>NW_027130828.1:13007500-17808466 GCF_026122565.2 Emydura macquarii macquarii
GAGTTTACCAAACATGGTGCCATCATTGTGTCTTAATGTACAGACAACGGCCACACCTTAAGGCAGGCTTGATTTTTTTTTTTTTTTTTGGTAGCGGGCAGTGTTGCAAAAATCAACCAAAAGTCAGCTTCATTGTAACTGGGCAGTGAGAGCATTTTTATTTTTCTTCAGTGGATGCTATTTTTTTGCATTAGGATTGCTTGTGGGAAAAATATAGAGAAAAAAGGAAAACACTGCACATAGTATTCATCATCTTGAGGCGTATGATGGGGTGTATAGACCCCAAGATGAGAAGGGTGACTTAGAAGCCCTGCGGGCAGTGTAGTCACACCCTGCCAGCCCTGTCAATCTCATATGGTAGGGAGGAGGCCTTTTAAAAGGAAGGAAACTGCAGGCAGATTGGGGAAAGTGGGGCGGGCGGAGGGAAGGAGAAGGAGCAGGATTGCTCTAAGTGGGATATTGCTGGAGTGACTCTGGAAGCCACAGGTCTAGGAGATCTTCACCTCAAACTGATGGGGAGTGCAGCATGTGCCCAGGGTAAGCCAACCTCTTCACCCCTCCCTCCCCCCACCTCAGTAGCCTTGCCAGAGAGATTTCTCAAAACCCACTCCATGGGCACTGTATCATTGGCCGCGCTGTGGACCTGGGAAGGGGTTACCCTTGAGTGCGTTGGGCACTTAGCTCTCCTTTCCATTCCCCTGCTCAGAGATATAAGAAGGCCCACAAAGGGCAAGGCCCTCTTGCAAGTTATAAGTGACTGGGACCTGTGCTGGAGCCACCCAGAGTAAATAACTGGGCATAGCCAGGTTCTCCCACCCTCTGGCAGAAAAAGGGGAGTCCTTCCCAGAAGGCTTATGTCCACTTTCTGAGAGAGGTTGTCTGGGGGTGTATGGGAAAGAAACAGATGCCAGAACACTGTCAGAATTGTTCAGCCACTTATGAGGATGCTGCTTTCACAGTCCGAAGGCCATGTGGAGAAACTGAACGGTTTCTAGTAAGAGTTGGAATATATCAAGGCTCAGCACTAACCCCTTTTTGGTCATGTTGATGCTCCACACACTTGCAGAAAACATCCAGAGTGGCACCCTGGTGTATGCTTTTTGCAGATTATGAAGTGCTCATGGGGGAAACAAAAGAGGGAGCGGAAGAAGATTTAAAGAGGTGGAGGTACATACTTGAAAGAAATGGCATGAAAATCAGCAGAAATAAAACACTGTGGTTTGTAGAGTCAATGATGCCCTGCAGGAAGATAATGAAACTGTAAATCCGGGGGGCCAGCCACTACCAAAAGGTACAGAAGGTCAGTTACCTAGGCTCGATAGAACAGGATAATGGTGAGATCAATGACTAAATTATAAGCAGAGCAAGAAAGGTATGGACTAAATGGAGAGAGAAGTGCAGTGATGGGCATTCTTCCATTGCCAATCAAATTGAAAAGTAAGAGCTACAAGATGGAAATTAGGCCTGCCCTGTTGTATGGTTCCGAATTCTGGGCACTGACAAGTGGCTGGAGAGGACCAAAATTTTCTCTTTAAATGGCTTATCTTCTCTGATCAGGGGTGAAAGAGAGGCTAGATTCAGATGCCTTGCTCATCTTCCATTCATTTTTCCCTGGCTAACTTTCTCAAGTTTCATAGGCTCTCAAAAGGGAATCTGTTACCTCAATGATGAAATGAGTGGGGAAATAAATTCTTCCTGTTCGTGTTGAGGTACTGCAGTCTGTGTGGTACTCTTCCCCTCTAAGGGGGGCTGGGCCACAGGTAAAAGTTCATGAGCCTGCTACACTGTGGTTGATATCAACTAATGGGCTTTTCAGGATTTTAGGATAACTAACTTCTAAAACAATGTGCCTCGACACCAACTACGGCAGTCTTCTGTTTATTCTAATTCTGTGCTGGTAGCTCTTCACAGGACAATCAGTCTGTTTAATTTGGTTGTCTTAAAAATCCAGAATTGCTGATGAATTTCTGAGTACAGAATCCTGCCATTTGAAATCTTTTTCTTGCTGCAACTGCGAATGTTTCGTACTACGTGTCCCTCCTATTGGAAGTCTGCAATAGATATTTGATTTGCCGAGAAAACAGGACAAATTGCTGTGTGAGGGCTGCATGCAAAGCACCAAGTTTGAAGTACAGGATCTTGGAACTTTTGTGGCCACCATCACCACTGACTCTAGGAGTCGTCATAGATCTTGGAGACAGCGTGGATAGTTCTCTGAAAACATCTGCTTGATGTGCAGCAGCAGTCAAAAAAGCTAACAATGTTAGCAGCCATTTGGAAAGGAATGGATAATAAAATATAATGCCACTGTATAAATTCATGGTACGCCCACACCTTGAATAGTGTGTGCAGTTCTGGCTACTCCGTCTCAACAAAGAGATATTGTAATTGGAAAAGGCGCAGAAAATGCTGGCAAAATTGTTCGGGGTTATGGAACAGCTTCCATTTGAAGAGAGGTTAAACGGTTGGGCCTGGTCACCTTAGAAAAGAGACAACTAAGGGGCGATATGATAGAAGTCTGTGAAATCCTGAATGGTGTGGAGAAAGTGGATAAGGAAGTGGTGTTTATCCCTCCACATAACAGAAGAACCAGGAGTCACCCAGTGAAATTAATAGGCAGCAGGCTTAAAACAAATGTAAGGAAGTACTTTTTCATACAACATGCAGGCAACCTGCAGAACTCATTGCTATGGGGTGTTGTGAAGGCCAAAACTATAACTGGGTTAAAAAAGAATTAGATAAGTTCACGGAGGATTGTTCCATAAATGGCTATTAACCAAAATGATCAGGGATGCAATCTCATGATCCAGATGTCCCTAAACCTCCGATTGCTAGAAGCTGGGACTGGACAATGGGTGGATCACTCATGATTGCCCTGTTCTGTTCATTCTCTCTGAAGCATCTGGCTCCAGCCCCTATTGGAAGATGGGATTCTGGGCGAGATGTACCATTGATCCAACCCAGTATGACCATCCTTAGGATGAAATTTAATTTTTTATGATGAATTTTTATCTCTCAACCTCTCCTAGCTATTGCAACTTTCAATACAGCATACTCTGAATGTGATTGATACCAATGGACTGTGAGGAATTTGTGCAAGCTTTTTACTTACATCCTCCCCTTTCATTCCTATCACTATTCTTAAAATATATTGGGCCAGATCCTCCGCTGGTGTCAATCTGCAAAGTTCCGCCAAAGTCGATGCCAATTGTTCTAGATGCAAGAGACCAGATCCCATCTGGAACAATTTCTCAACCATGCCTTTATTAACATGTACACTTACAGCATCATGCTTGAAGAAAATCCACATGTAACTTCCCCCCAGGAGGAGGAGAAGGAAAGAACCATATGTAGAAGAGACTGACATGTAATAAATCACAAGACTACTTATGGCACTTAAACACCATGGTGATGGGTGTAGTTGAGAACCGGAATGGAATGGAATAGAACTTTGCTAGTAGAATGGAGTGAATAATTCACAACATAACCTTTTTATCCTGCAAGTTCTTGCACCCGGCCAGACGCTGCTAGTGGCTGCCCCCCATTCAGTAAGGCACTGCATGCACACCGCTGAATAGGGCTCTGGGAAGGTGCAGTAGTCTGTCTGTCTACGCCTGAAGTTGCAGGATCGGGGCCTAATAATGTACCCTTAGAATATAACTTCTCTTTTTCACTTATGGAACATCTGCTGTTGTATTGTGACTTTTGCTAGAATTTATTCAGCATTGTTAATTTGGCTTTGCAGTTTTTTAAACAATCGGTCGGTGGGGAGGGGGGGGGGCGGGGCGGGGCGGCGGAGGTGTGGTGAATGGAGCTGGGTGAAATTTCGATGAAAGACTGCAGAAATCCCTTAGGCAGCTTTGAACATCTCAGCCAAAGTCTTTACCATTCTTGCTATCGTTTTTGAAAGCTATTTTAAGACAGAACATTGTAGATGCTGCAGATCTAAAATATAACCCAAAGCATGACTTGCATTGTATCTATTGTAATTATATGACCTCCTCCATTACCATAATAAGTGAACACTGCACAATCTTCAATATGTTTACCCTCACAACATCCTGTTAAGGGTAATAGCACCGCCCTGCCAATCTTAACTGAGGCACAGAGAGACGAAGTGACTTGATCAGACAAGAAGTTTTTGTAACAGAGCCGGAAACTGCACCTGAGTGTCCCAAGTCCCAGGCTAGCACCTTAGCCACTAGACTGTCCTTCCTCTTATGAAACTTTAAACCATTTCACTGCTCATTTGAATGAATTAGACTGGGCTTGGCTTGTGATTTGGGCCAGAGTCTTGCTTTTCCACACCTTTTTGCTAGATAGATTATTTGAGCTCTGTGCCCTTATCCCCACCCCCACCCCCCAAAAAAGTCCCTTTTTGAGAGAATACAGTCTCAATTCTCCTCCTACTCTGGAGCAACTATACTAACGTTGCAGTGACAAGAGAAGTTGGCCTATAATAGCCATGGCTTTCCCTTTGGAAATTTTTGAATATCAACTAGCAGCTGAAAGGTGCTGCAGACACTTCTGCCCTGTTACATTGACTCTAGCCTTGTAGGCTAAGAGCGAGCAATGATTTATGATATGCTGCTGCAGCAATAAGATCTTCTGAATACTGAGCAATACATCATACTTGTCTCTCTGTTCTCCACCACTGCAATTGGCCCTCTTAGCATTTAGGAACATTGTTAAATTAGATGTAACATCTTTTTATCAAATTTGTTACGACTAATCACACTCCATATAACGAACTTTTAAAAGTAATTAATATGTTTGAATGTTTACTCCCTTCTCAGTTTTTAAAGTGCTCTATACCGGTGACTTCCCATGAACTGCACTCATTGGTAGAAGTCGGTGTCACAATCAGTGAGGCCCCCAGTGGTATAACTGAGATGGGAATTTTGTTTATAACATGAAGTGGATGTTAACAGATCTTCAGGTCTTCATTTCAGTAATCAGTTCTGATTGAAGAAAATGAAGGCCCAGTTCTAATCTCAGTTACACAGGAGTAAATACAGAATAACTATTGATGTTAGTGGAGTTACTCCAGATTAATGTTGGCAAGAATGAGATAAAAATTTGTCTCTTTAATTTGGTGCACAACTGATTTCTACATCTGGTGGATTGATTTAGTGTAAAAACAAAAAACCTGGTATCACTCTAAATATTGAGCTGCATGACATTTTTCTAAATCCTATAGTTTGACAGTATGACTGTGTGGATATGATTCTTAGAAATTTCCTAGTGCTTCCCCATTCAACCCATTATGAGAAGAAGGGTTCTAGCATTCCTTTTGATCATTTTTCACTATTTCATTCAAAACTAATTGGGCATTTTTTAAAAAGAATGTTTTAAATGCATGTAGCTAATTAGGAAGTCGATCTGTAATCTCTTTCCCCACCCCAAATTCCCACAAGTAAACATACCAAGAATAGCCATCATGAAATGGGTAAATTAATCTGACAAATGGATAAATTTACTCTCTCCCTGGGATGCTGGTATTTCTAAAGGCACTTTGAGATCCTCAGTAAGGTCCCAGTTCAGCAAAGCACTTAAATACGTTCTGAAATCTGTGCCTATTCAGGTCAACACTTAAACACATATTTAGCTTTAGGCACGTGTTAAGTCTCATTGACTTCAGTGAAACGGAAGTACTTGCCTAAAATTAGGCATATGGTTAAGTGCTTTGCTGAATAGGGATGGACTGTTTGATTGGGGCATAAGTATACAATATAATTGTGAAGTACCAGTATTGAAATACTTCATTAATTTTAGGCCCTCTTCATTGCTCCTTACTCAGGCAAAACTCCAGTAGGCTTCAGTGGGATAACTCCTGGCGTAAGCTGGGTGAGATTGGACTCGATTGTAAATTCCTCAGGTCAGTGGCTATGGCTTTCCTCCATTTGTATGGTGTCATATACACTGACTGCTTTCTGTAAATAATAATCAAAGTTGCTTAACTCCCTTGAACTGTTTTTTCTATGTCAGACATGAAACTTATTCATAATTCAGTCTTGGCAGATAAATACTTGGAATTATTAAACACCAAATATTTTCCATTAAAGAAGGGAAGCTAAAACTAATTGTGTCAATTACTAGTTTGCTGGAGAGAAATTCTTTTTTTTTTTTTTTTTTTTTTTTTATTAATTCTAAACAATTTAAAGATTTATTGGGAATAAAGTTTATGTAGATTGAGAACTTCTGGTCTGATCTTTTGCCTCTACTTCTGTGCTTTAAGGGCTTAATTTGGTAAATCTTCCAAGGGAAGAACTTCTGTGGAAGTCAGTTAGAGGGGGGTTCGTGTGTGCATGTGTGGCTCTCAGAATGAGATGATAGCCCTGCTGTGTCTCCAGTGGAGCTCTGCTTGCCGACACCAAGGCTGAAATTAGCACATTCTGTTTTAGATAACGAGAGGAAGGATTTTTTTGTAGTTAAGGCCCTGGATTGGGACTTGGCAGATCTGGGTTCTAGCTTGCCACAGATTTCCTGTATGACAACAGGCAAGTCATTTAGGGCCAGATTTTCAGATGCTCAGCATCCACAATCAGAGGCACGTTTTCAAAAGAGAACAGCTTTTGTATAGGCACCATCAAGAGGGCTAGACTTTTTGTTTAAAACATGGGCTGCGCCCACAGCTCGTGTTGTGCCACTTGTAATCAGCATTCGAAAAGAGCTCCGCTCTCAATGTGTTGAGCTTTTTTGAAAATCTGGCCCTTAACCTCTGTCTCTGCCCAGTGCCCCATGTACAAAGTGGGGATGATAATACTGCCTCAGTTCACTAGAACGTTGTGAAGATAAATCCATGAATTGTGAGGTGCTCTGATGCTGTGGAGCTGCTTAAGTAGATTCTATAAATGTATCTACAATTTATCTAAAATATACAGGGTTGCCAAATATTGCAGTTTTATCATGAGTCTTGTGATATTTGGTGTCTTTCTGAAAGCCCCAGCTCCCCGAGTCATGTGATTACAGGAGAGTCTCAATTTTTTTTTTTTTAAAGTAAGTTTCTGTTCCTTGTGGTTGTTGGGGAAAAAAGCTTGAAAACACACACCCTAGCAGTTCAGACACCAGAAGATAAATATGAAGAACCCCAACAACAAATAAAACCTTGTTTTTGTTTTTTGTGTTTTAAAGCCAGTCTCATAATTTTCGAGGCCCTGACTCATGATCTTTGACTGCTTGGGACTGGCAATGCTGTTTTAAAGCTACATCTACAGAATGGACATGCAAGCCTGATTGCCCCATATTTGCTCCTGGCAATTTTTGTGTTCTTTAGAGATCTTTTTTTTCAGTGCTTTTAGTTCATTTTATGAGCAGAACATGATGATATCAGCTTCTTTTTCCTCTTGCAGACTATCTGTGTAACTGCAGTGCTTTTGGGAGTGCAAGTGTGAACGAGTGCAACACTTCAACAGGACAGTGTGAGTGCCACAAAGGCTATGCTGGTCTGCGGTGTGAAAACTGCACGGAGGGGTATCATCTGAACCAAACCAGTGGGCTCTGCCTTCTGTGTGGCTGCAGTTCTAAAGGCTCTGTCAACTCCCTTTGTGACAGGTAAGTAACATGACATTTCAATAAATCTCCCTAGGGATTGTGCACCATGTGTTGTAATTTGGGTGTATTTTGAGATTCAGGTTGTGGCTCAGGTGTGGGATCTCCTTACATAATGTGGTGTAATTAATATAATATAATATATAAAGAAGGAAGGTGGCCTTATAAAAATTCATGAAGCATATGCTTCCTCTTTTTTAAAAGATCAGATTATAAAAATATGCGTAGCTGTGGCAAAAAACCTAGCAACTCACAAGGGAGTTCACTTCCATTTCTGAGCTGTATATATGCTGCTGCAGGGTTTCTTTTGTAATTCCCTGTGCATCCAGTTGTTCTTATCACACAAGATTTCCTTCATGTCTTAAATTTATCGGGGAAGAGTGGGTGGAGGCACCGGTGGGGGGTTGGGAAGAGGTCACTTTCAAAGGTTATGGCTTGCATCAGAGGCTGGGATCTCAAATAGAGCTTTGTGACTTCCTTTCTCTGAGCATCACAAAAGAAATAGTTGAGTCAGAGGGCTGGTTCACACTTGCTGTGCGATTCGGCGGCAGTCGACGGGAGTTACGCAAACTACATAGAGTAGTTTGCGTAACTGACGTCGACTGCTCTGCTTACCTTCTGTTCGCTGTTTACACAGCACTGAGCCTACACTACGTGAGGGGGTGGACTTACTCAGTCGACTTCCTGATCGATTGAGCAGGTCTCACTGACCGCTCAATTGATCAAGAAAGATCGCTCTGGTGGCGGCCATTTTGCCGCCGTCAGTCTGAACATAGCCAGAGACAGTAACAGGGCCTTACTACTTCCATTGTTGGATGCACTGCTGCCTCAGTTTCCCTACTTCCCCAATCAGATCTCCAGAACTGGTGCCTTTGAATTATCATCATCTTCTGAGTTAAATGTTATTCTGTGTAAATAAACCAGACCCCAGAATTAGAATCTCCTGGCCTTCTCCAGACTTCCCAATTCATTACACTCTTCATAGGCTTAGCCCGTGGGCTATTTGTGGTAATAAGTAAGTAAACTCTCTGAGGTAAGGACCATCTCTTTGTACTGTGTGTGTACAGCACCTAGCACATTGGGGTCCTGGTCTGTGACTGCAGCTTCTAAGCACTACAGCAATGTAAATAATAATAATAAAAAATAACGCAGCCTCCATTTTCTAGGGTTTTTGGGTGCTCATCCTGAGACAGCTCGAAGGGGCCTGATTCTCAGGGGGTGGATGAAAATCTGTCCCCTTTAAGGCATCTCAGATTGGACACCTGGAAATTGAGGCATCCAAAATCAGCAGTCACTTTTGAAAACTTAAGCCTTTGCTTGGGTAGCTGAGTGTTTATACTCAGAGTAATAGGGCCTGATCCTGTGACTGGTTGTTTTCTAACGATTGCTGAATGGTGAAATTCTTCTGGGATTACGCACAGGCTAGTGAAGTTGAGATCAGCTGTAGAAAGTACACTGTGTAGGTTACTGCTCTGTCAGCAGAACTGCTCGCACTGCAGGTGAAATGAATAACTGGATTAAAAATAAACCTATCTTTTTTTCTGCTGTATCCAATGTTCTCCCCTACCCCACATTATCCTGTGGCTGTTTAGTACAATGTGACAGCTCTGCTGAGAAATTCTGGGCTAGATCTTTGACTTTTCTGACGTCAGTGTGACCCCTCACATCAGTCAGGCAAGCAGGATCTGGCCTTTGATTTGAAAAGATAAGGGATGAGACTGCCAGCTCCTCAGCAACGAGAGAATGAAGGACACACACGGGTTAGAAAGAAGGGAGATATAACAATAAAGATGGCTGTACATGGCCATTTTAGGGCTGTAGCTGCTTGCCTTTGCCAAAAGTAATGGGTCGTCTTCAGAAAGGAACGTGGGGAAAATGTTCCTGTTAGAGGGCGACCCTGCAGTGAGTCATTACAGGTCTAGCAGTCTTAAGAACAAAGCCCCTTTTGCAGTGTGCATATCGTTGTGTTGTAACTGGGTGTTCAGTAGGATTCTTGTAACTTTATCTGGGATATTTCATGCAGCTTGGGAGCCCCCCAGAACCATGCAAAATCGGCTGTTTCAACTTTAAGGCGTAGGACCAGCCTTTAATTTGGTCTTGTGCTCATGTGGTTTTCTAACCACTGCGTTTGGGGTTTGTAAAAAGCTCAAGCTCAAAGCAAGATGCTGTCCAAACTAGCTATGGTCCCGAGTGGCAAAAGATCGCACTGACTCTCTTGCAGGCTGTGAAACTGCCTGGAGCCTCACCAAATGGGATGGGGAATTAGGTTCTTTGGCCCATTGTCGAGATGAACGTCTGCTGTAAAGTTTACATCCGGATCAGAACTCCACAGAGGGGTTTTGATCTGGACCCACCCCTAGTCAAAGTAGCTGAATTGTTCCTTGATTCTGTGTGAAACCAGAAACTGTCCCAGATTGGCTCAGTGAATAATTTGGGGAGCTTAGACTGAATTTTGCATTTGAAAACCCAGCAGGAGGTAAGTTTAGCAGAATTCATGAAGGACAACACAAAGGGTGCTGCTAGTAACTGCTCAATTCTCCTTCTATTAAAAACCATCAGATACTTAAATATTATTCAATGAGGCTGTTCCTTCCTGTGGTTGTGGCCCATAATAACAGCTCATTTCATTTCTTATGAAATACACCTCAGCTCTCACAGTCCTTGTGCAGAAAGAAAGCTCAATAGCGAAGGATGTCCCTTTGAGTTAAAAGCTGGTAACTAAAAGTTTGGAGCTAGTTTTGTGGACTGAGGTAATAGCTTCCATTTGTTTTCATTCCATTCCACAGGCTGCCTACCCTAAATATTTTTTACACTCCACTACAGACAGACCTACTGTCGTCTTTTCCTACTTCCAGTCTTCACTCTCGCCTGATGCTCCCTGTAGCCCAGTAATGTGTATTTTACTCCCAGAGCACTTTCAGCTTGGCAGTTTCATTACCTTATGTTGGGTTTTCAGGTGAATCAAGTCTCATGCTCCAGGGCAGGAACTGATCACCCAAGGGTCATGAATAGCATTGCATGACTGTCTAGAAGATTTGAAGGGGTATTTTTCTTACTATAAAGGATTGTTCTGTTGGACCTCAGACTTGGCTTGATGGTCCAGTGATCTGATCTGGTAGAGCAGTCCTATGCCTAAAAGGGGAACTCTGTCACGGTGGGTATTATCCGTCTGGAGTCTGTGCTGGCTTCCTGGCAGTGGAAGGCTCATCCAGGGAAATAGTAAGCAGCTGCAACCTCCCCTTCACTGGCAGCCCACAGAAGGCAAATGGTGCTAGTTGGGAAGGGAGTGTGTTGCTAGGACTGCAAAGAGATGCTCCCTGCTGCTGCCTCCACTGGCAGAGCTCCTGTGCGTGAATCCCAGCCCTGTCACTGATTTGGCATGGAGCAGCTACACACTGCACTCTGCATTTAATCTCATACCCTAATTTCACAGGACTAGGAGCAGCCTTTCTTTACAGTGTAAACCCTGTGCAGTTTTAGGGCTTAATTCAGTTCCTCTGTGCTTGGAACGCCCATTGGCCGCAGGAACACTGCATGCTAAGCCATTAGGCCATTTCAGCCCTTTCATCAGATGTTTTTTTCCCCCTTCATTTTATTTGCACCAGCTAAGAGTCGAGGGAAAAGCACACCCTGATTTATCTTGTTTTAATGACGACAGTCAAATAATCATGCAGGGTAAAGTGCATGCAGCAGAAAGGTCAGAAAGGCTGATAAGGCCCCAACTAGAATCTTGAATTTTGCAGCCCTTTATTTTGAGTAGCTGGGTTGGGGAAGGTGTCTTGGCTGGGTAGGTACCATAAAGGGAATGAGAAGTAGCTACTAGAGTAGCCCTACAGTTTTAACCACTATACATTGTGAAAAGGAATAGTCCAGGAAGTGTCATTGGAAATTTAGGGAGAGATTCCCAAAGGGGAGTTAGGTGTCCAAATTCCACATCTGCCCACTGTACTTTGGAAAACCTTCCCCTGAACATTCAGAAAGGGCTTCTGTAGCATTTTGTCCCAAGGGTCTCTCATTCTGACAGCATCCTTGAGCCTGCTGCCAAGAATTTGGGATGCTGTGGAATTTTACAGCTTTCTGAAGAGGGTGCATAGAGCAAAAGTAGGAGAAAATAAGGTGGGTTGGGGGGAAGTGAGATAATGTTGTGAATAAAAATTTGCTCTGTGTCTAATTTCCAAACCCAGTTCTTTTTGTCAGACAGAAATGACCTCCAGGTATTTTTTAAAAAAAGAAAAAAGTAGGTCAGTTGTCTGTTAGAGAACTAGGAACATCAATATGGCTAAGATGGGCAGACTCTCACATAGTGATGCGGGTGTGTGGAAAAAATTAAATGGAAAACAAAAGATCAAATAACAAAGGGTTAAAATGGGTGAATTTTCCCTGTAGGTTGCAAACATATTGCATTAGATCCTTATAGATATTTGACTGTGGGTTGGGAGAGGAAATGTATTTGGGACTTTTGTGATGGATTGTTGAGCTGGTACTTTGAGTAATTTTGTTATTTATTATCTGTACTGCGGTAGCACCTAGAGCCTTCACTCAGGATTGGACCCCCCTGTGCAATACATTATAGGATTGCGAGGATGGGGGGGTGAAGTTCTCTGGCCTGCAATGTGCAGGAGTTCAGACTAGATTATCATGACGGTCCCATTTGGCCTTAAGGTCCGAGTATATGTGTATATACTCTACACACATACAGTGTAAAGATGGTCCCAAAGATTCTGGTGTAAACTCTAGAGTCAAAAGGTCCTCAGGTGTGGGATCCCCCTAGTCCAAGTTGCCAGGAGCTTCCTGTGGGTATGTAAGAACAGGATTTGGCCCCATGTGGTCTCGTGGCTAAAGCACTAGGAGTCTAGAGATCTGGGTTCAGTTCCCAGTTCTGCCATAGACTCCGTGTGATTTTGGGGCAAGTTACTCACGCTCCATGCCTCGGTTCCCCATCTGTAAAATGGGGCTAATAATCCATTTCCCCATCCCCACTCTATTCTTGTGTTTTGCCTATTTAGATTGTAAGCTCGTTTATTATAATAATAATGGTAGTCCCTATGAGCCAATAGAAAAAGGGGACCCAGTATGTTAGGTACTGGACAAACAGAGTAGCCGACAGTCTCTGCCGCAGAGACCTTACAACATAAAAGCAGAGTGGACAATGTGATAGGCCCTGTCCCAAAAATTCTCTTATTGTGTATATTTACAACAGGCCTTGTGAGTATTACAATATACCAATAATGGGACCTATAGCTTTTTGTAATATAATGAAAATACCTTAAACTGTTTTTAAAAAACAAATTCACACGTGTTCTATAAGTGATTGCCCATCTACTCTCTTTTTAAAGGTGTGTATTCAATGGAAGACAGTCTCAGTAAACCCATAACATAATTTTGGACTCTGACCAGTCTAGACAGTCCTTGATTTGAGAAGCACAGTGCCTGGAGTCTGAGCTCTAAGGACAAACTGCACATATCTCATATATATCAACTAGCATGCACTTTTGTTAAGGTTTCTTTTTAAAGGACAACTGGTGGTTGGTTTGTTTTTGTTTTTTTTAAAGCACACTCTAACTAACAGCATGTCAACCACCTCACCCCAATACACTAATTATTAACTAGACCTCCAGCACAGACTGTAGAATAAAGAAACAAATACAAAAACCCTTTCCTGGGGCGTACGTTGATTTTTGGAGTGAACATTGACCTGACATGCTGTCACTAGGAATGGACTCCTCTGCTGCTAGTCAAAGGCCTTTTTTCGGCATGATCATGTGTAGAGATCAGCACTGTCTCCTCTGGGACAATGCGTTTCATACGTGGCCTACTGGCCAGCTCAGAGTGATTTTTTTTTTTTTTTTAAACTGGTTTTAATTTTGTTCAGTTAAAATGTCATCTTGCTTCATTTGTTTTGCTTTCTGTTTAGCAATCACAGCAAACTGTTTTCTAAAAACATAATCAGGTGACTTGAATGTATTATTGGACTTTAGAGTCAAGGATAAAATGTCTGTTTTTATTACTGTGTGTGTTACAGTAGGACCTGGAACACCCACTGAAATTGGGCCCCTTGTGCTAAGCACTGTAAAAAACACGTCGTAAGAGACGGTCGCTGCCCTGAAGAGCTCATCATAGTCCAAGTAGAAAAGACAGGCAAAGGGTAAGAAGAGGACACAAAAGTAAAGTGACTTACCCAAGGTCATGCAGCAGAGTTGGGAGTAGAACCCACATCTCTTGATTTGTAGGTTAGGATCTAGTTCAATAGCTACTTGTGTAAACTGTCTCCATACTATCATCTGTCTGAATAGAGGGGACTTTGAAACAGCACCGACCAGACAGAGGTGGCACCTTATATCCACCCTGCTAGCTTTGGCTGTGAAGCTGTTTGCTCAAGGAATTAGAGCTGTGTCACGCTGGCCCCGGTTCATAATAAAATCCCCCATCCATGGATGCTACTCTGACTCTACAGCTTCCCTCGTAGCATCCCAGACAAACTACGTCTCTTGCCACATGCTCAGGTGTAGCAAATTGGAAAAACTTTGCCATTAGTCTTTAAGGTCCCATCTGTTGTGTTCTGATGGGCTGAGGGGATAAATTATCCTGAAGAATGTTTACTGAGCCTGGATTGGTCGAACCAGTTACTTAAAACTGAATAGATGTCAGAGGCTCCTGTATTTTTATTTTTTGAAAGCAGTTGAGATTCCTCCACAAGGCCTCTGCATGACCTCTAATCTTCCACTTTCTCTAGCTGGGAAGGAGCCAAGAGAGAAGGCAGAAAAGGCTGTCTTCGGCCTTCTTAACTATAACAGCATGGATCAGCGCAGAGTAGCGGAAGCTCTGGGTCTCCGTGGAGCAATTCCAACATGGTGAGGCCAAGCGGCTAGGATTTTCTGTCCCTCCCTCATGCCTGTGCTGGGGACCTGCTCTTTGCTGAGCTTTTTGCTGAACACATCCTGCATAGCTGATACACTGAGGAAAATTCTTCACTGTCAGCATACCTTATATTTAGCAAGCCACAGCTCCGGACTTCCTCTGAGGTTACCCTTTCACTGTATGGGAATCCTGGGAAAGTACTGGATTCTCCTGGTTTAAAAACTATGCTGGTGTCATTAGGGCAAGAGAAAGAACTGTCAGTTCAGGGCTTGTCTATATAGGAAATGTATCCAGTTATATCAGATTGTGCTTGTATAACTCCCCATGTAGACACACTTTCTCCAGTATATGAGTGGCTTCTTTTCTATTTATCTTAACCGTTTTCAAAGTGACATAAACTAAACCAGAGAAAAAGACACTCTTATACCAGAGTAAGTTTGTCCACACAGGGAGTTATACTAGTGCAGCCATAGTGGTTTAAATTCACACCATACTTATACGGCATAACTTTCCCATGTAGACAATCCCTTAGAGACTGTAAGAGATGTATGTGCTGTGACTTTGCTAGAAAAAATAGCTGTGTGTTCAACCCATGTTAAACTAACCCATATTAGACTAACCTGTGTCACAAGCCTAGGCCATGTTAGTTTTAAACTGTATTAAACCTTTACCTTGACCTGGGTTAAAAATGCACTTTTTTTTCCATAGTGAAAACAAGGCCTAAAGATTAAAGCAGGGACTGAGAGTCAAATCTGCTGGGTTCTGGTCATGCTACTGATTTGGCAAGCAACACTGGAAAATTCACTTCACATCTCCATGCCTTAGTTTCCCAATCTGCAAATGGGGATAGCAGTCTTTACCTCCCTTATCAGCGTGTTCTGCGGCTTAGTTAGTTCATGCTGAGATGTTTGGCTGAAATGCACAATAGCGGTGTGCAGCATTCTGTTATGTCTCTGCTTTGTTATGCAGTTGTCTGGCTAATAGGGTAGCCTACTCACATTGCTGACTTTGTACAGTTTTTCAGCAAATACCCAGGGTTCATGCCTGCAACCTCTGGCTCGAGGTACCTCATGTTAGAAGGATATGTTGTCGTTCTGTTCCATTAAAAAAAAAATAATTGTAATGCATGCTTGTATATGTCAAAGTGTAGCTGTTCTGCGCCCTGAGGGGGATCTCACGCCTTGCTCCTAGGGACACACCATTTTCATTCTGTTTACTAGTAATACAAATGGAGTGTCCCTAGGAACATTTATACATCACCGCATCCCCTGCAGCACAGCATGTGCTGAGTCTAAAAGGGGAATTCCACTTGATGGACAGGCTTGGCACTGTGTGCACCCTCTGTGTAGGGGTCTCCCTTTGAGACACTGACTCTGCCAGACTTGCTCACATGGATTGAAACAGCATTACTGATGTCACTGGCTGATCCTGCCAGCCTTACATTTGGTAACATTTGTAAATAAAGGCTGGCATTTCTAACTGAGCCGAGCAGAGTTGGTATTGAGAGCTGGGAGTCTGGTTCACCAAGGGACTTAGGTGCTTAAAAATGCAGCTAGTGGCTTAGTTTTACAAAAGCACCTAAGTATGTTGGGCACCGAACTCCCATTGAAAGTCACTTAGGCACATATTGGGATTTACAAAATGCTTATCTGTGTTTTAGGTGCCTAAATCTCTGTAAATCTGGCCCTAGGATCCTAACTCTCATGGGCTCCTTTGAAAAACCCAGCCCAAACCTTTATTTTGTTTTCTTTTAAAATAACTGCTTACATTTTTTTGACTGGCTGAGCAGAAGAGATGGTTCATCTCCAGCTAATGCCTTGTCAGCACTTCTCTGAATGAACTTGTAATCATTTCCATTAGAAATAAATTTGGTCGACATAAAAGCAGTGGAATGTGGCTAGAGTATGTTTCGTTGTGTGCTTAAATTAGCTAAGTATCTGTTATGCTCTCTCATCTTTTACAGCTTATTAAATCCCCCATAATAAGTAAATGGTGAACCTGGGTATTACTTTTGTTTGCTGACAGGAATAATTCACAAACTTCTCTCCCTTGAAGCAATTTATTATTGATGGCTCCTTCAGTGGAAAATTGCAGATTGTTATCCTCTCTCTTATAGCAGCTGTGGCCTCCAGGAAATGCCGTTATTTGCTTGACCCTCTAGCACTCTTCCCCATTCCTACGTTTCTGCCTGGAGCTGCACCTCACCTGCTGGATGAATCAGTGCTCTTAAAAATATTGAACAAGGCTTCTAAAATCCTCTCTAAATTATTCACTGTATTCTAGTGAGCAGCAGCCTGGTTGTCTAGTGGCTAGGTCACTGGCGTGGGACGCTGGAGACCTGCGTTCTGTTGTTAGCTCCGCTGTATGACTTTGGGCAAATCATTTCACCTTTCTCTGCCTCTCTTCCCGTTCTCTGTAAGCTCTTTGAGCTAGCGACTGTCTCTTACTCCATGTTTTTGCAATGCCTAACATGGGTCCCTGATCTTGGTTGGGGCCTCTATTTACTATCATCATAAAAATATAACAATGGAGTGAAATATTAGGGGCTTAATTCTGATCGGTAACCCCTGAGGAATTCCCCAGACTTCACTGAAGTTACTTTGGATTCATACGGCTGTAATTAAGGTTAAAATCTGACTCTCAAATCTTTGCAAAAGAGCTTTTTCATAATAGGAGACTGAAGGCCTGTAAAGGTGCAGATTCCAGGCCACAGAAGGAGATACTTTTGACACTTTTACAGTCGTGGGGGCCCCTTCCCTTTTGTTGCAAAAACACTTCTTTAGGCGGAACATCAGCATAACTGAATTTTTGCCATAAGGGTGTTTTTAGAAAATAAAGATGATAATACCAGATAATGCCCCCCCCAAAAGGCGCACACTTGTTTTTCTGATTACTGGTTATCCAGAAAGGACGACTTAAAAGGCTCACATACCTACATTCTCTGCATGTGTGTGAACCAACCACTTCTGCTTTAATGCTGGCTGGTACTGGTAATTTAAGAGGCAGGCTAGACCAGCGGTTAGGGCCCTAGCCTGAGCCGTGGGCGGGGAGGTTTCAGTTCCTGATCCACTACAGTGGCTGATTGACAATGGGGGTAAATGAACACTTAGGCTGGTTCTCCTCTGGCTCATACCAGTTTGAAGGAAAATGCATGCTCGTGTAGAAACAGTGGATGAGAGGAGAACCAGATACTCAGGCCAGGCCTACGCTAAAAAGCTAGGTCAACCCAGCTACAGCATTCTTCCTTTCACCTAGCTACTGCCTCTCAGGGAGGTGCTGTCACTGTACCACTGTAAGTGTAGATGTAGCCTGAGTGTAGAAAATACATGGAGCCAAATTCTCCACTGTGTTACGTGGGTGCGATCTCAGCCACTTCAAGTAACCAGTACTAAAGAAACTATGGGCCAGAGCCTGCGCTGCTGTAAATTGGTGTCACTCCACTGGTCTGTTTTGATCCAGCTGAGGATCTGGCCACATATCCCTAGATAAAGCAAGTTAATGTCAATGTCTGTTGCAATTCTAATGCCTCAGGGCCCTATCCTACATTCCTCGTGCACCCCCAACTGCCGTTCTACCAAAGGGGAACTTTCAGCAGACAAGGAATCCAGGATCAAGGATCCAGTTCTGCTGCTCAGTCTTATCTAGGAGAACCGTTACTGTGCAGCAAGCTGGGGTGTCAATCTACAGCACACTCATGTGCCAGGGGATCCTGCTACTGCACACCGAATGTTCCTTAGTGTGCAGTGAGCTGCTCCCGTGTCAGAGCGGAGTAGATCAGTGTGCAGTAGGGAGCTTTTAGTGCCTAGTAGCGGGTTCCACATGGACAGTTCGTACACGGCACGCTTGTTCCCTGTGGATTTACACTCCAGTTTGCCACAGAGTAACAGTTGGTCTAGACCAACCTTCGTTATTCTCATGCACCTCTGCACCACGCCATAAATGTTTCCCTTTAAAGCTGCATTACAGGTCTGTGCTTATTTTCTGATGGCATTTCACTATTTGCTATTGAACACCCTTGTCTCTGTTTATCTGAGCTTTTTAAATGGGGGCCATTGGCCTACGTCATGCCTCCTTTGGAACAAAGTCTTTTTGTTCTGTCTCTGTACAGCACCTGCCCTAGTGGGGTCCTGGTCCGTGAGTGTGGGTTATGATGATACAAACAAGAACAACCCTGGCAGGCCCCTTTTATGGAGTCTCCCCCGGAATCCTTCTGTTATGAGATGACTCCCTGTGCAAGGGCTAGTGATTCCACTCCACAGGCACCTGCGGCTCCTGGGATCTGTAGTGTCCTCTCTAGTGGCTTGGAGCCACCGTGCTGCATCTCCTTGACACTATGGCTCCCCTGGAGCTGTACTGTCATTGCTTCCCCTAGCCACTGATGCACCTGGGGTCCCCATTAAAGGTGCACATGGAAGAGTTAAAATAGCCCAGGCTGTGGTATCCCAGCTGGCTTTTCCATGGGGCTTGTGGGGCACAGGGACTATGCCCTAGGCTCTCCTCTCTGCAGCCACGCATCCCTTGGACCTGGGGAGGGGGTGAGCAGAGCTCAAGGCGGGGGAGAAGGTAGTATGGAGGCGGTACTGTTGGCCAGATGCTCTGGCCCTTTGACATTTATAAAATGCCCTTTCAGAGCTGTTAAGTATTCCGGCTCTGCCGACAGATTCCATATACACACATTTTGTCCACTGGCACAAAGCAAGGAATGTTTCACACAGTGACCCAATGTGTGCTGCAATAAAGCCCTCCTTCTTCTCCCTTCCACAAAAGGAGCCCTCAGTGGGATTGCATAATGGGCGTGGGGCTTCTTCGGCGTCTGAATCTGCGCATAGAAGGTGTCATTAAATTAGTGCTGTAGAGAAAGTGTTTGGCTTCGAATGGCTGTAGTGGAACCAGGGGAGCCAAGGATATAAATGTGAACCATCTTGTAATGGCTCCTCCACTCTTCTTTTCCCTATCTGTTAATATCCAAATTATTTGATCTGAAAATCAACATATAGGTTGGATTAGGGCTCACTATGCTCATGGCAAGTATTAATGGAGATGTTCCTCTGTGAAACTGTCCCATACAAATTAGTAGTAGTAGCATAACCCTTCTAGAGTTGTGGTGTAGTGTTGTTGTAGTGGGGTTGGTGGTCCCAGGAGATTGGATATACAAGGTGGATGAGGTCATATCTTTCATTAGACCAGCTTCTCTTGGTCCGTGAGACAAGCTTTCAAGCTGTAGAGAGCTCTTCTTCAGGTCTGTATAGCTCGAAAGCTTTTGTCTTTCACCAACAGAATTGGCCCAATAACAGATATGACCTCACCCACTTTGTCTCTTTCACTTTTCTATAGGCTGTTTGAACTGTCCTTCAAAATGTAATAGAGAATTTTACCCCTGCTCTTGAATCCAATCGAATTTTTTATTTTTTTTAAATCCTATAAAAAGGGACTCTCACGGAGATTCCCCACTTGGAAAGAAAACACAAACTATTACAACTCGCTATTTATTTTCTGTATCCCATAGCACCATACTGTATGAATAGCTGCTTAGGACATGTTCATGCCTTCTCTAATCTATCCTGGGCTTACTGCATCCTGATGGGCCTTTTGATTTGGGAAACTCTTCCACTGACAGCAGCAGGAGTCTCATCAATGTTCGTGTACTGCACAATGTATGGATCACAGCATGACATATCTGTATGTCTACACCGGAGTCGGAGATGTAATTTCCACCTGGGTCACATGTACCATGCTGGTCTGAGTAAGGTAGCATGCTAAATATAGCAGTGTAGCTATGGTGTTATAAGTGATAGGATGGGCTGGTTGCCCCAAGTTTCAGATGGGATCATATTCAGGGCAGCTAACTCACTCTCTGCTCATGCTGCCATGGCTACACTTTTATTTTTAGCACACTGGCTTGATCAGAGCTAGTGTAGATGTGTTACCCAGCTGGCAGTTATACCTCTAGCTCCAGTGTAGTCACATTTCAGTCAGCCAGATGTTTTAAGGTTATTTTTCCTAACAAGCTCTCAGGTCCCCCTGCTGCTCTCTGCCATGTGTTGCCGAGGATAGCACATTGCACAAGCCACAAGAAGAGGGAAACTGCGGTGGCGGCAGCAGCAGATCAGAAGAATCTCCATTCCCCCAGCATAAGTGCTCTGTAGCTTCAGGACATGGGGTGGGACAGGACCAGGGGAGGGAGACAGGCATCAGCTGCTCGCTGTAGTATGCTCCCTGTGTGTCCAGGAAGGTTTCCCAGGAGCCAGCTGAAAAACAGAAAAATTGTCCTGGGTGGTTACCCAGCCGCCCCTCGACTCCTGTGACCTCACCTTTCAGTGCTCTCAACAAGAGGATCATGTTGTTGCCATTACCAATGTGGGCCACGTAGCAGCCCAGCTCCTGACGGTGCCATGGTGGAATAATTTGGCCCAGGGGCTGTTCAAAGATCCTCAGCTGCTACTGCTCTATGTGCCTGAGCCCATCATAGATTAAAAGGGGTGGGTGGGAGACGGGCGTCCTTGCCCCCGAAGGAAAGATGTGAAGGCAACTCTGCACATGAAGTGTGGGGTTTCTTGCATCCCACATAGCCATTTCCCTTGGGGCTGGAATGCAGCCCTGGTGAACGGAAACAAAATCAAACCAGGTTTTACAGGCAAGTCTGGTTTTGGTGTGGGGTTCTTTTCTCTACAAGCCTTTTGTCTTATTTACCTCCCCCTAAATTTACCACCCCCTTATTTACCACCTTCTTGTAGGCATCTGCCCTACAGATGTTCCACTTCTTTATCTGTCCAGGTCATCTGAGAACAGTGTCCACACTTCTCTTCTAATTCGTGCAGTTTCCTTCATAGTAGTCCTGGTGGATTGTGTTCTTGATGATCTAGCCTGGGGAGTGTTCCCACACCATATTCTCCAGCACTCTGAGCTTACAGGAGCTGGTAGGGTCCTGAATCGGTGCTACTCCACTTCTCCGCCCAGGTGACTCCATTTAAATCAATGGTGCTCCGTTCGTGTACAGTGGACTGCAGCATCAGGCCCAGACTTTTTAAACCCCTGCCATGCTCACGTGCTGTTATAGACCCCACTTGGCTCATTAAATGCATTTGTACCCTGCTACTGCAAGAATTTTTTTTTAAGTGCTAAGTGGTATCTGGCCTGAGTGCACTGCAAAATCATGCACCCTGTAGAAAATATGTACTTTCACAGATCCAAATAGAATCCCAGGTGGACAGCTATCCTTAGGTACCAGAAATCAAAACATTTTTCCAACACCTCCCTCCACTGTGTGAGCGTTGAGAGCTCAAAATTTGCTGGCTTCAGTGTGGTTAATCGTTTGAAATAGTAGCCAAGCAATTTATGTTGCTGTTTCTTAATAGTCCCAGCCCCAAAGTATTCCTGGCTTGCACTCAAAATCTAGTTCAGTTCTCACTCTTCAAGAATTAAACTGTGGGTCTTTTCTTTCAAGTCTTTGGATTTTTTTATGGGCACAATTGCTCTGGTAACAGGGCTTCTTTTGTGATTTCAACACGTTTATACCATTGACCTTTGCTTCGAAAAGTGTTCAACAGTCTCCGCTGGGCTGGAACTCTGAAAGGCAGGGTTGTAAGAGAGCTTTATCCTATAGAAGCAGTGACCACAGGCAAAGCTTTATATTTGCTGAGTGATTTAATTCTTACACATGCAAGACTTGGCTCCGTGCCCATATGTAACATGTTGAGAAAAGTCCTTATAAAGAAGCATTGAAACTAAACTTTCCAAAACTTTTTAAAAATAACTTCCTATCCTGTTGGTTTTAATCTAATAAGTAAAATCAAGGGCCATTATCCCAAAAATGCTACATTCAACTATAGAGAAGTCAGACAAAAAAACTTTGTTTAAAATGAAGCAGAGTCTGGATGGAAAGAGGCTCCCGGGGAGGAGGGTCCCCTTCAAATAAATGCCTGGTTAATATTAAGGTTAGAAAATAATAGGGAATGTCCCGGAATCAAAGGAAACCAGGCCAGGAGGCTAAATGATACAGCTTTAGGAAACGATTCTGTAAACTCTTACTCATGGGACTACTCACATGAAGGACTGGGCCTTTAAATTGTACACCATCTCAGAATGGGGTCTGGAGTTAAACACAATGAAAGTTCAGTTTGATATCGGCAATAGCAAGGGAGAACAGATGTGTTTGTCAGCTGAAATTTGAAATGACGTGGAGATAATCACTGAAGCAGAGAGATATAAGGACCTGATTCTCTGTTCTGACTAACCTTATGCCCTGGGCAGGAATAAAAGGGATGGGGGCAAAGTCACCTTTGCACTTAGCCTATCCTTGAGCCAGTTGGCCCCTGGTTCAAGTCCTTCACACATGTACAAAGCAGCATGGACATCCTCCCCCAGCCTCAGGGGGCTCCCGCGGCTCCCTAATACATTGGATGATCTAGTTCAAAATTGCTTTCTTTTTCTTTATTTTGTTAAGCCCTCCCTGGGCTTGCTCCAGTCCCCTCACAGACCTGGTCACTCTCCTCCTCTATTCTTGCCTGCCCTTGGTTAGTACGGGCCTTTTCTGTTCCCTCTTCCCCATGGCACTACCATTTTTGATGAGAGAGCCTTTTCCTGTCCATGGAGAACAGTTGTGGGGGGGAACAGAAGAGGCTATGATGTATCCGTGATGGCATGTACAATGGACTTTCATCTTGAATGGTCCCTTGCAAGTCTTCTGCCTTTGGCAAGAGTCAGTATGGGAGGATTTAGGTTTCTGAAATCCCTCAAAATCTTAACTTCCAATCACATTTGTGGTCGGTTTCATGCTCTGCTTGCTTCAACCTCAGCTGTATAAACCTTCTGTAATCTTCTGCACGCTGGACACAACCCCCCCGTTGTAGTCATCTTGTTCTCAACTGATGCAAGACTGCAGTTTGCCAGGATCATAAGTATCTCCTTGTTTATGAAAACTCAAACCAACAGATGTTAAGAATACGCCATAACTTTTGACACAGAAAACTGCTGTTTTTCCTCTCCTCGGCTGTTTTTAACAGTCATTTTTCTGCTTTATGTAGCAGAGTTATACCATAATAATACCAGGGAGATGAGAGCCATATAAGTACCTTTAGAAATATATAATATCTTTGTGATAATAGAACCTAGGAGTTCTGACTCCTAGCTTTGTGCATCACTGCAAGCTTCCTCTCTGTTCTGCCTCAAATGAGTTCTGGCTTATAAATCCAATGTACTCCATTGATATGGTCATCTTTTTATTTACTCTTGTATGTCAGTCAATTTGTACAATGAAGCTGGACCAGTTCATGGGCTTTCAACCTGGGAGTCATGACCATCGGCCTTTGTCCATATTGGTAGATGGGATGAGGTCTCAGCTAAAGGGGAACCTGAGTCCTGCTATGACGTAGATTTAGAACCATGGGACTGGTTAGTTTCACTTTCTGGTTCTATCTGTCTAATCAGAGCTCTTAGCTCCATCGCACGGTAGCTCCAGGCTGCAAACACTGCAGGAAAACATTCAAATGCACATGAAAAGTAGTTTCCATTTGCTTTGGGTTTAAACATCATGAAAACATTTCAATTAACATTAGGTTTTGTGAAACTTTTTTTTATTATCGAACCTACGTTTTGGGGCTGAGCTGCCTAACAGCATCTCTTTAAATTTTGCCTCTGCTGGCTGTAGTTCCTGATAATGGCCTGAAGACTAATGAAACATATTTCTTGCTCTTTTCTGTAATTAGTCCATTAAATGTGTCTGTGATTCATATTTTGAAAGTGTTTCTTTGTTTAGCTCTTGGACTAGATTTGTGGGTTTTCTTTCTGTGTGTGGGGCTTTGGAGATTTCCTATTTTTGCCAAGCAAACTAATAAGAAATACTGAAGTATGTTCATTTTTTTAGAATGGTGCTGTCCAAAACCACTGCATCTGACAAAGTGGGTTTCTGCCCAGGAAAGCTTATGCCCAAATACATTTGTTAGTCTTTAAGGTGCCACAGGGCTCTCGTCGTTTTACTGCGTCGTTTTAATCTGAAGCATTTAATTAAAAACAACACATAATAGTACATCCAGCTATTCTGGATCTCAGCCCCTCTTAGTGTTCATTGGCTTTTCATAGATGCAGTTAGTTGTCTCTTCTTCCCCTGCAGGAACTATACAGAATAATTGATGTTTGTTTAGGAAGGCACAGCAAATACTGAGAGTCTCAATAAAAGGCAGGGAGTTAAGAAGCGCTGGTGTGTCTGTGTATCCTGTCCTGTCCTGTCCAGTCATATAGATTTGTATATTTTGCCCTTCAATAGCTCCTTCCATATGGGAATCTCAAAGTGTTTTACATACATGAAAGAATTAATCCTCAGAATCCCCACTCCCCCCCAACACGAGATAGTTTAGTATTATTATCTTCGTTTTACAGATGAACAGATCAAGATCCACAGCTGTTCCAAAGCACTATTGACTGGCTCTGTGATATTTGGCAAGTCACTTTGCATCTCTGAACTTTCCCATCTGTAAAAATGGAGATAATACCTACCCACTGTTGTATAGTGCTTTGAGATTTTCAGGTGAAAGGTACTAAATAAAGGCTAAGGATTCTCATTACTCCAAAGCCTGTTGAGGGCACTGGAAAGACTCTCATTGCCTTCATTGAGCTTTGGTGCTGGCTTGTAGTGGCTGAGGAGGGAATAGAGTCCATTTCTCCTATCCGCATTCTAGTTCTTCCCGTGGGACCATACTATCAGTGCTAGAGATGGATAGGCTGATCCAGAGGAAATAGCATTGCCTGTTTCTCAAGGAGAACTTCTAAAAAGTTCTGAAATATTGGGATATGGTGGGGAATTTTCTTCATCTCTAATTTCTAGCCTGGACCAGAACTTCAAACACTGAAATATTCCTGATCTCACAAAATTTCCAGTCCAGTTTTGTGCACTCAGAGGTTTGAAGAAGCTTCAGATAAGCATCTGATTTTAGGGGGTTACTTATCTGAACCAAACTCAAACTCCAAACCTTCATTGTCTTGTTTCACTTGCTACTTACATTGCAGTAGTGCCCAAAATGCATTAGGTGCTTTCCAATCACAGACACACACTGTCTTTATCCTCAAGAACACTCAATCTATGGCAAGAATCACTCACTGCTAATCAATACATAGAGATGTGGAAGTCAATGAAAGAGCTCTTTCAAAGGGAAGGATGAGTCATTGAGTTGCCAAGCTCAGAGAGGAACCATTATCAGAAGATAAAGGCAATAAAGTGTGAACTGAAAGCTAATACAGGGTCAAATTCTGCATGCTATTACACCCACACAATCCCATGAACTCAGTGAGGTTACACAGGTGTTTTATACTCCAGTAATAATACTCCCTTGTGTTTTATATTCCAGTCATTACATTTTTGGTAAACATTTGTTGCATGCGTGCGACATTGTAAGAACAAATTCCCCCTTGGGGAAGGAGAGCATGGCACCAATGAGATTGGGAACAGAAGTTACTGAGTCATCTAGAAGCACGTTCATATGTCTTGGTTTTTTGTTTTTCTTTGTAGCTTTGGAAAATGCCAGTGTAAAGTTGGGGTGACTGGCTTCAAGTGTGACCAGTGCCGTGATGGGTACTACTGGATCACCCAAACCAGCTGTGAGCCATGCCAGTGCAATAACTATTCCAACCGCTGTGATGTCTTAACAGGTACAGTACTTCTGACAGCTTAGAGCCAAGTTCTCCTCCGTAATGTTGGTAGGGCTCCATTGACCTCAGCAAGGCTGCAGTGGTGTGTGTGTAGTGATTTGAGTCTTTACCATCTGGGGTATGTCTACACAGCAAGCAGAAACCCATGGCACTAAATCTCAGAACCAGGGTCTACAGACTTGGACTCGCATAGCTCAAATCTACAGTGCTTAGAATAGCAGGGGCCCTCCCTAGGTTTCAGAGCTCAGGCTCCATCCCAAGCTGGATCATCTACACAGCTATTTTTAGCTCTGTAGCCCAAGCCTATAAATCCAGGCTCTCAGACTTGCTGCTGCAGGTTTCTGCTTCCCATGTAGATGTTCCTGTAGTCAACTCCCCTGATTTCTGCCATTTTATTTAGAATCCTAGAGCTTAACGCCAGAAGGGATCACCAGATCATCTAGTCTGACTTTCTGTGTGTGACAGGCTGCTAAATACCACCAAGCCCAACAACCAGAATCAGACAAAAGTATTCCAGCCCTCAGAAGATTTTCAGCCCTCACCAATCTCATCCCTTTTATTTGTACCTTTCATTAAATTATAGTTGTTGATAGGGCATAAAATCATCTACTTACAACACAAACTTGTCGTTTTGGATCTGATCCTCTTCCCATTGAAGTTGATGGGGGCTTTGCCATTCACTTTGACAGCAATATTAAGCCTTTGTTATTATGTCTGGAATCCAGGGCCCCATTGTTCTAGGCACTATAGAAACACATGACCAAAAGATGATTCCCCACCCTAAAGAGCTTTCTTTTCGCTGTACCTTCTGTTTACCAGAAGCATGTATTCAGGTATTGGCTCAATACAACCTGTATTGCCACAAATAACATTCATATTTTTTTTCCATTTTTCCATTTTTTAATGAATTTGCCTCCAGTCTGTTTTGTGTTGACTTTCTTTGAATGTTGTGATCCACTTACTTACATTTTCTGCAGTGAAAAAAATAAATTCTCTTTCTGTGTTCCTTGACACCAGAAACCCAAAGAGAGACAATGCCATGTGACTTAAATGATCTACCCCAGCTCTGCAACAGAGCTCCAGTTTTGAAATTCAAACTTCTAATGATGAACCACAGAGTAAAATAAAACTTACATAAATCTTGTCTAGTGAAGTAAATACAGGTAATGAATTCAAGAAGTTTGCAGCTTGTTTGCAAACAGCTTGTGAACAGAGAGACAGAATTAATCAAATTTGTTTGTAATTTGCTATGTTCTAGTATTTATTACTACATTGCCTGCACATTTGTAACAAAGACAGAGTCAATATTGAGAGTCACAGAATTAACTCTCTAAGCAGATACCACCACCATTGCTGTCTACAGAAGAACAAATTTAATGGGACATCTAGTCTATATTAGAACGTCATTGTGTGTGGCCCTGATTCAGCAAGCACTAACACGTATACTTAACTTTAAGTATGTGATTAAGTCCCATTGACGTAATGGGACATAAGAACATGTTTAAAGTTAAGGTTTGCTTAAGAGTTTTGCTGAATCAGAGCCTTTACGTGTGTTTTTTAGCTATTTGATATAAAATTACATACCAAAGAAAGAAAACAAAGAAGCGACCTAAGCCCTTGATCCTGCAGTCAGTCTATGAACACAGAATGCTTTGTCATGACTGTCAAAGATCTGCCTTTATAGATGGGATTGCAGAATTGAAGCCTAACCATGTTATTGTTTGTTCAATCTATTGTGGAATGGTAGAAAATTCCTATTCTTTCTTTACTTACCTTTGCTTTTTATTGTTGAAGCAGAAAAACAGATAGTAAATTAGATCTGATTTCTAACAAGTAACGTATGCACGTAGCTCTCGATATGAACTAGAGATTGCACTTTGTTTGACCTATCCAGTTTATATAAAAGTGTGTATTCCTTGTCAATGTCAACGTTTCGATTGCATTAATACTGTGTTGTGGGCTCCCTCTGGTGGCTAACTGAAGACCTACATCTTTTTGACAAATCCAGGTTAGTAATGTGACAGAATTTCATATAAAAGATGTTTTCTCACAGTATATTAGATGGATACAGGTTCATTAGGTTTTAGTGTGTTAAAGAGAAAGTAGTTAGAGCAAACAGGCTGGAAGTCAAGAATCCTAGGCTTTATTCTTGGACGTATTGCCTTGTATAAGTCACTTCACCTCTCTGTATCTGACTGTATTCCTCTGTAAAATAAGTGCAACGACATCTACCTACTTGGGGTGCTGTGAGGCTTAGTTAATGCTTGAAAGGCACAATCAGATTGGACATTGTTATGAAATATTAATGCTTTCCATGGAGAAGAAAATGAACCCCGGACCAAAACATTTAGCATGCTTTGTATGGCTGTGTGACCTATTGGTCCATTGGCAATGCAGTCAGTTGGAGTATTGCAGAGGAAGATGCTTGCAACTCTGGC
The DNA here is from genome assembly GCF_026122565.2 of Emydura macquarii macquarii. NCBI lineage: Eukaryota > Metazoa > Chordata > Testudines > Chelidae > Emydura > Emydura macquarii. The sequence continues at coordinate 13,035,988 of NW_027130828.1, forward strand.
TGATGGGAAAGGGTGTGATCTTGAAATGGACAGGTCTGCACAGAAAATGTGTGGTGTTGTTCCCGAAGTACAGTAGCATAACAGAGAGCAGAGTCTAACTCCAGAGCCTTACAGCTGACCAGGAGAGACCACCTCTAGTAATTGACTCTTCCTGATTCATTCAACCCTGGTCTCCGTGGTGAGGCTGCCAACAGAGGTTGCAATTAGGAGATGGCGGTTTCCATAGTGTGGACACGTCTCCCACAGAGGCTATAGGCTCATATCATACAGGTCATCGAACAAGAAGCAAATATTGACTTGAAGATTGAGTTACGGAACACTGCAAGCATCCTTTGTTATCAAAGGCACTGCCAGCCTCCACCACATGTATGAATCAGCTGGTTCCAAAAAGCAATACCCAGCCAGTTATTCATTCTTCCATTAATCTGAGGATCAAATACAAGGACAAATCGTATTTGCTTGGGGACTCGCAGTCCTCTGATTCACTGGTGCACCAGCAAAGAAAGACTAAGAGTAATGTCATGTACCTGGACTGAGACTTGCATGATGCTTGAACAGCCTGGATTGCTGTTATAAGGAACTAACTGTAGTCTAAACATGAATCCGATGGGGATTTTATGTCTGGTTGCTGTTGACATGAGCATTTTATTCCCCCTAAAATACAGAAACTTAGCTCAATGAGTGTGCATTCTGTATTTATGCTGTAAATACACTGTTCTGCACAATCCTGGTTTGTTGAGAGGCTGCTTTTACCTTTCAGAGTCTTGTACTTGGGATTTAATCAAATAAGCTTCCCCTGGGTCACTTCCACCCCTCAGTGAGAAGCTTGTTGAAGCAGATGATGTTCCTGTTGATGAATGAGCTTTCGATAGGGGCTGCATTTGTATAGCTAGCAGGATTTTCTCCCTGTGTTTGCAATAATACCAAATTAAATTTGATAAAGGGCTAGATCATGCCACAAGGGCACAGTCTCTAGTAAAAGGCAATGTGTTGCTTTGCTGTTCCAGGAGCACCTCAGAGAAGGAATTTTGGCTCAGGAACCCCCCTTTCCCCCCCAGTCTTTCTCCAGGGGTTAGTAATTTGTTGCTGGCCTATACCAGCAGCAAATCCTCCCACATGGCGCTGGCTCAGCTCTGCTGATCGGTGCACTGGTGAGGGAGCCAAGCTCTGGGGGCTGGAGCCATCTGCTCCAGACGTAGGGATGGTGCACAGCTCCTCTTTACTCCACATGCCCAGACCCAGCGTCCATGTAGCCTGTGCAAGGGGGTTCTTACCTCTCTTTATGCCCTCGTGTGGACATGTGGTGCAAGTTGCAGTCGATCCCCACAACTTCAAAGCAATGCTACTGACATTAGGAGTGAGCGTTATAGGTTGTCCTTTATTTTAGTGCTGGTGAATTTTGATTGGCAGAGAGGCCAAAGACAGATGCAACACAGACTTTTTACTGAATTTTATGGTTCTCTTAAACGGTGACATTGCAATGATAGAACAGCTGTAAAGCAGAAACCAAGAGAACTGTCCTTGACCTTCCCAGCATGATCCTTACGGGGCCTTAACCCATCATTCTGCCTGTGACTGACTCTTGTAGGTATTTCACAAGCACCAGGAATCAGTGGGGCTACTCCTGTGAGTGAGGCTTGGCAGTGCGAGGTCCTTATTCACCAGTGTGGATACAGACTAGGCTATTTCTCCTGGAGGATCATTTGATTTTAAGTGCATGTATTGATTACTATGTATAGGCCTAAATTTTCAAAAGTGATGAGTGATTTTGGCTGCCTGTGTTTTTGACTGCCCAACTGGGGCAGGCCCGGTGGTCAGAAGGTATTGAGGCGTCCCAGATCAGGTCTAGTGTCCAACAAAAGGGGCAACCAAAATCGCTAGTTACTTGTGAACATTTAGGCTGTCCAATATAGATCTCTGTGTGTACATATATATCATAGCCTTGATAAAATGTGCTGCTGCTGCTTCTAAATTAATCGTCTGTTGTTTTGTTGATTTCTATTAGGCACCTGTTTGAATTGCCAAGGAAATACAGAAGGAAGTCACTGTGAAAAATGTAAGGTGGGCTTCTTTAGAAGCATCCTCCCAGGCCATGAATGTCGCCGCTGCCCATGTTCAATGGTGGCATCTACTGGCAGCTGCCAAATAAGTAAGGCTGTTTTTGTATGCTAGCGAAAGCAACTTCTTCCAATATATTTCACAGCTAAATTGTACTCAGGGCTGATCCTAATGTAGCAGTTCGTAAGCTTTGCCTTTGAATCCCTCTTTCATGGGACCTGGAGTGTGTTATTGGAAGTGACATGCCATTTGGGAGGGCAGTATTTATTGACAGTTATTCTTGGCACATTTATGTTGCTTCTCCTGGGAGCAACAGGATAGCAGAAACCATTGGAAGATCTCCCTGGCTGCAGGCAATAGCTGTTACGTGTTGCTGCGGTTATGCTGGTGGTTTTCACTGCCCATTTTAAGTGTCTTTATTGTCTTGCAGACAAAGAGACACAGGTACAGCAGAAAGCTAGTCTGTGTCATCAGGACTGGGTGAAATTCACTTTTCTGCAGAAGGTTAGCAACAGGGCTATGCAACTCTTAATTCCTACTTAAGTGGGACTGAAGCAGTGCATGGGCCACATGCTGGCCCTCTGCATAGGGATGGATTTCACCCAGTGCACACAGAAAATAGACCTGCCACAAATATTCTGTGCTCTTTGCTTAGTTGAAAGGCTGGTGAAGGTGTCTGTGCCTTACAGTTTCTGCAGTGTTGCTTTTGAGCCATTGGTACTTCATTACCAAAGAGATCGCAAAGGGGTGAAGGGATGAAATTAATCAGGGGGAAAATTTAAGCTGCCGTCTCTGGCTGTGTAAGAGACTCCCAAGAGAAAAGAGGCGGAAGCCCGGTTGCTTGGGATTTTCAAATTAATTTGGACAAAATGCTAGAAAATGTACTACTAAGATCAGTCTTGCACTAGTCGGGAGATGAACTAGAGTAGTTTTCTCCAATCTTTGTAGGTGGGTGGCCCCTTATTTAAAGACAGAATTTTTTGTACCGCCCTTATATTTACTGTAAAAGCGAGAATAAGAAAATGTATTAAAGATAACAATGCTAGGCCTATATAATTTGTGTGAGCTTTCAAGACGTTGGTGGAGAATACTTGAGTTTTAAGGCAAACTGCAAGGGGGAGTAACCCTTCGCTTTAGATTGTAATCACATTTTCTATGCCTTGTGATTTCCCCCTCCCCCAGGTCAAGATGATCTAAAAGGTTTTTGTCCATCCCTAACTTCCATGGTGTAGTCCCAATGGGCCAGGTGCTACATGCAATCCATCACTCAAGACAGAGGTGTCCTGTAGCAGTAATAATCTCAGGTTGCCTGGAAGTATGTTAACTGTGCTCTGTGACTGGGAACCAAGATTTAGAGACCCAAACATTGTTTTTTTTTATGTGACAGCATAGATATACAGGGCTGAACAGATAAAAGTCCCTACTGCAAAAAGCTTACATTTTAAAGGTTTGACCATTCAGCTTTTATACGGTCAATCTCCCTTTGACTCTAGAACCTGACTGAAAATCAGTGTGATGCAGAGCACACATGCAAGTGGTACAAGGAACATTCTTTCGTGGAGCTCCTTAAGTTATAGTTGTATGTCTCTTTTTTTCAGAACCTGGTGAACAAACCCCAACGTGTGACAGATGCAGAGCTGGGTATACTGGCCCCAACTGCAACCTGTGTGACAATGGCTATTACAATTCCGACAGCATCTGCATTCGATGTAAATGTAACGGGAATGTAGACCCAGACCAGTCACCCAGGGTATGCAAGCCAGACACAGGGGAATGCATTGGCTGCCTCCACAACACTACCGGGTTCCATTGTGAGGAGTGTCAGGAAGGTTATGTCAAAGACCCAGAGGGAGCCAATTGCACCAAGAAAGGTAAATCCTTCTCCTTGAATCAGTGTCCGTGTTTGCTGAACAGTTCAGATACACGCAAGCTGCCTAGGGGTGGGGAATGAATATTGTCTATATTCATTCATGGAGGGGTTTGCTGTTGAAGATGAAGCAGCTTTAGAGTCCTCCAATGTGGACATAGGATCTCATTCCTTTAAAAGGGCCAATCCAAATTGGAGGCTGGAAGAAAATTCCCCCATAGCCATTTCTGATGTCTTTTAAAGCTTCATTTTCAATTACCAAGAGCCTGTCTGAACATTGCCTACATTGAAAGGAGCAGCAATGATGTTTCTGACACATTGCTAAGCTTTGGCATGCTGGAAATGGCTCTTGACAGCCAGTTCTCTGTACAGCTCAAGACAGCAGGCTGGGGGATGGTGAGGATCCTCAGGGTTTCAGCACAGAAAAGTATTTGTGAATGTTCCTATCCAGCAGTGAACTTTTGTGTGTTTTTTCATGCGTGTGTGTGCATGTCTGTATAAAAAGAGACAGCAATATATTCATCTTGCTTGCATTATACAGAAGGTCACACTAAATAATGTAATGATACCTTCTGGCTTTAAAATCTATGAATTGGAGATTCATCTAGATTTTTGGTAATTCATCTGTTGCCCAAAACTGTGGCAGGCAATATTGTGAAATAAACTGAAACAAAAGATGATGTATAATTCAGTTTGTATCCTGATTTCTGTAGCTGGATGGAAACTCTTAACCCACCGTGAGTTGCACTTATTTGACTACTCCCGTTCAGCAGCACTTCTCACATCAGTAAGGATTTGCAGGATTGGCACCTTTTAAAGGCTTTTTATCATAACACTTAGTGGTTTAAAGGGTTATGCAGACATTAACCAACTGCTCAAAACAACTCTGAAGTACTAGCACCTCTGCTCTGTAGATGGGGAAACTAAGGCACAAAGTGGTTAGCAACTTGGCCAAAGCTACACAGCAAATCAGTGGCAAGATCAGGGGTTGTGAATTCACCATTGCCTGATTTTTGAGGCCTTTTCTCATTCCTCACCCTCTCTGCCTCATTGCATCTAATATGCTCAGGTGTGCTGTGGCAATGAAGAACCTGCCTCATAACAGTATAGCCCTGAATAAAATGGTAGAAAGCTCTTCTCCAATGGCTGTCAGTAAGGGCTGGTTCACACTGACCCTGCGATTCGGCAGCAGTCGACAGGAGTTACGCAAACTACTCTGCGTAGTCAACTGCTCAGCTTCCCTTCTGCGCGCTGTTCACACTGTGCTGAGCCGCAGCGCTACGCTACTTGAGGGGATGGACTTACTCAGTCGACTTCCTAATCAATTGAGTGGGTCTCACTGATCGCTCAGTCAATCCTGAAAGATCGATCTGGCGGCGGCGATTTTGCCGCCGTCAGTGTAAACATAGCCTAAGTTACTTCACGAGGTAGACTTCAGGCTCTGTGCATATGAACCTAAGCTGCGATTGTACATAGAAAGGAGAGCGCAGAGTTCCAAAATTTATCAGGACCAAATTCATCCCTGCTATTCCATGAGATTTAATTCAAAGGAGTCACAAAAGGAAGCTGCTGTGACCTTCATTCTCTTACTGATCCCTGAACGGACAGACTGCAAGATAGTTTTCTGCGTGGGGAAGAGAGATGATCAGTAAAGCTGTAACTTTATGTATGCCCATCTCTGCAGGGTTGCAGATAGCAATTTCACACTGGTCCATCCGTTGCCTCCAACTTTAATGGATTGGTTTTGTATGTAAGGGGCCAAGTGACCTTGTTCAGTAGTAATAAATATGCCTTTGCCTTTCCAGCCTGCACCTCTTCTGACACTTTAATGACATGGTGAGATAGCTGGTTGCTGTCTTGGGAAACTATTCCCCTCCCTTCTCAAAGGCAGCTATCATGTTTCCTTGACACCTGTTTTCCTTTCCATGTTAATATTTAAGAAGACCGCATTTTCTTTCCCTGTTTGCTGAATGTTTCTTGACCATAAGCAGAGATGCAGGAGGTACTGCATGCTAGCTGATTTTAGGGCCAAAAGTTTCAAAAGTGACTAGTGAATATGGAGGCCTCAATTTTGGACAGCCCATCTTCAGGCAACTAAAAGGGGCCTAATTTTCTGAGGGCAGATGCTCATCAGGCCCTTTCAAGGAGTCTCAGGTTGGATTCAGAGAAAACTGGGGCACCAAAAATAACTACCCACTCATGAAATCTGATCCTTTATATTTACTAAGTCACAAGAACAGACTAAGGCAGGATCCTTGAAGCACTTGGGATTTGGGCCATGATCTTTTGGGCTCCTTTAATTTGTACCCATGAAGTTCTGGGCTCAGGGATAACCTATTAGTGGTGTGAGTGCAACAGCTGACATCACAGATCTCTCTGCTCAAATACTTCTGCAAACTTCTGCGGATCCAGACTCCATTTCACCATAATAATTCACTCTGAGAGAGATACTAGCTCCTTACGTCTCTTGATTTCATGTAGTTAAATGTTGTTGGAATATTCTAATGGAAATGGCACTGACTACTATAAAGAAGGCTGAGTAACTGTTTTCATTCTAATCCTCTCTGTTTAGGGCCCATGACCTGCATAAATTTTATGGGGATTTACCACTGACTTCAATGGGAGCAGGATCAGGCCCCGAGAACTTAACTACTCAGACATCCAACAGTGTGCATTTTCCAAACAGCATGCCCATGCACATTCACAACAATGCCACCAGCACCAGAGTCTAATTAAACCACCAGTGAGACCAAGCTAAGGTTGAGTAGTGGTAGAAATTGGTCTGGGTGAGAGCCAGTGGTCTTTTCTTATATGATCGCGAGGAGCTGAGTGGATACCTTAACGGTGCATTTCCAGCGAACCTAATGGCTAGCATATATTTTAATGTGTATGTGATAAGGAAGCTTAAAGCTAATCAATTAGGTTGTATCAACAACTTTTTAACCTTAACTATCTTCTGACTAGACTGTTTTGTGTGGGACCCTTATTGGAGGTTGGCCCTTTGTAATTTGTGATAGCTTTTTATTGAGGATTTTAATCAGTGGCTCGATACTGCAGTGATTGGTGTTATAAAAATACCTAAGCTAGACAGATACGACCATATTCTTTTCTCAGTTATGCTCAGGCAATTGCATTAAAATGGGTGGGGTGGGATGGATGAAGCTGAGAGCAGGACTTGGTCCATGGAGCAGAAATATTCTAAATCATCTGTCTGGTTGTAACATATTCTGGTTGTAACATAATCTTTCCACCTCTAAATCCATCCTTTGGCTTTACAATATAATCATTCCCTCACTGAGCATCCCCAACTCTTGTTGCCTTCAGTGTTGCAATTCTGTGCTAAATTAGCCTTTCAGAGGTGATTCTCCTCCTCAGCTACTACTAGTAAAAGGTCTCTTCAGAAAAACCAAATCCATGCATCGAGGCACCATGTGCAAGAATTGCTACAGCTATGAGTGGATTTAAAATGAAGGAAGGGTTTTAAGGAGGGAGGATGGCAGAATGAGATGGGAGGGAGGAGGAAAAAGCAGAAAGGAGCTGTAGGAAAGCCTTTAATGAAAACTGTGTAGAGTGCTGATTATGCCTATTGCACTGGTTTAACCCCTGAATGTTCCTACTGAATGAACATAAGATTCTAAAATAAGTCATGTTAATGAGAAAAATGTTTTAGCGTGCATATCTGAAAACGTTCAGGATCTTCTGTTTGCCTTATGAAGCCAAGACTTTAGCAAGGTTCAAAGAGGGATTGGACATTTACATGGATAAAACAAAAATATCCAGTTATAATAGTTAATATGAAAAATTTGGAAGGGATATGAAATCTCATTCTTCAGGGTTTATGCCAATCTCTAACTAGTAGGGGTTAGAAGGAAAGTATTTTGGTGGGGCAGATTATCCTACAACTGCCCATTTTAGGGTTTCTTGCGCCTTCCTCTGAAGCATTTTGTGCTGGCTGTTGTTGGAGTAGATGGAACTTAGGTCTGATCCAGTATTGCAATGACTATCTTTCTGTGTTTGTCTATTACTCTATGCCGTAAATTGAAACTGAAATATGGTGCAGACTATGATCATACTATTTTAATATTGTTCATAGACACATGCACACTTTGTTATTTCTAAGCATTATTGAGCCACATTGTGCCCTCATATGTGCATGCAGATTTGTGTGTTGATTCATCTGAGGGGAGAATCTGGATCATTGTCTTTTTACATATAGAAATGTAAAAGCAGAGACACTATATCAAACATTTGATGATAGAACATGTTGTGCCATTGTTTTAACTTGGCTTTTGTTCTTAGACAGGTAGGTTGGAAACAATCCTGTAGTATGAAAGATGCACATCAGTGTCCCTAGGTCTAACCCTCCAGGCTTCACTTCTTTGGATGGGCCTGATTTTTAAGACCTTACACATGTTTGGTGAAATCCTGGCTCCACTGACTGGCAAAACTCCCACTGATTTGTGGAGTCAAGATTTCACTCACTGAGATGCACTTGGAGTGACTGGCTTTCATCATGAGTAATTGAGGTTCTTTGGGCCAGATTTTCAAGAAATGAGCATCCACAATCAGGACTAACTTAGCTCCTTTTTGGGCAGTTAAACAAGGAAGAGGTTTTCCAAAGAACTCTGCACCCAGCAGCTCCCATTGTGATGCTTATGGCCAGATTTTCAAAAGAACTCAACACTCAATGTGCTGAGCTGTTCTGAAAATCTGGCCAAGTATTTTGATGTGGAAAAGGGACCTGAAAAATTCTGACCTTAAATTTTTAGTTTGTTGCGCTCATACTAACAGTGATGTATAGGCAGAAGCATTTATTTCTTGTTCTCCAGTCATGGCTCATCATGTATTTTATTGGTCATGTTTGTATTTATTTATGTTGTTTTTTTTTTATTTGTAGAAGTCATTCCTGGTCCTGAACCTAGAGGATTTATAACTGCCTCTCCCAATACCAGCAGGCCAACATCATTTTCAACAACAGTGATAAACAGTACATTAGCTCCAACAACTGTGCAGACTATATTTCCTATAAACTCCTCTGAGAATAGTACATCTGCATTAGCAGACGTCTCCTGGACTCAATTTAACATCATTATTTTGACAGTTATCATCATTGTTGTGGTCCTATTGATGGGCTTTGTGGGTGCTGTCTATATGTACCGTGAATATCAAAACAGAAAACTTAATGCTCCTTTTTGGACCATTGAGCTCAAGGAGGACAACATTAGTTTTAGCAGCTACCATGACAGCATACCCAATGCTGATGTTTCAGGCTTACTGGAGGATGATGGCAATGAAGTGGCACCAAATGGACAGCTGACGCTGACAACTCCCATGCATAACTATAAAGCTTAAAACAAGAGTCAATCCAGCTATTCCAAAGTTGTCTTTAAAAATTCCAGTCCTCGTTGAAGGGGTACCAAAATCTGTACCAGGGTTCAAAGCAAAGGAATTTGTGACCCTTATTTCGGGAATGGCATAGCTTGCTGGTGAGCAGAAAAGGTGTACAGTGCATAAGAATTTCAGGTAAAATTATGAAATGCATTCAGTGTATTGTTTTCCATGAAGATCCAGAGAATTCAATGTTAAAGACTTACATAAAATTATGCTGACCTTAAAGTATATTTTTATATGAAAAGATGGTGGGGGGTATAATAAGCAATGCCTCCTGACTAATCAGAATCTGCTTTGACTTCCAGCCAAGCTAATGCCTACACCTGTAGCCTATATTTTGAAAAGTAGCCTGTTTAATTAACAGCGGACTTTCAGGAAATAGACTTTCGTAAAGACTTCATTTTATTTGCTGGTACGAATTTGTGTTTTTTATATATAAAAAGGGAAATCATGTTCATTTCACTGCACTAAGAGACTTTTAAATGAGTAAATGTTACACACATTGTAAAGTCACCATGTTCAGTTCTCCAACAATTTGGGGAGCAGAAACAATCAATCATAAAAATATCTGGGGGGAGAAAAGATCATTATTTTCCCTTTCTGAGTTCTCATACAAAATGATGGTACAATTAAAACACAGAAATCCATTTTTAATAGAAGGAGTTAATGAACTTGTATACATACTGTACAAGGGAAGACGACAAGGCATCTCAGGGTCTCGTGTACAAATAAAAGCTAGGCTTAATATCCTACCCTGACAGAAATGGTGTGTTCTGTACATAGAATGTAATATATCTTCTCTCCATTGTATTTGTAACTATTTGTAAAAAAAGAAACCAAAACACGAGTCATATTTTATCATCTAGATTTTATCTGTACAGCGGTTAGTGGCATTGTAAAAAAAAAAAAAAAAAAGAAAACAAAAAGGAAAAAAAAAAGAAAAAGGATTGTTTTAAAATTGTGTAAATCAGATGGCAATATTGCTGGAGCTGGGACTCTAGCAACTACCCATCAGTTCCTCTTCTGATATCACTGAAATTTTTTTAAAGTTGAGTGTTTCCTACTTGTTATCTACAGCTGTTCAACCTCCTCAGCTCCTTTAAAGGTATGGACAATACTATGAAAAGAGACTAGTCAATTTCCAGAGATCAGATGTAACATTTGGTAATTGCTGTGAAATGCCCACACAAAATGCAAACATGCTCTTACGAATACAGAATTATTTATGTCCTGATCCTGAAAACGATGATGAACACATTGTGGTGTTGTTCACATGCATAATCTCTTTGAAGTCTATGAGGCTGCTCATGTGAATAAAGACTGCTTGTGTGATCAAGGATTGTCAGAGATGCTGAACTCTGGCTTGCCCCTGCCTCTGTTGTAGATAACTGCAATGTTCCCATTGACTTCAGTGGAACCACGTTATCACTTAAGAGTTTACCGGATTAGCTTATTCATTGCAAAATTCTAGTTGAAACAAATGATATAGACACTGTCAAGCAATTTATGCCTACCAGTTCGTATAGCTTAAAGTTGTATACTGGGGAGAGTCAGGAGGCTCAGTTGCTGAGAAACATACAAATGTCCATTGGTTATGCAAAGTCCTACCATTCTTGTGCAGAGACAGACTAGCTGTTAACTTGTGCTCTCGCTGCTAACAGTCCTTTTCAAGCTCAGCAGAATGGAAATAGCCCCATGGAAGCTGGCTGCTTTGTTCCCCCAGCTGACTCTAAGATGTAGGCCTGAATATAGGCTCCTATGTATAGGTGCAGTGTGGATGATGAACGTATCCATGCACTGCCCAGGAAGAAGGCTGACAATAACAGCCTCTGTGCACTGGTTAGAACCTCTAACAGCACGTCATGACCCCTGGATAGAGCCACTCTCCTAGCCTGTTAACAACTGGCAGTGGGGGAGCACGTGCTGAACCTTTTGCCAGCAGACATAAGGAGCACTGGACAGTTTGCTTCATTCAGTGACTCTGGCACATTCTGTCTGAATCTGTGCAGTGCAAAAATAATGTCATGGAGCACCACAGCTCCACCCTGCCATTCTTCAGTGTTCCTCACAAGCAACAACGTGGCACCTGGTCCTGTTCAAGTGCCACATCCAATCTCTCTCCATTATTCGTTTCACTCTACTTTGGGCCCAATCCAGCTCCCATTAAAGCCAATGGTAAGCATCCCATTGGCTTTAATGGAGTTTGAATGGGATCATTTGTTTGATTTCTTCTGAGCTTGACATACTGTTACTGTCCTATGAAAGTCAATACAATTAATGTTTACCAGAGTCATGAATCAAGCCCTTTTCCTAACCTGCCCTAACATCACGGATGAGGCTGTGGTGCATGCTTTGCAAATGCTGCTGATCAACAAAGTGGTTAACCAAATTGATCTATAGCTGGCATGCATCATCAGAAACAGAGTGGAAAGGGAGAATATTATTTATTTTATTTATTTATTTATTCTGTTTGTATTACTCTAGTGCCTAAGGATCTCAGTTGGGGTTGGGCTCCTTTGTGCTAGCTGCTGTTTGTACACACAGTAAGTCACAATCCCTGCCCCAAAGACCATGCAATCTAATTTAAGATGTGACACAACAAGTAAACGTAACAAAGGGAATGAGAGAGGGAGGACAAGGAAAAGAGTGATAGGAGAGTGTGACAGACTGTGTATAAGCCTGATCCAAAGCCTGCTGAAGGCAATGGACAGTGTCTCATTCCCTGCTGTGGGCTTGGGATGAGGTCCTAAATTTATAAGAAGTTGGATTCAAGTAATTTAAGAGATGTTTTAAGTGATAAGATGGGGAGAAAAAGGAAAATCATAGATTGCACATGAAGCTTTTAAGGAATGGATTAATAACAATGGAGAGTAATGACTAAAAACTGTATGTAATTATTTGGCAGGGTCCTTTTGTGATATCTACATGCCTGGTCTTTATACAGTGGAACAAGATTCACAGGAGATTTTAATAACCCATTTTAGATTCTGGAAATAGTTCTATAGAGCAATAATGCTGACAGGTAAAGTGAAAGAAAGATTGTGCACTATGGCATGTCAGAAGTCTTTTTGGGGGGTTAAGGGGAGTTTGCAAAGAAGAGAAGAACTATTACAAAATGTTCCTTCCTGAAACCTTGGAAAGTCTGCAGGCTACTTTGTAACAGGGATGGTTGACTTCTGATTTGCACTTCAGATCCTGGTTTTTGGTTCTCTCCCATTATAGAGAGAGTGGCCAGCTGCAGAGTTTGAGTCTGAGTTCAGAAACTGACCCCTCCCATTCCACCCCTAAAATTGGGGGTGTCTGGATCTAGAGTTTTGGTTCTGACCCTTTTCTACTTTATAAGCAAAACAAGAGAAATGAATATGAAGGCACTATCTGTGAGCCCAGATTTGATGTACTGAGGAGTTCAGTTCACCTTCTGCTTTGTAATGGTGGGAGGGCAGTATGATTTGGGGTACTTTGTTGATGGCAAATTCTCACAAATGTTGAGAAAACATCTCAAAGACATTGTGTGGGCCTGATTCAAAGCCTCCTAAAGTCAATCTAAAGCCTTTCCTTTGGGCCCTACTTTCATAAAACTTTTCAAAACCAGACTGAACTTACTGGGAGTGTGGAAGGATACCCGTTCTGTTATATAGCCGGCTTTGTTTTGTGACTAACCTCAGCCTAGTAGAGACCGGAAACATCAGAGGTGAGGCACTAGGGAGGATACCAGTAGGATGGTGAAATGACTCAGCAGAAGAAACAAAAATAGTTGCAGACTGTCAGCTCTTTTTGCTTAGAAGAATAATAGGATAAGAAATCAAAACCCAATTAAAGAAAAAGTAAAGAGAAACTCCCCAGCTTGAGGTTCAGCTTAGTTCTATGATCTCTGGGAGTGGAGCCTGCTTGTGTCCCCTCTGTTAACCCCATACCTGAGCATCTGTACAAAAGGAGGGAAGAATGAGCTAGTTGCATCTCTTGATCAGCAGACTGCACCTTGACATAGCGCAGTGCCTGAAACTTCCACAGGCAACTTTCTCAGCCTACCAAAGTCCTCAGCTATTCCTCCTGTCATTTAGCAGTTCATTTTATAACTTGCCACAGAGCTGCTGTGACACAGAGTCTGCTCCACAGCAGCTTGGCACATGCACAGATGAGGAGGGAGAGGAGAGCACAGGTGCACTAGAACCAGTGCAGAGCTAATCATCCAATTAGGGAATGGGCCTCTAGGATACTGGCCACAGATGGCTGAAGTATCAATATGGATACTGTGATGGCATCTACAGGCCTCCTGCTGAACCAGGGCAGGCACTGGGTTATGGAGGCCCAACTCCATACAGGTACAAGGCATGTTCTCAGGGGAGGAACAGTTTAAAAGGAGACTGGTAGGCCAGCTGGGCATGAACTGCACGTAGCACTAGAAAGTGAGGCTGATGATGTCAGGAATGGCAACAGCTTTGTGAAGGCCGCTCTAGCATCAGGGACTTGGAGGCCCCCCTGCTTGCTCTTTGGGAGTTGAAAGTCCTTAGAGACTGACTGAACAGGATGCTTTAGAGACTTGTGATCACTGGCTTATCAGATTCTCCTGTTCCAAACTGAGGAGCTCCAGACTGGTAGGAAGTGCCCAGGGAGAAACATAATTCGGGGTAGCTCAGTAACTAGACAGGATAGTTTGACAAATGTTTAGGACCCTGGGTTGGGACCTGCTGGAGTGGATGGGTCAGGGTCCCTCTTCCTTGCCCCCCAGCTTCTTTGTAGTGACTGACTGCTGGGGGAGTAATTGGAGCACAAGAAGGTGATTGAGGCTGCAGCTGGGGTCTCCTCTGGGATGATTAAATTGGCAGAAATCAAAAGCCACAAGCTTACCACCAGCTAGCTGGTGATCAGACCTTCCTGCTACAAGTACACACCTTTTGTGGGTACCACTGTTCCACTTTAGCAGCTAATTGAATAGTACTGCAGTCTTGCAGGACAACATTCATTTTGGAAGAGAAAGTGGATGGACTGATGCAGTAGCTATGTGTGCATGGAGAAAATGGAGTAATAGGGGAATGTGGGATTTCAGAGAAATATGATAGTGAAAGACCAATGGCTGCTACTCCTAATGGCCATGATTTTATGCCCATGTCATGAGGAGGTGAGAGCCATTTTGATACATGCCCTAGCTGGTCTCGCTGAGGCAACTGAAATCCCATAGTCAAGTTCTTGAAAACAAAAAGACTCCTCTAATGGGATGGGTAAAGGGTAAAAACAGTAACTTTATTATATGCTTGGGGCATCTTGGCTGGATCACAAAGTAGGATGCTATTCTTTGAGCACAGGATGTGGCAGCCATACAAAAATATAACAGGACTAATTTGAATTTAAGGTCTTAAATCTCATGAACCATCATAGCGAAAAATAACTGCATGAAGTTTTAGCCCTGGGGAGTCCTCATGAGATGTCATACACTAAAATAGTCACTCTCTTGGACCAGGCAAAATAAACTTAGACCATCAGAAGTAATTTAAAGGCAGAGTGGAGTGTCTTCACCATTATACTGGCATTCTGGGCCAGTTGTCCCTGATTTACAGTATCTTTATTCCAAAAATTAAATGCAATATGTGGCAGACCATATCTTCTATAATGAGGACTTAAGATAGAAGCCTAAACAAAATTTATCTTTAAAGTAAAGTTTTAAAATTAGCTTCCAAGGATTTCTGCTATTTATAACTGAGATTAAAATAAGGAAAACGTGGGTTTAAAACATTAAAATTACACTTGCTCCCGATGAAAATCCATCAGTTTTATAACACATCCAAATAAGGTGTCTCCTAAGCGCATATTGAGCTTACAAATGCATTTCTAAAAAAGCTGTGTATGATTTGAATGTCAGAATTTATACAGAAGAATGTTGTTTAAAATTAATAAAAATGTATATAATTTGTATCTAAGCCACTTTGGGTTTTGCTTTTGTTTTTAAATATATTCTTTGGGCTGCTTCCAAATCCCATGTGAAGTCAATTGGGAGTCTTTCCACTGACTTAAATTAGAGCTGGATTGAGCCCTAAAGGCTTGAATCTGACACATACCAATAACTCCATTCATGGATTCCTGCTCTATAGATGTGAGATCAAAATTAGGCCCTATGTGGTTTTAACACCAGACATTTGCTAACACAATTCATAATCTGTCAGGTTATCAGTGTTTTGTTTTTTGAAGTAAAACCTGTGAAATCTTTTGACTATTTATTATTGTTGTTTGTTAACACACCCTACTCTTACAGCTCTGTAGCTTGTCAGTCGATGAGCCTCTGTTCACTGTGGGGGTGTAATACTGATAGATTTATTTTGGCATAGAAATATGCTACCATGTAAAAATGAAATTAGAAAAGGCATTGGTATCATGGGTGTTACCCACATCTACAATGGGATCTTCACAGGACCGCTGTGAATCGGGTATCTCTGAATCTGCAGCTGAGGTTTTGACGATTTAGGAAGGCTGTTTACATCTGCAAAAAAGATTTTGTATAGCTCTGCCTCTGGAACCTTTACAGTTCTCTCTCACTTGTCATTGTTAGTAAGTTAACTCCCACTCTCCGTGCAGAAGTCAATGGTTAGACTGTCCTTGCCATTGAACGTTATTTGTGACTCTCTTTGTCTGGGATGCAGCAAAGCACTTAACTAACGAGGATAAAGTGATAGGAATTAAGCTTAAAACAAAGTATGTGCTTAAAACTAGATGAAGGTCCCTTCCAACTCTAATATTCTATGTGATTCTAAGTGCTTTACTGAACTGGGTGCTTTAAAATGAAGGGCTTGAGTTTCTTCTTCTTTACACTGATGTAATTTCATTGGTTTCCTTTACTCCTGATTACACTAGTGAAAGTGCTTGATCCTGTAAGTCAATGGGAATTTTGCTCTTGACTTAAGTGGGAGCAAGATCAGGCTATTAGTGAAAGGAGAATCAGGCTCATTATGTAGTGACTTGAAAACATTGCACCAAATCCTGTCCTCTAAGGAAAGCCCAGGTCTAGGTAAAAAGGCTAAGCATGAGCCTAACTATTCTGCCACTGATACTGCAACCCTTGGGCCGCGGTGGGTGTGCACCTTTTGCACTCTGTTCCTTCGGAGTCTTTGGCCCATAGATCCACATCATCAAATATGCAGTGACAGAGTCTCCATTACTCCCCTTCATTTTGTACTTCATCTCTGAAATGGCAAAAATCTCAGCCTATTTTGCAAAAGTAGGATGGATGATAGGTCTTTTCCAGTACAACTTGTTGGTACAAGGATTTAGTATAATCTCCTAAAACATGCTGTTAATTAAGATAAGGCTAATCGATGTTAATTTGATTATCAGAAGGCAAGATGTTAACTGCTCCAAAATAATAAATATTTTTCCTTTACAACTTCTATGGTGTTGCTGCAGATTTTGTAAAATGGACATTTCAGTAACGCCATGGAAATTGCCCGTAACTCCAGTTAATGATCTGTTGGATTGTTTTTAACTTTTCGTTTGATCAGAAGGAGTTATCCCTTTGCAAGCCACGCTGATTTAATTTGAATGATGGTTCATAAGGATGGCTACTTGGCATGTGTCTGCAGAAACGTGTGTCCCTTTTACAGGACATACGCTGCACTGGCCTATGTCACTTAAAAGGTAATTGCGTTGCCTAGTGACTTGGTGATTATCATTGATTTAATGCCATATGTCATATATTCTTCATTTACCATCAATAATTGGCTCATTTCTTGTACCAAGAAGACAGACTGCCACACACTTTAAGATCTCTGTTGTAGCCATTCTAAAGCTACATAAGACATTTCAAGCCAGCCTGGCTGATTAGACCGTGCTGTCATATGGCAGACCTGATTTTGAAACTGACTTCTGACCAGCAGTGATTGAAAGATCAAAGCATAGGACCCACTGCTACAAGGTGAGAAGTACCCTGAACTTGCATCGAAGTTAACAGGTGTTCAAGACACTCAAGTTACTTCACAGGATCAAACCCCAAATACATAGCACCAAAGATATTCTACTGTACCCAGTTAAGAAAGTCCTCAGTTCTGCCAGCAATTGCCTGAAATTTTCCATTCAGTTTTGTGCACTGTAACCTCAGTTCTGTTGTGTGTTTACACAAGTATATCTGAATGAGAAATGGGCAGCAGCAATGCACTAAGGTTAGGACCACTAGGGAGGGGAAGACTGAAGCAGCAGTGGTGGTGTATATGCCTGTGGTTGGGAACCACAGCAGGACACCTATTAGCAGCATGTGGGGTGATTTTAGTTTTTCATTTCTTTTTAATTTATTTATTTTACAGGCTTCTATGTGGCTTTGTTTGTCTCGGAAGAGAAATTAGTTCCATGTTGTAGCTGTTGTATGTACATGGAGAAGAATGGCAATCGAATAACGACAGTGAAAATACTATAGTCCATGATTACATGCTTGTCCCAATCCCAAGCCCGTGTTTTGAGGAACTAAGAGTCCCATTGATATAGCCCAGATGGTTGGGGTGAAGAATGAAATCCAACAGTCCAAATAAAAAAAGAATTAAATAAACATGGCAAAGGTAGGCAAACATCTCTCACTCAGGTGTTACTTCCTTGTATTACAGGTAACACTGCAGAGCATTAAATTAAAAGTATTTACCATTCCATTATTGATGCTGGGATCTCCCCAACCCCCAAATTTGGACAATAGAAGTAGAATAGTCAGTTTCGTGTTTTTGTTAACAGTTTCACTGTCTGACTCTCATGTATTAGCATAGTACTGCAATTTTTGTTCAAATGTGGCAGGTAAATGCTTGTTTAAATCCCGCCAGAAAGTTTTAACTATCTTTTTAAATATACAAACATATCTATATAATCTATGGATATCACTTGGTGTGTCACTCTAAAGCCTAAAAGGTCTGAGTCAGTAAGAAGCGATGGAAGCATCTTACAAGCATGACTGAGGGCTCCTTTGATTCCAGATATCACCAGGTTGAATCCTCACTGGGTTTTGCAGTCTCTTGCTATCCAATTTTTAAATTCTCAGCCATTTTGACTTTATGAATTATGTCCATATGGCATGCACCTACAGTAAGGCATGTATTTATGCCATGCCAAGATTCCAAGGCCCTTGTGATATCAGAGGTAACTCAACCAGTCACCACCCTTACTCTACAGCTAATTTGCATGCAATAGTTTCATTGAGGGAGACTGCACAGATGGTAAATTACTTGGACCAACTGCCTCAACCATGGATCCAACTGCCATCCACACAACCCAGACACAATAACCCCAAGCACACACAGGCCCTTCCTGCATTACTTATCCCTCATTTGCCACCTGCACAAATTAACACATCTCCCAGTACAACCCCACCCAGACACAAATCAACACAACAACCCACACAACAATAAAACCAGCATAAGCAATAATCCCAAACACACGTAGGCCCTCATAGCAGTGTGTACACTGTAGATAAGGATGGTGATTTGCCACTTGCACAAATCCATACAACTCTCCCAGCACAGCACAGGACCCCACACAACACCACAACCAGTGCATACAATAATCCCAAACGTCCCTCTGAAGCCTATTATGTTTGTAGAGTAACTGTGAATTGATGGAAACAGCTAAAAGCATGATTGAGAGTTTTAATTTAGACTATCACCAGATTTAATCATCACTGTGACTTGTCTGTTACCATCCAACTTTTAAGTTCCTCCATTTTCAGCTTTGGTACACATGGCTTTATGAATTACACTTCAGCTCCTAGTCTATTAATATGAAGTTTTACAAAACTTTTTAAAATCCAAAACCTAGGTTTTGGGTTCAGACTACCTTTTCTGCACAGTGTCAACAGAAAAGAGTGTAAGGGAGTGTTAACACATTAAAGCAATTGGCATACAGTACTATCTGTATTATAATAAAAGGTAGGGAGACCAATACACACTAGGGTTGATTGAAAAAATAGTGGGGAAAACTGGAAAAATGTTTATAAAATCCAGATTTTTTTTTCAAAATTTTGAAATGTTGATGTTTCAAAATATGAATACTTTCAATAGTTGGTTGACAAATGAGAAAATTGCAAAACTTTTGTCAATTTTCTTTTTTAAACTTTAAAATTCAAAATGCCATCAAATTTTTAAAAAATTAACCTACTTTAATACATACAAAAATACAGCAATAGTTGATTACCATGAATTTCATCTGTCAGATACAAATGCTACTGAATGGAACTTTGCACATAGCTATGTATCCCCCTCTTCCCCCTCCCCCCCAAAAAAAATTAAAATTACTATAAAGTGTGATTAACTTTACAGTGTTATTTTACTGATCAGTGCTGTCTTTTGATTTTAGCTGTTAATCTCTGCACTCTTTTGGTCTTTCCTATGTATCTCCATTTTTTAAAATTTATTTTTCTTTAAAAATGTAACTTCAGTGACTACTGGTGAATTTTTTAATGTCTCATATTTCTTGCATTCCCTTTACTGGCATCTCTTAAGACTCTAATAAAAGATTAAAAAAATATCTAGCATCTTTCAGTTGAAATGCTTTCTTATGCCTGTAAGAGTATTGTATAGCATAACATAGCAATTTTAGGACCTGATCCTGCCAACACTTACTTACATGAATAACTTTTACTCACCCAATAGTCCTGTTGAAGTGAATGGAGCTACTTCATAAATAAATTTAATCATATCCGTAAATGTTTTCAGGATGAGGTCTCTATTATGGCCCCAGTTATGCAAATATTTGTGTGTTTAAAGTTAGACATGTCAATAATTCTACTGACTTCAGAAGGCGTACTTGTGTGAGGAAAGTTAAAGACATAAATGTTTGCAAGATCAAGGAATACAGCTGGAGCTTTCCAAGGATAGCAAGGCTATGGTAACAAAATATAAAAAGCAAATAATGTAGGTGCTGCTTAAATAATAAAGATAGCACAGAGAGAGAGAGAGGACAGTCCAGAGATTAGGATGCTAGTCTGGGACTTGGGAGATCTACATTCAATTCTCAGCTCTGCCTAAGGCTTCCTGTGTAACATTAAGCATATCTAAGATAATAGCAACTCCTTATGTCATAGGTGCTGTGTGAGGATAAATACATTAATGATTGCGAGGCACTCACATATTATGGTGATGGGACCATATCAATGACTTTGGGGTATGAGTTCATTTCTGTTACTGTACAATTTGTGTGTGTGTGGCAGTTTAATGTTCCAGTACAAAGTCAGCATGCTGCTGTGCTCACCAAAGGAAGAAATTGATCAAATTTGCATAGGGGCATTTGACACTAACTAAATGGAAATATTATTTGTAGTTAGAATAAAAACAAGTTTGAGATAATACTCTTATATAAGCCAATATAAATTTGCTTTTATGATGAAATGTAAATGTTATATTGAAATACAGAATTCCATATGGGATGGTCACTTTAAAAACAAATAAAACTAAAATAATCCATCTAAAGAACTATTCCATGCATGTTTTTGGAGTAGATCATCTAGAATACAACTGAAAGTCGTAAGAGCCAATTTTCAAGTATCTACCTAGATGCATGAAAGTGGCAGCAATAGAAATTGCACACATCCAGTGAGAAAAGAGAACACTCCTTTAGATACAAAACACAGGCTAATGATACAATGTATGGTTAAGTAAATCATTTGGGCAAAACACCAGTTCTTCTGCAGTACTTTTTGACTATCTTTCATCTCTTCACTGGGCAAGCAAATCAATTTTAGAAAAGTTATTTTGCAATATTTTCAGATGGAATTATTGTAAAGGATAGGACTCTTGATTTTAGATCCATGTATATATTATATACAACCATTAAAATAACAAAAAGCTTTGCAATTATGATTGTAATTCCATCCTGAGATTCTAATAACTACATATAAATCATGATTTTTGCCATACTAATAATTAGCCCACCATATCCTGTATACGACAGCCCCACATCATTTAGATGGAACTATAGCTCTATGATTTATACTTACATTGTGTAACATACCTAATAAGCAAGTATCTGTCTATCCACCAAAGAAGAGCCATGAGAATGATTAAAGGATTGGAAAACGTCTTATAATAGACTCAAGGAGCTTACTCTATATAGTTTAACAAAGGAAGGTTAAAGGGTGACTCAATCAGTTTATAAGTACCTACATGGTGAACAAAATTTTAATAACCAGTTCTTCAACCTAGCAGACAAAGGTATAACATGATCCAGTGGTTGAAAGCTGAAGCTAGATGAAGTCAGATTGGAAATAAGGGGCATATTCTTAACATTGAGGGCAATTAACCATTGGAACAACTTACCTGGGGTTGTAGTGAATCCTCCATCAGTGGCTACTTTAGAAAAACAACCAATCTTGATTTTAAAAGATATGCTCTTATTCAAACAGGATTTAATTCAGGGAAGTTGTATGGCCTGTGTGATATCGGAGGTCAGACTAGAAGATCACATTTGTTCCTTTTGGCCTTTTACATTAGTGAATCTACTTACCTATCTACCTATAATACCTGTTTAAATATATACCCTGCATTGCAATACTTGAGTGTCTGGTGTTACGTGTTTTGAATTTAGCTGGGTATAATAGTTTCAAGTTTTTCTAAATCGGTTCCCAGCCAAGGCATGATGGTATTCTACTGTGTCTAGTCTCCCAGGTCCATGTACCCAATTTCGGTGGACTTAAAGGATATGTCCTAACTCTTCTTATGGCAGGTACTAATGCGCTATGGGCTTGACTGTACTATTAAATATGAGGAGACTATTGCAGTGTGATGGGGTGGCCACCTGTGTATCCTGCAAAAATAAGGTGGATCCCTTAGAATCCAGTGCATGTGGGAGGAGAGGGGGGCTGGGTGACACATTTAGGGCCTCATTTTTCAGAGGTACTGATCATCTACAGCTCCCCTTCCCTTTGGTCAAGAGTTGAGAGGGCACAACAACCGTGAAAAACCAGGCCCAAGTTCTGTGCTGCATACTGGCCATGGCCAACTGCAGGGCCTGCTGTGTAAGGGTGGGGTGTCCTACCCCAAGTGTGCCCTGACTAAAAATGGCGGCTTTCCATGCTTCCCTGGCTGCCCCATTGTGCCCTGACTAAAGATGGCGCCTGGCCACGCCCTGTATCCGTTCTCTATTAAAGATGGCGGCTGCTCACACGTCTCCTTTCTTTGCCCTCACTCAAAATGGCGACTGCCCACATTCACTACCCTCTTTGTTCTTAATCCTGAACGGGGCTGCCCGTGTTCACTACACGGCCTGCACTCAGTCAAGATGGCGTCTGCCCACACAAACCTAGCCTGTGCCCTCATCAAAGATGGCGCCGCCGCTATAGATTTCTATGGTGCCCTTACTCCGGGCCCTCCCAGAGCGGCCTCAGTCGCTTCACAGTCGGATACACAAGATGGCGTAAGCGGCTGCGGCCGTTTGAATTCCAACGAAGCCGCCAAAGCCAAACTCGGACGATAACAACCAGAGTCGCCGGCGCCGCCGCCGGAGGGACCCTGCGGGGCTTGGAGCCGCCATGGACTCGCTGCCGGGGGAGGATCCATCCCTGCCCGTGGCGTTCAGCGGCAGGTAGGAGCAGAGCGGGACCGTTATCTCTGGGGGTGACCCCGGGTCTGGCGAGGGGGAGCAGGCCCGCGCGGGATGAACGCCCCCATCCCCAGGGGCTGGCCTGGGGGAGGGGCCGGCGCACTCGCGATTAAATGTTAATCCCCCCCTCGGGTCTGGCGGGGGCGCTCGGGATTCCCCCCCTCAAATCTGGCGCGGGGGTGGGGGCAGGGCAGCGCGGGATTCCCTGAAGATGATACGGGCCGGGCTGCTCATGCCCTGGCTCTGACACTGGCGGGGAGGTGGCCGTTGCTGGGGTCTCACACCTCCCTGGGCGGACGGGAGCCTGCTTAGCGCTGCCGATCTTGTCGGGTTTGACACCGGGGACGGGCTGCCAGGCTGCTCCGTGGGTCCGGTCCACTCCCCTCCCTCCGCGCTTCTGTCACGTAGTGTGTGGAGGAGGGAGACTAGAAATCCTGATGGAGGAGGGACGGGCTTTCTGCGGGGTTTCTAAACGGGCCCGCACTGAAACGCCTCTGGTCTCTTTCTTTCTTAGCGTCAGTGTTTCCCAACCGCCAGATACTGTCTCCAGAGATGAGTCTCGCATTGGCAGTGGAGGTAAGGGCAGCTAACACGTGGTGCTGAAAAGGAAGTGGGCAGTTAATACTAGACTCCCGCTGAAATGCTAATTTTAGGAGGCAGCAAACTTAGGTTTTAAAGATAAAAATCTTATTTGCAGGAACATATAATCTACAGCAGCCAAACTTGTTCTTACAGCCTTGAAGACCAATGGAATCATAGAAGGGTTGGCAGGGACCTCAGGAGGTCATCTAGTCCAATCCTCTGCTCAAAGCAGGACCAAGCCCAACTAAATTATCCCATATAGAAACATTTCAGTAATGTCCTAGAAATATTACAGCTTATTTGCAATAACAGCTTATTTTTCCAAACCTTAAACATCCCCACAGCATTTGCAATCCAAACATTGTAGCACTGAGAGTCTGAAAGTGAAACTGACTACAAAGTGAAACTGAATTAATTACCCTGCTGGTAGAAATGTCAAAAGTTACAGAGCATAAATATTGAAATGTAAACACGATTTTTAAAATCCTATTCACTTTCAATAGATGTTAGTAACAGCGATAAAGAAATTTTTTTATTTGCAACATGTGATTTTTATAAGTTGAATGTCCCTTTAAGAAAACCAACAGACCTTATAAATTCAAGCTACTGCTTCAGAAACTGATATCAGTCCAAGATACTACCATATTAAGTTTCTGTTGTCATTAAGATTCTGATCCTGCAAGAAACTCTGCAGCCTTTAGAATCAGTCCCTAAACTTCTTGTACTAATCATCAGAGAAGATGATGTTGGTTCACTTAGTGCTTTGTCTTAGGGATATCACATGAAAGTCTTTCACCAGACTTTAAGCATTTCCATCAAGTATTTCTGAACTGTATTGAGCAGGGATAGTAATTCAGCATGTTTTGCTTTATGGTGGATCTTGTGGCTGCATGTTCATTTTACTACAGGCTTGAGAGAAGATACAGCCCGAAACGTTTATTTTGAAGTAACACAGATGCATTTCATTATTTTGAAAACTAATAATGCATAATTATAGCAATTTTTTGGGTTCTGGTAGCCAGTTTTCTGGCCTTGTATTTTGAATGTTATTCTGCCAGCTATCCTTTTGTGTATTTAGCCAAATATATTGTAGAGTGAATTTCAACTAACTTCTGCCATGCAGTAGTGGAAGCAATTTACATATACCTTCTCTGGAAGAATATTTATTATGAAAACAAGCAATTATAGGAAATATACCAACATAGCAGTATGGCTGTGATCCTGGTATTGTAGGTGCTTTACTGTTACACTTATGAAATAAACAGCAGGATCTTATGCAGGGGATAAGGCAGTATCCTGCATTTATTACGAATACAAAAAAAGAAACACAGTTTAAAAAGCAATTGCCTAAAACACACACTCTCTCTCTCTCTCTCACACACACACACAGTTCTGCAGGAGGGATATAATTACCAGTCCCTTGTTGCCAGAGTTGAATCACTGGCCAGGTAATTCAGACACGAGGGTGGAGTCAGGCTTTGTCAGTTGCGACACGATGCTCCTTGGGATTTGCAGAACGAACCCAAAGTCCAGGTTTCTTCTCTCCATTTTTATACTTATCCATCCCCATTCGGGTCTATGGATTTTGTCATGTCAGATAGTCTCCTTGTTTGATGTAATCATCAATTACATTTGAAATTGCAAGTGTGACAGCTTTCTTATTATTCTTTCATTCCTGTTTCACACTTTGTTTTGTTCCTGTCCTTGGGTGTTAACTCCCCTGTTTTTTCCAGGGTTATTTTGATCTTCGGCCATCCAGGCTGTAAAAGTTCTTTAAACAAAAGCATCTTCTCTCCCTCTTGCCCCTGAAGGCTGAGAACCACTATCTCAGCAATTATTTTCTGCTGTCTTATCTCAGCAGACTCAAACTGCATTCATTCCTCATTCATATTCACTAAAAATCATTATATTTTTATTTCATTACATTAGTACATTATCTTATACTTACTTATTAACGTAATAAAATCCTTATACCTAAACCAATTTTGTTAATACCAATTTTACTAAAAGAAAATAAAAGAAATCTTATTTACCCTCTCATTGCCCCATGATTTACACATCAACCACATTCCTGATATGCATTGGGCACTTTCCTTCATTTGTAAACTAACATAATTAATTTCAAAACATTCCTTCGTAGATGTTCGCAAGCAGGGCCCCAATGTGTCATAAATGTTAAATCACAAATGTTTAGTCAGGATGTTCCCACTCATATATTCAAGCAGTCAATTATCATAGTGGAGCCTGGGATGGCATGAACAAACAATCAAGTGTCCAGAACATCCCTATCCATAATGCCTAGTTTTATTCTTTCTCAGTGTGAGGATTAACCCTTAAGCTTCAAATAGTATCCATAGTCCGGGCCTGCTCTGGTCCAGGCCCAAATCACAGTGCTGGGGCCTACACTATGAACTATGTATCTCATCAGGTTAATCAAATATTCAACATTTGAAGCCTTCTGGTTGGCATTCCTGGGAATATTGAAAGTCTGTTTAGTGTATATAGAATTACTGTATAACCTTAGATGTACAGTAGAACCTCAGTTATGAACACGAGAGATATGAACTGACTGGTCAACCACACACCTCATTTGGAACCGGAAATACACAGTCAGGCAGCAGAGACAAAAATAAAAGCAAATATTGTACACTACTGTACAATTAAATATAAACTACTAAAAAAAGGGAAAGTTTTAAAAAAAAGATTTGACAAGGTGAGGAGACTGTTTCTGTGCTTGTTTCATTTAAATTAAGATGGTTAAAAGCAGCATTTTTCTTCTGCATTGTAAAGCTTCAAAATTGTATAAGTCAGTGTTCAGTTGTAAACTTTTGAAAGAACAACCATAAGGTTTTGTTCAGAGTTACAAACACTTAAGAGTTACAGACAATTCCTTGATTCCTGAGGTGTTCATAACTCTAAGGTTCTACTGTACTTATTTAAATATTTTCTCTAAATTGTCACAACTCTGACCTTGGTACTTCAACCTTCTTTTCCTTATTCTTTCAATTCTACCTTTTCCATATATTTAATATGATGTTACATTTGTGTAGTAGTTGGCTTCTTGAAATCTTTTACCTAGAATTTCCCCCCCCCCCTCGGGCCCCCTTTTAAAGTTTGTTTGTTCACAGTAACCATAGTGCAGCATTTACATCCCTTAATCAATTTGGGCTCTTGCAGAATGAGTACGTGGGAGGGAAACATTTTTATTATTTTTAATAATATACATAGATAAGTAGTTAATATTTCTTTGCTACATCTTCCATGTATGCAAGTCTTGGTCTTATGTGGCACAATGCTGTGCAGTGATGACCACCCTCTACTTGCGTTGATTTAAATAGGTGTTGCAGGTGCTTAGCACTTTATACAATGATGCTTATGATACATTTTGTTTGGATTTCCTTGTTCTTCTTCGAGTGATTGCTCATGTCCATTCTACTATAGGTGAGTGTACGCCACTGTGTACGGTTCCTGGAACTTTTTTCCTCTTAGCAGATCCCTTAGGGCTGGCTCTGGTGCCCCCTGGAGTCCCGCGCACATGCCGCGGTATATGAGGCACTGCCGGCCCTACACCCCCTCAGTTCCTTCTTTCCGTCCGTGATGGTTGTTGGAACTAGCCTTGCTCTCTGCAAGTAGTATTCCCCTTGTTTGAACTGTTGTTATTCTAAGTAGTTTAGTTAGTTTTAAGTAGTTAAGTGTTATTAAGTGTAGTTAGATAAGTAAGTCCCTTCGGGGACTTAGAGTGACCAGCTATGCCCCGGTAGCTGGGATTTAAGCTGTGCGCCTCCTGTGGAAAGGCTTTCCCGCTCAGCAACCCCCACGATCGGTGCCTTGAGTACTTGGGGGAAGAGCACAGAAAAGACAAATGCAAGATCTGCAGGGCTTTTAGACTGCGGATTCAGAAGGACCGAGAGATCTGGTTAAAAGCCCTGTTCATGGAGGCAGCGCTCCGCCAGGCGTCCGAGCCGGCCCGCTCCACTTCGGCACCGAGCGTCACCTCGGTGCAGAGTGCACCGCTGGCACCGGCCTTGACTTGGCACTGAGCCACATCCCCGGTGCCGAAAAAGAAGAAACCGTGCATGGAGCGCGGACGCTCCCTTGCGCTGTCGGTACGGGTAGGGTCAAGTGCGGAGATGCATCAAGCTCGGCCTGTCGCGTCTTCTCCGGTGCCTGCATCTCCGCCGAGGGAGTCTCCCCTGACTCCTGGAAGTGGAGAGTGCCCATGCCAATGCCATCGACACCGGAGGCTTTTCAGGCTGCAAGAGCCTTGTTGGCCTTGCCTACGCCACCTCCGCCGAGGGAGAAGGGGCCAGTGTCCCGGGGCAAGCCTGCGTTGGGTCCCCCCGAAGGGTGGTGGAGATCCCTGGTACAGGGAGGAAGATCTCCCGCCGGAAGGCCACTGCAGGTAGAGCGAGGACGCTCCCCCAGCAGTCGCTTCAGGTCAGCGTCGGAGAGCTGGCCTGCTTCAACTCAGGACGAGGAGTCTCCCTCTTGGTGCCGATGTCGGTCCCCGGCACCGGAGGCAGCGCGGGCCAAGATGCAGCACCAGTCGAGGTCTGCCAGGCGAAGCTCGGACAGCTCCCGGTCCAGACTTCAGGCACCGAGAAGTTCGCCCGCACCGAGGCGGTGCAGAACCCAGTTGCTGTCGGAGGACTCGGCACCGCGCAGTCCACGACGCGGAACCCGGTCGCCGGAGTCCGGCTTGGCACTGCAGAGTTCAAAGCTGTGCCAGTCTCGGTCACCGAAGGGCAAGTGGCACCACAAGTCATCTGAGACGGCGCTCCGGTACAGAGAGCTCTTCAGAGCACGCCACCATCCGTCAGCACTGCTCATGGCAACTGAGGCGCTCCTTGTTGTCCTCCAGGTCGGAGGCGTCAAGAGGACGGTCTCCGGCACGGAAGGGCACCTGGGACTGAGGACGTGCACAGCACCGCCAGTCCAGTGGTGCAGGGTCCCACAGGGGGGACGGTTGTCGGGACAGCCGACACCCCCACAAAGCATCACAGCAGGTGGGGCAGTTAGCCCCAGTTTGGCCCCAGGGTCAATGGCCGCTACAATGGCCTTATTGGGCCCCATGGGGCATCCAGATGGGACTGGGGCCCCAATCCATCCTGTCATCAGGAGTTCAGTCTGTGCCTCTGGCGCAGGAGAAGGCCTGTAGACACCACTCCTCAGACGAGGAGTCTGACCCCATGGAGGGACCCTCTACGGGTGCATCCCTTCATCAGGTGGGAGAACACCTGCAGGACGCGCCTCGGTAGTCCTTTTCCTCCTCACCGCATGAGGCAGTCTCCCAGGACCATATGGCGCCACTGGAGGATTTCAGGGCGCACCAGGGGCTGCTCAAGAGGGTGGCCTCTAACCTGGAGCTGGAGGTGAAGGAGTTAGAGGTATTGCTTGTTAGTCACCTATAGCGGAATGGATGTGAGCAATCACTTGAAGAAGAAAACAAGATGTCTTCAAGATGTGTTGCTCATGTCCATTCCACAACCCACCCCCGTCCCTGCTGCCGGAGTTGGCAGAAAGAAGGGACTGAGGGGATGTAGGGCCAGCAGTGTCTCATATACTGCGGCATGTGCGCGGGACTCCAGGGGGCACCAGAGCCAGCCCTACGGGATCTGCTAAGGGGAAAGAGTTCTGGGAACCATGCACGATGGCGTGCACTCACCTATAGTGGAATGGACGTGAGCAGCACGTCTCGAAGAACAGCAGTTACTGGTAAGTAATCTTGTTTTCTTGTCACAATAACTCATTCGGTCCATAAGGTAAAAAGGGTATGAAAATGCAAAGGTGTTTAATGCTTTTAATGCATTCAGACTATTAAAATAAGCGTTTGCCTCTTCCAAATAAAATGGTAACTTTGCATCCTCTGGTATTTGAATCTATTTTAATTGTTTTCTCAAATGTCTAGCGCTACTGGACGTAGCGGAAGATACAGTTTCACCAACCAGAGCTCGTACCATGAAGGATTATGAAAATGTAAGTACATTTGTAATGTAAAAGTTAGTGACAGAGTTGGTTATTAAATCATCAAATTTACTAGTCAAATGTGTTTGTAACACAAATAAGGAAATGCATTTTTGGCTTAACGGGCAATGTTATTTTAACTGATAGAATATATGGAACAGAATTGTACTGTTGTCTGATTCAGTTTGGAAAACTTGTTACTGGAGCTTGTTTGGACTATCATTAACATTTTTGTGAAATTGTGGGGGTGGGGGAGATTGCTACTTTCCAAAACATTAGGGATTTCAACTGAATACATTATTTAGCAGTTTTAACTGGCTATTTCTGACCTCTAAATGGTTGTAACATAACTGAGCCATCAGCTATGTTATAGGATCTTCCTGGTATCCAAAAGATATACACTAAAAAGTAATGAAGTCTTATGATTTTAAAATGTGTAACTTGATAAAAACTCAGCCTTGTTTGTTGGCATTTTGTGTTAAAACTTCTTCAATCAAAGTTCTCTCAAATCTCTAATGTCTATAAAAGGCAGCTTTCATACAGAGGGGTGTTGTGGCCTGCTATGCCTGTCTTTTAAGATGTAATTGCATTGCTGCAATTTTTAGTGTGGCTCTGTAGTTGCTCATAGGTTTTGTAGCATTGTTATGGCTGAGTATTTATCGCCATTCTAAATCCTTCTTTCAGATTTGTGTAGCTTTCTCATGTTCTTCTGAGAAGTTCACGTGTTTGATGAGAGTCCAAAGATGAATTGTTTTGTAAAGTCTGGCTCTCTTTTTGATCTATCGACTATCAGATGGGGTAGGAATAGCCTGTTTAAAACAACTGTTAACTGTTTTCAGATCAGCTTAACATTTTAAACACGGCATGTTGCTAGACAGTGAGGAATAGTCACTTTGCTAAATTTGGGATGGGTTTGTAATTTTAAAGATTCAGATTTTCCATGCTGTAGGAGAGTTGGAAAACTCCGTGAGGTTCCCAGTGTGGAGTCTCTCCCAGCTTGTTCCATGAAAGGAAAAGAGGGATAGGTTATGTTTCCCTCCCTGCAGAATAGGCACAGGATTTGCATCCTTTCCTCCTCCCTGTGGTTCAGACCCTCTCAAGGTCCTCATGGATGTTGGGTTATACTAAGAGGCTAGGGCCATCTCTGCATGGGCCTCCATGCTGACTCCAGGTACCCCCTCCCTAGAGTCCTTTCTCTCCTCCCAGTTCCCTGGCTGCTACAGGCCTTGTCTAGACTAAGATTTGAAAGTGTGATGTTCTCATCACACTTTAAATCCTAGTTTAGGCACAGCTATGGATGATACTTGGTGTTGCTGCTTCCCAGGATGTCCCTGACAGCCTGAGAGAGGGAGGACAGAATAGAAGAAGAATTCTACTCCATGGGAGTAGAATTAGACCAGTACTGAGTGTATTTGAAAACATTATCCTTAATACAGAACTGAGCTGCAGATGTGAGGAACGTAGGACTAGGAACATGTTCCACTAACATAACTTACGTTCTTGTATTCTTAACTTCAGTATCTTTGTTTGCTGAGCCATTTAAAATACTGGCAATGTGAAATAATCTGCTGGTGGTTTAAACAATTGAGTGGTGAACATTGTTTGTATGATTCATACATATAGTTAAACCAAACTCAGTGGGACTGCTTCAGGTTTGGGCCCCCGGGGTGCAATTTTGCATTCGTCACTTATATGAGAAGTCCTTGATTTCTGCAACCACTGCGAAAAAGGGTTTCATGATTGGGCCATCATTCAGTAACTTCGTATGCTCATAGGGCAGTGGCTCTCAACCTTTTCAGACTACTGTACCCCTTTCAGGAGTCTGATTTGTCTTGAGTACCCCCCAAGTTTCACTTTACTTAAAAACTACTTGCTTACAAAATCAGACACAAAAATACAAAAGTGTCATAGCACACTATTACTGAAAAATTGCTTACTTCCTCATTTTTACCATAGAATTATAACATAAATCAATTGGATATAAATGTTGCTTTTACATTTTAGTGTGTGTGTGTGTGTATATATTATAACGGTATAAACAAGTCGTATGAAATTTTAATTTTATACTAACTTCATCAGTGCTTTTTATGTAGCCTGTTGTAAAACTAGGGAAATATCTAGATGAGTTGATGTACTCCCTCAAAGACTTCTACCCCAGGGATACATGAACCATGATTGAGAACCACTGCTCTAGGGCTTGGTCTTCACACAAAGTTGCATTGGTTTAACTAAGGTGCGATTTTGCGCTGATTTAGTTAAACTGTTGCAACTTTGTGTGAATACTTAAATTGGTTTGTGTATTGCACTGTTCTAACTCAACTGGTGCAACACCACACCTTAGTTAAATCCGTGGAACGTGTGCGTACACAAGACTTAGCTCTGCCACTCTTCATGATCATTCATTTTGCTTTTTAGTACTGTGGAGTGAATACTTCCAAAGTCTGATAAATTAGATAGCCTTCCTTATGTTGCAGGCTTGTGTCCTGATCCTGTAAACTCAAGCTTCCTTGTGGAAATAGTGATGAGGTTACTCACCGAGCAAGAACACCTCAGCCTAGAGGAAGAGAATGCATTTTTGGGCTCTGAGTTAATTATTTTTTGGGGAAAAAACTCTTTAACTTTCACAGGCCAATCTTTTTAAAAAAATTGTATTGCTAATAATGTTTACAAACTGCACAACACTGTCATTCTAGAGAACCGTATATAAATATTTTATTAGTAGCTCAGTTACATATTAGGTTTCTTTATCCAAAAAGTATCTGGCAGGAGGCACTTGTTTTATTTGAATGAATGTTTCATGCTTTGTCTCTTAAAAAATTTAAACGGAGTCTTTCTCTTTAATGAAATCATTAACTAATTTGCCTTCTTCCTACTGGGAAAGTTAAGTCACAATTGTTGAAGGTCATATGTACAAGATGACTTTTTGAATACCCCGTGTGCATTTATATGCAAACAGTTGTACTATAAAATATGTGACTGTGTAGGATAAAGCTTTTATTGGCATTTGATTGGGCAAAGCCTTATACACTTGTGGGTTTGCCTCGAGATTAATGGAGAGACATCGCAAGCTTTTGTCAATAAAACCTTTATACTTCACCACACTTTCATATGTTTTGTTCAAGTTGTCTTTTTATAGAAAAAAGCTACTTTTAGGTTTAAAACCTTTTTTGTATCCTTTTGTCTGTAAAGCCAGGCTGCTTTAATACTTGGTTTGTAAGCTCTTTGGGGCAGGAGCATTCCCTTCCGGTCTGCAAAATGTCATGCTAAAATTATGTATTGTATTTAAAAAGCTCTTTTATAACTGGTCTTTCCTTAAGAGCCAGTGTCTCATGGCCTTGGGGGGAACTGTATCCATTAGAAGGGGTGTGGGCAGAATAGATTCCTACCAGTCCATTGGTAGGCAGAAAGCAGGTGATTATAGCATAGAAAGGGTCCAGATATCGGCCCTTATCCAGTCCCAAATCATAGCAAGTGTATTACCTCTTCTGGATCTTGTGCCAGTGTGATTTTTTGGGGGGGGGGGTAGGGGGGGGGATGAGCGGAAGATGGGCAGGAGGAATTCCACATAATAAGAGTACACTTATTAAGTTTGTGGATGATACCAAGTTGGGAGGGGTTGCAAGTGCTTTGGAAGACAGGATTATAACTCTGAATCATCTGGACAAACTGGAGAATTGGTCTGAGGTAAATAGGATGAAATTCAGTAAGGACGAATGCAAAGTACTCCACTTAGGAAGGAACAATCAGTTGCACACGTACAAAATGGGAAAGGACTGCCAAGGAAGGAGTACTGCGGAAAGGGATTTGGGGGTCATAGTGGACCACAAGCTAAATATGAGCCAACAGTGTAATGCTGTTGCAAAAAAAGCGAACATGATTCTGGGATGTATTAGCAGGAGTGTTGTAAGTAAGACACGAGTAGTAATTCTTCCACTGTACTCCGCACTGATTAGGCCTCAACTGGAATATTGTGTCCAGTTCTGGGCGCCACGTTTCAGGAAAGATGTGACAAATTGGAGAAAGTCCAGAGAAGAGCAACAAAAATGATTAAAGGTCTAGAAAACATGACCTATGAGGCAAGACTGAAAGAAGTGAGTTTGTTTAGCCTGGAGAAGAGAAGACTGAGAGGGGACATGATGTAGCTTTCAAGGGCATAAAAGGTTGTTACAAGGAGGAGGGAGGAAAAATTGTTCTTTTAACCTCTGAGGACAGGACAAGAAGCAATGGGCTTAAACTGCAGCAAGGGAGGTTTAGGTTGGACGTTAGGAAAAACTTCCTAACTTCGGGGTGGTTAATGACTGGAATAAATTGCTTAAGGAGGTTGTGGAATCTCTATCATTGGAGATTTTTAAGAGCAGGTTAGACAAACACCTGTCAGGGATTGTCTAGATGTTACTTAGTCCTGCCACGAGTGTAGGGGGACTGGACTAGATGACCGCTCGAGGTCCCTTCCAGCTCTATGATTCCATAGTGGAGGAGAGGGAAAAGGTGGTAGTCTCTCTCTCTTTGGGTGTATGTAAGGAGTGAAGCAGCTGATTTGAAAGCTGTTCAGAGGTTTAGAATGTCAGAAGTAGCCTAAGGGTGAATAATTAAGGGCCACTATGCATGTGAGATGGTTCCATGATTCTGGTGTACTTGCAGCATATTAATTTATTACTTTTGACTTGGATGGGGTCCAGGTGACTATCCACTTCCATTGATGGATGGCTTTTTAAGTAGGGCCTTTTTTTAACCATGTTTCACTTCTTCATGGTCTGTTAATTTGTGATCTGTATTACCTTTTATTTGTCTTTTGCACTGTCAGGAACAAAAGCAAATACAATATTTAACTTGATTTGTTTTGAAACGTGGCATAGTTTACTTATTTGTCATCTTTAACAGCAAATAACTGACCTGAAGAAAGAAAATTTCAATCTAAAACTTCGAATATATTTTCTGGAGGAGCGAATGCAGCAGAAATTTGATGGTCCCACTGAAGACATCTACAAAATTGTAGGTATTTAAAATCATTGCAAGTAATTGTGTATCTTTCCAAACAGTTTCTACTGTCTGAAAATTCCCAAACTGTTTGATATTCATCCTTTGTTGGGAATGTCAGTATTGCCAGTTCTCTTCACTTCAGTCTAATTATATGCAATAATAAAGGGATTAAAGTGACCTTTATTCAATGTGAAAGATTAATTTAAATTTTTCTGTACTAGCTAACAAACAGTTAAATTATTAGAACAATAAATCACTGCTTCCTTCTTCTCTGCAATCTTAATTTAAATTACTTGTTCTTGTGGTTATTGGATTCTTCTCATTCGGTTATATCACTGATGGCTAGTGTTCACAGTGTAATCCTTCAGACCAGTCATAGCAGGAAGAAGATGAAAGTTTGTCAGCTACCTGATACTTACACCTTCTTGCACCTTCTGAATATTAGTTATTTTTCCTGCTACACTACTTAATAAATGAGTACATCAATGTCAGCATCTGTGGGCCAAATTCAACGATGATATATTTCAAGCAAGTAGGTATGAGTCTCAAGTAGTCATGAGATATAAATTATAGGCTAAGGGACATGGAAGAAGGAATAAATTACTATGACTAATAGATTGCTTCTGAACCTGGCACAAAAACCTGACACTGCCTCCTAGTACCATTAGGGAATTGGGCTCCCCATCGCCCCCATCCTACTAAATGGGACCATTTAGTTCTGGCAGTCCTTGCATGGTCTTTCTCACCAGTTTTATTTCAACCTGCTGATTAGAGCATTAGAACTTCCAGTCCATCTGTGGCTCTCTATTCAAAAAAGTAATCTATATCTTCCATTGTAAGAATCTTTATCGGTAGTTCTGCATTCTGTTTCTCTCCAGCTATTACTTGTTGCTTCATACTGAAGCTGAAAATCTTTTCACAAATAATATAGATTCTTACTGAGGCCAGGGAGCCATTAACATAGGTCATATGCTAGCAAGTGGGAAAGGGGTTTCTGTATTGTGGATCAAAGGTGTGAACCTAATATGTCTTGTGTAGTTGTCCTTCTGGTTTACAACTGACTGTGATAAGGGGCACTTGGTGGTGGTCTCTGCTTGCTCTGAGGAAAAGCTGTTCATTTTGTTGACCCACTAGAATGTTACTTTTTCAGTGGTTTGTTCCACCAGTTCTCCCCTCAGTTTCCTGTTTCAGGATGAGAAGTTAGCTCCCCTAGCCGGTATCAATGCCAAGTTAAGTATATGGATAGTCCTGCTGTGAATGCAGGAGACTGGACTAGATGACCTGTCGAGGTCCCTTCCAGTTCTACACTTCTATGACTCTATTATTATACTCAATTAGGGTATACCATGAATTGGCCTTTGCTAGTTGATCTCTCACCAGTCTTCTAGACAGTCTCTCTTTCACCCGTTATCTTTTAAAATTAATATACTGCTGGTGAAAGATGCTGCATTGACTGCTCCAGAGAGTAAAGGCCTCTTTATCGAAGATCTTGTGTAGGCAAAATTACCTTGAGTTGTTCACAGTCATACCAGTAAACTGGTTTGAACTGTTTTTTTAAAAAAATAGCAACATTTCTTGTAAATATAGCAAAGGGCAAACAGTCTTTAACGTTGTTACATATATACTTTAGTGCTTTAATATTATGCTTTTTAAGAAGCTTTGGAGACGTCTGAGACTATTTTCAAGCCTTGTAAAATAAGAACTCTTTTGAAGGCTAAAAATCGGAAGTAAGTTCCAATTTCCATCATACTCTGGGCCTAATTAGTTTTTGAATTTGCTATTGCCTCTTACAGGAAAATGTAATCAACGTGCAGGGTTAATTT
Organism: Emydura macquarii macquarii; assembly: GCF_026122565.2. Taxonomy (NCBI): domain Eukaryota; kingdom Metazoa; phylum Chordata; order Testudines; family Chelidae; genus Emydura; species Emydura macquarii. The sequence continues at coordinate 13,072,204 of NW_027130828.1, forward strand.
TGTGTTGTATTGATTTGTGTGGCATCTTGTCATCTAACTTTACCTTGTAGAATATTGAGCTGAAGGTTGAGGTAGAAAGTCTGAAACGTGACCTGCAGGAGAGAGAGAAACTGCTCATCAAAGCCTCGTAAGTACCATTGCCTTTCTAATGGTTGCAGCCTTTCTAGTACTTGGGACTGCCAAGAACTTGTCATCTATATAATGAGTCTTGTTGGTACATTTTTTTGTTTATGCTTATAAAATAAACAGCAGTTTCACAGTTCTCCACCAAAATATGCTTATAAAATAAACAGCAGGATTTTATTCAGGGGGACAAGGTAATACGCTACGTTTATTGTGAATACAAAGATTGTAAAAAGCAATTGCTTGCACACTTTTACACACACACGCGCGTGGACACACACACAAGGTTTTACAAAGATGAAGAATAGTTACTAGCCTTAGTTGTTCATGTTAGTCAACTGGCTGGGTGGCTAAGACATGAGGGAGGGAGTGCAGGGGTCTGTCTGTCTGCGCACTGATGCTGGAGGATGATTGTAGAACCAAACCCAAAGTTTTTTAATTTTTTTTATTTATTTTTTTTAATAGGGTAAGCTTTTATGCCATTTTATGCCATTGTTATGCTGCATCTGCATTCTGGTGTGATTGTTAATCACTCATGTTTTGCAAGCATGACCATTGTTGTTTTTTATAGTTTATTTTGTTTTTGTTTTTTGAGGTGGATTTTAGAGTTTTTAGGGTGGGCAGTCTTTGGCTGTCTGGATTGTAAAAGTTGTTTTTTTTATTTTTTTGAATATTTGAGGCTGGTGCCTTTTTTTGTTTTTTTGTTTTTATTTATATAAATATTACGTTATTTACATTTTAATTTTTTAATACTGTAATTTTACTTAAAGCTTGTAACTGGAAGACAAGTGTTTTTTAGATACAATATTTTTTTATTTAAAACATTTATTATTATTACAAAACATTTTAATTTAATATTGAATTTTTTTGTTTTAGAACATTTGCTGATGTTACTTTAAGCAGTGATTTTAAAAAATGTACTTCAGTAATAGCAACAGTTTCACACAATGATCTTTGATAACTTTACAAAAAGGATAATCAATGACCAGATATTAGTTTTGGACAAACAGATGGTAATTTCAAACAAACTTATTAATAGTGAACAGATTACCCTATATACCCAAAACACAAAGCCTCACAGAACCTGCTGTGGTGGTTTGTCACGTACCAAAAGAATAAGGGTATTTTATATAGAATTAATATAACAGAATTGAGCTTTGGGCCTACATTATACTTGAGGATCCCTGAGTTTTTGCAAACTCGTGTTTAAAAATTCCTTCACCTACCTCTGGAGTGAAATACAGTAATTGTTTAAAAGCATGAAGGAACATTACATAGTTAGATTATCAAAATGAACCTCCAGGGGTGTTTTCAGGTAGATAGTCCCAAATTTCAGCAATTATATTCTAAGTTAACATCCCAACATTTGTAAAAGATGAAAATGTCCTCAAAGCTTAATGGTCACTTGCCATCAGGGCATCTGTTTTTATATCTCATCCAAACGTTGGCACTTGAAACTGACAACAGTAGTGGGGCATTAGTTCAATACTGATTCAAAATGAAGCATGCCTCTTTTCTTCAAAAATTTAAAAATTGTGTACATTTAAAAAAAAAACCCAACTTGGTTTGCTAGTAAATTTGATTATAATGGACTATTCCAGTGGTATTGTCCAGTGAATATATAACTTGATTCTGTTTTTATCAGGATGTTGTTCATATTCTTGATTGTGAATGTTATGGTCTCTATGTATAAACTGGAAGAGATGTGCATTGTAGAAGAATTGGATGGCTTACGAGGACTGGTAATAGGATATAAACTCTTCACCTCTGGGTGATTGGTTGAAAACCAATCTAGGTCGGTAGTGACTGAAAGCTGTTACCATCTAACAGTTGCTAAGTGACATCTGTTAAATGAATTTAGGTCTCTGTAGTTCACCTCACAAAGTATCAAATTGTCACTAATTAGTCCCTCTTTTTGGCAGCCTGAGAGAGGGCAAGTTTCAAATGGGGCCCTGAAGGCTAAATAGTCCAATTACCCTTAAATGTGCTCCTTTCAGATCTTTGTCAGTGTAAGGAAGCTTGCTTTACTGAAGCTCAGGAAAGGAAGCAGAATTGAGGAAAAATAATAAGTAAAGTACAGTAAAGGTAGAATTGCCACCTCTTTACAAAAGAAACAAACAAAATCCTGGCTGACTTTTTTTTTTTTTTTTTTTTTTAAAGTCATTGGCAACTGGGGAAAACAGAATTGGGTAGGGCTTTAGATACATATATTTTTTTTATCTCTCGCTACCCTTCAGCTAGTTCATTTTCTGTTGTAATGCTGTTTTCTGTTGAAATTTAACTTTGCCAGAGGCTTGAGAGTATTTTTTGAAGCTTTGAAAACATCAGGATAGTATCACATTTATATATAATATCATATCAAAGAAATGACAAAAGGCTCTTTCTTATCAACTGTGACAAGACGTTTGTGTGGAACTCTCATTGCTTTACATCAAGTAGAGACGATACTGCAGACATTTATATAAATGTAGACATTTATATTTAATCCATATAATAACATACAGGTAATTTGGAATCTCTTTGCCTATGTAATCTATGCGTCTCATGCTTTAAGTGGTATACTATGCAGCAATAATTCGATTATGCTAGTAGTGTTTGTACCCTGTGCAAGAATAGGAAAGATGCCCATTACCTTCTTATTTCTCAGAGGTATAAGCACTAATTATGAGCGTGATCAGTGCTCTTTACTCCTTTTTTTTTTTTTTTTTTAAATGCTGAGGGTTTCTACATTTTGTTCTTGCAGTAAAGCGGTTGATAGCTTGGCTCATGGCGGTGATGCTGAAGTGCAACGGGTGAAAGAAGAGGCTCATAAGAAAGTACAAGAAGTGGAAGAAATCCTCACCAGCAGAATAAACCTTTTGGAAAAGGCAAGTCTCCAGTATCGAAGAGTAGTTGAATTAGTTATTGACTCTGCTGTGTAGAACTCCCTTGTGCCTTTGTGCTGTCAGCTGAGATATTTAGCATTGTGACCTGCTTAAATGCTGCTTTCAGAGCTGCTGTTCCAGCTTCACTGGAACACTAGCCAGTATAAAAATAGAATAAACGCCATGAATGGGGAAGCTTTGTCAAATATTATTAAATCTCGGAATGTGGAAGGTGGGCAGATCCCATGAAGTACTTACCCAAAATGCACTAGAGAGGAATGTTCAGAACAAGGCATATTATTTCCTAATTGGGGCTGGGGAATCCATCTCTTAGATGGTAGGCTTTTGCTTGGAGAAATGGCTAGTAAAAAACCATGGTGCTTTGATGGCAGCAATTGGGCTTTAAAAGGTCTTGCCAGCAAGGTCTTTGCTTTGTTAGACAATTGAAACCATGCTGCAAGAGGCCATGTCGTTCCACATACCCTGGATCCTCATCCTGGAGTTAGAGACCTTTATATACTGGTATGAGTTTGTGACATGATGATTTCCAAGGTCTGTGCTTACTGGATGTGACTGGGTTGTGAGAAGCCACCTGCAAGTACCTATTCCTGGGAAGGTGGATTGAGAGGTACTTTCCTGTATTCTGATCGCCTTCCACTCCACCATTTGTTATGGTGCTGGTGGAAATTGGATATGACACCCTGTCTGCCAGATATTGACTGCAGCAGGAGTCTAGTAGCACATTAATTTTTGTATCTCTGGGGAGGAATTTTAGCAAAGCTTTTTTGAACTCCTTTATGTGAGTGGTTGGGATTACCTGCAGCAAATATTGGTCATTAATATGCTTCTGAAACATTAACAAGGAGCTTCCCCAAGTGTTCCCAACTAACTTATGGTACAACCTGCTGTTCTGGGATATGTGCTCACAGTTGAGTGGGGAGACGGTTGGAGCTGGGAGATAGTTGTCCCCTATCCCCCATATGAACCAAAACGCTTTCTCATTGCCAAGAAGGGAGGCAGCACCACACAGTGAACAAATGTATATGAAGTGCCCTTTGCTGGAAATGCACATACCCAGTTCCAGAAATACGTTATCAGTATGTACTGAATATATATCACAACCTTGAACTTATATAATTTGCCCAGGGGTGTGAGATTTTATGGGTGGGCGGAAGTTCCTTCTCTGGGAAAGATTTCCCAAAAGGTGTATATTTGATGCAGTCGTCATTTTCCAAAGATGTACTCTCCCACTCAGGAAAAAAAGAGAAACTTTCTTAAGAGGTGTTATGAGCTCAAGACTGTGTTGTCTGTTGGGATTACTTAGCAGTATCCCTAGAAGGGGTGTGCTCCTATAGAGGGATAGCAGTCACTCTAACTTCCCCTTTAGTTTGCTGGAATCTTAACATGGCGTTCTTTTGCACTTCGCTGGTGTTAATAATTGAATGTCAGTGGGTGGAGAGAATCCTCTCTATGCCAAAGGGATCTCTCAGACCATTGTTTGCCTCGAACGTCATCAAACAGAAGATCGGTAAATATTCTAATATCAAGGTTACTTAGTGTTTTTCTACAACTTGGAAAGAATAGTGTAGGCCTCTGAGGTTAATTTTCTTTATGCTTCTGAATCGACACAAATAGAAATATTATTAGTCGTATGTTTATATAGCAGCATATATTTACATAACTTCGAAGGACATAGTCAAGACATGTTCTCTGTCCTGAAGAGGTTTTGATTTAAAGGTAAACACACACAAGACATACAACAATTTTTCAGGAGAGGAAGGCTCTTGGCATTACTAATGATAAATGATTTCCTAACGAGGCATGATTTTTTTTTGAGCAGTGATTTGAAGGCGAGTTTACTTGGTAGATGACGGGGAGACTGTTCTAGACATAAGGACCAATGATCATAGAAGGCACAAAGGCAAGAATGGGAGGAGGAATAAGGAAGATGAAGAAGTGCTTAGGGAGACAAAGGCTGTATTGGGGAAATGGCTGCAGATTATGTTGGAAAGCAGTCCAGCCATTTAGTTAATTATTTTCAGCATAACCATGAAGATCAGTTATTTCGTGTACTCTGGGATCTTCTCTTTATCACAGCCAATGTCCTTAGAAAATTCCTGAAGAATCTAGCTAGTATTTACAGATCTTGCCTATGTTTGGTTGGTGTTCGAGAAGAAAAATGTCTCTGTGGACGGTGTATGTTGATAACAGTTCTTGTTGAATACTGCGGACAGTGTATGTTAGAAAGGGTACATCTTGCTTCCATTGTAGCTATGAATATCGATTTCATCTTTTACAGAATAAATGGCCCTTTAACATCTCCTTGATTTTTATTGTACATATTTATTTTTCAAGTTCAAGAGTTGTAGGATAAGCCTGCATTGACTGGTGGAAAAAGCAAAGTACTGCAGTTGGGAGAGCTCCATTGTGTTTCCAGGTCTGCTACATACTTGCTGCAAGTCTCTTCACCTCTTTATGCCTAATTTACTTTATCTGTGAAATGCAGATTCTAGACTCATTACTCACGGGTGCATGCTGAGGGTTAATTCATTAATGTTTATAGCGCACTTGGAGATCTTAGGAATGGTGTGCTAGAAGTGCAAAGTGTGTTAAGGATGTTAAACTTACTTAATGACTAACCATATACAATGCTGGGCAGGGAAATGTAGCATGGAGGAACTTTGTAAACATTTTATGTTCCAGTGCATCATGCTTGTTTGTTTTGACTACAGAATCTTAAAGCTGCCCAAGAAGAAGTGGAAAAAGCCTTTGCAATTACAGAGAGGGAGAAAGTTCTAAGAATGGCTGTTGAACAAAAACTCGCTTCAGTTGCAAACACACATCCAAAGGAGCTGGATAGTATTACAGAACTGAAAGAAAAAGACAGGTCAGACTTTTATTGGTAATCTTTCTAACGAATGGAAAATGTTAATTGTTAAAAGGTGATTAAAAACAAACCAGTCAATATGAAATAATACATTAATACATGTCTTGTAAAATCAGCTGTTGAACAAACACAGGAACCAATTTTACAAGATACATGTTTGATAGGAAAACGGAGCCTTAAATGTAGTCTGAAAATGGAAGAGTGGGTAAGGGCATGTGACATAGAAATGCATGTACTACTTCAAAGCATGTTCATGACCATATTGCTTTTTATCTGTGTCCAAGAAAAATATGCTTATTGAGCCATTGCTGAAAGGGGGCTACAGTTTGTATGTTTGTACCCATTTCCTGCTTTCATGGTGTTCACGTGCTATTCAATCCCATTGACATGTCCATTGAGGTTAGTAATTCTAGCAGAAATAGAAAATATTGTGCAGCAATTGGGACCGTAAATGCTTTGGTTAGTTCTTGGAAGGCACTGGCTTTGAGTTGATGGGAGGTGAAAAGGTGCATAAATCATGAGCTGGAGGCAGTTTGAATGTGGGCATAGATTTGGGGCAAAGGGGGTAATTTCTGGTCTGTGCATTTTTTTCCCTTTAGAATTAAAATTTCAAAGGTTCTGTTGTAAATATCTCTGACAAAAATGTATATCCAGGGGTTCCAGCAAAAGTTTATCAATTTGTCAGTAAAAGTCTAGAGTGGAGTTCTTAAACTTTGTCTTCAGAAGCTAGGGACCCTTTAACTGAAAAGAATGTCTCTTCCTATTCTTGTATGGCTGCATCTGTGGATTCTTGGATGCTAAACTACACAGTTGGTCCACCCTACTAACAGATAGAAGGTTACATTTGTCCGAGTCCTTTAATTTCCTATGTGTGTTCTTGGACTAGTGTCTAAAACAGACTACTAGACTAATGACGGGTTTAGGTGGGATATTTAATAAATTGTCAGATATAAATGTTTTATACAGTTGGAAAATTGTGAATCTGAACACTCTAGTGGCATAAATGATTCACTTGTCCTAATAAGTCTTGATACTTTATCTTAAATACCTCCACCTCCTAACTTCAATTCCTTCATGATTTTACCAGATATTGTCCTGAATCACTTCAGCTGGAAACAAATTATCTGGAAACAAAGATAATTTCTGAAATGTTTAAATTGCTGCTTTCAAATGGAGTGAAGCACTAGTAGCTTGAGTAACTCTAGTAGCTTGTGTGAGAACATCTGCTAAAGTGTGGGAGAACAAGATGGTGATCAGAAAGTCTGTCTCAATTTTTATGGTTCAGTATTGCCTTGATCTACTATGGATAGACGCTTGGATGGTGGATCAGCACAAATGCTTTCAGGACTAGAAAACTTGAGAACTAATGGAGAAAGTTTACTGTAAGGATTGAAATATTCACTATGCGTGGGTTTGGCAATGTAAGAGTTAGTCTAGGAGCTTCAGGCTTGAAATTATATCCACAAGTGTATGAAGATACAAAGTGTTATACCACCAGACGCTGGTGGTGATCCACTACTTTTGCTACACAGCAGTGGATCTCCAGCTCTTAAACTCTGCAGACCACTTCATGGACCTATCTATACTCCCAATCCCTCTGCTATTTGATCTGCAAAATTAAATATTTTGATCATCATCAGGAAGGACTGTGTGAACTCTTGGTGGTTCATGGAGAGTGGTTTGGGAACTGCTTTTACATGGGGATGAAAATTCAACGATGGTGTGTTTTTAAAATCAATACAAGCGGTTTAGGTGTGATACAAGCACTTGAGTGAGGAAGGGAATGTAACTGACATTTATTGTCCCATTCTGTGCAAAGTCATTAGCACTCTAATATGTGCTCCAGCTTCCATACTTCCTTCCAGTTCTATTTTTAACATATACATGTTCTGCCATTCATTACTATGTGCGTGTATTATGGAAACTGGTAGGAAGTGGTCTGTGTTGATGACTCTTAAATATTAGAGAGCATTTAGATACAGCACTCTTCATGTGGAAAATGTTAGGATGAAAGGATTAAGCATTTTGATTTCTTATCAGTACTTGAAGAGAGTATTGGTTCTAAAAAATAAAATAAAAATCACTTTTAAGCAATTGGATTCTATTAGTTGCTTGCTTTAAACTTTCTGGTTACTATGCAGGGAGAGAGAGGGATTGGTATTACCACTGCTGTTTGGCCTCTGAGCCTAGGGAGGCTGCCCATAAAATCTACCACAATGGCTTTGGATTTGATGATGTAAAATTAATATTCACATCTTGTAATTTTAGACTTATAGAGCAGCTGACTTTGTCTTTGAAAAGTAAAGAAGCTATAATTCAGCACCTTGAAGAGGAAAAGTCTCAAAGGGAATCTTGTGATGGGACCTTATCAGCAGAAAAAATCAGAGAACTTACTGTTGCTTTGAGGCATGAAAAAGATAGTGAGATAGAGGTGAGGAAACTAACTGAAAAGGTGAACATTATGAATCTGACATGGTTTAGGATTTTAAAGGTCTTGAGGATAACTGTAAATAAGCGAGTTAAGCTAACTTTTTAGTGGCCTCCTCCACCTCTCAACCCCCATCCCACATCCCTTTAATTGGTTTCATTGTAGTTTTGGCAGCCAGTATTGATTGCTACACTTCATGTTTATCATCCTTTAGATGTCACATCACAGATTTTAATTTTTTTTGGTACTTTTACATTTTCTACACAATTCTGTAAGACATAATATGTAATTGTGGTATAATAGAAATCCAAAAATAATCTACTAGAAGTTTTGAGCTGAGGCTAATAGGCATGTCATTCTTATTAAGACTTTTCCTCTTAATAAACAACTCTCTTCCTGTAATAAAGAATATCCTATGAAAGTTAAAATGATTTCTTCTCTGCTGAGGTCTGGATGAGAGGATTTGATAGTAGAGATAGCCATAACCAAGTCTCATGAAAATAAAGAGAAGGCCAACCCCCACATTCTACAGAGGGAACTATATACCAGTCATCTGTCTATTTTATTTGCCTTATGGAGAAAGTCAGACATTATGCTGAAGATTGGAAAGCAGAAGTGAGTCTTGAGGCTAATTTGATCTCTTCAGGGCTCTCTTCAAACCATAAATGAGGATTGATGGTAGAATCCAGATGATAAATCATGGAAGCTAGAAAGCTTCTAAGAAATCTTATCCATGGTACATTTTGGGTTTTTCTGCTCAAGATAGTGTCTTCTGTTTTATATTTATTGGAACATTATCTTTCTCTCCTTTCTGCCTTAAATCAAAAAATGGGAAGGACCGAGCACTTCTCAGACTTGGTTTGAGCAGTGGACTTAAAAGCTCAGAAGAGCACTAGCTTTTTAGAGAAACTCAATGAAAGGACTGAAACCTTCAGAAAATCTACCCTAGCTTGGTTTGATCAGGAATATCATTTTGGAGGCTTATCAAGTTTAATATTTCTTTTAAAATCAGTTCATGGGATGTGGGCCAAAATCAGTTCCTTTATTATTAGATTATGTTGGCTATCTCCACCTTAGAAACAGTATTCTTTTCTCGGGGTCTAATTGTGATGAGAGAGATTCGATTAATATTACTGATACAGTAAATAACCTTTACTTCAGTGTCCTCTTAAGATGTGTAAGAGTATAGCTGCTGCTGCTGCTTCTAAGTATCTCTCTCTTCTGGGGAAAATTACCAAAAAAAAAAAGCGCCTTAATTAAAATAGAGCAATTTTTAGTAAATCCCCTTCATAAGTGTGCCCTGCTATCATAGATAACTGCCCCTTTAAAAATGCATTTTTGTTACCATGTCAAGCAGAGTTGTCGTGTGACATCATGGAACATGTCTTTAGTTTTCCACAGTACAATTCTGTAGAAAGATCTCATTTTGAGAGAGTTGTTTTCTAGAAGTCTACAATATATTCTTTTCATAATATTGGTGTACTATAACTATCAATTTTATTAACAAGCTTGGTTTGGAGGCATACTTCTCTTAACAAGCTCCAAAAGAGAGCCTCTATATGAAGTACTAACTGATTTTTAATGGTGGTACCCAGAAGCTTAGAGTATTTTTACTTCAGATTGACAAATATTCTGTTCTTATAGGCTGTTAAAATGGAACTGACAAATGAGAGAAATTGCTTTGAAAAAAAAATACAGGTATGTGTAAATCTTGTTTCTATTTGAACATTTATAACATATGTTGGGGAGTTTTTTCTATTATGCGTTCTTAGACATAAAGAGTTCTTAGTTCAAGTGGTTTAATGCAGATCCTTTTGGCAAATTTCTTTTGTTGTATTAGGAGACAAAGCAAAGGCTTAGCCTATTTCCAAACAATTTTCAGTCAAGTAGATAGGAGAACTCATCAAATATTGACACAGTATGCTTGATGCTCTTGCCTGCCCCAGTAGATCAGCTTTCCTTCATCATATTCCTGTCACAGATCTGTAAGGAGACATCTAAGAGTTGGGTCTATATTCTGCTTTAATGGTTTGATTAATAAGATGTAAGAACCGCATGAGCAAGTGCATTTAATACATACTGTGTACATTTTAGTATGAACTTTTTAATTGAGTGCAACCTAATGTAATCTATTTAGTCTCTTCAAGAAGAACTACGAGAGAGGGAGAATGAGCTCAGTGTTGAAAAGAAAAATGGTTTGAAAAGGGATAAAACAATTCAAGGTCTAACTCTTGCATTAAAAACAAAGGAAAAAGAGGTATGTTAATTGTATGTTTCTGGTTAGAACTATCCAGGTCATTTAGGACCTTTATCCAACTGAAGTTACTGTCTTTCAGTTGATTTGAGTAGGCCTTGGAGCAGGCCGGTAGTGCAACTCTCAACAGTTCTGTAAAGACTGCATGTTATATTTGCTACTTGAAATTGGAGCGTGATGGCTAGAGTTTTGATTATTGGGCCATGGAAAAAAGATACATGACTGAGCTAATGCACTTGCTCTTGAGTGATGGGAAGTTAGAACTTTTTATTGAATCCCCAATGAAGCAATTTTAGAGCTGTCAGAAGGGTACAAGCTGTAATACCTTATGTGTGATGTGAATCAGCTTAATATTAACAAAAGCCAGGGTAGTAAGTACTAACGTTACATGAAGGTCGGATGTTTGTGGAACAGTGTGGTCATAGAGCACAAGTTATTGAACTTGTATGTATAATTATTGTACTGCTCAGTTGGGCATTTTCAGTGTTTTATAAAGTACTTTTTTTGTTTACCCTTGGTTGAATAAACAAACAATTTGATAATTTATTATCCAAGTGTGCCCATTTAGAAAAGATCTTTGTTTTGACACTGTCACTTGTGATACCTGTATTCATGCATCCATGAGTTTTTCTTTTGTTTAAAGAATGAAGAACTTAATTCTGAAATTGAAGATTTAAATATTTCATTGGCTAAGGCAAGAGAGGATACCCACAAAGCTCAGATCCAGAAATTCAAGGTAAGTCACAAACCGTTTCAGTTGCTTTTCCCTATTTTCATGCAGAAGGTGCACTGGGTGAAGAAACCAAAACTAATTTAAAATGTTTAATTGTTCTTATTGTGAAGCAATTTGCTTAAAGTAGTTCAGTTTAAATTATGGAACACTGAAAGTACAGATGTCTCACTACTATCTTGTTCCTCAATTTTTTTTCTTAATAGCAAGTGTGAGAATGAATTTTTAAATGAAAAAGAGAGAGAGAAACCTTTAAATGTAAAATAAAACAGTGGAAGTTAATAACTTCCATGTGTGCAGATGAGAAAGGGCTTTACGGTAGTTTGCAATATAAAAGCCTCATTTTATGGTACAGGAGTACTGAATTTTAAAATAGTTCACAAAACCAACAGTAACATCTTATCTTTTATGTTGGTGCATTTGTCTTAAAATCCAAAAACTGATAAAACTCAGATTCCCAAAGTGAGTAAATAAAATAACATGGGTTAAAAACAGAAAATGATGTTTTGTCATGAGTTTCTTTCACTTCTTGATCTCTGTGGATAGAGTCGCAGGAGTGTCATGTCTGCTGATGTGTGTGCATCCAAACTACTGAGGGTATGTCTACACAGCAAAGAAAAAACAATGGCTGACCCATGCCAAGCAACTTGGGCTTCCGGGCTGAACCCGGAAGTCTACACAGCAATGAAACAGCCCTGCAGCCTGAGCGCCCTGCAAGCCTGACATAGGCCAACCATTGCTTTTTCTTTGCTCTGTAGACATACTCCAAATGGCCTGAATCTTAGTGGCTGCTGGCATTTTTGCTTTGAATTGAATTGAAGTGGTCACAATCTAATGAAACAGGAGCTTTCAGCTAAAAAATTTGTATTGCTTTCTAAATGATCTCAGAAATGAAAAGCCACCACTTTAGTTTTTTTTTTTTTTTTAAAATGGCAACGCACTAAAATTGGTGTAAATATAACCTGTTGTTGCTAGTTTTTTCAGCTAACTTTTGGCCTCTGAGTGAATATGTGGCTTAAATGTTGGAACCCTTGCAGTTTTACGCCAATAGCCTATTTAGTGAAATACAGCCGGCCCACCCTTCCTTTTATAGCCTTGGTCTTGTGAAAGTTGAGAACTAAACTCTCCTGTCCACAGAAACAATGTAGCATGGTGAGTTACAGAGCAAGCCTTTCCCTCATTATCCTGCCAGTTAATTTCAACCCTGAGTTGATGGGATCCCGGTTCTGGGTCAGTGAGTACATCAAGCTGGATGGCCCATTCCTTCATTATCATTTCCGCTCACGGAGGCCAACTACAGTGGTATACATGATCTGAAGTGAACAGTAACTGCCTTCCAGTTCATATAAAGAACATGCTTATGACTTGGTCACCATTGACATAACCTGGATTTAAATTAATGACCTGGATGTGAAAAGCTTTATATACTATTATCAGTTCCAAAAGTACCAAAATATTCTCATTTTCACTCTAGAATCCTTTGCCGTTCAGCTTTTATTGTCTAAACTTTAGTTAGTAAACTACTTGTTGTCCCAACCTGGATCTCATTGAAGGCCTTTATTACTCTGAACATTTTCTTAATTACCCAAAATAAGGTTATGGTCCTATGATAATTGATATTACACTGAGTGATTTTGCAAATTGAGTGAAATTATTGAAGGGAGAAGAAAGAAAAATAGCCAGGAATGTCGACTTCCAAGCTGCATGTAGTACATGTAACAGACTATGAATGCTGCTTTCTCTTCTAGGGTGCTGAGGATTATCAGGCTCTCTTGATGGAAAAAGAAACCCTCCTAGAAGAGCTGCGTTCAGAAAACCTTACTAAAGATACAGAGAATCGGAAACTACAAAGGAGGATTAAAAGGACTGATCAAGAGCTAAATGATTTGAATCTAGAGAGAGAGAAGATGGAGAGAGAGCTGGATGAAGCACAGCTACAGAAGAGTAGAGGCGACAAAACCATTAATGTTGTTATCATATTTTTCTCTATTTTTTAAAATAGTGGATAATGTTTTATTTAACATCTCTCTGCTTTCTCATGTATTCATTTCTTCACTCTAAATTTCATTTTAATCTTTTTGAAAGTTAAATACAAATGCCCAAAGTCAGTCTTCAGAAGGACATGGATGAGAAGATTAAGACAAGTTTTGGGTCTATCTTTAAATTGTTCTAACTGACTGGGGCACACTCTTCAGATCTTATTTTTATTTACTTATTTTTAATTAAAAGCTCTGAGTCCTATATAAAATCAGTAAAAAAGTGGTAAATGGTAAAAGTTAACTTTTAGAAAGTTTCAATCTTCCTGTAGGTAGATTCTCTAATTTATCTAGTAGTCTTCATTTTATGATAATCCTATTGTATCTGTCAGGCTACATATTTTGTCATTTCTCTTAAATTACACTACTTAAACTTTTTTCTTTTCAGCCCTGATGTAGTATGATAGCAAGGCATTTAAGGGTTACAACCTTGAGCTGAATTCTTGCTTGCTTTTACCATCACACCTTGTTCCCTGGAAATTCCGTACTTTATTTAATCTCAGTTTCTGTTTGCAAAAATCTCATGAACAAAGGATTGCCTGATCACAATCCAAAACAGGTCTTAGGGCCTGGTCTGCACTGACCTGCCATTCAGCGGCAGTCGATGGGAGTTACGCAAGCTACACAGAGTAGCTTGCGTAACTCCCGTCGACTGCTGTGCTTCCCTTCTGCGTGGTGTCTTCACTGCACTGCGCCGACAGAAACTGTGTTCCCGTTGACGCAGTGCTAGGCCACTTGACGGGGTGGTTTTACTGCGTCGACTTCTGGCAACTTCTGGATCGATTGAGCGGGTCTTCACTGACTGCTCATTCGATCCAGATAGGTCGATCTGATGGCGGCGACTTTGCCCCCGTCAGTGTAGATGTACCCTAAGTGCTTTGTCTGTTTGTTAATTTCTGTGCAGATCCCTTCTGTAGGACCTTTCACCTTGCCTTTTTTGTCTAGACTAGCACATTCCGTTTCAACAAGCAAGGCTCCTGCAATGAAGTGAAAGAGCAGGTTTCCCTCTTTCCTTATTTTGAGTAAAAGCTGTGCCTCATGCTGAGTGCCTATCTTAAAGCACAACTTTGTGCACTTGCGTGTTTTCTCATGTGGATTTTATTTTAATCTTCCCACCTGCTGCTTCAGTGTAGGCTGGTTCTTCTGTACTGGCAACAGCATAAACAAAGGGGATAAGCTTTCTCAATTTGGGACGGTCAAGTAATAAAATCCTTATTCCTGCTTTGAAGCAAAGGACTGACCTTGAGCCATGTTGAATTACACAGAATACAGTGAGCTTGCATCTGTAGAGAAAAAAAGATTGCATAGACAGACTGAACTCTGTTTATTATTAAAGCGTGCATAGTTATATAGTGACAGACTTGTCAAATGAAGTTGTCAACAAGATTATGCTCTGTATTAGAACAGCTTCTGCCACTGTTAATTGGGGTACAATGCTCACAGAAGAGAACATTTATTAAAGGCCTCTCAATATACCGGTTACATACAAAGCTTGCTGTAGACCTCTTGCAATATTGTCTAAATCCAGTAGAGGGGTCTCTTTCCCTGTAAACATGTATATTTTTTCTCTACAAGATCCATTTATTCTAGTTATAGTTTTAGTTGGATCTCAAGAGTGGTTCATTTGTTCTCACAGAATCTCTGACCCTGCTATTCCTTGAAATTTCTTCTGTGTATTGAGGTTAGAAAAAAAGAGAATGGATGATTCCTGTCATTACAACAGTCATAAAAAGCACATTTTATTGATTTTAAAGTATTTTATCTTCAACTATCTTCTCTATCCTCTCTTAAGGGAGCTAGAATATAAATGTGTACAGAAAAGCAGGTTTGTGGGGGGGATTCGCATAGTTACATCTATTGGAGAAGTCTGACTCCATTATGGCCAAGTTTTTCATGTAAGTGATTAAGTTCCTTGGGGAAAAGTGTCCCTGCCAAAAGATGAGCAGTCTTCTTAAAATTACATCCCAGATCTACTCCTACTCTTATGTAGTTGCACAATCTCTGCTTCAGTTTCAGAGCTGCAAGTATATTTGGATATAACATTGCCTGTGAATTGTGGCCACTGAGTAGTAGGTATGTAGGAGTAAAAATGTGTGATATAATGCCTTGCTCTTTGAGAAACAGAAAACTATTTTGGTCATCCGATGAAAACTTTTTATGAGAGCGGCCTTTTTAAAAAAAAAAAAAAAAAGGCTGTTCTATTAATATTTCTATGTCTATTTAGCTGTATGCCAGTCCATAAAACTAATAAAATAGACCTGAACTGGAGAGGAATCACCATTCAAATTCATAGTTAGGTGTCATTTCATCTCTTTCCAGGTTTTATTTGTTTAGGTCATTTTTAATGACCTTTCACACAGAATAATCATAATCTATTTCTGTGAATAACAATATCAAAACAAGATAGTGGGGTTCTGTGTCAAGGAGAGAGGCCCATGAGGGGAGCTTCCACTTAACTTCTGATCTGGCCAGTGTGGAATGGCCAAGGAAATATTTTGGTAGAGTGGGATAGGCTTGTGCATTGAAAAAGTGGAAAAGATTAGCTGTTCAAGACTGTTGGGATCTGTTCACCCAAATCATCAACCTGCATCATTAAGATCTTTCCCATGATGAATAGAAATAGGTACTGTCATCAAAATGGCTACTCCGTCCTACTTTCACATCATCTTTGTTCACTGGATTTTTAGCTAGCTTCAATTAATTAGAAAACAAAACAGGAACATGAACAAGAAAAGAACACACTGCCCCAGCCCTGTATAGTAGCTGGCACTTAATCATCTACTATTTTTTGTCTTTAAGAGGGAGATGTCTTTAGACAGTAGCTCAACATTATCGGTTCTGGATAGTTTGGTTGCTAAAACAACCAACTAGTGAGATACAGCTTGTTTAACAAAGTGCTTCTTATAGAATAAAGATCAACATATTTTAAATATCATGAGCATCTACTGTGTCTGCATGTATATATAATATGGCCTCAATATTAGGTAAAATTCAAGAGTTTGTTCAAGCTCTGAAGGTGAAATATCTTAAGTAGCTATTCTACCCTGGTCTAAATACAGGCAATTAAACTATATTTCCCAGTTAGTCATATTTGATCAGTTGGTTGGGAAGCGAACAAGAATTCATTAGCCAGAATTTACTACATGCTCTTCTCTGTAGAAATTATGCTGAAAGAGAGGTATTGGAGCTTCAAGCCTTAATTATTCACCACTCTGTTTTCCTTCTGACAAGGAGGGGGGGCACTCCTGTGTTCAACCAACACTAGTTACAGTGTTTCAAATTCATTTTTCTAAGTTGAGCTATCATTAATCATAGGAAAATTCCTTTGAAAGAAAGGTTGGCAGAAAGCATTGTAAAGCTAATGCACTGAGGGCTGTAGCTACTATTTTATCCTTGCAACTCAATGTATAGAAACCAATAGACCGTCTCCTATTCTAGCTACTTTGAGTGGTCAGTGAGTTCAAGCAATCTGCTATAGTGATGGATAGTTTTGTGTGTTATATAATCCTAATCCATGCAAAGAAAATAATTTTCAGTTCCAGTCCCAGCGTATTCAAGCAGGGATTTGGGAATCTCATGGGCTGCACTATCATCTTTACAGATGGAGAAGGACACATAGAATCCTTTACATTCTTTGTTTAGGGACCACTACATGGCCATTCAAAGTTTTCTTCCCCTTAATATCTGTTACTCAAAGGAGGAAGCAGTCTCTGTGCCTTCCTTGACCAACTATTGCTTTTTACAGCCGCGCCTGTGCTGAGGTCATGTAAGAAGGAGGAAGAAGCAACCTGCAGCAACCTGTTTTCTATCCACACCTGCTTGCAACTTTTCTTCATAAACCTATCTCTGACTTCTCTTTATCAAGGCTAATAAGTTCTGGGCTCTATTGCAATTCTAGGAGAGGGTCAGATTACAAGTGTTAAATAAAGTCTTAGTTGCCTGAAAGTAATTTATTCACTTAGTCTCCAAATGTAGTGGAAAAAATGCAAAAATAAAAATCAGTCGAGGTGTGAGCTGTAGAATGTATCACTAAAATCATAGCTCTTCCATCAGGCTTTGAATGCCAGTTTACATGTTGCTAATGAATATGATTGATGTGACCCAAATAAGGAATTCCATAAGTTGGAGCCAAAGGCGACTACACCATGAGATTTCATACCACCTTCAAAAAGGTCATTCCTATCCCTACCCTGGAATCTATATTAATAGTCAGTAAGTAGGTAAAATGGAAATGCATTTGAGGGTTAGTGTATGTATGAGAGTGATGCTGAAGGCACTGCCAGCAAACACACAGCTTGGGTCTGATGCGGCAATCCTTATTTAAATTAGTCCCTGCTCCAAGCAAGTAATCCTACTGATCTCAAATGGGCTATTTGCATTAGTTAGTTTGCAGATTTGGGGCCTGAGCTTGCTTTGTCTTTCAAACTTAGCATCATATGATCTCGTTTTAAGAACTGAAGTAGCTAGTAGTGATTTCTTAAGTGAGTGCCAATATTAAGCTCAACAAAGTAAAGTAAAGCAAAAGGCAGTGTAAATAATTGGTAATAAATGCACAAAGCAAATAGAAGTAAAACACCAAAGCAGTTAAAATAATAAGGGTCTGATATGACCTTGCATATAAAGCAAGGTAATTAAGTCAAGAAAATCACAGAAAATTGTTAACAAAGAGATTGCCATTAAAGTTTAACCATCATTATTTCTCTATACTTAGAATAGGAAACATCTGTGATGTATTAAATACCAGTATGGGTAAATATTAACTTCTTTAAGAGTGACTACTATTTTTGTAATGAAAGTCAAACTAGTGTTCCTTAAAGTTCGTCTGACTCTATGGGGTTTTAAAAGAAGTTGAAGTAGTGCAAACTAGTGTATATTTTAAATAGCAAAGCAATTTTTTGACCACTCTCTTTTGTTGTACGTATCTTCTTCCATTCTATATACAGTCCTTGCACTGAGCATTTTAGCTCTCAATACTGTGAAATAGGAGTTGTGAAACAAGACCAGTATAGGGCACAAGCAACCCCTCCTTCCTCTCTTAGGGTATGTCTATACTGACGGTGGCAAAGTCGTTGCCGCCAGATCGATCTTTCAGGATCGATTGAGCGGTCAGTGTAGACCCGCTCAATCGATCAGGAAGTTGACTGAGTAAAACCACCCTCTCAAGTAGCGTAGCGCTGCTCCCGTCGACACAGTACAATGAAGACACCACGCAGAAGGGAAGCACAGCAGTCGACGGGAGTTATGCAAGCTACTCTGCATAGCTTGCGTAACTCCTGTTGACTGCCGCTGAATCACCAGGTCAATGTAGACCAGGGCTTAGTCTTGAAACTTCTAGCAAAATCACCATAAACAGATAATTTTACATGGAAGCAACTAGTGAGTGATGATGGGGGAAGAGGAAGACACGGTTACGTTTTGTTCCCTTGTCCTATGCTGCCTTTTTCTTCCATCCTGTGACTGAAATCTGTCTAGTAATAAGCTATAATATGTTGGCGTTTGATTCTGCGAACACTCCCACACATAGTTCCACTGTTTGCAGGATCGATCCCTTTCGCAGTCAAATGTTAGGAAGTGGAATTATATCATTGCATGAAACACAATTTATATAAAGACTTCTGATGGTGATGTGCCCTCTTGACCTCTTATATAGACTCACCTGTAGATCAAGGATTTCAAACAGACAAGGGAAATGATTG
Organism: Emydura macquarii macquarii; assembly: GCF_026122565.2. Lineage (NCBI taxonomy): Eukaryota > Metazoa > Chordata > Testudines > Chelidae > Emydura > Emydura macquarii. Next base: position 13,091,222 of record NW_027130828.1, read on the forward strand.
GTAGGAGAATTAGGGAAGTAAATAGATAGAACATGTGAAAGTTTGTGGCTGTGTCTCACTGACAAGGGAATATTATCATTTGTATTTAAGTAGAGCCTAAAGGCAGCAACCAAGATCCTGGTCTCATTATGCTTGACACTGTACATGGATATAGTGAGAGAGTCCCTACTCTGAAAATCTTACAGTTTAAATAGACAAGACAAGAATTTTACTGATGGGGAACTGAGGCACAGAGAGATTAAGTAATTGTTGGTCAAACAGGAAGCATTTGTGGAGCCCACTCCAGTTCTTTAATTACAAGAATAACCTTTCTTCCCTGGTTGGTAATCTAAAGCTCATGCTATTAAGGAAGGGAAATGTTTTAACACTTCTGCCTTTTGCAGCTGGTAAAACAACCTGAGTGCAAGGATTTCCATGGTGTGATGGGAGAAGGAAAAGATGACAAACTGAATTACCACTAAGCCATTTTCTCCTTTTTTTTGGCAAAGGAGTAAAAATGCTTTGAATTAGGAAATAAGAGTTCATGCTGACTGACAGTGACAAAATGTGTGTGCGTGTGATATTGTCTACTGCCTTTGAGTCCAGTCATTCTGAAGGGAAGGCATTAAAACAATAATACCATAGATTAATGTAAAACAGTATTGACACCTCACTCTTAAAGTTTTATTGCCTAAACTTTATTCTTAAGATGCTAAGAGGAAGACAGGGAGTTAGATACATTCTTTAGAACATTCAATGATAGGAGTAATTTAAAGCAATGGAAAGTTAAACTAATAACATTGGTTGTCACTCTTAAGTTTTTTGTAAAGCTGATTTGCTAAATATTCAGTTTCATCTTTTTGTAGGACCTTAGAAATCAGCTAGAGAAATTACATGGTGAAATGATTGAAAGAGAAAAAGCAGTGGAACATCATTACAATATTCTTTTGAGTGAAAGCAATCAGAAGTTGCAGAGTCAAGAACTAGTTATCAAGCGACTAACAGACAGCGTCAATCAAAAGGATCTATTGCTTCAGGTAGGTAGACTTAAGCTGAAATGAAAAATGAAAATTTATCACTTGATTTTGTATGAGGAATGATTACAAATTCCCATTTTTGTTTGGAATTACTGTTGATTTTTATGATAATCCTTTACTTTTTATAATATTGTATTTGCAGAATAGATACATGGCTGTGTGGCTTTCAACAAGAGTTCTTATTAGGGCTTATGAAGTTCAGGGCAGGGGAGGGAGGAAGCTCTGCCAGTGTTCATGTAGAGATTTTGCTTGTATAACAAGATGCTTTAGAAGCTTCTCAAGAGGTCACCAAGTCCATCCTCTCATGTTAAGGCAGACCCAAGTATAGCCAGACCATTCCTGACTGATGTTTTTCTAACCTCATCTTAAAAACCTCCAATGACAGGGATTCCACTCTCCCTTGGGAACCTGTTTTAATTTTCTCCCCAGAAACTAGAAGTTAAGGAATGGGTATTGATACTGAACTGCTCTCTCATCAATCCTTATAAGGGTGTCTCTTCAAAATGGGGCTAAGGTACATTGATGGGCAGCTGTGGGGATGCCTATAATACTCCTGCTTAAACCTATTCTGTGGATAAAAGATGCTATCCAGCAATGTCCCAAATACCCTAACTACTACTGAAGAGTAAGAGTTGAGGGTGCTTGCTCCTTGCAGAATTGAGCTCAAACTGAGTGCCATGCTTTAGTGTATCTGTGCTGCTAATTTGGGATTTTCTATGTTCTCTAATTTAACTGTTTAAATATAAAAGATTTTTAAACATTTGGGACATATTTGGGCAATCAAAGAGGGCCAATATACTGTCTTTTTCTCCTTTTGTGGTCTTAACGCTGGACTTTTTTTCACCAGACAACAAAGAACATACCTGAAATAAGTTGCTTTTGAAGTTTGTATTCATTATTGTACATTTTTTTGCAGTAGTAATACTAAGCTTTGCAGAATTTTCATTACATGCATTATTTTGTTTCACTAGAAACTCGATGCAACAATTAAAGAAAAGGATATAGAACTTCAGGAACTTTTTAATAAGTGTAAAAGCCTTTTAAAAGCTAAAGAAGATCTGGAATTGAAGAATGAAGACTTAATAAAGGAAAAATGTGCTTCTCAGTCTCAACAGTCAATCATCAAGATAGTCAAAGAGTTGGAAGTAAGTTTGACTCAACCACAGCCTCTACAGATAAATCCAAACATTGGGCTTGATCTGCCTCCTGTTTAAATCAATGGGGATTTTCCCATTGATTTCAAAGAGGTGGGATTAGGTAAATTGTTGCTAGCCCCTATAACATAGGGCACTGTTTCTCAATCTTTTCAAATTGACAGACCCTTATTTTGGAGTGTTTAAAAAAAAAAAAAAAAAGAAAAAGAAAAAAGACTCCTTTTATAGTATATTGTAAGAGTAAAACGTGTTTCATTGATAACAGTGTCTGTACTTCATTTGTGTGTTTTTTGAGAGGTTGTTTGCAGTGTTTTTGTAGCCATTTTGGTCCCACATTATTAGAAAGATAAGGGTGACAGAGAGAATGTATGATCTTGAAGGATAAGGTAGTGGGGGAGTGAGATTTTCTTTGCTTTGAAACCGTAATAAAATTTTCAATTCCTTGTGACCTCCTGGGGGTTGTGATCCACAAATTGAGAAACACTGATGTAGGGTAATAGAATTAACCCATTATAATTTAGGGAATGTAATTAGCCACTCTAAACCAGGATTAAACCCATTAAAATTAACTCAGATCAGGATTGCTATAATTTGTACAACTGATGAAACTTCTGTGTGGGAGGAGGAAAGAAACCAGCACTTGATTAATCATTTCATCATGTATCTTCTCTAGTAGTTGACTTCAAGGTCTTAAAAGTGTATATTACTATTATTGTTTATATAGCACCATAAGCATACTGTGCACTGAACGCTATTGAATTTTGTGAAAATACAAGTCTGTGCCCCAAACTGTTTACAATCTAAAGACACAAACAGGCAAAATACTGTATAATGCAGAATAGATAGTTGTATGGTCATCATGGCTGGAATATTTCACTGTACACTTCGGTTTTTAGTGATGTTACTGAAGAAGGATGAGAAGGGAGCTTGGTGTACTTCTAAAAGGGAAGAGGAAAGCATGTACAAAATCGAGTCAGTAAAGGAGACAAAAGGAGCAGTTAAGAAAAAATTTTGTGTACAGTTGGGGACAGAAGATGTAGGTGGAAATGGAGGTAGATTTAAGGTTAGAATACTGTACGTAGGCAAAAGAAGAGGGTAAACTAGTACAGAGACTTGAGAAGTGGGGGACACATGGTGAGAACTGGAGAATGGGTAGATAACATGGCTATCCTTTTAACTTGACAATATAAATAAAGGAGAGTGGTTTATACATGTCACCACGAACCTGAGGTCAAAATATAAAGTCACAGTACTGTATGTACATTTTGGTTACTATATATAGTACACAGGTAGTGAGCAATAGGCTACATTTGAAGGCACATGTTATATTTCTTGTCTTTTTCCTGTTATTTCCGAGAACTATTTTAAGTTCAGATCTTCAAAAGGGCAGTTAAATAGATCAACAAGAAATGCACAGCCACTTCCAAATAATGAAGCAGTAACCACTTCACTTGTTTCACAATGTACCATTCATTAGTGAAACCTGCTTAAGGACATACACCTACTGTGCTATGTAGGCTGTTGAATTAATTCCCTGTGAGGGTAACAACGCCCTTTGCCCTAGGCTAACCCAAATGAATGAACAGGGGACACAGAAGCACAGACTGAAACTTAGTGGATGCGTGGTAAATTCACAATTGAGGAAATGCATCCGTCTTGGCCACAGAGCCATTACAATATGTGGCAAACCCATAAGCAGAGAAAACCTGTGAAAAATCAGAGATTTTGCCTCTATAGTTCTGCAAAGGAAACACATTGAACAAAACAAACTACAGTTCATTCACATAGCTGCCCCCATAAGGAAAATGTAAGATGGTACAGTGATGGAATCATATAGAATTAATAAAAATGGAAACTAACTGCCCTCTCTTCAACTCTACCCTTCCATCCAGGTGTACAGCCATAAAGGAGAACAACAGTGACAAATCAAGCCATGCATAATAATGACTCAGCACCAATTTCTAATCTCAGTCCATTTTCTTGCGCTAGTTCACTTCTTGACTGAGAACAATACCTAATCAAAACCCATTCTCCTCTCAGCTCGCTAGTGTCTAAGATCAAACCCTGGAAGAGCCCATAATGGTATATTAATAATCCGTCTTTGGACACTGATTATCCAAAGCTGTATTTTGATTGGCTGATTTGGCCTCTTTGATGACATTACAGTGCTGCACCATCTCCCAGCAAGTGTGCAGTTGCAACCTCATCACCAATAAAGACAAGAAAGTAAATCCCATATTTTAGCCTAGCTGCTGCTTTAAACTTTAAGAAACTAATTTGGGAGGTGCTGAAACTTAGTTCTTAATATCTGATTACTTTTTTAAAGTAAAGATATATTTTAAAGCAACTCATCTGAAGTACTGCTGGGTGCCTGGCCAGGATAGGGGAGATAAAAGGTAGTTTCTAATTGAAGTTTGGATTCATGAGATGCAGTAGTGAGCTAGAGGAGAGAGAGAATGTGTGCACTGGTAATTAGGTTAGTCATGCAACTGCTGACTCTTCTGATATCTGTGAAGTCTCAGAATGATGCATTCTGGGGTTGACTACTAGCAAATGCAGAAATGCAATGGACTCCTATGTAATTCTGAAAATATTTATTTCTGTACGTAATGCCCTTTTCCCCACTTTCTCCACACAGTCTTGTTAGTGGGGCCATTTGTCACACAAATGTATTTTAATTCAGTTGTTCATCCTTTGCAGTTCATTTTAGTACTTACAAAAGCAACAGAATTTATGAGGCGAGGCTCTTGCTCAATCCTTTAGTTATGCTTTCGGGCTCTGGTGTTAAAACAGTGTGCCCACTTTGTAAAGTATGTGTTTCAGTAACTGGGCACAGTGGTATCAGTTTTTAACTCTAAATTGATTTTGTAGGTGTGAATAAAATCCGTATAATTATTGTAATGTAGCTTTTCTGTGCTAATGCACCTTCCCAAGAAAGTGAACTACTCTATAAAACTGCTTGATGCTGAAATAGGAAATCTCGTTAGCTGATATTCACATGGTAAAACTGACTTCTCTGCCAAAGCACATCGCAAATACTGTCATCAGCCCATTGTTTGTCTTGTGTTATAATTACTCCAGTATTTAGGGAGTTAATACTGTGTGATCAGGGAATTGAAGAATACGGTGTGCATGCAACTGTGGTGTTTAATTCTCTAACTACAGCAAATTATAGTCAATGCACCAAAGTTATTGCTATGGCTATAGGATAGCAGGTGGTGTGTGCCCTGAGAATTGGAATTGAGACAGTTGTTGCAGTATTGCAAAGGCGTCTCAACTCTTGAAATTGATAGAGTGAGCACTTTGTTGTTGAGTCTTGATGACTATGAAAGGTGATGCAGTTGACATGTTTTTTTAAACGTGTGTCCTGTCTATTAAATTGTGATCAGCACATTGTAGTCATTGCATTTAGCCTGTTGAAGTTGTAAATTCATTACTAGAGAAATTCTTCAGTTCCTGATTTTGGTGAGGTGAGCTTATTGCTGAAAATAACCTCTTTTTTGACGTTGACGTCCTTGTATCATCACACTTAAATGCGGTGCTGTTTGTTCAATACCCAGTACGTGACCTGATGATTGAAATAGGTGTAGCTGGTGCATTTACACATTGACTAACTCCCGCATACAGGAATTTCTGCCAGTGGAGTAACACCTCTACTGCATATTTAGCGCACTTCTCCTGCCTTATAGAGCAACAAGAGGAGACTGCTGCTTCAAGCCATCAGCCTTGTGGTCTTTCCAACTCTTGCGAATGTAACATGTACCAAGAAGAGTCACCAGTCGGAACTGTTGTTATGCCACTTTTCCTCTCTAGACAGAGGGCTCAGTGATACCTGGCAGTGAAACTCTTCCTAAGGGCTCCATGCAGTGTATGGCTGAATTCATAGTTCAGTGCAATCTTGGAGGAAGCTGCCAAACTCTGGGATGTCTAGTCACATAGGAGTTAGTCAGTGGTGAAGTGTGGGTTCTGGCCTCTTCTCAATCGTTCAGACTTCAACCTGCAGACATTTCTAAATGACTTAGATTTTGTTAGAAAACTTTCTTGCTTATATGAAGAAACTGGATGCTCATGTGACTATGCTGTTATCTTATGTACTGTGGAAATGTATATCCTTTCTTTCCATCACTTGCCATTTAAGAAACCTTTAGATGGAAATAGCTTTCCAAGTCCTCTAGCATCTCTATTTAGCAATGGATTTTCAAATTTAAGTTCTGACTTCAATGGATTAGGTTGCCTCCTTGCCTAGAAATATTAAACTTTCACAACAAGACTATCCTAGATGTCTTACAGCTATCTGCACTAACATCTTTGTCCTAACACCATATGTCAAGAGGTTTCATGTTTCATTAACTCCCATAACATAGAGGTCTAGGCTGGGATGTAGGTTACATATCTGCCTTACTCTTCGTAAACCTTTGGGGATTTGCTCGGAGTAATTCACTCATATACCTTGCATAGGAGTGACAGTAATAGTACATAGAAAAGGAGAGACTGGATCATGCTATCTCTCTTCATCCTTGTTGATTTTCAGAAATGTAAGAGTAACATTTCTTCACATTTTTGTACATTTTTATCTAAATTCAGGTCATAACAAACTGACCAGCGTCCTAACTGGTGCCACGAGACTTGTGGTGTTCATATCTTCTAAGACTATTCTAGTCTGAACTGCATACTTCATTTCAGTAATATACATGCTGTTTAGGTTTCAGTTCTCTAATAGCCTAACATAGACCTATAAGTGTGGTGGTTTACAACAACATGCCTGTAATTCTTGCTCTCAAAAGGTAAATCATTTGTTTTTCTGGAATAGATATTCAAATATCTGACTCATAGTAATCAGGAAGTTGACTCAATGGATGCATGTTTATGACACGTTCAGCCTTCGTCAGCCATTTACAATCCCTTTTTTGCAATAATAGACCCCATAGTTTGTTGCTAGAGTCCTCTGCCAATAGAAAGTTAATTTTATCCAAAATATAGAAAGTACTCTTTGAGCGGTGTTCTTGAGCATAAAACCCTCAAAATACTTGCCTGCCGGATCCTTCCCTGGTTTGTTAATGTGTAAACTTTTGGAAGTAAGGAGGCTAGGGGAGAAGGGAGCGTATTTTGTATACTGTGATAAAAATGATGAACCACTGCTTAGATAGGTGACTGTTTCATGGTAAGTAAATAACAGAGCACTATTAGCCTTCTTTAATAACAGTTCTTATTTGAGTGATGGTCATTATATGTATTCCAAACATGGGTGTGCATGCACACCATGCGCCAGAGTCGGAGGTTTATCAGCAGTAGTGTCTGTTGACCCGCCTTACATCGCCACATGCTCCGTGCGAGGTTATAAGAGGCTGCGCAGGGCGACATGCCCTCAGTTCCTGCTTACCGTATGGTCGGAGTCGGAATCCTCTCTTTGCGCTCGGCCTTCTTTAATAACAGTTCTTTTTAAGTTGAATGGATAGCTTTCAGATTCAACTCCGTGATTGGTGATGGGCAATCCTGTTTTGCAACTCCATCTCTAGTTGTTCTTTTGCCTTCTCTTAAAGGCAGACACTGACATAATTGTCATCTCTAGAGAGTATATATATTATATATTCTCACGTACGCACACACACTTAAAAATCACTTTCTTGGGTTAATGTGAACTTATTTTTAACTCAGGAAAGAAAAGAATCTGAAGATGAAGAATTGATTCTTGCTTTAAGAAAAGAGCAGCACATTTATTCTACTCTAGTGAAGACTCTGAAAGACTCAGACAGGTAAATGTTATTTCTTCTTTGCTTGAACATCATCTGTGCTAGAAGTTGGATAAGATGGTGCAATTCGGCTGTCAAATCAGTGGAGTTTCATTGGTTTACACTGGGCCTGAATTGGCCCCAAATGTCTCCTTTAAAAAGGAGTATGCGTGAACTTGTCTGTATGGTCCAAAATAGACCAACTCTGATGATTTCCAGGGTTTGTTGGAAGGCTTATTTTCTTCCCCCAAGCATTTGAAAGTGGAAGAATTATAATTTGGGATTGGGAATTGCTCAAGGGGCTGGGGGATTTATGGGATGTTGAGTCAAATTAAAAATACAAGTACAGCCACTTATTTCAGGGACACCTAAATTATGTGTATGGACCTTTTTAACGTTTCTATAAAATGACATAAATAAATCATGAGGGGAAGCAGTGTTTAATGGCAAAAGTTTAGGCGTGGAAGACATGAGATCTGGGTTCTATCCTTGGCTATCCTTGGCTATCCTTTGTGACTCTGGGCAAGTCGTTTAGGGTAACATTTTCAAAAGTGACTTTGAAATCTGGCCCTATGTGACTAAGGTGTTTAGATGCCTAAAGATGCACCCCTGGGATTTTCAAAAGTGCCTGTGTTCTTAAATCGCATTAAATAAATCACTTAAATGCTTTTGAAAAGTTTACTCATAGTCTCTTTGGGCACCAAAAAAGATGGCTAGATTTTCAAAAGAACTCAGCCCCTTGAGTGTTCAGGTCTTTTGAAAATCTGACCAAAACAATCACAGAGTGAGTTGCTGGGTGCTAAGACATATTGAAAATCTGGCCCAATGTGCCTTAGTTCCCCCTTCTTTAAAATACAGTTAATACTTACCTACTTCACAGTGGGATGTGAAAATTACTTCATTAATTTAAATTTATAACAAAAGAGGTAAGTACGTTTTGAGGGAAGTTTAAACAAAGAACAAGTTGATTGTGTTTTATAGTGTGTGTTATGAATTTAAGGTATCCCAAAATATGTTACAAAGCATGAGTTAGATTAAATTTTGCTGGTGGAGTGAGTGTGTAGCAAAGCATGGCATCCTTTATGTACTTCACAATAGCTCACATGCATCGTCAGACAGTAGAATCTGTTTTGTTGAGAGAGGAGTTAGTGGACAGAATACAGGGATTATTCCCTACTGCAATGGGATTATTGATTTCTTTTTGAATAGTCACCTGACACATGTAGAAGAGAGTTTGGTTTAACATCTCATTTGAAGGACTTTTAACACTGAAACTCCCTTTCAGGATGAAGACTGCAGGGATTAGATGTAGTATTAATAACTAGTACTTAGCTCCGATATGGCACTTTTCAGCTATAGATTTCAAAGCCCTTTACAAAGTTGAGAAACTATCATTTGGCTCGATCCTGCACCATTCAAGACAAAAGGAGTTTTGCCACTAACTTTAATGGGAGCAGGATCATGCCCATTATATAGATGGGGAAAATGTAGCAGAGAGAGAGGAAGTGACCGGCTCACACTCACAAGGGGAGGCAGTGGAAGGGCATGGAATAATAGGCAGGTCCTCTGATCCCCAGTCCAAAGCTGTGTACATTGGATCATGCTGCTTAAATCCTTAGATAGGGCTTGAAGCCATAACCCGAGGGTCCAGTGTGCTCCTATACAAGCCCTTTAAATAATGAAGGTCAGCCCGTGACTATAGAAATTAACAAAATGGGTTTTATACAAAGAATATATCTGGGTTTTGGTTGACGTGTGTCCTTTTTTAGTTGTTGTTTATTCCAAACCACTTTAGTGGTTGCATTTTGGAAGAGTCTCTTTCTCAGAGCCAGGACCATGTTCTCTCTCTTTGTTCTCCACCGCAGGGAATCAATGCTTTTTCCAGTAAAAGCATTAAGTTGTAGAGACGAGAAGGAAGTGTGCTTACTTAGCTTTTAGAAGTGTGTTTTATTTTTGCTGAGCATTTAATACTATTGAGACCTTTCTCTTAGAAGATATTCTTGAGTGAGGGAGAGTTGGTTAAAGCAGTTGTTGTGGAAAAAATACTGACAGCAGCATGCTTGTCATTTTGTTGGAAGATGGAATGAAAATCTTTTTGTACACAGGTCCTTAATAGCATGAGTTTAGCTGAAACAATTTTATTTACTATGCATTCATATGCAGTGCTACTGCACTCATGCAAGTGTAATGTGCCCCAGTGTAATTCCCAGCAAGCTGGACTTAAATTCTGTTGAAATGTCCCTGGATTCTGAGCTACTTTGGTGCAGTAGGTTGGAAATTCTGCAGTAGCTTCATTTTATATTCAGATATTGAGGTTCTGAATGAATTAAATATGGAAATAAATATATAATCAGTGCAGTAGCACCTTGTTATCTTAATATTGAATTTGAATTATTTTAAGCTGTTTCATTTTCAATTTTCCATATACTACAAGGTGTTTTTAATTCACTATTCATAACAACATTATTGAAATTACTGAGGGGTGTGGTGGAGTAATGAAAAGTTTTTGTCAGCTAGGTAGGGGACAGCTGAGTCTGTTGACACCCAGGAGGAATGGGAGGCAGTTTGGAAGTCTAGGATAAGCACATTAGGTGAATGTTCCTGCTGAAATGCTCTGCAATTAATTTAGTTAAAGTTGACACTTAACTCCAAAACCTAAAGATGACAATTTAACATCCCATTGAGATAAATGAGACAATTATACTTTTCAGAGAAAGACAAAACTGTCAATCTACATTTGGTTCACGTTTTCAAGATGATCTTTGTAACCATAAAGGCTAGGTACATTAAAAAAAAAAAAAAGATTATATAGTGCAATTCTATAGCAAGAGGTGGATTTTGTCCCAATTTCCATGACTGAGGTATGATGAAATACACAGAGCCATCGATATAGTACATTAGTGATATCTTTTGGATGTACGTTTCATAAGCTAGTCATTTTGGTTTTCCTGAAAAAGAATTATTTTGAAGTTGGCCTGTAAAATATATCTACCCTGTTCAGGCTAACTTACAAGTAATAGTTCTCAAAACAGCTAGAAAGGGACCTACTCATAAAGGTTTATTTTCACCTTGCTATGTAGGGATTTGTTTGTTGTATGCATCAAGATAAGAAAAGTGTGTGATGAAAAACAATGATTGCTACTGTGGAACAGGGTCTTTATGGAAGCCTTGATGTATAAAAGATGCTGTGGTAGGGAACACAGCAAAATGTTTTAAAAGTTTTTAATCAAAACCTAAAAGAAGTCTTTTAAAATTTTTGATTTCTTCCTTTTGTTTAGTATAAATAGCCTGCAAACAGAGTTGAATAACATTTTTTTGTTGCGAAACCAACTGGAGGAGGAGATTTTAGCTAATCAGAATCTACGGAAGGTGCTGGAGGATCAAATTAAGGACACCAAAAACAGAGGTTTGTGTACATGTGTTAACATGGCCCTGTCCTTTATCTTTCATGCACAAGAGAACTGTTTTTATTACATTCAGTTTGTTGCGATTGTGTAGAAAACGTTTTGAAAACGTTGAAAGTAGATAAAGGTGTAAAAAGATCTTTCATCGGTCTTCTTGCATTGATGATCATTTTAGGAATTTGTAAATGTGTAGTGGCTTTGAGCATTCAGGGTATAGGGACAGCATCTATCTTTCCCCTGCAGCCAGTGTTAGTAATTCTGTGGCAATTCTGCTGTAGTGATCATTTTGAGTTGCCTACAATTCCGCTTCCACAAAATGTATTGTTTTCTGCAGAAGTCAAGGATACCTGTCTTTTGTATAATTTCATGGGCAGGGGATCACTTCCTGGGATGGAATCTAATTCTTTCATCATATTTGATAAACAGCCTCTGTCTAGAGAAATGGATATATTCTTCCTAACATGACATGCATTTTCAGAAGCAGGAAAAAAATGCAGTTCCATTATGCTGGAATTTCCTTCAAGCATGATAGAGCTTTTTAATATAACTATCCATTAGCTGTTTAATATATTTCTGAATGCAGATTTTTAGTAGATACATACCTGTAGAGAAAGAAGAATGTAACCTGTCTTCATTAAAAGTGGCGTTCTGAATATATTCCCAAACTCGGCCACTTTCCTCCCATGGGGAGTTGATAATATAACGATAATGCTTGGGCTTTTGTGCCTTTCCTCTGAGCATATCAGTCTTTAGTATCATCCACATTTTATAGATGAAGAAATTGAAATACAGAGAGGTTAAGCCCATTTTCTAACGTGACCACAGATTTTCGGTACCTTGCTTTCTGGGTGCCCAACTTAAGCCACTTAGAACCTGATTTTCAGGTATTATGAATAACTAATGTTTCCAGTTGAGCCAAAGGGAGATGTGATGTGGGTGTTCTTGGATCTGATTCTCAGAGGTAATTAAATCTCAGGTTGGACACCCAGAAATGGAGGCACCCAAACCAAGACACCATTTTTGAAAACTTTGGGCTAAGTGACTTGCCCTCAGATGTCGTGTTGAGTCAGTGTCAAAATCAGGAATAGAACTTAGATGTCTCTTTCCTATTCTAACTGCTAGACTACATCCTCTTTATATAAATTGAGTTTGTTTACTGTGTACTTTTAGAATGTGAGCTGTATTGGAATTGAACAGGTGTTTCATTGTTTGGATAAACAAGTCACTTAAAGCAATTGTATAGGAAAGGAAGAAGCAGCTTTCTTCTATTCAGTCTGTTGAGCCAATAGCAAAATAAAATTAAGTAATTTTATTTAACCTGTCTTTTACTCTTGAGACTTATAGTTCATGTTCATGAAATTCTGGCTAAAACAGAATAACTGTTCAAGCCTTACTTTTCCTCCATGAAAATTATTTCTAAATGTAATGCTAAATATGCAAATTATAATTGAGAATTAGATTCACAACGCATGCTGATAACCATGGAAAATACAGCATGTCTAGATGCCAGAGGCACAAAGGAATGTAAAGGGAAAGTTATTTCAATTAAACAGAAAGCTTAGTGTGAGGGATGAAACATTTAACTCTATAGTTCCTACAGTTTTACTAGTATGCAGTTATTTTAAAATGTTCTTGTTTTGCATTTCTGTGTTGTATTCTCATATAAAGGAGTAATGTATCTGAAATGATACCCACTCTTGGTTATTTTGACAGATGAAACCTTTTCTTTTTGTGGAGATCAAACATCTTATCTGAGTATTTGCCTAGGAGAGCAAGATCATTTAAGCCTACAGGTAGACCATCTGTCTCTTGAAGAACTTAAAAAAAAGGTATAGATTTTATTATTTACTGTTTTTAATGGCTTAACTCTCCGACATGTATAGTTTGTTTCTGTCTCTCACACACACACACACACCAATTTTGATCATTTAGATACAGTTGGAGTATTCTGAAAGGATTTAAAAATTCTCATCTGTGTGTTCCTTTTATGAACTGTTTCTTTTCTGTTATAACACGTGCTGCAGACTCAGCTGAACGATAGCTGGGTTACTACAATGTTCTTACAGTGGCTAGATACCTGGATCCAAATTCCAGAGCGAGTAACACCTTTTCTTCAATAACAATTTAATTTAATCTCCTGAGGGCTGTAATGCTTTGGTCTAATGTTGGCTTAAAGTGGGGGTGGCTGTATGGTGTTTATTGGCCAGTGGTGTACAGGTGGTCAGACTAGGTGATTTGGTGATGCCTTCTGGCCTGAAACTGTATGGCCCTTTATCAACCCCAAATAAATTAGTTTGTCTGTAAGCCTCCCAAAGAGGCAAATATATATTAATGAAACCTCACATCATTCATGAACAATGAAAAGATAGGTATTAATAGATCTACCTTTACAATTGGTAAATAGAAGCACAGAAAGATGAAGTGAATTGCCCAAGATCATACAGGGAGTCAGTGGCAGAATCCAGATTGACTACTAACCCTATGTTTAGACCATTAGACCATGCCACCTGTATCTCTAAAGTATATATGTGGCTGTAAATTTGGCCACATTTATTAACAAAAGGCGTTGATACACTTGGTGAGTATGGGTTGCTAATGTCTGCTGAAGTGTTTTGAACCTGATTCTCCACTCTGGTTTGCTACTTTTACAAAAGTGCAACTCCATGGAGATATATTGTCATAGAAATGGTAATAAATTGGAGAATCAGACTCCTTTTTTTTTTTTTTATGTTTCTCAGTGAATGCTGCTGCTCCGTCTCTGTAAAAAAGCTTTCATTTGCACCAAGATAACTTTTTCCCCAGTCAACCTGCAGGCATGACAGACCCTGATCTTTTTTCTTGCTGGCGAATTTTGAAACCTGAGCTTCACGACTGAAGTCTTCTAAATTGGCATTTCTTGAACACTAGCTTCTAATATATTTATAGAACGTTACTGGTTTCAAATGCATACAATCCCTTGGGCAGTGATGGAAGTATTAAGCTTTACTGGAAGTAACTAACATCATAATTCTGAAGCTGCATAACATTATTTATATTGCATAGCATTATTTAAAGAGATTTCTCTCTCTCTCTCTTTATGTATTAGGAAGAGCTTTATAGTTTCTGATTGTTTCCCTGTGTGTATTTAGGTTGCTGAACTCATCTTAATGGTTAAGGACCTGCATTCAATTAACCAAGAGCTAAAGAAAAAACAACTTGGACTTTCCAGATCAGAGGCTCAAGGGAAAGAAACACTGAAAATACTAAACCAGAGTGAGGTAGGATCTTTATATGTTAAAATACTGGGCCTAATTCTCAGTTGCATTGCTCTTTGTGCTATCATTTATATCAATGCAAAGTGGGTGTAAAACATTGCCAGATCAGATTGCTAATGTTTTAGACTCCATTTTTGAATGATGTAAATAACTGTACAACGTGCAGGGCAATTGAGTACAAAGTGTTTATAGTGTTTGGCAATATTTTCAATTGATTTTTAAGAAAACAACATACATTTTAAAATATGAATTGGCTCTGTGATCTATTTATTTTATAAATTTGCAGGTAGGAGAGGTTGAATTATTTTTCAAAGAAAGCTGCAATTTCCATAACATTTAGGAATCCCTCAGTGGTTGCTTTATGCATTCCTCATTTATCTGAGAACTGTTCTCACTTCAGTGTATAGTCTTATTAGGGTTTAGCCCATATCTGCTCCATGTCTGAGGCCACATAGGTCCCCCTGGCAACAGAACTGGGGTGTTTCCACTATGCATAGAGGAGGGAACCTGTGGTCAATGCAACACAGAGCAGTGTACAGAGGAGGGGACAGAGGTGGCAGGTTGGGCTGAGAGAGGTGCAGGAGAAGGACCATTGGATCCATTGATGCATGGTCCTCTGGTCTTTTGTTTGTGGCTTGGGCGTATTAGGACTAGGTCTGGGGAGGGGGAGGGGGAATTGGCAAATAGTAAATTCACCAAAAAATGCATTTCTCAAGGTGCGAACACTATTTGGGAATTTGAGTAAAATTTAGCAAATAGTTTCTGCTGAAAAAAACCTGAAAACAAAAGTTTTGGAAATGTTGAAGTGGTTCGTTTTGGCATTTTGTTTCAAATTGACATTTTCTAAATGAAATGTCATTTCAACCCAAACAAAAATGTTTTTGTTTTTTGTTTCAGTGAGTAAATTAAAAAAAAAAAATCCAATTTCTGTTCAAAACTAGTTGATTTTTTTTTTCAGTTCAGCCATCAAACTGAAAAATCCATTATTTGCTCAGCTCTAATTAGAACTGCTTCAGCAGTGGAGTTGAAGTAGCCTCTGCATAGCAGCTTCACTGTTTGATGGAAAAGATTCTGGGTACTGGATCCCTATATTTGTCCCGTTATGCAAGAAGATAAGGGAAATAGTGTATATGTCCAGTTCACATTCATGTCTTGTCATAGGTTATTCTTGCTTTAAATGCTATTGCTAATACCTTTCTTTTGTTTCTTTACTTTCACCTTCCTTGTGCACTACGTGCTGAATGATAATGGGATCAAGAGCAAAAGGAACAATTAGGATGACCAGCATGTTCCAGCTTGAATTTCTAAATCTGGTTAAACCCAAAGAACAGAAAATACAATGTTTAAATAATATAATTCAGTTTGTGTTTAGGTATTGAACTCTTTTGTGGGCTGTGTGCCATGTATTTTCTACATGCAGCTCAGATCTCTGGATAGCTCAGGGTAGGTTATCATATGTGCTGCAGATGAATTATTAAGTCAGGTCTCTCTGGTTACTTTTAAATTAAATGTATTTTTAAGTATGGATTAAAGGTACTGCTTTAGGTATTCCTGGGATAACATCCATTTTTTAAAAATAGTTTACTTACAGATTTATAGAATAACTAGGTTTGCACTGAAAGTCTAGTGGGTAAAATATACATTCTAAAAACTCATATTCATATTTCCAGCAGTTTTCTGAGCAGTCCTGTAGAGGGCACTGCACCCTCACTGATTCTACATTTGCTACCAATGGCAGCCCTGGACTGACAATATCATAGTCAAGAATATTGTGCTCTCTGCATTTGTCTTGGTGTAAATGGAACATGAAAGGCCATTCGCTAAATAATTATATACACGGACCTAGCTTTAGAATAAATAAGAAAGGCATTGGTAAAATAACCTATGTATAAAAGCCCAAATGCTGGTAAAGGCCAGGAGGTAAATAAAATATCGTATTCAAGCCTGTGCCAAAGTGACGAAGGTACTATTGAACCCCAAAGATAAAGGCTCAGCAGTCAAATGTTTCATTTTAAAGATACTGTATAATCAGTCCTGTCAATAAAAGACCTTCATGGTTTCCGGCTATGGACTATGATGGGTGCATTTTAACAAACTGAAAATAAATGTGAAAAATGCTGGATTCTGCTGCTCTTGGTGCTGCAATGGAGTCTGTTAGCATGCACTGCTAAGACGACACCAATGTCTGTCCTCCATATGAAATTTGGCAGGTTATAACAAGATATAGCCCTCTTGGGGGCTTCTTAAAATGTACAGACCTTTCTTTTCTTTAACAGAATTGGAATTCAGACCAGATAAATCTGCACCTTAAATCCTCTGCAAGGCATCTCACAAAAGACGGACAGCCCTAAGTAGTCTGTTTCTTGGCTCCAAAGTGGTGGTGGTGTAAAGATAAAAGGGCTGTTTTTGCACTGTCCTCTGAACATCTGCTTTCTGTGAGAGAAGCAGCTTCACTGATTCTAGCCTTCAGGGCTCCAGGGATCTTTGCAATCCAAGCATATCAGTGGTTCATTTAGGAAAAACATTCTCAAGGTTTTCAGTCTCTAAGGAAATATTTTAAATAGGCTGCTTATTCTCAGTAGGTTTCCTCCTGGCGTTAAGCCACTTATTTTCTTTTAATATTTTGTTGAACATTAGATTGTATTCCTTAGAGCACAGAAAGTTACTTTTCAATCTCTGAGACTTTAGCAGCAAAAGACTCAAATTGCAGCCAGTTGCTATAGTGCTATACTGTGTCTGTTTAGTGTAAATGTTAATAGTTTCATTGTGAGCAGTGTAATTTATGGATTTACATATTGCCTGGAAAAGGGATGCACCAGAAAACGAGGGTGATTAGTAAAAGATAGTTGTTCTGTGATCAGGAGCTGTGTCGATCAGGTAAGTATGAGCACAAATGAGTCTAACTAGCTTTAAAAATAAGCTTGGCCCTACAGCCTCATTTTGAAAATCAGAACCTGGCTATACATTTTTGGATACCATAAATAGATAATATTTTCCACTTTTTTTTTTTTTTTTGCTTTAAATAATCTGTGAGTAATCTTAGTGTTCATTGAAGTCAGTGGCTACAGTCAGACAAATGATAAGCTTTTCTAAAGCACAACTTTGCCAGTACATCACAATCCTGATAGGTAGCATCCCTGCTACTCCAGTTCTGAGACTGCTGAAAATGGGGATTTGGGTGAAAATACCAAATTAATTCAAATCTAAGACCCAAACCAGGATTTGAATATAGAGCTCTAGAGATAAAGGGCAAATCTATGAATACATTACACCATCCAACTCCCCCTACTATTTTATTTTTTATATTGATCTTTAAAATTCATTTAAAAAAAAAAAAAAAGCAGTGGTTTACACTTCTGGGCAGTGGAAGGCAAAAGTACTTCTTTCATTCACTTCTAGCACACATATACATGGCAAACAAATCACAGTAAGGAAACCCACTTACACTTTCCCCACTGCTTTTAGAGAAAAAGATTTACACACATCCCCACTAAACCTGCAGAAATCTCTTAATCTGAGATTGGATCGACATACCTTGAGCCTTGTGTCTTCAGTGTGTGACATCAGGAAAAAACAGGTTTATCTCTTTACGTCATAACCATTAGCACTGCCTTGTGCATGCATTGAGGCTATAAATTCAATATGCTCTACTTTTAGTCATCAGCTTCTTTTCTCCCAGTGCATCACTAAAATGCCGTGTGCCCAAGGGCTCAATGAACTACTGCTCCCCTGGCTATGCTTAAGAAGCTGCCTTTTTGTCTTTATTTAACCTAGAATAATTTTTCTTTAGTCTAGGTCAGAATGGAGCTGACTGCTAGGCACACTAGTGTGATATTATTGCCTTTAAGGCATGTACATTACAGCTTTGCTCCAAGACTAAAATCCTTCTCTAATAGAGCTGTAAATCTACTCACACAATACCATGTATCGGCTGTGGATTAGACAGACAATACTACATTCAAAAAATGCTACTTACCGTTAATAGTCTCATTTCCATTTTTTAATGAATTTCCAGCACCAAAGTTCCTCTACAAAAATCTCTTTATCAAGTTATTGAGAGGTGTTGCTGTAGAATAAGACTATATCGATACCACAGTATGGGCTAATTCCGTTGAAATGCTCTGAACATTTGGTGTGTATGTTGCAGAAGCAGCATTATTGGAAACTTGTAATCTGCCCAGTGTTCTTTTTTCCCTTGCCCTGAAAACAATTGTAGCCAAGAACATAAACTATGTGAGGGTTTGTGCATTGAAGCCATTGTTGTACTTAGATGTATAGGAACAAAAACATGTGGGCCAAAGCCTCTCCTTGGAGTGCTACTCTGAGGCACTGGTCACAGAAGAATAGTGGAATGACTTCACTGCAGTTTCAGGGATGCCGTGTTTTCGGTGGAGTGAGGGTTTCCAGCTGCTGTGTGAGGGTTTTCTGGGAGGAGTTTGCATGCAGGGACTTGCTTGTATGTGGCCCCTTGATGAAATCAGATTAATCATTTTAAAATTAGTATTGTTGTCATTTGAACATTTTTAGATGCTTCTAGACAAAGGATTACATTCTGATGTCTTGCCAGAGGCAAACTGGCTAGGGAGCTGAGCTGTGGTGGGGGAGCAGATGTTCTCCATGCATTCTGCCTGCATGCCTCTGGCACTCCTGCTGTTGAAATTCTAGCAGGCACAATGTAAGGGGTTTCTGGCCTTGCTTCCAGCTTGGCTGGCCAGCCCTGTTGGAGTTTTGGAGTGCTGCTGGGTAACACTAGTCAGTGACTTTCCTCCTGTTTTTCTACTCATGGAGGACTAATAGCAGCGTTCTGTCTTTGTCCTGAGGAGGGTAGGAAATGGGGAAAGAAGACATTCCTTGCACTATCGTCTTCCCTCCTTCCCCATAGTACATCAGCGCAGGACAAAGCAGTATTTAGCCTTCGGTGTAATAGTAAATCTTTTTATCGTTACACCAGATGGGATCTGCCCTGTTTAGCAAGTGCTTTTTTCATGAATTCAGGAGAAGATCATAAAATTGTAGGAAATAAAAATAATAAATGGAAAAATACAACAGGCACAATAGAAATATGGCTGGGGGGGGGGGAGGGAAGGTGTTTGCAGAAGAGGGCTAAACTAGCATTTTTGTACAGTTCAGAAGGATGTGCAGAAGTGAGGGAATGTAAAAATTCAGATTTCAATGTACTCTGTATGAATTATTTCTGTTTTTTATATTAACTCCCTTTTGATCTTACTGGATAAATCTAATCTACTGTTTGTTACTTTGTATCACAGGCATTTTTTCTTTTAAGATATGTCACTGACTTATTTATGCATGTTTCATACCACATTATTTTTGTGCTACATTTTCACATCGTTCCATACTTTGTATAGTTTCTTGAAAGAACAGAGGAAACCCTGACGCAAGCTGGAGATTTTGACAATAAGAATGCAGAGAGTTGTCAACATTCTGAGAGGACCAGTGAGGTAAGATTGTATCAATATCATTGTATAATATTTTTACCAGAGAGTTATGTGTTCTTGGAGCACAAATACAGCTTGATATTTACAGCTTGGTTTCTTTTGACTGTATGATTAGAGTATACAAGACTAGCCTCTGCAATTCCCTGTAAGCAGGTTGAGTCCCCTCCATGCTCTGAACAGAGGATACTGTCACTGGATATAATGCAAACACCTTTTCCTGTTTGATTTTTTCTTAGCTTAAATAACTACAAATCATAAACATAAGCCTAAGTTTTCTCCTCAAGTTTGTCTGTTCCTAGGTTTTTCCCTGCAGGATCTCCTCTGTCCCAGTCCCTAGTTCCCTTTGATCCAGAGAGATGCTCAATCTCTCTTAAAGGGCCTGATCCCAACCCTTTAAAGTAAGTTGGAGAATTTTGATTGCCTTTAGTGGCCTGTGTAATCGGGTCCATAGCATGGCTGGAGTTAAGATCCACCTGCTGCTATGACTGAGCAAAAAGTACTGTGCATTTATACAGGATTCAAACACCTGATGTGAGGGTGACTCAACAGAAAGCTTGCATTCCTGTGCAGGATCCTAGAATCTGCCATCCTCTTATACCAGCATTCAAAAGAGATATATTATATGGTGAAAAACATATAACTAAGATAAATATTATGTTTTCTGTTCAGTTCAAAATGGTAGTATTTAAAAAAAAAAACCATGATGTGCCTTAAAATTTATAACTTCTGCATATCCCTACTTATCTAGGTATGTCCTCAGTTGCCTTTGGATCATCATCCTGATCTGGATATGCAGGTAAATGATACAATATAAATAGCCTCTCTTTGTGTATGGAGAAGCTGTAGTAAGTATGTACTTAAATCTCTCATTGCTAATGGCTCCAGAGTCAACAGGGTTCATCATGGGCCTAATCAATATTGTATTGTAATAAATGGAAAGACTCCCCTTGATTTAAATAAGAGTTGCATCATGCCTGTGTGTGCATCCTTGAGTATGAATCTGCAGAGGTTATTAATTCAGAGAAAAATAATTCTGCTTCATGAAATAGTCTCTGCAGATCTTAATTGTAGGAATTCATGTGCCATGTCTTATAAGCTGTGGAGCCATATAAAACACTAAAAAGTTTTGAGTGTGCATCAGAATGTTCCAAACCATAGTTATGAAATGGCCTTTCATAACTCATCCTCTGAGTAGTTACTGAATCAGCTCTGATCCTTATTCATTCCATTTTTGCAGAGTTCCTTAATTAGATTGCATCTGCAGATTCACACTGGTTCTCTATATTTCCCACTTCTTCAGAGTCTTTTATAACTGCAGTTTGGAATGTTTGGATTGCTGAGTCATGTGCCCTCTAACAGTTTCTACTGCTTTTTGTAGTTCCTTGGCTTCTAAGATAGGTTGTACAGCCTCCTGATAGCATAAATCAGCAATGGCAATATGTATGGAGAATTTTAGAGGCAACTAACCCAACTTTACACACACAAGAATGGTAATTCTAAATATTTCAGACCACATTCTGCCCTTGGACATTCATACCAACTGGGCCAGCATACGGGTATCTGAGGGCAGAATTGTATTTAAAGACTTGTGATTCAAATGTGAACTAATCATGGAATGAATTATAGCCTGGAGGCCACATACCAGCAGCTGCATTATACAGGAGAGCATTCATAGATAAACACCTTAAGGGAAATCTACTTACTACTAAACAACTGGTCTTTAGGAATTAACCATATCAAATTGATGTTCATTAGTTCCTATATTAATAAACAGTAAATTGAATGTCTGTGACTGCTTTATAATGTAGATTAAGACCATCAAAGATTACAAACCCTGATTATGAAAAGATTGCAGCCCTGAACATAATAGAACACTGCGTACCTGCCTAATAAGAAAACATTTGCAATTTTTTCCCCAACAGATAGCTCCTTCAAACTATTCAGATGGTTTCTGCAAAGATAGACATTATAGGAATCCAAATAAGCATCGGTTTGAACATGATATAGCTGGCAAGCACTTTGGCAGAATAGAGATGGGTGAACATGAAGCAGAAGAGATGAGCCTGCTCACATCTCTTTTAAATGAAAATGAAACATCTGTACTTGAATCTAGGTAAGTCTCAGGGATAGACACCACTTTTGACAGTATTTCTATTTGAGGAGAGAATAAAGTAATTTTGCTAAAGTGAATTTAGATAATGGCACTGTCTAATTTACCTGAGAGATTGGCAAGGTTCCTTCAGAGCCATTTCAGTCTATCATACAATTAAGTAATTACGAAACATACTATCAGTAGGAAGACATTCTTATGAAAAATCCATTACAAGAAAAGTTTCTCTAAAGGTGTTGCTTCATAGAGTCTTAATATGGGAACTGATCTTTTTCAGCATGAGGTACTGGTAGTGTTAAATGGCTAAAATAATAATGATACATTGTGCTTTTTTTTTTTTTTTTAATCCAAGTATCTCAAAGCACTCTGCAAACAGTGAATTAAATGTGGGGGACACACCCCGCGTTGGTGTAAGAAAGTTATGGGTGTATGAAACTGGGAATAGGAGTTATAATGAAAACTGTTTTATTGTGTTAATTATGGTGGTGTTACCAGTATCCCCTGTGATACCAGTCCTACAATCTGATCTGTTTGAGTAGACGCTTATTCCCAAGCAGAATCCCACTGAAGTCACTGGCGCTCTGCATGAGTACATAGGTCTGCCTTCTGAGATAAGATTGTGGGATCAAGATCTATAATTAAATCTCGTAATTCCCTTCTGAGCTTGGTAAATAGCACAGCCATTTACAGACTGGTATACTGAGGGACAGAGAGGAGAAGTGACTTGCCCAAGATTATTCAAGAATGGTAGAGCAGCAAATATAACCTAGTAGTTCTGATTCTTGGTCCCCTAGTTTTAAATATGCACTAGACAACATTGCCTCCTTCAGTAGGAATTTCTTTAACTCCTCTGGCCTTAGGTTGGAAACGGTGGCCCTAGATATGGTAGGAAATAAAATAATGCCTTTAATCGCAGGTGCCTTTCACTGTAGCTGACTGATCGCTGAGCTTGTTTTGCCTGCTTGTGAGAACACTTGTTTTTACTGACATCACTGAAAAGGAAGTTTACAGCTCTGGCTGTTTTACAGCAGCACCTTAGTTTTTCAACAACACATTAAAACTCTTTAACCCCCTGCTCCCTCAGCTTCCCCCAAAAGCCAGAGTTTTAGAAGAGGATATTTTTAAATAGAATTTTTTTTTCAAATATATGTAATTTAATGTTGAATAAGAACAGATGGCTCTCTAATGGTTCTCTGGCTGCATTCACTCTCATAGCTGAGGTGAACTTCATGAGGCACTCAGTCTGCCCGTGTGCAGTTCACTTCAAATAGAGACCTCAAGTGAGTTACAGCTTTGAATTCATTCCACAGTCTGACAGTGTTGTATATAGAACACTCCATGCTGTCCTTTTACTGTAGTTGGTCACACAGGAAAATCTACAGACAAAAGACTGCTGGAAATAATTATCTGTTCCGCAGCATGCACCCCCAAAAGAGCAGTAAAGATACTATGTTAATAATACTGTTCATGTCATCTAAGGATTTCAGAGAACTTTACCAATGCAGTTGATTGATAAAGGTTCACAGCAGCCTTGTGAAGTAGGTAAGGATTATTAACCCCACTTTACAGATGGAGAAACTGTGGTACAAAGAGGTGAAAATGACTCACTCACAGTGAGTGGCTGAGTTGGAGCTAAGGCCATGTTTACGAGTATAGGAATGCCAGTATACTGTACAGACTAAGTGCTCCTACTGTTGTTGGAACTGTACTGGCAAAGCTCTGCTTTGTACTGGTATAGTACAACTAGCTGTACCTATAAAAGCAATCGGGATAGCTGTGTCAACAAAGTGTTGTTGAAAAAGCTAAGGACTTCCGCTGGCACAGCTATGTCAGTCGGGGTCACACCTCTTGATATCCCTGACCAACATAGCTTTGCCAGTAGAAGCCTGTTGTGAAGGCTTGGCCTGAGTAGCCCTTCTTCCCAGTTCCTTGCTAGAACCACTAAATCCCTTTGGTTGTACGATACTGAGTTATAACCTCTTCCTCTGCACTGCATCCTGCACTTTTGAGAATCCCCGCTCATTTTCCCCTGCTGGTCTTCCCCAGGTTGTAATGACCTGTATAATCAGTTAAGTGTGACTTCTTTCAGAGGTCATCAATGTCATTCCTTCAGCAAGCCAGAGACAGTTTGTGGAGAGTGATGTGAACTGCCTTCCACATACAGTGTCCTCAATGCTCCCAACTCCAGGAGCTCAAAGCCCAAACTCTGATCCATCATGTGGCAAGGCATTACACTGCTATAGGCAGCTACACAAGCTCCAATTGTGTCTTCTGCATTTCAAATCAGTTCTGCAGTTGGATCTACTCAACCAGTTCTGTTTCTACATTACTATTTAAGCCATCCAATAAACACAAATTATTTTAATCATCAAGAAAATACTGAGTGGCATATGAGGCAATATTACTCTTTTAAAAGATGAATATATAATGTTGTTTTATTTCTTAACCTTACTTAAAAGTCTGGTAATGAGCAATTCTACGACAATCATCTTTAGCACTCTTATGTGTAATCTTTTCTGTGTCCTAGTATAAATTACCAGATTGACTAGCGATGAGTCTGTGCTGTTGGGTAACTTCATTCTCATTAATGATATTTGATGCCAGAAAGAAAAGATATAAAAAGCATAGTTAGCATCCTCCATTTCAAATGCCAGCTGTAAAAATGCAGTTGTTTTTAAATACCTGTTTATGTGTTTAGCGGCACAAACAGTTCTTTATTAGACACATGAAATCAGCTGTAGAATTTGAGGGTTTGTTTATAATTTAATGTCCCTTGTTTAGCTTCTGTTTCATTTTAAAATATTGCTTTCCAAACTGTGCCCCTGATCCACTGGTTATCTGTGGAGCACATGCTGATGGTCTATGGAGAGCAAGACTGTCACATTCTGCTGGCTGCTCCTGCTTGTTTCCAGCTTCTACATTGTTTTAAAAGAGAGCTGATGATATATTAAGGCCTAGATTTTCAAAAGAACTCAACACCCAGCACTTGTTTTCAATAGGCACTTCATTAAGATGCTTATATGGGAGGGGTAAGATCTTGAAAATCTGGCCCTACACATCTTCCTGATGTTATTTTATGTAAGCAGTTGCTGTGGTTTCCACAGGTTTCTTATGTGATCACAAATGGGTGGAGGGGATGCAATCTACATTGTCACAAGTGGGAGGGGAAAGTGTCTACAAGGCAATCTATGAAAAAGTTTGAGAAGCTCTGCTCTGAATCTGCTGGAAAGTAAAATGGAAACTCATAGAAGTCTACAGTATGTCAAATCTCTACAAAAGTGTTCCTTAGGAGATGTTCTTGTTTTCTTAAACAAAAAAGCAAAACGCATGTTTTTTTTCCCCTCTCTGGATAAAGGAGACAAGAACAAATGAAAATTGTAATTGCACTGTTAGATCATCTGAGCGCAACTGAGCAAGAATGTTTAAGTGAAGATATAGAGAATAAGGATGAAAAGGATCTTAGGCAAATGATTATTC
This sequence comes from Emydura macquarii macquarii, assembly GCF_026122565.2. Classification (NCBI taxonomy): domain Eukaryota; kingdom Metazoa; phylum Chordata; order Testudines; family Chelidae; genus Emydura; species Emydura macquarii. The sequence goes on from NW_027130828.1 coordinate 13,116,822, forward strand.
AACTAAGAGCTGAACTGAGACATTTCAAGCAGGTCAATAAATTCTTAAAGCAGCAAGTAGAATTGAAATCAACTATTGATGGAAAAGAAAGGCTTTATCCAGATACAGCTCCACAGGTTAATAAGGAGATTGAATTGTTAAAAGTGGAATTGAAAGATACAGCTACACAAACAATGACTATAGAAGGTAATGTCATGAGACTCAAACATGAAGGCAAAAGAGGAGCCTCAGAAGAAAAAAAACAACACTCAAGATTAAATGTAGAACGAGAACATCAACAAGAAAATACATATAAGAAGGGTGAGCAGCATGAGAGACTTTCTGTTACAAGTAGAACAAATAAAGTAAGTTTATTTAAGATTCCCTTTTTTAACACTTCAGGGTAGACAGAGAGATGAAAAACAAGATTTACTTTAGAAATGAAATACACATTTCTCATGTAATTAAAAAAATTAGTAGAAGGGATTTCTGCCAAATATATTTAAGATAATTGTACTTACTGTACAGTGCCTTTTATCATATACTTCAGCGTGCTTTAGAAACATTAATTAAGCCTCAAGCCTCCCAGGATTTGGTATCAGTAAATATTGTATCAATTTTATAGGTGGATAAATTATGGCATATAGGGCTTGATTTTCTATTGCCTTTTTACTTGGCATAATTGTTCATAAGAGGGTAAAGTGTGTGTGAAATCACACCATTAGACTTTTAAGTCTAAGCAGAGAATTAGGCCTGGAGAATTGAAGAGACTTCCCTAATGTCTCGCAACAAGCAGTCCTGAGTCCCAGTCCTCTGGTTTAATTGGACTCTTTACATTGCCTCTTATTCTTAGACAAGTATGGTCACATTTTCAAAACTGGCCTCTAAAACTGGGTACAGTTTTTCACATCCATGTTTGTATATGCCTACCCAAAAACTCTAATTTTGGAGTGTAGATTACCTTTGCATGTGTAATTCAGGTGTTGGGCAGCTAACGGCTGATCTGCACATACATATAGCTTAGGACTACAAAAATTGTGCATACATTGATTGGTGTATACAAAAGTGTATACATGCATAGTTGCATCAGCAACTTTAGAAACTGTGTTGAGGCCACTTTGAAGATTGAGTCCCTACGCAACAGACAAGGACAGCTTTTGGTATTGTGCATTACTAATAGAGAGTTTGTAGCCTTCTCTGAATGGGAAGTTCCTGCCTGTGTGTGTGTATTGATCAAAAGGTTCTGTGGGCTGGCAGTATCAGCAGCTCATTATATTTTTCTGGATCAAGCCCTAACATGGAACTGAAAGAAGTTCAGGGTTAACACATTTTAATAAAAGAATGAGAAAACTATCAGCATTGGATTTATTTTCCAACATCCAAATGATATTGTGTTCATATGTACCAAAGGAATTGAGTATATCATTAGGAAAATGAAACTGGCTTTTTATTATTTTAAACTGTGTAAAGACTATAATTGCTAGGAAATGAATGTGGAAAAATAATGCAGATTACAAAATAATAGAAGAAATTGCAGTACTTACGATGCTAGTGGAGCAACTACATAACAAAAGAAGTAAATCAGATCTATTTAAAGATATTATTATTGATTTTTATTTTTATTTCACACAGTCCTGTTCATCAGCATAGTGTGAGAATTCTCAATGCCGAGATCTCACTGTTTCTTTTCTCCAATTTGGACAACTAGGACACGTGTAGGGGAAGTTCCCGAAAGATGCCAGAATGAAAATGTGATTGTCGATTATTATTTATGATGAGACGTAAACCCCTCCCCCCACTAACATTACTACACCAGTGGTAAATAGGAGCTTTGCTGAGGCAGCCTGCTCATCATCTTCAGTATGTGTGGGGAAGAAGCTATCCTTATTTTCTAGATTCCCTCTGTGGTTGGTACAAAGAACCATGTTGATTGGCTTAAAAGTTACCAGCAGGCCCTCACTGTGATAGAGGGAATACTGCTGCAAAGCAGAGACTGTTGGAGTGAAGAGAGGAGAAAATGAAGCAAATATCTTTAGGACTGTGGAGGGTGGAGAGGATTTTTTGTGTAAAGAAACAAGGAGCTAGGGAAGAGGCACAGAGATCCAAAAGGAATTAGTGGTTAAAGAAGACAAATGAGATGAGTATATATTCCCCCAAGGCGCACACAGTGTAGATTTAACTGATAAATCTGTAGATTAAAAGTCTTTACCAGTAGATAGTGAATCTGCCGACTTCGTTCCATGTGCTAGAATACACATGGCACAAGGCTGTGGAATCATAAACAGCACTTGCCTTTAGAAAATTATAAGGGGCTGGGCCAGGGCCAGGAGGATATTTCGCTTCCCTGTGAATGCTCAAATTATTTGCAAGGATATCGCTGTCTTGTTTCCAATACTAAACAGTATAGCACCTAATTGGTATGTACAAAGATTTACTAGTGTTTTTTCCTGGTGATCTTGTTTATTCCTCCCTTACCAAGTATCTCATTCCCATTACCAAAACCCATGTTTTATTGCATCTATCTTTCAGAGCGATTTCATTTATCCATCCAAGAAATCCCGTTTACCCATTCCATTAAAATCATCTAGATCATTAGGAAACATTCCCTTAACCTCCTGTATGCAGAAGCCAGACATGCATTTGCAGCACCGATTCATGGTACTTGATGAAGGTCTGAAGGAATGTAAAGTACAAAACAAACAACTTCACAAAGAGTTATCTTTGGGTGGATCTGTAATTGAAAATCTGCAAGAGAGGCCCGAACAAGAAAGAGTATTGGTGAGAGGTAAATAAACATTTGCATTTAAAGTGCAGACAAAATAACATCTAGTACTGCTTGAAATACTAGCTTCTTTTCTTACAGTGGAAATAAAATATAGATCACTTTTACATACCTACAATACTGCTTAATCTTACAGTTTGATTGGGGACAAATATATATCCTAAAAATCTTTAGTGTTGTTTTATAGTTAGATTTGTCTTTGCAGCCAAAACATAATAGAACTTGGTATGCAATGAAAGTACATGGTATATGTGGCATAAACTACATAATAAATAAATGATAGTCTCATAGCACATTTATATAAATATGGGTTAACCAAAATGTTCATTTATAGGATTCCAAACTGAATGGAAAACATGGAGAGATGAAAGTATAGATGCACTATATTTGTTTGTGTTGCATAAGTAAATGTACCTGATTCTACCATTGACCAGCCAAAGTGTCAAATGGCTTTTTCCAGCTTAGTGAGATTTAATTAAATTAATTAAATAACTATATCTACAAGGGATTACAAATTATAACACAGTTGACAATATATATTATATAAAGATGCAGTATGGTGAAAAAGTGCATTTAACTGTAAGATCAATAACAGAGGGGTTGGAAGGGATGTCTAGAGGGGAAGAGATGATTTCAGGATGTGAAATGAGAGAGAGTCAGAATTATAACATGTAGTGTTCTACAAAGCAGCAGCTGTAGAGTAGAAGGCTCTCTCACAAGCAGTAACAATGTTGTGGGAAAGGATAACAGTGACCCAAGTGCTTAAGCTATTGTAAAGGGGAGTAAAATTGGAACAAGGGACCCCATTCCACTCCTGTTAATAATAGTAATAAATACTTCACTCTTATCTTGCGTTTTTTTATCAGTATATCTCAAAGCACTTTACAAAGGAGGTAAGCATCATTATGCCCATTTTACAAATGGGAAAACTGAGGCATAGAGAGAAAAAGACTTGCTCAAGATCACCCAGCAGGCCAGGAACCAAGTTAGGAATAGAATCCATGTCTCTTGATTCCCAGTGCAGTGCTCTATAAACTAGGCCACTGTAGTACCATCTCCATAGTGCTTCCCTGAGTATTTATTTGTTTTTATTAAAATTGATGGAAGTTTGGTCATTAGCTTCAGTGGGAGCAAGATCTAGCCCATGGTCTGTGAAGTAGGCGAGAGCAAAGTTCCATAGAGAATTTTAAGAATGAAAGTAGTTTTATACAGGATTCTGAAATTGAAGTGTAGCCATTGAAAGGTTGCAGTTCTTTCACCCCTATCATCAATTATTTTGGCATGTATATGCAAGACGGGTAGCAGCATTGTACACTTGTTGGAATCCTGAGATCAGGGCTCTTAGAGGTTGTGGAGAATGAAATTAGAATCATTGCTTAAATTGGTGAAATTATTTATCTTAATTGTAAACACACACAAAAAATGAAAAATCAAACACTAAAAATCAATTGAGTATATAATAAAGGTACTGATGGCTGGCATGTGTTCATCATGTAATGCAGAATTTTGTGTAAGAACTTCATCTGGGGAAGGAAGCCTTTGACATTCAAATTTATTGTAATTATCTTGATAGTTAATTTATGTATTTGAAAAATATGTGCGTAGACTATTTCACATGAGCAGGATATTTGTGTTTTTGTTTACTACAGCAGTTCTTTATATGACTTCACCATTCTGAATTGTTGCAACATCAGTTGTTTTACTATCCTACTTTTTTTTTTTTTAAGTCACTTAGCTAAGTTTTCTTTTCTTTTTTCCTTATATTTCTCTAGCTGAATCATTGGTCAGATTGGATTGTGAAGAGATCCAGGTAGAATCGCAGTGTTCTGGTTTTGAAACTTGTGGCAAGAATGAAAATAAGATGGACATGGATCAGAAAAACAGTGAAGGTAGAGCATGGACACAAAGTCATAATGAGGAAGCAGCACTGTGAAAACTACTAATTTTACAATATATTGTCTTATTGTTTTCTGTAAATAATTGTAGATAACTCCTGTAGATAATTGTCCCTTTTCACCATTACTTGTTAGTTTTAAATATTGTTTACTTAATTAGTATAGAATAATTGTCCCCAAGTTAGTGTTTTAAGGGTTATATTTTCAGAAGGGTCACAAGGATTTATGAGCAGTGTCCAATAAAAATAATGAGTTGTGTGCCTAACTCCCAAACACAGTACTGCAAACCTCCTCGGTTCCTCTGTTCCATTCTGTGAATTGAGTATGTTCATTACTGTTTGCTTCTCCATACTGTTATGAAATGCAAGGAGGAAGCAATAGAATGATAGCATTCTGCTTATCTGAATTATTTGAAGGCATTTGGCTTAGTTGAAACCTAACTGAATCATGTAATGAAAATGTAAATGGGTTTAATACCCTGTACTATGTGCATCTACATAATCCATTTGTCTTTTTGAGAGGGCTTGGATGACCTTTTTATCTAGTTGCATATAGAGTACTGAATAGGAGACTAATTCTGCGACCCTTACTCACGTTAACTTTTACTCATATGAGTAGTCCTACTGAAGCCAGTCAATAAGGGTTTGCAGGATATGTATTTATTGTGTGTGTGTGGTACATTTAAAGTGCACTTACAGGTTCTGCTTTAGTTTAAAGAGCAGCTAATGCCTTATGAAAAACCATAACAAGCATTCTAATTAGAAACAATACAACTTCTGAATTTTCTGGTTTTTTCCACCTCATATTTTTAGTTTGTAGGACATACTAAATAACAGTGAAAACAGGATTATTGAGTTTCAGAATTCATCTAGTTTCACTGTTTGTTCCTCACCTGAATCCACAGCCTTCTATGACATCTTAATCATTACAGCAACCAATTGCAAAGTCACAGAGGATTATGTCTTTCTTGTGGAGTATAAGCAGGAATAGCCAGTGAACTATTAAGAAATGTATCTTATTCTTCTGCTCAGGATCTCCCCGTGAATCCTGATGCGATAGAGTTTTCTCAAGAGTATTCCTGTCTTGTGACTCAATAGCATTTGGAATGTTGAACAACATAAGGAAGCAGATGCAGCAATCCATGTATAAAGAAGAGCATCATCCCACCCTTCAGTACACGTGGGATAGATAGCACAGTGTAACCACTTAATTTCTTTCCCGATTTTTGATTCGGCTTGCAGAGTTATTTTTACTTGCTTGTGCTCATTCTTAGCTCAGGCATCCATATCCACCCCACTCCATTCTTTTTAGGAGTCCAATGTGTCAGACTTTGGATTGATTTAAGGCTTAATCCTGTGAGATGCTGAGCATCCTCAACTCCCATTGAAGCCAGTGGGAGTTGATGGTGTTAAGCACATTGCAGGATCGAGCCCTTAACGAGTTAGGATGAAAGCTCCTTTTTGAACGTATCCACTGGGGAATGTTGGCACTTTACAGTGCCATTCTTCCTGTCACCAATGCCTGTTTCCAGTCCCTGTGAAGGTTCAATGGGGGGGCTATTGAACCTCCTTGTTCTCACCTTGAGAAAGTAGACAAACTCTATGATAGTCTTATGCCAGTACCAAAGGTAGACAAGTTCCCTCTCAATAATGAAATTACTATGGGGTCTTCACAGTACATTGTCTGTAGTGGGCTACTATAGCCAAGAGGCCAGATACACGCTATCTAAGGAAAACAGAACTGATCTGTCACTAGTCGTTCAGAATCCTTTATTATTTTATCAGTAATTTCCAGATTTAGATTTTTCTTCATTTCCATCTGACACTTGGCCATGGAGATCATAGGGCTTTACCAGTATGCTATGCTTGTCTAGAATATACATGTAAGGGCCCTTGTCTTACTTCAAGATGCTCCAAAAAGAGGGAGATAAACGATCTTAAGTATTTGTGATCTTTTGCAGAGCTAGCCTGATGATAGGACTTTCTTTCCTGGTAACAAGAGACTTCCAAGTCCCCTAGCTACTCACTTGTACATCCCCTCCTCTCCTTCCCCCAAGAAATGTAGACTATGTGGTGTATAGAAGTGTAAAGCTTTTACTGGCATGAATCTGCGGTGATGGCATAACTCATGAGGGGCTTAGCCAAATGTGAGTTGTGTAGGGCATCCCAAATGAGCACCAAATAAAACCTTTAACATCACATGGTATTATGGATTTTATTTAGGCCACATTTTAGAGAGAATTTTTTAGAACTTCTTTTTCTAACTTTACTATATTTATTAGTAATCTTTAAATTCCAGTTGGCTGTGTATGGATATTGGAGCTAGAGAGAAAATAAAATTAATTTTTAGAAGTTTTTAAAAAGTATTTAAATAATACGGGTCTGCTTGTAAATCAGTGTTATAGTGTCTTGTGTTTGAGGACTCACCTTGGTGAGTTGAAACTGGACTTAGCAATGTCACTGCTCTAGCACTGAATATAGCAAGTGTAATTTTAAATCCTTACTTGGAGAGAGAGCTGGTTTTATATATTGAAAATTGGTATTTGGAAGCTGATTGGAGGCTTGGAATGTTAGAAGTGTAAGATGGATTAGTGGGCACAGATGATGAGGTCAAAGAAACAAACTAAGCAGAATTTATTTTATTCCCTTGTGGAAGTGAAGAGATTTGTTCAAGTGCTATTTTGAGCTGAAAGTCAAGTAAATATTGATGCTCACATTCAAGCCTTTTATTTTCAGAAACGAAAACTCCTCATAACATTAGTGACATGAATATTCTACATTCACGGAAAGAGCGAAATAAAGAGTATTCCATGGATAACCAGGACATTGACTCAGCTACAACATATTCAGGTTCCAAGAGTTTGCTTTCTCTCAAACTGAGTGTAGCAAGTACAGATGCATTTGATGACTATGAAGTCATAGACGACCTAGAAGAATTGAGACAAAGAATTAAGGATTTGAAGTCTGAGCTTGAAAAGTACAAAATGTTCGTATTTCATTTGCAGCCTACTAAACATTTTTTGCCCAGTGATATTTTCAATATAGTTTTGAATGATGCTGAATTGCCCATGGAAAGACATGTTATACAAATGCAAGATACTGATGGACAAGAGACCAAAACGTTTTCGAGAGTACATCAGCAAGTGGATTATGAAATCCACATTGAAAACCTAAATTCACAGTCTTCAGAAACACCTGATGAACAAACATCACAAAAGCTTAAGCAGCTATTATTAGAAAATGAGGCCGAACTTGAAAGAGAGCAAATTGCAAATATGCATCTTCTCGATGAAGTATATCATCTGCAAAACAAACTTAGAGAAACATCACCATCCAAGTGAGTAATACTAACACATTTTCAGCCCCTATGAGTAAGGGCGCAAGTACCAGTATTATAGGAGGTAATTCCAGGGACGTTCATATTTACATGTGTCCGTAGTGCAGTGATGAAGGCTAAAATTTGTTAACATTAATGTAAAATGACAGAGATTTTTAGTTAGAAGTTGCCTTATAAGTACAAAATATTATTTCTACTACTAAAGAACTGCTTCTAATACATCCATATCCTCCTCCCATGATGGTTTTTATGCCACACGGCTTTTTCCCTGCAGAGGCCTATAAACATGTTTGCTGCAGGATGCTGTCTCCTATTTGGTTTCTTAAGTGAGGTTCTCCCTTGTGCAGGTTTCTCTGTGGGAGGGGATGACTTAAGCCAGATATGACAGAGACTCTAGGGGGCTTTCATCATCTTCTGCCACTCGGGGCACTAGTCACTTGCTGGTTTAAACTAGAGTAAATGGTGGATTCTCTGTAACTTGAAGTCTTTAAATCATGATTTGAGGACTTCACTAACTTAGCCAGAGCTTATGGGTCTATTATAGAAGGGGGTGGGTGAGGTTCTGTGGCCTGCAGTGTGCAGGAGGTCAGATTAGATGATCACGATGATCTCTTCTGTCGTTAAAGTCTATGAGTTTCTAAGACATAATCAATGCCCTCAGAATTTTGCTGCACTCACATTCTAATTTTTGTGACAAGGGTAAGGAAATTCTACATCAGATCTGAAATCTCTGAAACACTTCTATGGGTGCCAAATTTCTGGGAACCCTCTTGGCCGTGTGTCTACATTTATGTATGCAATAGTAACGCTAGCATTTAAAATGACAATATGTCGCAATTGTATACAGTAGTGCCTTTCATTCAAGTATCTGAACGCACTATACATTGAAATTAATGAATGAAGCCTTATAACAGAAATTCACAAACCAGTGAATCTTCCCTGTGAGTCTAGGAAGTATCATTTTACATATGGAGAAACTGAGGCAAAGAAAGTTAAGTAATTTATCCACAAATCAGACTGATACTCTCCAGCCTAGAATCTGGATCTCCTGGTACCCAGTCCTGTAGTTTAGCAACAAGATCACTCTTCCCTGGAGGGAATATCTGATGGCAGCAGGTAGAACACACACAAGTCTTCAACCCTTCAGGTTTCTTATGAATTAATTCATGATTAATGATGCTTGCAAGCCCTTGATGTGGCCCTTTAATGTTAGCTTAGAAAAATACCCAACTGCTCCATAAAATATCTGTACTTGCATGTCTTGAAAATACACTTCGTACATATTGCATACATAGATCTATGTAATCTAAGGGATGTGATGGTATTGGCTGCTGTAAAGTTTTAGTGCCATGGGTTTGGTATCACTGCATGACTCACAAGTGACAGAGCCACAAGTGAGTTATACATCTCTCCGTAAACAAGTAGAATAAAAATGTAATAGCAATCCACACTGTCATAGATTTTGTTTATGCCCCATATTTTGTTCATTTTTTTTTCCTTTTTCAGTCTCTTCCTCCTCCCCCGAGGTACATGCATCTGTAGAAAGAAGCATATCAGTGATAGCGACATTTGCAATATAAGGTGGACATCTATATCCACAAGTGCAATATAAATTCAATTATTCTGAGTTGAAATTTATATCTTAGCTTTTGAAATACAAGAATTTAGGCAGTAAATTGGTTGTCATGATCACATCTGTAGTAATAAACATATCAGACAAAAACCTAGAATTTGTCTTACTGGATGTGAAACCATTAGTCCACAAAGTCTAAAATCCTTCCTCTGCAGTCAACAATACATAATGTTCCAGAGGAAGGTGGACCCCATCTGACTCCCTTGGCCCCTCAGAGACAACAATTGTAGAGAAGACACGTATATTTTTTATCCTTTTCACTCATTCCTTCCCATTTATTTCACTGTAGCTCCTTCAGGTGCCATCTGACTCATATGTTTGTCAGATTCTAAGAATCAGGTTAATACTGGGTATTTCAGTGATCTACAAGCAAATTCATCATTTCGGTTCCCATCTGTGTAAGGAGTGACATAAAGCATGATAACCTGCAAGTTGTCTGCATGAATACAAAGCCTAATAGTAGGGGCAAGACATCTTTGTTAGTGTTGCTGTAGGGTATTTTAAAAGATACTAGATTTACATAACATTCAATTCTAGAAATAGAATTTTAATTCATTTTAGGTTTTCTTAAATGTTTAGTTATGGTCAAAAAATACTTTTCAAAGATCATTTCATTTCCTCAGATATGATTCACTAGTTCATTCCCAAGCTCGAGAGCTCTCCTTTCAACGCCAGCAAATTAAAGAGATCCACAGCATTTGTGTCACTTATCATCAGCATCTGACGAGCCTTATTAAAGCTTTTGAGGAGCTGCTTCAAGCCAGCGATGTTGATTATTATGTTGCCGAGGGCTTCCGTGAACAGCTGAATCAAAGTGTGCAACTTTTTGAGAAGCTGGAAAAGAAGTTTCTATATGGTAACTAGTTATATTTCACAGCCTGTTGTCTACAGTGCATAAATATTTTATTGAAATCTGAAGAATTTTTATTATAATATTTTTGCCTTAGAAATCAACTTCTATGCATTTTTCTTGTGTGTATCCTCAAGTGACTCACGGTAGGATCTTCCCAGTACAGTTCTTTCAGTCAGAAGGGTAGGCAGACAGCTGCTCTTACTGCCACTGCATGGCAGATTTAATTCTAGTGCCCGTGCAGTGCTTGATTTTTAACTTTGTAATTGTCATTGCTGTTGGGTCCTTCCACCTCAAGTTGTTTGTGTCACAAGACAAACACACCAAACAACCAAAGCTACTTGGACTAAAGCACAGGATACAACAAAACCAATGACAGTTTTAACAACACATGGACTCAGGATTTTTTAATATGGGGTCCAGTCCAGCTCCCATTGAGGTTAATGCAAAGACTGACTGACTTTTGATTTAGAGGCTTTTTGAATCATGCCTACATGTCTGATCAGCTCCCATTGAAGTGTTCATAGAAGTTTTTCCATTGATTTCAGTGGGAATTGGATTGGGCCCAGAGGTTTTAGAAAATCAGTGAAAAATGTGGCTTTTTTTGTTTAATGCTACAAATACATTAAATCATAAACAATTATTTGTGTTTTTAATACAGATTGTCATTTGTAAGTGAGGAAAATGCATTACATTGAGTAGAGCTTTTCCCTAGCAATAAAGGAATTGCCATGTCACTGGGCCACCTAGTCTCTGACTGTGGCTACTGTCAGATGCTTTGAGTGAAGGTGCAAGAAATCCTGTACTGGACAATTTTGGAATGACCTGCCTGTAGAGGAAGTCCTTCCCTAACCATCATCAGTTAGAAGGTTGGATTATACTCTGAAGAATGAAGGTTTACACACCTTCTGAAAAATTTCTATCTTTTTGGGGTTGATATTTTTTGGGTACTCTAAGATCTCTCTCTCCAGTCTCTGTCCCCGTCCCCATGCACGCAGAATGCCATAAAACATTAGGCTGGAGAGCAGTTGCCTTGAACATCCAAGAAATAGGACTCTCAGAAGCTTTCAGTCACTTTTATATTGTTCTTTATATTTATAGGCTATTTTAATCAGGAAGGTCTGTTGAGATCCAGGATTTTGTTGTAGAGGGGGCCCTGGGGACATAAGCATGGCAACAGCATGGTGAAGGAAAGACAGATTTACATCTTAAATCATGGCTATTTAAAATGCAATGCAGTTCCCTAAAATAGTCATTGAAATTGTTATTTATCACCCAAAGGAACAGTGTGCCATACCCATTATCATAATCTTCATGCTTTGTTACTGAGGAAGTTTGAGTGACAAAGTGATGGCAAAGAGAAAAAGGAATACTAAGATGAGCAGAGTCCAACAAGAAAGCTCTTTTCCCTAGCTTCTCAAGGATGGCCTTTCCCAGCATATCTCAGTCAACTGACAGCATTTTTGCAGGTGTCAGCTGCAAAGTCATCTTCAAGCAAACACTTGAGGTAGTCTTTTAAAATGGGGACACTGACTCCAACATCTTCATGTAATTGCCTGAAGAAGATTTTCTTCTGAAACATTCAGTGGGGAATCAAACAATGGTCCCTGTCCTGTCTTCCTTTAAAAAGCTGCAGCATGTTGTAGCTTTGATTACTCAACTAAAGGGGCTGTATATTTGAAAAAGATGCTCTGACTAGTGTGTCATACCAATGTAACGAAAGATTGAGTGTATTCAGTGATTTCAGTGGATACTTGCATTACAAATAAGAAGATTCTGTAGTTCATAATCATTAACATGTCTTAACCCCCCCACCAAACCAACAGATGGTATCCTATATACTATGAAAAGTCACTGACAACTGAGACAATTCAATATATCTAACAGAATGGTGTTGCACTGAACCACACATTAAAATAAAATGATGTCTATAGGATTATAAAGAACATTTGGCTTATTAAGAATTGACTGTAAAGCAGTAGCATAAACAGCCTTCTGCCTGTGCATTTCATTCCTGATCTTCAGTACATACCTCTGAAATTCAAGTTCTGTGCCTTTCTTGAGCCAGGACTGTCAGTTGTGCTTGATCACATGGAGACTTAGCACTGTGAACAAGTGAGGGGGACTCAGGTGACGTCACCAAACTCTTGTTCACTTATGATCCAAAGTAGAATTTGAACCCAGATCTCCAGAGCTGAAATATTACTTGCTGTGCGATCCACTTTTCAATCTAGAATACGAAAGGCAAAATTCTGGACTTACCTGCTAGAGGCAATGGGAGCCCTGCTCAGCATGCAATATATGTAACAGACATTCTGCCAACATGACTCAAGGTGGCCAGGGGACAAATGGGATGGAATCTTAACTACTGCCTCATTTTCTTAGCATGCAGTCATGGCTTTCTTATACTGTACACCACAGCAGATGCAGTGGGGCCTTCACCAGGACCCTAACGCTGTGAAATTCTAATAGGTGTGGTGACCGGCTACCATTCCTATCATTCTCCTGAGCATCAGGTAGGGTTAATGCTGTGCTAGCATGGGATAAACTCCAAGGTACTCGCATTGTATTTGGCATTAACACATTAATTGTGCGTCTTCTCACTGATGAGTGCACACCCTATACTGTGTGTGTTTCTGACTTATGCTGGTAACTACTTGCACTTTCCAGATCTCTGTTCAATTAGCCTTTAAGTTATTTAAATATGTTAATGCAGAGAAAAGATTAGATAACCAGTATTGTTTTGAGAACACCTCCTTTTTAAAAAAAAATTGTTGTTTTGCAGGAGAATCATTGGATGCAGAAGTTGCCAAACTTTATGAATTAGTACAAAGGTGAGAATACCATTGAAGGCTAGCATTAAACTTGTTGTAGTGTATGTAATTGATAAAGAGCCTACATGTTTTTTAGTACAGCTTCAACTCTATTGCTCTTTGAGCTGGCTGTTGTTTATACATCACAAGTTCCATTAATATCCATTTTGTTAATAAAATATTCATAGAAAACAAACCCAGCTATCTCTACCCACTTCTCAGCAAAGGTTTAACAACAGAGCCACTAAAGTGAGGTGTCAGGTTACTAAGACTCTGTTACATTTACTAGCATACATAAAATTAGGACAGCATACTAGGACAGATTAGCATAAATATTTAGGATGGATGCTTAGCACAGCTGAGAGAAGAGGGTAGGCAAAGGCTACTTTTTGGCTTCCCCTCACCCTGGGCCTGAACTGTAGGGACTAGCTAAGGAACTCATTGCCTTGGGATGTTGCAAAGGCCAAAAGTATAACTGCATTCAAAAAAAGAATTTATATAAATTCATGGAGGATAGGTCTATCCAGGGCTTTTAATCAGGATGGACCCCAGGCTCTGGGTGTCCCTAAACCTTTGCCTCCAGAAGCTGGGCATGGATGACATGAGTAGTTGCCCAATTTTGTTCATTCCCTTTGAAACTTCTTGTATTGGCCACTATTGGAAGGCAGAATACTGGGCTAGACGGACCATTGGTCTGACTCAGCATGCCCATTCTTAAGTTCTTATTGCCCAAATGCATTGCTTTCTGACTTCATTCTCAAAATACCCTTACATTAGAGGTGTGGAGAGCAGGTGCTGTGAAGTTACCTAAATTGATTTTATGCCTGCCTAGGAGTCTCTTGAGCTGGTGCAATCCTCAGCTGCCTTTTTAAGGCAGCTGCAACTGCCTTTGCCACAAAAGGGACTTAAAATATATCAGTTTTGGAAAATGAACTTTAGGAGTGAAATCCTGGCTCTGTTGAAGTCCAGTGATGACAAAAATCTCCTACTATACATGTATTCTGTGAATTTGACATCAGTCTTCTTTATTGATTGTGCTTCTAAAGCAATAATTAATCACTGTACATTTAAAAATATTTTGCTTGACACAAAAGGGATAATGAGAAGACCACCACAATGCACCAGCAACTTAAGGATGAGTCACCTCTACCGTCTGCTTTTCATAGCTTGTCTGACTTTGAAATGTCAGAAAAGTCATCTCTTGGATCACCTGAACATAAGCAAGACCTAGCAGAAGAAGAACATGACAAACTGGCACTTGTGCCAAACAAGTTTCCCCCAGGTAATTTTTTTCCCACTGAAGATTTACTATATATTGGGGAAAATTAGATAAATAAAAAATTCATAAGGGAACTAATTAAGAAATAATGTGGAATGTATATCTCTTTCATCTTTCCAGTATCTTGCATAATCATTTGTAATTTCAGTAATCATGCGTACCAAGATGACAATGATGGAAGCTATCTCCTCTTTGAAACAAAATTAGCTATGATATTTCGTGCCTTTGTTGTTTTGGACTGTCATTTTTTACAGTACTCTAGGTGGTCTTTAAATAGACAAGTTATGTGGGAAAACAGGCAATTGTCAAGAGATTATTAAATTAAAAAAAAAACAACAGATTTTCTAATTTTATAATACCTAGTCTAGTGTTTCCTTGAGAATTGTAAGTGCTGCATAATTAATAAGTGGTGTCATGTTTGACATGGATAGTTTCAGTAAGTGCAACCTATGGTTAAAGTAGTTTGCTGTAGACAGAGATGAAGGCAGCAGCTGAATTACCGCACAGTGTTCAGGGAAAAATTAGTTCAAAATAAACCATCAGTATATGACATGGATAACCTGACAAACAAGATAGTCACAGTTAGAACTGTAAGTTCCTGACTAATGCTGAAATGTACAGCAGATGGAAGAGGAATTGTCGAATGGCAAAGAAAGAAGAAAAAGGTACTGTACTAAAAACTAGATAGAACAAACTTATTTGTTAAGGCATGGACTCTGTCTGTTAAATCGAGGACTTATTTTATACATGAGTTACTCTAGTGATCATTCTGTTGTTATATGGGAAATCATCTACAGTTGGTTTACTGAGTCTAGAAATGGAGTTGTATTGGAAACTTCAGATTCATTACCAAATCAAAAGAACAGTTTAACTAGAAAATTGTGTGATCTTATACTATTTTTAAGTTGAAATTTAGAAGAGATTAAAACTAGCGCTTATGATTATTTGAGAACACCAGAATAAAGAGTTCATGAAAGGAATGTTTAAATCACCAAATACAATATTCAGTAAGACCCATGTAAGTTATTGAAAAGGGCCGCTGTGAATACCATTCATTTAGCCTCTCTCACTGTGATTTTTGTAAAAGATTTTCTAGCTATTTTACCACACCACGCACATTGCTGGGTGTACTGTACCCACTGTAAAATAATACAATCATTTATTCAAAATGAAAAGAGACTTTATTTATTTATTTATTAGCGTTATTACTGGTGCATCTTCAAGAAATTCGAACTCTGAGACAACGTTTAGAGGACTCCATTAAAACTAATGAAAGATTGAGAAAGCAGCTTGAACGACAAGTAACAGACCTTGAACTAAATCAAGGTAAAGCCTTATTTAATCATGAGTGAAATACACTGGTGCTTAAAGCCAGAGTGATTGAACTCTGCTGGAGGAATGTGGGTGGGTTGAGGAGAAAACTCAAACCCCTAGGAAAGGGTACAATATGGGGGCATTGCAACCACTGCATTGGCACTGGTCCATGGTGAGCTGGATTAGCAGCTGCAGGCCCTCCACACTACTTGTTTATTTGCATAAATGTGGATCCCATGACCCCTCTCTTTAACTTCCTCCGTTGCATCAGGTATCCAATCCTCATGCAGAGATCCCTTCCATAGTGTACAAGTGTCCCATATGGATGTTCCATCCACAGCTCACACACGCTCCCAAAACAGGGTTAATATGCTGTGGAAGGCCTTGTGCTACCTCTTTGGACATAGGGTGAATTTAATCCTGGGAATGAAAAGCCCTTTTAGACTGCACTCTTGTCAGATAAAAGCCTAGATTTTCTGGCTTTTTGTTCTGTTTTTTATTGTTGACATGGGAATTTGCATTTTATATGTCTTCAAAATGAAGAATGAGAAGTTACTGGCTCAGATTCTTCACTGTGTCCAAGCACAGACGGGCAGCTGCAAGGAGCTAGTTGCAGCTACCTAATTTTAGGACTGCCCAGCTCTGGTATAAATTAAAGCAAAAGGAGTCTTGCTCTAACTCCAGTTGCTGCCGTTGATGGTATAAGGGTCCCTTAGTCTAGCTTAGGTTTGAGTGTAGTAGAGCTCATCTTTCTCCCTCTCCTCCCCATTACATTAGAGATTCTGGGACTGGTTAGCATAATATATGACTGCACGACCACTACTAACTCTGTGTCAGTGGAGATTCCCCTACATGGGGGGGCGGGGGGTGTGCATTCTCCACAGGGAGTGTCTGGATGTTTTAAGGCCATTGTGTGCTGCATAGCAGCACAAACTGGTCTTCATGGAAAAGAGTATGCGGTCCACTATCCGCAGCTTGTTATCAGAATTGCTTGTAGTGAGAAGTTTTTTCATAATAAAACAGAATTATGCCTTTAACTGAGGAATACACAGCAGAAACTGGTGGAATTTTTAAAAAGTCCATTTTTATTCAGTTTTCTCGAATGTTCGATATGAAAAACATTGAAAATATATAAGTTAACAGGAGCTCAGCACCTTTGAAAATCAGACTTTCTGTTTTAAAGCTTTTTCATAAGGAATCAGCCAGTCTTTAACCAAGCAGGCTTTTACAATAAGTATATGGTACAGTGCATATTTTTCTGCACATTACTTTGTTCTCATTCTCCTTCCCCACACTTTCCCCCTAGAGCCATAGATTAATCTGCAATATTACATAAGAAGGAGGCAACAAGTATATGTATGCTGTCCTCATACTCCGTTTCACTAATACTAGAATTAGATTAATTACGTTTACATCATCCCCACAATCCATTTCTGTTGTTGTTTAAATGGATACTACCTACAAATGGCAGTTTGCTTTCAAGAATAATTTACACTGATGGAAAGGTGTATAAAAGGCACCCATTTCATTCATGAAGTATTTACGCTGCCGGAAAGCCATACTGTTCTCATGAAATAACCACATTGAAACAGTTCCAACTCTTTTACAGCTTCATAAAGATTCTGGAAAGGGCATTCATTAATTCAGTGAAAGTATATTCTCTTTATAAACTGTCTTATGCCTTCCATCTGTCTTTTTGCTACATTAGTAAATTTACCAATGCATGGAGGGCAAATTTGGAGAGGAATGGGAAAAGTAGCTACTTATTACACAAACCCCTCTTTTGCTTCTTTATTTGCTTAGCATTTCCTATTGCTTTTCAAGATCTGTTTGGGGTATAGAGATGTGTGTTCTCTCTTCAGATAATAATGATTGCCACTTTTGTCAAGGTTTTCACACTGTGTTTTGTGTTTTAATTTTAAAATTGGCTATAAAAACATACTCGTGGGTGAACATGAGCTAGATTTTAGCCGTGGGGATATATTTTCTAAAACAGATGTTTTTAAACATGCTTTTATTTAATATCTTTATTTTGTTTTCCTTAAAAAACAAACAAGTTATAAATATACTTAGATGATGACTGGCAGCCTGTTAAATTCATTTTATATTGAGTTGTTTATTCACTAGACTCTAATACCAAGAATTACTTTAGTCTGTCTGATAAATATTTTATATATGTACACCATGTTTTGCCATTTTGCCATTTATTTATAATATTTACTTTGTCTTAAGTACTCAGAAGCCTCTGGGCTTGTAATCGTGGAGATAGTCGAATGACTCCATAGTTAGAGTTGAGCTGAAATTTTCTCTAAAATCAGGACTAAAATATTCGCATCATTTCAAATGCTAGACTAAAAGTTCAACCTTTAATTCTGAACTTTCTAGGTCTCTATTGCTTGTTTTGATATTTTTAAATATGGTAAAATCAGTAAAGGTTTTTATCCTTAAGTTACTGATATGTACACTCATCCTTCAATTGCAACTTCAGAGTACTTTTTGTCTGGGAGAAATGTATTTATTTATTTATGTTTGCTGGTGTTTTCTGTGGTGCCCATCTGTCTGTCAGTCTTCCCTTGGAAACCTCTAAGGTCTACAAAACTTTTTGTGTTCACTGTTGCGATACATGACATAACCAAAACTCCTCAGCATAACTGCAATCATAGCTTCTGAACCTACACTCACATCTGCTAGCTGGACCCCCATGCACCTGACCTGTACAGAATTCTCTGCTAGTGGGTCTAATTGCAGGATCGTGGCCTTATTACCATTGGGGCTACATTTCGCCTTTATGAGGTAAGAGAACTAATAGTTAAATTTCAGAGCTGTTCAGTGTAGCTTGTCAAATAACATGAAAGCGGGGTGATGGGCAATAAATTAAATTGGGATCGAGATGAGACCATCAAGCTCAGACATTTCAAGTTGAATTGCTTTGTTAAAATTTGAAAGGCAAAAATCTTTTGAGTTCACATAGCTACCTTAACTCCAACATATAGATAGTAAAATGCCATTAGTGCCAGGCTTCTAGAGCTTTTGAATCTTTCAGTAATGACAAGTGTGTATCATGGCACACTATATCCCAGTTAGGTAGTGGCTAAGAGCTTCAATTGGGATTGCAGTAAAATGAGGTTAGTCAGAGAAAGTACAGCACATCAAATTGAATTGCTATAGCTGAAAGGCATCCACTGCCTTCCATTCAGCTATTTCTTTGCCAGATGGTTATTTCTCTATTTATCAACTGAACAGTTGGCACCCATTTAGTTGTCTTGATCTTTGCTAAAGTAGTAGCTTTTGATTCAACTGTTCAATAAAAATATATTTTAAATAACACTATTAATCCCAATGGATCCTGAAGAGATTTACAAGTCTAAACAGATATATGCATTTTGCACAGGGCTATTACTTCATTCATCATTGAACCATCACCACCCCGCGAGTGGAACATGGCAACGTTAGCAGTGCACTATAACGTGGCACTTCACTGTAGTGTATATGAATAGCCTTATACCCAGTTCAAACTGCACATGGCATTTAGGGAGGTAGAATGATTCCCTAGGCGTGGCCAGGACCCCAAAGTTAGCTCCTCCACTCTTACAAACGCCAGAGGATTTGTAGTGACCACAAGTGGCCAGGAAGGATCTCAGTTTTTAATCATAGACAAAGGGCCACAACTCCAGCAGCCCATTCCCTTACCGCTACGTTGGGCCATTGAGTGAGCATTAACTTGGAGTCCAAAGTCATCAACAGAATCGATATCACTACTTCCCTGCACCACTCACCCTAGGTTTTTCTTGAAGGTCTCCCATGCAAATACTAATCCAGTCACCCTCTCTTAGTGTGTGAAATTTGAATGGCTCTCACCCGAGGTGGTCTGGTTACATGTAATCCAGTTTGAACACAGAAGATATAGTGGGATTTATCTCAAGTTAAATGTTAGTACAATACACCTCATTTTAAAAATGTGTAATGGTCTCTCAGAACATTGCAAATTCTTGCAATTTGTCCCACTGCATTTTTTGGCTGGTGGCCGAACATGAATGTGACGTATCTCGTTGCCTACTGAATCTTCCAGGGATAATTTAGCAATTTTGGTAATGTTAGCACAATGAATGAGGGTACTTAGGATGCAGAGCTTTGGTTTGCTTAGTGTTTACTTGAATTGCCTTTCAGTCTCTAGCAATGATAACCTTCAAAATATATAGGGGATAAATATCTTTCATAACATGTTTTTCTGCTTTGTTTAAATTGTTCTTGTCTGGAAAGTTTAATCTTTACTGACCTAGAGATGACTCATAAATCATTTTTATGTATATATTTATAGGTTCTGCAAACATTTTTAACCATGGCTCAGAGCAACATAATTCCCTGACTTCTGAAATTCATTTCCTGAGGAAGCAAAATCAAGTTCTGAATGTAATGCTGGCGAAAGGATCTAGAGGTAAAATATGAAACTGCTTTAAAGAAGCAGCTTGCAATTTTGAACGCATCATACATTTTTATTCCAAGTCAGAAAACAACAAAATATTTACATTATTTTCATTAAATTGCCTCCACAGCTCTCCCCACTGGAGAAATTTCATGATTAGCTGTTGTATCCAAACACAGGGTAATAGGGATGGAAGAGTTGGATCAGCAGCACTCTACCTCTGTTATGCTGCCGCTCTCTGCCCACAGCATTCTCCTTTTTTGTGTCCTCTTTCATTTCTTCTCTCCCTCTGTTTGCTCTTCTCCCTCATTTTTGTGCGTGCACATTCATCTTCTCTTTTGTGCCATTTTCTCTCTTTTCACCCCTTTTTGGTACAGCCTCCTTTCCCAAACTCTGTTTAAAGATCTTGCCAAAAGAAACTGGCTAAAATTATTCCGTTTCGTTCTGAATGGAGCTCCTTTCACACAGAGCTGGCTGCAAAGGGAAATAGACTAATTTCCCTTAAGATTCTAGAGCCTGATGCAGAGGGAAAACTGGATCATTCTAGTCAGTTTCTCTCTGCAAGCACTTTGCCTCAGTTCCATTATTTTTGAATAATCAGTTTCCCTTTACACCTTCTTAACTTGGCTCTCAACTCTCCTGAGCTCCACATGTGCTCTAAGCAATAAAATAAAATTAATTCAGCCCCCTTAACAAGAAACTCTTTAAAGCATGTAAAGGTAATCCTTGGGTCAGATGCCTCTCTATTTGCAGAGTGGCGTATGGACTGTTTGTATAAAAGAAACATCATGTTTTCTGCTGTAGAATCACTTGGTGCTTAGCAGTTTATTCATGGTTTATCTTTTTATACTGCATAAGCTAGTGTTGATTTTCTTTGTTGCCATGTTTGACAGTATGTTTCTAAAGTCAGGCCTTAAGTTTTGTAAAAATTATGTTTAAGCCCTGGTCTACACTACAACATTTTATTTTGGTATAACTACGTCGCTCAGGAGTGTGGAAAACGCACACCTCTGAGCAACGCAGTTATACTGACCAAACTCCAGTGTAGACCAAGCTATGTTGACAGGAGAAGTCCTCCTGTCGGTGTAGGTAACATCTCCACTAAACGCTGCAGTGGTACAGCTGCGCCACTGCAGCGCTGTAAGTGTAGACAAGCCCCAAGTAATGTTCATCACAGCAAAGCATTGTTGCCTTTTATTTTTAGGACTGGATCAATTTCCCCAGAGTTTGTGGGCATCTTCCCCTTTTTATCTTGAGAATAAATACCTTCTGCTGCAGAGTATGTTGGTCCCCAGTATCTGTCAAATCTTCGCCTTACCTCTCTTTCTGTGGTATTACATGAAGTCATATGGGCACCTGCTGCTGATTTTTTTGAATCAATGCTCTCTATTTTCAATGCAAAGCAAAATGATTTAGTCACATCACATGTAAATATGAATAGGAATCATGTGGTTGAATCCCCACACACCATGCTGAAAATGAACCCGTTTCTATCTAATTCCAGTATTTTATTTCACCCTGTTGTATTCTCAGATATGTTCATAGTTTGCTTATAGCTCTGTGCAAAGGTATGGGATCCTGAATTGTACAATTCAGTATTTTAATATTGTGACACGGTCCCCGGGGTACAATCTGGCCTGTGGGACCAATGAGCCCTCCAAACTCACCTGCCTGGATTGTCTCTCACACTGTAATGCTGATGTCAAGGTACAAGTCTCTGACAGGCACTGCACTTATACAGCCATCCACAGGCAGGAATACACCCAGCTGAGTTACATGAATGATTTCCCAGCCACTCATGAATCATCAGTCGAGAGAGGCTTCAGCCAGTTCCCCCCAGCTCCCCTACCTTGCACGTCAGAAATATGCCATCTTGCACTGCTCAAAGTTCCCTTATGTCTGGGAGATGGAACGATTCCTCCTTTCTGACCCCTGGCTGGGAACTCCTTTCTCCTTACTGGCACTGGCCTCGTAACATGACCAACTGCTCCTACTGACAGTTCTCAGTTAAGGAGCCAACATGGGGGTGGGAGGATGGCTGGTCATATCAGAGGCAGGGGAGAACTGGCATGGTGCTGTTGGCATGCAGGCAGATAATGTTGGGAAAGAGCATTTCAACATTCAGTGGAGGATGGAGGGTTAATTGTGGGACAACTAGAGAGGCAGGAGTGGCCTTACTTGGTACCTTCTGCCCCTCAACAGCAGACAAGCTTACTACTCAGTAAGAGCACTCAAGTTGAATATGCTCCCTGTTGGAGTCTAATCCTGCAAGTTACTGAGCAGCCCTTTCCCGTTGCTTTTGTCAGGTGCAGGGTGTTTGACATGTGTAAGGTAGTGCTCAGCTTCTCATAGCATTGGGCCATGAGTGTTCTAGGGGCTGAACTCTACACTCCATTCAGGCACATTTATCTACCAAAAATGCTTTCAAAAATTGGAATACTAAAATCATAAAACTCGAAAGAGCATCTTATTTCTTTTCTTATTCTGCTAGTGCTTAACAAGTTGAATTTGTGCAGTAATGGTGTTTAGATACATTGTGGGAATTGCAACCAGCTTGTATTTCTTCTCATTGCAGATAAACAAAAGGAAAACGAAAAGTTAAGAGAATCCCTCTCTAAGAAGAATGCAATCATTGAGCATCTTCACGAGGATTATGAATGTGTCAAAAAAGAAAATGAAAGGTTGCAAAAACAAATCGGCAAAAAGGAGGATGAAAATAGGCATTTGACTCTCGAGATTTACAGCAGTCGAAATGAATTAAACAGGTATCAATCCTGTCTCTTTTTAACCATTTTCTTCTCCAAATGAACATTGTGTGACATACACGTTTAGCCATAGCCATTAACATTAATGAGAACTGCATAATTACATTCAAGAAGCAGGGAGAAAATTAGAGGGGTGGGGAATTTTAGATTTTAAAGGAATGAATAAGCAAAATTTAACCTTTGACTTATGAGTACATTGGAACTTAACAGGTTGCAGACAGAAATGAATGCAAAGCAACATCAGCTGTCTGAGAATGACAAATTACTGCAGTCATTCCGAGTTGAGCTAAAGGTGTACGAAAAGTTGGATGAAGCAAGGAGAAAGAGAAAAGGTATTTAATGCCTGTCATGTCTGCACTTTGTTTTTGCAGCCATACCAGCTCTGGCTGTGATCTTGTCATATTACACAAGACAAGAGTTGGGCTGAGTCAGTATTTCCTTGGTTTTACTTAAATCTCTATTACTGCTACAAAAAGTGGTGTTGGTGATTTCGTAGCAAGTGGCACTTTTCTCACAGAGTCAATATTAAGAGAACATCTCCTACATAGTGTCAGGGGCAATGTGTTGCTGGAGGTACTGTCCTTTGAATGATATGTAAAGCTGAGCCCATGCCCACTTGTAGTTATTAAAGCTGTAGGGGAAGAGAATGAACCCTACCTGACTACTTCCTCCATCTTCCAGGAGCAAGGGGGCAGAAACCTTTCTGAATGAACATCACATTGGTGTAGATAGGCAGAGGTGGGGGACAGCCCCAACTGCAAAATCCAACAGAAATCCTTGCAGAAATTAATGCTGTTTCTTGCTGTGGTAATTTGCATCCTCTTTATAGTTGGATTTAGTGCCCAGCTGCAGCAGAAGAACCAAGCTGACAAGGGACAAAGCAAGAAATATAGAAGGGTTGACTCAAGGATAGAACTAAATTTCCCTGCAGTACTTGCAGCATCCATGTAATTAGAGGATCGCAGAAAACTTCCTCCTTATGCATCTGCAAAACCCTTCCTGATGAGTGGAGAATCTTTTGGGATATTAGTGTGCAGGACTCCAGGAAGCCCTTTTTGTGCTTTCCCTTTGCTAGGAAAGGGAAGAACAGTGCTCTGAATGTTTCTCAGTTTCAGGTTGGTTCCTCTAGTTGCCGGGTGATCACAATTCCCTTTGTTCCTTATGAGAAATTAAGCTATCAGTTGTACTCCATTCCTTCACCTCGTGCCAAGATTACCGTTCCTTTTTTTACTTCCCCCCACGGTGTATTAATGCACTTCAGATTTTATAAATCTTTCCATTCTAGTCTCTTATTATGCCTCATCTTGCTTTTGGCATGCGACTTATTAGCTTTTATGGACAAAGTGAAAAATAATTTTCAGTTCTTATTAAATCGTTTGAGGGTAGAAGCAATTAAGATTTCCTTTTTTTTTGGTCAAACCATTATCTGAATACTGTTTGTAGTTAATTCTTAATATTGAGAATAAAGCTGGTGATAATTTCCTTGCTCAGCATTCTGATAAGATCTAACATTTTTTTAATTGTTAACGATGTTAAGTGTTTCTTTTAAAGGCGTCTTGGATCCTGGACACGATGCATCAGAAGAATTTGGAAAAGATCAAAATAATCCACTTGATTTACATGAACTATTGACTGAAATACAGAGTTTGCGAGTGCAGCTTGAAAGAAGCATAGAGACAAACAAGACTTTGCATGAAAAATTGGAGGAGCAGCTTTCAAAAGAAAAGAGAGACGAAGCGGGCTCAGTGTCAGCTGTGAATATCAACTATCTTTTCAAACGAGATTCACAGCATTATACAGGAATGAATGGTACTGTGCAGTACATTCTTTTATAACACTGTAAAAACCTGTGCCTTGTTCTTCAAAGATGCCTCTTTCTCCTAAAGCCTTATGTGACATCAACTATGTGATTTGGGAGCTGTCCAGGAGATTTTCAAATCCCTTTCCTATTAGAGTTATTAGTGCATGTAGAGGTGAAATGCACACTGTCTGATAGCCTCCAACTGTCGGTTCCTTTTCATTCAAGAAATAGCTTTGCAGATGATCTCTGGAATGGAAGGATGACTAGGTTAAGTTTCCATAAATTTTGCTTACCTGGGGGTTCTGTATTTAGTGCATAGCTCTATAGCATTTGCTAGAGGTGACTGTGCATTATTCAAGAACAATCAATAAGTGCACTGGATGGTCTTTGTATAAATCTTGAGGAATATTTTATTTTTTATTTGCACTGGTTTTCAATGATAGCATTGTAGCAAATCAGAATTCAGGGGAAAATATACTGAAGGTTTTTACACAGAGGGTACAAAAGTCACAAGGGTCCTATCTCCTCTATGTCCCTCGTGGAACCTGCTCTCAGGAGAGCACAGACTGTTTCTTCCTAGTGCCCTGGAGGCACATGTCACTCAGTAAAGGGTCTGAGGAATGAACCCACATCTCTTCCCCCACACTAGCCTGCCTAAACTCCCGGTTGCACTACAGAGAGCAGGTTACAGCAGCCAGGGGTTGATTGGGAGAGTTTCTGAAGCAGTAGGGCTCTACACATACAAACACACCCATGTAGGCCTATCTAGCACAATCTTACTTGTGCTCTATATAAGATACACAGATTCGTATCCAATCAATAACAAACCTCTCATTGACTCTCAATCATTCCCCCAATCTCCCTAACCACCTATGAGGAAAAACAATGGCAGATTCTGCTCCATCCCACAGGTGAAGAAGACCCTGAACGTAGCAGAACCAGTATGTTAATTCTGTGGAGGGTTTTCCATGGCATCAGCATCTAGATTACTGTAACTTGGGGCCACTCAGAAGCTTAAGTGGGTGCAATATGTGGCTTCTCACTTGCTGAGCAGTAATGTGGGTCGTGCAGGGAGCCCATAACAATAAGCACCCTGGTCCTTGATACATTTATAGGTGTAGTTCTAGGTGCTAGTCTTAACTAATAACAGCTCGAATTATTAGAGACCTGCTTCTCTGAGACACCATTACTTTCTGCCATACTGCCACAGGTGAGATTGCAGGGTTGGTTGGGAAGGATCCAAGTGTGGTTTATTTGAGAGCAGACAGGGCAGTTTTTGAAGGCTGTGCACCAAAGCCATGCTTCAGTGGCTGTCTTTTTTCTCATAGGTTTTTAAGGAGGTTGGAAAGATGATATCAAAAGATCTGATGGCTGGACACAGTGCTTTACGTTTTGTGGAGAGTTAATGAGAGGCTTGTGGTTGTTGATTGGATGAGAATATTGTACTGATGCATTTCCAGTGATTAGATTTTGAAGCTGCACCAGAGATTATTTGCTAGAGAAATAAATAAAAATATATATGCATGTCCTGGACACTGGAGAGCTCTGCTTGATTCCTCTGCTGCTGCAATACTCAGATTTGGGGAGTAGCGCCATTAAGAACTTTTTACTGAAAGTATGTTACCTGCTTACTGATGCACTCTCTTTCTGTTCTGGATGTATAGATGTTGGTCACAAATTCTCCGCTACCGGCAGTAACGTATGTGAATTACAAAAGCATGGACATGGCACATCAACAGCAAAAGCAGGTACATCCAAGGACAAGAACATCAGAAACAAGCAAATGTTCTGTTCCCAAGTTTCTTTTCAGATTTAGTACAGCATACATTCTTTAGCTTTTTGAAAGGATTGGGCTTTAAAAATTGAGTTAAATTTAACTTTTCCCCCACTTTAGAGACACAACTAGCGTCTAAAGAAGATTTAGACAGCTCTTCGCGGTGCAGTAGCAGCTCATCTACTGGCACATCATGCACTCCTCGTCTTGTTCCCGGTCATCGTATGTGGGCAGACAAAAATGGACGCCATATCCTTGGCTTGATTGAGGATTATAATGCTCTACGAAAGCAGATCTCTGAAGGCCAAAAACTGGTATCTGAAATGGAGGCTCCTCTCGGAAAGATCACTGGGATGAAACACCAGGAACCAGGAGTAAAGGTAAACATTGAGAATGAACAGGGGAAAATGAATTTGCCTAGTCTTGTAAAACATATAGATCAATTAAATGCAACAGATCATGGAAATAGTGTACAAGCTTCTCTGAACAACTCTGCCAAAGCATCTCAGCCTTGACATGTACTACTCCTGTTCTTCTAGTCCTACGTCCCTTCTGAACCCGTTGAATGCTGATTTAATGATGATGTGGACAAGTGACCTCCTCTTAGTCCTGAATGAACAATCTCTTTTTTACTTGAGTCTTTAAATGTGTGTTAACCTATTTTTCCCATAGGTGAAACTACTGCTTCAAAATAGAAGTTAGGATTTATGACACTGGAAATATAATCAGAAAGCAGATAATGAAAACATGGAGACAAACCATGTTAAAATGGAGTTAAGGTGGAAAGTAGAGCTGGTTGAATGTCAGATGTCCCATTCCGCACAAAATTTCAGAACAAAAAGTAGAATTTTCAAAATTCCTGGGGAAGTAAATCTGGAAGTTTTGTTTTGAAAGAATTGAAATGTTTAGTTTTGAAAATTTCAAAACAAAGTTGAATGTGGTAGTTTAAGGTCCAGTTTCCTGACTCAACCATGACTCCTTGGGCGTTTAGGTTCCCCATTGCGATTTTGTAATTATCCCGAAACAGTATTACAAACTCAGGAGATTCAGATTTAAGGTTAATTTAAAAGAAATCCAAACTTGTCAAAGTACAGAAATGCAAAACTAAAGTTGGTTGGGTGCCTTAACTCTGCCCTATAATGATACCATGAAATAACTAAGCAATTATGATTGACGCATATTAGTGAAGGTTGTCACAGACTAGGTTAAATTGATTTTTGAAGAAACAGTAACTTTCATTTTTTTTCCTTTCTTGGTGTCAGTTGAGTATAGGTGGGATACTAGCAACTAGTCTAACAACTAGTTTCTCAATTGGTCAAGTTTCGGCTTCTAAGACACGCAGTACTATATATTCATAAGACTTCCATTTGTAGCATACTGATATGGAGTCATCATATACGGGCTATATTCCAAGATATAATAATCTGTTATATTTTTCCTTCAATAATCAGAATGCTTGGTTTGAGGATGATGTATTGTAGGAGGAATATATTGTATTGGGTTTTTCACCACTTTCCCTTTTATTCAAAAGAAGAAAGGTTGCTTGACTGGCTATGTAGAATCTCTTACCCTGTTCATATCAATTATTGGATTCAGTTAATAGACTAGCTATGTTAAGGTTATAGAAAAATCCCTGTTGGTCTTTAAAAAAGGGAGGATAAATTATATCATGTTAAAACTGCAGTGCTTCTCTTTACCAGTTTCATATTAGTAAAGTCACTGAACGTAGAGCCCATAATAATTCTGGAAAATCTTTCTAGCATTGCATGTGTGCATTATACACTATAGCCATGTCTGCATGACACTTAAGACTCTCTGAAGTATCTCACATTTTCAGATGACCAAGTTAAAATACTAATAATGACTGAAGAAGTACTCTCCCAGCATGATTGTAACTTGTTTTGTTGGTGTCAAGATAAAAGCAATAAGATTCACAATTTGCAGTCTACCACCAAGCTTTACATATCAGAAGTTTCAACCTACTTAGCAAATGGGATATTTTACATGACAGGAGGCTTGTTGTTAGATAACAATGCTAAATAAGTATTCAGATGGCATGTTCGATGTGGGAAGGCAGAACAAATGCTTTTCTCCCACTTCCCCCCCATCGCCATCACTTTGGTAATTCATTTGCTCCCCATGCATTCTTTTCCTCCTCTTTTCCCTTTATTTCACATTTATGCATTTTCTTCAATTTGGTTTTCTCATCTGTCAGCAGAGGAAAACATTTTATATGTGCCCTGATCGTTATTTTAGCATTAAATGGAACAGTTTAAAGGGTCTGCTAAGGAAGAAACATCTATATTGCTTAAATTGATGTCTAGAGTCATTTGACTTTCAAATAGCATGCCATGAAATGCAAATAGAGAGGGTAAAGAGATGCCAAGTATATTCCATGTTATAGCAAATACACTAAATGTAACCCATTATTAATCACTATTATTGATTAGGATAAATCACACCCCCCCCACCCAGATTCTTGAATAATGTATAATTCAGCAGTCTCCTGTAACTAAAAAGTTAGTTTTTCCTGGAATACAATAGCTTTGTTCCTCATCTTAAACATGAAATTCATAGCTACTGGATTTATACCATTAATTAAAACCTACATTTTCATAATCTTTTAAAGATAAATCTGTCATGATTCTAATCCTGCAATACAGGTTCCAGACCAGGAGTCACTGAATAACTTTGCTGCAAGCATTCACACGGTACAGCAGATTTTAGAAGAGGCTGCACGTTTATTGAAACTTCTCTGGAGAGTTTCACTTCCTATGAAAGTTGTCCACAGTACTGCTCACTGCAATCAGGTACAATGTTGTTTCAGTGTGAAGGCAAAAGCAATGAACCATTCAAAGATTGCACTGAAAGTTACATAAGATGGTCACATAGGATTCATGAAATTCTTTTGAAGGTTATAAACCAGGTATAGTCAAGCTGCAGCTTGTGGCCATGTTACATTTAATATGCAGCTTATAAAGACTCTAAGACCAAATGTGTGGTAGCCTCGTGATATGAGCCACCTCTACTTAGATCAAAATGAAGTATTACATGCTCTTGTCTGTAGTCACCCCAGGCTGGAGTGCCATAGTAAAGATGAGAGCTACCATATGCTTCATTTATACAAATGACATGTTACCCTTGGGTTCTAGGCAAATGGACTTTCAGTTAGACAAAATTTGACCACACCATTATCAGCTTATACTCAGTCTAATTATAGACATTACAGTCTAGTAAGAATTTCACTGCCAGTTAATGACAAGCATCTTATCTCATGGCTTTGGTGTAATCAGAGGGCTGTTTCACCTTCATCGCTGTGACATCTGATCTGTAAAATAGGACATTTTTAAACGTTCAACAAAACCCCAAGACAACTTCCTTAACTGAAAAGGATTTCAGATTTCACCATGGAAATGAACTAAAGTAAACAGAATGAAAAGTGAATTATCTATGCCAACGGTGGCCAAACTTACTGACCCTCTGAGACTTCTCTCTCTGCTATAGCCCCACCATCCTGCTTCAGGGCAGACACTCTGAGCTCTCCACCCCAGTCTGGTAGGTGGAGAATGGAGGGGTTATAGGAGGCTCCTTGAGCTGCATTTTAACTGTAAGAGCCGCATGCAGCTCACGACCCACAGTTTGGCCATGCCGATCTATGCTGTCACAATATCACCACTGAAGAACGAACTGTTCCAAACTAAATAGCAAACTGTGGCTTTAAAATCTAAAATTTTTTTATCCTGAGGTGTTCTGTGTGTGCATGTGTGTGAATGTGTGTTTGAGAGAGAGAGAGAGACAGAATGTTAATCAAATAAATGTGTTGGAAGACAAAGGGTACTTTAATAATTCTGTTAAAATGTTGCATTATCTTTCAAAAATTTATAAACAAAAGTAGATTGTGCTCTCCAATACATCACTTGAGTTGTGATCCTGTAGTTACAGTGATGCTAGCAGAAAGCTTTGAAGGGGTGTGTAATTCACATAGTACCATGTGTATTTAAATGTTGTTCTGTCTCTCTCTCTCTACACACACACACACACACACACACACACACACACACACACACACACACACACACACACACCATCATCATCAGCCTGTATTGCAACACATGCGTGTCCTTTTCTGAACATACATGTATATTTCTGCATGTATAGACAAACCCACACAATATATCCATACACACAATGTACACAATATATCCATACACGAATATGTTTCAAAATACACCAAGCACAGAGAAAGTTTAGTTAGAGTGTACATCTAAACCATGATAACAGGGATCAAGGCACGCTCAAAATCTGGCCACATATGTTTGAGAGTGCTCAGGTCCAAGTTGGGCACCTGAATAGGGGCCAGATTTTCAAGAGAGCTCTTGACCCAACATGCAGAATGGTTTTGGAAATCTTGCCACTGACTTTGGTGCCTAAATGGGAGATGAGCTCTCTTTGAAAGTTTGACCCTCAGTGTTTGATCCTAAAAGGCACTGAGCACCCAACACCTCCTGGGATCTTGCAGGAGCTATGAGTGATCAGCGCCACTCAGGAGCAAAATGTTGGATGAGAATTTCAATAGTTGTAAAACAAAGTGGAAGTATTGCCCGTTCTTAGAGTTGGAGTTTGTGCAAGGATCCAGGTCAGTGACACTGACAAGCGACCATGGTGTTCTGTTTAGTAGCCCTTCCCCCAAAGGATAGTAATCGCACCTAACTGGTGGAAATAAAGCCTTTAAATAAACAGGACAGATTGGAAACTAATCTTGCAATCACACTGCCCCAGTCACTGTTATGATGCATTCAGATCCTCTGATTAAAAGGAAAGTAGGCCATGTTCTCAAACTGTGGTCCATAGACTACTTGTAGACTTCTGAGCACTTGCTGGTCACGTGTTACTGGCTCTCCTTATGTTTTCTAGTGGAGGGCAAAAGAACTGATGAGAATGTAAGATTAAATAAAGAACAGAAGTAGACAGTGGTGTTAGCCTTTTCCCAAAAGGTTAAAACAGCTAATTGCATTAAAGACAACTAAAAATGCACAAATACTTTCCTAAAATTAGCTTTCTGTGTAAGCAGTTGCTCTAATTGCCTCTCAGATGTCTTGTGATTACAGATGGAGGGCAGATGGCCTGTACAATTGAGATTGGGAGGGGAGGTGGCTATAAGCCACTCCATTAAGAAATCCATGCAATGAAGATGTTTCAAGGCTCTTTTAATAAATTGTTTAGCAGTTAACTATATGCTGTAGTTTATATAAGAACTCTGAAATCATTATTTGTTTCTTTCAATTTAGGATGAAGGAATGAAAGCAGAAATACTTAGACTCCATAAGAAATTATCTGAGCAAGAGAAGAAGCTACATAGTACTGTCAAACGTTTGCACTCTACAAACCAGCTGAAGGAAAATATGGAGAAAGTCATCATTGATCAGTGTTAGTGAATGGTCTATTAAATTAGTTTTTCAATTTCTTCAATTTTATTTCTGTAGATGGTTAACTAACTGAAATGAAAGGAATGAAGAAACTGGTTTTAGTGTGAAACTACTCCCGCTGAAGTGCTGTTGAATATATTTAATAGCTAGTATTAAATACTTTGTGGAGTCCAAAGTATACACATATATATTTGAAAAACTACTTGAAGAGTTCTGAATTGGCTCATGAATATTTATGAGTTCATTTGGAGATTATATGGTGGTGTGCCTCAAAATAATTAAAGGTATCAAGGTGTGCCATGGCGGAGAAAAGTTTGGGAACCACTGCACTAAATAAAGCTTGAGACTTTGTTCAACAAGGGAGAAATTCATCCCAGTGCACAAGGCAGACCGGCACATAGCTCTATGTACCATGTCACTTCCCTAACTTAAGTGTTACATAGGGACTTGTGCAGGCCCGTTACAATGGGGTGAAATTTCACCCCATTACTATTGTTGTACGATCCTCATTGTCAAAACTAATTTGTTGAGTTACTCCATTTAACGGTCCCACACCATTTCCTGTCTTGCAAGGGTTTGCTGTTAAGTGGAAGCTATTTATTCTCTAGTTCATTTAATCTCTGTGGCACTATCCCTCTCAAAATAGTGGTCCTACCGCAGTCCTTGAAAACCTGGAACTATTTAGAGTTTTCTGGTGTGTGTATGTATTGCACATTTATCACAGAAACTGGCAATAGAATTGCTGGTCAGAGAGAGGTGGTACAGCAGCATAATTAGCCGTGTGTAGCATCATGGGAAGAGATGTCAATTCTGTAGGCTGAATTGGAGGATTGCAGAAGAATTGAGAGGACTCAGTAGCATGGGGATGGGGCGCTTACTACGAGGCATGGCAGTTCTGACAGAAAAAACTAGAACACGCTGTGAAATGAAATTTAATTCTTAACAGCCATAGCCACAGTCTTGTAAGAAACATGAATGAAATCACCTGCTTTTAATGGACTATAGCTTCCAAAAATTTGTAATGGCTGCATATTCTGTAGTTCTATCAAACACTAAACACAGTCCAGTTCCAAAACAAAATCACAATATTCAGGAACTTTACACGAATACAGCCACTAACTCAATATTCAAAACCAGGAAATGTACAGATGTGACAGAAGCACTACAAAACAATCAAACAATTTATATCAAGCACAGTCTTTATCCAGCCCTATTTAACTCGTGTGTGCTGTCCATTTCCCAAACTAACCTCCACAATACCACCCTTAACTCTGACCTGTCATGACACTGGCTTACAGTCTTCATTGTTTTGTTTGTTTTGTGCCTGCCACTTGCCCACCTGCTCCCTCCCCCTCTCTCAGCTAATTGGCAATAACAATGCTTCAAGAGAAGCTGGCGGTCCCATTCTGCTCATCTCTTGGATAATGTAGTGGGGCTCCTACATCCTGTGACTTGTTCTTTAAGCCCCATTATCACCAAGCCACTAAATGGTTCTCTTTTGACAACTCTTATTGATGAGCAAATAGAGAGGCAATAGGGAAGGAAGCAGGGAAGGAAGGTTTAAGGTTTAAGGAAATTTTAGTTCCCATGTGTGCACACTAAAGCTACAAAATTGTACAAAGGATTTACCTTTATAGCAATGTTACTGGATTTTTTTAAATGTAATATTAAAAAAGTTTAGATGTTACCCCCACCAATGATCTGATTGGTGAGGAACTGGCATAGTCCCAAGATACACTTTCATTGGCATAGTCAGATTGCAGTTTTCACCCCAGCCATTTTCAGAAATGAATTACATTGATATGAAAAATCAGCATCTGCTAGCTGCGCAGTGCAAGGTGAACAATCTATGGGATACAACCCTTTTGCTTCAGGATCTAATCTGTTCACTAGCAGGGATCTGGAAGGAGCCCTTTCACCCCTCCCCCCATTCTATATTATTGCGTATTTTGGTGCATTATGGAAGAAGGGGTTCCTCTGAAATATCTAACATTAACATCTATTGAAGAGTGGATTAGATGGCTCACTGGTCTCTTCCTTATGACATTTATGTTCTTATGAGAAATTAATCTGGAATTAAAAATGTTATATAATATCAGCTAAACGTGGATGGAATGGCCTTAAATAAATGCCACTAGTTACTCAAATCATTGAAATGAAACGTGGTAGTCGATGTTGTTCTGCTCTAAAACTGCAAACTTTTTTTTTAAAGGTTACATGCATCTTTTTCCTGCTATTCAGTATTTATACGCTGTGTTTAGAGCAGTCTTTTCAGAAGATCATTGTAACAAATGACATGAAAATTGGTTTTAGTCAATCCAAACTTTTCAACAATCCAAACTGTTTTGTTCCAATTTTGGAAGCTAAGTAGCTCAATTTGTTGTTTTAAAAAGAACTCTAGAGTTACTTTATTTTGTGTTTTAAAAAAAATATCCCTGGGATGCAGTCTCTCTTATCCAGTATGGCAGTTCCTGTGTTCTGATTATTTACACACTATGTAGATCTCTAGGGTACTTCAAACAAAACAAAAGATTGACTGCAAGCTAAGAAAACAAAAGGTTAGGGCACAGGGTGTAAAACAGTGCAGATTTGCGGCTTCTAGGCATGCTCGCATGCGCACGTGCACACACGCAATAACCCAACCACAAAAAACACACCCAAACAGTCTACAACCTGTTCTGAATTAGAGCCTGATAAAATTAAGCCATCATGTTCTAAAATATCTTGATGCAAAATGCTGCCCAGCTAGTAGCAGCTTCACTATTAGTTTCATATACTCTAAATTCTGTCCATGTATGGAATTTAATATTTTTTATTTGGAAAAATCTAGTTTTGTCAGGTAAAATGAATTTACTAACAGTGTTCTTTATGAGCGAAGAGCACTGTGTTACACAGAAAGACCTTAATACAATTTTCTGCAAATTTCATTGATTATGGGAGTTATGGATGTCAAGTTACCTTTGCCTTTTAGAACAATTTCAGAAATGTTTCTAAATTGCATCTCTCCACAAACTCCTGACCAAGCATAAAGGAAGATAGGTGAATCACAGGAAGCGGCTAAATTGTATCTTCATGCTTACAGTCTCTGTTTTAAATAGCAAGATATCATAAGGATCAAAGTGCCTTGCTTTCCATCTCATTCTCCACAATCTAAATTCCTGCTAGCTGGGTAGCACCCCTGAAAGTACACGGTTTGTCTTCAAGTCCCCTAGCACTATTAGGTTGAGTATTCTTAAATAGAGTTAGAGGCACAGATAGGCACAGTCTTATGGCTATGAGTCTCTCTTACACATTCTTTCTTAGAATGAGAGAACTCTGTTTATAAACCTCATCTGAACGGCTGAACATATAACAATGCAGAGCCAAATTGCTGTAATCTGCAAGGGCTATAATTATCTCATGACAGCTATACCCTTGGAATTGGTGGGTTCTTATTATTGTAATGAAAAATCTTTGTTATACCTAAATTGTTTATTTTTTTGAGACTGGAATATGAAATTGCTACTTGAACAGTATTTTTCAGCAGTCAGGGATGTGAGAGAGAATCGCATTTTTAACCTGGCATTTCAAAGATCGATTCTTTATAGAAACAACACCCACCCCGTTCTTAGGTATTGTTCTCTCTCAAAGGCTAACTAACCAGATTAATAGATACAAACTTGGAACCCTTCAGAACAAGCCACTCTTGCATGATTTCTCCAGAGGGTATATAGGCTGTCGTCCTTGAACTGCCAGTTTCTTCGTGCTGGAGGAGCTGGCATACGTATTTTGCCATCTGTCCTGCCCCCTCCCTCCCTAATATGTCCCCTCCCTCCCCAGTCTGATGGAAATGATTTTAATTAGGTCATGCTCCATCTCCCTTAATGGGAGACTTTTCATAGACTTCGACTTCCATGGGGGCTGCATTGAGCCCTTATAACATAAGCTTCTCGAGTGAGGAGTCCCATTTTATCAGTATTGTAGAGGGCTATGAACATATGGTGCAAAGTAATACATTTTTTAATAGAGTTGCAATATACATGTTTTTCCATGTTTAGTCCTTGTTATGGGAGGAGTATTTTAAAAGCTCTCACCCTTTTTTTCCTATATATCTAAAAAGTAGAAGGCAGAATAGTCTGGTGGACTGGACACAGGCCTGGGAAATAGGTACACCTGAGTTCTAGTTCTCGCACTGCCACTGACTGCCCTTATGATCTCAGGCAAATCACTTAACTGCTCTGTAGCTGTTGTACCCACATCCCAGGATCGTTTTAAGATTACTCAGTGTTTGTACAACACTTTACATCTTCAAGTGATGTCAGTTCCCCTAGGTTTTGATAATGAGAGAGGTTGAAATGACCAGAGGAAAAAGGGGGATTATTAGCCATGATGGGTAAGATTGTTGTGGTCATCGGCCCAATTTGTAGATTTTGGTATGTGGTTTTATTTACTATTTTTAACACACTGATTTATTTACATTTATTAGATGTGCTAAGTGCTCAATAGTATTGTGTCTAATCTACACTTTCTCTTTGCAGTGGCTTTGACCCATGATGTTTTAAAGAAGGCTAGAGGAAACCTGGAAGTAAGTAAAATCTGTTTACATTAAGTGGCTTGCGGTATGTAGCACTATGCTATTGTAAGTACATTTAATATAAATGGCCACATTAATAATATACTTTGCAGCATTACTATCAGTTGTTTGGTTTGTATTTCCCACTGGTGTGGTGTAAACATGAGGGGGTGGTTACAATCATTTAATAAATGTTCCTTAATATTCAATTTGTAAGTTGCCCATTATAATTAGGCTTGGAAGGATTAGATTTTGTTGGTAAATGTCAATTTGTCAGACACACACAAACAGATGAAAAGTATTTCCATCGATGATCTAAATTTACCGATAGGCAGCCCCGTCTCCTTGCTTATGCTTTTTGTAGCTTACCATTCCTATCCTTTCCCACCTCATCCAGTAGTTCATGGTCAGCACAAAGACACAGTCCAGTAACCTAACTTCCAAAATCCTATCCTGTCTTCTGCCCATGCTCAGAAAGAAAGTCTTATTCAGTGCTGCCTTCGACCTGTCTTAATAGTTGACTTTGTTTTCAGAAGCTTTACCCAATGGGACTAGATTTAAAAAAACAAACATTTGGTAATGCAATCTTTTAAATTAGTCCGAGTTTCTAAACAGTCTCCTTTTATATTCCCAGACCTGAAGAAGAGCTCTGTGTAGCTCGAAAGCTTTTCTCTCTCACCAACAGCAGTTGGTCCAATAAAAGATATCCTCTCACCCACCTGGTGTGTCTAATATCCTGGGACTGACCTGGCTACAACAACATTGCAAACAATCCTTTCATATTTGATTTTCTTCAAGCACATTTAGTCTTCACACCCTAGAGTCCATAGCATACAAACTTCCCTGTCTGTCCTCGTCTTCCATTCACACCACTGTTTAGTGATACCCTGCTGGTAACCATTTCTCACTTTCTCCATCAACTCCTCTCTATCCTATTACAACTCTAATCTTCTACGAATCCTTCCTCCATTAGTCTCCTCACCAATGATTTCTCAAAGCTTTTCTTTAGCTGGATGCTATACTATTGTCCCAACCTTGTCTGGGTGAGAACCTGATCAGGCAAAAGGATCCTTTTTCCTGTAAGGCATCATATAGTTTTTCAGCAGGTCTCCATGCAGAAGTAAGAGCCCATGCTTGCAGATGGTCCTTTTGCAGAATCAGGGCCCTAGAGTGTAAGATCCATGGATTTGGGGGCTATTCTAGATCTTGGGAAGTCCTATGTGAGTTTAAAGCACTATGAAATTTATTAATAAGTGCTTTTCTTACCAGGTTCAGCCAGCTGAAAACCAAAAAGCAGCTTCACATATGAACAAGAAAAGGATTCTGTGAAGGAGAAACTTCCACTAATAAAGCCCGTTCCTTTATGTGCTCAGTGTGTAGGCTTCTTTAGTTTAAGCCTTAATATTGGTTGGCTGAAAAGGTTCTTTTGGCACTTAATAGCTGATGCCCTTTGACAAAACTATTGCGAAATAACTTATTTAACATTTAATATAGGGTAAAATGGGTTTTGAATATTTATTATATGAACAGGTACTGGAGGTATTGAAGAAAAGTGCAGAAAGTGTTTAAAATGGGCTCATCTGAAAATTTCTACCTTTTTGTTATGCTGTAATTTTTTTAAAAAGTAGATGCATTTTTTTTTTTGGTGGTACGATATTTCCTAGTGCCTAAAAGACTTAGTCAAGATAGTTATCCACCTCCAAACTTCTTTTACAATAAATACTTGCAGCAGGTTAACAGTTTTTATTTCGGTCTGGCTTGCACGCTGGATTTTAGGACTGTGGGAAGCGTTCAGTGTTTTTAAAGCATATGTGCATGAAGGATTTTGCTGAAATCTCTGAGCTAACTTTCTAATATGACAATGAGAATCTAATGCTAGGTCTGAAAATGTGAATTAAAATCAGGCATTTGTTAAACCTGTTCATGTTAATTATTTTGTTAGAAACTTTCTGAGCACTATCGAAACATAGACCACATGTGGCCAAAGTCTTCACAATTGTTTGGGGGAGTCACTTGTTTTCTCTGAAGAATTGTGGAAGCATTCCTGCCCCTCTAGTGTTCAGTAATCATTCAGAGAAGGTGCTTGACAGAGACCCGCTTCATTCAGTTTTAGCTTCCTTTGCATTAAAACACGAGCCTCTTAGAAGTACAGTCCTTCACGTGGTTGCAGACATGCATTTCACTGGGGGTGTGGCTGTCCAACACATCAAAACCAGAGAACTTCGCTTAATAGGAGCTGTAGGGGCAGCACTTGTGCCCTCTGGTCCTGCAGCTCTTCCCCGGGGTATTTAAGGACAGCTCTGGCCCAACCCCCATCTTAGCACCTGCTGCTTGAGTCAGAGCATGCTGGGTGTTATTTTATCTCATGCTTTTACCATCACAGTGTTTGTGAGTTTGTTCTGTAGTAGTTTATGGTTCATTATATTAGTATCCATAGGTTTTAGTTAGGTAGTAATTAAGTAGGGTTTAGCCTGGTGAGATGCCCTCACCGGGTTTTAAATGTTCTCTATCAGGTGGGGTAGCTATCTCCAATTGAGCGCCCTCCCCACGTAATGTTTGTTGTTCCCGCCAGGGGGGCACTTTAAGGAAGGGTGCTCCACCTGTACATTGTTCATGAAGAGAATACAGGTGGCAAGAAACCTGTGGCTTAAGTAACAGGCCATGAGACCTGTTTTGGCCTTGGGGAGCTGTGCAGATTGTCCTGTCCTGGGGAGCCTATCTGAGATGTTGCTCAAGGTCTGATGTTTCCCCTAAGAAGAGGTGGGATCGTTGTCCTTCCTCTGGTCCTCCAAGGAAGAAGTCTCACAAGACAGAAGACAGAGAGGAATCTCTCAGAGTCCTGGAATAGCCTCTATCCAAGAGGATTGCTGAGCAGCTCTTTGATTGCTTGTAGATGTGGGATGGAGCTGGGCCATATAACCACTCTTCAGTACCATACAGAGATCATTTGGACACCATACCTCCAGTGCCAACTATGGGACATCCATTGAGTCCGATACGAACAACAGTGGCGTCAGCACTGATTATTTCTACCTCATCAGGATACCAGGCAGCATCAGACCTGCTTTGCCTCTCCGTTCCTGATTCCCCAATAATTCAGGAGCACTCAGCTGCCGTGGTGGCTTCTGCTTTTGCTGTGTCCTCAGCACTGCCTGTTCTGGTCACAAAATTGTCTCAATTGTCAGCACCATATTCCACACCGACTAAGATGCAAAGTGCAGAGGTGAGGCCAGCCTCCTTTTTGGTACTGAAGGATCTGTTGGCGCAGACTCTTATTTTCAGATCAATTATACCTTCAGAGTATAGACCTCATTTGGGGGGCAAAATTCAGTCTTTGTAAATTTGCTTTTGATGGGCCGTGCTCTAGCACCTCTGCAAAGAAAGTTTTGCCATGGACATATATGGGCCCCAATCCTTCTCCCACTAGAGAAGTGGCTTAGTAGGAAGAGATGCTTCTACAGAGTCACCTGAAGGGACACAGCAAACTAGACATTTTGGGAATTCACTTGTCTGATGATAACCCTAAAAACTGTAGGTCTTGTATTTAAAAGATTCCTTTATGAAGGTATTTCTGGCCTCTGGTGATAATTGTAAGGGTTTTGGGGCCAGGCTCAAGGACAGGCCCACCTTCCTCTTCGTGCACACTCCTGCCTGTTGCCTTTTCATTTTTACCTCTGTTGTTGAATGTTCCAACAAAACAGGCTATCTGGCTTCATACAGTGCTGCCAAAGGCACAAAATTAATTGGAAAAATAATCTGCTTATTTTAACCCAGACAGGCCTACAGGTAAAAGTGATTGCTGGTAATAAAAGCAGATACAAAGACTGACATTTTGGCTCTTGAAGTCAAGGGCAAGACTCCCTCTAGCATTTATGATTGTGGCAGAACACAGATTTTCCTTCCCATCCTCTCCACTGTAAAAATTTGGCTTTCAAACCCGCCCCCATCGCACATGTGACTGCCAGGCAGCTTTGGCATCAGGGCCTACCAGGGCTTGGTGGTGGATGCAGTGGCTCCTGCAAAAAGGGGAGGAAAAGTTGTCCTTTGCTAGTTCTGAAGGACCAAACTTGTGATTCCAAATTTCCTCAGGCAGGTAGGCTGTTACCTTCCTGCCAAAGGCTGGTTCCTGAGTGACAGCCTTCAGCTATGGGATCTGAACTGGCTGAAAGTGGTGGGTGTGTTCCACTGCAAGGGGCTGATTAACTCCACTATAGAGAGAGTACACCACAAAGTTGTTGGATGTGAATTTCTCCAAGGATTTGACAGAGGCCCATCTCTCTTCACAGCAGTTGAAAATTTCTCAAAATTTCACTTATGAAACTGTAGTAAAATAAAATCATAGTAAAAGCCCTTGAACCCCAGCAACTGTTGGTGTTTCTCTTTTACCAGTGACTTCTAATGGGACTTGTGCTCTTAAGTCACACCAGCATTTTGGAATACCAAACGCTTGCCCCGTGTGTAGGTATTTCAATTGGAGTTAAGCTCTCTTGAAAATCTGGCTCCAATTTTGGGTGCAGAGTACTTGGAAATCTAGCCCACCAAGGGAAGTGAAAGCACAAAACCTGAGTGCTGCTGTCTGTAGCTGACACCAGGGGGAAGCAAACTCATTCAGCTGGGTCGATCGGAGTACACTGGAAAAATTAAAAGTTAAAAATAAACTTTGCAAATCAAAAGGAAAAAAGCATATAGTCAAACGTGCACTTCACTCTCATTGTGCTCACATCTCTAAAAACATTGAGTTAATTTTACTAAGTAGCTAAATTATAGACACTCAGATGTAATCAAAATCCGCTATACATTTCAACTTTCAAAATTAATCAGCCTACGGTTTTGACTTACAACACCTGAAAGAAACAGCTGTACAGCTATATATAGTGCACTCGTGTCTCTTGGTTTTCCTGCAGCCTTTATTCACACCATCTGTATGTTTCTTATTTGCCTTCCTTTTCCCTAGACGATCTGCGACTGTTCTTAACACTTCCTGCCACTCCCCCACCCTCCCCTCCACCTGAATGCTGCTCCTGACCCCCTGTTCCTACAATCAGCTGTGCGGGATGCATCCATTTTAATAAGATATGTGCCTCTCCTAGCATTTGGAGGGGTGGGAAATAGAGTTACTGCTGAAATTGGGTCAGCTGGAAATTTTTTTTTAAAATAGATCATTGCCTCTTAAGAGAGATGATCCTGAGAGATCAAAGTATTTCAACTTAATGAGACGTTCCTCTTAAGTATACACAATTTATTGGGGTGGTTTAAAAATAATTAAAAAAATAAAACCAACCTCACCAGATGGAGTGCCGCAAAAAGACAAAGCTTATGGAGTGTTAATTTTGTTTCATGAGAACCAAGTTTAAATTTTCTTTAAAAATAATGTATGGGGAAAAGACAGGAGGGATAGGCGGAAGGATTTATAGAAGCCATTTGATTTGTGTGTTCTGACCTTCCTTTTGTTTTACGCTCAAAGTGGTTAGAGGACGTGGTGGCCACATGGCCTGGTAGGTAGGTCACTGGACTGACAGATAGAAAATCTGGATTCTGTTGTTGGCTCTGCCTCTGAACATGGGCCTAAAACAATGGGGGCCTGACCTCAGTTGGGGCCTAGGCGCAACTGTAATACAAAAAGAAAATCTAGCTTTTAAAAAATAAATCATTTCCCCCTCTCATCTTTAGAACACTGCGGTCGTTATGGTAGTTAAACCACTGTGTGATGGAGGTTATAGTCTCATCTGCTGCCATCAGTTGCATCACAGCAATTCATTCCGACAGCCAAATGACCTGCTACAGGTATCTTTGGTTCGTGTTCTTTTCCTGCGTGCTGCACCCTCAAAGCCTCCGTCAGTGGCATTCAACATATTACAAGCCATTTCACTGTTAAAGTCTCCAAAAGGACGTAAAAGTAAAATCCAAGAAGGCAAGTAACAAGTTGTATCCTAAATTCATACCTAGTGCATTCGGCACAGGAGGTAAAGCACAGTAACAGAGTGATGTTTAAAGCTGGTCAAAAATGCTAATTCCATTTCATAGGAAATTTTAACATTTTTGGGGCAGGGTTGTTATTTTAAGGGACCAAGGTTCCCAGGGACCTTTTAGGGTTTTTTTTGATGAAAAACTAACCAAAACCCTTTTCAGTTTTTGTCAACAATATCTTTTCCTGCCTCTGCCATCAACTCTGTGCCTCAGTCTCCTCTTCTGTAAAATGGGGATAATAATACTGCTGCCTTTTCTAAAGTGCTTGGGAATGTACTGGTAAAAAGCACAATAGACGAGCTAGGTATTATTGTGTGTCTGTTGTTCATTGTGAGGGGTCTACGTTTTTGAACCTTTTGGCCACTGCTGAAAGGTAGCTGGACAATTGCAG
Source organism: Emydura macquarii macquarii (assembly GCF_026122565.2). Lineage (NCBI taxonomy): Eukaryota > Metazoa > Chordata > Testudines > Chelidae > Emydura > Emydura macquarii. Next base: position 13,159,802 of record NW_027130828.1, read on the forward strand.
GTACAGAGCCAGGCTAGAAAACACCACATGCTGTGAAACTGCTTCTTAGGAGTCATGGGTTTGTGTGCTGATGCTACATATTTGACTCAAGTTACAGTCCCATGCTAGCCTTTGCTTAGTGGACTGTAAGCTATTTGAAGCAGATACTGTATTTTCATTGTGTTTGTACAGCACCTATCACAATGGGGCACAGACCTCTGATTGTGGCACCTAGCCCTAATTGCCATAAAAACAATAAATATCGATTGTAAGCCCCCTGGGGGCAGGGACTGACTTTTTATGCTGTGTTTGTATAGCACCTAGAACAGGGAGGTCCTGGTCCGTGATTAGGTGCTACAATAAAATGTTACTAGCCTTATCCCACTCTCCAACTCAATTTCTTTCCTCCTCTTGCCCTAACCCTTTTTAAAGCCTTCCCTCTTCAACCACTAGATGGCAACAAAACGTTAAACTTGCTTGAGAAACTAGCCTTGATGCCTTCAAATGAGGATGTGAAAATGAAGCTATGTGCCTGCCATTAAGTAAGTGCTGCTTTGAAATTCTCAACCACAAAGGGCTTGATCCTCCTCCTTACGCCCACCAATTTCCCCTACCACAAAAAAAAAAAAAAAAAAAAAAAGGTCTAACTGTGCAGGTTTAGGCCCCTAATTCTTAGCATTTTGAAATTTAAATACGCTGTTTGGTGCCAGGGGTGTTTTGTTTATGTACTTCGATAAAACCAAAGTCTTCCTAAACATCAGCACCCACACAGAGAATAATGAATCCAATGTTAGTCAAACACATCCTGGCTCAGAAACCCTCCTCATTCCCAGGGATGGGCATGTACAAATATCCCGATTGAACTTTGAAATCTGGTCTAATCTCATTTCTGACCACTGTTAGGGATTTGTCAGATACACACGCCACCAGCTTTTCTCAGTAAAGAAGTCTCTTTAAAAATTAAATAGTCCTCTAACATGTCATGTCACGTTAACCAGTGTGGTTCAACTGTGCAAGGGAGGGGAGCAGGTGAAGGGGGTTAGGTCCAGACAGTGTGCTGCTGCAGAGATCTGTCCTGTCCTGCATTAGGGAACACAGGCAGAGAACCCCTACTGAATGGGAGTTTGAACCAGGGACATTCTGTACTATAGCAGAGGTTTCTTCTAGGAGCAAGATGAGCAACTCCATGAGCAAGCAGCAGCAGCAGCATGCTGTGGTCCTCCAAAAAAACCCAGCCACTAAAATGTGGGAATATCACTTTGCTAGCATCCACACACCCAGGGTGGCGTGGGTTATTGGGCTCAAGCAGCCTGTGTGAAGCAATGCTGCAGATTGCGACGATCTATACGTGTCCTCTTCACTCTGTGCTGTTCCCCCATACACACCTCAGCTATTGGGCTGAGGATCCAGCCCCTTTACTGGAACATAGCTAAATCATGTAGGGAGCAATTTCCAGGTGGCGAGAATGAATAACAACTCTTTCCTTCAACTACTGGGAAAGGGGGTGGGTATCTCCAAGTTTAGAGCTTTCTGACGTTTTGTTGCTTTTTATACCATCTGTTCTTATCCTGAAATGGCTCCTGATTTATGCTAAAGGTGAGTCTGAAATGTATTCAAATAGCTTTGTTAAAACAAGCTGCTTCAGACACTGCAGGGGGTGGGGGACCCACCTGGTTCTCCAGCAAACAGGGATTTGCTTCTCATAATATAGGCAGGCAATTGCTCCCCTCCCCTACTATTGCGAGGCTGATGTGACTCTTCTGATTAGCTGGACACTGAAGTGAAATGGAACAAGAGAAAACACAAGGAAAACTTTCAGCTTGCAAAATAATGTTTCCTTCTGCTGCAAAATTTGATTTCCATGTGGATCCAAAATTAAAATGCCTAAGTTGGATCACAAACGAACAATAAAGAATTATGCCAAATTGGAGCAGCTCACCAATAATTTCTGCAACCCAGGAATTCTGGTGGCTCTGGGAACTTAAACTCCGCTGTATATTCCAAATAGTGCCACTTCTGCTAGAATAATTAAATTACTGATTTAACATAGTGCATAAGAAGAAAATACAATGGTGATGATTTTGTCCCACGCTAACGCCCCTTTATGCCATTCTGGAGGTGGAAAGGCACTGGAGGCTGTGGCCAGTGCTCAGTGGTGGCTCTATGTTACCCAGTGTGGCATGGGGTGTGGCTAGAGTTGGAGGGGGTGTGGTCAAGTACCTTGCACTTTATCTGTTCTGGGTCAGCTTCCCAGTGGCAGTTGTTGGAGCAGCTGCTATGCGTTAGAGCAGCCTTTGGAGATATTCTACTAGATAGCAGTGCAGTATCAAGGCCATGGACCATCCCAGCAGTCAGGAGACATAAAACAACCTTTGTGCTTCCCCTCTTGGGGGAGCCTCAGAGCAGGCGCAACACAGGAGAAGTTTGGGGAGACAGAGTTTGGCTCAAAGTACAAGAGCATGTAACATCACCTCCAACACCAGGTACCAAAAATAGTTTGACAGCCACCAATTTTAAGCAATTCACTTCTCTAGTAGAATGATCACAGAGGCCATTAGTACTATTGCTAGAGTATGTCCACTATTTTAATTGTGGACAGCTCCCCTTTGGCACCCATACACATGAGGCAAGCTAACAATTGTGTGAATGGTCAGACTAACAGCTGCTGGATTTAGACAGCATTTGGACCTTCTATTTCACCACTACAGTGATCGCATGCTTGGATAATCTTTATCTTTAATTTTGAATTGACCCCCTACTTTTATAAAAGCTCCATAACCCCATTTTTAATGTGGTCATCTTGTCATTTCTTTAGAAGAATATTTGTAATGATTTTTCCCCCCGACTGAATAATGTGCACGGATAATTTATTAAACTGGTTTGCCACTGCATGCATTATTCAGGAGCTGCAATCTTTATTTTGCACTCAAATGCACAGATTTTTTTGGAGGTGCTAATATTTGGGAATTTGTTTTGTCCCCTTTTGCGAACATACACCAATTATTTAAAAGAAAGAAAACACTGAGAAACTGGCACTAACTCTTGAATCTTGGACATTCAGAATTTCTCAGTGCTTCTGAGCAACACGAGCTCCCAAGGTGTGCTGATTTATATTCTGCTGTCGCATAAAACAGCGAGTAGCCATCTTCACAGAACAAAGCCTATTGACAGGAAGGACTTGGAGTGGGACTCAGAAGAGGGACTTTGTTTCCGCGCTTAACTTTTAGGTGCCTTGCTGCCAAGTGGAATTCACAACCCCAGCTAGGCGCCCAGGCTCCCCCTACAATGCACGGGAAGGGTGAGGTATCTAAAAAGGGATTCATAGACACCAACATGCTGAGTGGGGAGTCACCCAAACTAGCCAGTAGGAAATATTGGAGGGGAACATGGCCTAAGCCTGACCTTCAAAGGAGTTAAGTGCTTGATTCTGGGTCTCCTGCCACCAAGCTGAGTGCCCGAACCACCAGACTGAGGCAGCTGGGCACATGGCAGAAACTTAGACACCTAAAAATGTTAGGTGGAGGTTTTGCATATCTGAAGTTTGGACTTAGGCCCCAAACTGCTACGTTAGGCTCCCCAAGGCCCTCTTCTGACGTCCGCCTTGGTTGCTCCATCCACATCTCACGCAAACCCCTGAAAGCAAAGGACTGGAAAATTAAGCCTCTTAACCAGTTTCTACCCACTTCTCCTCCCCACACAGACACGCACTGTCCCATTACCTCACCTAGCGTACACCCCACACCAATACCCAACTGCCTTCTCCCAACATAGTGGGGGGGGGGGGGGGGGTGCAGGCGCGCACGGTCCTGGGATCTGGTGATCTGGCACAGAGGGATGATGGAAGCTGGTGACGAGGCAAGGTCAGACTGCTAAGGACAAATACCAGCCGGAGCCCAACGTCACAGCCTGCCTGTTAAAAGATGTCTGAGGAGGACCCAAACAAAACTACGTAGAAAATTGAAGAAATACAAAATACAAAAATAAAAAATACAAAACCTAACCTGAAATTTCACACCCACAGGCCAGCTGCTTTTAAAGAAAACAACCAAGTGCCTCAAATGTGCCTCATTTTACACCTGTTTATCACAGCTCGGTCACGGTGGGTAGTGGTCCCTTGCTATAAGAGCTGGTAGAACGCCGGGGTGAGGACACTTTCCATGCCTGGAGTGTGCCCCAGAGAATGTGCTTTTTTGTGATTCAAGGGCATTATTAGCACACTCCATGTGCTCAGCCCTGGCATCCTTACTCGCAGCCAAATCAACTCCCTTCCTTCTGTAACACTGCCTGCGGTGGCTCAAGAACATGGGACCACCCTCAGGGCAGGCCAGTAGGAAGCAGGGCACAAACCCCACAGTGGTTGTGAGTTCTATACTTAGCTTCACCTATCAAGTGGAAACTCCTCAGGGACTATCACAGCCTAACCATGGAGTCTCAGACAGTCCCCTGCCTTTGTGAGAGAAGGTCCCCTACACCATGAATCATGGCATTATTCAGGTTACTACCAGTCCCAAAGAAGGAGTCAATCAATCACACTTTTGGTCTCACACCAAAGCCAGTGCTTTGGAACCAATCCTATAGTAAACTATGTAAGGATTTATTAATTAGGAAAAGGTACTAGAAGCTTCTATAATCAGCACGCTTTATATGTCCTTGAGGACTAACCCAGGCTAAGTAGCTGAGGCTCTCTTGCTTAAGCCTAGAAACCCTTGCCCTGTAAAGTCCAAGCAGCATAGAGATGACCAGCTCCTTCTTGCTTGGCGTTTTTAATCCCCCTTCTGCCATGTGCGCTGAGCTGCAAGCTCAACGGATGGGAGGAATGTACTTGCGTGACTCAACTTCACGAGGATTGGGGGGCGAGCAGAAGACCAAAGGTCTTTTGTCCTCTTTAACAGCTCACAGTAGGCTGTCTGGTGTTGCCAGACCATGCCTGGTGGGAAGGCTGCAACACCTTCTCTTGAAGATCAGCACTTCCCACGTCTCGCTCTCCTTGTCTGGTAGGTTGCACAGTGACAAAGTTTCACGAAAAAAAACTGCTCAAATATTATGTTAGCATCTGTAGCTCATGGTGCGTAGTGAGAGTAGTGCAGAGCTGGGGGAAATGGCAGCTCTCCACAGCCATGTCGCCAAGCCCATGGGGAAATACTGTTCACGTTGATGCCCCACCACTTGCCACATGGAAACTCCTCTCTGGGAGCAGGTGTCTGAGGCCCAGGCATTGAGAGGTCACTGGAGCCAGGATCCTGTGAAGTCAGGGGCCCAGGGAACAGTGGCAGAGAAACTTATGGGTTTTAGGGCATCCCAGCAGAGGCTATTTTCCCCAAGGGAGTCCTGGGATGTGAGCACATTAGAAGAGCTACACATCTGTCCTACTCTTCAGGGAGAGACGAGCGTAGTCCACCTCCCACCCTGACAGGTGGATTGCAAGGACACACCACACTCTGGAATTTTTAGGGTTTATTTGGCCCTCCCTAGGTTCGTCCCCACTCCCTCTACTTGGGACATGATCCGTCCCTTTAATCTGTCCTTAGGCAAAACTCCCACCGGAGTCTGCGTGTAGAGATTTCAGACAGCTCATCATTAATGGATAGACTTGGATGGAGCAAACAGACGGAGCAGCTGCAGTTCCCAGTTGTCAACCAGCATTGGCGCTGCTCGGGATAACAGCTTCCCTTCCTGGGTCAGTTTGAAAATGAGACCTACAGAGCTAAAAGCAGACTTTAACTGCTTGAGTTAAAGGACTCAGCTCCCTCATCTGGCAGCTGTAGCAGGCGCTTATCCTATTTGAGTGGGACCAACCACTAAAGGAAGGCAGACTCCCCTGCTTGCATTATATCAGCACCTCTGAAAACCAGGGAAATGTCTATGGTGTGTCTTGTACAAAACCATCTGGGGAAGAAAAAAGAGCAGTCCAGAAACCAGAGTTAGGTAACCTTGAAGAACAGAGTGGAAAAAAGGGCAGATGAGAAACAAATGAAAGGAAACTGGATGCAGAGGAAGAATAAAAAGCTGCCAGAGAATGAATATGAAAGAAAGAGGGAAAAAGGATAAATGGAGAGGGGAAAGAACTAGAGAATAAAATGGATAGTAGGATATATGGCCAATTATTTCTGATTCTTTGGCTTAAGCAAGATTTATCACTGTAATAAATGAGCTCTTAAGACAGGTAATATTGAGGCCAGAGCATGGACATTATTTAGTCAGCGTAATCATAATATTAATGTTTGCAAAAGTGGAAATTTTTAACTACCTCCTGTCCAGATCTCACCTCTTCACACATTATTCCATTCACTCAAATCAAGGCCCAGTGAATTTTCCCAGAGCTGTGGGGGCTGTTTCCTCAGACAGGCGTGAAGGCTGCTTGACCAGGACAGTTATTATATTTCACTCATGCCGAGAGGCTTCAGCCAAGCTGGGAGCTCCCATAGTGCTCCGGTAATGTGCTGTATGTCCCCCTCTGTGCCCAAACCACAGAGGATAAGAGTCTTTTACAGCCCCCCCCCAGCTACACTGGCTCACTCTTTTGCTCAAGCTTTCGAGACTCGTGCATTTAGCTCTGAAGGTCTCTGATTTAGTCCTTGGGGTATTGGCCAAGACGGCAGCCACCACATATTACTCAGAGATGGTTCCTCCCCCAGAGGACTTGGAGAACTGAGGCACAGCGATGCTATCTGTGACATAGGGATTAAAAATACTTTTCTCACCCCCCCCTTTCTCTCAGTATGTTGTTTTCTAAGTGACTGGTCCAAGGTCACACAGGAAGCCTGAAGTAGAGCTTGGAACTCAACCCAGGGCTTTTCAGTCCCAGTGCAGGGCATTCACTTCAAGATTATCCTTCCTCAAATCTTCAGTGTCCTAGAGTGGTAGATACAACAGAGGGAAAGACTTATTAGATCACCCAGTCCACTCCCCTGGAGGCCAGAATTGTTCCTAATGGACACAACTCTCTGATCCAGTCACATGCTAACTGTGTATATTTTAAATGTACTGTAGCAAAAACGCTACATCTGCTACCTCACCTTAAGTCTCTGAGGGGACTTAAGCATAGAAGGGGACAGAGTCTTTGCTTGCACAAAGCAGCTAATGCCCAGTGAAATGTGAATTTCAGACACTTGGCTCTACGCGAAGAAAAAAAAAAAAAAAAAAAAAAGGAAGTGAGGAGACGACAATGAACTGGAAAATATCCCCAGCTATTAAGCCAGGTTACAATCCTGCATGATTATTGTGCTCTGCAGGAGCCTGTGCCCAGCTGGTTAAGCCAGAGAGAGTCAAAGCATTTTAATACATTCGCCATAGAAAATAGTATTCAATTTCTTCCCGTTTGTTGCAAGCTTTGTTTTTATTGTTTGTTATCCATCAACCACCACAGAGACACAGCGAATGAGCCACACAGCCACACACACACACACCTCCCATCCCTGATTAGGAAGGACAATTTTATATATATTATGGGGAAACACATACCAAGGGCCTGGTTAACATGGCCAGGGGACACGGGAGATGGTGAGTAGAGATTCACACATGCTTCCCTACCCCCGTCCGTCCCACGACTATAGGATAAGGCTGGGGGCTGGGCCAAGGGCCGAGCTGCAGCCTCTCCTTAGAGCCTGGTGGACATGCAGGAGTTAATGGGGCACCAAAGCGGCATCAACACCTGCCTTGGGCCTGCATTCCTGGCAGGGGGTATTTGCACATGTGCGGGCAGAGGAGCCAGTGTCTGCAATGGAGGCGGCAGCTAGGCCTCACTCCGGAGAGGCTGGCACGATGTCTTGGTTGCTCCAGCCAGTCCTCCCACCTCTTCCACACGCCCCCGAGTTGCTCGCCTCCCACGCTGGACATTCCAAGGAAACGCTGACGTGCAGCCCAGATTTTCCTGAGCCCGCCGGCCCCTCCGGCTCACTCCACAGAGCCGTGAGTCCCAGGTATGTCACCCGCGCGGCTCTAGTGTTTAACAGGCCCTGGCACCTGCAAAGCCTGGCCTCTATGCAGGACAGGAGTGATTTAGAGCCTCAGTGATATGTGGGCAAGACAGAAGGAGACACACAGTGTGTAACAGAGAGAGGATGAGGTAAGCTCAATTCTAATAGACTCCCTTAGAGTTACTGACATCTGCGCCATCAGTGTCTGTGAGGCGGGTAGCACCTCGCATGGCAAAGAACTGGGAGCAGGTGTGGGTTAAAAAGGGAGGAGGGGGTGAATCAAGTAAGTGTGTGTGTGTGTGTGTGTGTGTGTGTGTGTAATGAGGGGGGAGGTGGTATCTCATTTGAGTCCGGCCTGGAGAATCTAAATAAGAAAGTCTGAGGCCATGTCTACACTGCAAAATTGTCAACGTCATTTACTTCGGCATCCAGCCCCCGCGGTTATTAAATCGCTGTGTGTGTGTGTGCCCACGTAGCCCTTTGTGTTGGTGGTGCATGTCCTCGTCAGGAGCGCGTGTATCGATTGTACTGGCAGTGTGGGCTGGCTCCTGAAAGTCAGTAACAGTCGATGTAAGCAACGCAGCGTCCATGCCAGAGGTAATCAATTTTTTTTGTCAAGGTCCAAATTTCTTGGTCAAGGTATAGTCAAAGTCCAGCCTACAGAGAAAAATGATACAATAATAATGAAATAAAAAGATTTCACGGTCCATTCAAAAGCATCTGGCTTTTGATATGGCCCCGTCTGCCTATTGACTACCTATTGTCTATACTGATACTGCGTCGACCTAACAACTCCCACCTTGACGCTGTGCCTCTTGCGGAAGTGGCATTATTAAGTTGGTGTAGTGGGGCAGTTACATCGGCGGGAGCGTAATTTTAGTGTGGACACTTACATAGGTCAACGTAAGCTGCCTTGCATCAACCTAACGCTATAGTGTAGCCTAGGCCGAAGCATCTAGTGGGCGTCTGAGCTGGTGCACCATACACAGGGTGGGGTGTGGAAGAACTTGGGGCTTTTCTACAAGAGAAAATTGTACCACTTTAAACTAAGGTGCAAACACGCACACCTCCCAATAATGGCTCAGCATCCCTCCAGAACAGGCCTCAAAACTGAGCCCACCAGATTTTGACTGAGAACTCTTTTCGACAAGGTTTTGATCAGTTTTTTTTCCAGCTCTGCCAACCTGCTAGCCCCCTGGAGCAAAACCTTTTGCAAGGAGTAGGTGCAAATATCTGAGGGCAAGGTTGAGATGCGTGAGTGTAACTGCCAGCCATTGCCATGTGTTTTTACATTTAAAATAGTCCCTGCAGTGCATGAGGATTTGTGTGCAGAACGCTCATTAAACACGGATGGGACCTGGTTGGCTGTCCCTGTGCCTAGCACTAAACGTATTCAGCCTTTCAGGCTGCTAATGGTGGCAGTAGCACTAACAGAATGATGCAGAAATGGGAAATCTGTTTTGCTTCCTGTAATCATAGCAAATTTTGCATTCTGCAGATGCCACGTAATATGAAATTAAATAACTCCATTTTGTGCTAATTTCGCATTTTATCTGTCATGAATAGAAAAGGTAAGTTCTTTGCTTCCAGAGCATAATTTCAGCCCAATTTCTCCTTTTCTCATGATTTCCCCCAAATGATGCTCTATGTGAAGCCTACATCGTGCTTCCAAGTACCATTTGATAAACCATAACAATCATCCTAAATCTCAGTATTAGCCACACGTTCTCCCACACCCCCTTAATATTTTATGCCTTGAGGGCAAAAGAAAAGAACTGATGAGAGAAGCTTGTATCACCCCACCATCCCTCACCAGCCCCACCTACGGATATGCATTCTCACTGAAGCTATGACTGTCCCAGCCATTAACATAGTCACTGAATGTCGTTGGTGGGATTTTGTTCTTCATGAACACATATGTTCGAGAAACATTTACTTACATCCTGTAAAAATGTAATGAAGTTCTCTCAACACACCGCTTTAAAGATTTGAAAGTTACTGTCTCCTAAAAGTCCTCCACACAGAAAACTAGTGTTAACTATTGTAAAAATACTGGTGGTTAGAGAAAGAGAAGCCTCCTGTTATAGTTTCACTCAGTGGTCCACCTTTATCAGAGACACACAAAATAAATGTGTGGAATAAAATTAAAACAGTTTAGACGAAACCTATTAATTTATAAATCCTGCATCTTGGCAGGGATTTAGACCAGATGACCCTTGTGGTCCTTTCTAACTCTGTGATTCTATGATTCCGTAAAGAAGGAAAATAAGGGGGACGGCAGACAGTGGATGGATTTTAAAGTGACTTGCTTTACTGAATCCACCAGATGTCATATTGGCATTTAAAAATCTAAGGTGGTTTGTTATGCAGTACAGATTGTCTTGTGCTTGATCTCCTAAACCCACCTCCATCCATCATCATCATAACTGTCAAGATAACAGGGGACAAATTTTGATTGCAGTCTGATTATTTTTGTTGCTGTAGAGACAAAGATATATACCCAGTTCTGGAGCCTGAAAAATTCCACCCCTCCTATGGGAAGAGAGTATCTTTAAGCACAAACACAAACCAAACTTCAACCTCTGGAACTCCTTGTTATTCAGTGGAATTCTCCTGGGGACAGAAGGAATTTTAAGGTCGTATTATGATTTTTTACCCTAATGACCCTAATGTAGAAAAGAAGAAGAAGATACCAGGCCCCATAGCTTTAATGTGAACAGGTATGGTGCAGAACTCTCATTGAGAGTTGACATGAGGATACTGGGACAGACAACACAGGAATTTTATGAAGCCTCTCTTCTCCAGAGAAACATCCTAATGCTCTACTCTCTGCTCCTCCCTCCAATGTCTGCTTTAGTGAGACAAGTTGTGGCTCACACCTGTGCTCTGCCTGCTAGCTTGCATCGCCATAGGCCCCCTAGTTGGTAATCATGATAGAAAGGTCAAGGACTGACTGGACCATGGAGAATTAACTCCTTCTACATGCCCCTAGAGGTGTTCCCTCCATGGTAGAGATAATTATAGATGCCGCTTTGTAAATCCCAGTCTAAGGGAGTTGGGTGCTTCACTCCCTTTAAGTTCCTTTGGCAATCCCAGTCCCGCTGTACACTAGTGGGTGCCCAGTGGCAGGCATGTACTGCTACTTCCCATGCTTTAGCCTTTCTAGACAGGAGACGACAGGATTATTGATCTTTACATTTCATGAGTCTGTCATGCAAATAATGCCATCCAGATCCATGCAAAACCAAAGCACATAATCACCACCACCATAGCATCCTCCCCAGCCCCTCCCAAAAGCCTCCTCCAAAAGAATTACATTTTAAAATGGAGAAAACCAAGGTTATATGGATATTAACATGATATTCCAGAAACACCTAGAGGCCTTGGTCATGCTGGGGGCCAGGTTTTCAGGCCAGAAGGGACCATTATGATCTAGTCTGATCCCCTGCACAAAATTTGACCCAGCAATTCCTGCATTGGCTCAATATCTCCTACCTCATTAATCAGTTCTAGAGTTGGAAACATTCAGAAAGTGCTGCTGTTTACATAGAGCTGGGTAAAGGATGTCCTGGACTTCCTGGTGAGCTCAAGGTCTGTAGGTATCTCTTCTAATGGGGTTCCCAGACCAGAATTGGAGGCCCTCTGCCTTCTCATCAAGGACACAATTGGCACCAATGTGAATGAATCAGTGTCAGGAAATAGCAAATGCATCTTTAAAACTAGTGTGGCAAGGTGGGCCTGTTTTGCCCCATGGGTCTGCACTCCTTACAGCTATGCCAGTGATGTGGCTAGGTGGGAGCAGGGTGGGGAGGCCTGGTCCCACCCTCTACCCCAGGCCCCAACCCAGGGACCCTGCAAGGAGTAGCCTCAAACAATTTAGTCCAAGGGCTACTACCTTTCCTGGGTCACTCATCTGTAGCCCCCCCAGCTTGTGGCTCTCCTTCAGGCTCTTTGGGGCCAGCATTCTCTGGTCTTGGTTGCACAGGCTCCTTCTTACCTCCCATGGCTGGGTGCTCTCACCACACTAGCTCCTCCACACCTTGCAGCTGCAGCAGCTCTGCTCAACTCCCCCTCAGCTGCACCCATCTGCCTGGCCCGGAGGCTTTTAACTGCTGGGGCAAGCTCCTTGATTGGCCCCAGCTGGCCTGATTGGCATAATTGGCCTAATTGCCCTGGAGTGGACGCAGCTGGATCACCCAGGGAACAGGGATTTGCTAAGACTGGGGCTCACATCCCTCCAGTCCAGCACTCTCCTATAGCCGTCAGGGCTGGCCCCATCACACTAGGTTGATGAGAAAAAACCCAGTGACTATGATATCTATCTAAATCTATCTATCTATCCATCTATCCCCTTTTCACTGACCTACTACCTATATCTGTTAGCCATGCATTCATTCTTCAGAGGATCCAGAAAAACAAAATCACTTCAGCCAACCTCACAAGCTCCTGAGGGTTAATTTTTTTTTTTTAAAGGCTGTTCACTCAGTGTAACCTTTACACAGACCATATTTTCCATACCATGGGAACAGCCTAGCATCTTATGCCAGGCATGAGCTAATCTCTCTAAAAATGGAAACTTTTCTGGGGTCTGGCAGTGGAAGCCGAGATAATATAGCCATCTAGTAAAGACTTGGATTGGCCCCGCTCCCTACGCATTAGGCCAAGCTATTGTGTGTTAAAGCACCAATAATGCTCTTTCCAGATGCAAAGGCGTCTGAGTCAATATAAGCTTCTGCTGTGGTTATTGCATCGAGAATAATCATCTCTGAAGCCCATGTGACCAGTCAGTTTTGGCTAATTTGCATTCAAAACCAGAAGCTCCTTAGTGGGCATTGCTAATAGAAGTTGGACACATCCTCCTCAGAATATTGTGGTGAACTCATTATACGTAGAATAGAGCTAAAACTCAGATTGGCTCAGCTGTGTCACAAGCACAACACTTCTGGCTCTTAGTGGACATTCTCCTTTAGCTTACGTGTCAGTGATCTTTAGCTTACATGGGGAGGATCTGTCTTCTATCCCTGCTCGCACCGTGACGTTCCAAACAACCTTGGAGTGCATCACAATAACTGAGGTGAATTCCTACATGGTCATGGGTTTCTTACAATATAACCCTCCCTTTTCACGGCGCACAAGCAGAGATTTTAATTCTGACAATGAACTCCCAAGATGGTGGCTTTGCCCGGAATTAAACAGTACAAACTAAAGGACAGTTCCATCAGTGTCTCTCATACTTCGGGGAGTGTGAAAAGCTGGACTCAGCAGCCCTGTGGGCTGGGAAGGACCTCCTGAGTCATCTGATTCCTGAACAAGTGCAGGAGTGGTTCTATCAGAACTCCTTTAGTGTTTCACTCTGTTCTCCCTTAAAAGAAACCTAGACAGGGGTTGAATTGACAGCCCAAGAAAAGAAGTCCTCTATCTACAGAACAGTTACAAGAGGGACAAAGACTATGCAAGTCTCTTCCCTCTTCCCCTACAACATGCCTCATCTCTAGAGATGGTCCTTCCAGGTTTGGGTTAAGATGGTAGCTCAGGTCCATGATCCATTTGGGCTTTGGCCTATCAACGGAGATTGCCAAAAAAGGAGGCCAAGTAGTGTTACTCAGCATGGTGGTTTGTGCAATATGGGCACAATCATTTACAGCAGTGCTCACTTCACACAGATCAACCAGCCGTCAGAAGACAGCAACAACTTTCAATCTCTCCTTACCTGAAATACCCAGTTCCTCTGCATCCAATTTTTCTTGGACACTTCTACCCCTAGGGCTTTCCTCAACATCCCTGGGTGAGCTATTCTGTTGCTCCTAGAATTGAAAGACTTCTGTTCTCACTCTACAACTTCATATCCAATTTTTCGGTTTTCTAATGTTGGGCTGTCATTCCTAGTCTCTTGTTTTAACTACCTTGATTCATGCTTTTTCAGGAACAGAGGCAACTGAAGAAGCAGAGAAATTGAACTATGTAGGATTGCCGCCAGCCTTAATAAATTCAGATTCTTATTCGGGAGGCAGCTTTAAAAAACAAAAACAACCCTAATCTTTGGGATCTCTTTGTTCAGAATCTGTATTCCATTAACACGCTGGCATAAGGCACAATGAAAAACAACAGAAAGGGAAACCCACAACAGTGGGTAGCCAGAAAACAGAAGCAGAGTAAATTATTAACATACTGAATGTGCAAAAATGAGCAGAGGACCTCGACTCAAACAAAACAATCCTGATGGGAAGAACAGTCAATAATAACTCTTCAGAATGGCATAAAAGCATTTGTCCAGGAGGGCACCTGTGAATTAGGTAGCAGAGATAAGAAGGAGCCAAATTCTAGCAAGCAACAGTTTCTTTAAACTGATTAGCTGTTTCACTTGAAGCCAGAGCGGGGCCTTCAACACAATAACAACATGCCTGGAAAATACAAGTGATTGTGAGTCTCCTGACAGCAAAACACCATATACAAACGCCTGATGGAAGGCCAGCAAACAACAAATTGCAATAATCTAGCTACAGGCGACAAAAGTTTGCCTCAGCATCCTAGTGAGAAAACAAGCAGGGACAGTGGGCAGAGCTCCTGGGATGCTAAAATGCCATTGCCATGTTCTCGGTGGACGTGACAGAAAAGCTCAGATTCCAGAACGACTCATCGGTGATGAGTGTTAGCAACAGCAGAGAGGCGTGTGACAAACTCCACTCAACAGTAACAATCAGTTTCATCAGTATTTAGCTTTAGAGAGCTACATGGCATCCAGTTCAGCCCCCAAGATGGCAATTAGGCAGCACAGTGCTAGGTGGGGAGGAGCAGGGGGCGGGGGGAGAAGAAGGGATCGGAATACTGGTTCCCAGTTCCTCAGCACACTGCAGATGCAACATGATAAGTCCTTCAGGAGGAAAGGCATCATGTTGTTCGCTAGTGGAGCCCTCTGGTCCATGCATAGAACAGCACTGGCTGGTTTTGGAGGGGGCTTCGTCCAGATGGGGTTGGAAATGAGAGTTTGCCATTCATTCTCATTTGGCCACTAGAAAACCAAAAGGGATTAATACTATTAAATAATAATGGCTAGGCAGATAGCAAAGCAAGACAACTGCTAATGATTTGGCTTCTTACACCTACCAGTTGTGCATGGCAGTAGGGTGACCAGACAGTCAGCAAGTGAAAAATCGGGGGCAATAGACGCCTGTATAAGACAAAGCCCCGGGACTGTCCCTATAAAATTGGGACATCTTGCAGCTCATCTATGAAAAACATGGTAATATTGTTCTTATCCCTCCTTTCTTCACCTGTTACTTCTTGTCTTTATGCTCTTTTGGGGTGGGGGCTATCTTTTAATATAGGTCTGGACAGTGCCTAACCCAACTGGGAGCCAACTTAGTCAACCCCTACAGGCACTACTGCACTGCAATTAGTAACGAACCTATGTAATGGCATAGCAGATCAGTAGTAAAAGCTGGGATAGATCGCAGGTCTCCTGGCTCCCACTTTCATGCTCTAGCCACTGAACCACAACAGCATATAGATTGATGATAGCAGAGGACCCAGGATAAATCCCTGGAGAAACTCTGAGCTAGTCTCTGCCACACGAGATATTAATTAACCTAGGTTGTGAAGGTGGGAACTTAAAGGCAAGAAGGTTTTTTTAAAGATATTACCCCACAAAGCAATAGATGGTAGTAGGACCTTGCTTATTTGCACTTTGCCGGTCTGCATATCCCAAATGTTGATCCAGAGAAGCTGTTTCCCCATTGCTTCAGAGACTTAACAGCACTGTTGCTTGTAGAGAGGTATCCTATTACTAAAGCTGTGTTATTATTGCAAGATACTGCAGAACATTTACTAGGATATTAACTGTTTTTGCTAATGCTCTTCCACCAGAAGCATGAAGTCCATCAGTGATCTCACTGCGTTGCTAACCTGGGAAGCGATCAGATAGGTGCTAGTACAATATCTGCCTCCCCCAGATGGTTCTTAGATACCCTCTGTTAAAGATACCTCTGAAAATACCCTGAATAGCAGGGTCACCTGTGTTCTTTGTGCACGTGTTTGGTTTTAATTTGTTCAGTTGGTTTAATTTTGTTTTGGGTTTTGACGTCTCATTTATTTCTTGCTTTCACTGCTTCTCTGCCAGCATCCCTAGGTCTTGATTTGTCCTGGGAAGATGCCAGGGAATAACTACGAGGAGGGCTTAGCATAAATAAATTAAACTGAGCAACACTTAACAACTGAGCGGAGAACATTCTGCACTGCATTATCCTGGCTTTTAAAAAACTGTGGGCCAGGTCCTTAGCTACTGTAAGTCAGTGTAGCACCAACTTCAATTACGTTTTATTTACACCGGCTGAGATCTGCCCCTGAATTTGTTTGCTTACTAATTCACAATGGGGCTCCCAGGCATTGATTTGAATGAGCCAGGCTCTACTGACAGGTGCACAACTGAGGCAATTCCAAACGAACAAGAGGTTGGCTAACAGAACAAGCCAGATCTTCCTCTCACTTTATAACTACATGGAGTTAACTCTGATCTACACTGCTGTAATGGAAGTGAGAGGAGAATCGGACCTCATCTGCGCCATATAAATACGATCAGCTATAATGGCCTCTCTTTGTATTAACTTTCCCATTGCCGCTACCACTAATCTTGGTGTAAAACAAGAGATTTAACATCTCTTTCCCATTCACTCATTAGTGCCAAAATCCAGCATTTGTGACATGGCAGTCGCTGCAGAGTTGTCACCGCCATACTGGGTTTGAAGTAGGTGTAAACACGTTACACCTAGTCCATCCTGCTGCACGCTTCCCTACAGAATACTCTCAGTGCTTGTCTCAGTGTCGTTTTCAGGCTACACATGAGACTATTCTAGTGTCTAGTCAACATAGGCAGTTTCCTCCTGATATTCCCCCTGATTTTCCCTTTCCCATCTATCAATCTTCTTGTACCACCCAAGCCATTTTCTCTTCCTCTTCTGGGCTTAGCGCTTGTCACGAGTTCTCAAAAGTAGGCTCCAAAGAATCCTTCCTGATAGGTCTGCACAATGAAATATGGAGGGTCACGCAGTGGGGGTATTAGAGTGTTGGGAAGGGAGGTGGAGTCCACGAGCGGATCTCTGTCTCATGCAATTATCTGCAGAACCAAAAAGTTGGAGGTGCCTCATTATATAGTTATATCCCCCGTGGTCATCATTTAGCCGAACTAAAATGTATTAGGCCAAAAGCCCATCTAGGGTAACTCCACTGATCTCAGTTGCCATGGCCCGTTTGTTGTCAGACTTCTTTGCTGAGATTGCCAGCATGGGTTTCAGTTACCAGTTATGATGCTGGCTTCTGTACCATAGATACCAGTCTAGACTTCCAGTGAGCAGTTCACCAATTCATTGCACATAGGCCACTGAACGCTCATCTGAT
Organism: Emydura macquarii macquarii; assembly: GCF_026122565.2. NCBI lineage: Eukaryota > Metazoa > Chordata > Testudines > Chelidae > Emydura > Emydura macquarii. The sequence goes on from NW_027130828.1 coordinate 13,177,087, forward strand.
TGTGCTCAGCAGATGCTATTGGTTTTGTAACTGTGTGGGGATGCAGCAACTGCAGTGTCCTGCTGGTTTCTTTGAGTTAAATATCAACTTTTGTTTTTCTTTTGAGGGTAGAGTAGGAGGTCACCAAGATCTGCTTACTTCCAGAAGTTAGAAGCAGAGACAATGAGCCTAAGAGTGAGAGGACTAATTAACTTTCAGCCTATACTAAGAGATAGACTCTCTTCTCCCAGTCCAAGTTCTTGCTGGTAATGTTGCAGATAAAGTGAGTGTTACAGATAATATGGTCTGAATTATTTTATTACAGTAGCACCAAGAGACCCCAACTGAGATCAGAGCCTCATTACTTAAGGCTCTGTACAAAAACATAGTGAGAAGCAGACTCTGCCCCAGAGAGCTAACAATATAAATAAAGACAGAAAGGGAGACAGAGCCACAGAGAGGGGAAGTGACTTGCCCGAAGTTACACAGCAGGTCAGAAGCAGAACTGGATATAGGGCACTGGCCTGGGAATCAGGAGACCTAGGTTCTATCTGCCAGACTATGCTGCCATCAGACTGGATGGATGAGTCCTAGGGATAGAAAGGAAGGCTAGGGTTGCATATTTAAAGGGCATTTAATAACTCTCAACAGGGATGGGCACAGTTTGGAGGGAAGCTGTGGGAAAAGTTGGATTGATATTGATCTCAAAAGCTTCAAGGGTTCAAGGTATTTTATAAACTCTTTCGCTGTCCAGCATGAAACCGTAATAGATAGGTTTGGGGGGGGGGTGATGTTTTTACAGAGGCACTGGGTGTTTGGACTAGTACAGTGTCCCTCTCTGGTTTTCTTGCACTTGTTTATAATAGTCAATAAATGAACTCCAATTAACTCAACCCATTTTTCATGGCAGACAAAAATTATAGGTTATTGTAACATTTTATGAACTTTCACTCTCTTCTTACTTTTGAGCTTACAGTAGGGGTAAATCTGTAGACCCAATAATCCCAACACGATACTGGCTGTATGACTGGACGCAAGACCATTGACATTGCTGAGTCCAAATGGGTGAAGAATGATATGCACGTCATGTGCAGAGGAGCTGCACAGGGGTGAATTTTACCAGATGAGATGAGATGTAAGGGAATGCAAAGTCTTTCCAGTAAATCCCAGGAAGCCATTTAAAGTAACAGTAAGCCTAGTGGGGTATTCTTCCCGAAACCAGCCAGGAAGGAGTGCTGGCACAGAAGTCAAATGACAGGGTTCTTACTAGTCCAAATAGGCAGAGGCAAAGAAAAGATCTTTCCAGCTGGAGGTATTTTAAACACATACAAAATAATGTCGGCATTATAGGACTGCAATCTTTAAATTATATTCAAAAAAGATGCTCAAAGCATATATCATTGAATTATGAACAGCTTTGGCAGCTTTATTGATGATGTTGAATCTGGTTGACAGATGCATTTACACTGCATAAGCATTTGAGATGCTAGAGTAATTGCTTATTAGTCTTGTTGTGAGGCAAAACACCAGATTGAAATAAATAGAAGCTCATGAACAGAGAATTTTGCTGCCTCTTTGATTATTTTTTCAAGCTAACCATCTGCTAAGCATCTGGGATTCTTAGAATCCAAGATTCATACCATATACAGGTGGGAATTGAAAAAAAAAATACAAATAGAAAGAACTTGAAAAAACCCAAACAAACTAGTGTATAAAATTGTTGTAAAATGACTAAGGAAGTTTGTTTTGTGATTGGCATTTGAATATGATTAAAAAAAGGTAGATTCCTACTGGCTGAAGTTTACTCCAAGCAGGGGGCCAGCTGAGGAGTTATCGAGCACTTTATCAGGGCACTGTATTTGTGCTGGTTTCTGCACAGTGGTTTGATGGTTAGTTAAGACCAAAAAGAGACAGCTGGGGTGCAGAGGGCTGTGTTGGAAGTAGAACTAAGTGACTTTAGGGACGGGTCCAAAGTCCATTGAAAGCAATGGAAAGATTCCAATCCCATGATTCCATTGGGCTTAATTCACAGGAGATTTGCAGAGACCTCTTTAGTTCCCTTTTGTGTGGATCAAAAGGCCTCAGTTTTGGGAATCCAAACGAAGTGAGAACTGCCTGATCTCAGATGTGAAGGAGATTGCTTGGCAGTGGAAGGATTTAATGCTTGTGGTTTATTTCAAGTTTTGGAATTCACTGAGGCTCCTGGGGAATAACAAACCCAGTGTGTGAACCATGAAGTCTCTCCCCAACTGTGGCCAAGGTTATTTCCTCCAGCTCCACTCTTTGTTTGATCAAGGCAGTGGCGAATCAATGTGTTTAAACAGTCGTTTACACCCATACAGAATGGACTGGGAAAGAGACTACACAAAGAGCAAGGCAGTGGAGAATTGGGCCTTTTACAGATCTTCCAGGACCTCACAAAGCACTACAAATCAACTCTGCCTCCTAACCTCCTCGGAGCTGGGCGTTATCACAATTTTACAGCTGAGGAAACAAGCACAGAGAGATGAAGTGACTTGTTCAAAATTGAACAAGGGTCCTGGTAGAGATGGAAGTAGAACCCAGCTCTCATAATGCCCAGTCTGTATGCCAGCCAACCCCTCTCTCAACTGGTGGGGAAAGGGGGAATACATCTCAGAATGAGGCACTTCACTGGGTGGGAGAAAATTCTCAACGATTAAGTTATACATAGAACCGGGCTTGGTGTGCTGCACGTTTTCACCACCTGTGACCAAGAGAGGGTTCTATTCCCATAAATGCCACCGACCAGCTTTGTGACTTTGGACAAATCACATCCTGTCTCTGTGCTGTGCCTGTGTTTCCCCTCTCATGCATTCCAGATGTCTCTATTCAGATTGTCAGCATTATGGGGCAGGATTGTCTATCGTTAAGTGTACAGCGCCTAGCACAATAAGACCCCCAGTCTCAGCTGAGGCCCCTCGGCACCATTAGAATACAATTAATAACAACCTAAAAGTCCAAAACAAAAAGGGTAAAATTCAGGATTCAGAAAGGAGAAGTTTACTACAGTCTGACAGATAACGCCATTGATAAAACACATAAAATGTTTGAATTTCCCCCAGCTGCTAATGCATATGATGCTGAGAAAAGGGAAGCTAATAAAAAACAGCCAGCTAAATAACTGTCCAACTAAAGCAAATAATCATAAAAAGGACATTTATTTTTCTTTTAAAAAGATTGACTTAGACATGCATATTTCAGCATAAAAAAGTGCAATTATAAAAAAGCTTTTAAACTAATATTTGTTTGTTGTTCTGAATTATTAAGCATTTCTATTAGTCATTGGACAGAGCATTTCGGTTAATCTCCCTTGAACAGACACACACAGGTATTTCTAAGACTTATCCCTGCGTCATGATGTGCCATCTCAAAAAAGCAGTAAACAGTGTCTCAGAGAGCAGAATTTGTGTGACAAATTCAAGATTAGGTGGATTCTGATCTAAAAATTAAATTACTTATCAGAGAAATAATATTAAAGCAAAATAAATTAGAATCTCTACTGAAGATTCTAAAAGTAATTTTTAAAATTAATTAGAATAAAAAAGATGGATCTCAAAGGCTAGGACAACTCTAATTTAGACAGATGGTAATTAATTCCTTATTTCAGAAATTCATTAATGGACTGTAAGAGCAAGTCATTCCTTTGCTAAAGTTAAACTCCTGAGAGGTAGATTCATCTGGAACTGGGATGTGTAAACTTCCTCACCTTCCCCTGACACAGTGGTATGGAAATTCACACCAGCAAGCCTCCTATTGGGGTGACCATGTTCAGACCATCAACTCGCCCAGACTGAGAGCTGATTTTCGATGGGTGCCTACCTCCCACAGGCTCTTTGAAAATCCCAGCCTAAATAGTCATTCTTCTTCCCTTTGGTGCTGTGAAGATGCCAGTCAACACAAACAGGGCAGGACCGACCCTGGCCCTTGCAGGAATTTACAAGGCGAGAGGTATAAAGAAGCATCATCCCATTCGTACCCCACTTTCCAGGAGTAGCCGCAGTTCTACACATGACCACCCAAAAGGAGAGTGCAGCCAGCTGAAGCACAGTGGAGCATGCTCACTCACCCTTCTCAGGCACAATCAGGAGTTAAAGGAAGGGGGGAACATCTCCCACTCCCTGTTAAAAGCAGAGGAAAGCTCCCACCTTTTCTCCCTAGCCTGGGTAAGCTGCACTCCTTCCACAGCTCTTCCGCTCCCCACCCAGTTTGTTGGTGAAGCATAGAGCTCCCCTCCCTCTGTTTCAGTTTACTTTAACCACTGGGCGTAACATGTTCGTGGATCTCCCCGTGCTGACCAGGGCCGGGTTTCCAGTTGGGCGCAGTAGACACATGCCTTAGGGCACTGCTGTTCTAGAGACACCTAAACAATGGCGGATTCGGGGGCCCTGAACCAATGAGTACCGGAACTCTGGCCCCGCCCACTGCTCCTCCTTCTCACTCCTGGGGCCCCCACCCTTTGGCCGGAAGCTGGAGCCCAGAGGGGGAGCATATTTCCCCGGCCTGGTGTTAGTCAAGCTGGTCACCCCAGCCCCTCTCACACAGCTGGCCCTGTCAGTCCCTCTCTCCCTGTCTTGCCCCCTGCCCTCCCACGTGGAAAACAGAAAGGTCAGCTGTGGGCAGGGGGATGCTCAAGATGCTGTGCGTAAGGGCACGTAAGGTGTAAATCCAGCCCTCGTGCCGACACAGCTCTGGACTGACCACACTGGGGCTCTGAGCCTTAAAAGGGAAACAAAGACTCTAGCGAGGAGGGGACAGACAATGACTTCACAGCCAGGCAGTGTCTGTAGAGCACTAAGGTATAGCGCTTAGAGGGGATGCATTTCTCTGCCCTCTCCCCCTTGTAAAAACACCAGACACATAGTTCGTGGCTCTGAAATAATAAAAATCCACATCAGTTTCATGAAGCAATATCCATGAATGAATGTGTACAACAACAGGCTCACGGCCTAAATTTCCACCACCAATATATAAATCCACTGGCAGCCTGATCCCTTGCCAGCCCCCAGGGGTAGAAGCTAAACTATGATGCCAGTCCAGGCCTGGAAAACACATTCCACTGGCTGGCATCTGGATGGCTTTGATAACTCGCTACGTTTATAGCTTATCCTCAGAGCTGGAGGGTTTGTTAAAGGGAGGATAAGCAGGGCTTGAATTGGTTCCCAGCATCAACTGGACATTAGCTCAAACCAAAATCCTGGATATGGAAAGAGCTCAGCTTTGGATCCGGATGCATCCTCTCCTGCTAGCCCTTCTCCCTGTGCTGGACTGAGCCAAAATCCTGGATCTGTAACTTCGTGGCGGGAATCCTGGCTATGAATTCAAACTTCGGATGCAACCTTTTAGACTGTAAACTCCTTGAGCCAGGGCCTATCATTTTATTATATATTTGCCCAGTGCCTAGCACAGTGGGGCCCTGGTCTGACTGGCCTTCACGCACGGCCACCATATAATTGATTCGTATATGCAAGTTAGGCCATTAGGTTTTCACGGGAGACAGGCCTGTGCGCTGCGTGCACAGAAGCTTGCAGCCATCCTTGGCTTAGCGACACCAGGAACGTGTAGGAAGCAGGATGGAGGGGATGCTGTCGGAGCATCTAATGGTGTTTGGAGGATAATCGCCCCATGGCACTAAAACCTGTTTTCATGCCAGTCCCATATTCTTCCTGGAAGAGGAAACGCTGGAAGAGAAGGGCAGATCGGAGAGCAGCTTGGGCTTCTACCTTTAGAACAATAAACTAAGGAGCATATATGGGGACTTTAGATATTGCAACCTGTGTTGTCTATAACATATATATACAAACTTAAGGTTGCCTGGCACTTTCCTTTTAAATCCATGTTTTCAATTGCTTATAACTTTGCCAAACCACCTGAATCTTCTCCATGCTGAGAGTTTGCCTAAGGCCGAGGATTTTTTGGGAATTGGCGTCAGTTGCAGTTGCCAATGCTCAGGGCTGGAGCTGGCTGAAACTCCCAACTTTTGGTTCTGGGTGAAATTTTGGGTTTTCGAAATTTGGGGTGTTCCACATTGGACCAAAACCAAATTTGCTGAAATATCTTGGCAAATCGAAAATTCCATTTCGGAAACGTTTCTGACACATCATGTGAAACTGACATTCTTGCTATTCACCAGATAGCAGCAGTGAAACTGACAAAAGTGCAAGTTTCATCCAGCTGCTGCCGGGACACCCAGCATCTGTGGCCCCGCAGGAAGCCCCCACCCACAATGACTGTCCCAGGGCCAAGGCTTCCAGGCATCTGGATCAGCTGGCTATCTGGACTGCCTGACTCCTCAGTGGGCAATCATCAGAGACAACTGACCTGAAAGTCTGGAAGCCTTAGAGTCCCTGGTCCCTGGGCAGTCCACATGGAGCCAAAAAACCCGCAGATCTCAGGGCTTCCAGACTCAATGCTGCAGAACTGGGAGCCCAGCTCTGGCTAGAGCAAGGATTCCAGGGCTTTCATGCTCCTAGCTTCAAGCGGGGAGCCAGGAAGCCTTGGCTTGGAAGGGCTGTCAAAGAGCCCCGGCTAGACCCAGGGCTCTTAGGGTTCTAGGTTCCTGCTCCATGGCAGGGAGCCTGGCAGAGCTGGGAGCCTAGAAGTCTGGGGATCCACAACTTTGGGGTTGGCACACATCCCACCAGAGTGAGGAATGTAGCCACCCCTGAAATCCTCAGCTCTAGAGCCAGGCAGGCTCCCTGCAGTGGAACATTTAGACCAACGAACAGAACCAGCCTATTTAAAACAAGGCTTATGTTATGGGTTTCCCTTTTAGATACAGTTACCCTTTCATCTTCCTCTGAAGCCCTTCCCTACTGTATAAGTGTGCTGATACCCAGTGTACCAAGCACTGTCCAGAAGAGGCCATAATAGTTTTTTCCTCCTCCTGCCAGCTGCTTCAATCAATTTTCTTCCAGACAAGTACTTGAACACTGTGTTACAGACAGTTTCCTTTACAGCTCACTGAATCAAATGTTCTGCACTCGCCAGTGTTGTCTCTTTCATTTACCGTGTGACAAATGGCAGAAAATTGTTTGGTTTTCTGTTATTATAACCCAGGGATATTATATTTACATCAAACAACAGAGGGACTATAGCTAGGGAAATGATATGTTACCTATGGAGAGAGGAAGGGACAGGTTTGCCTTTGACTACCTAGTATGACTTTGGCTTTGTTTTTTACTATCCCTACACTCACCTCTCCCATATTAAGTACAGCTCCCACTAATTTTGTCTTGGGGTTTAGGGAAACAGGCTGCGGCTGGGAGTAAACAGTTAGGATCCGGGCTACACCAGCAAGTGGAAATATCCCTGGCAAATATTTGTCAGATGGTCTATATGTTCAATATTTGTAGGGATGAATAAAGCCAGCCCATATAGGGGTATGGAGAAGGTATTACCTCCCCTCTCCAACCCCATGGAGACAATTGTTATGAAACCACCAGCCCTTGGAACACACAATTGTGCCAAAAGTTCAGTAATGGGGGTTTCATTCATGTGTTATCCCCGAGAGGTATGATTCACCAACATGCTGCAAAGGGGATGAATGGCACCAGTAGTAAGAAAAACCCCATCTCCCCCACGCACGCCGATTTGTAGATGCAGCGGCGTGTGTGAGTACATGCACACACAAACCTCATTGAGCAGGGTTTATTCTGACACTCATTCCGCTCCCTGTTACCTCAGTCCTTAGGAATCCGACTTACTGCATCCTCTTGTTTTTATTTCGTCCTTCTCTTTTCCCTTGTCTGGCTCCATTCATTGTTTCTCTCTCTCTAAAACGCCTCTTTCCATCCCCTTCCTTTTCCCTGCATTGTGCTTTCTCTCTATGCTGTCTTTCAACCTCTCCTCTTCTGTCCCCAAAGTCATAACCCCTCTCTCCCAGCCCTCATGACAGACACACTCTGTCATGCACGACAATTTTACAGGCTCGGCTCTATTTCATACGATGGTGACTCCTCCGGCTCCAACACACACAGCCCCAGCTGTCCTGCTGTGAGAAGAGGGGAAGTAGGAGCTGCTGTATCAGGGGATGTGCATTCAGTTGCAAGCTTTTTGGGGCAGGGATTGTCTCGTTGTGGTGTGTGTGTGCAGCACCTAGCACTGGGGGGCTCTGAGCCGCGCCTGGGGGGCTCTAAGCACTACTGTAATACAAATAATAACTTTCACTGGCGAACTCTGACGCTATAGTCAACAGATTCTTCTCTCCGTGGGGTGTGGTGCCACTCTCTCTCCCTTCCCTCCCCCTCCAGAAATGGCCAGCCGTCTGAAATGATCATACAGAGTATGGCCCATCAAACCCATGAGCACCTTGACATTTGCCCGCTTGTACGCCCGGGTCCTTGGGCGTGTCTCTGGCTTACACTATGCTCTCAGGGTGTGCTGGAAGTTACTGAAACTGAATTGGAGCAGTGGTACCTCCGCAGCGGAGTTTGGGTTGAAAAGTGTCTCCTTTACATGGGGGGTGGGGTGGAGAGGGAGGGGTCAGGGGCCTATCAACACCAGGATTCAACTCTTGGGATCTTGTAAATTCCTTCCTCACACCCCACAACATCCCCCAAACCTCCCAAGGAGCCTCTTATTCACTCCTTCCCCCCCAACTCCTGGGAGTACTGAATAAGAAGCAGGAGGCTTCAGCCCAGTCGTCTCCACCAGGAGACTTCATCTGCTTACTGATGCCACGTAAGCCCACAAACCCTTTGCCAAACCTCAGGAACATTCTTAATCCATTGGCAAAGCCCCAGGTAGCCTCTCGTCTGCTTCCTAATCATCCGAAGGCCTCTGAATCTTTGTATAGATACCAGAAAGCATCTTCTCTTCAGAATAAGCTTCTTATCGTCTTACCAAAAAGCACATTGCATTTGGGGAGTGGATAAGACACAGTCACAGAACACTCATGATCTCACCTACCAAAAAGCCATTTTCATTTATTTTTCCCCCCCAAAGCATTGACATCAAAAATCGCCCTCCTCCCCCAGCAGGTGATAAACATGGGAATCTATTCTGCTTCCAGCATGGGAAACAAGGAATATTTTACCCTATCCTTGATAATAAGCTTCTTATCCTTTTACCAATAACCACGAGCGATGCAAATCCTGTATCAGCCTTACTAGGGTTAAGGTTGTTTGCATTACGTGAAAAGGTTTTATAAAGTGGCAAACAAAAGGCAGATAATTCCATTCCTTTATCTGAAATATCCTTCCAGGAGGGAAGGCAGAGTTGTTTGGAGGTAGAGTTAATTGGATATTATTCAGTATTGGGTTAAGGCAAATTCTCCACTTTCCCACAAAGAACTTCTGAGCTAATTTGTTCTTACTCGAGGATAAAAGGTCATTTTGCTGACTAGGAAGTTAGGTAAACAAAATTAGCATCTGATTTAAGAGACTTCTTATTCCCTCTGGTGTAAATTAGTGTAAAAATTAGCAAGACTGTCGATTGTCTTTGTTTTCTGCATTTCAAATGCATCTATTCCCTACATGTAATGGTGGAAAGGCTTACTCTTTCTTTATTGAAGCAGTTGTGTGTGTGGATGTATGGGTGGTGGCAAAGGCGTGTGGCAGGGGAAAGGAAGGGCTGAATACATCTGCTTATGAAGTGGACGGTACATAAGGACAATAAAAGCGAGGCCAAGAAGCTGACGGTCACTGCTGACACCAGGACATTGAAAGGTAAACATTTAACACCGTGTTTCTAAGACAACACAGAATCTACCTGTGGAATTCACTGCCACATGATAGTCTTAAAGCAAAGAGATTAGGAGAATTTTATATTATAAACAAAAACAGAAGGCCTAGTTATCTAGGGTAGGATAACCTTTTATTCAGGATATCAACCCTTGTTCTAAGGTCACATTCATCGCCATGGTATTAGAATGTTTTCCAGAGTTAAAAAAATATAAAGTAAGACTCATAGAGTGTAAGGCCAGAAGGAACCACTGGCTCATCTAATCTGACCTCCTGGACATCACAGGCCACCAACACCACACATGAACTAAATCCAATAACTGAAATTAAACCAAAGTATTACAGCTCACAGGAGACTCGATATGTGCAACAGGAAGAGATTATGAGGGACCGAGTGCACCAGTGACCAAGGCCCCTGTATTGGCAGGGAAATTATTAAGTGAAATAAACCCAGATAATCCTGGCAAGTGACCCGTGTCCACATGCTGCAGAAGAAGGTGAAGATGCTCCCAAGGTCACTGCCACTCTGACCTGGGGGAAAATTCCTTCCCAACCCCACACATGGCGATCAGTTAGACTCTGAGCGTGTGAGCAAGAATCAGCCAGCCAAGCACCTGAAAGAGAGAATTCTCGGTGTCATCTCAGAACTCTGGCCCACCCTGTCCAATACCCCAAATCCAGAATACATTGGAGGTGGGGGGGGCGAAATCCTTTCTTGACTGCTGCAGACCATGAAGCATGAGCTTTTGGGAACAGAAGACCTAGACTGAGAGTGAGTCCCAGACTGCTGAGCCCTGCCATCTGTCAAGTCTGGGCAGAAAACCCAACTATTAACTGCCTGGGGTTAGGAAAATACTACCTCCAGAGCCCAGAGGCAGGTTACTGCAAAGTTATCCATTCCAAGAGCTTTAGAATTTCTTCTGAAGCATCTGTTCCTGGCTACAGGTCAATAGAAAAGCCCACCCAAAACTTACTCTATCCACTCCCCAAGTGGCCAAGAAGAGACGGACTTTGCGACACATGTACAAAGTTAATAAATCCAGCCTCTGGTGGACCAACCAAGGAAGGGCATTCTAAAGTCGATGGGCCTTCTCCAGAGAATCTGCCATTAGCAGGAAGCCATAGCAAGTGCGTGTATTGACTGTGGAAGGACAGCATCTCAGGTGACGTAGACCAAATCATTTAAGGCTCTTGGAGCCTGAACTTTGCATAAAGTATGCTGTTAGATGAGCAGTGGATAGAATTAGGATTGAAGCTGGGTAACCATTTGTTGCAGACAGTTTACTCCCCACGTTTAACCTTTTTTCCTATTTGTATTGTCCACAAACAGACCTTGGTTTTTAAAGACTAGTTCATTATTCAGAATTGCTCCGAGACTCGAGGATATTTCAGTTTAGGAGTGGTGTTAGTCAACTATTCACTACTACTGTTAGTTCACTTGAGACCCCTGGTGCTGCTTCTGCCTGTTGATTGGACGACTGAAACAATTTACAAATTAAGACATTGGAAAAAGATTTCATCATGGCTGCCTGAATGCTGCTAGCAGGAACTTTTGGATGAATACAGCTGTATATTTTGGGCAACATAAATTGCGATCACTGGAGCCCCGAAGCACCAACATGACATTTATAAGCCCATTCCTTTCCTCAAGCATTCTTGCGAGCAACAAAAATCACTCTAGGAATGCTCCCTGAGTGTGAACTGAAAGGATCACAAATACCATCAGACCAAATCTGGAGGTTCTTATTCATATTAAGACTGGAAATAAGGGGTAAATTTTTTTAAGGGGGAGGGGACATTGGAACAATTTACCAAGGTTTGAGGTGGAATCTCCATCACTGACAATTGGTAAAATCCAGGCCTGGATGTTTCTCTGAAAGAGACGCTCTAGGAATTTTTCCAGGGAAGTTCTATGGCCTGTGTTACACAGGAGGTCAGACTGGATGATCGCAGACCTTGGAATCTATCGATACATCTGTACAGGAACATCAGACTGGAAGGGATTTCCTGGGTTGAGTCCAGGCTCTGGCTATTGCAGGCAACCCCATTATATCATCCTGTTCATAAGCTTCATGATTCCCCCCTTGTAGTGGTTGCCCAATTCTAACTGGGATGAGACATTTCTTCTCTTTGGCCCTGATCCTGAAGTGAGCTCCTGGGGAGGGAGGTTTAGGGGGACTCATGCCCCCAGACAGAGCCCCCTGAAGTTCATGAGGCTACATGCAGGCATAGGGCTCAACTGAGCTCCTTGCAAGGGCCTGATTTAAGTTTCTCCTTCTGAGGATATGTCCATGCTACTAACAGAGGTGTGACTGCAGCCTGGTCAGACATACCAGAGCTAGTTTTGATCCAGTAGCAGTAGGGGCTAGCCTTTCAAGTACTTACCCAGCGTCCCAGGACCCTTGTACACCCCGTGCTGCCGACTGTGCTGCAGGGGCATCACTGTTGCTGTGATTTGAGCTAGCTAGATCCAGGCTTGCTCAGGTATGTCTACACCAGCGGCGGTCACGCCTCCGCTTGCAGTGTAGACAGACCTTTGGCACCACAGGGCCCCTTTGGCAGAAACACCACTGCTCCCAGGGATTTTTAGGAAGCACTCTTGAACTAGTTCACAGAGCAGTTTCCAGAAGAACACCCAGCCTGTGACGGGAATCAATTCATCAAGGGGCTCCTCCCAGACTCAAAATGCCCCCAGGTGGGGCCTGACTTCAGACAGCCTTTTTCAGACAGGTGGTCCTCGCATTCCAATGAGATCCTGCCACAGCCATATTTTTAATCCAACATACCACTAATTTGGGTGTTGATTTTACGCTATGTAATTCAAACATATTTCCCCTTTAATTGGTAAAAACCAATCCCCAGGCCCCTGAGAAGGATGCAGCATTTTACCTGAGCTCATCATTTTTAGGATGATTGCTTGTTAGACCAAAAAGATGTGGAACTGAGAGCAATATGTTAAAATTAATAACATGAATATTAATCCCCCTAAGAGCTATGGAATCGCTCTATTCTACCAGCTAAGCAAAGGGAACATTCCTATAGCCCCATAAGAGACATGCAAGCACCAAAGTAATTGTTTCCACTCCAGTTTAAAATGTGAGAAGAAACAGGGCTTTTTCTGTTAAGAAGCAGAGCAACTATTGAAAGTCTGATCCTACTTGGTTTAGGGTTTAGTCGATGGTCCAGAGCAGGTTCGCGTTCTTTGACCCTTTGAGAACAAAAGTTGTTTTACGTTGTGCATGTACACACAGCCACTTTTTTTTACAGTGGCTTCGGATTCGGGGTGGCTTATTGTGAGCGCAACTTGAGACCACCCCTTCGGCCCAGGTTTCAGAGATGCTGAGCGTCTACCGCTCTCCGTAACTTCAGATGGATTTGTGGATGCTCAGTGTTTCATTAGCAATAAGTGATGGGACACAGCGGGCAGAGTTATAAGGAAGACGCTGATTAAACACGCCGGATGTTCTTTGTTACATGCTGGAGCTGTAGAATTGATGTGTAATCCTGGCCCCAGTTTACATTCCTGAACACCTGGTGCCACACTGAATTAGGTCACTTCCGAAATCTGACCCTCTTTCCCCAGTCCCACACATGATACTATAGTCAGCACCTCTAGAAACCAGGCCCTGCAATGTAACAAATTAGGATGCTAAAAATTAAAGCACTGAAACCCAGTCACTACTTTTGAGAATTCCGGCCTTAATAGCCATACCTGTCTCACTTTGAGTATTGTTGGAGTGTATGGAGGAGCTCATTTTCCCCACTCCATGTTTTTCTTTGGAATTACCTGGTAGAAACAGTGCTAGAAACAGAGGATGAAAGTTCAGAGCCAATCACAAAAGGGGCTCTGAGAAGGTTGATTGAATTTAAGGAGGAACAAAAAAAGCTGAAGCTGTTGTGGCAACATAATCTTATAAAAACAAAGATAAACCACAGCAAAAATCAAGCAGAAGACTCATTAAGCATATGCTTACAAGCTAATAAGACATGCAAACAACAACAACTGCCAGTAAACCACAGGCATGAGCTTTCCCCAAGTCACAGACGCAAGGCACAAATCGGTAATAATCAGGTTTGATGGATCTGGTTTACAGCCGTACCTCTTTGCAGATTTTCTTCTCTTTCAGAAAGTCAGCCGATAGAAACTCCTCAGCACTTGTAGAACTATTTGCATTAAGGATTCCTAATCAGCACTGGCCTGTTATTTGCCAGGGAATCCCATGCCAGGGGCTTCTGTCAGTTTGCAACAGAGGGGGGTCTCAAAATGAGAATGTGAAGGATGCAAAAGCATGACAGAAGCTCAGCTCCAAAGCAGTAGTGATATCAGATGGGTGTGCTCAAGTCCACAGGGAATGCTGCTTACACTTGAGGTTTCTTCCCTTTCGCATAATGTTGCAAAAGCCCTTTTCACTGGCAAAAAAAGGAGGCCATCAGAGTTCAACTGAGTTTAAATAAAGTGATCACAATTTTCAATGGAAAAATCCAGGCACTTCTTCGAAAGGATTTTTAAAATGCAAATGAGATAGCATTCTGAGGCCATGTCTACACGGCAAAATTATGTCGACCTAACTTACATCGGCAGACAGCCACCATGGTTATTAAACCGCTTGGGTGTATGCACACTTGGCTCCCTGTGTCAGCAATGCACATCCTTATCAGAGACACTTGTACCGATTGCATTGTCAGTGTGGGGCAGCATGAGACGGCTCCTGAAAGCCAGTTACAGCTGACGTGAGCAACGCAACCTAACTACATCGACTGTGCCGCTGTGCTGCTCGGGGAGGTGGAAGGGTGAGGCAAGAAGACCGGGAAGAATATAAGGATCCAGAAGAGCTGGGGATGGGACTGAGTGTACAGGGCCTTGGAAACTCTTTCCTGTCACTCATGAAAGTGAAGGAATCCAAGATCTGAACACAATGACTTGACTTCCATCATATGACAATGGTTTTGCAGCTTCCTGTACTTATTATATACTTATTAGCATTATTACTTAGTGCATTTATTCAGCTTCCTTAAGCTTGCTCCCAATATTTAACATAATAATTACACAGGAGGCTTATTGTAATAAATACAGCACCGCTGTAAATGGAATAGTAATCAGGAGCGTAATTCACAAAGGTTTTAGTAAATATGTATTTACTAGGAGGTGCTAATCTTCAAAGTAAATGCCATAAATACAGTCACGTTCCTCCAAGCTCCAGCTTCCTCTCCCTCGAAAGTTTCTCGCCTGCTAATTGGAATTTTAAAAACCGCCCCATTTAAAATAGTACGTTGGCACGTGCTGTCGGAGACTAAAATTCAGCGGAGGTGAACAGTTTAGTGAGTCACTCGTGAAAGCTAATCTGCACAAAGCACTCCATTCCTCTGCCCCTTTGCAGAAGTTCAGTGTTGGGCGGGGATGCAGCTGGCGTTTTAGTCCATCATATGTAAGAGTAGGTGCTGCCTTCACCCATAATGCACTAATCTTACCACTATTTGCCACTGGGGTACCTTTGGTTCTCCTCCTCGGCATATTCCCTTCCAGCATGTTCTCCTCCAGCTGGTGCTGACTTAGAACAGCTCTGAAACGGAAACCCACCCAGTCCCAGGTTTGGGGAGCTGGATGAGATGACAAAGCCACGTTCTTTCCATTCTTTTCTGGTCTTGTATTACACACACAGCTTAGCTAGGTCAGAGAATCTGGTCCTCGGTATTTATTCACATATTTAGACTTCGACTTCAGTCGTGCTCATCCGTTTCTTGGTGGGCATCGAGAATATCTCAGCCGGTCCCTAAGTCTGGGCTGCAGGGAGGTGCCTCTGTCTGCTTAGCAATCCCCAAAGAGGAAGCTGCTGCCTGGAGTCAGGCCGTTTAGGCACCCGAGGTAGTTCTTTTAGGACTGAGCTAGGTGGCTACCTCACTCCACACAAAAAGGCTGGAGCAGGAGGCGCTGCCCCCCCCATCTTATAACTTTTTGCCTGGTGGTTAGAGCGCTCACCTGGCCCAGGTTTAATTCCCTGTGCTTTGCGAGAGGGGGAAAAAGGATTTGAATGGGGGGGGGGGGGGTCTCCTCCTGCTCAAGAGAGCCATGGGATATTCTGCTGTGGGGCTCCCTAAATCCCTCTTGCTGAAGTTATTCCACTGTGGGTAAATAATGAAAGAGTGGCTGGATCAGGGGAACTGGACCCAGAGTCTCCTGTCTCTCAGGTGGGTGCCCTAACCACTAGGACACTGGTCCTCAACCAGGGGTGAGCACAAGGTGGGGGAAGCAGGGGTCCAAGCGCCTCAGTAATCATCAGGGGGCACAGAACTCCTCCAGCCCCGAGGCCACGGCAGTGCAGAGTGGGGGGGGGGCAAACTTTGTAGGTCTGATTTTGTAAGTAAGTTGTTTTTAAGTGAGGTCAAACTTGGGGTATTCAAGAGAAATCAGCCTCCTGAAAGGGGGACAGTCGCCTGGAAAGGTTAAGAACTGGGGGCGTGCCCAGAAATTCAACTTTGACCCCTTTTGGATGGGCACATTCTGTGCGCTCATGGGTCTTGCTCTTTCCCCCGCCCTGGCAGAAGCTCGCTTTCCCCACCCCCACAGCAATATTCACCAGCCTCATTGAAGCAAGTTTGCAAGTATGCTGGCCAGCTAGCGAGTGTGAAAAATCGGGACAGGGGATGGAGGCACATATATATGAAAAAGCCCCAAATATCAGGACTGTGCCTATAAAATCGAGACATCTGGTTACCCTATTTGCAAGTTACGGCAGCCTTAAGTGTTCACAGTCCATAACGGACGCAGAAGCCCCTTGCAGCTCATTAAGAGGTAAACGGCACAAACCGCTGGCAACTGCACCAATGCAGGGATGAACATGGCCTGGCAGAAGGAAGGGGGAAATCTCAGGTAGACCAGGGTTCCTATGGCAACTGACAAAGGATCAATGAGGTGTGATGGCATTTGTTGCTCTCCCTTCAGAGGACAGGTTTGGCAGCAAGGTGATACGCATCATGGAGTTTCTCCCAGCAGTGCAGTCCTCCCTTTAACCCAAGCCGATAATTTTCTCCTTGGAATTCATCTTCTGGTGCAGAACACATTAACTGCTGCGCTGCATTAGTGATAAAGACTATGGGACATAAATATTTTACCTGGGTAATGAGACATTTAGCATTGATATACAGCTCACAGCCCAGCGCAATTCCAGCTTTGTTAATTATAATGAACTATTGCAGGACCTGACTTCGTCTGCTCCCGGTAAATCCTGCAATGTCAAGATGTTGTGCGAGCTGCTGTTTTCCATGGCGAGACTGGAGCTGCATCTGGTAAATGTTTAATCACTTGTCAAGCCCACTTTAAGAAGAATTTAGGGGTTCTCTGGCTTACTCATAGATTGGGGCTCACTGTCAGATATTATTTTACTCTTTTTCTAAATGTCCAGGGCCAAATTCATCACTGGTGTAATTCCATTGACCTCAATTGTAAATGTCACCAGCAGGGATTGAACCCGCTACTTTCAGTGCCAGACAGACACACTTTGACCACTTGAGCTAAAACACACACCTCCACTAACTGGTAACAGTGGCAGACTATTATCTATGTGGCTCAGGCACTGGAAGGGGACCTGGCCTTTAGCCAACATGTTATACAGTCACTGTGGTATTTTGTGTCAGCTGGCTGCCCTTCACCATGTAGTGATGTCTGGCACTTATAGAACACTTCAGGAGCCTGATCCAGTGCACAGCACAGGCAAGCGATGGCACATAAGTCATGTGCCCCCCCAAAAGATCCCTTTTTAAATGGGCACTGTTATCCTTCACCCTGATTGCAGCCGTTGGCAGTATAGAGAACGTAGCGGCTGCACACAGATGGGGCACAAGCCGAAGAAACTGGGCATGGCCACTGACCTTAAGGGCTTTCCTCACCAGTGCATTCCCAGCACAGACCTAAAGAGAAGCGTAACCCAAGTGACAGAACCAGCTTTCAAATAGGTGCCACATGCCCAGAGCAGCACCCCAGCAGAAGGGTTGCAGAAGAAGGCTTGCTTGCTAGATATCAATAAATTACTGCCCTTATCTATCCTGTCTCGCAGCCTGGCTGTTTCTTTCCCTCCCTCTCCCAAGCTGCTTTTTCATGAACATCATGTCTCATTCTCAGGTATTGTGCAGGACGGCACCACTTTTACACTTTGTACCATGTCTTCTTTTGGCTCTCTGCTTCTTTGTGCCCATGATCCCTAATGAATAAGGAACACGAGAGGCTCTCTTGGCCCCTTTCTCTTTTTGCTGGTCATTATACTGTGGTGTGGCTGGGTAGCAATGGAATTCTTTAACCCTATATGCATTTCCCTGAATTTAGCATGGTGCCAGGACTCTGTCTTTGTCCCCATATGGTGCTGATGTGCTCCCCAGGAACAGTCTGTGCTACTGGCATGGAGAACTTCAAAAGGCACATTTCAGGGGCCTATACCACAGTTCATGCCTAATTACCTAATTGCTGCACTAATGCACTTTTTGTTTTCCAGGCTTAGGGATTGATCATGCCCTATATCCTCAAAGCAGGTTCGCAAATATTAACTAATTAAGCTCCTGGGGCACAGACTCTCCTCCTTTTGTGTCTTCTTATCAAGTGTTGCGCAAACGGTCAGTACTTAACAAATGTATCAACAGCTGGAAAATTTGAGAAAACTACATTTTGATGAAGGCTAGAAACAATGTATTTTGTATACTCATCTCCCACCTCTTAGATACTAAACAATCCAACAACAGTTATTATGGCCCTGATTCAGGAAAGCAGTCAAGGTTAAATGCATAAGCCCAGTGGAGTCAATAGGATATAAGCACATGCCTACAATTAAGCATGTGCTTAAATGCTTTCCTGAATAGGAGCCTATTGTAATAAACCTCACGCCACCATTATGTGGTAGAGAATTATTATTACTCCCATTTACAATTTAGAAACTAATTCAGAAAGACTTTGGGCAAAATGTTTACAAGTGGCCTCTAATTTGGGTATCCAGCATTAAATACCTAGGGCCTGTTTTTCAGAAAAGCTCAGATTTCAAGTCTATGGGAACTGCAAGTACTTAGCTCTTCTACAAGCTGTTATGTTCATGGCACACACACGGAGAAGTTAGATAAAAATGTAAAATACGCCTGCTGGAAGGTGGCAACATATCATGACTTTATTTCTTAGAATCCAAAATGATAACACACAAGAACCCCTCAAAACAGAGAAAGACAAAGCAGGCTGCTCCTGAAAGCAGAAAGGTACAATTAACCCCGCCGTGGTCTAGGCTGCCTCTTTCCATGTTTACTCTAATCACATGCTTCCATCAGAGCTCCTAGCCTGCAAGCAGGACCAAGATATCCTCCCACTCTTTAAGAGAGAGCTTGCAATCCCAACACAGTCCTTAATACACCATACAGGTCAGACCCATGACGTCTAAAAATGGGTGCCCAAAAGTGGAAGCACCCAAATCAGAGGCCATGTTTGAAAACTGGCTATATGTGACTTGCCTAAATGCATTGAGGGAGGCAGTGACAGGACTGGGATTAGAATTTAAGGCTCTCAACTCTCTGCTCAGCAGTTCCCCAGGAGATCTTGTGTTGGGTTGCTTTGCTGACAGCTTTCGGCACTCAACTGCCCATGAGATGTATTGTCATCAAATGCCGTTGGAGACACCACAAAAGAGCCAAACATATTTTGAATGCGAAAATATATAGAACATAATGCAGCAGATAATACATTAATCAAAACTGCCAAGTGAAGGGTACAGAGTACGAGTGGTTTGATTTAGGGCTCTGTGGGAAATCTGCCACTGGAAATCTGCCACTGTTTTAGAGTTGTCTGGCTCTTTTGAGGTCATTCCCACTGAAAACCATTCTTCAGCATGTTTTTTTTTCCCATGTGAGATGCCACATTTTAGGGACTTGTACATAAGATGAAAAAGCAGCTTCCCATCTCTCTCAGTCGATAGAAGACCCAGGCCACCAAGGTGGTGAAAACACAGGTGTATTTTTTATTTAGCTTGCTGAGCAGACTGATAACCCAGGTTCCCTATCTCCCTTACAAGCAAACACAGCCGCAGATGCCTTGTGTCACCAGATGGACGATGTCTCCATAACTCCATTGCTTCACTTTGCAGGGGTTTTGATCCAACATTCACTCCTGCTTTAATCTGCATAGATTTGGAATCTGAACCTAGATCCAGATCAGAACTTCACAGCTGCCACCTGTCAATCACTATAATAGAATCCCAGATCTGACACCCCTAACCCTCATGTCTTATCAATGACTCAGAATCCGTCTGGAGCAGGCCTCCGAAATGAGCCAGCCAGATTTTGACAAGAACTTTTTCAGACAAGGTTTTGATCAGCTTCCCGCCCCCCTTTCTTCCCCTCCAAATCTGCCAACTTGCTGGCCCAACTGGAACAAAACATTTTGCTTTGCTGGAGTAGGTGCAACTATTTAGAGGACAGATGTGACTGATTCTGGTGTGAGTTAAGATTGTTGTTTAAAGACTAGGTATTATGAGTTACAGGGTAAGCAACTTGGATCCCTAATCCACCGGAGATGGGCAGCATTTTCAAGGGGCATCAGACTTGTAGGGGAAATCAAGACAGCCTGGCTTTCCTCATCACTGGCGAGGGTGCGCAGCATTTCTCAGGAGCAAGACCTTTGCTTACAAATGTGAAACCAGGTGAGGTTCATTTGCTTTTGTGTTGATTGTGCGATGAACATCTCGCACAGTTCTGTCAATGAGCCTTTCCAGGACCAGGCAATCATGGAATGAATCAGTGCTTGCACTGAAACTGCCATAAGAAAACACGGGAAGGTGCCACAGAGGGGAACAACATGGGAGTGAAATTGTGCTGACATACGATGCCACTGCTGGTAATTATTACACAGGGATGTGGTGACACAATCTTTTTTTGGAATTAGTGGATACTTAAGTACCTAGCTCAAAATGTTGTTGGATGCTAAGTATAAATCTAGGTAATAATTCACACTAGACTGCTTATAACAGTAATCTGCCAAAAAGAATTGAATTGAAACCTGTATTCATTTATTAACTCAATGTGGTGGCATAAGCACTGGAATAAATTGCCTGGGGAGGTTGTGGAATCTCCAACATTGGAGATTTTTAAGAGGAGGTTAGACAAACACCTGTCAGGGATGGTCTAGACAATACTTAGGTCTGCCATAAGTGCAGGGGACTGGACTAGATGACTTCTCGAGGTCCCTTCCAGTCCTACGATTCTATATCTGTGAATTGTTCATAGCCAAAAATAATTCACTAGAAATAAGATTAGTTGGTAGAGGGTCAGCAGATCTAAAATTACTCTACATTAAAGCATAGCTGGTCCTGTACATGCATATATGCAAGAATAACTGCTTTAAACTCCTTTTGACAATGAATTTATTGTGTAATAGCTGAAATAAATTAAGATCTGAAAATTCTGAGGGGTGCGGTGGGGAAAGGCGGGAGGGCTTTCGCATATTTGCCTCTACTATTTCAAGTCAAAGTTAGACTGGTTTGAAAAAAGCGAGGTGTTCACCATTTTCAGGCAGAAGCGACATCCATGAAATTATTCATTTGAAACTTTTTCAAACAAAAAATAGGGTTTTTTTTAAAAAAAAAATTAGAAATTTTTGGGGAAAATGTTCATTAAATTAAAAGGCAAAAAAGCCTAAACCAAAAAGAATAAAACAAATGTTCAGTGTTCACCCTTTTAATCAAAAAATTGGAAAATTTCCAAAACTCTTTGCAAAATATTTTGAACAAAAAAAAAAAAAAAAAAAGTCACAAAAAAACATGTACCATTTTGACCAGCTCTACCTATCACCATAGTTGTTGCATCACTTATGTCACATCTTAGCCTCAGTAGAGCTGAAGAGTTTCTCACGGAGTGAAATCTATTCTTGGGCAACGGGGCTTTGACTGGGCTCCTTGGGACAGAGACCATATTTTTGTTGTGTGTTTGTGCAGCGGCCTACCACAATGGGGTCCTAGGCCCTGTCTGGGGCTCACAGGTGCCACCCATAATGATCAGAATTAATAAGAGACTCACACAAGGCCTTAAATCCCAGTTTTTGAGTTCCAAGTTCTCAAGCTCTATTAACAGATTGGCCATAACTCAACCCTAATTTGAGGGCTTAAGTGGAATAGACTTTAGTGGTGCTGAGGCCTTGTGCTATTCTCTTCACAGGGTTGAATTTCAGCCAGTAGAATACTGCTTTTCTGTGATTCAAGGAAGGAAAGCCAAGTCTGTAAGACATGGAAATTACCAGCGTTCTGCTCAATGGGAGGTCCTCTACTGGGCTCACAGAGACACTGGAATCTGCGCAGCTCCACACACTTGAAGTTTCCAAGCAAATTTCTTTCCTCAATGGTTGGATCACACTTTGCTCTGTATCCTGCTACTTTTCTGCTGCTCCTCCACAAGCCTGTGTGGTGGCGGCGGCGGCGGCTTTGGAATCGTCTTGGTGAAATTCAGAGTTGAAGGGGAAGAGTCCGAGACAAGGATCTAGTACGTACAAGCTGCCGTCAGGATAAGATGATCTTACTGGTCCCAGAAGAATCCACCCTTTCTGAACTCCACCGGCCTGCCAACTCTGTGCTTGCTATGTGTGAATGGATCAAAACTCTGTACAAGGAGAGACTGCAGATATGAGCCCCAGACAGGATCTGGCTGTCCATCACATACCTGCCTAGCAGACAGTAACGCTTCCCTGAATGTGACCCTTTACCCAGGAAGGACTGTTGTAACTATTTCTACCACAGACTGGCAATATGATCAGGCCTGCCTTGAGTGTGAATGATTCAAGACACCCAACAGCACTTCACGTTACATTTGACTAACTCCTGTGACGATTAATACTTTGGAAATGAGGAACAAGGAATTCAAAAGTGCAGCTCACATTTCACCTCAGAAATATCCCGGCCAAGGGTCTTTAATATTAACCTCTTCTCCCTTTGCCCCAGCTGATTATTTACTTTTGAAAAGAATTTACAGCATAGCACTTGTATCGAAGCACATATAGCCCATATATCAGCCCCACTCCTGCTTTACAGGGATTAATTTTTAGAATAAATTAGTAATTTATTACCAGTTAATTTCTTTTAAATTATAGGCAAGGTAACCTGCAGTAGATAACTGCTTCTTTCCAGTGCCTTCCTGAAAAGTCTTTCATTAATGACTCTATTAATTTAATAGTGGCTGGGGCAAATCATCCTCAGATAGAGAGCGCTTGGGTTGCAGTCTGTAGGTCCCAGCTTTTATGCTTGAGGAAGTGGTAAGAAGCAAGCTCAGTTTGTTTGTAATAAATGTTGGTATAAAATATGCCCCTCTATGTATATATGCAAATAGCCTTATCTGACATCATTAAATGTCTTAAGAAAGTATGAAGTTTTGCAGCCATTCCCCAGCTTAGCGCACAGGTGATGACTACAACATCTGCATTAAATGTTTAATGTTCAGAGAAATTGCAAATCACCATTTAATTAACTTCTTCCACAAAATATGATAGTTTAGCAACATGAGCACAGATGAATTGTCATTGTTCAGGGAGACACTGAACATGTCGGTGAATTATGGACTTTCTGACGCTGCTGATGTTGGATTGGAGGGTCTGATTTCCAAAACAGGTCAGAGGTATGCAAAGGAAACTTTCTATGATTTATGTGACTTAGTAAATGTATATGGCATCTGTTATTCTCAGACTTGGGTATGTCAAGGCAAAATTAAAGACAACCCAACTATTGCCAACACCTGGCAACAAAATATCCACACTCAACCACCTCCCTCTGCCGGGTGTTCATTACCCTCCTTACCGCGGCTCATAAAAAGCAACAAGCAATGCAAAACATTCTTGCTCAGAATAATCACGGTAGACTGCCTTATATGGTGCCTTTCATCGTAACAGACCTCCAGACTCTTAGCTAACTAATATCGGAGCTGTACACAGGGATCTTTTCATCCACTACTGAAACCCAGTCAAAGCGCAAAACTGGAGAAGTTCTAACAGCACCTTCTTTCAGAATGGCATTCACATTCTCCCTCTGAGAAGGGCCTTCCCAGCCAAGAAGGGCAACCAACCATCTCACAGGTAGCTGAGTGAAATCCACCCAGTGCATTAAGAACTCTGGACCAGTTTCATCAGCATGCCCTAGCTACTTTGCATCACTGGAGCAGTAAAAAGCAGCCAGAGTGTACTGGAGGACCTGGTCTTTTTGGTGCAATTCAGGCTCTGGAGCCTTCGGCATGGTGGCAAGGATTGTTTCCTAAGCAAGAAAAGGACTCTTACTGTCATGCTGTGACCCTGTCAGTGTTCACAAACCAAAATGCATCAGTCTAGGCCAGCGTTTCCTACCCGGTGGGCTGCGGCACACTGGGGCGCCGTCAGGCCTGAGCAGGTGTACCACGGAATTTGTGAAAAACTACTTGAAGAGCTCTGAATTGGCTCATGAATATTCACGAGTTCGTTTGGAGACTCTATGGTGGTGTGCCTCAAAATAAGTAAAGGTATCAAGGTGTGCCATGGCGGAGAAAAGTCTGGGAACCACTGGTCTAGGCCTACGCTTGGACTTCCAAAAGGAACATCAGCTGCTGCAGGAAGTTATTTGACTGAGTTCTACCCTCTGAAATGAAGTGAACCAGTAACCCAAGCAAAATGGTCTGCTGCTGCATTTCCTCAGTGGGCCTATAACAAGCCAGGCCCTCCTCAAGTGCCCTCTCGTGGCAGGAAGGTGCTCTGTAGCGATCCAGCCTCGGTTTCTCCTTCTCTCAGGGGAGAGGGGTCAACACTTCCCCAACACTCTTGGGCTGCAAACACTCTTGTCACAGAGTAATTTGTTATGATACATGCCTCAGGCATACATTAAAATCCCATATCATAACTCAAAAACACCTCCAGCTCCAGCTCCTTTTGTCACTCTTGAATCTTCTTCAGTCCCCAATTTTCCTTCAAAGGCAGGGTTCCTGGACTTATTCCCATCCTGCCCTAACAGAGGTCAAAGGATCAAACAAAGCAATAGTACAAAGAACGTCCACCCACCTTGGACTTAATAAAAGTCTCAGCCTTCCTGGGTTCTTTCCCAACTCCTTGCCCTTATGCAGGACAGTGGCCATAGGGATGCTTCACTGGGCCTTCCTTCACCCCAGAACTCAGAGATTGGCAGGAAACATCCCTTCTACTTGTCTGCAGGCCCTTGGCTTCCTTCTCTTGTAGTCCCCTGCCCATTGCATAGGACAGTTGCCACAGGGCCGCTCTCTGGGCCTTGCTCTAGCTCTGAAGCCTCTCCACCTCCTGCCACTCAGGTCTTCCTGCTTCTGGCCTGTCTCTCCTCCTTCCTGGCTCCCACGCATCCTAATACGTCTCCTGATCCCATGTGCTACCTCACCCTCTAATCAGGCATAGCCAGGGTGCATCTGTTCATTCACAGAAAGACCAAGGCCCTCTCCCTTAAAGAGACTCAGTCGCTCCATGACCAAGACGTAAAATTAACACATCCCTGCCAGCTGCAGTCGCTAAAGGTTCCATGACACTTCTGGTGAAAGGACATTCATTACCTTCCCCCTAATGTCCTGTTCAAACACCAGCTCATAATTAGACGTCTGCCTCCAAGCAGTTTTTTGAGGCTGCAATTTTTATTATTCACTTCTGGGCTTCATCTATTTGTTTCTTTGTGCTGTGGACTGTTCAACAACTGCTGGTCCCCACCTTTGAAATGGCTACATCTCAGCAGCGGGGGAAGTGATCCTGATGTATCTTTCCCACAGTATGTCACAGGGGTACGCATAGAGAGTTAAGGGTGTAATAAACAAGTAAGACACAATCTCTATGTACAGAAGGAGGTTTACAAAGCAACAGAAGTCTGAGATACATTATGGCATGCCTCTGGAGAATGACGCTTACAAAGAGAAAAGCTGCGTGAAGATGGCCTGAGGCACTTTTTGATGGTTTGAGAAATGAAGAGTAATGAACCCACATGTTTCAAAGTTGAAGTTCTATTTTATTTTTATTCTTCCACTAACCATGACTGCACACTTCATCTTTCAGGTCCTGATCCAACCATGCCTAAGCTTGCCACAGAAACATCCCACTCCCTTTGATAGAGCCTTCCTTAAAACAATCCTTCTCAATATAGGCACATTCCATTGGACCCATCAGGATGACACTAAAACTGTCTTAATACCTCCACTCTTTGCTTTAAAAGCCCCCAGAACCCCACATGGTGATTCTCCGCTGGTATCTGGGCTAGAGGTAAATGTGTCCGTATCAAAAATGGATTAATTTAATGTCACTTTTGCAGTCATTTGACTCTAGCTGGCTGTCAGAAACCATCTCCTTTGCCTCATGTACTTGCCATTAGCTCCCAATCAATAACTTCCTAATCTGTAACAATCTCACTGCTTTTCCTTTCCTCGCTTCTCCCAAGCTGTATGATGCTAGCGAGCCTGCGTCCAAAACAGAGGCAGCTAGAGACTGAGAAACAATGTTGGCCTTTCAAGATCAATTTGTAGCCTACCACAATACTGGCATACAGGGTGACCCCATGTGTTTCGGGACTGTCCCACCCAATTCGGAATGGATGCTAATTCTACTGGCATGTGTATGTGTGTACAAGACGACTACCCTCTACTGGAGAGAATGTCAGACCTTTTCACGGTGTGTGTGGCTTCGTTGCTTTTTAGTGTTATTTATTTGTTGTTCCAGTAGCTTCTAGAGGCCCCAGTTGGGCCCCACTCTGCTTGGTGCTGTACACACACATAATAAGAGATGGTCCCTGTCCCAAATATCTTAGGCTCAGATCCTCAAAAGTACTTAAATACTTGAGATTAATGGAAGTTAGGAGCCTAAATCCTTCTGAGGATCTGGGCCTACTTGACTTGCCCCAAGATCAGACAAGGAGTCTGTGGTAGAAACAGAAGCTGAACCTAGACCTCCTGAAAGCCAGTCCAACTACACTGGGGTAAATGGAGGGAACCTCCCCATTCGTTTCAGTGGAGTCATTCTGGATTCAAACCTGTGTAAATGAGATCAGAGTCTGGCCCATACCCCGTAACGTACACCAGCTAAGTACCCGAAACGTCTCAGTGCAAACAGCATACAGCTGAAGGACAAGACTGACAGAAGTTCTCAGCAGAGGAATTTATTATTACTCTTTTGAATCAAAGTTAGGCTGATCACAGCACAACAACATTAGCATGACAGTAACCAAGTGGCTGAAGGATTCTGACTTTCCAGAAGTGTAGAACAGCAAGGATACTAATAACAACCAAATTCAGAGATCGTGGCTTTGGAAATGTCCCATATGAAGTCAGCTGAAAAGATGACATGAGATTGTTTATTCAGATTGGGATTTATCAGTCAATGATTACTTTCAACTGCAAGTTTTCATTCCTTATTCCCATCAAATGAGACATCTCAGAAGGTTCGCTCAGATCAGGACAGACTAATTGGTACTAGAAAATTCAGTGTTTGAAGACTGTAGGATTAGGGAAATGCACAAATTCAATTTCTTCCAACCACATTCAATTCTAATCTAATCAGAGAGATAGAAAACTCCAATGTAATAATGACAAAGAAAATGACTGTGTTTGGGGCCATTTAAATGTCCCTTACTGCAAACACTCCAATAGAAGAAGCTGTATTTAGAGTCAGAGTCAGGGTATTTGCTTTGAATTCAACAGTGAATGGGTCATTTTGTGTGCCTAAATTAACATTCCCTTTCCTGGAGAGAGAGCAAGAAACTATCTAAGTCAAATGAGCATTCGTGACATTTAATAAAGCAATTATATCTAAAGGCTATGGGCAGAAGATAGAATAGAGCAGCTAATGTCATCTAAGAAAAGCCTCTCTCTAAAGGAATGATGCCTAGTCTGTAGATCGCCAGTGACCTTGAACAGATTAAAAACCTGGTGGTTGGGCTGCTGATCCAGCACCTTCCATCAGCACTAAAACATTACTTTGAAATGAACTTAACAAAATCAAGTTAAAGGTACCTATAAGCGGACCATTTTGTAACTAGCTTGTTATTCTTGTACACATTTGCATAACTTCCTAAGTAGTTTAGGACCCCAGTACCCACTGACTTTCAATGAGAGTAATTTTTGAAAGTGTAATTTAGATGACTTGGTAACATTGTGCTTGTGAGGATTTTACCCTGTGTTAATATTGTAGTAGTGCCTAGCGTTTCCAATCAAGGATAAAGGCCCCAATTTACTAGGTGCTGTACACACATAGGGAGAACATTTTTGGACAAGTTTTCTGCTGGTGTTTTCTCTCTACCTATGAGTGGGATTTTGGCCTAACTTCTCCCATGGAAATCAACGGCAAAATTCCTGTTGACATCCATGGGAGCAGAATGCTGAGTGGTTTAGAAAATCTCACTCTAGACATTTTACAGAGCTCTGGGTAGGAAATGGTTTCCCCATTCTGCAAAATTGTTCAAGATACCAAAAAAACTTCCCATCGCAAATTGGGATGACAAGCTGAAATTTCAAAAAATTTCCCAACCAAAAATCCAAACAATTTTTGGTTTGGGTCAATTGAAATATTTTATTTAGATAATTTCAAAACATTGCTTTTGTTTTCAGCCATTTTTTGTAAACTCTTTTCTTCCTGTAATTAAGCTTAAATTTTGAAATAAGTCATTTCAAACCAGAAGAGCGGAATTTTTTGTTTAACAAATATCAAAACATTTGAACAATTTCAAAAAAGAAAACCACTTATTTTGTGAACCAGAAGTTTTTCAAACTCCACAGAAAGTACAGCCAGAAGATGCCCACATCATCTCCAAGCCATATTCTCCCTATACTCCGCTAGGGAATATTTCTGCATGCGCAACAATTTGCATGGTCTTGGGCTGGGATACAGCCATGATCAGTGAAGCTTTCCCTTTTTAAATACATTTTAACTGAATTTTATGCTCATGAGAAGTTTCAGATTGACAGCTCCGGAGACTGAAGTCCATCATTTAGCAAATAAAGAGGCACAGAATGGATAGTGGCAGTGCAAGCTTTGATTCCATTCCAGTGCTCTGCCACTATTTCTCATCCTTCATCTGCAGGGACCATTGATAGATGTCGGAAGGAAGTTCATTCTCCATGGTCCATTCATTTCTTGGCCACTCTCAGTCCCATAATGTGGGCCAATAAGATTAGCAGAAAGTCTGTTGGTCTGCCTGATGATGTGATTATTTGTCCATTAGGATCTGGATTGAAACCATTCACTCAGTTCTCACAGGCCACGAAAGAGCCTTAATAGTGATATTGCCATGCATCCTGGGGCCAGCACTGATGTGAGAAACTTTGCCTTCTTTTACCTTTCCTGAGCCATCAAGTCCTCTCATTGCAATTAAACTTTCCCAGCCTCCCTAAAACAACTTGCTTACCAAACAGAAGTTGCTTGGTAACCTGATCAGGAGATGCTGGTCCCACACAGACCAGAACAAGGACAAAAGGACGGAGCTATCATGCGTCATTGATGGCTGTGAAGCAGAAGCGTTTAAATCCATCATGCAATGAGGAAGAGCAGCAAGATCCTGGACCTCGTACAAAGTGCTTCCGTCTGGCAAACGGCACTTGGGCTTGGTCATGTAGAGCTAAATGCTGAACAGTGCTACGGACTTACAACTCCCACTGAACTGTAGGGTCTCAGCACCTCTCAGGGTTTGACTCGTATTTCCTTGCCAGCCTTTCCTTTCTAATTAAGTTAATAAGCGTTTCCGTTTGAAACCCTGATTAGTCCTAAACTACAGGGCCTTCCAAACTGGTGCTTTGTGCCAACTTTCCTGGATATGTAAACTGCATTTCCTGGCTGCTCCTGTGACCTTGTGCAACATTTCAGAATCCTTCCGATGCAAACAGTGCAATGTGCTGGGCTAGTGTATTCCCCCAGCAGGATTGGGAATAAGCCTCTATATTGTAGCACACCGGAGCTGGAGAATATTGTGTGGGTATTGGAAGAACTATACCAGCATAAAGGGAATAATGATCCAAAGATTTGCTAGCAAGGATAAGAGCAGGGAGGGAGAAGTGAAGCAGTCAGAACAGCACCCACTGAAATGGATGGGAATTCCACACTCAGAGATTGTTCTGGTCTCAGGCACACCAGTGTAAATCGGGAGTGTCCACATTAAAATCAGAGGTAAATCAGTCACGACTCCGTTAAAATCAATGGCCTTGCAACAATGTAAAACTGGTGCAAATGAGGACGTGACCCAGCCCTCAGAGTGGATGGAAGGTCGTAGCGCTGATCTCCCGAGTTTCACCAGGACAAGTCATTGTGTTTGTGCCTTTGTTTCTACTTCCTTAGAAACATTTGTATATAGCGAATTTTAATGCTGGTGAAAGGTGCCACATTGGTAGTCAGAAGACAGAGGGCTTGTTTCTCCAGTGTAAATCCAGAAGAAGGGTCACATCATAGTACTACTGAAGTCAATGGCCAAACTCCCATTGACTCCAATGGGACCAAGATTAGGTCCTAATTTCATTGACTTCAGGCTACTCCAGATGTACATTGTTACGTCAGAGTTCAGAATCTGTGCTTGAACGTCTCTGTTGAGCCACGGAACAAGTAGCCATGATTATTATTGAATAGAATAGGGACTAATGGTTTCAAATAAGATTACAGCCCCATTGTACAAGGTGCTGGACAACAGCAGAGAAGACACAGCACCTGTCCTGAGCAGTTTACATTCTGATGTAGAACGTGGACACTAGCAGAAGATTCCCTACATTGCTCCTCCAGCTGCTTGATAGTATGCAACGAAATCACACAGGTTCCCACCCTTCCACCTCACTCCACATATTGGTCCAGCCTCTTTGTGTCACTCCAGTCCCATTGTGTCACGCGGGTGAAAGAAAGAGGCCTGAATCTTGTCTTAACCAGTCAGTGATTCCCAGGCCCAACAATTTTTTATAAGCAATAATCTGGGATCGGCAGAGAGGCAAAACACAGGTTTCACTGAGCTGAATTATATTTCTGAAAGAAAAAAAAAAATCTGACCCAGTGGTTTGAAAAAGCACCTTCCCATCAGAGGATAATTTAAATCAATAAATGTTAACATCATTTAATGACAGTAAAAAATCATTTAAGAAAAGAAAGAGAACCAGCTCTCGCAGTCTTTTAAATGTAATGACCGATGAATGAAACCAGATAATTTGTGCATTTGAGATAATCAGCTGTGCCTGATTCCACTCAGTTATTTGTTAATAAACACAGGACCTACTATTGTAATTTAATGTTCCCAAATTATAAGCGAGGGCAGGAGATACCTGAATTTTAATTATTATTATTTTTTAATAAAGAATTTCATTACCCTGACACCATTCACAAGGAGACGTTTATATGATTCTCATTTGCATTTTTATTTTTTTATAGTAATTATCTGTAAAAGGTCAAATATTTGCTTTATCTATATAATTCAATTTTAGAAATGCCTTTGGGATTCAAATTAACTCCCTTGTAATATCTTCATTGAAAAAGAAGATTAATTATGCTTACAAGAAACCTAATTTGGCTTATCAGACCTTTAATGTTGCAGAGATCGTTAATGCATTTAAATTCAGGATTAGTATGATGATCTGGTTCCATTATATTGGTGACTTCAATATTTGTCATCTTTAGGCACACAATATTCCCCCCCACAAAAGTAAAATCACAATGTCTATTATGAAGGAAATAAACATTATATATTGACATTAGTAATAATGTTAAGAGTGTATAAAAAGATGCATTGGTGACTCTCATACAAATCCATGGTTCATACATTAAGTGTTTAGACTGCACTTCCCTAAAACCAACCCTGCCAAATTCAGAAACACAAGAATATGTAGGAGCATCAGCAGGATGAGAAAGCAGTATAGAAAGCTCTGCTCGAGTACTGACCCCCCAAGAAATGAAATGGGGTTTGTGGACTTGTTGCAAATCAGCCTTTCTGTCCTTTAGCACACTGAGAATTCGCTAGGCATGCCCTATACCTACCCCAACACTTGATCCAGAGTTTCAAACTCTTATTGCCCTGCACGCCGCTTGCCCTTCAAACCTTGTTGCTGCCTTTGGTTCTAATTCACCTCTCTGGACAGGGCCGACCTGTGGCCTGTGCACCACTTAGGTCTCCTGGCTTCGGGCTCTGTATGGGGGGTGAATTTCCCCCGGTGGGTGGGATTTTCAAAAGTACTCAGCACTGGTCTAACTGCTCCCACTGAGATCAGCGGTGAAACGTCCATAGACTTGAACGGGAACAGAGCTCAGGCGATGCAGAGCGCTTCTGAGAATGCTACCCTTAGTTTCCACCTCCCGCTCCCACTTTCAAGCCCTTTTTCATGTGGCTTCCTACACCTGGAACGACCTCACTCTGCCTCTCCCTCATTCTCCATAGCCCTCCTCAGCACCCACTTCTTTCGCCTCACTTTCCCCCACTGACTTCTTCTACTGTGCAGGCTACGCCTCCCTCTTTACCTGCTTCGGCTTCTGTTTCCCTCAAGCAGGATGCAGGAGACTCAATCACAGTATAAATGCAACTCACGTCCTCTTTAGTTGTTTCACCTCTTGCCTCTCACAACCTTATCCTCTTCCTCTGTCTGTACCCTTCATTGTCTATGTTGGCCTGATGTAGGCTCTTTGGGAAAGAGCTGGGAAGCGCTATGTAACTTGATGCTGCTGTGTAAGTATGTAATTGTAACAACAATTAATACACACATCTCAATCGCTTTTCACCTGCCTGCCTCTCTGTCTTATTTATGCTGTGCTCAATGGTGCGGTTCCCGATTATTCATGCTATGCTCATCCCATGGTCTTGGGTTATTTACGCCGAACTAATTGCTGCGGTATCGCAGAATTCATGCTAAACTAATCACCATGGTATCAGATTATTTATACCAACTCATTGCTGTGGAATCAGGTTATTTATGTTGTGCTCATCTCCATGGTATCTGATTGTACTGATTAAACTAGTTGCTCCTATCACTGCCTTTGGTAGCATATTTCATTGTTATATTTCAACTACTACCTGAAAAACAAAATTAACCCTGAATTCTGAGTGCTTGGTTCTTCTTCATCTCAGATTCACATCAATGGTTTCCTTTAGCTGACCCTCTCCTAAATGCATCTTTTCCTACTTCAGTGTAGTGTTAATCTCATCTTCCAAAGAACTCTGACCTAAATTTTCTAATCTTAAATAACCGAGCTCCTCCGGTGGTGTCTGGGTTGCTCTCTGCTGTACCGTCTCCACTTCTGCATTATTCTTTCTAGAATAAGGTGATTGGGGCTGCCCTGGGAGTATGGGCTCATTGATACCTCACAAAGTGCTGTGTGGTCATGTTCTCTGGCCCTGAACTCAGGATTAGGTTTGCCTTTGTGTTGCTGCTCTTTAGTACCAGGCTTAACGCTAGCTACTATTCTGCCCATATCCTCCTTCTTCTTAATGTTTTGCTTAATGTGCCCTTGGAGGGTGCAGTATTTTACTCTATATTTTTGGAAGTTGCTTGTGGCCGACCCCACATCCAGCCATGGTGAGCTGAATGGGATTGCTCGCTTCTGCAGCTATAATGCAGAGAGGAAGATACAAACGAGGCTCAGAAGTGTCTAAGGGTGTGTCTGCACTGCCGGCGACTTGGGGATTGATGCAGCAGGATCGATTGAGTGGGTCGTGGAGACCCACTCAATCGATCCCGGAAGTGCTATTCAATTGACTCCATTAATCCACCTCCCTGAAAGGAGTAAGGAGATGTCTACACTGTCGGTGGTATTGTCGGCAATGGAGGATCGATTCCACGGGATTGATTGAGTGGCAGTGGAGACTGGCTCAATCGATCCCAGAAATCGATGCCGTTCATCCACCCCTGCAAGAAGAGTAACGCTATGTCGACTAGGGATGTAAAAATTAGTTTAATTAAAAATCCATTTAAATGTTTTAAAAATAGAACGTTTAAACCGTTAAGGGCTGGCGGGGGGAGAGCTATGCTGGGTTTGGATCCTCACTGCCAAGTGAGAGCTGCCTAGCTGTGGCTCCCCCTCTCCCTCCCTCCGTGGTAGCTGGGCAGTTCTCACTTGTGGGGAGCTGAGCCGAGCCCAGCTGAGGCTCGCCCCCCCCCACCCGGCTGGGCTCCGCGCCTCCCCCCACTTGTGGGGAGGTGAGCCCAGCTATGGATTACTCCCCTGCACTAGGCTTCCTGCCTCCCCGCCACACCATGAGTCCAGCTGTGGTTCTCCACCCCTCCCTCGCTGGGCTCCATGCCTCCCCACCAGCAAGAGCTGCCCAGCTGCTGCTCCCCTTTCCCCCCAGTTTAAATGGTAATCAGCTCTTTAAAATGTTTAAACTGATTACTGTTTAAACATTTAAACGGTTACACTTTTACATCCCTGGCATTGACCGGAGGGCATTTCCCATCAGCACAGTGCAGTGGGGATGCTACAGTAAGTAGAAGTTAGTATGTCAATGGGAGATCCCCTGGCAGTGTAAACCAGGCCTCAAGTTGGGTTGACTGGAAAGCGTCTCCCGTCGATGCGGTACGGCAACATAAGTAAGTCGACGGGTGACACACAAGCTACATTACATACATTAGTAGCTTGCATATCTCCCATCGACTGCCGGCAGCAGTGTAGACCACAACTGAGTCTTTCACTGATACACCTTGGTGTCCACTCAAAAAGGACCAGACTTTTAACTTCCAGTGCCTGAACATAATGCACAATAAGGAGCATGAGGTTTTAACCCTATAATGTAGTGCACAGTCATAGGTAGGGTACTTTAATCCCAGAGTTTTCTGAACTTTGTTGCAATTGAGAAACGTATTAACCCCATTCAATGCCTGAATGGAATGTATACCCAAACATTTTAATTGCTGCGTTGTTCAGATGATTTAACCTCTGTAGTGTCCAAATATACTACACACGAGAAACAAGGAGATAGATTTTGTATGTGCCTTTAGATGCCTAAAGATTGATTTCAAGAGAATTAGGCATCTAGGTGCCTTTGAAAATCCACTGGGCACCTATCTTTAAATGCCTAAATAGCTTTCAAAATCTGTCCCAGGTTGCTTAAACCTAAGTGGTACTTCATTGTACCTCACTCACTCTTTCAGGACCATGCAGTAGCCTATGTGGTTTGGGGATGGATGCTTTTCTTTTTTTTTCTGTGCCCAGATGTACGATGCCTTCAGGCATCAGATGCCTATCCCCTGGGCAGTGATTCAACATGGGAACAGTTAAACAATTATTCTTTGGAGATTGTCTGAGCGTGACCACATCATCACACTTTAGTGTCTACCATGGGCATTCCAGTGTCATTTCCCCTTCAGTTCATGCTAACTCAGCAGTAAGCCAGAACGTGCTGTCGTCTGCATTCCTCTCCTTAGCTTTACAATGCCTGTGGAACCATAATCCGCCGAAGGAGGAGTGAGCAAGTGTGAGCTTGAAACTGTGAGTTAGTAAGAGGCAGATGAAAATTAAAGGCTTCTTGTAACTAACTATGTCCTTCCAGCATGCTTTCTAAGACCACACCAAACATTGCACGGTGTCAGAAAAGATGAATGCCGCTAGTTATACACTACAATTGAATGGTCCTGAGCTTCCTGTGCCCAAAATAGACCGGAATCTATCAACCACCCTGAACCAAGGAGAAAACCCCCCACTCCCTGAATGCATGCTTGCTGGAAAATAAAGCTACTCGCTACATGGGGAAATTCACTCCCTCAGCACTGAGCCTGGGTATGTGAGCTCTGTGCAAGTGCAGAGCAGGAAGGCTGATGAGGTGAAATCCCCTCTGTTGCTGCTGTTCCTTTCTTACCTGGCCCCCATCACTAGAGAATCTGAGGCCCAAAATATTTAGATGCCTAACTTCCATTTACATTAATAGGATTTAGGGACCTAAAAGCAATTGAGGATCTGGGCTTGTGTGTCTCACAATACCTTTGAAGTATTATCCCCATTTTACAGATGGGGAACTAAGGCATTGAGGGTGCTTCTGGAAAGCCCACTAGGTACCTATCAGTAGCCAGGCTACATGTTAAAGGTTTGCCAGTGTAGCTTTACCAGTAGCGGCAAACTTCCCTAATGGAGATGCCTCTTACACCAGCAAAAGAATTGTTTTTGCTGTAATGACTTAAACCGGTTCCCTGAGTGGAGTCAGCTTTGCCAGCAAAAGACCGCATTTGCTGGTATGAGTTGCATGTACACTAGGGCTTTTCCTGGCATAGTTATGTCAGTCAAGGAGACGGGGGGAATCCCATGCCCCTGAATGACAGAGCTATGCCGACAAAACCTTTAAGTGTAGGCCAGACCTGCATTTTTTAGGTGCCTAAATACCTTTAAAAATGTGGCCCAGAGAGACTAAGTGACTTGCACACGGTCACACAGGAAGTCTGTAACGGAGCTGAGAATTGACTGGAGGTCTCCCAACACCCGTACTGGCACACTAATCACTGCACCATCCTTGCAACCTGAATGGGGGCTGCATCCCCCCTGTGCTAGTTACATGCAAATACAAATGCATAATGTTACAGGTTTTTAAAAAATGGTGTCCAACGTTTGTGTGTCTCAGGGACTCAATGCTGGCTTAGTTTTAAGACTACAAACTTTAAAAATACTTAATACATTCAACAAAACTCATACCTAAGCTAGTTTAAAAGAAACATTCTTCTGAAATGAAGAAAAAAAAAAAGATGTATTCAAGTGTTTTTGTTTTGCTAATGGAATGGTTCTATGTATTATTCATCACAACGGCTACAATTAATTATTACTGCTTCTCATGATTGCTATGAAAATAAATTGTATCAGGTGGTTTCTCTCATTGTGTGAAGGGCACATGGGCATATATATTTTGTATAACTTGATTTATCCATTTGCATGAATCTTCCTATTATTTACAATGCGACTTCTGAACCACTCCCTGTTCAAGAGCGCTTTTGTGTGTGCAAGAGATTGAGCAGGCACTTTTGCTACAAACACAACCCATACCAAGTTCACTCTCCCCTGCCTGGGGTTCAGTTTTAGTAATATCAACAACAAGACAACAAAGTTTAGCTCCAGCCTTCTCTCTAGGTTTGGCTGCTCCTCAGGTTCCTCCCTCAGGACTGTTCAGCCCTCACTCTAGATCCTCTTTCCAGACAGCCCCTCCCATTTCCTAGATATCCAGCTGCAGTAGTGAGCCACCTGCAACAGTAAGCAGAGAACACTTAACCTTTCTCATCATGAGACATGCCTGCTAAGAGAATGGGTTGTTTCAGCAAACATTGGAGTACAGTGAGTTTCAGAGGAAGTCTTAAGGGTCCAGTCCTCTAAGGCGCTGAATACTCTTGTTCTCCTAGACTGGAAGAGGTGTGTACACAGCACCACTCAGAACTAAGTCTGAAATCTGGTATCAGATTGAGCAGATGGAAATAATACAGCTGTAGTAACAAATGGCCTCCTTCTAGTGTGTGCTTTAAACAAGGTACAAAATGCCACAGGCAGGACATTCAAACTCTCCTCTATAATATGGGACAGAGGGTGTTGTTTGTTATGAATTACAGCAAAAAGTGGTGCACCAGTTCCTTTAACTGCTCCACACTTTCTCAGAATTCTGCAGCCTGGTTTCTCACTTGCATTAGGCTGCTCCACACACTGTACTGGAGCTTGGCACTAGTCTGGTGGCTTCCAATTTGGCTGATGACTTCTAAAGTCTTATCAATTGCCCACTAAACCTTGCACAGTCTCTCTCCGAGGCTTCCCTGTGTGATCTCTGTGAAACACCTCCAACAGGATGCTGAACAACACCTGTCTTTGGTGTCCATGCATTGCATTTCAAAGCCTTGAGTGAGGAGGAGTTGATGTGCTAGTCTGAGCCATGGGAGACCCAGGTTTAGTTCCTGCTTTGCCAGAGACATCCCGCATGAGCATGGGTGAGCTTCTTGGTGCCTAACTTGCCTATCTATAAATGAGGGATAAGATACTTCCCTACCACACAGGGCTGTTTACTGCAAGGAAAGCAGTTTGACAGGACGAGGGATCAAATTTTCTCCACCCTGTGTCTTGTGCTGGCCAGCTGCTCCCCTCCATCCTTTGGATGTCAGGATAAAACCTAAGATCTTCACTTGGTTTCACTCTGCCCTTATTCAGATCAAACTTCTACTGTCCTCAGTAAAAACTGAATAAGGAGGATCTCAGGATTTAGGCCAATTTTTTTTGTTTTGTTTTTTAAATAAGGCGTAAATTTTGAACAATGAGGGTAATTAACCAGAGGAATAGTTTACTGGGCTTTTCTAAAATATCTGCTCTAGGAATTATTTTGGGAAAGTTCTATGGACTGTGTTACACAGAAGGTCAGGCTGGATGATCATAATGGTCCCTTCTGGCTTTGGAATCTCTAATGTGCTTCTGGGACATGTGAAGAAATGTGCTAGATAAATAGCAGCTGATTGGCTGGGTGGAGAATAGGCAGCAGAAAAGTGGGTTGCTACAAGTCAAAATTCATTGCTTCGCTATGGCTGAAAGTAGCCGGTTCCGTTCTTGGAGTTGCAATGCCAAATATTTGTATTGGGCCTTGTGTGTTTAAGGGATGGAGCTAATCTCATAAAATGGACTCAAAATAGTGGATATTCAGATCAGATAGTTAGAAGCATATGGTCATTGGCCATGGAGGGTGTTTCTTTGATTTTAACTTAGAAATATGCATTACATCTAAATTGACACTGAAAACTGACCTGAGCCTGGTATTAGAGAAAATTAAATTAACCCCCTGCAATAGCTCTATATTACAAAAATGGTTAGATCTTAATAAATTGAAAATGATAACAGCAGCAAAAGCTGTACATTTTCCCTCATGTTCTTTTATTGCTGGAACACTTCTTTCCAGTTTGTTGCTTCCGTAGGTTTTATTAGCACATTTCAGTGGAGTAGATTTGCTCTGGAGTGATAAAAGCTGCCTGTAATCAGAAAGCTTTATGTTATCAGCTGCAAACAATGGTAAATGCCACCTGAGAAGGGCTCCGTTCAATGCCTTCATTACTGTGATTAGTCTAAGACGCTGGAAGATAGCAACAAACTTCAAACGTGCTGATAACAGACTTTGTTAAGAACACAATAAACAACGGACACTCAGCACTTCAAGTAGGAAGGAGATAGTTTGCAGTGAGACTTCACTCTGACAGCGTCTAGGACTAATCCATACACTGCAGACTTAACACTACAGTGTGGAAAGAGTAATAAAAGCTCTGCACCCTCAGTCTCGGTGAAATCACCTACATACACAAGATCAGTGGGAGGCTTATGCACTACTCAGGTGAGATTCAATGCTTTAATTCTACAAAGGCCTTCTAGTCAGCAAAGCACTGAAGAGCATACTTTTCTTTAAGCAGGTGTTTCAATCCCATTGATTTAAATGGCACCTACGTACATGCTTAAAATTGAGCATGCGTTTAAGTACTTTGCTGACTAGGAATGGACTTAAGCATATGCTCAAGTACTTTGCTAAACAGGGCTTCAATGACTAAGCCTACATCAACACTCGCCGCCAAATTTGGTAGCAGTTGACGGGAGATACACAAGCTACATAAAGTACCTTGCGTATCTCCTGTCAACTTCCTAACTTCTATTTACCGCGGTGTCTTCACTTCGCTGCACCAATGGGAAACGCCCTCCTGTTGACGGAGCGTTAATCTTCTTGGTGTGTGTGGGGGGGAGGATATGTCTTCACTG
The DNA here is from genome assembly GCF_026122565.2 of Emydura macquarii macquarii. Taxonomy (NCBI): domain Eukaryota; kingdom Metazoa; phylum Chordata; order Testudines; family Chelidae; genus Emydura; species Emydura macquarii. The sequence goes on from NW_027130828.1 coordinate 13,216,414, forward strand.
ATGGCGGCCAATTGGTGCTGTCAGATCGATCTATCTGGATTGAATGAGTGGTCAGTGAAGACCCGCTCAATTGATCCAGAAGTCAATGCAATAAAACCACCCGCTCATGTGGCATAGCGCTGCGTTGATGGGAACACATTTCCCGTCAGCGCAGCGTAGCGAAGATGCCACATAGAAGAGGCATTATGAAGTCGATGGGAGTTGCGCAAGCTACGCAGAGTAGCTTGCGTAACTCCTGTGACTGCCACCGAATTTCCAGGTAAGTGTACACCTGGCTGGGGTGGATTAGCAGTGTTGATTTCCGGGTCGATTAAGCATGTCTCCACTTCTGCTCAATCGATTCCTGGTGAATTGATCCGCTGGCATCGACTGTGCTGCCGTCAGTATAGACATAGCCTAAGACAGCTCAAGTAGGATTTGAATAGTACATAGGCCTTGTGGGCCTCCTGGACTTAAGGAGTAATGACCCACATGGAACAAATATGCATGCAATTTACCTATACTTACAAATGGTACACAGGAGAGTTGTGACAGTAACTACATTACAGATTGTACAGCACTCGGGTAATACGGTAATGGGGCTACATAAATACCTACCATAAATAGCATTGATAGATTTTATGAATGAGGAGATCTTATATTAATCCACATCTATGTAAAGGATTCGCTTTCATATTATTTCATATTACAGACAACACACCTATGTATTGCATATAAAACATACAATGGTCTGGGCCTGATTCTCAGATACACTGGTGTAAATCAGGGGTAACTCTATTGGCGTCAGTGGAATTACACGGGCCTAGCATCATAATCAGGCCTGCTATCTATGTAATATGAAAAAAAGCTCATATCCTTTCCCTTCAGGCTCTCTCAGTCTATGAGAGAACACAGGGCGGCACGAGCAGTGCACTCTTTCTTTCTTAGAGTGTCTGTAGCTTTGCATCCCCCCTCGATTGCAGGGGGCTAAAGGGTTCAGCTGTGGAATGCATCCCCTTTTGCAAATGTCAATGGGGAATTAGTGCCGTACTTCTTCATTTTGGCAATGTCTGGAGAATTAGTGAGCACTACACCTGAGCTCAAGATACCTCAGAGGGTTGAGGGTGAATGGGAAAACTCCCTTTCACTTCAGTGCAGCCAGGATTTTACCCCAGTCTCAGGCTATGTTACATTGTGTTGCCAAGCAGGAGAATCCCCCCCACAAATCTAGTTAGAAGGTTTATCCCATAACACACAAGCAATGGGACATGGGTAGAGCTGGTAAAAGTGTTCCCCCTACCCCATAGAAAATTTCAATTTTTCAGTGAATATTAATACCTAAAAAATTCTGCTGAAAACTGTAATATTTCAATTTGGATTTGCTATCATGGTTCCTCATGGGAATTGTAGTTTGGGAGTGTCATGCTCCCATTTTCCTTAATAGGCTGGGGTCGCTGGTAGGACTATATCATCTCCCATGATGCACAATGGCGTCCGAGCTCAGAGAGGGGAGGCAGTACATCATGGAAGTCCTTGGTCAGGGAGCATCATGGGAGATGTAGTGTGGCTGGAGTGTTTGGCCTAGAGAAGAGAATGAGAACATAAGTCAAATGAAACATAATTCCCTTGGGGGCACAATACAGCTTTTCCAAATCAAAATATTTCAGTTTTCATCCAAAATATTTCAGTTTTTAGCCATTTATCTTTTTGATGAAAAATTGAATTTTTCCACAAAAAGATTTTCATAGAAAAATTGTTCAGTCAAGACCCAATTTTTAGTCAAAAACAGTTTCAATGGAACTTTTTTGACCAACTTTTATGCAAGGCTACAAAAAGATACAGGTTTTGCCTTATTCCAAAAATCATCATCATCTTCGCCTGCCAAGATAATATCCTCAGAGTGCATATGGAAATGTCATTGGTACTAACAGGCACTGTGCCTGTGAACTGAGAACAATTCATTGTCCTTATAGAAACACACTTGGTTCCTAAATCTGTTGACACATTCAGAAGGCAGAAATACTCTTAAATAAATCCAGGAAATGAAGCCTGCCTCTAAGATATTCATTGTGAAGTGCATGGCATTTTCCACCAGAGCTAAGCAGATCATTTATCTGATTAATTTAGCTTCTTTCTACATTCACAAATTGCCCATGAGCTGTTGATCAGATTTGCTCAAATTCATTTGTAGCTTAAAATTATTTGCTTGGTCTGCAGCCTATTGCACATGGGCAGAATGAATATTCAAAGTTGGAGCTGTGTTGATTATTGCTGATTAGAGACGTGTCACATGGCATTGTTTTAGTTCCTTGACTGAGTAAGCGTAACTCTTTGAATTAGATTTCTAATGTGAATAGTTGCAAAATTTGCTTTCTATGAATATTCTCTAATACTCAAATACTATTAGCTGATGCCATAAACACTCCCGATAGTTCAGAGACTCTAAGGCCAGAAAAGACAGTTATACTCATTCAGTTTGACCTTCTGCATAGCCCTGGCTATAGAATTCCATCCAGGGATTCCTGCATCAAACTCACAACTTGAGGTAAAGAATCTCTTTAAGGCTATAGCTACACTGTTGTGGGGGCAGGCATCAATGCAGCGGCATCAACTGAGTGGGTCCGTGTAGTGGGTCTGTCTCAGTTAGCCCACCTCCCCAAAAGAAATAAAGTTACATTGACAGGAGAGTGTCTCCTGTCGACGCAGTACCATGAAAACACCGTGGTACATCAACGTACATAGTTTGATGGGAAATACTCAAGCTACCATATGTAGCTTGCGTATTTCCCGTCAACCGCCACTGCCAGTGTAGACCAGCTCTTAGACATCCAATCTTGATTTAAAGATTTCAAGTGATAGAGACTCCACCACTTCCTTAGGTAAATTGTTCCAGCTGTGGTAAACAGTTTGCTTTGCTGCACTAAAATCCACATAGGTTTGGTTCCAGTGAAGGTTTAAGCAAATTCAATTACTTGTTTGACACACATTCACATGAACTTTTTGTAGGAATTCACTCAACTTGGTTTTCCACCCCATTCTCAGGAATGCGATATATCCTATTATTTGCAGTGTTGAACAGACACTGATAAATGCAGTTTTCCATTAGTGAATGACCTTAACAAGAAACGGCACGTATGCTGTTAGAAGAATTACACTGTGATATGTCACATGCTGTGTGACTCCTCACTTGGAAAATACATATTATATTCTACATACTGTATGATTTGTCATATTTTTCTTTTTACACACACACATGCATGCAGTATCTAGTGGAGTCCTGCAGGGGTCAGTTGTGGAGCTGGTACTATTCAATATTTTCATTAATGACTTGGGTAATGAGTGGACAATCTGCTTGTAAAATTTGCCTATGACGCTAAACTGGGTGTAATTGCAAGCACTTCGGAGAACAGGATGAGGGTTCAAATTGAAAAACTGGTCTGAAATTAACAAGATGAAATTCAATAAGGATAAATGCAAAGTATTACACTAAGGAAGGACACAGCAAATGCACAATTACACAGGGGGGAATAACTGCTAGGCAGTAGTACTACTGAAAAAGATTGTTGACTGATATTCAATTTGTGATCTACTACAGCCCCCAATGTGCTGCAGATGCGAAAAAGGCTAATACCTTTCTCCGATGTATTAACAGGAAGTAATTGTCCCACTCTGCGAGGCACTGGTGAGCCCACAGCTGGAGTACTGTGTCCAGTTCTGGTCGCCACACTTTAGGAAAGATGCGGACAAGTTGAAGAGTGCAGAGGAGGGCAACGAAAATGATAAAAGGTTTATAGAAAACCTGACCTATAAGGAACGGTTAAAAAAACTGGGCATGTTTAGTCCTGAGAAAAGACAACTGAGGGATACCTGATAAGTCTTCAAATATGTTTAAGAGGGCAGGGACCAATGGTTCTTCTTGTCCACCAAAAATTGGACAAGAAGTAACGGGCTTAATCTGAAGCAAGGGAAATTTAGGTTAGATATTAGGAAAAGCTTTCTAACGACAAGGGTAGTTAAGTGCTGGAGTAAGTTTTCAAGAGAGGTTGTGGAATCCCCATCACTGGAGGTTTTTAAGAACAGGCTGGACATTTACCTGTCACAGAGGCTCTAAGTTTATTTGGTCCTGTCTCAGTGGAGGGGGCTGGCCTTCATAACCTCTCAAAGTCTCTTCCAGCCCTACATTTCTATGATTATGGTGTACCTCAAGGTGATAAAGACAGCTGGAGTATTATTAACTTAATACTATGCATATTTTATTAAATTATATCCATACGTCTCTGCTTTGTAAGAAGTATTTGAGACTCTGTTTAATCTTTCAGTAGTTTTTGGTGTCTCCATTCTTTTCTCTTCAGCCACCTCCAGTAGTGGCCTCTTTGATTTCTCTCACTTCAATTGCTCAGGTATCTCCAATTTGGAGAGAAAGAAGGTTGCATAATCCCAGAAAGGATAATTATCTCATCCAGAAAATAATAATAGAAGCAAGATATGAAGGTCCTATAAGATATTCTGTCTCCCTGTTAGAATCCCCGTGGCCTGGAATATGATGCATCAATTCAGAGTTATTGTCATGTTATGATATAATCAGTTTGCTGCAACATATTATAACTTGCACAGTATGTGACACCACATCCCGCTGCTGAGCAGTAGTGGATGCTGGGGTCTTGCAGGTCAGCAGAAATCAGTGATGCAGTCTAGGTATATTCTTAACTAAACTTGGTTTATTTTACACTATGTGCACCAGTCCTTTTCATCAATCCCTTCTTTCAGGAATCTCAGCCAAAAGACCAATGCCTAGTTTCCAGGGAGCAACTCTGCCTCAAGAACTAATTCTAGTTAGAGACATTAAAAAAGGAGAGCAAACATCCTTGGCTACTTGCAACAGCACTTCAAAATAGGAAGAACACGACAATACAAAAGCTTCCTTCAAAGACTGAACACTGCTTTCACACTAAGAAAATGCAGGTGTAAGGCTCTGAGTAGCTGCACCAACTAGTTACTCCAATGATAATAGTATATTGAATGCAGTGTGATGCAACATATAACAGCATCTCTTCAGTTAGTAAAATAGTTCAAGTATGAAAATTCTGGTCTGACTGGGGCTTTTGTTGATTAGTTCTCAGGGACAGAACCAGGGATCGTTCTTACCGGCAGGGCTGGAGATACAGCTGCTGACCTAGTCACACTCTTGTGAATTCACCTACATTAAGTTATTGTCAGGTGTAACCACAATGGCCAAGTTACAGAGGTAATGCTTAGAAACTCATAATTAAATCGCAATTAACAAACCAAACTGTCTTCTTGGGATTAGAGTTGGACAAATAATGAAGAAAAATATTTTTGTCCCCATTTTGGTGATCCTAAAGATTAGGCCATCCAATGAGAGAACAGAAAGAATACCGTGTGACAGAGGTGCTCAGTCACACAGCTTGAATAATAAATATTGAATATTCAAATAGCCAAAGGATTATTTACAGAGAACAACATGAGAGCCGCCCGCAGGCGGACATTTGTTGGGACAAAATATCAATTGTATAATTTTGAATAGAGAACAGTTGAGCTTAAAAATCACAGTCCTGGAAATTCACCCCTGCGTAGAGGGCCAGCAAACAGCCAATGTATCACTTAAGTCCTTGTAGTCTTATAATTATTGTTATATATTCCTATTACAGTAGCACTCAGGCCCCAAATGAGATTGTGCTAGGCACTGCACCAACACAGAGCGACAGTGCCTGTCTCAGAGAGCTTAGTCTACAGGAGACAGAAAAAAACTCAGGAGAGCAAACTGGTGCAGAGAGGTGAAGTGACTTGCTCAAGGCCAGAGAGCAGGTCAGGGGCAAAGCAGGAAATAGAATGCAGGTGGTCTCCTAATTCCCACTCCGATTCCCCATCCGCTGGACCACCCACTGCCTCTTTAAGGTTAAGTGGCAGATAGGCCTAATGCATGGGGGTGATTTTCAACCCAAACAAACTGTTTGCCCAGCTCTTGTTTTGATTATAAACTATACATTCCTGGAGCCTTATAAGGGATTTTTATTGGAGGAATAAAATAATTTAAAAAAATTAAAACCAATCAAGTTATTAAAAAAGCCCCATTTCCCTGCTGCATTACCGCTCTTTTTTCATTATTTCCCAAGTAAATATACACCACAGGCACAAAGGCTCTGCAGCTTCCAAGACCTGCACGAGCCCCTCTCCGCTAGAGCTTTCAATAGGGCTTCACTCAGTGACAGGTCCTTCCTAATGTACCCTTTTTATACAAGAAGTAAAAGAAAGGGTGTTTGAAAACGCTCTGGCCAGAGGAGAAACATTTCTATTGAAAGCCACAACTGGTTTGACCCTATTACAATAACACAAATTGCCTGTTGAACAAAAATACCCTGCTAGGTGTGCAGTGTACGGCATACACAGTATCTCTCCACCCTGCCGTGCATTATTCTTTTTCTTGGTGACATTTTAATATTGAGAAATCTTACATGAAATTCTTATTATTTGTTTAATACTGGAAATAAAAAAAAAAAAATGCTGGTGACTGTATTACAGGAAGATACTGGAAGTAAAAAACTATTTTCAGTAGAAACAAATGACTGATATGTATTTAAATAGAGTCCTTTATGTTTCTCTGTAATCTACAATATGCATTACAGGTGGGACTGGTAGCAACCCTTTTATGAAAATGGCCCAACACTTCCCATTACAAGACCTTGTTTTCAGTTGCTTAGAACTTTGCAAAACTTTAACTGTTTCAATTTTAAATTTTCCATGCTAGGTCTCTACCTGAGTCTAAATATTATTTGAACATGGCAGTCAAAACAGTTCAGCCATTTCCAAGAATGAGGGTAGGGAAAAAATTCACTGATTTGCTTTTTTTAAAAAACTCCAGTGGCCTTTTTTGTATGTATTAAAATACATTTTATATATGTAATATACTGCATACAGTTAATATATTATTTATTATTATTTGGACCAGAATCCTAGGTGCTAGGTGCTGTACAAACACAGAACAAAAAGACAGTTCCTGCTGTAAAGAGTTTACAGTCTGAATAGTGTCTACATAATGGGTGGGATTTTCCAAAGTGGCTAACTGATTTAGGAACACACGTCCCAAGTTGCTTAGTTGCTTTTGACAATCTTGCTCACTACACAAAATGTGTCTGTATATATATAATGTGTGTATCTATGTGTACACACACAGACACACACATTAGGAGGACTAGATTGTGGTTTGAACTACACACCCATGCAGGGAAGTAAAAAGGGAGGAAGAGTAGGATAAGATGTAATGGGCTTAATCTGCAGTAAGGGAGATTTAGGCCATCACTGGAGGTTTTTAAGGACAGGTTGGACAAACACCTGTCAGGGATGGTCTAGGACCAATCAATGGTCCAATCACTTGGTCCAATCAATGCAGGGGGCTGGACTTGATGACTTCCTGAGGTGCCTTCAGCCCTATATTTCTGTGATTCTATGAATCCCATTTTTACACCTGTGCACACAAACGTAAGCAAGTGGGTAAGGAGTGATGGGCTGGCCAGGAGTGGGCAAGATCATGGCTCCACCCACACTCATCCAGCACATCTGATCTGGAGCAGCAGGCACTGTGATTTGCTTCTGGTATAGACAAGCATGAAAATGCTGACCTTTCAGACCACAGAAGAAACTGGGAAGGAATTGTGCCTCAGAGGCACAGTCTAATCCATTATGTGTGTAGCCAGGGGTGACAATGGTCACAGGAGAATTCCCTTGATGCAGGAGCAGTGTAGGGTCAATGTAGACAGCCTGTGATGGCCTCCTCTGCAGCTCCTGGCATAGCAAACAGGCTTTGGGGAGGGTGAGGGGTGGGAGCAGGGGCTTGTGATTAGAGCTGATCAAAACTTTTTTCAATGAAAAATGTTCTAATGAAATGTGGCTTTTCAAAGGAAATGGAAATTTTCATGGGATTTTTTTTTTTTTGCTTTGAAGTTTAACCCCAATTAACTACAAAATGGTTAGTTTTCAGTGGAAATGTTTGGTTTTCAGTTTTGAAATTTTTTTTTTGAGTTGTGGTTTTGATTTTCCATCAGGAAACTGAAAAATTTTCCCTGGGACGTTTGGAATTGATTTTTTCTAAAGTTTCCCACCAAAAAAACGAATTGGCCTTTGTTACTCAAAACGTTCAATGCGTCAGGGATTCTGGGCTGCAGTGAGACCCCACAGGCACTTATGGGGGCTTAAGTTCCCAGAACGCTAATTGCACCAGCCCGGAAAGGAGAACACAAATGTAACTAAGAGCTTACAGAAACTACTAGAAATGACCTAAAGCAGTGTTTTTATACACAACGATGCATTTTTAGGTTTGATTTCTTAGGACCTTCCAAGGTAAAAGTGAGTCCTGTGTCTCCCATTTAGAAGCTGGGAATTTCCCCTTTCCATTGGAATAAAGCTTCCAGTTTTAACTCTGATCATTTGCAAAACATCAGGTTTCAATGAGTCCCTCACGGACGATTGAATATTATCACACTTAGTCTGAGGCCAGGGTAATTGGGAGTGGAGATAATTCAACAGCGGGCAGAAAGAAAGGATCCTTTCTGAGGCAGATTTTAATGGATTTAAGTGACAGCTGTTGGAAGCAGGCCTGGTGAAGGTAGGCTAGTAGGCAGAGGGCAGGTAAGATGGTCAAAGTTGCACTTGCAGTTGATCATGTAGCTTTTCAGTTTTCTGCCATAGGTGTAATATACCGACAGGATTTCAAAGTATATCTTAATTCTTGTGTATGGTTAAGAATTTATGAATAATGTCATTTTTCTCTTTTCATCTAATGCATGGTCATCTTTCCTTTGTCCTTCTAGGGCCTCTCCTGCTCCCCCCCTAGACTGGCTTTGTCTTTCTCCATCTCCTTTCTTTACAGTCCTCATTTACTCTTTGGTAAGCACTTCCACAAATTAGTTCTCTAATTGCTCTTCATCCTGAACAACCTTGATAGGTTAATGGGAGGACCTGCTTCTGAAAAGGTTTTCCTTTGGGTCAGTGTCTGTCTTTTCGTTATGCATACATGCAGCTCCTAGCACAATAGGGGCTCTGATCCCTGACTAGGGACTTTATATGTACATCGATGCTGAAGTTAGACACCCACAGCCAGCCCATAGCAGTTGACTCAGGCACGCAGGGCTCAGACGAGGGGGCTATCAAATCGTAGTGTAGACGTTCAGGCTCGGGACCCCATAATAGGGGAGAGTCTAACAGCTGGGCTCCAGCCCGAGCCTGAACGTCTACACCACAATCTTACAGCCCAAGCCCTGCAATGCTGGGTCAGCTGACCCGGGTCAGCCACGGGTGTTTAACTGCAATGTAGAAGTGTCCTATGTACCAGTTCAATAATAATAGAGTGCCAGAGATAAGGCCCCACACTCTCCTTTAAGTGACCTTGGGGACTGATGGACCAGGACACTGTAGGATACATTTGGGTATGTCATGCGCCTCCCTCTCTCTCAGATGTGGATGATTGAAGCAGGGAATGAGTGGGTATCACCCAGAAACCCACTCTAATATATGAGCTGGGCAGTCAGTTGCACATGGGAAGAGAAGAGAGGATTTGGTGTTTATCTGACATTGCAAATCTACTGCCTGCTGCAGTGAGGATCATTATGTGGATATTGTCAAAAATACAGAGCAATCTGTCAAGAGTGCACTGATCCCCCAAGAAGGTCATACATAAACTTACAGAGCTCTAAAACCAGGAAAATTTTGACTCCTAAGAACCATAGGAAGCTTCTGTGGTTGAAGTATTTCTTCAAATTCCACTGGAGGTCAGTGCAACATTACAGTTTTACGTGGAATGAGATGTCCTTTCACTGGGATCTAGTGCAGCAGCTAAACATAAACCCTGTTACAATTGTTTTTAAACTAAATTTGTATAGTAATAAATATGGGCTTAAGAACTGAGTTTTGTGGTTATATTTGGAACATCCTGGCAGTGATGTGAGAAATGAGATTTGCTTAGGTATTATTTATTTTGGGTGGTTTTTTTTCCTTAAAAAATTTTGATGTTTTTTTCCCTCCTCCCCAAAGGAAAATTACTTGGAATATAAAAGAAGCGGGTCTTGCAAGATCTTTTCATAGCATAAAAGTAAAACCAACATCGCCTAGCCAAGTTGGAGAGCAGAGAGGTAATGTGGTCCAATGAAACAGGGCCGTGGATTGGAATTTGTGAGACCATTGTACTACGCCAGCTCTGGCACTGACCTACCGTGTGATCTGCAGCAAGCCACTTCCCCTCCTGGTGTCCCCTTTTCCCCTCCCTTTGTCTGTCTTAACCTAGGAGGAGCAGCCATCTCTTACTGGGTGTATGTACTACACCTAGCACAATAAGCCTCTGAACTTGGCTACTGTAGATCTGCAGGTTCCACAGCAATGCTCTTTGAACCGGCTTCTCTATCTTCATTTGTCCCTCTCTGCTCCCTCGCTCTCCATTGCCATCTCACGCTAAGCCTGTCTCACTCAGTATCTGCTGGCATGAGGGCCTGCTTCCATCATGGTTGTCTGCTCTCACTGCTGTCATGGGAACCCTGCATCTTTTACCCCCTTCTTGGTTAGCCCAGTCTCTTTCTTTGCTATCATTTCTCTCCCTTGGATTCCACAATCCCATTCAACTTCCTCCACCAAAAGCTTAGTTACGTGGTCTCCAAATGTTTGAGGAGCACCAACCATGAGGCTGGCTATGATGATCTCTGGCATTGATTAATGCCTTTCATCCTAAAGCATTCCACACTCTCCAGGTGTTCAGAGCCATTGAAATGCTGGTACCTTTGGGCTAACCAGTTCACAAGAGTGGGGAAGGGCAAGGAGAAGAAAGTTTGGCAAGCCCCTACCAGGGGTTCTGAGTGCGCCTGATGGAGTCTTGAGTACCAATACGGAGCAGAGAGGACCACAGTTTATATGATCTTATCCATAGAACATGGAGTTATACCAGGTATAAAACTGTTCTAACGCAGGCCTGTAGATTCCATAGCCAGCCTTGTTATTTTAAGCATGCCTACACAACATGGCTTTGCTGTCTCTGCCCTAAACTTACCCCATTCCATCCACCACCATCACATCACTATACACAAGGTCAACCTCAGAATACTGGGCTGGGTCAGCAAGATGATTTTTAAGGTGACTCTGAAGCTACCGATGGGAGACGGGGAGGCCAAGTGCTTGTCCTGTCCATCTAATTCCATCAATTCCATCTGCAAGGCTCTTCGTTAGGAAAAAGGGGCTAGATGCGTTTGTTTTCCCTTTAAATGAATGCTCAGATCTTTGGTTACATTTCTAGTGCACTCACACTGTGGGCGATGTCCAGCTTTGACAGCTCTGGTGCCCAAAGGCTGGGGTTGGTAGATTTCAAGGATGAAAGTGTAACTGAGTTGAAGTTAGTGTAACTTACACGCTGAAGGAGATCTACATTTGACCAACTTAGAATCCCTTTGAATTTAACCTTATGTGTTCCTAAACATGTTGTTTAGGATATTGAATGCTTCCTTTTAGACTGGATTAGTTTCACAAAGGAAGTGCTGGCACCTCGACTGAATAATTTAAAACCAGGCTGGAGCAAGCACTGAACAATATAAATATTGGGAACAACTTCACAGTGACTCTTGGAGTAAGACTAATCAACCTAATATGTCTTTATCTAATAGGAAATGGGTTCAAACCACAGCACAGCAGATTTAGATTAAATCTCAGGAAAAACCTCCTACCTGTAAGAACAGTAGGACAATGAAACAAACTGCCTAGGGAAGTCATGGGAGCTCCTTCACTGGAGGTTTTTTAAAAAAAGAGGCTGGATAGCCATCTCTATTGGATGATTTAGACATAACAAATCCTGCATCTTGGCAGGGGGTTAAATTAAATGACCTTTATAATCCCTTCTAACCCTACGGTTCTATGATTCTCTCTCTAGATCCTATGACTGCTATGTCATTCCCATGCTTTCATTCAGGGAAAATCTTCTCATGGACTCAAATTAGTAAACCTGACAGCAAGGCTTTTGGTCTTAGAAAATAGCAAGAGTCTCTCCCCCTAAACAATTTTATACAATGTATATTTGTTTTATATTTCTCTGTTCCTTTCCATAACTTATCTTATGCTAATAGCTTCCTAAGTATTCTAATTACATTTTTTAAGCAAAAGAAAGTTCTTGAAAGTTAATTAAAAAGTTGCACCGCTCTAATTGTGCAAAAGTAGCTTTTCCATTCTGAAAATTAAACCCTTATAATTAAAACTCCAATATCCATTTCAAGATATAAATGGGGGATGTTTACTACACATTTATTATTATTATTTTGCCACCTTGGAAATGTAATTGCTTTTGTATGGGAAAATCCATCTGGCATCAGCCTTAATGTCAGATTTTGTCCCCCCCCCCCCACCAAGGAGACATTTTGATCACTGAGTATTTCATTCCATTTGAAAAAATGATTGTATCCTGAGCTGAAAGAAAGGCACATGCACTTCCATACATCTCAATCTCCTCCCATAACAGACTGTCACTTTTTTTTTTAACGTCTCGGAGAAACAAAGTGGGTTTTTTTGTTATCTCAACAATAGAATGTGGATTTCAGAAGCTATCAGCATTTCATACTTGCTAGCAAAAAGCTACAGGACATTCAAACAGCACCAAGACTGCAAATCAAAACCAATGAAGTCTCAGTGGAATCAAGGAGGAGGCAGATGCTGCGGGCAGGGTTCTGATCTCAGTTACACCAGTGTAAATCTCGAACGACGCCATTAACTGCAACATGGTTGTTATAAATAATGGATCTGAGGTAGATTCTGGGCTGCCCCTTTGTCCATAATGGAGTGTGTGTTTTAAGGGGCACTTTTCTGCTAGAGGCATCATCTTGCAGATGAACCTTAATACTGAGGTTGTGGCCACTTGTCGTTATTAGGGCTGAAGTTTTCAAAGGCTCATCATGGAGTTAGGGTCAGAATTTTCAAAGTGACTAGTAATTTTGATTGCCCAACTTGAAACATTTTAAAGGGGCCCGATTTTCAACGACTGGGTGCTTCTTAGCACTTTCTGAAAATCAGGGCCCTTTTAGGGACCTCAGGTTGAGGCACCCAAAATAGCTATCCACTTTGGAAAATCTTAGCCTATGTGCCCAAATCCTACTGAAATTCAGTAAGAATTAGATGCCAGACTTCTTTGTGAAGCCAAACCTAAAATCCATGACACACTTTGCAAAAATTTTAGAGGGGTTAACCCAAGGGCCTGGCCAATATCAAGTCTGTGACGTTACATTTTTGCCCCACCCAAGCCTTTCATGAAGTTTTCAGTTGGGTGTGCAATACGAAAATCCTGTACCTACATTTGTTGTGTGGTGCTGCTGGGGGCTAGTTAAACAGCTACCCCCTTTGCTCCAGTAGTGGTCACATCTCCGTGGTGGATGAAGTCACCTCTTCTTACAGTACATAGTTTGTAAATCAGTTTGCAAAGTGTTTTAGGGTGCGTTAAGATGAAAGATGCTATGGTAAATAGATGAATGTCATTATCATAAGTTATCATTGCAGCAAACCAATATCACCCTGTCATAGGATGACCCTTGCCCTCCTGTGGGCCTGTGGAGCATCTAGCATACCAATAAAACAAAATATACATTAGCATATAATTAATAATAATCAGGAATTAATGAATAATCAGTATTTCCATGATGTTCAAGAGATTACAGACCCTCTTTTACCCTGCATTTTGATGCAATGCCCTTATAGACTATTAGCACTGGCCAAACGTGGAAGTAATACATGCAGTAAAATGAAATAGCCAAGGAGAGTTAAAAAACAAGGAATGATCTGACTTTTCCCATTTTTCAGGTTTAGATTAGATAATATTATTGGGATCATCCCAATATCAGGGGCTTTGTCTTATATAGGCAACTATACCCACCCCTCCCCCTGAAAATGAAAATGTCACAATTTTTCACGCTTGCTCTCTTGTTCCCCTGCCGAGTTCAGACCCTCCCTACTGTGGGTTAGTAGTTAGAGCAGGAGACCTAGATTCTGTTGCCATCACTGTATGATTTAGGGCAAGTCACTTCCCCTTTCTGTTTGTCACTTACCCTCATCTGAGCTCCTTATATAGTTCTAACTTTTGAGAGAGAGAGAGGGAGGACCAATTCTTGAACCTCAGCCCGCTGAGTAAAGAGGAATCTGATAAAGATTGTCATGGTGGTAAACCATCAGCTAACAACAGATTACATACAAAGAAATGATTATTCCCGCAGCATTATTTTTGAGCGTCACACCACTACATTTTAACACAATTGCTACAGAAAAGATCAAAGAACAATCTCCCTTATAAACAAGGGTTCATCACTCAATAGATGGAGAACTCTAAAGGCTTCCGGCCTTGCTAAGAAACTGAGATGCTGGGAATCGAGAGAGGTGGAAGAATTAATCAGAGTTCTGATATTACCCTGGTAAATAAAGTAATAAGCAACGCTCTGAAAAGCAGACCTGATTCATATTCAAACATTTACAGAATAAACAGCCTCTGATTCTCCTATCTAGCCCAGTCCCTATCCGTTAAGGCTGCAATAAGTGACCTCTTAATCCCAGGCAAAAGACTGCATGAGCAGCTGGAATGGAAAAAGAAAGCATATTCCCCCTCACTATTCCAATTTCCACTCAATTTCAGTGTAAAGTTGTTTTTTTTCTGGGTTCCCACAGCCAGTGAATTGCAGTGTGCATTTGATGAGGAGATATATTTTTGTGCATCTGAACACTTTTACAGCCTACTTTTTTTTTTGCGCCCTAACTAAATAAGCGTCTGACCTCCCTAAGCAGAGCAGCACTCCTCCAGCGTGGTTATATCTCCATTGTACTGACTGTGCTCTTAAAGCACTTATACCAATAATTTCTTGGCATGATGGACGGACTCAGCAATAACCTGATCCTGCAATGCACTGAATAAACACTTTAGTATTTAGTGCATGGACACTAATGTACTTGGAAGTAATTGCTTAGAGATATCCCAGCGCCAATATAATAATGCAGGGATTGCATTTATACAGCATACACCATAAGAAAAAAATGCTATTGGACCTATTTTTTCTCCCCATTTTGATTAGTGCAGTGTGAAGGAGATGGGGGAGACACCTGGTGATCCCAAGTTACCAAATCCTTCAAGTATTATGGGCCACGTTCTGATCTAGTTTACACTGGTTTAAATCCAGGGTACCTCCATTGACTGTAGCTGATTTACTTCCATTTTACATAGGCATAGCTGACAGAAGTATCTGACTCTAGCTTACCTCCATCACAATAGTAATGCTGAAACAGATGAAAGATGAAAGAGCTATGCTAGCTTTGCAAAAAAAGTATCTTATACAGTAAATACATAAACATGCAAGCAGCAATTCCTTGGGTGAATTGAGCTTAAAAAAGCTCCATGGAGTTAGTCAAAGTGGAAAAATAAGCAGTTAGAAGCACAAAACTTCCGTGCTTCCACTTATGAGAATAATTACTCCAACCCTTATCAACAATTCGCTGTTTTAATGGCGTTTATAAATTAGAAATGTCGATATTTTTAAATGGAAACTAATTTAGGTGTTTTCCTTATTATTAAAATGCTTCTCCCTGGACATTTTTGGTTTGTACGTGATTATGAAGCAGTTTAGCTGTTTTCTATTTTTTCCTCGTACCCTTTCCCTGACCATTGCAAATGGCTTCTTAATTGGTTGCCAAGTGTGTTTACCTTTAAGATATAAGAGCACTGCTTGTAAACATTTCCTTTAAAAATATTTGATTTAAGAGGCAAAAAGAAAAAGAATCTGAGGACCAAAAGAAAATAAAAAGGACAATTTTCCCAATGTATTATTAATACCAATAAATGGGAGATGGTGAATTTAAAAGCCAAGATGTAATGCATTTTCCTGGAGCAGTGAGCCTTTAAACAAGTTCCAGTTATTGAAATTGCATAGTAAAAACTGGTGAAATGAAATTTCTTTTCAGATAGGATAATATAGACAGTTTACAGCACCATCCCCTACCCAGGAAACAGAAGCAGAGAAGAAACACTAACTGTTGCTCTTTATAAATGTGGTCATGGGAAGGCCGCCAACTGGTCTGGGCTAGAAGTTTCCTGACAGATATAAAACGCACAGGATGGGGCCTGGGGTCTGTTTAGTTTAAGATTGGCTTGGGGAGGTAGTTTTTACCATAAGTGGGGCTGAAATTGCCCCTGTGCAAAGTATCAGCACAAAGCCATTCATGACTTACATCCGCCTGACGTTCTATCTGGAGGCCTTAAATGGGACTTAAGAGATACACAGGTTTTTCACAGATTCATAGGTCTTGTCTACATGGGGAAAGAACCCAAGGTAGCTGGAGTGCACTTGTTACTTCACGCTAACCCCCCCGTGTGGACACTCTTACTGCGCATTAAAAGTGCCTGTGTGCACATTAGCTGAACACACTTCCAAAGTGCATTAATCTAAGCCACTTGAGGGCACTCTTAGTGCGTAGTAAGAGTGTCCACATGGAGAGTTAGTGCAGAGTAGCTCTACCTTCTCTCTCTAGCTCACTGTGCACTGACGACCTCCTGTGTTCACGGGCTGTAGAATTTTTGCACCTTACTAGAAAAGTGCACTCCACCATAGATGCCCAATTCCTACAGAAATGGAACTTCCTTAAGCATTTCTGAAAGTCTTAACCAGGAGTGCTTAGGGAGCCTCAGTCCTGGGTCTAAGGATTTTAATCTCTTTTGACTTGAAGGGCTTTTTGACCTCCTTTCTCATTTGATTTTTTTTTTAAATGTCCATTTCTAAAATGTAGTGTCAGATTGCTAGTTTTTGGTCCAACTCCCCCAGCAGGGTTTGTGTACTTCGTTATGCTGTGGTTATTAGTACTTGTGGTAGTGGCTCAACGAGGAGTTAGTTCTTGAACCATCTCCAGTGTGATAGGACTGAGCCCAGAATAGCCTCTTTCCTTTCTAAGTTGTTAAAGTGAGTACTAATAATACTAAGTCAGTGATTTGTTTGCCCCTGCTGTAGGAGAGAGCATTTTAAAGGTAAAGAAAGATTTGAAGAAGAAAAAAGAGCAGAGATAAAACTGAGAGTGTCAAAGAGATGGAACATACACCTCAGAAAATCTAAAAACAAATCGTTACAAAAAATACTAGCTATGAGTTAGTCTGCATTACAGCAAAAATATTTACCCATAAATGTCCAGATATTGTTTCCATCTCCTTCCACTGAGGGCAATGTGCTCAGTGGTTAGAAATTTGGAGCTAGGAGTCTTGGGTTCCAGTCCACAGCTCTGCCACTGACTTGCCGTGTGACTTTGGGCAATTCATTTAATCTCTCCTTGCATCAGGAATCCGAGCCCCGTTGCACTGGGTGCTGTAGACCCATATAACAAAGAAAGGTCCAAAAGAACTTACAGTCAAACTATAAGAAGAGAGAACAGTTGGATACGATAAATAGACGGGGGAGCATAGGGTACTGGCGAGACAATGAATGAGTATTCATGCTGGAAACCTGATTCTAAGAGCTAGCTCATCCAGCCAGAGAATGAAAACATATCATGTGATTTACATGTGTCCAATCAAAACTAGCCAGCTTGAATCAAAACTTGAATTCTGAACACTGAATTCCTGCAACTAACTGCTCACTAACAAACCATAAAGCAAGATGTAGTCCCTCAAATAATACAGCAAATTTTTTTGGAATGCATTCATTATTCAAAAATGATCACCATCTGCTTGTGGACAATTCACAAAGAGAAAGTGGCAACATTCATCTAATAAATGGTTTGTTATGAATTATTCACCCAGTCGCAATTAACATTATGATTCCTACTCTCTCCAGGCAGCCCTGCGATAATGATACTTTGCAGTTCTATTTTAACTTCCATCCAAGGATCTCAAAAACATTAATGAGTTATGCCTCACAACAATTGTTTCAGGTAGGTACTGTCTCCATTTCATAGAGGACGAAATGTACACACAACCGATGATCCATTGCCCTGAACCTTCAACATTTCTTTATATTAATACAAAGTAGGTGTAAAAGGTTACCACTTTCATTTGGTATAATTTTGCACCACTTTGCACTGATGTAAATTGCTCCACAGCTGCATGGCATTGGTGAATTGGACCTAGAGAGGTTGAGCAACTTAACCTAAGGAAGTCCATAGTAGAATGAGAAATAGAGCCCAAATCTCCTGCCTTTCTGTGAACTTCTAGCATATCTTTTATAATTTGACCCCTAGATATTACCATGAAAGATATTTAGGTGTCTAAGGATTCAGATAGGCACCTAATAAGATTTTTCAAAGAGCCTAGTCAGGTTGAGTGCCTAACTCCCATAAGCAGTCTAATATGAATCTTCAGGCAGCTAAATACCTTTGAAATCTGTCCCAAGGTGTCAACTTCTGATTCCCATACCTTTAATGACAAGGCCTCCCTCCATTCCACTTCTTATCTAGATAGACCTAGGACAGAGATTTCCGTGTCACGTCTCCAAACGCAGGAACCTCACTCTTTCAGAGGAAAGATCTGTTTTCTCAACCCCTGCCCTAGAGTTATTGCTCCTTCTTGGCCACCGTATGCCTGACAATGGAAGCCATCCAGCTGCCATCTGTAATTATGCTGCGTTATGGGTTACAATTCAACATTGCACATTTATCAGGGCAAGGGGAAGGCTCGCGTATTGCTGTTCCAGCAGAGAGATTTACACCCTAGCAGGAACCTAATGAGTGAAGAATATTGTAAGGTTAAAGTCAGCCTTAATTCTAGCTCTATGAAAATTAAATGTTAAGGTTTTTCGTTAGAGGCAAGTTGAGCTAAAAATGAATTCTTGTTAACGGGATGCTGTAATATATGGTTACTTCTTCCTCGTTGGCCAGAACATACTGTCACTGAAATTAGCTTAACAATTTCAAATGGCATTTTCGTCCTCACTCACTCCCTCCTCCTCCTTCACAGTTCAAGACTAGGAATAGCTCTTAAGGCTGAAGGACAGAAGTTGTTTTTCCTTGAAGTATCACATTTTGGAAACCAAATAACCTCACATATTCTCTCTACATGTTATTAACATACTCGGCATGTGCTATCCAAGATTCCCAGCAGGCAATGTTCTCATGCATCTTCAGGTTCAAGTTCTTAGCTTCTTTATTCATCAAACCCTGACTCTACATAGCTTCCATATACCAGCCTTAAAATATCCAGCTCTGACTTAAACCTCTGATTTCACTGGGAAACTCCATGATGCTTAAGAAAAAAAATTAGTCTTTCTCCAAGAAATTTTTGCAACAGGGCAGAAATGCAGTGTTTTGTAGCTAAGAGACAGGAAGTCAGAAGACTTTCTGTGTTAGTGGTATCTATCCATGAAGGGTGCATCTGAAGAACCTCTTGTTATGACATCTAACGCTGGATGGGAGAACTTCATGACATAAGACTATCTGACAGGGAAGCCAATGGGATAGGGTAGATCGCTACAGATAGAACATATCATAATAAAAATGGAGGTCTAGAACATTATCAAATACTCATTTAAGTAATATTTTATTTGAAAATTCATTAATGTTTGTACAGCACCTAGCACAGTGGGGCCTGATCTTGGCTGGGGCCTATAAGTGAAACTGCAATACTAAATATGTAAATAAAATAAATACATGCTAGTCAATAATAAATAAGCTTACATGAACCAAAAAGGAAAAGCACATTTGAGTTCCTAGATGTGTCATAGGATCAACCTGTTGAGGAAAGGCATTTTTTAGAACTGAACAGCACATGGGATTGAGTAATAAGATATCACAAGGCTTTTGGTTCAAATACAGCCATTGGGTTACATTCCACTTTCACTGCCACCTATACAAATGTGGAGTAACTCCCATTAACTCCAGATTTACTCCAGTAAAAGAGAGAGGGCAGAAGGTGGTGGTCCAGGACAGTAGCTACTGAATATTGTCACCATCTAGAGATGGTTTGGTGAAGTGAGGTGGCTCAGGTCTGTTCCTAGTGAACAAATGCCTGCGTCACAAATCTACCATCACAGATAGTCCCTTGGTAGCAGTCTCTGGAGGAAGGGCAAGAGATGAATGGACCAGGAACTATCCTCTTGTGGCTTGAGGTGGTTCCTGCCTGCTAGGGTTCAGGTATTTTGGTAGAATAGTAAACTGCTGCTGTGTGTATTGAACCTGTGCTCTGGATACAGGGCTTTGGGAGGAGTCACTCCGAAAATGAAGGGAACTTGGCAACTACAGCTCCACCATGTGTTGCGTCCATTGGTCAGAGCAGGGGACTGGCTCTGTTTTGGACTCTGCCACTGGATCTTCCTGAAACTTTGAGCAAGTCACTTTCTGTGCCCCCAGTTCCCTCATCCGTAACATGGAAGTCACGCCCACTTTGAGATCCTCATGTGAACGGCAGAATATAGATGCAAAGTATTATTTTTATCATCGTCATCACCCGCCAGCATTTCTGCCTGGTTGCGGCTTTACGTTCCTGGCCTGAGTGCTCAGCTCAGAAGCTGCAGGCAGTGCCCATATGCCAAGAAGCAGATGCTCTTTCTCCAGCACGGAACAACTTCTTCCTACCTGCTCTTTCTACTGGAAGCCTCCAGTACACAGATGCCAGGTGGCGTAGCGTTCTCTCAGTTCCACCTGTGTGTGATATTGTCTCCCATCTCAGGCAGCTCAGCAGGCAGGCTCCAGATGACAAAAGCCAAGGCTGTGAAGTCACTTCCCCCAACCCCGATTGTTGTATGAGCTAGCTTCCCCCTGCCTAGTGGCAGTACTGCAAGTCTGAGGTATCCAGACAGCTCTTCCGCAGCAGGGCTCCTCTGTGACCATGCAGAGATCTGAGTGTAATCTTGTTTCCCCGTGCCGGGATGCTTCAGTGGGTGCCATAGTCAAATTGTCTCAATGGTTCTCTCGCTTCATACCTGTCACCCTACTTTGGCTTCCAAATGAACGGAAAGAATTCTTCCTCCTGACCCCTCCTGCTCACTCTATTCTACATATAATGGGCAGGTCCCAGTGGCTTCAGAGCTGCCTGCTTGCATTCCCGTATGCTGCACACCTCCTTGCTGAACTGCTACGGTAAATCAGTATTAAACTCTAGAGTCTCTGCTGCACCATAAAACCCTTAGCTCTTTAGCGCCAGTTGAGAGGCAGTGCCACACACAGCCTCATCAGGAATGGTTTCCTTCTACAAAACATTCACTGACACTAAATGTTCTAGCCATTGCCGTGGCACCAGAACAAGGCACTGGGTGGAAGGGTTTCTAAAAGACGTAAATCTAGTTCTCCTGCACGATCATTCCTTCCCTTCATCTCCCTTTGGCACTGACAGAAAGGTGGCTCTCCGAACAGCCTCTTTAAAATGTATCGGCGAGAAGAAGGGAAGTTGTTCAGCGTGGCAACAATACTGTACACCTATTTGTATATTTATTCCTAAGATCAAATTGATAACAACAGGTCCCTTCATGCCTCCTGATTTATCTGCTGAACAGGTATCTGTGCAGTATGCTCTGTGTGGCCATAACTGTCATGGCTGATATAAGGATAAGATGAATAACCTTCAGAGATTTCAGGTACAAGTAGGAAAATGCAATCATAACTCACTTTAGAACCAAGTGATACATATTTATACGTTGCCTATCTCAAGCTAGCAAGCCTTTCCCTTTTATTTTGCATTCATGGACCCCTGATGTGCATCAATCTTATTTTCAGTTTGTTAATACTGTTGTCACTCAACTGAAATTTATCGTCACATGACTTATGATCGGGAGGCACTTTCGTCGGTGGGACATTCTCTTAATTTACAGTATTCAAATTTCCTTTTCCGACTCAGGTTTGCATTCCAAAGCCACTGTCTTGCATGACTTTAATATGTTCTCTTTTTTTCCTCCCCGCCCGTACGCAAAGCAATAAATGTCGATAACTGTTTTATAAACAGAACAAGAGCAAAAATCAAAGTCAAAGTGGCATAAAAAAAATGCCACTAAACGCTTATCGGTCCGATAGAGTTTAAAGGATGGGTTTTAAATGCACACAGCTAATTCTAGGTGGGAGATGGGGCCCTGGAAGACCCCCTCCAGATCATAATCACCTCCCCTAGGTCAAAAAGCTGGATGTGTGAAAGTCTCTTCTTCAGTGGTCTAATCTAGGCATTTTAGCTACTGGCAACCAGCCCCTGCTTAGCTGTATGGCAGCAAAGGTCTAATATCCCTGCTTGAAACCAGGCTGAGACACTGGTGCTCATGGAGGCTTGTTTTGACCTTGCCTATCTACACAAGGGGTTTGCACTGGTGCAGCTACACCCCTGGCTGGCTGCAATCCTCAGAGCGGACCAGGCCTGAGATCATACAGGTGCAAATCTCGCCGCTTCCCTTCCCTTCCCCCCTCTTTGCAGTGGGCCTGTGGGGGTCCAGGGTGCCTATATTCCCTGAATGCCGCAGGGCCAAGCTCTGTTGGGCCCATTCTGAGGCATCCATATGGAGAAGCTCAGAGAATCCATCAGTAGCTGGGCCCCCCACAGCCACTGGGGGTGCAGCAGTAGCCTGTGGGTTACTGCAGCCTCAGGCTCTGTTGTTGCAACCCTTGCACGGGTCATCAGCAGGGTATGAACCTGTGACCTGCAGCACTGAAACCATGGGTCTCTACCACTTGAGCTGAAAGGAGTAACTACCTTAGCTGCTCGCAATAGTAAGCAAGTATTCTCTTGCATGAACACTAGTGGGAGGCCCGGGACACTGTCACAGGCTGGGTGAGTTGATTCCATCCCACCCAGCCTCCGTGAAAACCCCCATATGCCAGGCCCAGCTTCTGAAGCCCGGAGCAAGGGAGAAAGTGGGTTTGGTCATAGCAGAACTGATCGAAGTTGCTATTTAAAATAAAATAAATAAATAATCCCAACAACCCAATTGCAGCAGGAAGAATCTAACATTTAAAAAAAAAAAAAAAAAAGAATAAATATTTATGAAGAACCTGTCAGTCATTTTCAGGGTTTCTGACTGAAAGTGTCAAAAGAGAAGAGTTTTCATGAGGATTTATAGTAAATTGCAGTAAATTGTACTCCTGTCAGAGAGCAGAGAGGAGTTACCCAGCACCAGAGAAAGCAATCCCCACAGCATGGCAGAGATGCTACACGGTGAAATCCACCCCTGTGCAAGGAGTGTGCATGATGTTCATGCACCACTTAAGTCCCACTGAGGCCCTCAACCGTCAGAGAGCAACTATGGAGAGTCAGGAGAAAGCAGTTCTCTGGCGTTGTCCTAGAACAAGGAGAACAGTTCCAATAAATGGAGCCAATGTCTTTATTCAGCTCCCCACAAGCCAAATCATTGCCTCTACGCAACATCCAGAACAACTCTACTCCAACTCAACCCTTCAAGCAAACTAATTCACCAGTAATCCTCCAAAACCTATATCCCCAATAGAAATCCCAAAAAATCTACCCCGCGTTCTCCTGACTCCAGGAGGAGTTTTGGCAGCATCAAGAATGTCAGATTGGGCCTGATCAACACAAAAGCAACAATCAAATCAACACCCCCCCCAATAAAGCAAACCAAATACAATTTGCAGAGGACAAAGCACTACCCCAGCGTGACCCCCCCGAATCAATCCATACACTGTCAGATACCCAACAAAAGCAATACATCTCCCACAGCAGAACCCTTCACACCAATTCACTATTCCATCAAACTGAAGCATCAACACGACTTCCCTAACAAACCACATAACCCAATATACCCCTCACCAGTAATCACCATCCCATCACAAACCAATCCTTCAACACGGCTGGCCCATATAACCAAATACAACCTCTCACACCAAAACCAGTCTCCCACCACAGCCCCGCAGAAAATAAACCAGTGCATCAACACAACTTGCCCAACCAACCGTATAAAGCAAGATTTTATTTTGCCACGAGTGTGTTCTGTTTGATAGCTCATTTTTAAGAGGATGAGACTCCCACAGGCAGAGATTGATAGGGCTACTTATGGTTAATTTGAAGACTGATGTCACCCAGGATCTGAAGTGAATCTCTTTTGTTCACACCTCATATTAACCCGAAAATGGACTACATCACGTTCCCCTACCACCTTCAGAGTTGTTTACCATTTCTTGGTCTTTTCCATCACTTTGTGTGGCAGGTGGGAGGGGGGAATGGACATTTTGCCAAAATGAGAAACAAGGAAATGTGTGCATGGGAATCATGGCTGCATTTATTGACCCAGGAATGACAGTGCTGCATGCTGCTAACAACCGAACCCACTAAATCTAGACAAAGTCTTGTCAGAAAAAGTATCAATGTGCTTTATCAAACCTTGTCCATAGATTTATAGAGTGCTCAGACCACAGATCTGTAGTTCCTCAAGGTAATCACTTTGGCATTTTCTGGCTATACTACCAACCGCCATGTGAAATAATGGAATTTATTGACAGAGAAGCAGGCTCTGCAATTTTGCTGTTGTTTAGAAAAATTGCCCATCCATGAGGTGTCAGTTGAGAAAGACAAAAGAGATTGCAGTACACCGACTATCTCCCGATTCCTGCTGAATTGGTAGATAAGCCATTAGTGCTTCTATGGAGGGGGAAAGGTATCCACTGTTCCAGAGAACCGCTTTGGTTTTTAACTTACAAATTGTGCTGCACCAAGAGAAACATGTTCCAGGCTGTTGAATTAAATTCAGGCACAGGTTGCAGGTCAGGGGGGCCTGGAGTTTGTTAGTGTTGCTGTAGTGAAATTACAACAATATTTAACCTCCTGTTCATACAATTCCTGTTCACTCTTCACTGCATATTGAACAGGTAACTTCAACAGGATCTATCATCCATTATTGCATGATTTCTTCCTCTCAGCCTGAGGGACTGGAAAGTTCCTTAAGCATATGGGTTCAGGATCCGACATTGATCACAGACAGCCTGACTCTGAGCTCACCGTGGTTTTTCAGCTGGTGAAATTCAAGTGAACTGTTTCCTGTTGTACAGCAATGTGACAGCAGAATTGGCCCAGGAAATCTTAATGAAATAGGTGTTCCCAGACACAGCAGAGAATGTAAGTATCCTTCTGGGGAATCAATGCATAAGATAGTGTGTGACCTAGAGCACCCTGACAGAGAGTTACATGACAGGGAGTGTGGTCTAGGACAGAGAGTCAGGATCCTGGTTCTGTTCCACTTTGCACTGGTGTGACTAGCTACACAAGGTGCAGGGTAATGATAAGTATAGCCATGGGCTTGTCCCAGAGGGTTGTGCAGGGGGCTTGAGATCACCTGGATTGCAATAATTGCACTTGCCTCTCTTTGTGGTCCCTGTCCTTTATGGTCTCCCAGAGTGCTTTATAGTCACTATTTAAAAGTCTCCTTTGTTTCATGCTCTCATCCATCAGCCAGCACTCCACATACTGCCTACAACTGAACAGTTTGGTCAGGGTCTGAATTAAATTGTAAACTGCTTGGAGCCATGACTATGCCGTATTTGTTGAAAAATACTGAGCATGCCGTCGGCTCACAATAACTGCAACAATTCTCCTACTGGGTTCCATTGATCCTGTTCACTTCACCATGCTTTGTACTCCTGTTTATTGCCAAGACACTCAAATGGACCCATGTGCTACAGACCACAGACATAACTGCGATTCAAACTGCGGACTGGAACCCCACTTCAGCTCCAAAATCATAGGCTATTAGCACACGAGTGGAAATAAATACCCTTTAAGTAGAAGTAATACATCCCTTCGCCTGTGTGTGAGAGAGCTCGTATGGGACAGTGTCGTGCAGTCTAAAAAGCCATTTAATTCCAACACCAAACACATAGCAGGAGAGACAGAGGCAGGAAATACCTTACGATTTATATAACACTAGTTCTGGCTCTAATTAAGATCAGAGCACCCTTGTTCTAGGCAACGTACAAAAACAGTTAGAAATAGTCCCTGTCCTGAAGAACTTGCAGTCCAAATTAAATAAAAGAAAAGAAAAAAAAGAGAGAGACACACACAAATAGTCTGAGGGGAAACTGAGGCACAGATAAGTTAAGTGACTCGCACAGGGCCATGCAACAGGTCAACGTGAGAGACAGAGTGCAGATCTCCTGACTCCCACTCCGGGGCCCATGTCACTAGATCAAATTGCCTCCACTAACCAAGCTTTTTAAAAAACTGCAAATATTATTCTTTGTAACAGTAAACTTGCATTAAAGGATTGTCTACATGGGGAGACTCAGGAAAATTAATCCAAATTAACTAAAAATGGTAATTCAAAGTGGATTAGTTAAATTGCATTAAACCTCTGTCTGAGGGACTGCGCCTGTATTCCTTCTCCACGGTCCCTTGAGGGCACCTACTTTGGGCTCCTGGTTCATTAGCCATCACCTTTCTTGGGTAGAGATCCATGTCTCCCCTCCTCCTGACTGCGGGTTTTCCAGGCTGCACAGTTCCATGCCTACATGGTGATATTCCCAGCAAGCTAGACTGCCATTGCAGGCCAACGTTTATGCTTTGCTTTCTTTTCGCAGGCTATGAGCAGACTAATGTCTCGCAATTACAAGTTACCACACAGCTCTTAAGCAAGGAGATTTATTCTTAAAATGAAAGCTTTACTGAGAAAACATTACAAGAACCTACATGTATGCTAACAGGCTTACCAGACACCATTCTAACTCCAGCCTCAGACTTTGGTAAATGTCAGTTCTTCAAAACCCACAACTGGGTTTTCCTCGTGGTTACAAGTCCATAACATCTCAGGTTCAGAACCAGAACCACCATGAATAGGTCAGCCTTTCCTTTATATGGTTTGGGCCTTTGATCTTGTCTTCACCAACAGACCATGATCCACGCCTTTGTGTGTAGCTGCAAAAGGCTGAATTTCTGCATAACTAGAGGTGGGGAATTTGCATTCACCTCCTCCTAGATATTCCTCAGGAAACCCCACTTAATACGTTTTCTTTCAAGAGTCTGTTCTTGTCTGGCACATTGTTCAGTTTTGTCCTCCAGGGCTCATGTCTGTCTCATTTCCCTTCCTGAGAGGTTACATACAATCCCTGCCCACAAAATACATTCATTTCATACAATGGGCCCCGAAGATACTTCAACTTAATTCAGTAAGATCTCCCAAAAATATTGCAGGAAATTGCCATATCTGTTACATGCATGCTCTTACTCAAATTAGAGTACTTTTAATTTGGTTTAGTTTAATTCACTTTTTAATTCTGAATAAGACTGTTCACAAAGAGGCTTAATGCAGTTTTACTGATCCACTTCAAATTCACACCTTTAGTTAATTCCAATTAATGTTCCTAAATTTCTCCATGTAGACAAGCCCTAAGAGTCTGTCAAGTAACAGTAATCAGTAGCACCAAGCCTGAGTGTCTTCGCCAAGTCTAAATCCTCACCTTTGCACACCGTCACAGACACTCTCACTATATCTTAATAACTCTTAGAAAACGAGAGACAACAGGCACTAACAAGCCTGGTCCAGCAAGAGAGACAGACCAAGAAATTAGATGCTATAACAATGTATCATCTTTTCCTAGGGTCAGCCAACTCCCCCCCCCCCCCCCCCCAAAAAAAAAAAAAAAACCAAAACAAACCAAAACAAAAAAACAGTCCAGCCACACACAAGTACCTGGCACCAGAGCAAGCTGATTTAGTCACCGGCAGAATAAATAGCAGTTAGGTCAGTTGCAAAACACCGTGGGGTATGGTGTGGCAGATACATAGCAGGGGGAACTAATTACATATTTTCCAGGGGGAGCATGCTTGTTAGAAGAGTGAGGAAAGTTGACTTTTAACATCCCCCTCACTATGAAGACATTTTCCAGTAATGGACCCCCTTGGAAATACACTCTTAAAAAAAATCTTACACTCTCAGGTTAAAGAGATAACTCAAACAAGGGGGACTTGAAAAAAATTGTACAAGAAAAGCCTTTTCTCACAAGATTTCCAGTCAAACTGTGCAGACTTAGCAGGATCAGAGAACTCACTTGGGTGACATGCACCTCGCACAAGGGCTGGGCACCACTTATATCCCACTTAGACCCTATTTTGACAGATTAAGTGGTGCACAGCCCTTATGCTGGTCCTCTGCACAGGGGTGAATTTAATCTCTAACCCTTATCTGAATCTCTTGGGTACCTCTGTAAATCAGACTTCTGAATCTGTTTGTTATTGGCCAACTAATTCCTTTGCCCAGAAACTCTCCAGTAGACGTGCACTTCCTTTCTGCAGTCATGCGTACAGGGAGGAAGGTATAAGTCCAGATGCAGCCGATTTCATACATGCCATAGGCTCTCCGAGCACCATGGGTAATACAGCGGTCCGAGGCTGCTGTCCAGAGAAGGCTGTTGAGTGACATAGCTTCAAACGGCTCAGCGGCAATTTGCCATTTAGATGCAGTGTTTGTACGTTTCACAGCTATCATTCCATCTCCTTAGGCCCGGCCAGGCGGCAAGATAAGCCAAGTGTGCTGTGCAAATAATGGCACTAAGTGGTGGCAAGTGCTGCTGAGTTTTAACACTCCCCTCCTATTGTGATGAGCTGGTTCATGGCGTTTTGTAGAGAGACCATGGCTGATTTTAGGAGGTTCCATTCCTACAGTGGAATGCATAGAAATTCACATGCTAACCCAGTTATAATGCTCCAGATGTGTTTGCACTGTTTCTTACTATGCTTGAGCAACTAGGATCCCAGAGCTGTTCCCAGTTCTGCCATTGACTCGCTTCGTGATTATGGGCAAGTTATTTAACTTGGCTGTGCCTCAGTTTCTCCCATCTGTAAAACAGTGGTGGTGGGAAAGGCATATTAACCATTATAAAGCACTTAGAGGTCTCCTGATCTCAGGACTGGGATGTGGGCAGTTTTACCTAATGGTTAGAGTCAGGGCCTGGCCTAGTGATTAGAGCCAAGGAGAAGAGCCGCCAGCCAGAGCCATAGAGCAGAGCTGGAGTCAGGAACCAGGAATCAAGCCGAGGGTTGGAGCCAGAGGTCAGAGCTGGAGTCAGAAGCCAGGCACGGGAGCAGGGACTGAGGCAGGACCAGAACAAGGCAGGAGCAGACTGGAGCAAGGCAGGCACAGGAGTGACGACAGCAGTGGACATAAGTGTTGAGCATCCAGCAACCTGTTGCTGCTCTTGAATTCAAATACATACACTCCTTTCAGCCAATCAGGTGATTCTGCCGCAGCCCAGCCTGACAATAACCTGCTAATTCCAGACTCAGTTGAGGGACTCAGCCCCATGGTCCTGACACCTGCTGAAATCTTATTATGTTTAGCTGATGAAGCAACAACCAGAAAAAAAAAAACCCAAAACATTCTGCAGAGAAACACAGAGAAATACGATAGAACAAAGTAGCACAGTGGGGACTGAAAGGATTGGCAATGAGATTTGGAGCCTTTTGCTACTTGCTCATAGATTTCAATAGGGTCCAAGACAGAAGTGAATTAACACTGTTACTCTGGCATTTGGGTTCTCTGGTTTTTCCCCATCGTAGAAACCAGGGTCATAACTGGTATCCTTGTTGACAGTCTCAGCAAAGAGATTCAGGTGCAAATGGGTTTGAAGAAAGAATCCCCCCAAAGATGGCCCCTCCAGGGTAGGCCTGAGGAACAAGAGTGGAGAACCGGTGTGGGGGAAACGTGCACTGCTCCAGACAGTGTAGTAGCAGTCTTCTGGATTGTCAGCAGCAGCAGCACAGGGCTGTCTACTAAATTCACTTTAACGAGAAAGCCAGCAAGCCAGCCAGCCACACAGCAGGAGTGAAAGTCCTGATGTAGATAATGAATATAATTGTTCATCGTATTTAGTAAGCTAAGACGACGCTATCCAAAGTACGTAGTGCAGATGGATTCTTAAACCACAAGCAGCGTCCATGTGTGCGTGCACATGGAGGCAGGCACAGAGTTATTTGCTACCACTTCAGCAGTGCTCCAGATTAAGTTTCGTATCAACTAGCTGTCCTATTTGGCTCATATTTGGCTCCAGCCTGGCTTTTTAAAAAGGGTTTATACTTGGCCTACAGTGGCTTATTTGGTGCCGTTTGCTTCCTATCCATTCTCCTTAGTGCCTGCAATTACCATCTGAGTCTGTCCATCATTGTGACTGGAGAATTCCAGGATTCCTCTATGTTGGGTTCATTTCAGTACAAATTGGGGTTAGGCATGATCCAGAGGAGACAAGAGCAGTGCCGAGGTCACGGGTGGTGGCTGAGTAGAGAGGCCTAATTTGGAAAGCAGCTAGTGCTAGAACTATGGTCCCTTCCTACTTAATTTGTAGGATTGTAACAGTAAAGATGAGTTAATTCAACCTTGACAGCTTTATTCAACCATCAATGTATTGTCCTTGGAAATTAAATAATGTGGATCAGCGATGTCTCATTTATTTGTAAGGGTATGAAAGGACATTAACAGTCATTTAATAGAAATTCAAAGTGATCCCTATAAATAGATGAAACAATCTGAAACCTGAGCAGGTTAGGAAACCCTACTAAGCTCTGTTCAGGGCAGTGCATTGAAAGAACTGGCAGGTTTAGGACATCTGTGATGCTGGACTTCAGTGAAAAGAAATAGCACAGTGTTTTACAGCAGTGAGCACAACCGTTATAGTAACACCATCGTCAGTGATCAGGCCTGAATCTTCTTTCACGATGATTCTAGATCAATGCAATTTTGTTGGACAATCTTGATTTAAACTGGTGTGCACAAAGAAGTGAGCTGGGCTCGATAACGGATTTGGAAACATCACAGTAGAAATTTGGGATTTTTATGGTAGCTACTAATGACTTGGAAGAACATGGGTCTCCCAGTTAGCCCAGGGCAACAAAATAACAAAAAGCTAATAATGTGACCTCTCTGCATAGACTGTTCTCTGAATCTGAAATACTCCTGCTCTGAGCCTAACACCCCAGCTCCACCACCATTCAGCAGACAGCCAAATGAAACAGAAGTCATTAGCACGCAGTTCCAGTTCTAAAAGCCCATGTTAATGATCCCTTCCATTTTCTGCCTTTTCCCCATTTGCCACAGGACTCTGGAGGGAACTTTATCTTGCTGCCAGCTCAGTCAGATTTATTATTAAAACATCTGAATCTGGAGAACAAGCGTTTAGCAAACTTTTCCTTCCCTCTATTAGGCAGAGTTCTGCCATTGCTTGTGCCCTACATATCTCTGACTTTCTTTAATTAAGTAACAGTTACATGTTACTTGGCTCCTTTGGAGAAATCTGCATTTTGCCATCCATGAAATTGTGGCATCCTGGGCTAGATTTCCACATGCACAAGAGGAAGGGGTTAAGGAAAGGGGAACATGTGACAGAGAAACAAAGGGTTGATATTCTCAGCGTGAGAGATTAAAGCAGAGAGAGAGAAAAAAGAACAAGTTGCAAATTAGCTAATTTGAAAAAAGAAGAGGTTCATTAATGAAAGAGTGAAACAGTCAGTTTGAGACATGGGCACCTTGTACTCTTTTCCGTGCTCAGACAATGCACATCAAATGGATGACTTATTCTCCTGATCAATAGCTAGACGTGGATTAAAGCGCAGCTATTTCCATTAAAAATAAAACAAAAGACTTGAATGTCAGGCAGATTGGATGGCTGTGGGACACGGAGCTGTACCTATTTCAAGGTCCCTGGGCTGACTATGTACTAGGTCAGTAGTGTCTGAAAGACCTTACGCCCTAATGGCTGTTTAGCGATCGATGTGAAGAGAGTTGGTGGTCTAAATCCAGCTCAGAACAGACAGCATCCCAACTGGCACCTTTTGACAGACATGCCAAGATACTGGGCAGGATGATCTTGTGGCTGAAGCACTGGCTTGGATCTCAGAAGAACTTATGTCAGTTCCTGGCTTTGTCACAGAATCTGTGTGATCTTGGGAAAATTATTTACTCTCTTGTGCAACAGGACTCCGTCTGTGCGCTGATGTTTCCTAGTGCGCTTTAAAATTATACTGACAACCCTATGTCAGCACCCCTGTGTAGACAAACCCTTAGATTCACCTCTGAATCTGGTCCCTTGATAACTCAGCTGCCTCCATGAAGTCAATGGCCATATTGCTTTTGATTTTAGTGGCAGCAAAATGGGGTGGACAAGTGCTCAGAGGCAGAGCTCTATGAAACATGGCTTTTTTTCAGTTTGCAGGGGCTCCTGTGAACCTTTCCCTGCTGTTCTAGTTCATGTGGATTTGCATACCACGCCCTGCCCCAACCTGGAGCCTTGCTTAGAGTTACACATTTGAACAAACCCAAAACCAAATGGCTGGAACTCTCATATTTCACCGTACTAGAGGGATATGATCCTGTAGAACAACTGATGCAAGCACCTGGTCGCCACTTGAACTCACACATCAGCCTAGGGTCCTGTAAGAACTCCAAACAAAGGCTCAACCCCCGAAATATTTATTAATGTTTGCTCAGGGGAAACACCCACCAAAATCAATGGGAAAAGAGGGCGAGTCACATTTTTCAGAAGTAGAACTGGGGGGATTTTTTTCAGTGAACAGTAAAATTTGCCCCCCCAAAATGCATTTTTCAGGGCTCCACAACTATGTTAACTTGGCTTTGCCCCCTGCGCTCCGCAATGGAAGAATATTTTTTAAAAAGTCAGTGGGTCAACGTTTTGTTTTGAAACCATTTCATTTTGAAATTTAGTAAAATGAGCAAACTGTTCATTCAGGTCTACATATGCAGCTGGTCAGGGCCTCCATTAAATAATTAAAAAAAAAAACCAACCTGGCTCTTATATAGGCTTTGCAATAAGTAGATCTCAAAGCACCTGACAAAGAAGGTCAGTATTATCATCCCTATTTTACAGATGGGGAAACTGAGGCACAAAAAAGGCCCAAGGGTCAGATAGTGGCAGAGGCAGGAACAGAACCCTGGTCTGAGCCTCAGCCCACTGCTCAATCCACAAGGTAACACTGTTCTGAAACGATTCTGGAAGAAACTCCTTGGGAGCCAAATTGCCTCTGACCCCTTCTGCTGACACATGGTAGACGGGCCTTCCCCCTTCTTACTGAGCACCTTGCAGAAGCACCAGGGGCAATGGCAGTCCTTTTCAAAACAGGTCTGGAGGGGTATAGAGCAGGGGGGGATCCTGTTCCTATTCCCCCACCCCCTTCGATCTTTAAAAAGGATCAGTGCAGGGAGCTCGGAGAAGGCTTCTACCTTTCTGCATTGACAGTCTCTGTAGCACCTACCCACCCTGGATGGGGGCCTGGACCTCGAGTTCTTGACCATATCTTGATGTTTCAAATTAGTGTTTTTAATAGCAGTGTGTTAATAACATGAGCCACAACAGGATCAAGGAGGTCACCCTTCCGTTAGAACAGTGCTGGTGAAGGAGCCCTCCTGCTCAGCTCATTAATGTAAGTGGAAGTCTGTCTCTCAGGACTCGATGAGACGCATGCAGGCAGTAGGCTAATGGGTCTGCTGCTGCCGCCTCTTCTGTCTGGACCAGTTAATCTGAAGAGGAGCGGCTGCTCTGCGCCATGTGAAGGAGAGGCCTATTAAAGAGAATTTTAATAAAGGGCTGATTTGTAAACAGATCTGACCCAGGCCTCATTTATAACTTAAGGAGTGTGCTTTGTCTCTCCTGTCTGCTAAAAACTTTCCAAAAGCCATTTGTGGTGATATGTTGCCGTCAGAAATCTCAGCGGCGTTTCCCAGAATATTTCCTATGGACTTTCCATAGAAGCCATAACGGAATGATCGGCATTGCTTTGGTTTGTGAAATCTCTCTATAGGATTTCCTGCAGACACGACAGCTGCAAAAAGAAGCATAAAAAAAAAATTCCCCATTTCCTCTCTATCCAATTTCGAGGCATTTTCCCCTCTGTGGAGAGTCTGTGGAATTTGTCTGAGTCAAGGTCATCTCAGACCATTGCACAAGGAGTATTTATTGATTACGTTTACACTTTTGGACAAGCAGACTCCACAATGGACATTAAATAATGAAAGGATTTTGTGTAAACATAGAAGGGCCTTATTCTGTCCTGACTGACATCCCGAGAGATCCCTTAAATGCAACCCCCATTTAGATCAACAGGGTATAATTCAGCACAGAATTTGGCCCGCTGTAGTTAGCTTCTGGGTTAAATCAAATATGATGTAAAATCCTTATAAGGATTTAGCACCATGGGCCCACCCCATTGAAAAAAAAAAAATCTAGTCCATGCAGGTTCAATATGTGACATCAGTCAGCATCCAAAAAATATCACCACAGCTGCCCAACTTGTTGATAGTCTGAATAGAGGCCCCAAGAACTGTGTGGGCTATAGAGAAATCCCCTTAGAACTGGTCTGTCCAGAATGGGGTTGAGGAATGTTAGAAGGAAAGCAAGAGGGACTACGCAGCTACTGTCCATGCTATTCCTGTTTGCTGGACACACAGGATTCCTCTTGGTAGTAAATTTCGCTGTTCATCAGCGTTACATTCATTCAAACATATGTCTCTTTTCACAAGTTCAGAAAGAAAACACAGCAATTTTTTTTCTGCCTATGGAGCTATTTTGCAGCCACTGCAGGGAAAGAAAATAAATACATAAATAAATAAAAGTATCTGGCCACAATAATGGTGAAATGTATGCCTGGGGTGATTTTATCCATGGGAAGTGTGTGTCTGGATGTGTGAAAGTTTAACCTGGGGCTGGATCTTCACTTAGTGTAAAGCATTTTGGCTCCATTGATATTAATACCACCCTGATTTACACAGACTGAGAATCTGGCCCATTTTGTTGTGAAAAGCTATGCTTACTGGTCATCTGGCATCAAATCTCCAACTACTCGTGGAAATACCAGTTCCTGCAGATCATTGGCTTCACTTACAGCTCTGTGAGAGACCAATTATTGTGTCACTCAGCAGAGCTCAGCTGGCGTCAATAGAACTAAACTGATTTACATCAGTTGAGGATCTAGCTCTCAGTTTACAAAGCTCGCAAACGGAATGTTTCATGCAGGAGGAAGATGGCGGGGAGGGTGGCATCTGTCCCAGGCATCTGTCCCTGAGAAACCTGAGTGGCATATGTTTCAAAGAAAGATCAGAACTAGGATTTGCCTAACTATTTTCCCTGCAGAGTTCCATTTACATTTGCAACTTCTTTTCTTGGTTTATGTAATCCGCATGGTTTCGACTGACCTGGTGACGTCCAGTGGACTTGTGTAATTAAGGCAAGCGGGGTGTGAATTATCTCTCTTTATTCAGTGATCTTTTAAAAGGCATTATTTGCAGGAGGACGGATAGATGGATGGCTGCACACAGGTTGGAAAGTCGGTGTGTTCGTAAAGGGAAGCAGGCTCATATGGAGAAGTGGTAATTGTTATTAATTGATCTATTACCAGATTAGAGGTGCATTAGTGACCTGTGCCACTTACACAGTGCACCAGACAGCGCCAAGATCCTAGTAAAGTAATAAGGTTAAAATAATAATTAAATGGTACAAAACGTAACACACCGAGGTACAACAGTGTCAGCAACAGACAATCATGGAGGGGCACTTTAGCTAGATAATGTGAGCTCTATGGCAGTACATCAGGTTATAATATAAAGATGGAGAGAGGCAGCGTTATAATACGAATGATTGCTCCTAGACCTGCTGAGCGTTTCACTTAGGTGATGCGTTGGGCTAGGTATAAAAAGCTGGAACTGGTCAAATGGCCCCGAACCTCTCTGTTCATTTTTATGACCAAACCAAACCGCTCTGAAGGGGTTGGGCAACTTTGATCCTTTTAAAACAAACTTTGCTGATTGCAGGGCGCACTCTGACTCTGGTGCCCTCCCCATTATGTGCGTGTATGGTGTATCCTATGGTACCTTCTGTGCTTTTAGATGTAGGGGAGGGAGCAGCTGGACATTTGATTCACTTCCCATGGGCCCTGTGCATCGAGAGTCCTATCTAAGTAAGTCATAGTCATCGTCACCACCTCTGCATTTCTGAATTCTAATTGAAAGTGACAAAATACCCAGAGCTTTGCGGTGTTTCTGGAGGCACTGGAATTAATGAGTGCCAGAAACCAGAGGAGAAAGCTGTTCAAATGAAATCTCCAGCCAAACTTTCTGTGCAGTTAGGGGTAGGAAAAGATCTGATTCAAGTACTTGGAGAGCCGATTCTTTACTAGTCACGGCAGACCTGATTCTATGTAAAACTGGATTGGTTCCACTGAAGCTGATGGAGTTATACCAGTACACACTTATTTAAGTGGGATCAAAACCAAGCTCAAACCTTTCTAAAGGCCTGTGGTGGAGGCCACATGGAAAAGCCAACGTCTTTCAAATGAAGCTGCCCCTTGTATGGCAAAACCATGGCGACTCCAGGGCCCTTGGTCCTGAAAGGACTAGCATGTATGTGCAGCAGAATGTGCAAGGTTGGTATACTCCCCAGCAAGTGGTTACACAAGCAAGGTTAAATGCAAGGTTTAGTCTTCCACACCAAGAGGTAGAAAGTCTGAACGCCTCCTGTGTGCCTGCTCCTTGCGCTGGGTATAAAAGGGCAGAGAATGGGTGTCTATGAGGACACACAGGTTATGGTGATCCTCTTCATGCTCTGGTGCTTAGCTCTCAGCTCTCCTCTTTGGCTTTGCTCCTGTTTCTAGGCAGGAGTAAGATGGCAGCCGTGCAGTTATTAATGAAAGATTGGCCTCCCCTGCACTTCCTACCCTGCCCATCTCATTACACGGAACATTCTGTGCTTGTAACCTGGCCCTGAATGTGCAACGCTTGCTGGCATTCATTGGCTAAAACTTAATATTCCCTCTTCTGAGCCTCTTCACACTGACATGGAAAATACCAATTCGCAGACAGATAGAGGAAACGGGCTTTACGGCGTGTACAATTAACCTGCTGTAGTGAGTACTGCAGGAGAGCACTGATGCAAATAGCTAGCTAGGATAAAAATTACAAGGGCTACAAATGCTCCTGGGCATATACACTGATCACAAGAAAGGGTCAGAAAGAAACTCCTCCTTTCTCAGCTCCCCCTTATTATGACAGACTACTTCCAGCTTCCCAGAAGCATCAAGGAGATTACAAAAAGCCGAAGGATTTATAAGTAGTACTGGGGTAGTACCTAGGGATTGCAGTCATAGACCAGGGCTCCACTGTGCTAAGCACAGAGTTTACCATCAGAAAATCAACAATCTCTTAGGTGCTTTAGAAAGTCCCCCCCTACTGTCTTCCACCGCTCAAAACAGGAGCCCCAGCCTAGAAGGACCATAGCTCTGTTCCAAAATGGCACTAGGTTCCCTGCTATATTAATGAATCTCATTAACAAGGGCTGCCGGGGACAAGGAGGACAGTTTCCTGCACACAACCTTACTTCCTGGGACATGCCATCATTCAGCACCCATGGGTGTCGAGGAGAGAAAGCATTTCTGAATAAATCATTTGTGACTCAAGACGCTTGGCACCAGCTTCACATCAAGAAGCAGTTCTGAGATCAGCCAAAGACTAGGATGCCCTCGGAGGGAAAAAACATTTTACCTACTTTTTGTCTCCGAACTTTGATCCATTCAGAATGGAGAGGGAAAAAGACCTCAATAAATCTTAAGTTGTATTCACCTGAGACAAACAGCAAAGACATTAAATATTTTGGCATTTGACCAACTGAACATTTACACCAACATTGATGCCAGTGAAATAACCTTTTCTCCTTTTAAGAAAGCTCTCCAAGCTGATTAAAGAACCTCCCCCCAAAAAACCCTAGAGATGCATTCATGGATCACTCTGAGTGACAACCCAGCCCAGTTCAAGACACAAAACAGGAATCTTATTTATCAAGCATTTGGCTGGAGTAGATAATACACAATATCATCAGAGACCAGCACAGCTTGCTCTGCCACCTGTGGCTCAACCATTTCCTATCTAGCACTGATTTAGTGTACAATTAAGACAACGTCTATGAGATCTAAAGCAAGTATCTACTTCCAGGGGGGATACTCCTAGATCTAGTTATCATCATGCCATCACATGTAGTATTTCTTTCCAAACAAACACCCAAGCGATGCGGCTAGTCTGGTGACAGAGAACCCAATCCTGCAAGGTGCTGAGAACTCTTACTTCCCACTGACTTCAATGGGAATTGAAGGGGCTCAGCTCATTGTAGGGGGTGCTCAGTGCATTTCTGCTTCTGGTACAAAGTACATTTCCATTCAGAATTAACAGCCAGCGAGATTCTTTATGGGCCAGTCCAATAAATGGAATAGTTATTATTCCCCCTCCCGTCCCCCCCAATATTTTTAGTGCTGTTGAAAGATTCTGCTGGCAGACTGATTGCCCTGGAATATTTATTTACTTATTTATTTTGTCAGTTTACATAGTGTGCCTATCACCATCCTCTAGGCACATGCAAAACAACATTAAAATTTACAGTGCAACAGTGCTCTAGGTAAACAGCATATTAAAGGAGAAAAAAAAAAAGAGATGGAAAGAATCCCATACTAGAAGACTCTGTTTAATTCACCCCTTTTAAGGAAAATCCTGAATGAATAGACAAGCATTACAGAGGGCTTAGATCATAGCTAGAATAATACCTGATCTTACATAGTGCTTTTCATCTGTACGTCTCAAAGCACTTTACAAAGGAGGTCAGGATCATTACCCCCATATTTACAGATGAGGAAACTGAGAAACAGAGGCTATGTCTACACAGCAAAGAAACACCCGCGACTGGCCCATGCCAGCTGACTCTGGCTGTGGGGACCCCGTGGAATGGGATGGTTCCCAAGCCCAGGCTCCAGCCCAAACCTAGAAGTCTACACATCAATGAAACAGCTCCGCAGCCTGAGTGGGCTGGCATGGGCCGGGTGCAGGGTAATAGGCGGCTAGCTATCACACAGCCCCGAATATCAGGACTGTCCCTATAAAATCAGGACATCTGGTCATCCTAGCCTGAGGACATGCCCACAAAGCAGCATGAGTAGCACTCTGGGGCAATGCGCTCTTGGTGTCTCTAATCCTTCCACTGGCTCCCAGTCAGCTTCTTATGCCAGTTTAAGGCCTTGGTCCTTATTTTCAAAGCAATCCATGGATCAAGCCCCCGTGACACCAAAGACCTAGTTTTGATCTATGAACCACCATGACAGCTGTGCTCCTTTGGGATAATTCAGATCACAAAGCTGAGGACAAAGCATTTGACAGCTAGGGACTGAGCATTCTCAGTTGAGAGGACCATCTATGGAATGTACTACCAGAGGTGATCAGGCCAATCCAGAGTCTGACCACCTTCAGGAAATGCTGCAAAAGCCTTTCCTCTTTCAAAAGCCTTTCTCACATGGCCAGAACAACATTCAGAACATGGACATCCCTTTCTGCCCCATGATCCTTACCAGGCAAACGCTAACCCAACCAGAGTTTTGACTCTGGAAAGGCAGATTCCATAGAGTGCCTGGCATCTCTAATAGGCACTTAGCTATTCCATCTAAGCGGAAGGCACCCAGACGTCATGGTGATGGGTGGCAGTATCAAACCCTAAGGTAGGTAGCATGATCAAAAATGTCCTGCAAGGTGCTAGCCTGGGCCTCTAACAGGGGACAAATGCTGCTGGCTGACACATTGTTACTGAGCATTAACCACGTGTTGTGCAGACACAAACCATGGGAAGAGGCAGACGCATTGCTAATTGGAGATGAACTTGGCTGAAAGGTGTAGAGTAGACATAACCGTGGACTCCCATACACAATCAGCAGAGTGACTGTAAATCGATTTAAATAAACATGAGGTCTACATTACACATTATCTCTGAACGAGGCCTGGAGCTGTTAAGCTAATTCAATACAAAGGTGCAATTTAGGCATTCAAAGGCAATTTTTTTTTAAAGAGGCCTCAACCTGACTTCTAATTTTGCACCTGCAATCAATCGTGGCGGCAAATCATAGAAATTAGATGCACAAATACCTGCTGTGCAACACAAGCAAATAGATGTCTAAACACCATTATTAGTGCCAGCCATTGATTGCCAGGCACAAAAACGAGAGGCTGTTTGAAAACAAAACAACCCCCCCCACCAAAACCAATTGCATTTAATCCTTAAGTAAATTCTGCTAGGTAAAATTAGCCACTCACAGTGTTCTGTGTAGCTGGAAAAACACAGGTAGAGCTAAAAGAAGGGTAAAACAAACATGATGGTCTTTCAGGGTTAGATAAAGAAAATGGCTATAAATGTAGAAGTTCACACACAGAGCAGAGTGTGTGGAGAAGCCAGGAAGCTGATCACACACTGTAAATTATTATTTGGTTGAAAATCTCCAGGAATTGACTAAGCATCAGCTACTCTCACACAAGAGCTTTCGCCAAGCCTGATAAGATTGAAATCGGCCTGTGGTTATTTACATCACTGGCATTTCCATACCTACTATCCCCCCCTTGACATTTCAACAGTTGACCTGCTGCTCATAGCAAGAGACAGTTGAAGCAAATGGGCTAACTGGGAGAGTGGGTGGAGGGCTCATGATGCAATGCGGTCAGTTTAAGTGGTCTTTGTTCAGCAGCCGTCACAGCTGCAGCCGTTGAACTTGTTGATCTTTAATGGCAGGATGTGTTTTACCACTTCTGTAGTTGTAAAGTGTGTGTGTGTGGGGGGGGTGGGGACTTCAGTACCAAATTGAACTTTCAAGTCCACAGGGAAACTTGCAAGAAGCAGGAGGCACATGTCTAGCTTAACAAAAGGTGCAGGTGACTCCTGAATTCTGTTCCCAGATCAGCTGCTAACTTTCTGCATGACCTTGAGCTACTCACTTAAGTTTTCTGACCCTCAGTTTGCCCATCTGTAAATTAGATTGGAAAAAAGAGGGTGAGGCTGAGAGGGAGAATGCACCAACTGATCTGATTTGGGGAGAGAGGCAGTCTCTTAGGATTTAAAGGTCAGTATCAACAATAAATGATGAATCAAACCTTTTTTTTTTTTTTTTTTAATTGTGTCTTCATCAAAACTAGCATGAGAAGAGAGAGTTGGCTGCAGCTGCTTTTGCTCATGGATCAGTTTTGTCTCGACCTTTGTGTGTAAGGTTTTTGATGCTGTGAGACTGTTTCACAGGATCAGATAAGTTCACACTCCCTCAGAGGAATTGACTATATCTCCATGATCCAGACTGCGTGACACTTAACCTTCCCAGCCTGAGTTGAAACAAGGGCGGGGTGTTTCCGAACAGCTGGTTTGTAAGTAACTTCCACTTTTCTAACCTCTTGCATCTAGTCTCATACTTACAGCATCTATCTTGCTTGGAAAATTGCCGATTAATTCCGGGCGGACCTAGTGCACCGAGGATTGCCTGAGCTATGACATTTAGAAGACAGACATGGGAGTTGTACAAAACAAAATGTTAGCTTCACAGAACAAAAAGATCACATTCAATAATCTCACAACAAAACAAGCATACCAAAGAGTGCTGCTAAAGCAAAGGGGCCCATTGCATTGATCACTGGACTGAGATTTAAGACCAGTTCTGCCACTGACCTGCGGAGACACTTTGGGAAAGTCATTCCCCCACCATCTCCCCGTGCCCCTGTGGCAAAAATTAATCCAAAAGGAAGTTGCTTGTTCTATGGAAGATTTCATCTTTGTGTTCAAGGACTTAATAACATGGTCTGAGAGCAATTTACCAGTGAACTGAACCCTTTGCAATTAACTCAGTTCTGCTAGTTACTAATGGTTATTAAATTCACCCATCAAAAGCATTTCCTTATGTAGAGCATCAAGTGTTTAATCTAGGGCCTGAACAACATCAGAAGATTTTATTTATCAAATCAGGTCACACTGTGTAAGTGTCAAAAGAAAGATTTAAAAATAAGGTTTTAAGACTATCCGAAGAAATTGGAGAATTCCAGGTACAAATAGAGAAACACAGCCTGTCTGCCACATGGCTAGCAGGAGAGAAAATGTAATCTACAGCAACAATGTTCCTTTCCCTTTATTTTCACTTTGCTCAAAGGGTGCTCTTCATCTGCAATCCCCAGCACTGCGGGTAGCAGCAGTACGTAGACTCAGTACTATGGCAAACCCAACAGCCTTCCAAATCCCATGCCGTTGGTCTAGCACATCCAAATGCTCTGTTGTTGTTAGCTGTCTAATTGCTCGATTGTGCTGCAGAGCAGCTATTTGTGCAGTCTACTGATTACACAAGGGACTTACGTGATAGTTGCCATTTTGGACACCATCAATGATTGGACTGAATCAGGAGCCTCCAGAGCTGAAAGCACGAGCATAGCTTGTGCTAAAGAGCCAGGATCTGCACCAGGGGCTGTAACAAACTCAAATCCTTTGTAGGACAGGAACCAATGGGGAACCCCCAACACTGAGAAGTGGGTTACATGCGCAGGGGACGTGAAGAGCTGGGCTGCAAAGAATGCCTCTTGGGGTTGTGGGACATAGGTTTGGAGAAAATAAGACAAACAGGACAGATCACACACCCAACAAAGCCACTTCGGAGGTTAGAAAACAGCCTGATGGCATAGAAGGTTCTGACCTGAGGAGGTTACCGCCTCAGGGGGAAGGCAGGCACCTCACACATACTGCTCTGGGCGACACCAATCCTGTGAGGCGGGTCTGGAATGCAGGGTACAGGACTTCAGCCAGGGGATATAAAGCAGTCCAAACATAAGGAAAAGAATTCCACTGCCATCAAGCGGTCAAGCCCTTTTCCTCATGCAAGAGAGAGGGGAGCAGTCTTTCAGTCCCCTCAGACAGTGAGGGATCCTGCTCTCCTGCATGGCTAAAGGCTGAGGCTTAATCCTGTGGCTTATAACAGAAAAAACACAGACTGGCCTATAGTCTTCCTCACAGGGCTTAAGTAGACTGCATTCTCAGTTAGCAATGGAGGGCCCCAGCCTGGGGGCCATAGCTCTGTTTGTTTCAGAGTGCTCCTCCCAGCTCTTTTAAAGGTCTAGCCACACAAGTGCAGCAGGTAGCTCTGATTGTGACCACTGGCGTTCTTTAACCTCTTCTTGAGTGGTGTGGCGGTGTCATCTGCCCCGTCACAGATGGACTTACAACCAGCACGATTTTTCCTTCTCACGTGGCACAGAACACCGCCGTACATATAAGGCCACAGATCAAAAGTACAGCACTTGTCATTAAGTCGTCAGCCTCTCATAGCAATTCACCACACAGCGGTATTGGTCATACTGCAGCTATAGCCTATGCTAAATAAAGGGAGAAAGTCAGACGGCTCAGGTGCATGTGGTAGCTTTGTTAGCTTCTAATTGCTGACCACTGTACCAAAATGCATGAAAACGGCTGTTCTTGCAGGGCTTCAAGGTCAATAGGAAGTCGCTAAAATCTCTACGGTGAGGCTGTTTCTGTGAAATTTCCACTCCAGTATGGAAGACGGAAGATATTTGGATACAACTTTTGTCTAAGCATCTACCCTTAAGGATTCTTTCTTTCACTGAACCTTTTGTGGTTCCCCCACCCCCATCATTCGTTGCAACCCTTCATCAAGTGGATCAGTTTTGTCAGGACCCAATCCCAGGTTGCATACCACAAAATCTTTCTCTTTGTACTGCAGGCTTTGACATTTGGAAATGTGCCTAATTTTCAATTCCTTATCTGTTTTCCCCAGACAGGTGACCCAGAATTATTAACACTGTTTATATCATTAAGCACAAGTCTGGGATTACACTTTAAGAGA
The DNA here is from genome assembly GCF_026122565.2 of Emydura macquarii macquarii. Classification (NCBI taxonomy): domain Eukaryota; kingdom Metazoa; phylum Chordata; order Testudines; family Chelidae; genus Emydura; species Emydura macquarii. The sequence continues at coordinate 13,259,966 of NW_027130828.1, forward strand.
CTGCACAACACCATATGTGGAACTGAGATCTCTTGAGTGCTTAAACTTCACCTGATAATCAACTTTACTTGGTCTGATCTTCTATCTCTAACTCCAGCTAATCTAGGATTTGATAAAGGAGCAGGTAACCTCCTCCGTATCCTTTGTAGTCTAATCCATGTAAGCAAAGACCATCGAAAGCAGCCACATATGGCGAGGGAAGGGGAAATATCAGACTGACACAGATGGAGCCACAGGGCATGTAGCGAGATGGCAGAAACCCATTTCACAACTGTATTGTAAAAAGTTGTTTAGCAACATCAGGCTAAATTAGGGGAAGAAAAACATGTTCAGGCCCTGAGAGGCGGGGCTAGAGAAAAACTTGGATCAAAACTACCACTCTGAAATGAGCAGACTACCAAAGAATGTTATTATACTATCTTCTAGCTTCTTGTGTTCTCTTTGTTTTGTTATGGCTCATGTATTAATCAGCATAGCTCCATTGCCATCTGAATTCCACTGAATTCATTTATCCTTTCTAGTGCCCAGGTGTGTATCAGGGTTGCTGGGGAAAGCAAACATTTGTGACATGACTGAAAGTGGTGTCCTGTTCTTTGAGAAGTGCTTGCAAGGACATTCATGCCAGCTGAAGTTGTATCTATCTGAGGTTCTTATCTGGCCTGTATTACCATAGTGACTGATTGCCTCATAATTTTGATGTATTTATCTTCGCAACATCCCTGTGAGGTAGGGAAGTGCTGTTATCCCCATTGTACAGATGGAGAACTGAGAGACTAAATGATTTGTCCAAGGTGACTCAAGAAGGACTAGAGAAGTGAATCCCCATCTCCCAGATGATGGGCTAATGTGCTAATCACTGAGCTGTCTTTCCTTTCATAGCCTTATATTCCTGGTCTTAGGCTTTCCATTATTTTTTGTTAAGGTAGCCAGAGTCCTTCAAATACGGGGCCTCTTCCATTTACTTCAAAGATGATCCATGCCGTGATGTTCTGGTCCAGAGACAAACGTCACTAGAGTCTGGGATCTTCAGAGCCAGAGTTCTGACTCAGACCCATGGCTAATATTTTAGGGCTGAATCGTGCTACCCTTACTCATGTTGGGAAGAATCTTACTCTTGGACAAGGCTCTCAGAAATTAATGGGAATACTTAAGGAGTCAGGTACTTCTCAATGTAAGGGGACCAGACTGTGACCCTAAAATATTAGCAGTGGGTCTTACATTGAGAACTACCTTACTCTTGACTACTCCTTTCGATTTCAGTGGGACTACTCAAGAAATAAGGTACTGAGTAAGGGGTGTCTGAATCTGATCCCTAGGTATAAATATAGATTGACTGGAGTTCTGCTAGCTGGAGAATGAAAGGCATGCCCTACATTGACCCACCTAACTGCTATTCTTCCTCCTCCCTACGACCACTCAGGAGTTGGGGTAAGTGTGCAGAGCCATCCTGTGTCCCACTCGCCAGCCAGGGGGATGGGAGCAAAGAAACCAGGAGGGGAAAAACGGTAAGGAGGAGAAAAGGAAGGTAGACCAGATCAGGCAGCCAGAATAGAGGCCCCAAATCTAAAGCTGGCCCTGTCTGTAAATATACCTGCAGAGAATTCTCCAGCTTCCAGGTATTATGCTTCCTTCCATTGTTACTTGGTGTTGAGATAAGAATGTGTGACATCACTCCTGTGCTCAGTGTGATGAGAATACAACCGGGGTCCAATCTGCATTGGCAACATTCTGAACCACAGACAAAAGTGGGTTTATTTCCCTTCCTTGCTATGTGTGAACCTCTTTGGCACCAAGTGACATACTGGAGACATCCAGAGAATATACCATGTTCTGCTGCCCGGCACGGCTCATCTCCTTAGCGCTGAGTGATATGCTTTGTGTTGAGGAACCACGCTAATGATACCTCCTGCATGGTTAGTCCTGTCACGGCTAAGAGATGTGCCAATTTCATCGAGGATGGAAATACAGAGCCTTGTTATCCTGTTGACCGGGACTTTGGAGAAACAAACCAACTCCCCTTGTACCCCCTGAGGATCCATTCCAATAGTGTACTGAACCCAATGCATGCTGGGACAGGACTGTGAGAATTTAGGGAGGGCTGTGGTAATGCTAGTGCATTGCAGACATGATTAATAAAGTGAACTTGTATCTCATTAGAGTCTCAGGGCCAGATTTTCAACTGGTGTAAATTGTCAATGGAGCTATGTCCATTTATACCAGCTGAAGCTACAGTCCTAAGCATTTGGCCTAAGGAGCTCCCAGCAAAACAGTTCTAATTATCTACAGTAATTCTAAGGCTTAGTGAACTATCATACCGGGCTGCTTATCCTCTCCAATGCTAGCCTATGTACAAGCATTGTTTGGGGAACAAACAACTTCAGCATGGTTGGAAGTGGTGTCCCACTCACAGAGAAGTGTTGGAGAGGTCATTCGCATGCCTTCTAAAAGCAAAGGGTCGAGAACACGGGACTCCTTGTGAGAGGACATAAAAAGAATTCTGTGCTGGATGAGCCCATCTCAAACTTTCAAACAGCCCCACAAGTGGAGGTTTCTCTTTCCCCAGTTGCTGCTGGCTTGTGAATTTGCTGCGGCAAGTTGTGGCTGATTCATTCCTATGAAAACTCCCTGCGTCTGCATACACAAGCAGGGAGAGTAGGCAGTGAGAGGAGAAGCATGCCAAGCAATCACTGCTGTGCGAGGGTAATAGATCTGTGCTAAATATACAGACACTCAGCGCTCGGCTCAGTCGAAGATGGACACACACCAGAGAGATGAGGTTTTTTTCATTCTTGTTTCTAAAGTTAAATAAATAAAAACCTGTTTTTGCCCAAGGCATGTTTCTACTGGATGTTCATGGAAGGCCTCTCAGTGATTCACTTAACTGTTGTGAATGTAATAAGGAAATAAAAAAAGCCAAACAAACAACTAAAAAGAAAACCACAAGGATTTGTGAGAGTCTCAGAGCTGGTTTCCCTGAACATCTGAAGTACCAGCTGCTGCCATTAGGTTTTGTTACTGTTTGGTTTGTAGTGATGGGTAAGAAGGGCTTGACTTATTTTGTTGCTGTTCTTTTACTTATTTGATAACTTTTTATTTTTAAAAAACGACACTTGGATATAATAGCTCTTATACTTCTCTAAGGTGTCAGCACTAGATAGATAGATTCTGCTACCTACTTACTTCTCCATACAAACTACTCTCGAACCTTGAAAATAATAAACATTTGATTTAAAAGAACCTCTGATTTGTTTGTAAGTTCATTTCCATGGATTGTTGCAAACATCTTCATCCACATCAAAATTGTGATATTCTCCATTTTTAAGTAACTGGTACTACTGGAAAGTAGCTGGTACATATGTATACAGCATCAGGGCATCTCTCTGAATAGGCTCAGTTTGCATTTTAAAACAAATAGTAAGTTCTTTATCTGTGGTGGTTGCAAAGAAAATCTCAGAAATGTGAGCCAAGTGTAATCAATGCAGATATGTCTAGATGGGTCTGCAGAGAGACTGGAACAAAAGCTCTTGGAAGTATGAACTGCCCCTTTCATCTGACTGAGAGGTTAGCGCAGATGTCTAAGCGATGATGGTTTATATGTCAACATTGTTCACTATTCCATTTCTGAGGCAAAGCAAGAGAGGGTAGCGCATGGATCTGCACCATCTAATCGTGTGAGCGATGTCTCGTTCTGGTGACCAGAGTGCATGGCATTTGGGAGATACCACCACTTATTTCCCTCCTCCCAGGCTTCAGAGCCTGAGCTAGACCATCCACATCGCTATTTTTGATGTGTTAGCGCAAGCCCTGTTACCACACGATTCGCTCTCAGCCACTGTGTAGACATAACCTTGGTAACACGCATGAATGGAGCTTATTTTGTGGGTGGAGCTTGGAAGGATATCACCATTTTTAAATTTTCCAGTCTGACTCCTGTAATAGTCAGCTGTTTTGTGTTCCAGCTCCAGTGTCTGAATATCAGATGGACATCCACTGATTTCAACAGAGCTTTGGCCATTTACACCAGCTGAAGATCTCACCCATTTTATGAACCTCAACTGTTATCAGGTGGGTAGTTCCAGCCAAGAAACCAACATTTCGCACCCCACACATAGAGGTGGGCATTAAGGGTAACTCAACCCCTCCTCCCCCAAGCCATCCTTTTGTCCAGACCAGCTTGCACCTTTAAACATCACCAGCCCCTAGGACATCTATGTCCCGAGCCTCCAACTCAAATTATGGTAACCTAGTAAGATGCAAGGTTTAGCTATAGCAAGCAGGTTACTTACTCCAGTGGTTTTCAACCTGTGGGGTCTGCAGACTATGTCTAAGGATTCCACGAAAGGTTGTTGTTACCACAGAACAACCTGTGGTCCATGTACCCCTGGGGGTCAGCAGACTGTATCTAAGATTTCCAAATGTCCACACTGCCATTTGACATTTTTTAGGGGTCCGCAAACGAGAAAAGGTTGAAAACCACCGATTTACTCCATTGCCCTCAAGTACAAATGTCGTGGATATTTATTTTGTGCCACCAGGACATGGGTAACACCAGCGTTCAGTTCGTGTACGGAGCAGCAGGCAGAGTATATGCCCCCCACAGTCTCTGGCAAGCTCAGATCACTGCAGGTCTCCTGAAGGGGGGCACTCCAGGACTAGATATTCTAAGCCTGGTTTCTGCGGCAAGAAAACCCTGAAAGACTGGAACAGACTCTCCTCAGATGTGCTGTGTTATAGTGTGATCCTGACAGACAGCTGCTTGTGCCTTCACAGAGCATCCTTGTTATTTATCATATCACACTGGCTGAATGTTCTAGCCATTGCCCCATGTAGGCTGATTGTAATGGGCTGTGTGTTTCATCTGCTCAAGTGCTCATTGTGAGTGGCTTACTGGGGCTGACATTTTCATAGCCGCATTGGAAACTCCAGAGCTGGCAGGATACATTTCATTCTTCAGAAAGAGTAAACGCTGACACCTGCCCAGGCTGGGCTTGCAGCACGGCTGCCTTGACAGAGCTGATGAATGAAGCCTGCACGTTCACCAAGGTAGCATTTCTCTCACTTCCCCAGCTCCCTCGCTCTCGCTGCCCTGAAAGCAACGAGCATCCCTGTCTCCGCTGGCTGTCAGCTTCAAATCTCATTCTTTGAGATGCTTAAAGGCAGGTGACAAAGGGAGCCCCCTTCTGGAACTGGCACTGTGGCCTCCTGCAACCTGGCACTGGCGAGGGAGCAGATCAGACACAATCAAAAGACAGTAGCACTTCAAGGCTCTGAAACGTGCCAACCCTGGGAATGGGGGAGAGTCCTGGAAATAATGACATGGAAGGGGCCACATTGCCTTGTCACAGAGCACTCTTGGTACAGACTAGTTCTAAAAGCAATTTGCATAATTTAGCCAATACACTCTTAGAATTGCAAATTAACAGTTCATTTTAGTACTCTACCAATCAACACCGATAGCCCATTAAATTTAACAAGAAACTTGCCTTATGAAGAGGGCTGCAGCTCAGTCCCTCAATAAACCTTCCTCATCAGTTATTCTTTCTCCTGAATTTTATATTTCTGGTTTTACAAAGCACAATTTCTATTTTCTCATTAGCAGGAGTGATGCTAGATGAATGCCAGGTGCTAATTTACACATTGGACACTCAATTCTACTTTCAGCTATATTGGTGTCAGTGTAGACTAACTCCACTATACTCTCACTTACCCCCCCTAGAAATCCAGAGTAACTCTGTTCTGTTATCAGTAACTATAGTGTAAATCTGGAAGAACTGTGTTCTGCTTTCAGTTACTCCAGTATAAATCTAGATTAAACTCCAATCAAGTCACAGCACCCCTCCCCCCCAAATTCTAGACTTAAATTGGTGTAAATGGGAGTAGAATTTGATGCTGGAGTTGAAAAGTAACACCAGCTCATAGGAAGGATTTACTAGGGATATCAGCTTCTTGCAGAAGAGTCATTTCAGTAAACAAAGGAACATGCTGCTAATTGCAGGGAATATTATGCCACATGGCTTCATTTGCAAAGCCATTCAGAAGGAATTATCAATATTTTATAGATACGTTAAGGTGGTGATAAAAGATGCATGATGTGATGTGTGGGTAGGAAGTCCTTCTCAAAGGAAAATGCAGAAATTATAGATAACCTTGACATGCTAAATTTATGCAGCTCGACTAAGAAGGAGCTTTTTTGACTTTTCCAGGTAGGACTCTAATAAAAATTCTTTAAAGGAACATTGTCAAATAGTTTAGATCTAAAATCTGATCTGCCATTAAGTAAGTGCCCGGGTCAAATTTCCTGTTTTTCGCACACAATATTTTTGATTTCACTAAAAGAAACATCTCCCTCCTCCTGCTGCTCACCCCATACCTCCTGAAAACTGCACCATTTGTGCAGGACCTACACAAAAACAGATATTCTGCACTCTTGAGTTCCGCTTACCCCAAGAGGTCAGGATTGAGTCGCATTTATGGGCATTGTGGAACAAGCTTGCACAGTCACTGTTCTGTGCTCAAATTACTTCCCTTCCCAGAGTGCTTAAAATAAGGCTTAGATCCTCAGCTGGTATAATTCCATTGCCTGTGCTGATTTACACCAGGTGTAGTTCTGGCTCTCCATGTGCCACTCTTCTGAGGTGCTTAAAAGGTAAGAAAACCTTTGCCATCTGGACTCCAGCTTTCTGGTGCTCTAATCTGAATTCTTGCCCTGACCTATCACTGCTGGGATGTGTGACGTGGTACCAAAAGCAACACATAAAGCTGTGTTTGCATCAGATTGTTTACAGCTCTAACATCCACCTCTCACCTCCAAAGACTGGGGAAAAAAGGGACTGAAACAATCTTCCAAAACTGCAGGCCAAATGTCCACGAAGAAACTAGAGTTAAAAGAGCTACAGAATAAAGAGTGCAGCAAATCTATGCATCAGTGAAAAGCTTGTCATGGACTCCAGACATTTGCCGAGGAGCCTTTACTGCAATGTGCAGATGTCTTCACAGGGCAAATGTGCCCAGAGACCAGCAGGTGGTTCCTGGGAAGGGAATGACTGTAGGAAAGGGAGAAAAAACAGATTGGTTCAGAGGCATGTGTGGTGTAACTCCACTGAAGCAAATGGGATCGATTTGGATGGGTTGGTATGATTTAGCTGAGGGTAGTTCTGCTCTGAGCAGGGGGTTGGACTAGATGACCTCCTGAGGTCCCTTCCAACCCTAATGTTCTATGATTCTATGATTTTGCCTACCATGTGAATTAGATCAGCCATAGCATAGCACTATAGTTACTTCTCAAGGAGTGATCCTGAAGTGGTCATGTGAATTAGATCTTGCAGCGGGACTGAGATCCTGCAGGTCCCACAGGACCTGCTGCCATAATAGTGGGAGTGGGATAAAAATACAAGAAACGATGCAGGAGCAGGTGGGAGTAGGTGTGGGATAGGAGCGGGATTAAAAAAATAGTCCCGCACAGGACTCTGCTGTGAATCTGTTTGGGACGGGAAGACCTCATAAAGCAGATAGAGTTTGGGGGTTTAACTAGCTCTGTTGCAATGAGGTATTTCATTTCACAGGGGCTGTGCAGCTATTTTTCTTTGGATTCTTTTCACATCGATTTTGTTCACGCTCCCTGAGTTTAGCTTTGAATTTCAGGACCAAATACCCCTTTCTCCAAAAAATGTCATAAAGCAACTCAGTCAAAACTGCAATGTTCATGTCAAAACTGCACAAAGATCAGTGCTTTTCATTATTTCCACCCACAAATGTGTGTAAAAATGCTTGAACCTTGGGTTAGTTGCACAAACCTCAACAACATTCACGTTTGGGATTTGAGCTGGAGCTTGAAAGCAGGTTACAATTTTGCCTAGTTTCAGATCTCATTACCAAAGATGCTTAAACCTATTTAGTTTTAACCTCACTATCAGGCTGAAAAGTCTAAATCTCAAAAAAAATCTCAAAAGTATTTGCAAACTGATAATCCATTTTTTTTTCAGTTCGGTCAATCATAATGTTTTGTTTCCGCTTCAGCATTTAAAAATACTTTAACCTTTGAAAAATTATACATTAACTTCAATTTCTCAACAAAAAGCCATTCTGAACTGAAAAATGAAACTTTTTGCTTTGAAAATGTTAAAATGGAATATTTCAAGAATTGCAAAACTTTCCAAACAATTTTTTTTTTGAATCAGAAGATTTGCCAAAACTGACCATTTCAGCTCTCCTACTCATTTCATTATGATACTCTTATTTCTGGGTTTCCCTGTATCTCTCAACCTACCTCAGTCTCATGATTCTTTATTTCTGAGGGAAACAATTTCCAACAAACACAGGAGGGCGGGTGCCAAATATGTATGGTAATGCTGGGACTAAAATGAGTGTTGTCCCTAGAAATGAGCCACATTTGAGAGTTATGTTATAGTTATTTCTCAACATCTGTGAGACTGTTATTTCCTATTTGAAGTGTAGGAGGAAATGACAGTGACTTAATTATCACTTTGTGGTTATTATTGGCAAATGGTGAGTTGTTTTTTTTAAATGGTGGATGCTGTGCATGGTCCCCTCCCAGGAATGCAGTTTGGGATTTTTATGTGTTTTAAGCCCTTCAAGATATCTTCCTGAGAGAAAATGTGCTGCCTGTGTCCCCTTTGCAGGATTAACTAACTTGAAACTTGGCTGTGAGAACGGAAGGGCAGCCTATGAGACCCCCTTTGATGAAGCTGGGATAATGCTGACCAGGTATTAAATTCATGCAAAACACACTGAACAAAGAGATTAGAAATGGAGTCACTGAACCAGGAAAAGAGCTGAGGAACAGAAAAGGCAGATCAGAAAGAGAGCGAGAGAGAGAGAGAGAGAGAGAGAAAGAAAGAAAGGGAAAAAAAAACCCCATCAAACAAACCTCTAAAATGGGGCCACTGGAATCTTTCATGATTTCTCTCTGTCTATATATATCTCTCAAATGAGATAATTCATATATATAATTTAATTATGGTACTTCCTTGAAGCACATGTAAGATCAGGTTCCTATTGTACTGAATGCTGTAAAAACATACATTAAGACATGTTTCCTACCCTAAAAAAGCTTTGCCAACTAAACTGGGTCTAAATAGGGACTTGGAATGGTCATCTCATTACAAGAAGTAATTGTCACTGTTTACACATTCTCACCTCCTAATCAATGGTTGTGAATAGGCCTCAACTACTCTAAGAATGGACTTTGCTCATACCTAACTTCCCCATTGTTGTTCCTTACCCTTAGATGTATATATATACATCCTCTCTGATTTCTATTCCTTACATCTGACGAAGTGGGTTACAGCGCACGAAAGCTTATGCCTGCAGAAATTAAATTTGTTAGTCTTTAAAGTGCTATAGAACTCTCCTTGTTTTTGCTGTATACAGACTAACACGGCTACCCCTCTGGAACTTTTCACAATGGACAAACAGGTTCAGATAAAATAAAAACAAGCCTGAAACTTTTCCAAACCTTTGAAACTTTTTTTCAGATTGGAAGTTTGGGTAAATCTTTTCCTCTTCATTTTCATATATCTTAGAAGCACTCACTGACTCTGACTAGGGTGGGGTGAAAAGAGTTGAAATGCTGTGAAGATGTCACTTCTCATGGGATTTCCAGTCCAAATGGAAGATAGAAGTGGCAGGAGAGCCTAGCATTAGCGGGATGACATTTCAAACCCACATGTGTCAGCATGATATTTCCAGAATATCTGAAGAATCAAGAAATCTGAAGAATCTTCAGACAGATATAGTATTTTATTGGCGGATCTTCTATAAACCAAAACCTTTTGTGGTTTACTCCATCCCTACAGTTATTCCCAACCAGGTCAAATAGGTGGGGCTCACTTCGTACCATGCTATTGATGAACTGTATTATCCAGAAACACAGAAAGGCTTCCAAACCCTTTTGGTATGAATTCCCTTCTGCAGTGGAGTCTAGATTCTACTACAGTTAAAATCCTCAATTATAGTAAGAGACGCTGCAATACAGGTTATTTTGATGGACATAATACCCCAAACTAAGCTTTTTACCATCTGTTCGTCCCTAAATTTTGAAAGCAAAGAGAACATATTTCACAACTACGTCAGTGAAAAGTAAGATAAATGCTATTTAAATGCATGTACAGCATATGTTCTTTCTTCTATGCCACATTCATCTGCAATGCTTTACTCGTTCCTCCAGAGACACAAATCAGTGTTGTGTGTGTGTGTGTGTGTGTAGGAAAAGGTTCCCCAGTACAGTTAGTTTCCTGGGAGACTGGAAAGCTTTTACATTGCAAACAGGACTCAGCTTTATTTAGATTTTTTTCCCACAATGCTTTTCCTGGGATTTCTAATTAGAAATGGCCCAAAGTGATGGGTATAGAAACTGGCCATCTTGCAAACGCTGAAGTGTCTGTTTAGCCACAAAGCTAGGGGTGGGCGGGATTTTTTTTGGCAAATAGAATTTTCACTGAAAAATCTATTTTTCGGGGCTCTAAAACTATTTGAGACTTTGGATTGAATTGGATGAATAATTTTGGCTGAAAAAACTCTGCATTAAAAAAACAAAGTCGAAATGTTGCATTTCGACCATTTCAAACATTTTTTTTTGACTTTTCATTTCAAAACAGTGTTTTGATTTTAAATTTGGCCAATTAAAAAAAAAGGAGTGAAAAATTCCCCAAAATGTCTGAATCAAAATGAAAAACGTAGGGAAAATTTTGTTTTACAAGTGACTGAAATGTTTTGGTCAATTTGAAACGATATATATTTTTTTTCATTTTTCAGTTTGACAAAACATTTAGAAGAAATCAGTTTCAGTTTGAATGAAACCAATTTTGTGGTGATTTTTCAGTTTGGTCCCTAAACGAAAAAATTCACTATTTGCTAACCTTTGTGCAAAGTATCCAGATACAGTGTGGTGGATGACTTTGGATTATCTATCCAAAGGGATTATGGTGGATTTTACTTTTTGGAAGGCTCTCCAGTTCTGTCCACCAATTTGCAGCCAGACAGTAGAGAAGACTTAACTATGGTGAATATAACCATAGAATTTTGTTTTCTGTGTATTATTAATTATTATTGTTATCTATTTCTATTGTGGCAGCACCCAGGGGTCCCAATTAAAGATCAGAGCCTCATGGTGCTAGGAGCTGTCCAAACGCATGATAAAAAGATGGTCTCTGCCTCAAAAACATACAGTCTAAGTATTGTACCTTTACATTTCCTTGAGTCTGCTGAAGGCAGCGTGTTCTGTTCAGTTCAGGAGCATCCTTTTACAGAGGATACACATACACTGTACTCTCTCTTAGAGATGGTCGTTCTTCCTAGTTTGCTGTTTTCTCGTAATACAGAATATTAGTGATTTTAAATGACTGAGGTTTTGGGGGTCCAATTTAATACACCTTAAAAGGGCCTGATTTCTGGAAGTGTAGCTGTCCTCAGAAAAAATTGGCCCCTTTAAGATTTATCAGCACACAAAAGCAGAGGCACATAAAAGCCCTAGTCAGTTTAAAAAATTTAGGCCTATGGGCTGGAAGATCTGGCATGTGTATGGAAATGGGAGCTTTGTTTGAGTCCTGCCCATTGCTTCAACTGCGACCTTCATCATCATAGTCAATATGCAACAGTTCTGCCAAGTGAGACAAAGGAAACCTCCTTTGAGCGGTGCATGTTAATGCACGCATGCACACATACCATCCTCTGCCCGGTGCTTGGAGCTACTTCTCTAAAACAAGCATCTCCTGCTTGGCACCTCCTTTAGGGAATGCAATGATTTATTCTCAGCATTCTCCTACTTCCTATTGTCATGTCACAGTGGGTGGAGGAGTGCTTCTTCAAGATGTGAACAGGTGTTGAAGGCTAATCATGCTGGATGAACTTCCAAAAGTTCCCTTTAGGTGTGCATTCGGTGTTTGGCTGCACATTGAAAAATGATGATCTCCGTACCCCAATAAGATCCCCAAATACGGCTATATCATACATCACTGAGGCCTAGTGTTGTGAATTAACATGCACACCTGCTTACCTGCATAAGATCAAAAATCTTCCATTATATTAAGCAGGATAAAGAAAGAAAGAAAGAAAGAAAGAAAGAAAGTCAAAACATTTACATTCACAGGGCAGACAGGGACTCACAAGTAAAAAAACCAAAAAAACTTTTCTTAAAAGAAACATAAGACGATTATATATTTCTAGCTCCACTTCCCATCTGTTCACCTTCCGAAGTGACATTCAAGGGAGCTGAGCTTTACTATGCTAGAGGCATCAGCAGCACTGGATTGAGTGGATCAGATTCCAGACTGACTCTAAAGCCATTTAAACCTAGCCTAAAGCTCAGCTCTTATTTATTTGTTTGTTTTTCTTCAGCAAAGATGCCTTGATCACAGAAATATTGGCATCTGCCCTTTTTTTGTTTGCATCCCCTTCCTCCCTAGCCCCCCCTCATTTCAGTTTAGAGTTGTATCCGTGCTTTTAAAGTCTTCAATTCAGAAAAATACTTAAGCTGGTGTTTAAGCCCATCCATATTCAGTAAAGCACTTAAGCATGTGATTATTGAAGTCAATGGGGGTATAAGCACATGTCTAAAGTTAAGCATGGGCTTAAATGATTTGCTGAATCAGGGCCTCAAAGCCTGCATCAGCTCAGAATAATTCTGCGGTGCTAACTCAGCAGCTCCATGCAATAACGGCAGTCAATCACTCTGGATTCACTACAGAGGGGCTCCCAGATGGGTGACGGTCAGAAATACAAGGAGGCCAATTTGAGATTAAAACTATGGGGCTCACCTAAAAATGGGTGTCTGATAAAGGCATAAAATCCAAGGGCAATGTGCAGTAAAACAGATACTCTGGAGATGGCACCAAGGCAGGTAAGTAAATGAGTAATCGTTGCGTTTAGCAGATGTAAGGATTAGGAGCTATGAGTAGTCTCTGTGCAGGAACATGATGGATGGGGAGAGCCTCTTTCGCAAATCATAATGTAGCCTCATATAACTGGAAAGGTATCAAGGGGAAAAAGCGTGGCATGAACTACTGGATTGGGTATCGCAGGCCACAGTTCTATTTCAATTCTGCTTTTGATCTGCTGAGTGACCTTGGTCAAGTTACCTCCTGCCTCTGTTTCCCCATCAGTAAAATGGAGCTAATGATGCTTTACCTTCCTTTGTAACATGCTTCCTTTATAAATCTTTGTTCTATGGACACAAATGGTGGGAGCCCGAAATCTGACTTTCCCTGTGTGTGTGTGTTTCAATCCTCAGCTCTAACGCTGCACTCACATAGGTTTGATTTTATTGACTAATAATATGATTAGAAAATGAAAGCAGCAGCCCACATTGCTTCTGTCTCTCTGTTTTTCCATTTCCCATGGTGCCAGGGCTCTGGCAACATTTTATAGGTCTGTAATTTCCTGAAAGTTTATATAGCATGAAAGTAGAAGAAGTGATAAAATATGCAGTTTAATTGCAAAAAAACCCATATATTAATCTCACTAATGTGCTAGATTAAAACTGTAAATGTGTGAGGCTTCAAGGTGGATACATAGATTTAAAGCAAATTTTCCTTCTAAGTGTCTCTGATCAAACTCCGATTTTATGGTAGCTTGGACTTTACAAATGACTTCCGTTTGTTTTATTTTTATGATTGGTATTCCAAGTATAATATTGTCTCAAGGGATTTGCTCTTACTCTGAGGATCCTTTTGTCATGCAGGCTTTCTGTGAGCTTCTCTCGGAATTATTTTCCCATGCCAGGTTGTGTTAGTCATATTTTGTCGCCTTGGGTTGTAATAATGGTTCAAAGTGGAGTTTATCCCTTGTGCAGAGGGACAGCACAAGGTCCTTGGCCCACTTGAACCCTATTTTAAGAACTTGTGTGGGGGAAAGGCTTTGGGGAGACAGCAGGGTCTAGTGGATTAGGCCCTAGACTGGGAATGAGCAGACATGAGGCCCAGGCAAATTACTTGACCTGTGACTTTTTTGTTAATTTCAATTGTAAGCACTTTGGAGCAGGGCATATCCCTTACCATGTGTTTGTACAGCACCTACCACAATGGAGCCCCAAACTTGGCTCAGGCCTCTAGGTACCACCATAATGCAATTCATAACAACAATCCACGAATGACTTTCCTCTACTTCACCTAATCTCTGATGGGGCCTATATCTGGATTGTAATAAAAATAATAAGAGAGTTTGTTTCATCTTCAGAGTGGTATTTTGATAAACCGGGTTCGTGTTACTAGGCTCTGAGCTGGGCCAATCTTCTTACTTCATTTGTTACGCTGGTGATCTCAGCACTCTTTTGTCACAGAGGGCTGTATCATTTGAGGGCTTGCCTACATAGTGAAATTGATCCGCAGAACTATAGCAGTATAATTATAGCACTATAGCTGTGCTGGTATAATACCCCATGTAGATGCTCTATTCTGGAATAGAAGTGATTTAATTTTGGTATAAGTATTTCAGAGGAAAAAAGCCAGTAGGAAGCCTGGAGAAACCAGTGCCTGTGGGACCCTGAGAGGAAGCAGAGAGGCAGAGTTTCTTGGGCATAGTGTTCACTGGAGTGGCTCATTTGGGGATTTTTGAGCAATTCTGATATTGATCCTGGAAAAATTATGGAAAGGCTGATATGAGACGATGAATAAAGAACAAAAAAAAAAAAGATAATATAACTAATTTCAGAAAACATAGTTTTATGGAAAATAGATCTTGCCAAACAAACCATATCTTTTTAAATAAGATTCCAATTTTGGCTGATAAACGGAATAATGTTGGTGTACTTAGGCTTCTGTAAGGTATTTGACTTGGTATCACATGACATTTTGATTTAAGAAACTGCATCAATACAACATATATTGACACACATTAAATGGATTAAAAACTGGCTAACTGATAGATCTCAAATGTAATTGTACACAGGGAATCATCAACTAAGGGTGATTCTAGAGGTCCTGCAGGGATCGGTTCTTGGCCCTATGTTATTTAACATTCTTGTCAATGATCTGGAAGAAAACACAAAATCATTATTGATAAAGACACAGAGACTGGAGCAGTGGTAAATAATGAAAAGCACATATCATGACACAGAGTGAACTGGAACACTTGTAAACTGGGCATAAGGAAACAATATTTATTTTAATATGGCCCAATGTAAAGCTATACATCTAGGAACAAAGAACATTGGCCATATTTACATGGGAGACTCTATCCTGAAAAGCAAATTACTGAAAATGGCTCAGAGGTCATGGTGTATAATCAGCTGAACATAAACTCCCAGTGCAACATTATGGGCCAAAAGGGCTAATTAGTTTCTTGGATGTATGAAAGGGAATATTGAGTTGGAAGGTTGTATTTGGCACTGGTGCGACTGCTACTGAAATACTGTGTCAGTTCAAGTGTTCATATTTCAAAAAGGATATTGATAAATTGAAGAGGGTTCAGAGAACAGATATGAAAATGATTAAAATTTGTAAAACATTCCTTATAGGAGAAGACTCGATGAGTTTAGCTTAACAAAGAGTAAGTTAAGGGGTGACTTGGTCACAGTCTACAAGTACTTGCATGGGGAACAGACATTTGATAACAGGTCATTTCAATGTAGCAGACAAAGGAATAACAAGATCCTGTGGCTGGAAGTTGAAGTTAGACACATACAGACTAGAAATAAGTCACAATTTTTGAAAGCGATGGTATTTAACTATCGGAACAATTTGCCAAAAGTTGTGGTGGATTCGCCATCACTGGAAATTTTTTAATCAAGATTCGATATTTTGCTAACAGATCAGCTCGAGTTCAAATAGACATTAATTCAGGGAAGTCCTATGGCCTGTATTATACAGGAAGTCAGACTAGGTGATTACAATGGTCCCTTCTGGCCTTAGAATCTATGAATTCAAAAAGAAACTGCCTACTGTTTGATTCTAGTATATACAGGGAAATAGGACTTTGTGTACATTTTTTGTACAGATTATGCCAAAGAGTGTATATGACTTGTTTCATTGATTTTTCCTCCAAAGATAAATAACCCTACAAAGCCCTGAATACCATCTAACTGGTCAGGGCAATGGGGTAGGACTATTTTGCTACATATATTGTACTTTGTGTGTCTTAATTCCCATTATTTTAGGATATGACCTTTTCTGCCCTTTTTTGGCTTCACTTCGGTTTCCACACCATACGCTGGCTCTGTTAAGTACCAGTCTTGCTTTAATGCACTGTGAGAAAAAAAAATCTAAACATTCTTTGTAAATGCTAAGCTATTAAACTAGCAAATGAGTTGAGACGAGAAAAAGGATATGGGGTCAGCCTCTTTTTCAAACACCTCTAGGGTACATTATGTGCAGCTTGCATCATGCAAATACCATGGCCTTGCGGTTTTCCTCACAGCTTTTGTTCATGCTCCCCCATTTCAGCAAGGAGGCAGCGGAAGCAGCAGGAAAAAAATAGATGATGTTTTTTATCACCACTTCTCCTTCTTCTTACTTTTTTTTAAAGCTTTTAAAAGTTCACATATTGCATTTTTGACATTATGTAAATTAAAAATCACCATGGCATTACCTGAAATAAACTATTATATCACTCCTTTCACGCTGCTGTAGTTAAGATACTGTCAGCACTTCCATTACTAGCCCTTCTTTCAAGGAGTTTAAAGCTCAGGTGGGGAAAAAGTATTTTTAGATGGAAACAGTTACAAATTCCCAGTCTGGGAAGGAATTATGTTTTTGCACAGATTTAAGTAAAAATTACTTATAACCACTTTATTGTTCAAATGGGATGAAGAGTCTGGCCCGACAGATGTGCCAATCTCCAAAAGTTTGAATGTTTATTAGAAGCTTATCTCAAATGCTCCTTGAATTTATAAAACTGGGCTGGGGAATTTCATGGGGACTGGCTTTCTTGTAGTGGTTTTGGCCTGGGGCAGAGAGTTCACTGTAATGTGGAAATAAAAGATATTATTAACAATAATAAAATACCACTAATAAATAATAATAAAGTTAGCCTAACTTTTCTTCAACTTCAAAAGAAGTTTAATGCAAGCTTTGTATAGAAATCTAGGTCAATTCTTATTTTAGTAGTTCAGCTATACTTAATCATAATACCATATGTCACAGTCTCAGCTGAGCTGCCCCTTGTAGAGTCTCATCAGGTGGGGTGTTTGGATCCACACTCTGAATCCAGGTGCTTCTACCCTTCCTTGGGTTTGGGTAGACATCCGCCACAGTCTTTTCCTCTGGCCGCTCAGGATTACTTCCTGGGCAAAGACTCTATCTTGTAACACTTCTAGAGAGTAGGACCCCATGGTTCTGCTGCCCGTGGCCCCAGGAGCAGTGCTGAACCCCTTTATCTGAAGCAAGTAATGAACAGACTTTGCAGAGGAATTTCTACACCCATCACACATTACTCATAAACTAATCACAAGAGCTACATAGATCTAGACAAAATAATAAACACCTGCATGCAAAAACCATCCTTCCAGCATCCTCACCACTCCAAAAGGTCTTTGGGATTTGGTCACACCGTTTAGAGGTCGTAGGCAGAGCTGTGTGGAAGTTCTGTTTCAGGAAGGATTTCAAAATTTGGCTTTGTTGTGTTTTGGGTTGTTCAAATTGTTTCATTTCAAGTTTGACTTTTAAAAAATTTATTAGAATAAACAAAATTCAAAAAAGAAAAGTAATTCCAAAAGGAAAAAGCAAAACATTTCATTCTGAAAATGTCAAAATGAGACATTTCAACATTGTTGAAACTTTTTGTCATTTTTTTCAGAACAAAATTCTGGCAAAATTGACCCGATTTCATGAAGCATTTTGATTTTGGTGGAACTGCATATGAGGATGGAATGGGGTTCTGTCAAAGTTTCTTTGATCTGCTTTAGTTCCAGGTCCCTTCTCCTTGATCCCACTTCTTCGTCCTTTCACCTGCTTAGTCTTGCCTTCTTGTTCTGGTTGGAGAGCTACCTACTAAGAACAGACTGTGTCTTTTTGTAACTTCCCATCTCCTCTGTAATGTGACCTTCCTGGTCAGTTTCAAGGCCCCCATCAGGTGATCAGGGTTCCCCACCTTCTCCTTTAGGTGATCTGTTGCTTGCTTACTTCCCTTCTGAACTCCAGATTGCAAAAACTGGTTTCTTGCATCTTTGGACACACTCTTCTGCATATTCATTCTATTCGTTGGCAGATTCATTCAGTGTCAATGACTGCTTGGCATTGTGTGCCGTGTCAGCACGTCTTAGAATTACAGTCCAATATGGAGGCAAAAAGACTACCAGGAAGGCACATTTAAATTAAGTTTGTAGATTGGCGTAGATACATACAGATATAGACTATGTCGTCATACCATGGTACACTGGGACGTGTGCATGTGTGGGGACTGCCTCCTGATAAATGGAATATGAGATCTATTAAAAAATAAATGATTATGTCCTTGCTGATCTACACAGGGTATTGTCCTAATATTTTCAATGAGAGAGGCTTATGTTTTGGCTGCAGAAGATCCTGAATTCAGGCAGTACTTATGAATCTTTTTGCTTTCTCCCATGCAGTCCTAGACCCTTGGAAGACACTGCCTGTAAACATCCACATAGCTGTCTCATTATCCATTGCCCACACGTGTGTCTATATCTATTTGTTGGCTCATTTTATATTTAGATTGCAAGCTCCTTGGGGCAGAGACCATTTTTTTGTTCTGTGTTTGTACAGGCTCTAGAGCAAAGGGGTCCTACATGACTAGGGCTCCTGTGTCCTACAGTATTACAAATAATAGATAATTATAGTAAGAATTTCATGTGTCTGCTGCATTGCTACAATTGGCAATGGGACACAAAATCTGGATCTGAATCCCACTGTAAACTCCTGTGAAACCTTAATGCTGGAGTATAAACTTTGCCTCACTTGGCATGGGAGAAAGTGATGTACTGGCTAATGTGTATGTGTGTCACCAATGGCTTTCTAGTGATCCAGTGCTCATGACTGTGTTATCTGATGACTGCAGGCTACAGAAATATAAACCACCCTACTAATTCAGCTTACAGAATTTCTCCTATAGCACAAGGCACAGGGTTCTATACCCTTATATTAGAAGGGCATGTGTTCCACCCTCTTTCATACCTGTCAAGTTTAAAAGGCATGTTCAATAGCCATCATGATGGTGATGTTCTGGGCAGCTACTGGATAATGACAGATCATCTTGCAAGGTTCTATGTGCTGAGGGGGGGCCTGGAATGTTATTAGATGGATGACTAAAAATTCCCTCTCCCCATTCTCATAGTTATCATTGTGGCAAAGGATGGGCCAGAGAGATTTTATTCCCGGGCTGGTTGGTTTTCCTGACAGTTTTGCAAAGCTATGTTCCAGGGTCCTGAGCTCCCTTATTTACTTCCTTTCTGAGTGCTCTGAAGACCATGGGAACTGAAGGAAAGTTAAGAAGCTTTTTACAGCAGTGACTACTCATCTTCCTGAAGGAGTGACACGGATGTACTTTAGAGGGACCCCACTATATATGAGGGGGAACCTAGATAGAGAGGCTCCGAGGAAAGAGTAAATGGGGAATCTTGGAGCATCCCTTAAAATGTAAAATGTTGTATAAATAGTAAGAAAACTCAGTTTTATTAGTATATATGCTCTTTTGATAATCCCTGTGTTAAAGAGGAGCTACAAGCTATGCAATCGTTCAGACTGGGACACTGTGCCTTTGCATTCTCCCCTTGATATACATATGTAAATCCCATTAACCCTTAAAACATTGGCATCTTCTAGATTGCCATTCAGATCAGTGCAGATACGCAGCTTCTGAAGAGTTACTGCTAATGGGAGATATAAGCTCCTATCAAAGCAGGCAGGGAACAGACTCTACAATGGGTGAGCACTATGAGTCACAACAATCTACTTTTAGTAACGGCGTCCATCTCTGCTAGATGACGTTTCTGCCAAGTCACTGTCCAATCGCCAAGTCCAATTTGAGAGACAATGGAAAATAAGAACAATCAGTTCTGGGTTTTGCATAGGGTTTTTTGTTTGTTTTTAATTTACGTTTGCTGCTTCCCAATCAAAAAATGATCAAACCTCTTCAAAAGGTACAAATTCTCCTAACTTGTTTTTTTTTTCCCCTGACGAGAAAAAAAATCTTCAAATGACAAAACTACTGTGTAACTTGAACCCATCAGAGGAATAGTTTGTGCGAGTCACAGAAGGAGGGTGCGATGAGGTAAAAGGGGAAAAGTTAGCACCATTCCCTGGCTTCCTTTTCTCTTCTGCATCAAGTTCAAGTCCCTCATCTTCACCCTCCAGCCCCTTCACATCACTCCTTCCTACATATCCGATTCCCTCTCATCCTACAGACCCAACTCAACGCTTGCACTCTTCCATATCTTCTCATTCTGAACTGCTCTTTTTGGGCCATATTCAGCCCTGGGTGAGGTGGATGCTTGATTGTAAGCTCCTTTTTGTTGTATGTTTGCACAGTGGCTAGCAGAATGGGGTCCTGGTCCATGACCGGGGCTCCTAGGTGCCACCACAATATAAATACACATCATTATTAATTTTAATCTAGACTGGATAAAGTACTCGAGGATGCACTGCAGGGAACAGTCCTGGGTTGGCTGGAAGGGTGTGGACAAGATGACCTAGTAGATATTTTATAGAGGTGGGCTTAAGTGCTTAGATACTATGATAAGAACATAGTGGGTCAGACCAGTGGTCCAGTCCATGTAGCCCAGTATCCTATCATCCAACAGTGGCTAGTGCCTGATGCTTCAGAGGGAATAAGCAGAACAAGGTACTCATGAAGTGATCCATCTCTTGTCATCTAGTCTGACTTCTGGCAGCCAGACGGTAGGGACACCTGGAGCATGGGGTGGCGTCCCAAATGGCTAACAGTCATTGATGGACCTATTCTCTATGAACTTATCTAATTCTTCTTTTAACCCAGTTATACTTTTGGCCCCTGGCAATGAATACCACAGGTTGACAGTGCATTGTGTGAAGAAGTATTTCCTTATGTTTGTTTTAAACCTGCTGCCTATATAAGGAGTCAATAACACTTCTCTATTCACTTTCTCCACACCATTCATGATATTATAGACCTCTATCACATCCTCCTGGAGAACCCCGATGGCATAAAGATGATACAACAATCAGATCCATACCTGAACTTACGTGTAATATTTAGATGAGTTTCATTTGTGATCAATCTTGAGCCTTGCGCATCTCTAACTCCTTTGATTCTGTAACTAAACCAAGTACTCATTCCAAATCCTTGTAAAATAAAAAGAGCCACATTTCCTCCTCTGAGCAGCCGCTATGTACGTCTTTGTCCCTACAACGGGCTCCCATGGGCAGCTCATAACAAGGGGAGAATCTGCCATTCTCAGCCTTAGCCACAGCTCTCGTCCTTCCTCCTCTTCCTTTTGAGCCTGTTACACACAGATCTCTTGTTCAAAACATGGATTTGTTTTTCAGAGTCTCTTTTCTTCCTCTCTTCCATCAGCCTTAGCCATCAATGCAGGGGCTGCTCGCAGACAAGAAGTAGGGCTTTCTTATATGTATAGGGGTATATGTATATATATTCATTTTTGGAACTGTTTCCCTTAATCATATCTTGAATTAATGCAGGGCTTGTTCATTCAGGGCTCTCATTACCCTCTTAATTAACTGTGCACAGATGGAAAAAGTCGAAATTGCTTCACTTGAGTTGTTCTACTAGTTTTAAAATGAGATGGCAGATGGAGGACAAGGCAGAAAGGGCTCAGCTCAGAGGTAGGAGACAAGTTTTCAAGCTGTCACAGAAACGTCAACAAACGCTCCATCTGTTTATGAGGAGTACCAGGCAGAGGCGGTCTCAAGTGCCATCCACAGACACGAGTTCAAAGAATCCCAAACAATTAGCAGGGAAACGAAAGTTCCAGTTCCAGTCAGCTATTTACCAGGCCATCATCAGCTGACATACAGTTCCAAAGCCGCCAGCGCACAGCTTGTGATGATGTTCTTAGTGTGATAGCAAGGAAGCACGCTCCCCGTGGCCCCAGAGATCATCCCGATTGTCAAGGAACGTGCTCCCTGAGGCCTTGGACACCAGCCTCAGAGAAAGGCGAGATGCTCCCTGAAGCCCAGATGTGAGCCAGTCTGCTGAAAAGCTTACACAATCCCTGAGGAGAGTGGTGGCGCGACATGCTCCCTTAGGATCAGAGCCTCAGAGGAAAGAGGCATCCTCGGTTGAAGGTCCCGTGATCTAGAAAGTCAGTCCTTGGAGAAAAACCTTCTCTAGCCTTTGCTTCCCAAAAATGTGGAGTAAATGAATGGGAGAGAACAGGGATAAATTAACAATAGAGTTTGGAAGGTGTAAGCAATTAATTCAGCTAGCATAACTGAAACTGCATAAGCAAGCTTGCAGGGGGAGAGAAAGAGGGAGAACAAATTCCAGTCCGGTCTATAGAAACGGCACTCTCCAAAGCTGCCAAACAGGATATTAAGTGACAGGCATTGCACC
The DNA here is from genome assembly GCF_026122565.2 of Emydura macquarii macquarii. Classification (NCBI taxonomy): domain Eukaryota; kingdom Metazoa; phylum Chordata; order Testudines; family Chelidae; genus Emydura; species Emydura macquarii. The sequence continues at coordinate 13,282,427 of NW_027130828.1, forward strand.
AGCAGAGCAACACTCCCTTGCGAATCAGCCATGAGGAGGCAATGCTGTTGTGAGCAGCCTTTTACAATTTAATTAATTCATAGTTGCCTGTTGTGTATAGGAGTTGGGTAATGTCCTTTTAAATAGTTTGGAAGTCTTGTAGTGGGCCTCTCTGTCCTCTGTTGCAGAAGCCACCAGATCATAACACAGCGATGGTGTGCATATATGTAGCTAGGCCGTGTATGTCTGTGTATAGTTAGTAAATGCAATTATTTGAAAACCAACTGTGTCCATGTGGGTTCCTCACATTTTTAATGTTGTGTGTGCAGAGCAGAGACTCAACCTAACACTGTCCTACCCCATCAGCAGCTTCTTCTGAGTCACCTGCTAAATCTTTTGCCAAGAACAACACTTTTGTTGCTCAACACTATGTGTTTCATTTTTAGAGATGGACCTAGCCCACATCCTGCACCCTTATGAAATGAGGATTCCCAGCTTTAAAACAGGCCAGACCAAAACTAATGACGTGAACACCACCAAACGCTGGTAAAATTTGGATCTGGATCCAGATTTCTTTTATTATTGCTTTATTATGTGTATTGTGGTAGTGCCTGGTGTCCTCTGTCGTTGATCAGGACCCCATGGTGCTAAGCACTCTATAAACACAGTAAAAAAAATCAGTCCCTTTCCCTAATAACCCAAGTGCCTGCTCATTCCCAAAATATACCAAACAGAACTTTTGCATCCAAACACACTAACTTCTCCTGATTTGAGCCCTGACTGTCAGATCTCTGCCACAATCAGAACCCAACCCTATTCATTTTTATAATGCGCACAGACATATTTTAATGTCCCCATTGATCTTTTACAAATCAGGCTGGCTATTTTGGACGTCTTTCAGAAACATGACCTCAGATAATATTTTATTAGGCACCCTGTTGGCCTACTTTTATCAATTACACACAATAAAATGACAGCTACTTGGGTTCTGTTTCATTTTCATAGATTCCACGGCCAGAAGGGACCACTGTGATCATCTCATCTGACTTCCTGTACAACACAATCCAGAGAACATCCCCCCCCAATAATTCCTAGAGCAGATCTTTTAGAATTTTGAATTAACATATGCAGATTAGCTCCCAACTCCTCCTCCTCCAAAAATGTTGCCTGCAACTTCTACCTCCCCTGGCCTGGTCACAAAACCCAGTGCTTTTGACTTTAACATCCATTTTCACTTTGGGAAAAAAATGATCCCTAAGGCACAAAATACTGTTCCTTTTACAGATGCAAAGGGAAGTAATATTGTCTAGTGACTGGAAGCAGCTATTGGAAGCTTAGGATCCATGGGTTCTGTTTCCAGCTCTGCCATTGAGTTGCTCTGTAACTTTGGGTAAGTCACTTTGTCTATCCGTGCCTCAGTTTCCCTTTCTGTAAATGAGGGATAATGATACCTCCCTCACAGTGATGTTGGAAGGGGTGACACAATTACTGTATGGAAAGTGCTTTGAGATCTTCAGATGGAAGGTGCTATCAACGTGCAAAGAAATATAATACAACAACACAATAATAATAAATAATTCAAAAGCCCTCAATAGAGTGTGAAAATTCATAAAGCCAAAGGGAAGCACTAATATTTTAGTTTTACCATCAGCTCCACTTTGTGTGCAATGTGTTTGACCCTTCAATTGCCACTAGCCTACCAAACTCTATTCAGGCTGCAGAGCTGGGGTCTGCTAGGAATAACAGTATATTTGAGCTACAGAGCTTTGTCTAAAGCTGATCCCTATCAGTGGCACTAGGCCACTATAGGGGCCTATCAGAGAGGAACCCATATGTGTGGGAGTCTCTGCCAGAGAGGGGATGCTACAATGATTTTCTTCAGGCTGCTGCCCAGGAAGCTTAAAAAGCTCAGACCCCACAAATCTTTTCTGCAAGAAGGGTGAGTAGCAGAAACTAATTTCTATCTCCATATTCTCAGTCTGGGAGGTTCCAACTCCCAAGGGTTCCTTATCAGAGCACCACTTCTCCTATGGTCACAGATCAAGGTAATTACATCCTGTCAAACACGTTCCTCATTCAGTTTCAATTAGATGGCACGTTCTTGTTCATTTCCTGTTCTGCAGCGTTGCTGTGCACTGGTAGATAGCTGCTGGGTACCTCCCCAGAAGTGGCTTCCTTTCAGAGGCACATTAAGCATTTCCTCTTTACATACATACTTGCAAAGCACTTTGGGATTCTTTAGGGAAAAGGCCCTATATAAATATGTATGAGATGATGTTATTTAGTATGCTCTAGTTCAACCGCAAGTTATAAGACTTGATGGAGAAGTCACGGGGTGAAATCCTATGGCTTGGGTGATGCAGGAGGTCAGAATAGTTTATTATAATGGTCCCTTCTGGCTTTAAAATCTATGTTGGGTTATTGAGAGGCTGAGATATGCCCTCAGCAGGCACAGCACAGACAGTCCAATCCAGTGGGCAGGGAGTGCAAAAATGGTTTTAAGACACCTTTGCATTCTGGGGAATCTTGGGCTGATTTGGGAGCTGAAACGATTCTGGCATAAATCAGAGCCACCCCAGGACTGCTCTAATTTACAGCTGCCTCCTCAGCACTGCTTCTAGGCTGCTCTGCAGTGCAGATGAGCCCGAATCCAATAGTGGTGTGCAGTACCGATGCTCAGTGGCTCTGTCCCCAGGTTTTCGGAGGTCCTACATTGTTTCTGCATGGGAGAATTCTCCTCTGGCTCTTCATGGGCCAGTTCCAGCCTCTATCCATGCTACAGTTGCTTACGGGGTAGAAGCAAGGAGACAGAATTGCTCCCTCTACCATCAGCACCTTCTGGGCCTCACCTTGAGGGGACACATTCCCTGTGGAATCAATCTGCTCAGTTAGCCCTGCTCAAAGCAGACACTGTCCCTGGGATCCTTTTCTATGCTGGCTGGCCTGTACATCACATAAGGAGGAATCCATTAGCCACGTTGTTGCTCAGTTATAATTTTCTCCTATTCGGAGTGAGCACAGAATAGTTTATTTTAAAATATATATATTTCCTTTAACTCTTTTTTTTTTTTAAACATGTTTATTAAATCATCCCAGTGAATAATAAGCATATTCACCAAGCCAATTTAAAGCTATTGTCATTTAAGCCCCAATATCATCCTCAGATATATTTTTCCTTTTATCTGTGGCTTGGCCTGTTGTGAACAGCACCTTAAATAGAAACTGCTGGGCTGGCTAAATGCTGCCTTTCAACTGTTACAATAAATATCTGACAGTGAAGAAAATAAGAAAAGAGGCAGGCGGAGACTGATCTTCCTTGTCATATGTTAGAAACTTGGCACTGAGAGTTTTGTCAGTCCATTAGCTGCTGTTAATTTCCTTGTTCTTCATGGCAAAGGTGGACATAATTGGCAGAGCTGCTGGAAATATCACATAAATGGGGTGATTCACACTTGAAACTGTCAGTGTAATACAATCCCATTTTGAAATCGTCCCTTTCGCCCGAGAAAAAAATCATCAGGCCCTGCTCTCCTGCTATTTTCTCCCGTAAAAATCTGTGACCCACCAGCATTAGAGGAGAGCACAGATCTGTCCATCTCTGAGGACTGGCCGTAATTTGAAAGGGACGTCAAATCTGATGGCCCATAATCAGTGCAGATACAACAGAGCTTTTTATTTTATTTTTTTTTAGTGAAACTTGGCAGACTGGGCAGAAGCCAGGGAAGCAGACAGAGATAAATACAAAATGAGAATAAAAGTTTGGTCATTACTGATGTCATTATAGCTTGAGTGTAGTGAGGGGAATAATAAATATAAAGCACATTTCAGCCAGGAAGAAAAAGAACTCGCAGAGTCAGGCAGCTTGGTTCGCCAACATTCCACCATCACAGGAACTCTGTGGAGGGAGATTTGGATTCTATTAAATTTGCACTACTGGGGAAGGAAAAACAACTTAACTCGAGGGGATGATAACACATCTTTGCTTCCTTACATGTGGAAACCGAATGCAATTGGTCCAAAAAGTGCCCTAATATGAATTCTATGTTGCCTTCAAGGGAGTAGGAGAGGTTTGTACAGGATATTACCCAGTTCTTTAATTTTGGACAAACCTCAGAAAAATCTCAGGTTGGAGATGTACCCAAAGTTGACTTGCATATCTGAATTATCTGGAGCCCACAAAATGGAGCTAGTGTCCTCCTCTCCCCAAGACCAGGACCTTTTATGAGATTCCTGGCATTTCAGCCCTAGCCTGATACAGTGTGAAAAAATGTAGGGCAAAATTCTCAGCCGGTATAAATAAATTGGCATCGATCCATTAGGTTCTGGGACTCTGCCCTCCAGCAGTCCAGAATTTGGACCAATCAGATCCTACCATTTTCAACATTGACCCTCATGACTGGAGGTCTGTCATGGCCATCTGTGGGGTTCACTAAAATAAAGCTCAAAGTTTTATACATCACAATTGAATTTCAAACCTGACAGTAACCCCTCCATATTCCTGACCCAGACTTTGGAATAACTAAGGAAACCATACCTCCGCGTTCAGACTGAGCACAGTGGAAGCAGGGACAGGACTTGGGAAGTTTTATTGGTGCTGGATAGCTGTCTATGCAGTGCAGACCTAATAATTGAGCTCCAAGATATGTATCTTGCTATCAGAAACTGGGGAAAAAAACAGGGGCTATTATCTCAAAATATTTACCGTGGTGCAAACTTTGCTGGACAACTAAGGCCATAAAAGTTTGGAATCATCTGCAGCTGCTGGTGAGTGTCACCACCGAGTCATTCATGGAGTGGACTGCCCTGTCTTGCTAGTGGGACAAAGCTACAAGTTCCGTTTTTGGACTAATGTCCAGACGTGGGCACTGTGCTCCCATTTCAGATGAATCCCAGCAAACCATCACGTCCTGGTGTGAAATATATTTCGGTATGTGACTTACCCACAGTGATCAGTGGGACTTCCCCCACCCCCATCCTTCTGGCTCTTTAATGGCTAGCTCAGGCCTGTCATTGAAAGGGTTGGACTTTTCACATGTTCTGCACCCGTGCTTCCTAAAATATTTACTTAGCCAAAGGAGCCGCTTGCAAAGCCATCAGCAATCACTCTAATCTTCCTGAACAGCCTGAGTGAGCAGAGAAATGAAAAACTTCAGTAAAGTCGTCAAATAGCCAGAGAGATTAATCTTGTCAAGTGTAAACACTCCTGGACTCCGCATTGGGCTGGTGGGGCGAGTAAGAGGCTGGGTTCTCTGGTGCAGAGCTGCTGCCCTCTCTCAATTTTCTTTGGGTGCTTTGCACGGAAGAAAAGAAAGAGGTGTTGAGTGGAAGGTATGAATGGAGACTGTAACACCAGGGTTAGTTGTTGGAGGCAGCTGCTGCCTTGTTAATAATGGGACAACATATTTATCTGTTGGATTTCTATTCAGAAGCATTCAGAACCATAGTAACAAAAACAATTTCCAGGCACATTACGTCTGCAGGGTGAAGTCTCTATGTGAATTTCATGAGTCTTCTGCTTTTTCACCTTCCTTACTAGAAGGGACCCTGCTTGGGATATACTGGATGATCTGCCTCATTGTTTTTTTTACCATGGGAAGTGCTTTGTCAAAGAGGCAGGTTCTGCACCTGGGCTTTAACCACGGAAGCTCATTCCAAGGTTTGAACCCTTTCATTAATTCTGGCTTATCAGGTGCTTTGCGTGATGCATTGTCCCAGAGGCACATAGATGCCTTGGGTAGGCCCTGGTTGGTGATGCAATCATTGATGTTGCTGGGTCTCAAGGCATGATGGTTCTTTGAGGATCAAGAGTAAGATTCCAATTCAGCAGAGCACTGAGGCATGTGCACTGAAGTCCCATTGACTTCAATAGGATTTAGGGAGGTGCTTTGCTGAATAGAGATGTTACAGAAAACAGTATAAGAACCAGCTGATTTTTTTAAACACATGCTTTCTGAGGGAAGGACTTATCTTGGGATCTCCTTGGTCAGATGACCTCAAGACTGCACCACTAACCTTACCTCACGGCCCCATGAGGCACAGTGAATTTCAAGTCAACACAAGAAAGTCAAATGTGGATTTTAGAGCATTCGAGCCATCTGTTAAACAGAAATCAACTCTCAAATTTAACTACACCAAAGCTTCTGCTTTGCAGGACACGCCTAAGTGCTTTGGTAAGGGCTTGATTCAGGACAGCACTTAAGCATGTGCTTAACTAACAAACAATTCAGAAATTGAGTATAATAATGGATCCAAACCTGTTCCTAATAAGGACAATGGACGTTATGTCACTAACTTTAAAGGTAGCTAGATTGGGTGCCAAAGCAGGAGTCTGGCCAGCGGGAGGTGAAGGGAACAGAGAGATATACAGAAGTAGGGTGACCAGAAGTGTCAATATTTAACCCTTTGCCCTGCGTCCCTATCGATGTATGATTGGGAAGCCATTTGTCCCAACATTCGGTGGCTGGCAGCTCCAGGTCCCCCGTCGCCTGTTGCAATCTATACACCCTATAAAGAAGCAGAGGGAAAATGAACAAAGAAGAAAATGAACTTTATAGGGGTTCTAAATGAACCACAGGGGTAGGCCATTCTGTTATTGTTATATTACCATTACAAAAAGTCACGGCAGGTCCAGCTGATGGAGGAAAAGCTGTCTGCAGCTGTTGGCCACCTCCCTCCTCCCACCCCACTCACTCTTTTCCCTTGATGAAGTGCTCTCATTTCTGCCAAGGTGTCTGTGGCTCTGGCTACACAGTCCAGTTGTGTAGCATTCACAAATCATTATGTCTTTATGATGGTCTGAGTCACACCAAAAGTGTCATGCTAAGAATAATTCTCTCTCTCTTCAGGAGGAGACCATAAAATGCAGCATGATTGGCTCCATATCTCTTTGTGTAGTTAGTTTTGTCATTTTTTCCAGTTGTTCCAAATTATTTAGCACTTCATCGTCCCCTCCTTCTTTGCAATAGTATTAATCATCTCAAGCGATCTCGTTGTCAAGTCATTGGTGGTTTGTATTACTTTCCACTCCCTCTAACAGTACATACAGCAGCTGATTCCCAAAGAGCACAGTAAGTGACCCATACGCATCCAAAAGGTTTTCTTTCTTCTCCTGATGACAACATGCAAAGATAAGGTACAACCTGTGAATTTTGTTCTCCTCTTTTTTCTTTTAAAAGTGAATTTCACTGCTGCTGAAAGGTGCCACAATGCGAGCAAGGTGACTGATGTTTTCAATTTAATCTCAGAACAGGTATAACATGGGAAGCTACGTGGACTGAGAAGTGTATAGGAATAGGGTAGTATCCTTTTAAATAGTTTGTGAGCCCCCCTAGTGGCGCTCACTGAGTGCTATGTTGTAGAAGCAACTTCTTCGGATTGGAGTTTGTTGTTGTTGTTTTTATTGTGTAAAGAATCAAAGACACAACAGAATGGATACAGCACATGCTTCCTGGCCTACATTGCCCCATGCCTTAGCTTTGATCAAATTAGACCAGGTATTCTCCCATAGATTCCCCTCTAGATCTTAAACCATTTTCCAAAGCAAGGTGAGTGTTATCCCCATTTTGTCAGATAGGGAAATGGAGAGTTGGGAAGGAAATGTTCCTTCCAAGATCACACGGCAGGTCAGCCACAGAGACAGGAATAGAATCGAGGCCTAATGAAAACCCCATTGTTGCACTTAAAGTCTTTTCATGGACTTCAATGGTAGAGCGATCACAGTCCACAGAAGAACTGAACCAAGATCACTAATAAATTTCATGAAATGAATTTCAGTCCCCACTGTCTTGCGCTGGATTAGAATCACTGACCTAGAAGTGAAAGTCCATTACTAAGCCCGCTAATGCCATTTGTGGCAGGTACGTTTTGGTTGCCTCTCTCTTTAAAGAGAGGAAGATAATATGATTAGCACCTAAAATGGCAGAAATTAGTTCATTGGCTTCCTGTGTAAAACTTAATTTTAGCTAATTTATTTTTACATTTTCTAATTGAATGAATATTAATTAACGGGAGTTTCATGCAGAAGATGAAGACATTAAACTCTCGTTAACAAACACTGTCTCCGATTCATCCCCAAGCACCTCACATCTGCAGCATTAAGTTATCAAGGAAGAAAATCTGCTGTGATTTATGTCGTTTTCCGGTGGAAAAGGGAAGGCACTGGATCTGTTTTATCAGCTAATTATCTGCAGCATGATACATGACTCCACAAGCACGCTGAGATGGGACGTGGGTCCCTGGGAGGAGTTGGGTGGCATTGTCTCCTCGCATGCAGTGACATCTGCAGAAGGTGAACGGGCTGCCTTTGGGGAGTGAGGGCAGAAAGCCTGATTTGAGGTGGGCAGTGGGAAACCTTTTGAAATGACAACTACTCAGCACCTCACAGGCGATGGCGCCCAGTGAGATGCTTTCCTCTGTCTTGGCACAATAGGCCCGATTGTCCTTTCACTCACACCTGTGGGAATCAGGAGAACAACTCCACTGAAGTCAATGGAGTCTCGGTGGTGTCAGTGGGAGGAGACTCAGGGCCCAAACTGTTCACTTCAAAGAGGACCAGAACTAGACTGCACTCTTTGAAACAACAGTTCTTTGGGCTTTATTTATTATGTCAGGCATTGACCAGCACCAAAAGTTTGTCCCCTGGAATGGCAAAAGCTACTTAATAGATGTTCCACTCTATTAGTCACAGGGCTACTTCTCCTCCTACAAAGCATGGATAATAAGGCACCATTTTCTATTCCTGGTTGCCCAGGTTTCCCACTCCCACTAGAGTAGCTGCAGTTGATGAAGAGATCCTGGCTAGCTCAGACAAAGTTATGGCACAGAGGAGTTCTTAATGGACTGAGGAATGAGGCTGCGTAGCAAGCAAAAGCGCTTGCAGCTTCTTCTGCAATCATAGAGGGTCCTTGTGAGGAGAAACGTGTCATCTTCTTCATTGGTCCAATTTACTTTAAATATAAACACTGGGATATGTCGCTCGGCTTAAAATAGGAGCATGAATGGAATGCACCAAATGTGCATGGTGAAATTATATTCTGATTTGAAAGCATTTTTTGGGTCAGATCATTTATAATTTAATAAATGGCAGGACATCAAGGCAATAACTATAATATACAGCTGTACGGACTGCACAAGAGAAGCATAACTCATTTTTTTAAAGCTACTAGTAGCTTTTTCTCCCCTCTGTAACTTACCACCAATGGAATTTCCATCTGCAGCTATTTCCCTGGAATGCCACCTGTTCCTTTTTGTCATTTTTTTTTTAAACAGTGCTTATTCTACAGAGATCCTTTTTAAAAATCTATGGCAGGTTTTACATTTCAGAAATGTTTTCATTCTTCTAATAGAAATTGGTCGTAAATGTGAAACCTTATTATCTATCTGCAAAAAAACATTGCATTGAGGAAAAAATACAGACTATGAATGGAGAAAACAGCCCTGTGAAGTGAAGCTGTGAACTGGAACCAAAGATGACAGTGAGAAAACTTGGGGAAAAGGGATGCTCAAATCTGTCTCCTTTCCACAGGAATTCAAAAGGGGACAGTGGAGTCAGAGAAAGAACTCTGGAAATCTGGTCAAAATACAGCAAAGAAACCCAGCCATGACACCCTGCAAACATGCATCAACTGGAACAAAAAACTGGACTGTGAAAAATAACCAGGAGACTAGCACCAAGATGGTGAAGTACGACAGCATTCTGGAACCTGAAAATACAGTTCCTTGCCTGAATAGACACTCCCGTTTGGAGAAAGACAAAGCCGAGCATGGGCTGTAGCCAGGTTCTAGTTTTACTGAAGTGATTAGCCATCACCCCTACACGCAATAAACTTAACTAGCTGGGCACAATCCCAGAAATAATGCTAGAAGAAATGTCACAGAAAGGGTAACCGGCACAATGAGAAGGAACCATGGTACTTTGCGATGGACAGAGTGTCTATTCTGTAATCCAGTAACTACCTGTTGAAATCTCTGACTGACAGAGAAAAGCAGGGGAAGATGATGGATGGTCTTGTGGTTAAGGCACTGAGCTGGAACTTGGGAAATCTGCATTCAATTTCCAGCTCTATTAGAGATTTTCTGTGTGACTTTTAATCCTATAATTTCTCTGAACCTCAGTTCACCATCTATAAAATGAGAATAAGAATACTTCTTTTCTCCTACCCTTTGTCTAGCTTGTGTAGCTGGAGTGTAAACTCCTTGGGGCAGGGACTTTTATTATGTATTTGTGCAGCACCCAATGCAGTGAGGCCCCAGTTGTGATGGAGCTGCTTAGTGCTACTGTAATGCAAATAGCCCAAGTAGCAGAAGTCAGCACTGGCAATATTGTCCCAGTTCCTACACATCACATCAAAGGGGCTATGCACTTGGGCCTGCCATCTCTGATCTTGATGCAGTCACAACCTATTGCTCTGTGCATTTTACAGCATGCATCAAGGATGTTGTTACAAAATGGAAATGCATTGAGGAAAATCACATGAAGACGTTCTCGGTTGTAGTTTCACCAAAGCCAATTACACCTCTCGAGGACTCTCTGACCATCAACTGAAAACTTGTCTATTACCTACTAGAAAAAGCCAGTTATGATCCCAGAGTTAAAGTTTTAATTTATCACATATTAAATTATTAGTGGGTCTAGCTACACTTGGGCTTTTATTGGAGTTATCGCAATGTACTTCCCTTGGACAGGAAAATCAAAGTGATAATGGGAAAGATCCTCCTGTAATCTATACTAGGGAACAAATCCTGGGCTACAATGTGCCAGATCAGCTCAAGTTTCTGCAGATGACTAAACCAGAAGGAATCATAGCTCATCTGCTGGATAAAGGTGTCTCAGAATCACAGCAGAACACACTCCATACAACACAACTGTGAATGGACTGGAATGATATAGCAAAGAACAAATTAGCTACATGCCATTTTCAGGGCACACCCTGCATTAATTTATTCAGAGGTGATGTGTAGAGGCTTACACATTACATCTTGTTAAATGGGTGTGCAATTAAGAGAGTCTGAGTCTAAGATGGTGTAAAATTTGTGAGCCAGATCTTCAACTGGCATCAATCAACAAAGCCTCACTGAGTTCAATGGAGGCGTCTAGAAAAAGAGGTAAATTGCACCGTCTTGTACTCACCTTTAAATGTGGCTGTTAAGACTATAAACGCCAAAATTGATGCCTATGGTTAAGCACCTCAGTCCAGATTTAGGCATCAAACTAAGGGGTCTAATTTTCAAAGGTGCTGAGTAGAGTTTGAAAAAAACCCAATAGGCTTTGAAAATGTTGGCCTATGTTCCTCAGACTTGTCTCCTGTGCACAGCACTTAGCACAGTGTCAGCATTTAAATAATAAAGGGTGGGATTATCAAAGGGACCGATGGGAGTTAGGCACCTAAGCTACTGGTTTACAGAGGGATTTTTGGTGCCTAACTCTCTTGGGCTCCTTTGAAAATCCCAGTGGAATATTATCCTTCTAAATAAGAATAAAGTTGATAACATCTACAGGTGCAGTGCTCTGTTGGATCCGGTTGAGAATAAATCACAGGACACTTCACACCTACAGCCAAATCTCATCCTGGCTGGTGCTTATGATAGGGAGCAGCGACACTGGCAGGTGTATCCTTTGCAGCCAGAAAGTGAGGTTCATTTTGGGGTTGCTATAAAGAAGAGCGGTATGTTCCCCCTTCTGCAGTCGGTGTGTGCTGCTGCTGACAGCAGGGGGCTGGAAATGCCTCTTGTAGGACATGGGCAGGTCCTCACTCCAAAAATTCTAAAGTTCTGTTGCTTGTGGGCACGTTTAGAAGAGGCCGGGAGAGAGGCTCTAAATATGCTTCTGTCTCCACAGCACCGCTGCAGCAGAGAGCAAGATCTAGCCCAAGAGGAAAACCCAGAAGGGAGTAATGGTCCCAGGACACTTGTATATTCAGCCACTGACATACCAGTGGCAGTGAAGGCTGGTGTCATGTGACCATGAGCAATGCGTGATTAATTCACGGGAGAAGCTGCACAGCATTCATTCTTGAATTTCTGGGGTTATCGCTCCCCTAGATATTTTTTTCCTTCGGCAAACCAGCACAATGTAATTCACTGTAAATCTATCTGCAGACACGTAACACAGCAGTAGTAACAATATTACGGTAGCTCCCAGAGGCCCCAACCAAGATCAGGGTCCCATTGTGCTGGGCGCTGTACATGTGCATGGTAAAAGACCCTCCCTGCCCTAAAGATCTTACCCTCTACATGCATTTCTAAGTCTGCTTGCCTGGACTGCAGACCCTGTGCGACAGCCACTCTCACTTCACTGCAATGAAGACTTCATTCTTTACGTCCGTGAAAGCCGCACAACAGCTCATTCAAGCTGCCCCAGTGGTGCTTTGTGTTTGCAATGGGTCCCCCACCCCCAAGTCACTGGCTTGCAAGTGAATGTGGTCTGAGAGGCTGGAAGGGGATGAATGAATGATATCGCTCTGCTGTCCAGCTGGCTGCAAGTCAGAAGGGCACTGTGGTGTGAGGGTTCTGGCTGCATTAAAGTATTGTTGGGTTGTAAGACAATGTGCTGCCTCCTTCATCCTCAACCCTCTCATGCTGCATTGCTGTGTTCTTCTCTTTGTCTTCCATCAGCCCGTTGTTTCCTCTCAGTTTTCATACCCGGCGGCCATCTTGCTTCCTGAGGTGCCGCGAGGCAAGGTTCTTGCATGGCAGAGTCACACCTCTCGGTGTGCGACTACAGCCAGAGCCTCCTGCAGGAATCCTGGTTGACTTATCCAGGATTCCTTCTGGGACGTCCCTGTCCGGAGCCATAACTCCGCCACTGTTTGCAGCATGCTCTGCTCTGCCCTTGGCTTAGCTCCATAGATTGGTGCAGGGGAGAGGGCAGGATTATAGCCTCCCACCGCCAAGCTCTCTTTCCACTCCTCCCCATATGGCTAGTGCCCATAGGGTTCTTAGGGGGGATCAAGGACTTTGCTTCCCAACGGGATTCGAATCAACCCCTATGTATGGGTGTGCGGGGCAGGGGAATAGCTTCTTACATCTTTCCCCTCTTTCACAATAGCCAGAATCGGTCTGCGAAGACTCTGATTTCGTGTTCTGGGAACTTTGAAGGGACGTAAGCTCTCCTCCTCCAAGGCAGGGAAGGGATGTGTAAACTCCCATTTGAGCTTTCAGCATTAGGGTCTACCCATCCTCCGATTAGCAAGGCCCTGCACATGTAACGCTATTCAGCAGGGTGCAGTTCAACGTGAGGCTAGCCAAATGAGAAGATGGTGCCGTAAAGCACAAGGGGCTTCATTTTCCATTGCTCTGTGTGGCCATTTATACCAGGACAAAATCAGAGCAGGAGCATTTTATACCCACGTTGCTCTCATTTGGCCCAGGTTTGCACCCACTTTGCATGGACTGTGCAATTTGCAGGGCAACAGTGAATCTGGCCCAGCATTTCTGTGATCTTTCAGTGCCAACTGCTCTGCGAGTCTCAGACAACATCCCGAGCGTCTCAAAGCCACGTGGGGGAAACCGAACTCCGTCACCATTTCAGAGGCTAATAGCGGACCACTCAAGCTATCTAATAATGAGCAGGCTCTCAACCTTCAGAGCACACCTTAGACAAGGAGAAAGAGCAGAAATAATCTCTGGAGGGGCAAAAATAATAGCACGGCCTTGAATGAGAGTTTAACAAAATGTCTGACAGGAAAATTGACGGGACATGAAGAATCACGCATCCTGAGCAGAATCATTCACTGTCTCCATAAGATTAGAGAGGAAAGTTACAGCAAAGAGAAGCATAACTGGGTACCCACAGATTCTTTTCTCCTGCCCTTCCCTCAACTCCCTCACCAGAAGATTACTCACTAGATGAGGTGGATATCCCATGCTGGCATGCCACCTGTGCGCTCAGAACTGAGAGATGTAGGAGCACAGAAGTGGATCAGGGCTAGCCAAGTCTGTATCTCTGTCTACATGTGTTACTCCTGTGGCTAGGTGTATTTGTATTATAGTGTCGCCTAGGTGCTAGGGTCTGTACAAACATTTAACTATAGCCTGTTTCCCAAAAATGCCCCAATCTAGACAAACTAGACAAACAAAAGCAAAGAGAGGGGCAGTCACTTGCCCTGGGTCAGTGGCACAGCTGGAACAGAATCCCGATGTCCTGACCCTCAGGAAAAATTGCCATTCCACTGGGCTATGCTGGCTCCCCACTTGAGTGGGATAAAGGTGTCTAATAGAGGTGGATCTGCACCAAAGAAAAATGGAGATATATGCTGCTGCATAAAAGGTGCATTTTGTGAACTATAGAAAGCACTTTGGAGGTGAAAAGCTGATTTGTGGGATATGAAAACAAGCATGAGTGTCCAGTCACTGTTGTAGGCGAGAACAAAAACGGGATTGCGTATGTCCAGGGCCATACTGCACAGAGGAGGCTACCGGGCTGTAGCTTGGAGTGAATTAAGCAGCAATAATAATAATAAATTTTCTATGAACAATATTTTCTTTCAATCAGCTCAGTGAATAAAACAAAGTTTAAAACAGAATTAACAAGACATCTTGAATACTTTGCTCAGTTTGCTTGCATGTTATATCTTTTTCCCCCTATCTTTCATCAGCTTTGTCTGTTTAGATTGCAAAATTCTTCACTGCAGGAACTGTCTTTTGTATGTGTTTGTAGTGCACCAAGCATCTTCTGAGCACTAATGCAATGTGAAAAAAAAATAACCATCTCAATAAGCGTGAGGGAAAACTCTGGAGAAAAAGCAGATGATCATAGTTTTGTGAGTGTGACACAAGTATTCAAAACACACTTCACTGCAGCATGAGGTCTCCATCATTGCCCATGAAGATAAATTCCAAATGGTCTTATTGCAACATGGAAGATCTCTAAATCATTTTAGGTTATGCAGTTTCCAAATACAAATGCTCTGAAAAAACAAACTCATCTCCATCGGAAAATGTGGTGCAAAGTTCCATTTGAGATAAGTCCTGCCAACTAGAGCACAGAGCAGACTGTGTATAACATCTGCTCACACAGACCTGAAGTTAAAACATCTGGTGTTGCTAGCTCTGCCTCACCTCTCCATTGTCAATCTACTGCCTCACTCTCTCCTCTTCCTCTGAACCCAACTCAATAAAGTCTCAAACACAATGCTGATGTTCAATAACATCTTTGTCGCTTGTGGTTTCATTTATTGTCATTACTGCACAAAATGTATTCAGCTCTTCACTCTTGTATCAGGGCTCCCCAATATCCTTTTTTGGCCCTTTTAAGGGCTTCATGCTCACCTGGGTATCAAGGCTTCTCCTACTGGTTCTTGTCTACCAGCCATCAATTCTCTTGGTAATCAATATTACCCTATGTAACTAAGTACTCACAGTATCTTCACATCTCAGTGGAGCTACTCAGACCTCCTGCATCTCTCTCTGACAGGGAAGCAGGAAGCCTAATATCCTGTTCCAAGTCACACGCTTACTCCCAGTCACATACTTGCTAGCCTCTCAGTCCCACAATGTAGGAATTAATCAGGGACACGGACGAGACACAGTCCAAACTCCCTTAAAAAGACCACCTTGCCATGTGACAGAGGGCCTTGGCAGTGCGGGGTGATAACGCATTTTAGCAAAGCACAGAGGAGGAAACAGAGATCTCCTGATGCAGCAGCCAGCATGATCAGTTAACAAGGACAAATGAGTCTAAGAAGCCTTAAATTTGTCCAATTGTCTAATTCCAGAAGAAAACGGATGGCAGCCATCCTGGAATCAGTGTTTGGAAATATACAACAAAAGGAAAAAACTTTATTAATACTGGAAATGTACTCTTAGCTTGGATTTTCTTTTCAACACCCAGCTTGTTCATCTCACAGCTCAGTGAACTGTTAACATCACATATTTCTTCTGTTCCAGCAGCAAGTCCAGTTACTTTGGTTTTCACTAACTGCAGACAGATAAGATTCAGTTTTCCCAGAGGGAGAGTGGGGGGCAGAAGAGAAGGAGAAAAGAGAGATTAGGTCTGGGTAGACGGCGAAAAACATCAATGGGCTGCAAGGTGGACTTCTGAGGTAGTATTTCTGCAGTATTTCTGTTCTCCAATTGTAAAACGTGAATCTGACTCACTGTATCTGACTTACTGCTTTTTAATCTGAGTCAGTTCTTTAGCATTCAAGAAGGATGCAGAGCTCTTGTATATACAATGTAATAGTGGATCATGATCTTTTTTTAAATTCAAAGCGCTACCATTTTCAATAACACCTGATCCAATCTGTCTGTCCAGACAGAGATCAGTCTGTTGTCCGCTAACAAGCACAAGAGAGGTCTTCCATCTAACCCTCCCTGAAAAGACTAATGTGGAGCCTCCTTCAATCCTAAAACTGTCAGAGTCTCCAAGCAAGGATCCAGTCCATCACCTGTATTACCAACAGGCTTCAACCAAGATCAGGGCCCTGTTAAGCCAGACACTGCAAACGCATAGTAGGAGACAGTCCCTGCTCCAAAGAGTTTACAGTCTAAAAGGAGAAGAGAGACAGAGGGTGGAAGCACAGAAGTATTTGTATCCCCATTTTACAGATAGGAAGCTAGGGCACAGAGAGATTAAAGAACTCATCCAAGGAGTCTGGGGCAAAGCAAGAAGGAGAAGGGAGATCTCTTGCCTGAATGCTAGTCCCATGTCTCAACCTCAGGACCATCCTTTGGGACAGTTTATCTTGCATCCTAACATGGTGGAAACTGATGCAGTTCCACTGAAGCTGATTTACAGCATTTTAGGATTTGACCCCCTAGACTCAGTTCTGTTTGCAAAAGAGGCAGAAACGATCTAGAGAAGAGAGGAAGAAGGAAGTGCACGAGTGGCTGCACTGCAGTCTCCCTCAAACAATAACAATTTTCAAGACAAATATATTCCAAATTCTACTGTTAGGGTGAAAGAATTTCAAAAGAAGCACTCAATGGTTATTAATGTATGGTAAATCCAGAAACCTTATTCTGACTTCCGTGTGTCTCTAAAGAGTGAAACAGAGGCATCCTTGAGTCGACCTTGAGGGGTTTCACTGCTTTCAGTCAGTCTCTGGCTCTAATCCTTTCTCTTAACTCTCCCTGATTTGTGTCAAAATTTCTTCTTGTCCTCTCTAATCTGGCGGTGTAATGTATTTGAAGACAAGAAACGAGCTTCCATTTTAAAACGACAACTTCAGTCATGACCCCCTGAACTTTATTCACTTTCTCAATTTTGTCAGCCTTTTTCTTCCCAGGCCAGTGCCCTGGTTTGTATGTCAGTGAGTTAATAAAAAGGCCTCTAATATTCTCTCTTCATCCACAGCTTTGAAATGAAGTGCTGTGAATATCACACTGCTCTGTTATGGTGACTTTTGACTGTCATTTCATACAGAGTAGGAGATTCAGATCATGTGGGGATTGTGAAATATTATAGATTTTTTTTCTAAACATTGGTTCCTCATGTTATTCCCCACAGGAAGAGAGAGAGAAAAAAAGAGACACTTAGCATGCAGAAACGACAAGCTGAAAACTAATGAATTCCTTTCTGTCTCAGGGATTATGGAGCAGTTCAACATTTCTGATTAAGGATAAGAGAGCTATGATCACATGTGATGCTACAGCCATCCATGCTGTCCTCCTAAAACAGAAGAGTGCTTTACATGTCTGAGGATAATCAGGAGAATAATGCTACCTGCAGGTGGGGGTTTTGGAGACTTCTTCTTACTTGGTTTCATGCAGTCAGATCTCAGTGAAAATGGCTTGATAAAAATCTACCTAACGTATCAGGGCTCATTGGGTTTTGCAAAGCTCCTACCTCTGTAATCACCATTTACCAAATTAAAATGTGGGGAAAATGAGATACTTCATCTCTGTGTCATATAATGAACTTTTTGCATACATCAGAGAGGATGACTGCAGTTAGGGATAACTATTATTGTAAAGCAGTGAAAACCAAGTTGAAAAGAAATTCAAGTTATCAGCTACATTGGTGCAGTGTAAATGAAACTAGCCTGAGCTATCCCACCCAGTGTATTCCAATCCACTGAGCCCAACAACTATGATCTAACCAATGTAATCCAGTGCAACGATATGAGCCAATATTCTCTGATCCATCTAATGCAACCCAGGTTGCAGATTCTGTTCAGTGTGAGTAATATATTGATTTCACTTGTTGTCTAATCTGTTAATCCCGTAAAGGCAGATATGATAATAAACAACCACCACCTATAATGCTGTAAATTACTTCGATGGTACACCAGCCTCTTTGCAAACAAATAATAATAAAAAACATGGGGCCAGATCCTCAGCTGGTATAAATGGCTGTAGGTCTATTGACTTCAGTTGAGTGACACTGACTTGGACCAGATAAAGATTTGACTCATAGCTTCTGCCCTGAAGGCTTTATGGACTGGTCATAGTATCATAGAAGATAAGGGTTGGAAGGGACCTCAGGAGGTCATCTAGTCCAACCCCCTGCTCAAAGCAGGACCAACCCCAACTAAATCACCCCAGCCAGGGCTTTGTCAAGCTGCACCTTAAAAACCAATAAGGATGGAGATTCCACCACCTCCCCAGGTAACCCATTCCAGTGCTTCGTCACCCTCCTAGTGAAAAAGCTTTTCCTAATGTCCAACCTAGACCTCCCCCACTGCAACCTGAGACCATTGCTCCTAGTTCTGTCATCTGCTACCACTGAGAACAGTCTAGCTCCATCCTCCCAGGAACCCCCTTTCAGCTAGTTAAAGACCGCTATCAAATCCCCCCTTATTCTTCTCTTCTGCAGACTAAACAAGCCTTGTTCCCTTAGTCTTTTCTCATAAGTCATGTGCTCCAGCTCCCTTGTCATTTTTGTTGCCCTCCATTGGACTCTCCAATTTGTCCACATCCTTTCTGTAGTGGGGGGTGTGACCTGTCCGTGCCTAGAGTAGCCACCTGAAAATGCCAAGGTCAGGGCAGGCTCTAAAAGGAGAGCAGATTCTCCCTGCACTGGTGGGTGACACTGAAGTCAGACTTCCCAACCAGCCACAAACAGTGCTTCTGATTCCCCACACTGGTTATCAAGAAGCCAAAATAAAATATACACAGCCCACTTTACTGCATTTCAGTCTCTGGCTCCCAATCAGCCACTAGGTCCAGTAAAGAGACCAGTTATTTAAACTCTATGCTCTTTACCAAAAAGGTTCCTCCTGACCCCAAAGGGTCAGCCACAGTACCAGATCAGTATAAGTTTAGATCTTACCCAAAACACCACACTGCCAGCCAATCCTTTAGTAACTAAAACTAAAGGTTTATTATAAAAAGAAAGAAACAAACTATAAGAGAAATGTTAAAGGATTAAAGCAATCAGACACATACAATTGATTTGAAAGTCCATATATATCAGGCTTCTAATAGAACTGTGGAGTTTGCAGGCTTGTATAGTCCCTCTGGTGTACATCCAGTACCTGGATGGGTCTCAGTCCTTTGTTTCACAGCTTCAGTTCAGTTCAGTTGCAGGTGAGTTGATCCAGAGGTAGGCTGGAGACTGAAGACTGACTGAAGACAAAATGGATGTGGTGCAGCTGCCTTTTATGTCCTTTGCCATGCTGCTTGTGGAAATTTACAGGAATAAGATGGAGTCCAGGGTCAAATGAGTAAGTCCTGGTGACTCATTAGGTATATCCCTGGATTCTCCCCCTCGCCCATTGTACCTGTGAATTTCTTAATGGGCCATTAAGCAGGCTAGTGCTGCAGCCATCCTGTCTGCGGTGTTGCCCAGACACGGCACAATTTGAAATACAGATATATTAAACATAGCCATAACTTCCATTACACATATAACACATGGACATAAACATCATCATTTTACTTAGCATATTATAGCCTTTCTAACAGTACCTGACATGGCATATCTCATATACATTATTATGATTCTGACATATTGATGTTAAATAACATAATAAATGCCCCCCCCCCAATCCAGCCAGCTTCACACCCCCAATGCAAAATTGGTGTAGGAAGGAGTAATCAGAGCTCCTGAATACACCTGAAAGGCCCCCCTAATCCAGCCAGCATCACAGAGGGCTCAAAACTAGACACAATATTCCAATAACTCAATACTTCATGCTCCCTCTGAAGTCAGTTTGTTTTATCAATTACCTCAATGGAAACAGGGTCTGGACCTTACAATCTAAGTATTATTCTAGATGCAATGTGTCAGTGCCTAAGTGAAAGGCAGGGATATAGGAAGGTGAGAGAGAACAAGAAATTCAACTACAAACATGGTGGTCCTGGGGCAATAGATGGGACGAAGTATGGGCCAGTGGTTAGAGAACTAGCCTGGGACTTGGAAGACTTGGATTCAATTTCCTGATCCATCACAGAGTTTCTGGGTGACCTTGGACTAATCTCTCTGTGCCTCAGTTTCCCATCTGTAAAAGGGGATTGTAGAACTGCTCTCCCTCACAGGGGTGCTGTGAAGATAATCCATTAGATTATGAGGATTTTAGATACTACAGTGATGGGGATCATATAAATACTTGGCCTAGCTAGATTAGGGCTCAGGGGGCTGCAGTTCTATTCCTACCTCTGTCACTGCCCTTGACCTTCAGCAGTCACTTCACCTCTCTCTGATTCCACTTTCCTAGCTGTAAAATGGGGATAATGATACCAATTTCTTTTGAAATTTATGTCTGAAAAGCACTAGATAAGAACTAGGTATTATTAAATATATGGATCCCATAATGGGCATTCACCCTTTACTCCTCAGCATTAGAAGAATTGTCTGCAGCCGTTTCTATGTGAGCATCATACATTTTACAGAGTAAAAATATACCGTATCTTCAACAAAGCTAAGGAGGTGTTACCAAGGTCTGTCTTCCTGCATGGGAGACAGGATGTCATCACTGGGAAAAGGAGACCAACCACCCATGGAGTTGGAGGTGTCATAGGGAATAGTTCTCTTGGAAGGATCAAGACTGTTTCTGCAATCAAAGCTAATAGCTTTTTAAATCTGGGGGGTGGGGAGTAGTGGAAAGACTGCAGCCCTAGCTCCCATTTGTGCTTTTAAAATATCTCGCCTTGTATAAAGCAAACACTCCAAAAAAGTAGTACAGCTGGAACAGAAGGGCCGCCCCCTACAACTCTGACAATCCCATTAATGGTTGGTTCCCTCTTTGCCCCTGCAGGAGCGTCTTTTCTTTAACTCTGTAATTAATAATGTTATGTGCTAATAAAAGATCAAGAGGGTGGCAGCTGGATTCCAGCCTCTAATTCACTCATAAGTTATTGATGTTGCTGCTGCTGCTACTAGTATTCCATCTGCTTCAGTAATGTTTGTTCCCTGCTGCATCACTGGAGACATTCAAGGCTAGAGTCTAAGACATCCTGAATGAGTTTAGGAATAAGGAAATCTGACCTCTTGCAATGCAGGGAGAATTGGCTAGATCGATGGTTCTTTTTTCATCCTACAGCACTGGAAATCCACTCCCGACTAGATAGGATCTAGCCAGGAAGCCTAGAAACATGGGAAAGGCAGGGCGGTCCTGATCCCCTGATATCTGTTTGCAACCACCATGTGGAGAACCCCACGGTTAGATGACCCGCTGTAGATGTCTTTCAATCCCAGGGACTCTAAGAAAAATTTTCCTAACAGCGTCCTTCAGTTTTCATTGCCCCTATGGAGAACTGGCCTTTGCACATATGTCTTAAAATATGTCTTATGATAAAACCAAGGGAAATCATAGATCCTGACCTCAGTGAATGCAATGGTGGAGCCTGATCATTGTACACTGTTGTGAGCTAGGGTGGTGCTGTTGCTACTTGTCTTTTCCCTGCTTTATTGGCTCTTTAAATTACCCTCCTCTTTGGTCAGTTTCTTCTTTGCACCTCTGAGAAATTCACACCTAACTCTCCTGGCCTCTTTCAATCCAAGGAATTCAAAGTACACTACAATCACTAATCAGTTACTCCTCACAGCATACCTGAGTGAGTGTAATTATTCCCATTTTACAGATGGGTAAACTGAGGTGCACACAGGTGATGACAGATGGTCTTTTCAAAAGTCACCTCTGGTTTGGGATATCTTCTCTTTTGGGTGCCTGAGTATTTCCTGATTTTCAAAAGTGCTGAGCCTAGACAACTCCGACTGATGTCAACTGGAGCTGCAGGTGCTCAACACCTCTGAAAAATTGGCCCAGAGAGTCTAAAGTTGGGTGCTCAAAAATGAAAGCACCCACAATTAAAATAATTTTTTAAAATGTGGGGATAAGTGCCTTGCCCAACATCACTCAATGGCTGGACTGGAATAAAGACAACGGCTACATTTACACTGCTCCACTTTTGGGACTACAGGGGTGTGAATAGCAGTCTGCACCAAAGTGCTGAGCTGTGGGCCCCCCCCCGATAGATGCTGTGGGCGTGAATGTAATCCTGTCTGAAGAGGATTATGTCAATGCAAACTAGGAACCTTTCAATTTGCGCCAGCAGTGTCCACATGAGGGAGTTACAACGCAGCGCTTTGGTGCACATTGCTAGGCTCTCCTTGTAGTCCCAACTTTGGGGCAATGTAGACAAGTCCTTAGGAGTCTTGGCTTCTAATTTTTTTTCTCTAGCCTCTAGACAACAGCGCCTTTCACTCTTGTATGTGCTATTAGTCATGGGATATGATAAACTGACATATATTTTGGCCCGGTGGGATTATGGTTTGTTACCTGATGTGTTGGTTAGGTTTTATTTAGATTTCCCACTTTAACATTCCATGGTTTCGGCAGGGTTGAGCTGCCTTTAGATCAGCTACAGGATTACAGTTATTTTGAGAGTGAAGAAAATGCGAGAGAGACTCTTGAACCTAGGGAAGATCTTCTGAATTTGTAATAGTTTTACTGGCACAATTAGTAATATCACAAACAATACAATGGAACGAAGTAGATAGAGATAATACAGACTGTTAAACAGTTTCATACTCACACTGTCCTTTGCTAGGGAGCCCTGCAGTAGATAAGAGTCGTCTTTGGCCTGGCAGGTTCTGGGAAATCTCCCTGGAGCACACAGGCCAGGTGCCACCTTTTATCATACATTAGCTAATGCCTACCATACCTAATGCATATTCAGTAGAGGTTTCAGCCCCTTTTCCTTATCTGTATTTCCTCACCCTACCACTGTTGGGGTGCCCTTCTTCCACAGGTTACTTAATCTTATATCTCAAGTTTATTAGCATATATGTCAATTTGTTAAGATGACATTCATATGGATGAATATTTGTTGATGTTCATAGCTTAACAGATCTATAGCTGGTCTAAACAGGCCTCTTAGTGTTGCAATTTAGCAACACTTACTTATACCATTGCTCTGTCTTGTGACATCTTGTGATAGAGAGTCATTTCTGGGTTATTTATTTATGTCAAGGCTTTAGGCCTAAGTGAATTTGGCTAAGCTATTGTCTCAAAGGCTTCAGACCTGTAGGCTTTTGTGCTGCTGTCTTAATTCCTACCTACTCCTTACCTATGTGCTTATATGTTTATAGCACTGGCTATAAATTAGCAGGCTACAGGTTCTTCCTCATCATTTGTTTATATCTGCATGATTATGAGCAGTTATAAACACAGTAGGGGAACGGAGCCAGGAAAAGACCATCAGTAAATGTGTCATGCTCTGTGAGTTGGCTGAGCCTCCCTGCTTGGCAGGTGCAGTCTATGGGGGCAGCCTCGTGGTTATGGGATAGGGGAACTTAAGCCCTCCCACTCCATTGGGTTGTGACTGTAATGCAGCAATCCTCTACCTGTGGTCCTGCTCTTTCTACTGCTCTGGCCCTCCTTGTGGCTGGTGGTTGTCATTGATCCATGGGTCTCAGCAGGATAGGGAGTCTTGGCTCCATGCACCAGACCTCCCCTCTGAGAATGCCTTTCTGGCGTGGTCCCTCTGCAGCAGCAAGTGCAGGGTTGTCTCTCTCCGCCAGCGATGCACTGTGCTCCAAACACCCCCTTTTTCAGTCACTCCTCCAACTGAAGCATGCTCAAGAAGGCCTGTCGGGGTGAAGTTTCCCAGGCCCAGAGTTGTTCTTGCACTCTTCACTCTCCCGTGTGGGGTTCGTCCACCCCATAACATGCCCCCAACATAGTTCTCAAAAAGTGAACTTCTTCAGAGTGCACACACAGAGTAGCGTTTGCTTAGGAACAGCTGATTTTGTGTAGAGGACTTAAGTGGGACAGGATTGGTGCATAGACTTTGTGCTGGTCCTCAGCAGAAGGGTGGATTTCACGCCAACTAAAAGGATGAATGGATTCGTCTAATCTATTGTGAAGAGCAGTGTCACGCAGGCGCATGCACACACAAAAACCACATCCCCACATGCACCACAAAGACAAAATCTTAAAATCCTCACATAGGGCCTGATTCTCCTCTAAATCCAGTTTTACAGCACTGTGACTCCACAGATTTCAATAGCGTTACTCCTGCTTTGTACTGATGTAAGTGAGGGGAGAATCGGGCATTCAGCTTTTACTCAGCCCCCGGGAATTTGCTTGTCTCAGGTTCTCAACGTTTTACCCGCTATCTGTTTGCTAAGCAGCCCAGGGAAATATTTAATTATCAAAAACAAAATAAACTTACGCCCTGGCATGGCAGACAACTTTCTAGGCTTCCATATCTTGAGCATAGTTTTAGGTTTGATTTTTAAAATTCTCTCAAGCGATTAGAATCCATTGTGGGCTAATCAACCAAGAAATTTAAACATAAAGGTTGCCGAAATCTGTCCTTAAAAAACAGCAAATGCATATTTCAGTTTTATTGCTCTGAGATATTTATGTCTATTTTAAAACTACAATAAATCCAGATCCTCAGCTGGCCCAAATTGGCTCCATTGACTTCAGGTTATACTAGTTGAGGATTGGGCCCCATGTTTTATGACCTTTCCTTTTTTATAATCATCTACTCTGTAGAAATCTTCCAGTGGATGAAAGGCAGGGCTGACAACTTAATGAACGACCCAGGGGAAATTTCCAAATCTCTTGGGTGTGAAACAATGTTATGCTTTCTTTTATGTTTGGAAAGCTAAGTGAATAATGTATAGGGACTCCAGAAAGATGGAGCCTTGGCTTTTGAGCAATTTAACCTACCATTGCGCTTTCCATTTTCACTTAATCCAAATAAAGCTTTATAAAGAATTGACGCGAGAAAGCCCATATAGTACAGAAGACAATCTTCCCCGCAGCACATGCAAGAAAGTCTCCATAGCGTGACAGTCAATCTTGTCCCAAATAATGCAACCTCTACTACATACAAACAGGCTCTAATTCAGCAAGATTATCAGCAAGGCCAATAACTATGTTAGTACGGTTGGGAAAAAATATATCCCACTCCTCACAAAACTGGCAAAAAAAAAGTTTTGCTGAATTTGTGAAAGAGGGAATAATTCTTGCGAGGTTAAAAACCAACTTCCCCCTTCGAGTCTTCATACTGTAGGCCTAATTGGCGTTGGTCTGAAGAAATAAAACAAATTAAAAGGTTCGCCCCAGACAATTATAGAAAGGTAGTGCACTCAGCAGACGAAGCTGTTAAAATGAAGACAGTGAGGTAGCAGTTATTACAAGTAGCATGAAGGGCATTGTAGAACTTCACACTAGCTCTCTGTTAAGGTCATTCCCTGGAATGACATAAGACACTCTGAAACCTGGCTAGATTAGTGAAAGCCTCCAAGAGAAGGTAGGATCTTCAGGCCTCACGTGATTTTTTCTGCTGCCAGAAAGGAGGGAGAGGGTCACAGATGCAAAATATTACAAAATGAACATTTGTTCCCTCCAATTGTTGTTGTTTCAAATTTTTCATATGGAGTCCTGAGCCAGCAAAAACCACGTAGGTACTTGCTTAACTTCAAGCAGGTGAGTATAGACTCATTGACTTCAACACGTGTTTAAATCTGTGCTTAAATACTTTGCTGGACTGAAGCCTAGACCTCTGCTTTCTGTCACTATAAACAATGCTTTGCTGGACTGGGGCCTAAATCTCTGGTTTCTGACACCAAAAATGGGTAGATTCTCACAGACTCGTTAATACGAACAGCATGCAACCCAAACTGCTTACCAGGCAGGCAGTCTCCCTTGGAAGTGAGCAAGGATGTAACACTAAGACAAGCTCCATCACAAACAGCACAACCTTTGACAAAGGGAGCTCACCACGTGCAAACCCCTTCTCCTATCTCAACCTGGGACCATATCGGCACAGAAATGCCATCAATCTCAAGGTGCCGAATTCCATCTTCATGTCCTGTTCCTCTGACTTGGATTCACTGAGGCAACAAGCAGCGGAGTTGATGGAGAGAGGCAGTGAGACAACCGGAGGGGCATCACCACTGCCAGCAAAGCGTGCTTCCATTCTTTTCCGTCCCTATTAAAAGCTGATGTCAGAAAATCATCTTTTTCTCTTAACCTCTATTTGTATTCTGCGTGTGGAATGGTAACTGTAAGTATTCCAGTGGCTGCAAGGGACAAACTCCTACTGGTGTGGTCAGTACGAAGGCGGCGTGCTAATCGCTTCCAAGCCGCTCGCAATCCGATGCATTCATTTAAATGGGATTCGCTGTCCTCTCTGTTCAAGTACTCTGCAGCTCAGGCTATCTCCCAGATAATCCTTTTTAGATTAGTGTCAGACCCCTAGATGAAATCCTTGCTCATTCTCTTGCCATGTTTACCAGGCTTATTTCCAACACTGTTTCATATGGATTAGGCAGAGCAACTTAGTGCTCATATGTTTTTCAGTGCATCTCAGTACCTCATGAAATTACATTATAGATTCATTGTATAAATAGAAGACTGAACACAATTATAGTCCGAACACCCCAAAGCGAAGGACTAGAATCCGAAAGTAGATGTGACTGAACCTTGCTGTGTGCAAACATCTCATAATAAATTGGTCACACATTTGGTTATTTAATCGCTGTTTTCTAAATTTTCTATTTTGCACAGAAAAATAACCTCTCTCCACTCTTCAGCAGAAAAAAAAAAAAAAAAAAAAAAAAAAATAAGGCAGGTGTATGCTTCCAGAATTGTCCATTCAAATCAAGAATGTAAACAATGCACCCACCAAGGAGAGACGACTGCTTAAGAGAGAATTAAAGTGACGCCTTCATTGATGTCCAAGGCCACAGCATTTTAACCTTGGTTATCATCAATAGTTCCATCTACAGTGGGGTTTTCATTACTGGTCCAGTCATGGATAGGCACTGGGAGAATTGTTACTTATCGGGGTCATCAGGATTTTCCTTGCTGATTAGTAAGTGATGAGCACGGCACAGGAACCTATATAGAACACAACTGAATGCTGGGATTTACTTTGCTCTTGAACTCTAGAGGAAAAGTTGTTGATAGGGCATTGGGTTTTATGCTGGTGCTGGGCCATACTGACAGGCCTACACATTTACACTATGAATTGATACTTGAGATTGGGCTTCTGTTTGCTGCTGGAAACCGAGGCCCTTGCTGTTGATGGATATAGCTCCCTGAGTGGAGATTAGCAGAGACAGCTATCGTTGGACCTGTAGGTGAATGGATTACCCTTGATTTAATAAGAAGTAACAGGTCATTATTTCTAAAGCTACAGGATGGAAAATGACATCTGGATTCTGAATGTAAACATTATTCATCATGTCAGATGCTCTGCTATTCCTGCCAGAACACTATGCACTGACTAGACTGTATTTCTAGGGCAAATAAATGGGGAATACTGTATGTATTTATTCATATCTACTGCATCTTAGCTCTTGTGTTTCTAGAGACAGCTAAGTGTCATCCAAAATCTTACTCCTGTTTACTTGTTCTTTTCTTAAAGACGATGGAAGGTGGAAACTGGCGTAACTCCATTGATTTCAACGTACATCAGCTAAGCATCTAGCTTGGTGGTTCACATAATATTCCCATCCTATACGTACGTTTGCACTGGGTTCTGAAGTTTCAGTCACCACAAATCTCATCAGGAAGCATTTGGATCAAAGAAAAAAAGACAGAACAAAACAGAGATACTGCTGAGTGGGATTTCAGGGGACCAGACTTGCTGTGTAAGGACCAAGTTCTGGCTCCTGGATGAGGAATGACTTCTATTTTGTAGGTTTTTTTCTGGGTCATACCACCAGTCACAAAACTCTCTGCTTTATGGAATGAGAAACACTAAAGAAGGTACATCTGTACACCCCACTAGTGTCCCTTTACACTAAATAGCCTGAGGAACAAGGAGAGAGCTTGCAGCTAATGTTCTGTATGCGTTTGGTTATTTGTATACCACTGGGGAACTCAAGATGAAAGGTAACAACACACTGAATTAATGGGCCATAATTCCGGCTAGTGCCATACTATTTTATATTGGCGAAAGTATATGGCTTCTGGAGGAACTGCAAGTCTTCAGCATTTTTGTGAATCAGGCACAAGACATTTTAGGACTAGCCACTGGAGGAATAAAAGTGAACATTACAGCTGGTTGTTTTTTCTGTCTTGTCAAAAATTGGCCTTTTTTAAAATAAAAAAATTCCACTTTTTTTTTTTTTTTTTTTTTTTTTAATTTATGGGGTTTTGTTTTGGTGAAATTGAAAGATATAGCCATTTTTGTCAGGATTTTCTTTTTTATTGTTTGGAGCTATTCTTTTTCCTTTCCCTTCCGTTTCTCAGTGTTAAACTGGAAAAAAGGGGGGAAAGCAGGAAAAAGAAAAAAGGGAGAAGGGAAGAAAAAAAAGGAAGGAGACAAAAAGGAAAATTGAAACACTCAGAAATTTCAAAATCAAAAGCTTTCAATAAAATGAACAACTCCCCTGAACAACAGTCCTTCCATTTTTTCCCCAAAACAGTGACTGTAACATTTTCACCCAATATTTTTTGTTGCAATTCTTCAACTACTTTTAATGAACATTTCTGAAACTTGACCTGAATTGAGAATTTAAAAGTTTAATTAAACTTTTGTTTCAAATCTTAATTTTCCTTCACACGCAACTCAGCATTTCCCATCTCTGGCTGGGATTGGAGTCAAAAGAGAGTTCTAGAATGCGAAACATTCTATTCTTACAATTCATTGGGCCCCATAGGAAGCAGGATATGCCAGAATCAATTGGAAAAGTCTCTGGATCTAACAAGTTAAGGGAAAGATTATCTGAATCCAACATCTGAACTTTAGGAGGTTCTACTGCCACTGTTTCCTGTATACTAAGGCCTTGATCCTACAAACACACCCATATGTAAGTTTACTGCCATAGTTCCATTTAACTCAATGGAACTAGACATAGCTGTAAAGTTTAGCACATGCTTAACTTGCGTTAAGTTAGTAAAGTTAAGCACATGCTAAATCCTTTGCAGGATTTGAGCTTAATACTGGTATGCATGGAGATTTGTATATGCCACAATAATTCTCTAATCACCACCCCACATTGTCTCAGGGGATATGAGATGGAAATGACTGCCGAACCAGATATAATTTCCCATGCAATCATTGTCAGTGAGTTGGGATCAGAAAACACAGGCAGTTTTTTGCTGCGGCATTTGCCGAACGCATCCTTCACCTATTAGTCCATTTTGATTCCAGATAAAGGCTGTCAATGTTCCATTACATACAGAAGTCCCCTGAACACTGAAATGCTACTAGACTGCAATCATTTAGAACAGCAGATGCCTATTTTCTTCCAAGTATTTCTGTTGGTATGTGGTAATGAATTCATTGATTTTACCATTTTTTTTATCACAACAGTTATTTCAGAGATAAATGCCTCTCATTTGCAGTTATTAAATCTGCTGTATCTAGGACAGCTGTTGGAATAATTGCCCAGTGTAGAGACAAGGGGAAAAAATCCACACCTCCTTCTCTTGTTTGAGAGAGTTAATCACAGGGCAGGCGGCTTGCAGCAAGACGGACTTGCCGAGATTTGTGGGAAATGAAAAGTTCATCCTACTCCTTCTTGAGTACGGTGCTAAGTTGGTGGCAGATGCCGGAGTCTTTCTGCCCTCTCCTGCATGTTAGGAAGAGTGCCGTGACCCATACATTTCCAGGCAAAGGGCAAAACCAACTACTTCTCTCTTGGCCTTTCTCTGTTTAATCAGCAGCTCTAGGTCTTAAGTGTCCAATGCAAAATGCATGCCGGGGCTGAGATACTTTAATGCAGGACTATGGATTTTAATGAAGTGGTATGATATAGAGCTCTGTAAAGCCACGCAAGTACTGCTTTGCAGGACAGTTGATGCATGCTCTTACTGACAGAGTCAAACAGAGGCCAGCAATCCTCAGCTTTGGACAGCATGGGATGGAAAGGCCTTTCCTCACCTTGCTTCTTCTCTCTATGGGGAAGGATTGGAAGTGTTCTCTAGTGATTAGAGTGGAGGACTCTCAACTCTGCAACTGCCTTGCTTTGTGACTTGGGCAGGTCACTTAACTGTTCTATGCATAATAATATTTGCCAGCCTCACATGAGTGTTGTGAAGCTCAGCTCCTTATTTGGGAAGATCTTTGAGATCTTACTTCAGAGAAGTGCAACGTATGTATTACACATGATATTTTAGGGGAAGGAGGGTTCAAAAATACAGTTTATATGGGCTTGAGCTCTGAGTTCATTCTGCTGGAGGTTTTAACATGTCACAGTTCTCCCGCTGTTAACTGAGGTTTAAAGATGAAATATAAGCGAAGAGAGTCTATTATTAAAAAGAATTAAAATCTTGATTCTAAAGAAGTTCATGTGGCTTGAAAGATCTTTTGACTCAGCTGTGGATTGAGAAGAGTTTTCTCATCAGGGAGTGGAGAGCACAGGGGAGTGGGAACGGACTTCATCTTTAGGTCTGGGGTTCAAAGCAATCCTATTTTAACACTGACTAAACATGACGAACCTTTAGCGGATATTTGATAGTCTAGACAGACAGGTGTCTGCCCTCCACCAACACTAAGTTCAAATGCAGGGGAGGAAAAAAAAGATTTGTTTTAAGAATAGCTGTGACATACGCAGAATGACTGTGCAAAGTGTTTGTGTTTTGAATGAGACACAGTTTGACATAGTTAACCTCGCGCTATTGTTGAACAGTTGGAAGCTGAACGTCGCAAATTAAAATTACTTTCCTTGACCAGCCAGAACAATCCTTTATTTCTTCAAGACTCTGATTCTTTTCACTGGCGTGGCAGCTAACACTTCTTTTTTTTAATAAGGCTGGGAACTTGGTACAATATGTTTCCAAATCTTGTAAGATTGCGAGGAGACCACTCGTCTGTCAGGCTAGTCCCTTGTACTTGCACGCCCTGGTTGTGAGGCTCATTTTTGCATCCAGTAGCACAGTTCATTTATTAGTCCGTGCATGTGAAATTAACGGGCTGCTCACTTAAGGTCTTAAGCAGGATGCAGCGCATAGCCCTTGTGCTGGCCTCTGTAGAGGGGGAGAATTTCTCCCTGCCAACACACCCATCAAGCCACACATATGCTAGCCTTGCTCTGCCTTTCAAGGTCCATGGATGCATTCGTCTCTCTTCTCCTTGCTAGCATAGCTCATAGGCTGGAAGACTTCTTCTTGATTTGGACCACATTGGGAGCTGGAGTGCATCTATTTCAGACTTACAGTGAACAAGTGGTGCAGACGGTGCTCTCTGCCAATGTAAACTGCTGCAAATATGGGAGCCGAGGGAGCTGCTGAAATGAGAGGACTGCGTGTACATGTGCATGAGGTGAGCCTGAGGCTAGATCTGTCCCTCAGTGAGAGACAGCAAGGGGAATGGGGAGCGACTGAGGAGCAGGGACCAGACACCAAACCGGCTCTCTCCTTTGCTTTGGGTTGATCAGAAAGCAACTAACCAATCTAAGGGCTAACTGCCCACATGCGGAAGACCCAGCGAGCCAACGGGAGCTCCATGAATGTACCCGGTGCAGGGGCAGAATTCAGCCTGAACATCAGGGGAAGACATGGAGTGGTCCAGAGGTTCCTCACTGTTTCCCTCCCCCCACCTCAATGTCACAAATACCTGGACTGCCCATTTGCTGACCACTGCGTTTTTTGGTGAACTGGCGCGCCAGAAAGTCCCGTCCAGCTCTTTAGAGTCCTACATCTCTGACATGTCTCTTAAAAATCAGACATGGGAAAGATCAACCGCAAGCCTGCCCCTGCTTTGCCATTCACTACAATGAGGGCTAATGAGACCTTGGCTCTTTAGCCACCTCTACCATTGACCTGCTGTGTGACCTCAGGCAAGTCACTCCACTTCCCCGTGCTTCTGTTTCCCCTCCCAGCCTTTGGCTGTCTTGTCCAGTTAGCTCTTTCGGACAGAGGCCGCACCTTGCTGACGTGTCTGCACAGTGTCTCGCAGAATGGGGTCCCCAGGGTGGCGGAGGCCCCGAGGTGCTGCGGTAACAGGTGTAGAATGCGAGGCTCACGGTAAGAAGTGACGAGCACCATGCAGCACGGGGGAACCTGATCCTGCGTTAGTGAGAGTGATTGTTCATGGCCAGCAGGTTACTTCCACCTAGTAGTTATAGCAAAGGCTCAGAGGAGAATGTTGTTGCTAAACACCATGTTCGCATGCTGAGGATCATGCGCCAGCCTATGTCTCCTCGGCTGCACCTATTCTTCACCCGCACCCCTTCCTCTTTTTTATCCTGCACTCTTCTTGCAAGTAAGGCAGCAGATGTGGAAAGAGCTTGGGACTTCCGCTCAGTACCTCATTCTGTGTCTCGTTCTCCTTACCTGCATTTACGTTTGACCCCTGCACACACTAGCAGCAGAGGGTAACAGGGGAAAGTTGCACGTTCCAGGCTAATGGGAAAAGGAGGTAAGACTTGGGTTATCTACGCCAAGCCCTTGTGTCCAGTCCAGATTATCACCTACAGAGTACTTTCTATATGGAATACGGGGTCTGAGCGTTAAACGGCAGGCATCTCTCCAGCCAAAGGGCTACATGGGGACATCGAAAAGACTGGTATGACCCACTGGTTTAGCCTCGGTGTCTCCCTCCCGTTACCAGTTCCAGCAAGGATAAAAGACGGCTGCTTGCTAACCGCTAATGAAGTTACGTCTCTCGCTAAAGCAATAGGGGCTGGGTGGCTTCAGTGCTGAAGGGTTTGATCCCAGGTGTTGCCTGTCTGCACACAGCCACAGTTCATTACTCGAGCTCCGGCTGTGTGCAGAATGCCTTAACAGAGCACCACACCCTCCCCATTGCAGCAAGGAGGTCAGAACTGTACAATCCAGTGACATGAAGAGAGCAGAAAAACACCCCCCTCCTGACATGCAGAGCCATTGACATTAAATAAGAAGGGTGTTGTGAGTGTGTATGTACACAGGAAAAGGGGGGTGGGGAGAAGCATACTGATGCCAGCGCAAGTGAAATTCTGCATATTCATCCCCCCCTTTCCTTTATCACTTATTCTGTAACAGCTGTTTAATTAATTGCTTGAGCAGCTTCCTAATACATCTTATTTACATACAAAATTACAGAATAATGGTTTGCCTCTGAGTCGAGTGAGAATTTAATGTCTGCTCACCATGCATCGCGGAATATGGTTACTCAACAAGAAATAAAAGTTCTGGCTGGTTTTGGCCGCCTTTTTATTTTTTTAAAATCATTATTATTT
Organism: Emydura macquarii macquarii; assembly: GCF_026122565.2. NCBI lineage: Eukaryota > Metazoa > Chordata > Testudines > Chelidae > Emydura > Emydura macquarii. The sequence continues at coordinate 13,315,923 of NW_027130828.1, forward strand.
TTTCTCCACTGGTTTTGTTGCTGTCGTTCATACAGGCATTAGCAGCTGATGCCGGAATGATAACAGCAAGAGGGAGGCAGATGAGCCTAGAATTCAAACCCCTAAGGGGAGAAAAAAAAAAAATCAACAACAAATAAACCATCCCATCCAGCAGCAGTGGAAACAATGTGACTTTATCTTTGCGTTTCAGGTTTAATTCCATGACTGGCGGAGCTTGTTGTGGAATAACGAGGCTGTGCAACTAGAAAGTGTCCCACTTTGGCGGCTTTTTCTCTAAAGGAGGCCCCTTTTACCTTTCGACACAGAAGCCTTTTCAGCTGATTGCAGCTGTGTCGCTGCCACCGCAGATAAAGTCATGTCAATTGACGTTTTCCTTTTATGAACCTGATTACATTCAATCAGGATCCATGCACCACAGCACCTTGTGCCTGGAACTCATTAGCTCGAAATGTTGGGCAAGCAAATGCTCCCAAGTTAGGCTAAGCTTACTCCTTTCCAGGTTTTGCCGAGAACCCAAAATTTGGGCTAGGTTCGCTGAAAGGTTCCTGAACCTAGACAGACTTTCAGGTTGGTTTTGCATCGCTGGAAACCATCCCTCCTCTCCTCACAACTCTTCCTAGCCAGCAAGGCCAGCGACACCCCCACCGTTACATCTGAGGTCTTCTGGGGGGCTGCAATCCCCCCTCTCCTACACACACCTTCTGCTTCACTCCTCCAGGGGAGGTAAGCTGGCCCCATCCTGCCATCTTCAAAGTGTGGTGATGGGGTGGTAACAGGTGCCCACACCCCCCAGTTTTTCTTTTTTGGGGGTGGGAAGCCTGACATAACAGCTCTTCCATCCTCAACATTTCTTCTGGGAAGGGATGACATTCCCCACCCCGCCACCTCTCTGGGCAGCTGCAGGACAGAAGACAGAGCCGTCTGCTGCCAACCTCACAGCGATGCTGGGCTCGGTGAGTCTGCCCAAGGTCCCTTGCGCAGCTTCTGGGGTCACTGTGCAACTGAAAGCAGTTGGGACAGGTTGGATAGAAGAACCACCCAAGCACAAGGAAGGAAGGAAGGTGTCATGGCGGCTCCCAAAGAAGTAAAGAGGTGGGACTGGCTACTCCTGAAAGTCTGTGAGGGGGAAGGAGATAGCTATCCCCTGCCTCAAGATAGGGATGGAGGATGGTGACCAGATGTCCCGATTTTATAGGGACAGTCCCAATATTCAAGACTTTTTCTTATACAGGAGCCTATTACCCACCACCACCTGTCCCGATTTTTCACACTTGCTGTCTGGTCACTCTAGGTTGGAGGGATGATTGAAGGTGTTGTCAGACCCGCCAGAAGATATTCAAGGTAAAGGGGTGTAGGAGTGTTGGGAATAGAAAAGCGCTCAGAGGGGAAGGGTTTATGTCAATTTATAGCATGTGACTCACAGTTTGGCGACTGAGTGACACAACTCAAATGAATCAGCAGGGGGTTGGAACCCTGACTGTGCACATGCTTTAACTTAAGTATATGCTTAATTTCATCCATGTTCAGCAAAGCACTCGAGCCTTGATTCAGGAAAGCATCCAGACTCAGGAAAGAGCATAAGGAACTTATGTCATTGTCCTTAAGTCCTTTCCTGAATCAGGGCCATAAATCAATGGGACTTAAACATGTGCTGTCTTTAAGCATGCACTTACATGCTTTGCTGAATGATTGACTCTAAACACAGCAGAGAGACCATCCTCTACCCACTCCCAGGTTCAACAGGAGAAGTCTGACCATAGGCCATCCAAAGTGTTTTCCAATATCCTTGTTGCTGACGACAAAATAGCAGTATTTAGAAAAGTTCCACTTGCACTATACCAGCAACATTCTCCTCCCTCCTCCCCCCCCCCACAACTGTTTGGGAGGATGCTACCAAATCCCCATTAAGAATCTCTCCTCTATTTCACAACATGTAAAGGGAAATACACACACACACACACACACACACACACACTCCTGTTCTTTTTCGTTACTGGTTCTTTCTAACTATATTCACTTAATATGGTATTTGCTTGCAGCATGGTCTGTTATGTAGACTGTTTTATAAACATCTCTTGGGGAAAATAACCAGGGAAACAATTTTTCGGCACCATCTCCTTTTATTAAGAATAATGAAAGGGAAATAAGAGTCATTCCAGCAGTCAAACATCCTTCTACGGTTTCTTATTGGTATTTTTATGATAACTGAGTTGCCCAACACATAATCTGAGATATTCTGCCTTCTTATGTTTGTGTAGTACATCTCTACATCTGTCCTCTTAGCTACTCTGTGTCTTTATATATGTATAGTGTGTATATATATATATATATATATATATATATATAAAAATGGACATCTGTATCTACCCAGAGAGAATCTAGATATATCAAAAATACTAGACAGTACAATCTCAGTTGCAATGACTAACTTCATCCCCAAATTTCAAAGCCTGAAAGGAGAGTTCGATTATTTCACTCTCTATATATCAGTTCCCTCTGGATTCATCATATAACAAGAGCTACTGCAGCCTGCTTTCTCTACGGCCTGCAACAATCACTGGCTGAGCTATTGAAATTAATTGCGCACATGTAGGAATATATCCCAAAGGTCCAATACTGCACCCGCTTTCACTGTTTCCTATCTTCATTATTCTAGTTACAGCACCTCACAGGCTTACTGCAGTTATGATAAAGCAACTCAGCCTGTCACTGCATTTCATGGTAGACACTCCCAACCTGAATTAACATACTTCACCTCTATGTCGATCTAAACGTGAAGAAGGAATGGGTTAGTGCTCATGACACATGCCAAATGGCCAGCGCCTGCCACTACTAGATCTTGTTTCAGATCACTGAGTATCTTGCTAATATTAAAGCTGTAATTTATACACTTGGCTGATACTCGGGGCTTGTTTTCAAGTCATCGATCATTCTGGAGCGCGCATATATGATTCAGACTCACTCTACAGGTTCTTCTGCCAGCTATTGATTCTGATGACATTATTTATCAATTACAAAAGGTTTATTCCTTGCAACATTCTCCACGAACGGATCTGCATATTTATGTTGCAGGGTGATTTATTAACACGTCATTGTAAACATTATGGGGAAAACTGATTTTTATTGGGTGTATATGGTAAGAACCGCTAAAAATTCCAGAAGTGCCATTAAGACAGGAATGCATCAGAGGAGAGATGACACAATGTTCCTTCAGTTTGCTCCACAAATAAAGAGATTAAAGACAAATTCAGGTCTACCCAGATCCATGGGGAAATTATCCCGGGGTGCAGAAGTGCAGTAGGATAGCAGTCAGCACAACCTGTCTCCGCCTGTTAGAAACTCCCTACCACGGAGTCCATTAAAATCACAGTCAGATCATTATTCGCATGAACAATGGCGTCACAGGTGATGTCTCTAGTACTTGCTTGGCATCCAGCTAGGTGAGGGAGGTACTTTACATGTGTCCTGGCATCTCCTGCAGGATGTGGTTTCGTGTTTCTAAGACTTCCTCTAGATCCAATGTGACAAAGGCTTCATCACAGCGAGGCAACGGGCCCTATTTGTACCTACTTCTGCATTCATGCTGCCCTGCTCCTGATACTAACTCCGCTGCTCCACATTCACCTGCCATTATGGCATCTTGTCCAGCTTCTAGCCAAAGGCAGGATACCCCCCTATCCTGAATAGCTAGTATTTAACCTTCGAGGTTAATCTGGCTATGGAATACATTTGCCAAGAGTAATCCCCACACAGCCTATAAAAGGCCTGCAAGTCTAGTCACCTATGGGCTTGATTCAATGTAGTATCGCTTCTCGGCCTTTTGGCTAAGATCAAGTTTAGCTCTAGGTGTAACCCGAGCATTGCCTGTAACCTGACTCCTTTCCGCACACAGAAATCTGTGTCTTGAGGTCAGTGGTGCTTTGAGTTTGAGCTAGCTGGTCCATACAGAGTAGGCGTTAAAGCCTGAGCATTGCGGAGGCTGAAGCTAGTCATACAATAGGAATACAGCAGGTTGAGTTACAACAACTCATCAGCTGCTAATCCAAATCACTGTGTGCAGCTCCCCCTGTTGTTAGCTAGGCCTTATCTACACTAAAAAGTTAGGTTGGCCCAGCTCCCTCACTCAGGGATGTGAAAAATCCACCCCTGAGTGATGCAGTTAAGCTGTGCTAAACTGCAGTATAGACAGAGGTAGGCCAATGGAAGAATTCTGTCAAGCTAGCTACCACCTCTCCGGGAGGTGGATTACCTACTCCAATGGAAGAAACTCCTGTAAGTGCGAGTATCTATAACGAAGCGTAACATTTCAAGTGTAGACAAACCCCTAGCATGGCTCAGCTAGCACCAGTGGAGTAACTAGAATGTACTAACTCAAGCGAACTGTTGCAGTGAAGACAAGCTGTATGAAAGATTCATTCTTGAACTTACTACGGTCTATGAAGGGGGAAGAGAAAAGAATCAGACTGGCTCTAACTAACTGTTACTCTGTCCCAAATCTTTAAGATTAATGATTTCACTCTGCAGGATCCCTTCTGTTTTGGTCTCTGATGTTTGGGAAGCAAAATAAGTGTGTGAAAAGGGTAGTAAATTCATCTTGTTCCATCTCAATGCAGTACTTGTATTTATCCTCCCTAACATTTGAAGTCAGGATACTTAGCATAATTTTTTAAACAGAGTACCGGGGCCTGGCTTACATCTTAGATGCACCCAGAGTTTTCCCTATCATTTCTGGATGCTATATTTCCCCAAATAAATTGAAAGATGAAGGATTGTAGCCCATCTAATAATTTATGGGAATTCCTATTGGAAGGGCTTGGGCACCACTCACTTCGTACATATTTCTTGTATGCTGATCACCAAAGCACCATCACAAGAAACGATTAATTAAGGCTTGGGCAGGGTTAGTGAAACAGAGTTTATGAATTGCTTAGGGCTTTGATTGATCAAACTACCACTAATACAAACTAGAAGTGGCTGGACAGGTGACACTTAAGAACAAGAACACTGACAGTGGGTTGGCTGAAGAGTGAGGCTTTTGGAAGATCCGAAATAAAGGAAGAAAGAAAAGGTTACTATTCTCTAGTCAATGTATCAAACTAAGAGTTCAAAAAGGCTTCCTGCAGCCTGGCTTCAGACACAACTAACCAACATGGCTTTGTGCAGCCTGAATTTTAACTCAGCAAAATAAATTCCCCACCCAACAGCCATCCTAAAATAACATTTCCTTCTTCCTGCTAGGAACTGCTATCTATACTGACAATTAAGCCAGGCCACTCAGAGCAGCTGCCTTATAGTGTGCTAGGAGTGGCAGGTATTGCTCTAATTCATCACAGCTGGGCCTTGCCAAATTTTCTCTAATGGACAGACCCTGCATTTAGGGCATACAGCTGCAGTATTTCAGCTGCTCAAAAAACAGGTATTAACCCTTTTCTTGCTGCTGTGTGCTTGGGGTCTACATACCCCATTACGCTTACATAATTGGTTTGTTTAAGGCAGCAACACACAAACCCTTGCAAGCATTTCTGCTTTAAAAAAAACAATGTGTGTCATCGCAAATCTTAAGGCCAATAGCGATACTAAAAGCATGGAAAACAGAATCCCATCAAGGTCGTCCTCCCCACGCCTCAAATCCCAGAAACTGTTCCACAAGGGGCACTGTAGAAAACCTTTAAAAACAAGCCTCCTTTACCTTCCAGTCTTACTTAGAGAACCTGCTGAGACTGGAAATTGAGCCTGAGCTGCTGAGGGTTTAGCCTCCACATTATCATATAGCCACAAGTGAAAATAACACCAGAGATTAACCTTTTAACACCTTTAGTGGCAAGCGCAGATTACGGTTTTCATCAAGACTTAATAATAAAATGCTTACCTCTTATGTAGCACATCTCATCCATCGGTCTCAAAGTCTTCCACAGAGGAAGGTCAGTATCATTGCTCCCATTTTATAGATGGGGAAACTGAGGCACAGCAAGGTTAACATGATTTACCAAAGGTCTAACAGTAGGTAATTAGCAGAGGTGGAAACAGAACCCAGGTCTCCTGATTCACAGCCCAGTGCTTGATCTCCTGAATAATACCATCTCTACTGCCAGGGCCACTAACAATGTGGTTCATGTTAGCCACATCTGTAAATCTGTGCGGCATCAGATCCTTAAATGGTAGATTTTATAAGACAAGAAAGGCACAAAGAGAGAAAGAGTTATTAAAATCAGAATGACTATAATATACCAGGTACAACAATCCCTCAATGTCTGCTCTTCCTATTTTGCATTGCTAATTGACACCTCATTAAAAGATCATTAGGAAACTGAAAAGATAAAACAGAAAAACAAGGCCCAGGATGACAGAAGGGACAGAATTCTAGCAACTACAGCGAAAGTTCAACCAGATTCAAATGTACAAATTCAAAAATCAGCATTAATAAACAAAAAAGAAATGAAGATCTATAAATATGCACTCTTAGCACTTTATAGAGAATTGATGTGTGTGTGTGTGTATAGATAGATAGAGAGCTATCCCCCAACTCAAACATTAAAGACAAACTGAAAAGCCTAACTCACTAACCCGGCTACGGGTGGAAGTTCATCACATTTTAAAGGGGCATGGAAGGCTGGTGCTCTGAGCTATATTCCACTGAATCCCTAGAGATCCTAGAAGAGCCCTGGATTCTCTGGCAGTGAGTGATAATTTTTTACGACAGATGAGTTTAAAGTTTGCGCTACTGTACTCCCACAACCCATTTGATGATAGACTCCAGCATGTACCTCTTTGCTTACTCCTACATTGGCTCAACCTGGTTCCCCCAAAATGGAGACACTTTTGAAAATTTGGGAGTAAATGACTCATCCCAGGCCACGTAGCCTGTCAGCAGCAGAAAAGGGACCAGCTAGTTGAAGATTATGGGTCTCAGAAAATATGCTTAGGCCGTGCAGCCACATCTCAGCAGCCTCTTCTTTTCCTGTTTCCCTCTGCAACTAATCAGTGCCACCATAAGTCTTTGCCCGAGGGGTCACAATTGCTCCATATCTCCTCCTTAGTTCTTGGGAAAGGCTGAGTCTATTGCTGCCACAGGAGCCCCCAGTTCATGAGCCCAAACACTGATTTCCCTTCTGCTCACTAGAACACTGGGCCAGTCCCTGTAACACAGTAGGCATTCCCTATTATTCCTGGGCAGAGTATTAGTGCTTTATAAACTAAAGATCGTTGTTATAGCCCTACACAGAAAATGTAAATATAATTTTAGGAGACAGTACATAAAATGTAAATAGATGTGCAGAGCTATCCAAAGGTTAATAATCTCACTACAAAAATTCTTAGACAAACTCTCCTGCAGTTTAGCTGTTAACACAGCTATTAAATTTAATTGCAGTATAATTACACAGCCATGTACCTAGCTGATACCCAGCTACTGAGCACACAGAATGCTGGTGTCACCCTACACACAACACATGGGGGTTTTCCTTAGGTGCTATAGGCATCCTCAGAATTGCTTACACTTTCCCAGCCAGGCTTTATTTCAGTTGAGGACACGTGCAACAGTAGCCATGGAGTTTTAATCCAGGTGTGGAGGGCTGAACACCTGGAATAAGGAGGACATATTTTAAACAGCTCGCTTAGGCCTCAGTCCTGTAAAGACTTACACATGTGCTTAACTGAAGCATTCGGAATAGTCTGGGTGACTTCAGTGGACCTAAAGATTTAGGCATGTGTGTGAAGTTAAGCACATGCCTAAGCCTTTCCAGGATCGGGACCTTAGCAAAAACTCTAAACTCTTCTTACTGGACTTTTTGTGGCCCTTGCACCCTGTTCATAAGGGAGGAAGCATGCAAGGAGCAGAGGGACTGCTTCATGCTAGCCTTCTCCTGGCGCTTCAGCTAGGAAGTCAGGGCAGTGGATCTATCCCCAGGCATAGTCTGTGGAGCTGGCTTGCTATGGAAAATAACATACCTTTCTCCTTTTTAAAGAGTGGTGCTGTAGATAAATCTCCTATGTGCCCATGAGCCCTGGGAGGTATTGTGACTTCCACAGGTCCCTTAGTGACAGAGCAGAGTCATATCGCGCCAATGACCGGGTCTGTGCCTTAATGGCTCTATCTGGTCCATGTATTTCGCAAACTAGCCATCCGTACTAGAAATGGGCGAGGCGGTTCTGATGGATAAGCACCATGCCAAACCTGTGAAAAAAACGCCAACCAAATACAAACCAGATGCCTGGGAGAGGGGTCAAGAATATCACTCCCCTTTATACACTATTTTTCATTTGTCTGTCATTGTACAGCTGAAAGTGGAAGGACTGAAATTTCATGCTCAAGGGTGATTTTGTACTATTTCTGGCCCAATGGGCAGGCACTATCAGAAATCTTGTGAGAAAGCACATTCTCATAAAAATCGCATCCTAATTTTGCAGACTCTGGAAGTTTGGGGAAAAATCCTGTAAATATCTAGAGCTTTGAGTGCTTGCTTCAATAAAGGTATGATACAGGAGTGCTAGTAACAGGCTCTCTTTTATTTCCTGGCCTTAGTCACCTGTTACAGGTTAGGTGTACAAAAGCAGAATAGGGAGGTTAAGTGACTTGGCCAATGTCACAGAGAAAGTCAGTAGCAGAGCCAAGATAAAAACCCAGGTCTCTTAGTCCCATGCTCTAGCCATGAAGCTATATTGCGTCTTAATAATTATTAGTATTATATAAAAATATTGCTTCATAGAAGCTGTCTGCTGAGAGCAGAGAGGGACTTAGATACACTGTGGTAGACATCCTGCACCCCTGAACTAAGTTAATGGGCAACATTTTCAACCAGGCTGAAGCCTGGCCTTCTTGTCTGCAAGTGCAGGTTGCACCTGCAAAATTTGTGCCTGCACTTTGGTGTCTGTAAATGAAACTGCAAGTACAATTGTGAGTGCTTGCTTTTCTAATGAGCCAAGTTGCACCAGCAATCACACAGACAGGCAAAAGTAATTCAATACGCTCCCACAATTTGTTTCCTGCATGAAAAAAGACAACTGCAAGTTTAGTACATGTAACTTGTGCTTAGGAAAGGGTGGTGGCCTTTTTAAAAAGAGGCCCCAGTATGAGTTAACAATGGCCGTCTTTAGCCACTTTCCTTTTACCCTTTTTGACGTTCACTTGACATTCCAAGTGTTGAATCAAAAAGTAGATGGCAGAGGGATTTTCTTAGTGGTTAGACAAAGAAGTTGCAGGAAATGATTTGGAATGCTCAATGACCCATCTGGTTGCTTCATTTGTCTGAGGCATTTATCAGGGAGTATGTAATGAACTGGCTACACTATGTCTGTGTGTATGTGTGTACGCACGCATGCATATGAGGCATTACTTTCTGCTAGATAGAATCAGAATTGCTCATACAGCCTAACCTACTACTAACTAATGGAGATTCTCCTTTAGCTCAGGCGATAGGGACCTGTGTTCTATACCCACTCTTGACGTGAATTTTTGGAAGGTCTTGGTGTACAGCAAAATGAAAACCATGAGATTTTTTGAGTGTCTATGGATTAGTTACAATTGGCACAGTAGGCCCAACCCTCCCTTTGATCTTTCATTTTATGGACTTAAACAAACAGCAACATTTAAAAAAGGAAATGGCTGGAAGCAGCTACTTTGCTAGGAACTCACTGAGCTCACCAATTACTGGAAAGTAGCACACACTGAAATGATGCCATGTTAGAGCTTCTTTAGGGGGGCTTCAGGAGAGGGCTGAGTTGCCTATGTAAATTGGGAACATAGGATTTGCCATACCTCATCAGATCATTTTGTGCAGTCTCCTGCTTTTGTCAGTGGCCAATATATGATGGGACAGGGCAGATGACCTCCTCTGCCAGCCATTATTCACCTGGCTAACTGTGCAAAATATGGGGAAAGGAATTACCTCCTGATCCCTGTGGGTATTAGCTAATGCACTAAAGCTTTGATCATTCTTATCTTTGAGCGTATAACTACTAGACAGCGGACAAACCAAGACTCCAGATCCAAACACCTGTAGACTTTTGGGAAGTTTGGATCTGAATCTTTGCAGCTGGGGCCCACCTTTAATTATGACAGATGTTATTATTAGCCATTAAATCATCCTGCCCCTTTTAAGCACACAGTTATGGTATTAGATCCTTCAATGAAAGGTGCTATGTAAGTGCAAAGAATTATTGTTATTATAAAATTCACCAGGCGCTCAAATGCCTCTCAGTAGTCTGATGATGGTCAAAGCAATGATTTTTTAAAAAACAGTCTCCTCCGTTTCCCCAGGTTATGCCCACAAGTGGCAGATACAAAGTAACACCAAATATGAAATGAAATAAGAGCCAGTTATTTGAATAAGCCCCATTTATGAACAAAATTATGAAGGGGTGGAACTCTCATGACACATGCGCTGGTAGGAGGACTTATTGGGTAATATTGAAAGTTAAAGTGGGAAGGGCTGGTCCTTCCACGCACTGCAAGCTGTGAGAGAAAAATCCTTTAAAAGGTGAGGTGGGAGGGGGGCTTTTGCGCCAATCACTTACATTGCATTGCACCCCAAGGCAATAATTGCAGTGTCAAGCCTACAGGGTTAGAATTCTCTCTGCTATTCTTCTGTATATGTACCAAGGAGGCAACTGCTTGAAATAAGGAATTTCTCCATTGTGGCCTCTGCAGTGATACAGCCCATTGCTTCGCCTTTCCTTTAGTATGAATTGGCTTGGTGATCACGTAGATTTCTTCCTCCTCCCTTCTCCCTTAGAGCTTAATAAAATGACAACTGAAGCAGCTTTTTCATCAAATGCCTAGCCCATCAGTCTGAAAGACTCCGTCCGCCGCCTAAACCCAGATCCAAGCCCCTCAGATATAGCATGTGGAGGTATTTAGCTTCTTTGTGACTCAGAGATTGGAAGCGCCTTAAACTGATCATTTGCTGCTGATTATTCTCGAAATAACTAGCTAGCTATATATCGTGAAATTCCAGGTCAGGAAATGAATCACATTTTTTACCCCAGTGCTCCGGAGATTTGTATGTTAGCTGAAGATTTGCTAGATTCTAAAAGACTTGCAAAGCCGGGTCTGTGAACTCCACAGCACTATCAACCCTGTGCTCTCTGAGAGCCCTTAATGCAGACATGATTTCCACAAGGGGATCACTGGAGTTGTGGACAGAGAAAGCTAGCATGCTCTGCAAGCTCTATGTTTTGTGTCGACATTTTGTCTGTCTGCACAGGCGAGGCACATGTTCAATGTGTCCCTGTAGTTATGTAAGAATATGCTGCATGTGTGCACACCCTTGTATAATGGTGAGCATATGTGTGTGCATAGATTTTGTGTGTTTTTGTTAATGTTTCTTGGCTTGTATGGGTGATGCATGCACATATTTTCTCTGTACAGTAAGTATGTCTACATGTGTTTGTTTCACTGGTAGGTTATGCTCATGTGTTGTATGCACGCTCTGTTGTGTGCATGTGGCTGTGGACATGTATGTATATGAGTGAGCATACATTTGCATATATTGTGCATTCCTTGTAAATAAAGAGTATGGCATCAAAGAAAATATCAGACTTCATCAATTTCTACTTCCAACTGGATCATCCCCAGGCCCCTGAAATTTGACTATTCGAAAAGGGGCAATAATAAGCATGTGTTCCATGCATAGTGGGAGGCTATGTTTCTGTGTGTAGCGGTGGATAGTGTACGGCTGTTTGGCATGCATACCGCTGAGTACTGGGCCTATGCTGTACACAGGACTCTGCATTAAGATGCAGAGCTTACTTGTCATCTGTGCTCTGAACCAGACCGGCCATGTAGAAAAGGTAGTGAAGAACCCAAGGCTTACACTGTACCTATGCCTGTATCCAAGTGGAGCAGAAATCAGTGGGAAGGTTTTGTATCACAAGCATTTGCTTGAGTAATGAATAAACGAACGGCCAGAGAAGGAACTATGACTAATTACTCCTGCTATCTTGGCATACGTTCAAATGAGGCAGGTAGCTTAGCCAAGTGGAATTTATTCGGTACAAACACTTTGTTTTACATTACAACACTGAGTCATTTGTGCTCGGGTTTGGAAGTAAACTAGGAACCTGATAATAATCTTTATGAGTAGCAAACACGCTGTACAATAAAGAGTGGAAATCATCTTTGTGGTGATCCTCCCCTTCACCCATCATCTGGTGCCTTCCTTTGCCCAGCGTCACACCTTCCATTTTTTGCCCTCTCGTTACTGCCAATTAGGAGCAGAGTGAAAAACTCATAACCAATAATGGGCCAGATCCTCTCAAAGGGGCTAGGCTGCTTTACAGCAGCGGAGAATGTGGCCCCATGTATTTAAAATGCACTTGCCACCAACATGGCTTTGAAGTTCACTTTCCTTGAATGTCCAGGCCTGCAAAATTCCATTGAATGAGGATTTGCAGACAATTAATTAATTCAAAAATGTGAGCAAAGATTCAGAGAAAAATATGTTGATAACATCCTGCTAGTTTTGGTGGTAACACTGCTCTCCTAGGGGTACCATAGGCCTTGTTTCCAGAGCTGAATGCTGTTTTCAGTGCCCCTTTCCATAAGTGACAAAATGGCTGCCCCTGGCTGGTGGAAGCCGGAGAGTGAAGAATCAGCTTATTGCTTGGAAGAACTACAAAGTGCTTCACGAAAAGTTTTTCTTCATCATCATTCTATTGTTGCATTTTAAGCACCACGCTACACAGAACAATAACCAACCCGTGCGCAAGCTTCCCTTTTGATGTCATTGTTTTGCTGACAATGCTGTGCTGAAGGAGAGAAATGTGCTGCCTCCTCATTATACAGGGCTGCCGTTCTGAAGACAGGCCATGGCACGAAAGGTAACAAAGTCAGGAATGAAAGAGTATCTGCCTCCCTTCGCTCTGCTTTCATGCATTGGCCTTGACTGCATGTTAATACTGGGGTACATGCCTCGAAAGGTGCTATGAAATTCATCCCATGAAATATTCTCAGAGTACACTGCCTGTATATGCACCCCAGCACACCGGCTTCCATTTCTTTAGTTCACGCTATTACCTTGTAAGGGCCTGGACTGCACTGGGGCCCACCTAACTGCTAGGCCTCAAAACCATAGGGCCCAGCCCATGCCTGGGCCTCACACTTGGTTCTTGACTGCATGAGGACATATCTCCTTCTTTCCTTGTCGGTATGAATACTTGCCTTGTGCCCAGGCCTTCCTCCTTGTGCTTGGTGACATGGGGATTTCATTCACGTCTGGCTTGGTGGGGGAGCACCTGGGACTCCTTTCCACAAGACTGTGCATAGGCCTCATGCCTGGCATTGTGCGGCAGGGCACCTTCATCTTTGCTGTACAGAGTCATCTCAGGACACAGTGTGACATAACGCCAGGGGAAGGTGCATCCCCCTTGGTGAATGGTGAGGAAAAATTTTAGCTAATGCTCAGCAAAGAGAAAACTTAATTGGAAGACTCTACAGAAGTAACGAGGCTTGCGGGACCTTGAGCTGATGAATGGAGGAATATTCCTTCCCTGCTGGTCTGAAGGACAGACAAGGACACCTTCAAGACTTCCAAGCTTATCCACATCCTCAGAGGCACGATGAACTTGGGCTCAGACCCAAATTAGCCATATGTTTATTTTTGCTTTATTTTATTGACCTACTTGTTTTCACATTCCTTACTCAACAATTATCATTGGCTAGTGAGCGAGTAAAATAAGAGGAAAAATCCATACATGGGTATATGTGTGAGGGCATAAATCAGGGGGATAATTTGCTAGCACGCATTCAGTCCTGTACAATATGTGGAGATCTAAACTAGGGTGAATTTTCAGGCAAATATCAAGTGCTGTCCCAAAGGCTGGGTCCTCTTTGAATGTCAAAGTCAGGAAAGGTGCAGGCGAACTTGACAAACCAACCTGTGGAGTAACATTAAAGTTTGTAGAAGATACATTTCAGACTGGACTCCTCTAAGCCCGCAGTTCTCAGTCCAAAGGTAATAAACCATAGGGGAGTCATCAGTAGTTGTCCCGGGAAGCGGTCATGTCACCACTCCCATTCTTTGCTGTGTTTCAGTGCATTGTTACATAGCAGCTTTGTTCCACTGCAGAGAAGATGGCTTTTCAGATTTGGGTGAAGAGATCTCGGTATAAAGAACTGTCATCCTCCACCCCAGAGATGCCTACATTCCAGGGCTGGGCAATTACTCTTTATAGCCATATCAATCTCACCAGAGTATTGGAGGAAAACTTCAGCATCAGCTAAGCCCTTGGGATCCCCCCTCACCAAATCTGTCAGCACTTGCCCCAGACCTCCATTTTGCCTGCTTTCTTGCTTCTCTCCATGTACATGTAGGGTGCCGTGTGATTCAGAGCTGGAATGCTCTTCCAAGGCTGGCAGCATTTCCTCGCTAATTAATAGCCCTGTTGTTTTTATGCTTTATTGTTAAAGCCTGTGCATCCTCTTTCAAAGTTTGGGCTTTTTTAAGAAAAGAGGTTGCCATGGATACGGGCAATTCAATTACAGGAGTTCACTTGGCCGGGCAAGAACTTGCAATAAATAAACTAAATAAACAAACAGTGCGAAGTATGAGGAGAGCTGGGGAAAGAATAGAGATGAACTTGACCTGCTGTCATTCGCCTGCTTTCTCTCTCTCCCACTCTCTTTTCTGTAGATACAGAGAGATGGGACTCCACGAAGCTTTAGGTGAAGTGAACAAACAAATACTCAAACAAGTTTCCTTCCCATCCAGGTTCTGAAAATTTCCCACAGGATCAGGGGAGGAAAGAAAAGAGATAATGGAAGAGAGGGAGAGAAGCATGGAGTTGTTCTTGAGATGGGCCCCTTCAACGGATGTTTTTAAATCTTTTTCAAAATAAGAACAGCTTAATGAAATTAAGTACAATTTTAATGAAATTAACTTAATGTTCAGAGCCCAAGCCTGGACCAGGACTTGGGATTGTTCCCAATTCAGTAGCAAGGCAGGGAGAGGGAGAGGGACTAATCAAGAGAATAATAGCCTCCAACTTTTGATAGCCATTTGCATTTAGAGGGACTTAGAACCAGATTTTCAAAAGAGCCCAGCTTCCACTTAGGCCATGTCTACACTAGAAAAAAGGACTTTTAAATACATGTGTTAGTGAACTCATGTGAACATTCCAGTTAGAGCTCATCAGGAATTTTCTCTTGAAATAATTTTGATGGAAAATTTCAATTTTGATGAGTTTTTTCAATTTTCTGTTGGGAAAACTGAGACAAAGCATGTGGTTGTAGGTCAGTTTGACCTGAGTCAAAATATTTCATCTGGTGCAGTCTCCCCTCTGACAAAGCCACATGGTGCATCATGGGAGTCATATGACTGCGGGTGCATCATGTCCTCTTTGCAGCCTGTCCAGAAGAGACCCAGCTCTCTAGTCCTCCTCTCTTCTGGTATCACTTTCACAACTGCTCCACTAAAAGCCTTGAGATATTGGAGGCCTGAAAAGTCTCACAAGGGCCCAAACATTGGATCAAAAGCCTGAAGTTAGGCAGAGTTACACCCAAATAAGATGATTTCCCATATTACTAGTCACATCTCACATTACATTGTAAAAACGAAGAAACATTTATAGTTGCTGATACTCTGGGGACCTATATCCACCCTCCTGGAGACCTTGACCCAAACTTCTTAATCAATAGGTAGTCACAAAATTTCACTGGCAGCCTATCAAAGTTGAAGTTTCATAAAGGTACAGGGCCAGATTGTGATCACAAGTTATTTAAAGTAACACTGGTGTAATTCCATGTAACACAATAGAATTACTCTGGATTCCCACTGGTACAAGTGAGAGCAGAAGCTGACTCATAGCACTCTCAAATATGGTGACTGACTAGCTAGCATATACGTGTACCTCAGTCCTCTGCTAGAAGAACTCAGAAGTGTACAATTGTTTCATAGTCCCTGTACTGCTAAGAGAGATTCTCTTTTTGCTAATGTAGTGGTGATGTGTTACTGAAGCAGGTGGATCAGAGAGCTACTCCTGCTAACACCAGCAGCAAGTTCTGAGTGGCTATATAGAATAGCAACAACTATGAAGTCACTAGGTAGCTGTGGATTTGTTATAATATGACTCAGTTTATCATCATGAATGTGTATATGAGCAAGAAAGACCTGGATTTCCATCATGTCTTATCAACACTCTATTCACCCTCCAGCCAGTAGAGGAAAAAATTCCAGAGATTCCCAACAGCTCTGGAGTTTGTCATAAAAGGCTAAATTCTGCTCTGAGTTACATGTGTGTATAATTTACACTGCTATCAATAGGGTTACTGTGGATTTACACCAATCTAACTCAGGACAAATCTCATGGTCCCTGGTCTCCCCACTCCTGTCTCCTTTAGGTTTATCTTTCCAGCCAGATCTCTGCTGTGTGACTCTATTGCTACCAGGATGTTTAGCTGCCTCTTGAACTAATTCACTTTGTTTCAATGATTACACCTGGCATCCTTTCCCCTCTCTTCAATCTGACTTTCTTTTAACTTTCTTTTCTCTCTGCCCATTCAGACTGTGCTCTTCCTGGTATTAAGGACAGATTTACCTTTGATCAGGGAAAACTACAAAGCTATGAGGATCATTTACGATTCTAATTGGACCTAAGTAGTGTACGGACCCAAGGCCAGCCCTGACTATACCAATTTATGGAGGATCTGGAAATCGGACAGCCTTTATTTTTATAGCGCAAAAACAACTATGAAACTACTCATAATTATGACATAGGTCAGTGGACACATTGGGGTTAAGGATGGCATTTGGGAATCAGGCAGTCCTCACGAGTGCTTATCTTACCTCTGTCATTGATTCCTTCTATGGCTGTGGGCAAATCACTCAATCTCTGTGACTCAGTTTCCTCACATGCACAATGGGAATAGATGGACTCAGCTGCTTTGTGAGGAAGAATGTCTGTAAAGTGCCTGGAAGAATGGAGAGCGCTATATCCAAGTTTATTAACCCCCAGATACAATGATGGGCAAAATATAGACACTTAGAGAGAGATGATATGAGGCAGGATGGTGTTGTGCTGGTTAAGGCACTGGACTAGGTCTCAGGGATCTGGGATTAATTCCTCCCATTGCCATAGATTTCCTGTGTGACTTTGGGCAAGATGTTTAACCTCTGTGCCTCATCTGTAAAACAGATAAAGAACACTGCCTTTCTGTTGTGTCTATTTAGGTTTTAAGGTCTCTCTTACAACATGTATGTGCGGTACCTAGCACAATAATCTTGGATTGGGCCTCTAGGCATTACCGTAATACAAATAAATAGAATAATGGAAAGCTGTTTTTCTTTTTCATTTCAGATTCTACAGCGGGCCTACCTTTCTGCTCTATAGATCAGCCTGACCCCCCTAGATCAGCCCTAGTGCATTGAAACTAGGTATCTAGCTAACGGGCAGTTTGTGTTCCCAGCCAATAAATACTATGCAGTCAGCACCCGATGAAAGGAGAAGAAAGTGCATCATATTTGAAGGCCATTAAAGGGTTAAAAAGATTCCGTCCATGTTTCCCAGTAGGGGTGTTTATGAATGGCCTGCTTGAGAATTGGTTAGGTAAATGAATTATTATCTACAGACACTATATTCAGTTACAATAGATTCACAAATCAAATTAAGACAAAGATTTTTTTTTTATTTCTTTATTTTTCTCTCCCCTCACCACTTTATTTTGTTTTAATTTTGCACCTAGATATGACAGTTCATCAGCAGTTTGAAGATGCAAATTTGGATTTTTTTTTTTGTAAAGCCTACAATGGAAAGAAACGTAGAAAGACCAACAATTCCCGCCCCCCTGCCCCTTCTTTTTCCTGGCTACATGTTTTTAAACCTGAGCTGCACATCATTACCTCGTCAAATTCTGGCAAAGCCATCTCCTTTCTTCACGAAGGTGAGCATTAATAATGTCATGTACGGGGGGCAAACTCATTACCACGATAGGATTCTATCATCTTGGAGCAGAAGCGGGGATTTAAATCTACATTGGAAAGGACTGGCCAGCCTGGATCCAATGGATACTTTCCAAGAAAGGAAGGGGAAAAAAATCCCCATTTCCTGAGTTGCCTGCCTACAAAAGTAATAAATAAATGAATAAAATAAATCTGTGTTTACTTCAGATATTACCTTTACTTTCTGTAGATCAAAGCAATCCAAGAGAGTTCAAATGATGAGCTATTGTGAGAGTGACTCAAATGTACCCTATGGAATCCTGGGACTGACACGGCTATAGCTACATTGCATATAACAACTTGAGAAATAATTTAGTTGTTGAAAGCATGCTGAGAAATCAAATTTCCATTGCAGAGAGTCTGGGAGAAAAGAAATCGGTGTGATGCTGTTTGTTCCCTAACTGCAGAGAGAGATATTCACAGGGGATAACATCAATTGCCCAAGCAGTGATCTTGTAAGCTTTTGAAACAAGAACTCTCTCCCCATTCTGCTTATAGAAGAGGACAAGGCATGGTGACAAAGAACCCCTTCAGATTAGGTCAAGCTTCTTCTATGTTCCTGACTCTCAGTCTTTTATTTCCTTCCTGATAAATTCGTCTTCCAACACAGCACACTTCTCTTTTTTTTTCTCCTCTCCTTTTTCCACCCTGGTTAGCATCTTCAGTGGCTCCAATGGACAAATAACGGAGAAAAACATTCACAGAATAATTCATTTGAAAAATATTGTCAAATTTCTCAAATAAATTATTTAGTAAATGTTATTCAGCCAGGTTTAGTGCTCTAAGTTGGTGCAACTTCAATGGAGCCATATTGATTTATAGTAGCTGATGATCTAACCACTAGACTGCAATTTTAGGACTCAATCCTGCAAAGTACTGTACACCGTGGCCCTGATCTAGCAAAGTATCTAAGCACATGCTTAGCTTTAAGTAGTAAATATATAGTTATAGTAGTAAATTCTTTAAAAGGAAGAGTTATAGAAGAGATATAAATCCTTATGCTTCATGGCTTAAGACCATCTCTAACTATTAGCGGTTAGGAGGACACTCCCTGGGGGGGGGGCGGGGGGTGGTGGATTTCCCTACATCCCCCGTACAGTGGTGTTTCTTGCACCGTTCTTTGAAGCATCTTGCTCTGGGCACTGTTAAAGACAGGATATTGGACTACATGGACCTTGGGTGTGATCCCGTCTGTCAGTTGCTATGTTTTTATGCATCAGCAGTGTTTTCCAGTCAGCATCTTTCAGTATCAGGATCACAGGAGATTCTCTGGGTTGGAATGCCTTCAGAAAAACCCACTGTTTTGTAGTCTATGGTGCCGTCTCTTGCACACTTCTACTAAAGGGATGAAGGATGCTAATACCGAAGTCCATCTTGTTACCTCCCATACACTTCCATGCAATGACCAGGCCTCATTAACCATGCAAATGCTTGAACAAACTAACATTTGACAATCAAAATAAGGCACTTTAGTGTCAGTGAAGGTCATCATTCACGTGTTGGTTCAAAGGTGTTTGGCTGGGTGTCTAACTCAAAACTAGTGGGTGTGAATAAATACAAGCAACTAGCACACATCGAATCATGTTTTCTTTTTTTGCTTATTTCATGCCACTAACATGAGAGCTTTGGGCTGTTCCTTGTTGAATTATTTAATTAAACAACACAGAAACCACCCCAATATCCACCTCTTTTCAGTGATGAAATTTTCACCTCACCTCTTTATTTGTTTCCATGACATTTGCAATCACCTCCATTTTATGAGGAAAAAACCAAAACCTATAGCTGTATTGTCACTTTACCTCTTTTCATGCAAAAAAACCGAGAGCTTTGCCAGTGCAAAATGGATGCCCACAGATGCCCACAGTTGGCCCTGGGCAAGAGAATTCTGTGTTTAGGCAGAGATGCCATCCTTGGCTCACCTTGTTGTGTTGTGCTGTTGCAAAACCCTAGAAGAATGGGTGACATTAGATATATGGTGCTATCTGAGTTGCAATTCCTAGTCACAATGGAACAATTAAAACAATTACTGTACGCTTTATATAACAGGACAAATGGATCACAGCGTTAAAGGCTTTGAAAATATCCTATAAAAGCTGTACTAATGCATTCATGTATTAATCCCCCTAATCCTGTCAAACTTCCAAAGTCTTCTGTAAAAAGGCTGACAGGAGATCTCAATACTAACAGCAACAGCTATTTGTGAGAGAGGCTTTTTTTTTCTTCTTTTTTTTTTAAACCATTTGACAGCGTTACATATTAAAATTCACTTCACTTTCAGTTTCATGGGACCCTGAGCTCTGGCTTAGGATATGGCAAAAGGCATTTTTGCAATACTGCTATTAACTTTGGGCGATCCAGCATATTTTCTTGCTTTCTGTCTTATGCCCCCTTAAAGTACCTGGAGGCACACCCCTGGCTGGTGTACATTGTCACAGCTCTAGCTGATTTACACTAGTTGATTTTTGGCTCACACTTTGCATGAGAGACACTGTACAAAATAGAGTGGTGATGTCTTTTAAGATGTGCCTAAATTGTAGAGGTTGGATCAGCCATTGGATCCCCAAATGACAGCAAGGTTCAGAAGGGGGCACTCTGGTTCAAACACCTTCCTAATTTTCACTTCAGTGGAGCTATGCCAAGTCACACTAGCTGAAGATCTGGCCCTAAATCTCTAAACGCCTTATTAGAGAGCTTTACGATGCAGTCACAGCAACAAATGATAGAGAGAAGATAAGAGACACAGACAAGGTTTGAGCTGTGATTAGAAATGGGAGGGTAGGAGTCGCAGGCAGGAAAGCTCTCCCAACACCACAGATAAGTTTATGGGAAGGGACAGAATGAGAGCAGTGCTAGACAAATCAGAAAGAGAACTAGAGAGAATCAAGGTCGGTCACTGAGACAGGCTCGAATGGGTCCACAAAGGGCTTGAAAAATCAAGGAGGGCAAGTTTGATTTCAACCCTGAAAGGACTCAGGCGCTTAGTGGATTTGTCCGAGGATGGGGCCTTTGTGATTATCTCACAGTGCATGCAAGGAGGTGAGGAGTGGCATTCTGAGAGTGCTGTAGTCTGGAGAGCTGGGAATTGGGCAGGCCAGAGGGAAGGGAATTGCAATAGTGCACAATGAAGCCTGTGTGTCACTGGAGCTGGCACTGACAGACGTGCGGCTTCAGCACAGTTGCCTTCTGAGGCCACATAATGGAAATGGCAGCATCCCAAGTATTGACCTACACCCACAGCCACAAGAACATTTAATTAAGGTGGCAGCGGTGTCCTCTGACAGATGTCATTCAGCCAGGCAGTGGTGGCTACCGTCTCAGCATAGTGGGCGAGATAAATACATGTGATGAGTCAGTCAGAGTGCAATAGGGTGGAGGAGCAGAACCGGTGAGTCAACGTTCACAGATTTCTTTCTGGAATGTGTAGGCTGCAGCAGCCAGACGGACTCTTAGTGTTCAGTGAAAATATGTTTGTATAACTTAATTTAGTTACCACACTGTGGGAGAGCTGGCGACTTCAGCAACTAGTTCTGATAGCGGAATATGTTTACAGAAATTAAGGTTATTGACTGCACTGAGTCTTTTCAATTGGCCTATTACTGCTCATTTTAGGTAACAGGACAAATAGATCACAGCGTAAAGTCTTTGAAAATCCCCTGTGAAAGCTGTAATAATGCTTTAATGTATTAATCCCCTTAATCCGGTCAGACTACCAAAGAATTTTCGTAAAGGCTGACAGGAAATCTCGGGACTAACAGTGGCACCAGCGCTAGATGCTTTTCAATAGGTGGTTTTTAATTGTTTGTCGCTCTTCAGGCTTTAATACACTCCTCAGCTTGGCATGAGTTGGAGCTGTGGTTTGTGAGATGCCTGGGTGAGTGTGGAGGACAGTAAACTGGTTTGGGCCAAAGTCTCCTCTCATTCATATGAGTGTAAAACAAGAAGTGCAGTGAATTCACTGGAGTTATATTGGCACAAGCGAGAGGGAATGAGCCCCCTAGCTTTCATTTTCTCTCCTACCATGTTTTCTCTCCTCCTTTCTTCCACTTTCCTCTTCTCTCCTTTGCCTCATTTATTCTCTCATCTTTTATTGAACATGTGTAGTTCATTCTTCCAGAAAGCAAAGCAGGAAGTTGTGTGTGTGTGTGTGTGTGTGTGTGGTGTGAGGGTGCACATGGATTAATTTCTGGAGTGGAATCCTAGACACCAATCTTATGAATTGCTCTGCATGGACGGACCCATGTGCCTGTACATGGCCACATAGACTTCAGGGCAGGGATTTCAGTAGGACTCCATGTGGGTGCCAGGATATGCCCACACAGAGCGGTTTACAGGATCAGGGCCTACACTATGGTGCTAAAGTCAAGTCTTTCCCATCTCGAGTGCTCACCTGTGCCAAAATGTAACATACAACATTATGCATTGGTCTATAGACACCTTGCATGCTGCTGTGGGTGTGATAGGCTCCTGTGAGTCAGCTGGTGAGGTGCATACATTGGGTTACAGGACATCAGTGCTTCAGCAGAATGCCCGTGTACGTCTTTGCTTAAGTGCTTGAAGGTCGGGAGTTTCTTTTTAAATGTCATATAGCTCCATGTTAGCAGTATTCTGGCAGTGCTTCCTTGAAAGGTGGCTTCCCAAAATTCAGCCATACTCTTAGCACTCTATAATTTAGATTGAGCTGAAGTATTCAGACTGAGATTTTGTTTTCCTTCCTTCACCTTTTTGGTCACTGGCAAAGAAAATGATATTGTACGTGAAATATAATAAGCAATAATGGAGCCCTGATAGTGCACCATTATCTTTTCAGCACATACTTCCCCTTGCACCTCCCATCTGATTCACAGTGTGCTTTAGTGGCTTGTGTGTTTGCCGAAGTGCACTTTGTGGATTGGGCTTCCAGTGCAGTGAGTTACCTTTGTTATATGGGAGGGGAAAAAACCCAACCCAATAACAGCTATCTGTGATGTTGAAGTGCCCAACCTGAATTCCGACTTTGTGCCTCATTCTGATCTTATTTACACTGGTGTAGGAGAGAAGTAACTTCACTTCATCAACAGAGTTACTCTGGTGTGAAATCCGATACCATATCCTGCTTCCTTTTGTCTGCTGTGGCCACTGGCTCAATTTATTCCCTCTCGCCAGTTAGTTTGGGAAAAAGTCCTTGCCTTCCAGGGTATGAAAGCCTCCAAATCCAAGCTTCCACAACAATCCTTTACCCTCTGACTGCTATATCTTTTTTCTTGGTTACAGGATTCCTCCCTTTTAGATGGATTCATGCCATCATTTTTTTTCTGGTTTGGGTTCCCCAGCCGGGTTCTCCCATGATGCATTACAGCCAACGATTCCCATAATACAGCATGGCAGATCTCCAAGAGGGGACACTGCAGTGCATCATGGGAAATATAGTCCAGCCAAAGAGCCTGGCCTATAGAGAAGAATGGGGGACACAATGCAGGAAAACTACTGCTTCCAGGAAGCACCGTGGCTGGATTTAATCATCTACATTTTTGTTTTTCATCTTAAAAATTTCGGTTTTCAGTTTTTCATGGAGAAATCAAAATTTTTCACAGGGGAAAAAATGTTCTGACTAGCTCCAGATGCAGGTCACCCAAGATCACAAAACCACGATCCTGGAAGGTAACTTGTGCAGCACAATTCTAAAGGGAACTGGGCTCTCTTAGCACCGCAGACAGATTCAGGATGCATTGCATGGTGCCACGTTACTTCCTCACAGAGACCCTTACCATAATGGCACAATCTGAATCATACATTTTATGCTTTGTTCTGTGCATAGATCATTTTTAGAGCTATTTTTACATGAACAGGATTCCACATTCCCCTACTTAACTCCTTGGCAATGGTGTTTTTTTTTTTTACCAGCACAAGATGCTGTGCCAAGAAAAATCTAATACTCATGAATGGATTAACTAGATATTATAGCAATATCCTTCAATTTACCCACAGAAGAATGGAAATAGTTCCCTTTTGTGTAAAATAGTTTAGAGAGTATTTCACCTTAACTTTTATGTTCTTGCTGTTTGTAGTCCAGAAATCAGTCTTTGCAGGAAAATCGATAATAATTCATGCATGCACAGCTCACATCAGCTTCCACAGGACATTAGGTTTTGTAATAACGTTACTGAAAATTGGAAAGTTCCTTTTGTAATAGAGTAGAGATAACTACTGCAAATGCTCTTTCACACATGTTATGTGAGTTCTATAAGGGCAGGTAGTCTATAAAACACAGCTTTATAGGTGCATTGATTTCTACAAGCTTTGCACTGAAAATTTTCCAACAGCTACGACCAGAAATTCATGAAACCTTTCACCAGCTTCATCAAGGGGTGTGTGTGTGTGGTAGTTTTCAAGTGTAGATGTGTAAATGGCCTATTCATTATTTACCAACTTGCCAAATAGTCATGGGGTGTACAGGGGAAAGCAGTTTTCAGGGCTGGCACTACAAAGTTCCCTTTTCAGCCACCAGAGACCTCTTTAACCCAGGTGGGGAGCATTGGCAGAAGACAGAACCCCAAGACTAAGACTCAAGGGATAAGAAAGTCTTGCTGATGTTACTGCTAACACTCAGCATTTCTATGTGGAAAGCTTTCCATCTTAGGATCTCAGAGCAAAGCAGAGCAGTGTCATTATTCCTATTTTACAGATAGAGACACCAGTGCACAGAGAGGCAAAGTCACAGAGCAAGTCATTAGAAAATCTGAGACGTGAATCAGGTCTCCTGATTCCTAGGCCAGTGCGCTATCCAGTAGTATGCAGTGCCTACGTAACAAGAAGGGGTGTTCTTCCTGGAATGCAGAGCATATTTTTAAAATGCACCTTAATTCTCAGTCCTAGTGATTCAAAATGAATCGTCTTCTGATTTTCATAAATGGTGAATTTTCAAATTTTCAGCTACTTATTTGCTCCTCAGGTTTCATGCCATTACAAAAATTGGAACATATTGTGTTTGTGGTTAACGGGATGGCAGATAAAATGCAGAGCCATTCATCGGTTCCGTCAACAGTTCAAATCCGGGCCAGACTTGCAGTGACCTGTAACGAGCCAGTTCACTATCTCAGCTTTATTGTGCTGGAAATCTGCACTGCAGGCCTTGATCCAAAAGAATATAAGGATTGTCACAGCCAGCGCTCAAAGGAAAGAAAGAAAGCTAAGGCTTCCATCAGCAACGCTGGTGTTTTCCTGCAGTCAGAAACCAAATATCCAAGTTTCCTTAAAGATAAAGAACTAAATTTAAATAGTTCTCTTGACTTTCCACCTTGCACCTTCCTCAGTAATTGTTATATCACCCAACCACTGGGAAATGAACTGGAAGCTTCTTTATTTCCCTCCAGCAATTCCTGTTGCCCAGTTAGACCAGCTGGTGGACTGGGTGCTGGAGGCTCAGATGACTGTTCTGATCTCCATTCACAGTAGTGAAAGTATGAATATTTGGTTCCCTTGGACAGAGGGTTTTAACCTAATGGTTGACAAGTCTCATGCAGGCTTCATCCCCTCCGTCATATAACCAAAGGTCAATACTCTCTGGAGTCTGTTGGTGTCCTTTTTGGAATGAGTTACTACTCTCCATTCTGTTCCTCATGGACAAGTAGCTACATTGGAAAAGCTGCCACAATGCTGGCGGTAGTTGACTTTCTACTTGGCAGTCTCACCAGAGAAGCAAAAATTGCGTGGGCAAGTGGGACTGAAATATCCTCTTGCTTAAATGGGTAGCCCCTCCACATTAGGGTGATGGAGGGTGTGTAGAGGGAAGCTTGCAGTATTGTTGCCCGGACTGTTCTGTGGATTTATAGCAGATTTTATCTCTGGGGACAAGATTCTCCAAAAGTGGTTAGTGGTTTTGGATACCTGCTTTTGTTGCAAGCTTGAGACACCTTAAAGAGTCCTGAATCTGAGAAAGCCCTAATCACCCACCCATCTGAAAATCAGGCCCTTTCAAGTTGGGTCCCCAAAAATGGGACATCCCAAACCCTAGCTCCTTTTGAATATCTTGGCCCTGGATTGACAATCAGGCACAATTTGATAACATTAAATTCACTTATTTAAAAAAAACAAAACAAAAAACCTATTAATGAAATCATTTGGCTTTTGACAGGAAATATTTATGTAGCCGAGACGATCATTTCTGTGGAGTAATATTTAAGCAGATTTTGTGGAAAAGGGAATGTGTGTGGGGAATTTACTTCAATAATTATGGTTTCCATAGCACTTTTTTAAAAGAAAAAGGCAAAAAATTGTTCAAATAAATATGAAGACCTAGACATAACTAATGCTGTGTCAATGCAGTTTTCTAAGTGCATTTTTTCAGCTCTTTGGTGTATAATAGAAAAATAATGAATGCAAATGCTGTTGATATTCATTAAAATTCTGCAAATGAAAAATGACTCACCCGCTTCAATAATTCTAACCCATTGCATAGAAAATTTGAGAATGGCTTCATTAGTTAAACCATTAGGTTTGGCAAATGAAGAGAAGGCTCCATCCACCATTTTCCTACTTCTAGGAAATGTTGTCTTTGTATGACAGCAAATTTTCTGACTGCTAAGATGAAAGACACTTCAATCATACTAGCTGTGCAAAATGGCTCCAGAAATAACCTCTCTGTTTGACTGTTACAACAGAAATGTGGAGACAAAGGGTCAGTGATGATGATGATTGGTGATGATGATTAGGATAGTACCTAAGTGCTCTATTGCAATTGGGACCCCATTGTGCTGGTTACTGTACAAACAAAAAGTAAGAGACAGTCCCTGCCCCACAGAGTTCACAGTCTAAATAGTCAAGACAGACAAAGCATGCAAAAAATACAGTATTTTTATCTCTACTTTAGAGATAGGAAATTCTTCTTCTTCTTCTTCTTCTTGTGGTGTGTAGGAACCCCAGTCATGGACCAGGAATCTATTGTGCTAGGTGCTGTACAAACACAGAACAAAAACATAGCCCTTGCCCCACGTAGCTTACAGTCTAAGTATAAGACAAAAGACAACAGCTGGACAGAGACAGATGGGGGAGTACAAGGAAACAATGAGATAATGTTGGGAAACATGACAGGCAGTGGTCTCAGCATGCCAGCGGCCTAACTATTGTCAAGTTTTTTGAGAGACTCAGGAAAAAGGAGAATTTTGAGGAGGGAACTGGAGGAGGAAAATCAGGTAGCTTTGCTGATATTAGAGGGATCTGCTCCCAAGCGTAAGAGGCAGCATGGGAGAAATCAAGAATGTGTTTGTTTGAAAATTTAACAGGTGGGCGATGGAGGCTGGCATCATGGACTCATCAGAGGTGGGGGTCCACACGTCAATAGTGAACGGGAGATGGTAGATCAGGTGTGGATAAGCTTTGGATCACCTTAAAAGGGAAGACGAGTAGCTTATGTTTGATGTGCTAGAAAACGAGCCAGTGAAGGTGTGAAAAGAGAGGGGTGCCGTGGTTAAAGTCAGTGGCTAGGGAAATGAGCTTTGCAGCAGCATTCAGAATGAATGCAAGAGGGGCCAGACGGCATTTGCCGAGGCCAGAGCGAAGGATGTTGGAATAATTGAGGCCATGAGATGTGGAGAGACTTATCTGACCTGCCCAAAGTCACATTGGGAGTCTGTGTTAGAGCTGAGAGCAGCATCTAGTCTTTGAAGTCCCAGGCCAGTGCTTTAGCCACAAGCCCATCCTTTCTTAAAGGGCTACTGCCCCACTATTTATTCATCCCACACTAGGGATGGCGTTTGCACTGAGTGAAAGGTGAGGAAGTCATTGCCAGGAGGGATGGAACGCATTTCCGCCCAATCTGTTGATAAAGTCTGCAGGGGGTTTGTGTGTGTGTTGTCTGCATGGGAAATACAGTGTGAGTTGCTCTTGTGGCACCAGCAATGCAGGGAATAGCTGACACCTGAGGTACATGGATTGTTCTGACCTTGTCAGATATGACATTGCCCATCATTTTGCCTAAAAAGAGAGAAAACAGTATTGATCTTGGTGCTGGGCCTAATGTCTGTTGCCCTATGGAACCTATGATATAGCGGTGGGTGAAACTGACATAATGCAGAAGTTTTGCCTAGAATGAGATTTCATTATGGAAGTTGCATCCTTCTCTGAACTATTCAAACCCCAAGAATCTGCATAATTGGATAGGAAATCCATTAGTTGGGCAGGAAATCCAGAGCCTTCCCAGGAGCTTTCCAGAGCTCCCTCAGTCTGCTCTGTCTGGTGATACCACAAGAATATACTTATCAGATCAGTTTGGCTCATTGCAATAAAGTTCTAAATGGAAAGTGGTGCATGTGGATGTGCAATATATTTCTACGCATGCATGAATATTTACCAAAAGCTAGGTTCAAGCCCAGGGCTAGAAACGACACCAGTCTGCACCATTCAGATCCACAGCCAAAGTCTGAATGGTGTTGGAGCTGATGTGACAGTTCTGTCATACAGCGATGATTCAAAGTCATGAAGTTTGGATCCAGGTTGGATCGCGCAAGCTCAAGGTGGTTTGGATCCAATATTCTGGTTCAGACTCATCTTCTAGAGTGGGGACTGGAATCTGGATTCTGATCCAGATCCAAACCAATGCTCAAGGGGAGTCTATATCCAGTTATCCTGTGCTAGCCGGTCTCTGCTAGAAAAGTGTGCAGCTCAGTTGTGTGTCTGGGGGGTGGGAGCTGGGGAGGGATGAGGTTGGGGGATGGTCAGTGTAAGTAGTAGAGGTGGAGTGATTTTATTTCTTAAACAGTTTGTTCCTTACTAATATTAAACCACAAACTAAAACAGGGACCCTAGTCTCTGTGCCTTCAAGGTAGGTCTAATGTACAGTAGTGGCCCACAATGGGGATGGTTTGCCCCAGGTCACACAGGGAATGTGTGGTGGAGCTGGGAATAGCATCCAGTTCTTTTAAGTCCCAGGCCAGTACCTGAACCACAAGATCATCTTTTCCTCAGGGCTCTGCCCCTTTGCCAGGTGAGAATAGCCGTGCATCTGGCCACGTCCCCTCACTCATCCTTCTTACCCTCACCGTGCCTCAGATGGTGCGGGCCAGCAGCCCGAAGGAGGGCCGTTCTGGCAGCATGGCAAGCATGGAGCTACTTTACACGGCGAGCAATTCCACGGGGGACGTATTTCTTGGAGTTGGTAAAGGGGCTGCAGTGAAGGAGAGAACTGGGCTCGGGGTTGGTTGGCCGGCAGGCAGGTGCGTCCCTCACTCTCACAGCTTAGGAACACCTGGCGGAGTGAGCCAGGAGGATGATATTTCCATTCTGAATCTGTTTTTGAGGTGCGATGCTCCCCCGAGCTGTGGTTTTTGCAGTAATAAAATCTAATCTGTTTTCTGATGCAGTTAACAGAAATTGCATTTCCAGTTTTGTGTCCTGTAAAGAACAACGGGCTCTGGGGATCCCTGATAAAGCTGTGGAAGTGGCCCTTGGCTTCCATGTGCAGGGAACCAATCAATCCGCTGCCAGGAATTTTCAGTAATATCTGTGTTGATTGCAGCTCAGGTATAATGAAGACAAATCCTGTGCTGGCTAAAGATCAATAACTCAAGGAGGGAAAGAGGTGGAGGGGAGTAAGGGACAGAGACAGCAGGAGCATCTGCCAATGAAATCCTCTCCGAAAACAATGAGCTTTCAGACAGAGCCTAGGGCAATTAATGAGAATTACAGAAAATCCTGTGGGTATGAAGAAGACCCTGTGAATACAAAATGTCTCCCTCCCCCATCCCTACAAAATCCAGTTCTTCTTAGCAACTCCTTGGAGAGGTATTTAAAGCCCATTAGAATGGCAGGAAGCCATCATTTAATCAGCATGCTAATTCCTGGGTGACAGCACATGGACTGGCAGCTGGAGCGCTACCTGCATCTGCTTAAGGCAGAGGGGTCTGATAAGTCATGCTTCTAGTATATAGCAGCCCCAGAGGGTCCAGAGATCTGCCATAGCAGGACTAAGGCACTACGGAGTTGCTATGAAGCATTGAGAGATGATGAAGCTGGCCCAAGAGATTGAAGAATGGGTCTAGGGGTCCTTTGATGGGTTTGACCTATCCCTTTGACAAGATGGTTAAGTCCAACGATCTGATGCACAGACAATATGGGCAATAAGATGACTTGTATGGGTAGGTAAGCAGGTCCAAGAGACGGACTGACTGCTGTTTGGGGCAAGTTAGCAGGCCCCATAGGCACGCAAGGCGAGACGCAGACACCGAGCGGAGCATTGTAACCTGTCCTGCCTCCTTCAATGAGTGCAGATTGGCTTCTGAGCAATAATCTGTACCCAGTGTCACCACCACAATCATTACATTCTCTGTGGGCTTTAATTTTTAACCTTACATGTCTGATTTTTTTAAAATATTCATTGGACATCCTCTTAGATTCTTGTCATAGCATCTTGAATCAAATGAAAGATGAAATGTTAACAAGTGTAACAAGCAGGACGTTGGCCTGCTTTGTCCTCCCTCCCTTTCGCTCTCATCAATAGCAAGCCCTGAAAGGGTTAAAGTGTTGTCCGTGACTCTCCTTTTGCTGAGATGCGAGAAATAAGGGTGTATTGATTTTGGTGCTACGTGCTCTGTATTTTGCTTGTGCTGTAAAAGTGATTATTCAACAGAAATACAATTGCTTTGCTCCGTTTACAATTTAGCTGGTCATGCAAATTCCAACATCACCTGCTCCTGGGATATGGAGCAGTCACAGGATTGCCAAACCCCAGCATTCAAAAATCACAAATCAGGCTTTTAAAAATCATGATATTGGATTAGAAATCATGAGATCTTTTTTAAAAAAATGACAAATTTTTGACTCGCATCATTTGAGTTCTGGTTTCTGAGCATTAGGGGGTCCTTGGTTCATGTTTTCAAGCTTTTCCCCCACACGCATAAAGGAAAGAAACTTGCATTTTTTTATTTAATAAAAGAAAAAGAAAACTGAGATTCCACCTAATCACATGAATCCAAGAGCTGGGGCTTTAGGAAAATAATCAAATATCACGAGACTTGCAATATTTGACATGAGAACTGGCAACACTGCAGTCAACTCAGCTGCATAGCCCCCAGGGGCAAAATAGCCCTTGTATCTTTATTTCCTTGGATGAATGGAGCTTCCCTCTTCTTGTGACACAGGTACATGGGATATAGGTCTTGCTCCCCCTGAAAAGCATTATACACGGGATGGCCACCTTCCAACTGCTCCCTTGTAGCCTCAGGCTACTCTGCAGGCACCATGCCTCAGTTTCTGTTTTCTTCAGCTCACGGTCCCTTAAATCAAACTATCAAAACAACTCTTCTCCAGCCAGACCCCTCCTTGCAGCTGGATTTATTAAAATAACAAAATCCATCTCAAAGTTCTCAAATCTTCAGCATGTCCACACTCCCAGGCCTTCCTGCTGGGGTCACCTAGGCCTTCCCTGCCTGGAGCCTTTTCTCTGAAGACTCAGGGTCCCTTGCTGGACACTACTCTCTCCCAGCAATCTTTGTAGTCTCTTCACCCTGAGCATCTCATCACATTGCGTGGCATCATCCAGTCCCTTCTTTGAACCTTCCTGCTGCTCTTAATAGGAGAATCAGCTCCTCTGCACCTAGCTGATTCAAGCTAATTAAATCCCAATCCTTATCCCAGGTGTGGCAGGCAGGGCTAATGGTATACAGCTGGCCAGCTCCAGGCCTCCGGCCTTGAAAGGATAGGCCACTAGTTACAAATATTTTAGTATGAACTACAATTTTCTATGTGCTTCGATTAAAGACAGGCCAAACCCTGCCTCATCCCTTGGGCTCTGCAGGTAGGGGATACAATGATGACCAAGTCCATGTAACAGAGGGCTGAGTCATGGGGGACCCTGAGAGAAAGATCATTCCACAACATAATCCTCACCCTTGACACGGCCTTGATGCAGGGGAGACACACGAGAGAGGCCTGAAAGCTAGGCCCGTCAATACACTCATCCCTTCCCCTCTAACTGTCTGTTTGAGGGAGGGTATTTGGCAGTGCTGCATCTCTGGGGCATGTAGTAGAAACAAAGGCTTGTCAAGCCCAGGCATGATATAGTTATTCTGGATGTTTTCTCAGCCACAGCTTCACAAAGGCATTGCCAGCGGTCCAGTCTGTGGGCCTTTCAGGCAAATCGATCTCTTAGTAGCTGCATGCTACAAGAAGAATTTCTCTCCTTGTTCTTTTCCAGGGAGTAAACTAGAGATGATTTCTGCTGGATGTCAGATTTGCATAAACTCCGTAGTTCAGGGTATTCTGGAGGCTTCAGGGAACTGGCAATGGGATACGGGACGATCAACTCTAGGTCAGCTGATGAAACTGAACTTGGTTTAATACTGATGCAAATGGTTACCATCCGATGTCAGATTGGCTTGCCTAGGAGAAGATGATCTCAGTCCCGTTCCTAAGGTAAAAATATCCATCTTACAAAAATCACCATCTCTGGTACGTTTTCCATGAACATGTGTCACATGCATTTTCATTGTACACTGAGGAAAACAAACTTCAAAAAACAAATGTAATATCTCCAGGAGAGAAAGAGGGGAGCATCCCTCGAAATCCATCTGATCCTTCATCTTGAATCTCATCAGATGGACTCTCTCACTCTGTCGGATCCTCCATGTTAGATCTCCATACAGTATCTCTCTTATTCTGTCATATCGACCATATTGGACATCCTCACAGCCTTGCCCCTATCAGTGCCAGGCAAGGATGCTTCTTACCTTGAAAAGTGCAGTGCAAAGAAAACAGAATTTTAGCTCCGTACACCGCAATTTGGTCCAAATGTTGGCAGTCTTAGCAGAGGGGCCAGCAATTGATTAGACATGGAGATCAGATCTCCGCTCTCCCTTCGACTGAAGGTCAGAGTTGATGCATGTTGGCAGATATCAGTCTGAGGGAAACTCACCTTCCCACTGCTATAGCTGTTCTATGAATAGAAAGAACGTTAGTCCCCAGGACTGACATTCTAGCACCTTTAATTAGCACTAATGTTACTTAAATAATTCTAAATGAATTGGATGGGAAACATTTCCCACGCCTAAAGCACCAAAGAATCTGCAGGATTCTCTGAAATGCAAACCCAGGAAGGTGAGGGCTGCATTCAGAGAGCAGGCTGGGGAAAGAGACAGCATTAATTCTGTAATGCTGCAAAGCGGAGGAGGGAGGCATATAACATTTATGAACAAGGTCCTGTTCCTTTTCTTTTTCTCCTCTTTAATATTGCAGTCTTTTTACCAATTGAAGCAAGACTTTGGTGCCAGCATCCCATCTGTCTTGGCTGAATGTTAAGCTGATGTATGCAAAATGGGAGTGAGCTAGAAGCCCAGTGGACCTGCATGGGATACAGAGACACAGCAAAGGTACATATACTGCTGTTCTGACTATGTCGTTTTACTGCTATATGTAAAACACCATCTGTGGTGCAGAGACCTCTGCTATGAGGGAGATGCACATTTAACCCAGAAAACTGTCAGCTAAAGTGCTGTAAAGTTCCCCGTAAGTGTCTTCATCACTCTTTGCTTGAGAAAAGCACCTAGCACGATGGAATGTTAGTATCTAAAGCTAATGCAGATACAGCAAGCCAAATTCAATACTGGTCTACGAGGATGCAACTCCACTGACTTCTTCTTATAACTCCCTTACCTTCAAGGGCGTTAGTGGGCGTAACTCCACTGACTTTTGGGGTGTAAATGGGTATGCCAGGGACATCAGTGGAATGGTACCTGTTTACATCATGGTTGATTTTGCCCTATTGTCTCAATTAAATATATATTTTCATGTAAAACAAGCATTCAGGGCTAACAGATTCTGAAGACTCCCTCTCTCCTACCCAGGGTGCTTGGGATTTCATTTCTTGAGCTTTCTGATGGCTGTCTCTCCTCACCTTCAGAGCATGCTGCAAGACACACCTGTCTGAACTAGCATCCTCCCACACGTCGCAATGACAACCTACTCAGAAGGCATCAACTGCCTATTACCATAAGAGAGGAATGAAAGGAGCGAGACAGACAGCTCTGCTTTCCAGAGGTGTGTGATGCGACTTTATTGCTGAGAAGCCCTGAGATACGATGGCAACGAGCAGCCTGGAAATGTCTATAAATGAAATGAACACCCTACATTCCACGGCCGCACCACGTGCAGATTCACTATGCAAAAAAAATAATCAGTTCTGCTTTCAGCGCTGCTTGTTTCCTGCTCCACAGTAAACTTGAGAGCCTCTGAGAATTAGCTCCTGAAGGAGAAAGTCCAGGCTCCTTAAGATCTCTGAAGCAGGGACAGTAAAATACTGGCTGGGCTGGAATCAGTTGTGGAGGCTGAGTTCAGTACCAGGCATCTGGCGATTGCAATGCATTTCACTCACCACTGGGGGGACTTTCAGCAATTGGTAGGCTCAGCAGCTGGTAGGCGGCAGCTTAGGTGCTCAGCATTCGCCAGCAGGTGGGCTCCTGCCACGCGAGCGGCTGATGAACGATTTCAGCAGTAGGGAACTTGCCGTTCAGTTGCGTTGCCCTTGCCTGTGGATTGGGCTTGCTGCTGAGCTCAGCACTGATAAAACCAGCTGGAAGTTTAGGGACATTTGCCTCTCCCCAGCCAGTGGGTGCTCACTCCTGACAGCAGTGGGGTGCTCTTGGGCGCTGGTGCAACCACCTGAAAAAAGTTGGGGAGAGGGAGGAACGGGAGTGAAAATGCCTGAGACCTGCAACCACACCGAGGGAGACATCAACAGGAGAGTAAAGAGGTGGAGGGACCTATCCTCTTTGCTCCCCCAAGTAGCTGGACGTATGTTTGCAGGGGCATTTCGGGAGCCAGTGGGAATTTGGAAAAGGCAGATATCAGGCATCAGTAAGAAGGACAGAAATGCTGAACTTTGTCCTGCCTACGCAGAATTCATCTAGGGACATATACTGTATCGTACGGAACCTGCTGGTTTATTACTGAAGAACGTATCTCCCCTAGCAGGAACTGAGCCACTGGTCATTCTGAAAGGGGCAGGGACGCAGATTCATCATCTAACATTAGAAGTCACGGAATTAGCCCGAGCAACCGGGAAACGAAATTAACATCTTGGGAGCGGAGAGAAGGGGGGCGGGGAAGAGAGGGTAAACGAGAGGGATCTGGCCTGGATATGAGGAGCAACCTGGAGGGAGCATCCTGGGAGCGGCTGTAAAGGGAAGGCTAGGTAGTAGCGGGGACAGCTGGCCACACACAGAGCCGAGGCTGTAGAACTGGGGGAAGAGGCTTGCCAAGAGGATAGAGGCAGCTGTGGTGCTGGAAGAGGCTCAGGGTATATAAGCAATGGAGCCACTGCTGGAGGAAAGAACAGCCTGACGCTGGACTGGGGAGCTGAGTCAAAGCAGCTGAAGGAGACCAGGGGAGGAGGTGCATGACGATCCGTGCACAGAGAAACTCTCCTCCCTTCTCATGTACCAAGAGCTTCCTTCTCCCACTCTTGCCCTCACGCCTTCTTCCAAGCTGCCCCCTGCGCCTGGAACTCCTTCCTTGTCACGTTGCATTGGGGCCCCTCTTAGCCTTAAGCCCATGCTCAGTTTTAAAGCAGGTGAAGCATGTTCAGTGAAGCCAAGAGGACTGCACTCAGCTTTCAAGTTAACCATGTTTAAGTGCTTTGTTGGATTAGGGAACAGGCACCTATCCTAAAACCCTCACCTCCTCCTTTAACCTCACTTCTTATGTGGGACCCACAAACGTGAACCCTTGCCAGTACAAATGCTGGCACCACTTGTTATTAAAACTGAGGATGCACCATCCTGGGTATCTCCCAGCAGGTTTTTTTTCTGGGTCTAATCTTTGACTCTCCATTTATACTGCAGTCTCCACAGGACAAGGGCCTTATTTCTTCTGTGCAGCACAAAGCAAAGCATCAGGGTTTAACCAATAATAAAACGTTGTAATAATTATCACCAATTGTCAAAAGACTCTATTTGAGCCTTTAGAAGCCACGGTTATGTAAGGCCTGGAGGCTACAAAGGCGAAAAATACTCCACAAATGTCATTTGCAAAGCAAGGAAAATGAAACCCAGTACACACAAACACCCATTATTATTTTTCATTATGTATTAAGGTAGCAGCTACATGCCCCAGTTTAGATCAAGGTCGCTGTACATAATCTCTGCCCCAAAGAGCTTATAACTTTAATAGACTAGATAGAAAAGAGTGGACGAAAGAAGGATCAGTATCCCCATCCATGTGGAGAGCTGAGGCCCAGAGGGATTAAGACCTTGGTCAAGGTCATAAAGGAAGTGTGTGTCAGAACCTGGGATTAAACCGAGATCTCCTGGGTTCCTGTCCACTATTTTAACTAAAAGACTATCTTCCTTCACGTGGTGCTAAACAAAAGATGTCATTTGCTTTTCTGTGCATGTACCTTTCCATGCAAAGAAGTCTCCCGGCCCGCTACGGGGGCCACCTGTGAAGCAGCTGCCATTTTGTGCATTAGGTCAGATCTAGAATGTTGCAGGGTGAGCCACACACTGTGCTCTCTCTGTTGGCAGACTTTAGAAAAGTTTTTCTTGTTTTATAAAACCCAAAAACAAAAGTCACCGGGCCTGAAAATGAAAGGTTTCACTTTATGTATTCTGAAAAACATAACAATGCCAACCTCTTTCTTTGATTCTTGGCTTCAGACCCAAGTACTGCCAGTTGAACTGGAAGTACATTCTGGGTACTTACATGTAAGTGAGCATAAATGAGCATCGGGGTTAACCCAGGCCAAAAAACTTGCAACCTTTGGCACATTTATGCCCTGATAACCAATTTGGCACACACCTTAGACCAGGTGTGTCAAACTCATTTCCTATGGCGGGCCAGATCTGAATTAAATGTACTTCAAGTGGACCATACATACCATAAATCGACATTTTTTTAAATTAACATTATTGTATTATATTGTACTGTATTACTGTATTATAATAAAGTTTGACCAATTTAATTATATATAATCAAACCTAATTTGCTTCTTGGCATTTCTGTCAAGAATGAGCAATAACACAACTCTTCTGAAGAAAAGAAATTAGAATAGGAATTTGAAGAACCATTAAATTGAACATTTGTTTACAGTGTGTGTGAAGTCACTCGTTTTACTAGGGAAACCAGGAAGCAGGTCCTATTTTTCAGGACCTATAGGAATATAAATGACCAATTAAAGCAAGTTATTTGTTCCTTTTTTGGAATTTCAAAGTTCTCTCTTTTTCTCTCCCCCTACCTTTATCAACTTTACCTTCCCCACTGGGATTGTTTGTTTTTAATCTTGTGAAGGCATCAAACAGATTTATACAACAGTGAGTAAAATGTTAAACAGGTTTAAATATCCAGCAACCGCTTACCGAGCGCTGTGTCTCGTGCTGCGGCCAGAGTACACTGATCTCGTGGCAGCACGCTGCTGCCGTGAGAAAGTACAACGCTGCGAGATGTCACGTCAGCGCGTGCTGACGCCAGGGGCCAGACCAAAAAGGTCGGCGGACCGTATCCAGCCCACGGGCCGTATGTTTGAGACCCCTGCCCTAGACCTAGTCTTTGATCAGAAGCTGACTATCTGCAATCAGGTGATGGTGCGGTTCAGGGAAGGATTATTTTTAGCATCTTAAAAACTGTTTCCAGGTCACAGCCTCTTTCTTGCACACTTTGGCCAGGAGCAGTATTCTGACTGCGGATGAATGGATTACTACAATACACGCCACAGTGGGCTGCCTACGGTGGAGCGCTTTCACCCCAACCTAGCACAGAATGCAGCAGTGTGATTGTTTCCGGGGATGGGCAAAGGGGGTTAGTGCACACACTCCTTTGTTCCCTGCATTGCCTTGTGGCACTGAGTGTTAGGGCAAAATTTCATCAGCTTCCGCAGAGGCACCCATCGGTTGGTGAGTGACTCAGTTTGCATGAGCAGAGCATACAAGTCGTGCGTGCAGTCTAGGAGAGTGCACTCGCAAATCCTGTTTTATGCATGTACCTTTGTATTTGACTACTTGGTCACCAATGTGCTCGGGTGAACGTCACGTAGTGGCAATATTGGCGTGTAAAGGAGCATTCTGTAGTGTGCTGCCATATACAAATGCTGTGATAGCTAGCTAGCTAGAGAGGATGTATGGGGATAGATAGCTAAATAGATAGCGTCCCTTGGCACAGTCATGAATTCATGACTATGTGACTTTAATCCTTATCTTGACAGGTGTTTTAATCCACCGAATGTAAATTCCTTCTTGTGATAATCCTTCTGGTGCATGGAGATGTGGACAGATGCTCTCTGAGATTGAACAGGAATACACAGGAGGTGCTGGCAGCGCAGCGGTATTTACATAAATGTTTCCTATTCTCTTTGGTTTGCTTCACCTCCTGACATTCCATTCATGTTCTCTGAGGTTGTTCCTCTACCTGCTGTGTCTCCTCTCAAAACGTCTGAATCGATGCAGAAAGGCAGCTCCAAAATTTTTCTTGGTCTGCCAAGCTACTCCCAGTGAGACTGTGGAAAAAGAAGCCAAAAATGATAATTGGGAAAAGCAAGGAATCCACCTCCTACTTTCCACTGGACAGTGAAGCTTCTTTTCCAGCAGTTCTTAGAACTTCATCTTATGAAACAATGGAGAGCGTTTTTTCCCCATTTGGATATGAATACTTGCCCATGTGTTATCTTTTTTCAGAGGTGAAATCATACAAACACTGGGGAGAGGGGGGATAATCTGGAGTCCTCAAGCCAAAATGAGAAAGGCATCAACAGAAAGTCTCCCTCAACTTCCTTCTCCAGTGATGTTGCACCCATCTTTCGTGTAATTCAGATTTGTATTAACTTTATGGCCATTGATGCTACTGATCAGTGTAGAGATCTGATCAGAACAGATATCCTTCTGATATTTATGGGGCCAGGCTAGGAATATTCTAAAACAACTATTTTTCACAGTATTCACTGCACATCTGATCCCAACTGGAACCAGAATGTATGGAAATGTCTGAAAATGAAAGACAAGTTTTTAAACCACAAAACTAACTGGGTTTTTTCAAGGCTGCAAAAGGGTCGGAGTTCATATTTGATTCAATGCTTATTTCATACAAACTGGTTTATTCTAACCCTAGCAAACCTGTGGATAACATTCACTACTTAACCCACTCTGGTCTGTTGGGATTTTCTTATTCATAATGGCTCCAGTCCTGAAGGCCTTAGCCATTTTTGACATCAGCTGACCTCCCATTGATTGCAGTCGCAGTTTTGCTCAAGTAAGAACTGAATAACAGGAAAGAAAGGACCTCAAGATTTGCCCCAGTGATACAGGAGTTGATGGCTTTATGTTTTAATATACTGGCATTTGTCAGTTCTCTGCCAGGGCTTTGACATGAATAATGTTTCTGGGACTTCTCTGAATGTTGAGCTGTGACGATTCCACTCTGCCTTCACTCCTGCCAGGGTCCCCTGTTCTCTCAAAGCCAGATTCCATCAAACTCCATTTGACTTTCCCATGCCGTGGAAGCCAGAGCAAAACCATGCAAGTCCCAAAACAACTGGTTTCTTTCAAAGATTGCTGCTCCACTCACATGCCGTTAGAGTGCTCTTTCCTCTTTAACTTGCCTTGCACTGAATTTTTGAATAGCTGCAGTCTCTATGACACTGCACCAGAATGCAGATGTTCACTGAACAGACCACAGTCAGGAAAAAAGGGAGCTAACTAGAGAGGACAACACTGAAGTGCACCGTGTTTGCATAGGCCTATGCTCTGACCTCCCAGGGCTCTGCTGTTCAGTGATATAAAAGGACAACTACAACACAGATGTCCTTCCTCCTTATTTCTGCTTGATTTACTCGCCCTAGATTTAAAACTTCAGATACTTCTGGAGTTACTGCTGTAAAACCTGTTCCTTATGTATCACACCCTTCAACTGCATGGATCAGATGACTAACAACTTTCCAGTCAAACCCTTATCATCAGAATTAACTAGCAGTGGTCCGGAATAGAATGATTTGGTTTATGCCGTTGTCTATGCACTCCTCCACCTCTCAAATATCTACTTAGCCCTGTGGGGGTGCTGCTAGATACTGGCAGATACATCACAACCATGCCAATCACAGTTCTTTTCAGGGATCTAAGTGAGCCAATCAATCTAAAATCCTCCTTCTCAGTGTCTGTGAAATAAAAACCTGAACTTTCAAGCATGAAGCTGAAGAATGAAAGTCAAACAGGCTCAATATGGATTTATTTCTTCTAATACAATCAATCAGGGATTAGAGCTTTGTCCTTTTTTTTTTTTTTTTTTAAGATGCCTTCAGCCAAGTTTGGTGTTAAAGACATTCTTCATTTTTATAGATTTTACTGGCTTCATGTGTCTCAGCAACCTGTTTGCAGATGGTTTGAAGGACCCAGGAAGCCTATGCTGTGTATACCTCTGTGCCTCATTCCTACAGGAAACATATTCTCATAGCAACTGGCAGGTGTTGCTTGTTCTTCATCAGACCTTTTGCTCTGGCACTGGTAGAGCTTTGCATGTAATTGCATGTTAACGATTGTAGGGTGCATAATGGCATGTCTGCCCTGGGGGGTTATGGGTGTATTGTGAGCGGGGGCAATGGATCAATCAGTACATGCAGTATGGAGGAATTTCAGATAGCCGATTGTGAGAAGGATGGACACACCTATCTCCCCTATGTTTCCTATCTGCTAATTTGGTATAATTACAGCACCAGGGCTCCTGATAAGGAGCTCCGAGCCATGGCATCCTCTGCTACCAGTGAAGAAAGCATGGAAACCTTTAAGCATTTCATTCGCCATCTGCCTTATTGTGTTATGCTGGCCCCTAAAAATAAATACTGTAAATACCTGGACATGCTAATCTCTCTGTAATGAGACTGATAGCAGGTAAAGTAGGTCTCCTGAGAGAGGTAGCCTCCTTATATATAATTCAGCTACCACCTCCTCCCTAGGATTAGGGAAATATTACTAAAGCACCATTTGAATGACTGCCTTTTTTAGCCATCAAATTGAATTTAAGCCCACAAAAGTGAGATTTCTAGCACGAGCTAAAGGCAGGTCAGGTGCTATACAGGTTGCAGGTGTGGAAGTTTCGCACACATGAAACTCAATCCGGATTTATAGTGATTTTTGCAATTCCAGCCGTGGTGCTGTAGGCAGCTCTTCATAGGCACATCGGTTTTGACCTGCAACAACTCCTGTTATTCTAGTTCTGAGTCATCAAACAGCTTTACCAAAGCAGCTTAATCTCCCCACCTGCAAAAGCACCTGGCTAGACCAGGCCTGACCCGCTCCTGACCAGAGACTGACAGTGGAATAAAAGTGGGTTTTTTTGTTTCTATCGACACGGGGCATCTTTGGGATGAGCAGTATGGAAAATAATCTGATTGTGTTTGCTCTGGACAGTCTTTGAAACAAGCACTTCCTTCCTGCACAGGGAAATTCTGAGAGTAGCCTTCTGGAAGCTGGTGTAGATCTATTTGCACTGAGCATCCCTTGAGCTTGTTAGTGCATAGTGCAGAGGTGGGATCTAGACCTATTTGTATTGTCAGCCCATCAGATCAGCAGCAGAATGGATCCTAATCTGGTCCTGTTTGCACTGGGCAGCCCTTGAAATAGGCATTGTGTAAAGCTGGCAAGATCCTGTTAAGTGCTGGACAGATCTTGGGCTCAGCTGTTCAATGGCTGATCTAGCCACAAGTGCATTGTGTAGTTCTAGAGACAGACTTAATTATGGCTGGCACTGGGCAGCTCTTGAGACAAGCAACATGGAACCTGTGCCAAGACCTGGTTGCAATGGGAAGTTCCCATGTCTGACAATCCAAAAGCTGATCTGTAATATATAAAGAATGATTAAGTTTCTCACTGTTTATTGCAAGCACCACTCAATATAGAACCTCACTGATTGTAGTCTTTACAAAATGGGTTTATTTGCACCATTGCAGGAGACTGCGGTGGCTTTTGCATTTTCATTTCGTAATGATAAATTACCTGAAATCGCTCCTCACTGAACAGATTCTCTCGGCTTTAGCTCCTGCTACGATCTTTCATTTTGTGTCGAAAATTGCAGTAGAAAATTTCCTTGAGCCGTTGATATGTCAGAACAGAGTTTATTATCACTCGCCATCCCAGCGTATGGAGCTGTGTGAAAGGTTTTGTAAATAATATGACACGGTAGGAACTCATTTGATGCTGTGATAGGTGATGAATATTCCTAGCCAGGCAGGCAGGGTGAAATGAACTAGCGGGATGTGCCATGTTTTCTAGGGAGACACATTCTTGTTCTGTAATAGGGCTATGTTAATTAGTCATTTTAGTGCATGAAATACTATTTCAGTGACTGACTCTTCACCTTCTAGTTAAAGGAAATGGTGTAATGTCAAATCTTGTTCGTGGCTTAGTATTAACTATGTGCTGCCTTCATGCCTGTGCAGCACAACACTCCGTAGAGAATGTATCTTCTGCATTTGATGCTGAGCACTGAAAAAATCAAAGCACCTATGTTACAGTCCTAGTTCTGCCAGAAACAAACTCTCTGGGGCTTTGGGCCAACTTTTTCAAACATGGAGTGCCTGCAGTTAGGTATCCAAATCTACAGTCAATGGGAGCATCTCTCCGAATATCAGGCCACTCATTTAAGCAGTGAAATATGGATTTAGGTGCCTAACGCTAGACACTTTCATTTGAAAATGTGGTCTTTAGCCTCTCTAAATGTCAGTTTCCCCAGCTGTAAAATGGGAATGATTATTAGGTAATTAGATAACAAGATAATCACAACTGAGCAATTCATGCGTCCAATTTTCTGTGATTATCCATTCCAGTTTTTTAATGAGTTGGCTTCATCAATGTTCACTATAAAGCCACCGGATTTACCCTGGATTCAGGTGGGGGTAACTGAGAGCAGAATATGACCTGTTATCCAACAATGGTTCACACCATTAAGCAAGTGTATCAATTTACCGGACTATTAACTAGCCTCTGTCAGACAGTATATGGAACTTGCTATTCAGTTTTGCACAGAACAGCTCTCAATGGACTTGGCTGAGGTTTGGAGCAGTCAGTTTAGAGT
Source organism: Emydura macquarii macquarii (assembly GCF_026122565.2). NCBI lineage: Eukaryota > Metazoa > Chordata > Testudines > Chelidae > Emydura > Emydura macquarii. The sequence goes on from NW_027130828.1 coordinate 13,358,864, forward strand.
GCAGAGATTTGAACAGGAGAAGGACAAGTGTGGTATGACCCTAGTACAGTGCCCCTCATTAAGGACTTCAGAGAGTCAGAATTCAGTCCCTACTTTCCAACTGCTCCATGGGGGAAGTAACTCATCATTTTTCCTGGCATAGCTTGATTTCCCCTCTACTCTGGCCAGGTGTTATGGGGCAGAGTAAAGGCTCCCCAGCCATGCCTGTACATTCCCCACCCAGGTGCAGGTAAAGGGAGGCTGCTGTCAGTTCATATTATAATCCTGATGTGTGTGGCCGATGAGGGGAAGTTAGGAAGAGGGCACTTTTAGTCTCCACCCCTGCACGGATGTATAGGCTGTCTTATGACTGAGCCTGAAGGAAGGAAGGACGAGCCTATGGTATCATTATTGGTGTGCATGTGAGTGGCACTGCAGAAGATCATTAGATTATTATTTACCATGTAATCTGGAATTCAGAAATCTCAATTTGGTAGGAGAGTATTGTAAGATTTACAAGAATGAATCCATATAATGGATTATATGTTCATCTGTCCATACATCTGTTATCTACCATCTTTCTCCTGCTCACTAGAAAAATAAAAAACTAAACAAACAAAAAAGAAACCACAAAAGGAAAATATGAAGCGTTTTTAACTCACACGGGAAGTACAGTCAGACTGCGTGTTTAGGATTTCGGCCTTACCTGTAGGCCACATCACACCGCTCCAGTCTAGTTGTATAAATGTCATTTACTCTCATTTTCTGGTCTCTTTACACCCTAGCACATCTAAAATGGCATTAGGGTAAATGAGAATCAGGCCCAATTCTGTTTTGTGGCAACTTTCAAGGTTTTAAAAAGAAAACTTTTTGAATGTTTTCGCTAAATGGAATTGTGTCGAAATGTCCATTTTCTAAACAAAATCTGAGCTTTTTGATTTGGGAAGGATTTTTGAATTCAGGGCTGCATGGACGCTTCTGACAAAAATAGGCATTTAAGAGAGAGAACCTGGTGATTCGGGCATAGGCCTGCAACGTGGGAGACTCAGTTTCAAGTCCATAATAAAAGCATCCACACAGGGAGTTAATCTGCTTTAAATTCACAAACTACCTTATTTGGAATTCACTTTTTTGTATAGCCACGTCTTAAGTGTTTTTAGGGGTGGGTCCTTAACCTTTCTGAATTTGATTGTGAATGGGTCCTGATTTCTGCAAATCTAAATTGCTGAATATCTGGGATGAGACAACTTCAGCTGAAGGGCTGTTTCTAAATTGTTATTTCAGCTCTTGGACATTTGTTATTTTTATGTGTATCTTTTGAATCATTCCTCTTCAGCAGCTAGCTGTTCTCATTTATTTTCTACTGTTGAATATTTGGCATGATCCTATTCTGGAGTCTTTCCTTTTTGTCCCTCTATATTTCAACCGCTTGGTCTCCTGCTACTTTCTTGGGGCTTCAACAATCATTTATATGCAGACAGTGTCCAGATTTATCCCTCCTTTCCTGAGTTTTTTGGAAGCTTCCTTGTCAGTGTATATCTTACAGCCCAGTTTCTAACTGGATGATGTTAAAGCATTTATTATTCAATCCAGCTAAGGCTGAAATTTTATTTTTAGGACCTGTCACTCTAGGACTTTCCATTTTGAGATAAACTCATCTCTGATGACTCCTGTTCCTGAGCTACAAAATCTGGCTGTTATTTTCTGTTCCATGTTATTTCTCTCATGTATTAACTCTTGTTAAGATCTCACACTTTTATTTACTAGACATTTTTTAGGAGTTGTTCTTATTTCACCACCGAACCCCTGATGCATGCTTTGGCTCTTTCCCATCTTGACTTTTGCAGTGGCCTTCCGGCTGCCGTCCCTGTTGCTCTGTTATCTAACACTACTTTTAATACAGAGATAGAGTGGTGACTGTTGATATGTCTGACTCATATCTGTTTCAGCAAGCCTTTCTTGGTGGATTGATGGGTTTGGTTCCCAAGGGTTTGTTCAAACCTTTCTTTGGGGGAGAAACAAGTTTACACTACAAGCATTTCTTTTGAATTTCATGTTTATACCAATCTGAAAACTCAAAGAGGAACTTACTTAGCTCCAACTGCCTGGTTTCCACCCAAAATGCAAGCTTAAAGTTTTTGTTCTTCATGTCTGCTCATGCTACTGCAGCTCAAATAATTATTGCAAGTGAGCATGAATGGGTTGCAGATACAGTTAAATGCTAATTTGCTTTTGAATTTAAACAAATATTTGCAGACAATTTTCCCCGCTACTCACTTGCCTCGAGTTATTATTATGTATTATTAACATAGCACCAATCTGTAACTGTGCATGTCATGTTACAGACAGACACAATGACAGGTCTCTTGCCTGAGGATCCTGAAATCTAGATTAGGCAAAGGATGACAATAAACAAGGGGAAAGTATTAAAGGACACTGGTTGCAACAATGCAAGATCATGAGATGATCCTAGCATTATGTTTACATCTCGTTAGTTCTGGCCTTCAGAATGAAGGCTGGGGAAGATGTTAGTGATGAAAAGCCAATCCCAAAAATATGAGTCTCCAAGAGAGGTCTGAAGGAGGAGAATGAGGTCTCCTAGAACCAAACAATGTTGCCTAGTTCACTGAAAGGTTTACAAACATCTGCAAGCCTGGCTGAGTTTCAGATTCATAGTGAAGCCCCAACCCACTCAAATTGCACCTGATTTCAGGATGGGACGTCATACACAGCTTTACACAGAGCCATGAGGTTTGTTTGGTGACTTATTCTTGTTTAACTTGATCCTTTCTCTTGGGATTTTGAACTAATTGCCTTTCTCGTTTCATGTTTGATTCAGTTTGGGTTTTTTTTAAACCTGGCCTGGAGTGGTCCGTTTTTAGAAGGGTAACCTTTCTTCCGGAGTGGTGCCCATAAAATTTGTGCTCTCATACCTACACCTGCAATTCAATCATGAGTGCAGATCAGGTCAACAGAGGCACAGACCCTCAGTTCTCTTCCTGCAGGTATAAAGAATGAAGGCACAAGTTTTGCTGGCACAAATTACACCATCGAAATGGGAGCTAGGACTGAGCTCAAATGAAAACACACCAACAGAAGGCAATTCATTTTACTATCCCACCTATGTGTTCTGCCTGGAGGCAATTTAGCTTAATGGAGAGATAACTTGGCGAGAACTCAAGAGGCCTGGTTATATTCCTGGCTTGTCCACTGGTCTGCTGGGTGACTTTGGACAAATCACGTCACTGCTCCAAGCCTCAGTTTCCCCAGCTGTAAAATGATATTTGTAAAGCCCTTTAATTATGAAAAGCATTATATAAGAGCTAAGTATTAGTATTGTTACTCAGCTCCTCAGACTCTACTGTACTGGTTTGTCCTTGGTGCCTGTGTCGTTACCATTTTCAAATTCTAAATGCAGGCCCTTTTCTCTTGTGGTTTCCAGCCTGCTAGAACTCTCTCTCCAGACGTTCATGCCGCTGGCTCATTTGCTCATTTAAAATCTAAGTTTAAATCTTTTATGTTTTTTTCAAGTTACCACCTTGTCTAATTTCCTTTTATTCTTGCTTTATGTGCTTATCCATGTACTGTGTGAGTGGCTCCTTTTTCCACTCTGCACAGGGCTTTGACTTTGGTGAAAAGTACTGTATTAATCTCTAATAAAGTACATGTAAACCATTCATATCACACCCAGCACTAGGGAGAAGAATGCATTATGCTAATGGTCAATGCGGGCATTCTTTAAAACTATATGCATGCCGCGGGCACCTTTCTTTACATGACTTCCAGCGAACACAGGATTCTGAAAGGAAAAGGGAGGACATAAAGGTAAGGTATCTGCTTTTGGTCCCTCTAGACCTGTGTTTTCAGCAAGAACAAACGGAGACAAAGGACAGATTTTGTTCCTGGTTGATACTGCCTCCTGCTGGCATAAATCTAGGGGCACGTTCCTATTGTCAGAAAGACCATTGGATGAAGGGGGTTATGGTGGGCAAAGTGGCCTGAGGGGCAGCCTTCAATGCCAGCACACCGATGGAACCCTGGGTAGATGCACGCTGAGAGTTTGTCTACACTGCAATTAAACACCTGCGGCTGGCTCTTGTCACCTGACTCAGGCTTGCCGGGATTGTGCTGCGGAGCTGTTTAATTGTGGGGTAGCTTTTCAGGCTTGGGCTGGAACCTGGGCTCTTGGTATCCTCCCCTCTCGTAGGGTTCCAGAGCTGGGCTCCAACCCGAGTGGGAACATCTACACTGCTATTTTTAGCATGAGCTCCACAAATCCGGGCTCTGAGACTCGCTGCTGGAGGTAATTTTTTTTTTTTTTTGCAGCGTAGATGTACTCTCAGACACTGATCCTCGCAGCCAGCACCATATGGGCACAAGTTTGCTTGCAGGTATTTTCACTGAGTATTGCAGAATATTCTCCACGAACGTATTTCAAATGCATGATTATTAATAGTCACATCGGGTAGTAGAATCTAAGAGTTACTCCCATCCAACCAGGGGAAAGGAACATGCCCTGTGACCTCTGCATCCAATAAAAAACAGCTCAATTGTTGAGTAACACACTCACAACAGACGTGCCTTATAGTGATAGGCTCAACCAGCTCAGCCTATTTAGTTTAACAAACAAAGGAGGTTAAGTGGGGACTTGATCACAGTCTATAAGTACCTACAAGGAGAACAGAAACTTGCTAATAGAGGGCTCTGTAAAGTAGCAGACAAAGATACAGCAAGAACCAATGGCTGGAATTTAAAGTTAGACTAATTCAGACTGGAAATAAGGTGCATATTTTTAACTGTGAAGGCAATTAACCTTGGAAAATTTACTAAGGGTTGTGGTGGATTCTTCATCACCGGCAATTTTTCAATCAAGATTGCACATTTTTCCTAGAAAAACCTACTCTAGTTCAAACAGGAATTAATTCAGGGAAGTCCTATAGCCTGTGTTACACAGGAGGTCAGAGTAGATGATCACAATGGTCCCTTCTGGCCCTATAATCTATGAATCCATGAACCAGTCAGAAACGACCAATGGTTGCTTGCAGAAATGATTGTTCAGTGGCTAGTTTTGAACAATGGCTACATTTAAAAAAAAAAAAAATCACAGTTTGTGGGTGCAAACAGAAAAAGAGACAAATTCGTCAGTTAAATGAATCATTATGGCTTCTTCTGACCTTTTCATAGCACGAGCAAATTGTGCCTAGCTCCATCCGGCAGCTTCTGAGCGTTGCAACGTCTTTCTATGATAGTCATGCATACAATATCTTATTACATTTGATATTAATAGCAGTGTGGTGCTCAACTATTGAAAATCCATATGGCCTGTATAATAGTTACTGTATGACAAGCAATGAGTCACAAAGACAGCCTGCGGAAGTGCATTTCCAGCAGTTTGCTCAAAGTGAATGTAGGAAGATAGCGATATAATCTGTGTATCATGGCCCAGGTGGGATTGTGAGTAGCTGGATTTGTGGATGGCCTGCAGGAAGATACGATTTGGAAGATATGTGCCCGGGGGGGAGTGGTGTAGGTTGGGAATATGAAGGTGCATTGTGAAGTGTGGTTGTGAACACAGTAAAAGTGGCATCATTCATGTACCTTTCTGCATGTGAGTAAGGGGACATGGAGCCCTTTTACTCTCCTGCATGGTCTACCCACTGGAGGTGAAGGGAGAAAGCAGCAAGGGGAAGCATGCTGGCGGGTGGCCCAGTCTCTGCCCTAGAACTGGCACTGAGGGGGAAGCACCAGATTATGATTCTCAAAGAGCTTAGGATCTATGAAGGCAAAACAGATGGACAGTGAAGCGTGAGGGCAAAGAACCCTGGCCAAGGTGGTCAGTCGCTGCAGCAGGGGGCAAGAGAGCACCTGGGGACAGCAAGGCGAGGTGACAATGGAGGGCCGTAGCGAGAATTTCGGCAGTAGAGACGGAGAGAAAAGGATGGACCTTGGAGAGGAAGAAGCAGTCGGATTTGGGCTCAGCTGGGGATGTGTGGGGCAGAGGGGGAGGAGAAGGAATCACAGGTGGCTAACAGGGGCTGGGCCTCCGTGACTGTGAGGAAGTTGCTGTTGTGAATGGTTGACGGAGAGTGGGGGGAGTGGAGAGGACTTGGGAGGAAAGTTCCGGAGTCCAGTGCCATGAGGGGTCGAGGCTAATCTTTCTAGGCCTCCGGAGGCAAAGCAAGGGGCGTAGCCAAAGCCTCATGACCCCTGAGTATGTGCGGAGAGGGGCATCTGCTGCTCCTTTTTAAAGCAGTGGTAAGAAGTCCTGTCTCGGAGGCTACGTCTACACTAGGAGCTAGCGGTGTGATCCCCAGCTCACGTGGATGCACTGGTGCAAGCTCTCGTTGTGCAAATGTGCTAAAAAGAGCACGGTTGCCATGGTAGCATGGGCAGTGGCAAGTGCTGGCGTGCGCCTCCCAAGCCGATTGCAAACACCTCTTGACCCTGTGGGTATGTACTTAGCCACTGCTTGCCACTGCCCGTGCTAACGTGGCCACACAGTTTTTAGCACGCTGACATGATGAGAGCTAGCCCGAGCGTGTGCACGTGAGGTGGGAGTCGCACGCCCTGCTCGTAGGGCAGGCAGACCCTCCGTGCCTTGAGATGACACTCCAGCACAGACCACACTCCTCCCTCCCCCGTTCACGATCCATAGCTCAGCACAACAAGGTCACTTCCCGCCCCCCGTCCAGCCAGACGAAGCCTACTCAGATCCTGAGCTCCGCCATGGTGAGCCCAGGGCTGTGACAGATTTCACAGTTTCAGGTGAGGACACGTTTCTGCAGCTGTGTAGCGTGGCTGCCAAAGGAGGCTAGAAAGCTGCCAGCGCCTGTCGCTCACATCCTCCTCTCGTTTCCAGCCGGAAGATTTCTCATAACGACGGGAACTTATCAACCTGAAAAGCTTTCCGCAGAGCGTATTTCTTGGGGAACGGAGTGGAAATGGGATCTCCTCCTCCGGGACGTGATGGCCTTTTCCAGGGGACAGTTTAATCTTTCAGAGACAGATGAATATGAGACTCGATAATCCTGTAATACAAGCAGAAGATGAGGGGCACTGGAAAGAATTTCAATAGAAGAGCTGGAGGAAGAGCACCCTCAGTGGTTGCAACATCCCTTTGGAGTCTCTTGGTAAGGCATAGGGGTGGAATTTACTCCAATGCAGAGGACCAGCCACAAAGCAATTTAAATCCCCAGGGGACTGTGATCTCAGGGACTTGGCAAACGAATTGTCATTGCTGCTTTAAAAAGGAACAGCAGCTGATCCCCTTCTTCCCCCGCTAAAGCACATGCTTAAGGACCCTGTGGTTTTGGCTCCTCTGCCCCCGCCTTAATTCCTTGGGACTAGAACCATTAACCTCGCCCTCTCATGTCCCTTGAGCTCTAGATTCCCATCCTGCTCTTTTCTTTTAGACTGTTGCCACCCCTGCCCCGTTCTCTGTCACTTTTGACAATAGCACCATCCTCCCTCCCACTGGTGAGCTGAAGTGAGAGCTAAGTTGTGCATAGGGCATGGTGCTGGGTCTCTGTACAGGGGTGAATTTCAGAGAATAAACAAGCATTAAGGAGGAGGGAGTAGAGGGTGGCTGAGGAAGTGTTGCCCATTGGGTGAAGAAAAAGCCCATGAACCCAGGTACTAGGTTCTTTTCCTGGCTCATCCACTAACATGCCATGTGCCCTTGGCCAAGTCACCTCACCTCTCTGTGCCTCAGTTTAGCCACCTGTGAAATGAGCATAATGAAACATGCAAAGTATTTTTGGGAAAGGGGCTTGGGTCCCTTGGTGTATCTGTGTCTCTCTGCTTGGAACAATATATGACTTTTCATTCCATGTCCTTTCAGTATCTGTGTTAAATGTGGATCTGAGCTCAGAGCCCCACGGCTGACTTCAGTAACAAACAGGGGGGTGAGGCACTGAAAACCTTCGTGGTTGTACACCATCACCTACTGTTTCGTATTCTAAGGAAAAGTACAGCTCATCTTCCCTGAGCTGCTTTCTATACCACACTTGGAACGACGGCCCAGCACCACAACGCTGGAACACTGCCTGGGACAGTCATTCCTCAAGCCAACACAAAAGCACCTTTGTCCTGCCCCACCCAAAATCACTGTGCAGAAGAGTCGCTTTCTATAAACCCTACAGCAAAGTTGGACTGTCAAGGCTGTGTTAATTCTAATAGAGATGTCAGGTGTGATGATTGCCGTCACCCCTGTGATTAAGGTCAGCAATCAGCCTTGGCTTTTTTGAAAGAATATGAGCCCTGGCTGATTAACAAAGTGCACTTTGGCCTCAGGTTAATAGCAGATTTCACAGTCCTGCTGCAGAGTAATTATTAGTTAAAAAAGGTCTTAGTGCAGGGTTTGATATTCTCCTACAGGCTCCATCCATTTGAACACAGACTTGAAAAGTAACATTGAGGGCATGAATGGCAGGTAAACTGGTGATTGTGCAGCCGTGACACATCAGTATTCCTGGTACATCAGTCACCTCCGTCTCTGAGATGGACTAATGTATCAGTTGCTCTGTTTTATGATACCTCAGTGAATTAATTGACCAAGGCATTTAGTTGTCTCAGCGCATCAGTTCTCTAACTTATTCAATTATCTGGATATATCAGTTTTTTCCATTTGTCACTTGTCTCACTGTGTCAGTCACTGTGGTGTATCAGTCTTCCAGGTGTATTTCTTTCCCTTGTTTATTGGTTGTCACAGTAATGTCCATCACTGGAGCGTTATGGTCCTTGCAACGTTTTAGTTATCCAGGTTTATTGGTTGTCTGGGTGTGTCAGCTGCCCTGGTGAATCAGTCACCCTTGTAGCCCAGATTGACCTTCACTCCTCCTCTTCCTCTCTTTCCTTCCTCACCATTCTTTTCTTTGTCTATTCTTTTCCTTGTGTCTCCACCTTCTTTACTCCCGTTCCCTCACTCCAGGTTTGGAATTGAAGCCTAGCAAAACCAGGGAGTGACATTTCAACAGAGCTTGAGGAAGTGTGATCCAGAACAGGCTTCCATTTTATCCCTGCTCCAGGTCTTTCGGGATGTGGAGGGGGATTCAGAGCAATAGCTCTGGTTTGGTCACATCCCATTTTGCAAACTGAAATTGCTTATGATTGTAGGAATCAGACAGGTGGCAAGCTGGGGAGGATGTGGAATTGGAACTGCTGGTGAAGGGCTTCAACCTTAATATGTAGCCAAGCAGACTTTCCAGCAATAACTTAGGTACATACCTGGCACCCGTCACATCTAAGCTCTTCACAATGGAGCGAGGTAAATAGTGGTGTCCCCCATGGGATCTGTACTGGGACCAGGACTGTTCAGTGTATTCATAAATGATCTGGAAAAAGGGGTAAAGAGTGAGGTGGCAAAATTTGCGGATGATACAAAACTACTCAAGATAGCTAGGTCCAAAGAGGACTGAGAAGAGTTACAAAGAGATCTCACAAAACTGGGTGACCAGGCAACAAAATGGCAGATGGAATTCGATGTTGATAAATGCAAAGTAATGCACATTGGAAAACATAATCTCAATTATACATATAAAATGGTGGTATCTAAATTAGCTGTTACCACTCAAGAAGGAGATCTTGGAGTTGTGGATAGTTCTCTGAAAACATCCACTCAATGTGCAGTGCCCATCAAAAAAGCTAAGAGAATGTTGCGAATCATTAGGAAAGGGATAGATAATAAAACAGAAAATATTGGTTTGCCTCTTTATAAATCCATGTTACGCCCACATCTTGAATACTGTGTGCAGATCTGGTCATCCCATCTCAAAAAAAGATATATTGGAACTGGAAAAAGTACAGAAAAGGGCAACTAAAATGATTAGGGGCATGGAAAAGATTCCATATGAGGATTGATTAATAAGACTAAGACTTTTCATCTTGGAAAAGAGATGACCAAAGGAGGATATGATAGAGGTCTATAAAATGATGACTGATGTGTAGAAACTAAATAAGGAAGTGCTATTTACTCCTTCTCATAACACAAAAATTAGGGGTTGCCAAATGAAATGAATAGGCAGCAGATTTAAAACAAATAAATGGAAGTATTTCTTCACACAATGCACAGTCAACCTGTGGAACTCCTTGCCAGAGGATGTTGTGAAGGCCAAGACTATAAAGGGGTTCAAAAAAGAACTAGATAAGTTCAGGGAGGATATTTCCATCAATGGCTATTAGTCAGGATAGGCAGGGATTGCTGTTTGCCAGAGGCTGGGAATGGCCAACAAGGATGGATCACGTGATGATTACCTGTTCTTTTCATTCCCTCTAAAGCACCTGGCATTGGCCACTGTCGGAAGACAGGATACTGGGCTTGCTGGCCCATTGGTCTGGCCCCATGTGGCCATTCTTATGTTCAAGCTTCAGATAAGCCCTGTGAGACAGGGCAGTGTTATTATCCCCATTTTAGAAATGAGGGACTGAAGCATAGTGAGACTAAGTGATTTGCCCCAGGTCACACAGGAGGTCTGTGGTGATGCAGGGAATTGAATTCAGGTCTTCCGAGTTCCAGGCATATGCCTTAACCATTACAGCAGTCTTCTCTTAGGAAGCAATTGAGAGCTAGCTACAATAGCAATTTAATTGACTTTGAACACCTCAACAGCCAGGCTACTTGTCAGGGGGAAAACAATCACTATCGAATCCTTTTGTAGAAGATTCTGCAATTTCTTTGCAGCCTAGAGAGCTTTCCTTTCCTACATGCTGAACAAACAGCGCTAAATGTGCTCCTTTACCTGCAGACCTGTTTGGCTGAGCTCATGTTTTTTGCCAATTAAAGGGCTCCCCATTGCTGTGGTTGATCCACACAAACGGAAAGAGAAGGAAGGCGGGGAGAGGGGAATGATTAAATCAGGAGAAGAAAGGAGCAAGGGCAAGTTAAAAGGCAATCTGATATGAATAAAAAAAAGCCCCTCGAAGTACCAGCCTCTTTGTCCCGTGTGTCCTCCAGCCCTCCTGAGTTCTGTGGTGAGGTTTTGTCATTTTCAGTGCCATAGCAGAAAGAGACAGTCTCCTGGCTTAAAATAGGAACAGGCAGGCCACAAAGTACTCAGAGGTCCAGTTCAGTCTGGATGAAAACTTAGAAGTTCAGGTCCATTGCTGGACTCTCAGGCTTGGTCTACCCTGCCAGCAGATTTCAGCAGCAGTCGACGGGAGATACGCCAGCTGTGCAGAGTAGCTTGCGTATCTCCCATCGACTTCCTAACTTCTACTTACTGCGGCGTCCCCACTGTGCTGCGCCGGCGGGAAATGCCCTTCGGTTGACGCAGCGTTACTCTTTTTGAGAGGGTGGATTAACGCCGTTGACTTCCGGATCGATTGAGCGGGTCTCCACTGCCGCTCAATCGACCTTGGAGAATCGATCCGGCACTACCGACAATGCCGCTGGCGGTATAGACATACCCCCCAGGCGCTCAAAACGTGCTTCCTCATTAGAGGGGCTTCCTGCTTGTGGCTGGGCCTCAAAAATAGCCTCCATCATGGATATCTTTGGGCTAGGAGCTGTAAATGCACATGGCTGTCAACTGTCCCATTGCAACAAATGATGGGGTGCAATGCCTGGAGTTTTTCACACTCATACAACACAATTATACCACCTCTGCTGGCCTTCTTAACTCCATACCATATCCATTATCTCATCATGTTTGTAAATTCTCTCCAAACACCTGGTTGGACTCTATGGGACAGGTAACTCAGGAAACCCAGAATGTGCTGGCCCAATAATGCTTGCAAAGTGGAGATGCGGTGAAACATTCCCGTTGAAACTAGTGTTGGTTGGGTGAATTGGAAAGATGCTGTTAGACAACCAGCCACTGCAATATCCTTGTGTAACAAGCTTGCACAGTATGTGTTGTGTCTCCCTGTCATAGCTAGTCTACATAGATGATAAAAGTCTACGACGGTTGCCAGCTAACAGAATTATTCTTTTAGCTCAAGGGATAGAGGTCTGTGATTTGGATATGAAGGTCTCAGGTTCATGCTGTAAGTCATTATTCATGCTAAAATTTTTCTCATGGCATTGGCAGACCATGGTGGGTAGGTAGCCTAGTTTCCAGCAAACCCAGGGTTAAATAGGCCTGCAGCAGAGCACGGCTGTAGATCTTGGCGCTTATGCATGCAATAAGCCTTTTCAAAGTCCCCAAGCATTTATCATCATTCCTGTCTCCCAGCTAATGAGCACCTAAAGTGATTTTCTATTGCTTGTAATTCACCAAAATTGTTCTAACAGTACGAAGAGCTGAAATTGACAGGCTAATGCGGCCGCTTGCCTGACTGTCTCAATGGCTTGTCGAAGGGTGAGCTGATTGCTGCCTCAATGATCATCTGAGGTGCTTCAGACAACATCATTTCTGTAATAGATCAACAATCTGAAGGCTGAAAACAAAGGCCTTAGGAGAGTGATCATCTGTCATGATGTGGGATGCGGCACTTTAGGCTAAAATGGGTCTGGGCTGAATATTGAAGAATGCCAGCCAAAAACAGAAGCCTGTGTCTCTCTTTCTTTCCATTTCAACTTCCAGCCAACATCCTCCCAGTAAACCCCCTCATGGTGTCTGGTCCTTACTGTCTTTTGGGCAGGAAGACTAGGTAGAGGAAGATAGTACATGGGGAACAGTCCACAATGGAGATGGTTAGTCTCTGTCTTGTTGGCTTTGTTTGCTTTCTCTCAGGAGGACAGCATGGGAAAAGGGCAGGGCATGGACTGGGGACATCATCTTAAGCATGATCTTCATCAGGCTAACGGTGTGGTTTGCTGTGCACTCCCCTATTGCTAGATAAGGCAAACATGGCCACTGCAAGTCTCTCATTAATGCAAGAGCAGGCTTCAAGCATAGTTAACCCCGAGCATGCAAAAACAAAGAGTCAGGCTGCAAAATAGCCCGAGATCAGCTTAAAGATCATGAGACTTAAAAAAAAAAAAATGCATTTTAGGGAGGGGTTCATTTGCTTTCTGTCTTTTGCTTGACGTTGCGTCATGTTTTCAAGTTTTTCTCCACAACCGTGTGGGTTAGAAGCTGACTTTTTATTGAATTAAAAGGACAGCTGAGATTCTCAAGTAACCATTTGATTCCAGAAGCTGGGGCCTTACGAAAAACTCCAAATATTGTGAGACTGACAAGTGTCGGCCTCACTGAAGCTACCCAGAGATTTAGTGATCTGCTCAGCACTTTCAACTTTCTGAGTCTGAATCCTTCCCGCGCTGTCAGATGTCGTTTAGGGCGTGAACAAGGCTCTGCTATCCCTGACTATCCTGCTGTTTGCTGGAACGGCTGCATTGCTGTGTTCCTATAACTTAACTTGTCTACAAGGATAGGTGGCCGGTGTATTGCTCAACCCCCAACCTGGAGGACCAGTTGAGCTGGTCTTCGTTTGGTCTCTACCCATTGATCAGTTGGGGGGTGGCCATGACAGGAGTCCCATCAGCAGAGCTCTGAGGGGTACACACAAGCCTTCCCCCCATGTCAGGGTGCAGCCTTCAAGGAAGGACTTGTAACTTTGTGCTCATACATTCAGCATTCTGCACTGGTGCTGGATTGGGTGACAATTTGAAACATTAACCCAGTGTTTCCACTCCCACCTGGGACCCTCATCCTTCATAGGTTCCTTTATAGATGCAACATGAAGGGAATTAGCATGCGACTCTCATCAAAGCCGGCTCATGCAGAGAGCTTTGAACATTTACCCCTGCCATGTTTATGTATTTATTAAAATATATTTTGGGGAAAAATAAGTTTGTTGAAACTAATTTTCAGATCATGTGACTGAGGGGTTCTCTTAGCAACCGCTAGGTGGTCCTCATTACAGGAATAGTTACTCTAACTTTATCTTGTGGAGTATATGTGGTTGCCCAGGAGAGGGCCTGCAGGCTCTGAAGATCCTTCTACACAAGAGGACCACAGCGCTTCTGGGGGAAATGGTGCAGATGGCTGCTGGCAGAATGATTTATATCCACAGTAATTACTGGGTGTAGTTTTTTGCAGCTATTAGGAGACTTGTTTTCTTTCTACAGTAGCTTTGGATCTCTAGGAGCCTGCTCTCTGCTGCCATTTTATCTTCCTATTACCACTGGGATTGCACTGGATCCACTGTGAATACAGAAGAGGCAGGCGTTGTTGTCAAGTAGTTGCACTCGCCATTGTTCTGGCTGTACTTGTGCATGCCCTAGGAGCAGTTTTGTGTTATTGCCTGCAGTGGCAGTCACTCGCATGTTCCTGAAAACAGAACTGAGCTCCATCTGTTGTACAAGCTATTGTAAGTTACTACTATTATTGTAACTTACTGGCTATATGTGTCTTTGTCCTCCTCTAGTGGCTAGATCACGTAAGTGGTGTATGAGTCTGGTACACCCTCCAAGCTAAAAGACCTGGTCTTAGAGTAGACAATGATGCTTTTAGATGCAGAGGCTCAAGGTTTAATCCCTGCAGCTGACCCAGTCAGAGGAGTCATTACAAGTGGTGGCCTGTTCTGGGATTTGAAATGCTGTGGACCTCTGACACGTGGAACAAGCTCCCCTAGCCATGGAATGATAATAATTTGTATTGCAGTAATGCCTAAAGGTGCCAAACAATATCAGGCCTCCACTGTGTTAGGTGCTATACAAACACCTAGTAACAGACACTTCTTACCCTGAAGAGTTTACAATCCAAATAGATGAGATAGACATAGGATATCAGGAAAGTATTATTATTCCCACTCTGCAGATGAGAAATTGAGATACTAAGTGATTTGACTAAGCTCTTGCAGGGAGTCTGTGGCAGGGCTGGGATTTGAATCTAGATTTTCTGAATCCCAGTCCATCCTTTTGCTCATACATCAAAGGCAGCGGTATAGCTCATTGGAAAATGATTTTTGACACAAAATGCCATTTTCTGTCAAAATTGAGACATTCAGAAAAATGTGTTGATCTTGAAAAAATTTCATTTTGGAAAAAAAAAAACCTTGAAAATTTAAATGAATCGTTTAAATAATGTGAAAACATTCTATTTTGACATTTTTGGAAGAAAAAGTTTAAATTTTTAATTTTGAAACCACTTCTGGAAATGAAATTTGTTTTTTTCATAGACAAACATTTTTAAAAAGTTTTAAAAGGTTGAAATTGGAAGTAAACAAAACAAAAAATTGGAAGTTCATTTCATGGGAAATTTCTATTTTTGTTTTGTTTTGTTTTCATTCCATTTTGGAATGATTTTTTTTTCATTTTGGGAGTCTCCAATGAAACAGAAAAGCTGATTCGTGTCCAATTCTAGTTAGCTGTAATAATGGCTTTTTCTCTAGGGTTGTGAGATCTGTTTGCACGTCATGGTGAGATGCTGATTTCAGTGGGACTTGAGGAAACTCAGGACCCTGCAAGATAAGGTACTCACTTACTCACTGCACCTCTCCTTCTCTTCCTTATTGTTTATTTTTTGAAATAAATACATCTATTTTGCGTGTTCTGCTGATCCATAGCCCTTTTTAGATTGGGTGCACGTTGAAAAGCTGGTTCATAGCCATGGAGAAGAGGGGAGAAGATTAGAGGAAGATCCAGAAAGGAAATTTAAATATAAAGGATGCTTATATTTAAAGAATTGTCCCTTAACCCAATGGCAACGCATTAAATCACAGAAGTTTCAATAACTCATACTGTATCTCCATGGAGATGTGCACCATATGGAGTTAATTAGTAGAACAACAAAACAATCAATTAGTTCCTTAATTAGTTTTACTAAGAAATGATAACAAACACAAACAATTTATCCAAACAAATGCCTGAACTGCATTGATGGTTTAATGGCCCCATGAAACCGGCTACACACTGGGCCCCTTTGTGTGCTTCAATTTATTCTGCAGATATCGAGGGTAAACGTCAGCCTCGGTCCAGCCAAAATGTTTTATCTTTATGATCAATTATTTACAATATCAGAATACAAGAGAGGAGTTTGCTGGGAGCTTTTCATTAAAAAAGAAAAGAAAAAAAAAAGAAACCCTCAACTAACAGGGTCGCATCAGGCTAGAAAATAACCTTGTAGCAATTTGTGAGGAGGAAAAAGAAAAACCAACACAGTTCAGTGCAATAAATTAAAGAGTTTTCTATACATTACCCAGGCTGGTATGGATTATGCTGGGCTATATATATTCATTACTCAGGCCGATTTGGATCAGGAACAGGCAAGTCATCCATTAACTCAGACTGGTGCAAACCTAAGGGACTGAGGAAAGAGATTCACTGGTAATACATTAGGTGGCTATAGAACACTGAAGTCTGAGAATGGGGGGAGCTCACTATGTGTCTCATGCTGCTCTAGATCAGGGGAATCTGAATGGCGTTTTCTCTGTGTTAACGGTGGTGTGTCTCTATATCACACATGGCTTCTATTGATCTGAAGGTGGGCCTGAGAGTGCTAGGGAATGCATTCCCCCATTCCATCAAGAAATGTAAATATCTCATTTAGCTTCTTTGCTGCACTCAACAGTTGTGATTAATTGTTTGTTAACCAGACATTCAAAGCCACAACAATTCATCTGCGTTTGATCAGGCAGATTATGGGATATAACATTTTAATAAATTTGTTGAGAGTTTAGATGTATGTTAAAATGATGAATAGATTGAGCTGCTATAGATGTTTTAGTTCCAATAAGGTTATTTTTAGGATGTGTTTACACAATGAAATAACCTATTATTTATCCACTTACATTTTTATAAACAAATCTTTTTTTTTTTTTTTGGTACACTCCGAGAATGAAAATTTATTATTGCCATTTGCCCCCAATTTTTCTTCCCCCATAAATAGCTCGGTTATTCATTATTTTTTGAGGGCATGGCAAGCTCCCGAGAGGTCCATGGTCTACCAAAGATGAGTTTGGTGGGGATTATGGATAATCAGGATGGCCAGAGATTAAGAACAATAATGGCTGCTGAACGCAGAACCAGGGATATTTTTTGGGCAGATTTTTTGGTCCCATTTGCTGAGAGGACTTCCCCTCAGGGAGTCCGACTGCAGGGGCTCAGGGAATAAAATCTGCCATGAAAGAAGGGTAACAACTTGCTACGTCATCAAAGCCTAGGTGGTTCTGCAGTCTTTGGCTGTGTTTGAGTGTTAGCAGCCTGGGGGTGGGTTTCCAAGGCAGCCTTTGTTTCAGTGAACTCTGGTTCAGTCTGCAAGGTGTGGGTGAGTTTGCAGTGGAAAGATGCTGATATTTATATATACACAATGGGCTTCTCTACACCATCTACGTTATATTCTCTGCTGTGTTGGGAAATCATTTCTAAAGACTGATTTCTGTTAGACCAGTTGTTCTGATACCAGTGTGCATGACACATCACTTTGTTAAAGGAGATTTTAAAAGCCATTCTTTGGACCACATAACTAGCTTTTCCTCTGGTCTGTGGGCTGAGGTGCCCCAAAAACTGGAATACCGTCCTCAGCTCTCCTATAGCCTCCATTTGAAATCTGAATAGCACAGAATAAGCTACAGCCGGGCTTCTGGTTAGAATGTAAATGTCTAAACTTTGAAGAAGTGACTTGTGTTAAGTGGTTTAATGCAGCGTGTTGCCAGGAGCTCATGAATTGTGTATTACAGCAAGTGGTTTCATGATACTGCAACTGTCTTACTAATAATACAATCTCAACGTATTTATCATCATAACTCAGGCATAAAAAGAGTATACATATTTTCAGACTAGGAAATGAACAGGTTGCCTATAGGCACCACTCTTGCTTATTTCTTTAACCCTTCATCTGCTGCAAAGAGCTAGATTTACAGCTACACTAAGGGATATTGAAGGTAATGACGCGCCGTGTACATAGCATATTGCATTCATAAGAATGCGAACGAAACGTTTTACAAACATGAACAATGGATGTGCAGACTGTAGGAAGAGTCACTTCATTTGCCACGCTGGGCTGGAGCACGGCAGCTGTCTCACCATATCCAGCAGAACTACGCTATAGGTTTAGGCAGGGGCGCTGGAACAAGCTTTATAGTGGGGGTGCTGAGTGACATTGAACCAAACTGTGAACCCTGTATACAATGGAAACTACTTCAAGCCAGGGAGTGTGGCAGAACTCCCAGCACCCCTAGTTCCAGCACCTATGTACCCAACTGAAGCTCCGTGAAGAATTTCAGGGAAGCTGAATGTCATTTCCTACATTGAAATTTGGCCAGGACTCTGGGGTTGCAAACACTGGAGATCTTGCAAAAAGTCCCAAGGGGTTTTTGTAGTGACCGCAGATGGGAAGAATTCCAGTTTTACGTCCTGTCTGCCAAACTGCCACCTCCAGTGGCATTAAGCCCTCCCGCACGGTGCTGGGGTGTTGGCACAAAGCACCCAGTGACTCACTGCCATAGTTTCCTGCATCTCAGATTACTTTGGAGGTGAATGGAAGCTTCTTTACTATGTAGTGACACAGCCCAAACTCTGCAGATCTTGTGATATCTGATGTGATATAGACCCAGGTGACATTTGATAGTTTTTGAACTACACAGCCCATGGCAGGAAGGGGTAGTTTCTCTTTTCAGAAGGAAGCTGGGCAGATAGTTGGAACAGGAAGAATCAGAAGTTACTGATTTACTAGCTAGAATTTTTGTGTGACTTTCATCTGATGCAATCAGGATATTCATATTCTAGAATGACATAGGCCAAATTTGATGGGTCATCCATAGTTGTCTTCTTGAGACTTCCATGCTCCCTAAACTTTTTCTTAAAGATTTTCTTTTTTATCAAATAAAAGTTCATATTCAGTGAAGCAATATAACTTTTTATGGTCACATTTAAAAAAAAAAAAAGATCTTACGATATTTCAAGCAGCAGCAAACTTTGGGGGAAAAAAAAGTTTTTGTGGTTCTTTTGTTTGAAATATGGAGTGGCTGTAGACAGGAGAAGGTCAAGGCATCAGAGGCTGAGACAGCAGGGGAAGAGGAAATGTCAGCACTGCTTTTTATTGTTTTTATGATACTACTTAGACCCAATAAAATGTGTCAATTTCAGATATAAACAGTTTGAGGTTGGTCCAGAAAAACGGAATGACATTATTGAAATGTGGACTGTCCTGCTGAGCTGCGTTTCTCTCTGTCTCTTCTCTTGCGGCTGGGCACACAGGCCCTCCTTGGACATAATTCCCCAAGGGCGCATTGTGCTAGATGCGGGGAATTTTATTTATTTCTTTAATGTATTGAACGGAAGAATGTTTTCAGCCACAAAATCCCTGTGAAACTGGGATTTTGTGGTGTGTTGAACTCTGGATCTTGGAAGCTTCCAGATATTCAGGGCCTGGTTTGAACACCCTGCAGTTGCTAAGAGCGTCAAATGGAGTTGTGGGTGCTCATCACGTCTGTCTCTCAGGCTCGTCAGGTACAATGCTGCCAGATGATGAGCATCTCTCCACGTCTATTGAAGTCAGTGATTTCCATAGGATCAGTCCCTCACAGTTTATTGTGTATTGAAATATGTTTCCAAAGC
Organism: Emydura macquarii macquarii; assembly: GCF_026122565.2. Classification (NCBI taxonomy): domain Eukaryota; kingdom Metazoa; phylum Chordata; order Testudines; family Chelidae; genus Emydura; species Emydura macquarii. Next base: position 13,378,284 of record NW_027130828.1, read on the forward strand.
AGGGAAGCAAATCACTCCTTACCTATATCCTAATCCTGCCATTAGAGCTGCATGAGTGAATCCCTGCACCCGTGCAGAGCCCCTTTGGATTCAGTGGCAAGGGAGATTTGTGTCTCCCTCATTTTTTTCCCCCCTGAGTATCTCAGAGTGAAGAAGGTTCATTTAGCCAAAGCTCTGAACTAGACTTTCGTGGAGGTCACTGTCAAAGGGCACTAGAGCTTTTGCCCATTTAGATCAGACATGTTGTGTCTAGTCTTTTGAAGTTTTCCTAACATGTTCTTTACTTTTTATTGCCTGTGCTGTTTATCCGTTTACTGACGTTGCACCGTTCTACGCCACCACCACCAAAATCCTTTTGCTGTCACTGAACCATGCTATTTTCCTGGCACTTGGACATCTGCAAGAATAATCAGCCTCATTGAAGATTGATTTCTAGATGCATAAGTTCAGCGGTTAAGCAAAGGTGTTCATCCTATTTTCCTCACCTGTCACGTTGACTTTATAATGAACCAGTTACTCAGGCCTGGGAAGCGATGGAAACCTCTTCTGACAGCTGCTGTCAAAGGAATAGGTGTGAAAAAAGGGAAAAGGATACTGGGCTGCGAGCTCTCAGTGCTTAGATGGACAATGGCAGGGAGTTTAGGCTAAAAAATTGGGTTTTGAGCAGGCGGAAGAGTTTTTATAAATTCTAGCATTAATAGCAATGCTGCCATCAAATTGTTTAAATAAAAAAGGGATATGTAATGAGTTTTTGCCAGGGTTTAAATATCCCCCAGTGGGAATTTTCTGTCCCCACCATGAGGGCATTTGAAACAGAAAATGACACTGATTAGAAAGGGGGAAATTGACTAGCCTGTTTAGATACTCAAGCCAAGTGTAATGCAAAAAAGCAAAGAAACAGCAGAAATGATCATTACATTTTTTAAAATACTTTCAGTTTTACTAATACCAGGTGTTATTAATTGCACAGCTAGGAATGTTTTATACGTGTAGATGTTCCGCCCCTCCTGCACTGCCTTGTGTAACAACTATCATATCGCTCATTACCAGCGACAGAATTAAACAAGGGCCTGGAGAATTGAAGCATGTGCCACGACAACTTGAGCTAAAGGAGCAAGTCACCTCGCTGGGTGACTGGGTGATATGAGCCATATCCAACATCCTCATCCACTGTGAATCAGGCACTGGAGAGGAACTCATAACATGCACTGAACAACGAATTACACTTGCACCACGTGCAGCCATTTAACACCATTATACATCAGTGACCATGCAAGATGCAAGAAAGAGGAGACCCAGCCTGTGTTTTTTAATCTGAGATAGATAGATAGATATTAATTTATTTATATTATTGTATATGGTATTTATATATGTATTAATTTATATATATTAATGTCAAACATCTATAAGAGTTTCTTGGTGCTTTCATTCTTGCTAAACATCCGTTTTATTCTCCCAGGATCAGACAATCACTGGTGGAATCGCCTGAACATTTTTTTTTTTTAAAAAGGTGCTGACATTTGATGTGTTAAATCCTAATGTTAAATGGCAGTGGCAGCCACGACATCATTCAGGGCAATCAACAACCTCCAGCAAAGATGACACCCAACATTCAGCTTTTGTGAGTTGTCCGAGGCTCTCAAACAATGGGAAGCACCCTCGGAAGTGCTGATGTGAGCATCTCCCGCTGCAGACACCCAGAGCTGGGAATGCTCAGGAGGGATCCAATCCTGTAAGGGGATGGACACCTTCAGTTTCCATTGGCTACAGTGCCACTGCAAGGAATTTGGCAGCCAGTAGGATTAGGCTCTGCCTGTTAAACATCTCTCAGGTTCTCTCTCAAGAGAAAGAGGTGCTGGGAAGGGGGGGCTTGTCATTGGCTGAGGTGCCAGGGGAGTTTTGGAAAGAGGAGGGAGTTAGGGCGCTCGTTACTAGTACACTCAAAATAATTTGGCATTTTGGGGGGTGGCAGGTGTCGGGGAGGATTTATTGCTGAGGCAGTGTGGGAGCTAAGGGGGCAGTCAGGTTCAGTGCATTAGCCAAGGTGCAGTGCAGGATGGTTTCATCACTTGGGGTGCTGCTCTGGCAGTGTATAGAGGCCGTTAATGGGATCCAGTTGGCCCTTTATTTCCCTTTCCTCGAGCATCAGTGCAGGAGATGTTTTGTGTGTGTGGGGGGGAATACAGGGACTCTAGCTTGCATTGCAACTCATAGGCAGAGCGTGGGGCAGACTGCTATAAGGTGGAACAGCCAGTGGCGACTCTGACTTACACCACGGAGCACTTTGGGCCTTGAAGGAGGGAATTGGACCTCGTGTCTCTGGTGGCTGGGAGATACTTTCAGAGGATGTCTTCACTGCAGAGTTAGAGTTATCGACACTTAAATCTCTCCTCTTGAGTTAGCCTCGGTCGAGTGAGAGTGGCCACTCTATGAAATAACACTCAGGCTGCTGCGTCCACCCTGGTGCTGCACTCATGTGCGGTGCTACAACTTCCCAGGGCACATTCCATGGATCTTTGCGCTGCTATAAGCTGAGCGGCTCTATGAATTCTTTCCTAGTGATTTGTGGGAGAGCTTGTCCTCCGTTTCTGGGCACAGCGGAGAACTGTGGGAAGGCACTGGAGGACTAGCACCACTCAAGTCAACCTAAACTGCATCCATACCACAGAGAGTGGACATGCAAGCGGCTGACGAGTTGTGCTAACTTGAGCTTTAGCTTGTGTCCCTGTGGGCCCAGCCAACGGGGGTGAAAACCACCACCTCACTCGAGTTAAGGTTTTGTGTGTGGACAGGACTCGAGTTGGGGGTAACTCTTGAGTTAGAACTCAAGTTAACTTTGCAAACTGTTAGAGGTGGAAACTGGGTCAGGGCAGGGAGAGGTGCTCAGCTAGGAGGGGACTGGGGTGTTTGTCACTGGGACGGCTTGATAGCTGACAGAGTGGTCAGAGTTAAGGTGCCTTTCCTGGTGGATGGGGCAGAGTGTGCTAGGTTGCTGTGGAGTGAATCAGATTGGGAGTGCTTTAGGGCTTAGTGTGATACAGTGGAATACTTTGCCACTGTCTCCTGCCTCTCTCTTGAGCCAACCCTGCTTCTGCCTTGACCCCAGCCTTACCCCCACCTTGCCTCACTCCAGGTCCTGACCCTAGGCTCTGATTCCTGACCTTTGACCCTTGGATCTAACACCTGGCCCCTGACTCCTGCTCTGATTCCTGGCTACAGATTCCTGCTTTAACCCGCAGGCACGACTGTCCACGTGTTGCTCCCTGACAACTATGCCCACCTGGAGACGCGCCTGCTACTAAATCAAAACAACGGGGCAATGGAAAGAAACTCTGGTGGAGACAAATACATGGTAAAGTCTATGATTTCCAAAGGAGCCTGGGATTAGGTTGCCAAATCCCATTGAAATAGATTGGGGTTTGTGCTCCTCCTTGAGTCACCTTTGAGTCTGTCGGCCAAAGAGCCTGAAACTCGGTGGGGAAAGACAGAAAAGAATAAGAATGGATATCTGTGGAGGAGATCATCGGGAAGGAAGGGCTCGCCTTCTTCTTTGTCAGGGAAAAGTGACTGCTACTGCTTTATGATTATGATTAACTCTTGCATCTTGAGAGGGAGCTGTTCCCGGAGCGTGGAGCTGGTGTGTGCAGACCAAAGTGCTTTTAAATATTTTTTAAAGAGCCCTAAAGAGAAATGTGATTTTCTGCAAAACTCCTGAGAGTTTTTAAGAGCAGATTTGTTTGGGTAAATTGTCAATGAGTATCCGCCTGTGAACACCTGGGAACTACTGTTTAATTGCCCTACACCTGGTGTTGATTATGGTACTTTTTTTTTTTATTCCCTTCACTGTATCTCATTTTCCTTTGCTCTGTTGCTGTGCCCTGGCAAGCTTTGGTATGCATGGAACAACACTAAAAGAGCTCTGGAAAAGTTGTAAAGTGGCATATGTCCGTCTCTGTGCTTCAGTGTTAAATTCAGAGCTGCAAATTGCTAAGCCTAGTCAGACTGCAGCTGGCCTGATTATGGGTGAGGAGGAGAGGAAGGACTGGTCAGTTGCCTTTAAATGATGTGACTGTATCTGCCCAACGACCATTCCCTTCAGCATGCTTCCCTTGCCCCCAATATTAGGTGTGACAAAATACCCAGAATGTTTGTCCTATGCCATGCCACCACAGTCTTTGCCCCTCAACTCACCTCTCCCATTAGGTGCCTGGCATTCCTACCCCTCTTCTCCCCCTCCCTCACAGGGTTCCTCTGCACGTATGCTGGTGGTTGCACAACAGGGGCTGTAACCGTTGTCTACTGCTCCTCAGAAGAGTGGCTGTTTTCCCACAAATTCTTCTCTCAGAGGCCTAGGTGCTGCCATGGTAGCTAGAAGGGGCAACAGACAGACCAATGGGCAGGCTTCAAAGGAACTGCTAGGAGCTTCCCCTGCTTCCCAGAAGCAGTGGGAGTTTTCTAAATGGAGGTCAGAGATCTGGCAGCATTCCTCATCCCTGACAGGTTTTCCTCTCTCTCTCCTCTGGTGTCCCCTGCTGCTTCTCCATTCCTTTTGTCAAAAAGTGAGGTGAATTGGAGCTTGACTCTTTTCCCTGAGTAGCTTCAGCTTTTGCAAGGCCTCTTGGACTGCCAGGATCCGTGAGGTGAGATTTACATCTGGGCTTGATATTTCTCATGATGGCTGAACCTTGTTAGGGTTATTTAACTTGTAAACTCATTAGGGCAGGGACTGTCTGTGTGTTCTGTGTTTGTACGGCTCTGTGATTGGGCCCCAAGGTGCTATCATATCACAATACAAATAAATAATAATAAGAGGTCTGGCCTTTGGTTTGGGTAGTGTGACTGATTATCGCACGTTTCTGGCAATCTCATGAGAGTGTGGGTTCTTGGACAATTTCTGGTGGGTTCCTCCTTCCTTCTGGGCCTGAAATAACAGGTAAAAACACCTTATTTGCAGCATTTTTGCACTTCCCTTTCTGGTCCTGGCAGACGTGCAGAAGCACCACAAACAAAATAATAGGGAGAAAGTTTACCTAGCAGTTTTGTGTCTCAGAAATAGTTGGGATCAGATTGGGGTTGGCTTTGGGGCGAAGATCAACAAAAATTCAGATTCTCTTTGCACCTCTTTGCTCATTCCTATATGTTATTTGCTTACCCGATGGGACATTGTATGGTGGAGGGTAACGTAGTGCGTGATTAAAGCTAGAAGGTTACTGAATTATAGTTCTGTCTTAGTCACTAATTCAACATGGGCAAGTCATCTGGCCCCTATGTGCCTCAGCCAACATGGCTGGATTCTGAGTCAGATACTGAGCCAAAATCTGCTCTCTTTTATATAGTGTAACCTTACTGGTTGAAAATATATGAGTGCAGAGTTTCAGAAGTGGTCACTGAGGTTGGATGCCCAACTCAAGATTCATTACACCCAATTTTTAGAGGTCATGAGTGCCCATAATTCTCATTGACTTCAATTGGAGGGCGCTCAGCACTTCTGCAAACCAGACCCCCTTCAGGTAACTAAAACTAGACACCCAAAATTAGTGACCATTTATACATTTTGGCCCATCTAAGTTCTTAGAGGGCTCCCATACGTAACTCTGCCTATATTCACAGGCAGAAAAAAAATACACTTCTATTGGAAGTCATGTGTTTGAGATCATAAGGTAATAAAACAGATTAACAGCTCCTTCAGAATTTTTTTAAAAATTTCATTTTTATTCAAAGCTGCAAAATTTAAATAAATTATTCTAGGATTTGAATAGAAACTAAGCATGAGAAGATGGGAGGGGGAAGGCCATACAGAGGTTGACACAGACTATGAAATTATACATTTGATATGAAAACGTTTGTGTCTCCGTGTCAGTGTCTGAGAGAGAGAGATGCTGAGATAGTTAGCATGTATGTGCATTTGATATAATGCAGCAGGGTTGCTTAATCCTTTGGAGACTATTTTCAGTACAAGGAAATAGAAAATTTTCGAGGAGCAGACACAGCATACTATTTCAGGATTAAACCAAAATAAGTCCATAAGGTAAAACTGTCAGCGTGACTAAGTATCCTTCTCGGAGGCTGTTTTGTTTTTCAATTCTGAAGGCTTTAATTTAATATCACTCTGATCCTTATTAAAAGGATAAAACATCTGGAATCATATGTGTGTGTCGCTGAGTGTGTGTTTGCCAACAACAGTCTCAGCACTGAGTGTTCAGTCTCCTCTGTGGTCCTAAATTAGTGTTGCAACTGGAGCCATGAGAAGTTGGGAAGAAAACCACCTGAGAAGCAAAGCGTAGTGTTTATTTTTTAAAGCCTCTCAAAGTTTACCTGGCTTGTGACCAAACAAACATCATTAATTCAATTGAGATGTTAAAAGGAGACAAAAAGCAAATGCAGGAGTGAAGAAGGAGGAAGGTAGTAGGGGAAAAAAGTGCAAGAAGATGGATGTAAGAAGAGGAAGAAGGAAAAAGGGGAAGGAAGAGGGAGGAAAGGAGTATGACCCTGTGTTGCTGCTGTGTCTGTTGCTTTCTTGGTGCTGATAGCATACACATTGCAGAATAGTGCATTGTACTTGTCTAACCGGTCCTTCTGCCCCAGAGATTTTTTGTACATCTCATCATGGGTCATTCGTTGCTGGACATAATGCAAATCATGTCCCACTCACACTACTACACCAATATACCTGCTGTTTTTGCAGACCCTAATTCCAGCCCCACAGCAGGGACACAACATCCATGAGTGCAATTCGCTGTGGTATGAGATAGACATGATGAAATGGCAACAACACAGGGATTCGATGTGCTGTCTGCCCACCAACGTCACCAGACAAGGCAACCAGTCCAGCTACTGACACTGTGCCTCTCTCACACAGCCTGGCTTCACAATCCTCAACCTACTGACCCAATGGGAGTAGATGATATGTCTGGGCACTACTGCTTCTTTTTGTGATTGTTTTTCATTTTCTTTGCTATCTTCATTTTGTTTAAGATTGAGAATAAGTTTTGTTCCAGTCTAGTAAGTAGCCCAGGGCCATGCGCCGGGGAGCTGAGATTTCACAGAGATAAAAAACACAGCAGAAGAAAATATGTGAAAAATTGCAATGACAAGGTTTCTGTTGGTAGCTTGTGATGTAGAGAAATGAAGTCCCAGGCCAATGTGCATTGGCAGCAAAAAAAAAAAAAAAGAAAGAAGTGAGTGCTGGAGTGCTCTGTAAGGCTGGCAGGTGAAGAACTGGGTGAGAACCAGCTACAGGAGAAAAGTGGCAGCAGCAGACTGTTCCACAGAAGCAAACGCAAAGATCCAGGTTATCATCCAGTTTTCTCCAGTAGCATGCTGCTATGGCCTATCCCCCTCCACATTTCTAACTCGGACAACCATCCAAATGCCAATCAGAAAGCTGGTTTCCACCTAGCCGGGGAAGTCTGCAAGTCCCAGGCTGTTTGGCTTTGTAGGCCTACCAGGAATAGGTCCCTGCAAAAGTGTGTTTTTATAACCGTTTCTGTTAGGAGCTCTTGTTCTTTCCTCTGCACCTGGGAAGTTATCTACATATTTTCTTTATGGAGCTTAGTACAATCTAAACAATGCCTTCTGTGTACTGATGTGTGTTGTGCTGTATTATAACTTTGCCTTGGAGAACTGTCTTTATATTTCAAATACTCAAACTCACATACATCAGTGCAGTGCAGCCCTGCTTTGCCAAACTCTAGTTAAATAAAGGTCAGGTAGGTCCCCTAGGATTGCACCAAGAAAGCTCCACTCCTACAGAGTTTAGGATGGGGTGTAAAACCTCATTCCTGATAGATCTCTTGCGGCAGTCCCATTTCTAAAACCCATTTGTTCATTGTATATCTTCAGTGTGGGGTCTTATCCACACACACATACTAGCTATCTGCAGTTACAGTCCTTCCTCATCTGTATCCCTTCTGTCCAGGAGAATGATACATCCACCAATTGCCTACATTTTTAAAGTATTTTTTCCAATTTATTTAAAAAATACCTCCCCAAACCTTGGTATGTTATTATTAATAATTTTGTTTAGTATAGTACTGCCACCTAGGGATCAACTGAGAACAGATCCACATTGTGCTAGGAGCTGTACAAACACAGAGTAGTAGACAGTGCCTGCCCCAGATAGCTCACAACCTAACAGAATACCTCTCTTCTTGGGTGCATAAGTTTAGTGCTAGTGAAGGGTAGAGAGGCCTGGATCCTTCTATCTACCCACACCATAATGGCAAAGAAATATTCTCCACATTGCCTCACCTGTACTACTCAGCCCTGAACTGCAGATACCACTTGTAGGTACAAGTGGCATTGCATCTCTCTGTTGACCACTTCACTGAGGGCTGGTTTACACTGACCACGCGATTCGGCGGCAGTCGACGGGAGTTACGCAAACTACGCAGAGTAGTTTGCATAACTGACGTTGACTGCTCTGCTTCCCTTCTGCGCGCTGTTCGCACTGCGCTGAGCCGAGAGGGATGCAGCGCTACGCTACTTGAGGGGGTGGACTTACTCAGTCGACTCCCTGATCGATTGAGCGGGTCTCACTGACCGTTCAATCGATCCTGAAAGATTGATCTGGTGGTGGCGATTTTGCCGCCGTCAGTAGAAACGTAGCCTAAGACTTATCAGCCAGCAGCTGTAGCACTGGCTTTTGGGAGAGAAGCCAACCCATTTCACAAGGGCTAACAAACAGCCATCCAATGGTAACAACTCCTGCTTGCTATTGGCTAGCATCAAACTAGTGATCTAACAGTTGAAGGGTCCAGAGCCCATTACCAAACCACTGAGCTACCCAGCCTGCGTATGCAGGGGCTCCTTAATGGGCAGTTAGGAACATCCTCTCCATTGTGTGGTGCAGTTCTGCCACCCATCAGACCTACCCACATATCCACCCCTCCCTGGCCATAGGCATCACTCGTCTTGGGCCCCAAGAACTATTTGCTGAAGTTGAACGGCTCCATTTGCTTATTAGAAATAGGTCGCCATGTTGATGAATCATTTAAGTCCCAGCAGCACCCAATTATGCAAATCTGATTATCTGTTTAGGGAAGCTTTGCTGGAACAGCTTGTAGTTGTAATACTTTATTTTCACTGAAAACAGGGAAATGTAGTTGAAAGAGGCTTCTGAATCCTCAGCATTATGCTCCCCAAGCTGAATATGGCTGCGTCAGTGGCATGAGAGTCTGGAAGGTGCGCTGGTATTCTTTAATGATAAGCCCTTTATCTCTTTTCCTTCACACAGAAGCAGAGGACTGCCACTTTGTAACTTGGCAGTATGGTAATACCTGAGCTGATGCAGGTGGAGGTCACCAATGCATCACCTATCAGGGACGGAGTGAGGCCAACTGCAGATAACTCGCTTTCCTATGACGGCAGGATTGTGCAACCCTGACAGAGATCCCTTATCATCATGGATATGTTTACATGCAGCTTAAACCACACTCCGGATCACTCAGAGCCTGGGTGAGATGACATTTTTTAGTGTGAATTAAATCAATGAATTAGGAGATCTATGTATCTATCTATCCTTTAATGTTTCCATGAGTACATTCCAATGTATATATTGTATATAGTGTATTCCAATGTACGCATGGGAAGATTAAAGCCTTGGTGATGCAAAATGCTTAATTTTAAGCATGTGCTATAAGGCTCTGTAGAACTGGAGCCTAAGGGTGAGATCTTCAAAAACACCTAAGGGAGTTAGGCACCCATCTTCCACTGAAAGTCAATGGGAGTTAGAGGCCTGATCCAAAGTCCACTGAAATCAAAGGAGAGACTCCTACTGACTTTAATGGGCTTGGGATCAGGCCTTATGTGCCTAAATATCATAACACTTAGTGGTACAACATCTAGCTGACACTCTGATAATCCTACCAGAGGCACTGCCTTTCAGATGGGGTACGTGCAGGATAAGCTGCACAGTGTGGGTTATTGGGATCCCCTTGGACATGCAGGTATGGGTGGGTGTCTGAAATCAGGTTTGTGACCATGATTTTATATGTGCCGACATTCTTTTTTTTTTTTTTTTTTTTAAAGACACGGCACCAGAAATCTGCTTAGCTGTTGCCAGGTCTTTCTGAGCACAGTCTCCTGAAAAATCTACGTCAGTGCTGACAGCAGGTGGCGATCCCTCTCTCAGCTCCTCTCCTGTGAGCCCACACAGGTATTTCTTAGGCCCCAGTGCTCATATGGAAAGGGACTGTGGTTAGGGTAGCTCATCCAAGCTACGTTAGGTTAGCTGCCACTCAGGGCCATTACTGAGCCATAATCACTGTTATTTTGCTAATGTCGAGTACATGGCGTACTCAGCCCTTTCCATCCATTTCCTCTGTATGTGCTATGACAATGGTTTTACAGCCCCATTTGAGAAGGGGAGGATGGAGAAGAAGAGATTTATGTTTATGAACTTCTCAAAGCACACATTTCAGCCAGAAAAAAACGATCAATTAAACATGTAGCAAAGGGAGAGAGAGCAGGAGACACATAAAATAGGAAACCTTAAATAACTTGGCTGGTATCAGGGAGGCTGAGCGCCTAGCTGGGGCTGCTGTTAGGCGGCACATGGAGAATACTCCTTGTTCCTCGGTAATCAGAAGCTCAGATAATGCCTGTGTACGTTCATCCCTCCTGCCTCACCGGAGTCTTGCTTGGACAGAGGGAGGGGAGTTTCATTTCAAAGTGCGGAGAGAGAAATGCCCTGGCTGTGAATGGCTTTGTCATGTCAGTTTAATCAAGACCTTGCAGGCACTTCATTAACAATTGTAATCCCATCCAGCTCGCAAAGAGAAAGGGAAGAAAACAGACATGCCCATCCCATGCTCATTCCACTGACGGTGCAGCCAGCACATCCTGATCTTACTTCTCCTGGAGTCAAAGGGAGATTTTCCATCCATTTCAGTGATTGCAAGAGCTCGGTTTCACCTCTCTCCCCCCCTCCCTTTAGTAGCTCAATCTGTGATAACATTTTCAGCCTATAGCATCCCACATACCTGTGGCTAGCTGTTCTGGGATGAAAGCTACTGCTGCTATTTCCTAGCGGTGCTAATCCCTTTCAGAGCTGCTTGAACTGATCATTGGGAATTGAGCTGATCACAATTTTTCAGATGGAAAGCTGGGGGTTTTTTAAATGAAAACAACAACAACAACCCCAAACTCCCCAGACTTTTTTCTAAAATGAAATTTTTGAAAATGTTTGCTATCCCCCCAAAACAATTTGAGATCTTTCTAAAAGGGAAAAAAATGCTGGACTTTTTTTTTTTAATCAAAAACATTTTCAAAATATTTATGGACTTTTTTTTTGTCTTCCCAAAAATGGGTTTTCTATAAATATTTTGATTAATGTATCTCACTGAAAGTTTGATAACAATGGAAAATAGGTCTGTGTTGGATATTTGGATTATTTTGTAAAACTCATTTTTCATTTTTAAACCAGCTTTAACTGAGGAACAAACAGTATTGGACAATTTTACGTAGAAATATAGGAGGATAGCAATGGCCAGACTGGATCAGACTCAAGGTCTCTATAGCCCTGTATCATGTCTATGACTGTGCTTCAGAGGAAGGTGTGAGAATCTTGCAACTGTCAGACATGGGCCAATCTGCCCCCCACATTAGGTTTCATCCTAATGTCTAATAGAGAGTGGCTTAAGCCCTGTAGCATGAGGTTAAATATCTCTTCCAAATTTTTCTTAGCACTAGCTGCTATTATTCTAGATATTCTTGTTATCCATATGAATGCCCAGTCCCTTTTTGACTCTTGACCTTTTTAACTTTTTGGCCTTGATGACTTCCTGTTGCTTTGAGTTCCACTGTTTAATTATTTACTTTGATCAGTCTTCAATTTGCCACCTTTTAATTCCATTGAATACCACTTTGTTCTTCTGTTGTGAGACACAGGGAACAGAAGCTCCCAACATGCCTTCTTTAAATCATTCATTATCTTCTATAACCCCTTCTATTTTTCTGCTTTCTAAAATAAGCAGTCTCAAACTTTCAATCTCTCTTTCTATGGGAGTTTTCCCAGGCCCCTATTGATTCTCATTCCCATTCTCTGAATCCCCTCTAATTCTGCCACCCTTTTTTGAGATGGGGTGACCAGTGCTGCATACAGTATTCCAAATGAGGCTGCACCATTATAATATTTTCCATATTATTCTCCATCCAATTTCTCCCTCATGCTAACATGCTGCCTGGTTTTTTATCTACAGCTGCACATTGAGCAGAAGTCTTCATTGAGCTGTCTACACTTTAGCCCTTTTATCTGTGAATAGTTCAAACAGGCTTTGTATGGTATGAATTTATCTGCTCTCCGGAACCACTCCAGAGTTTGTGTGAGCAAATTACAGCTTGCGCTATGTTTGCTTGAACTCGGCACTATTTGTTATTCATGGCAGGCAATTGGTTACCCAGGTCACGTGGCCTGGTTTCAGCTCCTTGATTGGATTACTGCAACTTTTCTAAACAGGAGAATAAGAAATGGCAAATAGTAAATGATAAATTAAACATGAGAACCTGTTGTACATGCACAGATTCAGCTTGCTTGCATGTGACTTTTATACAAAGAACAGCTCAAAAGTCTGCCAAGTATGGCTGAACCACAGAACCACACAGAATTCAGAGGGATGCTCTCAAATACGGCTTTTGCTGCATTACCCTAGCCCTGATCCCCTTTCAAATGTATTTACTTGAGAGTTTCAGGCTGTGTCTGCCATGTGCTTGTGTTAGAATCGCTCTGGAATGAAACTCAGCTCTACACAGAGGAGGTTGCTGAGCCTGGTAAGCCTCAGATTTTAACTCTGCGCCTCGGTGCTACAAATTCATGGCTGGCGTTACTGGAGACAGCTTTGCTGATTGGCATTCACAGGCTACAGGTTGCAGTCCCAGACGAGATGATGACTCAGTCCTTCATTGTTAGGCAGGTCACATGAGTACCATAAGGTACCCGTGGGGATTTTGGATAATAGATGAAGCAAGGAGGACCTGTCTGTTCTGTATGTACTTCTCTCCATAGCCCTTTTCTGAAGATTAGGGATTCATCTCAATGTTATTGACCAAGATTTCCCCCTCCCATCATTCCCGAGGCTGGCATGGGCTGAGCCTGACTCTTACATGACCCTCTCTGGCTGATGCATGAAGCAAAATTAAAGGGCTCCTGGTTGGGATCTTTCGAAAGGGATCTAAAGGGATCCTTCTTCTTTGGCCAGAGGAAGGCAGGTGGTGGGAGGGTAAGTAAAGGGGAGGAAAATAGAAGGAAGAAGGGAAGTCAAAGTACATAATATTACAAGATACTGAACTAATGGAGGATTTTAGCTAGCAAGATAAATGTAGCCAAACATGGACCCAACACAGAGATCCCTGAAGTTACAATCTAGTGATCCAGAGAAAAGAGAATCCAACCAGAAGAAAATTCCTCCTGGAGCTATGTCTTACAGGAGTACAATGCTACAAGCTATAAGCATTTACAATAGTAAGGATTTGGTTCGCAGAATGCAGCAGTATTTTTCTTCTCTCCTTTGCCGGTAAGGAGATTGGTATTGAGCAGGAATGTGTAGTGAAGGTATGGGATTTTGCGGGGGGGGGAGGGGAGGTTTCTAATTTTTGTTATATTTCTGTTGCTGCAAGGTCATTTGAATTGATTGAGGGTAACTGGTGCATCTGTTTATTTGTGGATGCTCTTTTAAAAGTTCATCAAGGGTGTCCAGAGAGGGAATTAGGTGGATCCTTGAGAGTCAGACGGGTGCATTATAAGGCAGCAAAATTCAACATAAATAAATAAATAAAATAGTGCTAGATTTCAGTAAAGCAAATCTAGGTGTGTGCATGTGCGGGGGTGGGAGGGAAGGATGCCGCACTGGGAGGCAGTCAAATTATACCGGCTTGAAAGAACAGTGGAGCATATCTAGAAGACACCACAATGAAGGGCCAGCAGATTGAAATTCAATGTGTGCAAGAAATGTGAGGTGGCCAATGTAGCTTCACTGCTCAAACACAAGAGGGTAAAAGAATAACCAGGTTGGAGATGGAGTTGGGGGAAAATAAAGAAAATGACACCGAGGTGGTTAAGACATGCAGGAAAAAGACACAGGTAGCAAAGCAGTGGAATGAATGAATGATAACCCATGGTGTTAGGGAGAAGAAGAGGGGCTTTCAAAATTCAGAATATGTGGCTGGTGGGGGTGGGTGGGAGGAGTAACAGAGGCAATGAAGGCCCATTCATGAACTAGAAAGGGAATGAAATTAATGATGACTGAGTTACAGATAATATGGCCAAGATGCTGAACTGCTTCTTGAAATGAACGCCCGAAGTAGAATAGTGTGGACCATTTGGAAGCAATGAAGACCTTGTCCATAGAGCTGTTGATAAGGGGCAGATAAAAGGACACTTAAAGTGAATGCAGTGGAATTCTGTTTGACTGATCACCACTTGTAGCCATCCTCGCACTCTCTGGATCAAATCTCACTTCCAAAAGCGAGTTCCCATTTGAAGTGATGTATTTGCTTCTTGCTTATATAGCTCAGTGAGGTTTCTGGTCATAAGGATTAGACTGAGAAATTATTTCTCTAATTTTCTTTGATGAGTTCAATGCTAGAGAAGAAAAACTTGTGTTGTTGAGAGCCAATAAATCTCTGTGGCAATTTATGGGCGTGTCAGCTGGAGGCAGGTATAATTTCATTTACCGGTCTTGGTATTTAAATGCCCAGCAGAACTCACTTCGTCCTTCTACGGGGCACATTTGATTCTGTGATTTAGAAAGCTCACAGTTTCATGGATTTGCATGAGGTGAGCATTTGGTTTTGATGGACATCACCCACTGACGTCAAGGGGAGTCTCTCCATTAAATGTAATGGAAGTTTAGACCTAGTTGCCTAAGTGGGTAATGATTTAAAAAATGTTTCACTATATAAAATCAGATCAGCAGGTCCATATGCCACATGGCCTCGTGAACTCAGTGAAAACCAGCAATAATTCCTGAACATTCGTGGAGGGCTGGAGAGAAGTAGGAAAAATTATGGCTCTTATTGTCTTCAGCAGAGTCACTCCTGATTTACACCGCAGCAAGCGAGAGCAGAAATAGGACTCAGATTTGGTATGGATCTGAAAGAGATCCTAGCAACCACCACCCAGTAAATCTAACTTCCTTTCCTCATAATGGGCAGTAGAGCAGGAGTCTATTGCCAGCTCTGCCTCTGATCTGTTGTGTGGGTTTGGGCATGTCTCTTAGGACTAGATGTTGAAAGATATTTAAGTTGTGTAATGGGAGTTGAAATCAATGGGAGTTAGGTTCTAGGCACTTTAGAGAATCCATTTAGGGGCCTATCTGGATTCCTTTAAAATCTATCCCTCTCGCCTCTCGTTTCCTCCCTGCTCCCACCCTTCTTCTGTTTTATCTATTGAGATTATAAACTCTTCAGGCCAGGGAGTGTCTCTTACAGTGAGCGTGTACAGCATCTAACACAGATGGCTCATCTGAGGACTCCAGTTGCTACTGCAATACAAATAGCAATAGTAAAATAATAAAGCAAATATTGTACAATAATATCTGCGAGCACCTAGGAGATAATGGAACCCATGAGCAATAGAGGGCATGGGTTTGTAAAGAATGAATCATGGCTAACTACTTTTTTTGGTAGAAATAGAAAATTAATGGATAAAGGGATATAATTCACCTGGACTTTAGTAAACCATTTGATATAGTGCCTCACAAGATAGATCTTGAAAACATGATTCATATTGACATGGATGGAAACTGCCAGAAAGACCATAAACAGCAAAGAGTATAGATAAATGGCAATACTGTCCATTGTAAGGTCCAAAGGGTCAATGCCAGGACCAGTTTTATTCAATTTTTGCATTAATGGTCTGGAGGAAGGAGTAAATCACTTGTTAATTATGTCTGCAGAAAATACCATAATGAGAGATCTTGCAAAACACTGAGGACGGAGAAATAATACAAAAGTGCCTAAGGAGATTAGAAATATAGGATAATACAAAGATTCAGGCAGGATATATGTGGCCTGCTTTTCCTCTCACTTACACTGGCAAAAATCAGAAGTAACTGTAATGAAGTGAATGGAGTTACACAGTGTAAAACTCACGTAAGGCCTAAATCAAGAAAAGCACTTAAGCACATGCTTAACTTTGATCTCAATGGGACCATGAACTTATTTAATGTTAAGGACACACAATGTCTTTTTCTGCATTAAGTCTACATAAAGGGAGAGTCAGGGACACACAATACTTCTTGGGGGGAAATAATCTGAAATACAAATATTTAATGGAAGAGAGATGGCTGGAAAGCAGAGACGCAACGGTGATAGCGAACACACAATTGGATGGAAGTTTGCAAATGTACAGAGGGAAAATATGACTATGAGATTTTGGATGAGATTTCCACATGGTTTCATTTTCTCTCTCTTCCCTCTTATTTTTTCCTATTTCCTTTTCCCTTCTCCATATCTTTTGCCTTGTTACCCCTGCTTGGATTCATTTGAATGTGGCTGATGAAAATGTTAGGCCTAACTCCCCACTACAATACTCCAGTTTCATGGCAGTGAAATCAGTGCTGTTAAATCAGTTCTAAACTGATGTTTCCAATTGAAGAATAAGACCTGTTATTTGTAGGTAACATGGGGAATATTTTTCTCTGGAACTGTAGGACGCTACACTATTGTATATATCTCAATATTACCGTGATATAATAGAGCTAAAAAAGCAGGGGCATTGCCCCATTGCCCTAGGAGGTGAGAGCTCTTTCCTATGGTGAAACCACATCTGGGATATTTTGTGTTATGATGTGGCAAGTCAACGTTTTTTGGATTTCATAGAGTCACAGAGTTTAAGGCCAGAAAGGACCACCAGATCATCTAATTTGGCCTTCAGTATATCACAGGGCACTAACCACCACCCTCAGGGGAAAAGTGTGGCCAGCCCAGAGCATGGAATGATGTGTAAGTTACACCACCCCAGATGTAGCTTTAGGAGGCACTGTAACTCTGGTCTGTTCCAGCAACAAATGATTATTCCCCACCTATGCACTAGCTAAATTACTCTGGCCGTTGAGTAGTGAAGTGGGGTCAAACTTCTGCTCATTTCTTGTATATTCTCCATGCCTACCACCCAAACCCTTGCTCTCAAAGGTGTGTAAAAGCAGGTGAGTAACACCTCTTCGTCCTGCGCATGTTCAAAATCTTAGGTCTGGAAGCCTGCCTAAGGGTATAAAGGCAGGTTCTTATGCCTTCCTACTCCCTTGCTGTCATGTCGTCTGTGCCACAGTCCAGCCCTAAACAGTTCAGAAAAATGATTATTGCAGACGGAGTACAATGTCAGGCCACGTCCTGTATGTCGGAACCTACTGACACTATTCATGAAGTCAAGGGATGACATTGTGAGAGAGGCTGGCAGAATCTGAATATTAAGTATTCAAGTATTCAGACATTTCCTAAAATTGGTATAAAATATCAAGTTATTTATTAAATAACACTGCCTGTGATTTGTAAGCAATATTTATCTACTTTGTCCCTATACAGCACATCTGAGAGATATTTCTTAGTCTTCTTTATGATGGTGATACTAGAGATACAAATGGTATTAAAAGCAAAGTTGTGTAATAGCAACACAAAAAAGACCTGATTATTAATAAAATGCTGTCAGATTAACTAACAGTAAAGCAAAGCCTATCCAGTAAGTGCTTGAAAGATAATTCTTCATTCCAAAATGGTATTTTAGAGTTATGCACTAATAAAAATTGCTTTAAACTTTCCATGAGATTAAAACTGCTGCTAAAAATTCGTTGCTAAAAACTTAAGTTTAAAGTAAGTTCTAAATAATAGACATGAATGTTGAAATCATTCTGTGGGTAGATTACATTTCAAGGAGAGGAACCTGGCACATTTTCGAGAGGCAAATGGCATTTGATATCACACGCCATCTCCTCCATGCAACTAAACACCCTCTAGAAATGTGCTGATTTTAATTGCAAGTCAGGGCCTGACTTATAGCCCGGTAAAGCCAATGCATTTTTTTTCATCGCCTTCAGTGGGCTTTGGATCAAGTCTTTGATGCCCAGAAAATGCAGCACATTTACACTGGCCAGGCAATAAAGCCTAGGCAAGCAGCTATCTGTACAGTTTCAGAGTGAGCTAAGTACAAGCAATTCCAAAGAGTTAATTCAATTGCAAATGGACTCCTGATCAGGTTTTCCTGACCCAAAGAAGACCTCCATGTAGCTCGAAAGCTTGTCTCTTTCACCAGCAGAAGTTCATCCAATAAAAGATATTACCTCACCCACCTTACCTCAGGGTGATCTCCTATCTTTATATCATACTATGATACCAAAAAATGTCAGCAAACCAGAGCGAAGTCAGAGAAAACAAACAAAAATGGCTTAAGGGACTGACTTATGAAGAAAAATTGCGGCCAAAGCTTCCAAATTTTAGATTTCTCACTGATGTTAAGCTCTCACATAGCAGTATGCGTGGGTAATGATCTCTACTGTCTCTGATTGACTAAGAAACTATGTCCCATTGTGGCAGATGAAGACTTGGCCTCAGCTGTTCATGCTTTTATCGTCTCTTGGCTGGACTATAGCAATGTGATATACCTGGGCATGAAATCTTCAGTGCTTAGGAGACTCCAATTAGTACAGAGTACTGTAGTGTGCCTCCTCTGTAACGGAAGCTACCGTGAGCACAGCACATCTGTCCTCCAATCTCTACACTGACTTTCCGTCAAATATTGAATCATCTTCAAAGTCTTGGTTCTGATCTTAAAGGTGCTCAGTGGCCTGAGCCCAGGATATATAAAAGATCAAATAAGGATTAAGACTGTAGTCAGCAACTTCTCATCCATGTGGGAGACAGAACTTTCTTTGGGGCCAGCCTGAGACTGTGGATTGAAATCTCACCACCTTCCACCCCAAGGGCAAAGTACATTTCTTTGACTTCCCTTCTCTAACATATGCATTTAGCAACAAGTATATTAAAAATATATATATAATCCTACCAAACAAGACACTCCACTGCACACACTCCTCCCCTTGGACAGAGGATGAGGGAACAAACAACTCATGACAGATGTTAGTCTTGTTGCTTAATGCATTGCTGGAAGTCACTCAGATCCTAATAATGCACTCATCATTCTAATATCTATTTGCAATAGAATAAGTGCCAAAAGATCTGTCCAAGAGGTGAATATAGCTGAACTGCTCAGTAATAGTGACCATAATGTAATTCAATTTGACATCCTTGTCTGGGAGAAAATACCAAAGAAACCCACTTCATTAGCATTTAACTTTAAAAAGGGGAACTACGCAAAAATGGGGAAGCCAGTAAAAAGGAAAATGAAAAAGAAGAGTCACAAGAGTGAAGCTGTATAGAAATTATTTAAAAACATGATAATAGATTTCAAACTAAATGTAAAAACATTAAAAAACAAAACAAAACAGAAAATCAGTAAGAGAATAAAAAAAATGCCACCATGGCTAAATAATACAGTAAAAGGTGGTTAGAAGGAAAAAGACATCCTTTAAAAATTGCAAGTCAAACATTACTGAGGAAAATAGACAGGAGCATAAACTCTGGCAGGTCAAGAGTAAAAGTATAATTAGGCAGGCCAAAAAGGAATTTGAAGAGTAACTTGCAAAAGATATGGAAAGTAACAGCACATTTTTTTCTAAGTACATCAGAAGCAGGAAGCCTGCCAGAAAATCAGTGGGGCCACTGGATGATTGAGGTGTTAAAGGCGCACTCAAGAAAGACAATATTGTTGTGGAGAAGCTAAATGAATTCCTTTCATTGGTCTTCACAGCAGAGGGTGTGAGAGAGATTCCCACACCAGAGCCATTTTTTTTAGCTGACAAATCTGAGGGACTGTCCCAGATTGAGGTGTCATTAGAGAACGGTTTGGAACAAATTTATAAATTAAACAATAATAAGTCACCAGGACCAGATGGGATTCACCTGAGTTCTGAAGAATGCAAATACTAAATTGCAGAACTACTAACTGTGGTAGAGAACCTAGCTCTTAAATCAGCTTCTGTACGAGATGACTGGAGGATAGCTAATGAAACACCAATTTTTCAAAATGGTTCCAGAGGTGATCCTGGCAATTACAGGCTAGTAAACCTAATTTCAGTACCAGGCAAACTGGTTGAATCTATCGTAAAGAACAGAATTATCAGACACATAGATGACCATGATAGGTTGAGGAAGAGTCAACATGGCTTTTACCCATCTATTAGAATTCTTTGAGGAGGTCAACAAGCATGTGGACAGGGATGATTGAACTGATATTGTGTACTTGGGACTTTCAGAAACCCTTTGACAAGGTCCATACCAAAGGCTCTTAAGCAAAGTAAGAAGTCCTGGGAAAAGTGGAAAGGTAATTTCAGGATTAAAAAACAGAAAACAAAGAGTAGGAATAAATTGTCATTTTTCAGAACAGAGAGATGTAAATAGCAGGGTCCCCCAAGGATCTGTACTGGGACCAGTGCTGTCCAACATATTCATAAATGATCTGGGAAAGGGGGTAAACAGGGAGGTGGCAAAGTTTTCAGGTAATACAAAATTTCTCAAGATAGTTAAGTCCAAAACTGACTGAGAAGAGTTACAAAGGAATCTCACAAAACTGGGTGACTGGGCAACAAAATGGCAGATGAAATTCAACACTGATGAGTGTAAAGTAATGCACATTGGAAAACATAATCCCAACTATACACACAAATTGATGGGGTCTAAATTATCTGTTACCACTCAAGAAAGAGATCTTGGAATCATTGTGGATAGTCCTCTGAAAACATCCACTCAATGTGCAGTGCAGCCAAAAAAGGTAACAGAATGTTAGGGACCATTAGGAGAGGGATGGATAATAGGAAAATATCATAATGCCATTATAAATATATCGATGGTACAACCACACCTTGAATATTGCATGCAGGTCTGGTCGCCCCATCTCAAAAAAGATATATTAGAATTGGAAAAAGTACAGAGTAGGGCAACAAAAATAATTAGGGGTATGGAACAGCTTCCATACACGGAGAGGTTAAAAAGACTGGAACTGTTCATCTTAGAAAAGACACAACTTGGGGGTGGGTGCTGTGATAGAAATCTATAAAATCATGAATGGTGTAGAGGAAGTGAATAGGAAAACCTTATTTACTCCTTTACATAACACAAGGACCAGAGGTCACCCAATTACATTAATAGGCTGCAGGTTAAAAATAATCATAAGGAAGCACTTCTTCACACAATACATAGTCACCCTCTGGAACGCATTGCCAAGGGATGTTCTGAAGGCCAAAATTATAACTTGGTTAAAAAAAGAACGAGATAATTTCATGGTGGATAGGTCCATCAGTGGCTATTAGCCAAGATAGTCAGGGATGCCAGCCCATGCTCTGGGTGTCCCTAAACCTTAGACTGCCAGAAGCTGGGACAGGACGACATGGGATGGATCACTCAATGATTGGCGTATTCTGTTCATTCCCTCTGAAGCACCTGGCATTGGACATTTTCGGAAGACAGGATACTGGGCTAGCAGGACCATTGGTCTGACCCAGTATGGCCATTCTTATGTTCCTAAATTAGATGCCTAAATCCATACTAGATACTTACATAGAAGTGTTCAATTTTTCTAAGGTGCTTAGCCCTCTGAAGTACTCAGCATGCCTGAAAATCAGTCCATTTTAATTAGCTGCCTGAGTGCCAGTTTAGATTCACAACCTTAGTCATCTATATTTGAAAATTGTAGCTAATACATTTACCGTTACTTGATTAAAAAAACTACTAAGGGGCTAGGAGAACTGTCTACAAGAATTTCTAAAGTGTAAAATGGAAAGCATAATGGGGTGCTGGTCCATGAGTAGAGCTCCTAGGAGCTACCATAATACAAATATTAAGAATATTAAACAACAAGAGGAAGAATTCTTTGGGAGGAGGGGGAAGGAGTAGAGGGAGGGGAAAGAGATGGTCTAAATGACTATAATTAGGAAAAATGGGATGTAATTGAGCAAAGAAAAAAAATGAAGGTGATATCTCAAACCATTTCTTCCTCCCACTCAGCTCTTTTCTTCTGTAAAAGAGTTCCCTGTGGGAAATGAAGCTCCATCATTTAAAAGCATTTAAGAAACTAGACTGGACAAAGTATTGAAAGGCGCAACCTCACTGTGGTGAAATGACGGACAAAATGACCTGAGAAAAGTTGTTCCAGAAAAAGTCACAATTTTTTAAAATCCTCTCTCCTTCCCCTACTTTTGTAAGATATGTCAATTTTTTGGAATGTAAGACTTTTTGAAAAGCTGTATAGTTTGTCAAAAAAAAATAGCGAACATTTCTTGACAAAGATACCAACATTTTTTCTGATTTTTTGTGTGTTTCAAAATTTTGAAGTTCCAAATTTGAAAAAAGAATCAACTGGCTCTGGACCTGAGTGATCTTTTTGATCTCAAGTATCTATAACATTAAACATATATTTATCTATTTTGCTGCCTCAGGCCAAAGGAGCATTAATCATTTTTAAAGAGCCTCTGACTAATACTACAGTATGAAAGACAGAGCGATAAACAGGCAGATTGAAACTGGATCCTTAGGTAGTTTAAACTCGCATATCTGCATTGAGTTCAATGGCACTATGCTGATTTACTCCCACAATGTCAGAAGGTTCAGTCCTGCATTCTTACTTCAAAATGAGTTTTGCCTGAGTAAGGACTGTAGGGTGGGTCCTTGAATGTTTAGGCAACCCTAGAGTTAATGCTTATTTAACATGGCTGTGTTAAGACAACTTTATTTGCTGGGCCCCTACAAAGTAAGTAGGCTACTTCTGTTCTTGCTGGCAGTTCTGTAATAGAGTTCAATCAGTTTAAGTTGTGTTTTTCTGCTCCTTGGGTACACACTTGTTTCTTATGCACAAGTATCAGCAAACTCAAGAAGCACAGAGAGACAGAATGAGGGGGTAGGAAGACAATTAGATAGGTACAATGGGGCAAGGAACAGAGAGAAAGAGATTTCTCTGCTTTCCCTTACATTCCTTTTTTGCTGCTGTAGTCCCAGCAAGCAAGTATTAATAATAAATAAAAAGAACCACGAGGGTTATCAGCAGTGATCCCTGCCCACTTTCAAGTAGATCTGAACTTCTTTGTATTGATTTCACACAAAAACTTTATCTCGTCCAGAGTATTTCTATCCAACCTTTCAAGGAAGATCTGAGCTCGAGCAACTCTGGCAAAAGACCCTTCCCCCCTCCAACACCAAGGAATGGGGGAAAAAAGCCTTTGGATGTCTGGGAGATGTCTGTTCCATTCGTAGATGAAGTCTGTTCCCAGGAAAAATGAGACGACCAAAGCACTGAAGAAAGCAGGGACTGTACAGGCAATTTGCTAGCTGGCCACTGGGACTTGGGCTGTGTCTAGACTGATGGTAGAAAATTTTCCACCATCAGATTGATTTATCCAGATCAATTGAGTGGAAGTGGAGACCCGCTCAATCGACGCAGAAATCGACGCTATTCATCCTCCTCCGCCAGGTGAAGTAACGTTGCATTGACGGGAGAGCATTTCCTGTTGGCGCAGCGAACTGAAGACACCGTGGTAAGTAGGAGTTAGGAAGTCAATGGGAGATGAGCAAGCTACTCTATGTAAAGGGATAATATCTAACAGTGTTTTATTCTGGACTTTTCTGCTTTCCCTGGGGCAAATGCAAGACCACAAGCTTTGAGTCTGGTATCTGAGCATTTGCCAAGTGACCCGACCATTGGAGTCAAAGGCTAGTAGATACATTTGTGTCTAAGTCAGAGGTAATAAGATTCAAATGTCACGTACTGCGTTTCATTGTCTTCTGCAATATACCCATGCACCATCAACATCCCTCTTTAGAATCTGTATTTTTTAAGCCTTTGGCTCATTTAAAACCAATGGATTGTGCAATTCAAAAACACTTCCTAAAATGTTTGTTTCAATGGAATGACATATGCTGCCCTATTTTCCCCATCAAGCCTTTTGTTTTGGTTTTTAAGGGGAATGCGGAGGAGGAAAAGGGATTTCCCTACTCTTTATAAAGTGACTACAATCCTCCTGAAAAGTATCAGTTTAATAGACTCTGCTAATAGATCTGGGATCTCTTGAGCCTGCCACTAGCCCTTCACAAATGCAATTTGATGGTTGAGTTAGCATGGTGCGCTAAACTGAATCTCAGTTCTGAAGCTGAGGCTAATCAGTTAATTAATTAATAAAATATACCCAGCATGAGAATTAGCACAGTGTTGGTTTTTTTCCCTGATGTCCAACTTTGCCATCATTGCTACACCATTTCCTTTGGAGTGCACATGGGGGAAGGTGATAACATCTACAGAATCCCAGCTGTCATCCACTGCTTTTCATATGCAGTCTCTGGAACCCTGGGTGTCTACTGTTCTTTCCCTTCTAGCCACCTTTATATGTGCAACACACACCTGGATCCTGAGAAAAATTAACTTGTGTTGATACAGTTTCACCGGTGTTCTCTCTCTGTCATTTGCTACAGGTAGTCTTTGCCAGCATCAGTCTGAGTTGTGTGTCTCTCTCTGAGATGCAGACTGCTTGTGCTCTAAATGCAACACCTACAAGCACCTGTTGCTTAGCTAATGGCGATCCTGTAGCACACGGGAAGCAGTGCAATACAGCATTGAAATGTGCTAGGAGAAATCCAATATTACAGAATTTATATCTGCAATATTCATCTCGTTTTCTTCCCCCTCAAATGCCTTCCTATATTTCAGGCCCATTATACTGATGTAGCCAAGGGGCGGTTTGTTGTAACACCTTGGAAGGTGATATTAAATTCCTGCTTTATTGATAAAGTCAGCAGCTTTCCTAGACTGAGAGGAGAGAAAGGAAGAGTATAGGAGAGAGACAGGGAAGCAGATTCTCATGACTGGGAGATACAGCTCTCAACCTGCCAACGACGCAAGAAGGGACAAAAGGAGAAGGCTAGTCCTGGAAACCTTAAAAGCAGAGGAAGCTTCATTTCCGTAGCTCTTTAACAGTCCTTTTAATAATATCAGTTTTCCAATGAGGCTGCTAGACTTGTAATAATATACAAGAATCCCTGCTAGGTTCCCTTTGGGTTGGAACCTGCAAGCGCTCTGCATACAGAGGCTCCTAGCATCAGACCTTTTGTGTGCGTGCGGGGGAAAGCATATAGGTATTTCCACTGAAGTCAGAATTCCACTGGGTCAGAGTCTCTGGTCTGCTAAATGCAGTCTATAAGGGGTGCAAAATGGATGTATAGCAGCTGGAGATGGTCAGCAGAGAATAACTCATCTGCAGGGAAATTCTCCAGTGGTGTAGTGCCTCCTATGCCAGCACCTCCAGTCCATCCCTGCCCTACAGGGAAGAGGGCCATGCTGGGTCTATGGTGGAGCAGACCTTGGCTATGCCTGATTCTGGAGTGTCTTCTTACCATGAGAAGAGGAAAGATACTACACTAGGACTTGGGAAATGGGGGTTCAACTTCCTACTCCACCACAGACTTCCCATATAGCGTTGGGCAAGCCAATCAATGTCTCTCTGTCTTAGCTCCCCATGTGTAAATTGGCACATCCCTACCACCCAGGGGTGTTGTGGAAATAAATACATTTAAGATGACCAGTTCACATCTTACAGAAATGGCCATGTAAGATGTTAAGCTACAGCTGTTCCTTAGCTAGTCTGACTTGGGCCAGACTCAGGATCAAGGAGTCACCCCCAACACCGTAATGGCTCCCTGGAGATTCTAGCCCATAGTATTGATTTATCCAATAGAATAATAATCATTAGCTATCGTTAGTTGCCAATTCATTGATTGGACTAAATTCACTGCTGGCGTATAGTTGCACCTACTTATGTTGGCAATGAATTTGGCCCACCTGGCCAGCCTGAATAGTTGCTACACTGACTGTGATCGCATTCATCCCAGACACTGCATTGCTTATGATGCAGTTGTGTATTAAATATGCTTATACGGCACTTAGAGCCATTTCATGTGAACTTCTTCCTCTGAGATGGCATCAAGGCGCCTGTCGGTTAAAACAGACACAATCTTTGCTAGGATTTAGAGCACAAATTAAATACGTTGATAAAACCGAGCCTTCATCAGGGTTTTTAAAATTGCTCTTAGACCCCTAAGATTTTTTTTCCTGGTTGGAACCACAATAATATTTCATTCCCGCTGCTTACCCTAAAAATGAATTTCCTTTCCCTTCTCAGCTGGTGATTTGTTTTGCATTAATGCCTTTCATAACTCATACGTTTCACCATTAAAAATTAATGCTCGGCGCCGACATAAACAAATGAAATTTGTATTATTAATGTTTTACATAGGTAAAACTTTGTAATAACAGATTTATCATAACAGACTGGTTTAATTAAAAGACTCGCTCGTTCCCTAAACTGATTTCAGACATATTTTTGGGTGACGGGAAGAATGTCTTGTAGTACAGACTGGGGAATAGTGATCAATAGGTCATTTGGTGCCTTTTTATGGGTCTGCATATGGGTTCTCCCACGTTCTTCACCCTCTGGGTGCTTCTCACAGCAGGTGGCATGTAGAAGGGGCAGAAAAGGTAAAGATTGAGTCTGTCCAGAGAACCAGTGCGCCACTTCACTCCTACACGTCAGGGCCTATCTGAAGTCTTTTGCTGACCCTCTGCGCAGACGTAAATCTTTTCCAACATGAACATGAAGTAAGTTTCTAAGCACAAGGACTGTGCACTGGGCCTGATTCAAAGCCCACTGAAGTCAGTAGGAGTTTTTTCCATTGACTTCAATGGGTTTTCAGTGAGGCCCACAGAGAAGGCCGGTTGTGAATACACAGCAAACTTTCTTGCACCTAGAATATGGAGAAGACAGAAAATGAAGACACGATTTGAATGCACAGTAGATTTCCTTGCGCTGTGGTGGTCAGGAAGCTAGTAATAATCATCATAATACCTGGCTCTTATGTAGCACTTTTCATCATTAGGTTAGTACCCTTATCCCAATTTTACAGATGGGAAAACTGAGGAATGTGACTTCCCAAGGTCACCCAGCAGGCCAGTGACAGAGCTGGGAATAGAACTCATATCTAACTCCCAGGCCAAGGCCCTATCCACTAGGCTATACTCCTCCCTGGTACATGTCTGGTTTTCTTCAACCAGGAAAGCAAGTGGAGAAGGCAGGGGTAGCACATGGCAGACATTCTTATTGCATCGCATACAGGCAGGGCAGAGAGTGAGGCTATGGGCAGTTTCTTCGCTCCAGGGTGGGATGAGGTGCAGGCAGAGGGAACATACCATATGTTTTCTAACTTGGGAGTTCAGAGCTTTCCTTCCAGCCCAGGAAAACTGCTTTGTCTTGGTCCATTCTGAGAAACAGGCTTTTGGGAAAGAAGGCCATGAACAACCCCTGAGAGCACAGCTGCACTTTACCTACCCTTCAGGGGGCAAAACTGACTTTGTGTGACAGACTCACAAAAGACATTTGCTACTGTGTGCAGTGACTTGCTGGAAAATCATGAGTGTGCGCATAGTTCTGGGAAGTTGACAGTACAAATATGTCGTTTAGGGTAAATCATATTATAAGAATGTTGTATTTATCACCCAACCAAGCATTATATACCCACAACATGCACAGTTAAGTGAAACCAAACCAAACTAAAGAAAGCAAAGATGTGAAGGTACAGAAATGCACAGTTCAGGTAGGGAGTTAGAATGGGAGCTCTGTTTATAAAGGAGATGCTAGTAACGATGGTACAATTATTCCAAGAAGAGAGAATATGATTATGAAAACACCGTCAAAGGTGAGATTTTCAAAAATATTCAGCATGGCCTAACTCTTTTCCCATTGAAGTCAATGGAAATGTAGAGTTCCTTGTTTACATACCATTGACTTGAGTGGGAGCAGAGCTGGGTAGGGTTGCTTCTGAAAATTCCACCCCCAAATATATAAAGAACAACTGAGAGAGTGAAGATCTGAAAACTGAAATCATAAAAAACCAGCCTTAGGAAAGGGATCTGGGAACCTAGGAGTGCTGAAAAAAGGTGATAACAACAGACTCTTTATTGGACAGCAAGTGCTTATAAAAGGGATGGGATGTAAAATGGCATCACTGTGGGAGAAACATTAATAAGATGAAGTATAGAACAGGGATATATGACGTGCTGTTTAACAGGGAAGGTGAGTTGAACTGTTTGGTGACTGAGAAGCAGTTGATAAATTTCTCTCTGGAATCATGACTCTATACTGCACTAATGCAGCTCTGCTGAAATCAGTGGAGTTGAACCAGTGTAATACTGATGTAGCCCAGTGGAGAATTGGTTCCATGTGTATCTGGCACAGAGGGGGGAAAAAGATCTTCCCACACTTATGTCTCTGGAAGGCATAGGTTTGTGTGTGCAACAGCCAGTTTAAATGCAACCCTTTGATATGTTTGCTTAAGAGATTCTATATTGTAAGCAGCTTTCCACTAAAAGGTGGTTAATTTCTTTCTTTTTTTTTTTTTTTTGCATCTTTTACAAGAGTGTTTGTATGTTGCAGTTCTGCAGCTGCGTGTCTAGCATGAGCTTGCATCCATTTCTGTAGTCTGTGTGCTCTGAACCTATATAATTAAATGGAATTGAATTGAATCTGCTAAGCAGTTATTGGCGGTGTTGTTTTCTGTGCACGGATATACTGTTTGGGAATTCACAGGAGTGCCATGCCATGGACATTATCATACTGTGTGTTCAGTTTCAGTCTTGCTTCCTACCCCCACCATCTGACACAGCCCAGATGGTGATATGAAAACAAACCGAATTCCGGGTGCAGATTTAAAGTCAGAAATTGAAAGCCCTAGAATACTGCAAAATTTTGACATCACAGGATTTACCTACATGGGGATTTTAAACTGGATCGGATTGAGTTAATCCAGTTTGAAAACTTTTGCATATACACGACACAACCCATCCTGGAGCACTAGCTCCACATTTATTGGGAAGTCTGGAGTCCTCTTGACAAATGGACTAGGTTTGCTTGAAATTGAAATAGGTCAGTCCTGTTTGGGTGCACACAATGACTTCACACTACTTTTTGTATGCTTGTAAAGGCTATTGCACAACGTTTTGCAGGTCATCTGTTACTGACTTGTCAGTTTATTTGGGTGCCCTCCCTGCCCTGGGGTCAAGAGTCCAAGATGACCCTGCTCTCCCTTTCAGAGGTGGCACACAACCAGATTTTACCCATTTGCTCCTGGACCCCAGTGTATCGTCATTCTGGCAATACAACACAACAGCGCTCCAGAAGCCCCACCGCATGCCTCCTGCCTCTGTTTTGGTGTTGTGCTGAGACCCTGGATCTCATCGCCATCTGTGGCAAAGCATCAGTTCAGGAATCTCTTGTGGCCAGCCGCAGGAATAAGGACTTGTTTGTGGACATTGCAAAGCAGACGTGCACGAGGGTTCACTAGCGTGATGCTGCGCAGTGTCAGATAAAGATCGAGCAGATCAGGAGAAAGTACCTGGAAATGCAGGATAGATGGAGAGAATTTGGTAAGGGATAGATGGGAGGTGTCTGTTTTTTGATGAACGGGGCAGGATTCTACACAATTATAATATGACCCATCCCACGCACTGTTCAGAGCCTCCTGTCCGCACTCTCCCAGACTCTGAGGACAACTGGCTAGACCCATTGGAGGAAGAGCAACAGGATGTCAGAGAGGAGCTGCGTCCGAGACCTAAGACCCTGACAACAGCCACTGGGGAAACCAGCCTCAGTCCTGCCCTGCTACAATGGACCCTGATTCCTGCCTTGCATTAGCTGAGCCCAAGTCCTAGCCAGAAACCCAGGGCAGGACCAAAGACTCAGGTCCCCTGGAGGAAACTTTGGCATATAAGTACCTATCTTTACAATTTATTATTTATTATTATTGTTGGCAGAGGTGAGCTAGCAGCTCCTGCCTCCCTCCCTCCCTCCCCAGCCCCCCTTGTGCTGTTTCAAAATGGGGCCCACCAGCATGGGGCAAGTGGTTGTCTGTACCCTCCCGCTCCAGCCCTCCGGGCAGCAGATTCGAATAGCAAAAGCGTTCCTTTGTGCTAAATTCAACACTTTATTGAGACAGTGTATACAGGAAAGGAAACGTGGTGAGTTTTCGTAGTTTACACAGGGACATGCACGTTGCACATCCGGTCAAGACACAAGCAGCGCTGCTCCCCACTGAGGTACAAATGCCCTGTAAGTAACATGCATTGAAACTGACGGTCATTATAGGACCCCATCTATTGTTCTCTGCACTTTCTCCATGTCTGTGGGGAAAATACAGCAGAAACTAAGCCTGAGAAATAGCTCAATTTTGTTTTGCGCTTTATAGGGAATAGCTGCACACCCACAACACTCAGTCTAGCTTGTCTTCCACTCCAGCAGGAACTCCGGAGGGACTATCCTGGGGAATAACGTCACAGCCCTTTGCCTTTTTGAATAAGACCATTCTCTGCCTCTTCATCACCTGCCAAAGCGTAAGGTCACCGAGAGTGCAGACAGCCTAAAGGGGATGGAGAGAGGATTACTGTCCAGCCCGGCCTACCTGCCCTCCATAAGCCCCACTTTACACCTCTGATGCCATCGTACCAACTCCAGCAGACAACTAAAACTGCAATAAACAACCTGGAACATAGCTGCACCACCCCCCCCCACCCTGAACACCGGAGACTGAAATCCAGATGCACCCAGCACCCTCTATACACACAGACCACTTACTGTCTCTGAGGGTCCCCCAAGAATGGGAAGAGCCTCAGGGAGGAAAGATCACATCTCAGTATTGAAAAGAGCTATCACGACTTGTCTGCGGTAAGAACAATCACACTCCCATCACCACGGAACCTGCAACAGGCAGGCCGACAAGGACTGCTGACAGGCTGGCCCACCTGCGGGGGAGAAAAAGGAAGACTGGGGACAAGCTGTTTGCGGCACTCATGGCAGAGTCAGAGAGGAAAACCAGGCTGGCCAGGAGCTGGAGGCTGTACATGAGGACCCAGAGGGAGAAAGATGTGCAGCCCTCCCAGGAGATTGGCCAAGGACAGTGTCACATTGGCCAGGGAAAGCATGGCTATGGCCACAGACAGCATCAGCATGATGCAGGAGCGCATGGGAAAAAAGAGAGAGATGCAGAGGCAACTTATGGACGCTAGCCTGAGCCAGAATGTCCTCCCTGCAGTCCTGTAATTTGGGACCTAGTCATGTCCTTCAGCCCCCTGGACAATGCCAGCTACTGGGACCAGCAGCAACTCCTAACCTCTGTATCCCTGCAGCAGAGCCCCCAGCAGCGCCCATTCACCTCTCAGTTCCAAGACCTGGGCACGGAGAACATTTACACCTGGGAATCCAGCCCTGCAATGTCCCTGGAATCCAGGCGGAGAAGAAGAGCCGGAGGCAAGTTGTATGGTCGCCTTTAATTCCTTTCACCCATTTTGTTGTACTTAGAATGTTGTTATTATTGCGCTTTCAGTATTGTTTGCACTGCTGCAGTAATTAAAGTACAGTCGGTTACTTAAGACTATTGGTTTGTTAAATGTATTTCCAAATCCAAAGGGAATTATTTTTCCGTTGCTTTTATTAAAACTTTATTATTGGGTTTTTATTTTTCTTTCATAATAAAACTGCTTACAATACATCCATTATTGCATTTAACACAGAAAATCCTTTAAATAAAACTGAAATAGTTCATTGGGTTTGCCAAAAGCACATAGGGAACGTTATAAATTTCAACCACACATGCGCAATCCCCCATTGTTCACCGTGTCTCTATCACAATACGCCCCTCCATTCCCCCCAGGCTAACATGCTCAGGCATGAGACTCAAAATACAGACGGTGGGTGTCCCTGACAGCATTCCCCCGGGTGTTTGGTTTCTCTATGGGATCCCTTGCTGGCTGCTCGGATCTCCAAGCAAGTCTCCACACCTCAGACTCCCACTCATGGGGAAGGATTTCTCCCTGACGCTCACAAATGTTGTGCGAAGCACAAGATGCAGCTCTGACGGCTGGAACAATTTTTTTTTGATGCTTCCAACCCATTCCATAAGCAGCACCATCTGCCTTTCAAACAGCCAAATGTGAACACGAGTACCATTCTGCAGCTGCTCAGGTGATAGCTGAAATATTCCTTCCTTATATCCAAGAGGCCTGCGTATGGCTTCCTTAGTCAGGACAACAGGGGAGAAGCCAGCTTTCCCATATTTACCAGATCAACCGCCACACCATTATTGTCCACAGCACTCCTGGGGGTGAACAGTCCTTTCTCCTTTAATTTAAATAGTAATAAGTTCAGAAAGATCCTAGCATCATGGGCCCTCCCAGAACATCCTGCATTTATGTCTGTAAACCTGCCATGGTAGTCCTTTGGTACTTGGAACACAATAACCCTTTCTGTTTAGAAATTTTGCACCCTAGTGGGGGAGATGGCAAATGATAGGCACCTGGGTTCCATCAATTGCCCCAGTACAGTTTGGGAACCCCATTTGTGCAAAGCCATGAATAATTTCCAGAGCAAGACCCAGCTTCATGACCTGGTTAGACAGCACCGTATCAATGGCATAGCAGACCTGCATGAGAATGGCCCCAACAGTTGATCTCCCCATGCTGAATTAGTTGACTATAGACCAATAACATCCTGGGGTGGCAAGATTCCAGATGGCAATGGCAACGTGTTTCTCCGTGGGTATAGGGCACCACGTGTTGGTATGCTGTCATTGAAGTCTAAGGTCAGTTCTGCAAAAAGGTTTCCACCCTCGCCCCATCCTGAAGGAACGTTTCTCTCACCATTGCAGATCATCCCAGATCTTCTGAACAATCCTCTCCCACCAATCCTTACTGGTTCCATGGAACCGGTCCTCTTATTCCAACAGCTAGGCACACCCTCCTGTCCTTTCCACCCCATCCTACAGCCACTGCTGCAGAGTTTCATCCTAGTGGCAAAGGAGCTGCTCCTGCAACAGACAAAGCCCACCAGCAAATTTGTCCAGCTCTGAAAGCAGAGCATTGTTGGGTCCAGGCTGGCTGACAGCCATTCAAATATGGTGCAAGCCAGCCCAGAAAGGAAGCACGGGGTAGAGACAGCGGAAACATAGGATTTTTTTTTTAAATTTGAACCCACCTGGCTTCCCACAATTCACAGCAAAAACAATCCCAGGATGCATGCAGCTCAGCAAAGAACCATGGGATACCCCCAGAGAATGCTACGCCCTAAGTTCACAGCATTCAGATGATGCAAACTGAAAACAGAAGAAGCATTCCATGTGTATGCTGTTGGGTGTGAGACGCTTGATGTCCATCAGAAAACTTGGAATTAACCCCATCACCCCCACACCATGGAGACACACGCTCAGCATCCACTGATAAAGAACAGTTTGACAGGAAGGAGCACTCAGCGCAGCTCACTGCAGAACGGCCACAGCCTCGTTTATCTGGCAGGGCTGTGTCAAGTCAGAGCAAGTGTTCATTTTCCTAACTTTGCATCAATAATTAATCAAATCAGGTTTTACATAAGCCTGAACATAAAATTATTAGCTCCTCGAGGTTCTGCCAGAAGTTACCGCAAGACCTTTGTCAGCAGCTTCAGAAATTATGTGTTTTAAAGGGATAGAAACACAGATAAATACTCATTTCTTTCCCCTGCTGGTGCTCACTCTATCAGCTCTAATTCGCTTTCCTTTTGCTCTGTGAGACAAGAAGCCCGTTTGAAAGCAGGTGATGAGTAGACACTGGAAAATGGAGATGAGAGAAATGGTTCAGGTAAAAAGACTTGACTCCACCCTGGGGCCTCAAATCTTTACCTATTTCTAGAATTTAGACTAGACTGTAAGTGTTTAGGAGCAAGGTCTGGTTTCATTGTTTATTTTCACAGCGCTTAACCACAGGGGGTCCTGACACCTGACTGGGGTTGCTAGATGCTATCACAGTACAAATAATTATTGATAATAATACCAATTAACAGATTTTGTCAGATTCTGACATTCTTGCATTACCTGCAAGCGGGGTTCGAACTAAGGCCAGTAAAAAAATGAGTCTCTACCACTTGGTCTAAAGGATTAAACCATCTAGCTGGCAGCTTCTGCAGACTCATTAACCTCTTCTGTGGACCAGCCACTGGAGAGGGGCCAAAAACCTACATTCTCTCCCTGCTACCTGCAGCTGACTTCTTAAATTCTTCAAATATTTGTCAGCTTTGTGCGTCTCTGCTCTTCTGGTTTATAGCTAGGATCCTAAATCTGTGGAGAAAGCCTGTTCTTAAGTAATGTCCAGACCAGTTTTGTAGACTCTAGGCCAGATTCTCAGGAAGTGTAAATTGGAACCGATGCCTATTTACTCCACCTGAGAATCTAGCCCTCTGTCTTCGAGTTTCTATGACATCCATTCTCTAACAGGATCATGCCCCGGGGGTTCAGAGAGTTTGTATAAGGTTGCAGGAAGCATCCATATTTTCAGCTGTTTCTTTTAACCTCTGGACCAGAGCTGGTTGAATTATTTGTTGTGAATAATGTTTATAGCAAATTCAACTCCTTTCCTTTGTTAATTGAGCACAATGTTCAGTGAAATGTTCAAAGCAGCCTAAGGGTTTTATGTGTCAATTTTTTATTAAAATTAATGGGAATTAGGCATCCAAATCCCTTAGACAGCTATGAGAATACTTCCCAGACTGGTAATGTTTAAGTATTCACACCAGTGGGGTTACAGCCAATAAAGTGCAGACAATGGGCTATTGGGGAACTGTTTGCTTGGTCTAATCATTGTTCCTACAGTGCAGTTGGTCACCAAGGTCACATGGTATTTTTACTGCTCCTTGATTGGATGTTTGAAATATTTAAAGAGGTGAATAATGAATGACTCAATTTCCAGTATAAGTAATCAGATAAAACTAATACTAAATAAAAACTTGATGAAACTCGCAGTTCATGGATATTTTCATAAATGCCAGGCATTTGTTGAAAGACTCACAGTGAGTAGTATGAATCTTGAAAATCATAGTGAACTAATTCAGGCTGCTTTTGTTTGTGAAAATATCCATGAGATGGGTTTTTAAAGAGAACTATTTTGCAGTATGCCCAGTACTCTCTCATCATTTACTGCTCCTTTTCCTCACAGACTGTCAGACAGAATTGCATGATATTTTCCCATTTAATTTCATGAACACAGTTATTACATGGAGTAAAAACCAACCAACCAACCAATAAAAAACACCCCAAGCCAAAATGACAATGAGTCATAGAGTTTAAGATCAGAAGAGATCACCAGACCATCTAGTCTGACATCCCATATATCCCAGGCCATCTACAGTGCCCAGCACCTGCACAAGAATGGAAATGAGACCAAAATATCACAGCCCACAGCAGACTAGACTATTATGTGCTACAGGCAGAAAATAGGAGGGACCGAGGTGCACCAGTGCTCCAGCTCCCTGCAATGGCAGGGAAATGTTTAAGTGAACTATAACAGATAATCCCGGTAAGTGATCCATGCTTATATACCAGGTATGTACTTTCTTGCTGTAAAAGCTTCAGAGGTTAGTTATTTTGAGAGATTAGCTGGGATGTTTGCTAGTCTTGTTCTTCAGCTAGATGGGAGAACAGGATTTAGCACCAGAGCTCTTCTCCTTTTCCTCCCTTTCCCACTTTGAACAATCACTTTGCTTCTCCCATCCCCCAGTCCGTATTACAAAGTCTTGTATCTGAGAAATCGCTCTTTGCTCTTCCTGTGACACTCCAGCAGTCTGTCAGGAACTCAGTGAGGAACAGTGCATTTCTGTCAAGAACTCCATATTAAGAATGAAACGTCTTCTGAAAAGCCACATTGATGGAGTCAAAGAAGTGGATTTTGCTTGTTTGAACAACTGTTTACTCCCGTTCAGGGCAAAGTTAGAAGAATTGCCTAGGATCTGAACTCAAGGGGCACAGAGAAGAAATGGAACTGGCCTGCCTTGAGCTGCTTGCGTGATAAGAGGCTTTAGAAATGAGATTGCATTATGCTGTGATTGAGGGGAAATGAGGTGCCTTCATTACCACCTGAGCCATGCCGTCACCCAGAGCAGAACTGCGGCTGCTGCCGCCAAAATACAATTTGTCTCATAGAAGAGAAACAACAAGAGAAAAGAGCAAACTATATAGAATCACCCCCCTCTCTCGCTTCCTTTCTGTCTCTGCAGTGCACGAAAACTTAAATTGTGTGGGCCAAACTGCCCCCCAAGAAATCTAACAAACAGGCGCTAAACTTCTCTAACAACTACCTACTAGGAACTTTCTGTTCTACAGATTCAGCCGTCTAGCGAGTGGTTGGCAACTGGACTCAAAGTGGGTTTGGCTCAGCTGTTTCCATGATTTCCAAACTTTCAAATCTGAACATCCATCCCAACAGGTTAGCAAAGGGAACCTTGACCTTCCCAATAGCAAAGAGGCTGATGGAAGAGAGGTTAGCCTGGCCATATGGATAAGGGTGGGCATTCCACTATCATTCTTCCCATTGGGCAGCAGGAGTCTTGATACCCTATACGACAATCCATGAGTCAAAATGTGTCATTGCTAAAACCCAAGGGTCTGAGACAATCCAAGCTCACACAGTTCATGCTCTACAGTAATGGTGAGGTAAAGCTGATGGTGATATTAATACTTGTAGATGTCTCTGTATAGGCTACCTCCTCCCATGAGACAAATGCCAGGGCATAGAGTACATCACACCCAAGTGAAAAAGAGATGTCTGTAGATGTCTGACACACAATGAGGTATGGAATGAGAGCTATGGGTTACAAGATCAGGACTATACAACACAGATTTCCTTTACAAGGAGACGCAATGGACTACAGAAAAACTGCCATGATACAATGAAGGATTTGTCAGTTTCCCTGAACTATGTGTATCAAAACTTTCCCACTGCCCTTTCCTTTTCACCTCCTTCTGAGTGCTATTTGCTACTGTACTTGTGATCCTTTCTGGCAGATAGGGTTTCAATCACTGCCATATTATACATTTTCCATGTTACCGCTCGCTCCTTTTCCCATGTGACCTACTATATTCTGCTACCAGGTTTAATATAAACAGGGATCAACAAGTTACAATTTTCTCACTCTGTCCCTCTTAAAAAATTCATCCATATTAATATGTTTTAGTGGAGATGGACTTAGGTATTGTAGAACTGGAGGAGCAGGAGGAAGGAAGGAGAAGTGAAAGCAAACTTTTTATTATTTTTTTATTATTTTTATTATTACATCTTTATTATTACATCTTAGATTGTAAAATCTTAGGATGCAGCATGGCCATTTCCTTTTTTTGTCTCTTAAGTAGCAAACACACTGATGGCACTATATATATATTATTATTAACCACAATAATGTAGCACCTACTGGCCATCCTTGAGATTGAAGCCTCATTGTGCTAAACACAGTTTAGTAAGGGACAGTCCCAACTTCCCAAAAACCTTGCAATCTAAACAGATAAGACAGACAGTGTGGTAGAAAAGGAATACTATCCCCATTTTACAGATGGGGAAGTGAGACACAGAGCAC
This sequence comes from Emydura macquarii macquarii, assembly GCF_026122565.2. NCBI lineage: Eukaryota > Metazoa > Chordata > Testudines > Chelidae > Emydura > Emydura macquarii. The sequence goes on from NW_027130828.1 coordinate 13,415,783, forward strand.
TTGGGGGACTTGCTCCAGTATCACAGAGAATGTCTGTGATAGAGAATTGGATTCAAATCCCGATTACCAGTGCCACCAGATCACACTTCCTCTCTGTATTAATTTTCACTTGTCGTTCACAGCCATGGGGTCCAAAACGCTATATTAGCTCCTGGAATGTTGACCTTTGTGCTTAATGTACTTAGAGAGAAGATCATGAGAAATTACCTTGGCACTGCTTTATGAAAACAGTTTATCCTGAAAATAACCAAGGTAACCCCATTGCACTGGGCGTTGTTCTTGGGTGGAATGTTGAAAATCTGTTCCCAAATGATGGACACCAGCAACCTCCCAGCCAGCCCGATTGTCACTGCCTCTCTCTGAGTTCTTTGTGATGTCGGTAAGAACAAGGTGTCGCTGGTGGAAGTATCTGTGAACCCTGATGTCTCACAACATTCTTGGTGCTGGGAGCATGAGGCAGAGGATGTATCTCTTTCTCTCGACCTCTCTCTTTATCTGTGTTACTTGCAGTCAGTATCTCAGCTTCTGCAAATTCATCAGGAAAAAAAAATCAATGTAAACTAGACAAGAGACCTTTCCAGACTGAAAAGCAGAGATGGCATTAGGCATCCATTAATCTCATGGCTGCAATAAGTCCCTGAAGGAAGGGGATGGGAGAGGGGGTAGAAAGGCGGGGGACAGATTACTAGCAAATCCATTTGTTTGGTTCCTTTTTTTTGGTAGTTTAAGCAGCTCTCATGAAATGTGCTGATGCAATATGCCATTTCCTCCACTTTCTTGCAGGGTGCAGAGTGTTTGCAATGCCAGCAGGTCCAAATCAGATCATTTGCATAGAAAGAAAGCGGAGTCTGTATATATTCACTAAAAAGAGAAGCTTTGAATGAATCTGATTGCCCCTTCAGTCCTGTTCCAAATCTTGAAAGCGCTGAATGGACTAGAGCTTAGTTATAACAAAGATCAGTGTGCAGGTTTTCTACAATCCACCACATTGACTGTACACCTCAGGAATTCAACCTAGAATAAAATTCACAGTGGTTGGATGTATGGGATTTTCTGTGCAGTAGTCTTGGCTACAGATTTCCCCGTCATTGGAGAACAGAGCGAAGCTGGGTGCTGTCACCTGTACAGCGCAATGTAAGGTTCAGCTCTTCTCACAAACCTTGCCTAGGTACTGAGTTACATGGCTGCCTATGAAGGCAAACAACTGGTGGAATCATCTGTGTAGGAAGCCAACAGCACAGCAGCGGAGAGGATGGTACAACAAGTATACTTTTTAATTGTCTGTACAGTGCCTAGATACTGCAATGATGGGCACATTAAAGAGGGGTAGGTGGATAGAGATTCAGACAGATTAGCCTGAAATGAGAGATGGAAAAGGCCTAGTAAACTACCTTATCCATCCCTGCCACGAAGCACTTTCCAGTGCTGAATTGTTCTCTGCAGCCTGTTGGTTTGTCTGTGGAACTTCCATCACCTGTGGGCTTCCTGTCTCTTGTTGTGATACAAAGCCATGAGGTATGCAGTGTTGTTGTAGCCCTGTTGGTCCCAGGATATTACAGAGACAAGGGGGGGTGAGGTGATAACTTTTAGTGGATCATCTTCTGTTGGTGAAAGAGATGAACTTCTGAACTACACAGAGCTCTTCTTCAGATTTTGGGAAACTTACTCGGAGTGGCACAGCTAAATACAAGGTGGAACAGATTGTTTAGCATAAGTAGTTAACACATATTTCAAGGGGCTATTTATGGCTTATTACAACAATCTATAACCTACTAACTACTTCCCCTCTCCCCCTGTCATTTCCTCCTTGTGATTGGAGGGGCATTAATGGACCACTTCACCTTGAATGGTCTGTTGAAATATGTGTTAAATACTTATGATAAACTATCTGTTCCATCTTGTAGTTAGCTGTGACACTCTGAGGTCTGGTCTACATTACAGACCTATATTGGTATAACTACTTTGTTCGGGAAGTGAAAAGTCCACACCCTGGAGTGACATGGTGATACCAACCTAGCCCCCTGTGTAGACAGCACTATACTGGCTGGAGGGAGAGCTTCTCCTGCTGACATAGCTACTGCCTCTTGAAGAGTTCTCTCCTGTGGGCGTAGATCATCTTCATTAAAGTGCTGCAGCTGCACCAATGCCATGTTTTAAGTGTAGACGTGCCCTGAGTAAGTTCCCTGGATCTGAAGAAGAGCTCGGAGTAAGCTTGAAAGCGTGTCTCTCTCACCAACAGAAGTCGGTCCAATAAAAGATCGCACCTCACCCACCTTCTCTCTCCAAAGCCATGATGTGTCCTGAGGGCACAGCAAAGACAACGTCACTGCAGCATCACGGTGCATGAAGCCATGATTATATTCACTTGCCCCAAATCTTCTTCAAGGCAGTAACGTTGTCCTGTGGCAGCTCAGTCAGACTATGTCTACCCTAGCACTTTGGTCGGTATAGCTTTTGTCAGTCAGGGGTGTGAAAAACCACTCCCCTGACCGACAGAAGTTTTACTTACAGAAGCGTTGGTGTGCACAGCGCTAGATTGGTGGGAGATGCTCTCCCACCGAGATAGCGACAGCCTCTCTTTGGGGATGGTTTAATTATGCCAATGGGAGAGCTCTCTCCCAGAGGCATAGAGCAGCTGCACAGGAGACCTTACAGTGATGCAGCTGCAGCGGTACAGCTGTGCCGCTGTAAGGTCCTTAGTGTAGACATAGCCTAAAACTGCAAAGCCCTGCTGTCTTCAGGAGGAGTGGAAATGTTTGCTGTCAAACAAACTCAGGGATTTCTTTTGTTCTCTTGCATCCTAATTCTAGGACAATATAGAGGTCCATATCCTCCGCTCTGGCTATGGAACAATCAATGGAGCTGAGGAGTTGGAGGGTAGGAACGGGGCCCTCTTTGTTCCTAGGATCACATGGGAACACTCTATGCCAGACCCGTTCCCCAGTGCAGATTACAGCAGCCAGAGGGGTGCTGTGAAATCAGTGAGCTGTCAATGAGCCCTAGGGACCAGTAGGGTAGATGGAGATCATTGCAGCATAGGGATGCTCAGCGCCTCCTCTCTTACAGAGCCATACAGGAGGAGTGGAGGTGTAGGAATTAACACGGGGGCTGTGTGCCATCTGGAGATCCTGATACACAGGAGCTCAGATTAGCTGGGAGTCCCAGGGGACTGGATGCACCACGTCCAGGGCTACTTGCTCAGGCAGAGTCATGCAAAGTGGCTGGAGCTTTTCCCAAGAACCTGTTTATATAATAAACAAACACTTATACCCCCTTGAATCATCCTCAACAATTTCTCGCCGTTCTTGTAGTTTGTCCCACTGCACCTTAACTCTGTTGGCCTGAAAGCTAAAAAGTCAACTTTTAACGTCTTTCTGAGATCATCATTTTGCACTGGATGGATTATTTTCACCGTGCCTTGGTGTATCCAGGGACAGCATTGCCAGTTCCACCTCTGCTGCTGCTCCCCTGTAGTTGGAAGCAGGCCTATGGTTGCTGTCCAGGGGCCGGATTTTCAGAACCCAGCAGCTCTCATTGCTATTCTGTTGGCTAGGTTTCAGCAGACCTCAGCCCTTTGACACAGAAAGCGTTGGGAGTCCTTTGGAAAAGCAGGATAAAGTGCCCTTCTTACCACACTAATTCTCTAAAGCTTCACGTTCCCATTCGAATCAAAACACGTTATTGCTCTCGACAGCCGCCCCAGAGTTTTACAATTCTGCACTTGCTTTTCCTGTGATGAGGAACATTTCTACCCCATGGTAAATTCTGTGAAATTCAGAAAAATCTGAATGGAAAAAAAAATCCACGCAAAGTAGAAACCCAGCATGTCTGCAACCTCCAGTTCCCACCCAACTAAATATGCTCCAGCCACATCACAGTTTATAATTTCTAATAATTTCCTGTGTCAGTGAGGCTCAAAAAGCCATTGAGTGTTTTCGGGGCTGAAATCGAGCCATCAATTATGAAAATGTTTCTTCTGCTCCGTTTCCCACTAAGCCATTATCTAATAAAAGTCACCAGGAAAAAAACAAACCCACAACATAATCTGCCAGCATAGGAAACAGTTAACAAATGAGAGTGATTGCAGTGCCTCTCAAAATAAAGGACCAAACCAGATAAGGACACCCACAAATTCAGGCTTGGCAGTGAAAGGAAAATTGCAGACTCAAAGGGTCTCAGCTGGCATAATTTCCTCTGTGATCCTGTCCCCTTTTTCTGAAATACTAGAATTACTTTACAATACAAAAGTGTTTTGTAATAAATGACGTTCTTTCCTTGAGTCTCCTCTATCACTCCTCCGCCTAATGCACATTGGAAGGAAAGGTTCATTTACATATAGGCTCTCTCATTAGGGTCACCTTATTATAGGCGAGGAATAAAGTAATCCTATTTAGAAGGAGGAGGAAGGGCGGGGGAGAGCAGAGGCAGTAAATTACCATGTGGATTAAATCTCCAGCTGACTGGAAATGGGGCTGTTTGGAAACTTCTTCGATTTTTGCAGCGTAAGGTGTGGAGACTGCCATTCTTCTATTTTATGTTCGCTGGCCCTTTGTCGTTCCTTTATGATCCCTCTTGCTGTATGATGTGTGATTTAAAGCCATGCCAGCATCAGCGCGCTGCAATTTGGATGCATTTATGATGGAATAGAAAAGATGGGAATGGGAGGGGCATGGGTTTGTTAGATACAGAATTGTCCTACTCCAGGCACTGGGTTTGCAGAGTAAAGAGAGGGTGCAGAGAGAGAGAGAGAATAAAACAAAACAAACAAAAAATCCAAACCACATCAAACCAAAACCAAAGCTAGGCCCAGATTCTCAGCTGAGTGCCTCCTAACTCCCTGGAAACTCCATTGACAGTCTAAACGATTGAAAAAAAATACGACAACCTCTATACGTACGCTATAACGAAACCAATGAGACGTGAACGTAACAGGCCAAAGTGACCATATCAGATTGTTTGTTGCTCCTGTTTCTGGAGCCATGTCCACAACTACATTGTGTGCTCCCTGATGCAGGGACTGTGTCTCCTATGTGCCCACAATGCTGCTGGCTGTGTATAAATATAGTAAAACCAACAGGCTATCTAAGGGATTTTTGTGTCCCCCTTTCCTCTAGTATCAGAGCACGGACAATCTTCAGTATATTTATCACCACAACACGCGTGGGAGGTAGGGCAGGGCCATGTTCCCCATTTTACAGAGGTGAAACTGAGGGTCTGTCTACACTGCAAGGAAAAACCCATGGCTGGCCTATGCCAGCCGACTGGGGCTCCGGGCTGTTTCATTGTTGTGTAGATGTCTGGGCTGGGGCTGGAGTCCAACCTCTGGGAGCTTCTCATCCTGCAGGGTCCTAGAGCCCGGGCTCCAGCCTGATCTCGACAGGCTGCACAGCGATGAAATAGCCTCTTAACCCGAACCCCGTGAGCCCGTGTCGGCTCGAATTCAGCTGCGGGTTTTTCTTGGCGGTGTAGACATATCCTGAGGCACCAAGAGACTGAGGGCTTGTCTACCCAGTGTGCTGCCACGCAGGGATCTGATGGCTAAAGCACACTTACTGGTCCCTGCAAACTCAGCTGTGTGCACTGAAGGTTCCCTAGCCTGCTTTATGGTAGTGCTGTTCGAAAGTAGGGAACTTTTACTGCAGACCAGCTACAAGGACCAATTGGTGCGCAGCACTTTAGTGTGCTTGAGAAATCACACCCCCGTAGCGTGCATTGCTGTGCCGTGTAGACACGCCCTAAGTGACTGTAATGGAGCAAGGAACTGGATGAAGCTGGGTCTCTTAAGTAGTAGGCTAGTGCCCTAACTGCTGGACCATCCTTCCTCCTCTGCTCTCTGGCCTACCTGTAAGGAAGATGCTGCATTTCCCCTTGGAATAAGCTCTTTATATTGAAGTTGTGGGTCTCAGGTTTATTCTGAGAAAAGCAGTAGCTCAAATTGTCTTCTCAGGCAACTCCTTATGTGAAGGGAATTGCAACAAGCAGCAGTCCCATAATGGCCGAGATATCCCCAAATTTCCCAGGCTTACCATAGCCCAACTACTGGCCTGGTGTTCTCCAAGGCTTGTTTGGAGCTACAGGCTAACGGGGGCTTTGTGTTTTAGCTTTCAAGTGAGGCATGATCAAAGCAGGCTGTGGATAACATGCCAGCTAGACGAATGCAATGTATTAAGTCCCTCTCCCCCACATTGTAAACAGGAAGCTAAATTCACACCTGGTGTGAAACACCATTGACTTCAGTGGCATTGCAACCACTTCCACCGGAGGTCTGAATTTGGTCCGGGCCTCTGCTCTGAAGTGCTTTCTCGATAGTTGGCTCCTTCTCCAAACTGGGTCCCTGCCCTGAGCTCACCTTAAACGGCAGCCTCTTCATACTTTGTTGTGGGTTCCCTCCCTTCCTCCCTCCACACTCTGTTGCCAGACCAGGTCATCTCTGATTCTCATCTGCTTGTGGCATGCCACAAGGCGTGCGCCAAATCTTTCAATCTCTGCTCTTTTGTGGAGAGAAATTGCCAATTACCGGAGACTCCCACATGAATTCTCCTGATGATGGGAGTCACTTACTGTTTGTCATTCTCTTTCCCCGTATCTGATCGTCTGTTGGAACAGGGCTCTGTTTATACATGCACCAGGATGCTGCTTCATTGCTATTCATTCGGTGGATGCTCTTGAGCTCCCATCTTAATAATCATCTCTGCTTCTCATCAAAAGGGGCCTTATGCGGAAAGAACGGGGGGTGATGAGGGTGAGGGGACAGAAATGTAGGACATGGCAGGTTATCTGAGCTACTTTCTACAGAGTAAAAAGCAGAGTTAGTGGGATAAATCCCACAATTTATTCACTGGACGTAGTGACATTTTAGAGCTCATTGAATGCGGTGAATAATTTGCAAACATTTGCACTGGAAAATTTGACCTATTTTGTGAAAATTTACAAAAAAAATATTTGAATTTTAAAGTTTTACTACTTTTTGCCCAGCTCTAGCAAGGAGGCTTTTTAAGGCCTCTTTTGCTTTATTCAACAGTTCTCTTATTATTATTTGTATCATTAGACTAGCACTTGGAGACTCCATCTCCATTGTGCTAGGTGCTGTACAAACACATAGAGAAAGACAGTCCCTGGCTTCAAAAGTTTACAGTCTAAGGCCAAGATTTTCAAAGGAGCCAGACACCCAAATGCTGTTGAAATTCAATTGCAGTTGGGTGCTTAACTTCCTTAGACTGCTTTGAAAATCTCAGCTGAAGCAGAGGCACACAGAAAAATGACTTGCTTAAGGTCTCACACAGCAAGCCAGTGGCAGGGCTGGGAATAGAACCCAGGTCTCCTGGCATCCAGCCTAGTTGCCCACCTGCCCATCACGAGATCACACTGTCCCCTTTGTTTGCTTTCTGACACCACCTATCAGCTTTCTCAGTGTGTATGTTAGACCATCTTGTGCTTATCTACATGGGTCTACATCAAGTTATTTCAATCTACTGGCATGTAATTTAATCCTGTGTTTATGTCACCTTTGAATCTAGCTCTATGGCTAATACCAACTAGCACCACGGTACCTGTCAGCCAATCCCATTCGAATGAACAGAATTGAAAGAGCGGAAGATAGAATTAGACTTGCTTTTCTGACAATTCTTGGAGTCCTGTGGCCTTTCCGCTCTGCGATCGGGTAGCAGCAGGCAGTCATGGGCCCAATCCAGCTGGGCACTGCCACAGGCCCCACATTCACCATTGCTTGGTTCAAGACACGCACCTTTTAGTGTTAAGTGACGAAACTTGAAGCGTTCACCAACCCTCCAAAAAGGTTTGTGCTGATTTGCCCTTCTGCAAAAGCCACATTAAGGATCCAAGCAGCACGGAATAACAGGTGTAGACAAACAGGCCTTTTTGCTAAGCTAGGCCAAAGAGACACAAGCTTTAGTTTGAATCTTTTAGCGACTGTATCACAGGCTATGTCTACACTGCAATTAGACACCCATGGCTGGCCCATGCCAGCTGACTGGGGCTCTGGCTGCAGGACTGTTTAATTGCAGTGTAGACTTTCAGGCTTGGGCTGCATCCTGACCTCTGGGATCCTCCCACCTCAGAGGATGATTGAATTGTTATCAATGGAGCTACAGTGATTTACAACAACTGGATATCTGGCTCGGTTAATCCGGTTTCAGACCTAGCTTGACAAAGTGCAACAATTATCAATCGGAGGCTCTATGGAAGCAGGTGGGTTCTGATCTGGATGGCATTACATATTTCTTCCATGGCGAAGCATCGTACTTGGGACTATCCAGACGCCCGTGTGAATTGCCTTCGCGAGTAGTGGAGACCCATGCACTGGCGTGCAGTCAATCTCATAAACCAGGGTGTTGTCAGGTGAACTTATTTAGACGTATTTTAAATTAACCTTGACAGAAGAATTAATAAATAATAAGAGATGAATGATTTATAAAGAAATCAATTATACTATAAATTTTAAAACAGCATAATCTCAACTGCTGCAGGGGGAGTGTTCTGGAGAAACTTCAAGAATGCTGAAACTTTCCAGGAAACGTTTTGTTTTCACCTGTAGATCTTTGTGTAGGAGGGTGGGGTGGGAAAAAGAAAGAGTGTGATGGACTGAGTGGGGCAGTGGGACAGTCTTGTGTTACTGAATGGAGGCCTGGGATCTGTAAAGAACACTTTGATGACATGAACAGTTGTGCATTTAATCTAGTGCCATGGGTAATGGCTGAAACACTAGTTAAGTCAATTCTCTTCACAACATAGAACATAGGCCTGGAAGGGAACTTTTTGGTTATTGACTCAAATACCTTGCTATGCAAGCAACACAGGCAAGTTCTCTTCTTTTTGCTACTCTTCTCTGCAATTTCATAGCATCATAGAATGATAGAATCATAGAATATTAGAGTTGGAAGGGACCTCAGGAGGTCATCTAGTCCAACCCCCTGCTAAGTATTTATAGAAAGCCCATCACCATTGTTTCTAGGCACTAGCTCCAGGTTGCAAGCAAAGCTGGTGAACCCAGAGAAATAAGATTTGTGACCCTGATTGCTAAATCCAGACTGCCATAAGATCCCTTCTTTGATTTCCTGGGAACACTTGTGTGACTCTGCGGTTGCCCAAATGTTCTGGGAGGAGATTTGACTCCTTCATTCAGGCTCACCCTCTAGAGCAAGTTTGTGCCTTATGCTTTTGACTATTATAAATATTTGCACTGTGGTAACACCTAGAAGCTCCAGCTGAGATCAGAGGCACACATGTGCAAAGAAGAGTTTATACATCAGCCGACTGGAGAACAGAAGCCATACCATGGCAGTAATTGACCAGTGGCATAGCCTGAATATGTTCTTTGTTTATTTAGATGTATATACATCTAAGGAAAGGTGCCGATCCTTAAATTCTGGGCACCTTTGATATAACTTTAAATAATGCACAAGTAAATCCCGGAGTGCAGCAGTACAGTTTACTAAACCCTTCCCTGCAATGTAGGCAAATTAAAATCTCAAAGCTCCCCTTTCCTCCAGCACCTTCCTACCCTTATAATCATGCCCACCTAGCCCATATTCAAATTACAAATTCAGAATAGTGAGCACTTACTGTTAGAGTGGCTCAGAAAAATTCCAACAGAACCTTTTTTCATCAGAACTTGCAGATTTGGCAAAATCAAACCATTTTGCTGAGAGGATTCGATTTTGCTGAAGTTCTGATGGAACCCAGGCAGGTTTCCTGCCAGCTAGCCCACCCAGCTTCTCAGTAGCCCACCTGCTGAGATGCTGGGAAGCCTGGGTATCCGGACTCCATGGCAGATCACTAGGATGACTGCTCCAGAGCCAGGGCTCCATTTCCTTTTGCGGAAAATTTTGAAATATTTGGGTTTCATTCCAAATTAAAATGAAAACAAATTTTGAAATCCCTCAGGAAACAGAATTACTTTTCTTTGCACTGCTGTAATTGCTATAAACAATTTGCAACAACCCATAGGCTGAGATTAGTTTGTAAGGAAGAATGGTCAAACAGTTCTAAATATGACTGCCAGTCAACTCATTTGCTAGAACATTTGAAGAATACACACACACGGAACAGGTGTTCACATACCATGGTGATAGGTGCCCTTATCGAAGCCTACGTAGGTAGATAGAATTTGGTTTAAAATTCAATCAATGGTTCTCAGAAAATATTTTGCAGGATTCACCCAACTTTAATAACAATTCCCTGGAAATTATTATGCAATTACCTCCAGGAGGTCAAAAAGTAATTACCATGTAACATGCACTCTTCTGCCGGTTGCCTCTAGTAAATAATAGATGCAGGCTGAACGCTGGTAAGAAAAAGAGTTTGCCACGTCTTTACCCTGTAATTACATTATATTATTTACCCAGCATGGTCAGCTGTGACCATGTAAATATGCTGACACAATACCTGCACATTATCATATGACTGATGTATGATATGAATATCATCTAGGACTTGTGATCAGAGAGGACTTTGGTCTCCGTGAACCTGATTTTCCGATGCACTAAGCATCCACAACTCATTTAACTGGAATTGTGGGTACCCAGGCTTTATGAAAATCATTGTTCCAGTGTTTCTCTAAGGGCCTGAGCCAGTGCCCATTGATGTCAGTGCAAAACCACACATTGACTTCATTGACTTTGGATCAGGCCCTTAGAGGCCATTCATCTAGGCCCGTCAGTACGACCTACTGGTTTATGAATGGCAAGTACAAGACAACATCTTTTCTCACACACTGTACTCACATCAGTAAAGAGGTTACATTTTCTTTAGCCTCAAGCCTGGAAGACTTGGGCCTCATTCATTTGTTCCATGGGGAAATGGAAAGGTTATCAGTTCTCACGTTTGCTGAGAATATTTTATTTGTTGACTGAATTTTGCAATGAGGACATTTCTCCCTGGGGTACCTAGAGTGGGTGATGTCCTCTTTGCTCTTCTGACACTCACCTTGGCAAGGGCAAATTTCAGGGTGCAGGTGCTGTTTCTTGCTTATAGACTGCAGAAACTTGTACAGTGAATGAGATAAAAATCACTTTTTTGTATAGGTACTAGAGGCCCCAGGGCACAGTTGTGCTAGGCACTGTACAAACAGAATCATAGACAATCTCTGCTTGGAGGAGCTTACAATCTAAACAGTTAAGATAGCAAAAGATGGGAGAAAGAGAGTATTATTATCTCCATTTTACAGATGGAGAACAGAGGCACAGAGAGATGATTGCACTTGTCCAAGGTTACACAGAAAGTCTGGGGCAGAGCTGGAAATATACCCAAGATCTCCTGAGTCCCAGCCCAATGCCTTAATTAAATGACCAGTTTTCCTCTCAGTCATAGACCCTGTTATGGAGGTTCCAGGTTTAAAGGAAAATTCAAGAAGTGGAGGTCCGATAGCTACTCTCCCTGAGCCACTTTTACTTGTGTTGGAAGCTGAATATATCTCCCACTCTGTCTCTGTTTATCATCGTTTCTGTTTATTAAATTAAGTGCCTAATTACATGGTATAGGAAAGATGTTAAACAGATGCAGTGACTGGAAACAAGACACTGTTAGAATGTTACAAAAACCCCCAGCTACCTGTGCTCCTGATTTCTGCCTCTTGCTTGATGGTTCGTGTGTTTCCATGAGTACGCCGCACGGTAGGCTTTAACCCTTGGGCCCCCCTTGCGCTGAGCACTGCTCACTAGAGCAACGGACGCTCCAGTGACTCCATCATGCTTCCTCTCATTGCCCTTTCTCAGCCACACGTTGTGACCACACGGCAAGTGGAAAGCATGCCCTATCTAGTAACAGAAGACAGCTTGAGTAACTAGCTAGTAGGACAGTCTCTTCCTCTTGGATGGTACCACAGTGGACAGGAAACAGGCCCTTAAAGCGATAGGATAAAGAATAGCAAGTCAGCAGGCAACCATGGCTCTTCTTCAAATTCCATTCTGTACACAGCTCCCTGCTTTCTACTGTTTTACTGCCTGATTTCTTTTTGGATGACCTCCAGGTGACGCACCCTCTTAGACCTAGGTCCACTTTCACCACATGCACGATAGGATGCAATGCACTCTTGCCGAAGTAGCTCCTGGGCCCACAAATGTCCCTTTCTAGCTCTTCTCTGCAAGCCCATAGGCCGATCAGAGGTGCCCAAGGGGTTTAAGCCCAGCTGGCTCGTGTGATTCCATGCAGACGCGAGTGAATTCTCAGTAGTCAGGTGAACACAGGTCAGGATGGGTGTAACCTACCTGTGTCTATAACAGCTTAATAGCAAGCTGTGAGAAAGGACGGTAGGTTCATTTCCTTGTGCGGTGAGCAAGTGCAATAACTCCTTGCTCCGGTGGAGCGCTATATTACCAATAAAGGGCAATCGCACCACCGGGAGCTAATGGCAGTTGTGCACATAATAGAAACCTTTGCGAGTAATTACAGAGTCCGTTAAGCCAGCAGAACCCACCGCGCACATGGCTAGGCCGAACTCGCTGCACCAGTGCCAAGCTCCCAGCACAAAGGCTAGTGCCACGGCTGAACTCCCCAGCCCAGGGGAGATCACGCTGCACTAGGGCTGGGATCCATGAGCAAAGGCTAAGGACCCAGTGCCTGTGTGGATACCAGCACCCGGTTTCCCTATATCGGGGCCAGTGCAAAGGCTGAGATAGCGGCTTTGCTGTCTCATTCTGGATTAGAATCACACCACAGTGCGTCACAACCCCGAGCTCTGCGTTGTCCCTGCCCGGCTGCCATTAGGCTGTCTTGTTCTGAAGGTGACAGCTTTGCTAAGCTTTAACGTGAGCCCAGGCCGGAACCTCTGAGAGGCCAAGAGAGGAGAAAAGAGGGAAAGGAGGGGCTATGGACAGAGTCCCCAGCGAGCAATTTGTAGCATTCTCCTTTTCCTGAACAGACGAGACTGAGGCCGGCAGACGTTCGGTAATGAGCTCTCCCTAGGATGGGGAGCATGGACTTCTCTTTGTTAAAAAGGCAGGCTGGCTTGATTGGGGCGCCCCCCGCCCCGCTTACAGCTCTGTAAAAGCCCCTTGAAAATGTCTGCCTTTTGCAACAGTTCTTTCTCTTCCAGTCACACGGAGAGAGGCTGTGAACTTGTTAACGTGCATGCTTTGTGCAGCCGGATTTTGGTGGCGTGAATGGTCTTTAGCAGTGACACATGCTGGATGCAAGAGGCCAAGAGCAATGACGCCAACACCTCAAAGCCAAGGGGGCAGCAGTGGGCAGTCCCCAGGAAGCATTCCCATTGTGAAAAACGGAACCCGGTGGCAGCAGGAGGAGGGGACAGCTATGAGGGCCAGAGGGAAGGAGGGAGAGAGTGAAAGAGTGAAACAATCCAGTCAGTGCAGAGCTAATGGGGGTGCTAGAAACTCCTCATTGTTCCTCTGCTCTTTGGAAGGGGAGGCCCTTGATCTCATCCCAGTATTTATATTTCCCCAGAGCCGCACCAACTGTACTTCAATATAAATGTAACCTCGTTAATTGAAATCAGTAATTTCAGTGCTCATTAATAACGAATCTCTAGAAAGGAAAATCCCTGCAGCAGTTAATGATCAGCATAAAAAAGACCCAGGTCTTTACGGTGTAGCTGCGAGCTGTGGATTCATTTTATAGTTGATTAGAGTGAGTTAAACTGTGCCCCTGTCTGTAAGTTATATACTTAATATGAGAAGTTGGCAATATGCAAAGTTATCAAAATACCACCGGTGCATTGGAGTGGATCCAGCCACCCGTAGCTGCTCCCAAAGAGTTATGTGGCGCTGGAGAACTAGCACTGCAGAATTAGCCAATAGAACACAGGATGGACCGACTCTGCTCTCTTTCTCTGACTGTAAATGAATGGAGCTGCACTGAAGTGGAGGGCATTTCTCCAGATTTACATCAGTGTGAACAAGAGGAGAATTGAGGTGATGCTAATCAACAGGGACTGTGTGATGAGAATACAGTCTAAAGTGAGCTACGCTCTGAACTGAACCATCCTGCAATGGTGCCTGGATTATGACAGCATCCAATGGGATACAAATTGTGTTATGATCCCCAGGGGAAGTTGGAGCATGGTAAAACTCACCAGACCCCACCTCCGGGTGTATTGTGCAACCATAATCTGCACTGTGCTGAACCGTAATGCAGGGTCAATCCGGTATAGTGGCAGGATAAAATGGGTAATTTAAACCCAGGTCTTGGGTTTAGCTCTCTTTTCCTGGAAAGGCCATTGACCCCTAGGCAAAAGGAAAAGTTAGCTTGAAATTCTCTCTAATGATCTCTTCTGGCAGACGTGGGGATTAGAGCAGTTGGGATGTGGAGAGCACCATCGAGCCTTCCTGTACTGGAGAGAAGGTCAACGCCTCATCCTCAGATGGAATAAATCGGCATAGCTCCACTGACTTCAATGGAGCTATTGCATGCCAGATGAGGATCTGGCCCCAAGGATATAGAAGTGTAGGTACCAAAACACTCTCATCTCTGGGAGTCAGTATCATGTTCAGACAATTACTTGCATTTGTAAATTGCATACATGGAAACATTTTGGGAACAAAACACTTCCTCTCCCTCAGTGCCTCTCATGTCCCGCCTTTCTGAGCTGGAGAAGAGGTCTGTTAGGAATGAAGTGGGCAAATTTCTCCTTTCAGACACCATCGTGAAACATCCTTCCCGGCTAACCGGGCTGCTAACAACACAGACATGACAGTGCAACCTGATCCTCTAATTAGCATGAGTAATGAGATTTGGAAAGGTAAACTGCTGAGAGTATACATGGCAATTGCTTGTAGAATACACAAAGGGGGAGTCCAGGAATGATGAATGCAAAGAGACAACCATTCAAGATGGATTATCTAGCAGGAGGAAAAACTCATATGCACGTGAGAATAACAACAACAACCAAACAAAAGTCATACCTCAAAAGGCTGCCTCTGATCTATCCCAAAGATAGGTGAATTTCAAAGAGTCATTTTAACTCAGATAGGCATCTGCTGGTTCTGGTGCATCTCTGAACCTTATTGGTTCAAAATTGCATTGGCAATCTTTCTGGAACAAGCTCTCATAAGATGACCACTACTTCATGTTTCTGGCTGGAAACAGACTTTTCTCCTAGTATTTTGGCATTTATGCTTCTGAAACTAGACAGAACCTAAAAGTGCATATGTAACATCCTAGCAAAGTATACTCACCTAGAGGAAAACAGACTATCACCTCCAGTAACTAAAGTAACTCCTTTAGCTCCATTGGTAGGTGTTTGTGTTGTAGTGCTGAAATCCATGGTTTCAAGATCTACAGGTGACCCATATGGGGGCTATCATACAAAGGCAGTTTGAAAATGAAAAATTACCTTTCCAATAAAAAGGTGATCAATTTTTTAACGTCAAGAAAAGAAATCAGTTTCCATTTGGAGTGAAGGTTTAGGTCAGGTATTTTTACCCCAAACCAGTTCCCTTATTACTAATCTGTACATCACCTGAATTTTTACATCCATTACTATCCCAGCCTAGGCTGCAGAGAGGAACAAAATTACAGTGTTTACACAGATTTTAATTCCCGAACTCATGCATGCTGCTGACGAGGGACTGCAGCTGGAAACACTTTCATGAGATGTAGACCCAGGAATTCAGCAAGCTAGGTGTTCCTTGTACCATCCTTGCCATAGAAAATCTGTCCATGGGCATTCAGAAAGCTGAGAGCTGCTGTAAATGTCTTGGAAATAGGGTTGAGAGGAGTCAGGGAAGTTTGGTTTTATCTTCATGAATGTTCATCCCAGGCATGCAGAAAGAAGAACACATTTGGGCCTTCAATCTGTTCCTGAGCATCTTGCAGAGAGATTCCAGCTACCACCAACTTTATAGAATCTGGACTTGTGCATCTCGAGAATGGAGTTTTGATGGCACTATCATCATATATTCCACGCTTGGGAATGAACAGGGAAAGCACTGCGGTGCCTATTTAAAATCTGAGCCCGGGCACAATGAGTGTGAACTGCAGCTCAGACCACCAACTTGTTCATCTGTAGAAGAGGATTCTGCTGGCATCACCATGACGCAGTGTGAACCAGCACCACAGCCACCAGGACAGTACAGGCAGCACCTTTATGAACTCCAGGTCTGGCTGCCCAGAGGCCAAACTGCTGCTGCTATCATCTTCACGGACTCTGGGCAGGTGCATTAAAAGAGTGAAAATAGTGTGGTTTCTCTTTGCAGAAGGTTAGCAGACAAGGAGAATGTTCTGAAAGGATCTCACCCACTCTTCCAGCAGTGCTCTTAATTTTCTGGGTAGAAACCTGTATCCTTGAAGCAAATAGTGATGAACTGTGCACGTCATTGTCCTATGTGCACATTTACAGTAGCCAATGACCTTGGAGTCTGAACCCACACGATCAGGCACCATTATGCTCTGAAGCTGTGAGCGTAGCTGGGTTAGGGAACCAGTTGGAGACCGAGGCCTGGCTTGGGAACGCTCCATCTTAAAATAATGGCTTGAGCATCATAAAAATCCTTTTTTAACATAATAGCTGTGTGTCTGTGCGAAAGGACAGTAGATGTCCGTGGATGGTGCTGGTTCATGTGTGCAAGTCAATTTGTTTTATCTATTTAAAATAAAACTCTGTTTCCTTTGATTTCTTATGCAGAATCCCAAGGTAATTTGATGTCTTATTTATTTTGTCTGATGCTTTACATATGGCATGGAATAGGAACAGAGAAATGAGATTGAGTACTTGGGACAGATGGGTTGATTGTTCTTTGCAACAACCCTGTGATAGGGAACAAAGTAACAATGAGAAGCCCAGGTGCCAAGAGGAGGTCAGAGAGACACAGCATGGCTGCAGTGGGGAACCTCTGACCCAGCCAGTAATACCAGTGCACAACTCAGCATTGGTTTTCTATCAAGGAAGAAGAGGCCTCTGATTACTCCGCCCAGCCAAGATAAGGTCAATTGATGGTTTGTAAAATAAACAAACGCATAGAGTGAACATGAACCCTGTTGATATTTTCAAGATCCCAAGAGGGTGAGAGCATTGGCATGGGAGTGGAGAGTTTTCATGGCTTTTCAGTGATAGGAATGATCCCGGCATCTGGTCAGATGACTTAATGCTGATGTCTGGCATTAGGAAACTCTGCAGTCTCAAATCGGTGGCATTAGAAAAGGGGGAAACAAGAATGAGGAGTAGATTTCATGAGGGAAAAAAAAATGACTAATGAGCTGCAGAAATTGGCATGGAGCCAGCCCACAAAAAATCATTAACATGATCAGGTTAAAGAGAACTCTATTAAAGTGTCTATCAAAATCCTCTCTCTCAAATGGATTTATTGGATGAGAAGAGGAGACTGGGGGCCAGAATGAATATAATAACAATGTCCTCGCCTCTCTGTGCCAGCAGCTCCCAGTTACTGGAAAAGCTTCATGAAATGCCAGAAAAAATGGGAAAACTAAATTTGAAATCACATTTTAGAATCAATATGGCCAAGACCTTCTGGATCAATGAAACTGCTCTTGGGTAAGACTGGCTTGGGACAAAAGTGGTATTCTGCTGCCATGGCAGCTCCTTGACCCCAAGGTTGGTGGGTACAATTGTGGTCCTTGAAGAAATAGCAACCTGAAGGCTGCTGTATTTTATGCCAACTGCTCACAGCTCACAGGGGCTGTTCTAACAGCTGGGGGATCTACTGGGAGGCAGGACATCCCAGCATGCTGCATACATCACATGCCAGGAGCGGAACTGGCAAATGACACACTGCCATGATTGTAAGCGAACAGAAGATCCCTTTCTCTGGTCAGTGTAGCCAGGTTTAAATCTCTTGCATCACTGGAACAGTGCAAAGAGGTCCCAATGGGCTGGAGAACAGAGCCCTATAGTTCCAGAGTCTGTGTCTAGATAAACACAGGCCTGACTGTCTTCTGTTCATTGGCTTCACTGCAGTTACTCCTGATTTACACTGATGTAAGTAAAGTGGGAATCAGACTCACAGATCTGGTTTTCTCTTGGCCTCCAACTTTTTGCCCCACGTCCCTCAGGACTCCTCAGTTTCCCGAGTCACGGGGTTGCAGGGGTCTTTGATGACCAGCTTATCAGAATACATCTCTGAGAGCTGAAATCCAATTTCCTTTACATTGATCCTCAAAAGTTTTCAGGGATGATATACACAGTGAAGCCCGCCTCAGGCAGCACCCAAGGGGCCAGACAACATCAGCTATCTAATAGACGTGGCTCTTTAACTAAATGTTGAACAAAAAACTGTGCTGGGAACCTGGCAGCTGCTTTAAGGCGATCATTTAAGACAGTCAGGCTGGCTGCTGGAGCTAGTCTGTAAGGGCAGGTCTCAGCGTATATACACGTAAATAAATTGGGCGGGGAGCACAACTGCACTAATAGAGAGAGTACAGAGGAGAAGGTCAGGTGGCAGAGAGCACCTGCTTCCCGAAACCGGCCCCTTGGGATCTCATCAGTGCTACATTCTGGACTTGGCACGCTGCCACGCCGTTCATCAGGCACAAGGTGATTCTATTCCCTGTTGATATCCAAGTGCCTTGAGGATGGGGTGAGCAGAGGGGCCAGGAAAGGACAGACTGTGGTGAGAGGGGAATAAATGTCATTCTGCCCCAATCTCCCCCGTTACCTTCAAAATAGAGAGAAAGCAGTTGAGTTTTCAGGTGACAGTGCAGATAGGCAGAGAGTGATACAAGTTGTGACCCAGAGAACATGTAGGTAGCACAGGAAAAGCATTGTTCATTTACAGACAGTGGGATATATGGGCCAGGGAAGAGGGAACGTGTGTGATCTTCAGCCCACAGTGCTCTTGGCTCTGATCACCAGCTCTGGTGGTGCGCAATCCCTGTCACACGCTGTGTGAGCCCAGGCATCGAAGAGTGAGCCCTGCTAATTAGCAACATCCTCTCAGTCTAGTGCCTGGCTGATGAGTGTCAGACACAGAAAAGCAGGCAGGAGAAGCAACCCTGACTGCATTGTGGGAGGTCCTCCTCATAGACAAACAGACCCCTTCCTTCAAAACTCGGCCTTTCCTTTTTTAACCCCTTTGTAGCTGCATTCAGATACAATTTCTACCCTGTCGCAGGGCAGTGGCAATTTTTTTAGTATTCTATTAGGGTCTGATCTCACGCCCTTTGAAGTCAATGAGAATCTTTTCATTGACTTCAATGGGCTTTGATCAGGCCCAAAGATGTGATCCCTATTCTGGAAAAGTACTTAAGTATGTGCTGAACTTTAAGCAAGCACTTAAGTCTTTGTGCTGCGAGTTAATGATGTCCTTAAGTACTTTTTGGTGTAGGAATGGATTTAAGAATGTGCTTAAGTGTTTTCCTGAATCAGGGCTTTAAACAGTACAGGTAGATGGAGCATCATTAGAGATACATAGTACTCTGTGCACTTGGAAAATTAGGCAGCAGGTATGTGGTTAAAATACATTTTTTATTAAAAATTATAGTAGCAAAAAGACAAACTAGAATTGAAATGAAATGGGCTTTTATTTTTTCCCATTTACCAAGAAGAGATTATTTATTTCCCAAACGCAATTTTTCTAATCCATATCTTAATGCATTAGAGGCATTCAGCTATTTTGCTGTAGACAAACAAATTTCCCTCCCAGTGAGGGATCACAGCCCTGTTCGAGAAAGAAAACAAGTCATGATAATACAGAGACCACTAAACGAAAATGTTAAAATAATTAAAATATGAAAGAAGCTGCAATCTTCCTGAGATTTCAATTTTGGAGCTGCCTGAGGGGAGGGGGTTGGATATCTCACACTGATACACTGTTTGATAAAGTGTGATAAAGACTTAGAAAAATTGGCAGATTAAATTGAAATAAAAGCTGTGGATGTTTGCATTCAGAAAGCTATTAAAAGAGGTTTGATTGAGCAGCAAGGAGCTCGTTTTTATGCAAGAACGCACCAGAGTGGGATATTCACTGCACTGATGTAAAAAAAAAATCAAAGGAGTAGTTTTGTTAGTGATGGTTGTTGGGTTTTTTTACTTAAAATCACAGTATAACACCACTCATTTGTTGTGGTCATGTCAGTAATGAGTGTGAGGTCTGGAGGAGACCTTCCTTTGAGAAAGTGATATAATGAGTGCATCAGTTTGGAAGAGGGCTTGCAATCTATTTTTTATAGGTATACATGAAAGATCCCATAGGTGAACTGGAAAGCTTCCAAATAATGCAGCATCAAAACAATGTTAGTTGAAATTCTACTTTGTGGGGACTTTTCTTTCCATTGCCTAGCTTTTCCCCATTCAGCGAGTGATCTATACAACTGCCACTTAGTTGTGCTGGCTCCGTGGGATAAAATTCATCATGCCAAGATGTTAGCTACAGCCGGATAAATGCTAAAACGAAACAAACAAACAAAAAATCCCCACATGCATGGAAAATCACGTGAAGAAAATGAGTGAATTCAATAGATTTGAAAGTCCCATTTATTACTGTTCATGGGCATCTGGGTGAGTGAGGGTCCATTGCTCAGGAGATGCTTGTATTCAGGTGAACATCCTTTTTCAAGTGTAAAGCTGTGCACTGACTCATGAACAAGAATATTTAAGCAAGAAGAGGTGCATGCTCTGGGAATTAAAATAGTTACAGTCATTCAGTCAGTGAGCGGAACCAAAGCCATATAACTCTGGTGACTAGTCACACAGCTCGAACAACTGATATCAAACACTGAACAGTCCACAGACAACCCAGGGCTGAAATGAGCTGGCAGAAAGTCTCTGTCAAACTACTACAAACAGCAAACAAATCTGCAACAAAAAAAATATCAGTCTGTTCGCAGGCAAATTGCAAAGAGAAAAGAAAGGCAAATTACAGGAAACAAATTGTTTGTCGCACATAGTTTATGTAGTTGTAGTCCCGACGTGGCATCAGCATGGTGATGTGGTGTCAAAATGCGTTCATGCTGCATCAACATGTCATGTGGAAACATAAGGAGACAACACTGCACTGAAAAATCATTATGTTTCATCCAAATGTAATTATGGTATCTTCACATGTGATGGCATTTAGCCGGCAAACCCCATAGTTATCATGGGACATATTTAACAGTCGGGAAGCAAGGCTTGCAAAATATAGGATATCATTTATCAGAAAGGTGATAGTTAGCAATCTTGCCCCATTGCCTGTTAGAACATATGTTGGAGATGCTCAGTAGTAACATTAGTTAAGTTTCCATAGTCAAACTTTATATTGTTTCATTTAAAGTGTCCATAAATGATTAGATATTTTAATAAATGGTTAGTCGATTGCTATAGCTTATGACAGAGGCCAGCTAATCAATATATTTTGCTTCTAACAATGGCTTCTAACCATCTACAATACATTCTACTCATGATCTTATAATTATTTATAGCATACAATATTCACATCTGTATCATTCTTATAACCAGAGCTGGGCAGGAAATAGTGTTCTGTCCTGTCAGAATTTTTGAGAATATTTTCCATCCTGACTTGGGACAAAATTCAAAATCTCAAAAATGTTCATGAACCAAAAATCTGAATGAAAAATTCAGATTGAGTTAATTCAAATGTTGAGTTTTGATTTCAACTTTCCTCCCCCTTCTACTATAAATTAATTTACATTTTTAAAACAAAAGTTGTTAAAATCAAAATGGAACTTTTTAATTTTGAAAATATCAAAATGGATTTTTCAACAATTTCAAAACTCCACCCCCCCAATTTTTTCACACTGGAAAATTTGTTGAAAATGACCCATTACCATTAACAGTTTTGTGTTTCAATGAACTGGCATTTTCTAATGAAAAAAATGTTCCATTGAAAAACATCCTGGCCAGCTCTTCTTATAACATTTATTAATCATTGATAAACCCTTAATAGACTGTCCATACATGGAACTTTATAGTAAAGTGTGACCAGTTCCATTATATATTTTCTGTCACTTTGTCAATAAACTTTCTATTTGTCTACTGGTTGGAGATAAACATAGATGCACATAGCCACATGGACCAAGAACAACTAGTACAAGGAATCTGCAGTGACAATATATGAAGTTTAAACACGAGAGAGAGGTAGTTACTTTAAAAAACATTACGCGAGAGAAAAGAGACAAAAAGATCATATTCTTTAGATATGGATAATAAGAAAATTTCAATTAATTATTAATTATTTGTTATTATTCCAGAAGGTAGTTCATGTTCAAAATAAGATTTTTTTTCAGCCAGAGACAGAACTTAAGATATAAAAGAAAGGGGCTTTCTTCAGCATAAGACAGAGTTTTCAAAGTAATCTGAGGGAGTTTAGTTATCCAATTCTCATTGAATTTCAATCCCAATCTTTCTGTCTCTGAAAATCCCACCCCACCGTCTCTAGGGATAGCAAGATGGTGAACATGTTTCTTCTGCAATTCTTGCTCAGTCCCTGATCTGGCTAATATTACCTACATTTCTAAATGTATCTAGATCTCTGCAGATGACAAGACTGGGCCTGATCTTGCCGACACTTAAATTAATGGGAGTTTTGCACTGGCTTCAAAAGAGGCAGGGTTGTGTCTTCAGTCAGTTCCATAGATGGGCTCTCTGTCTGGCCCGCCCCAGTCACACTGCATCTTTTCTTTTAATTCCATTGGATAATCCGATTGTCTGGGCGAAAGGAACACATTTCACCCTGATTTTTGTCCCTGATTTTTGTTCCGTTTCACCCCGATTTTTGTCCTGTTGCCAGTCAGTCAGCACGTCTGGTCAGATATCATCTCGTCTGCCTTTAATGGGCTCCTTAACATTTGGAAAGACGCTTGTGTTTTGCTGACAAAATATCCCCATAGCACTGAATAAACACCACGGATCAGGAGAAACATGACTGAGAGCTGTGGAATGGGGCTTTAGGGGAAATATTTCACGGTAATATCCGAGGCTTCTTAATTGAAGACTCTGTTTGACTCCGTAAAGAAGGGGTGGAGGAAGAGAAAGAAAGACACAGCTCTGCTGTCATACACATGAGACTAGGGTACATTTGTCTTGATTAGGAAAAGTTTAGCTATCACATGCCTTTAATTAGCAGCTTCCTCAGAAGACTCATTGGCAGGAATAACCAGGGCCTGGGAGAAATATGGGTTGGATGAAAGAGGAGTAACTTTGTGTGGATTATTAGAAAAGCAGTCTTGGGTGACTGAATCACTCAGATTTGAAGATGAGTGAGTATAGCATGTCCATAGATCCACTGGAGCTGTGGGTAAGTTTTTCAGAGGCACTGATATTTCAGGTATAATCAGCAATGCTCTAAAATGGGCTACTGCCCATCCACTGGGAATCCAGAAGCAGGTGCTATTGAAGAGGTTCTGCAGAGCCTGAATTATGCTCAGAGCATAGCAAGCAGGATTGAACTGGTTTGCAAGTGCCTTGCTGAGCTAGACGTTTGCAACTTTAGGCACCTATTTAGCAAAGCTTAATTTTAAGAACTTGCTTGAATCCCATTTCAGTTATTGGGACTTAAGCATAGGCTTAATTGCTTTGCTAAATAGCCCTAATTCTCAAAGCTGGGGCCAATAATGACCATGTACTTCCTGTGGCAGCTAAGGAATGAATGGCCTGAAAATATTTGAAAATTATTTGTCAAAAAGTTTTGAATAATGAATAATTTGGAAGAAGTCATTTTCTTGTGGGTATCTTGTGAATGGGAATCGAGACCGAATACACTGGGTAAACTAGTCAACGTCGCCATTATCATTAGCCCAGTTTTACAGATGGGGCACATAAAGGGGATTTGCTGAAGGTCCCCTAGTAAATAAGAGCAGAGCTGCTGTTATAATCTATGTTTCCTGATTTCGCTCAGTTCACTTGACCCTGGTTGCCCTTATCTAGTGTAAGTGACATTTACATTCATTTACTCTGTGCTGCCTACAAATCCAGCTTTTAGTTGGGGCCTTATGTCATTAACCTGCCTTCTATAGGTAGCACACTCAGATCCCCTGTCATCTAAGAATACCCTTAAGGTGAGCCCAATTGCTGGGGCACTCCTTTGGCTCTTGGTTGTCCTGCTTTATAGACTAAACCAATATGTTGCCTGTGAACAAACTCCTCCACAGGGGCTCTTGGCTAAATTCAAGGATGGAATGCCATCAGTTCAAGACAACCGGCTGGATGCGGAGCAATCTCTTAGGGAATCCCTGGGATTATCTCTCAGTGGCTTTGCGTACAATGAACATTGCTTGTCATTCCCTGTTGCACTGCTAGTACTGATGCCCCTCAGTGCTTCTCATATCGGTGGTTGTCCTGGAGTACAAAGGGCTCCCTCCAGGTAGCTACCGACATTTTAACCACCATGTTGTTTAATCCTGCTCAGAGCAGGTCAATGTGCTTAGAGTTTCAGCGGCTGACTGACACGATTGTTCTTCCCATGGCTACTACTGATGAAGCTCAAATGGTGACAGTGTAACCCAGAGATGAGTGAGTGTTACAAGTCCCCATCTGTGCTGATCCACAGAGGATATGAGACTGTTACAGCCCTCAGGTACAGAGCTTTGACTCTTTAGCAGCTCATGCTTTTTAGCTCTGGAGATCCCTGGTTCAGACCCCGGTGTGTTGGCCAAGATAGTAGCCATCACATAAGTGGGAGGTCTCCTGGGATTTAAACCATGGTAGGCTTCAGATTCTTGGGATGAGCTTTAGTTGAGCAGAGGAAGGATGTAACCCAATGGAGTGTGTTTCAGGTCCTTCCGTGCTAATCCACAGAGGATTTGAGCTGGTACAGCTTGAGTAGAGAGCAATAATAGATAATTTAGAGAGGTCATCTCAGGCCAAGATTTTCCAAAGTGACCAGAGATTCTACGTTTGCCTCAGTTTTTTTTTTTTTTTTTTTTGGGGGGGGGGGGGGGGAAGGGGGCCCAACTTGAGACACCTTAAGGACGCCCGATTGTCAGAAAATGCTGAGCTAATTGATAATGATAAATTTAAACCATTTGTAGATCTTCAGCAACCATTTGGCTTGTTCTGCTCCAGTTAGAGCATTTACTTACAAATGTATTTAGACTGGATGCATTGGGAACTCCAGAACTTTCAGAACTTTTGTTATTTTGTAGGAAACTTCCTGGATTTACTCGGCCAGCTGTGTCCTTTTACAATTTTCTTGCCCAAAATACTCTGCCAAAGATTGATAATTTGAGAGCAGCTTGAAATAGAGTTTTGGATACACCGCTGTCTCTGACCAGATGGAACACAAACATATTTAATGTTCAAAAAGCAACCATAACGCTGAAACTATGGCTTATTCACCAAATGATAGTTTTTCGTATATCTTATGGTAAGGGGCCTCATAAATGCTGACCACTGTTGGAAATATAACTCCCTTGGTGCCATATATGTTGGGAGTGCTCCTGTATCAAGAATTTTCTGCTATGAGATGGGTCAAAGGACCAATTTGATATTGGATGCTAAATCGAAGCCCTCCCTTTAAGTTTCAGTCTTAGATATATTCCTGATACCTGGAGATCATCTGGTAATAAGGCAGCATGGTTCCAACAAGCAGCTTTGGTAGCTAAAAAATTAATCCTGCAAAAATGGATAAGTTGATTCTCACCAAAATGTGATCCCTGACTCAGTGGCATGGCTGCCCCTGCAGCGAATAGACGACTTGCATTCCGCAGAAGAGGAATGCCTGAAAAATACCTGAAGAAGAGCTCTGTATAAGCTCAAAAGCTTGTCTCTCTCACCAACAGAAGCTGATCCAATAAAAGATATTACTTCACCCACTTTGTCTCTCTAGTATCCTGGGACAGACATGGCTACAGCACCCCTGCATATGTGAAAAATTCAAAGCATATTTGGGATGTCTTCTGAGAGGTCTATGATTAATGTAGGCCCTGAATATATAGATATGTCTCTTCCCCTTCTCTCCTTTTATCCTAACCCTCTTGATTTACTTTGTGTGTTATGCTCCATCTGGTATTTTGGTACATTTGTTGTCTTTGGAAAAATTAATAAAAGCTGTTAAATACGTAAAAAGAAAATGCTGAGCACCCAACCGCTGAAATTAGGCTGCCATTATTATAGTTCTGGTTTAGCACCTAACAGCTGACGCCCCTGATATCACTTGATACTTTTGAACATCTTGGCCCTAGTGTAAAGAAGGCAGACAAATAGATAGGACAGAGTGATAACTAAAGTTGCTAAATTATGAGCAACTGGATTCTACCTCAGAAGCAACTGCATTTTTTGTTGGCTGAATGATCCTATGTATAGACTGGAAAGCACCATGGTGTATAGTGCTTCTGGATGAAAGGTTTGATCTACATGTAAAGCACATCAAGATATTTCTCTCTGTCTCTTCCTATTGCAATCCTTTGCCTCTTTTTTATTCCCATTCACCTCATTCACCTTCCCAGCTGCTCATTTTGCTAATTCCTCATTTCCGGTTGTCCCCCTGACGGGCTACATCATAGTTGAGATGAGTATCCTGGAGGATGATTTTTTAAAATATATATTTCTATTAAACAGGCCTCCTGCAATCTCTGGAGCTTAATCTTTTACTTGAAAGACTTTTTGATCAGCTTTGGGTTATTTTGTGTGCATCCATGAAAACTTCCTTTTTTCCCCCTCTCTTCTCACCATTCACTCCTTTCATGGGTCCCTTTGATTACATTGTTTGTACGTTCTGAAGAGGAGTTACACACATTTCTTTTTCGTCTCCCCTCCTTTCATCTCCTTCCTCAGCTTCTTGTTTCAATCCTGAAAAGTAGCCAGTTCATATCCTTCTCCCCGCAGTCACCTTTCCACAAGATTTGCTCTCCTGGAGTAGCCTCGCCGTCTGAATCTGAACCTGCATCCATTTTTTTTTTTTTTAAATTATTTTTCTTTTCAAAGGAATCAGCCTTTTTCTCCCTTGGTGTCTGGCTTCTCCTCCAGTGTTTTATTCAGGCTTTGACTGATTGTCTCCATACTCTCCCTTTTATGCTACGGAATGAATTGCTAATGCAGCCCCCTGCCGGGAGAAGCATAGTCTGATCTTGTCCTAAATAGGCCCCTGTTTGCAGGAGATGATGTATAAATGTATCGACTGCATCATTATATATTCATTTAGCGGAATGCAGGTTTAGAAAAAGTCCTCTTTGCTTATTTCATAAATGAATTCCTGGGGAGAGGAGATACATCCAGACTGAAGGCGCCTTGAAGTCCACTCCTGCTCCCCAGTGAGTGCACTCAACACAGGCCTGAATAAACCAATTGCATATACAGCATTGTTAGAATTTAGCCGTGCCTGTAAAGGCCTATGATTGTTTAGGTATATTCTTATCACTTAGCTAGTTACAGGGGTATAGAAACAAAGAACCAAAATCACAGGCCACCTGGGCCTTCTCTCACTGTGACAGT
Source organism: Emydura macquarii macquarii (assembly GCF_026122565.2). Lineage (NCBI taxonomy): Eukaryota > Metazoa > Chordata > Testudines > Chelidae > Emydura > Emydura macquarii. Next base: position 13,443,078 of record NW_027130828.1, read on the forward strand.
CTGAAGCCTTGTACTTCGGCTAAGCAGCAGAGGCAGCCATAAACGGGGAAGCGTGTGGTCACATCCGCACATTCCAAACAAATTACATCAAAACAAGGCAATACCAGGCTGTTAAGAAGGCGACCCAGTATAACACCTCCAGATAAAGAAAGGATCCTAGAATGTTTAAAGAAAACTTTCTTTGATAGCATTCTGTCTGGATTTTAACCGCTTGTCAACAGTTGTGGTTGTAGAATCTACACTTTGTATTGTTTGGCCGTTATGGTACCCGCTGTTCTGATCATTTCTGTCTGATTCTTTGATTGTTTCTGACTGTGCCATAACTAATTGTAATCAGTTAAGGTGGTGGGGTATGATTGGTTAGATAATTATGTTACAATAAGTTAGGATTGGTTAAAGAATTATCTTGTAATATTTTTTAGAAAATGATTGGTTAAGATACACTATAAAACCTAAGGTCAAGCAGGAAGTAAGGTGGGAAGAAGGAAAATTACTGGTGTGAAGAACTGGGATTCTTGCTTGATTACCCCAATAAACTCATAGTATTGCTTGCTGCTGGACTCTGGACTTCTGCTCCTGTCAGAGAACCAAGAACTGAGGGAGAGGGCCTTACAAATCATCAGGAGACCCAGAAAGGTAAGAGGGGAACTCTCCCGCTTCTGAAGGACTAGCACCATCTGCAAGAGATGCAGTGTGACTCGCATCACTTAGGCCTGGTTTACACCACAGAGCTAGGTTGGTGCAAGGCAGCTTATGTCGACCTAACTATGGAAGTGTCTACACTTAAATTTTGCTCCTGCTGACATAACTGGCCCGCTACGCTAACATAGTAACGCCACCTCCCTGAGTGGTGTAGAGTCAAGGCTGACGCAGTTAGGTGGATGCAGTGTCAACGTAGACACTGCGTTGCTTACGTTGACTGTTACTGGCTTTCAGGAGCCTTCCCACAATGTCCCACACCGGCAGTACAATCAATAAGAGCTCTTCCTGGTGAGGATGCACGCCGCCAACACAAGGAGCAAAGGGTAGACAGTTCTCAACCTATTTACCATCGTGGGCCACATATGCAGCTCTCTGTGTGATATATGGGCCACATCCACACAATATATATACTACCTGTATGGCCCTGAGGATGTCACATGGGTGGCAGCTGTGTGCTGATTGGGCCACAAGTGGCCCATTGGCTGAGGACCACGGGTGTAGACACACACAAGCGATGTAATTACAGTGGCGGCTGAATGCTGGTGTAAGTTAGGTTGACAACTTTATAGTGTAGACATGGCCATATACCCATGCCCCTTTCCAAGGTGCCTTCCCACCCCCACTCTGCACTCCGGGCTCATGCTGGTACAGAAGGCCTTACTGAGAGTACTGCAAACAGCTTCCTCCCTGCATCCTCCTGGGCCAGGGCTAATGCCCTCTCTTTGGCACTGGGGGAAGCACAGATGAATCCTGGGCCTCTCAAAGCTGTGCATTGACTCCTGGGGCTCTCAAAGATGGGGCCAGGAGCAGATCCAGCCCCTGCTAGACATCCCAATGAGCCTGACCTGGGTATGCTTTTTTCTAACTGGGACTGCCATGAAGGCAGTGTTATGGGCTAGTCTGGCTAATAAGAGCTTGATGTAATGCCCATTGAAGACACTGGAAAGATTCCACTGACATTAATAAGAGTTGGATCAGTCTTTAAGACTGAGGAAGGGTGGTCTCAGCCTCATGGTTGTAGAACTAACTTAGGACTCAGGAGACTTTGTGACAGAGCTACGAATTGAACTAAATCCCCTATGTGGCCTCGGCCAAGTCACTGAATTGCTCTGTGAATCAAATTCCACTGAGTGAGACGTGCATCATACTCCACTACCTCAGAGTGGTGCTGTGGGGGCTAATGCGTTGGTGTCTGTGAGGAGGAACTCACACTGGCAGGAGCCAGTATCATACCTAGAGGGAGCCAACTACAGTGTTGACACACATAATGTTGTCTAGCATGGGGGAAACAAAACAGCACTGGGCTTCCCTGTGCTTCATAATTGCTCCCTTCTGTGCTGGACTATCAGCTTTTCATTTGCAAATCCTGAACTGTCCTAATAAACCAAGTGGCCATCAGGAAATTTAGAACATAACTCCTGAGTGTGGTTTGGGGGGCAGCAGCCATCAGATCTTAGTCATCAGCTTGTCTCCATTTCACTTGCACTGCCTTTTCCCAGAGTACAACTCCCCCAATCTGTGCAGAATAATCCAGGCCCTTTCCTCCTCCTCCTCCTCTTTGATATATGCTGAGCACAAAATTATTTGACGCTTCCATAATGTGCTATGCTTGTGTTTGCAGTAAAACCGCTTGCTAATGGGCATGGTTCATGCTATTTCCATTTGTGTTAGTCAGACTCCTGGGGCTGGGGAACTTTTTTAAATGCTGCATATTTTAAAGTGTAAACAGGACCTGGTGTTTTATTAAATAAACGTGACAATTGCAATAATGTTTTGCAGATTACAGGAGAAGGAATTTAAGGGGAATATTTCCAGAACCTCAGCAATGTGTATTTTGCTGATGCTTAAACAAACTTCCTTTTGTTGTTGCTGTTCTTTCCAGGGTGCTCTTCATTTGGTAATACGTGAAAACCTCTCCTGCCTAGTGAATCCCTGCAGTGGACAATAAGGGATGGAAATAGTTCCTTCCCACCTTCCAATTTCCCTACAAACCCCTCCAAATTCTTCAGTTTCACTGACATTGAGGCAGGGAGAGCTATGTTTTTCCAGTCACGTGTTGTGCATGAGGAACATTTTCTGGGGATGCATTTAACAACACAAGCACATAATTTCAGAGCTAAGACTTAATGCCTCTGTGTCAACTCCTGCTGGCTTCGCTCAGGCAAAAGCCCCACTTAAGCCTATGGGAGCAAAGACTGCAGGACTAGACCCAGCATGTGAGTATCAGTGTCGTGGCTTCCCTCCGGCAGCTTGGCTTATTATTAGAAGAGCAGGAAAGGATTCTGCAGGCCAGGGGGTGTCTAAACCTTTCATGAGGAGCTTTATTGCAAGAGAAAATGAAGGATAACCTGCCTCTTTACAACCCAAGTCCAAACACCGAGGGACCTTTCCTCAGCCTAAGTAACGATGTAAGGTCTATCTTTCCCACACCAACCTCTCAAGAAGGAAAGGGACCCTCTTCTCACCCAGCTCTCCTCTGAGCCCCACCCCCCTTCTCCCAAAAGCTGAGTCTTACTCTCACTGCCAGATACAGTCCCCACCATTGCCCAACCACTTGCCTCTTATAGTGTGCTGGGGTGGGTGTGTGTGTGCTTGATTAAGCCTCCTCCAAAAACACATACAGCTGGTTCAGCTGGGCTACACTACTGCACTCAGGGCAGGCACCTGTGTGGCTCTTCCTCCTGGCCAGGGGAGAGGGTTAACCCCTTCCCTGCCAGACTCAAGAGGACCCCTCTCCATCCCATCCAGGAAGCATGTTTGGGAGGCTTTTCCCTGTCTCTGCATTAGGCCTTGACTTCCCCCTGATGCTTCTGGGGTTGTATTTAAATGCAGGGTGAGTCATCCCCCACCATTTATCGCCCGCCCAACATGTACTATTCCCTCCCCCAGCTTATGGGAAGGACATTCTTTATTCTCCTAGTCTCTTCTCCTGCTCTGAAGACATTTACCCTTTCTGGCTGGATTGACAAAAAGCATTGGTAAGCCATGCTGCAAAAATGCACCAAAGGTATAATCCGACTGAACTGAGGTCAGGGTGCTGCTGTTAGCTGACAAGAGTCAGGAAGAGACAGGAGCTCTGCAAAGCCAGCGGCACTTAGGGCGCCGTGAGCTGACAGCGTCGGAAATAGCCATTGTGACGTGCGGTGACATGGGGTGATGGGATGTGACAGCTGTAAACCTTTCTTGTGTAGCCCGTCAAGCTGGCGGACGTGTGTGCGTCACACAAAAGCTGTGTGTAAAAAACTCCTCAGGAAAGTTTCGTGGTGAGTGTCCGGGGGAGGGGGCAGGAGGCTCAGACCAAGTCTGAACTTTCTAGCTCTGCCCTTTTGAATTTTTCAACACCAGGAGAGGCTGGGCCCATTCTAGGAGGCAAATCTTTGGCTACAGTTCCTCTGCTTTGGGCAAACTGGAGCTGATGCTGATTTATACCTTTATATTTTACATATACTTATATTAAGGATTAATTAGTACATTTGAATAAAACTCTTTCAGGGCAAAGTATTCCAGGTCTATCTAACTCTGACTTGACTGGATTAGACTCTAGAAACTGTTCTCTCAAAGCGAGGCAGGCAGTGTAACCGACAAAAATGGGGCATTTTGCTCACCATGCATCTGAAGAGCTGTTCCAGTCTATGATGGGCTAGGATTGTCATTTACAATGACCAGTATTACGGGCCCCCCACTGGTTGGCCTCTATTGGCTACTGCAACATACCTGTTAAATAATACTAATGGCAACAGAGGATGATATAAAGCCATGTCTCACAATTGCATACAGCCTTCTATCCAGAGGATTGCAAAGCTCTTTACCAACTATGGCCCCGTCATGCAGGCTTTATTCAATTAAAAATTCTGTGGAAATGAGTGGGAATTCTGCCTGAGCGAAGGCTGCAGGATTTGTATGTAAGCCATGCTGCACATTTTCATATACAGAGATCTGTTACAATGTAGGAACAGCTCCCTGGCCCTTCTGCCACACATCACGGCTGCATGAAATTTCATGGCAAGGGCAGGGATAGAACTTAATCTTTGCTGGTCCAAAACTCAGAGGCATGAAAAACAAAATGGGAAATCAGAAGAGAAAATAAAACAAGAGCACTGTGAGAAAGAATGAACACTTTGTAAAGTGCTACTTTACAACTACTGCAGGGCAAGGATGAGACAAATTTCTCTGAAGACCTTCAAACGACCTTTTCTAGCATCAGGAGACAGAGGCACTGGTCAGCTACGGTCATGCCTTCTACTTGAGCTAAAGGCAAATCACCCTTAGCTCTTGGCAGTATGGTGTCTATGACACACTGATTCCTCTGGTAAAGGGCAGTGGGTACATTTGTTTCCTAGCCATCTCATAACAGGCATGCACGCACACATAGGAATCACTTGACTCATGACTGAAGTGCAGTCACTTCTGGGAGGAGCAGAGAAACAAAACACAACAGGTTTAAAGACAGGAAACATACTCTGGGCAATTTGGAAGGAAGCCTTCTTTGTCTTATAACCTTCTGTTAGTTGCTTTCCCTAATATACTTTCCTGCTTGGTGCAAGATCCATTCTGTGTGCCAGATTGGTACGGATTACACTGCTCTACTATTTAGATCTATTTACACCCAGTTACAGCCTATGAATAATTTACTCCAAGTTTTGCATCTCCTCAGAATTTTTCCCAGATTATAAATCAGGTTTAGATGTGACCCTCGCACTGCAGTGTGCATGCAATACAATGACGACACGCAGCACCCCAGAAAAGAGAGCTCTGTAGAACACTTTCCAAAGGACCCTACCTGAGTGGAGGAAAGATCTCTGTGATGTGTACTGGAGTTAACAAAGTGGATGGAATTTGATCTCCAATGAATCTGTTGTGCCAAACTTAACCTCCTCTCCCTCTGTCCCAATAACACCTCTCACAATAGCAGCCCTGAAGGTTGCAGAAATCTCAGGCGGAAAACTGGAGTTTTTCTGCATTTACACCTGTGTAAATGAGATCATAGAGTGGCCCTGTGTATGTGTGTGTGTGAACGCTCATGTCGATGCTTGAATGTGTGTGAGTGAGCGAGCGCTCTGGATAGACAAGACTCCAAACTGATGGACAAATTGAAGGTAGCTGACCAGTTCCTCTGTCTCCTGATGCTAGGAAAGGTCGTTTGAAGGTCTCCAGAGAAATTTGTCCCATCCTTGCCCTGCAGTAGTTGGAGAACTCTATAAAGTGTTCATTCTTTCTCACAGTGCTCCCATTTCGTTTTCTCTTCAGATTTCCTATTTTGTTTTTCATGCCTCTGAGTTGCTGAAGTCATCTGCCTTTTTGTATCTTCCAGAGATTGCCGGGGGGGGAGGTGAAGAAACCTCCCCATATGTGCCTAGAACTAACTTTCCTCAGCCCCACAGATCCAGAGTCTCTCTCCTGACAGATATTTAAGTGTATTTGCTTTATTTAAAGTTGCTCCTATGCACACATGATGTGGTTTCACAGGTGCCTGGAATGTATTTACCTCTTGGCTTGTTTATCCTGAAATGGTCAATGGAAACTGCTCACATTTTTGTCTTGATAAGAATCCAATCATGGAAGTTGATTGAACTTCTTCTTTGAGCTTTTCTCTTGTATTTACACTTTTCAACTAGCTTGAATTGTTGAATCTGCAGTTAATTTAGAGACATGCAGCCGGGGCTCTGATATATCAGGAGATCAAGATAAATGGCTGGAGTGTTTTTATGAGTAAAAATCTCTTTCGATTCCAGTACATAAATCATTTGTTGTGGAATCACTCATTGTCTTTAGGCAATGTCATAGTGAAAAATTCAATCTATTCATGAACAGAAAGTCAAGGGATTACGAATGGTTTGAGGGGAAAGACTCTACAGTAAAAAAATCAGATTTATCTCTTAATACTCCCCTAACATACTTCCTCCTCCCTTTGTTTTCCAGTGTGGACTCTGAATTCCGTTTCATACTCTTTGTCCACAAAGCCTGGAGAAAAGGAAGTGAGAAGGAGTCCTCAGGGGAAGGGAGGGGTGTCTTTGTTTATAGTAATTCCAGGAGCAGTTTGCAATCCTTGTTTCCTGATTCGATACGGTAGGGCTGGAAAAGTGCCCATGAAAGATTACATGCAGAGGGCCAGATGGTGAGCCCCTTACTCACAGCGAATAGTATATATTTACAGGCTGGATCATCACAGCACAGCCCACCTAAAGGGTGCACACAGCTGGACTGCCCCAGAAGCAGAGCAGGAATTAAGTTGTGACTCTGAGGGTACGTCTACACTGCAATTAGGCACCCATGGCTGGCCCGTGCCAGCTGACACGGGCTCGGTCTGTGGGGCTGTAGTTGTTCTGGCTCAGGCTTCAGGCCTTTATCCCGAGCCCCTTAGCCTGAGTCAGCTGGGACAGGCCAGCCGCAGGTTTTTAATTGCAGCGTAGACATACGGTGAGAGTCGCTCTCACCTCCCTGCTTTCTCCTTCTCTGGCAGGGGAAGTGAAATCAACCAACCCCTTTGCTCTCAGTGGATTTTGCTGTTGTTGTCAATGGTGAGATATTACTCACCAGGAGTAAAAGCTTCACAGTCTAGCCCTGAGCGAACTCAAGGTATGTCTACACTGCCAGGGCCACACAGATCAATGCAGCAGGATCGATTGAGCGGGCTGTGGAGACCTGTACAATCGATCCCGGAAGGGCTCTCCGGTCAACATAGTAAATCCACCCCCATGAAAAGACTAAGGCTGAGTCGACCGGAGGGCGTTTCCCGTCGACGCAGCGGAGCGGAGACGCTATGGTAAGGGAACCTCAGTAAGTCGACGGGAGGTACGTAGCTTGTGTATCTCCCGTCGCCGGCCGCCGGCAGTGTAGACCAGGACTCAGAAACAGAGCTGGGTCAGGCTGACTGAAACAATTCGCAAATTTGGGCTGATTTTGGCAAACTGTTTCGGTTGGAAAAATACATTTGGAAATGTTTAAGTGGTTCAGTTTCGTATGTCTGAAATGAAATGTTTCAACCTTCTGTTCCAGAGAGAAGTTTCGTCTCGGTGTTCCCCTCAGTTTTATTATTAAAAAAACACTTTAAAATGTTTTCTAAAACCTGGAAATGGAAACCAAATGTTTTATTTCAGTCAGCTGAGGCAAAACTTTCCCTTCGACATTTCAGTTTGCCCAAGATTTGGAAAAAAAATAAATTGTTTTGGGTCAACCCCAATCAACAATTTAAAAACAACAATTTTCAGAGCTGCCCCCACACTGAGTATTCAGTTAGACAAACCACCCTACCCAAAAACAAAACCTTCGGTCCAAGGCATGGGAAATTACAGGGCTGGAGGACTGTCAAGAATCCCACACAAGTTTTAGTCTTAGTTTTAGTCTTGGAGCCTGAGTAAATTGGGAATAGCTCCGCTAAAGTCAATGGGTCAGATTCTCAGCTTGTGTGAACTGGTGTGGCTCCATTAACTTCAATGGAGCAATGCCAATGTATAGCAGGCAAGATCCCAGCCCAATGAAATTATGCTGTGTAAACAAGAGAACCATTGATGTTAGGAGTTGAATTCCACAGGTGCAGCTAATTTTTAAATTGGTGCAAATAGCAGACCTGGTTCACCTGACTGGTCATCACTATGCACGTCTTATAGGTGCAGGAGCAGATTTTTATACTATCATTCATGCTAAGAAACACCTTACTCGGTATGAAGTCATGATGATTCTGCAGCAGGGCTAAGGGTGGCATAATTAAAGTCAGTGGCTATTTCCACACAGCATAGTACTAGATCAGTGGCTGTTTACTCACCTTAATCTCCTGAGTTGCTCTTCCCTGCATATATACCCAGTCTGGCAGCTCTTGCCTCTCTACAGAGGTCATTTAAAAACTTCACTAAACCTCAACAGGAAAACCCTAGCAAAGCAAAAAGAAGGGAATTTGTTGGGCCTAGGCAACTTTCCATTGACAGGAAGACAATTCACACAGCTAAATCTCCCTGAACCATTTTGAACATTTGCCCCTAAGAGTTGTTGGGGAATGAATTATTGAAACAACATTTTTCCCTCTCCATCTCCGGAGTTAAAAGAAAAACAATGTGTGATCAAAACCATACCGAGGAGACTGACGTGAAATGTTCAGGAGAGATGCAGTTGCTCAGAATAGCGCAACTTTTCTTGAAATGATTTCTTGCTGCATCAAAGGGGTTTATGATTTATCAGACAGCATCATGCAAGAAGCAAGGCATAGGGATCTAAGGAAGAAAGCATCGCTTGCTTGTTTGTGAAGTGTGCATGCAGGTGGAGGAACGGGGAAGGGAATTTTCTCATATCCTTTATCATATCTGAGAGCTTCACTTGCAAACCATCTTCCTGCATCTTTTCTCCATTCAGCTGTTCACTTGATCCATTTCACAGGGTTGCCCTGCAGAACTCCTGGGAGAAAGAGGTGGATTAATAGAGCCAAGGTCCGGCCTGTGGGCAGCATCTGGGCAAGACAAGGGGAAAATCCAAAGGCATTCTCAATCCCAATAGGATCTAGATTAGAAGGTCATCTGCTAGAATTTACAAACTATAACAAGCCAACAGCAGCCACTTCCTCACCAAACCTGCAACATCAACAAAACGCTCCTTGGAGTCTGATTCTCCACTGCCTTAGAACATGCATGCGCAGAGTGAGTGGGACGTGCGGGCGTGTGTGTGTGGGGGGGAGGGAGAAACACTGTACTCCATGTGAGTGGGGAATTCTGATTTGGTTAAACTTCTCTTGGTATAACTAATGACAAGGGGTACAAGGCAGTGGAGTACCCATTTCTATAGGGTCCATCTGTCTTCCCTTAGTGGAAGCTTCACATCTCTATATGTATTCTCTTACATTTCCCCACCCCATCACCTCTCCCATCCTTCATCTTTTCCGTACCCACAACAGGATGTCTCATATGTCTCAAATGTCTCGTATGCCTCTCCTTTGAACCATCCAGCATCCCCTTCCCTCTTCCCCTCATGGATTCCTTCTCCATTCTTTGGATGAGTCTGGTCACCCCTGTGAAAGAAAAGGCTCACGAGGAAAACATCCAGGGGCCCTTCAGCAAAGGATGTTTGGGAGAGTAAAGTTTACATGATCACTGCAGGGGTCAGAGGTGAGCTCTACAGTGGGGGTGGCCACAGAAATTCTACAAAAGAGACGAAAAACAAAGCAAGTTAATAGCAGAGATGGGCCTGACTCAAACGTCCAGATCCAAATGATCTAAAGAAACTCAGATACAGATCCAAACTTCCCAGCTGGCTACTGCTGTTAATATTGGATCATAGCATGGCCTCAATACAAGTGGGGCTGGGAGTGGGAGAAGTTTGGATCTGGAATTGGATGGGAACTTTGTGGCTTGAGCCTTATTAAGAGAATGATGGGAAGAAAGAGTTAAGGCCTAGATTGTTCCCACACATGGGGTAGAGGCCATGGGGGAGAGGAAAACCTCACAAGATTCCTCTCATGAAGTTCCCTCCAAATTCTTCTGTTGGGGAGAGAGGAGGTAGGGGGTTGCTCCCTGTGGAAGAAGACAGTGTATGCAAGGGAGTTTGTGGGTGCACAGACCGTCCTTATGGAGACCTTGTACCTCTGCTCTGGCTCCAGACCCTCCTTTTGTCTGTGTCCCTCTAGCTTTTCTGGATTAATGGTGTGAGTTTCCATCCATCCCTTATGCATCCCTCCTTCCACTTCATATTATAGCCCTTTATCTCCTTCAGACAAGGGAATGTTTGCTATTTATCTCCCCAAATCCAGGGCCTCATGCAGAGACATATTTATTCATTCAGAGTAATTCAGCCCCTGGATTCCTCCAAGCACTGAAGTTTTAATACACCGCACCTAGAACAGTTGAGCTATCCAGGAGAGATGACGCTTTGATGGGAATACCTGAAACAAAATTCTAGCCAAGAAAAGCAGCACACCTCATGCACACAGGATGAAAATCCCAACTTAAAGGCTCACGGAGGGCATTGTGAGTCATTTAGCCGGCCCTTTGAAAGGACCAAACTTCTGCAACAGGAGATGGGAGCTCTCAGGCAGACCCTTGAAGGAGGCACCAGCAGGAATCACAATAAGACATCTCTGCTTTTTATCTTCTAAGCGCCAGACCATCAGCACCAAGACTGTTTCACTACCAAGAAGAGGCTTCATCTGACTTTCACATTGAGGCCTCTCAGCTTGTGACACAGAAGAGAAGCAATGTTATTACCTGGCTACTTTGGGCAACTTCAAAGCAGCAGGTGTCTGAAGCCAGTTAATTTCATTCTAACCTAAGGCAACAGTCAATGTGACTGCTCTGCACTCCAGCTGCTTCCCAACTTTAATCCATTTAATTTAGTAAAGTGATGCTAATGAGATTTCATTGAAAGGAAGGACCAGACGCAGGACTGCGGGTCTCGATAGCACCAGCTGAGGCAGACACCTAAGCTCCTTGGGAAATGCAAGTTTAACAAACTGTTTCAAAATATTCCACAGTCACCGGATTCCGCAGCAGGCTTTTTGAAATGCATTCATTTTGCAGGTCCCTGGTTATTAAACTGGGATTTTATGGCTAATTCGGCAGGTACAAAGTGCAATGAGCCTCCACATCGAGTCAGTAAGAAACATATCCCTGCCCATCCTTGTCCTCCATCCTCAAACAAAACCTTATGCCAGAGAAGAGCTTTGAACAGTGGGGAAACTAAGTCAAGGGAAAGCTTTCACTTTTTAAAGCTCTAATGGGATGAACTGCCATTTGCAGAACCACTGGGCATAGTGTTTCAGGCCAGAAGGGACTACTGGATCATCTAGTCGGACCTCCTGTACATCACAGGCCACCAGCACCACCCAGCACCTGCGCACTAAACCCAACAACCGAAATGAGACTAAAATATTACAGCCCACAGGAGACTCAATATATGCCACAGGCAGAGGATAGGAGGGACCGAGATGCACCAGTGCCCAAGGGTCCTACAATGGCATGGAAATGATGAAATGAGATCTACCCAGATAATCCTGGCAAATGATCTGCACCCACAAACCACAGAGGAAGGGGGAAAAATACCCAGTTACTGGCAATCTGACCTGGTGGAAAATTCCTTCCTGACCCCACCTATGGCGATCAGTTAGACCCTGATCATGTAAGCAAGAATCATCCAGCCAAGCACCTGAGAGAGAGAATTCTCTGTGCCATCTTGGAGCACTGGCCCATCTAGCCCAGTGTCCCATCTCCAGAAGTGGCCACCTCTGATGTTTCAGAGGAAGGAGATTAAAAAAAACCAAACCTCCCAGAATACACTGGGGAGGGGGTGGGAATCCCTTCCTGTTCCCTGCCAATGGCCAGCTGAAATCCTGAAGCATGAGCAAAACCAGAAACGAGCCCTGCCCCACACCATCGCAAGCAACCCAATCATACAATCACACTCCTAAATTTGTCTAGCTCCCTCTTAAGTTGTTTGTCCCGCACAACTCCTATTCAGAGGCTATTCCAAAACCTCACCCCTCTGAGGGTTGGAAGCCTCTGGTTTGGACACAACGGTCATCAAATAGTATCAGATGCTTGGTTGTCTATGTTAAGTGTGTTGAGGGTCTTGGTGCCCTTCCTTGTGCACTGGTATTCTCACTGCTACGGGAAGTGATGGGCATTCTGACCGGCAACCAAAAACTGACAGGGCCATAAAGAGTGAACTATCGTATCACTGCTGAAGATGATCCCCTCTGGGTCATGGTGAGGGACGTTAGCAGAATGCTGTTGGGATAGACCCAAATAAACCACATTTTACCATCCTCTAGCCTGGAGATGATTAAGATGTAGAGAGGACTGCAGCAAAGCCAGTTTCAGAGAAGAAAGGTGAAAACCTCTGCCATAGACTGGTGGAAGAAGGTGCTTGGGGCCACTGGTGGTACCTTAGAATCCAAAAGCAACAATAGAGCCAATAAAACCCTCAGTTTGTGAACATCTGGGATGGAGGATGGGCAAAGTTCCTCAGCGGAATGAGGATTCACAGCTCTTCTTCAGCCTCCTGTTACCAGCATCATCTCATCTTGTGTGAACTGAGCCTCAGCCACCCAGTTTCTCTAAAGGACCCTCTCCTGGGTAGGTGTTGGTGTTGTACCCGGCTTCCAGTAAAGTCAGTGTTAGGCTTTTCATGGAGTTGAATGGTAAGTCTTTGAAAAGCCAAGGTGACAGCAGAATATGTGATCTATGAGTCGGGTAAATGAGTCTTGTGTCATTATTGTAGGACTAAGGGAAAGGATTCTGGAGCCCCAGAAGGGCCAGGGCACTTTTACAACTGGAAGCCCCTGGACTGTGGGGTGGATTGAGGCACAGCGGGACAGTATAAAGCAGCAAAGGCAAGTCAGAGATGAGGTGGTGGCCAGCTGGGCCGAAGGTTTGGTTTTTGTGTCATTATTGTAGGACTAAGGGAAAGGATTCTGGAGCCCCAGAAGGGCCAGGGGACTTTTACAACTGGAATAGCCAAAGACGGTAGGGGGAAACTGAAGCAAAAGTTGCTACAGCACCACAGCCAGCCAGGAGGGTCATGCCGGGATGGCAACTTTGCCACGTGAGGTCGAGAAAGCTTCATTGTCAGCACCATACGAAAGGCGGCTGGAACGTCTAATGAAACCATCTGAGCGTCTCCTGGAGGAGATCATGAATCCAACCTGTGACTTTAGTCCCTGTGGATTCACACTGGAGTAAAATGGGTCAGGCACACTAAGTGAATTGGTTCATTAATACCTTTTCCAAAACGGAGCAGTGTGAGAGACAGGAGTGGCCAGGTCCTTCCTTTCTGGAGATGGTGTCTACAGCCAGGGTCTAACCACCTCTGGTTTCAGGATGTGGAACAATTCCTCCCAGCCCAGTGAGAAGATGAAAGGCAGCTTTGTAGCCAGATGAGAGTTGGCGGCGTATGCCACCAAGTGAGAACGGGTGCTTTTGCACAGCTCCATTTGCAATGTATGTCCTAAAACCGTTGTCCTGTCCTATTAACGTTAAATAAGGCCTGGGGTCAATGCCAGTTCTCCTTTGAGGATTTCCTCCCTTTCTCCCCTCACCCAGTTCCACAGGAGCTTCCATTTCTACTGCTCGCCTCCTCGGAGAACTGGATGGAGCGGGGGAAGGGAGCTACGTGAACTCCTGGGCTAATTGAGTATTTCTTTGTCGGGACATCTCCAGTCCCGAAAGTGACACAAAGGTACCTTTTCCAAGGCCGTGTTCTGAAACGTTTTTAACAAGGAAGAAGTAAGAATTGAATATAGTGACATTAGACCTTGTCTGACAAAAACATCAATATCAGTGCATAATTAATGCAAGGATCTTAGCTAACTTGGACTGAACAGGGACAGAGTGCTTTCAGAAATCAATTTGCTACCTGAATTACAAGCACTACAGATTAAACCTGACAGGGCAAAACGAAAAGCGAAAGGCGGTGGCGGGGTGGAGTGGGGTGGGGGAGGGGAAGGAGGGAGAGGCGGTGGCACTAGAGCGCTATACCAAGCCAAAGTTCCCTTTCTTGCTTCCACTCTTATTTTAGGAAAATATTCATTCACACCAGAGCTGCAGGATTCATGCATTTGTACCCTCTGTTTCTGCAGGCTTACAGAATCGCTTCCACCACTGCAGCCATGTCTACACTTGAGCTGGGAGGTATGATTGCAGAGATGAACCCAGGTTAGCTCCACTCATGCTAGCTCGCTAACAACAACAGGATATCTGGGGTAGCACAGGGGGCAGCTCAGGCTAGCTGCCTGAGCCTGTACCTGGCTGAGCCCTGGATGTGTTAGCGGCTGGCTAGCCTGAGCCGTCACCAGAGCTACCCCAACCAGGCGGCTACTTTTAGCATGCTAGGTCAAGAAGAACTAGCACAGGTACATCTACACAGCTCGGGATCACCCCCCCCCCCCCGCCCCCCCCCCCAGCTCACAGCCTGAGACTCAATTAAAACCCTCAAAGCAGCCCATGCAGCCCTGGCTGCTAACACGCAGCAAGATAGCGACTCGTCTGCGTGCAGAGCAATCAGGTATGTATTCTGAGCACCATTTCTGCCGAGGCTGAACTCCTAAGAGGAAAGGTGACAACCTGTCGCTAATTCCACATCAGGTGGAGATCTCATCAATGCTCACAGGCTGAACCGGGTCAGATCTTGGAGGGGAGATAGTCCAAGGAAAATTGCATTAGGTGGTGCTCTTCCTTCTGTGTCACTACGGAATCCGTACTCCAGCAGGGGACACTGTGCTATTGGCAGACGATTTTTTTTTTCCATCGAGCAGTGATTTAAGATTTGTAAACCCCAGCCTAGAGATTTGATTGAGACTGGGCCAATCTATCTTTTCCCATCAATCAACCACAAAAAAACAAAACAAAACCACCCCCTTCATAGCCCTGCTTTAAGGAGCTTCCTGTAAAACTCAGTGGGTGCAACTTTTCTGAGTGAGAATGAGGAATAAATTGCCTCGAATCCCTGTCAACAGACACATTGTGCACAGTCCTTCTGCTTAGCAAGATGATTCCTTTTCATACCTCGCTCTGATGGGAAGCATTTCATAGCATTCTTCCCAAGTCTGGAGATGTGAGTTAGATGGAGTAAATGTCCTACCAGGAGTAGCCATTTTTGAGGTGTTTCAGTAAAGAGTGGCTGGTGTCTTGGAAATCCTGTAACCCTTCCAGCTGTTTTAAACCCCCTGCGGCACCACATGTGGTGCATGCTATGCCACCACACACCCATTGTGAGTACAGCTCCTTAAGCCCACACAAGCTGTCCTGGACATGTGCAGAACATTCCCAGGGTGGTGAAGTGGTTAAATGACTTTTGAACACTTCTCTCTGCTTCCTTCCTTAGTTCTCCCTGGGAACTCAGTCAGTGCCATATGTTATATTTTGGAGCATGAGAAATCAGACTGAGGTGGCAATTTTAACACCCTTTATTCATACAACCTATTTTTACACTGATGGATGTAAGATATGCAAAGTCTAATTCCCAGCTGAGACAAGCTCAGCACAGCTCCTGCTGGCTCGGCCAGGGTTTGGGAGGGGTGGGGGCGGGCATCCTGTTGGCTCACATGGCAGAGCTGTCACCTGATGACTAAGAGGGGTCCCAGTTGCAGTTTCAGCTGAATTAATGTGCAAGGCAGACACAGAGTGAATCCTCCCCACCGTCTGGGAGATTGCTAACCGGTTAAGTTCACTTGAGTGTGTTTCCTCCACCAATACGTCTGCAAAATCCCATCTGGTGGAACCGTTCCAGGTGGCTGACAGCTGGAGGGATCTTGCCGGCTTCTGCTCAGAAACAGAAGAATCCGACTCTTCTTGCTGCTCCTTGGATAACAACAACAAGGCTGGCACTGTTTATGGTAGCAAAAGCCAGGATAAAACCCATTACTTCTCTGGCTGAGTTTAGGTCAATTTCAGGCACTGAGGTTTTAGTGGTGATGGAAGAACTTTGTTGGCAATTTGAAATTTGGGATCATAGGGTATGATGGGGATGATTTCTCTCCTCTCACTCCCATTATTGAGAACATTTCTCTACTGTTTATTCAGACATTTGCAATTCGCTGATTCTTTTGTTTCTTAATCTGTTTCGAGTGGGGCCAAAAGCACCTTTACTCACTTGTGTCTGGCTAGGTCGATGAGATAGTTTCTCATAAATGAGAACTTTATTAGCGTTATCCTTGTTTCTGTCACATTTCTTACCACAGAAATACAGCCACCATTGGGATGGAACATAGCTGCTCCTTATCAGTACAAAGCAATGCAAATGTTTGGGACTAGGAAGGGAAGAATCTCATATCCAGTTGAAAATGCAAGAAGAATCTATTAGGAAAGAATGTTACTCTGTAATTGGGATTTGACAGAACACCAGAGCTAAAACCTGTGCTCTCGTGTAAAAGTGCCACAGGCTTTTAAATCTACGTTAGTGGTCAGGAGCATGTGAAAGATAATCATCCCAACAGACACAACTGGTAGCTTTTTAGATGTGAAATCTAAAGAGTTCAGGAGGCTTGCAAGAGAGAACTTTTCAGGAATTAGTTATCTTGCTGAAAGGAACCATTTCTGAGTTTCACTCAAAGGCCCATGTGATCGTGGAAAAGATTTGCAAGAAACTCTCAAGTGCGTAAATTTGAAGAGACCTGTGGGCGGGAGAGGGGAGAATGGAGGAGACTGAAATTATAGTGAAGACTGACACAGATGCTGAGTCAGATGCAGATGGGGCAGAAATGAGGATGAAATACAAGCATGATTGCTCCAGAATGGGACTTTCAACCATTAGCTTAAAACTCGTCTGTGTGGGAGAAAGAGCTTTCTCAGGGACCGGTCTGATACTGTGGCATGAACTCCCACAAGACCTAAAGACCATCACAGACCTCACCACCTTCTGCTCCAAGGTCAAGGCACATTTCTTTGATCTGCCTTCTCTAATATAAACACAGAGCAGTATGTTCATTTTAACAAAACCAAAACACTATCTGTACACATAACTCTCACTCTGGGGAGAGGATATAGAAAGCATGAACCAAATGTGACAGATGTTTGACACATTGCTTAATGCACTAGTGGAAGGTGTTCATATACTACAGTGAGGAGGGCGGTGGGACCCTAAGAATCCCTCATTGCCATCTGGCAAAGGGTTCTCTGTTCTATAACAGCAACCCCTATCAGGCTTGACAAACTCATCACACCTAACAAGCTGCTTTCATAGTATTTATCCAAATCAATTGTGTGAGATGTCTAATAAAAGCATGTGTCATACTGATCCTCCTAGTCATCAGCAGCTGTGTGTATGGATGATATTTAAGGAGTTGTGTATTTGTACTGAAAATATATTTTAGAGTTCATCCCCCCAGGCAGGGTTGAGACACAGATTTTGCCAGACGATGGGATGCATATTCACCTGTATGCCCAGGCTGATATGTGGATTAAGCATTGTAAACCAACACAGTGGAAGCCGTTTTGCATATGGAGTCAACATAAGTATGTGGAGGCAACTTGGAGCCAGTATACTAGGAAAGGAACCATGGGGGTCATCCTGACAATGGCCACAAAACAAGAAGTTTGGGGAAATACAAGGAGAATCAAAAGGACTTTTGTAATGCATCACTGAGGGAGCAAAAAGGACAGCACTATTTTGCATTCATAAAAGTTCCATTCCAGCCATGCTGGTTGGTGACATTGGGAGATTGCTTTAAATAAGAAACTACTTTAGAAAAGGATTTTAGCCTGTTAGAGTTGAGTTTAGATGCTAAGAAGCACGTTATAATTTTTGTTTTATATGTCACCATTGCTGTTTCCATTATCTTTATTCAGGAACTCTTAAATCTTTATCTTTGATAATAAACTTATGATTGTTTTCACTATAACTATATCTCCATGCTGTGATGCTATAAAGGACCTGACCCTAGGCTGTGCCAAGCTGTGTTTATACTGTTCCCTTGGGGACGGCAAACCTGGTGATATCTGTTAGTGTCTAGTGAGAGGGCCTAAATACCAAGGGGGAGTCTTTTAGAAGGGCTCGGGGACTGTGGTATACCTATTTCTACCTGGCAAAGTAAAAGGAGGGTTGGCAGAGCCCTGGGGGACTGTTTGAATTGTCAGGGAGTTGACATCCAGCTAAACACAAGCAGGTCGCTCTCTTGCTGAGGTGACTCACAGTCCTGGGCACCCCAAGAAACCCCCACAGGTGATATAAGAACCTGGAATAGAATCGTTATTGCAGCCCTGAGGTGACATCACACAACACGCTAAAACCGTTCCAGGACAAGGAATGCAATGAAAATGGAGCAGAAGGTGGTAGCTGCCTGTCAGCCAATATCATGGTTTGTGCATGCATGATTCTTCTAGTCATAATACACAACACAGGTGTCCCGTTAGCTAGAGAAACATTGTTCTTAAACTAGAGTCGCCCTTTCAGAATAAACATGGGTTTAGGTTACAGTGTGAAAAGATTCACAGGCTCAAATTTAGAGGCATCATTCTCCAAGCCTCCTCTCCCCTGAACAGTCCCATTGAAGTTAAACACAGCAGCCTTACTGCGACTAAGGATTTATGGAGCTGGGCCCTTGTGCTGTGAAGCCTGTGAGATCCCCTCCTCACACCCACCATGGAAAAAAATAGATGTTGAAGTTCACAAACTGAACTCCAGCCTGTCAGCATCAAGGAGGGATAATTAGGCTGGACAAACCATCACTAAATGTGCAGTAGGGAGAAACTCTGCACAGGAAGGCAGATGGGCTCAGTGAACTAATAGGTCATATTTAGCTCTAAATGCGAGGAACCCTGAAGACTTGGAGAGCTTGTCTTGACGGACGTTCTGATTAATGCTGAGGGGAAGAGGAATGCATATGATGTATCGCCTACCGGTGTCAATCACTTTGTGAACTGGATTTTTTTTTCTCTTTTTGCAAAGTTCCCCAGTGAAGCGTCAGCGGGTCTTTAAGAGAATGTGCCAAGATAAAATTAAAAGAGACACTAACCCTGCCCTGACAGGAACAAACAGAAGCAGACCAGCCGCCTGGCTTATTAGGCCACAGCTCCCGCTAACGTGGCCTTATCATTAAAATGATCAAGTGTGATGTGATGTGAATGATGCACCCCCAAACTGAAAGCGAGGGTGCTACAAGCTAGGAGAACCATTGTATTGTAAAGCTGCTGTCGGTACACTTTTGGAATCTGAACACACTGTCTTACATATTGTATGAACACAAACATACAACAAAGTAGATAGATAAATAAATAGATTATACACATACACCCATATATATATATATATATATATATATAGTCACACATATAAATATCCACTTACATCTATCTACATACAAACACACACATGTATTTCAAACCTAACATTTAGCCATTTTCCTCATATAAAGCTCTGGGATCCTTTTTCACCTGTAAGCTAACAGCTCTCTTTTACTAGCACAGCATTCACGGCTGTCAAAGTCGCGGAGCACTGCAGTTTTAAAAACCCCAAACACAAAGCCAGCCGAACATTGTAGTAGGCTCAGATTGAGTGGTTGAGGCTGCATAGTTTGCACAGTCTGATTGGTGGGGCTTAGAGAAAGTAAATGGCTCGGCATGCATCCATGGGGGTTGTCAATTGTCTCTGAACAGAGCTCGCCATTTGGAAGGATACCCTATCCCCAACACTGAGGATTTAGTCACCATGTTTTACAGCTTCCTCATGTCACCTAATGGGATCTTTAAGGCTGCAGAATGACCTTGGACTGGTGCTTACTATCAGGGTGTTTCCTGTTTAAATTGGGGCTCTGGTCCGAAAATAGACTCTCCTGACTCAGCAGATTTGCTCCTTCTGTGTATTCAGAGTCATACCTGGTTTCGGTGCTGATTCAAACACATGTATACGGTTTTTTATGTCTGTTAATACCAACACAGCTGTGGGGGTGTGATCTGGAGTCCCTTCTGCCTCGTGTATGATCAACAGAATTATTTACAAAGGTCACACTGTAGGGACAATCACAGCTGTGCATCTCCACTGATGACAACGGGGTTGCACAGGTGTAAACTGAGGGCAGAATTTACCTTGCTGGGTCTTTATTATGGATGATGATACATGATCAGGAAAGAATTCTGACTCTCAGCGCGCAGCCTGAGAATGCAGGCCTGTCTGTGAGAAAAATGCATGGTTTGAACTTGTAGCGTGAACACAGCTGATCTGGAATCACTCAGTGACAATGAACATGGAGCCCATAATCATGATGATCAAACACACGTAGTCCACTGAGGACCGTTGCACCAGCCGGAGTGACCATGGCTGATGGTGTCGTGAAGTTCCCAGCCCTGGCTTAGTCCTGTGAATCCATGAGTCTCTGGGGCAACTCCATGGGCAGCACCAGGTAGGGTAAGGGCACCCCCCCATCCATGTGTCAATGGAGAGTTTGAGAACAAGGTGTGCTGAGGTGTTTTTGTCCATCCTGGTGACATGGCTGAAGAGCAGGAAACAGTGCATTGGAATATAATGAGGTATGGAAGGAAGGCTAGATCTCTGCGGGTCTATGACAAGTCAAATCACTCTATGCTCAGGATTTGGTTCTGACAGGGCATACAGAATGGCTCTAGCTGCTCCAAGCCTGCATTTGAGAAGGTCCAGGATTATGACCCATCTCCCAATACAGGTAGCACACAGGTTTGACAGATCCTGAACTTTGTCTCAGCACAAATATATTTTTGCGGCCATAAGCAAGACATGGACATGTCCATAAGCAAGCCCGTAATTATGCTCACTATTAAGTATGACATTATTTTAGTTTCTTGTGGCCCAAAAGGATGCAGTCCCCATTGTGCTAGCCACTATACAAATGCATAAAAGAAATACTGTGACTGCAAAAAGCCTGCTGTCTAAATACAGAAGATAGACAAGAGGTGGGAGAGGAAACAGAGAGAGGAAGTGACTCAACTAGTGTCACACAGGTTCGTGGCAGAGCTAGGAATAGAACACAGGTATCTTGATACCCACGCTAGTCCCTTTTCCTTTAGACAACACTGCCTGTCAGCGCCATTTTCATTGTAGAACTACGCTTCCTATGCATCAGTCATCCTCACAGAGGGTGTGTGGGGAAATATCTCCCCTGGAACAACTCTTCCAAGGTAGTAGAGACAAGCTACTGTCAGAGACTGTCAAAAGAGAAGATGTTGGAGAAAACCAAGCCTTATTTAACTGAACCCAGTTTGCCTGTTCTCAGTTTTGAGTTATGGTAAATGGCAGATGACCTCTCATTAGCACCGGGTGCACTTGTGCAAAAGTTGCTCCTGAAAGAAGCCTTGGTGCCTGGTGGTTAGAATATTAAGGGCTGCTTTACGAGCTCCAGGGTAAGTCCGATGCCAAATGGTGGCTACTGAAGTCCAAACACTCTTCAAGCCTAACTCCTCCCTGTTATTTTTGCATACAAGAATTGTTGGGGAATACAAACACGTCACTTGCTGTCTGATATGCAGACACCAAGATTGTATCCTTGACATTTCCTCACTCTGTAGAGGCCATGGTCTGACCTGCTTCCTGTTCTAAGTCCAAGTTAACATGTCTGCGGCAAGTGCCTGAGACGGTGAATGTGCCCACTCTGCCGTACCTGCACTTTGTATGCAATATGAAACGTTGCCATTTCAAAGATCTTGTACAGCCAGGACTCCGGACTGCCTTTAGTGTCCTTAACAATTTAGTGCATTGTGTACTGCAGGCCTTTCACTAATTCACAATAGAGCGTGCAAAACATGCGTCTTTGTCCACTTCTCCAGCTAACAAAAGATAGCCACTCTGACTCTGAGGGCAATCCTTGGTCTATGTGGAGCCATGCGAGCAGCCATCTAGTTAATGTTAAGCCTGGAATCCAGCAGGCACTTGCCCTTTTCCCTGATTCCTTCCTTCAGGTCATCATGGCCTTTCACGCGCTCAGCACAACGGCCCCACTGCAAGCTACAGTCCAGGGGGAAAAAATGGCACACTGTCTTAGCTTTCCTGTTAGGTTCTCTAAGAACATACTCAATTACTTCACAGAATGCGAGCAGAGCCAGTCTGGGCCTGCATTAATCAGACTTCGGGCAGTTACGTAAGTCCTTTTATTCAATTTCCTGTTCTTTCTCTCTCAAAGAAGGAGAATTACTTTGACATATTAAAGCTCTTGGTTTAGTGGGTTTCCCTCCTTCCTTCTCTCACCCCCCCACTCTGTCGTTTCTCTGTGCTTAGAGCTTCACCTCCACATCATAAGGCCCTAATGGGATCATATCCCTGACCAGCTGCTACTGAAATTTCCCGTGACCTTTGAAACACTAAGCGCTCCATTTTGGAGGATTACGGGGAAAAACATTACATCTTGCTGACAGAGAAACACCAAAAACTGTGAGTCGGCAGCTCATCTTCTGCCACCCCAATGGAAGGAGCTTGGGCAGGCTATTTTTAGGTTCCAAAGCTGTACTTTGCAAAGATAAAGGCTGGGGGAAGAGGGGAGGAGGTTAAAGCAAAAGCCTAAAACCGTGAAATCCACCAAGTCTATTCTCCTTGTGCTGACATTGTTAGGGTTAGTCTGTGGTGTGTGGGTGTGTGCGTGGAGGGGTGCATGTAAGGCCCTTTCCTCTGATGGCTGGAATGTTAGACCTTCTCAATGCATCCTGTGACCTTAGAATGGCTACAGAGGAGATAAGCCCTGATACTGCTGCTACTAATGGAGATTCTCCTTTATGCCCATAGCTTGGCTACCTATGCTTTTGGATACAAAGATCCCATGTTCTGTCTCCAAAACCACATGCTGCTGACAGGTGTGTCCATGTTTTGCAGCCACTGAAGTGTTAGAACATCACATGTTTAACCTCCGGCCAGCCCTGTTCCAACTCAAAAGGACATTTCAGCCACCTGCACCCAGCCTGTATATGGCTATCGGTACCACTTCCTCAATGCTCAGCCAGACACATCATACGCTGCCCTTGGGAATTCACAGGACTGGCTGTTAATGGGCTGCTCATCACCCATGGTCTAGCAACATGTGGCATTTACATCCTCTCTGTTATCATCAGACTGTACTTATTTGAGGATATCAGAGAAAGCTGAGCCACTGAGAAGTGAAATGACTTTATGTCACACATGAAATCAGCGACAGAGCTGGGAATAAAACCCAGGAGTCCTAATTCCCAGATGTCTGCCCCAACAACAGAGCCACAGAAAGAAGGAGCAACCTCTGTTTTGTGCCAAGCTATAAAGTGAGCCAGAATTAAACATCTCGGGTAACTCCACCTTCTTACCATTTTTTCTGTCTGTTTGGGGGCCTGTATGAAATGAGGTGGTAGGTGAGTCCAATTGCCAATATGGAGGGGTGTCCATGCTGGAGAAAATCCATCACCGCTGTGGCCACTGAGTGGCTTCTTTGTAGGTAATGTCAGCAGACAGACCCAGGACAGAATGGGGAATAGGCATTAAATTACCGTGTTTGCCCTGGAAGCAATCTGACCAAGTCAGGTGTGAGATGCGTTGGTCAAGAGACAGTACAGGGAGGGTCTGGGCCAGTGGGAGTTTACACTGCTGCTGCTGTTGCCATGCATTTTCTGGGGAGAAGGAAGAACTGAAGTCTCTGGCCAGTGCTGATTAATCCAGAGACTTTCAACAGTGCTCAATTCATATACACAACCAAGCTTTCTTCTCTTCGAAGCAAACGCTAATACATGGATCTGCAACTGAAGATGAGCAAGGGACATAGATTCTGGGTTACCATTACGAAGCACCGTAATTACACCAGGAATCGCATTCCAAAGCATGGGTGGGGGGAGGGGGGACAAAGAGGTAACTGCCAAGTTTATCATTGCATTTTGCTCTTTTGGGGGGGGCTATAATTTAGAATTTACATGAAAATCCCTTTTGTACATTCATTACTGGCGATTTCATAGCCTAATGAATATGACACATCTGTGTAATCACATCATTTCCCAGAGCTCCAGATGTTTGGTGGAGCACCTCTGGCTCGGGTGCTCCTTCTTAAACATTTGTTGTAAAAACCAAAAGCTGTTTGTTTGGTTTAATGTTCCATCCTATCCCATTACCCAGTGAAGGTGAAAGATGGAAATGCGACAATGTCTTGCCAGGAGATTTTTTTTCCCCTTTCTCCCTCCCCACCCCATTGTATCAATTTCCAGTGTCTGATTAGTATGCGAGGGGATGCAGATATTCCTCTGTTAAATGGCCTGTTGCTTTCTGTTTGTCTACAGCTCTACAGACTCTACACTGGGGCTTGGGGCCTGAGCATGACAGGTGCTGTGACCACCCTGCAGCCCCCGTTATAGGAGAGATTGGTATCTCAGAAGATCAGACCTACAGCAATAGGGTCCCAATTCACCACTGCCTGGCCTCTCGTGCAGTTATTTTCACCAGTGCACAATAAGTGTAAGATACAACTATTCTGCTATTGTAGTATTCAACACTCATTTTGCAACGATGTAAGGCCTTATTTCATGATAAACCAAGTATAAAATGCAGCTATAGCGAACCAGCTTCACTCAGTTGAAAAAGCCATTTAATGCCAAAATAGCCACTGTTTAACACATTTAGCACAATTTCAGCAGTTATTGCCTAAGCAGATATAACTCAACCTGCTAAAATTGATTGTTAGGTGGAGTTTTCAATTCCATTAATCTAGCTTGACTGAGCTAACTTGATTAGGGAAAAAATGCATTTTTGCCTAGTCTAGACAAGACCTTAACAGCTACACATGGTGCAAGTCAACAGTGAATTGGGTCCTTGATCTGAGTCAGACAGTCAGAAGGAAGGAATCATGTAACTGTGAATACAAGGAGCCAGCTGATCTAATTCAAAGTGTCTTTGGAACATGGAGCAGAAAAAGCCACAGGTAAAAAGGATGAGAGGCTCTGTTTAGCTAAGCATCTCATAATACATCTACTTAAGAGGCTTGGTTGAACAGAACTGATTGTTGACATTTCAGCAACAAATCAAAATCCTCAATATTTCTTTCAGACCCCAAAATATTTTGGCCAAAAAACTGAAATATTTTGATTCAGAAATGCTGCTGCAGTGTTTCACGGGAACTGTAGTCTGGGAGCTTCATGCTCCCCTTCTAATCTATAGACAAGCTCCCCGGTTGGACTATGTCCCCTGTGATGGACCCTGACCTCCCCACCTCCATGAAGCTACGCAGCATGAGAGTAACGTGGCCGTGCTTCATCGTGGGAGATGAAGTCTGGGGATCTCATAGATACACTCGGTGCCTCCAGCTGCGCTTCTGGTGTTACACTTTGGCACTTCCTCTTCTGGTGCCAGGTGGAACTTGGAAAGAGCGAACTTTTCATAGAGCTCCTACTAACCCTTAGGTGTCTTTCTGGTGCTGCAGCTAAGTCCTATAGAGAACATTACTGTGTGCTTTTTACAGACACCTTAACTGCCTTCCTGCTGTTATTGCTACAGCATGACCCTACCTCCTGCACTCACGCACACAGAAAACCCTGCCTCATAAAAAGTGTTTTCTTATAGCTTCATACAGATGTGCATATTCGTGGCATCTGTGAGGAGAGCTGCTGTCTGAAGGATGGTATCAACCTCATGATATTATTACCCGCTGCTTCTACTGTACGCAAGGACTGAACTCCTCACTGAAATCAGTAAATATAGTTATGGCCTAGGTCATTTTGGGCCTGCTCTAGCTGGGGGACTGAACTACAGTTATGAGGAAGGAGGCTTACTGGGCTCTGGATAATGAGGGGGAACCTGATAATTTTGGGGGCCAGATCCTCAGCTAGTGTTAATCGGTGTAGCTTCTTTGAAGTCAAAAGAGTTACGCCCACTTGTGGTAACGGAGGATCTCGTCCTGGGAAAGTAGTGGGCTCTTCAAATGAGGGACTTTTCCAGAGTCAGAGATTTGCTCTGGATATTTAACCATGGATTCACTATCCACGTACCTGGCGACACTCCTGGCAGTCAGTGTCTCAGAAGACGTCGCAGAGTGGCTTGACCCTGAGTGAGCTGGATTGTGACATAAAGTCAGGGTGAGGATGGAGAAATGGAACGGCAGAAATGAAACTGTAGAGCAAATCTAAGAATCAGAAATGGCGGTGGGGCAAGAAGCAGCTGGGCAAGAGAAAACAGAAGACCACATGGTAAGGTTTGATGGGGGGAAAAGACACAACAAAGGAGAGCTTGAAAAACCCAAGATGAACCGCGATAGTTATCTGAGTGAAACTTTCACAAGGGAAGCTGCAGTGGAGGGCTTTAAATATTTCAGAAATGATTATCAACATGTTAGGGATGGGAGATTGCTTTATTCGTATGATCTTCTGAGAAAATTATGAAAAGTAATAACAAATCTAAAGTACAATAAAGCTGCCCTGCTTGCTCCACTTTTAACAGATAATGCTTTAGAGGATTGTGGGAGATTAACAGATGATGAAATGAGTCTTCTGATTCTGTCAAACATGGAGCTCAGAAGCAGCCTGAGCTGCCTCATGCATGAACCCTGCAGAGCTTTCAACAGGAAGAATGTGAGACAGAACTCTTGAGGAATAAAGTGCACACAGAAAGAGGCTAAATAACAGAAGGCTCCTCTGGGAATTTAATGCATAGAGCAGGGCAGAAGGACATTGGGAATCTAATGGGCTATTAAAAAAAAAAAAAAAAGGTCTGTCCTGTAATCTGGCTGATTAACTAGGAGAACAGAAGGAAGCTCTGGGGGTGTGAAGGAAGAGCCTGCAGGAATTTACTCCAGTCTATCCAGAAGAAGACCAAGAAGATCCCCTGTGGGAATTTAGAGCCCAATCCTGCTCACATCAAAACCAATGGAAGGTTTGACCCTGACTTCAGTGAGAGCAGAATTAGAATCTTAGGGCCTGAATCCGAATCACACCTGGTTAACAACGTTGGCTTCACGGGATTTGGAAGACAGCAAAGCTCTCTGGGATTTTGATGTGTGAACAAGAAGGACCCTCTGACAACTCTTGACTCATTTCTGATCCTGTTAAAGTCAAGTTTGCAGATGACTATAAAATTGGGGGAGTGGTAAATAATGAAGAAGACAGGTTGCTGATTCAGAGTGATCTGGAGCTCTTGTAAGCAGGATGCAAGCCAATAATATGTTTTTTTTTAAAAGGCTCCAGAAGCAATCCTGGCAATTATAGGCTGGTAAGCCTAACTTCAGTACCAGGCAAAATGGTTGAAACTATAGTAAGGAACAGAATGATCAGATACATAGATAAACATGATATGTTGGGGAAGAGTCAACACAGCTTGTGTAAGGGGAAATCATGCCTCACCAATCTATTAGAATTCTTTGAGAGTGTCAACAAGCATTTGGACAAGAGTGGGCAGAGGTAGCCACCATCAAGCCCTATACACACAAAGACAGGACTCACTTCAGCCACATCTGCAGTGCAGCCACCTCTGAGGATGAAGGCCACAGCTGTTTGCACAGACCAAAGCAATGGTATCCCAGAGTTTAGGACAGGAATATAATGAAGTTGTAGAATCTTTACACCATGATTATATATCAAGATTATCTACAGCCACACAACACATGTTCCCATGGAGAAGATGTGTGGGAGTTTAGCACACCAGGCCCTGTGTCTTCAGGCAGCACATATCATCCTTGTCCTCATATTTATTATTTGGATTACAGTAACATTTACAGGTCCTAACTAAGATCAGGGTCCTATTGTGCCAGATGCTGTACATCGTAAAGGACAGTCCCTGCTGCAAAGTGCTTACACTCTAAATAGACAAGACAGCTAAAGGGTGGGAATGGAAGGAAAAGGGAAGGAACTTGTCCACTTGCCACCAAGCAGAGGTAGAGCCAAAAATAAACAGCAGATCTCTTGGATTCCTAGCACAGGACCTAGTTCACTAGACCAGTGGTTCTCAACCTTACTGATACCAGGGACCAGCTTGCTGACTTCCTAAACTGTCTCAGGAAGGTCTCAGGGACCGGTGCTGGTCCATGGACTGGTCATTGAGAAACTGCATGAGACCACTCTGCTCTTACTGAAGAAGCAGTGAAGACTAGGAGCAAAGTATTGTAAACTTGGTGTATCGGTAAAGTGTGATGTTAAGTGCTGTTCATCCTGATGGTCTCTTGCTATAATTTTCATTTCTTTTGCTCAGCTGGGCCTTGCTTACATGTTATGTGAAAATATTCAATTAGTTCCCTTTACTGGAAAGTATGTTCCATTAAACCATTGTCATAGATACTAAGAGGCCTCTTGGTAGATTTTGTTTTAGAAACATCCGACAAAACCCTATGGCGCTCCTGTAAAGAATTCAAAGCTGAGGCATCATAAACTTGAGCAATTACATATTAAGTGGTTTAATATTGTAGTGAGCAGTGCAGGGAAAATGACAATGTTTTGGATACCCATGGCCTTCCCCAGGTTGTACTTTGCTAGCCCTTGGTGTCTGAAACATTGTCCTTTGCTTTGTTCTTCTATCTGCAATATTAGACCACTTAATATAGACAGTAATTACCAAAGCTAATGATGCTTTTTCTTTGAACTCCTTGCTGGAGTGCCATAGGATTTGTTAGATATTGCGATAATCTAGAGTGGTTTGAGGGATATTACTTTCACCCCCTATTGAGCACCCACAGGGCAGAACATAATTAGACTACAAACTTTGAACTTGCTGAGGTTTTTTTCTTCAGCTCAGTTTTGGTGTGCGCAAGTGGCTATTAAGTACTTGTCTGGATCTTTCCCTGTGCTACAGATAACAATAATACGTTGGTCTTATATTGCACTTTTAGACAGCAGATCTTTACAAAGGAGGTCAGTCTCGTTTGCTCCTTTTTACAAACTGAGGCACAGGATGGTAAAGTCATTTGTCCAAGCTCACCCAGCAGTGAACCTGGGACTAGAACCCAGGTGCCATGAGTCCAAACCAAGCGCTATCCTCTAAACCACACTGCCTTCCCGTCAGTTTAGTTTCAATGGTGACTCCATCAGTTGAATCTGGGTTTAGCTGGGATCACACCAGAGTATGACTGACTAAGCCACTGTGCTGCCGCTACATGCCTTTGAATGTTGACTCTGCAGTACAGATACATGGGACAAGTTGCATCCTAGCCCCACACGCCTGGCACAGTGATCAGCAAAGAGGTTACACATGGCTACGGGATTTTATAACTCATCCAAACGAAGCAGGAGGGGTTATGTTGGTGCCCTTAGCGACCAAGGCTGGTTGCTGGATTTGGCTTGGGTAGCTAGGATTTCGGAATGGTTCTGACTCCAGGCTGTCATGTACAATCTAAACTGCAGGTGCTTCTTGTAGAAATCTGAGTGAGAAAAGACATTCTGCACCGGCCCCTTTACATGGGTAAAAGGGCCTGAAAAGTGCTAAGGGTCCTTAAAAGCCCTGGTTCTACCCATGCAGACACTTCGGAAGATGCCCATAAGGCTGCCTCTGAGGCTTCCCCCCCAACCCTTTACCATCCAGGGTTTGCTGAAGGCAGAGCTGGAGAGGGGTATCAGGGATGGATCTGCAGCATTCAGTGCTGTGGGGCTTCCAGGCAGCATGGAGGCTATTTACAGGCATAGGGCCCCAGGACTGTCAAAGCTATGCTGGAGGGCTGCTCCAGTCCCTTGAGCAGCCTAGGACTGGGAGGGTAAAAATGGAGCTTAATGTCATCTTTTCCCAGTAACCCCCAGGTCTGTGAGTTCTGTACTGCCTCTCAGAGATGCAGCATACAATTTCATCCCTAGTAAGCTGCCCATTCTGCCTTCCTGCTCTACACGGTTGTTTCCTGCATTATATGCTTTAAGTTCTGTCTCTAGTGTAGTTGGGATGGAGCTCCATATGCTTCCCTTTGGTGACCAAACCATAAACTAGTAGCTAAAGCTGGTTATAAAGCATGGGAATAAATTGTAAAAAACATTCTTGAATTTCCCCCCTCTCCGCCTTTCTGCAGATGAAAATTTGAGACTTTGTCAAAGTTTCAGGATAATAATAATAATAAAAAAAAAATCGGCAAAAATGTTGAAAGCTCCCTTCCCTCCCGTCTTTTAGTCCCCATAGGAATTTCAAAATTTGAAAAATATCCGTCTGTCCTACTCATGTCCTTTGCTGTTAGCTGGTTTGGGCCTTGATTTTTCAAAGCACTATTACAGTGTATAAACACCTTCATGGGGAGAAAATACTGGGTACTAAAGGTCTCTTTAATCTAGCAGAGAAAGGTGTAACAAGAGTCAGTGGCTGGAAACTGGAGCCAGACAAATACAGACTAGGAATAAGGCACAGATTTTTAACAGGGAGCGTGATTAATTATTTGAGCAAACTACCAAGGCAGGTGGTGGATTCCCCATCTCTTGATGTCTTCAGATCAAGGGGGCTCAATATGAGGGGAACTGGGCACAATTCCCTGGCCTGTGATATACAGGAGCTCAGACTAGATGATCTGATGGTCCCTTCTGGTCTTAAAATCGCCAAATCTAGGAATTAAGCATGTGCCTAACTTTAGGCATGTGAGCTATGCCACTGACACCAATGATACTACTCACATGTCTAAAGTTAGGCATGAGCTTAAGTAACCTGTTGAATTGGGACCTCTGTCCAGACATCCATTCTTCTGTTCATCATCATCTCATCATTTCTAGCTGTGGTAACTTGGACCACCCTAGACAATTCCACTCCTTCCTGGAGTTCACTATCTTCATACACGTTAGATAGTTATCTGACTGCTGCTTAGCCACACTAGCTATCAATTTCTTTCTTTTAATCTTTCCTTATTAATTGCTTCCAAAGGGTTTCCAAGGAAACTTTTAGACCCTGATCCGGCAATAGGGTCCACTAACATGTACCCATATGAACGTGCAGAGTCCTATAGATTGCAGTGAGAAACCACGTGGCTGTGAGGTTTCCCTGCATGAATTATTATGACATCTAGGTCTGTGAATTCCTTCTCAGCTGTCAGTGAGCTGTAGCTCCTTCACTAAGCTGGCAGTGTGGCTTCCTACCACATAAAGATGAGGCAGCTCTTTGGTGGAGCTGCACAAAGGTGGCAGGAGCTGAGCAGAAACTGCTGGGGTCTTTCAGCAGCAGAAATTGCCTCCCAGCCCTGGAAAACACTCTGGAACTGGTCAGTATTGTCCATTCGGGGTGAGAGAGACCTATAGGAGGAAAGGCAGAAGTAAAGATGAAATGAGGTGAAAGTTGCAAGGGAGAAAAAGAGTGGGCCTAGTTCTCCATTCTCTTACAGCTGGTTTATGCTGGTGTGAGTCTACTGAAGTCAATGGAGTCACACCAGGGTAAAATCACAGTGAAAGGAGACTCAAGCCCAGTTTTGGGACCTGTAAGGTCATAGAATGAAATGTGGCGTGAGGATTGGTGAAAAGAAACCCATGTCACTTGCATGTTGCAGCGATGAAGAAAAAGAAAAAAATGGCCCAAACTAACGAAAGTTGTCTTGAGATTGGAGAAGTCTCAGCTGGTGTCTGGCATACACAATGGGTTGTGGAAGTGAGTACCTTGGGGAAAGTTTGTGTGAGTAATTACGGAAAAATCACCCAAACTGAGAGTTACTTGAAAACTTCTCTCTTGATCTATGGGAATAAAAAAATTCCATGCCGCCATTTTCAATGTTAATTCATCCTAAATGTCACATTGAGTGTTGGACTGTGAATCCCTGCATAGATAGCTCCATAAATAGCTCTATAAAGCAGATAGAGTAGAACGGAGGGAGTAGCAGGAGTAGCTTACCTCCTGGTAAGCTGGAGGAACAGCTCTGAAGCAAGCTCGAGCTCTTCAGCTTCGTGTGGTTATCATTTCTGCTTAAAAGAAGTGCGGAACGTATCACCACTTTATTAAGCTCTTCTCTGAACTCTCTCCCCTTTGCTCACATCTCTCTGTTCTTCAGGTATATCTGCCTGAGCCACTTACGCTTTCCTGAGAAGCTGATAGTTCTCCTTTGTCACGGAAAGGCTCCAGCGAGGAGATGAGGGTGGGGAGAGAAAAAAAGGAAATATATTGTCTCCCCTCTAGCCTTGAGATGGTTTGTGCTTCTTTCTCCACTATTGTCACCCTTAGGACAAGACTCGAAATGAATTACTGAGAAGAGGTGATCTGAGCATAAGCCTCTGTCTGCTCTGGCAGGGGAGCTGAGATAGCTATAAAACGTACTGAGGTGACAGGGCTCTGGCATGCTTTCTCGTCATGACGTGATAGGTCGCTTTGGGGCGGTCTGAGAGCCCTGTTATAAATCCGTGATATAGACCGCCTGGGTGTGGTGTTGGGGGATGAGAGGGGTTAGTTTATAGCACAGATTGCTTAGTGTGGTGATAGTCTGCATCCACCCTGGTCAGGAAAACATTGCTTGCAAACATGAAACCACGATAGCGAAAATTCTTGTGTGTGATAGCCTGCCTGCTATGGCGTGGTTAGTTACAGCCTCACTCTAAGGGTATACCAGGGTGGAGAGGGCATTGCTAGCTTTCCTTTTTCTTGTACAGGGCCATGCACGATTAAATTCCTAGTGGCCGTGCACAACTGAGTTCCTTGTGCTCCCACAGGGTGAAAAATCACCCCGGTGCAGAAGACCAGCACAAAGCCTACACGCTTACGCCCTTTTTCAAAACCTTAAATGGGGTTTAAGGGGCAGATGATTTATGTGGGGTCTCTGCACAGAGGTGAATTTTGCACACACAGTGCACTGGGCTGGAAGAGTCTTGTGTCAAACAGAAAAACTAGAACCCCCCTGGGGAATGGGAAGGGGTGGATTGAACTCAGGGCTCTGGTCTCCTCGTCACCAGTGCCAAACATAGGCTCACAGACATAATCTAACCTGGTATTATTATAGGATCCATTATATTATACTTTTGCTAGATGTCCTCTCCATTCCCTTCCCTCCTCCGCCCCGCCCATGACCACATAGGACTCTAAATAATCCATTCTGGTCTTTACAGGGGTCCTTCTACTAGTCACGATTAGGCAATTCCTATGCAATGAAAAAAACCCTTAATTACTGTGGCTCCTTTATGATCGTAGGATGTACACATTTGAACCCTGAAGGGTTCTCGCCAGAGAATAGCCTTTATTTGCTTGATTGTGTCTGTTCAGTTAATTCTTTCTAATTACTATTTTCTTCCTATTAGATCCTAATTATATACAGTATTTTCATTATAAAGTGTAATGTTTCCCAGAGAACCATGTCAATTACACAGGCAATATTACCGGAGGTCTCATTTACTTCATTAAACCAGAGAGGAGCAGCCTCTTGTCTGATTAAAACTGTGGATTGAGTTTTGGACTCAGTTATGTTCTTGTCCTACAATGTGTATATTAGAAGTGATCAGAGTATGATAAAAATATGCTCCAGGAATATTTCTGTAAATAAAAATAATCTCGTTCAATTTCGCGATATTTGTCAACTCCTGTTATTCCATCACTGTGACCATTTAGGCAGCAAAATCATTTGTGAATACCCAAACGTTTCAGGAATTTTCGCATGAATCAAAATTGGAATGAGTCATGGAAACAGAGATTAAAAAATGTTGATAATGTTCATAAATTGGAGAGGGTCTTCAGAAGAGCCACGAGAATGATTAAAGGGCAGGAAAACATGATTTATAGTGAAAGACTCAGGAAGCTAAATCTATTTAGTTAATCAAGATTGTCCATTTTTTAAAAGAAATGCTCTAGTTCAAACAGGAATTAATTCAAAGATGTCCCATGGCCTGTGTTATGCAGGAGGTCAGACCAGATGATCGCAATGGTCCCATCTGGGTTTATAATCTACGAATAAATCTGTGAAATAACTGGGATTATTTACTTCAGAGAGTAGATGTGTAAGAGAGCTTAAGATAAAAGGATAGCAAATGATGAAGGGAGTACAGAAAGAATACAGAGAAACATCTGTATTCCCGTCTCATAATTCCAGAACTACAGGGCATTCAGTGAAACGGAAAGGTGGCAAATTGAGCAGTGATATAAAAGAGAACACTTTTTCACCCAGCACACAATATGCCTGTGCTACTCATTACCATTGAAGTCAATTAAAGTATTAATATTCTTAAAATGAAGCATAGGCTTAAACGCTTTGTGGGATAAAGCTAGGGTGCTCAACACTTCGTTGGGCTGAGCTCTTCACGCTTCTGTGCTTCAGTTGCCCCCTCTGTAAAGTAGGGATAACAGAACCCCTGGTAGTGGTGTCATTAGTCTTCATAGATTAATTCATTAAAACTCTCAAACTCTTTTGAGATTGGCTATCTTCAGCAAATGAAAAATATCATCCCTGCAAAGGCTGCAGGTAACGATATTTAATCGTAATTCAGTAGCAGCCTGTGCAGCTCCAGCATAACTCAGTGTACAATCACATAAGCACTTAGCACACGCTTGGCACTTTATAAATAATTAATAATATTATTAATAATACAACTGCTGGCACAGTGACTTTTGATAATAGCTATATTTTTAAACAGTCACGGAGCTGAACAGAATGCCCCATGTTTACCAGGGCATTGCAAACCTTCCATGATAGCATCCAGAAACCCTGCGTCAGCCAGACCTGAAATGCAAAGGGAAACTTGGCGAGCTGGTTAGATGAACCTCCTTGTATCCAAAACGAGTGACACTTTCTCACACAGCTCTGGTATTTCCATGGAAGGAAGCCCCAGAGACCATCTGGGTGGCCACAAATGACACTTTTTTCTGTGATTTGGTTGGGTTTTCTTAATAAAATTGTTGTTGATGAATAATTTTGATAGGCCATGAGTCCTGTTCCTAATGATGGAGATGAGCTAGAACCCAAGTGTAATGCCTGTAAAGGAGATTATTTATTTAGGCTGCTGGAACTTGTGGTTCTCCCTGGTTCTCTGGTTCCCAGGTTAACTGATACAGCATGTGCTATCTACTATCACTGCACGGGGTCTCCCTAAATGCTGGTCTGAATTGAACAGCCATGGAATGGATTGATGACTACACTAAATTATGGGTAAACCTCTTTAGTTTTTGTCTTAGCGTCCCATCCTGTTGGCCTTTTCCTTTTCTTCACAAGATATTTCAGCATCTGCCTCTTAGACAAGGGATATCTCTCCAGATGACATCTGGCTGGACCCATCTTGTCATGTTAGTTTCCATCCCATAGTTTTCTGGGGATCCTTCAGTATTACAGGTGGGGCCTGGATTTAGGATGGATAAATGCAGACCTAGCATAGCATGATGATACTGGAAATAACATTGGAGACAGGAGACGCTCTAAAAGTTCGGCCCTCCACATCAATTAATGGATGCCCCAAAAAGTTTGCATGCTTACGTGAACAATCCAAACCCCTTGGACTGAAAATTACTTGCATAGCTGCCAATAATGTGTCAGGACTGGCGTGAAGACAAGGCCCCTGCTCTGAAAAGCTTGCAGTCATGTGTGGCTAGATCTGGGAATCTTGTATAGAAGGGCTTTGTCATGAAATGTCTGGTACTCCTCAAGTATATCTCAGCTTGGAAGACAGCAAGACCAGCATCCCGTTTATGGTACTTCTGCCTCGAGCACCATCCAGAATGTAGAAATGTGAAGAAATGGCAAAATGAAAAGGAATGGGGGAGAAAACAAATGTGATAATCTTTTATGAAATTCAGCAGTGGTTTTCTTCCAGTTTTGGGTGAAGGGTCCAGGGGATGCTGTTCTTCATTAGCTGGCCTGTTCCTAATCAATACAAGTACAGTGTAACATCTTGCAATGAGGTGCATGTGCATGCAGTTAGCTCTAATGTGCTAAGATTTCACCGTGCCAAAGCAATAGCATCAACACGGCAGATGTGGGATATGTGGAAGCTCAGTTCAAAGGCCTGAGGCAGATGTCAAATGAACATGCCTGTCCATGAAACTGTGTGTGAGAGAGAACAGCAGGATCTACATACCCCTTTCCGGGGATGACAGAAAGGCCTCGATCGTGAGGGCGTGGTGTTCTAATTGGAGCTCGGATTTCCACCACTCTCCTCAGTGCCTCTAGTCTGTCTTTTCCTTTCCAGACAAATATAAAAACAGGAGTCATACTTTATAGCTTGGACCTGTCTAAGATGACTCTTTCCACATGCATCTGACAAGTCCCCAGTAGGAAAAGCATTAAGAACACAGTGTCTCCATCTTTGCCCAGGCAAGCGTGGCTCAGAGACGGGGATGCTTCAAATATTTGAATGCGATCTTCAAATACTTGAAAAGTTGCCATGAAAAAGATGGAGAAAAATTGTTCTCTCTTGCCACCTAGGGCAGGACAAGAGGCAATGGGTTCAAATTAGAGCAGAGCGGTTTTAGATAAAAGCTCAGGTACTAAGTGTACCAACAGGAGGACAATGGAACAAACCACCTAGAGAAGTCTTGGAAGCTCCTTCACTGCAGGTTTTCAAAAAAGAGGCTAGATAGCCGTCTGTCTTGGATGGTTTAGACCCAACAAATCCTGCATCTTGGCAGGGGATTAGAGTAGATCACCCCTGCAGTGCCTTCTAGCCCTCTGGTTCTAGGATTCTTCTCTAATGTCAGTGTGGAAGACTCCCATGTCATCTCTCTTCCTGTGTTTTCAGGGCTCTGGCACAGTGCCAGCCAGAATCAAGTCACAATGGCTTCTTCTGGAGGAGGTCATTACATTGGTTTATGGGGGTTTTATTAAGCAGGGCTCACCATGAGGAACACTAATGGCTTTATGGCCATTTTTGCACTATCTCAATGTAATCTACTGATAAGGGAGAGCCAGACCCAGCCAAATGGTACGGGAGTCAGATAAAACAAAGGTAAGAACAAATAGGCTCTTTCAGTATGGAGAAAGTCAGTGTTGCTGCTGGTGGGAATGGATAGTTGTCCACATAATCCTGGCTGCTATAAAAGCTCTGTCTCCCCTCATTCCCAGATGTCAATATGGAATTGCTGAGCAGTGCCTGGCACATAACCAGGTATCCTTATATGTCAAGGCCCATTCTTGCTTAATTGTCCCCTTACCTTTTCATCTAAGCTATAAAGCTTTTTCATCTGGCATTTAGCTATGCTTGTTCACCTCTGTGCCCAAAAAGACATATAGATAGCCTCCAAACGTTGGTGATTATTCTGCTGATGTAAAATTAGCTGGAATGGCAAATGAAGATATCAAGGAATATATGGATGACCAGATGGAGAGATGTAAGCATAGAGCGATAGCTGGATGGAGGATAGATGTGAGCATAAAGAGATTGCTGATAGGGCTGATGGATGGATGGATTGAGAGATTCCAAGAGGACAGATGGAAACTAGTGCTGGTCAAAAAGCAGAATATCTGTTCCACAAGAAATCATGACATTTTGAAATTTGTTTCCATTCTGAATTACAAAAAAAAAAAAAAAAGCCAAAATATTGAAATTTTCCACAAAACAGAAATGCTAAATAATTCTGATTTGGAAATGTTGAACTATTCTGTTTCAATAATGTTGAGTTATTTTATGTGGCTAAATATTTTGTTAATGTCAAAACGTTATGATATAATAGTAAAAATAATATCTAATAATATATTAACATTAATTTATTAACACAATACAAAAGTAAAACAAAATTGCTCAAAACAATAACATCAAAACAAAATGTTTTGAGATGATTGAAACGAACAATACATGAAAAGTGACAAATGTTTTGATTTAGACAAAATTGTATTTTGTCATGGAAAACCTGTTCTGTTGGGGAAAAAAACCAACCCAAAACAGCTCTAATGGAAGTGCAGAATGAAGGGAGCATGAGGAGATGGAATCAGGAACTGATGGCTGAATTGAAAGGTTGGTTTCATACAGAGTGTGTGGCAACTGGAGGCTGTCCGGGTAGGTCGAGATCAGAGGTTATGCACTGAGGGTAGAATCCTGGACCCAGTGCAAAGTGGATGGCAAAACACTCATTGACTTCAGTGGGGGTAGCTGGGATGTCCCTGCAGTTGGAAGTATCTGACAGAAAACAATAGGTCATCTCAGGCTGTTCCAGTGTGAGGAGGGGAAGCTTTTAGAGAACATACATGTGTTCTATTGCCAGGGCTCTGAGCCAGTCCATTATTCATCCATCCACTCTGACTCAGTGTTAGCAGAGAGGCCAAGTCAGGTGCCATCTGTAAGGATTTCTGAATTTGGGATTTGCTCTCACTGGAAACACCCTTCGTGAATTGTATGTGACATGTAGGGACCAGGAAAGTGGTTTGGCTAGCTTTACACAGGGAAGCACAGATGGAATCATCCTGCTTTAACAGGCATGTTGTGACATGACCAGGGAATGGGATAATATATGTGGATTTTTGCATGTTGTCCTATCATTGGCAATGTCTGTAACCTTGGGCCTTATCGCACTTTGATTCCAAAGGAAAAGGCAGGAGTCCTTGCCGGCATGCGAGGAAGTAGCAGCAAGACAGACTTCTGCCAAGACACCCTGGCTTCAGGCTCCTTTACTGCTGTCCCTATGGCTTCCCTTCTGAACAAACAGCTGTCTAGAGACGCAAAATGCTGCACAGCGGAAGAAGATGGGGAGTTAATGCTGGAGGAATATGAAAGGAGAGGAGTGGCACCAGAGAGCTTGAATCAGGGCGGAGAGAGAGTGAGTGTGGCATTGACCTGGATATTAAGCCTAAGTAAATCGAAGTTGTTGGAGCCAAGGGCAGTCACCTCTCTTTGATAATGTCCTTTGTTTCCTGCAGGAATTGAATTCACTTCTGACCCCCCCTCTTCCCCCTCCCCCCAGTCAGTCCTGAAAAGTGGGAGCTGGAAAGGCTTTAGTCCTGGACAAGGAGAGGCCTGAAATGGAGACCTCAACAACCTGAAAGGATGGGCCATGTGGCTACATCCCAGATGAAATCTCCATCCCTAGTGATACCCTCAATACATGACAGTTCCCTTGGCCCCCTAAGCTCCCGTGTTGCCTATGCAATTATGATGATCATAAGACAAAGGGGTAGAAATATAATGCAGAAACACAAGAGACCTCTAGGCCTAGCCCTATGAAGATAGCTTAAGCAGTTTAGCATAAGTGCAAGGCCGTACAGCCTATGTGGAAGTAGTTTCTTAATAAGTTAGTATAAGGAAGTAAACTAATAATGACTGTAAGTCACAAGATAGGATAAGATTTTATTTTGTAATAGTCACAAGAGCTGAAATTGGGAAACCTGCTGACAGATAACAGCAAGAAGGCAGTTCGTACCAATTTAGGGTCTTTTTGGAGGGGAACATCAGCAGATGCCTAAATGCATGCAGCCATTAAATCCAACTGATGTACCCAATTGAAACTAATTAATTTATTAACATATAGGATAAAGGCATCCTAATATTATGAGTGGGGGAAGTTGTGATATGATAAAGAGGGAGGAGCTATTTATACATATGTATGAGAGGACCACCAAGGCCTATAAAACATCTGGTCTTTGGTAAAACCAATGGAGTTCTTCATCAGCATGTTGGAGTAGACTAGTATCTATCTCACCACTCAAAGCTCTCCCCAAGGATAGAGTGAGTATACACATGTAACGGTGTAGGACATTATCTGATTTTACTTGTTTGGATTGTTTCATTTACATGACTAATCATAGTGGTAATAAAACCTTTGCAGTTACAAAAGTAATTCCCAGAGTATGAGCATTGGGGTTATTGCCGTGTCCCGCTGGGCTCCCAAAACAGTAATTCTGATAATACTGGATCTGACACTGGGACAAGAACCTACCACATTTCAGTGTGCTAATTGGGGAAACTAAATCGGTAATATAATCAATATACAATCAATAGATCAGGCAACACCTATTTAATTTTATACACATTCCCAGCGATCTTCTTTGAACCCATGCAGCTTTAATATCTGCCAAGATCATCCAGGAAGGAGGATGTGTGTGTGCACAAATTCCACCCCCTGCCACTGAATGTTGTCATGTCACGTCAGCTTGTTCTGCTTCCACATGCTAATAGAGGGTGGGAGATGCCTGAATATCCTGTGTGATGTAACATTCTGCAGCAAGACCTTGTTGCATATTTTAATTCTCCCTCTCTGTGATTTAGTGCTGCAGCTAATGCTTTTGATGTCAGCCTGAGTGAGATAGTAGGGTTTAAAAATTCATAGCTGACCTTTCTCTGACACATTTAGCTTCTATTAAGCAAGTGCCACAGGATGGGTGAAGGGGTAGGAAGGGCAAGGGGTTTCATTATGAATTACCTTTACCTTAAAACAAGAGGGTGTGGGGGGAGAAGAAAAATAAGTTTGCACTTCAATTCCGGTCTGGAAAAAAGAGTGATGAGAATCAAAATGAAGTGGAGGGAGAGATGCCTCAAAAGCAGAAGACAGGCTTCTGAAAAATATATACCTTCACCAAAGGAAGATGGAATACAAATTGGGTCCTTTTTTTTCTTCTTAAATATGCCTTTAAAACAGAGGTTTTAAGGGGACAGAGGGAGGGGGGGAAATATGTCCCTTAAATGTGTTCAGAACATTTCTGCAGCCTGCAGAGCTGGGATTGTTTATTAGAAGATAAGATAGTGAAAAATGTATTTTGCAGAAAGAAAATAGTAAAGCTGGTTTCCTGGCAGATAAGAAGCCAAATTTCTATTTTATGCTCAATTGAATGATTCAGTTACATTATCTGGGAGGCAGCAGTGAAATAACACCCTTAGGAAATGAGACTGAGAGGACATGCTGGTTCAGAGGAGGCAGTTGCAGACCCTTCACCTGGAGGCCTGGCAAACCCATCCCTAGGGCTACAGATGAGGTAACGCTGAAGTGTTATCTCCCTCCTGTGCCACTTAGGCAAGTGATTCCTGAGTCCTAACTGGCCACCTGATGTAAAATTGGAGTAGGGTAGGATTTGGCCCTATCCATTCATCCTTTCACCTGGCATTGGACATTACCACTTTACAAACAATACTCCTTTTCAATATTTAATGATAAATTCCTTCCTTCTGTCAACCACAAACACATCCCAAACTTTGTCAGCCTGAGGCTGATACGAGTGAAGGCTAGTTGAATGGAAATGGCTAGGTACATGGTGGGAAGAAATGGTGTCAATGGCTCCAATGTGCCATTGTCAGGCATGCAGCAAAGGAAGAGTAATTATCTTGTTTTCTCTGTACTACACCTTTAAAGTTCTAGGTGTGGCTGAGCTATTGCTGCACGTGTTTTAACTGGGAGTGTAGACAAGGATAGACAAAATAGACAAAAAGTGGGAAGTGAGATGACTTGTTCAAGGTCACAGATCAGGTCTGTGAGAGAACTGGAAATACAACCTAAGCCACTGGCTACCAGGTCAGCGCCCTATATGCTAAACTACACTGCTTACCGGAGCGGGGTAAAAATTTTCCAACATAACATTTTTCTGTCAGAAAATGCTGATTCAACAAAATCAAAATGGTCTGTGGAACATAGCAATTTTGTCGAACATTGACAATTATTGAAATGAATTGTCTCAATCAGGTTGAAATATTTCATTTAGACTTTGATGTTACTATAAATATAACAATCAAAACACTTGGACTATCTATTACATAAATTGTGATATAACATATAAGTTGAGTCAATCAAGTCAAATCTAAACCTTTTGACCTTATCAAAATGAACTGTTTCAATAAAATCAAAATAAAATGTCACTTTTATTCCTTAAATGAAAATTTGGATTGGTCCATCATTAACCTTTATCAAGGGCATTATCATGTGGTTGTCCAACAGAAGCGTGGCTCACTTCACCAGGTTAGCAGTGAAGCTGGTCAGAACCCAGAATTCCCATCCCATAGGGAATTTATAAAAGGCATCCTGAATCAGAAGGGTAAGTAAATAAATAAATAAATACATTTTTTGGCATTTCCCATGAAATGGAAATTCCAGGTTCCAGCCACCTCTACTGCTAACCTGATGAACTGAGCGATGCTTCTTTGGACAGCCACATTATAATGCCCTTAATAAAGGTTAATGATGAACCTAGCTGCTGCTTCCTTGTTGTTAAAGAACTTCAAATTATTATTTTGTTAGTGGAGTCCTTTCCCCTGATGTGGCTAAGAGCGGTGGTCAGGTGTCCAGAATGGAAGTGACCTCCACTTTGGAAATGGTCCATGTATCTCTTTAAAGTAGCCCTTAGGTGCTGTTATTGATTTATATAATGCACCCATTTTATCCCCTTGTAGCTGAGTTGATTGTCTCTACGTTCCTTTCAGCCTGTGGAATAATGGGCTGGGAATCAAGACTGGATGTCCTCTGTGGCAAAGATGAGCAGCACTGCAATGCCATTGTGAGCACAGAGGTGAAAATCATCCAGATTGCCTCTTCTGAGCATTATTACCAGCTGCTCTGTGGGCCCAGGCAGCCAGGAGTTAATCTCATGGGTTGTTTATCAGTGTTTTTACACTGCTGTGCTCAGTTGCACTCCAGGGCTCACTTTCTGATGTGAGTTACAGCAGAGATGTCATGCTGAAGTGACCGAGTTTGCCCAGGTGTGAGTGAGATGAGAATCTGGCCCAAGGACTTTGACTCTATTTATATCACATGAAGAGTTGCAGCTGGGCCCTGGGTCCTAGAGTACCTTCCTCTAGGCCATTTAAAACAAATGCAGATTTCACACAGACAAGCAGGTTGTGGGAGCCAGAGAGGACAGACAGCTATTGTCTTGTGTAAAGCTGGGAAACAACGTCTCCAAAGCAAACAGACACCGTAGGAGTTAACTAGAGCCCGAGAGTTAGGCTGTTTCCCGTACA
This sequence comes from Emydura macquarii macquarii, assembly GCF_026122565.2. Classification (NCBI taxonomy): domain Eukaryota; kingdom Metazoa; phylum Chordata; order Testudines; family Chelidae; genus Emydura; species Emydura macquarii. The sequence goes on from NW_027130828.1 coordinate 13,485,854, forward strand.
TTTTGTGTTTTGCTAATCAGTGAGAGACACATTGTTTCTCCAGGCCTGTGGGGACTGAGGTAGAATCCACATCTCCAGCCCCCATCCCTATAATGACTATACTGGATATGAGCTAAAAGATCTTTCCAAGAGATAAACACATCTGACCAACTAATAACGACAGGGCAACACTGCAGAGAGAGAGAGAGAGAGAGAAAATGTAATTCAGTCAGAGCCACAGAGGTCTGCTGGGGAGCATTTCAAGAGTCTCTCTCTCTCTCTCTCTCTCTCTCTCTCTCTCACACACACACACACACACACATACTCACCCATCTTTTCTAATGTTTCTCTCTCTCTCTTACTCACTTTGTAAAATGCTTTCCTGAAACTGGGAGAGTTTATTATATACATATAGAGAGAAACAACTAATGTTTCATTCTGTGAACTCTCACCTCTCTTGATATTAGCGTGTCTGATAAATGTGGTGGCTAACTCCTGAAGATAAACACACTGCATTTACCCACCATATCTCATTCCCTGCTATTATCCAGTGCTAAGAGATAAGAAGGAACTTGGAAACACCAGCAATTGTGCCTTCTTTTGGGTTTGAACAGCACCTAACGCCTTGTGGGCACCGCCAGAAACAAATACTAATAATCCTGTAGGCCGATGCTCCATTTCAACAGCATCCTGATGCAGGCGCCTGAATATTCCTTGTTATGATTGGCCATACTTGGGCTCTGATCCTGCAAGCTGGTCTACATGAGTGCATCCCTTCAGCTCTCCAGAAGCCTATAGGAATTGAATCCTACTCCACATAGGTTTGCCTGTGTGGACGAGATTGCAGGGTCATGGTAAGACAGTCACATTGGAGCCAATGGAATAGTATTTGCCAAATTATTTATTTAGTTAAATAATTTTATAAAAATATTATGAAATTATCAGTCTCCCTCCCTCCCCACTACTTCCCCAGAGCTGGTAAGACAATTTGCAAATACATTTACTGAATCAGTTTCACAACATTTTGGAAACAACATACTCTGGGAGTTATTACGCCACACAAAATTCCCTTGATTGTTAACAAGAGCGTCAGATGTATCTGGAAGAGCTACACTAGGGCTGCTTTTTCCCAAGAAGTCATTCCATGGTTCTATTGAAAGAACAGTTTCATGGGGAAAAAATTTCCTTTGCTTGTGCCTCTCCAACCTGGGATCTGTAAGGCCCTTGCATTGATGTTTTTTATGGACACAATCAAGTTTGTACAAAGATCCTTATGGTGGTTCTTAAGACTGAAATCCTACAAGGAAAACTCTGGTGCTAGAAGGAAATCAACAGCAGTTATTTTATTAATATTGGCCTCTAACTGTTAAATACGTGTCCCCTACAGATGTGTGAATGAATGTTCCGCCCATACCCCTTCCAACAAAACTGAAGGGATGGCATTATCCATCTGGGTTAGCTAAATGGGAGAGATGAGTAATCAGAGGAAAATTATGAGCTAGGATCTTGGACCAGAAAAAGTGAACTTCCAAGTCTTATTACAGCTACCATCAGGTAAATTAAGATGCACCTGCCTCTTCCAGGGTGAAATTAATCTCTCTACCAAAGACCAGTACTAGACCTGTGCACAACTTCAATCCCACTTAAGGTCTATTTGGAGGACTTAAGTGGGTGCATCTGTCTCTTTGTTCAGGAATGTAGTCCACCTCCCCAGAGCACAATGTATTACATCTTTTCTGGGTCCTGGTGTCAGCAGTTAAGGTATACAGCTGTTATTTCAGGGAATGGGCCTAAAGGAACCCAATTCAAGCTCTTTTGGTGTTCTGGTAACCTTCTCCAGATCTCCTGATATAATAGTCCTGGTTGACATGGAATGCAGAATGTGTCCCAAATGGCCTCTATAAGAACCTGAACCTTTTCCATTTCAAAAAGGCCCAGACATTTTAATGACATTGCCTCCACCCAAGTTTGGGGGTGCACAGTCTTATCTGGACAAAGACTGAATATTGATTGGGGTAAAAGGAGTTATTCCTTTGATAATTGTCACCCAACCGTAGCAGAGCTCCACCTCTAGCTGGACATTCACTAGTCTGCTATGTTTGGGTCCTGGTCCACTTCATCGATGTGTTTTTAAGCTTCCATTGGTCTGAGTAGGCTGCAACACTTACTTTCCTTGGCCTCTCTGGCACACTTCCTGGGCACAGGCTTTCTGTCAGTTACCCCTTCATGGAAGTGGGACCTTGCAGACTAGCTTCCCAAGGCCCCTAGGATCTGCAAGGCTTTTTCTTAGCTCTTCCTGTAGGTTTTGTTTCAATATGGAGACAAAAGACAGCAGAGAAGGCAACCAGAACCTGTATTCAAAATGGAGTATGCAGCCTGAGGCAGATACAGCTAGAGAGTCCCCAGTACCTAACAGGATGTATAAAAGGTACATTGACTCCCCTAATCATCACCTCAACATTTCAATATCTTCTCCTAGGCTTGGACAGCAGTTCCTATAGGGGTACGGGATTCTAACACCTCTTGCCTTGATCTAATCATATTGACTCACATCTTTTCTACTGCTGCAGTATTGAATACATTTGGCTTCTTACCCATCCAGTGCATTTCAGCTGGCCTCTGAAACCACTGGAGACATCTCTAAGGACCACAAGTCCAGTAAGCTAGGGAGACATGACACTTCCTGGGCACTGCAGTGTAAAGGCATGATCCAAAGTCTACTGTCAATGGACATCTTTCCATTGTCTGCACTGGGTTTTGAATCAGGCCTTTAACACTGTGGTTTTTTGGTTTTATTTTTATAAGCAGTGGTTTCTTTCTCCCAAACAAAATCATCCATCAGTTTTTGGAAAAAAAAAAAGTTTAAACTGGCTTGGTCGTGAAATGGGAGTTAATGAGAAAAGATATAACTGTCTGGGACTGTGACAATTTTAATGGTGTTAATGTATCCCATCCAACTTATGTGTAAAGTAGATTATTTATCAAGGTCATTGCATATTTGTTTTAGTGTAGGGACATAGTTGGCTTTATATAAACTGCTGGGTTTAGGGGGAAGATTGATATCTGAGTATTTAAAACCTTTCTTAGAAATATGAAAAGGGCATGTTCTTTCCAGGTACTCAAATGATTCTTTAGAATTAGCAGATGATTTAGTGACATTAACCTTGAAAAGCCCCAAATCTATCCAGCAAATGTAAAACAAATGGAACGATTTTTCTGGATTGGCGAGGTATAAAATTACATCGTCAGTGCATAATAGCTGAGATGCTCTCATTGATGATTAACCGCATTTATTAACAGCAGGTTATAATCCCAAGATGTTATTTGTAGAGTGACTGAGAAGTAATATAGTGCTTTCCAAGGAGATCACATCGTGAAATGCACCGAAGGTCATCTCACAGCCCAGTGGAAGTGAAGACTTAGTTCTTGGAAGCACTCTTGTTCTGTTCTATTCAAGTTCGTATTGTGCTCCCAGCACAATGGTATCTAAGCAGCTTCCCATAGTGCATTAACCCTCTATAGAGGGACTTGAGACATAGAAGGCCAACCATTGGCAGAGGTCATGGCAGCAGTCTCAATAGGAATTTGATTTTTACTACTAGGCCCTTGCTAAAGGATGCACCCTGACTGTCTCTGTCTATCTATCTATCTAGGTACTGATACGGCTTCCATTACGATAGTATCTGAGCACCTCCCAACCTTTCAACACCCCTGTGAGAGAGGGCATACCATCACCCCCATTTTACACAATATCTGTGACAGAGTAGGGAACTGAACCCAGGTGTCCTGAGACCTTGGCTAGCACTCTAACCACTGGATCATCGTTTGTATTCTTCACTTCCATTGTACTGATCCAACACAGTTCAAATTTAGCAATGGTCAAACCCCAAAATAATTCAGAACCTGGGTGTCATTGATATAAGCACTGAGCTATCCACAGAGTCATCTGAACCTCTTGGGTCTGCAGCTACTGTTGGCTCTGGGGATGGGGGGATGGCTAGCTCCCCAAACCTATGTTTGCATGATAACAGTGACCCTCTTCAGTTGATAGGAAGGGCTGCAGAAATAAGGGCTCTGGTACTTGAAGCCAACGAGCAGAACCCCTGACTTCTGGGCTATAGGATGTGCAGGTGAGGAGGGCCTAATATTTGCAGGTATCTGAAGGAGTAAATGGCTTTCATTATTCATTGCAGCTGCATTTCACTAGAAATTGCCCCTTTACTAAGAAGTGGAAAATTATTTCCCCCTTCAGCACACCAGAGATGCCTTTTTGCCCATCTTCCCCTGGTTGAAAACCAGGGGGATAAACTGCCTTACTAAAAAAAAATGCTTTGTTCTTCAGAGCCGTTCCTTCCCCGTCCCTTCCCCGTTCCCCTTCAGAGCCGTTCCTTCCCCCTCTCTTGACTTATTGACCAAGCACAATTGAGTCCAATTTCCTCCCCCCAGTGCTGTGAAGAGCAAATTGCAAAATTACTCTCTCCCGATGCTCAGGAGGGGCTGCTGGAGTGAGCTCATAAAGACAGAGGCACCTGCAAGACTACAGGGGAGTTAAAGCACCAGTGAACTGTGGTTTCTTTAGACAGGGCATGGGGGCATTCATTTCCTAAGGCCACTTTACCCAAGCCATTAAAGGAAAAAAGGCTTTTATCAGAAGCCCCCTCCCCCACCACATGTACAGGGAGGAGCGGAGGGAGGCAATATCTTCATTCAGAGTCATCCCACACCAAAGCAAACAGCCCTATCTGTCCCTCCCCAAGCACCCTCTGTGCTCTGTTTTATATATTCCCTCTCAGAGGAAGCTGGATTTGTTCATGCACATCCCTGGAGATCCAGATGACTCATTAACCTACATTATGTTCATTGCAAGCAGCCTGCATGTCAGGGTAGCTCCATTCCCTCATAATATCAAAAGAGCTCACAGGAGTGTCTTGTGGCTAGAGATAGTGGTTTTTAGCCCAGACCTGCCAGCTCCTAAATGGCATCATTGTTTTATTCTGCTGCTGCAAGGATTTTGGTCATCGTGCTAATTAGAACAGTGGGTTGGGGGTGGAGAGGAAGGATTCTGTCCTGCTTATGGGCATTGGGATGGAATAGAATAAATCTTTGCTTCACAGAGCAGTGCCTTTCAGCAGAAAGAGCAAACACATGGATTAGCTCATGCCCACTTGAGACAAGTGCCTGAGTTCCCTTGAGACACAGCCCTAGGTTTTGTGGACGGGTCACAAATCCTAACAGCTGTGGCCTAATCAAGTTTCATTTTTGCAATATAACATTAACCCAAGTGAGATTCGCTTGGTAATGAGTTTGGAGATGGAAGTTGTGCAGAGCTATTATGGGCAATAAAAGTAGGGAGGTCAAGCTCTCTGACCAGCTGTTCAAATTTAATCAGGGCCCAGTCCTTTTAAAACCACGTGTGGTTGTTTTCTCACCTAAAGGGAAAGCCCCTGTGTTGAATAGAAACATCTTTATTAATACAGTATGTCCCAGTGCAGGAAGGAAGCTGGGGTTGGTCCTACTCTGACCAGGGGGTTGGACTAGATGACCTCCTGAGGTCCCTTCCAACCCTCATCTTCTAAGATTCTATGATTTGGAGTGGGGGGCAGCCCTCTCATTGACTTCCTCTCTCTTCTCAGCAGCATGCACTGAGGGTGGGAGTCTCAAGGGGACACGGGTGACTGCGTGCCATTTGAGTTGCCTAAGACCAACATTTAGGTGCCACCGGCATTCACAAACCCCCTGTTCAGCTGCTGTCTTAATCCCACAGGGATTTATATTTCCACTGTTAAAGACCTCAAGGTGTCTAAATTTCAGCAGCTGGACATACGCTGAGCTGCTTTGGTCCTGATACCAGTATCTTGGCACCTAAACTCCCGTAGAATTCACAAACTGGGCTTTCTCCAGCTAACTGCCTTTGGGACCCGAGCTGGTAGGTGTGCGCTGAGTCTGCCTAAACCTGTCCAGAGGATGTCAGAGGAGGTAATGCCTCCTCTATAACCCTTGGCCCAATGGCTAAAGCATTCACTCAGGATGTGGGAGACCGAGGTTTAAATCCCCGCCTGCCTGATGATAAACAGGGACTAGAACATGTGGGACTCCCACCTCCCAGAAGAGTTCTGATGTAAGCCAGCAGAGGTTATAGGAATGTCCTAATTTCTGGTATGTACATTCAGGTTCACCAAAGCGTGTCATGTGAGGTCTCAAATGAAAGCCAGGGCCTCACTGTTCTCTACTATTGCTGTGAAATGTATGTACAGATACTATAAAAGGAGTTATGTATGTATACTGCAAATACGTTCTATATCAAGGTATGAGTCACAAGCAAAAGTGGAAAAACAGGTGTTCTGTCAGACAAGAGATGTTTATTCCCCACTCTCTCTGTAGGAGGTAAATTAAGCATTGTAAGCTAACATAATGGATGCCCATTTACAAAAGAAATCAAAGAAGAAATCTGAAGTTAATAGAGAAGTAGCACACAGGAAAAAATATAAGCCATGGGTGTCTCGCCTGTCTCTGAGTATAAACAATGAACTCTGGAGAGTATAACTAAAACATAAGAAAAACACCCCCTTATCCTGCAACGAGGAAGTAAAAGGGTAGTGCGTTTACATTCACGAAAATGGGTTCTCAGCCAGGCTTGGTTGAAAACACGGCAGAGGACTTTGGGGGCTAAACCTCTTAAGAGAGGTGGTTAGCCTGTTTGTTAAGTTTAGTCTCCAGAAAGCATATTATGATTTACTTTTTATTTGTAATGATTTGTTTCCAATATCCTTACTCACGATCATTTATATCTTGAATCTTTAGTAATAAATGTATCCTTGTTTCCCCTTGTGAAGATATCTAAGTGCGGTGATATTCAGCAAGGTGCTAAGCCTGAGTTGAACCATACAAGCTGGTGTGTACAGTGTTCCTCTGGGGACAGCAGACCTGTTATTTCTGTGAGTGTTCAGTGGATAAGGGGCTTGGCCCTGCCGGGGAAAGTTTCAAAGAGACTCAGGGCCTGGGGTGCACATATTGTTAAACCTGCCAAACAAAGCAACGGTTGGCTGAGCCTAGAGGAGGGTGCTTGGATGCTTACAGTTTGTAGCATCAGGGAGCAAAAACACATTTCCCTCTTGTTGGAGGTAGGGGGCTATCAAGGTGACTCACAACCTGGGGTACCCCAAGAACCGTCACAAGAGTTCCTGAACCAATGGCGTGGGTCTTTTTCAATCTCTGCTGTTGAAGCCATTCCACTCTATGTAAATCCTTAACTATTCATTTGCACAAGGAGACTAGACCCTGATGTCCTACCTGAGGGCCCTAACCGCTGGATAGCAGACTCATTTTCACTTGCTCTCTGACCCAGTGGTTATTTATGTAATTATACATAGTGACACAGCTTCAGCAGGACAGAGTGAGTGCCACCTATCTGAGAAAGCCCCATAGCTCCATGGTTTGGGCATGCACCTAACTTGTGACAGACCCAAGCTCAGGTTCCTCCTCTTCATCAGGCAGAAAAGTCATTTGAACCCAGGTCTCTCCCATCCTGGGTGAATACTTTAAACACTGAACTATTGGGTAAAAGGGGGGCTGCTGCTGCTTCTCCTTCTCAGTTTTCAACAACAAAAATACTAAGCTGGTTTAGCTGCCTAACGGGAGAGTTCACAGCTGTGATTCCTGAGCAGAATTGGATGCCTGATTCCCTTTGAAGGGCAGGGCTAAGGCCATACCCCTTTCCTTGGCATTTCCTGCTGGTTCGGTGCTCAGCAGCTTGGCTTTTGTGATGTCCCTTTTTAGGGGCCTAACTCTTCCCACACATTGCGTAGGGAACTTGGACATTTAATTCAGGGTTGTGAATTCCACTAGACAGCAGGGCACCTAAAAGTGAAGTGTTGCAACACTCAGCATTGAACACCCCACGTGTGAATCCCACTGCAACTTTCCAAATGTCTTTCACTCCAGCCTCTAGAGCCTCCCATCTCCTTCCACCCTTCCTTCCTTATGAAGCGACCAGTAGCTGAAAGCCCAGACTGTCATGTGGGTGTAATTCGTAAAGTTAAAATGGCTGAGAACTTAAAACTGTATGCTTTGCCATTCAAGTTTATGATTTCATGGTGTGGGTGAGGGTATGTGTTGTGCTGGTAGATTTTTGTTGACTTGTGTGAGCAGTGAATGAGAGGGGTGTGCTGTGTGACGGGCTATTGTGTGTATAGGTTGTGTTGATTTGTGTGTGGAGGGGGTTGCATGGGGTGATTCGTGTCGATTTGTGGGGTAGTAGGTGGGTCAAGTATTCCACCATAAGTGCATACAGCCACTGAAATTGTTACATGTAAATTAGCTGTAAAGTAAGGATGTTGATTGATTGAACTACTTCTGATATAACAACGTTCTAGGACTTTTGGCATGGCATAGATACAGGCCTGGCTGTTGCACAAATATAATTAATAAAAAGTCAAAAAGGTTGGGAACTTAAAAATTGGACAGTAACAGACCATGACACACAGTGATGATTAAACTTGCTGATATTCTGAACAAAAAGAGCTTTCAACCATGTGTGTAGCTGCTTCCATCACTTCACACTGACTCTATAGACATAATAGGCTTCTGAGTGACATTCCTACAATTTTATTATAGTCCAGTGTTGTGATCTATGCTGGGACCCAACCTGGAGCCTCCCCAAGGAACCATTGTGATCAGTGGAGTAGGGTTTGCTTCAGAGCCTGGAGCACCTGACTCTGAAATTTGAGCACCCCAAATTCACTTGCAAACCAGAGCATACCACAAATCAGCAGGAAGATACCACAGAAGGCCCAGCATCAATATGCCTGGTCCCCAAATTCATCTGTGAGCCGGGGGACTGATGCTGAGACACAGACTGGCAGATGGAAGAGGTTGGCCAAGTGTCCAATTATGTTAAAAACTTTCGTTATTAACAATTCATTTATAATAAAAATCAGCTTGGACACTATAGAAGAGTAAAGAGTTAAAAGGTGGACAAATGGTCAGGCCTAAATTACAAGGAAGGGGGTCAAGGCAGGGCAAACCTTGTTTCTGTGAATTGGTATGAATTCTAGTTAGAGTCTGTTATCTCTCTTCTTTTCCTCCCTTCCTGACCATCTGTGCAGGGGATGAGACTGAGGCTAACTATCGCCACTCTTGCACAAGGCCTTTGGTGGGAAGAAAGCATTATCTTCCTTCCCCCGGCATACCTTTACTTCAAAGAATGTTAGTGTAAAATTAATAGGTTTTAAGGTGATGTGCCAGACCTCTGTATGGTAATCCTGTAAACAACAAACAGGGGAGGGTATAAGTATATTCATCATGTAGTTGTTAATATTCATTTTATAGGTGTCAATGTAACCAAATAAGGGTCTGTGGAAAGTTGCTGGAAATGTCTACAGTTACATACTGTTATGGATAAAAGAATTGTAAAGTAACCCCCTTGTTGCTCACTCTTGGCATTGAGGTGGAACGAGCAGGCAATAAAGGGTTCTGTCTCTCCAATCCGCCCCAGGAACAACCTGTTTGCTTGTTTCTAACAGAGACTTGTGCCAACCTGGGAAACGGTGGGAAAGCTCTACTGCCAGGGCTTGGAATCTCATTAGCGCTCGCAAGTGGAGTAAGATCAGGGCTGGTAATTGGATGGGAGAATGAGGGAATATGTACTCGACTGCAGGAAATGGTGCCGGTGAATGAATAAGTGGTGTGATTCCATCTGAACTAGAACTGAACTAATATCACAGAGGGACATGAGAACACCACATAGCTGGAGGTGATGTTGAGATTAAAAAAAAACAGTAGTCCTGACTATCTGGGGTTAATAAGGATCTCCTGGGATTTTTCACTAGAATAGGTGGGCTAATCCCAGGTTCCTGGTCATATTCTAGTGCAGGTAGCTTTATTCCACTTCTGCAAATTCCCTCTGCAGTTTGAATTCGATGTGGTATCCTTCATCACTTCCTATCCTAAACTTTTGTATAGTGTTGATGTGCACTGATAGCTGCTGCATTCCATCCCAGAGGAACATGCATTGTGGTGGTGATGTGGCCATACTCATGTACTTTGTCTTGTAAAGCATTTTTACAGCTTTCAGGAGGGAAAAGGCTATTGAAATGTACATGCATTTTTATTGTTAGTACGTGAGGATGTCCAGGTGAACCTATTCAAAGAAGATGTGCAGTGCTGCAAAGCTGTATCCTTTCCCCTCTGCCTCTGTCTATATGAAATTAGTTAGGCAGCCAGGAGAGAATTTGTCCTGATTTCTAAGCAATGTTCAATTTGAAAAGGTTGGAGTTAGCAGCAGCAGTGAAAACACCAGCTGGGTTTTTTGAACGAAGGCACAGACACAGCTCAACCTCCAGGAGATGCTTTCACACAGACAAACACCCTGGCACTGTGAACTATTCTCTTGAAAAATTCTTGAAAAAGGCAGGGTATTAGTATTGGAGACAATAGGAAGAAAAATGGTCTTGGTTAGGAAGGGCTGCTGCTGTTATAAATGAGGGAGGTTGTTCCTGGAAATGCAGGCTATCGTAGAGGTAGGTAGGCCAGGGGTGGAGCACACTCCCCTCTGAATCCTCCACAAAGTGCTGCCAGACATTATATCCATTAACGCTTAGTAATGAATGTCTCTGAATGAAGCTAGTTGACTGTCCTGAATAACTGGACAACAAGCTGGGGCCACACTAGGGAATGCTGATCCATTCAGGGAAATCATTAAAGCTGGACAGAAAATGGTTTCCCTGTCCCACAAACAAACCATTTAGCAAGTAAAAAAAATTCTGTCCTGGATTGGTATAAAAAAAAAAAAAATCAGAAATCAAAATCTGTAAAGTTTTGCAAACCAAAAATCTGGTGTGTGTGTGTGTGTGTGTGAGAGAGAGAGAGAATCAAACAATGTTTCATGTCAATACTTTCAGAACGTTTCATTTTGTCTTCAATCATTTTTTTTAATTGTGATTTTTTTTACTGAAATCCGTGTTGGAATCCCTCAAGACCCTCTTTCCCTTGGGTCTCAAAAACTCAGTTTGACTCCAGAATTCATCATCCAGGCCTCTTTATTTAGCATACGGCAACACTTCACTCAAGCTGGCCAGGCTCATATGCAGGGGCTGGATGCAGGACACATCACAAAAACCCCCAAAGTTATACAGCAAAACTTTTCCTTATATACATCTTTACTAACATCTGCATGCTTCATGATTGGCTGGGTTACTTTTCAGAGAACAATCCCTGTACAGCATACTCTGCCTACATACTGTTCATGGATAACCTGATCTCCACTTTCCAGGTTTATATTGTCCATTGTCTTTAATAGTAGGGTGTTTTTGCTTATCTTAGCTAGCCTGACTCCAGCCTAATGCTTGGAATGTCCTTATTTACAACTTAATCTTCCATTCACCTGCCCAATCATTCCCACTGAAAAATGAGGTCTTACTTATAACAAGTTAGTCCCAGGATATTACAAAGACAAGACAGGTGAGGTAATCTCTTTTATTGGACCAACTTCTGTTGGTGAGAGAGAAGCTTTCGAGCTTAAACAGAGCTCTTCTTCAGGACAGTGTAAGCTCAAAAGCTTGTCTCTCTCACCAGCAGAAGTTGATCCAATAAAAGAGATTACCTCACCCCCCTTGTCTCTCTTATGTCAAGTTAGACCTACAATCAGCAACTTTTAGTTTGAAAAATGTACGTTTTGAAGCAGAAAACTGGAATTTTTCATTAAGGAAGCAAAACATTTAGACAGTCTCAAGATATTTTTTTTTTCCAAAACTTTTTGAAGTCAAGAAATTTGTCAAAACTGACCCTTTCCCATGAAGTTTTCGTTTGATGAACTGGCATTTTCCAGTAAAAGGTAGTTTTAGTGAGAAATTCTTGATCAGCTCTAGAACTCACCCTTCTTCATGCTACACAGCTGGGTCCAGGTTTGCTAGCATGGATGCTGGTCTTAGCTTTCCTCTTTATACAGGGGAGGTATTCTGGCAGGAATTCTCCTCTCTGATCTACTTACATCAGGTGATTCCCTCCACCTGGCTATATATGGATACGTGGGAGGGTAAAATGCTATCAGATCAGAATTTTCCACTCACACTGGTGGGTAGTATTTCACACTCATTTCACACAGGCACCAGTTACTCCACAAAGTGCAAGGCAACACAACTTCAGGCCCAATGAGTATCAGCTACCCCAGCCACTCCCCCTTCAGTGCTGCGACCTCCGTCCTCAGATCCTGCTTGAAAACCCCCTTCCCCACACCAATAACCCTCAACGGGAGGCACACACTTTCTGCAGTGACTCCAGGCTGTTGCACTGAGAGTTGGGCCTCCGCCACAGAGTTTGGCCCTGTACCTGAATACCTACAAACTTCCAAGATATTTGGAGCTGAAGTATTGGTTTGGGTCTGTCTGCTTCTTATTGCTTAGCTTCAGCCCATCCCCCCACCCCCCCAAGCCCCCATTTCCCTGAAGAGGATCTCCACAGACAGATCTTTTATGCAAACCAGCGCATCTCTCCCTGTAGATTAGTCACAGTAGCAGATAAAGAGGGCTGAATGACTGAGTAAGGCTGCAAATGAGCTCCCATTAGCTCTTGCTGTATATCTCTGGTGGAGGGGTTTGGTAAACAGTTAGCACTTATCTCTCTGCTCAGCATTTAGCTGATTTCCATAATGAGCTCCATTGAACTGAGAGGCCTGGAGGTGTCCCAAGGCTTCCCAGACGCAATGTGTTCTCTAAATCTGATTTATGTAAAGGTGAAGGCAATTGTGTTAACAAAGGAGAGGAACACGATCAACATGCAGTCTGCAGCAACTGGGAAGACAGCAATATCTGCGGCTGGCTCTCTCCGAGAGGGCTCTGACAGCCGCTGGCCGTAGAAGCGCTGAGCCACAGCCTTGGTAAACGCAGCCAGAAGAAAGATGCAAAACATAGAAATGTCGTGGCTCAGAGGCATCCGGATTCCACCTCGAAGGGACCAGAGCTGAGTTCAAACCCAGGCTAAACACAACCAAGCAGTGCGCTGCTCCAGCCAGGCACAGGCCCGGTGCTGGCTCGGCCTAGCAGATTCCACGTCCATGGCCTCCCTCTGCACCCAGCCGCCATCTCACTTCTCCCATTTAGTCACACATAGAATCTTGCAACCTCGAGCCATTCCGCTCCCAGCCATGCTTCTGTGGCCTAGACTGGCTCAAAGGAGTGAAGAGGAGAGGACGCAAACAGGTCTTGTGACATCACTCGCGCCTGTAATCAGCCACAGGGTCCAAAGTCAGCGTGACTCCATCCTGACACCAGCAGGTGCTTTAAGTTAAGCAGGGACAAGGCACTCTTATTCTAGAACAAGAGTGTCCACAAATGGAATTATTCAAGAATACCTGTTGCACTTTAAATTCCTAGCCTACCTTCATTCAAATAAACTTTCCAGTGTAGACCAGTCCTAGGGGCTTGCCCGTTGGATTCCTTTGCTGGGATGGGGCCAACTGGAATTATTCCGGTCTAGTATTGGGAGAATCAGACCCAAAGGGTTTAGGCTACAAATCAGGGGAAATACCCTCTTAGCAGTGAAATCAATTAGACTGTGAAATAGTTTCTTAAGGGAAGGTTTATCATTTGACCCATTAAAAATTAGACCCTTAAAAAAAAGTCACTGGAAGAAAATAGTCTAGGTCAGGGATTCTCAAACATCTTAGCGGGGACCCCCTTTGAAAATACTTCAGGTTGTGACAACCCACTGCCCCAAAATGTGACGACCCCCCCATGCCATGCCACCCTCCCTCATGTCATGCCATCCTTACTTCTGCACTGCTGCTGGGGGTGGCACTGCCTTCAGATCACCTGGCCAGCAGCCACTGCTCTTTGGACAACCAGCTCTGAAGGGCTCTGACTGTCAGCCATGCACAGGAGTGACAGCCACAGCCCTGGCATGTGTGGGGGCTGACAGCTGGTGACCCGTCCCCCAAAATAACCTCATGACCCCTTGAGGGGTCCTGAACCCCCGTTTGAGAACCCCTGGTATAAGTGGTAATAATTCTGCATTGGTAGGTGGGTAGGAGACCCAACAGGTCTTTTCCATCTCTGGAGTGAGGATAATCATAAAGAGATTCCACTTTAAAAAGGATCAAATTCATATTTTCTGCTGGTAAATTAGAGGAAGTGTTTAGAAATAAACATGTGAGCAAGTAAAATAGAATCCCATTTTACCAATCCTAGCCGACTGCCTGTGCACTAATTCTTGCTCCTGAGATGGAAATGACTGTGTGTGCATATATGTATCTCCAGGAGAGGAGGGGGGTTCTGGGGAAGTTTCCATTTAATTATGTATTTTGGAATTTCTTACAAGTACAATGCAGCTATTCTGCTAAACTGAGTTTAATATGCAACAAACACTCACACTATAAACAACATTTCTGTCCTAAACCCTTATTATAATTCCCAGAACCACTTGCAGGCTTTCAGAAACCCATTATTATGATTATAATCAAGAATCTTGGGACACTGTGATTTGTGCCAGAAATACATTTACACTGTGAATAGTTGTAGAAGAGCCACAGAGAGAGATAGAGAGAGAGAGAGAGACCTACAGCTTCAGTGCTGTTAAATTCAGGAGCATTAACTCCCATGCCATTTAAATGTTCCTCTTTCATTTTCTAATTTAACTTGTAGCTGCTGAAATCCAGACTAATATTTACTTTGTCCTCTGCATGCTCCTTTAGCCTCAATCGAAGGAACCTTGAGAAATGCCCTTGTTTACTGCACCTTGGAATCTCTCCTCCGAGCAGAACCCCTCCTCTGGCTTCACATGCCTCCACCTCACAGTGAGGAAACAGGATTGTTTAACAAGGCGCAGTGCTTAAGGACTGTCAATCATGCCTGATGTAAGAGACGCAGCACTTTGGAAATTACTGCAACAATACTTAGCAAATGCAAAACAGAGACCGACTCGTTGGAGAATGCATACGCACAGTGATTCCTATTTTACTAGCATCTTTTACATACAGTTCCTCTCTTGAAACACTTTGCAATCAGAAGACTCTGGAGTGGATTATTTTGAGCACTGATTCTGTGCAATAAGAGGTAAAGATGATTAGGCTTGTACCAGCACAAGTCACTGATAACAATCCCATTGGTGAGTAGGTTTTTACAGCTATATATGAGGCCTGATTATGATCTCACATCAAGAGTAAATAACCTCCATTGAAGCCAATGGACTTACTTTGGTGTAACATCTGTTTAAATGATCCCAGGTCTATACTTCAAACAAGCAATGCTCGGATTTTACATTTGTACATAGTATCCCACAATTTGTCATAGAGAAGTTGCTGAAACAGACCAACCCACACCTCCTAGAATGTAGTTTAGCTTTCTTAAGCATTGTTCTTTCTCAGACTGGAATACGCTCTCCCTTTGGGTGCACCCGTTCATGTATCCTCTCTCAGGGCATTCTGCCCTCTGATAGAAAAATCTCATGAACCTTCCCCTATGCATTCTTTCCTCTTTTTCATCATCTACCCCCACATAGCACTAATGAACTACGTATCAGAGTAAGTTCCATATGCCTTTCTCCTGTGCACTGCACTTTCTGGTGCCGTTTCACTCATCTACCTAGTGTACTTGGTCTTCTAGTGCGTTAGCTAAAGCAAGGTTTCTTTCTGCATGCTATCTTTTACCCCTGTGCACCCTCTGCTCTGCTGCAAAGTCAGGCTACTCCTTGTATTGTTCAGGAAGACCAGACAAAAGTGCAATAGGCAGAGGTGGAAATGAGGCGTGCAGCATTTTCTCTGCTCTCTAAAGTCTTCAGCACTAAACTCTTCTAATAAAATACACCGACATGCTCATGCAGCTTCTGAATGGCTATAGAGTTATAGGACCACCATGACTTTAAAGTTGGGAAAAATGTCCATAATAATGTTCAAAATGAGCTAAATCTTTCCTGATGTTGAACTGGAATGAACCCAAAAGCTACTGATGTTCAACTCAAGGTTCAATGTACCTTCTATCCTTGGGGAAATTAAGGATAGACTTGAAACATTAAACCTGAAAAATGTAGTGTTTATTTCAGCCCAGTTGCGCTGGGACTTCCCCCTCCTTTTGCCCCAACAATAAGCTTCCCTCAGTGCTCCTCCCCTTAAATTAGTATTCTTTAGGGGGGCAGCTTGATGGCCTTCTACCCAAAACCAACTCTCAGGAAGTCATTGGGAAGCCAGATAGTTCACTGTCCCTTCTAAATTTCCAAGGGCTAACCAGCATTCACCTACATCCTGATGCTACAGGAAGGTAGATGCATGCAACAGATCTCAGAAGCATCTAGCGGGGCCAGGCAGCCCTTTTTTACAGCAGTAGGGCCAGAAATTTCTCTTCTGGGCCTGATTGTTACCATTCAACTGGTACTTCAGATCCTGCTGGAGCTGAGACACTTCAGAGTGCACAATTCTGTTGAGAACCCTCATGTGGGAACAGGAATTCCTTTAAGTCCAGCAGAGTTTCTTTCAGCCCCAGAATTAGTGGGATGATCAAATGTTTGAAGCAGGATTGGAGGAGTCTTGATAGGCCTGCTCACCTCCTGAAGAGGATAAAGCAGGAGATTTAGGGAACAATGAGCTCACTGGTTACTCCACCCAAATAATTGGAGGAGGGTTGGACCAATTAGCTTCACCATGGAGATCTAACAGGAGGAGGCACAAAGCCAGCTATCTGCTGCAGACACCAAAGGGTTTGAGAAGGGTAGGTCACAAAGTTTTCTTCCTCAGAAGGAAACTAGATGTGAAGGAGGAGTCAAGAGTCTTGAAGATGTCTACTGGTGAAAATCATAGAGATGTGTTTTAGGTTTCAGGTGAACTAAAAACTGGAGCAAACCTGTACAAACCAAAGCTACTTCAGAGGCTCACAGAGACCAGTGCGAACCTAATCTGGAGGCTTTCACAGAGTTGAGGTGGAGAGTTACACCGAGCTCTTTGCAAAGCTGTGAACCCAGTAGGAAGAATGCTCTCCCCATGCATAATTGAGGGCTAGATGCCATCAGTTTCTCCAGTCAGCCTCCCTTCCAGTCAGCGTCACTAGCAGAGTGCAGGAGGTTGAGTACGTACAAATGTATCACAATGGGAAAAATTTGCCCCAGTGCAGAGGACCAGCTAAAAGGTCTATGCACCACTTAAGGCTTCAAAATAAGGCCTAAGTGGGATTTAACTGGTGCTATGCATTCTGATAGCCCTCCACACAGGGCTGCCCATTGCTGGTGCTTGACCTCTCTAGTGTATTGTCAGAGACTGAGAATACATTGAGGATATGTGTTGTCAACATGGTATGTTAGTGGCACCCAGGAGTGCATGGAAAAATGAAAGACCTATAGCAAAAGTGATCTGATCTTCACATTGTTGTGACTAAAGAATTTTCCTGAACTGCTTTTGAGAGTTGGATAAAGCTTCAGAATTTGGGTTCATAAAATTAACTACCCTACATCTTTCACCATCACCAACGGGTATCTGAAATTATTTATCTACTAAAGATGTTTTTACTAGATAGCTCAGCCCAGTTCAACAACTCATTAACACCCACAGGTGCTTTAAAGACAATGCAAAGGACAAAAACTAGGACAACACAGTCCACGCCATCAGGGCACAGTAAATAATGCCAGAGTTTCACATTTCGTCTCTCTCTGAGTCTGCACAATTTTGCTGAGATTCTTGGGCTAGATCCTCAGCTGGTGCAATCTGGGAAAGCTCCTCTGACTTCAGAGGATCTACGTTGAGTTACAACAACTGAGGATCTGGCCTCTTGTGTTTAATGGTCTCTGTCAACTATAGAACTATGCAAAGTTTTCATCACAAAACCCACACATATGAAAGTCACCCCAGCTGCACTTGAGCCCAGGGGACAGAAGTGGTCTTGACATTTATTAATTTTGGTTTGTTGTTACTATTATATCAACACTTGTACATGACACTGTAAAATTACATGGTGCTTTGCAGAATGTAGATAAGCCACATTCCTGCCCTGAGGAGCCACCTACACCACAGTGATTTACAGGACTTCATGCAGCTATCAAGGCACTATCCTGCCTATCTTCCCTCCCAACCTCCTCCCACGCCTTCCAACAGGCCCTCAAACCCGCCTCACTGCCCCACTTAAGGATGAAACCTTCTGTGGGAGGAGTGACCAAGCCCCTCTACCCTGATCTACTGCATGTCTACAGGGAATGGTTGATATGGCCATCTCCTCCCTTTCTTAGGATCTTCAAAGAGTAAATGGTGGCATCTCCCTCCATGTTTGCCTTTTGCTGGGTGCAAAGACTCGCAATGGTTGCTGCTTCTTCATTGTTCTGAAGGTATTTGATGAGGAGGAAGAGCACACGTGGGACAAGGGGCTCTCGTGTCTGATGGTCCCACCAGTCAACTTGAAAATGGATCTGAAATGGACCCCAAAGCCTTCGCATCTACTTTATAACAACACTGCAAGGACTTCTGTGTTTTTCTCCAGTGCCAGAGTCCAGTTAGCAAGTGACAGAGGAGAGAACTGAAGGATCAGAGAGTAGCCGGGTAGAAAACCCTCTTGAGTTCAAGAGATTCTTGTCAGACGAGGCTCATTTTAACTCCATGAAGAGGTCAGGGGGACTCCTTGTGGTACCTATTATCGATCCCAAGATGGTGACAGAGGGTTGATTATTCTTTGCCAAAAGACCAAGCTGTCCCTATGGAAGACTTCAAAGGTGAGGGATCATCATTGTTCCCCTGGAAGATGAGGTGGTGGAGGCAGGAGAAGTGAAAGGAGCAGCACGAGGCGAAACCAATGAATCAATTCCCCAGGGAGGGTTCAAACTGAAGGACAAACCCATATCTCCGAGTGAACCTGGAGGAGCACTGGAGTCTGCACAAACCCTCTGTCTTACTCCTCTTTACATTGCATGTGTGCCACACACCTGAAGAGCAGTCCCTTCATGGCACTTCTGCTCTCAGACTGCCTGGCTCAAAAGTTTAATTTGATGTGAAAGTTATAATCTAGGGAGGAATCCGGACTGGAACCGGTTGCATGTTTTTCATTGAAAAACAATTGAGGGAAATAAATTGGCTTTTTGCCACAAATGAATATTTTAGAAGAATTTCAATTTTGATGACTTTTTCAGGTCTTCCAGGAGAAATGGACACAGACAACTGAATTGATTTTGGGAGAGGGGAGTGAAGGTGGTCAACATTTTTGGTAAAAATGTTTTGGTTTTGGAAAGCCAAACTGAATGATGTTACAAATCTTTTTTTCCCCCAAAACTTTAAGTTTCTTACTGAAAACTGAAAGTGCTTTTCAAAAGCTGAAACCTCCCCCAAAACTCTCAGTTTTCAGTTTCAGGGATTTCTTCTGTAACCCCCTGCCAAGACGCAGGATTTGTTCCCTGGGCTTGAACTTGGTGTCGTGGATGGGCCCAGATTCCCCTGCCATCTTCTGGCATAGTAGCACTGTTGGAATGTTTAACCCAGAAGTGGGAGGGGTTAAAGGGTAACCTGGCTGGAGGGCCAAGTTACCAGGCGAGAGAATAGCACAGAGCGAGTAACAAGGGGGCACTCTGTGCAGTGACAGCTTCATTCCCGGAGCTAGACACAAGGAGCACGAGCAGTGAGTGGCAACCCAGTTACAATGTCCCTCCAGCCACTTCTCCAAGAGACTGGAGAGCTCCTCTAATCCTCTGATTCTACTCTACGATTCTGCAACCTATAACCAGCAATCCATGTCCTCAGTCTGCTTCCCTGTTGCTGTTTTTTCTGGACTCCTTCCTACCAGCCTCCATATCTTCTTTTTCCAGGTTCTGGGCTTACCACTTCCTGTACTCCTCATGGCTACATAACCCATTTTAGCCTCTTGCCAGGCTCCTAACACCAGGACAGGATCCCGGGGCTTACTTTTTCTTGTACATCCTCCTTGTCCCTGATGACCTCCTGCAGCCCCTTTCCCCTGCAGCCCTCTTCTACTTTTAGCTTCTTGGCTTTATAGTACATCACAACCCTTTCCCAGCTGGGCTTCATTCTCAATTAAGCCTGGTCCTTTTTCTCTCAGGGCTGATGTGGGCTGCAGCCCCCATCACAGACGCCAAAAAGAAGCTTTCCCTTCGGAATTTGTCAGTGCATAGAGTCTGCATCAGAAGAGGAGGAAGCTTGAAAGTCCAGCTCAGGGATTCTCCAAACAGGTCTGATCCAGTTCCTGCCAGCAGCTGATTTCTCAGAGCTCTTGTCTGTCCCGTTGAAGGATAACACCCAGATCACTTAGCGACACTTAGTGCTGCCTGCCACAATGAGTCACATAAGGCCAAGCTCATAAGATATACGGCATTGTGATGGAGTTGTCCTTCCATAGTGCTATGGCATGCGTGGCCGTTTTTCCATTTCTGGGAGATCTATAAGGAATCACTGCCATTAACAGACTCCATTAACTGCAATACATGTGGGAAAAATTGTAGTTTGATTTAGTTTAGCAACACAGACATATTGGCAAGATAATCACATAAAAGTGACACCTTTTATGGTTAAGCTGTTTGATTTTATGTCAGAGTGTTTCAATTTCTCACATTTTTATGATCATATATAGGTCCTCGGTCTAATGTATGCATTAACCAGCATAAAGGTTAAATAGATTGTTTTAGCATTTCAGGATATAGATAGTGGGTCTGCACAAACTTTCAATGAGTTGGATGAATTATTTCAGGGAGATGGGGGTGGGGAGGGAAGGAGAGAGCAGGAGTTACCCCTCCACTTGGTCCCAGTTTTAAATAGTGTTATATATTTAACATGGTTTGAAAAGTATCCATCTATTTAGAGCCGGATTCTGACCTCAGTTACACCAGTGAAACTGACACCGGTGGCATGATATTGGGATAACAGAGATCAGAATCTGGCCCTGTGCTAGAGTAACAGAGGTCAGAATAAGACCCTTAATAGAAGCTGTCTGTGGGAGGAGGGAAACATAGGTCCTGAGTCCCCTCTGATATACACTAGGGTAAATCAGGAGAAAGTCTATCCAATTCCATGTAAAAAGGGTGTGAGAAGAGAATCTGACTTGCAATGTGAGACAGCAGGTTACCTCCCTCACAGATCTGGCTGATACAGGGCTTATTTTAGCAGCCCATCTAGCCTGGTCCAAATACAAGACTAAGTGAAGTCATATTTCAATGTTCCCTAAATCATCTTGGTACCTTTAAGTCCTTAATTCATCTTTTCTTTATATCTCTATTCCCTCCCGCCCCCTTCTACATTTCTGAGAAGCCTTTGAAAGACTAATATTGTAAGTCTGGAATCTAACTGGCAATTTTTTTTTTTTGCCAAGTCTGAAAATCTGTTGCTTCCATCAGTTTCTGAAACTGGAGGGATTACTCATTCTTCAGTTTCTCAGAGAGAATTCAAGTTGTCTCTTTAAATCTTCCTCCTCCCGCCCCCCATCCCTACACCCAAAACCTCTCTGTCTTTTCATTTCACCTCACTTAAATATTCAGCCCAATTTCAAGGCCTAATAATGATGAATAAGACTGAGATTAAGGTTTAATAAGAATGTTAAGGAAATATTTTTCATTCTGACTACTCTAGGTCTCCACTAAAATTGAATTGGCAACAGCCTCTGAGCATGTGCTGAACAGTGTCTTCTGCTAACACCTGTGGAGATTCTCTCCAGCAGAACCAGAACAGGTTCCACTAACTAGTCTGATCCTGCATATGGATGAAAGGGATTAAATCGTCTCTAGCTAAGGGCCCCTTCACAGCCCTCTCCCTTCATTAAAGGGATCCAGAAAAGCCACAGAATGGGAACTCTACCCAAGTAAAGATAGGGTGATAGGGTGAGATGATTAGCCATGCTGTACTGGATAGTGATGTACTAGGTAAATCGATGTGCTGCCAGGACCTGTTCATTTCACATGCAGGCCCAGATCTGACCTGGGTATTTGGATATGGGGTTTCATTTATTACTATTACTATTCTGTATTAGAGATGGGTCCGAGTGTCAAAACTCAAATCCGTGGCTGCATCTGAATCCAAATACTTCCAAAGTTTAGGATTCAATGTTCTGGTTCAGCCTATTGCAGAATCATGGAGTTCAGTCCAAAGTTTGAGTGGAGTGGGACCAGTGTTCTGGTTGAGTTCCATCTCTAATTGATGAAGTTCTCTAATACCAGTAGCTTTGGGCAGGGTGAGACAATATGCATTAATGCCATCTTAAGACTGGCAAGGAGTGGGTTAACAAGCCCTTCCTGAGTTCAGAAGTTCCTGCAGTTGTGTGCTGTCAATGTAGGGATTCCAGGGTCCTCACTGGTGGAGGGGAAATGGAAAAGAGAAAGCCTGAGTGTTGGGAAATATTTAGTATTCTTGTAAACAGCAGAACTATATGCATAGAGCTTGGCTAAATGACAGCATAGTAGGGGGAAGGGGCAGCTATAAATGTACACTGGAGTCTAGCTACAGCAAAAATTCCACAAAATGGTTGGTTCTTTGCACTTGTATAGTGTGTTCAACACAGCAGTCCAACCCCCATTGTTGGGTCTACACATAGCATGTCTTACAGCTGTGGTTGTGTCACTGTATGTTGGGACTCCCATCACTTCTATCCCATCCTGCCCAGTATTGAGGCTGGAAGTAGGGGCTTTTAGATAATTGCCAATGATGAAGAACTTCATTGTGTGATGGAATTAGTAGGAACAACTGAATAAGTGCAGCAGCCATGCTGGTGGATTGCCATCCCTACTGAGGAGAACCTCTTGTGGAATGAACTACTTTAAATTCCTTCTCCTGTACAATGTAAGTCGCTGATACAACCAAAACTTGTAAAATTCCTCGGATATCTGTTGTGTGTGGATTCAAGATATTGTACTGGTCCTGCAAGCTCATGTTGTTCCCAAGCAATGGCTTGTCTGCACTAGCAAACGGGTATTGCAACAAGGTCTCAGAATAGTTAAAGTCTTCTAAAGTTTTAGGGCCAGATACTCAGCTGAAGTAAATGGATATAGTTCTATTGAAATTAATGGATCTGCACCAGTTCTAACTGAGGATATAAAACTAGCTCTAACAGCTTAAATTGCTCTGCAGTTTTAGAAGGTTTACGGTAAGCTGCTTAAACTTCTATAAGGGCTTACATCTGCTTAAGTTATATTAGCATGTTATCAGAGTTTGCAGTTTAGAATGGTTCCAAATCAGAAATTTCAAACTTAGCTTGTTTGGTAGATTTTATTGAGACTTAAATATCAAACTGTTAGAAATAATCAAACAGGTTATCCCGGGGATGGATTGGGGAGATGGAACCCTTTATTGCCTGCTCGTTCCACTTCAACGCCGCGAGTGAGCAATGAGGGAGTTACTTTACAATTCTTTTATCCATACCAGTATGTAACTGTAGACATTTTCAGCAACTCCCCATAGACCTTTATTTGGTTACATTGACACCTATAAAATGAATATTAACAACTACATAATGAATACAATTATACCTGCCCCTGTTTGTTGTTTACAGGATTACCATACAGAGGTCTGGCACATCGCCTTAAAACCTATACATTTTACACTAACATTCTTTGAAGTAAAGGCATGCCAGGGGGAGAAGGAAGATAATACTTTTTCCCACCAAAAGGCCTTGCACAGAAATAGCGATAGACTTATTCCCTGTGCAGATGGCCAGGAAGGGAGGAGAAGAAGAGAGATAACAGACTCTAGCTAAAATTCACACCAATTAACAGAAATAAAGTTTGCCCTTGCCTTGACCCCATTCCCTGTAATTTAGGCCTGGCCACTGTCCGGCTTTTAACTCTTTACTCTCCTACAGAAACCATGTTTGAAGAAAAAATATTTCAATAATTTAACAATTATAAATTTAAAAATAATTCCTTTATTGGGACATATTTAACAAATAGATCATGAAAATGCATTACAATATTAAGAGAGAAAACTCCTATAATTTGCACTCAAATCCGTTAATTAATTAAAAAAAAAATTACAACTATTCATCCAATTTTCTTCAAACTTGCCTTGATTTTTAAGTCGCAACCAGATCTACAAAATAAGACACCTAGCATCATCATTTGAGTAGTCCAAGTGTGAAATGTCTGATCTGAACATTTTAAAAAGTACTTATTTCCAAACTCAGACACCTCAAAAAGAGATCTGTTTGGCCTCACTGATTTTTTTTTTCCAAGTCTTTTGAGTTCAGACTAAGTTGGACAGATTTCATCCTGAACGACTGAAAAGGGAGATTAAAAAGAAAGCTAGAAAATTACCATGAATATAGTGGATGTCAATATGCCTGCCTATCTATCTAATTTGAGAGAAAGTGCTGAATTTGGGTTTTTTTCCTCAGTACCTATTCCCCTCCAGTGGCAAAGAGAATTTGTTTTTCTTTGTTCTGATCTTTCTGCATCAAATGACACTCTATAAGCAATCACTACAGATTTGAAATATACCAGTAGAAGTGGCATGCAACCCCCCTCTCCTCCTCACACCTGCTTTTATGCACTACTTCTCCTCCAAGTGCTCTGGATTAGGAATGTTCTCCCAGTTCTACCCATCCTTCCACTATGTGAGTAGAAGAGCTCTCCCTGATGGTGACATTGCTAATACGTAAATTAACAAGTAAATTGTCTAACGAGCGGCATGACAAAGAAAAACAGAAATTGGTGTCATCATCATCTTAAATGTAAAATATAATAGAAAAGCTGAGTAGTCATGTGACGCTAAAGCTCAAGAAAATGTTACTGAATGATGGAAGAAGTTCAGGTAATGATTTGATAATATGGTATGACACACTCACGTCAGAGAGTTTGGGAAGGAATGAAAAGGAAGAGAATTTGAGTCTTTCCCACACAATTCGCAGGCCATCCAGGGAAGGGAAATCAGCCTTTGGCGGCACTGGTGTGAGTTCTGGAGTTTGTCCACACAAACAAATGGGCACCATATGTGGTTGACAGCCAGTTCTTTCACGTCCAGCAAAGTCAATTAACATGAATAAACCAATTCCATATCAGTCTGTTGGGAGCCATCAGATGGTCCTTGCTTCTGACAACTCAATCAGCGAGAAAGGTAGATTCATACAAGGTAAGGATAAGATAGCAGCCAACCCAAACCTTCATGCCAAACTTGATCTAAATATGAACCTAAATCTTTCATGAGACTTGATAAAGTAATTAATTTATAAGAAAACATTTTGGATTACCTCTCAGCCAGGCATTCAGATACCACAGTCATGGGCATGGTAAAAAACTTAGATAGTTAGATCCCTACATTTCTGAGCTCAGGATAAGCTTAGAAATGGACATGCTGACAAAGCACAAAAAAGGCTATTCTCATGGTATTTCCAGTTCAGCCAAAAAAGGGAAGTACAACAAATCTCATGAGACACCCGGTTTGCAAGAGGGTTCCAGCCTCATTTGGTGGATGTAAAAGATTCAGATACATTTTGGTGAAGTAGCCACATGTCTGAGTGCTTCCCTGCAACAAAGTAATGCGCCAGCAGTTGTAATTGGCCCTCAAATAGTTCCTTGCAATTCAGAAGAGAAATATGCATTTTTAAGTGGCACATAAGCTATTGACTGGCCTTCTCAATTTCACCCATGTCACACATTCTATGTGCATCTTCTCATTCTCATCATACCTTCTAGGCACATCTTCCCACCTCCTTCATAGTGCATCTAGCTACAAAACCATGGCACATCTGCGCACCTTTTTCTCTCCCCCCCAGAATGACTGCAAATGGCAGTGATTAAGAGGGACTGAAGGGGGGATTGTTTTGTTTTATCGTTATTATTTTGTGGGTATTTTTGTAACATGTTTTAGAGATTAAGTTCAATTAGGAAACAGATGGCACCAAAATATCATCAAGTATTTCTGATGGGCAGCAAATTACTGACTTAATTAAGTAAATAATTAAAAATTATATTTACACCTGATCATCCAAATGAGGGTGAAAATACCAATTTCAGGGCTTGTTATGATTCCTGGAAGGTTGTCAACCTGTGATCCAACCGTTTCCATGTCTCAGCTTCAGCTGTCTCTTCTCAATCCTAGAAGAGTCATAAAAACCCAGAGGAGGAGAGAGGGAAAGGATGGCTGGGGATTCCCAGCTGAAACTCAACCATCTAGACACTGTGCTTATAACAGAATGAATCACTTTATTGGTCCGAGGGACATATTCTTCGCTCATTATTATACTTTAAGTTACAGTAATGTCAAGAAGTCTCAAGCAAGATCAGGTCCCCATTGTTCTAGGTCCTGTGCAAACATATTGTAAGAGACCGTCCTTGCACTGAATATCTTACAACCTAAATAAAGAAAGCAACAAAGGGAGAAAGAGAAAGGCCTTTTTATTATTCCCCATTTTATATCTGGAGAACTGAGGTACAGAGAAATTAAGTATCTGACTTTCATTTACATTAAGACTGTTTACACCACTATGGCATTGTAGTTGCTATATAATACATTTGCATTCACTTTAAGGCCCCTTTTCTCTGCTAGCATGATGTAAAGGGGCTTTAGTGTATGAGAGAATCAGGTCCAATGTGATTTGCTCAAGATCAGACAGGAAACCTGAAGCAATACTGAGAATTGAACCTAGATTTTCTAAGACACAGATCATGCTTTAATCACAAGCCCATCTCATTCATCACCTTTACATGTCTGCAATGGTGGTGTACTGTCAGTAACATACTTGTTTCACTTGTGAAGTTTCTTGATGTCCTCTCCATTTCAGAGAGCAGTGCACAAAAGCACAGTGACTTGCCCAAGTTCACACACACAGAATCAGTGACAGAACTAGGAGCAGAACTCAAGAGTTCCCTGTGCCAGTGACCAAGGTGTTGGCAGTCATGCCAAGTGGTCAGAGCAGGAGTCAGTGCCCAGGATCACAACCAGAGTCAGAGGTCAGGAATTGGAGCCAAGGGTCGGAACCAGCTTACCTGGAGCAGAGGTTCTGGAACAATTGTTATAGTGGGGGTGCTGAGAGTGGAAAGCATGTATTTGGTTGCTATTACTACTTCCAGCCAGGGCCTCCTGCTGCACCCCCAGCACCGCTAACCTAGAGTGAGGCAAGGCAGGGTCCAAGGCTCGGAACAAGCAGGCACAGGAGCGATCACAGCCAGGGACAAATGCTCTGAGCAGCCATTAACCTGCTGCTGCTGGGCTTAAGAGCCAGCCTGCTGATGCTTTCAACCAATCAGGGTAGGTAGCCAGTCAGGCAGCCTATTACAGACCAACTGCCCTCGCTAGGCTGCGTGGAGACTGGCTCTGCTGCAGGCCCTGGTTCCTGGCACCCTGACCTCATTCCTCTCCACCGTTGATGGAACTGGAAAGACAAAATGAATGAAGAAAGATGCAGGCATTGATGAAGATGCAATGATCCTGATCTTGGACATTTTCCAGTTTTCCACCTTCACTTTGTCTTGTTTATGCTTTAGAACTTGAATTATCTTTTTAATTCTAGAAATAGAATTTGGAAACAGACAAACTATCAGGAAAGGGGAGTGCATCAGAGATCAGCACTGAGCCTTTTCTTGTTCATTTTCGCCCTGGATACCCTCTCAAGGAACATTAAGAAGGAGGCATCTTGGTGCATCCTGGTTGCAGATGATATCCTTCAATGCTTTGAGGAGAAAGATAGTCTAGAAGAGGATCTTGATAAATGCAGAGATGTGTTTGATGGAAATGGGCTCAAAATAAGCAGAGAAAAAACAAAGTATATGATATGTAATTTTAATTGTGTGGACACTGAAGAATTATCCTTGGAAGTGGATGGGCAGAAAATACCAAAAGCACAAAGTTTCAAGTATCTGGGCTCCAGAATGTGGGAAAATGGGGACAAAATAAGAGGTAGGCTAATAAATGCCTGGCTCAAATGGAGAGAGATAAATGGTATAGTATGTGACAGGAAGATACTAGTACAATAAAATGGAAATGGTTTGTCCAGTTTTAATGTATGGCACTGTGTGTTGGGCAACAAATGGTTTACTCCACAGAAATGCAAATATTGGGATGGATGAGTGATGTAGGCAAGAAAAACCATATGAGGAATGTGTAGGTTAGAGACATGCTCAAAGTAACATCCATAAACAAAAAAAAATGAAGGCATGCAGGCTCAGATGGATTGGCAAAGCAGAGTCCTGACAACTAAGTCTAAGACAACTAAGACAACTAAGAGTAAGAGAGTCCAACAGATCAAGACTGTAGGAAAAAGAAAGAGACCAACCCAAGAGGTAGTAGTGGGATGTCATAAAGGAAGACATGTTAGTATGTGGTGTGATAAGGGATATGGCATCGAACAGAGTATTTTGCAGTAGAACTTGGAGAGCAGACCCCATTTGAAGGGATTAATACAAGAGAGAAGAAGAGTGTAATTTGGAACCCCTCCACGAATCATCAGACTTTTTACCCCTGCTCTGATTTTTAGAGATGAGCAAATCTGTGGTTTTGGATTTGCAACACCAAGAACACCTTCTGGATCTGTTAGTATCTGGGTTTTGTGTCTATGAATTTACCCCAAAGATTAGGATAGGGAAAGTGGGGGTAGATACAGACAGAAGTCTGGGGGTTTTGCTCCATTTCAGGAGGTCAAAATCAGGGGTTGTTTTGGTTCTTCCTAAGCTTCATGATTTTGGTTTTGGTTCTCCAACACTTAAGCTATGGACAAATTCTGAACTAGGTCCTATTTTATCAGCACTACTCACCCACCCATAGCTGGGTGGAGGGAGGTAGTGATGAGGTCAGACAAATGGCTTCTTTAATATCCCTCTTATAAAAAGAGCTTTATTTTCCCTTCTGCTGATATCAGTCAAAGCAGCTTTATTATTGTTAAAATTAACCGTGGGCCAGAAACAACAGAAGCTGCTTTGATTTCATCAGCCCTCCTATCTAAAGAGATGTGATCACTTATAGGAATGAAAGGGGACATGCTGCCTACACAAGCAGCTAATTGAATAGGGCAAATTTCTCCTCTCAGATCCATGCAGCGGATTGTGTCTCTGATGTTCTGTGAACGTAGGGAGAGCGTAGTTTTGGAATCAAGATCTGCTGGATGGATGGATGCAAGAGCAGAATTCTGAGATCTGCTTTTAGCATCCATGTCATTTTGGGTTCTCAGCTGGTGAAATTCACGAACCCCTGTGCAGGGGCCTATTCAACACTCGATTCCCACATAAGTACTAACAACACGGGCTTACGTGCTGCAGAGGCCTCATGCTGGCTCTCTACACAGAGATGCATCGAACCTATAAAGAACCCAAACCAACATGGCTATGCAGACACTAATCCAGCAAAACACTTAGGCACGTGCACATCTTTAAGCTGGTAAGTCACTCCACTGAAGTCGATGCAATGCTCAATGTTACCCGTGTGCTTAAGTGTTGTGCTGGCTTAGGGCCTAAAGGGATATTCCCTTGAGAAGGGCCTGAATAAAAAGTAGCCTTGTCTGTAGAGCCAAATTCATCCCTGGTTTGAAGTCAGGGGATGATTTTGGCTCTTGAAACAGGCAGCCTTGTTGATATCACAAGTAGGTTTTGTGTTTCAGTGCCCCCCAAACCAGCCATTTATCAAATGTTTCCTAGCTCTAACTTCTTTATTGAATGTGTTAGTAACCACTTGGAAAAAAGTACCGGTGTCCCATAATACGGAAGTACTTCACCATAAAAGATAATTATGATGATGATGATCTACATAAGCAAAGACCATTGTCTGGTCTATGCTGATAATATAAAGGGATTTACCACACTCTTAGCCAGTTCAGAAACGCTCTCTTGTGCGACTGAATTAGTTTACATCATTCCGAGCTGACGCCCCACGTGATTGAAATGACTTAGAGCTGGAAACATTATTCTGCAGGGAAAGGGGGGCTGTGGTTACTTATATAGGACATATTTGCTCTCCCTCTTCTGCATGGGGTCACACCAGATGCCCCAGTGAG
The DNA here is from genome assembly GCF_026122565.2 of Emydura macquarii macquarii. NCBI lineage: Eukaryota > Metazoa > Chordata > Testudines > Chelidae > Emydura > Emydura macquarii. Next base: position 13,515,697 of record NW_027130828.1, read on the forward strand.
GATGCATTGAACGGACTGACGTCAGGACATGGTCCTCTGAGGGGAGCACATCCTGCCCCCTCCTCTGCATCTCTGGAGAGCTTTGATCATAGTGGAATTGGGGTAGTCCCACTGTACACTATGTCAGTGGGTTGGTGAAATATCTGAGGGGCTTCTGCAGGCAATTTGCGGTATGTGACTCACTTCTACAAGGAACCTCTGCGAACAACTGCAGATGGTGGCTGGGGTGTGAGGGAGGAGTAGGGATGGAGCTGGGACATTCATGACAAGGGGCACATCCAGCTCTCAGTATTCCTGCCAGAAGGCTTCAGCCACAGCAGCGACTTCTCAAACCCTAAGGCTGCAGTAGGATCTATGGATCTACTTGGTCACCCTCAAACTGTTTGGCCATGGTGGGACACCCCCATGCACCCAACCCAAGGACCTAGATTTGGTACCGGGGGAAGACGGTTTATCCAGTGTGAGGCAGACGGGTTTGAATAGATCAGGCACAGCTGGATATTTTTTTCAAATCATCAGCCTTTGCCTCCTTCAGACACAAGTTACCACTCAGAGGTGACTCCACTCCCCGCCTCCGTTCTGTGGAAGGATGTTTGTATTTCTAACAGCAGGGAAGGGACCCCTCCAATGAACATAAGAACATAGAAACAGCCACACTAGGTCAGACCAATGGTCCATCTAGGCCAATATCCTGTCTTCTAAGAGCAGCCACTGCCAGGTGCTACAGAAGGAATGAACAGAACAGGAAATCGTTGCGTGATCCATCTCCTGTCGTCCATTCCCAGCGAACTGGTGAAGTAAGACAACCCAGCGACACGGAGATCCCAGGATACATTCCACATCATAATACCAACCTAGTGTATTGTCTAAAGGGTAGAATAGTGGCTAGGCAACACAGGACAATATTTCCTATATAGATAGCTGTAAACTCTCATTGTCTATATGTACACATTAGTATTTCAGCTGAAACAGACACAGCTACAGTGGGCTTCTCTCACATACACCTCTGTGACTCCACTGGTGTTAGTGGAGCACTGGTGTGAGTACAATCAGAGTTGAGTCTATTCCATCTTCCATCCAATAGCTGTGTTGTAACCAGGCTGTATAAAGTGGCAACATGGTCTCGTGGGTAGGGCAACAGCCCATAAAACCAGGGTTCCCCTTCCCGCCCTGCCACAGACCAGCTGTGTCATGTTGAGCGAATCACTTTCCCTCTCTCTGACTTTGTTTCTGCTCCCATGGTCTATTTAAACTGTAAACTCTTTGGGGCAGGGACTGTTTCCGAGAAGAATTTGCATAGTGTGGTTGGGGCCTGTAAGGAATACTGTGATAGAAATAATAATTCAGAGTCATTAAGGGCCACACTGTAAGCCCTTTACTTATATTGGTGAGTGTGAGTATCTACCCAGCAGTCAGAGTAGGAGGCTCACAATTGGCTTCCAACTTTGCTTCCATTTCTCTTATGTTTTTTTAAAGGGGGGGGGGGAGCTTTCCTGTAGGGCTGACAAAATGTTAATATCTTTTTTTGGTGTTTGCTTACATAGTGAAGGATGGAAATATGCAGCCACTTTACTGGTTTTAGGATCAAAGTGTTCCTTCTATCATGTAGCTGGGTGAGAGAGAACTGAAATTTCCACGCCCTTATTTGATTCTAATTGATTCTTCTAATTGGAATGTGATTTTTCCCCCGTGGTGTGTTTTGGTCAAATCGCTGCAATGATATTGTTTGGCTATTGGCCAGCACTAATACAGTCAGGTAATTTAGAACTGGAAGCTAGGCTCTGGAGGAAAACAAAAATGAAACAAAGCACTTGTTTTTGAGGATGAGGGGAGACTGCACATCTTGGGTCACATCTCGGCTGGTCTTATTCAACCTGTCTCCGCTGATGTTTATGGAGCTATGCCAGGTTGCACCAGCTGAGGAAGCCCTCGGAATGTGAACAGAAACATTCTTGTGGAATTATTTTTAAGCAATTGTGGGCTAGATCCTGGAACCTGCCCTAGTTAAATACCTGGAACATTGCCCTTTGGATAAGGTGGCTAGACTGGCGCTCCAGAAACTTGGGTTCTGTTGCTGGCTCTGCCAACATGTGGCTTTGGCATATCACTTCATTTTTATCTTGTCTACTTAGACTGTAAGGTCTCTGGTGAAGGGGCTGCCTTTTGCTATGTGTTTGTACAGCTCCTAGCACAGAGGCCCTGATCTTATGGGGACTCCAGGTGCTCCTGGTATACAAATAATAAAAATACTGATTTCAGTAGGAGCTGCAGGAGGCCATTTAGGGCCTGATCCAAAGCCCACTGAAGTCAAGTGGGAGATTTTGTTCACTTTTGTGGAACTGGCCCCCGTGCTCAGAACCACTCAGGATTTGGGCTCAGGTTTTAAAAGAGATTTAGGCATTTCTGCACTAGTATTGCAACACCTAACTGATTTAGGAGCCTAGATCTCCTTTTAAACATGGATTAGGAGTCTAAATTCCATCAACAGTCAATGGGATTTAGACTCCTTAGTGCCCAAATCCATGTTGAAAAGGAGATCTAGGCTCCTAAATTAGTTAGGTGTTGCGATGCTGAGCACAGCAACGCCTACATACCTTTAAAAATCTGGGCCTTGTCTACTGTGAAAGCAGGTTTTTTATTAATTACTATTATTGTTAACATAAACATTCCCCTGCAGTAATGAAAATCCAAACCTTGCAGCATTGGGCTAAAAGATGAGAACCAGGAAGTGAAGCTAACAATAAAGAGAATGTAAAGCTGATTCAGTCAGCTGAATGAACTGAATAAATTAGGCATACTGCATAAATGGTGAGATGCAAATTACATTCATGCCATTCTTTTGGTTGTTATAATCTAAGGTGTTACTGGTAAAGACATAACACAATTTAAATACATAAGACTCAGGCTACCCATCCATTCTATGAATGAATCTTGTCCATAAAATTTACCTTGATGATATCCCATTAATGCAAAATATCTACACATAGCAATCCTGTTCATACATTAGATCAGAAATACACATCTAGCTATGTATATAGAGATACATAGAAAACCCAGAGTTGGAGTTGGATGTGAAAATGTTTGTTGAGTCAGCTGGTTTGGGAATATATTATGGATCCTATTGAATTGTCCTTCTTTGTCTAAATTACTTGTGAGACTATTCAACTGACACCAATGCTTGATTGAAATAGATATGGTCTGATATTCACCCTCCATGCTTTTGTCCTCAACATTAGATGTTGGAGCATATACTGAGTACTATGTAATTTGTAGTCTCATCCACTACAGGACAGATGTGAAACAAGAACCACCTTAGATAGATATCAATTAATGTTTTAGTGTGGCCCAGAAGACTCTTAAATGGAATATTGCCCTTTCATACAGATTCTTTTCCTAGATATCAGATCAGGCTCCACCACCTTATGCATGAGTTTGCTTTGTAAATAACTTGTGTGATGGGGGGATGAAGGACTTACAGAAATACAATCTCTGTTTTACTTGAATTGAAGCATTTGTAAACAACTTGTGCTGTTTGCTTAGATTTTGTTATGCTGTATTCCTGATGAATGCAATGCAGTGTAAGGGAAATGAAGGTCTCTTAGGTACATTTTAATTTCAATGAAAATTTATACATTATTACACCATACTGGTGATTGTTCTGACATAATTGGTTGGGAGATCTAGCCACAAACAATAGAGGAAAAGCCTGACCTTGAAGAAACTGCTGTACTGTGTTACCATTTATGACCAGTGTGAAGGCAGTAAGATCTAGGGGATAAGGCACAGACTGGGATTCAGGAGACTTGAGTTCTGGTCTCAGCTCTGCCACTAACCTGCTGTGTGACCTTAGGCAAGTCACTTCTGTTCTCTGTGCCTCAATTTTTCCATATTTAAAATTGGCAGTAATGATACTCACCATCCTTTGAGCAGCAATACACAAAAGCTAAGTGTTAGAGGGCTGCAGACTCAGGGCATGTGTATTGATCAAAAGCTCTCACCTCCACTTCCATAATCTCTGGGTAATTAATCACAACAAGGATTGTGGGGCAATATCCACCTGTACTCCGCCAAAGCAGAGGGTTCGTGCTTTGAGATCTCAGTGGCGATAATGATGCGGGCGGACAAGCCAATGTCTGCCAAGATTGTTTATTTAAGTTATAAGCAAGACAGTTTGAGAAGTCAGGCGCTTACCACAAGCAGGAAGCGGAAGCCCATTTCCTCCCTCTAAGCAAGCTGCACCAGGAGCGGATCTGACAGGTAGCACCCGACGCGCGCACAGGTCTAGTGAGAGCTTCAAATTCAGTGGGTTACCCCTGTCTGGATATAGTTCCCTCTATCATTCCGATTGGTTACCTTTGATCCGTTAAACGATTGGCTATTGACACTTGGTTTTCCTTGCACCATTGGTGCATTTTTGGCACCCAATCAGCCGTTACGTCCCTTTCCCACTATCATGCACCACTCCTATTCCATTTATGGTATATGCATGCATTCTTACCATACATAGAGGATGTTTACTGCTTTCAAGCTGCTTTAAACCAGTTTTGCCGTTCGCTTACTTTTGCATTTATCTTGGGTTCATAGCTAGATGACTTTGGGACTAGCTGCTGTCACTTGTGCTACTTCGGGCCTAGCCTTTGCTGCTTATGCGGCCCTCACGTCACAATATCTTCCGCTCCTTACACCACCATCCCCCTTCTGGGGCCAGAGCTTCAGTGCAACCCCCATTCCCTTCCCTTGTTGTCGCTGTTCCAGCCAATGGCTTGGAATAGTGACTGCAGACTCTGCATGTCCCTCGGGTGGGGTGTTGGGGCCAATGAATATGCATATCGTGTCCTCCACCTTGCCCTCCACCTAAGCTGGAGGAATCTGTGAATTTCCTTTTGGTCTGGGACCTTCTTGCTTGCCTTCTGAACCTGTGATCTATGATGGATTCTGAGAGATGGGAAGGGACACCATGCAGATCATACGCTCCAAGGAAAATGGCATCTTCAGGAGCATCTCACAGTTATTTTACTTATCAGTCTTCCCCTACCCTCACATTGGAAATATACCATTGGGCTCTGCAGTCTGTCATTGTGATATCTGTGGTGTCTAGCTGATGCTGGATGTGGTCTCTAGATGATGATGAAGATAAACCATTTCCCTACCCAACCTCATATTCTATGCGACCAATTATGCCACGAAAGATATGCAGTAATAAGTTCCTTCTTGAACTTAAGAAGCAAGCAACGTATGCCCTGCGGCATGACATTTGATTACTTATATGTCAGTTTTGAGCTTGCCTAGCTGCAGATATTATTAACAGTCATAAAATTAAAATTTCCATTGTATATCTATTTTAAAAAAAGAAAGTATACACTTGACCGCCAGTCAGTCTGTGCAGTGTAGCCACACAAATGAAAACAACAACAAACAACTAACAAACCATTATTTATTCTGTTCCCAAAGAATTTCCACACACCATATGGCAAATGTTTTTTTCCTCAGGTTTTCTTTTTTTTTTTTTTTTTACAGATGTAATTATAATTCTTTTCACCTTCCCCGGAGAGATCATCTTATGTTGTAAAGATAGTGTGAAATGGGAGACCTTACATGAAACTTTATTATTGTTACAATAAACCAACTAATTTCCACTCCCAGCATGTGTGCAGTCTCTAGTAAATTCTACTTCTTGGAGATTTTAACCCTGGAGTTTTGGTGATGGACAAATACTAGTGAATCATTTGCTTCAGAAGATTGGGTCAGACAACTCCCAACCACAGGTGGGCTCAAGATCTATTAATATAATTTGTATTCCAGTAGCTCCTAGAAGCCCCAACTAAGCTCAGAGCTCCATTGTGCCAGCTGTTGTACATATACAAGAAAAAATCCCTTCCCCAAAGAGCTTTCTGTCAAAATAGATCAGACAAGGGGTAGGAGAGGAAACTGAGGTGCAGAGAGGTGAAGTACTTGCTTAAAGTAACATAGCAGATTTAATATTAAAGCCAGGAACAGAACCCAAGTGTCCTGAATTCCAGTCCAGTAACCTAGTCATTAGACAACAACATCTGGGTTTTGTTTGGACTGAAGACTTTAGTTTGCCCTTTTACAAAGATATAGGCCACTCTAGGTTTGGATTTCAACTACTTGAAAGTTCAGCGTGTGTATGTGTGTGTGTGTAAGAGAGAAAGAGGTTTGCTAAAGGTTGGTTCTCTCTCTAGCTCACATATTTGGATACTTATCCAAATCATTTCAGAAACTCTTGGGTATGCAAATTCCTTAAAATTATGGTTCCTTGTGAGCATTCCAGGACCTCCTGGAAGAAATGCCACAAGTAGACCTTTTCTTATAGTGTTTTAAGAAACCACATCCATGACTGTCTTGGACAGTGCCAGGAACTGCAGAGGCAGCAGTGGAAGTGAAAAATAATGAGGGTGGGTGGGAATTAACCAAATCTTTTCAGGCCAAAAAAAAAGGTCAGGTTTGGATAGAGATTTGGGCAAAGATTCAAGGCTATTTAATTATTTAATACTTATTTAATCTGAATTGGTGCTTACACTTCTGACATACACAGAGCCTTAGCTGTCTATAGGATAACCTTCTGTCCGTAGGATGCTATTAATATATGTTTTCCTTAACGTGCATGTTAGGACTTTGAGAAATCCTGGTTATATAAACCCTGATTTTGCATTACACAGACCTTTAGATTGCTCAAGTCTCTGTGGAATTACACCTATTGTTATAACCCTGCATTGCATTGAGCTATAGGATCAGATCTTCAGTGGTGTAAATTAGCATAGCTCAGCTATTTTAAAGTGCGTCTATTGATGTCAGTGAACCAGCTGGGGCTTTTCCCCATGGTCCTATTGTGTAAGCAGAACAGAGAGTGCTGAAGACTTAATTTTGGAGCCTCTCTAACTCCCTTGGAATATGGAAAGTACTATGACAGGGTTCATAGAATCATAGATTTTAAAGCCAGAAAGGACCATTATGATGATCCACCCTGACTTCCACAGTCCATAGAACCTCACCCAGTGAACCCCATAACTTCTCTTTGAGCTATAGCAGGTCTTTTAGAAAGACATCCAATCTTCACTTAAAGTCTTCCAGTGATGGAGAATCCATTTCTAGGTTGTATTACTGAAACATTTCATTTTGAGAGGATCAATGCCAACTTATTTAGGCTGCAATTTATAAAGGGGCCAAAAGGAGTTAGGTGCTGGGAGTTGGGTGGCTATGTCCCATAGGCCTCTTTATAAACCACCAACGTGATGCAGCCTTGAAAAAGGCTAATGCACTCCAAGGATGCATCAGGTGAAGTATTTCCAGTAGAAAAGGGAAATGTTAGTGCCGTTTGTGAAACCCTACACCCCCACAGTCACTCTTATAGTGTAATTGTGTATTGTTTAATGCAGAATATGTCATGTGAGATGTTTTTGGAATGCTCGTGATGCACTAAACATTATTGTTATAGTAATATGTTTGTTGCAATGCCATATGTATAGTTATGAGGTTTCACTATGTGATACTACCAAAGATGTGTCCTCATAGCTTAAAACATATCTAGGCAAAACTCTTTAGGAGCAGAGGGGCTGTTCACACTTCATTAAGGCATGCATAAAACAAACCCAGCTCAGCATTCCAGGTACAAAAGACTGGCCTAGACATCAACAAAGGAACCATGATCATGTGATGCTCACGGACTCAGGACATGGATGAAACCATACAAGGACATTGTTTGTCACCTTACGTTGGGGGGTGGAGGTGCGGGGACAAAGCCCCAGAGGGGAGAAGGAACATTTTAAAAAGAAAAGGCATTTTTCCATGCTCTCTACCACTTCCATCTATAAACACCACCAAGCAGCTGAAGTGCTGACCAAAGGGGATAGCCTAGCTGAGAGAAAACCAGCCAGCCTGTGGTGAGAATCATCTGAGTTTGTAAGGCTGCTGAAAGTGTTAAGCTTAGTTTAGAATGTGTTTTGCTCTTGTTTATTTTGACCACATTTGATTTGCTTTTCTCTGACTTACAATCACTTAAAATTCTTCTGTAGTTTAATAAATTTGTTTGTTTATTTTATTTAAAGCAATACATTAGGTTTAAGATGTGTTACAGACGCCATTTGAAGTTACAAGGCAGGGGCATATCAATTTTTTTGTTAAATTGACGAACTATATGTGCTTGCAGTGTTCAGTGGGCAGCACTGACCATTGTAAAATGGATGTTTCTAGGGTTGCATCTGGGTCTGGGGGTATGCCTGGGTCATTCTGTTGCATAGTCCAAAATGTGGCTGGCTAGAAGCACTCACTCACTCAGTTAAGATCAGCTTGCTTGCTGGAGGCTGTGCGTGAACCGCCCAGGAGTGGGAGTTCTCACAGCAAAGCAGAGTAAGATGGGCTACAGGAGTGGGGGATAGGGGTGACTCAACCATTCAACAGTCCAGATTGCACTAAGGGAATGTCACACCATTAGACAAGGCACTGGAGAGACCTCATCTGGAATACTGTATACAGTTCTGGTTTCCCAGGTTTAAGAAAGATTAATTCAAAATGGAACAGGTTCAGAGAAGGGCTATGAGGATGATCAGAGGGATAGAAAACCTACTTGATGAGATGAAACTCAAAGAGGTTGTCTTGTTTTGCCTAACCAAAAGAAGGCTGAGGGGAGGTAAGATTGCTCTCTATAAATACATCTGAAGGATAAATTCCAAGGAGGGAGAGGAGTTATATGAGCTAAGTACCTGTGGACACAAGAACAAATGGATATAAATGACCATCAACAAGTTCAGGCTTGAAATTAGATGAATGTTTCTAACCATCAGAGGAGTGAAGTTCTGGAACAGATTTCCAAGGGGAGTAGTGGAGGCAAAAAACCCATGGCTTCAAGATTGAGCTTGCTACATTTATGAAGGGGATGGTATGATGAGACTGCCTACCATGGCATGTAGGCAATCTGAGACTGCTTGCAGCAAGTATCTCCAGTGGTCAGTTATGGGACACTAGATGAGGAAGTTTCTGAGTTACTACAGAAAATTCTCTCTCAGGTGTCTGACTGGTGGGTCTTGCTCACATGCTCATGGTCTAGCTGATCGCCAGACTTCCTTATTCAAGGAAGGTCTAGCCTTGAATAAACTGTAATTATGGCGAATCCACAGCCTCCTGTGGCAGCTTATGCCACAGTTTCGAGCCAGTTTGTTGTAATACTTAACTTAGCATTTCCTGGTTAAAACGTAAGACCCAGTTTTGTTGTGTCCTTGTTGAAATTAGATCAATTTGGCTTGACTTGGCCTCGATCTGTTCTAAGCACTACTTAAGTGTTCAAAACAGGATGTAAGTGCAATTTATGTGATTGTTAATCAAGTTGATTAGGGTTGTGCCTAAGGGTCAGCCGAGAAATGGGCCCCATCATGCTAGGCACTGCACAAACACAGAGCAGTAAGTGGTTCCAGTCCTAAAGAGTTTGGAATCTATGAGATGCATAGGGTTTATGCTGACTCCTCTGCATAGGGATACAGTTCATCCTAATTAGAACAGCACAGTATCTCAGACCTTTGCATTGTGTGTCTGGGTGAACATACATAATCAATCCTGCCCTGGGTCTTTTCTTTATACTAAACATGTCCAATAATCTTAATGGTTTCTCATCAGTCTGAGTTGCCAAATACGTTTTGCTATTTGAGTTGCAATGAACTTTTTTCCAATTTGCCTGCCTTTAAAAAAAAAAAAGGAAAGGAAAGGAAAGGAAAATACAGGGCTTAGATTTGAACAGTCTTCCAATTAAAGCCTTACCAGTGCAGAGTAGGGTGGAATAATTGCCTTGCTTGTTTTACATATGATACTCTATTAATGGCTTGATCTGGGACTTTGCACTCATTTAGAATATTTGTAACTCTTTTTTACCCTTGGCACCAGATGAAAAGCTGGGCGAAGCTACCAGACCAAGTCTCCAAGACTCCAATAAGCTGAGGATGGCAAACGGCAAAGGCTGCATTTGTTTTATCTTTTCCTTTTCTCTATTATTTGGAGGATTTTGCATCTGCTTATTTCATTACCTTGACATCTTTATACCCATGGAAGGTATGTTTTTAAGCTTTCCACTTAGTTGCAGCACAATACGTAATGCAGTGCTCAAGATGAAAGCTGTTATCTGATTTGGAGTTTAATGTTCAGAAGTCCTCAAGCTGGTTTATCTAAAGATCCTCCCTTATAATTGTGTACTTAGAATTCAGCTGCTGAGTAATAGAGAGAGCGCTTGTTCTGTCTGGAATCATAGAAAAGATACAATTTATTTTTAAATGATTGGGGGGGAGGGGGGGGGGAGGGGGAGAAGAAAAAAAAACCAAAACAAATGTTTTCAACTGAGTTTCAGGAACACCTGCACTCCAGGTCTGAAGTATATGGACTTGAAAGGCTATGAATCAGGAGGTGAACCAAAGCCAAGAGGAAAGACGGGGTTTAAAACTCCAAAGGGATAGCAAGACTTTAAGGTCTAGAGCATCTCAAGGATGATTATTTATTTGTATTATGGAAGCATCTAGAAGTCCTAGTCGTACAGCATGTCCCCATTGTGCTAGATGCTGTACAAAGATGCCTGAAACATCAAAATGGCCCAGGAGTTTGAATCTAGCTCTTGTAGTATTTTTTTTTTTTTTTGCTGAGATATCTTTCACTGAAATGTTAGTAATACATTCAAAGAAGTTGGTTTTAATGGGAAAGAGAGTAAAACCGCCCTCAGACATTCTAACACAATCTGTTCATAAGAGCGGTGTGATTGCACCGGTTGTGGGTCTCTCGAAAAGCCTCAAATATAGGGCCAGATTTATTGTTGTTATTTATATTATCTAAAGGCACCAACTGAGATAAGAGGGACCCCATTGTTCTAGCCCCTGTACACACACACAAACACACTTTGAGAGTGCGTCAAAGAGTGTATAGTCTAATTACACAAGAGAGATAAAATGTGGTTGAAAGGAAGTGTTATTTCATTGTACAGATGGGGCTGTGAGGCACAAAGAGAATGAAGGACTTGCCCAAGGTCACAGAGGAAGTCTGTGGCAGCAGCAGGAATAGAATCCAGGTCTTTTGTCAAAAACTGAATCTTAGATGAAAAAATTAATCAAACCTCCCAAATCAGGGACATTTAAGCCAGCTCTAGCGAGGAGCTTGTTCAAAGAAGATTTAAAACCACCAGAAGAAAGTTTAAAGCTTTCTCCATTAGTCTCCCATCAATTTGTGTCAGCCTGTGTCCCCCTCTCTAGAGACCTTCATTCTAGCTTTCAATTTGGTGAATGGCTGATGAATGGGATGCTCAGGAGTGTAGCTCGGCAGGTTAGGATCTGATTTACACACCCACATACAAACTGGGAAATTTCACATCTTTTAATTAAAAAATGCATCCTGATCCCAAAAAATATTTTGGAAATTTCAGATTTTTAAAGCTTGTTCTGACCAGGATCAATTTCCATATAAAAAAGAAACCTGAATTTCATATATACTGATGTCCAATCACCATCTTGTGAAAATTTTGCAAGAAGCAATATTTTAACTGTATTTTGGGCTATAATTAAGAATGTGATTTCAGGACATTTTTTTTTCGGGGGCGGGGGGGAGGGGGAAGGGAATCAACTCTCTCCACACAGCTTGCGAAAGGAAAGGTAACTCTACACAAAGTGGCAGCCTCCTTGGACTAAAAAAATGAGAGCAATGGACTGCTATAAAATAACCACAAACATTTTGAGAGAGGCTTGTTGCCATTTTAATGGGCTGGATTCCCTGCTCTATTCTGGTAGCACTACAGGGGCAAGAAGCAGCTGAAGCTGCCTAGCTCAGAATCCCCCCAGTGCGAGGGATTTCTTAACAGGCATAAAGTCAGTGTATCTGATTCCTAGATCAACCCATTTTATGTAGGGGGCAATAAATAGCTACAGAGAGTCTACTGTTGTGCTCTGGGAATCCTCATTTGGGATACGATTAGAGAAGCTGCTAGACAGGGTTTATGCCAGGAGATTCATAGTGACATAATAGGCCCCATTATGTCCTTCCTACACGTCTCCAGCTCTCAATGCAGGAGAGCATCTAGACCAGTGTTTCTACAGCATACACATAAATATATGTGTATGCATGCACCTACAAACACACAGTGTATGTACTGTATATGTACAGGCACCCCCAGAATATGAATTAAAGATTATTTCTAAAGCAAATACTTGCCTATGAAATGGTTGATTAAAAGTCTGCAGAGTTTTCCCTGAACAGAGAATGTCGTCAATTTCTATTTTGCAGCAGAAAGGGCAGAAAGGTGCCAATGGGAAATTGCTTTGGTACCTTGAACTTTAAATGAAGCAGGTTTCATGACTCATCAAATCCACACAAAGGGAAGGTGGTGGGTCAGCAGGGCTAGGCAAAGTTTAGAACATAATAAGGCCCAAGAGGTCAGAGGAGAGACATGTCTTTCATTTCTGTGGAGCATCTCTAAAGAGACTGCTGGAAATAATTAGGTTCCTTGATTTCCATTGCCATTTGGTACTCTTTGCGCTAATCAGAGTAGCAGCACATTTGCATCAACTGAAGGAGATTTAAGTATTTCTTATTAGGAAGAGCCTGAAACAAAGATAAAGGTCTCTTGACTTTTGAATTCATTGTCCCTGTGATTCTCAACCATGCTTGATGCATGGCCAGAAATGAGGGGAAGATGTATATTTAATATTTATTAAAGAGTCTCAGATCTCTATAATCTTTAATCTTTGATCCAGGTAAATATTCCAAACTCTTTTTATGTATTAATAAATGTTTCATTTGGTCTCTTTCAAACCTAGAATGAAGTTCTGAGGTCATGCAATCTGTGAGATGAATTGCAGAACAGAGATTGAACAAAACCTGGTTTCTAATCACTTTGCAGTGGTCTTGAAGGACTTAGTGGTCCCGTGGTTGGAGTAGGGGACTGGCAGTTGGGACTTCCAGCTTTTACTTCCATATTGGAAACTGATTTGCCATTCCTTTCTGCCCTTGGGCACATCAGCTTCATCTTTCTGTGCCTTGGTTTATCCATATATAAAGTGAGGAGAATAAATATTCTACCCTATCTTTCAGGGTTGCTGTGGGTCTTAATAAATGAATGGCAGTAATATGCTGCGAAAGCCTTGCAGAATATCATATGGTCTAGATTTTCCAAAGAGCTCAGCTCTCATCTATACACCTAAATAATTAGCCAGATTTTCCAAAGAACTCAGTGCATTGAGTGCACGTTGGTGGTTGAGCCTTTTCAAACACCTGGCCATTAAAGTCACAATGTGACCAGCTGGATTCTGAGCCTTTTTGGCAACCTTATTTAATTAATTAGGAGCTGAGCTCATTTAAAAATCGGGCCCTAATTGTGGGGGCTGAGCATTTGCAAATCTGGTCTCACAAGTGCAAAGAGTCATAAACATAGCTAACTGCCCTAGGGATTAAAGGTTATGAATGAAATTCTGACTACTGATGTCAAGGGGAGTTTTGGGGCTAAGGTTTTACCCTCTATGGTGCACTTGACCAAAACCATTTAGACCTGTGGCTGGATGAGGAAAAGCTTATTAAACTAACCACAGAGACTAAGGAGAGTTTCCTAAATGTTCAGCAGTAGACAGGGTTTCTCCTTTGCTCTCAGTTAGACAGATCGTTAACTATATGCACTTTTCTTGTTTTTGAAAGATGAGGTGAGAAGTTCCTTTAAATTATTTAAAGTAAGGGAAAAAGCAACAACAACAACAACAACACTCTCCGCACATGAAGGATTTCTGATTGAAATTCTGCTCCTGGCACCTGGCCTTTCTGCACATTTACCTTGTTCCCACCCTTCTCTCTGTCACATGGAATTGACTGACCAAGACATGATGCACATTGTATCTATGTGACATGAATGTAATGTTGCTCTATGGCTTGACCCAAAGCCCACTGAAGTCAATGGGAGTTTTTCTATTGACTTCAGTGGGATTTGGATCAGGCCCCCTCAATCATTAGCTAAATATACCACAGGTCGTTCCTCATTTTACAGGGGGAAATATACCAGGGACAGGCCAAAGGGTCATAACTTTGGACATACACAGTCTTCAGAAGGCCAGAGTACAGGATCTTACAATGGATATGCTTACCAGTCTAGTCACCAGGAGAGAGGTTAGATATCCTTTTTTGGGTATAGCTAGCTTCAGAAGGCAAGAGTACAGGATCTTATGTTTTCTCAACCTTCTGGAGGCTGAGGAGCAGGTTCTTGTAAGGACCATCTCTCAAGGTGGCACCTCAAACTGGGAAACGGGTCCTAGCCCTTGAACCATTCTCCTTCAGGATGGTTGGGAATGTTGCTCTGAACTTTACACATGCAGATTCCGGGATATCAGGATGCCAAGCCAGACTATATAACAATGCAAATCCTGAGCAGCTTCACTGAAGTCAGTAGAATTTCACTGGACTTGCACCAGTGTAAGTGAAACTGAAATGTGGCCCACTGTCTTTTATGATGGGGATATAGTAATTTCCAAGAACCATAATTCTGGTTCACGGAGTATATGGACGAGGCAAGAACCCGAGATTTTACATTAGAAACACTCAGCCTGCATGGGGCCAGAATAATGGTTCTGACACTGAGACCATTTCATTTTAAGGAAATAAGAATATGTGATGAATTCCTGGGACTAGTCATCTTTCAGGAGAACAAAGTGAGGGAGTGTTTCAGAATAAGAAATATAGCTAGATCTGTATCCAGGATTCAATATGAAGCCACAGGCCTAAGGGATTACATAGAGTGCTCAAAATGTAGACAGTTTGTGATAATGTAGCATGCTATTATATTTGTATATATTGTTCTACTCTTGGTGGCTTGCAAAATTTCAGCCCCCTCCCTCCCTACACTTCTGCCAAGTCCACCATCTTAAATCTCACCCTTGCAGTATTGTCGTTGATGTTCCAGCCATAGGATCTATCCAGCTTCTTTTTAAAAAAGCATCTCTTTGCCATGTTTCATTAAACTCTTGCTGGGGTTGCAGTTCGGAGGCAGAGTCAGCTCTGCATAGTCCCCTGTCCAGTTAAAAGCAATGAGACACTTGGGCCTCTAGCAGTTCACCCCTCCGTGATCTTCTGTGAGATTTCCCACTCTGAACTCAACTAAGAATTGATCCAAAGATGATGCATTGGCCTCATCACTGGTCCTCCTGACAAAAAGATGGATTTGGGAGAGAGTCAGTTCAACCCAGATCATGGCCATTATCAAGCTCTGACTATATGAATCCAGGGGGAGTTTTTTTCCCTGTCTCTCATTTCAAGTGATAAATCCTTGTTTGTACCTGATTGGTCACCTCTCATTGCAGTGTGACCTCCCAGGAAGAAATTCTTATAGCTGTCTTACACCTCTCCTGTTTTCTGCTGATGTTGAATGACAGATACTATAGTCATCCAAACTAATCATTCTGCCAAAGGGGATCAGAATGAATGAAACTTTGCCCAGGCAGCCTCTTGGAATGACAGAATGGTTATTTGGGGGTATGGAAACCTTAAGGAGGGCTAAAAAAATCAGGTTGCCTTTGAGGGTAACAAGCTGACAGCAGGTGACACCTACCTCCTTGTCCAATCCCAGAAAAGAACAAACTTTTGTTTCAAATCCCATTTCAGGAGCTTTAAGTATTATTATTTTTAACCACAAGTTTCCAGACTTTCATGCAGTGACACTTAGTTTTTGGAAGCATTGAAGCTCTCGCTAGCACACCGCATGGGGCTGTCTTGAAAGAGGAGTCCATCCGTCAAGCAGCCTGAGGGGGGAAGCCCTCTTCTGGTAATTTTATTCTTCTGAAGGTTGAACAAAACTGCAGTGAAAGTGAGAACAAAGCTCTGGAAGGCCCCACAGCTTCCCCATTCAAAACCAAAACATTCATAAACTTTTGCTTTATTCCTTTAGATCTTCAGTTATTATTCCTACAACGTTTCCGATGCAGACAATCCAGTCAAATTCAAAGGCATTATGGAAAATAGACATAAGCTTGAACCATAGGAGTTATATTTTCTCATAAACCATTCTCCTTTTACTACTAGCTGAAGGCTTCCATGGCTGAATTTAACCTGGGGTTTTGCTTACTAACAATTAGAACCTTCTGGTCTCTGCAGGACGATTTGTATCTACTTGTCTTTTCGTAGCTGAAGGAACTTAAAACGGTGCTGTTAATTAAGTACAATAAAATAAGGCTCTCCAGTGAAAGGAGCTCCCATAACGACAGCCGCTGGGATGCAGGTTCTATGAGGGTGACCTGCAGAACTTCAATAGATTTATGAGTTTCTGGCCTGAGGTTTGGGTGCTTTGAAAGCAGTTTGATTTATCAAGGTGCATGGTTCCCTTACTTTGGGGAATCGGTTTTCATTTTTTCACAGGCGGAGTTTTGTGGTTTAAACTGAAATACAGCCACATGTTCAAAGATTCCCAGTGGACTTGGCCCTCATCCAGAGCCAAACAAGGTCAATGAACAGATTCTCTTTGGCTTCAATTGGCTCTGGATTTGGTTACGCTGCAGGAAGTTGCACACTCTGTGGAGGTAGGCAGTGTTTCTGTATCTCTTTTTGAGGAGACAGGTAAGCTGTCAGGGTGCCTTGTTTCTAAGAGACATGGGCTGAGGATTTGGGGCTTTGATTCAAACTGGGTAGCATTTCATCCAAGTTCAGCTGGGTGGAGGGGGGAAGGATCTGGATGAACTCTTTGGAACCGGGCCTATTTGTAGTATCTAAGACAGAGTCAGCTTCTCGCCCCCACATTTGTACAGGGTGAATCATTAACTGAGGTCTTATGTATCTCCCAGCACCAGGCCTAGCATAGGAATGGCAGATGCCAGACACTTTGATTTTACAAAAGCTGCTTTCCATGGTGCTGAACCGATGAGTTCCTACAGGCCCCAGTTTGGAGCTTTCCTTTAAGGGTTTGCACTGGTAGCATCACCATAACCACTCCAGGAGGGGAAATGTTTCCAGAAGCACAATCCCTCCTCTAGCTCCCTGGTGTGCAAGAGCACTGAACAGGCTGTGAATGGTCCTACTCTCTTTCCCTTTTTGGGGTGATTTGGAGGGTACATAGAGGGAGCAGTCCCTATCTGTCTTTGAATGCAGACACCAGGATTGTTCCTAGCCCTTGTGCTTGGGTTGCGTAGGGGAAGGAAGATAGGTTCCTTAAACTCCTTTCCAATCTCTTCAGGGTTGAAAGATGATATGGCCCTGGGCTTTGACTGAGCTGGGACAACTGAGTCAGCAAGTCATCCTGACCCCATTCATTCCAATATATTTGTGTTTATAGGATGAACCTGTATGAGACTTTGCATAAAGTCCTAACAGGCTGATATCTGGGATTACCAAAAAAGGCAGCATATGTTCCATGGGTTAGAGCAGAGGGCTGGGTTAGAGCAGACTTCCTGTGTAACCTTGGACAAATAATTTAATCCCCTTGTTCCTCCATTCCCCATCTATCAAGTAAACTACATGCCCCCCCATCACTGCAGTGTTTGAGCACCTTACAAGCATTGATGGATTTTATTCCTGTGAGATAGGGAGTGCTATTCTCCCCATTTTACAGATGGACAGCTGAGGCCTTGAGATGCTGAATGACTTGTCCAAATTCAGATAGGGCAACCTAACCACTGGAGCACCCTTCCTGTTTGTAAACTGTGAGAAACAATACTCCTTTTATCCTACCTGTGGTTTGTCTTGTCTACTCAGACTGTGAACAGTTTGGGGGAAGGACTGTCTCTTAATGCGGATATGTACAGTGCCTCACACATTTGGGGCCCGCTCTCATTTGAGGCCTCTAAGTGTTGCCATGACAACAATAAATTGTTGGCCATTTTCAGTCTGAGCTTGGGGAGCTGGTTCTAGTAAGGGCTTTTTGCCACTCTCTGGAGAAAAGTCAGCTTACATTCACACATTCGCACACACACAAAGATTAAATCTTGCAGAGAACGTAAGTCCCCACCCTTCCCAAACTGGATTGAGCTGTTTGGGATTTTGAAAGAAAGAAAATGTTTTGAACGAGCCAAGATATTTAGCTTTGAAAATTAGTTACTCAGCAGGCTGGCATTAAAATTTATTTAATGGAGTGTAAATTAACATACTTGACACTTCTTTGATCAATTTTTTATACACAATGCTGACCAATGGAAATAAAAGCTTTCTCTCCCTTGAGGGTAGGACAGGGAAACTCACAAATTTACCACTCTCACCCCACAGTGAGGCTTTCCTCTTCTAGAGTTGACACAGTACATCAAATTTAAGTGTCTTTAAATATTAAGCATTGGCATGAGCCTTTGCATATAATAAACCCACTTTTCAAATAATGTTTCATTCATTGACACTAGAATGTGTAAAGAATCTTCCTTTCAGATATACTGTGGAAGTTAATTAAGTTCTCTCAGAGTTTATAGCTAGGATTCACTTAAAAGTACAGTGGGATATTTATAGACTAACCCAAAAATGCAACACAGTGAAACTTTTGATATGTTGATAAGTGATAAGAATGTCGTTTGAAGTTTATTTTTTTAATAATAATTTAATTGTCATTGTAAAATGCCTCATAGTTAGGACAGATTAAATTGCCACAGAAACCATTACTGAAATTCATAATCCCCATAAATGTAAAGTGTTTGCTGCTGCGCCATAAATAACAGCACTTGTTCCAGGAAAATGAGGTGCAGGAAATAAATTAACAAAACCCAAACATATAGGACATTCGGCTGCAACAATTTGCTATAGAGGCTGCTGACGGGAAGGCAGCTGAGCCAAGAGGAGAGGCAAATTCAAGGTTTAATTATGGCCTCGGTAAATCATCAATCCTCTATGTGTTTCGCCATGCTGACATGGTTCAAAGATTATTTCACAGTCCAGCTCCATAGCGGGGGGAGGGAGGGGAGAGGAGGGAGGGAGAAGTATGTATATTTCAGGTGTCATTAGACTGGAAGGGGTCTGAAGAGTGCAATTTTTCTGCAGAGATGCATAGACTCAGCACATCATACATGAAAGGAGATAAATCATTTACTGTCGGGGCTGGTCTACATTACAGGGTTTTGTCGACAGAAGTCAGCTTTTGATGACAAAACAGTCGTGGTGTACACACTACAATGCTCCCCCTGACCACAAAACTCCCCTGCTTTGGCGACAAAATAAAACCACCTCAACGAGAGGCGTAGAGCTTTTTGCAGGAAACTTAGAGCGACAAAGCGTTAGTGTAGACGCTGTGTGCCGTAACTGGGCTCCAGAAGCTACCCCACAATGCCCACCCTGACCGCTCTGCTCACTGGTTTGAACTCTGCTGCACTGCCCTGCATTCCAGCTACACAGGAAAGCCCCCCTCCCCTTTCAAAGCTCCAGGAAGTTTTGAGATTGTTCAGCATGGAGAGTTCACTCAGTGACTACCCAGCTGAGCATGTCGGCTCCCGGCAGCAAATGCACTCCTGCCTAGTCTAGAGGGGAGCGAGTAGATCATTCTCCTGGGTCTGTGTGGAGATGAGGCTGTGGGACTCCCAGGGAATCAATCCTGCTCTCTTATGGGAGGCATGCAGGCATTGCTGCTGGGGAAGAAGGGGAGAGAGACTCCTGATGTGCTGTGAACAGCCAGGGAAGGAGGTGGGGGCTAATGCTGGGGTGTCCCCCTGCCCCTGCCACTGCACAGGTCTCTGCTGAGCTGGGGTTGGGCGGACAGGCAGACACCAGTTGTCTGTGCACCAGTTTGTGCCTCAGGCTTGGTTGCTTCCGGCTGCTGTCTATACTTAAAGAGACAGCGTGTGGACACACTCATTGTCCCCCAACACCCACTCTGTCTCTGTCTGTCTGTCTCTGTCTCTCTCACATGCACATTCATTCCCTGTCACATGCTTTTCACCTCCCCCCCTCACACATTTCTGTGGGCTTCCAGTGTTTGAGTTCAGCAACATCAGTTTGACTGACAGGGCAGTTGAGAAGTGGCTGTCAATCTAGTAGGATGCCCATGGAACAATGAGACTCAAACCTTCATCCCGTGATGCTGGGCCTGCCCCAGGAGGCACTGCAAACCCTTCCCAAAGCACCCTGCGTGCAGTTGCATAGGGAGATAGGTACCCACAGTGCACTGCTCCCTGTGTCCATGCAAGAGCTGGTAGTGTGAATGCACTGCAGTGTCACAAGGAGCACAGTGAGGACATGCAGCAGCGGTTTAATTACAGCAGTGGCTGTATGCTGGCATAAGTTGAGCCAACAAAACTCTTTTGTGTTGGCCTTAGCTGGCAAGGCCTTAGTCTCAGGCAAAAGGCAAAGGGTCTGATTCTCCACCTTATGTGGTCAGTTATACCTGGGCTAACTGCATGTAAAACACAGCTCATCTGCTATGATAACATTCTACACCCTCTTTGCATGGGGGTAAACGGCCATGTACAGTGCAAGGCTAACGAGAAGCCGGTCGAGTAACCGGAATCTAGTTATAGCATTGGAGATGGAGCGAGAACTGGTTGGGAGATGGAGGGGAGGTGGGAGCAGACATAGCGGGTGGGAAGAGAAGATTTCAAACAACTTAATTGTCACACAGAAATGGCATCTGTAGTAAACATATTGAACTGATAAACAATGCATCTGCTACAGATTTCACACAGAGAAGAAAATGCCGTGACCATATGCAATTCATTACCTACGTTAATTAGAGATTTTTTTTTTTTTAAAAAAAATTCAGTGGGAGAGGGGGCAAATTGGATCACCAGAGAGAATCTGTATTTGCAGACTCCACATCTGTCCAACCCAAAGAGCATCTATCAGGTCCTCTTTTGTTCTCAGTCGTGCCATGCCCAGCAGCGTTCACTCTTCCAGATAACATGGAGCTGTCACTATACAGATCCATGGAGTAATTAACATTTACAGTTGCTTTTGGGCTCGGGAGGGGCAGGGGGATGGGGGGAGAAAGTGTTTGGAAATAAACTTTCAAGTGCTGTTCTAGATTCTCCCTTCTCCCTCCTTTTGCAGCCAGCTTCCTCTCTACTGAGCCCAGAGAAGAATCCCACAGGTTATAAAGTGAAGAAAGCACCTCAGTATGACTCTCTGATAGAAGTGCATCTCCTGAAAATGCAACTGGTGTCTGCCTTTGAAGCTGGAATAGGCTCTGACGATGATTACAGGCACACAAGGTGCTTTAGAGTAAGGAGGACTATTGGGATGGAGCGTTCCTGCTTCACAGCCAATTAATGCTTGAACCCACCAAGATGAACTCCCCACTGTGTTTAACAAATGCATCAGGAACTAACCTTGAAGAGACTTCAGATTCTCTCCTGCAGACATGAAATAAAACAAAAGATTCCTTATTAGTGGGCTGGAAACCCAGGAACAGCAGCGGAAAAAATAGTCATAAAATCTCTCTGCTTTTAAATAGGATTTCATGTTAGTACTGTAAATTAATGTAAATGTCACTTTAAAAGAGAATACAGAATAAAAACCTAATAAAGCCGCACAGCACTGCAGGGGTGGTGAGTAAATTGAGAGAATATTTGATTAGATTTCAAATGCTGCTTTTTAATTTGTATGCTCTCACTTATTTTTTTCCCCCTATACTCTCCCCCTTTTTTTATGTGTGCTGGTGCACACTGAATCTGCAGTGCTACCTAACAGGTCTCCCTTTATTGCAGTGCCAAATCCCACATTAGCTAGGGCTCTGGCAGGGACAGCTCCATCAGGTGTGTCCCATCCATGCTAGCTAAGACTCTGGCCGTGCGAGTTTACTCACAGCCGTGCCTGATCTCTGCTAGCTAGCGCTCTAGCAACATAAACCTGGGCCCTGTCTTTGTGGCCTGCTGTAGAATGACAGCAGCATGAGCATTAGTCCCTGCAGGCTAGGTTAGACTTCAGCCGTGTGAGCTTCCTCACAGCAGCACTCTACCAAGCAGTACTAAGACTCAGCACAGCTTTCCTCCTTACACCGGGGCCCCATCAGAGCTATGAGAGGTCCTCCAAGCCACTTCATACGGGGAGAGCCCAACAGAAGCCAGTGGGACTCTACATAGGCACTGGATGCCTGCATGGAGTAGGTTGCATCATTGGAGTCTTAAAATGTTCACAGGATGAACTTCCCCACCGTGGTGCTCCAGCCATGCTGCCTAGAACTCCAGCAGTGCAAGCACCCTCCCAGTGGGACCCCACAGATGCTCGCCTAGAGCTGTGGCAGCCTGAGTTTCATCACAGCAGTGCCCTGATGCAAGGAGAGGCTCCTCTGTCCATAGCCTCCTGCACGCAGGACCAAGGACTCCAATGAAATCATTGAAACATTCCAGTTATCTAGGAGACCGCAAGATAATCTATTTAGTGAGCCGGCCTGAGTGAACAGCTCTGATTGGGACATATGGTGCTGCCTTTAAAGATCCTTTCTCTGGCAGTAGGATTTGTCCAGTGTTAGTAGACAGCCACCCTGGAGCAGAGATTGCAATCTGAAATCACTATGCTTTTAGCTAGTTCTCCTTTGCCTGGGTGGAACTGCTCTCCTGGACTCACAGTGCCTTCAGATTGCTCTGCTTTGCTTTGGTCAGACTCTTATCTCCAGATGCTGTGATTTCAGCTCACTCTCCTTTGTATCAATCAGCCTGTTGCAGCAGCTCTGTGCCTTTAACTGTCTCCTGCTGTGCCTTGGCTGCAGAGTTCTCTCGGCATTGCTGCACCTTTAGCTCTGTCTTCTCAGGTAGCATCAGCTGCATTTGTACAGTTTGAAACTAGAAACAATCTCCTTTATACCTCATTCATATTATTTCCTGTGTTTTGAAGAGACTGACTTTACTTATGCTCCCTCTTCTCCTGCTGGTTAGCAGACTGGTAGGAAGTGATGGACTCTGTACCTTTCTTTTGGAGATATGAAGGCTGGCTTTAACATATCCATTGGCCTGAGCTACAGACGGTTCACACCTGCTCAGGTAACAATGGTAATACTAATGGCCACATGGATGGATCTCTCAGCCCCTTGCCGTGTAGCATTTCCAACATTCACACCCTCTTTGTCTGTATCCATATCAGGACTGAAACAGTAGTTTCAATGTATTAGTATAGTTTCTTGGAGACCTCTTTGTGACCAGATGCACCCTTGTATACACACCCTACACACTTCTGAAATAATCTTGTATAAACATGCCTTGTGAGGTGTCATTTGAAAACTAATAGCTCACTGATCAATAATATCATGGTGAAATGTGTGTAGCAGCATCATATATAAAGTTATGAACGTAAGCAGAAATTATGACTGAAATATGTTTACCAGTCAAGTCTGGGGAGGGGTAAATCTGTTTCTCAAGACAAACCAGCTGTCCACCAGGTTTTCATCTGCCAAGGCACCTGTGGTCAACTCTGAACCATTTTTTGGCTTCACAGTTGCCCTGTCCTGTTCATCTTTTTAAATGGGTTTTTTCTAATGACCCACGATGCAGCCGTGGTCAACTCCAGATTATGTCGCATATTATTGTCAAGTGACTTATTTCAATGGCGGGCTACCGGCTTGCCACCTGGCTGAGGATTATTCCATTAAATGGCTGGGCACATTGTCTTTATATATCACCATATGCACAAACAACAAGCTGACACCTCTAGCCAGGTGTCATCAACGTTAATTGGCAATTGGTCAAGTGGCCATTCTTTGGAAACAGAATGGGGAAGGAACAGATCGATTAGAATTTTTAACTAACAGCTTGGAACCTCTTTCACCATGAGACTCCATATCTCCGTCCTCTCAGTGGGACAGAACTTTATCCAAATGTAAGAGCTATTCTGGCATTGTTTCTCTGCATTCTTGAGTTTGAGCTTTGAGTATGGGAGCTGGGAGAGAAGCAGAACAGCTCAGGGAGCCTCTGATTGTCTCCTTTGCCCCACAAAGGGAGTCTTTAAACTGTTGTGGGATATAGTGCATGGGTCAGGCACTTCAAGACCTGCAGAAACCAGTGTCCTCAGCGGCAGAGATCGAATCCAGTGCCAGCTACCAAAATCCAGCAGAGACCCTCACAGGACTCATGACCAGGGAACCTGACAGGAGCCAGGAGAGGACCCTGCCACACTCATGGGCAAAGACACCGTAAGAGGATCCTATTTTATTTTGTTTAAGTCATACAGTGTTTACTGTGCTCATCTCCGGACTCATCCCCAATATATCATCCTCCTGGGAAAGGAGCTGGGGGTTGGGAAGAGTTGTGAGTGTTGGGAAATCTGTTGATTTGTTGATCTGTTAGTACCTATTAGTTACTACTAACACTTTCCTTCCCCACACTCTATTTTCCTGATGCCAATAAAGTTCCCCTTTGGTAGATGGGTATTTTGGGGGTGCATCATTCTTTTCCTGGGGTTTGTGTTGGTGCACTTTATTGTCTCTTGTGTACTGGGTTTTCTATTCTTGCTAGTAGTAGTAACATTGTTCAGTTGTCCAGTGGACAGCACCTCTTGTCTCTCAGGCACAGGGAGGAGACACTTTGGGTAGAGGCACCAGGTGTCACCTGAACCCAAAAAGAACCCAGGACCCAACCCATGCAAAGAGTGGGGAGAAACCACTACAAGTAGAAAGAACCAAAGAGGAGGTTTGAGGGCTACACAAGGGCCAGGATTTCCACCCAGAACAGCCTGGAGAAGAAACGTCCAATGAGTCATTCTGGGGTGGTTGTTTGAGTCAGCTTCAGAGATTCCAACGGAATCAGTGGGAATTTACCCTTCTCTCACATCCTCCTTTATGAAGCTGGACCAAGCAGGACCTTCAAATCCATCCACAGGAAGAAAAAAACCAGACTCATGTAGGGAGGATTATCACTGAATGGTGACTTGCAACAGCCCTGCATCAGAGGAAGTTTGCAGAGAAGGGCAACAGCACCTCATCACCCTCCTCAGCTCATCAGACTCAGAGCAGACAGCCCCACAACCTTCTTGAATGCTTTCCCTGAGCCATTAGGACACCCTCCCCGTAGGCGACTGAGGCCCTACGTTTGGCTCAGCATAGACAATCACAGCAGCGTGCGTCCTTTCTCCATGTTGGCTGGAGTCCCTGCTTTGTCTCTTGATTCCCTAGGATTTGCAAATCCCAGCAGAGGGGATTACAGCAATTCCAGAGCTCCTGACCTCCTCGTGTTGGTTCAAACCCTTTCTCGGTGCTCACCTCTTCGGGCAGCTGGGCACCCTACCTTCCCTCTCTCATGGTCCTCCACCCCATCACGAGGCCACCATGATGCTTTTGACTTGTTTTTCTCCTGCCCTTTCTCTCTCTGAACACTCGCCAATCAGTCCAAAGTGTTGCAACAACCAGTGGGAAGCCCCTAACCTTGCTGTTGTTGATCTGAATAATGCAAATATTAATGAGGAGAAAGCTCGTTAAGGGAAGCAGGAGGATTCTTGCTGACGGCCCACCTCAGCTATGGTGCCAGCTGGATCCTGCTCCAAACAAGGAGAAAATGATCGAGCCCTTAACATCATCGCCACTGGAACCCTTTTGGTTTGCTCTGCCGCCTGGATGTTTGTGTGTAGTTGCAGTGAATCTGTTTTTAAAAGACAAAGGCACCGTTTACCTATTCCAGATAAAATGCATCCCTGGCTCCTGTAAGTCATTAATCAGGAACCATCCAATCTCCTTCTGCTGAAGCACCAGTAAAACAAATTACACGAAAGCTAAACCAGGTCCACTAAAGAATCACTTGATTAAAACAAGAATTCACAATAAATAAATAAATAGTTCAAGCATTTCATTACGGGTGCTAGAGAAACGAAGTGACTTTATTGTTCTGACACAGAAGGGACAAATGTTTTACTTTGAACAAGTGTAACAGGCTAGATCCTCAGCTGGTGTAAATCAGCATTGCTCCATTGACATCAGTGCAACCCTGGCCATTTAAAGCAGCTGAGAATTTGACTCATATCTGGGGAGAATGATGATGTCACCTAGCATGGGACGGAGAGTAACAATTAGAGTTCCATTCATAATTCTGCTGAGCACGGCTGTGGGACCTTTGAGAAATGCATTCACCTCACAGTACCTCAGTTAACCCATCAGTAAAATGGGGGTAGTGATATTTATATATCTCACAGAGTTGTCGTGACGCTTATTAAATATTAAAGATGGATTAGATTGCTTTGGTGGATGTGGAAGTGCTATTAATGTTAGAGGACAGAGGGAGAGTTTGCAGTTTGGTATTATTACTGTATAGAGTAGATAAGGCTACAGAATTAAACACAACACACTTGTTTTAATGCAGCGTCAAGATGGATACAATAAGCAAACAAATGTCAGAAACACTGACAAGTTAAGGGCCAACATTTCCAAACTTGTGAGCCAAACAATAGGCATCTAATTCCCTGTTTCGACATCTAAATACAAGTGGCCTAATACATGAGCTGAGCACCCACCAATTGTTTTTCAGTTTGATTTATCTAGCTTTTTGCAGGATTTCCTCCCACCGCTGTAGGGTAATGTGTGATCCAGAATATAAGGGAGGCAGTGTGGCCTAGTGGATAGTGCACTAGACTGGGATTCAGGAAAGCTGACTTCTATTCCTAGCTCTGCCACTGGCTTGGTACATGATCTTGGGCAAGTCACTTGTCCCCTCAGTGCTGCGTCTGTCTTGTCTATATAGACTGCAGTCTCTTTGGGGCAAGGACTGTCTCTCACTGTGTGTGTGTGTGTGTGTGCGTGCACAACACCTGGCACTATGGAATCCTGATCTTGTAGATGTAATAAAAAATAACAATAATAAATAAAGCTACGATATAATGGCGGACATGCGATTACAGGATGCAGCATAGCATCAGAGGGACGACATAATAATAGAGATGGCATTTATATCCTCCAATAGCAGCACCATTCAGTGACTTCACAGTACGCCTTTCTACAGCTAGGAAACAGGGGGACTATTTCTGTGTTCTTCAGCAGTGGAAGAGCATCAGTATCCAAAGACTGGACAGACTCAATGCAGTAGGCCGTTTTATACCAATAGCGCCTCATAAAAGCAAATGAGAAAATATCTGAAACCTCTGAAGGTAGGGAAATGAGTTTGCTATTCCAGGTGCTCACACATACACACCTCAGAACAATTTTTTCCGTGTATGAATACAATCATCTTTTAGTTCATGTTCAGGCATAACAAAAATAGCCCAACATTTTGTTTTGATTTTTTTAGCCAACGTTTCTAGCTCTACAGAAAACAAAAGACCCCCCCCCATCCCCACCTTCTCCACCGAGAAGAATCCTGAAACATTTCACTCTCCGGCGTAATTTTGAATAAAATTTTTTAATCTCCTAAAATTAAGGGCTTGCATTTGAAATGCCTCCTCCACCATAATTAAAGCCTAGCTCCTGCATTGTAAATAGGCATAAACTGCCATACTTATGTTCATTAAAATGTGCCCAAAACACAGAAATAAATCACTCCAGTAGTCTCACATTTTGCCTACAAGATGAGCGGATGTGCCTCTTCTCTGTTTCAAAGCTATAGAGATGCACTTTGCAACATCTGGCCACTCAGTGGCTGCTGTGGGGGGGAGGGAGCGCTGGTATTAAAGATGCCGTCCAATGACTGAGATGCTAAAGCAAAGTGGTTGATCAGTGGAAACTGGGGCTCTGTCATGGGGTGTACAAACCCCGTATCAGACAAGTAGGGGTTAAAAAGCAGCTTTGGGTTCTGGCAGCTGCACTGTGCTGCACTGTGTGTCATTCTTGGAGAAGGCTCCTTAAAAAGGGAGCAGCTCGGTACAGCAGGGCCAGCCTGGGGAGGTGGACAGAGCTCTCACCCTCAGCTCCCAGAGGAGCACTGCAGAAAACCAAGCTACCCTGGGCGACCACAACCAGAGAGCAGTAGGGCAGACCGCTGGGGGGTTGAGTAGGACAGAGAAGCTGGAGCTGCTCCTTGTTTCTGTTAGCTTAGTTTATTTCCCTTTGTTACCTTGAGGATTGAATCTAGGATCTGGGCCCTGGGGCAGACCCTGTGGAGAATATGAGCCCCCTGAGAAGATGGACGCATTGTAGAAAGCAGCACAGGGAAGAAGAACCTTTTGCCATAAGGGTCTCTGGGCTGGAACGCAGGGTAGAAGGAGGGAGTGGGAGGCTACTGGGCCCAGGACTATTGGGTGCCAACCCTTATTTGCCCTGGAAGGGGAGAGACTGAAGATGACCTGGGTGGAGGGCCCAGATGCAAGTCAGCTGACCTGGTCCTCAGGCTTACAGAAGAGAAACCTCTGCCCCAAGGCGGTGCCCTGCATGATGTGTCCCTTTGCTACAGATTCATTGGAGATCAGGCTCAGAAGAGCTGAGGCTCTGGGACTTTGAGAGCTTTTCAATCCGGCAGACAAAGGCATGGCAAGTTCTAATGACTGGAAGTTGAAGCTAGACAAATTCAACCTGGAAATAAGGTGCAGGTTGTTAGCAGTGAAGTGAACGAACCTCTGGAACATCTACCAAAGGATGCGGTGGATTCTCCATCGCTTGCAGACTTCAACTCAAGGTTGGATGTTACTTGATGAAAATCCTATCTATCTATACCCGGTATTACGCACAAGGTCAGATTAGATGATCATGGTATTCCCTTTTAGCTATAGAATCCATAACCCCAGTGTTATTCTCTCTCTCTCAGACAAACCGTTGTTACTAAGATTCAGTACCATTGCTTGAAGCATAACTACTAATATCTAATTCAGTGCTATGAGATACCTGAGGACGTAACGTGCTAAATGGAAACTAACTGTTTTGTGGCCCTGACACAGTATAACCTGGGGTGTCTCTATAGTTGCTCACAACCAGTTGACAGTATTTTCCATACACAAACAGTGACCATGGGCATTCAGTGACACTTGTTTTAGATAAAAGAGAACAGAAAAATAAGAAAAATCTACTGGGGAGAGAGCACAGGCTGTGTGTCTCCTCTGCAAGATGCTGCCTCAGCTCTGCTTCGCAAAATGGCAACTGTTTATTGCAGAAAACAGATTCTAAACATTGAAAAGTTTAGTACGTAGAAAAGATTACATATTCTCCAGTGTTTTTTTCCAGTTTTCAATAATTCTCAGTGCCTGCTGATTAATTCTGCCCTTCCCCATCCCACAGCACAAGAAACACAAGCAATGGAAAGTGTCCCACGGTAGGAGATCAGGATTCAATATAGGATAGAATTGCTCAGACTTAATCATGCTGCTTGTGCCTGCATGTCCGTCAGTGGCTGCCAAGTTACCCATGGGTTCAAGATTCCCCTAGGCTCCCTTGATTCAGCTTGGCCTCCCAGAGCCTGCTGCTGATTGCCCTAGGTTAGGTTTCTATTTTATTTGTAATCCACTGCAAACCGTAGCCCCTTCTGGCTGATGAATTATCTTTCGTTGAGAAGCAGCAGGGAATGGCTAGGACTGTCTCTCTCTCTCCCTCTCCCCCCTGACTTCTAATTTAAAGAGAAGAAACAAGATTTCATTGACTTTTAACAAATTAACCATTAATCACTTATGAAAACCTCCTGATGAGGACATGGATTGCCCAGATTATAAATGGGAACAGCTTCATTTTATTGTGATTGTTAAACCAAGTGAATCTCTCTGTGTGGCTCTCTACTTCTGGCAAGCGCTCTCATTCCCTTGCCCCCCCTCTCTCTTGCCTCCCTTCTGTCCTAGCTGTGTCCACCCCCGCCTTCCACCCGACACACACACCCCATCTCTTGTATCCTCGCCACTGAATGCAAAGCCCCTGCTGAATTGGCCTCTGAATCATTTTTGATGTCATGCTGAATATGGAAATTAGCAAGAAAAAAAAACAATGTCTTCCTCTGACTGTGCAGCGTGAATATTTATGAAGAGCCAGCGAGAAAGCTAAATGGGAACTACTCGCGAGCAAGCCAGTCAGGATGGCAGCTGACGAGGGCTCCAGTCCATGCCAGATCCTCAGCTGCTTGCAGCAACCAAGCAGAGGGAGAGCTGCATGAATAAGAGAGGAAAGAAGCCGTATCCTTCCTAAGGCACACTGAAAGCCCAAGCCGCAGTTATTTCTCTGCTTCCTTTGTATTCTCTTCCTCCTCTTGCTGATCAATTTCAGTGGGGAAAAAAAAAAAAGAATCCTTGGAAGGTGATTAGCTGCAGCGGAGGATCAGGCCTTAAAAATCAATTTTTATGTTCAACAGGGCCATAAAACCCAATGCTTTTGTCCACTTATCAGATAAGAATTGAAATCAGAAAAGCCATGGATGGTGACACGTTGGTGATTTTTTTTTTTCTGTGCTGGGCACTTTCCACCTCTTTCTCTGTGTTTTCCAGATATGGTGATGTTTTCCATATA
This sequence comes from Emydura macquarii macquarii, assembly GCF_026122565.2. Classification (NCBI taxonomy): domain Eukaryota; kingdom Metazoa; phylum Chordata; order Testudines; family Chelidae; genus Emydura; species Emydura macquarii. The sequence continues at coordinate 13,545,926 of NW_027130828.1, forward strand.
TGCTGCAGTGAGGCATCACTTCTTGGCTTAAGACAATGCACTCTCTCATGCTGGGCCTGAAAGCAGGGGTGTATCAGAGGTCTGATCCAAATAGCCTATGGAAACCACTGGGAATCTTTCCATGGACTTCAGTGAGTTTTGGATCAAGCCCTAGAGGAGGCTCTGAAGATGTGAAATTATTTCTAATCAAGTTTAAAGCTCATCTAGAAATGAAATAGATCAGGAGTTACACGGCAGGTGTACCACCCAGAGGTCAGCAGATGATTTGAAGTGAATAATTGATTCCTGAGAGACCAGGTGGGTGAGGTACCGGTAATATCTTTTATTGGCCCAATCTCTGTTTGTGGAAGAGACAAACTGTCGAGAGACACAGAGCTCTTCTATGAGTACTTGGAGCACCTTCCCCAGACCGAAAGAAGAACTCTGCCTACCTCGAAAGCTTGTCTATTTCACCAAGAGAAGTTGGGGTCTAGTAAGAGATTTTACCTCACCCACCTTCTCGTTCTAATATCTGGAGAGAAACACAGCTACAACAGTGCTACACACCGTAACTGATTCCATGCATTTTGCCTCTTTTTATCACTGCAGAACATCCACAAACAAATGTATTGTGGTAGGTCTCAATCAGAGAGCAAAGCTCCATTGTGCAAGGCACATGGAATGAAGAGATGGCTCCTACCCTAGCAGGTGTATCTACGCTGCAGCTGGAAGGAAGCCTCCCAGCCTGAGGAGATAGACGTGTGCTAGCTCATCTTGCTAACAAATGGCAGTGTGGACGTTGCAGCCCCAGTGGAGGTTCGGGCTAGCCATGCAAGCTTTCCCCCACCTCCATCTGACCTCAGATGGCTCTTCCAATGCTGCAATGGCCATACTGGAAATTTTAGGGCCCTAGCCCAAGCTAGCTGGAATCTGTCTTTCTTGGCTGGGAAGCTTGCTTCCAGCTGCACTGTAGATAGACCCAAAGAAGTTACAATTTTAGCACGTGCCAGTTGTCACCAATTTACTTGGTGTTTGAAATTATTTTAAAATTGAAAATTTGATTGAATCTATGGCTTGCTAATAAGAATCCAGTATTTGGGCTGTGTTTCTTAGCTGTGATTGGTCACTAGAGTCACATGATTTTTTTTTTTTCTTGTTCCTTGATTGGAGGAGCATCTCTTTTAAACAGGTTAGTACTTGCTAATGATGGGAGAGCACATTTTGAATTCTAGCAAATGAGCTTCAAGTTCACCTTCCTTGAGAATTTGTGCTCAGAAAAATCAATTGCACAATCACAGACAAATGACACAGAAGAGAGTGTTGAGCTGTCCTGCAGTGGCTCAAGAGCCTGCGTCCCAGCTTCAAGCAGACTGTTACAAAGCAGGGCACAAATCCCCATTGGCTGTGAGTTCTATCCTTAGATTGCTACTAACTAATTATCAAGTGTAAACTCTTCAGGCACTATAACAACCTTAACATGGAGTCACAGACAGCCCTTTGGGTACTCCGATCTGTCTTGCCACTCCAGTAAGCTTACCTTTGTGATAGATGGTCCTTCATACCAAGTATCACACTAATATTCAGGTTACTCCCAGTCACTTAACCCAGGTCAACTGCACTTTAGATTTAACACCAGAGATGATGTTTGTAGCCAATCCTATAGTAAACTATCTAGGGATTTATTATATAGGAAAAGGAAACGAGAGAGTAATTTACAAGGTTAAAGCAGGTAAACATACACACTGGAATGAGTTCCAATCTTAAGTTTCAAAAAGTAATAGAAGTTTCTATAATAAGCAAGCTCTATATGTTCTTTAACCCAGGCTAAGCACTAAGCATTTTTGCTTATGCCTAGTAATCCTTGCCCCCCAGAGTCCAAGCAACATAAAGATCCAAGTTCCTCCTTGTTAGAGGACTTTATTTCCTTCCCTCCTTCTGCTTTGATTTGCAAACTCAGCTAATGGGACGAATTCACTTGTAAGTCTCATCTCTACGGTGGGAAGGAAGAGTAAACAACAAAGTCTTTTGTCCTTTTTAATACTTCACTCTAGTAAACAACAAAGTTTTCACTTGCAAGTTTCATCTGCATGGATGATGGTGGTGGTTGGGGAGAAGAGGGAAGAGTAAAGAACAAAGTCTTTGATGTGAGATCTAAAGTGCAATTGATCTGGGGTAAGTGACTGGTTCTTTGGGACTGGAAGTAACCTCAGTATTACTGTGATGCTTGGTGTAAGGGACCATCTATCATGAAGGTAAACTTATCTGAGTGGCAAGACAGATTGGAGTACCCAAAGGAACTGTCTGTTAAGCCTGTTGTAGTGCCTGAAGAGTTTACACTTGATGGTTGGTGAAATCTAAGGATAGAACTCACAGTCAATTTGGGGATCGCGCTCTAGTTCTTAGCAGTTTTTCCTGAGGTTGGTACTCAGGCTCATGAGCCGTTGTAGGACAGCTTGACAGTAGTGTAGTCAGCAGGACAGAACACCTTGTGTTGCAGACTAGCATTTTACACTCGTTAATATTTCTCTCTTGTCTGGTGATTCAGACAGCTACAAAGGCTTACCATGCAAATGCTCAAATATTACCTTACAATGTGGGATACAGATGTTATAATTGACATTAATGTGTGCAGCAACTTCCAAGCATTCAATAAACGCTGAACACTGAGCACATTTTATTCCTCCAGTACCTATTTTAACAATGCCACCACCCAGGTGAGCTGGACTGGTTCCAGCTATGTATTTGTGAGCCTTCACTGGAGACATGGGGATCTTGGTATGAGTTGGCACCTGGTCTGCCAGCGACACACAGGGGTGCAAATATGTTCACAGCACATTTGTTGAAAAGTCTGGATTTTTTTCGGTGCAGTATTGCTCAGCGTAGTGTGGCTGTACAGGGACCTGCACTTTCATAGCCCCCTTTCCTAGCATGTACCGGGGCCTTTCACATGCAAAGGGAACCATCGCTCCCTTTGATTTGAAAGATGAACTGCACTGGGCCAACCCACCTCCTAGCTGGTAAGAAATTCCCTCTCCTACTTGCATATTAATACCTTGGTACCTTCAGTAAGAATTAGCACTCTGACCTGACTTCCTCACTTACTAAAACTTTTCCCTTATGACAAACAGGCTTGACCAACCCGGCTGCCAAGTCCTCTTACCCCTATGTGTGCTATGTGGGTTATGGATGACCCTTTGAGACTCTGTATGGTCTTACCAGGCATGGGTATCCACAAAACCTGCTCAGGGTCAGCCCTGAGCAGGAGCAGGAGGCAGACAAGAGGAAGAGGACAGGAGGTGTCCATCTGACATGTGAAAAGAAACAGGAGGACTCTGAATCTGGCAAGATGGGTGAAAATGCTGGTATACGAATCCCATGTGGGTAGCCTGCTGGAATATATTACTGATGCCATAAGGAAGGTGAATCCACTATCTGGCATTGCAGTAAATATATCTGTGATATACCATGACCTTACAGAAACCACATTGTCATAACATAGGAGGCTTTTAAATTAAATCTCTCTCTTTCTCCCCTTATAAATAACACTGAAATCCTGATAGGAGATTCCTTCGATTTGGCCCAGAGTGCCTAAATTGTGCACCTGCACCAATTTGCAGATACAAATGGGCATTCATATGAATGTGTGCGTGCAAATCTACATTTGTGTGCGCAAACCTAAAGTTTTGCATATGGACATGCTTATATGCGACAATATTGTGGCTGCAATTTAGGATGCTTCTATGAAAACTTTGATTTCCCCGTGTTCTCAGATGCACCATATATTAGTCATTTGTCATCATTAGCCATTTGCTCAGTTATTAGGTCATTTTAAAGAGGTGTCCTCAATCTTAGTTTGTTTCAGAGCTCTGTTTAGTTACTCATCGCAGTCCTCCACCCATTCTGATGGTGGGTAATTCAAGACCCTTAGACAGCAGAGGGCTCATTTCAGATGTGGCTGTTGTAAAATGCTAGAAGCTACACAGAGTATATTTCACACAATATCTACAATCTGCGAAGTGCAAACTAAATGTGTATTATCCACAACCTCAGGCCAGCGATGCTGAGTTAAATAAAAAGGGATCTTAGCTATTTGGGACTAGCATTAGCCATCTAATGCACAAGGAAATTTAAACTCAATATTTAGTCACTTGACAGTTCTTGATATGTTTATGCTGCCGTTGGGTGATCTGGGGTGAAGGACGGAGCTTTCTATTTGTGTGTTTCTTAAGAAAAGATTGCCCAGAGAACTCAGAGCCTTCCATGGGCGCATTCTTATTGTAGTTAGCGAAATTTCAAATAAATAAATGTCAAGCTTCAGTCACACAGGAACACTGTACAATAATAATAGCCTTGACTGTGAGGTGGTATAAACCGCTTGCCGATATCCCCACAACCACTTACTGCTCCCATATATCTCAGTGGGGGGGAAAAAAAACCCCACCCAAGCCCTGAAAAGGCTGTTATTTCATATTGCTTCAAGTTCAACGGGTCGGCAATTCTGTGGCATTACTGCTACCAAATTATTATTAAAATCACCGCTGTTGAAACTGAGCTATGAATCATGAGGGGACTTCAGAAGTTAAGATGCCACTGGAGCTTTTTTGGCTTCTGGGGCTGTCACACTGCCGTCAGCACAGCCCAGTGAATTGTGATGATTTAACCCCTGGCCTCATGTTCACATATGGTTTCCATGCCATAATGTAAGCTCTTTGGGACAGGGACTGTCATTTTGTTCTGTGTTTGTACAGCACCTAGTACAATGGGGGCCTGGTCCATGGTTGGGGCACTTAGGTGCTGCCTCATTACAAGTGTAATGATAAGTAGGAAGACACACCCCAGGCAATGTTTTTCTAGGAGGCTGTTTTCCTTTGTGGATGTTCAAAGCCAGTTGACCTTTGGCCTCATACCACATGACACTACCACAAATGCGCCCCATATTGAGCCTGGGATACAGTATGCAGCTTACGTGTTTACAGTGTGGATGTTGCACCTCCCTCCATGTGGGACTGGTCCAGCCAGGTGCTACTGGGCCCTGAAGTGACAGGTGCTCCACAATTTGCAGGCGGTGCCCCCAGCACATCGGAGACCGAGTCCTAATCAGTTGGCATTTTTCATGCAATTGGCTGTCTTAATATTTTGGGAGAAGCAAGGTGGTGTTTAAGCTTCGCTTCTTGATGGAAATAACACGATGGTGGTGACCAGATGACAAAGGATGCCCTGTCACGCCAGGGAGGGACTCAGATTCTGCAGTGATGGGTGGCAGTATCAAGAAAGAAAGAAAGAAAGAAAAGGCCAGGTGCCTCCATTCAGGGAAGGGAAGAGGAGGAAGTCACTCATGTTTCTTCTGGTTGTGAGAGGTTGTCTGAGGGGGCAAGTGTGATGCTGTCTATGTCAGTCAGGCTCTGAGAGAAAGGCCTCCGCTGGGCTCTGACAGCATGGAGAGTGCTCCGAGGATAGCTGTCAGTTCTGAAGAGTGGAGTCGCTGCCTGCTACACTTACGCACAGCTCGGCACAGCAGGCTGCGGGTATTTGTGGCACTCAGGTCACAGTTTCTTTGGCTGTGAGAAATGATTCAGGCTTACAGCTCCCCATGGGGCCTGCACAGGAGCCAGTTGGCATGGCTGAATCTGACTTTTGCCGTGAGGGAAAGCATCACCCATTAATGAAGGGCATGGGGAAAGGGGTGGGATAGAGCTTAAACCAAACCAGCATAAGTAACCCACACATTTCTCATTCGGAGAGTGGGAAGATGGACACTCAGGATTAATAATAGTAATTAGTTAGTCTTCCTCACCAGTGAGTGAAGCTGTGCAGTGAATAACACCCATGGTGTGGCTTCCTATTATTTAACTGCCGGAGTAATGATGGGTGTTCATATAACACCTTTCTTCAAAATCCCAAAGCACTTGACAAACTTTACAGGCTGATTTCTAACTGCCACCAACTAGGATGCAAGTGTCACTTGCACCTGATGCTGAAATGTCACAATATTCTGTTTAATATCCCAGGTGCCGTGTTCTTTGGAAAAGGCAGGGTGAATTCTTGGGTAGGCAGAAGGCAATTTCTCAGTTGGACTCTAGCTAGGATCCTGGGTTCACAGCCCATCTGGATATAGATTAGCCTAGACATCCAGAGGGGTCTTTCAGAAAATGATCGCTTAACCAGAAAAAATCAGTTTTCCAGACTGCGGAGTCCAGATCTGGGTGTGAACTTCCTCAGACTTCAGGGGCATTTAGATCTGGAGTTTGATTCAAATGTTTTTCAAAATGCACTTGGATACATGCACCACCCCTGATAACTCAGATCCTGCACAAGTTAAAGACAATGGGAAGTTTTGTCTTTCATTTGCTTTCATGACTAAAATAGGGGACCCCGATTTTATCTTATCTGTCATGCTTCCTCTAGTCTAGATCCTGGCCCGATAAAATTGGGAAAGCAAATATCCCTGATTTAAGATCAGTGGGGTTAGCTGCTAGAAATTCTCCCCTTTCAATTCATGGCTCCCATATGGACTCCCAAGCCAGTATGTGTTGCTATGTGGTGGACCTTTAACTTGAGCGAGGAAGGTTTTGCAATCTCCTGCTTAATGAGAATTCTCAGAGCCATTGGGCCAAATTCTGCTCTTGAATACACTTGAATAGCAGATGCCAGTGTAATAAAGTCTTTGCCTAGTGGCCAGAGCACATACAGAGGTCTATGAGTCCGTAACTACTTTCAGGGCAGTAGGTCTGGTCCCCTTAGATCAGTGTTTGTCAATGACCAGTCCGTGGACCAGCATTGGTCACTGAGATCTCCCTGACACAGCTTAGGAAGGCAGTAAGCTGGTCCCTGGTATCAAAAAGGTTGAGAAGCACCTGTCTAGTTGAAGCAGAAGGTCATGTTTTTAGCTGCAGGGGACCAGAGTTCAATCCCTGTAGATAATCTAACCAGAGGGGTTGTTACACATGTTCAGAGCTCGGACAGTCAACCTCTCTTCTCTTTCTCTCCATGAAGGGTTGTTTTATTTTTTCCACCTGAGGTACTCAGCATGACAGAGTGCGTGAGTGGGCTTTGGTTCTGCAGAGATGGGCAAGATAGGAATTATCTGTATTTCTCCGGGTATCTGATGTGTCCAAGTGGGTCTAAGCAAATTGCTTTCATTGATGGTGGCAGTTCTTTACACACGTGAGATCACCAGATCCCAGGGACTCACCTTGTTGAAAGAGCAGTGAGGAGCGCCAATTAATAGCGTTCCTTTGCAGAGAGAATCTCGCTGTAGGTCTGCGATAACCCTGGCCTACAACATTTTTTTGCAAGATCAGTCTGCTATGTGAGCGAAAAAGGCCACTCTGGTATCTCCAGCCAGAAGAGACCCTTTCACATTTTATCCCTGGCTCCCTGAACCGGTCTTTGAGCAAACCCGTGGTCAAAGGCAGGGTCATGATGACTAAATAATAGAGTCGATTGTACCACATGTGTCTGCTTCCTGCCTTGCTAGCAATGTGTCTGGCATTAAGGCTGCTCCCATCAGTACACCCCCGTTGATCCTACAGTGACGATTGTGTGACCCCCGAGGAAATGAGGGCAAAGTCCTGTGTATGTACCATCCATTCATTCATCTTTATTTCCTTGGAGCCTGCTGTCACAGCATCTAAATACCACAAGTACTCTACAGTGCTCTAGACCTAAATTATACACCAGCTGACACAGCCAAGCCTCGTTGGATCCAGTGACGATTTATGGGAGCATGGCTTTGCTCCGGTGGTGCCCAGGAGCGCTGAATGACAGTCTTCTCTCTCCAGCAAGCCTCCTGTGGTGGGGAGGTGTTGGCGCCCCCTCAAGAAGACTCCAGAGACCTGCTCCACCACCCCTCTGTGGTGTTCCACTGAGCCAGCTAATAGACCGGGGGATGAGTCCGAGCCACACTCAGAGAGGCTTGACAAGGTGGAAGTAATTAGATACAGCTGAGCCTAGTTAAGAGGGGTGCTAGTCTTGGAGGGAAGGGGGATCAGGGGCTTGTGCTGAGCAGAAGCCAGAGCTCTGAAGAAATACAAAAACTGTATTTAGGAATTATTGTTGTTTTTGTGGAGTATTTTTTTGGTTCGCTGCTTGTAAAACTGCATCAAAGGAAGCACAGCTGGAGACCTCTATATATTGACTATATTTTTCATTAGAGTTTTTTTTCTGTCTCTCCCCCCTGCTCTGTTCTTTGTTTTATTTTATTTTATTTATTTTTTTTGCATTTCCTAGGCAGAGCATGAGGCCACCAACATTCCAGCGGGCTCAGCATTTTGCAGAATGAGTTTGTTCATCACTAATTAAAACAAAAGATTTCAGGCATTTTCCACTCTCCTTTATTAGTTCTGCTGTGCGATAGCAAATTGGAGCCCTTGTTATGCTGTCAACACAGCTATTATTATTATTATTTATTATTTACAGTAGAACTTGTGACTCACTTCCTATGTTGGTGGATCTTCCACCATCTGCTTAAATAAAAAAATAACTGTCATTTCCTGAAACATGATTCAAATAGGAATGTTAAAATAGAACCAAATAAAGCCAGTTAACCACAGTGTGTGCTCTTTATGAGTTTACTTCAGTTCAAAAATAGAGAGAGACCCACAGAACCAAACTTTGGAAGAGCTAGGTTTTATTTTTTTTTTAATTCTGCCAAATTTTTATAGAAATGTTGATTCAAATGCAAATATTCCTCCCTGTGTTTGACCAACTCTAAATGTATGTGGATCCACATCTGGATTCGAAGGTCCAGAATGGGCTCCGTCTGAATGTTCCAACTTTAGAAAGGCTTGGATTTCAAATCTTCAAATCCCTAAAAGTTCAGAACCTGGAGTTGTTTTAATTTGCACCATCAGAGAGATGCAAAGGATAGATTTGGATTTGGTTCTGTAAGTTTGCATCTAGGTTTTTTATATTAAGCTTATATCTCATTAAAATGAAGCTCCCAGACAAAGAGTTGTCCTTACATAGGACCTCATCCAATACCAATGGAAGTCAAAGGGAGTCTTTCTATTTACTTGGAGTCATACAATTTAAGGCCAGAAGGCACCACCCATCATCTTGTCCTATATGTTAAGTACCACCAGGACCCACACACTAAACCCAACAACTAGAATTAAACCAAAGTATTACAGCCTTTGGGGGGGCTAAATTATTGTGTTCCCCAGGCAGAGAACAGGTGGGCTTTGGATCAAGCCCATGCAGCAGAAGGAAACAACACTGGTCAAGCATCAGCATGCTCTCTCTGGGATAGGGGGCCCAATTGCCACTTCTCTTCAGAAAGGTGTGTGTGAACATTTTCTTTGGAATTAGTCCACTTGGTTTCACACTCTTGAACTTGGCTTGAATCTCAAAGCTCAGTTGGAACAAGCAAAGCTTCTCCCAATTCAAGGCCACATTTTAGTTATTATTATAATCATTTATTATGTTAGGATTAAGTCATAAATTGGGGCCAGGTGTGGTTGGACCTGGGCCAGTGTTCCAAGACCCTGAACCAATCTTTTGTGGAACGTAGTCTGAGCTCTAGATTTGTAACAAAACCAGACAAATCTCAAGATGGTCTCAAGTTGTGTTGCAAATATTTCAGGTCACCTTAGAAATGCGTCTTTGAACCCGGGGCTCTAACAACGCATCATCCTCTCCCTGGTAGCTGGAGATGGACATGGCAGGGAGTAGGGGATCAATTATATAATCAGAATTTGGAGATGGAGGTCAGGATTGAGGAGGTATTCCTCAATCCCAGCCTTGCAGTGGGAGTTCAGTGACGATGCTGAGTTCCCAGGGCTGAGCAGCTGAACTGCATTCCTAGCTGCAGTTATTTATATTCCACTAACAGCGTTGTTTACACAAACTGCACGAATGCAAATCAACATGAGGAAGCGCCGGAGTCGGTGAGGTGTGCAGCGGTAACGGGCTCCTGGGATTGGTTTTAGTAATGTGGTGTTAACACAGCTACACATGGCTACACACACTTTCATATCTGAAGGAGAGGGAACACTCATTACCTGGGACACTGGCCGAGTCCTTGTACCTCAACAAGAGGGGGCGGGGGGGAATAAAAATGGACTTCATTATCACAGGCGGCCTGTCAATCACTTGCCATTTCACTGAACCTGTCTAACATTTCTCTGACTGAAGGGTTCCACTCACCCTCGCCCAGGGAAAGAGAGTTGGATGTGTTAAGTGTGAATGGAGACAGAGCGGGTAACATGGTGACTAGCATTGTTCTGCTGATTTCCCCCCACAAGCAGACATGAATTCAAACACAGCCTGAGACGAAAGGTTTCTATCTGTCTAATACACATACCCACAGACATGAACTCACACGACATCGCCTGCTATGCGACGTACTTAGCCCCCGTTACCGTAGTGTCTTGGTGCCTCCCAAGATATTTATCCTTGTGATGGGGTGTATAAATCCTGGACTAAAACTGAAGGGCTTAGAGAGCAACTCTGGGCCCCGATGATCTCAGCCAGCTGCACCTGCAGAGCTTGCCCCGGGGAGCCAGACAGCTCAGATGGGGTCTGACAAGGCAGGGAGATGGACCTACCCTGATTGTTCCTGAGGATGGACTGGTTTCAGTCAGTCCCTTTTTCTGTTGCTATTTCAGGACAGACCGCAAAATCTGGACAACAGAGTGGGTGGTAGGAAGTGAGCTGAAGGCACATCCATAAGGCACTCCTGGGTCCATTTAGACTGTCCTCTGGTGGGAAGGAGGGACGGCTAAATACCTTTCAAACCCCCTGGCAGGGGTCAGACACTCAGGGGCTTGGCTGTTGTCTCCCATATCTTCCAGGCACCCCGCCACACTGGGGGGAGGTAAGACTGCGTGGATAACCTGACCAGAAGGTTGCTTACAGCCCAAAAAGAAAAAGACCAACACCAGGCGTGACGGTGGGTCGGGGTAAAGCGTAAGTTCGCAGCAGCTATAGGCCGACCTTCTAACCATTAGAAGATGCTTCCAGTGAGCACCAGCCATCACAATCTTCCAAACACCCTGGTAGATGGGGAAGTGTTATTCCCAATTTACAGATGAAGGAAATGAGGCACACAGGCCCAAATCCTCAAGGGCATATTGGTGCCTGACTGCCATATGAGTTAAACATCGACATAGTCTCTGGCCCCAGATCAGGAAAGCTAAGGGCCGGATTTTTAAAGAAATTTAGGTGTCTAAAGATGCAGATAAGCACCCGGGCCTGGATTTGAAAAAGGATTTAGGCATTGCAATACCTGGATTGGGCCCCGCAGATGAATTAAGTGGAGAAACGTTCCCTCCAAAACTGAATTTATTTTAGCTATGAGGCATTCCAATCTTTCATAAAAAAAAAAAAAAATCAAAACCCAGACATTTTTCATTAAAAAAAGTCCTTGATTAATCACAAAACCCAATTTTCTGTCCAAAAACAGTTTTGACAGAAAATATTTCAACCATCCCTGATGTTAACCTTAAGGTCACGTGTGTGTTTATGGATCCTTATGAGTACTGACCACCGCATCCTAATGTGTTTTCGGGATCCCTTAAGGGATATAATCTACAGGGCCATTTGTATGTTTTCTAAACCCTCAATAACCGGGTCACTGAAGTCTTACCCAGAAATGGGTCAATGCCATTTCATTTAGCTCATCAGCCGCAAGTCACCTCCCAACCCACCATCGTGCATTTGGAAGGCTCTGCCTGCTATTCAGTCCCTTTTCTTTTCTCTGAACTTACATTTGCAAAACTACAGTTAAAAAAAATCTATCAAAACAAGATCCTTGCTAGTTTATGGTAATTAAAAGCAATAAATATTCCTGCACACAACACTATGGACCTTGAATAGCCAGCGGGTCAATACAGCTTTCCTAGTGAGCATGGTAATAAATCTTTATTCCTTTTTGAATGGAAATAAGGGCAGGATTTTATTCATGAATTCTGTGACCCGGTGAAGTGACATTTTCAAAACAAACACTCCAGAAATGAGGAGTTTTCTCTGCAGAGTGGGTTAATCTGTTCTCTTCTCAGCATGTCTCTTTTATACTGATGATGATTCTCCCAATGCCTTTTAATCCCAGCAGCTACTTCGTTTGCAGCAGGAAGAAAAATAAAACAAAATAAAGACCCGAGGAGAGAACTGTGTAGCATTGGGGGGAAGGGGGAAATTTTGGAATGGTCCCGCTGAAGGTTTGTTCTGCACAGCATGTCTGGAGCTCTGGATTCAGGGTCCAGTCACGTTAATGGCGGTACCAAAACAGGGGGTGATCTTGAAGACTCAGCCCTACAAAGCTGCATTCCTTGTGCCTTCTGAGCTGTCGGACTTCATTAGCTTCTACTACTAGATGGTGGGTGTTTCTCTGAACCCAGATCAAACAGCAGCATTTTGCACTCATCTGCCATTGACATTATTTGGTTATGTAATTTAATTGGCTCGGGATGCTCCATAGGTGGGGGAATGAAGCCAGGTTTTTGCAAAACAAAATTGCAATGCAAAGCATGTAAATTGCCATCAAGTTCTGGGCTTTTAGAACTCTGCTTAGAGGGGAGGCAGGCTGCACAATGAAGTCTCTGGATTATTTTTTCCCCCTCGAAGTTGGCTGTGCTTTCTACCGACAAGGCTATGCTGTGAGAAGGGATTAGCTGTGGATTGAGTTGCTATTTGTCGTTAAACTGATGTTCTGAAACACTTACTGTGCCAAATTCAGTGTGGGTGTAACCAGGGGCAACTCTGTGACTACAGAGAAGCTGCAATGGGGAATGGGGCCCATTTTCCTCATGGTAGGGAACATGGCTCTTCCAGGATCTCAAGTTTTGGGGTTTTTGCATACTAATGTTTGAGTTCAGCTTCCCTCCCCATTCCTCTAATAGAGGAAGCTTTGTCCGGTTTGCTAACAACCATTCACTTGCCATCGGCTCTCTGTCTAAACTTCTAGAGGTATTTCTACGATACCCAGTGTCCTACTTGCTGGAGTCTAATAACGAATACATACATCGACATATCTGCACATATGCCTTGTCCTAATAGCATGGAGCTGGTCCTACGGAAAGTAGAATTCTTCTGTGTGCTGTCATTTTGGTGGGAGAAATATTGCCCTGCCTATTGATGGAGCCTTTACAAACGACAGCTAATTAAGCCGGTCCCAGGGCTGCCATGTGAAGTAGAGACCCGTCCAGCCCATTTTAAAGAGACAGGCCCAGAAAGGTCAAGCCACTTGCCCAGAATCACACAGCACGTTAATGGCAGAGCTGGGAAACACCTCTGACTATCCATCAGGCTACAGGAGAGGCTGTCCGGCTGCTAGAAATAACTGCTGCTGGCAACACCCATTGCTGTTTGCTTCATCCTACTGAACGTGACACACATGCAAGTTGCATGATGATGGAGGCTATGAGAAGATCAGAGAATGGTAGGGGAAAAGAAAAGAGTCTTGCAATATCTGTAAGTGAGGCTATAATTCAGGATGCTATAAGCAAGCCAAACCCTTATTGACTGACTGCAATCATCATCTGACCCTGAACATCAGGGCTGATGGCCTTAACCAAAGTGGACATAGCAGAACTGTGCTTTCCACGTAGACTCAGAGCACTTTGGTGGCAGTAGCACTGTCTAAGATTAATTTAAGTTATTGTCATTATGATTTTCCTTTCTCTCTCTCTGTCACATACACAATCTGTTTGGACCAAAACCTACTGGTTTCCTTCTACTTAGGATTAATTAAAAAAGAAAAGTCAATAAGTCTCTCAGCAATTATTGTCTTTTCCACTTGGTCATTTGAGGCAGTAAGAGGCTTAGAAATTGAATTTTCAGAGAGAAAACCATGTCTTGTGGGTCCCAACACAAGGTTCTCTAATAAAAGCCTCATTTTCTTTAGCTGATCATAGACCTGGCTGCATGGTTTCCCCTCCTACGGTTTGTAGTACAGGCCATTTTATTTTTGTATAGTCTCCTTAATCACACTCAGAGAGATGGAAAGGAAAAGTTTTCAGGTGGGGGCTTGGGAGTTTTTGTGTGCACGTCTGCGTGTGAGATGTTTGGGAGGGGAGTGTTAAATATAGATGGGACATTATAAATGAAATAATGTTAATCCTTAACTGGCCAGTTGTTCAGTGATAGTCTGTGCACTAAGCAGTGTGTCCAAATCATAATCACAGGCCTGAACCGAAGCCCACTAGGAGTTTTCCCATTGACTTCAATGGGTTTTGGATCAGGCCTCACTTGAGATCCGTGACCGTATCACAGACATAATTCAGCAATGAGGGATGACTGTGTTCCTGATTCCTAATTAGATTTCAGCCCCTGTCAGATCACTTTGGGACAGAAAGTGTAAAAACACCAGACCACCACACAAGCTTTAATCGTTTATTTCCTAAGGAAAGCAGGAGTTAGGCTAGATGGCACCGCAAATCTACAACATGAGGCAAGGGTAAGACAGAGGCAGAGGATAAAAATGAGAGAGAGAGAAAGAGAGAGAGAGGGAGAGCACCAGACACAAGGAGAGAAGTAAGATTAAAGAGATGAAAAACCAAGAAACTGCTATATTCTACTTTTACTTACACTACTATATACTGGGTTTTCTGGAGTTAATCAGATTACACTGTGAAAAATGAGTACAACATTTAGCCCTACCCCTCTTGGTAGTTAGTTTTACAGAATCAGGGCTTGAAGTTAATTTTCACATTCCCATTTGGTGAGTCCAGCAAGCATTTCTCAGAAGGAGAGAGAGAAGGGAAAATCGTGCGTGCTTTTTTCATAACCAACCTGCTTCGCCCAGAGCTCCTGCTGGGTGAACAGCAGTGCTCCCTGCAGGTTTGTTTAGGAAAGCTACATTGGTTTCTCTCTCAGTGCGTGTGTTAACGGTCTTCTCTCAGAAGTGTCTCTCCTTGTGTTTATCAGCGTTTGAAATTGCTGGTGAAGAAAAATAAATCGAGAATAAAAAAAAAAAAAAAAAAAATCAGAGAAAAGTTTTATTGCAAAAAAAAAAAAAAAAAGAAAAAAAGAAACAAACCCAGAAAAAATTCTGAAGTCTCTGTGTCTGACACTGAGCACATAAGCCCCTCTCTGTTGCTGGCACCAACCAATCAGAACCTGGTTAAACAATATACCGGGGAGACTGATTATGCTGTCACCACAAACAGCATGTAAACATTATTCCTCATTTTCATAGCCAGAAAATGGTGTTTAATGCAGCTGGAGCTGCAGCTCAGTGTAAATGATGCAAGGCCCCTCTCTGATCACGGTTGCTAACGTCTTTGCCTCCTCGCTGGCTTAATCCATTTGGTGCCTTGACCGCTTGTGCTTTCTTTCAGGCTGCCCTTTCTTTTTCAGAAGAAGTCCATATGATTTGCCCACCCTGAAAAGTTGTAGGGTTTTTAAACCTGTCTTGGCACAGAAAAGAAAGGCTGCCAATAGTTAATAGACAGTAGCCGAGGCTAGCTTATCACTTCAGGCCAGGTTCTGACTCCATTGGTGCCACAGGAGCAAAGTGCCTTCTGATGTACTTAGAAGCTTTTTCCCTGAGGCACCCTCTATGCCCTTGGAATACACAGTACCCCACCTGCTTCCCCATTTATAGCTCCGCCTTCAGAAGATCCTGAAACTCTTTCCTCTTCAAAGTAGGTCTGGATGTGCCACCCTCTGGAGATCATTAATGACCCATCATGTTTTGGCCATGGGGAGTTACTGCAGGATGATGTGAGAGCTGAATGTTCCAACTCTCCACCGCCCGAGGCCCCTGCCAGCTTATCACGAGGGAGTGAGCTCAGGATCCGAATGCAAATCAACATGCATAGCTGAAATTATCCTGCATGGTAACCTGTCCCTGTGATGCCTGGCTGCAATACAACATGTGGGCAGGATGCCACGTGGCCCTGTGCATGTGATTAAAAATAACATCTTAGGGAACAGGGATGGAAATGTGTTATGGGGAGTGAGTATTGCATCAGTTGAATTGAGCCATTTGCAACATTATTGGCACTAATGTCGCTAATGCACCTGCAGGACAATGGCCCTGGATTGGGAGAAAATTAATGTGAGCAGAGGGTATGAATGCTGTTAAGGTACATAGATGATACTGCCTATTCAGGCATCATGGTGATCAGATAGAAAAAAGAGATAGAAATATTTCTACCTATGCACACCCCTTAAGCATTGCAAGACAGGTGCTCTACTCTCTCATCTAATACCTGAAAATTGCTTCATGCACCAATCAGCTCCTCAAAACAAACAAGAATTTTCAGCTAATTTCAGTGGAAACCTTGACTTGCTAGTGGCTTTCTGTCCATGGTGCTGAATTACTGAATCACCTAATGTTTAGAGCTGAATAAAGAACCAACGGTTCGTTAGAGGAATGTCATCGTTTCTCCAGTCAGCATGCTGCCCAAATACAAATAGCAAAATTCCCAAAATATTAGTCATTGTTCAAAATTATTTGAAAATGTCTTCAGTGAATGAAAGTCTTTGTCGGCAGATAGTTCACAAACAGCTCACTGGAAATGTTCAGATTCAGTGTTTGAAATCCATGCTGCATGGTTAGTTACATGAGTCACATATAAATGTGTCTGTTTTCTGGTTGGCTGACATGTAATTAATCCCATCAGCAACTGTGTCCACTTTGGAGGGCATCTCTGTGTGTGAAATTTGCTTGTGTAAAATATGAAGATAGTTGAGCTCCAAATTGACTTTGGATGAGTGTTCAGCTAGTACAGCTCATTTGCTAAAATAGTTGTGGAAAGCAGCAGGGGAACTATTAGAATTTTCCTAAGGGAGTCCAGGGGGTGGTGATTTTTTTTGGGGGGGGAGGGGCGGGGAGTCTCTCTGGAGCTGAGCACATGAAGTGTCAGAGGGGTGAGAGTCTCCCTGAGGTTCTCAGATGCACCTGAAATTCTCACAGAGGTAGGTGGGGCTTCGGCTTCCAGGGACCACCGTCTTCTTGACCCCTCTTTTGTCCCCAGCCCCTCCTACCTCTCTCAACCCAGGGTCACACCTCAGAGCCAGGAGACCCCATGCTGAATAGCCTGTATAATTCCAGCAGCTCTGTGTTGTGCTCTCGGCTGCCCACATAGACGTAGAGGAAGGTCAGCAGTCTGGCCTCTTAGTGGCTCCGTTTCTGGGCTGGGGCAGACATGGGCAGGGCCTCGAGCACAAGACGCCTGCGCCATGGAGCCGCCCACTCTGGGGAGGGACTGGGGACTGCTGGGGGGAAGGATTCTCAGCAGCCCTCTGTGGAAGAAGTCTCTGGGGGTGTTCAAGCCCTGGACAGGGCTGGATGGACCCATTGTAGCCTCTGACCCAAACCCTGGTTGTGTTGGTGGGCAGTAGAATGTATGATCAGTGGGGAGGCTGGCAGGGACCCCAGCCCTCCTCCTCTCATTACACCCCTTGAAAACAGACATAAAGAGAGACCAGAAGAGTCAAATAAAGTTTGTTCAGGACTTCAAATGAATATACATATACAGATCTACATAGACTTATCCCTGCCTCAGTGCAGGGGGGCTAGGGACTGGATGACATCTTGAAGCCCCTTCCAGCCCAACATTCCTTGGATTTCTCTTATCTTTATGCAATATTCACCCACCTCTGGTAACGTTACAGTCACGCCTGCGATATTACTTACAGTTGGGTTGGGCTTTTGCCCATAAGCCTCTGTTTGTGAGATTCATTATCTCAGTGGTTTCTGAATAGATGGGACTGAGATTTTTAATACCAAGTTCTCTTCTTGGAGGGACACTTCATTTAACTCCATCCCCCAAAATAGCGACACTAATGTAAGCAATTGATCGTTTAGCAAGCACAGAAGTATGGTCACAGCACAAAGGGAGAAGGAGGTGTTGGTAAGTCACAGGATTGCACATGCACTGAATGGCGAATTCTGCACTACTCTATTTTCTGGTGCTCATTGGGGATCTCCAGAAGCGTAAGTAATGCAATAAAATGCGCTGGAGCTAGGACTTAAAGGAGACTCTATGAACTCATCTACAAGAGGAAGCAAATGAGGCAGAATCCAAATGCTAGATACACAAACTTCAAATCAACGATGATAACAGAGAGTCGGTAGGTGGGTTTCACCTCTCCCCAGTCCACGTATGTTCACAAGCTAACGGGCCAAATTCTTGCTCTCAGTTGTGCCCATGAGACTGACTTTGCTGAATTCAATGCACTTATATGGATGTAAATGCAAACAAAATTTGGCCCCAAAGGGGTGTCCTTGTTGCAGAAGCCTTACTTAAATGGAGCGCTCTCTGAATGGTGGCTTCATTGATAGCACTGCCATCCTTGAGCCCAGACTAGAACATCTTCCTGGTAAGATATGATGATTCACTGACCAATGATCTGCTTTGCAAGGGGAATAGTGTATAAACAATACACCCTCCTTTTCTGGCTCTTCGTCTCTCTGCCACTCATTCTCTTTTTGCAGTGCTCGCCCCGTGCTTTTATTTCCAGTCTGAGTCTGACTTGACCTGGGTACCTCAACGAATCAGGAATAGAATCTAGTAAGGACAAAAATCACAGCCCGCTGGTTCAGCTGCTAGGCCACTGAACAAAACCCAGCAGAAACAACTCTGTTCGTGGTGCAGCCCCAAGACGGACCTTTCCCAAGGCAGCAGCAGGACACTTAGCTTCTCAAGGAAAGTCCATTGGGTGCATTCATAGTGACGACAGACTGTCATCAACAGACCACTCCATGAATCGCTTTTGATCGCTTGTTTTTACTTGTGGTCTACTCATGCTGCTCATAGATACTCCACTTAGTTACTGTACAGCAGGCTCCAAAGCAAAGGTCCCTCCCCATGCTTGCAGAGCGAAGGGAGCCACTTTGCTACTGAATGGTGTCTCGGAGCGCCATTCAGTAACCACCACACAACGCCTCGACCTTGCATTGTGATGTTTCTGGGGTGGATGTTCCATGGGGATGTGACTTGGTGTCACAATGTCCTCACACAAGGAGAATACTGCCAGGCAATGTCGGGACGTTAACACCGTCATTACTCAGTGGCTCTCTGTGTGTCATCGCCTCCGTTCTGGGAAAGAATCTCCTCCTAAGACGACCTTGCGCTTTTCATCTGGAGATCACTAAGCACTAAAAAACGGAGACGTTGAGAAGTCAAATTACATAAAGAAGGGCACACGTTGTGTCCGTAGCAGAGTTAAGATTAGAAGTGATCCCTCCTAGCTGCCATTCTATGCTCTGGCCAGGCTGCTGGGTGGGAAGGAGGAGAAGATGCTTTTCCTCTATCCTCTGCTTTGCACTTCTTCGACCACATGCAGGGTCAGGGACAGATCCTGGCAGTTCCCAGTCAGTTCACTTAGAACTCCCCATGTCTTCATAAAGCCTTACAGGACGCCACGTACAGTGAGAGGCTCTTACCCATGGACCCCACATGGGTCTCTAGAGCCACAAGCACAGTACCTACTGCTCTACATTTTAAATCTCACCCAATATTAGAAAAGAATGAGATATGTTTATGGAGGACAGGTTCATCAGTGGGTATTAGCCAAGATGGTCGGGATGCAACCCATGCTCCGGATATCCCTAAACCTCCATCTGCCAGAAGATGGGACTGGACAATAGGGGATGGCTCACTCAAAATTGCCCTGTTCTCTTCATCCTTCTGAAGATCTGGCACCAGCCATTGTGAGAGACAGGATACTAGGCTAGATAGACCATTGGTCTGACCGAGTATGGCTGTTCTTATGGGTTCCCCCCTCCCTTTTGAGCATTTATTGGAACTATCCCCTCCCCTGATCTACTTAACATGGCTAATGTATTGCTTTGCTTTTTATTTCTTCAACTCATGCTGTAGGTAATCTACTGAAACCCTTATTTATAGTCAGAATAGGAGGGAAATGATACACGGTCAAAGAATTGCGCAGATCATTAAAAAAATGCCTTTCCCTCTTTGACGCCTTAAACCAGTGTCCTTTCCTATACCTAACACAGCAATGTGCCCCTCACCCCTTTGCCCCTACCAAAGGGAAGAAATGAGAAATTCTGACTTGGGTTGATCACAGTGCATTTTTATAGTGGATCAGCACAGGATAATTTAGCACAGGTGCGTCTCTAATTAGGATATGGTTGGGGAATTTTGACCAACCCAGCTCACCCTTCCACCTGTGTGCTGGGGGCGGTGTGTGGAACTCACTCTCTCTTTCTCTCTCACAGGGCTGCCCCTGGAGCCAAGTGGGTGGCAGATGAAATGAATTCCCTGGTGAATGAGAATGCTAAAAGAGGGTGAATTTCACCCCTCTGTCGAAGGTGTCGGAACAAGGGCTATGCCATACCAAGGTCCTATTATCGCTGAAGAAGGATTTAAGCCGTGCAGTCTTTTTGCTGGCTGGCTGGCTGCACAGGGGTGAATTTCATCCAGATTGAGTAGGGTGGGTTTAGAAAGGGAGGCAAAAGTTGCATCTGTGTAGACTTTGAGGACTGGGGCTTTGGCCTAGGCAAACAGCAGAGAGGTATTTGGTTTCCGGGTCTGGAATAGCTCTGGGATTGTGCTGCAGTGAACTGAGGGATGAGTGTACAAACTGAAACTGAAGATGATACAGATTCCCATTCACCCTCCGTCACCTCACTCACTATGCTCGAGAACCCGACCTGCAAGAGGAAGTGGAGATTTCCTCTCCTGCAATGACAGGATATTAATGTAGGTATCTCCAGTGGCCCTGACAGTTCAGAGCAGCTACCATTAATTGCTCAGCCACATAAAATGTAATCTAGACATCAGCTGCCTTTACTGCAAAGTTTAAGGTCTGATTGATGTTCCCGATTGGAACTAAACCATCGAACCACACCTCTGAATAAGGGACAAAACAACAGCTTGGATTAACAGGGACATTGAGTTTTAACATTCAACAGGATAGCAATTCAAAGTACCTTACCAAAACATTGTAATTCCAGGTAATAACTTCATCAACTCCTATTTCCCCCTTGAACCACAAAGAAAATATTTGAGTACCAACAAAAAGATAACAAAAATACATTAAGAAATACACAGCAATTCACAAGTCAGAGGTAAGGTTGTTGGGCTGTGATGAAATATACAATTGTATATACTTGAAAAGAATAATGTCTTTGTTTATTATAAGGGCTATGCAAGATTTACGATATTGCAATATTATTATCACATACATGATTATTATATGTTATTTTTATTACAACAAGGCAATAATACCTGGATTGTAAGCTCTTTGGGGCAGGATTTGTCTTTTTATTGCATTTGTCCAATGGGGTCGTGGTCCATGATGCGATCTCTTAGGCACCACCACAATACAAATTAATAAATAAATGATATTCTTAACTATTTATTTCCTTACTTTTAAGTGCTTGGATTTTGTAAGTGATGCAATATATATCTTTTGCCGCTTTGCAGTGTGAACTGATTTTGGAAATGAAGTGTTTTGGTATTAGCATTTCCCAGGGTGTTTTTTGTTTGTTTGGGGCTTTTTGTGTTTTTTAAAACACCTTTTATTTTTTAACGTTTTGCTTAGGTGACTGAAGATACAGGGTGAGCGTATGAGCTGTGCTGATTTACACCAACTGAGGATTTGGCCCATGTATTTTTTTTGCCAAGATTTGAATAAGTGGGATGGATGACTCATCAGATTACTAGTAAATTAATGTCATGTGTGGCTGACACTGACTGCGCTATTACCTGCCGCCCCGCAGAGCCCTGCCTCATTTGATGTGGCAGGATAGACACATTTACTGCCTAGCTAAGATGGCCATGTGTGCATATGCAACGTAGCCTTGCTTCACTCCAAATATAGGTAAAGTCTGCTTAGAGCCCCTACTGCTGGCAATGCGGGAATAACCAGTTCTTAAAACAGCTGTCTGCCGGCTTTGTTTACTTTACTGATGCAATAACCCTCCCCTTTTGTATGGATCATAAGCTGGATCCTGGACCTTCACAGCACAGACCTCTTCTACATGACCTAATTGTATAACTTCATTAGCTGGCAGCAGTAGCTTTCCTTTCCTGGACCAGCTACTAGAGGGAGATGTGGTACAATCTGTGCTTGAGTTACACTAGTACCTGCCTTTAGCAAGCCATCAGATGCATCAGAACTCACAGTCCTTCCTCTGGTTCCCTTTTTAATTCATCTTCCAAGAATCGTTTTGTTGGTCTGAAACACATCAGTGCCTCTCCCCTTTCAGATGAGAGCTAGTATCTGGTGCTTGATTAGAGCATCTCTGAGGGCCACACCTCTTGACAGAGTGGAGGCTGAAATCTGTACATCCAAGACGTGCCTGGGTCTGAGTGTCTAAATTGTGTAACGCCTCCTGCTGTTGTTCGCTATCTGACCTTTTCAGTAGCTTCTGAAAGAGCTTCTGTCTTTCCACTCCTCATCAGGAATGCGGCAGGACTTTTTAAGGAAGAAAAGGGTTGTCTGGGCATTCTCGACAGGCCCACTGAATTAGACATTTACCCCAATCTCCTTTAGGAGGGATCTGTGGCTTTATTTTTCCTCCCTTGAGCAGGATGTGTCTGCAGAAGGGTGACATTTCATAGACATTCCCAAATGCAAGAAGTAAAACCCATGACAGCCGAACACACTTTCTCTCTCTCGTTCTCTTTCTCTCTTGCATCTATGTCACCGCAGCTCCAGCTTTGCGAAGGAGCCAGCAAAGCACTATGGTCTAACTCTTTACAACCCCCAGGTTGGTCGTTCACAGCAAAACTAATTAAAACTCTTTCAAGGCTCTTGTTGTCCCAACCCCTCTCCCCTTCCTTCCTCGCCCCCTTCTCATTTCCTGTGTCCAGGCCTTGAAATGCTTGGGCTTGCCACAATAATTGATAGCTTCTGGCAGTACAAACACAAAGGCCTGGAGACCGAGCAGATCCAGCTGGGGTTTTGTATTTTATTGTTTGTTTTTCTTAAATAAAGGAAAGATTTATAAATGAACGAAATTGATTGTAAATAATAGAACATTGTCCTTTTATAATAGCTTATTGTAATTGAAAAATACCCACGAGTAATCTGCACTTGGGCCACATTTATGCCTCCTTTTCACTTTGTTACTTTCTAGAGGGGCTCACACAGATGCTTTGCATTTTCTATGGCTGATCAGTCATCATACGCTGCCTTTTTCCCCAGCATGGCATGCTGGGCTCACATATGCCTGTATCTTACAGCCATGCTACCTCTGGCTGCGGTCTTGGCTTCTCCCCCAAACTAAGCAGGTTATGGACCTGGTCAGTGCTTGGATTGGAAACTTTCAAACTATACAGTTCTGCAAGAAATGTGCAGCTGTTTAGGCCTTTATGGTTGTGAGTATGCTTGGCCATATGGAACATCACACCGACATGGGGGAAAGGAGTCTGATGGTACAAAAGTCTTTATCCTCTGAAGCTGGCAGGGAATCTTCTTTAGCAGTAGAGGGCACATGACACACACAGTGGAACAGTTCTGATTCCGTCCAGTACAGAGACACTCACTGTTTATTTTGCTATCTGTATGAATTGCTGCAGCCATATCTGGATTAGGAACCTGTGCCTTAGAAGATGGCAGACTGGCTTGGTGCTCCAGAGGCATGGGTTCTTCTCTTGTTTTCCTGGGCAAGTCACTTTCCCCTTCTGTATCTCACTTTCCCCATGTGCAAAATGGGGATAACGATACTGTAAATCACTTTACTTCCTATTGCTATCTAAGAGCTGGGTATTATTACTGCTACTATGACTACACAACACTTTAGGACAGGAAGTGAAGGATGCTGTAGTCAAAAGCACACAGGGACTTTAACTAGGCAGAATACAAATTGCGCAGGACACCAGGGTTAACTCCCCAAAATACGCCACGGGGCCTTAGTAACTACAAGGGGTCAGGACTCTCTTTCTTGTCTGACCCTAACGGCAGTACCTGCAGTATAGCCCCCTCCCCACACACACACACCCCAGGGTGGACATGGACTCAGATGAAATCGTCACTACTAGCACTTCCCTGGCTGCTTTGCATCCAAGCACTAGCGTCGCTGAATGCAGCCAGTCAAGCCTATCGCTCAAGGCATCATTGTTCATTAATTATTATGAATCTTCCTTTCAGCTGATGGGCATCTAAAAGGGTGCCTGTGTCAGACACCAGACACCCAACGAGTCTGTACAACAAACGGAGCCTAACAACCCCCAGACCCACAATGCAGCAGCAAAGCCTCACCAAGCACTGGAGAGAACCAGCTAATCCCTTAGTGCCAGAGATTAAAGAGACTCACTCTCCCAAGGTACTAGAGTGCACCATTCCCTTCCCTGGCACCATTCCCTTCCCCAAAAGCCTCAGAACAGCGATCACGCCTCTGACTCGCTCAGCGTGCTGGCTCCATTGGCCGCCCAAGGGTGGCTTCGCACAGGGAATGTCTTGCCAGCAGCTCCCTGTCTTTGATCTCAAGGGGGATCTCTGTTGATCCCTTCTGCAATAGTGTGCCACAGGTGGGCGGGGGGGGGGGGGGGGAGGGAAGGAGGGCGGGTCTCAGAGATAGAAGATTCCAGGCCATGAGCATTTATAGATCAAAACCAAATCGCCGCACAGATCACACAGAACCAGAGTCATGTTTTCCTGGAGGGATACCTTGCCTCCAGTTTCTGCATCCTGGCATTTTCAGTGGTGCCAAGGGCATTTGGCACCTAAATCTCATTGAAATTCAGTGAGCATTCTTTGCCTAACTTTTCCCTTTGGAAATGCCACCCTTGAGTAAATCTAATCTGGGGATATCAGGTGCTGATCACAGCCAGGGTCCCCCCCATGGGGGGGTGGGCAAGGGTACATTTTACCAGGGCCCGGAGGGGCCCGGCCCAGACTGCAACCCCCATTACCATGAGGAAAACATTTTTCATGGCTCATGAGATTGTATGTATGGGGTGAGGAATTGTGGTATGTGTGTGGGAGGGGGCCCATGTTACAAGTTTGTACTGGGCCTGAAAAAAATGATGCTTGGGTCCTGATCACAGCAGTGAGGTCTGCATGCTGCAGCCCTCCGGGATAGGTGCAAAAAACCATGCTGGCCACAGACTCGATAGATGTACTGTTCTGTGAAGCTCCCTCACACCTCCCTAGATGCCTCAGCAAAGGGAGGCAAAAGGGGCAGTTTGGCCCAGGTCACCCATTTGAGAGCCCCCCCAAAATGATGGCAGGGCAGCCAGGTCAAATTTGAGTGAGTGGCATTGCACCCATCCTCGATATGGCTGGGAGTGACTTGCCCATCCCGGCTGGGCCCAGACCCCACCACTGGCATCATTACATTGGTCTGGAGGCAAACTGCCAGGCCAAGCACCTGGAGGCAGAAACTAGGCTGGGAAGAGGTGGGACTAGGAGTGACCCCCTACCCACATGCAGGACAGAAACTCTCTCCCCCCCCATCCTCATGTAGCCCCAGGGGCCTGGGGTGTTATGTCTCCTCCTCTCTTCTTCAACGCCATGGTAATTTCTTTGGGGGAGGGCGGAGGCAGGGTCTCTCAAAATCTCTGTGCAGCTCGAGTCTCATCATGACCAATCTTTTTACTTCCCCATCGCTGCCAGGGGTTGCTGGCTGCATTTTCCATTTTCGTTAGCATCGCCCAGCTGGGATGGATCCCAGGGGTATCAGACAAGGCTTGTCAACCCTTGTTGCTCTTTTGCTCACTGCACCATAAAACCTACCATAAATCCTGCCCAAAAAATTCTTTATAGAGTCCACCTGTCTGCAGCAAATAAATCAATTGTTCTAAATTAAATTCTGTAAACCTGAGTGGCACAGGGTTCCATGTCTGGAGTTATTCAGGCACCAAGAACACAGTAATTTTCTAAGTCAACATTCTGACCCTGCCTTATTCACTTGCTGATCATGATAAAATGGAATTTTACACACACACACACACACACACACACACACACACACACGCGCACACAGAGGCCAGTTGAAATAGCTGTATTAAGTGTGTTCCTGAGAAGGGGTGTGTTAGGGCTCCCCAGCTCCGTCTCTCTCAGTTCCCAAACATGTTTGCAGACAGAAAGCAGCAGGCCAGAGTCCAAAGTGCAGGCAATGAGACGTTTATTGGGGCCAAACAAGAAAGCATAACACCATAGCCCTTCACACCAGTAGGGCTTCCTTTCTCATAACAGTAGTTCTGTACGCCCATAGAGTTTCTTTCCCCTTAACCATAGCTCTATATGCCCATACAGCTCCCTTTCCCCCTCCTTCTTCTTGGTAGGCTCAATTATATCTGTAATGCTTCCCGCCCCCGGTACCACACCTTCCAATTTATGGTCATATTGTGTTTTGGAGAATCTTGAGTCTGGGGGCTTTGGTACCATCTCTTTTATACCCCATGGAAGGGGTAGGGAGCGAGGTTATATTTTGGCCATGGTAATTTTTATAGCCCTTTTGTGTTTCTTTCTCACACCTCCTTTTACCCCCCCTTGCTCTTTCCAATCGGTTGGTTGGCCTTACTCTGACATCCGTCTTGAAGAGGAGTCAGAGCTATCCTTCATTTGTGCATTCGTATATCAAACCCCCACTACATCCCAGAACATTTTAACTACATCCCGTATCTCTTCTCGGAGTAATAAAGAAAACCCAGCTGGTTGTGGGAAGGCAAGAGTAACACACAATGTCTTTGTTCTTTCTTTACGTATGCATCTTGAAGACCTTAGCTTTCAGATAGGCAAGCGGGCCCAGAATTCCATCCCAGGCAAATACACAGGCCTACATATTTATACAAACCTAAATTTTATATTACTAATCCTAACAGGGTAGTGGAGAGAAGGAGGGAGGGGCAGCTTGCCTCCAAAGGACAGAATTAAATCAAGATGTATCTGCTCCCACGGACTCCTGTTCTTATATATCTTTCTGCTTGTCTTTTGCCTGTGCCAACTTCTCACAGGCAACAGCAGTAGTGTCAGGCAAAGGCCTCATTAGACACGCCTCTCAGGGAACACTGATGTGTCATTAATTAAGGCTCTTTCACTTCCTCTTTCCTGCTGGTTTCAAGGACCAGCCAGTGCAACGTTACTCTCTTAGCCTCTTCCATCTCTGCCGTCCCCACCTTTCTCCAAAGTGAAACAAGTGGCTCTTTATTCTTTGGCAGAGTGCGAGCAGAATGGCATCCTGCCCCTTAACTGAACCCTAAAATCCTCCTGAGAGGAAGGCAGGAAGGAGAACCATGGCCAAGTCCCTTGGACGACATTGGACAGAACGGTTCTCTGTTGGTGGATTTCTTGGGCTGAACGAGGCTCTGAGAAGAAAGGAGAGGCAAACACTGGTATATCCTGGCACCAGAGTAATCCAGCAGCTTTCCCCCTGGCTACTACCCTTCAGCTGGTAGCCCTGGGAGCTTTCCCATTAGAAGAGCTCGAGCTGTCATCTCGATGGATTCCCTGGCTAGTGCTTTTAATGTTTATTTTTTCTGGAAGAGCTTTAAATGCTGTGCCCTCCAGGGGAGGCTTGCAAGAGGATTTAAAAAATGGAGGCCCTTTCTGAGGAAGACCAGGTCCTCTGTCAGGCTGCACCTCACACCCCATCTGGAACCAACTGGCCAGACCAAGACATAGGCTGGGCAGCCCCTCACTGCTGCCACCTATCCAGTCAGACAGGCTTTCAGCTCCTGTGCAGTTTAAGCTAATCTGATGCCAGTTCTCCCAAATGTCAGAGCAGCCCAAGTTTCACTGTGGCTCACAGTCTCAGCAGTTGAATGGGAGGTGGTAAATGGGCCCAGAAGACAAGTTCATCGGTTAGGACCAACTTCTGCCACCCTGACTCTCACTGAGACGTTTCTAACTCCACGAGTCATCCTCATTCCTACCAATCTGAAAACAGTACTACTCAGTGTGACTCAGTGTGGCAGAACTAGGCCATAAGGGTGGGGGGGGAGGAGGCGGGGGCAGCAGACTGGAGGACCAATCCCCAAAGCCTGCAAGGTCTGTATGAGTGCAGATGTGGTGGCCACTATTTTGTCCAACAAGTTGTGGATTGATGGAGGTGAAATATCCCAGGCTTCTCCTGGAAGATTTCACCCTGCAGGTAGACAAGGCTGCAAATGCATAAGCCCCAAACTCATCTCCTAACTTGCTTTTCTAGAACTTTCACAGGTCATCTCTGGTCCACCCTGGACCTGGTCTTCAGCCTAGATGTTAATTTCCAGGCACCCTAAAGGAAACTCCATCCGAGACTTGTGAATCTGAACTGTGCCCCTCCTAATCTGTGAAAGAGAGATGTGAAGAGCTGGTACCACTCCAGTCTGAAACAGAAAACACTTGCTTCTCCGAACGTGCAATAGTCTGACCAATGCAGAAGAAATGCTTCCTGGATATACATTGATTCTAGCCAACTACTGCCCAGTATCAAGCCTCCCACAACTGAGCAAGCCATTTGAAAAGCTAACCCAAGGCCAACTCATTTAACTGAAGCTAATATTCTAGACTCAGCTCAACCTGGAGTCAGGACATGAAACTGAAACCGGGGTAGTAGCACTGATGGATTATAACCTCACGTCAATGGACAGGATGTTCCATTCTCATCCTCTCGGATCTCTGTGCAGCATGACCCATTCAACCATGAGATACTTGAGAGAGGTCCAGGGAAATGTGTTAAAATGGTTAGAGTCATTCCTGGAGAGACGTACTCAAGGAGTAGTGATGGGAAACAGCACCTTTACCACTAAACACCTTACTTGCGGAGTCCCAAAAAGATCAATTATTTCTCTGGTCTTTTTCAACATCTGCATGCTGCCAGTGGGTGAACTGGCCAGGCATCATGGACTCAAGTGCCAGTGATATGCAGTCATAGATAGTTCTACTTGTCCTTCACCACATACCACCATACTGGTACCATTAAGTGCTTAGATAAGATCAGCTCATGAATGAAGAACAGCTGGCTGAAGCTGAACCCAAGCAAAACAAACGTGATGATGGTGAGGAGATGAAAGAATTTAAGAGTTGACAGATCCTGTGCAGTTTTCTTTGGTTGCAGGTACACTCCCATGGTTATTTAATTCAGTGCATAGTTTAGGAGTACTCCTGGATTCCTCTTTGATGCTAAGCTCTCACGTAGAAGCATTCATGAGTAACAGTTTCTGTCCTCTTTGGTTGGATTGGAGATTCTCCCCCATCCTCCTGGATGATGACCTGGCTTCAGTTATGCATGTCTCCATCACCTTTCCACTGGACTCCAGCAATGCGTTATAAGTGGGCATGAAGCCATCAGTGTTTTGGAACCTCCAGCTAGTACAGACCACTGCAGCATGTCTCCTCAGCAACTCAGGTCTACCTGTGCCGCACAGCAAGTACCTGTCCTTCACCGTCTACACTGGCTTCCCATGTAGGCCATTAAATGAAGTTCAAGGTCTCGGTCCTTATCTTCAGGTGTTTCATAGCTCATTAAATATTCATGAGCCAAGGATATCTAAAAAGACGACCTAAATCTCTGGGATGAAAACTGTGGTTGACAGCTCTGCTCCTCTGAGACAATGGCGATTTCTACAATAAGGGTGAAGCTCATCTGTGCAGGAGACAGAGCTTTCTTGGGGGGTAGTCTGAGGCTATCGAGTGAACTCTTATGGGAACCAAGGCCTGATCAAACCTCACCACCTTCTACTCCAAGTACAAGGCACATTTCTTCAACCTTCCTTCTCTACCAAAAACATACAGCAACATATAACAGCCCCAAAACAAACACACAAACAAACCAACCAAAAAATGAAACCTCCCCCTAAAACACAAAACAAAACTGCCCTACCAAAACAAGACTTCACTATACACACTTCTCCCCCGGGGTAGAGGATGAGAGAACAAGGAACAAGATATTAGTCACATTACTTAGTGCACTACTGGAAGGCACTCAGATGCTATGACAATGATGAGCATGTATAAGAACCTACCCAGAACAGAATAGAATTCAAACACTAAAAATGCAAGTACTCACCCAAGAGGTGCTGGGCAGCTGAGAAAGAGAATTAAGGGGCTAGATAATTGACAAATGACCCAGTTTATAGTTGCACAAGCTAAGATGAAAGTAAATGAATACCCTGCTTCAGGTAGGTAGGTGATAACTGAACGGCTCAGGAAGGATTCTTTGTGTGTTTCCTTTGAACAGGTGTATTACTGGGTGGGGGAAGGTTAGTCTTTTTCTGGAGAATTAGGTACAGACCATTGCACGGAGTCATAGGGTTTAAGGCCTGAAGGGACAACTAGATCTAGTCTGACATCCTATATCTCACAGGCCACCAACACCACCCAGCACCACAAACTAAACCCAACAATGGGAATAAGACCAAAGAATTACAGCCCATTGGAGACTAATTTATTATGTGCTATAGGCAGAGAATAGGAGGAACCAAGACGGACCAGTGCTCAAGGCCCCCGCAAGGACAGAGGAATGATTAAGCAGCATACCTGATTATATAGACTGATGGACTTATCTGTTATGCCAAAGCCCATGCCACTGAGTATCTGCCAGCTTCATGCAGGAAGTAACGCAGTGGGAATGGCACACCCAAACCATGGGAAGCCAGTTCCAGCTCAGTGCCTCCTCTTACCTGATTTTAAATTAAATGTCAACCCAGAGCCAAAGTTTTAGGTGCATGGAAGACTCAGACGGGTCCCACTTTGATGGGGTAACAAGGAGGGGGCAGGAACAGCAATGCCACCCAGAGATGAACTGCTAGGAAAAGGTGAATGTTCTGTTAATACCACTATCACTGTGGACGTCAAAGCAGAGCTTCCACTCTATGATTATTGTCCTCGGAGGGAGGAATTTCAAGCCCTGAGTCTGTGTGTGCGTGTGCATCTCCTTGTGTGAGGCCAATATTGTACATGTATGTGTGTCCGCTTGTCTGAGGCCAAGATTGCATGTGTGTGTGCCCAGGTGTGTGTTTGGAGACACATGCATCTATGTGTGGGAGAGCAAGACGGCCTGGGTAGGGATTTGCCTGCGTGCACAGAACAACCCTTCTGCTGAGGGAAGCAGGAATCTGCATGAACTCTGAGACGTGAGTCAGCAGAAATCACCCTTGTGATGGGAGGCATTCAGCAGGAAGGGCATTCCCACTCAACCCAACCTCCTTGACTTGCCACCGCACCTCAGCCTGGCCTGGAAAGTGCTGCTCACTTTGGCAGCTACTCTTCGTTCCGGTCCCTAACTCCCAGCTACCCCAGCTGCAGTTCCTCCTCCTGCTCAGCCTTTCTGTCTGTCCCTCCTTGACGTTGTTCCCCTTCCCCTCGCTGAGCAGCAGAGCAGATTGTCTTGCAGTCAGCGACTCCGCTGCCACTGAGCGCATCAGAGCCAGAGCTGAAATCCTTGTGCTGGTTCATCCCATCCTGCAGTGCCCCAGGTACCACAGCCAGCCCCCTTCTCGGTGTGAGAGCCGGAGCGGAGCTGCTCCAGTGACATGGAGAAGGTGACAGCTCAGCAGGAGGACCTCTCGCTCACAGCAGCTCCTCTCCCCTCTTTGCCCGCCATAATTAATATCCTTTTCCCTGCCGGCTGTGAGGCTCTGACAGGCTTTATTTTTAACTCCACTTAATGACAGAGTATTAAGACAAAACGCAACTTCTGTGAGCCCCAGGCAATGGGGAGGCATGCAGGCCTTGGAGCATTGCGGTACCTGGCAGGCAGACTCCAGCACACAGGCAGCGTCTGAGAGATGCAATGGGTTCAGCGTGCTGAGCCGGGTGTAGGATGGATGCACAGTGCGCTGGCTCTGTGAGGTGCTTCATCTGGGGCCGGATCCTGCCCCACTGAGGTGAAGTGAGAGTTTAGACATGAAGGGGAGATTTGTCCTTGACTTTAGTAGGAGTGAAGTGTCGCCCCCGTGGCTCTGGACGTACAGGGACATGTATGTTGTCAAGGGACTGCGGGACATCTAGGACCCTAAGATGGCTCCAGTCTGACAGTCTTATAGAGAAGATGATGTGTATTAAAAAGGGACATGAAGATCTCTGTTCCTCCACAGGAAGGAAGGCAAAACAGGGTTGGTGGAAAAGGAGGGAGTGACTGCAGCCAATGACTGAAACCTTTGGTTCAACCACAAGGCAGGGCTAGGGCAGGGAAGGCCTAGGGGTTTGAAATGATGATGATCATCATAGCATCTATGCACCTTCCAGGGTAACTGAATACTGCTCCCAGGTGAGGTGTGACAAGGCCACTAGTGAGTTTCATGGAATTTTCAGCTCTTCTCCCTTCCCTGGTGACAGGACAGCCTTCCTTGCAGTAGGTCTTTTTTAGGGAGAGATGATGGAGGGGAAATTACTGCCATAAACTCTCTGTGAGCACCTTACTGTTTGGAGATGCTCACTTTGTACCAGTGATAGAATTGCAGCTGCAGAGACGCTATCTGTATATGGCATGAACTCTAGCGTGATGGGAGTCAGGAGTGATCTCCCATTTAAATTATTCTATTGGGCTTTATACAGCTCCCACTATTATGGCAACCAGGCACTTTAAGCAATATTTGGGTAGTTTATGTAAATGTTACTGTGTGTAGAGACCGTATGGGCAAGGCAGAGCCTCAAACTTGACATGCGACATCAGCTCTGTTAGCAATGACTCCTCACACTGCAATGCCAAGGTGTCTAAATCCCTGTAGCACAACATCTGGCTTTTTCACCACGACACCATGCTATAAATGCAACTTCTGTCCTGACCTTCAGCTCTCTTTGCTCTTTCAGTAAAAGGGAAGCAGTGCCCTTCAAACCTGACTGGTAGCACCTCCTGGTTCTCCAATCATGGCCCCCTCCCAAACAGAAACCACTAACTGCTGAGCTGTGTGTTGCTTTTGTGGAAAAGGTTCCTTGTGGATCAAGTTGAGACCAATGAATTCATCTTGTTTGCTTAGTGAAGACCAGCTCTGCAGTAGCAAGAGCAGCTACTTTCTGTGATGCCAAGACCTCCCTTGGTCCCTTGTTCATACCAGCATGGTCAGAGTTGACCTACAAGGCTGGCGGTGTGCAGCAATCCCTCCTTGCAAACCTCGGTCCATCCTATGATGAGAGAGATCCTCCCCTACAATTAGCACCACTGACACTCTGGATTCCAGGCCAGCGCCAAGAGTAATTGCTGCTCTAGATTACTTTATGACATAAATGTTGATATTCTGTTGGCATAACTTGCAATAATGTATGCAGATTGCATCCTTCTAGTGCCTTAATTACTATTTCTCTGCAAGGAATAGTCAGGTTACTCTCTGCTTTGATTTCCAGGAGATAAATACCCTTCTTTAGAACATGGGGAAAGGGAAAGAGAGTGAAAGATTGAACATTCACCAGAATGGACCAATAAAATAAAGAGAACTGGATTTGTCTTTCATGTGTGTGGATGGGGGAGGAATGGGGATTGGTCCTAATTCCCTGGGTTTAATCTTCTCTCTGATTGGTTTTAAGGGTCAACACTCCCCACTTCCTAAGTAGATGAGAGAAACAAAGAAAGAATTCAAGACTTGCCAGGGAGCAAAAGTCCTTTGATGCTTTTCAGTTAAGCTAACTTTAAGGAGAGGAATTTTACTAAGCAATAACCCTTAATATATTTTGAAATTGCTGCAACAGATATTTCAGTAATATTAATCACAAAATGTGTGCAAAAGGAATAACAAATAACGTTGTCCAAAAAAGGGAATAAACAATGACTGACCATAAGGTGTTGAAGCAGTTGGAGAGTTACAAGGAACAGCGAACTTAGGGTAATTATATCCTTGTTACCCTTCATTGTTTACCATTCCATGCCTTAACTATTTCCTTCTTTTGGTACATACTTCTTCTTGTCTTGGGTTATTTCCTAAGAAATGACGAGGAAGTCAGACTATTGGCAGATTGGACGCAGGCTGTCAGAAACTACAGGGAAGGTCTTCCTCAGCTGTTGCTATATATCTGCCTCTTCGTGTATGTGCTGCCTTTACTAACTGTGAGATAATAAATCCAATCAAAATTGACTTATCCAAGAACTGTTATTATTAAATGAAATTTAAATTCAAAGAACATTATCAACTAAACGCAATATCACAATCAAGACTTAAAAATGATTGGCTATTAATTGGTTGTCGATAATTGACAAATTATTAATTATCATAAGGAGGTGACTCCTCCTCAAGGAAGAACTTCTTATTGAAGAACACGAAAGTGCTGCATTACATGGGCCAAGATAGATATGCTCTTCAGGACTCAAAGGCATGCATGGAGTTACTAATTATCATCTGTCATATGGGGCTGCATAGAGGCCACTACCAAGGTCAGGACCTCATTGTGCTAGACACTGAACACACGCATAGTAAGATACAATCCCAGGCGTGAAGAGTTTAAGGTCTAAATAACAAGGCAGAGAGAGGGTGGGAGGAGAAGCAGAGATGCAGTGACTTGCCCAACTTCACACCACAGATCAGTGTCAAAGGCAAGAATAGAGCTGAGGTCCCTTGACTCCTAGCCCACGGCACTAGCCTCTAAACCATATAGACATGCTCAATGGAAGTAGCATAATAGAAGTAGAGATGTCAAATCATTATGTAAGAGTGCCCTCTATGGCCCAGGTTATAAAAAGAGAAGGGGCATCATTCAAGAGCATGTTGTCATGTGCTAAGAAGCCCGGCTCTGGGAAAGGACATTCATGGAGCTGGATCCTTAATGTTTTGGGGTTTTTAAAAAAAAACTTAATTAACACCAAAAGATATTCCAAGAGGAAAATGGGACAGAAGAAAATATCTTCCAAACCAGATGCCTGGAGGATACAGGTGCATGGCAGTGGAGAATTTATTCCTAGAGGCACAGAAAAGAAACTTCCGCGGAGCAGAGGCTCAGACTGTGAGGAAGGAGGTCCTGCTACTTATTGCCTGCGTCTGCGGGAAGAAAGAGAGCGGTGCTGCAGAGAGAGAAGTAGCCATGCTGAGTGAGGGAGAAGAGGCAAAGGAGAGAGGAGCAGAGGAAGAGAAGGATAAAGTGAATGGAGAGTCACACCCCCCATCTCCTTTGGCACAACACAGCTAAGGTTTGTTTAGACGTCTTCATATGAATGTGGCATGTTGGCCAAAGCCCTCCACGAGAATCCTGTTAATTTGTTTGATGAGATGACTCCGGCTGCAGCCAGACGAATAAAAGCTGATTGGCTCTTTCGCGTAAACTCTCCATAATGAAATGAACCAGCTTTGTGTCTGTCCTCAACACAGCCAGGCTAAGCAAGAAGCGGGGAGTGTGCGTGCATGTGGCAGAGGGAAGAGCGGCAGCTAATGGCATCATTTCACAAGAGCTAATCCTGCCTAAGTCAATGAAGCCCTGGCATCCTAATGAAATTGGGTTGGAACTTGTTCAGTTTATTAGGTTGTTTTTTTTTTGTTTTTTGTTTTAAACCTCTGCTTCTTAATTAGCCTGATGCGGGGCTGAAATGGGACAAATGTAGCATTTTCCCCAGCCCGTCTTTCGCAGGCACAGCAGAAGTGTTGACTTTACAGGCTAATCTCCTTGTAGACTTCAAAAATAATACTCAGACCTTCCAACGTTTATTTAAGGGGAGAAATCAAGTATGGCTTTAGCATTTACATCTCAGCCTCCTGCCAAGGATTTCAGCGTGTTTGCATACAGGGATGGAGTAGGTTCCACAACACTCTGAGGAAGAGAAGGGTTATGTCCATTTAACCGATTGGAAGCGAAACTGAGGCACAAAGAGGCAAAATTCTGCCCTGGCTTGTGAAGCCAATGGGAGCAGAGATGTTGCGTCCACTGCTACAGAAAAGATACCAACCGGGGTGAGATGCTTCTGTCTGAGCTGGCAGGAAATATCCCTGAAGATCATCTTAGCTGCTCAGACACAAGAGCACCTCCTAGCTGCCTGAAGGAGACCAAGACATCCCAAAACCCACAGGCTGAGCCTTTCCCGTATTGCAGTGATGAGTAGGTCAAGCTATTAGCTAGATGTCTTTCCTAACAGGCTCTTGAGCACTATGGAGAGACCTTGCTCTGATGCTTACATAAAGGAAGAGGTGTGTGTGAAACACCCTATCGCTTCGTTACAACCCCATCTTGTGCACCAGCGTGGACAGGGCAGGATTTAATGCCACGCAACTTGCCCAAGGGAACAGAAGGCCAGATTTAC
Source organism: Emydura macquarii macquarii (assembly GCF_026122565.2). NCBI lineage: Eukaryota > Metazoa > Chordata > Testudines > Chelidae > Emydura > Emydura macquarii. The sequence continues at coordinate 13,581,909 of NW_027130828.1, forward strand.
AGCTTCTCACCCCAGCCCAGGGAGTGTCCTTGGACAAGAGAGAAGCAGAGGGGAAAAGGACTTTTGGAAGGAAGGGTAAGGACAGTAGGAGCTGTTTTTATAAACAAACAGATCTTGTTGCTCTGCTTCCCCTCCTCCCCCCCTCCAGCAGAGAGAGGGAAGAAAATGTTCATTTCCCCCCATCACACTCTCCATCTGAATAAAATGTGACTTTCCCCCTAAATAATTTATGGCCTGTCTTCCTCCTGAAAGTTTTGGTTAGTACAAAATGACACTTCTTACCCTTTAATGCTCTGATGAAATAGCCGTCCATTTATAATTTAGGAACCGGCAGCTGGTAGTGTGCGGTAGCACTGGTACAGTGCAGGCGTCTGCAGGCAAGTCTCTCGGCATTAGCTTCCTCCCAGGCCTAGGGAGGGGAGGACTTGGGAAGAAGTGAGGACAGGAGCAATCAGAGAAAACCCTGCCCACGTCTGTCCCACGTTATGGTTCCCCTGTGTGATGGGAATGGGAAACCATCTCCAGTGCGGCAGTCAGACGGATGGTGACTCTCACCCCATAGAACAAGTTACCCCCTGCCAAGAGGTGAGCAGGGCCCATGCCCATGTATCAAGGGAGAATATAGTGCTGCTCCTCCACCCAGGGAAGGCACTGTAGCCTAATGGCCTGGGGCGCAGGCATGGTTCACTTCCTGGGTCTGCCACTGGCCTGCTGGGTGACCATGGTGAATTACTTATCATCCTGTGCCTCGGTTTCCCCCTCTGTAAAATGGAGATAATGCTACTGACTTATTTTGTAAAGTGCTGTGAGACCCTATGTGAAGAGCTAGGTATTACTAAAAGCCTCACTTGTAGAAAGGTAAAGGAGAAGCAAGGGTGGTCCACTAGTCTAGGGAGCTGTGAGTTCAAATCCCTGCTCCACCACAAACTTCCTGTGTGATCTTGTGCACTTACCCTCTCTGGGCCTCCATTCCCCATCTGTAAAATGGGGACAATGGCACTGCTCTACCTCCCAGGGGTGTTCGCAGGATAAATACATTGAAGATGGTGAGGTGCTCAGATGTGTTAGTAATGCAGGCTGTGTAATTACTATAGACAGAATAAATATACACAAAGTGCAAGGATAACCAGCCGGTGTGTGTTTGTGTCTGTAAGGCCACATGAACTGGCCAGGCACTGTGGTCTGGGAGGCAACCAAGGTGCTCTGTGATACCCCTTCTCAGAAAATCCAGCTCGCTGGTTGCTTGTCCTCACAGACTGCAGGAATACCTGAGGGTTCATTTGTATCCCAGATATAGTTTCAAATGTTCATTGTTTTACACCCAAACAGGATGGCCCTTTCTGTTCTTGTTTTTTCATCCAGATCCTGTGATCTATTGATTAGGGCTTTGCTCAGGGTGTAAATTGTTCACTGTGAATGATATGATACTTAGCTTGCACATGACCAGCCACAGTAAGATAAGCATCTCTCCTCCCCTGATCCACAGGAGTACGCGTATTATCTCTGTGTGACCAGTCTGCACTTTGCTTTCTCTCCAAAGGTCTGAACAGCTGTAACTGCCCACAGTCACAAGTTACCGCACCGCTCTTTCTAAGCAAGCACATGTATTCTTAAAGTGAAAGCACTGCAGAGAAAACATAGAAAAACAATAAAAGTTCCCATCTGCCTGCTAAAAGCTTTCCAGAGATCTCCCCCAGATCCAATGAGGGGCTCAGGCAGGTGTCAGAGGAGAGATTGGATCCTTCCTTGGATGAAGGTCGTGTCCATTTTCTGGATCAGAAAGCAGGCCCTGAGTCAGTTTACACTCAGGCTTTTTAGCCAAAAGTCCTTTCTTTGTCTGTTGGTCTTGGGGGAATCCATCTTGAACCGTACATGCAGGGCTCTCCTGCTGGCGGTATCTTTCTGGAAGTCAGACAATCTGTGTGAATTTGCCTACATGTTCCCCACTGTTCTCAGTACCTGGACGGCTGTGTTCACCCTCCCCCATGGAATTACATGCAAGCCCTGGCCCACAGTGATGTATCAACTTAATACAGTAAGATCTCCCAAAGCTATTGCAGGAGATTGCCGTGTCTGTCATAGATAGAGCTGGGAGTAGCTGCAGCTTAGCAGAGTTCTAGCCAATCTGCTTTTTCTGGTCACGTCTGAGATGTGCTCTGGATCGGGGCTATGCTGGAGGAGGTGGTGAAGGGCCATTCCGCTGGCCCTATGCCAGTGGGTGAATCCCCCTACATCAGGGGCATTCCCCAGTGCCTAGTGAAGCCAGCTTTTAGAGAGAGTGGATGTTTGTCAACCAACATCTTTCTCCCACCAAAAATGGGGGTTTTGTGAAACACGATCTTCCCCCCCACAGGAAAATGCTGTTTTCAATGAAAATCGTTTGATGGCAAAGTTCAACCGCAAGAAACATTTGTTTTGGTCTGCATTTTTTCAGGTCAGTTTCAAAACAAAAAATGAAACAAACCAAACATGTAAGCTTCGTTTCATTTGGAAACCCTCCCGTGAAAACCCACAGCGATTTGAGCAAAGCTTTTCTTTTCAAGTCTTTTTTTTGCCAGGCAATGCCCATCCTCCCCGCCCCCGAACAGCAGGAAAGGGCAGCAGCAGAGTCAAGAATCAAAGCCTTCCGTTCTGATCTGGTAGCCCTTTTCAGCCCACATGCCCTGATGCAAATGGCTATCCAAGGTCAGAGCAACACAGAATCAGGCTGTGTGCAAAACAGTGGGCATGGCTCAGATTTCAATCCTCCTCCCTTTGTCTTGCTGTTTGTGGCTCTGTCTTTGAGGTATAATTAGCCACAAAATCCTGCAGCTCTCCTCTGCTTTGGCTGTATAGTGCAGCAATGCCTCTGGCCATGGGCTTTTTATGGATATTTCATTAACATTCGAAGATGGCACTTACTTGCTAATGATCTTCCAACATTTAATAAACACAGCCCAAGAGTTTTATAACCTGTTAACTTACAAGTGGCAGTAATTAAACAAAAATGATAAATAATTAAGGTCTAATTACATGGTATCAGTCATTTCATTTTCCAGCAGGCGCTCTAAGTGCATTGCCACTGCTGATTTGGGGCCCGTTTCTGAATTGCTTGTCACTCCTTTCTGTGTGACTGTATGGAGAATCAGGAGCCATGCAGCTTTATGGTGGAGAAGAAAGGGAAAATGTGCTTCATTAGCTGGGTAATTGTCCCTTTCTACCTCTGAAGATAATTCCCACCGAGACCGTTGCATGACATGAGTTTTGGGAGCCAGAGAATAGAGTCATTTTTGTCTGCAGTTCTTGTGACAGAGTTGTAGAAAAGGGGCTGGATGCAAAAAACAGGCCTAAGCTACATGGACACAGAGGTCCAAAGATCCTCTAACCTTGGAGCTGGATTTAGATCCAGACTTTGTGATTTGGCTTTCACATAATGGGATGAACCCAAATCCAGGATCCAAACCGATGCTCATTTTTGGAGGGTTGTAGCTGGATCCAAAGTCACGACTAAATCCTGATGCCAGTGTAAACTGGCATAGCTCCATCCAAGTTCAAATTTACAGCCGTTGAGCCTTTGCATCAGAGATCCATCTCCAGTGGATATTGGAGAATATTCTCAGGATACAGACACTGCAGACAGGATCCTCCATTGCCTGGTGAAAGAGGAGGGACTGTCAGCTGGGAGACCACAGCTGTCTGTCTATGAGACAAGGACAATGAAGCAGGCAGAGAGCTGGTGGAAAAGGGAAGGGATGGATGGCATGATCGTCTGTACCCTTCTGTTTATGCACAACACACAGACAGAAGAGGCAGGTGCAAGCACAGGAGACTGAAATCCTCTGTGTTTCTAATGAATGAGGGCAGCACGGGCAGACACAGGGCTAATAAAAGGGGAGGGGAGCTGATGACACTGAAAACTGAAGCTCCCTGTCTAGCCAGAGGACAGGGACAGTGTAGGCAGACACCAGGTTGGTGAAAGGATTAGGGAAAAATAGCATGGGGAACTGGAGCTTCTTGTTCATCCCCTGGAAGGGTAGCAAGTGTCTGCTACTGGGAATAAATGGCATCCTCCCTGGGGCATTGTTTTAGCTGATCTGAAGGTCTCTAGCAGACATTTGCTTAAGCAGGCACTGTGTAGATCTTTCAGGCAGCTTCCCTGAAGATACGCACTGAGCCAATTTGCCTCATTTAACCTCCAGATCACCTGCTAGCTCTGGCATTTCATTAATCAGAGAGTAAATCGCACTCTGTTCTGTGGCAGAGCCACACTCTACTTAGCCTCCCCAAAAAGGGGAACAAGGACGGACCTTGTGGTTGCTTCGAAATAATGACAAAGCTGCCTCTCACCAGCTCCACACCGGAGCCTTTGCTTGTTACTTCCATGCTGCCACCACCACTGAAATCTTCATTCAGTCCTTCATCTCCTCCGCGCTTGTAACTCCCTTCCCTTTGGGCTTCCAGCATAGTGCAGGGTTACAACAATTAACAGCGGGGAACAGACGCAGGAATTTAAGAACTGGACATGTTCCCTGGAAAACAGGCTGAGGTTTGATCCAAAATGGGCCCATGAGTTTGGCTTAATGGTTCTTCCTCCTTTATTTTTTTCATGCATCCTGTCCGTTGCCAGTCTGCGTCCACAATCTAGGAAGGGTGGACATAAGGCCCAAAGTCTGGATCAAACCCTTTTCCTCCAGGCTTCATTTATTGATGGCATCAACAGTCTTCAGCAACCCACTTCAAAAAAACCAGTTAATCCTAAATCCAACAGCTAAACAATTCCCCTGACCCGGGCTTCTTGCCACAACCTCCCTATTCCTGGCCGCTCTTCCACATTCCCCCTATACACCATTTATGTTGGAGTCCAGGACCCGCCATATGAGCCAACCCACTTTCAATTTTCTTTGATTTCCATTGCAGTTTTGCAGAAACTCAAGAGGCTCAGTAGATTTGGAGAAGCATCCAAAAGTGTAGGAGATTGTGTGGATGCAAATCTAGCTGGGGGGAGGCAGAGGAAGGGTATTATTTATGTTGGAGACAGTATATTGTCCCGTGTTTCCTGCACATGTTGTTTCAAAGGACAGAGGCTCATTGGATGGCTGTTTACAGTGGATAGAGGGCATGACTGTCCCAGCGTGAGAATAAATTGTGGTGCAAGGTGAGACTATTCATCTGGAAGCAGCAACAATGGGCATGTGGAGTATTGTCTCCCAGCTGTAAGGAGGGTAGTAGGGTTTTTCTCGGTCCTACATCATTCCAATAGATTGATGTATGGGAGAGTAAAAGCCAGAAACTAATTGGATTACAGTGCAGAACAGGGGTCTCTCTAAAGAGGTTAGACAGACAGCGACCATGACAGCTTCATCTGCCTCCATGTCACAGGGGATGAGGACAAAATAAACATCCCAGGATATGGCGTCTGCCATCTCTGCTTGGGAAGTTGCATCAGCAACTGCTTTACCTGTTTCTATGGTGTAGGGTTCCAAGGCACTACAGGCTTTGCGTTCCAGCATGTCAAAAGGCAGCAGCAGAGTTTGCAGGTGGCGGTTGGCTCTTGTAGGTCTTTACACAGACATCTCAGCTCTGCTGGTGCTCTTGCTACAAAAATAGCTCCAGACATGACATTCCTATTCCTGGCCATTTGCTCATCTGGGAGATTTACAGTGGCTTTAAGAAACGAAACACAAACTCTCCTGCCCATCAGACCTATCGCGGGAGATGGAGAGAACCTGAAGCATCTGCAGAGAGTGCTGCATTCCCACTTCAGCGACCGGGGAATCAATCAGGCAAGGTATTTCTTTGCAATTCCCTCGGCATCTCATTGTGTCATGCCCTGGGTGGCAAAGAATGGATGGCAAGTAAATTCTCCAGAGAGAGAAAATAGTGCGCGGTTGCATGGGGTGGCATTAGATAACCAGTGCAAAGCCTCCTAGAAAACGGGGTCACATCAACAGTCTCTTGCTGTGCATGAAGTATGAGGCTGTATTCCAGGCACTGCAACATTTTCAGGACACGAGATAACAGAGTCACATGGTCCCGTTGCTAATGAGCGGATGACCCTGGGTCACGTCCGTTAGCCAGCCTATCGTCTTGGGCCCACGTGCCACTTGTGACCTCAAGGCTTTGAGTCTAAATGGATCAAGGAGGAGATGTTCTAATACGGAGGAGACTCATGTAGGGATTCAGATTTGATCTGAGATTTGATGGTGCTGAAATCTCATGTGAGATTTGAGGACCTCTCACCAGATCTGCTCAAGAGGAAGAAAAAGAGCTGCCATCTGCTACTACTCCCCCAGTTCTGCTCTCATCTTCAGCCTCTTCCTGACTCTTGCTGCTCCTATTGTATCCCTTTTATAAGAGAGTTAGTGGGAGGCATTATTTTCCCCACAGCTGACCCATTGCTCTGGCCACTGTACAAATTTCTGCTCTCAGGGCAGGCAACTACAATCCTTCCTCTGGCCAGAGAAAGAAAGAAAGACCTTCCTTGCCAAACTTTGGCTGGATCTCTTTCACTTCTGGGCCAATGGCACTACTTAAACACAACACACCAAGTTAAATTGTCCACAAAAGACAAGTGTGTCAGGGGAATTTTCAATAGCACCCAAGGGCCTTTTAATGGGACTTGAGCTTCTGAGTCACTTGCAATTAGCTATGTACTCATCCTAGCCTGGTTCTCCGGAGCAGGTTGGCTGCCACATTCTGCACTAGTTGAAGCTTCTTCAGAAGATTGCTCCATGTAAGGAATATCGCAGTGCTCCAACCTGGAGATGGTTATTTATCCCTCAAGGTCTACATCATCAAGGAAAGGCTACCACTTCCTAGCTAACTACAGATGGAAATAGAGCAGTGGCAGAAGCACTGGTACTTGGGAATCCAAGAGCAGTTGGGTTCCTAAAGCATCCCAAGATTGCCGGCTTCTTTGGTAAGCATGGGCATGCTCCATCAGGAGACAGAGAGAATGGCAGAGGCTGTGACTTTTCCATTTGTTTCTAATGAAGTCAAGTTATCTGAACCCCCACCGCTAGAGCAGATATCATGCTATCACCGTGCAATGCCTTTTTTGGCAGAGGAGAACATTTACAGAACACTAGCTGAGAAGGCCTGATGCACCATTCATCTGGCCAGGAGGCTCTGCAGAAAATTCCTGTTGGGCCATTACATTTCAGCAGCAGCAGAGAGGTTAGCAAAGCTGTAAACGTTTCGGTAACTGGAGTGTCTGCGATGTGGCCAGTGCAACAAAGCTTCTCTCTTCTGGTTTGGAAAGAGTGTTATCCAACGCTGAGTCTATCACTGCCTGACACTGCTGCAGTCTTAACCAGTCAGCTTTGCATGCGGTGGTTGGACATGGTACATGTACTTTTTGCCATAATCCTGGTCTGCAGGTAGCATCTATACCAGGCAAAGCAAAAAAGGTCTAAGCTGGTAGAAGCCATGCTCAGTTCCTCTCTGCTAGAAGTCCTTCTTTTGCTTGCCTTTCAAAACGCTTAGAAGAACTCGACACACAATCTGTGCCATGGGGTGTGTTTCTTCCTGACTATGTGGCTCTGCATCATCCAGTTTTCCATTGCCACTTTTGTACAAACTCAATTGTCTTAAATTACCAGTGCCCCTCTCTTCCTGCCGTATACCTTGGTGTCTGTGCATGAAACATTTATTGCAAGATTCATTATTTGGGCATTAAATATTTATTGGCCAGAGAGAATGAATCGGATGCTTTGTATTTGGTTTCTACAAATTGTCTTGGAGTTGGAAATGTCTGGTTTTTACAGGGTGGGGGAGTTGCTGATTTTTCGCTCCTGGCATTCTTCGTGGCTGCACTTTACTGCCTGTCCTTCAGACACCCTTTTCCCTACGGTGGCTGGCTGCCTGCACGGTGGAGATTAACTTTGCCATCAATATGTTTGTGTTTTGTTTACAAACCCTACAGTTTAAGACAATGTCTCCCTCCTCCCCCCCACACTTATACAAAGCGAGTACTCAAGGCGCTCAACCTTCAATATAATTGCTGTTGTTACCCGGAGACGTCTGCCTCTGTTCTGTCTCTTTAAGCAAAGTTTATGGCCTGAAAGGTAATTGATTTGCAATGGTATTTAAGATGAGAGCTCAGGGACACTGCTGTGCTCTTGTGCTGTACAGTGGCCTGGAGAAAACCATTGCCTAGGCAAAAACATTGACTTTTTGTGATGTGGTGTCTTCTGATGCACTTAGCAGGGGTGAGGCTTGCTCTATTTTTATGGGATTGTCTGTGATTTTTACAAAAGCAGTTTGGACACCAAGTGCAGCCTTGGAAGTTATGCTGAGGATTAGCTGATGGCTTTGTAGGGAAGAGGGAGAGGAGGGGGACAGGGGACGGACAGACAGTCCATGCTTTGCCTTTCTGCACACTCCATTATCTTGCTCATTGGATGACGCTTCAGCCCATTTCTTGAGGAAAACCATTGTAAGGAAGGGAAAGGGATAGGCTGGGAATTGATGGAGCATAATAAGGGTTGATGAAGGGAGAGATGAAAGTGTTGGTGGGATGGGAGCCCTGGATGTCCACTAGGAAAGGTGCTGATGAACGTTTTCCCGATGCCGCTCAGAGATTCACACACTCATGGAATTGGCGCTGGAAGAGAGCTGTTTAGGAGAAAGTCAACTAAGTACATGGGATGAAATCCTGGCTCCATTGACCTCATCAGAGCTGTAATAATAGAAAGGTTGATCCTTTCATACTGTCATGTCTGCCACCTGCCAAGGGCTGGTATATGCACTTGGGAAACTTTTCAGACAAGTAGTTTGCCAAAAATATGAAGTTTTGGGTTGTCTAAAACTTTTGTGAATTTGGGTCAAATTTTCACCCAAAAGACGTCAAAGCATTTAGTTCTGATGCTTTTGAAACAAAATATTTCGACTTCTCATTTCAAAATGACATTTGGTTTTGAAATGTAGCTAGGTTTATTTTTTTAAAGGGTACCAACACTCCAAAGTGTAACTACGCAAAATGAAACCAACCAAACCAACCAACCAAAAATTGTTGTGTGTTGAATGAAACATTTAGCTTGACCCAAAACAAAATCAGAGTACAGGGGGATGGTTCGGTTTGGTGCGAAAAACCAAAACAAAATTCTTTCGGGTCAATCCGATTTTTCTCCCCCAGATTTTTCTGTTTAGCCACCGAACCAAAAAACTCAATCATTTGCTCAGCTCTCCTTAATCCTGCCAAACATCGCAGCTGGATCTAAGATAATCAGTTACTAACATCTACAGTGCGTCTTGGATGGAAAGATGCTCTAAAAAAATATACACTCCTCACCCTTGATAGAGTGATTAGAATCTATTGTGTCACGCACTAGTTTGGATGCGTTTATTCTTGATTCTTACATATAGATGCTTTGGTACTACAATGACCCCTTTGAAATTATTATAGGCACTTGCATCCATGAGTAGCATAGAGGGCACATTAATAAGCGGTGTATAGAAAGAGACAATAAGGTCTTCAAGAAGTCATTAAGTCTCTTGTGTCAGTTTGACTGTAGCCCACAGAGGCACTGAATCCGTAAACTAAAAATATCCTTAGGAAATGCGGTTGACACAGTTACTGTACATTGATAGCCGCATCCCCCTCATACACACACACAGGCTACCAGACCTGCTCCAAACAATGTACTCTGAGGATATCCAGCTGTGTTTGCATGTCAGACATATCCCAAGGTGCAGCCCTTTCAGAAACTAAAGCCCTTCCCATCGTCTAAGTTCAATACAAATGAAGCCGTGATCCTACAATGGGGCTAAAACCTACAACTGCCTGAAAAGCAAGGCCAATGAAGATGAATGGGGCAGTTTCCATCTCTCAGAGTTATTTTTACAGGCTCTCTGCAGACTCAGGCAGACACCACCACACTCAGGTCATATTTTTAAGCTTCTCTTCACCGTTAGGCCTAGGAACATTTCTTTTTTAATGAAAAGTTGAGATTTTGTCATCGTCACATGATCCCAGGAGCTGGGGCCTGGGTAAGTGTTTTGGCTTTAATCTGGTCACACTGTCCACCGCATCTGGTACTGGCTACTGTTGGGAACTATACAGATGATTGGTCTGATCCTAATAAGGCCCTTGTTATATTTCTGGCTCTTTACACTACAAAACAGTATGAAAAAACGCCACAGGCACTGTTGGGTCCCAATAACCACGTTAACTAAATATACACAAACACACCAGGCCTAACTACATACATATAGCTGCTCTAATTGGTTTCTGACAGCTTCTAAAATACTGAACACAGTAAGCCTCACTGCAGGGATCACAAACTATTTAAAGGGATGCTGCCCTGTCCCTATACATCATACTCCCATGAGGAAAAGCCTTCAGGATCTGGACCCTAAAAAATTGCTGAAAGTAAAACACAGAGGAAAAGAAGGCGACATGGATTCCAGTTCTGAATTCTACCCGCAAAGAAAAAAACTATTCCCCATCTGACCTGATTGTGGATTCTCCAACATGATGAGAAAACCAGGTGGGTGAAGTAATAATCTTGTATTGGTATATCTTTTAATCTCCTTCTGTTGGTGAGGGAGACAATCTTTTCAGCTACACAGAGATCTGCTTCAGGTCTGAAAAAGGTACTAACACTCTTAGTACTTTTCCCAGAGCTGAAGAAGATCTCTGTGTAGCGCTAAAGCTTGTCTCTCTAATATCCTGGGAACGATAGGGCTACAATACTGCATCCCCAATAGGATGTCTAACTCACACTGAATAATGCGTATTGATCACTTCATTACTAGCTTTATTGTTCAGTGCATCACCAATACAAACATTTGTAAAAAAAACAAACAAGAGAGACAACACATGTAGAGGGTAGCGTTTTACTTCTCTATCTACCCAGGTTTCCTACACCCAAATTTCTGCCAGCAGGGAATTTTTATGATCATGTCATAAACCCTTGGAAAAAGGAGTTTATCTTTTGTCTAATCTTTTAAAAGTTTTCTTATTACCCAGAAACTAGCAAGAGGAAAAACAACATGTCAAAAGCAACAGAATTTGCATACAGAAAGCAGAGACAGAATCATTTCTCTTGGTTTAAAAAAGAAATGTATGAGCATTTAGTGCTGGGGAACAGTGCCAGAATGAGAATCTTGGAGGCTGAATTCCTCTGTCCACAGAGTGAGTGATGTTTGGACATCACTGTATAAACTGCCCAACAAACCCTCACCAATATGACTCAACCCTGGGTAGCGCCCTCCCATGGTGAGACCAATATTTAACCTCCATGGCACGTCCTATTTTTTTTTTTTTTTAGCATCTCTAAGATTACAAGCAAGAGCAGGCAGTTACTCAACAATAACGCTGCTCGGTTTGTAATGGGGGCCCACCTGGCCACTAGTAACTGGACTGAGACCTGGCAAGCGGCTTCATAAATGCTATTGTTATCCCCACCTTGAGATGAGCGAGGAAGCCTGTCCAGGGTGATGAATAATTTTAGACAGTCGGCTGGCTCCATTCTGGGATGCTGAGGAAATGGGGACAGAGTGTGACTAGAGCATAAGGCTGCGGTGTCGTGCGGATAAGGTGTCGTGCTGATAACATGGCGAGTGATGCTGCTTCTATGGCAGCAGCTGTGCTTGGAATTGTCAGTTGCTGGCTGACCCACCCACCTGGCATTTTGCTGAGTCCAGCTCTCATAGTTTGCCTTTGTTGCTGGGTTTTCCCTACAAAGCCTTGCAAAGGCATTTATCAGTCTCAGCTCTGGTGCTTCCATTAACTTTTCTTGGCCTCAGACAGCAAAGCTGGGCCGTTAATTTCGTTCATTTAGACAACGGACGAGGAGAATGAAAATAGGAGAGAAAGCATTTTAAAAAAATATCTGATGGATAAAGGTATCCCTGTACAGGAAGCAATGTCAGCTCTTGCTTGTGTCGTACCAGTCACAGCAAGATGTGCAGAACAGAAGCAGATTCCTTATAGACAAAGGAGCCCTGGAACCAGCTGAGTCTTCCTGCTCCTTTTTTCTAAGGCATGGCTTTTGCAAACTTCCTCACGCAGCACTCACTGCACTGATGTCCTGCTGTTAAGGGTAGATAGGCCCTGGTGGAAGGACTGGGGTTTTTTCTCTTCCCAAGTTTCCCGTATCACCTACCAATATACAAGTGTGACAATGCTCATGGATTTTGGTATTGGATCATTACATTCTATTATTATTATTCTGCTTGCAACAATGCCCTCGATTAGGTCCTTTGCAAGGACTGAACTAAAGACTAGAGCTGGATGGAGAAAGGAAATTCCAAATTCACAGAGGATTTCAATATTTCAAAGTTTGGTTTCATTCCAAATTGGAATTTCAAAATTCTCCATCGAAGGAAATGGAGCCCCAGTTCAGGGCTACAGGATGTTTAGGCTGCCAAGGATTCATGATCTTGGGAGCCATGCTCTTGGGTCCCCCATCAACCCACTGGGCGGGCTGCCAAGGAGTTGAATGGGTGGGAGGGCTGGCTATCAGAAAAGCAGGGAGGATTCCAATGGATCCTTGCATGGGTTCCACAAGAATTTTGCCAAAATTAACCCATCTCTGTGAAACATTTCGATTTTGATGAAGCAGCAAACTCCAAGGAAAAAGCATGTTACCGGAATTTTTCCAGCCAGTGCTACTAAGGATCTGAAAGCAGAAGCCTTTAGCCCTTAAGCTAAGGGACCAATTTTATATTAGCTCAGAGACAGCAGTGGACAAAAACCTCTATGTGAAGTCTAGCCTCTAGAGGGGGACAGAGAGCCACTCACGTGTTGGCGTGGAGGACCACGCATCATTTAAAGTTCCTCTATTATTACAGTGAATTTAATGCCAACCTATTTAACTTCCAACCATCAGAGACAGGTCGCCGCCATAGACAGCAGTGGGCTTATCAGAAAAGGGGATGGGGCAAAGAATAAAATCAGAGAAAGACAAAAAGCATAGGGTTAAGGAGTATGGGTCAAGTGTGGCTGATGGAGACACTGCGCAGAGAATGCTGGACTATGAGAGGAGATCAGAGGATGCTCCCTAGTGGATGCATGACAAACACATTCTCCAGTGTCACTGATAGCCTCCCTGTGATTGAGTTTCCTCCTCCTGGGGGCTGCTTAGCCAATGCCAAGGGGATACAGACAGGTCTCTGCCTTCGGTGGGGACAAATGAAAACCTGACTTCTTAGCTTTCTCTCAATCCAGCATATCAACAAAACAGGAAAAGCAAGGCAAGGGGCAGTGCCAGCTTCCCCCCCCCCCCCCCCCCCCGCCCCCACACATACCAAATCATGCTTGCTAAAAATTATACGCCTTCCACCATTCTTGTGATCACATTTGATCGTTTTGGGCAGGTGCTGGCTATGGAAAGATGCTATTTAATTAATTACAACAGAGCCCAAATTCTGAAAGGAGAGAGAAGGAAAAAAACCAGCCCATGGGAGCCCCATGACAATAAAAGATGACTATAGTTAAAATCTGTGTTGCTCAGATATTACTTGCTATTGACATTATGAACACTCTGTTGTGCTGTCTGCTGTTGGTAAACACTCTGTTGGTCATTTGGATAACAAGATCAGTCTCAGTGACTGGACTAAATCGGAATCACTGAAATGCAGCCACCTCTGCGTAGTAACCTGACAGTTTAGTAGAAAACTATATACATTTAGGGCATAAAGTGAAGAACACCATATCCAGGTGAAAGTACAGGGGTGTATAGAGAGAAGTTACCAAAATCTGACACCAGGATTAGCTCCCCTTTTATAACAACTCTAAATGCCAGGGGACCTGGAACTGACTTCAGTTTAGCATCTTATCCTAAAGCAATGCATTGGTCCTTGACATCATGGTGGGCTCTGGCACTAGATTTGTACTGACTTAGAGGGAAGAACGCCACTGAATGTATCATCATCATTTCTTGCAGCATCTATAGTCTTCCAAGGAGCACCTAGGTACTGATCTAGCCCTACCCTTGCTTAGCTAAGTGGAAGGTGCAGTCGTGATAGGTTGGATATGTGCACCGAGATGCTCTTACTTTACACAAGGAACTCCTCCTGTTCAGATGAATAAAGGTGCCCACGTTCACAGACAGACATGCTAACTGGCTTTCCATCCAGAGATGCTCCCCAATCCACACCTGGTGTCAGTGCTCTGGATTAAATACTGAGCTGCCAGTCCCGGATAGCAGCTGTGCTTGGGGGATTGGAGGTGGGTATTTAGCTCACATCTAGCAGAGTCACAGCTGTCCACGAAAAGTTTTGGTGACCTCCCAGAAGAAGCAATAGCAAAAGCAGGTTAATCCTGCCCAGAGTCTGAGGATTTCCCATGGAGAGAGAGGTCACTTCGACTCACTGCATGAATATCAGCAATGGAATTATCCAATCTCAAGCACAAGATCCAGTCACCTCTATGCCTGACAGCTTAGACCTGACTTAGTTCCATTCATAGCATCCTTATTTTAATAGCTACTGTGCATTCCCTTTGTGGACTCAGAAGCAAGAGGTTTTTGCCGTGTTTAAATGAGGGAAAACCCAGACGAGTCTCTTCCTAATTAGCCTAATGAGCCTTTTGGCTCCCACATGATGACAAGAAAATGAATTTGTCCTTTCCCTGACAAGTTCTTATGGGAATGATCTGAAGCCTTTTGTAACAATGCATCAAAAGTACAAAATCATTAGAAACAGTTGTCCAACTATGAAATTAGTTATTGATTAATAGTGCATCCAAACAGCCATATTGTTCTTTCCAGAAGAAAGGAGAAACACATTCTGATGTTCCACTGTTCATATTTCACTGTGTATGCAGACTACGGGAAGGCACAAACTATATATTTAGTGTTCTAGTGTGTCCAAAATGGTAAAAACTTAAGTCTGTGCACACAAAAAGCAAACATATGCACTCTCTCTCTCTCACACACACACTTTCCTACATGTGTTTTGTCTCAGTCTCTACTGGGATGTTGCACTTAGAAACCTTTGCCAATCACCCGAGAGCTCCAGTTAAGCCGATCCTGACTGTTTCATTCCAAACCCCATTATGTACAGGTTATTTTCCTCTGGAACAGGTTTAACACAAGCACCATAAAAGAAGTAGAGCTGAAATTCCATCCTTCCTCTGATTCATCAGAGAACTTGATCAGCTCCAAGCTCGAAGCAATAGAAAGCTGCTAAGATATGTAGCAGAAAGGACTCACCACCATCAGAGGAAGCAGAAAATGGCTGAGCCTAAGGTCACATTAGGAGCCAGTTCAATGGAATTCAGTAGGAGATAACACTACGAGCTGCAGAATGGGTTTCCTCCACAAATCCAGAGGGAACTCCTCCTTTTCAGATGAATAAAGTTACCCACATTCTGTGATCCCTACAAGGTAGGTTTAGAATGGTGTGTTGGAAGTTCATCCTAGTCACTCTCTATGATCCATCAGTCTTTGAGTGGGGGAGAGAGTGGGAATGTGTTGAAATGGCAAAAAATTTAAACAAAATAATTAGAATTGAGACGTTAAACAGAAAGTCCATCCCACGCAGTTTTATGCAACCTGTAATCCAACTACGCTCTTATGAAATGGCAAAGTTTTCTCTTTTTTTAATAAATGAAAATTACTGCTCCAGATCAGTTTCCTGTATACATTTCAAAACAATATTGTGTTTTTCCCCACCTCTTGTGCACAAATACCATGTACCAGGATCCCAAATAATTCCAGGCACTTCTCCAAGTGTCATTTCTGTATGTGATAGTTGAAGTGCTGGTGAGAATCCTTACACATTCGGATGGGAACCTTGTCTTTTCTTTAGGAATTTGAGAACCATGTTGCATAACCTTCACCTTAAACTTGAACTGGAGTTTGGAAAAGTTAAGATAAATCTTTCCAATTGTGTTTGCTTTCTGCACACGTGGGTGCTTCTCGTTCTGGGGAAAGGTAGTGCTGAAATACTAGAAAAGGAAATTTATTTTTTGTACTCTTCCCATCTTGGCTGGAAGCATCAGGAATTATGCAAGAAATTTTGTTCTTAGAAGATCCCCCATTCCATTGTTACATCTAAGAGGTTCAAAGACTTTGGACAAGATTCAAATAATCATCCAAATGTAACTTTCTCAGGCTTACCTATTATTGCTTTTCAAATTTGAAAAATGCCAGGTCTGTTTTGGATGGAGACAGTTGGCATTTCACAAAACCATTTCTACTTCTTGCCCTTGACATCCACTTGATGGGCCTTTCCAACAAAGCCAGGCTACAGTTTGCAGCACTTCTTTGGAAGTTTCTTTGCAGTAAAATCTCTCACTTGCAAGCCCTCTAGTTAAGACTTGCTTTTCTGATAACTTTCCATGCATTATTAACCTAATTGGACCCAACATATATTCTAAGATTTTCATTAATATTTTTAACACATTACCGCATCTTTACCCTTGAGCAGTCAACCGAGTTTTCATCTTTATAGAAATGGGCTGCTCAAAGTCAGACAATCCAATCACTTCCAGTCCATAAGGTAAATTTTCTCTCTCTACTTTTCATTTTGCAATTTCTTTAACAATCCTCATAATATATTTTGGAGGCCTATCTGCCAGTAAAGTTATTCCCAAATTGCAACCAGCTGTGACCTGAGATGTACTATCTTCTTCATAGGCATTAGGAGAGGGAACTGAAGAGAAAAATGTAGATCCGATCCCAAATGGCCATAATTCCTATCACTTCAATGGAACAGAATCAACATATACCAGTGAGGAATTTGTTCCTTTCTATCATCTGTAAAATGAATAAGATAAAATGGAGGTGGTCTCTTAGTGTGCATTTGTCCAGTGTCTAGCACAATGAGGCTCTGATTGTTGTTGTTTTACATTTATTTACTTGTATTGTTGGAACAAGACCCCATCGTGCTAGGCACTGTACAAACATGGAATAAAAAGATCTGGCACCAAAAGTTTACTTAGGCCTCTAGATGATATTGTAATATAAATAATAATAAACAATAATAACAACCTCAGAGGCTGTTCTGGGGATTAATTAAATTCCTGGATAAAAGGCTATACATATTTATATACACTGTAAATGAAGAAGAGTTTTATTTATTGTTATTATCTTAAACTGAACTCTATAAAAATTTTAAGAGGGTAGATTTTTGTTTTGTAGCCATGAAATTGCTGTCATATTAACAAGAGTTTCCCTACATTCATGGATTGATTTCTGTATAATTGTAACTATATTAATTCATTCAAATTACCTCTAAGTAAAATTTAAATTAAGTTAAATTGGAGAAATTAAAAATATTTCAAGTCCTTGCTTAGAAGCCTTGAGACATCGTAACTGTCATTTCTCATCCCCAATCCCGTTCATTCTGGGACTGAGAACACAACCCGAATACCTTGCGCTCTCCCAAGATTTGCAGACTGTTTTATTTTCTGCACATTTCAAAGCTGCCTTTTAGGTCTTTCGATGGAGTTAAAATAAAAGCATTTCCACTGGTGGCAAAAGTGTCTGATTGCAATTTTCATATTATCTGTGTGCTACCTACGGAGAACCATCTTCACGCAGGGCTGGATGAAGGAACAGACCAATGCCCAGGGCTTGCTCTCCCAGAGGCCCATGAAAATGGCAGAATCTCAGCTTTCACTCAAGAAGACCATGCTTGCAGCCGACACAGATGTGAAGAAAAGCTTGAAATGTCTGCCTGAGCCTGCAGCCAGCCTCTAGCACAAAGAGCAGCAGCAGATGGCAGAGCCGAGGAGGCAGTTGCCTCATTCCACCAGAGACGACAACGTGCTGCCAAGGCTCTGGGGAGGTATTGCTCCAAGGAGGTACTGCTGCCACTCCCCCTCCAGTAGTGGTGGTGGCCAGGGTGGTCCCCTTGTGGGTGTGTCCACAGCCCTTGATTTCCTTAACACAGTCCTAGAGAACACCGGTGCACCCTGGCTGAGCCATCTCTGTCTGGGTCACGTATGGGGTCCCATGCTGGCAGAAGCTGCAGCTAAATAGGTATCAGATTGCACTTGCCTCAGCAGATCATGCACAAGGGCCAGTGCTGGGTGCATCTCCCCTGCAAGAAGCTACATTAGAAGAAGGATTGGAGCCTGTCAGGGAAGGAGGTTTATGTGGACAAGGACAGATCTGGTGGGGACGTCAATAGGTTTGCATAGTTCTACTAAGCAGGCAAACGCCTGCTGGCTCTGCCTAAGTATTCCAAGCGTGCTGACCGGTGTGGGACCTAAACACTCTGCTCCTCAAGCTCAGCCTGCCAATTCAATTCCACTTGCTGCTCCTGCCACCCAAATATATCTGCCAAAAGAGTCCCTCAAAATTGCCCAGGCTTCAAGATGGCCTTTGGGTTAATATGGCCCTTGGGTTCCAGATGTGCCAGTGTCGTACCCTAAATTCCAGTAGACTCCATTAGTATCCAGTCTTTGTTGGTTTTGGACTGGAGTCTGTTGGCTTCATTTGAAGGACCAGTTGCTCTGGTCCAAAACCCAGTGGCTAACTGGAACCAGTAAGAACCAGTTGCAAATATCCAAGGGAGATTTCCATTAGCATGGTCCCATCCTTACTGAATCCCCCAGAGGTGCATCACCAAGGAGAACCAAGGAGGCTACCGCACCTCCCTATCAGCTTAGCCACTCAGACAGAGAGAGTGAACCTCCTTCGGGAAGGAATCAGCTGGTGGGAAGGTAGCTCCTAATTCCTTTTGAGGTCTGGACTCTCTGGTGACCAGCAGACCAGGAACAAAGGAAAGTTTCTGGCGTTTAAAAAAAAAAGAAAAAAAAAGAAACGAAAAAGTTTTGCCTTCTAAAGCGAGGAAATAGTTTGAGGCTATGTTTTAATTAAAATGAATATCTGCGCTATCTTAATGTTATTGCCAGTTAAGTGTAGCAGGGTGATTTAGAGTTCTATAACACAATTATACTCCAGTAATGAAGCTCCGTAGAATTATCCTCGGAATTTAGAATGCAGAGGGGAGCGGTAGCTCTCATTTGTAACCATGTTACGGCCTTTATTGTTACAGTATTTTCTGTTTTCCTCAAAGATTGAGTTAATCGTATTTAAGTCTCTGGTTACATTAAAGAGAGATTGAGAATGGACAACAGGAGCTGTTATGCCGTCCCTGCAGCAGTTCCTAATGCTCTTCTCTACGCAGAGAGATTTAACTCCCACTCTGCTACTGTTGACAATGCCAGCTCAACGGCCTTAACCCTTGTTAAAGCCTTCGTCTTCATGCAGCTGACGGATCTGGTTTCTGCCTACGAAAGCTTGTGCCCAAATAAATTTGTTAGTCTTTAAGATGCCACAGGACTCTTGTTGTTCTCCTAAAAACAGACTAACATGGCTACCCCTCTGGAACTTAACCCTTTTGTTGCTCTGGCCCAGCTTGCTTTTGCTCTTTACCCAGCAGGGCAGAACGCGTGTGGCAGCTTATAATGCAAGTCAGGAATATCACGCACAGTGTAGCAATTGCTCTCTAGACCTTACAGAAGTAGCAGGGAGGCTGCATGTGCCTTCACAGCAGGAACGGGCTTATTCCAAGCAGTTTAGCTCCTCTGAAACAAAACTGCCTATCACCCCATCTGCTCGCCTTTGTGACGCTTTGTCAACGTGTGCACGGGGGGGGGGGGGGGGGGTCGGCTTGCATCCTCACGTCTGTGTCTACCTGGTGTACCCAAAGAGCACGTGCTGGAACATGCAATTTGCCATCATGGATCAGATTAGTCCTCTCACACGCCTGTTTGGATTAGTCCCTGAAAAGCCCTGATTTTACTTGTTCCAAACTTCATGTGTGTTTCCAGCACAGCATGCGGCGTGAGCCCTAGCCAGTGTGTAGCTTGGAATTGCGCCAAAGGTGTGGAACTCTGCCGGCGTGGAGCTGACTTGTTTGGCCTGTGAGCTGCGCAAGCTGTCATGCATGACTCCCATGCATAAGAGGGTAATTATTTTTGGGATGTGTGGGTTTCTGAGATACCCTGAAGGCAGTTGGGCTAAACACATTGAGAACAAATGGAGCATTAATGAATTAAAATGGAAATCTATGGCTCCTCTCTCCCCGTGACTCCTGCGTCTCTCTAATTGATAAAGGCCCAATTATTTGTTTCTAGAGATGGGAATGAAGATTTGCAAACTTTCCTTACTTCGTCCAAATGAGCCTTCCCAATTGGAAACAAACCTTTTGAAAGAGTTGGGCTAATTTCACATTCTTTTTCCGTTCCAGGCTGGTGCTCTGGGTTGTAGGCCCGGACTGGAAACAGAAGTGACAATATCAAGAGAGAAGCTGTTCTCGAGAGGTTTCTAGCCTACATTTGCAGACCCAAATAGCCTGGGTATTGATCCAAACAGCTTGCAAAAACTTGGAGATTCTCTCATCAAAATGGGTTTCACCCCAGTGCCCTGTAATGAACTGGATCCAGACTGGGCAAATAAGGGATCCTGTGTATCGCTTCAGAAGCTTGGTGCGCAGTGCTAGCTAGCCAGCCATGGACCACTCACACCTGAGGTGGGGAGAGGCTAAGCACATGCAGCACCTATAGCTGTCCATGGGCTGAGGTGTATTGCAGGCACAGAGCCACCACAGTGATTTGTGTACTGAGGTCCTTTCTTTGCTTCATTTTAGAGGTCCATTCCATTCTATTCCACAATCTTATCTCCAAGAAATTAGGCTAGTTTTACAGTTCAGTTTTCACTCCTGTTCTATAAGAAAGAGAACATCCTCCAAGGATGCAGGCCGAGCACCTAGGGTTGGAGACTGTTGACATAAGACTAGGACCCAAAAGGCCCAGTGCCTTTACTTCCAAGCAAGACAAGATGCCGTGACTGGATGCCCTTGCAAGTGCACTTCATAGTAACAAGAATGGATCTTTCTGAACGCATCCGTTAGGTCCCTGATTGTGCCACCATTATTCACACCGAGTAGCATCCTAGTTTGTAAGTAAGCCCACTGAAAATCAGTGGGACCATCCATGGGCTAAGATGCTATTCACGCTGAGTAAGGGTGTCAGGACTTGGCCCTGAAGCTGCAGGTCAATTCCACCTGCACTTCCTGGAAAGCCCAGTTTACAGGTCGGTTGCTGATCTTTCTCTGCAGAATAAACGCAGTCACCTCACAGCTGGCAGAGCTGGATAAAAACACACAAGTCACGCTTCGACTCAAGGAAGAAGTGGGGTCTTAGCATAAAAAGAGGTCGAGTTCCCAGATACAGCGTGCAGTGCACGTTCCTTCTGCAAACTACTGGTCCCTCTCCACCAGTTTGTTAGAAGTTCATGATCATGGAATAAAGACTCAGCATTCAGCTACCCTCGGGCTATAATATACAAACCTCAGGATACAGGTGCCCCGGAGCTAGAGATAGTGTCACAGAATTCAGGGGCAGGTCTCTGGGTGTCTTTTATTGCATTTAAAAAAAAAAAAAAGATTTGCAAGGCACCCCTGGCGGTATCAACTGGGATCATGCCAAAGATTAAATGTAATCAGACATTAAAATCAAACAGGCCACAGCAGAAACAGGTCTCCTGCTTATGCTGCTTCAATCAGCCAAAAATAACCCACAAATGGTTCCAATTCATGCAAATCCCTGGCCAAAATGGTGTGTCTTGCACTGTGCTTGGCAGGCCAGTAGAGTCAAGCACTGGTGGATCACCAGGGAGAACAAGTTCCACAGTTGGGAGCCTTCCATCAAATGGCCCCTTGCCACCAAATCCCAAGACGTGCACATCAAGGGATTATCTGCAAAAGTGCTTCTGGCTCAGTGTAATAGCGGTCCAACCTGCATGCTCTTTTGTCCCATTGTGACGGGGCAGGCCCCGTTGCCAGTCAGGAGAAGGTAAACGAGCTTCTCTGGGCTCAACTGGTGCTAAACAGGGACAGTCTGCAGAGCCTGCAACACGTGGAGGAAGCAAGTGCAAAAAGGAGAACTTGTCACAGGAAAAAGCAGCAACCTGGAGACAGCTGCTGTGGCTCACTGTTAGCTGCCTCTAGCAGAAGTGTCACCGGGAGGACAACAGCTTGTAAACCTCTGCCACCTACAAGGATTGACAAGACCAGGTACATGCCGATCGCCACAGAGAGGGGTTGCAGCTAAACTCTGCTCCTGGGTTTAGTGGTACTTACCCACCTAAGACAAGCCAGACCTCTATAGATTCGCTTAAAGGAAAACCCAGAGACTGAAAGACCCCTTAATGGGAAGTTCCCCATACCTTTGAATCTGGAAAGACCAGAGTAAAGTTCCCAAAGGGGGCAAAGGACATCAGACAAGGAAGAGACTCTGAAGACACCAAAGTGGGACCTGGTCAAGGGCTGACTTCTCACACTTATCAATAAAAGCACCCTAGACAAGATGTTTAAAAAAAACAAAAGGAAGAATTTCTCCACATGATGAACAGACAACCTGCAGAGCTTGTTGCCAGGGGATGTTGTGAAGCCCAAAAGTATAACAGGGGCCAAAAAACAATGTGATAAATCCATGGAAGATCGGTTCATCAGTGGCTATTAGCCAAGGTGGTCAGGATGCAAGCCCATGCTCTAGGTGCCCCTACATCTCCAAGTGTGAGATGCCAGGATTGGACAACGGTGGATGGATCACTTAAAATTGCCCTGTTCTGTTCATTCCCTCTAAGGCATCTGGTTCTGGCCACTGTGAGAAGACAGGATACTGGGCACCAGGGACCGTTGGTGTGACCTACTATGGTCATTCTTATCCCTTCGGTGTGTGAAATCTAGGAGTAACAGGTGGTGCAGGGTGTACAGAGTCAGATGGTGACTCTTCAGGGGTGCGCACCTTGGTTTTACCGGATTTATTCAGCGTGTGTACTTGGATGTATCTAGAATAGCATACGCGAACTGTGATGTGTGCATCCAAAGAAGCTGTGTGTGCGTGTGCATGCCTATGCTTATGTCTAGACTATTCCCGTTTTTATACGCTGCCCCTGACCAAAGCATCTGAGCACATAGGCGAATGGGCAAAACGTGTATGTTGTCACATGTGCAAGTGGCAGTGCTCACACTAGGAACGTGTAAACTGACTCTAATCAAATAAGAATTGAAACATCACTCTGAATCGGAATGAACCTTCAATCCCGTTTTGGGGCTATGAATAAATGTAGATACCAGGAAACATTTTTCAGTTTCACGTCTCTCTTGGGTTCCTGGGGTCAGCCAGGACTGAAAATGCCCAGTACCACACAGATAGTTAGGCCTGAAACATTTCTCAGTTTTGCATAGTTCGGGAGGTTAAGTAGTTCAGACTGGTGGCCAGATTTGTGGGTGTTTGTCCAATGTAAACCACAAGATTGTGAACATGGGCGCACTTCTAAATCTCAGGGTTTATCACTTTGTGTGCACGCACACGGAACTCTGCTCACCACGGTTCTGCATCCCAACAATTTTCTAAATATATTATCAGTTCTTCACATGGGAAAGAAAGATCCTTGGCCCTGAAGGACAATTCCACCTCTCTCCAGCAAACTCAAGGAACCACTGGTCACTTGCAAGGTAATGTGTGCTACATTTATTCTGCTGAGTAATTGAGTGGGCATGTGCAATGGGGTGTGTGTTATGCGTTTGGCAGAGTCTGTGGTGCAAAAGAAGCAGGAGGCCATGGTCACCTCAATGATACACGGCATATTTAAGAGAGAACGACATTATACAGTCAAAAGCTGTTTACTGATTAAACCCAAAGCAAACCCAGGCTTTCTAAGAGAGTAATCACCCGAAATTTAGGTCACCTGAAATTTAGGGCTAGAAGGGATCTCAAGAAATCATCCAGTCTAGCTGGCCTCACTGAGGCATTGTTAAGTATACCTAGACCATCCCTGACAGGTGTCTGTCTAACCTGTTCTTAAAAACTCTTAATGATGGGATTCCACAAGCTCCCTAGGTAACCTGTACCAGCGCTTAACTTAACTATTAGCATTAGTACGTTGTTCTTAATTGTGGTAGTTCCTGGAAGCCCCAGTTGAGATTAGGTCCCCATTGTGTGAGGTAACCACATAGGAAGAGACAGTCCCTGCCCCAAACAACTGACGCTCTAAACCAGCGGTTCTCAAATGGGGTCGCGCCATCAGCAGTCGGGGTCACAGCAGTCCCTAGTATATGGAGAATGCCATTTTGCACCGCACAGCATGTCCTTGTATGTATGGTGCATGTGAGGTCAGACTGTGCGAAGCAAAGTGGCGTCCTCCATGCTGTCTGGGGTCCTGGCAGGAAATACTTCATGAAAATGGGGTCATGATGACAAAAAGTTTGGGAACCCCTGATCTAAACCCAAAGGATGGAAAGGGAAACTGAGGTACAGAGCGGGGATGGGGCTTGCTCATGGTCACACAGCGGGTCAGTGACGAAGCTAGGAATAGCACCCAGGTCATATGAATCCCCATCTAGGGCCCTATCTACTGGACCATGCCTCCCTTAACCCTTCCCCCACACTGGAGGGGCCTAGTTTTGAATTTTCATCAGTACACGAGAGTGAGAGTCCAGGTGCTGAAGGAACTGGGGCAGGCAGAGAGGCACATTCTGCTCGTGCATCACGTTCCTCCCACTGTGTGTGTCAATGACAAAAATCTTTTGGAGCGGATCCTGCCCCACTCCCTCCCCTCTTCTCCTGCTGTGGAGGGACCTGATCCTGCAGAAGGCCTCATGGACAGGTCATACAGAGGGGCTGCACCACCTGTTCACCATAAAACTGCACCCTGTGCTGGCTTCTCGTGGGGGTGTCCTGGGAACTGAAGCTGGGATGGGATCAATAGGTCCGGAACTGTGAGGATACACTGAGCAGCAGGTGTGCCGTGCCCCCGGGGGCTCTAACAGCTTTGTAATGGCAGTAGCAGGCATGGAATAGCTCTGCTGACATTCTGCAATCTGGGAGAAAGGTGATTTCCCCAAAGAATTCCTCTGTGCACAGCCCCGTTACTCACGTTGTGTGCTGGGCTAAGGATTGAATCTAGTGTAGGTGTAATAAAAGCATTGCACAAAATAGCATATGTTACTGTGACAATTTACTTTGAAAGATCTCCCTGTGGGTCCCCAAACCGTGCAGTTGCTGCATCATCCCCTCTGAATGCGCAGGCTTGGTGTGCAAGAGCAAGTAATGCCCTGGGAAACCCAGGTGCCATCTTTGGAAGCTCAGATCATCGAGTGCCCACATCACTGACCGCAAGGTGGGAATATCCAAGTAGGACCCCCCCCCCCCCCCCGCGTTTGAAATTTAGATCTGCATCATAATCCACCACCTTGAATACAGACATATCTACCCATTAAGCTTAGCAGGGCAGTTTCACTTTACTTTGTCCTTCCCCCAAATTGATTGATTGATCCACCTGTAGCTTATACTCATCATGTTTATTGACTCTTCGGGGCAGAGACCAGCTTTTTATTGTGTATGTACAACACCTAGCATAACAGGGCCGTAATCTTCAATTGGGTCCTCAGTGTGCTACTGTTCATATTAATAAAGGCACCTGCAAAAGCTCTTTAAATCCAGCAGAGCCACAGGATGAGGCACCCAAAGGAAAATGCACCGAACTTTTTCGACGCTGGCTGGCATTTTAGTTTGCAGTCCCTGATATTTCCCAGCAACACCTTTTGTAACCACAGGGCTAGCGTGCTTTTGTTATATTCACCACCTTGTCTTCTGAGAATTCTTAAGTAATTTATATAATTAATACATAATTATCAGGCTACAAAATCTTCAGAGGGTTAATTCCAGCCTCAAATTTCTGCACCTCAAATCTGAATGTTCACCACTATTTTTTTCTTTGTATAGTGGTTTTTTTTTCCATTGGGATTCTCTGCAATTGATTTCCCCCCCCCCCTTTCTTGCTCCCGGCAGAGCTGCTGTGTAGGTAGAACTGTCACATATTAAACCTGCGTTTAGTCATCAGCAAAATCTGAAAAACCAGCAACTTTCTCTCTCTCCTTTACTCTGGGTTTGAGCAGCGTGTTCTAATAAACCTTTAGCTTTGCCAGTCATGAACTTGTCATGCCTTGTATCATGAACGCAAGCGAGGAGGAAAAGCAAACCTGCCTGGAACTGAATATGTAAAGATCTCGAGAGAGAGGAAATGATCCCCACCTCCCCCCCCAAGTAGCTAAATATCTGATATGCCTGCTTGGTCTATATTTATTCTATAGCACTAGACTCAAAGGGAGCACAAGGAAAGGGCTTAGGGTCTTAGGGAATTGCTAAGGGGATATGGTCTCTCTCATCTCACAGGCAACATTTGAACCAGGGACTGGGTCGCAACCAACCCTGCTGTAACCAAAGGAGGGTTTTGGTTGTTGGAACACAGTACTGGGAGTCAGGAGACCTGGATTCCAATCCTGGGTTTGACAGTGACTCTCTTTATGACTTTGGGCAAGTCAGTTCACCTCTCTGTACTTCCCCCTCCCTCCTCTGTATAATGGGGATAATACTCTTGTTCCACAGGGGCATTCATTAAGGAATATGGCTGGAGTAGTTATGGATCTGTTGTGCTAAATAATATTACTACAGCCACTAAAGAGGGTAGAATTTTATTTTAATATTTGAATTGTGTCTGTCCTAATTTACAATTTGATGGGGCAAATCCTCAGTTGGTTTAAATCACCTTAGCCTTAGTGACTTTGAAGATGTTACACCTGTCATAGCTACAGGGTTAACTGCACTTCTGCCCCCTCTGGCATCCTTTGAGTTCTCAGACCTCCAACCACCACCTCTCTACGGGCACAGACAGGCAACCCTCTCCATCCAGACCAGGGATTTAGGCCTTCAGTTCCCCTGCAATTTGCTGTGTTTACCCCAGCAGGTCTGACCTTAATCCAGCACCCGCAGTTGGCTCTCTCCCAGGGATTATGACAGGGTCACCACTATCCAGTCAGCTTTCACAGAGCACGCACGGTACATTTATTTTAGAACAGAAGCACTACAGAGAAAACAATAAATAGTCCTTGTGCATGCTAAGCTTCCCAGATTCACCCACCTTACCTAGAGACCCTGGCAGGTTCCAGTCCTACGTACCCTTTCAGCAGTGTTTTGCCCTCTTGGTTACAATCTCAAGACAGTTTTTCGGTCAAAATAAGGCTCACTCAGCCAGTTCAAACTGAGTCTTTATACCACAAGCTCTTTCTTTGTCTGCTGGGCCTCTTGAGTGCAGTCTGAACCAGTCTATGCAATTCCTCCCCCAGAGTGGTACTTCTCTGGAACTGTGTATTCCACATCTGCAGTAATTACCCCCGACTGATTTTAGTTCCTGGGGGAAACTCAATAACCTGCCCCCGTGGAGCTAAAAGATAATCCTTTGCTCACAAATATCCATTTATAGATAAATACGTTTATGACTAATCCCTAGGATGACAACATCTGGCACATCTCAATACAATAGTCTTTTGAAGAGTTTCCCATGCTTCCAAGGTCTTGCATCTGTCAATGCCCATTTA
This sequence comes from Emydura macquarii macquarii, assembly GCF_026122565.2. Lineage (NCBI taxonomy): Eukaryota > Metazoa > Chordata > Testudines > Chelidae > Emydura > Emydura macquarii. The sequence continues at coordinate 13,609,236 of NW_027130828.1, forward strand.
CACAGTGAAATATCTGATCCTTAATACCCAGTTATCCAAACTGCCTGAGCCCAATTCTCCACCACCTTTCACCTTGCCCAGGGCAAAGTAAGTGCAAAACACTACAGTTCTGATCTGTTAGGCCTCTGAGACCCAATAGAAGTTATACTAATACAAATTACATAGCTAGATGGCAAGAACTGACAAAAGCTTATCCAAATTCCATCCACATCGAGTCTTTTAAATTCTTTTTCAGCTCTGATTCTTTTTACATGATGGCTACTTAGTATGATTTAAGTATTTATATGCCCTCATTGCTGTGATGTCTGAGCATTTTACAATCAATAGATTTTATGCCACAACACCCCTGCATGGCAGGGAAATATTAGCATCATCTTTACAGATGGGGACCTCAGGCCAAGTGAGGGTTAAGTGACTTGCCCAAGGTCACACAGGAAGCCATACCAAGAGCTGAACCCAGGCCTCACGAGGTCCAGTCCAATGCCCTGTCTACCATATCTTCCTTCCTCAAAGAGGGTGCTCTCAGTTCACATCCTAGTGGACAAGTGTCAATGCCACAATACAGCTCTCACACCTGGCTAGCTCTCTCAATGTGAGTCTTAGCAGAGATGAAAAAGCTTGAAAGAGTTACAGAGACCCTCTTTCCTCCAGGTCAGGGCTGAGGCACATTGGTGGGAGAGAGGGAGGGTCAGTATGCCCATCTCCCACCCATGCAGTTCTTGTTCTGTGGATAGAGGGTTTCAATCTGCAGGGCTGTCAATCCAGTTCCAGAGCTAAAGTCACTGAAATAAATTCTTTTAAATGGAAAAGAGGAATGTGCGGGGAGACTGGGCTGCAGGAATTGTAACTTTTATTTTAATCATTAAAATTCAAATGTAGATAAATAACCAACAGCTCCAGTAAGGATTATGGAACATCTGGATTTATGGAGAACCAGCATTTTATAAATATTGAAATGGGCTATTTTCTACCGAAGTATCTGGTTTTCTATCACAGTAGTAACACCTGGCACTCCAACAATAATATTGTTCATTGATGCAGTGGCTTTCATTAAGGATCTCAAAGCACATTACCAACATTAGTTGATTAAACCCCACAACACTCCTACTGACGCAGGGTAAGTAGCATTAGTCCCAGCGTACAATATAAGAAATCATAAGAAATGCTGGCACAGAGATGATATAATTTGCCCAACGTCACACAACAAGCCTGTTGCAGACATAAGGATTAAACCCAGAATCCTTTTGATTCCACACACCCTATGTTAACCTACAGACCACACTGCCCTTCTAGAGCTGTGGATAGCACCCAGGTGTCCTGACATCCCTGGGTCCTGCTCTAGCCACTAGACAACATCCAAGTGACCAGTAAAAATATTGCATGGATCAAATACCCTTTGTTTGTTAGAAATCAAAAAACAAGAGCTTATCTCATTGCTTTAGATGAATTTTGTATGGCCCTTACCAGCATGTGTGTGTGTAAGTTTTTATATCATTCCCAGCACTGCGGCGTCTGAGCACCTGTGCCTATTAGAAAAGATGAAGCCCTAGAAGGAGAGACACTTTCTCCCCTACATATCCCCTTAAGCAGGGAAATTTACTAGGCTATATAATCTCCAAATAATCCAATGTCTAAACTGGGATTACTTTACATCCACAGATTTTAAAGCAAGCCAGGACCTTTATGACCATCTAGTCTGACCTCCTGCATAAAACAAGCCATAGAACATCACTCAGTAATTTCTAGAGCTGTGCAAATAACTGATTTTTCAGTTCTGTGGCCAAACAAAAAACACTGGAAAACAAAGCAGTTGGCTTCTTAATAGTGAAGAGTTGAGTGGAAGTGGTGCCCTTGGCTGTCATGTTATATCTGTGTCTTGCTTGATTTCTGCAGGTAGCTTGGCACACCAAGGACACAGTCATTAGTTCCTACAATCCTCCTGAAGAAATTCCCATTGGTAGCCTAAATCTCCTGGACTCTGTGTACCGAGTAGGGTGGAAGCTGAAATGTCAGGGCTCCTTATTTTGTTGTGTCTGGAGACCACGGCTTGCTACAGAGCTTTCCCATCGCTGGCCTGAAGAAATTGGCAGCACCAGAGTGGTGGCTTCCTAGTGCAATCGGTTAATGACTGATTGACTGAGTGTTATTTGATGTGCTGTAGATGAGCTCGCTTCATGTCTCCTCTCCCTTTATCTCGCCCGGCCAGGTACTCTGACAGCCTCACACTCTTTCCTTAGCAGCATCAGACACATGCCGAGGTGGTGCTACACAGCAGGGGTCGTTTCTGGAGAGGGATATTTTTTTCCTGGATTCTCTCGGCCTGCTTTTCTTAGCTGGGGTCTTGCCTGCTGTCTTACCTCTTATGCCCATCTCTGACTGGAGCTGTTACCTTGCCCCCCCACCCCCTTGTGACTAAGGCTATGTTTACACTAAGTGCTGGGAGTGCGATGCCCAGCTCAAGTGCACTTACTTGCGAGAGCTGTGGAAGCGGCAAACGGCGTCATGGGCTAGCTGCCCTGAGCATGTATCGGTGGGGTCTGGGTGGGTTACTTGGGTCTGTGCCACTGCTCGCTGTTATCCATGCTACTGGGGCTACACTACCGTTTTTAGCATGCTAGTTTGCTGAGAGCTAGTGCCAGTATGGCTACTCAAGCTGGGAACCACCCCCCTGGCTCCTCGTGTAGAAGTAGCCTAAGAGACAGGCTCAAATCAAAGGCCCAGACCCCCCACTCTCTGAACTTTGGGGTATCAAAACCCTAACCCCTGCTCTGGATCTACCCAGAACCTCAGCTCTGGAGAATCCCCAAATCTGGAATGCTGGAAATCTCAGTCCAGGCATGAATTCTGAAACTAAACCCCAGCTCTGCAATGAGATTTGGGGCCTGGGTGGGGGGTAGAGCAATAGAAAATAGAGAGAAGAACATGGCCTCAGCCTGGCCTAGATGCTGAAGATCCAGATAGTGTATGGATGAGCATCTAACATAACTTGAGTCCCCAGCTCACAAAACCGGACAGACTCAAAGTGATTTATCCCAATACCACTTCATTCTTTGCTATAATTTTAAATGGAACATACAGCTCCTCCATCAGCCCTCAACTCAGTCGCCTGCATTTCCCAGGAGAATGGCAGCATTTCTTACAGGCTATTCCAGGATCTGTAGTTCCAGGCCTTCTGTAGCCAGGAATATGCTATAGGGTAGAGTGAGAGCAATACCAATGAGAGAACACTCTACGGTTCAAAGTTGGTTGAGAAAAATGACATGAAATGTTTAAAAATTTATTTTTGATCTTTTTCTATCAAAATTTCACATTGCTGATGAACAATTTCATCCATCATTTGAATTTTGGCATTTTTCAGTCAGCTCTAATGTCAATTTACAGCAATTCTCTATTAACCGTTATGGCTTGAATGAATTGAAGAATACCTCACCTTCCTGTGAGATCTAAGATCTTGGCATTTCTTTCATTCTAGCTCTGGTTTCAGAGGATAAGATTATACTTTTCAGTAGTGAAAGTATAATTATTCCACTCAGGAGCTGTTGGAAGTGGTTCTGTTTTCTGAATTCAAGGATGATTATGTGTGTGTGTGTGTTCTCTGCTCATTTCTCTTCCTCTTTCTCTGTTCCTCCCCATTTGTAGGTCTGCATGCATCTCTCTGCGTGTATCTGTTATTCCCTTTTCTCACTTACTCTTTTCACAGAGGGTCATGGTCAACTGACAAATTCAGCTGTGTTGTAAGCAGCTGCAGCACAACCGATTTCATTGGGAGCTGGATTAATTTCTTCCAGTGCTGAATTTGGCCCTTCATTTTTTTTCCTACTGGCCTTCTCCAGGGCAAAGCTGTAAACAGGTGTCAGAAAAGTCCCTCGTGTTGGCTGCTGGTCTCAAATGAAAACATGACATGTCCATAAAATGTGATCTATGTGTAATCATCACACACATGCCTTCAGACAGGGGAGAGAAGTGACTTTGCTAATTAAGTTTTACAATCCAGTGGTTGTGAGAAAGATAAAAACATGCCCCTGGTCAATCCATTACAGAAAGAACAGAACAGCTGACCTTTTCAGCCTGCCTTCCGTTTGCACTCGCTAGATCCATAACCTTTTCCAGCTGGAACAGAAAGTTCAATTAAGTTTTGTTGGCTCTGAAATCTGTCCGTGTCCTGGAGAGCAGATTAAGCACTCAGGGGCTGCAATTATCCATCTGGTGCCTCTTCAAAAATAATATTTTTTTATATACAATATATATATTACTACTGCAATGCACATGACTAGACATTGCAATGGAGCATCCCAAAGAGAGACACCAGGGCTATGTTGGGAGTTCCACCACCTCCCAGGACCAAGATCTACCATGCTGGTACATGACAGATTCATCACCTCCACAACTTCTGCCAGTCCCAACAACAGAAATGACTTGTCAAGGGAAACAGGATTCATGGCTTGCCATTCCACCATTCAGGTTTCCATCTGCGTCAATTCATTGATTTATGGACTCACATTTTGCTGCATTTTGAGTGAGACGTATAGAACCTTTAGAAATGATTCAATCTCTGTCAAGCAGACATCCTTTTTTTTTTTTTAAATATTGTTAATGCATTTGAGAATGTAGTGCACGGCCCTGGCAAATAAGTCATGCAATTATAGCAAAGATGAGGTGCTGACAGTGACCGGCGCATCCATCATCCAACAGATCAATAATACCTATGCAACATGCAATCAAACCTAACCAGCTTCATGCAGCCCCAGGATTTGAGAACATCCCTGCTCCTCACGAAACGCAGACATGCCAGAGCTTTGAGAGTTAGGCTGGAAATCTGCGGTCCAGTCTTTCCACCAGATGTGTTCCTGTGCAAATCTTTCTCTCTGTCCAAGGATTCTGATCACAAAGACTGAACTGCAGGAGACTCCCAACGGAGGTGTTCATGTGGTCCCAGAGGCCAGTTATCCACATCACAAAGCTACGCAGCACACCAAACAAGAACAAGCTCCCTTTGCTGGAGGTCTAAGGAGAGAGGCCCAGGACTGATTATTGACTAAAAGAATGAAATCCCTTCTCAGCCACAGGATCCAGCTACTATAGAAAAATTAGTACCTGTATTTCAGCAGCCAGCCTGCAGTGGTGCAGCTGCACTGAGCCTAAGCAATAGCATAGATAGGGCTCTGTGTTTTTTCATCACCCTCTTGTGGAAATCTGCTTGGTGCTGCTCAATTTAGGGAGGAAGCTCCCCCTCCCCCACTGCACTGAGGAGAGAATGAAATGCTGCCTGGATCTGGACCTGGGAGCTGGGAGCTTTGAATCCCTGATACAGGAAGAAGTTTGTTAGTTAAACCCTGGCAGAGGGAATAGGAATCCCACTGAGTCATGCCTTGCAGTGGTGGGTGCAGTTCTCTATCTGTTGGGTGCCTCTCATTGGCGGAGGAAGGTTACATGCCTTTCTAAAAGTTGTAGCAGCTTTGATGACACCTGGGTCCAATAGCTGCATCCTGGTCTGTGAGGTTGCTTCTAGGAGGAAGATGGGGGGCACGAGTTGTGGCCACATGCCATGGGTCCACCTAGTGTCACCCATGTTTGTGCCGTTGCCTGACCTCTTTGTGAGCAGTGCATGCTGGGAAAATCTGGGCAGCTATTTCATGGTGCCTCCACAGGGGTCATATCGCCCATGGGGGCACCAGCTGAACATGGAACAATGCATCCTGGGATGCCCAAATACAGAGAGAACTGAGAGACGATGGCAGACCAGCCAAACCACTTCTACAGGCAAAGTAACGGGGCCCTGCCCATGGTGCAAAACAACGGTGTGCCCAAACGGTTACAGTAATCCCACCATATGCCAAACTAGGCCACTGGCATGGGCCAAGCCCTGCTAACTGCCTCGGCTCCTAAATCAAATATTGGCCAACTCATGTGAAGTGAGCAGGCATGTTTGGAACTGGCTTTGCCACAAACTGCCTACAAACTCAGTGAAAAGTGGCAGTGTAGATCAGTGACCAGCTCACGGCCATTTCACCTAAGCAGAGAGGCCCAGAAAAAGTCCCATTCTCGAGATGGCCCTTCCAGCACTTTCCTCCCTAGAGCGAGTGGAGTTTGCCAGTCTTCCTAAACATACCCCCTGTTCCTTTAGATTTTCCGCACCATGCCTCGTCAGCCACTCCGTTCTCTTCAGCAGTGAGAAAGGCGCCTGTGTAAACAGTTGGTGTAATTGGGTGTTTCGAACAAAAGAAGCACTGTCATTTTGAAGCTAACTTACACACAGGCTGTTTGAACATCATCTGCACAGAGTGAAGGCTGCCGACACTTTTGAGTGAGTGAGTGTGTGAACGTGAAGGAGACTAACACGCAAGAGGTGGTCCTGCAGGGGTATAAGGCAGCGTTTATATCCTGCATAAGAGTAAGCGCACATCTTTGATTCTCTGCACTGAGTCATTTGGTTCTGTGCTATGTTGGAATGACACCTCTCTCTCCTCTTTTCACTAGATCTCCTCTGCGCAACTGTCCTCTATACTTTTGGGTCTCTCTTCTCCTTCCTGGTCTTCATGGCCGTGTTTGCTTAGGCCCGGGTAGGTTGTCACAGGCCTGCTTCAGGCCCATCTCTTCCCACTGCAGCACCGGCGCAGCTCTGGCTTTTCCAGGTCTAGCCATGACTCTCTGCCTGTGGGAGCAACGATGGGTGAAAACACATCCAGAGAGATGAGAGAGAGTAAGTGAGATGTGCAATTAAATCATGTCATCACCACTGCTGGGAATGGATGTGTAACAAGGAAAGTGTGCTGTGATAGGATGGACCCCCTCACTCACCACCCCCCCCATGCATGGCAGCACCAGACGGCTGTGTTGACGGCTGACATGCACGGTGTCCTGCGATATTCATTTCTCAAGACGGTAGCTATTTTTAAATATTGCCGGTGGCACATGTTTAAAAATACATCCCCAACAGCAAAGCACTACGCGTTCAGATTTTTGCCTGCCCTGACTATGACAGACAGGGATTTATTTGTGTTGCTGGGAAACCTGTATCTGTGGACTGTCCGGTCCTTTCATGTTTATTTAAAATCACAGCTAATGGAAAAAGGTCCATAAGGCCTGAAAGTCAAAGTTTGCAGGGGGTCACTGGTTTTATCACCTGCACCTTATGTCTTTGGTCTCAGCTGTGCCTCAGTTTTCCTCAGCTGAGCAAAACATCTCCATACAAATGGGAACTTTGTTCTAGTCCTTCAAGTTTTACTGATGATATATATAGTAAGTCCCATCGAAGGCGGTTATTCTGCCTCCAGAAATGGCTATGGTGGTGTATTTAACTGTGTAACAGTTACACCTTTATATTCTGTGTACCACACACTGATGGTTCTGCGTCCACTCAGCACTAGGGCACCTTCTCCTGGCTGCTTTGGTGATTAACTCCTTCCAGGTCCAATGCCCCCTTTCTGCGGCTTACTGCAGGCACTGCCGCTGCGCTCTGTCTCTCTCTTTCTCTCTGCAACTCAGGGTGCTCTGTCTTTGTGGCTTGGCCATCCAACCAGGTGTCACTGTATGGTTCCCCCCTTCCAGGGTATCAAAGCCCCACTGAATCAGTGGCCTGATTGCCATTCCAGTCAGCCTTCCAGTCCAAGGCCAGATCCAGTGCCACTTTCCCAGAGGCTGGTAGGTGAACCTGGGGCCACCTGCTATTCAAGTTCCAGTCCAAGGACCCTATCTCTGGAAACCGTGGTCTGCTTTTCCTCAGACCCTGGACTCCTTCCTACAGCTTCTGGTTCCCTCTGGGTGTACCAGCTTAAACTCCCTCCTCCTGGGGAATAACTGCAGACTACTGAGCTCGGTAGCCTCAAACACACCTCCCTACCCTCAGGGAGTGACAGCAGCCTACTTCCCCTGAAGTCCTTTTCTGCTGCCAACTTCCTGGCTTCATACCAGCCACTCCTGTTCCTCCCCAGCTGGGCTCCATCTTCCATCAGTCCTTCAAACCCTGGCTCTTCCCTGTGTGCAGCCTATCAGGTTAATTATCCTAATTTGCCAGCTCTGCCTTGTGTGGGGTGGACATTCCATCACACACGCCTTTAAATAGCTATGATGTCAAGTGGCGGAGACAGACAGGTGGTCATTTTGTCTTCAGTTCAGTGCAGACTTGAACCAAGTCTCCCAAGTCTTAGGCTTCTTATAAGTCCCTGCTCTGTCCCAAATTTCCTTTAGGACATTAGGTAAGCCATTCTCTGTGCCTCAGTTCCCCATCAGTACAATGGGGATAATAGCCCTCCCCTTCCTCACAGGGAGGTTGAGAGAATAACTACATTGAAGATTGTGAAGTGCTTCAAGAGACCTACTGATGAAAAAATGCTATGTACAATGTAGGTATTATTTTTTATTATTATGGGATAGAGACACTGTTCTCTACTGGAGACCTTTTCCCCCTATGGTTAGGACTGGAAAGGAGCTGGAGACAAAAGTCCAGATCTAAACCCAGATTCGATTTTTTTCCCAAAATTGGGGGATGGTTCACAGGTAGGGCTTCATTCTAGGAGCAAGAAATGGTATTCAGATTCCTATGTGAACATCTCCTAAAGTCCTCTGTGTGTGTGTGCGAATACAGGCTTTATGTTCAGGTTTGTTACAGAAACGGGGCCAGCCAGGAAGTGCAAATCCAAATATGAACTCCCCCACAGTTGGGGAATGTGTTTAAATGCCAGTTTTTGGTGCTGGTCCATTTTTACTTGATAGAAAATAAGAAATGAGAAGAATCTTAGTCCAAAACTCAAGTGCAATCTGTAAATAATTTCATGGATTTTAAAGGCGGAAGAGACAGTTATGATCATGCAGTCTGACCTCCTGAAAAACACAGCGAATTTCACCTGGAGAGTCCTCCATTGAGCCTAACAGCTTATGTTTGAACAAAAGCATTTATCTTTCAGAAGGACATCAAGTCTTGCTTTAAACAATTCAAATGATGGAGAATACAATCAGATTCTTTAGGAAACTGTTCCAGGGGTTAATGACCTTGTTTGTTAAAAATGTATGCCTCATTTCCAGTTTGATTTCTTTCTAGCTCCAGTTTCCAACTGAGAAGTTAAAACCAGTTTGGATATAGATGTATAATGGTTTCTTATTTCTGTATGTCTTTGCACATCCTGGTCTGAGCACAACAGCTGAAGTACCACACAAATGGCTGTTCTTGGGGTCTGTTTGGCACAGCGGTAAGCAAATCGTCCTGGAAATTTCATGAGACAGGCCCATTCTCTTGATATTCCCAACTTGGGTTTTGCAGGCTAAAGAAGAGGCCCATTGTACCTGAATTAAGAAGCAGCAAACTTTTCAGTGCTTCTCTGAACTGCACCTCTCAACCTTTTGAGGTTCGCTACCCATAAATTAAGCTTTTTGTAACTGAAAGTCTCTGCACGAAACACAGCCACCAGGGCACAAAGCAGTGTCTAATTTTTCAGCTTCCTGCACTGGGATTTGATTGTTTTCCATGGCCTTTTGTGCTCTTAGTTTATGAAAAATCAATAGTTTAATATAGAAAAAGAATCCCCTGGCTATCTATTTAGAGCTGCATTACCTCCAGCATTGTCGCTCTCCCTGTTCCAGTCAGTGCATTCAGAGGTACTGACACACCAGAGCCTCTCATTCAGCCATTATGGGACCTGCTTACGAGATGTCACACTAAGAGGCAATCACATTGGCTGCAACATACAGCTCAATCCCTTCTTGAGTACCGGTGAGAAATGGGGGTAAAAAACAGGGGATGAAAAACCAACGGAGAGAACAGTTCAGATACAGTGCACTGCCTTAATAGTAGAGCTGCTTGGGAATTTTCCAACAAACCGTTTGTTTTAATTGGAAAAAGGCCAGTTGGTCAAAACTGAACGTGGTTCCGAGAAAGGGTCAGTTTTGGTGCGTCTCCCAATATAAAAAAAAAATGTGAAAAGTTTTGAAATTGTCAAAATGTCTGTGACTGGGTGTACCAGGCCTTTGCAGCTCTCCGCTGGAGATCCCGCTGCTCTACTGCACCCTGCCCCAGGAAACAGCTTTCTGAGAGGAAAGAAATCAGAGAGTATTAGACCTCTGGGCCTGCCTAGAGAAGCATCCTAGGTGCAGCCATTGCGGGAACCACTGAGATCTGGTCCTCCAGCAACTAGAATGGTTGGGTATCAGAAACAGGCAATCAAGGCTCAGCAGGCTGGAATAAGACATGCTACCTGCTGCTAGCAAGGAAGTTCCTGGTGGGACCTGGTGGTGTAAGGACAGATGCTACCTAGGCTACAGCCAAAGGAACCAGGTCAGGCAAGGACCTATTGCTGACCACGACTGGTAGCAGGAATCAAGCCCCAGAAGGGTAAGAAACCATTTTATTTACAATTGGCCCTGAAGGGCAAGGGACTTCTATTTACGTCTGTGGTACCCCAGAGGGGGGTGTGAAATGTGAGACCCAGCCAGAGGGCTGAGCTACAGAAGACTGCAGAGATAGGCTGCTGAGACACTGCCTGCTGAGTCTACAGCTCCTTCTGGGCATCCCTTCCTGAACTCCTTTAGGTTGAGAAGTCACAAGACATGGCCAGCACGTTGTAACACGGCTGAGCACATCAGAGATGCACAGCAGAGTGTGAAGATGGCGCAGTAGGGTGTATGTTTAAAAAAAAAAATATAACCCAAGGAAGCATCTTTCACCTTTAGATCACTGGTTCCAACCAAGAGAAGGACAATGGTTGCTAAGAGTCATCATCTCCTTACAGAGGTTTGTTGGCCTGATGATTCCCAGTCCATTTCCATGCGTCCACATTGCAGATACCAACATCACAATGGGCTCTAGTTAGAAATTTTGCTGTCAATCAGAGCAGGAAGGCCAAGGTCGGAAGTCCTTTGCCAGGATGATGAACTCCAGGTAGGGTGGAGGCGAATGGGAAGGGTAGTGTTGGGCTCGCTGCTGCCTATGTTGTGCCTTTTCAAAGGATAAAGAGGGGGTTGCAGGCTCTGGAGCGGTCAGTCCCATATCTAGAGCTGCACAGGCAGCAGACACAACATAACACCTGTATTTCCTCCTCATTGCTTAATCTCGCAGCATTTCCAAATGGAAGAAAGGCAGCAAGGCCGCCTCTGAGAGTTGTCAGTCCCATGCCTGCAGGTGGCATGGTGGTGGTGGGGAGAGGGGCTGGTGAAGGGCTTCCAGGGCCAGTGAAGAGATAGAAGTGGGAATCAGCTTTTCAGTGGGATGCTCCTGACACTCTATGGTGGCTGCTGATCGCTGAGCAAAACACCTTTTTTGAACAAGCTGTGGTCAGCAGCCGATGGGAGGCTGTCTGGTGCTAATGTTTTCACCTCTTCCCTCCTACTTCTGGCCCATTGGGAGGGGGAAAGAAAATACCAGCTTCTTCTGACCCAAATTAGCACAAGGCTGTCAAACAGATTTCCCCTTTCATCAGACTCCAAGCCCAAGAAAAAGCAGGCTGGGAATAAATGGCCACTGCAGGGCGGTAACCAGTCCCTGCTTTCAGAGGTTATTTTTGGCTAGGTATGAAACACCATGTGACACAGTCTTCAGAAAATGCCAAGCAGTCAAGGCAAGAGCAACGTGCTTCTAATCTCTTGCAGTGAGGTAAAAATAAACTTTAATAAAAGGCGGTGGAGGCTTAATGGGAAGTGGAAATGCAAAAGAAAGATGACTCGCTCCACAGAAAGGCAAGGGGACATCAGAGATGTTTCTAATTTTGTCGCTCTCTAGCTCTTTCTCTGTCTTACTCACTCATTGGACTTCTGGTGGAGTTAGCAGGGCATGGAATGTGTGGCATTCTTCAGAAGAGCATCTGTATGATGACACTGGACACCTTGTGCTGTTAGAACAGGGGACAATTTAGGTCATGGGCAGGTGGCATGAGGTTTTAGGTCATGGGCAGGTGGATAAAGTTATCTGCACTGGGCAGTGTGGCTTAGTGGCCAAAGTACTGGACTGTGATTCAGAAGATCTGTGTTCCCGGCTCTGCTACCGGCCTGCTGGGTGGCCTTGAGCAAGTCATTGCACCTCTCTGTGCCGCAGTTTCCCCATCTGTAAAATGGGGATAATGATATTGACGTGATTGTCATTTGCTACTTCAAAAGAGATGTCATCCAAAGTTCTTTTCATAAAATGTGCTTCAAGATCGATGGATGAAAAGTGCTACACAAAAGCTAGGTATTATCTGCTGCAGTGGAGTCCTGCATCTTTTATATATTAGGCCTATCTAGAAAGAAGAAGCACCTTAATGCAAAAATTGGGTACTTACTAATGGCACCAGATCTACAAATAGTAATTATACAAAGTCCATCCACATTCCCTGTGGTGAGGCTTCTCCCTTTCTAGTTATTTTATTCCAGCAACTCTGGCTCCATTACAAATAATTTCAGGGGTCATCAAAATAATTTCATTTTCCCATGACCCTCCTGTTAGAAGATCTATATCAAAACCCAGAGGCAGTCTGAGACAGCCAGGTTGCTCCTTGTGCTTTCTGTTTCATCTCATTCCCTGGTTCTTATTCTTGGCAGAATTTATTCACCTGTTTTGTCAAATCACTCCATAAAATTCACGGACATAAAATATATACATAAAAACCCCAAGTCATAGGCCTTCCATAAAATGCCTATGACTTTTAAAACAAAGGAAATTCTTAAATAAACAGCGCATCTTCCCTGCCAGACCATACTATCTATCTATCATGACAGCACAGAGCAAATCTAATCAGCCAGAGGGTGAAACTACTCTGGGTGGGACTCTGGTTGTTGGATACAAACAGCTTCACAAGTTCTGAGGAATGGGCCATGCCCCTGTGGTACCCTATCAAAGGAAGATGAAGTCTCCCTGCTAGACTGGGATCTGCTGAATGTCCTGGAGAGGTCAGACTGCTTGCATTCCCATTTGCCTGACAAATTAGGACCCTGGGAGGCAGGATACACAGGCGAGTGCTGACAAGATGGAATAGACACCAAAGAAAGGCCGGCTCATCACTCAGCTTGGTTCGCCGGCTTTCCCCTGTGCCCTGAGCCCTGGCGTGTAGCCCAGCGCACCATGCAGCGCTGCACTCCAAGAGAAGCACCGTGATCCCTGGTTCCGAGTGACGTCACAGCTCGAACTCAGTGGTGGAGACCTGCAACAATGGCCTTGATTAGCAGCATTTGTTAGGTTCATCACAGCGAGGTCTCAGTCAAAACACCCTCCCCCTCCCTATCCCCCACTGCCGTGTGCCCCTTCCTCATGCAGGATTCATACTCAGACATCAAGATCGGGGGTCAAAGCTGAACCCAAGTTGTGCAAGTGCAGTTTAAGCTTGCCAGTCACTGCCAGTTGCTGGGACAGAGCCCTTCCCAAGAAGGCAGGTCAAAAATTCAGCAAGCACCCAGGAAACAGGGTTTAGATCAACACAAAAGCAGCACAGATAGCCTCTGCAGGATGGCTGGCCATACAGCAGTTGGAGTAGGCAGATCTAAGACTATATGTTTTCAGGTCACTAGTGATTTATTCAACTTTTACATCTAGAGACAAAAACTTTTAATTAAAACCAAGAAGAAAAGCTGGAGACAGAGCAGGGAGCGCACACAATCTGACAGTTTCAATTTTCATGTACAGCTTACTTCCTGGGATTGATATCCTTCTCTTTGCTGCCGAGGAGCATCTATTCACTGCCATAAATCACACAACTGCATAGCCACCGAAGCCTGCTGTATAAACCCTTACAGCTGTCCTGTCATGCCCGTAGGTGGCTGCAATCCCAGGAGGCAGCGGAATTCGATAGGCTGGGAAACGGGAAGGGTGGCAGAGAGCAGTCCCACCAAGCCAGCCGAGGAGAGCATCTTCTATTGGGGGTTTGGGAAGCAATCGTGGTCCATGAAATGATATGAGGGAAAAGCAAGCAGCTGCTAGTGGGACTGAACAGGGCACTATAGGAGAAACAAGGTGAGAGATACGTACCCAGAGAGAGCATGACCAAAAATGTGCCGCATCCTTTCTGGGTAGAAGATGGGCAAGACTCAGTTGCATTGAAAATAAAGAGGATTCGTTACTGAGGCAGCTGGACACAGACAGCCCCTCTGATTTTCCAGCTCCCAGACTAGTACAGTCCCACTACAAAGGGAATCCTTAAGTCCTGGCTTTTCACGGAAAGGACTGTTGATCACACTGCTGCTGAAGTGGGGAGAATAAACAAATGGAAGACGTCACAATGAGCCTGTCTTAGGAATTCCATTCTCCCCAGAGCTCAAATGTCAAACATTTGACAGTGGGAGTTACCTCACTTTCCCCTATAATCCCACCTCCTACGGCTAAACCAGGTAATTAACATTAACAGTTAAATCCAGGGGAATTCAGGAAAAATCAAGGCGCACGGAGGAAGAGAACTAGAACTAGATATTGGTCTGCACCCAAACCCTGGGTCAGATCAGAACTTCAGCTGACGTTCACACTGTGGGTCTGAATTTTGCAGCTGCTTAGGCTCATCTAATTCCTTATGCAGCTCCGGTATTTCTAAGGTGGCTATTGCTGTAGTATTCACAATGGCCAGCCTTAGTGCATTGTTTTCTGAGGTTCTGAAAGTTTTATTTTTTCCTCCCACTTAGTTTCCAGGCGGGACTGGAAACTAGGATGTGCTTGGATCCTCATACATTGGCTGGTGCTTATTTTCTAAGATCAAGAGGGTCAAAGAAGCTTTGGATTAGTCAATCCGCATCCAAACAGAGCTGGATGCTCAGAGTCATTTGCCCAGCCTCAATTTCAAGGTCACCTTAAAAAGGTGTTTTTACTGGACTCAGGAAAAAATGGTGGAAGAAGCAAGGCAAAAATCCCAGTGACAGACCACAAAGAACTGTGGGGTCATTCTGGATTAAATCTATCATACATGGAAGTTGTTCATCCCCATTGATAAACAAAGGAAGAGTCAAGAACAAATGAATAAGAATCCTGGAGTAAGATATTAAATCCTGAGTTGAACAGGAGGACTGGAAAAATTACAATTAAATAAAGAACATGAAACTTAAGGGCGGAAGGAGGGAGGAAAGGCAGAGGAGGAAAAGATTGTGTGAAAGGCTAAGCTAAAATGACAAGAAATGTTTCAAGCAAATAAGGATCAAGATGTCAGTGAAGGAGCTAGCCAGGCCTCCAGGATACAGCAAGAGGAAACTGTTTACACAAGTGACATTGTAAACATTGATGCAGGGTGATCTGTAAATTCAGGGCCTCATTTTCTACAGAGTAAGGAAAGGCATGGAGGCCAATGGGAGATGTATGCTAACAGCCAAGTTAGCCCCTTGACTTCTTTGACACTACCTCAGTGAAAACTGCCTTTGAAATAAAATAAATAGATCATGTAGCAATTTTCATCCATAGATCTGAGACTTTCCAAAGGAAGGATGTGTCACTTTTTCTGTGTAAAGTTGGGAGAAACTGAGGTACAGAGACTTTCCCAGGATATATAGGCGAGTGCTGACAAGATGGAACAGATGCCACAGCAAGGTTGGCCCATTGCTCAGCTTGGTTTGCCGGCTTTCTGGTGTAAGTCAACAAAAATAGAGTAGAAGGGGAAGGATGATTGTGTGGTTTAAGGCTGTAGCTTTGACTTCAAGAAATCTGGGTTCAGGTTCCCAGTTCTACTACAGAATCTGGGCAAGTCACCTGGTATCTCAGTTCCCCACCTATACTAAGGACAATATTTCCTTTCTCCTACCATTGGTAGGGTTGCCTATTGAGACTGTAAGCTCTGTAGTGAGTGGGCTGGCTGTTAGTAGCTATAGTACAGTGCTAATACAAGGGGGCTCGTGTTGTATGACAGAGATAAAGAAATGAAGTTCTTCAAGCAAACACATCAGGAGTGTATTTCCTTTGATCTTTTGGCCCAAAAGGTACGTTATGGTCATTTTAACATTTCTTTAAGTTAGCTTTTTTTTTTTTTTTTTTTTTTTTAAGTGGGGGAAAAACTCTGAAGGAAAATAGGATCCTGGCAAAGCAATGCAATGTGTCTCTAGGGTCACATGAGTCTATGATAGAGAAAGATGAAAGAAGAGGAAGAGGAAATTGTTTTTCCTCTGAGGAGAAAAACTTATTGGAGTGAAGCAAGCTGATGCCTCCTCATTCCTTCTCTGAGACCTTTCACAATGATCTTGTCAGGTATCCCAAACAAAGCAGCACTGAGCTTGGTTGGCACTTGGATGGGAGACCAGCCAGAAAGCCCTGGGTACTGTGGGAAGTGGGGTTAGTGATTCAGTAATTGGTGCTCTCCCCTCAGAAGCAGCAATGAGCAAATGCATAGAGTGATTTAAGAGGTGGTGCCATGCTGTGCTGGAAAAGCAGCTGCCTTTCAGGAGAAATCTAAACTGAAGGTTGTGTTCAATCAAGACCCTAGTGTGCTTTTCACATGAGGAGTGCTAGTGGTTATGTTAGTCTGGGGCCCTGCCAAATCACCTTGTGAGCAATTGCCCTGCACTTCCAACTCAGGGAGATGCAGCAGCAGCAGGCAGAATGCCCAGAGCCTCTCTTCTTTCTGTTCACACACACACCTCATGATCTTGGCCTGCTCCGGAGAGTTGGCTATGTGTGGCAACCTTACCACCTCCAGATGTCACCACCCGGGCTGAGCTGACCGACTATTGGATAGTGTTGGTAACGGGACAAATGCCACATTTCTGCCTTTCAGCAGGTGAGAAGATGATAGTGTTATCTTACTATATGGTTCGCGAAGACCCTTGGGTTCCTTTGGACTGAAAAGGCTCTAGAAGATGCTATTATCCTTATTAATGGGAACACTTGTATTTAGTGCGAGCGCTCGGGAAGGTGTAGGAAATGTGAAGCCCGTAAAGCCTGATTTCACACAGCCGGGGTTGTAGATACTGGGTATGGTAATCTGCGACAGAACAGGGGAGCACCTAGGGATTGTGATTTAATTAAAGATAGTCAGCATGGATGCACAAAGGGGAACTAGGCCTAACAAATCCGAGAAAATTGTTTGAGGGAGCAACAAAAGAGTTGAAGAAGGGAACGTTGTTAACTTTGGCATTAGGCAAGCTGTGAATAGGCCCCATGCTAACTCAGCTGTGCAATCTCTCTCAGATCAGCAAGTAGACTCTCAGGAGCGAGAAGCTGGGAGAAACTGTGGCAGGGCCAGATTCTGCTTGGCTTCTGCGTGGCAATGCAAGGTGATGGGAGGGCACCCTCACTTGCATTCCTGAACAAGGGCTGGCGAGGATACCCTGCTTCCCTCCTAGCACCTCCAGGGACATTATGCTTTCATTGTACTGCTGCACATTCAAAGAATGGCTTTCTAGTTTCTGAACCCCTTGGTTCTCAGACTGTGGTTCTTCAGGGGGGCGCGTTCAGATGATCCATGGAGCTGCTTCTGTCACTGTTGCAAAGGCTCTGTCACTTTTCAAGCACTGACACGTTCTGCTAGACTCTTAGGGGTCCCAGGCAAGATCCATGCAAAGGGACGACTAGGAAAGGTGTCCCCCTGCGGAGGGAGTGCTGGGAATAGTTTTCTGGATAAAAAACCTGCATAGAGAGTGCTGAGAACGGTCCCCTCAAAAGGCCAGAAAACTGCCATGCAGAATACAGCGCGATGACTAACTCTTTGCAGGATGTTTCTTTGGGTGCAGATTCAGCCACAGTGAATTTGCTGACATCACCAAAAAAAGGACCCATCTGAGGGGAGGGAGCTGTCATCTGTGAGTTGAGATTCAATGCTAATAAGGTGAGGAAGAAAACAGCACAGACTCAGCCTGTTGGGAGGGGATGTAACTAACCAGCTCACCTTCATTTGTTTTCAGCTTGTCTCCTTAACATTGCCCTAATATTACATTGCCAGGAATCAAGAGCTACTGTTGTGCAAGGAAAGAATAGACGGGGCTTGTGAATGTGTGTTTTTCCCTTACAAAGGGGTCTAACACCAAGCAAACATTTGAATCTGATCAAGAGATATGGATGGGTGTGGGCAAAGTTGGTTAGCTTGTTTTTCTCCCTGCCCTTAGGTAGAGCAGGCCTGGAGGACAAGATTTAGCCAACACAAAGGGTTAATCCATCACTGTCACAAAGCACAGAGGATGGCGCAATGCTGCACACAGCAGGGTGCCTGGCTATTCCCTCCTCTGTGGGAATGGGTCTAAAACCACAGAGACTGCACTGCCTCCTGGTGCTTTGAGGGGAATACTCTTGGAAGCTGAGTTGTGGCTTTATTCTCCAGCATATCCTCTCTCTCTTCTGGGGGACGGCATGATTCCCCCACCCCACTCTTTACACCATGAATGCAGGGAGCTAGGAAACACAGTTGTGTGCGTTTCCCACCACAATTAAACAAAACTCCTGCAAAATACTCTGCTGCCCCTTTAAAACCTATTGGGAGGAGGTTGGGGGGTGGACTCAGTTTCCCTGAATGGCAGGAGACTCCATGCACCAATGGCAAATGCGAGGGCTGCTTTTGCATGTCTTGCAGCAGCCCAGACACTCCAGGATTTTGCTTTCCACTTGTAGCTGTTGGCAGAACAGAAATACCATTGGGAAGTCTGGTCACCTTATTACACAAAGGATGTGCTGGAAATTGAGACAGCTTAGCAGGGGGTTAGGGCAAACAGGAGGATACAGGCCCTTAAAGAGCTTAGCTTTTCAGAAAGGTCAGAAAAACAAGGTCTGTTTCTTTGGAAAAGAGGAGAATGAGAGCGAAGTTATTTGAGGTCTGAGAAATTCTGAAGGGAAAAGCCAGAGGAGAGATGCTCGGAGAATATGTAAGCGTCCACACAAGAAGAAAATAAGTGCAAGAGGCAGATTCAGCTCACGGTTAGATTTAAACCAGATAGGTTCCTGAACGGCAGAGAACAGAACCAAATCCTTTGGAGGAAAGCCCATGTGAAACCCCTGTATGAGTGTGTGTTTGAAATCCAGCCTCCCGCATGGACAACCCATGGAGTGGAGCTGCTCACGTAGACAGTTCTGTGGCTCAGATAGAGGCACTTATTGCGATGGTGCTGGAATCTCCTGGTGATGACCCCCGGACTGTGATGGGAGGTTCCTGCATTTGGATGTGACGTTCTGATTCATGCTAATTTGTTATCTGAACTTTGGCTCCCCCTCCATGGACAGGCCTCTCCTCTCAAGTCCACACAGCATCGACGTTCATTAGGGAGGAGAGTTTTGGGGTGGGGATCCTTTGTGTGGTGCTGAGAGAGGAGAATTCTGCAATAGTGAGGAGGCTAATCGGGGGGAAAACAGTATTTAGGGATCCCAAAAGAGGGGACAGATTCTAATAATCCTCGAGGCATCTATGGGGTCAGTCCTGAAGTTGCTCCAGGTGTGGAATTCCCATTGAATTCAGAGCCACTTCTACATGAGGAGAGGCTCAAGGATTAAGTCGTTTTGTCCTACAATCTCCCTTTCTCTTATGAAGCTTCACTTGACTTTTGTGTATCCTGTGCCCTGATTCCTACAATTCACGGGCTGTTTTCCTGCAGGAGCTCCTGTGGCTCCAGAGACGATGGCATGCATTCGGAAGAGATGGCGCTTTAGGGGATCTGCCGCTTGTTATTCATGAGGGCCCACTGTGTTGAATCTCTCTGCCCTGAATTCTAGAGGGCTGAAGTCTCTATCTGTTTAATTCACATCTGGATCAGCCACAGCTGGTCCCTTCAACCTTATGGTCTTAATTAACGCACTCACCCTAGTCCAGAATATTCCCATATATCACCATCTTCAGTCCCCCAGCTGCCCCTGGCAGGAATGCAAATGGCAGTCTGTCTCCATGCCTCGCTAGCCCCCAGCTGGTCTGTGTGCCTCTTTGCCTCTTATCTCAGTAGCAGGAGGACTTACCAACATCTGGATCCGCTGCAGCCTTTTGGTTTAGCCTCTCCTCCCTATTGTTCCTGAGCAGAGTCAAGATGAACTGTGAGGGCCTTCTTTGTCTCTCCCGCTAAATTAGCTCTAAGCTGAGGCTCCACGAGATGCTCCAAGGGAACCCAGGACTATGGAAGGCTCTTACCGCATGAGGCTCTAGCTTTGTAAATCATGCCCCGGAGATCTCTGCTGACAGCTCCTAGCACAAACAGGGCACTGCAGGGGAGGAGCGGCTGAGGCACATGCTGGGCTGCTGGCACGCTACACGAATTGCCTGCTTTGCTCATGCTCTCTGGGCACTATTCATATTTTAAGGTGACGTTAAGACTGTGAAAGCATCTATCAAAAGTCTGTCTTGCAGCATGGATTTAACCCCTTCCTCCTGCTAGTCATACTCCCCTGTCTCTTGGCTTTTGTTTTCCTCCATGTCTTGTGGTCCAGAAACTTCCTCAGCTTCTGCCAGAACCATCCCTTCCTGCACCGTCACTCTGTCCTCTCTGCCTTCCCATGGGGCTGTACTCTCACAAAGTTTATTAACGCCTGGCTCCCAGTCCTAGTTCTGAATGAATAAAGGGAGACAGCATCGTGAATGGCCCTCCCGCAGGGATCCCCAACAGGGGGAACCCTAGAGATGGGTTCCAGCCCTCCCAGGGGGAGATCCCTTCCAGAGGGAGCACAGGGAATGTCCTCCACCCTGGGCGAGATTCCACCTGAAGAGTTCTGGGTATATACCATGGACAATACCTGTGCCGGAGGTAGCGTGGTGAATGGCTCTCAGGCATGACCCCCGCCAGAGGGTGTACACCGAGCAGCCCTCTACATAAGCTCTCTGCAATCAGCCCTGAGTGGGGGCCTGGGGAAGCAGCACTGAAGACTAACCTTCTTCAAAAGCACATTTTGTAACTTTTTTTTTAAGGGAGAATAAATTAAGAGTTTATCTGTAATTTTCTCAGCAGGACAACTGCATTGAAGTGCTAGGTAGGATTCCCTATTGTATAAATCAATGCTTTTTATCACAAGCTTGGGCCTTCTGGTAATAAACTAAACAAGAGCAGCTGCTTTCTTCAGGGATGTAATCAGCAAACAGGTAAGCAAAGGCGCTTCGTTCATACTGATGGTGGTGGCGGAGCGAGTTAATTTGACCCGGAGTGCGGATTTAGTGTCTCCTGCAGTGGGACTGTTTCCACAGTTATCTCTCCAAGTCCAGCCTCTGTGGCTTTCAGCCTTATATCCAGTCCAGACATGCTCTAGAAACCATTACCATATTTATAAAGCTACCTGGACTGGCGGAGCACGCATGAGAGGGTTAGAAAGACCTATCTATTTTACCAGCTGTGCATCCAGCATTTGTAAAGGAGAGGCGGTGGGCGGGAAATAATGATCCTGCATTTGCTGTGATGGGAATGTGGATGGGCCTCTTCAAAAGGAAGTGCATGACATTCATCAGGCCTGGGGATTATAACTGCCCACCTGAGCGTGCCAACTTCCCTCCTTTGTGGCAACTGCCTGGCTCCCGGGCACATTTTCTTCGTGTTAGGGCAAATCTCTCTGAAAACTCCCCCTTTCCCTGGATTGCAGGATGGATCAGCAAATAAAGTTGGCCCTGAGGAGGAGTGTAGTCTGGGAGAGTCACAGCATGAGGAGTGGGAAGGTCAGGACTGCTGGGTTCTAGTTCCTGATTCTGCCCTTGATTCACTGTGTGATTTGGGGGCCAGTCAGAAATGATCTGTGCCAGTAAACTGGAGATGAACATTCAACCCTACCTCCCTTGGAGAGAGAGTTAGGAAGCCCAGTTAATGCACGCTGCTGTAATATCTTTGGAGGGAAGTTGTCACAGGTCTGTGGGTCGTGCTCAGAACCAATCCAGTGAAAGTTTCACTACAGCAGGCAGGAAGGGCCAAGAATATCTCACAGCCACGGCACTCCTCCTCCCACCACTCTATTTTTGCCATTTTTACAACAGCAAAAAAAGTGATCAGTTCAATCTTTCTGTGCCGTGGCTTCGGGATATTCCGGGGCCCTGTGCTGCTAGTGCTGCCAGGATTGACCTGTTATGATGTTAGTTTTTAAATATACATCCCAGAGCTGCTCGGCAACGGCTGTGAGCCAATGCAGTAAGTGCTCTGAAAGAAAGGCTTCCTTTTCGTGCCACTGCATGAGAGTGCAAGGTTCTGAAAGGAGGACGAAACAGACAGGCAACAAGAAGGTCTAGGACTCCCAGGGTAAGAGGAGACCTTCTTGAAGAGGAAAGCTTTTTATTATGCTCGCACTGCCTATGACCATGAGGCACAGAGGACTTCTCTGAGATTGTGCGTGCTGTATTTGGGAAGTTTTCAGGGTGTCTCTGAAGAGGGATTACTCCCTCAGCTGAGGGCATCTGCCCGCCCACTAGCAAAGCTGTCCATAACACCAGGGAAAGGAGGTCGGCTGAGGAGGTGTTCTACAACTATGGGGCCTATTTCTGTTCCTCCATCCGTACATGCATCCGGGCAGAGTTTCTCTGGGCAGCATCCGCTGGCTCCCAAGATACCTTCTGGGAGCAGTGGTCGCTGTCCAGGATTCCCTGCTTGGTGTCCCTTTCCGGTTCCCTTCGTTTGACCCTGTGACCTCCATGCCTGTTCCTGTTCTTTCATTATCGTCCCCCAAAATCAGTTGCATCCCGGGTCCAGTGACTCCTCCCCTTAGGCTGGGGGAGGGGCCGTTAGCAGTGCCCGCCCACTTCCCGAAATACAAATAGAACAAAGCTGTCCACAATCTCAGACTTCTACTAGGTGCATCTCTGCTCATCTGATGCCGACCTCATTATGTTACCTGCAAACTGGGCTTCTGCAACGGGGCTTCCAGTCACCTGGAAGGCCACTCACCGTATGCAGTTTCTGCAACACCCTTTAGCCACAAAAGACACCCTGAAATACCAGCTTGTGCAGAATGAGGTTGCTGCCTTCTGCGTGAGATGGAACAGCAAGAACTTCTCACTCCTAAAGTCCGTACTCTGTGCTGAGGGCCTGTAAACTTCTGGGTGAAATTCAAGGTGCTGGTTTCCACCCACAATATTCAACATGGACTGGAGTTTCCGCTGCCTCTGCTGCTTTCACCCGACACTCCAGCAAACCACACTGAGGCGAAGGCATTGTCAGTAGCATGCCCACAAGTCTAGAATTTGTTACCACCAGGAATTTGCCTTCGCATAATCTCGGAAAGCTTTGTGAGGTGCATCCATTCATCCAGACTTCTCAATAGCTGCCAGCTCTATTGCCCCTTTCACTCCATCTGCTGGCAAGGTGTTCACAATATGCCCTTTTTTCAAGTGGTAGTGCCAGGGAGAGTTCATGGGGTATTAACTGAGTGTGTGAACGGTGTCATGAATGCTTGGAATAATAATACGTTTCCATTCAATACAGATGCAGGAGGACATTTAATGGTCAGCAAGAAGATAGTTTAACTGGAAACAAGTGTGTGTGTGTGGCGGGGAGGGGTACAAAGCCCAGACTAGAGAGGAAGGGACTAACGAGTGGCTCTAGGCCCAGGCAATGCACTCCTGGGCTGGGGGAGGCGCTGAAAAATGTACCAGAGTAGCTCCCTGAAGGCAACCAATGGAGATGAGCTGACCTACCCTGTGAAGTTCTGCTGAAGAAGCCCTGTGGGAGGCCCAGCTGCTGGGGTCCCTGACTCTTGTGGTCTGCCCAACCTGCTGAGGGGAAAAGATTGAACAGTTGCAGAGTCAGAGACTTTTGACTTATTTTGTTTACATGTCTTTGCTTTTCCCTCTTGCGTGGGGAGGCCAGTAGGAAGTGATCCGTGGAGGCAGCTGCATGGCAGGACTCAGCTGCCTGCTTTTGGGTCCTGGATAGGAAATGGGCAGAGAGGGTGGGCCTGGGTCCCCCTACCCACCCACCCCAATGGGGCTGTGGGCAAAAAGCCTATCCCTAACACTAGAGCCTCTGGATGATGAAGACCTTCATATCCCAGACAGTCCCACTTTTGGGACTTTGGTTGGGTGAAGCCGGAAGCCCTCCTTGCTGGGCAGTGGAACTAGCCTTTGTGGGACTCTTTATGTACCCCAAAAGGCATCCTACATGACAGCAGAGAAGAAATATTGTCAGAGTCCCAGGATCTAGGATCTACACCATGACGCTTCCCCTAATGTCAATTTACAGCGCTGCCCTCCCGCCGCAAATCAGTGATAAATCAAAAGAAAGAACTTTTCTGCTCCCTCATCAGAGAGATACAGCATGAGAGAAACACGCAGAGCATGGAGGATGATCGGGTAGGTCTGACATGCACTTCTGGATATCATCACTCAATCAAAAGAATTCCAAGGAGAAAGGCTTGCATGGCAGAAAGAAAGGCAGACGATTCTGCTGAAATCAGCCCCCCGTGTAACCTTTGTTACATAGGGGGCTGATTGTTTGTCTGGAAGCTAAAAACGTGAAGGAGAGAAACTGCTGCAATTCTGGACTGCAAAGTGAGGAGAAGAGAGCTCCAAGCATCCCCAAGCAAACCTGCACTAATAATAGTTTTATAATCCCAAAGGGTTTTTCACTTCTTGCAAACTATGATCTGAGACCCAGCACTGATGTGCAGACAGCTCTGAGGTGAAATGCAGCAGCTGTTTAACAGTGACAGCAACGTTATGCCTTATTTGAGGATAAGTAGTGATGAAGAACTACTGATAGTGGGAACGGATTGCACTTAAGCCTGTGAAATTCTATTGACTTTGTTGGGGTCACTCCTGAGTCTCACTGATGGGAGACAGGAGACGCATGCCCCCCGTACCCAACTGAATCTGCAGGAAGGCGTTTCAGGAGGCTGGAATTTGGCTGTGACACCAGGGTTGACGAGTCTGTTCTTGCAAAATGTGAAAGGGGAGGCCAGATCCTTCTCTCTTTGGCTCTCAGAGGAGCAAAACTCACAATTGGCAGGAATGACTAGAATCATGTTCAGGATCTTTAATGAACAAGGTTAGTCACAGCCTTCGTTTTATGCCTGTTGAAGATGGCAAGACTATGCCTACGAACGGCCCTGGCGTGCCGTTCAGTACAGAGTCAGGTGGAAGAGCACCTTCTACTGAATCGCCATCCCAGCTAGGCATGGAAACACCTGGAGAAGTCTGGGTGTTTACCCCAAAGTTTGGCAAAACTGCCCCCTACATGCCAGGACCTCAACCCCAGCACACAGCCCCAGGGGGATAGTCCGCTCTTGTGTTCCCCACCCCACTTACCCAAGGAGCTTTCCCTTTAAGGAAGTATCTGCTTCGCCTTTTCTCTCCAAGCAATTATCTGTCCCTTCCTCTAAGTTGCTGTGTCAGGGACCTGGCTGTGGGTTTGGAGGAGGGGACACCGAACTCTTTTGAGCAATATTACAGAGCAATGCTCAGGTTGGAGACAATGCTGAACCTCTTCTATATTCAGCTGCGTTGCTCTTCGCCTGTGCTGAGCTGGTCATTCCAGTTCTTTTCTCTGGCTTTCTTGCTGACAATATCTCCTCCTTCCTCTCCCCACCCCATTGGTTGTTGAATTGACTTTATTTCCCTGCAGTGGCACTTATTCTTGCCAAAGCCGCCTCCACAGTTTGATTGAAGGGTTCCAAGTGGTTCTAAATCTGAGGCTGCTGGGTCAAACATCTGGCTCTGACTCTGAAAACCCAGATCAACACAGGCAACCTTTCCCTGGTCCCTTCCAGAACCACTTCTCTCTAATCCCACCATTGTTCTCAGTCCTTGAGCCTTTCAGATCCCTCCTTATTTCCAAGGATGATGTATTGTCTCTTGGTCAAGAAGGACACACCTCAAAGATGTAGCTGTGACACTTTGCTCTGGGCACCCAGAACTATAAGTCACTGTGTTATATTTCTGCCTTAGCAAGAGACCTTAGCTGGATCTTAGACTGTGAGGCAGTTCCCTGCCACCCCAGTCTGTTTGCCTCCCCAGCAAATTCCTCGAGACTCTGCCAGTGTTAACCTTGCCTGGCAGGTAACAATCAATGAACCCCAGTGCCTGAATTCCCCAGAGACATCTCTGTGATGTCCAGTTCCTCTCATTGGGCACTCACCGAAATTTAGTGTGCTGCCTCCAAAGAGACAATGCACACAGCATCTGTTGGTTTAGCTGAGGTCCCACACTTTAATATACAGCACTGACATGGTTTTGTAATCAAACAAGAATAAGTCTATTAATAAAGTACCCAGATTTACATGATATCAGGCAAGATAGGCAAAGACATAGCTTGTTAGAATTAAGTTTTAAGCACTAGTGAGCAAGTAATTTTTTTTTGCTTGTAGCCCTTTTCTAACAGTTTCCCACTTACATCATCCTACCAGCATCTCCAGACAAGAAGATCCAATGTTCAAAGAATCAGAAGGTGCTGTCCCCCTTGTCCCTCAAATGATGGATAACTCGAATGTCTTTTTGCTCCCCTTATTTCCCAAAGTCCATTGTCTTTGCCTCAAGAGCCAAGAACACCTCCTGGGTCTTCAGACTCCAGTGTGCTCTCCAAGCTGTTTCCTCCATCACCTGTTAGCTTGATTGCTTTGTTTACCATATATGTAAACATGCTTTCATTGTCCTCTGCCTGTAATCCAGCCAGGCAGACAGGTAAGTACACATTCCTTTGTCTAAGGCAGACTTGTTTATTCACTGTCTCCCAAATTAATTAGGAACATTTTCCAGTACACAGACATAACTCTTTATACATAACCCCTATATACAACACACAGCGTGTCACCTGTTTTATATGATACCTTACATGACACCGTTTGGCTAAATATTCTGACAACCCTGTGTCGAGTGCGCCCTTTGTCAGTTGGCATAAAGAGCTCTTAGAGTCACAGTAACTATTTTTTTCTATAAAAGCCCTGGCTTTTAGGAGCTGTGGCTGATCTTAAAGCACACAGGACCCTGAACTGGAGCAGAAACCTAATTGCATAAGGGGAGGATCTAGCTAGGTTTGCATCGATCTCTGATTCCACTGTCAGAAAGGGAGACCATGCAGTCAGCTGCTTTTTCCCCCTCCTCTAGTGCCAGGACAGTAGTGGGAGATCAGACCAGCCCACATGTTGCCCAGAAGCCTGGGGCTCCATGCACACTCTTGCATTGCTTGGATTTAAAGCCAGCTCTGGCTGAATTTCCCTCTCTCTCTTCAGTGCATGCATCCTCACAGCATCAAAGAATCACAGAATATAGCCTTAAGCATTTCTGCGAGGATGGAATTATTATCCACATTTTATTAATCAGGAAACCAAATCACAAAGAGGTTAAGTAACTTATCTAAAAATCACAGCAAAATCACAAACAGGAGAGGACCCAGGGCTCCCCCTTTGCATGTCTGAGACTTAGCCACAAGCCCATTCACTCCCTCTTGATGTAGGGAAGGACTTGGTATGAAATCTCTCTCTAGTGCGAGCTGCCCTCCGCCTGCTTGGCATTCTGGACGACTCTGTGAATGAATACTTTTCAAATGCTATAAATATTTTATGAATGTTCATCCACTTACTTTAATAGGGGATTGTAAAAGCATTTAAGCATATTACACCCAATCTCTCAGACACTGCATTATTCCAACAGAACTGTTTTATTAGAAGCAACTGGCAGGGTGTTGGGATTTTGTTTATAATATCTCAAAGCAGATGAAATCAAATGGCAGCGAAGGGGAAACAGCCTCGCTAGCACCATGTCCTGAGTTTGCTCCGATGCACCAGAAAGGTTTCATTTGCGGGGTTTTGCCTGACTGGATGTGAGCTTTTTAAAGGTCTCTGTTTTTATGGACTCGGCTCTAGCTGGAGTCTGAATGTTTAACAACCTCCCTGCTACCTGTCCCCCTTCAGACACACACCAAATGCAGCACGTGCAGCTGTGAACATCTGTCAGCGCCTGGCAGAAGCAGCAAGTGAGCAGCGTCTGGAAGAGTTCACAGTCACTGCTCAGCCTGGGCAATTCCTGACGCCTCTCTGCTCCTTGCCTCTCGCTGCAGTGAGCAAAAGGATGAAAAGCATCAGGGCTGCCTCTGAGCCACAGCCATGAGCTTATGTCAGAAGCTGCTTCTTCCAGTGACCAGCAGAGGCAGATGCGAGAGACAGTTAGCACTGGTCAGGTCAAGCAGCAGGCGCTCTGGGATCCTGTTCACTGCTTCTGCTGGGGAATCCAGCAGGTACTTTCCTGCCCTGGTGAAGAACAGAGGAGATGAATGTGAGAAAGCTCTGGGGATGCCAGCCTGAGCCATAGGCTATTTCATATCCTTGCCCTGCTTCACCTGGATCTGCAAGCTACGAACTAATTCAACCACCTGTGGGCAGATACCCTCAATAGGTGCTCCCCGGGCAGTATTGACACCGTGGAGAGTTATCTTATGCTGTAACTAGAAAAGGGCCTGACCCCCAAATGCACGATCCAAACATTGTGTTGAGCCCCTGTTGCTATAGTGGGTGGGGGCTCAGATGCAAACTCTGTGGCTTGAGTTCATAGCTAAAAAAAATCATGCACAAATCAGGGCTGTACAGATCCTATAACCTTGCTGTCTGAACAGTAGCAAGGGAGCGGGGGCACAGCAAATGTAAACATACAAACCAAGGGGCAGTGGTGAAACTGGCACAGGTCACAGGAAAAGCACATGCATGCATGTTAAGGATGGAGCCTAGGGTCTCCTTTTCAGAGGTGATGGACCCTCTGCTTTGCAGTTAGCAGGGCTGCAAGTGTTCAGAGCTCCTGAAAACCAATCTCATTGCGTTTTCCTGGGTCTCAGGGTCCTCTCTCTCCGGGGTTTGGCAGGCTTCCTCCTGTGTTTTGTGTTGTGTATTTTATGTCTTGCCTAATTGCCTAGGTCGCTGTAGCAACAGAGCTTAGCTTGTTGCCATAGCAATAGAGTTAGACTATTAGGGGATAGCTCAGGCAGTCCTGGCTGGTTTTAGCGTTAGTTCAATAAAGATGCTCCCTGTGCTGCATCTCTCTGTGATCCTGTGCTGGTTTCTCTCTCTGAATACAAACAACCTAACACTTCGTGGCACAGTTTTTGATTTGTACCAGTTTCTTTGGGAATTATGCCTACAGCTCAGCTTCCACCACTTCCCTGTGATCGCCTTCAATTTGGGATACCCATCAGGGTTCAAGTATCCTAAGACAGAAATAGGGTGAAATTAATGGGAGCTGAGCCTGCAAACCCATTAGGTGGCTCTGAAAACTTCATCTGTAATCTCCAGCTACCTTTCTCTGAGCCTCTAGCACCAGTGGCGGATAAAATGCACCTCCTCTCCCCTCCGCCCCCACTCCCAATTTATTCCCAACATCATACGTGGGCCTTTAAAAGCCCATCGAGTTATTTTTGACCATGTCACCATTGGTTAAATGAATTTACGGTCTGACAGACTGATTTATGAATGCCCATTCTGCTTCAAACTGGAGGGCTGATGATTTTATACCTCCAGCCATGCAGGACATCGAGCTGTGCTGATCAAAGAGGCGCCAATTTCACTGGCATGATTGATTCATGCTTGAAGAAGAATTACAGTGAAAACACACTCGCACACCACAGTAATCACAGGGTCAACAGCATCTCCTACCATCAAAGAGACCAAGTATGAAGTCTGGAATGCTGGAGGGTTTTACCCTTTCTAATCCTCCCGCTCACCCCTAAAATCAAGCCGTCGTTCATCCGTATTGGACAACTCCAAAAGGCAGCGCTGTTACATTGTAACACTTGAGTTGCTGCTACTTAAGAGAGCCTCTTGGAACTCAGCTGCTGACACAAAGAGGAGGAGTTTTACTCTGCCACTTATACAATCCTGGGGAGGCCCAGCATGATTTCGTGACTCAGTATCTATGGAGCGGGATGCCTTGGGGACTCAGCCCCCTGTAGTTATTTGGTCAGCAATGCTCAATGGCTCCTAACCAGGGCTGGTCAAAAGTTTTCTGTCAAGTTTTTCAAGTGGAAAATTGGTTTTTGATTTAACCAATGTTCACAGAAAGTGTCTGCTTTCCTCAGTATTTTTGGTTGTTGGTAGAAATCCTCAAGTCTGAAAATGTTTGGGGTTTTTTGGCCACTCTTGGCCAAAAGATTTCCAGTTTTTGGTGAACATTTTCTAATTTTTGAGTAAACATTTTTGGCTTGTAGATGCCAAAAACTGACAAGGTTTTTGACAAAAGTTCAAATTTTCTAATGAAAAAACAACAACTCTATTTTCCTACCAGTTCTGTTTTCAGCCTATTCCATACCATGACACCCTGTTGCAACCAAAAACGTATTTCAAGATCTCCTTTCCTTTCCAACTATAAAGAAATGTCACAAACCCCATGAGGCCAAAACCCACAGGTTGAGGGCTCTTGTACTAGCTGTACAGTTGCTGGGATGAAGACAAGTGCTCCTCAATGTAGGAATAGGGCAGGGGCTAATGAATGTGGAAACTTCCAGATAAGGGGCTAAATCCTGAAGTTTTTGCTCAAAGTTTACATCCACTGAACTCAAGAAAGTTGTTCTCCCTTCCCCTAGCTCATTTCCAGATGGTCTTTGCAGAGCCTTTTTGGGAAGCCATGACAGTTCCCTGGATGGGGGAGGTTGAGCTCCAGCTCTTTGCCACACAAATAAAAAGCATATAGAATACTTCTGACATAATCCCCAAAAAAGATGGCTTAGTCATTAGGGCACTAGCTTAAACCCCAGGAGACCCAGGATCATCTCTCTGCTCCACCACCGGCTTCATTTTTGACCTTGGGCAGGTAACAGGGTATGGCTACATTGCAATACCACAGCAATGGCACCTGCATCTCTGCTCCCATAGCACTGTAGTGGAGACATGGCCCATGTTGACCGAAGGGTTTTTACTGTCGATGCAGGTAATCCATCTCTCTGCGAGGAAGTAGCTAGGTCAACGGAGGAATTCTTCCATTGACGTAGCTGTGTCGACAGCAGGGGTTAGGGGAACCTAACAGCGCTACACAGGGCGTGACATTTTTCACAGCTCTGAGCGATGGAACTAGGTTGACTTAAGTTTTAGGTGTAGACCAGGCTTTAGTCTCTCTGTGCCTCAGTGTCCCATCTGTACAATGGGGATAATAGCACTGTCCTGCCTCACAGGGTTGTGATGAGGATAAATAGATTAAAGATGATGAGGTGTGCAGATATTACGATGAGGGTCATAAAAATGCCATAAATAGATAGCCTGCTATGTTCCCTGTGATTTGGAAGATGCTTCATTCATTCCATTCCCACTGAGCCCCACATAAAAGACAGAAAAAATATAAACAAACACTGCAAAAACCTCCTGTAGCCATAATTACTGTAGTCAGCAGGCAGCAACTCCTTCTTTGTGATGGAGTATTCACCTCTGGGCCCCTGATCTAGGTTACATAGCCGGGGCTAGGCAGGAAAGCCTCCTAGCAACATTCCTGTGTCTCATATCTTACTACAAATACACCCTCCGATCACAAAACAAAACCATACACGCACCATGTGTCTGAATGAAACACAAGACACGCAAAATATGGAACGGATCATAGCTCAGATGAGACAGTGCCAAAGCTAGTTTGAGGGGTCCTGGGATTTAGCCAGTGAGCAATTTGTAACGCACAAGAAACAGTTGTAATACCAAAAGAAATTGACACTGTACTGTCTCTCAAAAAATGTCAATCTCGCATTTAGACACTGGATATATAACACCTGCCTTCTGACTTTGGTATAACAATTTTGCACAAAATATCCCTGTTCCTACCAGTTTATAAAAATTCTACACCGACTGTTTATGGATGTGTACATATAATATTACATCAAATACTTGTGCACATTGTTCTGTACAATGTTCCACCAAGAATAGCTATAATCTTATGTGGAACAATACTGCCCCACATTCCTAGGAACCTATATTCTTATTTTCCTGTATATTATAACACTACAACTGTAAGATTTATATTAACGTGTGTGGTATATGGGTGCATTATATACTTATCTGGCCTACTGCCTAAAGCCTCTGGCCTACTTTCAAAAGTAAAGGGAAATCCATGAATCCCTTTGTGACGATATCCTCAGGGAGCCCAGAACCATAAGCCTCTGCCTTACCTCTCTGCTTCAGCAAGGGGAAAATTTACTGATACTCGTAATGTGTATCAGCTCCTTGCCACACCCATTCTGTCATCTTCACCAGCAAACTCCCTGAGACTCCACAAGTTTTAAACTTGCCTTGCAGATAACATTCAGTGATCCCCAGTTCCTGAGTTCCTCAGAGATCTCTCTCTGTAGTGTCCAGTCCCTCTCATTCAGAGTTCACAGAATTTATTAAGTCCACTATCTCCAAAGAGACAGAATGCACACCAGTCTGTTGGCTCACTGAGGACGCCCTAACTTAATACATAGTACTGTGACGGTTGATAGTAAAACTAAGCATATCAATAAAGAACAGAGATTTAAGTGATACTGAGCAAGAGAAAAAGGTTACAAACAAAACAAAGGTAAAAATAAGCTTCTGATACTAGAAAGTAACGGTTTACAGTCCTGATCTCAGGCATTTTCTCACCTATCTTCAGCCACATTGCTGAAGGATCCACCTTTCACTGTATCCAAAAGCACTAGCCTCTTCGGTCCCTTAAATGGTGGATAACAAAGGAGTCCCCTTTCTTCTCTTTTAGAGTTCAGAAAACTTTTGAAATGTATTACTTGAAAAGTGAACCCAAAGTTCCCCTCTCCTGCTGTTTGTTTGTCGGGGTGCAGCATCAAATTACTTTTTCATCCTCTGGTCAATTTGCTTTCTTGATTGGCTTGATTACTTTGTTTACCTTAGATGCAAATGTGCTTCCATTGTCCCTGGTCTCACCTTGCTCAATTTTCATTAGGAACACAGGCGAACAGGCAAAACAACATTCCTTTGTCGAGGACAAACTTGATTATCCACTCGGATTGCTTGATCTGAACATATTTCCACCATACATACATAACTTCTCACACACAATGTACATACACCACACAATGAATTCATGACTAGTGTGTCACCAGTTCATATACAATACGTTACAAGATAGTGTTTGGTTAAATATTTTGGCAACACTGTGTTGGGTGCACCCAAGGCCCAGAAAGGTGAGCTATTGGGATTCTTCCTCCAGGATACACAGGACCCTCCTTGTGGGAGTACCCAGAAAGAACTCACTCTTGGATTCCCACCCTTCACACCTTCATGCTCCCAAATACAATTGCTTTTTTGCAACTTTCCTGATTGGTGGAGGCATTTGTCAGCTGACCAGAATATTGACAACCCATTGGCTGAGTGACCAGAATCACTCACTGACTCGGTACAGCAGGAATGAGGGAAGGACGAAAGCATGTGTAGGGATCACAGCATTCAGAGCAATCAGCCTGGCCATTCATCACCTTCACCCTGTCCCTATTCCTGTGTTTGATGTTAGCTGGACAGCATCTTGCACTGGGCTCTCAGGTCCTGTCCTGTGCCACATACCTCTATCCTTAGCATAACTCAAAAGATGGTTTGTGATTGAGGAATGAATTCCACTGCCAATCCAAATCAGACTCCCCTAACTGGCCTGAGACAGCCCCTTCCATAGGAGACTTTTACTGGTCTGTTATTCCTCATCCAAGACAGCAAACATTTCAGCATGTGATAGCTTTCTGTCAATCTGACAGCCCAGTGTCTTGTTTCTGAGATGGTAACGCACCTGGAGAGTCAGGCCATGTTTCCTCTGTCTGTTGCTTTACCCTGAAATAACAAGCCTGGGATAGCAGGGAAAGGTGGAGGCAGTGCTAATCCATCTCTCTGGCCCTGCGCTGAGGAGCTGCTGCTCCCACTTCCGTCCAATTTCACACAGGCAACCACACGGCAGTTGGAGGGTGGCGCTGGGGGAGATTGGTTCAGTCTCCCAAAGTGATGGTGTCAACCCAACTTGCACAAAGTGTTCTCAAAACTCAGAAAGGCTAAAGCGCCCTTGCCTGGTTTTCTACACCCATTCTAGGAGGAAGGGCTGGTAGAAATGCAAAGGCATGACTGACCCCAAGGTCAGATTTGTGTATGTAGTGATTCAAAGCAACCAGAATGCATCCTGAACACACCTGGGTCTGGTGTTGATGGCTGATT
The DNA here is from genome assembly GCF_026122565.2 of Emydura macquarii macquarii. NCBI lineage: Eukaryota > Metazoa > Chordata > Testudines > Chelidae > Emydura > Emydura macquarii. The sequence goes on from NW_027130828.1 coordinate 13,643,110, forward strand.
TCTCTAGCAATAGCAGAAAGCCAAGAACGTTACTGAACAATGAAGCAAAGTGTGTGTTACAGTGCCTTTAAAGGCTGCTTACCTACCTTACTATTATTGTGCCTCTACAATGGACACTTGCGGCCCTAGGCCACTTTAAAATGCACTGGCTGTATTAAAGGTCCTTAAAGTGAGTAATTCCCGCCACCCCCCACCAATTTTCTGTCAGGAAAATCAAATGATATATTCTGTTCTGTGTCACATCCATGTTAGTCAGCGTGAGCTGCTGCAGGGTCATATTGGAGTGATGGTTCTGGTACCTCATATGTCCCCATCTTTCTCTATGGGCTGAACTCCTTGGCTGGACTTTATCTCCCATTATGCACTACGGTCTCTTCTCTGGGGTGCATCAGGGGAATCACATGACTTTGATACCTCCTGATTCAGGGTGAAAACACTCTGAAATACTGGGATATCCTGCCGGACAGAAAGTCTGACTTTTGACCTGCTCTAGTACTTGGTATGTATTAGTAGGTCCAAAAATAGTTGGACTAGAGATTTGATGCACGAATAGCCGGGCAACGTGCATATTTTGTGTGTATAATTCTTATGTTAGAGGTAAGAATGCAAGTGTTATTTTATCAAGTATATAACCTCTCTGATGGAATCGTCAGGACATCTGGGGAGTCATTACACTTAATGTAGTCACAGGGGAATCGTCAACTGAATGTGCCCACTCCAGAAAGTTTTGGGTACTGCTACGTTTCAGATTAAATTTTAATGTAGCGATTGCTATTCTCTTTTCATTTTGCATTTCCATCCTGCTATTGTAAAGTAGCCCTTTCTCTAGCCAGCATGATGTGATGCATTTGTTAGCTTCGATAACTAGAATTCAAATATGCATTTTCCCCTTATTTGTTTGCAGATCTCAGGCATTTTCCCAACAACTTATAAATTGGATCCCATGGGATCCAAAACAGCATCTGCTTCTACAAACATGTCATCTCTGGACATCCTTAACAGATAAGGGTATAGACATCATATCACTTACAATCTCTCCAACAGTTTTTGGTAACATTTCAAATCCATTTTATACTGAAATAACACAGCTTGCTGTTTCAGGAATGGGTATAGTCCAGGTAAGTAATTTATAGTTTGAAAATTAATGGGTGCCACTGATTGACTTTATCCATGTAAATTAAAAGAAAATTCTAGGAAAGCTACAATAAAAAAGGTACATTTGTTCATCGGTATATTCCCAGCTGGTATTGAGATTTTATTAATATCTTGCAATATTTAAGTCATAAATCAAATCTGAGCCCTTATTGCACATCCAGAGAAAATTACTTTCCAGTGACATATGGTACAACCTTCAACTATTATAAATTAATAAAATTCCAGTAAATCTACTAAAATTCAGATATTATTTTTTACCCTCATATTACTTTTTATGGACACTATTAACCACTCAGAGAATTGAGGTTGAAGTCCAAAGGTGAGAGTTTATTACAAGGCTAGGGGAGATTACCTTTCAAATGACTCAGGGCATGAACTTCACATCCCAATAGTCAGCAAGGACTTCAAGTCATTTACACATTCAGGATGCCTGATTTATATTCTCTGCCTGATTAAGGGGTTATAGAAGGATCCAGTTATAGTTTGCCACTGAAAATTCTTGCCAAGGCAGTGAAGTTTTTGTAGTTTTTGTAGATTCTTATGCGTCTTTCTAGGCATTCCCCATTGTGTTTCTCGTTCCCAAGTTTTGTGCTTAATAGATTCTGTATGTCCTTGGTGTTAGTCAGCCAAGAATGAATGTATCTGGGCAATTTGTCCTTCATTAGTGGAGGTATTTTTGTGCCTCGAGGTAATGAGCTGATCAGAAGGACAAAAATCTCTCTGTGTGTCCTGGTTAGCTTTGGGATTTTAAATTAAGTCTGATTGGTTAATATCTGGAAAAGTCACATTTGCCTAACTCACATTTCTCTGCCAAATTTCTGTAAAACTATGTTAAATCCAGTTCTCTCAAATATATCTTCCAGATTTGTGCCTGCTGGCTCCCATCTTGTCATACTTTGTGTTTTCCTCAATTGTAGAAATTAGAGACCAAATAAAGCGTCTGGACTTTCCTGCTTCTCTTGCTACATTGCTTCAACATAATCCTCAGCAGCTCCTTCCCCCTCCTCCTTGGTGTCTCTGGGCCGCCTTTCCTTTTCTTCTTCTTCTTCACTAAGATGTCTGGATGACCTCAGCAGCTCCCATGCTTTTATTAGCTACTGCATGTAAGCTAATGGCTCACAAAATCTCTCTCTAATCTGATATCTTCCCCTCTGTCCAGTCTTGTCTCTGCCTCCCTACGCCGATATGTAGCACTGCTTTCTCAAAAGCTCTGCTTCTCACCTTTTCTTTTCCCCACATTCTTAACTCCACCATCACTTCTCATCTAAATCCATCCCTTTCCTCTCTCTCTTCTAGTGAAACTCCAGGTGTATGCCTCGATATCTCAATCCTACCAGGCAATGGTGTAATATGATCCAGAGGCTGGAAGTCAACATCAAAGTTGAAATGGGAAATGAGATGCACATTTTTAACAGGTCAGGCAATTAATCATCAGAACAGCATCCCAAGAGGTGCGGTGGAGTCTGCAGCGCATGGCTGGCTAGCTGTCTTTCCAAGAGATATATGCTTTAGTTCAGTCACAAGTTGCTGGGACTGATGCTGGAGTCACTGGGTGAAGTTTTCTGGACTGGGTTATGCAGGAGGCCAGACATGATGATCAGAATGGTCCCTTCAGGCCTACGCTCTATGCGTGGCTTCCTCTTTCTTTCTGCATCATATTCAGGCTCACCTAGTTCCTCACCTTCAAAGATTTCCAGAGCTCTTTTCCTGCCTACGTCCCAGCTCTCATTTGCTGCTCTGCCCTTCCTATACACTACGCTCTGCTTGCTCCTCTTCTTGTTTCCTCATTCTCATGATGCAGGGTTTGGGGTTTTTTTGTCTTTCGCTATCTGAGCATCAAGAGACATTGCTCTTCTCTTTCAAATCCCTCTTACAGCTCCCTTTTCCAGGCTCTTATTCCAGCCACCTTTTTGCTCCTTTATCCAATGGAAAGCACAGGGTGGGGCTAGAAGTAATTACCTTGATTAGAGCTTGGCCAAGACACCATGGTTATACATTTTGATTTCCAGTGCTATTTCCATTCCCAAATCGTATTGGATGACTTCTACTTGTTATTTATTGGTTTAGTGACATTCATCCGTTGCTTTGAAAGCAATGCCTGTTGGTCTCTGTCTAGTAACCACTTTTACTCAGGCTTTTGTATCACTGCTTTTATATCCAGAAAGATCTCCAAGTTCCTCAGTGGTGTTGGAGAGCTCAGGAGTGGATTCTGTGTGGGTCTAGGAACATATCAGAGCGTGGCATCCACGTACCATGCAATGTTGTTTGCATTTTCCCTCTGCCTCCCCTCCTCCATCACCGCTCCCTGACATTCTCTCTCATGCAGGTGGGTAAGGGCGCCGACTCCAGCACGAGAGGGCATAAGGGTTAAATCTACCAATGGGTCAAGCAGTAAATACATATAGCTTAGCTGAAGGCAGACACGGGCCTGAGTCGGATGTAATAGGAACGCCACTGGGGAGCTCGGGGAGGGTTGGGGCCTCAGGGATGCGGAACCTCTGCTGGGATGATCTTGGCACCCTGGGGGACTGCACTTAGTGCAGCATCCTTTCGGAGGGTGGAGCTTTGAGCCCTGTAGTACCACAGGCTATTGCAGAGGAGCCCCAGCCCTGCTTCCTCCCCATCTCCTTTGGGTGCTGTATGACCCCAGGGGGATCATGTAGAAAGCAGGCACAGCACCCCAACATGCACCGGGGCTGCAAATGGGGCAGGCCTTATGGGTAGCCATACAAAGGGGTCCTTGCAAGTTCCCCCAGCCCACCAAGCACTGGTGAATGAGCCTATGGTAGGAAAAGGGATTAGGTTAGAGTTGTACAGGACTGGCTAGATAAGGGCACCAAGGGGAGAGGAAGTGCTTAGGGTGGTCCATGGAAGGGGGCACTAGGAGTAACATGATGGAATTGAGCGCAGGGAAGTTCAGGCTGGATACCAGGAAAGGATTCCTACCAGTGAGGTCTCTTAGAGGGTGGAATAATCTCCCACTGGGAACAGTGGGGGCTCCATTGTTTGTTGGTTTAAACAACACTAAACGTATCAAATCAATATAGTAATGAAAGGAAGAATCCTGCCAGGAGGAGGGATGGACGGGGACACAATGGGTCCAGGAGTCTGAAAAGCAATGGAATTAAAAAGAACATCAACTCTGATCTGCCCCATGGGTCTGACTAGGGGATTAATCCAGGAGACACGTGTGAAGGGGAGTTTCCATAGCATTCAATGGCTTTGAACAAATACCACTGGCTTCACGGGGTCTAACAAAAGTCCCCAATTTTGGCCTGCCCATTGCTCCTTTTTTGTTATTGAAATAAACCTCCTTACGTCTAACTGCACCTTCCCCCAAAGTGATTTGCAAATACTATTTAATATTTGACCCTTATGCAGCACTTTACATTTCCAAAGCCCCACTACCCCCATCTGATTTCTATTTCTTGCATCTGATGAAGTGGGTTGCAGCCCACGAAAGCTTATGCCTGCAGAAATTAAATTTGTTAGCCTTTAAAGTGCTACAGGACTCGTGGTTTTTACTGCAAGAACTGACTCCTTGCAACCCCACTGCACCATCTGTCTGGCGAGCATTGTGACTCCATGGTAGAGCGTGAGGAAACTGAGGCGCGGAGAGGTTAAATGACTTTCAGGTCTCATAAGAAGTCCGTGGCAGAGCTGTTTCAGACTCAGATTCTTTGGCTGGAATGCCTGGAAAAACACCCAGATCATTTGGTTAGTCGTCCATCAATATTTATAAAAGAGAAATAGTTCGGTATGAACAGCCTCATTCAGAGAGCCGAGAGGAAAAGAAAATATGCACGGCAATTTCTTTGATGTGCCGTTCCAGGGGACGGAGAGTTTTTGAAGAGAGGCGTGATGGGGAGGGGCAGGTTCAGGGGCATTTAGTAGGTTACTTCAGAATGATGAAGCTTATATGTTTATTTATGAGCTGTAATTTTAAATAACCAGTTGGCAAATAACTAGAAGGCTGCTCAGGAAGGTCAGACATAATAATCACAGTGGTCCCTTCTGGTCCGATAAGCTATGCATTGGGGGCACTGTTTGTGTGTCCATCCCTCCAGATAAATAGTTAGCGAAGGGTCTTTGCTTCCAGTTCCTTTTGAAGTCAGTTGGGCTGCTGGTGTATGGATCTGCTTCCAGGATTGGGGCCTCAATCAATTGTTTTAGTTCCCTTAAAAGCTCTTGGATCAAGAGCAGCCACGTAGGGCCAGATTTTCAAAAGCGGTCAGCATGTTTGCATGCTGAGATCCTTGGAGACTCTGTTCCTGGTTGTGACACTGAGCACTTGGGTGTGATTTCCTCACTCCCTGAGCCTCCTGCTCTGGTCTTACTGGCGGAACTACCCAGCTGATGGTGTCTTAGGCTGGGGTGGCAGGACGGAGGGGTTTAATTTTGTAATGATACATTGAAGTACACCCAGCCGCAATTTGTCTGGCTTGTGTGTGAACAAATTACTATAGACGCCGTATCTATAAAAGATAGTGTAGCATGTGTGTTATTCACAAAATAAAGCCTTGTTTTATTGCTCTGGCCCTTATTATACTGAGTGTAAGTCATCCAATTGCTGTTATTAATGATTTGTAGACGGTATTATTTGAGCCTGAGCTGTGGAACCAGAACAGTTTTGTTTCACCCAAGAAAAAATGAGAGAGCACGAGGAGGAAAAAAAAAGGAAACAAACAAAAACCCACTAGCTCTGGTGATTGATTCCTGCTGTCAGGAATCATTAGGCATTTGGTACTTATGGAGGTTTTGGGCTGTGGGCCTATGTTGGATAATCCCTCAATCCCTAAATCATTTCACTGTAAACATAATCTTTGAGTAGCAAAGTCATTCTTGGGAATCTGCCAGCATCTAGGGATGAAGCTTGTCAAACGATTTCTCCACTTGCATTTGGATGTAAATTGCTTGAAAGACCGAATGGCAGGTGAGCCAGACAGATGCTGAATCAACAGCTAAAAAATGCACCCATCATGATCTGGGAGCTCTGCCCGCCCCATTGAAACCCCTGCCTGCCGCCACCACCACCTCCTCAAGCTGTTCCAACAGTCACCGAGCTCACACTGACCTGTCCCCGGGCCATGTTCTCTCAACAGCTGGACAAACAAATGGGCTTTGTCTTTACAGTGTTTGCATTTGGCTTGTTTGCATGTAGGACACGGCTGTTATATTGCTCTCTGCTTCTTCCGATGTACCGGTCTGTGTCTTATTTCATCTATAGCGAGCGAAATTCCTACATTGCAGAATGCTCTATAGACCTTAGTAGATCGCCAGCCTATAGCCTTTAGTCCACTCCTTTCCAAAGCGCCGGAGGAAAAGAGATGAGGATTTCTCCAGCATGTCCAGTAAGGGAACAGATCTGGGCTCTGTTGGAAAGAGGGGTTGGCAGGCGTAGCTGACAGCAGAATCTGTTCATATGAGTGTGACATATCACAATATTTGGGTGCCTCGTTTATGATGTTATGAGCCATTAGGATCTGAAAATATGCCAGAGCTCTCTTTTTAGGAAGACATTGTATTACTTCTCTGTGTGTCCCAGACCGGCCAGGAATTTGCCCAAACATCTTTCAGGCCTAGTTATCAAGAGTTAAGTTGAACAAAGATTGAAATGATTAAGCATGTGACATTAGAAGTGGATGCTTAAAGAGAATGGGCCAAATTCCTTTCGGGTGAAAGTCCACAGATGGTGCTCGAGTCACACCAAAGGATGAATTTGATACTGTGTTGCTTCGATGTTCATGGGAGGATAGATTAAGTCCAGAAGGGACCATTAGATAATCTAGTCTGACTTTCTGAATAACACAGGCCACCCAGTTACCCCTGATTAGCATCAGCTGGTATCAGAACTGGATTCATCCTAGCTTTTCCACTCTGTTCTGGTTCTGAAAGGTGGTGGAACCCGTAAATCTGAATTCTCCAGTAACAGGGAAAGAGACTCTTTTTATGACATATGGCAAGCGGGAGCACTGGGAAACAACCTTTAGGCTGAGACCTTTTGTTCAGCTGTGATGTAGGCAATAATATCCCTTTACTTTTCAATGCAAAATTTGTGTCGACCAACCCATGGTTTTGCTGCTACTCATCTAGGGACTTATTTCCAATGATCTTTTATTTTGTGATGTTCCCTGATGTGCTGATAATCTGCTGATAAATGCTGTGCTCTCCTAAACCAAAGGGAATTGGATCATGAGAGAAGAAGGACTTTGACCCTAACCTCTTCCATTCAGTCCATTGCTCATTTCAGATTCTATTCCCTCTGACATCTAAGAGGGTTGCAGTCACCTCCTTAAGCAGTACCACAATGGTCAGTGTCAGTATTAGAATGATTTCAGCATGTCTATCTATTTGGTCACAAGAATCTGTCTTAGGTGCTTACATGACCCATTATCGTAGTTTCTGAGCATCTCACAATCTTTAATGTGTTTAGCCTCACAACGCCCCTGAGAGTCAGCACAGTGCTGTTCACCCCATTTTACAGCGGGGAACTGAGGCACAGAGAGACAGAGCGACTTGCCCAAAGACGTGCAGAAATCAGTGGCAAATTAGGGAATTAAACCTGAGTCTCCTAAATCCCATGCTGGCACCCTAACCACTGAGCCATCCTATCTCTGGGACAAGAGTCATTGGTCTTATTATTTGCACTACTTTCAATCTTTCCTTTTCTCTACAGCCTGGTGCACTTCAGTAAGAGACTCTCTGTGAAGATATTGCTGCAAGCAAATGACATTTTGCACTTCATGCCACAGTGAGATACAGCTCTTCTCCCTGCAACAGTTAAATTGAGACACAGTCTCTCCCAGGAAGGAAGTGTCATCTCAGACTCTGTCCAAACCACAAAGCACTCATTTTTTTGACTTAAACCATAATACTTTACTTTCTCATAGAGCCTTTCCTGCTGCCAGATCCCCTAGCACTTTGCAGATGGCATATAAAAGGATCACGTCCAACCTGCACTGAAACACAGCATCCTCTAGGGTGAGAAGCAGCAGACAGTTTGCATCTACACAGCTGAGATTTTTGGAGGGGGAGAGAGGAATAATTTCTGCATGAAATTAAAAGGGGGTGGGATTGAAGCAGGAAAAATGCAATTCACAGGAGACGCTGGCTTTAATGCCCCTATTCATAGAAAAAATGTACCAGAAGATTTTAGAATGACCAGAAGTGATTTGGTCCCGATTTCCATCTCACTCCAAAGCGTTCCGTTACCGTGCCCAAAGTCTATAATGGGACATTGATTCAGTCCCTTACTTGGAAAGGGAAAGTTGCCACACTCACTTTGAGCATCTTGTGCATTTTACCTAAGCCCATCCCACTTTAGCTTAGAAAAGAAGGATGGGACCACAACCTGAGGTGGACTGGCATGATTTGTCATTGTGGAACTGATTGTGAAACCACAGGTACAGGAATTATAACCTCGACACCAAGGGCAAGAAAGGGGGTGGAGGATGACTTGTGAGTGGTGCGCGCATGCACACGCACACACACACTTACAGGATTTAGTAATAATGACAACAGTGGTAAAATGTGGCTAAAAAGCCAGTTATGTTGGGTCAGATCCTGACCCCTTTACTCAGTTTTTCCTCAGCCCCCACATAGACAAACATCACTGACTGCAGTGGGAGTTTGGCCAAGTAAGGAACACAGCATTGGGCCCATTTTCTATGGGCCCATATAAATAGGTTCCTAGGCCGCAATCATCACCTCAGCATCTCAGTTTGTGAGGCTGGGTATTCCCCTAGGTTCTGTGGTCCCATTACATTGGCTGCTGCCATACTGATTTGCCTGTTCTCTCTGAATCCTTATACCTGGGCATGACAGTAGGGTCTACATTTCAAGAAGGGAGCAGGAATTCTAATGGCTTTGTTTATTTGTGCCCAGCTTGAAAGACCTTAAAGGGGCACCCAAAAAAAAAAAGGGAAGGAAGCAAAACACTTGGACTGTAAGCTCTTTGGGGCAGGGTCTGTCCTTTGTTTTATGTTTTTGTTCTGTGTTTGTAAAGTGCCCAGCACAACATGTCCATCGCTGGGACTCCTGGGTGCTCCAGGGATACAGAATAAATAGCTGTCATAACCAGTAGTCATTTATGAAAATGTAGGCCTCGACCTTTGCGTCAGAGCCTCCTCAAAGAAAAGAGCAGGTCACCAGCACCACATTGCAGTCAATAATAAATCTCCCATTGACTTCACTGGAGGCCAGGACTCAGCCCACGACTCTTAAGTGTGCTGGATGTCAGAGTCACCCAGCCTGGTTCCAAAGCCAGCTTGCTTCAGCACTAGCCAACTGCACTGTCACCACTTTGACCCCAAACTGGCTCGCGGCTCCTCACACTGTTTATTTAGGAAGTGGCATTAAAACTTTGGACTCCACTGAAGCCTGCTGGCTGGCTCTTTACTGCGGCCATGTCCAGCTGGTATTGCTCTCGCTAAAATATACGGATGAAATCGTGGGTCTAATTGTTTTCTTTGCTGCACATCTATACATTCCATTGGCTAATAGCAATCCGAGGTATTTCAGGCTGTGCACTCTTAGCTCCGGCACTGAGCTTCCTCCAGCAATTTTAGTGACTCCCCGTCTGCTCCTAACCTTACACCTAGGAGACCATCTCTCCACGCTGCCTGGCCCCCCATCATTATCATTTCTCCCTCTTTCTCTTTCATGAAACCTTTCTGAAAAGTTGCTTCTTCCCTTAGGCTGCCCTCTGGTGGGAACAGTGGAAAAGTGCAGTCCACGCCATCACTGAGGCACCTTCCAGAGCGTGAGCAGTGGGAGATGTAGGAGCCTTCCCCCTCGAACCCAGACAGGTCACGCTCATGGCTTCCAGCAAGTTTCCTCTTTGCACTGGCTTGGGAGAAGCTTTTCATGGTCTTGCTTGTTTGTATTTAAATGTTGGGGAGGGGGGGTTGCTAGCAATATCAGCCGGTCCCCCCAGCAGGCTCTCTAGAGAGAGAAATCCCACCTTCCCCTCACCTTCCCTCCCCAGGTGTGGTCAATGGCCTGCTCCCGCCCATCACTATTACTCCTCCCACTCCATGTATTTGCTTAATTGCCCTGCATGTATTAGTCAGCAGGGGGCGCTCTAACCAGGATCACCTCTCCCCCAGGCTTATCCATTTGTGAAGAGCGTGGGAAGTCTCTGGAAGTTGCTTTAACATGATGATTTACTACAGTTGCTCCTAGAGGCCCCAGTCCTGATCAGGCCTCATGGTGCTAGGCACTGTGCAAACAGAGTATGAGTGTCCCTCAGCCAGAGAGCTTACAGTATGAAGAGACAAAGGCTGGGGGGAAAGGCAGTGTTATTATCCCCATTTTACAGATGGGAAACTGAGGCACAGAGGGGTGTGAATGACTTGCTCAAGGTCACCCAGGCAGTCGGTGGTGAAGCCAGGACTTGAACACGATTCTCCCGAGTCCCAGCATAGCATCTTAACCACAAGACCCTCCTTTCCTCTAGCAGCCCTGTCCTTGCAGAACAATCTCAGCAGACATGTCTACTCTCCACCCTTCACATGTCCCACGGCACTTCTTCCTCAGGCCAACCCATTAGCCGTTCTTTCCTTCTTGCTTGGGACGTCATTGCTGTCAACCCATCCAGACCAACACAGGTGAGTGCTAGAGTTTGATGTGAGGCTCACATCAAAGACCTGCTTTCTGAGGAGCACATTCCATGTCACTGAAGAAGCTGCCAGGTAGGGTGACCAGAGGTCCTGATTTTATGGGGACAGTCACGGTATTCAGGGATTTTTTCTTATACAGGCGCCTATTCCCCCCCCACCACCTATCCCGATTTTTCACACCTGCTGTCTGGTTTCCCTGCTCTTGAGCCTCCCTGCAGGAGCTACTGGATGGCTGTAGGCATGGCCCCATGTCGTTGGATTGGCACGGCCCCATGGTATTGATAACTGACTTTCTCTGGCTATCGTCCTCTCCCTGCTGCAGCGTGGTGGACTCCCCCCTAGGCATCTCTATTTAAAAAAAGAAGGGTGTCTACAAATCCAGCTGATCATCTAAACTCTTTGGTGCTTTTCTGAAGGTCGTTCCTCAATGAAGGACACAGCTGGCAGCAGCTGTTTCTTAGGCTAAAAGACTCTGGAGATCATACTAAAAAGGGATCGCTTGACAGCTCCACTGGCTGCTCAGGATGATACACTGCAATGCTCTGGTCACCTGTCTTCTTCTTCATCATCCTCCCACACACTCAGGTGCAGTTCCTGCCTGTTATTTTGGTCTTGTACTTGTTTGTTCAGGAGTCTGAGTGTCACATTGATGGATTTGGCTTCTCTCTCTATTGTTCTGTGTCAAGTTCACATGCAGTTGAACTCTTGCCCTAGCCTGCTGCATATCGATTGTGTCCTGGTGTTCCTGATTATAATAAGCTAGGTTTTATGTGATGGGGTTCTGGTCACTTTGGGAGGGAGCAATATCGATCAGGACAAGGCCATAATTATAATATGGATTCAGTTTACTGTATTAAGTTTGATTTCCAAATACAAGAATGGGCCTGTGTATTGAACAAACCACCCTGTTTCTTGGATAACATGACTTTAAACAGCAGTCCAGGATGAAACAGAATGGGGCACGTAAGGACAATATGTTCCAGCTTTCTCACTGGGCTGCCAGCTCAGAGGCTTCCTTCCGCCTTTAACTATCCTGCTTTCTCCTCCTATTTAGCCACTGCCCATCCTGTAACAGGCTATATGGGAGGCTGCCATGATCTGCAGTCCCATGCACTGGTAACCTGTTTCACGGAACTTGCATGGCAGAAACAGACCAGTCTGGTTGTATGTTAGGTCCTGAAATGATGGCTGGAAAATGGGCTTGGGAGAATGGGAAGAGAAGGGTCACAACAGAACAGTGAAACGTTATGGAACCAAAGCTGTTTAACATATTCATAAATGATCTGGAAAAAGGGGTGAATAACGAGATGGCAAAATTTGCAGACAATACAAAATTACTCAAGATAGACCCAAAACAGACTGAAAAGTTACACAGGGATCTCACAAAACTGGGTGATTGGCCAACGAAATGACCAATTAAAGACTAAAATTTAATTTCTGCAGGCATAAGCTTTCGTGGGCTGTAACCCACTTCGTAAGATGCAAGGAATAGATATCAGAGAGGAGGTATATATATATATATCTGATTTCTATTCCTTACATCTGACAAAGTGGGTTACAGCCCACGAAAGCTTATGCCTGCAGAAATTAAATTTGTTAGTCTTTAAAATGCTACAGGACTCTCCTTGTTTTTGCTGTATACAGACTAACACGGCTACCCCTCAGGAAATGACAGATGAAATTCAATGCTGATAAATGCAAAGCAATGCACATTGGAAAATATAATCCCAACTATACATAGAACATGTTCGGCTCTAAATTAGCTGTTACCACTCAAAAAAGAGATCTTCTATGGATAGTTCTCTGAAAACATATTCTCAGTGTGCAGCAGCCGCCATAAAAAGCTAGCAGAATGTTAGGACCCATTAGGAAAGGGAGAGATAATAAGACAGAAAATATCATAATACTACTATATAAATCCATGGTACGCTCATACCTTGAATGCTGCATGCAATTCTGGTCACCCTATCTCAAAAAAGATATATTAGTATTGGAAAAGGTACAGAGAAGGGCAACAAAAATGATTAAGGGTATGGAACAGCTTCCATATGAGGAGAGATTAAAAAGACTGGGACTTTTCAGCTTGGGAAAGAGACGACAGAGGCATATGATAGAGGACTGTAAAATTGTGACTGGTGTGTAGAAAGTGAATAGGGAAATGTTATTTACTCTTTCACAGAACACAGGAATAAGGGTCATCCAATGAAATTAAAAGGCAGCAGGTTTAAAACAAACTAAAGGAAATACTTCTTCACATTGCGCACAGTCAGCCTTTGAAACTCATTGTGAGGGGATGTTGTGAAGGCCAAAAGAATGAGATAAGTTCATGGGGGACAGGTGCATCAATGGCTATGAGCCAAGATGGTCAGGGATTCAACCCTGTGCTCTGGGAGTTCCTAGCCTCTGATGGCCAGAGCCTGGGAATGGACGACAGTAGATGATTGCCATGTTCTGTTCATTCCCTTTTAAGCATCTGGTCCTGGCCACGGTTGGAGGACAGGATGCTGGGTAGATGGACCATTGGTGCGACCCAGTATAGCCGTTCTTATGAGAAATGAATATTTATGCAGGATCAAGCCCCAGGACAGCGCGATCCTTTAGGGGTGATTAGAAGGAAAGGGTTGATATAGGGAAAGCCCAGAGGAACCGGGTCAGAAGCTCACTACTGCGTCATGACAGCATTTGGTGAATCAGACCACAGGGAACAGGAACTGTTCTTGTGGAGAGGAGCTTGTGTTCTGGTATGAAGCTAAATCAGAAGAGGCTCTGAGCCTGCTCCCATTGAAATCTAAGACAAATCTCCCACTGCCTTTGCTGGACCCAAATCCAGGAAACCTAGTGGCTAGGACACTAAAGCAGGAGACCTGGGTTCTATTCCCATCTCTGCCACTAACCTGCTTTTTGGCCTTGGTCAAGTCGATTCCCCAGTTTCCCCTCCCACCCATTATTTGTCTTTTCTATTTAGATTATAAACCGTGGGACAGGGACCATCTCTCACCGTGTGTCTGTACAGCACCTAGTGCAATGGGCCCTGAGCTCTGTTGATGTCCCGAGGTGTGATATATAGGTCATGACAATGGGAGGCTAAAAATGCCATGCACCTCTGAGTTGGGGGTGAAAATGGGTTTTCATCTAAAGATGACTGACATTTATTTCCAGCCCGGGGAATGATTGAAGGACAGTGCCAGACAGTCTTTCAGGATCCCTGCAGGATGACCTTTCTGCATCCAGGAGCTGCCACTTCTGCTGTGAGCGCAACGCATGTTCTCACCCTGCTCTTAGAGCCTGCCCCACATGCCGCAGTAGATGTGTTCTGAAGCCTGGATTGAATTTGCCAGCGTTCCTTGGTGCTAAACTGCCTGCCCATCCCTGATAGGCTCCAGATTGTCACTTTAGATCCTCTCCGTTGTCACTCACATAACAGACATGACTGAATTCCTCCCGACGTGCAGGACCGAGAGAACGGAGCTCGCTGATGGGGCCACCGTCTCCTCAGAGATGGAACAGGAAGGACAGCCAGCAATAACCAAGGGTATCTTCACTCAGCTCCAGTTCTGTCGCTCCTCTGAAAGGCCCAGCTTGCGTGTCTGTCTCTCGGCGCCAGGGTCCTAGAGAACCTGTCCCAGACCTGGCTGTTTGGGACATGCTTCTGGAGTGCCTTGTTCTTCAGAAAAATCTGGGTCAGGGCCAGGTGGTTGGGGAGCCACATCCAGCTCCGCCCGTCTCTAGCAGTCATCTGGGGAGGCCGTCCTAGCTTAGTTTGTCCTCCCAGGGGATAAATAAGATGTGCTAACTCATGGCTGCCCCTAACACGGTCCTTGTTTCCCTGTCCCCACACATGGTTCCCCCTGGCACTCGTCACCCTCCATTCATCTCTGTCTGTCTCTCCCTACCTAGTCTGCAGTGCACGGACATTGCAGTGACTCATTCACGCCTGCTGGCTCCCTGCGGTAATTACCAGCGGAGCTTTCTCTCGTCACAGCTCTTAAGGTGGGCTCACGCTGTGATAAATAAGCTGCTTAGCAGCATGGAAAGAAATGGTATTTAAAGTTTAATATCTTTTTTTAGCCCCTTTTCAAAGAGCGCTGATTGTGTGATCTGTTTCAGGAAAATGCAACGTGCTTTGTTGCTTTCATTCTGCAGGGGGGTGAGCTGGGGGGGGGGGTGGGGTAGGAGGGGAAGAGAAGAGGGATGGTTTGTGTGTAGCAGCTAATGATGAAACCAGGCTGTGCTCCCTCTTCCTAGCCTCCCTAAAGCTTTGTAAAATGACTGACACCCTCATTATCCAGTTTAATGGCAGTCTGGCAGCTTCGCTCTGCCACCGCAACTCTGGCTGTACCAGCAATCTGCACCTCTGCCCCGTCCAGCTCCTTCCTCCAGAGCAGAAGAATGACAAGATGCCAGTCGGCAGTTTTGCCATGCCCAGTTTCCAGGGGCATCTCGAGCCCTTGCCGTGGAGAAATTTGCTCTGCCAGGCTGGCCTTCCCCAGGATGGCAGCCTGCAGGTCCAAGGTAGAGCATGGGGGAGGTCACGGAGGGGAAGAGGGAAACAGCTCAGCAATGCAGAGCTGGTAGCGCAGGCTGCTTCCCGCAACCCTGCTTGGCTTGGCACTTGGCCGTCAGCCATGAAATCTTGCAAAAAAACAGCGACGCCCATTTCTGCAGACATTCAAAAAAAAAAAAAAGAAAAAAGAAAAGAAAAAAGACATTGTCCTTCTATTGAAGCACTGCACAGGGATAGCGCCAGTCCATAGTGCTTGTGTAATGCATAGGCCTCCTGCTGGATCTTTGTACAGTGGTGGATTTCTGTCATTACTGCATTAAGTCTTACAATGCTCCCATGTGTGGGGGTGAGAGCATTATCCTCATTATACAGATAGGGGAAACTGAGGCACAGAGCAGCGATGTGGCTTGCCCAAGGTCACACAGAGAATCACTAACAGATCTGGGAATGGAACCCACGGTCCCTAGTTTCCCGTCCCACATCCTAACCACTAGGCAGCACCATATCACCTCCTCGTGGGAGCCAAGTTACAGCTACCACATGTCTGTCTCCAGCTTTGTCCCAGCACCTGCAGCCAATCATATTCTGGTTCGGGGGTGGGACTTGAAGGCATCAGCAGCAAAGATTTGGGGATATGGCAATTTCATCTTTCCCTGCAACTTCATGGTTTGCAGGCAAGCCCCAGGGGGCAGGGAATGTGTGTGCGGGGGGGGGGGGGGGGAACGTGCCCTGATCGGCAACGACAAGACAAGTCGGATGTGGCAGGCCCTACCTAACATGTTCTGTGCTTTGCAAAGTGGCAGATAGTGTTAAGCAAGCGGGGTGGGATGTGTGGGGGGAGGTGGCTGCCGCTTGGAATTAAGCGTTCAGATTTCACACCTACAGAAGGCTGGCAGACTCCAAACAAGCTCTCTGAATTCAAAGCCCCATGAATCAAGTTACCGGGAACATCTGAGTGATTCCAAAGGCTTGTACTGCTTTGAGTAACAATTTATAACAACAAAAGCCTCATTTAAGACAGGGACCCCTGTGGGAATGTTCCTATTCATTTCCCTCTTCTGTGGGTAATTGCAGGAAGATGACATTTAAGTTGTTTTACAAAAGTGGCAAGGAAAAAAAAAAAAAGAGAGAAAGAGAGAGATACCACTGCTGCATGGGGGTGAAGGAGAGGTAGCCTGGCTCAGAGCCCCAGGGGGCTAGCTATCTGAATGTGGATCCTGCCACTGTTGGGTGGGTGGGGAAGAGGGCTGTAAGGAACAAGGGGGGGAGGAAAGGTCCTGAACCGATGCATCAGTTCTCTGCCAGGTGGGTGAGCTTGCGAAGTGCCTTCGAGCAGTGGAATTCAGGTGCTGGTGCACCACTGTTGGAATCCCACCACCCATGGCGGGGGGCTGATTCCTTGCACCAGCGAGTGGATCCTGTGGCAGTCAGGGGGTGGGAATTAGATTCTTGGTACCAGTGGTCAGGCGAGTAGGTCCGGCGGCGTTCAGTGGTTTCGGAGTTACAGTCTTGGCACCAGTGCTCAGGTGAGCAGATGCTGACTCACTCAGGTACCGGGAGACAGAACCCAGCCAGTCTGGCCGTAGCTGGAATTGGAGCACCAGACAGAGTAGACCTTTGGTCCAGAAAATCCTCCTTCTAGATGCCTGGCTGGTCAGAGTTGCGAAATTTGGGTTTGGAAGGAATTTTTCCCCAGGCTGGAACCTGGTTTTTTTGCCTTCCTCTGCAGCCTGGAGAATTGGTCACCTGCTGTGATCATGTGGGTGTATCTCCTTTAATCAATTCCCTGCTGTTGCAGGAGCTGCAGGAATTGCTGGCACCTCCGTCTCTTCTGTTCTCAGCCCTGCAGCATCCCGCGCACACACCTGACATGCTTTGGTCTAAAGTCTTTGGGAACAATATAGGGATACCTGGGTGAAAATGAATGGCCTGTGATATACAGGAGGTCAGACTAGATGATCCAATAGGCCCTTCTGGCCTTAAACCCTATGAAATCCTGGTGCTAGTGCCCAGGTGTGTGGATCCTGGTGTGCTGAGGGGATGAGAATTTCAAAACATTTCACTCAAGTTCCTAGAGGACCCCTAATTACCAAGCGGAGGCAGTTGTTATTGAACTAGTAATGATGCGAAAACTCAAACATGTCATCACAAGAAAGGGCAGGGGATGGGAGAAGGCAGAAGGGGGTTGTCAGAAGGCAGCTGATTTGAAGGACAAGCAATAACTGTTCTCTCTCATCAAGCCAGCCCATCACCAATCAGAATAGGAGATGCATGCATGCTGTTCTCAGGACTCCAAGAGCTGGGATATATAATCCCTGTGTTAATGTTCTGCTTTTAAAAGAGGGGTTCCCCACAGGCCCACTAGCAATACATGCACACCGTGGAAGGAGCCGGTACAGGCATCCCTGACAAGCAGCTTCCTAGATGGAGCCTGCTGAGTAGGTTGGTCTGGGCCCATTAAACCCCATTGGATGCTGTCAATCATTTGGTAGAGTACAGAAGCCCATCCCTCCCAAGGAGAGGGCAAACACCAATTGTTGTTATTTAACATTTATATTGTGCTAGCGCCTACAAACTAGAGGGAACGGGGGAATAAAAGCAAACCCAAACTCACGCCGTAAGGATGCTAGAGGGGTGTGAAAAGTTTGCAGTAGGATGTAGAACTCGTCACAATTCTGGGTTTGACATGAGTGTGATGCAACAACCAGCCGTCCCCCCACTCTCACACTTCTGTAGTTACCGTGGGGGAGAAAAAAAGACAAAAACCCGGAGGGCACTGCAAAGTAACCTGAAACCACTATTTTCCCCCATGGGCCCGGGTAAAAACCTGACAAGTTTGCATGGTTTGGCTAGGAACCCCACCCCAGTGGAAGGGTTTGGAAGTAGACCTGGTTGGGAATTTTCCAACTAAGCTTTTTTCAAAACAGCAAAATGCCAATTCATTGAACCCAAGTCTGTTTGCGGGAAGAGGTTGGTAATGACACGTCGCCCAACTGGTAAAAAGTTTCAAAAAAGTTTCAAAAGTTGTCGAAAACAATCTGCTGACATTTTTGAAACCACAAACATTGTGTTTCAAAATGTGAGTTTCTTTATACTAAACCTGTTTGTTCATTTTTTTGAAAGGTTAACACTGAAACAAAATAGTTTGCGTGACCTGATTCCTATTTCTTTATTATTATTAGGTAACACAAAGTTGAGGTGTTTGCAAAAATTTGAGATTTTGACTTTTTAATCTCAACATGGGATGCGGAAAGTATTAAAAAATTCTTATTTCCCATCCAGCTTTAATTGGAAAGTCATGTCCAACCACCAGCTTTCTATGGGCACAGAGACAAAATTCACAGTCCTGGATGAGATAGTCTCTACCAGCCTGTGCCATTGCCTCTCTACTGGGAGGGGCAGGCAGACAGTGGGAAGAAGTGTAGTAACAGTTTAATCTTGGTCAGGGATGCAACTGTATGGTCTGGGTGTCCCTAGCCTCTGATTGCCAAAAACTGGGAGTGGACAACAACAGGGGATGGATCACTCAATGATTGCCTAGTCTGTTCATTCCCTCTGAAGCAGCTGGCATTGGTCACTGTCAGAAGACAGGATACTGGGCTAGATGGACCATTGGTCTGACCCAGTGTGGCCGTTCTTATGCTATGTTCTTCTGAAAACTGAAGTGCTTTAGACTAATTAAAGTCACTGGGATCAATATGCGGGTGTCTGGGTGACCTATAAGGGCCTGTGATGTACAGGAGATCAGACTAGATGATCCTTTTTTGGTCTAAAACTACATGAAATCTATGAAACTCTGGGACTATTCTATATTGGGAAGAGAGACAGCTCACTCCCAGCATCAGATAGAGGGGGTCTGGGAAGTGTGAAACAGCCTTTTCCTTTTACTGTGGAGCCTTCTTCTTTTTTTGTGTCACTCCAGCGCCTTGCTGTATATTAGATCTGATTTAAATCCCTTAGACAGGATTAAACGCAGGTGAAGGTCCAAGCCTTTCATCTCTCATGAGTTACAAAGAGATAAAATTCAATCTTTTCCCTGCCACGCTTGGGCGGCTTTTGAGGAACCTGAAGGCCGAGGCTGGGGTAATCCATTGCACCATGCAGACGGCATGTGCGTGTGTAAAATCGTTTTAATGATCCATAGCGGAAGGGCGAAGGGGGGGGGGGGGGGGGGGGGGCGTCTTCCAGGGGCTTGTCTCTGCGATCGAGATAATTGGCCCTGCAACGGTAAAGGCGAGTGGGCTGTCAGCTTCTAACAATGCGTGTGAGAGGCCAGGTGACACGCCGACAGGCCCTGCGAACATTCAGGCCTGCACTTCCCTGCCAAACAATTCATTGCAACCCTTCCGCTCACGTCGGGGAAAATGAACTGGAGGCAACGGCTTCCCTGGGGCAGTTGGAAAAGCAATAGGGCGTCAGAGATTTGACACAAGTCCCGACAGGAGATGGCCCCTGTCCCTCCCAAACAAAGGAGCGGTGCCCAACTGAGGAACATGCAGCCTGTTTGGAATGGCTGCCACCCCTTCCCCCACCCCTGGTTTGCACAGAAGGTGCTGAGGGAATTGGCTGAGGTGATTTCAGAGCCATTGGCTATTATCTTTGAAAGCTCGTGGCAACAGGGAGAGGTCCCCGAGGACTGGAAAAAAGCAAATATAGTGCCCATCTTCAAAAAAGGAAGGAAAGAGGATCCAGGGAACTACAGACCGGTCAGCCTCACTTCAATCCCTGGAAAAATCATGGAGCAGGTCCTTAAGGAATCCATTTTAAGGCACTTGGAAGAGAGGAAGGTGATCAGGAACAGTCAACACAGATTCACCAAGGGAAAGTCATGCCTGACCAACCTGATTGCTTTCTATGATGAGGTGACTGGCTCTGGGGATGTAGGGAAGGCGGTGGATGTGATATACCTTGACTTTGGCAAAGCTTTTGATACTGTCTCTCGCAGTATTCTTATCAGCAAGTTAAAGAAGTATGGTTTGGATGAATGGACTATAAAATGGATAGAGAACTGGCTAGAGCATAGGGCTCAATGAGTAGTGATCAATGGCTCTACATCTAGCTGGCAACCGGTCACAAGCGGAGTGCCCCAGGGGTCGGTCCTGGGGTCGGTTTTGTTCAACATCTTCATTAATGATCTGGACGACAGGGTAGATTGCACCCTCAGCAAGTTTGCAGATGACACTAAGCTGGGGGGAGTGGTAGATACCCTGGAAGGTAGGGATAGGATACAGAGTGACCTAAACAAACTGGAGGATTGGGCCAAAAGAAATCTAATGAGGTTCAACAAAGAAAAGTGCAGAGTCTTCCACTTAGGACAGAAGAATCCCATGCACAGCTACAGACTGGGGACCAATGAGCTAGGCAGCAGTTCTGCAGAAAAGGACCTGGGGGTAACAGTGGATAAAAAGCTGGATATGAGTCAGCAGTGTGCCCTGGTTGTCAAGAAGGCTAATAGCATATTGAGCTGCATTAGGAGGGGCATTGCCAGCAGGACGCGGGAAGTGATTATTCCCCTCTATTCGGCATTGGTGAGGCCACATTTAGAGTATTGTGTCCAGTTTTGGGTCCCCCACTACAAAAAGGATGTAGACAAGTTGGAGAGAGTACAGCGGAGGGCAACAAAAATGATTAGGGGGCTGGAGCACAGGACTTAGCCTCTCCTCATAAGGAAACTGGGCTTGTTTAGTCTGCAAAAGAGAAGAATGAGGGGGGATTTGATAGCAGCCTTTAACTACCTGAAAGGGGGTTCCAGGGAGGATGGGCTAGGCTGTTCTCGGTGGTGGCAGATGACAGAACAAGGAGAAACAGTCTCAAGTTGCAGTTGGGGAGGTCTAGGTTGGACATTAGGAAAAAGTTTTTCACTAGGAGGGTGGTGAAGCTCTGGAATGGGTTACCTAGGGAGGTGGTGGAATCTCCATCTTTAGACGTTTTTAAGCTGAGGCCTGACAAAGCCCTAGCTGGGATGATATAGCTGAGGTTAGTCCTGCTTTGAGCAGGGGGTTGGACTAGATGACCTCCTGAGGTCCCTTCCAACTCTAATATTCTAGGATTCTATGATTCTGGTGGTGACGGTGAGACCCCACGCGGCTGCACTCAGGGCATGGACAGAAAGATGGGTATGGTTCATTCTTGCTAGTAGGGAGGGGGGTCTTTGCTGTATTAGGGTCTCCTCTCTAAACACCTGCAGGCCTCAGCTCATGGGAATGTTCATTTTCCGGGATGTTTCCCTCATGGTAGGGGTACTCTGCCCACTCTCCTAGACATAACCCCACCTCCCTTCATTTTCTTGTTCGTTGTACTCTTTCCAATCTTCCTTCCAACACAGGAGATGTTGGACTTAGCTCTCACTACAACCAGACCAGAAGGGGTCACTGCAGAGCAACACCAGACACTTCCCTTCCTTCAAGCCCAACCTGCTGAGTAAGGTTTTGCTCTCAGTCCTTGTTCAAAGGTGAAACTTGGATTGCCAACATTGCACTACCATGCACCAAGGAACAGGCAGAAAGGCGACTGTGGGCATGGGCTGGGCTGAGGCCCTGTTGAAATGGATTTTTTACTGCTGCTGGGGCTAGTGTCTAGGGCTCCTAGAGCCATAGGTAAGCATCTTTCACATCTAAATAAGATTCCCTTACTCTCCTTTTGCACTAGATCACCGTGTTATTAAACTGATTTGTTTGGCTCCTAGAAGGCGGTGTTGAAATGATCACATAGGGTGTTTTGTTTACTTTCCAGCAGGAGAGGAGTCCTTTTGTTTTATTGTACATTCATCCAACTCCCCAAGGCCTGTCAGAGCACCCCACAACTTTGCTGCCTCTTGTTGGAAGAAAAAAAGTTTGAAAACTGTCCCTCAAGAGAACATGATCATCAGCGGGGAAACTACTCAAAGCAAACACAAGTTAAGCCTAGAAACATTAAATGGACTCATGGTGACTCACTTGACTGACCCAGCTTCCTGCAGTAGGCTGGGGTCATTCCAATGGAACCCTGTTTTTAGCACACCAGAGGACTCATGTTAGGTCATATTCTCATCTCATTTACTTCCTAAAGCAAGTGAATTCCTTTCACTTCAGTGGAGCTACAGGTTCTTCATTACTGTTAGAGGAAGATCAGAATTTGGCCTTTTGCACTTAAAATAAAAAAAAAATTAGTTGCAAGTGTATTTGTTAAAAGGCTTCTGAAATAAACAAGATGGCAAACAAAGGTCTTTCCCATTGCCTGTTTCTATTGTAGTAGCAGCCCCAATAAAGATCCCATTGTATCAGATACTCAAAGATATGGATTCAGTGTCTCCATGCAGGACTCTTTTCACTAGCAAAACAGACAGCCAGTTTTAGCTCAATTGTCACACCCCAGGAACTCTGCTTCACAGTTCCTGTTTAGAAGAAAGCCAGCACTGTTCCCTTGTGTCCCTTCCTAAAACTCTCTGATCTCAAAGTATTCCAAAGGAGCATAAAGGCAAATCCCTATTTTTCCTCAACCACTATTTTATAGGTCACCTCCCTTCCAAATCTCCTCCAACATAACCCCAGTTTGCCTCCCCTAAAGAAAAAAAAGAGCCGTACCTGCAGGGAGCTTACATACTGCCCCTCCCTTCTCTCAGCTGTCTGCATTCATGGCCCATACTGGCTCCAGCTCATGCCCAAATGAGTTTCAGCTGCTCTTCATCATCCACTCTGCTATTCCCTTGATCAACACAGGTTGTCTTCCTCAGATTGGTCCTGGAATCTTTAACCCTTTGTGTGCCCTATGACACCACCAAAGGCTGGGGAAGGCAGGAAAATTGCTCAAGCTATTACAAGGAGGTTTCCTTCAGGGGCTGATCTATTGCCATAAGGGGCACGCTGCCATTGTAGCCCCCTCCCCCGTAGCCTAGCCCTCAGTCCAGTTTGGCGGCACTACTCCTAGAGATTAGATTTATGCCCTCAGGGATGACATTCCATGTCAGCATGTGAGCATCTTGCTTATGACTTAAAACAACTGTTCTCTAGAGGAGGGGCATGGAGTGCTGGTGACCTGGGCCAAGATCCTCAAAGGATCTGGGCCCTAGTGAGCTTTTCCACATGGTTGGCAGAGCTTGTTCTCTCATGTGTGTGGGTCTCCAACTAAGCAATGATGCTTGCTGAGAACTATAGCTAAGTCCTGGAGGCTTTTCAGAGGCTTTCAAAACTAGTGAAAGCCTAAGCCCAGCTCGGCCTGCTGTTTCATAGCTCCATGTAGTTATTATTTGTATTACTGGAACAGGGTTCCATTGTGCTAGGTGCTGCACATACTAATGGTAAGGTATGGTCTCCCCCCAACAAAGAGATTACTGTCCAAGGCCCAGATTCGTCAACTCACAATATGCTAGGGACACCTACATCTGTACAGTGCCCATTGCATGATCAGGCCCTATTCTTGGTTCCTTGTGCCTGCTCAGTGATCACCACTGACCCTTCTTCTCCTACTTTCCAAGTCCCATGAGCTCTGCTGACCTTAGTGGGCTGCTTAAGAGTTTACTTGTTTGGTCGGCTCATGACACCAGGCCGGTGCATTCTACTCCCACTGCTGATCCCAGGGAATAAAGGCCTTTCATGGGATGCTCCTGGGGGGAAGTTGGTGGAACTCTTGTTCCCTGTGGCTGCTGTAGGGAGAGGTCTCTGGAGCTGGGTATCCTAACTGGTCCCAGTGCTGGTGTTGGGTTCAGCAGATGTGAGGGGCAGGCAAGCTTCACTTTCTTTCCTCTTCTGAGCCTCAGGGCCAGGAGCCATTTATAGGCCTACTTCATGCTAGAGAAGGAGCTTTCAGTCCATACAAGCGGTGACTTTCCAACTGAGATGAGCACAGAACACCATCTAGCAACATAGCCGCAAGCAGGTTCCATTTTAGTTCCCTCAGTAGAAGCGCTTCTGAGGGACCACAAAGAGCCCTGGATCGAGTCTTTCCTTCATTGTGATACCCAGAAAACACTCACAGCAAGCTCAGCCCCTGGATGAAGAGTGGAGGAACTCCATCAGTTAGTTACAGTCGCCTCTAGTGCTTGGCCAGCAGGCGCAGTAGAGTTCATGCTGACCCAGGGTTTCTCAGTCTGCCATCCATTTGGTTCTGGTATTGCACTCCTAGGTTACGACTATGTCCCACAGAGCACGAGGAAGGTAGACTTATTTCCTTTATAATCAATAGGACTAAGAAGATCAGTTCAGTAGCTTGCTTAGCTGTAGCCACAAGTAAAACCATTATTTTATCATAACTAAATCTCTCTATTTGCCTCTAATTTGAGAAGAAGGTGGCCGATCGCCACAGGACTAATGAAGTATTCTAGTTGTCATCAAAGGGTTTTATCTTTGAGCATCAACAGAAAGCAAGTGGAAGAGGGCTTATTATTATTTTCCATTCAGTGATGTTGAATGTTTAATCACAGCTTCACAAGGGCAAGTGTTTCTCTTTGGATTTCTCCCTGGGCTTCAGTAGCTCACCCTGGCTTAGTTACAGACCTCAGGCTAGTCCCAACAGACTCTCTTGTTTTGCCCGGACTTGTCTGTTATCGCTAGTTTGTTTGAAAGGCCTTCAGGAGCAGTGGGGGAGATGGATGGTTTTTGCAGGGTTTTATCATGATGCTTTTGTAATGGAAATTTCTTATTGGAGAGAAATTTTAATAAAATATGAGTTTTCTTCTGAACTGTTGGCAGGGATATTTGATCAGGTTCCCTTGGTGTGAAAGAATATCTAAAGTTTCATTAGGAATTTGTGGCACATTGATATACCAAGATCTCAAGATAAGCCCAGACTGGAATCCACAGAAGCTGTTTAGATCTTTCTGTTGGGTCCTTTTATGAAATTCAGGGCTTGAAGTAATTACATTTGTTCCAGATGAATGACTATTTTTTCCAGAATTTAGAAAGCAAAGAGCTAAAAGCCCAAAGTTCAGAAGGCCGAGAAACTCCGCTGGAGCCTGAATGGTCTTTTGAGGGAAACTGGTTTCTGACAGAAGAATAAGTCAAATTCAAGTATTCTTAAGCACATAGATTCTCAGTAGAATCTGTACATCGCAGTTAATTAACAGTAACTGGTCAACATTTTTCTTTTTAAAAAAATATTGGAATTTGACCATTTTTCAAAAATGAATTTTTTGTAAAAACATTTCATTTACAAAAAAAGCCATTTTGAAAAATATTGACCAAAATGTATCATGAAAATTTGAGCTTTTTTGCTGTTCTTTCTTTCTTTCTGTCTGTATGGTAGGGTGATTTTTTTTTTTCAAAAAGGAAAATTTTCCTTTTCACAATTTTCCAATATCAAAAATGACATTTTTAAAAAATCTTGGAAAATCTGCAAAATTAAAAATAGGAAAACACTTCTGAGAGTTGGGGCTTTGGGGGGCGGGGGCTGCTCACAGGGCTTAAAGTGACAGATGCTCTTAAGTGCTGGTTCAGGGCCAGAGTTCTCAGTATATTGCAGGATTGAGTCCAAAAATGGATCAGCTAAGCATCTGGACAGTGGTCTTTGAATGACCAGCTCTAGCAGGGTTAATGGATTCATCTACTGACTATTCAGGCCACTTTTCCAAAACAACCACCCTACAGAACTCGAGTGTTGTATTCCCAGGCACACAGTTTCAGAGCCCCTGGGCTAAACAAACTCACTTCCATGTTTAACCGGTCCATAGAGACGTTCTGTGAGTTTCAACCTGTATCACAAAACACGTTGGGTAGAAAATGTAATCCCGACTGCCTCTGTTATTGACATGCACAATTTCAGTGCAGGATGATAGCTGATTCCCGAGCTGCTATTGTGTCCCTTTACTTATTTACAGAGAAAAATGTAGAAACCTTATATTTTTTTTCTGTTATTCTCCTTCCTTTCATGTCAGAGCTGAAATATTGATGGTTGTCCTCATGAGGACTTATGGAAGTACTAGTTATGAATAATTTTCATTAAGAAATTAGGCTCTATTTCAGCAAATCAGTTAACATTTTAACCACTTAACTATAAGCACGTGCTTAAGTCCCAGTGACTTCAACAGAGCGCTAAGTACGTACTTCAATGCTTTCCTGAATCAGGGCCTTAGTCTGGTTAGCAAATTGTTTATGAACCAATCCTGCTTTATATGAATGGATTTATTATTTGTAAGTATTCTTCAAACAGGTTGGGCAAATTATTTTTTCAGCCTATGGGTTCTTGCTCTTTGCTTTACACTATTTTCTACTCATTCATTAGTAATTTTGTATGATTGGTCAGCTACATCACATAGTCTGATTTCTGCTTCCTGAAGCTTTTTAAACAGGAGGAAAAATGATTAACAAATAATGGATAACATACTTTCTTACATAAATCTGCATAGTAATATGGGTGAAAGATTCAATGTTTGCAAATATTTCCATAAATTCTCTGCAGCTGTCCGAATGCTAACGTACAACGAATAATATAACTCTATGAATCATACTTAATTAAACTGATTGCTTTCATTCACTATGGGCCTGAGTTTCAAAGGTATTTAGATGTTTCAAGATGAAGATAGATGGCTGGTGGGATTTTCAAAAGTGCTTGAGCAGGAGCGGTGCCAAACTCCCACGGAAATCGAAGTGCTTTGGGGTATTTGAATATTCTACTTAGTACCTAGCTGTGTCTTTAGGTGCCTAAATACCTTTGAAAATCTCATCTCCAGGCACCAGTTCAGCAAAGCATGTAAACACAAGTTTTAGTGAATAAAACTGTAATTTGAGCCACCTCAATATATGGAACAGAGACATGGCCAGCCACAAGAAATGCAATGGATATGAGCTCCACCATGGAAATGAAGATGCTGAGCTGGTCAATTGTAGGACACGCCATGACAAGAAATGAAATGACGGTGTAAGGGGTCTAATGTGGGTTGCTCCAACGGAAGACAAGTTGAGGGAGGCTAGACTCTGTTGTATGGGTGTATCCAGAGGAGACCTGAGAGCTATATTGGTAGGATGGCTCTTGCAATGATTATGGCTGGAAGATGAGCAAGGGGGAGGTCAGAGACTCTGAACATGGACCAGATGTCAATGGATGTCAGCGAGACCAGTTTGCATGCTAGCCTGGTGTATGATCGTGAGTTTTGGAAGAAGGCTATAAAAGTCACTGACCCCAAATAGCAAAGTGGCAAGAAAGAAGAAGGTGTACGCATCTTTAAGTTAAGCATGTTCTTAATGTTTTGCTGAATCAGGGCCTTTCAGATTTAAAAATTAAACTGGTTTTCTTCTCATTATTTGACCAACTTTGCCTTATTTTCTTGTAGACTGTTGAGCCTTAAGGACTGGAGAATCATCTTGATCTCCAATTTCATGGCCATCCTCATGAGTTTTTTGGAACTTCCATGGGAAAGAGGAGACAGACTTACGGGCTACGAGCGAGGGTTGCGATTCCCAACTCATACAGACATACTTGTGATAGTTCTGATCTGAGATGGCATGACAAAAACAATAGTGTAGCCATGGTAGCTTGGGCAGCAGCGGGGGTGACACAGTTCCAGTTGCCCCCAATACAAACTAGCCCGAACCCCGGGGGTATGTGCTCAGGGCTGCTTGCACATGTTACCACTGCTGCTGACCGCGCTACCACAGCTACACTGCTATATTTAGCATGCTAGCTCTGATGGGAGCTAGCAAGGGTATGTCTACGCAAGCTCGACTCACTTCTAGCTCATAGTGTGGAAGTAGTCGTTGCCTCTTATTTGCATTTCTTTGGGGGGAAAAGCAAATCTGGGGGCACTCAGAAGCCTAGCGAGCTTCGTTCAATGGAGGAACCATCAAAAGCCTTGAATGAAGAAGGACGAAGTATCCTAAGAGACACACTAATTAGTTCATAAGTGTCTTAAAACTCTACTCTGTTATAAAGTCCACAACCCCGCCCCTGAGAATGGCTAGGCAACTGGTGTGCTGTGGCCATTGCTTATCATTTTGATTTGCACCATCCCATTGTTACTCTGCGCTGCCTCCCGTCTGCCACCTGTTGTCTCTTGTTTTATGCTTAGATTGCGGCCAGAGGCTGGTCTCTTTAGTTATATGTTTTTACAGCACCTAGCACAGTGGGGCTAGGCCCTTAGGCATAACAGTAAGTAATAATAATGAAGTGTCTGTAATCTCACTGTAAAAGAAAAATGCAAGGAACAAGACGTGGCCAGCTGTGGTCTCTGTTCAGTGATCTGAAGGTTAAAGGAAATTATCCTGCATTTAGTCCTAGGAACATTTGAGTGATGAACTGGATGGTCTAAGAGATCTTTTCCATCTCAATTTCTATAGGTCAGGTCCTGCCCTTTGATAAGCAGCAACCGAGAGTCAATGAGAGTGATATTAGAGTTGGTCAGAAAATGGATTTTTTTCCCCATGGAAAATGTTGACTTTCAATCAAAAAAGCTTAAATCTGAAAAAACAATTTTGGGGTGTCAACATTTTTGTTTAGTTCAAAACCCAATTTTGTCTTGAAAAACATTTTTGATGGAAAATGTTCGTTCAACGTTGGGTGGAATTTGGCTGTAGTGTTTTGTGTGGAATCCTCTAAAGTCAAGCTGAGCTGAAGGTATTTTCTTCCAGTTTTAGTTAGCAATATCAAAGTGGGAATATTTCCATTTAGAAAACAAGCCCCCTCCTTTTCTCTACAACTTCTTTTACTCCACTGCCCGCAGGATGCCTTTGCCCTCTGTAAGCAGAAGCATCACGGTCTGAGCCCTCTTTATGTACCACTTGGACTCTGTCCACCTCTCACCTCTGCAAATCCTTCATAAATCCAGCCAGTTTCCTCCAGCTACTGGAATTCAGAGAGTTGCTATCATTTACGATGCGGCTCCCCATCTCCTCACAAATAACGTCCACTCAGTGAGAGAACCAAGTGTCAGAACCAATCGATTTACAAGCTAGCCACCAGACGCAGTGCCTCGCTCATTAGAAACAATTTGCACGCTCAACATCAGGATGACAGGTCTAGCAAGGGATTTGTTTAGCTAATTTATAGTAATGGAGAAGAGAAAATAATCACGTTAGCGCTGATGCTCCCTGGCACGGTACGTCTAGTAGTCATCCTAGCCACCTGTTAGCTCTGAGCCCCCTCCCCATTTCCCTGCCTCTGCGCCCCTGAGCAGAGAGTTCAGTGCTAAAATCACAGGCCCAGAGTAACAGACTAGGCACTGTCAGCACAGAGAAGACCACAAGGCAGCTACAGAGCACATACAACAAGGTTAAAGCAAGCAGGATTATCCGTTCGAAGCACTTGAGAGAGCTCATGCTTTTGAAACAGAGGACAGAGACAGCAATCTGAATAGAGCACTGCTCAGGGTCCCCCCAATCTGTTTTCCACAGAGGCGAAGAGTAACGTAATACTGGGCTATTGTCTTATTAATGATTTGTTGAGGGAACACTGCTGGGATGCAGAAATCACATGCACAGCAATATCTCTCTCCTTCAGATACGGACAGGTGTTTCATTTCCGGTAAAGAGCCCGAGGCTATAGAACGCTATGTCTGCTCAGTACCGGACTGACAAGGAACGGACTCATCTTAGAGATCCATTGGAGCTAGGCCCATTTACAACAGCAGAGGATCCAGCCTTATTTGGTTATTGCTTCTTCATCTCTTCTTTCGATGGCGGGGAACAAACAAAAAGCGCCTATTCGCATAGCCCTGGGCATCTTCACATCAGTTACAATATTCCACCATGCTAAGCATTTAAATCACACCTGGCACAAAAAAGCCAATTAACCATGCTGTGGCAGTTTTATTGCCCCAGGAGGTATTCATCAGCATGCTTTAGCCATATTCCTGAGAGGGGGAAAAATAGAGATGTGGGAAGTGCATGAGAACTGTCGTCTGCACCCATACAGTTAATCTCGCCCGATACTATTATAATTAATTATTAGTATTACAGTAATACCTAGAGGACCCTGCTGACACTGGGTCCTGGGTGTGGTAGGCCATATAGTGATGTATAGCAAGAGACTGTCCTTGTATTGAAGAGCTTGCTGTCTAAATAGACAGGACAGACAAAGGCTGGAAGAGGAAATGGGGGCCCAGAGAGGTGAAGTGACTTTCTCAAGGCCACACAGTGAAAGAATTAGGAATCAAACCCAGCAGCTGAGCCCCAGCCCAGTTCTTTATCTACTAAACTGTGCATCCTCCCAAGACTGACCCTAATTCCCTCTCCAGCCTTGGATAAGCCATTTCACATCTCTTTGCCTCACGTTCCTCACCTGAGATGTGCGGCTAGTAATATTCAACCACTTCACTCAGGGTTTGAAGATAAAAAGTGTTACCCAAATGCTGATTGTTATTGTAGTCACCCCAACTCCAAACATTCGCGCTTGTCTTTCTCACTCAGAGAGGTTGGCCCAATACAAGAGATCACCTCCCCCACCTTGTCTCTCTAATATCCTGAGAGCAACACAGCCACCACCTTGCATACCATCACATACAGTTCCAACATGGCTGCGGTCTATGGGCTGACCTTTGCAGACCCTGATTATCCTTGCATTCCCCATGTGAAGTTCATCAACCCCATCCATGTTTGTCCAACAGATAGAAATGTGACCTGAATGTGCTTGTTGCCTCTGTCGCCACACCGAACCATGACCACTGGGATAGAGGAGTAGTCATCGCAATTGCTGGTCTTGAGAATCAGAATCTCTGGTGGCTGGATCACACTGGTCACTCTGTGGGAGTCCCTCTGCTGGAGAATTAACAGCCACTGGAGAGCAGGAGAAATCCAAGTCACACCATCTGTGGTTGCATACAAGACTCATCTCTTTCTACAGACCTTTGCTCAATAACTGTGGCTTCAGAATGACCAGCAAGATTTTTCCTAGAGTAAGAATGACTGAACATAGACAAGTATCATGAAATAAGAGGGAGGTGGAAATACTGGTCTTTTTATGGACAGAAATGATGCCAGCCTGCGAGGCATGTAAGCAAAATATGGGTGCTGTAAAATAATATGTTTGAATATGTATCGGGACCAAGGCTTTCAGTAACAGAACCTAAAGTTAGGCACCGAAAGCCCTGAGCACCAGCAGCTGCCATTGGCAAATCAGGGCAGATGCCTAAATAAGGATTTAGGAGCTTTATTTTAGTTCTCTCTCTGTGTAAATCTTGGTCATGGTGCATACATATTATGGCGATAGGCATATTTGAAGTGAAGTTTAGATAGATACGATTAGAAAGTAGGACTGACAGAACACTGACATGCTATTATAACCCTCCACTGTTCTAAGTGGATTTTAATTATGTTCAATCCATGGAGCTGGGACATGTGAGGCTACTCTTAGATCATGAGTGTGTCCTAAAAGATCGATTGGCCTGTATTGAGGTCAATGGCAAAAGTCCCATTGACTTCACTGGGAGAAGGATCTAGTCCTGAGAAACCAATGTCCTAAGAGAACCTTCACCACTGAAGCATCCTGAAATACATTGCACTATGCCTTCTAGATTAGAGCATTGAAATTCACTCTGACTGGGAGTTTCTAAAGTACTCAGTGTGGACGTAACTTAATTCCCCTATTGACTCCAATGTGAGCAGAATTAGGCCAATGTCAGGCGATTCTGAATATTCCACCCTTTATGGACCACAGGCCTGATCCAAAGTCCACTGAAATCAGTGGGAGTCTTTCCATCGATTTCAATGGGCTTTGGATCAGACCCTCACAAAAGTATTTGAGCCCAAGACTTCCAAGTGATGGGAGATGTGTCAGGATTTCATCCTGTGCTTTCATCAGAAGAATCTTAATATTTTTTTACAAATATTATCTTTGCCATTGAGAACTTTTTAAATGTTTTATAATAAAAGCCCAGAAACAAAGCTACACTTTATTTGCAATAGAATGTGTATTAGCATATTTTGATAGTTCTTGATCATTTTTGCATGCATTAAAATGAAACATTCTATAAAAATTAAACATTATATGCAAATGAGTGCAACAAACCTTCTTCTTTGAATAATAATAATTCATTATCTCCCTATAGTATATGTAAGTGGTTTCCTCTTTTTAAAAAAATGCACTGTAGACATTAATTCAGCATACCAGAAGTTTACAGAGATCCACTGAAATTATAATTGAGGAACACATTCTTCATTTGCATAAATCCCAGAATCCCACCTGCCAAAAACCTGCAGCTATTAATAGGTGATATGAATGTCACTCAGTATTCATTTAGAATGTTGTCACTATAATATAATGCATACTTAAGGCACATTTTAAGAATCATTGTAATTAACAAAGCACACCATTACCAGAAAGTGTTTATTTGTGCTATAGAATAAAGACGTTGCATTAGAAACAATTATAACTCCAGTGGTGTTGAATTATCCCTTTGGAAGCTTTGCTTCCGTGTATTGAATGTGACACATTCTTGACAGAGTGGTTGCATTTTTTATTTTATTGTATTTGTTAGTTTAAAGAAACAGCAGCTATGTACATGTGTAATTACAATAATATTAATTCATGTTCCAAGTTCTGTACTGATAATATGTAATTATTCTTCACCCATCTCAGTACCTATATGCGAAAGGATTATTGTCACATGAAATCATAGAATATTAGGGTTGGAAGGGACCTCAGGAGGTCATGTAGTGAAACCCCCTGCTCAAAGCAGGACCAACCCCAACTACTTCATCCCAGCCAGTGCTTTGTCAAGCCGCACCTTAAAAACCTCTAAGGATGGAGATTCCATCACCTCCCTAGGTAACCCGTTCCAGTGCTTCACCATCCTCCTGGTGAAATTTTTTTCCCTAATATCCAACCTGGATCTCCCCCACTGCAACTTGAGACCATTGCTCCTACTTCTGTCATCTACTACCATGAGAACAGCCTAGCTCCACCTTCACTGGAACCCCCCTTCAGGTAGTTAAAGGCTGCTATCAAATCCCCCCTCATTCTTCTCTTCTGAAGAATAAACAAACTTAGTTCTCTCAGCTCTGTCAACATAGTCACATCTGAGGTAACTGAGTCAGAGAGTGGGGCTGGGACTTTCAGATTTTTCCTAGTTTAATAGAATTTAAGGTCAGAAAGGACCATTAGACCATCCAGTCTGACCACAGGCCACTATATTCCACCCAAACGCCCTATGTTGAGCCCAATGTCTTAGTTAGACCAAAGTGTCTTAGTCCTCAGGCAACTAAACCATTGTGTGCCAGAGGCAGAGAACAAGAGAGATTGAAGTGCCACCAATGCCTGGGGCCTTTGCAATGGCAGGGAACTGATTAGGTGAAACATATCCTGATGATACATTGCGTTTGGGCACGTAACTCCATTAGGGTACTTTGAAACTCCGAGCCCAAGTGACTTGCCCACCCTCACACAGGCGGTCAGTGTGAGAGCTGGTGTGGGATCATAATACTTCCTAGTGACCAATGATCAAGCCACTAAACCTTGCTGGGTCCACAGGATGTGCCCGGATGATGTGTATCCTCCTGAGTCCTACTCCAATGGGAGAGAAATATCCTGGACATAGACTTACCTTCTGAAACAAGATGGCTTCAAGGATACATTCATGGCAAGAATAGATTGTTCAGGGCCAGATCTTGAGGTCCTTACATAGGCAATCTCCAGTTAATGTCAGTAACTGTTTTGCCCGAGGAAGTTCTGAGTGAACTTTGAGTAGAGATTTCAGGATTTGGCCAGATGTAAATACCTCAGGATGTAGTCCTCAGTACTCCGAGTTCTCTAGAACTTTCAAGCAGGAGTACCTGCCGAGCACGTATGTCAGGCATTAGGCACCTCCCCATATGTCCGTAGGGCTGATTCCCTTCTCATTAGCAACAGTGCTAACCACGAGCCACTCCGCTGAAGCCAGTTACATCAGTGTAAAATCCAGTGCAAGTGAGAGGAGAATCACGCTTCACATGTCACTGTTCCCTCACTCAAGGGCATAGGCAAAACTCAGCTATGTCAAACGTTGATTCCTGCGATACTTCCTGGCATCAAATGGAAATTTCCATCGATAAGAGTCAATCCCAGCCTGGGGGTGGTGCCACTCTCCCTGCAGGGTGAGGAGTGCAAGGAGAGGATCATGGATAGTGGGGAGTGCTTCAGAACCCCATATCTGCCCCTGGCCCCCTATAAAACCAACCTGCTGCAGATAAAGGAGCAGGCTGCTCCTTGAAAGCCATCCATCGGCTCTTATAGGAGCTCTTAACGCACCTGAGCTCGAGCATTTTTTCCCTCTACTTCTGCAGCAGTCAGCTCAGCTGTGAGAGCATAACGCCATGTGTCCCGTTGAGTCCCTAGTGGAGGCCACCTCCAGTAGCAGACACTTCCCCTTCCCCTCCCGAGAGTAGATAGAAAGAGACAGAAAGAAAAGAAAAAGAGATGGAAAGAAATAGAATAAACAAGGTGAGAAGGGGGAGAAAGAGAATGAGAAGGATAGTGTTAACTGTGTGATACTCAAGAAATAAACAGCAGGATCTAATTCAGGGGGACAAGGCAATACGCCACGTTTATTGTGAATATTAAAATTCTCTGCAACAAATGCATTTTAAAAATAAATGAAATTGTTTTTGTTGTAGAGAATTTTAGTATTCACAGTAAATGTGGTGTATTGCCTTGTCCCCCTGAATAAGATCTTGCTGTTTATTTCATGAGTATAACATTTTGGTGGAGAATTGCAAAATGGGGAATAGTGGCATACATCTCGGTTATTGCGAATCTGGCGTACACACCATTAAAGAAAGGTACCTTGTTTTGGAAAATTGCCATGGGCAGGGCAGTGCAGCTGCGCCAATATTTGCAGTAGCTGCACGAAGGAGCTCGTACTATGTGACGATCACTGTTACTCACACGTTAGGAGCTCGCACTGCGTGTTGAGTAACTCAGTTCTTACAGCAGACACAAAAAAATATTAAAAAAATGCACCATCCAAATCTCCCACGCTAACAAAAATACATTAAAAATTGCCAAAGCTAAAAAAAAAAAATCACAGCATATCACTAGTACAATATTTTCATGAGTTAGTTTGCTACAACCAAAACATATTGTCTATTGTTTTTCATCCACTGTTAATTGTGCTGGTTCTCAGTTGTGTTTGTTTAATAGGCATGTGTACCATGTGCTATTAAATAAAAAAAATGTATGCTAAATTAGAGCCCCATGCTCAAATCGATTCACAGTACATAGCTTTAAGGCAATTAAAAATGACCCATTCCACTTAACAAAGTTGAAGCGCCAAAAGGGGAAAAACATAGGCCCGAAGCTTGATTCTGTTATGAAGGGCATTGAATTGCCAGGCCCTTTTTGGTAAGTGACAAACCACTACCGCAGTTTTTCTGAGGCCTTGCGTTTTCGCCTGGCCTTCCAGTTTGTGAGACAGGAATCTGCTAGCTATTGATAACTTTGTTTTCAAAACCACCGCAAAATTACCATTCCAAACCATTCCAAAATTACCACAAAGGGCCTGGCAATTCAATGCCCTTCATAACAGACTCAAATATAAGGGAATCAAGCTTTGGGCCTACAACTGTCGGGCTCAGAACAAGGAGACGATCCATTGAGGAGGCGTGAGAGTGGTGCTGGAGGGGAGGTCAACCAAAAAAAGTGGTTGGGACGCAATAGTTTCTCCGGCTACTCTGTCATCTGCTGCCTGTGACCGCTTGATGTTTCCAGCACTGCCTCTGGCTATGGAAACTGCCTCTGTGAAGTCCTTGGGGCAACCCACAGGCAGCATATAACTCGGCTACCACTGCCAATGCTGCATGCCCCAGGCTGGCATTGCCCTGTGTATCTGTGTGTGTTTGCGCAGAGGGCAGATTTAATTAACTAACTCTGGGCTTCCCTGCAATTTTTCTTTGTCTAAATCACCCTGAATTGCAGTGCTCATCCACGCTGTCCCCGCTTCCTCCTTGAATCCAACAGTGCTCCTTCAAATGCTTCTTATTAACATATCCTTCATCGATATTTCTTCCCTCCATATACACAATAAACTCATCCAGGAAGACACAGGCATAGCCTGTCTAGATTGTCTCTTAGCTTCCTTCCCCAGCCAACAGGGGTCACTAGCGAAACACCTCTAATTTATCAAGGGCCATGTGTATCACACCCCTACCGTTATCATAACAAATTCACCTGCTGCACCTACCGCCATCGCAGTATATTCATGTTGGGGAACAGATCTCAGAGACTTGCATTCCGGGTCCGACCTGAGCCAGAGCAGAATCCCCATTGGCTGTAGCACGATCAGGGTAGTTGAAATATGGAACAACATGTTCACATTGCTTGTCTTAATTTTGTTATTTATCCAAATTTGAAATTTTGATAAATGATGGAAATTTTGAATTTGGAAACATTTCAACCCCCCTCAAATATGAGAATGGAGTATCCATGTTGACCGAAGTCACTAGAAAGTAACAGGCTCCCATAAACTTGAGCTCACTAGACCAGTGGTTTTCAACCAGGGCTACGCGTATCCCTGGGGGTAGGCTGAGGTCTTCCAGGGGGTACGTCAACTCTTCCAGATATTTGCCTAGTTCTACAGCAGGCTACATAAAGAGCACTAGCGAAGTCAGTACAAACTCAAATTTCATACAGACACTGACTTGTTTCTACCTCTCTATAGACTATAATCAGCGGTTCTAAACTGAGGACATGTGACCCCCAGTTTGGTCATGAGTTCATTTTAAGTAGGGCACCAGGGCCCGTGTTAGAATCACTGGAGTCCACGGCAGAAAGCCCACGCCCGAGTCCTGCCAACTGGGGCTGAAGCTGAAGCCTGAGCATCTTAACTTCATGGGGTTCCATGTGGTGTGGGGCCCCCCACACAACTGCCCTTCTTGCCACACCCTAATGCTGGACCTGAGTACAGAGAGAGCACACTGACGTTGAGAACCTTGTTTTTTATGTTCTTTTACCGTTTGGATCAACATATCTTTGTGACGTCTCAAAGTCTGCTATGACTGCCATCAAGACAACGTGTAGGAATAGACTCAATGTGGAGAAAAACTTAATTGTTGCTGTCAGTTCACTGCCTCCCAGAATGACAAGGCTCACCGGTGAAAAAGAGGCTCATGGATCACACTGAGATGTAAGTACAATATTTATATTCCCATCAATTTATTTTTATACTTAAATGGTAAAAACGAGAAAGTATGCAATTTTTCAGCGATAGTGTGCTATGACACTTGTGTGTTTTTATGTACGATTTTGTAAGAAAACAGTTTTTCAGTGAGGTGAAACTTGGGGTACACAAGATAAATCCGACTCCTGAAAGGAGTACAGTTGCCTGGAAAGGTTGAGAAACATTGCACTAGACATCCCATAGATCTGAAAGTAATTCGTACCTTAACCAAGAAAGCGGGTCAGAAAATGACTTTTGTTTCCTGGCAGAACTTTTCATCAAAAAAGAAAAATAATTCTTTCCCCTCAAAGTTTTCTGCAGAAAATTTTAACAAAAAAATATTTTTTTAAAACCAAAAATGTTGCGCCAAAAAGCACCCACACCCAAAAGATTTTGGTTAAAGAAATAAAAAGATTCAGATATTTAAAGGCTAGAAGGCACCATTACTTTTCCCTCCTGTGTGAGACAGGCCCTAGAATTTCACACCGTTATGCCTGTATTGAGCCCAAACTTGTGCTTGACTAAAGAATATCTCTCAGAAAGGCATCCAGTCTGGCTATGAAGACATCAAGAGACGGAGCATCCACCATAGACCTTGATAGTTTGTTCCAATGGTTAATCTCCCACACTATTAAAAATCCATGTCACATGTCTAATTTGAATTTGTCTGGCTTTAGCTTCCAGCCATGGTTCTCATTATGCCTTTCTCCTCTAGGTTGAAGAACTCATTAGTACCCGGTGTTTTCTTCCCATGAAGGTGCCATAATCAAGTCACCTCTTGATCTTTTTTTTTTATAAACTAAACAGCTTGAAATCCTTAAATATATCACTACACAGCATTTTTTCAAGACCTCAAATCATTTTGGAGCTGTTTTCTCTGCTCCGTTTACTCCCTGTTGCTGAGCTCCCCATATTGTGATGCTTCGCTGGTGTCATTTGACCAAAAGCACATCATCCCCTGTATTGCATGGATATGGGCCAGGATTTCCAGTTTCTAACTTCATGGCTCCAGACCAGCATGTAACACTGGCGGTGATGCAAAAAAAAAAAAAAAAAAAGCAGTGAAATAGGCATGACAAAACATCCACAAAGGGATAACATGATGCTGCTGAATACATATCTGCCATTTGCATTTGCCTTCTCCTATTACACACAAAAGGACAACCCACAGAGATACAAACACATACACGTAGATACAGATTCTCAGACATGTACAAATATAAACCAAAAGACAGATACACACATACATAGATACAGATTCTTTGACTAATATATTCATAGATACACACGCACTTGCATGCACACATACACACACAATTATAGACAAATACACACACACACACTTTGAACTTTCCCTTCCTTGAAAATGTCCCTGCTGCATCTGGGCACACAAAACACATAAGGCTGTCTATAAATAAACATACCAATGCACCACCAGTCTGAGTGTCATCTTTCTTCAACAAGTTTGTTTAAATATAGGTGTTGGCTTGGCTCCAGGAGGAGGTACAAGTGCTTTCAGACTCAGACAAATTGTTATGAATCCTATTTGCAGTGTGAATACGCTTCTCTAAGGAGACCAAAATAGCAATTAACACGAGCCCATAGTTCCTAGTATAAATGTGTATATTTTATCCTTAATGTTCTTCCCTTCTGGCTTCAAATGCAGAAGCCTTCTTGTCCAGACATGTGTGTCAAACACCAGAACGGTGTCTATGCCTGACTATTTCACACATAAACTCACACAGGTGTTCAGGGGGAATCTAGTTTTGTATCCAGATAAAGCCAAACCCTCATTGCTGACAAATCCCAGGGCTCTGAGTTTGTGGTTGTTTTTTCTTGTTTTGTTTTTCTTGGTTTTGTTATTCTCCTCTTGAAGCTGATGTGGAAGCAGAGATGTTTTTCTCGCTTGCTGCATGCAGGTTTTCCTATC
Source organism: Emydura macquarii macquarii (assembly GCF_026122565.2). Lineage (NCBI taxonomy): Eukaryota > Metazoa > Chordata > Testudines > Chelidae > Emydura > Emydura macquarii. The sequence goes on from NW_027130828.1 coordinate 13,682,349, forward strand.
AGGGATTTTCTAGTTTTCTTTTCCTACAGCCAACACAGCGGTTGGTGAATACAAAATCAGCCAACTCAAGCAGAGGCTGACCATCCGGGGAGAATGAGAGAGCAGGCGAGAAAGACTGAGACATGATCAGCCCATGCAGAATACAACATTTCAACTCCCAGGTGCATTTTCTCTCCTTCTCTAAACTAATAATAAAAAAATCAGGACCCTGGGGAAAGAAGATTCCTAATGGACTCAGGGTGATTCTTCCTCCGATGACTCCTCCTATTGTTCTGTCCATGCACTGCAGTGATACGGACCATTTACACACACAGGCGTGTTCTGTTTGCTGATAGGGACCATGAAACACCTGCAAACAGAAAGGCCCCTTTTTCTCGTCTCGGTACAAAGCAGCATGTCTGATCAAAGCCCAGATTCCCCTGTGGGACCCAACCAAACTGGCAAATGCCCCTCCTGCCCAATCAAACCCAGGCCCAAACCTTGGCAACCAGACTGTGCTTCCGGCTTTGCTGTTCTGTCCATGCACTGGTAAAGTGGGGCCTGTTAGTCTGAGCTCAGGCCCGGACACCAGGAACTCCTGAGTTCTAACCTGGGCTTTGACGCCGAACGCGCCATCTAACCCGAAGCGCGTCACTAAACCTCTCTGCCTCATTATCTCCGTCTCTGAGATGAGGAGTCAAAGACCGACCTGCCCACCTCTGCGGGGAGCCGGTGGGCTACGGTTAGTTAATGTCTGAAAAGTGCTTCAAAGCATAACGACCGCAAAGAAGGGATACACCACATTTACCCCCTCCCCCCTACTCTCAAGCTTGAGACTGGCCACGAGCTGCTAAAACCCCCCGTACAACTTTGAGCAGCCTTGGGGCCGCCATAAATTCTGCCTGGCCACCTGTGACCCAAGCAGCTGCTCAGTCAGTCAGGAATCACCAGAGTGTAGGGCTGCGGTGGCCATGCCCTGTTTCCCAGACTCTGATCTCTGTGCTGGGACCCGGGAAAAGCCTGGTCTAGAAAGAGCCAGATAAATCGGGTTATTGACCCTTTTTTAGAATGGTGCAAAAGAGTCACACCGGGGCCGAGAACCTGGCCTGTAGGTGCTAGTCAACATGATCTATTATTTATTGATAGTAGAGTAGAATGGACCCTCAGTGAGCACAGCACTGTGACTTCGATGTAAAGAGGGAGAGGGGAAATAATGCCTTCCTTACTCGCATCCTGCTGCTGGAGCAGGTGTCGGGCTCTCTTGGGTGAAGTGCTTGACTGGGAGTGGATGTAAAGGAGCCAGGATGCAGAAATTATAGCAAAACCGGACAAACTTTTGGTCTATTTAGCAAAGTGATTGGAGCCTTCAAGCAGGTGAAACTATCTCATCATCATCATCAATAATGATAATAAATAATACATCAGTGCAGCCCCATTAGCTCTCCCCTACCCACTGGATCCTGATTGCACTTCAGGGATTTCCCATTAGCTTGTCATGTGAGCACATTTAATCTTTTCAGACCCCCTCTTTCTCTCAGGCCCCTGCTACTCTTCCCTGCCCCTGTTCCCGCTGCGTCTCCTAGGAATGGCTGATTTTCAGTATGCCAACGAGTGTCTGAGAACGATGTAATTGCGATATAATTAATGAATTAAAAGAATGAGATGTTTTAAGTGCTTTCAATATCCCAGTCCCTATAATTATCTGCAGGAAATGTGTTCATTAACAATCTCGGAGTACAAGGCTATGGCTCATGCCAATGAGTGTTTTTCTCTCCCTGGAATGGGGGACGGAGGTGTGTGTGAGTGGGGGACAGATCTACTTTTGTGATCTTTCAGGGGTCTCTGCTTTCTCCCTAGACTTGGATTTAGGGAGACAGTCAATGTCATCCTGATCTGAATTAGTCCCTTACAGTTGACAGTATGGCTGGGCAGGTGGGATGGTCCAGTAGACACTGCACTAGACCGGGAGTAAAGAGACCGGTGTTCTGTTCCGAGCTCCCTTGTGCAATCCTGTGTGAACGAGATCCAGACATAATGGGCCAATTTCAGCACTAAGGTATTTACCCACACTACCCTGGAATGCCCTCCCCCATGGATTACAATGGGAATCACACCCACTTGTGCCAAGACTGAATGCGATTCGGTACGCAAATAATTATGCTTCTCTCACTCAGCTACTTTCAAGGGCAAGCAGGTTGGCATGGCAAGGGCCTAAAACAAGCAAATGAGCCTCCAAATTGCCAGGCCTCTAACTTGCACGGATGGAGCATTGCTAGGAATTACCTCCCACTCCTGACTAGTACTGACAGGGCAGTGAAGTGAGGAAGCTCACGCAGCTGGAGCTGTGTCCCTGATAGGGGGATGTTGACTCTTCTCCTGCTTACACTGGGGGTAAATCAAGGGTAAACCCAATGACACGATGGAGTTGCCGATCTGAGTAAGAGAAGAACGTGGCCCACTGGAGTCTGGAGGGCACCGTTGCGAGGGAGCTCATGCTGTGACACTGACTGACAGGGCATGCTTCTGTTAAATGTCCTGTCCTTCCTAGCGTCCTAAATTGGAACTTAAAGCAGCCAGATATGTGACTAATGCATTCTGTGGCTGGAAGGTTTCGGATGCATACCAGGCTGGAGGCTCCAGGACACTGGAAATTGTTTTCTGTTACATTTTTGGAATAAATGAGCATTTCGTTTGGAGAGGGCCAGCCGGCAGCACTCAGACACCCCTTTGGTCAGCAAAAATGCTGCAGGATGAATTGCAGGGATCTCTCTGGGGCTTAACAAACCCTCACATTTCGATTTCTGCACCGTCGCCTGCCCTTGCTGAGAAGGGAACGCCATCCAGGAGGCGGGGGAGGAGGGGGGAATAAAAAAATCTCCAGCGGCTGAGGGAGAGGCTGAGAGCGCCAAAGAGCGGCAGAGAGGGCACGAGTTCATGAAGGAAGGAAGATCTTTGGTGGACGGAAGAGGAGCTCAGAGCACAGTGCTGGGTTGTCAGGACTCCAGAGGGGAGGAGCAGCTAGCAGTTTCAGTTCACAAGGGCCCCATGCACATCTTCCTTTCGGCGGGGGTTCCTCTCTCTTGTGGTGGGCTTTCAGTTTCCAAATCATGGCAGCGCAGAGCCAGGCCGAGCCCTGGCACCGCAGCAGGAGCCCAGGTTTCAGTACAATCACACGCCCTAATCATGACAGTGCAAAATTAGCTTACCAAGTGGAGGTGCTGCAGGGTCCCATGTCCCATCCTTGCCACATGTCCCAATAGTGGCAACTCAGAGCCAGCCTTGGCAGAGCTACAAAAACACGGCCCTGCATCCCACCATAACCACAGACCCCAAACTGGGAAGATGGAAGATGCCATTTTTAAAGGTAGGAGAACAGGGGATCATTCAAGTCTCACTTGTGGATGATGAGAGAGGCACTTAGAGGTGTAGGAACAACAATACCTTGCTCTGATCGAGCACTTGTTGCCAATGGATCTCCAAGTGCTTTGCCAAGGAGGTCAGTGTCATTTTACAGATGGGGAAACTGAGGAACAGAAAGGGACAGTGACTTGCCCAAGGTCACCCAGCAGGCCAGTGACAGAGCCAGCCCAGCCCAGCCCAGTTCTTTATATTCTAGGCAACACTGCCTCTGAGATAAGCTGAGCATCCCAATCTATATTGAGACCCCCCCCCCCACACACACACACACTTATGAAAACTGGTCTGAGACGGGGAGCTCCTCTGGGCAGTGCTATGTTTCCCTGGGTGCTTCTACCAACACAACTAATACATATCAATGAGAGTCCCACATGCATCCATGCTGGAACTCGACTGCCTTCAATCAATTTACCCCTGGGATGATTTGGGCCCGCAGTGTCAGCCCTGGTATCCCCCGCTTTGCACCTGTACTTCCTTTCCAGCCTGCACACCCATCTGCCAATCTGTCAGAGATGTGCTGAGCTCTCCATCACCTCTGCCTACTGAAGGCACCTGGAAGAGCAGGGCCATCTGGCAGTGCCAGTCCCAGGTGTAGGCAGCAAGAGCAGTATGGACGGAAGCCAAATTCTGCTTTAAGCACAGCATAAGGCAGGTAGCTATGAGTGAATCTCCAGTGGACTTCACAGGTTTGTGTAAGATTCAGCTGGCCCACGAATTGTCAGGCTGGCGGACTGTGTCCTAAAGAGCCAGGACATATTTTAGAACCTCAGTGCATATTAGTGAACAGTGACCTTTGAGCCTTTATGTCTTGCAGTAGCTGGAGATGCTGTACCCTTAGGCAGGTGTGTGCTATACCTGTAGGGAATGCAACAGGTGGCCAGTGGAACGTGAGAGAGGAATCTAAAGGCATAAAAAGACGAATGAATTTCACATAGCTAAGACCTAATGATATAATACTTGTCCTGCATCTAATAACACGTTTCACTCTGGACGAGAAGGCAAGTCTGTCTTGTAGTTATAGTGCAGGCCTGGAGACAGGAAACTGCATTCTATTCCCTGCTCTGCCACAACGTCGCTGCATGTCTTTGGAGAAACAAGGTGGGTGAGGTAGCAGGTCTGAGTTAGTTTCAGTTCACAAGGGGCCCATGAACATCTTCCTTTCACTGGGGGCTCCCCTCTCCCGAAGTTGGCTTTTGGTTTCCAAATCATGGTGGCCCAGAGCCAGACTGAGTCCTGGCACCATAGCAGGAGCCCAGGTTTCAGTACAATCACACGCCCTAATCACGACAGTGCTGAAATAGCTTAAACAGCAGTGGTGTTGCAGGGTCCCATGTTCAATCCTTATCCATGTCCCAATGGAGCCAGCCTTGACAGAAACACGACAACAGGATCCTGCATTCCATTTTAACCTCAGATCCCAAACTGGAAAACCCAGACCTGAAAAAGAGCTCTGTGCAAGCTCGAATGCTTGTCTCTCTCACCAACTGAAGATTTGATCTCACCCATCTTGTCTCTCTAATATCCTGAGCCCAACACTGCTACAACAATGCTGCAAACAACTGTCTTTGAAGAAGTCACGCAACCTCATTGGACCTTGGCTTTCCTTTCTGTAAAATGGGCATGTAGAGAGGCACAGTTCACTAGTGTTCCTGAAGGGCTTTGATAAGGGAAGATGCTAGGTGTGCAAAGTATAGTTCAGAGAGCTGGTCAACATTTTAAAAATGTCAACAAAAATATCACCTTCCTTTCGTATTCGGATAAAAAGACGGTAAAAAAAGTTGGGATGACATTTTCATGGCATTTCCCTCATCTTTTTTGACCAATGATAGAGTTTACATGGCTTTTTAAAAAAATTCAAATACGTTTCAGAGTTCTAAATTTCCACATTAGAACTGGGGGGAAAAAAATGTAAGGAAGAAAAAAAAAGTGTGATGCCCCCCCTCTGATCTCAGCTGGAGCCATGGACACTTTGCAAATCAGGCCAATGAACATCTACAGGAAGTTTCCTCTGGGCATATTAGCGTGAGAGCTGCTCCATCTCCCTTAAGCTGAGCTGAAGCTGACCGCTATCCTGCTTTTAAAACTTGCAGGGGGATGTAGGTGGAGGGGACAAACTGGGGGAATCCTGCAAGGGCTGCAAGAACCCATTGACTAGCAGTCAGGGGAAGAGTGGGCTGTCCATTGGATACCTGAGCACATCTCTCTCTCTCTTTCTTTGCCCTCTTCCCCTCAGTTCAATAATGTAAATGACGCCTTTAAGAAGCCCATTACTTTCATCGGCTGATCTGAGAGAATTGCTTGGGTGCTCCCTTGGCAGTTCTGTTTGCACATAATAATAATACTAAAAAAAAAAGGTCCCGGGAAAACAACACACACAAAGTTTTGCCTTTTAAAGACATTTCCACCGTGTGAAAAATTGCAAAGACCTTGCCACTATCAAACCCCTCTGTTTGCCATTTGAAAGTCTAATGAATGGCAGCTCCTTTCTTTCAGGAGACAGGGGTCCAAGGACCACCTGGCTCAGCCCACATCAGTGCAGTGTGCTGTGGTGGGCTGTGAACTTGGCAGGACCGGGCTTCTGGCATTTGAGTCGTCCTAGCGCATCAGCTATGAAAGTCTGGAGCTTTTTCTCCCTTTCACGCTGGTTCCAATCTGCCTTTCAACTATTTGTTTCACTCTTTAGGAATCTCTTTGCTGCCTTTCATGTCAGCTCCTTTGTTGTTTCTCCTTTAGCCTCTGCCTGCCATCCTTGTCTCTTTCATTTTGGCCTTGAGGTAATCACTGAATCACTGGCCTTGGAAGTGTACTTCCCTGCAGGGAATGATTCTCTCACTCCTTTCCACAAACAGCCCCAGAGGGTTTATGCCTGACCCTAGGGATGAGGTTGTGATGCTCTCCCTAATCTTCAGAATTCCAAGTCCCACCTGACAAAGGGCTGTCTCCAATGCTTGAATACCTTCTGTTGCAGTCCTTCTTCATTCCCACAATGGGAAAGGATTGTCTCTGTTCTTCTAATGCCACAGGTTCCTTTGTTTTGATCTGGAAGGTGGCTGTCCTTACCCCACTAGAACTCCATCTCTTGAGAGGAAGGGGGCTCAGTTCTCTTAACTACAGCTGGTTGGAGGAATTTTGACAGAACCATATTCCATTAGGATACGCACTTCTGACGAAATCTAAACGCTTCATAAAATCGTGTCAACATCACCAGAAATTTTGTTTTGGAAGAAAACCAGAAAACAAAAGACCCGATGTTGCTGAAACATCCATTCTGGCATTTTCAGAATGAAACAGTTTGATTTTTTTGTTTGAAACAACTTTTTTGGGGGGTGTATTATTATGATGATATATTTATTTTGTATTATATTGTTTATTATAACATTAATATTTTTAAAAGTCAAAACTGAAGCAAAACCTTTTGATTTTGTCAAAACAAAACATTTTGATTGACTCAAATTAACAAAAACAACAACAACAAATCAGAATTTTCCTCGTATAGTAAGTTATAATAATAATACTGGAACAAGTCTGACTGCCAAAGAAACTGATGGTTGTCAAATTTTGTAATGAAAAATTATTAACATTTTCCTACAAGTGCTAATTGTCACCATGACACTCATCAAAGCTACTCAGAACTTCATGGGGAGAACTCTAATCTTCTCCATAACGCAAAGACTTCCAGGGCTTCAACCACTGAAGCCAAAGGATAATCTCCTCTTAGCAGTACAGGGCTTATGATACACAGTGGTACCGTTTTGATTTCTTCAAACAGGATGAATGTGACTCATGATCAGGAGGAGGACATGAAAAAACCACTGGGGCTTTGAATCTCAGGGAAAGGAAGCAGTTTGGTGCGAGGGAGCAGATAAATAAGGTTAAGGGGTGTTAGAGGATTTTACACTCTTCCTTTCAGGGCCACACAAGTCATGCCCAAGACATCCTTCCAAGAAAAACTAGGTTATCCTAAGATTTATTGGCTGGGTGCAGTATTTACATTTATTTTTCTCTCATCATATTTGCACATAAGAGAAGAAAACATAGGGTGGTGGTGGTGAGGGACTGACTTCTGAGGGGGATGGAGGCACCATCTGCAGACCTTCCATGATGTCCCAGAAGATGTGCTGCCTGCCTGAAGCTGGGGATCCGAGATGTTACGGAAGAGTCGCTGAGGCTCATCCATCCCTCTGATCACTACCCCATGTTGCTCATATGCATGGGCACTAATAGTGTGCCCCTGGGCAGATCAGAAGAGACTACAGGGCTCTAGGAGCAAAGGTGAAGGAGTCTGGGGCACAGGTGGTGTTCTTGTCCATCCTCCCTGATGAGGGTAAGGGTTCAGGCAGTAACACGCATATTCCAAAAGCTTCAGTTTTCTTCTTAGCAGCAGCATTAACTTCCCTCAATTCATATCCCTACGTCGTTATGGGAAAAAATAGGCTTTTTACCAGTCTCACCATCATACATTTTGAGATACCATGTTTCTTCCACACTTTCTTAAGGGAGGCCATAGCTGAGCATGACATCCCTAGTCTTCTTCCAATTTATTTGGAACATTCTCCTTGCTTGGATATATATGATCCCAGATAGCTAACGTCATCTACTGCCTCTCCAGCTAGTCTGTTAATCATGATGTCTGCTTGAATCTTGGTTCTGTTAGTCATGTCAACATACATGCTTTTCATTTCCGTATTCTGTCCATGGTCTTTGCTAACTGTTTTTACAGACTACAACATTTGTTACATTGCATCAGTGGTTGCAATAAAGAGCATTGTGTCATCAGCATATCTTAGGTTGGTTAAGAGTTAAATGTCAGGGGGAAAGGAAAAATTAAAATAGGGTCACAGGAAAAACCCAAGAGGGATAATAGAGGGAGAATCTGCTCAACATCTTAGATGTCTGTACACAAATGCAAAGAGTTTGCGGAATGAACAGGAAAAACTGGAAGTATTAGTACATAAACCAAATTATGATTTAATTGGCATCACAGAGATGTGGTGGGATAAATCTCATGACTGAAATATTGTTATAGAGGGGTACAGCTTGTTCAGGAAGGACAGACAGAGAAAAAAAGTAGAAGTTGTTGCATTATACGTCAAGAATAGATACACTTGTTCTGAGGTCTAGAGGGAGGTGAGAGGTAGATTAGTTGAAAGTCTCTGGGTGAAGATAAAAGAGGGAAAACCAGGGATGATATCATGTTAGGGGTTACTATAGACCACTACATCAGGAGGAGAAAGTGGATGAGGCATTTTTAGAACAAACAACAGGTATATCCAAAACACGAGACTTGGTAGCAATGGGGGATTTTAACTATCCAGACATCCGTTAGAAAAGTAGTACAGCAAAATGTCCAGTAAGTATTTGAAATGTATGGGGGACACACTTATTTGAGAAAGTGAAGGAATTAACTAAGGGGACAGACACGTTACATTGCCTTCAACCTTCAGATTCCCAATCAATTCCTCCCTATTAGTCAGAATAAAGTCTGAGTGAAGGTGCTCATGAAATGATAGATTTCATGATTCTAAGGGAAAGGAGTGAGAACAGCAAAATAAGGATAACAGTCATCAAGAAAACAGACAAACAAACTAGAGAAACGGTAGGTAAAGTCCCATGCGAAAAAAACCTAAGGGGAAAAGGAGTTCAGAAGAGCTGGCTCTTTATCAAATAGACAATATTAAAGATACGACACCAAGCTATCCTGATGCTAAGGAAAGATAGGAAGAATAGTAAGAGCAATATGTCTACATCAGGAGCTCTTTAACGATGTGAAAATCAAAAAGGAATCCTATGGAAAATTGGACAGATTGCAATGGATGAGTACAAAAGAATAGCACAAGCATGTAGGGACAAAATCATAAAGGCTAAGGCACAAAATGAGTAACACCTAGCAAACATATAAAAGGCAATAAAAAGAGGTTCCATAAATTCATTAGGAGCAAGAGAAAGAGAAAGGACACTGTAAGTCCTCCACTGAATATTAATTAAAATAAAAGGCATTTTGCTGACAAGACTAACAAAAGCAGAATGCAAGCAGACACCAGGATTAACAGACAAGCCGTAGAGGCAGTAGATATTTAGCTATCTGGGATCATATATATTCACCCAAGGAGGCTTAACATTAATTATTATTATTAACAACAAGGGGAAAGAACACAAGCCAAAACAGGGAAAAAACGGGTTAAAGAATATTTAGATAAGTTAGATGTATTCAAGTCAGCAGGGCCTGATGAAATTCGTTCTAGGGTACTTAAGGAACTAGCTGAAGCAATTTCAGAACCATAAGCAATTATCTATGAGAGCTCAGGGAGGATGGCTGACGTCCCAAAGGACAGAGAAGAGCAAACATAGTGCCTATCTTTAAAAAGCGAAACAGAGGGGGCCTGGGGAATTATAAATCAGTCAACCTAACTTCGATACCTGAAAAGATACTAGAACAAATTATTACACAATCAATTTGAAATATCTAGAGGATAACAGGGTTATAAGTAATAGCCAACATGGATTTATCAAGAACAAGTCATGCCATATCAATCTACTTTCCTTCTTTGACAGGCTTACTGGCCTAGTAGGTAGAGGGAAAGCTGTAAACATGATACTTCAATTTTAATAAGGCTTTTGATACAGTCCCACATGATGTTCTCATAAGCAAACTAGGGAAATGTGATATAGAGGAAATTACTATAAGCTGGGTGCACAACTGGTTGAAAGACCTTACTCAAAGGGTAGTTATCAACGGTTTACTGTCAGACTAGAGGGGTGTATCTATTTGATCCCACAAGGGTCTATTATTAATGATTTGGATAATGGAGTGGAAAGTTTGATTATAAAGATTTGACAATGACACCAAGCTGGGAGGGGTTGCTAGCACTTTGGAGGACAGAAGTAAAATTCGAAATGACCTTGACAAATTGGAGAATTGGTCTGAAATGAACAAGATGAAATTCAGTAAAAATAAGTGCAAAGTATTACACTTAGGACGGAAAAATCAAATGCACAACTACAAAATAGGGAATAACTGGCTAAGCTATAGTACTACTGAAAAGGAGCTGAGGATTATAGTGGATCACAAACTGAATATGAGTTAACAATGTGATGCAATTGCAAAAAGACTAATACCACTCCGGGGTGGGAGGGGTATGTTAACAGGACTGTCATATGTAAGAGATGGGAGGTAATTGTTCCACCTTACTCAGAAGTGGTGAAGCCTCAATTGTAGTACTGTGTGCAGTTCTGGGTGTCACACTTTAGGAAAGAGGTGGACAAATTGGAGAGAGTTCAGAAGAGAGTGACAAAAATGAGAAAAGGTTTAGAAAACCAGACCTATGAGGAAAGGTTCATAAAACTGAGTTTAGTCTCGAGAAAAGAAGACTGAGAGGGTACCTGATAACAGTCTTCAGATGTGTTAAGGGCTGTTATAAAGAGGACGAGGATCAATTGTTCGCCATGTCCACTGAAGGTAGGACAAGAAGCAATCGGCTTAATCTACAGCAAGGGAGATTTAGATATCAGAAAAATCTTTCTAACTATAAGGATGGTTAGGCACTGGGATAGGCTTCCAAGGGCAGTTGTGAAATCCCTGTCATTGGATGTTTTTAAGGTTACACAAAGACCTGTCAGGGATGATCTGTGCATACATGATCCTGCCTCAATGCAGGGGGTTGGACTAGATGACCTCTTGAGGTTGTTTCCAGCCTAACATCTCTATGATTTTGTTGTAGTAGCTGTGCCCGCACTGTTAGCTACAAAAGGTGAAATCAGTTCCTTGTCTGTCTCATGTAGCCATTTCTGTGGCAGGGCTCTGGCAAGTCCTGTCTCATCTGAAAAACCCACAAGCACTCCAACTGGTTACAAAGATTACAGTCAACTTTCCAAGACAATTCATGTGAGAAAAAGCAGTTGGTCAACATGTGAAGGAAAAATTGAGCACACCACAAGCAGACCCTGTGCAAATTTTATTTTTAGGGCAGTTTTGCAAAACTACCATCCCATTTGTTGCATCTACTTTCAAAATGTTGGTGAAAAATATCTTTCAAGGTTCAAATTTCAATTTTTTACCTGCTCCTTGAAAAACAGGATGGAATTTTCATGAAAATGTTAGGAAAAAATAAATATTCCCCCTCTTTTGGATCAAGTTTTTAAATTTTTTCAACCGGCTCTATCCATTTTTATATTTGGAAGACAACCGGTGGGAAAAGGTTTGTACTGTTTGCCCAGCTCTCCGAAAAACAAAGGTGGAAGTGGCTCTTTGATGTTTTATACAATACTTCATGTAAAAAAACAAAGATGAAGTCCATAACATTGTTTTTGTTTCGATGTTTGTTCTATTTTTCTCTAGCTATCTGTCTCTGTTCAGCTCTCTCTTTAGGATGACATTATATTCTAATTCGTAATCAGTTTAGATACAAATCTGGCAATTTTTACCAGACTTGCATTTGTACAAATCGGATTGATTCCAACAGAGTGAATGGGTTTAAAATGGCTGCTACTAAATGACAGTGCACATTTCAGTGAAGACCAGAACATGTCTAGTCTCTGGTCCTATCTGATCTGTCATATGCAACCTTCCTCAATCCCAGCACTGGTCTCTGGTTTCCCTACCCACTGGTTTCTCCCTCCTCCTGTCCTTGCCCAGATCCCAGAAAACATTTCTCAATTCTCTCCCACTGCTTCACTCTCTCATGTCACCTTGGCTACATAGAAGTCCTTCATCCACTTCCTTTTCCTGTCTAGCTTCCTTCCACAGCCCATGTCCTGGAGTCAAATCAGCATTCATTGAACACTGTCAAGTGCCCATTACATTCCCCCAAAATTTAATTCATTATCAACCTCTGAATACATCCCCAAGAGAGTAAAAGTATTTCCAGGTAATTTAATCACACAAGCACGATGGGTCTTTTTCTTTTCTATTCTGCCAAGAGTGAGGTTCAATCAGGATTCATTATTCCCACCACCCTTGAACTGAGTCTGCAGTGGAAATGGGTGCTGAAGAAGGACCCTTGGCATTCTGATTAAATTTTCCAAGTATGATGACCTATCAAGCTTGCAATTTGGGAGCTGGGAAACATGAGATTTTAATTCTTGTCCTGACTTCAGACTCCATGTGAAATGGTCCTTTTACTTTACACAAATACAGAAGTGCAACCAGTAAAATTAGCTGAGGAGAGGAGCTTAACAGTACAGCAAATAGAGCTGGTCCAAAAAAAAAAGATGGAACCATTTTCCATTAGAAAATGTTGTTTTGTCAGTATCAAAGTATTTCATGGAAATATGCCAATTCAAAACTGAAATGGAGCATTTTATCTTGACTTCCTTGTTTTGTTTTGTTTTGGATTTCTTATATAATTTTACTCTAACTTTATAGTTTCATTTAAACTCTTTTAACTTTTAATTTATGATAATATGATATTTTACATATATCATTTAATAGTTTATATTACAATGTTTCAACATTATTGAGATGAAAGATTTAGACATTATCTAAACAAAATATTTCTGTACAGTCATTCCAATGTTCCTTTATAGAAATATTTTGGCATTTCTGTTCTGCAAAATATTTGCCTTTTTATACTGATTTGGGACAAAAAGAAATTTCAAGGTGTTGGGATTTTCCATGGTACAAAGATTCTGTTTTCCAAGCACCTCTAAGAGCAAGTTCATTGAGGAGACTGTCACCTACAGATTAAACAATTGAGTGAGACATATCAGTCTACACACATATGAAACTGACCAAAGCCTTCCAAATACACCATGCAGACATTTTAGTTGTCAGCTGGGATCTAACCTGTGATCTTCAGCACTAAAATCACAGGCTTCTGCCTCTTGAGTTAAAGAAGAACTTTGCAGTTATGAGAAAGGAGGAGAATGTATAGTCGCATGGGCCAATCACCAGAGGGAGTCATGTTCTCACACACTAGGCAAGTGTTTTATACTACATATGCAATGAAGCCACATATCTTCCCCCAGCTACTGTGATGACACGGTAAATGCAGGTAGTATTGTGAGCCACATCTGTTAGTCCGTGTTAGCTGGATTGGCAAAGAAATGGAGAGCAACTGAGGAGTGGCGACTAGCATTGCTCTGACAGAACAGATAATGGTGGACACATTATCACGTCCCATCACTTGTCACCACTATAATCACAAGTATATATAATTGGAGACAGTCACACACTTTCAAGGCAGATGTTCACACCATAGTAAGCTGTGAGTTCTTTAGAGCAAGGAGCATGAGACAGACAGTAAGCCGGCATAAATTGCTCAGTTGAAGACAATGGAGCTACGTGGCTCCATACAGTTCCATGTATATTTATAGTGCTATATAAAATATTTCTTAATAATACATACACAGATGAAAAGGACACACAAGTCCTACATGTAAAAATGCATATATGTGCGAATTCACCTAACTACAATACACATAAAGAAGCAACCAAAGGTAGATTGCAAGCACATGCATAGATCATATCTTCATGCCCAAATTATCTATCTATCTATCTATCTACCATGCATTTCTTTTGTGTCTACCACCACAGTATGTAGATTTGTACTATACTGCTCACATACATATACAAATCTAAACACATATATTCATCCATGTGCACAGGTGCCTTAAAGGCACATATTTATGATACATAGCTACACATGAATTACTACCAAAGATGCATAGACAAGTGTAGTTATATATGCTCCTGCACACACACACACACACACGTACATATGTTCAAACATGTGGAAACACTATACATTCACACGTCTATGCATTGAAAACACGTATACACACATTTATTCATCATGCGCCTATGTGCACATAAACAGATGCACACAAGGCCATCACTCTTCAGGAACAGACACAGAGCATGTGGCTTATAGTCATGAAAGGTCACACACAGAGGCCAGGCAGAATCCAATGCCACTGTGAATTTCAGCTGAAAGTTACCAAGTGTACAGAAAAAAAAAAAATAATAAAGCCCTCTATCTCAAAAACCGCAGGACTACGAGAGTGATGAGTGAGGCAGCTGAGATAGAGCATGTATGGAGAGGAGAAAATGACAAATTGCTATGAGGGTTGGCTCCGTCAGTGGGAAATGCTGATCTCTGCTCTGCACTCCCTGCTAGGTCTGATTGCAGCAAGAACTGATTAAACTCACGGCCCTTCGCAGCTTGACTATGTTCCCCCACATGGGCCAGATCCTCAGCTGATGTAAATTGGTGGTACTCAGGCAAAATCATTTAAATTTAATTTGAGCTACATTGATTTACAACGGCTGAACTGGCCCAGATTCTCCAGAGCATCATGAACTGGACTGAGAAGACCTTTTGACAACTGCTACTAACAAGGGATCAGGAAATCGGTGCAGATAGAAAAAGGTTTGCCCACCTAATCCCCCACCCCAGATGGACCCAAATAAAGTTAAAGTTGAGGTTCAAAAAGGTTGGCTATTTTTGTTTGGTTGTTTAGTTCTACATTTTCATGCATCTTCTAGCTTCTGTCATGAGCCAAAAGTAGAAAAGTCAGCATATCAGGGGAGAGTCTGTTGTTCCCATATTTTGGACCCATAGGAAAGCTGGAAATATGGAAATCCCATAAGTGAAGCCTGTTTTTATGAGCTTTCCAGGACAATTTGGCAGACACAAGAGGTTTGGATCTTGAGTTGAAGCTCAGGACACATATCCGGGTGCTTCTCTAAAATTAATTCAGTGAAACTGCGTAGTTTTTCCATCTCAAATTCTAACCTCCTTCCCATCACCAGTATCACATAACTTGGGATCACATAACTGTAAAGCATCACTTCTTTTCGCTATTTTTTATCATCTTGTTAGAGAGCGTCATGAACCGGACTGAAAAGACACTTTGACAACTGCTACTAACAACGGATCAGGAAATCGGTGCAGCTAGAAAGGGGTTTGCCCACTTACTCCCCCACCCCAAAATGGACTCAAAACAAAGATAATGTTGAGTTTCAATAGCATAAGGTACAAAACCCTCCGGGTGTAAGAAAAAATGTGATGACCTGGTTTTTTGATTTTTCAAAATCTGAGGATGGCCATAATCTCACCCCAAAGAGGACAGTTTCTCCAAGTCAGTAGTGAAAGCCATTAGAGGTGATGTTAACCCCTGGGCAGATGGCCACGCAGAAGGTCCAGCCACCATTTTAAGTGGTGCATTGTCCTTAGTGGGGACATAAGAAGAGCTTAGGCCTTATCTTGGCCTATTGCACAGGGCTGAATTTCATCCTAGGTTAGTAGTGTTGGTGTAGGAGAGTAAAGAGTTAAAATCTGGACAAATGGTTAGGCCTAAGTTATAGGGAACGGGGTCAAGGCACGGGCACACCTTGTTTCTGTGAATTGGTATGAATTCTAGTTAGACTCTGTTATCTCTCTTCTTTTCTTCCCTTCCTGGCCATCTGCACAGGGGATGAGATTGAGGCTAACTATCGCCACTCCTGCACAAGGCCTTGGTGGAAAGAAAGCGTTATCTTCCTTCCCCCTGGCATACCTTTACTTCAAAGAATGTTAGTGTAAAATTTATAGGTTTTAAGGTGATGTGCCAGACCTCTGTATGGTAAACCTGTAAACAACAAACAGGGGAGGGTATAAGTATATTCATCATGTAGTTGTTAATATTCATTTTATAGGTGTCACTGTAACCAAATAAGGGTCCATGGGGAGTTGCTGGAAATATATAGATTTACATACTGTTATGGGTAAAAGAATTGTAAAGTAACCCCCCCATCACTCATTCGCGGCGTCGAGGTGGAACGAGCAGGCAATAAAGGTTTCTGTCTCCCCAGTCCGCCCCAGGGACAACCTGTTTCATTATTTCTAACAGTTGGGATTCCAAGAACTGAATGAACATGAATTCTGAGCTTCCCCCTCATTTCAGGAGACACGGATCCTGGCTGAGGTCTATCAGCAGAGAACTTGGGAGGAAGGTCAAGATTCAGTGAACAGAGAGACCCATTTTCTCCCTAACACTAAGAAATAGTGCCTACTCTGTTCTTGGACTGGGGTTCTTTGGTGGAGCTGACTAGTGGTGAAACTCCACCACTTAACAAAACACAGGAATTGAATTCACCTCTCCTCCCAGATCACAAGTCAGTGGTGAGATCCACTGATAAACCTGGCAGAAACCCTCAATCTATAGCGACTCACCCCCATAACTTATAGCAGTGTTACAATGAAATACGATTCCATCCAGCAATCCAACCATCAAAGTTTCATACACAAGACTCTATGCCACACGATCTGAACCTTCCTCCATGACTTTCAATTTCCTGGCCTTGCACTTTTGACTTCCAAATGTGTGGGGAGAATCTGTGTCTCCCAAGGAAACGGCTGGCAGCAGAAAATCCTGGGCTGTTTTATGTGTCAAAAAAGTCCATGACTGTGGCATTCTGGTGACACCAGCCTACAACAAGGGTCGCATGCACAGATGCAGTGGAGTTGCACCCGCTAACATCATGGCTGAATTTGATGCTAAGCATATCAAAGTGTTGCATTCAATACCGCAGCCATCTAGCCAGGTCTGTCGAGGTGCCAGAGAATTGCAACCAGTGTCACAGCCATTTCCAGTGAGTTTCTATAGCATTAGAGTCAATATCATACATATTCAGGTAGGTAGCTCTGTGCTGTGGAGCGTAGAGCATCACACTCATATGAAAGGCTCACTGGTGGGCCTTGACGTGCCCTGTAGCATCACAGTTAATATCAGTCACCAAGTTAGTTGTGTGACAATGAGAATGGAAGAACAAATCCTTTAATGCTGCGCTTGGAAAATACTCATCTGTGAAGAAATATAGACCATTGGGGAAAGAACCTAAATTCCTTTCCAAGTGGAATGTGGCAGCATGACAAACGGTGACTTGTCAGGCAGGGAGGGTGGCGTGTGAGCTAAAAAACTTGGCTCTGATGTGACACAGAGGGTCTGACGTTTCTGAGCGTGAGGCACTGAATCCGGGCAAGGGAAATAAAACATTTATGGTTTTGGAATAAAGCTACCTTTTGAATTTTAGCACAAGGAGAATCTTGTGCATTGAAGTAGCTATTCTACTGCCAGCTTCCGACAGCGGGCTGACATCAGAACGGCTCCAAAGGATCCATCGCAGTGCAAATGGTAGGAAGCAAACTCCCACTGGAATGAATGAGATGGTGGGTATTATCCACACTGCATATATAACATGAGCACCATGTGTGTGTGTGTTTGAAATGTATATGGAAATAATAAAAACAATTATGATGCTTTACACTTATCTCAAAGCTGTTTATGAACACGAGTTAGTGAAGCTACCTGTAATCTAGCAACCTTCCTCACTAGCCTGGGGGAATTATCAGGCAGACCCAAATCAGTCTTTAGCCACTGCATCTGAGCTCCATTTGTTGTCCAAACAACCAACAGATTCACAAAAGGAAAACAAAATTCCAGCTGGGGTTTTATACGCAGCCACAAATCCCAGGCTTCCCACCTGGAATGTCCCCTGTAGTCAAGGACATCAACAGGCACCTGACCCTTCCTGCACCCTCTTTCTGTCATCCTGTCCTTCCCTTCCATGAAGCTTCCTGCAGCTCTTTATAAGGTACACCCGGCTCCTTCTCAGCTGCATCTGATTAGTGAACAGTGCTGGTGGCCCCATCAAGGGGCAGGACACCTTGTCACACTGCACAAACGCCCTGTGAGGCAAAATAAATATTATTACAACCATCTGTGTTTCTGTTAAGTGACTTGCCCAAGGTCATACCAGCATAGGATCCAGCAATGGGGGAATTACACATGGCAGGTGAAATTCACCCTTGCACAGTGAACCAATGTAAGCCACATTAGGAGAGTACAGATCTTTGCTCCCCTTTAGCATCTGATCCACACAGAAAGTTTATGAGTCTGCCACTGCTCACAGTTAGAGGATTTAGAGCCTGATCCTAAGCACAATGAAGTCAATGGGGGTCTTTCCACTGATTCCAGTGGAATTTAGCTCAACCCCTAAGTGCTGCAGCTCATGCAATAGACCCTCATTCTTTTAGCTCTGAAGAGTCAGCGTTCAAACCAGCCCTGGATCTATACACCACACTTGAGTCCAAAGTAGGACTTAAGCAGTGCATAGTCTTTGTACTGGGTCCACATCATAAGGTGAATTTCACCCATCCTGCAGGACAGAGAACAGAGTCCCAGCAGCTCTGACTTCTGGATGGTCGCATTAGACCACATGGAGGACTAGAAAGAGCCACTGCACAGGCACAGTCATTGCTTTTCCAATTGCAGTAGGCATGGCTGTCTGAACAATTAAAAGCAAAAAAAAGAAAAAAAGCCACACCAACCTATCCATTTTCTGGACTCCAAAGAGTAGGCTTGGGAAACACAGCCTTTGCCGAAATAGATCATTCCAATCACAACCCCTGAACTACCCACCCACTGTTTCATTGCTCCCCCGATTAAAAAATGGGTGAATTAGCAGAACTGGAACATTCCATATGGACAAATATCAATAGAAACCAACTTGGGCCGGGGCTGTGGGCGCGGACTCTTTTCCCCAGTGGGCACGAAGGAGCTGACTTGCTATATATATCTGTGATGGGTGGCTTTGATCATCTAAGCCCCAATGATGCCTCCACTGAAGTGTCACTGCCAGGCACAGCCCCGGTTCTGACGCTAACGTATCAGTGAGTTTATTAAGTCAAGACAGTATTAGGTCTGTTCTAGACAATAAAGGCGCCTGCTCATCTGTATCAGAGCCAGAGAAGCTGTCCTCTCCAATGCATTCCCCCCAGTGGAGTCATTCCAAGGCATCGACAAAGAAAACAAGAAATGCGCCTTTGGCTCTACCCTTTTTATTTTATATCTTCAGCTGCTCCATCCGCTGCAAATAAACATTCTCAGGGTAACATTACTGGAGTGTTTCTATGAGGCTTTCTGTCTTCCCCCTCATTTCCTTTTCATAAGCAGGGATGGAACCAGCAGCATGTGAAATCCCAACAGGTTTCAGCCCCAGCTAGCCATTTGTTTTCAAGTATCTGTATGGTTACCAGGAATAAGATTAGTGGAATAAACCTCAGGAGGCTATTGCTGACTCAGTTAACCTGGGTTCAGATCCCAACTCTGTCACAGACTCACTGTGTTATCCTAGGCTAGTCATTTAGGGTCAGGTTTACAAAGGTATTTAGGCACCTAAGGATACAGATAGGCACCTAGCAGGTTTCACACAAGCGATGCCTAACCTGCTTTTACACTTTGGAAAATCTCCCTAGGCATCTCTCTGCATCTTTGTAAATCTGGTCCTCAGCGTAAAATGTTCTAAAGCGCCTAAGTGACTTGGGAGCCTAACCCCCATTCAAGTCAATGAGGCGTAGGTGCCTAAGGGGCAGATTTTCAAAAGTGGTTAGGAGCGTAAAGATGCAGTGCATCTAGTGAGATTTTCAGAAGCACAGAAGCAAGTCAGGCACCTGACTCCCATTGAAATCCCATTGAGATCAATGGCAGTTAGGTAGCTAACCTGCATTGGAGCCTTTGAAAATCTCACTAGAAGCCTATCTCCATCTTTAGCTACCTACATACCTTGAAAAGCTGGCAAAGTCATGTTTGAAAATGGGACTTAGGTGCTTTTAAAAATGTTACTCTCTGTGCCTCAGTTCGGCATCTGAAAAAAATGGGATAATAATATTTCTTTTACTCCACCTTTAGCTGTTGTCAACTTAACCTATAAGCTCTTTGGTTAGGAACTATACGTATGTATTGACCTGGAAGGTTTAGATTTCTATCTATAAATGTCAGGAAATTTCGATTTCACCATGCATATACAAACCGACAAAAATATTTCCGTTGATGATAATCTAAATAGATGGATAGGCAAAATAAGAAAAATGCTGCTTGGTGACTTATTTTGTATGTTTTGACATGTGATGTTGACTGCCCCATAATTTCACTCGGCTGTGAAAACGTAAATCAAAATGTAAAAAATGTTTAAAATAAACATTAATATTATCTGTCAAAATTATTAAAAAACTCTGACTTGAATTCCGACAAGGCCACTTAAGTACAGTGCCTAGCTCAATCTCGGTTGAGATCTCTATGTACTAAAGAAATCAAAATAAATAAAATAACGACAGAGGTGAGATAAGATCAAAAGGTTTAGAGGTTCAGATCAGATAAGGACCCAAAAATGTCAGTTATCCTAGGTTGATCTGAACTATCCAGCCCTCTTAAACTTCCCAAACAGGTTTTTTTCATCACATTTCTGCTGTTTTCTGCTTCCTTTTGGGTCAGAAATCCTGTCAGAACAATCTTCCATGCAGGTATTTCCAGGCATCTGATTCCAGGTAGAACAGCAACCACTGGGGAGTTGAAAACACACATATTTTAAAATTCATAAAAAGCCATTGGGCTGGCATTGCGGGCTCATTCTGGTTCTTTCATTAATCTGATCTGGAGTTTACCTCCCGCAATCCCAGCCAGCATCTTTATCCTAACTATGAAATATGTCCCAAAAGGAGTCTACATTAGTTGTCTCTCTCTCCCCATATTTCTGTCTGAAGCAGAGGAAGAATAAATGCACCTATATTTTTTTATGTAGCCACTTTTGTAATGTTCTTTTTGTGCGTACTGACTAATGATATCTTAATGGGATAAACTACAGGCCTTATTGAAACAGCTGTAAACTCAAAGCAGGAATCATTCAAAACATGAGAAACCTGCCTGTTGATTGTGGGAGAAGCTGATGAGCCAAATCTTCAGCTGGAGTAAATTGGCACAGCTCAGCTGATTGCAAGGGAAGATGATTTACTCCAGCTGCAGTTCTGCCCCATCTGTCTAGTTTTTCTGCTTGGTTGGCAGATTAAAGTGCTCTCCGCTGTTTTCTTAACCGCTTTGCCTTCTCCGGATAGATAAGTGTGGTGGCAATAGCGGAACGGGTCTGTGAGAGGCAATGCATGGAGAAGTGCTAGTTTAGTTTGCTGGGGAAATCTTTTCCTAGGAATTCTGGAATAGTGTTGAGACCCCTGAAAAAGTTTCTGTGTTATAACACTTGACACTGGGATAGCATCTGTCTTTGCACACGGGAATGAGTTATGTTTTGCTGTGGGGTAGGTAAGAATTGTTATCTCTATTTTGAAGATGGGTAAATTGAGTCACTGAGACAGTAAGCCCAAGATCAGCTATGCACGGGTTCACTGGCAGAGGCCGGAATAAAATGCTGCCTCCCTGGCTCTCAGTCATGTGGTCTAAGCAACAGATGATCCTCTCATTGATGCTCATGTAGGTCCAAGTTTTCAGCATTCGCGGAGCCTACATATTTGTGGGTACAGAACTGCAAGTGTGAACAATGACAAGTCCAATTTTAAACTTGCAATGCTTGTGTCTGCAATTTAGTTCACCTCCTTGTTCAAAACCCCGAGTCTGACTGCAAATCAGGGACTTACAAATCAAAAACACTTACATTGTTGCAAATAACTGCAGGCCCAACATTTTGCCCATGGTTATTTGCAGCTGCAAAAGCTTGAGGCTGCTCTTTGAAAATCTGGCTCATAATATCAGACAGATCAACTCCTTACGTAATATCCTGCTGGAGGTGTTGTGTATTTTGTGTCTTGCCTAATTGCCTAGGTTGCCGTAGCAACAGAGCTTAGCTTGTTGCCATAGCAATAGAGTTAGACTATTAGGGGATAGCTCAGCCAGTCCTGGCAGGTTTTAGTGTTAGTTCAATAAAGACGTTCCGTGTTGCAACTCTGTGATCCTGTGCTGATTTCTCTCTCTGAATACAAGCAATTAAAAGGAATTCAACACAGCAGGAGGGGAATCCTAAATTGCCAAGATGCATATAGTTTGAGAGATCAGGCAGATGCTGTTTATTACAACCCTACCCCTCCTGATATCAGTGAAGAGTCAATATGCAGAAGCCATTGCGGAAGCAGTGTGCAAGCATAGCCACTTTGTGTTTTGGGCTCATCAGATCTCAAATAATAAACAAGACTGAACTCAGACAGTGCTTGAAGGGGAGAGATCAAGGGGGGAGGAAAGTAACCAGTTTCTCAGACAGCAGAGCTGGGGATTCAGTAGGGGAGTGCTTGCCTTTGAACCAAACCTCAGCATGGTGTCAAAAGCAATCGTGCTGCTGGAGCTGTCTTTTTTGGATGAGACGAGAAACCAAGATCCTGGCCATCTGAAGTCATTAAAGGCCCTCCGGCACTTTTTGCAAGAATAGGATTGTTATTCCCCGCCTCTGGCAACATCCCAACTAATTATATTCTGCCTCCCTAACTGCCCCATACAGCTTCAATGGGGTACGACATACGCCTTCCCTTCTTGTTCTAAGCCGTTGCGTAGTGTTGTTGTGCATTGATAAACATCTGTTGTGTCCCATCCCAGAGATGATTTCATTTCAGCTGTGGGTGGGATGTACTTTATATAGCCCTTCCTGCCAACCCTCGGGTTCTGTGGGGCATCATGAGTCATTGTTTGCAAAGTGCTTTGAAATCCCCAGATAAAAGGGCTCTACAGAAATGCTGAACTATATGACGCTTTTTATAGCAAGCTCCAACCAAAATCAAGCAGTTGCGCCATCTAAACGCTCACAAATTTCCCAGTGATCTGCTCTGCGCAGATCCATCTGTCTCTTTCTCTGTTGATTCGCCATCCTCGGAGAGGCCTGCGATTTTGCAGACAGCACGGAGGTGGAGGACGGGGGTGGTGGGCAAGATGAAGAGCTCAATGATATACTGAGTATATATAACACTGTATAATATACTGAATGATGTAACAGTAAGAGAGCTAAGTGAATGCCACTGCCTTGTGATTTACTGCTTGTAAATGCCTTCTCCTCTTCTGAAATGCTCTTAATTTAATAGACAAACATCCTAGGATAAAGGCTCGCCAGAGACGCGACTGATGGGATAAACACCGAGAGATTAAAGACCTGCGGGGAGAATGTATGATTCTGTTATTAAAATCCCAAAGTGTTCCCTTAAAATTAGACCCTAGCAAGAGAAAAGGCATGGCAAACCTATGCTTAAAAGGGTGGCTGCTATTGTGCTGAACATTTCAGCATCATTTGCTAAACAAAGCAAAATGGAATAATAATGCCAAGCTGGGTCTTCCGCTTGATTTTCCTCCTGCTGTCCTAACTATCAAAGAGGCGTCAAAGAAACCACCTATTAGCTGCCTGTTCAGAACCATTTCTAAAGGCAGCCGGGAAGCCATCAATGCCAGATTTTCTATGGCCTCCTAATTGCACCCCATGCAGCGTAGCTGCTGTTAGGCCCATGCGAGAGATGCATTTGCATAGGGCATCCCATGTCATCAGATCCCAGTGCAAGAAGGATCCCATCATGCTATGTGTTGTTTGGTATGATTTATTATTTGTAGTACAGTAGTGCCTAGATGGCCCAACCAAGATCAAGACCCCATTGACCTGACTGCAATCCACGCATATACTCACTACCTGCCCCAAAGATTTTCAGTCTAAACAGGCAAGACAGCCAATGGGTGGTGGAAAGGAGATATTATTACCCCATTGTACACAAGGGAAACTGAAGCACAGTGATTCCCCATTCAGCAGTTGATCCCTAGTCAGCAAAGCACTTAAGCACATATTCAATTTTAATCGGGTGCTTTCGTCCAGTTGACCTGCGTTACGCAGACTAGATGACCCTGGACTTACGATCTATGACAAACTTTGCTGAATTGGGGCCAGACAGAGGCAAAGGCTTGCCTAAGGTCACAGAAGAAGTCCACGGAAGAGCTGGGAATTGAAACCAGATCTCGAATCCTAGGCCAATGCCTTAACCGCAAGCCCACCTATCATCTCCCAAGCACCTACGTGACAGACCATGGTGGGTGACTGCCCTCTGCTGCTACTGCTGCACTGTTGAGTCCTCGCTTTTGCATGCTGCCTCCTGCCTCTGTGCTGGATGAGGATTTTTAAATGCAAATGGTGAAACTGGCCACTCCTTTATTTTTCTTGAACTGGGGAGGTTCTGATGTGGAAGAGGGAGAGAGAGAAAGGAAAATTTCAAAAGAACGAAAGAAATGAAGGAAAAGGAAGGAGACAGAAAAGCAGGAGGGACTAGGGCTCTTTCACAAGCAGTCACCTTGGTGGAAGATGGGCTGCCCCTGCAGTCGCTAAGGATACTCTCAGTCTTGCAGCAGGGTATGCAGATTCTGGATCGCAAAGTGAAAAGGGAAAGAGTCTCCACTGCCTGGCATTGCTGTTTGCTTGAATGCCAGACATTCTGGCCACTTGAATTAATATTACCAACTATACAATTTGGATGATGTGGCTAAATAATTGATGGCGTCTCAGTTGCTAGCTGCTCTGTGTACTATAGGTGAGTAGTTTTAGAGTTGCATTAGTGGCTAGCTGCACTGGATACTTTAGTTAAGTGGTTTTCAAGATGCTATGGTGGCTAGCTGCTCTGGGTAATATATTAAGTAGTTTCTTAGTTATTTTGGTGGCTAGGTGCTCTGCATACTATAGTTAAGCTTTAAGCTTTTCCTTGCATGGGAAATATTATCATGTTTCTGAAATGGACATTTTGGGCCAGTTTCTGACACCATTTGTTTCTCGCAATAAAGTTTGCCTATATGGGGATATTGACCAGAAAAGCTGTTCTGAAATAGCTTCGCTTCTGGACCTTCTTATTCCAAGTGGATTTAGCTGAACTGGAAAAAGGCATTCTGGTTCCGGAATAACAGTGTCTACATGGACAGCTATTTTGGTCCAGTCAATCCACTTTAAATTCACATTCTCCCTTATTCCAGAATAAGTTCCCCATGTAGACATATCTTAAAACTCACTTTACTCCACCACCAATTCCACTGAAGTCAACAGGACTCTCTGTGAGGTAAAGCAGTATTCAGTAGTAGGGTATCTGAGTGTGACCCTGACTGGATCACTTGATGTAGAATCACTTCCTTTTGTCTGTATGGGCACTCTCTTTTCCCTTCTCCTGTGTATGTTTGGAGGATACCGGGAGATCTCTGTGTAGACACAGCAGTACACTGTGCCTGAACTCAGTCCAGTGCAGGATCAGGCCACAGGTTTACATGGCTGCACTTGGAGGGGATAGTTGAAGGTCATCCCCAGTAGAAAACTATTTCTATTTAACAATCATCAATTGAAAATTAACCAAAACCCAACTGATTCTGACAAACACAGTTAACAACCATGTATTAGTCACGTATCACTGACATAGATGTTAGACTTCCATAAATAGGTTTTTAATGATCAAATATTACTTAATGTACTCTGAATATCACATTAAATGGAAATTAAATGCACAGTTTAGTGTATCATCTCTTCACATGGGCTCAGAAGCATCTTTCTCCAGTGCATAAACAGTGATAATACAGCTATTGTTCAGCAGAATTCTACAGCCACCAGATGTTGGAGCTTTGGGCCTATTGGGTGTGTTGTCCTAATAAAAAAGGTTGTTGTTTGCCGTCAATATCTCCCATTACACCAAGATATTTTGGCAGAGAATTCCTGGTTATATTTTGGAGGCAGTGTACCCTAGTAGATAGAGCAATGGACTACGAGCCTCTGACCTTGGGCAAATCATCTTACTTCTGTTTCCTTCACACCCTTTGCCTTGTCTATTTAGATTGCAAGCTATTCAGTGCAGGGACTGTCTCACTGTGTGGTTGTACAGCACCTGGCACAATGGGGCCCTGATCTCAGTTGGGGCCTCTAGGTGTTATTGGAATGTGAATAATTGTGTTTTTTTCCTAACTTTATAGATAAGTAAGTGCCATTAATATTACTTTGTACTTATAAACTGGATTTCATCCATGATCTCAAGCCACTCTATAAATATTAAAGTGTTATTAAGGTCAGAAGGCAATGATACTCATCTATTATTAATTACAGTAGCAATTAGAGACCTCAACCAAGTTCAAGTCCCTAGACATATACATATTAGGACTCAACACCTGCTCTGAGATTGCAGTCTAAACAGACAAGACAGAGGAAGGAATTATTATTATTATTATCCCCATCTTCTGGATGGGGATCTGAAGAACAGAGAGATTAAATGATTTACTGAAGGCCACACAAAAAGTCTGTGGCAGAGCTAGGAATTGACCTCCCCAAGTCTTGGTCTAGATTCATAGATTTTAAGGCCAGAAGGCACCATTAGGAGCATCTAATCTGATCTCCTGCACAGCACAGGCCAGAAAATGTAACCCAGTAATTTCTGTGCCACATGTTAGACTTCTGGTTCTAAGGTCTTCACTACCAAAATATCAGGCACCTGTCCATTCAGAGTCATATCTGCTGCTTCCTTTTCTCACCAAAATATGGTTTCACTACTTTGACTTGTCTTAGCACGGCAGAACAAGACAACAATGAAAAGCATAACAAAATCTGGCAAGGAAGATGAAGAGACTCCAGTTTAGCTGTCTGTTATCACACTGTTTGCAGAGGCGGAGTGGAGAAGAAAACAATCTTCTTTAGAGGTGTAAACTGAACAAATTTGATCTGGAGTCACTGAAAGATAATCATCTTTAAACCACATAAGATCTTTCAAAGAAACACTCACTCTTCGGTATAACACCACATTCGTTAATATTGGGTACTTGTAGAGTTCTTTACAGCTAGAAGGCATGGTATTAATATTAGCAAGATCATTTGCCTTTGCATTTCCATTTAGGAAGCTACATTCCCATGGGTAACTTATATCCATTTTAGATATAGGTAAACTGAGGAACTACTATAGTTATCCTGAAATCATGTAATTTTAACAAGCCAAAGTGCCAGTGAGAACCTGTATTCTCACAAGGTTTTCAGCTCCATTTTTCAAGTCCAGTTGGCTTGGACGACCATTTGCATTGTTGGATGGTCTTTTAGACCCAAATTCTGTGCCATTGGAAGCTCACACTCATGTTTACTGGTCAGTTCCCAGGGTCTTTTTCGTTTCTAGGATCTTTCCATGCTACTCGATCCCCAACCCACCACCTAGCCCATTCTCTGCTTCATATCAGATGTAAGAACTCTGCAGATGCCATCCAAAGTCTTGAGTTTTTCTCAAACATCGATGTCCAAATTCCATGACTTACCTCTAAAATTACAATGATGAGCTTTGAAAACCAGAGAGATTCCGCCTCTCACATCTTCATTATTCTGTAGTTTGTCCCTTCATACTGACTTGCACTCATTCACCAAAGGCCATAAATACTGTCTGTCGTTTTTATGATTATTGGTGGTTAGATCTGATGAATATTGATACACTGCAACTGTGCAGTAGATATTAAATACATTAGCCAATCTCCCTCCCCCTCCAAGTCCCACCCGTTAATGCTTCATCCAAAACGAATCAATATTAGTTTAATAATTAACATGTTTAAACATTTTTATTTATATTTCATGAGGAGAAGATCTATGTTTATTTTATGATGATAAAATATTTAATTCCCAGGGAATTTTACTGCGCTGTCATCACAGCGTCAGATGGGTCCTTTCCATTCTGTCTGATAGAGCAACCTCTGCCTCTCCTAGGCAAAGCAGAAGCTCAGATGCTTTTGTCTGTACGTGTAAAAGCCCAGTCTATGTGTGTCTGAGATGCAGCTGCGTTGGAATGGAAGGGGTCCAACCTTTAGTGGTCCGGGTGCAAAAGGACTGGGATCTGACTCAGAAAGAATGGTAAAAGGTTCTTTTTCCAAAGAAATTCAGAGTAAAAGTTTAGAGTCCCTGAAAACATGCATGAGAGCCAGCGGGGGGAGTGTGAGAGGAGGAGGGGAGAGACAAGACCTTACAATTGAAGCTCTGACCCCTTGTTGTACGTGTTAAAGATCCCGTGGCGATTTTTGCATGAGCAGCAGGACTAATCGGCCCTTCAGAAGCAGATGTGAAACTCCCATTGACATCAAGGGTCCTGATTCACCATGGTTCTGTTCCAGGGCTGGAGGGGTAGGGTGGGTAAGTTAGAATAAGGGTCCTCAGGCTGGGAGTTGTGAACTGGTTGAAGGTCATGACCACCTTGCTCTCCCTGCATTGCTAAATGAGAAGGGGTGTGCTAGCTAGTTCCCAGCTTGATAAGAGAGGATTCCTGGAGAGGTCCTGGTTTGGAAATGTGGGTCTCAGTGTGGAAAGGTTGGAAACCATTGAGTTAGAGCAACCTCAAGGTCGCTCTGACAAACACTCTGCATTCCATAGTCCCATATGAGCCCTGGGAAGCAGAGCATAGCCATAGTGCAGTGTGCTCTGGACACGCCCGCAACACTGGTGGCTGTTAGGAGGGCTGGCAGACAGCTCTGGCAGCAGATCTACACTGCAAAGGGTGTTTTCTCAGGAGACTGCTTCTACTCACTTTAAGTCTCCTTTAGGCTGCCAGAGTGGCATCGAGAATCAGCCCTGGCATTCAACTGGGTATTAAAGTCAGCTCCGGTGTTCCGGCCCAATTCCAACGTGAACAATTGCATTCCGCTTCCCTAATTGCCCCTGCAGCTGGAGGCATCACTCGTCTTCGCTTTCTCTCCTAAACTGGTGTGCAGTGTTGCTGTGGACTGTTAAACACAAAGTGTTGTTACACTGCAAGGATGGGGTAAGAGATTCCATTCTTATTGACAGGGACATGAGCTATAGATAATATCAGTGAGCAGGTTCAATGGTAGAAGCTTTGGGCCTGATCCAAACCTCACTGAAGTAATTGAAAAGATGCTTATTGATTTCAATGGCCTTTAGGTCAGGCCTTTTATGTGTTGACAAGCTCTAACCTAGGTGCACACAAACTATTATTCCTCAGACTGTACTAAAGCTGCGAGTTATGTCAATACCACTATGATACAACTAAATACCTGTGCAGATAACTATGCTTCCTCAGAGACGTCTTGATGAGATCCTGGATGGATTTGTAAACCCATTCTCCTTCACTTAGTGCCTGAACCGAAACCCATTGGAGAAAATGGAAAGATTCCTCTTAACTTCAAAGGGTTACGTGCACTCCTGTGTGGAGAGTCAGCACGTGGCCTATACACCACTATGGATCCAGGTAAGAGCCATTTAAGTGATGCATAGCACTTGCACTGCTTCTTTTCACAGAAACAAATTTCCTTCTGGGGGGAGAATGACTGCCTGTGGCCACTGTAGAATCAGGGATAATGAGATAACAGGCTCAGGATTAATGATAAAACCAGGTGAAGTTTCCATGTGAGTTTCTGATTAATGTGATAAAGCTGATCCTGTTTATTTCCATATATTTGTGGAGAATTATTTTCCTGGTTACAGTCCAGCGACTCTTGATGTTCTACTTATGGGCGGCAGGACAAAGTTCCTGGTATCACATCTGATTTTTCGGTGGAAACTTTTCACAATAATCTCTGCTGTTTTGTTTTGCACTTGCATAGTGACATTTTCTGGCAAAATTTCCCAAGATTTGATTTCCACATCGAGATATGTGAAAATTTACTTTTTATTTTATTTTATTTTTTTAATTTATTTCCATGTGAAAACTGACATAGGAATGAAGCAGCATTTTCAATGATGATTTTGTTGTTGTTGTTGTTCCTGGGGTGGGGATCTAGACATTTTTCAGCTGGAACATCAAAGTGTCTCTGAATCACAGTGGAAAACATTGCCTGTCCTTTTTGTCATCTGAGCATTTGTGCAATTTTGCAATGAAGTGTGATAACCTCAGAGTTCAAGGTATTTTTTATATTAACTTCATTTGTGAATGTTTTCCACAGCTCTGATTGGGAATAAAAATTATATTAATCCAACTCCTCCAGTTTGTTAATCCTGGCAAAGCAACCTGTTGCTTGGAAGATTTCATGTAGTTAAGGAGCTCTCTTAGAACATTTATTCATGCTTGTGGAGTGTATGTACTTTTCATGTAGGTTGAGATTCGTCTCTGTGAAGAGGGCCAAATGCAAGGGCTTTGTTGCATGTGAATCCCACTAAATTCCACCAATTCTGAGAAGAAAATAAAACCCTGGGACAAAAAGTGCCAGGCTATTCCAGAGCAGCAGCCACCGAGGGGAGATTGCTGAGATGAAAACCAACCCCTCCATCACCGGTGACAGCAGCAGAGACTGAGCAAGGGGAAAAGAGGCTGTGTGTGTGTGTGTGTATATGTGTGTGTTTATACACATACCTTGAGTTCTAGTAGAGCAGGATGAGCCTGTATGTTTACATTCCGAACGCAAAGCCCTTATGAGCTCTGAAACTCAGCCCTGAGCCAGGAGGTGTCCAGTCTGATCAGACATGTAAGCTACACCATACAGCTGAAGCAAGAAGGCAGTGAAATTCAGATGGAATCTCAGTTTGCACCACAGGTGGTGTCCTGTGGAGTTCCAGTGTGAGCGCAGGGGTCTGCATTGCAATCTGCTGTCTAAATGGCATACTGGATGGTATGCTTCAGTTAGACCAGCAAAACAAGATTGTGAGGCAGTGTGCCAGAGACCTGCGATGACTGTTGTCTGGCAACCGCAGCTAGTTCTGAAAGCGTGTTTATTCCACGTGCCTTTAGTAGCGTAACAAGGGCTTGCAGAGATGCTGTGCTCCATTGTGGATGGCACCCTGTTAATTGTAAGACACAGCTATATTCCAGCGCAGCAGTACCTGTGTTAGAAAGATGCATCTCTCATTCCATGACAATGGAGTGGCTAATGGGGCTACGCTGAGTGTGCTTGCGGCCTGGTGCTGAGGATGAGTTCTTTTGTTGCTCTTTGTGCTCCCTTAAAGCCATCAAGCCAAACTCTGGATTTCCTCCCCTCCTCCCCCTCTGCACTTCACAAACCCTGCTCTCTCTAGTTGGCTATGTCCCAACCACACCCTCTTTTCTCAAAGCCACGCCCACCTAAGCTCTTTGCACCATCCCTCATCCACCTGCTCCCGGGGCGTTATACACTTCTACAGCCGCTCTACCAATTTTTGCACCTCATGCTGCCGAGGCTGGGTCTGTTGTTCCATGCACTGCTAACCCTATCTCATGTGCCCCAACAAATGTGCAGGGTCTCAGCTGAAAGTTTCAGCATGCCCCCTTTCTATTGATCCCAGTGGCATGCAATGACAAATATCCCGATCCATCCCACTCTAAATCTTTTCTGAAAACCGCCAGCGCACGTAGGAGAGCGAAGAAGCCCCTGCTCTCATTGTGCTGACAGTAAATTGCCACACACCAGTGCAATGAAAGGGCATTGTGCGGAAATGGGCATTTTCTTTTACCCCTAAGTGAACCCTGCTCAGTGTCAGCCCTTCCACAGTTCCCTCTCTCTCAGCTATATTACCGACAGGTGTTGGTTCACTTTCCGTGACCCTTCATATGTGGAATTGTTGTTCACATGAATGTTTGGAGGGGGGAGATTTTATTCACATGCAAACAGAAATCCTCACCTGGAAAGTGATGACCCAGCTACCCAAGAGATATTATCTGTGTGGGGATGGCAGGGCAGGGGGGGGAGGAGGTAAAGAGAGTGTTATAGCAAGCCTTGAGACATTTGCTGTTGTCTGTAAAGTCCCAGCTCCTGGAGGCAAGTGATTATGTGAGAATCTCATCTTTCAGTTATAGGTTTCTACTCCTTCCAGGTGCAGAGACAAGGTGGAAAACGTGAACCCTCCAGGTTCAAAAGCCAGAAGGCAGAAAGAACTCCAAATACATTTTGTAAACCACATGATTTCTAAGCCAATCTCAGAAGTTTTGGAGTTGCTATTTGAATGCTTGGGAGTTGGGAATAGTGCAGTAGAAAGTTCCCCTTGCCTTCGAGACGCTTTGCTCCGTCCTCTGGGAATAGAACGTCTCTCCCTAAAGTACACTCACTCAAAGCCTCCATGATTTATTCAAGCCTCCTTCTCTTTATAGAGGATAGGTCACCCAATTAGAGAACAGAAACAATATCATGTGACTTAGGTGACCAATCATCTAGCTCAAATGCTGAATACTTGCTATCTACAGTTTGTGAGAGGTCTAGTGGCACACAGAGACCCTTATATATTCCCACAAATGCCTCGAGGAAGGATCAGCTTGTGGTTAGGACTCTAGCATAGGACTTAATAGACCTGGGATGAATTCCCTTCACTACAACAAAAATTCCGGTGTGATGTTGGGCAAATCACTTAGCCTCTTTGCACCTCAAATCCTCATCTGGAGAAGGGTAATACTTCCCTACCTCACAAGGGTGTTCTGAGGCTAAATATGTTCAAGGACTGTGAAGTACTTTGAGGCCTACTGATCAAAAGTGCTATCCAAGAATTTATTGTGCACTGTGCATTTACATACAAACACTAGATGCGTGCATAGTCCTATATTTATAGCTACAATCATACACATGTACAAATATATACAAAGTCATACAGCGACATGTGCACATTCCTCCAAAAACACACTCCTACACACACATGCCCGTGCATCTGTACATTCAAACGTATAGTGAAACAAACACAGAGATACACGAGCATATCTATACACAACCACAGAGGCAGCCATGTAAACACTGACCTATACACACATGCAAACACCTATCTATCTACGCAAACACACCTGCAGTATTCTACATGACACAAAGGCACACATTCACATGGACACAAATACACAAACAGCTGTGAACACTGATGTCCAATAAAACCCACATTCACACACACACACACGCATAATCTCTCCAGGATTTTTGTGATCTTGAGTCTCTAGGATTGAGTGTATGTAGCTGGCGCTTCTCCCACATCTGTCACATTCCATGGCTATACCCAGACCCCTTCAGTGAGGTTTCAGATGCTTCTGTGCAGGCTTCAATCAGTCCAGGCACGTCAGACAAGTAAATACTGTGGAGGTACCTACAAATTACACCACCTGCCTGCCGCAGTGAGCCAGACAAGAGGGCAGACTCCAGAGAGAGGAGAAATCAAGGCTCTAGGAAAGGAGCAAGGTGTAAAACCATATTGGATGCACAGGAAGAGAATAAAGTATCTCCAGCAGATCACATGGGAAGGGCATGTCCATTTCATATGACAGCACAAAGAAGCCCCATAAGCCTCAAACATATTGCTCCGTAACCTATCCGTTCCCAGGCAACCAGCCTCAGAAGGGTCCAGAGCACTGTGTGGTATATTTTGGGCAGAATTAGAACAATTTTCAGCCTCCAAAAGCTCATCTCCAGTTTCTCCTTCTCCCTTTGCATGATTCCAGAATGGAAAATGACCCGGATGCTTTGCTAGTCAGCAGAGTAACTTACCTCCCACGGCAAAACTGGGGCCTACGAGGTTAAGATGTGACTCTATAGGAGGAACCTAGGTGGTTGTCTGGAATCACTAGAAACCATCTGCATAACTTTTAAGACAGCGTGTACCCTGGGCCTAGATGGTTCAATGAGATAAGTGTAGGTAAAGTTGTTAACACAACTGTGCAGTGGCCTGTGTGAAATAATCCTGGTGGCTTTAGTAAAATTCCTGGTGGACAGGTGTCTGCCACAAGAGCTGGTTGTAAATTTTCTTTTTCTGCAGAAATATCAATGCTTTGTCAAAAAGTTGAAAACCACTTTTTTTTTTTTTTCCTTTCGGTTGCTGAAAACTGAAATTTTTTGGCCAAAACCCAAAAGTGTTTCATTTTTTCAGGTTTTCAGCTGTCTGATGAAAACAGAGTATTTGAAAGGCAAGCAGGCCCTTTTTTTCAAACTGTTTCATGCAGTTATGAAAAGCCCTATCTTTCATTGAAAAAGGTTTAGATGGAACATTTTCAACCAGCTCTTTCCAAAATAGCACAACACCCCAACACCACCGGTCGGCCCCTTTGTTGCCAGTATTTATCCAGACATGACGAACTGAATGGACCATTGAGATCAAACTAACTTCCCAGCCCTAGATGGGATTCCTCCAAGTCAAGCGTGAGAGGCATGTGCAGGGAATGATGAAGTGCGCTTTGCAACAGTTCTATGCCTACTGGGATGTCAAGCTGGCACCTTCCAACAGCACAAAACACATAGTGGGAAAAACATTGAGTAGGAATAAAAGTGTTTATTTGTTGAAGGGGAAGCATGTTTTTGTTGACTCAACCGTCATTAAATGGTTCTCATTACTGCCACAGTGTGAGCTGTTGGCACAAACTCAGCTCTGCCACTAAAACCTAGTGCCATCTGGAAATGAAAGGGAGGTAGAGAACCAAGGCTGAGGGCATGTGAAAGACACGAGTGCCTGGTTTACCTTTTCACACATCCCGTCTTACCAGAGCCTGTCTCGATTTGAAAAGTAAAAGGAGAAGCTGTGCTGGGAGGCGCCAGGAGAGCCTGTGGCTGAGCTGTAAATCTCACTCCGTCAGAGGGGAAGATTTATGCTCACGGCTTGGAAATGATGCCTGTAGCACACACAGGCATGTATTCAGGCACACACATACACACAGATACATTCCCGTCCTGTGAAAACACAGGCTAAGCCAGATCTGTGAGACCCAGGAAAGGTACAGTCCTGGGAAGAGCTGAATTTCTTTCATGACTTGCCATCGCCATTAGGAAGACAAACCGGGGGTTTATGTATTAAATTTACCCCCAATTTGCATTTTGATTGGCTAACGGGCCACACAAATTCCACAGTAACGTATTGATCTGTCAAAGACATCTGACGGTTTTCAACAATTACTGAAATGGCTTTAAAAGAGACCTGTGAGAGCTGGGGGGGAAGCCTGCCTGATGAGTGAGTTCTTTCATCTGCTAAAAAGCTCTCCAAGCCCACAAGCCTGGAGGTGACTTTTAAATAGAATCAATGGAGAAATATCTTCAAGAGGGGAATGATGAAACCCTTCAACAGTCTCTCTTTCTCGCCCCCCAACCTCTGCACGTTCAGTCTTTTTCTCTCTTCCTCCTAGTGGTGCCTGATCCTGTCAGGGGATAAGTGCCTTCCGTGCCTGTTAAAATCAATGATAGATGAAGGGCACTTAGCCCCTCGCAGGACAGAGCTTCTGGTGGGTCTTGCACACAGGATGTTCTCTGGATTTTAAAGATACTAGCTCTCAGCACTGCTTTTCATCCTGAGCCCTGTGGGCTAAAGGCAGAAAATCAGGGGCTTCCACAAGGAGCCAGGAGGGGGCGATGTTGATTCTGGGATGGCCAATTCACAGAGGCTCTTCCCGCAAGCCAGATTGTGGCAGGTTAGGGGTTGGTACCAAACTGCCCTGAAATACCTGCTGAAGATGTGCCAGGAAATAAGTGTTGGTGTCCTTTCACTGGGACCCATCAGTGTCAGCTCTATAGCCAGAGCAATGCGAGCACGGAGGGTCTACGGGAAAGGGAATTCTGGAATTGGTCACAACTCTCAAGGGAACAGAAAACAGCTCTAAGGAGATTAATACAGCTCAGTGTAGTACAGCTGAGTAGAAAACAAATCTCCTGTCCCATGGACATTTTTGAGAGTTCAATTCCTTTTCCTCATCCTGAATCTGGATGAAAAAAAAAAAAAAGTCACAATCTCAATAAAATAAAATAAAATAAAATGATCAAATATTATTAAAAACCAGTTTGAGTCAATTGAAACATTTTGCTTTAATTGTGGCCATTTTTTTATTTCTTCTTTTTCATTCTAATTAGTGGATTTTTCAAAACAAACAGTCATTTCAAAGTAGAGTATTTTTGTGTGTGTTGAAAACATTGAGAGGAAACGTTTCAACGGTTTTGAAGCTTTCTTTCCAAAAAAATGTTGAGCCTAGAAATTTGTTGAAACATCCTTTCTGGTGAAAAGTTTTGGTTTTCACTGACTGGCATTGGTCGATGACAAAGCATTTTTGTGGTAAAAAAATCCTGACCATCTCTATCAGATAGTCCCCGAGGAGAACTCAGCACAGCTGGCAGTGCTGCAGAGAGACCCTCTGACCTTAGAGCAGAGACTTAAAGATCTCCCTCTCTCTCTCTCTCACACACACACACACACACACACACGCAAACACTTCATTTGTAACATGAGTCAGCTAAGCTTCGGGTGTCTCCTTAAGGATCACCTCCATGACCTCCCCAGAACCCTTGGGTCAGTGCTGTGCATGGTGACATCATAATGATCGATAGGAATCATTTGCACTTGGGGGAAGAGGGAGAGCAAAACATTGTTTTACAGGCCTGTCCCAAACTGCACCGACCTGCCCCCTGTTCCAGAGTAGCGTGCAAATTCTCAACCTGAGTGTGCATTTTTCTCCCTGCCCTCCAGCTTTGCTCTGATACCAGAATGACTCTCATACTTTTGACCTTACCGACAGTCCTCAATCTGCCTACCAACACACTCATCATCCAGAAAAAAACACCTTGATGCCGTATCTGCACAGGAGAAGCGAACTACGTCTAAAACAACCAAGGAGACTGGGCCGGATTGACACAAACATTTCAGTGTGCACACACAGGCCTCACGCTGAACCATGGCCCTTTTACCCAGCTTCTATACAAGGGCTCTTCTACGTTTCAAGTGCAACGCCTTACAAGTACCTACGATCATTTTGCTTTCTAGCACAACTCCTAGAAACAATGGATTCTGGGAGATTTCAAAATGTCACTAGTAATTGGTTGGGACAGCCATGAGACAAGTAAAATACTTTGGCACTAAACCAGTTCAAGATGGAGCAGTTCAGATTGTCTCAATATTTAGCTCTGCTGAGAGCAAACCTAATGCAATGGTGTTTAGCAAACACATACTCCACATGGAGCACTTTGTGCGTGTTACAAGCTTGCTAGGGTTAAAAAAGAGACTGTTTGCAGCATGGTAAAATTTTCTAGTCTAGACCTGGTCTTAGTTAGTTACCCTGGCCACTAACTGCTTCGAGAGTAACCCACACACCTGTGGCTTTACTGACTGTCCATACCTCTATCCACATGTCTGCCCCTGGGGCCTGAATTATGTGCATCTTCTGCTCACCATGTTGCTCATGGTGGCACTTTTAGACTTGCCCGTCCTTGACCTGTTTGCTGTAATCACATTAGAGACTAGGTCACATATTTAATCCTCTGCTAAAGACATCACAATTTTATCCTATGGCAAGGAGCAGTACCAGCTCTTTTGAATGCCACTTTACCTCCTTCCCCAGGCTTTTCCCAAGGAGGATTTCCTTTTGGCCTCAACTAATGAGAAGGACCAATTCAATGATTAGGGAGAGCTGCCTTGGAGCAAAGTTCAAGCTGTTTTTGCCTTGTCTACTTGCCGCTGACAGTTCCTGTGCAGTATTTAACAGCAAACAGTTATTAATTTCTCATCTCTGCTGGTTGGTGGTGTGGGTGGCTAGTTGGCCTGAGGGCTGGGAGAAGTTTTCAGCTTTGGTTTAAATCTTTTTAATGGGTTGTGCAAGCCTGATACAAGCAGCATCTCTTAGCAGGTCAAACTGTTGCAGAAAAGAAGGAGAGGAGGAGGAAGATGGAAGGAAAGGGTGATGCGACTTCCATGCATAGCTCCGTGATTATAAATGGACTATAACTATAACATTGCTCAGTAATGGTCATTGGCAGCAATTTGTGTCACGCTGCCCTGGGCTCTGGGAATTCACAAAGCAGTTCATCGCGGCCCCCAGGATCAAATCCCATCAAGTCACCAGTTTATAAACGGCATTTCAGATTTGTAACCTGAGCACTGATTGCAAATCTGAAGGCATTTCCATTTAGCTCAAGGCCAAGATTTTTAATTTAAAAATAAAAATCCCTACCAGGTTCTGTGCAAAGGCTCTTCAGATATTCCAGCCAACACAGTTGCTTTAAAAATTCAATACGGCAATTTTCACGGAGCAGGAAAGAGGAGCGGGTGCTGATGTCTGAACATCCCATAAGGAGAAGGAAGCCAGGCTCACATCTTCTACACACCCATTTGAACCCAAGAATGTTACTGCTTCATTCCAGCTCCTAGCACCCCCTAGTCAAACCCAAACACTGTGGAAGATCCAGTTCTCACTTACACCAAGGCTCCTTTATGCTCTTCTGGCAGTGTATAGGGAACCTAAAGGGGCAGAAATGACCCTGAGTGAATATCCCCTGAATGGAGAGCCACTGTGGCCAGCGTAGAGCTAGTGTAAAAGGTGTATGCTAGACTTACTCCTGGAACCCACCATGGTTGGGTGAGTGTCAAGGTAGGGAAGGGGCAAGCCAGGGGCAAGAAGGGGGTGTTGTCGGCCTGCTGAGTGCTGTGGCTATTCTCTGCTCCTAGAGACCATACGGGAGTTTATGGAAAGCAGAGAAAAAGTAAAGCATCCCTAAGGCTGCTCTGTCTTACACCAGGGGTCAGGATCAGGAAGATCGCTGGCTGCCCTCCAATATGCTGAGTGCAAATGTGGTATTACGGACTGTGACTTAAGGGCTGAGCTTCCCAGTCAGAGAGTCTGGGCAGGGCTGGTTGAAGCTCCTCTCGTTATGCACAGGCAGCTGGAACTGGACACAGAACACAGCAGTTCTTTTACGAGTACCTCTGAGGGATCACTGAGCAGCACAGTTTAAAGCCACCCCTGCCCCACTCTCTGTTCCTGCCCCAAGTACAGACAGGGAATACCCGAGAATCAAAGCCTCTGACTGTTGGCACACGAATCAAGCAGGCACAGTAGCCAGGGCACGTCCGGTAACCACGGTGCATTAGAATGCCGTGAATGGCATTAGGATGAAGCATCTAGGCCCAACCCAATGAGGCATTGAGCAATCCGAACTTCCAGAAGCCACAGGGAGCTGAGAGCACACAGTACAGGCCAAGGTGAAGAAGGAAATGGAAGGGAGATGCTTCTCTCGCGTGCGGCTCTTTGCTTGGAGTTCCAGGACAGCGACCTGCTCCCGGAGACGCAGCTGGAGAAGAGGAGCTTCCCTGCGCTGTGTATCTGGGGCTCCAGCCCATCGGCCATGGAAGCTGAAGGACTCTCTGATCCTGCTGCTAACCCGATTGTTGAAACAAGCACAGCGGTGAGGTGAGCCGTTCTAGGTAGAGAGGCGAGATGGCGTTTTAATTAAGCTAATTATACCCAGTTGGAAAGGCTATTTGCAAACATGTTTAAAGTCTCCGGGAAGGCGCTGCACAGACAAGCTAGCATTGTAGGAGGCATTCCTGCTGCAGCTGCGATCAAATGAAACCGACAATCCATGGTCTCCCCCGCCAGGCTGAATCTCCCATTGCAGGCCCCATTTCCCTACGTGCATGGCTCATGGCTGCTTCCGCAGCCTTCACCTTGTGTCCTTCCCCTTCTAGGAGTTTCACCATCATGATGGGCCCTGGGATATGCACCTTGCTGCCGATGGGGCATAGTCACCTCAGCTCCCTCCTCTTTCCAACCAACATTTGGAAAAAAACCCACTTCTATGGCTCCCTCTGTCGGGCCCTGCCCCCCTCTCTCCTTTCTAACAACTCTGCTGAATTTGGGGTGCCTGAATTTCAGAGGTGCTAAATCCTCCTGCCCTTCCTCTACTGGAGGCCTTGAGGATGTGCCTGGCCAGGACCTTTGCACATCAGGCCTTGCCCGTCCTTTTGTCTTGTCTTTACTACTGTCTGTACTCGGAGGCTGTTCTAACGATGGCTGCTTATTTATCGCTGCTGCTGTGATGATGCTTTAATTGCCGGAGCAGTGCCTCAAGCCCATCGGCAGAAGAGCAGGCGGTGCCTTTGTAAACATTATTATGTTTTATGTTCTTGACCCGCACACAAAACCCCAGCGACGATGGCATTACAGCTAAGATGGGGAGGGAAGATGCCCTCCAGCTGCCTCCACCTCTCTCTTCCACCTGTTTGCTCTTCTTTGCACTCGAGCCCTTGTCTTTCAGGCTAGAAAAGGGAAATTTAATTAGAACAGCATACAGGAGGCTTTCAATTTTTTCTACCAATTAGTGTTTCATTAAGGCCATTGAATTGCATTTGCCCGAGATAGAGGAGCATTATTGGAATAAGTTGTGGGGTTTTTGCATGTGGTGAGCTGCAGGTGACATCGGGTGGTGACTGAGTCTATTAATTCATTACTGCTTGTTGGGCTGTAGCTGGGCAGCATCATGGGGGGGGGGGGGAAAGGGGTGGGAAAGGGCTGCTAAGGAACATTTGCTCTTCTATTTTGAGCATCCTTGCAGGAGCCCACCTGCTGCTGGACCATGAAGTGTCAGCAAGGCGGTGAGGTCTCTGTGTCAGGCACTGCTCTCTTGGAAGACATTCCTTGCCCCCCTTCTTGCTATTCATCCAGGAGAGGGGAGACAGGCTGCTACCAATCCAAAACATGTAGGTGGAAGGAAGGCTGAGGTGCTGGCCTAGCGCTCAGGAGTCCTGGGATCCTTTCCCCGCTATATCACAGACTCCGTGTGTGACTTTGGACTAGTCACTTAATGGCCCCTGTGCCTCAGTTCCCTTCTGTAGAATGGGGTAGTAATACCAGTTCTTGTCTATTTAGTTTGTAAACTCTTTGGGGGCAGGGACTGTCTCTTACTGTGTGCGTGTCCAGGGTCTAACACACTGAGGCCTCCAGGTTCTGCTATAATATAAGTAATAATACATGCACTCTCCCAGAGGGATTCCGGGTAAAGGGCGGATCCTGTAACTGGCATATCAGTATGGACCCCTGTAGATCCTCATTTACCCCCACAGCTTGGCCTGTTAGTATAACTATCACAATCACTGTCCTGGGTAGAAGAGCAGCTGCCTGGAGGGTTTGTGATCTGGCTGGCAGAAATGACCCTGGTGCATCCTATCCTCAGCTCTGGTGTGGGGAAGGGTTAAACTTTGCCTTCAGATTGTATTGTGTTGTATTTTATTTTGCTACTGATTCTCCCCTCTGTCCCTCTGCTCCCAGCGCCGCTTTGTCTCTCCCTTCATCACTCTCAAGGTCACCATTGATCAGCTTCCGAATGCTTTACAGCTGCAGCCTTGGACAGGCAGAAAGAGAAATTGATTGCAGTCAATTCAGCAGCAGATTGAACTGTATTGACTTGGCTTCTATTCATGCAGACAAGGAGTTTTGCTACCTTTTAATTACCACAGCTATCCTTCTCTGTATCAATGGGATGGCTAGGCCAGGGCAAGGAGAGATCAGCTGGCTTTGCCACAATGGCTTGCATCTGTGGAACCCTGCCTTCCACATGGCACTGGAGGAGATGTTTTGTTTCACTGGGGTGTGACTCCCAAGATGGGAACGTCTCCCCCCAACTACAGATGATGCTCCGGGTGGTGTGGCTGTTGTTTTCAACCGACTCGATGCGTTCAATGACCAAAGGGTATATTGTCTCCTTTGGGAGGGCGTTTTTCTGCACAGTGGGACTGGCCCGTTTGCAAGGGAGTGGCATTGTACTTTGCAGAAGAAATGGAGGTCACGGGAGAATAAGGTCAGGAGCAGCACATTGCCTTTGCGCCAGACATATTGGGAAGTACAAGCAGAGAACTCATAAGGTGGAAGTCGACTTGTCAGCAACATTTCACTCCCCGCCCCCCGCCTTTGTGTTTGTGCACAGAGAGGAAGGACACACTGCTGCAAGCTTCTCAGATAGTTGCAAGAGCCATTCTGCTGTTTAGCAAAGTCTTTGGGCGGAATCAGGAGATCTCTGCTCAGGGAGGATGGATGTCCCGTGGTTAAGGCTTATGAATGGAAGCCAGGAGACAATGGGCCAAATTCTGCTTTGTGACCTCACTGTAAATCTGAATTAAGCCAACTGACTTTAGTGGAGCTGGTTTGGGCTTCACACTCCGGATCCTTCTCCTGCCCTTGCCCACAGACTCACTGGCCTAGCAAAAGTGCCCATTGCTACACTAGAAAGTTCATGTAGCACTTGTGAATGCTGTGGGCTTGACAGCCGTGAAGAAAAAAGTTCTTTCTTCATCCACAGGTCAGTTGTCTGCCACTCCAGCACTAGGAAGGAGAGAGTAGAGTCTTCAGGACCCTTCGGACCTTGGCGTCTCTGCTGAGACTTCTCATAATGAGCTTATAAGGACCAAACATCATGTTGGGTTTGTGTGTTAGATGCTCAGAGACTGGGGATAGACTGAACCCAGCCACACAGACCACCATGCTACGGCCAGACACTAAAAAACTTGTCCCGATGGAACTCAGATTGGTGATCTACAAGTTGTGTTCCAAGGTCCGTTCATTTAATCTGGCATTTTTCTGATGAA
This sequence comes from Emydura macquarii macquarii, assembly GCF_026122565.2. Lineage (NCBI taxonomy): Eukaryota > Metazoa > Chordata > Testudines > Chelidae > Emydura > Emydura macquarii. Next base: position 13,724,716 of record NW_027130828.1, read on the forward strand.
CTGGGCATCAGAAGGTGTGATCTGGGTGCCAGCTGTTTCAGATGGCAATGGGTGAGAAGATGCATATTTTTAGTTACCTGCAAATGGCAGCAATTCTTTTGTTTGCTTCTAATTTTTGCAGTATGTCCAGACACTAAGGACATGGGTGCAAAATGCATGTGTTTGTGTATATATATATATCTATATATGTGTGTGTATGTTTCCATCCCTACAGTCATGGATTCAAACCAATGTCTTAATTGGTTAAGTCGGCCCAAACCCCTGAGCCATCCTGTCTGCTTAGCACGTCGTTCCTGGATCCTTTTTGGGAGCTGGGATTGTTACCTGTAACCTGGATTTCTTACCCACCACTGCACAGCACATTCAGATTGAGCACAAGGCACAGATACATAATGTGCAAGCCCCTCCTCTTGCCTTTGCAGAGAGATACTTCCTCTTTAGAGGGGAGAAGTGAATTCCAACACTTTACTACTCCAGGGGAGACAATGAGCTGCCATAATCTCCCCCAGTTTCTAGCTGTTAAAATGAATTCTTCCCACATTAGTAAGGTTCCCTGAGGCCTTGGGAGAACAGGTGCTCACTTGACCCAAGTGTCACCTCCATCTAATATATCACATCAGCCCCAGGGGAAAAAATGCAGCCGCAGCTTCTTCCCAACCCCCACCCTCCACCCCAGAAGAGACTTGGCTCAGCACAACTGCGGGAGGAGAACTATGTGCTGTCTCTGGAAAGAACAAAAAGCACACCTTCCCAGCGGGACCGAGGATTTGCCTATCACACCACTGAACCATCTTGTCTGGTTTCTTGCCTCTGGTGATGGATACTTCTTCAGAGGGCAGCAAAAACCACCGTTAGGCACTGAATTGTGCAATGTGATGTGTGGAAGGAAGGGGGTGCATGGAGAAATACCTTTCTGCCCCCAGGGGGGCAATCAGATGAAATCCTGCCAGAGCGTGTCATTCGATTCATCTTATCTTATCACGCAGAGCTATCAGTACTGCTATTGGTTTCAGTGCTGGAAAATCCCCTCAGCATCAGCGGGATGAATGCCTTTCTTGGCCCAACTTGTGGCACTGGAGGGAAGCAGGCGCAGGAAATGTTTCCTTTAGGAGATGCCTCCGCTCCCAGAAAATCCCCAATTCACCAGGCCTCGGCAGACCCTAGTGACTGCGAAGAGAGATCAGCCTATTACCCCAGCAACTGGTCTGTGTGACGACAGGTCTGGAGCAAGACAACTCGGCTGAGGAAGTCCAGGTCCAAGCACTGCAGAACTCCCCTCATGAATGTCACTAGAAGAGCCCTTTGACGGGGTTCTTATGGGCCAGAATCTGAAGCCCCTTCTCAGGCAAATCATGCTGTGGGTTAGTTTGAGTAAAAAAAAACTGAGGGCCTGGTTGCTAATTCTTTGTGCTAACTGCTTGATCTGAATAGCAAAGCATTTAATTCATACAGGTTCATGAACAAATGATGCACAACATGGGCTGATGTCACATTTCGTGGCATGTTTACAACAAAGGTAAAGGGTGTATTTCTTTATTATGATGGACAAGAAAGCAGCATAGAGAGGTGACTGTGTAATGACTAGAGCCCGGGGATAATGCAAACAAATGCCTGTGAACTTTTGTTTGATTTTCTAATTTAATTAGCTCTCCTTGTGTTCACTTTCTGACTGTGTGAATTTGAGCAATCACATGGTAGGAAGGTTTAGGCAGCAAGTGTCACTGTTATATGAGGTCTCACAGGAGCCAAATGTTGAATCCACAATTGCAGGTATTTGTCCTGGAAGCACTGGAACACTCATTCAGCAGGGGAGCAGAATTGATATTGTCCATGTGACTTAACTGGCCCATCACTACTAAGGAATGCAGGATCAAACTGTGAATGTTTACAGTCTGTGGTTAGAGGGATAAAAAATCTGAAAAGATATTCATCTGGTTAACTTGAGTAATGAAGAAATCTGAGGAAATTGGGCTCTGCTCACAGACTATTCCACCAGGAGAAAAGAGGTTATATTTCCTGGGCACTCTTCATTGAGCTCTAGGAATACCGAACAAACGTAGTAAAAATATAAGATAACTGGAGAAAATTAGATGCATCTATACAAATAAACAAGAGTCACTCCATTTACCTGGAGTAGGTTGGTAACAAATGCAGATAGACAGCATATCCACTGATGCTTTAGGAGCAGCTGAGGATCTGTGTGATTTTTGGCAATTTGCCACCCTGTGCCTCAGTTTCCCCATCTGTATACTGCAGGTAATACTTAGGCTGTATAGTGTAGACACAGCCTATGTCAGCGTAGCTAGGCTGGCATAGATGCAGCATATCCAGAGGGTCTGTTGACACGCTGCGAAGGCACAGCTGCAGCACTGCTGACGCACTTGAGTGTAGACGCTTACTACAGCGATAGAAGGGGTTCTTCCGTTGCTGTGGTAAATCCACCTCTCTGAGAGGCTGTAGCTGGGTCGAAAGAAGAATTTTTCCACTGGCCTAGCAGTTTCTACACTGGCACTTAGGTGGGCTTCGCTACATCACACAGGGCGTGGGATTTTTCACAGCTCTGAAGGAGGTCGGTAAGCCGACCTCACTTGGTAGTGTAGATCAGCCGTGACCACGGGAGTTTTTCTGCCAGTGTAAGAACGCCACCTCCCTGAACGACATTAGCTATGCCGACACAAGCCCTCTTCGGCTGGTACAGCTGGGTGTACGCTGTGGGTTTTGTCGATGTAGCTATGTTGGTCAAGGGTGTGGTTTTTTTCCACACTCCTGACAGATGTATCTACGCCGGTATATGTTTTCATTGTAGACCAGGCCTTATGTCCACCATTGTTAAGCATTTTGAGAGCTATCAGTGTTTTTATGACTCTCTCCTGAACTGTGATGTTGGAGCACTCTAGTGTAGACACTTCCTCCATCCACGGAATGTTTTTTTTTTCTCTCCCTGTAGATAATTCACCTCTCTGAGCGGTGCTACGAGGTCAACAGAAGAGTTCTTCCCTCCGGCTAGTGGTGTCTAACCTGGGGGTTAGGGCCGCTTAATAACGTTGCTGGGAGGTGTGAATTTTTCATACCCTGGTGTAAGATAGCTAGGTCGACCTACATCTTAAGTGTGGACCTGGCCCAAGGCACTGGCAGCAATTGAACAGGGTACCTCTCACTAAAAACATGACCCTTTAATTTATGCTACATGGTGGTGGCCCCCTTCTGGTAGCTGTGGCAGACTCACTATTCTCTTATGCAGCCCAGCCTCTAGGACAAAGCCTCACACTGAGGCAATCTGGGTTACGCTATGGAAGTGCTAAGCATTAGTATTATTTATGTCCCTTCCTCCCATAACCAATTAAACACAGACTCATTCTATCCATAAACAGCAACAGCCTGAGGAGAGTGGGAAGGACAGGCACAGCGAAGAGACACTTTATCTTTGACACATGCTCACAAGCAGAGGGGTGAAGGTCAATGGAGAGACATTGTATTGCGCTGATTAAAATGTTGACAACCATACATTTAGTTTTATGAAATTACCAATTGATCTGTGATTGCAGGGTCTAATCAATGCTCTGAAAATATATGATGCAGAAAATCAGACAGGGCTAGGTTATCCTTCTGCATTGAGCTCTGTGTAAGGGGCAGCTCAAGAAGCAACTCAGCTCTCTGAGGCAGGTTTCATTCCTAGCTGCCCCCTCACTCTTGCGGGGAAAGTAATCTGTCACTGGCCCTCTTGCCTGTTATCTATTCCGCCACTCTGTCTTTTCATGGTCAGTTTGACTGTAATAAGCTCTTTGAGGCAAAGCCATGTGCACACCTATGGTGCTATACAAATATTAAAGCCCCAGTTGAATTAGGGATCAATTGATAATTTCATCCACAGAAAGGAATATTTGGGAATATTTGAATCTATCAAAGGTCTCTGGAACCTACAGCTGTCTGACACTGAGACAATAACAACTTGTTGTGCACTTATATCATCCCATTCGTCTCTAATAATTCCAGTACATTTTACAGAGAAGAAGAACTTTACCGGTTACTGAAATGCAGCCACCTCTGTTGCGGAACTTGGCAGCTGTTCAACAGACCAATAGAACTCTAAACACCTGTGTTTAAAAAGGGATGGATGACTTCTCTAAATGAGACTTCAGGGGGAATGTAGGGATGCCAAATACAAATAACCTGAGATAGAAATTGACTAAGGAATCCCAACAACCATGCAAAGGGCCATCCAAACTTGAATGAGTACAAAAGGGCAGGTCATGGCAGGGGAAAAGGGGAAGGTATCCCACTGAAAATGGGAGGGACTTTGGTTTAATGGTAATTCAGAGGGCAGAGTGTTGCCAGCTCTCACTATTTTATCACGAGTCTCGTGATATTTGATATTTTTCTTCATTCCACAGCTCCTGGACTCCTGTTATTATATGGAAATTTCATCTTTTATTTTTTTTAAAGTGTGGATTTCTAGCTTTCATAACTGTGGCAAAAGCTTGAAACTGTGATTTGAGAACACACTAAAGCCTCAGAAATCAGAAAGCACCTAAAAGGAAGGCCACATTTATTTACTTTGTAAAATCTCATGATTTTTCAGGCAATCTCATGATTTTTGAATGCTTTGGGTTGACTGTACTGAGACGGTCACTGAATCACTGACAGTGCTTGGATTTGCCAAGGCGGTCCTCTATGCAAGTACAGAGCAGGCCTCAGTTGTGCTGCCATCCTGTCCATGTAGAGGGAGCCAATGCAACCTAGGTGATCTCTGCATAAGAAAATTAAATTGTTCTTTTACTTTCCCTGCTGCTTCATTGCTGAGAGTGCAGGGGTCAGAACAACGGAGCATCAGAGAGGAGCTACCAATTGACAGCTCCTGTTAATTCAATGAGTTACAGCAAAAAAATGTTGCTATTATACCTACATAGCTATTCATAGCACTGCCCAACTCTTCTTAGCTGGCAAGATTCGACAAGATCATTCTTTGGAGTGGAATGGCTCCATCTCATACGTCTGCTATGAATAGGCTCTAGCGGGTAAACATACACATAACGCAGAAAACAGGGTCATCAGAAAGTCTTTAAAGACATACTCCTTGTATTAAGTTTTATTGTATACCTCCAGCCTCAGAATACTTCCTACCACGTCAATGCCCTTTCTTCTCAGAGGCAGCTCTAGGAGGGGAGCAGCAAACATATTTCCACTTTCCTTTCAAAAGGCTTTACACTTTAACAAAACCAAAAGTCAAATTGCAGAAAATGATTTTAATAAACACTTTTGTGGGCAGAGGGGTCTGTGGGATAATCACGTTTTTATCTCGGTTGGTGAGTCTTTGGACTGCCCTAAACACGTGTAATAATAAGAAGCCACTCATGGCTTCACAACATGTGCATGCTCACAGAATCACTGTATTAAATGACCGTGTTAAACTGCCAGGGAAGCCAAGGTATATCTTCTTTTATTAGCTCTGCCGAGACAATGGGCCAGTATGAATTGGCCAAACTGCACGGAATTGAGTGGAGCTTAACCTGTTTCATGCCTGGCCTTTAAGGACAGACGGGACCATCATGATCAGCCAGTCTGACCTCCTGCACATTGCAGGCACCTCACCCACCCACTCCCATAGGAGGCCCATAAACTCTGGCTGAGTTATTAAAGTCCCCGAGTCTCTATTTAAACACTTCCAGTTACAGAGAATCCACTACTTACTCTAGTTCAAACCAGCAAATCATCCCTGCCCCATGTTGCAGAGGAAGGAGAAAAAAATAGGGTCTCTTCCAATCTGACCTGGGGGAAATTACTTCCTGACCCACATATGGTGACAATTAGACCCTGAGCATGTGGGCAAGACCTACCAGATAAACACCGGGGAGAGAATTCTCCATGGTAACTCACAGCCCTCCCTGTCTAGTGTCCCTACTCTGACCATTGGAGATATTTGCTAATAGCAGTTGCAGATGGGCCATATGCCATTGTAGGCAATCTCATGACACCATCCCCGCCATAAACTTATCAAGCTCAGTCTTAAAACAAGTCATATTTTGTGTCTGCCCCCTGCTCGTCTTGGAGCACTAGTACATCATATTAACATATGCAGTCAGAAGACAGCATTCCACAATCACGCACAGTTCAGGGCTGGTTTCAGACTTGCAAACAGAAGGAAATTTAGGGTAAACAAAGAACCTTTGGGGTCAGATTTTCAAAAAGAAAGGGGCCTCTTTCTGCAGGGGAGATTGGCATTCGTAAACCGGGACATCCACATTAGTGCACCTGCTATGGATCTCTGGACACAAGTGAAGTATTTACAGCACCAGACACTCAGATTTCCACATACACCATTTGTTTTTGCCAGTGACGTATTTTGCAAACACCAAAAGAAAGCACTTTGGAATCATTAGAACATAAAAATGGCCATACTGGGTCAGACCAATGGTCCATCCAGCCCAGTATCCTGTTTCTGACAGCAGCCGGTGCCAGAAGCTTCAGAGGGAGTGAACAGAACAGGGCAATTATTCAGTGATCCATCCCCTATCCTCTAGACACAGCTTCTGACAGTCAGGGGGTTAGAGACACTCAGAGCATGGGGTTGCATCCCTGACCATCTTGGCTAATAGCCACTGATGGACCTATCCTCCATGAACTTATCTCATTCTTTTTTTAACCCATTTATACTTTTGACCTTCACAATATCCCCTGGCAATGAGTTCCACAGGTTGACTCTGCATTGTGTGAAGAAGAAGTACCTCCTTATGCTTGTCTCAAACCTGCTGCCTATTAATTTCATTGGCTGACCCCTGGAAAATCAATATATTACTCCAGTAACAGACAGTCTAGGAGAAGAGAAGTGCCTGTGTTTGGCCCAGACAGGCTGTTGCTTTGGAGCTGCTCTACAGGGCAAATTATGAGGTCCTTACTCAGGGTCATATTCTGCCTGGGTCTTGTGATGGTGTGCAGTGTGGGGAAGTCTGCCACAGCACACCTGGCAAAAGGATCAGGTAGAACTGCACTCTGTGCAGAGCGGAGCCCACGGATAGCTCTGCCCATACTGCCCAGGGGACTTATGCTATTCCCCCAAAGGGTGCATCGAAGGGCAGGAGCATGTGGGATGGAACCAGCACAGAGGGTGGAATAAGTAGGCGCCCCATGAAGCAATATGCCAGGGGTCATGCTCCTTCTTTGTGGCTGGAAGCTACTGGAGGGATTCTGCTTTCCAGGGGCTGCAGCTCCACGGTGCCCCTTACCCTGGGCTGTGCCTAAAAGGTGTGATTTAATTATTACTCAGGTCAATTCCCATTGACGGCAGCAATGGAACTGCACGAGGACTGATTAAAAGCCAGCACTGGCTGGGAATTGTTCAGTGAAGCATTTTTCCATTGGAAAATGCTGATTTGTTGAAACTCAACTTGTCATGGAAAAAGGGGTGGTTTCGACATATTTTTTGAGTAAAACAAATTTTTTTGGGGAAAAAAAAAAAGTTTTGAAAGTGTCCAAACATATTGTTTTGACATTTTTAAAATGAAAAATTCCAGTTTTCTGGTTCTAAACAGCTTTTTGTTTTGAAATGTAAACTAATGATAATTAAAAAAAAAAAGTCAGAAACAAAACAAAATATTTTCAGATCATGAAAATGAAACATTTCAATTGACTTGAAATATTATTTTGTTTGGTGGGTTGTGAAAAATGTTTGCAATTTTGACTTTTCATCCTAATTCAGCACAGGGGAATTTTCACAGGATGGGAAAAACATTTCCTGACAAGCTCTGGTTAAAAACCAACAAAGGATCTCAGAGATGGCTTTTTGGAGTGACCTGCAACTCTCTTTCACTCAAATGGTGAGGTCCCTGCTCAGTTTGTAATTGGCCTGGACCCAAGCAAGACTCCCATTGACGTCATAAAATCTGAAAACTGAATAAGAACCTAATGACTCCATAGTGCTGGGACCTCTGTTAGGTTATAGTCTCCGAGGAATCTCATAATCAAAGCCAATGTCTTAGGGGATTACACTATTGGAAAATCAAGACTCAGACCTCGCTTATTAGAGATATTGCTCGGTTTAGACGCTAAGGGGTGGGAAAAGGTTATTCTTAATAGTAGGAAACAGATTGATTATCCTGTATTGGGAATAAATCTGTTCCCAGGTCCATCAACTCATTTGCAAAAATTTCAGACCAGGATGCATTTTGGGGATTATTTTCCCTTTTCTTTAAATGTGTGAATCTTTTGAAAATAGAACTTTACACAAAAATGCTGAGAAAACCTTAACAGTAATAGCGGGACTTCCCAGTTTTCCTTAGGACCTATAGAAATCTTTGGTATGCAAAGAACATTTTTTGTTGCAGGTTCTGTTCGAATTCATGGCATGAAATTGTCAGTTCTGAGGCAAGATGGGGAGAAGGCCTGCATGAGAAGAAGGATGGTCTCGTGGCTGGGACATGATTCTTTTAGTGGGGTGACCTGGGGCCAGTTCCCTGCTCTGACACATAAGTGCCTCAGTTTCCCCTATTGAAAAAAAGTGATAATAACGTTGCCCTACATTACAGGTCGGTTATGGAGCTAAACGTATTAAAAGACTGTGATACAATGCGGGTCCTGCCTGTACCATACATAGATCCACTCCCTTCTACACAGGATCCAAAACTCCTATGAGGTGAATGTAATAGTGGGTTGTTGCATCTTCATCCTCTTCGTTCTGCTAACTATAGGATTTTAAATCTGACACAAGATACCCCAGCCAGACCACAATTTCATGGTGCTCTCCACAGATGTGGAATCAGGGAATAATCAGGTCTTAGCTGTGTGCATTTATGAATGGGTTGGTAAAAGGAGGAATTTAATTGTCTGTTGAGACCTGAATCAAACAAGTAATTAAAATAACGATTTAGGTCCAAACCCATTATCCTTATTATATAAATGTATAATACAAAAGTAAAAATATATCAATGTAGTAATATTTTATTCATTATTATTCTTGGTGTTTGTAGTGTGCGTATCACTGTAATTACAGTAATATCCTTGGCACTATGCATAGCTTTTCTCAAAATGCAAACATCTTATCTTTCCTTCTAGCTGGAGAGTGCTTAGTTTAAGGGTTGTAGGACCAGACTCAGACGTATGGATTCTACTCCTGGCTCTGCCACTGACTGGCTGCGTGACTTTGTATGAATCACTTGACTGGCCTGTGCCTCAGTTCCCCTGCCTGTAAAATGAGGCTAACAACTTCTCTTTCAGGAGTGAGATGAGGCTAAATTAATGTTTCTAAAGTGCCTTCAGATGCCCAGCTGGAATGTTCTTTAGCATGCAAAGTAATATAGTACATACAAATGCTAACGTGCCTTAGGACATGAGCTTATAACCTGGATACCAGCATACTTGGAAGGATAGAACATACCTGACCTTCAGCTCCTTGCGTCATGCCCCAGAAAGACATGCTGTTATAGAAACACACTCCGTACCCTATGCTGTTGCTGTATGCAACCATGTCAGCATTTTAACCCAGCCTGGAGTGAGAATTCAAGGTGCTGCCTTATAACACAAGGACTATGTGGAGGAGTCACTTTATTCACAGTTATCCTACTACACCTCCTACCATTTCTTTCATGGGTGCAGTGATCCCTGGGTCTTGTCTAGGGGCCTGATTCAAAGCCCACTGAAATCAATAGGAGTCTATCCTTTGACTGAGTGGGAACTTAATTCATTAGTATGTAGGTTATCTTGGGTCTTATCAGGCTGAAAGAGACTGTATAGAAATGCGAGATTTTATTTTTAATTAGTATTATATATATATATATCACATATATTATATTTATCCACATATCCCATTCAGAGAAAGATACAGATGAATAGAAATCCTACAGCATACAAGTGTATCCATCTACTGCAGTCCACTGAAATGAATATTTGGTATAAGAATAAACCCTATCAAAGACTAAACACACTACAATCAGCCTTCTGTGAAGCAGCAAAACTTTCCTGTGCAGCCGAGAAGAGAATTAAACCCACTAGAGGAAGATAGAGACTCATTAAAAAGAGTTATAACAAATCAGTTATCAGACATTTAAAGAATAAACCTGTTAGAATAAACCTGTTAAATAAATCTCCAGCAAAGCTAATTAGGTCAGTGTAATACCAGTACAATGGGCTCCTTTTCTTCAGTGAATCTTTAATGATGGCATAAGCCTGTTAAAGGAATACACTAAGTATACAATAAGTCAGGTATTTAAAAGAACACATCGGTTAGTTCATTCTCCAAACCTGACCTATTTAAAAACTGCTACAATCGAGTGAAGAATGTCCTCTAAATGCAAAATATCTATGGAAAATCAAACTAATCTGTCATGCCATTTATGAAAAATAAGCTAAGGATGAACCCCATAGCCATTATTTATGTAGGACCTATAGAGTTTGATTGCCCACCGCCCCTCCTGGCTGCAGAGCCAAACTCCAAATCTATTCTCAGTATTTTAATGACAGTATTGCTGGACTATTGGTGCAGATGCAAGGAACAGAGTTATCAGATACCTAGATGCACATAGTATATTGGGGAAGAGTCAACATGGATTTTGTAAAGGGAAATCATGCCTCATAAATCCATTAGAATTATTTGAGGGGGTCAACAAACATGTGAACAAGGGTGACCCCTGGATATTGTGTACTTGGAATTTCAGAAAGTCTTTGACAAGATCCCTCACCAAAGGCTCTTAAATAGTCATGGGATAAGAAGGAAGGTTCTCTCATAGATCAGTAACTGTTTTTAAAAGACAGAAAACAAATGGTAGGAGTAAATGGTCAGTTTTCAGAATGGAGAGGAATAATAATGGTGTCCTGCCAGGGATTTGTACTGGGATGAATGCTGTTCAACATATTCATAAATGATCTGGGAAAAAGGGGTAAACAGTGAGGTGGTAAAATTTGCAGTGGATACAAAAGTATTCAAAATAGTTAAGTCCAAAGCAAACTGCAAAGAGTTACAAAGGGATTTCCCAAAACTGGGTGATTAGGCAATGAAACGGCAAATGAAATTCAATGATGATAGATAAATGAAAAGTAATGCACATTGGAAAACATAATCCCAACTGTACATATAAAATGATGGGGGTGTAAATTAGCTGTTACTGCTCAAGAAAGATATCTTGTGTGGATAGTTCTCTGAAAACATCCGCTCCATGTGCAGCGGTAGTCAAAAAAGCTAACAGAATGTTAGGAACCATTAGGAAAGAAATAGATAATAAAACAGAAAATATCATAATACCACTTTATAAATCCATGATACGCCCACACCTTGAATACTGCATGCAGTTCTGGTCTCCCCATCTCAAAAAATATATATTATAATTGGAAAAGGTACAGAAAAGGTCAACACAAATGATTAGGGGCATGGAACAGCTTCTGTATGAGCAGAGATTAAAAAGACTGGGACTTTTCAGCTTGGAAAAGAGACAACTAAGAGAGAATATGATAGAGGTCCATAAATCATGAATGGTGTGGAGAAAGTGAATAAGGAAGTGTTATTTACTCCTTCACAGAACACAAGAATCAGGGGTCACTCAACGAAATTAATTGGCATCAGGTTTAAAACAAATAAAATGAAATACTTCTTCACACAACACATAGTCAATCTTTGGAACTCATTGGCAGGGGATGTTGTAAAGGCCAAAACTGTAATGAGGTTCAAAAAAGAACTAGATAAGTTCATGGAGGATAGGTCCATCAAAGGCCATTAGCCAAGATAGTCAGAGATGCAATCCCATGTTGTGGGAGTCCCTAGCCTCTGATTGCTGGAAGCTGGGAGTGGACGACAGGGGATGGATCATTCAGTGATTACCTGTTCCGTTCATTCCCTCTGAAACACCTGGCATTGGCCACTGTCAGAAGAGAGGATACTGGGCTAAATGGACCATTGGTCTGACCCAAAATGGCTGTTCTTAAGCAAAGATAATAAAGATAATAATAATAAAGATAATAATTATAATATAATATAATAATAAAATAAAATAAAATAAAATATAATAATAATTATAACAATTACTTTGCACCAATATAGTGTCTTTTGTTAGAGCTTGTATAAGGAAGGGTGGTTTTGAGATTACGACACTGGACTGGGATTCTGGCTCTGACACAGACTTCCTGTGTATCCTCAGGAAAGTCATTTAATCTCTCTGTATCTTAGTTCTCCACCTGCAACATGGAGATAATAATGCTCCTTTCTTCCTTGGTCTATTTAAATTTCAAGCTAAGCCAGGCTCTGTTTCTTACTGTGGTATGTAGAGCACCAAGCACAGCAGGGTCGTGGTCTCAGATGAGATGTTTAGGTGTTACTGTTATGTAAATAACAATAATAGGAACAATATCCCAAGCAGCAGGTCACTATTATTACTCTTATTTTTCATATGATGAAATGAAAACAAAGAGAAGTGAAGTGACCTACCTGGGTCATATGGCAATTCAGAGGCAGAGCCAAAAATAGAATTCTAGCTACTAGAGAACATTCCCACCAGAGCTGTACTGGCTTATTCTCTTCAAGAAATGCAGGAAAAATTAAATGCTGGACATCTGGGGAAAGGGATCTTAAATGGCAGGGAATAGAAAGAAATGTTTCTTTTCCCATTTCTGGAGAAGGTGTTGCAAGCAAAAGGAAAGGCTGAAAACAAAACTTGAAAACTACATAAAGAAGCATTTGACAGCAGCAACCTTTTAAAGTTGCCTCCAGTGTATGTGTGCGTAGCTCATTGCTGGCTACTGCCAAGCGCTGTCAGTTCCAAAGATTGAACACAAGGTGTGAGTCTGGCACGGAAACAAAAGAATATTGGAAATGACAGTGCTCGATGGGTTGGCTTGGAAGCCTCTGTGGAGAACGGGCTGAAGCTGTCCCGGCAGCAAGGACAGGTGGAGGGGGGGATAGGAAATAAAGTCTGACAGAACCCTCTAAATGAAAGTGCCGTCCAGAGTCCCACTCAGCTATCACAGAACGGCAGCAACGGACAGTGGCAGTCCTGGGGAGCAGGAGGGAAGGAAGCAGGTAGGCAATGTTAATCTGTGTTACCGCAACGCCTGGAGGTGCCTGCTGAGCTCGAGGCCCCACTGCAGTAGAAGCTGTGCAAGCACCCAGTGAAAGACAGGTTGTGATGCTCCGGGGGTTCACCCAGACCAGTAAAGGGTTCTGTCACTGCCTGTCCAGTAACCCTGGTGCCTCTCTGCGGTGCAACTTTGGCAGAGAGCCCTGACACCAGCAGCCTACTCACAGCACAGTGGCCTGACCCTGGCTTCCACTTGCCTAGTTATTCCTTGCAAGGTGACACCAACAGCCCTTCCAGCCCGAATCTCCCGCAAACCGTCTCCCACGCAGTGTCCTGTTCCCCTCACTGGACATTCAGAGGCGTGATTAAGTGTGCTGCCTCCACAGACACAACCCACACCAGCCTGGTAGTTTCCCTGAGGAATTCCCCATTCAGTTTAACACACAGCACTGAGGCGGTTTTGTAATAAAACAAGAATAAGATAATTAACAAAGAACAGAGGTGTAAGTGCTGGTAAGTGAGCAGGGAAGACACAGGTCTGGTTACAAGTAAAACAAAACAAAACAAAACAAGCTTTCTAGTGACTAAAACTAAACTGTTTACAATCTTTATCTAAGCAGGTTTCTCACTGAGAGTCAGCCTCAGCTACTCTTGGTTTTCAGGCCAAGAGGATCCACTTTTCATGAGCTCAAAGGCCTTTGCTTCTGCTTGGTCTCCTAGGTGATGGATGCCAAAATGGCTTTCCGTTTCTGCTTATATTTCCTAAAGTCTTCTGCTCTGTTAAGAGCCAGGGAAGATTCCTCAGGGTGAAGGCTCTATCCCCCATTATGATAATTAACTGCTAGCCCCCTGCTTGTTTAGCTTGATGGCTTTATTTATCTTATATATAGAACGTATTTCCAGAACACACACATATTTCAGAACGTATTTCCAACACACATCTGTAACTTTTTATACACCTCCCATACGTGCATCATACAATAATATTAATGACCAGCAAGTTACTGGTTTGCATATGGTACATTACATGACACCTTTTAGATACAGATTATGCCAACAGTAGTTTGGGGTAATGAGAATATCCGGCCTGATGTGTGTTATGGTGTAGTGTGCCCCCTTCCAGTTGGCACTGAGGGACTCCCTGGGTCACACAGGTCCTCGCCTCAGTAGGTTTACAATCAAAATAGATGAGACAGAATTATGACCCCTTTTGGGGCAATCAAGGCATAGAGAGAGTATGTGACTTTCCCAAGGTCACATAGGAAGTCTGCAGTGGAACTAGTTACTGACCCTGGATATTCTGAGTGCCAGTGCTCACCAAATCACCTCTCCTCTCTAATCATGAAGACATTTAAATCAAAACAGGACTGGTTGTAAAACATATTTGCTGATTATTATTTTTTCTGGTGGAAAAAGGGACAGTTTTGGATGAAAAGTACCACAGTTTTATTCCGCCGCCCTCCCCAGTTTGTCAGCAACTATACAACCGGTCAGAAAGCTTTTCAGTTAAAAAACAATAGTTTTGGCTAACAAAAATATTAACATTTTTAAAAATGGCCATCTCTAAATCATATCTAGTCTGAAAATGACAATACTTAGCCCTCGTATAGTACGTTCCATCTCAGGATCTCGAAGTGCTTTGAAAATATAAATCAAGGCTCACAGCACCCTACCTCCTGACAGATAGGTAAATATTATCACTTCCATTTTTGTAGAGGGATGAACTGAAGCATTGAGGGGCCTTATTCAGCAGTCCATCCCTCTTGAGCAAAGTACTTAAGCTTGTGAAAGGCAGCATGGCCCAGTGGCTGATGCAATAGCTGGGGACTCAGAGGTCCTGTGTACTATTTCCAGTTCTGCCACTGACTTGCGGTGTGACTTTGGGAACTGTCCCTTCTTGCCCATTTTATAGACTTAAATAGGGACAGATACATGTATTTTGCTCTGCCTCTCTCTTGGACAGGAATGTTTTTGGACTCTGGCAAATATGAAGCAGATGCAACACCACCAGATATGTCAGAGCAAGCAAAAAGGAATTGAAAATGCTAGTCCCTGAGTGTAACAGCACAGAGGTTGCACCTACCAGCTTTTTGGAGTGGTCTGAAGTGCTGAGTGATTGCTGAACAGAGGCAGAGCAAGGCTGAAACCTTCCAAGCAGTGAACAGTTTATGAATGGGCTGGGAGTTACAAGTAGCCCCTTTTTAAAAGCCTCAGCCCAGATTCAGAAGGAGACTAACCTATAGAAGATGAATACTGGTGACGTGTTCTCCTACCAGGCTGTAGTCACAATGGTAAGTGCTACAGACTGCCGGTAGGGAGGAGGGAAGATGGTCTTGTGGTTAACAATGGAAATCAGGCAATCTGAGTTTGACCACAGGCTATGCCACAGACTTCCTCTGTGGCCTCTGGCAAATGACTTAAGGACAGATCTAGCTTCCATTGATGTCAGTGAGATATGGATCAGAATCTTAATTTCTCTGTGCCTCAGTTCCCCTTGTGTAAAGTGGGGAAATAATATTTCCTTTTCCCCACCATTTATCTGTCTTGTCTTTCTAACATGAACACTCTTTAGGATTATGGACCGTCTCTTACTTTTTGTATGTACAGCACCTATCACAATGGGGGCCCGATCATGGTTGAATTCTTTAGGTGCTACTGTAATAACGATTAATAATATGAATGACAATTTAAAGGGGCCTTTTAACATTTCCTCAGCTCACTAAACAAAGTAGACATTGTGGACCAGATCCTGAACTGGTGTAAACCAGCGTGACTCCTGGGACATCAGTTCGTCTACACCAGTTTACACCAGCTGAGGATCCATTAGATTAGATGGCTCCCTCTTTAGATTGTGTCCTGCTCCATTGTTAGTGGAATGAAAGTTAACTGAAATGCATCGGAACAACTGAGGCTGTCACTCCACTTCATTGTAGTTGTGGTTTCACTACAACTGAGTTTATAATTGGGATTCCCTAGCTACCTGCATGGTAGAAGATGCACCAGTAATCAGCAAAGCCTTTCTGAGAGCCTTCTAATCAGTTTGAGTCTCAAATGGAAAAAGTCATTCAGAAAAAAAGTGATGATCTGGTCCTCTTTCCACCACCCAACCTCCACTTCTTCCTAGACCTGGACTGGCACCAACACCCCAGTTTTTTAAGGCTCTGTAATATTCAGACATCTTTTTTTCCTTTTTCACACACCTTTTAACTTCTGGTTTCCAGCCAGGATAAGCAGTAGAAATGCCAAGAATCTGATAGAAAACCTTTTCTCAAGAGATTTATATCCTGGTTCTGCAGATCCAAGAGGTTCAAGTAGCTCAGCTGTAGGAGCCAAAATGTGAGAGCTTGCTGAAACGGAAGTTGAGTTCTGAATCTTTGGAGCTTCAACCATCACTAGTTTGACTATCTAGAAAGGGATCCGTTCCAAATATCAGATGGCTATTAATTTATTAATAGTACAACGCTGAAGCCCTGTGCAAGAGGTCAGCAACAACCAGACTGATTCGCAAATGGCAATGAACCCAACTGCATCTTTAAGAAATGGGTTAAATCAACAAATAAATATGGCTAGTCCTTAGGAGACTGATATCTCTGCAGTGAACATACCATCATACCATCTAAATAAGATCACCACTTAGTAGGGTATTGTTTGCAGAGGAGAAACAGGAAAAAACATTTCACAAGGGACTGAGAGAGCACCAGAATATCAACACAGCACTCAAAAAGCACATTTAATCCATTTTTAGCCTGTAATAAACAATGAGAGCTGCAAAACTCTGACAATAATACATTCTGCATCCTCAAGGAGGGAGACACAAGAGGATATATGAAAAAAAAAAAAAAGATTTCATGATAGCAATGAGAAGAACTCAGGGATAGGTCTGATTATATTCACTAACCCATGGGACTCTGAAGTGAGCTTTTGCTGTAGAATCTCAAATAGAAATAAAATATCTATAGTTTATTGTGGGTATGTTTGGCTCCTTTTGAGTTTTAAAAAGGAACTTATAGTACACAATGGAATCCCTCCGCCCATCTTCCTTCGTCAGCTATTTCTTGAACAATCTGGAGGCTTTTTCTGCTGCATGGATCATCTCAGTTTCATA
Organism: Emydura macquarii macquarii; assembly: GCF_026122565.2. Classification (NCBI taxonomy): domain Eukaryota; kingdom Metazoa; phylum Chordata; order Testudines; family Chelidae; genus Emydura; species Emydura macquarii. The sequence continues at coordinate 13,741,813 of NW_027130828.1, forward strand.
CTTCTAATGGAAAGAACACAGGATCATTTTTTCTATTATTTTTCTTTTGCTCACTGCCTGTGAACAAAAAACTGTTATGTTGTGTGGACTGAGCATTCATATCCCCATGTACTCCTGTTGCTTGACTGTTTTCCGTTTTCTCCATGGAGAGAAAGATGTGTCTTCATCAGGTTTGCGCTACCACAGAAGCAATAGATCCACAAACTATTTGTATACCCACGGCTGTGTCCTATTGTACATATTTTAATTTTATTTCTAAAAGCAGACTCTGAGCACCTCTAAATATGCTACAGACCCTGACACCAAAAGGGAGGATGGGACAGACCAAAATTATTTGGAACTCAGAAATAAGGCCTGAAGTGGAAAATTCTGGGTCTAATGGAGCTCTGCTGATTTACACTGGCTAAGGATCTGTCCCTCATTCAACGCACAGAGAAGGCAAGAACCTGAAATATCCAAGACTAAAGAGAAGGGACCATTGAAAAGAAGAAGCTACTGAAATAAGACAATTTTGCTTTTAAAAACCACATCCAGAAACCTTATCTTCGACACATAAGAACAGACACGTAGCTAAATATGCTGTATCCTGCTCCACTTTCCAAAGCAGCAGATTAAACCAGTGGACTATGCAGTAAGTGTCCATTCAGATGGGCAAAGCTCACAACAAAGCTATAAAAGAACATGTTGAATACTCAATGCACCAAGTAATCCTCTTGTGATACAGACACGGTGGAAGCTTTTCTTGGGTGGGTGGGGTGAGGGGGTTGACCAACATTTTGGTGAAGGCTATTTGTGGCAGGAAAAGGCTGGGCAAATCCTACTCCCTCTCTCTGTTTGCCTGTGTGTCACGCTCAGGTTATCCTTAGAATATCACTGGTAACTAGAATTTCATGCAGCACTGTCATTGCAAGAGTTTATTTATTCTGCCTTTCTGGAAGAGGGGTGGTAACTTGCAGAGAATGATGCTGTGATGGGTGGAAGTGTGGACTCATCTGGGTCCTGTGAGACCGTTGGATATTTGGCCTTCTGATCCTGATGGGCCATCCCAGCGCACTTCACTGTTTTTCCATCTGCTTTTTCACCCTTTCAGAACCAACAGGGTCAGAGAATACTGAGCTGCGGTTTACCAGCAGGTACTTCCTAGGCCAAAAGCCCGTACAGCACACAGATGGGCCATATACCCTCTCATATTTGCATTGTCTGAAACAGCAAATCCTAAAGGATTGTTGGTGGGGGTAGGGAGATGTGTTTGGGGCCCTCTCTTAGTTTGAAACTAATCGAGTATAAAACAGAAGGAGCAGCCTTAGGCTGCGGATAGGTGCCCACAGCAACACTCAAAGAACATAGTGGTAGTATCCACAGACATTTTAGATTTTGATTTTTTTTAAACAAACAATCACTTTGTAGACATGCAGCTTGTATAAGTCGTGACCCTGCAGCTCTTACTGCCCTTGAGTAGTAACTCACCTGCCAGTTGTCCCACTGAAACCAGTGCGACCAATTTACTGATTTGTGCCACTCCATGCGGCAGAATCAGGGAACATGTGGAGAATATTTGCCTTGCAGTGGAACAATCCGGGGGAAAAGTAAAACTCTGGATCTTGGGCACAGTGTAAATGTGATAAGCTAAGCCTCAAACCTATCAGGCCAGCCTGGAGTTTAACCAACCAGCTTTTAATTCTGCTTAGGGAAGATTTGCAGAAGATTGAGCTTAAGACAATGCGTTGCAACCTTGGGAGGCAGCGGGTGGGGGAACGAAGGCTAGGACAGCCTGTCCTTGCGGGCTGGGGGAGGGCGTGGTAGGAGAACCGCACCACTGCCTTTTCTTTCCCATGTACCTAGCAGAGGCGTCTGATTATTTCTTTCTCTGCCTATATGCCAGGGAAAGATGAGTTGGTGGCTAGCCGGAGAATTCACTGGGTATGAACTTCTACAGGGACAAAGATCATTCATTGCTATTTACAACCTGGGCAGCCTTTGCTGCTCAGTCTTGTGTGTCTATATATATGCTGTGCCCCCCCCCCCCCCCCTTGAACCAGAGCTCCTCATGGATGATCCCCTTTGCCTATCTTTTTTTTTTTTGGGGGGGGTACGGGAGAAAAGGGGATAAATTGCACAACGGCGATTGTATTTTGCAGTTCAGAGATCCAGGAAGGGAGAGAGAGAGAGATTCTCCTCCCCCCTCCACCCCCGGCTCCAGCTTTTGGACCTTCGCCCATCCTGCGAGATGGATCATGAGAGCAGACGAGCCAGCAGGCATCAGGATTGCAGCTCAGGCTGTTCTCCTGCCTCCTGGTGCTGCTCCGCTCTCTGTGGCTTCCAACCTAATTCCAGTCCAGCAGATCTCCATTCCCAGCAGGCTGCTATTGCCTCCCGCTGCTGCAGGAGGCAGGGCCGAGCTGGAGAGGAGAAAACACAGCAGCCGAGGCCGGGTAACCCAAAAGCCAGCCGGAGCCCGGCCGCAGGGAGAGCCGTGGTCAGGCGGATGCTGGGAGCAGGAGGAAGGGGTGCGCGATGGACCCGGGTCCCCAGCGGGCAGCGGGGCCGCTTGGATGCCTCTCGCCGGGGCCACGGACGCCGCAGGGATGAGCGAGCCGGGGAAGGGGCTGGGAGATGAAGCGGGGAAGTGCCCCCTGCGGAGCTCTCCTTGGTGCTGAACCGTGTCCCCGGGACTGGGCTGAGATGCAAAAGCACCCAGAGGAGCCGAGGGACGGGCTGGGTGCTCCGGCCCGCCGGCGGAGGTCTGTCTGGGCGGAGGATATTGGGGAGCCCTCTCTGAGCGCTCCACACCCCCCTTCCGAGTCAATCCTTCCAGGATTCATCCCAGCCGCCCCCCGGGCCCTCTGCTCCCCCGGTGTCCCCTTCCCTTCACTGGCAGGAGGAGAAATCAGTGACCAGCACAGCCCTAGCTGGCTGCAATCGCTGCAGGGACTCCACACACACACACACACACACACACACACACACACACACACTCCTTTCCTCCCTGTCCCTCTGCTCCCCAGCCTCCCTGCTCCTGTGCTCTCGGGTCTGTTTGAAATCCATCGCAGTGGCAGCCGTGTCCTCAGAGCACGGCCCTGCAAACAACTCCCCTTCAGTCTGTGCCCCGGAGCCCCCCGGACCGGTCTGCCCGCCCTCCGCCCCACAGGAGTTTGCAAGCATGACTTTAAACGTGAATCCGCCCAAATCACCCGTGCCGCCAGTTCCCGCAGCCCCCAGCTCCTCTGCTCTGCTCTTCGGCTCCGTCCTGAAGCATAAACTCGCCCCTCTCCCCCCCCCCCCCCACAAAAAAAAAAAATCTGGGAAGGCAGCTCCCGTTAGAAATTCACTCCCCTGCTGCCTTCTCCCCCCTGTGCTCCCCGCACCCCAAATCCAGCGCCGGAGAACTTTACAGTCACACACACACACACGCACACACACACACACACACACACACGCACACACACACACACACGCACACACTGCTGGCCCTTGTCAGCACAGACGTCTCCTGCACTTCTCGGCGTGCCCACACATTGCTACCCTTGCACACAGCCACAGCTCGACGCTCCCCGCCTTGCACACGCACATCCCGGGCTCCGTCTGCCCACCTCCTCCGAGCCAGTCCCTCCTCCTCGGCCCCCCTTGCCGATTATGTACAAAACACTTTTTAAAATCAAATCTCAGGCTTTAGGCTCCTCCCTCTTTTCTCCCTGGTCCCTTTTTCCCCCCCCCCATTCATTTTATCCAGGCTGCTCTAAGCCCCTCCCCTCCTGGAAAGCCCAGCCTCTCGCTTCTCTCCTGAAGCCCTTTTCATTTTTATTTCCAGCCCCCTCTCCATTCTCCCCGCTGCCTCTGCTCCTTCCCCGATGGCTACAAACTGATCAGCAGGCGAGAGGGGAAGGGGGGAAAAAAAAGGAGGAAGGGGGGAGGGGAGGAAAAAAAGAAAAGAAAGAAAGAAAGAAAAAGAAAGAGAGAGGGCGAGAGAGAAAAGGGTTTGCCTCTGCCCTGAATGCCTGCAATCTGGATCAAGGAAAGGGATTTTCTGTCTGAGCATGAAAAGGACTCCTAGAGCCCCAGTACTTCCACGCCTGCGTTATCAGCACAGCACCCAGTATGCAAGCTGGACACAGAAGCTATCCCACAAGTTCCTGCCCAGCCCGATAAAACCCACAGGCGACCAGATCTCCGCCAAAGAGGCACATTAACATCAGGTAAGGGGAGGGCTTCGTTTCATCTGCATCGAATCCACTCAGCCCCTTGCGCTCGAGCCCAGCCTTTGAACTGCCTTTCATGGACCAGGCATGGTCTCTTTCTGTTGGCATGTCATTTTCTAACGTGTCCTATTGAATCTCCTCTCTCCCCCCCCCCTCCCGCCGGGAGTCAGTGCCATTGGAACCACACACACACACACACACACAAACACACACACACAGCTGCCTTGCAGTCTCTTTCTCCTTTCCCCTCCCCTTTGGGTGGCTTGAAGTTAAAGGGGGGGGGGGGTTCCATTGCTGAAGTCCTGTAGCCTAGTTAGCATCTGGTGTGTGTGTGTGTGTGTGTGTGTGTGTGTGTGTGTGTGAGAGAGAGAGAGAGAGAGAGAGAAGCTTGTGGCTGTCGGGACATCTGCAGGCATGGGGGTGGGAGTTGTTTCAGGCAATAGCATCACGTCGCTCGGGCAAGGTACATTCTACAATGTGTGGAAGGAAGGGCGCAGCCTTCAGCTAAAGCCGGGGGGGTTGGGGGGGGGGGGTTAAAATGCACAGCTCAGGCGGTATTCCCGAATATGGATACATTCCGAGAACACGTCCCCCAAGAGACGGTGCCATCTCCACTTCGTCCACTGCTCCGTTTGTGCAAGTGACGAGCAAATCCTGTGGAAGGAGAGCCTGCCGCTTCAACCCCCACCCCGGGTGGACTGCGTCTACCCCGAATGGGAATTGGAAGAAACTGACATACAGCCAGGACTGGGGGCTGGGGTGGGATGTCTGTGCGTGCGGGGAGAGAGGACCAGGGATCTGGGGAGGGTTTTGTTTCCCCCCCGCCAGGGCTAGGGATTTTTTAGTGTGCTGATGAGAGTTGTGAAGGCTGCTCGTTGTGCTGCTTGTAAAGGAGTGTGAGTTTGCTTTCCCCAGTCCGCAGGGGATTTGGGGAGGTCAAGTGAGAGAGCCCTTTCACACCATTACATCATCACCGAGAGGGCCAGCCCAGACTGCATCTTTGTGGATGAGCCATGAGGGGTCTGGGGGGGGGTGTGGGGGCCCCTCGGTAAAATACTGGGGAAAGGGGGTGCAGAAGCCCTGGGAAGGGAAAACAAGCGGCAGACAAAATGCTGACAATCTTCATGTAAGAATTTAGCCCTTTGATTGACGTCTGGAGCCGACGCTCTGGATAGGACAGAAAGAGCGCTGGTGTTAGCCGGGCTTCCTATCCGGGTGTGTAATAATAATTCGCTAATGGGAGTTCAACTGCTTTCGGGAGAGTTGCAGAAAAGTCTGGGGGGATTGCAGGTGGAGAGAAGATCGTCGAGGTTTTGGTGCAAGAAAGGTGCAGTTTAAAAAAAAAATGTATCTTAGGTTCTAGTGTTTCTCTTACACCCCCCCCCCCCCCCCCCCCCCCACACACACCTTGGTCTCTTTCCCTCTCTCCCACTTATACACAGACCACACAACATCTTGGACGTACACAACTCCCCACCCCATGCACACGCATACAGTCTTGGTCTCTCTCTCTCTCTCTCTCTCTCTCTCTCTCTCTGTCAAACACACCCAGAAACACACAATCTTGGACTCACACAGTCTCTCTCCCCCCACCCCACTAACACACAACCTTGGTCTCCCGCACTCATCTACTGCGTTGCCATCCTCACTGCCTGTGCAAATCAAAGCCCCAGGCAGGTTTTGATGTGTCCTCTTGGACCTCTTCCCCCCTCCACTACCCCCTTTGCAGATCTCTAGGTCAGTAAATCGCTTCCGAAGCAGTGTTCTGCCGTGGATTATCTTCCAGGCACGGGTTTGGGGGTGGTCTGCCTCCACAGCCCATGGCCGCTCAGCAGAAAACGCCTTGCACGATTTGTTTTGTTTTACTGCTCTTTGCACGGCCCCGGGACTCAGTCATTTCTTCACAGCGAAGGCAGCCAGGCTGCACCCAAGCGCCGCGTGAACTGCGTCCGAGGAGAGGGAACCGTCCTGCACCCTACCGTCTTCTGGCTCCAGCTGGGGGCTGCCGGAATGGCTTGCAGAAAGCACACGTGCCCTGCTACAGTTGTGTATGTTGCACGATGTGTGTGTGTGTGTGTGTGTGTGTGTGAGAGAGAGAAAATCGCTCTCTGTGTGCACAAGACACACACGGCTTTGCATGCTCCCACTTTACCCCAGTCCTACCCATGGGCTCAGAGCGAAACCCTCTAGTTCTCAGAGCACAATCCCCCACCATCAGTCTTTTGCTTTGCTGCCCCCGTGGTTCAGGGATGAACACACTGGTCTGGTGCTTGAGGGGAAGATGATGTCACTGGTTTATGATGCACGAACCACCAGCACCTCTCTCTTGCAAGGGCCTAGTTAGGAGGTTGTGTAATCTCCCTAAGGGCAGGAATCTAATGAGATCAGCTGACTGCCCTGGTAAAACTTCTGATTTCAGGGACACATGGAGAGGGTACTGCTGCAGCTAAAAACTGGTTCCAGGAGGGATTGCGAAAGGTTAATCTATGCTCTCTCCCTGCCCCCCATGTTTAATATCTTCAAAGTGTTGGTAGGGCCACATAGAACAGAGATGGCATTCTGCTTCTGGTGAATGTTAAGTGGAACTGAGCATGACAGCGGAGCCTTATTACTGAGTTCGTCTTTATAACACAAATCCTGCTGTCTTCACTCAGTCAAAACTCCCATTCCTCCCCCAAGAACACAGCTTGAGAAAGCCCTGAAGAATCTGACTCAGATAAAACTGCATGTGTTGGCGTGTCTCTCTACCATACTGAGACATTGCTTTAGATTTCCAGATTTGATCCAGACATGTGCAGGTACACTGTATAAGTCACATAGGATGCAAAGGCGTTGGGAGGGAAAAAAAAGTCAGATTTGGGGTTTAGAAAATCAAATTCAAACTCCTCGATTTATGTCAAATAGCAGTAAATAAATAAAACAGAAACTCTGAAGGGACTGGAGGGTAAATAAATAAATAAGTAAACAAATGCAAGTCCCTAGATGAGAAATTAGAGAAGCTGAACAACGTTGAGGACAAAAAACAAGCATGCAGCACCACACATGTATCTCATGTCCTGTGTGTGTCTGTGCATCTGTGAGAAACAAATGCATATACAATTCAAAACCTTTCTGGCATCACCGTCGATGTTTGCTAACTCAGAGTCCATGCACTAGTATCTTCGTTTACACAGGGAGTTGGTGTCACCGGATGCAATTGTGAGTCCCAGAAGGGGGCGCTCTGACTCCATTTCAGTTGTTGTGGGAATGCTTTGCAAAACTCAGCGATCAGCTGGCTCCACGACATAGACTCCCAGTCAGGGTAGACAGTTACAGCGTTTCCGGAGAATAGGTTTGGTGGGATGCAGGCAAAGACCTGCATAAACTGCCCTTCTCCTGGAGTTGTCACTGCTCACCCAGGTGCAGCCAGTGGCTAATAATAACAGCAGGTGATAACAGTAAATAATGACATGTGCACTGTCTTGGGTCTGAAAGGATCCCAGGTGCGCTGACAGATTCGGGGCCAGACCATTAACTGAGGTAAATCAGCAGAGCTCAGCTGAAATCAATGGGGTTATGCTGAGGATCTGGCCCTATGCATAAAGGAATCCCTTAAGCAGTGCTGAAATGCAGCCGCTTCTGGGACAGAGGCCAACAGCAAATCTGGGCCAGAAACACTACAGCTTTTAAGAGGGGGAGTGGAAAAAAAATAGCTTCTCACATTGAAAGTGCAGGGATGAATTTAGGGATATGGAATATAAACACCCAGAGCTAGGAATGGCCAAGGCAACAGGACTTGGTTAACACCTCCTACTTTTGCAAAAGTGGGGTTGGATCTTAACAATGTTAACCGGTAAGGACATTGGCTCAGATCATCCCAGACCATGCACAGGCATCCTGGGCATTCAAAAGTTGAGCTGGCTTTCTTGTCTGGAGCGGGGAAGATCTGTGGTATACAAGATCCTGTCCTTGAGTGGCTCATGAGAAATAAAACCACCAGACTAGATCATGCCCCATCTGAAAGACGGCTTCTCCCTTGAGCACCATAGTGATGCCCTGATTGGTTCAGAGTTGACCCAGGTGAAAGAGCACCTCCTACTGGGTCACACACGCCACTTCCTGAAATGTTCTGAGTTGTCCATGGAGGTCTCCAATGTGGCTATTTACCAGGCCCAGCATTGCTTTGCTTATGAGATCTGAGAAGAACATAGCTCTGGCTGGCATGGCTGCTGGTTGTAACTCTGGTGGTGGGCGGGGGGATCCCTGGAACAGAAAATCAGCAATATACCTTTGGTTCCTCTGCTGAGACTGAATCTAAATTATGTTTGGCTCTTGTCTGCAGGGTTAGTGTGAGTTAATCTAATGTCTTCAATTTGACATAGGAGAGAGAGAAATAGCTGCTGACATCATCTTTAGACATGTCCTTAGGCTCTGCCCTTTTAATCAGGGAAGAGAGTCAATATAATTAGGGGGGAAAAAAAAGAAGGCCCAGATTCACAGCCCATAGAAGTCAGTGGAAAGACTCCCACTGATTTCTGTGGGCACTGGATCAGACCCTAAGAGACGATGGAATAACCTGTGACATGTTTCTGTGAACAGTGGCCGGGGCTAAGGACTGGGATCTCCTTGGTACTTGGGTGGAGGGATTTTAATACAACATATCTACCCCTTTGCACCATCCCTTTGAAATAAACAGCGTTTCATACCTTGATGAAGTGATGGAGCAGAACCAAAGGAGGGATGGGCTTATTTTTTTTATTGGTTCAAATGAAGCCTGTGCGGTAGGTAGAACTTAGAGTTGTCTACTGGGTGTGGTGGGCAGCTTAGACGTGGAGCAGTGCTATTGCTGGGTCTGGACATTCAATGGTTGGTAATGATGCCAGGTCAGCATCTACAACACAACTGAGCGTTGATTGTAGGGTGTTGACGAGAGCACTGCTACAGTCTGATGTTAGCATCCTCAATGGAACCCCGGAAGGTGTTGGTTCTAAGGCCCCAGCATTTCAACTCTTATTCACACGATTGGTTCCACTGACGTCAAAGGGACAACTCATTTCAGAGCTGCTGGATGGGATCTTATGATAGTAATGGAAGCGATAGATGGCGCTGGCTGCAGGGTGTGGACTAGAGCAGCTCTGATTGCTGGTCTCTAGACAGTGATTGCTTAGGGGTCCATGCTATGCACTCTTGTTCAGACGTTTATCATTGCTGTATGCTATTTAGACTGGTGATATAAATACTCTGGAGTATGGGGTGTTGTTGTCGGGCAGGGTCTAGTGTTGGGTGGTGGTTACTGGGACACTGAGTGCTATTCAGAGTGGCATGTCGTGCTAATAGTGATTCTCTGATATTGAGGCAGTACCTTATGTCTCAAAGGGGCACAGGGTGCTCTGCAAATCATGTCACCCATCCCTGGATTACTGTGAAGCCAGCCGTGGGGTGGAACATAGCAGCTGTTTAGGAGGTACCCAACAGGCTGAGGGCTGACGTAAAAGAGGGTCTTGTGCACAAATGAAACTCTAGAAATTCAAGAGAGCCATTTCGTCTGGCTCTTTTTGTTTAAAAGTGAAACATAATACCTGAATGGAGAAAGGATCCACGACGTTATCCGTACGTGCATGCTGACCCGCACTCTCCAGCTGGGGTGCTCAGTCTATAGCAATCGTCCTATGCAGAGAGCCTCACATGTCATGCAGCTCTCATAAAAACAGCAGATCTTACCCGCACTCTGCCAACTCCGCTTTGATACCAGGCAGAATACGAGCAGCACTGACCATAAGGTAACAACAAGCTGTCCCTTAGAGCTTGCAACATGTCTGCGGTTGTTCAGAGGAGAGAATGTCATGCTGTTCCATCTGAACTGGTACAAGATGAAGCCTTGTAGGGCTGACAGGTATTAGCATTGGTTGCACTTTTATACCTAGGTGCAGGACAGCAATAGGTCTAGCATAGAGAATATACAGGAAGGGACTAGAATCTCAGCTGGTGTCAATGAAGCCACGGCACCAGGCCAGCCTTAGGAACGGGCCGTTGGGGCAGCCACCCAGGAAATCCCTGTTTTTGGTCGGTGTGAGGTCGGTTTTATTTATTTATTGAATCTTTCGGTTGGGTGGGGGGTGGGGCACTGAAAACACTTTTTTTCTCTCTTGGGGACAAAACGTCTAGTGTTGGCCCTGCCAGGGGAGCTTTGCCAATTTACACCAGCTGGGGGGAGGGGGAGATCTGTCCCTTTGGGTTTGATTTGGAATGAGAATCACTCCAGCCCCCATTCTGGAATCTGCAATTCTGTGCTCCTGAATGATTCTGGGTGGATTTTGGCCCTCAGTTACGTGTGAGCACAAGTGATATCATTGAGATGTCTATATACCCCCCCTGGAAGTGTGTGTGAGGTTGATAGCCATACCATTGACATCAGGTACTGACATCTGCAGCTGTTTGTCCCTGCACACTGGGGGTGCTAACCAGGGTGGGGAGGCTGGGTTTTAAAAACCTTCTCCTAAAAGTGCAGCCAGTGTGCTTCAGTCATGCTTGCTGAGGGACAGAAGAACAAACCAAGGCAACTCGTAGAGTAGTTCAGAGTGATGGTTAGAAAGGTGTAAAGAATGGAAACTAGTCAAAGAAGTAGGCAAAGAGATGAATTGCAATACAGGGTGAGTACTGAGACTGCAGGGAGGTATGGGCACTGGGACATGTCGGTGTGAATGATGCCATGGCACGAGAGTTGTGATTAGTGGAAACAGCAGTGGAAAGGCGTTGAGTGCCAGAATTGAAACATCTTTATCAATACATTACTTCTCTTTAGAGCGTGAAACAACAGTGAGAAAGTAAGTGACACATCAGAAGCAAGAGGGATGCATATGCGGATACAGGTCCTCAGAGCTTAGACCACCTACTGAAGTGAAGAGAGAGGTGGTGAGGTTGTGCAGAAATTACATTGGTTCTTTGCATTGGTCTGTACTGTGAAAGACTTGTAAATATCAGGGGCACTTTTTTACTGGTAGTTGTGAGGTAGTAGTAGCAGAGGCTGGAGAGCCCATGAAGCACCCTGAGAAAGTGAAGGGCAGTAGATTACAAGGATTGGATAGTGGTCACAGCAAACCTGTAAAAAGAAATCAAATACAAAATCACAGCAATGCTGAAGAGTCGGTATAATGTATCCCCAATGCTGCAGCTGTTCCTGAAGCTGTTGATCTGGAGTCATGTCCTGCCTCTGATTGGCTTATGCCAAAAAAAAAATCCAAAAAAACCCCCCTTTGACTTCACTGTTGTATGCACAGAAACCATGATAGCATGTGGCCTTCGGTGTGCATCTTCCTAAGGACAGTCAAGGAAACTATTAGGAAATTATGGAACGAAGATTTACACCCAAGTTCCAGGCAAACTGACTGAGGGCATATTTTAAGGAGAAAATAATGCAGCACTTGGATAAGTCTGAAACCTTTGGGTCTAACCAGCACCTCTTGTTAAAGGGTAAATTGTGCCTTTCAACCGTTTTAAAATGTTTTTGATGATGTTAACAAAATAGTGGATGAAAGGGACCTGGTGATTATAATTTATCTGACTTCCTCTTAGAAGCCTTTTGAAAAGGTCCCTCTTTAGAGAAGATAATTCCTCCTGTGAATTAAAAAGTAGCCCAGTACTATGAATTAAGGAGTCATCCTAAATAGTTGCTGCTCAGAGGGATAGAAGTTAATAACGGGGAAACCCAGTGGTCAGTATTGGATCCTGCGATCAGCATTGCTCAATCCTTTTGTTTGTGATTTGCAGCAGGATGTGAATAGCAAGTGGGTGATGATGGATAAGGCTAGTTAAAAGCAAGGAAATTGGGGAGCAGTTTAAGAAGAATCTGCTCAAACCAGAGGATCACTATGACATTTAACTTGGAGGAATATAAAGTTAATGGACACTGGGAAAAATAATCTTAACTTGTGGGGTCCTCTGAAGAGAAAAAGGTTTATGTCCCAGGTTAATGGGAACCCCTTAAATTAAAGCACTGAGACTACGTAATAGGGTACCTAATGATAAGCATGACTGATAATGTCCTCACTGCATGGGTATTCGTACAGGCTGTGATTCGGCAAAGTACTTAAGCATGTGCTTGAATCTGTCCCCATGCATCAAAGCTGAACTTTAAGGATGTGCTTAATTCCCACTGACTTGAATGGGTGCTTCAGTTCTTTCCTGAACTGGGACCACAGTGCTCCCTAAAGATGCAATCCTGCAGACTGATCCATGCAGGCAGATCCCTTACACCTATGCAGAACCCCATGGATTTCACGAGGAGCTGATCTCCGGGTCAAGGCCCAAAGTCCCATGTTCTGACAAGCACTAGGTTCAGTGTAAACCATATGTAAGAGACACTGGAGTTCAGTCTCTTCGGTTGTTCCAAAATCCCGATCAGGAAAGGGGAAGGGATATTCCCCAGGACATTATAAAGACCTACTCATCATCACAGATAGAAGCAATGGAGATGGATGGTAGCTTATAGGAAGATACTTGAGGCATTAAAAGGAAGTGTAGAAAATACATTGTAAATGAATGATACTAATGCATTTTCAAACTGCTTTACAAATATTAACTAATTAAATAAGGAAAGATACTGAAAAGAATGGGTTATTTAGTCTGGAAAAAGAATGGCTTAGAGGTACACGATACAGTTATTTGAAGGATACAGTAGAAAGCAATCAGAAATATTTGTACTCCGCGATGCGACAAGAATTAAGGGACATATATCAAAGAGCACAACATTTTAAACAAATGAAAAAGAGAGAGATTTTTTTCCAGTGAATAGTCAAGCTACACAGTCCTCTGCTGCAGGAGGTCACTGTGCGTGGCTGGGTTTGAAATGTAAAGCCTACATTTTGGCAATTAATAGCATTTGCAACTCTGTAATCAAAGACATTGATAATCAAATCTCATGTTTCAGAGTGTCTTTTGGAGTGAGGAAGGAATCTATCCCTCTGCACAGAGCATTACACAGTTGGTTAGGGACCTGATACTGCCCCCATTGAAGTCAAAGGGAGATTAGGAACTGACTTCTCTGAGTAAACGGTCATGCTCTATGTGCATTATAGGAAGATTTTAGCCACTGAAAAGCAGGATATCAGGTCCTGCCCTGAAGAGGTTACAATCTAACCAGACAAGACAGACCAAGTATGAGAGAAAGGGACTGTCATCAGCTTTCTTTTACAAATGAGGGACAGAAGCAGAGAGAGATCAAAGGGCTCAATCAAACTCCCTTGAAAGTCAATAAAAATATTTCCACTGACTTTAATGGGAATTGGATCTGGCTGCATGGGACAGATTTTCTAAAGAGTTCAGCACGTGTCAAAGTGAGAACTACTCGGTTCTTGAAAGTGTCCCTGGGATCTTTTAAAGAGTGAGCCCTACGGGACTTGCCCAAGGACACAGAGGGAGTATGTGGCAGAGACACACCTCCAGACTCTCAGCGCAGAGTCTTAAAAAGACTCTCCTCTTCCTCTCCTTAGAGCCAAAATTCAGTGGATCATTTGGATCTGGGATTTCAGATCGGGCCCACCACTACTTACAGATGCTTCTAAATGTAGAGATTCTGCCTTTGTCATTGCAACTTTTTTCAGGCAAGTGTGAATGATTACACAGTAAAGGTGGCACCAGGTGTATAAAAAAAGATACAGAGATGTGCAATCAACTGTAGAGACAGCTACAGCAGTAAGGGAACCAGGAAAGAACGCAGAGTAACTTTTCAGAGCAGGTGGAAAGGATGAAAGGAAAGCAGCTGCAAAGAACGTGTGAGCTCGAGATGGAATAATCAGCCTTCAGGAGACATGTGATCGGGTGGCTCTGACAGGTAGAACATGGAGTTCATTGGCGAGGGGTGTGAATGTTGAGATAAGCTGCCATGTAGGGGTAAATGACTGCTCAGTTTATAGGAAAGGAAATAGGGGGAGATGCGATGGGGGGTGTGCAAAACCTACGATAAGGTATTGTGTGGGTTTGAATGATTACTGAGTTTATAGAGGCTTGGATGGAAAGCGAAGGCTGGAGGGAAGGTGTGAATGGGGAAAGCTATCCTTATGCAAAATTAATAGAAGAGATTCAGGCAAGAAAGTGTCACTGGGTAGATTGACATTGCCCTGCATTACAGGAAGTTTGTTTGCAGATGGTGGAGGCAGGGGGTGGAAGGGAGTGAGGATTTACAGACAGGGATGGCAAGAATGGGAATCTATGCAATTATGAGTTGTCATTTTTTCTTGAAGGACTGATACAAATGTATTGACTGCAGACTTGGGGGCCAGATTCAGATTTCAGGCCCAAGGATATGAAGCGGGACTAACTCCACAGCTTCAGTGACATTACCGTGAACTCACACTCATATGAATGAAACCCGAAGGTTGCCCTTGTCTCAGTGACTGGAATGTTTATGGGCTGACAGTGCCTTAGAGGGAAGCATAACTTCTTCACCATACACTGCTCTAGTGAACCAGCTGCAATCTACTAAAGGGGCAAGGGAGGGATTCATTCCTCACCTTAGCTGCTGATCAGCTAATGCCCTGAAGCATGAGCATTGATGGCCCTTAAACATTTAGGTGAGGGAGTGTCACTGTGAAATGACTCTCATCTTGGTCATCCCTGGAGACCAAACCCTGGAACTCCAGAGCTGAGAGCTTGTGCTACTGCTAAGGGACAGATCCTTAAATGTATTGAAATGGCTAACTCTCCTCACTGGAAGCCATAGCAGACTCACATGCTCTGTGAATCAGGCACATGATCAGGCCTAGTACACTGAGTAGTGGGTTACACCTGTAAATCCTATTCTTACTCACATGCTAGCTAGTCTTAGCCACCAATGTCCAGCCATGCATTTGGAATACTACTCTGCTGTTTGACTCAGCAATGTCTGATGGCTGAAAGCAGGGAGGAGCCAACCCTCTGTTTAAAAGCAAACCTACTCAACCCATCTGATGTTCAGATTTTTTACTTGAATCCCAATATTATTGGCCTCATGCCGTTGAGGGGAGGGTGGGACAAAAGAGAAGGGGGAAGAAGGAGACAGAATCCAGTACAAATATTGGGTGGAAAAGGAAGCAGAGGTTGGAGCAGAATAGAAAAGAAATTCAGAGATGGAAAAGGAAAGAGCAGAGATGATGAAGAGGGGGCAAATTCTCATGAAAGCTTACTCAGATTTGAATTGCAGCTCACTTTTGCTGGGGTTCTCCTACCCCTAATAGAGGGCATTGGCCTCAGTAGATTTTTTTTTAATTGACTCACCCTTGGATAATAAACGTAGGTTTAAACTACAGGGGAGAATAGATTCACAAACTGAACAGATTCACAGAAATTCATTCTCACTGCAATTCCCCATGCCTGATAATGAATTTTTACAGGCTGTTATTATTTATTATCTCTTTTATCATAGAGCATAGCAACCTCACCTAAAATGGGGACCTCCAGTATGTTATGCCTGTACAAACACACAATCCCTGCCCAGAATTGCTTACACTTTAAATAGACAAGACAGACAACAGGTAGGAGGGGAAACAGAAGCGCAGGGAGAAGAAGTGATTTGCCCAAGGTCACACAGAGGATCAGTGGCAGAGTCAAATAAAGAGAACTTGTTTTTTCTGACTCCTGTGCTAGTGCCCTTTCTACTGAACCATAGGCTAATTATACGCTCCATTTTCCATTCCTTCTATCATCCTTCACTTCTCCCTTTCTTGCATTTTCTCTCCATTCATCCCCATCGCTGTTGGTCCCCCACTCTCACTCCCTTTAAACGTGTTTTCCACTCACGCTTTCCTCTCCTTCTCTCTCCACCTCTTCTCCTCCTTTAGATGCTCATTAATGCTCTAACATGTGTTAATAATGAGCCTGCGGCAGCGCAGTCTGAGATGCATAAAGGAAAGGGGCAAGGTGGGTAGAGGGGAAGAGTGGGAGGGAATCAGGGGATGGAGAAAGAGAAGGAAATTGATTTGTTGATGGCTCTTAATTTATTTCTGTGTCTGGATTCCAGCTGAGGAGCTGTGGTAAGATACAGAACCCAGTCATATACTTGGAAGCTGCCACAGCACAGCATCACAATGGAAAGCAGCTGAATCCAAATTTAATATAAAAGGAGCAGGTTTATGGACTTTGGCTATGGCTAGAAAGATGGGGGATTTATCCCCCGGGGACAGCGGGCTGACAAAGGGGAAGCAAGGGTTCAGACAAAGGATAAGGGCATGCAAGACATTTTTTATGAGGTGGGAGGGGGGAAAGGAGAGCATGTTTTATCTATGCATTGAAAAGATCTAGAACTTGGCTACAACGTATGCCCAGAATTTTAGTCATCTGTGTGGGTTTCTGCATGGAGACTTCTTCCAATACTTGAATAAAATCAGATGTGAGTGTGAATATTCAATCAGACAGGGGTTACGATGCTCTCTGAACACTGGGTTTTGCATGCTGGCAGGGATTAGACTACCATCTGGTTTGTACAATGTACATCAAAGGATTAGTACCTGAATCCAAGACATCGTTGTAATTCCTGTCGACTTTCTGAAGTTCTGCATAATTACTTTTTTGTTGTCATTTGGCTAATAAATTGATAGGGAGAAAAGGCTCTGAATGTTGGGATGAGGCACATCTATGGGGCAGACAGGCACAAGGGCTGGCAGATTGAGATATTTTCGCTACTGATAGCGGCCTGTAAGAACTGAGTTGTAAAAATATCTGATGTGACCTCAGGAAGGCTGGAGGCAAGCACCTGCTTTAGTGCTTATACTGCTGGGATGAAGGGGTTGCCTAAACTCGAATTTCAGTTGCCTAAACAAGGAAGGATGAAGCTGGTAGGTGTATGTCAGAAGGAGGCTGCTACCTACATGATGGGCTGACTTTGACCAAGCACACTACATTACCTTTGGAGAAATGGCCTTGTAATGTGATAGACAACTTTGGTCCATGTCTATTGCTATAGTGGCTCCAAAGCACCCCTCTTTTCTTGGGATACCCACGCAAGAGACCTGTAAGTACACGCCAGAGGAGACTGATGGCAGAATTCTTGTTCTGAATTCGATTCACCCACCATAAGAGAATTTTCCTTTAATCTTATGCCATGGCTGTGATTGGAGAGGAAGAAAAAATTCTCCTTCTCTGCTGCAGTACCCATCGAGTTCCTCGCAGCTGGGCTGTCCTGGCTGCTAGGCAGCCTGACAAACATGGAAATCATTCCATCTGTGGAGGAGTTGTCTACCATGTTTGGACTTTGCCTGCTGACTCGAGAGGAGCAGATTTTTGCTGAAGAGGCAAACGTGATGTCTTCCCTGGGTTGGTTTCAGGCTGACTCACTGAGTGAGACACTAGAGGTGTCAGGGACGTGCCAAGCTATGATTTCCACCCCTACCCAGTGGTGTTGGTAACGTCTAGCAGAAGTCCATTATTGGTGGAAGATGTCAGCAGGACAAAGAACCCATTTCACCCGCTAGTCAATGCATTACGTGTTCTCTTATGTGCCCAATCCACAAAGGGTTTGAGTCTATTACAGCCCACACTACAGCCCCTTGTTAGCTGTAGTGACTTATATGCTACTGAGGTCCCAGGTTCAATGCCTGGTATGTCAATCAAAAGGCTGGCCACTACACCAGCATTTCTCAAGCCGACGATTGAGAGGCCCCTTCAAGGACCCATTTTTAGATGCTGATAGTCTAGCAAATTACAGCCCTATCTCTAATGTTGTGCTGAGGCAGTGGCCTTTGCATTACCAAGAGTCCTCAGCCTTCCTTGGCCCCTTTTTAGATCTGGGCATGGTACACAGAATATGCCAGTCTTGTTGGTCAACGATAAAAGAATCAGCTTGGATACGTGACCTTTCCCCGTCACCAGGAGGAAATAATTGGAAATCCCTTCACTTTCTTTCTGGATTGGGCACAGAAAAGAACACATAAAACGCTGGCCTGGAAGGCAGCCTTTAATTCCCTTGGCAATGAGAGGTCAGTGATTTGCAGCATCTGGCAGGGAAGGGGAGCAGTACCCTGAAGGAGTTCTATGATCTCCTGGAGAGAATGAAGAGGGTGGTAGTGGGCAATTACTCATTTGCTTTGAGGATTCTCTGCTGTGGGGTTCTGATCTTATTCATTTTATGCGAAGGTGCTGGGTGGCTGCAGAGGAATCAACCTGCTGGGGGCAATGAATGAGATCAGCATCTCAGTAAATAATAAATGTTATCAACTTAAGTATATTCTCCCTCCTCAACTTTTTTTTTTTCTTTTCATTTTTGAGTAACTAAAAAATGGTTAAATGGATTTTAATCCAATTGTCCAGACTCATCCCGCTCAGGCCTGAGACCAAGGATGCATGCAGCCAAAAAGGAGAATTTTCCCGAAAGTTACGAACATGTAGAAACGTACAATGGATGTCTCAATGGAACCTTAATGATGGTAACATTCACCATCAGCACAAAGCTGTAATCCATAGTGCCAGGCCATCTGGAGCAGTGGTAGACCCCTGGGGGGATCTGCATGCCACAATGGAGTTTAAGCATAGGTGTGGGGCGATTTATTTTGGAAACAGACAGGATTGGCCAGAAGGCCCTGCCTTTCTAAGAGCCAAACATACAGATAGGCTGCAATCCAAAAGACACCAAAATATTAAAGGGTGTATATCATCCACTATAACGGGTGAGCAAGAAAGTGGCAATGCCTTGGTTTTCCCGGACCATCCATCCTGGTTAGCAAATCAGAGGTGCAGCTGTCTGTTCTGGGTGTCCTGTAAACCCCTCCTTGCCCAAGACTAAAATGGTAGAAGCATCAAGGGAAGAGGCAGCCCTTACAACAACATCTTTGACCCTCCTGGTCCTGTAGGATATGCCATGGGGAGGAGGACTGTGGCCATAGCAACCCCCTCTGCTCAGCACAGACATGCCCTTCCATCTCTGTGCCTGCTCGCAGCTGTGGGAAGAAGGGATTCTATGTGTCCTCTCTCCCCTCTAGTGTATCCATGCAGTGCCATGCACAATTTAGCCTTTTCTGTTGCTTTAATGCCCTTTCTTTGTATACATTGTGCTATACACTTTCATTTAAAATGGAGTCCCTGTTCACACACAATTCAAGCCCTGCACACAGATGCTAGCAGCCTGATAGAACATAGATCTCAATCCCGAGACTTCAGTGCCCTCAATCTCTTATCGAATCACAGTGAACACACACAAACCGTTGGAGATATTTTCCTCCATGAAGACAAGGAATCAATACAGTTGCCTTGTTACCACCTCTGCTCTGAGTGGTTGCTCTCTCTTTCACTTATGCTTATCTGCTATACTTGTTTTCAGCCCCACACTCACCTCCACCCTACACAGAGGTGGTAAAAATTCACTTATACCTGTGTATCTGCACTGCAGGCAAACAATCATGGCACAGAGATTAAACAAAAATATCATTTGTGATAAAGACATCAGGCAACATTTTCAAAAGCAACTAAGTCCCACTGAAAGGTCTATGGGATTTAGGAGCCTAAATTACTTAGCCTTCTGAAAATGCTACCCACACATTTCACAGCATGTGAAAATGAATATGCATACTGAGTGTTCAAGCATACTTTTCATTATACAAGGGCTTCTGAGGATGTGGTACATGACCAAGGATCTCATGGTTAGTGCTGATTAGCAAATGGAATTTCCTTTCTGCAGGAAATTCTGACATTTAGCAAAAAATTCATTCAGAGTCAGAACAATATTTCTACACTTCCCATCCAACAAACATTCTGAAAATGATTTTTTGTTTGTTTGTTTGTTTAGGAACATAGAAATGTTTCGTTTAGATAATGTCAAAACATTACAATAGTATAAAATAGTGTATAAATATAATATGACAATTAATATGATATAAAAGTCCAAATTAAATGTTTTGATATAGAAACAAAACATTTTGACATTATCAAAACAAAAAGAGTAAGTCTAAATATTTTATTTTGATATTTTTCCCAGATAGAAAATTTAACTGAAATTGACATGTTTCCATTTTGACAAAAAAGCATTTTCAAACAGAAAAAACTCTTCCACTGAAATGTTTTTGACCAGCTGTACTTACAATCCATCTAAAGAGACAAGCAACACAGCACATACAATGAAACACTCCCGGTGGCCTGATGATAGATTTATTACAGAGCAGAGCAGTTTCAAAGAAGGGAATAAATAAAAGCCACAGCAAGTGATGGGCCTACATCTGGGTATCAAACTGTCTAAAGGTTAGGGTGTTCAGATCTGGTTGTTTTGAGTCCTCATCCTGCAAAGGTTTGAGCATCCTCATCTCCCAGTGGATGTAAACTTCAGGATCAGTCCTGTGGTTATGGCTATTAGAAATTTGGATCCTGATCTGGGTTCAGATTCTGAACATCCACTGGGTTTTTCAGATCTTGGCTATGGTTGGGATCTGTCTCTAGGAACAATTTTCCTATGTTAGATTCATGGTGGTAAGAAAAAGGCAGCATCTTTTTCCATTCTTTGGGGTCCATATCCCATACTTGGGGCTCAGGAGACGGAGCCAAAAGCTATATCCGGGAGGATTGCTACATGCTTCTGAGGCTGGTGAAGAAACCCTCATCCTTGGCCAGAAATTCTCTCACATCCTTCCTTTTTTTAAACCTGCTTCTCTGTTCTGTCTCCCAGGAAATGTGACCGATACATATTTTGCTAATAATTAAATAACTCCCTGCTGGTCCTGGGTTAATTCAAGCTTTTGATTTTATATTGAGCTCAGTATTAAGGGTTAATACGATATTCCACTGTATTCTGGCAATTGGACCTAAGCCGAGGCCCACTGACTTTAATAACCTTTATACCAGACCCTACAAAATTAGAAGCAGTAATGTAGGCAATGCAAGCTTGTGGCTAAAGCAGGGGTCTCACAGTCAAGATTCCTGGCTTCTATTCCATAGTCTGCCACTGAAGCTAAGGCTAATTTTTTCAAACCTGGGTGCCTAATATAAGGCACTCTCTCAGTATATAGGCATCTAAATAAGTGGCCTGAATTCCAGAGGTTCTGAGAATCCCGGGGAAGCCCCCGTGGTGGACTCTGACTCACCCTCATGAGCATTTACACCCATTATTTGCATAAGTAAGTGATCACCAATGAAAAATGGCTCCACATTGCAGCCCCCTGTGTGTCTGTTTTTCAGTTCCTTCTGTAAAATGGGGACATCTGACACACGCACGCACACATATATATTACTTGTGTGGCTTCCATCATCATACAATCGAGCACCTCACAATCTTTAATGCATTTATCCTCCAAACACCCCTGTGAAACAGAGCAGGGCTAGCTCTTTCCCCCGTTTTACAAACAGAGGAACTGGAGCACAGAAACGCTAAGTGACTTACACAAGGCCACCCTGGAAATCGGTGGCACAGCATTGATGTACAAGACGTCATGGCTCTTGCAAGCTTCGTATTCAACAATATTGATCAGTTATTAAGGGGAAAATTAAACACATGCCAATGACTCTTAATAGCCCACTCTTCTGTATTCCTTCTGCAAAGGATTCAATTTCCAGCTTGTTTCATGAGCGCCCTGACAGGAATGCTGCATGAAGGGCTAAGAAAGTGGCTGAGAGAGCCCTTGATTCTAAATTCATATGAAAACTATATAGCCAGGGCAAATTATTCAGTCATTCCATGTAATAGCAGAGGCAGATCAGCCCTGGGCCAGAATTCGCATCAGCCAACAAACCAGATCTTCCCACCCGCACTTCTCCACGTCTATATCTGGATCCATTTGCATTGTCCACTGTGTATACTGACAGAACCTGATGCTGTTAGGAAGTGCTGAGTTAAACAGGGCTTTTCATCCCAGCAGCTAGGGCTGTCATTAACCAAGCAGCAGGAGCTTTACCTGGGGAAGTGATGGGCGGTGGGTTTCAACCCTTTGTGCTCCGTGATCCACAGCTGAGAAGAGAGGAAAGAGAAGAGGGACAGATTGGCTAGGTTACCCACCTGGAAGGTGGAGGTGAGTGCTGGGAGATCAGGAAGCTCTTTTATTTAGAGAGGTCATCAATTTATTCCAAACCCTTGGGATGCCCATATTAATGATGCCATGATACATTCCAGAAGCTCTCTGGAGCAGGGACCAGAACACTAGAACAACAGAAATATCAGGCTCAAGGCAATGTTTGTGCTTTTCATATTGTTCATTTTGGAGCAGATATTCTGTTCTCACTGGTGGGTGTAATTCCAGGTTTGTTTTCTAACTTCCCTCACCTACTTCCCAGGGGTCCAAGTGGTTGCAATGGAATGGTATGGGAAAGGACAGAGTATTTTCCTTTGGAGAATATCAGGATGAAGCATGAAAGTGGGAGCCAGAACTTCTTGAGGTGTAATCTCGGCTTTAACATAGTTGCTCTGTGACCTCAGGCAAATCACTTAAACACGCTCTGTGTGGTTTCCCCAGCTGGATAATGTGGAATAGTGATACAGTTTTACCTAGCTCATGGTATAAGGCCAGTAGAGTTGGGCAGGAACTAGATTTTCCATTTGGTGGGAAATTCCACCATTTTATTTTATATTTTTCCATTTGAAAATGGAACAAAAGCAAAAACAAAAAAACCCCAACACTGAAATTTCCAGCAAAACAAAAGTCTGAAAATAATTCATATTGTATTGATCATAACATTTTCTTTCAACAAAGCTGAAATTCATCATGCTGATTTTGACTTTTCCAAGTGTTTATATTATATAATATAACTGAAAATATTGAAACCAAAAGTCATTTTGAAACAGAAAATTGAAACTGTTGGTTCTGGAATACTGTAACCTTGGGGCTTAGACCCTCAGGTTTATTAATGCAAACCTTTATTTGACCAAAAGCATGGCCTTGCATTTACAATTATGATAAAAGCAATGAATGCCAGATATACAGAAAAAGTTACTGGCCAATTACCTTCTCCTGGGGTGCAGGCAAGTCACAACAGATTTCTCTTACGAGGCTCCAACTACGCCTTACACTCGAGTATATTTATACATTTGTCACATTAGAGCAACCATCCGATCAATTATTAAGCATTGTGTCTTGCATAACTTCTGTTTACATAACTTTTGCTGCCCATGCTATTTTTGTGTTACCTTACTCCATACAAAAACCTTCCTTGCTTTCAATATGGTGACTTTTTGTCAGTACCTTTTGTGTATTTATTGTACTGATTAATTTCCTCTTATCTATGTCAAAACATCACCTTCGTCCCACATAGCAGATGAATTTAGCAAGCAATGCTCAAGCGAAGCAAAGATTTGGTAGAAATCAATTAGCTTAGCATAAGTATTACCCTGGTCTGTCCAGACTCATTCACTGTACATGATCCACACTATTGATATTTCCAACAAAACGTTCCATTCCATTCTCATCAGAATGAGGCTTTCTTTCTTTCTTTCTTTCTCTTTCTTTCTTTCAACTGAAAGTTTGTCAAAATTCATGTTTCTGTGAAAGATTTTGCTTCTGACAAATCGACCTTTTGTCATGAAAAAAAAAAGTTCAATCAAAAAATGTCCAATCATCTGTAGTAGTGAGGCTAAATTAATTTTGCAATGTCAGCATGAAGGAAAGATAATCTAATGGGCAGAGAAGTGGACTGGGACTCAGGTGACCTAGTTCAATTCCTGGCTCAGTGAGAGGATTCCTGTGTGACCTTGGACAAGACACCATGGATATGTCACACTAGAAATGCTGCTGCAGCTGCACCACTGTAGTGTTGTAGTGTAGACATTACGGCGATGGAAGGGGGGTCTTCCGTTGCTGTAGTAAATCCACCTCTTTGAGAGGCAGTAGATAGGTTGACTGAAGAATGTTTCCATCAGCTTAGTGGTGTTTACACCAGGATTTAGGGTGGCTTAACTGTGTCTCTTCAGGATGTGACGAGTGATGTGACGACGGGAGTTATGCAAGTTTTTTGCATAGCTTACGTAACTCCCGTCGACTGCCTCCGAATCCTGGAGGTAAGTGTAGACAGTGTCTAAGTTTTAGGTATAGACCAGGCCTTAGCCTCTCTGTGTCTCAGTTCCCCATCTGTAAAATGGGGAGAGCACTACTTCCCTACCTCACAGGGATGTTGTGAGGATAAAATCTATTAATGATTGTGACACAGATACTCTGGTGATGTGGGTGCATATAAGTGTCTAGATGGATGCTAAAAAATCCTGTGTTAAGTACTAGCTATTATTATTTTGGCGTAACTTAACATGGAAACTGTGGAGGAGTGGACTAATTTGGATAATATTCTGGATAATAATTAATATCATTAATAATAAATTCAGGTTCAGGGCAATGTTGGATTGAAACCACCTAGACCATACTTTTGTGAGGCTCAGGAAAGTTTGGTTAACATTGTTATTATTATCCATTTTCATTTTATACCTGCCACTTCACTTCCTGGCTGTAGCTGGCACCAGAAACAGAAGAGCCAATAAACTAGATGCAAGGATGTTGTCAGAGTGTTTCCAACCTAGCTGGAAGCAGGAAATACCACAATTCTTGCAAGAAAGGCTGTTCCCATGAGATTGCCAGCCCAGCATCCCAAAGCCAACTAGCTAAGCAGTGAAACTGTTGGGGCTTATCTGAATGCGACTTCGCAGGCTTGTGAGGTTCACTGCATGGAGTTGATGAATGTGGCTGGTGTCAGTCTGCATTTCCAGAATATAACTAATTGGTATCTCCTGGGATTTCACAGTTGTAACTATGGTGCACACCACAGCCACTCAGAAATTCAGGGCCACAGCGAGGCTGCATCTTCCATCCTTTTAGTCCAAATGTTAATTTGAGATATAGGGACATTAAACACCTACCTAGGGATTAAGACGAAGAGTTGAGCAGCTCCAGTTGCAGTAAAGGACAGTGGCATACATACACACCAGCCATTTTACTGGAGGTGTGATCCTGCAATGTGAGGCCCCAATCTAGCAAGCATTTAAGCACATGCTGAAATTTAATCTCAGGGGTACTTCAATAGGCTTAGTCTCATGCTTAAAATTAAGCATGGGTTTAACCTGTTTGCTGAAATGGGGCCAGTGTTTAGCACCTTACAGGATCTAGCCCTAATCTCTCCCATGACTCTGTCCTTTACTATTTTATCAGCATCCTATAGCAAGCTGTGAAGTTGCTGCAGCACAGAAATATTTCAGATACAAACAGCATTTGTTAGTCCCTTCCCTCTGGTAAAGTGCAGCAGGCAAAACACCTCACTCAACCTGCCAAGAAGCAAATGTGGGACACAAGGAAAAATTATTGGTGCATGAAACTTAAAGAGATATGTGACTCATTTCTTTACTGCAAACGATGTGTTCTGCTATTTCTCTTTCCTGGGTCTACTTTTCTAATGGAAATAGTTTACAAGTAGTGTGAAAAAACCTGGATTTGTGTGAAGGATCTCTCTAATTTATGTAATATAAGGGATAAATGAGAGGTGTGGAGGTTAGAACAAGGGCCTTGTTGGAAATCCAAGGACGGTGTTTAGAGGAGTGTAGTGTTTAAAGCTGGTGACCGGGAGTCAGGATACCTGGATTCTTGTTTCATCTTTGCAACTGTCATCTTTGGCAATTCAACGTCCCTCTGTAAAGTAGGGATAATGACAGTTTTGTCCTCTGTATAATCTATCACCTGTATCTATCTCACATGGTATTTGAATACCTTACAACAATTATCTTCTGAGCCGTCAAATACACACCTCATTTTTTGCTATCCTTTTTTCAGAAACAAATGGGATGATGGTATTTACTTACCTCACCGAGGTGTTGAGAGCTTTCATTTCTGTTTGTAATGTCATTCGAACTCTTTGGATAAAAGCTGCTGTCTTAAGGCAGCTGAAGTACAGAATATAATTAGCAAACATGCAGATATCGGTCATGATGAAATTAAATGTACATTCAAACATAGGTAACTTCCATGTAACACAAAATATTGACCTATTTTTGCTACAGAACCTCAGAGGTCTAAAGGAAAGAGAATTACAAGGCAGGGGATGAATTTTAAACATTCAGGCCTGAATTCTCATTTACACAAAGACTGCTTTACAGTGTAAAGTCTACACCATTCTGGCAGTGTAAAGGGACCTAAATTTGGGTGCACATTTACAATAACTATAAGGTAAGTTTACATTAGCAAAATAGTGTGATGGGACTTTCCTGTAACTGAGAACTGAGCCCTCAACACGTTCTCCAGGCAGTGTTGACTGTTGAGCGGGATGCTGCTCACAATTAAGCTTATCTTCCATTCAAATTCATTAAGGGACATTATTCTGACACACTGTGCATGTTCAAATTTGATATATGAATTTATAAGGGCCACTGTGTCATGATGTTCTCTACTGAATGAACCTGATTTTGTCTGCCATATTATAAATAGGGATATTCCGTTCTTAGTGCTAATTATTATTCTGCTAGTTATTATTAAGTATTTCTATTACATTAGTGCCTAGAGAACCCAACTGACTGCAAGATTGTATTTTGCTAAGAGAAGTATAAACACACAGCAAGAGACAGTCCCTGCCCCAAAGAGATTACAGTCCAAATAGGACAGGCAGGTAAACCACAATGCCCTCCTTCATTCTAAGACTATATTATTGTGACGGATACAAAGGCTATACATTTGGGGATCTCCCTCCCCTCTTCTGACCCCCACCCAGTCTCTGCAAAGTCTCTCGGATGCCTTCAGCATTGGGGCGGCTCCAGAATGCCATATAACACATTAGTTTGAGACTTGAGGTTGTTAGCAGTTAGGTTTAATAGACCTTGCAATATTGCCTTAAACACAAAATAATCCCACTTAGTAGGCTTTATGGCTTCCATGGGGACCAGCCCTGTAGTGTGTATTAATGTTTAATGCCAAATAACATCATTTCAGCAGCTATGGGTAGAAAAGACACTAATAAAATATTTAACTTGATTGTGATATAATTGTCTAGACTGATGGTGAAAGTCATGTTATTTCCTCTTCCTTTGCCCCTACTTCTGCTCCCTGCTCCTAACGCGTTTTCTTCCAGCCTACTTCTTGAACCCAGGTTTGCCCACTTCTTCTTAGTGTCTGGGTGGATATTGTTCATAAGTTGATTAGGGTCTGGCAACTGATGACTGTTTGGATGAAGATCTGGATTCAGGGTTAGGAATCACCCAAGCTCTTTTCATTCTTACCCCAATCCTGAGCTTAATGAACATGGTGGAGGGCAGATACTCATTGTCTGTGTGTTCCTGTCTTTGGTCTGATGTGAACAGAGACAATCAAAATACCGTGCAACTCCGCATCGGAGAGAATAGATTGGTGCTTTGACTGAGGACTGTTCCATTCATTCCCCAAAGGACTTGAACTGGGATTGGAGGTCAGATATCACTTCACCTTAATACAAAAAGCCCATTCTCCCTTCACAGCAGGAATTCAATAGAAAGAAGAGTGTTCAAAGGAGAACTGATCCAGGGAAGCTGACAAAGGAGGTAGTTACTGAGGGGTTTAATAACCAAACAGGGATATGTGTGCAGTACAGCTGATCATTATTGGAGACAGATGCTGATGCTTATCTGATGGAGAAGGAGAGTGAACTTATAACTTTGCATTATGTGGAGGAAGCGAAACCGTTTGTGTTCATACTCTGAGAAACAGAGGTAAGGACTGAACAGATGACTAGAAGTTCGGCGCTCAACCTGTGTTCTATCCCGGTTCTGGAACCATGGTCAGAAGATACCTAAGAACATATGAGTTCTTCTCATCCAGCCTCAAACACTTACTCCCTCTATGGCACTGGGCAAGTTGTTCATCTCTCTTTATTCTTGCTATTTATTACTACTGTGTCCAGAGACCAAAGCAGCCAGTGAGGATCAGGGCCCCACTGTACCTGGTGCTATAGAAACATCTAGGAAACCGTGATCTCTGCCTCAGAGCACTTACAAAGAGTTAAGCAAAAGGAAGAGAGGATTATTTTTGGAAGGAAAAAAAACAACAAGATTTTGCCATTTTTATTCAAATTTTGAAAAAATAATGAATTTTTTAAATGGAAAATTTGAATTTAAAATTTTCAGCCAGCTCTATTGACATTCTGGGACATGACAGGAAAAAGGAAGATGGGAGAGAGGAAGAAAGTAGAACACACGTTACAAGGATAACCGCTGAACCATGGTATGAAGCGGTACAAAATACGTCCCGTTGGGCCTGTATTATTATTACAATCTTTTTTTAATCACTTCCTACATTCTGTTTATTAATTTCTATCGTTTCTGCCTATTTATTGTAACCTATTTATGTTTTTCTATTAAACCTCTGCCTGTAGTGTTTCCATGATATTTTATTTAAACCTGTCTTTTTCCATTTTTATACACATCTACATACCTGCCTAACCAAAGACTGTACCCAACTGTCTTTGCTAGCTCTGTTGCTTCTCCCTACCCCCACCTCTCTTTCTCTGTCTGCCTTGATTTCCCCATACACAGCTACCCGACAGGAGTGTCCTGAGCTGTGTGGAAAGTGTTTGGAAGATTACACATGTTAAGTATAACCATAATATTGAGCAGCAGTATGGTCTAGCTGGGAGGATAGTGGTCAGTGAGACTTGGGTTCTGGTCCTAGTGGTGTCATTGACCTTCGAGTTCAATAGGCAGTGATCAATGGCTTGATGTCCAGTTGGCAGCCGGTAACAAGTCGAGTGCCCCAAGGATCAGTCCTGTGTCAGTTTTGTTCATCGTCTTCATTAATGACCTGGAGGATAAGGTGGATTGCACCCTCAGCAAATTTGCAGATAACACTAAGCTGGGAGGAGTGGTAGATACAGTGGAGGGTAGGGAGAGGATACAGAGTGACCTAGACAAATTAGAGGATTGGACCAAAAGAAATTTGATGGGGTTGAACAAGGACAAGCGCAGAGTCTTGCACTTAGGGCAGAAGAATCCCATGCACTGCTACAGACTGGGGACCAACTAGCTAGCAATTCTTCAGAAAAGGACAAGAAGCTGGATATGAGTCAACAGTGTGCCCTTATTGCCAAGAAGGCTAATGGCATATTGGGTTGAATTAGTAAGAGCATTGCCAGCTGATCAGGGGAAGGGATTATTCCTCCCTATTTGGCACTGGTGAGGCCACATTTGGAGTACTGTGTCCAGTTTGGACTTCCCACTACTGAAAGGATGTGGAGAAATTGGAGAGAGTCCAGCAGAGGGCAACAAAATGATTAGGGAGCTGGAACACATGACTTATGAGGAGCGGCTGAGGGAAGTGGACTTGTTTAGTCTGCAGAAGAGAAGAATGAGAGGTGATTTGAAAGCAACCCCCAACTACTTGAAGAGGGATTCCAGGGAGGATGGAGCTAGGCTGTTCTCAGTGGTGGCAGATGACAGAACAAGGAGCAATGGTCTCAAGTTGCAGTGAGGGAGATCTAGGTTGGATATTAGGAAACACTTTTTCACTAGGAAGGTGGTGAAGCACTGGAATGGGTTACCTAGGGAGGCGGTGGAATCTCCATCCTTAGAGGTTTTTAAGGCCTGGCTTGACAAAGCCCTGGCTGGGATGATTTAATTGGAATTGACCCTGCTTTGAGCAGGGGGTTGGACTAGATGACCTCCTGAGGTCCCTTCCAATCCTAATGTTCTATACTCTGTGATTCTATGATTCTGTATGACCTTTAGTCACTTTGCCTTTCAACTTGTGCCTGTGTCTCCTCTTCCACCCTTTGATTGGCTTGTCGACTGCAAGCTTTAGCACGTGGACTGTCTGTTGCTATTTGTTTGTACAAAGCCCAACACTATTTCTCTAGTCACCGCTATGGAGCTCATGACTGTAGTATTGAAGTGCTTCCAACACAATACCTTTCTGAGGTAGGGAAGATTTATCCCATTCTGCAGATGAGGAATTGGGGCATGGAGTAGGTAAAGTGACCTTCCTCAGGTCACGCATCGAGTCAGTGATAGAGACAGGAATTGATGGTAGGTCTCCAGTGCAGTGACTTTACCAACAGACCATCCTTCCTCCTCACTTAGGACCTCTCTGCGCAACCACAATACTATTAATTGTAATATTCCCCCACAGGAACTGGAGGAAGATTCAAAACTGTCCAGTGGAGAAAGCCAGCGGGGATTATTCTAGGATGACATTCATTGCATCTCATATATTGAATTCTTTCCTTTTTCATTTGGTGTCACTTGCCCTGGTCGGGAATCGTTCAACACAACTTTTTAAACAGGTTACACACACTGTTTTTGCTTTCTGAAGTGCCACCGAACTCGCTTGCAGCAGCACAAACACATGCTGTGCACTCCTGCGGACTCCCGCATACTCCCGTCACACACTATCCCACCACCGACACCCAGTCACACTCTGTATTCTGATTTACCCGTGCAAACACATGCAGGGTCACAATCACATGCTGTCACTTCATCTCACTCTCACATAGGACCTTTTGATGACATACATCCATACTGACGCAAACACAGGCACTTTGGATCTCTCTCTCTCTCTCTCTTTCTCTCTCTGACACAGACACACACACACACACACACACACACACACACACACACACACACACGCTCTGGGAGCTGTAAATGTATGGTGTACACATCCCTCTTCCAACCAAACCTTTTACATGTGGAATTTAGACGAGACCACATGGTCAGTGGTGAATAGATCATTAATACAATCTGGGACCTTCTCCCGTGTATCTTTGTCACAAAACAGAAGGGTAAGGACCATCCCTGCAGTGTGGCTAGTAACCCCATTCACCTTCCATCAATGTAAAGCAAAGCATCACCCAGTAGGGGGCCTAGCGCCCATGCTGTGAGTGGGGAGGTAGCATGATCTAATGACAAAGGCACTGGAATGGGAGTTGGAAGCTCTGCCACTGACCTGCTGTGGGACCTTGGCAAGTCACTTCATCCCCTTGTGCCTCTGTTTCCCCTCCCAATTCATTCTGTCTCGCCTACACTTCATGCTCTTCAGAGCAGAGCTGTCCCTTACTATATGCATGTGCAGTGCCTAGCACAGTGGGGCCTTGACCTTAGTTGGAGCCACTAGGTGCTACTTCAATACAAATAACAAAACAATTGTTCATTTGTCCCATTCCTCACAGGCCTATCCTGTCAAGCCAGCTGTCTGGTGTGCTCTTTATCCTTCAAAGTTCTGCAGGATTTTTTTTTTTTTTTTTTGCCTCTGAAAATTGGATAATTATTATTTTATTTCTTTTTTTTTTTGGCACCAGTTTAAAGCAAGAGCCAGGTCTTTCTAGATTACTCAGATTGCATGGAGTATGGATTACAGATCATCGGAGATACATGAAAGCAGAAGACACATTTATCTGGCACAGCATTAAAGGGATGCTAGACACGTAATTGAAGCCCAGGGTGCAGCCACCTTGCGCATCCGGCCTCCTCTCACCTTTGTGGCATTGCAGAGAACTTCCCCGAGTGAAGTAACTGGGAGTCGGGGTGCAGTTCACTTGGGTCATGACCTCACTGCTTCACAGGGGAATGCATGCTCTCAGAGAAGGGATAAAAACCCCATGGATATACATATCAAACAGTGAAATACAGTCAGACACCCTGAACCACGATACAAATAGACCAAGGGCATTTTTAACCTGGTTTTAAGTTTCTTTTCATGTTGTGCCAAATATTTGAAATAATTAACAAGAAAACACTTCTCTGTGATTACATTTTTTTAACCATTTTTCTCTCTCTTTCTCCTCTCTCTTTTTTACCTTCTACTACTTTCCTCTGTTCTTGCTCTCTTTCTCCTCTCCCTCTCTTTATTTCCTCCTCCCCTCCCTTCCTCTCTTCCTCCACAGGACTCCACAGAATGGAGCAAGAATGAGAGGAAAAAGGCAGACAGAAAAGCATGAACTGGAGGCTTGTTGAGTTCCTCTACTTCCTGTTTATATGGGACCATATAATAGTACAGCCCTCCCACCAGGAACCAGCTGTTACCAACCAACATGTCTCCAAGGAATTTGATTGGCTTATTTCGGACAGGGGGCCTTTCCACCACTCACGGAGCTACTTATCCTTTGTGGAAAGACATCGTCAAGGATTTACAACCAGATATAAAATATACAGGTATGTTGGCTTCCTACAGAGCTCATAGCTCTGCAGCCAGTGGGAAACTCTGAGGGGTCACTCTTACAGTCACGGTAGTTGGTGGTCATTGGCTGAGAACAGCCAATATCTTCATTCAGCCAGGGCGTGCTTCTTGACTATCTGATGCCTTTCATTAACAATGACAAGTGCTTGAAAGACGCAGATTTACAGTAGATGCAAAGCTCTGACATAAGCGATGAAGGTGCATGGGTACCATGGTGACTAGCACAACATAAAACCAAGGTAGACAGACAGATCGGAGCTCAGGGGAGAACCTGTCAGATGTGCAAGGGAATGTGTCATATATGGGCAAAGATTAAATACATGGATGCACAAATAAGCACATCAAAATGCATCTACCTCTGAGCACGCAAACGTGAATAAAAATCGCTCCGCATGCCCATCATCTGCCTACAATACATACATTCACAAGCTGACATACCAATATGTACAATCGTAGCAATGTAGGGATAGAAGTGACCTCAAGAAGACATCTAGTCCAGTGGTTTTCAACATTTTTTCATTTGCGGACCGCTAAAAAATTTCACATGAAGGTGTGGACCCCTTTGGAAATCTTGGACATAGTCTGCGGACCCCCAGGGGTCCATAGACCACAGGTTGAAAACCACTGTTCTATAGTAACAACAACCTTTCGCAGACTCCTTAGACATAGTCTGTGGGCCGCCAGCGGTTCACGGACCACAAGTTGAGAACCACTGATTTAGTCCATCTCCCACATTGAGTCATGCTTACGTATACCTAGTGCAGAAACATACCACCATGCCAGTTTTCACACAACTATATTCATACACTAATATTTATCTCTAGAAGTACTATGCACCCTGAGCAGTCCAAAAAGAAGTCAGCAGCACTCCCCAAATGACAATCATGAGATTGGCTTAAAAATCATGAGGCTTTTTTTTTTTAAAAAAACAGAAATAATAAGTGGTGGGTTCTTTTTATTTGCCTTCTGCTTTCTGAGCCTTTAGGCTTCATTCACTTCATGTTTTCAACCTTGTCTCTGAAAACACAAGAACAAAAACCTTATTTGTGTTAACGGAAACTGAGATTCTTCTGCCATCTCTTGCTTACAGAAGCTGAGGCTTTTGGGAAAAAAACACCAAATAGTGTGATAAATTTGCGGGCACTGGCAGTGCTCCTATACACATGTGCATACCTCCATATGTGCATAGGCTCCAGTATATGATTGCATAAGACACTTATCAACGTGCCAGTGCAAACAGATAGGTAGGAATGTAACACAGGCAGGAAGATAGCTCATTGCACTCACACAATAAAAAAACACCCCAGAAAAGACAGTGTGCCCACACACAATGTTTCTTAGGAGGCACAATTCCAGAGGCACCTGCAGATGTAGAGTAACCCCACAATATACTGGCTGAGATTGTCCACTGTGGCTCCAGGAGGGTATAGCAGGGAAAAGCATAGCCTACAGGCTGGTGAGGGGCTAAGGGGGTTTGCAGACATTGTTCTGTCTTCCCCATTAATGGGTGCCTCTGAGGGAAGACGCATCCCCCTGCTACTTTGGTTTTTGCTGCCCCTTTTCCCCCAAGGGCTCCACATCCCGTAGCAGCAGAGAGTGCACGTATGTTGCAGGGACTCCATTTCTGCTCCTGGGACACACTCAGCACCCTGGCATAGATCAGGGGCTGCAAGGGGAACTGTGCAAGGCTGCCCATGGTTGCTCTATGCAGTGTGCGCCAGGAGAACTCTCCCCAGCCAGCTAATGGGGCCCTGTACGCCCCCTAGTGCTATACAGGGGCCATGGTGGGACGGAGCATGCCTCCCACTGTGTGCGTGATGCATGTATTCAAACACCCCCATGTACGTATACGCATATGCATAAAGCATAGATCAGTGAACACCCACAATAAAATAAACATAGACAAGGAGGGAGAAACATGCAACGCATTCCGACATTACATTATATGCCGTCTTTCCACACAGATTTTATCCACACAACACTTTGTGGAGTTAAACAATGGGGTTAATAAAGGGAGGTATTAAGAGGCATCTACAGAAGGGATACAAGTTATGTTTTTAAATGAAGTATGAAATGAGATGGAAATTCATTGAGGAATCGCGAGAGACTAGGAAGTTGTTGCAGATGGCAGACTGCGGAGAAGAAGGTTCTCACACCAAAAGCAGTGAGATTGTGAGAATGAGTTGGTTAGAAGTGGCAGGGGGGAGAGTAGCTAGAGAAATAGAATCTGTATGCTATACCCCAACAAATCCAGAAAGGATTAAGAAAGCTGAAAGCAGTTTCAAACCAGACCCTAAAATGAAGAGGAGAATCAGTAACGGATCTGTTTGTCTGTGATGTTTCTAAGGCATCTGTCACAGTAGTATCCCAAGGATGGGGATGCTATGGTCCTGCTTCTTTGTACATGTGAGGAGGTGAGCAGTACATTCTGCACACACTGGAATCTAGAGAGGTGGGATGATGTCATGATTCACAAGATAGAGACAATGTGAGATGAGTCAGAGAGTTCAGAGGCAGAGGAAAATGCCAAGGTTATGGACAATGGAGGTAGCTGGAAGGTGTGAGTCAAGAAAGGACGTGGAAGAGCTGGAGTTGTGGATGAGCAATAACAGTAAATCACAATACAGAATGCTGGACACTGAGCTCTGGAGTTCTGCTTTAGGTCTCTGGTTTAGGTTAGGTGCCTCTAAGGAAGCTGAGTGCTTTTGAAAATTCAGGCATGGGTGTCACAACCGGAGCTGCTGCCTTTTACAGATCTGCTCCCCTCGGCCTTGATCCTGCTCAAGTCACTTGGAAGAAAACCAAAACCAAACCAAAACCAATCTCCCATTGATTTAAATAGAGCAGGACCAAAGTGCTTTATGTAGGTGTTCAATGGGGTAGTGCGGCCTTTTTAAAAATCTGGTTCCAATTGTGGGTGCTGAGTCCTTTTTTCCCGATCCTCAGCTGATATAAGTCAGCGTGGCCCTTTTAAAGTCCATGGAGCTATGCCATTTTTTACTAGCTGAAAACTGGGCTCATGGTCCTCAAAGCATCCAGAGCACAGTGCTTTGTTGGAATTGGGGGCGGGGGGATTTCATTTGGTGGGCTGCACAAACTACTGCAAAGGTTTGCAAAGCAAGCTGGATTCCACAAACCATTTAATTCCTGTTTAAAGACAAGTTTCCTCCTAAAGGGTGATTCTCTATCACTCCTCAGATTTGTCTAGCTAGTGCTCTGCATTACGGATAGCAAAGCCTCCCTTAGAAGCTGGTGTAGCACATGGGTGTGCCCCAAATATGGAGTGTTGCGTTTTCACTGGTGTTTTCGCTCTGCGCTTTGTTTCACAGACTCTCTGTGTTTGTTGCTCAGTCTCTGTGCCTTTTCTTTACTTGGTTTTTCCATGTGTTTTGCCATCTCTGCTCCTTTTCCCACAGCATCTCCAAAGCCCGATGACACTAGAATTCGAGTCAGCCATTCCGACCCATGAATTTCGAGTGGGTGTGAAATTAGGCAAAAAGAGCTCACCCGTCCCTAATTGGAACACTGTAACTTGTTTAGTGGTGATTTCCCCCGGGTGTCTTGCTGTGCGGAAACATGGACACAGCACATTAGAACCGTATCATTTGCATTGAAAACCCTTAGAGATAAAGCCACTGCCAATGTTACGCAGCAACACAAAGCAAAAACACAGGATTTTCTAGTGTTTGCAGTCAGCCTTACAAAAAACAACCCCTTGTTCTCCCCTTTCCTGCCACGGCTGAAGCTCAGACATTTACCAGCAGGCCAAGTGCCTTCCTCCAGTTGGCAAAGGCATCCAATGCAAAAGAACTCTTTGCCTTCTGCAAAATTCCTATGGGACAGAATAAGCCATTGATATTCTTTCCATAGAACATTTAAACCAGCCTCTAGAATTCTACCTTGGAGATATAATTCTGTTTCATTCTATAGGTTGATAGAACGGATCCCTCTCTTTATTATATTCTACAGGATTTTAGGGTCATTTCCCTAGAACCCTGAAATGATTATTTTGCTTGTAACTCTTAGTTTAGGTTTGTATCTCACATTTGTTCTGGAGAGGTAGAGAGAAGACATGGAGAGCTGTTTTCTAACAAGTGTTGGGTCATGGACAGTATGGATAGAGCCAAGATGTGAAGAATAAGCATTTTTCAGACTCAGCTCATGGTAATGAGGCTATTTTATGGTGGGGTTGAGGATGGAAAGTTCTGCACTGATGATTGTCATATGAGCTGTGTTAATGTGGATGGGCTGGCGTTACTGGATGCTGGCTTGTGGGCTGCCTGTATGGTCATCTTGGTGGAAGGACACACAGTACTGGGAGCACAGTTTAATGGCTATAGCTCAGGAATAAGAGAAATTGGAGTTCTGTTTGTGGTTCTGCCATGGACTCATCGTGTGGCCTTGGGCAAGTCACGTCACAGCTCTATGCCTCAGTTTCCACATCTGTAGAATGGAGATAACAATACTTGCCTATTTCCCCGAGCCATTCTGAGGTTTAATTAATTAATGTCTGTAAAATGTTCTGAGCTCTTTGGAAGTGCAGTGCTATAGAGAAACAAAGAATCATTTTTTTACTGAGCGGCTAATAATGGACTGGCTTGATAGGGAAGCTGAGGGTATAATTGGGAGAGGAAAAGTGGACTTTCCAAGTGCATTTATGTATTTCAGTTCCTAAAGAAAAAAGAAAAAAATGTGTCCATTCCAACCTCTAGACACTTCATCATCTCTTAAAATCACATACGTCCCTGTACAATAAACAAAGACAAATTAAATGGGTGACAGTTCAAAGCTCTTTTGTTACATAAGCTAGTTACGAAGATGGCTCCAAGTATATAAAAGAAGAGAAGCAGAAGAAGTTGTGGGTTACAATGAACATAGAGATTAATTGGAGCTGGTTGGGAGGACGAAAGCCAAAAAAAAAAAATCAGAAATAAATTTGCAAAAATAATTTCTAATTTTTGTTCAAATTACAAAACTCATGTTTTTAAATGTAAATATTTCTGCTTCCTTTATATGCAGAGTATGATTTTGAATAGTGTATAAAGAGTTAATGAACGATTAATAGATGCCATATGCATTTGCAGACACTAATGTGTGTGTGAGAGATGGTTATAGGCACATCCGCAGAAGGTGTTATATATGGATATAAAGCAGGGTTATAAGCAATATGTAGATTCTATAACAATCAACTAACCACCAAAATATCTATGAATAATGTATTAACCCTTTATATACTCTTTATAAATGCTCTCAATATGAAATATGATCAAAATTTCAACCAGCTCTGGTATTACACTGATATTATAACACTAATAAGATGTATCGATGGTAGGTAGACTGTCAGTGTATCTGTGACATTCTATAGCTCATCAGACAGTTTAGCTGTTACCCTGGGATGGGCTCTGAGAATGAGATCTTCATCCCCATTCTGACCCCTTTGCACTGGGTAAAAGGTACCTGAAAAATCCCTTGGAGTGGGTGCTCAACAACTCTGAAATTCTATGGGAATTGATATAGCTAATGTTAGCCACCCCACTCGGTTCCATTTTGATCAGTGCATGCCTGTGGTTAGAGGAAAAGGACAAGGAGTCCACAGACCTGAGTTTTGTTCACCGTTTTGCCATTGTCATCTTCCTGGCCTGTTCATTTGTTCATGTCACTCCTCTTGTTGAATCCCTTCACTGTCTGCCTGTCTATTGCAGCGAATTGAAATGATTGGTCACCTCCTTCAGGACTCTGTATCAATCTTATCCTCCTTTGGGTTGAGTTACACATTTTTCTCCCTGCCACCTGCCCTGCTCATATTCTTCTCCTTGTTAGCCCATTTGTCAGTCTCCCCAACAATCCCCTCTGTGCCTTTATTCATCTGTGCATGGTCTGACATCTCTGGACCATCCCCAAAGCTCTGTCCCCTTTACTCTAAGTCTTTCTTACGACCCACTTCTGCTGTGCTGCTGCCTACAGAGAATCTTGCTATTTTATAGGTGTAGAAAATACTTCTTATCGTTCCACTTCCCTGACCTCTGTTTACTTGTCTGTCCATCCATCTTCAGACAGTTGGTTCCTTGGGACAGGGGCTGTCTGCCTCTCCTTATATGTTGGGAAAGTCTCTAGCTTATCACGAGTGCTACCACAAACAAACAGAACACTCGTCGACTCCCTGCGTAATTTTGGGTGAGTCACCTCCCTCTGACTCAGTTTCCCCATCTGTATGAAACCCCTATGTAACTCTGCCCCAATCCAGTTGTGGCTGGGCCACAGAGAGAACTTGATGAGCCTGCTATAGCCTTTGCTAACAGAACACGGGTCTTTTAAAACCAGAG
This sequence comes from Emydura macquarii macquarii, assembly GCF_026122565.2. NCBI lineage: Eukaryota > Metazoa > Chordata > Testudines > Chelidae > Emydura > Emydura macquarii. The sequence goes on from NW_027130828.1 coordinate 13,780,348, forward strand.
TTCCCCCGTTCACTGCCCACAGCTGTTGATCCTTTACCTGGTAAAGGGTTAATGATACCCAACTTTGTAAAGCAATGTGAGATCCTTGGGTGACTGGTGCCATACGCGTGAGGTAGTATTAATTCTATCCTTAATTTGCTGCCTGGAGCATGGGTTTATGAAGTGCATGGCCAGCAGTGGCAGGGGTGTGATGTCTGCTCTATATCCATTCATAGGGATAAACACCTTTTTCTAGCCACACACTGAGAGCTTGATTCACGTGTGCACTGAAGCCCCTTGACACCATCCTTGATATGCAAAGGGGCCTTAAAGTGAGCATAAATGTAACATACTCCCACTTTTATTCCCTTCATGCTGCCAGAGAGGTATAAAGAGGCCAGAGTGTAAATGAGAATCAAGCGCTAATTCCTGAAATGGGTTTTGTGTGCGTGTGTGTGTCTGTGTGTGTGTGTGAGAGAGAGAGAGAACGAAAGCCACAGCTACAATCTTCCCCATTCAGAGTGTGCCCGTTCCCAGTGCCACTAGGCCATTGTTAGGTTTCATTTTCACTCTCATTCACAAACTATCTGGATTTGCAGGAGTCAATAAAGACTGCAGAGCAGAGAGTCTGCATGCCGTAGAGGAGATACACACCCTAGGCCAGTCTGCAAAATAATGCTCGTCAATTCAGTCACCTTTCTTAGCAACTTCCCTATCACGTAAGCAACTGTGGCATTTCTGCCCACTAAGAAAGCTGTAGAGAAGATAAAGCATCATTCTACATTTGGAGCATTTATCAGCATTACCAGTGAGGTGCCTGTAATGGGCGACTCACCCTATCTCAGCCCCTTCCCATATCTAATTATCCTCTTCACATTCTAGGCTGCAGCCTGTATCATTTACCCAATCTCATAAACTCCTTGCCCAGTACAGTACAACATGGTGTGCAAGACTCTGGTGAGAATTCTCAAAAGTTGAAAGGAAATTGACTTTACATTGATCTTAGACCCCAAAACAAAATATGGACAAAAACAAAATATGGACACTCCCCAAACCGGTAGTTTAGAAAACAACCCGCTGCCTTCTCATAGGTTAGGAGTTTGTTGTAGTCTCTTTATTGCCTCTGTGATGAAACCTGGAACTCATATCCCTAACCATGCCTTATTTTAATGGCTCTCTGTCTATCACTCATACCCCATAGCAAGCTTTCTGTACAACTATAGTAGCTTAGATGCCAATCACATCTGAAGGAATATTATCAAGGTTCCTCTCCATTGAATTCAGGAAACTCTTTCCTCTGGTATAAACTGATGGACACCATTATATTGCTTATTCTTTGGTTTGGTGTGGTGTTTTAGTCGCTCTGCGATTCTCGTGACAGCAAGGAAGTTTTCCTGTGAGGGGTTTACTCGATGTCTCCTTTACACTGATAATCTTTTATGGTCCCGAGTCGGAGGTTCGATTTTTTAGCAGTAATGTAGCAGCTAAAGGACTGAAGGAGAAGAGATGAAAGGAAGTTCTTGTTGACTCTGTGTAGAATAAGCAATGGGATGCTGCACAACGCGGCATGTAAAAAAATGAAATGTACGTCGTTTATATTATGCATGTAAACCAGTGATGTACATTGGTTTGTAATCAGTAAACACCTTGTAAATAAATGTGCGTAAACCAAGAATTTAAATCAATTTACATAACATGGGTAAACAATGAAACCTTCCAGCCTTCTCCTCAATGTAAACCTTAATCTGAAAATGACATTAACACAAGTTTACGCAACTTTATGAGAGAGATGCAATTTACATTCCCATCTCACCACTTTCATACTGCAGCTTGGCAAAGATGACACAGTCAGGAGACTGGTGTCAGCCAGCCAATTACATCACGTAGTTACTCGTTTACCCACAACCTTCATTCTTCATGCCGTTCAGGGATCACTATAGTTACATTCCCTGCATAATACATCTCGATGCATATGGATAGCCTGTAATATATTTGCCTAAGGAGAAGAAAGGCAGAGATGGGGGGGACGGAGGGTCTTGCTGGGGCCTGTTTAATACTCTGCAAAATCCTGATGGTTGCTGGGTCATAAAGCCAATAAGTTTGGCCTTCGTCTGGGTTTGATGGACAGCAGTTCTGGCTGCATTAGATTTAGATAGTAAGGGTTTCAGAATATCAGTGGCAGCTGTGTTACCAGACATCCCTCCTCATCTTTAAGAATCTTGAGGGGAGGTGACTGATGAAAGCATAAATTGCGCTGAAAATTAGTAAACTTAGAAATCATTCCAGGCTAACGCCTTTGATCCAAACATCTCTCCAAACTCTGGGGAAGGTCAGGTCCTCCTTTGAACTTTGCAGCTCAAACCATGTCTTAGGAAGCGTGGCAGAAGGAGCATAGGAAAGCAGTTTTAATCCCTCTACCCTTTGCCCAGAGACACCTCATGCTCTTGGGCCTAGAAGGGAATTCTCCACACTGTGATCTCTCATGTCTCACCTGCACAAGGCCCTTTCTTATGGAGCGAGGAGGGATCCACGCTCCTCTACGTGCATCGAGTTCTGGGATTATTCACAGTGTTCCACCAACCATCCCCTCCGCACTGCTCCCCAATGGACCTCTCCGGCACTGAGCTGGGCCTTCCATGCTCATCACAGAATTCGGAAGGTGGGCAGACTGAGGTCTAGTGGCTTAGGATCAGTTTTGAGGTTAAAAAGCCAAGGAGAAGCTATCACTCAACCTTGTGGGTAGACTTTTAATTCCACTTTTCAAACAGGCAGATGCTTATTTCTGTGGACGCAGTTATGTAAAAATAAAAACCCGAGTCATCAGATGTTTGATGCAAGGAATAATTTGGTTCTGCACCAGTAGTGCATAGGGGGCTGCCATGACTGTATCTATTAGAGCTTTTTTCTATTTCTGGATCCTCCTATAATTTTTTTCTTTTGTGTTCCAAGCCTTACTTCTTTTTTCTGTCTGACTACTACCCACTGACCTCTGTCAATGAAGCAAGATAAAACCCACTGCAACAACAATCTGAGACATCCACACTGATTTCCCATGCTCACATTACAGATCCACAGGTTCAGTCAGAAACCAAGGGCATGTCTACTGAAAAAAGTATGATTATAAGAAGATATAAGGGAATCGGCATGCCCTGGAGACAGAGCAGGAAGGAGAGGGATTTAGGTGAGCCTCTGGTGACAGAGATTCCTTTGCAGGCAATGAGAGATGCATTATCACACGTTCCCTTTCGGGGCAGGAAGTGCCTGTGCTTCTATGTGCAATGGCATTCGTGTGTCAATAGGAGGACCTGACACTGCACACAGGGGATGGCATTCAGTCACCTGCATCTCTTCAGGGCTTTGCTGTGGGCAGATGCAGAGGTGTTATCCCCTCTGGATAGTGGCACACGTGACGCCAAGTATTGTGTGCCAGGATCACGCTTCAGGGCCTCTCTTAGTCAATGACCATGCTCTGTAACTGATCGCACACGGGCATCTCTCTCTCTCCAGCCCTCAGAGACGATTTCCCATACATCTCGCTTCGCAGAGTTCCAGCCCGACACAGTCATTCACAATAAAATATTTACAGGAAGCTGCAACGAGGCCGACTTCACGAGGGAGTCATTTCTGTTGGTTAAATAACTTCTCCCATCAGGTGAGAAGTGTTGACGGAGGAGGAAAAGTCAGAGCTGACAGATCTCAGCACATCTGCATTCCCTGAGCCTGCCTGGTATGGAATCAGACTGCAGTGCAGAGCAGACTGCAGGGGGATGCTAGGCCCTTGCAGCTGTCCTGGTTGAGGCTCCAACCACACTGTTTGATGGAGAAGTGATTACCCCATCTTTATCCAGCCTGGGAAATCCTCTTCTTCCTTGACCTGCTCCTGCTTTCTCTTGTTAGGCATTCCTCATGGCCGGGAATAAACTAAGGCAGCTGTGAATAGGGCCTGAGTACAGGGGTGGGGTTGACAAAAAGTGCCCGATGGATTTAGAAGCCCGAGTCCCATTGAAAACAATGAGTGCATGCCGACGGTCCCTACTCCCACAGTTCTAGGATGACATCGGAATCTGAGCTTCCGTTCAACAAACAAACCCAACCCTGTGTGTCTAGGGCTTGCGACAGCAAAGGGAAGCGTGAAAGCATGACCCAGACAGTGCAGTCCGGAGCCTGTCTGCAGAGGGAGGAGCGGCAGCCTCTAGAACCAGGGAGGAAGCCACCTGGCCCCAAACCCATCACCAGAGCAGACCAAGCCTCCAACTGTTCTGGATGCTCCCCCGTCTGCTGCTTGTGTGGGGGAATAGGGGCTCTGTTGCCACTCCTGCCGCTGCTGGTGCTGGGCCAAGCCGCCGCCACTTGTCCACACTTGGCTGACCTCCCACGTCTAGGGCCCTGGACTGTTTTAACCAGCCTGGCTGTGACTCCTCTGGGTGGGGAATGAAGCCAATGAAAATACAGGCTGAAGAGCTGGGACGGAAACTGAAGGGAAAAACCACGCTTCCTTTCTAACAGAGGCAAGGGTCAGAAGGGATCGCACAGGTCATCTAATCCAATGCCCTGCCGAGATGCAGGATTTGTTGTGTCTACACCATCCGAGAGACATGGCTAGCCAGCCTCCTTTTGGAAACCACCAGTGAAAGAACTTCCACGACCTCCCCAGGCCGTCTGTCCCATCGTCCCACTGCTCTGACAGTTAGGAAGTTTTTCTAAGAGTTAATCTAAATCCGCGATGCTGTAGTTTGAACCTTTTGTTTCTTGTCCTGCCCTCTGTGGAAAGAGAGAACAACATTTCTCCATTGTTTTTATGGCAGCCTTTTAGGTATTTGAAGACCAATATCATGCCCCCGTCCCTCAGACTCCTCTTTTCCAAACTAAACATACCCAGCAATAGGGTAGATGTGGAAGTCACTAAAAACCACTCTGGACAAAGCACTCAAGAATATGATTTAGGGAACAATCCTGCCTTGACCAGGAGTGGGGAGGAAATGGACTCCATGTACCAATAGGCCTTTCCCATCTTTCATGTGGATTCACTCACACACCAGGCTCCTTTTCTTCCAGCTGATATCATCCCTATCTGGAGGAGTGTGGTGTGACTGTGGCCAATCAGCTCTCCTGGAGCAACGCACCAAGTCTGGCTACCTCTGGGAGCACAGTCAACCCAGGGGGGAGTCCTTACTGCACAGCTCCCCAAACTTTGCCGTAGCATTCGGCCTCCCAGGCCTCCCCTCCCCAGCTGTAACTGGTTCTCAGACTGCTGTCCTGGGCCAAAAGGCCTTTGCCAATACAACTTCTGCTAATGCTTTGTCATTATTTAGAGAGTCCAATCTCCGCCTGGATCCTAATCAATTCTTAAAGGCTAAAGTGTACCTAATAGGCACAGGCCATTGTGAGGGGCAAGGTGGAGGTGCACAGCTCCAGGTGAAACGCTGGGAGGCATTCGACCTCCTGGAACTCCCTAGCTACATAGGAAGGGGGGTTGATTTGTTATGCCCCTTGAGGAACTACAGCATGATCCCCCACTCCCTGCTGATCAGGGGTCAGAGAAATGATGGAGTCGTGGCTCACCCTACTCCCAGCCATCCCATTTAGGAAGGATCAGGGAGGAACTAGGTACCAGCTCCTGGATTCCCTCAAGCTCAGAGTGTGCTATTCTGGGCAGTACTTTTGGGAAAGGGAAAGGTTCCTTTAGGTCACAATCGCCCTCTTGATCAACACACCGGGGATCAGAGCGGCGTCTTCAGAGCTGAAAGCAGGAGCTGCTACAGTTTGAGCTAAAGAGCCAGGTTGTGTAGCGAATGCTATGACTAGCTCGCAGAAGAGGACACAAAACACACACGGACCAATAGGTTACACTGACTCCTTCCCTCTCCCCCACCACTGCACGGAGCTGTAAGGAAAGACCAACCACAATTCAACCCTAGGTTGGGGAGAGAAGGTAAATGTGGACAGTTGTTTTTCAGTCACGCATCCAGCACAGCCTGTTCCCATTTTTTTCGATCTCACTGCTTCCCTCCCGCTCAGCAAATGAGAGGCCCTCTGCTGAGTATTCAGCATTAAATATTTCAGTATTGGCTTCCAGCTCTTCAGCAATACCTAAAAGAACATTACTTTTTACTTCCCTCCAAATGTCTGGGTCCTCCTTCGGGAGTCCAAACTCATAGTCTGATCAACACTAATAAGAGAGCTGTATGGAGAGAGGGAAATACGTGTTGCAGGGTTGAGAGTGAGGGGGAGGTGCAGGGAAAGAGAAAGAGGTTGTTCGTTTCATCCCTGGTTAAAGCTGAACGGATAATCCAGAAACAAATGTAATATACTCCTTGCATGTTGTTCATGAGCAGAATGTGAAATTCTCAGTTATTCAGGAGGCAAAATAACATTCCGATTTCTTTGCAGTTGTGTTCCCCTCTCGATGAAAGGCCAGCATTGGATATTTGAAATTTGTGTTGTGTTGATTCACTATACCAATGTGGCCAACTCGTGAAATTTTATTGTGAACATCATTATGCCTGGAGTTTTTCTGGGAAGCGCCAGCACCTGAAGTGCTGTGATCATGTGAGAATCTCAGATTTTTTATTTTTGAAGTAGGTTTCTAGCCCTCATGGTTGCAGAGAAAAACTTGAAAATATGGCCTTTAAATGTTAAAAAGGCAGGAGGCAAGTAAACCCCCAAAATATATAATCTTTTAAAAATCTCATGAATTTTAAACTAATCCCATGATTTTTTAACTCTTGATGTTGGTGATACTGCTCTAACGCTTATGGTGCCATTTTTGTTACCTGAGTGGATGATTTATATAAACTAACAAAGCCGGGAAAGAGTCCAGATTTTGAATATTGCACGCGAATATACAATTCAATAGCAATTGTAAACGTCTCAGATAGCACTGTTTCGCTCTGTGTTTCCACAGCTCCTAATCCAGTTGGGACTTCATCTTTATCAAGGTCTCTGGATGCTACTGCAACATAAACATTAAATAAAGTTATATTCATATAAATAATATAAGTAACAACATCAATAATATTGATCATAATAATATTGGTAATGTTTGGCGTTTAAAAGCAGCCTTTTTGTAAGTATTTGTACTAGTTAAATTCAGTTGCTCGAATGTGCACGGAAAAGCAAACCATGGAACAACTTCGACATATAACTAAACGTTAATTTGTTCTAGCAACTTCCAATCTACCATATTTTTTTGCTCCAAACAGTCACATTATCATGGAAACATATAAAAATATTCTAGTGCCATCTAGCTAACTCTCAAAGCAAGTCACACCAATCATTCAAGTGAACCTTCTCCAAATTTCAGATGAATGCGAGGCTGGTACATGATCCTGAGTGAACACCAGGTGAGGCTAAGCTTTGTAAAGAGGTGATGTGAAGAGCTGCACAGAGGAAGCCATTTGCATTCACAACTAATTTTATAGGTCCTGCAAAACCCAGGAACTATGCTACATGTTTCTGAGATTCATCTACTAGTACCTTATCTATTGTCTAACTATTTACACATATACAGACACAAGAACACTCCTGTAACAAACTTCATTTTGAGTTTTTGGGATTTGTTCCTACTGCAAATTCAAAGTGACAATCAGGGGGTGTGAATACTAGTGAAGGGAGGATGGTCTTGTGACTGGCTAAGGCTCTGGACTGAAAGTCTGAAGATCTTGATTCAACTTCTGGGTCAGTTATAACTCCCTCTCTGGTCTGCGGCAAGACAAATCTAGCCTGTGCCTCTGTTCCCCATCTGTAAAATGGGGATGACACATCTCTACTACAGAGGGGTGTTTGTGACTATAAACTCATTTATGTTCGGGAGATGTTATGATAGTGGGAACAACGTATATTGCCCTTGGTGCATAGAAATAAAACCTAAGAACATTTTCCCATGAGATAGCACAGAGATAGGAGTCCAGGAAGTGAATCATATCAGTTTTTTCTGGATATTCTCATATAACAAGAGAGGGATCCAGAGTGTGGAAATGTTATGGCAAGGATAAACTCCCACAGTATCATGGTCTTGCAGGATGGGTGGGCCAACCTCACTGAGTCTTCAGTTCCTTCCATGGGTGCAAGAACACATCTGCCATCTACACTAGGCATTGGACTTATTGTTTCCATTCCTTGGGGCAACAATTTTGAGGCAATTGTTTAAAAGTTAAAATATCTTCATCATATCTTTTATTAAACATGCTGCTGGATCTCCCTCTTGAAGCCATCCTCATTACTGATCATATCTTCTGCAATGGCAGGTCTGTCTTGGAAGGTGATGTGGGAATTACGAACTGATTCATTATGTATGTGGCCACTGCCCTCTACAGAACGTAGTAGGAACTGCTCGGCTGTGTGTCAGAGGCTCTATAACTGCTAACAGCAAAGGCACATTCTCCCATACAGGCAAAGGAGATCTGTACTTTGGAAGACAGTGTACTGTCATCACTGTGAGGGTCTAGTTGGACGTGGTGAGGGACATGGAGTTCTAGGTGGCTGCAGAGTTGTTGCAATGTTGCCACCATTACAACTGGTTGGAACATTTTCAGCTGAATCAGATTTTGTCAAAACGCGCTGTTTCGTGAGAGCCAAAACCTTTTGCAGAAATGTACTGGTTCCAAGGAAGTTTTCTTTGGGAATGGTTCTGAAGACCTGGGCTTTCTGGTCACATCTGACCAGCGTCAGAGAGCGAGTGAGCGCTGTAAACAGCTGTTTCGAGACAATTCCCAGAAATGGTTTTGTTCCGGTGCAGAATGAAAATGCAGGACAAAACCTTGAAAGCTACCGTGGAACAAAATTGTCATTCTCTGACCAGCCCGCTAGACACAATCAGAATCTGAAATCTTCCAGGTGCCAGGCTTTCGAGCTGTAGTCCAGCAATGAACCCATCCAGTGTGTATGTGTGTGCTGCCTTCTACTGGGTGGAATCAGGACCGCTTAGCCCCATTAGGTCCTGAGTATAAACTCCAGGGCTGGAAGACCTAAACCGTTGCATCTCTCTTCTCCCTCTGTTGGGGAGAAGAGGGAAAGCCAGCTCTGGCCAGCTTCACTCACCTGAATTATGATATTGTTTACCCGTAATTCCACCTTTTATTGCTTTGGTTGCAATGCGTTTCTGTTTGGATGTGTGGATGTGATCATAGGTTATCACAATTAATGTACGCCTGAAAGGGAGTAGTAGGGGCGCACTCTCTATCCTTGAGGTCACCCTGTATTACAGCACAGCCGACACATCTCTCCTCTGGCACAGGTACTAGCACATGGACAAGGGGAATAGCCAACGCAGTGACTGCTAGGGCCAGGTTCAGCCCCCAGTCTGGGCTAGGGATACCCTAATTTGCACCTAGTTGCAATGGCCCCCATCGTCCATTGGGGGACATAGAATCATACAGCCCCCTAGTGCTCTCAAGTCACCTCACCTGGCCCATCTCTCTGCATCCAGAACTGCTCTGGAGGTAGCAGTGAGCTGGGATATTCCCCAGGAGGGGGCTCACGCCTGACTATGGTCCACTTCCGCCAGCCAGCCTAGCTGGTGCAAAGAGGCCATGGTGCATTGGTGGAGCTGCTCCATGGTATGCAGCGTTGCAGTGATGGCTATAGCGAAGTCATAGATAAGGCACAGATTTGTTACCATAAAGTGTAGGGGTGTGTGTACGGGAGGGGGGGCTGGAGTGTAAAGGATCAGCCACCACGTGTAGAAATGTGTAGAGTCACTGTGCTGCCTCCTCTTCTGTCTATGCTAGTGGAAATCCTTCTCTTAGCCTGATAGATTTTATTCAGTTTTTAAGAGCTCTTCATTTTTCATTTGGGAAGGAAAGTTGGAGCTGCTTCCAATCTGCAATCAATCAGTCTGCCTTTGCAGAAAAGCTACAAGGAATCTCTCTTGCTTTGTGGGTTCTTTATCTTACCTGTGAACTCACAGATGTTATTATCTTTCTGAATGGGAGAGAGAGAGAGAGAGAGAGAGAGAGAGAAACCATGCAGCCAGCACAGTGCCTGCCTAAACCCTGCAAACTGTCTTCTTGTTAGCGCTAACCCTACAAAAACTCTTCAGAACAACAACAAATACTATGGGTTTCTAGCAAAAGGAAGCAAATTACATTTAAATATACTTAGGGCAAGATTTTTAAAGGTATTTAAGAGCCTAAAGATGCAGATAGGCACCTAGAAAGATTTGTTTGTATTGTCTCATTGTTTCCTTGTATTCCTCTGTCTGTTTGTATCCATCTGTTGCCTCTTGTTTTATATTTAGATTGTCAGCTCTTTAGGATAGGGAATACCCTTGTCTTCCGTGTTTGTATAGCACCTAGGCCAGGGAGGTCCTGGTCCATGACTAGGACTCCTAGATGCTATGGTAATACAAAACATTCTTAATATTAATCTTTTTCGGAAGTGCCTAAATCTTATGTCTTTCATTGGGAGTTAGGTACTTAACTGTTCTTATAAATCTCACTAAGTACCTATCTGCATTTTTAGATGCCTAAATACCTTTGAAAATCTGTCCCTTAGGAAATAGATCTTCCACTTTTGTTTTCAGAAAAGACACCCACCACTCCATCAGTATGTGCATGATGTGTTACTGCCCTAGCAAAACTCCCAACTCAGAGAAATATGAAGGGCCTGATTCCACATCCTGGGAAGTCTTTAGATTGTAAGAGCTTCAGGCCGTGAGACAGTCTCTTTTCTGTGTCTGACATAACAATGGGGCCCCACTCCCAAATGGGGCCCTTTGGCACTACTATAATATATATATTTACTGCTAATAATATCAATAAATCACCAGTGACATACACATCCAGAAAGGAATAACAACAATCACTTCTATTGCTAGGCTTGGAAGGATTAGATTTTTGTCGGTAAATGTCAGTAAATGTCAATTTCACAACACATACACAAACCGACAAAATATATATATTTCCATCGATAATAATCAAAATTTACAGGTAGACCAAGTACGAAAAATGCTGCTTGAGAACTTATTAGAGCCTGATTTAAGGATGTTTATTTTCCATATTTTGACATATGATGCTGGCAGTTTGTGTTTTAACCATTATAACATTCTAACGTTTTGAATTGCAATGTCTACTGACATTTGGTAATTATTGTCTGGCCTTTTTCCCCACTACTGTGAAAATTTAAATAAATACAAACGGGAAAAAAAAAAACCCAAAACAACTTAAAACTCACAATTTAGCACAACTGTGAAAACTTAAATTAAAAAATTGCTTTAAAATAAACACTGATATTATCCATTGAAATTATAAAAAAAAAAAAAGAAAAAAAAAATAGAATTCAGCAAAGCCTATCTAAAGGATCTTTCATCTGAGGATCTCAAAGCAGCTAACAAGTGTTAATTAAGACTCCTAATGATAGCTGAGGGAAGGATTTTTTAAATGAATAATTTACTAGTAAAATATAATGAAATTCATCATATTTATTATTCATGGATATATTCGTCAAAAAGTAGCAGTTTGGTTGTATAGCTAGGTAAATCATTTATAATGTGCATATATTCCTCAAACAATTTATACACAACTATTTTGAAATTTGTAGAATAAGCTTTTCACTGCTGATTATTAACGAGCTTAACTCACAACCTCCCTGTGAAGCAGGGAAGTGTTAGGATATAAACTCTTTGAGGCTGGCATTGTCTTTTTATTCTGTGTTTGGATAGTGCCTGGCACAATGGGGTTCTGATCCATGAGTTGATCCCCCCGAGGTGTTACCACAATACAAATAAATAATAATAATTATCATTATTATCCCTATTTTACACAAGATTTAACTTAGGTAGAGAGAGGTCAGGTGACTTGCCCATGGTTACACAGAAATTTAGTGTCAGATCCAGAAAAGGACAGAGGAATCCTTATTTCCAGTTTCCTGATCTAACTACTGAGCCACACTCTCCTTGCAGAGCCAAGAAGAGAACCCAGGTGTCATGGGTCCCCATCACCTACTCAATCACACTCATCTCCCAGAGCCAGAGAGAGAACCTGGGAAGCTTGACTCACAGTCCCCTGTTTTGACTGCTAGATTACACTCTCTTCTCAGTGTTAGGAAGAGAATGCAGGAGTCCTGATGCTCAGTCCCTTTCTAGATCCCTTTCCTTCTATCTCCCGTGACAGCAAAATCCTGTAAGCTGGTGTCATTTGAAAGGTCCATCAGCAGAGAGACAGCACCAGGCTCATACTCCTTCAGACTTCCGTTGTCATTTGTGTCCATCAGTCCCAGAAGATTGCACCGCCTTGCATGCCTTTACTGGTGGCAAATATCACAGCCTCTTCCTCGGGTTTTTATTAGGAAAGCTGATGCTGAATTACCCAGCTTCCTCCTACTCAATAAAAAGTGTTTATAACCCTGTACATTCCAACATATCAGCCGCTTGTTACTAAGAGAAAAGGTCATTGGGAGAAAAAAATGTGTCATTCCATCGGAAATTCTGGCTTAATATATATGAGGGAGTCAGCAGTGGAAAAATATCTTTTGATGTGATAAAGTCTCATAATAGAAAATGTTGCTGCAATACAGGGCTCGTTTCGTCAGATAAATATTTAATATAGATCACTAAAGATTAATCGAGTACAGAAATGAGTCTGTCCTATGGTTGGTGTAAAGAAAACATCTTCTCGTTAATTTATTATGAAGCCTGAAATGAGAAAAACCCCATGGAGAGAAATGCAGGGTACGGTTTCCATAGAGAAACAGAGCATTGCACCAGAATTTATTTACTGTGTAGGCAGAAGCCTGCCCATGACCAGCTGCAATATGGAGTTTGCCTCGTGGAAAATCCCGAAGTACGCATGTAGAAATATGAGTCAAGAGACTCCAAGCGTCTTACTTCTGGGAGTAGTTTGACAGTTTCCTGAAGATTCCTGGTTTACCAGAACTGGGAAAGGGCCAGTGGAAATCTTTCCAACATGGCCCAGACAAGTTCCAATTTAATGGACTTTCTAGTATATCTGAATCCTCACTGAACATTATACTATGAGGATGAGTCTCAGTTCAGGTCCAAAAGGTTGGTGTATAGCTGATTTCATCAGTTTCTCTCTCTGTTGGTACTTTCACGTTAGTAGAAGCAATAACTTCTGGGCGAGGAGTGGCCAAAGTGGTGGACCACAGACAAAATGGAACTCTACGATAGGGCCTGCCCCCATTATCAAGCTCCACAAAGTCTCTGTGTTCCAGCACTCCTACTCCATTTTGATCCATTGGCCCCACCACACTGCATGCCAAGATATGTCATTTATATGGGCCACAGCTCTGTTAAGATGAGAATATCTCCAGTTTGTTCCCTGTGATGGAAATTAGGTGCCGCCATTGATTTCCCGGCAAGTTGCTAGCAAAGCTCTCACTTGGACACAGTTTGAGCACCTTGGTCTCTCATGGAAGAGGGATTTGTTCATGTAAGAGTAACATAGCAGCAAAACCCAGGTGCCAGGGAAGGGCATCTTAGCTGGGTCTTAAAGGCTTGTTCTCCTTTCAGACTGGAGTCTATAAAGGCTTTTCACTGGCAATTTCCTCAGGGAGTTGCGTGCAATGTGTGGGGCTCATTTCAATGGGGGCTGCCCTCTCTGGAGTTCTCTTGGCCTACCTAAGTAGTGAAGGAAGAATCTAGTGCCCTAGGAGTGGGGGACAAGCCTTCTGTGTAACATGGGGTGGGGTTGAGTGTGGTTGGATTGACAGATACCATAGGAAATAAAGTAGTATGGCATGGTGTCTGTCATACAAAGCACATCCCTGATCACTCGGCAGCACTAAATAGGATGGTTACAGAGATAAATCATAAATAATAGCAGAGGGAACACTAGGGAGAAAAAAAAAAAGGTATGACTTCATCTGAGATTGAGACGAGATGGAGGATCAATGAGATGGAGAGACACACCAAGGGCGATTCCAGATGGCCGGATCTGCTGAGGTGAAGCTTCTCGCACCAGAACATATGAAGGGGGAGGAAGCTGGCATTTAGTTAGGAGCAGACATGCGGGAAAGGAGCAAAGAGATCTGAGCATGGTTAGTGAAAGAGGAAGAAGGGGAGCATGACGTTGCGGAGCCCTCCCGGAATGCATATGGCCTGGACATTAGAAGTAGCTTTGCTGTGGAGAGAGATACTTTGTCCTTGACCCATCCAGCCCCTTCATCGGTTCTTGTCTGGCAGTTTACTAGATGTTGCTTTCTCTGCTCTCTTGACTTGGCTTTTCCACTAGACAGAATGTTCTGGAAATATTTGTGTGAAACATTCAACAGAAAACTACGTCGCACACACAGTTGTCCTCCAGGAGAAAGGAGGAGGAGACATGGAAGCACATGGGAAGGGTGTTAGCCATGTTGCACGGTGCACTGCTGGAAGGGGATGGGGTACGATGGTGATGAGGGTGGCATGAAAGGGGAAGAGAAGAGAATAGCTTGTATCAACGTATACAAAATAACCAACAGAAGAGGATGCCCCCCTCTCATATCCCCACTCCCAGCCATTTTCACAGGGCAACTGAAGTCTTGCTCAGACTCTGGTCCATCTGGAATCAGAAGGGATGGGAACTGCAAACTATTCACAGTATTAGCTGCCTCTGCGTCTCACAGCTGATCATGCTAGCCGTGACTACCCACGTCTGCTTCACCCATAATCACCTCCACGCCTTTTACCCCACCGCCCGTCATGAATGGCACACTCTCCCTTTTGGGCTAGTCAGGTCTCTGCTAGGGCTGGCTGGCATCTTTTCATGTTTTGGGGGGGAGGGAAAGGGAATTAAAAAGAAATCTGGGAATCCTCTCTCTCCCCCCCCCCTCCCTTTTTAAAAAAACACCTCAGATCACTATCCTTTCCTCCAAATCTCTCCTCGGGATCTGGTTCTACCATGATGCCCATAAGAAACTGGTCAGGGTAGGGAGAAGGGATATCAGGCACACGGTGATATATTGATTGTAACATATCCTGCACGTTCTGGCTATATCTCTCTCCTCTCTCAAGTGGGATGCTAGGCTGCTTGTGTTCTTAGGCCCCTATCCTGCGAATGACAAGAGTGCAGGGGACTGTGGCGCCTGCATGGAGGCCCATTGGCTCCAGCGTGACTCCATGTAAGAGTCGCAGTCCGCCCATGTGACCTGACTTGGCAAATCGGGGACGTAGATCAGAAGCTCTTGGAGGCAGGTAATGTGAGTAGAGTAGCTTGCGTATCGCCCGTCGACTTCCTAACCTCTACTCAGCGTGGCGTCCCCACTACGCTGCGCCGATGGGAAACGCCCTCCCATCGAAGCAGCTTTACCCTTCTTGGCAGGGGTGGATTAACGCCATCGATTTCCGGATCGATTAAGTGGGTCTCCAGTGCTGCTCAATCGATCCCGGAGAATCGATCCGGCAGCGCCGAGAGTGCCTCCGTGCGTGTAGACATACCCTGTGGTTATGCAGAAGTTCCAAGTAGATTGCAGGGATCGGACAGTCTTCTGTCCCTAAAATCTGTTAATCTACTAGTAAGAAGGGTGAGGAGAAATTCATTGCTGACATGTGGAAACCACCAAGATGATATGGATAACTACTACGTGTTAACCATACCCAATATCTGCTCAGAACCTCTCTGTGATAGTGTCACAAGCCGGCCCCTATTGGAGAGAGTATCACACCACCTCTAAAAGTCCCTGAGCACCTTGCATGCCCTGTGGTGTGTTCTTGCCCTCGCCTTTAGCACTGCTCCTGGAGTGAGTCACTGCTATGATCCATGGACAGGACAATGATTCTATAGTAAGTTTTAAACGCAGCCAGGATAAAATGTCAAACAAAATCAGAAAAGCATCAGTCAAAGAAACTCAGCCCCACTGATGAGTGTGCAACTCGGAATGGTTCAGTGCCTAGGAAGATTGAGGCTCTAAATACAGCCACCACCTGTTCCTTCAAGTACTGGTATTCATGGGAAAGAAGACAGACAGACAGATGGAGAGAGGAGAAAGACAGAGCACCTGATGCTGCTCCAATTGAAAGTCAATGGGCATTTTGGCATCATCTGCAACTTGGGCAGAAACGCACTCTCAGGACTGGATTCTGGGGGTTTGCGTCACAGAGAAGGGCAGATACCCCCGGGGTTTGACCTGGTAGGGATTTGGTTGTGAGGAGCGGAGGCAGGGAGGTCTATCTGTTATTGGGAGTGTTGTGTTTGCTTGTTTTTGTTTTTAAGCCCCATCACCTGGAGTCAGGTGTTCATGCTTCCCAGCTTTCATTATAATAATAATAAAAACCCGCCCCTCCTGGTTGCAGAGAAAAGCCTGAAAACATGAACCCTAAAAAGCTCAAAACACAGAAGGGAAATAACCCCCCCCCCATGTGTTATATATTTTTGTCAGATCATCTGATTTTGGGGGCCTGACTCATGGTTTTTGAACACATGGGGTTAGGAATTGAGCCATGCAAGCAGCAGAATACTTCTCTGTGTAGCCTGCCAGCTTTGTGGGTTGGCATATGGGCAGAGGGAGGCAGAAGCAGAACGGTCTCTGCTCTGCTCTGCCCTCCTTGGGGTTGCCACTCGCCCCTCGTGAGCCGTTAGTAATCAGTGACTGCACTCTCCTCAGCAAAGAGATGAGCAACGCTTTTGGCCTTTGCGCTGATGCAATATCCACGCCGAAAGGCTACACTTCTGAAGCCCCACTACCAGCAAGGAAGGATCCTGCACAAGTGTTGAGGAAAAACATTGCCCTGCCTCCGTAAAGACCCAAACCAAGCACAGCAAGGATTTCTTCAGCCGAAGCAAAAGCATGAGGTGGGGTGGGTCAGGCCAGCCATCTGAAATGTGGGTCGCTTCATGGGGCCAGCAGAGAGAGAGAGAGAGAGAGAGAGAGAGTGTGTGTGTGTGTGTGTGTGTGTGTGTGTGTGTGTGTGTGTGTGTGTCCTACCCCCTTCTCATTAGCCATCACAACCCCCAGCCCGCTGCTGCTGCTGCTGCTGCACATCCTTTTATAACATACTGGGTGAGGCTGTGTGCATGACTGATTAATTAATTGCTCACACATGCAAAGCCCAGCAATCAGGGTAGGTAACTGTGCTGGTTTCTGTCTCCAAAGCAGAAGACTCACTCTGCCCTTGAAAACCTCTGCACAGGGCTTGTATGTCCTGTCACTATGGGATCACTTCACATACTGCCTGTGATCCTGCTGTCCTTTCAGTCTCTGCATTTGCACATCTGTGGTGAAATCCTGCCCTCCCCCCCCCCTGAGTTCACTGGGGACTGGATTTTGCTCCAAGCCCTCAGTATGTGAGTGATTTTTTTTTCTTTACAGATGAAATGACCAAATTGATTCCTGTAAATAGGTGTCTGTGGGGCTTTGTGCAGTCTGTGAGCTTGCATTTTGCATGCGCTGCCATCCCAATGCAAGGAGCAGTGAGAACCTTGCCTTTAACCACTTTGTGCCTCACTTTCTCCACCTGCAAAATGAATATAATAATATCTCTCTGCCATCACAAGGATGTCATGAGACTCAGCTGGTTAATCAAGTGCTTTCTGATCCTCAGATGAAGGGCACTTAGGATGCTTAAAATATCATTATTATAATAATCTAGTCATAAAAATACATATATAAAGATGAAGAGACACAAATACAGGGGACTGTAAATTCATATTCCATCAGCTGTGAGCAGCTCTGTCCCATACCCAAACCTTATGAAATACTCCCCCTCCCTTCCCTGCACTCAAGGACAGGATGGAGTCAATACAGCATTCCCCAAAGGAAGTGTTTTGCATTTAGTTAGACTGATTTCCCAGTGTTTGGGGTTGCATTTCCTTGTGGCAACTAAATGCTGGAGTGCATGTGCATCACCTCTTCCTCGCACGCACAGAAAAACAAGTCTAAAACCTTCCCATTGACAGAACTCCAGCAGACTCTGCTTCACACTTTTCTGGAGCGTGGACCGCTGCCTTATCATCCCACACATACTGGGATTCTTGAGTTACCACGGAATGCTGGTCTTAAAGGGTCCTCATTACAGCTGTCATCTGCCTCCATCCACCGTCAGCTGCCTCATCATTTGACTGAGATCAGTAGGCAAACTACAGAAAGTTGTGTGGCTTGATGAATAGGGAAATGAGCTGGTTATAAAGAGATGTGGGTGGATTCTATTCCTGGCTCTACCATGTCTGTGTTACCTAGGGCAAATAGTTTCATCTCTCTGTACCTCAGTTTCCCCATCAAATAGCCTTCATGAGCCTTTGTAAATTGATTTGCAGTGGCTTGATTTTTCAGCAAGTTCTGAGCACCTACTCTTGGAAATCAGGCCTCTTTAAGGAGCGTTATGCTGGAAATACAAAAATGGAGACAGCCACAATAGAGAGTTTATTTTTTTCCCTAAGAAATTTTGAGAAAGAAACACAATTGCAGTTTTGTCCTGTGCAATGTTTCCTTACTGGAAATATTTATGAAATGGCTTTTTTTTTCTTTCTTTCATTTTTTCCCTCCTATTCATCAAAACATTCAACCTTTTGAAATGTCATGGTTCTGAAGGAAAAACGATCTTTGCTGAAATGTAATTTGGGATGGATAAATTGGAGGAATGTCACGTTTTCTTTGCTAAAGAGAGGGCTGTGTTTGGAGTGAGATTGGGCCATTTCTTTCCAAACAAAAAACTCCTCATTTTTATGGAAAATCTAAAATTTCACAGACTTTTAGGACCAGTTTTCTGAAAACGCGTGACATCACTGATTGTGAGTGGCTGGAATTGTATTGTAAGTATTCTGCAGAGCCCAGCTCCAGCCCAATATGTCTCCCCATTGACAACAGCAAGTAACGTTGGGCCTAATTGTCTCTCTGAATTCCATGTGCAGACTCCGTCCTTTGCTCACTGAAGTGGTTAAGGTTGGTCATTTGCCTCCATTGACCTGTCCTCTGCGATAAACCCTGCAGAGTAAATGAGTCTGCAGGTGAGGAGTGGGAGAGCTGGGGAAAACATGCATCAGACCCATGGGGAATCCAGAGCCAGCATTAACTACCCTCTAGCTTCCCTCTGTGTTGTAGAATCTTGTTGCTTGCTGGGCTCCACCAGCAGCTATTTGCAAAGGAAGCCTTGTTGGAGTCTCTCCAGTGCAGCTGCACGGCCTGGGAACCACAGAGAGTACTGAACTCTAGAGCTTGTGGAGGTATAGAAACTGGCTTCCTGCTATCCCTTTGTCCTGTGGGAGAAGCCACCTGTTACGTCCCAACCCTGCCCTTCTCACCTACCCACACATGAGGAGAACCTCGTGGAGCTTGTCCTGCTCCTGAGGGCTGTTCCACGGCAGGGCTCAGTCAGGCAGTCGCTTCCACTGCCCATCACAACTCCCTGACTCCAGCTGGTTGCGGCAGATGGCCCCTTTTAACATCAAAGCCACGTACAAAGCTGTCCTTGTGCATATGCCAGTCTCTGTGTCACCTGTGACTAACTCGGAAGGTGAGGAGGTGGTGTGGGCAGGGAGCAGGAGCACAGTCACGACAAAGATGCTGCCGCCAAGCCGGGGGGCTGGGTATGCCCAGATGGCTTTGGCAGATGCGCCTTCGGAGGCACAATTAGGGGTACGAGAGGGGAGGGAGGGTAGCAGAGGCAGGGGCTAGCGGCTTGGCTTTATTTTTAAAGAGAGCTTCTTGCGTCTTGCAAAGGGGAAGCGCTGGCTGGTTTTGACTAGTGCTGAATGGGGGTTGAGAATTCCATTTCACGGCAACTCTTTTTGAGGTTTTGAAATTTGGGTTTTGTTCCAAACGTTTTCCCCAAAATGGAATTGTGTCAAAAGGCCCATTTTTTAAAATGAAAACCTGAGCTTTTCTATTCCCATAGGTGTGTGCAGCCAGGTGGTTAGGGGGCTGGCCTGGGCACATGGGAACCTCCGGCTCAAGACAGAGTTTTTCACTCCAGAACGATGATGCAAACTGCTGAAGAGGTGTTAGCAGTGATGGGAACTCTTTGCAAAAATTGCCCTGTGTGGACATAGCTACAGTGAAGTTTGGAGTTAGAAAGGGTAAATCTAGGACCCACCTTATATGCAGCTGGGGATCAAAGGTGCACAAAAAACATCACATATAAACACTGGGACACATTGTCAAGGTTAAAATAGCCCACAAGACCAGATCCCTTTGCTATGACCAGGTCCCTGTGGGAGAGGGAATGGATTCCAGCTAAATTTGCCAGATCTACATGGTGTAAATCAGTGTATCTCTGCTGCTGTCAGTGAAGCTTTTGGCAGTTTACACCACCTGAGGATCTGGCCTCCTTGAAAGCGACACAAAATGTGCTCCAGCAGATTGAAACATTTTCCGTCGTGCGACCTAGCATCTTCTGCTATTCCTGTTTTCTTCCCAACAAAAATGAGGAGTCGGCAAAGTTACAACACATTTTAACTAACTTTTAAAGCTGTGCAGTCCGATTTCCAAAAGTGGCTTCTAATTCTCACTGGCTCACAATGTTTGGGTGCCCGGTTTAAGACATTGCATGACCCTGATTTTCAGAGGTGTTGCCCCCCCCCCCCCCTTGACTCCAGTTGGAGCTGTGGTGTTCAGCACTTTTTGCAGTCAGGCCTATCAAAGGAATCTCAAATTGGGCACCCCCAAAATTGAGACTCACAAAATCAGTAGCTCCTTTGGAAACATACGGTTCTCTATTCTGAGAGTTTTGCCATTATCTCCAATTGGAGCCAGGTTCAACATCCTTGAAGACTTCAGCATCTGGAACCCACATTCTATCTAAGTATTTATACAGCTCTAAGCCTCACTGTCATCAATTAATTTTACCCCTGTGAAGTAGGGAAAATGATCCCCATTTTACTGATGAGAAACTGAAGCACAGAGTAGATTACATGATTACACTAGTGAAGGTCACACAAGAAATCTGAGCCAGGAACCAAACCCTTGTCCTCTACTTCCCATCCCAATGCCCTATCCACTATATCATCCTTGCTAGCCTCCGCAGGCTTTGGCTCAATAATAAACAAATGTATTCCACTTTCTTCTTCTTTTTTTTTAATTGATCTCTCCAGCACCCAATAATTAGGTCTCACCCATAAACGGAGCGAGGCCCACTCTCTGTCCAAACAGACAGCACTAGACACAGAGTCATGCTTGTTTGATTGTTTTTTAATTTAGTGCTGGAACAATCCACTTACCAAGATACTCACAAGGTCACATAAAACCCATCCAACTTTGAAGTAATTTGTTTCTCATTGTTGTTTGCAAAATCCATGTCAATCTTGGCATCCCCCCCACATCAAAACAAATGCTGTTCTTCAGCAAAATATCAGTGAGAGAAAAACAAAAAAAAAGCTTCGTAACAGTGAAACCCAAGAGACTGTGAAAGAATCGCACAGGGAAATAGGAGGACTTGTTGCTTGAAACACTTAAGACTAGACTAGACAACACATCACTGATGGGGGCAATCCTCTTTGCCAGGACTGATAAGGGATGGACTAGATAATTTAGTGGTGTGGGAGGGTGTTACTTCAAAGACTTATGATTCTGTGGTAGCAGCCAACCCTCACAGGCAGCACACTGCATGCAGCCTTGCCCTGCGGAACATCCCTACAATAACAAACTGCGGTTTACTGTCCTGATCAGTAGCTTTAACGTCAATCTCGCTACTTAGCTGTCATGTATCTGTCTGTCTCTCTAGCTGGCACGTGAACTCTGTCTACCACGCCTGATCACTTTCAGCTTGCACTATTTTTCTTGTTAAAAGTTGCTCTGAAATGAGACTTTTTTTTTTTTTTTTTGGTGTGCTAATCTGAGCTGTATTGGCTATCTAATACAGGTCCAGGCTGAGGCTATGGGCTGGAATGCTCAAAGAAGACAAAGGGTGTGTCTACACTGCAATTAAAAACCCACAGCTGGCCCATGCCAGCTGAATCCGGCTAGGGCTGTGGGGCTGTTTAATTGCAGTGCAGACATCTGGGCTCAGGTTGGACTCTGGGCTCTAGGACCCCGCGAAGTCTTAGAGCAACTCCTACGGAAATGTAATTCCCTTCTGCCCCTGTGAACATCTCTGCCTTAAACAGCAGAACACTGGCATGGACAGAGGGGAGGCCATGCTACAGAGAAAATCCCTAGGTGAACTGCTCAGCCTGGACTCATCCTGGGAATCTGGGGGAGCGGTAGCTGGAAAAGCATCTCTGCCACCCTTTGAAAGGGGGCAGTGTGACCTTTTAGTCTGTGCTAGGCCAGTTCAATGGGTGGTTCCATGGTCTTGCTGTTATCCTGCCCCTCACCACATCCTTTGGGGGTATCTAGTGCCTGCAGCAATCTCACGGAGTCTTGCACTCAAGGAACCAGGAGGACTATGGTTGTATCCACCCCCAGATCAGGGGCATGAGGCTGGGGAGAGAAAGGGTGGCCTTGTTGACTGGGACCCAGGAGACCTTGGGTTGTATTCCTGGCTGTGCCACAGACTATGTGAATAATCTTGGGCAAGTCAATGAGTCTCTTTGTGCCTCAGTTCCCCATCTGTCCTATGGGGCTAATAATACTCCTACATCACAGGGTTGTGATGAGGATACATGCATTGATGCTTCTGAGCGGCTTGGATACTATGGTGATGGGGGCCAGACAGGTACCGACATAGAGGTCTCTTGCGTATACACATAGAACTACACAATCTGGCCCTTAGGCAGCAAGATCTTTGGAGCAGGTCATTTGTCTCATTCCCCTGATCATACTGACGTCACCCAGTAAATGACAGCAGCAAAGTTGAGGTGTTGGGGGGCAAAGGAGGCAGGCTGGTAATTGCAAGTGCTGGGGTTTGGGTGTGCGTGGAAGGGGAATTGGTTGACAGCTCGTCAGCTGTGAGCACCACGCAGTAGCTGGTAGCTGTTGAACTGGGCTTTAACAGGGGAGGGGGCTTTGGAAGCCAGCCAGAAAGGAGGTGGTGAGTTAAACCTAGCTACTGTGACAGCTCCGAAAGGAGACACTCTGCCCTTAGCCCATGTGGGAGGGCCAAGTTGCTGGAGCATATGATGTGAATGGGATTCCCTTGCTGTACTGCAGGGCCCTTTGGCAGTAATACCCACTGTGAGGAGAAGAGCACGGTGGGGAAGTGGCCTAGTTAACGTGGCACTTCTGGGCTTCATTCAGAACCTTCCTGCTCTGTTTCTTTAACATATTCAGTCCCGCTCCTTGGTTGCTGCATTTAATTTCTCTTTGGTTTCAAACGACGGCCCCCGAGGTCTGTACTGAACTTGTTTCTCCACTTATGTCCTTTGGTCGCCTTGGCGGTTTGAAGATGAAGAATTTAATTTGCTCTGACGGCCTCTCCTTTTCAGACTCCTCTCCCCAGATATAGATGTACGTGCCCTTCGATTCTCCTATCTGTAGAGACTCAGTGGGAGCTCTGAGTGATGCCCCTGTTCTATGCTTTCAACTCTGCCCCCCTCCTCAGCATTTTTCCCTTTTGTTTTTCCCTTGAGGGAATGTACCTCTAACGAGCATCCAGACATCCCCAGTGACTCCCTCCATCTCTCTGACACACAATCTCGATTGCTCACTCGTTAGTGCTATCTCAAAAGAGGTGATGCCTTTCACACACATCTTCTATCTATCCATCCATCCGTCCATCCATCCATCCAGTTACTGGGACAGGGAGGAAGGCCTAATGTATGAGTGTCTGCCCCCTAAGCAGCAGTATGTAGACTGTCCCTCCCTACTATCTCTTCGTTCTCTTTCTCCCATCAGGAATTAGTTTCTAGACTCTTCCTACCCCTTCTAGCCATTAAAGTGCAAACTTCTCAGCAATCCTTTCATCAGGCAGTAAAGCACAAATTCCCCTCCCTCTGATCTGGCAGGCGCTCTTCCTATCCACACTAAACGGTATCATGGGCCATCATGGGCCCGTTATGATGGGCCATGTTTAGAAAGAAAACAACTTCCAATCCCCTTTCTCCTAGGGTGTGTCTAGATTATGGAACCTATACTGGTGTAGCTGTGCCGACATAACTCAGTAGTGTAGACACAGCCTATACCGACAGAAGTTTTTTTTTCCCATCAGTGTAGGAACAACACCTCCCAGAATGAAGTTAGGTATGTCTATGGAAGCATTCTTCATTGCCATAGCTGTGTCTACACTGAGTGTGGGGGCGGAGGGGAAGGTCAGCTTGGCTGTTGGACAGGTGTGTGTGTTTTAGAAAAGAACTATGTCAACCTAACTTTTAAGTGTAAATCAAGCCCTAGTCTGATACTAGGGCATGGTTTCTCCTTATCCTCCTGCCCTCCCCTTACCCTCAGACTCTTCCTCCTCATGTATTAAAGGTTCACTCTCCTCTCATGGTCCTCAAACGATCCCTGCCAACACAGGTGTGGTGTGTTGGAAGGGAAGTAGCCTTGGAGTCAGCAGATTTGGTTCTAATCCTAGTTCTGTCGCTGACTTGCTGCGTGACCTGAGCGAATCCCTTCACTTCTCTGCACCTCAGTTTCCCCATTTGGAAAATGAGGATCATGAGATTTATGATCTTTATAAAGTGCTTTGAGATGCAAGAGCTGAATCTTATTATTATCACAAAATGAACATTTGCCTGAATTTTTAATGCACTCATTCTGGCGGTCCTTGTGCCCCTTTATGTCATTGTTTCCCACAATTACAGGAAACAAACATAGGCATTGCCATACTGGATCAGACTCAACCTCCACCTAGTGCAGTATCCTGTCATCAGTAGTAGCCAGTACCTGCTTTCTCAGAGGAGGATGCAAGACTCCATGCTGTGGGCAGTTATGAGATAACCTGCTTCTAGAGAAGATTCTTCCTAACAATCAGAGTCACAGGTTGGCTCATGCCCTGAAGTGGGAGGGACTATGTTAGGGCTGAGCAAAATTTGACAGCTGAAATTTTTTTGGTGAAAAATGCGGATTCGCTGACACTAAAATATTTTGCGAATTACGTTTTGCAAATTTGTGTCAATTTTGCTGATTTGTTTCAGTCAAAAAAAAAAAAAAAAAAAAAAACCCACCCAAAAAACCCTTAAAATAAAATCTGGAGAAAAAAAATCAAACATTTTCTTGTAATGTTTTTCAAATCAGACATTTTGACTTTTCCGTTCAAAAACACTTTGTGTATCAGACTTTCCTTGAATTTTATTCAAAGACAATTACAAATGTTTTAAAATAGTGAACAATCAAAATGAAATATTTCATTTAACCCCAAATAATTTGTAACTACTTTTCAGTTTGTCAAAAATGTCAATACATTTTGTTTTTGGTTTCCAACCAAAACTACTACTATTATTGTTATTATTATTATTATTATTTTCAGAATTGCCAGCGAACCAGAAAAAATCTGTTATTTTCACAACTCAAGATTATTTACCTCACAAAACTTGTGTTTATTTTTGTAGTATGCATATGATAACTCTGGATGATCTCATTATCCATATAAATGTCTCATTGTCCATATCAACGTTTTTCTGAACCCTATCAACTATTGTAGCAATGAGTTTCTCAGACTGATTGTATATAATGGGGGGGGGGGGGGGGGGGGGGGGAAACACTACTCCGCAGAAGCTTAAATTTTGGTGTGGGGTTTGTTTGTTTTTTTGGCACAAATGTTCACTGAAAGGAAATTATGAAGCCATGTGCCAGGGTACTGAGGTAATCAAATTTTAAATTTGAATATGTGTTTGTGCTCACTAATCAGGGAAGCTAAACAAGAGCATGTGACTTAACTTACCAATCACAACGAAGCAACATAACTTGATTAATGAATAACGAATGCTCAGATAAAATGAAAGAAAATTTGAGAAATGTAAAGTAAATTCAAATAAAGCATAAATCAGAAGAAATTGCAAACGAGTCATGGATATCCCATCAGCAGAAGATAAACTTCTAAATTGCCTAAATTATTTATTGTAAACGATTTGCTCCGCTTTACTCATCGGCATTGGAAAATCATGAATAGAGCTATTTGGGGAAGAAAATAGAATCCTGGCTTTCACCTGCAGTGTGATATTTTGGAATCTGAGAACTTCGAGGAGGACCAGAATGCTAAATGATCAATAAGGGCCAACTCTCCTATATTGGGACTGAGATTTCTGATCAGAACACGGGTTCTCACAGTGCCTTCTCTGTCAAGAGAATGGGTCCCCTTGCTGTTGAAACATTTTTTCGTCACTTGCGAGATCAGTGAAATGGACACATCTTCTATGATCCCACTAACCAGTCTGCCCCCTATGTACAGAATCTAAACACCGCTTTAATATGACCTGTGGGAGTAGAGAGTGAGCTCCTGCCTGGGTCCAATCAAACATTGTCAGGCTTCGGTTCCATAGCATTTGCTCT
The DNA here is from genome assembly GCF_026122565.2 of Emydura macquarii macquarii. NCBI lineage: Eukaryota > Metazoa > Chordata > Testudines > Chelidae > Emydura > Emydura macquarii. The sequence goes on from NW_027130828.1 coordinate 13,806,559, forward strand.
GGAGCGGATGACTTGTTAGTGGCAGAGGCAAAGGAACAAGCCTGGAGGGGAAAGTAAGGAGGTCTTGAGAGGGATTGATAAAATCTTCCATGCCCTCCACAGGAGTCTGGCTTCAGCATGCGTGTGAGATTCACAGTCCAAAGCAGGAGTCCGAGCTGGCTGGAAAGTCTCAAATGGAATGTTTGGGGGTGTTTTTTCTGTTTTTTTCAGAGAATGCAGATTCGTTAAAATTGAAATGCTTTGTGGCGCTGGCTCCATTTTGCTGAAGGCCCAATAGAACACAGGCAGGTTTTTGCTGGAAACCTACCTGCCTGGAGGACTGAGGATGAACCAAGATCTTGGAAGCACTGGGATCACTGGCTCTGACAGTCCTGGTTCCTGGACCCAGCCCGCTGGGTGGAATTTCACATTGAAACGATCAAAATGTTTTGATTTGTCTAAAGAAACCTTTCCGGAGTCTGTTTCATGGAGGATTTCAGAATGCCTGGGTTTTCTTCCAAATCAGAACAAAACCAAATTCAGAAAGTCTGAAGCCCTCAGCAAAACAGACTTCCTATTCCCTCCACACGGCTCTAGTAAGATGCAGGGCTGTTCCTCTTCCCACAGCACACCGGGCGGTTATTTCCCCTTGCCTCCAGCTTTACTCTGTCACTCCTTTCACCCAAACCTATGACACAGCCTCTTACTTCTTGCAGTTAGAGTCAGGGATGTAGATAATGGTATGAAGTTTGCATATCTACTGGCTGAGCCTTTCCCATCCATAATTCTCAAGGCAGACATCATATCACCGCAAAGAAGATCTGATAAGACAGAAAGATCTCACACTTCTAATGCAAATCCAAAGGTAGCAGCAAAATAATGTTGCCTTCAGTATTAAAGCCTATGGTGGGACATATGTAGGAAATGAGCCTGAAAGCGACCTTCTCTTCCCAATCTAGGAGAAGGAGGCATCCCAAGGTCCTCTCCGCAGCTGCAGTTGACACTGGTGAACTGCAGCTGGGAGGTGTAGTTCCCAGCACAGGTAGACGGACTTGCACTAGCTCAGCTGAACCTAGCAGCAGTGTGGACATGGGGGCACTGGCAGCGGTTAGCACTAGCTGCCCAAGCTTGGACATGGGTGGTTTGCCTGAGTCACCAGGGCCACTGTGGTCATGCTGCTATTTTTAGCATGCTAGCTGGGTCTGAGCTGGTGCAAGCATGTCTAGCCGTGCTGGGATTCACACCTCCCAGCTGCAGTCTAGACATATCCTGGAGGGCTAGTGGTTTATTCTGCTGATCAAACCACGCCTGTCTTTACTGGTAAGAATAAATATGAGAGGCTGTAATTGGAGAGCAGAAGTGCACTTGAGTTTTCCGGGAATTAGTGATTGTCTCTTTGGGGAGCGTGCAGAGATGGCATTTCTGTCCTTTCTGCTGGTTGGGAACTTTATGATGGGAATATAGCGATCGCTATTTACTGTAAAACCTTAATCACATCTTTCCCCTGGACTGTCCATTAGCACCTCCACACCCAGTGGTAACATCACTGACCTAGAGGGACCCACTTCTCCTTTGACCAGAACTGGTTTCAGTCTACATGCCCATCCAGTTTTGGGGGTCACCACATTAACAACCAATCACCCCGGGGGGCCTCTCTTTCTGTGGGATCATAGGGGAATCCATTTGCCATATTCATTCGCCTCTATTGCAGGATCCATGGGCTTGATCCAAAACCCACTGATGTCAATGGGGTCAGATCAGGCCCCACATTCACAGTACATCACACCAACATGCCATTGTCAGCTCCATGAGGCCAGGAGGCTTGTACTCTATGCAGTATGAGCACATGACATCCATACTTTGTGCTCCATGCAATGGACACCTATTCATTTCAAGGTGCTTGATGTGATCTGTAAACAGCCTTGGAACCAAGAATCTGACTCCCTCTGTGTCCCATCACATGTGTAATCTACCCATTGGGTTTTTCTTATTCCTGGTTGCTGGGGGAAACTCTTCAAGACTGGTGGCAGAGTATTTTTGGTGAAAAGTCCATGTTTCTGGAATCTGCTCTTCCCACAGCCTGAGTGTACTGAGCTGTAGGGTACAATGTCAATGGATTTTTTTGGTTAGGTTTTTGAAAGTCTGGGAGTTAACAAGTGGGAGTTAGCTCTGGAATTTGCATTTTATGTTAAAGGCTGGTAAGTTGCTGATGTTATTGCTATAAGTCACCCTGGTGAGTGGTGGTGGGACCCAGTCAAAATAAATACATGCACAATTACATTCATTAAAATAATCTAAAAGGCAGCAAGGCCCTGTATGAATAGAGAACCCTACGGGGAAACAAGAAACCCAGGTTCTGATCATGGCTTAACTGAGTGCCCTAAATCATCTCTCTGCATGTCAGTTTCTCCACCTGTCCACTGGGACTCCAATGCTTCTTGACACAGATGGATAGAAAGTGCCATGTATTGTTATTCCTATTGTTTAAACTAATGTTTTATCTGGTTTACTGGAATAAATGAATGAAAAGGAACAGAGCTCTGTGGCTGAACTGGATATGGCAATATATTGTTTAAGATACTGCTGTGTGTATTGCAGAAGCGTTACAAGTATTGGTTTTCTTCTTAGGCCTTGGCTAACATTTTGCAAAAGAGGTTAGTAATGTCATGTTTCTCAGTTCTTGGCTACCCAACTTGACGTCCCTAAAGGGGCCTGATTTTCAGAGAGCAGGTGCTGAGCTGTTTTTTTTCTGTCTATGCTGTTTTTTAAGATTCACATTCCCCTGCACTCCAGGATTTGGAAGATCAGGACATCATTAGAAAACTTGTGCTCTTCAACATTTTAGCTGGGATTTGCACAGCCAAAAAGTTTAGATACCATGGAAACCCATGGACATAGGAGTTGCTATACTGGATCAGACCCAAGGTCTGTCTGCGGCAGTGTCCTGTCTCTAACAGTGGCCAAAACCAGCTGCTTTAGAGGAAGGTATAGAAATCCTGCAGTAAGCAGATGTGGGATACTCCGCCCCCTGCACAGGGGCAGCCATAGTTTTGGGAACTCATCTGAAATTTACCTCTGAACTTGTTGAGGTTACCCCATCACCAGCTCAGACCTTGCTCCTTAAGGTGTTGGTATTGTGCAGTAATTTCTTGCTTCTCCTCTTCTTCCTCCCTCTCCTTAGGTCTAGCCTCGGAACCTCACCTGTGTATCCATGTGGGGATGTCCTACAGTATTTTCCCCTTTGACCTCATCTTCCCCTTCCTCAGTGGTTCTCCCCTCCTGTCCAGACTGAGAGCCTCACCTGTGTTGTGTTCCCGTGTTGTCGCATAGGGAGTTTGCCCGTTGGAAGGTGAGGAACACAGCCATCGAGCGGAGGGACCTGCTCCGCAATCCCGTGCCCCTGATGCCTGAATTCCAGAGGAGCATCCGCCTGCTGGGCAGGAGACCCACCACGCAACAGTTCATTGATACCATCATCAAAAAGTACGGCACACACATCCTCATCTCTGCCACCCTGGGAGGTAGGTGGCAACTGGGGTATTTTCTTACACAGGTCTCTGTGAGAGGGGAGGAGAAGGGATGAAGCATGCTCTTCCTGCTCTCTGTGACTTTGGATGTAAGAGAGACAAAGTGGGTAAGGTATTATCTTTTATTGGACCAACTTCTGCCAGTGGAAGATGCAAGCTTTTGAGCTACACAGAGCTCTTCTTCAGGTCTGGGGCAGGATGTAGACCGGTTAGTATGGTGGCGAGCCATGGCTGTCACATTTCCCACCTGGAGCCCCAGACTGTCCTGCAGATCTGCTCGGAAGCCCAGGCGACCTCTGAGTGGCCTCCATGGCTAATCAAACAGAGAGTGTGTGTGTGGGTGTCAGTGGGTGTGATACGTGTGCTTGGTGTGACAGTGTAATGTGTGTTGGTGTTTTGACATGAGTACAGGTGTGCTTTGTTTAACAACAGCAAGTTTGTAGTGTTTCTATGATCTGTGTTTACACAAACTTGATATGAGACTGGTGTTTATATGATGTGTGTGCATGTGTCTATGTCGGCACATATGGTGTGTGTATGTGGGCAGTCACTCCTAGTGGTCAGAGCTAGGAACAGCGCCCAAGGTCAGAGCTGGAGTCAGGGACCAGGAGTCAGAGCCAAGGGGCAGGAACCAAGCAGAGGAGCAGGGCTGCAGCGGACTGGACAGGATAGGAACATGGCTAGGAACAAACAGTTTCAGGGCTGGAGCGAAGCTAGGAGCAGGACAGGCACAGTAGCAATGGCAGTGGTAGGCCTATGAGTTGAGCAGCCAGAGATCAGTTGTTGCTGTTGGGCTTAAGCAGCTCGCAGACTTCCTTGGCCAGTAGGTGGATGTCATCAGGCAGCTTTGCTGTGCTCATCGGCTGCCCAGAGACTGGCAGGCACAACTGCAAATCCTCATTCCTGACAAAATCCATCTGTCTACACTCCTGTTGAGCTGGTAAAAATCCAGCTGAAATCCTGAAAACCCTGTTGAAATCCTTAGTGAAATTTCTGGCTCTTGTTTCTTCGGGGGCCATAGAAAGCTCTTTAAACATACTGTAAATGATCAATACGTAGATAAGATTAGATTGATCTGCAGCCCTGCATGCATGTTTTTCATGTGCAACTTAGGCACCAGATCAGGTAGGGTAAACTGGCATAGGTCCATTGAAGTCATGTGGTCCTAGCTATTACTGAATGCAGCCCTAAAAAAATCCGTAGTCCATAACTGCTTGTTTAATGCATTCAATCAAATTCCACCACCCCAACCACATTACATGTTCCAGTACACCAAAGCACACGCTTAAGTAATTTGCTGGATAGGGATGATGTGTTGAATCAGGGCCTAAAAGAACTTGGTTCAGAGAGAATTCCTTTCTCTTGAGGAATTGTCTTCTTGGAATCCTATTTTACACACTGCAAGACAGTGAAGGAAGAAACCACTGAGGTTAATGGAGTTTTATTTGTGGTTTTATTTTTTCTTCCCATCAGCAGACTTTTTCTCTTCCATGTCCTTGGAAATTCCAAATAACAAAGACTTTCAACAGTGAAATATATTTTTAATTTCACCCGGGCGAATGTGTGAATTATTCACAGTGGCTTGTTCCATCTCCTGTTTTTACAACCCAACATTTTTAAATATGCAGAGGCTTGTAACGAGAGCTGGTGTGGGACAGGAGTGCTGAGTGTTCAATCAGCCCAGGGCAGCGGGGTTGGGGCAGACAGGGCAAAAGGAATGAAGGATTCATCTCGACAATCGCAGGGATGAAGAAGATGCAGCTTTATAGCTGCAACACACCATGCATTGTGCATGGAGTAGGACATTTTCCGCTCAGAGTTTGTAGGCTAATCCAGAGCCTGGTCGTCACTTAGGAGTCTCTGTTTCCCTAACTCTTTAAAGACCTTGGACCACATAAAAAAGTAGCTATCCACAGAACTGTGCTTTTTATTAATTCAAATCTCAGCCTGACATAGAAACAGCTAAAGAACAAAAGAGAAATATGCCAGAGCCCCTTTTTGCGTCTCAGCTGTTGGGGACTTAAGGAAGTCTGAGAGATGGAGCAGGCCAGCCCATGTTCAGCATTGCTGCTGCTTAGACACCCTTCCATAAGAGAAGGATTTCTGATATCTTTCTGTTGAAGAACAGCTGGTTCCCCCCAGAGTCTGCTAGAGAGCCAGCCCTGTTCCAGTTTAGTTCTGACAAAGGGATTGGCGCAGGGTCATATCTCGGGCATACACGCTCAGGGATGGAGTTCACAGAGCCGAGAGCTAATTTGCAGGGAAAGCCCTGAAGGGAGGACAACTTTGAACATAGCATCCGCTTAATAAACGAGAAATTAAGACTTAATAATGCAGCAAAAGTCTATTAACCCCTCTTGATCTATGGGCTGCTTCCACTGGCTCTCTTTCCATGGGGATGTTGTGCTTTTCCCAGTCTCAGGCACATGCACACAGAACGGGTTCCCAGCAGCGGGCTCTCTCGGCCCTTTCCTGCCACCCTCATTCACATCTCAGGAGTGGTGCTTGTCTCCCAGGATGTGCACTGAATGAAGCTGTGAGGGTTTTCATTTATTTATTTATTTTCCTCATCCTCCCCGTGGTGAGATTCAAACACTTCAGAGGGGCAAATGACAACTGCTTTGGGAACAGAACACAGCTCTCCAGAGCTTTGGGTTCTCCCATTACTGTCTAGGTGCTAGCTTCATGAAGCCTACTTACACCCTGTGTCTGGGATCCTTGTTCCTACCCCTCAGCTCTGTCAATGTAGGTTCCATTTTTGGATCAGTCATTAGCATCCTAGCGTTCTAGCACCATTGGTTACTGTCCAGTAGCTTGAACAGCTAGGGATTTAACCAGGCTTTTTGCTTTCTAGCAGGTCTCTAGGGCTACATTTCCACTACAAGCTGGGGATGTGAGTCCCCTGCTTCTGTACACATATTTGTGCTGTCTCAGTCAGAGTTTGCATGGGTACAAATAGCAGGGTAGCCGTGGTAGCAGCAGCAGAGGCATGGCTGAGCTGTGCCGGGTACAAGTCTGCCTGAAACCGGGGGATATGTATTCAGCAGTTGTGCCTCCACTGCCACCAGGCAGGCTTCTGTGGCTCCACTGACGTCTTTATTCACATTACCTGGATGAGAGCGGGGCAAGGGCAGGTCAACACGTCACACGCTGGTGCAACTGCCCCGCTGGAGCGCTTCAGTGAAGACACTATCACACGGATAGGAGAGCTTTCCCCGTCGGCGTAGTTAATCCATCTCCGCGCGAGGCAGCTGCTATGGCGACGGGAGTTAGGCCGGTATAACTACTGTCACTCAGGGATGTGGATTTTTCACACCCCGGGGCGTCGTAGTTATACCGATGTGAGTTTATAGTGTAGACCTGCCCCAAGTATGTGCACAAGACCAGGGAACCACACCCTAGCTCAAAGTTTTGTCTCAGTTAAACATTCCACTAGTCACTGTGGAGTCAGGGACTGACAAAGGCCTTGATCTTTCTGCATGGGAAGTGAAAACAAGGTGTGGGTTTTTCTAAAGACCATAACGGAGTTCCCAAATCCCACTGGAACTCAGTAGGAGTCGGGTGTCTAACCGCCATCTAGAAGATGCAGTCAGGGCGCCCAGGTGCCACGTTCCGCTCGGGATAGCAGTCCAGTCTGAAATGGACACAAAAGACCATATTTATCTCTGGCGCAGCTCCACTGAGTTCAGTGGAGTTGCATCAAGGATAAATTTGGCTCAAGCTACAGACTTTATTGTCTATTAATCACACTTTCCCACCCGCACCTTTGCATATTCTCCCACGCTTCCCCCTCATACAGAGGAGCTCCCCGTAAAAATCCACAAAACCACTACTTTAGCTTCCTTCAAAGCTTTCCTTAAAACTCACATGCACTGTGCTGCCTGCAGAACACTTGACAGCGGCTAAGCAGCTGGTGTGCTGTGACCGCTGCTTATCACGTTAATCATGTTCATCTCATTACCTTGTGCTTCCCCCGTCTGTTTGTTGTATCTACGTGTTGTCTCTCATCATGTGTTTAGATTGTAAACCCTTTGGGGCAGGAAACATCTTTTCTGATATGTGTGTGTGCAGGGCATAACATAGTGAAGTCCTGATCCCTGACTTAGGCCTCTAGGCACTGCTGAATGACACGTGAACTGTTGATTATTATTAATTATTATTTAGAGCTAGTCAGAAACGGTTTATTTTTCCCCATGGAAAATGTTGATGAAAACAATGTTTTCTTGGCAAAAAATTGAAATATTTTTATTTGAAAATGCCACTGCATTGCATCATGGGCGTTGTGTTGGGGCACTTCACGCTCCCATTCCCCTCTATGGGTTAGGGTGGGTTCCCTAGTCAAACTGTTTCCCATGATGCACCACCGTGTCCGCTCTTGGTGAAGGGGAGAAGGGTGTATCATGGGAGTCCCAGGCCATGGTGCACCATGGGATATGTGGATCAGCTGGAGAGTCTGGCCCATAGAGGAGACATGAGGAAACTGAACTACAACACCCATTAGGCACTGCGGTAATATTGCCAAATCAAAATATTCCGGGGTTTGGCTGTTTAGTGTTTAAATGAAAAACTGAAATTTTCCATGGAGGCACTTTTCACACAGATGTTTAATTTTGTCAAATCAAAGTTTGTTGCAGGGAGTGTCTGCTTTCCACAGAAAAAATCAGTTTTTTTCCCTCTAAAAAATCAATTGCCCCCAAACCAAATATTTATCCATCAAAAACAGTGTTGATGCAATTTTTTCATCCAGCCTATTATTATAATTATCAGCAGCAGCATGAATATCCATTCATCTGTTGGATACCCAGGTTATTACAGCAGGTGCTACTTATTTCCACCCTAATTAAACTTCGATTCTTCTCTTAAAGCTAACTATGTAAAAATGGCACCTTCTGCTCCGTGTGCGGATTCAGAATCAGATGTTGTGACCTTAGTGAGGAAAAGATGTTGGTTTTGCCTGTCATGCCTTTCAGCCTTGCAGAACTAGCATGGCTAAGTGAGAGTTCTTGGGATTGTATTTTGGCTCATACATAATGAATAGATTTTTTTAAAAAAGTAAAGGGTGGTTGTAAACTTTGTTCTGCCTTCTTTTCATCTTTCTTTTCCTTCAGAATATTGCTATTGTTCATTAATGTTTGCTTCTCTTGGGACTCTAACTTCTGTACTTCCTGATTCTCGGTCATTTTCTGGGCAGCAGTGGTCTCATTAATACCAAGCCTGATTTACCAGCACTCATTTGTCCTGTTCAACACCTTTTCCCTTGCACTTGAATCCACACAACATTCTTCACCTGTGATCTATAGGATTGTAGGAAGAGCAGAGTGGTCATTTATGCTCCGTCTCTTTGCTTTTTTCTGCTTGTCACTTCATCCCTCTTACACCTAAACCATTTGTCTTGCATAGCCACTGGATGCTAGAGTGGTACAAATGACACTTGTTTACCCATTGCAACCACCCATTGACTTACAAGCTTTATCTAACTTAAACCATCATTTATGCCACAGAATTAAGATAAAAGACTTCCATGACTGTTGCATCTGTTTCCACCAAGTCTAAATATTGACCGCATGAAAATCACTCCAGATGTACTGCCACAATAAGAGGCATCTTTTTTTGGTCTACATAATGGGCTAGATCCTCAGTTAGTGTACATCAGCATAGTCCCATTGACTTTAATGAAGCTATGCCAATTTACACCAGCTGGGGTTCTGGATCAATACTCATTTACACCAGATTTTGTATCTGGCCCATTGTACAGAAGAATGGAAGTGGCTTTGTTGAACAAAGCATCTCTAGGGGTACAGAGATTTGAGTTTGTATTGCACACATTCAGCATGTGATAACATAGGATCATATGCACACTGCCCTGTGGGATAGCAGCCAACCTTCCATTGAAGTAGCCTGTTTTCTTTCCACTGCAGGGGAGGAGGCCTTGACCATGTACATGGACAAAAGTCGCCTTGACAGAAAGTCAGGAAACGCTACCCAAAGCGTTGAGGCACTGCACCAGCTTGCTTCCTCCTACTTTGTGGACCGTGATGGCACCATGAGGAGACTCCATGAGATCCAGATCTCTACCGGAGCAATCAAGGTATTGTTTCTGCTGCTATGGAGATTCCAGGGAGAGAAATGGGGTGGGGAGGGAAAGGACAGCCATTCCAGTGCAATAATGATGCTAGTCAGGGCTTGGCCTTTAATAGGATAGATCCTGGTAGGCACCAGACATTCCAGTGCAGCATTCTTCCCGAGAAAAAGCAAGTTATTGCACTGTGGCACTCACGTTAGATGGGCTAGGTCATTCTGTTGTGCCCCTCCTGTTGGATAGGCACAGATTATACAGTGTGAAAGTGTTTTGGGGAAGAGGACACCCCTTGCAGTGTGGCATTGATGTTAAGGAGCGCACGGCCAATGGAAATGGGCAAGCGGCAGGATTATTAGACAGCATCATGCCACCCTGGTATATTTTCCTATAGCAGGTACTAGTGCAGTTTCTATTGAACAGCTCTCCCGTGAATTGATTATAAGGGAATGAGAAAAGCCCGCAAGGAGGCCTTACAAGGGCTTCTAGACTGAAACGGAGAGACATGAGCTGGAGGGGGGGCGAGGGAAGCTACCGGGAGGATACAAAGGAGCGGAAAATGGATCCGCAAACAACAACCTCCTCCTCTGAAAGCACTCAGCCTGTATTTGGGAGGGATTCATTGTCAGGGAATTCACTGCAGGGAAGGCAATCTGGATGAAGCCATCACTCTTAGCCACCGTTGAAAGGCTCTGGCTTGTGTTATTGTTCTGTGGCGTCTCCTGGCCCAGTCTATTCCCTCATGGATGGGAAACTGCATTGAGATATTGAAGCCCTGACAGCAGATAATCGCCCTTTCTGAATTCAGAAAGGGCAGATCTCCTCTCCAGCTAGATACCAACAATAACAACAGCAATACTACAAGCAGCAGGAGGATTTTCTGTGTCTCCATCTATCCATAGTATGTGGGTGTGTGGTGGTGGTGGGAGGGGGCATCACTCATTTCTGGTTCTTGATCCATCTCCTCTAGATTGCCATGGAGAGAAAATGGGATAATTCCTTTCCTGCTTTCTGGTGTAAGACAACAGAGACTCCCTGTTGGAAAGCATCAGCGTACAGACCTCTTTCACCAGGCCCAGATTCACATGCAATAATGTAAAACAAGGGACAGTTTGCACCTGGACAGAGTCTGGGAGCTCTTTTTTCAAGCTTGCTTGCATTTCGAACCTGGCCCTGTCTGTCCATTGGGGATATTTGGCTCTTACCCACGTTATGTAGGTTGTATTTTGGTGCTGGTGGGGAAGGATGGGGATGTCCGTCAGCCAGTGGAGATAAGTCAGAGGCTGGACCTTCCTGGAAATGCTGCAAAGAAATGGCATGTTTTTTTGTTTGTTTTTTTGGCACCCTGCTTTAGGTAACAGAAACTCGGACTGGCCCCCTGGGATGTAACAGCTATGACAATCTGGACTCTGTGAGTTCTGTCCTTCTGCAAAGCACTGAGAGCAAACTCCACCTGCAAGGTAGGAAAAGGAAGAAAGGAATGAGTGAATGTGAGGGGGGGAGGAATGATAAGAGAAAATGAAAGCTCCTAACCTCCTCCTCACCCTTCCTCCTCTCCTAGTGGTTGTTACACTCACTTGCCCTTATCTTTAGTTAGATCGCAAGCTTGAGCAGGGACAGTGGCTGCCTATGTATATGTACAGCTCCTAGCACAATGGGGTGCTGATCCTGACTGAGGGCCAGAACTGCAAAGGCATTCAGGTGCCTAAAGATGTATCTAGGAATATAGTGGAGTTTCCAAAAGTGTTTAAATAATGTAGGTGCCTGACTCCCATTGGCTTTCAATGGGAGTTAGGCACCTAACCTGCTTAGGGGTTTTGGTAAATCCCACTAGGTGCCTTGATGCCTTTGCCATTTTGGCCCGAGCCCTCTGCATGCTACTGCCATTCAAATAGTAACAGTAACAATAATAGAATGGTTGAAACAAGTAGAAGGAGAAAGATAGAAGGACAAAAAGAAAAAAGTGAGAGATTTATGGAAGGGCTATAGACCTGACCCAAAGCCCATTGAAGTCAATGGGTGTTTTTGCATTGACTTCACTGGCCCTGTATCATTACACAAATGCTTTATAATTTGTATTGGCTGCCTCTTGGTTTTCAGGCAGAGTTTAAGGTTTTAACCTATATAATCTTGACCTCACAACTCTCTCCTCTTGTCTGAAGTAGCCTGAGTCTGTTGGCATTCAGGACGAGCTGTGAAGCCCAGCTAGTTTTTTTTGGTGCGGGGCATTGGGAAATGAGAGAGGACTGAATGAGGATGGGCTATTATGCCTTTTGAGATTCGTTTTCTGGTTAGTATCTTAACTATAAGGTGAATCTCTGCTGTTGGATTTGTTATTCATATTGGCTGTGTTCTAAAACAAAGTCAAAGGCACCAGAGAATAAATGGGTGTGTTGCTTTTTCATTGTTATATATATATCAACATAAAGAAATATCAACATATACAATAGTAGTTAAGTAACATATTGGTCAAATGTCTCTTTGTCCCTTTCCGGTGGCTGCATCAGAAGATTGTGTGAGTCAGCCACAGATACTACTTATTATACCCAATCTTTTAGTTCAAGTGATAAACACCAGTATTTTGGATCTGGAGGTCATGGGCCAAGTACATTAATTAATGTAATGACCAATCTTGGTTCCACTGAACTTCAATGGAGCAGGAAATTCATTGTGCATGAAAGTTGTTGTGATTATACCCAATGTTTGACAAAATAGGAAATATGAATTGTAACACTTCACCTTGTCCAAATTTTTTATATAGATGTAAATTTAAATGTTGTAGAAGAACGTGCGTTGTTATGGTTTTGGTTTCAGTATAAATTGCTGAAACAGGATGTTTCACAGAACTTGGGTTTCATTTACTAAGTCATATTGTGGATTTTTAAAAGTATTTTCTTTAAAAATAATAGTCATGTTATTTTAATGTATTAGTAATCACTGAAATGTACCTTTCCATAACTTATATAGATAGTAATATAGAATGTGGGGCTTCTTATATATATTATGGGGATGAGCACTGATCAAGACAGATTTATTGATTGATTGATTGATTGAACAAATGAACTAAGAACCTGATCCAAAGCCTAGATGAATGGAAAGACTCCCATTGACTTCAAAGGACTTTAGATCAGGCCCCACTTAATAATGAGTCTTAAAGTCGTCCAAGGTTAATAATAATTAAGGGTGGGATTTTCAAAGATATTGGTTGAAAATCAATGGGTGCATATTGTCCTCAGTCTCTTTTGAAAATACCAGGGAAGTGGTTATCTTAGATTTTTGTAAGTCATTTCCTCCAGGATCACAGTAAGGTCTTAGATTTGACCTATTAGTCTGATTTCATGATAATTAGGCTAATCTTCAGATATGTATACCTGCCGCCGATAACTTTGTTGTACAATAAATGATGATTGGGAGGCAGTCACTCTGAAAAAGATTTGGGGGTCGTGGTGGAGAATCAGCTGAACATGAGCTCCCCATGTGGTGCTGTGCCCAAAAGAGGAATCTTGCACTGGAGTAGAGAGGTTATTTCACCTTTGCATTGGGTGTTGGCGTGACCACTGCTGGATTACTACGTCCAGTTCCGCTGCCGCAATTCAAGAAGGGTGTTGCTAAATTGGAGAGGGTTCAGAGAAGAGCCACAAGAATTCTTAAAGGATTGGTAAAAAGGCCTTGCAGTGATAGACTCCAGGAGTGCGATCTATATAAAGAGAATATTAAGGGGTGACTTGATCACAGTCTGTAAGTACCTACAGAGGAAAAAAGTATTTATCAATGGGCTCCTCAGTCTAGCAGGGAAAGGTATAGTGTGATCCAATGGCTGGACGTTCCAGCTAGACAAATTCAGACTGGGTTTAAAGTGTAAATTTTTAATGATGAGAGTAATTAACCATTGAAACAATTTACCAAGGATCATGGTAGATTCTCTATCACATACAATTTTAAAATGAAGATTGGATGTTGTGTCTAACAGAACTGCTCTGGGCCCTGTTTTAGGGAAATTCTCTAGCCTGTGTTATACGGGAGGTCAGACTAGATGATCACAATGATCCCTTCCGGCCTTAGAATCTATGAATTACTGAACACAGTCTCACTCAGAAACTCCCATAATCCCTGGAGGGCAGGAAAAGGGCAGATGGTTGGGGGAGATCGTGAACAGAAAGGGAGGAGCAGAGGGAGGGGAACAAAAGAGAGAAGAGGGAGAAGAAAGGGTAAGGCTGACAGAAAGAGAAGAGGAAATGTTGAGAGCTGCTGACAGGGAAAGAGGAAGGTTGCGATGGGAGGACGGAGGAGTGCTCGCTCCTGGTATGTGACTCAGCTGTGTGAACTGGGGCAGTGAACACTCATGGTGAAAGCCTGTGGAATAGCAAGATACACAACACACAGTTTACATGCTACAACACAGGCAAACCCAGCACCGACCAATCCACAGTTCAGGGAAAGGCGCAGGGACAGGGAAGAATGGTCTCCTTTTAATAAAGCAAAGTGACCTTTAAAGCTACACCTTAATGTTATCCACCCAATCTGGAGGGCAGCTCGCTGAATAATTATTTAGGCTCTTTTCTCTCCTCTCCAGCTGCTTTGTGAGAGCTCATTAAGAATTAGTCACAGGGCTGCAGGTAATGAATCGGGACTTAGTCTGCTCTGATCTGATTAGCAGCCAAGCATGAGCGGCTGACAGAAATCCGTGTTCCTGCCTTCATGTCTCTCTACTGGGAGGCCAGTTCAATAAAAGAACAGTGTCTTCATGACAGAGAGGATTTCTGATTCCCAGCCAGCCTCCTGCAGCCAGCCCTTGACTGAAGCTTGCGAGTCAGAGCATCTTGTTCTCAAGGAAGCACCCAAGGCCCTGGCAGTCATAGCCCCAAGGTGTAATGTTCAGATCCAGAGCCAAATTGCTTTAAAGGTCACATAAAGGTTATGGTTAGGCCCATTACAAGCTGCAGAGGTTTAGAACTAGATCTAAATGTCCTCAGAGGTCAGAGTGTTTGGATCTAGGCCTGTTCCTACCTGATTTGAGTAGAAACATTCACCGATGAAAGAGCATGTGAGTGCGTGGATGTATGTCAGCATTTATGCATTCATGTGTGTCCGCATTCTTCTCTAGACATTCTTGCCCACCTTCCTTTCAGGCTGTAAGGACACAGACTGACTCTGTGGCCTAATGTAAAGTAATTGGCCGCTGGTGGGTGTTTGGCTCTGTGTGACAATGCTGGAGATTGCAAGAGAGCTGGCCAGAAAATGGAATTTCCATTCTGGGGAAAATTCTGACATCTCAAAATTTGCTTTCGTTCCAAATCAGAACCAAAATTTCTAAATTTCCAGTAAAACAGAAGTTCCCCCAAAAAATTAAATTCCAAAATATCCAAATGCTTTTCTTTGATAGGGTCAAATCCTGCCGCTTCCATATGGTAAAAATGTTTCCTTTTGATAATGTCAGAGCAGTAATATAAACCCCATATTTTATTTGTATATTATAGCTCTTCAAATATTTAATATAAAATAAAAGTCAAAACAAAAGGAATTGAAATGAGAGATGCTGAAATGAAATGAAACTAAATGAAGTATTTCAGCATCACCCTAATGAAATGAGAAAGTCAAAACAATTCATTTCAACTTTCTCCAAACTGTATTTTTCAAGGGAAAACGGTTCCATCAATATTTTTGTCACTCAGCTCCAGTTGAAGGCCTGGTGAAGGCACCGGCATCAATGCAGTATGCTTTTTAGATACCTCCAGGCCAAGGCCAAAAACCTTTCCAGGAACTCTTTCCAAAAGAGCTCAGGTACCCTTCCCACACCAGCTCCCGTATCCCTTCTCTATCCCTACCTCATCTTCACCAAACCTCTGCTCCCTCCAGCCTTTAAAGAGGGCCTTTGCACTCCAGTGTGTCATCAGACATTCATCCTGTGGTTGATGCTGACCAATGGGTTACCATAGAAGGTGTGCTGCCTTCTGGAAGAATGGTGGGTGAGAAAGCACAGGTGTGTATACCTGCCTTTGGTCTGAGTGTGCATGCGCACGCTGTGTGTTTACGTGTGAATGTGAATAGGAGTGTATGTGTGTGTGATTATATTCCTATAGACCTTAAGATTCAATGTCCCCCATTGGGGATTTCCTAGCCTGGAAGTAATCTTTGTCAATAGCAGGGAGTTCCTGTAGAAAGACACACACCTTCTGCAGGATGGGTGGACTTTTAAAGCTGCAGGGCTGTATTTGTTGTGCCCCAGTCAGTGTTTTTGTAAGTACGTGAGCATGTGTCTCTGAGCCAGCCAAGCATTGAAACGTGTGCTCATCTTTAAGTCACATTAGCAGTTGCATTGAAATCAATAGGACTGCTCATGTGTTTAAATGTAAGTACATACTTAAGTGCCTTGCTAGATTGGGTCATAGTGAGTAGGGGCCTGATTATCAGTCTACGGCCCTTTTGCACCAGGCTGGCGTTGTGAAGATGCCTGCCGCAGGGTGAATTCACTGCTGGTGCACCCCCTCATAGCTGGGTGAGGGGCTTTTCTTGTCCCGCACACACTCACGACGCAGTCTGGGGTCCTCCTCATCTAGCACCCCCTGCCGATGGTTGCTCTGGCCCTGCAGTGGTTTCTCTCCTTGTCACTCAGCCCTCCAGGCAGGGTCAGCCACAAGAGCTGGCTACAGTTCTGTGTCCTCCAGATAAACTTCCTTCCCCCTCAGGTTTCCTTCTCGCCATGCAGGAGCCTCTCTGTTTCCTCAGGTGTCCCTGCTACCACAGAAGTGACTGCAGAGGTCTTCACTCTCCGCCTTCTTCTCCAGACTGCTTCTCTTTGTACCACCGCCTAGCTCCTCCCTATCAGGGCTTCATCTTTAATTAGGTGTGGCCTACCCGGGTGGGTTAATTGGCCTCTAAGCCCACCTTAACCCTTTCAGGACCTGTGGTGGGCTAGGCGGCCCATCACCTGGCCGTAAAGTGGGTGTAAATGAATTTACTCAGTGTAAAGCATTCTTAGTGTAAATGAGCATTGGGACCTGCAAGTGAGCGTCTGTGTGGGTGCACATATTGATAGGTGAGTGTGTGATTATAGGAACGAGTGTCTATTGTATACAAGGGAGTGTTTGTTTGAAAAGTGTTTCTTCATGTCCGGACATGCGGCATATGTTGCTGTGTACTTACATGAGGGGGCGTGTACGAGTGTGCGTTTGTGGTCTGTTTGTGAGGGGGAGAGGAGGGTCAATCAGAGTGTGCACCCTGTGTGTGCGCATGGGTACAGGGAGGTTCCCCACAGGTTAGCTGGACTGTCGCGCATGAGAAAGCCACCACCACTCGCTGGGACTGGGAAGCAGGCCAGTGCTGCTATCCAACTGAACTTAAAAAAGAAGATTCGGGGAACTGAAAGGCATAACAACATTTTAAGCTTTCTTTTAAAGATCTCATAGGCCAGGCCAGGCCATTCCTGGAGTGTGTAGACAAAAGACTGAGTCGAGCCCGTGGTACCTAGACCATTCCCATAGGGTCTGTGGAATGTGGTGAGTCCAGCTCGTGGCTAGTTGTTGCCCCAGACCCTAAGTGAATCTAGGAGTCCTCGGGCTCTCAGTGCTCTTTCTCCAGGTATTTTGAAGGTCTTAAAATCCTTAGCAGCTCAGTACTCATTTTCCATTGCCAAGACAAGCAGAGCAAAGTCTTGAAGCCTGGCCGCTGGAAATCTTCACCTAGCTGCAGTACTGAGGTCTGAAAAGGAAATTCCCATCTAGAGAGGGGTAAGATGATAGTGTAGGGCAAAAATCAGATACTGAGCACCTGCAATCCCTTTCGAAGTCAAAAGGAGGAGTCCTGAGGTTCTTATTGAGACCCATCTCAGGAGAGATCAGTGGGACATGCAAGTATTTCTGTATTTGGCCCACTGTCTGATAGAGCTCCCCCTTGTCTCCCCCTTCTCCCCCACAATCCTGATTCTTGCAGAGTGGTGTGCAAGGAGGACATGGTTTTCGTAAGTGTGGAGAACCCCTAATTTCCAGGGTAGTCAGTGCTGACTTCGAATCCTCAGTGCTTCTGAAAACCAGGTCCCAAACCCTTTCATCATGCCTGTCCCCCAAATATTACCTCCGGCTGAACACAGCACTATGTTTATTCTGCCTGGCAGCTGCCACTGCTCTGCACTTGACTGAGAATTAGGTCAGACAACTGGACAGCTCACTGCCAGTGGGCATGGCGTGCTGCATAAACTATGTCTTGTGCACAAGGGGGTAAAAAAACGGGGGGTCTGGGATGTCCCTTCTGCATTGGTGATACCCCCAATACCTGAACTACTCCGTCATGCACCAGGGAAGGGAAGGGCATCCATTAAAACGAGCGGTAAGGTGGGTTCTCAGGAGCTCCCAACCACCTTTCTATCGCCTAGAGTGCAAACGACACATCACAAAGATGGGGGCTGAACTCCTGAATGAGATCACAGCCCTCCTGCCCTTTCTGCACAGTTTCACCCTGTGAATTATTGCCTTATTTTCATTCCACTCCAATGAGCTGTCAGGGATGGATACTGTAATTCAGAGCAATAGAAACACAAACAGATGGGTAATTGACCCGCATGCCTTCATTACACTGGAGTTCAGCACTGCTGATCAAGCCATAAACTCCTTATTTGCCAGTCTGAAATCCCTGGACCTTTTATGAAGAAAGGCAATCGGGCCAGGCTTCTTGCAAAAGGTTCCTTCATAGTTATTGTTCTCCCTGCCTCATGCACTTCAGAAACTGACAGAGTCTGACAAGCAGAACTTAGCAGGTACAAGGAAACAGCTGTGAATTCTATAGGGCCCCAGGCCATCTACCAGGAGCTCACAGACTTAGGATTTAACAGGAGAGCACAGAAAAATATCTATAGTGTGTGTGTGTGTGGTGTGTGTGTGTGTGTGTGTGCAAGGAGTGTATATGTAGGGATAGATTCCCAGCATATGTAGATTAGCAAAGCTTCAGTGAGGTCAGTGGAACTATGCCAGTCTGCACTAGCAGAGGAGGTGGAACCCAGATCTCATTGAAATTCCATGGGACCTGGGCTCCAAAATCCCCTAGTCACCTGTACACATCTCCCCCTGTATTCTTCTCCTTTCTGTGTATCACTCTTTAGCCTTTCTTTCTTTCTTAGAGACTAAATATCTCTCCTGACGAGGAAATGTTAGACCTAACAAAATAGGGCAGAATGGCCTAATGCTCAATATGTCTGAACTAGCGCTTGGTGGGTAAGGCGGAAAAAGTCCATCCAAGGAAAGGAATAAAGGCCAGCACTGTTACCAGGATGGAGCATGCTGTAGTGGAGTCAGGCTGAGATGAATAGAGAGAGACAACCTCCTCCCAGTGTAGGAGAGAGGGGACTCTGGGGTTAGGGTACAGAGGCAGTCCTTCCCAGGGAGCTCTGTGGGGCTACATGTTTTTAGCACGCTTTTTCTAGCACCTAATAGCTTAACAATATCATTTTTACCTAAAGGACTCCCTCCTTATATCTCTTCTTGCATTATGTATGGTGCACTTTCCAAGGCTTTGTGAGATGATACCCCATGGCATGATCTGCTTAGGACCAGCAGATGGGATCTCAGCTCAGCAGTTGTGCCGTGCCTGAGGCATAATTCCTGTACCCCAAATTCCTTGCTCACGACAGCTAGAGAAGCAATCTTATAGCAACTTTTAATTCCTCTGTCTCACCTTCCCAAGCTGTTAATGAAACAGGTTTTAAAAAAGGAACTGCAACCCAAAACATTTATTTTCACAATCCCTGCTCTTGTCTCCGCGCTAGGTCTCCAGATCATCTTCCCTCCATATTTACAAGAGAAATTTGTCCAGTCTGCATTGAGTTACATCATGTGCAATGGAGAGGGGGAGTATGTGTGTCGGAACAGCCAGTGTGGATGCCAGTGTGCTGAAGAATTTCCACAATGCAACTGCCCCATCACTGACATTCAGATCATGGAGTACACACTGGCAAACATGGGCAAGTCTTGGATGGAAGCTTATAAAGATCTGGAGAATTCAGGTAACCAGGCAAAAGGGCTGTTTTCCAGCTTCTGTGTTTTGTTGTGGTTCTTTTAATAAGGATAACAGCTAAGGCTGTTAGGAAAATGGGTTTCTCTTCCAGCAAAAAAATTGACTTTTCCTTAAACACCACCCAACTGCCTCAAAAAAAACAAAATATTTTCAGATGTTCAATTTTTTTCCACACAAATTTGAAAAAAATCATGTAAAACAGACACTTTTTGTGACAACGGTTGTTTCATAGAAAGCCCAATGTTCTGTCCAAAGCCAGTTTTGATGAAAAATCCTCTACTGGGCCCAACCGGCATCCCAAACAATGTATTTCATCATTAAAAAGGGGGGACATTTAGCTTCATCATAGATTAGCCCCAGTATGGATGGCACATAATGTACCTTTAGCTCTCTCTGAATTACACACTCCTTATCAGTGTAGTGGCAGCTCCTGTGCACAAATTATAGGGCAGATTATGTCCCACTGCAACAGAGATGTGCTGTGGGGAGATAGGCAAAAACAAAAACAAAAAAGTGGTCTGAGTTCTGGTGTCTGCCTGAAGATCCTGATTTTCATATTGCTTAGCCTGCTGGCTTCAGTGGAGTTTCTTCTGCCTGATTCTGGTGTAACTTAGATCTGAATTGGGCCCATTAATAGGCTTGCATAAAGCATAATGCTTTCAGGGGCTCTGGGTGGAATTCAGGAGCACTGGGTCTCGTTACACCTGTGAAGAAGCTAAAATAAATGCTTCTCACAGCAGTCAGCTCAGCGCTTGAAGGGGGGAGTCACTGATCCTGTCCCTGCCTGGACACACCCCTTTTGAAATGGGAATTAATACTAGTGCTAGCTAGTCCCCTCCTCCCTATACTACATGCCCTTATTCGCGCTTGCAGCCAAATTACGCCTGCCTCCAGCATGGGAATGCAAGTTATTAGGAAGGGGCTGCCCTCCTAGGGGCTTTTCTTTTGGAGGTGTGTGACAATACATGGACCCGAAGCAAATTCAGAGCATGTTTGGCTTTTGGCCAGCTCTGCTGTGCATTTGAAATTAATGGTGTTTCATGCAATTTGGTGCGTAAGTCGTAACTGCTCTATTCAGACTCTGAATTTACAAATGTTCCTTTGTCCAATGGGGAAATGGTGCGAGGCCTTAGATAAAATACTTTTTCTGAAAAACTCTCTGGTGGGGGCTTTGCAGCATCAGAACCACACTTCTCAGCTGGTCCTTTGCTACTCACTGTTTTGTAGGATCCTGACCCCTTGACGGTCTGATTTAGGTGCCTGACAGGGCGCCTCAAATGATCTGCCAAGGGCTCTTCTATATTTCAGCGCCTGGAAACTGCATTCACTGCTGCTCCAAGTGTTTCTGCTCCCACACTGAATTTACACCTGAGTAACCACTGAGCCAGATCCTCATCTGGTGCGAATCAGCACAGTCAATGGAGCTATGCAAATTTACATTTCCTGAGGAGCTGACCCAATGACGCAAATGGAATTGCTTCCGATTTAAATTGGTGTGAGAGGAGAATCAGGATCTCACATCCTAATCATTGCTGCCGTTAAAGATCCCCATGCATTTTTACAGGCGTGGAGGTATTCTGCCTCCCTAAGTTCCCCCTGCAATTTCACCTGACTGGGGAGTTTCTCACTTCATGTGCTAAATTGGAATGTTGTGCTGCAGTACACATTTAAACTGCTGCCATGTTCCTTCCAAGAGGTGAATGCCTTTCAATGATGGCTGAAGTGATGCCTATTTGTAGTTTGTATGTTAAATTGGTATATTTTGTTCATCAATTTGTTACATTCGGTATAAAATATCCCTTGAGGTGAAAAGTGCTATTAAATCTAAGGTTTAATTAGCATTTTGCTTCATTGTGTTAATAAAACTTCCTGATTTAGTCAGTCTTCATCCATGGAAAAACAATATTATTCCTTAGGCCTTTTTAACCGAAAGGGGAACAGAGGTGTAGCTGTGAATTTAAGTTGCACTGAAAAGAAGGATGGTTTTGAGCAACTCAAAAAATCTATCAGTTCCTGCTTCTGCCGCAGACTTCCTCTGTGACCTTCACAAAGTAATGTGAAGGCAGATTCTCAACTAGTGAAAACTGATGTGGCTTTTTTAAAGTCAATTAAGCTGTGCTGATTTACACCAGCTGAGAATATGTCCCACAAATCTCTGTGTGCCTCAGTTTCCCATCTTTAAAATGGGTGGCTCAAAAAGGAAGACTGTGGTACATCACGAAGATGTAGTCCAGCCAAAGAGAAAATTTTCTGCGGGGGAGGGAGGAATAAAATTCCAACCAACGCTTCGATTTAGTATGCAAACTGTTTGGGACAGGGTCTTTCTTTTACCGTGTGTTTACATTGCCCAGCAAAATGGGGTCCTAATCCCAACTGCAATTTCTAGGTGCCATTTTAACATAAATAAATAACTACGAAACTGGTCTTGAAGAGCAACCTTAGCTTTTGGAACCAACACCCTACAGCTTTTATTGTGCTGGGTTTGTTTTTTTTCAGTCATGATGCTGGTATCAAAATACACACAATGAACTCAATTTTCATGCCATAGTCTCTACAAAATCATGGCACATCCACCATCAAAAAGAAAAGAGCTCGGTCTTTCGTACAAACAGGTTTTGGAGGAAATTGATTTGTAAGGGGTGGGAAGCAAATACAGAGCTTTTATTACTAAAAGGTACCAGAAATAATCAGTGTGGTCAACAGAAGCAATTATACATGATGATACTTTCAGAGGACTGGGGAATGGGAGACAGTCATTTTGGGGGGAGGAGAAGAAAGGGACTGAATGCCACATTATAAATTGAGTGGATTCAAGATGATTAAACAATAATCTCCCAGCTGCCTTTTGGGAAGGACGCAGGAAACCAGATGTCCTGTGGTCTTTATAGTGCGCTGGTGATGATTATTTTTTTATTAGATGTTCAGCTTGTATGGTGATGAATATCTATCTACCTCGCTAACTACCTTTGGCTAATACATAGACTTTCTCTATTAGGCTGCTAGAATTGAGTTAGAGGTTGAACAATAGTAAACACGTAGTGAAAAAATATCAATAATTTATAAGGAATTTTCCTACTACAGTTTTCTACAGGTTCTACTACTACTTTCCTACAGGTTCAAAAAGAAACAATTTTTTGTTTATTTGAAAATGTTCAGGAAAATCTCTATAGAAAATTTTTGTTTTAGAAAATGTTTGCTTCTGAAGTTTTGTTATTTTTTTCTCCCTCTCCTCCCTACCCTTACCACCCCCCCCCCCGGGTGTTTTTTTTTTTTTTAATTTTGCCACCAAAAAAAAGAAGGGGCCAAGGGGAGGAAGTGAAAAGGGAAGGAAGGAAAAATGAAAAATGTAGTCACTTTTTTTGCTTACAGTTTATTATTATCTGGTTTGGTGGGGGAAAAAAATTGGAAAATTTCAAACAAATTTTTTTCATGAAAATTTCTGAATTTGAATTAAAAAAGGCCATTTTTAAATGGAAATATTTTTCATTTGAAAACAATGTAAACACCTCTACTCTCTCTCTATTCCATAGTGGGATCCCCCGCTCCCATATAACTAGGGACTTGCTAGGACATTCTTCTCATTTAGCATTGGCAGGGTGGGTGCAGCCCCCTGATGCGTATTTGTGAACCTTCCAGGTAAAGATCCCATGCCCTGGAGTATTAATTCTCCATCTACGTCCTGCAGGAAAATATCTCACCCATAACATGCATTGGCTATAAATCCTGCCTTATAACAAAAATAACAACCAGAGAATTAGGGTGTTTCCTGGGGAATAATGACAAACCTGAGGATTGATGCTCATCAGCTTCTTTCAGCTGGTCATTAATGCCCTACTACACCTTGACTGCTAGTGCTTCAATAGCTAATATCGGGCCGTGTGCCGTTAGTATAGCACGAGTCGCTCAAAGCCTGTCACTTTGTTGTGTGTTCCTAGATGAGTTTAAATCCTTCATGAAAAGGCTACCTAACAACCACTTCCTGACCATTGGGAGCATCCACCAGCACTGGGGCAATGACTGGGATCTTCAGAACCGATACAAGCTCCTGCAGAGCTCCATGGAAGTCCAACGGCAGAAGATCCAGCGCACTGCCCGCAAACTCTTTGGCCTCAGTGTCCGGTGCCGGCACAACCCTAACCACCAGCTGCCTAGAGAAAGGTACTTGTACCCCCTCTCCTATCTCCAGGGCAGGGCTGTGTTGATGGCCTCAGTGAGAAGCACTGGGGTTTTGTTTTGATTTATCTTTTGAATTCTTTCTGCCCCGGTGACGGAGCTACAAATGAGAGAGAGAGTGAAAGGAGGAGAGAGGCATGCTCCCAGTTATTGAGTAAATGGGCTTCCTGTTACAGCTAAAGCAGCTGTTGATATTATATAGTGATCGCAACTCCTCACAGCCTTTCCCGGTGGCAGGATTTAGACCTATCACCCACCATTTTCGGAGTTCTGTCTCCATGGTTTTCACAAACATTTCTCTCCCTATCTTAGCTCCTGTCTGGAACTGAGAAGGGATGCTTGAAACTCTGGAAATAATGAGCCCTGGCTTCTCCTCTTCCATGCCTCTCTGGGAGCGGATGGGCCGAGTTAGCATTTGTAGATGAAATGCTTTTTTCACCAGCTTGATCAGCTGCCTGTTCTATTTTGAGAGATAATTAATTGGCTAACTAGAGGCTCTTGTTACTATTTTATCTATAAGGCAATGAGCATTCTGAGTTTTCACTTAACCACATACATGCTTCCAAGTCCTTAAGGTCTCTTTAATAACACAGAATTTTTGTGCAGGTGGACTGTATCCCAATGAGCATACCAGGGATAGGGGAAATACCCATTTAGTTCAAGGTTAAAGGATTTTTATTGTCTTCTGGAGAACATTTTCATACTGACCCATCTAAATGGTTGGCTAAGTTATTACAAACAAACCTGGCTTATGAAGGAGTAACATCTACATACATATATTATCTTTGAATCATACACCACCACCAAAAGCAAGCAGCACCTAGCAAATATGCAGCCAGCCATGCTGATACAAAGCTTTTATATAAATATGTCTTTAGCATTTCGCTTCTATTTTAAAAAGCCAGCCAAGCAGAAAGGGAGCCTCCAACAAGTACTATAAAAGCTGGGTGAGGGAGGATGAAATGGATGCTGGCAGCTGAGTTTTTAACTGACTGATGTGCTTGATTTGTTTAAGTCAACTCCACCAGGCATATTATCTTTTCCACTCTTATGTGTCATTCCGCATTTGTAGTAAGTTGGGGGACTGGCTTGGTAGACAGATATGGAGAGAGAGGATATATTTCAGTGTTCTTTTTGTTGGGGCTAGGAAACATTCTAATTTTCCAACTGTATATATTACATAGAGACAGATGCTTATCTTTCATGCCACTGACTTTGAAAGGATGGAGGGGTTATACTAACAGAACGTTTCTCTCTCTGTCATACACAAAAGCATAATAGAAATAGTACATTATATATTCAATAGCAACCTAAAGGAGAGAGAAATAGAATTGCTATTCACTGCCCTCCAGGAAAAGAAGAGGCAGTGTTTCCAAGAGAAAGAGAGGGTAGAGAGATTTTTGTAATTGGAATGATACTACATGACCTTTATCAATAGTGGAGGAAAAAAAGCAAGCAAGCAAGAAAGAAAGACAGTGTAAAGATTTGCACTGACTTGCTATTTCTTAAAAGTATATTGTCAAGATCAAGATAATAGGTTTTAAAAAAGAAATTACTCCTTAATTGTTGTAGCCTATATTAAAGTATGTATTAATTTATTTAAATTTGAAAACTGAATGGGCAGACGTAAGTGTATTTTAAAACTTTAGAGGTAATAAATAATACACACAGAGGACCATCTATCCTGGGCTCTAGCCCTCTTGTCATTAGTTAAGAATATATTTCACAATCATTAAGAATGAAAATAATAGCACATTATTCAATTTGCTGTACCTAAAAGGCATGAAACCATTATGGCAGCTATAGTTTGATGAGAAATAGGGGGCCTGATTCATAAAAATATTAAAATCCCTTTCTCCTTTATTTTTCAGTGAAATTTTGACACAGATGTATAATAGCATGTTTAATTTCATATTTTATCTAGCTCACATACCATCCAAATGAAAATTGTATCTCCCTTCACTTATCCCTAACCTGTCCATCAGCCTTGACCAAAGAAATGAACTTTGTAGTATGTCCAGGAGGTCATGAAATCTGAACTATTTTGAACCAGAGGAAGGGGAAAGAATTATTCTAAAGTCAAAGGCCTCACAAAGAGAACAGTGCCTGCAGGTACAGCTCCCTCTCATCTTTGGCGATGGGCCATCCACTGCTCTCAGCTGCAGCATGGTGGCACAAATAGATAGAACTGAAAGAAATGTAAAGTGCTAATGGACTCTTCCCCGTGCATGTGGGGTGTAGTTTGCATTTTGTATTTCACAGGGCTTGAAGAGCAACACTAAACTGGTCAATTTGTAGTCAGTTTCATTTTCTGGGTCCAGTGTGCCAGCCCAATGTTCTTAGTGTTCACAGCATTGCAGAGGGGTTGTTTGAATCCAACAACAGCAAACCATTGAAATTTAACCCCCACTTCTAACCATTGGTGGGGTGGGTAAGAGACAGCTATCCAAAACATATTGGTTTACTCTGACATTTGCTTGCAGATCTCAGTTAGTGTCTATCTTTCTTGATTGTTTCTCCATCTATCTATCCAATTTATCTATCATTGCACCTCTTTCTTTCATGTCTATAGCTTCTCCCTAGGAATGCTCTGGGTTTTCATCTTATTTTATTTATGTATCTATTTATTGCAGCCATCAGCATATAGTATTTTTTTCTCTGTCCTGCTTGCATCTCTGTAGCGCTGAGACACAGAATACACTGTACCATCCTCTGCTCCCCTTCCATCACTTCTCCACAAGGCTGATTTGGGGAAGAGGAAAATTGCTGGTTTCCAGATCTCAACTGAGACTCCTTTCCTGTTCTTCACTGCCTCTTTGATGGGATGCTCAGAGAAGGAGTGGGTGGGAAGGAGGGCAGTCTGCATTTGTACAATCCAACCAGCATCTTGGCTGGACTAGGACATAGTGATCTGGTTCTGCAATTGCCATTGTGTGGGAAACACCTGTCACATTTCTATAATTTCTATAAGGTCAATTCCTTACAATTCTGGCTTATTTCTGTTTATCTTCTGTGTGTGGCAGCTATAAGTGGGCTTTTCATTGCACTGAAACATTTGCAGCTTATATGAATATCCATGTAGATCACCTTCTGAAATATGCATTGTCACATGTAACAGTTACTCCTGATTTACCCTAGTGCAAGTGAGCTCAGAATGAGAGACACAGGGCCTGATCCCACACTGTTTGACCAGCTTTAAATTAGTGTAAATGTCATTAAGTCAGTGGAATCACCTCCCTGTAAACCCAGTGTAAAGGAGTGGAGAATCAAGCCATATGTTTGTGTGTACAGGAAATCTTTGTGTGTGTGAAGCACATGGAAGGCCAAATTCAGCCTTGGCATAAGGAAATCAAGAGAGTTGTGCTTGCTTATACCAGAGCTAAAACTTGCCCCTGATGTTCAAGTATGTGCATGTGTAGCTGTTAGATAGATAGATACACACCACACATGATCTATCTATCTAGTATTAGTATATGAGAGTGTGCATGGTGGTTATTTAAGTCTAAGTACTGTGTGTGCGTATAGAATACACAGAGCTGTAGTATGACGTGTATGTGGGCACATACATTGTGTGCACACACACTCACTCTGCAAACACTCATAACTACCCAACCAACTTGCAGTGGACTCCACCTATATGCACACCCCACTGCAGAAGTCAGATTCACACACGTAGCCCTGGCGTTATTCCTAGGTCAAAGGCAGACCTTTGACCTCTCGATTCCTCCTTCTGGCTCATTTGTTAGGAGCTAGTGTTGCATGTTAAACAGCTGTGGGTGGGTAAGGCTGGAGCAGGGGAGGAGCCCCTGGCCCCACTCTCCACATTAACGTTCTCCTCTTCATTCCCAGATCAAGTTCGCTCAGCCAGCTGCTCTTTGCCAACCTACCAAGAAGCTGGTTTCAGCTTCCTCTCTAGTGGGCCAATTTCCTCTTGCTCAGGGGGGCTGAGGAGCCATCAGTGCAAGTGCCATTCCACTGCAGGAGGGGTCCCCAGCTCCTGCCACCAATGAGTCTCCATAGCAGAGACATGCCTATGAGCATTAGTCGTGATGGGTCAGCTTTATTCCTCTTCCGGCACTGAGGCCAGTCCCAGGTCAGATGGGAGGTGGCTTACACCACTGCATCCGTACAGGACGGCTGGGCAGAATAACACCCTAGCCATACCCAGGTCCTGAACTGCTCCCTACACCAGGAGGCCTGTGAAGGCACCACCGAGCTGGTGAAGCCAGCTGTGTGCCTAAGATAGCGGCATCCCTGGGGTTTTGCCTAGGCCTGCTTTCTGCCTCTCCCGCACAAAGGGGCTGTCAGTCAGTTAGCAAGGAGTCTCCATGTCCACCTGCAGAGATATCCTCAAAACGCTCCCTGAACTCCCACCCTTCTGTCCCGGCATGCACTGGAGTCAGTGTAAAACCTGGGCAGGATTCTTTTTCCTTTGCCTTGCCCAGTTGTAGCACAAAGCAGGGACACAGTTCAGTGCCAGGACCCAACTACATCAGCTTTCCGTCCCTCACAGAGAATAACACATGTGCCTTCCCAGCAAGCCTAGGGAAGGAATATCCCCATTGTACAGCTGGGGAACTGAGACGCAGAGAGATGAAATGACAGAGCCAAGACTTGAATCCTTGTCTTTTCAAGCCCCAGCTCTGTGCCTCATCCCTGCGTTCATGCCTCTCTTCCTGCCAGTGGGCTCCCCCATTGGAACTGTCATGGTGGAAATTACAGTGTAGGTGGGAGCTTGCAATGTATCTTTAAGACACAATAGCTGCCATGAGCCTGGCAACCTGTGATTTCCCATTGTTGCCATTGAGCAGGGAGCTCCATCCCAGGAACCTCGTGCTTCATCCATGAGCCTTTCACCCATGCAGACAAAAAACAATCTGGCAGATGGGTGGGTTGTTTTATTTCCCATGCACCTGCTCTAATGCTGCAGCTTTATATTTAGATGGCTGTCTACAGCAGAGGCAATGAATTGTGCTTCCCTTCAGGGGAAGGTGAGCGCTCCATATTGTAGTCAGGGTGTCTAGGGGAATCAGGCCAAGAGGGACATGGAGGCTGACTCCTTTCCTGGCTCTAGCATAGCATCTATTTTCCAGTCAGGAAAAGAAAGTGATATTTATAGATGTCAGTGTCTTGTTCCCAAGTTCCCTAGCCTCTCTCTGCCTTTTCCCACTTGCAGGACAGCTCTGGTTAGCTTTTACAGGACAGAGAGATCCTGGCAGCTTCATGCCAAGTGAGGAACGTGCTAATGGTCCCTTCACACTTCTCAGCCTTAAGCATTTTCCTGTTAATTCATTTCTCTCCCCTGTCCCTCTCAGTTTGAGCCTTTCACTCCATTTCTTTCTGCTTTCTATTTTCCCTCCTCTTGCACAGTTCTCTTTTCTTTCTCTCCACCCCTCTCTCTCTTTCTCCTTGTTGTCAGTTTCTCTCTTTCCATTTTGCTTTTTTCCTCTCCTCTGTTTTATTTCACACTCCCCTTTAATCTCTCCCTCCCTCCACCCCTGCTGCCAATTCTTTTCCACCTCTCTCCCCTCTTCCTTATTTATCTCTTCCCTTCCCTTCCATTTCTCTCTCTCCCTCCCCCGTCCCTCTCTCTCACCCCTCCCTTCCCTTCCTTGACTCCTCTTGCTGTTCTTTGCTGCTGTATCATTTAATGCCGCCTTTGATACAGCTCACAGCTTAATGATTATTCAGAGGTCAGGCTATGCAGGTGCCATGAATTTCACTAATCCAGCTCTGAGAGCCTTTGTCCATAATCACTCCTCCTGTTCTGCAGGGACTGAATCCTAATTTGTCATTAGCCAGTCCTCTCACTGCAGCATTACCAAGAACTTTTTTTGCCCAGAGGAGACAATGAAGTATTCATTAGTGAGGGGGAGGGGGCAGCTGTGCAAGGAGTTCTGGCTGGCGAGGAGGGAAATACTGCATGGAGGCACTACGTGGTGGTCAGTCAGAAAGGCAACATTGCAGGGGTGATGGAGAAGCCATGTATGGAGTTATGGCCTTGATCATTAAGGGAGATTCCAGGGGTGGGAAACATGGAGGCTGTCATATCTGCATAACACAATGATGGAGAGCAGTTAGAAAGAGGGGGACCCTGTGGGAAATAGTGGCTAGTTATGAACTGAAGGGTGCTATTGCATGGAGTAATAGCAGCAGTCACTGAAACAGTGGGGTGCTTTAAGGATGAGGTTATTACAGCAGGGCTATGGCCACACACCCAAGCCTCTCGCTTCTTTTCTGTCTTTCCTGGCCTGTGCACCATCAGCTGATCAATGTTCCTGAGGCTTTTGGCTCATTACGCCCTGAGCTCATTTTTTTTAGAGAAGGGCTGGTTAGGCGGATTCCCTGAGTCACTGCCTAGGCTCAGTCTAGAAGCTGTTACAACCTGCAGCAGTTGGTAATGATCCTCAAGAAACCATCTGCCAGCTGGGGATAGTCAAAGCAGCCTTTCCCTTCAACCCCTTGCTGGGTTTATCAGCTTCACTCCCACTAGAGACTCGTCAGCCCTGGTGAAGCCCCAGCCAAAAGCTGTGGCCAGCTGGTCTTTCTTTTGTATCCGCTGAGCAGTGCAAAGGGATTGAAGCAGGACAGGGAATCTGTCCCAGAGCTATTTCTTAAAGGGCATTTTTCCTCTCGTGGCGGAGGCAATGAATCTAATTCTCCACCTGAAAGGAGATTGGAACAGGATGTATCAAATGCCAGGCACCAGAGCATGCAGGTTCTGACACCCCCTGCCTCACAGCTCCGCCCCACCCATAATAAGGTCCCAGCTTCAATTGTAAACCAGGAGCCCGTTGGTACACTGGAGGCTAAAGTTCTTCTTTTCCTGTTTGCAGGACAATACAGCAGTGGCTCACCCGGGTTCAGTCTCTGCTTTACTGCAATGAGAACGGGTTCTGGGGGACCTTTCTGGAGAGCCAGCGGAGCTGCGTGTGTCACAGCAGCAGCAGCCTGTGCCAGCGCCCCATCCCGTGCATCATCGGGGGCAACAACAGCTGCGCCATGTGCAGTCTAGCCAACATCTCCCTCTGCGGTTCATGCAACAAGGGCTACAAGCTGTACCGGGGCCGCTGCGAGCCGCAGAACGTGGACTCGGAGCGCAGCGAGCAGTTCATCAGCTTCGAGACGGACTTGGATTTCCAGGACCTGGAGCTGAAGTATCTGTTGCAGAAAATGGACTCGCGCCTCTATGTGCACACCACCTTCATCAGCAATGAGATCCGCCTGGACACTTTCTTCGATCCCAGGTGGCGCAAGCGTATGTCCCTCACCCTGAAAAGCAACAAGAACCGGATGGACTTTATCCACATGGTGATCGGCATCTCCATGCGCATATGCCAGATGCGCAACAGCAGCCTGGACCCTATGTTCTTCGTCTACGTCAACCCCTTCAGTGGGAGCCACTCAGAGGGCTGGAACATGCCCTTTGGGGAATTCGGCTACCCACGCTGGGAGAAAATCCGCCTCCAGAACAGCCAGTGCTACAATTGGACCTTGCTGCTGGGCAACCGATGGAAAACCTTTTTTGAGACTGTCCACATCTACCTACGCAGCCGGACTCGGATGCCCTCCCTGCTACGCAATGAGACTGGCCAAGGGCCCGTGGACCTTTCTGACCCTTCCAAGCGCCAGTTCTACATCAAGATCTCTGACGTGCAGGTGTACGGCTACAGCCTGCGTTTTAACGCCGACCTGCTGCGCAGTGCTGTGCAGCAGGTCAACCAGTCATACACCCAAGGCGGGCAGTTCTACTCCTCGTCCTCCGTCATGCTCTTGCTGCTGGACATTCGGGACCGAATCAACAGACTGGCACCCCCTGTGGCACCGGGTAAGCCCCAGCTGGATCTGTTCTCCTGTATGCTCAAGCACCGCCTGAAATTGACCAACAGCGAGATCATCCGTGTGAACCATGCATTGGACCTGTACAACACTGAGATCCTCAAACAGTCAGACCAGATGACAGCCAAACTCTGCTAACCCAGACTCTTCTGTGGACACATCAGTAACTGATCCTTTTGCTGTATAAAAAATGAAAAGAAAAAGTAAACAAGGAAAGGGGGGGGGAAAGAAAATTTGTAACATGTAATTAATATGGAAAAAAAAGAGGAAATTCTTCATTTGTTGGAAACTAAACCCGTTCTAGCAGCTGTATAAAACTGTCAGGCATGTTTGTTATTTCTATAATCCATCATAAATGGGTCACACCATACTCTCTCTCGACCTTGAGGGTGTTGCTTGTTAGGAATCAAGTCCTGCAAAAATAAATAAGAGACAGGATCAGAGCTGGGGGCGGGTGGGACATTTCTGTAATGAATTGTGAAGATTTCTGCTATGCAGGTGCCGAGACAAACAAACAAACAAACAAACAAAAAGAATTATATGTAAATGTAAAGGAACTGCCATTATTCCTAGTGGGAGTAAATGGTCAAAAGATAAAAGATATTTCTTCTGTTGAGATTTATACCAGCTTGATGTTTAATTATTCACCCCTCTGGTGATTAACTTTGTCACTGGAAGGGAGGTGATGGCAGTCCTTTGAGAGTAATATCTGTCTCACACACAGAAGGACTACATTTTCCAAAGAGACTAGGAACTCAGGATGTCTCCATCTTTGGGCACCCAACTTGAACCATCTTACCAGTGGGACAACGCTCAGCACTCTCTGAAAATCAGCTCCTGGAAGGACCAGGACCTCTATTGGGGCAGATCCCAACTGATTCAAATGGTCATAGCTCCATTGACACCATTTGTCACAGTTCCGTTGCATCCAAGGGAACTATGACGATTTACCCCAGCTAAATGACTGCAGATATGTTTAACTTCTCTCCACACATGTAAGGTGTCTTAAGTCAAGCATCAAAGAACCAAGGCACCCAAAATCATTAGTCACTTTGGAAAATATATAAGTTGAGGTTTTTTCATATATACTATACACACACAATCCCTTTTTTGTTTTCCTCCTTCTCTCCACAAACAAAATCCAGGTTTCATCTGCAGACACAAAACTCTTTGCCCCCATAAGAAAGAGGCAACTTGTCTAGATATCCTCCAGGCAACTTTAGAGACCACAGGGGTTAAAATATCAGTCACTGAGGACCACTAGCACTTCAGCAATTGCCACCACTGTTGAAACTGGATCACTGATAACAAAAGAGGGAAGTTTTAGTTGGAAAAAGTCTGGTATAGACTTCTGCTGTCCAAAACTTATTTAATGAGTAATGATGTTGTTACATGGCATCATTATGCAATGTCACATCAACACAGTGTAGAGTCTTTGTCTAGCGTCCATACGGAATGATGTTGCAACACAGCAGGATGTCATTGCATCGTGAAATGAAGACAAAATGTTGTGGATCAATTATTTTGTCCTTCAGGATACAAAAAAAATACATCTCTCTCTCAGCCAGCATATTGGGCTTACACTGAGTCTCAGGCTCACAAGAAAAAGAAATAAGCATAGATTGGGTTCATTTGAGAAGAATTGATAGAAGTGGCACCTGCACCATGTTCTGCTCTCCTAGTGCAGCCGGGAAAGAAAAAAACAGGTCCAGTTTATGAAGCAAGGAAGATTTTGTGCTCTGGTTCACAAATGGGATATGTGCAGGATGTTGTACAGTGTTTTGTGCTCTGTTTCCTCTATTCAGCTCCATATGCTCTGTGAGGAAGTATTTATGACAATCTCATCCATCATAGAGGGACAGCAGGTTGTACTGACCCATGTTTAGGACCTTTGCTCTGCAAGCTGTGAAAGCTGTAGAGGCATGTCACGTCTCCTAGGTGGTGGCAGAAGGAAAAAGTATCCTTCTGGAGGGGCCCAAATCGTACTCACAGCAGGATTTATTGGCTTTGGAGGGAGCCAGGTCCAACCCCCACTCCTTGGCCAGAAGAAGGTTCATCATGACATGAGGTTTAGGAGGGCAGGATCATTAAGAAGGAATAAGTAGGAGTACCCCAGAAAGTCCCTCCACCCAGAAGCACCCAACTTGTTTGACTGTGCAAGTGTGCCATTGATATAGCCACATCCTCAACCTCCTCTCCCTTTACTGTAGGGAATTAGGAGCTACATCTAGTCTATCCTCTCCATTTAATGCTGTGCCGGATTGCCCCTGACAATTTATTCCCAAGTGTTTAATCTTCCCTTGTGTTACATTAGGGGTCCATAGTAACAACAAAAGCTAAACCTCCTTTTCTCAGAGGCAAAGCCTAGCAGGGAACAATCTTGAGGGGTTTTCATTGCACTCCCTCCAGCAACGGGCAGTGGGGGTGGGACCAGCACTGCCAAGACCCATTGCTCGTGGACAGAGGAGAAGAGCTGCCATGAGCTTGCTAGGAAACTTTTTAAATTCAATTAGTCTTGCCAGCCTCATGTGGTGGCGAGCGAATAACGTCAGCAGGTCTTATTAATATGCTGAGGCTAAGACACAGGAAGCGTACAGAATGCCCGTTTGGATCAGGGCTAAGAGCAAAGCATTGGGTTGCCATGGAAACACGGGGAGGCCATTAATTAGCTATCAGATGAAATCACTGAGAAGTGTCTGGACCTCAGCATCTCTGCCCTCATGAGACGCAAAGGACATGGCCTTAGTCACCTTGCCAGCCGGTCTCCCTTCAGCCATTTCATTGGATGGACGAGGGACGATGAGAGCAGGGAACACAGGGTGGAAACCTGCCCAGCCAGGGTCCAATTTTATTATTGTAAAATGTGTGCCAGGAGCCTGCTGCTATTTAAGTGAATGGGAATTTTGCCATCAACTTGAGTGGGGTCAGGGTCAGGCACCAAATACAAGAGAGGGGCTCTTAGTAGCCGGGTGGATGATGTTGGTGCTTGTGTGGCTGAGCTGATGCCAATTCTCCGATGCCAATGTCCCTTGGTGTGCTAGCGCCCAGCTCCACTGGCTGGTTTTCCCCCTTCTAAGCCAAAGATGGAACATTCTTTCTTCCAAAAGGTCCAGGAAATGTGAGACAAGAATAAGAACTTATTGTTCAATTACCACCTTTCATGTCTACCTCCTGAGCAATCACCCACCTCTAGCCCAGTCTGTGCATGTTCTTATGACAGCTGTGCTGGTCTTAAGTGCTGTTTCACCGCCATCACATACAAGCCGTTCCCTTTCACCCACTTGCTGAAAAGCACTTACAAGAGCATTCGGCAGATGGTGCCTGGTGCACAGGGGACCATCAGCTCTGATTCTCCACTCCCGCTACTAGAAAGGAGATGCTGCAGCCCTGACGTGAGCTGTTTACTCCTGTCTCACACTAATGCATTTTTCTTGATGAATCCACCCCATGGTGGTTGGTGAAAAGGAAAAATGGCACAGGCATTAGACACTGCAGCCTGGTGTCTGAAAGCTGAGAAGCACAAGAGTTGATCTGGAGTGTGTCCAGCTGTGGGGATGGAAGGTTTGGAAATAAACTAGAAAATAATTTAATGAAATTTCAGAATTGTTTCCATAGTCTAGGGCTCAAAATGGACCCATTCATGTTTTTTTTCCTGACATTTTCTGCCATATTTTTTGCCAATAATCGGTTTCCATTTTTTTCTTTATCAAAAACTGCCTTTTCTTCCCCCAAACAGATTTTTCAGTAGATTAAAAAAAAAAAATGGAAAATGATTTAAATGGAAAAATTAGTGAAAAAAAATATAATGGAACTTTTCACCCCCCCCCATCACAGAGAGTTCTCATAGTGCTGAGAAGTTTTCATGAAAAGGTTTGTGTTTCAAAAAAGGCCATTTTTAAAAAAAAATGCAAGCAACCGCTTCCTATTTCTGTGTGAAAAACATCAACCTGTTATCTTAGGAAACCAAACCAACATGTGCCCTTGAATATCTGGGGCAGCATTCAGAAATAGAGGAGCTAGGTCAGGTACAGAAAATGTAATCAGCAGGGCCACTTTCTCCAATTAATTTTCTGGGTGAGTTTTGTGCTGGTAGAGAGTTGTAATGACAAACTTAGAGGCCCAAGACCTCTTGTTTCTCAGAAGATGTGCTGCATGGGCAGCAACAATACAAATTTCCCCACACTCCAATCTGTCAACGTGCCTGAATCCTGAATTGCAAGGATGAGATGGATGGTCCGTCTCTCTGATCCATCCATGGCCTCTCAGCTGAGTGCCAACAAGGATTTCAGTTAATGCCAAGTGGGTTTTGCGATGTGGACGCCTGTCTGCTGTGGGCTGGGTTTAGGCCACTATCTGATTATAGCATGGAGCTGAACAGTAGGTCATTTCCAGCCTGGGTTTGAGTGGTACTTGGGAAAAAATGGAGATGCATTGTGATAGATACTCTCATGAACACTTCCTCAAAACCTCCCAGCCAAGAGTCCCCCATGGACAGAGCAGCCATGCAATAACTGGGGTCCAGATCCTACTCCCATTGATTTCAAGTGGACCGGGATTTGACCCAGGCATCTGATGTCAGGAACCAAAACCCAGCACCTCCCATGGTCAAAAAAGCCAGGCAAATGCTGGGATTTGAAGCATGATATCTGACTCCACCCACCATTTCCTCCTTTTCTCCTTGTAGTCCCCCTCTTTACCCATCTCTCTCTCTTTTCCTGTCTGTCTTACTTCTTTGTCCCTGTCTCCCTCCCTCCTCCCTTTCTCTCTCATAAACACAAACAGTGGTTGGCACTAGCATTGCTGCTCTGCACCATCTGACCAGCTCATTAGAAAGCTCTTGCGTAGACCGGCTCAGCCACGCTCTCTCTCCATGTCAGTGGCGATCTTTTACAGGGTTGCCAGCCTTGAGGGCAATTCCTCTGGTTTGATGGGGAAATAGCCTGACATTTTTTTAAAATGGCCTCCCTTCCTACACACACGTGCAGGGGGTGGGAGACAGCGAGGACGTTGCATATTACACACACCCCTGCTACTATGGATTTGATGCAGTTCCAAGGCATCCTGAGCACGTGACGAAGGAATGAGTGTGATGACGCTGGGCACCTTGTCCTGAGGTGGTGCAAACTGGTATTGCACAAGTAAAGTCAATGCGCACTCTCTCCATGGACCTCAATAGAGGACACCAATTGACACCAGCTGAGGATCTGCACCTAGAACTGCAGTGACTGTTATGCATTCAACAATGGCCCAGTCACCCATTTGGCCAGCTTCTAACCATGCTTGTGGAGAGAGGAAACTTTGGCCATGATGCCAGGAACACAGTAAAGCAGCTCCTTCCATCCATTGATCTCAAGGTGCTCTCAACAAGGTCTCCAACAAGCTCCTCCTGGCAAAAACCATGATTTTTAGAGCTGCTGAGCACACACCATTCCAGCTGCCGTCCATGTGAGCTGCATGTGCACAGCATCCCTGAAAAGTGAGGTCCTCACCAGTCTCAGGGCCTCTTCTCATTCCTCATCTCCCCTGCAGCCTTTCATATAGACGATTGCTCCTTCCTCCTCAACACTTGTCCTCCTTCCTTCATCTCAGTTCATCTGAGCGTCATCCTCCTTCCCTCGCTGCTGATTAGCTGGGGGCTCTTGGGAACACAAAACTCTGACAGCCAGGAAGGAGCAGACATGATGGATAGCACCATAGCAAGAGAGAGCTGAAGGGGTCGCCTCACTCGGATATCCCATTCTCTGTCCTCTTCATTGATCATTGCATTACGCTAGAGAGCTATGGCAGAGGCACGCCATACTAACCTCTAGCGCGCCTTCCTCTCAGGCTGAAGACCAGAGAGATTAACCCCATAGGAGGGCCTGACATAGTGAGGTCCCTGCTGGCTACTCCAGAGAAGCAAGAAAGATAAACCCATATGACAACAGTCATTACAATGGGACCCGTGGAGGAGCAAACACAGGTTAAGAAGGGTGATCATGGGATCTCCCCACTGCAGGGTTGAAGCCAGGCATTAAAGTAAGTGGGAGTGGTGGGAATACAGCGCCCCCTTCTCTGCTAAAGCAGAGGGAGAATTCCTTCTCCTGTCCATGGCCTGAGTAAGCAGCCCTTTCCCTCACCCCACCTCGCCCCTTCCCCTCCCCTCATCCACAACGTCCGTTCCTTTCCCTAGCTTGGGCCAGCAGCACTCCTTCACAGCTCCCCCTCCTCTCACTGGATTAGGTAAACCACATTCCCTCACAGATCCCCTTCCTCCTTTGGGGAGCTCCCCCGCCCATTTCACTTTTCTTTAACCACTGGCCCGTGCCCATTGGTGCGGGCACAGTGTTGGAAAGCCTATAAATGATGAGATGATGAACTGCAGTCCCGGCAGGCCAGGACTGAGGGATGGGGGAAATCCAAGGCAGAGGGGGCTCAAGGAGTGAGGGCCCCATGGACAAGGGAGGTCTGTGCCACTTGTGACTAGTCATCAGGAGAGACACTAGTCAGAAGTGGAACCTCTTGCTGTAAGAGGCTTTCATGTGTAGGCTGGTACCAAGTTCACCAAGGGAAACGGAATGAGTGGGAAGAAAGAGACGAAGGAACAGTGGGATTGTAAATTCAGGTCAGAGATGACTCTACCCATCTCTGGCATGCCAAGGGCCTGGTTCTCAGTTACACTAAGACCCCTGTAGGCCCTGTCTTGACAGGGGAAAAGAAAAAGGAGGTATTTTTCAATTGTGTTATCTCAGTTGAGTTAGCTTAATGCATTTGAGAAGCCTTGACAAGACGCAAGCCAATACGCCTGAAGACGCATTAGATATCTGGGTTTTAGACTGGGGGAAAACAACCTTTTTGCCCATGAAGCCAGGCTGCAGTGTAAAAGGGGACCTTAAAGTTAGTGTAAATATAATTTACCAGATCTGGTCAAAAATGGGAAAAGGATTTCACAAAAATGTTTAAAAGTTCAAATGATTTCTACTATGCAGTGTCCAAATTGGCCCCATTTCTCCTTTTTTTGTGAAATTTTCTAAGATTTTTTTTTTACTTTATTTTTTTACTGTAGTCCTTTTTAAAAAAAATGATTTACCAGAACCCAGGTTTTCAGCAAGAATAATAATAAGTAAATAAAACAAATAAATACAATTTAAACCTATTATAATAAAAAGCTTGGTTAAAAGGAAACACAGACAATTTCAAATGAGATGGAAAACTTCAACAATGTCAACAATATTTTGGGCAAAAAAAGTTGTTGTTGTTTTTTTTAAAAGGCTATTTAATTCACAGAAAATATTTTCATGCAAATATTTTGGCCAGCTCTAAAATTTATACTAGAACATAAAGGAGTCTTAGTGCAAACAAGAATCAGGGCCAGAAACATAACTGAGAGTAGAAATCTATCTGGTCCCAGCTGGTTCCTGAATTTTTCACATGGGAGAAATGGCTGCTAGTGTGTTATGGAATAACAACAATAAAATAATTATTAATTATTAATTGGTCATTCACTGTATAAACATTCGCAAACTAGAGAAAGGAAGGTGTGGGGTCTGTTAACAGCATGTGAGAACAAATTAGAGCTGGTTGGAAAATACAATTTCTGTTCCATGGAAAATTCTGACATTTCAAAGTTTCTTTTACTTTCATCCAAAGCTTTTCAGCCAGCCCCGATGAAGCAGTTTTATTAGCAGAGTTTCAGAGGAAATGTGTGAAAGGCACATTCCTCTTTGGTACATTTGCTAACATCCCCTGCCTCCTCCACCAATACTATCTACAGGATAGGTTTTGGAAGTGAAAAAAAAAAAGCCCGGTGAGGGCTCCAGAGCACAAACGTGGCTCAGTGACTAAGCTCTGCTAATGGGAGAGTGGTTTGTAGTGAGTGGAACTGAAGGTCAAGAAACTGAGGGGTACTGGCCCGAGAGGAAGTGCTTCTAATGGACTCTGAGGCTGGCAAATTCAAGAGACAGAATGAAAGATGCAAGGCTGCAGGCAGAAATTGTTTTTACTCCTATTATATTACAGTAGCACCTACAGGCCACAATCGAGTTCCAGGCTCCAGTGTGTTAGGTGCTATATAGTCACATAATTAATAAGAGTTTACAGTCTGGATAGACATGCCCAACATAGGATTATCACCCCCATTTTGCAGATGGGGAATAGAGGTACCAGTTCAGTTAAGTGACTTGCCAATCATACAGGGAGTTTGCACAAAGCGCGGAATGAAATTATTGTGTCTTCAGACTCCATCCAGTGCCTCTGTCCCCAAGGTCAAACTTTAAAAGGAAAGCAAGAAAAAGGACAAGTTTCCTTCTATTTTCTCTGACAAACCCGGGAGTCAGGATCAGGCCCATTTCCCAGCAAGTTGCTTAGCAACATATATAAAGCAGTAAAAAGCTCTTCCATGACATTAATTGCTGCTGTTGCAGTCCTGTGACAAACCAAACTTCCACTTACAATCCTGACTCCCGCCCAAGAGACTGAAAAGTTGGAGGAAAAAAAGTCTTTCCTGGTTCTGGCACAAGTAGAAAACACAACAGAAATTTGCGGCAAATAAAGAAATACTTATTCCAGTTTTGTTTTTGGAAACGGGACCAAAACTTGTCTCATTTGCAACCTGGTTACTGGAGCAGTTACTGCAGTTCACAGAGGTGTAACTAAGCGTGGGATTTGGCTTTGTGTTTTTAGTACAGTATGACATGGCACCAATTAAATATGATTTTGTCAGGCACTGGGGTATTGATATGCCCTAAACCATGAAATTCAGACCTGGATTTGAAACCTTTCCTTTAAGGCATTAGGATGCAGGGTTTTATTTTGATTCATTACCAACGTAGTGGCAAGGGACCTGGATCCCGATTTCGATATGGAGTCTCTCACTGTCCATAGAAATGCCTAGGTCAGGTGCTGAAGTTGAAAACATAAACAATAACCTTTCAGATACCCAAGGCCCTGACAAGGCCAGGTTACCTGGGTTAGGAGTGAAAGAGACATACTTCGCTGCCCTTGCTTCACCCAAAACTGGCCTCTAGTAGAAGCAGCCAGCCTTTTTTATCTAGTCTACTAGGACTGGATTGGCTTCCACTTGCTCCCAGCCCTTTTAGGCACTGGAGGATCAAGTCTCTTTGGCAGCTGATCATGGGAGGCCTCTCTAGGCAACCACAGACATGGGACAACAAACACCTGGCACACCTCATCACAGCCTATTTTGAATCCTGCTAAATTCTTAGCCTCCGTGCTGTCTTGTGGCAGTGAGTTCCACAGTTTAATTATGTATAGTGTAAAAAAAATTTTTTTTCCCTCAATCAATTTCACATTTGTTGTCTTTCATTTTAATAGAACATCCCTTTTTCCCTGTAATATCAAGAAAAAGTAAGTACGGGCACCTGATTTGCCTTCCCTATGCCATTTGTTGATTTGTATACCTGTATCATATACCCTGCTTCTTCATTTCTTCTCTTTATACTACTCAGTTCCCATGTTTTCCAGCTCTCTTCGTATGGAAATCTAATCATTTTCTTTGCCTGCCCTGTGGTGGTTTCACATTCACCTTCGTTGCTGAGGTGAAGACTGATGCAAAAAGCTCAGAGTAAGCTGGCAGCTCAGTCAGGAAATTGCCTATGTAGATAAGAAATCCCTGCAGTTTGCTCTCAAAGTCAATAAACTTGGGCTTTGGTGGAGCAACCCAGGGCTCAGTCCTGAAAGATACTGAGCATTCTGGCCCCAATCCAGTAAAGCGTTAAGCACGTGCTTCACTTTAAGCACGTGAAAAGAAGTGAGTTCTGCCTATGCTTAAGTGCTGTTCTAGATCGGG
Source organism: Emydura macquarii macquarii (assembly GCF_026122565.2). Taxonomy (NCBI): domain Eukaryota; kingdom Metazoa; phylum Chordata; order Testudines; family Chelidae; genus Emydura; species Emydura macquarii. The sequence continues at coordinate 13,847,942 of NW_027130828.1, forward strand.
TCCAGAGGGCTCAGCCACTTGTAGGTCTGAGCCCTATATGAGTTCCAGAGATTAGGAGCTGGTGCCTCAGGAGCCCAGAGTTTAAAACCGAGCACGAGTTTCCCTGTTCATCTCAACTGCTGGGATGGTTGATAATGAGGCAGCCAGGATCCAAGGCATATTGGGCTTTATAGCTCAAAACAGACACTTTGCATTGCACCCAGAAACAAACCGGCAGCAAGTGAAGTTTCCAGAGCATGTGCACATCATTAATAATCATTTCATTATTGTTATTTGTATGGCAGTAGCACTGAGGGATCTCAGTCATAGACCAGGATCCTGTTGTGCTAGGCGCTGTCTGGACACATAACAAAACAAAGTCTCTGCCTTGAGTTGCTGCTTGCAACAGCATTAATTAAGGGGCAGCTGCCTTCTGCACTAGCTGAGTGGTTTTCAAGGGCAGTGCCATATAAATATCTGGCAGCAGCCCAGTAAAATGGGAATGATAAGGGACTCGGTCAATGAAATTAAAGGCCATTGAGTACTGGGCGGGCAGGGGAGCCACCACTGGGCATCATTGTGGTATATGCTCAGCACACACGTAATGAGAGACAATCCCCGCTCCAAGCAATGTACAGTCTAGATATGAAATGGGAGGGGAGACAAAGGTGAAGAGATTTATTTAACATCACCTAGCAGCTCAGTGAAAGAGTTGTGTGTGAGTGGGGAGAGCTTCTCCTTTTTTGAGTCCCTAACCCCTACCCTACTCAATGGACCGCATTGCCTTTCTGCATTTACAGCTACAGGAGTTCAGGTCATAGAGTGAAATCAGGTCTCAGACCTCAAGGTGCAAGCTGATCATTTGTGGGGAGAGGGCGGGTGAGTTAAGGAAGGCGTTTCTCTACACAGCGCACAGTTGGCTCAATGGAGTACATTCATTATGGAATTTCTTTCCTATTTCTCTGAAACATCAGGTATTGGCCATTGCCAGAGAGGCAGGATATAGGGCCTGGCAACTCCTATCTTCCTGTGTTCTTCTGTAAAACAAAAACTCCATCTTCCCCGATCATTATGCGTCACACATCAATCAGCTGTTCATTAATGGCCCTGACCTCAATCTGTCACTTTACAATGAACTCCTTCAAAATTCAGGGTTTACTGCCAGATAACAGCTTTATTATACATGGAATCCTATAATAAGCTGATTAGCCCCCCCACACCTTTTTTTTTTTTGAAGACTTAATATGTACTTTTCTGACATCAGATAAGTACAAAATAAAACTGAAAGATCATCCAAAATGCATTATGCAAAGGATCCTGTCACTATAAAAAGCACCTAACTCACTATACACTTTTCTACACCAACTTGGCCGCCTAAGACAGAGTCCATCCTGGCCTTGTTTAATGCTTTAAAAGCATTGGGCCATATTCTGCCCTGCCCTGCATTGTTGGTGCAATGTGCACCTAACATTCACGAATAGAGCTGGTAGGAAAATAAAATTTCTGTTCTGCAGGAAATTCCAACATTTTGAGATTTCGTTTTGGCTGAAATTGGAACGCAAAGTTAAAATTTCAAAATGTACTGTGAGACAAAAATTCCAAAATACTTTATTTCAGAAACATTGAAATAATCTTATCAAGCTGTTTTATTTTGATAAGGTCAAAACATTTTGGTTTTTGTGTTTATTATATTATATACTATCATATTAAAGTCCAAATAATAAAAAGTCAAAACAAAAGTTTAGATCATTTCCCATCACAAATTGCAACAAAAGCGCTAAGTTCCCAGGAAATATTTAATGAAATCAGATTTTTCCAATGGGAAACTGTTCCATTGGAAAATTTTTGACCAGCTCTACCCATAAAGTTGGCTGACGGTGTGTCTTATCCCAGCATATGGTGATCCTCCAGCTATGTAGCAGCTCCTATCTACTTCTCAAAGGCTTGAGTAGCGCATGGAGCTGATGGAAAGAAATTATGATTGGAGCTTCCTTGCATTGCCTTCCAAATGCAATACTGATCCTTCAGAGTTACTGGCAAGCTAGATACTCCAAATTACGCAGGGAGACAGCCCATTGCACACACCCCTTAGTGTGCCCCCTCTGAGCAATCTTTGGCTACAACTGGAGAACTGGGCCTTGGTTCTCACTGTAAAATAGTGAATGCTACCTAGTAGTGTGATATAAACACGGTAGGTGGAATCCTGAACCTACTGACTTCAGATGGACCAAGTCTTCACCTTATGTGTATCCTGTCTATGGAATAAGACCTAGGTAGTGCTCAGTGGTGTAAATGTCATGTGGTTTATGATGGACTGTGTACTGGTGGGTATGGGCAGTGCCCAGCACAAGGGGGCCCTGATCTCAGTTGGGACCTGTGCCTAAAAGTTATACAAATAATTAATAATGAATTAAGGAGACAAACTCAAATAGCCAAGTGTTATATCACTGCCAAGAAGTATAAAGGGAATTGTTTTAAGCTAATCTCTCTAAGGCCAGCAAAATTATGATGATCCCATGGAATATTTAAAAGTAGGGCTTTAGAAACTATAACCCAACTTTGAAAGGGCAGATATTTTTAAAAGCTCATGTCTGATTTGTTGACTATAGAAGAGCTTTACAGTGTATCTGGTGCAATCACCAAACAAAAGGATCAGGTTGTTCCTCTTAATCAAAGCTCAGTCTGTAAATCAGTTATTGGATCTTTCCCTTGTTCCAGTCTCTGCCCAGCACAGGTGGAATTACGAGCCGTGTTTCTCTCTCCAGTGGTACCGTTTGCTCTATCATAATTTGTGCAGACCAGCGGAGTTAAGGCGATCAAGGGACACTTTAGATGCCATTTTATCATCGAAGTTTAAAAGGCAACAAGGCCTCAACTTTTTTCTCTGTGTGTGTAAGTCTTCCTTTTGTACAAAGATCAATAGCACTTTCCCGAGAGGAGGTGGGCAAATCACCCTTTACAGTCGATAATTGCACGGAAGCCAAATCCTTTCTAATAAAATCTTTTAAGACCTTTATCAAATTTTGACTGTAAGACCAACTTTCCTGGGAGGCCTATAATTATTGAGAGATGAGCTGAGTGTTATCAGCCTCTTTCACATAAACAGGAATAATTCAAAACAGGGACCTGAAAGACAGGAATATGGAAAATGAAACCAGAGGTAAAAAATGAAGAAGGATCAATTTCTTTAAGGAAAAAATTACATTTTATATTATACAAACTGTAAAACATACACACATTCCGTGATTTCCCAGAGGTCTCCATGTTGATTCTATCTGTTTGTAAAACCCACAACTCTATACACTATATCCACAACCCCTATCTTTGCAATAGACATTGTATATTCAGACCCTAGAATACCCCAAAGATTTGTTGCCCTGCTACTGCTCCTCCTTCTCTTTCTCATGTTTGAAAGTCAAATATATACCATTTGGCATCTTTATTTTTCTTTGATCCTCTGAAGAAAGAAAAATCAATTCACCCCCCACCTCCCACATGTTTCCAAGAGCAAAAACTCCTTGGTCCTGAAAGAAGTGCAAAGGGAAGTTGACGGCAACAGATGGCATTGGCATCATGACAAGAATAGGGCACTAGAGGCAGTAGACGAGACATGAAAGGGTCAACAGCTTTCCGCAGCTGCTAGAGAACATTCCTCTGACTTTTAGGTGCCTTCAGCCAATGGGATTTTGCTCTGTTGATGTTATAATACCATTTCACTGACTGAGTGTCTTGTCACTTGACATCCTCTGGGGGACCTGAGTGAGTGGAAACTCAACTTGAAGGCAACTTTGAACTAGAATTAGTTCCAACTTGCTCATGTAGTTGATTTTAGCCCTTTAAAAATTGTTTTTAAAATATTTGGCAGAGTTATGCCAAATTACACCGTCTGAGGATCTGGCCCATTCTAGATATACTAAGAGTAGAAGAAGCATACTATACATCGTGCCAGCTATGAGCCGTACTGTAACGTTGTAGGTATTTTTGTTATGCCAATTCCCACCAGGTGGCCAGTGTGAGAATAGCTATGTACTATTAGAAGTTGCGAGGCTCCAGGGAGCTTGCAGGGGGCTGTGGCAAAGAAGTTTTTCCAAGACGGAAGCTGATTAGTTTTGTATGTTAACATGCACTGGAATAAAATATTTTCCTTTTCCATTCTCATCTGTTTTGTGTCTCCATATACTATGAGTACATACTGAGATTTCATCTGCAAAGTTGGTATTGAAATATTTTCTCATTAATGGAATGGTGCATAGTTATGCGGAGGTGGTAAATCTGTGTAAGCCATCATTTAGATTCATCACTAGCTGAGGGAGTTCTCCTTTAGCTCAATCTCTCAGGGCTAGTAGTTTGGGAGCTGAAAGATGAAGGTTTTAGTTCTGGCCCCACACTCAGGTGGGCTTGAATGGTGGTCCAGTGGTCCAGTGGTCAGGGACTCAACCTTGTATTTGGGGAACCCAAGTTCCATTCTTTTCTCTACTACAGTGAGCATGTCATTTAACCTCTCTCTGCCTCTGTTTTTCCATACATTCAAATAGAGACGACACATCCAGACCCCACAGGGATGTTGTGAGGATAAATACATTTAAAAGATTGTGAAGTGCTTACAAATCTACTGATGAAAAGTGCCCTATGAATACTAGGTATCGTAATAATTAGAGCAGCTTGGATATTTGGGGGGTGCGGGGGGGAAGTACTACAATTCCCCCCCACACACACTTTTCAGGTCTAAAAATTACTACAATTTTTTCCCTCACTTTTTCAGGTCTATGTCTTCTGCCTCCACCATGGTGATTTCTTACACTTGACTGTGATGGAGGTAATTGAATGGGATGAATTAGGTTTTGTTTTAAAATCTGCAGGTCTCCTAGAAGCCAGATAATACCCTAGGCTCCTGTTCCACTCCTGTGACAATGCAGCACCAACCCCATCCACAGGCCCCTTCTGTAGCAGGGACTTGACCCATAGGAGGTCAGGGGTTTATTTCATTTTTTTACTATTAAAAACTATTAATTATTGTTTTAATTGTGTGAATTATTGTTTTCTACTTGAGTTGGGCACAGGCAATGAGCCAGAGGGGCTGGGCTGGTGGTGGCTTCTTATCGAGCATCTGATCCTAAAACGTGCTGAGTATCTCCTGAAAGGTGTTGAGTGACTCTCAATTCCAATTGACTTTGGCATCTTTCAGGAGGTGCAAGACACCTCCCAGAATTGGGCCAGCATGGTGCAAAGCCCAGGAGAATCGTCTGGCTTATATTAACAGAGAGGGGGTAAAAGCAACTGAACTCTCTATGAACACAGAGATAGAGAGACTCAGCCACAACCCGAGGTGCTTCAGCGAGTATCGCTTCCCTCCTGCAGCATTCCTGTCACCCGCTCAGAGCTTCCCACCCTGCCTCAGAAATATTTCAGATAGCCATGAAATCCCCTCAGCAGGAGAAGCAGCCAACAGCCTGCAGATCCCCCAGCCCCTTGGAACTTAATCTCTGGCCCCTTTTCACACCTGTCCACCCGTGAAGACTCAACTCTTTCTCTTTGTCTCAGGGCTGAGGTGAGAGGATAGAAGCCAAAGGAAAGATGGGGGGGGGGGGGGATCTCTTTCACAGCTCCATGCTAGAGCTTAGCCAGCCGAGGTCCCCTCAGTGAAAGAGGTGTGGGTGCAAATTGGGGAGAGGGAGGAATCACTTGATTCCTTGAGAGATTTGAAAGTAGCAATGGGACACAGGCCTGGGACAGCTCACAACTCCTGTCACAGCTGCAGCAGTCTGTGCTCAGAGCAGGGCTTATCACCCCATACAGCCCAAGGAGCTTTCAGCAATGTTCTCTTAAGAATATCTCAATAGCAACAGTTAAAACCAAGTAATATCCATCCCAAATTCTATCTATCTGTCTCATCTCCCATTCCTGGGCACCGCCTAAGTAGTTAAAAACAGTCTCTCTCTTTCTCATTCTTCCTTCCCAGCATCTAGGAGAAATAGCTCATTTAATTTACAGGGCTTTTTAGTTTTGTGTATGTGAAAAACTGTGACAAAGAACTGAACTTTTCATGTAGTTCTGAGATAGGGTGACCAGGTGTCCCGATTTTACAGGGACAGTCCCGATATTCGGGGCTTTGTCTTATATAGGCGCCTATTACCCCCTACCCCATCCCGATTTTTCACACTTGCAATCTGGTCACCCAATTCTGAGAGTAGGTAGATGATTCCATCATGATTCCATTCTTCTCCCTTGCTGGAGGGAGTTACATAGTCGATGTACAGCTACTGAGTAAGTACTGGCTAATGCAGAACCACTCCCTTTTGGTCAATAGTTTCATTGTTTTCATGGAATGTGATTGTCATGAGACGCCGTGGTCGTAGAGAGCGAGACACTCACTCATGCAGCTTGGGTTTCGAATATGGGTGATGTCTCTGCACCGACCTGTGCTGCTCAGCCGATGGACTGCTAGATTTTATACTGAGTGATTAGAACCTGTTCAAGGCAGAGCTTCTTTCACATGCCTAGAGATCACAAGTGCATGAGTCGCCATGGCTAGGTGAGTGTCTGACAGGAAGGGTTCAGCCTTCTGGCCTAATACAGATGGAAGTGGGATTATTTTAGTTAACATCCAGTCACACAGAGGAATCCAAGGGGACCCCAAAGTATGGACTAATTAAATTATTTCAGGGCCTATGCTCTTGATAGTAGGGGATGTTACAGAGGAGGTGACTTTTCTGAAGCAGTTCCCTCTTCTTAACAGCATCACTTCTCTTTTAGCTGGCTTCAGCTGCTTTTCCCCCCCAGTGCTGATTGAGAAAGCTGGAAAATGGTATTGCTGCCACGTGATGATGAGGAGGCATCACCTGCATAATGCTGGCACTTCGGGCCCGGTTGTCTCATCAGCTCTCCCAATGGCTTAAATTAGGTGTCAACTAACGGGAGGGAGAGGAAGGAGCCTTGTGGGACTCCACCAATGAGGAGTTTGGAGGAGCAACTCCCCATGAAGAGCCCCTGGGCCTGGTTTGAAAAGAAGAACCTGAGCCATTTTATTGGGTTGCAGCTCCCCCCCCTCTTGGAGGCAGGACAGTACTTGGCAAGCAACAGTACAAATAAGTTCTGCTGCAATAAGTTCCAGCGGGACGAATATAGATACACGTCATTTAGTTTAATAATTTTGCCCTCCCCACTTTTGCAGTCAGGGACAAGGACACAGTGGCGGCTCCGCGCAGCGAGCACTGCTTTCAGAAAGGACTCTGTACAGCATTCTGCCCATTAGCAGTTGTTACATTCCATTCCCAAACTTAATTACTAATCTTATCACCAAAAGTGTAGCCATGATTAAGCTGAAGCGCAGGTAGGCGTTTTTAAATGTGAGTGATGTCGCAACACTGAAGGAATGTACATTGCCTCTGTTTCTTCTGACTAGATCTCTCCACTGAGCACCCTGTCTCTGCCTCGCCATTGCGCACACTCTCTAACGAATCCATCTCTTGTCCACTTTTCCCTCTCTCATCCTGTCTCAGTCACTTCTCCGTTGCTCTCTCTGTGTCACTGGCTTTCACCTGTTGATTTCTCTCGGAATCTCAGTTTCCCCCTTGTTGCTCTCTTAGGGCTTTATCCAGAACCCACTGAAGGCAATGATAGCCTTCCTGTTGATTTAATGGAATCAGTCCCCTGGCCTATAACAGGCCTTCTCCCAGGGCAAAAAAATAAAATAATAATAAAAAAGAAACCCTGGCTTTGAAACCTTGAAAATCCCACTTTGTCGTCTCTTCTAGGGACAAGGATGTGCAGCTTTCTGTAGGAGGAGGCAGGTGGCCATGGAACCACATGCATGGACTGAAATGTGCAGCTTAATCCCATGAATCTCGGGGCACCTGTACAGAGGTTAACCCTTGTACACTGTTCCCTGGGCCCTCTGCTTCTGGCACCATGGCTCACTCAGGAGTAAGACCTGGGCCAACTGTTTCCAGCAAGCGCCTTACAGCATGTGACAAATGAAGCCTTTTTCTATTGCACACATTGTCCATCCTGCCTCCACAGAATCAGGCCCAGCAGCCCACGTGCGGAGGCTACAGAAGGTCTCTTCCACAGTTGGTCCCCATACCTCAGTGGGGAGTGAGGGGGGCATTCAAACTGCTGGAAGGTCAGCTTTTGGACAAGGAAGCAACTCTCCTGTGCATTGAGGAACACCATTATGGGCTTCAGGGCACCTACTGGAAAACAAGGAGCTGACTGGATGAAAGAGAAGGGACCAGCCTAGACTCAGCTTTGAGTCTAGTACCAGATGGTGCGGGATAGGACCGTTGTTATGGTCAAGTTACAGTAGGAGCTAGTGACACTGTCAGCAAAGTGCATCGGTGAATAACACCCCCTGAAGATGGCAGCGGTGGTGCCAATGGCCTGCTGCATTGTGGGACATCCAATGCTGCTGAACTCTGCGCCAGGCTGATCCCACCTTGTTCTGACCACAGACATACAAATAAAAATGCCCCGAAGGAATGGGCAACCCTAAGCTCAGAGTGGCCTGCCAGGCTGCAGGAAATTTCCTTAGAGACAGCGTCAGGTTAAGCACTGATCCCCTTGAACTTCAGATCTGAGTTCTGGCTGACGGAGATTTCAGGATCCAAAGGAACAGAGTTCCATTAGGTCGGGAGGCACCGCTGGAGAGTGGCAGGAGGTGGCAATTTGGGGAGGGGGGGGGGACCCGGGGCTGGCTCCAGCTGCCTTCTGTTGCCTTCTGTATTTGAATTAAGCACACTGTCCTGATGTACACTAGGGGACACGCTCTGAGACACTCCACCTCCTCCAGGAGGTGAGCCGGCCAAGCACTGAGGCAAGCAGGCCAACAGTGCAGGATGTGGCTGCAGTGGTTCTTCCAGCCCCTTATAGAAAGGGATAAAAGACAATCCGCATACCTCCGCCACGACCAAAAGGTGGTGGGAAGACACAGCCGGCTCCTCAAAGTCCTTTCTTCTTTCTCCTCAGGAGACCCTCTGTCTCCCCATTCCGACGCTGGGTAACCACAAAGCCGATAATGCTTCCTTCCCACTGAGCAGCAGCAGCCTATCCCCATCACCCAGTGACAGCGTTTCCTAAAGTCTTGCCTAGCAGTAACTGACTGTCTGTCCATACCCACCAGTACACAGAGCCAGGAGCGTGAGACACAATCCATCGTGCTTTCTCCCATGCTGCCCCTCCTGCCTGGGACTAGCCCTTCCATAAACACCCACAAAACTAACCTACTATCCTTTTTCAAAGCCTTTCTTGGTAAACATATTTGACAATGGCTAGGCTGCTGGTGTGCTGAGACCACTGCCTATCATTCTGAGCAATACCCTCTCCTGGGTTTCTTGTACTCTCCTGTCAATCTGTCGGTATCCATCCATCGTCTCCTGTTTTATCCTTAGTTTGTAAGTTCTCTGGGGTAAGAACTGTCTTTTTGTTCTGCGTCTGTACAAAGCCCAGGTCAATGGGGTCCAGGACCATGACTGGGTCTCCTAGGTGCTACCAGTTTGAGTCACCATGCCCATATTTGATGCATCACAGGGTGCATATGGGAGCATCCATCCCAGTGTTTAGCAAGAGCATGGGGGTGAAATTGAAGCTCTGGTGACTGAAGTCTTGGGCTTTTCATTCCTAGAATGCCACATGGCAGGGAGGAGGATGGTCCTCTCTGTCTTTCGTTTTTTGAGGACTGCACTGGTACATTAATTTACAAAACTGATCTGAAGACAAATGCACACAAGCTTTTCTTGACTTCTCCCTGATACCTTGGAGGTATCTTGGAGGTACCTTGCCATGGCAAGATAAGCCTTATAATAAAAGCCAAAACAATGCAATGCATCCCCTGGGGCCTAAAGCCTTGATCTTTCTTTGTTCACAGTTTTCCCATGAGGTCATTAGATGTACCTGTAAGCAAGGCTGAACGAGGAATTTCAACTTTCCTAGAGCAAAGGGAATAGCACAATGGGCTTTTAAACCATTTGTCTTCTGCTCCTGGGGTGAGAGGAGTTCTAATCTGGATGTAATCACAAGTGAACTGAGGTTGGTGGTCTCAAGTGGACATCTGTCCACATTACAAAATCATCAATTTGGCATGATGCCGCATAATCAGAAGTGAGCAGAGATTGGGAGATGCAAGGAGGTCAGACTGGAGTTTGTCAAGGGTCATGTGTGGAAATTTACACAGCTCCTGTCTGTATGATTTCTGAGTCCCACATCAACACTGTCAGCTTTTCTCTTACCAGTACATGAGCATTGCAAATTCATCTGATGTATCCCCTAAAATTAATAAAACAAATACAAAGATATAGTTGAAGCTGTCAGAAAATTCACTCAGGACAAACTAGATTTTCCTTGCTAAGGTAACAAAATATGCTGCTAAAATCTTTCACTCAGGAGGGAATAAGGGATATTTGAGCATAAATGTATTATCCACAATAGCACAGCCTATTCCCCTGTGGATAATACTATTAGTCATACATTTCAAATTAAAAAGCATATGCTTTTCATCTTTCAAATACAAGGGAGGGCTGTCCACTTCCTTCACTTAACTAAAAACAAAAGCTTTTAAAATGATAAAATAGCATCCGTTTGATAAAAGCAGCCATCTGTACCTGATGTAGCTAAGTGTTAGGACTTCCAAAAAAAAAAAAAAAAATCACTGATTTGGGAAAAATTAAATAAACAGAGAGGTTTGCTGAGTAGGACCATAAAGTGATGGTAACCAGTAAGACTAACCCTAATCCTAACTCTTAATCCCATCTCTGAATGTGAAGGATTTATTTCAACATCAGATTTTATGAGTTAACAAGGTAGGGTGAGAGGGGTGATGGTAGAGGGCAGAACCCCTTGTTCTTGTACATTTTTTTTTAAAGTAAGTTGTTATCAGGTATTTGTACCCTTTCAGAAAGCTATGAAAATGCACCAAGGTCTTAAAGTACCAGATTTCCGTAACTCAGCATGATATTAACAAACATCAGAATCCATCAATGATTTGTTCAGCATGCATCCTTAAAGCGTGTAATTAAGATAACATGAGATAACATCAGCCACACACACAAAAAAGAAAAAAAATCCAACAGCCGTTTTCTGAGTAAGCTGCATTGAGATCGACCCTTTGAGGTCAGGACATGGCAGCGTCATGGGAACAGTGAAAATGCTATGCTGATAATGCTATAAAATTAAATGAACAATGTGCGGGACCAATCATCCTTGGAACAATCACAACTAGCACAGCCAGAAGAGAAGATAAATAGTGCAGGTAGGAAAATGCTCCTATGGAAATAGCTAGGCAGACCCTTATGGAAAAGCCCTTGAGAATCTTTCCTTAGAATTTTTAAATCAATCAGGGATATAATTGTCAATTAAATTCTACAGGATATTAACCTTATTGGTTTAATTCCTGTTAAATTCTGTGAGACCCTTCCATAAAGAATGTGTGTATGTATATGAAGTGCTGAGACGGGTGGGATGGCATGTAATAAGCAAACAGCAGCCATCATTGTTTGTATCCACTTTTAAGTATCAATCTAACACCCTTTTAAATCTATAGGAGTCTTTCCATTTGCTTTAACAGGAGCAAGTTTGGGCCTATCTATGGTACTTTACAGCCAAATTTCTCAAAGTACTGTTAGTAAACATTCGTGGCTGTGCATGCCTCTTTGTCTAGCGATCTCTGTTCATCTGTTCGTGGCTCTATATTTTTGTACTTGTGAGCGCATGGCTGTGAATGTGTTTGTGCTGCATGTTTCTCATGTGACTGCATATGTTTTTTCCATGTTGGATCAGCGTGTTTGCACTATCAGATATGCTGCTGTACATGGATGGGGTTAGCTGGATCTATACAAGAGAATTTTCTGCACATCTAGATGAAGAGAATTTCTTTTCCACTGGAATTTGCCATCCCTCTAGGGAAACTTTCCACACTCCCTCTCTGTCTTACAGAGACAGAAATATATTTTCAAATAGCATCACAGATCACATTAAAAAAAAAACAAATCCTAAACTATAGGATGCAATGGCTGGAGCTGCTCTGAGCTAATAAAACCCCCCTTTCCTACCCCCACTGTCTGGCATAAAAAGTAAACCAATTTGTCATCGCTGCTGCATAATGCCAGGATAAAAGTGTGCGCTGTTCCCATTCCCTTGCCAGAGGTCACTGGATACAGTGTCTCAAAGATTGTGTGAAGGAAAACAAATGAGTGCAAACATAATAAATTGCAAGGAAGATGCTCTGTCATGAGTCGTAAGGACAGGAGCGGAGTGGTGGGGGGAGCTGATGGCTTTCGGAAGAAGGCTGCATACAGTTCATCCAGCACGAGTCTGCTTTAATCAGTTGCTTTAATCAGTTTGCAGGGGGATCACTGGCTTCAAGGGCAGATGGATAATACATGTTTCGTTAGGGCCGATAGTGAGATAGAGAGTATGTTTGAATGTACTGAAACAGCAATTAAGCAAACTAGTGTCCTTGGGCAGCTACTGAGGGTGAGACAACTCAGAATTTGACAGCACTTCAGTCTTTCCCAGCTGGCTGTAGGATACACAGAAAGCGTCCCATTGTGAGAGCTGATAAGACCAGGGCACATATCTGGGGATGTTGTTCTTCCCACAGAGTCAGTAGGTCTCAGCTTCAAAACCCAGGTCCTGACCTTAACATGTTCTATTTGCTAACCCCTCATCACAGCGGCAGATGGAACTGTGCTTCTGAAAGATCTGCTGTGGGTAACCTTGACTTGCTCCATGCATCTACGCCCCAGCCTGTTTCAGGATTTGCTGTGCTGCTAGAAGGACAAGTTTAGCTTCGTGGTCCTGCTTTTGATACTTTCCGCAGCACCTGGGATATTTCCTTTGAGTGCAGAGCTCCCTCCGTTTGCATGCAGTCTGTTCCAGGACATGGCCATGTCCTCAAGTTGTTGGTTAACTGCAAGTCTCCGAAGAGCACTAGAGAAATGATAGTGTGATATCTGCCATCTTGATTGATATCACAGATTGAACCCGGGACCGCCAGTGCTACGAGCATGAGAGTCTCAACATCTTGATCTAAAGAGCCAGGCTGTGTATCTACAGCTGTAACGGACTTGTAACCTTATTGGAACAGGCACGGGGGGATCTGTAACAAAAAAGGCCCAAACCCGAGGGTCACAATAGTTTCCTTTAAGAATGAAAAACCTGTCTGGTAAGTCCAAAACTTCCACATGGAACCAATATCCATGTCTGAGTTCATCCGTTGGACAACAGAGTACCTATGGGCTGAAACTGAATTACTGTTTCAGAGCAAATGGTTTATTGGACTAATTCTGCCTCTTTCTCTTTGCAAATTGTCCACCAACAACTGAAAGTATTTGTTATTTTAAATTGTTTGCCAGCTATTTTCCAGGAATGGTTTTTGGTCAATAGCTTACTTGGACTGTAACACCTTTGATCTGCGTTGGGACAGCACCCAGCCCATTGGGGTCCTGAGCCATAACTGGGGCTCCTAGGTTCTACTACAATTCAAATAATAAAAAAGCAGTTTGTGGGCAGCTTGTTGCGAGTATTCAATATCCTAAATCCAAGTTGTGTTGGTTAGTACCAATAAAATACATAGATCAAGTGATATGTGTCTTTTTCCCTGATTGGCTGAGCATTACTCTTTTGAAGCAGGTTTTCAGTGCAAGTACCCATGTTTATAACATCATTCATTTTCTTCCAATAGTTTTTAATAGTTACTTAAAATTTGCTGTTTCTGTCATCGTTACTGCCAGCAAACTCAGAGAAATATTGGTAAGAAGAGGACACAAAAGGAACGTGGACATAGGGGAAGATTCAATATGCTTTGTGCCAGTATTTCTGGAAAATGTTTTGAAGTATTCTCTCATATTTCCTTTGTTCCTGCCACTGAACGTCTTGCCCGTTGACCTGGCATTCTCACAGCCATACTTGACTCTTTAGAAGACCTCCAAACTGATACTTACAGAGTCAAGATGACATTTTATCACACAGACAAAAAAGACCTTTACCTATAGGGGGAAAAATAAATATTTGAACATGATCATGCTATATGCCATTGTTAACACTGCTGCACTAGAAGAAGCCATTGTAGAGCATAAGGGTCATTTGTGCAAAGATGTTATGGTATAGTATAAGGATCAAAGGCCACAGGGTTTTATTTTGGCCACATTGGGATGACTCAGTTGGATTAAATAGAATTTGATTTGCTCTAGTGAGAGCAGAATTTCACCAGAGATGGGACTTCTTTTATATTTCATCATGCCAAGTTGGTGAGATTCTAGGAAACCAGATCCAAGAGAGAAAGGGTGGAGTCCTCCCATTCCACACACATCCTCCGCTCTGTACATAAAGACAACGCATAGCATTTGCATTAATGTCATGGCAACCACTCAGGTATCTATCTTTTCACACCAATCACCTCTTTAAGGCTCATCCAGTCTCATGGCAGGGGAAGAGCTCATCAGAGTGAAATTCACCTCTGGACAGTTAATGGAAACAAGAAAACATCTTATATGCAGAGCTGTGGGTCCAAACGTGCAGGTGAGCCAAATTTCACAGCGAAATTCACTGAAAAAGGGTGAGTTTCATCTGCATGAAACCATCAGCCCAGCTTTTGTTTACCACAACTCCTATACTCCTGTGGCTGCATGATGAACTGAGTTATGGGTTATTCAGATATTATGGACCCTTAAGTTCCAGGGTCAATTCCTCAGATTCTGTAAATCAATGAATCTCTATTAAAGCCAATGGAACACCAGGTGAGGATCTGGCACCTAAGCTCAGTTGTCCCTAGGCCATAAACATGATTCAGATCAATTGATTCCAGTGTCCATTGCAGGCTCCCTGTTCTTACTGAAAGGACATCCTTCAGGGATGGTCTAGCTCAGTATTTCTCAATGGCTGGTCCATGGACTGGCACTGGTTGCCGGGATCTCCCTGACACAGTATAGGAAGCCGGTCCCTGGTATCAAAAAGGTTGAGAAACACTGCTCTAGATAACACTCAGTCCTGCCTCAGTGCAGGGGACTGCACTAGATGACCTATTGAGGTCCCTTCCAGTCCTACATTTCAATCATTCTGTGATTTCCTCTCCCTTTGATTTAGTTCTTATGCCTGCAGCATTTTCGATGTTACCTCTCTCCCTCTTTTTTTTCCCTATTGATATTTGTAAGTGAGAAAAGGAACAAAAGAGAATGAGCGGGAAAGGGGAAAACCCATTACGCTATTTTTTTTTTCAAATTAAATCAGGGACATCAGTTCTGTAGGAAGTATGGCCTACGTGGCATGGCATTTTACTTTGAAGTTTAAAATAATAAGGGGCAAGAGGGGGAAAACCTTAGGAAATTAAACCTTTACATTCAAAAATGAAAGTAAGCAATAACTCTGCCAAATATCATTAAATTGAGCGTTTCAGTAAAGTTCTGACACATCCAAGCGATGCTCTGGGGGTGGTACAATCCAATATTTAGTGGGTTTGATTCTGCGCCTTATGCGTCCAGGCAGGCTGTTCCAGTGAATAGGGTCTTGGACTAGAAATCAGGACACCTATCAGGGTTGTATCTCTGGCTCTGCCACTGACCTGCTGGGTGACCTTGGACAAGTCACTTGCCTTTTCTGTGCCTTAGTCTCTTCCTCTGTAAAATGAGATAATGCTATTTACCCCGCTTTGTAAAGGGCTTTGAGATCCATAGATGTATAGTGCAACACAAGCGCTAAGTGTGACTTTGAAGCCATCGTGAAGTTTCACCGGTGTGAGGGAGTAGAGAAGTAGCCCCAACATGTTGCAAAATCTGATGGGTCAAACACAGAAGTCCTTCCTGAGACAAAACCCCCATTGACTCCAAAGACAGTTTTACCTAAGTAAAGGCTGAGTAATGACTCAGTAAGAACTGCAGGATTTGACCCAATGTTAACCATTTTAAAAATAATTTTTACCCCCTGCTCCCCCAAGAAGTTTGTTGGTTTGTTTTACGACTACATTTCTCGACGATGTCTGTAACTCAAACACCATTGCTCTGGGAAAATACATGAAAACCCCAGCCCACTGCTGCTTTAGGACTTGATCCTATAAGGTCCTGAGCACTTAGGCCCCAATTCAGCAAAACATTAAGCATGTGTTTAAACCTGAGTATGTCCTTAAGTGCTATGCAGGTGCAAGGCCAGGTTGCCTGGCAGTTTGCAGGATTAAGCTCTTGATGAGATAAGCCGGATGCCTGTTGCTGGTGGGATTCCGAGCTGGAAGTGGACCGCCTGCGCTGGAGGAAGGAGTCCTAGCATTCAGAGATAGCGCCCAAGAAGTTTCCCATTCCCGCTTAAAGCAATTTCTCAGTCTCCACCCTGTGAGGAGGACACCTTGCCACTGCAGGACAAGTCAGGAGAGGCCATTCTGATAGTTTTTGCTGTTGGATGCCATCACCTGACCAGGCCACCATCAAAACTCATAGCTCAGAAAGCTGTTGCTGGTGAATAAGCGAGGCTCATCTTCCAAGGAAGGGGTCCAAACCTGAAGGCATGGCCAGAAAGCTGGAGGTATATCCAGGTTGGACATAGTAGCAGATGGAGGCATAAGCACCAGCTCTTTGCCATGTTTTCAGCCTTTGCAATGTCATTTCAATCACGGATTCATTTTTCAGTTTGTTTTTCTTCCCAAGTATTTCTTTCCTCCTGAGATTCCTTTTCTCTCTGTTCCTTTTTCATTCCCCACCTCCCCCCATATCACTGGCTTTGTCCCTCCTCTTCTTCCCCCCTTGGTATCATACTCCATCTGTTTTCCCTCCAAACCATCTTGGTGTCTTCGTGCCAAACCATGTTGCCCCACCACATTTAATCATTCTCTTGCCTTCTTTTATTCTTATTTTCCTCTCCCTTTTCTCCCCTATCTCAGTCTCTACCCCTCTTCCTCCACCCTCCAACACACTGTTTTTCTTTCTCTCTGTCCCTGGTACTTAAAAGTAGGGCACACCACACCCTTTATTCTAGTCAGACCAGGCCCAGGCAACCAGTCTGAAGCTTAGTGTCCACTTGGGGAACCCACAGCTTGGATTCTGAGTAGCAGGAGAGCAGCAGTGTAAGAGGGTGAAGGCTGCAGCATGACAGGTGCACTTGCCTCAGTTTCCCCTCAGTCCAACCATAAAAAGAACGCAGTGCCCACTCAAAACCTCACCTGTGGGCATAATTTAGTCAGGTACACCTACAGTAATCCATAGAGCCCACCTAGGAACAACTATTCCTAAAGGAAAAGGGAAATGCCCAGCGATTTTCCATGCCCCTCACCTGTGAGTCCACCAGCACTCAGTTCCCAGTTCCTTTCTACCCTGGTTCCAGGGCTGCACCCTCCAAGGCCAGCCCCCTGAGAGAGACCAGTCCCACAGCTCTTCCTAAAACACAGTCCATTGACTCCGTCCTTTTCTGCCTCCCAGCAGTGCTCAGCATTAGCTCAGGACAATTAACAAGCTAACCCCTCCGGGGGCCTCCAAGCCCATTTCTCCTTCTGCCAAGGAAGGACCTACAGAGCTTTCCACTCTCTGCGGGCTCTGTCTCTCCAAGGCAGCTCTCATCTGCCCCTGTCCTTGCTCCCGCAGTCTGTGCTTTCACTCACTAGGTCTCTCCTGCACAGGATCTCTACCAGTAGGGACTAGGCACCCGTCTTTTAAGCCCAGTGGGAGTGAGCTGATGAGGCACGGGTTCTACGCTCTCTTAAAGGGCCAGAGTCCCCCTGTGACAAGCAGCCAAGCTGCTCAGAGTGAATATTGAACATTAGGTGCTGACCTACGATTGTATTCTTCAGAGGCTTCCTGAGTGTGGCTATTTAACAAGGACAAGGGACTGCACCTGCCCCTACCAGGCCCCTTGAAAATTGACTTCAGTAGCGTGAAATAGGTCAATAAAAACAAGGAATGAAATTGAGGTCAGAAAGATGCTCCCTCTATATAGATGGCAGTAAATAACATCACAGCCCAGACGCCATCCTCTAGCCTGCACCAGGTGTCTCAGGGCATTCACGCACCCAGGCACTTGACGGTGAATAGCTGCTGCAGCAGATGGAAATGACGGCAGCCCAGCGTCAGAGATGGGGTCAACCAGTGCAGCTCCACTGAATTCAATGAAGCTGCTTACACCAATTTTAAATCTTGCATCATTAAATAGGAAAAGGTGCCATGATATAGCTATTCTTAATTACCTTCTATGCAAGAATTTTGGAGGGGGGGGAGAGCATGGAAAAGCACAGTCTCATTTCAGACGGAAGAAGGTTTCAAAACACAAACGCTCAAGACTCAAATTGAAGAATAAAACAGATTCCTTTACACACTGTATATTCTTTACCATGTAGGAATCTGGGGCAGGGCTATTGGATATAGGAGACCTTGGTCTAAGCTCCAAGTATGGCACCAGTTTGCTATGTAACATTGGCCAAGTCATGCAGTCTTGCTGCATCTCCCTTCTGCGTCACATGGTGGGGTGAGAGGGGTGGAATCCATTCACGTCTATAAAGCACCCAGGATCCCCAGCAGGAATGTGTTGAAGAAGTGCAGAATGTTGTTATTAAGTTAATTGAAACAACAAACAACAACAGCTCATTTAAATGGCTCACAAAAGGTGGTGTTAGTGGCTTTGAGTTACAAATAGCAGCTGGGGGAAAAACAGAAACCTTTAGCTATTTCGGACCTGATCCAAAGTCCTTCGGAGTCCATGGGCATCCCTCAATTGACTTTAATGAGTCTGGGATCAGGTCCTTATTATCCTAGATTCCTCCCATTTGTCTCAGTGCTGCTTGGTGAGGACAGAATCCTGCTTACGCATGGGAATGTTTCCAGCTTCCTTCCTCTCTGGTGAAAGAGGCCTGAGTGCTCTGAAGGGTGCCCGCGTCTCTGAGACAGTATTGTCGCTCTGATCCTATTCCACTGAATCGAAGGGAGTTTTGCCGTTGACATCACTGCAGCAGAATCCTATCCCATGCTGTATCGGTTTTTATCGCGTGCTCATTGCCGTGGTATTTAAGTGCCGTCCAGGAGTGAGTTAAGCAAGGTGACTACACATCTGTCCTGTGCAGCACAATTAGCTCTTCTCTGTGGTGACTCAGGTGACCTCTTTTGTTGCCCACTGACCGAGGATAGGTGTGGAGCACAGCCTCTGATTGGCATGCTGCCCTGTCCAATACCATCCCTGCTCTGAACAGCAGCAACCAATCGGATTTGCTGAAATTGCTACCGTGGGCTATTCCAATACAGTGGGCTTGCCAGTAGATCACAACATCTGGCTTGGCTTCCAGTGACTGAACCATCATGCCATTCCTTCTGCCTAAGCTCTTGTTATTTGTGCAGGAGCAGTGGAAGGAGCACAACGGATCAGCACCAGTGGGTAGCAGCACTAACCATGCTGCAGAGATGCAGAGATGCTGTATCCCCAAATTTGGAAAGTTGAGAAGGTGTCACATTTGTGTCTGAAAGCCTGTTCTGCTCCTGTCGAAGTCAATGAGAGCTTGGCTACTGACCTCCCTGGGAGTAGGGTCTCACTCCGTTTGTCTCACTTTGATCTGATGGGGCCAGATTAATGAACCCACCTGATCGTCCAGGGAATCCTCCATGAGTCCTCTCCCCATCTTTGTCACTGGTAAAAGTTACCTGCCTTGTCTGGTTCCAGCTAGAGAAACACAGTGAGCTCTTAACTCATTGATTTTAATTTGGATGGGGAGTGAAAGTGATGGCAATAAGATTCCCACAAGCACAGGGACAGAGAGGTTTGAGTGAGAGCAGCACTGAGGAAGAGGAAAGTACAGTAACATAGGTATAGCTGTGTGTTCTTCTGCCACTTCCATCACCCCATAATATTATCCTGTGTGGCTTTGGAATCTAGCCCAAGCCGTGGAGACAGTGGCATGGAGACGACATCTACACTGCAAAGAATAACCTGTAGTGTTGAGTCTAAGAGCTTGACCCTGGCTAGCAAGACTCAGTCTGCGGAGCTAAAAATAGCAGTGCGGATGTTCGGGCTCAGGCTGGAGTCTGGGATCTGAGACCTTCCCCCGTCGGGGACCTTGGGTTCCAGCCCAACCCTGACCATCTACACTGCTGTTTTTAGCCACAGAGCCCAAGCCCCACAAGCCGGAGTCGACTGACCCGGGTTCTGAGAGTCGATGTGGCGGGTTTTGCTTCGCAGCGCGGACACAGCCGGAGAGCCTTGATGAGGCTGGTGTTGAGCTTCCTGATTTCTGAATCATTTTGAGTTGTCAGACTCCTGAGGATAAATATATCTAAGTGACGGGGGTGAACATGAAGTGTATAATTCCTGATAGCCCTCTATCAGTCAGCCAGTCCAGCACCCGTCCTTTTGGTAAACTGGGTGCCTTTCAAAATAATTTGGATTGCTTTTTTCTTATTCCCTAAATGAGCCACTTACGGGCCATATCCTCAGTTGCTTGTAAATTAGTGTAGCCCGTTGGAAGTCAGTGGAGCTATACCAATGAACACCAGCTAGGAGCTGGCCCTGCAAACTTACATTCTGAAGAACTAGAAGAAAGATGTGTCAATATAGCACAAAGACCTGGATCCAAAACCATTTGCATCTGAAACGTTTGACTCCACACCCAAACCCTGAAAGCCCCTACATTCAAAACTCACAGCATCCTAACTCATCTGCAGCTGGGAACAGCTGGATCTAAAACCATCTGGACTTAGAAAACTCCTGATGTCCGAGACTCCTGGGCCTGCAAATGTCTTGATCTCTGAGCATTCCTGTGTGCGGTGTGCATTCCTGGGTGGCAAGAGGGATGAAATTGTTACATTAGCTAAACTTCAAAGGGATAGATTATACCATCAGAACCAGAACTGGTTCCGACACACACAAAAGCATGTGATAAGGAAAGGGCCAGCTGGCATGCATCTCATCCAGCTTCTCCAGGACCCCATGACCTTGTATTGGTTCATCCTTGCACACCAGAACCAGTTCCAGCACATGCACACACACACCAATTTAGAAGATGCAAGGAAAGAATCAATTAAGAAGTGTCTTTATGCAGCCCTCTAGATCCATGGGAGGAACTGAATATGGGGAAGACATGATATTCAGTCATACACTAGAACCAACATATGCAGGAAAAAGGACAGAGGGAGGGACTCAGCCAGCTGGAGCTTAGTCCAATTCACAACATCAATGGGAAGGAGCTGACGGGAGCCGTAAATGACACAAACCCAACATGACAGTCACAGCTGGATTGTCTTCCTTACTGAACCTTCTTTGCTCTTTGCGGAGTGCTGACATAAGCATCTCCTGCCTCTCTGGCTGCCAGACTACTCCCTGATGTACTCCTCCCCCAACGCAATAATCCATCTCTGAACACAGCAGGCCAAGCCTGGTTTTTTTTTTATGGTAACTGGCCTTTGTCAGAGCAGACGTCTGTGCCCGCTTTACTGTGACTTTTGCACAGCCGCCCTGGCACTAGCAACCAAAGGCCTCTGCTGACCTTGGCCGACTCCTTCTCCTTTCCAATCCTGTTATCGCACTCTGCTGGATTGCCTGCTGCAGCAAAACTCCCTTAATGTCAAGCAGAAAAAATGGATAGCACTGAAATGCAGGGAAATGAATTCAGAGGCCATTATAATGGAAATAGTTTAACTTCAGTCAACTTTAGCATTAAATCCTTAATAGGAGGCTATGGTATATAGGATCCTCCTTGTCATTTCTCTTTCTGGAGCACTGCGTGTTAGTAACTCTTCACACTCCGAGACAAGTGTGTGTGTGCGCGTGTGTATGTGTGTTGGAGGCAGGTGCTGCTCCTCACAGCTCTCCCAGCCTGGATTGCTGCAGAATATTATTAACTCTTTTTGGTGTGAGAATTATTTTCCCCTCCCCTTCTCATTTTACCTTGGGTAGAGAAAGAAGGTATCCTAAAAGTTTATGCTCTATCTGCTGCCACATCCCAGATGTCTCCTGCAGCTGTGCATGTCTCTGTGACTCATTTTCACTTCATTCTTTGTGCATGAGTTGCCCTGAACAATCAGCATGTGCTTCAGAGTGTGTTACTTCATATACTGATCGGAGACTAGTTAATCCAAGCAAACAGTTAATAAAATGGGGGTGTGTGCATGTGAAGTTTTATTCTTATTCTTCAAGACTTTGATACTAGCAAAGGTGTAGAGACTCTTTCTGGGTAGCCCTGAACCCTGGGCAGTTCTTTACACCAGTGCAAGGTGATTGCAAAGGCTGCCAAATCAGTGTTGTAGCTGTTTACAGTGACATCACTCGCCCTTTGCATTGGTGTTCAGGACTATACAAGGCGCACAGCAATGGAGATTCAGACCCGAGGTGTCTTTCTGTAGTGTCCAATGGATTCATAAACCATTCATAAAGCCACTTTATCAGCTGTGTCCCCTGTCCCCTGCACCAAATGCACTAGCTAAATTTACAGGCACCTCTCACGGAAAGTGCCAACACTTTTATTTACAGGCACAGTTGGCCATTTTCCCTGTGCTGACAGATACTGGGTGCACATTTAGAGTCTGACCCAAAGCCCATTGAAGTGAAGGGAAAGTCTTCCATTGGCATCAATAGACAAGGAAAAGGCCAGTGAAAATGTGGCCCTCTATTTTTTATTTAAATTGTTAGAAGGGGAGGAGACTGAACTCCAGTATTTTGCATTCACTTGAAATTAACCTTTACACAGGAGGAAGTTCCCTGAAGCTTCCCGTGTTGAGGAGTTGGAGATAAGACTGAAACACAAGAAAGAGTGCCCAGTGAGACGAGACAGAAGCATAATGTCCTGGAAAGATCCCTGTAAGGCTTTGGAACAACCAAAGGAAACACAGTCCCTGAAAATTCCATGTTAGGTTTCATCCAAGACCCAGCCAATTATGGAATAGGACATGTGAGACCGTGTCAATCTTTTCCTGTGCCAGCCCCCTCTTCATTCCCTCATTGCCAAGCCCTTCTGCACATCCCTATAGGACAAACTTTTAGCCTGATCTCCTAGCTTTCAGCTCCTACAGCCTCCCACCCTCAGACACACTCCTCCTTGGACAGGATCAAAGCCTCTCCTCCATGGAACTGTCCTCTCTTCCCCTGACAACAGGTTCTCTAGCCCTGTTTTCCATGGGGACAATCTCCTCCCCTAGCTAGATGGTGTAACAGGGCTCGGGTGGAAGCTCAGGGAAACACTGGCATTAGTTTGGCGACATAGTTCACAATGGGTTGTGTTTCAAGGGCTGCCCAAATGCCACAAAACCCAGACTGTATCCAGAGTAGGGGTGAAACGGACATGGAGTCTTAAGACCTCTCCCTCTTTGGAACCAACAGTTTGTGCTGGCCTGTAGCAATCACCAGGGTAAAGACCCAACAGTCCCCTGAGATAACTCACTATCTCACCTCCCCCTGCCCATCTGGGGAAGTTCAATGGAGAGGGAGGAGAGTCATCTAACTCCATCTAAGCTGACACACTCTGACATGGTCCCCAGGCAGCTGAGGGAGGGTACGTCTGACCCCGTGTCTGAGTGTGTGTCTCCAGTAGATACAGAGGATGCCTGGCCCCCAAAGAGAGAAGATTAAGCTGCAGAGAGATACCGCTTTTTGGGATAACTCCAGGGATTTCTCAGAGGTATCAAGGGATGGTAATAATTAAAGCTTAGGCTCCTTGCTGCAGCTCCTATCTGTGCTGATTGCTCCTTCATTTCCATACATTCCCACTTGGCCCCCGAGACACGAGCCTGTCGGCGCCAATGACGAGTGGCTGATCCCGTAAATCACAGCGCTCTTAAACCCCTTCTCATCCCTGTCACTCTGGATGATGCTGTGAGCTCTTTACAAATCTTTCAGTTGCCTGGTTACCAGGTTAATATTGATGACAAATGCTGCATGACAGCGGGTTGAAAACTGGTTCGTCCAACATCCAGTCTCTAGCTTTCCTCATTGCCAGTATCTTGTCTCTAGCCTCCCCAGTATCAAATCTTCAGACTCTTCTATTACCAGTATTTTGCCTGTCCCAATATTTGGCCTCTCACTTCATGTGTTGAGTTCAATAGTTTCTGTGGTCTCCACCTTCCTCTGCTTGAATAGCTGGTGACAGTACCACAGACTACATCACTCCCAGACAGTTCAGCTCCTCAGGTCCCGGTTTGTCTCAGAGCAGGAGAGTTCTCCTGGACCACTAGAGTTCTTTTTCACCCTTGCAGTTGTCTCACAGTAGTTCTGATTTCCAACACTAGAGGCTCCCAGTCCTGAGCAAGGCCTGTCTTTTATCTGTGTTTGTACAGCACCCAGCACAGGCAGGGTCATCAGGTCCTTTGTCACCACTGTAATATAAAAGAATAATAACAATAATAATTGGGCTTGGAAGGCTTAGATTTGTATCACTTAATTTTGGTAAACATCGATTTCACCGTACACACTCAAACTGACTAAAAATATGTTTCCAGTGATGATAATCGATATTTACAGATAGGCAAAATAAGAAGAATGCTGCTTGAGAACTTATTGGAGTTTGATTTAAGGATCTCTACTTTTTATATTTTGACATGGGATGTTGAAAATTGGTGTTTTAATGGTTCGAAAGCTTTACCTGTTTGAATCTCAATATCGATGGTCAATAAATAATTATTGTCTAACCTCCCGCCCCGATTCCTTGCAACTGTGAAAATTTAAATCAATAAAACATGAAGCGAATTCCTAAAAATTAACTTTAATGTAATCAATCGAAATTATTTAAAAAAATGAAAATGGAATTCTGCCAAGCTTAATAGTAATACACACGTACTGACAGGGAGCTATCGCCCCCAAGGATCTATTCCCCATCTATTACTCATACTTAGGCTGTAAGTTTTTTGGGACAAGGTCATCTTTTTGTTCTGTGTTTGTACAGCACCTAGCATGATGGGGTCCTGGTCCATGACTGAGGCTCCTAGGAGTTACAACATTAAAAATAACGAATAAAACTCTACCCTCCAAAGTCCTTCTGTCTTGCACTGGAAGAGCATTCCCTCTTCCACTAATCTTTAGTGTCTTTTAATACCACTGACCCCTCGCTGGGGAGGGGTCAGTGGTATGTGTGTGTCTGTCTCTCTTTTTCTAACTGCAGCACTCCTGCAGACACAGAATGGACAATCTCTCTATTTCAGATCTTTAAAGACTCCTTTGTCCTGCCCTCAGATAATGCTGCCCCCGGCCCATGATAAAATGAAGCCTCCACTGCCCTCAACTATCTCAAGTTCAGACTTGCTCTGCAGCCCATAGTGGCTGTGTGGAGAGGGTTGTCTTCTTGAGGGCCATGAAATGGGAGGCTGTCCAACTGGAGTGTAAATTGACCAGAATATATTTCATTCTCCCAGTGTCGGATCCCAAAGCTTTTGGATGAATATGTGCTTAACTATTTATAATTGACCTTTGCACAAAAGAACATGAAATTTTTATAGCCCAAAGCTTCATTTATTAACTTTACTGGAGTGTAAAATATTGCTGTTTGCTATAAATTTATACCAGGACAAACAATATATATGCTAATTAGTGGCTGTGCAGCCATTCGGGTGAATATCTGCTTGCTGGTCATTTTCAACAGGCAAAAGAGAAGATGGAATAGACAAATGACAATTGAGTCGTTTGATGCTCAATTCAAACAGTGAAGTCTGAAGTGGTGAATTAATGGTGTTCATTATAACAAGTCCATTTCCTTTTCATTTCCTTTATAAATTAGTCCAGGTAACATGCTGTGTCCCCGAGAGAGCCGCTCACAGGCAACATGCTGAGGTGCACCTGCAAAACCTGGCACTCAGGAGACTCTGTATCACTCCTTTACTCTGTTTTTTACATTCCTTGTCTCCCTCCATCCCTCTTTTCTTTCACCCCCGTTTCCCTTCTCTACGTCCATCCCTTTTTTCGTTACTTTTATCCATTTCTTCCTGTATCTACCTCCATCCTGCTTTTTTCTTTCCTTTTCTTCTTTCTTCCTTCATCTCTTTCCAGCCTTCTTTCCTTTCCTTATCTTGTTATCTACTCTCTTCCCCTCTTAACACCACATACGGACCAAACCAATCTTTTTATACCTTAGTCTAAACCCGGGGATCATACAGTGAAAGATACTCCTAAAACACTTCAAGAAACACACAAATATAGAAAACCGTGCAGGGAAATACGAGCGCAATGTGCACAATACCATGCTGATAAATTGCCCATTCATTGACAGGCAGCCAGCAAACATAGGGAGATAGAACTGGGAGGTCTGGGTTACTAAGTCCAGTCCCCTGCTGTTGCCGGCAACCACATCATATCATCCCATTCATAAACTGATCAGGCTCCATCTTCAAATTAGCAAGGATATTCCCCCGCCCCACCCCATTCCTGTTGGGAGGCAGTTCCAGACCCTCCCTGCTCTGATGGTTAGAAACTTCTCCTAATCCTTCAGCCTTAATTTATTCATGGCCAGTTTATCCCATTTTGTTCTTGCGCTATCATTGTCCTTCAGATTACATAGATCTTCTCCCCCTAATGTAATTATAGACAGCAATTTGATCCCCCCTCAGCCTTGCTGTTTGCTAGGTTAAACAAGGCAAGCCCTTTTGGTCTTCTCATGTAAGAGAGGCTCTCCACTCCCCAGACCATCCCAGTGGACCTTCTCTGAACCCGTTCAAGTGTGAATGTATTTTTCTTGAACCTGAGTGACCAGAACTGTACACAGTTTGTACTACTTTGTACACTGGCATTAGTATTTCCCTACCTCTATTGGAAATACCTTGCCTGATCTAACCTGAGATTGCATTTATCTTTTTCACAGCCACTTCACATTGGTGGCTCATAGTCATCCTGTGATTGACCAATACACCCAGGTCTTTCCCCTCCTCTGTCATTTCCAAAGGAGGAGTGATAGAGAGAAAAGCATTTCAGAGAAGAGTAGGGGAATATGATGGAAGTATCGCAAATGGTCCAAGATCCATGGCTGCACCTAGAGTCCTGAAATCTCTGTGCCTATCGATTGGTCCCTAGGATCAGTATTTCTACAGAGGTAAGGAGATGGAGCCTGGAAAGCAGCATAACAGGAGTGAATAGCACTGTCCCACGCGGTTTATATACTATCGTCCCTTATGTCTGAGGATGGGTAAGGAGCACATGATGTTACAGCTGGATGGACACCAAGGCTGGCCTGGATCTCAGCTGACACTCAAAGCAATCAGCGTTCACAGAAAGAATGCCAGACACTGTCTATAGGGTACAGCCTAAGCAATGAAGACACACAGTGGGAAGCAGCCAAAATTATAGTTGTGCTCATTGAGAGCGTCATCTGCATGAATCATAGCACAGAGGGAACAGAGGAACAAAGCAGCAGCAGATCAAAATATAATTAGGCATCATGTGAAAAGGCAAATACATTTCCCCTGGATTCAGATGCAAGCGGTTGCCGGTGTTGCTTGTAAGTATCCCATGAGCAAATCCCAGGCAGGTACTGTCATTTACTAGGTGTTTGTACAGCACCTAGCACAGTGGGGCCCTCTCCTGGCTGAGGCCTCTAGGTGATCCCACAATATAAATGTTAAATATTAATACTTTGGGTCAATCTGTGACAATGCAGGAATTGGGTGGGTGGAGAACATGGGGAATTTCCGTATAATCTCTATGACAGTTATGTGTGACTCAGCCTACCCAGTCCTATTATATTGCTCCCTACTTGGTCTCAAAGAATTAAGTTATTTCCAGAGACGCTTCTCTTGACAGGGAAAGGTGCCTGCATGCCTACCTTTGAATAAGACAGTTGTTAAGGACTAGCCTGTGAATAGGATGGGCCCAGGCTGAACAAGGAGGAGGCTGCAGCCAGGGTGAAACTAGTTTTCTCCAGCTTGTCTGCGGCCAGCTAAGGAAGGAGAAGAAATTCCTCAATAGCAGAAGAGCCCGAGGTGTTGGCACGGTCCTTTAAACCCAAAAAGGCTGAGAAGTTTGGGGGAGAGGAAGAAAAGGGCATGTTTCCAGAGGGAGAGGGAACATTTTGGCCTGCCTGACAATCTGACTTGAAGGACTCTGACTGCAGGGGTCAGACAGGAGATCCCATGATTTGGAAGAGAAGCCTGACCTGGAGAAGAGAAGTCCCAGAGAGGCGACCTGGAACCCTGGAAGGACACTGACCAAATCTCAAAGAATGCTCCATAGTGGTGGGGAAACTGAGGCAGGGAATGGCATACAGCTGTTTATTATTTCGCTTAGATCTGCACATCTCTTGTGCTGTCTAAAGTAAAGAGTGATTGTTTCACACAGCCTCTATTTGCTTCAACTGCCATGTGTTCCCGAAGAGGTGAACTGGAAATCCGGAGTGCTCACAAGCGTGGCTCTGGGAAAGGGTGTGTTTGAGTCGTTGGGGTGCATGGGTCCTGGGGATCTAGGGCAGTTGGGTTGCAGAGTCCTACTCCCAAGGCGGGGTATCAGGCAGGAAGTGTGCCAGAGAGGCCAGAGCCAGAGATGGTGGCTGGAGCCTATCTAGTGAGCAAAGGGAGCTAAAACACATGGGCCCATTGTGTGGATCCAAACACAGCAGCTTGGTGAGTGTCCGGTAGGGAGCTGGACCAGGGCTGGGACATAGAGTCGCAAATTCATAAAATATTAGGGTTGGAAGGGACCTCAGGAAGTCATCTAGTCCAACCCCCTGCTCAAAGCAGGACCAACCCCAACTAAATCATCCCAGCCAGGGCTTTGTCAAGATGAGCCTTAAAAACCTCTAAGGAGGGAGATTCCACCACCTCCCTAGGTAACCCATTCCAGTGCTTCACCACCCTCCTAGTGAAAAACTTTTTCCTAATGTCCAACCTAGACCTCCCCCACTGCAACTTGAGACCATTGCTCCTTGTTCTGTCATCTGCCACCACTGAGAACAGCCTAGCTCTATCTTCCCTGGAACCCCCCTTTCAGGTAGTTGAAGGCCGCTATCAAATCCCACCTCTCTCTTCTCTTCTGCAGACTAAACAAGCCCAGTTCCCTCAGCCTCTCCTCATAAATCATGTGCCCCAGGCCCCGAATCATTTTTGTTGCCCTCCGCTGGAATCTCTCCAATTTGTCCACATCCATCCTGTAGTGGGGGACCCACGTGATGCTAGACACCACCATGCATGTAAATAAGAAGCAGAGGGCAAATATAATTTTCACCTGAGGTTCCACAGAACATGCAGAAGCAGATGTGCTGAATCAGCATCTGCCTGACTCAACCTTTCACCATGCCCTTTCCAAGGTGAAACCCACCCAGTTTTTACATTCCGTGGTCTGCCTGCAAACCCACTGGCAGACATTTTGCTGCCTTGTATCACCACCACCACCCCACCAGCCCTGTGCTGTCAGAAAGTGGCAAGTGAAAGACTGTGAAATAGTGCCATCCTGTGGGCCTAGCTGGAATTTGATAGGCATTGGGTTAGAGAGAGACAGACAGAACGTAACGGTCTGAATCTGGTCTCATCCATTGTTGGAGCTTGCTGGGAATTTTCCATCAGGGAAAACCTGGTTTTTGCGAACAGAAAAATGTCAACATTGGGGGAAAAAAATTCCCATCTGGAGACATTGGGACATGGGCAGTCTGACCAAGTAGGCAGAACCAGGAATAGGAACTGGGCGTTGGAGCCAAGCGTCAGAGCCAGAGCCAGGAACCAGGCAAGGGTACAGGATGGAGCAAACTGGAGCGGGACAGGAACAAGGCAAGTGCTGGCCTGGAGCAAAGCTGGGAACAAGAAAGGAGCATGGCTGGAGCAGGGCTAGGAACAAGACAGGAGCAAGGCTAGGAACAAGGCAGGAGCAGGCTCAGGAGAGATTGTGGCAGTAAGTGTAAACATTGAGCAACCAGTAACCTGCCACCGCTGTTGAGCTTAAAAGCAGACTGTTGGCTCCTTGCAGTCGATGAGACAGGCCAGGCAATCAGGTGATTCTGCTGCAGCCTAGCCGGGCTCAATATCTGGCCTGAGAGCTGAGTCGGCCAGCCCCAGAGTCATCTGAGGGAACTCCAGCCCATTGTGCAGGGTGTAGCCTGATCAGAAGCTCAGCTCATGTGAGAGAATGTATCCCTACGGCACCCAAATTACAATTCCTAGGAGGAAGTAGCCTAGGAGGTCGCATATTAATATCAACCCAAAATAAAACATTCTGAAGCTTCCAAATTGAAAGTTTCCAGAATTTATCATTCCTTCAAAAGTTTTAATATTTTGACTTTTTGTCAGGATTCAGAATGAAAACAGATGTTGGCATATTGGAATTTCTCACTGGACATTTTTATCTATTTTCAATCAGCTCTATCCATCCAGTTGTCATAATTCTCAAATAAAAGCGTTTCCCTAAAACCACAGACTCCCTGTTTCCAGGAAAATAATACAATCCCTGTCAAGAATCTGAATTTTTAAGGTAAACAAATGACAAAGTAGACAATTAACAAAATAGTTATTTTTCTAGGAAAAAAAATATTAGCCCAACAATCTCTTGGAGTTTATATAGTTTAAAAGGATAGGCTAAGTTGAATGATTTTTGGCTGTTTATTTGTTTTTTTCCATTAATTTTAATCAATTTCAAATGAACACAAATAAACGACTGGAGCTAAAATATTCCACCTTCTGAAACCACAATTTTAGCTTCATTCCCAGTCAAGCAATTTAAGAGGAAATCAACCATTTGGCTAAAGCATGAGACTGAGATTGAAAGGAAGGGTGGTCCAATAGTTAGGGAACTCACCTAGCAGGACTATATAAGTATCTTAGATAGATAGATTCAGGTGGCTTGGGTCCACTTCTAAACTCAGCTACAAACTCAGTGTGTGACTGTGGGCAAATTCCTTAATCTCTCTGGGCCTCTGTTCCCTAGAAGTATAATCCTAATAATAGTTCTTCTGTTTTCCCATCCTTTGTTTGGATTGTTTATTCAGACGGGAAACTCTCCAGGCAGATACTGTCTCTCACTATGTGTATGTACAGCACCTAGCATGGAATGGGTGTATGCCTGATCTCGACCAGGGCCTTTAGGTGCTACTTTGATATAGATAATAATAATACAAGCTGTGGCTTGGAGAATCATAGCAGATTAGGGTTGGAAGGGACCTCAGGAGGTCATCTAGTCCAACCCCCTGCTCAAAGCAGGACCAACCCTCAACAATAACAGCAGCTGTGGTTGAATTTGCTCTTAATGCAGATCAGCTAGCTCTCTGTGTATGAGGGAGGAGTGTTATTCTAGTCCCAGCTGAGTGGAGTGGTGATTTGGACAAGGTTATTTCTATGAGCTGAGGGTAGTTTCTTCCCCAGGCTGTGCTGTTGCTGAGACTTCAAACAAGGGGCACTGTGGTTTGGCCAGGAGCTATGAGAGAAAGTACTAGCTTGAACAGAGATTGCCAGGTGAGGCTCCCATGGTCTTCAGTGATTATATTTTAAATTTCTGACAGCGCATGGAAACTATGGACCAGACGCTCAGCCTACGTAACTCATATTGACTCCAACCGTTCCACCAGCAGAGGATTTGAATCTACACTGAGTATGGCCAACCCCAAGTGTTCAACAACGTGAGTCAATCCCTTCAAAATCATGAGATGGTCTTAAGATACTACGTTTTTTAAAAAATAATAATTTGGTGTTCTTTGCATTTGTCTCAGGACTTCTGAACCTTTAGGATACACTAGGAGGTTATGTTTTCAACATTTTCTTTGCAACCATGGGGGCTAGAATTTTCCTTTTTTTGCTTTTAAATAAAAGCTGAGAGTCTCAACTAATCATGACTCCAGGCACTCGGACTTTAAGAAAAAAAGGCTACATTATGTTGGCAACAATGTAACAGAAAGTGGAAATCTTTGTGAATTTGTCTACAGATGAGTGAATACCACAGAATTTTTTTTCTATCACCCTATTACTGTTGTTATGATGGTTGTTATTGTTATTGTTATTATTCAGATATTAGGTGAATTATATAAAGGGATTTGGGGATAGCAGTTCTCTTCCTAGCGGCACAGTCATCTACATCATCACAATCTTCATGGTAGTCGAAGCAAAGAGGTGAATGACCAAATGGCCAAGCGAGACTCATCTGCTCTCTTGTCCTGGCCTGTACAGAGCCTGTTAGATGGACTTCAGTCGGGCTGTCAGGCTGGCACTGTTCAGCAAGACTAAATTCACCAATAAGAAAGAAAAATAATAGCCGCACCTCCCTTTTATTGTTCTAGAAATGAGCTTCATTATTCAGATGCATCTATGTCAAAACATAAACCATGTTTTACGATAAATTTTTATTATTTTTAAAGCAAAACCAGTATATCAAGGAAGGAATCCTCATAAAAATATTGAGCCAAATTCATCTCTAGCATAAAACTCCACTGATTTCAGTGAAGCCGGGAATTTGACCCATTGACGTAAACTTTTCCCCATTAATTCTCATTCTACAAAGTGCCTGGAAGATCTCTGGTGGCCTTCTCTGCATAGTGCTTGAATTGAAGGATAAGGGAAGGAAAATTCCTTGGCTCTGGATATTTCTCTGAATGCTGTTGAACCAGAGCTGGCTTGGAAACCTACCTCTAGGGAGCAAAATATTTGGGGCCAGATCCTCAGGGGATACAGATCAGCACAGCTCCCTCCTTTGTCTTCACTGGGACCATGCCAATTACACCTGTTGTGGATCTGGCCTATTGCCCTCAGAATCGGTCAGTTCGCACTAGATGGCAGGTATTATTTTTTTTCCCCACAGCAGCGCCCTCTTTTTTTAGGGGGTTTTAGGACTTTGTTTCCCTTCTGGAGCCACCTGAGATTAGACACTATCCCTATAATACAGAGTAAAGCAGAAATTTGCTTGTGTCCCAGAATTGGAGTCTCTAGCACCCTCCCAAATAATAATAACGATGATTAATAACGGACCTGCTCAGCTTGCTTCAGAGCTGGCTAGCGTTTCTGGATCCAATTCAGCACCTAAGATGCCTGGCAGCGGCTTTCGGGTGCTAACTGTTGCAAGTGAAGGAGCCGCTTGCCCTGACTACTCCCACACAATGATATTGCTGCCACAGCTAATATTTGAACAACGGGCTTGCCAATTACGTGAATGCAAACAAGTCCCCAGGATCCCCAGGAAAAGGCAGAGCAAACCCAAAGTGAAAGAGATACCAGTCTCCTGACTGCTCTACATGGAATGACAACAAGGAGGAAAGTGGAGAGAAGACAAGGACAATACTGAACAGAGAATCCTACTGCACGCCCTGAATTTCGCAGCGGAAGATGCATTCTGAATTTGCGGCGCTACAGGGAGAGTGCCTTAGAAAAGTCATGCAGGATAGACAGGATACTGGAGACCTCGATTTGCCCTCCAAAACTCCTTATATTCTTTTCTCCTTCTCTCTCTGTGTCATGCTCTCCTCTCCCCTCACCCTCTTTGTCCATCTCTTCTCTCAGAATTGTGCCCATCTGCTCCCTTCACCCTCCCAAGGGGTATTATCTTAACATCTGGCATTTGACGAAGTGGGTTTCTGCCCACGGAAGCTTATGCCCAAATACATTTGTTAATCTTTAAGGTGCTACAGGACTTGCATTGTTTTATCTGAACACACTAGTCTCTAAATTTGCACCCATACGTGATCATATACACTGAGTCTTATATTCTTCACCGCAGCCTACATTCTAAAGCTTGGAAGCTAAGTGAAAAGTACCTGGCTGGAGGGGGAAATAAGTAGCCTTACTGTTCCCGAGGGCTTCAACGGGGCCACAGAATGACTTATTGTGCTTCTACTGCCAAACATGCCCAGGAAATAAAAGAGATTTTAAATTCCTATATGTTTCCACATCTTAAGAGCCTGCAGCCAAACTGCCTAGGGAGGTTCTGCTCGGAGTTGGGGTGTCCAGGTGCTGCAGGAAATGACATTCTTAATTTAAGGATCAATAATAAAATAATCATAAAATGTCAAGCTTTCAAATGGCACTTTCCATCCATTGATCTCAAAGCACTTTACAAGATCATTGTCATTATCCCCATTTTGCAGATGGGGAAATTGAACCAAGGATAGGTAAAATGACTTGCCCACAGTCACCCAACAGATCAGAGGTCACTTTTCCCTCCAACAAGAACTGAAGCAATCTCCAACCTAGCTTTAAAGGTGCTGGGGGAGAAGACATCTTTGTGATGGGAGTTTAAAGAAAGGCCACAATTGCTAGTGGTCATTAAAGATTTCATATCACTTTTTTGGGCTGCCTTGCCATCTCTCCTAAAGACATTTTAGAGCTTGGGTACTCCGGAGGGAGGAATGTTGATGAGCCAGGAGCTGCAGTCTTGCTGCATCTTTGTAGGTACTGATCCAAATCCCGAGCTGGGTCACAACCAAAAATATATTGATCCTGATCCCAGACGTACAAAATTATTTGGAGTTAAGCAAAATCCAGAGTGGCTAGGCATCTCAAAACTGTAGAGGACTGGGACTGGTATAGCAGGGGAATGCTGCAGATCAGGGCTGAAATGTTGTCCAAGAGATGTGCGTGGATCCTGGTCTGGAATAACAGGGAGTAATGAAGATTGGGGTTGAGATGTTGTGTGCTGGGCAGATGTGGGTGTGCGTAGGTCCCAGACTGGAATAGCAGAGTGGCAGTGTCACATCAGGAGTAAAGTGTAATGGCAGACCTTTGTATGCTGAGTGGGGAGAAGGCTGGGACAATGGAGATGCTGCAGGACAGGGGTGAAACACACCAGCTCTGGAATAGAAGAGGGTGCTGGAGAAAAGCTACGAGACGTGATGGCAGAACTGCGAGGGGCCCACGGACTAGATCAGCAGGAAGTGCTGCAGAAGAGGGTTGAGCGGGGTCCTCAGAGGCAGAGCTGAGTGGGGAAGTCTTGGGGTTGGAATAATAGGGGCTGCTTGCCAGGAATGAGGTTTATTTGCAAAGCAGGGAGTCGGAGGTGGAAGAGAGCTTAGGTACCAGGTTCCCACCCTATGTTAGCTTCTAGCCAGAGCCATCAGCTGTTCAGTCTCAGGAGCTTTGGATGCACCCACACGTTTTCTAAATAAATTGATCACAATATTAATGAGGAGAACAGACAGAGCTGCTTTTCACAGTCACTGTCCCCAGGGGTGAATGCAGACAGGTGGCATAGGAATTGCTCCAGACACCACACCAGCAGTGCAAAAATATCGTGCTTTGAGCTGACAGGAATGTGAAAGACTCTTCAGAAGGTGGGAGCAGCAGTCCAGACTTTCTCATCACCCCTCAAAACAGCTCCCAACTTCCTTTCAGGACAAGATAAGGAACCCCCACTATGCCCCTCATGTTCCAGATCCTAGCAATGAATCTGGTTCTGTCTTCTCAATAAACTCTCATTCCTCACATTGTAAACCAGGAGTAATTCTGATGAATACAGTGTAAGAGGCTATAATGGGTTCGCACAGGGCCCTCCTGCTGCTCAGGTCCTCTGCTCCCATAAACCACACACAGATCTCGGCTTCATGCTCCCATCAGTGCACTTTCTTTACAGGTTCTTACCCACCACTTTCTATTGACACACAGTCCAGGTTTAGCCACTGACGAAGAGGCGTTCACTCTCCTGCTATGGCTATTCCCCACCCACACACTGCCTTCCTTTGAGCCTTTGTAGCACCTGGCTAAGGAACCCAGCAGCGGCTTCCTTTTGGCCCACTCCCTGCAGACTTACTCAGCCGTCTCCAATTCTCCCTCAATTACAGTTCCCGTGGCACAGGGCTGGCTCAGCCTGCTTTCACCCAGCACCCTGTCACACAGGCGAATCAGGCCCTGTGTTTCCTAACCTCCACCAGTCCCTCAGCTTCCTACCGCATGTCCCTCCAATAATAGCACACGCCTTTCTGTGCCGATATTCCTGGGCAGACTCTTTCCCATAACTCTCCAGCTAACCCTGTATTCCCCCGCTTTCCACCCTGTTATAAAGGACAGCAGCTTGGCTGGCCTCTTGTTTGGGTCTCGCCATGTGCTGAATGCAAAACTCACTCACTGTGGGGCAGGTACATCCGAGGGTGCTGAAAATCGGAATTCAGCAGCAAGGATCATCCGGGGTGTGGGAAAGTTATCGGAGGGTCATGGATTCAGAGGGAAGGAACAGGGACCTACTGGACAGTCAGATGGAAGGAGAGGGACCCAGGAAGGTCACAGAAAAGGAAGAAGGGGAGAGAGGAATGGACCTGTTCTGCCTAGTAGTGGTTTCTCATTGCTTTGCCTTTCCTGGAAGAGTCCCAGAGGCAGGCAGTGTGGTATAATGGCTAAAGGGCTGGGGTGTGGAATCAGGGAGTCCGGCCAGGTGGCCGCTCTGTGCCTCAGGTTTCTCCATTATTAAAAGGAGGCTAGTGGTATTTATCTTCTTTATAAAGAACGTTGAGCTCTGCAGAATGGATTAGCAGTGCTAAGTGCTAGTATTAAAAGTCACAGAACCCCTCCTTATCCCTTCCCCCCATACAAACAAACTTCGAAAGATAGCATTTTCTCCCATCACCTCCACTCTTTCCAGCCTAGTTTTCACTCACTCACACACACCCCTTGAGGAACTGGCACAGGCCAACCTGGTGCTGTTTGCATGGAACATAAAATATTGCACCGCTGGTTTAATGGCCTTTAAAAATTCCATTCGGAGCTGCTCAGGAGCTCTCTCTCATCCTCACTGCACACAGATCTGCTCATAAAGCTGTCACCATTAATCGCCACCCAGAGTCACCATAGTTTCGGGGTCACGCTTCAAGGAAGAGGGATGTGGATTTCATTTGGGGGTTTGGCCCATTGCCAGAGGAGCTTTAACTCTGATTCATTCCCCCTCATGCAGCATCCTCAGAACTCCAGGTGCTGTGCTTGCCTAGTTACATGTACCAGAAATACCCCTTCCTGCCCCCAAAATACGTGGTGTCCTTGTTCTTCTCTCAGCTGCTTAGTCCACCCAAACGTCCGTCTGCATCCAGCTGGTTTCTAAATCAGGGCTGAGCAAACCCCTTTTGCTGCATTCTGAACCCACTCCCAAATCATGGGACTGAAACATCAGCTCAAACTCAGCCATGATTGGCTTTGCGTTCCTCTTAGAGGAGACTGGGAATAAGGAACAGAGAGAGGGAGGGAGAAATATTCCAGGGAAAGAATGAATCCTCTAAATGCCAGCTGAGCTTTGGGAGGCTTCTTCTAGCCCAAAGAGAGAACACCAGGTTGCCCCTTATTTTAGAAGACATTATGTTGCTGTTGTCAAAATTGTGTCTCCCTTAAAAGACAAAAGGGAGATGGGCAGGGCAGGTATGAAATTACAGGAAATAAATTTCACAGACTTGAACTAAAATAATACAAGGCATTTATAAAAACCCTCCAGCTCCATGACATTTACCCATCCCTAATGGAAATTCTTCCCTCGCATCAGTCCCTCTCTCTACCCTCATGCCTCAGTCCCACGTTTCTGTTTCTCCCCAATAAATCAACCCCAGTCGCCAGTGTTTCAGTCCTAGCCCTTCTGGCTTTCCGCTCTGCCTCAGTACAATCCCTGTGAGGCTCCTCAGTAGCTCTAGACAGCTTTTTTCTGTCTCAAAACTCCAGCTATTCCCAGTGACACTCACCATGCTCTGCTCCCTTCCCACATTTCTCATCCCTCTAAGCTTCCTTTTCTTGAGCCTAGTTTATCACCAGCACAGTCTCAGACTTTGTCCCACCACTTACCCATTTTCCCTCATTCCTTATGTAAGCCCCTGACTGGTGCAGCTCTTAGCTCTCCATCTCTCTGGCTTTCCTCCATTCCAATCTTACAATCAGACACTCACCCCTTTGACCCAAACACAAGCTTCTTCCACCAGCAGCTACTTCCTGGCCTACCTCTTACTCTGCGTTAGTTCACGTCAGCTCTCCTTCTGTCCTCTACCTTCCAGCAGAGCATGAGCTGCTGGAGACCATTTAATTGCAGGGTCCATCAGGATTGCTATGAAGTGGGCACACCATCACCGATGTGTCTCTCCGCACTGTATTAAACTGAATTAAGGAATCCTCAATGTGACCTTTGGTCAGCTTTGCTCTACATCCCACCAACCTGCTGTGTTCTGAAACCCCAGCACAGGTGAGCAAGCCACGTCCCACCCTGCTGTGAGCTCTCTCTCTCAGTGGCCAGTGAACACACTAAGACTTGGGTGAAAAATTAAGCCAGGACAAGGCTGGTCCTCTCATGGCCATCATATAAAAGAGAACCATTACCCAGGCAGACGTCAAAGCGAATCAGCACGTTAGCGCTACGAAGATGGAAAATTTCTCAAAGAAACACCATAGTCAAGCATTTGTCTACAGGACGGGATTGTCCCTTCAAGGATACACATGCAGATGGTCCAGGACACACTGCATGGGGCAGAAGATGAGGAGATACTTATGGAAACATCCCTTAGACTGTAAACGACAATAACCTTTCTGATAGACATTTTCAATCAGCACATAGACTTCAATAGCAGGGATAGAATTCCCTACTAAACTCAGTGGGACTGATTCTCCTTTCACTTATACAGGTGTAAATCAGGAGTAACTCCATTCAAATCAATGGACAGACAGTGGGGTAACGGTACTGTAAATGGGAGGAGAATCAGGCTCTCCTAACGGTCTCTACAGGAATTTTGATAGAATCCTATTTAATTCCATGGATCCCTATCAAATTTGGTAGGACTTTTCCATCACATGCATTGAAACCCCCTCACTGCCATCTCCCACACACCGCCATCAGTTTTCAATCCTTTGTTGGGGAATTCCTTCATAGGGGAAACCATCAATGAGATTTCCTCCCCACTAGACACTCTTGCTACAAGTTTTCCCATGGCTGCAAGGGCTGGAGGGAGACTAACCCCAGGTTTGAGGTTGGGGGGGAGAGAGGGCATGGAGAAGGTAAATACATAAATGGAGTTGAGCATTGAGTGAAAGCATCCTATGTTGCAACTACAGGATTTCTTGCACCGTAGCGCATCTGGCACTGAACTGGATGGAGCATTTGTCTGATACACTAAGGCAGACTCCCATTCGCCTATGTATCTTGGAATTCACAGCCCAGGTGGCTGCCAGGCCTCTCCAGAACCCCGTCGAACATTTCAACAACAACAACAACAACAAAAGCGGTGACGTCTCCTTTTATAAGAGCTGGTTGCAGCTAACGCGCTGCTATAGTTCACCCCGAGGCAGAGAGCTTCGCTGGGGAGGTGGCTGCACTACTTCAATCTGAAGTCCTTAGGGAATTATCCTACAGCGTAATAACACCTCACCAACGTGCCAGCAGCTTTCTCACTACAGCACAGGGAGGGGATGGATCTGGCACAGCTCGCCTGCAGCCCTCTGCAAGTGCCTCTTACGGATTTGTCGGGTTTGTGTCATATCTCAGGGGGAGTTTGGAGGTTGTGAGGAGGAGGGACAAAAAGACAGCCACGCCCCAAAAGCATCTGATGTGCCGAGCGTGCTAGGGCACCCACCCACGATGTACTGCACAGGCTTTTCAATCAAGTGGCAGCTAAAGGAATGTGCCTGAGCCTTGCTGCACCTCAGTTCTCTGGTGCCTAAAGGACTCTGGCACCTGACTTCCCAGGCCTCCAACTTCCTTTGTCAGATCAAAGAGTGTCCTGATCCTCCCTCTGTGACTCTGCACAGCCCCCCATTCTCCCTCTGTATCTTCACACAGCCCCCATCCATCCTTCACACAGCCCCCATCCATCCTTTCTGTGATCCCTTCCAGTCCTCCAATCCACCCTTGTGTGAATGCACACATCCTCCCTCCACTCAGTCTCTCTGTCTCCATACAGTCCTTCTCCCCACCCCCCATTCTCTCCCAGTCAGTGTGATCTGATTTTCCAAGGTGGTGAGCACTTACAAGTGTCACAGACCTCAATAGCTGTGAGGGCTCAACATTTCTGAGATGCAGACTAGGGTCTAGATCAACAGAGACATTTAGGTACCTCATGGCCATGGAAATCAATGAGAGTGAGGCACCTAACTCCTTTGGGGATGTGGGCCCAGGTGTGGCAGTATGGATGTTAGGTGTCCACCGTTAAGCTCCTATTTATTAGATTTTATCCTGTGTTTATTGCCTGCAGCACCAGGATTCGTGACAGGCATCTGCTATGACCCATCCTTCTCCTGCTTTGACCCTCTTGCTGAAACATCCCTCTTCTTTATGAGGTCCCCTCATGGGAATGGTATCTTACAAGAAAGGAAAAATTAAGAAAACTTCCAGATGTGCATAATCTTAGGACAATCCTTGTCTTCCCTTCTACATACTCCCCAGTGGGATATATCCCTCATTGTATTCTGTGTTAACCGAAGGCCCAATCATCCAGTCACTACAAAGCATAGTAATTATTCAGTGCTGCTAACTCTCAAAATTTTATTGAGAGTCTCACAATATTTGTTGTTTTTCTTCAATCCCCAGCTCCTGGAGTATTATTATTTCATGAGACTCTCATCTCTCTGTTTCTTTCTTTCATTTTTTTTTTAAACTTGTTTTCAAGTTTTTCTCTGCAGCCAGGAGGGCTAGAAACGATGAGCCCAGCGTATTCTAAACATTGAAAAACCAGAAGGGAAAAAAATCACCCCAAATGTATTATTTTTTAATAAATGATCTTGAAGATAATCTCATGATTTTGGGGGCCTGCCTCAAAATGCGATGTTGGGGTGGACAGTACTGCTTACTACCACGAGCAGTCCCGTTTACTCACAGTGGTAAAACCTAAATATTGTAGTCAGTATAGGAGGATTGATGTGAAAAGACTGGGCGGGAGTCATGGCTCTGATATTCTCCACCTATTTGCATGAGCGGTGAAGGGAAGTGGCTGTGCAGAACCTTCCTTCCTCTCTTCACCCAGGCTCTGAGCCCAGACAGGTCCTGCACAGCCATGCAGGGGGCAGAGTTTTGGTGCAGACAGAAACAAGGCATGCACAGAGGGACGTGCTTCTACAACTGGTGGAGAAGCGTCAACGAAGAGAGCTCATAAGTGCCACACAGAATGCACCCTGGTCCTCTCTAGGAACTGGAGGATCAAAAACTCTATGATTTTAACTTGACTCCTCATCTCACTGCCTTTGGATTGATAAACCTTTCCTTCATTAAGGATATAAACCAAAAATCAGACCCCTTAGCGTTATTTATACCTCTCTTGGAACTGGAAGACTGAGAGCTCTATGGTTTCAACTTAAAGACACACCAGGGGACATAATGCATCTTTACTCCCCTCTGCACTGCATAGAAAGGAGCCTGAATCTAGCCCTACATAAACAAATAAGTAAATAATAACAGCAACGAGTATGTGAAACTCCAGACATTTGTCATAAAAGCACAAAAATCCATCACAAACCATTGTAAAAGATAGCCCAATGGAATAAATCAGCCAGGTAGCAGCACAGTAACCTTGAGATAAATGGTTGGGTGGCTTTATTTTTTTTTACTTGGGGGAAAAAAAAAGATGACACAGGATGATCATATTTATAATAAAAGTCATTGACATAATAAAACGCTCCCATCACATCAGTATTCATTTTTGCAAATAGAGCGCTGACGTTTTAGAATATTAACATGTGTTATAAATGTCACCGATATATTAAGATTTTCAGTCTCTCTAACCAAAAATATAGAGAGAGATGAGGGAGGGAGAGATGACTAATTCACTGAGATTAGAAGGAACATTTTCTCACACAATCAAATCAACTTCTTCTCTTCGTGAGCAAGGGGAAACGTACCCAAGTCTGGTTCTGATCCTGGAGTTCTTGTCACCTGCACAGAGATGACTTACAGTGCCGAGTAAATGCACTTTAATAGGATCTGATGGTGCTCAGCAGCTCAAAGAAATCGTCCTATGTGTGGGGAGCCCAGTTGGACGTATAGTATATTAGTATAATGACCTCATGGATGGGTCATCACTGGGGACTAGACCTGGGAAAACACAGACTTCTAACACCACAGCTAAAAGGCGGAGGCACAAAGGACTGAAACTGATCCAACAACGCAGAGCTAAATTTTGATCTGTCAACTCTATGGCCAGTTTTCTTTAAGAATCTTCTTTAAAAAAATCAAGATACCACCAATCTATCAGGATACCAGGGGATACTCTCAGGAGAAGACTACTACAGGGCTTACACGAGAGCTGAACTTGGTCTACCAGCTCCATTCAGGACTAATGTGATGATGCTATATAAAACAGCAGCATCCTAGTGGATATTGAAAATAAATTACATGCCTGAATTCCTGGATTTTAAAGCCAGAAGGGACAACTGTGATAATCTAGTTGACCCTCCTACAAAGCCCACGCCAAACAATTTCACCCCGTGATTCCTGTCTGGAGTCCAGTAACTTACAGCTGAGCAAGAGCAGCTCAGTTAGAATTCAATGTTTGTAAGGCCTAGACTACTCACGGCTGCAGCACAGCTTTGTCAGTTGTGGGTGTGACTTTGGCAATCGTACCAGCGCAACTCCTAATTTGGACTCAGCTGTACTAATATAGAAGTGTGTATAGCAACGTGGGTTATTCCTGTATGAGAATAATCTACACGGGTACATGCACATCTACTGTAAGATCTTTGGATCAGGGACTCTCTTTTTATTCTGTGAGTGTACAGTGCTTAGTACAGTGGAGTCCTGGTCCATGACTCGGGTTTGTATGTGCTAACCAGGAAGACAAATAAATTGATTAATAGTAATAATAATAATATTGCATCCACAGTAGTGGAGCTGTAATACTTTAGCTATACCAGCATATCTAAAGCAGTATAACTTCTGTGTGCAGATAAGGCCTAAATAAATAAATTCATTCAATATTCCAGTAACAGGATGTGAGCTCCATTTCTCCAGCGCTGCAGCTCACTGGGAGAGAATGGTTGGAAATAAACCCGATAAATGCGCTGCGGACCTTCAGCAGCTACATCCTTAGTTATGGCAGAAGCATTTGTTTAAGAGTAATTGGTCACGGGGCTCCTCCAGGGGGTTCTGTCGCTGCAAGTCTTGGAGGGGGCCTGGCAGGGTTTATTTTTGTCACTTGTCAGGGCTTTCCTCTCCCGGGAGTCCCAATTACAGCTGCATCTAGGAGGTGTAAATTTAAATCTTCAGGCTCCGCACATCTCTGCAGATGAACTCACTAGTGCCTGGAAGAACAGTTCCTATTATAAAATATCACATAAAACGACAGAGACCTCAGACCAGTGGGAGCAAAACAAACAAAAAACAAAAAAACAATAAGCATCCCAAGGAGAAGAAATTACTTCTTTTTTTCCCCTCTCCTTCACTCCAGTGAATAATAAGAGTGAATGTTTAGTTTCTAAGGCGGTGGGTGGGAGAAGGCACCAGAGATGGAGATTTTATACTTACCAGGTCGGTACATTATTTCTCAACTTGTGCTTAGCTCTAAGTGGCCCGCTGAATTATTAAGTGCAGGAAGCTCAGAAGCTGCTGAGGGGCACAAGAACTGTATTTCTTTGGAAGAGCACATGTGTCAGGATTCTCAGCAGGCATAAATCAGAGTAACTACACTGAGTTTAATGGCACCATGCCCATTGCATCAAAGGGACCTGGCCCACTGTGGAGTGTGAGGAATCTTTACCCATTCCCTCATGTGTCTTGTCTCCCCAGTTCTTTATTTTGACTCCTCAGCACTCCAGAGGTGGCTGCATTTCAATGGTGGGTAAAGTGTATGTGGATTAGACAGAGAGGCAGACCTGCAATACACACTTCTGGGTTTCATTGGCTTTGGGTGAGTCAGTCGATCAGACTCTTTATGCCTCCTTTCACTCATCTGTAAAAGAGGTTAAATAACTGTTACCCACAACCATCCCTCTTTTTTCTTGCATACTTTGACTAGCAGTGACAGAGGTAACAATGTTGACATATAAAATATCATAACAAGGTTTCAAAACGGAGATGTGTAGAGGCAGTTCACACCTCGCAGAGCTATCAGTCCAGGCTGTCTGCAGGCTCAGGCAGACATCACTGCATCACTTGCACTCAGTTGACATTCTGAAGGTTACTTTCATATCCATAAGTGATAGAGACTTAATTTTGTTTTTAAATGAGAGTTTAGATTCTGAAGCAACATTCTGCACACAAAAGGCACCATGAAACAGCTGAGTTCGGCCCCTTTAAGTGCATTGCATAGATCATTGCTTTTCCTATGAGATTAAAAAGTGGAACAACACAAGGGGTTAATCTGTTTCACAATGGATTCTGATTTATCAGACATGATTAGTGGGTTATGAATATGGATGTGATTTCTAAAAAACAAAAGGAAGTTTACATGGCTCACCCTTATTTAAAAAAAAATAATGTAATCCCAAGCAGCAGCTGGTAAAG
This sequence comes from Emydura macquarii macquarii, assembly GCF_026122565.2. Taxonomy (NCBI): domain Eukaryota; kingdom Metazoa; phylum Chordata; order Testudines; family Chelidae; genus Emydura; species Emydura macquarii. Next base: position 13,892,111 of record NW_027130828.1, read on the forward strand.
CTGATGTGTGAGGTCAGGAGTCACTGGGAGAGAGTGAGCCATGTGGGGGAGAGACTGGGAATGCCAGGAGTGTGTCAAGGGGGAACATGCAAGAAAAACTGGGTGAGATCAAGCAGAAGTTGCAGCCATTAGCCTGTACCCTGAGCTTCATTACAACTCTGCCCAGCCCAGTGCAGAAGTTTTGAGACTGGAGGGAGATTCTAAGACAGCTGAACACCTATCCTGAATTGGTCTTGTCCCCTTGAGCATTACAGCATCCTCAGGGCTGCTCTAACGTACTCCCTGCCGTGTATGGCCCCAAAGGACAATTCTGAAAGCCATTCATTGCTCGGTTTAGGGTTCCCCAGCCATGACTGATGTTTTCTCCAATCACATCTCACTATGCTGGGGTCCAAAATGGTGGGGGGTGGGGAGCACTGTCACAGGAAAAGTTAAGGAGGCTCTAAACCACGGGATTATTCCCCTTGGCCAGCAGCTGTAGATCACTGAATGGCACAAATGAACTAAAGTGGTGGACACAATCTGACCAATCCAAGGTAGTTCCAGGGCTATTGATTAGGGATTCCCTATCATGACTGGAGCTGGATCAGAATCAGAGGGCAGGCCTGGGATCAGAGGAGTTAGGTGTCATGACAGGAGGATGGTTACAGAGAGGAAAGCACTAAGGAGCTGGATCCAAAGCCCATTGAAGCCAGCAAGAGTTTTTCCATTAACTTCACTGGGATTTAGATCAGGCGTTTACGTGGTAGATGGGAGAGCAGAGTAACCCCACGCTTGTGGAGGTGCTTTACATCTGAACAATAGAATATTTATCAAGACAAGGCTCTGCCTAGGCATGCACTCTCCACTAAACTCATCCCCATGGTATCAGAGAGTCTCATTTATTACAGAAACAAACAACTTCCTTTCAGAAACCTGTTAAGGTTGCTAAGTGACAACAATATACTTACCTATCACATCATTTGCAAAAGACTCACACTTAAAAGCAAAGAAATGAATGATTACAGACTTCAGAAACCGTACATTGCCCAAGTCATAAATATATTTTAAAAAAAAACAAGTACAGAGAAATGCACATTTTAGCTCAACAAAACAACCTTCAGTTTGACCCATGGATTACTGTGTTTGGGTCCCCCCTTTCCTTTTATGTTTTTTTTTATTATTATTTTGGTATGTAAATACTTTCTTTTAAGAAATACTGTGAAGTAAGAAATATCAGTTAGTTCAAGTACTCCTAAGTGCTGTTACTTTAGAATAATGCTGTATATTTATATGAAAAGTGTGCAAATTATCTGCGGTAAAATATGTATTTATATAAGCATACTTGCATTAGTTGATCAACATGTGCCATTGATATGTGTAAGTGTGCATTTCTCAGGGTTTTGTGTTGAGTTCGTATCTGGAGATTACTGATGAAAGAACACTGTTCTTTCTGGGTCAGAGTTAAGGTTTTTGAATTATGATAAAACATGCATTTCTTTGCACCTGGGTGAAGTTCTGGCTCACCTGAAGTCATTGAGATATTGGCCATTGATTCTGGGATGAGGAGGGCACAGGATTTCACCCTTTATGCTAATTATGTAGGCAATAAAAGATTTATGTTATCTTTACTTATTCATTTCCTGGCTTTTCAGCATTTGGGTTCTGTATGTGATGTAGTATGGAGAGGGCACCATTGTTACTTAACCCATAAAAAATGCTGTTCCTAAAACAAGTGAAAGTTGTTATTTCTGGGAATTCCCCATCTTATTTATATATTTATTTCTATACCTTTCAGTCTTTTCTGTTGTGTAGATAAATTAGGATCTAAGGACAGACCTTCTTCAACTGGTGTAACTTGGAATGATGCCCTATGCCAATGTACATAATCAGAGGAACTGACCTACTGTGGAAATTGTAAATTGTAAATAAATGGGATGGAATGGTTACCAGTTTATTAAACTGGTAATGAGCAATAAACTGGTAATAAACTGGAGTGAGTTGCAAGGGGTTTGATTCTAGTTTGGGGCTGACGTTCAGGTTGGTTCTCAGGTTATCAGACCATCCTAATTTTTTGCTGACAAACTGTTTGCCTTTCACTTGGAGCTGAACAATGAAATATTAAACCAGCTAGTAAACCACTAAAAATATAATATAATATAAATGATGGAGCCCATAAACCGCTCCACCAAGTGGTGGTGGAGGAGAACATTATGGGCCAAACTCTACTGGCATAATTCTGTTGAAGTCAATGGAGTTCACTCCAGCAGAGAATTTAAACTTGTGTCTGCACAAGGCATAATTCATTATTCCAGAGGTTCATACTCATTGCACCACTTACTACACCTGTAAAAAGCTGCAGCATGGTCTCCCCCTAGTGCTGCCTTCCCAGAGTGCACTGAGGGGAGGCCATTCTCCCAGAATGCCCAGGCCCATCCCTTTTTAGAGTGTGGGGTGCTTACCAGGGCTACGAAAGAGGGCCCATGGCCTGATGCTCAGGGAGCTCAATAGCTTTTTTATGACTGCCTCCAATGTAGATTTGTCATGATGGAGGAAGACACCATGACTGCTCCTTACATCAATTGTATCAACCCCATAGGCAAAATTCAAGCCTGGTATAAGGCCATCTGAAGTCAGTAGGGCAACACAAAGCTGGATTGGGCCAAATGCTCTGGACAGTTGACCCCCCCCCCCCCCATCAGAAACTCATTTGCTTCTCACTCGCTCGTGGGGTATACGGACCTCTTTTGCTCATGGAAATATTTCTCGAATCATGTTGCCCACTATGAACTCGTTCCCTCTGTTCTCTCTTGGGAATGGTATGGAGGGAACAGTGAGGTAAGGAAAGACTCACCCCCAGGGGATTCCAGTAGCATCATAGAAAGCTCAGGAGAAAAGCACCAATGCTTTTGAGATTCCCAGGAACCCCTGAGACATGCTCCCAGCCTTATCCATAGGCTTTCTGGTTGGTTTCTTTATACCTGTTGAGATTTTAGCAGACAAACATTTGATTTATTAAAATCATAAATAAAACCGTTACCCTGATCCTTCTGCCAGGATCTCTCTATTTATTTATTCCTAGGATTCTATTCGCCAGTGATTTGTAGTTATGAGTTTAAAAAAAAAAAAAAGCCACTCCGAGCACCTGCTGGTTCTTGTCCACAACCCTTTCCCTTCTTCCTTTGGGTCATTTTTCCCACCTTCCTTAGCCAAGGGGCTGATAATGGACCCACATTCTGCAGTGACCCTTCCGCTTTGGATAACAACCGTATAATAATGTGGCATGAGTGTGTGAGAGTGAGGGACAAGTGGGGAGTGGTGAAGAACAAATCCCAGATCTTCCCAAATAACTTCTACAATCCTAAATTGGGATTTGTTTGCTCTCTGATGGTTCCCCTCCTCTGTCCCCAATTTCCTTAAATAACTCCTTCTGGGGTGAGTTTTGCCAAGGAAAAAGAAAACAGATTGTCCTCTGCTTTGAGTTTTTGGCAGGCTGGGCCAGCTACAGGCAAAAAGACAAAGCCCCGTACATCACAAGGCAGTCAGAGGTTGTGGGGGAGGAGGGAAGAGGTGGCTGTTTTGGGCAGTGCAACAGGAATATATAATGCTGGAGATAGAAAGGCATAAATGAAGGGTTTGGTTGGGGAGAGATAAGGCAGTTTCTGCCAAGTTCCTTGTGTGGAGTGACTTTGTGTGTGAGGGAGGAAGATTTGCTTACTGAGGGGTGGAGAAGTGCTGGGTGGGAATGTGGTGGTGAGGGGGGGAAAGGCGGAGGAAAACTTTGACAGACTCAAGCGAGCAGTGCAGGTAGCTGAATGAGGCAGGTTACACAGCAGCGAGAGGAAGCCTCCATTCGGAGCATCTGTCGCTACAATCTCCTAATTGGAAATAATTGGGATTCTGTCTCAAACCACAAAGCCCTGAATTAGCCAGCTCATCCTCCACCAGGAAGCATCTGTTGCCATCTCCAATGGCAACAGTTCAACCCCCTCTGCCCCCATCCAGTCCGCCGTCTCCACCCGCCAACTGGCAGGCAATGCCTGTTCAACTGGAAGCATCATGTCATCCCGCAGATGCCCTGAGGGACACAGAGAAAGTGAGCAGAAGAAATTCCATGGAGGCTGCAAGGAGAGGCGAGATTATCCATGGTTTTACGAAGCTGTGGGGAAATCCAGGGGATAGCGGGAAGGGCAGAGGGTTGGGAGGTAGGAAGCTTGGAGAGGCAACCCCTTTTCCTGAGCACCGTGAGATAACGGCTGTTCGCACATTACACGCCACATGGGGCCCTGGGAAGGATTGTTAGAATTAGCACTTTCTGTTGATTATGTTAACGGCTCTTTTGTGTTGCTTGGTTGCTTATGTATAATTAAGATGGCTTTTTATTTATTTTTTTTCTATCCAAAGCATTATGAAGGGGAGAGAAATAAATGAAAAGAATTGTTTGTTTGGACTGGGGACAAATAATAATTGAAAACATTTGGAATGCGGAGGGGTGAAACCCAGCAGGGCAGCGTCAGTGGAAGTACGGTGTGCAGGGAGATGTTTGCCTGGGAAAGACAGACATCCTGAGAGAGCCATCTCTGTGGGTTTATTGTGAGTCATTGGCAGCTCAGGGCTTTGCACTGCTCAGTTGGCCTAACTGTGATGGACGGCTGCTCTAGCAGGGCAACGAGGGATTCCCATGTTGTACGGGATTCCCAGCTTGAATGTTTTGGGTGGGCTTGGGAGTCACCCAACTGGGGACTGGAAACAACGTCATGTGACTTTGGTGGCCAATCTCATCGCATGGAGAGCAAATACTCCAAGTCAGGGGTCTCAGGGCGTATTTTGTGAGCAGCCAGCTGACTAGGTTGTGTTTGTATAAATCACCTGCCAAATAGTTTGGAGTAATGAACATATTTGTAAAAATCAAAGTCTGAAGAAGGGGTTAAATTTGTCAAATAACTAGTTCATGGCAAATAGCCGACTCAGCTCTAGTCACTAGCCACCCCATTCCAAATCATTCCAAGCAACCCAGAATCATTCCATCCATCTGGGCCTTCATTCTGCACCCGTTGCGGGGCAGTCCAAGGCTAATTCACAGAATTTAGGGCTAGAAGGGACAACCAAATCATCTTCCTCAATGACCCTGGATGCCCCTTGAATCCTTTATGCTCTAATAGTTAGTTCAGATGTCATATGTTGTCTAAATGGTGGACCCATACAGACAATGCAGCAAATGGAGGAGAGTTACTCAATTTCCAGGTTCTGTGGGAAGGGGGCCAGAGAAAAAAAATGAATCTGGGAAAACGTATGGCAGGTTGATTCTCTGTGACGTAAGTTAAATATATGTGCGTGTTTGATGGGGGGAGAGAAACCTTTCCTCCTGGCTCCATCACCTGCTAGATCTTCTCTGACTTAACTGACCTCTTCAATTAGTTATTCCAGATCTGTCTTTCTTTTCTGGTAAAATTTCACCAGCACCCACTTTTGCTTTGCTTTTTGGGCCTTAATTTTCAGCATGTGTCCCCATGTTTGCCTGTCTATTCTATTTTGTTTTTCAAGCTCCTTCACCCCAGGTTATTCACAGGCTCATCTTTGTGGGAAATAACAAGAGTTGGAGGGACAAAAAACCTTAACTTTCACTGTGTGTGTATTACAGTGGAGTATAGAGAGCACAACTGAGGTCAAGGCCCCATTGTGCTAACCACTGTACAAACATATATGAAAAGAAAGTCCCTGTCCTAAAGAGCTTTCTGTGCACATAGACACAGTGGGGGATGGGTAACAAAAGCACAGGAGAGGTAAAGCAGCTTGCCTAGATGGCAAACTCATGTTAGAGCTGGGATTAGAGCTCCTGATATACAGTCTAATACTTCATCCACCAGGCCGCTCTATGAAATCTGGCAATATTATTTTGTGGGAGTTCACACTGCTACGTCTGCACGGACTGCAGGCTGCTGCTGTGGAGATGTTCACCCTACTTGAAATCTTTGGCTGGCACATTTAGGCCATCGGTGAAGAAATTCATACTGCCACAGTTTCCCCCTTGTAATGAGTAAGGTACTGCTCTGAGGAGGCTTACACTGCTGGAGTCATGGCTAGTAGGTGTGAAACACTTCTGCCAGGGAGTTCATAGAGCTCGGATCCTGCTTTGCTCTGAAAGAGGGCAAATCTTTCAGGAAGATCTCCACAAGAGCAGGCTGATTTATTCATGACAAGTTGCAGTTGCTGAACAGGTAACCCTTTCTCGCTGTGAATCTATCATGTTTTTTTACACGTTTTTTTTTCTTAACAGCGGAGCTGGCAAAAAAAAAAAAAAAAAAAAAATCCACCCATTTTTCATTCGGATTTTGACAGCTTGGAGGTGTTCTGCCCAGCTCTGTACATAAATATGGCCTGGATTGTCAAATTTCAGCCTATGGATTATTTGCAGTGAGAAAGCTCATGCTGTCAGGAGCTCCAGACATCTATAGTACACTGCTGTGAGGCAACTCACGCTACTCCAGTCCCAGGCCTGACTGACATGACAGGAGAGTCAGGATGCAAGAAGTACAAGAGTGCAAAGGAGCTCAGCTTTGTCTCCGTTGCTGAAGCATTCCTCCATTTACATGATTCCAAATTGGCAACACGCTGCAGCATATTTAAACCCAAGAGACTAGGCACAAAGGCGTACAAGTGCAGATAAAACAGCTTTTTGGATGAGAACTCTCCTTTTTTCTGTGTGATGGAATTCAGATGAGCTTAGTGTGTTTCTTTCACTTAGGTTTATATTTTTCCTTGGCTTTTTTTTTTTTTTAAACACTAATCCAGTCTCTGGTTTCTGCAGGCTGGGATGCTGCTTTCCCTTCCCGACCCTCAGTTCTCTAGCTCGCATTAATCCCATTTATATATTAGTTCATTTGCTAAACATCAAACACAAACCAAACAGCATGATGTCATCTTTACCCCGCCATAATCCTGGATCGATAGTGTCTCGTTCTTCTGCCTCAGTCAGCACTGCATGTCCAGTAATGCTCCCCGTTAACAAGCTTATTGCCTATCATTATCTGTCTTATATATGACACCCTAACACCATACAAGTGGTGCCTTTATCACCTACCACAATACCAATGGTATATCCATCTGTTGGTCAGTGACGTCATGTCAGTGATGCACCTATTTCCTATGTATGGGAGCGTAGCACCATGTAAAGATATACCTCCCCCGTGCCGGAAAGTCCTCATTATTTGGAATCATACCATGGATCTCCCCAACCCTTGCTAATCAAGGGCCTGCTGGGGAATGCTGCCTAGCATCAAACAATGCTGGATAACTGCTGCATCTGTGAGGATGTTCTAATGAGAGGGGGCAAACGCATGTTTGAGGAACGAGGCTCCATTTTCTACATGCACTTCCCTTTACACATACAAAACTATCCCTCAAAAACCATAGGTCACCGAGACATAAATATTTACTAGAATATAAGCTTCATTCTAGGGACAAGACCTCAGTGTCTGATTTTTGCTGGGTGGCAGCCATGCCCTGAGGGAAAATGGCTGAGACATCATCTTCCATTTGTTAATATATTTACTTAACCAGACTAGATAGGAGCATGGGGACAGAACTAGAGGCCTTGAGCTGCTTGTTAGTCAAGGAGGCAGGGCCCCCACATGGGGGGGGGGAAGGGTACACTTTACCAGGGCCCAGAGGCCCTGGGGGGCCTGGCCCAGGCTGCAATCCCCATTATGTGTGTGGGAGAGGGCCTGTGTTACAAGTTTGTACTGGGCCTGAAAAAATTATGCTTGGGCCCTACAAGGAGGACTCCAAAATGCTACAGTATTATAAGTGCTGGCCAGAGCGCCCAAGAAGGGGGCAATTAAAGAGAATGCTGTGAGTTATGCAAGCCCCTCCATGGGTGTCTGTGTCTAAGAGGGCTACTTGGGGGAAATAAGAAACTGGGAGACATATCTTTGGCCATGCAAACCTAGTCCTTTTGGCCATCCTTTATCTGCCTGGTCCTGAGCTCTATAATATCTGCACAATGAGAGTCAGGTGTGTGTGTGTGTGTGCGTGTGTGGGAGCGGGGCAGGGTAATGGGACAGTTAAATCTGAACATAAGAAGCCATTTTCAAATTATTGGCTTCTAAGTATTATGCACAGTTCCCAGTTCCCAATTTGACCCAATGCTACCTGTGTCCAGCTGTTTTGTCTGTGATTATTTTACATTCCTATCCATAAATAAATAAAACCACTTCCCTTGACTTAACTGTCAGGGTAAAGGGTTCTGTGTATTCTTATAATGCTCTGTCACCAGAGCTAGCCATCACAAGCAAAGTTTCTATGAGAAACAGCCAGGGATTTTAAGAAGCACCAGCATGTGAATAGCTGGTGAATTGAAGTTGATACATGTGAAACTCTATAGTGAGGAAACAGGAATACTGTAAGAGTTTATTTCTCCTAGTGAAAGACATTTAACCCACCACACCTGCACAAGGAATCCAGCAAAGCATCCAGCCAACTCATCAGAACATCATACAACATTATCCACCTACACGCAACCATAGATAGGCTCCAACTGCCCAGGAGACAGGTCCAGATTCCATTCCAAGGATGTGGTCTAATGGCTAATAAAGATAAGGCACGCCCAGGAGGAACCTGACTTCTAAAGCTTGCAGAGCCGCTCTGTGAACCCAAGCAAGTCATTTGGCTTTCTTGTGTCAACCCACCCACTTCGAAATAGGGGTGATCTTGTGGACCACCTGAGCTGAGTTTTTCTGAGGAAAATAAACAGACAAAATCAACTTGTTCTCCTTCCCATGAAACAAGGCCCAGAGTGAATTCAGGACACTCCTCTTTGCGGATATGAACCACATTCTATACCACATAAGGAAAGCTAGTGTAGCTTTTTATTAACCTTAATGTGAGTAGACTGAGCCTTCTGTTTGGTAGAGACTCTAGTGCGGAGTTTGAATTTACTGGGGACAGACAGAGCACTATGTTTCTCAATCTTTTCCACACCAGGACTTGCCACTAACTCCCATCTGCCTAGTCAGGCTCCCTCCCATTCACAACATGGGAACGGCATGGTGATCACAACCCCCTGACACCTGTTCACAGCTCCTCAGACTGAAAACATCTGCCCTAAAGAAAGCCGAGGGTGTCCAAGAGTGGTTTCTCGTCTTCTATCCAATGATTCCTTCTCCTGCCCGGTCACTCTTTCTCAGCAGCAGTAGAGCCAAAGTCCCCGTGTCACATGCCAGTGTAGCACCACACCTCACAAGCATTCCACGATGCCCTTTGGATTTTCACTTCTTGAGACGGGGACTCACGTCGGTGGCAGAGAGAGATGTGGGAAAGAGCGCAGCGAGCTCCGGCTCTATTCAGACATTATCCACCTTCATTCATCTGATAGCTAAATGACTCTCCAGATGTGATGATGTACGGGGCACTGTCCGTGACCAAAAAAAATTGAACTTTTACTAATTAAATAGAAGATCTTCATAGGGTGAAAGGTTTTACTAACGAAAATAACTCACAAAGAATTATGTCGGCTGGAGACTCCGACTGAGATCAGACAGGGGAGACAGAGAGACTATTTGTGCTGGTTACGGCTAATATTTTACTCCCAGGTTGTCTATCTGCACAGGGAATCCTCATTATATTATTCCAATTTCCCCACCCTGTACCCACCTCTCTGCCTCACAAGAGGAAAAAGGGTGCAGGGTGCAGCTGTTCACAGAAGGGACATTAGTTGATGTATTGCTCCTGGCCCAGCTACAGAAATGCGGGGAATGACACATTTGAAACTGAGCATTGCATGTCATAGCATGCTGGAAACTGAACATTGAATGGCTTGACACATTGGAAACTGAATACTACTTGCTATGGCATGTTGGAACCTGAACATTATCACGTGCCCAGACGGGTGAATTCCCAGGCGGGAATTCCTGAAATCAAGGTGCCAAAGTCCAGACATTGATCTTGCCTGCAAAGCTTTATTTGTGTTGCCTGCACTGAACAAATATCCACCCAGCCCTCACTTCATTCCCAAAATCATGTCCCAGCATGATCGGGGCTCAGTGTAAACCCTAGGATGGATTAACTGGGTGGGGAGAGGAAATCTCTGCTTTGTTTTCTCTAAAGGCTTGGTCAAGGAAATGAAGAAGTACTCAAGTCTCCGTACTCACCTATGTTCGTGGAGGGAGTGTATGAGCCAGATTTCCCAGTAGGCGTAAATGAGCATCGAAGTCAATGGACTGATGGTGATTTACACCAGCTGTGGATCCGGGCCTACATTTTTTAGTCTTTTCTCACTGCTTTTCCCCTCTCCTCTCCTCTTCTTCCACACTCCCTCTGCCCCATGCCCCCACCTCCCAGCTTTACCCCCTCGCCAGCTTCCCACTCCCTAAGACACTCATTACAGCAGCAATGTTATTGTCTCCCTTTCACGGAGAGATCTGTGGCATTTTAACCAAGAAACCTATATTAAAATATTGAAGTGGGTCATTAAATATTTATTTTTTTCAGCTGCTTGTTAAGACAGAAGGAAAGTGGGGGAGGCGGGGGAATGACAGAAAGGAGCAGAATACTCATAGTTTTTGAAGAGACGGTTTATGATTATCATACCTGAGGGACTTGAGGGGATGGAATCTGTGAGGCAGTGATGTTAACTTCTCCTCCTTCCACCCCGTCTCTCTCTCTCTCTCTCTCTCTCTCTCTCTCACATGGTCTTTTTTTCTATTCTAAGGCGCAGCTTGATGGAAGGCAGCTGGAGTCAATGCCTCATATGCTTGTCACCTTTCCCAGTATAAATCAGGAGTAACTCCAGTGGAGTCAATGGGCCTGATTCTCCTCTCTCTCTCACGCAGGTGTAAATTAGGAGTAACTCCGTTGGGGTCAATGGGACAGATCCTCAGATCAGTGACGCTACAGAGATAATACACTCACTGAGGGTCCAGTCCAATACCCTCTCAACTACACTGGTGTCAGTCAGGAATAACTCCACTGTAGGCAGTAGAGTTACACACGTGTAAAATCAGAGTGATATCAGAATCAGGCTCTAGATCTACGGTTCTGCCTTCTGCGCAAGCGATTTCCCCCTTTCTCACCAGCACATCATGAAACACTGCAATGGGGGAGTTGACGGAAATTACACCTGCTGTTTCTGCTGATCTGAATCCCGGGCAAGAGGCAAATGCTCCAGCCTCTCACCAATAGAAGGTGCTTCTCACCCCAGCAGGTATCCTGAGAGAGGGCTAGTGGAGCCCCACTTGCCCACCAATGAAGTGAGTCCTCTCTGGGACCCATGACAGGCTGGCATGTGTTCCAGCTCCAGCTTTGTGAATCTGGCTCTTCCCCTCCCCGCTAGTCAACTTTTAGGTCCCCTGCATAAAATTCATAGATTGTAAGGCCAGAAGGGATCATGAGATAAAAACATAATAGTCATATTGGGTCAGACCAATGGTCCATCTAGCCCAGTATCCTGTCTCTAACCATGACTGGTGCCAGATGCTTCCTAGGGAATGAACAGAACAGGGCAGTTCATCAAGTGATCCATCTCCTGCTGTTCAGTCCCAACTTCTGGCAGTCAGAGATTTAGGGACATCCAGGGCACGGGGTTGCATCCCTGACCATCTTGGCTAACAGCTATGGATGGCCCTATCTGTCATGAAATTATCTAATTCTTTTTTTTTACCCACTTATATTTTGGCCTTCACAACATCCCCTATCAACCAATTCCACAGGTTGATTATGCATTGTATGAAGAAGCATTTCCTTTTGTTTGCTTTAAACTTTCTGCCTGTTAATTTTATTGGATGGCCCCTCATGGAAAGCTGTTCCATGCCCACAAGAATTTGTGTTGTCCTTCTCTGTACTTTTTCCAATTCCAATTTAGGTTTTTGGGTTAAATTTGACATGGCAGCAGGCTGGTTCTGTTTTGGTTTAAGTGGAACCTTCCCTTCCTGTATAGGTTCCTCCTTTCCCAAAATGTTCCCCAGTTTCTAAATAAACCTAAATCCCTCCTCGAAACACTGTTGTTTCATCCACACATTGAGAGCCTGTAGTTCTGCCTGTCTACCTGGCCCTGTGCATGGAACGGGGAGCATTTCAAAGCATGCTACTATGGAATTCCTGGACTTTAACCTCTTACCTAGCAGCCTAAATTTGGCTTCCAGGACTCCTCATCTTCCTTCCCCTATAGTCACTGGTAAGCACAACCACAGGCTCCTCCCCAGCACTGCACATAAGTCTGTCTAGATGTCTTAAGAGATCCAGAACCTTTGCACCTGGCAGGCAATTCACCATCTGGTTCTCCAGGTCATCACAAACCCAGCTATCTATATTTCTAGTGATCAAAACTGTCATTATTATTAACTGTCTCTTCCTAATAACAGAGGTCCCCTCCCCCAGAGGGGTATCCTCAATGCGAGAGGATACCATGACATTATCTGGAAAAAGGGACCAACTATGGGATCATTTCCCCGACTCCGGTTTGATGGTTTCCTTCCCTGAGACTTTTATCCTTCTCAATAGCACAAATGCTGTCAGACTTGGAGTGGGACCACTCTACATTGTCTTAGAAAGTCTTGTCTATGTACTTCTCTGTCTCCCTTAGCTCCTCCACAGGTCAGCTACTCTGGTCTCAGGAGTGTGTACTTGGTCTCTGAAGGCCAGGAGTCCTTGCACTGAATGCACACATATGCCATCTGCCCACAAGGCAGGTAATCATACACGTTACATTCACTGCAATAAACTGCTGCTTGATTGCTGCCGGCATTATTTTTACTCTTGCAGGGGTTTTCTTTTTCTTGTTTGTTTGGGGTTTTTTGGAGGGAGGAATGGAGGGAAAGATATTGGCCTAAGTTTAAGGAATGTTTGTTAGGTGTATCTGGCTCACATGCTCCCTCGAATAACTCCCCTGTTTGCTGCTCCTGGTCACTTTAGGAGCTGGCTTTTTAAACTCCTGTTCTCCCTGAGTCGGTCCCACCCCCTTGTCAAGACACTCTAAAGGAATTAGGGATTGAAGGACGGCAGGCTAGAATCTTGTTAGGAAATTCTCAGCCGTGCCTAAATTCAGCACAGAGCCCCCCCCAAACAGACCGCACTATAAACTTCAGTCACACAGGCACATGGCAAGCAAGCAAGCACAGGACAACAAACAAACTAACAGGCACCAGACTCACCCCAAGGGTCACGTAGTTGCTCCTCCTTCTCTTGGAGGACTCCCTTGCAAAACTCTTGTTTGCTGCTCCTGTTTGCAAGCTGCGGGACAGATCTAGAACATCTAGTCTGATCTCCTGTGCAACACAGGCCAGAGAACTTAATTGAGTTGCCCTGTAATAAGCCCTAGAACTTGTGTTTCACTAAAGCATATCTTCCAGCTCATCAAAGAAGCAACGGGTTTGTAGTGAGAGGCTATGGCATCCATCTCACTGAAACAGAGACAACGTTATCTCTAGCACAGTCACCGCAGGGTTAAATCCAAAAGAGATGGGGACTTCAGTGGAATTATGAAAAGCAGGAGGATGCTGTCTATCTGTCTGTCTTTCTCTCTCTCTCATCCACGTGCACACACAGAGCTGTCTCCAGCATGCAGGCAGTTGCCCAGGGCAGCAAAGTGTTTAAAGCTGTTCATTGTGTGGATGACTGTGCATTGTCAGGAGCATACATTTCCCATTCGCTTTGGGCAGCCTGCTCTGCAGTGCATGCATGCACACACACACACACACACTCGTGGACATGCTGGATTTTTGTGACCTGCTGTGCGAGACTTCTCATTTCCATCAGGAACCGTAGCCGAACAAGCCTAGCAACAAAAATAAAATAACACCAAATAGTTTGTAGAGCAGCGGGACAGCACAAACAACAAACAAAATCCATTTGATCAGGAGTTTATTCTACATGAATTCACTGGCTAGTCCAACTCACCTGGACACATCCCAGGTAAATCTGAGGGGCTGTGCCTGACTTGTCCATCTCAACATGTCTGTGTGAGAACCCCTAGCAGGGATGATAATACTGAGTGGGGAAAGCTAGCACCCAATGGTGATACTGACATAAGGACTTTCGAATTCTCAATCAGAAGACTCAGGAGTCAGAAAAACTATTCACAAAGGCTGACTGATAGGAAAGTAGGATTGCCTAATGGTTAGGGTGATAGCCCGGGTGTTGGAAAACCTGGGTGCAATGCTCTCTGCTCTACCAGAGACTTCCTATATGACCTGAGGCAAGTCACTTAAGCTTTTTGTACCTCATTCCCCCATCTGGCGCAGAGTAGTCCCTACTTCAGAGGGGTGTTATAAGAATAAATGCAATACAGACTGGGGGGTGCTCAAACACTATGGTAATAGGGGACATCTAGGAGAGACAACAGGTGCTGAGGCTCCCATGCATCACTGAAGAAGACATAGACATACTTGTGGTAATATTTCATGTGCCTTCGAAGTGCCCTCAGATGCTCACACCTAACTCCATCTGAGTCAGGCTATGGCCTTACAATATTAGCGTAACACTGGCAGTGGCACAGAGTCTCACTGCACCGTGGGGATCTTGAGAAAGGACCTTGGGACCACTGCACCTTCATGCATAGGAAATGCTTATGTTGCACCGTCTGTTGGCTTTGTCACCCAGTACAGAGGGTGCCAGAACCCTATTTCCATCCCTTCCATTCGAGCCACTTAGGGAACACTGTTTCCTCTTGCAAACATTTTGTGAATTGTTTTTTACCAAAGTTGGCAGCTTTACATTGAATCCCAAAAGCTGAAACATTTTTGGGTTTTGGCAAGTGAAAACTAAAATGTTTCATTCAAAGCCCTTTTTTTCCCCCTCCCAGGTTTCAGTTGCAAAAAATAGTTCCCCCACTTTTTGGGGGCTGAAATTTTTCAGCTGTTGGAAAAAACAAAACAAAAGCAGAACAGAACAAACGGGAAAAAAAATTGTAAGCAAATCCAGGTACTCCCTACAGAAATGTATTTTACTAAAAGAGCCATTTTTGGTCAAATGTTTTGAATGGATTATTTCAGAGGATTTCTGTCTTTGGTACTGGCACAATCTCTGAGCTTCCCCTAGTGTAGCAACTGCTACTATGTCTGACCCTTCTGCAGTGGAAGTAAATAGGAGAAGGTTTCTTTAGTTCTCCTGCCATGCTATGGCCAGACAAAATCTGAATTTGAATTTAAATTTGATCCACTTTATGCCTCACTCAGTCCCCAGGATCAAAATGGGGCTCGTATGAAAGTGAACGCAGCAGTGTATTGATCAGAATGAGCAATAGTAAAAAAAAATATGCTAACAAGAGGAGTCTGCTATGGAGCTCAGCCCTGGGCCTGGTGACTAGAATGATGCAAGATAGTCACAGGGACAAAAATAGACCCAATTTCCTGCAAAAGGTGCCTTTGAAGTTGGTCATTTGCGTTTTGCATGATTATGACTCACAAATAAACATTTCAAATTTCACTGAAAAGGCAAAATGTGAGGAATGAAAAATTGCCAGGGAAAAAATCAGCAAAAGCTTTTGTGCAAGATTGCGCACGGAAGTTTTCACTTGCTTCTCCCAGCTCTAGTGCGGACAGCTGTGAAAGAGGTTCTGTAACCTCTGGCTGCTTAGCACTGGAAGGCAGGCCTGGAGGTTGCGGGATTGGCCTGGAACCTGGGGGGACCTGAGTTTAATCTCCTGATCTGCCACCAACTCCCTGCATGATCTTAGGGAAGTCGCTTAGGGCCTAGATGCTTTTGAAAATCCCAGTAGACACCAATCTGCATCCATAGGTGCCTACATATCTTTAAAAATCTGGCCTTTAGTCACTTTGTGCCTCAGTTTCCCATCTGTACAAGGAGGGATAATAGCACAGCCCTGCATCACGGAGGTGTTGTGAGGATGAATACATTAAAGACTGTGAGGTGCTCAGATAATACAGCGATGGAGACCAGATCAATACCTTTGATAGATAGACTCATCACAGACACATTCTCTCTCATCTTCAGTGAAAGTCAAAGTCCTGTGCAGAAAAGTGATTCTACTTCAGGTAAGGACGGCAGGCATGTCCTACACAGAGAACGCTGTTCGGTGTACAGAGCCCGCAACCAGATTTTCAACTCCTTGACGTTAACATTTGGGATGTGATTTTTTAAAAAAGGGCTCAGCATTTCTGTTTGGACACTTATAGCCAGATTTTCAAATGGGGTGAGCTCTTGAAAATACTGCTCTTAGTTCTATTGTAATAGGCCCAAAGGAACAATGTGGAAATTCACTCTTTGCTGTCTCTTGTTCCCAGATCTGTATGAACAGATACTTTTCCCTCCTGCCCTTACACAGACAGTTGTCCCTGTCAGGTCCGGGTCTTCTCAGACCCTCTCCTTGTCCTGCATGTTGTGCTTTCTGCATGATCACTTTACTAACACACTCTTCTTGCAGGCAGATTTTACCACAGTTAACATTTCTTTCACACTTTTCATATATTTATTCTGTTCCTTGCATATAACAACGTTTTCCAAGGTATATTAGGTGGCTAATAAACCATTAGGACACACAGCTGATTCTCCAATTTGTAACATTTTCCACATTTTGTTAAAACAGCTCTTTACTGAATTCATTATCCTATCCTGAAGGCTCTGTCTGAGCCCGGTCTCTCACATCCCCTTTCCCTTGTAAATTAGGATACAGCTCTGTCTCCCAGGCCAATAGTTTAGCACCTCTCAAATATTAATGCATTTGCCTCCGAACACCCCATGTAAGGTAGGGAAGGATTCTGATTCCTGTTCCACACACAGGGAAACACAGCACAAAGAAATAGGTTCCCAAGGAGGCTGTTGCAGAGCGAGCGTTGGGATATCCCGACCTCAGTCCAGTGCTTTAACCACAAGACCGTCCTTTCAACTGGAGAACCTGATTGCACAGGCCTCAGGCGTCTGCTGGAGTGGAACAGATCCCTTGTCCATTTAGACCAGTGTCCCGTTTATACCAGCCTTGCAAGAGACAATTCTGGAATAGCCTCCCACAGGGAAAGTTTATTCATAGCTCCAGTTAGTGAGAGGTTGCCTTAAACCTTGAAGAAGGAGTGTTTGCAAACCATCTGTAACTCTGGATATTCATGTGACCCATGTAAGTGGCCTGCCCTTTCTGAAAGTGAATTCCCCTTTCCAACAGAACTATGTCAAATGTTTGTCCGCTGCCATCTTCTCCAACACATACCCTCCCACCACATGGCTGTGTTTGGTCCACAGAAGCCACTGAAGGCATGGACACAATGGGATGAAGAGGAAGAACTATATGGCATCCAGGAAGATTCCCTGAACTGCACATATAGTCTCCAAGGTCGAGCACTAAAAAGAATCATAGAGTTAAGGTTTTTTTTAGAGACAGTAACTCTGTAAGGCCGTCTCATTAATCCCACTGGCAAGAAGTAAAATAAACTTCCCTCGTGGATGTTCTTTTCCAGGGTATAGTAGAAAGAGTTGATAAAACAAGTTGGGAAAGTGTAGGATCAAATGATCACAGCTGGAGAATCAATTTCTCCCTAGCCTCAGGAGGCTAGATCTAAGATGAGGTGTGCTGGAGTGGCAGCACGGGCTATTGGGTGGGGAATATATGAACACTATTTGTATTATTTATTTGTGGTGCAGTAACACCTACTGGCCCCAGTCAGGGATCAGGATCGCATTGTTCTTGGGTCTGTACATACCCAATACAAAAAGACTGCCCTTACCCCAAACAGTTTATTGTCTAAGAACATGGAGGTTGAGTTTTCCTTTTACCCAGGGTATGGTGAACCACTATGACAGCAGAGAGGAACATCACAGGGAGAACCTCAGTGCTGACAGAATGTGTCAAGTTCATGTCTCTTCCAGTCACTGCAGCTTCCACTCTGCACCACTTTCAATTGCAGAAATCCACCTCTGCTCTGGTGACAGGTTTTTTTTTGGTGTTGTCCTGACTCTTATGAACATGAACAGCTCCCACCTCGCCCCTTGCGTCTTTGCCTGCAGCTCACTCTAGTATTTATTCAGAGAAATTACATATCCAAAATATTATTGTTCGGGGGATATTTTGGGATTAGGTAGCTGGCAGTTTCAAAGATAAAAAGAGGTGGCAGGAGATATTCCAAATGGACTTACTGACTCTGGGAGCCTCAAGGTAATTACAGAAAACTTGGACCCTTATGCAGAGGTGGACTCATGAAGAGCAAACCTGGCCCCACCATAATTTGCCGGGTTTGTGAAACAATTCCCTGCCAACATAACTGGTGCCTGTCCAATCACATTAGAGTGCTGCCATGGTCAGAAACCTGCCCAGCCCATTGTTGTATTGCCCAGGCTGCCAACAATATTAACACACTCATGGCTTTGGACAGTGGACTGAAAAGGTGGGACGGAACCAGTGAAAGCACCATCTATGGTTCCAGCATTCTCCTTCGACACTTTCCTCTTGGTTTGCTCCCTTCCTTCCTTCCTTCCTTCCTTCCTTCCAAGACTGTCCTGAAGTTGCACTGCCAATGGGCTGGCCATGTTACAAGAAGCTGAGACGGAAGAAGGGTCACTGTTACTGCAGTTTGAAGACAAGCACAAGACCTCTACACCTGACATGGAAGAGATGAGCTGGTGGAGACATATGGATGCATTTGCTCCACTACAGAGAAGAGACTCTAGTGAGGCCTTTTTTCCCCCATCAATGGAAAGACACTGTTGCCCAAGAAAGACAATCGGTTAGTAAATAAAATCATCAAACTGTATGTGGCATGGGAGGAGGGAGTTTGTCGAGTGTTTATAACACGTCACAGGGAGTCAGAAAACAGAGTCAGTCTGTTTTCATCACTGCCCAAAACAAACTGTGCAACCTTGAGCAACTCATTCATATTCGACCCCTTTTGTAAAGCAGAGATCCTCAAGTAAAATAGTGACGTGTGAGCCACATTCCACTCTCAGCTTTAAATCCTAAGTAACTGGACTGGACTGGAACTCAGGAGACCTAGGTTCAGTTTATTGTTCTTCTGCAGAATCCTTGGTGACTCCCAGATTTACAGAAATGCTGAATTCCAGTACTTCAAATTCCCCAGAAGGTTCACACTTCTTAACAATGACCCTGATAGGGTTAGCTACAAGAACTGAACCCTGGACCTCTGATCTAAAATGCCTCTATAGTGCTTGAACCGAAGGCTCAGGTCTGTTACTTCAAAGACTATAGCATATTCATAAACCTCTATACAGGGCCTTCGAGTCAGACAAAGAGCCTCTCTTTGTAAGTATGGGTTATGCTTATGTGCATAGATGAGCACAGAGCTGGACAGGAAATGGTTTTCCCACCCTACTTTTTTTTTTTTTTTTTTTAAGATTCTTTAAAAAAAATCCCATTCTAAATCAGGACAAAAAGTCAAAATCTAAATTTCTTTTCACACACGCACACAAAGATTCTGGTAAAATGACTCATTTTGTTTAGGTAATTTTGATGCATTTTGTTTTGATTCTTACCATTTTTTAAATAAATGCTTTTTGCTCTAATTTCTAAACCAAAAGACATTTTAAACCAGAAAAAAACAGATTTTTTTCCTTTCAAGAATGTCAAAACAAGACATTGCAACAATTTCAAAACTTTTTTTTTCCAAAAAATATTTTGAGTTGAGAAAGTTGTTAAAACCAGCCTTTTCCCATAAAAAAAGTTTTGATTTTGATTTACCCATGTTTCCTAATGAAAAAGCATTTTGCTGAAAAATTCCCAACCAGCTCTATTAAAAGACTCAGACTCTGAATATGCCAAGATTTATTAATCATTAATATAGGAGGTCAGATTAGCTGGCCTTAAATTCTTTGAATTATATATATTTATCATAGGTTCTCTCATCCTTCCTAACATACATCCATTCCCTCCCGGCCAACTCCTGGGAGCTCTCCAAAATCCCAAAGGTTTGTTGTATTGTCAGCAAGAAAAGCAATCTCTGTCTCTGAAAAATTAACATGACATTCTCTTGCTGTCTTGGTTCTTCTTTGCTCGTCAACAATTCTGTTAATTCGACGAATATTAAACCTATTTGCCAGAGCCCTTAATGTCAAGAAGTTGATGCCTGAAAGTGCTATTACTTTCAACTATGCGTCACATTTAATTTATTACATAACCCTGTGTTTATTGCTTTTATTGATGAACTGTGCAGTGTAAAATGATTATTTGTTAAAGATTTCACTGTAGTAAAAAAAATCTTTATGGCTCTGAAAAGCAGCCTATAAATGTATTTGTGAAAGGAGCTGGGGATGGAGATTCCATATTATTACCTGATATTCTGCTCTTCATATTCCTAACTGCTTTCTGCTGCAGATCAGACCTGTTCCTTTCAGCCTTATTTTTTTGATCCGCTCATAGAAACAAAAATTGGCCAACATAGGAGCTGTCCATAGCATTTGCCCGTGGGATGATCTTCGTACCACACATTCCACACTCGGCATCATTAAATTCAGAGTCAGGAGGTTTATTTGGATAGAGCTGGAATTTGCTTCTCTGCTCCAGCTTCAGCATTTCACCAGTATCTTCTTATTGTGCCACTGCTTTATTATTATTAATCATTTGTATTGTGGTAGTGCTTAGGACTCCAACTGAAATCTGGGACCGATTTTACAAGGCACTGTACATATGGGTAATGAAAGACAGTCCCTGCCTCAAAGAATTTACAATCTAACTAGATAAGGCATACAAATATGAGAGAAAAGGATTATCATCATTTCCATTTTACAGGTGAGGAACAGAGACACAGAGAGACCAAATGACTTGTCCAAGGTCCTCCAAGAAGATTGCTGCAACGCTGGGAGCTGAACTCAGATCTCTAGAGACCCAATCCAGTGCCTGAATCATAACACAGTCCTCTTTCAGCCATGAATAACTTCAAATACTGAACAGGAACATAGTTTTAGTGTGAGGGGAGATGGTGCTAGATGGATCGACAGAACTGGTAAAGGGGGAAACTAAGGAAGGAAAGAAATCACTTTAACCCAGTCTTTAGAAATCTTCCATTGGCCAAATCCAGGTCCACTAAAGTCAAAGGGGACTTTACTCCAGACCTCGGTCAGACAACACTGTGGTTCTTTGGTCAGAGACTGAGCAGGGATGCCTCCTACTGGTAAGGATTCCATAATACATGTGGGAAAAAGCAATGATCAGCTCCCAGCTGAACTCTGGACGTTTCAGTGACAGGTGTCTGCATGTGACGAGGGAATGAACCTGCTGTATTGATACATATCTCCAGCTTGCTAGGTGAAAAAGCCCAGTAAAATCTAAACCAGAGTGTCGTTAGGTTCCCAAGTTGGTGCACAGAAGGGTATGAAGGGTTCATCTCCTCACCCCTCCACCCATGCCAACCTCTGATTTCCACATACCAGAAGAGTGCCAGAGGCTTTTCATGGGCAAACAGGAGAATCTTCAGCTGTTCAGAGGTAGCATTCCAGCACCTCCCCAAGCTCAGATGTCCTCCTGCATCTCTGAGTATACGCCCATCCTGTGAGCATCCTTCCCTTTCCATGCCTCCATGCTCCCTCTACCACAACTCTCCTCCTTTCCAGCCTGCTGCCCCTCAGCAAACATCTCCACCTTTAAGAAACACATCTGATCCTTGCTTCTTCCAGAAGGGCAGATCTCCTATCCTGCTGGGTAGTTACTCTGGGGCTCTCTCTATCAGAGGGCCCCTAAGGGGTGTTGTATACACCCAGAAGGACAGCCTTGCCTCATCAGGGGACCTTTGAAAAGAAAACTCAGGCCTTCATGGCCAGCTGAGTGACTGCTGACCCCTGAAACAGAGAAGGGGGTTTGTGAGGGGAGGAGAAATGTTGGTTGGCTGGAGAGCTGCTTACTCAAGCAGGGGAAGAGCTGAGGTAGGGGATGGTGACTGGCTTTTCCCAAGCCAGTTTGCTTATCCTGCTCATATGGGCTATCCCACCCCCTCACTCCATTGCCCTCCTCCCCACACCCACACACCAGCCCCGGCCTTTCACAACCAATTTGGCTTCCCCCCAGGCCTCTCAGGGCATGACTTCTGCTTTAGGAACTATTCTTCTGCACATCCATCTCTGGCTCTATGCATCCAAACCAAACTCTCAGATAATTAAGCGAAGAGCAGCCCCAGGAGGTGTTTTTTGTTGTTTTTTTTTTTTTTTTTTTTTTTTAATCCCTCCCAGGTCTCTCTGGGATTTAGCAGACAATTTCTCAATTGCTTTTTTGATTTCTGCTCCAGCTGCCTGCTTGGTGCCGGGGACGCGGTGCTGACCTCCAGCAGCGGTAGCAGCGGCAGAACTTCTGCTTTGTTCCTGTGCCGTTCTGGAGCACCGTACAACTCATTGAAAATCCATTAATTCTCTGTCTGCCTCTATCAGATTAAAACTTCTCTTCAAATAACATTTCAAATATCTGCTGCTTCGCCTTAATATCTTTCTTCCATAAAATTTCTCGCGGCTCAGCACACACACTCCACTCCCCCGGGTAATTCCCTTTTCTTCTTATAAGTTTTGTTGATTCTTTAAGAGAACACAGTCTCCACTCTCTCTTCAGCCTCTCCTCGGCGCCTTCTCTCTCTTCCCTTTCTTGCTTCCTCTCTCTCATGTGAACAGAGAAAGCAGGACTTTTCCATCTCTTCTGTTCCCCATTCCATCCGTGCAAGGTTTCTCCCTCCACTGGGCTAAATTCTACCCCTGCTGGCGCCTTCCTCAAAGAAATGTTCAAAGTGCTACTTCTGTGCCCATAACTCCAACATACAAGTCATGGGGAAGAGCTAATCAGAAACGGCAGCACGCTGGCCTGCTACGGATCCCTGCAGGGAGACAGCATGCTAGCAGGATACCTCACTGCACTGCAAGCTTAAGGAAGGTCCACCAACTCCAGAAGCATGCAGCAGAGGTGGAAACTGGAGGGCAAAAAACACCGAACCCAACCCAGAGTATGAACAGCCAGTGTGAGAGGAGAGGTTGAGAGAAAGACATTTTTTTTTCTACCCTGATGTACCAAATACGAGGGGATGGGAGAGAGGGAGATTTCCTCAAAGGATCAGGAACGCGAAAAGACTTCCCATCAAAAAGCAACAATGAAAATCTGTTCCTGGCCCTGCCAAGAAGGAGAGAGATGGCAGAGATGGAATCATGCTAAGTAGCAACTTGCCACCGGCTCTGGAATGGACACTGATGACAAATGGATTCTGGGAATAACCCAGAGCAGTGTCCATCCTTATCTTTGGTGGAGCTTACTTCCCTCTGACAAAGACCTGAGGGACCATCTCTGTTATGCACTGGCTACTCTTCTCTATCTTGTCATGCCAATGAAGACTCATTGACCTGAACTGCAAATAATGTCAATCTGGCCTCTGGGATTCCAGGTCAGAAACGACCCCAGTAGAGACCAGACCATGTATCCCCAGTCACCCTCCCCAGGGGCTCCATCGGTTGTGGCCAGCTTAAATTTCTGCCACTGAGCCCCATCAAAGGAGGCTGCTGCAGGGATGCACTGAATCACTCTATCCTCAGCTTGCCATCACCAGGCCCCTTACACAGCCAATTTTGGGGCTGCAGGGCTTGGCTGCATGACCCTTATGTAAGGTAGGTTGCAAACACCATGTGTCATTGGAACTTCTCTTTTGATGGACACTTTTACCGCTGAAGACCTTCCAATCTCTGCCCAGAGCTGGAGATTAATCTGGGCCCAGTGCATTTTGTAGTGGTTTCTCCAGTCTATGTTTAAATCTGTCAAGCACTAATCTTAAATTTCCCACTTCCATTATCCTCCCCTACCATCTCTGTGACTGGCAGAGTTATGGGCATGAGAATTCAGGGAAGGATGGCAGGTGTCTGGGGGCAGCGCTGCTAGACAAAGTCACATTTCATTCCAAGAAGAAAAATGAAGCCGAAGAAAATGAGTATGAGGGGTCAGTGTGAGTAGCAGGTTTTTCTGCAGTGGAAATGGTACGATCCCATAATACCATATCCCACACAGGCAATAAATAGAATGATCCAGTAAATAAAGGCAGAATTGGGAGATGTGGTTGACAGGCACAGAGTAAGAGAGTGAGACCGGCACATTGCAGCAAGGAGAGGGGGGTGATGTATACACGTGCGCCCATATTGGGGAGAATGAGACCTGCAGGCATGCACAGCGACATGTGCGCCGCGGAGGAAGCAGGGAGGACACAGGCAGAAGTGGGAGATGTGTGCGCTGCGGAGAGAATCAAGGCGTACACAACAGCAAAGCAGGAGAGCAGAAAGAGCATGAACACAGAAAGAGGGGTGCTGCAGTCAGAAGGGGCAGAGGGTGGAGTGGGTAGGGAGCTGCACTGGGAGGAGGCTGGGGACATATGCTCTATTCCCAGCTCTGCCACTAACCTACAGCATGACCTTGGGTGAGTTCTTTCCCTCTCCCATTTGTTCTCTGCCTTGTCTATTTATGATGTGAGTTATTTGGTCAGGTGGTCCAGGCAGGTGTAAATTACACCTAAACTGAAGCAGTGGCTTGGGTGCGCCTAGTCCCCTGTCTTGGTGGGGTGAATCTCCCTCTCTTCCCAGCAGTGAGCGCATCCCAGACTCAACAGTAAGCAGAACCATGCTAACCTCCTCTTCGAAAAACGGCCTCCCACATTTCTACTGACTGACCGCATCCAAGTCCTCTGTAAGCTCCTGCCCGGGAGGACGGCACTCAGAAACATTGCCCCGGGGGGTGATAGGGCAGAGAAAGTGGGGCAAGAAAACAGAAAGTGGAGCAGCACTGGCAAGCAGTAAGTGAAACATGATGTGCCAACCCCACACCTGACATCTGGAACCGACGAAGAGATGAATAATTCATAGTGACTTTCAGCTGAGCCTATTCAATCAACTCCCTCACCCTATGGGAGCCTCCTTTCTCCTTCTCTGTATCATGGCTCCCTCACTCAGAGGGCCATGCCACCCACAGGGGACAGTTACTCAGAACAGGTCTCTGCTGGCCACGCTGTGGCATAGGGTTCTTTAGCTAAGCTTTGGCACCATCTTGTACGCGACCAGGGCCACCTCAGAGGGGATGGCAGGGTGCTTGTGCCAGACAGAAATGATACAGCTTGGGCCTGATCCTGATCTCTTTAACCCTGTTGCAACTGCGTTAACTTCAGTGGAGTCTCTCCTAGTTTACTCCAGTGTGACTGAGAGCAGACTCCGGCCCTGTCAATCTAGCAATTGACTCATAGTGGTCTTAGGTGTTAGCGTCTCGCCTCACGCACACCCCGTTCCCCCAATCCTCTCATCTTTGCTCTGGGTCGGCCTGTTCCTTTCAAGCCTCTCCCTCTCTGTCCTCCATTACAGGGTGCAGAAGGAAGAGGAAAAGAAATCCATGGGAATAGTGGGCCATGTGGACAAAGAGGAGGGCTGTGTTGTAGCATCCCCACCCTGCTATGTAGCTTCCACTGTAGAGGAATAAAGAGATAGGTTCAGGTTTGGGAGCAAGGTGATGGTGGGACATGGCCATCTGGAGAAGGGATGAGAGGCCATTCTATGTTCCCCAATCCTGTCAATCATACACAGATCTAGGACAGTAAAGTCAGTCAAAAAGGAGCATTATTAACTCTCCTCCCGCAATCTGTGACTTCCATTGGAGAGGCCATTCATGCCCCAAGACCCAGGCCAAAGAACCAGACAGGCTTTCGGGGTTGGGAGAGGGATTTTATCCACGAAGTATCTACTACTTTTTGCCATTGGTCTCTGGACAATGCATCTTAATATGGAGGCCGCTTTTTACGGTGTCACCAGTCCACACCTATTCAGGGAATTTTTCTGGAGCAGTATAGCAGGGGATTTTTGTGCAGATGTGTTACCTGTCCATGCGTCCTTATAAGTGTAAGGGAAACACAAGGAGGTAGTTCTCTAGGTCTCTGCTGATACACATAGGGGGAAAAAAATCCATTTTTAGGATGCCAATATAAACCTCTTCCATTTGGAATGGACTAAAACTGAGTGAATAATTTGCATTGAATAACTTATCGGATGAATTTAGTTTCTGTTTCTGTTCGCGGAGTTTTGCAGATCACGATTTGTTCTGAATATATTCATTATTTAAATTTATTCGGTAAATTCTTTATATATAGATAGTTATATAGAACATCTCCAAGGATTTAACAGGACTGGTTTTGCTGAAATACCGAATGTTCCATCTCCGTTGTTTGCTTCAGTTGTGATTGGCCAGCTGAATCACATGGTATTGTTCCTGCTTCCTGATAGGATGAGGGCTTAATCACTGATGACACGAATAGCCAGGTGTCCAACTTTTGAAATTCACTTTGGGCTGGTAGATCTCATTGTACAAATGTTCATGTTATTTTTGTTTATTTCATGGTTGAACCAAGGGGCTCTGTTGTGTTAGGCCTTACCATGGATACATTTTGCCACAATGTACATTCTTTATAAACCTGGAATGAGTATTAGCAGCAATGTTTTGCTGAATTCCCACTGCCCATGCCTCTGGCCACAGATTTACTGCAGTTTGTTTTCTTCCCTTTCCCAATCCCTCCGCTGCTCCAAACTGAAAAAGCCAGGAGAAAGGGAGACATTTGCCTGCGCTCCTCTAACCCTATCCTCTGGTCTCCTTTTTCCTTGGCCTCACACTTTAAATTTTCAATGTGACTGGTCATTCTGGGTGCCTCAGTTTTTGGACGTCTGATTTGAGATGTCTGAAGGGCAGCTGATTTTCAGAAAGCACTGGGCACCTGCTCTCTGAAAATCAGGTTGCTTTACATTGTCTCAGGTTGGCAACCCAAATTTACAATCACTTTTGAAAACGTAGGCCAGGGACATTATCCTAAACAAGCAGTTTCCTGTTTTCTAACAGCCAAATCAAACTTCCCCTATGTGGATTTCCCCCTTGCAGCCTGGGATGGATTATTGATCCTGGGAAGGAGGGTTTTTTTTTTTTTTTGCTTGTTAAAGTCCAGAATAAAGGAGTTTGGCTTGACATTCACATATCAAACCTTTCCTCTTCCCCTCTCCCACACCCAGTAAGGAGTCCAGAAGCCACGCGTGCATCGCTGCCATTTTAAACCCAGCTATAATTTTTTGGCTAATGGAAGACATATTGGCAAAAGTTGACATTAAGTGGAACTAATTACACTGTAACTGCGAAATAACTAAGAAATAATGACCCTGTAATTTATGGTGCAACGCGGACCCTGTGTAGCAACTTCAGAGCTGTTATAGCTGCAAAGTGCTTGTGGCTACACAATCCCCAGAACTTTTCCCCAGCTGGTAGGATCCAGTCAATGTGAAATCTCAAGCTTTGCAAATAGACAGCCTCATGATTTCAGCATAAACCCATCTCTGCATTACACAACACACAGCTGTCCTGCTCCAGCATACTGGGAGGAGTTGCCGCTAATACACTCACAACAGATCATTAATTTTATTTCCAATTTTGGTTTAAAACCCCAATCCCAGATGGGATGCCAGGGGAATGATGTGCGGTGCCGGTAGTGTCTTGTTTCTATGGAGTAACATTGCTCCATTCCGGGGGCTGTAGGTCCATTTGTGGATGTGAAAGGATGGAATAAACAGCACAGTTGGCTGCCTGCTGAAGTTGCTACAGTGAGCATGAATTAAGGCCCAGATCTTGTGACCCTGCCACACGGTGACTCCACGAGTAGCACTGTTGATTGGGTGCCACAGCCTCTACCCCACTGACATCACTGAAGAGATGCTATTCAGTACAAGCAAGGGTGGGGTAATCTGGCACTAAATTAGGGCAGACCCTAAGCAAGATCAGGGTCCCAATTTGTTAAGCAATTTAGTGAGAGACAGTCCCTGCCCTGCAGAGCTTACAATCTAAATAGGCAAGCCAAACAAAAGGTAGATGTGGAAACAGGCAAAGGGACTTACCCAAGGTCACACAGCAGGTCAGTGGCAGAATTGGAACTGGAACCCAAATCTTTTGATTCTCCTACCCACACCACACTGTCTTCTATGTCCCTTAATTATAAGTGTTTTGTGTCAGGGGTGCGTCTGAAGCTTCTTGTCCAGAGACAGATGGACAAAGAGGGAGAGAAAGATAATGGACTAAATTCACTTCTCAATTACACTGGAACAAATCCTGGAGCACCCAGAGCCCCCTCCTGTGGGAAAACCCAGGGGAGGGGAGGAAAACTCAGCAAGACTTCCCTGGTTTCCCCCTAATTATTCCAGTGGGAAAATTTGTCCCCAACAAAACAAACTGTGCCTCGCCCAAGACTCAGGAGACTCTGTGCCTTCACACTGGCATGGGATTCCCTGCTACTCCCTCCGGCAACCTCAGGAGCACAATTCCAGCAGAGCTGCACTGCTTCTAGTTGTATTAACAAGAGGGCATGGTCTATCACTGTGGGCAGGGACATTGCACACTCTTACAGCCAGGCACTCTGAACTGCATGGAGGGTCCCACATGGGATGCTGGGAAGAGAGGGGGACATGGTGCTACAGAAGATACTGAGTCACTGTCCTTCTAGCCCCACACAGGAAACTCCCTGGGTGCATAAATTGCCCTTGGCACACAGGACTCTGGGGGACCTTTAGACCTATGGATTGAGGTTGAGAGGCTGATCAAAACTGTCTCATTGTTCCCTTGTACTCCCGCATCTGTCTGTTATAGCCAGCTGTGGTCTCGCATAGATTCATAGATTTAAAGCCAGAGAGTATGATTATGATCATCTAGTCTGACCCCCTGTGCCCTTCAGGCTAAAGATCCAGAAATTTCTGCATCAAACTCACTTCTTTTGTTTGAGCTAGAGCATCTCCAATACAAGCTGGTGAAACTCAGGGAGTATTGGAGATCATCTTTACAGCTGATGGGAAAATGGAATTCCAACGTTCTGAAATATGTGTTTATCCCAGTTTTGGATGAAATCTCAAAATATTTTGCTGAACAAAAACTCAGAAATATTTCAATTTGAAAATGTCAGAACAACCATACTGAAATGTTTTGTTCTGATCACATTAAAACATTACAATATAATATAAAATAGAATGCATTCTATATTAAGATTATAATATAGAAGATGAAACAAAATGTGAATGCCAGAATGAAACAAAACAAGAGAGTCAAAACAAAAAATCCACTTCTATTTAGTTGGGGTTGGACTAGGTGACCTCCTGAGGTCCTTCCAACCCTCATCTTCTATGAATCTATTATTCTATTTCAAATTGTTTTGAATTTTTCCATTGAAATCAGTACATTCCTGCAAAACATTTAGATTTCGATGAAGCAGCATTTTCTGATGGAAAACTCTTGCATTAAAAATATTTTGTCCGGCTCTGCTCATCTTATATTTAGATTGCAAGCCCTGCATGGCAGGGACCATCTCTTTGCACAGCATCTCGCACAGTGGGGCTGGCCCTGTTGACACCATTGCAGTCCAAAGATTAAATAATAACGGATTCTCGTGAACATACACCAATGAGACAGGAAGCAGAATTTATTTGTGTATGTGCATGCGTGTGTGTGTGTGCGTGTGCGTGAAGGAGAATCAGTGTGTAATGGAAGGAGAGAGAGAGAAAAAAATGTGTGTGAGAGAGAGCGAGAGAGAGCGAGAAAGAAAGACAGAGAGAGATTGCAAAGATAGACAGTGAGGGAGAGGCGCAATTCAGCGGTCGCCTCTGTCTGATTTGTTCCACCTCCATTATCATGCACCAGAACGTCTCATTCTTCTTTTTTCGAGAAAGCCTAATAATGTTCCACAGGTGAAGGAGTTATCTCGGCTTTTCTCTTTCCCAGCAAAGCTAACACTCGGTACATGAAATAAAGGTTATCTTGAAAAATAGACGCTGCCGCTCGCATACAAAAGAGCCCTTTCCTGTGACAGGGAGCCTTTTCTGAAAGGGTCCGTTAGGTTTCTCTTTTAGCAGAAGGAAAAGGGGAAAAAAAAGAATCAACTGCTTAGTACCCCCTCTGGGTCTCTAAACTGGCTTTTAAATGAGAGCTGGGAGACTCCCCACCTGCGGCATGGTAGAGTGGGGTGCTGCTGGCGAGGGGTGGGGAAAGCAAATCTGGCAGATAAGGCTGGAAATTAAAACAGGGAAGAAAATCAACCTACATTTCCCATAACTCCAATGCAGCATGAAGTAGTGGAGAGGGCAGCAGACTATGAGTCAGGGGTCCTGGGTTCTGTTGCTGACTCTGCTGCATGACCTCACTCAAGGCACATCTACACTGTGTTTGCTTTCTCACACGTTGTCTATCCTGTCCATTTAGATTGTAAGTTCTCATTCTAGGTAAGTACAGCATCTCCACTATGGGACCCTGATTCTGATTGGGGCTCCAAGGTGCTACCATTATACACCTAACAACATGATCCATACCTTTATCTCTTTGCAATGCAATCTGGGCAGTCTTAAAACAAAGCTTAAAAGATCCTTCGATCAGAGGCAAACAGCTGAAATGAATAAACAGTAGGTCTGTCCATAGTCTTTAATTAAAGGCCCGTGTGAACTAATATGCTTTGTGCCCCGAAGCTCGTTAAACCATGCCAAGTGATCTATAGCACCTTGTCCTATCATTTTTTTAAAGACTCGGTGTACAGAGTAGGAATAAAGAGGGCAGTTTCTGGGCAGCAGCATCAGAAATCTCTGGTGCTTGTTTAGTATTCAGCTGAAAGATCAGTGCATGTTCATACATAATTTCATTGCAACAGCTGCCCGTTGCATTCGTGTTCCTGGAGATCTGCAGAATTATTTCCAAAGAGGATGTGTTTTCTTTACTGGGGCTTTATTTAAGTATCACCAGAGTTTGGTTGAAAAGAGTGTGTGTGTATGGGGGGTGGGTTACATTTTTTGAGATTTTAAATTTATTTTTTTAAAGTTGCAGCATTTCCCCCCCCATTTTTCATCCAAATGTTGAAATTTTCTGGCCAGCTCTGAATATTATTAAAACCTTTCACGTATTGATTTGAGCTTGAAGTACCCCAATGTATTTTATGCACTTTGGAATCAATCCTGTATATTTTTAGAGCTCTGAAGTTCCATTATTTTGGATGTGCAAGGAGTTCAGCATCTTTAAGTCACTGTGTGTTCTGCTGAAATGCAGCCACATCTGACGTGGAACATGGAGACTCTTTTTTCATCTACTGCAGCAGGCACTGCACTGATTACTATCCTAGCAACTATCATCACATCAGAGCTGAGGACAGTAAGTAAAGAATATTTTATTTTCCAGACTAAAATAGCAAAGAGATACCTTCATTCCCCAATGACTGATATTTAAAATTAAGGTTAAAAACAACAAATCCAGAAAGAACCAAAGTAAGGTCTCCAGGAGAGAGCACAGTGTGTCTGTCTCCTCTCTTAGATGCTGCATCAACTCTGCCTCACAGGGTGGCCTTTGACCTTACTGATAGGCAGACTCCTAGAAACATAAAGGGGCAGTTCACAGAAAAAAACAAAATTATACCAGTTACAGAGCTACCTATGCTGCAAAGAAGAAATGTAATAAATCCCTTTGTGTGACTCAAAGTCTAAGCTGGTGGGGCATGACCCAAGAGCTACGAAGTCATCAGGGACCACTGTTCTGTTACCAATTTTGAAGATATACACAGATGATTCTGGGGTCATGGAGAGGGATGAAGCAGAAAAAAGTGACATGCACAAACCCCTCCAAAGCCAACCTTTCATTTTCATGCCAATTTTGTAAGCAATGTCTAGAACAGGTGGGAGAGGAGAATAGGAAAATCTAACAGGATAGGGCAGAATTGTGTCTAAATAGGGAGCCGGTTTGTGGATGGCTCTGAATGCGAGGCGGGCGGAGGAAACAGGAATGCTGGGGATAACTACTTTCCTAATCTGTCTGCTCGTCTAGTGCACAGAATTCTAGCAATGGTCCAATGCACTGCAAGTAACCTCGCTGTGGGCTCTAGTGTGCTAGACATTTATTGCAGAATATCTTTATGAGGGTACAAATGCATGACAATTAAAAAAAACATCCAAAAGGATTCATAAAAGTGAAGGTAAAACCATTAGCTGGCCTCCCTTTCCTTTTGCATTGCCTGGAGCATTGTGACTGACGCAAAATCTACCTCTAAGAACCAAATGCCAAGACTGTTTTGTGTATCATGTGATGGGTGATAACATGAGCGGGCTCCACATTTCTAAAACTAAACAAGCTCTTTATTAAGAGAGCTATTTTCAGAGGTGTTGCAGTGGTAGGTAGCATTCCAGCCACGGGCACACAGACTAACTGCCCGGCGCCTCCTCTAAAGTCGTCCCTCCTGCATCTTGTGCTTCTCTCTTCAAGTTCCATGCAGGTGCTACAAGCACCAGTCTTCAGCATGCTCCTGGCAATTCCTAGACTGTTCTGTCCGCCCCTGTACTCCACACCCACATCAACCGTGGCTCATGAATCAGAGACCAGAACATGTCTATGTGAGCTGGTCAGGGGGAGTGAAAGGGGTTGGTGAAAGGGGAATTTCCTACCTGGCTAATCTAGGCAGAAGTAGCGGGCTTATTATTTTGTCCTCTTTGGTCTGTGTTCTGTTCTTTCTTTCTTTCATATTTACAAGCCAGGGGCTTATTTGAAGTGCATTATTTAATTATTTGTATTATCACAAGAATGGAACACGGCACCCTTAAAATAATAATAATAATAATAAAAAAAAGGCCTAGGTCTTTATCAAAAGACAACATCAAATTAATTTTTCTTCAGTCTCAGGAACTCATGTAAAATTTATGGGCTGTTTTTTAATTTTCTCTAGTGCGGGCAGCATGCTGTTTGTGGTACGGAGGGGAGGAGAAAAGAAAAAGAGGTGGGGGGAGGAGAAGCGTGCAGCAGAATTGGCTGCGCTGACACAGGCCCATACATGGAATGACCTTGCTCGCATGCCAAACTTCACACGGAACAATAATGAGAAGCCAGCAGAACTAATCAATTTGGAACAGGGCCCATTCCGTCCGTCTCCCTTGCGCAGCCTGGCCACTTAGAATTCAAACGGTGTCCCGAGCTTTTCATATGAGGATGCCCTTTGAACACAAACACAATGACTTCTCTTACATAACCCAACAGGCAATTTAGCAGGTTCACAACCTAAAATAGAATCAGAATTAGTTTTTGTATTAACGCACCTTCTTCCCCCCACCGGCTTCCTCACCCCTTTTCCTTTTTTGCTCTGAAGCTTCAGTTTAGACAGCTGCAAGGAAACGGGACTTTCTGTCCATAAACTAGAGCCCAGGGAAGGACAGGCGCCTGCTGAGGTAGCTGGGGAAATCCAGCAGGGTGCTACTGATGTCCTACGGAAGGAGATAGAGTGCGGTCTTGCATCTGTGGTCTCTGCCACTGACTCTTTGAGACAAGGTCATTTAATCCAATGTTTTCAAAAGCCTCCACTGAATTTGGGGGCTGTCGATTTTTGGGGGCCCAGTCTGAGAGAGCACAGCCAAAATGTCAGCAAGAACCATCATGGGCCACAGGCAGCAGCTGAACTAGGTGTGGAAATTGTCAAGAGCCATATAGCCAAGCCAAGAAGGTTTATGCTAAGTTTGTCTCTCAGCTTTTGACACATTTTGGAGCACCAGTCAAAAACAGCGGAGGGAGTTCATGGATTCGCAGATTTTAAAAAAGAAGGGACCATTATGATAGTCTGACCTTCTGCTTCATGTAGTCTAGAGAATCTCACCTAGAGATTCCTGAATCAAGCACAATGCATTGTTGCCAACTCAAAGCCCCAGCTACTGGAATCATGTTATTAGCATAGAATCTCAGTGTCCTTTAGAAAAGTAACAGTCTAGCCCTCATGATTTGGGTGAAAAGCTTAAAGATGTGCACCCTGAAGGTTCAAAACCGGAAAAAATAATTCATCCTATTCTATTTAAAATAAAAAGAAACCATTTGAGGTTGGCAATATTTTTTGGTTGAATTAGAGCATATCTACTAGTAAGATTTCTAGTCTTGATTTAAAGACTTCAGGAATCCACCACATCCTTCATTTTTTGTCCCAATAATTGGTTACCTTCACTGTTAAAAATGTGTGCTTTATTTTTCCAATTTGAATTTGTCTAGCTTCAACTTCTAACCCCTGGATTTTGAACCTAGAGGTAAAAGATTCCGTATGCCAATTCTGATCATCTGAGTCACCTGTTTCCCCTATAGATAGAGCAAAGTGTGTACAAGTACCAGCATGAAAGGTGCAATAGAAATGATCAGACAGACAGAAGAGAGAGATTAGATTAAATGTATATATCAGGGGAATTTCATCCAGTTTTTTCATTACACTATTGAACTGTGCACCTGTTTACTCCCTGATATATTTTTTTTAAATATAATGAAAAAACATCTCATGCTGGGGACCAGTTCCATGCCCTCCCCCTCACACTCCTGCATGGGCAGAGGTGCAAATTCATCCTTGATAGAGATGGAAGGCTTGGGGGGCTGTAATTTGTGAAGAGAACTTCTTCACCAGCTGGGGGAGATCTCTCTCCTGTGTAACTGCAGCATGAAAGGCCTGGCTTCGCAAACACACTTCAAAGATGCCACACTATTAAAAATACATGGACATCGTGTGGATCTAAGCTAAATACATATGGCCTTTGATTGTCTGGCATTTCCAATTCATACAAGAACATTACTGGGATGCATTATTGATGATCAGTAGCATTTCACCATCTCAAACGGAGGATTTCCCCCCCCTTCCCATCTCCTTACTCAGAGATTGAACTGTTTAATTAAGCCTTGATTAACTGTATTTACAATTCTAACTGTCACTGATTTAGTTCTGGATGCTTGGCGGCTGCCAGCTGCACTCCTTGCTGTAAGAGACCGGGCGCCGTTCGTAAGGAAAGCTCACCCCCCAGAAGCCTCAGCTGCCTGCTATGATTGCCAGGGCACATCTGTCCAGCACAGTTTCCTGGCATGCACAGCAGTAAAGTTGGAGCTAGTCTCTGGATTGAAGCACCCGGCCGACGCCGTTCTGGGGAGAAGGGGGACGAGTCATACAGCAAATGAGGAGGAGGATCCCTATGTGAGAGGAAAGAGAATCATTTGTTCAGCTGGTGCGGGCATGTCACCACAGTGATGAGTGGCAGGGCGCTGCTGCGGGAAAGGTCATGCTGCTGGGAGTCCCAGATGGCACTGACAGGGCGCTGCTGTGGGTAAGCTCACATAAGCTCACGCTGTTTGATGCTCACTTAACACTTACCAAGGCAATATTGTGAAGAAGCTCCACACAGCTAACATCCCAGCTAGCATCCCCAGATCGTTGCTGGGAGAATGTGCAGGCTGCTAGATTCCCAGCTAGGAACTAACTACTGGGAGGAATTTCATATGGCTATGCTTCCGGTTTGCACCCACGGGGCACGGTCGGGAGGGACCCTCACACTGGGGGAGTCCTCTTCATAATTCCTCCCTCCATTTCTGTCTGTGATTTATTTTTCTTATTTAAAGAAAGTCTCCAGAAGCAAGAATTTATGGAAGGGGGTGAGGGTGTGTGTGGGGGGGGGATTTGAAAAAAGAAAAGCAGAATCATTACAGCTGAGAAACTGCTCTTGAAACGTATTAGCTCATGACTCATCTTTCCGAAAGGATCTAATACTTTCATTTCATATTTCTCTGCTCAAATGGAGACCGAGGCGTAAACCAAAATGAAACTTTACACTAATGGCTTCTTAATTACACCCATCTAAAAGCAATTGCCTGAGCTTTAACAGATACAAAGTTAGGGTTGATGCGACCACTTGATGGGAATGGTGCTGTGCGGTCACTAGTGAAGAAAGGAATGGTCAGGGGCAGATCAGGACAATGCTGGAGAGGGGGCATTTCTGATAAACCCCACACAGCACAGCTGTTCATTGTCTATATGCACCTACCGATCTGCAAGCACAGAAGGTTTCAACGCTGCACAGGAAAAGTTCCCCAGGCATCCCCACGCCTCTGTCATCCTGAAATAGATGCAAGATAGAGTCATGTATCCCTATACTGTAATGCAAGCTCTGGTAAATCCACTGCCAGCAGCCTCTGTGATGCATAAGGAGTGGAAGTGCTAGCTAACGATTAGGGCAGGACCGTGAGTCAGGGCTTCTGGGCTCTAATTCCTGACACTGGACCCAGGGGCGAGTCATGTCACCCCTCTGTGCCAGTTTCCTCACCTGGAAAAGGAGGATACTTTGCTGCTATCCAGGCTGAGGTTCGGGGGTTAATTAATGCCTGTCTGAGGCTTTGAGATTCTCTGCTGAAAGTCGCCATAGAAACTCAAAGGGTTGTTATTAGTAGTTAGTATTAGTACGAGTCAATTTCTGCTGGGTCTTGTACCTGGTTTAGTGCCTTTTCTCTAACTTGGAAAGCTCCGAAGGAACAAGCACGCTTACAGCTCGGAAATGATCAAAGACCAAGCGGGGTTTGGACCTCAATGTCACTGCGCATCTGAAAGGCAGCAACTCCAGCAACGCAGCCACTCCCTCATGCCCCCTGGGGGCGTGGCTTCTGTAGAGACTCAGGGAGGGATGGGCACTGTTTACTAAATCCTCCCCCCCATCCACTGCTCCCTGCAGTACCCTCCGTTTGACAAGAGCTCCTCCATCCTGCTGAGGCGAGGCGCAGTCCCCTTTAAAATTCACAAATCGCACGGAACACATGGCGACGTCTGCCGAGGAGAAAGGGGCCTGGGTCCCCTCGGTCCCTTGTGCGGTGGTGCACCACTGAATGAGATAATACAATGATCGGATAATTAGAGTAATCAGAAAGTGTTCTGCAATGGCAGACTTTTAATTGACTTCCCCATTACCGGATAATGATCATGCTCCTTCTTTTGCCAATGCAACCCCCCCACCAAGGAATGGGGGGAGGCGGGCGTTTGACCTCGCGGGGAGAGCGCACAGCTGTCCAGATTGCATTCTGTGTTAACTGTATCCTTCCAATTTGCTTGGGGAAGAGAAGGGAAACACTGATCTTAAGATAAAAGAGGAGCAGAGAGAGAGAGAGGATTACTCCGATGGGCAAAAATGAAGGAAAACAGGATAGTCCATCCTTTCTCCCGGCTTTTGTCTATTTAGCAGATCTATCTGAAGAGTGACAATTCTGATTTGCTACATCTGTCAGGGTTTCGAAATTAGACACTTTTTCTTCACTTTGGAACCAAGACAAACCCTTCTGAATATTTTCCCCAAACGGAATTGTGTTGAAACATCCCACTGAGGATCGAAAATGTCAGGTTTCCGATTCGGGCCTCTCTCTCTGGAGGTGACCAGGGAGCCCATCCTGGCCCTCGGGAATCTTTCCATCAAAAAGTTTGTCTGAATCAATATATCTCTGCAAAATATTTTGGCTTCAACATGGCAGCATCTTCTAATGGAAGAAAAAATGTGGCCTACGGAAATGTTCTGCCATTTAGATTGTAAGGTCTTTGGAGCATGGGTTGGTTTTTACTGTATGAGTATCTGGCACAATGGGACCATTGGGATAGACCCAATAAATAATAATCCACCATTCTTCCAGGAGTTTGGAGCTGTCTCCAGGACTCCAGCATTGGTTGTGTCCGTAAAGGCAGCTTTTCTCCTGGCATATCCCTTTCTCATAGGGAGAGAAAGAGGGAGGGAGTTTGTTATTTCCCAGCATTCTTGGGCCAGCCCCTCAGCTGGCGTCAGTCAGAACTGAAATCAGCAGAGCCATGCTGATTTACACCTGCTGAGGATCTGGCTCTCCCTGCCTTTGAGGAGCAAAACTCAAAAAAACCCCGACACGAATAAATTCCTGGCAGTGCATCGATTCAGCCTCATCAGAGAGCCAGAGCCAGGAAATGGAACCCACTCCAGCGGGTTGCAGCAAATGCAAATTTCTGACGGGAACTTACAAGGCTTTGTGGGGAGCTGCTGCCTATTGGTAAGTCCTTATATGTGCCTGTCCCAGGGAAGTGGGCAAGGAGGAGGTGGTGTGAGCCTCTTGCCAGATCTCCCAACCATCAGTCGCAGAATCCCCAGACGTACTCAGTTTACATAATTTATCTATCTGGAAATCGGCCATATTCATACTTCACTACACCTTATAGGGGTGTAGAAAGGCTTAATTCATGTCTGCAAGCATGTGCTGAGATGCTCTGATACAAGCTAATACGTCACTGTCTAGCCATATACTCAGGCACTTATCCCATGCTCAGCATCATGTTGATCATCGTCTTCACTTAGGGCTCAGTTGTGATGTGCCTGATATGATCATGCAGAGCATAAGGTACGCTTTGTTCTGCTGCTCAGGCTAGCCGCATCACCAGGGAGCTGAAGAGCAGCCATCACTCATCTCCTACTCTTGCTCCTATGCAGATGGGGGAGGGCAGTGGATTTTGGGCTCTGCTCCTCCAAATTGCTGGCCAGCACAGCTGGGACACAATGAAGGGGGAAATAAGCAACTAATAAGGAAAGGCCTGGGACCACGGGGGTATGTCTCCACTGCACACTAAGCCTGGGTCTGTAGGGGCCTGGGCTTGTGTACTTGGTGTTTCCATGTCCGTGCTGGAGCATCCACGATGTATTGTAAAGCTGGATTCACGATTGCTGGACCCGGGTCTCACAACCAAGCAAATGTGTCCCTACTGCACTACACAGATCTCCTGACTCGGGACTGCAGCTTGACCTGCATCCACGCCGCAA
Source organism: Emydura macquarii macquarii (assembly GCF_026122565.2). Classification (NCBI taxonomy): domain Eukaryota; kingdom Metazoa; phylum Chordata; order Testudines; family Chelidae; genus Emydura; species Emydura macquarii. The sequence goes on from NW_027130828.1 coordinate 13,930,601, forward strand.
AATGCCAGGGCTTAACTCCAATTCACAGAGGAACTTGGTCTCTGACCCTCCTCCCAGCCAGGTCCTAGGACCCAGGTCCTGAGAGCTTGCTAACCCGAGTCAGACTGATTTGTGTGTGGATGGAAAGCAGCTTCTTAGGCTCAAATCTGGGTCAGATCCCCGCTTAGTGTGCACCGTAGACATACCTTTTATGACTCCCATGAAGGAGGGGGGAAGCAGGACCAAGTCATGTTTCTCTGATACATGACTCCTTACTCTGAGCTGATTGCAAGGTGCTAATTCAGCCCAGAGTATTTATTTCTACTACAATAATGCCTCGAGATCCTGATCAAGAACAGGAACCCATTGTGCTAGGCGCTGCACACTGCAGGAGAGAATCCCTGCCCCAAACAGCTTGCAATCTAAGCAGACAAGCCAGACAAAGAGGCAGCATCAGTGATCCCTGTTTTACAGATGGGAAACTGAGGCATGGAGAGATGAAATGACTGGCCCAAAGTCACACAGCGAGTCCGTGGCAGAGCCAGGAAATGAAGCCAGATCGCCTGAGTCCCTGTCTAATGCCTTATCCACGAGACCAGCCTGCTTCCCTCTAGACTGTTTGTATTACAATAGAACCCATAGAGGTCCCAAGCAGGATTATTGTTCTAGCACTGTACGCATGCAGTGTGAGAGATGGTCCTTGCTTGAAAGAGCATCCCCCACAGCGTCATTCTATTTCCTCCTTAAAGGAACCTACCAGAGACTACTCCCTCCCCGAAAAGGTTCAGAAATCCTTCCCCTGAGCTGCAGGGAGGAAAGGGTTAAAAGGTGTGGGAAGAGGGAGAGCGTCCCCAGCCTTTCTGCTGATGGAATGTAAAGAGTGTCTTGCAAAAGAGCCATTTATCAGTGAGATTATAGAATCTGTTTGAAGATTCCCCGGGGGGATGCACTAAAAAGATGGCTCGTATGGAACTTAACGAGAGGTTTCGCACAACATGCCGGGCTCCGTGTAGGCAGAAACGCTTGCTGAGAATTAAATCTGTGCTGGAAATGTTAATAAATGCAGACACATGTTCTTGTTTGTAAGGCACTCCTTGTTTTATTTCCCTCCCCCCCCCCCAACCCAGTCTCTGGAGGTTGTTACAACACGAGTCCCTCTCTCTGGTGCATCTCCGGAGAGAGACCTTCTCCAGCCCTTCCACCGTTCTGCTTCACTCTGTGTCCTCCTGGTTCCCATCCACTGGCAAGGCTACCTCCTAACCACCCACATGCCAACGGGGGGGGCATCGGGTGAACTGTGAGGGGATGGGTAATTTGATCTCTGTGCAGACGGCTTCCTGTAACATGCACTGAAGGAAGGAGAAGAGTGAGGGCCAGGAGCTCCAGACAAACTCTAAGTCGAGGGCCAGGCCAAGTGAACCTTCTTTGCTAACCCAAGGCAATGGAGAAGACTCCCTGTGCTGGACCCAGATCCCGTGGGGATGCACTGCCATAATAGCGGGAGCGGATGAGAGTGGGGTTAAAGAATAATCCCTCTCAGGGCTCTACTCCCTGAGCTGCTGTCTCTTGAGGGAAGGCAGAGGAGGAAACCTTGACAAGGATTCATAAGCTCATCTTCAGCAGACAGTCTGGGCTAGGTGAGAGCAGTCGGAAACCCGAGGCACATCCCAACAGGGAGCCCCTATGTTGTGATCCTTCCCCTCACTTAGTGGCTGGGAGGGGCCTCTCTTCCCAGAGAGGCAGAAGCGGTGGCACCCCATAGGAGTGGCAGGATGAATGTGGCTTCTAAATGTGGAGGTATTCAAAGTGACAGGAGATCAGGCCTTAAAAATCGATGAAAACTTTGTCTCCATTTCTGGTGCAGGGTAGGCGCTGCCTCTCCACCCCATCTCTGCACTGCCTCTCTTCCTCTTCTCTTCATACAGGCCCTTTAACGTCTGCATTCTAATCCATTCCCTCCTGGGTGACTATTATTTTGGTAACCTGTCTCAAGGCATGTCATTAACGCAATCAGCCTCCTTCCCCCACCAGCTCATGCTAATCACGTGTCTGTATCCCTAGTGTCCCGACCTTCACCTTACACGATCATTGTAATAATCCCCCAAACCCTTCCCCAGCTCCCTCTGTGAAAGTCAGTCTTTACGGCCTCCTTTGGCCCTTCCCCATTGCAGCCAGGACGTGCTGTAATTGTTGCACTCTCATATATAGGTATTGTTTTCTTGTACCTCTTCCTTAGGCCATGTTTATTAGATAATATGGGAGAGATTAATTAAGCAAGTCCCTGGGTCTGTCTAAGGGCAGCTGAGCCTCACTCCTGGGACATGTAAAATCGAGGAAAGCCATTGATTGAAACACAGCCTTGGAACTGATCTTTCTAGTTTGTGTCATTCTCCCTTTTTATAATGTAATTTACAGCATAATTTCACATTCTTGCTCCTAGCCGAGGAACCTCTCTTCTTTCTGATTCGTGTAGTTTATCCTGCCGTGCCGGGTCTGCTGCTGACTTCTTTTGATACAAGAAAGCTCAAGTTGCTTTGTTTCCTTGACGAGGACAGGAGGATAAATCTCGATCAGTGATGTATTTAGGCATCTGTTCAATGTGCGAGATTTGGGAGGGGAAAGAAGACAGTGCCTTAATCAGGCATTGCAGGAGCCAGGAATGAATGAAGAGTGGAGCTTTCAATATTCAGAGAGTGCAGCCTAGATCGAAGAATGTTGAGCTACATTAATCATGGCTGATTTTTTTTTTTCCTTCCAGGATGTGAGCAACTTTTATGCACATATCAGACTTCTGAGTGTCACCCTACCTCTTTCCCATATTACATTCCCTCTGGCCCCTTCTCCATCCTTGTGGATGAGGGTTTAGCCGTCTTTGAGAACCTGTTTGTACAGCGCCTAGCACAATGAACAGTAGGACAATGGAACAGACAGCCTAGGGAAGTTGTGGAAGCTCCTTCACTACAGGTTTTTAAAAGGAAGCTGGATTGCTATCTGTCTTGGATGGTTTAGATACAACAAATCCTGCATCTTGGCAGGGGGTTAGACTAGATGACCTTTATGGTCCCTTCTAACCCTAGGGTTCTATGATTCTAATGGGGTCCTGGTCTGTGATCAGGATTCTCTGGTACTACCACAACACAAAGAGTAAATAATAACAACAGTTGCCCTGAGTGGTGAGAGGAGTTCTACTGAATAATGCAAAGAACTTCTGACCACACCTCTCAAATGGCTTCTTATTGAACCACACTCCAACCAGCCTGAGGAATCACAAAGTGGTGATCATATGAGGTCCTGAGCACATTCTGGATGATGCTGAGATATCCCTCAACTCCTGCTGAAAATCAATGGGTGTTGATGGCACTCAGGACCTTTCAGGATTGGACCATTGGACTGGGAAGCTGGGATAAATGCAGAGAAGAGCTACTAAGCGGATCAGAGGAATAGAGAGCCCATCTTATGAGAGGCAACTAAAAGTTTGGCTTGTTTAGCTTAGCAAAATAAAGGCTGAGAAGGGATCTCATTGATCTCCATAAATACATGGGGGCGGGGGTAAACACCAAGGAGAGAAAACAGCTCTTTAAGCTAAAGGAAATGCTAGCACAAGAACAAAAGAGTAGAAACTGGCTATGAATCAACTGAGGCTGGAGATTAGAAGAAGGCTTCTAACCATCAGAGAAATCAGGTTCTGGAACAGCCTCTCAGTAGAAATCGAAATGCAAACAGCCTAATTTTAAGATGGAGCATGCGACGTTGGTGAATGGGTTTGCCTGTGATAGCAGAGGCTTAGACCGGGTGACACAGGAGGGATCTTCTTCTCCTATGTTCCTATGAATGGTGAGAACATCCAAAACAAATGCTTTCCTAGAAAAGGGAGTAGAGCGTGCAGAGCCATGGGGCTCCCCTTACTGCCGGTGTCCCCTTCTTCTTCCGATCTGGCCTTGAAATCCCATTATCACAGAGAGACCCAACCCCTCGCAGAGGTGAAGTATAGTGTCATGGTTGAGGAGTGTGTGTGGATGTGCACATGTGTGAGTGAAGGTGCAGTCTAATGCCTGGTCCCACAGAGGTACTGAGTTCTGTTACTAACAGAGATTCTAAACCATATCTTTTGGATCTATGGATTAATAAATAGGGCTCTGTCTGAAGCCATCAATGTCATTCCAGGGTCATCAGAGAGCAGTGTGAGATATTCCAGCTACCTACCAGCCTGAAAACTAGGACCTGAGATCAGATGTGTGTTGTCTCTGGAACATCTCCCGGGTTGATGTTTTTAAGTAATTTTCATGTTATTAAAGACTCCATCATGGAGCTGTCTGGGCCGATCTCATCTCATTTCCACTCCCTGCCTTTCTGGAAGTACCTGTATCTCATTTATAATTGGAGCCAATTGAAATGTTTCAAAAAATTAAAATTTCCAGGGAAATTTTTCACGACCATTTTTCAACTTCACCTTACCAGATGTGCACTCGTATCCCTACCCCAGCGATCCACCAGGGGGAGACAGAGGATAATTTGTCACCAAAGTGTTTAAAGCAGGAATGGGCAAACTTTCCCGGTGTGTTTCATGTCTCAATAGGGACATGGTCCTGTGGGCATCTCTCCTCCAGTTCATTATTGCACAGCCCCACTTTTGTGAGCATCTTACATCTCAGTGGCACCATCAGCAGAGGCATTGATGGAGAAGTAGCACTGAGGAAAGTCTGTTACCTGGCGTTAGCAGTTGGAAACGAAGAGAAGGAGCCAGCGCTGTGTGACCAGCCAACAAGCATCACCTCTGAATGCTCCGTGGAGCACACTTCAGCAGTCTCCACGGTAGGGAATTCACGTGCCATGCTCGGTGGAAGAGGAGTAGGATAGGTGGAGAATCCAGTCAAGCTACAAACCCCCTTGTCCTGTGCTCCCTCCATCCCAGCCTCATGGGGGAATTTCCTCCATGTGAGCATCCAGATGGAATAATACTAATTAATGCCTCCCCATCTCCCATCACCAGCTCCCCACCTCCATTGGTGCATCCTGCCTCAGGTCCTCACATTAAATTGGCTGTCCCACAACCCAAAATGGAGCACCCTCCATGCCCTGAAATTGGCAGAAGAAGGTTGGAGAAGTGCCAAATCAATTTCTCTCAACTCTTTCCCTCTCTGCCACCACCTACGAAATTGACTCATCTGTGGGCAAGCCTGTGTGACAGGCACATCCGTCCAAGGTGGGATGGGCTGTTTAAAGTGTGCACCAGATTGCAGCTGACACCCGCAATGCTGATTTCTCCTTCTCCTTCTAATCATAATGGGATTTCGGCAATAAAGATGGATTTGTTAATTCCCATCTCTTCTCACTTTCTCCTTTAATCACTGTCAGGCATAAATTAATTTCAACTTAAAGAGCTTTCAGAGAGATTCTGTCATTGTCTAGGGCACTTAAAGGTTGCAAAACAGGATAATCCTGGAATATTTTCTTCTCAATCTCAGATGTTTGTGCCAGAAATAAAGTTTAGCGAGTTGTTAGTTCAGTGGGTTTTGATCCATCTCAAGCTGAGTGGCCGGGGATAGTTTTCTGTTCTCCTGACTGCAAACCTTTTCTCACACCAGAATACATGTTACATATCAGAACTCATCCAATTTCCTGTCACATAAGACCTCAAGGAACTAATGGTCCCATTGGAGCTGTTGGGCTGGGTGCAGAAGGCAAGTGAGGAAATGCAGCCTTCTCCTCAGTCCTGTGGAGTTGCTGTGCGGAGGCTGTTTCAGACCCGTGGTTAGATGAACCCTCTCTGTCTCTAAGGCTGCAGCATTGCAGGACTCTAGAATTGTGTCCCAAGGGAAATTGTGGATGCTTCGTTGCTTGAGTCTTTTAATGCTAGATTGGACAAAAGCAGGTCATGCCACCAACCTGGAGGCCTGTTACCATCCATGATGCCATCTCCTCTTGTTCTCTCTAAGACTTCAGGTTCTAAACTGCCATCGGTTTTATAACTTCCCCAGACAAACGGCAAATGTATAGATATGAATACAAGGAGCATGCCAATAAAATGCGGCTTTTGTGAAGGCCAAACATGTAACTTCTCCCACCAAGAGATTTCTATTCACACACTCACCCTCTGAGAACATGCAAATGTGACTTTATTCAGGCACAGTGGATGCACGTGAAACTTCTGTGGGCAAACCCTCTGGGTGGGATTTTCAACAGCACAATGGTATGTGTGCTCCTAAATTATTTAGACATTTTTGAAACTCAGACCCCTTGTGTCCTGCCTTTCCAACTTTTGAAGCAAGAGGGATGCTACTGGAGAAGGCTCCTTAAAGAAACCAGTGGGATTACATCCATTAACAAAGACGCCTGTGGCCCCCTCCCAAATTGCAATGAATAAATAGTAATTCCTGATATTAAAAATTCAGTGGAGATGAAAATTTGGGGTGATAATTAGCAACTCTCTATATTTCCAGAAAAGTGCTCTAAATACAGAATTACCTATCCATATCTATAGCTCTCATTCTGTACCTAGCTAGCTAATCATGACATATGTACAGTGACCACCCTTTAAAAAAGTGTATTGCTTCTCAAAAATGCCAATTATTTTTCACAGGAAATATTGAAAAACAATAGTTGTTGTTTTTTTGGAGTGGGGTTGGGGTTTTTTTTTGTTTGTTTGTTTTTTAATTTCCAGTGAACAATTTTCAGTTGTTCAACGAGAAACAAAAAAACAAACAGTACATTTAAAAAAAACCCAACAACTGTTGGTTAACATTTTTCATTTTCTGGTTTTTCAAAACCCAGGAAGTTTTGACCAAAATGAAAATTTCTGTTTTTTTTTTTTTTTTTTTTTTTTTTTTAAAGACCTTTTGGTCAAAAAGCCTTTTTTCATCCAAAAAATGTTGGATGAAAAAGTTTTGATCCACTCTAAAAATACATCAGTTTTCCCATAGAGAGCTCCCTTATTTTACCTACTTATGTGTAATATGCCTTATCTTTTTTATAGAGAAGTTTTAGGGAATGCTGAAAGGACTGCTGTTACCTTATTTACTGCAGGGAATTAGTATGTTTTAAGGCCGTCCACTTTATTGCCAAAAAAGATCGAGCTTTCCCTTCTGCCCAGCCTTTCCTCTCTCCTCTTTCAAGACTCCACACTTCCAAACCTTCCCTTTGTGACACCCAGCATCCTCTTCCTTTCCTATCCCTTTAAAATTCCAGCCACCTTATTTATCAAGGGACTATCCCATATACCTCCACTGCCTCCCCACCTCTGCACTTACGTCATGAGGGCACCCCTGTCTCCTTTCAGGCCATCTCCCTGCCCCCACGGACTCTGTGCCATTCCCCATGCTTTCCCCAGCTGCCTCTCCTTTTAAGTGCTTTGAAACACTGCTGTTTCCAGCCTCCCAGGCAGCCAGTTGGCATCTTTTCAAATGAGCCGCTGAATGGCAAATGCACAGATACACTGGGATAAAATGAGCTCCTCTTATTGATTTTCCAAACCAATATGGCACTGATGCGGCTTCTTTGTGCCATTTCCCGCCTCTGCCAGGAGGCATTCTCACCCTTTCCATCATTTTAATGAGACATTACACCTGACACAAATGCCGAGTTGATTAACCTTAAAGGAGCAGAATAGGTTCTCCAATCGTTAACACGGGGCCCCTGACATATTATAACTCATGCTAACATGTGCTGTTGCACAAACTCACAGCTTCGTCGGCTCACTTTCCAAAGCCACAATGCGATGTAATAACATCTACAGAGAGCTTTTTATGGGACTGTCTCACATAATAATGCTATAAAAGCAAGATTTAAAAGATGGATCACTCTGGACTCCACAGACTTCACTTTTTAATGTTTACATAAATGCACCTTTCCTGCGGTGTTTTCAAATAATGGGCCTTCCCAAGGCGCCTAACTCTCCGCACCGATCAACCTATTCTTCCCATGCAAGTCGTTCTCAGAGGAAGGTGCAGCCTTCTGATGGGATTGTCTCAACCCATCACACACACCCTGCTTCCACTTTTTGTCTGGTGGGAGTAAAACTGCGTGAGAATCAAGGGGAGTCATTCATCATGCCTTTAGCTTTCTTGTGAACTCTGCATTTGCAGCAAGAGTTCCCAGTGTCGGAAAGATCCATTCAGCATTAATGTTCTTTTATTGTGTACCATGCAGAAGACAAAAGGAGAAGAATTAAGCTGGGAATCCTCTGCTTTATTAAAAGCCTGTAGCTAGATGAGCTGCTTTCTTGTTTGCATACAATGCACAGTCAGCCTGTGGACCTCGTTGCTGCAAAGGTTGAAAGTATAACGAGGTTAAAAAAAGAACTAGATAAGTTGACAGAGGATAGGTTCATCAGAGGCTATTACCCAAAATGATCAGGGACAGAACCCCATGCTCTGGATGTCCCTAAACCTCTGACTGCTAGAAGCTGGGACTGGATGACAGGGAATGGATCTCTCAATAAATTGCCTTATTCTGTTCACTCCCTCTGAAGCATCTGGCTCCTGACATCACCGTGAGCTCTGCCTGAATGAGGACTGTATAAATATGGGAGAAGGACCTCTGGGTTTGTCCTTGAAAGCGGAGAAAGTCAACACTAAAGCCTTCCTCATTCACTTGCACATCTGTGGGTGTTGAGCCAGGAGAGTATCCCAAGGCAATTTGGTTTGACATAGTGCTAACAAGAGAAGAAACCACTAAAACAGAGAAGATGCACATGTATCCCAGGAATTATGGAGCTACAAGTGACTCTGAGGTCATTCAGGGTTGTAAGACTGCTTCTGTTCACTTTTCTTCCTCAATATATCCTCAAACATAACACTATCCATTGGTTGCCTGGGAATGTATATTTCAATGCTACATAGTCTTTTATATTTAAAATCTGTTCTGAGCTAGGGGGGCCAGACCCGTCGCTGTTATAACTCCCTTGGCATACATGTAGCTATGTCTATTTACAAGAGTGGAGGAGCTGGCTCAAACTGGGACTTTGGTTTTAAATCGGGAGCTTTCTTCCACTAACTGCTCCCCACTGTAAGAATAAAAATCTTGAACTGGATGTTGTGGCCAGGTGGAAAGAGACCAAGATGCAGCTACAAGAACACCAGGAGAATAAAAGCTGGAGTTTGGGCCCATAGCCCTCTTAGATCAAACTCAGAGTTAAAGAAAACACTGCCTGAGGGGTCATCTGCTCATGGTCCTCACTCCAAAGGTGAGGCTGATGTGAAAGGTCCTTGGAGAATGTGGTCAGGACTATGGAGAGTGCCCAGAAGGGTTTGACTCCTCCAACCATTCCATGAGGCAACATTCTCTAATTTTCCCCATCTCCCGATGCCCAGCTGTAGACATTTGGGTACTGGTTTCCACAGGCAGTAAACACCCAAAACCCCATCTGAAGATAAAGGGAGGTCTGGGTGCTCTGCGGCTCTGGAAATTAGGTACAAGATAGTTAAAGTCATGCACCCCCAAATAACAAGAAACCCAAAATAACAGGCTGCTTTTGAAAAAAATAGGGCAGCATTGGCCCCCTCCTGAACCGGTCTGCCTTCTGCTAGATGTATTGTCACTTCTGCACATTGCCTTCTGCTAGATGTATTGCCACAGCCACTGTCCTTGGAGACACTTGAGCCCTCTCGGTATAAAAGACAGGAAGCTACTGAAATATCCTAAAGCAGGTGACCTTCAGGACCTGATACAAGATTCTATTTACCAGGGCTTTGGGAAATGGAAGGACATGATACAGGATGCAGTTTGGTGTTGGAGAAACATACAAATTAACTCTCCCCCTGCCACCCCATCTATTTTGTGATGGGGGTAAACATCCTGTGGGTCTGATTTCATTCCCAATTATTTCTTTTCTGGGGTGGAGGGTGAATAGCTGCCACAGGATTTGCTTGGTTCCTTATGTGAGTTTATTTCTAATTCATGGCAAAGATGCCTAGAGCCCAGGAGAGGAATGTCGTTAAAGGTTTATCATAAATCATAAGAAAATAAATAAACTCCTCATTCACTTCAGTGGGTCTTGAAAGTCCTCAGCCCCACCTAAGGACAGGCCCTAAAACTGTCTACCTACAAAGGTGACCCAGTGGAAATAGATCCTTGACCTGTAATCCTTGGCCATTTACTTAAGAAGCAAGTCTCCCAGAAGTCCCTTCCGCTGAGTGAGCAAACATGCAACCTTATTTAAAAAGCGGCTTAGCTCAGAATCCAGTTTATATCCTTCCTGGAGTGGGTGGAGGTGACTTCATTCGTCTGCTTTCCAGCACAGACACACACGCACCATCTCCATCAAGCCAGAAGAATGACTCTGTCTGTGTGTGAGCATACATATCCCAGAGCTGCTGACGCCAGGGTGCCCATTGTTAGCACAGGGCTACAAACGATACAAAGGCCTATTGGAGACCAGTTAATCATAACAAAATTAGCTCAGTGAGTCTTCACCTAAATCAAATCAAATTTCACTTTCAAAGGCAGTGAGAGAAAAGCCAATCTTTCTTTGCCATGGAGAGGAGAGAGAGAGAGAGGAATGCAGATGCATATTTATGTATCATAGGGGATGAGTGGTTAAAAAGAATGCAGTGTTTGGGTGTAACCTAATCAGTTTCGACTGGGTGGGCGACTCTTGATTCAGCAGGCCATGCCAGGAAGCAGATGGAAATAAATAAATTCTCTCCGATGAGATGGAGAAATTATTGGAGATGCCCGGATTCTGATGAGAGCTCCAACTACTTAATCTGTAACACTGATTTCTCTGTGCACTGGGTTATTTCTTCACCCAGTATTTAAAATGGTCACCCTGGGACAGCACATTGTTTTTTGTTAGGTGGCTCAACTGGCAGTTAGCCAGGATTACAATGAAGGCACCTCCAAGAATTTCCAGCCCCCTGTGGACGAGCAATAAGGGATGGCTTCCATTACCTGGGAGTTCCCTCAGAGGTAATACCAGGAAGAAAATTCCTGAAGAGAACCATATATGTGGGTATGGTATAGCATAATTCCCATGGGTAGTTACAGGGATTCAACCCTTTGAAAGTATGTCTGGGCAGGATGTGAGATTCACCCACTTGATGTTTATTTCTGGGATTCCTCATGGGGACCATTTGGTTTTCAGCAACTGGGATTCCCTAGGAAGGGATTTTTTGGGAGTCTGCTAGGTAAGGTTACAAAGCTCCTCGCAGGGAACCCCAGATCCTTCCTGGTTGTGGAATTTTCTGTGGAGACCTACAAAAAGTCTAACACTTGGCAGTTCTCCAACAGGGGGGAGTTTAGAATTCTCTATGTTGGACTCTCTGTGGATACCTTTGGGAGGGTCCTGTTTCAAGATTCACAGATTATAAGGCCAGAAGGGCCTGTTGTGATCATGTAGTCTGACTTCGGTGTAACACAGGCCATAGGACTTCCCGGAATTAATTCCTGTTCTCACTAGAGCAGATCTTTTAAAAACATGCAGTCATGATTTAAAAATTGCTAGTGATGGAGAATCCACCATGACATTTGGTAAATTGTTCCAGTGGTTAATTCCCCTCACTGTTAAAAATATGCTTCTTATTCCTACTCAAAATGTGTCTAACTTCCAGCCAATGGATCATAGAATCATAGAAGATTAGGATTGGAAGGGACTTCAGGAGGCATCTAGTCCAGGCCCCTAAACAAAGCAGGTCCAACCCCAACTAAATCATCCCAGCCAGGGCTTTATCAAGTTGGGCCTTAAAAACCTGTAAGGGTGGAGATTCCACCACCTCCCTAGGTAACCCATTCCAGTGTTTCACCACCCTCCTAGTGAAAAAGTTTTTCCTAATATCCAACCTAGACCTCCCCCACTGCAACTTGAGACCATTGCTTCTAGTTCTGTCATCTACCACCACTGAGAACAGCCTAGATCCATCCTCCCTGGAACCCCCTTTCATGTAGTTAAAGGCTGCTATCTTGTTTATACTTTTGTCTGCTAGACTGAAGAGTTCTTTGTTCTCAGACTTTTGTTCTCCAGCTAGGTACTTACAGACTGTGATCAATTCACCCCTTAACCTTCCCTTTGTTAAGCTAAACAGATTGAGCTATTTGAATTGTTCATGATCAGGCATGTTTTCAAGATGCATGGATGGCACGTACCCCTGACCCACTTCCTGCCAGGGATGGTGGAGAATAATGGATGAAGCAGAAAATGGATGTTCTGTTTCCCTCCCTATTGTCAGAGAGATGTGTGAGCCGGTAGCCTGCAACATCACCTCTCACACTGACCTCTCTGGGTTGTTGGGATTTCAAAGGATCCCGAACTGCTGGGTTCAGCATCCCTACGCAATCCTGCTTGGGTCTGAGTTAGAGAACCCTGCTCTATGGATGATCTGCTCACGGTCCTCACTTTCAGACCCAGAGTTGGGACAGATGTGAAAGGCATCCAGCTGCATGCAATTCACCAGCTGCAGCAGCTGTCAGTTTAGCTCTGCTACCTCCCTATTTTTGCACACGCACCAGGGTCCTGCTATTTGTGACACCAGAGGGCACAGTCCCTGCTCTTAGCCAAGTACCAGTGGGGGAGAGAAAGGGCTTATTAGCATTTATAATGCAGTAGCACTGAGAGGCCTTAAGTGGCACTGGTCCCTTTTGTGCTTGGTTCTCTACAGACAACAAAGCTAATGACGGTCCCTGCCCCAAAGAGCTAATCTGAGACGATGCAGCATCAGAGCCATGCCACCTCCCTAGATGAGAGATGCATTTTTGGAGGCAAGGGTAAGTCTCCTACCTTCACAGGACAGTAAACGTTGCATCCATCAGTGTTTCACTTATCCCTACAGACGGCCCATTCACCCGCCAGCAGCAGTAGAATCTCTGGCCGCCCCGGGAATGAACTGGCATTCCCAAGTCCAGCTTCTAGCAGACACGTATCCACGTCACAAAAATGAGCTTCGCCGTTGCCACTAACTGGTGCCATTGTCAGCATCTCCCCTACATAGGGCCAGCGCTCAATGGTCCTCAAACTACCGCCTGATGGGGGTGGTCCCTCCCGGGCACGGTTGAGACATGTTGACGGTTTGCATAAACAGAGAACTTGGACCCGCAGAGTTGCCAGTCCCACATATTTTTCTTTCATTGTCAGTTTATCTGATTTTGGAGCCAAAGAGAACACAAGAACGGCCCTACTCAGTGGGACCAATAATCCATCTAGCCCAGAATCCAGACTTCAACTGTGGCCAGTACCAGAACTTCAGGGTAGTGGACAGAACAGGGTAGTTTGGAGAGATCCACCCTGTCTTCTCCTCCTGGATTCTGACAGTCAGATGTTTAGGGACGCCCCAGGCATGGGTTTGCATCTCTGATTATCTTGGCCAACAGCCATTGATGAACCAAGCCTGTATCCTGGGCTATATTAATTCCCTTAGTAAAAACTGCGAAAAGCCAAATCTATGCAGCAGCACAAAGAAGAGATCACTGCCACAGACCCCAACAGATAGCAGCAGCAGCCAGAGCGCAGCCTCTGCAAAGACCTCTATCACCATATCGTGCTTACTCATTTGCACTGCAGCTTCCATGTGCCACTCCTCTGCTCCGGGCCCCACCAGCCAGGGGGCAGGCAAAATGAGGACAGGAGAGGATGGAAGGTCTTCTGCTGCTTCCGTGCCACTGACTGCTTCAAGATCCGTCTTATGTCACGTGGGCGAGATGAGGCAGTAATCCCTGCATCTAAAATTCATAAGCAGAGTCGCACATTAAACAGCCAGCTGCCACCTTGCCTGGCCATCCAAATGCAGTGGAGAGAGGTGGCCACTGCTGGCGGCTGAGCAGCTTGCCTTTGAATTCCTCCGCTGAGGACAGCAGGCAGATGTCTTGCCCAGCAACATGAGCACAGTGGAAAACAATCACTAACACGTCGTTGGTGGATTTCAGGGATCCAAAGAGGGAGAGAGGGAAAGAAGTTGCTGCCGTGAAACACTGTCTATCCTGACACAGAGAGGCTAACAGTCTCTGCTCACACATGTGTGTGTGTGTGTTTGTGTGTGTGTGCGCGGGAGGTTGCTTCCTCTGGGGATCGATGCTAAGCGACAGAGGAAAAGCACTATCCCGACTAAGAGGGAGCAGGACAAGCAGTATGGTCTAGTGAGTCAGGCCTGGGCTGAAACTCTGAAATTCTGGATGCTATTCCCACCACCGACCTCCTGTGTTACCTCAGACAAGTCGCGTCACTGCTCTGTGCCTCAGTTTCCCCACCCCCCATTTATCTGTCTTGTCTATTCAGCAGTCAACTCTCTGGGCTGAGGTTCTCTCTTATTGTGTGTGTACAGCACCTAGCACAATGATCTCTATTGTGGGTCTCTAGGTGCTACTGAATATAGTAACAACATCATGATAGCTGGTCTGGCTTAGGCTATGAAAATTATCGCATGGGCTAAAAGGCGCAGGGTGTGTCGGTGTAAATGGCATGAAAAGAAGCAAAGGAAAATTTAGGGTGAACGTCAGGAAAAGTTCACTGTGACTGGGCTGTCCAAAGGGATGTGGTGAGAGCCCCGTTACTGGGGACATTTCAAACTAGACAGCACAATGTAGAGAAAGTCTCTTGCAAGGAACAGGCCTGCACTGGCTGATGGAGCTAAGCCTAGTACGGCTTTCCAGTTCTTTGAGTCTGTGATACTCTGAATGCAGCTCAAAAGACAACGGCGCCTCTGCAGCACTGCGCCCTTATTGAGGTCTTTGTCACCTAGCTCAGCATGACCTTCCCTGGAGCACTGCTGAGCCAGGCGGGTGAATCACACCTACCCTCTTTTCAGCCACCCGCGACTCTGCTGCCCCTGTTTTAATAAAACTCTGTGAGGGGTGGATGTGCAACACTGCCCTCTACTGGATAAAATCAGAACTGCTCAGCTGTGTGTCATGGGCCTTCGAGCCCTGCTGTTAGCAAATCTCCCTTAGCTGCAGTGAAGTGGAAAGGTCTGCGTCCTGAGCTGGCTCTCGCCGTTGGGTGCAGCGTGTGACAGCTGTGAAGCTGCTAGGGGGACTTGGATTTGGGATGATGCTGGTGTTTTCCAGGGCCAGGGTGGGATGGAGTGACCAGGCTGGGTAAATGTGGGACATTGAAGGTAGAAGCTGGAGGACTGACCGATCTTGCATCATGGTTCTCTTTTCAGAAGCCCTCCTCGCCCACCCTGCTTTGATTATGGTGGGTGGGTAACCAGTACACAGACCCCGTGGGCCAAACTCTCCCCGGGATGTCGTGGGAGAGAGGCTCCACAGACTCCTGGTCACCAACCCCCTCCTTGCCAGCAGGAAAAAGCACTAAAAATTAACGGCTCCCAACCTGGGGGGCAGGACCTCCTTGCGGGGGGGGGCAGGCACCAAAGATTACAGGGGGTTTATGAGGATTCAGTGATATTGAGGTCATTTAGCCCCCTCCCGAGCTCCGCACCGGGCACAGAAGCCCTGAACCTGTCTCCGGACAACCCACCAGAGCCCACCTCTATTCCCCTCAATCCCTGAGAGACGGGGAGAGGCGGGGCCAATGGGATGTGCGGTGGCGGCTGCACCAGGGTAGGCTTCGCTGCTTACTCAGGTAAGAGTCATTGATTATTATTATGATGCAGTAATTGAGTGCTATTATCACTATATGTGTTTGTATGGGGCTATACGTGTCTATGGCTGATGTGGGCTGGGTCGGGGGGCACATGCTTTACCCGGTATTAAGTAGTGAGGCTTTCACTCAAAAAGGTTGGGACCCACTGCTCAAGATCAAGGGATCAACTTCGTTTCTGAATGGGGGGCAGCCTCCACTCCTCGTCCTCACTCCCCCCCCTTGATGCTCCCTGGGCCTTGCTGCAGAAAGCCTCCTGGTTTCCATTGTTTGCATAACAATGATACTGCCACATTCATTATCAAGAGATTCAAAGATTCCCCCTCCCCCCGTTGCTCGTTTGCTGCTGTAGGTTTTGCAAACAGATGGGACTGGAGCCTCTTCAGCCTGCCGGCTCTTCCTTGAAGACTCAGGAAGTGACAGCCCTGAAGGCAGCAGATCAGCAGCAGCCCAGACTAATTTTTCACTCTGTAGCATCCCAAAGGCCAATTCCATGGTTGTGTTCGTGCCGCTGGCCCCTCAGGTGGGTGTCTGTAATGCACCGGAGTCTGCGCAACACAGCTCTCTATTGGCTAGAACCTGTCACACCTGGTCACCTGTTTATAATCCCCCTCTACTTGTTAGTACAATACAGATCTTCTTCTACTGGGGAGAGGCACATGCTTCTGCAGCAGGTTTGGTGGGGGACATGTACGCCTTTCCTTTTCCACTAGGTGACTCTTCCCCTGTGTGTGAAGGACCTGGGTCCGTCATTTGGGGGTTGTGTCCACTTTCTGGTGTGATCTGTTTGCTGGCACCAGGATCCGCAGGTCCTCAGTTAGTGGGGTAGGTTTTGTGTCTCCAGCTCTGGCGGAGATGCACGCACACCCAGCTGGGTGGGAGAGCCCGGGCAGTGCACAGGGCAGCTTTCAGAGTCAGAGAGTCATTGGAATCGGAGCGGGCACGGCCCCTTAGATCATCCAGCCCATCTGCGTGGGAATGCTCCTGTGAGCTGAGGAACCCGTTGGGACCTTAAACAGCCAGAGAAATGCTGCGCAAACCATCGGGGGTGAGGTTTGTTTGCAGGGATCAGGAGCCAGGGAGATGAAAGGGGTTTGTCAATGAAGCAAACAGAGCACCAGTCAGATTGCCCAGACGAGGGCAAAGCAGCTTCCTCCTCAACTCCATCCCCAGCTGCCACTCCATTCGCCTTGTGCTCTGGCTGGGTTGTATATGTACAGCCAACAGTTCTGCAAACTCCACTTCAGGTGCAATGCTAGCAGTGAGTCACAGCAGGGTGTGTCTCAAACACTGCTCAAATGGAATCAGGATGACCACCTCCCTGCTGCCCCAGCCAGGCCTGCTTCCCAGCCAGCTAATCTTTTGGGGGCTTTGCTGCTCTTCTGCAGGGAACCTAGGAGACGGGAACACACAGCCTCCTCCCATGGCAGCATCCCCCAGCTGGACTTTCTGCTGCCAGGACTCTGCACATGGGAACAGATCCAGGGCTGAATTCAGCCTTGAGACACTAAAGGCTGCACAGTGAGTTCGCACCCATGTCACACAATCATCTTTACAAGCTGGGCTCCTCCAGCCTGTGCTCAGATGTTTTGTGCATGATGTTGCCTCTCTAATCCGTGCAAGCATTTCCCACCCGCTCACCCCCTTCCCGCATCTAGTACCTGGATTTGGTCTGATGCGCCCCACTTTGGAAAGGTCCCTTTGCAGCCTATCCAGGAGAATGTGTCACGTGTCTGATCTCAGCTGGAGGGACAGCGCTTTCCAGCCTTCTGGACGTAGATCTTGCCAAAACCTCCAGCCTTCCCCAACCAACTGCACGCACCATGAACACTGTCCAGATGCTGTCACCATACCAAGTTCCGCCATGGTGTGCAAGCAGTGAAGATACCTGTTATATCTCCCTCCTCTGCTTTTAACTCCACCCTTTCTCCCGCCTCTCTCCCCTCCACAATTGTCCTGCTTTCCAGATTCTCAGGTTCATAATTAGCATCTGCAACCTCTGGGCTTCTTCACAAACTGATGAGCTGCTAAAAATACAGCCCCTGCAGGCATCCATTCAACTTCTATTTCTGTATATGTTTTATTTATTTATTTTCACCAGTTTCGGATGAACAAAGCAGTGAAACAAAGGGCAGGAGAAACTGCTGTGATTGCGAAGATGGCATGCAGCCGTTTACTTTGTTCGTTTTAATCACACAAAGTCATCATTTAGTGGGAGCCTAAGGGCAGGGGGAGAAAAAGCTGTCACATTTCTGCCCTCTCTGGACAGATTCCATTTAAAGCTTCCTCAGACATTCCCCGGCAGAACCAACCGTGCCATCACCCTGAAAACCGCTAACTTATCAAGCAAAATGGCCACCCCAGCTTTGAACTGGGCCCGCCAATTTGGAAAGCCATTGGTGTCATTTACTCCTGCCCTATGAATAAGCAGGAGACTGGAGCTGGAATACCTATCACTTCCCCTACAATCAGTGCATCATCCCTTCCTATGAGAACGGCAAGGAAACGGGATGGAACATCTGCGGGCTTCTTCTGTCGTTCCCTGAATTAATTCCGGCTGAGAGACTAGGCCTGTAGTGAGTAGGAGCATTGGCACAGCCATAGCAGATCACTAATTATAGGATTTCAATTTCACCTTTGACTTTTTAAAGCTTTCGACTTTCTCTGAATGGCTCTGTTTCAGTTTCGCACATTGATTCAAGCTTCGTCTATCACTTGAGGGCCATTTGTGTGTGTTTTTATTAACCATTCCTTTGAGCTCGCAGCTTCCTCCTTTACTGAGCAATCCGCTTGGTCCTTCTTTAACCCATGCATCTCCCTGCACTTCTGTTGAGTGGTTGGAGCTAGACAGTTGCCAAAACCCAGGACATTCTCCTCATGCCAGCTGCCATATCACTGACTATAGCATGGTGGGACTCCCCGCCTTGGCACCTCCTGCCGGCTGTCTGGGGAATCAGCCCTCAGCTGGGCAGATGCCTCTTTCTGCGGTGTTTCGTGCCTCTCTGCTCGTCCCTTGCTCTCGTGACTTGGCCCCTTCACTTGGGTCACAGTCTGTGCTCCCCGCCTTCCGAGGGATTCCGCAGTCCGTTCTAGGCCTCTCCCCACGGTGGCCACTGCAGTCCTGCCAGCAGTCCTGTGGAAATCAGGGGCTGAGGGATGGACCTGGGCCCGCCCACTACTTCGGTTCCCGGCCCAGGGACCTTAGGTGCGGCAGCCTTTCACAGCATCTCCCCAGCTCCTCTGTAGCTTTCCCTGGGCCGTTTCCCTGCAGCCCCATTACCTTCCCCACCCTTGATTCAGGGTCTTTGGCTCTGCTGATTCCCAGCAGCCAGCCAGCCAGTGCTCTGTCCAGGGCACTGCCAGTCTTTCCCCCTCGAGCTCCTGGGGGGGCACTGTCCTTGCTCTGCTTTGTTGCTCCTTATATACTGGTGTCCTGGGCCCTGATTGGCTGCCATGCAGCTCCTTCCTATTGGCTGCCTTTCCAAGGGCCTTCTGAACCATTTTCCGGCCGTGAAGGGGCAGGCGTCCCATTACACTGACACGTCGTTGTTTAACACGGGGTTCATTTTTCCTTTTCTGTCTAATAATCTGTAAACTTGTCCCATGTTTAACTGCAGAGCTAATGGTCATGGACTCTGGCCCTCTGTCTCTCTAAGGCCTGCATGTGCGTTCCCGATTGCACTGCCATTTCACTTGCGAGCAGTGCTAACTCTATGACTCTGCCTGGTCTTGCCCATAGTTTTTTTTTATTGTTGCTCCCCCAAAACTGCTACGTGGCCATTCATGAAATTGGGTAATTGTTCAACCTTCCAAAGCCCTGCCTCTTAATTTTAAGTCCATCACAAACTTCTGTATAACTTCCCCTTTTCTCTGCACCCGTGCCCAGGAGATGTATTTTCATAGATAACCTTTTCCTAGGGCTCCTCAAACATTTCCATTACTTCTTCCGAGCCTTCAGTCCTTTCCTCCTCCCAATCTCAGTATGCCCAACTTTTGTGCTAGCCGCTGCCAAAATCTGTGTCACTCTTTGGTTCTCTCCCATTTTACTAGCCCTCGTGGCTTTCACGCATAGTTCAAGCGACTGCTTAACCTTTTCCAGGCCTCTTCAGCATTTCCCCGTAAGTGTTTGAGCTGCTGAGGAATGTACATGTTGCAGTCACACTGCCTGGTCCACGGCCATTTTTGTTTTCTAATCCGTGCTTACGAATTGTTGACTTTCTGCCATCCTTAGTGGCTGGGCCACTCATAGAACTCTGACTTCACTGCAGCTTTCGAGCTAACAAACAGTCTTTTCGCTCAGCCAGTAGATCCGGTGCTTTTAGATCCCGAGGCCCAGAACTCAATTACCCCTCTGACAACACCCCATCCAACTCCAGAGTGTCTCACTGCAATTTTCTTCTAGTGGTGGATGAGTGTCCCTTTCATCAGACATTTGCAGTTTATTTGCTTTTTTCCTGGCTTCGCTAGCACTCCAGGGCTTCCACCATGTGGCATTTCAGCAAAGAGCGAGGCAGGGATTAGTATAAATATTTATATAACTGGCAGCAAGAAAAGACTCATGGAGGCTACACGCAGGATGCTGCTGGAGTCTAAATTCCCTGTCGCTTTCTGCAATTGGTTCCTGTATCACAGAGCTGTGGGCCTGGCTTGACATAAGTAACTTGCCTCATTTCTTAGTGGGCATCATGAATGGCAGGTGAAGTTCTAAACAGGGAATTGACAAACAGTATGCTGGAGTCAGGATGTCTGCGCTTGCTAAGATAAGCAGCGACACCCCATGCTAGGGACTTTGGACAAGATAAACCTGGAATGTAAAGACCAAGTTCCACAGGAAGAGCACATGGACAGAGCATGCTATACAGGGATTGGTTTCTGCAAAACAACCAAGCCAAGCCAAAAATGTGTTATTTAATGTATAGCAAACGCATGTAATGTGTAAATGTATCTGAAGGAAGAGGTTGTTGGTTGTAACTTTGGACGTGTGGCACGCCTTATACCCACTGCAGCAAAGCTCTTCCTCTACCTCGGATGGTCCGGTACTTCCTTCTAGCGGTAGGTCAGGGAACTGCTTCGCCCCTTAATGTTCTTCCACCCTCTAATGGTGGGGGAGGGTAATACCACCTCTCTAAGGTGGCCACTCCCTGCTGGGTCCCAGTCCTGTCTCTGGTTCTCACAGGCCCTTGTCTCTTCGCTGGGGCTCTTGCCCCTCCTGTGAATGGCAGGTAGGGGGTAGGGAGACCTGGTCCCATCCTCGACCCTACAAGTAGCAGCCTTGCACTGTGGCTTCAGGAAAGCTTCTGGGTTCCCTGGGTTACTTCTCCGTGCCCCTTGACTTAATGTCTGTACCCTGCTCAGACAGGGGTCCTTCCTGGCCTCCCTGCCAGGGGAGGCTCTTGACCTCTGACAGCCCCCCTGGGCATGGTGGTGCCCAAACCAAATGTCCAGTTCAATCTTCCCCTTCTGGCAGAGTCTCTTCCCTTAGGCCTCCAGGCCTGGGAAAGGTCCTTTGTCCTCTTCAGGCATGGTTTTTCCCTCTCCCGGTCTTTGTACCTGCTGGGTTCGCTTTTGCCGGCGTTCTGCTCCTTCTCTGTAACCCTGCTGGCTCTTGACAGCATCTTTCCTGCTCACACACTCTGGTAGCTAACCTCACTCCCACAACTCCAGCCACACCCTCACCTGGGCGGGGCCTTGATTGGCTCCAGGTGTGTTAATTAACCTGGAATAACCCCAGCTCAGCTGCCAGGGGAAAAGGGACTTGCTGAGCCTGGGGCTGATATATTGGCTTTCTAGCACTCTCCAGGAACCATCCGGTCTGACCCTGTCACAGCAACCTCTGCACTTGAGTCTGCTCAACGCAGCATAGCTTTCCTGGATAAGTGATGAAATCCAGAGTCGAACTGAGTGTTTTGGATCCCCGGGAAGTGGATGACGTGTTCTCCCAGAACTGGACAAGGTGTTCTGGATAAGCCAAGAGGAAAAGGTCTCAGTGGGAATCCCGACAAAAGCCTGTTAACGGGACAGCATGTCTGGCAATTTTAAGCTTCCCACTAACGTTTTCCTCATGATAGCACACCCTCAACCCAGGGGTTCTGCCGTGTGGATTCCACAGCAACTCCTGCTGCGGGCACTGGGGCTGGAGTACCTGTGGGCAGCCCACGGTTAAAGCCCTTGCACTTTTGCCTCTACACAGTGATGCCTGCTAGGAGAGACTCAGCAAAAAAGTGGATCGGAAGATAAAAGGTTTGCACTACCCTGGATGTTGATTTAGTCAGATATTTTTTAAAAATGTGATAGAGCTTTGAAGCTAAAAATAAGGCTGTTAAGAATGAGAGTTGTCGATATGAGGTTAACGTGACAGCACCCCACGAGAGAGCTATTACTGCAGAGGGGAGAGGCTGCTTCCCTGCCTTTTCGATTATTTCCAACCCCTCCCTCATTGCTCCACGTCCCTCCCTGCCATCTTCCCTTACATGCCTTCCCCACTCTGTCAGGTCCTTTGTTTGCGGTTGGTGGGGAGAGGCATGGATGGAATGTTGCTGCAGGTGAATCCTTCTTTCACCGCTTGAACACGGCCCATGAACCCAAATCTCTGCATCCCAGCCTTGGTCCACTCTGACCTTTCCCTGGCTGCGGCATGACCAAATGTCAGGGATGCGGTGCACTTCAAGTGCAAGGGGTTTCTGATCCGGCTTCTAGACTAGGGGGTTAATTTAGGACGAATGTGTTTTGGGTCTTCAGCAGTCAGTCTTCAAAGATCCAGCCTAGAGCAAGGTGGGGTGAGCTGTGTCTCGCTGCCTTAGGGAGCAGCCTGCTTTGTTTCACTCTGATCTTGGTTCTTGTGTATTAGGGTTCGGGATTCCATGAAATAAAGTAGTGTTATGTCAAAACCTTATGGCTTTTATTTACCTTCTCTCTTTGTGTGTAATGAACATAACAAGGGAGGGCATTTGAAGGACAACGGCACTCACATGCAATAGAATTTATAAGTGTCACTCTGCTTTATAACCACAAAGTAGACAAGCCTTGCAAACAAACATCCCTCCTCCAGCTGAAGCATTCTGGATACAGCTCTTCCTTGGTTCAACCGAGCAGCATGGCATGTCTGTATTTGCACAATGCATCAGAATGTTGCCTTCCTAACTGATAGCTGAATTGATACCTCCTTGATTTGGATAGATCAGATAAGAATTTAGTGAGCTTTGTCCTCCGAAATGAAGCAGTTAAAGAACTGGGACACTGCCTTTCCTGTGGGAGAAGTGGCAAAGGCTCTCTCTCTGTGGACAGGAATTAAAAGGGATTGAAAGGCACCATTTAAGGCACCTCTCCTTCCATTGGATACCCTGTGCTGATGGATCACATATATGGAAGCTGATGTCTGCTTATTCTCATACACAACTGGCTGTGCAGTCAGTAATGCCCCACATTCAAGTGTGTGTGCATGCGCCTTTCGCTGCATGACCACAAAGATTATGTCTTCCTAACACAGTATCTTTCTGGTGACCATTCAATTCACTCTCTAACCAGCAGGAACAGAAGATTCCAGAGACTGAGTGGTCCCAGAAGTGTGACTTCTCATTAGGTGACAGTGCTACCCAGGTGCTAAGACTCTGGACTAGGACTCAGAAGATCTAGGCTCTATTCCCACCTCTACTGCTAACTTTTGTGTGACTTTGGGCAAGTCAACTCACCTCTACATTTCTTTTTGAGTGAGATCAGAAACCTTTGGAGCAGGGACTGACTCTGTCTGTACAGCTCCTAGCACAATGGAAACCCAATATTGGCTGGGGACTTTAGGTGCAACAAATAATTATACACCTATACAATATTATACAAATAATAATGATAATGAAGACAAGAGTTCTGGTGTCTTTACTTATACCACTAAGACAAAGAGTGTCTGGGATTGTTATTGAAATGCAATAGGCATTAGCTTCCCCAGGAAACAAGGTTACAGAGCATGAGCTGGCTGATAAAATTATCACAGCAAGGAGAGCTGGAGTCTTGAGTTGGACACGTTGCAGACAGGAGAGGAGATATTTCTTTCAGGAAGTTGATGAAAGCATTTGGGCCTTGTTCACACACTATGTAGCTGATTCCTCAATGACCCCAGAAACACTCAGTCGGGATGTTTGCTGGAATCATGCCATGTATGTCCCACCTACAGTTTTTAATTTTGATCAAGACTTTATTTGTTCCTGGCCAGAGCTATTAACAACACACTTCTGGAGACAGATGCTGTATCTAAGTGCACCAGTTGGGTTCATGATCAGATTGAGACTGATTCTGAACCTACACCAGAGTTAATCGGGAGTGACACTGAAGTCAACGGAGCTACAGTGTAAAACCAGCATAGATGAGATGAAACTTTGACAAGGCAGGTTTGAACCCATTGATTTCCTCGGCCTGCTTGACCCAGAAAGGCAGCAATAAAGCAAGTCACATTCAGAAAGTTCTTTTTGCAACCATAAGGATTAGACACTTAAATTTTGAAGACACTGATAGGACTCCCACTGGCGTGCTTGTGCTATGTAGCACCTGTGGCCACCTAGGATCTATCCCTATGCTGCACCCCACCACCACTCAGAACTCTATGGCTACCAGATCCCCCTTGCCCCAAATGCCCTACAGACCCTGTCACTTCAGCTCAAGGAGAATCTCCTTCAGGTGTTTGAAGTATGGGGACTATGATACACATTTTGGCCATGCTGATTCTATTCAGTGGAGGGCAGTGGTATAACTGCACATTAGCCAATACATGACTGTAGCACTGAAAGGGAGGTGATATGGGGGAAATGACTCTGTGGATGTGGAGTGCAGCACTTAACTCATTTCAGTCCTGCTGACGCCAGTGCAGAGCCTGGAGCGGAATACACCTAAAAATAAAACAACACCTGGACCTCGGCTGCTGAAGAAAACCTCTGCAGTCTGCAATCATCAGCCTTCGTGAAAATGCTCTGAGCATGTGGGAGCAGGCAAAGGGTCAGCCTGAGGCCCTCTGGTTCTGTAGCTGATTACAGACATGGGGCATATCTCCTACCAAGCACGTTTCCCTGTTGCTATAGCCGACACATTGTCATTCTGATGTGGATTTTCACTTCGATCGTAATCATACTCAGACCCAGACAGGGAACATAATGTTAATGCACCGTGCCTACAGCTTGGAAAGCATGGCAGGGAAAATGAGTTCCCCTTTTCCTGGCAGAGCACTTTTGGTGTCCTGTGAATACAATTCTCACGTTTCTGCAATGTAATACGAACAGCAAAGCCATGGTGACAGCCATCAATAGGCTGATCCACTGGTAGAGTGAGATTCAACACGAAAGTGATACCTAATCCAATAAGGGCGATGTGTGATGTTATGTCAGATATCGATTTGGCTGATACCTTGTTCTGCTTCTTATGTAAAAAAGTCACAGCCAGCGTCCTGTACTTGGATGGGGCCTAGCAGTTAGAGGAGGCAACTGAGTATCACTCCTGATGCACTGTGGGGATCTTGGACAAGTCACTGGATGCCATTGGGCCTTAGAAGCTTAATGCTTGCAAAGCAATTTAGGAGCCTCAAAAGGAAGCTACTGTGGGCATGATCTGAAGTCAATGGGAGACTTTCCCTTTGGATCAGCTCCTCTCTCTCTGGGTGAAGGATATTATCTTAGTGTAATTTATACTGAGGGAAGCAGATCGCTGGAACCAAGGAATTAATTGAGCAACGGCATTTCAGTTTGACTAGCCTTCTGGGAACTAGGAGGCAGAAAGGGAAACTTGTAGCATGGGGGGCTCCATTTTCATGGGTGGAATCCTATTCCTGCAACCCCTGATGTATTACTTGCAAAGCTCTGCAGGTGAAGGGGGAAATAATCACATCATTTATAAGGTTGGAAGAGTCAATGCCTGCTAAGCATAAGAAAAAATATAGTAGACTTAACCAATAGGTTGTCTACTCTGCCATCCTATCTCTGATGGGAGCCCAATGCTGGATGATGCTGATGCACCTAATTGTGCATTTCTTCCTGGTGGGAGGAAATTTCTTCCTGACCCCAGCTGGTGATTAGATTGTGTCCTGAAGCCTGGAGACTGCGAACCATTATAATTGTATCCCATATCATGTTGCTCTTGATGCTGTTCTTATTAAGATTCAAAAAAGGATCAGATTTTTACTTGACTCTTCCTCAGTTATTTGCCTCAATAATTTCCCATGCCAGTAATCACCACAGGTTTACACAGCACATAAGAAAAGCATAGCTGCTCACGCTCGTAGATGTGGTGCTCCATGCACCTCATGCATTTTGTAATGTCCAAGCTTGAATGCATGCATCACTAGACACCACTTCTGTCTAGTAGATGGGAATGTCACATTTGCTCAATGGGGTGTCATTATAAGCCCTAATAGATCTACAGCCACAGGGGATTCTCCTCTAGCTCAAGTGGTAGGGTTAGCCTTGTGGCACCAGAAGACCCCAGCATTCTCCCTGCTTATGACTTGGAAATCTTGAGTGGCTGCATTGTGCCCTTTACCATGACTGCTGGGGATTCCTGGGTGGCTATAGAGCCATGAACAATCAGTGGACATTTTTTGCACTAATTTATACTGTATTGTTCAAAGAACCCTTTTCCAGTTGCTCAGACAATTGGTATTTAGTCACACCTTCCTTCTGGCAAAGCTATTAGCATATACGGACATGCTCTCTTCCTATGCAGCAAGGTGTTCCATGTGCACTTCAATTTGATTTGTCCTGAGTGCTATTCTGGACTCACAGCTAGGTGAATTTTAAGAGGTCTCAGTTCAAATCCAGCCCGGACTCATTTTGTGCAACCATGTAGGTTGCTCTGGTGTGAGGGAGAGGAGGATCTAGTCCTTTGAGCAAAGGAAAACAACATTTGTTATATCGCCTGATCCAACTTCCATTGGAGTCAATAGGAGCCTTTCCACTGACTTAAATAGGCATTGAATCATTCCCACAGGATGCACAATAACTTTGGTGGCTGCCACTTTTCTCTAGGGAATTTCTGTGGGAGCTGCTAAGAACCAAGGGAGAAGCAATCCAGGGGTGGACTGAAGAGATCTCCGCCAACAAGTACCTTTTCTGGTTAACCCGCTGCTCAGCCTACCAAGAAAGTGAGGGAGGAAAGAGAGAAGCGAAGTCAGAGATGCAATATGACAGCACTATGCAAACTGGTGGAGAAAGGATGGATCTCATCTGTTCAGGTACATTGAGAAACCCGTCAGTCACACAATGGTTTACAAGGTAGAGTTTAACTTAATTTCAGCTAATATGCAGAAATGTTTCTAATAACAAGCTGTCAAGGGAGCATGGGAACAGGCAGGGAAATAGACAAGAGGGAGAGCAAGGAGGAGAAAGAGCAAGAGAACAAATGGTACTCGCTCTCCCTCCTCCTTCCTTTTCCAGCTGCCGCATGCACGCACACACACACACACACACACACACACACACACACACACACACACACACTCTCTTCCTTCCTTCTGCCTCTGATATGTCTTCTAATCCAGTCAGATTTCTCCTGAGTTACCCACATACCCTGAGAAAAGAACAGCACCTTTGCAATGGCCCATATGGGATTTCCCTCCAGTTGTTGGAGACCCGAGCTTCAGGCACTGCTGCCTTGTGCTGTATAAAGACCCGACTCCTTGCCAAGATTGTTTCCATTTGTGAGTGATGAACCTGTGGGAATCTCACACACGCCTCCATTGCTCTCGGCCATCCCACTTAGAGGGCTATGAAATGATGGCCTCGCAGAGATAAATCCTACAGGAACAGCTGGTTCCATCTTCGCAGTCTCAGTTAAATGGGTCCAAGCTCAGTTCTCTTTCCATTCCACCTCAGCCCTCTCAGTGATGATACATCCTATCTCCATGGTGCCTTGACCATCCTACTGGAAGCACTGCATTCCCCGGGGTACCCTCTACCACCACGCCAGCTGTCTCTCATTCTCTGCCTGGATTGCACTCTGATCCTGAGATGACGCTAAGGCCCCAGAGCTATGCCACCAGGCCTATGTCCCCTCCACCAGGTGCTGCAAGTTCCACTGGAGTTTTGCCATTTCATGTGGGGTTCCATCCACTCTGCCTCTCTGTCGATCTCTTTCAGCTCCACTTTCATAGTGGACGATTTACCTAATGCTTTAAACCATTAGAAAAACCCTTCCATTCCCAGACGCATCCCAAATAAATCCCAGCTCCAAAACTAACGGTAACTGCTTCCACCATTAGCTTCTTCCTTTCTATCCACACCCCTCCCCTCCTCTTCTCCATTTCCCCATCCCCTGCCCTTCCTCCTCCCCTCGGGATAGTAATGCTGGCTGGAGTTTCCCATTAAACCAGCCACTCTTGTAGAAAGGGGAACTGACATGATGAATGCTGTTCAGTGGGGAAGGCAATGAGTGTACTCACTGGAATCAGGAGACAGGCACATTCTCATCATCCAGTCATTAGCGTTTCCCAGCAAGGAGCTACCGGCTCAAAAGAACCAATTCTATGGGCCCCAAGTTGCGTGTGGCGCAAACCCTAAGAGGGAGGAGGGAAAGGAGAGAAGTCACTGGGTCGAAATGTCTTTCTTTTTTAGTATTCAACGCCAAATCCAACTTGTGCATCAATGGTTAAAAGCTGAAATGACCTTCCAAATCATGTCCTACTGGCCACGTGGAACTCAACATTCCAATTCCACTTTCTCTGAGGAGGGGAGATTTATTTCCCATCCTTTGAATTTTAGCAGCTCCTCAGAGGTTATAAACATCCTTTGAATTTTAGCCCCACTCGCCACCCCCGCCCCCCCCCACCCCACCTCTCACTTGCTCCTTTTCTTCTCTGTTTCCTATGGATCCCTTGGGATTGAAGACCCCCAGAACAACACCATTTTTCTTTCCACGCTTTACAGACAGGTGCTGAAGAAGCAACTCATCATATTCGCTGCTTTGATTCGGTGCTTTGTAACAGACCCCACCACTGCTCCCTTCTGGGCTTTGGCAGTTAGCATGATGATCCATACGCATTCACGATCCTGTGGCTATTAATAACCATAAACTCTACTGGTGTCTTTACAGTAGAGTGCCACCCTCACCACTTCTTTGACCCACTTTATCCTTCCTTAAAAGGGTATAACCCGTGTTCTTAACATTCCTATTATGCAAATCTTCCCACCAGGTCTCAGTAATGTCAATTATATCACATTTCTTCTCATCAGTGAGAGTTGGCAATTCTTCTTGCTTGTTACTCAGACTCTTAGCACTGTTATATAAGCAGCTGAAACATGTCTTCCCTTCAAATTCTTTTCCACATCAGCTCAATTTGTCCACAACTCCACCACTGCCACATCTGGCAGGGTATCTCCGGATTTACACACCTGTGTCATTAAGATCAGAGTTGATTCCTACTGATTCAGTTTGGAGCAGCTGCCAAAGTCCAGTCCTCTCCTCTCCCGCTTCCCTTTCCCTTCCCTCCCGTCCCTTCTTCCTTTGACACAGTCCTTGCTGTCACTCAGGCTACTTTGGTAATGAGCTGAGGTCCTCTGGCTGGGAAACGTGAAGTCCAATAACCATTCATTTGGTTTTCTCCGTGTGGATCAGAAAGAGGCAGGATGGATACACAGAGCAGATGCATGGATGATTGGACAGAGAGTTATCAGATTCATGTTCCGGACGTACATAAACAAACATTGGACCCATTGTTCTCCACTCATTAAAGCACCTTCCCCAGCAGTCGGCTGACAGTTCACCAAACTGGCTGCAATGTCATTATTTAAGCCTGATATTGCCTCAGTTGGGTGCAGTATTTGCCTTTCCAGGCAGGCAAATTTGAGACAGCCTGAAACGTCATTTGGGGTCCCCCAGGCGGTTCACCCAAGTACATCGCTCTCATGCTCACTGCTTGTTTGCCCCACTGCAATCTGGGTCCCTGTAGCTACAGTTTGGGCAGCCCATCTCTGCTCCTGTGCTGTGAGAATCGGTTTCGAAGGAGGCGCGTTGTCTCCCTTGTCAAGTGGTCAGGAGAGATTTGGACACTATGAGTAGGTTACAACATTGTGGCAAGAGAACTGAATGGACACAGACACAGAGGTTGATCTAGCTCTAAGTGAACTAGGCAGCTGAGTAGAGTGGGAGATTTCTGGGCAGCCGCCTAGGGTAGGAGATTTAACCTGGCTGCCTGTCCATGTCCAGGCCAAATTTGAGTGGTGTTGCAACCTAGTACCCTGGCTCACAAGACCACTCAATCAAATTTGGCCTGGCTGCCCCTCCATCATGACAGTGGGGCAGGCAGGTCAAATCTACCACCCTAGGTCAATCAGGAGGGGGCCAACTCACTGAAGTTTTGGCTAAGGCAGCAGATTATCCTGAGTGATCTCCGCACAGGCATGAGTTACCATGCTCCTATTTGTATGTACTGACAAGCAGGTTCTGGTAAAATGCTGGCTAAGTGTGTCATGTGCCCCTCTAGTGGCTGGTCTACATAGAGGATAAGAGCCTACCACTGCTTCTGGCTAACAAACGTACTCCTTTAGCTCCACTAGTAGCATCCTGTGCTGGTAGGGGCACATTTTCAGATGCTTGGCCCCCACAACTGGGGGCAGATTTTCAAAAGAGCTCAGCTCTTGGCAGCTGTGAATGCAGTGCTTACAGCTGGCTTTCCCAAATAGCGCAACATGCAACATGCACTTTACCTGCTCAGCATTTTGGAAATCTGGCCACACACCTGGGGGCTTTGTAACTCATATCCCTGTGGGTGTGAAATGCCCACAACTCCAGCCCTTCCCCCCACCCTCCCATTCACTGTCTGGGTTGGAAACTGTTTGGATCACAACTTAGACCATGTCTGTAGACGGACATGCAGTCATGAGAATAAAGTTCATCACCACAGTTCAGGGCAAATGCCCCTGTATGACCCCTGTCTGGTCCACCAAGGGCACCTACCGTAGGCTCCTGGCTCCTCGGCCATACCTATCTTGATGGAGACATATGTCTCACTCCCTCCTGGCCAGGGTAGTTTCAGGCTGTACTGTTGCCTGCCTGCACTGTGAATGCTCCAGCAAGTCAGACTGTCTAAGCAGGGTTGCTTTGCTTTCCTCCTCAGAGGTTATAAACGGCGCAATTACCCAGAGTTATAAAGTACCACACAGCTTCTCCTAAACGAGGACATTTATTCTGCAGGTGAAAGCATTACAGGGAAAACACTAAAATAATAAAAGAACCCATATTCATGCTAATAAGCTTATGGGGGATCACCCCCAACTCCAATTAGGACCGTGGTAGGAGTCAGTCCTTCAAAACCCCACCAAGGGGATTTTCTGTGGTTACAAGTTCATAACCACTTTGGCTCAGACCAATTTCCCTCATGGATCTGAGAGTCTCTCCTTAATATAATCTGGGCTTCTGATCTTGTCCGCGTGTAACAGGTGATCAGCAGACTGAGATCCTCTTCTCAAGGCAAAGCTTCAAAAGGCAGAATTCTTGAATAACCAGAGGGGTACATTTGTATATGCCTCCCCCTCGAGATTTCCTAGTGGAGATAGCAAAGAAAGGAGCCCTCAGTAATTGTAATAACTGGCGTGGTATTACACTTTTATCTCTGCCAAGTAAGGGATTGCATAAGGTCATAGTCCTGCATATGTCAGACGCAGATGATAGCATTCTCAGAAAAGAGCAAGCCAATTTTTGGGAAGGGTGTGATACACAGATCAGATCTTTACTCTATGAAATATAGTAGAACAGTGCTTAGAATGGCAACAACTTTGCATACATTTTATAGACTTTAAGAAGGCTTATTCTATGGTGTATTCTGTGGGTTTGTGGAATCCCTCTGTGTATAGTTATCATTAAAAGCTTCTATTCCAACTTTACATGTAGTGTTGACCACAGTGATCTCAGTTTTAAAGTCAACACTGGAGTACGGCAGGGGTGTTATGTCTGTAATCCTCTTTAACATTTGCCATTGATTGGGAAATCCGGCGTACAACAGAAGACATACAAAGAGGTGTTAGATGGACACCCTTCTCATCCTGGGAGACCTGGACTTTGCAGATGATCTTGTTCTCTTACCACATACCCATCATGATATACAAGACAAAACAAGCCGGCTCAACATATTCAGCCAGCAAATTGGATTGACAATCAATCGCAATAAGACAGAGATCATGATTTTTGATATTGCCTCACCATCACCAGTACGGTTAGAGGATTATGTTCTCACTAATGTAAATACATTCACACACCTGGGCAGTACCGATGAGGCAGGGATGGTGCAACATGTCAGGATATTTGGAATAGAATCCATAAAGTCAGGAACACCTTTAGGAGCTTAAATACAGGCTGGAAATCATCAAAATATAACATCAAAACTAAACTCAAGATTTATCAGAGTTGTGTACTTTCAACACTACTTTATAGTGCAGAACCACTTTATAGTGCACTACTTTATAGTTCTGGGGAATGGCAAAGTATAACATGTCCAAGCTGTCTTCATTTCATACAATCTGCCTCAGAAAAATACTCCGTATCTTTTGGCCTAGAACAATCTCAAATCAAGATCTATTCAGACAGTGTAACCCAGAAGATATGCGCACCATCATTAGAAGCAGGCTTTGGAAATGGATTGCCATGTGTTTTAGGTGGAAGTTGATTCCATCACCAGAATAGCAATAAGATGGACACCGGAAGGCATGCAAAAACGACACCAACCGAAAACAACATAGTGAAGAACTATGGAAGCTGAGCTGAAAAACTTGGGCACAGTTGAAAGACTGGCCAGAAACGGACAGGAGTGGGAGAGCTTCGATGCTGCCCTAAGGGCCAGAGGTGTATTGGGGGACTAACTAGCTAACTGAGATTTCCTGGGAAACTCACTTAACTTTAAAGTTCATTCTTGTCTGGCACATTGTTTCAAACAGTCCTTTGAAGCTGATGACCCTTCCCAGGGTTTACATTAGTGGTGTCTCCCCATAGAGATTTACATACAATTCCCCCATAATACAAAGAACATTTGCGCTTTTAATACAATGAACTCCTAAAATACTTAACCTGAATTCAATAAGGTTTGACTTAATTTAATAAGGTTTGTCCAGGATGTTGCAGGAAATGGCCATATCTGTAACATCCATGCCCAAGAATCTCCAGGATCTCTACAAAGAGAACCCATTAAAGCCTCATAAAACCTCTCCGTAATAGATAAGTGTTGTGTTTTATTCCAAACACAAAGAGCAAATATCTTCTTTCAGTCAGGATGACCTTTACTTTGCACTAAGAGAATGACAAAACAAGCAGACAACAGAGGCAGGATCTTTGTGAGAGACAATACACTGCACATTCACATCTCCTCTCAAGATCTGCCTTGGAGTGAGGACAAAAGGGTGGCCTGTCTCTCCAGACAGTACAGCCCTTAGAGATTTAAACATGTATCACCTTCAAAACAAATGTGTAAGGATGACACGGGTTGATATGCCACTTTAAAGAGCAACAGGAATTTTTCAGTGGAACATTTTCTCATCAGAAAAATGCTGATTGGCCAAATCCAAAACTGTGTGGGAAATGGGCTAGTTTTGATTAATTTCTCAGAAAGAAAGTTTCAAAATGCTCAAAACATCCCCTTTTGATATTTTCTAAACAAATAAAAAATCCAGCTCTCAGTTCACAACGACATTTTGTTTCAAAATCTAAGCTATAGTTAAAAAAAAAAAAGTTGAAATCAAAATTAAACTTTTCAAAAATGTTGGAATAAACCATTTTGATTGAACGAAACCAATTTCAGAAGGGAAAAAAATTCAAAAGCTCAAAATTTTTCCCAGGATGGGAAAAACCACGTCTCACCCAGCTCTGTGTCACGCTCCTGTATTTGTTTTGTGGGACATGCACATTTACATTCACAGCTAAACACAAGGAACAACATTTTGCGACTTCCTCTGATTCTTCATTTTAACTTGGAGATTCACCTTCAGTGAAAATATTTTCATTTATATCATCCTCAGGCCCAATTAGATAGTTAGGGCCAGCTGCTGTAAATTCCACTGAAATGTGACAGGCCTATACCAATTTTACACCATCTCAGGATCTCATTTTGTTTCCCAGTAATTACATGCCAAGATCATTAAATTCAGTTCCTGGACCTTTCTCCCTTCCCTACACCTTTGTCCTGTAACAGCTAATCAGTATGTTTTTTCATTCCCTCCTCTTTTATCTCCAGCACATATGTCTCTGATGCGAAGTCCTCCTCCATGTAGACCATCTATCCCATCTTTCTCCCATGTATCCACTCTTCTAGATTCCTACTAGGTAATATGATTGTCCTGCAGTATCCAAACCTGGTTCCTTATCATCCCCTGGACATTTATGTTAGTAAATGGGGGAGCTGAGCTGGAAATGACCCTCCCCAAGTCTTGGGAATAAGCCAGTACACCTGCACCCACCTGTGTGATTTGGTGGTCTCCGTTCTTCTTAGAATAGGTCACCAAGGCCACCACGGCAGACAGCACTAACAGACCACCTTGCTGTCAGTATCAGCCAAACGTCAGATGAGTCGTGGAGCTTGACTTCACCTGTCAGCCCTTGCGATGGCAGGGCTAAGATATGGATGAGGGGGTTCTAGGGCAGCATGCCCTGCCGCTGCCCAAGCTGCACTTTTAATGCAGATGAATCGAGGCATCTGCAGAGTTCTCAGAGGAGCAACTTTCACCAGCTGTTCATTCGCTACCTGCTCTTGAAAGGAAGAGAGGCGTGCAGGAGAGGCAGCATTAGGTGAGGGCAGCTGAGCTTGCTGCTTGGGCGATGAGGGAAGGGAGGGTGTTGGAGGAGGAGGGAGAGAAGTTCTGTATGCACAGATCTACACACAACTACGATAGTGCCAGCCTCACGTGTTCAAAAATCACGAGACTGGTTTACAAATCATGAGGTCTTTTTAAAAAAGTAACAAATGGGGGTGGGGTAGGGTAGGTCTTTTGGTTCTTCAACCTTCACGGTGCCCTTGGGGCAGATTTTCAAGCTTTTCCCCACAACCATAGGGGAGAGAATCATTTTGTTTTAAGTGAAAGCTGAGAATCTTAATCACAAAACTCCAGGAGCTGGGGCTTTAAGAAAAACCCCTCATATCACAAGACTAGTAATAAAATCATGAAAGCTGGAAACACTCTGGTTACCCAACTGCAGCTACACAATTTCTGCATGGAGGCATACTGTCACGAAGCTGTCCATGGTAGAGCTGCATGGGAAGCTCACACATGAGAGTCCAGTTACCCTCATGCCAGCGGGTACTGTGAGGTGTGTCTTCCCGGCGGGCTGGCTCTCAACCCTCCAACTGCACCCTCCGGGCTGTTTTCGTCCCCTCTTGGGGTCTCGGGTGAAACAACGAAACTGCCCACAGTCAGCAAACATGAAACCCTTTCCCCCTTTCAGCTCAGGGGATCCACACCCTGCTTCTGTGAGGGTCTGCAAGCTGCCAGACCTCTCTGGCAAACTGGAGAAGCTCAAGAGTCAATTCCCTTCCCAGGGTTACCCCCAGCTGAGGGGCATTCCCTCCTTTTAACTCCTCCTCCAGTCCTGGCAGGATCTGCAGGTGCGGACAGGTGGGGCTGCTCCAGCCCAAAGCAGCTCCTTAACCCCTTCCATCCTAGTGTGGGGTTTATATACCCCATCATACATAGCAACTGGGTATGGAATTTAGATGGGCAATCGCATGTACATTTTGTGCACCCAATTTACTCTGAAATTTCATTGTGCCTAGTTCCCCGGTGGGATTTCCGAAAGGGATATTTTTTATGCTGGTTTGCTGTAGTGTGAGAGAAGAAGCAAGCCCCATGCCCTCCCTGAGACAGAATATGGCAATTTGAGATGCATATTCAGCATGAGCCATTGAGGACAGGGAAGAGGGGTTGTCCAGAATTTGAACCTTAACCTTGTCATCAGGAGCCCTCTGTCTTTCTTACAGGATTTCAACCATTCACATGCCTTGATGTGCTACAACCGTGAAATATCACACCTTTGCAGCTGGTGCTCTATAGGCCTGCTGCGCTTTAAAGCAAAGCTCTCAGTAAAACGAGTGGGTCCAATTTCATCCAGCAGAGGGCAATGGCACCCGCATACACCAATGACTGTGTTACGCTCAATGCAAAAATCTCTGTTGCAGAAGCTACTTATTGCCGGAGCGGTGCATGCTCGTTCCCAGTTAACACTGAGCAAGAACAACATCTAGGGGTCAGCTGTATAAGTAGCAGGTGTGTCTCCTTATCCCCGGGGGGTGTTTTGTTTCCTGTGGGAAAGGTAGTTCAGGGACAGGATAGGTTAATCCACAGGCCAGTTCTCTGTTGCCCGGTAGCCCATGCAATCAGTTTCATCATTGCATAATGGATATAAAACACAATCATTGTGATCTGGTAGCATTTTATGCCTGCTTTGCACTGATGTGATTTACTATGCAGAAATCTGGGCTACATGGCTCCTTATGACCTTGGGTACACCCTGTGGGTGTATAGGTGTAGGCGGAAACAGAGGTAAAGATAATCCCTGATTTAATTCAGAACCATACAGTAGGAGGAGGTGACATTTAGCTATATGCCTTCTTCCACTTCCCTACCTGGCCACTCACACGGCTCCCTACTCCCTGTCACCCACAGGATATATTATATCCATACTAATTTTGCAGACGGTAAATGACATGACATACCCTGTGTAGCTTCATCTCATTAGAGAAGGTTAATTTAAACAGACAATCAACAAAATACAGAAAATTAGTTTGGAGAGAGGATTTTGCTGTGTCGCTGGCACACAATGCATTCACAACCCCAACATCTGCCACCACTAGAGAGAAAATGCTTGGGGGAAAAAAATAAATAAATAAAAACCCACCTCATTGCTATTTCCTCTGATGAATGGTGAATTTCCAATTAGCATTTTAATTACTCAAGCCAGACTTTCATCTGCCTTGATGATCACAACACACTCCACAAGCAACACGTCAGAATGGGATGAGAACCAGGGTGCCAAGCAGAGTAACATTTCTGCTTGGTTTACCATCTGAGCCTTTGACTCTCACCAAACAAATCCCAGAGCAATAGTTATCCCCTGGGGTGTTACAAAGGTGAACCAGAGTGTCCCTCCCCTGAGCAAATCCTACAGCAAACACATCCGCAGGGCCTTGGATACTGCACGCAACTGTCCTTCACTCAGAGCAAACCCATCTCCAGGAACAAATCCCACAGCAAATCCATCCTTACAGACACATTTCCTATGTCCTTCACCTGAGTTAATCCTACAGCAATCTTTCCCCAGGGGATCTACAGATGCCCCTACTCCATGCCCCTCTCCCAAGGATACCTTGTATATGTAACTTAGCCACATTGTGCATATCAATATACAGGAGGCGTAATTTTTACTATATGCTCAATATGATAAAACACCATATATTCACTAGGGCATCAGGCTATGGCTCCTATGGTAAGTGAGAACCAACATCCTCCTAACTGTTGCATTCAACTCTATCACTGCAATAACCAGAAGGGTTTTGGATGGGGCAGCCTTCTAATATGATCTTGAATTTAAATGCCAGCCTGTGCATGTTACTATAATGGAGCATAAAGCCCCTAGTGGCCTTTCACTCTGGAATTGAGAATGGAATTGCAACTCAGAAGTTGGGTCAGATGCACAGAGGATAATTGATAAAGAGACTGAGTCAGCTGAAGAATTAGAACATAGCCACTCCCCAAAGGAATGGGTAACAGTGGGGTAGTATTTTAAAAGGCAGCTGTTTAAAAGGTTCTGTTTGAGCCTGTAAAAAACTGCGTCCACAGGTGTTCATACACAATTGAACTGCAGGCACAAATTGCATGCACAACTGAATTGCAGGTGGTATTCTGAATACTTGTACCTCTAACTATTCAGTTAGGGGAACAACCCAGATGAGGAGAATAACAAAGGACTCAGCTTTGCACCATAGTTTATTGTGAGGGTGCACAAATGTCTCATCTCTGGGAAAATATACCCAGATAATTCTCCCACTAATAACAGCAGTTAATTCGCTAGGGGCCTGATCCATAGCCCATTAAAGTTAATGGAAAGCCTCCTAGTGTTGCCACTGGTCTTTGGGTCTGGTTCTAGAAGAGTAACAACTGCATTCTGCTTATCACCTTCCTGAGGATAACCTTTGACATGGTAGGGAGTGGAGCTGAAAAGGTTTGAATGTTTGGATGCACATCTCATGATAAGAGGCCCAAAATACTGTCATTTCTTCTATAAAGGGTAGAAACACCTCAAGAATATGTTTTTTCCCCATTCCACATCCACAGACGGCTCAGAACTCAAAAGGGCAGAGGTGCACATGAAGTATAAAGATTAACCAGACATCTCAGACCCTTCAGAAAGTTTTGGGATTCAGATTCAATACTAAAGATGGCAAAAGGGTTGTGGTTTCTGATTATTCCAAACCAGGTCACCCATTCCTAACTGGGCAGCCCTTGACATTGATCCAGAAGCAGCATTTGTAGAGTTGTGTAGGACAAGCCCAGGGGAAAAAATTATACCCCGCTACCACCATCACCACCCTTCAGGATCTACTCTGCTTGCTAATGAACTTCCCTTCAAAGTCTTGATTAAGGTACATCAACAACCATCCCTCTGTCTTGGTCTCTCCTATCTCTCCTGATGTCCCATCTGAACCAAGCTGAGACCAGGGTTTCTCAGATTAGGGACCTCACCAATGGAAAACCTCTCCCAGAGAATGTACACTGATGTCCTTCTGCAGCTGATCTCCACAGATCACTGAGAGGCTTTTCTCTAAAGACTGATGGATCTGTGACTATATTTTGCCTCTCTTTGGCCACCACCTACTCCTCTGCATTTCTTTTCAGTGCCTGCTTTTGTTTGCTGCTCAAATCCTGGCAGGCTCCAATTTATTTTACATTTAAAAAAAAAAAATCAGATACTCTGTTGGGTGATAGACACGTTCTATCAAATTTGTATAAAGTAGGGGCCTACTTGGATGTGCAAAAATGCATGTACAATGTACACGTACATAATGTACATAATGCATGTACATTATGCATTAAGTTGCAAAAAATACAATATACACAAATTGCATTTGTTTGGAAAATGTGCATGCACAACACTCATTCACTCACAAAACTGCATGTGCATTTGACTAAAATATGAACATTATTCTTTTTTTTATAGTACCAAAAATAGCACTTCACAGTCAGACTGAGAAAGACAAGGTCCCTGCCCCAAAGAACTTATAATTTAAACTTGAAGAAGATGATGCACGCCATTGTGGCAAACAGTAGGGGAAAAGCATTAGGAAGAACAAGAGTTACAGTTCCAGCAATATATTGCAAATATAGTGCAAAGCAAGTGTTTGCATAGACAACTGGTAACTTAGGCTTCTCCATTATAATGATGCACACAGAAATACCTGATTCATGTGTGTAATCAGGGCTGGTTCAACCACTAGGCAAAGTAGGCGGTTGCCTGGAGTGGCAAAAATTTGGGAGGGCAGGGAACTTTTCAAGAAACTACATAAGTAAACAAACAGGCTTCAGCAGTGGAAATAAAAGGCCTAGGTCTACTGATATACATCCACATTTACTGACATACATACAGATTTCCATGTGTTTACATTGCAGTCTTTCCCAAAATTATAATGCTAAATGCAGAATGTGTATTCATCCTAATGCACAATATTCATTTTCAAAAGTTAATTGGCGGGGTTGCAATGCTGAAGGATCGCCTAGGGCACCTCATACTCTTGCACCAGCCCTGTGTGCAATTCTGCTGATGGGCCACACAAATGCTGACACAAGACTAAGCATGGGCCTCTGGATTTTAAAATGTGGTTCTTTAAATACTAAATAAATCCCTCGCTGAATGTTAAATCTAATCCCAGCTCCTTCCTGGATCCTGCTTTCTCTCTCTCGCGCTCTTCTTTGGATCATTCTGAACAATAGCATCTGAATCCACTCCCTCCTCCTTTTCCCTCTGTAACGGCTCTGCACAGGGCATGGCTTAGTCACCTGGAGAAGCTCCTTGTTTGACGGATGAAGCATCACCAGCAATGAAATGGCAGTGTAACAGCGTAAATCCCAGAAGGAGACAGATGCTGTTTGATGAGCTGAGACACCAAATAACAGAGACTTTCCAAACTCCCCACATCTGTCCCCTGATCTCTTTCACTGCATCCCCTTCTCCCTCCTCTTCTTCCAAAGCCCCCACCTCTTCCTCCACCATTCTCTCTGCCTCCGAGAGGCCAGCGATAACAGTTTCATAGGGTTTAATTGAAGCAGACAAGCGGAGCACTTCGCCTCCGATCTCCTAAAGAGGCCGGAGCACAGAGGAGTTTATTACATCATAAATTAGAGCATGAAAAGCTAATACATTTTATACATTTGTCAAAGGGGGGGAAATGTCCTTTGCTGCTAGGCTGCTCATAGCAAATCTGTCACGCTGGAGAGAGAGCTCTGAAATAGAAGTATTTACAGTCAGACCCAGCCCTGGGATAGAATAGCAAAGCTGCTGCCCATTACAGGACTACATCATATACCGAGATAAAGTTCTCAAGCAATACGGCGTCAAAGCCCTTCATAAAGCCATCTCCATTACATAATGAAAAGGACAGGGCTTTGGCAGAGCTGCCATTTACAAAATAGCACTGGAGATGAAAAGACAGTGTAATGCACCCATCCGACCCAGGCACACAATGCCTCTTGTAGTATTGTCTGAGGTTCAGCCCTGAGACCCAGGGCAGAATAAAGCATGCGGCCCAGTAGGCAGTGCCGCAGACGAAGCCACGTGAGACACAGAGAATAATGTGCCCTCGCAAAGTGGATGTGCACTGCCACTCCTGGAGACATTAAGAGACTCGGGGGATGTGATAGGAACATGCTCTCGGCATTGGCCCTGTAACTGGAAGTATGAATTTTCCTGATTCTTTGCTGGGAGGAGAGCTGAGAAATGAGGGAGAGGGAAGAAAAAGAGGTCAGACCCCGAGCTGGTGTAAATCAGTGTAAACCCACTGAAATCTTGGGATTTGTCCAAGAGCCATCCCACATTCTAATTTTTGCTCCTTGTTTTTGCTTTCAAGAGCCCCGGGGAATCAGTGCATTTCAGCAGAGACATCCTCGCCATTCTGCTCCCTTCTGCCCTCCCTTCTCCCCAGCTTGTCACGTTCCAGCCACCATAGGGGACAGATTAAGTCGCCTGATACCTCCTATTGAAATGACGATGGGTCACATCTCTCTCCCACTGCAATTCACAATGCAGGTCAGGGAAGGCATTTCCAGGACATAATCTCCCTCGGAAGAATCAGCACATCAACGTTCATTAAGATAAAGGGCAGCAAAAGGCAACAATAATTAAAACTTAGTGTTTGCCTTCCCAGATGAGCAAGGAGAAGAGAAGTGGGGATGGCGGGGGGAGGAAGGGGGGGGAAGGATGCTGTGTTTAAATCTGACATCCCCACAAAACCAGGGTTATCCAGGCAGCAGTACAGCAGTGGTGACTCTAGGTCTACCGTTCCAGTCTGCAGCATAACAGGCCACGTGTTCACTTCCGAAAGTGCCCCTCTGTGCTCTGGGGGGCTGCTGGGCTGTCCAACAAAGGCCTGCCGCTGCTTTGAGCTCCCTCCTGGAACATGTCTACAGTCTGCAGTGCTGGGCCCCTTGCCTTTGTGGACACTTCTACCTTTAGGAATAGGGCTATGCTGGAAGGGAAGGCTGGAGAGCATACCTCACCAGACGGTGCCAGGACCCTGGACAGCTCCAAACAATGAGGTGCTCAAATGGCATGATTTGCTGCTACTCCCCTTCCAGATTCATAAGGCCCCAGCAAAGGGAGGGCTTCTGGCATTCCTACAGCAAGAATAGATACTGTCTTGGTGGTCAAGTCAGACTTGTTCCCTGGAGTAATAAGCACCTCAAGCACACAGCTGTTTGCCTTCACTTTACTGTCCAGCCGGGATGTATGGGGATGGGGTATCTTCTGCAAGCCAGAGAGCAAA
The DNA here is from genome assembly GCF_026122565.2 of Emydura macquarii macquarii. Taxonomy (NCBI): domain Eukaryota; kingdom Metazoa; phylum Chordata; order Testudines; family Chelidae; genus Emydura; species Emydura macquarii. The sequence continues at coordinate 13,972,081 of NW_027130828.1, forward strand.
GTGCTTCGTCCCTCACAGCCCTCCTGAGCTGTGGCCTTCCTGCCGCAGCTGTCCTATTGAGAGCGAAGCAAAGCTCTCTGCCTATAGCCTAGACGGAAGCTAAGCTGCTTCATCCCCCTGGTGTCAGGAATCCCAGACAGCGCAATGGGTGGGACTCACTTGTCACCGGTAAGAGGTGGGCATCTCTGAATCTGACAAGGAGGGCAGGGCTGGGGAAGGCGGGGGATGATCAGGCAACATGGGTGCAGGCGGTGGGGCATGACTGCTATGGCCAAGAATATGATCTCCATCCCTTTTCCCCTGCTTACGTCAGCATTCGCTACCCGCAGGACAGCCTGTCAACAATCGGTGTGAGGGACTGCCCAGCCTTGCACTGGGAGAACAACTGGCAATACTCAATAGCCTCAGTAACCACATTCACCCGAGGCAGCCTTGGCTAGGATCGCAGAAACAGTCCCCCAGACTCCCACACGTTTTCTTTTTTGAGAACTAAAAAATCCACCAATCCCCCCCAGATATTTGTATTGCTATCCCACAGCCTCTCTCCTTCCTGCTCCTATCCAGGACTGGAAGCAGAAGTGCTGGAATATCAGGAGCAGAGCTGCTCTTATGAGGTTTCCAGTTCCACCAAAGACTGTTGCCATACGTTTTATGGCTCAGTTTTGCAGATCCCATCCCTCCCTGGATGAGCATTGGGCATGATCTGGGTCAGAGATGTCACCCGGGGAGCCTGTGATGGAGCCAGGAATTGAATCCAGATCTCCTGAGTTCTAGGCCATTTCCTTATCGTCTAAAACATCCTTCCTCTCCAATGTTCCCTGTTTTTAGAGTGGAATTTCTCCCTCAGACTCATTTCCTCCATTCCTCTTCCCTCATCTCCCTGGGAACTCAGTAGGGTTTGATTTCCAGCAGGGCATTCAAACGCATGATGTTGGAGCAGGCACAGAATACATTCGCCCAGCCCCATTACAAACTTTCTGAGCACCACTTACCACTAGAGCTTTGATCTCCCCCAGACATTTGGTTTTGCTCTCAAGGTTTCCAGATTGTCTGGTTTATTCAGTCACTGATGGAAGCTGCCAGACAAAATACTCCAGATTAATCTCTCTCTCTCTCACTTTCTTTAGAAACTTTTAATTAGTCCCCGACTCAGTGCCATTATTAGTATTTGTTATTAAGTATTAAAATCACTCACCCCCACCTCCCTCTCCTTCTGCTTCCCATTTCCAGCCTTTTGTTTTAATTGTTATATTTTTAAATCAGTGATCAGCCGAGCTTCTCTAATGATCCTGGCTCATTTAAAGGGCTTATAATTCTAGCACAAAACTCCAATAAAAAAAGCAGCACACTCGCTCGGAATCCCTTGGGGGTGTTTAGCAGCCAGGAACACAATAAACTCATTTACTACTTGCCTGTTCCCCCCTACCCCCTCCCACAAACCACCACCATCCATTGTATCATAGATCAGACCCCACTTCTCACAAAACACAGAAACTGCTCTGCTCTCCTCCCCTCCCCACCCCACACACACACGCTCACTCCATTTCCCTGGTGATCAAGAAAAAAGGATGGGGGGGAAAGGGATTGACTCAGTCCTTGGAGAAGGCAAGTGGGCTGAAAGTGAAATAAATGAAACCCAGTATCTCCCTGCCCATCCTTCTCCTCTCAACTCCATGAGTTCCTCACCATCCCAAGAGGAAAACTATGAAGCACTGTAGTCGGAGCAATTTAAAAAAAAAAAAAAAAGAAGATGATGCTGGACATATTTCTCCATGAGCAGATTTAGCAGCCCATCTAGGATGCTTCAAGGCCATCGTGTATTTACATGCAACTCAAGATTTTGCTTGTAGCTTTCCTCCTTTGGACCAGGAGCTGTTCCACACACCAGCTAAAGGGGGAGTCCAGCAAACAGTCAACCTCTCAACCCCAGCCTCCCCTTTAAGGAAGCCCATTTCTCCCACACCAGCCTTTCCCATTCCCTCCCCACTCTCAGACCCAGTTAAGGGAGAGTTCACATCACTGGCTCTGTATGTTGCAAAGCATTTCTGAAACTGAGAGAGAGCAAACACTAAAGGGGGGATACATCAGGCCATGAACATTCCTAGCATCGGGAGCTGGCTGGCACAATGAGTGAATGGGTGAATAGTTTAATGGCAATATTTTGGTAGCAGACAGCTGTATAGATCTTGTCCCATGGCTTCTGCTACTTCAATCTCTGCCCTGAAGAAATACTTGGATGATATTAGCAGCTGGATGAGTCAAAACTACCTTGGCCTCAATCTAGTGAAAGCAGAAGTGTTTCTGGTGGGGCCAGGTTATTGTTTTGAGGATGACTCTGTAACCCCATTCAGAAGAAAAAGAAATTAAGGTTCAGAACCTCATTGTCATTTCTTGGCCCTGAGCTTTGTGTGTAATACTCATGTGTCAAACATCTTTCTTATGGGTGGCTTATATACCTTCATATGCCAGTTATACATACTCCTTACATACTGAAACGGACTCACATATTGTATTCAGGGATCATTTCAACCACCGCTGATATGCACCACTCTTTTTAAAGACACAATGTTCTACAGAAACTTTGCAAAACAGAATGTTTTCTGATACTGTTACTGCTGTGTCTAGGACTATTCATGTAGAATGCTGTGGCATTTGTCATAGGATGAAACACAGGATATGTAGAGCAATCCACCTCCTACAAAAAAACTGGGACAGAAAGTGAAGAGATCCTTATGTATCCAATTGAAAATGCAGAGGCAAATTGCACAATGCAATTAACCAAAGTGGAGTTTGGCTAGAGACACCGAGGTTAACAACCCTCTTCTTGGAAAATGTGGCATGGTGTGTTTAGTGATCACAAGAGGTCAGGGGCTTTGTTTTTCATTATGTCCAAAAGACGGCCCCTGTAGCAGCTTGAGAGCATCGTGCTGGAGCATTGCAGCAATACTGACTCAGTGCTTAGGAACCTTCAGCTAGCACAGAACTCTGGAGTGGAGCTCCTCAACAACACGGCCTACCACAGGCACATCAACCCTACGCTGGCTTCCTTTGGCATACCAAGTCAAGTTCAAGGTCTTGGTCTAGGTGCTCAATCGTGTAGGCCCAGGATAGCTAAAAGAGCCAAAAGCCTCAGGATGAAGACCATGGCTGGCATTGCCTCACCTTTGGCAGAATGGAGTGCTATATAATAAGCTCATCGTCAAAGGAGACAGAGGTTTCTGGGGGGCTGGTCTGAGACTGTGCAGTGAACTCCGGCAAGAGCTAAGGACCATCACAGACCTCATCCCCTTTCGCTCCAGTATAAACACAGTGCAACATGTACATAGGAAGAGGAAAAAAAGCAACAAACAAAATAAAACCCTACCAAAACAAAACACTCCACTGCCTCTACAATTCTCTGCCTGGGGAGAGGATGAGAGAAGGAGAACAAACCACACGTAACGGATGTTAGCCACATTGCTTAATGCACAATCGGAAGATGCTCAGATAGGATGCTGATGAGCACATCTTAAGCACTTACATAGCGGCCATCTTCCTGCAGCATCTGTTCTTCGCAAGGCAAGTCTCCTGTTCTAGTACTACCCGGGCTTGTGCCAGCTTAGCATCTGAAAAGAGATGAGATTGTCTGAGGTTGAAGATAACGTGTTTTTTACTCCCATTCATTTCTTAAAGTGAAAGTTATTCAGCTACTTCTGGCATAATACCCCCTAAATCCGAGTCCATGAGAGGGCATTTTAACTTGATTAATCTGACACAAATGAAAAACTATTTAAGGCTTGACACAACTGCAGAGTTGGAAGAGCAGATTCTCCAAGAAACAAATGAATGTTCCCAGCAAGTTTTCAGTGTGCAACTTCAATTCTTTCTTTCTTTTTTTTTTTTTTTAAACACTGTGCGGAACCTATTTTAAACGGAACTGTATCAACAGTTTTACTGTCCAGATTTGACCAGCTACTCTGTAATCTAAGGATTCTCTGTGCTTGCTCTTGGCTGCTGGATGGAATCGGTTTGGGTCTCAAAGGCTCAAGTGTGACTTGGAATGCACATCTGCCCAGTGGAGTAAGATCCTTATTTTCTGCCTGAGTCTGGGTGCAGGGCATATAAATGGGATTTGTGCACGTGCTATTCCCGACTTAAGTGTGTGTGTGTGTGTGTGTGTGAGGGAGGGGAATGCGCACTGCCTTGGCTCAGCCTTTGCCCCCGCATCCCACAAAGGACCAGTCAGCATAGCTAAGACAGCACAGGGAATGTTGTAATTTCTATAATTAATATAGACCAGAAGCAAATTACAAGCCTCCCCATGGCCCCAGAGCAAGGAGGGCCCAAGGAGGGAAATGTGATCAAGAAGGCTGTTTCTGTGTCACTGTGACTCCCAGGGCTGCTCCTGGGATGCTGTAGCTTATGTACCATCCTTCACTCCGACACAGGAAAGAGGTGTGGGGCCCTGAATAGTGGCTCAGGGATGTGTCCAGCCTTAAACGTCTTTGTGGGTTTGGGTTTGGCCCCACTGTAGATTTAACCAGGGCAAATGACGCTGAAAGGGGTCACATGTCAGGCCGGGGAGACACATGGGGGAGGCAGCAAGGTCTAATCAAGGGACCCAGGCTCTATTTCCAATCCGACCACTAGCTCCCAGCGTCATCCTCGGCGAGTCTCTGTGCTTCACTTTCTCCATCTGGCAAACCGGGCAAACTTCTTTTGTGTCACAGCTTAAAAACCTCCAAGGAAAGGAGCGACAGAAGTGTGAACTGCTCCTGCGCCTCAGCATTTGCTGCTATAAATGGACTGAAGCTAACCCCCGGGTTTTGCGGGTATTGAGTTTTTAAGAACTGAACTGGAACCCATAATTCAGAATCAATTTCATTTGTGGAATGTCCCATTAATTGGTCCAACGGAGACCAATTTCAGTGTGGGAAACTGAGCCCTGAGGAAATTAATCCTCCACTAGGCTAAACCCATTTCCTTTAGTCTGAGTACAGCTCATTGTATGTTGCTGAGAGACGACCTAGCCGTCTACGGGAAGGTAATCCTACCCTTTTCAGGAGTCACATTTGTAGGAGCAAATTCCATATGGCTCGGGGCAACAGCTGTGGGAAGGGCTAGGGGTTAGAGAACGCAGGGCAAAAGGATGGTAGAGAATACAGGAATCTTACATTTACAATGCCTCATCAGCGCTCATTTTATGCCTGGGTAGTGCAGTGTAGGCTTAATTCCTTTGAACTGTACTCTGTGAGGAATAGCTGGGGCTAAGATTGGATCCCCTCTCTTCAGTTACACAGTTGTATCCAATTGTGATATCACAGAGAGCCCCTCCCAGCTCAGAGCACTTGACAGATTTGAATTAAGTCAGGGGTGAAGGGGGGAGCTACTGTTATTGTTTTCCCTACATTTTATGGATGGGTTAACCAAAGCTCAGAGCCAGGAAGTGAGATGCCCAAAGTCACACAGGAGTGCTGTGGCAGAGCTGGGACCAGAATGAAAGAAAGTGATTTCAGCTTCTAAGCTTCTCCTAAGCCAGGACAGCCTTTTCCTGCTTCTGAGCTAGGCAGATAATGACAGAGGGCAGGAGAGCTCCTACAGAAGGTCCCCTAGTTCCAGCTACAGCCTGGGAAGATACAGCATGGCTAGCCAGCTATCCATCCCCAGTGAGAACTGACCACTCCCTGCTGCCCCTAGTTACTGCTAAGCAGGCCCTGGCTGAAGCCAGCACAAAAGTAAACAGCTTTTCTCAGCCAGAGTCAAAGGACTGAATTTTCCTACAGCCAGGACTTTTCCAAAGCAAAGCGGTGTGTGACGCCAGCCTGGAACACGGCTCCCTTGTTTCAGGGAGACTTTACCCCCATTCAGTCTCAAAACATCAGTCAGCAAAACCCTGCTGCCTCTCCCTGCTTATATATTGCCTCCTTCCTAATGGGGAAAACCAGCATCAGCTGAGCCCAGGCCCTTTTCCTCTCTCCGGCTCCACCAAAGGCTGCGCTCCTCTGAGATGCCTCCCGCCAGGGCAGACACCTTGCACTGAGATAGGGGTTTAACCCTTTACCCACCAAACCTGGCAGAGGGTCTGAACTCCCCATTCCAGGTGGGCTGTGTGAAATCTCTCAGCCCTGCTTCTTTTTGAGCCCCTCTACATTGAAAGAAAGAAAAAAAAAAAAGCCCTCGCTGACAGTCTCAGAGAAGCCCAGGATTGAATGGGCCTTGGAGAGCTCCTCCCCGCACACCCAGGAGGGGTCACTTTCAGCTGGAATTCAGACCTGTTGGGGGTGCATGGAGAGGTTTGTACCACCCCTGCCTGCTCCGCAAATGAACAGAGGCCACCGGTCTCTAGACCTCCTTTCACCAGTGACTTGTTCATTCAGCCGGGGAAATGAAAACAGGGGCAATGCTCACCGTGTCGTGACCTTTGAAAGGGAATGGGCCTGATTCTGCTCTCATTGAAGTCAATGGGCCTGACGCTGAGGCCCCCTGCAAATTGCTCTGGCTGCCTGAACGGACCACAAAGGAGGCAGAAATGCCCCCTCCCCAAGAATATCACCTGTGTATAGGGTCTCCTCAGATGGTGCAAATGCTCTGATCCCAGCCCCCAGTGAGGAAGGGCGGGGGGAGAGATTGAGGGTGTTCAGTCAGTGTGGCCGTTCTCTGCTTCCCAGTGCCCAGGGGGGGGGTCATTCCTGAGAAGCAGAATGTCCATGAGAAACAGTATAGGTAGAGCACCAGGCTCCTGCCAGGCCTCAGCCTGTCTCATTGCACAGTGCAGGGTTGGGGTAGAGCAATGCTATGTTTATTGCAGCATCTTACCGAGACGCTAGGTGTCTGAGTGCTGTGCCGAGTTCCAGACAGGTGTGGTCATGGATAGACAAGGCAGACAAAGCGTGAAAGTTTGTTTATTGGTGTTTATAGCTGTCGCTCTTTTCTGATGGACTGTGAGTCCATATATCATGCCAAGTAAAAGACATTCCTCCCCACCTCCCATGAATAACAAAATAAATATAATTCATTTCAAAATGCTGCTTTAAATGAAAATTGAGCCCATGCTACAGCTCCCAGTACATTTCATGGAAGTGAGGAGCCTAAATATCTTTGGGCTCTGGGCCTGTCTCTCTCTCCTTCCTTCTTTTCATGTCCTGCTTACCACCTCAGAACAAGCAGCTGGAGCCTGGGGAGGGAGCCCAGACTGGTGACTAGAGTTATGGATTTCAGAGTCAGGATTTCCTAGTCCCACTCTTGTCCCATGTGACTTTGGGCCTCTCGGTGGACTCAGTTTCCCCATTTGTTAAATGGAGATGATAAAACCCATTTGCCTTATAAGGAGTATTGTGATCTCTACTCCATTCACTTCAGTTTGTCAACCATCAGAACAGCTGCAAAACTGATCCAGAGAATATAAAGTAACAGTCTCTGGGTCAGGATTATTCTTTGTCCTTCAGCTTGTGGAGTCATTTGCACCAGTGCAAAATGAGTGAGCAATGTTACTGTGCTGATCTGCCAATCACTTTGCACACACACTCTCCTGGTGTCAGTGCCAACACGAGGTGCAAAGCAATAGAGAATGGAGCCCTCTCTCCGAAGATTGCCAGCATTTCCTGCTTCCTCTAAGTTGGAAGGGCTGTGCATAAACCCTTCCTCCTGCTGTTTCTGCATAACCCATTCTGAATGGAGCTGGGACGTGTGGAGCAGTGGTAACAGGAGGCATTCCCTCTCTTTTGGTGGCACCAATCTCTGGTGGGCATCAGGGACGAGGGACATCAAGGTTAGAAACCTTGGAAATCTGAGGAATAAAGGAGCCCACCTAGCCGTTTTATCTCAGAATATCCTTCCCCTTGGCAAGCATCTTTTCATACTTCTTCACAGCAGTTGCTCCCACTGCTGTTGCATTCAACTCTGTAGATGAACCACATCTATATAGAGACATTTTGTCTGCATTTTTTTACTGCCTTAATTTAATTCACGGCACCTGGGTTCTTGTGTTTGAGGCAAATGCAAATGGCCTGGGTTATCACCTTTCTTTTCCCTTCAGAATTTTTGTACATCTCAGCAAGGCAGCCCATTAATCTCTTCTTTTGTGATGATTAGAAACTCAGTTTCCTCTGACCTTCCCGAACAATCAAGATCTCAGAGTCCCCTAGAAGGGTCCTCATGTCTTGTCTTCTGGCTTGCTGAACATGATTAGAGAGGACAAAGAATGCAGTCAAAGCCTCTGAGTGCCCAGTTAACCTCATGGAACACTGGAGAACAAAACCCGTCAGAGGGGGAAGCTTCTGCAAAGAAGAATCATCTTTTAGAGATAGCCATCCGTGCCTGGTGCTTCGTCATCTTTCCAAATATATATGGCCCAGGTTTTCAAAAAGAGGCTCCTAAGTCCATAGTTATGTATCTGACTAAATGGCTTGATTTTCAAAAGGGCTGAGCACCCAGCAGTTCCCACATCCAACAGCAGCATTTTTGAAAATTAGGTCACATGTAGCACTGCTCTACTTGAAAGCATTTGGAGCTCAGGTTTGTTTGGACCTTTCTTTAGTGGCTACCAGGACTGAAATTAATCCTGAAAACTTTTGAGGCTTCCCTAACATGGGAAGTTGCCAGTTTCCACATTTCTTTTCCTTTTGACATGTTTGACTCTCAGGGACAAACTGTCTTCATTTAACTGAGATGAGAAAAGCATCTCCAGCAAATTATGCCATTTCTTTTCCCCATTATGTCTTTTCTACGTCTTCTGGCAGTGCTGTTACAAAACAGCAGAGAACGGTCGAGTGGAACAGCAAAGACAATAACTTTAATGGAAAGAAATTGGGGACTGGGAGAAGACACAGATTGCATTAGAAAAAGGGAAATAATATTTAATTTCCCTGGTCATAAATAATCTGTCCGCCTACATTACAAGCAAATCAAAGATGACAGGGAAAATAGTCAGTGACATGAAAAAAATCATTATTTCTTCATTAAATGTTTTTATATTTATTATAAGAAAAAAATTAAAAAAGGATCCTGACAGGCAGAAAAAGACATTTCTGACTGGCTGTTAGAGAAATGATTTGGGTCTGTGTACGTGGTAAAGAAGATTAAACCAAATGAAAGAAGAACCTGTCCAGGTCCAGACTTTGACCATGTTAGAACCAGGTTCCATTTGGGACAGAAACCAAAACTGCTGATGCACTCTAGAAGTCATTCAAAAGTCAATATGGACAAAACATGGCCATCAATGCCTCTCATTTTAAACAGAATGTGGAACCTGTTGTGTCTTTGATACTTCAGTGACTGTGGCCAAAAAAGACCTCTTCATGGTAACTGCTGTACCAAGACACGGGATGTGATTTCAGGCCAGACTAGAATCAAGAAGGCTCAGAGTTGTTACCAGAACAGACTTTCTCAAGAGATTTCTATCCCACTTTTGGACTCTCATCCCCAGATCCCAAGTTGTGCATAATGCAGCTCTGGAGGGGCAGAACAAAGTTGGCTTTAAGCCACCTTCCCACTCACCTGATGCTGGAGTTGGCCAGCTGTCACATCAGCTTTTGGCATAAAGTAGAGCAGCCTCTGGGCTGTTCTATTTTTCACCAGCGACCCTCAGCCCGCATAGGGTCAGTCTGACAGCATGGGATCACCAAGACATAGGGATGCCCCATCCACCACATCCCCTGTTTCCTGGCAACATTCTCTGCAATCACTGTCTGCAAACGGGGAGGTTACTGTAAGAGCTGCTTTGACAGCTCTTGACCATCTTAGAATTCTCCTGCACAGGGTGAATACTTTATGTTTCTAGAGCCCAATCTCACTGCAGCATCGGACCCGAAAGGTCTGTATGTCTCAGAGAAATTTCCAGATTTAAAGTGCTTTCACCAAAAACTTTTGAGCAGAGATGTTTGGGGGGAAGGCGGAGGAAGCGAGAGGGGAAATATTGTGAAGGTTTTTTTCAAAATTCCCGTTTTGCCAGTTTATTTCTTTTGTTTTTGTTTAAAATCTCTCTCTCTCTTTCTCTCTCTCTCATATATATATTTCTTTTTCTTTTCAGAGGGCAGAGGAAGGTGAATTTCAAAATTTCAGATTTTAAATGTTGTCCAAATTTCTAGGTTCAAAAAACACCAGTCAGCTCTGATTTTGAGGTTCTCCCCTAGTGAGAGAGAGAGACAGTGAGCCTGGAAGTACTGTTTGTCAGAGAACTTGTGTGTTTGTATGTCTGAGAGACAGAGAAAGCGTGTGACGTTTGAATGTGTACAGTGCCTAGCGCAACTGGGTCCTACTTTGTGACTGAGATTTCTAGGTGCCTGCGGTTCGAAGGGGAAAAGAACCCCCCCACAGTGTCTCCTGGAGTCCTGGCAGAAGCCAGCCTGCCTTTGCTGCTTCAATGGCTCTGGAATGCCAACCTGAACCAAAGCCTTGCCATTCAACTAAGTCCCACTTTGTGGTTCCAGATGAGGTTGGGAAAAGGATTACTGACATACTGGAAAGTGCTGGGAATCTCTCGTGAAGTCAGGGAATGGCATAGCTTGTGTTGCAATGCACTCTGTGCTGTCCAGGGGCCCAGTGGTGGAACGGCAGGGGGGCGGCTGAGATAGTCTAATGACTTGCACTGAGCAAGCACATGCAGTGTCCAGCGGTAGACAATTCTATCGGTCATTCAAATTCATGAGCACCTGTGTCATGTCATCTGTGGAGCAGGGGGGGCTGAACTGAGGTACAGGCTGCAGGGGAGGCAGAGGGTCCCGCTGCGAGGGAAGGTTCCTGTCTGATCTTTGGGATTAGGGGAATGTGAGTTTTGCCTTGTTTTAATTGTGCTTCCTTCCCACACTCAGCTCTCAGGTAGGCGTGTGGCTCTGAGTGTTGTGGCTCTGAAGCTGATTCTCTCTTTGCTGCTCCATGCCCTGTATCCATCTCCAGCCCTGGTGACCAGCACACAGACGTTCAGAGCAACATTCCATTCTCCCCATCATTTCCGCTTCGAGACACGCGCCATCGCTCATTGCAGAGGCGTCAAGGTCACAGCACCCCCCAAACGCACAAGGCACAGACTCACATCCTCTCGTCCCAGCACCGCTCCGAACCTTCCTCCTCACGTACACGCTAATGGCACCATTACCGCTTCCCCTCCAGATTGTTTAACAGATGCTCTTGATAAACAATGAAGCAGCTGAAATTCTGCGGGAAATGAAGCGCGGTTGCCCAATCGCAATGGTTGCCAGTGGAGGATAGGAGACACTCGCAAGGTCTTTGGGATGGGTATCACGCAGGCAAAACTATTTGGGCCCCATAACCAAACCTGGAGGGTCTGGATTAAAGGGAGGAACGGGCCTAAGAACAGTCAGTGATGTGAAACAATGTGAAATGCCACGGACTTTCAGGCCAATGGGAGACTACAGGATACCCTTTGGAATGCTCTCTCTGTTATAAACCCTACCTGTTTAGAGGGCTCCCCGCCACTGGCCTCCACATCCAGTGACCCATTCTCACTCCCCATGACATGCACACACACATGCAATGTGCTGAGCACATTTGAAAATCTGGGTCTTATTTAGGTGCCTAAATGAGAACTAAGCTTTTGAAAAACCTGGCCCTGATGGCCAGTGCTGATCCCTCCGAAAATCCTGCCTCTGTAGATTGCTCCACCCGGAGCTATAAGTACCCTGGCCCTGGGTCCTCCTCTCACTCGCACTGGTTTTATACTGGTCTGATTCCATGGGACTCCGTGGAGTTGCTCCTGATTTACAGCAAGAAAGAAAAGATTGTGACCAAGTAAGTCCAACGTTTTCAGAGGTGGCCTCTGATTTCAGATGCTTTCAAGGTCTGGAGGGATCCCAACATGAGGCACTTTAAGGTACTGATTGTCAGAGATCCCACGCGCTGACTGACCTCCACCAGAGCCATCGGCACTCGGCACGTGGCACCTCTGGAAATTGGGCCCAAGGTGTCTAAAATTGGCCATCCAACACCAGAGCTGGTTGAAAACTACCAAGCCCTTTCCCAGGCATACAAGGCCTGCAGACTCTTGAGAGTTGCAGATTTCCAAACCTGCCTGATTTCCTTCCAGCTTGGTTGACCAGCTCTTTGGTAGCATGCCTGGTGGGTTGACAGGGAACCTGGAAGTGGCCTGGCTCCTCGATCATTAAGAGTCTGGGCTCCCAAGGTTCCCAGCTCTCTGGCAGCCCCTTTCCAGGCTGATGAGGAGTGGAAGGCTAGAAGTCCTGAGCATCCCAGCTCCTAGGCTTCTGCAACTCAAGCTTCCAAGAGTCTCCAGCTCTGGGGCAGCCCATCAGGTGGGCTGCACACAGCCAGGGTTCCCAGTAGAGGTGGGCAGAGAATGGTAATTCCATTCCACAGAGAATGTCACAGAGTGGGAGAGAGGGTGTTGTTCTGAATTGTAACCAAATACAATTGTGAAATCTTGAACTCCTCCAAATATGGAATGACTGTTTCCCACCCAGCTCTAGTCAGGATTCATTTTGTTAGCAACAGCAATGTTTCTGTTGGTTCCAGCATTTCACAACGTAAGATGGTATCACAAACAGTTCTGAGTAGGTTACAGGCCAATTGGCATCTCGGGTCCCAGACACGCCTTGTAATGAAATGAAGGACAGGTGAGATGAACCCCCTGCTCCCCTTATCTTTCTCTGTCAACCCTTCTCATTATAGCTCTCAACATTTCTTTGCTCTGTCTCTCTTTCAGACATGGTCCATTTTGTTCTATTTTGTATAGGTTCTTATACTACCCTCATCACGTTAGCATCTGTGAGCCTTCAAGAGTGCCTTTAAATGATGTGACTAACATCTGTTGCATGTGATTAATTCTTTGCCTCATTCTCTCCCCAGGGCTGAGGTTCTCTGTCTTTCTCTGTACACATTCTTCCCTTTTCTCCTTCTCCCTCTCTATCTATCCTTGAACCCTCTGCTTTCTCTACCCGGGCCCAGAAAAGCGGCAGATCTCACTAGCCTATGGCCAGCTTGAGTCAGACAGCAATCTCACGTCATCAGGGCAGCTGGGGAACAAGTGGCAGAGCTATTAACTCCCTGACGGAGAGAGGAGATGAGGTGTGCAAGGGTATCTGTGTACTATGGGGATGGTTTGGAGGCCAGAGAGAGAACGGAGCAGCCAGGAGGATGGGGAGGGAGTTGCAGAGATAGCAGTGTGTAATGGAATGGAAATAAAAGAGGTAAGGGAAAATGAGATGGAAATATATAGATGTACGACACGGGAGAATTTAGCTGAAATGAGATTGTCATCCAATCTGTTGGGGGAATAGAAAGGGAAAAACAAATCTGCTAAAGTGAGTCCTTTGTCATACTAGCAGCTTCTTATTCAGTGTCTGTCCCTCACCCCTCCTCATCTCTTCATGCTCTCTTGACCCTTTTGGTACCAGATTCTTTCTTTGTCTTTTCACGACCCCCTTCCCCTAATCTCCCCTCTCTCCTTGCTGCTTTTGTTTCCTGCTTTAGCCCTTTTCAGTCTCTCTTTCTACTGAAGGGATATTTATAAAGTGTTAGTAAGCTATGTGTAAATGTGATAAGCACGTCACAGACATGAGTGGTAGGCGTTAGAGATGATTATAAGCATAGCACTGGGTTATAGATTGCTATTATAAACCATGGTGGGTTACAAGCGGCCTATTGACCTTTTGGACTGTATAGCAATCAATTAACCATTTAGTAAAACATCTATTCATCATTTATTAATCCTTTACAAACTATACATGTAACCTTAATATAATGGGTGATGCTAGAAGACTAGTGCTTTCATCCGAGTGCCAGCAGGGGTGGTGGATGAATGGATAGGTGGTCTCTGGGAACAAGTCCAATGCCATGGCATAACTGGATGCAACTCCCATCCATGGGGCTTACACCATTAATTTTTCCCCTTGTGCCCTAAAATTCCTCCAAATGCTGCAGGATGTTTTCTGTCTGCATGAGATTTCCAGTGAATAAGAGAGTTACTATAGACAACAGACACTTCCTGCAGGACAGGAAGGGAATTTTAAGTCTCCAACCCCATTGTCTGCTAGAAAAAAGACTAAGGACTCCAACTTATTATTTCATTTCAGAGGCCACCAAAGGGTCTGCAGCTGGTTATGGCTTTGGCTGCTACCAACCAGTCCTGGATGCATGCCGGTGATTATGTTGCGATAATTGGGCTTACTAAATTACCCAAGTTGTGAGCTCACCTGGGAAGAGTGAGTGACGGGTCATAAGATGTCACAATAACTTGTAACAACAAAAGTTGACTGGAAAAGGTGCAAAAAAGAGCCAGAAAGACTGAATTAGTACAAACAAAAAGGCCTCTTGATATAACTCAAGGACTGTGTTAAGACCATGCTTGGTAAACAAAAACAGTGTGGGATCACAAATCAAAATTGGTGTGCCAGAAATTAGGCCTAATTGGTGGACAAAATAATGAGGGGATGGGCTATTCCACCCATCGGTCCCTTTTGGGGTCCCCAGAAAGACTTTCAGGGAAAAGCTGGCTACTGAAAGATGAGAGAAGAAGAAGGTCTGAGATTCACCATCCTGGCTGCCACCCCCATCGTCTTCTGAGGATCCTAGATCTTCTTTATCCTAATCCTGAATGATGTCCTGACCGGAAACACCAGGCTGAGCCAGAGAGAGGGAGCTAGATGACATGGCCACCTCCTCCATCTCTTGCTAAATCACAACCGCTTCATGGGACTTGAGAGTTTGTCACATCCCCTTTCTCCTAGCCCCCAGCCCTTGTGTGGTCTTTTCCTTCCCCACCTTATTTCTTCTCTTCCCCATCCTTCTCCTTTTTCCTTCTGTCCAAAAAGAGTCTGGCTTACCTGGCCAAGACTTTATACATTGCAACACTTCTGTGAGTCTGCAACCAGAAAGAGGCATCTGAAAGCAATGCCCTAATCAGCCCAATGCTGGTACGAGTTTACCAGGTCTCAGCATGGCTGATAAGACCATGTGCTGTCCCTCTATTTTTCCAGCAATGAAGCTGCAAGAAATAGTCAATGTCAGAAACAGAAGATGCATTTTCTACCTTTGCTGTTCTTTTCCCTCCCTATTCGTGTATATCTGTCTTGTTTTGTCTTTTAGGAAATGGAGTCAGACTTTAACACCAATAGCAACAACACCTCTAGCCCATTTCAACTAACTTCTTCTCTTTCCCCCAATAAGGACAGTGATGATCATCTTTGATACCATCTAAGAGACTGTCAAAAAAGGTGGGTTTTTTCCCTTTAAAAATTCTCTCCACCCAAAGGGAGAAGGAATAAAGAATAGTGTTAAAAGGAAAAATTTACTTGATACTGATTTTTCCTATCTTTTGTGTGTCTTTAATGAAAGGTGAAAAAGATTTTTACTGGTGTTTTTGCCACAGTTCTAAGCAAGCTGAGGTCTCTGTGTGCCAAACCCCGAAACTTTTTACAAACTGATGATGGACAGTTTCAGGGTCATGTTAACACCGTTGAGTTTTGGAGCCCATCTGTTCCATCTAAGCCAATTCAATATGACATGGTAGTGCCATGCTCTACGGCTCATTGTCAATCCCAAGGAATTCAGTCCCCTATAGAGGTTATTTACTTTATTCCATGATCTCTGCCCATTAATGCTCTGCTAGAGAGTATGCTTCTGCTCCCATTGATAATGGATGTGGGAGGAGGGAGAATTTCCATTTCACGAGAAGTTCCAACCTCTAGAAAATTGTTTTCACTGCAGATCAGAATGAAAAGTCAAAATTTCTCATGAAATGGAAATTCAGACAAATTTCCATCTAGAAATATCTTATTGTTTCATTTCAATAATGTCAAACCATTATATTATACAATCATATCCAATATCATATAAAATAAGGAACAAAAGGAGTATTTTAATATAAAAGAGAAAAAAAATTAATTGAAACAAGAAAATCGAACCAAAATATTTTTATCTTAATACAACAAAAAATTTCAACATTATCCAAAAAAAAAAAAAAGAAGTTAAAATAATTAATCAAAAACTGATGCATTCCTGCAAAGTGTTTTGATTTCAACAAAACTGCATTTTTCAAACAAACAAACAAAAAAAAGAACAAAGAAACTGTTCAGTCAAACACTTTTTTGGCCAGCTCGGGATAGAGTGATAGAATGACAGAGTCTAAGGACTGCAGTCCCCCTGGTGCTGACTGGTTCCTTGGTAATTGCATTTGTGCTAGAAAGTCTTTGAAACCCAAAGATCAATGTGGCCCAGGCTGTGTTAGGAATATCTTTGAATAAAATCCTAGCCTGTATATTACTCTTGCTAATCCTCTTCAGCTCAGCCCTGTTCCTCCTGCTTGTGTGAAATCCTCTAGAAGGATTACTACATGCCAACAAAGTGCAGTCCTGATGGCATCAGATACCAGCCAGTGCTGCTAAATAACGCACTACAAGAGGGAGAGGCTTTCCACCAACTTTTGAGGCTACTTTCGTACAGAGCAGTTTGTAAGTGAAATGTGCCTCAGACCATTGCCAGTAAGACGGGACTTCTATTTCACATCATGGTAATTAGCAGCCCTGTTCACCGAATAGAAAATGCAGTTGCCCTCCAGTGAGTTCACAAATTCCCTATCTTCCCTATCTCCTACCTGAAGGACATCAGCGAACGTAGTGGGAAATTTAAGCTGAAACTCATGGGTGCATAGAAAGAGCCACACTCCCTACCCCGACCCTCCGACACACATACATGCGCACACTGAAGGCTACATGCTTAGGGGATGCATATGCTGCACTCACAGCTCTAGATGGGTACCTCTGAGCCTCAGGGAATTTATGCTGGTGCAACTGTACCACCTTACATATCGTTCCTGCATTTGGCCGACTGGGTTTTATGTTTCTGATGCTTATTGCACTGAGTGGGGCATCAGAACTAATGGGTTCAACTTCCGAATCTGCTCCTGACCTGCTGTGCAATCTTGGGTGAAGGTCACTGCATGGCCTTGTGCCTCAGTTTCCTCAGCTGTAAAATGGGGATGATAGTTAGTTACGTCATGTCGGAGGCTTCCAGGGCTTTTACATAACAGTGTATGTCAAGCCATGTCAGGCAGCCAGGGGGAAGGAAGGTGGTTTTGTGAGCTGGGTACTGAACTAGGACTCTGGCCATCATGGGCACACAGCAGCCAGCTTACACTGGTATTTTTCTTATTTGATTAATGCCAAGAACTGATGATGGAGGGCATCGTATGATACGGGCAGTTCCTTTTGACTTCTGCCTGCTCCTGAGTCTGATCCCAAGGGACCCTCAATGCCCTGGCATTGCAGAGAGGTGGCTCATTGTGCAGGCAAGGTAGCCAGTGTTGCTGCTGGCAGGGGAGGGGCAGGCCTCCTGAGGAGTTTTTTGGAAAGGCCTCTACTTCCGAGACGGAATAAAGATTTTATGCGTTGAATTTAGCCTCGTTTCACTTCATTAGCTGCACTGAACATCTCACATTTTAATCCATTCCAGAGTGTGGTTGGCTGCCAGGAACAGAGGGAATTTGCAGCTCTCCTTTTAGCTCACAGCGGCGGGGAGGGAAGCTTTTAAAGATGCGATGTGCATCTCTGTCAGAACTCCGCTGAGAGGTAACTGTAGGAACGCAGCTGCCTTGCGGATTTCACTGACCACTGGAATCTCCCCACTGCAGTCTCTAGCTTTCTTTTTCTTTCCATTCCTCTTTCCTTCCCTTCCTCAAATTTGTGGGAGTAGCTGGGGGGGGGGGGGGGGCAGAAGCTGGGGCTGGGTGTTAAACTGAAGATTTGATCCTTCAGGACCTGAGCAACATTCCTTCCTATCCAGGCAGCCGCTGTTAGTCATTGTTTCTCTATTGTCGCTGTTGCATTCACTGACTCTGCTCCCCACAGCCATGCTGTGAATGAGATGGGTCCATTCTAAATACAACACACACACATTGCTTTAAGTATCCAAAAACTCTCCCCCTTTCCTGGAGTTTTCCTTCAGTCTTAATTGGAGAATAACAAAACATGAGCCCCAGTCTAAGCTTCTTCTGGAATTCAGCTGGTCCTAGATTTTCCCTCTTCAAGACCGTTAATTTCCCCTGCCTCAAAGAGACACTCTGCGTTTTAATACACCTTGGTTGGAGCTACTAGGACAACCTAGTCTGTTTGCCAGGGTGAGTCAGCAGAAATAACTCTGCAGCTTGATGTGTAATCCCAGCACCTGACATCAGGGTAGATCAACTGAACTGACCGCAGCTCTGCGCACAGTCCTAGCACCTGCCACATTGATCCTGGCCTGCCTGAAACAGTCAGACTTTGGAGAAGAAGGTCATCTACCTCCTGCAACCCACCACTTCTGTCTAGTAGCTTTTAAAATTCCTTAATGTCTTCCCTAGGTCGATTTTTCAAATGTGTGGGCATTTGCAGGTTCCATTACTGCCTTTATGCAGTAAAGGCCTTACCCAAATCCTATTAAAGTCAATGGGAATCTCTCCGTTGACTTTAATAGGACCTAGCTTAGGGCAAAAGTGTATCATCTCCATGGTCCTCCCTGGTCTCCACGTGACGGAACTGAATCTCTTCACAGATAAGAAGCCCCAACCTTGCCTAGGACAGGCCTCTCAGGCAGTGAACCCCTTGAAGCAGAAACCAAGGTCGTAAATTTGTCATTTATCCCAGAGAAGCTGGATTTAGTGGAGCTGAGAAGGACTGAGGCTTCCCTGCTGGCTCCTCGGAGCTGCACGGCAGGTGAAAGGACCTGCCATTGTTTCAAACAGGATGGGGCTAGTAGTTGCTGTGGAAGGGCTGAGAAGGACCAGATTGCACTGATGTGCCAGTCATAATGCATTGATTGACTTTACTCTCCAGGGCTGAGTTTGCAAGCTCCTGGCTGGGAAGCCCCACTTGGCTCACATCTGCTTAGTGTCGCAGGGGAGGGTCTGGCAAGATGATGGGATGGCAAATTCCTCCTGTGGAAAAGTTGTAAACGGGAGTGACTTGGGAGCAATAAGTGGATTCTGCCCTAAACAGGAGTGATGCTAGGGACCCCTGACTGTACTGTGAGCTGCAGGTCTAGAGCCAGATTCTCAGCAGGGGGAAATCAGCCTAGCTCCATTGATTTTCATTGAACCATGCTAATTTACACCAATGGGGACATGGCCCCTGCTTTCTTACACTGTATTTGTTTTCTTCTCTGTCTCCATCTTGTTTTCAAAGTCCCACCCAAGTCTCTCTCTCTCCCTCCCTCCACCTCCTCCCAGTCTCTCTCTCTCTCTCTTTCCCATCTCTACCTTCTTCCTCTCATAAGCCCTTGCTCTGAATCTCTCTTTCCCTAACACATTCTTTTCTGTCTTCCTTTGGCTGCCTCTTCCTCTCCTATTTTCCTCCTTCCCTCTTTCCCCCTGTATCTCCTTCCCCTTTTCTTTCCCCTATCTCCATATCTCCCCCTTCCTCCTCACGGCTCCCTTACTCTTCCCATTCTCCCTCTACCTCTCTTCTCCCAGCTCTTTTCCCCTCCACATACTGCGTGCAGATGGTGACTACACCACTGTTGATTCTGCTAACTGCTCGGCCGGGGTCAAGGAGTTTTCTTCATTATCTTTTTATTGCAAACAGACTCAGCATACAAGAAGCTCCATTAGTAAATATCGATACGCAGCAGGCTGGGTGCACTGCAGTGCATCAAACAGCAGAAATGACAAAAAGGCAGCTGAGCGCAGGCAGCAAGGAGTGCCATGTCAATGGAAGCAAGAAAACAGAGTGGATGTAACAGAGGGAATAATTAAAAACAAATACCTTGGCAACTTTTCACCTCTAGAGCCGTGGAGCAGGTAAGTCAGCCTTCAGTTCACAGGCAGCGTCCCCCAGTGGGAGACCACTGGGATGCTGAGAACGCCTTCCCAACCTGTACAGCTGTTTTCTCGGTCTGTGGTGTCCTACAGAGAGGGTCTTGGTGCTGGGGTTCCAAGCCTACTCAGCCAGCTCATTTCCAAGTGGAATTCGCCCCAGTGCACCAAGCCAGAGGACTGATTAAATCCCAAAATAGGGTTTAAGTGGAGAATCTTTCAATTGATTTCCGTAAGGCTTTGGATCAGGCCTGGGCTTGTTCAAATGGCCAGGCTGGAATCCCTTGTCTGACACAATAAGAAAGTAAACCGATGTGTCTTTGGCAGCATACTGTTGGGCGAAGGGGGTGGAGCAGCTCCAGCACCGCTAGCTGGGGCTCTCTGGAGAAATGGGTTGATACAGCAGGAGCTGAGAGCTGGGGGAATGCTCCTGAGAAGTGCAGAGACCTCTCAGCTGATTTCAGTGTAGGCTAGTGGCACTAAGCACCTCACAGGAGTTGCTTGGCATCTGAGAGGCCAAGTTCCTACCTCGTAATCCTCTTCCCTTGGGGTTAAAATACCAGGCGGGGAATATTTCAGTGTAATTCCTCCCCACTCCCATGTAGTGTTGTCCCTTATCAAGCTCTTCCTTTCCTGTTCTTCAGTGTGCTCTCCCAGCTGGATCAGCTTTCTGGTGCCACCTCTGCTCCTTCTTTTTTGGCATGCCAGCCATGCCCCACCCAACTCTCTCATTCCTTAAGCCTCCTGTCAAGTGACATGGATCCTTAGGATCTCACTCAGTTAAGACTCCCAACTGGTGTCTTCCCATGGGAGTTTTCTCTAAGTAATGGTTAAGTAAAAACTCAGTTAAACAAAGATTTTGTCCTATGTGCAGACCCAGTGGAAGGGTCAAATTCTGAGCTCCTTCCTCAGACTTTTGGCCAGATCCTCATCTAGAGGAAAGACCCATAGCTCCACCGAAGTAAATGGAGCTATAATGGTTTACCTGAGCTGAGGAGCTGGCCCTGCAGCCTGAGATCAACAGGTGTCTGGTTGGGGACTAGGTAGAAGGTGACTGAGAATGGAGAAAAGGGCTCAAGGTTTGGTATTGGATGGAAAAGCTTTCTCCCCAGGCTACATAGTTTCCTGAGGCCCTATGAATAGCAAACTTCTTCTACACAGTGCTTCCCTCCACTGGCTAGAGATCCTGTATCGACAATTCCACAAAGCAGGGAGGGATTGTTCCTGCCATGCTGGAGGTGGGGTACTGGGAGGAGATTCGATAACTCATTGCTGCCAATCTCCATAAAACCTCCTGGCAGCTGGACCCAGCTCAGAAAGAAAGCAAATTATATGCACAAGCAAAAAAAAGATGGGATTTCCAGAGAGCCCTGACTGATCTCCACTTCATAATTGAAAGATTGGACTATTAAAGGGACACAGTAGGCCTGGAGGAATTGTGTGATCATTTGTGCAAATGATAATTTCAGTGTTCGGTCTGTCATATCCATAAACATAATGTAGCTGGGAATGACATGACTTATAGTAAAATCCCTTTCCCAGAAGGCTCCATGCCACTTTGATGCAACGCCGGTGAATGCAGAGCAATGGAAAGTAAGAGACGCCTCCATAAGCTCTCTCGCTCTCTGTTTCTGCTGGGCTGATGGGTGAAGCCACTCCGCTTATAGCGGATTTGGGGAATTAAATGAAGGAGCCACGGCGCTGACAAAGACCATGTTCTGTTTCCAGGAGACCTCATCTCTGTCTGCACTTGCTCGCTCACACAGCAGAACGTGGAAAATCTCTTCAGTAAATAAAGATATGTTACTCTGTCTCGACGTGCTACTCTGATGCAGTGTTAATCCCAAAGGGAGCACATCCCAAATACTTCCCCGCATAACAGATGGGCTGCTTGACTGCATGTCCTCGGAATCTACTGGGGAGTAGAGAGGAAAGCGTCCTGGCCCTAATGCGTTGTTCTGCTGATTTCTGTAAACACGGGTGCTAGGCACATAGCCTAGGAGTTTCAGATGTGCTTAGGAGACACCCAAACCCCGTTGACTTTCATTGGGAGTTGGACACCTTACAACCTTAGCTTCCATTGAAAATCAACCATAAATTGCAGTGCTGATGATCTTGTGTGGGATACTAAGTGCACTCAGATGCTGGCAACATAGATCCAATATAAACCATCTTGGGTGGGTGTCACTGCAGTGGGTTCAAGCTGTGTAGGTCAGTTATTGGAGTTGTGTTTGTTTACACCAGTGAGGACCTGTCCCAGACAACCAACTTCCAATGAAACCATTGAAATCCCATTAGTTTAAATGGAGTTATGTGGATGTAAATCAGGGTAGAATTTGGCCCCAAACCTGGAAATGTACATTCATGCACTAACAAGATAGGGGCTTTTGAACCTCCAGAACTGAATCCTAGAACCAATGCATATGGGTATGAGATTCCATTGCTCTCAATCTGTGAAAGTGAATCCAATCAAAGTGAAAGCAGCATGACCGAGTTTGTGTGTGCACCCTAATGCATTCAGAAACTGGCTATTGAAGTCCAGCCATGTGTGTGTGGCTTGGACTGAACTCCAAGAATGGTACTACTCACATCCTGGCAGACGTAAATAAGCTTTCACACAATTTCTGGCTTCAGATAAACGCAAAACAAACTCCCTCTGGCTCTAATGAGCTGCCTCTCCATGTCCAAGGGCAGAAATCCATCCTTTTTATTCATTGGCTCTGGAAAAGTCGAAAAACAAGAAAGACATAATACACACCTATGACATTTTAAATCTATGTATAGATAGCTGTAAAGCCAGGTAACCAGGCTATTGGGTTTCTTATTAGTATTTTCCTTGGGGTGATTTTCAACCCTTGTGCAGCAGTGTCAGCTAGACACAGGCACCAATTAAGTCCTATTTAATCATTACATTCACAGATGGGTCATGTGGGATGTAAATGTTGCCTAGACCACATGCAGATTCTGCACAGTGGTGAATTTCTCCATCACTCCTTATGCAGGTAAAGCTCCCACTGACTTCCACAGGAGTTCTGTCTGGGTTTGGAACGGGTAAAGACTTCAGGTTTTTGGTAAATACAAAACAGGCTTTTCCCCCAATTTATTTTAAATCAATTTAAAAAACAAAAACAAAAACAAAACCCAGCCACTCAGAAATACTTCTTTTCTCTCCCAGAGGGAATTTGCTCATGGAATGAGTTTGGCAATAGTAGCTGGAAGCAAATTTACAAAGGGACAAGTGGCAATTAGCCACCCAAGTTCCATGGATTTTCAGTGAATTTTGGACTTCCCCCTACCTGCTCTGTGCGTCGTTGAAAATCTCCCCCTAGGTCTCTTTGGAGGTTATCAGATACAGAGACAAATCCTTGGAGCTAGAGTGTGACTTGGACAACACGACCATGCAGGAGCATAAGCGGGCATAAGAACCCCCTACAATATCCCTCAGAGAAAGGGTCTGGCATGCTGGAGCAAGCAGGGCAATGCACCTACTACTTCCTCCCCCACCCTGGAGCAGGTTGGTGGGGAGGGGCAGAGACTGGGTGGAGACTTGGCTCAGCCTAGCATTAGCCAGCATCACTTAGTCAGCATGGGAAGTACTGCAATTTGCTGCTTGCTGCTAATTGGCAGCAGCAAACTACTCGCCCCCAGAGCATGGAGGAAATGGGGAGGGAATTGTGTCTGTGAGGCACACTGCCCCTTGGGGTTACTCCGGGGATGGGTATCTTAGAGTCATAGAAATGTAGGGCTGGAAGGGGCCTTGAGAGGTCCTCTAGTCCAGCCCCCGGCACTGAGGCAGGACCAAGTATACCTAGACCATCCCTGACCACCAAGGATGGGAAATCCACAGCCTTCCTTGGTAACCTCTTCCAGTCCTTAACTATCCTTACCATTGAAAAGGTTTCCCCCCCGCCACCCCAATATCTAACCTAAATCTCCCTTGATGCAGATTAAATTTCTTATCCTATCTTCAGTGGACATGGAGAACAACAGATCACTGTCCTCTTTATAACAGCCCTTACCATGTCTGAAAACTTATCAAGGTCCACCCCCGTCTTCTTTTCTCAAGACTACACATGTCCACTTCGTTAAACCTTTCCTCATAGGTCAGGTTTTCTAAACCTTTCATCAGTTGTGCTGCTCTCTTCTGGACTCTCTCCAGTTTACTTTATGCACCATCACTTGTTCAAGACTGTGGCCAAAGTTATGATCTAGCCCTCGGCTTTTGCCCCTTTCATAGTCAAAACTCTAATTGAAGTCACATGGAGGAGAGACAGCAGGCCTCGGCCCGGCACACATTTAATGAGATTTGTAACAGGATGTTTCAGATCCCATCATAGGGGTTATGGCACCAGGAGAAGGAATTAGGTTTGACAATTGAATGCTTAAGACCCCAACTGGATTGCTAATGGGGTTATGTGGTTTGACAATGGGATCCCAGGAGAACAGCTTTGGGGTTGTGTAGAGATGGAATGAGCTTTGCTAACACAATGTTTTCCACCCCATCAGAGGCATTACAGTGCTCTGTAGATGGGATTAGGTTTGTTAATAGAACCATAGAAGAGTAGGTTTGGAAGGGACCTCAGGAGGTGTCTAGTCCAATCTCCTGCTCAAAGCAGGACCAATAACTAAATCATCCCAGCCAGGGCTTTGTCAACATGGACCTTAAAATCCTCTAAGGGTGGAGATTCCACCACCTCCCCAGGTAACCCATTCCAGTGCTTCCCCACCTTCCTAGTGAAAACATTTTTCCTAATATCCAACCTAGACCTCCCGCACTGCAACTTGAGACCATTGCTCCTGGTTCTGTCATCTGCCACCACTGAGAACAGCCTAGTTCCAGCCTCCCTGGAACCCCCTCTTCAGGTAATTGAAGGCTGTTATCAAATCCCCCCTCACACTTCTCTTCTACAGTCTAAACAAGCCCAGTTCCCTCAGCCTCTCCTCATAAATCATGTGCTCCAGCCCCCTAATCATTTTTGTTGCTCTCCGCTGGACTCTCTCCAATTTGTCCATGTCCTTTCTGTAGTGGGGGCCCCAAAACTGGACACAATACTCCAGATGTGGCCTCACCACTGCTGAATAGAGGGGAATAATCACTTCCCTCAATCAGCTGGCAATGCTCCTGTTAATGCAGCCCAATATGCCATTAGCCTTCTTGGCAACAAAAGCAAATTGTTGACTTATATCCAGCTTCTTGTCCACTGTAATCCCCAGGTCCTTTTCTGCAGAACTGCTGCTTAGCCAGTCGGTCCCCAATCTGTAGCAGTGCATAGGATTCTTCTGTCCTAAATGCAGGACTTTGCACTTCTCCTTGTTGAACCTCATCAGATTTCTTTTGGTCCAATCCTCCAATTTGTCTAGGTCACTCTGTATCCAATCCCTGCCCTCCAGCGTATCTACCACTCCCCAAGCTTATTGTCATCTGGAAACTTGCTGAGGGTGCAATCCACCCCATCCTCCAGATCATTACTGAATCATTAGAATCCAATCAGAATCATTATGGGGTTACATTGCTGAGATCAGGGTTGATGACAGAATGATTAAGTTCCCATTACATTTTATTTTTTGGACACCATGGAGACTTCAGTTCCTGTGAGTATCATCAGGATCCAGAGATGAAACTGCGCTCCCGTGCTCAGACTGTGGCCTGATTCTATAGACATGACTGCTAAACCTTCCTCTCACCACTAGGCTACTCTGAACACTGGGACACTGCAGCCACTGAAGTCATCTTGAAGCAACTGTTGATACTATTTGGCCTCATTCCTCCATTTGCAAAGTAGTTATCTCCCCCCGCCCTTCCTCCCAGAGATAGCCAGCACTGACGCATGGATCAGATTCCCACCTGGGGTAAATTGCTTCAGGTGTATTGAGCTGGCTGGGGCTACTTGGATTTACAGCAGCCGAGGAGATGGCCCTGTGTGTTCATAAGCCATCCCAATACTTCAGAAGTACAGGAGACAAAACAGACAGCCTCATGATCATGCTGTGGTTTGGACACCACTGAGTTATTCTGCCTGGGAGCAGGAGAGGTTAACAAGAGCAATGCTCAGTTTGAGATGGCATCACCTATTCATTTTTCGTCAAGCACTGGGACTTGGTCCTCCTGTATTTCTTTACAAGTCTACCCATCATATCTGGAATGACCCCAGTCACTGTACTATCTAGGCAAAAAGGATACAAACACCAAGGAAAGATAGGAATGGTTTATGACAGTGCAGTGGAGTATAATTACTGAGGCCAGTCAGAGGATGGCAGTCAGCAAACCCATCATGTATGTGATTTAAAACTGGATGGAGTGAAGCACTGAGGACATGCAACGGGGCACAGTCCTGAAATCTGGCTGGCTTGAATATTGACGAGATGGTGCAGCAAGCCATGCTATCCCCAGTTCCGATCAGAGACTGGCCTGAGTCACAGAAAGAGATCCACATCTTTACACAGTCTGGCTGTGGAGGTGGTGGGCTGGGTTGTACTTCAGTCTTTAAGTCCGTTCATACTGTGAAAAAATATAAATTATAGGCCTCGCTTTTCAAATGCTGGAGTAGATTCTCCTCTCCCTTAACTTGGTTTTATTCTACCTGTTTAATTTATTGAATGCAGTTGAGTTACTCCTGAGTCACACCAAAATAAATGAGATCGGAATGATACCTATTGGCTCTTGGACAGGATGAGAGATCTTTCATGTAGAAACATAGAACAGACACCACATCTGGACACCCTACTAAGGTTCCCATATTTGAAAACGAAGGCCCCATCTTATTTCTTTCCATGGCATTTTTGTAGTTTAGGAATCACATGCTCTTTCTATTTACTAACTTATTTTTGTGTTCAATGTACGAAAAAAGCCATTGTTTTGTGAGATGAGATTCAGCCCCAGAGCAATTTCTGTCACCTCAGTCTAACCCTGTGAAAATGAGGGTTTGGGAATAGAAAGTCTGACAGACCTTTAACTATAGCATTGCTAATGGGCGTCTCTGTAATAATCAGGTGTATTTATAAATCAGGAACAACTTTCCCAGCAAGACTCCCTTCCATCAACTCCCACTGCATTATTGTTCTCTGCCAAATCTGTCAGCTCACACTTGCATCGCTAATTAAGTGAGCCACTCAAAGGAGGTGAACGGCTAGGAAACAACCGGTAATTTTCCCTGTGATCATTCTTCGCCTTGGGTCTCTGCACTCGGCTGCCTCATTTCCACACAGCCTGCTTTATTCTCCCCACACCCTAACGAGATCCAGGAAGTGCACCTGCAGGGAGGGAGGGAGCGTACAGACCAAGAGAGAGCGCGAATGCATGTGCACACAAGGACAAAAATTGCTGAAAACCCATCTGGGCTTTCGGCACATCTGGCAGATCCTATTATTGACTTCAGAGGCAGAGAACAGAAATGGTCTTCGTAAACAAACAACAACGACAACACTCCCCCCCTCCCTGACCCTTCCCAAACTTCCTATAATGTTGCTGCACAGGAAATTGCTATAATAATGAAATCTGCACACAGCCCCAGTTCTGCCCTATCCAGTTCTGACCCTTTGACACTTGTAAAGGCTGTTGAATGTGTCTTAGAGAAGAATGCATCAGTTAATAGCAGAACCTCTGTAAAGGCAGCACTAATCCCCATCAGCTCCTGCAGAGGCCTACTCACTTTCAAACTTCCAGCTCTATTTTGCTTCTTCACTTATTTCAAGATTTCTTTGAATTTAGCCAAGAATGTGAAATGGAGGAAGAAGCTGGTCTCCCCATGGATCAGGGCAATGCCTGGAGTGGGACATTTAAACTCTGCACTTGAAAAATAGAGACACATAAGATCTGATTTTTCTCTAAACTGGCAAAAATTAGAAGAAAATCCATTGAAATCAGTGTATCTAAACCAGTGTAAATCAGGTGTGACATCACTAAAGACAATGTAGTTACACCAGTGTAAATTAGGAGTAACTCTGCTGAAGTTAACGTGGCTACAGAGGTGAGATTATGAGAAATCCCTTGGAATCTTTTAATAGCCCAGCTAAGAAATGCATTTACATTTTCTAACCCATAAAAGATACCCCAATAACCAATATGTGCTTTAATCAAATTTAAGGTGAGATCTTCTGAATGAGGCTAGATTAGATTTTAGGGGGTTGGTAGCTGTGAATTCTCTCCCTACTGGTCCAACAAAGACCAAACAACTGTTGCTCACAGAGGTCCTGTGAAAGCCCCACCTTCTCAAACCTTCTGGCTGAACCTCTACCAATACTGGATGAAACCTAGGTCAGTGTATGGCTTTGGACGCTCATCCAGAACCCAGTGGCTATACACTGTTCTGACACAAAAATGAGGCAAAGTTTGGCAGCGAAACACGCTTTCTCAGTTTTGTTTGAACCCCAAATACAAAGCAAAACCTCAAAGATCTCACGCTATGCGAATGATATTGAGAAGAGGGCTGTCAGAGTCACTAGGGACTGACATCATGTAGGCCACCAGAGGTCTGGTCATAATCCAAGTGGATTTCTTTAAATCCCTGATTTTTTACTGCCTGAGAACATTCATCCTTTTGACTTTCTGAATGGCAATGGATCCACCAAGTGGTCTGACATTTTAATCCTGCAGAGGCTATACTGAGGATCCTCCTTCCCTTCAGGTGTCCGTCCCCTTCACTCATGTTAAAGGACAAAGTTAAAATTCAAAAAAAATATTTAGTATGCCATTTCTGACCATGTATCTCAGAACTCCCAGGAAACAAAGTTATTCAGACCTGAAGAAGAGCTCTCTCTAAGCTCAAAAGCTTGTCTCTCTCACCAACAGAAGTTGGTCCAATAAAAGATATTACCTCACCCACCTTGTTTCTCTTATTCAGAATAAGACGGCAGACTCTGTCCAGAGTGCTGAACTGGACTCTCTCAACATGTCCCAAAGGCTGGATCCTACTAGCAAATTACCCCAAGGAACAACAGGGGCATTGTAGACACAGACCATTTGAATCTTTTAGAACATTGGATTGAAATTCACTCTCTGTGTTCATAAACCACTTACGTCCTACCTGAGACCCATTCTGAGGATTTAAATTGCTACATAGACTTGTGCGAGCTGTCCCCTTCTACCCAAAGTCACTGAATGCCATTCCTTACCATATTATCTTGACACTGAAATGAATGTTTAAGGAAAAGATTTAATGACAATTTCCAATTATCAGTGGCGCAACTCCTGGGATCCACACTCAAGTTTTATTCAGGCCTTATGGATCCAAACTCCCATGTGTATCCATGAATTGGAAGAGTAATAGATTTGAAGGCCAGAAGGGACGGTTATGTTCATTCCGTCTGACTTTCTGCATAATCGAGACCGTGGAACTTCACCCAACAACTCACCCAGCAAGGCCCATAGCTTGTGGTCAAATTAGAGCAAATCCTAGAGTAATGCTTGAAAAAAAATGGCTAAGAACCACAGAATATGACCCATAAAATTGTGTTCCCTGAATTAAACACACTGCTGAACGCCTTTCTCAGATATTTAGAAAGATGTGTTATCAACTATGCTGTACAATTCCCTCTTTATGATATATATTAATACACAGCATCTGGTTGTGAAGGAGAGGCAGAACATGTAGCAATTCCACAAAGATCAAGTACTTTAAGGACTGGTAAATGACTGAAGTCAAACTACCAAGGGGTTCCTTCTCTTTGAATTATTCCACTATGAAATTCTCATCTGCAGGCTGTAAAGGGGAAACGACAGAGAGAAGAAACAGCTTTCCCTTGTCTAAATTTCCTAGAGAGCTTGTTGCACTAAGTGCGGGCCTGTCTTCTCTCATTTATGTTAAGAGCCTCTAAATCACTCTTTCAACTCTCTGCCTTCCACGGCAGGAGCTGAGGTTGCTGTGCAAATGGATCTTGAAGCATAGGGGGATAGAGCGTGCTATTTCCATACATACATCGTAGGTTCTACTGACTGAAGCTTTTTGTCTCTTGATTGCACTAGGCTGAGTCTAGAAAAATGAATTTTTTCTTTTGTTTTGGATCCTTCAGAACAATACCGCTTGCATGGGTTGAATCCATGGGTTTCCCTCTCAGTGCATCATGGCTCTCTGTGCTTCATTTGAGAGGAAGGATGGCCCAGTGGTTAGAGTATTACTTTAGACTTCAAAACAAGTGGGTTGAATTCCTTGCTCCACCCAGACATCATGTGTGACCTTAATAAATCACTTTGTCTCTCTGAGCCTCAGCCCCACATCTGTGAAATGGGAATAATAGAACATTCCTACCTCACAGGGGTGTTTTGAGCAAAAATACTAGAGTGAGTCATGAATTTTCTGTCTAAATGATTTTCCGATGGAAAATTCACTTTCTTGCAAAATCTAAATTTTCTACAGAAAAAAAAATTTGCTGGAAAATTTTGATTTTCCATCAGAAAGTTATTCCCAGCTCCACAGCTGCCCCACTCCCTGGATGCCTCCAGGCAGGCTGCTGCAGAATCAGGGTTCCCAGAGCATCAAAACTTCTAACTCCTCCTCTTCCTCCTTTTCAGCTCCCCAACCCACTAGGCTCTCTGTGTTGTCCAGCTTTCTATCTGACAGGTTGCTGGGACTCTCAGCCCTGGAAATATTTAAAAAATATTGAAACAAAATGTTGTTTTGACATTTCCTAGATTAAACTTTGGAATTCCCATTCTATGGAATATTTTAAAATGCTGATGTTTTGTTCCATTTCCAAATGATTTTTTTTAATAGAGAGAATTTCAGAATTTTCTATCGAACAGGAATTCAAGTTTCCAGCCAGCTCTAACAAGACTGTGAGGTGCTCAGATATTATGATTACAGGGGCCACAGAAATAGATGGACTTAGGGAAGAAAAAGATTCCCTCTCCATCATTGCTTTTCTACTAGCGCTGGTCAGAAAAGTATTTTCTGTTAAATATTTTGGAAGACATGATTTTTTTTTCTTCATTTAAAAAAAAAAAAAGAAAAAAAAACATAACCCAAAACTAGAAACATTTCAGTTTTCCACAGCCCCAAAAAGTTGGGTTTGCAAGTTTTCATTAAAAAAAAAAAAATCCTGGGTATTGCAAAAGAAATCAAAATTTTAAGCCAAAATTTTCATTTAAAAAAAAAAAGAAGCTATTTTTTGTATTAAAAGAATTGACCAAACGTTTCAACCAACTCCATTTGTTATATTAAAATATAGCATATCTAGTCTCACGTGTAGGCCTTCAGACTGATTCCTTCTCAAGCCTGTGTCCAGCCATCACCTTCTAATTGATGTTTGTTGGTGGTCTATGCACAATGAGAAAGTCACTGTCCAGTCCCTAATGGAATTAATTTAATATCTGAAAAGCCACCTCACCTGGCGCCATTGCTTTCCTAGCCTTAGAGAATTTGGCTGCTTTAATTTGCACTGGTGGGACCAAACTGATCTGATTGCAATGTTGCATAACATCCAGGCGAGCCATCCTGGCCCAGGTACTCTCACTGCACCATGTTTACACGCTTCCCGCTCTGCCAGCATTGGAAGGAAGGGTGGTCAACATCTTTTTATTAAAAGTTTTTTTTCATTAAAAACTTGTTCTTTTTTTTTTTTTTTTAAATATATAGATGTCCATGAAAAAAACTTGACTATTTATCATTTTTCAAAACAATTTTATATAGAAACAAATACCCTGAAATATTTGTATTAAAAATCATTTTTTGTTTATAAAGAGTGGGAAAATTCCTCACTTTCTGTATGTTTAATTCACCCCTCAAAGAGAAGGAAAATGCAATAAATGTAAAGAGGTGTGTATGTGGGGGGAACACACACTTTCATTCCTTTTTTTTTAAAGGAACTATTCCCCCCCCCCCCCCCCCCCCGGCCTCTTTTCCCAGTGAAAAAAGGCAAAAACAGTACAAACAAATTTTTAAAAATTTCATTTCCTTTTGAATGTTTTTCTCTTTTTTGGGGCCAAGAAACAAAAAAGTGAAAAAAATCAAGTGAAATGAAACCTGTTAATTTTCTTTAGAGAATTTTGGTGAAAACAAAATGGAATTTCAACTTGTTCTAAATTGCAAAACTGGATCACTGTACCTACCTCAGAATTACAGAAGGAGCTGATGCTGGTGTATAATGTCTATATAATGGTTATATCTATAAGGGGCTGAAGCCTTTTCAGAGTTTGATGCAACTGGTGCGGAAGGGTGGGGCAAGTGGCTTTTTACCTCCTATATGCCTTCTCCCCTCCACCCCCCGCCCGTCCAATCCTACTTCAGCCTTTGGTGCAACTCAGTGAAATTTAGAGAAACTTTGAGGCTGCTCTATCTGGTAACAACCACCAAAGGGCTGTTTCATCTGCCAGAAATTGCTGGAACCCAGAAAAGCTCTGGCCACATCTCCTTCCCCCTGACTTTCTCTTGACACACCACCTCACCTCTGCTGGGCCTAAGCATACAGAGAAGGGACATACAGAGAAGCCTAAGGAAGTCAAGGACTGTGTGGGCCTTGCAGCTCAACCTATCCACTAAAGGCATCCCTTCCAAATCTGGGTTCAGGTATGTGTGTGTGAGAAGCTGACACTGCTGTTGCCTGTTGCCTATTGCTTAAGAATATGTACACGCTGCAAAGAAAAACCTGCGGCGCTGAGTCTCAGAGCCTGGGTCAATTGACTCAGAGTCGTGGGGCTCAGAATAGCAGTGTGGATGTTCAGGCTCAGGCTGGAAGCTGGCTCTGAAACCTAGAGATGGTGCAGAGAAGGGGGGAAGATCTCAGAGCCCAGACTCCAGCCTGAGCAGGAACAGCGACACTGCTGTTTTTAACCCCGGAGCCTGAGCCTCGCAATTGACGCAGGCTCTGAGATTCTGTGAATTGTTCTTTGCAGTGTAACATACCCTGTGTATGTTTGTGGGCAAACAGAGGGCTCCATTCTCCTGGGCTGTCAGCCCCAGCACCTTTCACCAGCACTAGAGTCACAGAAAAATAAAGCCTTGAAAGTGTATTCAACGGAGCAGTGGGGCTTTAATCTGTAAGTTGATCCAGAAAGACTCAAACAACAGCAAGGGGAAAAAAAAAAAGCGTATGCATTTCCAGCCCAGTGTACAGTGTGATCGCTCCATCTTTCTATGGTTGTTGCTGCTGGAAGCCTTATCTCTGGAGTGTTATAGTCACCAAAAGAGAGAGTCTGCCTAAGGGCTCTCTTGCTAAAATTGCTTCCATTTAGAACTATTTATTAGCATTTTCATACCATTTTTCAACCGCTCTCCTCAGCAGCTCTGTGAAATGCAAACACTTCCCACTCACCACTGCCAGCCAAAAGGATCCAGCCTGATCCAATATAACGCACAAGGAAAGGCGATTATATTACAACAGACTGGCTCCCCTGGGCTGGTGGGGACAAGGCGGGTAGATTTTCCAGACATGTGCATGCAGATCTCCACCGCATGATCTCTCAGGGTCTGTCTACATTGCAATTAAAACCCCGCCGCTGGCCTCTGCCAGCTGATTCAGGCTCACGGGGCTCAGGTGAAGGGGCTGTTTAATTGCAATGTCTGGACTCAGGCTGGAGCCTGGGCTCTAGGACTTCTGAGGTGGGATAGTCTCAGAGCTCAGGCTGCAGCCCAAGCGAGAGCGTCTACACTGTAGTTAAACAGCCCCACAGCCTGAACCCGGGGAGCTGGAGTCAGCTGGCACGTGCCAGCAGCGGGTGTCTAATTGCAGTGGAGATATACCCTCAGAAGCAGGGTAACAGTTTGGGTTGCTAGAGAAAAGGTGAAATACATCCCTGTGTAAAGGGCCAGCACAAAGGCTGATGCACCATTTAAGTCCCACCTGAGCCTTATTTTGGTGGCTTGAGTGGTACCAGTTTCACCCATATTTGCTGATGAAGATGTCCAGGGCCTGGGCTCCAAACACACCTCTGATTTTGTGGATGCAATTTTATGCCTACAATTAACTGCAGCCACAATGAATTGTAAGTATATATGTGAACATTTTATCTAGCTGCCTGATTTGCGGGGGCAAACCGGTTGCTAGTGATGCATAAGCTGCTTTTTGCATCAGCAGGTGTGAAATTGTGCTCAGAGTCACAGACCAGGTTGAGGTCTTGTTCAGCATCATATCTGCTGAGTATTACACTAGCTGGGTCTTATCAGTTGCCTGCCCATATGCTGCTCCCTTCAGACAGCTTAAGAAAAGACAGTGGTCTTACTCTGTTACCATTACAGGTTGGTAAGCCTGAGACATGCCTAATGCAATCACAATATGTACGTCATGAGTATTGCAAGGTACCCTCTGAAAGGTACATAAACTAAAGGTATGTCTTCACTGCAGTTAGAGGTGTGACTGCATCACATCTCAACATACCCGGCTTTGCTTTGACTGAGCTAGCTGCAACAACTGTAACAGGAAAGCCGCAGCAGCATGAGCTGTCCAGCCCCACCTGCAAACCTGGAGCAGCCAGCCTGCGCTGCTGTGTCTTCAGTGCTATAGGGGTTTGAGCTAGCTCCATCAAAGCTAGTTCAGCTATGTCTACACATGCGATCACACTGCCGATTGCCATGTAGACAGACCCTCTGCCATAATACTTCCCTGAATCGGAGCCTTACACTGATGCAAGTAACAGCAGAATTAAAATCCATAGCACGTTTTCCTTTCTCTTTCCTAAAAGAACAGTTATCTGGCCATTTCTCTGGACCTTTAAAACCTTTTCTTTTTCCTTAAAAAAAGAAATTGACCGATTCAATTAAAAAAAAAAAACCCACACAAAATAGACATAGAAGCTGCTAACATCATAGAAGCTTTTAAAGAGCAGCCTACAATCCACACAGTAAGTTGCCAGAGAAGAAGTACCTGACATAATGAAATTCAAACACAGCTTCCTAGCAGCAGACTATCGCTTGGGCCTGGAATACCATGGAGTCTGGGTGAACGAGGGAGTAATGAGGCGCTGCGTCTCATGTCATTGACTCCGCCATTTAAAGTGCCGCATTCATAACACAGGATGCGGGCTGCTAGGCCCTTCTCTACTTCACTAAATTGAAATGGTTCCATGGGGGACTATGGTGATGGGGTTGAAAGGAAAATAGCATTCGGCTCCAAATGCAGAGAGAGAAAAAAAAAATGCTGACAACGTTTGCTGCATAAGTCAACATCTGGAAATAGCACTGAGGATGCTGTTTTGGGGTAGGGCATCCAAGAGCGTCTAACAATGAGACACATGTACATAACTTCTGCTTTAGTGCAGCACAGCATCCAGGAAATTCTACACTAGAACATCAAAGCGTCTAGGAGCATCTGGCACGGAGATGTAGGTATTACCTGCTATATCATGGGATTCAAGAACATCCCAGGCGGAGATATGTGCTGATCAACTCTGATATACTGTCAAACAGCAACCAGTAACATCTGACACAGAGATGGGGCGATAACCGATAAGAACTTACCATAGTGTCATCCGGGAACTTCCCCCATTTGAGATACCAGTATATTTGTTATTAATTCCATGCATACATTACATGCATTACAGAAATGCAAGGTCTTATTATTCCTGTTTATTACCTCAGGTATATATTAGAACAGCATTCAGAATACAATGCACTAGGACACAAATGCATTCAGGTTCAAATCCTGAGATCCTTCCTGAGCTGTTACACAGGTAAACCTCCCATTCGAGTCAGTAGTGACATGAAGAGTTGGCCCTAATGGCGTGAGATCATCCTCTGGGAATGCAGAATACTAAGGTGTGACCGCCTTTCCTACTCAGAACAGAACGTGAGCACAAGCTGAACTTTAAGCATGAGATTAAAGCCCACTGAGGCCTTCAGAATGTGCTGTGTTGAAGGATGTTTTCCTGAAGCAGGGCCTAAAAGAGAAGTTACTCCATCCAAGCCAATGGAGTTACCTCACGATAAAACCATCATAAGCGAGAACAATGAAAACATCTAGGAATGGAAGATGCAAAAGAATACATTCTCCAGCACCACACATTGCTCTTTCAGAGATGCATGAATTACACATCTGGAAGAGAATATTCAGCCATAGGAAAGCATCTCTTGTAATGGATGCGTGGGTGGGTGGACACACCCAGGGTATTGATTCAAACTATATTTATGATTCTTCAGATCTTTAAGAAGTCAATTTGTGACCACTCCTTCTCACTCGCTCTTTGGCCAAAACACAAGTCTCATTCTGGGATCCCTTAAAGAATTCTTCTGGTAGAAAAAACCCCCAAGAACAAAAAACCAAACAAACAAGGGTTCCTGTGGATTCACTCAATTGTCTTTTAAAAGAGACTGAAAACTCATCAGGAGCAGGCATTTTAAAATAAAGAAATTCATTTTAAAATACAACCCACAGCTCCAAAAAAGAGATGACTAAAATTATTTTACATCAGTTTATTAACTATTCAGGTTAATCCTTCTTCATCTAGAACCAACTGCTGATTCTCTAACCCATTGTTTCTCAACAACCTGCCCATGGAGCGGCGCTGGTTCCTGAGACCCTCCCTGACACAATTTAGGAAGGCAGTAAGCCGGTCCCTGGCATCCTAAAGATTGAGAAACACTGCTCTAACCCTGTCCTTGCTCTGACTCATTTCTCCGTGAGATTCTCGGATATTCACCCTTTTGAAGACAGTCAGCACAAGGGTTATTTTGAAGGCTTACATGAAACTTAAATTGTGCATAGGCTTCTGCACTGGTCTTCTGCACAGGGGTGAATTTCACCCTGATTGAGAGCTAGCCTAAATAAGGAGTATAGCCCTGGTTTAACAAGCTATCTTTATTAAGCAAAGCACTTAAGTATGTGCTTCATTTGATGCATGCATTAGAGTTCTGTTGACCTTAATGGGAGTTAAGCCCATGCTTAATGTTAAGCCTATCCTTCAGTGCTTTCTTGAGCTTAAGTATGACAATGTTTGCTCAATGAGGGCCAGTGAGCGTAAACCTTTTGCCATTCCACTTCATGTCAAAGCTTCTATTAATGTCAACAAGACAGGATCTAGACCTTACTGAGTAACCCCAAAGTAAGAACTTCAGAAACTCGTCTGATAGAAGTTTCCCTGAGTGAGAAACTAGTACAATATGAATAAGGACTTCAGGATTTTGCCCATAGGTTTACACAAGTTCCTTCCTTCCTCTTCCACCCATTCTGTGCCTTTTCCCCAGGCAGATCCATTTGATCACATTGCCTGTGATGGAGCACCATGTCCAGGCTAATTATAACCCCCACACAAATTAAACCCATGCTCCCGTCCTTCACCCTGAAATCTCTGATTGCACAGTCCCCTGCATTGCCTAGTGACACAAAAGTAATTTTACTAAGTGGGGAAATTTGTTGTTTTTTGTTTCCATGAA
Organism: Emydura macquarii macquarii; assembly: GCF_026122565.2. NCBI lineage: Eukaryota > Metazoa > Chordata > Testudines > Chelidae > Emydura > Emydura macquarii. The sequence goes on from NW_027130828.1 coordinate 14,009,113, forward strand.
AACTGTTAATTTGCCATTAAATCTCTTGTCGAAAGACTAATAGCTTAATGAATGCATTAAACTTGTGCAAATTAGTGGGGTTTTTTAAAATGCATTCCTTACTTGCAGATTGAAAGGGTGCAATGCATCATCATTGGCTCAGTGGGAATTAATGAAGTACTAGGCCATCTTCTGTCATGGAGGCCAGGCTTATGAATGATCCCCAGAATTGCACATGCATGCTTTGTCCCATATCCCTTTCCTGCCTGCAACATGTATCTTTCCCCACCCCGCTCCTTCCCGGTCACTGCTGATACACGTGAAATAAAAATGCCATTTCCAGATCAGTTTTTTAATGAAAAGTAGCCCATTGCTGATGACAAATGTTGTTTACAGTCACAAGAAAAGAGGCTGGAATGGGGAGTGAATATATTAGAAGAGGAGAGGATCGCTTTTATATTCATGATGTTGCCATTTTAGCCCACAAAGACACACAACCTCTCTCTTTCTCTCTCCATCATACAGTCACTTTCAGATATCTCCATTAAAATAAAAAAAAGCCGCACACGTTGTGCTTTGCATTAGCTGTTATCAGCAGAGACGACATTGCCCGCCAGTCAAACGACACTTGTCTTGAGAATACCATAGCTCTCAACATACGTATCTATGGTCTCTTGGAAGCGTTGCCTACAATGCCCACCACGAGCTGCAAACAAAACGGAACCTGCCTAGGTCACTGGTTGAAAACCAGCACAAGGTCCCAATCAGACAAACTCTATAGTAGGGTGCTCTGTCCCCTTCCAGGGCAGTGGTGGCACAGTGGCCAGCTAGCCATGCTCCAAGGCATGGCTTCTTTAAGCACAGAGTAGTTCCTAGTAGGATCACTAGACCAAGGTGAGCTGGGAGCCTCAGGGGACCAAGTCACGTGACTCCCTACTGAGGGGTACAAAAAAAGGGTTCTTAACTCAGTCAAGTGGGAGTGTAGCATCAGGAGATACCTGTAAGGGAGGCTGTCATGTGGCAGAGCCAGGATGATGGTGGGCTGGGGAACCAGGATTCAAGTACAGACCCAAGAAAGAGGACGGAGAAGGTGAAGTTTGAGTCGAGGAACTGTGGCTAGGAGGAAGATCTCTCCTGTGGGGTCCAAAATGGGAGCAGCAGAGCTACTTTGTTAAGAGAGAACTGGGGAGCCAAAAAAGCAAGGCCTGCAGTCCTAAAGAAGGAAGGATTTAAGTCAGCGAAGGCCAAAGGACCCACGTTTGTCTGTGAACTGTTAGAAAATGAACTCCAAAGAAGGAGAGTGTTATTTTTGAATTCCTGGGTGTGTGGTACCTGACTGGAGAACCAAGAGGGGGGATGGAGGCAGGGTGTCTGCAGGGCCCTGCCAGAAGGTGGCAGCACTCTGGGACCGCATCCTTCAACCAACCCATAGTCATGTGCGCCACCATTTTACCTTCCCTCCAATCTCTTCTTGAAACTTACCTCTGCCATGAGGTGGCAGGCCCAAACTATCGCCTGCTGTGCCAAACTTGCTACCGTGTTCTCTCTCTCCGTGACCTCTCAATCGCTTTGTTGCACCCACCATCGTGCCTTGTCATATACCTAGATTAGGATCTCTTTGGGGCAGAGACCATCTTCTTGTTACTTGTTTCTACAGTGACTAGCACAATGAATTCTAGTCCTTCACCGGGGCCCCTGGATCCTGCCCTCTTACAAATAATAAACAACACTGATCAGTTATTAGTACCAATATTATAGTGCCCAGGAGTTCCAGTTGCTGGAGCCCCAGGTATACACCTCCATACAGATCACATGGAAAACTCAATATTGCACAGCTAAGAGCAAAAAGCAACGTCAAGCACGTGCTGCTAAGAGAACTTTTCACCCGTGATTCTGTGCTCGTTGCACACAGTTAAGAGGAGCTCCAGCAACTTTGCAATAGCTTTACTCCAGCTCGTAATAAATTTAGACTAACCCTGTGTCTAAAGAAGACAATGATTATGGCATATGGTGTATTGACTGCAGCAGAAGTGTTCATAGCTATTGCCACGCTGGATGTTGTGCACAAGTTCTACTGTCTAGGAGCAACTGTATCTGATAACTTATCTCTAGATGGTGGGCTTAATTCTTGCAACAGAAAGGCAGCAGCTACATTCACCCAGCCAGCCAAGTGTGTATGAGAAAACAGGAAAATAATATTGAACACCAAGATACGGGGCTACCAGACATTCATTCTGAGCACATTGGTGTACGGTGGTGAGACCTGGACCCGCTACAGCAGGCATGAGAGAAGGCTAAACAGCTTTCACACCCACTGCATTTATCATAGTGTAAATATCAAGTGGGAAACCAAAGCCCCCGACATTGAAGCACTTGAGAAAGCAAAATTCACATGCCTAATTACTATTCTCAAACACAGACATCTTTTGGGTTGGTCGTCTGCATGGGATGGATGATGGATGCATTCCAAAGGATATCCTCTGTGGCTGATGCTCCAAGGCCACTGGGCCGACCTAGGCTTAGGTTGAAGGACGTTTTCAAGAGGCACTGGAAAACTTTTAACATCAACCCTGCAAGCTGGAAAGATGCAGCTAGCAACAATCCACGCTGGAGGGCGGAGCTGAGCAGGGAGTCAAAAGGGGATGAAGGGAGTGAGTTGAGAGAGAGGAAAGAGACCGAAGAGCAAAGTGCAGCAGGCCTCAGGTACTAGGAGTGAGCCAACTTCATCTTCTGTCCCTTATGCCTGCATTATCTGTGGCAAGGACTGCCGCTTGAGAATTGAACTAGTTAGCCTTTGCTGCTGCTGCAGCATAACAGAGTAACAGAACTGCTTCGGTGCTTACACCAGCGCTTTTCAAGATTAATGGCTTCCATTATTATTACAGAACCCCAGTGTGCGAGGTACTGTCGAAACACAGGGGGAAAATGGTTCCTGCCCCGAAGAGCTTACAGTATTCCTTGCTCATGTAATCTGTTTTATTGACTTCAGCCAGACCATTCACAGGAATAACAGCTGGCAGGCTCAGCATACGTGTTGGAAGGGAGCTAAAGTTGTAACCGTAACTACTTTGGGGCCTACGTGAAATGTGCTGGAACATTTCAGTCTAGTGCCTAATTGCACATAAATCACAACCACCACCACTGGCACCTCCAATGTCAGTCCGAAGCCAAGCATAGAATGGGTTACGGGACCCAAAATAGCCTCTTAACCTGTGGCAGGTAAGTATGGAGGAAATTACACCATGCTGCATCTGCTCCATGGATAAATGACTAGGATTATGATCTCAATGCTGCCAGTCCAGGACCTTTGCCCAGCACCGAATTACCAGTATGGGCCTCATCATGCTCTTCGTGACACCTGTGGCCCGTCTGTGCCTTGGGTAGCCACCTAAAAATGCCAAGGTCACGGCAGGCTGTAAAAGGAGAACAGATTCTCCCAGCTCTGCTGGGTGACACTGAAGTCAGACTTCCCAACCAGCCACAAACAGTGCTTCTGATTCCCCACACTGGTTATCAAGAAGCCAAAACAAAATACACACAGCCCACTTTACTGCATTTCAGTCTCTGGCTCCCAATCAGCCACTAGGTCCAGTAAAGAGATCAGTTATTTAAAACTTATGCTCTTTACAAAAAAATTTTCTCCTGACCCCAAAGGGTCAGCCACAGTACCAGATCCATACAAGTTTGGATCTTACCCAAAATACCACGCTGCCAGCCAATCCTTTAGTAACTAAATCTAAAGGTTTATTATAAAAAGGAAGAAACAAACTATAAGAGAAATGTTAAAGGATTAAAGCAATCAGACACATACAATTGACTTGAAAGTCCATATATATCAGGTTTCTAACAGAACTGTGGAGTTTGCAGGCTTGTACAGTCCCCCTGATATACATCCAGTACCTGGTTGGATCTCAATCCTTTGTTTCACAGTTTCAGTTCAGTTGTAGATGAGTTGATTCAGAGGTAGACTGAAGACTGACTGAAGACAAATGGATGGGGTGCAGTTGCCTTTTATGTCCTTTGGCCTTTGCCATGCTGCTTGTGGAAATTTACAGGAATAAGAAGGAGTCCAGGGTCACATGAGTAAGTCCTGGTGACTCATCAGGTATATCCCTGGCTTCTCCCCCCGGGCCCATTGTACCTGTGAGTTTCCTTAATGGGCCATTAAGCAGGCTAGTGCTGCAGCCATCCTGTCTGGGGTGTCGCCCAGACACAGCACAATTTGCAATACAGATATATCAACCATATCCATAACTTCCATTACACATATAATACATGAACATAAACATCATCATCTTACTTAGCACATTATAGCCTTTCTCACAGTACCTGACACGGCATATCTCACATGAATTATTATGATTTTGACATACTGATGTCAAACAATATAATACATGCCCCCATCCCCCAATCCAGCCAGAGTGACAGCACCAAAGAGAGTTTTGCCCTAGATTTCAACAGGAGCGGGAGCAGTCCCTAACCAGCAAAGCCAAGAGTGACTTGAGAGCCTGAATAGCATCTAGTTGACTCAAAGCAAAGCAAGATTCTACTCTCTCTTCCTGGCCCTGAGGTTTAATCCATGGATGAGATTTCTGTGGATGACATTTGCACTCTCTAGGGATGCTTTAAAAGACCCCCAGGAGGCCCCTGTAACCGTTCAGACTTCTGCAACTTCTTCATTGTTGAATTTATAAATGAAATCAAACTAAGTGGTAAGTGACTTCTCCTCGGCGTGAGCTGTCTTTGACACCAAGCTGAAAGGACAGCTCCTCATGCCACAAAGTCCCCTGTGGGATGCTTCACTGGTGCAAAAATGACTTGCAGCTGGGCATTCCTCCAATGTAAGGTGGGACATGGCATCCCCTTCTGGATGCAAGGGGACTAGATTAATAGAAGGTGGCAAAGTGCTTCAGGGTGCATCTGCACAGTGAGCATCAGCGATTTTGCAGAGCCCAGGTCAACAGATTAGGGCTCATGGACCTCCTGTTATGGCATTAAAAATAGACGCATTGGAACTGTGGCTCAGGCTCTGAAGCCTAGGCAGTGGGTAGGCTTAAAACGTCCTCTTACCAGAGAGTACATCACCCAAGATTAGTAAGTACAGGACACAGCTTTCAAGATGCAAACTGCTTGTTAAGTGCTGAATGTTCCTGTAATTGAAATGCAGCTATATCTGGGGGAGAACAAAGTAGCCCTTGCATGGTACACCAATACACAGTAGACGTATAAAACTAAAAACACATCCATATAAAACCAATAGAAATGACTTAGGGGGAGAGAATGGAAATACCAACGGTGGGATTTGTCTAGGGCAGCAGACCTCATGTTAGCTTTGCCTTGGATATTGGCACATGTTGGTGCATTGCTTCCAACAGAAAACGATGTGATCCTGGAACTCAGTTGTAATTATAATGTTGCCAGTTGTCTGACTTTCTTTGTTTCCTTCAGTACAGAACAGGAAGGAAACGCAAGGCCAGGCTTAGATTCTGATGCCACTTCTCATATATGAAGAGGGAACACTTATGATTCAGATGGTGTCTGCATATTGGCTACTGAATGAGATATAATGACCCCACTCCACTACTTTGCCCATTAGTTGGATGCAGTGTAGATGTCTGTGGGGAAAAAAATGTTTTTTTTTATGCTCTCTGTTATGGATTATGAAGAAAACAATGCACGTTCAGGCAAACAACTAGTATCTGGTCCAAAGGCATGAGTGTGTTTTGCAGTGTGCAGGAATCAAAGGTGCATGGCCATTCCACTATCATTATTGTTTGTTAGAATTACAGTAGCTCCCCCAAGGCTCCATTGTGCTAAGCGCTGTGCATACACTTAGCGAGAGTGAGGGCCTGCTCCAAAATGTTTACAGTATCATATAACTAACTAAGGAAGGAAAAGGGTAAGAGGGGAAACAGAGACACAGAGAATAGAAGCAACATAGCCAAGGCCACACAGCAAATCAATGGCAGAGCTGGGAATGAAACCCAGGTCTTCTAACTCCTAGTCCAGTGTAATAACCACTAAAAAATACTGCCTTCCTGCTTCCTCTTACTTGCTTGCTGTGTGGGGGGGTCCCAAGTTCTTTTGATGCTGCTAATCTAAAACTGGAAGCCCCACTTTGCCTCCTGCAGGGCATCAGGAAGAGCTGGTTGCTAGATATGCACAGAGAACTTCTCAGCCTTAGACATTAGACTAAACAGCTAATGCCGCCCTGGAAGTATCATGCTATCAGCTCCTGAGGGTTATGTCATGGCTCCTCCATCTCATTTCATCCTGCAGTGCAGAACGGGAATACTGCAGCCTGTCCTTCTGCTCCCTGCATCATTCACCACATTAGCAACTGGGCTCTATTAGGTAATAAGGCAAGAAGTTTGCCACGGCGTGTGTGGGGAAAGGAATAGCATGCATGGGACTTTCCTCTGCTTTTCCCGGCTTTCTCCTCCCACCTGCTCAGCATTCTGCAGCCATGCACAGAACGCTGATGCTCAGGTGAGGTTTTAAGGATGCAACACGAGTTGAGGGGAGCCAGCACAGAAAATGTTTTATTTTAAGCAGGCAAAGTGCACCCCCTTTCCCTGGCCACTCTCTGTGTGCCGTGACTCAGCATAAGCAGGCCAGGCTAAACTGGGTTCTGTCCTCCAACCTTTGCTATGGCAGGCTAAAAGAGGTGCACTTTTTCCTGGCTGATAAAACACTAAGGCCGGCTTGATCATTGGGTTGGAAAAACCTGAGGATTCTCTGCAACTGAGGGGGCCGTGGCACTGACTGGCCCAGAGAAGTGGAGGAATCCCGAAAGCAGATTGTGTCTCACGCACAAATTCCCATGAATAAGGCACATTATATGTTGCTGAGACAGCTCAGCCTGTCTGTATGTTTTCAAGGCTAAACCAATTAGGACACAAAGCAGGAAGAGGCAGGAGGCAAACCCAATGTTTGCTTATGAAACCTAGAGACCATGTAGTCTTCAAATTATAGGTCAGTTCTATGAGTGTTCCTGCCTCCCTACCCCTGTTTTAATAGCAGGCTGTACTAAAAACAGGCTGTTAGAAAACAATGCAGCAGAGCAGAGGGGCGCAGATGCATCCAGGGATCCCACAGGCTAGTCTTGGCTTTGAAGCTAATGAAAGCAGTAAGTAGGGAACTACTGGAGCATGCAGAATACACCTTCCAACTGCCACTGAATTAAATTCCTTCCCATTGCCGTAGAGTCGAGCAAAGCCCATCTGATTGCACCTAAATCAGCTACTCTTTCAGTAACCATGAATCAACTGGCCATTTAAATCCTCTTCCTGCAGCTCTTGGCCATGTAAAAATCTCTCTAGCTGTTGTGGGGTCAAGCAAAATTCCTCTCATTTTACCTTAATTGACTAGGCGTCTAATGCCCTTCCACCGCTCAGGAATTAACCAGCTGCTGAACGGGCCAGCCATTCCTACTGCCCCAGAGTCAGATGGGGGATCTCCTACTCCCTGACCCTTCAAAAATTCATCCTTCAGCTCAGTCAAGCAACGGTCTCTTTTGCTGTCCTTAGAATCAGTTCACAGTGACACAGTCGTTCTTATCCCCCTGAGTGTGGTCACTATTCAAAGCCCCTTATCCAGACTTGGTTCCCCATGCAAAGCCTTTCCAACCGCTTCCAAGTCAGTCAAATACCCTCTTCCTGCCTGAGTCAACTCACCAATCTTAGTTTGTTCCCAGAATTGATCTACTCCTGGCATCAAAGTCAAGTTCAATCCCACTGCCTGGTGTTTGGAGCAGCGGAAGGAGCTTCAGGAGCCCACTCTCCGTTCAAAACCACTTCTCTTGCTACAAATTCAACCAGAGTCCATCCTACAGCTCCCTAGGCAAGTCAAAGCTGGTGATGAATGGCGCAGAACAGATTCAACTGATGCACACCTATTGAGTTCCAGGGCTGGGTGGATGCAGGGCCCCTCCTCCAGCCTAAGTGGAGGAGCTACTGAATCCAGGGTTCAAGCAATTTCAGGGGATAACTAATGAAAAACAGGAACAGGAGTGAGGTCAGAGGGCCAAAATCGGGGATCCAGAAGGGGACACTGAGCAGAGAATCCCTAATAAGCAGACTTATACCCTCACATGAAGGATAGTTTGGGGCTAAGGCACTGGACTACAACCCAGGAGATCTGGGTTCAGTCCCTCACTTCCTTGGGCAAGTTGCTTAGTCTCTCTCTGCCTCTGTATAATAACAGAATGAAATTTTCTTTCCCTGTCTTGTTTAGTTAAACTGAAAGCATACGGGGAGAGGGAATTTTTCTTATTGTGTGTGTACACGGTGCCAGCCACAGTGGGGCCCAGATTTCAGTTGAAACTTGTTAGCATTACCATACCACAAACAATAGTAACAAGTTCCTTTCTCTGTGAAGCTTCCAACTGTGATTGTTCCAGGCAGAACAGTCACCAATTCTGATCAACTGCAAACAAATTGTGCAGGCGTATCTCTTGTAGAGGGGAAAAATATCCTGGTTGTTTTCCCACACTCTGTAGTTTCCTTGCTGGTTCCTAAAGCTGTCTCTGACTATATTCAGTTGCTGTAGAAACAGCCATGACATCACACATGGGGACTGTGACATTGTTGCATGAATAATCATATACTAGAGCAGGCAACAGGAAAAAAAGAAATCTTGTTTATCCACAAATGCTTCCACCATCAGGAACCAGAGTCTCCAATGGTAATTTAACACACATCATTAATATGTTTGTTTTGGGGGCGGGGGGTTGGCTGAATATGAAAGTTCATCAGGGCTGGAACAAACAGGGGAAGCATATTGAAATGAGCATTACAGATCTGTTGTGCTCTAGTTTATGGGCTTTTCTCAGTGATACACAGTAAGTAAAACAAGCACTGATTGAGTCAGCTGCCTCCTGGGTGTTCATTTGTTGTGGTGTGAGGAATATTAATGCTAAGTACATCCGCGTGCAGTGGGAAAGACAGGAGGAGGCAAGCAGATTACCTTGGCTTAGGGGTATTATACATGCGACTGCAACTTCCAAAGATACAGAGAGGAAACATTTCTGTGGGTTTTTGTCTCTTATCTCCTTACAGTCTTATAGATTTTGGAGATGCATTGCCTGGGAGTTTTAATACTCAGGGTGTTTTCTTTTTTGTATGTTTCTTTGTTTTTCCAAATCCTCCTCTTTAAAAATAATTTTTAAAAAGTGTGTGTTGAATGTATCAGGAGAAAGAAAGAGACAAGAAAAAAACAGATTCCAAAAGAAGAAAGAACAGATGAAAAAGAACATTTTGATTAAAATCTCCTGTTGTTCCACATGACTGATGTAAATATCTTCACACCTTCCTCTTTTCCTTTGCCACCTCAACAGAGGCTTCCGCCCACCCCCAGGGGACTGAGTTCCCATCCTAGGGCTTTGTAACTACTGCTGCTCTTGCTGCTGTTGTCTAAAGGGATTACAAGCCTTTGTAAAGTCCAAGTTAATATGATGGGGGAAAAATAAGTTTCTAAATAAGCTTGTGTGTGCCTCCTTTCTCAGGAACCCTAGCAGGAGGAAACTAGGGCATGGTTCATGCCAAATAGGAATAGGTCAGAAGTTCATTAGAGGGGTCATCTGTCACTCAGTCTCTGTTGGTGTCAGTTGATGATCATCATAATGCTAATTAAATCATGTGTGATGGGGTGCCCAGCCCACACAAGGCACAGTCATTTAAATTAGGTCAGTTAAGCTGATAGTCTGTACTGGGGGAGAGCCATGGATGGAAAGGCTGATGGAGAAGGAACAGGTGGGGCTAGGAAGTTTAGCAAGCCAGGCTCGGAGGAGAGTTGGAAGCCCAGGTGAGCCAGGCCTGGAAGGAAGGGTTTATCCCGCAAGGTGGTGGAGCAGAAACCTGTGAGAGGCAAAGTAGGAGAAAGCTCAGGGAAATGGCAGCATGATGGGATATTGCCGACCTTAGCCTCTGATCAGAGGGCCCCTGAGTATAATTTGGAGTAGAGGGTGAGTCTAGCTTCCCCTACCAGCCACTGAGCACTGGCACAATTAGGACAGTGAGGGTGAAAACTTCCATTTTGGATGGAGAGAATTTGATAACTGCCCAGAGGAGGAAAAACCACATAGTAACCTGGCTGGAGGGCCAAGCCATGAAGATAGAGCACCATAAGTCAGAGAGAGATGAAAGGGCTCACCAATGAGTGACAGAAAGGCGCTTCAGATGCGGCAGGAGCTAATCCCCAGAGCAGCCAGGAGAAGATACCCTAGAGGTGAGTGTACCTTGTTACACTGACTAGTGTTCTTGGTGATACGACTTCTTAATAACCAAGGAACAAACTCAGACCTGGACTTGTGTTTTCAAAGGGAATTAGGAGCTCAAATCCCATTGAATTGAAGTGAGATTTGAGCATCTGAATCCCAGCCCTGGGATCCAACTCCACAGCATCTGACTAATGATCTGTTCTTCTTGAAGCTGATTCCTCGCTGCCTCTCTTCTTTCCTTCTACGATTTACTTGCTATTCCAGGTGTATATGGCTGTGGGTCACTCAATATTCGAGAGGTCTGTAGCTGTGAGTACAGCTCAGTATTCCACGGGTGGCCTACAACTCTGTCGCTCTAATCCAGAGGTGTACAGTTGTAGGTCACTCAAGTATTTCTAGGGTGTGCGTCAGGTGTTCAGGTCTTTTGCGGAGACTCTGGGTGTTTGCCAGGCTGAAAATATTTTGGTATTCCCATATGTGCCTCTAGTGAGGCCCACTGCTATTCATTTCAGCTCTCTACTCTACCAGGTCTAGAGGGGGGGGATGGGGACAAAGAAAAGAGTGAGACAGAGAAAAAGGAGGACTATGTAAGTGGAGGTTGTATAGAGCTGAATGCCCTGCTTTGAGTACCTCACAAGGTTACATTCTATTGGTGATGGGCTAGGTTCATGTTTCAAGGTGAAGGTAACACTTCCTCTTTGTGGGAATGACAGGAGGACACATAGTCACAGGTAGAGCTGATCTAGAATTTTTTTAATAACCTTTCTTCTCTCCCCCCTCCCCCTCCCCCTCCCAAAAGTGCTGATTCAAACCCAAAACTGCTTGTGGGAAAGGGCCAGTTTTGACAAATTTCTCATTTTTCCAAGTTGTTTTCCAAATTTTTTTCAAAGGGACCTACTTGGATATTTTCAAAGTAAAAATCCAATTTTTTTTTAATTCAAAATGACTTTGGTTTGAAAATTAAGCTAAGTGCAGTGAAAAATGAATTCTTTAAAGTTATCAATACAAAAGGGGACACTTGCCCTCCCACCCCCAAAGATCTTCAAGGGGACCAAACAGGATTGTCAGAAAGGCCGAAAGATGCAGAAAGTTGTCAGAGATTAAGCAGTGGAAGTCTTAACTTCTTATATAAATAATAAGTCATAGCAAAATACTGATACAGCAGCCTTTTTAAAAAAAATCTTAAAAAACCCAAGGTTTTCCAGGGATCTAACTCACCCCTGGACTTCTAGAAGATTGTCTGTCTTTTAAATAGCACAATCTAGGACCCCCAAAATACCAATCCCCCCATGAGACCCTAGAACGAGTGCTGTCTGCAAACCTTTTCTATGTGAGATCACTTCAGATTTCCCCCTTTTCCTTGCCTCAATGCTCGTTGATCATGCATATGTGGAATGTGCAGGTTTCACCTCCTATCCTAACACAGTTGCTCACCATTCTTTAGTCCCTTTAATCTTGGATCAGAGCAACCTGGCTTCTGCAATACCAAAAAGATTATGGACCCCATTTGCCCCTGCTCCCATCTGAGGGGATCTCTTCTGGTGTGCCCAGCAGTAGCTAGTTGTGGAAATTAATTTCCCCCATCCCAGTGGCTTTTACAACGCAGGAAACTTTGCAGGCTGCTTAGAAATGCTGCACTGCGCTTCTCAATAGCATTTTATGACATTTTTCAAATCAAATTTAAAAGCATAACTGAGTGGAATTAAATTAATGCCATCTGGTAACGTCAGCAGCACCAGTGCTGCTGCCATGGCTGGCTTAGTTTCTAAACCCCTTGCAGCTTCTCAGGACTTACATCTGACTGCAGAGAGGACTAACGTGTGGACATGTAAGTATTTGCCTGTGTGTGTGGGAATAAGCATGTGAGTGTGGGTACCGGAGGGTGGATGTGAGGTTTACATCTGTGTTCAAGCAGAGAGGCTTGTATGTAAAGGGATGAGTGTGGACATGGGCTTGGTGAAAGTATGCGTGGGGGACATAAGTGTGAGAGGCGCATGTACAGAGCGGCCCATGTATCTCATTAAATTACCAATGTAGGTTTTATTAGAGCAGTCATTTTCTCTATTGCAACTTGTAAGTTGTGGTCTTGCACAATGGCTGCCAGGGGGAGATGGACTGCAAATTATGAATAAAGCAGATTCCATTCTCAAAGCCCTGTACAGAACTGACAGGTAAAGTGAGTTCTGTATATAGTCTTGAGAGGATTTTTAGCACCTTCTGAAGGCAAAGGGGCTCTAAGCATAAGGCAGTACTATAATAATGTGTGGGTAGGCACATTGTGTGTGTGTTTGTGGCTGCGTGGATGAACGTTCAATGTGCCTGTGGGTTCATCTACTGTGTGGGTGTATTTGAATGGTTGTGGTGTTAGTCTGGTGGGAGAGGGAGGAATCAGGCTGATCCCGTGTGTGTATGTGAGATTTGTTTCATTCCCTTTCTCTCCACAGCAAACGCTGCAGTTCTGTCATTTTCACCACATCAGGACATCTCAAAATGGCCCCCAATAGTTCAGAGGAATATAGCACACAATGTACTTCTTCACTGCTGAGCTGGGTTTGTTAATCATTGGCTGCCCATTACATTTGCCCATCCAGTTCAAAGACAGACTCTTGAACACAATCCCTCCCACTAAGCCCCCACTGGGAGTGCTTCCCCACCGGCAAGCTACGGAAAGAAACGCTATTGCCAGTATTGTATGGCCAGGCACCACAACACGTCTTCTGAGTCACTCCTCCCCAAAGCGCTTCACATGCCAGAGAGCAGTAAAATGGGAGCAGACGCACGCAGCCAGTGGTCGCAGGACATTGAAACAGGACGGGGGTTCTCGTTGCAGCAACCAAGGACAAGGAGGCTCCACGGAGGAGATTGCTTTCCCAGGGTAGGGAGAGGACAGGTGGCTGGAGGAGAGGCGAAGCCAGGGAGAAGAGGGAGCACTTTCTATTTTTAGTAGATGAAATGGATCTCTGCTCCACCCCCTCCTCTTGCTTTACCTTCTGAACATAACCTTTGCAACTTCTTAGACACAGAGGGCCAAAACCTCCCCTTAGCTGCGCCCTGGCACCTGAATGAGTTATGTTAAAAGCTTAACAGCAAGTGCCTGACATGGCTGGTTGTAAAAGCTCCAAGAAACAGGTGTTACCCTCAGCTTCAGCCATGTGGCACGTCAAAACCATTCCCCCTTGGTTGCATTGTGCCCTGCTCCTCTTCTTGCCATCTCCCCACCTCATCAGACCTCCACCCTCTTCTCCAAGTCTCAGCTCGAAATACGCTTCTTCCATTAGGCTCACAAATCTGAATCGTCCCCGTCTTGGGTTATCGTGAGGGGGTGCTTTCACTGTGGGCATGCTGCATGTGGGGTAGCAAGCAGCTCCATCATCTAGCACCCTCTGGCAACAGCTGCTCCAGTCACCATCAATCTGCCACTTCTCCCCACCCCCCATGATTCTTCTTCCATCCCACTCTTCTGGAAGCTTTCTCTCTGGAGTCGTTTAACCAAACTTGAGAGCAAACCACAGTGAAAGCAACTTCAGCCCCTTCCATGGGCTTCAGCTTTGAAACCATCCTGGGTCCACCCCAACTCTGTTCTTCTAGAGAACGCTGACTCTCCATGACTAACTCCCTAGAGTCTTGCTCCTGTTTGAATCCTGAACTGCAGTCCTCCATTCCTCTGAAGGCTTTCTGTTTATGGATTGGTTTTATCTCAGATGCACTTTGAGTCCCCTTCACCTGCTACTGTCTCTCAGCAGGGCCAGGATGTAAACTCTCTCCTGGAACTTCTCTACTCACTGCTATCCAGAGAGATATTACAGGTTTCTTCTCCTCTGTCCCTACAACCCTCTTCTACTCTGGGCTTTCTTCCTTTATCAAAAGCACCCAGCTGGGACTCATCTTTGATTGGGCCTGACCCACCCTCCAAGTGCAAACAGGTGTTAATTGCCTCTCCAGCCCTCATGACCCCCCCCCCAATTGGTGGCACAGTTAAATAGGCTTTAACAAACACAGCAGCCACCTCCCATAAACCACAAAATGTGTTTATTATTAACTAGAGAACTCAGGTGAGGTCACTGCTGGCCCTTTCTGTTAGTCCCCTTTGAAAATCCCCGTGTGAACAGTTCTAACAAGAGGGGGTTTCTATCACTTCCTTTGGGGATATTCTTCCATACACATAAAGTGATGTGAAGTCATGAAAGCAAGATCTTAACCTGTTCTTTGGCTAGGCTTATGTTTTGGGTGGTTGTTTGTTGTTTTTAAACGTACTCTGGATGATGACGAGTATTAAAGTCTGGCATGGACATTCAGAAATCTATCCAGCGGATACAGCCAGAGAGACCTCCTCTGTTCTGATGTCCACTGGTACAATTTCAGTAAAGGCTCTTGTTTACATCAGGTCTAGATTTCGCAGGGGAAGAAGAGAAACTGTCCCTTGATCTGGTGCACCTAACATGCTGAGGTATGGATCTTCTGAGTAATGTAGTGTAGATTAACACACATTTGTGTTGAAGTGGCTTCCTGTAAATATGAAAGCACAGGAGAGATCAGACTAATGGGGTGGAAGTGCCTACAATTCATCCCCACTAAGCCCGAAGGTGACTGTCAGTGGCAGGCTCCTCCGGAGACCCCTGCTGAGCTTTCTCTTTGGGCCTCTCTTCAGCTATTGTCTACCTTTCCAGGATCCTCAGGGGCAGAGTGGGAACTCTCTCTAGCCCAGCTGCAGCTTTCAGAGACAGCCGTGGACTCAGAGTTCTTTCTGGCCTGTTGCTAAAGAAATCTTCGGTTTGATTTGTCACACCAAGTGTGCGGCCTTTAGTCTACATTGAAGACTAATCGATCTCACTGCCATTAATCATTAGCTCACAGCTAACCAGACTGTTTCAGGAGTACCCCATGTCCCTCAGTCTGCTTCCATAAGCATGCTCTGTCTTCCTGCGGCCTCCTCCCATGTCTCCCTCCCTCCCTCCTGGTTTTCTTCCTTTCACTTTTCCTTCCCCTTCTCTTTTGCCCCACTGCTGTCCTGTAAGGAGGTGGTGGTGGAGTGGTGGCATTGTGACATCAGAAGTAGCATCCTCCTTCCTTTCTTCTCCCACTCCTTCACTGGCCTCCTGCTCAGTTGTGGTTTTTTTTACATGCTCTGCAATCCTACATGCAGCATCCATTATAAAGGAAGGGTAGCTGCTAACCCACTTGCAACACAGCCCCTCCAGCACTCCTCCCAGGTCCATAACTGCACAGCACAACGCAAGTAGGCTGCAGGTGAACGGCTGAATGCTGCTGTCTGATGCCTATCTGGACTAGGTCCATGGAAGCGCAGACCACCACTCTGCCGTTCAACACTAGCTTCCTGGGGCAGGATCCCATCCGCTAGCATGCCCCTTCGTGGCACTGTGTGACCCTGCAGACCCCTCGCCCTCCTTTCCTTCCTATTTCTCCCAGTAACTGTCTTGCAGTCCTGAGCACTTAATGCAAAGTTCCTCGTCCTGGGGTTCGCTGTATTAAATCATCATGGAACAGTTTCCTTTGGCCCTTCAGGCCCACATCCTTCTGTGATGGGGCACAGCACCGGGGTCCTCCCACCATAGGCGCACCTCCTTGTGGTTGGGTCTGGAATTAGCTCTTGCCTTGTCTGGGGCTCCCTATGTCAGTTGCTCACACTGTGGCCCCCCCTCTCTCTATCCATGGCTCCCTCATTGTGACTCACCCCTCCATCCAGGTGGTTGTGTAGTCTTACCCCATTCCCCCTGCCCATTCTGGAGTAACAGTCTCATCACCATCCGGATGCCACCTCTGATGGTCTGTTCCACATTTCCAGGTCCTATGCCACTTTCCCAGTGGTTGGTAGTGGAACCTGGGCCCCGCACTACACCAGCTTCCAGCCCAGGGACCCTATAACCAGTAGCCAAGGTCTGCACAGTCCCACTCCTTACTATGTTTCCTTGGGCTTCTTCCTACCCTGCCTCTCTCAGACTTTCTTCCCCATAGATTCTCTGGGTTAGAATCATAGAAGATGAGGGTTGGAGGGGACCTCAGGAGGTCACCTAGTCCAACCCCCTGCTCAAAGCAGGATCAACCCCAACTAAATCATCCCAGCCAGTAATACCCTATTGTAGCCATCCAGTCCGGCTGGCCTGGCTTTATCACAACGCACACATGGAGGCTGTGAAATGAAAGGAGGCTATAAAGAGGCATTTAAAGAATGGAGCAGATAAGACAGCCTCGGATACCCAGCTTCAGAAGAGTTCATTCCTCCAGGGCCCAGATCCCAGATGGACCTACTGAAACAGTCCTGGTAGGTAATCCCAGGGTCTGTTCTAAGGGGAGTGAACTATAGAATTCCACCACAGGGGAGGTAAAGGTCTGAGACCTCAGGTGGGGGGCACTGGGTGAGGTCCCATGAAAGGACAGTAATGCAGCTAGCTTGGTAACTGTGACAGATGTTATTGTATATTTTAGCTGTATGGTTTAATGATGGACTGTGTAGCGGTGAATGCTAGATACAAATATTTGTATCAGCAAGTCATCAAGAAGCTGATGATGGTGCTGGATGTGCTGTATAAAAAGGACATGGAATGGGGACCAAATGGCCACAAAATCCATTTCTTCTGCCATTGATTTTATAATGCCAATTTTCAGAGATGTTTTTTAACAGAAGTTCAGTCTGGAGTTCTAGCATAGGCAAGGTTAACTGATTGTCCTTTTTTCCAGGTCCCTCCGTTGTGACGTTTCGAGCACTTACAATTCCCTCTAGGAAGTACAGCTAACAATGTGGTCTGTTTTTTGATGGCAGCTCTTCCAAGACCTGTGTTGCCACTTTCTAAAGAGATTGCACCTCACTACAAGGCCATATTGTGTGAGTAAGTAGCAGTTATTTCAGAGACTAGTAAAGCAACTCGGTGCTCTTACATTTCATATGTGCATAAGGGGAGGCACATATACAGAAAACCCCTTAAAACTGTAGTTTCTGAACAGATGCAGAACCATACATACATGGACTGTATCTTGTGTTCTTTACAGTATTGTTTTATTGCTGAAATTTCAGTCTTAAGTCTTGTTCCCACTTTAATAATATCATAAGGGCTCTCTTAGTAGCACCACTTGTATTGTCAGCGAAAGGGCTATGTATGTTTTCACTGACAAGTGTGAAGATACCACTCGTGTAGTAATAGGCCATATTCTTTTCTCATTAATCCTGGGGTTAATCTAGAGAAACTCCATTGACTTCTCCACAGCTACTCCAGACTTACACCAGTATAAATGAGAGAAGAATTTAGGCCGCCCTTGTCTACTGAAACCAGGGCATAGGTTCTCATCTGGTACAAATCAGCACAAGCTCCATTGACTTCCATGGAACTGTAATTTACATCAGCAGAGGACCTGGTCCTGTTTTATTACATTAAGTATGTGCACCTTGTACAAGAAGTGTGACTGAGCGATGGGAAATTTAGTTTCTAAAGCCTGTGACAAGTGAAGGGTCTGACCAGCTCTTGTTTTTACACTTGTGTAAACTTCATAGACTCTAATGAAATACTCCTGACTCTTGCCAGCACACAAGAGAGCAGAATCAGGCTCAATAGTTTCTAAATAATTTTTAGGTCCCGTTTCCTCCTAGATCACACTAACTCCAGAATTACAATGGCACTGGAATTTGACATCATTACACATGTGCAGCCCGGCTTTCCAAGGAATGCCGCACCAGGATCATGCACAAGCGGGGGGGGAGGGGGAGGGATGGGGGGGGACATGCCCCCCCCAGTAATCAGCAGAAAGAGCGAGCTCCTCCAGCCCTGGGGCCATGGCGGGGGCACAGATTGTACCCCTCCAAAAGCCATTAACTAGGGACCACCTTTGCAGAGGAAGCTCATCTCCAAGTTAGACAAATAAGGGGCTGATTTTCAAAAGTTCTTACCTTCTAGCATCTCCCACTGTGACATTTATAATCAGATAGCCAAAAGGGACCAACACCCAATATACCGACTCCTTCTGAAAATCCTGGACACTTTGCCAGAAAATAGTGAGTATTGCAAAGGGTGTTGCATTTTGTTCCCAAATCAAATGCCAGGGAATAATACGAGGAATGCTGCTGCCCTCTCAGGGAGAGAGACTAAAAGTTACAGTACACATCTTCCACCTCTAACAGCTGTGATTCCAGGGTTCTATGGAAGAGGAATATGAAAGATGAGCAGAGTCAACACGAGCTCGCCCTAGACTGTCTCATCAGTGTCCGCAACTTCAGGGACCACCTTTAGGAGCAAGAATAGCCCAGTCCATATGCCCATTCAGCCCTTGGCTTTCTGCCCATAGTGCCTGGGAAGGTGTCATAAATAGTGCCAGCTGTGATGGGGTTGCTATCCTCGAGGACCCAGACTGTGATCAGCAAGTAGACCAGTAAATGGCCCTCAGACAGCAACAACTTTCAGCCACTGTTATCTGGAATGGATTTGCACAGATACTTAAGATCCTTCTGTACCTCTCCCCACACCGGCCAGCAGTTCAATTTTTCTAAGGGATGGAGTGCAGAATGGCATGCTGCCCATCCAAGATTATGATGTCCCAAGGTCCTGCTCTTGAGTGGAAGCAGTGCCTCATTTACCTCCTATGTCATTCCCTGGACCGAGAAGTCCTGTGGTCTGGTTGTAAGAATATGAGGTATAGCCTTTCACCTGTACCTCTTAGTGAATCTGGTTGTAAAGCAGTCCAAACCCAGAGGAAAATAGATCCAGGACCAGCCAGGGTCCAGGCCCTCTCCAGAGGAAGGGAAGCAGTCTTTCAGGCTCTGCAGGAAGTCTCCGCTCCCACTTTTCTGCTTGGTTAAAGGCCATGAGTTAGTGCTGGGTATTTCAATCAAGGAAACAAACCGGCCTGTCTTCTTTTCTCAGACAGCTCAGGCATACAGCAGCCCCAATCTGTTGCTCAGTGAGTAATCCAGTGCCCTCGTCTGGGGACCCTGGATGTGCTTGGTTCAGAGTACTACCCCAACAGAGCTGAGTTCCTCCTTTTTAAGGGCCTGCCCAAGCCACACCTGTGCAACGGTTTGGGGCTGATTGTGACCACAAGAGTTTGATGACCTTCTTGACCGAGGGGGGGAAGAGGCAGGTGGTTATCTGACCCACCACAGTGACCCACATAAGAGCTTCACCTGTCTCCTCCAGCAGAATGAGGCCTCTGCCTGGTGTATATTTGTCTGCCAAATTCAATAAATATCACCAAAAGCAATTTCCAAAAGTTTCACAAGGTCTTTTGTGTCCAGAAGTTCTGAACCAAGTCACCACTGGGGATAGTTTTCTTTCGTGTTCCATATTTCATAGAGAGATTTCCACAAAGGCTGCCTGATCTATTTCAACATCTTTTACTGCAGCCACAATGCTCTGGGATATAAAGACAATAACGTAGGGCCTAATCCTTGTGAGTCATCAGCAAAAGCCAAGGCAATCCGCTCAATGAGATGAGGTTCTTCCACGCATCACACAAACTAAACTCCTACAGCAGATTCTTCAGCTGCGTGTGTCATTTGGCCCTTCTGACAGGGTGGGCTCATTCTGGCTCAGCTTTCTCCTTCCTCTGAAGCAGCAGGCATGGCCAAAGCTGGAGATGGGACATTGGATAGGGAGGGCCATGGCTCTGAGATGCACCGAGGACTCTCTCTCTCTCAGGTGCTTGGCTGGCTGATTCTTGTTCATGTGATCAGAGTCTCACTGAGTGCCAGAGATGGGGTGGGGAAGGAATTTTCACCCAGGGTGCCTGGGCAGTGACCTTGGGAATTTTTTTTTGCCTTCTGCTGCGGCGTGTGGCTGTGGGTCATTTGCCAGGATCATGGGGGTAGCTCTCATTAATCATTTCCCTGCCGTTGGGGGGCCTTTGAGCAGTGGTGCACCTCGGTCCCTCCTATTCTCTGCCTGTGGCACATAATGAGTCTCCTTAGGGCTATCATACTACGGCCTAATTTTGGTTGTGGGGCTTAGTGTGCGGCTACTGGGTAGTGTTGGCAGCTTGTGGTGTACAGGCAGTTGGACTAGATGATCTGGTGATCCTTTCTGCACTTAAACTTGTCTCTGTGACCATGCGATGACATTGTGCCACCAGGCGTTGCCCATGATCGAAAGTCTGTTTAGACGGTAAGATCTTAAGACAAGACAGACAGAGGATGGGGAAGGGAAACTGAGGCAGAGAGCAGTGAAGCCACGTGCCCAAGGTCATACAGCAGATAAGTGGCAGAGCCAGGTCTCCAAAGCCTGCTTCAGCCTATCCACTGGACCAACCTAGCTCCCAAAATGTTGTGGCTTCATCCTACCGCTGATGGAGGCAAGACCCTTAAGGCCAAATCCATCAGTTGGACTACACATGAGAGTTCAAGATTGGGTCCTTCAGCCAGAACACATGGATAAACTGGCTGTTCCATAAATACCCTGCCCAGAGTCATTTTATTTCACTGTGCCCCACACCATCCTGTGCTGCAGGGTGGCAGGAGCACCGTTTCATTTACTTAGATTTCTAAAAGGCACATCAACTAATTACATTTAAAAACAAAGGCCGATGTGTGGTCAGCCCATAGCCATATTAATGATCCTTCGCAACCCACCAACTCAACCCTGACCTCAATCCTCCCTGCACCACTCCACCAGAATAGAACCTGCTCAGAATAGAACCTGGGCGGCGGATAAACCACGTGGCCCAATCAGCCGACAAACGTGGGCTTTGTCAGGCCAGTGCTGGGCTGGGGGGTTCCAAAGTGAAAGGCCCTTTGCCCTGCTATCAGCCCCCCATCGTCTGGGAGCGGCTGGCTCAAGCTGCTTTTCATCCACAGCATTTTCTGGTTCAGATAATGTCAGTCATTGTTCCTGCAGTCTGCTGAGCCCTTTTATGTTCCAAGTAGGAAATCCAAGTCCATTATGGCTCTTTTGTCAGGCAGTTGGCAGGAGGAACCGCTCTCTTTTTCTCTCCGTGCTTGTCGATCTGTGGCTGGTTCACTCAGAAGGCAAGTTGCTTGCGAGCAAACATCCATAGACTCCGTTATGTGCTGCATGAAGATGCTCATCAGCAAGGTCTATTTCCAAAGACCCTTCCCCCATGAGGACACCGTTGTCACTATCTTTTCCTCATCCCCCTCATCCATAAAGAGGCGAGGGCATCCTACCTTTAAACTGTAAATCACCCCTTTAATTGGTGATCTGATGTTGTGCAAGACTAGGCCGATATTCCCACCTGGCAGGTGTCTTTCATCACCGTGTAATTCGATGCAGCTCTGATGTGCTGGTGCCCCTTGCCTCTGCAAGATGTTACAGAATCAATGGGAGGCGTAAGTGTGAAAAGGAAAGGGAATAGGAAACCCCGCAAATTCAGAAGTTTATCTCCCTCCACAGCAGTATTTGGATGACAGCTGAGGCAGCTCGACTTGAAAGGTGTTTTAGATGCGCATCAGGACGGTTGTCTGACAACAGAAGAGCTCCAAGTTGCTGGCTGTCCTGCCTCATCTCTGTCAGCAGCTGGATGGAAATGGGTGTACACAGGACTTTCCGCTACATGGACTAGAAAAACAGACAAGAGGAGCTTTTGTGATAGCTTGTCATAATGTATCGCCATCTCACTCTCTTGATCTAATGTCTCATCCTATACTTGTTCTTTCTTTTCTTTTCTTTCCCAGTCACCCCTCTAATGTGTAAATCCAGCATTCCATACTTTCTGAGAAACACAGTTAGAGAGAATTACACTGACAAAAGCATTCAAGATTAAAAGAGAAGATCTTTCCTCCTGATACACTGGTACTTAATAGCTTCCAGCTCTAGGACCTAGTCATTGCTCCATCGGTCACCAGCCTTCAGGCCACTCACCAGTGATTCTTTAATGATGTATTTATTCCCACCCACTCCTCCATAACTTCCTGTCTCTGATGCTCACATGGTGACTCATCAATGAATATACCAGAGGGATCCACCCACTATGGTAATTCAGAATTAACACAACAGGAAAAATGGCTGAAAATGAAATACAAAATCCTTTACAGACTCAAGAAGCATCTGTAGCTGAAAACCCGCTGTCCAGGGCCATTACTTATTCCATTGTTTATCTATAATGCAGTACCACAGTTTTAAAATTAAATTAGTTTAAACTTCCCATTTAATAAAATAACTCTCCTGTTACTACCACTCCCATAGTTTCCTGCATTTCCATCTCCTTTAAGCCTAAATTATCCACTTGGAGATTTTTATTTTTTGTTTAGCTGAAAAAAAAATACCCTTAGAGGTATAATTAACTTTTTCATTCAGAATCCTAATTTTGTCTCTCACATATTTTCTGCAGTGTTTAAACTATTTATTATGCAAACTTGGGGAAGTCAAACTATGAATTATGTACAAATCTATGTATAGGAGCTCTCTCCTAATCACTACATCTCTGTGTCTTGTGATTCAAGGTAACTCAAATGCACAGAAAAGAAAGTAGCAGAGTTTAATGCTCAGCAAATGGATTTACTTTTTTTTTTTTTTTAATGATACCTATTTTTCCTTCTGTTAAAGACAATTTCCCCCAGACAATCTTTTTGGAATCCTTAAAGTTTTGAGTCAACTTTTTAACTCCTTCTTCTCTTTTCTATCCATCTTAGCGCTTCGTATTAGCAACCATCGTTATACTTGTTTTCCTTCAGATCACTCCTCACAACTCACGTGTTCCATAATTCATATAGAAAACTGCAATTTAATACCTACTAGACTGGTGAGGAGTTGTAATACTGCTCCTGATTGGCTAAGAAGGGTACACCTCCTATAACTTTTTTGCTTCATCAATTCTGGCTTGCTGGTTTGTCTCATCCATCTGGTATGTCTTGTCTTTTAGATTGTAATTTCTTTCAGGGCAGGGACTCTTTGACTATATCTTTGTAGAGTACCTAGCATCATATGTACCCCTGATCCGTGGGTATTTAGGTGTTACCATATTATTATTATTTATTATTATTATCTATATAATAAAAATTCCTGGATTGTCACTCTGTCTGTGTGTCACTATGAAGCCTAGAATGTCAGTTGAGTCATTGTAAAGTGATGGAAATAGCTACAAGCATGCTGGAGAACTCTTTTTGTTAGAATATCACCTAAATTGGATCATCTGTGGGCCCTGTGAGAACCACATGGAATGTTGGAGCCCAGAGGTTCTGTGGCGTTTGGAAATGTAACAGATCAGAGAAGGTGGGAGTAACAGCTCAGCGAGGTAACAAAGTGTTGGTTGTGCCTCCAGCCAGGGGGCATTCTGCACAAACTTTGGAAAACCTGTACAAACAGTAACACTGCTTACTACAACACAGCACATGGAAACAAGAGCCCCCATTCTGGGCTTTTTTACACCCATGATTTTACAAATTACACTCATGCAACAGCACAGGCTTTCAGCTACTAGAATTTTGTGTTGCAGTTGCACCTAGGACCTCCACTTATGGAATAAGAGCCATTGTGCTAGGTGCGGTATAAATCCAGAACGAAAAGATTATCCCTGCCCCCAAAAAGCTTATAATCTAATATAATGCCTAATAATAATAATTAATGAGTCTGTCATTAATTTTGGCTGTAGATTGAAATGTGGGGGAGGGGTTTTCAGTGTGTGCACACACAAATATATATACGATTTTGTCAGCATGAAAATGTTCAAACACCACTGGCATATTTTTCTTTTATACAAGTCTTTAAAAAATAAATCCAACCAAAAGACACCTTATGGAATTATACTGATTAAAGATGCCTTCCCTCCAGCTCCCACCACTTCCAACATGAAGACATAAAAGAAAAGCTTTGTTTTTTATATACTAGGTTTTAGCATCCCAGTAGCACAAAATGTGGGCTGACACTTGGGAGCTATTTGAGAGGGGGAAAAAAAGTAAAATAACTGAGTTCCTGGGCTAAATCCTCTGCTGGTGTCCATCAGCCTAACTCCATTAAAGTCTGGCCCAGTGGGTTAAAATTAAAGCTCTCTAAACATGAGGTCTTGTTTATTTTGTCTAAAGAGAATTCCATAGGGATTTACAATGGGCACTCTTAATCAACAGGAGTCATAGCTGGAGAGAGAGAGAGAGCTAAAAGCATCCCTAATCAGCAAAACATTTTAGCACGTGTGTTACTTTAACCATACATTGAAGTCCTACTGAAGTCAATGGGGTTTAAGTCCACACGGACTGAAAGTTGTAGATATTATCACTGAGACAGTTTCCATGCCAAAAACAAATAATAGCAGTGGTCTTGGGATGAATTTCAGTATAAAAGAGAAATGTGGCTAGATTTCTGTGCGCTGGAGATGGCAACTCCAAGTAGGTGTATGGGAGAATCAAAAGAACTGGCTGTTTTATGTCCTGATGTTGTTTGAACTCAATCGCTTACACCTGGGTTGCAAACAGGGATGGACCATGCTTAGCAACAGCAGGTGGGATGTGGCTGTCTTCTGGCATTTACCCAATGAGGTCCTCTGTCAAGGTAGAAAGGCGCAAGGAGTGGAGGGAGAGAAGCTGTCTGATATCTATTTTAAGTCTTAAACAATGCCATAGACCTGAAGGAACAGGGATACTGGCTGTGTGATAAAGCAATGACAGAAATGGATGGGTTGGCAATTTGAGGTGACACCCAATGAAATTCTGTGGCGGCACTATGGCTGTCTACACCAGTGGTTCTCAACCAGGGGTACACATACCCCTGGGGGTACACAGAGGTATTCCAGGGGGTACATCAGCTAGCTCATCTAGACATTTGCCTAGTTTTACAAAAGGCTACATGAAAAGCACTAATGAAGTCAGTACAAATTAAAATTTCATAGAGACAATGACTTGTTTAAATTACTCTATAGACTACACACTGAAATGGAAGTACAATATTTATATTCCTATTGATTTATTTTATAATTATATGGTAACAATGAGAAAGTAAGCAATTTTTCATAATAGCATGCTGTGTCAGTTTTGTATTTTTATGTCTGATTTTGTAAGCAAGTAGATTTTAAGTGATGTGAAACTTGGGGTACACAAGACAAATCAGCCTCCTGAAAGGGGTACAGTAGTCTGGAAAGGTTGAGAACCACTGATCTATACCATGGGATTGGAGAGCAAGGGCTAGATCCTGAGCTCCTGTAAATTGGTATAGCTTCACTGAAGTTGGTTTCCCATTGCCTTGGGCCTTATTCATCATCTACACCTATGCAAAGTGAACATGCAATCAGCGTACCCCGCTACCAGTCTGATTAGCCTATTACATCTGCTCTCCACAAGGTCCAACGCGAAGGAGAAGGAAGCCCTTTTCATATCCTCTTGAGAGAA
Organism: Emydura macquarii macquarii; assembly: GCF_026122565.2. Classification (NCBI taxonomy): domain Eukaryota; kingdom Metazoa; phylum Chordata; order Testudines; family Chelidae; genus Emydura; species Emydura macquarii. The sequence goes on from NW_027130828.1 coordinate 14,034,582, forward strand.
GTTGCCTGAGCTCTTCATTACAATGCCAACCCCTGAGAGGGTCAGAGAGCAGCATTAGCACTTCTAAAGAAGCAGCCTGTGTCAACGCTCATATGGTTAATGTAAAACAGGGGTGGGGAACCTCCGGCCCGCGGGCCGGATCCGGCCCGCGAAAGAACTTGATCCGGCCTGCGGGCGGGCGGGAAGTGTGCACCGCCGAAACCCTGCCGCCGTCTGCCCATTTTCGGCGGCGGGGGGAGTCCGGAGGCGGTTACTGCCCCACGGAACCCTGTGGACACTGTAAAACCGCGCCGCCGAAAAGGCGGAAACGGCGGCGGCATTCGTGTGGCGGGTACCGCCCCACACGTAACTGTGCCGCCGCCGAATCCCCCCCCTGCCGCCGAATCCCCACCCGCCGCCAGGGCCACCATCGGGCCCTTGGCAACAAAAAGGTTCCCCACCCCTGATGTAAAAAGACAGCTGCTGCGTGAGAGAGAGTGTGGCAGTTAGACAGACATGGTGAATAAAATCTTGGTGAACCCCACTTCTGGACTGACCTGAACTCTTGATGTCTTCTCCTGAGCAAAGACTCCTTGAGGACATGCTGGGCTGGTGGAAAGTCCATGCTTGGATGACTTCAGCATCCCACGATAAAACAAAAGCAAAATAAAATCACGCTTGAAAACATTCAGAAAAATGGGTGACCAGGACCCTGGATAACTCAGGTGTGTCTTAATGCATAACAGAGGCTTTCAAGTCTAGGTCATGTGCTCAAATTCAGTCAACCATAGCCATGGCCAGAAATCATTGCCGTCCAATGACAGTTTAGTGGCCTACATGAGACGGGCTGATGGTCTCAACCTACCTCCTACTGACATGCCCATGCTGAAAAGCCACTATGACGTGTAGCATTTGTTGAGTGATCTCAGCACAGAGATCAAACAGTGAATGGGCCATGGAGAATGAACTCCACCCTGGAGGAGGTCCTGGTATAAGTGCATTGTGAAGGGAAGGTGTGAGGGAAACTTGGCCTGCCCTGCAGAGATAGAGGAGTTCAGAGTGTGTCAGCCTGGCACCTTTCACACAAATGTAATGCATTAAGGGGGAATAACAATACTGATACAGCACCAGCCGGCGCACATCACACCAGAAAGTGAAGAAGAAGTTATGGCCAAGGAGACTTGGCCAAGCCCTTAATCCCTAGCTCCAAGGGAGACCGACTGGATTATTTTATTAGGATTATTCTACCAAAACATCTGGGGAAAGCATGGTGGAAGTTTGGCATCCATGCAGAACTAAGGTGGCCTTGTTCATAAGGCCCCTACAGCAGGGTTTATCCTAGGCTGAACCACAAAGGAATTAGAACCTCTAATCAGAGCAAAGAAGAAACCAACAACTGCACCTCATGAACCCAGAGGCCATAAAAACCAACGCGGGGACTTTCCAATGGGAGTTCGGCTGGCACCAAATCCTATTGAAAGTCAATGTGATTTTTGCACCTAACTCTCTGAAACAGCTTTGAAAATGCCAGCCAAAGGCTTTCAGGGGGATGGAAAAGTTTCTCCTGGGAAGGAGCGGTGGAACTTCCTCCCTGACTGACAAGAGAGAACGGGAACCTGAGAAAAGGACTGGATTATCTCCTTCTTCCCCATGACACAGGGGAGGGGTAGGACTCTCTGTTGTTCAGTAGGATTTTTATAGATTGTCTTTCAGTTTCCTTTTAATTGAGTTTCCCTCATTGTCTCCAATGGGAAAGCAGCCTGAAATGCTGTTCTGTGTGTGTGTGTGTGAGAGAGAGAGAGAGTTGTTGGTTTTAGTTTGCTTTTCTACCTTAGCTTAAAAGACTTGACAACCCCAAAACAGTGGAAATGACCCTACTAAAAATGATGGGGCACTAACAGTGACCCAGTTACAACCCCATTGAGCTCAGTTTATCTGCCTTGAAAGGAAAAGGAGCTGAGGGGACCGTGATGGGATCCATGTCTGTGGTTTGAAGCATCCTAGGCATTTCAGACCAGGGGCTTGGGCCCTTACGCCATCCCCTTCGTCTTAAAAATTTAAGCAAGTAATAAAAAGAAGAATAATTTCAGGAGCTGTCCCAAGCTCACGCATTAATGGGGGGGAGAGGGGTAGTGAGTTAAAAATAATCTCTGCAAAGTTGCCACTGGCCAGCAGTTCTGAAAAGCCAGATTCCTCATGTGGGATTCACACTGTCATTTTTCTTTATTGCTTTTGACACGTGGCCCATCACGCCATGAGTTCCTGTGATTCCGCAGCCTGCTGACAGATTCAGCACACAGCAAATGCCTTTCCAAAGTGAGCTACCATCATCCTAGCAACCAAATCAGGATGCGACCAAATCCCACAGTGACCGGGAGGGAGGGCAGAAATGTTGAGGGACAAGTCGGATGGGAGCAGCAAGGGCTGCTGAGATGCCAAGGCTGAGACCTGTGTCTGGGAGACTTAAAAGATTGTCCCCATCAAATAAAATACACATGGCAAACAGATCCGATAATGCCAGCTCAAATCTTATTTATCCCATCAGCAGCAACTCCATGCTCTCTCTCTCTCTCTTTTTTTTTCTTTTTCTTTTTTTTTTTTAGTAGGCTCTCTCATTAACCTGCTTTTCTCTGGCTTTGTTTGTGCCTCTCTATTTGGCAGCTGGCCAGTAGAAATGAGAACTTGAATTCCACAGACTGTGTAGATTGTGTCCCAGTTATTAAACCATCTTTATCTCCCTTTTTCAAGTGAGTTTTTTCTCTGTGATCTTTCCTCTGTCTCTGCTTCCCTTCTCCTTCCCCACCCCCCAGGAAAACATTTCATCAGATTTAACTGTTTGGATGCTTAACTATCAAGGAAGACAGTAAATGCTCCCCTGGTTCACTGACTGATGGGACAGAAACTGCACTGGCAACGTGCTCAGTGACCTTGCTGTGTGCTGTACTCAGCAATGCACTGGACTTTGCGCCAGACATCGTACTGGACTGACCGGTGCATTGGGCGGTCGTGCTGAACTGTGCCCTCGCTGGGGCTTCATGTGGTATATTTGAGGGTGCATTGGGACATTTATTCAGGCAGTTTACTCTGGAGAGCACACTGGGCAGTGTGCCAGGAATTTACACAGGGAGTCCATTTTGCAAATGTAAATATTTAGGTTAAGTTGCCCAGTTCTGAATCTAGATCAAATTAGCACTAAGGCACCTTAATACCAAATGTAAGTATTTTAAGTGCCAGTCTGAGCATGTGCATGCAGAAGTGGGTGGTCTAACATACTTAATTGTGTCTCAAAAGGGCTCCCTACTTTTATTAACAAGTCACCAGCCTGTAAAATCCCAATGCACTACAGTGGCAAGACACCTCAAGCTTCTAGCTATGGTATGGGAAAGGTGCTTTCCTTCTTGACTGTTCATATGTGTACGTAGCTGTGCCCAATGATACCCTTTCCCCTACAAAGATAGTATTGCAGAATGTGGACAAAAGGATCTCAAGGTCAAGGCAAGCGGTTGTGTCTTGCTCATAGTGAGATATGCATGGTAATATAACACCACAGACTTTGTTGGGTGAGATCAATGAGACGCTTTATTATGAAATCCCTTTGGAAGTTTTGATCAGTCTTTTCTACATAAAACTACATAATGTCTGAAAACTTTGGAAAAGTAACCACCTCCTGCTACCAGGAACAATGAAACAATCCGTTACATTTCATCTGCTGATGTCTCTTTCCTAAATAGAGGTGTTAGAAAAGCTCATTCAGTCAAGAGATATTACTGAGAAATTTACAATCCATCACCCTGACACCAGAAAGACGGATGGCGGGTTCTTTTTAAAGACATGTTAGTTACACCACTACTCTGAGAACTGTATTTCAAATCACTTCATTGTGGGGGAGAGGGGGGAGAGGGGAAGCAATCCTTGTTAGGAACTAATTCTTTTTTTTTTTTTTTTTTTTTGCTTTTCTACATAGCAAATAATTTCTAACATTTCTAGCATAGTTGCTGTGCTACTTAAGGTCTAAGGTATTTTAAAAGTAGAGCTAGATCAATACCTATCTATGGTATTTATATGTTCCACATTTCCTGCTCACCTCACAATGGTTAATATATTTATCCTCAGCTACCCATGAGGAAGGGAAGTTCTATGATCTCCATTTTACAGATGGGGAATCAAGGCACAGAGAGACTTATGGCTTGTTTACCCAGTGGGATAATGAACTTTGCAGGAGTGTAATTTCTAAAGCGCACTAAGGTATTGCACATTAATTGGTCTGTGCAGACCCTGCTGGTGCATGCTAATGGTTCTCTAGTGTGCTTCAATGTAATAGATTTGTGCACTTTAGAAATCACTTCCCCACCCAACGAGCATCTTGTCACATCCTGTGTAGACAAGCCATAAGTGGCTTGCTCAAAGTCACACAGGACACGCGTGTCAGACCAGGAAATTGATTTGGGGTCTCCGAAGTTTTAGGCTAATGGGCCAACCATTGGGACAGCCCCACTCTACCGAATGTCCCTTTTTATGTTCCTAAATGTAAATATGAATTTGGTTTGGCCATGTTTGCTCACCCTTTGCCTTCGCTTTCCATGTGATATCGCCCCTGTTCAGAGGGCCAGCACAAAATCTATGCATCACTTGTGCCCTTTTGAAACAGAGCTGAAGTGAGATTTAGGTGGTGCCTGTCCTTTGGGCTGTCTGTCTGCATGGGGTGAATTTCCCAAATCCTTTTGAGTCAATTATGCAACTGTAGGAGCCCACCTGGTGCACCAGGCACCTATCCAATGAATGATAATCACAGCATCACACAAAAGGGGTCGCCCACCTCAGCTCTCTGCAGGCTTTGTGAAGAGCAAACGAAGATGGGTTTTGCCATGTGTCTGAAAGGTGAATGAATCAGGGCTCTGGTGGGAAGTGAATTCTAAAACCTAAGTCTGCTGTAGGTGACTCCCTCTCTTATTCATTAAGGGGGCTCCAGCACCTCTGCGTCTCTCAGCTGTTCTCACATAATATTATTGTTGTATTAATATAGCACCTGTCCTGATGCAGAACCCCCCAGACTCTGCAGAGAGAGAAGGAGGTTCCTGATTCATGGGGCGCACTCGGGTATTTTGTTTTCCAGACATTTATCCAAGCACTACGGGATCATACCCCACACTCGAGCTCTCTGCTATCATGCCTTTGTGGATGAACACTTTGGCTTTTATGTTACGTGTGTCACCTTTGACATGATGCTCCAGCTGAAGGCAAGGGCCAACCTACAAAGAAGTGCCGTCACACCTGAGAGCTTCCAGTTGCAACCATCGTCCTTAAGTATCCATGCTTTTAAAAGCAGATAAATAATGATCTTCCATCTGCATTTCTGTGGCTCAGTGGTGACATCCAGTGACTGGTTAGGTTATTCCCAGGTGCATTCCTGTTTCCTGGTGCTTAACATAGCATGTCTCTGGCAATCATGTCACATTCAAACTGGAAAATGCTTTAAAACAAAATCCCTGTTTTGATTTGCATAATCACTTAATTGCTGATGCTCTGATTTCTTTTCCTCCCCGTCACGCTGTGCTTTGTGCAGAATACGATGGGTCCGTGAGCCCAGCTCTCAGTCCTAACACACCTGGTAAGACTTTTACCTCCTTGACAATGGGATTCAATTCCTCTGGCCCGAATTTCATGGTCAGTGGCTCTTTGTCTTTCCCATAAACTAAAGAGATTTGAAGTGTTTTATGACTCAGGTCTGGAAATTGCACGCCAGTCTCGTGTGGTTACAGCTCATCCCTCTCAGAATCTGACAGGGACAGGGTTCAGTAATGCTCTCCTGAGCTATGTGGATGGGGACCCGGTGGGCAGGGGTGGGCAGGTAGAGAGAAAGGAAGGGTGTGATGGAAAGAAAGAAAGAAAGAAAGAGGGAAGGTTAGGTAGGAAGGGGAAAAGAAGGGGAGAAAAGGGAAATAAAGGCAGATGAAGGGAAGGCAGGAAACTGAAGTAGCAAGAAGATGGGGAGAGGGAGACCCGAGATGAGGCAGAGCTGTCCTGATCTCAGTGAGAAATCAAGCCATTAAGAAATGGCAGCACAGTGGAGATGGCATGAATTGAATACACTCTGTCAGCACAGCAGCAAGCAGCTTTCCACCTTGATAAATGTCATATGCCTTTGCTGACACTTGATAAAGGTTCTGTCTATCAGCGGTGCCAGCCAGAGGAGGAACTGGCTCATTTTTAACCTCTGTCACTAGTCTTTCAAAATGAGGCACAGGAATTTTGCTCCATCCATTTCACCACTTCCTCTTCTCAGAGACTTTTCTTCTCCAGCTCATTCGCTCCGTTCACTAAAGCACTTTCTTCCACTCAGCTTTCAAAGGAATACAATAAGCAGCTGAAATGAGACTCAGCCAGCTTAGGAAAGACAGCTGAGGGTCTGCTCTATATAGAAAACTCATCTGGGATTAGCCAAGAAAGTCTTTCAATAGGATGAGGACATGGAAGAGCCACTGGACTGTAAAAAAGATTCAACCCTCTAACTTAAAGTTTAGTTAGCAAGTGATACTAAAGGCCAGATCCTCTGGAGATGTAACTGGAGCTCTGCTGATTTACAGCAGGAAGACCTAGTTGCATATTGGACTGTGTTGTGAGTACCAATGAGGAGCGACAAACACTACTACAAAGGGATCTAAAGGCCTACTCCAGAGTCCACTGAAGTCAAAGGGAGTGTCTCCATAAATGGGCTTTGGATTGGGCCCTCAGAGAATTTAGAAATCTCAAACTAACTTCATAGCACAATCCATTTGGAGAGCTCTGGGTTCCTTACGAACAAGAACTGAAGAAGGCTCACAACCCTGCCTGTGAAGCACACCCTGTCAGTATTAGTATCTCTATTTTACAGATAAGGACAGAGAGAGGAAGTGACTTGCCCAAGGTCACACAGGAAGTCAGTGACATGTCTGAGCGTAGAAGAAATGAAAACAAACTCCACTTGGAGCAATGCAGTGAATACCGCTCTCAAAAAACTACAACAGGAAACACAACTAGTCCAGAAACAAATCATACCAAAAGAGACCCAGGGGTAAAAGTGAATAGCAACTTAGATACACCGTTGAGCTTGCAATACAAAATGGTGGCAAACAACAAGAAAATAATGCTATTTGGGGGTGTGGCTTATGTCACAGCCTAAGACATTTATGATCTATTTCTCTTTGGGCTTGATGAGACAAAACAGCATTCGATTCTGAGTTCTTTGACCCCCAGCAACCTATCGACAAATTGGAGAGAATTCAAAGAACATCATCAGAAAAGATTAAGGGACTGGAAGGATTGATTTATAAGGAAAGATTAAATTATCTAAGTAGGACAAATTCATCTCTGGTATAATTCTATTGACGTCAAAGAGACAAACTCTGCCCTCAGTTACATGTGTGTAAAGCTGGTAAAACGCCACTGAAGTAAACATGTAAGGTCAATGTCTGGATTTTTTTTCCTTGAAAAGGAAGGTTGATTAGTCTATGGATGTCTCCCAATGGAAGGGGTGGAAACTCCAGTGCTTGTGTCATTTACAATTATCCTGGATCCACTAATCTAGAACATTAAAGAGCAAACAATGCTGCCGGGGCAGGGAGAAGAACAAAGTTATCTACAGGAATATTTCCCCTTTTTATTTTTTATCATTCTGTGAACAAGGAATCCAGTCCTAGAATTAATCTCCTGGCCACTGTACCAAGATTAAGCAGGAAACAAGGTTAATGCATCCCCAGAGAATAAACATCTGGGTATACCTTTATTAACCAAAGGAAAAAAAGGCCCTATTCCAGTGCTGTTAATTTTCTTTCCCAGACACTAAGTAAACCCTTGTTCTGTAGGTGGATCTGTTGTAGCACACATATGGGTGAATCAGTGGCATATTGGAGTTCGATTTTTATGCTTCCTGAGTGCCAAATGTTGGACGGTCTGATCATAGGCTGTATCATATACAACACACTCTATAGAGGAAGCTGATTGATCTAGTTTTGGAAAGGCACCAGAGGTACTACTGGCTGTAGATTATTTACTAGGGGTGAAAGCCTGGTCCCACTGAATTCAATGGTTTCATACTTGGTCTTGGCAAGAAGGGGCAGTGTCCCAGTGAGGGTTGGGTTCAAGAGGATAAACAGGTTCCCCAGGCTTGGTGTATTCCCTTTGATATCGAGGCCTCTCTAACTCATGTCTAGTTCCTATCCTGGGACCTGCAGAACACGTGGGAGAGATTGTGTCTATGGTCAGAGGTTGGCACAGAATATACTAGCCTGAGACATGCTAGTATCTGTGCACGTGCAAAATGTGCATCCATCCAGAGTCCTGCTTTTCTGGGGGCTCTGTCAACACATGGAGCGCTGGCAGCATGCACCGTGCAAGTGGCTATGAACTGGGAACGTGCAAGTCGCAGACATTCCATGCTGCCTCTTCCCCTTCTCCATGAGTCACAGTGTGATGACAAGTGCATCCTCAGAGGTGCACTGTATTTCCCCTGCCTGAATCAGCAGTGATTCACGCCACCAACAGCTGTCATTTCAGAGCCACCTTTCTGCTGCCTGGCTTGGATTCCCAAGAACCCTGCCTTAATCCTGGCCATTTGGAGACAGCCTCTCTCTCGTGCAGCTGCCCCTTTAGCAAATGTGTTTCACTCCTCATAACCTAGAAGCTTTGGTTTTGACCATCCTAGAGCTCTCTCCCTTTATTCTCCAGCTACATGGCTAGTTTCAGACCATACACCTCGTAACTCTCCAAGCTAAAAGAACTGAAACAAGCTGTTATTTTTTTCTGAGCTCAAACAATCAGGAACCTCAGCTAGGTGTTTTGTTTTTTTTTCCCTTCTTTGTCATCCTGACAGATCTTTGTTAGCTCATATAATAAACTAAATCCCAGCGAAAAACAGGTGCTTACATTTCTCCCCCACACAAAAACAAGTGGAGCATTTTTAGTGCACTTTAGTGCTCTGGAATTATGTTAAAATATACCAAACATACACTGTGCTGCTCTTTCATGAAAACTTTAAATTGCTATTTCAGGGCTCAATTCATTGCTTGCCTCATTCTGTGATAAAAGGACTTAAAGTACACTTTTAGAAGAGAATAGGGTTGGGGTTTTATATAGCATCTTTCATGCTTCAGGTATCCCAAAGGGCTTTGCGAAGCAATGAGTTAGACACTGGAAGTACAGTAAGCGTACACAAATGCAACAGCCATTATGTGCTCAGCTATAGCTCACATATACCCATCCCAGGTTTCTGCAGCAGCACTGGGTTTGATGAGGGATTGGTATGTCAGCGAGGACAGCTACATTGTGTGGGAAAGCAGGGAATTCTGGGAGACCAAGAGAATGGGTAGGGGTATGGGTGGGTATACATTTGTGTGTGAGGACTGGTGTGGTGGAGGAAGATGAGAGTGGAGGTGATGTGGGCGGCTGTGAATGTGGTGTGTGTAGAATCTGGGGGCGTATGTATGCAAATAGCTGGTGTGTGTGATGCAGGTGTGTGTGTAGAAGTGGATCTAATCATCTCTTATAGCATTAAAAAAAAAGCATGCAAGGCAAGCAGATGTGCTAACTAGTATGTTGGGGAGGTAGAGCACTGCAGGAGAGAAATATCAGATTACGTGGAGTGGTTAATTTCATAAAGCATTCAGACTAGAGCTGGTCTGGAAATTTTCAGCAAAACTGTTTTTGGTCAGAAAATGATGATTCCCAAAATCAAATCTTTTCCCAAAAAATGCAGATAGATGCCTAAATCCCTTTGTGAGTCTAGCCCAAAGCTGCTATTTCTTCTAGGGACATCACACATAGTCTAACCCTAAGGCACACTCAGCTCAGACCTCGATTAAAGCTGTATGGTGTATGGACTTTCTGTCCATACTGGTTGCAACCCTTTGTCTTGTTCACACTTGTATAGAGGGCAAAATGTGTAATTTGTGGCTGCTTTGTGTAACTTCACGTTGTACTTTCTGCATTCCTGTTTATTGCATGTATCATAACAAATCCATCTACTGTGCTGGGACTAGAACACCTGGTTTTAACAGCTCGGGAAACATGAGCATTTGTCACTCCGGTTAAAGAAGAACTTTTAGATTGCAGCAATAGCATGTCCCTTATCTTTGAGGGTCAGCCACTAGAGGGCAACATCACTCACTAATACACTCAGATTATTGTGTATAATGAACCAGAACTTCAGCTGGTGAAACCATTGACCTCAGTGGAACAACATTAATTTATACCATCCGATGATGTGGCTCAGCATGTGATACAGGTTACTTTCCCATTGTAAGGCCTTCTTTTCCAAGAGGGCTCTTTATTTATATGCAGCATTTGCACATGGAAACAAAGCTCACACACTTGCTTGGCTTGCATTGTTGTTGTTGGTTTTTTTTCCCATATCAGATGTCTATCATGTTCCTTTCCTCAGCTGTCCTGCCACAGAACAGATGGGCTGATCATACCCCGCGTGTGTATTTGGCGCCAGCAAAGGTAAGTGCTGAATAAAAGAAGGAGATTAAATAGGAAGAAAACAACTATTTTCCCACCCAAAAGAAGTAGTGGCCAGAAAGCAGATGAGGGATCCAAGCACAGCAATGTCTCCAGACTAAAGCAAATGATAAACTCTGAAAATCTACCTCTGAGAGATTATGTGGGTGGAACTTTACAAAAGAAATCTCTGGGGTTTACCCCAGTACAAGCAGTTGCTTTAAATCATTTGCCAGGCACTTGAGAGTTTAATATCAGCTTTTGATATAGTACTTTTCTAAAGTGATTTTTGGAGATTATGTGTGGGGGAGGAAGGAGGAGTTAAAAATAAACCTGAATGAGAGGGTTTGGTAGAAATACTAGTCTCAGTGCCTGAAGGGAAAGTCATGAATTCCTTGTTTCAGAATGGAGCCCTGATAGCACAGGAGATCATTTCCTGGCTTGAAAGCACACTGCAAAGTTTTCAGTGAACCGTCCAAAAATACTGACACGCTGATTCAGAGATGGGGGATGGAAAAGAGCTGATAAACTGGAGACAGAGGAAAAGGCTTTTAAACATCCTTCTGAACAGATCTTTTTTTAAATGGTGGCAATATAGAGATGATCTGAATTAACCCCTGGATCCAAATATCTCTGCACTCTGGGGAAGTCAACGCTTAGCTGATGGAGATCCTCTCATGGAGCCAGATCCTCAGCTGGTGTAAATCAGCATATCGCACCACTGGGTCTGGCTCGCAGTCTCTACCACTGACTGAATGCAAATTCTATTAGCCAGATTCTTAGCTATTATAAATCAGCATAGCTCCTTGAAAAACAATGGAGCATCACAAGTTTATACCTACAGAGGATCTGACCCTAAATCTAAATACCCATAAGTCCTCATTTAAAAAAAACAACTAAATTAGTCACCCTAAACACTGTGGACTAGATCCCGAGTGGGTTTAAATAAGTGTAACTCCCTGAAGTCCATAGAGCTCCACCCATTTACACCAGCCAAAGATTAGGTTCAGGGACACAATGGGACAGAACCTCCATGAACTGTGAGAGTGGAGCAATCGTTTTAGAGGAAGCGCCCTCAAACTCTTCATTGCAAAAGATAATCCTTTTCCCCCAGAACACCCTGGGAAGTGGTCCCCAGCACCTGGTGAAGGCAGACATTGCCTTTGAAAATACCCCGGAGGCCGGTCAGCTGACAAAACAGTCTAACCATGAAGAAAAGGGAAGTGGATAAAAGTATGAAGAAACCCATAATCTCCATACAGAGAAGATCTTTATTTCTGAGAACAGGCAAATCTCCCCTCTCCCCACCTTTTATGCAGCACTCCATTTTATTTTGTGCATCAAAATAAATTAATACAAATTCAAATGAGTTTTGTAAAAACAAATTCTGGGACCGCGGCATCTTCTATCACCATAGTAACATGGCAGGTGACTAAAATCAAAGCACCAGCAGCTAAGGAAATGGCAATGGACATATTTCAAGCCAAAAAAATGTATTTTGACCAGCGACATGACTCGTAAGTAGAGATGGAAGACGGAGTCGAATGACTAGGAATAGAGACCTTGATTGTGGTCTGTAGGGAACAGTAATTATGCAGAGGGTAGGCTTCGTATTTAAAGGTCATGAAATACGTTAACAAAATCAAAACCTACCCAAGGCTGGAAGTGATTCTAATGCTGGTGAAAAAACACAGAACAGCTCTGGAGACTGGAATCCTCTGTTTGTAACAGAACAGGAGCAGCACTGAAACCAACAGGGCCAGCCTCCCACCTCCCGACCTGCCAAGGGACCAGATCCTTAGCTCAGAGGCAGCAGAATTAGGGGCCCGTGGGCGCTAGTGCCCCTGCAGCGGAGATATTGTGGGGGCTCCACCCCCGTGTAAACTAGCATGAAGGGACAGAGGTGAGACTAAGACCCAGAGGTGCTGCAAAGGCTGCAGTGTTGCCCAGGATTAGGCCTAGCACCAGACAGACATTGCTGGGACTCCGTTTTCCAACTCACGGCTGGCTCCACCCCACTTCCGGCTGAGTCTCAGGAGCAACCCTCACTTCCCCCAACACCTATCCCCATTCAACTGATATAAATAACCATAGCTCTATCAAAGTCAATGTAGCTGTGCCGATTTACATTAGATGGGGATCTGACCATATGTGTCTCATCCATGAGATAGTTGGACCAAGTCTAGGGATGAGAGGTGATTCTGTCTTCATGCCTCATTCAGTCCTTATCCTTTCTGCTGAGGCGGGCTGTTACTGCCATGTAGGATGGTAATTGTTGTGATGTAGCCACCTACCCAGCACCCTGAGAAGCAGCATGGTCTATTGAACTGAGCCCACGTCTGGAAATTTCATGAGTTCAACTCCACAGTATGCTCTCAGGTACAGTGTGATGATGGGCAAGCCATTTAAAACAAACTTTGCTCTCAGTAACACCAGTTTCAATCCAGACGGATGTCAATGGAGTTCATTTAGCTAGAGCGGGATACATTTTTTCAGACAAAATGTCTTTTCCTCTAAAAAAATGAAGATTTGGGTCAACCAAAATATTTTGCAAATTGGCATCAAATTTGCAAAATCATTTTGGTAAAAAAAAAAAAAAATCAGACAAAATTGAAACATTTCATTTTGATGTTTTCTAAATGAAATGTTTCAGGTCTTTTATTCAAAACAACTTTTTGAAGTTCATTTCAGTTTTGGGTTTTTTTTTTAAGTGTTAAAACAAGTCAAAACCACAATGAAACATTTAGCTTGGGGTTGAAAAACACGTTTCATTGAACCCAGAACAAGAAATGTTCCGTTTTTTCAGATCACCCAAAAATTCTAAACATTTTCATTTCAGGTTGATTTGAAACATTTTTTTTTTCATTTTGGCCACTGAACTGAAAAATCAGCTAGTCACACAGCTCCAACTCCAGATTTATCATAAACAAGTGCCAATGAGAGCAGATTTGACTCATCATTTTCCCCGGGATAGATATACTTATCTACTTACCACATAGGGATGATTGTTAATATTGGTGCAATACTTGGAAGATGCAAAGAACTACATGAGTGTGAGATATTATTTCAGACAGTTCATCAAGCTCTCAGATGGTAACAATTATCAAGGGGTATTGAAGGTCTGTAGACCATTGAGGAATATGGCAAGGTGCATCTGTTTGCAGAGGCTGACGCAGAGGTGGGATTATGAAGGGAATCAGGTTTGTGATGGCAGGGGACTTTTGGGTTTTAGTTGGTCTTGTAACTTACAGAAGGGGTGCTGGCAGGGATGGATGCCTCCCCTTTTAGTTTTGTATACATCTAAATAAATAAACTATTGACTCAGCTGGATTTGAACTCAAGGTGAACAACTCCAGGGTTTATAAAGATTTTGGATGAGATTCACCTATGTGATTTGTACTGTTCTGGCAACGGAAAACTGCTTTAAACCCAGATTAACTGAGTGGTTAGAGGGATGGAAAGCTCACAGGGACTGACCCAAAGCCTACTGGAGTCAATCTTCAGTATTTTCCAAAGGCAGCAGTCAACCTTCTGCAGTGGCCAGGCGAATTGGCTGCTGCAGAGTGGAGTATAGGCGTCACTATCTCCAATGCAGCTGCCGTGCTAATGCGTACCACATAGGAGCCAGAATTCCTCATAAGAGCACTGCCACTCCAACTTCCAACCAAGGCCGTCATCTTACTCGTTGTGTATATTTTGTCTACTGTAGACAAGTTAGAGGTGGAATAGAGCTATTATCAGGATTTCTCCGTAATATGCCGTCCTTGGACCTCATTCTCCTCTGTCTCATACCAGTAACGATTGCAATGAGGTCAATGGAGACAGGCTGGTGCAAAGCCAGTGTAAGTGGAGAAAGATTCAGACCACAAGGGCCAGATCCTCAGCTAATGTCAGCATAGTTCCATCCAAATCAATGGAGCAACACTGATTTATACTTGCCGAAGCTCCGGCCCCTGCCCTACAACGTCAGCTCATCAGAAAGGGCACTGTTAGTTTTATTTTTCCATAAGGTGCCATGGGTGCCAACGTCCAGATTTTCAGCTGGTGTAAATCAGTATCATTCCACTGAAGTCAATGGAGATATGCTGCTTTACACTTATCTCTGGGTAAATAAGAGTAATTCGGGGGGGAATATTTTATTTTACATTATCCCAGGATTGTATGCAAGGAGTCCAGGTACATAGGGATTGGATCGGTTTCATGTTTTTGATAATAGGCGAAATAGCAGGTGCAACTGGCTTTTGTTTGGCATGATCCATATGTTGATTTCAAAGCTGGATTTTTTAAAGCACGTAAAATTGATAAATTCTATATTAGCACTAACACTTGTAGCAACAATAGAGACATGTTTCCAGCTGAATTTTCAGATCATTCTATTATCCAGCTCACAGTGACATTCAGTTCAATTCAAAGACTCAATAGTAATTGGAAACAGGCTCTGAAAATTGTATAATCCACTTGGCAAAGACTTGGAAATTAACAAACAAATAAACAAGCACACACACAAAAATAAAGTAACCAAATTCTGTAAAAAATCATTTAAATTCATGCACAACGTGATCCTTGGCTGATACAAAGGGAGAGGGCAGATCCTGTTTTCAGAAAGGAGCTGCATGAAAAGGAAAACAAATGGAAACGTTATTATTGAACATTATGATGAGAGATGAAAGAGCTCTCATCCAAAAAGCACCAAGGGGATGAAATGTAAATTGTGCAGAAAGGAAGCAAATGAAAGGAAATGTGATAAAGCCAGTGACGGGTAAACACAGGAGGTGTGGGATTGAGGGTCACATGATAATGGTATAGTAATAAATAATAATGGGCCTCATCTTCAGCTTGTGTACATTAGTATAGTTCCACTGACTTCAATGGCAATTCAACTACAACAATTTACAGCAGCTGAGGATCTGGCCCAGGGATAATACTTGGTACGTACACAGTTCTTTCATCTATAGATCTCAAGCATTAGGTCTTATCTACTCCATTCTACAGAAGGGGGAATTAAGGCACAGAGGGGAAAAGCTATATTCTACAACAGAGGCCCCTAATTTTGGATGCCTCGGTGTATGGGTGCCCAACTTCAGACAGAGTCTGGCTTTCCACAAGGGTTGTGGGTACTTGGCACCTCTGGAAACCACTCCCTAGATTACCCAAAAACTGATACGTCTAAACTGCAAAGACAACCGCAGATGTGAGCCTCAGCGCCTTGCCCGAATTCACCCAGCAATTAATGGCAGGGCATGCCAAACTTCAGCTGTATACTCTTAGCTATGAAAGACAGAGCCGGAAGTCAAGAGAGAGGGACATGGATCCTATTTTGAAGGCCAAAAAGTATATCAAAATCTAAACTGGGATATGTGCCGGTAATGACTGTTGAATGTCTATTTTTTTGGGGAGGAAATGTGAGTGACCACTGTTACATTCCTGCACCATTACGTGGCTCTCACTAATAGACAACAGACAAAACAAAATGCTCTAAGAGATATCACTTTCTTAAATAAGTTTATCATTTGAGAAGGGTAGTCCGCACTCCCTGCCATGAATTGTTGTGTAGCATTGCTGTGTGTTACTAAACAGTTGCTTTGTTTCAGTGTAGAAGTGGCTGCCTGTCATTTGCGAATGAAGTGATCCCTGGGCATGGCGGAAGTAGGTATGTTAAGGGCAATGGGATCCATTGGGGTGGAAGATGCTATATAAATACTCATCATCTTCAAAACAAGATGGATCAGTTAATTAGCTTTGATGGCTCATGATATCTCAAGAGAATAGTTATTTATACTTGACAGCGAAGACTAGCTTCAGAAGTTGGGACTCCTGATAAACATAACTCCTAGTGAAGACAACCAGACAAAGAAAGATGACAGATTAGTTGTGTGAGCTACAGATTTGACTCTTGGGAAGAGAGGTTCCAAATCCAAGCATCTTTCACATAGCCTTTTATCCTTCCAGAGTAGGTAAACTGAGGCATATGCAATTCACTGCCGTGGGTCTTTCAGATCAGGTTTAAGAATGGATGAGCTGCCTGTAGCGTGTTGACGCAAGGTACCCCATGGTGGTTTTTCACAAGAGCACATGTTTACCATAATTCCCTTGGTCAGATTTTTGCTGCTTTCTATCCTGTAGAAAACTATTAACTAATATGTTCAAAGTTGGATGCCTAAAGCTAGGCACCAAAAATGAAAGAGACCCGATTTTCACAGCTACTGAGCACCTACAAATTACTGTGTCTTCAATGGGTGCTGCAAATTCTCAGCACCTCTGAAAGCTGGGTCACACATTTAGTTCCTAAGCCTGGATGTAAATGCCTATCTTCAGGCATCCATTGTTGAATATTATGACCATGGTGTATTGCTGTCCAGAAGCAGCTGCATTTCAGTGATGCTGCAAGCACAACATATAGGTTACAATCCAGAAGGGAAAAAAAACCACCCCTTAAACATATGCTTAAATCCATCCTTGACTGCATGGGAACAAAGCACCTGCTTAAAATTATACATATGCTCAAGCGCTGCCATGGGAAAGGATGCTCTCTTGAATCAGGGCCATCGATTCTGAAACCCGCTGAGTTGAAAGGTGTTCTGTAAGGTATTATTATTATTTTCAATTTCATAAAACTGTGAAGGTTATTATTGCACTGGATTAGGAAGAAATGTTTAATCATGAGCTGAGAGAAGCTTGCCTGGCCCCTTTATAGGGCAGGCGAATTTTATTGATTTTATTAGTCAAAGAAAGTAATAATTTTTATATTAATAACTGGAGACCAATTCCTCTGTTAAACAGTGATTATAAAATATTAGCTGAAATACCACTGGAAAAGTCTGGGGAAGGTCACTTTTGCTCTCATGTCTTGTAATCATTCTTATGCTATCAAAGGCAGCAGAAATATTGCAGTAATCTGAACGTGGGGAGAGACGTGGCAAGTCTTTCTCTATTAATTGAGCCTGGATCAAACGAAAGCCTTTGATCGAATGAACCATAATTGCTTGTTCAATGTCTTCAAACATTCTTGGCTACCTGATATGTTTGCTAAATGACTGTATGTCTTATGCAAACATGTTTGTGGAAGGCCTTGGACAAATATATATATATATGCAGGATGAACAGGAATGATTTGAAATCAACTTGCTTGTAAGGCAAAATTGTCCTCACATCCTCTGAGATACGGGTCCAAATTATTCTCTTGTTTACACCATGTAACTCCATTGACTTCCCTAAGATTGCACTAGTGAAAAGGGGAGTAAAATTGGGTATAAAAGATTCAAGGGCAAACACAGGAATCGCCATACTGAATAAGAACAGTCAATTATCTACTCCAGTATCCTGTCACCAACTGCAACAGAGTGGCTTGCCTCACGGGGTGGAGAGGCTGGGGCTAAGCCAGACCTGGTTACAGGACCACACACTATACCAAGCAAAGCCAAATGCTTCAGAACAAGGTGTGGGCAACCACATAATGCAACAGCTATAGAATTACCTGTCCATGTGTTAGTGGCTGTTTTATGTCCTGAAGCATGAGGGTCTCAATCCCTTAGACATTTTTTAATTTCTCTAATGGAATTCCTTGTTATTAAAATGAACATCTAATCCTCCTGTGAATCTTCCTAAGGACGCCGTCTCTTGGCTTCAGTAACGTCGGTTGCAATGAGTGCTGTACATCATGTGTTGTGAGGGGGGGAAAATTTGCCTTTCACCAGTTTTAAATCAGTTGCCTTTTAATTTTCATAGTTAAAGGTAGTCTAATATAACCCCACACTGCTCAGATGTAGCACATTTCATCTGAGGGGTGTCAATTCCAGTTAGAAAACACAATTTAAAAACAGCTGAACTGAGGTACGTACAGAAAGCTTGTGGTCACTCAGTGGTAGAAATAGGAACAGAACTCAGGAGTCCTGATACTTCTCTCTCATTAAGAAGAGCATTCTGCCTTCCCATCCACTGAAAGCTGATTTAGACATCTCAAGGTTTCACATTCATTTTCCGGACCAATCCCACTGGCTTGGTACTCAGGGAGGGAAAAAAAAAAGACATTCCTAGCTGATGCAGAGACTGTATTAAAAGAAGAAATGTCAAGGATCAGATTCTGCCAAATCAAGTTTAGTATGACCCTTTGGGAACCAAAGATAAACTTTTGCAAAACAAAAGACTAACAAGTAGAAGTAACTGGTAACTCTCTCTACTGGACAGGATTAAAATCATTCTGACTTTTCTATTGCCAATAATCTCTCTGGGGAAATTTGATTTTTCCCCCCTCCCTATAAATAACGGTATATGTTTTATTTGCGAGGATTGCAGGGACAATGCAACAAACCAAATTGTGCACAATATAACCGACTTACCGGGATGTGAAGGACGGTTTAGTGGTGAGAATGCCCTCCCTGTGCAGGTCTGAGAAAACTGAGTACAGGGAATTACCACTCAGCCTGCATATTGTATAATGGATGTTATCATTTAGGTATAAAGGAGATTGGAAATAATCATTCTTACCTATCTATATACAGTACTTGTTCAGCCCCCAGAGTATCTGAGTGCCTGAGTCTTTAATGTATTTATCCCCAGAACACCCCTGTGAGGTAGGGCAGCGCTATTACCTCTATTTTGAATATGGGAAACTGAGGTGCACAGAGACTATGACTTGCCTACGGTCACATAGGAAGTCTGTGATAGATCAGGGACTTGAACGGCAGCCTCTCAAGCTCCAGGTGAGTATCCCTAACCACTGGGCGGTCCTTCCTCTGTGGCCAGAGTGGTGTCAAGCGGCCCACAGTGAAACTAAAAATCAGGCCTATAATGCATTCTTTCTTCTTTTGTATCAACATTGTAATGCACCCAACCTCCTATCTGGCTTGTGGTTTTGTTTTTAATGCTTCCGACCCCAGCCAGACATCCTCACTGCGATTTTCCCAGTAACTCTTCAGTTTTTATCCAGACGTCTCGTCCGCCTCTTGCTTACAATTTAATTTAAATTCATGTTTTAATTTCTGAAATAAACAATGGCCTCTCTTATAAATGCAGGGGCTGTTGCCATTCCATTCCAGCCTTGGTGAATGGAAGGAAGGAACTAATATCACTTGAATATCAATTACCCTAAACAGTTCTTACAGAACATACTGGAGAGTCAGAACTGTAAAAAATCCTTTCCAGTGGGAAATTAGCAACAGGAGCTATAAATTTCACTTTCCATCCAAGAGTTACACTGCATAATAGAATATAAACAGTGCATGTGCTGTCCATATTGGTGGAGAATACATTTAATTAAAAACCTAATCCCTACTCTTTGGGGATACGCTAGGGACAGACTGTAGACAGCCTTTATTCGTACTGGTGAATGCTTGCACACAAGTGTTGTGCCCCTGGGTCAGATTCCACACCCTGCTAGGGATCAACATTAAGCAATGCCACTGGTGTAAGATCCCTCAATGACCTTACACTTCTTATTATTATTTGTATCACCAGAGCACTTAGGAGGCCTAGTCAAGGACCCTAATGTGCCAGGTGCTGTACAAAGATAGATTGTCAGCTTTTGGGGGTTGGAGCCATCTTTTTATTGTAAGGATAAGAATAGAGACAACAGATGCATACAGACAGTGTGGTGGGGTGTACCAGGTATTTGCCGCCCCCTTCCGGAGATCCCACTACCTTGGCACATCTCGCTCTAAGCAGCTGTCCTTTAAGAAAAGAAGGGTGGCAAATCTGGACCTCGCAGGGTTGCCCAGAGAGACCTTCCAGGATCAGCTGTGGGTGGAACCAGCGGGACTTGGTCTTCCAGCAGGCAGAGGCCAATCCGGGCCCAGCAGGCCAAACATAGAGGGCTGGCTGTTGCTGTCAGAGGGCAGTTCTGGGTGAAGCTGGGACAGGGGCAGGAGGATCATCCCTCTGCCTTAACCCAAAAAGCCAGACCTGGCCAGTGCCTTATTCCAACTGCAATGAAATGCTTTCATTTCCCTGGTGGAGTGTAAGGCTCACTTGGGCCTTCCTGGGTTGAACATTAATTCGCCTGCTGCACAATTAGATGAGCTCTCTCTTTGTCTGAGACTCCCCTGTCTCAGCCAAGCCCATGACAGACAGACAGGGCAGTACAAAGAAACAACGAGACAATATTGATCAGCATGATGGGCAGTGGGATCAGTGCCCCAGCAGCCTAACTCTGTGTGTGTCTCACAGACAGAATAAATAACCCAAATATCCTCACTCAGTTCCTGTGCAGTCTTACGTGCACTAGGTGAAACAAAACCCAAGGCCTATGCCTCCACCATCTACCCACTTCATTGTTATTATTTGTTTATACTACGGTTGCACCTCAGAGCCCTAGTCATGGAGCAAGACCCCATTGTGCTAGGTGCTGTACAAACAGAAGGTCCTTGCCCCTCAGAACTTACAACCTCAGCACAAGACAAGAGACAACAGATGATACAATGTGGACAGATGGGGGAGTACAAGGGAACGGTATCAGTCAGCATGACAGGCAGTGGTCTCAGCACACCAGTGGCCTTCCCGGTGTCAATTGTTTTTTGTAGGCACCACAGGAAAGGAGAGTTTTAAGGAGCGATTTAAAGGCAGATAATGAATTGGTTTTCTGGAGGTGTACAGGGAGCTCTTCCAAGGGTGGAATAGGGCAGCGTGGGAGAAGGAAAAAAGGCGTTTGTTTAAAATTTTAACACATGGGCAATGTAGGCTGGCATCATGGGCCAACTATAGACAGGAGTCAACATCTTGATAATGAATGGGAGCTGATAGGTCATGAAGGCCCTTGAGTGGGAAGACGAGCAGTTTATGTTTGATGCGATAGAGAAGGGGGAGTTGAAGGGGGAATCGAAAGAGAGGGGTGACCCGGTGTGAGAGATAAGCCAGGAGAATGAGCTTTGTAGCAGCATTCTGAATGGATATAGGTGGGGCACGATGCATTTGTCGAGGCCAGAGAAGAGGCTGCTGTGGCAAGCGAGACGAGGGCAAGATGGATGGGAGTTTTAGCTGTGTGGATGGATAGGAAAAGTCGTACCTCTGAGCTGTTATGCAGAAGATTTAGACGTAGCCTGGATGTGAGCACCCAGAGATTGGTGCGGGCCAAAGATGATGCCAAGCTTATGGGCCTGAATGACTGTCAGGATGAGCGTAGTGTTCACAGTGATGGAGAAGGGAAACATCAAGGAGGGCTTGGGGGACAGATTAAACGCTCATCGAGCTATGCTGAACTAGAGCTGATGTTCTGGCATCCATAAGGAGATGTCAGAGAGACAGTGCAGCTCTGCTCTGCCACACCACTCCTTGGCCCAGCCTGCCCTCAGCATGCCCCTTTCTACCCCTTATGCCAAGGTTGAAAGAGGCAGCCGACCCAGAATCTGGTTCCATTGTGCCCTCAGTGGAGAGCTGTCCTGTACAGGGGAAATTCTCCACTGGCCATTTCTAGCCCACTCTGTCCTGCTAAAGCTCTGAAAGTGAGCTCCAGATCCCAACCTATTGACATCACAAGTGCGAATAAGAGTTTCCTAGGACTGGAAGGCACCCTCCGGGGTCCTGGAGGCCAGTTCCCTGCTATCACAGGCAACCCCGCCATGTAATTCCATTCCAGCCCTTCATTTCCATCTGGTGAAGCATCAGGTTTGCTATCCCATCCAAAGGCAAGGAGATCCCATGAGTGCCACCCCGGCACAGCTGATAGCACTAGTGCTCAGTGAGTGCTCTCCTCTTTTCTGCACTCTGACACCGCTATTATAACAACAGTCAATTCAGAATCACAGGCAGTACTTCATAAACACATTGCGCTGTCTAGGCTCTTTACGTTCCTGCACAAATGAGTCTCAGAAGCACAGACAAACCCCAGATTTCTCCCTCCCCCCAAATACCCGCCTCTGTGTGTGATCCAAAATCCATACCTGGGTCTCCAACCTATGTTTCCATAGAAACTGATATTTGATTTAAAAAAAAATGTCTCCACGCTTTTGGATGTTATTTGAGATCTTTGTAATATCCAGTTTACAGTTACTGTTATCCCCATTCTAAATAGGGGGAAACCAAGACACAGAAGGGAAGATTTCAATGGGATCTATGGGAGATAGATACTCAAATCCCCCTAACTTTCAATGAGAGTTGGGAGCCTTGCTGCCCTTTGTGCCTTTGGAAAACTTCCCCAGGGAGGAAAGTGACACAATAAATCAGTGTCATCTCTTGTCGCTTCCTCTCCAAAGTGGCTCTTAGAGTGGGATGAAGGCGCAGTGGATGTACCATTCAGTAACTCCCCAAAGAGTTTCTTATAACTCAGTTCTTGCTGGCTGGCTCACGCTTCACCATGCAGTGAATAGGGGCACATCCGGGTTGGCTCTGAAAGGGTGCATGTCAGAGAGCTCGTGTCCCTTTAGCGACTTACTGCCCTGAATCCTCAGCGGCCGCTCTGACAGCAGAAGCCGGGGTTCTACGCTTGCAGATCAAAGATAGCTCGTAGCTCTCAGAGAGGCTTTTCCATCTGTTGTGCCCAAGCATGCAACCATGGGTGCGGCAGTTGCACTGCCAGGCGAGTACCAGGGGCTCATGAAACCTCAGAGGCCTGAACCACAGAGCAAAGAGGCTGCAAGTCTGAACCCACAGTTCTCACCGCTGCGATCCCAAACAGGACCAGCTCATCACAGCCCACTTGCAGGGAGATGTGCTGTGACTACTTCAGCCTGCCTGACAGGGGCTGATGTAGCGAATGGAGACTGCAATATTTCAATCAATAAAAAAACCTGAACAGCAAGGGAAGACAGAGGCATAATTGATGCGCCTATTACTATCTGAAATTGGTCACTGTGGAGAGAAACAAGTAACCACAGTGTGGACCCGGCCTGACCTCTCACCCCTTGGCAGACAGCACATTGGCCATTCTAGTCACTGTCAGTGAAAAATGATCCTGGAATCTTCTTCCTTTGGTGAAAATGGGGCACCATTCAGATCTCCTAGCAGGACAGGAATTCAGGGGTCAAGGATGAGGCTGCAGACCTCATCCAGGGCTACTGTGGATGAGCAAGACAAACGAGGTTCTTTAAGAACTGGTCAGTGGAAAATGAGGTTGACTTATACTCACGGTGGGTGGGTTGGTGCAGAGCAGGCTGGCAAAGAGAGGAGCAGGGATGCCAGTGAGCCACAACTCGTAATGGAAAATATCACATTGCTGTAGAGGGAAAAAGGAAATGGAACAACTTTTCAGTTTGATCTTATTTTAGAATTTCTTTTTAGGATCCGTACCCATTTAACAGCATAAATACATACACACAGACCCCAACGTATTCTTTATTTTGATGTGCACAGCCTTCCATGAGTGATAAACTTCAAGAAAGATCAGTTACCTTTCTATTACCATCCAGCATGGACCTGAGTGTTGAACTCTACAATGAGGAACAGACGTCAGAAAAATGCTTAGGAGAACAGGTCGCAAACACTGGTAATAAATCTGTTCTGATGCACTTTAGGGAATGTAAATCATTTAAATTATTAAAGTGTCAAGCTGTCGGGACACAGATGAGCTGAGAGCTGCTGTGGGAAACTCACAGCGGCCCGACTGAAACAAAGGAAGAAGGGGAGAAAATCATTTTAAAATTCAAGCTGCTCTCCTTGCGTTGTGGGTTATGACAGCAATTCTCCAGCTGCGCCTTTATGTATTTACTGATATGAGATCATGCTGGAGAAAGTTTGGGACAGAGGAACTAAGGCCTGGAAACTGTGAAAGTGGGAGTGAGGGAAGGAAAAAGGCACATGATTGTGACGTGCAGGGTGGGAAGGATATAAACTGCATCCTGCTAGTCAGATCTTATGACGAGTCAATGTTTTTTATCCATTGATCTTAAAACAGTCAGCTGTTTTCATCGTTTTACAGATGGGGAAATTAAGGCAAACAGAAGTGTGAAGTGACTTGACCAAGCACCCAACATGAGAGTGGCATAGCCAGGAATAAAATCCTGGTCTCCTGCGTCCTACCCAATTTCCCCATTCATTGGCCCACATATAGATAGAACAAAAAAACAAGTTACATTGTCCGGTGCATGTTACCCTATGACAGTCATGAGACAGATCATGTGCAACTGACTGAAAAATGCAAGACACAAACATTTTCACATATGAAAGCAGTTTGTTTGGTTCATTGTTATATATAGACCTATATGTCAGGGATGGTCTAGATATTACTCAGTCCTGCTATAAGTGCAGGGGACTGGACTAGATGACCTCTTGAGGTCCCTTCCAGCCCTATGATTCTATGATTATTTGCCATTAACTAGTATTCAGACAGCAGCCAAATGTTGGCAAAAAATGTTTGTTAATCTTGACTCTCTCTTGAGTCTTGGCATGAATATTATTCAGCAAAAGTTTGCACCAGAGAGTGGTTTATTTGCTGTTTATCATTCAGTACTTTCCTGGTTTTAAAAGTTCCAGTTAGACATTTTCATGATTTTCTTCTCCCTGTTTTGGGGTAAAATTAAGAAAAATACATCATTTTTGACCAGCGCTACCAATCAAGGAACAAAGAGCATCCTATGACATAGGTGGCCAGTAACACGTCAGGAACAGCAAACCTAGTCAAGGCAAAGAATGCACAGTCAACCCACCGATCCATGTAATTCTTTCAGAACTTTGACAAATTCTTACCAATACATTTGTAGGGATCCAGATTGGTTTGTGAAGGGTTCACAACCAAAACAAAACAAAAAAAAAGGGCTAAATTCATAACAAATATTATTGGGAAGAAATCTTCAAGCAAAAATTTTAGGACAACTTCACTCTAATAATAACTAGCCCTCCAATCCGGCACATTCAGGTACTTCAGAACTTTCACTCTACATGATTCAAAGGGCTGATTAAAAGCCACTGAAGTCAATGGGAGTCTTTCCACCTGATACTGATTGGGTCCTATAAACTTTTTTGCTGTACTAGAAATAAATGTCTATACAGCCCCAAGGGTCCCTCTATTTATACTACAAGGCATCTAATGAACAGCTGTCGCTCTGGCCTACAGGACAACCAAACAAAACGGAGTGGTTTCTATCTAGTGATGGATGACCTGGTTCAGGTTCCCACGTTTGGGGCATGGCAGGTTGAAAGATATGTCCAAACCCCATCAAAACCCACTACAGTCTGCAGAATTGGGCTGGACATTTGACATGAAGGGGTTTCTGGCAAACATTTGGGTTCCAGGTCAGAGGTTCCATAATTTAGAATTTTCAGTGTTTTGATTTTTTAAAAAAAATCTATTTTTGACAAATGCTAGAAAATGGTCAAACTGTCATTTTTGGATGAAAATGTTTGGTTTTGATCTGCTCTAGAGCAGGTCAAAATCTGAAGCTGGCATTCTGAATGATTTTTTTCTTTGAAACTTGGATTTTCAACAAGAAAAACAAATGCACGCATTCGTTTTGAAGCAAAGTTTTTCAGCCAGTTCTACAAAGCAGACGTCGACAGAGAGCAACAGGCACCTCTTCAATCAGGCAGCTGCCCAATTTGGGGCTAATAAGAGTTCCAAGTGGTGCCCACCCCAATTCTGGTGAAACTTGGAGCTCTGGTTGAGTTTCTATTGAGTGTTTGAGCTCTTCCCAATTCAGAACTCCATGCAATGTTTGGGGGGGCATTCGCACAATTCTACTCATCACACGCACCATAGGAAATAAGCAGTCACAAATGCATGAGAAAGGGCAACCACCAAGCTCTCAGTGCCAAGTATCTAGATCAGTTAATTCACTGTCAGAATGCCTGAATCTTGGTGGTCCCAGCAACTTATACCTACCAGCATCCCCATTCCGCTCTAGTGTGCTCTGCAGACAGCAAATCATTTCAAATAGACTCACATTCCTCTCCTTCAACCTGAGCTTCTTACATCAAGACCCTCATGACTACAGGACTTGGGGGAAAGCTTCACTGGACTCAGGGGCAGAACTCGGCTGTAGCTGGAGTTGTCTCCTGTTCACGTTGTTAAGAATAAAGAAGGTATTCCACTTGTATATTCTACTCCAGGGATGACTTAGAAAGCTGCTAGGAAACATGGAAATGTAAATGCACTTGTTATTTTGCCCCACTGCTGTCACAGAAACTTTCATGCACTTTTTTCCTCCTGTGTTTTATTTTTTCCTCTTGAGAATTCACCTCAGGCTAGGAATGCACTGCCTGTGCTATAAATAAATAGCAAACTGGATTAACCAGCACTCTGGGTCTCATTCTACAGTACCATTCTCTCCAATTTGGTAGCAGTGCAACGTTTTTCAAAATATACTCTAACTGTTTAGACTCCTTCCTGGCTCCATACAGTAAGAGGTGAACTTTGCTGTCAGTAGAAATGCCTGATTCACTTTTCAGCAGATTCATGCTCTCTTTGCCCAGCCGTTTGCAGCTTTGTTTGCGCTCTTGCTAATATGGGATACAGGATTTAGGGATATCCAGATAGGGAGTCGAGTGCTTTTGAAAATCCTCTCTGGGCGCTATAATAAGCAGCCAGATTTTCAGATCTCAGCATGCCGGATGATGGACAATTGGAGTAGAATTTCCAAAAGCACCTACTGGTGTGTCTACTCTGCAAAGAAAAACCTACGGCGCCAAGTCTCAGAGGCCGGGTCAATTGACTCTGGCTTGCAGGGCTGAATCTGGGGGGCTAAAAATAACATTGTAGTTGTTGGGCTCAAGCTGGAGCCCGGGGTCTGAGACTCACCATCTTCGCTGGGTTTCAGAACCTAGTTCCAGGCTCTGAGATTTGGTGCTGCGGGTTTTTCTTTGCGGTGTGGGCGGACCTTAAGTCATTTATCAGACTAAGCCCCATTAAACATTCAATGGGACTTGAGGCCTCTGTCACTCAGATGTTTTTTGAAAATGTTACCCATATATCGTAATGGGAGCAGCTAGGTGCCGAGTACTTGAAAATCTGTCCCAAAGTGTGCTGCGCAACTGCAAACTTTATTTATTTAGTATGAGAGACTGCTCACGACTCATTTCATGGTAATTTCAAGTCCACAGACTCTTGGAACACAGATCAAAAAATGGGCTTTTTCACAGATTCCTTTTGCTGTAAATAAGGGTGAATTTCACTTAACATGTTACCTATTTTGAATTGAAATGTTAGTCCTTTTAGAATCATAGAAGATGGGGGTTGAAAGGAACCTCAGGAAGTCATCTAGTCCAACCCCCTGCTCAAAGCAGGACCAACCCCAACTAAATCGACCCAGCCAGGGCTTTGTCTTTTTTTCTTCTTGAGAGAGGATCAATTTACCTTAAAACATGAATTTGTTTTCAAGTGAAACAGACATGCTGACTTTTTGAGGCAGGGAGAGAAAACAGGCCAGTTTTTGATTTCACGTCATGAGAGACAATCAAATTCCAGTTGTGTTGTGAAAATGGCATACTGCTTTAATAGCAGACCCAAACAGCTGGAAAAACAAGAGTGAGGAAGGATGGCCTGGTCGTTAAGGCACTAAACTACAACTGAGGAACTTTGGCTTCAATTCCTGGCCCAACAACAGATTCTCGGGGTACCTTTGGGTAAATCTCCTGCCTGTGTCTCCACGTCCCAGCTGTGAAATGGAGATAAGACTTCCACAGCCTTTCTTGTCTATTAAGATTGTAAGCTCCCTGGACTGTTTCTTGCCGTGCGTACACACAGCCTGACACAATAGGGTCTGGACAGTGGTAGGGGCCTCTTTGGGCTACTGGAACATAAATAATAAGCCACGTGTCTGATTAAAAGAGACATCTGCCTTGGGGTTAGATTGTGCCTGTAGAAGCCAGGGCCACAATGGGGGAGAGGGCATACTGAGGGTGGTGGTAATGGTTAGATACTTTCTGAGCTGCGGAGAGAAGAAAAGCGCTCTTGCCCTTGGGGAAGCTTATGAAGAAGCAGCCAGCTCTACACTTTAGATACATATATTCCCTCTAGTGGAGAATGGGAGAAGAGCTAGGCCTACTCCGTTTGTCTCCTGTCAGAGCCGATGCTCTAACTTCTGTCTGCTCCTTTGCTTAGGTTGTGCAAGGTGCAAGCGTCTGGCTGCCCACCTATGCTGGAGCACAATGGTGGAGGAATCCTTGCACCTTTACCCCTGTTGCCCGTTGGCATGCATGTATGCTCTCTCCATATGCTGTCTCAGCCCTGCGCAGACAGTTGGTTCAGCAGACCTTGATAGTACTACCCAGAAAGAAAGACCACAGGCATGGTGCAGTGACAAAGACCCTCGGCCAGGTTTATTGCCCTCTGGGCACATACTCAGTGTCCTGGCTCCATGGTTACAGGTACACTAACACATGCGTGCCCGGTGGCAAGGAGTGGCTTAGTCAGCAGCGTGAGTCTCTGCTGTCCTCTAGGCCACACCAAGGGTTAAAGCAAGATACCCCAACAAGTATAGCTTGAGACATTAACTTATGTACCATCTTGCGTGTTTCGTGACATCTGCTTGTTACCTCCCCTTGTATCTCGCGCCAGATGTCTCGGGCAAAACCTCCCTATTCATCATGTCTGTCAAACCCTCTTATCTTGTGTTAGGTCAGGATGTACACCTGGGCTAATCTTTTGGCATACCCAGTATCTGTTGCTTCTGAGGAGTGCCTGTGTTCTAGCAACACTTTGCCAAGGTCATGTATCGGACGGTAAACTTGTAAGCATCTGCGTTAATGCATGGCATGACTTTGGTTTTAATGCACCTTCTAACTTTGCTGACTATGCTCCTGGCCTCAGATTTTACACCAGGCCCAACGCTGCAGGCTCTCTCTCACTCTCTCCTACACCCCCTTGCTCCCACTATGCTGTAGAAGCCAGAATGCAGGCCCTTGTCTCTTGTTTCTTTTAAAAAGAAACTTTTGGTGCCCTCCGGTAAGAGGCTTTGCCACTGCAGAGAGAAGATCCACCAGGGCCTGCTTGAGAGCTGAGATGCAATCACTTGCATGCCATTATCTGTCTTGCCCTGCAGTTAGCAGGAGTGAGATTGCACAAGTACGACCCCACTGGGACGTGGATGAGAAGAAGATGTGTATCTCACAAGGATCTCCCAGGGAGCACAATTGAAATGTCTTTGCGCCTGCCGCAGCTCTATAATGAATGAATTGATTGATTTCATCCTCAGCTTCTTCCTCATCAGCCTGATGGTCCCGCTCTGGGAAAGAGGTTTGCTCCAGTTCCACTATGCCTCATGGCTTTCTTATGGTTAACAGCAGACATGAGGGCTTCTCAGTCTGAACCCTGTCACCAGGGAGTAGTGAAATGGGCCATGGAGCTCCCGAATGGATTCTGGACAATGGAATTAGACTGCTCTCCATTGGTGCCTCAGCTACAGATGGGTGAACAGGCTGATATTGGGATCTGAGGAGTCTTGTGTCAGGATGATGCACCCGGGACCCAACCAGTTCTGGGTACTGTCCAAATACTGGCCTGGGAAGCTTTTGGTAGCTCCTCTTGCTGCTCAGACACTTCCTGGTCTCCCCACACTCCATACTCTAAACTTTCTTCTGGAAAGCAGCCCAGGGACCTTGTACCCCCCACCCTCCTTTCAGTGTCCTCAAGGGGCAGCTGGCTGGCTCTTTCGTCACAAGTCCAGTCTCACTGTGGCTAACAAGACTCATTGTTCTCTGAATCCCCAGGCAGAGCCCACAGACAAGTGATTAGGACACAGGCCTTGGGCTAGAGAAACCCAGGTTTAGTTCCCTACTCTGCCACAGACTTCCTACATGACCTTAGGTGAGTCTTTAAGGCCTTGTCTACACTACCCAGTTAGGGTGATGTAAGCTGCCATGCATTGTCCTAGCTGTAGAAGGGTCTTCACTTACATATGGCTCCTGCCGACGTAAGTACCTCTTTAGGCTACCGGAGCAGCATAGAGTCATGGTCAATGTAATTAAGTCAACGCCGTGCCAGTGCAGACACTGCATTGCTCACATCGATTGTTGCTGGCTGTCAGAAGATGTCCCACCACGCCCCCACCCTGACAATACAATCGAGGCAAGAGCTCCTGGTGAGGACGTGCACCGCCGACACAAGGAGCCAAGTGCGCGCGCACACAAGCGATTTAGCAACTGGAGGGGCTGTATGCTGACGTAAATTAGGTTGACATCATTTTGTGGTGTAGACGTAGCCTTAGCCTTTCTGCGCCTCCGTCCCCATCTGTAAATGGGGATAATAGCGCTGCCCTACCTCACCGGGGGGGAGGGGGCTGAGAACATAAATCCATTCAACATTGTCAGGTGGCTCAGATATTGGGGGAGGGAGTAGGTGGGCATATAAGTACCTAAGACAGAGAGGAAACCAGGCTGCCTGCCTGCCCGCAACTCCATTCTATAGTGATGGGGCAGGAAAGGCTGCTGTGCTCAGCCTGTGGCTAGAGAGGCAGGGCCCCTGAGGTAGCATGACAACTGAAGAAAACCGGGGTGGAGCTGAGGTGTTAATGTCCGAAAATGTGGTTCCCAGAGCTAAATTCTGCTCTCAGCCGCTACTGGAGTCAAACTCTGAGACCATAATCTCTGTGTGTCTCGTAGTGCCCTTGGGAGCACAGTTACTATCAACTCCCTCTGACGTTGGTGTATTCTCCTGCCTGGGACAATCACACACAAAACTGTAACAAAAGGGTGTGGGACACACAACAATGGGGGAACCGTTTAAAACAGGGCCTCTTGACACAAAACAAATGAGGATCCTGCACAGGGCATGAATATCTAGCTGGGGCTTTCTCATCAACAAAGCACAGGTCTGGCAGCTAAGTATTTGTCAATTTTAACCCTGGCTCTGAAACTTTGGGCCAGTCACATGATGCCTACCATGTCTCAGATCCCCTCTCTCTAACATAGAGACAGGTCTATTTCCTAAAGCTGGTCATCATTTTTTGACTCAAACCTTTCCTGAGGAAATGTTGGATTTTTGTACATTTTATTTATTTTTGAGTGACAAAAAGTTGGGTTCAGTTTTCCAGTTTTACAATGGGAAAATATGGAATGAAACATTTTGGTTTTGAATTGACATTTCAGCATCTGAAAATGTTAACACTTGGAAATGTCAAAAATGTCAGCGGTTCATTTCACTTGGAAACGTTGACATTTCTCCTCTCCACCACTGGAAATGGAAATTTTTTCAGAATCTTTGACTCCGTGAAATTTTTAATCATTTCAACTTTTCATCACATTGCAGGACAAAAACCAATGTTGAAATATCAGGATTTCCTCTGGGATGGAAATTCTGTTTACTGAACACCTGTAATACTTGTCCACATTTGTGAAGTGCACTAATGGAAACTGCTAAGTGCTATCAGCCACTAGCATGATCCTTTTAAGTGCTAATTATTATTGTGCATGATCCTGAATCTTGTAAAGGCAAAATTCCAATTCCAATACTTCACGACTGAGCACTTTACCATTAGCAGGTATCTCGTGCCTGAGGACATGATGTTTAAAATACATAGGTCTAATGATGTGGGGTTTCTAGCTGTAAAACTCATGAATTCTGATTGATATTATGAAGCTGTTGCTATGAAAATTCCTGTAGCACTGAATGCCCCTATGTAAATTTGAAATCCTCTACCAGGAGTGGGACCTGCAACAAGTATACACCAGCATGACCACAAGGAGGTGTCCTAAACTTTAATGAGTATGCTTTGACAGGACAATAGATATACTAAGGGGGACAGCTTGTACTGGGAGAAAATACTCCGTCCTCCTGTCTGACGGGATCGTAACCCCAGCCCCAAAACTGTGCTGGGCTGGTGAGGAAACCAGTAGCCATATGGCCATTCATGATTAATTATTGTTTAATATTTATTATTTGTGTGTCTTGTGGTAGCACCTGGGAGCTCCAGTCCCATACCACGGCATGATTGTGCTAGGTGCTGCACAAACACAGAACAAAAGGTGATCTCTGCCCCAAGGAGCTTATAATCAAAGTACGAGACAAGAGACAGCAGATGGATATAGACAGGGTATACAAGGAAACTGTACACCAGCATGGGTCACCATGACAAGCAGTGATCTTAGCATACTGGCTGCATAATGGCTGTCATTGAATTAAAGCATTATTGCGTAGTGTGAGGTCTGGACCTTTGGGGCCAACTCCAGAAGACGCTGTGCAGGTGGCACTGACCAGAGCAGTTCTGCTAGCTTCCACCTGAAAAGACTTGTATTTATCATCAATAATCCTCTGAGCACTAGCAGCCACTGCGAGGCAGTGAACAAATTCCCAGGGACTCCTGTCATGTGTCACGACGGATACAGATGGAATACGAGGCTCAAGATGCTGAGTCTCCTTTTCCAGGGGATGGAGGATGCTTGCTGCAAACTCTGTAAGGGAACTTCAGCCACCCTTGAACAGCTGAAAACACCTGATCCGCACCAGTTTCTTCTCCCCTCCCAATGCTCTCAGTCTCCTACTCCCACCTACCCTTATGCCCGTCTCTCTCTCCCCTGGAGCCAGCCTTGCTGTACTGGTGGTGGAAAGAGTTTGGCTAAAGCTATGACAGATTTGTGATGTTTACATTCAAAAAGTAAATAATGAAGGGGACTAAGGTCAAATAAAACGTGCATGTGTGTGTGAAACAGGAAAAGAAATAGCAATGCGATTAGCTTCCTTGAGTCCGTTCAAAGATGCACACACTCTCTCTCCCATTTCTTCATCCATTTCCACCTATTCTTCCCATCAGCATGGTTGGAGTTCAGCTTCCAGAACTAGAACAGCTGGACCGGATACTCAGCTGATGTAAATTGGTGTAGCTCTGAATCTGGCCTTTGATCTGGGCTCCGACCCTGAAAGGCAGGGTGAAAAGCACTTCATAACTATGGCGTTAAGTATCCCGGCATTCCCAAACCCATCCCCGCAACAGGAAGCTAACACCCACCTGCCGTGATCTGAGAAGCATCTCAAGGCCTTTGGGCAGCTTGCCATGCAAGTATTTGGAATTTCACTTCGTGCAACAGGCACTGCCTGGGTCTGTAATCTCCACTGCGTGATCCCCAGAGTCATGTAAAGTCAGTCCAACCCAGATGGAGGCAGAAATCCACTGTGGGATGCGTGCTGTACATGGACACTGTACAAACAATGCAAATCATGCTTATTTTTCTTCCCCAGAGCTCATGCCAGCTGGGGCACTGAAATCCTGCTCGGGTTTTGCTCGTCCTGGGCCAGATTCAGTTTCAGGAGGGCTCAGAAATTTTAATCCAAGTTTCCTCACTTGGATACCAAGTGAATAGATGGACCAAGTGAGCCCTCTGCCTGCCAGACACATCGAGCCCTCCGTGACAGATAAATCCTGGAGTGGATGGCTGTGTGCCTCTCTGAGATTTCTAGCTGCACCCATTTGTTAATGTCTCCGAGGGAAAATGATGCATCAGTGGTACCAAGACTGTGAGGAGAAAAACAGCCTTGAAACGGGAACAGCTAATGATCTGTGGCAGACAGACGGGGCCTGGACAAACTACAGTTTGGCACCGTACATGCCAAGCAGGTTCTTGGCAGCTGGTTCATCTTCCGATGTCACATCTGATGTTTGAATAGAGAAAAACACACGTGTTTATTTCCAGCCCCGTTCCTTGTTAGACGGGTGACCTTTTCATAGCTCCAGAGGGCAAAGGAGGATGCAGGCTACAAAATGTTCTGAGGATGCTTGACAAATGAAGATATGTAAACGAGGCAAGGAATGGCAGGGCCAAGGGAGATGATGGTTCTCATACAGAGAGGCCTGTCTCATTAGTGGCAGGGGTGTTTGCTTTGGCTTCCATGTTTATAAATGCCGGCAGGGGGGAAATGGCTGTGTGCAGGCTCAGATGGAGCACTTGGGATAGATTATCCCATTATTCAGGGGGAATTAAGCCAGCCTGGCAGTTCTCCCTCTAATTGGATCACTGCTTTCCACTCAAAGCCATTCCTATTTCCTACAGTCATGCTTGCGGGTCTTCCATTCGCTCCCTGCCGTTTCAGTGCCAATCTCAGAGCAATCTTCCCCTCTGCCATAAACTATCTCACTCTGCCTTTCCGCGTTCTAATAATCACCCACTGAGCCCCCACCACTGCCACCACCACTTGTTTCAGATCTCAAGGAGGGGATAGGGCTGCACTGAAAGCAGACGCCATGGCACCTGGGATGGGCAGTGGGAGACAAGCCTGATTCACCCTAGAGTCAAGATGTGTGAGGTAATATCTTTGATTGGACCAACTTCTGTTGGTGAGAGAGACACGCTTTCAAGCTTACACCGAGCTCTTCTTCGGGTCTTTTTCAACTTGTCCCACTTACCAACAGAAGTTGGTCCAATCAGAGATATTACCTCACCCTCCATATCTCTCTCCTATCCTGGGACCAACCCAGCTACATCGACGCTGCAACTCACCTGGCGTCATCACTTGCCCTTGTGCAACGTGGGAGTAGAAACCTGGCTGATCTGAACAGTAGCATTTTACAGCACCTTGCCCTCTCTTTGCTGCGGTGTAAAATGACAGCCCAAGGCCTCCAGTCCAGGGTGTTCCATTTCCAAATCACATGATCAAATCTATTGCGACCCATGGAAATCAATGGCAAAACTTCCCTTGGAGCAGCATCTGGTCCTGCTTTACATGAGACGTAGCAGAGCAGGTGCTCAGCACTAGAGCTGTAACCAGAATTCACCTTTGCACAGGTCCCAGGTTCCCCTAGCCAATTGGAACACAGCAATTTGAATTACACCTTGCATCACGTTCCAAACTCATTAACCCGTTTGTTGCTGGCTTAACTCTGTGAGCAGCATAGTCCAGTGGAGAGGGTTCTGAGCTAGGAGCCAGGAGACCGAAAAATCTCTTCCTGGCTCTGCCAGTGACCTACTGTGTGACATTACATGAGTAACACACTTATAAACTTCAACTCGCCCCGGCTGTAAAATGGAGACAATATTCCTCCCCTATGTATGGAGTGTTGAGCTCTCTGGATGATAAGCTCTGCATAAGAGATAGGTGTTGTTATTATTAAAGCACATCAGCAGAGGAGCCAAGGAGTGAATGAGCTTTCTAATGGTTCATTGCCTTCTCAGCACTTAGAAGTTGCTGCTCCAAGTCAGGTGTGAAGGACATCCAAGCAGTAGGGAGAGCTTGCACCACTGCCGCAGGTGCTCTCTCTGTTCTGGAGAGCAATTCATTCTCCTGGGCTGCCATCTCTGCACCTTTCACATGCACTCAGTTAATTCCAAACAATATTTAAAGAAACCACACAAGGGGGTGCTAATCCAAAGGGAAAAAGGCATTCGGGGAGAAGGACAAGGGAGCCAGGATGGGAAAGGATTGAAGGGATGGGGACAGCTTTCAATTCAGCACAGCCATCAGCACGTGTGCTGCCAGAATTCAGCTGCCAATGCTCATTGGGGGTGACAGGGAGGGGCACATGAGTCTCATTGAAGTCTGACCTCAGGGGATCCTTCTTGAGCTGTCAAGGCTCATCCCAGCAGGCCTGGGTGTGCAGCCAGTGCTGATCACGTTAACATACCGAGAGGTTGCTCCTGCTTCTTTCCATGCTGCAGTCCTTGCCAGAACCTTCACAGAAGGGAGGACAGAGAGTCCGAGGAGTACAGGACAGGTATCAGGAGGAGCCACTCCCTCGGCATGGCACCAGCATATTTCTCTAGGGTGCATTTGCTTCATTCTTTAGAGAACCAGGCTCTAAATAGCCTTCTTCCTTTTAGTTTCCAGCTCAAAACCAAGTGCCTTTCTTGCAGACTCCATTCCCCCTCAAGCTCTCTCTGGTTAGAGCAGGCAGAGTATCCTAAACTGGCCATTTCTAAACTTTTCCACATGCTTTAATGCCCATATAGTTCAAACTTACTCCTTCTCATGCAGCCACCCGTCTGCTGACTTCAGCATGCCTTGTAGCCACTCACACGGGAGTACGTGCTAGAGGTGAACCACCTGGGGTCTAAAACCTTGTCTGATGAGTTTTGACTTAATCAAAGCAGGAACATCAGGGATCCTTTTTATCCTGACCAGCAGTGCTACAGAGGGGGAAGGAGATACTGATCTAACTGGCCCCACTCAGACCCACTGTGATGCTTGAACCCTGGGGGGAAAAGCATAAGCCTCTATCACTTCAGCTAAAAAAGATGGAAGCAGTAGCTAGAATGGGTTACACTAGACAACAGGTTTGAGGGTTGAATGGAATGGGCAAATTGGGCTGGGCTTTGTTTTGTAACTCTAGGTTCTCTTCGTTTTGTAACTCTAGGTTCTCTTTCTTCTGAACCACCAAACGTTCTGGGAAAGTTCAGACAAATTTAAGGCTAGTCAAAAATTTTCCATTGAAAAAAACAATTTTTAACGGAAAATTGGGTTTTGAACTAAATGGAAATGGTGGAAAGTGCCTGCTCTCCTCAAAACAATATTGTCGGAAAAGAAAGACTCCGAAATAGTCAGCCAAATATTAATTGTGGTTTCAGTTTCCATTTCCCCCACCCCCAGTTTTTGGATGAACAAGTCTCGAGTTTTGTTTGCTGAAACTGGTGTGGGGGAGTGTTTTTCATCAAAATTTTCCATTGGGGAAAAAAGATCCATTGTCTTACTAAAGCTAGATAACATGTTTTCTAATGTGCACCTGTGGACAGCAGGGCAAGCGGAATCAAGACTGTATCCCGCCCCAAATTGGAACCAGGCTTGAAGAGCCACAAGCCTTTTTGCACATTGGAAAATGTTCAGCTAATTGCCTTGCTCTCTCTCGCTCATTATTGTTCTCTCTGCACATCTCTGTGTCTTTTGGGTTCAGCTAGGAACAGAAGGGGAATAAAATAGAATGAAAAGGGCTTTTTTAAGCTCTTGCCAACTCAACTGGAAACAGAAAGTACTGGAAAGCTCCCAAAAAAGCCTGGTCTTGGAAAAACCTCCAGTATCATTTGTCAAGCCCTACAGCTATGGCATTTCTGTTAAGTGGCTGAACTTACAGGTAGAGCTGAATACAACTCTGGGATCCCAGTTTGTAGGGTTACTTGCAACCCTTTTGGGGGTTGGTGACATCTGTTCATGTGAGGATGCCTGCCAAGTACTGGGTTGAGGAAAACTGAGCTGAAAGCCCCACATTTTGCATGGTTTCCTTAGCGCAGGCTTGTTGAAATGATAATGAACCTCAATGAGCCTGGCTTGATTTTCAGTTTTGTAAGAAAACTCCAAACCAGATAAAGATTCACCCTGGTTTTAAGTTTCATCCCGAAACTTTTCTGCAGTCCTATCTGTCTGTAAGCCTTGGTGATTCGGGCAGGCTGGTGTGTGTACCACTGATCTCTATCAGGTGGGCTCAGAACTGTACAACACACAACCAGTGTATCATAGACCCAGATACCAGCAGAACGAGATGGGCTGTCATTTAGTCCAAGAGACTGGGCTTTTGGACCAGGAGGATCTATGTGGCCTGCTCAAGTTCTGAATGGCCGTGATGTGCAGCATCATGGCAACCACAAAGTTCCTAGGTGGCAACAGATTTTGTACAGTTTACAGGTCCTCAGGAGACTCCCACTGCGTCGTGCGGGGGGCAATTAGGATTTGCTGCAGCAGTTCCAGTCTGTTTCCATCTCTTCTCTTCTGGTGCTGCTGGCAGGGTCTGCGAGCATTCACGGCACAATCGGCTCCGTGCTGCTGCCTCTCCGTGTTTCTAAACCCATTTGGAATCCAATTTGGAAGCAGGGAAGGCTCCGAAACCACCTCCCATCTGAGTCTGATGGCAGTCAACGCACAGCGGCCACGTGTGTCTGATGAGAGGCCTCCATCCCAGTTCAGTGTCCTGTGGAGGTGAAATTACTCCCTTTCTCTGTAGCAGAACAGTGTAATGCTGGCATAGCTCATTTTATGAATGACTACACCCAGTATTATCACAGCATGACAAATGCAAGCCATGTGTGTAAGGCCCCCGCTGCATAGCCCCAGACTGATCCCTGATGCAGTTAAAACTTCGACGCGAGTGGAATAATTATTTGCCAAGACTGGCTCAGCCGAGACCTGTGTCTACGTTTCCATCCTCCCCTGCTGTGGGAGGTTTGCTCCCGGTCCCATGCTGTGTCCATGGTAACAAACAAAGGCCTCCTTACCAGACACTCTCCATCTTATTGATTCCCTGGGAGATTTATGGCAGAGACCTGATCTCAGTGAAGGAGCTAAATCCAATTCACTAAGGAATTACAAGCCTGTTCAATCAATAATCTATTTATCTTCTTCACTTTGCCATTTTTAAACACTCCAGACCTGTCAAAGGAAATTGAAATCTTTAAAAAAAAATGAAATTATTGAACTCTGGAATCGCCCGCTGGTGCTTCTGTAAAAGCTCTGGAGCCAGGCAAGTATCTGGCGTGGTTTCAGATGCCTGGGGCAGGTCTGATGCAGGCTCCGGTGCCGGGAGGAGTGTGACGTGGGCTCTGGCTCCAGTAACTGGCAGAATCCAGTACTTGGGGGTATGCTGCCATCTGCTTCATTACCCAGGAAGAATCCAATATACAAAAAGATTCCAGCACTTGGGGCGATCTGTGATATGGGCATGTGGTGACCAGGAGAGAATCTGTTTCTCACTGGAATTCATGCCCAGAAGGGATCTGGCAACTAGGAGGAATCCAGCTGTGGCCATATGGAACCCAGCACAAATTCAGCACCAAGAAGGATTCCAGTGTGGGTTCTGGTGCCCAGGAAGAGTCTAGCACAGGTTCCTATGTGTGGAGGGATCCATTACAGACACAAATAGTTGGGAAGAAACTGGCACTTCCCAATTTAGTCCCATCTGGAAGTCGGGCATGAAGATTTACAGAAAAATTAGGGGGAAAATCTTGGGAATATTTCAAATCCCTCCCCAAAAAAGTGATTTAATTTAAATCTGGCTGATCCATGGCTAATTAGAGGGTGATCTTTCAAAAGCAGCTGCTGAGCTTCCTGGGCAGGGGGTGGGGAAGGAGTTCAATAATCAGCTCTAATATAGCACTTTTCATCCATAGCTCTTAAAGCACAGAACGAAGGCGGAAAGCATAATTTACCCATTTTACAGATGGGGAAATGGAGGCATAGAGGGTAACTTACTTAAGGTTATGCAGCAAAGCCATGACTAAAACTCAGGTCCCCATGATTCCCACTCCCATAACTTTCCAAGCCAATTTGCTTTTTCTCTTGCCCAGATTTACAGTGACACTTGCTTGTTTTTTATGTTTTCAGGCTGCTCAGCAGAATCAGTTTGCAAGTATATGTGAACTTCTGTAAGTGATCAGCAACACAATACTTAAACATGTGCTTAACATTAACTTCCAATCAGAGCTGGGAAAATAATTGATTTGGTAACCAAACTGGGAGAAAAAGTTGTTTTGGGTCAATCTGAAATGACATTTTTTTGTTTTCGTTTTCCCTCACCAACACAAAAACAAACAAACAAACAAACAGGTACAAATGTTTTGGATCAAACTAACCTTGTTTTGTTTGAAATAAACATTTTGGTTCATTTTCAATTGTAGTTTTAAGTTTTATTTTCTAGCTACATCTTGCTGAATTTCAAAACCAAATGGTTTGATTTTTGCAGAATTCTTCCCCCACCTCCTTTTTTTCTGCTGAAACTATTCACTAAATTCAAGCTGAATTTGCAGACCATTTCAACTGACCCAAAACTGCTTTTTTTTTGGCGAATAAAGTTTACTTAAAAAAAAAATCACCCAACTCTAGTCCTAATGGCCTTTAGTTTAGTAGCCTAAATGCTGCCCTGAATAGGGATGTGTTCCATATAGGTGCCCTCCAAGGATTTGGAGGAAAAGCAATCACACATCCACCCCAATGTCATCTTTGCTGGAGAGAAACGGTGCAAACCTTTCCTGCTACAGATTCCAGGTCTTGCAGCACGGAGCTGTTGAGATAAATCAGGAGATGCTCCATTGAAGTCTGTGGAGCCACAGGGGTGCCCATAAGAGGACAATTGGGCCCAATGTGTTATCTTGATCTACCAAGGGAAGGGGGAAATTGTGCATTGAAGATCACCCCATTTGAAACAGCTCCCACCCATAGGCTTCTATGCCTGAAACTCTATCGCAGAAGCTGGCGGGGGCGTGAGGTTCCTCTGGGAAACAGGGAGGCTGGCTCCTCTCACTTCTGAGGTTAATGAATGGAGTCATTAGGACGATTAATGTTTGCTGATGAGTTAATCACCCTTGCAAACAGATTCTCCCTTCCCCTGCTCAGAGAGGCAGGCTCCCATTGAGATCAAATGCACACTCAGCTATTGCAGGTGCTTTATCCTGGACCCCACGCACATTCTGAATGGGGTTCTGTGGGTCTGTTCCATTGTGGGGTATTTCACTTCTTTGGGCTGGGGGTGCTTAAGTGCCAAGGAATATATTTGCGTTTTAAAGACTAAAAATATGGGGCTGATAGAGTTAGCTTCTTTCCAAACTCTGCCAATGACCCTCAGCCCTGCAACAATCTCTACTGATCCCATCTTGGGCCCTTTATGCGGCTCTGCCAATGAGTCTTTCTCCTGACCTGCAGGCCCCCTAAGACTCCAGTCTTAGGCTTCTCACCCAAATGCTCTTCAGTCCTGACCAGCAGCCCCCCTGCTATTGCAGTCCTGGGCCCTGACCCACCTCTGCCTATCCATCCCAAGCAGAGATTGTCACACTTTCTGCTTCACCCCACACAGCACCTCCATTATGACTCATAACCTGCAACACCCCAGCTGCCCCAGCCCTAGTTAAAGTATGAAAGGATAGCGCTAGATGTTCCAAAACACATCATCTTTTTTGTGGTGGTAGTTTGTGATGTGGTGAAATGTCCACAAAGCTGACTCCGCTGGAGAACGTTTGCTAACGACCCCACGCTGGAATCCTGGCTTCCAGAAGGAAAAGCCAAGAGTCTGATCCTGCAGTTTTGCTTCCCTGAGCAATCCCAGTGAAGTCAAACTGGCTCGGGGGGTGGAGATTTTCACAGGCACAAAGGACATTTTGACACTCAACTTTCTGTAGTGCGTTTGAACATCTTCCCTTAAATCATTAACTCACTGCAAAACAGAGGAGGCAGTGAGGGCAAGTAGGTAGGACACAAAATTAGGAGACACAAAAGTAGGAAATGTGAGTTTGATTTTCTGCCTTGCTACTGACAAGTGACTTGTCCAAGTCACTTCACCCCTTTGTGACTCCCTTTTCCCATCTGTAAAATGGGGCTGATGTTACTTCCTCACCCTTGCAAAGCACATGAAGATCTACAGAGTGAAAAGAGCCTATAAATGCTGCAAAGAATTATGCTCAGTAAATTCTTATTGGTATAATAACCAGCCTCCATGGTTCTGGTTACATACGTTCATACACTTGTTTGTTTGCTTTACCTACTACAAACTTCTCCAGGTACCTCCGTAGCGTCTGAGCCTGACCTGAGAAGAATTTGACAGATAAGTGGTTTATCAAGATTATGTAATCCAAAAGATAATAAAGTTGCAAACCTTAATAAATATCCCATTATAACAGACTGTGGAGGAAGGGGAGTTCAGATGGAGATCTGCCTGCCTACTTGAGGGTCTTGAATAGATCTTGTCACAGTCACGTCTAAGGAGTTTTTGAACCTTCCCTCAAATTCAGAGATGTTTTGATCAGGGGTTTCAGTTCAAGCCCAGCTATGCCTTTGAAGAGCAATGGTGCTGAAATGCTGAGCATTGAAAAATCCAGAACAGTCAGACTCTTTCATAATGCAAATTAAATTTGCTGTATTACTACAAAGTCTGAATTCTTTCACAGAAGCCCACAGACTTCCTTCACATTGCTATCTGTCCAGAAGCTGGGACTGGACAACAGGGGATGGATCACTCAAAATTGCCCTGTTCTCTCCATTCTCTCTGAAGCATCTCACACTGGTCAGATTGCAGACAAAATGCTGGGCTAGAGGAATGCATTGGTCTGACCCGGTATGGCCATTCTTATGTTCTTATCCAGAGTAGGCCTTTTTCCTCAGAACTGAATATCCTCTAGCTTGTAGAGTGATGAGTAGGACATGTTTCCTCCCTCCCCTCACAAACGTAGCGTTATGTTTTTGCTGTCCTATTCAATACAGCTGCAATACTGGGAATTGCCTTATTGGATCAGACCCATAGTCTGTCTACTGCAATAACTTGTCACAAACCAAATGCTTCCAAGGAAGGTTACAAGAAACCCTGCAGTAGCAATTATGGGGGAAGGTTCCAACTGAACCTACAGGGGTGTCAAACTCGATGAAGGTGATGGGCCAAATTTACAAAACCTGTACTTCAAAGGGGCCATGCAATGCCCGCCGCTGAAAAATTCGGCCCATGAAGCAGAATAGTTCATATCCGTCCACCGCAGACACCCAAAAAAGTTACTGCTCTAACTGTGAACATTCTTGTCATCTAAATCAATGTCTAATCCCCTTGTGAATCCTGCTAAGCTTGCAGCCTCCGTATATTGTGGCAATGAGTTCCACAGGTTCGTTGTGCACTGTGTGAAAAATTATTTCCTTTTCCTAGGTTCTAAAATTTGCTACGTTCAAAAATCATTGTGTCCCCCTTTATTCTTGCATTAGGAGCCGAGGAAATAGATGTACCCAATCTACCTTCTCTATATCTAAGACTAGAGCTGATCAGATCATTTTCAACTAAATGTATTTTCGTGGAAAGTATAGATTTTGATGAAGTTGTCACCCTGAAGGTTTCTGAGGTCCAGGGCTCTCTGGTCACTGCTAATCAGCGAGAGAGAGATCAGAATCGAAAGCCTGACCCTTTTGAATGGAAAAGGGATAATTGGACAAAATTCCATTTTGTGAACACACAGAAAAGCTTTTGTTTCATTCCAATGTGGAACTAAAACAAATTTCAAAACCGTGAAATGAAATTGTCATCCTCTGGCCAGCAATACTGAAGATATTGTCATTTTCACTCCAGATAATCCCCTGACTTTTCCTATGTGCTTCTTTCCCTGCTCTCACTACTGAGACTTGCTCCTCAACTCCTTGCCACCCGACAGTCCCCACGCTGGATATTCATCCATCTTCCTGTGGCCTTTCTTCTCAGTTTAAATGCTCCCCGTGATTTACTGTGTGGCACCAACCTGGACACCTCCCCGGCACATTATACGGCGCCAGTGGAATGCTAACTCTTTCAAATGGCAGAGGAAGCAAACACTGCTAATTTATGCCCTGCTTGTTTTATTCCCCAGCATAATTCTGATTTTAATGTTCCGTCTACACCACATCAATATCCTTTCACCACTGGCAAGTTAAAACAAAAAGTAAATATTTCATTTCCCGTTCTTCCCCTTAAAAGGTTCCACTGAAAATGACTCACCCACAGCGCCTTGAGGTTACACAAATAGGAAATGACTGTGGTATACCACTCGGGTGCTTTATGGCAATGGTGCTGCCCACAAGTGTCAGTGCTAGTGGGCTATTTACAATCTATTGGTGTAGGAATATAATAAACTAAAGCATCCTCCCATCACGCTAAATTACTAGCCTAAGCTAATATGAGGCTCTGATACATTGTTAATTTATCAGTACGATATTGCCATTTACTCTATGTAGCTATATTCATA
This sequence comes from Emydura macquarii macquarii, assembly GCF_026122565.2. Classification (NCBI taxonomy): domain Eukaryota; kingdom Metazoa; phylum Chordata; order Testudines; family Chelidae; genus Emydura; species Emydura macquarii. The sequence goes on from NW_027130828.1 coordinate 14,078,478, forward strand.
AAGCACATCCAAGTGCTTGGGAAAATAAATAAATAGATAAAACCATGTTTAACAGACCATTATGCAAAGACGCTAAAAGGCTGGGATAAATCGCCTGCCACAGCACTGATGATGATGTGACTTTTGAAGGATGGAAGGACAGACACGCTGCTGTTTTCAGGACTGTCCCAGGGGCCACATCTGCACTGTGGGTCAAAATGTGAGAGAGGATTCTTTAGATTATTATTATTTATTTGTATTATGGTCGTTCCTAGAGGGCCCAGTGAAGATCAGGGCTCCATTGTGCCGGGTGCTGTACACACACATAATAAGAGAAAGTCTCTGCCCTAAGGATTTTACAGTGTAGATAGACAAAGGAAGGATTATTATCCCCATTTGACAGAGGGGGAAAGACAGGGAGTGTGATTTGTCCAGGATCACACAGAAAGTCAAATGCCAGATCCAGAATTTGAATGCAGATCTCCTGAGTGCCAGTCCAGTACCTTAGACCAGTGGGTCTCAAACAGGGGTATGTGTACCCCCGGGGGTACGCAGAGGTCTTCCCGAGGGTACATCAACTCGTCTAGATATTTGTCAAGTTTTACAACAGGCTACATAAAAAGCACGAGCGAAGTCAGTACAAACTAAAATTTCATACAGACAATGACTTGTTTATACTGCTCTATAAACTGTATGCTGAAATGTAAGTACAATATTTTATTCCAATTGATTTATTTTATAATGATATGCTAAAAATGAGCAATTTTTCAGTAGTGTTCTGTGACACTTTTGTATTTTTATGTCTGATTTTGTAAGCAAGTCGTTTTTAAGTGAGGTGATACCTGGGTACGCAAGACAAATCAGAAAGGGATACACTAGTCTGGAAAGGTTGAGAACCACTGCCTTAGACAAAAGACCATCCTCCCTCTGCTTTGGCGATAATTGGATCTACACTGGTATCCAACGTGGAAGAGAACTTGATGTGTCTGTGAGTAAGGGAGCCTGCACGGATCGATTCTTCTGTGTTTCTCTCTAGCTCTCTTAGTTTGCAGGGTGACTGATCTACTCTGTCACCACACAGGGTCTCCCCCAATCCTGGACTCAGCATTCATGGAAAGGACTGCTGTCTATGTCCCAGAGTAGATCACCATATGTTCTGCTTACTGGAGTGCAGGGTGCAAAGTAACTCCTAGGGGTGCTCTGCATCACCTTGCAGGATCAGGTTCTTAATCCATAGCTGCCTGTCGCTTGATGTTCTGCAGGGAACGTGGCTCCAACAGAGATCAGATTCCTACCCTCCAGCTACTTGGGATTATAACTTGTTTACTGAAAAATGAACAGTTGCAAGACAAATACCTCTGTTAAGACAGTTGAAGTAGGTCACATTAGACAGTGTTTCCGAGAGCCTGAGTCTGATGGCTTCCCATCAGCAGTGAGTACCACTTTGCCGCCCCCCCCCCCCCCCTCCCGCCCTTGCAAGCTCTTGAAAGGGGAGTTCTGTGAAAGGGAAACATCTCAAGCAAAATCTGTGCTCTGTTTTGGCAGCTGGAAGAATCAATGCACCGAGGCCCACGATTGCAGACAGCCGGCTAACACTGGCAAAAAAGCGGTAGACAGGAGCGAAATTGTGATGGCATCGAACAGAGAGAGGCAACCTTCTGCGGGGACGATGCTGTACAGGCCCTGAAGGAGCTGGCTGTGCTGCAGCATCACTTGATGCCAAGCACCGAGTACCGGGACTGTTTGGGGATTTACACAGCTTTACCTGGAACTGCTCCACTTGCACAGCCACTCCAGAGGGTGCTGCCCACCAGCGGCCTCTAGGACCCCCATTACTGCAGTCTCCTTGCAGTGAGCTGCCCATCCTCCACCTCTAGAAGGGTCCCCCAACCACACGGCCATCCTAGAACTTGAAGCCCAACCTTCCAATACCCCTGGTATGTCTTATTCCACTTACCAAATGGCAGCATCACCATGATGCTGGATGCTGGGCAACGTCTAGGTTGCAATATGCCTAAAGATTAGCACCTACTGGCACAGCGCCCCCCGTAGGCAGCTTAGAGTTATAACACTGCAGGATGGTCACATCTGGCCAGCCCTATTAGAAAGGCTGAGTGAACATTGCTTTAGTTTAGTTACTCGTCTTGTTTTAGAAATTAGCAGCAGGCACTCCCCAAACCAAAGCCCCGGGCCCAGAATGCAAAGTGCCCATCAGCAGACAACAAACACCAAACCTCAGCTAACGCATGGGCCCACCCAGCCGTACAGTTATAATTGTCCACAGTCCATTGGCAAGAATAAGGAGGCAGGAAATTTCATGCTCTAACTGTGTGGATTCCACTGGGTTCCTGTGAGAAAAGACACTCCCTTCCCACGGGGCTGACAGATGCGATTTTATGGCTCCAGCGCTACAATAAAGCCCTGCCGCTCCCCTGAGCCTGAGTTCTCCTCACGGGCTCCAGTGAACTGAAGGGCCATTGCAACAGGTCTGAAGAGTTTCCAAGGTTCCAAAGCTGAGTGGTCTTGCCTGTGTTTTCCCTACCTTCAGCTGCCTTTTGTCTGTAGCAAGGGGGCTCCAGAGCTTCCGCTGAGCTCAATGGCTTGGGGAGAAAAGTGTGACTCTCAGTTATGAAGGGCAGGTTTATAGGTTAAATCCAACTCCCTGACCTCCACCAACAGACTCACTGTCAACGAACAAGGCACTCTGACATCGGCACTTGGGAAAACGGCAGCCAAATCAAGCTATTGAAGGACAAAAAGAATTCCCTAGTTTAAGCACGTCTGCATTGTGGAGGTTTTCTGTCTTGCCTGTTTATACAGCCCCTGTAATCAGCAGTAGAGCTGTGCAGGGCCTGGAATTTCCCATCCACTAAAAAATTTGGTATTTTTGAAATTTGTTTTAATTTTTAATTTGAAAAAAAAATTAAAGAAATTTTCTGATAAACAGGATGAAAAAAACCGAAACAACCCTCACTTCGGGTTGATCGGTACATTCTGTTTAGATGAATTCTAACCATTTCACCCTGATTTTAACTTTAAAAAAAAAATCAAAATGTTCCATTCCAATTTTGACATCATCAAAACATTTTGTTCTGGTTTTTTCCCCCAAAATGTAGTTTTTTTATCAGAAATGACACCTTTGTGCAGAAAGTTTTGATTTTGACAAAACATTTTCCAACCCCCCCAAAAAAAAAATCCACCTGAAAATTTTCAAACAGCTGCAATCAGCAACCGCTGTCTCAGGGTGAGAAAAAGCAATATCCATTCTGACTCAGGGTTTGTCTACACAGCCAGCGGAAGTGAGGGCGTTTGGAGCCAGAGCTGCAACAAATGCTATAGGACATTTAGAATGGGATTTTTCAAAAGCACTCAGCATTGGCTTAGCTCTGCTCCCACTGAAGTCAATGAACGAGTCACGTCAATGGAAGCAGAATTAGGCTATGTCTACACGGCCGGTGGCACCGTCGGCAGTGCAGGATCGATTTTTCGGGTTTGATGGAGTGGCAGTAAAGGCTCGTTCAGTCAAACCCGGAAGTCGATTCTGTAAATCCACCCCAGCAAGTAGCGTAGTGCTGCATCGACAGGAAGGCATTTCCTGTCAGTGCAGAGCAGTGGAGATGCGGCGGTAAGTAGACGTTAGGAAGTCGACGGAAGATACGCAAGTTACTGTACGTAGCTTGTGTATCTCCCATCGATAGCCGCCGAAATCCACGGCCAGTGTAGACCAGGCCTCAGGAATGTCCACACACAGAAATCAGGATCTTGGAGTTTCCGATTCTTTAGAAAGACCCTACACAACAAACCACACTGGACACAGTTTCTTTACTTGTGGAGGATGGTTGACTGACTTGACCCTGAAGCTGGAGTTCCAAGGAGTCTCGGTGTTTCAAACACAGAAAATTGAGATGTCCTTTCTGATGATGATTAATTACCTGGCTCTTTCCCTGATATTTCAGACAACAGAAGATCTCTACCATGCATCATAGAAGCTCTGATTATTAACTCTCATTAGGTATCTTTGCTTGGGCCATTAGGGTTGGTTTGGGTTACCATCACTGTGGGATGGATGTAGTTCTGGTCCGCACAGTCCTTGCCTTCAGTCTACAAATAAGTGCTGAATTAGGTGGTGTTTTTGTAATGTGGACAGTGCTCCATCTGGAAGTGGACTCAAACTACCTCAGTTCTTAAAGCCAACATGAAATGCTTCTCTGAAACTGATCAAGAAATCATCCTAGAAAGCTGACACCAGGAGATCTTCAGGACTTCCTAACTATAGAGAGTTCATTAATAATAGAGCCTTTTATTGCAGCATAAGCCCAATCACATACCACTGAGGTCAATGGAAATGTAGCCATTGATTTCACATGCTGGATCATGCCCTGTGTTTGTGTTCCTTCCTCTGTTCCCCCCTAGTTGTAACCGGGAAGGGCAGAAGAGCATGACCATTGCATCAACAAAACTTTTTCAAGAACTTCCCACAAAAGATCTGGTTGGAAATTAATTCAAACTTTGGTATCACCAGCTATTGCTAAGAACAGGTGAAGTGGCTTGGCTGAAATAAATATCCAAACTCCTCACTTGATTTTCCCTTTCCAATTGGGTCAGATTATGACAGGCATTATGGATTATTTTTTGTTATCAAACAGAGATGGGTCTGAACTAATGCCAAGCTCCAAATACACAACCCCTCCCCAGGACCATGCATGAGTTTGGATTTAGATCCAAACTCTACCACTCAGGGCCGTCTGTTGCATCACCAAGGGTAGCCAGGAAAGTATTTTGGTGCAATCCTAATCCCGGAGGGCCAGCCTCAGTTGTTGGCTAACTAATCCACACATTAAAACCTTCCATGAAACTAAATGTGGGAATTAGTTCCCAACTCATCCAATTAAATTAAACATTAAGTTCAGTGCCCACGCTGAATCTAGAGAGTTAAGGCTGATTGCAGGTCTCTGAGGGACACTTGGGGCAAACACAGTGTTTTGCTGCCAGTCGATACCTCTGCCAACGTGAAGCACTGTGGCGGCATTAGCAAAACATGGCTTGTGTTGTTTAATTTCATCTTGGCGCATCTGTTTTCATTAGGACTGGGGATTGCTGTTTGATGAGAGTCCTGGAAATAATTTTTCTTCCCCCTCCTGCCCACCCTTTTTTTTTTTTCTTCTTGCCTTAAGAGCAGAGGGTAATTTTTGTACTAGTTGAAATAAAACCCACTTAACAGATGAAGTCTGTGGCTAAAGCCTGTGGACATCAGTGCACTTTAATGAAATTTCTCTGCCTGAAACGTATTAGTAGGCAACAGTTGAGATTGGAAAAAGATTAAGCTACTGAATAGCTGGCAGAACTGGAGTCAAGATGACAGAGTGGAAATCAGAACGCCAAGCAGAGAGAGAGAGAATCCTAGAAATGGGGTTTTTGGAGTGCTGCTGGCCTCCTAAATTACTGACCCTCAATTCTCCTCCAAATCCCCAACTCCAAGAACACTCCTTTCCACTCACAAGCTCCAATATACCCTATAAAACCTACGCCATGAACTGGATCCTATAAGCCTGCTCCTCCACACTTGAATGTCCCATCCATGCCACCTGACTGGGGACGGAACCAGCATCCACCAAAGTTAGTGGGAGCCACTCTGTTGGCATCAGCGAACATTGGATCAAGGCCTCCCTGAGCCCACAGATATCTGGATTCATTTAAACTGGGGAATATAATTATTTCCTCGGGGTGCTGGTCTTTTTTCTTTTTCAGCAACAGAGACACCCCCAAAGTGAGGTGAATGTGGGGGGTCAGCCAGCAGGAAATCAGGCTGTTTATATTTCTCATTATAGACAGATACACTCAGTAGGTCATATCTCAAAGTCTAGAACGTGGTCACATCAGTATGTTTCAAGAGTATGGATGGTTTCATAGGTGACATCATCATGAGTCTTACTGGGGCCCGATCTTGCAGCAAGCTCAATGTAATTTCTGTATCAATTTCCAGGGAACTCTTTGTAAGCACAACACTTCAGAGGTAGTGTGATCTAGAGGATGTGGACGCAGAAGATTAAGTTCTAGTCCCAGCTCTGCCACAGGCCTGATGGGTGACCTTGGCCAAGTCATTTCAGTCTCCCCTGCTATAAAATGGGGGTGGTGATACTGACCTCCTTTGTAAAACATTGTGAGATGTATTGAGGAAAAGTGCTGTATAAGAGGAAGGTATTATTATTGCAGGATCAGACAATTTGTCTGTTTGCTCCAACACTTTTTCTGAGATGCTCACAGTTTTATTTTGACTTTTTCTATTGTGTTCTTTGAATTACATTTCCTTCCATGTTTTTTTTCTGCATTCTTAATCCTTTTCTCAAATGATAGTTTTTGTTCAAACCACATTATTAATAATATGGGATAATAATAACAAACAACAACAACATAGGGTAAGAGGAAAAGTCCTTCCATCGATCAGTAACTAGATAAAAGATAGGAAACAATAAGTAGGAATAAATGGTCTGTTTTCACAATGAAGAGAGGGTACCCCAAGAATCTGTACTGGGATCTGTGTTGTTTAACATTTTTATCAATGATCTTGAAAAAGGGGTGACCAATGAGATGGCAAAATTTGTGGACAATACAAAATTACTCAAGATAGTTAAGTCCAAGTAGACTGAAAAGAGTTGTAAAGGGATCTCACAAAACTGGGTGACTGGGCAACAAAATGGCAGATAAAATTCAGTGCCGATAAGTGCAAAGTAACACACACTGGAAAACAATTCCAACTATACACAGAAAATGATGGTGTCTAAATTAGTTGTTACCACTCAAGAAAGAGATCCAGGAATCATCGTGGGTAATTCCCTGAAAACATCTGCTCAATGTGCAACAACAGCCAAAAAAGCTAACCGAATGTTAGGAACCATTAGGAAAGGGACTGATAATAAAACAGAAAATATCCTAATGACACTATATAAATCCATAGTACGCCCTTACCTTGATTACTGAATGCAGCTCTGGTCATTTCATCTAAATATATATATATATTAGAATTGGAAAAGGTTTCAGAGAAGGGAAACAAAACTGACTGGGGTATGAAACAGCTTCCATATGAGGAGAGATTAAAAAGACTGAGGCTGTTCATCTTAGAAAAGAGAAGACTAAGGGGGGATATGATAGAGGCTTATAAGATCATAAATAGTGTGGAGAAAGTGAGCAGGGAAGTGCTATGTACCCCTTCACTTAACACAAGAACTAGGAGTACCCAATGATAGGCAGCAGGTTTAAAACAAACCAAAGGAAGTACTTCTTCACACAACACATAGTCAATCTGTGGAACTGGTGGACAGTGGATGTTGTGAAAGCCAAAAGCATAACTGGGTTCAAAAAAGAATTAGATAAATTCATGGAGGATAGTTCCATTCATGGAGGATGGTCAGAGATCCAACCCCATGCTCAGGTGTGCATAAACCTCACACTGCTGGAAGCTGGGATTGGATGACACTTGGATGGATCACATGAAATTGCCCTATTATTTTCATTCCCACTGAAGCATCTGGCACTGGCCACTGTCAGATATAGGATACTGAGCTAGATGGACCATTGGTCTGCCAAAGGATGGATATCCTTATGTTCCGATATTAAATACCGAAAAGAACATTTAAAATACTTTTCTTTTTACCAGATTCACTCTTATTTTAATTTGAATAATAATAAGTAATGCATTGGTTGGAAAGAATTATTTTTAGCTGAATATTTTGACTATTAATTAAAAATCCAACATTTTTTCAATTCTTGGCAACAGAAAAATGAAATTTTTGGGCATTGAGCTTAATGAAATTTTGAACGTCAAAGCCAATGAATGTCAATTGGAGTTAGTGACTTAAGTGCCATTTTTTCCTTAATAAATCTCCCTGTAATTGTCTGTGAGCCTCAGTTCTCCATCTGTGAGAGGAGGATAATATTTCTTTCCCTCCCAAAGGTTGGGTGGATAAATTCATGAATATTTTTGAAGCTCCGATATGGTGGTGATGAGGCTATAAATATAGATAAACAGATTCTATGATAAAGGGTTCATGCACAAAGTTTGATTCCTGGTTTGAATTCCATTCCCCCATAAATTCTGAGCCCATATTAGGAAAAGAACACTAGCCTTACACTTCTATTTGATTTCACGCAAGTGTTGCAATCTGTTCTGTGTTTGCTAATTCACACACCTCTTACTTGAAATGGGAATTGCAAGTGCTTTGTGATAAACGGATTATAAGGGCGTCTTCCTTTCACTGCAGTTTCTGTGAATAATCACATGATCCCTATGGTGCACTTGGAAAGAGGGGGTTGAGGGAGAACTACTTTTCCTCTTTCTTCAGCCGTGGAAGAACACTAGGCTCCAAACTGTAGGCAGGAAGAAGCAGAGGCACTAACCTGTTCTTCACTGAGGGCAGGTCTACACTGCTGGCAAAATTTGGCAGCAGTCGACGGGAATTATTCAAGATACACAGAGTAGCTTGTGTAACTCCCATTGACTTCGTAAGTTCCCTTTAGCACACCGTCTCCAGTGTGCTGTGCCGATGGGAGATGCGTTCCCATCGATGCAGCGCTAAACTTTTTTGGGGAGGTGGTTTTATAAGATCGACTTCCGGATCGATTGAGCGTGTCCTCACTGCCGTTCAGTCGAACCGGAAAAAAAATCGATCTGACAGCGACGTATTTGCCGCTGTCCGTGTGTACATAGCCTAAAACAAATAGACCCTGCACTTAGAGTTCAGGGTGAAAGATCAAATGGGACTCGTTGACAATTTACAGTGAAAGAGAAAATAGTAAAAACCCTCAAACAAAAGCAAAACCCAGGCCAAACCCCAAGCCCTTGGGACTGTGAAGGCAGAAGGATGGAAGCAGAAGTGCTAGGATACATTGTATGCTTTGTATAACAGGACGAGGCTTTAATATAGCCTTTGATCTCCCAACAAAGCAGGATCTTAGAAAACAAAGGGTGTTGGCAAACTCCACCACAGCCCCATATAACCCCTTTGTGGTTCTCCCTGGTCTTTAAAGGGGAAGGAAGCCATTTTCTCTCTTATACGCAGCCAGGCTTGGCTGCCACTGATACAAATTATCACCCCCACAAAGAGACAAAGGAACTTTTCATAAGGGCTGCCTTGTCCCTTCACCGTTTCTCCACCCAGAGTCTGTTCAATGTCAGACCTATCTCTGCATCTTTCTATCTGCTTATCTTTTGTCCTTTCAGTAAATGCATCTTTCTCTCCCTCGATCTCTTATCCCCCCATCCCTTTCCCAGCCCCATAATAGCTTCCTCTTTCTTATCTCTTTCAGCTGATTTAATCTCCAGTAAATTTCATATCAGCTGATGTCTCCTTCATGCTTGTAACTTTGGTTCTCCTGCCAACACCTGGTTCCACCAAGTCATAGGGTGAGAGGAGAAGAAATGACTAACAGGGGAAACAGTGGGGAGGTAAGATTGAAGTCCGCTTCCTCATCTTCAGGAGGGATCAGAAACAACCAAAAAGAGTGGAAGTTACAGGAGGCATTTCTGACAGACAGACCGACTGACAGTAACCAAACCCTGCAGCCTTTGATTCCACACTTTCATACAGATCGTTACTTGGGGCTAGATTTTGGCTTGGACTATGTGTTTGCACATCGGCATATGAGCCCTGCCATTAAGTCTCCATGTAGGCTACCCATACCTTGAGTCCAGGAGCATAACATTAAGCATTTACATCCTCCCTGAAGCAGGTGAGAGGATGAGGAGGGGTAGGCAATGGGCAGAGCTTTGTCTCCACTCCATTCCACAGCTGACTCACTGGCCAGAGTAGCTGCTCCTTATAGCTTGCCTATGCCACCTATAGCACCCTGCATGGACCTTGGAGGAAGGAGCACAGGTTGCAGAAGGGACACGTTTGGAGGAGGCACCAGGCAGTCAGTCTGTATGCACATGGCTTGAATGCTAGGTGCAGTTGCAGCAGCTCTGTAAATAGTTCTCTTAATAAAGAGTCAGTTTAGTTTTACAAGCCTGGAGACGTCTCATGTTATTACCCAGCACGTGGGACATGAAACACAAGTAGCAAATTACAGCACCTCTCGGTTCCCTCACAGAGACGGAAACAAAGATCTGCCCATTTCCCTCCCACCTGCTCAGGGTGGGTGTAAACAGGGGCATAACCCCACTTACTCTTTCTTGCCCAAACCCAGGGTCTGAGTAGCCCATGCAAGGAAGTAAAGGCTTTTCTTATTCCCTCTTACTCCCTTGCACAGACATGCAGTCCAAGTTACAATCTAGCCTGCAGATCCAGGCGCGTTCCTCTTTTTTTCTGCCTGATTTTCAACGCCCTAGTTCTACCGAAGACTGACGTGGGCAGATTGCAAGGAGCTCACTTGGCACAAGATGAAACTGCTTCATTGCTGTGCACATTTCCAACTATAACTCACTTTTTGCTTGAGACATCTTGCAAAACACAACTGGGTAGGTTTGATTTAGGAAAGAACCCAGTGATTTAGCTCCCCACGGGATGCCTGATGTGCAGATGCTGACCGAATTGGGTGCAGATGCTAATGGAGTCAGGGTAGGTAAAGAGAATACTGCTACTCATCTTGTACTCTCACAAATGGAGGAACTGATGCAAGATCACTGAGTCAGGTTCTGCTCTAAGTTATACCAGTGTAAATCCCTAGGGCTAGATCATAGCTTGGGTGGAACAGCCACAAAAGAGGATGGAAGATCTCCCTTTTAACCTGTGCCAGCTTCCCTAGGACTTCTGTCCAGGTGGGCAGAGATAAATAGGCACTCTGTATCTGCTGCTCCCTCACCCCTTCAGTTGGTGGGCAGAGACAGGGCCGAGCACTGGCTATCCCCCTCAATCAGTGCAGGAGGGTTGTTGTTTGCTACTCATCAGGGCTTGTGGTAAAACCACAACCTGGCCCATAGGAACTAGAGCTGGAGGGAAAAGAGTTTCCCATCCTGCAAAAATTTTGCCCATCTCAAATGGAGATGAAAAATTGAAATCTCGAAAATGTTTACAAATCAAAAATCCCCCTCTACCCGCCATGCCAAAAAAAAAAAAAAAATCTGTTCAGGTCAATCAAAGGATTTTTTTTCAGTAATTTTTTGTAGGGGGGAAATTGTTTCAATTTTGACCTCTTTTTTAATACTATAATTACCTTACATTTCAAAATAAAAAGTGATCTTGAACCACAAAATGGGACATTTTGACAACGTGAAAACTTTTTACATTGAAAATACTGTTGAACTCCTCCCTTTCTGCAAAAAGTTTCAGTTCTGACTAATCAGAATTTACCAGAAAAAAAAAAAAATCACAGAAAAATTCCCAACCAGCTCGAACAGTAACTGCACTGGGCCTGGGCCTGCCATCACTCCAACCAGAGTGAATCACAAAGAACTCCATGCAGTTATGCTGGTATAAAAGTGGTGTGAATGACATTGGCCAGGCCCGTTTCCATGCTGGATTTAGAGCAGAATTTGGCCCGTTGCACACAATTTTAAAAAGAAATCCAAGGTTCTTGTCCCTACCTCACACTAAAGACTGAGGTGCTCAAATACTATGGTGATAAGGGCCATATAAGTACTTAAGAGAGATTTTTTTTTTTTTTTAAATCCATTTTTGGCAAACTTTCCTCCAATTTTTCCAACCAATCCTGCTCACCAGTTTAGCTTTGCAACACAGGCTGGTCCAGTATTTCATTAGGATTTTGATCCTCTTTTGTTCACTGTCTGAGTTTCCCAAACGATGGCATAATTCAAAGTAAGGTTCAGTCAGAACCACTGAGTTTCACTTACATCAGAGCTAGGGCTGAGCGAAAATCAGAATTTGCTTCCTGTGGAAAAATTCCAATGTTTTGACTCTTTTCATCCTGAATAGCATTGAAAACTCCAAACACCGACATTTGTCACAGAGCAAAACGTCCTGATTTGGAAATGTTGGAATATTTCATTGTGACTCAGTTTGGCACTAAGTTGCATCTCTGCGCGGAGCACAATGCCATGTAGGCATCATTATTCCAGTGTCTACTGCCCTCATTCTTCCCTGTTAGCTGGGCTTCCTGGCTGGACTACATTTCCCATGATGTGTCATGTGGTTTGGCCAGAAAGGAAAACACTAGCTTCACTTTGCAGCAGGGGTTGTGCCAACACTTTGTGGGATCGCCTCTTATGCACACATCGGATTTCCCTTTGAGTCCAAATGATCCCATAATTCAAAGTACAGCTCAATGAAAATCACTGAGCTTCACCTATATCAAAACCATGTGAAACTGCAAAATCAGCCACCATAAACCAGCCCAGTTTCTTTCACATGGGATCATGAATCTCAGCCACACTGAACTTCTTAAGTTTTGAGTCTAAAACATAACATTAAACCTAATAGTTTTCATTGTGGTTTGGAGGATTTGTTGCACGTAGTTCCCATAACACTGGTTAATCTCTCCCATGACAACAAGGTTGTAGCTAAAATCTGAGGCTTTATTGAAAATCTTTACCTTTCAAATAACAACACCTGGCTCTCATACAGCATTTTTCATCGGTATATCTTAAAGCAGTTTTCAAAGGTGGTCAAGTATTTTTATCCCCATTTCACAGATGGGGAAACTAAGGCTCATTGAAGGGAAGTGACTTGCCCAAGGTCACCCAGCACACCAGTAGCAGAGCCAAGAATATGACCCAGGTCTTCGGCATCCTATACCTATTGCACAACTTCCTGCTCCTATAGAGTTCACACCCAGCTTGTTATACACCCAGAATCACCAAATTATACCCTGTAAGCTCCCTAGAGATAAAAGTATGATTCATGAGCCCATATTATTCATGGTTTACATATATTGAGTTGACCACCAGACATTCATGAAGATGTTCAGTAGTCTTATGAATCTGAGCATGAATGGCTGGCCATTGGAAAGGGCACTGTTGACTATTTTCCTGTTTAAAATGTTTCAGTCATCCAGAAACCATACCATGCAATGTAGATGACCGACCACACAACCGAAACGGAGAACAGCAGAGGTAAACACTTCCCAGAGTCAGAAAATCTTTGACCTGTGCTACTCCCTGAATTTGTGACAATAACAGAAACAAAATTGGGACTGGTTAAATCTGCGCTGTGTATGATTCATGATAAATAGCTTGACTCGCTCTAATGATGAGTGGGTGCATCTCAGGAGGCGGGTGGCAAAGGTGGTCTTTCATCACTTTTGAGTGATCCTTGGGGCCATCCTGGCATTCCTCCATTCCTCAAAGCAGCCTAGGAGACATAAGGGAACGCTCAGTATGCCCTCTACCCCAGTGGGCAAAAAGAGGGGCAATGTAGGATCTGCTATGGCACATGCATGCCAGGTGAGTCTCTTACAGTAGGCTGTAGGGCAGCTTTGTGATGGCAGAGTACCTCAAAGCCGGCCAAGCCTAGAGGAGAAGCAGGTCCCAGAAGTCCTTGGAAAGCATTGTCACCATGAGTAGAATGGCATGACATGATTGAGACAGCCGTCCCTCCCTGGCCAGGACCCTACCTCCCACTTCCCCCTGATGCTTCCCCTGGAGGAAGACAGAGCCCACCCACAAAGTGAGCATCTGCATTGGAAATGAGATCTGTGAGCAGGAGAAGGTCGGAGTCAAAGTGTCGGGAGCAGCAAAGGAGTTCTTCAACCTTCATTTCCTTCCACAGCAATTACTTGAGAAGATTTGCTGAACGTGACACCTGGCTGACTCACACTGCAGTCTCAAACGAGGAGATAAAAGAGGGAGCTAATGGTTTCCAATGCATTCACATTTAATTCAGTGCATTTTTAATTAGGCCTCTAAAGGGGAAAGGAAGCAATTACCTCTGGCAAAGGCAAACACCGCTGGCAGGTGACACAGAGACAAGGAATTGTGCAGGGTGCCGATGCACTTACTGCATTGTGCCCAGCTCCCTGGATGCAAGGAGACCTGCGCATTCACTTGGGATGACACGTCCTGGTGGCTTCCATGAAGCTTGCCACAAAGTGGCCCTACCTAAGAGGAAAAGGTCAGCAGAAAATGGCACTGAATTAAACTAGCTTCCTAGTGACCCTGTCTCTGAGATTCACCAGCACCCACTAAGGTAGATCCTGGGAGTTCCAAGCCAGTGGGCTGAGGGTGGCACAGACGTAAGGCAATAGAAGGACACCGCTGCATTATGCAGAGCCTTGAGCATAACAATAGTGAGGATCTGGATGCTTTCCCTCTCTAGGAAACAGGAGTTCAAATCTGACCCAGGTCAGGACTGTCCAAAAGACATTGCCACTTCATAGGTGCTTGGGGCCTATGTGAAATGAATTGGTGGGCTCGGTCCAATTCTTAGTAGGAAGCTGTGCATATCAAAGGGCTCCATCACAGCTGGCATGCACTGGCCCCTTGATGGCTGACTCAGCAGAGAAATCAAGCCTACAGACACATTCCCTTCCTCCCTCACCTGAAGAAATGATCCCTATAGAATAGAGCTGAGACACATACACAGGGGAAACGTGTACGGCTGAAGCTGATGTATTAACCGTCCTTCTGACAGATTACTTCACTTCCCAAGGATCTCACGCTGATGCTTTTAGCCGGAATTACATTCACTTAAAGACGAAGCCAAGATCCTTCAGTTCAATACACAATACATAAGGACCACAGATAACTCTCAGGATATTGGATTTGCAGAATACTGGTGTTTGAATGGTCTCAGACAAAAATCAAATCTTCATTGCCCCCCACTGCTTTCATCTTTTTCATCCAAAGGGCACTTTACTTTCTTTGGGATTTAATCTATATATCCTTTTGGTTGAAAGTGCTTTTAGCTTCATCTCTGCAAGCTGTACCAGACCCATTTTTCTGTAGTGCACAGGTAAGATGGCCCGTCTCGTTTCTGACAAGTTGGTCCGTGCACGTTCTAACGTCACTGAAACACAAGATGGTGCCTTCAAGCTGTGTGCCATTATTATGCTCTAGAGCAAGAGAGAGGTCAGGATTTAGCTACTAAAAATAGTCTGGAACATTGATCATGATGCTGAAGCAACCTGAGCAGAAGGCACTGCACATTCTGAAAGGGTAAAATTAAGCAAATTCCTGTCAAGATGAAACTGGGTGAATCAGCTGAGCTATTCAAGGAATAATTCTGAGTGTGAAATTCACCTCGCCAAAGTAGAAGGCTGAGATCAGGACTATTAATAGGAAGAGTGGGGATTTTCACTTTAACTTTCTTCTCCTGAGTTTCTCTTCCATGTCTTCCTGTTGTCTTGATGAATCTCTGGAAGAAAGATGCTGTTTACAGAAAGAACAGAATACGCTTTATGAAAGATGTATTATTACTCAGAACTGCCAAATTCATAATTACTTTCTGGGCCCTGAAACTCTTTTGACTTCTCAAATAAATGCGGCTCTCCCACTGATCATTGTTTCTGGAGTAAGGAGTAGCTGGTAATATGAGAGCGAGAAAGATAACATGAATGGCTGGAGAGGTGCACATATGTATGCATATGTCTCTGTGCTACGTCAACTGATCAGAGCTCAAATGACACACCTGTCCTAAATGGAATTTGCATAGTGCGATGCAGCAGGATCTGCATTCTGCCTCATCGTGCACAAGGGATCAAAACCAGGACTTTTTACTTGATCCTCTTAACATTAAGTTTATTAAAAGGATTGTATGACGTGGTTGCCTGTGATAGCAGGGACTGGACTCAATGACCCAGGAGGTCCCTGCCAATTCTATGATCTTAAAGCAACCTCAAGCTTTCTGTGTTCAGATACAATAAGACCATCCTGGATTTGCGGTTTGCAAGGCCAAACACTAGCCTTCATTACTGAGATGCTAATATCAGCAAAGGTGATTGCAAAGGTTTGAAAGCTTTTGAGGTTCTCCCACCTCTAGCAGTAACATTCATTGTTGGAATCAGCAACTTGGAGGCAGCCTGAGTGAGATTTTAGTCAGTGGACTCTGCGTCTAATCACATAACCATCAGCTGGAACGCCTCCCTCAGGCCTGGAGCTGAGAGTGATAATAATGCTTTGTAGTCAGGGTCTGATCCAATATCCAACAGAAGGACTACAAACCAGGATTGGTTCAAGCCGTTACATGGCACCTTCCGCTGAAGGATTACAGCGCACTTTACAAATATGAACCCTCACAAAAGTCCTGCCAGATGCAGTATATTATTATCCCCATTATAAAAACAGAGGGTCAAATCCTGCCTCCATTGAAGCCAATGGCAAAACTCCAATTGACTTGAATGGGACCAGGATCCCACCTGTACAGGTGAAGGGCAAAGTTTTCAGAAAAGCCTAAGAGACATTTTCAAAAGTGATTTTGGGCCAGATTACTAAAGGCATCGAGGTTAGGTGTCTAACTCCCAGGTGAAATCAACCAACCTCCTTAGGCACTTTTGAAAATCTCACTAAGTACCTATCTGTGTCTTCAGGTGTTTAAATACCTCTCTCAATCTGCTCCTAAGTTCCTTTTGAAAATGGGTCTTAGGGTCCTAACTCTCCTAGGCCTTTTGAAAATTTTGACTTGCCCAAGGTCACACAAGTCAGGAACCGAAACTCTGCACAAACCACTAGACCACATTTCCTCTTCTATTGCTGCTTCTCAGTGCAGCTCTGTGCTTACTGGTGCTCACAAAGCACCCCCTGAGCAACAAGTCAAGTGCACCAGAACTATGATAAACCCACACACCAATTTGCTAAATCACAGACTCTGTCTTACTCTTCTCCCCCCCACACACCATGGTGATTTACAAAAAAAAAAGAGTATAATTCTAAGAATGAATAATTGATATTCCTTCGAAGCTATCTCCTTTACTCTACTTGTTCTCTTAATTTACTTGGTTTATACCAACTGATGACAGAAGCCTATTGTTTTGCTGAAACATTAACTTCACAAAGTCATTCCGCTTCCATCTGCAGCACTAAAATTAATGATTCCCTCTGCAACATCTGTTTAATTAACTATCGGCACCATAGAAGAGGCATCCAAATACCCCAGCGACTAAATCAGCCTCAAATTAGGGAAATACGATGTTAAATTGTATCAGAGAGAAGCAGAGATTATCCTTTTGAGCACTGACATTCATTAGCTACCAGCCACCCCATGTATCTTCATAATGAAAAAGTGTCAGTGGCTCATCGCCGTAAAGTTTTCATTTAAGGGCTTCTGCTCCTTTTGCCACGGTGATTGGAAAGAGGAGGAGGGAAAAAGCTAGCTTCAGCCAGCGTTCCATCATCTTCGCTGATGGATCTGTGGCTGGGAAGAAAGATAAAAGTAAAATAGTGCCGCCGTTGAATGCTCTTTACATTGTCATTGTGTCTTCCAGAGACCGGCACCTGCTACCCCTCTCACCATAATTTCCCCAATAAGACATCAGGATTTGTTGCCAACGCTTCCATAGTGAAAAACAACTTCTTGAGGTGAACACCACTTGATGGCTGTCCTCACGGAGAGGGAGGGGGGAGGGCAGCACCTGGGGAAAGTGATCTCAGGCTCCGGATGGGTCTCCAGAGCTCCTGGGAGAATTTAAAAGTCCATTACAGACTTTGCTGCTAATGCAGCCGCGTGCCCAACTCTTTACAGGCGAGACACAAATCAAGGGACTGATTCAACAGATTTTTCTTTTTTAGGGGCTTCCCCCTCCCCAGTGGTTACCATGGCAACAAATGCAGTGTGAAATTGCAAGTTTGCAAAATGTACAAAGTCAGCGCGCATCCTAAAAGCATGGTTCCAGCTAAGGAAATGAGGCAACAGAGGGAGGTGAAGAGAGCAAAGAGAGACAGACACATACTGACACATGGGAGAGCTGGGCTGTGGAGAGACAGATGGACAGAGTGTGGGAGAACAGGCGCTGAGGGAACATGTCTCAGCCTCAGTCCCCGGCGTGTATTTGCACATCTCAGTACATATATCTGCCTCTGGTCAGCATATGCATACCCAGCACCTGGCATGAGCTTGCTGCTGGAGGTGGGGGATGAAGAGCCATCAAAAAAGCATTGGGATAGTTGCTTTTGGGAACTCTGAACTCATGCAAAGTAATGAAAAAACTCAGAAGGTTCCTTTTTAGTGCATGGGACGCAGCTCGGAGGAGTCCGCCTGTCTGGGAGAGATCACAAGGTCATGAAGGGGCTGGATTTTCAAAAGAACACCAATCAGATTTCAGCACCTACAGCCTGGGCCAGCCTTTCAGGGAAACTCAGCACCCAATTATCTGCTCCTCACCTGTGATCCTGCTCTGCGAAATGATTATCTATAAAGCCCAACTTCTCACTCCAACCATCCTCACCCTGGCTGCATTCAGCCTCAGATCTGCTGTCTTTACTGACAAATCGTTTTGATTCCTTTACACCTGTTAGACCTGCGGGGCCAACCCAGGTCTGGGGGAGTGAGCTGAATTCTATGCTCTCCAGTATGTCCTCAATAACATTGCAGTTATATGGTTATATCCTGGCCCCACATTTACACCTGTGTACCCACATTGGCACAGGTGAAATGGGATCCGAAGTCGAATACAATAATGGATAAAATCAGTTCTCCTTTACAACCTTGCAAATCCCATTGGCTGTGAGAGAGGGCAGAATCTAGAGCAAAAGGCCAGGCATATCACAACTGAGGGCACAGTTTATCAATAATGAGGTTGAGCATAACCAGAGGCAGAATTTGGCCTGTGGACACTTCATTACTAGCGATGAATAAGTCACAAAGAAGCCATGGCTAGACTTTCAGATCCTGGGGTGAGGATGTGGGCTTAGCAGTTAGAACTACCACCCCTTTATTGCAAACTGAATGAGTTGGAACTGGTTTTATGGGGAATCAATAAACACAGCACCCCACCAGGCCTGAGATAAAGTCTCTTTCTAGAGCAGTAAACAGGAGTTAATTGAAAAATGAAAATTCTTATTCGGGAGTTTTGATATATTGGAAACTGGCTAAAAATGATAAGCTATCAGTTTAAAAGTGAGGGATTTCCTGGTCCTGTTTGCAGGCTAGGGGACTCTGAGGGAAGACGTGATCTGGATCATTTGAGTTAGTCGGCAGACAGCCAATCTGGAAAAAGCCCACTTAAACAAGGTGAGATAAATTGTGCTTTCCTGCCTTCGGGAGCAGCCTGTTTTCTCTCTTTCTGTGTTTTGTGTTCCTGTGTGTTAGCATTCAAAATTCTGTGAAATAAAGTAGCATTACTTTGCAACCTTCCTGCACGAGTATTTATTATTTTATCTAATTTCTCTGGGTTTATGCTGTGAAAATAACAGGGTCATTCCCTCCAACTCAGCTACACGCGAGTGCTCCTTGTATCTCTGCCATTGGTCAAGGCTACTTACTCCAGGAGCTTCACTGATTTTTCCCTCAGTTGGTTTCCTCCATTATAACCTCATCCCCTCCTAAAAATGCACTAACAAGTCACTGGTCTGGATGGAGGAGGAGATGAAACAAGTTACTGGCAGCTACTGGAGGCAGAACTGCAGATGAGATGAACTTGTTGTTTTATCCAGGAAGGAAAATCCCATGTTGCTAAAAAGGGGTTGACTGCATAGATCAGCAGCATGTGATTTCCTCCCATGTGGAACATATCTACATTTGCAGTATTCACTAGTTTCTACATGCAGGGAAGTAGACTGTGCAGTGCTCTCCCAACGCCTGGGTGCTATGAGGTTATTGGCAGAATTCCACTGACAGGCCATGTAAAGAATCTACCAAACTCCATTTAAAAGTGTGACATGAAATTCAAAAGCAGTCAGGGGAATTACAACCCTCTGTAGCAGGATAAGATGCTTAGGAAGCATGAAACACACGCCATGCTTAACGTGATTTTTTTTTTTTTTTTTTGTAAGGCTCAGTTTCCAGCTACAGGCATGCCACAGAGCCTTCTGCAGTCAGAGTATAATACTGGTCTTGAACTGACACTGTCAAAAGGGGTGCAGCTGGCTATGAAGCCAAAGGGAATAAGGGGAGAGCACTGACTATAGTGGTACTTCTGGATATTGGAGTACCTCTAATATAGTGTACAAGTGACCATGCAGTGACCACTGAATGTGGGGAACAAACTAGGAATGGGATTATACTTCTAGGCACAGATGTACTATTACACACTGATGTATGACTGACTGAATGACCATAATACTGGGTTGGATAATTTAAGGGAGATAGAAGGCATGAAACATCAATGGTCCAGGGATGTCCTCTGGATATAGGAGGACCATCCAGAAGTGAGGTACCATATCTGGCTACCCCACAATGGGGCAATACTATGAAACCCAGTGGGTATAGAATTCTGTAGGGAGTTCCATTGGATATGGAGGTTATTTATAGTGCAATAGTGCCCAGAGATGCCAATTGAGATCAGAGCCCCGATGTGCTAGGAGCTGTACATGCACATAGTAAAAGAGTGTCCTGGCCCTGCAGTGCTTACAAACTAAGTAGACAAGACAAACAAAACATGGGAGGGGAAACAAAGTTATAGACAGGCAAAGTGATTTTCCCAAGGTCACACTGCAGATCAGTTGTAGAGCTGGGAATAGAACTCCAGTCCAGAGTAATGCCTACCACAAAATATCCATCTTCCCCTCTTGTCCCCTTTGCCCTCGATTCTGTGGTTTGTTTAATTTTTTTTTTTTTTTTTAATGCTGACGAATGACAAACGTGGTGAGAAATGCAGAGTGCATGAGAAGGCTGACAAAATCGTTTTCATATCTTTAATTAATCATGACTAGTATATCTGCCATATATCCTTCCAGTTTAAAATAGAATAAAGTCATACCCTCACATCGCAATCTTTCTGCAGGCAGCTGTGCTCCTTACCTCAGCACAATGACCCAAACAGTATGGCTGTATTAACAGATACGATCTATTCTTTAATGGAGCTCAGCGGCTGGGATTAGCTACCTGTAATGTAGTTTGGACTGTCAGGCACTATACCAAACTGCTAACATATTACAAGTTATAGCATCAATTCTTTCTAAGTGAAAAGGCATTTCAAATTCAAAACACTTCAAACCTAATAATGGCAAATTATCTTGATGGATCCCTTTCAGCTGGAAAAACGTAAAGAGACAGGGAGAGAGGGACAGGCATCCAATCAAAAAATTCATATCAATTCTTTTTCATCTACCTGGGTCAGACTGAAGTAGACAAGTGGATATGGATGTCAGGGGGGAGGAGGCGGAGTGGAAAGCGAAGAATGAATAGGAGAGGGAGCTAGCGAAGTCCATTCCGACTGGAAGAATGGGAACCCACCTCCAAGTCAGAGTTTGGGACATCTATTTAGGAGTGATATGGATGAGGACAGCAGAGCATGGAGAGTGAGCCCTCTTCCTAATAAGAAGGATACAAGGGTCCCACTAGGGTACAAGAGTATCCTTCTTGGAACAGCGTGAGGAAACTGAGGACAGAATGAACATGGAGAGTGAACCAGTTCTGAATGCCAATGGAGGGTAATCCTCCCAGTTGAGTTTGATGTCTGTTGGGAAAAGAGTTCAAAGAAGGACAAGGCTGAAAGAGGGTGAGATTTTTCAAAGCTGTTTTGGGGATTCAGAGGCTGAATTCTCATTAGAATTAATGGATATGGTGCATCAAAATTTCTCATATGGCTTTTGAAAATCCCAGCTTTCATGACCAAAATTTTCAAAATGGATTAGTGATTTTTGGGTGCCCTATGTGAGGGTTCTTAAAGGGGCTTGATTTTCAAAGGACTGGATGCTCAGCACTTTCTGAAAATCAGGCCCTTTTATGGTGTTGGGTAGCTTCTGAAAATCTTGGCCAAGCACCGTGTTCCTCCCAGGTAAGACTTCAGGTCACTATCTGATAAACCAGACACCCTGGCTGAACATACGGTCATTGATAAGTTGGATGCTATAATCCATCATTTTTAAACTTAGCCTGTTTGAGAGCTTTCTGTGTTGTCAAGCTGAGTCATTTCTGATCATCTAAGAGATATCTTCTGAGAGACACCTACTTGATCCTTTAAAATAGCTACATACTCATCCCGATATTGTCCCAATTCCACCACTCAGTTTCTCTCTGTCTCACGAACAGGCTGAGCTGCTGCATAACATTGACAAAGAGGAAAAAAAGCTTCATGCAGTTGGTGAAAGATCCCCCAAGGAAAAGAAAAGGGAATAAAGACAAATTGAAAACAAGACAGATGCAAAAAGGCAGATTTTCCTTTTAGCACATATTCGAAGAAATCCTTGCAACCAAAGACTTGACTACTGTTGGATTTCTGGTTCAAGTTAGAAGCCCAAGGGAAAGGGGACACTCCATCACCTGTCAAAAGGATTGCAAAGGCAAAAGAATATTTAATCAGAAAACAGAGTGGGATAGTCATTCGAGCCTACCACATTAGTTATACAATATTTGCACACGTTGGTGGCTGAAGGCAAAATTTGGCCTTAACTTGCATTATCATACTAAACATGATGTCTTTCTTTGGAGAGGTGGGAGAAGAGGGGAGAGTGTAATTAAGGCATCAGACTTGAGGAATGGGTCTTGGATGTGGATACACAATGCCGCTACAACAAGAAAAAAGGAAGATGATTATTATTTAAACTTCCTTAGTGCTTAAAGGGCCCAATCAGGGAATCAGGATCCCATTGTGTTCGATTGTTACACCTCTTTTGTTCTGCGTTTATACAGCACCTAAGTGTAAAATGAGCAAGTAGATACAACAAAGAGACAAAGAATACAAGGAGATGATTCCACCCAAGTATTTGTTAGCCTAATTCTCCCTATAAAACTCACAGCAGAATCTAGCCCCAGGTGTAAAGGAAATGCAGCGTCTGATTACCCATCCGAATTCAGCTGGAGTTGTAGGTCCTCCGCATCTCTAAAAAACAAGCTCTCCATGTTCATCCAGGGTGAAGTTCATCTGGGTGCCGAGGGGCAGCCCAAAGTCTTTGCACAGCTTGAGCCAGAATAGGAGAGTGGATAGCGTAGAAGCCTTTTGCCGGCCCTCTCTCTGACTTTTGGGCTTGGTCCTCACACTTCTGGAGCAATTGGGTCAAATGCTGACCTCGAGGGGATGAAAAGAAAATTCAAATTTCGGGCTTTCCTACTATCATCTATTGATTGACCCCGAAACAAGGCTCATCTTGTCCTTAGCTAATAGAAGAACAGCAACTTCTTTCCACTCAGAATTAGAGCTAGGGTTAAGTTCTCAAAAGTGCCTAAGTGACTTGGATGCCTAAATCCCACTTTCAAAAGGGACTTAGACACTTAGCCCTGAGCCCTATTGCCTTTCAATATGTCACTTAGGGATTTTGGAAAATGTCCCTCATTTTGAACAACCTCCCGAATTGAGCAACATTTTCCCAAATTTCCTTGCAATTCCACATGTATTCAGTGTCTCCTCAATTTTATAATGAAGATTGTTTACAACAGAAATAAAGAATCATGTAACTGAGGTTATAGGGAGAGGCTTTACACTACAGGAATGAATCCTGTAGCATTTAGGGAGAATTATCAAAGATGCATGGAACAGTTAAATGTTCAACTCCCATTGACTTCCACTGGGAAATAGGCTGTGCCCTACCTGCCCAGTCGGTCTTTGAAAATCTCCCTCTTTCTTCCTCGGTAATTTTTGTGTACTGCTCATTTTGGGCTTGTGTCAAACTGGGTGGGCATGAGCGCAACTTGTGACCTCTACAGTACAGCTGGATGGGAACTGGACTTTCTGGAATTTTATGGAAAATTCCAGAGTTTTGCATTTTTTTCTATCCTGAATTAACACAAAAAATGTCAGAAATTCCTGTGAAACAAACTCCCTCCTCTCCTCTCAAAATAATTAGTTTTGAGTTGATCAAAATATTTCATTTAACTGAACTGAACCATTTTGTTCTGATTTTGACATTTTTTACTTTTTTTTTTTTTAAACTAGAAAACAATTTCATTTTGAAACAAAAGCCTCTAAGTGTTCCATTCCAAAAAAGTTTTAACACTATTGAAACTCTTTATTTCTGGGTTTTCCTCCTCCCCCTGCAAAATCTCATTAAAATCAACACTTTTTGAAAAGATTTTGATGTTACAGAAACAACATTTTTTGTCCAAAAGCCATTTCAGTGAAAAATTTCTGACCAATTCAACAGAGACAGACATCCATTTGTTCACAAGGTTTATTTGGTGGGTAAAGACCAAATGAAGAAGAATCACTGGCATGTTCTCAGACTCAGTTGCTTTGGCACTGAGGAAGATTTAGCACATTCAGATATCCATTTCCTCCACAGCTCTAATCTCACACATCCACGTCGTGCATGTTAAATGAACATCCCAGCACCTCATAATGGAGACAGGAAATTAATTCCTCATAAAGTTATTTTTCCCCTCCCCTCTTATTAAGACTCTTCAGTATTGACAACAGCCACCTGGGCTTTCACATGTCTTAACAGTGCATGTCGACAGATTCATTTCCTCAACACCATTATGTGATGGATTATGCCCATTAATAACCTTCATATTGGAGAAGAACAGTTTCCGGGCATTAGAGTCCCAGTTAATTCCACTTGGGCTGTGTAACCCCAGTGTAGCTGATCAAGGTGTTGGGAAAAATTGAGGCACAACATGGGAATGGACGGATGTGTCTGCTCCGCTTTGCTTTGTAATAGGCCTGCATGCTCCCTTCCAGGTGTCTGACATGGAGAAGAACCACTCATGTCGCTAATGCTCAGTTTAAGAGATGAGACCCAGATTTTGTCATCATTGAAGCCATGGAGAGTTGTGCCATTGATTTTAACTGGGCAGGATCATGCTCCTAGGCCCCAATTCTGCAAAGATTTATGGCATTGTAAGAAGTCCCATTAACTACAGTGCTTAAATTTATGTGTGCAAGTCTTTATAGGATCTGAGCCTTCCTAAGAGTACCTCTGAAAACAGCCCCCTTCCTGTGGTAGCCTACCGACATCAGTGAATAATGTCAGCCAAATCCCTAATGGGCCTCGGAGGTGCATTGGATTCCCTTGTTCAAATCTATCCCGCAAATAAATGGAAAATTTGGGGTGACTTCCTGCTTCTAATTCACCTCTGTTGTGGATACTTAAGAATAATTCCGAAGGGCAATCTTTCGCCATTAGAATGGAGAAAATTGCAGGTGTGCATATTTGTCTGTCTCCCCCCTTCCCCCTGCGCACAGGCAGATTTTTTTAAATGTCCTGCTTTTCCAACTTTACAAGGTTTTTGCTCAACTCTTCTATAGACCATGTGCATGGGACTAAGATCATCCAATACTATGGGATATCTCATTAGATGTCCTATGAATATATTCAATATCTTTGTGAGGAACAAAGTGAGGTGCAAAAATGATGAAGGGAAATTTACAACAAACATTTCCCCCCCCCCTTTTTTTTTTTAAATCAAAATTTCAAAATGCAACATTTAATGGAATTTTCAAAATTAAGAACATTTTAACCAGCTCCAAAGTTGGGCATAAGGCAGGGAAACCTGTTGTGAATATTTGGTAAACAAATGTTCCTGCCTTCTTTTCCCATTTACAAAATGGGAATTTTGAAATTTCATCCAAAAAGTTAATTTTAAAAAAAATCACAACTAGCCCTCACAGAAAAATCAGTAGCAAAGTGCAGATTTGGTATCACTTTGTTGCTTCTTTCCCTGCATGGCTGTGAGAAATCATTTCTGTTTTAAGCAGCCAAACAAATTAATACAGACAACTTCTGCACGCCCATGATCTCCTGGGATACTGGGTTTGTCTCAAGCTAAAGGGAGGGATATGGTTGGAGTCCCTTGTTAAAATATAAGCATTATAGCCAGATGAGTCAAAGATATCAAAGTGAAAAAGTGTATTGGTTCTGGGCCAGAGTTAGAGGGAGCAGAGTAAATCTAGACTGACTGAACCCTGGGAGTTATTAGAACCATTTTAAAACTCTTCTTGAACAATTGTTGCCTTTTGGTTTTAATCAGTGCTTAATTTGTAATGAAAGAGCCGCCGGGGCTCAAGCAATTTTTTACATTCATAATGTATGCAGCAAGCCCAGAGGTGCCCGGGCTATGAACTGCCAAACCTAGAGGTACCAGGGCTCAGCCCTGGCACAAATTAGGCTCTGATTTTAATACATTAAAATTCCAGTGGAAGAGGCAATGAGAGATCTCCAAATCTTGTGTTGTTCCCAGAAATGGTAACTTGGCATCTCTCTGCCTACGTGTCTGTGCCAGGAAATGAGCTCCCTGTTTACCTCATAATGGCTATTACTCTGTCTTTGGGAAGGGATTAATGGGCTGCTTTGGCTTTGAAAGCTGCTTTGTCTTCTTTTGTTGGGATATTGCTTAAAAAAAAGAACCCTTCACCTTTTTTTCCCCCTAACATAACTTTGCACGTCATAAAATGGAACAGATGCTGGGAAGTACCACTCAGGCAATGGAAAGGGGCCAGATTCTGGTCACAACTGACCAGTGGAAAATTCCCCTGGAGGTGGAGAATTCTCCAGTGTGCTATACCCTGCATTTCCAAAACCAGCTATGCCCCACTCTGCAGCATAAAAGGCATGCAGGGGCAGTGAGAGCGCCTGTCTAGCTGATCTTCCATGGTGTGAGAGGAGACCCAGGCTTCTCAAATTCATGCTGAGGCTAGACAGTGCAAAATCAGGGACCCATAATTATTTTTCTTATTTGTTTTGTGGCATCATCTACGAGTGCCAGTCATATATCAGGACACCATGCTAGGTGCTGCACAATCATGATTCGCTCCGGGATACCCCTCCCCACTCTCTTCCATCCTCCCCATACTGAAGAAAGCTTGGAAACATGGAAGAATTAAATGCACTGGTTTGCTGAACCTGCATCTTCTAGATCCAGGATGAATAACCCATAGAGTCCCTTAGTAATTTCAGATTGAAGCCACCCCCAATCACTTTATTTCCCATGCATTCTACAAGCTGGGTATAAAAAAAAATGCATTTATTCATTATACAGCTAGGGATTGTGCCCTGATTTCTAACTACAAGCGCTACCAGCCACAGATTGAATGCAATATCTATAGCTATTACTGAGCGATGCAGTTAGCTGGGGATTGATTTAGACATTCTAGTTATTCCCTGTACCTGGGGATGGAGCCCAGAGCCTGAAGTAGTTGATTCTCAAGAGCTATTCCTGGATGCTAGCTATTGTCTGCTTCTACTGAAGCTATGCAATGCAGGAAGAAACTATCTGAGCTGTTTGGCCTTTTTTAAGCTGTCGAACAGGCAGTGGAAATATGTTCTTTCCCATAAGTGTTTCACCTACATATTCTGACCTCAGGCAGACTGTTAAGATTCTAGCCAATCTCCACGGGCCCAGCCAGAGGGAAGAGCACCGTTTAAGTGAAGGGAGCCAGGAGAAAAGTGAGGGTCCTCCTAAAAGACACTCCCTGCCCCACCGCTTGAAACTGGGGCTCCATTTCCAAACCTGAGCCACTAGAAGGCATTTCTGGGACAATGCTTTGGAAGGTGTGAGATGGGCAGGGACTGAGGGTCATATCAGCAGAGAGGTCAATCAGGGTGCTTGACTCTGATTCCCACTTGGCATGTGCCTGGAACGTCCCATGGCAAAGACAGGACACGACATATTTGTAATGGGAATGAAAAGGATTCCCTGTACAGGCTTCAGGATATAGACAAGACCTTGCAGTTCTCTGTAGCTCCCCGAGTGGCTGATACAGGGTCTTCCTCAATCCTGGACTAGCCAGGTCTAGATTGGTTACTAATTACACTCCAGCCTCTAGGGCTGTCCCTGACTGTGAGGCTTAATTGAAGTGTGCTCAGAAGGGATGATTGTTTTTATAAATAACTGTTTCCAGCCTGTGACATTCCTCAGCAGTCTGACTTAAGATTCTGAACCCCTGGTTCTCTTGGCTTCTGACAGTGGTAAAGAGGACACCGTGGCATATAAGCAACAGCAATAACACGCTTGCTTCCCTCTCCGCTATTTGAGGAAAAGTTCAGATGTAGGGTGGATTTAATTTATACGCATTATTTTTCTCAGGCCAGATAGAGCACCTCCCCCTCCTCTTATGAACATTGTTTAATGGATCTCAGCCAGCCTTGCCTTTTATGACATCAAATTTACAAAAGAATAATGGGGAGGGGAAAAGATCTTTTATGGTTTTATGAAATATCTGTATCTGGGTTCTTGATATAAACTCATCATAAACAAGTTTAGAATACAATCTGTGCAACTAGAAAGGAGAACACCAGTTAACTCTCAGGGCCAAGTTTTCAAAAGGCCTCTGAAAAGTCACTTGTTATTGGGCCCCTTGGCTCTTTCTCAAAGCTCTATATTGCAGACACAAATGTATTAGGTAGCCGTGGTAGGTTCCAGACTAAGGAACTGAACCTGGATGAGTGCTGGGTTGGGCTGGGCAGACGGGCATTGGGGGAGGGGGCGGGGGAGGAGGGGAAGGGGACTAACAGCCACCTCTTCCATTTTGAGAATCGCGCCCTTCATTTTCTTTGCTCTTATTAAAAAGTTTAAACATGCTCAACTTGAAATGTTGTGTTAGACTTGAAACATTTTTTTTTCAATTGGCTGAAAATTCACAAAAATGGGGGGGAGAGGGGGGGGGGGTTGATTTGCTCCAAACCAAACTTTGATTCTGAGTTCCTTGAGACTGGCAGCGAAATAGCAAATCCTCTATTGGCCCAGCTCTACTGCTGTATAAACCCTGCTGAGGACACGTAAGCAGGTCAATTACACTCTCACACATGCAAAGACACAATAAAAACAGGTGTAAATGTCCAAATGTCCAGCACCAGACAGGCATGTTGCTGTAATTTAACCCCCTAGTCTTGTGCTATGAACTGGATTAGAACAACCTTCAACACACACAAACATGCACACACAAAAAGAGCTGGGCTAACACAGGTGGGCAGCGTGCATGCACCAATATACAGTATTAATATCTTTCATTGTACTTTTTCTGTCACCTCTTTCTCCCTATCCATTTCCCTCCACAGTCTTAATTTTTCTTCTCACATTCTCCTCTCCTTTCTTTGAACATTTTTCCCTCTCTTGCTTCTTTTCTTCACCGCCTTTGTGAAACCAAATCAGATAACGTCCAAGGTCTGAATCCCAAAGTGTTCACGAGTCAGACAAAATGGCTGTGCTCAGTGCTAATGATGCTCTTGAGGAGATCTAGTGGGCAATTTTTTGATAAAACATTTTTTTCATTTGAAAATGCCTATTCGTTTAAACCAAAACAATTTAAGGGAAAGGGTTGAGTCTGATGACTTTCCCTTTTCTAAATAAAAAGAAAACATTTTGAAAACGTGCAAACATCCTATTTTGACAATTGTAAATGGAAAAGCTCAGCTTCTAACAACTTTGTGAAAACAACTTCGTGTTTGGATATTTAAGGGTGTTTTTAGTAAAAAAAAAAACAGTGAAAAGATTAAAAAGATCAACACTGAAATGAAACATCTTAAAATTTCCAAAACCACATTCTGATTAACCTGATCTGAAATTTTTTTTGACTTCTGGTTTGCAGAAATGTTGGGGGTTTTGATATTTGACTTTTCATCATGATTTGGGACAGCAATTTGTATTTAAAAAATTCTCACAGGATGGGAAAAAAAATTCTGATCACCTTTACTCTTGGGGGAAATTTTCAAAGACACAAAGTGCAGGTAAGTGTCCAACTCTCATCAGATGGCAGCAGAAGCTGGGTGCCTAAATTCCATTTGTGCCTCATGTCTGTCCTCAGATGTGTGCAGTAATATAGCAGAGGGAATATTGCTGTGTGTCCGTGTTACCCTGGCAGCGATTGGTGCAGGGAGTGGAAGCTATTTGAATTGGTTTCTTAATATGCACTCTTACTTTATTAACTTCAGGGGAAGTTTAAAAGTCTGCTTTAATAGTTTCTGTGAACACAGGATCTGTAATTGCTGGGGGGATCTGTAATTGTCTGTGTCTTTCTGACCTGTCACTGGGCCAAAATCAATTTGTGAATAGAAAAGGCTGATTGTGTCTCTGCCCAGTGACTGAGATATATGTACTTACCACTAGCTTTAATCTACATCCTCCCTGCTAACTTCTCCTTTTGTGGCTTCTTCATTCTCCCTATGCATTCATCTCCCTGCTGTCTTTGCCCCTAAAGATTTTGCACATCATGGCCAAATCAAGAGGAGAATAAGACCTGATCCACAGAACCTCCCCTTTTAATGCCCTGGATGCCTTCTCCCTGAATGAGGTCAGCGGGAAGACAAACTGCTAAGTGATAGAAAATGCTTTCTCACTGTAAACTGATATGTGAATGCAACAGCTGGAGAAGTGGATTTCCTACTCAAGGGTGTTGGATTATAGGGCACAGGCAGCACTGTGCATCAGCTGTGTAGGCTGGAGCCTTCACAGGTACGTCTAAGACCAGCACCAGTAGTTACAGTATGCACAACAAAAAATTATAGGAGCGATAACCTCTCAAGCCTCCAGCTACAAATCTTCCCCTTCCCCCCTCCTGTCTCCAGTCTGCCAACACCTACCCCAACTGGCACAATCTGCCATCACCAGCTGTGTGGTGGCTGTGGTAGGAAGTGTGTGTTTGTTGATGGAGAGGGGGAGAAGGCCTATCCTCTGAAGCATCCAGAACTGGCCACTGCCCGAGAGATATTTCTGGGATAGATGTATCACAGGCTGTGGCAATTCTGATGTTTTTAACCAAGACCATCTCGCTGAATCCACTTGCTTGATCCTAGGTGACAGGGTGTGGGGCCCTCTGCGCCAGCCTTCCTGCACAAATGGCTCTGACACCTCTGCTGGAACTTTATCTATGTTATATCAACAACCAACCTCTTACATCCCCAGGCAGCCATTCTCTTGACAGTGTCATCATCCCTCTTTTGCCAGAGTAAAGAGCGAGAAGAGCTCTCCGCATGCAGAGATCAACCCCGGCCCTCTTTCTAGAACTTCCTTCCTATGCTCTCTCTAAACTACCTGCCTCTTGATGGGCTAATGGGCTCCTTAACTTCCTAACCCCAATCTGGCCTAGTAATCAGTAAACCTGGACCAACTAGGCCTTCTCTGGGGGAACCTAATTGGTACTAATAGTGACCATGGTACTGGCTCAAGCCCAATGTCTCAGCTCTGTCACGCACCCACGTGAATTCACCTTCTATTCAGTATATTACTGAACTTCAGAGAGATAGCCCTGATCTCCCCATGTGTCTCTTGGCCTCAGTGTAAGACAAACCTCCCCACACGGCAGGAGTGAGCTGTCCCTCACTCACCAATAGCATGTGGGTGGAGGATAAGGGAGAAAAATCTCAAGTTAAAGAATCCCTCAGCTCTTGGATTGCAATAACCCTTGACTAATTCATCACATGCTACAAGACTCTGCAGGGGAGGGATGGAGCCTTGTGAGAGATATAAAAAGGATGAGGCAGACAGAAAAAGATGGAAGATAAGTGAAGAGAGAAAAGAAACAAGGGCTTAAATGGTGTGCAGCAAAGAGAAAGAGAAGCCCATGCAGTCTGAGGTCTTGAGATCCTGGGAGATTTTCACTAATGGTCTCTGCAAGTCTTATTATTTCATACATACTCTCACATCTCTGACAAAGATATTGCATAAATCACTTCTCCTTGTCCCAGGCTGACCTCTTAACCTCCAAGAGATAATGAGGCACTGTACCTAGCATCTCCTAATGCTGCCAAGATCTATATCAAAGGACATTAATTCTCCATGATAACATCTCTATTTATTAATTCAAATGCCTTTAATCCTTCCCCAGCCTCCGCTCAGCAGGCCGCCTTCGCTTTTATTGCTAAAACTTCCTTGGAATTAGGTAAATTGGCATACTGTCCCCAGAAGGTGGATATCTTTGGGAACTGAAGTCTGAAGTGTTCCTCTTGGCACTGGCAATCACCTCCACGCACAGATTAGCTTTCAGACTCATTACAGTTGGCAGGGGCGACAAGCTAGTGCATACCAGAGGTGCTAGAGTGTTTGCATTTTCCATCCATCCCAGCAAATAAATTGTCATGAATAATTTATTTGGCACGTTTTGCCTTTTTTTTTTTTTTTTTTTGGGGGGGGGGGGGGTAATCTTTGCCAGTTTCCTGAGAGCAGACGGTGATGCCCCAAATGCTTGTGATATTCACAGTTGTTTGCCAGATAGTTTCTGAAGAAAACGCTTGAGCCGTAGGTGGACTCGTTGGGAGCATCCCAAACTCAGGCTGTTTCAGTTGGGCATTGAGTGCCCCAGGGGTGTTGGCTCTTTGGGCCAGATTCCCAGCTGGCGTAGATCAATGCAGTGTCGCTGCAGTCAGCGGGACTACGTCAGTTTACGCCACTGGAGAATCTGCCCTGTAGCATATAAATTCATAAGGGCTCCAGTGATCTGGGGAAGACATTTTAAACTCCCATAAGCAGGGCAATGGAGGTACAAGGGGGTCCCTTCTGGTTGGGCACTCCAGAAGGAAATGTTAGTCCCACGCAGTGGACTGGAGCTGCTCTCCTGGAGGAGATTTCTGCACGGTGACCTCACTCAGATATACTTCAATAGATTTGCTGGACCAATCGTCAGTAGATGGGGGTCTGTAACTAAGCGTGAGCGTGCTGGGACTTTTTCGGACTCGGCCCGACCCTTATTCAAGCAACAAAGCATTCTGTGTGTTGTAGCTCCCAGTCAGACACTAGGAATGATAGGTGCTGGGAAAGGAAACAGGCATATACCTAAACTCCCTTCTCTTACAAATAGGACAGATCAGCAGTCACTACGCGAGCTTGCCAGTGACTACAAGTTTGGTTGCCTTCACTGCTGTAGCACCTCCTTGCATCCAGTTGTGCAACTGAAGGATTCCTCGGTGTTAGCCCCGCAGTGGCCACTACCTTAGCCCTGTGCTAGCTTGTCAGACCCCAGTAATGTTCAGCTCAGTCCCTGTGGGGGTAATAAGAAGTTCAACTAAACAGTCAAACTCAAGATCCCAGAACAAATCCTGCTTCTGCCACGCTTGGGCTATTCGTGCTGCTTTCCACAGCTTCTTCTCAGGGTTCCCCATGCTGCCACCCCTCCCGGGGGTCTTCAGCAGCCTCTCTCAGGCATCCCCTGGCTACCTACAAGTCTGGGCCTCCCACCAGAGCCTGCCCTACTGCCTGTGGTGCCCTTCAGCCTGCTCTTCCCAGAGATAGGGAACTGCGCTCTGCAGCTCTTCTCCCTCTTGATGGAGCTCACAGCTCTCTTTAAATAGTCCTCTCTCTGATTCCCCTCACGGCTGGGGGGATAGGTCTGCTCGCAGGCCAGGCTGAGCCTGCCTGGCCTTAAAGGGCCAGCTTGTCTGTGACACTAGGCAAGATCTGCGGTGGGGCTGCAAGCTGGGAAGGAACCTGGAGGGGCTGGATAGGAGGCCTTGGAGGCAGGTAGGAGAATAGGGGATCCCAGGGAGGTGTAAGGATTGGCTGCACCAAGCAGTGATGGTTCACTCTTGGAGCAGGTGGAGGAAGAAGCCCTGAGGCAAGAAGATGAAGAGTGGTTTGGAGTATGGGACCAGGCATTCATTTATTCTGCTGGTGCACAAGGCCGGAGCGTCCATCAGAGAATGGGTTTTCAGAACCAAAGAAGAATTTTTATT
The DNA here is from genome assembly GCF_026122565.2 of Emydura macquarii macquarii. Classification (NCBI taxonomy): domain Eukaryota; kingdom Metazoa; phylum Chordata; order Testudines; family Chelidae; genus Emydura; species Emydura macquarii. Next base: position 14,111,974 of record NW_027130828.1, read on the forward strand.
TTTGCCAAATTTCCTAGGGTGGGAGGGAACACAACTTTTTCCGACCAGTTCCAATCTGGTGATTAAAACACTGGACGGGGACACAGATCTTGGGTCAGTTCCTACCTTTGCCACATAATCCCTGTATGTCCTTGGGGAAATCTCTCTGTGCCTCAATGCCCCATCCATAAACTGGGGATAAGAATACTTCCCTTTTGCTGCCTCTGTTCTGGCTGTTTACATGGTAATCTCTTCAAGGCAGAGACTGCCTCCTAGCACAATGGGGTCCTGATTTTAGATGTGGTTTCTAGTTGTTACAGCTATACAACTACCAACATTAGACAATGAAGAAGAGAAAATGTTTTCCTCTTATCACTGTGCATTATGTCCCATAAGATACTTATCACCTGCTAACCTGACAGCTCGAAGTAGAGAATCAAGATACTAAACAAAATATCTGAATTCCGGTTTGTCAAGTGACTGGATCATTTCTGCTCTGCGGCCTTTCTCCTCTCTCTGTTCAAACATAACTCCTGTACACATCAATAGAATTTCATCGCAACTAGGGGTGAAAGAAAACCCCCACAAGACTGCACTTCTGCAACCTTTTCCTGCCTTGTCCATCAACTGCTGAGTAAGCGTGACCTTGTTTTCATTAGACAAACACCTTGTGAGTGAATGCGGGATGTTGGATGGAAACAGTGGCAGGTAAGGCAAGGAATTTTTAGCTAGGCTGTGGTCCAGTTTTCAACTCCAGAGAGGTAGGTGTTCAATATTGTATAACTAGAACCTGCCATTTTAATTGGAGAGAGACCAATGAGTTTGTACAGAATATACTCCAAACCTTTGCCTCAAACTCAAACCAAACCTTTTCTGAGGCTCAAAAGAATTCATTTCATTACTTTTTGTATTTGCTACACTTCTCCATGTGCCGAGTTTCAGCTAGAAGGCTGGAAAAGAAAGGAAGTCTTGGAAGCTGAAACACAATGAGAAACACCTCTTCTCATGACAGTCCCAACCCAGTTTTGCAAATTCAAGAGATTTGGATCATTCAGAACAGCCACCAGACTTCTGAGTGCATAGATATGTGCAACAAAATCGTCAAACATCCATGGGTTCACATTGACTAGTGTTGATACACTGTGAGTTGAGACAACATCGATCAATGAAACTGTTCTCTGGTCTGGAGCACTGACTGTTAGAGATGGAGCTTAATGCAGATTTTAATTTTTGGACTACTGGGATTGATTCTCCTCTCACTCACACCAGTTAGACATGATTGCCTTCCAATGAGTAATTCCTGCGGGGAGAATTCCACTGACTAACAGCAAGTTCCTGTGGAAAAAAGACACTCCCTTTCCTGCAGGACTGGAAGTATTTGTGTTTTCAGTCTTACACGCTGGAGTTTGGTCTTGATGTGGGATATAAGAGTGACATTTACCCTTTTGCAGAGGGCGAGCTAATTGGGTTATGTGTGTGGATTGAATTCAGGACCTCTGAAGCTAAAAGCTCCATTTTCCCCTGCCTGAGCTAAACTGTAAGAGGTAACCAGCCTCCTATGTTTTTAGTTTATTTTGTCAAAGAATCCAGAAGCTTTTTGCCATAGGCATCGACAAAGTAAATATGATTATATCTGAGTGTGCGTATGCCTCCGTGTATCTATGGCTACATCTGTGTCTGCATGCGTGTGCCTATGTGTTTGTCTTGACTGAATGAATCACTCTACCTGCTGTAGTGTAAAACAGCAAACATTAGTAAAACTGATAATAAGCCTAGTGGTGGTGATTCAACCAAAGCAAGCACATCTGTCACTGAAGGACAGGCTGCCAGGTTTTTCATCAAGGGAAATACAATTGAATAATAATGTAGTAAAGGTAAAGCAGCTTCAGCGGAGCTTCCTGCCAAATGAAACCAAGCAATAAATAAATAAATAGATAAATAGAGGTGATAGAAATACAAAACTTAGCACCCTCCCTGCTGCCCCCGGTTACAAATTCCCCAGTAATGGGCCAGGGGAGGGGGGGAGGGAGAGAGGCTAAAGCCACAACACGCCTGTAAGTCTCAGCTCCTCATTCAGATGGCAGAGAGAGTGACTGTGAGTGGATGGGAGAGCAGCAAGGGAGCCAGAAAGACGCCAGTTCTGGGAACACGAAATTTTCTCCATGCCAATAGTCGAGCAAGAAATTGGAGGGGAGGGGGAAGAACTTTCGTCAAAGGCTCCGGGCCTGATTCTCCCATGCCATCTGGTCACTTGGCAATGCTCTGGCAGTGAAAAGCAACTATAATCCTGTTTGAAATGGCCCCAGACAGATCCTTGCCAAGGCAGAAAAATCCTCTGTAGCCCTATCCCACGCATTCTGGGCTCTGACTCGGGGGTGTATCTGGGGAAGAGGGAGCATGGCGGCGGCGGCGGCCCTCACCTCCAGCGATCTCTGGCTGCTGTAAGAGCTCCTTTCGGCCATTTGCAACCTGCGTAAGAGATAGCAGCCCAGCTTGCACCACAGATAAAACCTGTGCCTGCTGGCCTCGTGACAAGGTATCCATACAACAGGCTTAAAGGCACTTTTGTTGCTACCCTCTCTTCTTCCAGCTCCTCAAGCCATCTGGGGAATCTGGGCCATAATGTTTCACAGTATGCCCAGAGCTGGAATCCTTGTCATAAATGACATCAGACAGGCTCTTCACAGCTGGAAATCATATATTTTTAGGGGATTGCAGACTATGGGTAGGCCTACACCACAATAAAAGACCCAGGGCATGGCCATGGCTGGCTTGGGTCAGCTGACTCAGGCTCACAGGGCTAAAAGTTGCCATGTTGATGTCTGGACTCGGGCCAGGGCCAGAGCTCTGAAATCCTGCGAGGAAGGCGGGTCTCAGAGCCCAGCCTCCAGCCCGAACCCCAGTGTCTACACTGCAATTTTTAGCTCCACGGCCCAAGCCTAGGTGACTTGGGCGCTGACACTCGGTGCTGCAGGGGTTTTGTTGCAGAGTAGATGTACCCTAGATGTCTCAGAGCGCTGGTGCCATTAGAGGGAGCCCCAAACTCTAGAGATGAAATCCTGTCCCTATTGAAATCAATGGGCTTTTTGCCATTAACTTCAACAAAGGCAGGATTTCACTGCTCGGCCATTGGTTCAACTCTTGCTTACATGAGTAGTAAGCAGCTGAAGACCATTAGAGAGAAGCCAAAGATTGAATGGGGCCAAGAATCTAAACCAACACTTCACTCTACAGATTAGTCTCTTTGGGCCAGCCTTGGGAAAGCCTTTCTAATACCCTCCTCCACTGGTCATTAGTAGAGTGTGAATCTGGGTCTTTCAGTGCCCAAACCGACTCCTCTTCCACTCAAGCTCAGCAACTTCAATGAGCTTTTGGACCCAGCCTTGAAGTCAACGGAAAGCCTCCCAGACGTCAGTGGGTTTTGGATCAGGCTTTGGACCAAGCAGAGCTAATACTTTGTGGACAAGCCACAGTTTACAAGTATGTTACACTTGCACTGCCTTTTCCGATAGAGGCTGTGGGGCTGGTTCTCATTTCCCCAAGGGCTTTTTTACACTGCTCTGGCTGTATATAGGGCCCTAAAGGTGGCCATAAATGTTACTGACTCCCACTTTCAAGCCTTCCCTTTTTGCTGCCAGCGTGTAAACAAGAATCAGATCCCATCCCTCTCTAAGGCTGTAAATCTGGCACCTTCTCTTAACCCTAAAAAATAAAGGGTAAGTGCAAACAACCTATATATTTTTCTTTCTCTGTGTGAGCTGTTCTGTTGGGTGAACGCTTTTTGAATATCACATCTATTACTTTGCACAAACCTCTTTTTCCCTTGCACACTGGGTGGCTTTCTTCTCTTCTCTTCTGTTTTGCTCCCATTTGAATTACTTTTACCAGAGGGGAAGAAAAACACCTTTTAAGCATTCATGTTTAGCATTCACTTGGTTTTGAAACTGCTGCAGGGATGGAGATAAAACACAGACACACACACACAAATATTCAGACCCCTTCTGGCTGGAACGGGGAAGGTGAAATAAATCTTTAGAATATTTAGAGCTGAGACAGATTTGCAAAAGCTGCCATACAAAACCTGCCACAACCAGAACAGTAACAGTTCTGCCAGGTTGAATAGAAGCTCTCTTGGAAATTTCATTTTAAAACACAACTTGTCGTCGCCTCTACTGAGCTGGTAAAGAACTCCTCCAAGCAACTCCAGCTGAGTTACCAAAGCAGGGCAGCTGACCCCCCTCCCAATCTCTCCACCCCCGCATCCTCTTGGCAGCAAGATCAATACATTCTGCCCAGGTTATCAAACGTGCTGCAAATATTCAGGCTGATAAATAGCATTCGATGGAAATGGAAGACAATAAAGCTGCATTGTTAGCACAACAAATGCTTTTTAATTTCCCCCAAACAGAATGATAAATGACAGCCAGTTGTAAGGACGTGGTGTGTGTAAATGTGTGTGTGGAGGGGTGTGATTTGACTGGGATGTGCTGGAGTGAAAAAAAAAAAACCTCTTGATCAGCAAAAGTAAATGAGTGAACAGGCATAAAGGTGAAGAAAGGACTAAAAAGAAGCCAGGGCAGACTTGGTGATGTCACAGCTCTGAGTACACCTGATGGGTGCTCGCTGGTCATATTTTTGCATTACTGTGCATTACCATTTCATAGACACACAAATTACTTTTTACAGCCCCCACTAAATCCAGAGGTAGTAAACCTCTCAGCAGTTCTTTGCTTCAGAGGTGCTGCATTTTTCAGCCAACGGCCCAGCTTATGAGTACATCACTCACCCCTTTTCCCAGAACTCCCCATCTGTCATGGTTCCAAACCCTGGCCCCGCATTATGGCACAAGGGTGACCAGTCTGGTCACACCCTCCTACTGTTTGCATAAAAACAAAAATAATAAAAAGGGGAGGTTAGAAACAGTTTGTCGATAGCTGCTAGGGAGTTTCGGTGTGTCAGGAATGTAGAATTGGCAATGCTGGATAAGGTCATTGATACAGCGTGTCTGGTATTTTGCCTCCAACCACGGCCCATATCTGATGCTTCAGAGGAAAGTGAAAACAAACCTGTAATGTATATAAACCAACTGAGTGATGCCGGACTTGGAATGGGAAGATTTTTCTCTGGTAATATCCCTCCAGGAATCACAGCGATCCTGAGGCAAGAATGGGCAGTATAGAGTCTGCACCATGTACGTGCCTTTTCAACCAACAGAGTTACTTGCCCCCTTCATAAATACTGCAGCTAGGAAGCGATGTTTTGCCCTAATCAAAAATTGTCACAAAAACAAATTTGATTTCCACTTTTTGACTAACTTTCTCTTCAAGTATTGCGGGGCCTGGTCGAAAAAACCAAAAACTGGAAAATGTCTTTTTTTTCCAGAAAACAAAACAAAAATTGCAAAAATATCCATGTTCCAAAACCATACGCCATCAAAATTGTTTCAATGGTAAATTTTTCACCCTCCCTAGTTACAAAAGCGAAATTCCTTAAAGGGAGTGAAAATGGGCACAGGACAGAGCTAGGAGTAGTCAGGCAAAAATATAAGAAAAGTTGTGGTTTCCTCCTACACTTCTTTCCTAGGGGACTTCTGTGAGTTTGAAAGATTCTGTATTAACAGTTTTGGAGACAGACTGTCTGTCTGTTTATTATCTAATTCATAAGACAGCAATCACCATAGTATCTAGCATATAGCACTCTGCAAAATTCTCTGCCCTACCATGGTAAGTTGCTTAACCTTTAACGGTAGAGACCGTATCCAGGGGAAAGGAGATATTTCAGATTCCTGGTACCACTTGCAGTTCTTGGCTTCTGTATTGTGACAGCCTATCTACTGGCAACAGGGTTATGATTTACTAGCTTATTTCACACAGACTATCAAATAGACTTCAGGTAACCATTCTTGGTCACCACAAACCTGGACTGGATTTAAACCAGGAATCCTGAAAGATAGAGGGAGAGTCCAGCTAGGAAAAAAGGTCTCGCTTCTGCTTCTTGGCTCACAGAGCTCACACAGCCAGTGTGTGATCATTTGCAAATTAACATTTCTGCTCTAGGACACATTCCTGCTTGATGAAGCTTCTTCACCATTGGTCCCACCCATCTAGTTTGCAGGTGCAAAAACTTGACTGCAAACTACAAGGGGAATAAATGTTAAAACAGAGTCTTGCTTGCATGTTGACATTTGCACGCACATTTGCACATCTACTTTCTCATGCATTTTCATAGCATCTGTACAAACAAATCCCTAATTCATGCACACGCCTTTGCAAGTGCACATGCAAAAGTGGCCAACTCTTGTGATTTCATTAGAAGTCTTGTGACATTTGGTGCTTTTTTTTAAAAAAAAAGCCTCAGCTCCTGCAGCCATGTGATTAGCTGAGAATCTCAGCTCCCATTTGAAAAGATAAAATATAAATATTTCTAGCCCTCATGATTGCAGAGAAAAGTTTGAAAATGTGACTCTTAAAAGCACAAAAGTCAGAGGGAAAATTAGAAGGACCCAACATTTATTGTTTGTGAAATCCCATGATTTTGCGGAGCTTCAGTCATGATTTTTGAATGCTTGGGGTTGGCGATGCTTCAGAATGTGATTGTAGGCACAGATCACAAACCTTTCTTTGGGCCACATTCTGATACTGTTGTCCTGCCAAGTGGTACCTGGCTTCATCAGTGGCCTCACTGAAATTAATTACTGGCGAAGTAGGTTACTCCTCAGTGTGAGTGAGTATATCAGAATCTGGCCCTTTCGGAAAATCAGGCTTCTTGGTGTTTTTCCACATAGTTGTAGCACAGTATCTGGGCAGCACAGGGATTGAGTCATTATACCTTACATGCCCCTGGTGCATTTTAAATATTAAGGCTAGTAATAAAAATATGTATAAGTAAAGAGAACACCCAGGAATAAAGCACACACATAATTCAGTAAGTGATTTTATTATTTCATCACTAGTGGCCTATTTCTCTAACATAGTAACTGGGCAGAATTCTCTTGACTTTCCTAGTGGTTACTAAACTCTACCACCCATCTCTTGCAGGACAGACCTATGTTTTGACTAATCCTTTCTGGCAATAATTTCATGTATGTGGAAATTAGGGATTTTTTGTTATTTGTGTTTTTTTTAAACTCAGGGCCTTTCAGGCTGTGTATTCTCAAACTCAAGGATGTAAGGTCTTTTTGCATCATGGCCAGCTGAGTAACGTAAGCTCAGCTTGTTGACACATACACAGCTCGCTCCCACAAAGCACAGCAGCAGGCAATGTCCTTGCTCTTTCCCAGGAAATCTTGATAGGCTTTTGTGCTCTGTGATTATTCTTAGAGGTGGATGGCCTGCATCTTCCTCCGTCACTGTATAATGCAATACACCGTCTGACAAGTTGCCATAAAAAATGGAGCATTCAAAATAACTGCCAACTTTAGCAATTCTCCAATCAGAGGAGCAAGTCCATTTGAAGACATTGTTTTGACAGCAAGAGAAGCAATCTCTAAATATAGTTTATATAAAGAACACGTGTAGAGCAAGGTTGATCTTGTGGTTAAAGAAGCTGAATGACAATTCAGCTGAGGTGGGGTCAGTTCTTGGTTCTGCCACACACTAACTGTGTGACCTTGGGCAAGTCAATTTATCACTTTGTGCCTCGGTTCTGTTTCTGTGAACTAGGCATAAAGATCCTTCCTTTCTTCCAAACTTTGTCTGGCTTGTCTATTTAGATTGTTAATTGGGGCAGAGAATGTCTATTACTCTGTGTTATGTGCAGTGTCTCACACAATGGGGTTCCAATCCCCCCAGGAGCACCCAGGCACAAGTATAAACAAACAACAATAAGAATTACATATACATATATATTGCCTAGACACACACACACCATGGCCTTATCCTGTCCTTTACATTTACAAAAGGACAACAATTAAAATTCTATCAATCTCTAACCTATTGAACAGGTTATTCCAGAACAGTCATCTGAGCAGAACATCTGAAATAGAGATGGTCAGAAAATGGAATTCAGTTTCATGGCAAATAAACACATCAAGTGTGGTTTAGTCCCAACCAGAAAGAAAAGCCAAAGTTCCTAAATGAAAATTTGAAAAAAAATGTCAATTCAGGACTATTGAAACATAGGTGTTGTATTGTTTCATTGTTATAATGTTGGAATGTTTCATTTTAATATATCAAAATCTTATAACATAAAATATTAAGTATAATGTATAAGATTAAATATGATTTTATAATAGAATATATTCAATATTTTCCTATGATATAAAAGTCTAAATGAAATTAATCGAAATGGGAAAGTTGAAACAATTCCTTTCAACTTTTCCCCTTTGAAAATTTCATTGAAATTGACACATTTATGTGAAATATTTAGATTTCAACTAAACTGCTTACCGACAGAAAACTCTTCCATTGGAAATGTTCTGACCTGCTCTACTCTGAAACATTTGGCACTGACCACTGCCCGAAACAGGATACTGGACCATTCGCCTGATGCTTCACCATTAGCTTCAATGAGAGCAAGATCAGGCCCTGCATGAACCACAGTTCTAAACTAGTACGGCAATTCCTATGTCTCACTAAGAAGAATGCTCTGGTTTGTGGCAGGTGGAGAATCAGAAAACGTCTCACAAACACGATTCTCTTTGCCCCCAGTTCAAATCCTGGCAGGATCATAGATCATACTCACTTGTCTTTTTGAAGACGATGAACCAAATGCCATGTTAATATAGTGTGTTGGTTTTCTTGGATGTTCCCATGCCACTACTGCCAGGGCAGAAACTAGTCTCTTTCATTTCGCTCTGTCATTTGCTGCTGCTTCCATGTGCTCTATGGTATCTCCTCCCTGCCAAGGGTCCTCCTTACAGTTTCTCTTGGGGGCCCTCATTTCCCCACACCAGTTGGTTTCCACTTGACAGTCTGTGTGTTGGCATCTGGAGAACATGCTTCAAATATCCCAACGCTTCCTTCTGATTCTGCTGGAAATGAGCAGTTGCTGAGTGTTTTCTCGGATCTCTTCATAGGTGATGACGTCTTTCTAACCAATGCCAAGAATTTGTCATAGGCACTTATTTTCAAAGGCATCTAGTTTTCTAACATTTTAGTAGTTCTTCAGCTCTCACAGCTGTACGTTAGCATTGAGATTACTTTGAATTAATCATTCTCAATTTTGTTCTCGTGCTATATCTCTTGGAAGAGACCATTAAAATCAAAGCCCTGACATTAAACATACCATGGTACTTTTCTTAAGAATAGAAGATTGTCCCTACTGTCATGGGTCATATTAGAGCTAACATAGAAAATGGATGTTTTTGGTTTATTGACAGTTTCAAAAAGTTGAATAGACAAATCCATTTCAGTTCATACCAAAAATGATTTATATATATTTGGTGAATCAAAATGTCAAAAAAAAAAAAAAAAAACATTTTGGGTCAAACCCAAATGTTTTGTGTTGACAAAAATCAAAACATTTCATTTCAATTTCAAGTATTTGAAATTATAAACATGTAATTAGAGGAAATTTTAAAACAAAAAGCTGTTTTCAAACTGAAAAAATCAAAATGTTTTGTTGCAAAAATGGTGAAACTGGCAGTTTTGGGGTTTTTTCCAGAATTTTCTTACAGGTTTTATTGAAAATTGAAAATGTGGGGAAATCAACACATGTTCAAGAAATAATTTGGTGTAGCCAAATCTGCATTTTTCACTGAAAAAAGGTTTGTATGAAAAAGTTCACTCAGCTCTCCCCACAAAAGTCCTTGCTACAGTTCTTATGTAATATACTGTGAGTTGGCTGGCTGCCAGACAGCCTCCATGCCTTACTGTATGTGTGAGGGGATCCTTTAGGATGAAAGGTATTATAGCAATGTGAGAATGTTGCACCCAGAGTGCCATCTATTATAAAGGCTGCCAGTATTTCTGTTCTAAACCTTGGTTTTCAGGCACTCATAACTGTGCGTAACCCCCAGCTGACCTGTTGGAAGTTGGATCCCCCTGGGTGATCTGTTTGAACTGCACTATCTCATCCCTTTACTACACTGGAGCTCTGCTAGTGAGGGTGATCTTTGTAACTGGCAGAATTAGCTCATCTCCACAAATCTGGGTATATGCATGTGTGCTGGCTCTGAGGTCTATGCAGAACTCTAGAATAGCTCTCCAGGATGTATATATGCATGCATGTGCTGGCTGTGATGCATATGCTCATTGGATACTTGTTTCATATGTTTGAAAATCACCAGTATTCCAGGCACAGGCTTTAGATCACAGGACACAGCCATTGGTAGGGAGGGACCAAGCAGGGCAGCATGGAACAATGGAAAGGGAGAGATAACACAGTAAATATAATGCCTCTACATAAATCCATGATGTGCCCGTTCCTTGAATACTGTGTGCAGCTCTGATCACCCCATTTCAAAAAAGATAGATTAGAATTGGAAAAGGTACAGAGGAGGGCAACAAAAATGATTAGGAGTATGGAACAGCTTCTGTCTGAGCAGAGATTAAAAAGACTGGGACTGTTCAGCTTGGAAAAGAGATGTCTAAGGGGGATATGACAGAGGTCTATAAAATCATGAATGGTGTGGAGAAAATGAATAAGGAAGTGTTATTTGACCCTTCACATATCACAAAAGCCAGGGGTCACCCAAATAAATTAATAGGCTGCAGGTTTAAAACAAACAAAACAAAGTGCTGCTTCACACGATGCACAATCAACCTGTGGAACTCCCTGCCAGGGGATGTTGTGAAGGCCAAAAGTATAACTGGGTTAAAAAAAAAGGAATGAGGTAAGTTCATGGAGGATAGGTCCATCAGTGATTATTAGTCAAGGTGGTCAGGGATGCAACCCCATGTTCTGGGTGTCCCTAAACGTCCAACTGCCAGGACTGGATGACAGAGGATAGATCACTCGATAAATTCCATGTTCTGTTGATTCCCTTTTGAAGCATCTGACATTGGTCACTGTTAGAGACAGGATACAGGGCTAGATGGACCATTAGTCTGACCCAATATGGCCATTCTTATGTCTCTGTATCCAAAGTACATTGAGGTATATGGGAGTCTTCAAACTGACCTCAGTGGAGTTTGACCAGGGTTATTGACCAGAAATCGACATGGCACATTTTCAAAGTGTTGGAACATTGGGGGTGGAGTATAACCAGAACCTGGAGATAGCCAGTGCAGAAAGGCAGGGGGTGGAAACATGCACACTTCCAGGCACTGGATAAACAAGAGAATGCCAGTTTCCTTCCCCTATTTTCTCTGACCCAGGGACCATGCCTGGGAAATTTCCCTCTGGCAAGCACTTATTATTCAAGGCTTGTCACAGGTGGACACATACTGTACTAAGTGAAATCACTGAGGCTGCTCTGCGGGCAGCCATTATTAATAGGTCACTGCTGACATGGAGCAGCATCACAGGACAGGGGCTAAGCAGATGCCATTTTACACCTGGTCAATTACTGTTCATAAAGCACTCTGCGGGTGTAGAGCACTTCATCCGGGCTAAGCTGTGGTAGGGGAAACCACTAAAAGGCTCTGTCAGCTGCTCATGTCTTGCCTAGGTAATCAGACCTGCCTGTTGTCCCAGCACTACCTATTACTCTCTCCTGCTGTGGTGTATGGCAGAAATGTAGGCCCATTTTGTCTCCCCCCATATCATCAAAAAGTACAACTGTGTCACCACAAAGCAGAGTGCACATAGAAGACAAACCCGAAGACAGACAATTAATATGTGGTGTTTCTACATGCACCACAGGTCAGTTTCATCCTTGAGGGAAGTCTACAGGCTTCCGTGGAGTTACACAAAGATGAGTTTGGCTCCATGTGTTTAGGGGCACCTGTGTTTTGATTGCGGAGGTTGGGGAGGGGAAGGGTTGGTGGGAGAAAGGAAACACTTTCCGCACCTGGTCAGAAATGACCGGTATTACAGTGCAACTTGGAGGCCTCAGCTGAGACCGGAGCCCCGCAGCGCTAGGCACTGTACGAACACAGTGAGAGGACAGTCCTTGCCACAAAGAGCCCACAGTCTAAATAGGTAAGACAGACATAGGATGAAAGGAGAAACAGAAGTGAAGTGACTTGCCCAAGGAATAAAATTCAGGTGTCCCTACTCCCAATGCCAGTGCCCTATCCATTAAACCACCCTGCCATCCCCAAAATATTTGAAGCCTGAAATCTTTCCATGCAGAGACATCTCCTTTGTCAAAGGGAAATAGTCCAGCATCAAGCAACCTAAAAAGCAGAGCAAAAGAAAAAAATCAACTTTTCCTTCTCTCCCCCATGTCCTAGGTCTCTCCTACCATTGCCTCCCTCTACCTAGTTTCACCTCACTGTACAAGTATTCTCAAGCAGCCTGTTAGAAATAATCAAACAGGTTGTCCCGGGGGTGTACTGGGGAGACAGAACCCTTTATTGCCTGCTTGTTCCACCTCCGAGCGACGAGGGAGTTTCTTTACAATCCTTTTATCCATAACAGTATGTAACTGTAGACATTTCCAGCAACTCCCCATAGACCCATATTTGGTTACATTGACACCTATACAATGATTATTAACAACTACATAATGAATACAATTATACCCGCCCCTGTTTGTTGTTTACAGGATTATTGCACAGAGTGCAGGCGCATCACCTTGAAACTTACTATCATTCTTTAAAATATACTGTATGCAAGGGAGGGAAAGAAGATAATGCTCTATTCCCACCAAAGACCTTGAACAGAAGGGAGAATAGTTATTTGTTAGTCTCATTCCCTGCACAAATGGCTAGGAAGCACGGGAAAGAAGAGAGATAACAGACTCTAGCTAAAATTCACACCAAGTAACAGAAACAAGGTTTTGCCCGTGCCATGACTCCATTCCCTGTAGCTTAGGCCTGATTATTTGTCCAGCTTTTAACTCTTTACTCTCCTACACAGCCCACCCCATCATTGCCAGGTGCTGTATGGGAAGCATGTAGGAAAGAGGGTGCATTTATTTTCCTTTGAATTCCTGTTCACATTTTTTCCAAATGGGGCAACATCCCAGGTACCCTGAGGACAGAGCCTGCACTATAATGCAGCAGAGCCAGCCTGGATTTGGCTTTCAGTAGGTGTGCAAATGCATGTAACCTTGCTCAAAGAAGGGGACATCACTGGGAAGCAACTAGTGAAAAGGTATAAGATAAGGTTCCCCCACCCCATCACATACCCTCTGCCTTCTACTGACTTGGGATTGAATTGCATCCATTTTGCACATTCACTGAACTCTATCTTGGTGAAGCTTGAACTACTAAAACCACTGACATTCGTTTGCTGACCATCTTGGTACTATGTTAGCTCCCACAATTGAATCTGGTGCACAGAGGTGCTGGTCTCAAACTTACCTCTCTTTCGCTTTCCCTTTCTCTGTTCCCTCCCCAAACACTCTTCTCCTCATCCGTGTTTGCCGCATGCTGTCCTGTGCTCTGCTGAGCCACTTGGGGGCTGCCATTTTACGATGGTCGTTGGGCCCTGCCGCTGACCTCCCATTAGCACGTTTTGCACGTGCTGTGTTTGGCTAGTGGTCTCAGGCACACCTCCAACTATATCATTTGGGGTTTGATAGGAAGGCCCTTCTGTGTGGTACTGTAACCCACTCTTCCTCAGTGTGCCTTTGTCCCCCGACACGGCTGGACCGCAGAGATTTGTGTGTTTGCTACAGCCTTGAGCTAAGAGCTGGATCTTTTGTCTCAGGCAGGAGAGGATCTTACATTTAGAACACGAGGTCCCAAGATTCAGTCTGTTTCCAATTACCCATCCAAGGGGATCGTGCACAAGTCCCAAAGAACTTCTCCGCGTGTGTAATGTTAGGGCTCTCTCACCCTTTCCCTTGGTCCTTGGCAAGTTTGCACACAAAAAGGAACAGGCCAGAGTCCAAAGTGCAGGCAATGCGATGTTTGTTGGGGCTATCAAGCAAGCGTAAAATCACATCTCTTTACACAGTAGAGAATCCTTCCCCCTCCTCCTTCTTGGTAGGCTTAATAGTACCTGTAGTGCCCACCCCTGGTACCATCCGTTCCAATTTATGGTCCTATTCCATTTTGAAGACCTATGGGCCAGGGGCTTTTGTACCTCCTCTTTTGTACCTCATGAAAGGGTAGGGAGTGAGGTTATGTCCTGGCCATGGTCACCTTTTCTTTGGCTTTTAGTGTTTCTTCTCCCTCTCCCCCACACTTCCCTTACCCCTCTCAGCTGAGTGCTTGATCTTGGTCTGGAGTCTGTCTTAAAAAAAAGTCAGCACTATTCTTCAATGATATATTAATATATTAGATCCCCACTACACCATGCAATACTTTAACTATATCCCTTATCCTTTCTCCTAGTAATAAAAAGAAACCCTACCTGGCTGTAGAGTAGGCAAAAGTATCACACGGTTTCTTTGTTCTGTGTTTATATGTGCATCCCAAAGACCTCAGCTCTCAAGTGGGCAAGCAAGCCTCAAATTCTATCTCAGGCAAATACACAGGCTTAAATACTATATTACCATCACTAACATACAGTATAACAGTGGAGCTAGGCGGCTGAGGGCATTCTTAGCACACACCCACAGACAGTTTCTAAAGGCTGTGGCTTTTCCTAGAAATGGGATGATGCTTGACTCAGAAAAGTAACTCTGAGAGGAAGTTCAGGGTTCATGTGTGTATCTGCTCTTTCCGCATCTGGCTCAGCAGGTAACAGTAGCAGCTGGTGGGGAGCTGTCTCTCAACCGTCTCTCACTAACACAGATGTGTCCCTTCTGCTTAATGAACTGGTGCTGTCGTCATTATCCCAGTGATGGGGCCTGCACTTGCTAGCCCAACAATAAATAGACCGTGAGGTCATGTAACAACATTGACGTGCAGACAGGCACAATTGGGCTCTGTGAAAGAAAAAGAGGGCTAGGCAGAAAAGAAGGAGCATGAAAGAGGAAGCAAGAATGTTGGAAATAAATGCCCCTCCCATCTCAGTGTCCCCATGGTGATATGAAAAGTCATTAAACACCTCAAGAGGCCTGCACACTAGAGTAAACAGAGCCATCTAATAGGACAAAGTCTCCGGCACTTTATCTATTGCCTCTCTCTGGATTCACGGAACCGGCAAAAGTTATACATGTGCAAGGTGTCCTCCTGTGCTTTTAATATTCTCCTATCAGTGAGATAAAATGCTTCTCGCTCCTTTCTTTGAGATTTTCTCATTGGGGAGAGGGGAAAAAAAAAAAAGTAAATCACTTGGGTTGCACCTAGAATTTCAAAGCCAGGGTTTTTTCTACTTCAGAAGTCTGGTTTCCAAACTAGTGTTGCGAGCCAGCGTTCTTGGCCTGCAGCCACTGCAAAAAAGCCAGCCGAGGCGTACCAGGGAGCAGCAAGCAAATGGGAAGTGGACTCAGATGCCCCTCAGCAGAAATGTACAAAGCATGCTGCGAACAGGGGCTGAGGAAAAAAATAGGGTTTTACAAACAAAATGAGTTTCTGCATAGAAGGGGCAAAGCTGCAATGTGCTATCATCTTTATTAATCATGTTTATGACAGCAATGCCAACAGACCAATGAAGAACGGGGGCCCATTGCGCTAGGAGCTGTACAAACACAGATAGGAGACAGTCCCATGCCCTAAAGAGCTTACAATCTAAACAGACAAGACAGGCCCAGGGTAAGGGAAAAGGGCTAGAACACAGTGGTGAGGTTTTTTAAATACAGGAGAAGGGGGCTAAAGTGACCCAGTGATCTATTGATTTTACATTAGCAGGAGTCTGAAAGCCTGGTTCTCCGTTACATTAATGTCCCTTTGCACCTTTCATTCAGTGTGATGTAATCTAAACCCACTTTCAGGCCTTGTTACATTGCCAGAGCCATGTGAAGAGAACTGTAATTGAGAATTCAGGACTGAATTCTGCATCAACAGTCCGGCATGAACAATCCTTACTCAGCTGGGAGTTGAAGATCATGCCATTTCTCAATGGAAAGCTCATTCTTCAAGGGAAGCACTATTGTGTGGTGGTTAGAGCAGGAAGCTGAGTTTAGGGCTACCAGAGCTTTGCTCCTGGCTCTGCCATTGTTTTGCTTGTATGACATTCAATAAGTCCCTTAACATCCATGCGCCTCAGGAATATTTACCCTTCACTGCAAATCACTGAGATTTATAGATGAATGATGCTATGTAAGTGCAAAATATTAATATTCTCCCTAATTTTTCAGTCAGGTCTTTTATTTGACCTGTGGTCTTGCTGTTATAATAATTCAGGCACTTTTAATATTCCCGGGCCTTGGGAATACTATTTTGTCCTCCATTACCACCTGTCATCTAAAAATGTGAAAGAGCGGTTATGGATTACCTAAGCTTTAGAACCAGCCCACAAGGAAATGACTATTCTAGTCATTATGCCCATTTTGTACATTGGTATTCTGAGGCACATGAATGGCTGGTCCAATGTTATGAAGCAAGTCAGTGTCAGAAAAAGAATAGATTTCAGGGGTCTTGATCCTCAGTCCCTTTCTTTAACCAGTGGGCAATATTCCTGGGGAGACCTGGATTCAAATACCACACCAGATTTACAAGGAGCTCCTCCCATTTCCTCCCACAACACTCACTTTTCCTCTGGACATTGAATGGATCAAATTCCAGTTGATGTTTTCCCTACGCCCACCTTCAGACAACTTTTCCTCCTAATCATCATCCTTGTGCTAGCTAGACTAAAAAATCAAACACGGTCCCTGATGGCAGCATTTCTGGAACACTGATTGGACATGCCAGGAATACAGGAATATCGGTTCATTCTGTATGTTGTTCAAGGTTACAAGAAAAGCTCGTTTAAGACATTCGGGAGAGGAAAGGATTATTTCCTTCCAGGTATCTGATTATGGACATTTTAGCCCCAGCTGAAGATGCTGCTACTAAAGGTGTCAGTTCCTCCATTTCTTTCCCCAGGCCTGGTTTGGAATTGATGCTCCGTCCAGAATGGCCAGCTATTGAGTAGATCTGGCCAGCTATTGAGAGCTATCGAGTCTTTGGGCAACACCAAGGCTATCATCAGTTTATAAGCCTGGCTGTTCTGCCACACGCCTGAACTCCACTACCCTGGAGGAAAAAAAACAACCTACCCCAGGTGGATGTGACTGAATGTGGGTCTTCTGCACCTCTGTATGCAGCACTGCTGTTAAGCTGCTGTGCCAGCCTGGGAAAATAATTTTCTTTTCGTGGAAGTGTGTTGCCTCCACCCTCAGTTCTTTGCAACCGTCCCTCTGCTGCCCAGAAAGCTGACTCCGAGTGAGTTCTGCTTCCGTTCCCTCCCAAGGACGCTGGAGGTTCAGAAGACGTTGATGGTCCCTGACCAACAGCATTAAGACACTAAATTACACTGACATGGCCCATAAATCGCCAAATGAGGGAGTCCCAGACATTGGTATGACGTGAGTCAAATGTACTGAGAGTGACTATGAGCTTCTCCCACTGCCCAAAGGTTCAAGATACAAAGCTCAGCTCGTGGCAGACACAGAAAACATTACCCACTGTACCAACGGGTCTCTGTGGGGGCAGGGAGAGGGTCCCTCATACTGTCCTTCCACTGCTAGAAAAGTATTAAAGCCACATGGGGTGGAATATTTATTCCAGCATCACAGGGATTCTGGCTTCTACTACATAATGTCTGTGTTAAAGGAAATGTCTGTGTTAAAGGAAATGTCTGTGTGAATAGGCTTGGAGGGGAAAATAGAAATTGTGTTTTTAAAATAAAAAAACAAATATTAGTTTACAAAAAGTTTCAAAACACCTACAATTTAATCCATGGAGGCTGCCACTTTCATGCCAACAGGCAGGAATACACACACACATAACGTGTCTGTGTTTACTATTAATTTAGATATATAAATAAAAATAAATAAATAAAAGGGGCATATGTCCAAGGCTGTAGGTACCCTTAGAGAAAATGTTCCAGCTGTCTGTAGTATGATGAATGGAACTGGGGAAAGACAGACAGGTTTCAGGAGGGACTTATTCAGGTGTTACACCAGAAGCTTTCAAATGCAAGTGATGGCTGCCATCTTGGTAGATTTGGGGACTGAATGAAAACCCGAGAGATGAAAACATGAACTGTTGCTAAAAATCCAAGCATCCTTGTATCGGACTCATACTTTCTATGGATTGGCACAGAGTGGAAAAATGATATGTTATCAAAGATCTGTATCCTAATGCATATATACAAGGAAGCTGAAATAAGTTTGCAAAAGGGTGGGGAGTAAACAGAAAAAATAGCAATCCTATCCTGTGACATCATAGTGACTCCCACATAGGTCATCTGCAGGGTTGGAATCTTTAGATCCACCACACAGATCTCTGCCTTTTGAGTTAACAGAGTAAACTGATAGCAGTAGTAGGTTGTCATCCTCTGTGTAGACCAGCACTAGAAGGGGGGTAAGACATTTTGTAAGTAGGTTTAATTTATATTTGCGGGCTGCTGAGGAATGATGAGACTCAGGAATCCTGGGTTCCTTTCCAGACTCTGGAGAGGTGTGTGCGCTAGTGGTCACACATGTTCTACATGTTTCTTCCAACATTCACTCATTCTGCCTTCTCCCTGTCCCAGTCCTGTCCAATCTCAGTTTTCCCTCCCCAGCTCCTTGTCCCAATATCTTTGCTCATCCAGTGCCAGTTCTCCCCCACACCCTTACATCGTGTCAGATCTCTGTGTGCTCAGAGACATATCTACTGAGCATGTGGAAATTCAGATTTTTCAAAGGCTTATAACATGGCCAAATTTCAGTGGATTGTCACCAGAAAATAAAAGGCACTTCTTTGACACAAAGGCCACTCTCCCCCCCACCAAATTCCAAGTCCCTGCTCTAAAGCATGGGGGAGCTAGAGTTTCTCAAAGAAAATTCTCACTAGAATCTTTTTTTAAAACACAGCCAAACAAAGCCTCATGCTCAGAAATGTCTGAACCATTTTGGCCAAAACTTTCCAAAAACAAAATTCTGCCTCAGACAACCAAGATGGAAAAGTTCACTCAAATGGGGTTGAACTGTGTTAAAGTTTGACACAGTTGTAAGGAACTGAAAACAGGGTCTTATAATGGCAAGCTTTGAACAACCTTAACAACAGGTGATGCTACCAGCCCTGCCTATGATACAAAACTTATCTAAAACGAATGTACAAATCCATGTATCCCTGGAGTCTTCATTATGGTTAACTGTAATTGATTTCAAAAGAGCTACATCAACTTACATTAGGGATGTGCCCCCGAGTTCCTACAGTTCTAGTTCTGCTAGTATCTTGCCGTTTTACAGGGGACAAGTCATGGAGCCTCTCTTCTGCCTTTGTTTACCCATATTGTCCTACCTTAAAGGGATTCATGAGAAGTATGGGTGCCAAATTGCCTCTTTATCTTTGAAAATCTCCCCCTTAATTAATATCTGCAAAATTATTTTACTTTATCAGACAACAATATTAAGTGGCACCTCTTTATTGCATAGGCCATCTGTGTTTCAAGAATTGCTCAAGGACTTGCGGGCTTTAAAATTAAAAAAACAAACAAACAAACAAAAAAACATTCTGCAATTTAAAACAAAAACAAACATTTTCAAACTATCTTTGAAAGAAAGAAAGCAAATGCCCGAACAACACCTGTCCTCTGTAAAATATCAGGGCTTGTTGTCATTTTGTGTTAGAATGAGATATTGTTACCGGAGGCTTCTGCCAGCCCACAGGTAAGAGGCATTTATGACCTGGCATATGGCTAGGAGTTTATTTTAACGTTGGTGATGGTAGGGGATGGGTGTAATTCATAATTAATTGTGCCCAGCAGTTCAATAATCATTCAGATGATACCAGTGATGCAATACTTCTCTCTTCCTGCTGCTGTCTGCCAAGGAATCAGGTATTTGGAAACAAAGTATTTACCTTCGAGACCTCTGCTCATTCTCTCATATAACTAGAGGATACTCCAAGGTCCACTCTTTTTGCCCAGTCCAAACTGCAGGCATCTCATTATTGCTTTCAATAGAAAGGCACCGAGATCAGGGTTAGGACCTCCATTGAACTAGGTTCTGTAAAGACATATACTCAAGACAGTCCTTGCACTGAAAAATGTATAATTGAAACAGACAAGACAAAAACAGAGTGGTAAGTGGGAAATGGATGAAACATACCAGCAGAGTGATCATAGCCCTCAAATTGTTTGTTTCCTTCCCATCAGGTATTCCTTTGGTGAGTCTGACAATTTAAAACTACGAGGTATGTGTGCGGGGGTGTGAAATCCAGGGGTTCCCTATGCATCAGTTGTAGGGACTTTTGTTTCACAGTACTCAAAATCAAACAGAGCCCCCACAAATTCAGTGAGAAAGGGAGACGGTGTCCAAGTATCTGATAGGTGATAGAGCCTGTCATCATTTACTCTGTGTACTGAGCGTGAGGAGGAAAAATGCAGACTCAATGATTTCAGCAAAAATACCAACACAGCAAGAAAGGCAGGCAGACAGATTGCTTGGATAGAGTCCTTTTTAGTAACAAGATCTATAGCACCACAGGTTTTCTGTTTGTTGTGAGGTTTTCAAAGGAATGCATTTTTGCTACAGATTAAGTAAAATAGGAATGTTTTGCTTTCCCTAATTCTCTCTTCCCCCTATCTGAGAGGGTCTCTTACATGAGAGAGGAGGAATAAGCTTACTTTTATGCTCCAAATTGCAGAAAGCAGCTTTCAGTTCAGAAACGTCTCAAGCTAATAACATCTCAAGACCTGTGAGGGAAGAGAATTTTGCAATAGCAGTATGGAATTGGGTGTTGTGGTTATAGCAAAGGCCTGGGGCTGAAGATTCCCATTGACTTCTAGGAGCTTTGGATCAGGGCCCTATGTCCCCCTCCTCTTTCCTGTACACTTGTGGAGGGTTGCTTCACAGGAATGTACATGGTGGATGAGAGCTGAAAACTTTGAATGAAACATTGATGTTGTTCCTCAGTCATAACCCCATCACTGCATTCAGCTGCAGCCTCCTCCACACCTGTCCTGACAGACAGCTCTTTTACTTTCACAGTCCTGCCACACAGCACAAGATGCATTGCTTTGCAAGCAAATTAGTTATTGCTAAGTGATGGGAACATTGCCACTAGTAATATTGACAGCGTGACCTCTCCCAGGGTCCACAGACAGCTCCCTTGTCCACAGAGTGTAGTTTCCTGTTTGCAAACTATCATGTTTATCTCCCATAGGCAAAAGCAGAATGTTCCATCTCTCAGTACCATGGACAACTCCTTTGGTCCAAAGTCTTCCTTCTGCAGCTCCCTTTAAAAAAAAATGTGCTAGACAGCTCCTTTTACACAAGGTATCTCACACAGATTCTCTACAGAGCATCCCCTACTAAAGGCAAGATCATAGCTCTCATATCATAGAAAATTCCTTTGACACGTGTCAATGATGAGCAAACCAGGTGTGGTATTGGCGAACCAATGGGTGGACAGAATACTGCTCTAAGGAAACTACTATTTGCTGATTTTCTTAACATATTGAGAGCCTCCTTTGGCAATAGTTATTCATCCATGGGGGGAAATAGCTATTACAACATGATGAGTGATACTAACGACAATGGGTTCCATGCCATGCCTGTCATCCAGATAGATCCCAAGGCACTTTCTCTACATAAGGACAACTTTACCCACCTGTTGAATTACAGTCACATCTGGGACGTAAATACGGTCACAATTTCTGCACCCGCATCACAACAAAATAGACCATGAAAAGGTAAGGGAACAATTTACTTCCTGAATTGAAACAACAAGGGAAATATCTGAAAGGTAGAAAACAATTTCCCTACTTGGAATTTGGGTAGGACATCAATATTAATACACTTTACCCTGGCCAAAAATGTCACCAGATCATAAATTATCCTAAGTCATCAGCATAATGTCTGTCATGGCGGAGAAGACAAAGGACTCAACTGTGATTAGTCTAAAGGGGATTCTCCACTGAGATGGCTGGACACAGACTGTATCCTCTCTGCCTCACTTGCTCCAGAATGACTATCATAGCCTCTGCTGTGTAGTGACCCACCCCGAGTTTCCTTAGGTTGCACCCTGGATCCAGCCTTCGTGGAATGGACTGATAGCTGCTCTACATTCAGGATCTAAATTGGACAGCTCATCTCCAACACCACAGCGACCCCTAGCACCAGGGTGGGATATTGGATGAGCATTAGCTCTAGGAGACAAGCATGCCCTAGTGAAACACCAGCCACTTCCTTGAAGGTCCTTTGGGTTCTCTTGACTAGGTACTGACCTGGCTCACCTTCGCATGGCTTCTGAGCACTGCTGACAGAACAACCTGAGATGAAGTTGCAGAGAATGTAACTTTCACCTTCAAGTGAAGTATAATTAAAAACTAAAATTATATGTTTCCCTGGTTGCAATATCCCCAGTGTACTAAACCTGTGCAATGGCTAATGAAGATACATTTTGGATTTCTAACAACTTTCATTACAGAATATCAGCAGAACAAAAATACTCTTGGTGTTGAATGGGATATGGTAGAATGCAGAAATGTATTAATATCGCTATCCAATAAATTGTACATTAAAGTGATTCTTGCTTACAATAAAGTCGTAGGCCCTGATTCAGCTAAACATTTACTCATAGGCTCAATGCAGGTGATTAAATCCATTCCTGTTCAGCAAAGCACCTAAACTCTTCCTTAGAAAGGATGGTCCACTGATTGGGGCACTAGACGAGAAAGATACCAGGGTTCAAGTCCCTGCTCTGACACAGACTTCCTGGGTGACCTTGGGCAAGTCACTTAGAAAGGGACCCACAAAGGTGCGTAAGTCCCAATTTTATCTCCGCTGTGATCCACAAAACTCCTGCTGAACCCTGCAGACACCCAACCCTACCCAGCAGCTATGCTTTTTGGAGTAAAAGTTCCGTAGGCATCTATGTTCCTGGCTCTGGGCATGCACACCGAGACTGCAATGACTGTCCCTCCATGGAGAAATACTTACACAGTCACTGAGCCAAGAAGACAGAATGGGAATGGCTCTGTATGGATGGAAGGTGCCTCATGTCAGACTATCCCATAGCTCAGTGGTTGGAACACACTTGTGAGAGGTGGGAGACGCCTGTTAAAGATCCATTCTCCCACTCCCGCAGGCGGGGGGGCGGGGGGGATTGAACCTTGATTTCTAGAGCCCTGCAATTTATATCCATGGATCATTTCTGCAAAGAGCAGACGGATGTGGATCCACATTTTATATCTGAAACCTGCAAGGCTCAGCACAGCCCCTCTGTCAGCACCTCCCATTGGCCAGTTTAGGCAGCTCACCGCCTAGTGTGCTGGTTTTTGTGGATTGCATTCTTAGGCACCTTGCTGCCCCCATTCATTGTACAGGGAGCCTAGGGACAGCAGTGGGGTCCTGGGATTTTCTAGGCACCTAAAAGTTCAGCAGCATGACACTCAATACTGCAGTGCCTACGTCCCTTCATGGATCCTACCCTTAGCTTCTCTGTACCTCGATTCCCCATCTGTTCAATAGGGATGATAGCACTGCCCTACCCCACAGGGGTGTTCTGATTATGACTATGTTAAAGACTGGGAGGCCCTCAAAATCTGGTGGTAACGGGTGTCCCATATCTAAGGCAGGCAGCCCATGTGAATAGTTCCACTTGACTGCGCTGAGTCAGACCCTCCGTGGAGAAGGCTGATCTCATGCTTACGGCACTGGACAGGGAATCACCAGATCTGAATTCACTTCCAGGCTCTGGTGCAGACTCCCTGCATGGCTTTGGTCCAGTCATTTCATCCCTCTGTGACTCAATCCCCCACCTGTAAACTGGGGTGGTAATACTCCCTTCTTCCTCCACTTTGTCTTGTCTATTTAGACCATTAACCACTTGGGACAGGAATTATCTTATTACTTGTACAGTACCTAGCATAATGAGGCCTTGATCTCAGTTTGGGCTTTAGCTACTACTGCAGTAGGAATAAATAATAACAGGGTCATAACTTTGGATGAGAGTCTGCTCATCCAAGCTTCATGCTTTAGCAATTCAAAGGCAAGATCTTTCTGAAGCCCAGATTAGTTAAAAATGAATATTTGAACGGTTTCTCCCTCATCCCGTGTTCAATATGAGCTTTAAGTGTAATAAATCTTGTTTGCTTTTGGATCTCTAATAGGATCCCTGAGTTAATTTTCCTAGCCTTTACCCCCAAGGAGTTGTTAGCTTTGCATGCTTAGCCTTGTTTCCCTTCCATAGACTGCTGAGATCTCAGAGGAGTTGTTAGGCTGAATGCGTGATGTAGTTCTACTTTTGTATGTTAATTGATACACTTTTTAATTTTACTTTTGCATATTGTTTGAATTTGTTTAATTGTAAATTAGTTTCTAAAGAGCCCTGATAAACAATTACTGCATGTCAGCAGATCTCGCAGACAAGAAAAACATTCTTCAGAGGAAATGCTGATGAAATCCAGAGTCTTGCTTCACAAACAATGATGCAATGTAAAAATAATTCCACCTTTAAGAACAGGGGGGGGGGTGTTCTTTCAGTCTGAATACCTAATTTCTATTGATGTTAACAGGGGTTATGATTGCTCACTGATAGCAATATAATACCCAAGGGATTACACTGAAAATACCTTCAACAGCCCACCTGATGTTTGCCTTTTGGAAATGATATTAGCTTTGGAAGTTTTCTTAATGCCAAAAATGAACTCCTGGGAAAGAGGTGGAAATGCAACAAAGATTTGTATTCAAAACTATTCTTTTACACTGGTACACATTAAGAATTATGCAATATGCCCGACAGGACCAGACCTTTGGTCCATCCAGACCATCATCCTATCTTTGCCAGTGATTGGAACCTAACGCTTCATAGGAAGGCAAATCATCTCACCCCACTCCCACTAATGCACGTAGCCCCATGTACAATGCTGCACCGGGGCAACTTGGTTTCCGCCCCGTCCCCCGCCTCCTCCCACGTGTTGAGATCAAGCATCAGTCCAGAGGTACGTATGGCACAATTGCAATAAGAGATGGGCTGAGCAGGTTGTGCTTGGTTTTGAAAAGCTGCATTGGCCATTTGCAAAATCCAAACCAGAGGTGGTTCAGAGCTGGGACCCTCTTTCTCTGGACCATCAGAGTTCAGGAGGAAGGAGTGTTGGAGACAAAAATACTTGGTTTTGTCCTATGTGAGATGGCTTTAGCATTACACAATAAATAACCTCATCAGTCAGGACTGGGTTTTGTAAAATGAAATCCAGGGTTGGTTTAAATTCAGATTCTGCGACCAGTATTTGAGGGAGTTTGGGGGGAAAAGCACCTGATCTTGTCCCCAGAAAGCACCAGCAATGCTGAAAGTCTGCTAGGGAGAAGCCATTTGACTCCTGCTGACTGGTGGTGACAGCCATGTCTTCTTACCTCCGTCCTAGCTGTAAAGGAGGTGGGAACATCTATTCCAGCAGAGAATCTAGGAGCTCAGCAGTCCTGATGGAGGAACCCTAGGAACTGTCAGTCTTGGGGAAAAAGCTTGGGCTGGAGCTTAAATTGTTAAGGGGAGGCAGTTTTAGGCTCTGTACTCCAAGCGGAGTTTTCTTTTGGCATAAGCCTTAAGGAGGAAATGCTACTTATTCACGGCCCGCCCTATAACTGGGACATCTAGGAAAGCTCAGTACACATAGATCTCAATGTAAACATACATGACAATGGACCCAATTCTGCAACCCTTACTGAGTTCAGTGGGATGACTCCTATGGGTAAGGGTTGCAGGACTGGGCAAGAATATTGCTTAAAAAGATGCGTCTGTAACAAATAAGCTTCCAAACCAGCTTCTCTCCCTCCCTGGATCATTACAACATAAAACACGTAGAAAAATAAAGCGCTGTTTGCCTCCCGTGAATGAGGCCTTTGCTTCCCTAATGGAATACTGTGTATTCAGACAGGCGTTAGGTAAGTGGAGACATGCATTTGCCAAGCTGGCTGCCCTCCAGGAGACCCAGATAAGCTGCACTGATTCGCTCTGACAAGGACTAAAATAAAAAACAGAGGAAGAGCAAACTTTTTGCTTTACAGCAGTTTTCCTTCCCTTGTTCTCTGTCACTTCCTCTTGGCTTACAGTTTTCAAGCTCTCAGATGAAAGTTCTTGGCTTGGAAATTCAGTCCAGAGTGCTATTCCTTATCTTTGCTTGGGCATTTATTTTTTTAAAGTTTCACAGAAATCTAGTTAGGTGGAGCTTGAAGGAAACCAGGCTGAGTCAGGAAAAGCTTGGAGATCTTGGGAAGAAGCACAAGCTACGTCTCTGGGAGAAAGCAAGAGAGAATGATTTAACATAGGGACCAAGTTTGTCTCTCAGCCTAGGAGAGGGTATTCCTTCCACAGATGCTTTGGTATAACCAGGTTAGTAGAACGGTGGAGGAAGTTCCAGGTATCTTGGGAGATGGAAACCCTCCCACTGCAAGGAGAGATGGCCTCTGTTTGGTAGGCTTGGAAGTGTGCTCCATCTAATATGGAAAAGAAAGTGAGAGGGAAAGTAATTGATGGCATGGGACTTACTGGCTAAAATTTCCCTTTTCCCAGAAGCAATTGGCACAATGGGCTAACTCATTTGCCTTTCACCTCTAAAGACCTGTGTTCAAGTTTTACCTAGGTCACATGAGAAATGAAGTTGGGAGTCTCAGTTTAGTCCTTAGGAACAATTTGTTCTCATCAAACTGGCATTTTCTTCTCTGCAGAGACCAAGGACTGGAGTAGCAGTGGGTGCTGCCGGTGGCCTAGGGGCAGGGCAGAGGAAGCCTGCATAGTGTGTGTAATTATGCAGGTCCCTATCCATTTCTATCAGATCCTCTCTAATTAAGTGCAATCCCCAGATGATAGGTGCTGCAAAATGCCATTAGCATTCCTCTTTCTCAAGCTCCAAGTTCATCAAAAAGAACAGTGGCTCCTCCAGGTCAGGTGTAATTGCATTGGTATAACAGGGGTTATTGGCAGCAGGGATTGAATTTGGGACTTCCAGATTTTAAAGCAGGATTTTTTCCTGCTTGAGCTGAAAGACCCAGCTCTGTCAGGCTGTAGCAGGCTGATCAACCTCTCTCTGTGGTCCCACCGCCGCTTGAGGAGGTCAGAGCCCCACTCTGAGAGGGTGTGGATTATAAACAATAGGAAAGAACAGAGAGATTATCTTTGTAGCCCATAAAAGGACCCCTTCTCAACTGGGGTCCATTGCTGGACCGGTGTGGGGAAGGAAAAGGAATTCTCCTCTCTGCAGATAAGAATACTATCCATTTCAGTATGGCTTTTCCTTCCATGTGTTTATATGAAACAGGCTGCCTTCTATAATTTCTGCTGTTTGACACAAAGGCTTTCTCTAGTATAATTTGTCTTCCATGGCTTTGTTTTGACCAGTAAATCACACCTACAATTCTTTTCCACTTGACCTTCTGCAGCACGAATGCTACAAACGCCCTAATTAAACCATTATTTTCTCACCCTTCCTTCACTTTTCTAATATTTTTTAAAAGCCAGAGGCAACGGCTCTGCGAAGGCACAGTTCTCACTGGACTCTTCTGCTGGCTGCTGCTGCATCTGGGGATAGGCAGCTGTGAAGTGAAGTAAGAACAGACACAGAGCGAGGAGGGAAGATGTTGCTTCTGCTCCCATGTACCATGCTGCTGCCCAGTGGGATGCAGCAAAGAGAAGTTCTGGAGGCCCACAGTGGTACCTTGAGTGCAGTAACCTAGTATCAGTCCTGCATGTACCTCTGCCTGCTTGCATTCCACCTCCCCATTCTCCACCCATTCTCCTAAAGCAGCCTGCTCGCCCTGGATTGGGTTATAAACACAGGCCTTTCTAATAATTTCAAATGATGCATTTCTATCTTCAGTTATGAATAAAACAGATCAATGCCACCAGCATGTTTTATCGGACCTCCTGTGAAATGAATTTGTAGAGAGACAGCCAGTGAGATGGAGTCGACATGCAGATGAGATTTGTAAGTGAAGACATATTGATTATTTCCATCTCAGTTCAGGCAGTAATTCCACCCGACGCCTCTTCCCCTGTTTCAGATCATTATTTATGCCATAAAAACACTATCTCAATGATAATAACAGGCTTCATTTACAAGCCAGAGCATAAAGCATCAATGCTTAAGATTTCAGGAGGTGGGTGAAAGGGAGAGAGACAGATTTAACAAGTCCTGGAGATGCACAAAACTGCTGAGGCTGATCTTGTGGCTTTTTATGCCCTCAAAAAAGAAGATTGAGAGCAGGTGTTAGATTACCAGACTTTATTAATAACTCAAGGCTTGTATGAGGGCTGGATTGATGGTGCACTCAGCACTTTTTCCATAATTTAAGTTCCCTTCTCAGCACCTGATTCTTCCACTTCACTCCATCAGCCTCCATCTCTTCTCAAGGAAGAGAAAGCCTCTTGACGAAGCACAGGCATCCAGCTACAAATATGTTCTGTCATGGCTGGATGAACAAACACCAAGGCTTTACCAAGCAAAATCCACAAGAGATACTTTGCTGAGAAGGGCTCCATAAGTCATGTGGGTTAAGCCTGCTTCTTCCCATCACAAGCATTTCCGTTCATTCTGAGTATCCCCCACAACCAATTACTGGGTGAATGACAAAGCCAAGCAGGATTTCCAAGGTTTTCAGGATGTGCAGACTGTGCAACTTTCCAGTGGTCTTCTCTCCCAAGGGTCAGCACTCAGCGGTCCTTCCTTATTTTAAGGTGGCAGTCACATTTCTCTACTTCTGGACATCCTCAGCAGAGCAGAGGTTTTTGAAAAGTCCACAAAACTCTTCTCCCTCCAAAACCAAAAATAAAATTGCATTTGTAGCAGTGGTTTTGTTTGGTTTGTTCTCCAGGCTTTCAGGGCCCTTCCTCCTGCACAGAAATGAGAATGAAATCTCCTTTACTACCAGCTGCCACCTTCCATGTGGCTAGGGTACTGGACTGAAAGTTAGGAGACCTAGATTCCATTGCCCCGGTCTACCACTGACCTTGAGGACCTCTCTGTGCGTGGCTTTCTCCTCCACTCTTTTTCTGCCTTATCTGTTTAGATTGTAAGCTCTTTGGAGGAAGGGACTGTGTGCCATTCTGTACACCTCTGTACACCGTTGAGACCTCTCGAGGCTACTGGAATATAAATTACAACAAAAAAGCCGTCGTTATAATTAGAAGACACCCATAGTTGCATCCATCTCTGCTTGCACATTTTCAACTCAATGAGGCACAAGAGTGGTGAGTGATAGAAATACTTAAAACAGAGTGAAAGATACATTTTTCTTCATGATATTTATTTCTCTGGGCTATAATTTCTGCTTATTACATGAATCACAATCATCTTCCTATTACTTTCTGCTCCTTCCCATCTCTTGGTTATATACCATTCTTGTCTCATATTGAGACTAAGTTTTTGGGAGCAGGGACACTTTTCTTTGGTTTTCATTCTGTGTGTACAATGCAGGCTGAACCCAGACTGGGGTCTTACAAATAAATAACAGTAAGGATGACTTCGGTCAGGCAGTTAAGCTCCTCCAGCCAGTTGGTGACTGCCTACCTCTTTTATAGCATTTTCAGCAGTAGCTCTCAAAGCTCTTTTCAAAGGAGGTCAGTATCACTACCCCCACTCTCTAGATGGGGAAACTGAGGCACAGAGAGGCCAAATGACTCATCCAAGGTCACCCAGCAGGCCAGTGGCAGAACTGGGAATAGGACCCAAGCCTCTTGAGTCATAGCCCAGTGCTTTATGAACTAGGTCACACTGTCAGAAAACCCCAGACAAGTTGGATCCATGATCATCTGAGTGTCTATTTTTTGGCTTAATATCAAGCAGTCCCAATCACTCCTCCCTTGCATACACGAAGCCAACAGAATAAAATTTCTGAGCTGGGAGATTTTAAACTTACTTCTAATCAATTAACAACTTTTTCCCCCTGTGAACTGACTTATAATAATGATGCCAAGCTCAGCCTCCTTCCTAAAGGATGGATGAGCGACTGGGGTTAACAGCCCGAAGGGAAAGCCTTGTGCCATCTATTCTCTCTCTAATTGGTAGAAAATAGGCCCTGATCATTAATGCTTAGCGGAAACTCACATCTTGAAATCTCTGTAAAGCCACAAGGTAAGAAAAAAGAATGCAGCCGTCTACCCAGCCGGCCAGCCTAAAGCCTTTGCTAAGCTGTGGTATGTATGATTAAGTCAAGAGGAAGGAAACAGAAAAAGCGAACTCGAAGAAGTCAGGAAATTGTAAATTAAAGCAAAACTTAAAATGTTGGAAACTATGGACATACAGAGTTACTGTGCTGCAAAGGAAGACTGACTCCTGCCCCACCTAACATTGTTTTCATGGTCATGAAATGTACTTACAGAGCTCACAAACAGCAGAGCTTCACAGCTAGTGAACGTGAGAGACCCTGCATAGATTTGTGGTTCAGGTCTCAAACGCTGCTGCTTCAATGATAAACTGCCAAGTGCTGCGAAGGACTGGTTGGGTATAGGGGCTCTAAGATGTTCATCACTACAGGGCTGAGCTGACTGGACAGATGGTGCGCCCAATGATAGTGACAAAGGGCCGGTATTTATATACGATCACCAGGGACCCCACATGGGGGGGGGAAGGGTACGCTTTACGGGGGCCCAGAGGCTCTGGGAAGCCCGACCCAGGCTGCAACTCCCATTACCGTGAGGAAAAAAAATGTCATGGCTCATGAGATTGTATGTATGGGATGAAGGATCATGGTATGTGTGAGGGAGGGGGCCCGTGCTACAAGTTTGTACTGGACCCGAAAAAATTATGCTTGGGCCCTGACGATCACCAATCAGGTTGCGAGGTATTCCTGCAAAATGCATGGTGTCTGGTGGTATTAAGACCTCAAGGAACCATGCATGTACAGAAAGTGTTAATGGGCATATCAGAGCCTCCTGCGCGACAGAACTTCCTAAAATTGTCTTCTAAGCGATACTTGTTGGCATCCTTTACCAATTATCTGGTTCTGACTAAGAGCTCGCTAGGAGGCTCCAGAAGGTTTAAGGAACCATACAGGCTTAGGAGCTGCTCAGGGAGTCCTGACAGAAGCCACACAGATGTTAGGCATCCCTGAAGAGATCAGGAGACCAGAAAAACGGTTTTCTTTCAAATACTAAAGGGCAAGATTGGAGAGAAAAAATACAGCAAGAAAAGTGCAGGGACATAATAACGTTGGCCGGCTCTGACCAGTTAGCAATTCTCCCAAGGCTATGCATAGAGAAGGAAAGGCTCTAGTGTTTAAATCACCAGTAAAAGAAGGAAGGCTTTATCTCTGTCTCCTGGGATAAGTGATGTCCCTTCTAGTCAATTAAAGGAAGAAGACGACGGCTATCCCAGCTAGAGAGAAATGGACCGAACAACTAGCCCAGGTTCAGATCTCGCTCTTGAATTCCCCCAACGTCAGGGGGGCACTTGGATCTAGAATTTTGGTTGGGGCCTTTATAGAAAAGGGATCTAAGGTTTTGATTTGGGCCTTCTTAATTTAAACCCAGGAAGAATGCGAGAGAACGGGTCTTTGCTCTCAGCAGTTCAGTAATGGAGACAAGACACCTCAGCTCCCAGTGCCATGGAGTTAATGGGAACAGGACAGTCATATGTTCAAAGGGTTTCTTTCTCTTATTCTCTTTCTTGCTCTTCCGAATGTCTTGGATCAGGGAAGGGACTTCAGCATGTGTCCCCAACTGTGCGGCCAGACCGTGTGCTGTAATTAATCAGCCTCTGTGCATTTTTATATATTAACTTGTGTGTATATTATTACAGTACATCAGCTGGCAGGCTGCCATCCACAAAGGCCATGCACAGCTACGGGCTGTATTATTAGAGTTATTGCAACCGAAAGGTGCCCCTCCCCCTCCCCCGCTCCCTCACTTACTGTGGGTTTATGCAAATTGACCAAATAAAGCTGGCAGTATTGACCCTCTTCAGGGAATAAATCTATCCACTGTGAGGAGGAGGAGGAAGTAGGGGAGGAGGGAGGTGCAGAAGGAAGGGAACTGGAGTGGGGAGGGGAAGAAATTGTAGGATTTATACAGAAGAAAAGTCTAACCCATCCCCAGAATCCATCCTGTGCATTCCGGGCTTTTCTGAACCATTAAACCTCCCATTTTGCAGCACGTTTTACTTTCTCAAACTCAGCTACAATCAGCGGGGAAAGGAATGATGCCTCCGGGGAAAGGTGCGGGGTCAGCAGAAAGGGGGAAAAAAATAGCATTTGTTTATACAACTCCATCAACGGACGCTTCCCTCCCCAAGGAGAGGAGTAGGGGAGAAGAAGCAGGCAGGGTCAAGCTAAGTACGGAGTTGCTGCTGCTGCTTTCTCACCAGAGTTTATACCACAAGGAATCACATCTTGAAGTTAATTCATGGGGTGATGTGGTAAATGATGCTAGCCCCATTAATATGTGTATTATGGTTAATACCTGAAGGCCTGAGTTGAGATCAGGGTTCCACTGTGCCAGGCGCTGTACATATACAGAGTGGAAGATGTTCCTGCCCCAAAGATCTTATAGTCTAGGTGGACATAGGTGGGAGGGGAAACAGAGGCACAGGGAGATGACATTACTTTCTGTTATGCTCTGATGCACCCCAGAATAGCAATCCTACCTCCCCCATCCCCATGCAGTAAGGTTGTCAATCAAAATATGTAAACCATGAACCAGTCCAAATAGCAGATATGTAGCAGCGGGCCCTGAGTAGCTGCACACACACACAGAGCCTGGAACAGGACCCAGAAGCCAACACACACACCAGTCACCACACTCGCCCAGGATCACAGTCGGTACAAGTCTGTAGTACGGCTGAGAATAGAATCCATCTCTCCTGACTCCCAGTCCAGTACTCTATCCACTGGACCACACGGTCTTGGCTCTGCCATTGGTCCATAATAACCTGAATTTATTAACTTTTGGAGCATACTTTTTTGCCTTGGCTCCACAGGGAGTTGGGAATCAGGTAAGGCTGGGAAGTTTTCAGAGGGAGATATTGCTGATTTCTATTTGGCATTTTTTCCTATCTGCATGTCACTGCTGGGGTTGCGTTATCTGTGGGTAATTGCTGGAGTCTGTCTATTGGGTTAGACAATATTTAACAGTTTAACTTCCATTAACTTTTTAGTTCCTGGATTTAAATATTATGCAAAGCAAAGATGAAAGGGTCACATGTAGATTTCACTTAGATAATCCTCTGGAAATCACTCGATGAAGCTTTACATTTATGTTCTAGGCCTGCAGGCTGCTCCTGTACATACGTGTACCATAAAGACATTCTTATCCAGAGATCATTGTCAAATTTTAGGACAAACCAGGACACTCCACCAGGGAAGTAGATTTCATCATGAAAGGAGCCACTCAAATATCCTAAGAGAACCTGCTTCAATACGGGGGGGGGGAAAGCATCAATAGCACATGCCTAGTTGTCATCTACCACCCCACACTGGAACCTCTACAGGATATCATTAAACAATTACAACCCATACTCTATGGGGACCTCATCCTGAAAGAAATCTTTCCCATACTCCCTCTTCTGGCCTTCAAACTCCTCTCCAATCTCTTCAAGCTCATCATCAGAAGCAAGCTCCCGAAAGACCTGAATACATCCATTCAAAAAGGCCAGACTGCCAGAACAACAGAAGCAAAACCTGCAGACATCTCTCCACTGCTATGATGATCAATACCCCCCAAAACGCACCTTTCAAGATCCATGGGTCCTACACATTCCTATCATAATATGTAGCGTTCCTCATCCAGTGCACTAAATGCCTCAGTAACAACTGTGTGGGTGAAATACGACAATCATTATGCTTCCCAACGAATTCACACAGAAGAATGATAAAAGACAAACACACCTTATCCCCCGAGTGAACGCTTAACAAAGTGATCACTCTGTCCCCGTCCTCAAGAAAACCTGCACAACACCTTCAAAGACAAACCTGGGAGCTTAAATACATAACTTTGCTAGATACTAAAAATCATGGACATAATGAAGACATTGAATGTATGGCTCATCACAACAGTCTGTAACCCACTAACCCTCCTTTGTCCTATGACTGCAGAGGTGTTAATTGCACACTTCACCTTGAAAGGTCTCTGGAAACATGTCTTAACTCCTCATGCTTAACTATTTGTTCCACCTTGTACTTCGCTGTGATACTCTACCTACATTTCCCAGACCTGAAGAAGAGCTCTGTGTAAGCCTGAAAGTCTGTCTCTGATACCAACAGAAGTTGGTCCTACAAAAGACATTACCTTCCCCAACTTGTCTCCCTAAATTCTCGGACACACTTTCTGTGCTTATTGTAGGAGTTCCTGGAACCGTTTTTACATTATGTTTCATACATGTTCTCCCCTGGAAGTAAGTGGCAGTTCTTGTCCATCCCTTGTGTGTACAATCCATTGCAGGCCCTTATTTCCACACACAGGTGGTGTTTCTTCCACTCAGAATGGCAAACCAGAGTCCACAAATCACACAGAAATCTCTTTTTCACTCTGTATGCTCCTGCCCCCACCTGGCACATGGACAGGAAGCACACATGCATCACTGCTGATTAATCCATGTCTCTGGTATCAGCAACCATACACATGGGCTGACTGTGACTTTAAATATTGATAACCAAACTCATATATCATAGACCTGGGAAAATGACAGTTTCAGTGCATAATGGCAAAGGCTTTCTAAA
The DNA here is from genome assembly GCF_026122565.2 of Emydura macquarii macquarii. Taxonomy (NCBI): domain Eukaryota; kingdom Metazoa; phylum Chordata; order Testudines; family Chelidae; genus Emydura; species Emydura macquarii. The sequence goes on from NW_027130828.1 coordinate 14,146,619, forward strand.
ATAATCAGATATTCAATAATTCATGAAAATATATCCCCCATAATCAAATTGGAAGCTATTTGGTGTAATATATTATTTAAAATTCAATATTATAATGCACACAACTTCTGCTTTTCCTGCAGAGGACCATTTCCAAATGTGATTATGTGCAGACTCTATTTAAAAGTGACAATTTTGCTTTTCATTTGTTTAACAGCTTAAATGGAGGAGCTCGACTGGAACTAAGTCATCTGACAATGAAACCAAAACCAGTGCAAACACCTTTGCAAAACTGCATTATGACGTGAAAAAATAAATATATAGAATTGGAAATATATTTACAGAGCATTAGCTGTCTGTCAGAAAGGCACCAAATTCTGTGTCTCCACTGCGCACCTGAACTAAGGATAGGAAACCTTTGTAGTGGGAGGCTCTGTAAAACTCCTAAGCTTTTTGTTGGATATGCTTACATAACTCTTTCAATCTGTCACACATTTTAATGATTTCTATGTATAATTTCAGTATGACTTTGCATCTCTGCTTATTCATGCTTCCGAAAGGTAGGTCCAAGTGCAGATCTGCTTGTGCATATTTTTACCAGAAGAGGATTTTGTCCTTGTAGCCAAGATCCACATTGAAATAAGAAATGCAATGAGACTTGTGGCAAAATTCATTCTGGACAGAGATAGCTTATAAAGATGAGGTCATCCAACCAGGGAAGAGAAACACTGCCATATGATTCAGAGGACCAATTGCAGCAGGGTGAATACTCAAAAGAAAACCTTCCAGCAAACAAAGTTTGTGAGCAGGTAATGGCTGGAATTTGTTTCCTGTGAATGCTGCTGGATGGAACAATTCTGAAGAGTGAATCGATTTGAAAATGGGGGGACAGAAAGGGTTAAATGGGCTGAATAAATTGTTGCAAACTCTTCACTTAGCTCTAATACAAACCTCCCCCCCTGTAATTTAAACCTGTGGTATTCTCTACTCCCTTCCACACAATACTTTCTAGCTAGAGCAAAGTTTGGAATAAAAGACTACGCCCCCCCTCAAGCGATTGCCCTATATAAAAAATAGGCTGCATCTGTTTTTCTCTCCTTCCCATCTTCTGCTCCTGCCTGCAGCTTCTCTGCTTACTCCATTGCTCATCCCCCATATAGTCTTTCTGCCCCTCTTTGATTCTTTTGTGCTGCCTCTCCTAATCAGAGAGTGAACCCAGGGTCACAAGTTCGAATCATGCTTCTGAACCCTGCCCCCCACATCCTACAATCTTTGAGTGGACTCTAAATCAGGTCAGATCACCAGCTCCCCACTGAAGGCATTCTGCTTCTCACAGCTGCAGCCACTGCCCTTCCTAGCACTCTGCCTTCCCAAATAATGTAGAGAAACGTGCTCTCAGGTAAAACTGGGCTGGAATTTTACGATGAAACTTTCTTTCATTGGAAAACGTTAGATAATCAAAATGAAAACTACGAGAGAAGTGGGTTACAGCCCACGAAAGCTTATGCTTGCAGAAATTAAATTTGTTAGTCTTTAAAGTGCTACAGGTTTCTCGTTGTTGTTGCTGTATACAGACTAACACGGCTACCCCTCTGGAACTTTTCAAAACGAAGACTGGTAGTGAGAAAGGGCTGCTTTGGATGACTCTCAACTTGAAAAAATTCTAGGGGGAAAAAAAATCAGTTCTGAAGTTATCATAACAAAATGTTTCATTTTCTGCTGTGAAACGACTTTCGTTCTGGAATGTTTGTCAATTTATCCAAAAACCACTTAAAAAAAATTAAAAGGTCAACATCAAAAATAAACATTTAGGAAATGAGTAAAACAATGTTTTGATTGACTCCATCAATTTAGTTTTTTGATTATCGGGTCACAAAAATATTCAAGATTTTGGTTTCCCAGCCTGATTCAAGATGGAGGAAAAAAATTCAAAATGTGAAATGTGAAAATGTGAAATGTGAATGTGAAATGTGAAAATCGATTCCCACCCGGCTCTATTTCAAGTACTTTTGCAGCAAGATTTCTACCTTTTAGCCTCTGGTTATTAGTCTCCAGTGCACTGCAATCCATTGGAGGCTGAAATACTTTTAGGGAGCTGAGACTCCCTTCTTCCCCTCTCCCTCCGGCGTATTTTCTCATTTTACCCATGGATAAGCTGAGGGTTTTCCACCATTGAGTCTGCCACTCTTTAGGTCCTGGTTGGAGAGGATGCAGTGAAGAACCGCCAACACTTATTTGAGGGCTTGAAAAAAATGGCTTCCAGTGAAAGGCTTAAGGAGCTCAATCTGTTTAGCTTTTTGAAAAGAAGATTAAGTTGATTTCATTATGGTGTATAAGTATCTTCATGGGGAGAAAATACGGGCTGCTGGGCCTCTTTAATCTCCATCTCTTTGTGTCTTCAGTCCAAGATAGGATGACTTTCTGGAAGGCCTATTTTAAGCAAACACAAGTTATTGGGCTCAATACAGAGTTAGATGGATGGAATTCTCTGTCCTGTTCTCTTGAGGTCAGACTAAGTGAAGTAGTAGTCCTTTCTGGCCTTGAAATCTATGAAGCTTGCTTCATCCCTAACCTCTCTTCCCACAGCTATAACCACCCCACCCTTTTCTCTCAGGAGGAATGGTCTCGTCTCATGCTGACCCTAGATCTGCTAGAAGAAGGTACAGTTCTCCAGTAGTCAGTGCCATTCAGCCCGCTCCCAAGCCTCTGATTGGCTTGCCTCTTTCACAACCCAGAGCTCAGCTGCCTTGGTGACAGAAGTTAAGAGATACCAATGCTTATTCCAAAAAACGCCTTTCCCTGCCACATGGCATTCGTCACTGCCGCCAAGTCAATGGACTGACCAGAAATCTGGGAGGAAATACCAGAAATCGCAGGAAAAACCCTGCTTTTGTGAGATTTTCAGCTCTGTTTGGCATGTCTGATTTATCCAGATGAACACTGAGGTTTTGGAGTCTTATTTAAGACAAAGAACACCCAGACCTTCTGAGGTCTGTCCAGCCTTGTCTTCAGGTTCAGGGTGGGCCAAAAAGGCCATTGGACAGTCTTCACATCATTGCTCTGGCTAGATTAATACCACATCTTGTCTCAGATCCATGGCCACCTAAGACATCACAGCCATCACCATGTTGGATGCCATGGCCACAGCAGGAGTGGGATGTCAGATCATTTCTACCTCCTGACAGTCTAGGCCTTATGATGGCAGAAACAAGTTGAGCCATTCTGACTCCATCCAGTTTGAGTTGATGGTAACACATGCACATTACCCAGTTCATTGCACTAGAGCATCACAGATATACAGACACCCAGAGATTCATGCATGAGACCATCTAGACAAATACAGCCACTATCTCTGGGTTTTAAATATCTCCTAACCTATTAAACATACAGCAAGACTTCTTCAGGAACTAACTGTTCACAGCTGATTGTTTCACATTTTTAAAAAAATCCATGAAAAGAAAACCAACAATAAAGTCAATTTAGAACGGGCTGGACTTTGATGGATGAGCAGCTCTATAAACAGAACCCCTCATTTTTCTCTGAGTATTCCCATCCATTTATCCTGGTGAGGGGAAAAGAGGAGGGAGGGCTGCTAAGTGGAGGAATGCCTTATTGTATTGTTTACACTGTTGGGCAATCAATCCAGCCCTATTAAACCAGCTCCATCTGGCTGATTATAGATCGTAGACCATCAGCTCATAGGATCCCCTAGCCTTCTGCTTTCTTTGTAACGTCACACTAAGGCAACTGAATAAGCATGTTTGATGCAAAGTGGAGGCCTAACTTCATGAGCCACCGCCTCTCGACCTCTATGAAAGTGGCCCCTCTCCTGCTGTAATCCAAGGCCTGAATCATTTCCCTCAGGTCTCCATCGGCGGTAGCAATGGTCAGAACACTTATGCAGAGAAGATAGCAGAGGCCATCAACATTTTCCTCCCTGCTTAGGTAGAGCCAGCCTGGTGGTTAGCCTCCTGGAACCTGCTCTACACAGCTGGAGCTGCCCTGGGTGAGTGCTGGTCGGGTGTTTCTCAACAGAGAAGCTGTCGTAGGCCAAGGAAGCTCCATTGCCTGGGGACTAGCTCCCACTGACACTAAACTAGAATTTGCAGCTCATTAGCTCATAATACAGAATGAAGTCTATAGGGACTTGGAAGGGAACAGAAACCGAACAGAACAACAATTACATTTTCTTTACTTTACCAACTAGGCTTACTGTGGTATCTGTGAGAGTCCTTCCTGTAAATACTATGAGCACCAGAATAGACACGCAACAAGGAAAAGATGTGGAAATATATATTTAATGGGATAAAGAATCTGCCAGTTAAGAAAGGACCTTATTATGTATTTCCATAAACCAAACCACAGAGCCTTTCTGGTCTGGTGAATCCATTATAACATAGACACAGTGTACAATGTGAGAAGGAACTCACACGGGACTGGTGCACCAGCGCTTCTAAGGTAAAACAACAGCAACAAAAGGCTCCTTGCTGGTTCGCTTGAGTGACGAGACGTGATGCAAGGGATGAAATTCAAGGTGAAAGAAGGAAGGATGGAAACAGTAAGGAGAAAAGAGGGAGCAGCTCATTTTAGAGTCTTGCAGACAGTTCTACTCTTGCCGTCCCACTTCCCCTCTCTGCCCCTGCTGCCCAGGCTAAGACCTGCAATGTCGCCAGCTTTCCTGATTTTTTCCTTTTAGCCCCAGCTCCTGGAGTCATGTGATCACACGAGACAGATTAGATTTCAAATGAAAAGGCGGTTTCTAGCTGTCGTGGCTGCAGAGAAAAGCTTGAAAAATCATCTCTAAAGGCTTAAAAATCAGAAGGCAATTTAAAAAAAAAAAATCACATTATTTTCTAAAATGTCGTGATTTTTAAGCCAATATCAGGGGAGAAGGGGGGAGGTTGTTAAATATTTGGGTTTAGCAATACTGGATCTGGACTGCAGTATTAGAGAGGTAACACATCCTCACCTCATACCTAAGCTGCAGCATTACAAGATCATCTGTTCAACCATCTTCATCTGCTGCTTGCTCTGCAGCTGAAAACTGCATTGCAGCATTACTCAAGTTCCCCTGCTTTGCTGTCTTCCTCTCCCGCTCTCTGCACTACTGATCTGCACTGCAGTATTTCAAGCATCGTCCCCCCTTTACCATCTCCTTTCCATTCTCTGCTCTTCACATCTCTCCTGCACTGCAGCATCACAACACTTCCCCTACCATGATCCATTCTTCAGATCACACTCGCACGGCAGCATTCCGAGCAATTCCCTTGGTCTCCCTTCCAGACTCTGCTTTCTAAAGCAATCTTGCACAGCAGCAGTGCAAAACCTCTCCTGTTTTTTCATCTGTCTGCAATGCCCTGCAGCTCCGCCCTGCACTGCAGCATTTGAAGAGCTTCCCCCCAGCTTCTCTATTTCCCCTTCTGCTCTGCTCTTCAGCTCAGTCTTGCCATGCAACATTAAACGTGTTCCCCAGTTTCCCCCCATTCCTCATGTTCTGAAGCTCAGACCTGCACTGAAGCATTACCCCTGCTATCCCACCCCTACCTTGTCCTCTCTCCCTCCGACCTGCATTGCAGTACCACAAGAATTCCTCTCCTGCTTCCTTTGAGCACAGTTATATGCTTTTTATTTGTGCAAGAGTCTAGAGTTGCTTCTCAGGGACAAGACCAGAGAACACTTGGCAAGTACAGATTGTTTAGAGACAGTGAGTGTGGATTTACTAAAGGGAGGTCACGCTTAACGAACTTGATTAATTTCTTTGAGGAGGTGACAACGACAGGGGGCAAGTGAAACAGGAGACATAATTTACTTGGACTTTAAGAGCCTTTTGATACAGTACCACATACAAAGCTAATTTATAAGGTTAATATGTGTGGGACTGATGGTGAAATACTGAAGCAGCTAAACTTTTTTTTTTTTTTTTTTTGATTGGCTTGCTAAGAAAGGCCTGAGGGCAATAGGAAAGGAGGGAGGTGACAAATGGGGTGCTATAGGGGTCAGTGCTGGGGTCCCTAGCTTGTTGACACTACACCATTGGTGGCTTGTAAGAGTATATTTTGAGAGGCGTGCCATCCCCCTACTTCAGAATCCAAGATGATCACACCAGCTGGGGTCAGGAAGACTTTCTTCCACGACCTCTGAGTAATATAGAATCCTAGAATATCAGAGTTGGAAGGGACCTCAGGAGGTTATTTAGTACAACCCCCTGCTCAAAGCAGGGCTAACCTCAGCTAAATCATCCCAGCCAGGGCTTTGTCAAGTTGGGCCTTAAAAACCTCTAAGGATGGAGATTCCACCACCTCCCTGGGTAACCCATTCCAGTGCTTCACCACCTTCCTAGTGAAAAAAAAATCTGGTATTGTATGGAGACATTATGCCTTCTTCTGTAGTAACTGGCATATAATTATATGGCATATAATTGCAGACAGGGGACCATGCTAGATGAACTATTGGTCTGGTCTTGCATTGGAGTTCATATGTCCCTAAGCAAGTGTGCTGCAAGAGAAACCCAAAGGGGAGGAAAATTGGATTTGAAAAGCTAGACAGATTTCCTAGAACTGCTAAATGGCAAGGTAGTGAGATGTGGGGGATAAGTGTGCCAGGTCTTACCTTTTTAAAATATCTTCATTAACGAGCTGGCAAAAGGGAATAAGCAGCACGTTCATGGCATATGCAGATATTAGTAAACTCAGGGCTTGTCTACACAAGGACACTTAAAATGAATCCAAATTAACTAAAGGTGTGAATTTAAAGAGGATTAGTTATACTGCATTAAACCCCTGTGCAGACACTCATATTCAGAATGAAAGTGATCTTAATTCAATTTAGTTTAATTTGCTTTGGGAGTCACCAAATTAAGGCCACTTTAATTCTGAATATGAGCATTCACATATGGGTTTAATGCAGTTTAACTAATCCATTTTAAAGTCGCACCTTTAGTTAATTCAGATAATTTTCCCGAGTTTCCCCATGCCCTCAGTGTTGCAGACAGCTGCGAGACTAGAGAGTGCATGGAGGGATCCATGGAAGCTAGAAATATGGCAGGACCAAAGTGAGATGAATCCTAGGAAAATGCATCCAATGAGCCAGGGGCACAAAGATCTGAATCCCAGTGTGACTGTGCATTCCAGCCTCACAAGCATGAGGGGGAACAGATGAAAGTAAGGGCCATAAAAATGATAGATGACTGTGGCCTTGCTGAGATTGGGGAATTCCCTCGCTCTGTGAAAGAAACCTGTTCATTTGGGGCACCTTAGCGCAGTTTCCAGCGGGAGGATGAATGTAAGCTCTCTTTCCCTTTCACCAGAGGAATCAGGTAGAGGGATTCCTCTCCCTGTGGCTAATTAGCACCAGTGATGACCTAGAGTGGACTCTCAGCGGGCCTTCTTTAAAATTCCCCCATCAAAGTGAACAAATATTTAGATGGCTTTCCCTGCCCTCTGATACAGGTCAGTCCCTTTCTAGATAGGGAGAGATCAACTCTGCCAGAGGTGGCTTATCTCTTGGCTTCAGAACATACTGCTAAAGAACAAGTTACCTTTTCTCTTTGAAACTGACTCATTTGCACTAAATAGCAAGCAGAGGCTCTCCAAGTTCCAAAGGATCCTCCCAGAGTCCTGTCCCCCCTCCCCCCAGTGTTTCCCCTCCTCGCCCATTTCAATTGAAACAAGCTGATCAGGGGGTGCTGTGCTATCCATGTGCTGGTTACTTTCCAAAACAAAGCACAGCCCTTTCCTGTAAATGTTTTAATTAGTTAATGTTTGTAAAGTGCTCTGATCATGTGACATGTTACATAATTGCCAAGGATTATCAATACAATTTAGCTAAATTGGGTTGCCTCCCTCTTTGGCTGGGGGTTGGAGAGTATTTTCTTTACAGGAAAGCTCTTTAGGCTAGAGACCCTGACCTGTGTGTTTGTATAGCATCTAATCCTGATTCTTTGTGGAGAACCATCACAATATAAATATTTACTAAAACAAATCACTGGGTTCCTCAATCTCTCCTCACTCCTCTCTACAATCACATGCACATACACAGTGCCTGGGGTTTCAGAACAGTCCAAACGGAACATGTATGGGGAAGTATCCTGTTAAAATATTTGTTATCCAGAAGAGTTTTTCTCAGCACACTCCTTAGACATTCCTACTACTTTCTACTGATGTGATATAAACATACTGAAATGGGGCTAATTCTCTTCTATTTCCTGTAGTAGGCTCACAAATCTTTCTCTGCCCCTGAATTTCTGTGACCAGGCTGATTAGAACTAATGTGTGATACTAGCTGCCCCACTGGCTAGAATCTACCAGTTTGAAAAGGAATGACTTGGCTTTGTGAGACCTTCAGTGAGCACAAAACAATCCACAAAAGATCTGGCTATTTAAGCTGTAAAAAAAAAATAAATAAAAGTCCCCAAAGTACTTTAAACTCATCCCCCCCTAAAGGGAACAGATCCTGAAGAGCATTAAAAAGGGTAAAAACAAAGGATCCCACACTGGATAAAGAAATAAGCTACAGCACTCAGCTACTACCTATGGTGTCCAAAACAAACGCTATAGGTCAACAGCTGCTTGCTTCACCAGAATTTAAAGGGTCAGCTTGCAGAAAAGGAGCATGCTGGGAAAAGCTGCTATAATAAAGGAGTGAGCTAGACTTGCCAACTTTAATTACAAGTTCTTATTCAGTGAGGGAACAGCTCTGATTTGTATTAGGAAGATTTAACTAACCATCATAGCATCAGGGTGCTGGTATGAATTATTGTGTTTACTAAAAGTAATTTTGGTATGTGTGTAGTGTATTTAGATTATTATTAGTTAAGCTATGTTCCTGTAATACAAATCTAGCTATCTTTGAAACTTTATTCCAGGTCAGAAGTTCACTAATGCAGCTCGCAATCAGCGAGAGGTAGCCTGACAAATTAGAGATAATGCTAGGAGAAAAAACTAGATATCCATTTTCTGTGTAACATAAGAGATGGAAAATCTATTCATATTTTGGGTTATGCATGCAACAATACTACAGTACAAAGGCAAATAAAATTTCTGTAAGTGACTTTAATGAGCACACACATGGGACACTAAGACTTTCCCAAATTGGAGAAGAACAACAAAAACAACTGAGTGATTTAGAAGGAAAGATTGTTGTAAAGTAAGCTGTCTAATTTAAATGGAGTTGCAACCATGTGTAAATATGTGAAAGGTGTAAACACCTAGAATGGGGAGTAGGCTTTCAAGCTGATACGAGGGATGTGACTAGCAGTAATGGGATGAGATGAAGAAAAGAAAAATGTGGGTAGAATATCAGGAAAAACCTTCCTTGCGGTGAGAGCTATTCAGTTGTAGAAACGTCTCAGGGGAGTGGTGGAAATGCCATTTTCTGAGCTAAGTAAAGCAGACTGGACAAAGCACTAGAAAACATGCTGAATCATTCATATTATGCTGTTTTCTAAAAACACTCACTGAGAACAGTGTTCCATTATGCCAGGTGCTATAAAAACCCATAGAAAGAAACAATCCCAGATCTGAAGAGTCTTCAGTCTAAACAAGCAAGACAGAATTATTCCCATTTTACAGGTGGGGAACTGAGACCCAGACATGTGGTGGGGTTCACCCACGCTCCCCTAGGAACCTAGGCAGGGCTGGGATGTAGATCTGTATCTTCTGAGACCTAGTTTTGGGTCTTAACCGTGAGACAAACCTTTTTCTTGGTGGGATCATTCCTGCATCTCCTGCTGTGATGAACTAGGTAGGCCTTTCCCATCTCTGTCTATGAATATATGAAAATATCATAGAAAAGGTTATGACCCAAAGCCAAAAAACAAATAAAGCCGTGACATTTGAAAATGAGGTTGGAACTTCATTCATGGCTCATATGCTGAATTGTACCTTTTATTGTCCCTGTTTTCATTTCTCATGGCTTTGCTTTTGAACCTCCTATTTCTATTGTAATCTCAGCCTTCTTTCAGTGTCTTTAATAGGATACGTAAGAGTCCAGAAGAGGCCTTGAATCACGGTAGACTGATTTTTGTTTTTTTTTTTTCTAATGAAATACACATAAATAGCTGGGACAAAGTTGATTCCTTCAGTTAATCCATGCGGCTGCTAAGGGGTAAAGTTTAAAAGATTCAGAGTTACTATAGACAAGCATCCAGTGCTTAACTTGTGGTGGGGCTTGCCAGAGCTGAGTCCTGTCACCTTTAGGCCTGGCAGTTCATAGCTCCAGCACCTTTGGGCTTCCCAAGTCAGTTACGAAAATAAAAAAAAAATTGCTGCAGCCCCGGCACCACTTTCATTACAAATGAAGCACTGCAAGCATCCCGATGTCCAGATACGTGTCCAAATAACCTGGTTTACCTGAGGAAAGATTGGCTTGTGATTAGGATACTAGACTAGGACTCAGGAGTTCTGCATTCAGTTCCCAATGAGGCCATGGATTTTGTGTCATTATGGGCAAGCCACTTCATCGTGCTGTGCTTCAGTGTCACATAAGTAAAATGCTTCCTTATCTTGCAGAGATATTGAGAAGCTAAATTTTTTCATGTCTCCGAGGTACTCTGGTAGTAGGGACCACGTGAGTCCTTAGAGTGATAAAGGGCCAGATTCTCAGCTAACGCAAATTAGTTTAGTTCCACTGAAGTCCATGGAGCAACATTGATGGACACTAGCTAAGGCTCCTGCAAAACGAGGCCAGAGGTGAAACCACTGGAGTTCATAAGCCTGAGTTTTTGTAAATCCTGAATGGATAGGCTTCCTCAGGAAACTCCGTATGGGCTGCTTCTCAGCAGGGCTGGGAATGTCCACAGAGAAATGTTCTCCATGGTCTTTCCATCCTAGCAGTTATGGAGGAAGTGAAAAGGAAGAGTTAAACAAAGGCCATGATTTTAAAAGATGGGGCAAGGTAGTTCCTAATTTGTCTGAGTTATCTTGCCCCAGACACCCATTCCCCATATCTCACCCTTTAAGAACATAAGAATGGCCAATGATCAGACCAATGATCCATCTAGCCCGGCATCCAGCCTTCCGACAGTGGCCAATGCCAGGCGCTTTAGAGGGAATGAACAGAACAAGCAATCATCAAATGATTCATCCCATTGGCTAATCCAAGACTCTGGCAAACAGCAATCCCTGCTTATCCTGGCTAAAAGCATTGATGGACCTCTCCTTCATGAACTTATCGCATTCTTTTCTGAACCCTGTTATAGCCTTGACCTTCACAACATCCTCTGGCAAGGAGTTCCACAGGTTGACTTTTCAGCTTGGAAAAGAGACAACTAAGGGGGGACAAGATACAGGTCTATAAAATCATGCCCGATGTGGAGAAAATAAGTAAGTGTTATTTGCTCTTTCTTATAATGCAAAAAATAGGTCACCAAATGAAATTAATAGGCAGCAGGTTTAAAAATGCCAGCAACTAATAGAGATCACACTTGATTGTAATACTTATTGCTCCAGATTTTGAAAGAGTCCAGGATTCCTTTAAGAAAAAATGAAACAGGAAAATAACTCCTAAATTTAAGAACATGATCACAGTACAGTTTCTTTTATTCCTCCAGAGGAAAGCATTTCACCTCTCAGGCTTGATAGACCTCCTGACCCCACTGATGTGGGTGGATGGTCCTGCATGTTGAATCATTTGCTTGTTTAAGTGTTGCTTTCCCCTTATTTCAATTACATTTTCCTTTTATAATTACATGGGCTGCTCCAGTGAACAGAAAATCTCTTGAGCTAACAGCATCTAACAATGGGGCTTACTCCACTTAGTGTCTACATCTTCATCCAGCTGCCATGTCACCAGAGAGGGTGTAGGTTAATGCACCAGAGGTACTGTTTTAGGAGAGTCAGCTTCCATCATCTGGTGGTGGATCCATTGGTTGGGCTTACATCAGAGACTGAGCCTGTGTGTAATTGCTTCCCGGGTTCTTTAGAGAATTACAAACTATACCTAAGGATCACTTTACTTCATTCCCCACTGAAAGACTTTGATGGGAAGTTATTGTCACTAGAAGCCTGATCTAATGCCTGTTGAAGTCAATGGGAGTTCTTTAACTAACTTTACTGGCCATTGGCTCAGATCCAATAACAGCAAGAGCAACAATTTGCATAGAACAGCAAGTGAAGGGTTAAAGGAAGGGAATATTCTCTGTAATTGAAACTGCAAGGAGAATTTAGGAAAGAAGAATGCAATTAATCCCATTGGAATTGGACTACAACATGGGCGCCAACGGTAAACGTGCGAAATTCACAAATTTTGCTGTGCAGAATTTCTCTGGACACTTTTTGTCATGCTATTTTGTGAGTTTTATAATCCCCAACTTTCACTTGAATTGTAATGTCAAGGCAATGGCTGGTTTCACACTGAAATCTTGCAAAGATACATTTTCAAATGCAAAAACCATTTGGCTAAAATAAATGGGCCTTTTATTGTTGTTGGAAGGGCAGGTTTTCTCCATGGAACGGAGGCCCATTTTTTAATTCAAAGCACAGAGCAAATCCTGCCATTTATGAATATTTTCTATTTTGCTACAAATATTTTGCAAACTTCTACTCAATATCCCTGCTCTTCAGAACAGTGCCTGGAGAGGTTCAATAGCCATCAGTATCCAGAACCTCGCTTTGTCTCTTCTGAAGGATTGTCCCTCCTGTATAACAAAGTCCCCTATTACCACTCTGGGTATTAGAGAAATACTGAATCAGTGAGAGATCCCCAAGGCCTGTTCCATTCAGAAAAGTAGTACAATGGCTGGATCCGTTAATTCCAGAAGATAGATACCAGGCAAAGCTCTGTTTCCTTCTGATGACTGTTGCAGGGAGAAGATTTTAGTGAATGGACTAAAGACGTGAATTGTACATCCCAAGTCACTCTAAACTGAAGTTTGAGAGGAACCAATATTTGTAAGAACAGACCATGACAGACATCAAAATCTTTCTTTAGCAGCCAAGGGTTCTGTCAGTCAGGCAAAAAGAAAGGGCCATAACTCCCATTGCTTGCCCTGTGCTTTGATAAAGACCTCCCTGGAATTCCTGAGCGCGGCGTTGCTGCACTCGGTCAGTCAGAGACGGGAGAACATTTGCTGCTGAGACTGAATGGATGAGTTGTGCCAAAGCACAAGAGGACAGGCCGTGGCATCGGGTCTCTTTTTTCTTTCTTCATCCAGCCATTGAAGCATGACCAGTAACTTGCTAGATCTTAAATCTCTCCCCAAAAGGACAGTGAATTTACAGCACCCAAGCTAAATCTGTCCCACCAACTGGGTCCCCTGCCCTTGCTGCTGTTTACTATGGGCTTTGACAATAAGTTTAAAGGACGGGCCTGGAGACGTTCTCTCCTGGAAGTGAAAGCGCTGGACAAGGCGTCACTCGCCTTCTCATCTCTCACAAGACAGCTTGAAGGTTCAGCTCTTCCTTCAAATTCACTGGGTGAAAGGGCAGACACCAGAGCATATGAATATGCCAGTGTGATTCCAGACCAGACCAGTGGTCCATCTTGTCTGGTGTCACACTTACCTGTGCAGTGCTATGAAAGAGTCCAAGCTGTCTCTGGTTACCGTGGTCATGACTTCCATTTGACTGTTTTGCAAGGCTACGTTATATCTCCATTGGGTTCCAATTAGTCTCTGTTCCTTCCCTTTCACAGGCTCAAGCAGGTTCATGACAGCCTACCCCTGTCTTCATTATGTAGCTGCTTCTGGGATTTTACTTAATCCACAGTTCGTTGTTCTCATTGGATCCATTTGTAAATGTATGTTGTTTATATTAGGGCAGTGCCTTCAGCTCCCTGTGAGATAGGAGCCCGACTGGGTGAAGTACTTTACATACGCATAGTAAGAGAGACAGAAGCAAAAAGCCTATGCTATAAATAGACAAAGGAAGAAAGGGAAACAAAGGTAAGGTGCTCTGCCCAAGGTCACATCGGAGTGGTTCTGGGTTCCATCCTTGGAATATCTGACTCCCACCCGCAGAGCCCTATTCTCTGCACAGTGCTGTCTTGCCAACACTACACAGTTACCATCTCCTTTGTTGTAGTACTATGTGATTGTATTAGCGAGGAGCCCAAATCAAGACCAGGACCCCAGTGTGCTAGGCGCTGTATAAACACAAAACAAAAAGACCAAAAAGTCCTACCTCTGCATCTGACAAAGTGAGCTGAGTCTCACGAAAGCTTATGCCTACAAAAATTAAATGTGTTAGTCTTTAAAGTGCCACAGAACTCTCGTTGTTTTTGCTGTATACAGACTAGCACGGCTACCCCTCTAAAACAAAAAGACTCTCCCAAAGAACTAACTCTTCCCTGGCCCTGCTTAACCTCTAGGGTTCTGAGGGAAGTCAGTGAAAGAGATGGAGAAAGAATGGACAAAGAAAGAGATGGGGGGAAGAGGGAAAGACAGTGGTGTACCGAGGGGGACAGCAGGGGGGGGACAAGCCTCCAGGCACTGGCCTTGGGGCGGGGGGCGGCACTGGGTCCGCCCTGAATGACGTGCAGGAGGTGGGGGGCACAGGAGGCTTTGAGGGATGGCCACACCCCCTGCACCCCTCACCCCCTATGCATCGTGAAGGGCCGGCCCAGCACCCAACCCCAGTGCTGGCAGGGTGAGGCCGCCCCGCCCGAGCTGGCGCTGGTCTGCGGGGCTGGAGTGGGAGAGGCGGGCGCTGCACAGCGGGTAAGCGCAATGAGCACCCGAAAGTCCCCCAAGCAGGAGGAGATAAGCGGCATGTCCCATCCCCCCTGCAGGTACAGACCCCCCTCCCTGGACCAGCTGGGGGGTGGCGGCATCTGCTGAGAGCCAGGAACCCCTCCTGCCTTCCCTGGGTGTGAGGCCTGAGGGGGGCGCAAATGCAGGCTTAGCCCCTGGGCACCAGTGACTCATGGTATGCCACTGGGGAAAGATCAAGAGAGGGAATGAGAGAAAGGAAGATTGTCTCAGAGAGAAACTCATTTTCCTTCAGAAACTCTGGCATGGATGAGACGGTTTTCTGCACATCTTCTATTGGAGTTTCTTAAGGGTAAAAGACCAGCACTATCTTAGACATCTGTTCTTGGTAAAACTCCCTCCAAGAGAGCCTGGGAAAACCATAGCTTCCCCCCACAGTAAATAAAACAACTGGTGTTTAGCATATCTTTGCTAGGGCACAATCAGGCATCTTTTTCTAGCTAGGGACCGTTTCATATTTTTTAAATTTTATTTTTGGATGTGACAGCCCAGACTGGGGAACATTTAAAGATCCCTGACTTTTTGAAGTGTTTGTGGGAGCCAAAGATGTTTATGGGAGTGAAAAATTCAATGATAAACTACATGATTGAATTCAGACCTCAAAGAGGATCTGCGGGGGGAGAGAGGCTATTGCAAAAACTATCTGGGTCTCGCTTTGTACCCACGGGAGAAACATTTCTGGATCGAGGATCTCACAGACAAAGAAATAGTCCACACCACAAAGAGCAAGCTGACTGGGGCCTGGCAAAAGCAGGACCACATAAAGAGATCCTTATGTATGTCTGGATTTGTAGGATCCAGGAAGAGATAAGGACTGTGGTGTATTTAAAACAGTGATATATCACTTTAAATTCTGTGGGGTTTTCCTGTTTCTTCTTGCATGCTACAGGACTCCGGATGGAAGCTTGAGATCAGAGTCAGTCTGCAGACAGACAGCCTAGAGTAAGGTGGGGGTGAGTTGTGCTGCTGTTCTAGGGAGTAACCTGCTTTGTCCCTCTCTCTGTTTTTTAGTTCGTCTCTGTTCTTCTGATTTCTAAAAAATACATAGTAATGATATTTTGCAACCTCCTTTCACCAAGAATATATATATTTTTTTGTTTGTGTTTGTCTAACATCTTTCTGTGCGTGCCGTGAACATACCAGGGTCAACTGGTCTTGAGTGACTCTCTCAATCACCTTCCTTGCACCTTAAGCTTTGTTGACTTTCATCTGCAACAGACACAAAGACAAAACTTCTAGGATAGTGAATAATTTAATTCAGAGGGAATTTTAAAACCGGGAAGAGGGGGGGGATACTTTCTGCCCAGGATCTGCTGGGTACGGAGCGTAGCTTCCTGCATGGAATGCTGATTCAGTGTGTTGTTGGGCAGGAGATGTAGTGAGATCTGTTTTGAAAGAGTTTGCAGCGTTTAGGGATGGCAGGACCCCGCTGCATGGAAACCCAGATTGTAGCTCACCAGTGGGGAAAGGACAAAAGTGGGGAAAGGACAAAATAAGATTCATCCATTTCTATAACACACTGAAGTTGTCTTATAGCAAAACAAATTCTTTTATGGCACAATTTGACTCGAAGAGCACCAGGGTGATAACTGCAAAGCTTGGAATAATTCAGGATTTTCATTTGAGTTCATTATTTAAAAGTATCCTTTTAAGATCCGGTTCATTATAAATAGTTCCACTGTACCTCATGCTTCTTTCCAATCTTGCCTGGGATGGGAGCAATTCCCTGCCACCCCACCCCATCCCCAACGCCCAAAGCGACCATAATCTTCTAATATGAACTCCACACATCCAGCTGGGGCCATTCTGTTGAAAGCAGGGGAAGACCATGTGCTTTTGTTTTAAGGATCTCACTTCTATTTGCCACTATCACTGTGCCTGATTCACCATTTGTTACTCCAGTTTTTACCGGAGTGTAATTCCAGTGAAATCCTAGTTGGAGGCAAGAACTGGGAGTGAAAAACTCAGTTCTGAACTTGGATAGATTTCTGTTGACTAGAAGTGGGTAAAAAAAATTACAGTGAATAGATTAGATGAACTTCACGTATTTCCTTTGTGAATCCTTGATAAGCAGAGGGAGTTTTTCCACTGAGAAATATATCTTGGCCTGTAGCTCATTTGTGAGCACATTATGTGTATTTGATGTCTGTGCTGGGTCGGTTAATTTTGCTTGGACACAGGGTCACATGACATTTCTGTTCCTTGATTAGGTGAGCCACAAATCTTAGAATCAGGTTTCCAGTGCAAATGCTTCCTAGCGTCACCTTTCATTCTCTGATGCATACTTAATATTCTCTATTTCCATGACCAATCAGGCCCATGTATTTACTAGCTGGAATATTTACAGAATAATACAAGAGATGAGAATGCAGTGGAAACAAATTAGTTTAAAAATGTTATTTGCAGATCGTGTCTTCAGTATTTCTCCAGCTCTGCTTCTGACACAGCTGAGGTGTAATGAAGTTGCAACGCTTTAATCTTTCTTTGTGTCTTGAGGCCCATTGCGCCAACCACTTTAACTCTGTTTTCCTATCTGTAAAATGGGAATGATAGTTATATTTGCCTGCTGCAGAGAGGTGTCGAGAGCATTAATGTGTTAATGTTCCTAAGGGCCTCTGAAGATGAAAAGTGCTATTGAATTGCTAAGCATGATTATTGCTGCAATTTCTCAATGTAGACCTGCCATTATACACCAAATAATTGCCACACAGAGTGCACCGTAACTAGATAGTTCTAGCAGTGTGTTATCAAAAGACCTGATGAAGAATAAACTCACCATTCTCCATGGGGAATAAAGTTGCCTTCAGAAAATTGAAAATGGTGAGCCAGAAGTGCGGGGGGTGGGGTGTGCCTGTTTACACCCCTGGCCTCCTGCTTGGAGATCAGCTGCATCCAAGCACAACAGCGATGGACAGTGAAGTGTATTCTTCTCATCGACAGAGGCTATTTAGGGCAGATTTTTTTTTTTTTTTTTGCCTCAGGACCTAGAGAAATAATCAAATAAAAATAACCCTCAGAGCCACTTCCTCATCTCTGAAGGCTTTGCCCCACTGAATCAGTTCACCATGTACCAAAGATAATTAGGGCAACTTATTTAAAACTTACGATCTAATTAGCAGCTTTAATGGTAGTTAATTACACAGAGAGCAACAAAGCCATTACATTTCCTATCCTGCTCCTTTGGAGGCAAGGTGCAGGTATTTATCCAAGGCCATAAAGGAGAGTGGATACCACACTTAACGTCTAATTACACACAATTGTTCCTAGTAATTATGAGCAATGTGATTTTTATTTATCCCGTTTAATTACAGGGGCTTTACACAGTCTTTGACCTGGCACGGTGGCAGAGAGGACAGAGGGGAGGTGAAATGACATCCCTCGTATGGACATAGTCATGGAATTGCAGGCTTGAGGTGCCAGGCGGGGAAGGGCTGAGCAGGATGGGAGGGAGAAATGACACTTCCTGGGTAGTCAGACGTCCTCCTTTGCCGGAGCTGGCCAGAGGACAAAGTCTGTGCTTGTACTGGGATTTAACTCGCTTTAACTGGCTCCCCTCAGGGCACTGTCCATGGGAACTTTCTGAAGGACACGTAGGCCCAGATCTTCACAAGGTAATTAGGATCCTGACTAATTGGATCCGGGCTTTAATCCATATTTCCTCCCTGTTCCTTCTGGCTTCCTAGTCTTCAAAGGGGAATCTTCCATTTCTAGGCGCTTTCCTTCACAAATCTCCTTCCCAGCCTTCTCCCACAGTTGGGACTTTGTACAAGCGTCGTTAACTGCAGAAGGTCAATGTCTCCTCTTGCAGATGGCAGTCTCCTGCTTATGCTGGGGTAAGGGGAAGGAGATTTTACATATACCCTGTATCCAAACTCCAGCCTCTTTAACCATTTTCCTTCTACTTCCAAAGCATAGGTACAAAAACCACACACATAGCGACAAATGACACCTAAGCCTCATTCACTGGGAAAGAAATTGCTGCTCCAAACTCACACGCCATCCACCACCATCTCAGCTAAAGGAGAATTTCCTAATAGAATAAATACTTCTATCCTCTTTGTGGGGCCCACAAAAGGCAATAAAATCACAAGCAGTTTTGTAGGTCCAGTTCCGTCTACCAGGGGGTGGTCAGATGCACATCCAAGATGGCCAGCGTTTTACATTACAATAGCTAAAAAACAATGCATTGGAGTATTTTAGTGTTGGTAGATAATGTTGATGAAACATGGGTCTTGGGTCTCATGGGATTGCCTTTCAAGCCACTGGACCAGATGGGCATGTGTAGCAGTTGCAACATATGCCCAGTCTCCCTGTTAGCTAAGTGTTCAGTGATGAGAAGGTGTCTGCAAAAGCCCTTTGAAGGTATATTACACTTACATGCAAGAAAAATAGTTCCAATAGCTTCTGCTTTATAAATGTGAGAGGCAGCATGTGTAACCTCAACTCAAACCCTCAGGACATTCCCATGTTATAACGAAGTCACTAGGATTTTGAATTAGCTCTAAATACATTTTGGCTTTATTTTCCTCCTGATAATTGCTCTATTTATAGAAAAGTCACTGATTGTCATGCTAATTCCTTCTATTTGAGGATTAGACTGGCTCAATCAGAAATAATTCGGTGTATTTCTCTCCCGTCCCCGCCCCTCAAAAAATCTTTTGAACTCAGGTTGTCTCCTTTAAAAGTTTTGTTTGCTTGTTTGTTTTCTTCATTACCAGTGTGACGTTTCCCTGGTGCAATCTGGACTGGTGAATATCTGTCACCCCAGTCCCCCACTCCAGGAGCCCGTCTTACTCTTCTCTGCTGTGAGAACCCCCACTCTTGGGTTGTTCACACACAGCCTTCAGCACGTAAACTGCTCCCAATTTAGTGAGTGTGTGTCTAGCCAGCCACTCCTTGGATTATACAACTGAATGATACTAGCGACTACCCCCAGTCCCAGATACAACCCTAGGAACCACTGTCTTGCAATATCCAGTTATGTCCACTGAACAATGTAAGCTCATCTAAGTTTGTCAATTTAACAAAGAAATTGATATGCACCAACCTTGTTATTCCAAGTGGAGTCTCCAAGACACTTCAGACCAAATGCACTGATTTAGGTACAGCAACCAAACAAATGCATTAACTATGGAAGGATTTGAAGTGATTATAAGTCAAAGCATAACAAGTCAGATTTGGTCAAAAGAAATGAAAACAAAACACATTTTAAGCTAAGTTTAACACTTTCAGCAACCTTACAAACTTAGGTGATTCTCACTATATGCTGGCTGGTTTCCTTGAGCCAGGGTCTCCCTTTGAGCAGTACTTGGTGATGTTCGTAGATGGAGGTGGAAGACAGCGAGCCCAGCAAATGTCTCTGTTTTTATTAATATTCCTTCTCCCCTCTGGGGATTCGTTCCCCTTCCCCCAGGGTCAGGTGACAATGTCCTCATATGTGCTCATTTTCTGAGTCAGTGAGCATCACCTCATCATGGTTCCAAACCAACCAGGGGAAGGTTACTCGAGAGTCCAATTGATCCTCTGTTGATGCCCAGGCCAGTCCTTTGTTCCAGGAAGGCTGAGCTGGGTATGTCCTATACACGCCTTGAGAGAGTTTTGCCTGGACGTGTTTTAAGCCATGAGGATGCATCTTTGGGAATATTACATAGTACAGCCTCATAACTCTACACATGAAACTGCAGACAACTGCCATGCTATAAGTAGTGTAACTCATCAGTACGTCATGAGCATTCCAAAGCCATCAAAAGTGACATGCTTTGCATTAGATAATACACAATTATACAATAAGGGTGAACATGCGAGTGCAGAGCATCACAACCAGATACAGTTGCTCTTCAGTGAATATTTCAACTTCAAGTGACAGGTGAAGTGAATCACAGACACGCCTTTGTAGAAGGCTCTGTAGCTGAGTTTTCTTTTTAAAGAAGGTATTTGGGCATCCAATTAAAGAGACATAGTCCACCAAAAAAATTATTAACTGCATAGATCTAATTGGAGCACTTGGGGCCAGATTTTCCAAAGAACCCAGACCCAGATTTCCAAACCCTCAGAACGCACAGTTGAGGACAGATTATCCAAACACAGATAAATAAGGGGTGAGCTATTTTTTTTCAGTGCTCAGCACTTTTTACTACAATTTTTGCCCAGCTTTCGTAAGATCCAACATGCTGAGCTTTCCTGGAATATCTGGGCCTGTTTCACATGCTGAATATTTTTGAAACGTTGTCCTTTTCTAAATAAATTTTTAAAAAGTCATAAAGCACCTTCAATGTGAATTCTGCTTTTGAAGCCTTTACTTCCTTCTGCTATGAATCATGGCATTGGTTGGTGGACGCTAGCTGTGAGGTGTATTTCTTTCTCAGTTTCAGCCTGGTGTGACCATAGCTTCCACTTCCTATTGACACGGCAGCCGGACTGGCTGTAAATTTGGAATGCTTTTGTTTTGAGCGAGGTTGGCTGGCCTGCAGTCTGGAGAGTGATGGAGAGACCTTGATCTCACTATGATAAGCGCCCATTCTCTGTGTTGTTGGTAGATTGCTCAGGATTGAGTCACTGCAGGTTTTATGGTTCAGTACCACAAAGCAATTAACAGCGAGTGAGTGAGCTTTCCCAACCTTTACTAAAAATCGCTGCTGTTTATCAATGTGTCAGGCCGTTGGCAGATTCAAGAAATCTAAATTTAACAGGTGACTGGTTCCTCCATGCCTGGCTGCAGCCAATGGATCTGCAGGAGATGGCGTCCCAACTGAGCGAGCAGAGCCAATGGAACAAACTGCTGAGGAGAAGTGAATGAATGGGGCTAGCTCCAGAGTTCATCGTGTGGAAGGCTTTTTTTACACTGCAGCTGCTTAATGACTTTTTCAATTGATTTCAGCAGTGCTGCTTTTCGATTACTGATTCCATTTCAGCCACTGGGCAGAAAAATGGGCTCAGGAAAATAATCATCATAAAAGGAGAAAAATCCCACCCTGTTACCAAAATGCATTCACGTGTTGTCCTGATTTTTTATGCTACATGGGCCAGGAGGAAAAGAGGAAAAAAAAGCCAGTCCATCCCGTCAGTCAGCCCACGGCCTGCAGATGAATACGCATACATTTCCTTGCTTTCAAGCTCCAGTTCATCCATGCCTGTTGACCTGTTCCTTGGTTTAAAACCAGCTGAAAAAAGCAGCTGTCATCCCCTGTTACTCTGCCAGCCGTATTCTTAAGGCAGTCATCAAAGCCTGGCAGCAACTGAAGGCAATTCAATTAGCTGTGACGGTCAAAGAGAAACCAGGGGTCAATTGAAGTCTCTCTCTCTCTCTGTTTTCATCTTGAAGCATGAGGATAGAGAGAATGTGCCCCAGTTTTGGATGATCGTCTTAATGGGAGAAACTTCTTCAAGCACCTCATGATTGAGGAAGGACAAGAAAAGGTGCATGCACACATGGGCCATGAAGGAATCTCTGCAGACTTGGTCTTCAATTATGCTGCCTTTTTAAGACACGCTGAGTTTTCGCAGCAAATCCTCAAGTGCTTGCAATATGTTTCTGCTAAAAATAATAGTAGTAATTAATGCTCTCTTAGTTTTAGTGCTACCATCTGCTCGGTGATACCAACCACGGTGACCATTATTGGCTTTTATCAGGCCTGTGGACTTATTCCCAGCATGCCCAAAGGAATGAGGGGAGGGTAAAAGTGAGAGGGTAAAAAGTGAGAGACAGAGTGCGGCTTCAGACACCGCTGCTTTTGCAGCTTCAGACGTCTCATTCCTTCTCTGCAGCTCCTTGCTGGCGTGCAAATAGTTGTAAAAATAAAGGTCAAACAGATAATCTTGATAAATATTTAATAGTCACTGTTTTTACGTCTCCCTGATTGTTATAGATTGAATGTCTAACACTTGTGACATCTGGCACACACTGAGCTGAAAGTGATTACATAAAACCTTGAAGGCCCGGGGGTGGAGGGGGAGGGAGAGAAGCTGGTAAGGGAGAAAGAGAGTGGCATGTACAGGGTGAGCCCTTCCTCTGAACTCTAGCAGTGTAACACTGCATTTCCCAGGTCGGCAGCGAAAATCTGCACCAGCTGTAGCCATTCCCAAGACTATTAAGAGCTGCCCTGGAATTGTATCTTCATGAAATGAGCTTGGGCTGATCTTTTAGACCAAACGTCTCCGTGCCAGCAGTGTAGGCGCTTTAATTTCCCTCTGAGTTAATTCCCATGAGGTGAGGGGCCAATCCGTGCTTATGCCCAGAGAATGTGCCGTATTGGCCATAATGAGTGGCTTCCAGGGGCACTGAGGGTTGAGGTTCTCATTCTGCAGAGGTACAAGACGGCCTCAGTGCAGAATGCTATTCAGACAGGTTAGAGAGAGCTCTCTGCTCCTCGTGATTCCTCACTGGATGTTTTCTGAGCTCGTGCACGATGCGGGAAGATGCAGGGACACTTGCACACACAGTATTGTTGACCTCTCAACCGTGCCAACAGAAGTGCCAGCTGAAAGGGCCCAGCTAGCTGTGGGAGATGAAACTCAGGCACCACTTTCAGGCATTTTTTGCTCTGCTGTGAAGTTGATTGCAGTTGCCCTCACCAGGACTGGTATGGGGTTACCCATAATGCTTTGTGCAGCAGATGTACATTTAGCAGAGGGCTTTTTTTGTGTTTGTTTCAGGGGCGGCGCTTGGGGAGGGGAGCTTGCAAGGGCTATGACCACCCCAAAATTTGTCTTAGCCCCCCTCCCCGTAGCCACCTCATAGCAGCTGCCACTCTCCGGCCATCCAGCTCTGAAGGCAAAGCGAAGAGAGTGCCCAGCTCTGAAGGCCACAGTGCATCCACTAGCAGCAGCAAACCCAAGTGGGGGACCAGGGTGCCCGAGAGCAACCCCTGGCCAAGCTCAGAATAGAACCCATGTCTCCTGAGTTTTAGGTCAGCGCTTTAACTGTGAGGCAAACCTTCCCCATTGTGTCAGATGCTGTACAGACCTGCATCCCAGTGAATAATGGTGATAGTGAATAATGATGAATTTAGCTTTTCTTTGCTGTTTGTGAAATTCCCACAGACTTTGAATTTTAGAAACTTCTTTATTATTGAAAGTTGTTCACTGAACACCGTAAGCAAACTTATTTCATTCTTATGGACTGTTTGCAAACTCTTTGCTTTATGTATAGCCCCGGTTATTAGTGATATGTGATCAGTCAGACTGCTCTGCTCTGACTGGATGACTGAAATTTTATAAACAGGAGAAAGTCAATCGGATGTCAAGGTATCTGAAGAAAAATTCTGGCATACATATTCGTGCAAACAGTCTTGCGAGTGTTTTCAATCCTTTCTCTTTCCATGAATATTTTTGAAACACAGAAAAAAAATCTCTCAGTAAATGTTCACCGGAAACCAGTAAAATAGGTGAGAAATGCTGTTGAAGCAAACATGTTTGAATAAAAAACAAACATCGTGAGTGCTGTGTTTGCAAAGTTGTAAAATATCTGTCCACATGGAAAAGGACTGAACACAAAAAGCTTGATCCTCATCTCTGGTTTATTTCCATTTAGTTCAGGACCTAACAGGACCTTTATTCCTTTCCCTGCCATGAAAAAGTCCAAAGGATTAATCTGACCCCTGGCTCAATTTAGCTGCTCTAAATTGACGTGTATTGTAATAGCCACCAACGAGACATTTCACCAGCCAGAGATAAATGATGTGCAGCGATGCTATTTCCAAATTTCCTCTCATCTCCCCACAAAAGGCCAGTCTCTCTCTCATCCTTATCAGGGTGTTATAAGGTAATTAATTAAAGTCTATTTCTGCCCTCAGATATAGGCATGACTCCTGGTGAAGTCAACTGGGGGTGGTGTAAATAATACCTATGTGTATATTTATTTATTTTATATACCTTGAAATCCTATCTCATGCTGCAAAAGAATGGTATGTGTTGGACTGTTCCTAAATTTGTAAGTTCAATTAATTTGTTCCAATTCATTGCAAATTGATTCCTGTTTGGTCTTAGCAGAAAGTTGGGCATGTCTACTAGAGGGACATGCCAGCCTTTTATTGCTTACAAAGGGTTTTGAGGTCCTCAAATGAAAGATGCTTCTGCATGAGTCACTCTCCATGGTGTCTCCATTCTGTGCAGAAGGGGAGCTCTGTCGTATCCTTTGCTCTTTACACAAAAAACATGGTAAGAAGGAACTACCTGGGCACAGAAGGGTCCAAGTACCCATGTTTACTAACTATACACAAGATGGAAGGCAGCTATCTATATATGCTGCCGCTCCGGCAGGGTTCTGGTGGCTTCTGAAACACCAAAGCCAGTGAAGATTACTAAAAGGCCCACAAACTATTTCAAGGGATACAACATAATTTTTACACCTCACGAGCGCCCAACCCATCCTGCAGCTGGGGTCTCTGACCCTGGGCCCTGTCCAGGAGTAATTCCCAGAAACCTCCACAGCCCCTTCCTCTCTCTAAGGCCTCCAGGGTCCCCATCTCTGTCAGAGGGCCTCAGCACAGTAAACCACTGCAGTCTGGGGTGGTCTTCTCAAATCAAATGACTCCTCAAAGGCTGTACCTCTTGTTTATTCTTTGCTACACTCAGCCAACCCTCTCCAGTGCCTCCCAATTGTCTCCTCTCTCCCAGCTAGCAAGTCCTAGCTGGCTCATTATGGATTTTCCTCCCAAGTCTAGCACTCCATGGCGTGCTTCTTGGGCCTCCCCTGAACCATCCTGGACCTTCGAGGGACAGCACACTCCATCACTGTGCTATATAAATGTAAAATATGACCCTAATATAACACTATGCTTTATGGCATCTTCCATTTGATTATCTTAAACAGCTAAATAAATGCTAAGTGTTAGCTTCACAAAGGGAAGGAGGAGTAACCCCATTTTACAAAAGGGGAAACCGAGGCACACTGTGGTTAAGTGAACTTTGCCCAAAGTCACACCGAAACCTCATGCCAGCAATAGCATCCGGATCCCCTGACTCTCAGTCCAGTGCCTACTCCTTCTCACTGGCAGAAGAGATCCTTAGGCGGTGATGCCAGTGAAGCACCAACACCCCTGCGTGGGTTACCGGCAGCGGGGATCTCATCTGGGATCTCTTGAGCTTAATGCACGAGCCTCTACTGCCTGAGCGGAAAGATGTCTGTTTCTAGGATAGCCAAGGCTGTCGCAGGCTCATCAACCTCGAGCTGGCCTCACCACGAGTTGAGGGGGACGGAGTGCCACACCAAGAAGGCGTGAGTTACACTAAGGTCCCAGGCCAGATCCTATGACAGATCTATGCCTCTCTAACCCCTTACGTTTTACCTCTCACACTTTTCTCTCATTCCTGCGGGTACATTGAGTGGATGAAACACGGTGAGGGACGCTTCCCCCCGCTATCTAGGCGAGGAGCCACTGAGGGGCTCAGAGCAGTCCTTGCCTCTGCCTCCCTCCAAACGTGCTGGCTTTCGCTTATTGAATTAGGATAAATTGGAACTTTCATAAATGGTGATATAAATCATTATCTCGAGTTAGCAGATGCGGTCTCACCAGGGTAGAGCTCTGTTAATAACTCCTTTGGATTAGGGCTGATTGGTACAATTTGAAACTTGTTTCTCTCAGCTTGATCAGGCTCGTTGTAACTGTGGCAATTATCCCATTTCACTTTCAATAGCTCAGCACAGAAGAGCCGCCGCCTCCGATCCATCCTTCTTAATGAATCCAACGCGGTGTGTTCAGTGCCTTTGCCAACTACAACCTCCTCCCACCCCACTTGTCTCGAAGAGACATACCCCAAGAGGGTAGCAGAAGCAGTTCTTCTGGGTATGAGAGATGCTAAGTAGCCATGTATATATCATTCAGATACCTGGCTGCAGAAAACCCTCCCCACGTTCTAACAGCATCATTTACACTTCTTTTTTTTTCTTTATTGGCAGCCTTCCTGCTTCAAAAATTAGATGAAAAAACTCAGTTGTATCCAACCACTAGAGCTGGTTGAATAGAATTTGATGACTATATATATTACATGCTGACTTTTGTGGGGTTTCATTAAGTAACGTGTTCAATGATTTTTATTTTTTAATTTCTTTAGCAGGCATTCGTCAAGGTTTTGATGAGTGAACAAGAAATTCTTGGCATAATGTATTTGACAGGTGCCCCCCCCTGTTATTTCACTAGTCCTGCCAGCAATCTTAGGCCCCAGTTCAGCAAAGCACTGACATGCTTACCTTTATAAGCATGTACTTTCCTATTCAGAAAGGCGCTTGAGCACAGGTTTAAATCCACGCTTATTTCTCAATAAGCTCGAGAGATTTGCTGAATCCGGGCCTTGCACAGGATGGATTTTTGTCTTGTGGTTAATACACTGGACTAAAGATCTGGGTTCAACTACCAGGTCTGCAACAGACCCCCTGTGTGCCCTTCCCAGAAATGCCTGCGTGACTTAGGAACACAAGTTGCATTGAAAGTCAATAGGATTTGTGCTCCAAAGTCTTCGGCATTTTTTTTTTGAAAATCCCACTATTAATCTCTCTGCTTTAGTTCATGTCCCAAAAATGGGGAGAAGAATTCTTCCTTTCCCCCACCCTCAGTCTGTTGTTTCTATTTAGATTGTCAACTTTTGGGGGCAGAGACTGTCTGTGTTTGTACAGCTCGTAGCACAATGGGCCCAAGCTCAGTTGGGACCTCTGGGAGCAACTGTGATAATATTAATAATCATAAATGTGGTGACTCTCATACAATCTTAGAAATTAAAATATAAAGGCTGATTCTTCTCTCACCTACACCAAGGTACTGCAAAAGTAACTTAACAGATGCGGGGAATCAGCCAAGAGTAGGTTTGGAGCCGTGGCCTGATTTTCTTTTGATTAGCAGGGATGTGCCAATTTCCCCTTTTGTTCATAATTCAAACACCTTTATCCCTGGGGCAACCCAAAGTCACTAGGCCAGTGCACAGAAGAGTTTCACAATGGTTCCCAGTATCACAATGGTACCCAATATCCTGTACTCTCAGGATTAGGCCTTTTCCCCTCCCTGCTGCTACCTCCCATTCGCCTCTGAGTGCTCACATTCTTGCTGGGGTTTGGGCTGCTTTGAATCACACTGCTTGCAATATGTTCTGCTAAAAATAAAGATAGTAATTAATGCTCTTAATTTGAGTGCTGTCATCTGCTTTGCAATGCCAACCACAATGGCCATCTTTGGCTTTTATCAGCCCTGTGGGCTTCTTCCCAGCCTGCTCAAAAGCAGAAGGGTGAAAGGGAGGGGGGTGAAAAGAGCAGACAGCTGCTTTGCATTCCTCTTCCTCAGCTCCTGGCTAGAGCTCAAATGAGACTGGGGTGCAAGTCCTGCGCACTGAATCTGAGGCAGGCAGCAGTGGCAGCACCAGACGCTAACTCAGAGGCCCATTATTAAGGAAAGGGAAGCCAGAAAGAAGCAGCCCTGAAAATCTCAAGCATCACTAAAGGTGGGTAGAAGCCATTGCTGTGTGTTACGGGAGAACTGCACACAAATATAACTGTACAGCTGGCTAGATCATTGGGCTCAACAGGTAGTGATCAATGGCTCGATGTCTAGTTGGCAGCCGGTATCAAGCAGAGTGCCCCAGGGGTCGGTCGTGGGGCTGGTTTTGTTCAACGTCTTGATTAATGATCTGGAGGATGGGGTGGATTGCACCCCCAGCAAGTTCACATATGACACTAAGCTGGGAATGGCGGTGGATACCCTGGAAGGTAGGGTTAGGATACAGAGTGACCTGGACAAATTGGAGGATTGGGCCAAAAGAAATCTGATGAGGTTCAACGAGGACAAGTGCAGAGTTCTGCACTTAGGATGGAAGAATCCCATGCACAGCTACAGACTGGGGACTGACTGGCTAAGCAGCAGTTCTGCAGGAAAGGACCTGGGGGTCACAGTGGACAAGAAGCTGGATATGAGTCAACAGTGTGCCTTTGTTGCCAAGAAGACTAATGGCATATTGGGTTGCATTAGTAGGACAACTGCCAGCAGATCGAGGGAAGTGATTACTCCCCTCTATTCGGCACTGGTGAGGCTATATCTGGGGTATAGTGTCTAGGTCCCCATTACAGAAAGCATGTGGACAAATTGGAGAGAGTCCAGCAGAAGGCAACAGAAATGATTAGGTGGCTGGAGTACATGACTTATGAGGAGAGGCTGAGGGAACTGGGTTTATTTAGTCTGCAGAAGGGAAGAGAGAGGGGGGATTTAATAGCAGCCTTCAACTCCTTGAAGGGGGGTTCCAAAGAGGGATGAAGCTAGGCTGTTCTCAGTGGTGACAGATGACAGAACAAGGAGAAATGGTCTCAAGTTGGAGTGGGAAAGGTCTAGGTTGGATATTAGGAAAATCTTTTTCACTAAGTGGGTGGTGAAGCACTGGAATGGGTTACCTAGGGAGGTGTTGGAATCTCCATCCTTAGTTGGGGTTGGCCCTGCTAATGAGCAGGGAGTTGGACTAGATACCTCCTGAGGTCGCTTCCAACCCGAATCTTCTATGATTCTATATGTCTGTGTATATGTAGACAGGGCATATAAGTGCATATAGCATTGTTCATAAATTACTAGATTCAATGAAGTTGTCGTTCACTGCAAGGGACTTCCTGGGCCCAGCTCTCAACACATGTGATCCACATTCACAGCTAAGGAAGACTCACCCTGATGTTAAGACCTCACAAAGGAGTTACTCCACATCACAACAAGGAGATCATTAGGAGCTGACACTGGGGCATTGGGCACTCGTAAATTGTTCCTTTCTAGGTTGAAGAGCAATAAATTCATCCTCAGAAGAGACAGAGAAAAGCCCTCCAATTATCAACACCAAGGTGGATCAAGTCCCAAATCAGGGAGGCAGGAACAAAGAGTGACCGAGGAGCAGGAAGAGGAGGAGGGAGCTGAAACTGTTGTGAGCTTAGCACCCAGCACATGCCTGCATCCCCTCCTTTGTGTGACTCAGCACTCCCGGGGCCCATAAATCACAGTAACAGCTTGTGAGAGAACATGCGGTGTGCAGTGAACTGGCATTTGGTAGCTTCCATCAGTAGGTGCGTATGAAAGGCCTAAGCTTAAATTGTTCCCTTCCCTTACAGGGGAGTCAAGTTGAACACCACAATACACCCAAAGGCTCTTCCTAGAGGAGAATCAGCTTGTCCCCGAACCACAGGGTCTAATGCTGCAGGGCAGCCATGGCCTAGTCCAACGGAGGCGGAGCCTGCTCCATATTGATGCAGTTCTGGAGCACTTAGGTGCAAGCCATGGAGTAAAATATCATCATGGAGCTATGGCTTATCCCAAAGGCGACTGAGCCAGAGGGCCCAGGGCAGCAGACAGAAGGCCTGCAAGAAGAATGAGCTCCCCACTCCACCAGGGGCTGGATGTGTTAGTGCAGCCATGCACCAAGAGTGAGAATTAACAGGGAAAGAGGCAGCTTTTAGGAAAGGAGCAGCAGGCCAGACACTATGCTCGCTGTTGATTAAAGGGGAGAGGAGGTGAGGGTATGGGTTTGTATTTCTCCAGGTGCATCTCAGTGAAATGAAACTATCCCTCCCCACCTCCCACACACAACCACACACAGACACACACACCTTGGGAGCATGCAAACAGGTTTGGGAAACGTAGCCAGGGAAGCAGCTTAGTGTTGAACAAACAACATAACAAAAGGCATCTGTCACAATGCATCACCTTCTGTTCCTCAGAGATTCCAGCCAGAGCCTTTCCCTTCCTCTCAACTCATTCTCCCTAATTACATGTGTCATTTAGTCTCCTGTTAGCAAATGAAAGGGCCACTTGGTTTGGCAGGAAAGGGAAGAGCGCTGTTTACAAAAAAGAAACTACACACGCACACTTGCACCATCACCACCCCCACCGCCCTTTCTCCCACAGCAACAGAGGAGCCATGGCCCAAAGACTGGGGGAGGTCGTTGAGAGAACAATGTAGCAGGCAGGTTGGGAACCCTTTATTTCTCCAGAGAGGTACCAATATACTGCAGATCCATCTCCCCCGATCCACGCTGAGCAAGCTCCGGTGCAGGCTTATTTTTGTGTATCATGGGGGAAGAGCTGTCACACTTCACCCAGCCACAGCTCTCCTTCACAGTGAATGACACTTCAGGAGGCAGCCCGCTGTTCCCAGCGATGGCTTCAGTGACACTGCTCTCAGCGATATATGTTTTGATTAAGGCAAGGGGGGAGAGGAGGAGGAGGAGGAAGGGTGGGTGAAGGAAAGGAAAGATGGGAAAAAGTGCCAGCTCAGATTCAATATCTAGCCTGCTTGGAATGAACATGGCAAGTTAAATATGAGTGCCAGTCTAAAACCAGTGCAACTCCACTGGGATCCCAAAGTCCTAGATTCTGGACAGCAAAGGTACAGAATCTCGCATATATACACTACCCAGAGATGTATCTTAATTTATCATTGGTTACATCATCAGTGGTTAAGAAATAAATAACAGCTTCCTTCTTTGTCCAGTATATATGCATATAATTCATATTCCAAACTTATCTCCTCCCCAACGTCTGACTTTGATGGTATCTTAAATGGAAACAATACAAATTTTCTCCCTGAGTTTGGGGATTCCTAGACTTTTCACTGTAGGAGTTCCCTAGCCCACCTCATAACTCCATTTGTCCCTTAAAGAGGATCCAGCCTCTCTTATATGCTGGTTGGATGTAAATAAATCCAGCTAACATGAATGATAATTCTGAAAATATATCTCAGAAGTTCAATGTTTGCTATTTCATTAGTCCCCTGCTTAAAATATTTGCCGTGCAATCGGGGAGCAAAAGCACTACCCATGTGATTTACCCATGACTAACAAATAATGAATAGCAAAGAATGGAAGGATAAATGTTACACAACCACGCTATTCAGTGAATAGTTCTGACTAAGGATTATTTTAGAAGAAAAAACAGAATGGTTCACAAACAATTTTGATAATCAACAAAGGACAAAAACCACAACAAATGTGATTTGTAATGAATAGTTTGATCAGCTGTAGTATTGGGTCACAGTTAGTGTATGGCTCATACAGAGTGATCAGATAGCACACAGGCCACCTATAGAATTAACACAGCAGGTAGCTTGGCATTTGCCCAGCTATGTGAGTGCTTCGGATTGCCAGTTTCAAATGCTGGCCACTCCTGTGCCGATTTAGTGTTCATGATTTTTTGTTTTGTTTGGGGTGGGGGGGGGTATTTTGCAGCTGCTGTATGTAGATGAAGGCCATGTCTTTTATGGTTGTAGCTCATTGTTCTCTGGAAATCAGTCTGGTGCAATATGTAGGACATAAAGCCTGGAGTCAAGATACCTGGGTTCGATTTCTAGTGCAACTCTGACTTAGCGTGAAGAGTGCCACCTACAGAGTGACCAAACTGTAGCTTATAGCATCTAGGTGTTCCTATGATTTGTCATCCAAATATTGGCACAGCCTCTCGCCCCCTTTAGCTTGTGAGACATGACATCATCAGAGCAAAATATGGTGTGCCTTCTAGAAAGAGTCGATGTCCAAAACCTTCCAAGTCTTCGGTTATTTCTTTATTTTGAGAAGAAAGTTTTAGTGAATATTCCAGTGACGGGAGCCCGAGACAGAATGAACAAATGTTAATTCCTTCTGATCTCAGGAGAGGGCAAAGTTGGGGCTCGTTAATGGGAATGGGTATTGATTTTCAGCACTGAATGCCCATGAGAATAATTTTTCTTTGTCCCAGCAGAAGGAGTTCTAAAGCAAGTGTGGGTTTCCACTGGGAGAGTGTGGAGACACTCAGCAATGATTATATTTAGCTACTGCATTGCCTCTTCATGGCAGGAAGTGCGTGATTTTTCCATGACAAGGGCAGACGGAGTCTGCCTGGTACCATAACAACACTGAACTCCAACTTCCATGAGCTTATTACACTGAGATGGTTCAAATAACCTTCACCACCCAAACTGTAAAACCAAGTCAATCTGTGTAACTGAAGTCCATCTGATAGCTTGCTAGGAGGTCTGAAATTCTCCTGTCTTTGTGTTTAGAAACAGATGATCAGGGACTTGGGAATTTCAGACTGGTCCAAATACCTCAGCTTCAAATCCATCATCACTCTTTCCATCCTAGGCTTTGGAAAAGGATAGGGGGGAAAATCAACCAAAGAGTTTCAATAACAAAAATAACTAAGGTAATTCCCCTAGGTGTTGGTAAATAGCATGCAAGCTATTGGTGTTGGTAAATAGCAGGCAAGAACCAAGGGAGGGAGAAATTGAGCAGAAGCTAGTTAAAAATCTCAAGATGCAGTTTGACAAACTCCTGCCTGTTCCAGCTTTTGTGTTGCCATTTTCCTGCATAATGACCGTTTTCAGTTACTAGACTGAATGAACTGAGCTAGGAATGAATTGTGCATTTCAGCAGCTGGCTGGAGATCTCTCTCCTGATTTTCAGACGTAGCCGGCAAAATGAGCAGAGGCCGCTAATTCAGCTTTCACTGCACTGCTAACTGAATAAGATGGAGCCATGGTATTATCCGGGGAAGGAAAGGGAGAAGATGTGGAGATGGTAAGAGGCCAGTGAGCTGGCTGACAACTGTACAAGGACTTATAGATGCGGCACCTGTAGGAACAACTCTCAGTTAACCTGCCATCTTGCATTTTAAACAGTGCTTTATATCATGTTTTTTCTTTGTTTTTAATCAGGGATCCCAAAGTCTCTCACGGGGATGGGTCTCAGTGTCCTCATTTTATAGAAAGGGAAATGAATTGTAACAAAGCTCCTGTCTGGGTCATAGACAGGTATTGCACCCTGGACTTTTAATTCTGAAAGCATGACTCTCTACTACTTGAGCAAAAAGACCAATGTCATTAGCTTGTATACATAGGCAGCAAGCCACTTGAAGGGAATTAAAAACACAGCTGGACAGTGAGTTGACATAAGGTGTGTGAGGTGAAATTCACCCCTGTGCTGAGATCACACTCCCAAAAGGTTATGCACTATTTAATCCAACTTCTGCCCTCAGATTAGGGCTAGTGATACAGACCTTGTTCTGGCCTTTTACATGGGGGCGGGAGGTGTATTTTACCCAGAGAAATTAAAGACTAATTTGAGTTAAGGGGAGTCTTTCTGTTGTCTTTAATGGGCTATGGATCTGGCCCTATGTTGCTTGCTACAGGCTGCTCAACTTCTGGCAGAGTTGGAAATAAAATCAGTTCCTCCTGACTCTCAAGTCTAGGTTCTCACAACCAGTCCATATTGCTTCCCTTTTTCACTGCAGAGTAAAAACGATCTGCCCCACAGATAAGAGGAGTCTGGAAAATGATGTCAGGTAACTAGTTAAAGAACAAGAGGAAGGTTGATATTCTGTTTTCTGATCCCTACTTCAGGTCCCACTCTGCACATCTCTACTGCAGTCTTCTGCTTTCACTCTGCACCCACAACTCCCAGTGACTTTGAAGGACGCAAGAGCAGAACACGAACACAGATGTGCAGCGGGGATAAGAGATTTGCAGGGCTGATGCCAGAACTTAATTGTCTGTCTTGTGCTCTTTATACAACATAGGTAAAAGGAAGCAACCGCATAGGCACAGTGGGGTCAAATAACTGGATTTACTAACTATGCACATTGTGCAAGGCCTACCTCCATACTAGAGTTGGCCAGAAAATTGACTTTACATTCTACAGAAAACTAAGGTTTCAGGGAGGGAAAAGTCCTGATTTTGGGATGAAAAGTAAAAACCTCAACACTTTTTTTCATGGGATAGAAATTCTGAAAAATTCAATTTCAGGAGCATGACTTGGCTGCTCGCTCACCTGGAAGGCTCTTGTTGATTTCACTTTCTCTCTGCAGGCAGAAAGTAAAATCAACCAGTTTCCCCTTCATCCCCAAAAGTGAAATGGACAAACACCTCCCAGGAAGGTAGCCAGGGAGTGGTCCTTTTGATGAAAGGTTCTTTTTCTTTTTTTTTTTTTTCCCCAAAACTGAAATTTTCTCCAGGGGAAACTTTGATTTTTGCAAGAAGGGCATTTTCCAATGGAAATATCATTCCGCTGGGAAATTCTCAAGCAACTCTAATATTGCTGCTCTGGCTGGTTTCCAAAACACAGAACTCAATGAGCACCACTAGAGGCCTCACAAACTATTTAAATGGATACTATCCAATTCTGATACACTTCATATTCTCCCCCTTTATTATAAGAGGACTAAACAAGTACAAATGCCTTAGTGTTACTGGCACTTTAGGGTTACTACCCAGTTCTTATAAACTACAGTTATGTTGCCCTGAAGGAGAAGACTTGAGTGACATCTCACATGCAGCATCTCTGAGCATACTGACCCCATGCTTTGGACTGCCTTAGCTGAAGCAACACACAGCAGCCCTGTTGAAATGCAGAATGAGCGTGATCCTGGGTTGTACAGCTGCTGCTTTCCTACAACAAATGAATCAACCCAACAACTCCCATTTAAACAACATTAAATGTCTCAGACGAACCCAGGAGAAATTTCTAGTCACGTATGAAAATGTCTAGAAACAAGTTGCTGCTGAATGGGGAGGAGGAACGCATAGGGTAGGGTCAGATCAACACACGTAGTAATGACAGGCCATTTTTAGACATAATTATGTAAATTACATAATTCATCTTGAAATATTGAGATTTTTCCTGTATTTACTGCAATTACGTCAATTGACCTATTTATGTTATCTGACGTGCCTATCATTAAAATGGGACAATATATCCTATTAGAGCCCATTACTACACTGAATGGAATGATGATTAATTACATCACAGAAAGGAAGTGTGCCATGAATCCTTACACATGGGTTTTGAAGCTTAAAATAAAACAACAACTTACCATCATAATTCCCCACCCCTAAAACGTCAGCTTCTCTGGGTGGATTTTATTATGGATTCAAATATCAGGTTTTTTTCCCCTCAAATCCACAGTTGTCACCAAGATATGAAAAGGGAAAATAGACACTATTTTTAAAGTCCCTCCAGTCTGTTATGTTAAGAAACTACCTATGGCCATATCTGGCAAACTCTTAAGCATGTGCTTAACTTTACTCATATGTGTTGTCCCATTGAGAGTTGTGCTTCTAAGATCTTGTCTACACGGGAAATTATTGCATAGTAAGCCAGGATCTGAATCTACAGCACACCAGTTTGGCATTCAGTAACATCACATGCGCACACTACTATAGTGCACTAAGCCTAAGTGCACTCGAGGATTTGTAGGGTGCTGTAGCAGTGTCCACATGGGATGTTATTGTGTGGCAAGCTAGTGCACTGTAGATTTGCACCCTGAATTGCCACGCTCTAACATCCCATGTAGACAAGTCCAGTCACAAAGGTGCTTTTGAAAACCCCACCCATTGACTTCAGTGGAACTATTCATGTGAGTGAAGTTGAGCTTGTGCATATTGTTTGTAAGGCCCAGCCCCAACTGAACACAAGTTTTACACACACACTCACTCTCTCTCTCTCACAGCTGGTGCTGATGACCTGATGCTAACATCACTGATGATGCTGGTATACAACAAGGAAGTAAATCAACCAGAACCATAATAAGAAATGCAGGAGGGAAAAAACAATCAATGTTGACCAAATGGAAAATGAGCCCTCAAAAGGGAAAGAAAAGTGCATTTCCAGGGTCCTAAGATGAAATTCTAAAAATGGGGTGAAATCAGCAATGAGGATAAAGCCCAAAGTCCAAATCTGGATTTTTGAACACCTGTGAGTTTTTTGGGGCTGATTGGCTCTAAGGGTTGTTTGGATCCATTTGAAAAATGCTTCAGTCCATCTCTATTCAGCTGAGCACTCAAGCATGTGTTGAAGTCAATGGAGCAGAAATGCTTAAAGTTAAGCATGTGCCTAGCTGAATAGACTTAAGCATGTGCTTAGTTGCTTTGCTGAACTGGTGCCTATGTGACCACACAGACACAATAGGGTCCAAACAGTGCACCTCCGGGCTTACCATATCAGTTATGAAAGTAAAAACAAACGCTTTGAGTCCTGGCACCTCTTTCATTACAAATTAAGCACTGGATCCAACTCACTCAAGATCACATAGGAAATGCATGGCAGAGCTAGGATCCGAACCCACATCCCCTGAGAGCCAGCCCAGTGCTTCAATTACAAAACCATCCTTCTTATGGAGTGGATCAATCACTAGATTACACTGGGGACTTCGAGTTCCTTGCCCCCATAGTTTGACTCAAGCATTGTAGTCTATTTAGTTTAATAATCAATAGCCTTTGAAAGCATCTGGCCTCTTTCTTTCTGGCTACGTTTCTCCCAGTGCATGGGAGTTTAATTTTATCTGCTAGCCTCTGTGTGTTTATTTTTATCCGACTTTGAAGGGATTTTGAATGTTATAGACCATATGCAGTATGGAAGCAGAGAGTGGCTGCAGGAGATGTAGTTTTGAATTCTGTTTGTAAATGTCAGCTTTCAGGCCAAGGAGAGGTTACAATACCTCTGCCCTCTTCTTGAGCAGAACCTTCCCTTAAGTTCACAAGGTTCATAGAATGAGGAGCCCCCTTCTCCTACCTCATCCTCCAGCTTCATCTCCATAAACTCAAAGAACCCCTTACCTTTCTGTGCCCTATACACCCTTAGTTTCTCCTGCTTTAAGGCTTTCTCCGCCAGCACCTCTTCACCACTGCGACTACTCACGTAAGCTCTCCACCCTCCCTCTTCGAGTCTTCTGCAGTTCTTATGGCCTCCTTCTCTTTCCATATCCCCCAGCTCTTCTAACTAAAGATCTTTGTGTGCTGGCCCCTGGGATTCCTGCTGACTTAAAAATCTATCCAGTTCGGCTATGAATTGTGTGGGCTGTTTGCCATTTTGGTTTCTGATGCTTGATGTTCCTGAAAATGTGCAGGAATCTAGGGCAGGGTTTTGAATAGCACTCAAGGGAGTTAGGAACTCATTGATTTTCAATAGGAGTTAGGGCCCCTGCCTCCCTACGGCACTCTGGACCCCCCTCCCCTCCAGTTCCTGCTCTTCTGAGCAATAGTGCAGTCGGGTAATAGGCCCAGAGGATGCCTGTTGAAAGAGGGAAGCAGTGAAATAATAATTACTGCATAATGCACTGAAGACGATATAGACCACATTTTTGTGGGGACTTGGGGCTCTGGGGACCAAGTGGGGAGAGAGAATGAGAGGACTCAGACATCAGAGGTGATTGGAGCATCTTAAGTTACTTTGGATCTCTCCTACCCAGTTTCCTGACAATCTGTTGCTTCTTTACAGGGAAGGGGGGTAGAGAGCAAAGGATTGCTTCAACCCCCCCTTCCATTGCGTCCACCCTCCCTCACTGGGCAGTGCCTTGTCATCAAAGGGTGCAGCTCCAACTCCTTTTAATCCAGTGAAAGGGCTCAAGAGCATCTACAGAGGGTTTCATCGTTTGTTTTACTCAATTAAAAACCTGCAGACAAGAGATTAGCTCCCTGCTGCTCGGCAGAGGGAGTCTATACCATGGCAATGATTTACGATCTACTAGACAGTGTTTAACTGAATGTCATCCAGAACCTGCAGACACTCACCACGGGGTTGGTCACTCGTGTGAATGAAAAATGAATTCCTGGTGACAGTCACTTGCGTGGCTGAATTTTGATAACAAATGACATGGTGGGGTCAGAGCAGAGGGAGACTGTAATTAATATTACAGTAGGAGTTGGTATGTAACCAAGAGCTCAACTGAGAATTAAAATCAATATAACAAACTGTTTATATATGTCTCTAAGGTCTGAGATATTCTGCCAGCCAGAGCTAGTCTAGTGGGATGGAGATCACAGGCTGTGAATATCCATCTACCATTAAATTCAGGCAAAGTATTATGTTTAGATTAGGATTCTTTTTTTAATGTTTCATTTATTTTCAATTGAAACTCTACACCAACCTGGGTTTTTTACAGGCCTCCTCTAAATCGGATAATTGAATTTAGAGTGCTGGAAGGCCGTGTTTTTTCTCAAGAAGTCAAAACACTATTTAACACTTGACAAATGGAAGGGGTTTTGTCTTCAATGATAGGTATCCCATACACGTTACATTATGTTCTGCACCACCTCCCCTGAACATTCACCTGGTCTCTTCTATTCCAGAGTGATCACCTCTGTTCTAACATGATCTCTGACATTTGCTTCGTGCTATTGTAGTTCATCGTTCCTTGGAATTACTGATGCAAATCCTTGCATTTCAGAGATGGGCCATCAACATGGTGAACAGATCAGACTAAGCAAGTGTGATATGAAGCTTAGTTCTGCAGTCAGGTGTCCTCTTATTATCATGACGGGATAAGCCAGGACACCCAATCCTAAGAGTTACAGATTTCCGGCTACTTTAACAAACTAGAGACACAAGGTCCTGCTCTCATGGGGTTTCTACCGAGATTGTGAAAACCATTAGGAGATGGTAAAGGTTGCTGAGGTGGATTGGGAAGTGGGTCTTAGTGCCAGGCAGGGGTGGAATGGGGAAGGTGATGGCATGAGGGCACTAGCTATAAATCAAACTGTAATACAGTCACACACTGCATTGTTCTTACTCTTCCTATTTGTAAATGTCAATGGTTAATGATGGAAATATTTTTCATTGGTTTGTTTGTGTATAGTGAAATCGACATTAAAAATCTAACTCTTCCAAGACTCACTGTGCACTGAAGCAACCTTAGGTTTTTGGTTGTTGTTTGGGTGATATGTATTCTGCAGGCACTTGTAGCAGTTCCACAGTTAAGACTGATCAAAGTTCTACGTTTGTATCAAGGCAACGTCCCTCTAATGCTCTGGCCCTCAATATCTAGCACAAGTAGTCATGAACCACCTAAAACACTTACGTTGATATCACAGCATGACCCAAGA
This sequence comes from Emydura macquarii macquarii, assembly GCF_026122565.2. Lineage (NCBI taxonomy): Eukaryota > Metazoa > Chordata > Testudines > Chelidae > Emydura > Emydura macquarii. The sequence goes on from NW_027130828.1 coordinate 14,186,097, forward strand.
CATCACAGAGGAAAACAAAAGGTCACCAAAATATGAGGCTGATTTGATCCAGCACCTTATGTATCACAAGAGTTAATGAAAACCTAGGTCACTTCCAGGCTCTGAAATTGGAGGATATACGACTAATTGAAAAGGTCAGCTTGGGTGACAACCTTCCATGTCACAGTCAGTACCAATTCCAGTCTATAAACGTCACTGTGATTGAATGTTGTAGTGACTGAGTACTGCAGGAGCCAGTAAACTAGCAGCAACATCTCTGTAGTAGACCAGTTGGGACCCATTATCTGCAGACATTGCTAAAAGTGATCTCAGTGCAAGGGAGGACTCAGAAATGATAACGTCCATGTTTATATCGGCACCTGTAAATGTAAGAGAAGTGCTTGTTAACATTTGACACTGAGATCAAGAGCTGAAATCACAACCTGCGGCTAGGTGCCTCAGTTACCAAAGTCCCTCAATTAGGGCCTGATCCAAGGTTCACTGAGACTCCCATTGATTTCATTATGCATTGGAAAGACTCATCTGCTACTAGATCTCCAAGATGCCTGCATTTCTCACCTTCCTGTCTTCTTCTTCCAGGAAACCAAAACCATGTAGTTCATGTGATGCCAATGACCAGGAATCTGGAACAACTAACATAGAAATAATCTCCAATACATGTTTCAAACAAGATCCAGTACATTCTATTACAAGACTTTTTGGGAAGGCTTAGGTCTCTAGATGGGTAGACTGTGTGTATTTTAATTTAAGCTACTAGGGCTAGATTCACAAAAGGGCTCAGGCACCTACCTGCTATTGTAGGCACCTAAATTCCACAATTAGGCCCCATTGGCATTCACAAAAGCCGCTGCTCTGCTGCCGCCAAACCCTCTCTGGGCCTAAACTCACTCAGCACCTGAGTTTTTGTGGTGAAAGACTCCCTCGGTGCTTATGTTTCCACCTGCGCATACGTACATTGCAGATCTGCCTCGGGCATCAGGATGCCTTCACCCTAGAACGATGCACAAAGTGGGGGTATCAGAGACATTTCTTCACCTAACTCCCCTGCAGGGCCCAATCTGGTAGGTGAGCTCGGAATAAGTTTACCGGATCAGGCCTTTATAGGTGAGCTTGCACAAAATGGCTGAAGGTAGGGGGAGAAAAAAGGACCTCCCTCATAACTTTTATCACAGAGGTTAGGGTGTCACCTGGCATGTGGAAGATCCCTGGTTCAAGTCCCCCTCTGCCTGATGAGAAGGGATTTGAACAGGGATTTACCACCTTTCAGGTGAGCACGCTGACCATTGGCTAAAACTTAGGAGGGTTGTCTTCTTCATCCTCATCTCCTTGAAAAAATGGTGTAGGCACACTAGACCAAGAGAGGGTTTGCCCCTGAGAATCTGAAGCAGAAGGAGGTGCCCATCTCCATGAGATGGGCTGAGGATCTGACACAGCCCTCTTCCATTGGCTACCTTAAGCAAGGAGCCGCCAACCGTGATAACTTTTGTGCATTGAAGTCTAAGGTGCCAATCTTTCCCCGTTCATTGTACGGAGAGCCTGAACCGAAGCTTTGTGTAGCACAAGGATTTTCAGATTTTGTGAATTAGCCCTTAGTTCCTTACCTTAATGCTCAGTCTCAGTGTATTAATTCAAGATTCTAGAGCTGGCTGGAATTTCTGGCCCCTAGGAAATTCTAACATTTTGAAATTTGTTTTCATTCCAGTTCAGGATGAAAAGTCAAAATTCCAAAAGAAGTGTTTCATTTCAAGAATATCAACATTACAATATTATGTAAAAGTATATATGATATTAAATAGATCTAAATTAAAAATACTATATAAATGCATTAAATATAAAATCTAAACAATGTTTTGACTTTACTGAAATGGAATGAGAAACCCAACACAAATAATAGTGACATTTTGTGCTGAAAATGTCATTGAAATTGACACCCACCCACAAGGTGGGAGAGGTAATATCATTTATTGGACCAATTTCTGCAGGTGAGACACACCAGTTTTCAACCTTACATGGAGCTCTTCTTCAGGTCACTCCCACAAAACATTTAGATTTCAATGAAATTGCATTTTCTGACTGAACACTGTTCCGGCAAATTTTTCCACCAGCTCTACAAAGTACGCAGCAGTGGAAAACAGATCATATCAGAACTTCCCTGGATTTCCAATTTCTAAATGGTGAGAATGATAATGGTTGTAAGGGTGTGAGAGGCAAAAATGTTTTTTTTAACCTGGCGCCCAGACTTTTCCACTCCCTTGTGGATTCCTTCTGTATAATGTAGAGTTGCCTCAATTCAAAGCAACTGTCAAATATTTAAATCCTTATTTAATATTTACTCAGTTATTATTTAGGCAAAACTCCCCTTGAGAACCATTCTGAATAAGATCTAGAGGACTGATACAAAAAGTGTGTCCATGATGAACACAATGCAGATACCCAAATATCTGGGGTGATTTGGGAAGATATTAAGATATTGGATGTTTGGGTAGAAGGAGAAAGCCCTACGCTACTACTTGGTGTGAGAAAAGAAAGGGAGAGCATCATCTTTTTAACTCACGGAGGTACTCCAGTCCTATGGTGATGAGGACCCTATAGATTTATAGATAGAGGGATATGGAGGTACAGAATAAATAAGGAAGGGGAGGACTACTACACTAGCAACACCCCAAGAGTGAGCTGTGAAGAAGCGTATCAGATCCCACAGGGTTAAGGTTGATGCTAAGCCACCCAAAAGCTAAAGGGATATGGGGCAGAGGCTCAGGGCACAGGACAGAGGAAGATGAGAGATTTCTGTGAGTTTTTTAATTTAGTGAACACAATGAAGTTGAAACAGGGAGGAAAAAAAAGTCTGAGAACTGTCTACAATTATAACTCGGCTTATTTTTATACACCCCCCGGTGTCTAAGGCTCAGTGATTGAGGGTCTAATTCACCAGGGATAATTACCTCCACCCTATGGGAGGTGAAGTGTGTGCTCACTCAGTGAATGGCACTGATGAAGGGCAATGCAGGGAAGGCCCCAAACAGATTAGCAGAAGCAAATTGTTTCTGAACAGTTTTCAGCTTTTGACCTGTACATTTCACTAGCCTTACGTGCATGAGAAATTTAGTTTCTGAAGCGCTCGAACTTCCAGAGATTCTATGGCAGCCAATGATGTACTGCTGCCATGCAGGAAGGCAGCATGAGAACTGAGTCTTCTGAAGACACAAGGTGCCATTGACATAATGATGATAGCTCAACACGCAACACATACAAGAAATTAAACTCAGGGGAACAAGGGGTGCAATACTTCAAGCTAAATATTGGGTCTGAGCTGTGAAGTCTAGAGGTTCAGATCCAATATTCTAGTTTGGGCTTTTCTCTCTAAAACCATATAAGATTCCCTCTTCTTAACTTCCAAAAGAGCCTTTCTTAGCCTGTCTGCACCTCCTACTGGCAAATGGCAAAGCTAGCCTGACTTTCACCACTGAAAAACCCAGCTCAGCATCTTGTTCGTTACAGACTGCAGGAAATTGCAGAGGGGAATCATCCCCCCCATCCTGTATACCACACCAGTCGTGTTAGTTTCTAAGGGCATGTCTACAGAGCAATTAAAAACCCACACCTTGTCCATGCCAGCTGACTCGGGCTTGCAGAATGCAGGCTAAGGGGCTGTTTAACGGCAGTGTAGGCTGAACAGTCCTTTGGTCTGAGCCCTGAGAGCCTGAGTCATCTGGCTTGGGCCAACAGGTGTCTAATTGCAGTGTAGACATACCCTAAGTGCATGACATCAGAGAGGAGCTTCCTGATGACTATTAGAATTGCACAAATAATGAATGAACATTCTCCAATATTAACACAAATCACTGTCTGACATGAGTCAATATGATCCACCTGTGATCACTGACAGCACTGTGAGGATAATATATGCATTCCCACCAGTCTTTTCTAAATTCACCTGTGGAGTTTTGTCTAAATGTGAGGTTTGGAGATCTCGGGGGCAAGGACTCTTTGTGTTTGTTTTCATGCGGTAGTTGTGTGGTAGCTGGTATTAGTTTTTGGATGATTTTCTTTTTGTTGCTATTACAGTAGCAAATGAGCTCCCAGTCCGACTGTGCATCATGACCATTTTTGTGTGTTTGGTCACAGTGCAGACCAAATTGGCTGAAGAAATTAGCAAATAATTTTGAATAATGTGCAATTAGAATTTTGTGATGTGTTCAGACAATATGCAAAAGGAGGGACGTTCTTTGAATAAACTCTGCTCTTGTGATTGCTAAACTCAGGGGATATTGACATGAAGTGCTAACTAGTCAGTTAGAAAAATAGGTTATATACAACTTCATATCTAAAGACATCTCTCTGTCTTTCAGTGTGTTTCTTTTCTTTTCAGATAAATCTCTTCTCCCTCCTCCCCTCACTCTCCTCTTTCCTATCCATCTTTCTTCCTCCTTTCCTTCAAGACTGTCTTGATAGACAGTAGTTTCTACAGAAGGAGATCTTTCAGGACTATAATGGGATTAGGACTTGGAACGGAGATCTTGTTTGGATCAGCTGCTGAATTCACTGGAGTCCTGTTAAAGGCCTATTAAAATTCCATGTAATACCTCAGTAAGTAACATGTGAATCCCTAGCTCATTTGAGGGAATTAATGTGCAGTGCTTGGTTGGCTGCTGTCAGGAAGGTTACTCAGACCTGGGACTCATTTGTTCAAATAAACAGAGGACATCTCCTTCCTATTTCCCGAACCTCCAAGAAAATAATTGGGTTAAATATTTCAAAGGGAGGTTAAATTTATTCTCACGCTAAAAGGGCTGGATCTCTGAGGGGTACCACACTGAAGAGCTGTTGGAGGAATAGGCAACTAGCCAATAACGGTGGCCTTTTCTGGAATAACATACAAGCACTGGTGATGTGAACTTCAAAGAAAGGTTTAGGAGATATGGGTTAATGCAGGTAATCTTATCAGAATCTCTCTAAGGCTAGAAATTGAACAGGACATTATCTTGGAACGAAGGGAAATGACCATCAGCAGGACGGCATCTCTCCTGAGATCTCTGCTACTCCCAGATTCTCCTCAGTCAAGAAATACCACAAGATCAGCCTTTTTCATGCTTTTCGATTCCTCTGCTTAGATTTGAGAGCTGGGAAGGAAAAGACAGCGAGACACTGTGAGAACAATGCCCAAAAAAAGAAAAGAACAAATAGTTAATCAAACTTTTTCTTTTTTTTTAATCTTCCAGACACTTTTGGTCCAGGCTTTGAATTTGGTGCTGTGCTATATCTGTGCTAATTTCTCCCATCTGCACCAGGCAACTGGAAATTACCATGAGTTGTTGTGGGGGGGAGGGACTGGAATCTATTAATCGCATGCCTGTTTGAAGCTGAACCTCTGACTTGATCTAACACCCGGTGTTAAGGGATTGATTTGCAGCTGGGGTCTTTTATAAACAACATGTGTTCTGTCCCCAAGTCATGGCATTAATGGGTTCTCTATTGCTGCAGAGATGACGTCCATTCTCAGCACTAACACACACTTCATCATCATCATTCCAATGAGGCATTAGGTTTCATCTCTCATCCATTAACCTTAAATAATACTTTATTTTCAGAAGATCTCAAAGCATGTTATAAAGCTTTATTGATTTAAGTCTCACAGCCCTCAACTAAGGTAGATAAATTAATGAGATTATACTGATTTTATGAGATAGGTAATTGAAAGCACAGAGAAGTTAAGTGACTTGCTCAAGGTCACACATGATGTTGATGGCAGAGTTGGTAATAGGATCCAAGGTTGCTGATTCCTAGCCTTCGCTCCAAACGTAAGCCGCTATCCCAGCATAATTAATATACATGGTGAAAAATAATTACTTGGCTATTGTATTATTAACGTATTAATTACTGTTATTCTATATCACTTCATACATTGTTATTCATTAACACAATACATACAATAGAGAAAGATACATATATATACCTTCACACATATATGCAAACATAGCTGCACAAAAGTGATTGAAACTGGGGGACTGGGAGCCTGAAATTCTGGGTTCTGTTCCTAATTCTTGCCTCTGACTTGCTTTGTTAATGTTGACAAGTTACTTAGCCTCTCTGTGCTTCGCTTTCTGTGAATCAGGGTTGATAATGCTCACCTGTCTAGGTGTGGCAGTGTTGCCTAGCGGGCACAGCACAGGATTAGGATTTAGCAGGTGACCTGGGTTCTAGTGCCACTTCATCTACTGGTCTGGGGAATAACCTTTAGCAAGACATTTTGCCTCTGTGCCTCAGTTTCCCTATCTGTAAAATGGCCATAATGATACTGACCTTCTTTGTAAAGTAATTTGATGTAGGTAGATGTTGTTATTATCATCTCACATGATGATATGCTCAGCTCCTCCTATTAAATGTGTCTCATGCTGGAGCCCTCTCTGTTCATAAGAGATGGAGCTACAGGCAGGGCATGTTTGAGTTTTGGAAGGAAGGATAGTCCAGTGATCACAGCACTAGCCTAGAACTTGGAATACCTGGCTTGAAGTCCTGTCTTTGCCACTGACTTCACGGCTGGCCTTGGGCAAGTCACTTAGCCTCTCTGTGACTCCATTCCCCATCTGTACAATGGGGATGATAGCACTGCCCTGCCTCAAAGGGGTATTGTGAGAGGAAATACATTAAATAATGGGAGGTGCTGAGATACTGTGGTGATGAGGGCCAGATAAGTACCATGGTTTGGAATTCACTCTCCCATGTCCCATCCTGGGTCCCTAAGAGTCCCAATTTGTTGATATTCAGGGCATGCTTCAAAGCCCATGGAATCGATGTGCAGGAAAAGTTGGGGCATGTAGGGTTTGAGTTAATACACGGTGGTCAGATTTTGAGAGGGAGGGGACAGGCTCTTTGAGTGTGAGGTGGCCATGGTTGCTATTACTACTTGTCGTTATCCTTATTGGTCAAGGACCAGATCCTCAGCCAGTGCAGTTCCCTTGAAGTCAATGGAGCTGTGCTGATTTACCCTAGCTGAGGAACCAATTCCTGCTCAGGGCCAGGATACCTGATGGGAGGCGTCTCTTTTTTAGGGTTTTGTGTTTAAAATGAAATGCACCGCTGATAATCCTGGATGTCTACGGCGTACCCTTGCTGTAGTGTGCTCTGCGTGCACTGAGAACATCAGGCATTGAGCTCTTTCGTTCGTGCTGTATTTGTTTCGCTCAGCTGACCCTCTCCTGTCCTACTTCGCCGCTCATATTGGCAAACATGTCCAAGTGGAAAAGACCCTAATGTTAGAGAGCAGGGTCTGATCAAGCAACAATTCGACTTACCTGACCCAGATATGCCACCGCATATCTTCTTGTCTGCTGCCCACACCCGAATGTTCTCGCCGTTAATTTTAGCCAAGTATGAGAGCTGTGAGGGTGGATAGCTGTGGGAAGGATGGAGGGCTGTGAAAGGCACTCTTTCTCTCTCTCTCTCTTCCTTTTTCCCTTCCCTCTTCACAGACCTCCCCCCGGTTTAGTTCCAAGCAGCTCCTCTGAATTGAAAACCTTCCACTGGCTACATCCCTGACTGCTCTCCACCCCGGGCTGGCACCCTGCTCCCATCTGCCTAGACGATCTCATTATGTGTGCATGGATGTATGGGTTTGTGAAGACTGAAGCTGACATTAAGCGCGTTGCTAAAGAAGAGTCCTGTATTGACAACCTTCTCCCATGGGTGCCTTTGGGAAGAAGTCTTCAAACCAGCTACAGTAACTTCAGCCTATCCGAGACACAAGCCGCCAACCAAGAAAGGCTAGACGTGCTGGCTGCGTCCCTGAAGTAGGCCCACTACTCCACACCCTAGCAGCAGGATTCTGGGGCGGTTGCCTAACTATGCATGTGGTGCGGATGTGGTTTAAATCCAAAGAAAGCTAACAGTTCAGACGATTAAGAGAGACATGGTGGGTGAGGTGATATCTTTTATTGGACCAACTTCTCTTGGTGAGAGAGATGAGCTCTGCACCTTACGCAGAGCTCTTCTTCAGGTCTGGGAAATTTACTGTCACAGCGAAATACAACACTGCATCATTCAGGTGGTGGCATTTGTTCCCTCTGAACCAATGACCCAGCAAGATGCGGTAGGGAGCCTTTTGCTGTTGCCATCTTCCAGATGAGGCACAAACCCAACTTCCTCGCCACGTGCGCTCAGTACAAATCCCACTGCGTGTTTTGTAAGGATAAGGGTGTTTGCCCTGAAGAGATGCGCTTCTTTCGGTTCTACCATCCTAAGAGTCACCTTCCTGCAGCTGGACTTTGGAGGAGATGAGCCAGGTGATCAACCGATGTAAATCCATGTAGGTCCACTGAGGTCGTTTGATCTAAGCCAACTTTTCCTAAGGATCTGGCCCTACATTTTTTCCTTCTCTGTCAAACTGACTGTACTGTACAGGGCCCTGCCTCCTCCTCCTCCCTCCAGGGATAGCTGCTTTTCTTCTGTGGGGGAGACAGTCACTTTGGTTTGTAAAGTTTGGTGAGCCATTTGCGGTGATAGGATGAAAAGCACTAGATAAATGTCAGTTATTACTTATTAATAATTGAACTAGCCAACTCTTTACCACCTTCAGTGAGCTGGGAGAAAATGGACTACATGCCGTAGGTGAGATGGGTGTCCAGATGGGTGCTTTTCTTCTTTTGGGACAGCAGATACATTTCTCTGCTGCCTGGAGCATTAAAGAGGATGGATTGCCTTTCCTTACATTTTCATTAGAGACGCAGGTACCAGCAGGGTCCTTCAGATGGAAATTAAGACACTGACCATCTACTGAGCCGGCTTCTTTGGAGCTGGTGCAAGGAGGTATAAATAACACCTCTGTGTCAGCCTGGTCCCCTGGTGCCAGAAGGAGGGATTGACTCCAAGGGAGACCAAGTGCTGGTGTCGCTATCTGTCATTTTTCTGGATTCTTGGGAGGTCAGTTTTAAAATCTACCAGGAGCTCCATAGGGGCCTCGCCAGTTGATGCACTGACTCATTCCATTACCTGGCTTGCCACATCTTTGCCCACTTTGGGTAACATTAATCCTGCAACAAATGGGAAGTCATGGCCAGGTCTACTTTGCACCACAGCTACCTGCCCCAACAAGATCTACATGAGCAAAAATGAGCATTGATCTCACAGTACTTGACTCCAGGGGGTGGGCAGGTGTTATCATTTGAGTCCTGCACAAGTTCCATAGTCGTTATCTTCTTCGTCTTCATGCCACTTTTCCTGGTGCGGGTTGCTGCAGAAGCATGGAGAGTAGGGAGGACCAGACCTCCCTTTCTTCTGCAACAGGTTCCAGCTCCTCTGAGGGGATTTGGAGGTATTCGCAGGCCAGCCGGGGGGAGATAATCCCTTCAGCGTGTCCTGGGTCGACCTCAGGGCCTCCTCCCAGTGGGACGTGCCCGGTAGAGTTCCAAAGGAAGCCTACCAGGGGGCATCCTTATCAGGAGCCCAAACCACCGCAGCTGACTCCTCCCGATCCCGAGGATTAGCGGCTTGACTCTGAGGCTCTCCCGAGTAGCCGAGCCCCTCGCCCTGTCTTGGAGATTCAGCCCAACCAGCCTGCAGAGAAACATCATTTCTGCTGAGCTACGTTTCAGAGGAAGCTCTCGGGTTACAGGTCAATCTACATCCCCATCCTCGCCTATGGTCGTGAACTTTGAGTAATGACCAAAAGGACGCGATCGTGGGTACCTAGTCCCATTCTGCCCATCTGAATTTCCCCCAGAGTCTCAATCAGATTTGGGATTCTACTTCACTTCATCTCTCAAGCTGCTGTGTACTGCAGAGAGAAGCCACATCCCATGCCACACATGGCTGTATTTTAATGGCAGGTTATGTGGGTATTGTGTTTGTAAAGCACGTTGGGATCCTTTATGCTAAAAGGTGCAGCGTGCATGTAAGACTATAGCATTCCTTGGAGAACCAGCATCTGTGGACAACAACATGGAATGTGGGGTGAGGGGTGGTTCCTGCATTAAGATCTGATGTTTCCATGCATGTATGATGGGAGGCACCTAAGAACTAGAGGGGGAGAGAGACGTATTAGAAGATAAAAAGAGGTCCAGAGGATAAGCATCTCTAAATACATCACTTGGACTCTCTGAAGGAAACCCTGACCAACTTCTGCATGTCCCTGGAATTCAAGGCTTTTCTTGCCTGTTGTGTCTCTGGCCCTTGAGATAGCTTCATTCTAACCAGTCTGACCGCAGGCTAGGTGTTTTTCCCTCAGAGAGGCAACAAAACCTTGCTGCCTGGAGGGCCGAAAGCAGACAGCATCTGAGCAGAAGGCAGGCTCTGTGTAAATCCACACTGTGATAAAAATAATTTCCTTTTGACATGTGCTTAACGCCCCAGAGTTCCACATTAAAAATGGGGCCATGTATTATAGCTCTGAAATCTAATCATAAATTATTCCCACTTAGCTCAGGTTTTAATTCAGCGTCTGAGATGATGAATACATTTTCCCTCATCAGGTGGCTCGGTGAAAGGTGAGCCTCATAGGAGACTTGCCTCTCCCGCTTCCTCCTCCTCATTCATCTCAGGCTTTGCATTCCTCCTCTCCAAAGTCTGTAAAAGATGGGCTCCAGGGTAGGCCTGTTTCTTTCTTCCCTTCATCACCACAAGAGTTGCTTTCCCTCTTCACCAGCTTCTCTAAAGACTCCTGTCCCAAGCTCCCATTCAGCCCATGGAATGGGACTCCTTCCTGAGACCCCAGCTAGTCCAAGGAGTAAGATTTCTGATGTCCCAGGAGCCGCCATCCTGAAAAGATCAGGGTTCCAGGAGAGTGAAATTTCAGCACTTGCTCCCAGAGACTTATCAGCACTTATCAGTACCTCCCAACTGTAATGGCATGCACTGCTTCTATCCACCATGCAGCTGTCTGGATTACTGCGTGCCGTGCGACCCTGTGCAACATTCTGTGCTAACAATTCGGAACCAGGGAAAAGTGGATGGAAATGATAAAATTAGTGATTTAATGTGATGCCTTCCATGCTGTTCCTGAACTTGGGGATTCATGTAAGTGAGAAGCAGATGGGATCTCCAGGGGAAAATTCAAGGCTGGCATTGCTGAAACTGATGTAAATTTGATACTGTATTTCTAACATGCTGCTGGAAAGCCAGCCAGGAGTTTGAAATCCATCCATGACTTTCACCTCTCCAAGTTTATTGCCCCTCCTATTCAGTGGGGAATAATTTGAGATTTCATTCCCACATTTCTGTGACTCCTTAAAACCCTCCTCTGAAAGTCACCCTGCCGCTCTGCCTGCCGCCTTTGGAACAAGGCACAAACCTGAGGCCCTGATCAGTTGTGATCATTAAGGATCCTGTGGGACTTTTCACAAGAATAGGGCTGATATTCTTGACATACTGGCCATCTTCCGGACTGGGTAACTACATTCTGCCTCCCTAAGCTCCACCTGCAGTTTGAAGAGTACACAGATAGTTTTCGCTTCTTGCCCACCACGCTTATGTGGTGTCGCTGTGTACCATTAAAACTCCATCCCCTTTCCGCTCACAGAGATGACTGGACTTCAGTGGTGCATTAAATGGGGAGGAATTAATTTTGTAAAGCCCTGTAAGATGAATAAAAATAAGATATTATTTATTACATTCAGCAGCTGGGACATCGTCACCATTCATCAAAAATCTCTCCATTCATGGTAACTTAAGGTCGATGGCTTTCGCTGACATGCTTTGCATGGCCTGCCTCCCTACATTTCCTTCCCAAGCAGAGCACAATATATTTTGAAAGTGTTCTAGCCAAAAGAAGTCTTGGTCCCATCCTGTCTAATCTGATCAGTTCAACAGAGAATGCCAGCACAGAACGATCTTCTTCATCAGAGAGGCCTTAACTAATGTCAATTGAACTCGTATAGCATGGGGACTCAAATTGAGGATAAGAGGAAACAATGAATGGGCTGAGTCCCTTTTATGCCACCATCTCTCTCCTGCCTTCAAGAATCTTCATGTAAACCCTTTCCACCCAGTTTGGCAAACAGAATTGTTAATGTTGCTCATTCACGCCCTGCCATCAGGGAACCTCATTAATTAGTAAGAGGAGGTAAGAAGTGGAATTGCTGTATAGCATTTGGGGGACACGTGGGGTGCAGCTGGTTGAATTTCATGTTCAGCTAACAAGAGGAAAACAGATCTTGGTGTCTGTTGTGATGTGAAGCTATCGAGATGTGAAGGGTCACCTGAAAGGTGCTGTGGATTCTTCTTCAGTCATTATTTGACTAAAACAGTTGGAAGCTTTTCTAATGGTTAAAAAATAATAAAACTTCAAGCAGTTGAGATGTGGGATTTCTTCACTCTGTGGTCAAGCACTGAAGAGATCATTAGAGTTAAAGCCCTGGAGAGATTCCTTTTTCCAGAATTCCAGCTGTGATCTACCAAATACCACCTCCATGAAAAACACTTCATCATCCCCCACGCTTCCATTGCAGAGTTCAGGAGCAGCGCTGAGGCACTGAGATCCATCTGTGTTAAGCCTTCTGCTCCTCTAGTTAAAAATGAAAACACCATTTCAAATGGTTTTTTTGGGGTGTGGGTGTGGCAGGGGGGGAATGGCTTGTAGAGTGGCGTGTTCAGCTAATGCAACACTAACTTTTTTTCCTTAAAGATGATTCTTCTGCTATTCCTTCTGCACCCTGTTTGTCAAACCAGCCACCTGGAAATGTCCGAAACTGACAGAAAATAAAAGCCATTGAGGTTTTCAAAGTAACCCAAAATCTTGTCTGTATGGGGAAATTGACTGGAATAGCTGTTCCAGAATAATTACTGTGGAATAGTCATTCCATACTAGTTCCCCCTGTGGATTCTCTCATTCTGGAATAAGAGCTCCGTTTCCTGATTTAGTTTAATCCACTTTGGAATCCATTTTGGACAGTCATAGGAACATATAAATTGCCACTTTGGCTCAGACCCATGGTCTGTTTAATAAGGTATCCTACCTTTTGACAGTGCCCAATGCCAGCTTTTTCAGAAGACGGTGCAAAAAAACTCTAATCAGCCCCCAGGAGAAGTTTCTTCCTAACGTATGTAAGTCAGCAGTGATTAGCCCCGACGCACAGGGGTTTATATACCTTCTAATTTTGCATTCTGTGTAATGCAGCTGTAGGTGTTACTGGCATCCTTGTTAAACTGGCTAAACTCTTGGACTCAGTCATATTTTGTGGCAACGAGTTCCACTTTCTAATAGAGGGCTGTGGCAAAAGCATCTCTATGAATTGGTTTTCACTTCTTTGACTTACGTTTCACAGGTGTTCCCTTGGTCTTGCATTATCACAGAGGGGAAGCAGGAACGCCTTTTCATCCCCAGGGATTATTTTGTATACCACTTATTCCAGTCTCCTCCAAACTAAAGTTGAGCCATTGCTATCCCACAGTGAAGCTTGTCCATGCATCTAACCATTATCAGCACCCATCTCTACACCACCTTCTCTAGTCAAGCCCTCATGAGCCCCCCAGCTACAGTATCCCACAAGAGAGCTACCCAGACCTCTTTACCTGCTTAGATCTGATTCTGTGAGCAGCTTCAGAGGTGATGTTGATTTCCACCCTTGCACAGTAACACACAGATGTTTCAGGCTCCCTACCAAATGACTGCTTGCCTCTCAGGGCCTCTGACTCTGTGGATAACCTTTGCTTTCTAACACAGTCCCTGCTTCCCTGGGACCTCTGTGACCTTTCTGTTGCCTTGGGGAGGAAGAGACAAAAAGACCATTTCCTCCCCTCAGACTGAGCCGATGGCACTTCCGCAGATGTCTGGTTGTGTGCCACTCAGAAAATGTCACTGGCTGCTGCTGCAGCTCTGAGCAGGTGCTTACTGCCAGGCAAAGGTTTTGTTAGCTTCAGTTCGATCCTTCCGTGTATCACTTCTTAACGAAATGACAAACCGGCCCTCTTGTGACAAACAACAAATGCAAAGGCTGGAACAAGATAGAAGTCGGGAATCCTCCAGGTCTCACTCCGCTCAGGGACCATGAAGGTCCATCTCCAAGTATAGATGGGACAGAGAGCCTAGAGGTGAAGAAGACGTGGGGCAAATTCTGCTGTCATTATTCCAGTGAGGCCCATGAGCATAACCTCTGGACGGCCTGTCACATGTCATCAGCAACATGAGAACATTTCAGACAGAAGAGGTGGCCCCACCTACACACAACATGGCCTCTGGCCCAGCCAAAATGTGACAACAGGAAAAGAGGCAAGATTTATCAAAGGCGTAGTTACTAATTATCTGACCACTTCAAATGGCTGCATTTGAGTGAGCACTGTATATAGCTTCTGAAGCAATCTGGGATTCTTTGTAGTGAAAGGCCCTATAGAAATGTAAATTATTATTGTGATACTATTGAGTCTTGGTGAAGGACTTCAGGGTCATTGAATGAAAGGTGCTACGTGAAACCTTAGATTTGCATCCTTTTGGAAGCAATGACTGACTAAGCTCCTGAGGGATGAGGAAGGGGCAAGCATAGGAAGATGTGATACTGCGTTAATGCACCAAGAAAGATTCTTTAAGGCACTGATGCTGCATTGGGATACATGTGGGTGGATTGCTGGACCCATGCAACGCCCCAGTAAAGTCAGTGGAGCTCTACAGAGGCAGATCAGCCTGTGTGCACATAATGCATTGTAGGATGGAAACCTTATAGATTTATTTTTCTTGTCCGTTAAGAAGGCTTCTCCTTCTCATGCTAACCCTAACCCTAACCTTCATTTGTTTTACAATAGAGCAAAATAAAAGAACAATTGATAAAACACCCAGAATTTCATCCAAAATACAAACACAACATTTCATGTGTTTTTTGTTTTGTTTGAGGAGGAGGATTGGTGCAAAATCCTTCCCTCACCACAGCTGTTGTTCCTTTTCTCCCCTATTTGCCCTGCCGTAGCACTGGTAGTGCTGTATTACCAGAAGAGAGGCTGTTTTGGCAAAATTTACAGCCCAGTTTTGCAAACCCATGAAATTTGGAGTAGGGTAGGTGGTTAAGGACTTCTAAGTTTCTGGCTGAATGATAGAGCAGGGGACTGGGAATCAGGACTTCAATCTATTCCCAGCTCTGCCACTGCATGACCTTGACCAAGGAACTTGACCTTTCTGTGTGTCCCTTTCCCTATCTGTTAATAGGGATAAACAATATCTACTTCACAGGGATGTTGTAAACCTAAATCAATTAGGGCTGGATTCTGACTCTCTCATTCACAAGTAGCTCATTACTCCATGAGGAATCTCACTGGCTTCTATGGCATTATGTGTTGGCTGGAGTAGTATTTGTCATGGATAAGGATATCACAACCTGACCATATTCGGGGATAGCATTGCTGTCTGCTCTGGCCCTCCAAGTGTTTTGAAATTCAGCCTTTGCTACTTTCTCAAGGGTGCATGATGATGTCCCGTTGACTTTGATTTCGGCTCACATACTACTGCAAGGGAGATTCCCATTGTATGACAGGGCCCAGGACAGGGTCGCTGGAGGTGTTAGTGACGGGAAAGAGAAGGCAAGGGCTATAGTGGTCTGAAAAGAGGGGGAGGAGAGCCAGCAAATCTGCAAGAGGAAAGACTAAATGATACATCATCCCACAAGGGCCAAGCAATGTGTCTCAGGAGGAAAAAAAAGAACATGCCATATTAAGGACTTATGCAAAGACCATTGAGGTCACTGGGAGTTTATCCATTGACATCAAAGGGATTTGGATCAGGCCTTTACTGCCTTGCTTGATATGGGCCTGACTTCAGCCACATTCTGGGCATTGTGATATCCTTCTCCGTGTTTAAGTCCCAGCCCATGGTGCACTGCGGTACCCTTGAGAAGGCTCAGCTTTCATTGATACTCACAGAAAGGACAGCATCAAACAAGCTTTGGCTGCACTAGACTGACAGGGGAGGGTGTTGTGGGGACAGAAACAGACACTGACCTGGAGGATCAGAGCATTTCCTTGTATCCTCCTGCCTATCACGGTGAAGTAATAGATGACATGGGCAGAGCTGGAAATTGCTGCTGACACATTCCTGCTTATGCTTCCCCCATTTAGGAGGCAGTACAAGAAATGACTGGCTTTGAAAGCACCCGTCACAGAGGGTTCACCTCACTGAATTAAGCTCCTAAAACTTACCTACTATGGACTTATTCTCACGGTCTTTGTAGGTTTCTCATCTATCCCTCTCCCCCAGAGGCTAACTCCACAGACTGATGGTTTTCCAAGCAGTGATATGGGTGGATGGACCCTGTGGGCCTCAGCTCTCCTCCTGGGTCCCCCATAACCTTCCTAGCATCCATACATCTTTCCCCAAAGACAGACTATTGTGTGCCAGTTGAGTTGCTAGCAGTGTCCCAATCTGCAGGTACACATGGGACTTATTTAGAAGATGGCAAAGTAAATAGAAGAGCAGGTCCCCAGTGACATCTAGCACCCCCATGTCAAGTGCCAGGCACAAATATGGTCAGTGTTCATTGTCCTCTGAGGATTCAGATGAGTTCACCGAAATGAGCAACGCCCCCTGAACTGGCACTTCTTTTCCTGCCATTACTTTGTCAATAACCAGATGTTGATTAAAGATCTTAAATACCACGGTGATGGGTGGGACCTCTGAAGAGAACAGAAGAAAATTCCATCTTTTTTGCCCCCGGTATGCTATTTAGGGTTGCACTGATGCACCCCTGCCCAACTAGAAGCTTCGTTTTACACCACTGCAATTTGAGTGATTTCTGTGGAATGACTCCTGATTTATATTAGTGGAAGTGAGGTCAGAATTCGGCCTGTTGATTTAGGCAATTTCCAACATAAGCACAGTAGCTTTTATCAAACGTAGGATGAATCTCCTATGGAAAATGAAAAATAATAACCCTCTACGTGGGGCCCTAGTGTCCAGTTGACTCTAAATGGGGTTTTGATCAGGATTTCAAAGCATTTTACTAATATAAATACATTAAGCCTAATAACCCCACTATTACATATTCATTTAGTTATAGGTTATTCTACAGCACCTATCATGGTCAGATCTGATGACCTCCCAAATGTTAATGTATCCCTACACCCTCCTTGTGAGAGAGGGAAACATCCTTGTCCCCAATTTCCAGTCACTACAGAAATGAAATGCCCAAGGACACACAGGAAGTTGTTAGCAAAGCCAGGACTTGACCCAGGATCTTGAGTGTCCCTGTTTAGTTCATTACCTACGGGACCTTCCTCACCACTGGCTACCTACTAATAGACCACTTAAAGTGAGGTACTCAGCTGCTCAAATTCAGATAGCAGCCATATGACTAGAACACAGGTGTCCTGAGCCCTAGAGACATACTCTGCAAGGACCACCCCAGATGATGATAAGACTGTCATTCATCACAGCAAGGTTTTAAGAAAATAGTGCACCTCTTCCACTGAATATGAGTTCATAGTAGAGACAATGAAAAGTAACATTTTTTAACTGGATAGCATTGAGGCATTTGAGAATGAAGAGTTATGGCAGTGAATACAGCAAAATGAAAACATACAGAGACATTCAGAAACCTTTTCCAAAACTCACTGGTGGTGGGTTGTTGTTGTTCTTTATTTGTTTGGGTTTTTTTGTCATCTCATAACATCCTGCAGCAGTAAGTTCCACGAGTTAGTTATGGCCAGTATCAAGCAGAGTGCCCCAGGGGTCAGTGCTGGGGCCAGTTTTGTTCAACATCTTCATTAATGATCTGGATGATTGGATGGATTGCACCTTCAACAAGTTTGTGGAGGACACTAAGCTGAGTGGTAGATATGCTGGAGAGTAGAGATAGCATACAGAGTGACCTAGACAAATTGGAGGACTGGGCCAAAAGAAATCTGATGAGGTTCAACAAGGACAAATGCAGAGTCCTGCACTTAGGACGGAAGAATCCCATGCACAGCTACAGATTGGGGACTGACTGACTAAGCAGCAGTTCTGCAGAAAAGGACCTGGGGGTTATAGTGGACAAGAAGCTGGATATGAGTCAATAGTGTGCCCTTGTTGCCCAGAAGGCTAACGTCATATTGGGCTGCATCAGTAGGAGCATTGCCAGCAGATCAAGGTAAGTGATTACTCCCCTTTATTCGGCACTGATGAGGGCCATATCTGGAGTACTGTGTCCAGTTTTAGGCCCGCAACAACAGGAAGGATGTGGACAAATTGGAGAGAGTCCACCAGAGGACAACATAAATTATTAGGGGGCTGGAGCACAAGACTTATTGAGGAGAGGCTGAGGGAACTGGGCTTGTTTAATCTGCAGAAGAGAAGAATGAGGGGGGATTTGATAACAGCCTTCAACTACTTGAAGGGGGCTTCCAGGGAGGGTGGAGTTAGGTTGTTCTCAATGGTGGCAGATGACAGAACAAGGAGCAACAGTCTCAAATTGCAGTGGGGAGGAGGGGTCTGGGTTGGAGATTAGGAAATACTTTTTCCCTAGGAGGGTGGTGAAGTACTGGAATGGGTTACCTAGGGAGGTGAAGGAATCTCCATCCTTTGAGGTTTTTAAGGTCCAGCTTGACAAAGCCCTGGCTGGGATGATTTAGTTGGAGTTGGTCCTGCTTTGAGCAGGGGGTTGTTATTCTAAAAGGTCACGGCCAATCCAGACAGCGTTACAGGCTCTGCTTGACAAAGCCCTGGCTGGGGTGATTTAGTTGGGGTTGCTCCTGCTTTGAGCATGGGGCTGGACTAGATGATCTCCTGAGGTCCCTTCCAACTCTGATCTTCTCTGATTCTGTGGTTCATGAAGGAAGTCAGTTCCTTTTATTTGTCCTAAATATGTTCTCTTATTTCCCTCAGGTGACCTTTGTCCTTGTAATACTCAAAAGAGTAAACAGAGGAACTGATTGATCTTGATACACTTTATTCTCCTCTGTTACACCAGTTTTACACTGGTGATGGAGTTCCACTGACTTGACAGGAGCCTCTCCTGATTTACTGCTGTGTAAATAAGAAGAGAATCAAGCTCATTGTCCTTTCCAAACTAACTAGTCCTACCCATTTTAATCTCTTGTATTAGTTATTATAGCTCATTATTTGTATTCAGGTAGCACCTTGCTGCCCATTCATGATCAAGGCTCCATTATACTAGACACTGCACAAGGACCGTCCCTATCCCCAATCCACAGTGCTTATTATTTTTGCCGTCTTCCCCTAGATCTTTTCTATTTCTACAATGCTTTCTTTCAGACAGTGACCCTCAAATGGATACCATGTCCAGGCTGAGGATGTGCCATTGATTTATATAAATGTTATAAAATTTTCTCTATTACTTTCTATTGCTTTCTTAATAAACCCTAGCATTCCGTTCTCTCTTTTGACCACTGCTGTGTACTGAGCATATGTCCTCATTGAACTCTCCACAGTAGCTTATATCTTTTTTTTTTCTTTCCTTTCTCCTGTGAGGTTACAACTAATTTAGAACCCATCATTGTGTCTGAGTAGTTTAAATTGTTCCTCCCAAGGCACATTATGCTTGCACCTGTTTCAGTTGGATTTCATTTGCCATCATGTGGGCCACTTACGTACCTCTCAGAGGTCCTCCTGGAATTCCTTGCAATTCTCCCTAGCCTTGATTAACCTAAACTAAGAAAAGAAAAGAAAAAAGAAAGTTCGTGTTGTGTTGTGTAATAAATATATCGAAAGTTTGTGTTAGCCCCTCCCACTATTCACCGCGTTCCATGCTGAAAATCACACCTTTATTGCTGCTGTTTGATTCCTGTTTTATAACTAGGATTTAAGCCATGAAAGGGCTTCTTACCTCTCACCCTATCTCACCTGCCAAGTTTTCCTTAATAGCTCCTTGTGAGTGCCTTTATGAAACAGCCTTTTGAAAATCTAAATAAATCATCTCCCCCACTTCACCTTTATCTATTATTTTGTTAACATTTTCAAAAATGTTGAAAAGGATCAAGAGACATCGTCGTTTACCATATAGAAGCCATGCTGGTTTGTCTCAAGCATCTAGGGGCATTGTAACTCTGGCTTCAAGGATTTCTCTGTTATCTTTCCTGCAATTGAAGTAAGGCTCGCCAGACTGCAATTCCTTGATCACCTTTCGCACCTTTATTTAAAGGGGGAGACAATGTTGGCCACCCTCCAGCCCTCGGACATGACACCTGATTCTAATGAAAAAAATTGTATCCTTTTGTTAGTAGCTCAGCTATTTTGCTCTCCTTCGTTCCTTCTGAATTGCTGTCTGGTGCCGGTGACCTGTGGACAATTCAGGGCCTCATTCTGCATTCCTTACTTATGGGAGTAGGCCCACTGGCTTCCGTGCCCTTCCCATTCACTTGAAAGAGACTACTCATGTAAGTCAGGGCTCTCAGCTCAGGTTGTACCTTCTCAAGTTGTTCCATTAGCTCTGCCATAACAAATATGATCGTTTCCATTTTACCTTGTGTTCCTTGAGCTTTTTGTTTGTTCATTTCCACCTGTTTCCTCGCCTTCACAAGGGCCGACTTTGTAAGTTCTTTGGGGCAGCTACTATGTCTTTTTATTACATGTGTGTACAGCACAATGGAGCACCGATCCCTGACTGGCATTTCTCTCACAATGTATCACTTGCACTACCAGTACAAGACAACCCTGAGGTGAAGACTCGTCTAAAAATCATCTAGTTTTTTTAGCAGTTTCCTTTTGTGGTTGCCCCTAGGGGCCTGGAAGACCACCTGAGCCTCCTTGGAGTTACTTTACTTGGAGTAAATCAGGAGTGACTCCACTGAAGTATATGGCGTTATACCCAGGTAAAGTCAGTGGGAGTGGGAGGAGATTTGAAGCCATGGACTCTCCTGTGGAATGTCCCCTTCTGCAGTGTTGAAAGTGTTCTAAGTACATTTGTAATAACTTAGCTGGGCATCATTGACCTCTTATAATTTAGCTTGTGTTCCATTTTGTTCACACCCAACAGACTAGAGTTTCCTTTTTGGAAGGAGACCTGAGTCCGCTCTTCTCAGGGGCCATTTCAGCCTAGTGGTTGTATCTGGATGAGAGCTTCTTAGAAACCAAATATCAAGATCCCTGTAGTCAGGCTCATTGAGAGAAATTTGGGGCCCCAGTACATGAGGTGTGCAGGTGGTCGTGAGCCCCACTCCTCTTCCTCCTATTTCACTTTATTTACACAAATGTTTTGGGCCCCAGTACAATTCCCTCCCCCCCCCCCCCCCGTCATTGTCATCAGCCCTGCCATTAGTATTTTTGATGAAACAAAGAGTCTCTGATTTTAGCGAAATGTTTTTCCTTAACAATCACTGCTGAGATTTTCAATGGATCCTAAGGGAGTTAGGTCCTGGTGAGATCTTGGTACCTAATCCCCTTAGGATCCATTGAAAATCTCATCCTGCATCTACAAGATGATGGGGCTGGACAACTGATTTGGTCCCTGACAGAGAGACTCTCAAGTTCTGTCCATCTCCATATCTCTAGCCTACTTCCTGTCAGATGCCTTTAGGATCCACAAGATGGCACCATGCCACAGCCCCTTTAAAAATCATAACCGGGACAAACAACCTCATAAAATGAGCAGCTAAAAGATGTCACCAGTGGGAACAAATAGAATCCAGTTTTGTTTAATCCTGGTCTTTATCCTCAAAGTTATAATTTCAGCAGGTAATATCAATGTTTATTTTAAAACTTTTTTCCCTGTTTTTATTGATGTAAATGTTCACAATTGCATAAAATTATGGATTTTAAGCACTATTGTCTTTTTATGCATTTAAATTTTTGCAGTTGGGAAAATTATGGGGCGGGTGGGTCAGACAATAAGTATTTAATATGACAGTAGATGGTAAGCTTTAAAACCCTTAAAACAAAAATTGTCAACATCACATCAAAATCAAAATCAACATCACATCAAAATATACTAAGTAAAGATCCTTAAATCAAACGTTAATAAGTTCTCCAAGTTTTTTGTACTTTGCCTTTCTGTGAATTTTGATTATTATCGATTGGAACATTTTTTGTCGGTTGTGAATATATGATGAAATTGACATTTACCGACACTTACTGATAAAACTCTCATCCTTCTGAACCTAATTATACTGATATTCTCAGGAGCTGCTCTACAGTTCTGTCCCTCTTCACTTCCCCATATGATCTCTTCACAGTTACACCTTGGTTCAGTCTTTTTGGTGGGTCATTTATTACACCTGATGGGACCTTCTGCGAGGCCTTCTCAGTTTAAATGCTTTCTGTGATATCCATGCAGTCGGTCCCTAAACACATCCCCGGCATGTTATATGGGTCTGGTGTAATGCTAGCTCTTTTAAACCACAGAGGAAGCAAACACTGCTAATTTATGCCCTGCTTTTTATTCCCAACATAATTTTGATTTTAATGTTCCATCTCCACCACATCAATATCCTTTCATCACTGGCAAGTTAAAACAAAAAGTAAATATTTCATCTCACGTTCTTTCTCTAAAAGGGTCAACCTAGAAGGTTCACCAGAAGCACCCTGGGAGTATGCAAACGAGACATGACTATATTGTATCACTCCGGTGCTTTATGGCACATCAAGACATTGTACACAAGCATCAGTATGAGTGTGAGATTAGCTGCATTGGGAAGTGATGTATGCTTGAATATAGTAAAGTAAATTTACAGTAAGACAACAGTGCACTGCAAAATTTCAGACTTTGCTTGGCGTTTCACTCTTAGGATCACAAAGGTTTATTTAAGATCTAAAAATCAACTCCTGCCTACCCAGGTACTTAGTGATACTTATGTGAGTACACGGTTCATTGCAATTCAGAGAAGGTAAGGAGTCTTTTCATATGTTCTGTTTGTACAGCACATCAGATGATGGGGTCCTGGCCCATGACTACTACTAAAAATAATAAATCATAACTAATAATAATTACCTGTAGTGGGCTTTGAAGCAGGCCCAAGACAGGGCATTAACTGAACAAAAATCAGGATTTAGGTCCTAATTCAGAAATGAAACACTGCTCAGAATAGCACTTGAGCATGAGACTTCAGCACTAGCTTAAAATTAAGGAAGTGCTTATGTGCTATATTGAATCAGGGCCTTAATGCTTTGAAGTGTTAATCTGGTGTTGTCTTCCCTAAAAGAAGCACACTGATCAATGAGTCAGAAATACTAGATTGTGCCAGCTCATCCCCATCTGAGCATTTTTCTGTATCAGGAAATTTTCCGATTTTCAAATGCATGTGTTTAAGCTAATTTCTGGCACATGGAAAGCCCAAATTCTCAACTGGTGAAAGCACATGTGACTCCCTGCAAATCAATAGTGTTGCATCTGCTTACAATGGGTCAGTGGAGAATCTGACCCTCTCTTTCAAGGGTCTGTTTCTGCTTCTCTCAATCCAAGGGCTATACATTTGACCAACCACCAAAAGGCATGGCCAAAGGCATGGTTTTTCTAATGGGAGAACTTGCGGTGGATTTCAGTACCTATCTGGGATGGTCTTGAAGCAAAGCCCCTTAGGAGAAAAAACTGGACTGGATTACAGTGTCCACCTGAAATGGGTGCTAGAAAGAGAAGAATTTAGACCAGACTGTGGTCATAACCAGATTTAGGATGAAATCCTCTCTCCATTTAAACCAACAGCAAAACTCACACTGATTTCAGTGAAGCTAGGATTTCATCTAGATACAACTGCTGGAAGACAAAGAACCTGGGCTGAATTGTTATGGTCGTCTGGAGTGACCTTTTGGTTTTAGGGTCAGGGGTTTTCCTCCCCCAGTAGCATTGTTCTTACTTTGGTATTTGGAGAAAGCAAGTCATGCAAGTAGGTGAAGTTTTTGTTAAATCTTGTTTGACATGCACATGGTGTCTGTACACGCATATGGATAAATAAGCATTTTCTAGTGTGAATTAACTTGGAGAACAAGGCTGCTAAATAAATACAATTCATAACCTTTCAGATTGACATTATTTCAGCAGGAATTTAAAAGGGACTTTAAACCACGGGACATTTTCTATCCCCCAAATCCTTGGAGAGCAGCAATTTATCAAATGTGCGGAAATCAATCACAACACGGGCAGAATATTCACCGTGAAGGAGGGGAAGTAGGTTGGAGTTGGAGTTGGGGGGAGGGGCAAAGAGGGGGAGGGAAAGAGGTGTTCTGGTGCCATCTAGTGGGGAGAGAGATGCAGTTCTGTGCCACTGAGACAATTTGAAAACAAGGCGGCTTCCGAGTCTCTCCTCACTTGGTTTACGTTCAAGCCTTTAACATTTAATATAATGGTTAGTCCTGCCATAAGTGAAGGGGACTGGACTAGGTGATCTCTTGAGGTCCCTTCCAGTCCCATGATTCTCTGATTTTTGAAGTGACATTCATTGGGAAATAAAATCTGAAGCAGCTTCATAAGTGCCGGGTAACGGTCAGGGGGATCTGATACATGATTAGCCTCTTTACTTGGCTTTTATAGCGGCACTTAGGATACCAAGGTGCTGGGCAGCTTGCAAACACGACAGATCGATTAGTTTATTCGCTTAAATGTGAATGAGAGAGCCCTTGTGGCTGAGGCCCTTCGTTTATCAGAGATCTCAGCAGAAGCCCTGCACTGGTGCTGAAAAACCACTGCCTATCTGTCCAAGGAGCTCCCAACGTAACCTGGGAGGGTGATGGATACAAAGATAGCTTTACGCCACTATTATAGTCCCTGCCAATCTAGGACCAGTTGTGTCTCAGGCTGGTCCCCTGATATAATTTAGAGAAGCCCTAAGGTTTCTGTAATTCATGCCAATTTCCCCAAGGGACCGTGACTTCAGCCAGGGTTTCATGGCAGCTGGTAAACTCCAGCCATGACTCCAGACCTCTGGCCACACCTCCTAGGCCAGCATCCAAGGAGTCAGTGTGTTATAGGAGCCACTAAGCTAGCTCTATGCCACTGCATGATCCCGCTCACCTTGGAGTGACCCTCCCATAGCTGGCTAGGCTGCCCCAGCGGTAGCGTTCCTTTGCACCGAGTCCAGGGGAGAACCTGATCTCGTCATTCCAAGGCCATTCCAAGGTAAGAATCCAAAATTCAGGCAGCAAATTGAGCTCCCGACACCCCCTTAGAACCGGGATTTAGAGAAGGCAGCTAGGTATGTCACCTAGACCCCAGATGCTTTGCAATGGTATGATGCAGAAAATCCATTTGAAACCTTTGCAGTGCCTGCCTGGGATATTTGCAGCTCCTTAGTTGTAATGTATAGAAAACCCATAGCTGAGGCCTCTGCAACATGTGAGTGGCTGCTTGAAGCTCTGCTGTATTATGATAATCTGCAGCACTAGCTAGATGGCTCGGAGTTAAGACATAAACAGTGCTGCCTGCTCTTCGACCCAGGTTTGGCAGAGGGGTGGGTATGTTGGTCTCTTTGGGGCAAGGTGTTGGTTTCATCCTGCACGGACAGGGAAAGAAAGCACAATGCTTGGGTCTGCCATTAACACAAATCATCCTTTTTCTAACAGTTCAATCCATAACTTGGCTTGGCCTTTTCAGTTTCTGATACTGGAGTGATTATCTACTTAAAGCTCCCCTGGTCAGGGCAGCTGCAGAAGGAAATGGTTTCGAGTGTCCCATCATCCACCCTGTGGTTCTTGATTGGGAAGGAAAAAGGGCAATTGAACAGCACACAGCCATAAATGTTTTGTCAGTGCAAATGGATGTTCACGGAGCCTTCCTGAGAAATTTCCACTCTCGGGAGGGGAGTGACAAAGTTCAAGGCCAGGCAGATTAAGGCATTCAGCCCTGCACCAGGGAGCAAAAAAGCAGGAAAGAAAGAAAAAGAGACAAAACTGGTTGGAGACATGTGAAAAGAGCCCCACTGGTGAGTGAGTGTGTGTTATGGGGCCTCCTTTACACTCAGCTAGAGACGACGGAAATCTGTTACAACCCCAGCGAGAGAGCTTTGACCCAGCCCTTTTATCTCTGGGGGTCCCAATTCAATCCACACTTAGTCAGTCAAGACGATGGCCATTAGGCTCTCACTCTGAATCAGACCTGTGGTCAATCTAGCCCAGTATCCTGTCCCCAAGAGTGGCCAGTGCCGGCTCCTTTAGAAGAAGCAGCAAGAAAGCCTGCAAGAAGTTTAGGGAATAATCAGCCAATAGGCAAAGATTCTCCCTAGCCCTCATTAGTGAGAAGTTGGGTTTATGCCCTTAAGCAGTTGGTTTGTATCTCTGCCCAAACGTTCATTTAAAAAAAAAAATCTTACTATTGTAACTCTTATTATCCACATAATCTCATCTTCTTTTTTATCTGAATCCTGCCAAGTTCTTGTCTTCAGTCATATCTCTGGCAATGAGCACGAACGATCCTGTCATGTATGCAAATGTTAATTACTTTTAAATTTGCCACCCTTCCATTTCATTGAATATCTTCCTTGTTTTTCACCAGATAATCTGGAGACAACTGCAATTGCACTAGGAGCCCAAGGCAACTTTGATCTCTTGAAGACGATTAAAAATATGCCCAAGATGTGTCTGGAGTGTCCTTTTGTTGCAAAAATGAAAGGAGAGGACTGCAGAGATCTCAGACAATAAAATGTTTTCTAGATTGAGTGCACTGAAAAAGCTGCTTTTCCTGGTTCAATACAATAACTGCCCGGTTTCTTGCACATTTTAAATCAGAGTTTGTGATCAGATTATGGATTTCCTGGTGCAATTCACCAGATTGGACTTGCATACTTCCTGTGGAGTGGCTATCTAGTTCACACTCAGAAACATGTATTTATGCAAAGTAAGTATGGGCATTTGTTGTGTCTGTGTGAGTGAGAAAGAGAGATAGAGGACCTTATATTCATCAACATGAGAAATACTCTTGTTGCAGAGCTCAATGTATGTGCAGAGTTAAATATGAATGAAGGGAGGGTGGGAAATTTAGGTCAGTGACAAGCTGCTTCCCCTGGGCCTTTGGGGTTCTGTACCAGGGGCTGTTCGCCCAAGAATGAATATCGAGCAATAATCCGGAATGAAAGAGAAACTAGTGCATGCAGATGTGGAACTTAATTTTGCTTCCAGTTAAACAGGTGTAAATCAGGCTGAACTCCCTTCATTTCAGTAGAGTTACTAGACTAACATCAGTGCAACTGAGATCAAAATACAGCTGCACATCTGTATCCACATCTGGCCAGGGAACTGTGGGTAGGATCTGTCGGAAAATATAAAACTGACCTTATTAAAGCCTTTAGTGAGACTGAATTTCCCAAGCTCTCAAAGATTCTGTCCAGGCCTGAAAGGCAAAGAGTGAAGATTGCCAGAACAAATGATACCTCGGGGACAGAAAGTGCTGAGGAAAAACACAGACACACGCTACTAAATGACTGTGAGGGTTTTCCAGGCAAATATCTGTAGATGAACAAGGTCTGCTCTGTGCAGAATAAAGATGAGTCTGGTGAGTCTTTATTATGTTACTGTGTGTGGCAGAAAGAGTGAGGAATATCTTTTTTTTAAAAGAGACCTAAAAGTTATCTGCTTGCACCATTAATGAACAAGAGAGAATTCTCTTGCACAGATCAACAAAGGAGGAAAGAAAGGGCATCATATCAGGCTCAGTGCTTCATAAAATATGAGAAAACAGTGACAGCTCTTCTCGTCCATAGATACTATGAGCCTGAATCTCCATTGGCCTGTATCATGTGCAGTCATTAACACCTGTGCAAAGTGAAAGTAAAATGCTAGCCAATCAGATGTTCAGATATGATGGCGACAAGAACCATGTAAGCAGCTATATACGTAGACTGCTGTATATTATATGCATGCACTTAATTCCCTGTCCAGTTCAGGGGTGAGGTTCTAAGATGGGGTTGTTTGTTCGAGCCTATTAGAACAATATTGCAAATACATGTCTGAGTCATCCAGGCAGTTTTGCATGCCTTTTCTCCCGTCTGGCTGCTTATGGTGCATTCTCTCTACATCTAGCCCATATTTCATGGGCACTTTTTCTTGTATTTTCAAAGATTATTGGCCGTTATGATGTAGCACATTTTCTCCATTAGCTGAGCATTTAATGGAAGCCATTAACACAAAGCAAAACACTAAACAGCCCCTCCCTCAGCATGTTATGGGATTTGCTCATAGAAGTGAGTCATTTTCTATGGTAAACACCCCTAAATAAGACACAAAATCAACACGTGCCTAAGAAAAGCCTTTTAGGAGACCATAGGAAGAAGGATGGTCCAGTGGTTCAAGTAGCTAGCCTGGGACTCAGGACATCTTGGATCATGTCCTTGCTCTGCTAAAGACTTCCTCTGTGACCTTGGGCAAGTCACACACTGTCTGTGTCTCAGTTCCTCATCTGTAAAATGGGGATTATTGCACAACCCTACCTCACAGAGGTATTCGGAGGATAAATACATTAACCATTATGAGGCACTGAGGTACTACTGTGATAGTACCTAAGATAGATTTAGAGATGAGACACTCTAAACCTTTTTGCATCGTGTAAACATATAGATAGGCCGTTTCTATGCCTTCAAATATCTGCTAAATAAAATGGTTTATTTGGAATGATTGATTATAAGAGCCTCGCTCATACATCCAAAACATAGCGATTTACATCCCATATTCTTTTCATTTGTAAGGACTGATATGAAAATCCTATCTTGTCTTCCCTGTGATTTATCATTTCTGAGACTCAGCCAGTTATCTCCATGGGTTCAATCTATAGCTCCAAGAACTGATAACATATTATATTATAATATTAAAACCGTGCAGCGCTTGGAGCTGCAGTCAAAAGAAAAACAAATACGGGGTCAAATCCCGCAGTCTTAGTTCCTCTCCAGTCAGAACTTCCTACTGAAGTCAACAGAGCTGATTCCACACTGTGGAGTTGTTCAGGGACAGACTCAAAGACCATGGGAGTCCATGGGCATCTTTCTATTGATTTCAATGAGCACCGAATCTGGCCCTTGCATCTGTGCAAACTAGAGTAGCAAGGAGTTTGCACCCAATTGTGCTCACTTTGCACAGAGTAAATGATGGCGTCAAGTTCCAGGCAGTGGAGAATCAAGCTCAATGTGAGATTTGACAGAGTAAAAACAGCAGGACTGGAATGACCATGCCCCCATCTCCAAGTTAATGGAGAGTCCAGTGAGGGCCTATTCCATATCCCATTGAAGTCAACAGGAAAGCTCTCATTGGCTTCAATGGGAGCTGGCTCAGGCCCTAACTTTGTTTTTTAGAACGCTATAGGGGATGTTGATTTTACCTTTCCAGGCTCCAGTGGGTTTGATTTTCCCCCCCTGAATC
Source organism: Emydura macquarii macquarii (assembly GCF_026122565.2). NCBI lineage: Eukaryota > Metazoa > Chordata > Testudines > Chelidae > Emydura > Emydura macquarii. Next base: position 14,215,270 of record NW_027130828.1, read on the forward strand.
TTCTAACCGAGATAAAAAATAGAGTATCTGAAATTTGTGTCTCTGTGCGGTATTAACAATCTCCATTTGCCCGGTGGGATATAGACTCCTGATCCTGGTAAGGGTCCTTCTTCTAATCCATCTCAATCGAGGTATCTTAAAGAGCTAAAATGAGTGATTAGAGGCATTCCTGCTGTCACTTGAACACACTTCTGAAAAATCAAATCGAAGTTCAAGGCTTCATTCATCTAAAGCAGCCTCTTGGTTGTGCTGGAACTTGCAAGCACAACGTCTCTGTCGGGAGGTATTTATGTATTTATGGAAAAATTAATGCCTCTGTTCTCCTTGATGGCTCTTTCATTGTACTTCCATTTTCTCTTGCAGGTGCTGCATGTAAAATACAAGTTAGCACTGCAAATTGGTTTAGCTGCACCTCGCACAGCGAATGATTCCGTATGAGTCTGAAGTTCTGAGCACGGTTAGGCTCCATTTGAAAAATGCCCACAGATGTTCTAGTGGACCAGCAATGTCAAGTCAACACAAGGGATTTCCAAGTGCATGTCACACTAGGGCCTGGCTAGTTTTCTAATGTCTTGGGGAGCCATTGACAGCTGCTTTGCTGGGAAGGAGGCAGAGTTTCTAGCCAGTGAGAGATGAGTTCAGCTGAAAACTTGGGAGAAACCTAACCTAATGAGATCCGCTTCTCACATGCCAGGAATCCTTGTTCCCCTACATGACCTGACTCTCTCACTAGTGGCAATTACCAACACGTCTTGGAAACTAGCTGTGGAAGATGGATTATAGCAGGAAACAAAGCCAGGGGTGGGAAGGATATGGCAAGGGGGCTGGCAGTGAGGTGGTGAACAAAGGGAGGCTGTTGTCTCATAGAGAGGCATCACGCTGATCTAGCTCTCATGGGCATGATAGAGGCATGAGTGATCTCAGTTGGCTGAGGGGAGTGAGAGAGGTGGGGTTTGCTCAGGAAGATGAGGAGAGGCTAGGACGGGGATTCGTTTATTAATCTCCAGGTTCGCAGAGAGCAAAGCACGAAAGATGAGGGTGCAAGCAGATGTACATTGGCAGAGTTGTGTTGAAGCCATTGGATCCACACTGACTTAGACCAGCTGAGATATGACCCCTGGGTTTTTTAGGCCAAATGCTAGCACCTCAATGATGTCCAATGGAGTTTTGCATGAGTAAGGACATCAGGATGTGGTCCCTGGCCTTTTGTGTAATGAGAGTTAGCCCATTTCAACACTTTGCCATCCTCCAGGGCTCTGCACTCCAGGCACCTCTGAGTGATGCAGGGCAGACCAGTTGCACCAAGAAAGATGTGCGCATCATCTGAAAATGCTCTGCACATTTAAATGCCTACAAGAGTAGCTTGGTCAGTTAAAAGGACTCATCCAGTCCTCTGCCATGCCCAGTCACAGAGCACCTGAGGCTTTACAAATCTCATCCAAAGGGTCCATCTTCAAGTCAATGAAAATTGCCATTAAAGGACCCTAACTCCTTCACTAAAGAGCAGCAGAACCTGGGCTGGTAGCAGCAACCTGTCCCTCACTTTAAGTTGATGGGGGTTTTAGCTGCTCGCCGAGCAAGTGTGCTGCTGATCGAAGCCTGCACTGCACGGGAAGCTTCTGACATTTTTTTATTGTTGTAATTTCTTGTTCACTGCTTTCTGTACAGAACAGCCACGCTGTCCGCTGGCATGTGGCAGGGAGCGGGTGAAATGAGGCGTCAAGGTGAGAGATCAGAACAACACCAGAAATCCCACACGCTGAAAATGCATTGGCTCTTTTTTGACAGCTGGGCTGCTTGTGAATGTGATGTGAACAGCAGCTATCCCGGCGTGCAGCAGCACGCTGCCGGACTCGCAACCTGGAGAGCCCTGGGAACACGCAGCAGATCCAAACACCTGGCACCAGCTGGGAGAAATAAGTGCCCACAGCAGCCCCCGTTACCGACGTGACTAATGCTGCCTCGTGGCACTGATTTTACCTCCATGTTGTTTCTGCTATTTAGGGGCCAGTCATGGTTCTGCTATGCAGGGCTGGGGGAAGGATTTGGGGAGGCCATCTCTGGGTTCTGGACCCTCCACGTACCGCAGAGCCCCCATTTGTGGTGCATCTCTGCACAGCCAGGGAGTGGGAGTGGTGGGAGACAGATCAGGACTGAGCTGGGAGGTGCTAGAAGATTCTCTGTTACAAGGACCCTGGGTCCCTTGCCTTTGACAGTGTGAAACAACAGCCCAGGAGTCTTGAGAGCCATGCAGAGCTACCTGCTGAGAGCAATGCTGGGCTCCCTGAATTCCCGATACTCCTGACGAGCGTCTCAGTCATTCACCAACCCCCGGGGACAGACTCTAGCTAGTGAGGGTCTGTCACACCCACCGCCCCGGTAAAGCTCCCTTCTGGCTGAATGCTTCCCATACTTTTGTGTTTGGAGCGCGCCTCATGGGGCCCTGTGTGCTCTTTCAGCCTCCTGAGCCTGAGGTGCTGCCTCTGGCTGGGGTCTCTAGGTGCAGATCCTCTGTCTGGCATCCTCTCCTGAGAGCTGAGACCCCACAGTCCAACTGTTCAGCCCCTGGGATGAGTGCTGACCCCACAGACCCCCACACACACCCTCCAAAGCATAATCTCACCTTCTCCCAGACCCTGTGGGCTCTCTGGGTTTACAGTTTAACTCTCCAAGGGCATGGAATGGTGAAAGCAAACGGGACACCATCTTCGCACCGGCTTTACTCGCTACATGGCAGCATAAGAAAAACCCAGATCTAGACAAACTAATAAACACACCTACATGCATTTCCCTGCCTCAGTCCCCTTGCCACCCTGGAGAGTTCTTTGGGCTTAGACAGAGTCCTCTGATGTATTCAGTGTCCTTCGTTGGCAGCTCACGGCTTCCCTTCAGAATCATGGACCTCTCCCCCACGGCCCAGGTCCACTAGCTTCTTCTGACCTTGGCTGCTCCAGCAGTTAACCAGGACATCCCGGTTACAAAAGCCTGCTCTTCTCTCCTTCCCAGTGCTTCCTGTGTGTCTCCCTGAGTCTTCTCTGACTCACCAGCCTTGCTGGCTTGTAAAGCCCAGCATCAACTCCTTCATTTCTTTGTTTGGTTGCTGGAGATTTCCCACTACCCTTTCCTCAGCGAAGCTGGAGGGAATAGCTTCTCCCAGGTTCAGCCCTTTCATCGTCCCAAGGGGCCTGCGGGCTTCATAGGCCCCCATTAAATATTTAATGACTGGCTATTGGTCCTGGCATGGCAGAGATGATCTGCAGCTCATCCAGCAAACGTTCCATCCCAGACCCACATGGAGGCATTTCACAATATAACCATTTCATAACGACAACTTCACAGCCTCAGCCAGAATTTATAAACTGTACGTAGGTTCCCCAACTTGTCACAAGACTAAAACCTTCTTCGCCTCTTTCCTTTACTCTGGTCCCGCCTTCCCCACCAACCACCCTCTTTCTTGAGACATAGGGAGAGGCGGGGGGGAAGTCGAACACATCAAAAGTTCAGTATTCCACAAACAAAAACAGCCAGATGCAAAATCTAAAGACGGATCACAAATAAAATACAGCTCCCTGAAGTGTTTGTTTAATGTTTCTCCAGTTCTGATTCCCTTTCTTGGCAAAGGGTCTGTTCTCACCATGCAATGAAAGTGCTAGGATGGCATGCCAAGCGTTTGAAGACTTCAGAGCATTATATGTGAGATTGTATCTTCAGGAAGGGAGCGCTGCGATTGCCCTCTACTAGCTTGTGAAGCTGCAGTGAAGAGCATTCCCGTTCACCCCATAGAAAATGCTGGCATCTGCATTTCCTTTCAGAGCTGCACATCCTGCCTCTGCTCATCCGTTGAGAATGGCATCCTAGGACCTTTCCCCAGCGTGCCCACTGATGTAGACCCCAGGGTCCGTTTCCCCTTCTGTACAATCCTGGGATTTCTATCCCATGGTTCCCACTGCTTTGGACCTCAGGCTGCTTTTTGGTCTGCTGTAAACATGTTCCTGCAGCACTGGCTGCTCAGTGCAGAATTCATGCTTCTTGAGTGATAAAGTCTCTGTGGATCGTGGCCAACCGATTGCCTCTTTGTCCTCTGAAATGGAGTCCTTTGTACTTCTTTAGGCCAGGCGGGGGAAACTGTGAATCTTTGGCTTTGAGCCTTTATAGCGTCCTATAAAAAGAAATGAATATTTAAAGGGCATGCCCCCAGCTAACAAGTTTCTTTAAGAATGGGTGTACTTGTAGTCACACTCCCCCAAAAAAGATGTAATGGCGCACTTCACTGGGGAGCTGTGGTTAGGAGAAGCTCTTGCTGATAATCATCTCAGGTCAAGACCCCTTGCACTGGAATGAGTAAAGTAAAGTTAATTTCCACAAGGAAATAAACCTGGCCATGAGAACAGGTGAGAAAGGGGACAGACGGCTATGTTAGCAAGCAAAAAGGGTAGCAGAAATGTCAGAGAACGTCCATGGCCTTGGTGGTGAGACTGGAAGGCTCCAGGGACTGATAATGAGCCACGGAGACTTTCACGTCAGTGATTCAAAGCCAGCCCAGATCTAAGGCTGTTTGATGGTCGATGTGAAATGAGGTGATGGTTCCAGTCTCGTTTCAGCTAAAAGAGCATCCACATCCCACCTGGTTCTTTGATGGGAAACTCAGCTGTCAGGACAAGGAGTGAGCAAACCGTGGAACGGAACTTCTCACTCAGCCTCGTGGGGTGTCATTGCAAGTCAAGGCCAAGACACATTTGCGAGGCATGGTGAGAGAAGCTACGTGCTATATCTGGTGCAGCTCAAGGGTCAGGGAGAGGACGTCAGGCTCCAGGGCTGTCAATCCAACACTTCTACTGAGAAGTGAAATTCACAAGGAAAGGTCACTGAGAGAACAGCCTCCAGGGATCAAGAGAAGTCAGATCAGATACCAGTACTTGGCCACCCAACATGGTTTGCTACCTCCACATTCCAGCTATGAACATTGAGTTCAGTTCATGGGTGATTTCACCCACACTTTCCCCTACTTTCTTATCCTATGGCTTATTATAACAGCCCCAGATCCTAAGCAGTGTCAAACTGCTTGCTTGCTTTCTTTTTACCTGCCAGAGACATGGTTCCTCCTCTACTCCCAAATTACACCTCCCAGAGGCCCTGAGTCTTGAGCACAGAATGAAACCCCGGGACCCAATGAACTCTGAGAAATTCCAAAGAAAGGGGGAAAGCAAAATGGATTTTAATGTATACGTAATAATCAGTTCCACCTGCAAGTGGGGAGGGTCCCAGAGCTTGGGATGCACTGCAATTAAACTACACTGCAATTAAACAGCCCCTTAATCAGAGCCCCATGAGTCCAAGTCAACTGACATGGGGCAGCCGCTGGTTTTTAATTGCAGTGTAGACATACCCATGGTAGCTAGCCAAAGCACTCAGTGGCTAAACCTGTCCTAAGGAGGCACCTGCTGTGCTAGAGACAAAGAAGCCCAGCGAAAGAACCAACTGGTTTGAGGGAGGGCAGCATCCCCTAGGATCCTGCAGGGATAGGAAGGTGTGCAGACTGGAGCAGATTACAATGCCTTGCTGCTTCAAAGGGTACCCTGAATGAAGGCACACAGTCCTGAATAGTCCAGCGACAAGGGCCCTGGAACAGGAGTCAGGATGTTGGATTCTATGTGCTGCGTGTTCCGCTTATTATAAGAATACACTATAGCATTTTACCATATGTGGCCCCCGAAATATTGCAGCCTCCCCTAGAGTTACTGTAGTGAATAGGGCCCTTACTAAAATATTTTTATGAATAAGGGATTAACTTGCCCTGATTTAGGGTCAGATCGTGAACAGATATCTCCCATCGGTGAGTTGCTATCCCCAGAGAAGTTAGTGGGACTGTTTGTATGGGTTACTGATGGCCAGTGTGAAAGTAAACAGAACCTGGTCCTTAGCTTCTCTGTGGCTTTCTCCATCTGTGTATTGGGGCTAATGAAATGAGAAGTCTCTTCATGAACAGCGCTGTGGAACTGCTATGAGCTGTTAATGCAGGGACTTGCTGCAGCCTGCAACAGTCTTTTGCAGGGACAGGATGTGTGCTGATGGAAACTATACAGATGTGATGCATGACAGTGAGGTATGCTGCAATATATCACGAGGAACCAGTGTATTGGAACACAGGTTATACTGGTTTGCTGCATGGCAGTGTGCAGACCGCTATATAGGGAGGCATGGCAGCCCCTCATCATGTGCTGCCTCCCAGAACTGCATCCTTTGGGCAGACTATACTTGGATAGAGCTACTAATTTACTTCAGTTCAGCATGGGGTGCAGCAGTGCACTGACAGCACAGAGGCAGCACAAATTCGCCATAGGCATGAACAGCTGCACGGGGACAATCGAAGAGGAAAAAGGTGGTCTTGACACCAACCACCAACTCCTTGCAAAATGCTATGCAGTCACCAGAATGCACTTCACCAAGCCTGAATCCTTGGGAAACTGACATTTATTCCTAAACCCACTGGAGAAGGGTTATTTTTTTTTAAAAAATCCATTATGGAAATGACTCCAAAGCCATGCAGCTCTTCATAGTGGCAGTTATGGCCACTCAGAACTTGCCAGGAGCATTAGGGCTAGAATGTAAAGCCTTTTATGCTAATGGACGTTTCTGTTGGGTGTCAGCAATAGCGCGTCTATGACATAGAGATAAGCGGTTCAGAGTCCAGCTAGTAAAGGTAAGCAGACTGAATGCACATGCGCACACATGTATCAGTTCATCACCATACACAAGTCACAGATTTGGGCCCTGATTCTCCATCTCAAAACAAAAAGGTGTCTGAGCAAAAGATATGCACAAAAATTCACTACCAAGGAAGCATGCAACCTATGGAGTGTGTACTGCCTGTCATATACTAAGAACCATAAGTAGTAAGGCCAACCTGTGGTCCCTTTTCCTATAAAGGCAAATGGCTTGTGAAATATGTGCCAAGGTGGCATGTGACAACCAGAGGAGGAACCAGTAAGGGAAATATTTATCAAGGCAGGAAGTGGTATGCCTCCACAGCACCCCCTGTGGGAGAGAAGGGGCAATAAGAAGAGAGTGAAACTGAGCACCACAAGAGTTCAGCTTAGTCAAGGGTGACTAGTAGAAACTGACAAGAAGGGGAGCATGGAGCACATATAGTAAATTCTGAGCTTTGTGTGATGGGTTATTAACTTGCATCCACATGCCACTGCCCCAGCAGATAGATCCCACACTCAGGTGCATAGCTTAAAGCTGGGTCTGCTTTAGCTTAGACTCTCCGAGTGATGGTGAACACCACATTCTTACTTAAGCATGCAACATTGGTCTGGTTGTGCTTCCGCCGCACGGTCATTCCTTGCCTCGGTTTGTGAAAACAGTTTGGGATGCTGGTCTTAGTGCAAAGTACGAGTAAACCCAGAAACACTTGGGAGGTGGCCAAATAGCACAGCGAAGGGGCCCAGATAAGCACACAGGTAGCTAGAAAAGCTTTCTGATTTCCATGTACAATGCATGCTTTCCTGGAGTGTCCATTAGCAATTTCCATCTATTTTTAAACAGTTTGCGCTGTGCCGCCAACGACGCAGTTGAATCTCTTGTGTTCAGTAGGCAATTCCGCCACTGACGGAGAAGCCCCTTTGCATATTCTGTATGCGTATCTCCTTTTCCGTCCCTCTCTCTCTGCAGCAACCCTAATTAGGTCATTCTTAAATTAGGCATAACAAAGTTGTCGCCCCCATAATGCAACACTCCTGCAGAGAGCAAGGAGCGGGCTCAGCATGGGGGAGTCAGTGCCCATTTACTTATTAGATGCTTGTGTGTTAACATAACAGGCCTCTGCGGCTGCCGCCGCCCAGGTGATGGAAATCCAGAACATGCCAATTGTCAAGAACACTTTTCTCCATGAGCTACCTGCATTGTGTTTTTTCCCCTTGCTTTCCTCCCCTCGCTAACTTGTGAGTTGCAATTATCTTAAGTGAACTCTCCATACATTAAAGCCGAGGGAGAGCGGCCCGCCTAGCGGAGACCAGTCTTGTGATTGGACATGCTGGGGCTGATAGCCCTCTTCTTGGCACTCAACCATTTCTTTTTGACTTCAAAGCAAGAAACAAAAGATATTTCAAGGACTTCTTTGGAAAATCACCATTAGATATGATGAGGCGTAGGGCCGTTTCCATGGCAATGGAGGCTTTTTATATTGTGATCATTGCTGCAAAATGGAAATTTCCTTTTGTCTTCTGATGTCTGTTCACTTATGTTATATATGTTCCTCCCCCCCCCCCCCAAAAAAAAAAAAAAAAGAAAAAAAGAAAAAAATATAAAAAGAATTAGGACTTTTGGTTAATTCCTTAAACTCCTTCACCTTCTCGCCCCATGCCTTATTGTGTGTGGGAGGGGTTTTAACTTGTGCAGCAAAAGAAGCAGCTGCATAAGGGTTTGATTTAAGTGGGTATTAGGATTTTTGCTATTTCTAAGAGTCTTTTTCAGAGGCAGCCAGCAGCAAATTGTGACATTAAACTGGACACCCAAGATGAGCAGCAAGTAGTCTTGCAGATCCAAACATGTTCAGAAGACATCTCCCTGTAGCCACAACTTACTCCCCACCCTGGGCTATTTTGCCAGATGTCCTAATATCTCTTTCTTCATCCTGGGTTTCTTCTTTGCTTTGCCCTTTGTCACCCTTGCCCACAGGTTGCATGAAAAAGCATGATGGGACCAAAGACAAAAACGCCACAAAATGATGCCACTTTTCCAGAGGATCTATAATTCTTCCTTCAACCAGGGGTAGGCAAATCAGTTCAGATACACTGAGAACTTGGCCGCCATCCACTAGATAGTAGAAAGTATCCAAGGTCGTAAACCCTTCAGCCAAATACTGTTCCCATGCTAAGTGTGTGAAATTATATAATAGCCAATCTCAATTGTGTGACCTATCGATGGCCAAGATGGAATAAACGATTCTGGCAATCATTTGGTTGGCTTTACGTCCCGCATCCTTTCAGCAGTGGTGGAGTTGACACTATAATTCTTCCTTCAACCAGGGGGGGTGGGCTGGACCCTTCAGGGAGGGTGTGGGGCATTGTTTGTTTCCATTTTTACAGGCACCTCTTTGTTGCCAGGATCCATCTGGGACCAGAAAAGGAAGGGCCAAAGCACCGTGGCCAAAAGCTGCACCTTTTTTTCCCCCCATTGGAAATAGGAAGCCCTGGAAAGCTTCTGGATCTCTATTGCCTAACGGTCTATGCCAGGGCCTACCCAAGTCATTACTGAGATCTATACATACGCTGTGCCACGGTGCCTGATAGTCACCTCAGTGGGCCAAATGGGGGCATTTATCTTCCCGTTGCACCTTTCCAAGCCCCTGCTGCCTCCCAAATCCACTCTTGCTTCTCTGCTTTTTTATATCACAAAGGTGTTCCTGCCAGATCCTGCTCAGCCTCCTCCATCTCCAACACACTCAGTGGCCTTTCAATCATGACAGTGACTGCAGAAGCTGCCCGTAAAACTGAAGGTTTATCTTCCACCAGTTTCCCCATTTGTTGTTTTATTGTTGTTTCACTGCCTGTTGAAGGGGGTTTCCTTTTCTCTCTCCTTCCACTTGCATAAAACATGATGCTGTATTGTGAACAATGCAGGAATACATTACATAAATTTCCCTTTGATATCCAGCATGTTTCCTGCTGTAATGGAATCTGAGTAGCATAACCCCCTCTCTCCAACATGTCAGATAATTCTCTATCCACTCTCCATTAGGATAAATGTCTACACGCCTTTGAAGATCATAAACAGCGTGAAGGAAGAGGAATTTATGTAAGGGTGCTCCAGTGGGTATAAGTGGAAATAATTGGATAGAATTAAGAAAAGGGAAAATTTAGGCTGACTAGCAGGAATAAAAGCCTGAGAGCAAGGTCTGTTAGACTGGGGAGTAGCCGTCAAAGCAAGACATCTTTTAGCCTGGGGAATAGACACCAGCAGATGATGGTGAAGTCTCCATCTGGAAAGATCTGTTACACTGGGAGATTCCAATTTTAAGCTGGACTGGATGAAATAGTTCGGAAGTTAGTGTAACTTTATTTACCCAGGCCACAGAATGTGCCACCCAGCATAAGCTAATGCATACAGTAGCTATGAAAGACTGGAGGGAAGAGAGCCCTGGTTACCCAAGTGCTACCCATCATGTTTTTATTCTGATTGGTAGGTTAGATTGGAAGTGAACATATACACACAAATGAGTTATCATCTAAATCTCAAGAGTGACAGAGTTGACGTGATCTGTCAATTCGAAGCATCTTTCCTGGTGGACCCGGGGGTAAATCCTGGGGATCTCTGCCTCAGTTCAGAATCTCTGGGCCGGTCAGCATTCAAACAGTGAAAAGAGAGATGGAAAATTTTCCTGTGACTTTGTTTCATTTCATTCAGCTTCCAAGTCTACAGGACGAACTTCCATGCAGGTAGCATTTTCTAGGTGACAGGGCTATTAACCAATCCTTTGTATTGCGATGTTCCTTGATGGCCTATCTGATTTTGATAGTCCTTCAGGGTGGGTCGGGAGAGGGGCAACAGTTCAGAAGTTCAGAGCAAATATTTTCAAAGTTATATAGCAAAACTTACATATTTTCTTATAGCCTGGAATACTGACATTACAAGTGAAATTGATGCATGCGGCAACTTACAAGTATTTCACAGAGGCTAAACGCTAAATACATTCTTATAAGACATACCTATTTTGAGTAAAACTAAGATAGGTGAACTGGTCTGGTCTCCAGCTGTGAGTTTGTCAGTTGTTAGCTAATGCCTGCAGCCTGGACAAGAGCTGGCATCTGGCCTGCCAGCATCACAATATCATTCCTAGACATTTCTAACAACTATCCCTGAAAACTCAGCTTGGAATGTGAAAGACAAGGTGGGCTCTTTCTGGATCATGCCTCAGCCACCGTAAAGAAACTGGTGTTCGAACTTCAATATCAATTCTGTGATCAGGAAGACAATTCATCTTACCTGTTCGATCCATGTTGCATCAGGGCTCCTTTCTGGATTATACTTACGTGGATAAATGTATTCTATTTGTAAACCCCTCTCCGCTTGCTGGGACTCCAGAGTGTGGACACTTCTGGCCAACAGCTACATCCATTCATCTCTAAAGCTATTAGAATACATGCTCTTTTGAAAGTGCCTTGCACTGGGACTCCCCATTCCCCTTGCCATCATAAGCACTCAAAAATTCTTCCAGTTTACTGCCTTCATCCCTTCTCTCGGGTGCCTGCTGATCAGATCTTCTCAATAACATGCTAAGTTGTTTCACAGACGTTGATGCATTGCGCTGGACTCCATCGGCCCAGCAACCTTTGGGATCAGTGCTGGGACTTGTGCAGCCAGACAGCGCAACTTGTCTCCATCGATCAAGAAGCAAGATTTTATTGGCCGAGATGGAGGCTACAGGTGTATGCCAGTGTCACAGTTTTAAATAAACACAATCAGTTTGCCCAGCACTAAGCAACTGTTTCTGAGAGCATGTTGGTAAATGTGTTTATAAAGCATGAGAGAATCCAATCCATCAGCCCTCAAAGAGCATAATCAATATATTCCAATTTGATCTTAGAGAAGTTTCGCCTCTGGGAAGTTTAATTTATTTCAACTCATGACCATGAAAAAATGAGCAGCCAAAGCACTTTGACAAAATAGAAGAAGCGGATGATGTTGTATCCAGCACCCGCTCCATTTCAATTTTCCATTTTACCTGAACAAATCACTCCCATGACTTGAATGACCATGAAAACTGATGGAGCAATGGAAAAAGACGGCAGGCCAAGGTGGAGACAGAAGGAATAAAATATGGATGGGACCCTTGAGATGCAGGGCTGCTGAGATGCTCTGCTGTGTTAGTTTGTTTGATACAAGGGAGGCAAGAGAAAAAACTAAATGGAATGGTTAGTATTTACGGCATGAGATAAATTAGCTTTCAGTGGTATTTGTATCCAGGTATATTAAAATGCTCTGACGGACTAGGTAAATATACCAGGCTGGTGTTCCCCACAGATGTCCTAGACCCTGCTTCCTCTTTAAAGGTAGCACAGTAGCTAACTAGGTGAATTCCTGAAGTCTAGGAAACTGAGCCCAAGTATTTTCCCCTGCAAGTGTGAAGGTGTCACAACGTCTGGGTAAATTAGTCCCAGAGATGGGTTCCTGATGAATACCTCTGAACTAAATGCCCTACTGAAAAGTGGCATGGTCATCAGTTCATTAGTGTCTTTGAGTCCCAGCCATTTCCCCTTCCTCTCTGAGGACCATCACCGGCTGATGTAAATCAGCATAGCTCCATGGAGTTCATCACTTTACATTGGCTGAAGATCTGGTTTTCAGTCTCTTCCTATGAATAGAGAGCACCTCAAACTTCAACACACCATCTTAAACACAGCCCTGGAGCAAAAGCCTGTTCCTTTGAAGCCTTTAGCTCATATGTGACAAAAAAACTGTTTTAACTGGTGTCACCATTTTCATACTAGAAAGTAGGGGTAGGAAGGTGATTACAGGTGAGGCAAAACAAAGTAAAGAAAAGAATGCTGTTGCAAAGCATCATGGATATCTTCATGTGAATCAGCAATGAGCGAAAACATGCAAGAGTCAGAGATGCATACGGAGGAACAACCAACATATTGGATTCCTATCAGAGAGATATCTGAGAAATCCTCTTGGATCCGCACAGCCCATCTGGAAGGCTCGCGAGAGTAAGTTATTTCAGAAACATTGCGGTTCTTCTTGCTATCAGGCAAGCTAGGAAGATGTCAAGGGTCAGCCACCCTGGCCACATTGCACAATTTCAGATTCTGACCCACAACCAGGAAGTAAGTGCAAGAGCATGTGAAAAAGACAATTTTTGGACAGAGGTTCAAACCTAATTTTTTGTTTTTTATTCAAACTGATGTGATCAAGCCTAATGCAAATTACCCTCCGGGGCAAAGCGTGACATGGTGGCACCCAACAGACACTGCTGCACTTTAAAAGTAATCCAACATTTTAGTGCCAGTGCTTGGCATCTACTTTAGACTGGCAGACCATGCCTCTCTCATTAGATCAGTGCAGATGGATACATAATGTACTTCAAAGTTTATTTAACTAAAATGCCATGTAAGATAAATGGAGCATTTATCTGACTAACCCACTAAGGAGTGATGCCAAAGGCTGAGCCTGCCATTCTTGCTATTTACACAGTCTTTAATGCAAGCTATTTCCTATTTGGAAGCTGGATCAGAGCAGGCCACCATCTATAAGACATAAGGAGATGCCAGTCTGGATGGATGCTGCACTGGACTAGCAGGTATCATCCCATGGGAAGAGGTACCTGACTCTCTTCTTGGATGCCACTTGTGTGTGTAGCATGTATTCAATTTGGTCATCCCCCTACATGTTCAGAAGGGATATGAAGGAGGAGGTTTTGTTTAGTGCTAATTTGTTAAGACTTGGATCCAGAGTCCTCAGCAAATGCAAATCACTTGTTTATACTGATGCCAGGAAATGTAAAATCAGAAATAAATGTGTTGATTTTCCTTCCTCCAACTGCATTTCAACCTCATGCTTTCTACTTTGATGCTTTCTCCCCAATCTTATTTGATATACCATCAGACCATCTTTTTTATGTCAAACATTTGCTTCAAAGCTCCCTGTAGCCTGCGCTAGTTGTCAAAAGTTGGAAGGAACACGTTTTAAGCATTCAGCAAGCATTCTTCCGAAAAGAAAACCACTATTTCTAATGAGTGTTTGAGAGCGCGGTGCATTGCAGAAACTGTTTTCTAAGATCTGTCACAAATGATTTACTTTTATTAGTTTTAATGGCCCTTAGCTACAGGCACGGAATATAAGTGAAAATTAAGATATTTTTCACAAGATGAAAATAGATTTCAATGAGAGATGGTGGGCTTTTTCCCTCCCCCAACCATTGCTCTTTCTTTCTTTCTTTCTTGACAGACCATCTTGGTTCTAGGAAATTGCTCCGTGATGCTACAGCACACAGACATCCCTCTGCAAAGCATGAGTTCTGCTGACAACAGAGGCAGTTTTGCTAATTGTACATAGTGCTAGTTGCCAGCATCGTTAGCGTCATCTCCATTGAAGTGACCTGATCGGTTTTACTGAGATTTGGTCATAGATCGGAAATAGCAAACTGTTCGTAGCCATAACTGCAGGTTTGTCTTCTCTGCTATTGAACCGAAGAACTCATTCAAAACTAACATTTATTAGTTCCCATTCATAATCTTTGTCTCTTTTCATGTCTCTCTCACTCCCACTATCTCTTGAGTTGTCTCATATGAAAGTATTATAGTCTACTTTCCTAGTTTGTGTTTTGACTTTAGAACTTGCCTCAAACCAGGAAGGCACTTTTTAAAAAAAAATGTAAATGCAAAAGTAGGACCAATCCCACATTTATTATTATTGTTTGCTTTGTGGTAGCACCAGGAGATTTCAATGAAAAATCATGGCCCCACTGTGCGAGGGGCTGTACAAATATATAACAATAAGATACATAAGATCTTATTGTATAACAATATATATTGTATTATATATTGTAAGATCTTATTGATAACAAAAAGATACATATAATAAAAAGAAATTTCCTGCCCCTAAGATCTGGTCCAAGAGATTAATACAGATCAACTGCTTGGTGACAGTGGCCATAATATATTTAAATTATACCAAAGAAACAGACCACAGTAGTGTTTAACTTCACAAAGGGGAACTACACAAAAACAAGGAAGCTAGTTAAAAGGAAATTAAAAGGAACAGTCACAAGAGTGAAATGCCTGCAAGCTGGATGGAAACTATTTAAAAACGCCATAAAAGAAACTTAAACTAAATGTATACCCCAAATTAAAAATAATAATAAGAGGACTAAATAGTGACACCATGGCTACACAACAGAGTGAAAGAGACAGATAGAGGTAAAAATGTATCTTTTAAAAAAGGGAAGTCAAATCCTTGTAAGGAAAAATAGAAAGGAACATAAACTCTGGCAAGTTGAGTATTAAAGTATTTGACAGGACAAAAAAGCATTTATAAAGCAACTAGCAAGAGACATGAAAACGAATGGAACATTTTTTGTAAGTACATCAGAAACAGGAAGCCAATCTAAACCACAATGGGGCGTCTGGTTGATCAAGGTGCTAAAGAAGCACTCAAGAAAGACAAAGCCATTGCAGAGAAACTAAATGAATTATTTGCGTCAATCTTCATTGCAGAGGATGAGAGCAAGATTCCCTCACCGGAGCTATTCTTTTTAGATGACAAATCTGAGGAACTGTCCCAGATTGAGGTGTCAATAGAGGAGGTTTTGGAACATATTGATAAATTAAACAGTAATAAGTCACAGGACAAGACGGTATTGGACCAGGAGTTATGGAGCTCAAATGTGAAGTTGTGGAACTACTAACTGTGGTATGTAACCTATCGCTCAAATCAGTCTCTCTACCAGATGACTGGAGGATAACTAATGTAACGCTGATTTTTTTTTTAAAGTCTTTAGCAGCAATCCTGGCAATTACAGGCCTATAAACCTAACTTCAGTACTACGCAAATTGGTTGAAACTATAGTAAAGAACAGAATTTTCAGATACCTAGCTGAACACAATATGTTGAGGAACAGTCAATATGGCTTTTGTAAAGGGAAATCATGGCTCACCTCTCTATTAGAATTATTTAAGAGTGACAACAAGCATGTTGGTCACGCAAGGGTGATCCAGGGGATATGGTGTACCTGGACTTTCAAAAAGCCTTTGGCAAGGTCCTACACCAAAGGCTCTTAAGCAAAGTATGCAGTCATGGAGTAAGAGGGAAGGTTCTCTCCTGGATCAGTAACTGGTTACAAGATAATAAACAAAAGGGTAGGAATAAACAGTCAGTTTTCATAATGGAGAGAGGCAAATAGTAGGGTTCTCCAAGGATCTGTACTGGGACCAGTGCAGTTCAACACGTTTACAAATGATCTGGAAAAGGGGTAAACAATGAAGTGGTAAAGTTTGCAGATGATACAAAATTACTCAAGATTGTGACTCTTCACAGTCTGCTTTGGACTTAACAAAGGGATCTCACAAAACTGGGTGACTGGGCAACAACCTGGCAAATAAAATTCGATGCTGATAAATGCAAATTAATGCACACTGGAAAACACCATCTCAACTATACATACAAAATAATGGATTTCTTGATAATTGCCCTGTTCTGTTAATTCCCTCTAAAGCAGCTGGCACCAGCCAGTGTCAGAAGACAGGACACTGAGCTAGATGGACCATTGGCCTGACCCAATACAGCCATTCTTATGTTCTTATATTTTTAAATCAATGTTCCCATATGAGGATTTTCTCCTGCAATGACATCCTGCAAACCAGCTTCCTTCAGCTTCCTCCTTCATTTTTAGGCCTTGTGCTGTACCCCTGAAGTTCAGTAATAGCTTTATATTCTGTCTGCCACCCACAATAGTACAGTGTGGGTCTCTGTATCCCTCTAGAGCCGCTCTGCATAAGAGAAAAGCCACCCGCTGATGGAGTCATTACTTTAGCTCCAGCAGTAGAGGCACAAATGCTTTTAACCACCAAGGTTTCAGATTCAAACCCGGCTAATAACATCAGAGGTGTCAGGTACAGGTGTATGTATCTATCTATGGCATTTTAAAAGCACCTATCTAGACGGTACATGCCCATCCAATCCAATCAACTGGGAGAATCAGAAACCATAACACTGGCATTGTGGACTCTCGTATTTCTTCTCTGACTTTTGGCTGCAATTTACAAGTTAAATGCATTGCTGTTTCTTTTCCTAAGAGCTGGTGCTGCAAACTCCATCTGGAACATGCTAATTGAACGGGGCCTTTTGCCTGTTACATCATCCTCAGTAATAAAGATTCCACAATTAAGAAACTAATTGATGATTGTATTGATGATGCACAAGGCAGCCTTTCTCTGTCTCTCTCTCACACTCCACTTTATTGGCTGTGTGGTGTTAGGAGCAGTAACCATTTGTTTTCAACAGTGAAGTAAGCAGCTCTGATACAAAGACACACAAGGGGACAAATTAGGCTCTCTGGTACTCCAATGGAAATCGAGAGTAATTCCATTAAATCAATGGAATTACTCTGGATTTACAGCAATGTACACAGGAGCACAAATTGGCCAAGAGAGTGGATTAGTGGAATAAGAAAATGCTATTTTATGCAGTCTCTTTCCTGATTTCAGCCATACTTTAATAGTCACGTATAACTAGTTAATAACTCATTTATTACTATTAAAGAAGCTTTTCAACACTTATAAATGCCTTAATCAATCTATTAAGCCCCACCTCTCATACCCAATTTCCTTCGGCCTATGCAAAAGTTGAACTACATTAAAAAATGACCAGAGGGATTTTATATGACCAGGATAAACTTGCCTTTTTCTAAAATTTCTCATGCTCTGATGAGTAGGAAAATGACGGACACTGGACAGTGTTCTATGATGACATTTCAAATGATAATGGTCCCATCATAACGGAAACAACCAAGTTTCTGTCTGTTTTATCGTCATTTGTGTTAAGATTATAGGGCCAGGTCCTCAGAGGGCATAAACTGATATAGCAGCATGGAGCTCAGTAGTGCAAGGTGGATTTACGCCCACAGAAGATCTACTTATCCAAAAATAGTTCCAGATATTGGATGACAAGGATCCCCCTGGTCTAAGGTGCTGCAAAATCTCATTTAAAAAAACCAACCAAACAAACAAACATAGCTGAAGTATTTAAAGTTAGAGAACTGCAAGAAAGTGAGAAAGTGTCAAACACCAGCAAATACATACGTTTCCTATGGCTTCTTTCCAACCCCTCCATCCCCTGTACAGATAGCACAGCGTTCTCCTGTCGCTATCATAGAATCAGCGCCACTAGCAGTGGTAAAGTCCTAAGGTAAATCTGTAGTGTAGCCGCTATTACATTTGTTTTATGCAGAGAAAGTCTTGGGTCTGATTTGCTAGTGGAGCCAGCAGGTCCTCATGCTTCAGGGCTTAAGCCAGTCTTTAGTTATTAGGCTGAGACCTAATGTGGGCGGCAGGTTATCCCACACTCGCCTACTGCTGGGTGCTTATGCCTTCTCTGCTGCATTTGGTGCTGGCCACTGCTGGAGAGAGGATACTAGCCTTCATGGACCTTGTGTGCCATCCATTCTGGCAATGACCATGGTCATGGTTTTGTTTTTGGTTTTTTTATTCCATCTTCCAGGAGCTCCCACTGACTGTAAAAACACAAGAACGGGCCCTATCCATACAGGAATTGACTCCCCTGCCCCCCACACACACACACACCCACCCCTGCAGCCACAAGGCAGGGAGGCACCAGGAAGCTGGTCATTCTGTGTCAGGCGGCCCTGGCACAACTTAGCGTAGCCTCTAGCCTTTATCTTATGCCACTAGAGGTTCAGCGCAGCAAACTGGTACTCTGCCACGCCCCCTACATTGCCCCACCACGCCCACTCCCATCTCATCTGAGGGGGGCACAGCAGAAATGAGAATCAGGCCTTTAACCCTGAACCAGGGGTTAATACAGGGAAGTCCTGTTACCTGGGGCACACAGGAGGTCAAACTGGATGATCACAACGGTCCTTTCTGGCCTTACAACGTATTCACCTTACCTGCACCTCCCCACAGCCTCTTCTCACGTAGGCTCTGGAGTCCTGCAGCACCCGCCACACAGTCTACAAGGACTCATGACCCAAGAGCAGCAGCCAACAGGCTCCAGACTCTTCTGCTCCCGGGAAAATAAGTCCTTTGAGCTTAATTCAGCAGCTGACCGGCTGCAGATGCTGTAGATGCTGTCTAAATTCCAAGCACACACGCGCATACATACGCACACACAGACAGCTGAGCATTATAACGTTTGCTGCTCTGCTCCGAATTCCCTGGCTCAACAGACAACCGAATAGCAAGGGAACAACCCTCAGTCTGGCACTTGTACAAATCTCTTAAATCCTACCTTAATCCAAACTGTACGTTTAGTGCACACTGGATTCATTGACTACGCAGCTTTTTCTTTTTAAGTACACACAGAAGACAGGCTACCAAAAAGGCAGCGTCTCAAGTGGCTGAGTGGAGACGGCTACTTAATCCATACTTGAAACTCTTTGTATATCTATATAGAAAAGCAAAATAAAAGTTGCTAGCTGTCTGTCAGGTTTTTGTTTTGCTTGGGTTTTTTTGGGAGGGGAAGATCATGTTCCCCTCCAATTCCCTCTCCCCTTCCTCTTCACCCAAAGGAAGATGCAACAGGGGAGAGCAGGAAAGCAATACAACAAAGTGTATAGCACATTGTGTAATTGAAATGAACCATAATCACTAGTATTAAAGACAGTGAATCATTCTAATCGAGCCGCGCTCCGCAAACAATGAAAAATTATGTGCCAGAAAAGCTAATGCTGGTTTTAAAATGAACAGAAATGAGGCGAAATGGAACCTCACTCTTTATTCATGAAGGTCAATTTAACGTGATTATTTTTTTTCCCTGGCATCACAGCTTCGTGATTACTGTTGTATACCTCAGTGCTATTTTCTAACCTAATAACAGTAAAAAATAACCAGCTGGTGATGATTCTGTTTAAAGCAGAGACTAAATGCTTACAAAAACCTGCCACTGAACAGTTGCACATTCTAATCAGATAAGCGCATCCACATTCCCAATAGGGTCCATATTTTGCAAATATCAACGGGATGACTACATAGAGAAATTAGATTATGCCTCGGACATTCAAAACTCCGAGAGATCTGCATTCAGTCAATCCTCCTGGGTGAAATCAAACCCTCCATAGACTGAGCCAGGCACTTTTAATTCATCCTCCTCCATATCTTCCCATAATATTTACCATCATGCAGCTCAATCACTTTAGGGACTCAGAGTTCCAGTGGAGAAAAGCAGTTCTGATTCTCCTCTGGCTCATACCAGCTTTCTAGTGGCGCAACTCCATTGGCTTCAGTTGAGTTGCTCCCAACTTCCACCAGGGGAAGTCAGAGGAGAATCTGTCCCTTGCAGTTTATGTGACACTACCTAATAAAGGCTCTGCTCAAGGCACTTGGAGGGAAGCTGACACTGCTAATAATTGATAATTTCTAGTCTTGCCAATGAGAGTTTTGAAATTCAAGAAGGGGACAAGGGAGGAGGAAGTTAATTAAGGAGAGGGAAAAAAAGCCCAAACAATTGTCTGCTCAGAACTAACCAAAGAAAGTGTTGTTTGTACTGGGAAGAAAGCAATGTCTTTTGTTTTGTTTATCTCTAGGCTGTCAGCAGGTCCCATCAGCAATGTTGCTTGGGTTATGGTTTACAAATCCAAATCTTCTTTTTAATATTTTTCGCACTTACCTCATTTTTTTAATTTCACAAAAATCCCAAAGAGACAAATTAGGAGAGAGGCAGAGCTTTGCCATAGAGCGTTCATTAGATCAGCGCTAATAACTTCTTTCAGCAACCATGGATAGCGTCTGACATCACAACTCAAGCTTGTCCGAAAGCTAATTATTTTCCCTGTTATAAAACAAAGGTTCTGTATCAAAGGCCCATAATATGACACAGTACACACTCCAGATGCACTGATTTGCTAAATAAATCAACTGTGTCAGGGAGGAATTTGGAGGAGAAATTACAACAAATTGCAATTATACTTGCAGTGGTACACTATTTAAATGTATTGTCAATTTGTTGTGTCATTTTCCAAATTTCTGGGGGGAATTAAAGAGGAAAAACTCTCATCTATTGGTATGAGAAAAACACTTCCCTCCCCCACTCCTTACTGCTTCTTCCAGTCTGCAGATGCTACTATAACAGGCTTTATAAAAAATTTAAATGGTGTCATAGGAAGGCAGACATAACTACCAGGAACAAATGGTTGGAGACGGTCCCTGGCAGAACAGATGAAGAGACATGTTTAATAACAGAGAGCATCCAAAACCCTCTGATTTTGTTTTCTTGTTTAGGCTGTTATTGGAGGATAGAACTAAGTAATACAGTTGCGTGTTGGATTTTATTTTCTTCTTCCTCCTCCCCGAGTGGGTGCTTTTTCGTTCCATGCTCCATCCTCACTGAACAATGCCCAGACAGCACCAATGACCTCCCCTCCCAACCGTCATACAAGTCTATCAAAAAAAAATCATCAATGTTCCTCTGCGACACTGAGTGAAATGTTTAGAGGGACCCTAACCAAAACTTATCCTCAGTAACTGACTTACCACTTTCTAGAATTCTTCCAACCTCTAGCATGCTAGCTAGCTAAAGGGAAACACAACTGTGGGATTTGTAAATTACAGGGGCTAAGGAGAAAGTCGAGGTGGCTTGGAGGCGTGCAGATCCTTTATTTCGGTGGGGCGGTGTCTCTAGAGAATCCTGAGCATTGGTTGTGAGAAAATGGAAGGGGAAAGTTCCCCATGGGACCTCTTGATATTGGGAACTGACTCTGCATTCTTAGAGGCTCAGGGACCGCTAAATCAGGGCAGGTCATTAAAACCCTCTCAGCTCCTGACTTGAATTCATTTCCCTGACTCCACCTCATTGCTCTTTAAGATTACAGGTTCTGTTTCCTTACACTTTACCCCCCTTTCTTTTCACTCCTTAATTTGTTTGCTCGGTTTCTCCCTTTATCTCCTTGTGTCTGTGCATATTCATCTTCTGGTTTCTTCCAAGCGTCCTGTTTGAATGTCTCCTGCTCAATCCTCTTTTCCATATCAATGTCATTCATTTACTCTACTCTTTGCACGCACTTTTCCTTTCATTTCCAGGGTTTGTTTCTCTTGGTTTTTATCTCCAACCTTAGCCTTTTGTGTTTCCACCTGCCCCAGGAGTCGGTTTGTTATTCCAGTCTCATGCTTTTTATTGAGTTATTTTCTTTGCCGCAATCAGTCTCTAAATACAATCCAGTAAAGATACAGCAATGATTTTTGACAACCTGACCTTTCTCTGCTTTCTTACACTTGTTTAATTAGGTACTATGTGCAGCTGTGACTTGATCTTTTCAGTTTTCCAACCTCCCCACCCCCACCCGAAGGAAAAAAAAAAGATGTTGAAAGAAGGTCATTTTTGGCAGATCTGCCAGTTACATCAGACACTGGAAGGCCAGCAAGTCCAATGGGGGTTGGCAGGCGGTGGTGTTTGTTTTATCTGATAAGTTTTAGAAAACTTTTGATTTGAGGAGGGAGGTGGGCTTGGAGGGCTCACAGGGTTGGTGATGGGTCACAGAGATTTTCACCTCTACTCTTCCAACTCAAATCCAGGCCCAAAAGGTAACTGAAAATCTCCACCTTCTAGAGGCTATTCAGTGGCCCATATGACAGGCATTACTAGTGTTTGTATCCAACCCAATACCAGTCAAGTCCAGGGAGTTGTTCCATTGTGCGTTGGATCATGCGACTAGTCAAGCTTCTAGCAGACAAGTGTCCACCTCACAAACTCATCAACACACCTTGATATTCACTGATAACCTTACCAGAAGCAGCAAGACCAAATACTGAGCACAGAAAAGCTTCTGTGCCTGCCCCAGAGGTCGCCCCTCAGAAGAGATGCCCAGACAGCATGGGGAGGGGGAGAAGCTTGAATAGCTGATGTGTGCTCGGACCTTTAAAATAGCAACTTTACATGCACACATGATAAACTCTTCATTGTTTGGTGGGAAATCAAAGGACTTTATCATTGCCTTGTGCTCAGTGGTGAAGGGACATCTCTGTACCATGGCCTTTTCTCTTGACTGATCTTAAAAACATGAGAACAGACATATTGGGACGGACCAATGGTCCATCTAGCCCAGTATCCTGTCTTCCAACAGTGGCCAATGCCAGGTGCTGCAGAGGGAATGAACAGGACATGGCAATCACTGAGTGATCTATCCCCTGTCATTCACTCCCAGTTTCTGGCAGTCAAAGGCTAAGGATGCCTTGAGCATGGAGTTGCATCCCTGGCCACCTTGGCTAATAGGCTAGCCATTGGTGGACCTACCCTCCATAAATTTATCTGATTCTTTTTTGAACCCTGTGATAGTTTTGGCCATCACAACATCCCCTGGCAATGTGTTCCACAGGTTCACTGTGTCCATGATGTTACTCTTCACTTGTAAATGTCTACAGCAGTGGTCCCCAAACCTTTTCCACTGTGGTCCCCCCTTACCTGGTCCGCACCTCCACTGGGAGCCATGGTTGGGAGCCTGGAGTGGAGCTGCAGTTAGGGGCCGTGGCCAGGGCTGGGGCCTGGAGCTGCAGGACTCTGCTGGGGCTAGGACTGGGAGCAGAGCAGGGCTGGATGGTGCTCCCTCCCCACCTCCATGAGGGCTGGCTTGGCCCTCCTACACCTCACCGAACATTCCTCCATGCCCCCCTAGGGGGCACAGCCTATAGTTTGGGGACCACTGGGTATGATCCCAACACAACATACATGTAGAATTCATTTAAATAAGTGCATTCATTTCAAACTGCAGCCTGCCTCAGCTTGTATCCCCCACCCCTGGTTCAAAGCCTATTGAAGACAGTGGTAGGCCTTTTGCCTTCCTACAATACTGCTGTCCTCATGCAGGCAGATCTCCCACTGACTTCCAGGTGCATGAGTTACTCGTATTGAGGTATGGATATTATTTGAGCAAAAGGACATGACAAACTGCCTAGCGGTGCTGATTAATGTGTGCCCTGGGGAACAGTGCGGCATGAGGTGAAGTTAAATACCTCCAATATGCATTACTCAACACAGCCACACCACCTGAAGTGTCTCATTGTGGTTAAAAAATGGATTCTCTTTTAAAAAGGAGCATTTTTAATGTTTCCCATTAATTTTCTCAGCAAGCCTTACACATTCGCTATGGAAATCCCCAGCCTTTCACCTTCTAACCAGCTACAGGCATCCAATGTAACTTTGACAAGGTGACATATCTTGGTGCACACATTCATTCTGAGAGTGCATGTCATTTAACTGATAAACCATGTGCCCGATGGAGTTCTACTGTGCACGCATGTTGTGGCCCTTTGTAAATCAGTGGATTTCTGGCCTGAGATTAGGGTCATCTCTAAGAATCTTTCCCACCGACTGGGCCACCAGACAGTTGCACGGGATTTTCCCAAGCTCTTGTAGTAAGCTAGTGTAAATCATTGTGTCTCCATAAAAGTCTCTTTATGTCACCTGAGGATCAGAACCCTCAAGTTCTCTGCAATGTTAATATTGCTCCCTATTTGCTAAACTGATTTTTGTGGTGGGAGTAACCTCCACAGAAGCCAATGAAATTCTGCGTGCTTCGATGGCCAAATCATGAAATCAGTCTTTACTCAGGCAAATTTGCACTGAATTCAATGGGAATTTGCCTGAATATGGACTCTGTGGTTTTCCCAGTGATTTGCAGGATTGACTTAAGTGAGATTACTCACATGTTTAAAGTTACGCATGAACTTTAAGTTCCGATCCAGCAAAATATTTGTCTGTGTACTCAAAATCCTCCTACAACATAGTTAGACAAATCACGCACAACTTGTAGACCATACTTCTTTTCCTTTTAATTGTATTTTGATTAAGATTTATGGATTCTAAAGATCAAAGATTTAACACGTGGAAATAAAACAGCATCCTCTGAATGTATTCACAACAGATACCAGCTACTGCTATTCATTCTTCCAACACAAAGATCCACACACAGATACAAACAGCTTGGTCATTCATAACATGCTGCTCCTCAGAAGACCAAACAGATAAATAGGGAAAACAACATTTTCTAAAAGAAATAACTCTCCTTTGAAATGTATCCACTCTGTAAAATATTAGCCCAAATGGTGAACTAAGGAGCATTGATGCTTCACTTTAAAAAATGCTGGTCTTGAGTTATTGTAGCACCAAAAAACTTCCTTTTTTCAGAGAAGAAAGCAGCTTCAGATTATTTTTCGGGCATAGTAGGGTAAATTTTCAAAATGCTAGTGTTTGGCTTATCTCTTTGAAGCTGCAATTTGTGCTTTCTTTGCATGCATAGTGAACATTGGGTATAAATCTGAATTACCTGAGTACTCGGGCCTGATTCTGATCTCATGGATACCCGCACAAATCAGGAAAAATTCCACTGAAATCAATAGAGCAGCAATAATGTAAAAGTGATGTGATAGGGGAATCATAGCCCCTGTGCTTTTAGCTGCCGGATTTTCACCTTCAGTCAAGCAGTCAGAGATACACAGATTCCAATAACTTGTCATTCAACAGCAGCAATGCTAAAGCAAGTGCAAATTCTGCAAGCACAAAATGCACCTGCCAATGGGAGATTGCTCTTCTACCTTGTAGCCCTCGGGTCTGTTGTGCATTGCTGTGAATAACAAAGCCCGAGCTTTGCACCAAGGCAAATGCCTGGCCTGATGAATTTCAAACCAGAGCAAATTTTGACATTTTCACTATAAGTTCCTAGGAAATTGAATTGTATACTGTAAATATACAGGTGTACAGGTGTACACTCTGTACACTCTCATCCAGGTGACATTCTTGACTCTTAATAGCTTTCTTTTCTCCCACCCCTCTGGTAGATGTCATTGTCTCTTGAGCTGGGGACTACTTCACAGTAAGAGCATTGAAGAGAGTGATCAAACACAAAGTCACTTGGGTAGAGCCAGCCTTAAGATTTTCAGGTTCCTAGGAAGAGCCTGGTCCGAAGGAGCCAGTAAGGGTGTGGACCCAATTCTATGCTACTGCTCCAAATCAGTCCTAAATGTGTGGATCCAGTCAGAAGAGGAAACTTCCTGTGGAGAGAAATACATAACTGCCACTGTCACTCCGACATCACCCACCCACACGATCCATCGCTGGGGCTCCCTTATACACAGCTGGTTGTTAGCTGCCAGAGAGGCCCCCTCAGGCTATTGGCAAATATTTTAATTTAGAGCAACCCTCAGGCCTGGATGGCCCCAGGAACAGAGAAGCCCAGAGGTGACTTCGAATCACCTTTATGTGCCAAGTGCTTTTTACTTGCAGCCCAAGACTTGGGTCATTTTTCCTCCTCTGGTCCCCCTACTTAATTGAACGCCCAGCTGTGGGTTGCTTTGACCTCCTTTAGTACCTTTTCCAGAGAGGAAAATGGGGCCAAATGTTGTTCTGGTCCCAAAGCTCTAGGAGGTTGGGGAAATCAAGCAAGGAGGTGCTTCTCTCTTCAATCCCATTGTCAGATGTAAAGGGAGGTTGAGGCCTGCTTCCACTGACTAAAAGGGGTATTACACCATGAGCTGCCAGGGCTTTGTGAACCATATGGTTCAAGCAATTGCTTATCTTGCTTTGCTTGAAGTCAGATCTGCACTAGAGGCTAAACTTAATTTCCTGCCCTCGAACCATGCATGAAATATCCACTGATGTCGATGGGTGCTTCCTCCCATGGCGCCAAATCCTGACTCCATGTTCATTTTGCATTCTGTTCTTACTCATTGATGTCAATGGGATTTTTGCCTGTGTCAGGAATTCAGGATTTAGCCAAAGGCTAAAAGGCTGGACATGGACCTGTTAATTGTTGCTGTAAAAATACAACATAGAAGAACACATTTTAAATGCACAGAAAATTGTACAGGTCCTACAAAACCCTAAAGCTACGCTATATATTCTTCAGGGTCACCTACCGGCCCCTTATCCATTGACTATTTACCTGTTTACAGATGCAGAGTTCTCTGGTGACAGGTTCTAGGAGAGACTCCGAATCGGAGTAGCCCTGCAGCAACAGTGACTCTGCTTCTGCAAACCCAGACACACACCCAAATGCCAAAAACGTGAACACTCTTATTCTCAGGCTTTGAGATGTAATTGGAACTGGTGTAAGGTTTGTGCCTGGCTGGGGTAGTGATAATAGCACTCGCAAATGTTCTCTGCGTCTGCTGGAGGCTCCAGGCAGGTCTTCTAGGGTCTGCCAGACACTGAAACTACATCTCTGAGATTGCGTTACTCCAGTAGTTATTAAACTGGACACCACTCAGATCTGTTCTGCTCTTTACGACACACAATGATTCACTATTTATAGGGCCATCAATTCTTTTGAAAAGGGTGTAGTGACTCCAGGCAAGGGACCTGCTGTGACTGTTTGGAAATGAAGCTGAAGCCCTAGAATTTGCCACCTGTCCAAAGGTCCATCCTTTCCCAGCCTCCTGACCTGCTGATGGCAGCCAATGAGTTGCACTCTGGCTTTACAGGTTGCTGGCAGACAAAGGAGACATTGTAGTTGCAGAAGGGGATTAAAAAGACTAGACAAGGATTTGCATAGTTAAAGAGAATAAAGACCTTCCAAGTACACCAATATTCTGTATGTCTGTCTGTATGTCTGCCTCCTCCTGTCTAGCTGTCTGCCAGGCTGTGTAGCTGTCTTTCCTCTACTTCAGGCTTATTAGAGCTTGTTGGGAAATAATTATCTTTCCCCGCCCTGGGAATGTTATGGTTGAAAATGTTCAGGTCTCTCACCAAAACCTGATTTGTTTTTTTAATGAAAATGGAATATTTTCTGGACATTTCTAGTGGGTTAGCGTTACGCGGGGCACCGCCCGGCTGACAGTCTCAGCAGATGCCAGAAGCCTTGAATGGGCCAGTTAGTCCGAACTACATTTCCATAGCTAGTGGATTGTGAATCTGGGTTTGAGTCACATGAACAGAGCAATGTGGTAGAATATGCATTGCTGTCACCTCTCTGCGGTACTTAGTTTGTCTACACAGGGACACTCAGGAAAGGTCATCTGAATTAATTTTGAAAGTGGATTAGCTAAACCACATTAAACCACTGTGTGGACACTTTTAATCAGAATTCAAGTGGCCTTAATTCAGGGCTGGCCTATATGCAGAGTTAGGTAAAAAATCCACATCCCATAGTGATATAGTTATACTGATCTAATCCTGGTGTATACAGCTGTATAGAGTTCCCCTCAACATAGTTCTCACGGAAGTGGATTAGCTACACTGATGGGAGAAGCATAGTAGTGTCTTCACTCCAGCTTTTTAAGTGTAGACCTGCCCTAGGAGCGTCTACATTTGGGGTTTAATGCAGTTTAACTCAATCCATTTTATTTTCATACCTTTAGTCAATTCCGATTATTTTTTCTGAGTGTTCCTGTGTAAACAAGCCCTTATTTTGTGAATGGGAGTCTTCAGTTTTCAAGGCTGCCAGGGCTGCGGCTTTCACCGGCATGAAATTAATTTCCAAAAAGTTCTGTCAATAAAAACAATGAAAAGATTTTATTTGTCATTCCCTGTTTTATTTGGGGGGTGCGGGAGGCCCAGGGGATGTTTGCAAGAAAGTAAAAAAACTGCTAACGTTCCCCCTGATAACTCTAAAAACCATGGGTTGTCTGGGACAAGGACCCATTTTGCAACACAGTTGACGAAAAGGATTCAAAGGTTTTTTGCCAAATTGAATACGGAAAGTGTTGATGAATTTGCAAATCGGATGAAATTCTGTTACATTTCGCACTGTGAACACGAAACCCACAATTTGGCTGCAAAAATATGTTACAAAGTGAAAAGCAGATGCTGCTTTCCAGCTCTGTCACTCACTTTTTAAATGTATTGCACTGCAGACATTAAACACAGCATTTCTAACTATTGAAACATCTGGGGCATATCTTCTGTTTTAACCCAGATCCTTAGGAAAACCCTGAATTGATACTCAAAGATCAATATAAAAGACTGGCAGCTTTACTGAATTCATCCAGTACATAACACTGAAATTCAAAAACCCAAATCTTCAGCCACTTTCTTTTTTGGTGTGTGCACAGAAAGTGAGGGGGCTTCAAAGGGTTCTATCAAAGGGGGTTTAATTCGGCTCTTAACAAGGTGCACATCCATTTTTCAAATGGGAAATCTTCATTTCCACATGCAGAGAGGATGACGGCACACCTAATTACCCGGTTTGTGTGAGCAACTGAGGGATTTGTATCCACAAATAATTGCCCTGGCAAATTTTGCTCAGGCAGGCCTGATGAAAATTTGGCCCACAAGATCATGCCTCTCATACACTTGATCTTGTCTAAAACCTGGGCTAGATTTCTTATGAGCTATTTTTACTGTGCTTTTTCCAGGGTGCTAGGCAAGATCTATCCAGGACATGACAATTTTCAACTCTGGCAGCATCACAGTGTGGGACACTGCAGCTGAAAATACAGAGAGGGGTCAGATTTTCATTTCCATCCCTTCCCCTCTTCCTGAGCACTTATCTCTACACATTCCCAGCACCGCTGTAACCCACTCTAAGCCATGCAAGAATCCTGTATGAGATGAAGAGGCAATTTTAAAAGCAAGCCATTCACCATTCATTGATTGTACATTAATTACCATCCTCTCATTATGTCCTTGTTTTAAATACAATTCTCCTCAGATGTGTTTAGTTTGAGGAAATACTGTTCTATGGTTCTGGCAGACCTGTTCCCCCCACCCACCCCCTAATTTGAACAAAGTGGACTTAATTTGAATTAAACTGTCAAAAACCTTCCACTTAAATTGATTTATCTTCCTCCCCAGCTGAAATGGATTCATTTCTGTGCAATGTATAAGAAGAGTGTGTTGATGGATTGCATTTCATGAAATGGAAACATTTTTTATGCATCTCCATTAGATGCAGCTCAGGTATGCAAAAAAAAGAGAAAAATGGGGGAGGTGGGAGAGAGAGAGAAAGAAGGGGTGTGAGCGCGTGTGTGAAAGAGAGTGAGAGAGCTGGTTGTAGAATAATGAACAAGAACTCTCTTTCACTGATTTTCTGTGGCAGGGCCATAACTCTTAGAGTTGGAAACATAGTGCCTGAGCATTCTTTCCCCCTTGCAGATTCAAATGGTATCACTTCAAGCATGAGCACCACGGCCCTGCTCACTATCCAGCTGCTCATTTAGCTCTCTGGAACCTTCTCACCCTCAACTCTGCTCCGGCGGAACCTCGCATCCCCCCCTGCTTCTGCCATCTCTTGTCATTATAATTATCTGGTGTTTGCATTCCAGTAGCGTTCAGAGGCTCGAACCCATTTTGTGCTAGGGGATCTACTCACATGTCCTGAGAGCCAGATCCTGCCCTGAAAAACTGGCACTCTGGCTAGCTAGACAAAGGGTGGCAATATTCTTCCCATTTTACAGATGGGGACATGAGGTCCAGAGACATTAAGGCCTTGTCTACACGAGCACTGATGCTGGCAAAACTTCTGTCGCTCAATGGTGTGCGGAAAAAAAAAACCCTGAGCAACATAAGGTTTGCTGGCATAAGTGCTTGTGTGGACAGCGCTATGTCGGCGGGAGACGCACTCCACCAACATAGCTACCGCCACTCATTTAGGTGCTTTTACTACGTCAGCAAGAGAGCTCAGTCCAGCTGACTCCAACCCTTTGTCCAATTCAGCTTCTAGGGTCTCCAGAATTAAGAGTTCACCTGCTTCCCCTCCCCTTATCCAGGGGATGTAGAAATAACCTACAAAAGGCGTCTCCTTCCAAAAGTGCTGCTCGAGCATACACCACTACACCCCACCAAGTTTAACCCTACCTATGCCGAATGGAAGTCCTCCGCAAATTCCAAATTCCTTTCGGACAGTGGGTCTAAACCTTTTTCATACTGGGATTCCCATTTGCACAGCAGGGGCCACCCTCCCTCCTCTCTAGCGGGGACGCCCCTCCAGTTTAGCTATATGGGAAAGTTCTTGTGGTCACAACCTCCGGACACCTGTTTGTGACCCCCACCTCTGGCTGAGATGCCACCCTTTGGGCCATGATTTGCCAGGCTGATTCCCCCCCATCCATAGGCTGCAGTGACATCAGTGTCTCAGGGGAACATCTCGTGCAGTAGTGGAAATGTGGCAATCAGAGCTTTTCGCTGCAAGGTGCCTTTAAAAGAGGCAGAGTGGGTGAAAAAAAAAATTGGAGAGAAAAATGAAAAGCTCCAGTTAGCTCCACTAAAAGCTTTTCAATTATAAAAAAATGTTATTGTCTTTATTTCTGCTCTTTCCCTGACCTGGAGAGTGTTTAATGCAGTCGGAACCATTTGACAAACTCAATTAGTTTCCACTTAGAAGAAGGTGTGCTTTTTTATCTGAAGAGTTTTAAATGAACTCGGGCAGGTGTGGTTTGCCTTTCTGACTGATTGAATTAGGCTCCCTCCTACCCATGCTGAGACTCTTCGGTAGCTTCTGTCTTCTGAGCCTGTTGTTTGACACCTTTTCTTTCCTCGCTTCTGGAAAAAGGAGCGGAGGAGGGGATGGGGCTGGGCTTTATAGGCCAATGTCTATAACCCTGCGCAATGATCATGGAAGGTCTCAAAGACAAAAGTGCCAACGTGTTGATTACCAGCTGTGGAGAAGCCAGTGGGGAAGACCTCATTCCCTGGGTGTGCAATGGGGCAGTGCCCTCTAGAAGCTCAATCTGAGCCACCGTACAGAGACTTGGAGGTCAGGGGAAAGGATCTGGCCAGTGGATTTGTGATTATGCTTTGAAATCCTCTAAGAACTATTCTGGGGAAGTCCTATGGCATGTGCTATATAGGAGATCAGAATCTTCTGGCCTTAGAATTGATAAATCTATGAATCTCTGAGTCTTTTCTAGTTCTGCAGGGCTGGAATTCTCACCAGGGCTCAGCAATCTGGGTGTACCTTGAGTGAGGTTCTGTGGCCTGCGATGTGCAGGAGATTACAGTACATGATCACGACGGTGCCAGACTTAACATGGAGTCCCAAACAGATCAGAATGCCCGAGGGGATTGTCTTGCCACCCAGGCAAGCCTGACTATGTAATAGATGGTCACTTTACGCCAAAGAGCACAAAATATTCAGGTTATTCCCAATCCCAAAGGACCAGTCACTTACCTTAGGTCAGTCTGCACCGTAGATCTCACACCAATCCCGGGCCAAAGTAACTAACGGTTTATTAACTAGGAAAAAGAAATAGAGTTATTTACAAGGTTAAAGCAGGTAAGTATACCCACACAAGCAAGAGCCAACCTTAAGTTCAGAAGGTAATAGAAGCTTGTATAATAACCAAATTTTTATGTCCTTTGCGGATCACCCAAGCCAAGCAATTTAGGGATCTCTTGCTTATGTTTGGGAATCTTTACTCCCTAGAGTCCAAACATCATAAAAAGACCCTAATTCCTTCTGGTCAGGGATTTTTCTCTCCACCTTCCTAGAGTCCAAGCTGATGGGACGGGTGCTTCTGCACATAACCTCTTCATAGGGGAAACAATGACACAATCTTTGTTCCACAGTGGTTGCTTTGGATTCAATAGTCCTTCCTGGTGGGCAGGAGATAACACCTTCTGTAGGCATCCAGCATTTTGCATTAGGTGAAGGTATTTTTTTCCCCCTGTCTGGTGAGTTACATTGTTACAGAACAAACATTTTTCAGTTATAGAGTACGTATGACCTGATAGCTTACGGTACAGGTATTATATGTAGGATTAATACATGCAGCAACCTACAAGCATTCCATAAAGTTTAAACACCTTGTTATAACACTAATATCTACTTTAATATACTAACACTCAGGTGAGCCGCACTGGTTTCCAGCGATGCATTTGTCAATCTTCAGTGTGACTCCAAGCACCTGAAATGTGGCCCATCTTGGCTCTTTTGAAAACCTATCTCCATGATCCTAATTCAAAGCCCCTCTAAGTCAATGAGAGTCTTTCTACTGACTTCAGTAAGCTGTGGATTAGGTCCTTAACCAGCAGGAGTGCAGGTTTCAGTTGTGAACATCCGGATAATTCTTGTGCAGTGGAACTGGGCAGAGGTGGGGTGGGATAAATATCTTCACTGAGCCTGGAATTTCCTATTTCATACACTAGGTGCTGTGTAATAGTATGCGAGGACTGCACGTTTATAAACCTAAACTGGATCTTTGTAGAGAGAACTATTTGCAGAGATGCTAATGGCAGCTAGCATTCAAGCCATGTGCACACAGATTGACTGCCTGGTGCCTCCTCCAAACCCTTCCCTCCTGCAACCTATGCTCCTCCCTCTAAATTCCAGGCAGATTGCTACATCTTCTTAAGCACAACTTGGTTGAGCATCACCCCGTTCTT
Source organism: Emydura macquarii macquarii (assembly GCF_026122565.2). Lineage (NCBI taxonomy): Eukaryota > Metazoa > Chordata > Testudines > Chelidae > Emydura > Emydura macquarii. Next base: position 14,248,255 of record NW_027130828.1, read on the forward strand.
CTCTTTCTAGGCCCAGTCCTGCACCCTTGAAATAACGGAGAGAGTTTTGTCATTGATGCTAGAGGTAGGAGGATGTGACCCCCATCTTTGGAACTCACCCATCCCCTTCTGAAGTTTGCTACAAGGAGATGCCAGTAGCCAGTTCCCCCTTTACCCCTGCAATGCTCCCAGCAGGAATATGAGTCAATCCCTGAAGAGAGCTGTCAGCAAGAAATGATTTTGCTGTGATTATTGCTCAGGTGAGAGGTTAGGTCTGTGGGTGGTTTTTGCTTTTTTTTCCAAACCAACTTATTTGCGGAGCAGAACACGTTGGTCTCAAATCCTACTGATACATTTGTCTTCAAACAGCAGATCCAACTACAGAGCGAGATGCAAATTTAATTATTCCACATGTAAGAAACAGAAACAAAAGCTCATTGTTAAATTTGTTCTCCTACATCGGAAAGATAAAACCCAAAAAGATGCAGAAGTGGCCTGTGTGCGCGGAATACATTTCACTCCAAAGGGCTGGAGTGAATTTTTTTTCTTTTTAAAGAGGCTCCTTCCTTTCTATCTGACGCTGCAATAAAAAGTTAAAACACCTATCCACCCACCCGCACCCTTAGCTTCCAATGGGTTTATCGGCATGACTTTACTTCCTGTCAAAACTGATCTCCAGGGATCAGGGCCAAGCTATACAGCATGATCTGGACCTTGGAAAGGGGAGCAGCCTAGCTCAGAGCTAAGGCAAAACGTATTGCTTAAAGGATTTGTTCCACTTGCCTTCACCCAGTTAACAGCTGCTTTGGAAAGTGCCATGTAAGCCAGAGCATCCTGCTTCCTGATTGCCATTAAAATGTTCCTGTGGAAAGGAAGGACTCTTTCTGCTCCCCCTCCTCTACTAGGCCTTGAAGTCAACAAGTTTTGGAGAGGTTAGGGTCTGATTTGGAAGCGTTGTGCACTCTGCCTTTCTCTCTGAGCTTGCTAATTGCCTCAGAAGGCTTGAGAAGAGTTTCACTATGATTGCTGCAGGCCCTTCACCTGCAGGTTAGGCAGCTTTAATTGGACAGGAGCAGAGAAGCGCCAGGGAAGTTACAGATGAAGAGATTTGCACTAGGGAGCAGTGAGTTTTTAAGATGTTTAAGTCATTGTCTCGCAGGCTTCACTCGGTGTTTCAATAGCTTACTCCAAGGTGTAGGAAGACAGAAGCCAAAGAGACCACCTCCGAATGCAAAGGGAACCCAGCCTTCCCAGGGTCTGCAGGTAGGTCTGGGCCAACCAACTGAGCTAAAATAAAAGCAGATCCAAATTTTTGTCTCAAACAAGATCCAACCCTTTATTTTCCATGTTTGTGTTTCCTGGAATTTCCAGGTTCCAGAAAGGACCAGAAGCAGAATAGTCCAAAAAGTCATCAGGAAGGTTGTTCTTGTGGCATTTCTGCCAAGGGATCAGATTATTTTAGGCCACCCCCTCCGAACCTTTGGGTCAGAGATCATCTTTATCGACGTGTGTGTGTGTGTGTGTGTGTGTACAGTGGCTAATGTAACGGGGACGTGATGCCTCACTGGCACTTTTGGACTCTACTGAAATACAAATAGTGAAGTAACTATTATTCAAACCAAACTCAACCCCCAAGCCCTTTCAAGTTCGGCCCTTATGAGGTAAAACTCATATTCATTTAACGATTCACCTGGGGGTGGGGAAATAACACACATAAGGTGGTGGGCTAGCCATTTAATCACTGAAGTTCTGCAGAGGAAAATGCTCGTCCCATTATCCTGAGGCCTTCCTTCCTTCTGCGTCCACATCATGTGTTCTCCCTCACGTTTCCTGATGCAGTGCAAGGACAGGCCTCTCCCTCCATCCTCAGTTTCTCTGCCCACATACACAAGACCATAGGGCCAGAAGAAACTCAATGTCCCCTTCATATAGGAGAAAAGCCGGTCCAGTGGTTAAGGCACTCGGTTAGGATTTGGGCGATGTAGATTCAAATCCCTGTTCCCCACAGACTCCTGTGTAATGTTGAGCGAGTCACTCAATTTCCTGTGCCTCAGTGCCCAGCTGTGAAATGGGAATGACAGCACTTCCCTAACACACAGGGGTGATGTAAGGAGAAATACATTAAAGATTATGAGACTTTCAGATACTACAGTGGTGAAGGTACCAATACCTGTGTGTGAGAGACAGAGATGGTCTATCAGGAGAACACTGAAATTCAATGCCCTTTGGCAGCTGCTTCTCTTCCTTTCGGGGACGCACTTAATAAAACCTCCATGCTCTGTATTAGGGATCATGTCAATGATGTGTCTTATGAGGCCTAAAAAGACAACTCTGTGAAAGCTCCTGAATTCTGCTATTGGAATATGGCACCCATCAAGAAACGGAGAGATCCCTCAGCCCCCTCCCAGCTTGTGTCCTGCTTGCTTTTCACTGAGAAAGGAGGGAGAAAGGTCCTAAACCTGAGAGGAAGGATAGCCCGATGAGGAGGGTGCTAATCTAGAACTTGGGAGACTGGGTTTGAGCCTTTGCTCTGCCACAGACTTCCTATGTGACCTTGAGTATGTCATTTAGTGCCAGATTTTAACAAGTACTTAGGTGCTTAAAGATGCAGATAGGCACCTAATGGGATTTTCAGAAGTGCCTAGGCACCTATCTCCCATTGATTTCAGTGCCTGGGTGCTTTAGAAAGTCCCAGATATCCTTATAAATCTGTTTGTTATTCTCTCTGTGCCTCAGTTCCCCATGTATAAAACAGGGATAATTGCACTCTTCTCCGTTACAGGGGTGTGGTGAGGATAAAAGTATAGAAAGAACGTGAGGTGCTCAGATACAACAGTAACCGAGGCCCTCAAGTATCTAAGATAGATAGAGACATGGAAATGGGTAAATATGCAGAGATTAAATGCAGTCAAGCGGTTCTGTATTGTGCATTTCTAAAGGGTGATGCTATTCATCTCAGGCACTTGCTGGTTGGCTGGCAAAACACACACTGAAGAAGGAACTGGAAACTAGAGATGGTTGGGAAATTACATTTTTTCCCTTCAAAAAAAGGGTCAGCGTTCTGTAGAAAAATTGGAAACCTAATCAACTTTATTTGTTTGTTTATTTGGTTTTAAACTCATGTGTCCTCCATTTTCATGAAATGTCATTGGAAATCATATCTGCCAGCTCTACTGCCTACATGTCTGGGAATAATGGCCCCACTTGTCCCACCACGTAGCATCGATTAGAGGACTTGTCCGTTGATTTATTGCCTTTTGCTCCAAGCCCTTGAGACATTAAGGACCTGAGTCTCATTTATATTTACAGCTGCTTTACACCACCCTAGGAGCACGAATGTAATTTATTCCCACTTGGAGTCCCTTTACACTGGTAGAGTGGCATAGCAGGACTTTAGTGTAAATGAGCATTCGGCCCTGTATATAGGAATTGCTTAACCCACCACAGGTGTGAAAGGCAGCAGCTGTTCAGCCGCACACAAAACTGCAGCAAAGTGCTGCAGGAAGCGGAGGAACTGAAGAAGAATGCTGCACACATTTGAGGTCAGCAGGGGGCATTTAAGAGAGACAGAATGTAATCACCTGCGCTGTTACTTGGTCAGGACACATTTCCTTTTGGGATTAGTAAAAGTATGGAGATCTCATCTGCCGGACTGCCCCTCCTGCATGCCAGGGAGAGCACCTTCCTCCGAATCACTGATATCATTTGCTGCTTCCCTTTTGGTTATCACTGGGTGTCTCCCGTCCAGTAACTGAGCAGGCCCAATGCGGCATAACTTGTGAGACGGAGCAGGCTAGAGTGACTGCAGCCCCAGTGCCAGCGCCTGCTGCCATGCCAGAGATGGCTCAGCAGTACGAGGGTCGTTCATTACAGCTCAGATCTGCTGATAGTGAGAATAGATCCTCTGCGCTGTCACCTGGAGGAAAACTCTGTCTTTTATCTCCCAATGCATCCCTCATCACGGTATGCTGTTGAGTAATACCAGCGCTCCATCTAGACAGGATAAATGCCCATGAAAAGATCCTCTGTAATGGATTACACATCACCCCACAGAGCGGAGGCACTCTTGGGGCATTCATCTCCTCCTGCTGTTAGTTCACAGCCTGCCTGCAGGATCATCTTTCTCAGTCAGCCGCCTGTAATTGACTTCCGGTGGAATTCGCTCTCTCTGCTCAAACTGCAGCTTTCACGTATCGCTTCCACCCACAGGATGGGGAGGCCGGGGAGCTGCTGCAGCCCAAAAGATGGGGCTGACCCCGCTGTAGGCTGAGCATCTGCAGATCCTAGTGATTCAACAAGCTCGCTTAGCAGAGCCAGTCAAAAAGAGCAAGGTGTATATTTCATGAACATTTTCAAAAGAAAGGGAAAATATTTTGTTTTAATTTTTTCTGCGAAATGTTTTGGCCCAGATCAGTAATTCAAGTCAGGCCAGCATAAAGGCTGCTTTTTGGGAGGAGGACATGGGAACTCCTGGATACTGAGTGTATGACCATCATGGGGGACCCCTAGGATCTCCTTCAGTCAGAGTGTATCATACATGGACCACTGAGTCCTCCCTGGAGGGATGCACACAGCGAGTTGTGATAGAAACTGCACCTCCACCCTCTCACTTATGGAGTTCCACAAGGATCAGTTCTCTCTCTGGTCTTTTTCAATATCTACGTACAACCACTAGCTGAACTGGTCAGAGCTCAGGGACTCGAGTGTCAGCAATAGGCAGATGATACACAGCTCTGCATACCCTTCCCGCATATGGACCACACCATTGCCACCAAGATGGCCCGATGCTTGGGTGAGATCTGCTCATGCTTGAAGACCAGCTGTCTGAAGCTGAACCCCCGGCAAGACAGAGGCGCTGCTGGTGATCAGAGAAAAGTATTTGGAAGAGTTTGCGGCCATGATGCAGTCTCCTTTGGTTGAAGCCTCATCCGTACAGTTGATCAGTTCAGTCCATAGTTTAGGAATACTCTTGGATTCCTTGCTGATGCTGACTCCTAAGATAGCAACTTCTGTGAGTAATTCTATCAACCCTGTCCGGTTGGCTGAGAGACTCTGCTCCATCCTGACAGACGAAAGCCTGGCCTCAGTTATTCATTCATTCATCACCTCTAGGCTGGATGACAGCAATGTAATAGACCTAAGCATGATGCCTTCAGTCCTTAAGAAACTCCAACTAGTACAGAATGCTGCAGCATATCTCCTCAGCAACACAGACTACCATGAGCAATCACACTTGTTCCCCACTCTCTACACTGGCTTTCCATAGAACTGTGAATCAAGTTCAAGGTCTCAGTCCTTATCTTCGAGACGCTCCACAGTCTGGACCCAGTATACCTAAAAGACTGGCTGAAGCCAGACAAAGACACTGTTTGACAGCTTCACTCCTCTGACACATGGACCTCTCAGCAATAAGGATGAAGCTCATCTGTGCAGCTCATCTGTGCAAGAGAGAGGTCCCAGGAACCCAGGACCATCACAAACCTCTCCAGTTTCTGCAAGGTGCATTTCTGTGACTTGTCTCCTCTAATATAAACACAGACCAAGAGATATATTGACATAAAAATCAAAACCCAGCAACCCTACCAAAACAAAACACTCCACTGCACGTGATTCTCTTGCTGGGAACAGGATGAGAGAACTAATGACATGGGACAGATGCGTAATCATGTTCCTTAATGCATTACTGGAGGGTGCTCAGGCCCAGATTCACAGAGGTACTTAGGGACTTAACTCCCATTCCTACCCCTTCACCTCAGCAGTCTTTGTGTTTGCTTGGCAGCTAGAGAGGTAGGTGTCAAGAGTATATAGAGGTGGTGGGGTGGGGACTGGAACAATCTCTGTGTGTATTATTATTATTTTTTTTTTTTTTGTGATTAAAGACCAATAAAACCTAAAGCGGTCACTGAATTCCAGTGGTGGGTCTAGTTTTCCAAGGGAAAGAGAGCTGGGTGTCAGCTGTGAACCGTCGATCTGAATTCAGACTTGACCTGAGTTTGGGGGAATACAGGGGCATGGTTTTGGTCCACCGCATTACAGAAGCAGGGTGTCTGCCACAAAGTTTGGATCTGAGTGTGAATTACTCCCAACGTCTGGGGGAGAGGGGAAAAGGGTCTATCTGGAGTCACAGAATGTTGACTGGCCCCTGGCCAGAAGGGACCATTCGATCACCTGCATTGACCTCCTATATATCACAGCCCCCAACATCAGCCAGCGCCTGCACACTGAACCCAACAATGCAAAGGAGGCCAAAGTATCACAGCCCATCAGAGACTATGATGTGCCACAGACAGAGAGCAGGAGGGACCAAGGTGCGCCAGTGCTTGAGATGATTAAATGAGATCTACCCAGATAATCCAGCCAAGTGACCTGCACCCACATGCTGCAGAGGGAGGTGAAAACCCCCAGGTCACTGCCCCCACACATGGCGATCGGTCAGAACCTGAGCACGTGAGCAAGAACCAGCCAGCAAAGCACCTGAGAGAGAGACCGCTCGGTGACACCTCAGAGCCCTCGCCCATTCACCCAGAGTCCCATCTCCAGCTGTGGCCATCTCTGATGCTGCAGAAGAAGGAGATATAAATACATTGGGGGGTGGGGAATCCCTTCCTGACCTCTACCACTGTCCAGCTGAAACCCTGCAGCATGAGCTTCAGGAACATAAGACATAAACCAGAAGTGAGCCAGACGACTATTGACTCCTGCCTCTCCACCGTAACAAGCAACCCCATCCTACAATCGCACTCCAGCCTGAATTCGTGCATCACCAGTTTACATGCATTTGTTCTTGTGCCAACGCTATGTTTTAGCTTAAATAGCTCTTCACAACACCCCGGTCAACGTATTTATAGAGCGCACTCGCCTCCTCTCTTTCTGCTAGACTGAACAAGCCACGCTCTTCCAATCTCCTCTCATAAGACAGGCCCTCCATTCCCCTGATCATCCTCGTAGCTCTTCTCTGCACCTCATCTTCCTTGCACATGGGTGACCAGAATTCTACACAGTATTCCAACCGAGGTCTCATTAGTGCTTCAGTATGGCATTAATACTTCTCTATCGCTACTGCCTCGTCACTACCTCAGAGAGAAAAGCCAATGGGAGTCTTGCCTGGATGAGCATCGCTGGGACGGGTGCACAGTTTGCAAGGCACTTTGGGATTTTTCAGCATGAAAGGTGCTGTATAAATGTCCAGGAGATGCTGCTGCTGCTGCTTATAAATAGTATGTGATGCTCTTATTGACAGGGACAGAAATCTAAGCACATTCCCCACCCAATGGAGCTCACTTTTCTGAGTCCTTGTCCCAAAGAAAGGGAATCCTTGACTGTGCCCATCCCAGCCTGAGCCTGCTTTACACAGCAGGCAGGACAGACACTGAAAAGGGGAAGAAAACACCTGGTTCACAGCTAGAACATTCTGCCCTCCCAAATTCTTTCCACAGCATCTGTGCCACACAATTAATAAATTCAGCCACAGAAAACTGTGGTTGGGCAGCATTAAAAAGTCAATCTTAAATCAGCAGCAGCCAGGAGGTTCCAAGTTAAGGATGCCACTCAATTCTGAACATAGCCCTATGGTGGCCATGTAATAGCAATCCTACTCTCCATATTCATGTAGCATCTTCCCTCTGGACTGCATGTAGCCCTTTTGTTAAGCCTCAAACTCCCACTGGGGCATAGAGAACCATTATGCTTCGAGCTGTTTTCCAGGTGGGTAAACTGAGGCACGGTGCAGTTAAATGGCTTGTCCAGGGCTAGTCAATGATTCAGTGGCAACTTCAGGAATAGGAAAGATGTCCTGGCCTCCAGCCCTTCACTCTAATCACTGGACAAACTCCCATCTGCTTGGTGAAACCTTTGAAAGGGGGGGAAATGGGACGCTTGAAAGGCATCAGGCCAATTATCACTGAATTGACTGACCCTTACAAAGCTCTCTGTTGCCCTGCTTGACGTATAGACATCCTGATTCAGAACTCCTCTTTGCACTGGTATAAATGGCTGCACAAGGAGCAGGATAATGGGGAATCAGTCTCTGTGACTTCTGTTGCAGGTGTGTGACGGGCGGAGTAGGTTACTCTGTTTTATTTGATTGAGTGGAGACTGGTTTGGTAATTTAATTTTTTTCACAGTAGGCAGGAAATCAATTGTGCCAGATGGATCCTGCCAAAAATATCAAGGGTGCAAATATGCCCAATAAATCCAAAGTTAATAAATAAACAAAAAGCATTTGATCAGAATTTTGCAGGAAAGCCAGGTTTGAAGGGGAAGTAAGATCGGTCATAATGAAACAGTAAATAGTTTCCCTCGGATGTGTATCTCACTTAGACACAGCTCCAGCACAAATGAACCATAACAGGCTACACAGACATATGTTATAAGGGATTGTCTGCACAGGGAAATAGCCTGGAATAGTGTCAGTATGGAATAGCTGTCATGCTCTACGTTCACAGCCACAGTAGCTCTAAGGCATCGCAGGCCCAGAGGAGCTTCCAAACCAAGGGCTCCTTTGCACCCGTGCAAGGGAGTAAAAAAACAACATTCCTTGCAACTCTGTGCCAGATATCCAGACCAGGGGCCTAGGCCAGCTGTGGTGAGCAAGGTGATGCGCTTGTTTAAACCCCAGTTCAGCAAAGTGCTGAAATCCATGCTTCCCTTTAAGCATATGGGGAGTCCCATTACCTTCAGTTACTTAAGGTTAAGCACATGCTCAAGTGCTCTGTTGAATCAGGGCTTTACTTCTTCCCCTGAACAGGTAGGTGGGAAGGCGTGAGAAATAGGTGGAGCTCTGGCTCCACCCAACTCACTGATGAGAGCAGCTGAGCCAGCCAGGGGACTTTCAGCCAGTGGCAAATTACTGGCTCTCTCTGCCTCCCATGGAGCAAGTAGGAAGCCAGGGAAGCCCTGTGCTCCAGAGAGGTGTCCGTCATCCGAGCATCTCCCAGAGCTATTCCTGGGGCAGTGCAATTCACTCACCACCCCTGCTCAGTCTGAGAGCACAGTCTAGCTCTAAATAAAGACAAATCCTACGATGTGAGTGCAGTGCAGGGGTCGAAGTGGTGCTGGGCCAGGGCGGGATGCGTTGTTGGGTGGGCAAATGGGCAAATATCCACAGTTCGGAACCATGCTCCTGCCTGCACCTTGTAACAGGCACCTCTGCTCTTGCTTAGCACAGAGGTTAAGGACTGAGCAGAGCTGGTCACAACATTTTGAGTCAAAATTCTGTGAAATTCTTCCTTGCAACTTTGACCCAAAAATAAAGCAGGAGGGGAAATTTTCACAGAAATTTTCACTAAAACAATGTCCCGTTTTTCAACCAGCTGTCGGGTGGATTGAGCCTGGAGAATGAAAGAACTTCCGCTCCTCCTCCAGTTTTTACCATAGTTGTGGATTCTTCAACTCTGGAATTTTTCAGCTCAGGGCTGGATGTCTTTCTAGAAGGGGCGCTTTGGTCAAAAGCAAGTTTTTGGGCTCAAAGCGGGAATCACTGGATGCAATTCTCTGGTCTGTGTTATGTGGCAGACCAGATGATCTAATGGTTCCAGCTGCCCTTAAAGTCACTAAATCTGCTTGGGAGTGGTCCCTGTAGATCCAGGCAGAGGCATGGATGGGACAGTCTGGAAGAAGCTGGCACTTCTGACACCCCTGGGCACACCAAAGATGCCACTACGGAGTTGTCATACCAGCAGTTGACACAAACACTAACATGTTTTTTGGTTTTTTTTAAATAGCCCTATGGGTTTCTTTACTGAATTCCATCTTCTGGGTTTGTACAGTAGCTAGCACAATGGGCACCTGATGCTGATTGAATCCTTTGGGCCCTACTGTAATATAAATATTACATAATATTAATGGCCTGTGGCTTTGCCTGTCAGCTGGAAGCCAGAGCAACAGCAGACTGTTGTTACATCCTGAGAACAGAGAGCCTGTTATTATGGAAAGGTTACAAGCCCAGGAACTCCTGTCCCTTGTTCTAGCCCAGCTCTGCTAGAATTCACTCCAACGCATGCACGGAGAGGGAAGGAGATACCAGCTCTGTTGCAGGAACGTCAATGAGCATCGAGACGGACACATTTCCAAGCTATTCACCCTCCACATTTGCAAACGCCAGGCCCAGCGCCACGCACTTGACATGCAGGGAACACCATCCAGATAAGTGCAAACGAAGGGGCATGCTTACCACTCTCCCCTCCTTACGTCAAAGCCTCTCCAGACTTGGCTTAACCTCATCCCCCATTCCCTCAGAGGAGTGCAGCCACGAATACCACAGCCTGCTCGAGGCTCCAGAGAGCCCACGTCAGAGTTTACTGTGCTCCCACCACCTGCCCAGGCATGCGGGGCTAGCCCTTCGTGGCTTCCGCAGCAACATCTCCCTCCTTGCTTTCCTCTCTCTGCAGCACCTCTGCTGAATTATTAATCACAGCTCATCCAATTGAAGGGCTCCTGTATGTTAACAATTCATGATCACACACAGAGCTTCAGGCTGGCAGGCCTGGCAGCATCAGGGCCGGGGCTCCGATGAGGTTGGAGGAGTGAAGCACAATAAAGAAGGAAAGAAATCAATAGCGTGTCGCAGGCTGTACACAGCCAGGAGACTCTTTATTATATCTGAGAATCGCTCATGTGGTTGCTACCATCGCTACGTCTGTGTTTATTTTCTATCTTCTCATCCAGCATGGAACCTGGGACACAACATAAAGGCCAAATGCACTAAAACTGTGAAGTCCTTTTAGTGCTTGGTGTGGAATGCAAGAGGGAACGCATCTGTTTTCTTTTCCCTTCCTCTTGGCATGGGTTTCTTCCCATCAGAAGCAAGTTTTGTGACTATATGCTGGTTAGAATATCCCAACCCTCTTCCCCCTCTAGAAAATGTATCCCTTGATACAGTTCTCGGAGGGAAGTCTGAGCTCAAAGTTCAAAGCAAGCTGACAGGAGCCGGGAATCCCAGCCCAGCATTCCAAGTCACTGGGTGCCATCAGCTGTCCCAGAACAAGCACAGAAACCTTAACTCTGACCCCCCAAATATTCCTCCATGGCCCTCTAATGGGGCACGCCCCACTGTTTGGGGACCTTTGCTCTAGTCAGACACAAGTTCTTGGGCTCACTGTAAGTGTAACTGTGTGAAATACTCTGGTCTGTGTTATACAGGAGGTCAGACTAGAGGATCATAATGGCTCTTTCTGGCCTTAAAAATCTATGAAATAGTTTCATTTTCCTGACGGTGAGGCTAATTTTGCAATTCTGGGGGTATTCAGGGCAATGAGGAATGAGCTGTGTATCAGCTCAAGGCTCTGGACTTTTGTAAACCTGATCAGCATATTGCCAGGGTTTGCTCTGGCCCTCATCACCCCGTGCAGGCCTCATCTACAGGAAAAAGTTGCACTAATTTAACGAAAGGTGTGATTTTAAACTGATCCAGTTAAACTGGTACTAGAAGCTATGGTAAGACTCACATTTCGTTTTAAACCAGGCTTCCTTCCGCTTACCTTGAGTCAATTAGGAGTCAGTTCAAGCTAAACGTTGAGGCCGTGTAGTGGGGTCGTTTGTCTGGTCAGCAGGCCTAGTAGTCTGGGCCTCCAACTCCAGTCTCTCTTTCAGTCCAATGTGTCCTGCACCTCCTGGATGAGGTCCCAGCTGAGTCAGCTTCCTGGCTGATAACCCCTTGCCCCGCCTGTCCCTGGACTAGGAAATGGGGAATCTGGGGTGGGCAGCAGCACCCTGACCCTCCTGCTCCACCGGGTCCTGGTCCATGGCCCAAGAAGTGAAACAGCGTGGAATGGCTTGGGTTCAGCTCACCTTCCCCTGAGCCCCTTCCTATCACACCCAATGCCTCCATTGCCTCCATTGGTGGCATGGCTGCTGAGTTACAAGTCCGACAGCTAAATGTGTTCAGCAGCCCAAGGAGAGTTTAGTGAACTCAGTCCTGGATTGACAGCTCTGGGGACGAGCGGGGAGGTCAGTCTCCATAGTCAATTCAGCCTTTGGTCTTTTTGCCGAGGCTTCCAATTAGTGTGAATTTGAGGGTGGTTTCTGCGGTGTGGCTAACAATGACCTCTAATCCCCAGTTGATCGTGCAGTGCAATCGGGTGGATTGTTTCAATGGATGGTAAAATAAATTGAGACTCTGCTGCGACTGATTGGCCCTTACTCGCAATGGTTTCCTGTGCGCCCCCCCCCGGATCCCTCTCTCTGATCTGTCTGTTCTGAAGGTGCTCCTGGTGACCTCTGTTCCTCCGTGGGCTATGTTACGGGGATTGTTTTAAGTTCACAAACCAAAAGAATTTCAGTGTAACAGTGTTCAGGTTGGTTGTGTGTTTCAGAGGAGCTCAGCTAGCAGCGAGAAACAACATTAGCCTTCACTTACCAATGTTCTGTGACGTTAAAAGACTCCAAACACTAAAAAGACAGGAGATGATTAGCTAAGAGATACAGCCAGTCCTCCACCACCTTATAATCTTCCATCATACACTACCCAGGCACCCCACAGAAACTGTTAGAAGGTTTTGTGGACTCCGCTGAACATCTCTGTTTTAGGGTGTCATGATTCAGGAACCCCTTTTTCCAATTCACTTCAAATTTGCTTGAGAACCTGCTTAGCCCCACACCTGACTTTACCAGTATGGAGGCTTTATTTGTGGATTTTGGGGGTTGGGCCGGGGCATACAAATAGAAATTCAATTACAAACTCAACCATGGAGTCATTTATTGCCACTCCGTAATATGAACCAGCTGCTCAACCCTAAATATGTCCCTTTTGCAGTTCTCTGGATGCATAAAGGGGACCTAAAACTGCAGTGAGTAGGCAGCTAAAGATTCTCCCGGCACAGGGGAATCCTCAGTTGTAGTATTCACAGTAAAGCTGGAGGGTCATATCGAGTGGGGTCCCACAGGGATCTGTGCAGGTCAGTATATTCATAAATTATTTGGATAATGGCATGAAGAGTGCAGTTATAAAGTTTGCAGATGATACTTATATGGGAGGGGTCACAAGCACACTGGAGGAAAGGATTAGAATTCAAAATGATCTTGACAAACTGGAGAAATGGTCTGAAATAAATAAGATGAAATTCAATAAGAACAAATGGAAAGTACTACAGTTAGGAAGGAATAATCAATTTCACAAATACAAAATGAGAAATGACTGCCTAGTAAGGAGTGCTGCAGTAAAGGATCCGGGGGTTACAGTGGATCACAAACTATATATGAGTCAACAGTGCAATACTGTTGCAAAAAATACCGAACATCATTCTGGGCTGTATTAGCAGGAGTGTTGTAAGCAAGACACAAGACGTAATTCTTCCACTCTACTCAGCACTGACAAGGCTTCAATTGGACTATTATGTCCAGCTCTGGGCAACACACTTCAGGGAAGATGTGGATAAATTGAGAAAGTCCAGAGGAGACCAACAAAAATGATTAAAGGTCTTGAAAACATGACCTGTGAGGAAAGATTGAAAAAATTGGGTTTGTTCAGTCTCGAGAAGACAAGACTGAGGGGGGGACATGATACCAGTCTTCAAGTACAGAGAAGGTTGTTACAAAGAGGTGGGTGATAAATTTTTCTTCTTAACCACTAAGGAAAGGACACGAAGCAATGGACTTAAATTGCAGCAAGGGAGATTTAGGTTGGACATTAGAAAAAACTTCCTAACTCTAAGGAGTTAAGCACTGGAGCAAATTCCCTAGGAAGGTTGTGGAATCTCCGTCATTGGAGGTTTTTAAGAACAAGTTAGACTAACACCTGTCAGGAATGGTCTAGATCAGTAGTTTTCAACCTGTGGTCCAGGGACCCTTGGGTGTCTGCACACTATATCTAAAGGGTCTGCAAAAGGTTCTCGTTACCATAGAACAGTAGTTTTCAACCTGTGATCCACAGACCTCTGGGGATCCACAGACTGTTTAAGATTTCCAAAGGGGTCTGCACCTCAATTTGAAAAATTTTAGGGGCCTGCAAATGGAAAAAGGTTGAAAACCACTGGAGTAGATAAAACTTAGTCCTGCCTCAGCGCAGGAGACTGGACGAGATGAACTATCAAGGTCCCTCCCAGTCCTACCTTTCTATTAATCTCTGATTCTATACATCTGTTTGTGACGCCTTTACAGCTCCTACTCCCCTCCTCCAGCACAGGGAGAGTGTTGGAGGTATTTCTGGGGCAGAAGGGGGCAGAGGATGGTAGCTGAATGGTCCCCAAGGGGCTGATTTAACTTAGACTGAGGGAATGTCTGAATGCCACTCACCTCAGTATGGGGGAATCGGAAAGGTGGTTTAGAGCCACCTCTGCCTTCGGCTGTACCCAACTGCACCAAGCATGAATCTTAGAAGTAGGGATGTACATTTTGTTTTTAAAAGGTAACCATTTAAACTATTGACATTATATTAGTTAACCCTTTAACCAATATAATTTTGTGTCCCCCTGCTCCTCTATCCCCAGATAGTGCCCCCAGCCTGGCTCCACAGGAGACCCCCGTCTCCGACCCATGGTCCCTGGTATTCCACAACGGGGTGCTCCGCAGTGCCTGCACCAGAGCCTCGGCCTCCTGGGGCAGCAGCTGCATTGCAGCCACTTCCGCCATTACCCGACACTGTCACCATGGAGACAGAGAGCCCGCGCCGCCGGTTTACTGATAAGTTATCGGTTAACCATTTAACCGTTTAATATTTTACATCTCTACTTAGAACCCACCCCTAAATCTTTATATTTCCCCCACTAACCCTCATAAAAATGTGCCAGGAGACAGATCCTCAGCAAGACTAACAAAAGGAAGCAAAACTGTTTGTGGGTCTAACAGGGGAAATCTCAGGGAGATGAGGGCAGGGCTATTGAAGTCATCAGATTTACGATAGGAATCAGGCTTCAACCTTAGCTACAGTGAGGCCGCTGTCTTGGCCAGCACACAGTGGTTTGGACTGAGGACCTCCAGAGCTAAGAGCATGAGCTATTATGGCTTGCGTTGAAGAGCTAGGACACGGCGGGTGTGGGCTGTAACAACCCATGTTCTCTGTGAATCAATACAGAGGAGCATCGGCAATGCACGCTCACCAGTGAGTTACACTGCCATTCTATAGTAACACTACCTGCACAAGGTAATGGAGAAACAGGTGAAAAGATAACAAAAAAACAAACGTGTTGAGTCACACACTAGTATTTATCAGTGTGCATCAGCAGACAAGAAAGCGCAAACTAAGTGTGGAAGAATGACAACTACAAGAGAAATCAATATTAGAACTAGCACGTATATGCAAGAGGTACCAAACTAACTCTGTGTAGAACTGTTATGACAATTCTCACATCCCTAGCTAGCATCACGTACTATGTTTCTTTCTTCCTCCAGTCTCTGTGTTGACAGTTGATGAAAGGTGACATTCTGTCACTTCAGAGTCAAACCCACAACCTAACTTGCTAGTTGTTCCCTTGGAAAGGCAACCGAGTCTTTAAGTATTCACGCTGGCATTTCCATAGTGGCCCAAGGGAGTTAGGCACCCCAGGTCACCAGTGTTAAATCTCTAATTCCTTTATGATAATCTGAAAATCCCAACCTCAGTTTTTTTGGTTACTCATCAGGTGTTTTTCTTCTATTCCATTAATATCCTTGTGGATACTTGTCCTCTAGGAGTTAGACTGAGGGCCACCTTTTCTGTTTTTATACTGCACTCATCACCTCTAGCATCTAAGCTTCATGTCATACAGACCACTAAACAGCAATGTCATAAGGATTCTGTGCCATCATCACCTTGGACTGAATTCAAACCACCCACCTATCATTGGAAGCTGCCAACAGGCTTTTTCGACCCCATGCGCCATCCTGTTCCCAGGAAGGGCACATATCCAATACAAATGCCTGTCCCAAAGTACATTGTGGCTTTAAAAATATTAGTTAACATTTTGTAAACAAGTTGCTGATGGGTTCCAACCCATACAATGATAGAAACTATCCCCAGAGTCACCACCTTCTTCCATCAGTTGGATTCCTCTTTAATACATGAGTAGAGTTGATTGACACTTTTTTGGCAACAATTTTTTTGGTTGAAAAAATGGGGCTTCATCAAATGGAGCCTTTATACTAAGCATTCAGATTGAAATGTTAAAAGAGGCCCAAAGGTGGTCAGGGAAAGATCATGATGAATATCTGAATTTTTTACCGCTGAAACGTTTCATGGCGGAGCGGAAAAAAAAAATTCCCTTTCAGTCTGGAGCTGATCTCTTTGGAAAATATGGCTCCTGGTATACAATAAATGGTCCAAGATGGGCACAAACCAAAACTCTTGATGCAAACACTTCTCCGATCCAAATCCAGATCCAGATCTAGAATATCAATGTTCAATAATACGGTTTTCCACTTGGTTTGCCTTCTGCTATTTGCTTTGTGTATATGTTAATACACAACCCTAGTTTGTTGTTTCTGCTTCCCCTGCTAAATACTAAAATGTGGTGCCTGCCTTGTGCTTTTTCCGCCGCCTGTGATCTGTCACTTGATTCAGGAGCTTTGCCTGTGCAGCCTATGCAAATATTTTCTCAAAATTACAAATATTCAAAATGTCAGGAATATACAGGGCCTTTGTTAAAGCGCCTTGTTTTATGGGCTTAACAACAGGCTGCGATGCAAGACGCTGACATGCTATATGTACAATGCGAAAAAAAAAACCCACCCTACAATGCACAAATATCAGCTCGGGCCATAAATATCAAACAAAATTTTAAAAAAGCCAAAACAACCCCAAAAACACTTATAACCAAAGCAAAATACGACCATACTTCAGTTAGGAGGTGACACCCCCTTTTCTGTGCAGGTGGGTGGGAAAGAAAATCAATGCAGGGAAGCATTTCTGGATCAGCACATTTGGAAACAGAATGTGCCTTTGTATCTAAAAATCTGAGCGCCATGAATATTTAACGTGCACAGAAAAGAATGATTTTGTCAGCGTATAAAGCAGTCCCAGTGAGGCTTAAATTCTGCCTGCCTTCTATTAGCTTTCCTTCTCTGTAAACAGAGTGAGTCGTTCACTGGCGGAGGTGGGAGGGGGACGGGGAAAGAGACAGGGGCAAAGAGAAAACCATGCGACTTGGGAAGGGAGAGGGATGTATCTTACTGGGGATAAATAAAATAAAGAGGTGCTTCTATCCCTAACGTGAAGTATTACTGTGGATATATAGCCAAGTCTGGTAAGAGGCTGAGGCTCAGCTGTGTCACAAGTTCCAAAGTCCTCCTACGCAGCTAAAAAGGTCTGAACAAAGTCTGTATCTACCTGAGTAATGTCACATATATCAAAGCAGAGGCCACAGGGGGAAATTTCAGGCAGTTGAGAACATGTGGAGGAGAAAGTAGCAGTATTATTCTCTCCCAAGCCAGGGCAGTTTAAACCTAACCTGTCCCCGTCAAAGGGACTTGTCTGTTACAGGAGCATGATTAGTTCCTAGAAAGCTGTTCCCTCTGGGCCTGCAAGCCACATGTACAGCATGAAACCTATGTACTACAAACATATTGAGCAGGATTTGTGAGAATAGACTCCCATCATGGGCTGGGACAAATGGAATAATCAGGGAAGGGGAGGTGGGGCAGAGAGGTGGGGTTATTTTTGCACCCAGATTAGGACCCAGTTGAGGAAAGCATCCCCATTCAGGAAATCCATGAAGCTCATGCTTAACTTGAAGTCAACAAGCACATGTTCAGGGTTAAATTTCCCTGAATCAGGGCGTCAGTGACTCCCATTTACTGACTTTCCTTCCTTCTTCATTATCCAGCTATTACCTTTGCCAATATCTGGCTGCATGTTACATTTTTAGCCCTGTCTTTGGAGCAAAGTAGGATTAGCAAGCCGGGGGAATTAAAATCAGTCTATGCCAGCTGGGTGCAGTGCCGGGCATCGCTCTAAGTGTGTGTAATATCCATGCCACCCCTTTCATATCTCTCTCTGTCTCCAGATTTTAAGCCAGAAGGGGCACACTCCCTGAAGGCTGCTAATGTATTCCAGCCAGACCCAGTCCCCCTGCTCTGCAAAGGGAGCTGGTTTAGAATTAACAAGCAGCTGAAGATTTTTATGTCTTTCTTCCAGTTTCGCATGCCCTCCTGCCTTCGCCCTGCCGGAAGCTGGTTAGGCCTAGAGTCAGAGCCTGGTTTCCTTTGCCAGGCCACCATCCAGTAAGAAACGGAGCAGTGGTGAAAGCCCCAGGGAAGAGTTACAAAGGGACATACGTTGTACAGGAACATGATTTTAGAAGGAATAGGATGCTTTTGATCACTTCCTTCCCTGTTTTGCGAACAAATGCTATTAAAAAAGGTCCTGAACCAAATTCCTGGCGTTCACACAGTTCAGCAGAAGACTGCAGCGGCTGGTTGGTTCCACCATGGTCTCTGTGATGTCAGTTGGTACAGTTGCCCCAAAAGGTTGGGAATCATCTCACTATGTTATATACCACGTCCCCCAACCCTACATAAGTGTGTGAGATGGAAACACTCAGGGACAGGAGTCTCCACCCATCCATCTGCTAGGATCTCTCCTTTGAATCAGCGTAGCTATAGCCATTTCCACCAGCCAAGGCTACAACCCTCAAATACTGACTGGGAGTCACATATCAGCTATTGCATCTCTTCCCCTGGTGCACAAGCTTCCTGGAATTACAAGTTGTAGTTCTCCTTTGAGTGGCCACACTGTAATTCATCCTGACCAGTGCAGCTAAGGTAATTAAACTGGAGTTGTACCATCTGGTACTAGGCCTCTCTGTCTCTCTAATTATTTGGTAAGGCTTTCTTTAGTCAAATGATCAAATTGCCAACCTCCTCTATTGGAACTCCTAAGTGCTTGGTTAATCTGATAAATTCACAGGAGCCAAACCCTTTCTCGTAAAATCTTTTAAAACATTTGTAAAAGTTCCACCGTAAGACCAATTTTCCTGGGAGACCTGTAATTATTGAGAGCAAAGTGAGACAAGTGGTACCAGCCTCTTTCACATTAACAAGGCAGAGACAGAAAAACAGAGCGAAGCCTGGGCATTCAGGGGCCTGGATTGAGACACTCTTGTATGTAAGACCTATGTGTGTTTGTGTTCCTCCTTTCCCCAAAGTGTTTATGATTAAAGCTGTCTAATTGTTTATATTACAGTAGCACACAGAGGTCCCATTGCACTAAGCGCTGCACAAACACATCCTAAGAGACAATGCGTGTGGTTGCAGGCATGGACTGGGAAAGCTGAGAGGAGGAGTGCAGCAGGAGGAGACGTAAGGAGCAAGCACAGAACGCTTTCTCTCTCTGCCTCCCTTCAAGGGGGCCGCCCATCCTAGAGTGATCAAACTTCTGCAACCTTTGGGTGCCAACCCTGCACAGAACCTCTGTTCTCCTCTGGCATGCCCAGAGCCCCAGGGAGTGCAGAGTGGGAGAAAGGCATAGAGAATTACTGAACAGGGAGAGACGGCAGTTCACTCGTTAACAAGCAGTTGTCTTTCCTTAAGGAGCTGTGGTGTCTGTGAGGCTTTCTGCCAACGCCAACCCAGGCACAGCTCCATCAATACCGTTCAGCAGCACTAATCTAGGGATGGAGCAGAGAGAAAGAAAGAGAGCCACGGGCTGTGTCAGGTTAAACAAAAGGATCTTCAGTCTTTGGAGCTAATGCATATGGAAGGGGGTGTTATGTAAGGACATTCAGCCTCTTTCCTCTGTGTTAATTAACCTCCCTCACCTCTGCACTGTTATAGACACAAGCAGTTCTTATTCCTGCATCAAGGGTGTAATTAGCACAGACTGAACAAACTGCATTCACCGAATGCAAGTGTGATTTCGAGACGGGCGGGAGTGAGAGCCAGGCACCAGTAGGGACAATGAGATACGCTACTGTTGGCCAGATGCAGCAGGAGGGCTTTGCATAGAAAGATTGGAGGGGAAGACAAGGCAGTACCCGAGCTGCCCATCTTGAGTTCAGCCCCACTCCACAGCTGCAGGACACAAATGGGTGGGATGTGCCCCCCCGCTCCAGGCTCCAGAGGAATGAGGTGGGACAGAAGGACTTTTTTTCTGAGGGGAAATCTCCTTTCCTAAACTCCATGATCAGCTCCTCCCGCGCGTGTTACTGAACATCACTGCATGTGCAACATGAACGGGGCCTCCAGCGATTCTCCCTCAGCTCCCATGTACTCTGAGCAGTGAGCTTGGAGCGCCTGCACTTCCCAAAGCACATTTTCCTCCAGCCCTGACAGTGGGCACAAAACGCCACCCCTGTGATACTCAGTAGCTTCCGCCTTTCATGCATGGCTAGTCTGCCCACTGCTCCCACCCACCTCCGCAACTCCACCCTCAGCCTTACGTCTCCTGCGCCTCCCTGCCCGCAGCCACTACTCCAGATCTCCTTGTCTCCCCCACACCCCGCAATGCTCCATTTCCCACCACCAACATAGCAATCTCCCCGTGCCTCTTCTTCAGATCTGACTCTGAAAGCTGAGCCTAGGTGTGAAGGATGGTCTAGTAACTAGCACACTAGGGACCTGGAGTCAGTTCCTGGTTCAGCTGCAGACTTTGTGTGTGATCTTGGGCAAGCTGTGTCATCTACACTGTGCCTCAGTTCCCCATCTGTAAAATGGGTCTCATACCATTTTCCCACCTCACAGGCATGTTGGAAGGAGGAAATTCGTTAATGATTGTGACGTGCTGAGATACTATGGCGACAAGGGCCCATGGGTGGCACGTGAATCTCCCCTTCAGGGAGTCTAGCTCCCTGCCCCGCCCCTTCCTCCTGAAGCTCCATCCCTTCCCCCCTGCCCCCCAATCTCTTGCCAGCTGTCCCACTTGCAAAGCCCTGAATCCCAGCTGGTGCCTGGAGCAGCCCCAAACACCAGCCTGCAATACAGCAAGCAGTGTGGGGGCCTCAGGGAAAGGGCGGAGCATGGACAGGGAGAGGCGAGGCTACCACAGCCCAGTGTCCGGTGGTGGCAGCTGTATCCCCTGACCTACTATCCCCAACCCCTATGCCAGGGCCAGATAAATACCTAGACAGGACATCTGAAAACGCCCTACATTCCCTGAGGAGAAATCTCCCAGGATCCGCACAGGGGAATGTATGTTTGCCCCCCACTATTCAACTGATGCGCGGACCTTTATCTCTAACTCCAGAGCTGCTGGTACGGATGGCTTCCCAGCATTGAAACAGGCTCACAGTGACCGGCATCTCCAGTCCTAGCCGGGAAATAAATGGATGAGCATGCAGCTTTTACACTGAGCGGCCCTTGTTCCTCTGTCGCTTACGCCCTGTGGACTTCTGCGTTGCTGTCCAGCGTTGTGCGGTGCGCCATCTCATCCTTCCACCCAGTTTCTCTGTTCTGTCCGCCTGTTGGGTCCTGTCTGTCATGTAAATTGTGAGCTGGGACAGGGCCTGCCTTCTTAGTGAGCAGCCTGGATAGCCCCTAGCACCGTGGTGCCCTGATCTTTGGGGTTCCCAGATGCTACTGCAATGGAAATAACAATAATCAGGGCAGAGGGCATGAATGTGGAGGCAGGGAAAGGTAAAAATCTCAAGCTTTCCTTGGCTTCCCCCCCAAATTTTGCCCTTAGATCCTCCCCCTCCACACACACAATGTTCCCAATTTTTAAATGCTGCTGTTTTAGAGAAACATAGTGGCCGTTCCAGCTGCAGGCACTAAATCATCCCTCTCTCCCGGACGTGTGCTGAGGAAGTGGGGCCAGTGATGAATGGGGCTGTCCATATTTACATTGGGAGCAGAACAGCTGTGTGAATCTCACTGTGCAACGAGTATTCTGTGCACACGCGGCATCCCCTCCCCCCCTCCGTGCCTCCTCCACCGCTCGGTGACAGTGACTGATCATCCACTTCTGCAGAGTGCTGCCCGGCAGCTCCCACCAACCCCCGCACCCCAAGGGAATGGGAAAAAGCTTTCTCCCGAAGCCTTCGGGGCTGCCGCGCGCTTTTAGCGGATCTCGCTTGCTGTGGTGACCTTGCAAGCTACGAGGCCATGAAAATACAGGGGGCAGGAGGAATTGTCTGAAGGTGCATGGGACAGGGGGGAGGAATTCATGCTTCCTGCTCCGAACTGCCTCCGAGCCGTGCTGTCTTTGCAGCACTGCTCAACCCTTAGCCAACTGCTCAAGGCAAATGCTGATCCCAAAGTGGCCTGTGGAGTGAGACCATCTGCCTGCAAACAATCAGAACCTCCTGGCGGGGTGGACTCCAGCCCGCATAGCTCCCAGGCGCTGAGGATAACAGCTAGCGGTATGCAGGGTATGAGCCGGATCTATGCAGGCTTCCCGCGCTCAGCTCCACCAGTGCCTCTCAGTCTTGACTTGCGTCACTGACTGCTATCCCGATCCGGGGCCACCACACACAGCTCTGCCAGGGCACCTCAATCCTAACCTGAAACAACCCTGTTGTTCTTGTATGGAGCTTCCAGACAGCTCTGCTAATGGACCTCAGCCTTTACAAACCTCCCCCTACCCCGATCTGCTATTGTTCCTCAATCCTAGCCTGGAAACATCCCGTGAGGAACCCACAAGCTCTCTCAAGGACCCACAAGCTCTCTCAACGCTCTCACAGCTCTGGCCCAGCCCCGGAGCTGCAGATTTAACCAGGACAATGGAATAGAGATTCATTGCAGATGGGTTCTAGCAGGTTGCACTGGGTTTTCTCCCACTGAGAACATAGCACACAACGCTATGAATGGGCCAGAGAGGTCAAGGAATGAGAGACCTTCCCCATCAGACAGAGATGGGGGAATTTTCCTCTCCCACTGCACTTCTTTCCCCAGCCCCTCTTCACCTCTGATGGGGTCTCTCTGGTGCTTAAGCAGACTTGCAGAGAGGAAGAGGGACTATTCTTTTTGGTACCAGTTCCTTCACCCAGGCCTCTCAATGCACCCAGATTTTGGCTTCCCTGGGCCAAGATAGGACACCATTGCTAAAAGCACATTCAGCCCCAGAGTCTGGGAAGGTTAGCCCTGGTCCCATCCCTCTGCTCTGGTCACATGCATGCTGAAGTTTTTCTATAGGTGTTGCAAAAGCCCCGCTCATTGCACAATCCCCTGGAACCATTAGGGCAAATGCCTCCCCTACGTTTCTGTGTAGATGAAGCATCCCATGGCCCATCTCCCACAGTGGGGCTATGTTTCAAGAAGCATCATCAATCCCCTTGGAAGGGGTAAAGTGAGACACAGCGAGGTGAAATTCCCACAGCAAGTCAGGTGTGGATCTGAGATCAGGACCCAGGCATCCTGACTCCCAGGCCTCCTGCTATGATCCCTAGATGACATTCCCTCCTGAATATTGCACTTTGCTCAGCTGTGCAATGGGGATCATGATCCTTTGGGAAGTGCGGTGAGGTTGAAAAGTGCCATATAACCACTAGACATTATTATTATTATGTATTATTGTTCCATTCAGCACAGGGTTTGTGACTGATCTGGATGCAGAATAAACATGATTTCCCAGTCCAGTGCTGGCAAATGGATGGGAGTTTTGCTCTAAACGAGGCCCTTTTGCTGGTTAACATGATTTCCTAATCTCTTACCCTGTACCCAGAGTCCTTGTTCCTGAGCTGGAAGCCCTGTGACTATGCAGATTGGTTAGAAAGGGCCCAATCAAGCCAAGGGGGACCATTTGTGCAGAGCTCCTTTTGTCTAGTTTTGCAGTGGGGCGATAGACAGGGGGTGTTATTATTTTTAAAGGAGCTGGCACCTTTGATGTGGCAAGCGTTTTCTTTTAAGTGTGTTGACAGGAAAAGAAAAGGTGCCACGGAACTGAAATTTCTTTATTTTGGCATCAGAGGTAAACAAGATGTCAGCATCTTCGGGAGACAAGAGGGGAGAGGGAGGCAAAGGAGCTGGTGGAGGCACCTGGGAGACAGTTTAATGGGGAGGGTAAGATCAGGGAATCCTGCTTTCTCATGTTGAGGAAAGAGCCTCGGGGTTGGAGGAGACATGGGGGGTGAATATAAAACTTTACCCTCTTTGGGCAGGGTTCAAACACAACGCCTTTGGCTCGAGACACAAACTGCTTGTGCTAAAGGAGTAACTCCATTAGCACCCTCATAAATGCCTGACGTGGCCCAGTCACTCAAGGACAACGACTCTCTCTATATCTCTGTCTCCTAATGGCGGCTTCACCTGCTTATTATAGCTTATCTGAACTTGTTAAGACCCTCATCTTCCATCCCTTTTACCCCCAGGAGCCCAAAGGGTACCATTCTATGCCTCCCAGCCTCCTCTCAACCCAGCCAGCTCCTCCTCAAATCCTAAACCTTCCCCCTCCTCAGTCTGATATCTCCCCTCTCTGCTCACAAGCAGCTGATCTCATGCATATTTCCATCCTTGGAGCTGGTCGGGACTTTTTCATCTAAAATTGTTCTTTGCTTGTTTGTCTTCAGGGGGTGGGGAGACAATCCCAGGCAGACGTTTCACTGAAAAATTTCAATTTTTTTATCTTTCTCAACCATCTTCGCTGTCCCCATCCAGCTGTCCCTCCCTGACCCCCAGCCGTCCCTGCTTTTTTTATTCCCTTTATTAAACTTATTTAGTCTAGCTAGCTTAAATTTCAAAAGGGACAAATTGTTTCCAACTGGAAAACCAAGATATTTTTATTTAGAAGATGTCAATACTTTTTTTTTTTTTTAAACCTTTTTTATTGTCCCGGGAGATTCAATGAATCCGAAACCTGTTTCACAATTTTTTGACAAATCACTGTTTTCAATGAAAAGAACTTTTCATTGAAAGATTCCCAGCTAGCTCTTCCTGGCACTCACTTCCCACAGATGCCTACAAATAATGCAGTGGAGAATCATGCCCACAGTGAGTCAGTCGGCAGAAGACGGACAAGAACCCAGGATCTCTGTAGGCCCTTTTGCTGAGTTTATAACTGAAGAAGGAAATAAATGAGAACGCTGTTTCCAATGCGCTGCTCTGTTGGAGAATCCTGTGGGAGTGAAGGAAGCCAGGGCCAACGTGAAGAACGGCGCAGATTTGGAAACATTTCTTTCCGTTATTCCTATGCTGCTCCACTCCACATGTAGATAAAGTGGCTTCTTCTCTCCAGCCTTCTCCTTTCCAGTCACACACTCAGTTGGTTAATTCTCTCCTCACTGAGATCAGAGATTAGATACAGCCTGGATTTATAGCTAGTGAAAATAAAAAGAGCCGCTCCTATCAAGGATTCAAATGATTAAATATCCCACCATAGAAATACTTTTAACTTCACTTACAGTACAATCTCACTTACATGTCGAAGCAGTTGACAGCGCTAACAAAAGCTGCCTGAGTAATAAAAGGTCTGAAGAGAGAGAGGAAGGAAGAAGTGGAGAGAGAAAGAGAGAGAACACGGGATAGGAACAGAAATGAAGAGAGAGAGAGAGAGAGAGAGAAGGAGACCGAGCCTGGATCCTTCAGCCTGCAACATTAAAAGTACAAGAGCTAAACCAATTAAACAATGAAATAAAAGGAAAGGATTAAATGAAAGGTTGTGTAAAACAGCTGCTCTAATCCAGCTCATTTACTGCTCTTTACTCTCCATTTCCTCTCACACTGATCCCTGGGCTCGGCATTACCGCAACCATGCTGAGCACGTCAGGGGACTTTCATCTACCCCATTAGCCATTTCCCCCGTCACAGCCTCCGCCCTACCCCACACCATCAGCCCAGCAAGGGAAGGATGGGCTTGTGGTTAAGGCACTGGTGTGGGACATGGCAGATCTGAGTTCTTCCACGGACTCCCTGTGTGTGTGTGTGTGTGTGTGTGTGTGTGTGACTTTGGGCAAGTTACTTCATTCCCTGGGGTCACACATCTGCAAAATAGGGGGTAATAGATCATAAGCATTTCAGGGGAGGCACTGTATCTCATGACGTGCGTTGGTGCAGTGTCTAGCACAATGGAGGCCTGATCTCAGCTGGGGCCTCTAGGTGCTCCTGGAATACAAATGAGAGTGACGCCATCATTTGCTGTATTGCATTCTCTCCTCCCCAGCGCTGCATGTTCTTAATCCCCTGCTTTTCCCTGTCACCTTCCTGTTGTCTTTTGCTCTTTATGCAACTATAATAACATGACTGGATCCCATTGGCATATGTGTGTGTATGTGTTCTCACAGACACACAACATGCAATTCCTAACTACATACATACCCTGCTGCTATGGCTTTCTAAAACATAGAGCACTGTAAGCACCCCTACAGGGTTCACAAACTACTTAAAGATACTATCCAAGTCGCACTTTCTTTGTTTTCTGTTCCTATTTCCATTTTCCCTCTCCACCACTTGCCTTTCCGTTTCTGCCACTTCCGTTTCTGCTGCCCCTCAATCCCAGTGGGATAATTTCACTTCAATTCCCACCCAATGCTCCTAATTCAGTCTGATGTCTGCTTCAACACAGACAGAGTTTCCTTGACCCTCCTCTTTGGCACTTGCTGTCTGCCCAGAGAGCTGAGGCAATTTTGTTTCTCCTCCGGCTAACTCTCTCACCGTGTTTTACCTCAGCCCAGGGAGAGGAAAGGGAGGTCAAAGATTGGTGAGGGAGACTAAAGAAGGTGCTGGGGAAGCATGGTTCCTTGAGGAGATTTGGCCTTGTTTGGCTTCAGTTGGCTTGAGGTGCTGTGCTGTTTGGAGGAGATTTTCCCCTGCACTGAGGAGGAAAGGATCATTCGAATTCACTCTCTCCTTTCCTTCCAGCAGACAGAAAGGCCCAGCAGCACTTGAAATGATGCTTAAGGAACTGGGGGTTGAAAAGCATTTTTCAGTTGTGTTCTACATGGAACAGTCTTGTATGAGCTGCCTAATACATTGATTATCCTTTCGTTCTTAGGAGAGCGTGATATGGCAGCTCCATAGATCAGCCCGAATATTGTCACCCAAACGAAGCCAGCAATGTCTGCCTCTTCACAAGCCGGTAGTCACTCATGTGACAAAGACATGACTCAAACGACATAACGTTTGTGTAATTCCAGTCTAGTTACCTAAATTCCATGGGATGCAGGGTTCTTCTTCAAATCCTGCCCTTAAACTGTTGCTCATTGTTGCTGGGTGCAGTTAAACAACTACTGCGCTCCACCCCAGAGGTGGCGGCATTTTGGGAGTGGAAGAAATGATTACAGTTAAAAATCTCTGTGATACTTAGGGATGAAAGTCATGTGTGTCAGACCCCTGGGGTACAGCTGTGCTAGTGACACGCAACCAACCCCTCCAAGCGCTATCCCTCAGCCACCAACACACAGAGACACACCCAGCTAAATTGCATGAATGCTGTCTAAACCATTTATGAACTGCACATAGAGTGACACCAGCAAATTACTCTCCCCCCTCACCCCGACCCAGCCCTGTCATCCAAAAGTGTATCATCTTACACTGCTCAAGACCTTCTCTTGAACAACGCAAGCTCATTAATTAGTTTACCACTTCATCAAAGAATAGAAGACATGCAACAGCCTTTGTAATCTAAGCAGGTTCCCCAAGTACTTTAAATAAACTCACTGGTAAGAATAAAACATTAAAATGAGTTTATGAACTAGAGGAAGATAGGTTTTAAATGATTATCAGTGTTAGGCATAGAGGTCAAAGTTGGTTATACAAGAAACAAAGTTTAGAATTTAGGCTGCAATTTTTTTTTTTTTAAATCAGTTTAAGCAAGATTTGAATCAAGCAGTTTCTCACCCCACTAGGCACTGCAAACAATTCATAGACCTTAATACACAGGCTGAATGCCTTGCTCACCCTGGGCTGGGACCAATCTCTCCAGTTCAAAGTCTTTTCCTTCCAAAGGTTCTTGTTGCCTTTGGAGGGAGGAGAGAGGCCCTTGGCTGTTGTCACAGACTTCAGTTTATATCCCCCAATCCACGTGTATACCATCTCAAACACGGAGTCAGGGATCCCATGGTCTATGTCTCCTGCTGAGTCACTGTGTTAAGCAATCCTCATTGTCTGCCTGCTTTGGGAGGGGCCCACTGGGAGACTGGATTTTCCTTTGTGGGCCATCAACACATGGCCTGCTAGTCCTAACCTAAATCTGTTTTGAGGCTGTTAGTTGCTCTTTTGTTCCCACTGAAAGGCCAGCTGTGGGCGTCTCCAAGACTCACAACATAGTTCAGTTACACACCGCATAGCAAAACCTCACAACTCCACACACAATGGCAACACACATAATTCAAAAGGATAGTAATGTTCAACAGATCCCGACTTCTCAGTTGATACCTCACAAGGCATACTTTGTTCAAAACGTCTCATAATTATATCACCATGGTGAATATGGGGGTTCCAGGTTGCTATTTTGTGGCAATGTGTATGTGTGCATCACTGGCCCCTACTGTGTGGAATCAGTACTGCTCAACTGTGTGCCATAAACCCTCTACTGCTGCCAGCTAAGTAATATTTTCCTTTACCTCAAGTTCTAGAGGCCTGTGCATCTGGATCTGAATCCTCGCCCTGCTACAGCCATAAAGTAGCCACCGTGTGAAGCATAGTGACAACCATGCGTTCCTGGATGACTATGTATTATAATTTTATTATTACCATACTGGAGGTAATATTTTACTGCCCATGGGCAGCAGCCCATTCCGACTGCATGGCTCATCTAGTTGTGCCTCACGTCCAAGCTGAGAAGCCTGCAATCTTCTACCCACCTCCAGAACCAGAAAGGGATCTCCGCGTAATGGTTGGATTGGGCTCTCCTTACAGCAATTTGATACAGCAAAAATATTGCCAGCGGGAAGAGGGGGGAATCTATATATAAACATAAATATAAAATATTAAAGAGAGCGATTCAACAGAGGTCTGGTCTATTTTTTTTTCCTCCTTTCCCCGTTCTCCACTTGTCAGTTCAGGGTGAATTACAGGGTGTGAGAAAGAACTCTTAAAACATCCTTGCTGAAATTAACATGTCTGGAGTGGTGCTGACTGCCTCTCCCAGCAGCCTGTGCCTCTCGCTGGGTAATTTCGGCTTGCTGAAGGCACCTTGCAGGTCTGTCGAGGGACGTGTTGAGTGCGTCTGACAGGAGAAACCTACTTATCACCTCGTGCGCATCCTATCAGGGCACCTGCCCGATTACAGTCAAATTGCCAATGAATAATTAAAAGCTAATTTGCATATAGTGATTTGCCTTCCTTCACTGCCTTTTGACTTGCCCTCCAGTGAGCGGCTCCACTGAGAGAGACTGCTCGGTGTTAACCACTTCATGACCGTGAGGAAACAAGGCTGGGGCATCATGCAAAGCAAGGAGGTGGAACTGCCCCTATATGGGAGAGGGATACACAGGGCTGAAGCAAGAGAGAGGGTCTCTTGGATTCTCCTTCAGAGAAGATTGTGGGGAGGAAAAAGAGCAGATTGCTCGGGGCTGTGAGGTGCAGGAGACGAAGCTTCCAATGCAAATGACTGCAGGTAGGCTGGGGATTTGTCTACATAGTACCAAAGTCAGAATGAGAGCAGTATAAATTCTACTGCATGCTAGGATGTTGCACACAAATTGGTCTGTGCAGATCCTGCTGGCATATGTTAAAAGTTTGCTAGTTCATGTTAATGTGGTATTGTTCATGTGCATATTGTGCAATGTTAGTGCAAACTAGAGAACTTTTAGCGCACACCAGCAGGGACTACGTGGACCAGTTAGTGTGTGACATGCTAGCGTGCACTAGAATTTACACTCCTCTAATGTGAACTAATGCACTATGGAGGCCAACCCTGAGGTTGTCTTTCTGTTCTCAGTTACTAGGGAAAACGGGGTGGGAACTGGATTGCTGCTTGAACAAGTGTTTCCTTTCATTTCCCCCTCACATAAATGTGTATCTGTCCATTGGCATGTGTGGCTCTGCTTCTCATCAGCATTTTCTTGTCTAATTGCCTTTCTGCAGGCGCCTCCCTGATTTTTTCAGACACAAGCTCACAGCTAGTGTCTTACGTGTCAGAGGGAAAGTGTTTTTTTAGCTGCATTTTGGCAAAGGAACAGGGACACTGAGTGTCTGACTAGACTCATCACAGGAGCATATTCCCCATATGGAGGAACAGGTTAAGTAGTGAATTACTATAATTATTTATGACGTATTATTTCTGGAAGTACTCACAATGCACTTGACACAAACATAAAAGAAGCCAAACTCGCTCCCCTAGAGAGTTTACAATGCAAAATATATTTGTTTGCACATTGAAGATTAAAAGCCATCATGGAAATGATCAATATTAATATTGGTATTTTATTGATCATTAATAATGCAATTATTGTAATTATATTAAATTATAAAATTATAATTAATTGAAATTATATTATTATTGATCATAATAATTATTAATAATCAGTAGTATTATTAGTAGTAGTATTAAGAGTAGTATAAATTATCAGTATTATTATTATGCCAAGGAATGCCTGGAACAAGAGAGGACATGCTACCTAGTGGCTAGAGCAGGGAGCGTCCAAATGCCTGTATTCCGCTTCTGGTTTTGCATCTCTCTATTGGTGAATGGATGTGGCAGGGCTTTACCCCCAACCATAATCAAATTACCTGCCTGTGTATTTCCTCTGAGTTAGTTCATTGCTTCATACCTGGTGTAAAGGGAAGTGTTCTCTTCGGAGAGAAGGCATTGACGGTTATGGTGATGAGATGGTTGTAGTGTTCTTCTTGCTCACTGACCAGCAGGAGTCTTGTGTTCCTTTAGACCTTCATTTTGCATACCATGTGCACGCATTCAGATGTCTTCTTTGATGGGATGGGATGTCATCTGCAACTAAGTTTGGACGGAACAGAATTATACTCTGCCTCTCCTTTCATTGTCTTATTTGCCTTTTTTCTGGGATCAGTTAGCGTTATACCAAGCATCCTGGGACGACTACCTGTACTGTAATACAGTGGTTCTCAACCAAGGGTATGCGTATCCATGGAGGTACACAGAGGTCTTCTGGGGGGTACATCAACTCATCTAGATATTTGCCTAGTTTTACAACAGGCTATGTAAAGAGCACTAGCGAAGTCAGTACAAACTAAAATTTCATACAGACAGTGATTTGTTTATACTGCTCTATATACTGAAATGTAAGTACAGTATTTATATTCCAATCGGTTTATTTTATAATGATATGGTAAAAATGAGAAAGTAAGCCATTTTTCAGTAATTGTGCGCTGTGATACTCTTTTGTATTTTTATGTCTGATTTTGTAAGCAAGTAGTTTTTAAGCGAGGTGAAATTTGGGGTACTCAAGACAAATCAGACTCCAGAAAGGGGCACAGGAGTCTGGAAATGTTGAGAACCACTGTTGCAATAGATTTTGTTGTGCATTAAACCAGCTTTTGGAGAGACAGGCAAGGTCGGGTGGTTGGTAGAGGATCAGTCTATGGGTGGTGCTGGTTTTGTGACTAGTTGACTTTGCATTCATCAACAAGAGCACAAGGCAGTTGTCTTGGCATCCTGAATGAAGGAACTGATCGAGGAATGGGTATCAGGCACCCAGCTGCAGGCCTGCTCCCATGGCCTGGCATTCATTTGTCTTAACTTTCCTTCCCAGTGGTCACGAGAATAAGGAGTATTTGGGTCCTGGATCCTTTGAATGGGTTCAGGCTCCTTTTCTCCCAAATCCCTCATTCTGGCTGTGTTGCGCTGCTCAGGTGTTTTCATGGTAGAATTGAACGGAGGCAGCTGGTGCCAGACATTGCTGGACCGATAACTGGCTTGCTTGGCAATCTGGAGCTAGCCACATGGCTGGGAAGGGCCAAATTCCCACGTGGTGGTGTAGTAATTACCAGTGTTGTTTAAATGCTGCCTTAGTTCTTACATCTGTAGAATGGTGATGATGATGATGATGCTTGCTTCACAGCTAAGGATCAATTCACATTTGTAAAGGGCTTTGAGATCCTGGGACAGAAGGAATTACATCAGGATAAGGAATTACTTATTTATTATATACCTGCAATGTATTCTAGATCTCGGTGCCCGGTTCCTGTTTAAAGAGGCAGAGTGGTTGGTCAGTGTGGTATAGTGGCTATGGGAGTGGGAGTCAAGAGCCCTGGGCTCAATTCCCAGTACTGCCAGTGATGGCCTTGGGCAAGTTATTTCACCTCCCACCTTTGTCTGCCTGCCCATTTAGACAGTAATCACTGGGGGACAGGGTCTGTCCCCTACAGTGGAACCAACATTTGGGATCTCTAAGTTCGCCCCCATATAGAAATCACAACCGTTCTTTCACTGTGTGGTCCACACTCTGGGGATAGAGCCATGGCGCTATCTGCCATTTAAAGGTGGCACAATGGCTGGGCAGGTTAATCTCCAACTTAATTCCCCATGGAAAACCCCAGCTTCTGCTTCCACACAGCTTCTGATTCCTCAGTGGCCGCATCTGCCACACCAGCCTTCCCACTTGACCCCTTTCTCTGCATTCGCACCTCCACGCTTTCTTCCGGAGCGCTCCAGTGAGATGCATGTCACGTTATAGTTCTCACAATGCCAAACCCCATTATAGCTTTATTTAGCTGTCTGGAGGAGCCATCTGTTCTGTTTTGCAGGAGTCTTGACTTTTGCAAGCAGCCCTTTACCCTCCAGGTCCTGTCGCAGTGGCTTATGCAAGGGTTCGCTGACATGACGGCTGACTGAAAGCTAATGACCAAGGACACTGCGGGTTTGTATGGGATTTTAAAAAAAGGGGAAAAAAAGTCAAAGTGTTTCTTTGCCAGTGTTTCTCTTCTTTTCACATGTGCCAGCTCTCCAGGAATGAGATGGGGCTAGTGCTTATAGCAGGTCAAAAAATGTTCAACAAAACATTTTCCTGGGGAAAAAAATGCCATTTCATTCAAACCAAAATGTCAGCATGAGTTATCCTTCTGCAGCCTTCACTTGTTGGCGTATACTTGAGTTTGGGATGGAATTTCTAGTCAAAACGAGAGACTATCGCCTGATGGTTGAAGCACTTGACTGGGATGTGGAAATCCAGGTACAAGTCCCTCTTCTGAATCAGGCAAAGCAGGGATTTTAATTTGGGCTTCCCACATCACAGGTGAGTGCCCTAACCAGCGCGGTTATTCTGGGGCCTCTCACTCTATGGAATTGTTTGGCAGCCAGTGTTACTGGCGTTCTCCACGTCTAAGGATGACAAGTAATGGAAGGAGATCAGGACCAGCCTCGGGTGCCACTGGCTGAGGTAATGCTATTATGTAGCTTGCACTATTGGAATACTTGGAAACAGTCAGGCTGTTTTTGTAGCTATTGCTCTGGGGCTCAAAAGACCTGGGTTCAGTTCCTGGTTCTACCACAGACTCCCTCTATGGCCTTAGGCAAATCACTTAGGGCCAGGTTCTGTCAGCTTTACAGTAAATAGTCCACTTCTCCACAAGTAGCCCCTTTGAAATTAGTGGTGTCACTGATGGAGTCGAGCACCACTCACACCGAATAAGGGTAGGAGAATCTGGCCCTTAACCACTCTGCACTTCAGTTACCTGAATGCAAAATGAGGATAACAACGGTCCCTTTGCCTGTCTTCTCTCTCTACATTACAAGCTCACTGTGTCCTGCCGCATCCCAGTGGTGCTGTGATTCCAATGGAGGGTCTAACTGCTATCGCAATACAAAGCACCACAATGATGATATTTGCCAGGCATTGGTTTGAGAGCGTTCACACTGTTGGTGGGTCCCTGCCGGAATTAATAGGTTCCAGTCAGGAGGGAGCCATGCAGCGGCAGACCCGGCTGGCACTCAGCTTGCTAAGGATTCTGGCTGGTCTAGACATGGCATTGTGTGTCCTCACAGGAAGTTCCTTGGGCTACCAGCTCTGGGTCTTATCATTAAGGACTAGGAGTGGGTAGCTAAGAGAGGGGTCAGATGCCTGCTAGCATGCGACAGAGAGTAATGGCCAGATATGACCCTCTAAATTAAAAGACAGAGATATTAGCAGGGAAAGGGGACGGGGGAGAGAGATTCACTACAGGCCATGGCCAAGTATTTTACCTGTCAAAAATTATTTTAACCTGCACATTTAGGCTACACAAATATTTCTTCAGTCAAGGGAAGCCCTGCGGCTCGCAAGGACAAAGTGAAGGCAGTGTCTTCTCCCTGTCTCACAAAATTAATTTAAAGTGGAAAAAAAAAAAAAAAGTGGCAAACTCTACAGCAGGGGAGAGAGAGACCCTTACTGACCTCCCCGCGTCCCAGCGGATTGGAATGGAGCTGCAGCGCAGCCTTTCCTTTCAGGGACGGCGCACGAGCCCCAAGCCCAGACCAAAGGGGATCCAAGGGTGCTGCACAGGGCGGTCGCTGCTGAGGGCTGGCGTCTCTGCTATGACTCTTTTCATTGTCATTACCTGCATTAGAACTAATGCGCTAACCATGCCGGGGTCGGCCGCCTATGGCACGCACGCCCAACGTGGCATGCGAGGTGATTTTGAGCGGCACCCCCACTCATGCCGGGCCCACGTCACGTGGGAGAGGGCAGGGGGGAAGGGGCGGGGCTGATAGGAGCAGCCATCGCATGGCGCTGCTTGGGGCCGGGAGTGGCTCCTGGCCAGGCCGCTGGGCCCATGGCACATGGGAGAGGGGCGAGAAGGAAGGGGGAAAACGTGGCACACCACATCCGAAAGGTTGCCGACCCCTACTCTAACATTTCCACCTCAGCCTGAAATCTAGCACATTTCTTTTAGAAAGCTCCATATGATCTCCTCCCATCTCCCCTTCACAAGGAACCTATCATGAGAGCTTCCACTCGCCATGTGGACCCGGGCCATCGGACCCCATTCAGTTACCTTCTTGTCATTGAGAGCCTGATCCATCGAAAGCCCATCGAAGTCAATAGGAGCCACTCCCTGCTAGATCAGTCCTTTGGAATCCGTTTGCAGCATTCAGAGGGGCAGTTGTGTCTCCTGGCTATCTCCCCATCTGGTGCCCAACGTTCTCCATTTTCATCGAGCCCTGAGAGCGGTCAGCCTCAACATCAGTGTCTATACTAAGGACCAGCAAAATTGGCTGGGCATCAGCCTTGTACAACTCCCCTCCACCCCCTCCAGCCACCCTCTTCACATCCCCTGGTGTGTCATTGCTTCTGTGTGCTTACTCCAGATTCACACCACTCTAACTGAACACAGTCTGGCCCGCTCTCTGTTAATATAATGAGTCTCTTTATGTATTTCTCAAATCCTCTAGCTACTCGGCCTGCAGAATATAGATGACTCGGCTCCTCCTTCTCCTGGGGGCTTTCATCATTCTGTGCTCATCTTCACAGCGCTGGTCTGATCCTGATTCTTGGACAGCTGACCTTCAGCCTCTCACTTCTTTCCATGAGCCTCCATTTACTCTTTATTAGAGCTGGTGGAGCACTTTCTGTTGGGATGATTATCCAATGGAAAACGCAGTTTCTATGAAAATCAAACTGTCTCACAGGAACATTTTGATTTTGTCAAAAATGATTATTTTTTTCCATCAGGAAAACCCAAATGAAATATTTCATTTTGAGTCAGTTCTCCCCAAACTGGAATATTTATTTATTTATTTATTTTTTTAAACTGGTCCAAAATGTTTCATTTCAAATCTGTTCAACAAACATTAAAAGGCAGTCCCATTGCCTTATGGGAGTTGTAGTTCAGCCTCCATCCTCTCCTAAAGAGTAGGCTCCCGGAGGACTATACCTCCTATAATACAATGTGAGTCCAAGCTGCATGGTGCATTATGAGAGTGCATTAACGCTCAGTGCACTAAAGACTATGAGCAGGAGGGATTGTCCACTGGTTAGGTCCCTGAGGTAGGATGAAGGAGACCTGGGTTTAATTCCCTGCTTTGCTATGGTCTTCCTGTGTGACCTTAGACAAATCACTTAGGGAACTGAGGCACAACAAGGCTATCTGTAGAATGGGGACAGGAATGCTTCCCAACCTCCCAGGGCTGTTGTGAGAATAAATATGTAAAGATTGCAAAGTACTTTGAGATCTATTGATGAAAAGCACTATATAAGAAATAGGTATTATTACTTTTTTTATTCATTATAGGAGATGTAGTGCAGCCAGGGAACCCGGCGCATAGGGAAGAATGGGGGCATTGGACTCTGCAACTACAGGTCTCATAATGCAATATGCCACTGTCGAAAAACAAGGAGGGCGAGGTAATATCTTTTATTGGACCAACTTCTGTTGGTGTGAGAGAGAGAAGCTCACCAACAGAAGCTGGTCCAGTTAAAGATATTACCTCACCCACCTTGTCTCTCTAATATCCTGGGACCGACACGCACACTGTTGAAAAATGCAACTTAATGTTGAATTGACTCAAAATGAAGCATTTCAGGATAATTCAATCAACCCGAATGAAATATTTTGATTTTG
This sequence comes from Emydura macquarii macquarii, assembly GCF_026122565.2. NCBI lineage: Eukaryota > Metazoa > Chordata > Testudines > Chelidae > Emydura > Emydura macquarii. The sequence continues at coordinate 14,284,465 of NW_027130828.1, forward strand.
GAACACTCAAATGTTTTGCTTCAATCAAAAATGTCAAAACAAAATGTTTCTACGTTTCAGAATCGAATTTTTTCACAATTTCCATTCCATGAAACATTTTGAAATTTCAACTTTTTGCCCTGATTTGGGATGAAAACACATTGTTCATTGCCATCATAAAGGAGAGAGCTGAATGAAATTCAAATTTCCATCCTGTGGGAAGTTTCAATATTTCACAAAGAACCAACGAGAACAGAAACAGGAAGTAAAATCCTGCTCTCAGTTACTGACCTCAGTGTAATTAGGACCAGTATTTGGCCAGTGGCCTGCCAGTTAGGCTCCTGCACCGCCTGGTTTTAGGACAAAAACAACATTAACCAACTTCTAACTAATGGGAGTTTGGAAGAAACTTTACCTGTGGCTAGGGTTACAGCTGGGTTCATGTATCTTCCTTTGAAGCAGTTGGTTCTGACCACAATTGGATCTCCGTCTGATCCAGTCTGGTGCTTCTGATGTTGCTAAGCAACTGCCACATGCTCATTCTTAAAGACCATCATAGTCTAGCTCTCATTGCAGCGTCCATGTGTCCATACAACTAAGTGAAGGGTCTGATAGCTCCCCATAGACTTTCTCCTACATTCTCCATCCCCCATTTTCATTGCACCTGGCCTTTTCACCACACAGCTCTCTCAACACTGCACAATTTCATTTTCCCACTCCCAATCTATTCCAGATAAACATAACAGGATCTAATATGATCTTTTCATCTGAAGGCATTTCATTGCCAGTAGGATGCATATTGATTTTGTTATTAGACGTCCTTGTCTAGACGACAGTGCTGGAGGTCTACTGACATCACCTCAATCCATTCAGCACCTCTGGGCACATGGTGCCCTCTTTTCAGTTTTTTTTTTTTTTTCTTCCTCAAGGGAGTTAATAAGGAACAAAATTAATTCCATCTCTGATTTATGCCCAGAGCGACCACAGCATGTTCCTCCAGCTGGGATTTGATTGGATTTCAATTGCTTCTTTACAACAGGGGCAAATGTTCTTCTACCTTCTAAAAATGGAGAAAAACCTGCAGTGATTCTCAAAAAAAAACAAACCCCAAACCCAAAATGTTGGGTTGTGTGATTTTTATTAATAAGTCTTATATTTGGTTTTACATATTCAGACAAAAAGGAATAAAACCACTTTTTTTAAAGTTATAAGTATAAATTCTACATGTGTGAAGTGATTCTGTAATTCTATTTATTTACCATTTGCATTTACAATTTTTTTTTCCAGATAAATAAATAGATAGAAGCCAACATATGTGCTCTTGATATCTATATCTGTGTTTTTATATAGGCATGCGTCACCAGGGTATCTGAGCACCTACCGACAATCTCATATCATTAACTAATGTAAAAAAAAAAATAGGTGGCACGTCCCATAATAGGAAGGAAAATACTAACCTGCCAAAAGCTTCCAACAGTAAATAAAATAAATAAATGAATTAAATAGACTAACCCAATGGATGCCCTCCCCCATCTCCCCACCATCCAAATGCCTTAGAGAACAGATAGGCTGTATACACTGGTTACATTGTCAGAGACAGAGCTGAGTGCATACAACATACATTGAATACAAAGGATCTGGCTCTCATTTCCCTTACGCCTGCTTGAATCAGAAATCGCTCCACCCATAACCATCGTATTACACCTATGTAAAAGCAGCATGAGAGCAGAATCCGGCTCTCAAGAACTGTAACATGAGAAGAGAAAACAAACCACTAAAGAGAGAAAGAAATAGGCTGGGGTGGCAATAAGGGAAAGGACACCATCAGAGGATAATAGAATTGAAGCTGACCCAGATTTGATCCAGGAACATTTTCCTGAACGGCAGCAATCAGACGCAGCCCACAGAGCTGGTGGGAAGGCACAGAGCACAGAAGATGGTTAAGTGCCTGCAGCATTTTTCTAACATTTCCAATCTTGTTCTTCAAGGACCCAAGACCTGCATGAATACTAACGTGTTGTCTTAACCACCAAGTTTCTTCTCAACAGCCATGAGCCTTCCCCTGGCACCTCTTTCATGCTCCCCCTCTCCTAATGATGAGAGGAATTTCATAGACATTGACAATTTCTTTAAGACCCGAGATCACAGCTTGCTACTAATTATAGAAATAAATAACTGGTGACTTGAGCCATCTGTTCTTTATTTGGCAACACGTTTCTTCTTCATGAAATTAGTGCCACCTGCAATCCATGAGCCCCCCTGAGAATCGGTCACTCTGCCCTCTCATTCCACAGATGAATTTTCATGAGCCAACCCCTAGAGCTGTTGCTATTCCCCCCCGGGGGAAAATAATTAACACACTCAATTTCGCTTCATTAGTGATTCAGGTCAAAGAAAAGCTGTAAACGGGGCCTATGTTATCCAGCACCTTGCTTCATGCCTCGCAATTAATTCAAAGGGTGGGGAGGTTATCTATCTCCATTTGGTAGACTGGAATATCATTTCTTTAGGTTATAGTACTGCCTAGTCTGATATGGGGTGCTAGTGTGCTAGGTGCTGTACAAATACACAGAGTGACATTCTCTGTCCTGAAAGACTTACATTGCAAATAGACACGACAGACAGAGAAGCAGAGGTACAGGGAGGGGGTGGCAGAGTGCAGGGAGGGCGTAGGTGAGCCTGCACTCTGATCTCTTGAAGGCTACGTAGTGTCCCAGGAGTTGCTGATTGGGGAACTAATCTAATCAGGCTAGTGGGCTTGGGGTAGGGGGCAAACATTCAGTTGGCCTCATCAGCCCAAGGCTGATAAAAGAGGCACAGGAAAGAAGTGTCAGGTGAGGAGGGAAGAGAGGGAAACGGGGCTAGTCACACAGAAGGCTCAGAGTAAGGAGACCTCTGTTCCCCCCAGATCCTGCTGAGAGGGCCCTAAACTTCAGCAAACACCATACATGGGGGGGGAAGAACCGAGGACTGTGGTGATATTGATGAAGGGGGCTTGAAATAAAGCTTCACCGACAGCACATCCAGTAGACTCTGTGCAGTTTCTGCAGGGAAGAGGATAGAGGTGGAGTTGGAAAGGGAAGAGATTTTTCTCAAGGTCACACAGCAGGTCAGTGTCACAGCCAGGACTAGAAAGCGGGTCTCTTGTCAGGATTGTGTCCTGGCCACTAGACCACCCTGTACACAGAAGGCACACGTTAGCCTACTGTGGGAAGGCACATTCTTCTCTCACTCCTGTAGAGAAGGATTTCTACACATCCATTAGAAACCAGGTCCAATGCTGGAGAAAAGTAGGGGAAAGGCCATCATTCAGGGAAAGCCTCTCTGAGGGCAGCCACATGGGGCAGAGTGGTTTAAGATAGATCTCCAGAGCAGAGAATGCCTGGCATCTGCAGCAGCAGCCGAGGGTAGTGGATTGCTCTGGGCTGCCCCCTTTGCATTCAGGACTAGCCCCCAGCTGCCCGTTACCTGCAAGGCTCCCCACTGTCTCCTTCAGGGAATCCAGAGCCAGACCTCTCAGGAGTACATTTCCCAGACCTAAAGAAGAGCTCAAAAGCTTGTCTCTTTCACCAACAGAAGTTATTACCTCACCTGCATGGAAGCATGTCCTCTGGAATGGCGGCCAAAGCATGACGGGGCATACGAATGTTTAGCATATCTGATACATAAACACTTTGCAGTGCCAGCTACAACAATGCCATGCAAACTCCTGTAAATAAGAAGTGGGCAACATCATCGTCTTGGCTGACCAAGAAGTAGGACGTTGTTTTGTTTTTCAGTACAATTATGTACCAGAAATGTCTACATTTGTAAGTTGCACTGGCACGATAAAGAGCTTGCACTACAATGCTTGTATGTGGTGAACTGAAAAATACTATTTCTTTTGTTTATCTTTTTTACAGTGCAAATATCCGTAATAAAAATAATATCAAGTGAGCACTGTACACGTTGTATTCTGTGTTGTCACTGACATCAACGCATTTGGAAATGTAGGAAACCATCCACAAGTATTTATAATACATTGCAATTGGTATTCTATTACGGTTTAACCGTGCGATTAAAACTGCGATTAATCACGATTAATTTTTTTTCATCGAGTTCACTCAAAATAAATTAATCGCTTGAGTTAACTGTGATTAATTGACAGCCCTAATTAGAACTGAAAAAAGGACAGAGAAGGGCAACAAAAATTATTAGAGATATGGAACAGCTTCCCTACAAGGCTAGACTAAGATGACTGGGGCAGTTCAGCTTGGAAAAGAGACAACTAAGAGGTGATAGGAGAAAGGTCTATAAAATCATGTCTGGTGTGCAGAAAGTGAATAAAGGAGGGTTATTTATTTCTTCCAAAACACAAGAACCAAGGGCCACCCACTGAAATTAATAGAAAGCAGATTTAAAAAAAAACCATAAGGAAGTACTTCTTCACACAATGCACAGTCAACCTGTGAAACTCATTGCCAGGGGATGTTGTGAAGGCCAACAGTGTAATTAGGTCCCCAAAAGAATGAAATAATTTTATGGAGGATAGGTCCATCAGTAGCTATTAAGCAAGAGGGTCAGGGACACAACCCCATGTTCTGGGTGTCCCTAAACCTCTGACTGCTAGAAAGTGGGACTGGATGACAAGGAAATGGATCACTCGATAAATGCCCCTGTTCTGTTCACTCCCTCTGACACAACCAGCACCAGCCACTATCAGAAGACAGGATACTGGGCTAGATGGCCTATTGGTCTGACCCTATATGTCCATTGTTACGTTCTTATGGCGGCAAAGCTCAGCATATGCTTAAGTATTTTTCTGGGTCAGGGCCCTAAACCCCCTTAACTCTTGTTGAAATCAACCAGCTAAATTTTGAAGTCCGTCAGGTATAAATACACAGTAACTTCTTGACCAAGGTTTAGACACCTCAGTCACAGGGTCTCCATAAAGCCTTTAGATAAACAGTAAGGGAGTTATTCTAGATTCTCACCTCGCTTGGCTGGGAGCAGGGTTTGCCCAGCTTTCTGGAAGTGGCCAGCCAGGTGGCTAGAACAGCAGCCCGTGTAACCCAACGGCTGACTGAGCCACTAGTCCCAGCACAGCCAGCTTTACTTTGTGTGAGGGGAATGGCATTCCCTTTCCTGTCCATATACCTCTAAACTCAGGGGCTGTCTGGGCGACACTGGGGACCTTAGCACTCAGGATCTCTCCAATGCTGGTGCCTACAATTTGAGGCCCATTCTAACCAACTCCTAGCACCTCCTGCAATAAAGCACATTCATACCCTCTAGCATGACCTCCCATCCTGCCCCCTCATTGCTGTTCCTCTCACAGACATAAGGGCAAGCACTGAGATCTTGACCCAGGTCCAGTCAAGTAAACAGGTGTTTTTCCATCATCTTCAATGGAGTTTGGCTCAGTACCTATCACAGTAAATTCCATCTCTCTCTCTATCCTTTGTTTTAATCTTCCTCTTCGAGGTGTTTTCTCTTATACAAAAACAGACATGGAAATGAATTTAAAGAGGATTATTAATATTTTTGTGCACTTGACTTTTAGTTTAAGCTCAGAAATATTTCAGGTCTTTAAAGCCATAATTAGACGCATTGTCCTTAGGCAAATGCCAGGTAATTTGTACGCACTTGAAGTAAATCTTTCTCCGGAAAGGTAGGCAAATATTGAAATATGTAATGAAAAGGGAAGTGGCATGAATGAAAAACCCAAACTATTTTAAATCTTTTAAATTACTTTCCTTCCTCCCTCTCATTAGCAAATATTTTAGTTAGTCTTGCACTGAACCCTGCTTCCAGGGTCTCTCTCTGCCTTTCGCTCTCATTAAGTTTCTCTTTTTTAATTTTTAACAAGTTGTTATTTTTAAAGTTCACACCCTAAATGCTCTAGATGCAGGGACTGAAAAAAAGGAGAAATACTGGCATTTTAATTCATTCTGGGCTGCTTTTGTTGTTGATTTATAGGAGATGGGGGGTTGTTTGGGTTTTTTTTTCCTTTCATATGAAAAGAAGGAATTTTTGTCTGGCAGAAAACAGGTAAGAAAAGCACTTTGGGAAATAGCTCATAAAAAGAGTGGGGGGGGGGGGGTGAAACGGATGGAAGAGTTTTACAGTGACAAAGGTAATCAGAGAATTTACAAATTATTTATTTATTTATTTAGACAGTGTAGACAGCTCTAGGAGGTTGGCTTCCCTTTCAAGATAAGTCACTTGTCTTTCCACTAGAAGAAGACAAAGGAAGTGTCAAGAGTTATTTGAAATGTAAGGTATTGTTTTTAGCTTCTTTTTCTTCTGTTATTGTAGTAGTAAGGTGTTCTTTCTTCATGCTGAATGAAGAGGTGGAAAAGACACAAGACAGTGATGGCCAGGGAACTGGGGCCTTTTGGAAAATCAGGGGACAGGACAATTGGGGTAGGGGGACGAGGATGTAACATGGAGAACCACTAGGACATGAAGAATTGAGGACGTGGGAACCAAGGATTAATATGGAAAATAGGAATTACAGGAAATGGGGACAACCAGGAAATCTAAAATAGTGACCAACATGGGAAGCATCAGGACAAGTATGGAGAGAAAGGAAATTCATGGGATATGAACCCATTAGACCAGTGTGGGAAATGGGGATTATATGGATAGGAAACCATCAGAATCAGAAATTGGGATCATATGGACAGGTGGGGTTCAATATAAAGACATAGTTTCATCAGGATATAAAGATCTTGGGGCTTAGTGGCCATCATAATATGGGGTCACTGGGTCTTAGACTCTGAAGTCTCATACTGCAAGATCGATGTCAATGCAACCAGCCGTTTACCCAGAGTGTATCTAGCTCTTGATTTGCCCACTCGCTGCAATTATTCAAAAATATTGCAAGCCCCAGAATGACTCCTGGGTGTTTGTCCAACCTTTCCTATCCCTGGAGCCTGCAAAGATGAGTTTATTAACCTCCGTTTGTTTTATTTATCTCTTCTGGCAGGGAGAGAGATTTCTGTTCTTCCCATCTGATTCATCCCTGGAGGCACCCCTTCTGCAATGCTTCCCTACACCCTCCAACATCACTCAGAAGCAGCGGAGAAAAGGAATTTGTGATCAGCTTCTGTGAGGAACAAGATGCCAGGAAAGCAGAGGGCAGCCTGCTCGCAAAATAGCTTCATTTTGTAATTTTTCTTTTTCCACATGCCCTGACCTTTTCAGAGTAATCCCGCTGTCAGAATAAAATGCTGACATTCTTTCTCTGGGTACCTAAAATATTCTTTCCCCCCCACCCCCCATTTTTATTCTGTTTTATTTAGCAAACTTCAACTCAATTTTATATGCAGTGCCAGCCCTGCAGTAAGCCACTGCTGCAGAGAGGATCCGCTAATAGACTCCAAGCACACATTACATGTATTTACTCAGCCTGCCTGGACTCGGCACTCCTGAGTTAGATGGTTCCCAGTCCTCCTGGGTAAAGCACTCGCTGTTTCTCACAGCTTCTCTCTCTCTCTCTCTGCAGAGGTGAGGGTTAGCCGGGGGAGTCAGTGCTTTGATGTCCACTTTAGATTTCAGCCTTGCCTCTTTAGCCGCTCCCTGTAATGGTTGCAGTTAGCAAAATAACCCTGGTGACAGATAAGCATCTGGTAACCCATGGCAACCAACTTCCTTTAGAAAATGGTCTTCCTGTAATTTCATAAGTGTGGTTTTTTTTTTTCTGGAGAAGGGGGAAAAAAAAAAAAAAAGGCACCAAAAACTGAAACGCGCACGTGTGTGTTATGCAGGTGCATGTGGGAGGCACACAAACACAGGTAGAGTTGACGAGCCTTTCCTACTAGAAATGATCCTCTTGCAAATATATGTGCACTAAAACAAGCAGACGCTCACAGCTAATAATTACAGGGTCAGGCCAAGAGATTAGATTAGATTAGCTAGACATATAGACAGGAACGCAGACTGTGAGACAGACACCCACGTGAGTTGGGGCTGCAAGATCAGGCCAATATATTCTATTTTAGATTTGATTAGATTGGATAAACAGACAGACCATGAAAAGTGAATTGTCTGATAGAGCAGGGTATTTAACGAAAGGTCAAACAAAATTGCACTGCAGAGCTGTGGGTACAGTGTAGTGGCAACAGAGAGGTGGAGTCATTAGGGCAGCTTTCACTGAGGCAGACAAAAGGTGAGGTTTAATTGATAAAAGTTCGAAAAGCTCTTTGGGATCCTCACAGAAAAAGTGCTTTCTAGAAACACACCCTCACCGCACGCGCACACACACACACATACATGCACTCTGCCACCTGCACCCCACCACACACACCTCACCATAAACCCCACCACCCAGGCAAACACATACCACAGCCTACACCCCCATCACAGAGAGTGCAAGACAGGCATAGACCCGCCCTTCCCAGACATAGCTCCCTGCTCAGGGAGTCCCCAAACCAGCTCTGCGGGAGTCCTAGGCATGGGGGTGTACCAGGATGGGGTGTGAATGGAGTAGGAGTGGGAAGGAGTCAGAGGAGGGTGGGGAAGTGTGGCTGGACAGGACCATAATGGCATTACAGTAATGCCACCTAGGGCCGTCTTTGGGGCTGCTCCAACCTTTGCCGGGCCACACCAGCCCCCGCAGGTCTTGCATAGTCCCTCTCCACAGTCCTTGCACTGAGGCCAACTCAGGGACAAACCCATCCAACAATATTTTAATAGCCAAAAAACACCATCTACCTTTCCAGCCCGTGTTTGATTGTTTCTATTTCCATTTCCATTTCCAAACAGAGCCAGAACTGCAGAGAGACTGATGCTAACAAAGAGAGCCGACAGCATCTGTGTTAGTTTCTATATGTTCTTTTTGTTTAAATTAACTTTTCCTTTACATACATTTTCCAGCCGGCCATATAATTGGATTTTCCATCATTAAAAGAAGGGAACATAAATTACTCCTGTTGGGTACAGATTAGGTTATGGAATTTCTTTTCTTCTGTCACCATCGATGCCCCAGTGTCAGAGAGCTTTAATATTTAATGCGTTCCTAATTAGTCTCCGTTGGCCCAGGGCACTTAGCCAAACCTGACACCAACCATAGAGTCAAGTTCATTTAGTGAGCACAATTACCCAGCCATCATTTCCATCCCGCAGCCAGGGCACCCATACAACTTTCGCCCTCCGTCTCATATTCACAAGTTAATTAAAAATTTTTTTTTTTTTTTTTTTTTTTAAAGAGGCTTGAATCCCAGTGACAATGGACACAAATTATCTCATTTGGTCGGGGCAGTGACATTTCCAAGACTCCTTTAATCGCTAGGAAACCGCGGTGCGCTGAACAACGTTTACCAAAGGAAATTGCTACTCATGTCACTTTGACGGCTGATGCCTTGTTGCTTGCATGCTCTGAAGATTGAAGTTCACGCTTCCCCGATGCCCCAGCTGAGCTTTTGAAGGAAAAAAAAAAAAGTTTAAATAAACTGTCTGCCCATGGAAATTTAGCCTTCAATCAACAGGCAAGCCAGCAGGGTGCAACGGGGAGATTAGCTCACAGTCACTGATTCCCCCAGTGCTGGGACAGCAATGATAATAATTAGAATTAGCACTACCAGAGAGCCAAGAGGCCCAAATGAAGTCAGGATCCCATTGCACAAGGAGCTATGCAAACCCATAGGACAGAAACTGTCTTTCACTAGACAAGACAGACAAAGGTTGTGAAGATGGAAGTAGTATTATCCCCATTTTCCAGGTGGGGAACTGAAGCACAAAAAAATAAAAGGGCAAATATTCGAAGGAGTTGAACATCTCTGATCAGGACCAGAGTTGCAAAGGATCTCAGCACACTGAGTGCACGACGGGTGCTGAGCTCCTTTGAAAAGCTCACCCTGAATGCCAGATCCACAGCAGAGCTGGTCAAAAAATGTCTGACAACAGTTTTTTGTCGGAACATGCTGATTGAAGGAAATCGAAACAGACCATGGGCATGGGTCAGTTTGATGAAAATTTCTCAAAACATTTCATTGCATTAGTGTCAATAAGGTCCAAGTGCTTTGTTTCAATACTATTGTTTCAAGTTTTTGTTGATATATTCATATATAAGGCTGCGGTTTTGAAATGGACAATTTTAGTAAATTTCGCGGCAGAGGAGTGAGAAAAAAACCAATGTCATGGAAAGTGGGGGTGCTGAAAGATGAGGGCTGAGATGTGGGGGGCTGGAGACCGAGCCCACCCTACACTTACCCTGCAGCAGCAGCTCCTGTCCTGCCAGGCTGGGCCCAGCGACTCATTCTGAGCGTTGCAACCTAGCACACGTGATTGCAGCACAACTCAGGTTGGCCACATCAGCCCCTCCGTATCCTTCCGCGGTGCATCGAATGTGCCAGACCTGAGCAGCGCTGCAACCATGTGTGCTCGGCACAACACCCAGAGTTTTGGGCTCATCGCAGACTTTATGCGAACTTTCTGATTACTGGGAACACTGTGACCTTCCTGCCAAAATCATAGCATCTCTATTATATATTCAGCCATTACAGAAGTCAAAATCACTACATTCCTGTAAATGGATTAATATTAATATAAAAGTCAAAAACATAATAGCAAACCAAAATATTTTGATACTGGCATTTCAATATTTCCACAACATATTTTTTTAGAATTTTCATTTGCTGGGAAATTTTAACTTTTTATTCCAATGCTGCATGAAAGGAAATCTAGAAATGGCAGAACTTCCAGTGGGATGGAAATGCTGGGGCCGTGTCTACACTTAAAACACTACAGCAGCTTCAATGCAAATATTCACTACAGTGACAGGAAGGGTTCTCCTGTCGCCGTAGTTAATCCTCCTCCCCAAAAAGTGGTAGCTGGTTAGCGATGTCTATGCTGGGGGTTAGGTTGACTTCATGATGTCGCTGAGGGATATGGATTTTTCACACCCCTGAGTGACATAGCTGGGTCAGCCTAACTCTTCAGTGTAGACCAGCCCTACGGTTCAACCAGCTCTAGTCCTAAACAAGATAGGAGAACTCAGCGTCTTTCAGGATAGTGTCCAGAGTGCCCCCCGTGATCATCTCAAAGTGCTTGACAAAGATGGGTTGGTGGTATATGTTTAGCACTCAAAGGCCACCCAGGGCCGAGGCAGCAGCTTCAGGAAGAGGGGTTAACCTACAGAGACAGCCCATCAGTGGGATAGAGGCTTCAGAGAGCAGGAAGTGCGGATTCCAAGAAGATTGACCCTCAGCCACAGTCACTGGAACAGACAGTTCAGAGGCATCATTCATGCACAAGCTGATGCTGTGAAGTTTCATTCAGTCACAGCTGGTAGAAGAGTAGGAAACCTGATTCACAAATAAAAGCATTAAGTTCTGTTCACTGTGATTGGTGGGGTCATACAACTCTAGCGATATTAGAATGTGTTAAAGCGCCTATAGGCCTAGGGATAGGGGGTGTAACAGGCATTGGGGTGTAGCCTACAACAGAAAATATCTTCATGCCACTATATAAATCCACGGTGGACTCACATCTTGAATATTGTGTCCAGTTCTGGTCAAATCTCAAAAAGCATAGCATGGAACTGGAAAAGGTTCAGAGAAGGGCAACAAAGATGATCAAGGGTATGGAATGGCTTCCATATGAGGAGAGACTCAAAAAATTAGGTAGAAAATAAATGATTGGGGGGATATGATAGAAGCCTTTAAAATCATGAATGGTGTGGAAAAAGTGAATAGAGAAGTATTATTTACCCATTCCCCCAAATATAAAAACTAGGAATCACCTAATGAAAGTAAGAGGCAGCAGGTCTAAACCAAACAAGAGGAAACACTTTTTCACACAACATAAAACTAAGCTGTGGAACTCCTTGCCATGGGATGTTGTGATGGCCAAATTGTAACTGACTTCAAAAAAGAACTAGATAAATTAATGGAGGCTCGGTCCATCAATGGCTATTAGCCAAGATGATCAGGAATGTAACTCCATCTTGTGACTACCCTAAACCTCTGGCTGACAGAGATCAGGAGGGGAGGGAAAGATAGGGGTGGAACCCTCCAAAATTGCCCCGTTCTGTACACTCAACCTGAAGCTCTGATACTGGCCACTGTCAGCAATAGACTACTGGGCTCAATGGACCATTGGTCTGACTCAATATGGCCATTCTTACGTTCTCATGTAGTGATTATGTGAGAACTTTTGCTTTCATTATTAAAAAAATGTGTGTGTCTAGTTCTTGTGGTTGCAGAAAATAGTTTGAAAACATGAAGTAAGTGCACTCTAGAAGTTCAGCAACCAAAAGGCAGGTAAAAAGAATTCAAGATTTTAATTTTTTTAGCTTTATGATTTTTACACCAATCTTACAATTTTTTGGGTCTAACTCATGATTTTTTTGAACATTTGGGGTTGACAACACTGATGTTATCCATTATTTGTAAGTGTTTGGATGGCTACTGGTTAACTATGAAAATGTCCATGAGTCCCAAAAGGTCCACCCATTTTAGCACAATTGAAATGTTTATTAAATGACTGGAATATGTGTTATTCACTATTCGTGATGTGTTCTCCTGTTTAAAAAGTTTCAGTCATCGAATCAGGCAGCAAAAACAATGCACGTCACTTATGGGACTAATCTCACAACGAGGATACCAAACAGCAGAAGAACACAGTTTACAGATTGTACAGGCTGAGACTGCTCTGCCAAAATTCCTCGATGAACACTAACAGACAGCAAATACACTGCTGGAAATCTGGGTTGTTTTGATCTTGTTTCAAAATACAGTAAGCAGACCAATATTTTCAGTGTTCAGTAAAGAACTTAATTTATAAGAGCTGGTTTAAAATTTTTAAAATTTGTTATTACAAATTAAATATTTTGTCTACATTTCAAATTTCAACAAAAACAAACCCCTATGTTTTCATGAAAATGTTTTTCATTTTTCGATCACTTACAGTAAATGAATAATCTTGGGAAAATTGACTTTCTTTTTCTTTTTGTTATTGTATGGTTGGGAAAAAATTGAAATTTAATATTTTTTGACAAAACAAAACAAAATGTTAAACAAAAAATTTACAGTATTTCTATTTCAATTCAATTTTGCCTTCCTCTGTAGCATGGGGCCCGGGTCACTTGCTGGTGGATTCTCTGGTAGAATCTCTGTACCTTGAAGTCTTTAAACCATGATTTGAGGACTTCAATAACTCAGTTATAGGTTAAGGGTTTATTACAGAAGTGGGTGAGGTTCTGTGGCCTGCTTTGTGCAGCAGGTCAGACTAGATGATCGTAATAGTCCCTCCTGACCTTAAAGTCTATGAGTCTAATTTCTGACCAGCTCAGGTAATTATCTAGGTGGACTGCATGAGAGTAGGGCTTGGTTGTTTGTTTTTGTTTCATCTGAAAACATCCCTTCAAAATAACACCAAACAACCTTAAGGAAAGTGACACAATATAACATAACTAAGAGGCTATCATTTGTGACAAGTCTGTGGTCATATAAGGACTGTATGGTTGTGACTATGTTGCACACTGGGTCTGAGTAAATAGCCACACCAAAAAACAATTCCATGATCATTCATTCAAATGTGAGAGCAAATTTTAATTCAATGGTATGTAAGATCTTTGCCTGTACAGCACCTTGCACAATAAGGTCCTGGTTCATGATCTGGACTCCTAGGCACTACAAATAACTAATAATAATTCACAGCTACGCCAAGTTCACTTTTCACACATGTTCAAGTGCTTAGAGCCTTGCTAGGATGAATCTTCCCGAAGAGTCCATTTTATAGAATAAAATGGTAAAACATTTAGCAAAAGTACATTTCAAATGACATAGGCTGTTGTAAAATTCACAACTAATTCTAAGGTTCTTAGTTTCATAAATCCTGCGATATTGTTTCTATTTCCTGATTGGATGATTTAAGTAACCAATCAGTGCAAATTATAAATTGCTGGTGTCACAATCAAATCTGTAATTTGAAATTTTGTCTTTTGCTTTAGGCGACGCAAGCTCCATCATTTAGGGTCTGATCAAAGCCCACTGACCACAACAGAAGTTTGTCCCCAATACTATGTAACAAATCTATATCTAGCTAGAGCTGCACACCTCCTGGAACAGTTAAACAATGAGGAAATAACTCCCATTAGTCCTCAGAAGACTTCTAGGCTACCATGTGGAATACTAAGAAACTCCGGCCCTTGGAAGACTTACAGTCCCACCCAATGAGTGAGGTGATCCCATGTGGGTAGCTCTTCTAGTACACGCAGCTATTGACTCATCCCTGCGATGTGGCAGCAAACAAAGGGTTAATCTCAAATATTAATTTGTTGGACTGTTAGTCTGCCCCGGGCCATCCAGAAGCTTAAATAGCCAACAGTTAATTAAAAATAAACTGACACTTTACTTTAAGGATAGTTTTAATAACCATTTATAAATGTTACATTAAAAATTCATGCACTGTTATCAACTCCCGCTAAGGATTTACAGCACAATGGAGGTGTTATGAATGTTTTATAGGTGCTGTGGAAAACCTCTTCCTGAACAGATATTTTCAGAGGTCTATTTGTCTTTCTTGGGATGCATCAAAAGTGCGTGAGAGAACAGCAGCATGGCAAATACAAACCGCCTCCCAAGATCTCTGCTCTGCAGCAATGGCTTATACCTTGGACCACACGCTTGCTACTTCGCTGGTTTGTTCTCTGTTGTAGCCTCAAATATCTGGAGTTAATCTCCAAAAGTGATGCCTAGCTCCTCATTTCCAGCCTACTGGAATGTGGTCACCAGAGGTTGTTTAGCACAGGGACTGGTGCCTTCTTGTGCAGGGGGATGTGGTCTATTGATTAGATGGCATTTCTGAACCAGTAGGTCATGACGCCAAGGAGGGAGGGCCGTTGGGGGCACAAGGCATTGAAAATGTTATTACAAGCTAAAGCAAAGAAAATCTCATTTCCCCACTTCCTACGCACCCTTCCCCTTCAAGATGAAGTACTCTGTGTCAACATCTCGACACACACACAAATAAATGTTATAGACTTAGCATGAATACATCTTATTCTGACTTGCATGGGAAATGTAAAGTGGTGGTGGCTCCCCCATTGCCGTGACCTTGGGTAAGCCATTTATCCACTCTGTACCTTAGTTTCTCCATCTGTCCAAAAGAGATGAGAAGATTTCCATGTCTCACAGGAGTGTTGTGAAGATAATTCATTTATGTTTGGGATGTGGCCAGATACTACAGTGATAAGAGCTACAGAAAAGCTTATAAATATAAAATTAGAAGTGCCATTTATTATTAATTATTATTCTTATTCTTATTATTAATTCTGAAATGAGTTTCCTTTAACAGTGTTCATGACCCCTTTGTGTTAACTTTCTGCACACATTGGAATGACTTTTCCTGGCACAAACGTTCAGAGAAAGCAAATATTATGCTTGTGTACTCCTATAGGCCTATGCAACTTATATATAGACCTATCCTACTTGTATTCTTGTGTCTACACTGAAGTGATATATTTCATATGGGATGAGACACTTCTTGACTGAGCCAGGAGATCAAGGTTACCCAAGCTCTTGGGCAGAGCCCTGGCACAGATGTGATTAAATGAACCAGGTGTGGATCGGACCACATCCTTTGTACTTAGCCATGCACATGCAGTTACTCTGTGTGTATGCTGTGAGAGAAAAATGGCATTCTGGCTCTGTGCCCAGGCAATAAAGCTACCAGTCGTCTTGTTTTTCTAGCAATGGTGCCTTGAGCATGGCCTGGGTGGCCCAGAAAGGAAAAGGTTTAAAACTGTACAAACGTTTTGCAGGCTTGGTATCTGTCCCTGGGAAATGAATCGCACCTAGCTCTTATACGGCACTTCTCATCAAAACAGGGAAATATCATCCCAGTTTCACAGATGGGGAAACTGAGGCTCTGTGACTTGCCTAAAGTCACCCCGTAGGCCAGTGACTGAGATGGGAACAGAGCCCAAGTCTTTGGCTAATCTCCTCTCCGGCAGACCACACCACCTCTCGGGGTTGTTGAAGTTCATGTGGTTTCCTTTCCTTATCCACAGCAGGGGTCTCCGCTGTCCTAAAGTAGCCACTTCCCCCCTTCAGATTCAATCCCATCATCTTAGGAGTCCAGAATCAGGAACAACAATTCCTGGGCCACATACAAGATGGCATCGATATCCCTACTGGCCTCCTATTATACATGCAGGAGCGGTACAGAGCGGGGTCAGAATTTCCACTCCAAAAACACCTGAAGGAACCTGTCCGTCAGCTACGGTAGCACTAGCGCGTTGTATTGTCAACCTCCAAGCACAGACAGGTTTGAGTCCATCCATCGGAGGGTTCTGGTGCAGCTGCCCCACTTGTCTAGTTTATAGAGACTTTAGCTAACCAGAACGGGGATGTAATGGAAACCCCTCCCTAGGCCCTGCCACAAGTCCTTGGTACTGGCTTTGCTGCTCTGTGAAGCTGCTGTAGGGATCCAAGGGGTTTTAAACCACTTTGAAATGCCCCTAATTTAGGGGCAGCCTGTTCTCCCCCACTTCTAGCATAAGAGTCGGGGTCCAGGAAAAAGGAGCAGCCCTGCGCTGTTACACAGCTCCAGACACCCAGCCTCTACACACAAGCCATTATACATCCAAGACTAGCTAGATACAGTGGTTCTCAACCATGCCCCCTTTCCCCTGAGCACGCCCCTACATTCTGGGTGTTGATGGCAGTAAGCTAGGAGCGCCTGTGCTGCATCCTATGCCCTGATGAGACATACCGGGTAAGCCGGGTTCTTTGTGCTGCCAGGGTAGTTCAAAGCATGGCTAGAATCTGGTCCCCTAGCTACACACCACTGCAGGGAGCCTGCTTAGGAAATCCTCATAGACCAAGGGTCTGGGTCTCCCCTCGTTCCCCCTGCTGTAAGCTAGGAGCAACTCCTCCGAGGTCACCGGAGTTACAGCAGCGTGGGAGCGTTGTGAGCAAGAGGAGAATCGGGCCGCGTGGAGCATGGGTTAAGGTCTGATCTGCACTGCGCTGAACCGTGTTTATATCCAGGCTGGGGAGCAAACATAACCACATTTCCTAACGTTTGAAGAAGAGGCAGAGCCAAAGGCTCTGACAACGTATCAAGCGGGGGCCTGATCCAACGCCCTTTGAAGTCAGCGGGAAGCCTTCCACAGATTTCAACGGGCATCGGACTGGGCCCAGAACAAGTAGCTTCATTAAACGGCCTCTCTTCTTTCCCATGTTTCCTTCCACTGTCCCTGCGTGCTGTTCTTTGCCATGTCCTCATTCAGGGCAACTTCTCCTGTTTTCTCTGCGATGACGACAGCTTTGTTCTGCAGGCGCCATGGGAATCACTAAATATAGCGGAGGGCTATTTCTGTAGGGACTTCAAAAAGCTTGTTTCATCGGCTCGGTTCCTTTCATCCTTTGTTGTCCCAGGTTGTGTTGGACTCCAACTGCGACCCAGCCTTATCGGCTCGAATTGCTGCAAGGACTTGGAGCCAGCAGAGGCAAACTCCACTTGTGATACCCACTTTGACAGCTGCCCACTTCCCAGCACACACGCACACACTCAAAGGCACCTCGCACACCCAGCTGCCCGTGGATGCGCTGACTGCCACACACACATAGAATCCAATACTCTCCTGTGTAACACGTCTACCTTCCCTGGCCTCCGTATACTCACACATACACATACAAATACACGGCATTCCCTGTGTGTGCTCCCACGGACACTCAGAAATGGACCTCACACACTCACATCTTCCCCATCTCCATAAGCTCACACACACACACACAGCCCTAACACATATGCACGCAGCTGCCCGTTACACTCCCGCTGATGTTCAGAAATCAATCGTATGCACATAACGTGCACTTACCAGCATCTCGGGTACACACACACACACCTTTCCCACTTACACGCAGGCCACTCTCACTCGTCCAGCTACCCACACACCCTCCTGTGGACACGCCAAAGTGAACCTCATGCACACAGGCTGAGACGGTCCACGCTGCCTGTAGGATTTAGATGCCCAGATCCCATTAAAGTTAATGAAATTTAGACATCTAAATGGCGCAGGTGCGATTGGCAACTTCAGCCATGCTGTGCACCCACAAACATTTCCTGTATGCGCGCGCGCGCACACACACACACACACACTCACTCCCTACTCCTCTATACTCATATGTGTGTGGGGAGGGAGTGGTTAAATACATACACAGTTAGCCACACACACACCCCTCCCTATGCTCATACACAGTTAGCCACACACACATTCCCTCCTGCTCACACAAGCCCCCAATTAAAACCACGTTCCCCACCTCTGCATGCTCTTACACACAGACTGTCTCATGCATGCACTCCAAAATACCCCGCATGACTCACACAGCTCCATTCTGAGCCCCTCTCCTAGATGCAGTTCTAGGCAACTCTTCTCCTAATCACCTCCACGTGTCCTTGGATAGCTAGGCACAGCAAGCCACTCACATCCACACACACAAACACAGCTCCCATGTGCACGCATGCCATTAGGTCTGCAAAACGCCTACCCCTGACGCACAATCCACATGCAGATAAACCCACAAGCTCCCCCATACTTCCCCAGCTCACTCATCACCATAAAATACACACACATCGAATGTAAACTGTGATACATATTTGCCACGATCTGTCTCTCTTACACACACACTATACAGGGAGCCCTTACCCAGCCCAAATTGTTCCTTTTATTCCTCACCACAAGTAGATTGTGTCTGTGTGTTCATTCTCCCAGCAGCCTTTTTAATTTAATCTCTGTAACCGTGAGGTGATGGTCATTTATAGATATTTTTCCTAAAAACAATATTTCAAGCACAATAATAATAATAAAAATAAAACAACCCAGAACTTGTTGGAGAGAAAAAAATACTCCCACAGTAAACTCAGAGGATTGTCACCCTCTGCTGGACTCCACCAGCAACAACGAAGAAAGTTCCCCTAGTTAAATTTGTTTCTGAGAGACAAAAAAACTAAAAGCCAAGGACACAGACACCACTGCATCTTCCTGACACTGTCGCACACAGGGAGGAGAAGAGCAGGAGCAATTTGAAGAGAGTTTGAGGGAAGGTGAAAGAACAATATATCCCACATTCATTAAGGTTTTATTATTGAGCATTGGAACCAGAGACATAATAGACATAGGTCAGCTAGTCCATCCCTCTGCCAGCACAGGATTGTTATCCAGTGTATATTTCTTAATGCTCTGTTTGCTCTGGTTTTAAATGTCTCAGGCAGTGGGATTCCCTTTGACTGTTTCCATTCTAACTAAACCCCAATTTACACCACACCGTCACCATAACAACTGCTGAAACTCGACATGCCGTGTCACTATTCTATTTTGTTCCTATCCAAAGCCCCAATCCTGAGTTTGGATCCACATCACTGGACACTTCCACCCACATGGAACTGCTCCGAAGGTATCATTGGGACTCTATGTGGTGTGGGGGAGTGCATGAATGATCAGATTGCAGGATCGGGACCTAGGTTTTTAAATCAAACCTACCACTGTCAGATTTTGGCTGAAGAGCAATTATTTGCCTTTTTTTTTTTTTTTTATTGCTTTTTAAAATAGAGAAGTGCAAACCATTTCCCATAAAAATACCGAAAACTCTGCCACTTTGCCAGTTTCTAGGGCTGTTTTGGACTTTGTATATAAATACACACACATTTGCAACAATTACAGTCTCTGCGAATTTTTGCTGAAGAAGCCAAGGTAGTGTTAAATTGTTGATATTTGCTTCTACAGATTAGCTATGGTGCCTGGGCCCTTGGCTGAATGGCTGGGTTTTAGACATTTTCTAAATATCCATAGCCTTTTCTTGATGCTTAATAATCTGCCTCTTTAAGTCTGTAAGTATGACAGAGTGTGACTGCTCCCTGGGTCTTGTAATCATCTTTATTGTCAACTAATAGGGTCTTTTGGTGTCATTTGATTTCATTTGAAATTACTGTTCTCTTTGGTGGCAATTTTAAAGGAAATTAACACCATCTTTTGAAAATGTACATTACATGTTGTGGGGAGAGGTTGAATGTGGGAAGTTTTAGCCCTCATGGAAGTGAGGAAGAGGTAGCCCTGGTTAAATGATGATATGTTACAATGTCCAGGGCACCCATCAGAACCTGGTTTCCTCAAGGGGCTTTATAAACAGGCTGGGTTATGCTCAGAAAAGATCTGATTGGCATTTATCTCTAAATACGGGTAAAAACTGAGAGCGAGGAGTTTGGTTTCCTTATTTTTGGCTGTATGGTGTTGAGCTTCTCAGTGAGCCACTGACCAAAGTTGGGAAATTCACCAGTCAATGATCAGAAAACACTTGACAAACTTTTCAATCACCACTACAGGGCGGCGCTGCCTTGGAAGAGGAGCAGCACAATAGCTGTTCAGCTGCCACGATGTTACACAGTGTTGTTGTAGCCATGTTGATCGCAGAGAGACAAGGTGAGTGGGGTAATATCTTGTACTGGACCAACTTCTGCTGGTGAAAGAGACAAGTTTTCGAGCTACACAGGGTTCTTCAGATCAGGGAAAGGTACATGTCACAGCTAAATACAGGGTGGAACAGATTATTTAGCATAAGTAGTTAACATGTATTCTAAGGGACCATTCAAGGTGGAGTGGCCCATTAACATCCCTCCAGTCACAGGACTAACAAGATTGTATAAAGTGCCAGGGGATTGCTGAAGACCACAAGTGATCAGACACTAGATTTATACAGCAGTGAAAAGACTCCCAAGAAGCAGAAGAAAGCATTAGTCCAGCATCGGGTACAACCCGTACAAGCCCATCCAAGACCCTAGGTATGTGCTCAAGCAGCTAGCCTGTCTTGTCCCCTGCTCCCTCACAGCTCCATTGTTAGTTGTAGCGTCTACCCAAGCCGCTCCAGTGTAGAAGTACCTACAGATGCAGTAAAAAAAGCACCACCTAGTAAATAATGTCAGTCTCCCTTCCTGCAAGAGTTCCACAAAGAGCTGTGACTCTCAACCAGGGGTACACGCACCCCTGGGGGTATGCAGAGGTCTTCTAGGGGACACATCAACTCATCTAGATGTTTGCCTAGTTTTACAACAGGCTACATAAAAAGCACTAGCGAAGTCAGTACAGACTAAAATGTCATACAGACACTGGTTTGTTTACACTGCTCTCTATATTATTAAGTACAATATTCATATTCCAGTTGATTTATTTTGTAATTATATGGTAAAAACGAGAAAGTCAGCTGTAGTAATAGCAATAGGGTGCTGTGAGAGTTTTGTATATTTATGTCTGATTTTGAAAGCAAGTCGTTTTTAAGTGAGGTGAAACTTAGGGGTACGCAAGACAAACCAGGCTCCTGAAAAGGGTGCAGTAGTCTGGAAAGATTGAGAGCCGCTGCCATAGAGGTTTCTTATTGATCCAACCCTGTTTAGGTTGTGAGATATGATGAAATCATAGCCTGGAGGCTTATGGCAGTGGCTGCAGGCTATTAAAGCTCAGATGCCATTCTTAACTTGTGTTGTTGGCTCTTCTTTATTCATGACAGGACAGTGAGAGGCTGAGGTGTCAGGCTTAATGTTAACACGTCCTGGCACCTACTCGTTTGTGCTGTTCCCAAACTTTGTCTTACTTAGGAAACGATTTGTGTTTTTACAATTAATATGGATTAGATATTATTATCTATGCAATATGGCAGGCAAGCAGTTTAGAGAGGATAACAGCTGCTCAATAATGCAAATGATGCACACATAAATTACTGTTTAGTAATGGGATATTATTACCGAGACGTACAAAAGTTCAGAATCCAGGGCGGGCAAAATTTAAATAGCCACTGCATGGAAATTTACGGAAGCATTCCTCAGACACACTTCTGAATTGTAATTAACAGAGACCATGGTCTGGATTCTCTGTTAACCTGCAGTGTCTGTTGTCATTTACAGTAGTGACAAGTGGATATAAAATGTAGAGCTGGTCAAAAAAAATTGATAACACTTTTTTTTCCATCAAAACCAAAATGTTTCGCAGAAACTTATTTCTTTGATGACCATTTTGGTGGAATGAGAGCTGCCCTATTGGTGGAGAAGCACGTGGTGCTCACCATGTGGAAACTGGCAGTTCCTGACTGCTACTGGTCAGTTGCTAATCAGTTTGGAGTCAGGAAATCCACCACTGGAATTGTGTTATCGCAAGTGTGCAGAGCCATTAATCACATTATGCTACAAAGGACTGTGAGTCTTGGAAATGTTCATGAAAATAGTGGATGGGTTCACAGTGAACCAATTCCCTAACTGTGATGGGGCGATAGATGGCATGCATATCCCAATTTTGGCCCTGGATCATCTTGCGATGCAGTACATCAATGGAAAGGGGTACATCTCTAGATGCTATGGTAATACAAATAATAAATAGCAACATATCACCCCGGTCTAGATTGGAGGCTGATGACATGGAAATGAAAGACATGCCCAGAAACAGCACCCGCCCAGTCGCCAGTGCTGCACATAGTGACTCAAATGCAAGCAGCAGTTTCTGCCCTCATTTACACCTATGCAACGCGACCGACTTCAGTGGAATTGCATAGTGTTCTGTTTCTCTATACACAGACACCACAAAGTCACTTTCAGCATGAAGGCCCCAGATCAGGAAACCATCCCATGACAAAGTCCTGGATGGGATGATTTAGTTGGGATTGGTCCTGCTTTGAGCAGGGGGTTAGACTAGATGACCTCCTGAGGTCCTTTTCCACCCTAATCTTCTGTGATTCTTCTATGATCCGTATTAAGGACATTACTTAAGTACATGAATAACTTTAAGCATGTGCCTCAGCACTCTCCTGAACAAGGATGTAGTTAAGCACGTGCTTAAGTGCTTTCCTGAATCTGACCTTAAAGGAACAACAAAACTAGAAAGGACAAATTCAAATTCTCTAGCAAAGAGTTTGGTGTGTTTGTCTCCTCTCTATCAGTCTGCAATTAAATGAACACAAAATGGCTACCAGCACCTGCAGACAGAGCTGTCCTTAGGCCAGTTTTACTCTACCACTTACTTCAGCATAACTTACGTCTCTCAGGGATGTGAATAAGCCATCCCCTGAACAACATAAGTGCCACTGTGGACAGCTCTATGTCAGCGGGAGCTTCTCCCACTGACGTAGCTACCGCCTCTTACAGAGGAGGATTTATTATGTCAACAGGAAAACTCTCTCCCATTGGCATAGAGCATTTTCACCAGATGTGTTAGCGCTTCTAGTGTAGACTAGCCCTTGGAGGTCTGAACATGTAGTGCATAGAAATCAACGCACAATAGTTACGTAGTGATCTATACCACATGCAGTTGTGAGTAAGGGTAGAGTTTGGCACAGGCACTTTAATTAGACCCGGGTGAAATTTTTTACCCAAAACATCTTTCAAGGAAAAATGCAGATTTGGGGTTGACTGTAACATTTTCAAATTTGTTTCAAATTTGTAAAATAGTTTTGGTTGAAAATAAAATTTGGAAAAAAATTGTAAGGTTTTACTTTGACATTTTTTTAATGAAATATTTTGATTTTTTATATAAAATGAGGTTTTTTTGTTTCAAAATTTGGTTCAATTTCATTTTTAAAAAGTTTTTAAAACCCCCTCAAAACCTGAATAAAACAGTTCACGTCAAACTAAATGTTTCAGTTGACCTAAAACAAACTTTTTTTTTTTTTTTTTTGGTCTCGTTCAGTTGTGCCACTGAACCAAAAACTCAGAACCAGGTATTCACACAACTACATCCTGTATCTTGAATCTCATCTAACAACTTAACATACACTCAGCAACACAGCGCACAGCCTTGTTCACAGTGTGAATCAAAACTGAATTGGTTGCAAAGATACAAGAAGCAAAGGAGAGGAGCTGGGCAGTAGAGAAGGCTTTTGATTAGTTCACGCTGGTGTGTGATGCGCATTTTGCATGTAAGGAACTAACAACCACTTCCTGAGCAAGTGGATGTAAAAGTAATGATGGGATGTAGGAGTAGGATCCCCTGAGTATGTCAAAATGCTCATGAATTGGAGGATCAATTGGTTCCCATTTGCCTCCCAGAATCATTTTGCAAGGTTGTTATTGTGGAGCCTGTGCCTGCAGCGTGTTTTCAATGGGCTTCAGATAAAACCCACCAATTCCTATTCCATTCTACACTATAATTCTGCCTGAGATGACACACCGCACCATGGAGGGAAATGCACAGCTTTCCACACCCGCTGTAAATAAGGCTGAGATTACTGACGATGTAGAATGGGACTGACTATTGCAATATTTAATCTGCTGGGTGGGCAATTCATTAAAAAAGATATCCAGGGCTTTAATCACTCTGCCAACCTGCCATCTGCTTCCTCCACGCTCCCCCCCGGCTTAGGCCGGGTCTCAATATATGAGGGGACAGCTTGTGAGAGGCACATTGGGGGCCTGTGTCATAATTTATCTTCTGAGCACGACAGAGCAAGCTGTTTGGTGCTATGAATCCCCACCACATGCACGTACCCAATAAAGCTGCTCTCGCAAGGGAGCGGGACTGGAAGGGACTGGGGGGCAGGGGATCATGGTTCTCTTTGGCCTCGACGGTTGGGGGGTAGGACCCCTGACCTCAGAGGCAGGGGTTTAGGAGAGGCACCACTTCTAGATGCCTTATTCACAAGCGCACAGTTAACCCTTTCACCACGTACTCCAGGGCATCCTGTCGTTGCACTGTCCTTGCCAGACATGTCAGAGATATTTGGCTCCCCCCCATACCCGACCTAGGGCTCTGCCCTCTGCCTGGCACTCCAGTTTCCACCCTTGTTCCCTGTCTTACATCAGGAAGAAACAGACATCACCGCCCCTGTGCCTGGCTGAAAACAGTGACGATAGGACGCTGCTCGTGAAATCCGTAACAGCCTCGTCTGCGCCCTCGTCTTCCTCAGCCAAGGAGTAGAGCTAGGCCGCATCCTGCCCTCTGCTCAGCCAAGGAAGACCGAGTTAGTGTCTGGTGCCCAGCACAAGCGCCAATCTCTGAAGACATCTCCATGCCCGCCAGTAGGCAGGGAGTGAGTTCAGGGGAGGGCAAGGCCTGGCCTCCGCCGCCCCATCGGACCAGCTGCATGGGGGGAAGTGAGCAGCAGCGTTCTCATGTGTAACTTCCCCTCCAGGGCCCAAAGGGGAGGAATTGTGATTCTCTGGGACAGTTACTCTCTCCACAACTCACCAGGGCTGGATCTAGCCCATCTACGGGATAGCCCCAAAACTAATTAGCCCCTTTACTGCTGGTCTCAGCAGAGCAGCCATAGGCTGTGGAGACCGATTGCTGGCCCCACACCACAAGCTCTCCCTGCTGTTCAGCGTCAAGTTCCCTGGCAGGATGGGGCGGTGGGGAACTTGCCTTGGCACAGGTGTGTGTGCTATTTCTGTGGCTAGAGGATATGGTTCCTGCGGGCTGTCAGTCTGTGAGGAAAGGTCATCCTGGGGTTAAGGCAGATGTCTACCAAACAAGATGGCTGGGCTCAATTCTTGGCTCTCCAGTCGACTCCCTGGGTGACAGTGGGGAAGTCAGTCTTCCTGCCTCAGTTCCCCACCTGCGATATGGGGATGGTACTTGCCTCGTCTAATTATACAATAAGATCTTCAGGCCAAGAACTGTCTGTTCCTACGAGCTTGCGTAGCACCTGGCACAGTCGCACCCTGGCCAGAAGGTGGCTTTCCAATATTACAGTTAATAAGGCTGCCCCTTTTCCCCAGCATTAAATTCGCTCCCAAAACCCTTCCTCCCTGCCAACATCCGTAAGATAATGGCTTTAAAATATCTTCAGAACGGTTACAGAAGATGACTGGCAAAATAAATAACTTCTTAAATGTGCTTTCCTTTGCAAGTTAGTCTCGTTTGGGTCTGTGTTTATAGAGCACTTCACACAATGGGGTCCTGATCCTTGACTGGGGCCCCTATGTGCTACCACAACACAAATATTCACCGTCAGCAGCACAAACACCCTTCTTGAATTTAAGGGGTGCTTAATCATCCTGGATTGAGCTGGGAGGCAGAGGTCCCAGGGACATTGCCTACTGTGACTAATTCCTCGCTCTCGGCAGGCTGCCATTCCTGCTTCCAACTTGGTGAGTTTATCAAAAGACAACTAAAAAGGCTGTTTTTCTGACATTCATCCATCTGTCCTGTTAATTTGCTTTAAGTGCTGCTTTACCAGGGCCAAGCTTTTAAGTCCATTAAAAGTCTAACCACTCATCTCGAGCCGGGAATGCTATAAAAAGGCGACATCAATCCTGCTTCCTCTGTCCTCGCTTTGTGGACAGTCTGACGCTTGCAGTTTAAAGCTCCAGGAGGCATCTTTTGGCAGGGCAGGTGGGAGATGTGGGGAAACTCAGGGCGAGGGGAGCAGGACTTTCGGGTCCTGTTTCGAGGTGAGTGGTCAGGATCTTTGGAGGTTTTGCACTGGGTTCTACTCTCTTAACACGCTGAGAAGTTCTTGGGGTGGATGTGGAAAGGGGCCAATTCCCCTCTCGCTTGCCCTGGTGTAAATCAGGAGTAACACCACCCATGTCAAACTGGCACAAGTCAAATCGGTGGCAGATTCCCCAGTAGCACCAACTTCACACAAGAGCAATTCCATTGTCTTTGGTGGGGTCACTCCTGATTTACACCAGCCTGAGTAAGAGAAGAAGGAGGCTCTGCAGAGCACATCACACTGCTTTCAGCATAGCTTTTCTGCCGCAAAGGATGGTCTCATGCTTAGCTCAGGAGAGCTGGGTTTGAGTTCCGGCCCTACCCTGGACTTGCTGGCCATTGAGCCTCTCTGGGTGTGTCTACATTGCAATTAAAAACTCGCTGTGCTAGCTGACTCAGGCTCATGAAGCTTGTGCTGTGGGACTTTTCATTGCATTGTAGACTTCCGGGCTCTAGGACCCTGGGAGGTGGGTCCCAGAGCTTGGGATGCAGCCTGCGCCTGGAAGTCTACACTGCAATTAAATAGTCCTGCAGCCTGAGCCCTGTGAGCCCATCAGCTGGCGCGGGCCAGCCGCTGTTGTCTACTTGCCGTGTAGACAGACCCTCTGTGCCTCACTTCCCCATCTGTGTAACTGGGATAAGATCACTGCCTGACCTCCCAGGGATGTTACGAGGAGAAATACATCAATGATTGTGATACTGCGGTGATGGGGGGGACACTTAAGAACCTAAAATTGATAGATTATGGCCCAGGCATCGAAAAGAAACATCACGCTCCTTTATTCTCTCAGCTCCGTCAGACTGCTCCACCATCACACCTCATTCCCGTGTGCCTTCTGGGGTTGAGACAGGACCAGATTCTGCCACCTTGAGTCCTACCTTCATATTTGGGAAGTAAGGGACCGTCTACCTCGAGTGAAGGTGGCAGAAACTAGCCCATAATCATGTAATTTGGTTACAGGGGAAGAGGGGAAAAGAAACGGTCACTAAATTCAACTCTCCCTTTAAACGTTTGAGACAGGATCAGAGAACCATATGCCAGCAGAATGGAAAATATAAATATCACATCATGAGACAGAGACACTTGAGTCCCGGGGAGATTAAGAGAAAAATGTAGAGAAAGGTGTGGTGGGACTGAGAGGAAGAGAGAGGCATTGGTATCTGTGCCATAAAGACAGAAAGCTCCCATGGGAGTGGAGCGGGAGACAAAATGAAACATATTAATATTCCTAGTGAATGCTGTAACACTTGTGCACCGAGTCCCTCTTATCTCACATCCTTTGCCCAGTACCTGGCCTACAGGAAGAAGATCCATCGTCTGGAGTGGACCCAGGGTAAAGCTAACGGGAAGAGAGGACCCTGAGGTGGACTTTTGTGTCGATCAGGAATGGTCTGTGGGTTCAGCTCCAGGGAAGAGAGGAGCTGGACCTCAATCCGTCAAGTGCCCTGGAATGGAGTGGGGGGGATAGAGGAACAGATACTGGATTTATGTCGAATGGCATGAACAGCAGGTGACAGATGTTAGACACTGGAAGGCACTCAGCTACTACGGAAATGAGGACAATATAAAATATATAAGACAATATAAGAATAGAATAGAACTCAGGACTCTACATTTGCTTAAAGGTGGACAAGAAAAGGGATACTATTTGAGCCTGGCATTGATTTAGTTAGATCACTCTGTTCCCTCTTTCTCCGGAAAATCAGCAAGAGACCCAGAGACATGATCTCTGTGAACCGCGGGACACTAGAGAGCTAACAGTAACGTGTTCTGCCCATATTCAGAGGTGTTTTCTTAACTCATCTGTCGAACCTCGCCAAAGGAGCTCCGCAGACGCAAAGATTAAGGAAACATTAGGCGAGTCAGGTGGCAGCATTGTCCCAGTGAGAAGTCCATCTTAACCAGCAGGGGTTCAAAACTAATTTGTCTGTTTGATTTCCAAGAAGTTGATGCCTTCACTGCAGTAAATGAGTCTTTAAATGGAGGTCACAGCAGGGCCTGTTGTTTGCTTTTGCTTCTGTCAGGAGCCAAGTCTTAGGGCTTTCACATGCTACTCTGCATTCCAGACCAATAAAGACAGCCTGGGAACCTTTAACTAGGCCTTAATTAGTGCTGATGGATTTCGGGTGCTCTGAGGCTGGGCTCAGCAGCCTTTGCAGAGCTGGGAGGCAGTCTCCTGCATTGCTTGAATGACAAAAAGGTTCACTGGGGCCTAGTTTTGAAGGAGCTCAATAAAAGTGGTTATGACATGGCTGCAGGCCTGGAATTAGCAGCTGATCCCACAAAGGAAGGGGGTGAAACAGCAACCAATTAATGTCTCTGCTCTTGCAATTCAGTGATGGACAAACTTCCACAGGGCTTGAGGTTGGGGTCAGAACTGAATCCAGCACTGTGTTTGCTTTTCGGTACCTTCTCTGGTCTTCTGGAGTCTGCAAAATTGGAGTATGTGGGGGTGGGGAGGGTCTCAGGACATTCCGCATTGTAAATTCTGTGGTGCTTTCTCTAACGCTTTCCACACACGGAATATGTCCTTTGATTCTAGGTGAATTTTATTTCAGATTAACAACAATAAAAGAAAGAAAAATTATGATAATCTCCACTAGGGAGGGAGAGAGCTCATGCAGCGTGTGCCTCACCCAATAGCATTCTGTATGCGAATACAACAACAAAATGGCCCCTCCCTCGGCAGCCTAGAGAAGAAACTCCTCTACATGTAAAGGTACAGAAGACAGACAACAGCGTTGCAACATCTCCTTTCAATCAGATAGGAGCATACACCACATTTTCTATGTCGAGTCATGCTGACAATGCCACAAAGACAGCCTTTTTCATGGGTATTTCAGAATTTATCCCCCCATCCACAACCAGGAAGCACAGAGGTGCCTGAGAAAAGAGAGTATGATGAACTCAACCCAAAACTAGAGGTTATTCTAAGCTACAGCTTTGAGCATGGGTCCAAGGTCTGAATCATGTCTAGTTTTCCCCCACTGATTTGCCCATCTCATGGGATGTGCTACCAAGAAGAGTCAATGTCAGGAGGAACATTCACCAAACAGATTGGTACCCAAGAGAAAATCAGAGGAGCCAACTTCGGGGCAGCACTTTGATAGGCATAGGATACTGGTACAAAGTCAGCCTGGGATTACTGCTTGAGGATGTTGCATTGTGGTCTGTGCTAATACACATTCTGGTCCCTCACATATGAGAGATGAACATCCACAAAGCAACCTCACTGCCCTCCTTCCAATCCTCCTTAAACCTCTCCTTTGCTGTGGTGCCTACAAAAAAAACAACTTGACACTAGTTAGGCAGCTGATATGCTGAGTGTACTCCCTATCAAGATGGCCAGTATTGCCTTGCTGTTTCCTTGTGTTGGTCTGTCTGTCTCCCCTGTTGTCTCTTGTCTCATTGTTAGACTCTGAGTTTGTGGTTGCAGAGATTGTCTCTTTGCTCTGCATCTGTATAGCGCCTAGCACATCAGAGCCCTGGTCCAGGGCTGGGAATGCAAGGGTGCTACTGCAGTACTAATTAATAATACTATCAGCATACTTCATTATGTATCCATCATCTCTGCTTGGTCAGGACATTGCAACCTCTGATGTTGTGTGCAGACGTCACCACAGTGATACGAACCTTTTCCCCCTCCAGACCAACTTGTTAGAGTGCACTTTACAAGGGCCCCCCACCTTAAGGCTGCTGTCTGGTGTAAGAGCTGATATCCCAGTCTCTTCACACTGTTCAAAGTCTCCCGGCTCAAAGCACTTTCTGGAGGAAATGTTGTGGAGTAGAATGATTCATCAGCTAGCGTTTGTCCATTTGAAGATGTAAAGTGCTGGGGAAGTGCTAAATATCTCTTACATCTCGTCTCCAGTATTTTTGCCACTAAAAATAAAAGGAAAATCTTTCCTCGCCCCCCACAGAGGATAATTTTTAATGTTGATCAGAGGGTCAGGTCCATCAACAGTGAGGGGATCAGTAGGAAGAGGAATGGTCTTGGGGTTCAAACGCCGAGCTGGGCTTGAGGAAATCTGGGTTCACAAGCTTACTCTAGCACTAGCTCAATATTTCTCTATGGCCTTGGGCACGTCACTTAATCTGTCCGTGCCTCAGTTGCCCACTGTGACTGGGGCTAACGCAGCTGCCTTTCTTTGTCTGATTAGATGGTAGACCCTTTGGGTGTTGTTACAACATGTAGAGCAATAGATCTCAGATCTCAGCTGGAATCTGGGTGCTACTGTTATAACACTAGTGAGGAGATTAATCCTGGCTCCCAGCCATGAGAACAATTTCCATATACAATTTGACGACCTCATACAGCAGGGTTTTGCTGCCTGGCCAAGTTCAGACAGGATCAAGTTGACTCTCAGGTTTGAAGTGAGTTTTGCCTTTGTGACTGATCAGCACAGCATTATTAAACAAACAAACCAACAAAAAAGGAACGATTTCCCGCTTGCCAAGTTAATGCAGAAGAGCAAAGGGCTTTATCTGCCTATGAAAGGTACGTGAGAATGGAGGAGCAGGGGACCCAAAAAAAATGGCTTAGGGAAGGAAAAGCGCAGTTAAGAAGGGATTTAATTGATAATGGTTTAGATAATGTCAAGTGAAGTTTCTATTCTCGGCCCAAGTGCAGATGACGAAGCGAAAGGACTAGATGCAGAAATTAAAGAAATACCCATTCAAAGGCAAACTGAGAAACCTTTTGTCACACAGAGAATCATAAGTGTGTGAGAAGTCTCAGCAGGAGAGGTTCTCAAGGCAAAATAACACTGGGGGCATTCAGGAAATAATTAGCTGGCTTCCTGGGGGGAGCTAGTAGATGTGTATAAGGAGGAAAGGAAGAGCAGGAAGGGGGAAGGAAAGAGATAAGATGCTAATAAAGGGAATGGCTGTGATGGGATATGGGGCCTTTAACTCATTCCATCAAATTTTGAAAAGGAAGAAGGGTTGTTATGTTCCATTTAATGAGATCCTCTGGAATGAGAGACATTCTGAATGGGACTCCTAGCTCAGTAGGAGACACACCTTTCCCTGGAGACAGAGCTTTCTCTGCCGGGCCGTAGGCGCCACAGATTGTTTCAGAACAAAAGCGTTCATGAGCTGCTTCTGAGGCATGGTTCCTGGGTGCACATCTGGATGTGCATTTGCTCCAGCACAGCTGGACCTGCAAGACTCGCTGCAGCTGGACCTAGGTCATTCACCCCAGCTGGCTCGATGTGCCTCGCAACAGCTGGACCATGTCAGTAACCACAGCTGAGTCTGTGTGACTTGCCACAGCTGGATCGGCCTAGCTCACCATCTCAGTCACCACAGCTCGACCCACAGGTGGATTTAGGTCATTATTCTCCAGCTGTGTCTGATAGGTTCCCTATTTAAGGGGAAGGTCTATTTATTAACATTATTCTCCAGGCACCATCTCCCTGATTGTGCCCTCAGCGTTTCAGACAAAGTCCTCATTGTCTTTCAAAGTACTTTGCAATTAACGGCCCCTGCCGGTGGAGAAACCACATTCCTTTGTTTAGGGTGGGGTAACTCCCGTTAGGTTGGAAAAAAAAATCCAGACATTTGAGAGATGAATTGCGAGACCATGAGAGAGGCTTAATTTTCCTCAGAAATCGCAGCTCTCGCGAGCAATTCGTGGGAGTTGGCATGTCTGAGGTTTCATGCCAGGCCCATCACGGTGGTGCCTGAGCACCTGAGAGCACACTGCCCTCAGACTCTTTCTGCTCTGGACGCAGCTTCTGCCAGCTGGCTTTTACCTGCCGCAGCCAGGCCCTGGGGAGACAACAACCCTGCCACAGTGCACCTACACTAGTGCTTTGTGCCGGCAGAGCTGCACTGCAACAGGCACGCCGTTGCAAATGCCCTCGTGTAGACGAGCTCTCTGAGCTGGTGGCATGATTGCATGTGGAAGAGAGGAAGGGTTCTGTAGTGATGAGAGCACCAGCCTAGGACATTGAACTGACTGTAGAGCCCTTCCCTGCTCTGTCATAGACTGCCCATGTGAGCTTGGGCAAGTCACTTAGCCTCTCTGTGCTGCAGTTCTAAAAACAGGGGTAATGATCCAGGGGCCTTTGTGAGGGTAAATACATTACAGCTTGTGAAGTGCTGTGAGATCTACTGACGAAAAGCAGGAGGTCATATGACAATTCCCTGTCGGACCGGTGGGCACATACCATTTGAGCTGTAAGATTCTGCGGTAATCATTCTGTGTCGGGGGGTAGCTCATTTTCTCATTATGAAAGTGACAAATTGTGATGCTTTTAAAATTAATCTCCTCTGTTGCAGCCCACAACAGCCCCTTCCCTTCTGCTGCCCACTAAAAATTGAGATGGGGCCTCTCTGGGGGAGCGGGAGGGGGAGCGATCCCAGAGGCTGATGCTTTAAAAACCGTCAATAAACAAGCCGCATGCAGCGCCAAGGTGCCTGTGCCACCAAAGGATGGAGACTTATGGAACGTTTCCTGTAATAAATACCCCCCCCTCAGATTTCCCCCCAGCCCACAGTGGGACTTTTCTCATACCCATGGGCAAAGCAGACTGTCCTTCTGAATGCTCAGTGTAGAATTTGTTGAAAGGTGCCAGGCGACACTGTTGGATTCGGGCGTCTTCTGATTCTCCGCGGAGCAGGCACTGCACTGGCAAGAGCGGGGCGAGCTTCCCCCAGCTGTCCATCAACCCTTAATTGGAGGGAACACCTTTAAAAGAAGGTAGTTCAGGCTCCAGCTTCATTCATCACCTGGCCTCTCAGGAGTGACTGCTAACACGGGTGCCAATTAGGACTAACCGTGCAGGTGATTTTTTGTTCGATGGGTCCATTAGCAACTGAGTTAGGACCACCACATTATTTTACCTAGGCCACTGAACCGCTGCCAGACTGAAAATCATTATCCCTGTAGGGTAGAATTGAACTAGTGACCAGCTGTGCCATGGGCCATGCCAGGTGCTATCCATGCATACCCACCAGGGAGGCATGCTGGTGTTCTCCCCCCTCCATTAACAGCACCACATCCCACAGCCCTGCCCCATCCCTTTGCCACCACTATACTTCTACTAGGCAGTTGAGTCTTGATGATCTGCTCTGCAGATCCAAGCAACAGTTTACATCCTGGAGCCACTTTTCATCTGGAATGATCACAGTTAAACTCTGGTACATGGAATGTAAACAATCGCACATGGGTTCTGGCTGAGCTTTTGCAGGCACTTCTAAGCCTAGGGTTGAAACCCCCCTGGTGTGGGGATAAGAGGGAATAAAACCTTTCCTGAGTCTGGATCATTGAAATGTCCCAGCTGGAGTGCTTGAGTGGTTTCCCCCACACCAGTGAAAATCAGGAGCAGCTCCAGGTGCACCAGCAGTAAACTATTGTGAGTGAGAGGAGGATCGTGCCCCTGGTTAGCTCCCCTGCTTAAGTTTGTTTTCACTCTTTTATTACAGGCTGACAATGGAAGAGACAACACGCAGCCTGGATCCGTGTGCAGGTGGCGAAAAGGTCATCGATCAGCATCTTGCCATATCCCCAAGGTGATGAGACGGGCAGGCACCAAGGCTGACGTGTGTAAGTGGGACAGAAAGAGCAGGATGGCTGTAAAAGACAAAGAAACCCCCATCTCCCTTGGAGTCCCTTGGCATGGGGCAAATTAATGAGGAGCTATAAAGACTGGAGATTAGTGCTCTGGGTTTATTAGATTAGAAGAGATTGTGGGAGGTCTGGAAAGGGACAACAGAGATTGTTTAAACCCTTTAATCTGGCAGACATAGGCTGCTAGGGTTACATGTTCCTACCAGCTCCATGACACTGCAGATGATGTTAGACTTTGCGCTGGTTTAATTGGAGCTTTGCAATTGACCTTGGTCACCACTAATTGTCTTAATTGAAATAGCATGTGTGTGTGTGTGTCCGTGTGTGTGTGTGGTTAAGAGGAAAATACAGCCTCAGCAGTTTCAGCCTTTGTCTGATTGTTGGTGGGGAATTACACAATCACAGCCTCTGCCTGCTGTGCTTTAGAGAAGGTGGCTGGATTTATGGAGACCTTATAAAGACCGCATTGGAGGCATTTAGCTACCTAGGAGAAGAAAAAAACAGAAGCGAAGTGGAGCGATGGTAGTGTTTTGTAACATTCTTCCTGAAGCAGAAGCTCTATCACCTCACCAGCATCTCCGCTGTGCCTGGGCTTCGGTGGGTGTAGACTGTGGATTGAACTGGGCACTGACAGATGCCTAAACGTGCTATAAAGACCCCTGTCCTCCTTACCTGGTTGAAGGCAATCAGAGATCACAGTGACAGGAGCCTCAGAAATACTATAGATAGATTGTTAACTCCTTGGGGCAGGCCATCTATCTGTCTTCATGTTCTGTGCTCTTACAGCACCTAGAGCAATGGGGTCCTGGATCATGACTAGGGCTCTGAGATGCCATGATAATACAAATAAATAAATGAATTAATTAATGGTAGGTTTAACCAGGTCTACAGCTGGTATAAATTGGTGTGGCTGGGTTGAAGCTAATGGAGCTAAGCTGATATACACCAGCTGAGAATCTGATCTTGTGTCTTTAAGTAGTCGAGAGCAAATACTGTGGTACTTCAAACACTTGCTGATGAGGAAAGGAGGATGTGAGGCTGGACAGACCTGGGAGGGAGTGGATAGCTGCAGGTCTCCTCCCCATTGCCCCAGGGAATTAGTAGTGCATTGGGCCCACTGTATGTTCCAATGCAACATTTATCTGTGGGGAATCATTTATGTCTAAGTAAATGACCTCTCCTTAATTGGACTGAATGATAAGTCTTCCCGTATGTCACAGGGCCGAGAGAAATGGAGGGAACAAACTTCTAGCTCATACGGTTCGGTTCCACTTCTCCTCATGAC
Organism: Emydura macquarii macquarii; assembly: GCF_026122565.2. Taxonomy (NCBI): domain Eukaryota; kingdom Metazoa; phylum Chordata; order Testudines; family Chelidae; genus Emydura; species Emydura macquarii. Next base: position 14,319,707 of record NW_027130828.1, read on the forward strand.
ACAGATATTCAACCAGACATTGGCCTCCCACCAGCTGAGTTCCACAGGGTGGCCACCCCATGGCGAGAACAAGCAGTAACAGGGAAGAAAGAAGGTGATAGATAATATCATCAGGCAGGCCTTAGTTATAGAAGCACAGAAATGCAGGGCTAGAAGGGACGTCAAAAGATCATCTACCAGGCTCTTGCGCTGAGGCAGGACCATCCCTGCCAGGTGTGTGTCTAACCTCTTCTTAAAAATCTCCAGTGATCGGAATTCCACAACCTGCCTTGGAAGCCTATTCCAGAGCCTACCTGCCCTTAGAGTTGGACCTTTTTTTCCTAATATCTAACCTAAATCTGCCTTGCTGCACATTAAGCCCATTACTTCTTGTCCTACCTCCAGTGGAGCTGGAGAACTATTGATCCCCATCTTCGTTTTAACAGCCCTTAACATATTTGAAGACTATTATTAGGTGTGTCCCCCCTCACCCCCAGTCCTCTTTTCTCAGGACTAACCTTTCCTCAGGGGCCAGGTTTTCTAAACCTTTTATGCCTGTTCTCTAGTTCCCAGGTAAAGGCTAAGAGTAGGCAAGTTGCATAGATCCCAGTGGCAGTGGTCACAATAATAATTATTTATTATAAATAGCACTCCCAACTGAGATCAGGACCCTATCGTGCTAGGCGCTGTACATCCACATCATAAGAGACAGCCCTCGCCCCAAAGATCTTACAGTCTAAATAGACATGGCAGATAAAGGTTGGGGAGAGGAAACTGAGACATAGAGAGGGGAAATGACTTGCCCAAGGCCATGTAACAGGTCAGTGGCAGAGCCAGGATGGAAAAAAAAACCTCAAGTGTTTTAAGTCCTAGTCCACTGTCTGAGTCAGTGAACCACATGCTTCTCCAATGGGAAAGAGAGTGCCGGCTAGTGAATGAAACTCCTTTTACCCAACTGCAATGCGCCGTTATCATGCCACATTCAGACATGAGAGTGGCTGTTCCTCCCCTTTTTTTGGCTCATCCGGGCTTCTGAGCAAGGGTGGGGGCTCAGTCCTGAAGGCTCTCTGAGGCTCTCGCAAGTTTTGCCGTACGAAAGGTTTGGCAGCCCGCAAAGATGCATTGCTTTGAGTTAATTTATAAAATCCTTGACAGCGAAAGCGAGTTCATTTAATTGAAAGATGTAATTATCAGGTGTTGGAGGCGAAAGGGCTCATTAATTTCACAGACATACCGTTGACTGAACTGTCCTCATTTCAATTTTTCACTCCACATCAAGGCTGAGGCCATGTGTCAGTGTGGCGGGAAGAAAGCCGCAGCGCTCTGGGTTTCTCCAGAGTGGAGGCAGCTCCGGTCCATAACCCAGTGCATTAGGTGGTCCCCCGGAGAGGGCGGGCCTTTATCACGGTGCTGGGAGAGTGAAGCAGCCACTGGGGTATGGAACAACAAACGGAGCTCGTATGAATCCTGGTGAATGAACCCAGCTGACTCCTAGGCCTTTCCCTCGGGTGACCCACAGGCCAGGTTAAGCAGGGGAGCCCCCATCTTCTCTCCTCTGCTCCCCCTCGAGTTCTGCATGCAGGAACCTCTGCAGGCCAACAATCACTCTTCTTCCCCGCCACCAGCCCTTCCAAGGTGCTTCTCTGGAGAATGCCCTGGCTGCCTCCGTTTACTCTGCTGGGGAGGGGCACCCCAGGAAGGGGGTCGGTAGGGAAGGCAGAACACAGCAGGGGAAGGCAGAGTGCAGTTGTGGAAGGTGCGGGCAGGGAGAGAGCAGGGAAATGGAAAGCAGCGTAGGGGGGCGGGGAGGAGGGAAGTCGAGGGAAATCTCCTTCCAACCACCCCAGGTTTCCAACCGAAAACCCAGTGGCCCATGAGCACCAGCCTTGAAAACTGGGCTTGTGCAGCTCCAGCCCTTAAACGGTCCTGGGAAGGAGCTGGCCCTCTGAGAGCAACCGCAGAGACAGCGTCTGCTTTAGGGGCTCTGCGTGGCGGCGAGCAGGATTGAGGGCCGTTAGTCCAACTCATGGGAGCGGCTGGTCAATTGGAAGGCGAGGGAAGCAGCTTCCACACCCATGCTCCTCGAACTGAGGGACTTAACCTTGCTCCTGCATTTTGCTATTGGCCTCAATGGACAGGTGCAAAGACAAAGGCTGCTCTAGGTTTGCTAGAGACACGTAGCTGTCAGCGACCTCAGTGGGGCGTTGCTCCACCCTGCTACAGCAGAGGACCAGACCCTCCGGAGGGAGGGTTGGATGCCACTAGTGTCCTGTGCCAGCAGAACTGAATCACTGACCTGCCCATTTGGGCTCCCTCCGTGCTCTCTTCCTAATCGATGCTGCCCTGCCGTCACCCTCCCCGCATTGGTATTCTCTCCAGCTTGCCAGTCTGCACTTAGATTTATGATTTATTTAGAATTGGATTACATCGAGGCTCAAGGCCAGCACTCGCTAATCCGTCTCCATCCCCGCCACGGCCGTACACAAACATTTGTTTTAGCTGCATCAGCATCTCTGGCTCCCGAAGAAGGATGCCCATTGTTAATTGCTATAGCAACTGCAGTTCAGGGTTTGGGCTCTTCATTTTTTTCCCACTCCCTTCCCTGCCGAAAAGCCCTGGCTTCGTCAAGTGATAGATATTTATAATTTAACAGAACGGTGGCAAGCCTAAGTTACGCCACTGAAATGCATCACAGCCGGAGTTGTTCTGTTATTTGTTTTTGTGCCGAACAGCAGCAAGTGTTTTAAGTTATTGCCCTCACACACCCATAAAAAGGGAGAAGGAGGGTTGTATAATTGTCGCTGGTATTTATAATGATCGGTTCCAAGGCGCCAGTGGGTCTGCGATCAGCAATCTCGCCTGGACTGAGGCTAGGGTCTGTGCCACTTGCACATATGCCGATCGCTAGTATCTTTTGGGGTGGTAGTATTTGGTTAACATGTTGTGGGCAAAATGCATCCCTGTTGTAGGCCCATGAAAATCTGCTGAGTAACGCTAGGGATCATTGGCTAGCATTGGGAACCAGAAGAGTTGCAGCACAAGAAGGCTCAGAGATCTGGGGTCCGTGTAAATCGGGTGTAACCCCGTTGAAATCACTGGGGTTTTCTGATGAAGACAGAATGAGGGCAAAGGTGTGCGTCTACCTCACATCACAAGTTTGTAAGGATAATGGTTTGCATGACTTGCAGCAACTTCTGTCCAAGGATCGCCAACTGGCTCACAAAAATTCATTCATTCATCCTCATGAACTCCCCGTGAGTCAGATCTCAGTCATCATCCCGATATCATAGATAGGGAAACTGAGGCAAAAAAGAAATAAAATGACAGAACACGTCTGTGGGAGAGCCAGCATCAGAACTTAGACCATGGGACTGGCAATAAGGAGAGATCAAACTCCCTATCTCAATCTGATACGCAGGGGATTTTTGTCCACTCCAAATATAGAGCTATAATTCAGTCATATTTATCAGCAGTCTCCCCTCAGGACAGCCTTGGAAGTGGAAAAGCTGAGTATTGCAGGGAACAGTTTGGGCACATTAGCAGAGGAGCTGAGTACTTCTTCAAGACGTCAGCAGGGGGCTGCAGGTCAGGTGCCTTCGCGGAGCTGTGTGGGAGACCATGTGCTGCCTCACTCCCCTGAAAGCCCCGGTTGCTATGCTGTAGACCCTAAGGGGGCGGCAGGCTTACGTGTGGCCCACGCAGCAAAGCCATCTGCCGAGTCCTCTGAAAGGGAGAGCGTGGGACATGTGACAGCTGAGCCGGGAGGGGAGCTGTGACCCACGCTGGTGGGGTTAGGTGGGCTAGAGAGAAAAAAGCCAAGCAGGAAGTCGTCGTTCTGTGGTGAGGGCTGGAAGAAAGGCAGCAGGGTGGACGTTTTACGGCGGCAGAGGCAACTGAGTGGCAGCAGAAAGCTGAGGTCAGGTGCAGTGGAAAGGAAGAAGACCTAGAGAGTGGCTGGGGACCACTAAGCAGAGACAGAAATGGGTGGTTCCTGGTAATTGCTTGACTGCTGGCCAGCGGGTCGCCAGTACCGAGGGAGGCTCCAGCATCTAGTCACCGGTTAAGCGAGAAAGTCATTAAGGCCCTGCTGTGGGAAATGAAGAACAAGAGCTTAGCGAGAGCATGGGGCAGCTTAACCAAGCAGCCTGAGGGCCAGAGGAGTTTTAGAGGGAAGGGCAAGACTCTGGAAACTTTCTGGAGCAAGTCTGGAAGTCCTGGAGACTGGAGGGTTGACAGCAGCCCAGCAAGGGGTTCCAGCAGGAGGCAAGGAGGCCAGGGCTGCAGGCTGTGGCGGGTGGGCCACAGGAAAGAAGTCATTGTGGGCAAGCCGGGAGCCGAGGAGCTTGTGAAAGAGAGGTGCCAAGAAGCCGAGGTCTCAGCCTCACTCCCACAACTGCACAGTGAGCTCTTGACACCCAGGCCTCCCGAGATGTATCCCACAGTCCTTTGCTCTTGTTCCCGTGGTGCTCTAAAGCGGAGGCCTTGGTGACATGGGCATGCTTAGTGTCTACGGTTGCCACGCTAGTCCCTAAGGAGCTGTCGCTGCCGACGGCTGAGCAGATCCTCTCCATCTCAGCCTCAGAGGCAGGAAGTGGGAGCAGGCTGGTGATCCCATCAGCACTCCCCAGCCAGGGTGGCCCCGGGCTGCCCGGATCTGTGGGTGTAATTTGGGCTGCCAGAAGGGTAGATCAGGATCAGCAGTGAGGTGGATCCCCTTCTAGCCTCCTGCTGGAGGGAAGGAAGTGGTCCCCCTGTGAGCTCTCCATCTAGCACAGGACCTCAGGAGACCCCCAAAATGCAGGGCTTCAAGAGGCCACTTGTACTGGTTTTCGTCATGCTGACTGGCAATCTGGCCACGCCTGTGCTGGTCACGAACAATAAATACCCTGGCCAAGAATAAACCACGTGTGGGGCAGGAGCTGCCTGTAAAGAACAACCAGGATCTGAGGTCACCCGAAGGAAATGCTGAGGGATGTCCCAAAGGATAGAGGAAGACTGAACTCTCCAATCCTGTACACCCTGAGGGCATCAGTTTGCACACATTGTCCTTGAATGCATCCTCCTCCTCCCCTTCCATGCCCTGACCCTGCACCACTTTTGCACAGCAGCTGCAACCTAGCCAGACTGTACTCACTCCATTCTTCCGCTCCGGCCAGGTTTCCTATCTATTTGTGGAGTCCCTCTGCAATTGTGCTTTTGCACTCCAGTCTCTGCTCATCCCATTCCCTGGGAGCTCAGGACTCTTATAGAATCATAGAACATTAGAGTTGGAAGGGACCTCAGGATGTCATCTAGTCCAACCCCCTGCTCAAAGCAGGACTAACCTCTTCTCCATACACTGAAGGGGAAAAGAAGCCCCAGGTTCCCTGCTCTGCTGTAAGCTGTTTGGGGGACAGAGGATTGCATAGACAATGGCATGTGGAGGCGGGGAAGGTAGGGCACTTCCTTAAACAGTGTCTAAAACCCATCAGCACTTTGATTTGCTTTCCAAGAACACTTTAGCTTGACAAACAATTGCAAACTACACAATCACAAGGTAAAATGAAAAGCCTGCAGGCATTAATTATATATAGAGATATTAAAATAGAAGCTACTGCTTAATTATTGTTTGCAAATCTCAGTATTTAAATTGACTTATTTGCAAATGTCTGTTTAGAAATTGACTTTGTAATTATAAAGTTGGTGCAGGCATATCACAGGCCCTGGAGGGGTCTCTAACGAGGAATGATAATGTACCAGGCAAAGTGAACCATCCTGAGCTGCATTTTAATAACTGAGAGGTGCTTGTAGGGGGAGGTGAAGGGTCTGCTGGAAATCCCGAAGCCAACAAATGAAGGCGCAAGAGACAGAGAGAGAAGAGAGCAGGGGGTGTGCAAGCAGAAGGCAAACCCAGCTGAGAAGGGGCTGCAGAGGAAAAGCCAGGTATGCGCTCAGGTTCCAGTGATTGGATTGGGCTGGTAACAAACTCAGTTTGAGCTCTGAATGAGAATGAGGTTGTCTGCTGGCATGAAACAGCTGGCTGGTGTGATACTGCACACTGCCTCCCAGAAAAACCCCACAACGCTCAGCAGGTACCCAGACATCCCCTGGCGCCTCGCTCTTGCCGTGCGGGGGAGAGGACTCTGTTACATGCCGTACGGGCAACCCATAATGTGCAACAGGCTGCGTGTAACACGTAAAGGGCTGTGCAGTGCCCAACTCTCCCCAGGGCTTGGTGAAGAACACCGAGAGGTGGGGGGTTTGTAAATGGGAAGGGCGGCATTTGTGAAAAAATATGATGCTCTCATCAAAGCTATGATGCCCAGCGTCCCCATGGGGCATGCTACAATTCTAATGATTCCTAATGTGTGCGGGGGGGGGGGGATACAGACCCATGGAAGTGTATCAAGGAAGGAGAGAAAGGGTTTGACTCACTTTCTCTCTTTGATTATCCTTTATTTACAATAACATCACTAGTGGGGAGCGAACCTGTGACTGCTGGATTTAAAAGCATGGGTTGTACTGTTTGAGCCAAAAAACCATCTCTGTTAGCCTTCTAGTGGCTGCTTATTCACCAACTGCTTATGGAGTCCATCTGCCAGAGGACGACAAAGGCACGTGTGGTCAATGCATTTACAGATTATTGAGAACAGCAGCTGGATGTAAAAACAAAATAATAATGTTGAAAAAAGCACAAACAAAAGCACCAGGTTTTGATTCGTCATCAAGTTATCCCTTACTTCTGAGCAATCAGTGGCTCCTGGATATTCATAAAAATGTAGCAAATGAAGACAGGGTCTGAAATTTAAAAAGATCCAGGATCCTACTGCTGTTAAGATGGGTAAAATTCTGGGCTCATTGAAATCAGTGGCAAAGCTCCCATTAATTTAATTAATGTGTGTGCGCCCATATCAGTAAAAAACGGCAACCCTAACCAACATAGTTATGATGGTACAAAGACAGTGTATAGCCCAAGCCTCAGTGCAGAATTTTTCCATTTAGCATAAAGCACCAAACAAGTGTCATGGCAATTCGTTTTAAACAAAAGAGCAGCTCTGAGTCCATACCCATCCAACTTTTCTCTCCAAAGCTGTTCATCACACTGTGTTCTCTCTTCTTTCCTCGGGATTGTCTGTGACTGCTAAACCCAGAGCATTATGAATAATTGTTTGGTAGCTTTAAGAAACCTCACACATTTTGAAAGGTGCCATAAAGAATGGGGACATTTCCAGTGTCCTGAAGGAAGTTCCTAGGACAGTGGGGAATCATCTGAAAAACTGGCACTGTCCGGTAAAAGAAGGACAAATAGACATTGTACTCAGCTTGGTGAAACTTGGATGAGTTTCGCTTCTTGGTTCTTTCACTAGCCCAATGCTGTAGCATTTAGGTTTTCAGTTATGCTGGGGAAATGCTTAGCTAAAAACTGCTGCTTTCATTGAACTAATCTACTTATCTCATTAATTTAAAACAAAATTGCACGAGACTTTAGGCATCGAATTGTCCAGCAGAAAATGTTCCATTGCCCTCATGTGATGCTAGTGTTTCCTCAACTGGCTCCAGTCCTGCAATGGGATGTGTGTAGTCAGTTGGGCTCTGAATAGATGTAAGAGTCTGATTGCAGGATCAGGGTTCAGTCTCATACAATTATATTGATACACATGTTCCTCTGTGGGTGGACTCTAGACAGAGCATCTGTAGCATCATATTACTTGTATTTTATTATTTTCACTACCCTTTTATTCAAGGGTTCCACTAGCATAATAATTGTTTGAACAGGAAGTATATTACAGTTTATATTCATGAATTAATTAAAGCCATCAAAGAGTCCGCAAAGTCTGCCATTCACTCAGGATGAACAGGACCTACAGATAATTAATGACTCTCAATGACAGGTTTTGAAAAATTGGTTTCTGGCAGCTATCAGAGTATGCTAGATAGGTTTCTGTTTTATAAGCCTGGTCTGTTCTTAAAGACACACATAATAGAGAAAGCAGAACTGTCCCTTCCAATATTTATTAGACCGTTATATATCTGGAAAAGGGTTGGGTTTGGTTTTTTTTTGGTTTTAGATATTTACATGTCCGCTTCTGCAAGTTCTACCTGAAGTCACTGAACAGCCCATTAAGAGACCATCATAGTGAACACTTATTAACTATACATCCTGAACCCATTTTCAGTTTTATTCATTAAAAGATTACTATTGGGGTCCTGTGGCACACATCCCGGCATCATTTTGTATACGTGAAATGTGATGATTCTTTTATTTTCCTATTAGAGTATTTTAACTTCTACCTAAAGAGAAGAATTGTGCTGGGCATTGCTCTGGATATATCATTATGCATTATTACTAATAATAATTTATAATATATGCTAATTATGAGCTTGAGTGTGTTTTTGGGAGTAGCTCTGGGAGGCCCAGGGTACGTCTACACGGCACAGTGCTGTGTAGAGTATGGACGTTGCTTGCCCCCAGCACGGATAGACATAGCAATGTAGATGGTAAGGCACTGCTTAGGTGAATAAAGACATGACTGAACGCTGTGGGCATGTACCCTACGCAGCTCTCTACACACGTAAGCCGTGCCTCCCACATCTACACTGCTATTTTTACCGGGGTAGTGTCCCACTGCCGCCCCACAGTGGAGCTTTTCCCTGTCTCAGGTGTAATGTCCCTCCCTCCGTCCCTGCTGGCATAGCCTTTCACTGATGCGTATCGCCGCACACTGCAGTGTGGGTGCAGCTTGCTTTTCCCTGCAGTGTGTAGCCACACTTGCCGTACTCTCTGCCGCCAAGGGTGTGCAACATAGATGTAACCTAAGAGACACCCCTATGAGGCACAATTCCTGTCCCGCGTCCCCATTGCTTCAATAAGATGGGATGTTAATACTTTATTGTGGACTTGTATCTCCAGTAAATTAAGATGTGCCGGCATGGTGGAAGGCTTGGGGGCTGGCATAAATTGAGCCAAGGCTCTGCCCCTTTTTCCATCCCTCATCCACCAGCTTCGGGGCATGCCCACTGAATCATGATCCTGGCAGCACCAGCCAACCAGGGCTATCTACAAGGTTCTATTCCCCTGCCCCCTTACTCTGCTCCTAATATGTGCTATGCACCCATGTGCTGACAATGTGGTTGTGGAGTTGTACCACAGTGTACAACCTGCAGTGGGATGAAACTCAGCCACAGCAAAACCTGCATCAAGAACAGTCTCAAATAGGCATCATCCTATGCTAAGAGTCCACTTGTAAATATCTCCAGGGTTCTTGTTATCATTTTGTTTGGCCTCTCATTAAAGAGCCAACTCCACAAGGCAACTAATCCTTGCTGGTCCCTGGGGTGCTTGCTTAAACCAGGCCTCACTGGCCAATCAGTTAAAATACGAAGGATGAATACGCCAGCATTACAGCACCAACAAAACAAAGCTGTCTTCAGCGGTTTTCCATAGGCCAGCAGGGATTGCTAAACAGAGCCTCCAGCAGAAGTCTACCGACACATAGTTACTGGAGAGTCATTATTGCAAATAGCTGCTTAGCTCTGGGTTTAAGGCAACGTGGCAGCACTACCAGGAGATCGTCTGAGGTGTGCAAAGTTCATGGACAGAAAGCTGAGAGCTATTTCAGCAGGTACTTGAATCCCAGTCAGTCTATCTTTATGTATGGATAATTTCTGTAATTTTTAATTTTGTAATTTGTAATTTTTGCAAACATTTTTACAAAAATTTCATCCACTTCTTGGACCAAAATACAAAATTGTGTCCAAAAACATAGTTGAAACTGAATTTTGAAAATTCTCAACCATCTTTAATAAATATGTTATTGTCAAGAATATGTGACTACATAGGACCATGCTGAAAACTGTGGCCAAGAAAACCCTCCCAACCATTATTAAACAAAAAAATTAACACAAAAACAAGCTTAAAAATTGTGGAACTAACATGTCATTTGCAAGCCATAACTCCACTGATTTTGCTTGTGTATTCTGTCCACACGTCCTGCCCATTGTGTATTAGATTGAAAGTTCTTTAGGGCATGGATTGTCTCTTACCTTGTGTTTGGACAGTGTTTACCAAAATGAGGCCCTGTTTTTGGCTGGGGTCTCTAGGTACGACAGCAATAAAAATAAATAATCAGAATAACAATATCATGGAACTTCATGGTAATTGCACGACTAGAACCCAAAAGGTCCTTTTGTCCCAAAACACCGAGTCCCGGCATGGAAGAAAGGTAGCATAAAACTCAGGCATAATCATGCTTTCAAGTGTCCTTCAATTCAAGGGACCTCACTCATTTTAGTCCCACTGCTATCTACATTCCTCACATATTTAGTGTCCCCTTCACTTTTGCTGTTGGAAATACTTTGCATCAGAAATTAAGACTCATGAGCGTAACATTATAGCAGGAATCATTGACACTAAAGGAAGGAATATCACACAGCATTTAAAGCTTACTGCATGAGAACACACTCACACACACACACACACACAGAGCTTATGATCTAAGTCACGCTCATCATCCTGGTATATGACCTCCTGGATTACAGTACCTAAGAATCTCCATGTATGGGATTATTACTGATTGTGAACAAAAGTCCCAAATATGGAGGGTTTGCAAAAATCAGGCCCAATTATTTTTTTTCCAGAGGTGTCTTCATGATGTCGAGATTAATCTGCTTCCTAGCCACACAGTTTTCGCAGTGCTGACAACTGTGTGCCATTCAGGGTGCCATTTTATTGTAAATTGCAACAGATATGGAGATAAGATCATTAAAAAAAAACCCACTGAATGCACAGTGAGTCTCTTTGTTTTGGTTCTGGGAAGGAGAAAATTTCACAGAAGCACAGAAAAATTAGATGTTATAGGCCAATCTCCTGGCAAAGAAGTTAATCCTACAATGAAATTGGATGAAACGCCTGAGGACAAAGATTGGTATGTGGGTTTGTGAAGGCTGGCTGCCATAGAAAGTTACTGCTGCACACAGGAGACTCATAGAATGAGGGGGTTAGAGAATGCAAGGACTTTGTTTCTAGATATAGCTGTAAGAAAACAAAACAATCTAACGCCCTTACATTGTAATGGGTCCCCACCAAATGGCTATGATTTGGGCTATGGATCTGATGCTCGTCTATCAGGGGTGGTTCGGGGATAACGAAAGCCAATGGACCATAGCCTCTTCCAACTAGAGATGGGTCAAGCCACATGTGACTCAAGAATCTGTGGGTGCCAAGTGGCAGAGGGCACAGAGGTATATAAAGGTTCAGGGATCCCCGGGGTTCACCATAAGAATGGCACGTAAGGTTTCTACTGAAAGCCTGTGTCGTATCGGTCATCGTAATGTTTGTATGGAGTCTATGTGAAGAGTTCTGTAGATAGACTAAAAAATTATGTTCTCTAGGTCTGTAGATAAAAGCAGGTCCTTCAAAGGTAATGTGTCTTGAGACAAACATCTCCAGGAAGATGGTAGGAGACACTTATCTCCATGATTAACCAATGTGTATCCTATGTCAGACAATAGGTGTCTATTAGCATACTAAGTCAAATGCTAATGAAGAGCTGGTGGAGACTTGAGAAGGAAATTAACAGAGCAGTAAACAGCAGGAGTTGGATGGGATCTTATTTTCATGTGAACAGTAAAGGTCTGTTCTGGTATATTTGGGGGTGCAGAGAGACACCCTGGCAGCCTTAATTGAGGAAGTAAACTGACAGTGGGTTTGCTTCATGGAAAAGGGATCTCAGCCAGGCTTGGCTGAAAACGCTGAGAAGAACTTTGGGTGAGATAAACTTCTTTAAAGAGGATGACTGGTTAGTTAAGTTTAGTCTCTAGAAAGCATGATATGATTTGGTTTTATATTCAACTATTTGTTTCCAACATTCTCTCCCTCTATTACTTGAATCTCTGTTCTTTGCTAACAAACTTACTCTTGTTTTTACTTGGTATATATATCTAAGTGCTGTGTGTTTAGAAATGTGGTGATCCGGAGTTGAATCTTACAGGCTGGTGCGCGCTATTCCTTTGGGAGCAGCAGGTCTGAGTTCTGTGAGCGCTCAGTGGACCAAGAGCCGAGTACTCCAGAGGGAATTTCAGAGGACTCAGGGATTGGTGCATGCCTATGTTGGTTTTAGGGAGATGACCCACAACAGGCACAGACAAGTTTTCCTCACACTAAGGCAGGTAGCGGTGGCAGTGGTGGATATCCCTGGGAAGTGTCATACCACAAAATTCAGATCCAGCTCCAAACTTATCCACAATCTGGTTAAGTTCTGGCCCATTATACACTTAGAAGTTATTTGTCAAGTTCAAATCCAAATCTGAACTTTTCCTGTTTGGCTTTGATCTGGAGACACTGATTTGACCCTATCTCTAGTTCCTACCTACTACTTACAACACTAAGCATATTCATCTCAGTGTTCCCATGTGCTCCCCTTATCCCATGTCGTACCCAGGTGTTGTCTCTCATTTTAGGCTTAGATTGTAAACCCTTTGGGCGGGGACCCCATATTTTATTATATTTCCAGTTCTTAGCACAACGGTGTCTTAAACCTAACTAATATAAGTAATTATTATTAATAATAATACCCACATGACCAGGAGTCTATATCTTTGATGTACTTTCTAAACCCAAAGTTATAGGGTTTCCAGAAAACTCATGGCTCCTTCCTGTTCTGCTCAGCTCTTTTTGCCTTACTTTTTTATTTTATTTAGTTTTAAAAAAAATCTAATCGAACTAAACCTGTTAAATAATAATAATGATACAAAACCTCTTAAAACCTCTGATGGTTTAGTGCAAAAAAACCAAGAAACTAGGGGGAAATAGGGCAACTGAGTAGAACTTTCAAACCAAAGCTGCTAAACATTTGGAAATAATTATGACAAGACCAAAAAGGACAAATGAGTTTGAGATGTACCTAGGGCCAAACTGTCCTGTTGGGTGCATAATATGCATTTAACAAAAATGCTGCCAGTTACCAGGGTATAAATGATATAAAAAAAGGGACACAAAGATTGCTCACTTTTTCAGGCAAGTTGCAGAAAAAAATGGAGTCAGAACCAAATCCCTTCCTCAGTATTATCTTGCTCATTGGCAAAATTAAAAATGGGGGCAAATTAAATCAGCATGGCCCCAATTTAATTGAATCTTTGCCCGCTGCATGATGGAGTTTCTAGAGAAAGGATTGAAAACAGTCCCAGAAAAAGGGCACATACGCATAACTCAGACTCCTTTCTATATGCAATTCTATTCTATGCTGTTCTATTCAGGTTCTTAAATCGTACCCAGCACCATGGTCTCTGAGCACCTTGCAGAAATGCATTAAGAAACACATGCATACAACAGAATATTCAACTCCACTGCCAATTTGCCTTGACTTTTACAAACATATTGGCCAAGAACACGTCGCAAAGGCACCTAGCTCAAACAGGAGAGCAGGAGGAAACGTGAGAACAAAGTGAAGGGAGAGCAAGATATTCTGTTGCTCCAGATGAAAAAAAAAAAAGATATAATTGAACTGCACAAAATCCTCCACATCATGGATAATGGCAGCCTGCTGCATGGGTTATCTTTCTTTATCCATGCATTAGGGATTAGCAAAAGGAGTCATAAAAGGAAATTAAAATCAAATAAATTCAGGGCCAGCATTTGGTAGCAGCTGATTTCCTACCATTTACAAAGCAGAGTGAAGTGGCATAGCATACGTTTTCTGGACCTGGAGGGACAGTCATAGTGTTGTATGCTTCTTTACCCTTTGAATAGCTCTATTGATTTCAATAGAACTACGCAAGGAGTAAGAGACTATTTGATATGAGTAAGGTTGGCAGATTCAGGCGATCTGTGTCCCAAGCGTTCCATTTGAAATGCTCATGTTCTCTGAAGCCGTAGGTCCTGATCCTATCTTTGCACTTCACCCTTTCCAGGTAGGTAAATTGAGCACTACAGCCAAGATTGTCAAAAATGACCAGTGGTTTGTGGGGGCGTCCTCTTTTGGGAGCCCAATTTGGACACCTTAACGCGACCTGATTTTTAGAAAGTAATGAGCACACACCCTTCTGAAAGTCAGGTCTTTTAAGATGTCGCAAATAGAACAAAGTAACCACCCGAAAGCATGAATCACTTTGGGAAATCTTGGCATATGCCATGTGGATCTGCCCTATCTGCTCTGCCCAGTACTAAAAGACCGCTGGCTCTTTTTGAAAGAGAAGGCTATATCCTCGGGTCCTTGGCCAAAAGCTTTCCTATGCAGCACCGTGGTTCCTCTTGGTTGCCTCTTGGTGGGACTGTATGGGTGTGGCGGGTATTGGGATCCTCTTGGATGAGCAGTGCACTGCACAGTAAGTTATGTTTGTTCTTTTCTTTGAGTGAAAAATGATATATTTACAGCATACACAGAGGGAGAAAAGTTAGGGAAAGCCAGAAAGAGTTTTGCTAAAATGTTGCAGTGTAGCACTACTTTCTGTCTTGGAATTTAGAATGGTAAGACACAAGAACCCCCAAACAGGCTGCTTCCCGAGGTAGCAAGGCACAACTCCCCTCACCTTGTTGAAGGTGTCTTTTTACAGAGTGACTTTTTCTGATCACACCGCACGCTTTGCTACAGGGCCCTCTTGCTTTCAAACAGGACCAGAAAACACACCTGGTCTTAAAGTGATAGCTTGCAATTCCAGCACTCCTCAAGACACCACAAAACATGAAATCAGCCAGGAGGACTGGGAGAGCAAAGCCCTCGCCCTCTGCCTCCTATGGTGGATTTAGATGCTATTACATGTGCAGGAACAAGGTTAGTCCCTTCTCCATTCTCCTGCCGAGGGGCCAGCAGTGCTGCCAAGAGGAGAGCTGTACAGTCTGCCCAACCTCTGTATTGCCAGGCAGTTTTTATGACAACCAGGACTTACAAATACCTGGCAATTCCTAGGCCAGGCAGTGTTGTGAGGGGTCGAGTGCAGAGGCTGACTAGTAGTTAATAAAGCACTGAGCCCTGCAGCAAATGGTGTCATCTTTATTCCCAAAACTGAGACTATCGCAGGCACTGTCTTTTGTTTGTGTTTGTATTGCAAAGAGCCCAGAGACGGGTACAGCTTGGACAAGACACTCAGAGCTTGCAAAAAGAAATAGGGGGGGAGGCGACGGGACAACCAGGAGACTACAGACAGAAATGACCCATCCACCCCATCCCGGAGCGAGTGCAGAACTGCCCCACTCGATATATTCTCCCCTGATTGATTCAGTCCAGTTTGAAATAAAGCACTTGGTTCACCCATCTCAGGCTGAGCCGATCTCTCCTGGCATGACTCAGATTGCAGCGGGGGGAGCAGCAGGAAGCTGGATATGGAAACCTGGCATTAGTATCACTTTCTGATGACAGAGGATCAGAGAGCTGGACCTGGGAGCGAATTAATACAAGGCTAAGATTCACTCAAAGGGTTTGCTGCTGTCACACACCTCTCAGGATCTGAGAGAGACTTAACACAAGGGCTGGGAATCACTCACTGCATCCTGATGGCTGCGCACAAGTCTACAGTGAGCAAGTTAATTCAGGGCTAGGATTCACAGACTCATAGACTTTAAGGTCAGAAGGGACCATTGTGATCATCTAGTCTGACCCCCTGCACAAGGCAGGCCACAGAACCTCACCCACCAACTCCTGTAACAGACCCGTACCCTATGACTGAGTTATTAAAGTCCTCAAATCATGATTTAAAGACTTCAAGGTACAGAGAATCCACCAGCAAGTGAGCCGGGCCCCGTGCTACAGAGGAAGGCAAAAAAAAAAAAAAAAAACCTCTCCAAGGGTCTGCTGATGTTGCAGCACCGACTGAGTGATCTCGGGGTATTTCTATACCCTGGGACAATCTCAAGGGTTATTGATTATGGCAACTGATCCACAGTCTACTGGAGTGGATGGAAAGACACCCGCTGACTTCAGGGGGCTTCAGAGCAGACCCGTGAGTGCTGATAGCGTGTTTGGTGCTAGACAAAAGGGTGACAAGGACCCTGCCCCACCCACCTTTAAATCTCACTGGATGGACAGAACAAATCACACAGCAAAGGCACTAGGAGACCCAGGGGTGGGTTTTGACTCAGATCACAGTCTCCAGGGCAATAGGTGTGTGAGGGAATTTTTACAGCGGTGTTCGACTCAGGGGTTTCACAGAAGAAGGGAGTTTGGAGATGACGTTTGGTTGGGGGGGGGATTGTGTGTGTGTGGGGGGGTGTCTGGCACAGTGAGATAAGATGTTCCGTTCCGAAGGGTCAGCATGGATCACCAATGATCACTATCACTATTTCTGGCTCCTTAACTGGTATCGGGGTGTCACTTTCTGTGCACTGTGGCCAAGGGATCTCAGAAATGTGGGTGATTCACTCGGGAGATTGGCTGCTGTGCAACTTCCCTCCTGCAATGGCAGCTTCTGATTGCCACAGTCAGCAGGGCCTTTCACGCATCAATTTTGGATCCGCCAAAGCAGATTCAGGTCACTTGAGCCAATCCATTTTTGTGGCTGACCCATCTCATGGCCACTCCCTTTGTTGCAGAGCGTTATTCCACACCCATAGGACACTGCTGTCAGGGAATCCTCACAGCTAGAAGGTCAGATGGTGTTGGCAGCGCGTTGCTGTATGGGAGTCCACACAGCTGGTGGTTCAGCTGGCACGGTTAAATGCAAATCCCTGCTATAGGGATTGGCAGGCAGAATAAAAAACTGTTTTACTGCTCTCGTCTGCCAGTGGGACATCGAAGGCAGATGGGATATTTGGTTCACAGGGAAAGGAGTATATATGTCAGCTTAAAAATGGGTGTGAGGAGGAGATGGAAAGACAGACAGAGAGGTAGATATTTCAGTAAACCTACTGAATTAGAAGAAGAATCTGATCCCCATCTTTGAGAGGTTATTCAGAATAATGCATCCCTGAGCAGGTGAGGATGGGAGAAGCAAGAGGAAGCTTTGTTCCCCCCTCCAAGGGACAGAAAAGTGTGAAGCCCTGAGCACAGTAGCAGCCAAGTATCCTAAAAATAGGGGGATAGAGTTCAATGCAGCCTAGCAGTGAGTTCAAATCTCCACGTCTCCAACTCCCTGAAAAGGGGAGGAACAGAAAGAGAGAGAGCCCTTGAAAACAAAGTGAAGACAGAGAAGAAGAGAAAATTAGCACTAGAGGAAACAGCTTCAAATAATTACACTGCATAAGTGTCATGCTGAGACACAGCAGATGCTGGAGTAGCCCTCTCAAGGGAGAGGCATCAGGACAGCCAGGATGAAGGACACCTAGGGAAACTGTCAGATTAAAAATAAAACATGCTGGGCCAAATTCATCCCTGCTGTAACTCTGAAGAGTGGTTCTAGGAGTGAGTTCAATCCTGGATTTAAAACAATCCCCCTTCCCTCTGTGACTATTCCCACCTTACATTATAGACAGCTGGCAGGAGAGTACTACTGTAGGATCTTTGGGGCATGGACTGTCATTCACTATGGGCCAGATTTTCACAACTGCTCCTCACCTACAGTTCCCCTGGAGAGCAAGAGGAGCTGTTGCACGCTAAGCAGTTTCAGAAATCTAGAGACTTAAACATTGAAGTGCTAAGATGAGAGCTGAGCTCTTGTGCAAACCTGGTCTTGTAGGTTTGCACAGCGCTCAGTACAATGGGCCGTCAGCTTAGTCTCTAAGTGCTGCCGCAGTCTAAATATGAATTCATTATTCCATTCGTTCAACTTGCACCATTTCGTTCTTCCCTCCCTCACCCCGGAAAACGAGGCTGTTCAGCGTCACACCCCATTTCCAGTCAGTTTCACTTCCCAGTTCCCGTAGGCAAACTCAGTGCTGCGTGTTTTGTTTCAGGACTGCAGGGGGTTTTTTTTTGGAAGAACAAGGAGCTCATAGGCCCCATCTCCTACCCCACCTGACTCGCACCAAAAGAAAGGAAACCCTTCCGGTGGGAAAGTTCCACATACGATGGTTAATTCTTTAAGTTGCTCTGGGGAAAAAATAACAGTGTTGCAAGGTAATGGCCCAACTCACCACAGTAACACTAGTGTAAGCTACAGGATCATGCAATGGACCATTGCGTAGATGATCAAAGCATATACACATATTTTATAACAGTGCTTTCGGACATTACACTTTGCTGGTTCACATGTGTCCCTAGGATCCTAAACGTCCCATTTCTCCCCGCCACACACACTTTTACAGGCATGCTGTCTAAAAGTGCTGTGCCTGGGTACGTGTGCATCGTTGTTGTGTCTTTTGGTCTTTATGCTACAAAAATAATAGGAAGAAACGACACAGGCACAGCTGGGTCCCAAATAACCATGCTTGCTAAATGTTCACAAACACGCCAGGCCTAATTACATACATCCTGATGCTCCAACTGGTCTCTGTCAGCACAGACCAACCTGCGCACCAGCAGAGTGGCCACAGCTATTTAAAGAGATATTACTCTATTCCTCTACATCACATTGGTTAACAGAAAACATGCCATCTGCAGGCACATGTGAATGTAAAGTATTGCCTGAAAGTAGGTTAAAGGAAGCTGTGGTGCTACACTGCAAATGGCTTCCCACGTGCAGCTATTAACATGCAACTCCTAATACCTTCTGTCCTCCCCCCACACCCTGACCCTCTCCAGCCGAAATGACAAAAATATTGTTCATACAGAACGCTCCTCCATTATGCTACTTCCTATCGACCCTTGGCCATTTCATTTCAATATCGATCACTCAGATGATGGCAATTCACGATAGATGCAAGGGGTGAATATCAAGCAGATCCTCTTCCCTGTTAGTGGGAAGCCCCTAGCTGTGCAGAATGCAGGATTGGTGGCCTTTGCAATTTCTTTGTTTGTTGGTTAGAGGAAAAAACTGAGCAGACTTATTTTTCTCATGTTATGGTTTTAAAATGCCAGTTTGTGCAAACAGTCCAAGCAAAACAAGGCATTTAATGTTTCTCTTTGGGTCTAAAAGTCTGTCCCTGTGCAGCAAGTTGAAAGAGAAAAAGAAGGGGGGGGGGGGGGAAAGGGGACTGTGCATGCTGGGGAGATATAAAAATCTTCTAAGCAGCCGAGTTTAACGATTGTAGGATTTAAAAAAAAAAAATCCCTCTCCCAGACGTCCCGGTATTAAATCAGGCATTAGTCAGAATGTAGCAAGAAAAGTGCAGACCGAGAGGCCAAGGTTTAAAGCAAACTCCCCCTGGTCGGAATGCAACAGGAGAAACCAGGGGACAGAGATAAATGGCCTGAGGAGATGGCTGGAGTAGAAGCGATGGATGTACTGAGATGTCCAGGGCTAAGAAGCATCACAGAAAGGTCGCCTTCATTAAGCTCCTCACCACACGGTGCTTTTCCTGCCTGGCACTGCACCCGCCTCTCTGGTGCCAGCACAGAGCTTTCGCCCCATGCTCCTCATCTCGCCACTGCTCATCTTTATCCCCGAGCCAGCAAGGGAGGTGCATTTTATAACCTAATGTTATTTCTCTCTTGCTGCTCAATGATGGACTTTTAATATCACTGTCCCCAAGGAGCCCAAGAGATACCGCTCCCACGGAATGCCAGGCACGGTTCTGAATTAAGAGCTGCTGGTGGCCGTGATGAAACAGAGCACATGAATATAAATGCAGACCAGGTCAGGGAGGTCATTTTATCTATAGGATTTCATATGTTCACCAGTCTCACGCAATTAAACACACAAACTGCGAAGAGCATCCACAAATCAAAGGGAAAAATAAAATAAAACCCATTAATCTTGTCAGACAAAGTAACTGGGCTGCTCTTTATTTCCTGACCTAACGCACAGTGTGCTGTTCAATAGCTGCTGAGTCCTCCCCAGAGATAGCTGCATTGTCACAAAGTACCATGTACATTTCTTCCTTCCCCTCCACATATACCCCTCTTGGTTCGGTCATGCTTCTCTTGCAACCAGTCTCTTTGTCTTTTTTGCCCACACTAGATTTTGTGGGCCCAATTTGCAGTGGTCTTGCCCTTCGTGTAACCATTTACACCTGTGCAACCTGAATGATTTAGTAACATAGTGAGTCCTTTAACCAGAGCAAAAGGAGCATACGAAGGTTGAGGACGTTGCTGTGTTGAGTGGGAGTCACCAGATGGCACTATTGCATGTAGCTTTCCAAATTATTTTCCTTAGTCTGGGAGCACTGTTCACTCTTTGAAGAAATGCTACATTATTGTTAGATTTGTGATGGAAAATCCTTGTGGAGCTGTTGCAAACTGCTGGAGTGGAAGGTTTCTTCTCTGGCTTAATCTCTCTAACTAGAGTCAATTCTTGGAGCAGCATTTCTCCCTGGGAATTGAGTATTGGTGTTTTTGCTGAGATTCCCAAAAGGCGGATTGGCCTGCATGCTGCCTGACCATCTCTGTTCAAGGACTGGTGCATATAGTGTAAATGAAACAAGCTACAGTAAGAAAATACTTAGATTCTACTGCATTGATTTCTCCAATGGGAAACTGACCTGCGGGGCCCTGAAATCTGCCCCCACTTCTCAAAGGAGGTGACAGGTGAATCAAGGCTTATACTTTCTTTTATGCAGCCCTGTATGTCTCACATAGTCTGCCACTTAATATAGGAGAAGCTCCATTGCTTCTCTCTTCTAAATACCCATGTCCCATGAAGCAGACAGGTTCACATGAGCTCTCGTCATCCTGTACTTGTTTTGTTTTGTGCTGGACTGTACAGAATGTAAACTACCTGAGGTAGGAACCTGCTATGTGTTTGGCACTTCACCTATCGCTGGTAGTACAGGCACTGGGTGGAATAGAAACACGTGTCCCAAGCCTGGCCTCTGACACAAGCCAGGATCTAGCCAGAATTCCGGTCCCATTAAACAATCTAGGAAAGGCCGGGTGATGGTGACTCTCTGAGATCTTTTCATGACTCTACTGGAGGCCGCAACCCCTGGATTGAGAACCCCTGGGTGTTAGGGTTGCCAGTTTTGGTTGGACATATTCCTGGAGACTCGAGGACAATTCTGAAGAGTTGGCAACCCTATTTGGTGTTCTAACTCAGCCCATTATCAAGATAGACCAGACTTAGGCTCTTCAAATCTGGATCTGAAGTTTGGAGCAGCTCAGATCCCAGGAGTCTGATGTGGACCCATCTTAGAGGCAAAGCACCACTCTGATTAGGGGATGCACAGCATGAGACATTAAAAGAACTTGCTTTTTTCCCTTTCGTTTCCCCTCTCTCTGTGTGTCAGCTCAGATCCATCTCCTAGTGGTTGCCGTGAGAAATTGCTCTAAACGTCCCATAAATAGCAGCAGAATAATTGCCATGTATATTCTAATAACAGCTGCTATAATAACACCACTCCCTCCCCACTTTCCTCTTTAGGGGTGATCTGCCAGAATGAGAAACAAAATTACTGTGTCTGTTCAGCAAATTCTTACTGACAAAATCTTTAAGCGTCGACAAGAGTAATATACTGAAAATTAGTTTAGAAGTGTTTCAAGTTTCAAAAATCAATCAAAATCAAATTAAGTTCTGAAGAGGCTGTCGGTAGAGTTTAGGGAAAATAAAGATCAGCTACAGCGGCTTGGGAGCGTGGACTCATCCTTTGAGCTGGGGATTGGCTCCTGCTTAGCAACTCTCTTGTCTTACATTCACTCGACTGGCTCCTGACCTCTGGGAACCGAGGCCGTGGCTGGGCTGGGGGATTTCAGCCATCAGTAATCGATAGGGCTCTCCCAGTGCAAACCCTGCGACTGAAATTTGCACTCAGGCACCTAATGCCCTGCCTGAAACTGGGGTAAGAAGCCCTCTTTGCCCATCTACACTAGAGGTGGGATTCTCATCCCCGCGTCAGGGGGGTAGGAAGTGGATCCCTGGTAGTGGGTGGTGTAAAGGGACCAAAAACTGCCTGCATGTGCCCGAGGGAGAATTCCCTTGGCACAGTGAAATAGGGTGCGTGGTACACCCCTGGCAAGCTGTGACGCAGGAGCATGCCAGAGGCAAGGTCAAACATGAGAGGGGGTGTGCTAGGGGCAGGAGGGGGAGCCTCTGGGAGCCTGGGCAGTGGAGTAAGAGGGCGTTCCTCCTCTCATATGAGTATATAGTCCAAGTCACAATCTAACCTTAAATTAGCTCCAGGTTCATTCCAGGCCCTGGTAAATTGTTCTGGTTCCGGATGGTGTAAACTGTGCCTGAGAGCGATTATTATTTCTGCGTGTCAGGTGCTTTCTGCGCTAATGGATTGCATCACATGTTCTGGATATGCTGTCTTCGCTAACCTTCATCCATATGGTGACCAGACCTCTTCTTGGTTCAGCCAATCCTACAGCTTCTGACCTACAAATTCTCAGCCATCTGCTTTGCAAATCAACCTCAGCTCTGTTATTCCAGCACTGGCCCAGGTGGATTGGGGGTTTTTTTTAGTTTATATTTTTAGGCTGAGCGTTACATCATTGCCGATTATATTCCACCTCAGCTACTGGAGGAAGAACCTTGCGTCTCCCCAGTATTTCTTTTCCCAAAACTGTGAGCCAAGAGTTTGACTGAAGCCCCTTTATGCAGGTGACAGAATTTGTTTCCTGGGCAAAGTTGCTTGATAAGATTATATGCTACATAAATGTCTCTAGCAAAACACATTTCACAGGGAATTTATCTCTGCACAGCTTCTCCAGCTTATAGCGCCTTATCGTTCCAAGACATCTCAAGGCACTTTCCAAAAGGTGTGCAATAATAATACTTTACAGTTCTACACTGCCTTTCATGTGAGTACCTCAAAGGGCTTTATAAAGATGGGCATTATCTTCCCTACTTTACAAATTGAAGGACTGAGGCACGGGAGAAGACATAAATGAATTACCCAAATACATAGTGCCCCAGCAGAGCTTATGACAGAGCCCAATGCCCACACAACTGCACTGTGTGGTTGGAGAGACAAGGTGGCTGATGTCTTTTACTGGACGAACTTCTATGTAAGCTGGAAAGCCTCTTTCTGTCATCAACAGAAGTTAGTCCAATAAAAGATAGTACCTCACCCACCTCGTCTCGCTAATATCCTGGGACCAACATGGCTACAACAACTCTTCAGTGGGCGTCACTGTGAATTTGTCTCCCCATAATTCAGTCTGCAATGCCTGGCTCATGACTATTAATAGACAGCAACCAGACTGTCTCCAGTATACATATTCTTGAGCGTGTCTACAGCGCAGGGACCGTTGTGATAATTGGGCCTACAAATTTACCCTCATTGTGAGCTCAACTGGGAAAAGTGAGTGAAGGGCCATAAGCTACCACAATAACCTATCATAGCAAATGTGGGTGGGCTAAGGTGCAAAAACGAGATTGAAAGACTGAATTATTCCAAAGAAAAAGGCCTCCTGATATAACCGTGTTGAGCTCATGCTTGCTAAAAGCGAGGAACCAGAGATCAGTGGGCCAAAGCTGGTTTGTTGGAATTAGGCCTGATTGGTGGAGAAAATAATGAGGGGATGGGCTATTCCACCCACCATTCTCTTTGGGTCCAGAAAGAAAGAGACTTTGGGAGAAAAATTAGCCATTGGAGTGAGCTTCACCATCATGACTGCCACTCTCACCCTCTCTTAGGGTCCCAGGCCTTCGTCATCCTGAACTTGAGAGGTGGCCAGGCTAGACTGGAAGAGAAAGATCTGGATGACATTGTATCCTCCACCAGCTCCAGCTAAATCACAAACACCACCTGGAATGTGAGACTTTATCTCTCCAGTGTGTCCTTTTCTTATTTCTTCATGTCTTATTTCTACCTTATTTCTTCTCTTTCCTATTGCCCTCTTTTTCCCTTCTATCTAATAAGATCTTGGCTTAGCCAGACAAGACTGTGTATTTTGCAACACCTCTGTGAGCCTGTGACCAGAAAGAGGCAGCTGAAAGCGATGCCCTCACCAGCCCAATGCTGGTCTAAGTTTGCCAGTTCTCAGCGTGGCTGATAAGACCATGTGCTGTGCCTGTATTTTTCTGTGTAGTTGCAAGAGATAGTCAACACCAGACCCAGAAGCTGCATTTTTTATCTTTCCTGTTCCTTTCCCTCCCCTTTTATGTGTGTCTGTTTTGTTTTGTCTTCTAGGAGATCAGACTGGACTTTAGCAATAACAACAGCTCCAGTCCATCTCAACTAACGTCTTCTCTTTTCCCCAAAGGGACAGATATCACCACCTTTGATACCATCTAAAAGACTGTCAGACATGGTTTTCTTCTTTCTAAAAATTCTCTCCAGCTAAAGGGAAAGGGAACAAGGGACGCTGTTAAAACGGAAGCCTTATTTAATACTTTACCTTTCAAATGCTTTACATGCTTTTCCTTCTTTTCTTTATCTTTAATAAAAAGTTTAAAGGATTTTTAATGGTGATTTTTACCAGGGTACTAAGCAGGCTGATATCTCTGTACACCAAACCCTGACCCTTGTATAATGTTGGACCGTTCTGTTAAAATTTTTGACTCTTTGGGCCTGTATATTCCATCTAAATAATACATATTTCCTTTTATTATTATTACATCATTCCACAGTTGATCCAAAGGAAACCCAGGGTTTAGTCTTCAGCTTGAAGGGAAAAAAACAAGGCTTAGTCCTGTGTGTCTCCTTTAGTCCGACTGATATAGAAGGAATGAAGAGTGTTCTCCAAGGTGCTGATTACTTAGGGAATCAACTGTCTCCAGCTTGAAAGTAGTAGAAGGTTTGTGATGTCCCCGGTGCCCACGCTTGGCCACAGTGTGCGTGTGCAGATAAGTGTGTGAGTCTGGAGATGGGCTGAGTGAGACCCCTTGTTTCCATATGGGATAGGAGATTGGAGGTTGGGGTGCCCTTGATATTGTCGACATGGAAATTGGTCACTAAGGATGGTGAATGATGCCAACAGCCTGCTGGGCAGTAGGTCCCTTAGTTCCTCTAGGAAAGTGGCAGAGTCTTTGCTGAGTAGCTTTAGCCCACTAAGAATCAACGGCTCCTTTTGCCCTTCAAAAGACATTTGTATCTGGGGTGGGGTGTCACCTGCATCTGAGCTTGAAGGGAACAGGTCTGTTGCTCTGTCTGAGTGTCTCCTCTTTTCTGTGTTTGCCTTGTCTTGGGATCTTCCTTTGATTGTGTTGGACGAAGTAACTTCTGGGGACCTGCTGGGCTAAAGGTGACAGTCAACCAGGCCTCAGTGATGTAAACTGAAGGGGGGAGAAGAGGTCTTGCCCAAAATCACATAGTTGTGGCTTTATTGATGACCAACCAGAATGTTGGGAATCATTAGGAAAGGGATAGATAATAAGACAGAAAATATCATATTGCCTCTTTATAAATCCATGGTACGCCCCCATCTTGAATACCGCATGCAGATCTAGTCGTCCCATCTAAAAAAAAAGCTATTTTGGAAATGGAAAAGGGCAACAAAAATGATTAGGGGTATGGAACAGCTTCCATATGAAGAGAGGTTAATAAGACTGGGACTTTTCAGCTTGGAAAAGAGACGACTAAGAGAAGATATGATAAAGGTCTATAAAATCATGACTGGTGTGGAGAAAGTAAATAAGGAAGTGTTATGTATTCCTTCTTGTAACACAAGGACTAGGAGTCACCAAATGAAATTAATGGGCAACAGGTTAAAAATGAACAAAATGAAGTATTTCTTCACACAACGCACAGTCAACCTGTGGCTCTCCTTGCCAGAGGATGTTGAGAAGGCCAAGACTAACTAAGGCCAGGGTTAAAAAAATAACTAGATAAATTCATGGAGGATAGGTCCATCAATAGCTATTAACCAAGAAGGGCAGGGATGGAAAACCATGTTCTGAAGTATCCCTAACCTCTGTTTGCCAGATGCTGGGAATGGGCGACAAAGGATGGATCACTTGATGACTACCTGTTCTGTTCATTCCCTCTGAAGCAGCTGGTATTGACCAGTGTTGGAAGACAGGATACTGGGCTAGATGGACCATTGGTCTGACACAGTATGGCCGTTCTTCTGTTTTTCTGTTCTTCTCAGCAGCAAAAGCTTGCATTGCTCTGTCCCTTGTGGTTCTGCCTGAGGGTATCACTAGCGGAACTGGCTTCATCTGCTTGATTGTACACGTTGGCCTATGGTCTGGCCTTGTTGGCTTTAGCTGGTGACATCTTTCATTTCCAGTTCCTGCTAGGAACTTTTCCTTGGACAGGTCAATGCACCTGCTGCTGTCCGCATAGGACTCCAGTGGTCTCTCACAAACCATTTACTTCTACTGGTGTAGATTCTGCTCCCTAATTGGATGATTAAAAATTCTTTATCGAGGAGAATAACAAATAATAATGAGTGTCGTCTTGTCTGGGGTGAATCTGCAGCCAAATAATCATTCCTGCTAAAATGTGCGAGCAAGAGAGCTCGGCAAAACTTTTTTGGACAAATAGTTTATTTGCCAAAAATACAGGTTTGGTCAACCCGAAACTGCTCCCAAATTGACATGAATCATTTTGTCCATTCATAAAATAGTAGGAGGAAGCGGCAGCTGCTGCTGCTTGAAAACCCCACCCCAATCTTGACACTATAACCTTTAACCCAGTGGCTAGGACAGTCACGTAGAATGTGTGAGACCCAGGTACAACGCCTTGCTCTGGAACAGACCCAAAACGGACTATTTAAAGTCACCGAAAATGAAAAAAAAAAAAAAGAATCAGATTAGGTTTGACCTGAACTCTCATTTTTATTTTTTCTGGATTGCCTCCTAACTAAAAGATCAGTTATTCAACCTATTCAAGGGACCAAAGACAGTGCTGCACTGTTCTAGGGACTGTACGTTTTTCTGGATACCCAGTGTGACAAATAGGGCAACTTCCTGCAATATTGTTGTGGTCATTTGGTTGAAATGAATGGTTTATGCATGACTGCGTGCAACCCATGAGGGAGGGTTCCCACAGCACCTCCAGGAACTACAAACGGGGGGTAGAGATTAAGGCAAATCAGCCAGGTTGTAACAGCCCCTCAGCCTCACTCCGAGAGGAATCATCTCACCTGCACTAGTTCAAATTGGATTCTCCAGAGACCAATCGGCAAAGAAAGGTCTTTTGGATGAACTGCCTGAGTTTAAATGGAGTCAGGGTCTGCTTTCTGATCCAGCAATCAGACAGGCCCTTCTGTTCAAGAAGGGGGCCGGGGGAGGGAAATACTTCTGGAAGGGTTGAAAGGACTTGACCTCCTAGGCCCCTATAAGATTGATCTTTGGTCAGCTTTCTATCATGTGCATAGGAACTGTTATTGTTTTCATCTCTTTTCTGTGTAATGCTTTCACCTTAAGAACACATGTGCTTGCTTAGTGAGAGCTGTGTGGTAACTTGTAACTGCTGGAAACACATTGCTCGGAGCTCTCAGAGAGACAGCAATGTGCAGACACTCGCCTGTTTAGGCAGTTCAGCTTGCTGAGCATATCACAGTGTAAGGCAGGGAACTACACAGCCTTAAAAAACCCCAGTCAGGAGGGAGAGAGACATGGTCTCTGTCCAAGAGAGATGACGACTGGGGGCTGGAAACCTCTTAAGTGGGTGCCCTGGGTGGACCATGGAGAGGGAATACAGGGCACAGGCTCAGTCACACTGAAATGCTGACACCCAGCAGAACTCATGACACTCCCAAGTATATGCAGTCTTAGTGGAAATTCATTGAATTTACTGCTCTGATTCTCACCTGCGTCCTCTCCCCCGCTCACCTTGAGCTCAGCCGCCTGTCTCCCCATCGGGCTGGTGTCCTTGGCTCCCGCTCTGCCCATCACCTTCCTCTGCATTTTATCATGTTCAGCATCCTCTTTTCCCTCAGCTCAGCTTGTATCATCAAAAATCCCTTTGGCACTTTCACTATCAGCAAACCGCCGTTTATCTGCTGTATCATTGGAAAGATCTCTAAAGCCCGCCTTGGAAACGGACCATTTTTATTTGATGCAGGATCATCTGAAAGGAGGATGAAAAGCAGTGAGAATATGTTTTCTTTGCATGGATCAATATGACTTTAACCTTCCTCTTCATTTACCAAAGCAAAGCCTCTGCCCGCCTTGCTGGCTTGTGTATGCCACCTGCACTCCCTCTCACTTGTTTTCCTTCACCCCTCTGCTCCCTCCCCCCCTCAGTCTGCTTTAATGCTCTTGCCACTTGGATCTTTCAGATCAAGTCACATGGGAGCAGAATTTTGACTCTCAGATCCAGTGTGTGTCCAGTGTCCCCTTGTCAATCAATTTGCTGATTCCATCATCCAGCGGAAAAAAGCTCTTTTTCAGCTTGTCCCCACTTACGTCTCTTGGCCAGCCCCAGTATTATGTTGTATTGAATTCAGATGTTTTTAGTCACTGAATGGATCTCTGTATTTGCCCAGGAACCTGCCAAAAAAAGATGAATTTCTCGCACCACTGAGGTACTATATATTTGCTTGGTCTTTCTCTTCTTCTGCAAGTCGAGTCAGAAACAGTAGTGCTCTTCTCTAAAGCACCTTTCCTTCCCAGAGTGGCAGATTTACTCCTCCCTGGCTCCCTTACAGCTGCTGCAGCTGCTATGTTGAACAAGAACCTCCACATTCCTTCCCCGGGGGACTGGCTACAGAGACAGCAGCCGGTCAGGGCTTTTGTTGAATCTCTGAAGAGGCCGAGTCAAATTTAAAGAGGTGGATGCATCTGGTGAACCTGCAAAAACTGCATTGTTTCTTTATTGGCTCCTCTGCCGGGCTCAGCTCTGTAACACCTGACCCCCCCACAAACAATAATGAATGTAGCCTTTCAGCACTCCCATGAAGCAGGCGGGGGCAGTCTTTTTATTCTGTGTTTGTACAGGACCTCACACAATGGGGTCCTGGTCCTGGGGTCTTGGGGCTCCTAGGTGCTACCACAATACAAATTAATGTAATTAGTCAATTTATTTAATTCATAAACTGATATGGAGAGTTAGGAGGAAAGAGGCTGAAAAGGAACTTTAATAATATCATGATACCTGGGGAAACTGAGGCAAAGAGAGGCAAAATGTTTTGCCCATGAGCAAAGCCTTCCCTCCCCTGTTCTGAGCCAAAGTTCTTGCACTCCACAGAGTCAAAACTTGTCCCCCTTCCTGAGGTTTGGCTTCAATACCAAATACATTAATAACTGGCAGCCCATGAGCCTTTAGGTAAGCCAGGTTCAGAAGACTGACATGCATCCATACAAATAAGCAAAGGGTTACCAATGCAGATTACATTCCAGCCCTTTATCCTTCAGCACAGTCCTCTCTCTGGGAGCAAAGGAGATGAGAAAATGTTACTTGAAAAGAAGAAAAACAAAACAAAAAATAGATCTTTGGACTTAGGCGATAGTTTAAAGTCGCACATCAAAACAGCACAAGAGAGAGAGAGAGAGAGTTAATGTGTTCTGTCCACAGCTAGCCTAATACCACGTGCTGTCAGAGATTAGACGTTTTCGCAGATAAAAGCAGGTAATAGGACCCTGCCAGATAAGGACACTAAGAGGAAAATGCAGGGGAGGAAAAAACCCTCCGATGAGAAAGTGGTGAAAGGACAAACAACAGCCCTGGCTATCAGCAGATCAGTCAATCGGGCTGGCAGAGTTGCTGCCTGGCCCGGTGGCAGTGGGAACCCATGCCTCATATCACATCTCCTACCCCCGTGCAGCCAGTGAAATTATATCTCTGTCTCCATAGTCACAACTGTAGTATGTCCACATACTTCCTTGCCCTGGGCTAAGAGCAGCGGTTCCTAAAGGCAAAGGGTGGAAGGGGAATGAACGGCTTGTGCTGCAGCTGACTGGCTTTGAAATAGACACCCAGAAAAGGAAAACAACTGGGGCCTGATTCGTCCCATGTAGCTCAATGGAGTTTCATCCAAGATGCATTTGGCCGTGTAGGTTGAGAGCATTGCAAAGGGTCCTTGCCCTCGCTGAGTGCTTCCTCTGCTCCTCAGTGTTCCTAGCCCAGGGCATGATGGTCACCGCATCACTTTGGTCTGTCCAGTGCTGAACTGAAGCCACTCCATTGATGTTACCCAGCAGCCCGCTTCCTGGGTTAGACATCACCGTGTCCTGGTAAAGGCTCTGAGATGCTAGGACAAGTAGCAGAGGGAAGCTGTGAATGGAAATTGTGGGGTCTGAATATCCTGTGGGGATTTGCTGAGGCTGTGGGAATACAGTCAGTGGCAAATGCCCGTGGATTACTGTATCTCAGAGAGCCTGAAATGCATATGCCAAGAATCTCGGCTCATGTAAAGAAGTCACAGCTTTGTTCAATGCATCTTAGCAGGATAGCAGTCTGTGGGGAGTCCCCTAAATCTCCCTCAGTCCTATCCCAGCATGGGATGGATTCTTCAGGACCTGGCTGAACTTTGATTGCTCCAAAATCCTCATCAAGATCACAGAGGGATTCTTGAAAGGGTAGTACCCCTAAGTCTGACTTCATTATATTAGCATGCCATAACTCTCATTAGCAGATTGGAGGAGAGGTGCCAGGATATGCCAGGAATCCTCGCTACATCAGTTTAACCAGCCTGCTGAAAGAAATGAATAAATCCCCTCCTGGAGCACTCTGTCTGCAATTTCCATACGTATCCCTAACAAACCACTCTCCTGCTGATGGGCCAGTGCCTCTGCTCTGTTCATTGCTCCAAAAAAAATGAAAGAAAGAAAGAAAGAAAGAAAGAACCTGCCTCCCTCCTCTGAAAACTTCTCTGGCCACCACAAGTCTGCCAAGCACCAGGGAGTAAATCAGGTCATTTGCTCCCGTTTCATTAGCCGTAGCCCAGGTATATAACAAATGGACTCTCAGCATCTGCACTGCAGATGCTGCATCAGCATAGGTAGCTCCAGTAATTACACAGTGCGAGGGAAAGGGGCATGCACAGCCCTTTTTGGGTCTGGTGTTTTCTCTCTGGTTCAAATACAAGTGACCTAGGCGGGATGCTGAGACTCAGTAACAGGCTTTCCTGCCCGAAGTCTGGTAAATAAACCTGACAACGTTGGCACGGCGAGGCGTCTGCAGTGACAGGGCACACAGTGTTTCCATAGAGAACACCGATGCTTGACTTCTCTGTCTCCTGAACTGTCACAGATGCAATCTTCTTGCGTGGCGCCTATCAATCATGCTGTCTCTCTAGTCTCTGCAGGAGGAAAGTTTTCTTAGACTCCTATTAAAGGATTCAGCCCAAGCTCCAGGAACACCAACAGCCTAATCTAGTATGGTGCAGAGAGCCTTCGGCGCCCGCCTAGATTGAGTGGGAGCTCAAAGCATTCTGCACCTTGCAGGACTAAGCCATAAGCCCCCGAACTGCATTACACCTGTCATTTCCCTTGTACATAGTGGCTACTGCTCGCAAGTTTAGCCTCCTCCTAATAGCAAAATATCCACTGCTTCCTGTGATTTATCTACTGTTTGAGTGGCCTGATAATTCCCAAATCAACTATTCGTCCTCATAAATGTGGAGTCCTCCTCGATTAACGGGCTTTCTGTTGACAACTTAATATCAAGGGCGCCAAAAAAGATATTGAAAACCTGGAAAGATCTTGAAAAACTGGATTTAAACAGCTGGCTGAGCACAGCGCTTCTGACAGTCGTGCTGGAGAAAACAGCTTTCAGAGGAGACGTAAAACCCAGGTCCTGATCATTTGTGGTCGTTAAATATCCCATGCTGCTCTTCATAAAAATATTATGTTGAATGTAAAGTCCTGGCTAAATTTCAACTCCGCAACCCTACCTAGCTTCTTAAATTCTCCACACAGTTTTAAATGGGTACAGCGTCCTTCACTTTCTGTCCTAAACTGTTCTGTACGTAACGTTGCCAGGTGTTGTTACACAGCTCCCCCATTCCACCCCAGACGTCGCTCCATTCCAGTGATGTAACCATTAATTTAGCCATTTGTGTCAGTTTTCCCATTAGTAAAAGGGATGAATAATATTGATGTATTTACCTCACAGGGATGTTGTGAGGATGTATTCATTATCACTCATGCTTGGGTTACACTTTGTAGTAAGACCAGGTTAAGTAAGGATTAATAGCTGAAGAGAAATGGTTAATCAGTTATAATGCCGTCTATTCGTACGTTTATAACCATCTATAGCACATGCTGTAACATGCTTAACACCTCTATTAACCCTTTATAAACCATCTATCCTTCATATAAAGTGTGACCCATGTTTATAAATGGCGAGGAAGTCCAGAACTCTGGAAATGCCCTGTATAACTGTTCTCTTAATGTTCCTTCAACTGCAATGCCGAATTCAGCATGGCACCCAGCCCCCTTCTAGTGGTCCATCAGCAGTGGAAATTGAACCTAGAACCTCTGGCTCTAAATGCATGAGTGACCCAAGCCTGCTTGGTTAGCAGAGGCTGTAGTAGCTCACCCACATCCATGTGTGACTAGAGAGGACCAGAACAGCACCCTCTGTGTATGTTGGCTACCCTTCACCAAAGACACCAACAGCTCTGGTGCTCATTTCAGCAGCGTTTGTAGCTTTCTGCCTCTCTCTTCTCCCTATTCATAGTATTATTTATGCTAGCACCCAAGAAGTGACCGGCCCTTTCCAAACACTCAAGGAAGGTCGGTCTCTGCTCCAGGGAGCTTACGGTCTAAAGCCAGTTGGACAAGCAGACGGAAGTTAGGGGACAAACACTAGGAATTTCGTATCTGAGTCAGCTTGCTTCACCATAGACAGCATGGCACATCGGTCTGTGAAAGAGACTTCAATGTGGCCAGGGTAAGGTTAGGGTAAAGTTGGGGAAATGAGTTCAGGGAGGCTGTCCTATGGGGCGCAGGTCTGACTGGCACAAGAATTGATCATTGCAGATGGACCATTGAAGAAAGCGGAGTGTGAATCCGGCTGGAAATAATGGCACAGCCCTGAGCTGGGTGTTTTCATGCATAGCACAAGGCATGCTCCAAAGCCAGGCAGGAGAAAGACACCTTGGCATGAAGCAGCAGGAGAGTCCATTGCAAAAGCAGGACTGGACTGACCTCCCTGCACTTCTCTCGCTGTCTTTCCAGACAGTAAAAGAAAAGCAACGTTTGCCAAGTTTGCTAGGACTCAGTCGTTCCCTTTGATGCAAAAAAGAATTGAAGATAAGGAGGCGCGTGGAGTCCTGGGCAGGAAGAGGAGAGCGCAGTGCTTCCGGCATACTCTGTGACGTGTTTTATAACTCCAGGACTGCAAGGGAAATATTGTTACTGCTGCCCACTTTTATGTAGAGCTTGCTCCTCTGTGCAGCTGACGTGGGGACGTCTCTCTTCCCCATCCCACACCACAGGGCGCATGCAGGAAAGCGAAGGCACTGCATGGCTGGCTGGAGCCAGGAGACAAGGTGAGCAAGGCCCTATGGGATCTCGCCCCCATGGGGAACCTTCAGCATCAATCTGACCCTACAGCTCTAGATCCAAATCTCGACTTGTGGTGGGGAAGGGGGGAGGTTGCAGAGCTGGGCCCATCTCTACCTGGGAAAGAGACACTCCCTCACTGATTGTTTGCACCAGACAGTATTAGACAGAGGAGACTCAGGCAAAAGCACTGTCAAATCACAGCTCGTCTGCGCTAACTTTTCCGGAGGAAACATGGGTGCTTTGCATAAGGCAAACATATGTTGCGGCTTTGGCACAAGGAGATCCGGTTGGCATTCGCTTGCCAGACTTTTCCCACCCTCCTCTCAGACCATCTGCCTCTGTGAAGCACTGAAAGTCCCATCTGTCAATTTTACTGTAAACACACAATTACCGAGCTGCCGAAAAAAGCTCAGCTAACCCCTGGAGGTTAGCGGGCAGCGGGCAAGCAGGGGAGCTGGTCAGCCTTGGCTACGTGTCATCTCACTCCTTCCCAGCAAGGTGCTCTGGTGCTTATGAATCTGTGCCCTCCTTTCCGGCACTGCTTTAATGGGGCTCTCTGAATCCTTCCTCCCAGCTGGGAATCAGAGCTATTAACCTCCCTGACTTCTCCTGACGTATTGCGGGCCTCTGAGAGCGCAGGGATCACTGAGACAAGCTTGGAATTAAACACCAAGGAACGGAGCGGCACACTGGCAGTTGCGGAGCCCAGAGCATCACAGCGTGAGTCGAAGCCCATGACAGCACTCATGGCTTGTTTGCTGGAGAGCCCCACCCCATTTCACCTTGTAGCCAGGGATGTGAACTTCCTCCCAGCCGTGCCATGCCAAGTCAGCTAGAACTCCCGGCCATGTGAGTCTCCCCCTGGCAATGCCACACTGCTGGCATCCAACATGCCAGCAGAAGGAGTTTCACCCCGGGCTGTGCCGGACAGGATGCTTTCTTATGGCCATGCCCATGTGGCCCATGATTCCACCAGAGAGAGCTGCCTCCTATTCATGCCAGCTAGAATGCCAGCTAGAATGCCAGTAGAGTATTTCTTTGCAGTAGTGTTTGATCCTTGCCAGCGGCGTATTTCCTCATAGCAACGCCCAGACCATGTTAAGGAGATTTCCAGCAGTGCAAGCTTCTTCAGAAAAGTGCCCTCCCCAGGTCATCTAGAGTGCTGCCTGGGACAGCTTCCTCACAGTCCTACCAGGTAGAAAAGCACCGGCTGCGTGTCGCACGGTCTCAGCACCCATCAGCCTACGCCAGGCAGCCCCCTTGTCTGTCTGTCTGTCTGTGTTCAGCAGCAAACCTCACTCCAGATGGTGATCAGACACTCCGGTCCCTTCTACAGGTGGCCAGAGCTGAGCGTTCACCTAATCTGAGCCAGAATGCAGGATGAGAGGGAAGTGTGGAGACGGTGGGAGGTGGGGTGTTGGGGCCGAGGAAGATGCAGACAGTTCATGAAATCACGGTCCCTCTGGGACACCTCCGGCTCAGGAACTGGCTCCACCACCTGTTTCATTCAACGGGAAAGAGAACGCAGGGGCAAGGGGGCAACTGGCAGATGGCATGTGTTCCAGGAGATAGCACTGGGCTAGTTCAGAGGTTGCTAATTGGGTTTCTGCTTGCCTTTCATATTCAATGTGAATCAAAATGAGAACACACAGTTTAACGCACACCTCGTCCTCTCCCCCACACCCACCCCTGCACACCTACTCCAAAGAAGCTGGAACCAATGAGATATTTTACTGTTCAGTCACAAGCCGAAGCAAAAGGAAAAATAGCAGCGCTGCCGGCCGGAAAGCAATTAAGTCACTGCTCACTCAAGGCAGCCCCAGAGGCCAGGGTCCAACCCTCCCACACCAGCCAACCTACTAACAAGCTGCAGCCACACACAGCTCATGGGCAGCAATCAGCTGACACAGGTAGCATGGGGAATAGAACTCACCACTAACTTAATGCCCAAAGTGACCACAGCGCATGCTGGAAGCTCTCTGACACATGCCAGCCAGCAGGGGACTCTAGTGCCCACCCGGAAGAGCCTGCTCATTACAGCCTTTGAAGGGGTGGTGTGTATTCCCGCTTCAAAAGCCTGGCTCGCTTGCCTTTCACAAGAGTGTGCTCCCGCTGCCATCCAACAGTCGGAGGAGTGTTTCCGTTTCAGGGGCTGCCACCTCTAGGCTCTGGGCTATCTTGCCCCTGTGGCATGGCGGGACCCTGGAAAAGGGGACTCTAGAGATGTCAGCAGGAGCTGCTCAGGGGACTCAGATGGTGTGTTTGCCAAAAGGGAGCACAACGCCGTCATTAGCCCTGGAGGCAGGTTTGGCTCACGTATAGATGCCCTTGGATGAGTTGGTTGTGGGACGCAAAGCCCGGACCTTTGGATCTAAAAGCACGAGCCTCTGCTGCGTGAGGTACAATTAACTGCTACTGTCTGTGAGCACAGGGAGATGCTATCTGCGGTCCAGCCACTAGAGGAGGAGACAACTTTACATCTGCCAGCATGGGTTATGCTAAGCCCTCGCCCTGCATAGTTTATCAGCCCAAGGGGACAGCAGACATATGGGCAGCAGTTCACCCTTGGGTAAGTAGGTTTATTTTCACAG
Source organism: Emydura macquarii macquarii (assembly GCF_026122565.2). NCBI lineage: Eukaryota > Metazoa > Chordata > Testudines > Chelidae > Emydura > Emydura macquarii. The sequence continues at coordinate 14,355,505 of NW_027130828.1, forward strand.
CCTACAGTTTGTGGTGGGCACCATATTTTGTGATGGAATATGGTCCTCTAGTCTGTGTCAGGATATAGGAATCAAGGCTCCTGTATCTATCCCTGGCTCAGTTGCTGACTTCCTGCATGGCCTTAGTGCCAGAGTTTTAAAGGTATTTTGGTGCCCAAGTCCTATGGAAATCTATGTCTGCCTTTGTAGAAGGGGATGATAAGACTTTCCTATTTTCTAAGGGTGCTCTGGAGCTTAATTAACAGTTGGAAAGTACTGTGAGATCCTTGAAGGAAAGAGGCTATAGAAACAAAAATATTTTTTGTCTGAAAATGCAACCAAACAGGTAGGCATGATTTTTTTTGCATTGCACAATCAGCTAAATCTAGAAAATATGAATAATAATAAATATTAATAAAAATATTAGCCTCTAAAGTCTCTGACCCTGATTTCCTCTCACTTACGCTAATATTACGCCAGTGGGCTAGGTTCTTCATGAGCTCAGGGACAGATTGTCAACAATTCAGCATTAGATGTGGTCAAACATTCTCCCTCTAAACTCTTTTTCCCCAGGAAAAATGGCCTTTTTTCCCAAAATTCAAATGTTCATTTTATCCAAAATTTTCTCCTTCCCAACCCTAGCACAAAACAACCCAGCATCTCAAAATCCAAAGAAATGAAAAATGTAACTGGAAAAAAAAAATCAGTTTGGGGGTTTGCATTGAAAAAAAAAAAATGGGAAAAACAGGTGGGGGGAAAAAAGTTTTCGTCTCTCAAAACGTTTTGTAAAAATGACTTCCCACTTTCTAACTTCCCATAACCAGCGCCCAATCTTCAAAAGGGCTGCACTCCCCATCTGCACCCTCGCGTTGAGCTCTTTTCAAAATCCGGCCATTGATTTGGCTGCCTTGTTGGGAGCCAAGATCCTTTGAAAATCTGGTCCAGTGTAGCTCCATGGACCGCACTGCAATCGCTCTTCAGTTCCACCCGTTGAAATGACTGTAATGCAACAGCATTAACCACTGGCTGGTAATGAGGCCCAGTAGCTTCTCTCAGCAGGCATTCGCTCCCCAGGGGGTGCCCAGCACCATGGTGCAATTAGGGAAGAAAAGGCAGCATGCCGATGAATGCATTTGTGATGTCCATTTTGAGAAGCCCAGAACTGGGGAAGGAGGAGGAGACAGAGAGGCGGGTGAAAAAAACCAAGGGAGCGAGAAAGAAAGAGAGATGGCAAGAAGGACGGGGACGAGTTGAAAGAAGAGAAGGAAAAATACCACTTCTCCAGGGTGGTGGCGGTGTTCTTGGTTCGGAGGGAATTCCTCTGCCCCAAAACCAGGGCAGTTTGTGGTGACAATGCAGGCGGGACTGCAGGCATGGGAGGGGCAGGGCAGTGGCCGGGGGCTTGCCCAGCAAAGGGGAAAAAACTCCAGAAGCAAAATAGCACTTCAGGAGAAAGATGGAAGAGCAGGGAGTGCTGGCCAGTGCGTCCTGGGGCGGTGTGATGTGGGAGACGGAAGGCAGGGTGGGGAGGGCTCCCTGGTGTTGTACCAGCCGGTTGGCTGTTTTACGCTGCAGTTATAGTCTAGAGACTTTTCTTCTCTTTTTTTCCTCCCCCCGCCCTCCTTTTTTTTTTTTTTTTTTTTTTCCACCCAGACACATGCCCCACACATAAATCACTGTCGATAGGGATAAATGGAGGCCTGTAAGTGCCGTAAACACTAATGACAACATTCATCAAAAGCTGAAATGCTCCATATTGCGCCGGTCGCGGGGACGCCCACGGCCATATGGACGGCGCTCACTCCAGCAGCCTCCGCTCCCCCCGCCGCCAGCCCCCTCATCCTCCTGCATCAGGAGCAGACCTTTGCCTCTTCCTAACACACTGGGGCGCCTCACCCATGCGTGGAGCACAGCTTGGAGCTCACAGGAGAAGGAGCCTCAGGCAATAACCCGCTGGCTCCTTGGAACAACAGATGGCAGAAGGGACAGGGAACGGCGCCTCACTTCTGAGCTTCATGCAGCCCAGGTGGGAATGGCTGACAGATGTTTCCCTCCAGTGGCTATAGAGCTGCCTCTCTGATATGGACTGGCCCCAGTCCAGGTTCCAAGTGAACAAGCGTCTTCCTGATCAGAAAACCCTTCACCACAACTGGATGCTTCAGCTCAGAGCCCTCAGCGATCCAGTTACTATCTCACCTTGAGTGGGGAAGGGCAGGTGGTGGAAAGCGCATGCGGCCAATGCCTAGTCTATACACCCCCTATGGATGCACGCAGAAATCCAGACTCCTGTGAGGCACAACCTAAAACAAAATGCACTCACTCATCATTTCAATAGGAAAAACAAAACAGGGACTCCTACATAAAACCATAAGAATGGCCATACTGGTCAGACCAACGGTCCATCTAGCCCAGTATCTTGTCTCTGACAGTGGCCAGTGCCTGATGCTTTAAAGGGAATGAAGAAAATAGGGCAATACCAAGTGATCCATCCCCTGTCATCCAGTCTCAGCATCCAGCAGTCAGAGGTTCAGGAATACCCAGAGCATGGGGTTACATCCCTGACCATCTTGCCCGATGGCCATGGATGGACCTATCCTCCATGAACTTATCTCATTCTTTTCTGATCCCAATTATACTTTGGACTTCACAGCATCCTCTGGCAACCAGTTGCACAGTTGACTGCGTTGTGTGAAGAAGCACCTCCCTTTGTTTGTTTTAAGCCTGCTGCCTATTCATTTCATTGGGTCATTCCTGGTACTAGAGTTATGTGAAGGTGAAAAGAACACTTCCTTATTCACTTTCTCCACACCATTCATGATTTTATAGACCTCTCTCATATCACCTCTTGGTTGTCGTTTTTCTAAGCTGAACAGTCCCAGTCTTTTTAATCTTGCCTGGTATGGAAGCTGTTCCATACCCCTAATCATTTTTGTTGCCCTTCTGTGTACTTTTCCCAATTCTAATATATCTTTTTTGAGACAGGGCGACCAGAATTGCACACCGCATTCAAGGTGTGAGCATATCATGGATTTATATAGTGGTATTATGATATTTTCTGTCTTATTATCTATCCCTTTCCTAATGGGTCCTAACATTCTGTTAGCTTTTTTGATGCTGCTGCACACTGAACGGATGTTTTCAGAGAACTATCCTTAATGACTCCAAGATCCCATTTCTGAGTGGTAACAGCTAATTTAGACACCATCATTTTATATCTATAGTTGAGATTATGTTTTCCAATGTGCATTGCTTTGCCTTTATCAACATTGAATTTCATCTGCCAATTTGTTGCTCAGTCACCCAGTTTTCTGAGATCCCTTTAACTTTTCACAGTCAGCTTTAGACTTAACTATCTTGAGTAATTTTGTATCATCTATAAACTTTGTCACCTCACTTTTTAGCCCTTTTTCAGATCATTTATGAATATGCTGAACAGCACTGGTCCCAGTACAGATCCTTGGGGAGCCTGCTATTTATCTGTATCCACTATGAAAACAGACCCATATATTCCTACCCTTTGTTTCCTATCTTTTAACCAGATACTAATCCACAAGAGGACCTTCCCGCTTATCCCATTACTGCTTACTTTGATTAAGAGCCTCTGGTGTGGGACCTTGGCAAAGACCTTCTGAAAGTCCAAGTACATAATATGCACTGGATCACCAGGTCCACATGCTTGTTGACCACCTGAAAGAATTCCATTAGATTAGTTAGTCATGATTTCCCTTTACAAAAGCTGTGTTCACTTTTCCCCAACATATTGTGTTAATCTATGTGTCTGATAATTCTGTTCTTTACTATAGTTTCAACCAATTTGCCTGATCTTGAAATTAGTCTTACGGACCTGAAATTTCCAGGATTGCCTGTAGAGCCTTCTAAAAAAATCAGCAATAGTTATCCACCAGACATCTGGTACATAGGCTGCTTTAAGCTATAGGTTCTGCAGTTTCATATTTGAGTTCCTTTAGAACTCTTTGGTGAATAACATTTGGTCCTGGTGACTTATTACTGTTTAATTTATCCAGTTGATCCAAAATTTCCTCTACTGACACCTCAATCTGGGACAGCTCCTCAGAGTTGTTACCTAAAAAGGATGGCTCAAGTGTGGGAATCTCCCTCACATCCTCTACAGTGAAGACTGAGGCAAAAAATTAATTTAGCTTCTCCACAAAGGCTTTGTCTTCTTTGACTGCTCTTTTAGCACCTCAACCATCCCATGGCCCCACTGATTGTTTGGCAGGCTTCCGTCTTCTGATTTACTTTTTAAAAAATTGATGTTAGTTTGTGTTTCTTTTGCTAATTGCTCTTCTAATTCTTTTTTGGCCTGCCTAATTATACTAGAGGGGACTTTTTGTCTGATGGCACATGCCAACTGCTGCTTTGATTTGGCCTTGTCTTGGGACACGTGAGTGACACATGTGCACAATCATTCCCAGAGACCTGAGATCAAATCCCTTCTTAGATCAAAAGAGATGCTCTAGCTCAAAGAGAAATTATGGGCTTGAGGCAGAAATTGCTTGGTGAGGTTCTTAGGCCTCTGTTCCACAGGAGGTCACAGTAATGATCATAATGATGGTTTCTTATGGGCTTAAAATCTATTAATCAGGAGTGAAAACAAGTGCGAGCAATCTCCTCTGGTTCCAACTTTGGTTACATCATGGAAGTAGGGCTGACTTGGTTCAACTTAGCATCCAAAGTAGAGATGGGTCTCTGCATCTCTTGAGTCTCTATTAAAGGTGAAAAAAGAACAATAATGAGGGAAAGACCTAAGATTTTTTAACTCCATCCAGAGAAGTTTCTGTCTGGCTTTCAGTTTCAGAGAGAAGCTGAAGGCAGACAGGAAGGAAGGTCCAGTGGTTAGGGGAGTAGCCTAGAATTTAGGAGATCTGGTTTCAAGTCCCTGCTGTATCACAGACTTTCTGTGTGACCTTGGATAAGTCATGTAGATCCAGATCCTCAATCCAATTGAAATCAAATGGGCGTTAAGTGCCTACATACCTTTGAGGATCTGCCTCATAGTCTCTCTGTGCCTCAGTGCCCCATCTGTATAATGGGGTAACAGCTCTGCCTTACCATGCAAACCTGTGGTGAGGATAATGATTGTGAAGTGCTTTGAGATCTAATGATTAAAAGCACTACATAAAAGGTAGCTATCATTAGTAATTGTTTCCAAAGAGATGCATCCTGATACCCCTACCAAAACCAGGTGTTGGCCTCCCCACAGCAGTGGGGAGTGAGGTTAGGTCTAGAGAGAGATGTATCATCAAAGATCTGCCCTGGGAAAGCTCAGGGCAATCCCTGTCATTCACAGACCAGCACTCTGAGTCCTATACTTCCTGAGCAGGAAAATTCACTTGCAAATGGAAATAAATAAAAGTTTATTGAAATATGAAATTGCAAATGGAAATGGCTGGTTTGGGCCCTTTACAGCAATTATGCAAGAGACATTCATTGCCTTGTTTTTATATGCAAGTAAAAAGATATTTTAAAGTAATTTTGTAATTTATTTACCCTGGGAAAGCTTAGCTCAGATGCAGCATCTGTTTTTTCCCCATGGTAGAACTGAATTTTCTTAGCTAGTTTTCTTGCTAGTGTGAGGCACAAGAATGTCAAGCAACTCACCAAAGGTCAAAGAGCAAGTCAGAGCCTCAGTCAGGTTCAGAAGAACCTTTTGGCTAGGTTTATCCCCAGCTAACTGGTCACCTCAGAGGTCCCACAAAGTCGGCAAAACCAGGACCAGTTGTTTATAGAAATATTAGCATGTATAGTGTGATAGCACCTGGAGCTAGGGAGGGAGATGAGAAGGGGGGATTGGGGGCCATTGGGAGGAGGACGACTGAGATCACGTGAGAAGCCAGGAGGAGGGAGACTGGGACTGGCTAGGTAAGAAGGCTGGGACCGAAAACCAGTGGGACAAGGAAACTGGAGACTGTTTCTGACGAGGAGCTGGAGTGATGTGGGAAGAGTTGGATCAACTGGGCAAAGAAGAGCTCAGGGCGGCATTGTGCTGGGTGCTGTGCCAACTCCTAGAAAAGACAGTCCCTGCTCCAGAAAGCTCACAATTTAATTAGACAAGAGGTGAGAGGGCAACAGAGACAGAGAGAAATGAGACTAGCCCAAGGTCTCGCAGCAGGGCAGTGGCAGAGCCTGAAACAGAACCCAGGAGTCCTGGTGTGACAGCTGCCTACCCAGCCAACACACCGGGGATTGAACCAGGGATCTCCAAAGGTTAAAAAATCAGGAGCTAATTCTCCCTAGGTGGGGGTGGAACAGCCTGAGGCTGCAGATCAGGCACCAAGGGGGAACCTGTGATGCACACTCACGTGTGGGTTACACTGGCTCCTAGTCTCATGCCCTAACCACTGGGTCATGCTGCCTCTCAAAATGATTGCCCTGGTTTGGATCTGAAAAATTCAGGGGTGGGCTGGATCTCGGTCCCCTTTCACGTACCTGTTGAAGTTCAAGTGTAGAGGACATGTAGCTCTGGAAGGGAGGGGTGCTGGATAAACGATGCTGGGTTCAGGCCCGTCTGTACCAAAAAGATAGTTAGAAAGGCAGCCGCCCAGCCTGTGCCTTCGGCTTATTGTTCTGTTCTAAGTCACATGCAGTCTCTGAGCTAGATCATTTCTTAATTCTTCATTTTGGGGGTGAATTTCATGCTTACAAAAACAAGGGATTAATGGCTTGAAGCATGTTCACAGTGATGTCCCCAAACTCTAATCCTGGATCTAACCACAGTGAACCCATATCCAAACCCCAGGCTCAGGCCTAATTCACATAACGCAGGCAGGTTCTGTGCATGCCTCCCCATCTCTCGCAATGCACCGTATCCATGATCCAGAGCATCCTTCTGGTCTAGCCCTGGGCCCCCGCTGACAGCTGTATCAGTGGAAAGCCTCCACTCCAGACTGCCGGTCATGCTTCCCCAGTGTAAACAAGCGTCCGCTAAGAACTAGGCTGAGGCCCCCAAACTTATCTCCACTTCTGACCCTCAGTAATATTTGAACTCAGCACTCCAGGACTAAAGGCTGGAGTTGGGTCCTTAGTGCCGGCTCTGAGCCCGCACATAGAGGAAAACACACCAGTGAGATTGTCCCTGGCCAGCCCAGGGGGACTTTACTACACGGGTGACATGCCCACCTGCACTGTCAGGGATGTCAAGCTCCCACTCAGCTGGGGACACCCCAGCTTATGCTAAGATAAAGTGATTTTCACTGGCCTTGTCAGAGGACGTGTTTTTGGTCTGTAGGATGCACTGTAGTGCAGAGAAATCCCCACCATCTTCTAGACCTTCCTGCAAAGCGTGTATGTTAGAGCTGGGGAAAGGTGCTATCTTCCTTATCACTTCTGTGCTCTTCCACTCCACTCTCATTTGGTCCAGACCCATCGTCGATCTGGAGGATTCTCCGTGGCCACTGGCTGCAGAGGGGAATCCTCTCCACAGGTATTGGTGCGCCAGCGTGATCACATGAAATCAACTAAGGCTTCTGCAAAGCTCGTTCCTGGGGTCTGGTCACTGGTCAACTGTCCCCCTTTCACTGCAGTTGAACTCAGTCTGGGTTGCACGCTGGGTCTATCTCCCGGCTACATGCACAGCAAGTCACTCTCAGCAGCTGCAGGGAGATTTCCAAGAGCCGATCTCCAGGAGGTTCCAGATGCCACTTTGCCTTTAGCTGATTGGCCCATTTTTGAGTCAGACACAAGTCTGGGCTGCCACTAGGAAAACACATTCCCGCCAGGAAGGGCTAAATTCACATGTGCAAACATTCCCTGCTTCCAGCCAACAGCGGCCTCCAAGGGTCTCAAGATCGTTAGCTCCAAGTCCGGCTTGTGGGCTGCTGGCCCTAATAAAAATAGATGGGGCATCCTGGTGAGGGGAATAAAAGAAAGATGCCTCATCATCCATAAGAAAGGAGCAACAGGCAAGGTTCCTAGCATCTGTCCCTGAGGTCTCAATGTATCCCCCCTGCCAGCCTCAGTCCATGTCTCCACTCAGAGCTTGAATAAATCTAGTGCTGGCTTGGCAGACCTGCGTGGTGGGGTTCTATCTATCTACCAGTATCCACTAAAAGGGACCAGGTCTGGATCTGAAACCAATTCAGAACGCAGTTATCCTTTGGATTTCCTGCCCATGAAGATGCCCTTTTAGTGCCAGTGGTTTCGGTGATGTGGACACCCTGCTGGTGTTTTTCTGATGATTGTGTTACCATTTTGTTAAGCATCAACAATGCCTACAAGAAACAGAATGAGAAGATGCCCAAAGTGCTTACAATGGACGGTGCAAGAGGGACGAGGAGGTTGCTGATTCTGGGCATGTCCAGGGGATATTTGCAATGCCATTGGTACCCCCGTGCAAACCCCTGGCTGGATACACTGTGCCAGTGTAAAATGAGCGCTGGTCAGAAAATTGAATTCCCATCCTAGGATGCCTCTTCGGGGCAGGGAACATTTTTCCATTTGGTGTTTGTACAGTGCCAAGCACACTGGAGCTCTGGTCCATGCCTAGGGCTCTTAGGTCATCACACTACAAATCGTAAAGTAAAATAATGTCAACACTGGTTTTTGTCCTGCACCGGGAGGGGAAGTAAAAATATCAGCATTTTCACAGAATGAGATGTGCCCCGTGAAACATAGTTTTAGCAATGTCAGAATGAACACGTTCCACATTTCCAGTCAAAACAATATGGTTTGGTTTTAATTTTCCCCATGGGAAAATTTCCTCCCAAAGAAAAAAAAAATCACAGGGAGCTTTTGATTTTGACAAAACCCCATATTTGTCGGGAATATCGTTCAGCCAAAACATTTCAACCAGCTCTACGTGCACTCACACCCATGTATGCCATGCTGCCACAAGACCTGTTTTCAGTTCAGTACCCTTACATTAGGTGAAGTTACACTGGTGCAAAAATCCCTCCTGCAGGCGAGCTCTTGGAGCATTGTGTGGGGCTTTCACTGCTGTTGAAATCACCAGTCAGTGATATCAGCTCAGCAATAGCCTTTTACAGATGTTAGTGCTAATGGACCTTGCTTTGTTCTAAGGGGGCTCCTGGCTTGTGTGAGGGAGGCGCTGTTCCAGGCAAAGTGGGGCAGCGTAGATGAAGGTCTCACACTCATCACCTATGCCTGTGAGTCAGCTGTCTCTCACTGATCACTTCAACCACCTCTTCTGTGTTCTCCCTTTTGCAGCAGTGTGGGGTGCAGCAGTGTGGGGATCTCTTTACCCTGAGCCGAATTTCTAGTGGCAGCAGAGTCTGCAAACACAGAGCAGTCATTTCAAGCAGGGTGTGCATTAGTGTTGGGGGGAGTGGGGGATTGCAATGAGTGGGCGCAGGGGAGGGGGGGAGCAGATATTGTTCCAAGTGGGATTTGCAGTTGTGTAGGAAGCTGCTTAGGAGGGGATATTGCTCTGATCAAGGTATTGATTGGTCCTAGTTATTGCTAGTTGTGTAGGAGCACTGCTCTCATTGTGTTCACCTTTTGCCTGAGCCCTTATTATGTTGTGAAATGAATGTCGGGCTGGAAAAAATCCTATCTAGCCACATTCAGTATAAATTTCAACCAAGCAGCCTTTCAAACTCGATAATATTTCGGGGGCCATTAATCATGCACACTGCTCACTGCCACGGCAGGTGACTACAAGTTAATAAAGAGGGGGCTGGAAATAAAACTTACAAATAAAGCGTGCTGAGAGGTAATGTTCCCTCTTCGCTCAGCGGGAGTGCGCTGGACTAGGGGGCTTGGGACAGGCTGGGAGGACTTCACACTCACGCCCCCTCATCCCATGTTAGCGGAGACTCTGCACTTCACTCTGCCCCACTGTGCCACTAGCCCCTCCACTCCCCGCCCCCATCCCTGAGCAATCTGCGTCCCACAACAGGAGGGGGGGCTGACTCCACATGGAATCCTAGAAATGTAGGTCCCTTCACCTCCAGCCCCACCTCCTCATCTGTAGCCCCCTCGCCTCCACAGTGGATGGGGCCCATCTCTACAGTTCTAACCTCCCCCCCAAAAAAGTCCCCTCTCCCCAACACTAGATGAAGGCATCTTACTTTTCATCCCCTCTCTCCAGTTCTATGACATTCAGACCTCCAGCAATGCAGACGTGGCCTTTCTCATCACCCTGTGGTTATCAACACCCGGCACTGACGGACGTCCCCACTCTCGGTGTGCCCTGCCCAGTTCTACTGCAGTTTCTTCCATGCTCACCCCTTCTCACACATATTTAGTTATTTCACATCCATCTGGGGAGGGCTATCCAGGCAATCCATGGCTTCATGTGGCAGAGTAAACTGTCTAGAAACAACCCCCATAGCTCCTCTTTCTGCATTCCCGCCTCACTGGCTTTCCTGTGGGAAAGAAAGAAAGAAAGAAAGAAAGAAAGAAAGAAAGAAAGGCTTGATGCTGAGTCCTGAGAGCCTCAACTCTCCTCGTCCTTGCGAACTAAGGAACAGAGAAATGAAAATATGAGAGGGACAGAGGGAAAAAAACAGATAAGGGAAAAACGAATGAAAGAGAGAGAGGCAGTGCTTTTTGAATGACACAGATTCTAATCTTGTTATCGAGTTCAGTTCAGGAGGTTGATACACCCCTGAGGACAGATTGACATTTTGATGCTCCTAGTTAGGGAAAACATGAACTGGGGAAGCCGCATTAACAAGCAAATAAATTTATGGTCGGCTGGCACTGAAATGAATCTCGCTGTTTGTCGGCAGTGTTTAGGCAGTGATATATGAACAGAGTGAGCTCCTGGTAAAGCATCCTCCTCTCTCCTTTAGAAACCAACCCTCGCAACTTGTGGGGGGTGTGTGTGGATTTCCAGCACTCCCATCATGCAGGCAGGCAAGGCTAAATGACAAATCACAAGGCAAAGCTGGGCAGGGGTGTAAAACTCAGTTTGCAAATGATGCTGACACAGCACCCCAGCCCTGTAGAATTAGGCAGCCTGGCATGCCCAGAGATGGGAGAAAAGTCATTCTGGAGGCAAGAAGCCTTTGATTTATAGCCGACGTCAGAGAGGCTGATTTGAAGCAGTCTTATATCATTCACGGGGGGGGGGGAATCCCTCAGTATTCAGGACACAGTCTTGTCCTTGAAGCACCAAATAGGGATCAGGAGACATACGTTCTAGTGCAGCTCTGCCACTTGACCCACTGTGTGATCCTGGGCAAGTCACATTGCCTCACCGCGCCTGAGTTTCCTTACCTGCGAAGCAGGGTTAGTCCTCACCACGTGGGCGAAGGGATTGGAAAATGCTTTGAGATGGTACAGTGGAAAGCACAATTCAAGAGCAAAGCCCCCTTGATCAGTGGGGGGGAATCTGATTATCAGGAGGAGGAGTGCAGCTGGAATTCACAGCAGCATGACAGGGATTGATTTCCAGGATTTCTGTTGTTGGCCTAGTTTGTTCTGAGGAGGCACCTAACCCAATGGGGTCCTGTCCATGACTAGGGTTCCTAGGTGCTACGGTAATAGAAATAATAATCATAATACATTGCTCTTTTAGGACCCAATCCACAGCCCGCTAAACTGAATGGGACGCTTTTCATTGACTTCAAGGGGCTTTTGATCAGGCTGATACAGTGCGTTTCATTCGACGTCTCACGTATTTAAAACGAATTAATTCAGTCTCCCAATCTCCCCAAGTGAGGTTGGTAAGAGATACACAGTACTGGACTCTCCGCCTTCCCCCCAGCTCTGGAACACTGCCCCCTCAGGGGTGGAGAACCACAGCTGTTTAGCAATGCCCATGGGGGTAGTCAGGAAATAATCTGGGGCCCAATTCTCCTCTCACGCTACTCAACAGGGTTGATCAAGAGTAACTTCACAGAAACTAATACAGCTTCGCTGCTTTAAAACCAGTGTGCCTGAAAGGAAAGTCATCCCCAATATCCAAAGGAAGCTCGAGTGGGAATTAATAGAAAGAATGATAATAAATAAATCATACTTTGCTCTTTGCTAGCACTTTTCTCCTCAGAAACTCAAAGCTCTTTTGCAACGTTAATTCATTAAGCGTCACAAAGCCCCCTACAAGACGGGTCCAGAACATCTGGGGCCGTTCCCACTCACCCCTGACATGCAGAGAATGTTTATGGAGCACAGACCAGCAATGCACAACGGTGTAGGAGAGGTTGAGATGAATGCCACAGCAAACAGAAACTGCAGAGGGCAGCGCGAGCCAGCAAAATGTAATTAATGGAGTTGGAATTTGGCCAAGACTCGGGGTTGACACCGTTATTCTTACAGAAACTATCCTGGAGTCCTTAATGACCACACATGGCTAGGACCTCAGGGGTCATCTAAGAATCCAGCACCTCCTAGTGCCGCTTTGGGGTGTTGGTCCCACACAGACTCCAAAGAAAGATCTGTCTATGGAGCCAGCACTACTTCCTGCAATGACTTGGAGGCCTGAATTCCAGTTACTGACCAGGCCCTGCAGTACTTCTTGTAGTGGTGTGACTGCTTACTGAGCGTCCCCTCATGGCCCGAGGTCACCGTGGTGACTTGCAACCAATTTCTCCCACTTCAGGGCCCCTTACTAACTCACAGTCCACAGGTAATTAAAACATCCCCCCCTCCTGGGGCCCCATTTATGGAGTCCTTATATGCCAGCCCTCCAAGCCCCAATCCCAGGTCAGTCATTCCCCCACTTTAGGCAGGGAGTCCCCCGCCCTTCTTCCCAGAGCTAGGGTCCAGTTCGAAGTCTCTCAGGCTTTTCCTGGCTGAAGCTCAGCCTTCTTCAGTCACCTGCTTCAGGCTTCCAGGGCCAAATCCTTCTTTTAATCAGGCGCTTCCTGATCACAGGAACTCCTCTGTCACAGCTCTCTAGGTCTCAGGAGACTTCCAAACGCTGTGCAGCCTCTCAGCCATTTCACTCACTTCACTCAGCCTCCTGCTGCTCTTTACAGTGCAATCGTCCTGCTCTTTCCAAGGCGCGGCTCATTCTGTAATCAGGCTTGGCTCGCTCCAGCCCATAACGGCCAAGCTATCCTGTTGGGGTTGGTCCTGCTTTGAGCAGGGGGTTGGACTAGGTGACCTCCTGAGGTCCCTTCCATCCCTAATCTTCTATGGTTCTATGATGATTCTGTTACACTTTACCCTGCAAGAGTTGACATGCTCATACTACAAGACTGTACATGAATGCCTAGTTTAGGCCAAGATTTAAAGAAACCCCATGTGGAGACAGCAGGCATCTCAAGATGCATTAGCCATCATGGCTGGACCTGGTTGAGAGCTCTGGCGAAACACTGGGACATTATTTAGCTTGCAGGATACCGAATGAAGAGTTAGCTTAGTATTCACTACAGTAGAGTACTCTGTCCTCTCTCTTGCAGATTCCTCTCCCTCTTCTGATCTCTGTGCAGTCCAGGGTAGGATTTCCTACTCCCTTCCCTCTTCTCCCCCACATCCACTTCAAAAGGAAGACTTGGAGCTTCTATCCAATCTGCACTCATTTCCCACCACTCTCAGAAAACTCTGGTCTGGGATGATGTTCCAAATTCCAGACCTTCTCTTCGCTGGAACACGTCAGGTCAGGCCGGTCCCGAGCACAGAGGGATGCACAAATGAGAGATAGCGAGACAGTAGGGAGTGAGCAAAGAAGCTTGCAATCCCACCCGGCTGGCACGGCTGCCAATTGGTCCCTGCAATGACTAGTCCCTTTCAGTGTCCTGCTGGGATCCGGCATCTTGTGACAGCAGTGACCTCGTTATAAATCAATTGCATCACAAGGTAAAAATCAGAATGTTTAGCCCCAAAAAAAGAAAAGAAATCCTCCCACCATACACCGACACCTGCAGTGCCACCCAGAGATATCACAGACAGATGCAAACAAACTCATCACCACCACCCCAACATATACTAACACATGGGAGTCAAACTTACCCAGGTACAGCCACACAAACAAAAACAACACACACAGAAGGCATAGACATGCAGACGCAACACACCCACAGATACATACAGGCCAACGCCACACAAATGTGTGTGCATTCCTGCTTAACAGAGAAAGACACGCGCAGACAAATGACATGCAGACACCCGCACACACCCCAAAACCAACACAAAGGCACACATACAAATCTGTGCATATGCATGTGTAACACAGACACTTTGACCCACAGACACATTCTACCAGATCAGGCATTTAGAAGCATCCATGCTTTTCACACTGGCAATTTTCCTAGGAAAGACAAAGTGGCAGTGGTGCTGTGTGGTTCTCTGGTACTACAGACGCTTGCTGGGGAAGGCCGTGGGGAAGATGACCATACAGCTGGAAAGTTGGTAACTGTTGTGCGAGAAAGTTAGATCATCTCTAGGGAGCTGCCTTCTCCCAGTGCATTTGCATTCTGCTGTGAATGATTATTGCTTTCTGCCGGCACCAGCAGCCTCCCTGATAAAGTTAAGCTAGAGGGTATCAGGGAACAGACCTTCATTTGGTTAATTTTCAAGGTCCTTCATATCTCCTGCCAGCAGTTCCAGTGCCTCACAACTCCTTCAAAGAGCTGCTCTCCAGGAAGGCTCAGGCGGCCCGTCTTATCAGCGTCCCTCAGACCAACTCATTTGCCTAATGGCAGTTCTGTATCTGCCGTGTGACGCACCGAGCACCTGAAGCAAATGACCACTGGGTGACCTCTCAGCTCTGCACTTCTGCAGCTTCTTGCTTTAGAGCAGCCTGCGTCTCAAATGCAGCCACCAAGGGCTTTTCTTCTGGCCACAGCTGGGAGGCAAAGCAGTGGCCCCGCCCACAGGGACACCAGCAGGGGTTGAGCTCTGCCCCCCTCTGGAGATACAAAAGCTGGTGACATCCTAGATTTGGTGAGGCTCAGGCTTTGAGCTTCAGCCCTGGGGTGGCAGGCTCGAGCTGCAGGGTTTCAGGCTCTGGCCGTGCAGCAGCAGGCTCTGTCCCTCGGCCACAGGACTTCGGGCTCTGGTCGCATGCTCACCCCTCCCCATCACCTCTGGCCCCCCGGTGTCTTCCCTGGCCCCTCACCAACTTCCCCATTGCCACTGGTCCCCACTGCCTCCCTACCCACCTCCCCATCTAGGGCTTAATTTGTCCCCAGACTTACCAGGGCTGAGTAAGTCTGCTGTAAAAAGTGATATTTGCATGTTTGTTAATATCACTTTTCACAGCAGCCCAGCTAGCTAGTAAGTCTGCTGTAAAAAGTGATATTAACAAACATTCAAATATCACTTTTCACAGCAGCAGACTTATTAGCTAGCAAGTCTTTAAAAAAATAACACAACCAAAAAAGCAAAAGAAACAACAACAAAAAAGACAAGAACATGCAAAGCACCTTATTGGTGTTTCTGTTCTGTGTAGGTCCAGGAAAGAATACAGGCAACTGTACATTATTTTTATTGTTGAGTCTGAAAAAACAACCCTACATACATGAATTACAGTGATTTGGACAGGTATCGTTTTTGTTTGTGTTTGTTTTTCCTAAAGTTAATTAAGTATTTTAGGGGAAATTGGCAGAGCAAATACTAGCAAGAGTTGATCCCTATAGCTTCCCTGCACCTTTTCACTCCCTCTCATGCACTCATCCTTTGGCTGTCAGTGCACAGTGGTAACACCCACCCACCCCTCTCCATTCAATAACTGTCTTCTGCGTTGATAAACCAGAGCCAGTGGCTTTTGGAGCTGGGTAAAATGGGACTACAGAGAGAACCAGCCCTGGGGTTGAGTCCACACTCAATCCTGTGTACAAAGCCACACCGATATGACCCTCTCTTCCTACACAGTCCCTGCAACACTTTCCGTCCCTCCGCAGCACACCAAGCTTTGGCAAGGTCACCATGGGCCATCAAGTGCCTCTTGAGAATGGAAATATTCTTGGTTTCCAAGCCTTCCGAGGCTCCCCCCATCTGGGAGACACCCATTTCTTTTCCCAAAAGCCACCAAAGAGCTGGTAACAACTTTGGATCTGCAATGAGCTGGGCTGGTCTGAACCAGCACCCCAGAGCCAAAAGGCCCCACAGCTCACTGCCAATCCCCTTCCAGTCAAAGCGTGGCCGTTTTCCAGCCAACACGAGATCCTGAGGCTCTGCAAGTCCCACAGTGCTTTTCGCTGCATGACATTGAACCCATTCTCATCTCTCTCAGAGGCAGGCCCAACCACGTCTCACGGGCCCGTCTCCTAGAGGCCGGACACTGGGCTTGCTGGCTCTCATAAGCATCTCCCTCGCTCAGATGTATCTGTGTTGGCAGGGAGAAGGAGGGAGACGAAACATGACTTGGCTCTTCCATGGCTGCACCACAGACACTGTTCCACCCGCATCAGTCACAGAGCTGCCTATCTGCGATGGGGATGGTCACAGAGGGGGCCCAGGACCATGTATGGATCCAGTTCTTGACAGAGGAGCTGGGGACGTTCTGCATGGAGAGGTCACCAGTGGAGGAGAAGTGGGGAGAAAAGAGTGGAGAATATAGGAAACATGAAGAGACAAGACAGGAGAAGGGGAGAGAATGGAAAGAGAAGAGACAAGAGGGATGAAGATGTGTGTGAGGAAAGAAGGCACAGCTGGTACTTGCTCCATGGTCTCTCCGCTCACCCAGCACTGGCCTTTCTACTGCTTTCACCGATGTTGCTGTGAGAGCCTCCATCGCCGCAGTTCCTGCTGCCTGGAACAGTCTTCCTCCATCACTGCATTCCCAACATCCCTGGGGGGCCCTCATTTCACCCTCCCGCTGCGAGATCACCTGCGATAGAGATGTTAGGAAAATGCTCTGCAGAATGACACAGCATTGCTCTGCGCTGCAGATTGCCTTGTAGTGCACTCTGCTAGTCACGTGCAATTAGGGCTGTGAAACGAGGCATTCCTGGGGCAATTCGTTGGAGTCTCTCTAACACGATGCCTACGTTGCCAACTAACAAAAGTTAGGCATGTGCTGAGCCATGGCAGCTGCTCTCTGTGCTAAGATATGCTTGTTTTATTACCTTGTCCTTTTCTTCTCCCCTTCCTTCCCCACCCCAGTCTGTTTAACCCACCTTTTCTATTCCATTAGCCTAGACTGTAAATTCTTTGGGGCAGGCACTTTCTTTTTAATGAGACCGTATACAGCACCTAGCACATCAGGGTACTGAACCCTGACTGGAGTTCTTAGACACTACTATAATAATAATTTCTGACAAAAAAAAATCCTACAGCCTCCTTGTGTATTTAATTTTGAGCCAAGGCATTTGAAGGCCTGGACTGGCCTTTTCCCCTGTATGTATTTGTTATCAAGTGAAATAAATAAATCCCAAAGACTAAAAAGGTGGAAGTGATTATCTAAGAACTACACGTGAAATACTACAGAAGTAGTACTGCAATGCCTATGCTGACGGGAGGGATTCTCCGATTGGTGTAGGTAATCCACCTCCCTGAGAGGTGGTAGCTAGGTCAACAGAAGAATCTTTCATCAATCTAGCGCTGTCTACACCAGGGGTTAGGTCGGCTTACCTGTGTTGCTCAGGGGTGTGGATTTTTCGCACCCCTGAGCGACATAATTGGGTCGACATAACTTATTAGTGTACCTCAGGCCTAAGGGATCCAGCCTATGTCTCTTCTGGCGTGTAAGTCTCCATCACTCACTATTGTCCCCCTTCCTTCCCTGATTCGACACCCCACACACAACTTTAAATTTGGCCCTCCAAATCTGCACACAGAGAAATTTCCAAAGTTCAAAACAGCAAATGCTGAAAAGTCAGAATCTCCTACCCTTATTCACTCTGCATTTATCTTCCTCCATGAGGACTGCCATTGACTCCAGTGAATCAACACATTGAGCAAGGGTAGCAGAATCTGGCTGTATGAGATGATAAAATACTATTTCCTATTCAAGGAATCCATTCCCAACATACTATGGACGCAATCCTGCAAGAGATCCTATTGATTTCAATGTGACTACTCATGCTTAAAATGATGCATGTACTTGAGCTTTGCTGGATGAAGGCCAGAGCAGTCGGCATCTTGTAAAACTGAGCCCTACAGAGCTAACACATACTGCTGGGTTACACGCCATGTGAAAGCCACATATGCCAGCTGGCCCACTAGCTAGTCATCACCACTGCAAGCCAGCAAGTAGCTAGTCAAGAATTTTCTGATGGAACAGTTTTCCACCAGAAAATGCTGATTTGACTAAATGAAAACACTCTGTGGAAACACGAAATGTTGATGAAATTGACACATGAAAAGAAAATTGTTTGTGTTTTTTTTTTAATAAGTTTTCCATTTTGCTTTGACTTTTTGGAAGAACTTATTTTATATTCTATTATAAATGATAATAAAAGAGTCAAAACAATGACATCCAAACAAAAATGTTGATTTCATCAACAGGAACATGGACAACTTTATCGAAGCAAAACATTTCACTGAGGTCAACAGTTTTTTCCCCGCATTATTCTATTTTGCCAGAAATTCCAAATTTCAATTTCTCCTTCTGATTTGGAAGGAAACAACATTTCAGAATCTGGGGGATCTCTCGAGGGTTGGCAATTCCACATTTTCACTCAGCTCCGCTAGCGAGCTCTCCATTTGCTGACCCAAATCCAGCCCCACTAGCTGATCTCCATATTTCATAACACCGGACAGAACAGCCGTCCAGTTCTATTTATAGGAATATTCTTCTACTCCACCCACACCCTATACTGTGAGCACTCTGCATTAATGCACAGTGAGCCTGCATTCCTTTTCAAAGCTTTGCTACACATTTCAAAGGCATATACCTCATTGAAATACAGTATATTCCCAATTATCGGAAAAGCATGGGGGATCTGGAGTTCATTCAGATAATTGAGAGGGCAGGAGCTATTCAGCAGTGAGGTGGTCTCCCTTATAGCCAGGGGCTCATCCTCCTCCTCACAGTTCTGCCCAGGGATCTCTGCTCTGCCCCATGACAGCAGGGCTGCAGAGGGCTCCCTGCTGCACCACATATCCAGTTACACCTGATCCCTGCAGGTGCAAGATGCAGGGCAGAGCAGAGACCCCCAGCCAGGACTCTGTCCCACCAGGCACACAGCCCACCCTGCACCTTGTGCCTGCAGAGACGGGCATCACCGGCCCCAGGGCAGGGCAGGGCAGGGAGTCCTCTGCAGTCCCAATGTCACACCCCCACTCGCTCACTCCCGTGACAGCAGGGTTGCGGGTGTGCAAGAAGCCCTCCACAAGAGCTACACAGCAGCAAGGTGGATTCCCCATGGCCGGGGGCTCGTCCTCCTCCCAGCCCTGGCTGGAGATCTCTGGTCTGTCGTCCCAGTCTCCACAATACCACAAACCCTTCCTTGTCCCCCAGCATGAGATCCCAAGGATGAGATGCAGATAATGTGGAGGTTCGGATAACTGGAAATATGCTCTAGTCGGCTCCCTAACTCCTTCAGGCTCCTACGATAACCCGTAAGAAACAATCCGTAAACTCAATGCTGCACATCCAACAGCACTGCAGAATTAAATTATTTCTTCTCATTCTTTTTGTGGTCTTAGTATCGAAGGGGCACCAAAGAGCCTCTTCATGGACCTGGACCCCATTGTGCTAGGGGCTGTACATGCACAGAAGAGGGGCAGAGTTAAGGTTAGATGGGCAGAGTGAATCAGGTGGGAAGATAGGGGTTTATGTTGCTCTGGGGAGCTGGCTGTTTGTTTCTAGATATTTTAATGTCCAGGGTGTTTTTGAAGCTGTACACCATCTATAGGTAAATGGTAGGGGTTTTTTTAATGGGTGTTGTCCAGAAATTATTTTGGTTTGGAATAACACTCACCAGCTGCAAAGGGCTATGATGATTCTCCATTCCACGAAGTTGTATGATGTTTTGAGATCCTTGAATGGAAAGCACCATTGAAAGGGCCAGTGTCATTAGTGCTAGTGGGCAGGAGAACCTGACAAACAAGAACTCCCAGTGCTGGGGTGTATTTCCTGGCCTGCCAGGCTGCTTTCCCAAAGCTGATCTTTTGCTCGAGCCCAGCCCTTCCGAAGCTCCATTGAGTCTGTTCCCGGGTCTCTGCCATGGAGCTCTGACTCCCCCTGCTGTGAGCAGCTCTCTCTGAAACCAAATCATTTCCTGCCTTTTTACACCGAGCAGCAGCGCAAACAGGAATTGCTGAATCCAAGGGAACAACAGAATCAATACAGTTGTCAGCTGAAACATCTCCCCCCCCAGCCTCCCAGAACCAGCCTTAGACAACCCCTCTTTCAGTGGGGAGTGCGTCTCCTATCAGGGACTGTTCTTCAGACCACTGCTAGAAGCTGCCAGGTGTGCACAGAGCAAGCAGACGTTTACGGACCATTTACCTCTGAAGCTGTTTACAGCGCCAAACTGTTGGCTGTCAGTCCATCTGAGAGCTACTAGAAAAGGCAGCTGTGAAGCAGGTGGGGAGAGCCCAGGGAGATGGTCACACAGTCTCTAATGCAAGGAGGGCACCTGTCCCCACAGCTTGACTTGAACACCGAAGGCAAAACTGAATCTTTATTGAGGGTTGAAAAAGTTTGGGCAATTGGTTATTCTCGCTTATGCTTCTGCGTGTCTGCACCTCTGGGCTCCAGGAAGGGCCAGATCTTCAGCTGGTGTAAGCTGGCGTAACTCCATTAGCTTCAGTACAGTGGCACTATGTTACATCACAGGAGGATGTGACCTGAAGTGTCAAGACAACGAGAGGCTGCTCTGCAGTGCCGCAAGCCTGATGGGAAGCCAGGGTGTCAAAATCCCGAGGGGCTGGTCTTTTCCCCATGAGATTTCTGCCTATTTTGTAGGCCCACGAGGTTCACGCTGTCATCCGAACTCCACCTCCAAATCTCCAGCAATGACTTGGCCTTTCGCCCCGGGTTTCCCTCCTCCACCTGGTGCTGTGAAGAACAAAGCCCTGAGGGAGGCAGTTGTGGGTCTACATTCACAGTTCCTCTTATTTCCTCTCCAACATGCGATGATGAAAGAACTGGCCTGGCCTGGCCCGTGAGCTCCCCTGACATCAGCGTCTGTCGTTTCCCACTCCCATCATTCCTGTGCTGTTGTTCTTGGCGTAGGTGAAAATCAGCCCTACCCAGCTGGGCCATGGGAGGCTAATGAGGGACCTGTTCACAGTGCCCCCCTAGAGAGGCAGCTGAATTGGGGGTGCCTGGCTTCTTCCCCGAAGTAAAGCTTCACGTGTCAGGGGCCCTGAAAGGCAGCCTGAGCAATTCCTGAGGGTCTCTCATCTTCTCCCTGTGCATCCTGGGGCGTTCACATCACAGAAAGCAGACGGGGGCTAGCCCTGGGCTGGAAGGTGGAGCAGCTGCTCTAGTTATGTAAGGCTGCGGGGTGCGTGGCAATGCAGGGCACCGGCAATGCTGCTGTCCAAAGCAGAGGGGTGACAGCTGTAGCGGAGACCCAGCTCAGAGCTGGGTGCTGGTAGGCAGGTGTGCCGTTAAAAAGGAAGCACTCATTTAACACCAGTACTTTTTGTGGAAAACAAGGGCCCCACTGAGAAACCGTGATGGAAATGGGCTGCAGTCTCCTCAGTTTAACAGCACAGGCACTGGGTTTTCCCCCCTGCATCTGGGCCCCAAATCATTTCCTGGGGCGGGGGGAGGGAAGGATTGCACATCTCTGTCATTCTCACTCATCCCATCCCCCCACTGAGGGTCCAGCTACACGGAGATAAAAGCCCCCTGGCACGGCCATGGCTGGCCCAGGTCAGCTGACTCAGGCTCTCGGGGCTCAGGCTGCAGATCTGTAAAATTGCTAGTGTAGACGTTCTAGCTCAGGCTGGAGGCCAGGGTCTAAGACCCCGTGGCGGGGGCGGGGGGCGTGTTTCAGAGCAGATGCAACTGAACCTCCCGTTGTGCACATCACTAACCAGAGCAACTGCCATCTCTCGGTGTCCTCGTCCTTCCACCCTCCCGTCCCTCTCATTTTTCGCCCCACTCATTTATTGTACCGTAGGCTATAAAGTCTCGGGGGCAGAGCTCGGGTTTCCCTGTGCATGTACAGTACCTAGCGCAGCAGGCCCCCAATCCCAGCTGGGGCCTCTAGGCACCACAGGAATGTGACCCTGGATTGCTAATAATTTTAGTCTCAGTTTGCCCCAGTGGCCGCTAATTTTGGGTGCCTTCACTTTTTGGGTCCCGAAACTGAGACACCCTAAAGAGGCTCGATCGTCAGTGGGCATGCGTTCATCGCAGTCTGGAAATCCGGCGGGGAACTCCAATACTGACGAACTCAGAGAACATCACTAGCCACTTTTGCCAGCGTAGACTTAGGAGCCAGAGACTGGGCTGGTCTAAATACACCTAGCCCCACGGGTCTGTGGTGTCTCCACGGTGGGCATCCAAAGGCCGAGGCACCCAAAATCACTAGTCACTTTTTGAAAACGTTGGGTGATGCCTCTGGGCTCAAATCCTTCCACTGCAGAGTCTGGTTAAATCCCACTGCCAGCAAAGGGAAAGGACAGCAGGATTTCTCTCTCCCTCTCGCAGAGGGGGATGCGGGGGGGGGGGGGGGGCACATGCTGGATTATCTGAGTTTCCACATGGCAGACATTCCCTTTTGATAAGGATGTTGACTGGGATGGATCAGAGGAAGTGTTACCGTTTGAAGAGGGAGCAGAAGAAAACACATAGCAACGTTCATAGTTCCACGTGCACTTATTAACTTCACCTCCGGAAGGCGGCGGGGCTGGGGGAGGCAGGGGTGAGCGCTCAGGTTCCCTTTGGATCGGCTTGCTGAGCCCCGCAGCGCACATGGCGGGGAGATCTCTGGTCTCTGCAACGCCCGCGCTGCGGTGGGAGAGAAACAGCAGCTGCACCATTCGCTGGGCACAGCGGTTGGAGACAAGCTCCCACCGAAAGAAAACTGGGGTGGGTGGGGCAATAAAGCTGACAGTCAGGAGCAGATCCCACCACTGGAAACCACTCCTGGATGTTCTAGAGCAACCCTGCGGCAGGGGAGCCCTAGTGCCAGCTGCAGTGAGAACTGGGTCGGCTAAGACAGGACATAACGTCTGTGCCACCAGGAAATGGAGGGGAAAGTGAACTCAGCTAGGACCGGTGACCGAAAGGAAGGCTAGTCTAGTGGTTAAGGCAGTGATCAAGGACTGGCTTTGCCACAGACTCACCGTATGATGTTGGGCAAGTCACGTCACTTGACAGGGATAGATTTTCAGTTCCTTTTTACGCTGGGTGCTAAGCCCTTTTGAGAATTGGATCCTAACTGTGACAGGCCCAGGAGGAAGGACAGAAGATGGTCTTTGTATTGTATCTAACCATCCCGGTTGCCATTATCAGCAGAGCTCAGCAACAGCAGCTCCCATTGCTGCTGAGGCTTTTTGAAAATCTCCCCTCACGTTGGCCCCTGGGTAAGCAGCTGAGGAGAGCCGAGATCTTGGGGATATCTGGCTCCAACCATCACTCTATGAGCAGGAGGAGGCATGTCTAGTGGTTAGAGAAGGACACCATGAACCTGAATTCCTGGCTCCTACTCTGGGCTCTGCCACCGACTCACTCAGTGGCCTTTGGAAAGTCACATCATTCTTATATTTGTTATATTATTATTCATTGGATGGCACTGAAACGCACACCAGGCTCTTGGGCTGGCTAGAAAACAAGAATTCTGTTTCACACAAAATTTCAAGGTGTCAACATTTGTTTTCCTTCTGCATTGGAACAAAAATGAGACCTTGCGAAATGTTTCACGAACAAATAGAAAAGAGCAGGGGAGCGTACGCCCAGATGAGCAAATGCCCTTGTATGTGACTGACCCAGGTTCAAATTCCTTCTCTTCTTGAGTGTCTCTCTCTTCTGTGGTTCAACCAGAAATTCCATCCCAGACCTGAGAAACATTCCCATCAAATGTTGTCAAAACAAAACTGTTTCTGCAAAAAATTTCCATTTTGAAAAATCAGCATTTTTCAATGAAAATCTCCCGACTCGCTCTACTAGGCACCTCCCCATAAATAACTCATTGTCCTTGCTCCAAAGAACTCGTCTCTATGTGCGCCCTATGTCACTGGAGCTGACTGGAAAACAGGGATATTTCTTCCTGGGAACATTTTTGATTAAAGAAAAAAACAAGTTCTCATTCTCAAAATTCTTCTTCAACTGGTTTTGTGGCAAACTTGGAAAAAAATCACCTCAATCAGACCAGTTCCCATGGAAATTTCCATTTTGATTAAAAAAGCCATATCTGTTAAAACATATAGTTCTGAGTGAAAAATGACAATGGGCTCTGCATATGACCTTTGTAAAATGGGGAGTATAAACACTTCTCTAAGGGCAAGTCGTTCCTGGGGGGAGGGGGAGATTCTTAACTCAGACTAGCTACCTTGAGTTAAAATAGCAGTGAAGACAAGGCAATGTGAGTTTTAACTCAGCAGCTCAAATTAAAATCCAGGTTTACCTATAGACTTTAACTGGAGCTGCTCAAGCTAGTTACAAAGAGAATTGCTGTGTCTTTGCTGCTATTTTTATCCATGTTAACTAACCCAAGTTAAGACCATCCCCGCCTCCTTTTTGTTTGTAACGTGCAGTGAAGACATACCTCAGCTGGCAGGCATGTTAGTGAGCCTTCGCTAACTGTGAGGTTCAATTAGTGTCTATAAAAGGCTTTGAGCAACTTGACCAAGGGGCTGTATGGAAGCACCACAATTAATTTTCCCATCAGCTCAGTGCAAGATCAGCAACGAGAAGGTAGGGTTCCCATCAGTGTGGGCATGGCTAAATGTTTTCTCAGCAAGGTTGAAGGACGCCGCACGCATGTCATCCGATGGGGTTAGCGCGCTTGATTTGTAAATGCTGATTTTTGTTGGTTAGCCAAGTTGCAGCTGCAGGCTGAAAGCAGCGTGAGCCTCTCTTCACAGCTCTAATGTTTGCCTAGTTTGGGAACGTGATGAGACAGTCTGAAGGAGGAGGGGGTTTTAATTGCACATTTTGTGGTAGCTAATTGTCCCCCTGCACCAAGCAGGCTGCCTTTAGAGGCAGAGCGTTGTGTTCAGAGAATGCCTGGAGAAGGGACACGTGCAAATAAATCCTACCCTGGTGTTTCAATGGCAGACTGACCAGGCCATACAGATCTCTGGTGCAAACCCTTTGACTTGGGGATTAGCTTGGCCCAAAGCAAAGAATTGGTTCAGCAAAACAGGACCTGTCGAGAGCAGACATCACGTATCCAAATCCCTGAAACGAGCACAGTTCATTCACACACGTTTCCCTTTGTCAAGGGCTGGTTGGGTTGTGGGAAGGAAGCAAGAGACAGGATAGCAGCAGCTTTCTTCAGAGCCCTTCCAGATAGCCAGGAGCAGCAGAGAATGCAACCTGACAGCTGGAGAAACAGAGATGGGTGCTAAGGTCTAGGGATTCAAACACAGGTCTAGGAGCCAGGTCTCTGCAGCTCTGCCAGACAGTAACTGCGTGAGCTTTGACTAGTCATGTCCTTCTTGTGTGCCTCAGTTTCCCCATCTGTCACATGGGAACAACAAATATTTCCCTACTTGTCAGGGGCATCTCAAGGTTGAGGTCCTCCCATGGAAGAGGTCCAGTGGTGGAAGGAGGAAGTCAGAAGCAGAACAGGGAGAGACATACAGGAAGGTGGCTGTACTGAAAGGGCTGGGCGAAGCGAAGGATGTCTGAGGACTCACCAAACAAAGCCCTAAGCCTTACTGAAATAAAGGAGAGGAGAAAACCAGAAGGAAATAGAAAGCTCAGAGTGAGATAGTCACTTGTGAAACGTAAGACTTCAAATGTACATAAACGCCAGCCTGCGCTGTCCTGCGCCCTGACAGTTCTGTCTGAGGGCTTGAATTCAGAACAGGATCCTCAGTAAACAAATGTAAAACTTTATGCAACAGAATAATTGTTTAGCACTAAATAATTCTCTCAGACTGTATATTTCAAACCCCAGCCACCCTCCATTTATTGACAGATAGGGATAAAACCAGCCACTCGACTGAAAACCCAGCTAAATGAAAGACACTTCTCACGAACCACCCTGGAGGTACTTGCATAGTGGGCTGCTCCTTCAGCGGCTTCTCTTCCCCCGTATCCCTCTCTGTGCTGGGTTTCTCCAGGACTCTGTCCTCAGTCCCCTCCACACTCATCTTTTTAAACCAGAGTTTCCCAGTTGAGATGGGGGAACCCCAGATTCAGCCAGGAAGTGAGAGGTGGAGGCTCAGAGTAGCAGGGGCATGGTGAAAGTTACAAGATTCGCAGTCTATCCTCTCCCAAATGTCCACCTGTGCTCCCCCAGAAATTCATACTTCGCCCTTTCATGGCACCTCTCCACTGGACAACTCAGCCATTTAGAAATATCCATTAATCAAGCCCCACAACACCCCTGTGAGGCAGGCGTGTGGTATTATCCCCATTTTACAGATGCAGATACTGAGGCACACAGAGTTTTAAGGCAAAAAGGTTCCAAAGTGGCCACTGACATTGGTTGCGTCAATTATTGAGGTGCTCAAATTGGGCCTGCAGAAAATGAAGGTACTCAAAAATCAATGGCCACTTTGGAAACCTTTGGCCCAAGTGTCTGGTCAAGGGCCACTTAAAAAGTCAGTGGCAGGCTCGGCATAGAATCCAGCAGAGTCTGGCCTTGTAGTTGCCAGCTTCAAGCAGTCAACAAGCTGCTACTCTTGAGAATTCAGCAATATCTTGATAGCAGGCAAAGCAACCAGGGCAATATTACATTAAATCTCTATATTTATATGTGTAACACAAGTGGTATCAGCAAAACGCTCCTGCACCAAAGCAAATCACTCACTTATTTTTAGCCGTACAATTTAGTCACACACTTGCAGGAAATAAGGTCAGTTTCCCTGCAATGTGCCCCTTTTTCTCTCTCTTTCCTTATTAAAATTCCCCACCCTGCAGCAGAGCTCTGAGACTCAGAGACTGAACGAGATCCTTAGCATCTGCAGGGACAAACTGTGTCACAGGCCCAGTATGGCCCTATCCCACCGTCGTTGTGTCTGGGCTAAAGGAGGGATAAAACCATTCAGTCTGGACCTAGAGTTGGATCCAAATGTCTCCACAGGTTAGGAGCATTTGGTGTTTTTATTGCTCAGTCTCCAGCTGGGCCTCGTGTAGCTATGAGAGAGGCATGGGCCAATGGCCAGACCACCGAGCTGAGGGGGACAGATCCTCAGCTGGTGTAAAGTGACATGTCAAGGGAGCTGTGTTGCTTTGCACCAGTGGGGCACCTAGCAAGGGAACGCACAAGTTCTGGTACCTGACACTGGCCTTGAGCAAACCACACGCTTTGTGCCTCAGTTTCCCTATCCATGAAAAGGGGTTGAGAAATACCTCCTTGACCGAGGGCATGAATGAGTCGATGCGTGTGAAGCACTTGGAGGGTGATAATGCTCAGTACTATTACAGGAGCCCCCTGCCACGCACAGCACCATGTTCACCGGGCATCGGTAAGAAAGCCTCCGTCAGTCCACACGCAGGGAGGGGCAGGACCGGATGATACCGGGGATGTAACGAGCTTGGCAACAGGTTCCCACTGGGTTGCACACCCCACAGCGCAAATGGCTGGAAGTTCCACACATGTCTCAGCTGACCGCCTTCGAAAGAGGACATGGACCCAAGAGAGTGAGAGAAGGGTGAGATTTGCCCTGGAGAACGGGGCTTGCTGCAGAGGACGGCTGCCTCTCAATCCCAGTGCTGCTGTTCTTAACTGGTTCTGAAAGCTGCTGCAAGGAAACCAGCATCTCTCTCGGGGGCTGCAGCCAGTGCAAGATGCATCTGTGGGGGCAATGGTGGCTCGCCAGGGCGCAAGGAGAACAGAGTGCAGTTATGAGCCCTTGCAATCCAGGGTTAGAGTCAGGTTAAATAAGGCCCAGAACTGTACAGAGCTCTATCTAAAGCAACTTGTTATTTCCCGCCCTAAGGGAGGGATCCAGACAACCCCAACCATTTCAAAAATCCTACATTACAATCCAAATAATGCTGAGATTGGTTGAAAAATCATGAGATTGAAAAAAAAATAATGATGTGCGGTTCATTTTATTTGTCTTCTCCTGTTGGAGACTTTAGGGTTCAAATTTTCAAGCTTCGCTCTGCTGCCACGAAGGCTAGAAACTTTCTTTTTTACATAAATGACAGCTGAGATTCTTGGGTAATAACGTGACTCCAGCAGTTGGGGCTTTGAGAAAATCCCCAAAACTGTGAGACATCATAAAAATCATGAGTTGGCAACACAGCATCCCCTGAAGTCAATGGAAAGACACGTTGCTTTTGAGGTCTCGTTTTGCACTATCCCCAAAGGAGAAGTTTGGGATCTGAAGGCTGCCAACCCACTGCCAAATTTCCAGGCAGCCCCATAGTGGCACACACCTCTGGGTGGGGGAATGCAAAAGAATGGGTGCTACAGCAAGGAGGGAGCAAAGACGGGGTTCTAGACACCCCCATGCTTTGTGCCTTTTTGATTAGCCTCTGCCAAAGGGCTGGGAGATCATCTGTGCCACTGACCAGCCGTCCCCGCCTTCCCCTTCGCTCTCTATTGTGGAGGCAGAGGCTGCATGCATGCCTTATTCCCTGAAGCTTCATCCTTGACCCATTGAACCGTGTCCCCTGTGACATGCGCTCATGTCCCGAGTACAGGAGTAGGCATAGGGCACGTAAGCAGCACAGCCCTATATTTTACAGCAAGTCAGACTAGATGGCCCTAGAATCTGTGAATTCTGTGCAGTGCCCCATCTGCCGTGAGTGCACCAGGGCCCCTTTGAATAGGTGCGACGCTGAGGGAGTAGGAGGGTGAGGGAAGAATCTGGCACCCCTCCACTCGTGAGACAAGCCGCCCTGCTCAAGTGTCTCGAAGTGCCAAAGTCCCCCCTCTCCTTCCTTGGCTTGCAGCAATGTGAAAACCCAGGCATCCCTCGTGCCTTCCTTAGAGCCCCTGCAGTCACCAGTGCTGCTGTGACTCAAAGCAACAAGGAGCAATGCGAACGAATGACCCCCAAAACATCATCTCCCCCTGGACTCCCAGAATGCTGCTCTCTCCAGTCATGTAATTGCCTTCAGCAATTCGCTTACGACTTTCACGGCCCGGATCAATATTTCTCTCTGCAGCCCCCTATGCTGCTGCTGCCTCCTCCGGAGAATTCCTTTTTCACCATTCCTCAGCAGAAAAAACAACTCCGTCCATCAGCTGCTCCAGTCCCTCTCACACACATTTCCCCCCCCCCCCCTCCCCCCATTATTACCATCTGCAGAAGATACATTTGCAGCAAGGAGCATGGAGCTAATGGAATTTCTGTGAAGTTGTAAACGATTATTCAAAAGGAAGGATGCGCCTATTTATCTGCTAATACAGTAGTTAAAAAAAAAAAAGGTCCTTTAATTGCATTTGGAATCTATTTTAACGATCTACCCATGTGAGTATTAAGATGCCAAAGCTTTTCCATTAGTAATATATTCCCAAGCAAAATCTTTGTTAAAATAGGTTAAGGTGGTAACTAGGTGGTAAATAGACCATTAATTTCCAACAACATAATTAGAACAACTGTAGTTATTTAAAAGAAACAAACAAACAAAAGCCCTACTATTTGAAAGTCAAGATAGCCAAAGGCAAGATTTAAAATGTAAGTTGACGACTCAGTGAATTTCAGCTGTTCAAAAATCCCAAAAGCCAAAAAGCATAGAAAGATTTGCTTAAAGTTCCAGCATTGAGCCTAACTGTGCCCCATTCCCCCCCCTCCTAGCATCAGTTGTGCAAACTAAAACATAGTTCCACAAATATTCACAAGTGGTAAATAACAAACACTGCAATCATGTCAGGCCAGACAGCCTTTTGTGTTTCAAATAAATATTTGTGAACAATGTTATGCAAAACTCTACTTTAGGAGCTGAAAACTAGATTCTCTGTGAGCTCCAGGGTGCAATCAAAAAACACAACAACTCCCATGTTATCTTCCACTAGAGAAAGTGGAAAAACTTTCCACCAGAATGTTTTTCCACTGAAACTGAAAACCACCATTTCGAACTTATCAGAACAAACCATTGTGATTTTTCATTTAAAAATTACTTTGTTTTGAAGTTATAATATAATACAAAAGTGGGGGAAGGGAAAAAATTGAAATCAGAACAAAATGTTTCAATTGACACAAAAAGTTCTTTTCCTCAAAAAAATTTAGTTTGTGGGACAGGATTTTTTAAAAATTGCTTCAGTTCCAATTCGGAACAAAAACAAAAATTAGAAATGTTGGAGTTTCTTGTGGAATGGAAATTCCACGTTTCGAGCAACTCTGTCTTTCACATGTGTGTGGATGGTATTTACAGAGCATAAAGGAACTTCCAAGGTCGTAAGTGGTGCAGAATTTGTCTCCTCAAGATAGTATGGACTATCTTTAGTCTAAAGTATGGACACGACTAAAGAGAAAAACAACAAAAATGTACTAGACTTAGGAGTCACCATTAATATTATGAATTGTGACAAGTTACAAAATTGATAGAAGTAATGAGATTATCTTCTGCTGTATTGAGAAGTTTGAAGTTCAGCTGCAGGTTGCTATGGATGTATTGTTCTGTTTGCTGGTCTGGACTTTTCCGAGTTGTTAAAGTGACGACAGACCAGCTAGTGGTCCAAATGGAACTGGTTGAAAAATGAGGGAAAGATTGTCATTAAAAAAGTCAATATTTTACAATTTTCAACAAAATTTGACCAGATCCATAGTTGGTTGAAAAACAGCAATCGTGAGTGTTTTGTCAAAAAAAAAAAAAAAATTCCTGGTTATTTCTTATTTTGAATTTTCGACAAAATTTTAACATTTGAAAAATGTTAACCAGCTCTAGTCCCACACGTAGCTTCTGCAAAACCAACCCTCGAACCAATGGGCACATTTTCACATTTACTTGGTTTTAATCCAGTGTCAGTGGCATTTTAAAAAATGAACATTCTCTCTGGAGTGTTTGCAACAACCTTGTGCTAGAGCATGGCAGTCAGAAGATGAAATTGATTAGGAGCAAAAGTGAAATTGACTGGTCATTTCCATTGTCCAGAAATGAATGAGGTTCCAAAAGTAAATAAACAGCATAAAGGATGAAAAGTAAATGAGATGTTAAAATATTTTTAGTTTTAATAATCCAAGCCAAAGTTTTTCTAACCTGAGTACATAGAAACTGCAGAGGACAGCCCTAAAGAAATGTTCCTTTGTTAGGAGAAATTCCTGTGAAAAGCAGTAGAGAATTTCCCACCACATTTTTATACACACACGCTCACACACGCCTGCCAAGCAACAGCATCATGATCAGTGGGATGAGTTGCTCTAACAACCCCATCCAGTGAAGTAATTGGGAAAGGAGCCATACAGTGGGAGAACTGCAATTTGTTTTATTTTAGAAAAGACCAGCACAGGACCATGTCTGTTTCTCTCCAACTGAAGCCATGCAGATGGAGCTATGACAGCTGCGGGGTTGCACCCTGACCCAGAACCATTTATCCAACAACCCCACACCTTCCTCGCTCCCCCATCCTCAGACCTAGATAAACTGGGGCTTGGTTCTGAACCAGCCTGACTGCCAAAATTTTGCAAAACTAAAGCTATTTCTGGGCCAGGTGTACATGAGAAACTTTGGTAGGTATAATGTCAGTTAGAGGTGTGATTCTTTACAACGTTTTTACATCAACAAAGAACCCTCGTGCGGACTCCAGTTGTACCAACAAAAAAATCCTTTTACCAGTGCAGCTTAATTCATTTGGGGAACTGATATAAGCTCTTCTGCCAAAATAACATCTTTGTAAGGATATATGCTGTGTTCCTACTAGGAGGATTTGCCTGTAAAACTATCCTAGCAAACCCCTCCTAGTGCAGATCAGGTCTGGGTTTTGCCTACCTAGTAATTCTCGCAAAGCCCTAGTAGGCAGAAGGTGGGCACTCCTACAATCAGGAGTGGCACTGCTCCGAGATCCTGGCGATCATTTATATAAACTCCTTCTCCCTGAATAAATCACTCCACTATCCCTGGGTGAGGAATAGGTGTATTTTCATCCTTTTGAACCAGAATGACCTTCTCCTGGATAGGTCAGCTCCATGTACAAGCAGCAGCAGCATAACACAGCCTTCTGCAGATTGTGCACCTTAGAAGGCATCATACATTGTTTTCAGAACAAGGGTCAACACTACCAGGTGCTGAATGGACCGGAAGGTTGAGTGCGACACTCGTGTAATCATGATCCAGGTACATACGTGCTTTCGCTTATTGCAGAGGATCTCCTGCCACACATCCACACACACACAAACACACTGCCAGGCCCACCCACTCACATGCCCGTGTCTACAAAGACATGCAGAGACACACACAGGCATGCACCCCAGCAAATGTACCACACACCCATGAAGAGCTGCAGCCCACCTGCTTACTGAGCTTCTTCCTTCCTTAAGCTCTTTGAGGCAAGGACCCTCTTTTTTTCTGTTCTGTGTTTATACAGCGCCTAGCACAGTGAGGTCCTGGCCCATGACTAGGCCCCTAGATCCTACTGTGCGACTGCTCCTATAATAATATGCACGCGATCACACGCTCAAACAGACCTACACAAAGGTACATGTGCACACGTATAAAGAGGTGCATAGGTAACCCTCTTACGGGTGTTTGTTAGAGGGCTCCTCTGGGCCATGCCAGGGGCTGACAATCCGGTACAGTGCCTTAGATCAAGCTCTAGTAACCCATGGTTTAGTTCTGGAGATCCCCAGTGCGTCAGCCAGGAGGGTGCCTGTCACACATGCCCATAAATATTCACGCACTTGCCCCCTTCTCCCCTTGGACTGAACAACGCCTGCCTCGGAGACGATGGACACACGTGTGCCGGAGAGGCCGTGCAGCAGGGAAGCATGTTCTTGTATGTTGTTGCTGACAAGCAGCAGGTCGGATACACGCACCCCTGGTGTAAATCCAGCTGAGGGGAGGAGGGTTCTGCCCTTGATCTTTGCCCTTTTTTTAAAGTGCAAATTTCCAAAAGGCAGCCAGTTAAAGAGCAATCAAACCCTTCCAAGGGAGGAGGAGGGTGGGGGGCACATTCAGCTTCCCTGCAAGACGCTGGCATTAATGTCCCTGAACTAATCCCTCATTTCATGCCCGCTGGACCCTCTGATTGGGCTTTTGCAATTAGAACAATCTCGTTTTGGCGTGTTTATGGCATGACTCTGGTGCTGGCTTTCTGCCGTTATTATCCCTGACTTGATAGGAATTTATTTAGCCTATTACTGCCACTCCCCCAGCCTTATTTGCCGCTAATGAGGGCTTTGTTCCATGCTGGGGTTTTAAGAGGGTTGCAGATTGCAGCATCCCCACCGCCCCGCCTTCCTCTGTCCCAGATCTGTCTGTCTCGCTCGCACTCTCTCCCCGGCTCCACTGGATTACAGTGCTGTGCCATTCTACAGCTCTCTTTATATATAGCAGATTGATTTTCTTCCCTCGGCCCCCCACCCCACCTCCTTTCCTTCCTCTGAAAGAACAAACAGCATGGAATATGGCAGGACTTGTTATTCCGGAGTTAAGATTTACTGTACTTCTCAAAACAAAAGCGTGTCACTTGTGGCCAGAGTGCAGAGTGACAGGGAGCCGGTTAAAAGTCCTTCCAAGGAGGAAAGGGAAGGGAACAAATCATGAGGGAAGGCGCCATGCCAGGACCTCAGGACAAAGCATGCGGGACCCAACCCTAGCAGGAACTGAGCACCCACAACTCTCATGGCCCTCAATGGGCATTAAGGCCAACATTTTCTAAAGAGGCCTCTAGCGATGGTACATACATGACCCCTCTTACCATATCTGAGCACCTCACAATCTGTGATGCATCTCTTCTTAGAAGCAGGGCAGTGGTATTATCCCCATTATAGAGGTGGGGAAATTGAGGGAGATATAGACCAAGTGACTTGCCCAAGGTCACACAGGTAGTCTTGTGGCAGAGCAGGGAGACCTATAGTCAATGCCCAAGTCCAAGACTAGTGCCCTAGCCAGTGGGCCATCCTTCTGGCATCTGGCACCTCCACTTTTGGGTAGCCAGCTTGCAACACCCAGGCATCTGATGATCAGGAAGGGCCAACCACAGGTAGCTCCTGTGCTTTGAAAGTGTCGGCTTGTCTCTTGTCAGCACTATGTGCAGTATGTTGTCTAGGTGCACATGACCATGAGCCCCTCTGGTGGCTGACTCATATCCAGGATAACAGACTGCCACTTACTGGCATCTAGACTTATCCCCATGAACTCCTATGCCAGAGACTGATCCCTGCTGACAGTCGCTGGTGTCTCCATGTATGCGGCTGGTTCTGTTACATCAGCACTTCTCAGGACCCATCCTTCATATGATTACCCAGCACTTGTGCAGCGATGTCCACACTTCCTTCTCAATGCACTTTGCAAAGGAGTGCGAGCATCGCTGTCTCAGTTATACAGACTGGAAAACGAAGGCACAGAAGGGTCAAATGACTTGCCCTGGATTGGATCACCCAGGAAGTCTGTGGCAGAGTCAGGAATAGAAGCCAGAAGTTGCTGAGCCAGTAGATAATTTGCCACTCAATTCTGTGGAGCCTGGATTTCATCACAGATCTTCTGCTCAAAAACAGGCTGCTCCCCTGGGCTCCAGCCTGCATCCTTCTCCTCCCTCTGTCTGTGGAATGCCAACTACACTAGCTCTCAAACTACCCCATAAATGCTCATGCACCCCTAATTGGCCACACTTTGCCTTAAGTGGCGGCTGTTATGATCACCTACAATCTGAATGGGTCATTTTGTCCCTGAGGGCGGCAGTAAAAACCTCCGCTCTCCTGTTTTGTTCTATTTTTGCAGATTTATTCCCCCCAGTGATTTTACTGCAATTTAAACATGTACCAGTGGTTTATGAGACTCCCCGCCCCCCTGCCATCTGCATGCTTTTCCCCCTTCCCGTCCTCCAAGATTTAGCTTAAGAGCTCAACCCCAGTAGTAAAATATCTGGCCCTTAAAATTCCAGCACAGCGCCATCGATCGCCGCGAATCATCTCGGGTTTTACTAGTCAAACTGAACGAAACGGAGTCTTTAAAACACAAAATGCCAAGCCCATAAATATTAGGACCCATAAGGCCTGGCGGGGTGGGGAGGAACAGCAAGGGACTGGCTCATAGACCTTTAAAGTGGTTAACTGGCCCATTTGCATGTCCCAGCGATTTGTGTGTGCTGGGTGATACTACAGATGCCAACCCCCGCCCCCCGCCAGACTCATATGGTGGGTTCACCCCACTCAATGGATGCAGCAAGCCATTTCCCCCAGGTAGGTCATAAATCCTACCTTTATGGCCTTTTATTATGTTGTTTCAACAGACTCTTAAAGCTGGAACAGCCACCAATTGATAGCTGCTTTAAATCTCTTTCATTTTCTACCCCTATTACTTTCTCTTCCTGGGTTTGCTTTTCTTTTCTTCTTTCCTTTTTTTTTTTCTTTCCCTCTCTCTCTCTCTCTCTCTCCCTTCATGAGTCAAATTTTATAGGTCTCCCCCTGAGGACTGCAGCAGAATAGACACAGTGTTTGTGATTGGGAAACAGTAACCAAGAGAGAGAGACAGAGACAGACAGTGTTTATTTTTCACCGTGGTACAAGGCAGAGGAGGTCCATAAATTGAATTAAACTAAAAGGGAGGGGGTGATTGGCAGGCAGTGAGCCCAGGGAGAATTTATTGCCATTGAATCAGAAGCGAAAGAATAAAATGAAAAACTAATAATAATAATACAGTTCTGGCTCGATTACTGTGATTCTGTTAATGGCTGGATTCACTCCCCGACATCTTTCTCAGACTGCTGCTTGCTTAACCCCACGAGGAGATGGAAACACAAAGATTTAAGCTAGGTGTCCAGGGAACCCCAGATTGCACTTTTAAGATCCCGTCCTGCATTGAAAACCTTGGGAGATGCAGGATCTGGGCCTTAGATTGTAAGGCTTTGTCTACACTTAAAACGCTGCAGTTGCACCACGATAGCACTTCAGTGTAGACACTACAGTGACAGAAAGGGTTCTCCAGTCGGCACAGGTAATCAGCCTCCCTGAGATGTGGTAGCTAGGTCAAGGGAAGAATTCTTATATCCTATATATTACATATAATATTTTATATTTTGTTTTGACATGATGAAAATAATTCTTCCATCGACCTAGTGCTGTCTACACCGGGGGTTAGGTCGGCTTACCTACATCTCTCAGGGGTGTGGACTTCTCACATTCCTGAGAGATGTAGCTATGCCGATGTAACATTTCATTGTGGAGCAGCCCTATATTCTTTTGGACAGTGACTACTGTATATACTTTCACAGCACCTAGCACCATAGGAGCCCCTGATCATAGAATCATAGAATCATAGAATATTAGAGTTGGAAGGGACCTCAGGAGGTCATCTAGTCCAACCCCCTGCTCAAAGCAGGACTAACCTCAGCTATATCATCCCAACCAGGGCTTTGTCAAGCCTCAGCTTAAAAACCTGTAAGGATGGAGATTCCACCACCTCCCTAGGTAACCCATTCCAATGCTTCACCACCCTCCTAGTAAAAAACTTTTTCCTAATGTCCAACCTAGACCTCCCTCCCTGCAACTTGAGACCGTTGCTCCTTGTTCTGTCATCTGCCACCACCGAGAACAGCCTAGCCCCATCCTCCCTAGAACCCCCTTTCAGGTAGTTAAAAGCCGCTATCAAATCCCCCCTCACTCTTCTCTTTTGCAGACTAAACAAGCCCAGTTCCCTCAGCCTCTCCTCATAAGTCCTGTGCTCCAGTCCCCTAATCATTTTGGTTGCCCTCCGCTGCACTCTCTCCAAATTGTCCACATCTTTTGTAGTGGGGGGCCCAAAACTGGACACAGTATTCTAAATGCGGCCTCACCAATGCCGAATAGAGGGGAATAATCACTTCCCGTGACCTGCTGGCAATGCCCCTCCTAATGCAGCCCAATATTCCATTAGCCTTCTTGACAACCAGGGCACACTGCTGACTCATATCCAGCTTTTTATCCACCGTTACCCCCAGGTCCTTTTCTGCAGAGCTGCTGCCCAGCTCGTCGGTCCCCAGTCTATAGCTGATCTCAAGTGGGGTTACAATAATAAATAATAGCAACTGAAGTGATTTGGTTCAACCAGCTAGCTAGTCGGGGAAATGGGGGACTGAAGGTTTAAAGTGGTAATGGGTAAACCTAAGAACACTTCCGCCTACTTCCAGGTAGAGATTTCTGCCCCTGTAGCCTTCTTATTTCTAGAGCTGGTCAAAATATCTCTCTATATATAGATATATTTTTAACAGAATAGTTTTTCATTGGAAAATGCAGTTTTGCAGAAACTGAGCCACTGCTTGGGAACTTGTCGATTTCAATAACATTTTTTTGATAAAAAAGTCATTCTGGTCATGTCAAAATGTTTCATTTTGATTCACTTCAGTTTGGCTTATATATTATATGAAATTACTAATTTTATATTATATCCAATATCTTGCATATAATATTTTATATTTTATTTGGACATGATCAAAAATGAAACATTTTTATCTTAGAGAAATGAAACATTCTGGCATTAGCAAGTGAAAAATATTTGAAGATATCAAATGAAATCTTTCAGTGGTTCAAAATGATTCCCTCACCTCCCCCCTTCCCCCCCTTTGGAATTTTCATTGCATGGGGAATTTCAAAATTTCAGCTTTTTGTTCTGATTTGGAATGAAGACAAGTTTTGAAACATCGGAATTTCCCATGGAACAGAAATTCCATGTGCTGACCAGCTTTCATTATTTCTATTAACCTGGACTTGCTACAAGGGCTTATGAACCCATATCTGGGTCTCTGAGGCCGAGCCGGGATAGAATATAGCTGCAGAAAGGAGATCGCACCAAGAAACATTTCGGGGAACTTTTTTTAGGGGGTGGGGGACCATGGGTTGGGAGAATCCAAAAGATATTGGAAGGACTTCAGACTCCCCAATAATGAGATACATCTGAGCTGTGAGATCACCATATGTCTGGAGGCAGCTGTTGAGGCTGCAGGGGAGTTTTCTGCCTCTAAAAATCCAGGATCACTCTCAAAACTGCAGCATAATGGCCGTGCTATTCAGCTCCCACTTAGTCACCTAAATAAATGGGCAATTTTCAAGAGTTCTCAGCATGCTAGGCTCACAATAGGAGCGGAGCCATTTGGAAAATCTGGCCCTTATTCAGGGCTGCAATAGCATCTGAGCCCTTTGGAAAATCCAGCCCTGACTGTGGACTCTGAGAACTCGGAAATGCAATCCTGAGTTCTTAGGAAAATTTGACTTTCCACTCTCAGCCCTGCTCCACACTACAGAGTTGGGGTAACTCTGTAAGCGTCTTCACTAAAATGCCGCTCCCACTGATGTAAGTCACCCACTACACTGGCTTAATAACGCCACCTCCGTGAGAGGCGCAGTGTTTACGTCGATATAAGCAACGCGCGTCGACCTAACTACATTGACTGTTGCTGCCTTTCAGAAGCCATCCCATAACAGCTTCACATTGAGAGTTAAATCGGTGCAAGCGCTCCTGGTGATGACGTGCACCACCAACACAAGGAGCGTAGTGTGGACACGCAAAAGTGATTTAATTACTGTGGTGGCTGCATGTTGACCTAACTTAGGTTGACTTAATTTTGTAGTGTAGACTTGCCCTCAGTCACAATTGGGAGCCAGAGAGAGGGCGGTAGATCAGATTTCCTGCACCGGTTTTGATGGCATCAGTTCCAGTTTGGATAACCCTGAATGTTCAAATATAATAAATCAGGCATCTCAAAATCATGAGATAATAGATAGATAAATAGATAGATATGTCATGGTTTTTAAGCCTATTTGCCTTCTGGTTTCTGAGTTGTTGGTTCACTTTTTCATGCTTTTTTCCTGAACCACAATTGCTAAAGGTTTCCTTTTTCTTTTAAATGGAAACTGAGATTCTTCTGCAAATTCTTGACGCCAGCAGCTGGGGCCACACAGCCTACGTGAGTCTCTTACGGCAATAACTTAGCTAACCACATTTTGTGAACCAAACCATCCAGGGACAGGCTAGGGCTGAGGCTCACCCTTACTCACCCTTTGGAAGGCCAGCGATGTATATGCAGAGTCTTTAAGAGCTACATTTTCCAGGAACCATGTAGCAATTTAGCCCCTCAAATCCCATTAACAAGTCTAGTGCGTAGGCACAGAACAGCCAAATCACGCACATGCGCGGAGCTGAAAATGCACCAAGCATTAACGTACTTCAAACTTATTTCTTCCCCCCATGCAAATGAGAATGAACTCCCTTGTCCCGGGTTTCATTGGGATGGGGGTGGAAACACAGATTTTGATTGACGTTCTATAGCTTGATAGGCTCCCTCCCTTCTGATTTATGTGACAGTATGTTCCACAGGAGAATGGGACAAAAGCTCAGTGTGTCTGATGGTTATTAGCAAGGCAGGATGGTTGCAAATTCAACCTTGCTTCAACAGCTTCCCTTCCGCTCTTAGAGCATTAGCATAATGATGTCAATTGTTGTATTTAAAAGTAGTCCAAGACACAGGCCACGTCTACACTTAAAAGTTTTGCCAGCATAACTGAGGCAGTTAGGGGATGATTTTATTTATTACAACATAATTATGCTGATAAAAGCCCAAATGTATATGCAGTTATACTGGCAAAAAATGGCCTTTTACTGGTATGGTTTATTTTGCTCAATGTAGCAAAACATTCAGAGGGAGGCCACATCACCTCACTACATTACTCAAGTCACCATCTGTTGACATGGGGAATTAGCCAATAAGCAGTCTAGGAGAGTTCCAGCCCTCAGGCAGGGCAAGGCAAGCAAACAGGTCATCTGGCGGCAGGTGGGAAGGTTACCACCCCAGGCATAGGGTTGGCCGGAGGGTGTAGGAGGACCGAGGCCCACCCTACTCCACCAGGTCCCAGCCCAGGGCCCTAGCAGTGGCGGACAT
The DNA here is from genome assembly GCF_026122565.2 of Emydura macquarii macquarii. Taxonomy (NCBI): domain Eukaryota; kingdom Metazoa; phylum Chordata; order Testudines; family Chelidae; genus Emydura; species Emydura macquarii. Next base: position 14,395,344 of record NW_027130828.1, read on the forward strand.
GGAGGGTTCTGCCACTGGATCAATAGGGTCCGAGCCGAAACACACTAACGCAAGCACCCACAGCCAAAAGTGGACGAAAATCTGGTTTCCCTGGGCCACTTCCTACCATGATCCAGGGAGGGTCTCCATCATCCAGGAGTCCTCTTCCTCATTGGGGTATTTGGCCGCTGGCAGCTTCAGTAGCTCCTCTCCGGTCTCGGACTCTGTTGGGGTCAGGGCAGCATGCCCAGCTCAGTAGCAGAGCCAGAGACCTGCAGCCAGAAAGACACATCTGCCGTCTGCCTTTTTCCCTGGCTCTGCCTCACCTGAGCTGGAGGCCCCGCCTTTTATACTTCCTGTCTCGCTACCTCAATTTCTGGTGGAAGGGGCGGGCCCAGCCTGACTCCATCCATGTAGGCGCAGAGAGTGGTTCCTCTCCCTTTGGTTCAGAAGGAGGCCGCACTGCCTCACTACACTCACCAAACCAAAATAATCTATACTAGCACAAGCACTTTTGTGCCACTGTAACCGCATCTACACTAAGCAGATTTTGCAGGTGAAGCTTTACTGGCAAATCTTGTAAGTTTAGACAAGGTTAAAGTTGGTGCTAGTAAAGCTTATTGCCTTCAGTCAGTTATACTTCCTTTTCAGCTCAGTGAGAAAACAGCCATCTCTCTCACTGAACTGCCTCATTCCAGAGAGAATGTAGTGGATAGTTTAAAAAAAAAAAAAATCTAGTGTTAGTGAGAGGTTAGGACTTAGAAAGAGGAAGTTAAAATCCAGTCTGATACAAGGACACATCCAGCAGCTTTGAGGAAAATCAGATTTGGAACCAAATCCAAACTTCATAACATTGCTAATATGAATGGCAGCTTGAGACACAAGAGATCTGCTTCCTGGGCGTCCTCAAGCCAGCTCTACTAACTTTGCTACCAAACAATAAATGGTTACTGACATCAGCCCCTCAGAGCCAAGGAAGGATGAGCTGGGTTCTGCTCTGCAAATAGCTCAGTTCTAGACACAGTCTTTATTAGCATTGTTTTGTGTTTACATCGCTGAGATTTAGCAGGTCTGAGTTCAGTTCCTGGTTCTGCCACACACTCCCTGTGTGAGCTTGGGCAAATCACGTCATCTCCCTGTGTTCAGTTCCCCAAGTGTAGACTAAGAATAATAAGACTTCCCTAACCTACACAGGTATTGTGAGAGTAAATTTATTAACACTTGGACCATGCTCAAACACTACAATGACAGGAGCCTCAGCATGGTCATGGGCCATCGCTTCCTGTCATTGTTACTACTACTTATTAATAAATACCTGACCTAGGGCCCAGCTCACTACCCATTTTCACCAATCACACTGTCCTTCCCACCTGCTAATGATCCCTCTTTTCAGCCTAGCACCGAACTCAGTGCAACAACTGCTTGGTTTGTTACTATGTCTGACTTTAATGTCCAGACTGATTAGGATAACCCGTTTCCAGTAGTTTAATAGGTTTCAGCCCAGATAGCATAACAGCTCCGGAGTCCACAAAAGAGCAGAATGGTCAGTTGAGTGGGAATTTGTGGATGATTGACTGATAGCTTCTCTTTGGACAGTCCTTATATCACAGCATATCAGCCCTGGGTGTCTATCCCCATTCCGTGGCTGGTTCAGTGTATAACTGCATGCTCCTGCTCATGGCTTGTGGCTTTCTCTCAAGTCATGGAGCTACAAGTCTTGGGTTCAATTCTCTGTGGCAGCACACCCTGGCTGCTCTTAGAACATGGATGGCTTTATCAGGGATGTTTTAATTGGAAGGGGGTGAGGGAGAGGGGCTTTGCATCTCCTATGCCATGGCTTCTACTAACAGAAAGGAAATTGGTGTCTGCCTTCAGGTGAGATTCCAGTGGATGCTGCTATGATTTTGGGCTACACTTGTCACATCTTCCACCAAGAAATCATGGTAAATAGAAGAGCACTTGGTAAAAGGTGCTACACTGAGTTAGAGACAAATGGGCCTTCTACGTTTGAAGCTGTGTGTTTAAATCTGGCGTAGTGCAGGTCACCCTGGGTGATGAGTTTTGGGGCTACTAATCCAAGGAACTCATGGATATTTTGCATGACAAAACCACGCTACAGTTTGGTGACCCAGTTTAGCTGCATCCAAACTATCAAAGAGCTAGGACTGGAAGAGCAGGGTAAGCCATAAAGGGAAGGACTGGCAAAGCTGAATGGATGAAGCTTGCTTAACGGCTACATCCATTGAGTCAGAGTTATTCCAAGAGACACAGATATATTGTTCCTTGCTTTAATGAACACCAGTCAAACATCAGTAAATTAAGTAGAGGTAGGCAAACATTTTCTATCAAAACTTCTTCAATAAACATTGGACTTTTTAGTCAGTGCAAAAATATCATGGGGAAAGTTCTGTGGTGAACAACCAGACTTTGTACTAAGAATGAAAACTTTTTTTCATTAAAAAAAAAGTGAAAATTTGGGTGGATAATTTCAGGAAAAAGTTAAAAATGTTTTCTCACTTGAAATTTTTCCTGGAAAATATTTATTGTTTTCAAACCTGCTCTGAACATAAAGCAGTGCTACATGGCATCTGTTCCCCCTGCTTTGGAATATTCAGAGTCGCGAAAAAGTGTGTGTACCAATAGTTAAAGGGAAGGTGGTATCTAGAGATCATTTGCAGTTACGCAAGCTGTCTCCCCCCTATGGAGGATGAAGTGCCATGTGGATTACTCAGAGAGATTATATGGCAAATCAAACCAGATTGGAAAGAATCTGAGTGACCCAGTAATTAAACAAAGGGCTTTTTTCTGAAAGCCCCTGCTGATGGATGTCCTCTCTGATGCTGGGAACAAGCTTGCGTCATTTGGTTTTGTTCCACTAGCCATAAATAATAGCTCTCCTGGGAGATGAGGAGAGGGCAAGGATGGTGCTTGACACTGAAATCACAACAAGGAAGATGACAGTGATGTGGACCTCCAGGAAAGAACACAAGGTCCAAGGCAGAGACAATTTATCTCAACCTTCCCCCTGGAGCGCCAAAAACAAGCAAAAAAGAAATCTACAAAACGAGCAAGCCAGAAATCAACATTTCAGCAGCATTTTTTGAGATGAGGGAATCGTGGGAAAATGAAGCTTGTTACAGAGATGGGCCTGAATGGAAAAACCCTTCCCTCAAATCTGATTGCCTCTGAACTCTAGGGAGGGAAGGAGACCAGAATTTGACCCAGGCTGTGAATTTCACCAAGAGAATCTCTCTCTGTAATAATAAATCTACCACTGTTAGCTACCATAGACTCCGTCTGCTTTGCAAAATGGGTTGAATGATCCCCATGTTACGGATAGGGAAACAAGGGCTCAGAGAAGTGCAGTGACTGGCCTATGGTCACACAGCAAGTCACTGGCAGAACCCAGGTGGTTCTGATCCCCTGTGGGATGCAACTACACCATACTGCCTTACGAGTCAGATTTCCAAGAGCTCAGCTCTCACATTTGGAGGCTGGTTTTCAAGAATGCTCAGCACCTATGTAGGCCCCTGAAGAGAGGCCAGGTTCTCAACAGCGTCCAGCCCCCTAGCAGCTCCTGCTGAAATGCTGCTGGCCAGATTGTCAGAATTGCTCAGCTCCCACTATGCACCCAATGCATTGAGCTCATTCAGGCAACTTATTCTGCTGCCTAAAGGGGAGGTGAGCTCTCTGGGAAAACTAGCCCTAAGTGGCAAACCTTGAAGAGGGGGAGTGAAAACCCTCCCTCTCAATTTTGCTGCTTGCATCCATCTGTCTTTACAGTGGGGAGTTCTGAGTTTAGCACCATTCCTGTCTGATTCAGCCCTCACCCTCAGAGGGGAATCCACTTGCAGCAACGTGTGCCTTTTCACATTCAGTTTGGTTACTTAAACTAAATTGCTTCCTCTCTTTGGCAAGTTTAAAAGTACTAGGGAAACCTCTGACCCGGGAGCAAGAGAAATCAACTTGTGCCAAATCATACCTAAAGAGAATTTATAGCTGCACCCAAAACAACACAATGCACTTTCTTTTTTCCATAGAGCATCCTGAAAGCAACAGCGTCACAGCAACATCAGAGAGAGGGAGAGAGTCGAGCAGGAGCTAAAGAGAAAAGCAGGGAATGAAAAGTACAGTAAGATTTATGGAAAAAGAAGTTTCCCAGCAGCTGGTGGTGAGGAGGGTCGGCAGGGAGGGAGTGTTTGAGACAGGATTGTTCTCACATCTTTGCTCTTTTCTCTGGTGATTGTAGCAGTGTGAAGGGATCATCGAGATTTTCAGAGAACAGCAAAAAACAAAGGCAAAACTGGCCTCATCAGTCAATAGCAGCCCCACTTTACAACTGATCTGAGCTGAGTCCAGCCTTTGAACGGCACCATCAGCTCTCTAGAGACCCCCCTCTCCTCAAAACATCCAGTTTCTCCTTTTCAGCTACCCTCATCCTCTTGAAAGCATCCCTGGAGACCACATAGATTCATTGAAACGAAGGGCTGGAAGGGACCTCCGGAGATCACAAAGTCCAGCCCCCTGAGCTGAGGCAGGATCAAATAACCCTAAATCATCCCTGACAGACGCGTGTCTAACCTGTTCTTAAAATCCTCCAGTGACGGGGTTTCCACCACAACCTCCCCTGGAAGCCTATTCCAGAGCCTAACTACCCTTATAGTTAAAGCTTTTCCTAATACCTAACCTAAATCTCCCTTACTCCAGATGAAGACCATTGCTTCTTGTCTTACCTTCAGTAGATAATTGATCACCGTCCTTTTTATCACAGACTTTAGCCTATTTGAAGACTATTATCAGGTTCCCCCCCGCCCATCCCCATCTTCTTTTCTCAGCACTAAACATGCCCAGTTTTTTTTAACCTTTCCACAAAGGTCGGGTTTTCTAAACCTTTTATAATTTTTGTTGTTCTCTGGATTCTCTCCCATTTGTCCACATCTTTCCTAAAATGCGGCACCTGGAATTGGACCCAATACTCCAGCTGAGGCCTCACAGTGCCAAGCAGAGGGGACAATTACCTCCCATGTCTAAGGACTTGTCTACACTTGCAACACTACAGCAGGGCAGCTGCAGAGCTTCAGTGCAGATACTACCTATGCCGACGGGCGTGGTTCTCCTATCAGCGTCAGTAATCCACCAGCTAGATCGACCTAGCACTGTCTACACCAGCGATTTAGGTCACCCTAACTACACTGCTCAGGGGTGTGGATTTTTCACACCCCTGAGCAAGGTAGTTATGCTGACCTAATTTTCAAGTGTAGCCCTGCTCTCCTGTTAATACACCCCAGAATGATAGTATCCGTTTTCACAACTTGCATCATATTGTTGATTCAGATTCAATCCACTATAACCCACAGATCCTTTTCAGCAGTACTCCCACCTAGCCAGTTATTTCCCTTTTTGTAGTTGTGCATTTGATTTTTCCTTCCTAAGTGAAGTACTTTGCACTTGTCTGTATTGAATTTCATCTTGCTGATTTCAGATTAGTTCTCTAATGAGTCGAGGTCATTTTGAATTCTAATCCTGTCCTCCCAGTGCGGTGTAACCTGCAAACGTTATAAACATATTCTCCATTCCATTGTCCAAGTCATTAATGAAAATACTGAATAATTCAGGACCCAGGACTAGCCCCTCCAGGACCCCACTGGATCTCCCCTCCCAGTTTGACAGTGAACTATTGATGACTACTCTGAGTACAGTTTTTGAACCAGTTGTGCACCCCCTTATAATGATTTCATCTAAACCACATTCCCTAGTTTGCTTATGAGAATATCGTATGGGACCATATCAAAAGCCTTACTAAAAATCAAGATATTTCACATCTACTGCTTTCCCTCTATCCAATAGACCAGTGTAACCCTGTCAAAGAAGGAAATCAGGATGGTCTGGCATGATTTGTCCATAATTGCCTGGGTCTTCTTTATTCCCCTTTTTAAAGTTAGGTACTATGTTTGTCCTTCTCCAGTCCTCTTGGACCTCACCTGTCCTCTAGAAGGTAATCACTAATAGTTCCAAGATTGCTTCAGCTAGCTCCTTAAGTATCCCAGGATGAATTGCAATCACCCCCGTCGACCTGAGTGCTCCAGCAGCACGTGAAAGGGACTGGGAGTCAGGACTCCTGGGTTCTGCTCCTCACGCTCAGTCCAGGAGAGTGTGCGGTGCTAAGAACGGGGGTTCGGGCTTCTTTGGTTTTGCTCCCTGGTTGTCCTGCTGATTCACTGTGGCTGGGTATACACTGCAAGCTAATTGCAATCCGGGCAATGGTGACAGAGGGCACACCTACACTGGAGCTGGGAGAGGGCTTCCCGGCTCCGATAGGCATGGACTAGCTCTTCTTGAACTAACCAGGGGTAGCGTGGGTGGCAAACCAGACTCGCCACCTGAATACAAGCCTGCCCAGATTCCTTGGGGATGCCCTCAGGCTGGTAGCCCCAGGTGCTACCTGTCCTACCCCCGCTACACTGCTCTTTTGATGTGCTGGCTTGAGAAGAGCGAGTGTGTCTGTCTGTCTGAGCTGGGAAGCACAGTCCCTGCTGCAGTCTACACGTACCTGTAGTCACCTCACAATAGCTTCACTGGCTAGAGCATGACCAGGCTGCCTAGTCCCGTGCGCTGCTCTCACAGCGCACATCCATGCTGGCCCTGGTGCATGAGGCCTAGAATTAGAGAACCATAGGCTTGGAAGGGACCGCAAGGGACAACACAGATACCTGGCAATGTATCCCATAGTTCAGAACGGCACAAGTCACTGTGCCGCCCCTTGCTTGCGATCACAGGGCGCTGTAGGGCAGCTTGTCTGCGCGTGCTGGGGATTGTGGCCAGAAATGGCCTAGGCCCAGGAAATTCATCTCCTCGCAGGACCTGCTGTGGTGCTGAGCTGTTACCGCCTCAGGCTGCAGTTGTGGATCCTACTCATCCTCATATCCGGGACCGACAACGGCTGGTTGCCATGGCGGCAGTCTTTCCTTGGTGTGCCTTCGCCGAAGCTGCCATCAGGAAATGGTGTTTCAGAGGCGGCTTTTCACCTGGAGAAGATGGAGGCAGCAGGTTCAGTCAGCGCACAGGTAGATGGCAAGGTAACGGGCCATCTTCTATTGCTTGTTGGGATTGGTGGGGGCCGGGCATCTTCCTTGCAGCCAACTTGAGTGAGCAAAAAACAAGATAAGCTAACGCGGGGTGTTTGCTCTACCTCAGGACAGGGTTGGGCGGCTGCCTCTCCACACAGCATGGCTGAGCGGTGCCAATTTGTGCACTCGGTGTGTGTTTAAGGCGGAAACTCACAATTGAATCCAAGTTATATCTCCAGTGAAGGCAAATCCTGTGTGACTTTGAGCAAGTCATGGCACTCCCCTGCCTCAGTTTCCCCATCTGTAAAAAAGGGCAATGGTATTTACCAGGTCGGTACCATGCATAGAGATCCTCCTCACATGAAAGATGCCATGGAAGAGCATAGTGATGCCATTTTTACATACCTGGCCCATTCTATCTGACCTTCTGCCATGGCTGGCTGTGGACAAAAGCAAGTCCAGAACTGGCCTAGATGCTTTGTACACCCCTCCCCATCATTTCACAAGCAGCAGCATGTGCTACAATAGCCCCATCACATTTCCTGGTTTTGGCCAGAGCCTCAGCCTGTTTCCAAAGCCACTTCCCAGGACTGAAGGATAGCTGGGCACTGAGCAATCTGGGGCAGAGGCGAGCGAGCCCTGCACAAGGCTTTCAAAGAGGGTTTCCACAAAGTGTAGTGCTCCCGTTAATTTCATTAATTTTATTCTCCCAGCCTCCAGCGCTTCAGCTTCATGGACTACCAGCCGCGATTAATTGGAAGATCTCCCACTGATTCCTGATTAGCTGCTTTTGATTAGGGTTTAATGACTTCACTCGGGCCCCTAATTCACAGGGACGAGCAGCAAAATGTCTACAAACTGCTCAAACAGAATTACATTTTCTCCCACCCTGGAGCCATCACTTAAGCTCTGTGTACAGAAGCCTCCACCTCTCCTGACACCAGGTAATCCTCTCCCCCACTCCATCCTCCTCCTGCATCGTCATGCACAGCAGCAGCTAAGAACTCTGAACTATGACTCCTGCTGCTAGAGGAGACATTAAATGAAAACCTATCCCAGGAATATGATCTAAGGGTGGAATTTTCAAAGCCACCTAAGAGCTAAGGGACACCCAATTCCTATTACTCTGAATGGAAATTGGATGTTCAAATCCCTTAGGTGTGTTTGGAAAATTCTGAATAACGAGGTCCATTTAGGCCAGGGGAACAGTCACGCAAGGAGAGTAGTGGAAGCCTTATCATTTGGGACCTTCTGGGATGAACAAACCAGTCCAGGATACTGAAGGTCAGGTCCATACCTGGTTAAATCCATCAATTTCAACATCACTACACCAGTTTAAACCAGCAGGATATCTAGCCCACACTAGGGAACAATTCTGCACATATAAGGAATGGACAAGATGACCCAATTGTGCTCTTCTATTGAGAAGTTCCTGGATCCAGGATCTGGGCCTGAACCAAAACCCAGGATCCAAAGAGCCCCAAACCTTGGAGTGTTTGAGATCAAGGTTGTAAACTCTATGCTTCAAGCCTATCTCCAATGTTCTCCTTACCTCCAAATTGAGGAAGAATTAAGTGGAAGGTAGCACCCTAAGTGGGGTTCCCTCACCCCAACACATTTCTTTCTAAATGAATATCATTGTCTAAGACAGTCAGCTCAACCTGAGCGCTTTCAACTCTGAGACCAAGCGCTAGATTCTTCATTGGTGTAAATCAGCACAGCTCTTGTATTCTGTGGATTGATGCCAGTTTTGGGGCCCTCTTGAATCTCTCCAATGACCTGATATCAGGCGGGTCAAACACTATTCATCAAATAATCTATTGCATGAATGTCACCCTGTCTGACAGATTTTCTTCTCTGCCATTGACCCAGCTCTAATCAGAAATTTTATTGGAAACCAAGACACTCTCAAAACCCAGACAGCTTGTCCAGAGAAGAGACCCAAATCGATTCCCAGGGGAACCTTTTGTAGAGTATCAAAAAAGTTCAAATAACTTTTTGATTGTTTGTGGCAACCCCAGCATGTAGAGGTTCAAGTTGGGACCAGAAGCAAGGACGGGTGAGATGCTGAAAGGCAAGTTCTCCTGTTACAATTTGTATGATGGTACCCCTTAGATACGCCAACCAAAATCAGCGCCCCTTTGTGCTAAAGCACTGAACAGAGGCAGTGAGGTCTGTTCAACAGATAGTTCTGTACCAGTTGAGCTATTTCAGGTAAGGGTATGATTTGTTTCCCCTGAATATTTAAATCCGTACAATCTCTAGCATGGATGCACTTAGACAGATAGAAAGGTGTTTACATTAATTGCTTATTCCCACAAATTTAGGAAAATAAGATATACTAGTCTAAACGGCATCTGCACTTTGTGGGTGAGTGGGTTGTACCAAGTTATTACGCTGGTATAGTTAAGGGTGTACAATTTGGGTGTGTAGACAAGCTCTGCCCCTTTACACTCTAAAGAAGTGATTTACTCTAGGTCAACAGCAAAGCCAGAATAGAACCCAGGTTTTATGAGTTCTGGGTTAGAGGTTAGTCCACTGAGCCACTGTCTTTTCCGGACAGCTGTACACCCAAATAACCTTTTCTAATATTAGACGAAGAATCACCTCAAGCAGAGCAGAGGCAAGAGGTCCCCGGCATTGGTCATCTCTGTGTGAGCCAGTGTGGCAGAAGCAATTGAAGCCAAGAGATCTGTGCTGGGTGGGAGGACAGAGAATGTGTCTCAAGGTGGTGCCTTCAGAAAGGAATCAGAGTGGAACAGGATTAGATTGTTCATATGAAAGGCAATGAGGAAACCCACCTGAGCTGCACATCCAGGCTCATGGGGCTAGCTCTAAACTCCGCACGTACTAGCAGGTCTGGGAGATAAAACCAGCTCCTTCATACCACTTTCCTCTCTTCACCTCATTGCCTCTCAGACTCTCCCCCCACCCTCAGTCCTTCTCTCCCACTAGCTCGTCTTCGTTCTTTCTTGCAGCATTCTCTCTTTCCCTCTCCTCCATTTCAAAACACTCTGAGCCCACTTCTTTGCTGGGGTAGCTTTATTGCCTTCAGTGCAATGATGGAGTAGAAAGTTTGGCCAGCTCTCTCCTTAACTCTTTCCCTCTGTGTGTGCCTGAAGAAACCAGTCTAGTCAGATTTCCGGGAGTTTGCAGTGCCAGGGAGTACAATTAAACACAAGTGCCATGGAGCTCACATGTCAGCTGGCATTACTGGGAGCTCACCGAATAACTCTGCTGGCCTTGTGTCTCAGCCACAACCTTAGGCTGAACTTACTGAAGGTCGTGTCCTGCTCCTGCCTGCTTTGTCAGGAGCCAAAGGGATGCTGTGAGCGCTGGCTTTCAGAGGCTTCGTCTCCTGAAGATGTGAGAGCGCCTTTATCTTCCAGAGACACACACTAATCTATCAACTCCAGGTGAAAATAAGATGATAAAAAGATGGGGGGGGAGAGAGCCATTTTCATCAATGAGAAGCATTTTGTCCACTCTCTGCATCCCCCCCTCCCGCCCCCAGGCACAAGGATCCAGCACCACAGGAGTTATTGATACTCAGCAAATAGCTGCCTTATCACAGCTCTCCCCACCAGGTTTGACCTGACAGCGTGAGGTGACAGCGTGTACAGCAGACAAGTCTCCTCGGCATGCCCCAAGCCTGACTTTTCATCCACTTATCTCCACATCTCAATGACAAGGGAGCCAAACAACTAGACACGCCAGAAAACATCCCCCGTGCAGTTAACAGGACAGTGTGGATTAGTGAGAGTGAAAGGTGCCCTGTGGCAAGGGGCCTGTATTTATCGGCAAGCTGGTAAAGAGCAGATAGCATTCGCTTCTCCTCAGATGTCCCGTCAGTGTGGCCTACCCAGACATGGAGAACCCATGTTTAGGGGCAAGAAGAAAGCTTCTTCTCTGACAGGCAATGTGGTCTAGTGGTCTGCAATTTGGCAGACTTGGGTTCACCCCCCCAGCTCCGTCGCTAGCCTTCTGGGGTACCCTTCATCAAGTCACCTTGCCTCAGTTTCCCCTTCATTAAAACGGGGATAATGATAGTGACCACCTTTGTAAAGTGCTTTGAAATTTACAGCTGAGAAGAGCTAGATATTAGGGTTCTACTCCACTGTGCACCCTTCATTTGGGACCAGCTCCAAGGTCAGACCGACCACTTGGTAAAAGACTGTACAATCTCCACGGGAACAGAAGGCGGAGGGAGGCAAAGCGGGGGTTTTCAATGAAGCTAATAAACAGCTTTGAAAGAGATGAGTATTCAGTTCAGGTCCACATTAAAGGGTAGGCAAATGAGTGCAGAGATCAAAGCGCCTACAAATTTCAAATGTATCAAACAGATAAATAAATACAGTTAAAACTTTCAATTATGTTTGAAAGCACAAGAGAGAGAAAAGTCCCGGCAGCCCTCTGGCAGCGCGTTTAGCTGTGGGTCCCTCTCTGTCTGCCTGCCTGGGTAATCAGAAGCAGGATGTTGGTAATGAGAGAATTGTGGGTCCCAGTAAGATCAAATGAGTGTGTTTTTAATGCCTCAATTAAGGTTCATTCCGATCGGTTTTTAAAAGCAATTTAGCCCCGCTAAGCCGCGCCGGGTCAGAAGCAGGGATAGACGGCGAGTCTCATTTGAAAACTGAGCACATATGTTCCCATCATTAACATTCCCTTCCCATTAATGAGAAGAATATTGTTGGCTTATAACATTGCCTTCATTTAGCAACTGGAAAAGAATGAAATGCTTTCCTCTAAGTTTGGCCAAGTGCCAAAGACTGCCTGTAAAATCCAGATAAGGATTCTTAGCACAAAGTTCTGATAAGGGAATTAATGGTTAAACTTTAAACTTAGACTTGGAGGAGGGGGAAAAAGCCATGATTTTTTCTCTGATGCTGGCCTCTCAGGGCTAAGACTCCTACAACCAGCCCACCCTGTTCTCTCACCCTGCTGCCCAGAGTGTCTGTGAAACCAGGGCTTTCTAGACCACCTCAGGGCTGGGGTGTCTGACTGAGGACTAGTTTCCTAGAGGACCTTCACCTTCTGCTCCGTAAGGCCTCTGTCCTAGTGTTGGAGATTGTCTGACCAAGGTCTGATAGCCTCCAGATCAGCCTCCTTTCTGCTCCCCGCACCTGTTCTCTCAGTATTGAGTTGTCTGCTCGTTAAATCTAGCCTGTTGCTCTCTCTCTAGATTTTCCTCCTTGGTAGTTTTCCTTCCACCTGGCAACCGATTTAGGGCTGTCTAACCTAGATCCATCACACATCCCACCACACCTAGAGACTCATGTCCCCGCTCTTCTCTTTCCTCACCCAGGCATACCTTGCAGGCGCTATCTGAGGGCGGACCCTAGCTACCCTGGTGTGGGTGAGAGCCCCTGAAGAGAATCTGGATGAAATATTCATCATGAAAAAAACTGTTTGGCATCAAGTTTTCCAGGTTCTGCGTTCATGAAAATCCACAAAACTAAAGACATTCCACCTCAAAGAAGTAGGTGTTCGGAAAGAAGGTGCAAGCAAAATGTCAGTCTGGAAGAGGAGTGCAGGTTTCTGATGAAGACTATGGAAAGCTAAAGACACCAGACTACAAGCAGGTATTGTTCCCATCTCAACCCCAATTTCTTCCCAGGATCTTCTCCTCTAAATCTCTTACCACCACATATACCACCCCCCCCACACACACACACACATTCTTAGTGTTTCTGGAAGAGCTATAGTAAATAGAGCTGGTTGGGTTTTTTTGTTTTTGTTTTAAATACTTTTTTTTGGTTGGAAAATGCCAATTGTCAAAACTGAAACCCGTTTTAACGTTTCCATTTTTTGGTTCAAAACAACAGTTTCAAAATTTAAGCAAATTATATTTTAAAAGACTATAAAAGAAAAAAATGACACAGCAAAAGAAATGTTTCAAAATTATTGAAACAAAATGTTTCAGTTGACCCAACTGGGTTGCTGGGTTTTTTTGGATTGTCAGTTGGTGAAAGTTTGAGATTTTGACTATTTGGTCAATGGGAAAATTTAAAAAAAAATCTCAAATATTTTACCAGGATGAGAAAACCATTTTCCGCCCAGGTCCAATGGAAACCTGCTTTTGTTTTTCGGTCTACACTTCTGCTTTGAACTCAAACTGAGAGTTAACTAGAGTGATCCAAACTTGTTAAAAAACAAGTTAAACCTTTCATATTTCAGACTTCAATCTCCCTCTGCTCCCAGCAGTCACAAAAAAATGCCATTAGCCCTGGAGGTTCTTTTAGTAAATAAAGAAAAGGGAGGGGGGGAAATGATAAAATAGTCTTTATCCTTTTATTTTCTCTCTCTTTTTGAATATATATATTTTATAAACCATTTTCTCAAAGGCACTGAAGTCTCTCACTTTAGTCCGGAGAGCTGGGCTTTCAAAGTCCTGTTTTGAAAGGGACTGGTGGCTTGAAAGCACGTCTCAAATGTAATTTGCTAATACAGGGCAGCTACACAATGGGCTGTGTAAATGCTGTGCTCCCTACAGAGTTCCCTTCAGCTTTTCTTATTATGATTGTGTGAGATTCTGGGGGGGAAAGCGTAACTCAGCACAGGCTGTAAATCTCAGACACTATTTGCACATCAATGCCCGGAAGGGGGAACTAACTCTTGCTTATCAGATCTCACAGGCTTTGAGCATTTCATTGGGCAGCTATTTTATTATTATTATACTATTTTCAGTTTTGTTCTGGGAGATCCGACAGGTCCGGGCATCTTGTGCTGCCCCTTCACCGAAGTGGGACTTAGTGGCTGTTTTTACAGAAAGCTCTTTGGGGACTGTTATATTTTTAACTTTCTCTTAAGAAACTTTTGCTTTTAAAGCTTCTGAAATATGACTGGGAACCATTTTGTAAGTGGGGGCACACACACTCTAGGATGGGTCTGGACCATGTTTCTGGGCCCTCGGAGCTAAGTTGCATTGCTCTGCACAGACACAGGGTATTCTAACTAAAATCCATATTTCCTTCCCACAGCTTCCCTCTCTTTCTTTGGGCCAAACAAAGTGAAACGCTGCAGTAGAAAGCACATGGGTTATGGACACTCTGATTCTGAGCAGAGTGGGGGGCGGGTTTGTTTATCTAGTTTAGTTTATGTCACGTTGGAAGCAGTTCAATTGAAACCAGAAAAAGCCACTTTTATTCCAGAATTCAAGTGTCTGCACTGGAAGTTATACAGATATAGCAGTTTAATTATGCTGCTGTATCTTCCCATGTAGACGCCCTTCGAAGGCATTGGGGCAGAGATGACTTTGTGGCTCTATTAAAGTCAATGGCAAAACTCCCCACACAATTTTTAAGAGTCATACATCATTTCTCAGCTCCATCTCCTCAATGAAGGTACTTTAAATGAACCCTTCTTAGGGCTTGCTCCTGCAAGGTGCTGAGCACCCTGGCGCTGATCCAGCAAAGCACTTAAGCACGTGCTTATCCTTCAGCATACGAGTAGCCCCACTGGCATGCAAGGAGACTGCTCACGTGCTTAAGTGCTTTGCTGGATTAGTGCCAGAAGGCTCAGCATTCTTCCTGATCAAGCCCTTGACTGGTCAATACCTGCCTGGATTAGAGTCAGCCTGGTAGCATGGAAGTGCAAGGCTTATGCTGCTGAGTTGTTCAGCTCCCAGTATTACATATCAAGTGTGTAGGTCTAGGAGGGATGGGGGCATTAGGAAAATAGAGAAGTGTGAATCTGGTGGTTCTCTCTCCAGAAATCACTTCACATCGATGCTTTCACCTGCCTTAGTTTTGCCAGTTCCCATCAGGCTGTTCCATGTCCTCGGAATGTAATTTTTCAGTCAAAATTAGCGGCTATCTTTCCACAATGAAAACATACACAAATTGCACATTGTGAATTAATTTCAGGCTGAGTTGTGCTCAGAAATTAGCTCTTTTTTCACTCCAAAATGGGCTTACTTTAAAAAAAAAAAAAAAAAAGTACCAAGCCTGGCAATTTTTACAGAGAAATAAACCCATGTTTCAGTGTGTCACAAAATAAAAAGTGAAAACCCTCCAATTTTGAGTCGTTTCCCCTTTCATTGCAAATATTTACACGCCTTGTACAGCTGCTGGCCTCTTTCCCCAGCCTAGCAAGGATTAAACACCATGCCTAGATCTTTTCTAGGTCCCTTCCCTCAGCTCACAGTTTATTGATTCAAACAAAAACTTGCAAATTAACACAAAACAAAGCTATTTCCCTGACCAACACAGGCCACAGGGGCAAGAGCCTCAATCCATACCCTTCTCTAGGTAGGCCATTCATCCAGTTTTAAGACAGACAGTGTTGCTTCTCTAGGGTTTGTCCCCTGTCCCGTACTGATGCAGAATCAAACACGGTTTGGTCTGATATCTGAAGAAGGATGCCATTTTGAAGAGTGATCTGGCCTGCACTGTGCCCTTAAGGGGGCGGACCACTTGTTACACACATCAATTGGGAAGGCACCTAAAATGGTATTCCAGTGTCCCAAGGATCTTGGTATATAAGGCAAATAGACTATCCCCAGACGTGTCTGACAACAATAACACAGTGCATCCTGCGTAAGGCTAAAAGAAACCATTTAAAACACAGCCCTCTTGGCTGACAGAGACTTGAAGGTTGAGCACTTCCTTTGTCTGGAGGCTAGGATTGCTACTGGCTCTTACTCTGACTGGGAGAATCCTTCACTGGATTTCTTCAACCTCCATGTTGCATCCCTCAGCAACTCTTTATGGTGCGATGCACATACGGAAAAATGTCCTGCGTGCTGTGATGAAAGATCTGTGGGAAAGAGCATTGCCCGAGAAACAGAACAAGCTAGTTTAGCTGCTTCCAAAGGAAGTGTCACAGAGCCAGGCATCTGGTTCTGATCCCTGCCGGGTTTCTTAAGAACGTTGGCAGCATTCTATGACGGATGGAACCCACACTGCACTGACGTCAGTGGGAGTTTTGCACTTGACATCCATGGATTTCACCCCACACGGGCCAGTGACGACAATGGGGCCCCATGGCAATTGTTCCATTGGTGGGCAGGAAAGTGCAGCAGGCCATCACTGGCGTTAGCAGGCAATACGATGGACTAGGTCTGCTGATGTCTCCCTTAGGCGGTAACGTAGTTTTATTGCAAAAAAAAAAATTAAAAAATCCTGTCGGTACTTTAAACCTAGGGTTGGATCCAGAGGTCTCTCCAGATGGGTGCAAAATTCCATTTCAATTTCTCTTCCTTCCAAGGACTGTAGCTGAGGACCGTAGACATTCAGTCCAGCTTCTCCTCCAAAGGGCTGCAGGCAAAGCCAAGTCCATGAGGTGTCAGGGGGCTTTATAGTTCTTCCCCTGCCACAAGCTGTTTCCTACTCAGAATTATTATTAGGCCAGTCTGAGCCTGGACTGAGAGCAGGCCCCCCTTGTGCTAGATGCTGCATGTGCACATGTAGCAAGAGACAGTCCCTGCCCCCAAAGACCATGCAATTTAAACAGACAAGACAGCCGGTTGGCAGGAAAAACACAGGTACTGGGATGGAAAATTACTTGTTCAAGGTCACACAGCAGGTCAGTGATGAAGCCGGGACTAGAATCAACAGCTCCCAAGTCCCACTCCAAGGTGCGATCCACTAGACCACCGTAAGTGTTTGTATTTGCTTATTTATTTTGATTTATCTGCCCCAGGGTGCACGGCTTATCATATTAAAGCTGCTTTAATGCAGATCCATGGTCCCATACCTTCAGGGGACCACAGCACCTCTCACGAGTAAGGAGGTTGCACAGAGATCAGGCGCTCTGGAGACGGATTGGCAATCCCCTGCCACGCTGCATTTCTGGAAATATTTACAGTTGCCTCCACGTACAGCGGATAATGGGCCCATCTGGAAACAGCGAGGCCCATGGGGAGCTGGAGGTGGTAGAGGCAATTCTGAGCTGAGGGAAAAATATGCATGGCTCCTAATAAAAGCCTTTGCAAGGGTGCAGCAAATGCCATGCTCATTGCACCAGCAATGGGAGAGGTGGGATGGGGCATAGCCTGGGGCCTGACACTGCATGACTTGAAAGTTGCCATACTTCCACAAAAAAACTTCAAAAGGAGACTTCAGCGTGAAACTGCAGAGCTGGAACTCATCTGCAAACTTGACACAATCAGACTGGGTCTGAAGAGGGACTTGGAATGGTTATCTCATTACAAGAAGTAATTGTCACTGTTCACACATTCTCATCTTCTAATCAAGGGTTGTGAATAAGCCTCAGCTATTCTAACTGAATTGACTTTGTTAGCACTTGCCCTCCCCATTGTTGTTTCTTACCCTTGGATGTATATATACATCTCCTATCCGTGAGTTCCACTTCATGCATCTGACGAAGTGGGTTGCAGCCCACGAAAGCTTATGCCCGCAGAAATGTGTGTTAGTCTTTAAAGTGCTACAGGACTCTCGTTGTTTTTGCATGCACCAATTAATCCTGCTACCCAGTTCTGTTTGGGGCTGTGTGTGATGTGGATATGATACACCTGCTGTTCTGTGCTCCTCAGCTCCTGGATTTGAGAAGGTCTGGACAAGACCCATGTGTCAGATGCAAGCTGAGCACTAGAGAACAGGGGCAGAGACCTAGCATCCCATCTTCCACCCCCTGCTCACACAGCTATTAGCAAGGGCTTGCCTGTCTGCTCATAGGTTCTGGGGGAGACTGGAGGAGGTACATTACCTGGCCAGCCTGATTCCCTCTCCCCCATGTCTCCTTGGGTTCTCCTTGAGAGAGGGCATGCTCAGCATCCAATTCCAGTCACCCTCTGCTGTAACTGTAACAGGAGCTGGGACTGGCTTGGGTTTTCCAGGGGAGAAGCCAACTCAGGCTCCATTTTATCCACCAAAATTCAAGGGAGAGGAGTGGATAAGAGGACCCCAGTTTGGGCCCATCTGTACTTAAAACAATTCCTTTGGCTACATGGACAGAAGCATCCAATTGGTAAGGAATAATGCTAGCGAGACAGTCACATTGTGTATTTCTCCGTGCTCCCTTCTAAAATCAGGCTGCTTCCAGCCAGCCTTTTCTTATGCCCAAGGTGTCCTTTACTTCACTGATCAAGCATTTCAAGTCCCTCTAAGATTGGAGAGTCTCATCAAAAGCAGCCCTCTAACCTCCAGGGTTAGCTACACAGACAAGCAGCCTTCCACACCACTGATCCAAAATGGAATTGTCTGGACACCTGTAAACACAGAGGGCCAATGTCTCAGCTGGTGTGACTCAGCATCACTCCACTGAAACTAATAGAGTAATGGTGATTTACAGCAGCTGGGATCTAGCCCCAGGTGTCTCACACAGGCACACACAAAACACCATAGCAGCTCACGCTCACCTACCTATACAGACACATAAATAATCCCCTACACCTCTATAACACTCAGTCCCTATGATACTCACACCTCAGAAGCAGAGATATACAAACACTCCCATCTGCAGTGTGTATACTCACATAGCATAATGACAGCACACACCAACACAGAGTTGCATAGGCTCATGCATATACCTACACACACACACACAGCCAAGAATGAACATGAGCACACACAACTGTATGCCATGCAAAGGTCACACGCACCTGACTGCTGTGTGATCATAAGGGAAGGCTCTATTTACCAAAGACTTCTTTTATAGCAGTTGGATTAGGATTAAAGATACAATTTGGGTTTCCCAAAATGCAGGGGTGTGGGGGCAGGGCGGTTCAGATCTGTCTACTCAACCATTTACAGCGGTGTTGATCCCAGGATATGAAAGAGACAGGGCGGGTGAGGGAATCTCTTTTATTGGATCAACCTCTGCTGTTGAAAGAGACAAGCTTTTGAGCCAGCTCTCTCTTTGTCTAGGCATTTGCACTTCACTCTCCCTCGTACCTGAGTGTCCTTTTAGTTTGGTCTCTTGAACAGATGTGGCCAGCTGTCAAGTACCATCTCCCTGCCCTGTCTACGCAGTGTTCCTTTCTAGAAGAGTCTTGTTAGGATGCTCACTACTCCTCATTCTCCACTGGTATTTCCCCTCTCTTTTATTCACAGATAGCAACCAACGGGGTCATGTTGTATTTTCCTGTGATCTTCTATCTTTGGCTGGGTTTCTTTTTGGAGTTCCGACAGGCATATCCTACTACATAGCCACCAAATTGTCCTCTGAACTTCCCCCAAGTGCAGGAGCGTTTAGATCCAGGGTGATGGTTCAGGCCCATCTCTAGCAATTTATTGTGTAGGGAAGAAAAGAAGCAAAAGAATAGTTCCAACTTTACCTTCCTCTCCCATTCAGTTGCTCTATTTCCACCAAAGGATCTCCAGCTGATTTATTTAAATTTCCCTGTGCTGATCTGAACCCTCTTGGTAGTATTCCCATGAGTGGTCAGCTGGCTGTTTCACACCATTTACTGGAGTTTCAGGAGAAGGAAAAAGAAATCATGTGACCTGAGGGAATAGAGAATCAAAGCCAAGCTGCTGTACTGAGAACAATCAAAGTTGAGACACAGGTACTCTTGGCAGGAATCCCTTCTCCTGAGAGCTGGAACAATCCCTTTCACACACTGAGACAGCAATACCTTGGGGAAAGAAGCACTGTGCCAGGAGCAATATTGTTAGTTCATTAATTTGTGTCATTGCGTTGTGATGTTTTCTAGGAGTGTCATCCAGCCAGGTTCACCCTGAAAAATTCCTTCTCCCAACTCTGGCTTTTTCTTTTTTTTATTTTGCAATCAGGCCAGTCCACAGAATGGACTTTGATTAATAGTTAGGAGGGATTTTTTTTGTTTGTTTGTTTTGGCCTTTGCTATTAGAGGAGAAATCAGATAGGAAGAGGCCTGTGGTGTGTGCCTAGCAGAGATCGTGCAGTGTGCTTCCCAGAGCGCAAATTGCAACCATTTACCCAGGACGAAGAGAACCCACTATAGCACTGTCTACAAAAGACAACAAAGCCCCTTACAGCAGCCAGCCCACAAAACACAGGAGTAATATGTCGGCTAGAAACCACACAGCTCCGACCTGGCCCACTACTGGGGATCAGGTGGCAGGACTCAGGAGTCAGACTGTTTACCCGAGTGAGTGGCTGACTCCCAGGTCTCCCTCCCAACAGATCACTCCATAGAGCATGTCAGAAAGACAGACAGACAGACAGACAGACAGACCTTTGTATGGACCAGACCCCAAAGGTTTCCATCCTGCAAAGCCATCAACAAAAACAACTTCTACTTCTCTCCTGTATACATGACAGCTCCAGTTGAAATGCACCTAGCATCGTGTGCCCTCTTGCCTTCCTCACCTGGTGTAGCTGGTGCCAGAGGACCAGTCACAAGGGCCGGGCTGGCTGCAGAACAGAGGGATGGTTCTCTCTTTCACTGTCAGGGGACACTGAATGTTCCCCTCTGCCGTTGCTGTTAAGCTGGTGAGAGAAATACACTGGTGTACTGAAGTTCTGGTGCCCCTGTATGAAAGTGCTTTATTCAGCCTTGGCACTGTGACCGCTGCCCTTCATCCTGGCTTGCCCACAAGAGCAAGATTAAAGTGTCTCCAGCTGGGATCTCAAAAACTGAGACATCCAAGCCCAGCGGCCATGCTTGAAAATTGTCACTGTAAGTTATCCGTGCCTCAGTTTCCCCATCCATAAAAAGGGGATGATGATGTTCACTCATTCTTGTATGGCCCTAGCTCAGGTCTTGGCTGAGATGGGCTTCTTCCACTAGTTGGTCAAGTCCAGTGTAGTATCTTTCCACACTGACTCGTTTCCCTGTGTCTATGACGCAGGCTCTAAAGGTGTCCACCATGCATAAAACACAACTTCAAGGAGAGGCGGGGAGAGACACTCATCACGGGCAGCCACTTATAGACCATACAGGACACAGGGCTCAGGTACGGCATCTACAGGGCATGTAGAGATTAGAGACCAGGATCGGCCCATCCCCAAAGTCTGGGTGGGAGTTAGGATCCCATTTCAGCTCATTACTAAGCTGTGTTCAGAGCCAGAATTTTAGAGTGGAGGAAGGAAACAGGGCCTGCTCCCTGCAAATGAGGAGCATCGACTACTGGTCAGCCAGTGGAATAGCTTTCCCATCGGGTTCATATGAGGTCGCTCCTCCAGCCTATCCCGACTTTCTTTAATAGCGCTCATGCACTCACCATACACCCGCGGCTTGTCCAGTATTCTCACCACCCCCGGAGAGCAGCCCCAGCCCTGAGACACCTTCCTTCAGAAAAAAATTCCAGATCCACGCTCACGTGGGATGTTAGCGAGCATCAAGGTGCCTGCACTTTCTACTGTATCCCGATGCAACTTCAGCTCGGGAGGGAGCATGACCTGCAGAACACAGGCCAGGGAGCCAGGACTCCTGGGATCGAGTCCCGCCGTTGCCCCTGAACCACTGAGTGCTCTGAGGAGATTCAGTTGAGAGCACTGTGCCTCCGTTTCCCCATCTGTAAAATGAAGGTGGTGATAGTTACCCAGCCTGACAAGAATATTACGAAGATGAATGCCGTAATGCTTGGGAAAGGTTTTCAAATCCTTGGAGGGGAGCAGTGGAGAAATAGCAGTGTTATGAGCAACGCAAAACTATAGAAAGCTTGTGCTATTCTGGGCTATGTATGTAAATGCTTTCACGTCACAGAGCTGGGCAGGGTACAGAACTGATGCAAATGCATTTAGACTGCTGCGTTCAGCTGTGGGGAGTCTTTAGTATTCTCAGAGTATACGAGAGAAGAACAGAACTGTAGTGAATCCAAAGCTGGCCGGACACAGCCCGAGGGCCAGATTCTCTGCTGAAGCAAATGGGCCTGGTGCCACCGAAATCAACACACAGGAATGGAATCACAGGGCTTCTCTCTGGCTCCAGCGCTCCCAAATTGGCTAGCGCAGATCACAACACCATTGCCGCTCAAAGCCCCAGCCAAACTTGGGCAGTCCTGGAATGAACCGTAGACTACACTATATTCCTGGTGCTTTAAAAATAAAAGTCAGCAAATTGGAGGGGATCTAGGGAAAGGAGATAAAGATGATTAAGGATTTAGAAGGATTGACCTATGAGAAAAGATTAAAGGGACTAATTATGTACAGCTCAGATAAAGGATGAGTAAAGAGGTGATTTAATAACAGACTGCAAATAGTTGGAGGGTGTCAACATTAAGGAAAGGGGAGGAATTGTTTAGGGCAGTTCAATGAGGAATTACGAGAAGTAATGGGATGAAATTGAGCAAAGGGGAAAGTTAACCAGGCTGTTAGGAAGAAGTGACTTGACAATAAGGGGTGGAATTTTCAAGAGTTCAGGTGATGTAGGAGTCCCATTGAAATGCCACAGGATTTATGCTCCTAAATAACTTATGGCCTGATTTACAAAGGTATTTAGGCTCCTAAGGTGCAGCTAGGCATCTGAAGGGATTGATAAAAGTGCTGACAGTGGTTTTCAACCTTTTTTCATTTGCAGACCCCTAAAAAATTTTGAATGGAGGTGCAGACCCCTTTGGAAATCTTACACAGTCTGCAGACCCCTCAGATCACGGTGGAAAACCACTGTTCTATGGTAATGACAATCTTTCGCAGACCACTTAGACATAATCTGTGGACCGCCAGGAGTCCAAGGACCACAGGTGGAAAACCACTGCCCTAGCAGATTACATGCCAGATTTCAATAGGAGTAGGGTGCCCAATCTGCTTCGGTGCTTTGGAAACTCCTACCTACTGCCTATCTGCATCTTTGCACTCAATGACTTTGAAAATCTGGCCCTAAGACTCTTGTAAAGTCCCCCTCAAGGTCTGAAAAGACTTCAGAAGTGGATCGCCAGGGAGGGAGCCATGACCCTGGAGTTATTGAAAAAGCAGAGTGGCTGATGCACTTGGGAATGTTTTGTAGGAAACAATCCTGCCTTGTCAGGATATTATTAATTATTATTATTATGTATTCATTTTCACCGTCAGTGTGAAAGCCAATGAGACAGACTCCCAAATGCCTAAATCACTTTTAAGAATGCACTTCGGCACCCTGTGTCACTCTGGGAATATCTTTGCTGCTCAGGCAAATTGGGCGATCAGCTCTGAACACTGGAGTTAGCCTCGCTCACTACAAAGCAGAGCAGAGTTACTGTCCCTTTGCTGGGGCTGCACTCACCTGCATGTCTTGCCAGGATTTCTGGGAACACATCCCAGGGGTCTTTGTGCTGCAATAAGATGAGTCGCTCTGTGATTCTTTCCAACTCTTAGTGAATTGTGGGAGAATTTGTTTGTCTTTCTGGGGGGAATTCTGGGAAGGCACAGCTTTTGAATGGTTAGCCTGTATCTGCACCGCAGCGTGGGTGGGTTACCAGCCGGAGTGAAAGTCTTACTCAGGTTTTAGCCTATACTCCAGCCAAGCCAGCTAGCCTGGGTTTAAAGTACCACTAAACTCGGGTGA
This sequence comes from Emydura macquarii macquarii, assembly GCF_026122565.2. Lineage (NCBI taxonomy): Eukaryota > Metazoa > Chordata > Testudines > Chelidae > Emydura > Emydura macquarii. Next base: position 14,418,759 of record NW_027130828.1, read on the forward strand.
GAGGTGTCACAGCTCAGGGCAACTTCTGTATTTCCCCCTCATGGTCCAAGAACAGCACCCACACTTAGGCTTCTGGCTCCCTGAGCCGTTACCTCTGTTGTACAAAGACTCATGTCTCTCTCCTTCCTGAGCGGGGTATTTCCAGGCTGCACAGTTCCCCTCCGACCCTGAATCCCGCAGCAAGTCCAACTGCCTAAGCAGGCCTGCTTTGCATTCCTCCTCAGAGACAGTAAACAGTGTAATTGCCCCAGTTAAGTTACCATGCAGCCCTCTAAGCAAGCACATTAATTCCTATGGTAAAAGCATTACAGAGAAAACATATTAAAAGAATAAAAGAACCTGCACACCTGCTAATAAACTTGCCAGAGATCACCCCAGCTTCAACAAGGATTTGGGAATGTGCACAGTCCTTCAAACCCCACCAAGGGGCTTTTCTGGGATTACCCATTCAGAACCACTTTCACTCAGAACAAGCACTGCCATGAATTTGAGAGTCTCTTCTTTATACAGTTTGGGTCTGGGATCTGTCATCACATAACAGGTTTTCAGCAGAACAAAGGTCCTCTTCTCCTCAGGAAGCTTCAAAGGCTAAGTTCTTGCATACCTGGAGGCGTTTTCCTTTGTGTATACCTCCCACTAGAGACTTCCTGGGAAACCCACTCAACTTTAAAGACCTCGCATTGTTTCAAATACTCTTTTGAAAGTCATAGCACTTCCCACAGTTTACATTAGTCAGGTCTCCTCTCTCGAGATGTTACATACAATTTCATAATAATACATAAACATTTGCATTTTTAATATAACAACTTCCTAAAATACTTAATCATAATTCAATAAAATGTGTCCAGGACATTTAAAGCCCCACTCAACTGGCGTGAGAAGGTTTTGTGTGGGGATGGAGGAGGGGATGGAAGAACACCCAAGTAAGAGCCTGGATTAACGATACAATACACACAGACCCTTTGGAGCTTTGGCAAATGTAATGCTTGGTCCCTATAGTGGTCCCTCGCTCTCAAGAGAGGAGGGAGGCCATTCCGCCTCACTGCATCAGGCAACAGTAGTCAGCCTGGGGCCCTGCTAGCTGGGGCTGATCAACAAGCAGTCTATAGCTCACAGCCTCCTATCTGGGGCAAACAACAGTTAACTGTCTGGGGCTCCCTAGAAGAGACATCTGCCTCCTTCCCTGGTGCAACTGAGCTGCAGGGCCCTCCCTTTATACTTCCTGCCCCGCCCTGGTACTTCCGGCAAGGTGGCCAGGGAAGGTTTGGCTCCACAGACAGTGGTCCCTCACTCTCAAGTCCGGAGGGAGGCCATTCCGCTTCACTATAGTCCCTGCCCAAGAGAGCTCACAATCTAATTGCAGACGTGTCACATTCTAGGGCTGGATCTGAATTTCCCCGGGGTTTGGGGGCGGGTGACATAGTGGATTGATTAACAAAAATTAGGGATGGGGTGGGGTGAGTGTCAGGGTTCCAGGAATAAGAGCACAAGATTATTCCACTGGGGCATGAGTGGAGCTAGTCAGGAAATATTTAGTAAAACTTCCATTGGTCAGAAAATGCCAAGCATCAAAAACCAAACCTCTTTGCAGGAACGCATCAGTTTCAATGAAATGTTTGTCAGGAAGGTCTCTTACATCTGGGATGAAATTTCTGGTCCAAGCCAGAGAGCACGACTCACTAGCCAGTAGCCGAGTGATTATGGCACTCACTCAAGTGTGTCCAGTGGTTTTAGATGTCTCCTTTTTTGGGATCCCAGCTGGAGACACCGTACTCTTCCCATTGTGGGCAACCATTATGAAGGAAAACTGTCTTATTGTCTGGAGCAGTCAAGTGGAAGACCCGCGTTCAAGTTCCTCCTCTGAATTAGACTTGAACTTGAGTTTCACATGAATTTCCTAACCACTGAGCTATTGACTATTGTGGCATGGATCTCTCTTGCACACACACACACACACACACTCTCCCTCAGGAAAAATTCTGAAAGCTCTTGACTATGGCCCAGTGTGGAATGGGAATTTCTTTGAAATCTGCACATCTTTGTACCACAGAAAAACTATTTCTCACCCAGCTCTATTCATAAGCGCATCTCCTTAGTTCTCTGGAATCCCTAACGGAGTGTACAGGTCTGCAGCAGCACTATATGGTATTGCAACAGTTCTTGCAAGATAATTAGTCCAATGGAAACTATAGGGCACTGTGCTGCAATCCAGCTGTGGCACAGATGTGAAGGGAGGCAGTGTGAGGAGGTTCTACCTTCATGTAAGGACAGATCAGCGTGGCAGTGAACAGAGATAGCTCGACCTTGCTCCTTGCAGGGAAAGAATCACGCAGAAAGTGTCAGGGAGTCAGGGACAGTTCACAAGGTGTAGAGAAGCAGTGAAGGGAAGCAACCTGCTCCATCTTGATTGATGATGCAACATGCATCTCCTCCATCCCTAGGAGAGACCATGGAGTACTTTCTCCTAGTCCTTTCCCTAGGGCTGCTGGTACAGGCCCACCTTGCCCCCTACACAGACCTGCAAACCACTCAGCTGAGCCCAGAGAGCAGGGATGCCTTTTTCCAAAGTTTGGAAGTCACATAGAAAGCATTTGCTTTCTTCATTATGACCACGCGTGTGTAGAAATGCTCAACTAAATGCCAGTGTTACCAAAGCAAAATCTCACCTGCTACCTGCCTGTTTTATTGCCATAGCCACTGCCACTGCAAGTTTAGCTGCTATATTAAAATTTAAGAACACAGTAATAATAGAAGAGGTGGGTGACTTGCACTTGTTTTCCCCTAAAGAATCCTTCAGGGCAAATATTCTGCAGACAGTTTTCAATACACAACAATCCATTGTAGCCTTAAAAAAAGAAATCAAATCATTGCTTTAAAATTCTGACTTCTAGAGGCTGGTTTAACCCTTTGATGCCACTCACATCTGCTTGAAACAATACAACAGGGGAAAGTTAAACACAAAAATAAATGGCCAGGGTTGCCATGGAAACATAAGTGGAAGGAAATTGAAAGTCAATTTAAAGACTAACTTCATGTTCAGTTTTAAAAATAGTACTTTTATACCGAAATGGAACATTTTTCAAACCCCTGTTGGCCTGCATCAAATAAACTGGGTTGGCTGCTGGGTAAATCAGTCGATACTGGATGTTCAGTTTGTGGTAATGGAAACTGTGTGGTCCTCAAGTATATATTGAGTAAAGACCTGCTCTCGAGGGGTTAACCATATATTCTGTTCTCAGACGTACTGTAAATCCCTTATTTATAATTATCACACAGGCTAGCACATATGCAAGCACACACATACACACACACACACGCACACTTAAGTCCCTGGTGTGAAATGATACTAGGTCATTAATGATTCCAGGTCACTTCTATTCAGATGGATTTTTTTGGATTGAAGAAAATATAATGCACCTACCTGGTTCTATTCAGAGAGGACTGTGTTTGAATTGTGCGAAAAACTGGTCATGAACTGCATGCCAATTAAAAACTGGGTTTTGACTTAGCCTGTTTGTCTCCCCACACACACACACACACACACCTTTGTTATCTGCTTGGAGTGAACATTTGTGAAACAGGAGTTTTGTTTTTATCATCATTAGCAAACAGCTATTCGGGAGCTTGCAGCCAAGATTCTTTTAACAAAGAAATGTGTTTTGCACAGCAATGAAATTCATTTCAGTCAGGAGAGGAAGTAGAAAGTAAAGGTTAGTTCAGCCAACAGGAGACAGAAACAAGGTCATGTGACGAGGGCCCAATCCACTATCCCTCGACTCGGGTTTTGGCAGACATCTTAACTTGTATTGTACAAAGTTAGGGGGCTGTCTTCCAAATGGGTCTCTTCACACAGCGCTGTACAGCTGGGCAGGGTGACTGAAGTAAACACAGCAGCATAACTGAGAGCAGAATTGTCCATCTGTGTTTGAAAAGAAGCCCTGGCACTGTAGCTGTGATATCAGACTGATGCTGCTATGACCACCTAATGTCAGTTTTATATCTATGCTGCCATGTGACCGCACCACTGTGCCCATTCTCTCCCTCTTCTTTGCTGTTCTTTCTTCCTACTCTGCCTCTTGCACATTACACACTGGCTTACTTGACATTCACAAAGGAGGAGGGCTAATTCTACTGGCAAGCCAGTAAGGGTCATTCCTTCAGCTGTAAGGTGGTGGAGGCCCATGATTTTTCAGACAAAGTTCTTGGGCGCTATTCTCAACACTGCACTTGTGCAGTACCTGGATTGGCTATACATTGTTACATCCTCGCTCGATCCGCCCACCACTAAACCCCGTTCATTTCCTTCTCCCACTCTGACCTTGTTGGCATCTTCTCCGCACCTCTCCTTACACCTGCCATTCCCCTCTGGTCTTCTCAGGTATCAAACAGCCTCCTGCTTCTCATTCCAAATGATACGCTTGTCCCACAAGCCCTTTCAAACAACTCCCACTGAGTCCAGAATCTATATTCCAGTCCACACCCTGCACCACTTTTCACTTTGCTCTGTTGCCCCTTGTAGCATGTATGTTCGAAATAGGTATGGATGAACTGCATAACACTCAAGGTTTTGTGAACATCACAGGCGACTTTCTGGGGAGTCAGAAATCTAGCCTGAGTTTGTGATCCTTTTTCTCCATTATCTACAGCCCACATTTATTTTTCAGTTAAAACAAACACAACAACCACATGTCTTTTTCTAGCTAAATGGAAGCCTATATGTTAGAGAATAGGAGAGCCGCCTCTGCTCACACACATCCAAAAGCGTACTGCGTAAATGGGTGCCCTGTACATGGTATATAGACAGTGGATAACATTTTCAAAGGGCCCAGCTTATCAAACATATGTAGGTGCCTATCTCCCATTGATATCAAATGGGAGATGGGTTGCAAATCTGAGCCCAAGTGACTTAAGAGCCTAAGATCCATTTACAAAAGTGATGTAGACATTAGGAGCCTAAATCTCATTGACTTTCAGCTACTAAATTCCTAAGGCCCAGATTTTTTAGGTGCCTAAAGATACAAAGAGGGGCTTAGTATGGTTTTCGAAAGGGACTTAGGCACCTCACTCCCATTAATGGGGTAAGGCCCTTCAGAAAATCACACTAGGTGCCTATCTGCATCTTTAGAAGCTGGTGCACCTTTGAAAATCTGGCCCTAAACCACTTTTGAAAAAAAATGGAACTTACGCTCCTAAATTACATATGTACTTTTGAATAACATTCCCTGTATCTTTTCAGTACAGTCGCTCCCTCCTTCACTCTTCTCCTTTTCCCAGAGACTCTTCAGCCCAGATGATGTCCAAATCCAGCTTTCTAACCCACAATATCTGAGTGAGTTTGAAATTGGGCAAAATGAATTAACCAGTCCCTTTTTGGAACTCTGTTACCTGGGTCTAACCAGCATCTTCCTTTAGCGTGTCTGTGATGAACACATTCTAAAGATGTAGAAAGTAATCTGTGATAACAGCAGGATTCCTGGCATCCCTCGTAGACCCTTCATGCAGCCCGATGAAGGTCTTTTTAAAAATGGTTGTGTGCTGCTCTATGGGAATTTTCAGGTGCCATGTAATACACAGTATGTAAGATTCTAATCACGGCTGCCTCGCTAAGAGAAAAGTTCAGAGTTTAGCTGAGAGGCAGTGGCCCCATTTTCGCAGCAATAGCAATATTCTACAGATGTCAGGGGTGCATGTATTGCTGTCGTTACCCTACGCTGCATTGCAAGTAATTTGGATTTCAGATGCAAAGAGCTGTAATAAAGTGCATGTCCGTCACTGATATGTCCCACTAAGCCAAGGGAAATGAATCCATTTCACGTATCCCAAGGAATCAGCTCTCAGCTTCGTCAGGAGATAACTACACACCGACGAGCCTGCTCAGGCTTGTGGAACTAACACAGGTGACAGCAGCCGCAAAGTAATATTTGCATGACAGATGACTGTGCTGCATACGCCTCCCTTCCATTGAATGGGCCCAGCCTTCCCAAACTCTTGTCACCCCGGGCTCCTGGGAGCAGGCCGAACAAGAAGATTAAAAGCAAATGAGGGGTTTCCACCAGGATTGATCTGTCTCTGTTGCATATGCTCCCACACACCAAGTCACATGAGGTTCCATACACTCCCAGAGACACTGTCACAGTGTCATACGTTTGCACACACTCATGGAGTAACATGCACACGGTCAGATGCTGTCACATAGAGAACCTTGTACCTATCCACACACGCACAGGCCAGGCCCCTGGTCCCAGTTCCCAACATGGCAAAGGGAAGAAAAGAGCAGCACCCAGGCCCTCTGCCCTGCAAGGACCCTGCCCCTGGACACCCGTGCTACTGCTCCACATTGGCAGGAGACCCAGGACAGCTTGGCTTATTGCTGTGCTTCTCTCTGGGAGTTGAGAATGAGAAGTCTCTCCATGGCCTCAGGCTGGGCCCTCTGAGCTGGGCAGGTGTCTCCTTTTCAAGGCTTGACAGGTGCAGTGGGGCGGGGCCACATGAGCTCACAGGTGCTCTTTAACCCCTTCCTGTCTAATGTTGGGTTTGTACACTCCATCGCACCTGGCCACCGCTGAATCCCTGTTGCTAGCAAATATCCGTCGCTCATCTGAGAACTTCCAGGGCTGTCCAACGGACTCTTAAAGAAGGTCCAGTTGAACTGCAGACCGGCTTTGTAAGACAAGATGCAATGGCCCTATCAGGCAATCCCTAGGACAGTTGGCTTCCATGAAGCACGGTGAAGCAGAAAAAGATGTCCCTTCAACACCACATCATGAGTTACCCACGTGAAACACCTGCTTGAGCACAGTCAGCATACACACAGCTACACGTTTCCACACGATGCCCTTTGTCACCCATGTGCCTGCTTAAATGCATGTTTTCAGATGCTGACACACGTGTCTACGTGTTTCTTTACACACACGTCTGCATACACGTCCAGACTTGTGTGTCCACAACAAGACAGCTATGGCCACAGAACTATCCCTGCACAGCCATGTTGCCATCCAGACGCCCAAACATACGTTGTCCACACACTTAGATAGTGCAGCTGGCAAGTGACAAAGCACACACACAGCTACGCACACACGCTGTACGCAGTCCTGTTGCCTGTGGAAATGAGCAGCGGGGGCCTCTTGTTTCGCGCATCTCCCTGTGCACTTAATCCTGCCAGAAAATAAGAAACCAAAACCAAAACCGGAGCCCACTTCTTGTTAAATACCATTAAAAGCAGAACCAGTGTTAAAAAAACCCAGCACAATAGCCCTGGCTGAAGGTTGAAGCCACCTTGAGTGCCATCCTGGGAAAAAGCAGATTCTTCTCTCTGCTTCTCTGTCAGCTCTACTTTGCATCAAAATCTCCTTTGTATGTCACGGAGTTATTCAAGTTGTGGACCGCGGTGCAAAGTGTTAGCAACGGGGTTGTCCAGGAAGCTCTCCATGAAAACGCTGCCCTTGACAAATGCCGCTGACCAAGACCCAAAGAACCTCACCCCCTGCCTTTCTTTTGTTTTGTTTTGCATCCCATCATGATTTAAAGCGAGCAAATAATATCCCCTTCTTGACGGGCTTTTGCATCTTTTATTCAGCAGCTCCAGAAGTAAGTGATCTCTAGCAGGCAAATCTGGGGATGCTTCTGTCTCGCCCTCAGTCTATTCACGTCCCGAGGCCTGTGGTGCCTTCGTTTTTTAAAAAATATTCCCTTTCACCAGCAGAAGCAGCGATCGTGGGGTAGTCAGCTCCTCAGACTCTGCTCAGCCTTCTCCATTTACAGCACTTCCCTTCCAGCTTCCAGGAGGAGATGGGGAGGGCAGTGGCCAAATGCCAGACCTTGAGTAGGGCCAGCTGGGTGATAGTTAGATGTGTGGAGGGAAGAAATGACTAGAAAAGAGGAAACCTCTCCACATGGCCATGGGGCAACTATGGAGTTATGAAAGAGTCTATTTCAGCCCAGTGGCTGAAGGTGGGCACTTACACAGCTCTCCTACAGGGGAATGGGCAGAAAGCGAGATGCTACATCGCTTCCCGGTGGAACTGCACCAGTTCCACTACACAGGAGCCCTCCACAGCTGCGGAGGAAGGGATGAGTCTGCCTCAATGGGTCACTAACAATGGGACATTCCCTCAGGGTCTGGGAGCAGCCAGTAACCTCCAGGCCTCGCTCCTTCCCAGCACCTAGTCCTTGGAGACACAGGTTTGGAACCCAGTGGGTACTGATCATTTCCTTTGAGGGTCTGAACGCTCCGGCTAAGTGGTATTGTCGTTCCTGGTTTCCATCTGGGTCCGGAAGCCAGATTCTCTGGCCCAGCCAAGCTGTGCTCCCAGAGTGATGGGAAGGGACCAGATGGGAACAGAGCACACAGGAATAATTGGGGCAGGCACAGCAGAGCTCTCAGGGCAAAACCCACTGGCCATATTCCCAATAAGGGAGGAGGGGGTGGACGTGGTGGCGAGAGGAGGGTCTATCAATGGATTGTTTTTAAATAAGTATGACATTAAAGAGGCTGATTAGCAACCAGATAGTGTGGTGGGGGGCTTCTTAGCTGGGCAGACAGACAGACAGACAAAGTTAGGTCACCCTTGGCTTCTACTGCCCTTGAAAGTTTCAAGATTTACCCTCAGATCCTCCCTGACGACAAACTGAAAAGCACCCAGCAGCTTCTTCCTCAGAGCCAAATCCTGCTCTCTGTCACAGCAGTGTAAATCCAGGGTCATTCCTCTGAAGTCAGTGGAAGTAAATCTGGAGTAATCCTATTGCACCATTGTAAGTGACAGCAGAATTAGTCCGACACAACCTTCCACTAACTTGTTCAGTGACAGAGAGAGGATGGTGAGACAACCTGTACCCAAAAAGGGGACAGTGGGTTGGCTTAGTGAACAAGAAGGGCTGATTTGAAGGGGTTTAGCCTGTAGTCACAGACAAGCAGTCCCATGGAAAGGATCCTGAAACCTCAGTCACGGGTGGTCTGACAGTCGAATGACGATTCCAAGAGAAGGGCTGATTGCAGGCCGATTTAGCCCTCAGCCACAGACACTCCAGGATGTGGAGCGAGCCGGAGGGAACTGCCCTGAGGGGGAGCTGTTCTGTGTCAGTCAGCCCCACAGCGGGAAAGTGGAGTCAAGGAGCCAAAAGTGCCATGTTCAAGGGATCTAGCCCTTGGGCAGAGACAGCCTAACATTCAGTACGGGGGCATGGAGCAGGAACAGCTGATAGCCCTCAGAGCTGGTGGTATCTGAGCACCTCACCAATCAATAGATTTCACCCTCACAGCACCTCCTGGAAGCCATGATCCCTGACGGGGAACTGAGGCACATTTAGTGACTTGCACAAGGTCACACGAGAAGTCCATGACAGAGCTGGCAATTGAACCCACCCAAGCTCCCAGAATCTCAGTCAGCACCCTCTCCACTAGACCAGCCAGCTCCCTCCGGGACAGAGCCATTCACCCCTCATTCAATCCGGTACCGAGCAACCCTTCCCCTGCAAGAGTGCAGAGACCTGATTTTCCAGGGGATTAACTCCAGCGAGGCTGCCATTCCAGCCCCACCCCAGAAGGAATCCAGATGCTGCAGTATGGGAAGAGGCCACCAAGCTACCCTGCTTGTTTCCGTTCCAGTTTAATAAGAGGCGATGCGCACCCACGGGCCCCTTGTGGTTACATTGAACTGAATAGCCAGATAATAGAAAAATCACCCGGACTTATTACAGTCTAATCAGGTCCACTCCATTGTCCTCCGGCAAACTGTATGCAGCAGCGAGTTTAAGGGATCTCCGAAGGAATTAATTGTTAGTTAGTGGAAGCAAAAGATGACAGGGGAATTATTGCTAATCCCACATTGGGGCCAAACCACTCCGGAGGATTTAAAGAATAGTTTTTTTTTTAAGAAAAGGAGAGGATCTTCTTTTCATAAGTGCCAGTGCCGATCTGTTTCCCTCTCCTCCCTGTCTGACATTGCACCAGACAGACACCAGGAATCTGAAAAGAATGAAAGAGAAGAGAAAGGGGGGGAAACAACAAAGATAAGAGATAAAGCCGGGAGATTAGACTTGCACTGAAGCTCCACGTTAGCCGCTCAGGGAGTGTAGGCACCAATTAAATCTTCGCCTCCCAACAGCACGCCATTGTTATTTACATAGTACTGAAGATATTGAGATAAGCGAACATGATATTACCGGCTTGGAGGCAGCAGGTACAGGACAGAGAGACATCTTGTGATTGGGACCTGATCATGGAATTGCCGGGATGTTCTTTGAAGGGCCTGTGGCTGCGGTTCTGAGGCCAGACTCTCCATTGGTGTAAATTAGCACAGTTACACTTGAAATGAATGCAGCTACTCTCATTTCACCTGGCCTATGGGCTGTAATTAATGGCTCCAGAGCAACATTCCCAGAAAGAAAAGAAACAAAACAAAATTCTCCCTCTGGGTCCGCGCCCCAGATGCTGCTGATAGAAAGATGCAAGCACGATGCATTTTGTGTCCCACCTCGGTAGTTTCTGGAGCTTCCCAGATCTTGCCTCCTTTGTCACATCCAGTGAAGAGGGACAGGAGCAGAGGATAGCACGTAGCTAGTCCTGTAGCAGGAATTCATCCCAGCTGAAGTTTACCCTTGGGCAGAGGCCCTGCACAAGGTCTGTCTGCCACTTAATCTCTAATTCGAGGCCGTAAGTGGTACCTAGGCCCTTGTCCTGGGATAATGTAGGGCAAATGGAGTAGGACTGATGCCCACCATGTGTGGGCTCGATTCAGGAAAGTATTGAAGCACGTGCCTATGTGTAAGCATGTCAGCAGTCCCACTGGAGTCACATGGGGAAAATCATCTCTTTAAAGTTAGCCACATGCTTAATTACCTTGCTGAATCAGGGATTGTGTACACACGAAATGGCTGCAGTACGGGAGCAGTGGAGCAAAGTTTCCAAAAGCTCCCAGGCCAATGTGCCTAAGCCCTGATCTGGGGAGGCCAACTCTAAGAGAAGAGGGGGAGTTTTGGCCTCTAGACCCTGCCCTCCATGCTGAGGGCAGCAGCTGGTACTGAGCGATAGGCGCTGTGCAAATGTAACCCCACAGGTGCCAGTGAGTGCTAATGGTGATTTTGTCCTGGATGATTCGTAGACTATGCCTGGCACTGCAGGCCTCTGGAAAGCTTTCCTCTGACTTCTTTCCTTCCCCCGTAACCCTTTGTGAATATAGTTTGATGATGGAGCCCAGATCATACCACAGGTCACGCTAGCTTTGGCAGAAGGAGGTCAGCTGAGGGCTAGGAGGATGCAGGAATGTATTCTGTTTGTGGGGCTGTTTATGTCTGAGGTGGAGTTTGGCTTGAATGATAAGCTGTCCAGCCCCTGGGGGATTTAAATCTTTGTATAATTACACATCTGTACCTAGAGATCGGGCGAGGTGCACCTTACAGGAAGGGGAATAACTAACTATACTGCGACTGAGTTTTGTAGGTATCATTAAGTTCTGTCTTTCTCAAAGTGCCTGTTGATGCTCATGTGATAAATCAAAATCTGAACATGACGCAGGTGGCATGGCATGAACACACCTGGCAATGCACCAGACGTAGCGACTGGCCCAGCTGGGGAGCTGGGATGGGATGTCTTTGCCCTTCAACACCCGGTCTCTTCAGGGGATGTTGCTTGTCACTTGATTCCAGCCACCTGCCCGGCAAAGTTAGGTCTGGCAGAGATCTCAAAGGATTCCATCTCCAGCAACTTCCACACTGGCAGAAAATGTCTTGTAACCGGGCAGCCCTGCTCCCACAAGCCTCAGGGATTGAGCCACCACCCAGCTTGGGTTCAGGGCAGCATCAACCAAGTCCTGAAGGCAGAACACGCTGAGAACGGGAGCACAAACATGGAGCTAAGGAGACTAGTCAGCTGCGATGCTGCTTCTGCTTCTCTCCTGAGCAGGAGTGATCCGATGGAGAGACAGATTAAATCATTCTGATTGTGGTTTCTAAGGTCATACGTAACAAGAGCGGGTCCTGTTCAGAACATGTGTGAGGATTCTGCAATGAACACAGCGTGGACTGCACACGCAAGCAGGCTGCAGGACAAGAGTTTCATTTGCATTTAAATAGATTTGAAGGGTGACTCGGTCTCTCTCTTTCCATTCACCACGTGGCCAGGAGCAGGCTGATTAATGCAGGTAATGAAAAATAGCCCAGGCTAATCCATTCTGCTCTGACTGCTGATACCGATGGAGAGAAACATGCAAACAACCATATAATTTTACACTGTTTTGGACTGGAATTTATAGAGGGCATGCCCTGTGGAGACAGATATTCAAGTGCCAGCCACTACCAGCAGGACTCAGCATAGGGAATAGTGTAGGAGCACTAAGTGAAAAGCTCTCAGCTCCGGCAAACCGAGCCTCTCTCTGCAAAGCTACGGAGTCGCTCTCCAGCCTTTCCCTCCACCAGTCATGTAGGGAATGGCCGGAGGGAGCTTGATTAGCAGAAGCCACTGCAGCCCCAGTCTCTCTAAGGGTACGTCTACAGTGAAATTTGAGGGGTGATTGCAGTGCGGGTAGCTGTCCCCGCACTAGCTTTGTCCATGCTAGGATGGCTAAAAATAGCAGCGCAGCTGCGGTGGGGCAGGCTTCGGCATGGGTTGTACAAGCTGGATGGGGCCCTCAGCTACGTACTTGCATGGCAGCACACACGGCTGCAGCTACGGCTATTTTTAGCAATGCTAGGCCAGGTCCACACTTACCTGGAAATTCAGCGGCATAATACTCTGCGTAGCTTGCGTAACTCCCGTCGCCTTCGTCACTCCTCTTCTACGCGGCGTCTTTGCTGCGTTCCTGTCGATGCAGCGCTGCGCCACTTGAGGGGGTGGTTTGATGGCATCGACGTCTGGGTCGACTGAGCGGGTCTTCACTGACCGCTCAATCGATCCGGATAGATCAATCTGCTAGCGGCAAATTTGCCACCGTCAGTGAAGACATACCCCTAGTGGAGGCGTGTCTATCCATGCTGCAGTCAAACCTCGGATGGCAGGGTAGGCATACCAGAAAAGGAGACCTCTGAGTAGGGACTTATGTTATTAAACTTAACAAACATTAAATTATGGTTTTGTAATGATTAAACATAACAAACATTATGTTATTAAACATAACAAAACGGAAATTAAGAACAAGGTAGATGTCTTCAAGTCACCAGGGCCTGATGAAATACATCCTGGAATACTCAAGGAGCTCAGTGAGGAGATATCTGAGCCATTAGTAATTATCTTCACAAACTCATGATTCCAGAGGACTGGAAAAGGGCAAATATAGTGCCACTCTATAAGAACAACCCGGGGAATTACAGACCAGTCAGCTTAACTTCAGGACCCGGAAATATAATGGAAAACATAATATCTGACTGAGCTTCTTTTCCCCATGTGTTCCCAGTGGATTGCTGTGGTCCGAGATGGCATGCTATCGAATGTGCCCTCCGTACAACCTTGGAGCAGTGGGAGTGAGGGGCTCTTCGTAGCCACGCCTCCTGCTGTAGAACAGACTTTCCTGCAATTGGTCATAATTGTCAGCCTGTGTTAGGATGTCAAAGCGGGTTAAAGAATTGCATGTTTGCTGCAGCATTCCATTGCACTCAGTCATGGCCAGTTTATATCAATCCACTGTGCTTGCTCCAGGACATTTTGCAAGGGGTAGTTTATAGGATCCATTTTGGGGGTTGTGCCCAATACATAGGTTTGTGCCCTTCTTGTGATTTGCCACTCATAACACATACGTGATCCAGCGTTCAGAGGGTTACATTTCAGAAAGCGTCAGTGGGGCCAGCGAAACCAGCTCTTCTTTGCAAACCAAGATTTATGGTGTGATGCATGCAGACCCGGTGCCAGCTGAGGGCATGGACCCCAGGTCTCCACTGATCCTGAGAAATACATGGATGAAATCAGTCTGGCTGTCCTGTGTGTTAGTACTGTCAAAATAGGCAGTAGAATTATAAGAATGTGCTTAGTGTTTAGACTTTGTGGAATGCTTTGTAAATTGCTGCCTGCATTAATCTCACTTATAAAAGCTGAATTGCATATGATAAGGGAATATGTGATGGTTTGTCATGTAAGCTTCTGTAACTGTTTAAATCACCAGACAGGAAAGGGACATTAACTAGTGTGAAAGGCTGGACTCCAACAGAAGGTGTCACGTCCTGCCTGACAAGGAAGGCCCATCAACACCAGCTGGACTTGAGTAAAACATTAAAGAGAACAAAACACTTTGCTGTTTACTCTCCCCCACACCCACAAAGATGAGTCTTGCAAGTGAATTCTTCCCCGTCAGCTGAATTTGCAGCTCAAAACGGATGGGAGGAAGGGAATAACGCCCCCTCCCCAACAAAAAGGAACGCTATGTTGCTTGGACTCTGGGCAGCAAGGATTACCAGGCATAAGCCAAAGAACCCCAGTGGTTAGCCTGGGATAGCCCTAAAGGACAGATAGAGCTTGCTCATTAGAAAAGCTTCTATTACTTTTTTAAACTTAAGATTGGAACTCATTTGTGTGCATAGGTGTTAGAACTCAGCATGCAGAGAGGAGAGGGCGCTGCTGCACTCCCTGGCTTGAAGTGGTTTCCATCATCTACAGGGTTTACAATTTGGTTCAATGGCTCTCAGCAGCATCCCGACTATAAAAAAATGTTTCAGCCCCCATTTGTGTCCATATATGTTTACCTGCTTTAACCTTGTAAATAACCCTCTTACTTCCTTTTCTTACTAATAAATCTAAGGTGCAACTGACCAGGCCTTTGGGACTGTAATTAACCTGAATATGGCTGTGATTTGTGGTGTAAGGGGCCATCTATCACAGAGATGAGATTACCCAGGTGGCGAGACAAATGGAAGTACCCAAGAGGACTCTGTGTGACTCCATGTGAAGTCTGTTATAATGCCTGAGGAGTTTACACTTGGGAATTGGTTGGTGAAGTCTAAGTATAGAACCCACAGCCAATTTGGGGGTTGTGCCCTGGCTCTTAGCAATCTGCCCAGAAGTTGGTACTCACGCTCTGGAGCCACTGCAGGACAGCTTGATAGTAGGCTTTGCTAAGGCACTGGGAATTCAAAGTCTACATGAAGGACCATTCGCTCTGCGCTGTTCCTACAGCCAGCCAGAGCCAAGGCAGGCCTCAAGGCAAAGGGATTCTTGTCGTGTAACATCTCTCCTACAGCCAGGAGATCACGAATACTTTATGATGGCAAGGGCCTTGTTCAAATCAGAGACCTTAATAGAGAAATCACCTTCCCAGTGATGACTGGCACAGCCTGAGCTGGCCTTAGCATTGTCACGCTGGCTGGATTGGGCGGGGGGCATGTATTATATTGTTTGACATCAGTATGTCAAAATCATAATAATTCATGTGAGATATGCCGTGTCAGGTACTGTGAGAAAGGCTATAATGTGCTAAGTAAGATGATGATGTTTATGTTCATGTGTTATGTGTGTAATGGAAGTTATGGATATGGTTGATATATCTGGATTTCAAATTGTGCTGTGTCTGGGACACACCCCAGACAGGATGGCTGCAGCACTAGCCTGCTTAATGGCCCATTAAGAAATTCACAGGTACAATGGGCCAGGAGGAGAAGCCAGAGATATACCTGATGAGTCACCAGGACTTACTCATGTGACTCTGGACTCCATCTTATTCCTGTAAGAATCCACCAGCAGCATGGCAAAGGCCAAAGGACATAAAAGTCAGCTACACGACATCCATTTTGTCTTTAGTCTGTCTTCAGTCTACCGTCTACCTCTGAATCAACTCACCTACAACTGAACTGAAGCTGTGAAACAAAGGACTGAGACCCATCCAGGTACTGGATGTACACCAGAGGGATTATACAAGCCTGCAAACTCCACAGTTCTAATAGAAGCCTGATATATATGGACTTTCAAATCAATTGTGTGTGTCTGATTGCTTTAATCCTTTAACATTTCTCTTATAGTTTGGTTCTTTCTTTTTATAGTAAACTTTTAGTTTTAGTTACTAAAGGATTGGCTGGCAGCGTGGTATTTTGGGTAAGATCTAAACTTATATTGATCTGGTACTGTGGCTGACCCTTTGGGGTCAGGAGGAACCTTTTAGGTAAAGAGCATAGAGTTTAAATAACTGGTCTCTTTACTGGACCTAGTAGCTGATTGGGAGCCAGAGACTGAAATGCAGTAAAGGGGCTGTGTGTATTTTATTTTGGCTTCTTGATAACCAGTGTGGGGAATCAGAAGCACTGTTTGTGGCTGGTTGGGAAGTCTGCCTTCAGTGTCACCCACCAGTGCAGGGAGAATCTGCTCAGTTTTTACAGCCTGCCCTGACCTTGGCATTATGAGGTGGCTACCCGAGGCATGGATGGGTCACACACATTTTTGGGGGTCAGGACTGACAAACTATTTGTTGCCACTTCCTTTCTCAATGCAGAATTAATTCCTGCTCCCCCTTCCTCTTCCCTCCCCTTCCCCCCCCTCCACCCAGCACATCACTGTGCACAGCGCTGGCCTAGCAATTATAGGATAGATCAGCAAGACAGTCTTTTGGGATACAGCCCAAACTTAACTGAGTTCACATCAACTGTGCATGTGTGTGTGTGCATGTGTGTTGTGGTGGAAGAGGGGGAAAACTCTACCCATGCAAACAGTGGCTTTGCCAGGGCACAGTCAGTGTTTGTGTTGGTCCAGATACAAATCCCCAGTGAAGATGAGACCTAAGAGCCACGATTCAAAGGGAAACTAAGTGCCTGGTCCTGCAGCCACTGAAGTCAGAGGCAAAGCTCCCACTGGCCTTCAAAGCTCCATGTCAGCCCTGCAACCAGCTCATCACCAGTTATCCACACCACCTAGAAGAGGGGTGGGCAGCGCTTCCTGCCCAAGTGCCACAGCCACAAAATACTTTCCAGGTGTTGAGACGGGCCCTGCAGGGCTAGCTGGACTGTCTTCTTCCCCATTCTCATGAGATCTTTCAGGAGTGTGGGCAAAGCCGTAGCTGCTCTGTGAGAAGCAGGAAAGCAAAATTCACTGGCTCTTGTAGTGGTGTCAGCAGGGAGCACAGACCCTTCTGGCTGCATGCCTGGAAAGGGGCAGGGGGATTCAAAAGAGAGACTCCCCCAGCATAACCAATAGCCCAGTGGTTAGGGCATTCGCCCAAGATGTAGGAGACCCACCTTCAGTCCCTGCTCTACCGGATTCCCAACCAGCTGCACGCTGTATGCTACACTCTGGCACACACGCTGCCGGTGGCTTCGAGCATTTGCAGTAGGTCACCTGGTAAATCATTGCCTGCTGTCAAGAGCCCATCCAGGGAAGCTCATGTCGCTAGCCAGACTGGCTGCCTGACCTCACTCACAGCATTGGTCTTCCCCGTAACAAAAGCCTGTGATCCCCCAGAACCAATATTCACTCCAGCCACCGAGGAAGCAGCTACCATACACCAGGATCTACTGTCTAGGCCAGTGATTTTCAACCTGCGGTCTTTGGACCACTGGGGGTCCACAGACTAGAGCAAAGATTTCCAAAGGGATCTGGCACCTCCATTTGAATCTTTTTAGGGGTCTACAAATGAAAAGAGGTTGGAACCACCGGTCTTGGCTCCTTGCAGCAAACAAAATCAACTTGCCATGTTTTTAGAAGCCCAGCACTCCTGAAACCGTGTGAGACGGTGGCCAGCTCTATGTGCAGTTATCTGGGGGAACAGCCACCACATTTGCTGTGAGGGGATAGATCATTTTCCAACTTGCCAAATCAAACCAAAACAAGAAAAAAAATCAAACAAACCCTAAATCTTGTGTGTGATACTGTCTCAGTACTCAGACAGCTCTAGGAGAGATCTCCGGCCTCTAGCCTTTTCTGGCTGCTTACCCCTTCCAGAAGCAATGGTGGCTTTCCCACACGCTCACAGCCAGCAGCACAATCCAACTGGGGTAGCCTGGGCCCACTTATATAGCTGTGTCTGCGTGGGCAACGCCACGCATCTCAAGCGGAGGGGAGTGGCGGTCAACCGACGCGTGTTTAAATTGTGGATCTAGGAGTTTCCGACAAGCACAGCCCCCGCCGTTCTGCCAAACTCAGTTCGATATTCAACCAACGCTCACCGTCGAAACAACATGTCTGCCCTACACCCTTATTATCATTCCCCAAACCACTTGCAGGCTTTCAGAAACCCATCATTATAATTATGATCAAGAATCATAGGACACTGCGATTTGTGCCAGAAATACATTTACACTGTGAATTGTTTGTAGAAGACACACAGAGAGAGGGAGAGAGACCTGCAGCTTCAGTGCCATTTAATTCAGGAGCAGTAACTCCCACGCCATTTGATTTGTCCCCTTTCATTTTCTAATTTAAATTGTAGCTGCTGAAATCCAGACTAATATTTACTTTGTCCTCTGCATGCTCCTTTAGCCTCAATCTGAGGGACCTTGAGAAATGTCCCTTGTTTACTGCACCTTGGAATCTCTCCTCCGAGCAGAACCCCTCCTCTGGCTTCATGTGCCTGCACCCCACGGCGAGGAGACAGGTTTGTTTGACAAGGCCCTGCGCTCCAGGATTGTCAGTTTGGAAATTACTACAACAATACTTAGCCAATGCACAGTGGAGACAAACTCACTGCAGAACGCACATGCAGTGCGAGCCCACTTTTATTAGCGTCTTTTGCGCACCGTTCCTCTCTTGAAACACGCGACACTAGAGAGTTGATGGCGTCTTCACCCGTGTGTAGTGACACAGCACATTGGGACGTCAAGGGAATCAGGCTCAGGCCAGCACAAGCCACTGAGCCTGGGTCCCTCCCTGTGAGAAGCTTCCTGCTAACATAAGGCCTGAGTCTGATCTCACTCACACCTGGCTTCAGCGGAGATCGTCCTGATTTGCACCTGAGTGAGATCAGAATCAGGCGATCATTCTGAATAAAGAATAGCACTGGACCCCCGCCTGCTTCACACTGGGATAACAGATTTCAGCAGGGTTACATCAGAGTAAAACTGGACTGACTCACGGATTAAACACCCAAAGCCTTCCACAGAGCTGTGAAAAGAGCAAGACTCCATTTAGTAACACGTGCTGCATCAGCTCTCCATAATACCTAGTCTACCGGAGGGCTGGATGCTTTGCTGGCCCCTATTTCTGTGAAGTCAATGGCAGAGAGCTCTCGGAGGCAGCATAGATGCTTCCTGCACCTCTGCTGCCCCAACAGAATGGGGAGGAGAGGGTGTACCAAGGCCACTGTTATTTCTGTTCTCCCACTGGGGTAAGGTCCGTTAGGCCTGTGAATCTGAGAGCTGCCCCCAACGCTCTGCAGCTGCCACTCTTGGAGGATGAGCATATCTGTCCCCCGCCCCTAACATTAGGAGTGCACAGTAGCTCAGTCCTGGCTCCAAAGCAAGAGCACCCCCTAACGAAAGCACTAGCGTGGCTCTGTTGCCTCCTGTCCAAGGGCTGACTCTGCTTCGCTCACAAGACCCGGCCAGCATGGAGTGGCAGCAGGCACCGATGGACGCCAGGCCAGCCTGCCCATGGGGAACCATCCCAGCTGCACCCGACACCCGGGCTCACACGCTCTACCTTAGAGAAGGCAGCTGAGCGAAGGGCCTAGTGTTTGGCAGGTTCCCCACTCTCATGCTGCAGGAGAATTAAATACCTCCAGCGTCAAAGGACTCTTCGCATGAAAAACCGCCTGGAGACCCAGCTCCTGAACCTTGGCCTTCAGTCAGGGCCGGGCACAGAGAGCAGAAACGGGGAAGCACCCGCACAGTTTGTTCCCATGAGCTGCACCAGTTCCCGGCTCTAGGTTTTGCCATGTAGCAAGGCTGTCCTCAGCTGCCTCCAGAAGAGGTGCCGGCTTATTTCCCTGTCCTTCCACTCTAGGTAGGTGTTCCTCCGCAGGTAGCGGGACAGCCCCAGCCTGCGCCGCAGCAGAACCTTATCCACATCCTCTAAGACGATCAGGACAATACCGGCCTTGCCCTCCACGAACTGCCAGGACTGGGCGATCTCAAACTCAAAGCTGCACCACTTGCTCTCCAGGAAGTGATTGGAGATGACAGCGATGACTTTCCGGCTGCTCAGAAACCCTTCCTGGATGATGCTGGAGGCGATGGGCACCCCCGGCGTGAAGTCCCGGTAGTGGAGGCAGAGGTGGAAGGGGGGCATCCCCCCCTCCAAGGTCTCTACCAGCTCCTCCCTCACCCAGTCGTTGTCCTTGCTGGAGTGAATGACGAAGGCATCGTAGGTGTCGTCCCTCTCGGCGTAGCGCCTGCACCCGCTGAGCAGCACCAGCCCGTAGTACAGGTTGAAGTAGTATTTGTAAATGAGGAAGAGGAACAGAGCCCCAGCAAGGGACATGCCCACGGACGTGGCCACCAGAGCGGCACTGAGTCGGCAGGAGGAGAGGTCGAAGTTCAGCACGCTCACGTTCTTCACGTGCTCAGGGCTGTGACAGAGCACCCGCTCGGGGCTCCGGAGCAGGTCTCTGTGCTCCTTGGCCCACTCCAGGAAGCTCAGATGGCTGCAGGAGCAGTCCAACAGGTTGTCAGAGAGATCCAGGCAGACCAGGCGGCTTGGCAGGCTCTCCAGAGTTTTTGTCAGCACAGTCAGCTGGTTGCTGCTAATGTCCAGGACAGTGAGGGCCTGGAGAGGCACGTAGGCAAGGGGGTCAAAGGTCAGCAGCTTGTTGTGGCTGATGTTTAGCTCTTGCAGTTTATGGAGGGAAGCAAATGTGCTCAGGGACACCTGCATCAGATTACAGCTGGAAACATCCAGGGTGAGCAGCTGGGTCAGATTCATGAAGATGTTATCCAGGTTGTTCTCCTGAAAGGAGTTGCCGGCCATCTTGAGCACTTGCAGGGACTCCAAGCCACAGAACACGTACTGGGATATGACGTGAGTGCTGGTGTAGGAAATATCAAGGTAGACGAGTTTCCCCAGGGAGAGAAAGACAGGTAGGGAGCCAACGCCATTCAGCTTCGAGTGCTGGAGGTCCAGAGATACCAGCTCTTTGACATTAAAGCCTCCAGACAAGCTGATGATGGAGTTGAAGCTCAGGTTCAAGTGCTTCAACTTGGGGGTCCCAGCCAGGTGAAAGGAGCAGCACTGAATGAAGCTGAGCCGGTTCTCACTCAGATCCAGGGTCTCCAGGTTAGGCAGATCCTGAAACTGCTGCAAGAAGCCAGTGAGGTATTTGCTCTTAGTGATCCGAAGAACTCTCAGGTCTTTGAAGGAGGACAGCTTCTTGGCAGGCACCTCAATAAACTTGCATAACTTGCACTCCAGCTGCTGTACTCTGGAGGCAGGGACCGCTGTCACCTGGTTGAGGAAGATATTCAGCAGCCGAATAGTGGAGGTGTTGACCAGGCAGTCAAAGAGAGTGTCTGTGCCATTACAGAACTTCTGGAAGTGAATGAGCACAAACTCCTGCACCTGCACCTGACACAGTCCATCCAGGAGCCCATTACTAAAGTCCTCCACTCTCCCAATGTTCCTGAACTCTCCGAGCACTAATCTGTGGACCTGTAAGCCAGCAAGGCCTTGGATACATGCCTTCATAACCCCGGAGTTCTCAAAACAAGACCTCAGAGACAGCTCCCGAAGATGAATCCCCGCAAAGGCGCCCGGCTGAATATATTTTATATCATTGATAGAAAGCACTAAAGTGAGGTTGGCCCCCTTCTCTCCCTGCAAAACATCCAGGTCTCCTCTGGAGATAGACGAAATCCTGTTGGAGTGAAGGTTCAGGAATTGGAGAAAAGCCAGGCTGGAGAAATACTTGGGGAGCTTCAAAGAGTCTACGTGGTTCTTGCCCATATTCAGCTCCTGCAGAGTATGTAAGTTTCCAATGGGCAGGTCAGCTAGTGAGGATATGTTCATTTCCACGGCTACCAGTCTTTGCAGGGATGTCAAACCATGGAAGGCTGTTGGACCCAGGTGCCAGAGGGGATTTCCAGTCAGAATCAAGGTGAGCAGGTTATGAAGATCCTCAAAAGCATAATCTGCAATTGTCTGGATGTGACACCTGTTATGCAAGAAGAAAGAATAATATGCATGAAGCATTATCACTTCTGTCACACATACACATGCACATGGGTACAGCATTATTGCATTGGATCCAGATGCTGCGTCCTCATGCCAAGTGCACTTGGGGATATAGCATTACCAAGCGAGGCAGCTTTTCAGACACAGCATTATCAAACCTGGGGCAATATTATCACACCAGATGTGTGTGTGTGAACACAGCATTATCACCCAGAGATGCAGACCTGCCCAACCAGGCAAAAAGAAATCAGCTTAGTGGAAAGGAAATGAATGCAGACATATAGAACATGTCTCTCGCATCTCTTTTGCCCTGCCTAAATCTGGAATTAAATTTGAAAGCAAGGGATTTACAGAAATGTCCACAGTCAGGCATAGTGCAGGCTTCCTTTAACGCCTTTCCGTCCTATTTAAAAGCACCCATTGATGTTTCAGGGTTTCTTCACCACCAAAGGGCCTTGAAACTGAAGCTGAGATTTTTACAAGGCACCTAGGAGATCTGGATACCTCATTCCCTTTCAGTTTCATGAGAACTGGACAAAATCTCCTCAGGCAGCTTTAACAACCTCAGCCTTCATTTTTGGAACGAAAGGAAACTTTCAACTCTGAAGAGTGCAGTGGAGTTACCAAAAATTCATGGGAAGACCCTGAATCTACATCATGGAATGGAATTTCTGTCTGTAACTGAATCTGCTTTGGGCAGACTCCAGAATTCGAACCCAGAACCTTCCGTGCTAAATGCATGAGCCTCTATCGCTTGAACTAGCAGACTAGAAACCCCACAGCTGGAAGCAGTAGCAGACTCGTAAACCTCTTAAGTGACTCAGGCATGAAACATGGAAAACAACCCACACGTACTCCTCATGTGGATTACATACTAACCTCAGCTAGGGAAGCTCATCCTGAATGCCTGAGGTCTAGTTGGGTTCAAACGCCATGTTGGACACCCACTCTGTAATAACAATCATATCTAGCTCTCCTATAGTGCTGGTCATCCATAGATCTCAAAGCACTTTACAAAGGAGGACAGTACCATTATCCCCATTTTACAGATGGGGAAACTGAGGCACAGAGTGGTGATGTGACTTGCCTTAGGTCGCCCAGCAGGCCAGTGGTAAAGCTAGAAATAGAACCCTGTTCTCCTGAGTCCTAGTTTAGTGCTTTATCCACTAGGCAACACTGCCTCCATCACCAAATTGCCTATATAACCTATGCGCTGTGTGACCAATCCCACTTGGTTCAACAGCCGGGTTGAAGCCCAGGACTTCCAGTACAATACATATAAACCTCTACCACTTGGCCTAAAGGATTTAGGTCTTGATTGAGCAGTCCATCCCCATTCAGCAAAGGTAAGGATGTGCTTAAGTGCTTTGGTGGATAGAGGATGTACTTAAGCATTTGCTCAAACTCTTTGTTGAATTGGAACCTTAGTCCTTTAGTTCCAGCAGCAGAGACTTATAAAGAGTCAGTCACATGTATTTTAGTCACAGGTGGAATCGGAGATCCGATCGCTAGTCTAAAGGAAACTGTCACTAGAACAACACAGAACACAGCTTCAGCTCCTAACATCCTGAGATGAATGAAAGGCCGACTGCTCCTCTCAGCAATGAGCGTCAGGGCTAGTCTACACTTAAAATTTACAGCAGCACAGCTGTATCGGTACCGCTGTAAGAGCGTTCGTGTAGCCATGTTATGTTGACAGGAGAGAGCTCTTCTGCCAACATAATAAAACCACCTAAATGAGCGGCGCTATGTCGCCAGCAGAGCATCTCCCACCGACACAGTGCTGTCCATGGCAGTGCTTATACTGGCAAAATGTATGTCGCTCAGGCGGGTGTTTTTTCACACCCCTGAGTGACAAAAGTTTTGCCGGCATAAACACTAGTGTAGACAAGACCAAGGTGAGGAACTGGAGTATAGGGATACAGAGTTCTACCCTCAACCTGGAAACCTTACCTGTAGCTATGCCTACACTTAAAATGCTACAGCACTTCAGTGTAGACGCTCAATACAGCAACGGGAGGGTTCTCCTGTCCCTTAGCCTGTGCACCTCCCCACGTGGCATTAGCTAGGGGCTGGTCTACACTAGAAAATTAGATCGACCCAGTTCCATCTCTCAGGAGCGTGAAAAATCTGCACCCCCTGAGCAATGTAGTTAAGCCGGCCTTGGTCCCCACGTAGACAGTGCGAGATCGACAGAAGAATTCTTCCATTGCCATAGCTACCGCCTCTTGCGGAGGTGGATTCGTTATGCTGACAGGAGAACCCTGCTCATTGGCGTAGATCACGGCTACACTTGAAACACTACATTGATTGCCGCTGTAGCATTCAAAAGTAGATAAGTCCTAGCCTGATGGAAGACTTTTCCGTTGGCCTAGCGCTGTCTACACCGGGAGTCAGTTGGCACACTTACGTTTCTCAGAGGGGTGGATTTTCCACTCCCACAAGATGTAGCAATGCCCAGCCCAGCCCTGAAACATCTCATTGAACTGGAGGGAGACAACCACAGTAAACAGCTAAGGTTTAGAAGGGAGTACCCTTGGCAAGCATAGCAGCATTCAGCAATTGCTCAAACATGGGGCTGGATCTCTTGTCTACTCAGGGCAGAATTCATCCCCGATCGGATAGCCCTCATGCGAGGCCAAAGTCACCACTTAAAACTAGAACTCAGATCTCACGTGAGGCACTTGTCGAGTGGGTGTAGTGTCTGAAACGGGCCATCGGCACTGGAGAGAATTCCATCATAGGAGGAGATGTGCCAGTAAGTACAGGCTTAATTACCATGCAAGCTCTGGAGGAGGGGAGAAGAGGTTGCTTTTCTTCTGACATGTCTGTAGGGTGGTGCATGTACCAATGCCACTATGTAAATAATAGTAATAATAATTATTATTATAATTCACCATTGCCATTAGCTCTTTAAAGTGCAGTTCAGCTCTGTAGAAGTGGTGTGGCTGGATTTCCACATTCACTATCTCTGGGTGATCTCCAGATCAAATGTGCCCTATTTACAACTAAAAAGATGCCTATTTCTTCACTTGCCACCCACAAAACGTCACCTGAGACTCACGCCGGGTACTATTTATCTTGTGCATTGTCACCAATAACGCGGATTGTGTGCGTCAAATCAGGGCCTTCACATATTTCCATGACACCCCCATTGTCTCCAGATTATGTCCTTAGTGACACCAGTGCAAATGCTTTGCTGCCCATGTGCTGTCAAAACAAGGGGTCACTGATGGGAACTCAGGAAACAATTGTGATGATGATGCACAAGAAGGAAGGGGCTCCAGCCCATCCTCTCTTAGCTGAGCCGGCTCTGCCAGTCTAATAGAAGTAGTAAAGCAGAATGCACACAGGGAACAGATCCTTTTAGTAAGGAAGTGCTACTCTCGACACAATCAGCTGTTCAGAGCAGAACCCGCTTCTGCCTGGGCATCTACCAGAAAGGAACACGAGTGAAGTTAGTTAACACCTCAGCCAAAGGACAGCACCGATAAAAGTGCAGGAGATGCACCTTAGAACAGCATCACAGTGATAGCACTGGGCGTGAGCCTAAATTATGGTGTAGGATTAGAACCCACAACCCTTTGAGCCACACAAGAGGACAGAGGGCACAATATCAGTGTCTGTCCCTATGTCAGTGCATTCATTGTCTAGTATGAAACAGGATTGATCAATGTGATGCAAAAGCCTCATCTACATCAAGTAGGACAACACCAGTGTGAAAGGTTCCATACCTAGTGAGGTCCAGAAACCTCAGGGCAGAGACTGCTGAGAAATAATTTGAGCCCAGTGACTTCAGTGGGTTGAAACTCAGATCCAAATTCTGGATGGAAGGTGGGATTTCAGCTGGAACTCCAGAGAGGTTCAACTCCATGCATCTGTAGGTTACGTTGGGGATCACCTGCAATATAGTCACAGAGCCAATCCATCGATCAACATCTGGATTCCACAAAGTGCCAGGAAGTTAAACCACCAGGAAACTACAGAGTGCAGGCTAAATATCTTTGTAACAGGCAGATCCTCTGGGCTGCACAGAGCAACAGGAAGTAACATCATGTATAGTCCAAACATCTGCATCTATTCTTGTAACAGCATTTCTACTTCCAGAACCAATAGCCAATATCATTGCAAGTGTAATTAGGCGCAAATCCACTGGGATTATGCCTACTTATATCAGTGATGAATTTGGACCAGAGTTTTTAAAGACCAGAGTCTTTGTGATGCTGGTAATTCACCAGGGAACAGATATACTCAGACAGTAATCATCCAAAATCAGCATTAAACTTAATTCTTACAGAACATGTAACTTTATTTCTTAGAGAACACTTTGTTTCCAGCCTTCACCTTTATAAATAAATCAACTCAGCAACATGTTGCTGACCAGAGGCAACTAGCTGGGGTTGTTGTAAAAACAACTCTGCAATACATTACAGTAATAATGTAAAATATCACTGCTTACAGTAGGACTACTACAGGGTCTGAGGTCTGGTCTACACTATAGTTAGGTCGACCCAAGGCAGCTGATGTCAACCTAACTATGGAAGTGTCCACACTTAAATTTCACTCCCACCGACATACTGCCCCACTACATTGACTTAATAACTCCACCTCCACGAGCAGTGTAGAGTCAAGGCTGACATGGTTAGGTCGACGCAGCGTCAGTGTAGACACTGCATTGCTGACATCGACGGTTACTGGCTTTCAGCTGTCATCCAGCAATGCCCAGCATTGACAGTACAATTGAGACAAGCGCTCGTGGTGAGGACGTGCACCGCTGACACAAGGGGCAAAGCGTGGCCATGCACAAGCGATGTAATTACTGCGGTAGCTGTATGCTGATGTGAGTTAGGTCAATTTTATTTTGTAGTGTAGACATGGCCTGAGTCTATGGCTGTAGGAGAGTGGGATCCAACAGCTTCTCCTGTGGTTAGTAACTGCACCTTAGCAATACCAGCATATGGAAAGAAAGCTAAAATAGACCAAAGCTACTTTTTCTGGTGCTGAGAGTTTGTTTTCACGGTGTTGTATGCTTTCTGCAAAGCTGCATAATGCTACTGCCAAAAGATAAGACACCCCACAGGAAGAGGAACACACCAGCATACTGGTGACACAAATCTCCCAGGCAGGGAAATGGTACCCCTGAGAAACAAAAGGATTTGGTTATTTAGAAATCACATACCTCCACACAGGGATTGAGGCTTCTGGCTTCCATCTGCGACAGGAAGAGCATGGCCAAAGACAGCAGAAAGCAGGTTGGATGGGAAAGTGCCCCTCTCCTGAACATCTTCAGGAAGTGACCATCTGGTGGAAAGAACCATGAGTGAAAATGGAAGACTCTAGCAAGGGAAAACTTCTGAAAGGTTGTGTCTCACCCTGCTGTCAGTGCCCAGAACCTGTTCTCACGGCAAAGGGAAGAGGGGGAAGAGAAACTGAAAACAAGTCGGCTCTGAGACATGCTCTGAGAGCAACACTCTTCCGTTCAGTTGCTTGTAAAGAAGAGGAAGTTACAGGAAAGCGTGACTTCACGGGCAAGAAGCCAAGAGGATCCTAGGTCCAATCAGAAATAATTTGATGCCTCAGCTTAACATGTAGTAAATAAGGAACCTCCCTGTAAACCCAGCCTCTTCAATGGCATTTATCTTTCCTGGGAGAGAAAGGCCATCCATCCCGTACACTAATACTAATACGTCCGAATGCACGAAGTGCATCCAATGTTGGCACTCGGGTTACCCTCACATACTCTGCCTCCCTGTCGTAACACACAGACTGGAGGAGGGGGGAAGGTTATATCGTCCATATCCGGTGCTCCCAACTCAAGCAGAGCAGAGGTCTCCCAGACATGAGTATGATGGTGCTAGGTATGTGCAAGGAGTTTTAAAAACAAAACAGGCTGGGAAGTGACCCAGTCGCCAGGGGACTGCTGGTGTGGTTTTGCACAAAGGAGCTTTCACTTGGCTGGGATGGTCTTTAGGGCGCAAAGCATTGGGAGCATACTTTGTTAAGCCCTGCTGCTTGTTCAGATGTATCTTCGGCTGTGGGCCAAGTTCAGGGCTCTTCGTCCCATGCTCTCCGCCCCTAGGATGTTAGTCTGCCTCCCTCCTTCCAGTCCCCCAATCCTGGACAGCGCTACAGATCTGATTTGTACCAGGCAAGAGCAGCTCTGGCCACGCCAGCATTAAGACACCTGTGTCTTTTCAGATGCTGGTTCTTTGGAAGGGTTGAAAGTGTCTCAGGCCTGACAGTGCTGGGTTCAGGCCATTTCTTCCTATCCTGATAAAAATATACCCTGTCCAAGTACTTCACCAACAGATTTCAAAGCATTTTGCAAATATTAACTAAAGGTTTTTCTACATAGAGAAATCCAGAAACATTAATCCGAATTATCTAAAGGTGTGAATTTGAAGTGAATTAGTTATACCGCATTAAACCACATTATAAACTAAACTGAATTAAGGTCACTTTAATTCTGAATGAGGATGTTCACACAGGGGTTTAATGCAGTTTAACTAATCCACTTCAAACGTACAGTTTAGGTTAATTCGGATGAATTTTCCCAGAGATGAACCCTAATAGTCACAAGCCCCCTCTGAAACAGAGACGTGTTATTATCCCCACTTTTGCTGAGGGCTTGTTTACATTGCAAAGGCTTTACTAGTGTAGCGAGATTGTCAGAGCCCCCGACACAAGATGCAGTTTATACCAGCAAAAAGAATTCTTTTGCAAGCATAGTTAAACCACTTCCCTAAACAACATAAACTATGCCGGCAGGATGATTGGTTTGCCAGCATTATTACATCATCACCAGGACTTTTGCCAGTACAGCTATAGCAGTTGGGTGTATGTGACTTTTTGCACATTGTTGGCTAACATAGCTGTGCTGGCAAAACTTTGTACTACAGAGCAGGTCTCAGGCCTACAAAGATTATGTGATTTCCTCACCATTATGCAGAAAGTCAGCGGCATTAACCAGTAGCCCTGCCCTCTCAGTGGCTGCACTTGTAAGACGTTTGCATTTCCCTCCTTGAGAACATCACCACCACACATGTCCTAGGGGCTGAGAAGAGAATAAACGATCCTGGCACCTGGAGGTCAAACGAGGCAGCACTGCTCCTGGCAGAAGTGATGCAGTAACACGTCCCTTTGAGACTCGATCGTGTGTTTCGGGGTGTCCCTTCAAACTGACCAATTACACTGCGCTTTACTTGCATCACCAGACTGTGAAACATTGTTAATACCAGGAGATGGAGCAGGTACAGGTCCTTATTATTATTAATCATGTTTATTACAGAAGTGCCTGAAGGACCAACCAAACACGCAGCCCCGTTGCGCTAGGCGCTGTACAGCGTAGCAGACAGTCCCAGCCTGAAAAGCCTACAATCTAAATAGACAGGACACACACAGGGTGGAGGAAAGGGTCTAACGCACAAGCAGAGTGAATAATGGGGTGGCTTTGGGTGTGGTTTTGAGTGAAGGGAGGTAAGAGGGACAGGTGGGGAGCGAAGCTGAGGGGAACAGACTGTGGGGGAGGGAGAGGGACAGGATCGGAGCAAAGAGCCAGTCAGCACAGGCCAGAGCAAATCCAGTTCAAACTCGAGGAAGCTGTCTGAAGGCCAGAGGTCCCTGCTTTGGCTGCTCCCACCGGCTGGAGCGTCTGGCTGGATTCTCGCTGAAGTGCTTCCCCAAGGCCGCATGGCAGGGGCCGAGCAGAAGGGAAGGCACCGCTTGGGTCACAGTGGCCTCAGATGGGGGAGGGGGTCTCCCCTGTACAGATCTGGTCTATGGTGGTGGTGAAGGGCTGGGTGTGTGCTGGCCAGGCCCCGTTTTACCCCCTCCCTCCAGAGCAGCAGACCGTGATGTGGCTGTTTCTGCAGCGCTCAGCTCCCGAGGTGGGCGGCTCTACAGAGAACGCGAAGATGGAGAAAGGAGACAGAGCGAGTTATAAATACCTCTGTTCTCAGCACCACGCTCCACACTCGGGTCTCCTGGGAAACCACCACGTGCAGGAAAGCAACGGGGGAGGAAACCGCTGTGGGCATCTGGCAGGCAAAGGTGAGCTCGGCACCTGCCTCCTTGGTCTTTGGCAGGGCCATCGCTATGGCCAAAGCTCTTGGGCTAGCGCAGGCACTGAGGGGAAACTGCTCGTGGCCACGTTGCAGGGGTGATGGAGCAGAGTTAAAGCCAGAGAAGTTACCAAGGAGAAAAGGAGCATAGATAGCACTGAGAATGCTGCATGTTAGCTGCAGGAAGGGGAGAGAGAGGAGGCTAAGGCCTTGTCTACACAGGAGAGTTTTACTGGCTATATAGCTGTACCCACATTAAAGTGTCCACCCCGGGAGTCACAGTGAGAGCATGATATCAGTTTAAACTCACCCCTTGGCTTTCACCAAGAAACCTTCCCCATATAGGCAAGGCCTTCTAGTGAGGCCAGGACAGGGGGCTGCAGAAAGGTGAGTGAGCAGGGTGGGGAGGCTGTACCAGGGAGGGAGAAAAGTGAGATGAGCCATGAATGGGGCTGAGGAAAGGTGAATGTGGCAGTGAGGGAGGATTGGAAGGAGGCAGGGAAAAATGGGGTGTGGGGGGGTTGGCTGCCCGGAGGGGAGGGTGGAAGGAAGCTGTAAGTGGGGGGCTGAGATCCAGTAGGTGTGTTTTTGGTGTCCAAGCCAGTCGTGGGCTAGCATGTCACAGGAGATTTACAAGTGAGATTAGATGCAAGGAGGCAATTTTGGCAAAATGTGAGAACAGACCAGCAACTTCCTGACTCCGGCAGGGTGAGCAATGGGACGGGGGTGGCTATGCAGTCATGGGAGACTGGGAGGGGCAAGCAAAGCCATCAAGAGCGTGCAGAGGAGGAGGGCAGTAACTGTAGATCCAGGAGCATCAAAGAGTTCATAACGACACTGTGTACGGTCATCCACATTAGTCCCCTCCAAACAACCGCTCCCCACAGCCCTGGTGCCAGTCAGAGACACTCCCTGTCTTGCTTAGAACAGCTCTGTCTTTATTTCCAAACAGAAAAACTCATCAGCATGTTCCTGCCGCCAATAACTTTTCCCAACCTTTCAAAGATCAGCTGAGACATCGGATGCTCAGAATCCTTCTCCAAGTCGACGGGCCCAGCTCCTTCTCACTTGAGGCTCTGGAGAAAGGGGCTGGGAACTGTAAGGGACCCAGTCTAAGATCACCCCTGAATGTCCCCACTGAGGGGCTTTGGCCTCTCAACTTGAGGGTTAATACAAGTGGCTAGCGAGCAGAGTAGGGAGGGCTGCGGCACTCTTCCTCCTCCAGCAAGGCAGCTACTGATCAGTGATGAGAGGCGAAGGCCACAGGTCATCAGAGCCATGCAGTCAAACGCCGAAGGACCAGAGCTTATTGCCCGCCCGGCACAAAACAGGACAGCGCCTGCCCTGCCTGATACAGTTCAGAACAACAAAAGTAAAAGCCAACCGTGGCCCAACACTGGTGCACAGAGCAACAACTCCCGGAACATCGTGCGGCGTTGCCCCCATTCAGGGGCCCCAGGACAAGGAGGAAGGGCGCGTCAAGTCGGAGATCATCCCCCGCTCCATCATGTGCAGCAGCCACGCCTGCTCCCTGCTGATGTTGTGCATCAGGAACTGCGGAGAGAAGTGCTGTTGTCATGGATCATTTCTTACAGCACCCAGGACTGTGTGCTGGACGCTGCCCAGCACGGCCAGATGCACAGCTGGTGTAAACCAGTGTCAGTGGAGTGACCCCGATTTCGACCATTCGGGGATCTGACCCAGGACCCCAGCCCCAGGGAATTCACAAGCTAACATCAGTACGGTGCTGTGCCAGGAGCACTGAAGTGGGAGACAGGAAACTTGGGTTCTAGTCCCAGCATCGCCAGTGACTTGCTGCATAGTCTTGGGCAAGTCCCTTCATCTCTCTGTTTCCACTCTCATCCTTAGTCTGTCCGTCCTATGTTTGTAAGCTCTCTGGGGCAGGCACTGTATCTTGCTACGTGTGTACAGCATCCAGCACAAGAAGGGCCCTTTCTCAGTTGCAGGCTCTACCTGCTACTACCATTAATAATGTAACTTTAATAAAAAGGGGTAAAAAGACTTGGAGGGAAGAGAAGGGGTCCGGAATGGCAAGGGTTAACAGCAAGACAGTAACGCAGTCTTGCAGCATGGCAGGGTAAGGGTGATAGGGTTTCTGTTTTTTAAACAAATGAATGACGCAGCTGGCTAATTTCTCGCAGGTGGCATGGACAAAGTGAGACTGAAGCAGGGATTTGCATGAGATCAGGGAAGTGGCTTTGCAGGCCCTGGTGCATGAGCGCGAAGATGGGCACCAGGGAGAAGCAGACAAACAAGATAGTGAAGGCAACAGGATGGGAAACCAGCTCCCATGAGACTCAATAGCCAGACTCCCGTTGATTTCAACGGGCACTGGAGCAGGCCCATGTTGCCATTCCAAATGTTGTACTGCCGTATACATGGTCTGTACCCGAAGCTCTCTCAAAGAGCTCCCAGCTACTCCAGTCTCAGCCTCTCCCAGCAGGAGTCACTGTGGGGAACGGTGAAGCAGCACTGAGTGTGGGAGAGTTCCCAGCCTCTCTTAGCAGGTGTCGTCACAAGGAATAGGTTAGCCTGACAAGGATAATCTTACCACATCCTGGCTCAGATGCTCCCTGCCATAGTAGTGTACTGGCGTAGTATTGTCATTCACGGCAGGGTAACCAAACCCTATGATGTTGACCTCTTGGCAGATATGGAGGGCTAAATTCAGAGCAATGATTCCGGTGGTGGAATATTTCTGCATAAAAAGGATATGACAGGTTTTGAAAGTACATTATGCATTTTGAACTCAACTTTTACCACATCAGCACCAAGCAACCCCACTGCATTTGGGACCAACTGCCCGCTCCACCCCTCATTTTGCCCTTCTGTCTGTCTTGGTATTTTTCTGCTGAGTTTACAGGACTTGACGTTTCCCTGACATAAACACAAGATGCACCTTCTGAAAGTGATGCTGTGCAGAACAGGGTAGCCTGTAGTGAGAACCAAGCCCTTTGGAAAAGTCAAATGTTAACCACCGTGGAGATCTATGAGCTTTTGGAAGGAATCAAGCAGGCAGAGCAGCTCTACACACGCTACTGAGCATGCATGTAGTCTACCCCTATCTGACTTCTGGGCATACTCTGTCTGGTTAGTGTGTGCTAAATTCAAGTCCGTGAATTAAACTCCAGTCTGTAGCCAAAAAACATTACAAAAATCCAGCTAGTCATTTAAAGGCAACACAGGCATTTATAAATGAATACCCACATTTGAAAAAAAAAAATGAGACCAAGCAGAAAAGGTGCAAAAAGCTCAGCTCTGGGGAGAATGTACCATCCGTTCTCCAGTGTCTAAGTACACACTTAGCACTTTCTGCATGGACTGCAGCACTCTCCACGCATTTCAGCGAGGATAAGTCGTAGCACACAAGTTTGGGGATCGGGAGACTTGGGTCCCAGGCCCAATCCCAGCCCTGGCCATGAATCACTGCTTGACCTTGGGCAAGTCATTTAGACACTCTCTGCCTCAGCTTCCCTCTCAGCAAACGCCCTTTATAATGCTTCCTGAATGCACAGTGGTGGCTGTGGGGCTGAATTAATTAATGGCTGCAAAGCACTCTGAGGATCAGGACAAAAGACAAAGAATGATTATACTTATTAACTAAATAATCCTCGGTGCCCCAATGAATGGGGAAACTAACGCTACAGGAGATGGCACCAGGATTAGCCCTGTGCTCTCCTTCATACAACACTGTTTTAAGGGATGCAAACCTAAATTCCTCTCTCCTTGCAGAAACCCATTATCCGCATGGGCCCATCTGATGGGGAAAGAGAAGAACTGAATACGCACAGCTTGGCTGAGTATTCACCAAGCGGGGGAGAGATTGGTCAATGAGGCATGACAAGGAGTGGTGGGCCGAAACGAAGAAAGAGAAATTTAAGATGAAACTCAGCAATCTCTAGACATAGAGAGCAGTGGAACAGTCTCCTAGTGGACGGGGTAGAAACCCCCATCGCTCTGGCCATTTAGAGTGAGGCTGGACAAAGCAACAGGAATCGTGCTGAAGGCAAGCAGTCGGCACTGGCGGGGAGATGGACTTGATGACCAAACAGGTCTTTCCGTCCCCAGCTTCTACACTTCTGCTTTGGGCAGCATCGTATTGCCATGATGCTGTACGGCACAGAGTTAACGTGGGCAAGTAGGACCCCAGAGCTTTCTCGCTGCCAGGCAGTCAGGGCCGTACCTTGTTTGACTTCTCCAGCTGCAGCAACTTGTAGGTTGCTTCATAGGTGACGTAAGGGTGCAGAACCCGCAGGTGAGACGCATTCCCCTTCCATTCACTAGGAGGCCGGCGCCAAAACCCCTCAACAGTCTGTAGGGGAGAGAGAGAGAGAGGGGAAGAGAGATTTGGATACAGCTGCCGTATCCCAACCTGTCGAGTCATTAGGAAGCAGCAGAGTATCCAAGGGCATGTGATTAGCACAGATAATAAATGAATACAGAACAACAGCGATAGGTAATTGACTCAGAGAGATCATGTAAAGGTAGCAGACACAAGTCATCTGACAAGGTAGGCCAGCACCAGCGGGTAACTGGCAAGAGGCTAGTAACTAAGAGGAAGATTTTCAGTGGTGCAAATGAGAGAAAGGCACCCAATTGCCACTGAATTTCAAAGGGAATTGGGTGCCTAACTGTCGAAATCCTAGCCTACATCTACCCTCGTGCAGTCCAAGGGCCAGACTCTGCAACCCATGTTCACACTGAGTTACACCTCGCTATGCGATTAGAAGCAACAGGACTCTCTGCTGAGTAAGGATGGCAGAATCTGGTCCAAAGTCCTTTCTCCTGCTCTCAACGGCATCAGCCTTGTAGGATTAGGCCCCATGTAGACAGTCTTCGCATTTAAGGACAGATGAGCTGAGATCCAGATTGGACTAGAAGCTTGGGGTCACGCCACTGCTCTAGGCAGGTTGCTTATTTACACCCCGTGATACGGAAGAGCACAAGAGAACCCTGAAACCTCTTCATTCACCCTTATCTCATGCAACCTGGCCCAGCACCTCCCGATAGCCCTTTAAGATGCCTCACCTTATTCTTTGTCTTCAGCAGCATCTCCTTTGCCCAGATGAAATCCAGGTTCTTGAAGGGAACGAGCACCATCAGCGTTTCATTGTCGTTGTTGTCCAGAGGATTGGGCAGCGCAGACTCAGGGAAGAAGAGCCGGATGCTGGTTTTCTCGCCCACATCTTCCTTGTGCTCTTTCACTGGAGCATTATTTAATCTGAGGGGTGAAAGGCAGAGCATTGAGAGCATGTCGGATATACAGTGTGTCACAAACTGGTCATGTCCACTGCTCCCTGCTGGGTGGAATCCAGGGCCAGACTTGTTCACACGTGTGTGTGCTTATTTTACTTTATTACTTCCTTATTTATAACATCTTAGTGGCCTCAATTGATATCATGGCTCCACTGCGCTAGGGACTGCACATATACATCGTCAGAAATCGTCCCCGATCCACGAAATTTGTAGTCTAAATAAAGACAGGCAAAGGGTGGCAGAAGGTAGTATTATTTTAGCCCCATTTTGCAGATGCAGAACTGAGTCACAGAGAAATTAAGTTACTTTCACTCAGGAAATCTATGGGAGAGCCGGAAATTAAACCCAGTTCTCCCAAGTTCCAAACCAAGGCCTTGACAAGACCCTTCTTCCTTCCACTGAATGAGCAAATGGAACAGGTCAAAGGTTACGTCTACACGGCAATAAAAGGCCCATGGCATGGGCGCGGCTGACCCAGGTCAGCTGACTCAGGCTTGCAGGGCTCAGGCAGTGGGGCTAAAAATTGCAGTACAGACATTTGGGTTCAGCTTGAAGCCTGAGCTCTGAACCCACCCCCCCCCCCCCCCCCCCCCCCCCGCCCGGTGTTTTTATTGCAGTGTAGATGTACCCAGAGAGCCCCCCAGGGAAAAGGCCGGCCATTTTGGAAGCTGTGAATTCTGACAACTGGGGCATCTACTTGTGTGTCTGGCCACAGACTGCGACCAGGCCATCGGATCCCCTTAACTCAGGGGTCAAAGGTATTATACTTCCCATGCAAAAAAAGGCTAAGCACTTACTCAATCCCTTCGCCCCCCTACTGCACATCAGTGCCAGGGAGAATTCAATACCTAATGACGATATTGTGCGAGTCAATTATCGCCCCGAAGCCTCGGCCGCGCATGGAGTTACTGTTGCCAACCACAACGCACCTTCTGCACCGAAGACTGGAGAGAGGAGAATCACTGGCATGAACGTGAGGCCTGGTTCTGCCCAGGCTCTCCCCCTATAGAGCAGTATTCCACAGGGCTTGTCCACCATGCTAATGGGTCTCCCCAGAACAATGCCCCGTGGCTGCAGAGTCAGCCCGGCACCAGGAGAGTTTGGCTGCTCTACCAGGAAAGAGGTAGGCAAGGTGTGGAGAGCTGCCAATCCAACCCACAGAGCCTATTAGCTGGTTAGCCCTGCAACACAGGGATACTGGACTCTGCTGGCTGTGGGACATGCCCTACAGAGAGAGAAACAAGGCATGGAGTCTCACTAACAGGCCTAGAAACGTGCTTGAAGCCTCTGCTAAGCTGGTGGAGAAGGAGGGCAGCAAGGGCAACGGTCTGTACTGCAGGGGCTGCAAGACACTGGTGGGAGGGGGAAGCAACCCAGGGGCTAAAAGCTGCCCAGCAGATGGACCATGCTCCACAGCCACGACTGGAGAAGCACCACAAACGCATGCACGTAACTGTGGGTGCCCTGAGCCGCTCCGTGCCGGGAAGGTGGTGGGGGAGGGGGACAGAGGCGAGAGTGCGATGGAAATGAGAAGGGAGGCAGCTAGTGACCTTTCTGATGCCATGGGGGGCCAAGGCGGCCCAGAATGGCAAGTTCAGAGGGGCCTGCAGGGGGGGAAGGAGGAGCCTTCTGGGAGATAAGGAGAGGCAGCAGGCTATCAGCAGAGGTGATGGGTTGGAGGGGTGGGGTGTCACAGAGGAGAATGGGAGGGAGAACACTGATGAGCCTCAGAAACAGAGGTTCCAAACCAAGCTGCTAACCCCTTGTCGTCATCCCCCCGACACACCCATCAGCCCAGCCCCCTACCGCTCAATGGACTCTGGCATCCCCTGCTGCGGAAGGAGCTGCAGCGTGCGGAACGCAGAGAGAACTGGACAGAAAGGAGAAAGAGGTTAAACAATCATTTGCCTGGCCTCAGTAATCCCTTCCAGGAGGCACGAGCCCCAGCTTTCATCCACTCCTCCTCCCGTTTGCCCAATACCCTCCACATCCTGGTCTAGGGCTATGTCTACACAGAGACTCGGGGCCTGGCAAGCTGGGGTGCAAAGCTGCAGCGAGGTAGCCCAGACCTTGCTGCCTTGCATTAAAAGTTCTGCGCTGCTCTCTGACCTACCGCTGTCTCAAAGTGCGGTACCCAAAGCGCATGAGGGAACTTGAATGCGCAGTGACAGGATCCACACAGCCACTGAGCGCACAGCCGGCCAGCGTGCTGTAGATTTACACCCCAGCTGGCCATGCACTGAGTCTCTGTACAGACAAGCCCTGGGACAGGTGCGTGTCGGACTTCTCTATTTATTATACAGTGGCTCAGACACACATGACACATTGCACGAGGGCAGCCCGGCCAAACACACAGCCCTTTGCCCCAAAGGGCTGTAGCCTCGGCCCTCCCTTCTCCCCACAGCTTTCACTCACCACGTCACTGCTCCGGATAGTTGGCAAGCTGTTTGGGGGCAGAGATCATATTTAGCCTAGGTTTTCTGTCCAGTGGCCCCGCGCACGTTGGGCGCTGTACAAATATCAGGGCACACACTGGGGCCGTTCAGAACCAAGGGCCTTGATACTGGCCATTGAGGGGTCAATGTGACTCTGACCATGGACTGCAATGGAAGCTTTAAGAGCACAACACTCATCAACTCTACTCCTGCGCATCCTGGCCCAGTTGGAGAATAGAATTAAAGCGTTTCCTCCTTCCTCCATCTCTGCCATTCTCCACGTTCATCTGCAA
Organism: Emydura macquarii macquarii; assembly: GCF_026122565.2. Taxonomy (NCBI): domain Eukaryota; kingdom Metazoa; phylum Chordata; order Testudines; family Chelidae; genus Emydura; species Emydura macquarii. The sequence goes on from NW_027130828.1 coordinate 14,456,827, forward strand.
AGGATCCTATCCAGGGTGGAAAGCCGAGGCTCATTCAGCCCGACTACCTACCCAGGAAATCCTTGGCTCTGCTGGGCCCTGGCACATTTCCACCCGAGCACCACCCCCACCTTCTACCTCTCCATGTGGCTGTGTAATGGACAGTCTTTTTTGAGGCGCAGTGTGCCCCCACGGGTTAACTGCGAGCAGAGGGAGCGTTTGGAGAAGGGGAGAGCAATACCCGAGTTATTCAGTCCAAAGGGAAGCACGTGGAACTGGAGAAGGTCATTCAGTTGTCTCCTGGCAGGGGTGTTGTCCTGCCAGAATAACTCCTTGCTGGTCAGGAACGGCTTCCAGTCAGGCTCGAACCTAGCAAGAGAGAGCCAGGGTGTTAGCAGCGCAGCCAGCTCCAGGGGAGGAGGCGCCAGTCACAGCCTCTCCACAAGGGCTGAGCGCCCAGGTTCACCTAGGGCACTCGGCTGCTTCTGTGCCCTCCCCAAGCACTTCTAGGAAAGCAGCCACGTCCCTCCCCGTTAGCCCTTGCTGGTTCCGCCCCACGTCTCAGCCCAGCCTGCAATGGCGAAATCCCCTCTGAGCTCACGCACTCCACTTCCCCAATCTATGCCCTTTGCCTTGGTCTCCCGATGTCTCGGAAACGCTGAGTCATCTTCTGATTTCTCTGCCCTGGGGTGGAGGCGAGGCCTGCTTTTCCCCTTGGGCGTCCTCAGTGACTCTTGCCTCAGCTGGTTCACTGCCTTCACAGCGGTACCCGAATTCACAGTGGAACAAGCGACATCTCCCTTCCTGTCTGCTGGATTTCCCACGCACCGGGACTGCCCTTCCCCTCCACATCAGAGTGTCAAACCCTCCTTCACCAACACCCCAGGACAAATCAAAAGCAACTAACACACCTGCCGAGAATGGGATTTCTCCATGCAAAGCGCTTCCTGCAAATGTTGATGTCCTTCCTGTGAAAGAGACATGGCTCATTGATTCCCAGTCCTCCGGACTCACTCCAGCCTCTCTAACCCATCATGATTCTGCTTCAGAACCGTCCATTAGAGCACCCCTCCTGCTTCCGCCCCATTCTCCCTGCCCCACAATTCAGCCGTCTTATTACCAGGTGGAACCCAAGCTCCCTCAGGCTCCCTGCGCCCCACACTGGGAGAGAGTGATCGGTCTCCATTGTCCCAGTATGGAAAGATCCTAGTTTTACATGAGGTGCGTTTCTGGCTACCGAACCCCGGCTAGGAACACCGAGCCCAGCGTCACGCACATCAGGCACAGGAAGCACTGCAGGGCGACTTACTCAAAGGGAACATCGCGCAGCAGCTTCTCGCAGTACTGGAGAACTTGCACGCTGAGCACTGTCGAAGGAAATGGACACGTTGAAAGAGGGAAGCAAGGCCCTGGGCATGGCAGCAGCATCGCAGCTAGGCCCACCTGCCGCACAACCCCCCCCCAGCGCACAACCCCCCAGGTGTGAGTTTCAGCCAGGGAAGGCTGAAGACCTGCGGATACTGATCCGGAGCAGGGGAGCCCCCGAGCGGCTAGATCAGAACTAGTCCCTCACCGGCCAGGACTGAACGGGACTCTCTGTTAATAGTCCCTCGTACAGCAACTTCCACCCCAGGCCCTGGCTGCATTTTGCAAACATTAAGTCTTGCACCACCCCAGTAGGGTAGGTATTATTTCCCCCCCTCTGTAATATGGCAACATAGCAGCGCAGAGGGGGCAAGTGACTTGTCGAGGCCCCTCACTGAGTCAGCAGCAGAACTCGAAAGAGAAGCCAGGAGCCCTGACTTCCAGCCCTCTGCTTTAAGTCACAGACTCCCTTCCAAGGTCAGGAATAGAACCCACAAGTCCTGGTTCTCTGGCCCACCCCCCTCTAACCATAGTACACCACCGATAGCGGCACTGAGTTACATCTGCAATCCTGAGTGTGCCCTCTGCTGGGAACAGTTGGCAAGAGCTTCATTTACACTCAGCCCAGCTCTCTCTCTCTCTCCTTTCCTCTTCGACAGACTTGTATCTGCACCGATCAGGAAATGCAGAGAGCAGGCTCCTTCAAACCTCTCGTGTTTCTCTTAGACGGGGTAATCGGTTCCCACAAGTACATCCAACCCAAACATCCCCAACCCCAACTCTGTCCCCAAAATGTGGGTGCAAAACACAGGAGCACAGGACAGAGAAAAAAATGATCTTTTTGTTCTTTCTTTGTACAGCACCTAGCACAGTGGGGCTCCGACCCATACCTGGGGCTCCTAGGTGCCATGATAATACAAATAACACTGTAAATAATAATAACTGTGCTCTACCTGCTTCCAAACCCATGTCCTTGCAAGGGAAATCTAAAGGCCCAGCCCTACATTCCTTGCGCACCATTGAAATCAATAGGAGTTTTGGGGGAGAAAGACAGGCAGGATTGGCCCCTGTATATATATGGGTAGAAAAGGCATTAACACTGAACTCATTCGGGCTCACTGCCGTAGCCTTCAGGGAGAAACAAATGGTGCTGGAGCCCAAACGCCCAGGCTCACACCCGTGGGACTGCAGAGTTCCCCATTGGAAACAGCTGAGCCTAGGGCCTGGCAAACACTAAGGGCGCTCCCAAAGGAAGGCAGGGGCACAGGACACCACCTGGTCGCTTCTCCCCTGGTGCCTTCCAGCCACAGACTCTCCACATCTGCCTCCAGAGTAAGCTCCATACCAGGCGAGACTGAATGGGGAAAGCCGCACCCCAGCCAGCTGGCCTTTGTGTTTGTAACAGACCCTGCCAGCTGCCCTCCCTCCTCCTTTCCATCCCTTTGCCGCACTCACCTGTTGTGTCCTGTCTACGTAAAGTGCAAGCTCTTCAGGGCACGGGCTGTCTCTAACTACATAGCGTACAGCGCCTAGCGTGGTGGGGCTCTGATCCTGGTGACCACACGCAAATGATAAGCGGGGCAGGAGATGGGTTGGCAGGACTCGCGTGAGATCAAGCTCTCTTACCCACACTCAGCAGAAGCCTCAGCGCCTTCCACAGCTTCTTGAGAAAGACAAAGTAGTATCTGTGCTGTGCTCTGAAGCGCACTAGCCCCTCAACAGCCATGTCTGCAGCTCCTGAGTTCCCAGCCTGCAAGGAAGTGAAGGAAACCAATGGAGGTGACTCAACAATTCATCAGTCAAAAGGGGGTGACGAGGAAGTGTGACGTTAGACTTTGCACAGAACGGTAGGCAGGGATCCTTCTCAAGTGCACAGGGGACGGCTGCCTGAGTTTGCCCTGGCCACACTGACCCGGCATTCCAGGTGATGTCTGGCAATCAAGTCTTGGTGTATTTATCTCCATTTGCCTCTGGAACACACAGTCACCCTGCTTCATCATCCCCTGCTGAGATCCCCAAGCAAATGGATGAAAGGCCACGCTTAAAGACTCATCTACCTCCCTTGTGCTCTGGGCTGTTCCATGCTTGGCGGGCAAGGAGCGGACAGGTTGGAAGGGGAGGTTGTTTTTAACAGTTACCCGAAAATGACACAGTCAGAGAAGAAGTCACCAACAGGAGTTATCTAACCCCTGCCGAGAGGTGAATTTTGGTCCCCATTGCTCCAGTTTGCTCCTCCGATAATAATAATCTGATCCAAAGAGCAGAGAGCAGAGCGCCTTTGCCTGCAAAGCAATTCAGCCCTGTGAGCAATCCCGGCAAGCCGCAGAGTTTGTAGAGTTTAGGCATCTGAGCTTGACTGACAGCCTTAATTATACAGAGGCAGCGATGCGGCTTGAGCAGACAAGCGCCAGCTCGGCTGGTATAACAGGAATAATACGCTACCTCTCTTGAAGGGATGGTGCAGGAAGGAAGAACTCCACTTCCCCATCTGATGGCGATCACCTAATTAGCCCATTGAGCAGGTGATACAAACTCAAGCACAGCAGGAGAAAGTGGCCGGTAACGGCAGTGCCTTATCTTCATTCCCACATCATGGCGGCTGAAACGTGGTCTTGAGAGACCGATTACCTGGGGCAAAACCAGCTCGGCGAACAAGAGACCGTTCAGCTGCACTGGCATCTGCCGCTCTCCTAGGAAAAAGATGACTGGAGGCCAAGGGAACAAGAGGTATAAGCTGGCCAAGATGGCGTTAGCTGAAACAGTGCATTTACTTGCACTGGTCCCAAAGCAAATCCCTCGCTCTGAACCATCTCTGGGTTTGTATAGCACCTGTCACTGTTTGGATCAGCAAGGCCCCAAACACCTGCCTGCTAAGAGAGCAGCTTTCTGTCCAGGGTCCGTCTACACTGCAGCTCGGAGCTGAAACTCCCAGCTCAGGCAGGCATATACATGCTAGTGGTCGTTGAGCTAACGTGCTAATGCCAGCAGTGCTTCCGCAGCGGTGCGGGCGGTGGGACGAGCTAGCTGTCTGCGTATAAACCCATCCAAGCCCTGGGTACGCACTTGAGCGGCTAGCCCATCCCTCCACCCACACTACCACAACCACACTGCTCTCAGTCAGAGCTGGGGGTGTACGTCCACCTGCGCTGGGGTGTATACTAAAAGCACACAACCACCCACACACACGCCTGCCCCCAAGGGCTACCACAGGCCCGGAAGCTATAACCGCTTCTCATTCCTGGCTTCTGGCAACAGGCCTTTCTGGAGTATCTTCCGCTGGACAAGCCACCGACGGGAGAGGGCTGGCCTGGGGGAGCTTGTCCTCCTCTCGCAGCCCATCTGACAAGCCTGTAATGGGCTACCCTAACCACCCAGGATTCAACCCTAGGAAAACCTCCTGGTAAGGACGAGGAACATGGCCAAAGCACGTCCCATCACAGGCCCAGAGGGAAGGACCCTATGGGTACTGTGGCTGGGAGCGAGCCATTAGTCCGGTTGCAAACTGCAAGGTCCTGCTTTACTAACACCTGTCCCCTGTCCGGTACTGAGACAAAACCGGATGTGGCTTTGTCCAGCATCAGACCGGCCGGGGACACCCCACTGAACAGCGCCCTGCTCCCCCCCCGCCAGTGTGATCGAGCACATACCGTGTGTGCAAGGGCACGCCGGCGGGGGCAGGGTGCCCTTCGAAATAGCATCCTGCGTGGCAGGCGCCGTATGTGCGAGGTCACACCGAGAGGCAGAGGGGGTCACGCCGGCCTCCCACCGTTCCAGAAGCACCGGAAGAGCCAGTGTTCCCGGGGCGTGGGAGTGGCCACCCTGCCGCCACCAGTGCCACAGCGCCCACCCTGCTCTTTTTAGCGCAGTAGCTTGAGCTCTGCTAGTGTGAGTCTGTCTCCCTGGCCTTGCTCCCAGCTGCAGTGTAGACGTATCTTGTGCGAGCCCATCTGAGAGCCGCCCATCGGCCTCGGATCCCACCGGAGCCCTGCCTCTCTCCTTCCTCCCTGCCGGGGCAGAAAGAGCTGCTGAGGTTTTCAACCCCTTCCCCTGGGACAGCTTCTCTCCCTTGCTCTGCTAGTGCTGGCTGGACTCATCTCATAGCAACTGGCCCAGGAACTGGGGATGGTGCCTACTGGGTGCTTATGGCAAGGTGGCCGCTGCTAATTGAGATGGTCTCTCGTGTGTGTGGGGGGGTCAGTTTCATTAAAATTATTGTGGGACAGCCCAGGAGCCCCAGTCATGGACCACGGCCCCCATGGTGCTAGGTGCTGTATGAATCCAGAACAAAAAGATGGTCCCTTACCATCTAAGGACTGCTGGCTGTGTGCCTTGTCACGCCCAAAATGATTCATCTCCCTCCTGCCTGTTCAAACCCATCCAATCTTTGCAGGCCATTATGTCTCCACCACTGCCTGGACCACGCAATGAGCTGCTTCCAGGATGCTCCCCGCTGGACCTGCAGGGAGCCCCCTACCCTATAAGAGGCCCTGCACCAAATACTGTGCTTCAGAGGGCTCCTTTCATCTTCCCTCAACCCAATGCTTACACACACACACACACACACACACACACACACACACCCATGCTCCCCAGCTTGACCAGTTCTGTTGTCCTTCCGGTTTATGGATACCTTTCCAGCAATGGGTGCTCAGCTTGGAACACCCCCATTCCCCGATCTCCGTAGAAAGGGGCCAGTGACTCAGTGCCTCTGTGGCTCAAAGGGGACTATGTCATCAGGGCCTCTGCCTACACAGAGCTCTCTAGCAATACAGTATGACAGCAAACTCAGACCTCAGTCCCAGACTTGGTGACTTCAACACATTAATGGCTCCATTGAAAGTGGCGGTCAGACAGGTCGAAGGAAGTCTTTCCTTGCTTCAGAGAAATGCAATTGAGCTTCATAGCTCTCAGGAAGCTAGGTCTTCAACAGAGGCTGCTTCCTAGTATTTACCAAAACAATTTAAAGGAGGGGAAAAAAATCAAGCAAGCTACCACCTGCATGGGAAAAAGTCTGTCCCTTTCTCCATCACTCCACCATCAGGTGCTGTGCCCAGGTTTATTTTCGTAGATGCTTTTTCATTTTTGTTTGTTTGGTGTTTTCCTCCCTTTTAATTAAAGTATTTGTCGTCACAGCAGGAAATGCAAACTGTACAGCAGCCAATTTATATATATTTTTAAAAGAGAGGGAGAAATAATTTAGCAAAGCAATTATCTTCAAACACACAGAGAAGCCATTCCCTGCCCCAACCCCAGAAATCATCATAGCCAAGAACAAAAACACTATCCCTTTTTAAAAAAAAGTTTTTTTTTTTTTAATTCCACGTATATGGATTGAAGACCCGATTTTAAAGAGCTAAGCTGTTTCCATTTAGGTACCAAAAAAGTAGCCCGTTTTTCCAACGATCCCCAAGAGTGTCGGGTGCCAAGCAGAGCCAGACAAAGTTTTTCAGAAATACTTTTTTTTGGTGAACAATGCAGATTGGGCGACACCACGTTTTACAAATTCGTGTTGGTTTCGCCGAATTGTTCACGGTTGAAGAAAGAAACAATTCAGAAGTTGAAATGTGGTGAATTTCCAGTTCACTTTTGTTTTGCAATTTCCTTCCATTTTATTTCAAAATTCAAAAATGTAATTAAAAAAAAAAAAGGTCTCCAAATCTACATGAAATGTTTTGTTCAACCTGAATTTCCCCTCCAGCCCCCCATGTATTGGAATTGCCAGTGAAATGAAACATCCGCGATTCGCACAACTCTAGGGCTGGATGCTGTAGAAAATCTGGCACTGGTTTAAGTACTTAAATGGGAGTTGAGCTCTTTCAAAGGTCTGGTTCTCATTGAGGGTGCCGAGTCCTTGCAAATCTGGCCCTAAGCATAAAGCAGCAAAATCCACCTGAAGGAACAGTCGTCAAATACGGTCAGTGTTCCTTATTCAGAATAATCATTAGAATGGGCTTTTGGGCCGGATCCAAACCCCAGTGAATCAAAGCGGATCTCTCCACTGACCACAGTGAGGTTTGGATTGGGCCTTCTTGCTAACCTTTAGGCTTCCCTTGGAATGCACATTTTCTCGGCATGGGTCCGAACAGACATAAGAGTCTCTAATATACTGTTTGCACTGCAGCCACTCAAAGATGCTTTCAACTCCCACTGGGGAACTTTCTAATTATTCCTGGTTTGTGTTGCAGTAAAGCCCAGAGGTGCAGACTGGGGGCTCCATTGTGCCAGGTGCTGCACACATACAGGAAGGCATGGCCCCTGCCTCGATGAACTTGCAGTCTTGATGGGAGTTGGAGAAGTCTCTGCAGCTATGTCTTGGAGGTCTGCTGCGCTGGACAAGGAGGAGACAAACTGGCCAGAGTCTCGCACTTAGAACACATCGCTCCATTTTAGCCAAGGGTGAGGACGTGAGAACCAAGTGGCTTTAGCGAGCGCAGTGGGTGCTAGGCACCCCTGGGAATCTGCCCGCCCGCCTTTTCCTCGGGGGAGTGCTGCCACCCACGCCATCCATTCCTTCTCACGCGTGTGCGACGCAGTGAGCTCAGAGTGCAGCACATGCTGTCCGCTCTCATGTCCTCGCTAGGACTTCCCAGCATCGGCCAATCAGAAAGGCGCTGGTCCCTGTGGAGTCCCCAGCGCACAGGGGTCTACAGCACACAATGCCTCACCGTCAGCCCTTATTTCCTGAGTATTTTCTTTCTTCCCTGGCTGCAGCTGCCACTTGGGGCAACATTGCCTATGGGTTAAAGTTGGTCAATTTATGGTATGTACTTTCATAGTCCCCATTACATAAGTGTCTGAGCACTTTGTGATACTGAATGCACTTATCCTCAAAACAGCCACGAGAGAGGGCAGGGCTGTTATCCCCATCTCACAGAAGGGGAACTGAGGCATGGAGTGACTTGCCCAAGATCACACATGACGTCTGTGGCAGAGCAGAGAGCTGGACCTGGATCTCTCAAGTCCCAGGCTCATGCCTGAACCCCTGGAGCATCCTTCCTCTCCTGGAATGGAAATCAGAGCACCTGGCTTCTTCTCCTCCCTCTGTAACTCACTTGATCTAACCTTGGCCGAGTCACCTTCCCAACTCTGTGCCTCGGTTTCCCCATCTGCAAAATGGTCATAACAATGATTGGCTGGAAAGTTATTTTGAGATCCCCTGGGGTGAGGTGCTATTCTGATTCACAGCCAGCTTATCAACCCCCCCCAGTGCCTCAGGTTGCGTGCTGCTCTCCACTATCATGCTGAAGAAATAGCCAGGGGGGGATCTTTATGGTCTTCTAGCAATCACTGACAATGGGATTTTTTTTAAATCACCTATTGCACCCTTGCAAGAATAGGCTAGTAAATGAAAACACATCCAGTCTGCCTCTACTGTAGCCTCCAACTCCCCCGGCCCAGCCTTCCCCCGCTTTAAACAGATAGAGCAATCAACTTTTGGAAAGATTGTCCCTCACATTTCAGCACAGCAGGACAAGCAGAAAACAAATTAAAACCATTACAATAACCATCAGAACCATCCACCGCTGGGGCGGGGAAGGAGGGGCGGGAGGAGACAAAACAGCCTCACTTTGTTGGTTTTTTTTTTAAAATCTATCTATATTAAAATAACCAAGCACAAAAGAAGAGAAAAATCAATCGCCTGCATTTAAAACCGAGCAGCTCTTCCGCTCTCAGCGCTGCATGCTGAGAGGCGGAACACAGCTGGGGAGGACACATAAAATACGCAACGCTTCTCTGCCTCCACCTCTCTATGGGTGCTGCAATCAGAGGTGTGACTGCGGCACGTGGCGATATACCGAGCTGGCTTATAGCAGAGCTTAGACATAACAGAGTTAACTTGCTGCTGCAGCTCCAGAGCTGTTTTCCCTCCTGGAGGAGAGAGCACGAACCCCTCCCCATACCAACCCCTGTGAAAAGCTGCCAGGGGCACCTGGGATTGCTGCACCCGCCTACCTGGCCCCTTCCTACACTCACTCAGCCTGCGAGAAGGACTCTGGCAGAACGAGGCACACGCGGCGTGAACTGACACAGGCAGGTGCACACGCATGCTTGCACGTGCGTGCGCACGCACCGGAGACCGTGAAAACACTCCTCCACCTCCAGCCCTGACGCACGCACCCACTCCGCCTGTTCAAAGAGGGCTTGGCACACCTGGGCACGGCCGCACCCATGCCCCCACACGCGTCTCTGCGAAAATACGCCCAGCCAACGCAGCGGGCACGGCCGCAGAGTGGGGCAGGCGAAAGGACCCCTGGCTCGGTCCTCCCTGCGCTAGCAACGCAACCGCCTCTAGCCGAAGGCCACCTTCACCTCTGTAGCCCTCGCTCTCCCACGCTTTGCCCCTGGAACTCAGCCTGGGGGGGGGCTGCGAACAACTTCCCCTCCTGCTAAGGGTTCAGAAGCTTGATCCTGCCAGACAAATGGGCTTGCAGTGCCATCGTGTGGCCATGGTGAGCACCACGGCTAGCTTCCCAACCTGCTTCAGGCTCTGGGGAGTGAAGGAGCAAAGGAGGAATCAGCTGCTGTTAAGACCATCCAGGCCCCTGCTGCCCCAGGTCCCTATTCTCCTGGAATTTCCCTGTAGCGCGGGGCTTCCCTGCTCCCACCTGGCAGTCCTGACTGCCCTGAGAAGACTAGATGCAGCCAAGAGAGTCCCAGCCTCTGGTCCCCAGAGCCGAGAGACGTCAGGTTCCAGCCGACAATGCTCCATCGGGACCAGAGGGGTTTGGCTGAGTCGTGTGCTGGGGGCTTGCCATCTTTACGGCCGTCGTGCCACAGCACGGATGAGGGGTACTGCAAGCTGGGTACATGTCCCGCGCTCTGGGTGATTGGCCAGCGCGGCCTTGCTTCGTTTGTCACAGCCTCGGTGGCCCTGCTTTAAAAGGAGACGGCTGCTAACTATCCAGACGCGGAGTGTAGCTGAGACAGGCCAGGACCGCAGCTCTGGGGAACGTCTAGCGGCAGTCAGGAAGACGGCAGAAGGTTCAGATGGGGATCGCAGGTGCTTCAGCAACGCTTTAGCGGAGCCTCTTTACCGTGTGAAGCGGGCCGGATGCCTTCCAATTTTAACATCCTGCCCAGCTGCCCTGACCCCCAGCCCCGTGGGGTGGATCTAGAGAAGGGCATTTCCACAGCGTGATTCGGTTTCTGCTCCCTGGCCGGGCTGGGAAAACATAGCTCAGGCGCCCCTCCCGCCACACTTTGCTGAATCCCAACGGCTCTGGTTTGAAGACAGGTCAGGAGCCAGATCACACTACCTGCCCTGGTGGGAAATTCCACTCCATTAGCATCTGCCAACTGGTCTCACTTTTAGCCCAAGGCCCTGTAGCCCTGGGAACTGGCAGCTCCACTGGAATTTGCACTAGAGCATCGCCAGACCTCGCGTCAAGCCCGGTCTGTGACCGACACACCCACCCGTACAGCCACCGGCTGGCAGTTCTCTCACGCTGTCGCTCCACCATTGCCTCACTTAATGAATTCATTGCGGCAATGCATTCCCGCCTCTCCTATACACTGACTTGGGGTTTGTTCTTTGACTGTCAGCATTGCACGTCTTTAAGCTGCTGTGTGGGTGACAATATAAAAATCTGAGCAGAGCCGCACAAGGCAGAGGGGGCGGCAGAGACAGGAGGACACACTCACTATCAGCAGAGATGGCTCCCACCCCCAGCTGAACTGGAGTCTGGGGGCAGAGTGACGCCATCGGTGAATTCTAGACGCGGCCCTGAAACAAACACTGACTCCAAACAGCCCAATAGGCTCTTTACCCTGCAATGAGCTGAATCGACCCCGCAACCTGACGTGGACGTTGGAGACACAGGATGGCTCGTGGCAGATGGTGCAGATCTAAACTGATACGTGAAATGGAGCCTCCACATGAGATGTGCTTAGCACCGACCTTCTGCTTTGGCCAGGGTAGCTCGCTTGGTCCAAGGGCTGCCTACGGACCACCAGGACAGACATTTCAATGGGTGCATTTGGCAGACCCAGCAGAGTGAGCTCGCCATAGGCAACCCAGGTGGAGTCTTTCTTGCTGAAGTTGATTGGTCCTTTAAAAATATTCAGGAACCTTGAGGCTTCGCATGGAATGGGAGTCTGGGCTAATCCAGGCTGCATCAGGATTCCCTTATTACCTTAAGTTTCATCTCTTAGCCACCTGCTTACAGGGGCCAAACTCCACCCAGGCTCAACATCTGGATCTATGAACAGATGTTGGGAGAACACAGTGGTGGTCCTGCAAAGCCACCCAAACCTTTCCTCCTGCCAAGCAAAAAGGTAGCCCCCGAAACAGAATCCCCCATCGCGAGGCAGAAAATGGGGGGAAAGCTCAAAAACGTCCTCCGTGTTTTCCCCTCATTTTTGGTTGGAAAGTTTTTTGCGATGGAAATTTCCCAGCCAGCCCTGATGTCACCCTGGCAGCTCCGCGGCTCATGTCAGCAGGAGACGTGCCATGGAGGTAAGCGAGTCTCCACTGTTAATAACGGTCCCTGGGAGAAAGTGCTCATTAGCAAACCTAACAAGTGCCAGCGCAGGAGCCTTGACAGCACCCTGGGCGACAGCTGCAAACATGCCCTGATGAGTGATGGCAGCAGCAACTTGTGCACCCAGCATGGCCCCGGTGCCACCCCAGCAGGTTAGAGAGAGGGGCTGCACAGGGCCGTGCTGGGAATGGGGAGGAAAGGAGCTCCTGCTGCAGGAGGAATGAATGGCCTCTCGTGGCAGTCAGTGCAGACCACCCTCCGTACCATTACCCAGCTCTCTGCATTCCCTTTCCTTGCCTCTCCCCGCCTGCCCTCTATTAACCTCCCCCAGCCTGCTGTGGCTCTGCAGGGAGTGGCTAGGGCAGTGGTTCTCATATCAGGCAGGGTGATCCTATTTCCCTAAACTGAAAAGGGGAGGCGCGGGGCTGGCCCAAGCTACGCCCTGCCCAAATGTTGAGCTAAGCAGCAGAGAGGGCAAAGAGGAATGGGCGCGGACTGAAATCTGAGCCGCAGAGCAGGGCGTGAGCACTTCTGATCTTGGAGCCAGGAGGTGAGGCTATTGGACTATTGGCAACGCAGCCCAGAGTGCAGTGGCAGTAGCACCTGACCCCCTCACGCAGGTGGCAGAGAGACAGCGGGGGGTATTAGCTTCTCCACCCGCTGCTCTCACTGAGGGTTTTCCCCTCAAGTCAGGGCCTCAAAAGAGGAGGAAATCCTTCCCTCTGTCACTTTATTGCACAATCCTTGTCACTCTGTGTTGTCAGGGAGGGGGCAGGAAACTGACAGACCCCAGCTCTGAAGCCTCAATTACTAAGGGGCTTGGAAGAAGGAAACTCCCACTTCCCCGGTATTTGGGACATCTGAGAGCTGTAGAGAGCTCTGAGAAATCACAAGAACCATCCCCCATCCAGCCTCCTGGCCCCTCAGTAACAATAAGCTGCACAACCTCAGCGGAGCAGCCCCCGCCTGAAGAGGCGCTGGAGGCAGAATTCCCCTCTCCCCCAAGAGCTCATGGCTCCTTTCCAATTCCACCAGGAATTGTTATTATGGTGGGAGGTGCCAGCTGACCCTGCTCGCGCCACAGGCTGACAGGTTCTTTTTCTTAGCATGCGAGCAAATGTTCAGTCTTTAGAAGACAAGTGTGTCACTGTAAGTTCAAGTGATACAGTGGTGCTGGGAGAGAAGCTGTGGCAGACAGCAGAGTTTGCACTGCTTTGTTCTCTGTATACAGAGGCAATTCTTGGCACAGAGCAGCTTCCTGGGACCCCGCCATTGGTGTGCGCTTAGATTTCTGGAGGGCAGGGTTGCCTGTGTTCCGGGGCTGGCGTGTTTGTGTAAATAAAGCAAATCACATTTATATTTAATCTAGACTCGGTTCACTGATTTCTCCTTCGCCGGGAAACTGACTTATAAGACCCGGGCCGTCTCTCACTTAGCAGCAGGGCAACACTGGCATCAGGCGGATAATATAATAAACATGGCATCATTAGTTATTATTTTAACAGTGCACAAATGAGAGTTTGAGGCAGATAAATGAGGCACTCCCTGCCCCGTAGAGAAAAGAAAATAATCACAGAAGTGTCCCTCTGAAAGAAGCAGGGGGGAAGGAGCACCAATGAATTTATGTAATTACTCAGTGAGGCAGGTGCCTGGCATAAAGGAAACCCCTGTGCAAGCCCTCTTGGCAGAGAGGGGGATCTGTGATGTGCTCAGTGCTGGAAATCCATGCTCACCACACTGGAGGGATCTGCCCAGGGCAGATGCAGTAAATGGAGCTGGGCAGATTTGGGAGCTGGGAATCTCTCTCCCCCGTTATTTCCCCTGCAGGCCTTTTTCACTGTGTCTCTCTCCTCTTTCCCTGTCTAACCCCTTCCCCCCTTGCTGGGAGACTTGATCTGTGTCCCATTCTCAGGGGGCATTTTTTCTGAAGCTCTATCAGCTCCTCCTAATGGGAGCGAAAGCCTGTGTTTGCCCGTGAGGGCAGCAGCTCTGGGAGTCACAGACGCAGGGGAGCAGAGATGGGCTGAGGAGGGGTCATTTGTGCAGAGACACTTTCCTTCCCAACCTCAGCACTTTCCCCGACTTCTCTCTCGATGACCTGGAGTCCCCGGCTCAGCAGATGGTATCAGCAGAGCCCAGGGCTGCCCTAGCAGAAGGTTACATCTCCGCTGCTCCTAGCCGGCCGCGCTGCCTGCACAAGTCAGCGACAAATGCCCAGTTCTGGGCAAGAAAAAAAAAGTAGGGACAGCTGGAACAGAGCTGAAAAAGGGATTGTCCCGGCCAAAACGGGACATATGGTCCCCCTACAACCAGGAGTACGCGTACCCCTGGGGGTACACAGAGGTCTTCCAGGGGGCACCTCATCTCATCTAGATATTTGTCTCGTTTTACAACAGGCTACATAAAACGCACTAGCGAAGTCAGTACAAACTCCCATTGCACACAGACAATGCTCTGTGTACATTGTTCTATATACCATACACTGAAATGTAAGTACAATATTTGTATTCCGATTGACTTACTTTATAATTACATGGTAAAAATGAGCAAGTAAGCAATTTTCCAGTAACAGTCTGCTGGGGCGCTTCTGCAGTTGTATGTCGGATTATGGTAAGCAAGTCGTTTTTTAAGTGAGGTGAAACTTTGGGGTGCGCAGGACAAATCAGCCTCCTGAAAGGGGTACCGTAGTCTGGAAAGGGGGGGAGCCACTGGTCTAGGGGGGGCAGCAGAGGAGCAAATGTCCCACCACTCCAGAGCACCGGAGCCTTCCCCCGGAGCCACAACGCCTTGGGACCTTCATTAACCCACCCAGCGTGCTAACAGGGGCCTGACCCTGGCCAAGGGTGCAAACGCTGGAGCTCTGTCCAGGGGGCCCTGACACAACCCAAGCCCTGACCCCTCTATTCTCACGCTGACTCCATGGCAGTGCAATTACTCTGCAAAATCAGGAGCAAACCTTCTCCCAGGCACACAGCTTCCTACACAGCATCCCCCAAGACACGGCCCTGGCTACCAATCCCCACTGGCCCTCCTGGTCTCTCTCACGCGTCTCGCTACACCTCCCAGAGCCCGAGGATTCAAACAGTTTCTCCAAGCAGGAAACTCTGGGTGTGCAGGGTCAGGCCCCACCCACGTGAGCCTGGAAGAACAGGAAACACGCCCTGTGCGAACACGTAAAAGCCCCTCTGGTGGCATCTCACCGTCGCCTTGCATCTCGGCTGCAGCCCTGCCTTTCACACGCCTCTGGCAGCCGAATATAAATCACTATCGCCTGGCAATTCTGGCCGGGGCAGCATTTGCCTCCCACCGGGCACGATGTCAGCGGCTCCAGGAGAGAATAAGGGCCTGAGTCAGGCAGCGCTGGGGCCTGTGACGTGTGGTGTTAACAGACGGCAGGATGCAGAGCAGAACTAGTCCCCAGGACCCCACGGTGACAAATCTGCAGCTGCTGTGGCCCTGGGCGTCCTGCCTTGTCGTGCGAGGCACTGCACACGCGAAACAATGCCTGTCCCGAGGAACTTACAATCGAAACACCCACCGGGCAATGCTCACTGCACACGGCAGGGCCCACCTGCCTGCCTCCCCGATGCCCGGGCCATCCACGCCCTGCAGAACATACCTGTGCTGTGCAGGAGCGGCAACGGCACCAGCTGCTGCTGTCAGCCACCTAGGAATTACTCCAGCCACCAGCGACTGCTCTGCAGCCTGCTGCCTCCTGGGCCGCTTCCTACTAAAACAAGCTCAGATGGGCCTGGGCCAAGTACCCAGCTAAACTTGGGGTGGAAAGTGCCATCTACTGGTGAGCTAACATCATTGCCTCACTAGGACAGACTTTCCAAGACCCACAGTCTGACAGGGGAAGCCGTAATTCACTCCAAGAAGCCGTGGCTGCACGGCTACACGAAGGGTAGTCTTGTGCTTAAGATGAGGGCCGGGGGGTTAATTTTGTCCTCTACCACAGATTTCTTGGGCTAGTAACTTAATCTCACTGTCAGTCAGTTCCCCTGTGGTGAGGTTGCATTCATGTCTGGAGATCTCTAAATGGCGGGGCATGTCTTTCCTGCCCTCTGCCTGGTAAATCTCCCTGACATTTAAATTGTCCTCAAAGACAATCTGCAGTGTTAACACCCCCTCATCAGTATTGCCAACCCCGAAGTGTTCAAAAATCAAGAGACTGGCTTAAAATCACGACAGCTAAATGTGAGTTCTTTTTATTTGCCTTTTGAGTACAATGGGGTCATGTTTCCAGGCTTTTCTCCACAACTCTGGGGGCTAGCTTCACTTTTCCTTTTAAATGAAAGCTGAGATTCAACTCCTCTGTTCACATGACTCCAGGAGCTAAAGCTTTAAAGATAACACCAAATTACATTGATTTATCACGAAATCACAAGAGTCAGCAGCCCTATCCCATAGAGATCTTAGCGTATGTGCAACATGCCTTAGGTGGCACGTGACTAGGATTTGTCACTGAATTTGCTCCGGCCAGGTACTGATGGAAGAGTGTTATGTGAACGCTGATCCATGCCTCCCCGCCGCCTCCCAGAGATAAATAAAAAAGGTGTTTTTTCAGGCTGCATGTCTGTAGTGCACTGCTTTGGACTTGGCTGGCAAGACACTCTTTGCAACCTGAAATTTAGGGGCTGAGTCTCCATTACACGGTAACCGCCATGCAGTCATTTACACTAGCACTGGTCAGAAAATGGCCCCCTCCCAGGGAAAATAGCAATTAAAATAATTTTTGTCTACCTTTTCCTCAGAAATTTTGACTTTTTGGCAAAATATTAGGTACCTATATATTTGGGCTGAAAATCTAACATTTAAATTCAGAAATGCTACCATGGTGCCTCATAGGAGTTGTAGTCTGGGAGCCTCATGTTGCTCATTCTATTCTATAGGCCAGGCTCCCTGGTTGGACTACATCTCCCAAGATGCATCACAGCTTGGTTTTCCAGTGTTTGGTTTTTTGATAAAAAACAAAATTTTCTACCAAAAGCAGACACTTGCCTGCCTTCCACCCTGAAAAATCCTGTTTAGTCAAAAACCAATTTTTTTGTCAACAAGCAGGTTTGATAGAAGTGTTTTGACCAGCCCTAATTTACAGCAGCACAAAATGGGCATAAAATGCTCGTAGGTCTGAATTATACTGCTCACTGTGCACTGTTCTCAGTGACAACACAAAGCCCAGGGCAATGCAGAGTCAGATCCGTAATATTTTTTCTCTCCCTCCCCCCCCCCCATATATATTTTTCCTTGTGCACTTTGAGCTGGAAGAAGGTCCCAGTTTCCTAGACAATCCCTCCAGGCACTGGTGCACCTCAGTCCTGCCTCTTCTCAGTCTTTGGCAGCCAATTATTATTATAATTTAGTCTCCTGAGAGCTGTAATACTTTGGTCTAATTCTGGTTGTCAGGCCTGACGTGGTGGTGGCTAGGTGGTGATTAGACGCCTCTGACGCACTGGAGGTCCAAGTGGATGATCTGGAGGTCCCTTCTGGTCTTAAACTTTATGACTCCCACAATCAGTCTGGTTAGGCTTGGAGAATGAGAAGGGAATGCATGATCCATTTAACCCTCGTCCTCTCCACTGAGACAGCAACTTGTGTGAGTGTAGCAAGAGTGCAAGGAGGTACTGGTCTCCGCTGCCGTAACGTCGTTTGCTCTGAGGACACCTATCATAACCCCTGACATCTGCCAGACCATGTTCATGACCTTCCAGTACACCAGCCACATAGAATCAGGAACTCATTCCCTCAAGTCTTATCTGGGAAAGTACTTAAGCATGTACTTAACTTTAAATCCCATTGAAGTCAATGTGAATTAAGCATTTGCTTAGGTGCTCTCCTGAACTGGGGTCTTGATCCATCCTCCCACCCAACACTACACCACTTCCTTCCCCCCGTCCAACTCTCTATCCACTCTCCCCTGTCTTCAGCTGCATATCATTTCATTGCAATAAGAGGTGAGGGAGGGAGGGATCTTCCTGCAGCCCTGATGCATAAGGTAGCACCGTTTGATATCATCTCTCTCTAAACGACTGGCTTTCTAATAACCTGCTTGTATATCTGGAAAATGTGCTGACCATTTGCACAGAGGGAGCGGGCTGTTCTGTGAGTTCGCTCCTGGCAGGGTGAAGGCAGCGAGACTGCCCATGCTGCTGAACATCTGGTGGGGGAAGCTACATTCCATTGGCTCAGCTCACGGGCAGAGAGAAACGCTGCTTGGATTAGAAGGAAACAGGCTGATTCTCATCCAAACCCTTTGACGAGAGATTAGACCTGGGATCAATGTGGCGCTTTTATTCCTTGAAAAACCTTGTGTCTGAAACAAGAATCCAGAACTAATAGAAAGATGAGCTGAGTGGCTCCAGCACTAAGAAACCAGCCTTCGGTTTGGGCTCACCTTTGTACCAAAACTGCCAGGCCCAAAGGAGTGGAACCTGTGTCGATGGTTTATAGAAATGTTTCTTCTTGTTTGGTTTGGAGCATTTGCTTGTAAGCAGGGCTTGGGAACTCATTTTGCCTAATTGAAAACCCATTCTAGCACTGTGGGTCTGAAAGACTGATTCAAGTTTGGGCCTCATCTAGACTGGGAAATTGTCCCTATTTCAGACACTGTGGTAGCTGCATCAATGCAGATCTCTAGTACAGTTGGGCAAAGCCGTTTTTTACACTGACACCCTGCTTGAAACCAGGTCAAGCTGCTCCAGTGCAAATTGCAACCTACAGCAGTTTAGTCCATCTGCATTAGGAGATTGCACTGGTGGCAGCTACAGAGATAAGGGCAAATCCCCAGTGTAAAGAAAGCCTTAGCCAATGGGCTTACACCCACCTTCTGCAGTGCAGACACAGGGAGACAGTAACATGAATGCAAACGTGGGGACAGTCTCTACCGTCTGCTGGTGCCAGCCAAGCTTCCAGCACAGTTCTTGTAGGCCAGCTGCATAGCACGGGCTCAGCACCATCCATGCCAAGTATTTAAAAATAGAAAGTCAGGCCCCACCCCCGCCCCAAAACAACAAGAGATTTAAAAACCAATAAACGTTGTGTTCATTTTGCATTGCCTTCGGAGCCTTTCGGGTTCACGTCTTCAAGCTTTTCTCCACAACCGGGGAGGCTAAAAACGTTGGGCTAGATTCACACAGGAGCTGATACCTTTTAGGTGTCCTTGCCACACAGTGGAATTCACAACCCACAGTCAGGTTCCCAGGCTCCTTCAGTGCAGGGGAGGGTTAGAGGCCTAAGAATGGGATGCACAGAAGCCAGCAGGCTGTGCAGAGAGCAGCCAACCTGAGCCTACAAGGAATGCTCAGGAGAGGGGTGTGGCCTAAGCACCACCCCCCAAAAGAAGTTAGGTCCCTTACTTTATTTGGGAGTTACAGCCATGAAACCTCTCCTGGATCTGTCAGCAGCAGCAGCAGCAGCAGGCCGCCTTATAATCCTTAGCCCATGTCCACTGTGAACATAGGAGATCTAGATTCAATTCCCCATTCTATGTGAGGTGGAAACAGGATTTGAATGTGGGTTTCTCATCTCAGGTGCCTAAGTCCTGTGTGAACATGATTTTTTTTTTTTAAATAAAACCTCAGCTTCTCCCATAATCACAGGACTCTAGGAGCTGGGGCTTTAAGAAAACACCAGATATTGTTAGACTTGTGATAAGAATAAAAACAACGAGAGTTCTGTAGCACTTTAAAGACTAACAAATTTAATTTCAGCAGTCATAAGCTTTCGTGGGCTTCAGCTCACTTCCTCAGATGCAGTTGGTAGAAATAATACAGCAAATATAATACAGCAAAAATCGCTCAGGCAGTGGGCAACAGACCCATCCTGGCTTACAGACAGCCCCCCAACCTGAAGCAAATACTCACCAGCCACCATACATCGTACAAAAACTCCAGTCCAGGAACCTATCCCTGCAACAAATCCTGTTGCCAGCTCTGCCCACACATCAACTCTAGTGACAGCATCTCTGGTCCTAACCACATCAATCACACCATAAGGGGCTCATTCACCTGCACGTCCACTAATGTTGTATATGCCATTATGTGCCAGCAATGCCCCTCTGCCATGTATATTGGCCAAACTGGACTATCACTTCGCAAAAGAATAAATGGACACAAATCAGACATAAAAAAATAATAACATCCATAAACCAGTCGAAGAACACTTCAATCTCCCAGGACACTCTCTGACCTGAAAGTTGCTATACTTCTACAAAAAAACTTCAAAAACAGACTTCAAAAAGAAACTGCTGAGTTAGAAATTATCTGCAAACTTGACACATTCAAACTGGGTTTAAACGGGGATTTGGAATGGCTATCTCATTACAAGAAGTAATTTGCTCTGATCGCCCATTCTCACCTCCTACTCAATGGTTGTCATTAGGCCTCAAGAACCCAGCTTTCATCCACCTACCTCATTGTTGTCTATGCCTTTGGATATGTATATTTTGCCTCCTATAGATGTTGCCAATATTTGCTGTATTATTTCTACCAACTGCATCTGAGGAAGTGGGCTGAAGCCCACGAAAGCTTATGCCTGCTGAAATTAAATTTGTTAGTCTTTAAAGTGCTACAGAACTCTTGTTGTTTTTGCTGTATACAGACTAACACGGCTACCCCTCTGGAACTCTTCTACATGATAAGAATGTTTCTGAACCCACCATGTGGCCCCCCGAGGGAGGTAAATATCCTCCGCAGATAGGGGATGGTGTAGTTAAGCAGCTTGCTCAAGGACATTCAGGAAATCTGAGGTAGAGCTGGCAATAGAATCCATGTCTCCTGACTGCCATTCATGTGCTTGAAGCCAGAGGCTATGCTTCTTCCTTTGCTGTAGCTAGCACCTGTTGCTTCCAGCACAGATGCGTGTGCACCAACCTATAATGATGTTGGGAGCGCTCCAAACTGCAATCTCAGGATTTGGAGTTACCCAAGCTCCACAGCAGGTTACAAGAACATGCCCATTGTTACGTCCCAAGAGAGGTGGGCCGCAGAGACACAATGGGACATAACACAGAACCTCATTGCAACCCATTGCTGAGCACGTGCCTCTCTGTGCCTGATCTACAGAGGGTGTGCATCTATAACAGCCCTAGCTAGGTAGCTTTAGCTCATGCTGTCGCAGCTTGTGGTCTTAGCTCTGGAGAGCCTCATTCAATCCCCCCTCTGTTGTACAAAATGGCAGCTATCAACTCCTCACTGAGAGTTTAAGACCACCACCAGGAGATCCACCCTGTTGATCAGAACTTTTCCAGTGTGAACAGCAAAGGGGAAAGACTCTTTTCAATGTGCAACCTAATTCCATTCTACTCTGAGGAAACTGGAAATAAAGGTAGAGGGAGATGGCGGTGGTGAAGCGAGGGTTGAATTAAAACTTCCTGAGACGAAGGGCAGGTTCTTATCAAAGGGCAACCCTCTCAGGTAGCATCGGTGGAAAAACAAATTCCCTTTCATTGGCTTCAGATGCTCAGTCTGGCAGGGAGCAGCACTGCAGATGGCATGTGTCTGTTTCCTTGTCTTTGTTTCCTTGTTGTCTTTTTAAAACAATCTGCCAATTCATCATTAAAAAATTAAATATTTTATAGCTGGCTTGAGGCTGATGACAGGTGCCAGATTGATGGGCTCTGGCAGAGGAAACTCGCTGCTCTTTCTTTACCCTCGCAGCAATGAGTTATGTGTGCTGGAGAGAGGGTTGAAATCTCCAAGCTGTCCAGCCCTGACCCAGAAAAAAGGGTTTTAAAAATAGGTGCAATCTGGAGGCATTTTGGAGCCAAAAAAGGCCATCTTTTTTCCATCTACTGGATGAGTGGGAGAGGAGAATCCTTGGCATTACAATGAGAGATGTTAAGTTTGTCATGAATTTACACACTAACTCCCATTTATACATCCCACCAATCAAGGACGTTCTACTGGTCTGGAAAAACCAGGAACAACTCACTTCAAACCTGCCACTATATAACCACTGGAGAAGAGGGATGGTTTGTGATTAAGGAACTGAACTGGAATTCAAGAGAACTGCATTCAGCTCCCGGCTCTACCATAGACTCTCTGAATGACCTTGGGTAAGTCACTGCATCTCTCTGTGCTTCAGTTTCATATCTGTAAAATGGGGGTGTTAATAATCTCTCCATAGTCAGCCTTGTCCATTTAGATTGTAGGCTTTTCAAAACAGGGCTGTTTCATTACATGTACAGAGCTTAGCATGCTGGGGTCTGACCTCAAGTGTGGCCTCTAGGCGTTATTGCAATATAAATAATGATCATTTGTGTGCTGCTGCCCCATTGCTACAACAGAAGGTGCTATGGAGACCACCAGTGAAAGGGTTAACAGTACAAAGGGGTCACTCTTGCATCTCTCAGCCATCCCTTCAGAATGAAGGAAGTCTCTTTTTTTCAGACCTGCATTTGCCTTCGTCCCACACAAACCTGTCCCTATTCTCCCTCCATTACTGTCCTGGAGAATCTGGAGCTGTAACTGAAACCATGGAGAATGTCACCCACTCAGAGAAGACACCCCCCCCACCCAATCTCCATTTAAACCTTCTGTCCCACTTGGCTTTGTGACTGGGGCTGGCATAAGACTCCCCACCATATGTTATAAGTGGGGAATAAACTTGGGGCCTTCTATGCTAAAGCCACAGCTTCCAGATCCTCCAACTGTGCAAAGCGGCATAACCCCGCTGAACATCTGCAGCTGGCAGCCCGGCCCACAGGGCTCTGGAGACATAGAGCTACAACACATTTGTCTAGAACCCCATCTCACGAGGTGCTGCATCCCTCTTGCCTTCAGTGGCAATCAGGGGGGCTCAAAGGATCTGGTCCCTCGGATCCCGTAGGGAAGAATCCAAGCACTCCAGAAGCCCGGGCATTTCAAATCCAGATCCACTTTTCATGGCTTGAGCTCAATACAACCCTATCTGCCAACCGCGGAGCTATCCACCACCTCCTCTGATCACCTCCTGCGACTCAGCTGCTCTTCCCATAAGCCATGCTCTCCTGGGGACCACCTGGCTTTTGCCAAGCCAGACTGGGAGACGGACGAGCCACCTTCCCAGTGCTGACACATTAACTAGATTTACTAAGTGACTGAGGCCTGCGATTGGTGTTGATAACTGGAGAATTATCCTGATAAATATTTGATATGATTTGGGGAGTAATAATAGATTTTTCTAGTCCACGGTTTCCATCAGCAAGAAGCAGGGGAGAAAAGAGCCGCTGAAGGGGAGTGTAATTGTAGCATCACTCTTCCTAGATAAGATGGCTGTTCTACTGCAATGGATCTTTGTTCCAAGGGGAGTAGACGAGCTACGGACGGGCAACAGGGCATCAGTCAAGTTCCGGACATGCGCTTCGCAGGCATGGTTGCAGCACAGGAAAGTGACGCTGTGTCTGTGGGCGCGCGTGTGTGCATGAAAGAGAGAGAGAGAGAAAACTCGGTGAAAAGCAAGATGGGAGATAGGGAGGGAAAGAAAAAGGAAGAAGGAAAGAGAGAGAGAGAGACGGAGGAGGAAAGGAGCAAAGAGAGGAGAATGGGAGAGAGAGAAAAGTGAGAGTGATAGAGAGGGGAGAGGGAAATGGGAAGACAACAGGACAGGAAGGTGAGTGAAGAAAGAGACCCAGGCTGGAGGCTGCAGGGTGGTGAGGGAAACAGAGGCAGAAGGAGCTTTTCTCTGGTGCTGGTGTATATGAGAGGTGAGGGAGCATCTCAGTGAAAAATCCAGCCTGATAATTGGGTTGCTAAGTGTCCCTTCCCCCCGCTGTATTCCCTGCAAGGGGATCATTCTAAAGACCAGCAGTATGTTTTAGATTTTGTGGCTCTCTCCTTCCTCCATCTCCATATCCCAAGGTCAATGGAGCTATGCCAGTTTACACCTGCTAGGGATCTGGCCCTGGGCCTAAAGGCAGGATTCTCCACTACCTCAGGGCACTTTTATGCCAGTGTGACTCTATTGATTCAAACAGTCACCGCAGCATTAAAGCTGGTGTAAGGCAGCGTTGCCTAAAGTGTAGGCACCTGCATAAACCCATGTAGCTCTCAGAAAGCAGTGGGTCGAGTACTGGAATGGGACTCTTATGCCTGGCTCTTCCGTTGACCAGCTGTGTTACTATGGGTAAGTCATTTCACCCCTCTGTGCCTGCATTTCCTCTCCCACGCTCGGTCTGTCTTGTCTATTTAGACCGGACGCTCTTCGGGGCAGGGACTGTCTCTTGCTGTGTTTGTATAGTGCCTCCACAGTGGGCTCTGGCTCACTAGCTGCTGCTGCATATAATCAGAAGTGCTCTGCTCACCGCAGGCTCAGCACCTCTGACACGTCAGGGCACTTTTTGAAAGGCGCCCAATTTAACATCTCCGAATGTAAGTGTTCCTCCCGTTCCTTATTCCCATCTTTCTTTTGCACTCAGATCATTACTCAGATTCTATTCAATGGCTTTGGGGCAAGAGTGATTTCAAGTTAATACAGAGAAAGCAGCTGAGAACTAAGATCATAGCAAAGAAACTAGCACACTGACACGTTCAAATAGCAGCTACTCCTCCAGGTAAAACATAGAGCTATTATAGTGATCTCTTCATAAACCCTAATATACACTCAATTAGGTACTCTTAAGAGTTCCTTCTTTGTTTCCTCCCCCTTCATGTCATTCATCTAAACAGATGTCAGAGGAGAAAGGCAATCACACAAAGTAACTCCAATCCATTCTATTGATATACTGAAGATATTAATACAGCGAGAGTTCTGCAGCACCTTAAAGAATAACACATTTATTTGGGCATAAGATTTCGTGGGCAGAAACCCACTTCGTCGGATGCATGAAGATATTAATAGTGGTAGTGCTGGCTACTTACTCATATCCTATCACACAGGATTGATCAGGGTATAAAAGTATAAATCAAATACAATTCAGCACAGTCTTACATCAAGTAATTCAGATGGGAACATGGGGCAAGCTTCTGCCTTTCTTACACTCATTCAACCTTCCTGGAAGCCAGCAGAAGTAGTGTATATAGATATAAGTGAGGAAAGATCATGGTCTCTGGAGTCACTCCCTCAAAATCCCGACATGCAGACTCAGTGCTAAAAAATCAACCCTGATGTAGTGTATGTTAAGGAAAAACAAGAAGAAAGAACAAAAGTGAAGTCTCTAAAAGAGAGCACAGTGTATGCATCTCCTCTGGAACAGGCTGTAGAATTTCTGGGAACAAAATGAACCATCCTCTCTGAAGGTTGGCTGGATTCAGAGAAAAGGAAAGGCACATTACACAGCAAACGACACCCCACTAACCTGGATAAATCGACTCCACTTTTCTTTATACACAGCAGGCCAGGCCTTCAGCTGCTGTAAATCAGCATAGCTCCCTTGATTTCAGTGGTGCGAAGCTGCTTCACATTAGCTGAGGATCTGGCCCACAGTGTTTTGCAATACTGGTCTTACAGTAATACAGTTTTGCACTATTCAGTACTTAATTATGTATTATTTGTATTGCAGTGGCACAGAGGGTTTGCAGTCGGGGATCATGAACAGACAGTCCCTTCCCAAAGAGTTTATAACCTAAGTAAACTGCTGAAATTCCCTTTTTATATTAGCATAATAAAAATCCATCAGACTTCTGGGACCTATGAGAAAGGGTGGGGCATGACCCCAAATTGAGTGACTGCTCCTGGCTCCGATTACAAGTCCTCTTCCAGTTTTCCCCATCCCCCAGCAATCTTCACAGGCTCTTGGAATGAACAACAACAACAAATACCCTTGTCACATCATAAAGGTTAATTTCCCCTTCAAGCGGTTGCCTTCATAAGAATGAAGGGTTTCATTTTAAGGGATAGGTCCCAGACAATAAAGCTAGAATTTACACTGCTGTGCTAGAGACAGAGTTAGACACAAGGTTCTGTCCCCTGTGATGGATTCATTCAAATCCAGTGAGCTGGAGTCGAAAAAAATCCAATAAAGCCCTCTTGATTTTTTCCCCCTTTTCTTCCCATTAAGTTGTCGCCAGATGCCTTAATTATATATTGTTCTTAACAAGAATGGAGCACGCAACTTCAACCTGCTCCGCACTTCATCTCATGTGGCCAGTCAGGCCATTTTACTCAGCTGTATTCTCCGGAGGGCGTGGGTTCTTTTAACCATTTTTCTCACCTCCGAAGCAGCTCCGCATACAAAGTTATTGTCCGGGGTCCCGGTTCAGTTCACTCTGAGCACACGAATGGCCCCATTTTGCTTTCAGTGGGATTACGCGCCTGCTGAAAGTTAGGTACATAAAGAAGTATCTTGCTGTGTCAGGGCCCAGCCCACTGACACCTCAGTCCTGCCCTCCTCCAGAAAGCCCATTCAGCGCATTGATTTCAGTGGGTTTACATGTGAGTATAGGTGTTCAGCCATAGAGAAGCAGCATTACCTCAAACTGAGGGCCAGGGGCCTACGTTTGGTAGTGGCTGGTCCAGCGTTGAGCAGCGGGTTGGACTAGATGACCTCCTGGGGTCCCTTCCAACCCTCCTCTTCTCTGATTCTATGATATGTTTGAACCTGTTGACCTTAGGCACCTCCAACCCCCAGAGAGAAGCAAAGCAAGGCGCACCAGGAACTGGATCTGGGCTTGGGGAAGTGGAGACGCAGGAGGAGGAGGAGGTTTGGGGCTCCCAGAACTGCTTGGCCCCTGGTGGGACGGTGCTCTTCAGTTGACTGACTCTCTGGGGAAGAGCTCCAGCTAGGTGTGGGGTGGGGTGGGCGTGGGGCTGGGTGCAGGGGGCAGATCTCAGAATGGGGCAATGTGTACGGGGGAGGGGGAAGAGCACAGGGTGTGTGCAAGGAGATCTCAGGGCTGGGTGCAGGGGGATTAGCTCAGAGTTGGGTGTGGGGTGGCAGGAGGGGAGGATGTGTAGAGCTGGGTGCAGGGGAATGTGCGGGAGAGAGCACTCGGGGCTGTCTGCAGGGCAGGGGAGGGAGAGCTCTGGGCCCCGTCCTTTTGGAAACTCTGGGATTGCCCCTGCCACTTACCAAGAGTCTTTCCATCCCTCCACATGGGGTCCTAGTAGGTCCTACTTCTTTGGGCTCCCCCAGCACCTGTCTCAGTCTATTCCCTTTAACTCACAGCACCAGCCTCCCCTCAGTCAGAGCGTGTCCTTTTATTACCTTGCTGCAGACCTGTTTCCCTGTGCTGGGTGCCAGACTAGTTCCCCTGGCCCAGGGGGAACAAAGCCAGGTGCCTAAGTACTAATTGCCCTTGTGTGGTCTTTTATCAGGTCTCAGTCTTTGCTGAGCAGTGGGCACCTGGTTTCCTTCCTGCCAAAGACCTATTGAAATAAGACATTAGACGCATACAGCATACAACCTAACAGTATCAGACACACGGAGCGTATAGTATTCATAGATTATCAAAGGCAGCTCCATGTCCATCACACCAAGTAAAGCTCCAGTTATGTTCCCAGACTCACCTCCCTAGTGGGCACCGAATTACTCCCTACAATTCAATATATTTTCCTGTGCTTCTCAAGTCTCAGTGTTAAATGCCTCAGGGCTTGTTTGCCATGACACCAGCTCACCATAGTCGGACCCACTTCTTAGACTGGAGACCCTCTCCTCCCAGCCCAACTCCAGACCTTCTCTCCAGGACAACTAGAGTGTTTGGTAAAAAAATAATATAATGTGAGGGCAATAAGAAGATAAAACTAACTTCACGGTAGTTCTGTGGATGACTCCGTCCTCCCACGCTGTGTCTCTGCTATTTATCCCCTCTCCCTGGGTATATGGTTTACACTTTGCTAAGCCCAATTTGTACCTCTTTGTTTTTGGCCACTAACTCTTCAGGTCTCTTTCTGGTTTGCTTCTGCCTCCCAGTGAGTTTGCTACTGGTGTTGTTCACAAATCTGGTTGTGGTTGCAGGATGGGTTCGGGGAGGAGCTTGTGATTTTGAGTTTGGTCAGTCATAAAAACCTCTGGAAAATCACAGCACGGGCACCCCAAAAATGGGGGCACCCGAAATCACATTGAAAATGTGGCCATGAGAGTCCTGGGACCAAATAATGCTGTCTATGTAATCCACTGGTCAGTTTGTTGTACAGCCCCCTCTGTGCCCAATCCACAGAGGATTTGGTAGCAAATTCTGATTTGGTAGCATTTACACCCACTTTCCTCAGAGGTAAATTACTCTACCAGGTGCCGGGAAGTGGAAAATCAGTCCCTAAGAGAAGAATGAGGTAAGAAAACGGAATCTGCTCTGAGCATTTACAGGTGTCTGGGGAGCAGCGAAAGAATAATTTGGCCAAGGGAAACAGAGAAGGTAGATGAGGTGCACTTGATCTTTGCCTGGCATAAACTGATCCATACCTATTTACACCAGCTGAGGATCTGACTGTAACCCTGCATGTGTGTGTGTGTGTTTGCAGAGCTTGTATGTGCTGCCACTAAAGCTGACTCTCCGAAAAGCTGCCTGCTGCCCTCCTGCCCTGGCCTTTCTCTTTCCATCTGTCTGTGCTTTGGAAAGGTCCTGGTGTCACAGCCCAGTCATGCTAGGGCACTACCCTTCTCTGACGGGAACAAACGCTGGCATCCGGAGGTCAGCACTGTCCACGCTATGATCCCAGAGGACGTGGGAAGGCAGAGCGGGCTCGTGAGTCTGGTGGCCCAACGCAAAGAATGAGATTCCTTCCGACACCACACACAAGGCTGAGAGGACTTCTGGGCCTAGACCAGCCGTCTTCTGCAAGAACATTCTCCCTATCAATAGCTCATCGACTGCTGCAGCAGGGGGCGGCATACGCCCAGGGAAGGAAATGAATGGCTCCCAAGCGACCATTTATTCCTAAACCCAGGCATAAATCCTTGTGCTGTACTGAGAAACTTCTGAATAAGGATGAGGACGGATGCTACTGTAGTTAAAGCACAGGGATCAGAGGACATGTCTTGTGTAGGCTTGAACAAGGGACTGAGTATTGGGATTCCTTTGCCTTTTTCTCAGCCCTACATCAGTGTCTCTGTATGACTTTGGGGAAGTCACTGCCTCTCTCAGTGCCTCAATTTGCCAGCAATATGGAGACCTTAATTCTTATCAACTGTACCTCACAGGGTGTTGTAAAGGTTAATACATGACTATGTGTAAACAGTCCTGAAATTCAAGGAGCAGGGGCCCTGTAGATATGCAAAGTGTGATGATGAGGCTATATTGGAGAGTCCAATGTATAGATAAATGTGTGCATGTGGAGAGGGAAATGTGCAAGTCTGTGCAAGCATATGGGGCGGGGAAGGTGAGAGAGAGAGAAAGCACAGGCCCAGAGGGTCAGGCAGTCCATCCATCTCACACAGTGTGCAGACAGGCACATGGCTTCCTTTTTAAGAGCTGTCAGGCCACCAGCTCCCCCTCCCCAGCCAGCAGTAATCCCTATTACACAGCCCTCCCCCTTCCCTTACAGGCTCTTGGGTGCCTGGCAGTAGTTAATAAAATACTCACAACAGGAGACAAAAACTCTTTACAATTTTCCTTAAACACCCTTTTCCCCACAGTGCTGAGCATTTACAAGTAAATACCACCTGAGTGCTGCTGACCCAAGCCTGAGACGGGGCCCAGCATGATAACTAAAGCTCTCTCCACTCCACCTCTCCTCCCCAAAGGATCTCACCTTGAGCAGCCCTGCTGTTCCCCATTCTGATTTCATCCAAGTAACCTCCTGGATCCCAGCATGGTTGACAGCAATAAGAAAAGTTGTGACACCAAGCCCTGCACTTTTCAGGCCCATACCAGCCAAGGTGTTAACAGTCCCTTTGGATCTAAGCCTGGCACCTACCAACCCAAAGATTATTCTCCCAGCAACGTCTCTGAATCTGCAGTTCGCTCCCCCACAACACTCATCCCGTTTTCAGGAACCGCCTGAAAATGAGGCAAACATAAACACCAGCAAAATGCAAGGACCAGTGAAATAAATTGCTCATCCACAGAAGTAGCCAAGGAAGCGATGAGGGGGGAAAGGTGCTTTACAAAAATTGAGTTAGCTAACATGATTCAAAACCCCTGGGCAGAAACAGTTTAAACCCTGAAAGATATGTCTACACTGCAATTGGGAGGTGCGACACCCACACTGGTTTGGACTGAACTAGCTCTCTAAAATAGCAGGGTTTAGCCCTGGTGACACGGACTAGCCACTCGAGTACATAGTCAGGGTTTTGGATGGGATTGTACTCAAGTGACTAGTCTGTGCCTCCGTGGCTGCGCTGCTATTTTTAGCAGGCTAGCTAGATCACAGCTAGCTCAGTACACCAGTACGTGTTGCAATCACATGTCCCACTTGCAGTGTAAACATACCCTTAGTCTTTGCTGGTCATGCTGTAACTTAGGGATAGGGGGAATGTCTGGGGACACCTAAGAGATGCAAACTGACCAGAACAGCAGGAAGCAATCTAAGGCGTAGCCCCATTAAAGTGTCGTAAGAAAGTGATGCCAATAGGGATGTATATTCCAGCAGAAGAGGTAGATAGGTTCGGGGGTGTAGTGGGTAGAGAAGAAGGTGGGTTTGTGGGAAGTTAAATCAGTGTTTTGGCAGGCAGGCTGTCCTCAGGTCCAGTGTGAAGAGGGATGTGGAAAGCGGGATGGCCCTACCGCTCGTTAAAGCAAGGCGCGCTCAGGCATTAACGAGATGCAGTCAGGCTGTTTTGTTTGTGCGTGGCTTTTAAATGTTAGACTTATTAGTGATGGTTGTCAAAGCGTCACTTGCAAAAGGCTTTGCCATCGCAAGCAACTGCAGGAGCCTTAATATTAATTGGACAGATTGTCTCTGGTTTTGAAGAGAAAACTGTGATTAATCAAACAATTGTTAACGAAGCTGGAGAGAAGCGGTTCCTTCAGCTCCCTGCTCCTGAGGGGAGGGAAACAACAAAAGCCAAAGACAACTAGTTCTAGGCCAGGCAAAAGAAACAGCCAGACAAGGGCCCCTGTGTGATAGCTACCGGCCATACAGAGAGCACCAGGAACTCAGGTAGGCTGAGATATCCCATACTGGGATACCCCAGTCCTTGTTTTCTGTTTAATCCCAGGGCAAACCTCCATAGGTCCAGTCTAGATTGGGAATGGGCCAGAATCAATGCTCTGGGGGAAGAGTTATATTATCTCTTTACCTTTCCTGAAGTGGTTCCCTCAGACCCACTTTGAAGGTGGTACCATGGCTAACTAGGGCAGCGGAACCAGGCATCTTTGGGGGCTCCACCACACATAAACACACACACATGGGAGGGTGGAGGTGAGAGCAGAACCTGGACTGGCCACCATGGCACCTGAGAGCAGATATAGGAATCACCAGGACCCCAGCCTAGATCTGGTTCTCCCCCTGCAAGTCTCAGTAAGTCCCCTCGCTCCCCCTTCTATCCGTTCACACATAGACACACACACACAGAGCTGCCTTGTATGTGTGACAGCTGTCATCTTCTCAGACACCCAAGGCCTCCAAAGCTAAAAGCACAAGCTGCTACAGGGCTTTCTGGTGGGTTGCTGTAAAAGATACACTGCTAGAGCTGGCCAGGAAATGGTTTTCCTATCTTGTGAGTGTTTGTGAGAGTTCAGAATTTTTTCCCACCACAAATTGGGCTGAAAAGTTGAAATCTTGAAAATATTCGCAAACTGGAAAAGCGGTGGGGGAAAAATTGTTCCGGGTCAACTGAAATGTCGTGTTTCAATATTTGCAAAGTGTTTCATTTTGATTTGACTTTTTTATTTTCTTTAAAAAAAAACAAACCACCTTTTTTCAATCTAAATTAGCTTCAGGGTTTTTTTTAAAAAACACAAAGTCATTTTGAACCAGAAAAACCAGATTATTTCATTTAGAAAATGCCCAAAAGAAAGATTTCTCCAATTTCCAAACTTTGTCAGCCTATTTTCTTGTCGGGAAATTCACTGACCCTGTTTTGCAAAGTCTTGGTTTCGACCAATCAGCATTTTCCAATGAAAAAACAATTTATCGAAAACTTCCCAACCAGCTCTCCTCACATCCCCGGTGGATTGGACACAGAGAGAGACACGTAACACCCACCACCCAATGGGTTATATGTACACACTCGCATGGGTTGTCAGAGAGACGGACGTGTTTTCTCCTGGAGTATGAAAGCTGAAAAGACTCATCTCAGCCTCCTTTTCCTCATTCCCAATGGCTGTTGAACTCTGGCCACCAATGACTTGTGACTAGGGGACCCTGGACCTGTAGTGCCACTTCCAGTCCCTGAGACCTCCCTCACTGGAAACAGGCTTTAAAACAGAAGCAGTCTCCACACTTCCACAGAGTCTCGACTCCATCGTCTCTTCCGATGTCCGTGCACTCAAGCCAGTTCTGCACCCGTGTCTGCACAGCCTAACGATAACTCCCACTGGTCTGGGTGTGAACGAGCGATGTCGTGCAGTGGGGTAATGGGGGCTCAAGACTCTTGTTTTTGGCTTAGCAGAAAGAGGAGGAAGGCAGGTTTGGACTGTGGGCACCGCCAGTCTCTTTCCCTTCCGAGAACAAATTCACAGAGACCTTTGTACGGCGCCACCGCGGGTCTGAGGCTGTGATCCTGCTGCCAGTGTCTTCAACAACAAAACTCCCCTGGGACATCAGTGGCAGCAGCAAGAGACCCTGGCTCCCACTCAGGCGGTGAGCTGGGGGGCCTTCCTCCCTCTCTCCTGATGTGTTCACACTCCGAGGTCTCCGGTCATCACTCTCCTCGCTGCCTCATTACCAGAATGTGCCATTAAAGTTTCGCTCACTTGAAAATGATCTCTTATTATCTCTCCATGGAAATTGCCCCAGCAACAAGCTCCTTCCTTCAATATCTATCAAGTCGAAGAAAGCCATTAGAGAAATTACTGTGAGCAGCACAGACGCCCACAGCCCTCCCCTGGCAGGTAGCCTCAGCCAGCTCAGAGCGCCGGTCCACACGCTGCTCTAGCTCCATCGTGAAGTGACTGGAGGAGCGGTCTTTACAATCCCTCTCACTCTGGGGCACTGGGAGTGAGGGACTGGATTTAAGGAGAGAAGAAAAGGCCTTGGAACCAGCGTATGGACCCACCCAGAGCCCAGAAGATGCAAGGAGTTTTCTGGGAGCCTTGTAAACCAGGAGCCCAGATTCTGCAGCAGTGAGGGCCAAAAGTAATGTCGTTAGTGAAGGAGCCTCTGGCCAGTGGTTGGAAAAGGGGAACAGGAGTCAGATTCCTGGGTTCCATTCCAGTCTTTAGGAGGCAATGTGGATTAATGACTCAAGCACGGAAGGTGGCACAAAGAGTCAGAACTTCCAGGTTCATTTCCCAGTCCAACCGCTGACTCATTGTGCAACTATGGGCACGTCACATGCACCCAGATTTCCAGTTCTTCTTTTTGTATGCCCAACTCCAGACACTTGATCAGGGCCTGATCTCCAGACGTGCTGAGCGCCCGCAGCTCCCACTGACTTCAGCTGAATTCACGGATGCTCAGCCCTTTTGCAAATCAGGCCCAAGGTGTCTCATGTCAGGCACCTAAAAGAGAGGCAGTACCGCAAAATCAGCGTGTCTGTGCCATGTTACCCAATCTGTACCAGAGGAATATTAAAACTGCTGTTGTGGGGGGATGGGGAGGATCCCCACTGGATCCTTTGGGGCAAAATGTGCATCTTGAAATGTTGCAAAGAGCTGTGAAATCACATGAGAGGGGCAGTAGAATGCCCAGGAGTTCTGCTTCGTTCCGTACACTCACATATCCTTTCAAGCTCACAGCACATGCACACTGCCACAATATTTGCTTTTATTTTTCTCTCTTGGCAGAGGAACCAAAATGGCTTGCTGGCTGCCTTCAGCAGTCGTGAAACTAAAATATCCAAGGCATTTCCAGAGCCACTAGGGATAAACAGGAGATACGGGGCTCTGTCCTATCGTAAGAATCATTAAGCTCTGTGATCTGCAACTTGTATATCTATGGGAAGGTTGATTGGCTGTTTATGGCACCTTGAATGGTGAAGGAATAGGCCATGAGTGTCTTCTTCTTCTTTCCAGTCCTGTTACCAGGAGGGAGATCTATCTCATCAGGTTGTTTATACCAAGCTCAACATCCTGACACCTCAGTTTAGGTGTGGCTGGTTTATGTACAATGCATTTGCATGGAAGAGGCCCATTGCCAATGCTTAAATCCAACCCTGAGCAAGAAATAGCAAAGGGGCAGGTGCCTGTGGGCTATTTGCTGCGCTATATTTGACAGTAGTGCTGCACTTGCGTGGTCTTTATATTAGATCCCTAGGGCCCTCACGTATGAGCAAGGACAAAGTCATACATTGAAGGGATCTTTGATTCTCAGCCCTGTTTCCCTTTGGTGTTGAAATAATAGTATCCTCCTGTATTGTACGACAATCCTCTGTGAAGGTGTGTTTCCTGATATTTCTCTGTATGTGCATCTCTGCCTCTTTTACATCCCCTATGGTGACTATGGAGTTTTCCTGTCCCAAGTGTCTTTACCCTTTGCAAAGATGAGGCACTGCAATGGCTGAGATCACAGGCTTCCCATGAGGTATGGGCTGCAAGCAACATGATTTTGGAAAGCACTGGCTCAGAGGCATTCATTTTAAGGCCATCTGCAGCTTCTCTGGCATTTCTCCTGACCCTACAGTCATTTCTATTGAACATTTATAACAGGTACCCCAAAATTGCCCCAGAACCCAAGCACCTGGCTTAGCCATAATAAACTCTGGGCTTTGAACCAAAGACTGTGATTTCAGAGTTACCTACAAATAACTAGAATGCCATGGCCCCACAGGCATTTCTAAATCTATGGCACCACCTGTGCGGCAGCCTTCACCAAACAGCCTGAGCAAAATTTCTATTTCTCAGCTTGGGAGAAAAAGAAAGAAAGAAAGAAAGAAAGATTGAAGCAGTTGCCCACCCTAAAAAGCAGGTGGAAACAGGGCTAGAGAAGAATGACGTATAGCACATGCATTCGCTATTCTTATTGATACTTGCTTGGGGAGGGGAGGGGGGGCAGCAGACCTCTTGACAGAGCTTCTCTCTGTAGCCTGCCTGGTCTGTGTGTCTCCAGGTTGCCGTGTCTGTGGTACCTAAGCTGGTTATGTGTCTGTGAGTGACTGTACTGGCTGTTTGCACTGATCTCCACACAGGGCCCTGCAGCCCTCACTCATTCTATCTCAATGGTGCCTCTAGACAGGAACATGGGTGGGATGGATTGATTGATTGTTTAGGTTTGTTTTTTGGGGGCAGGGAGGAGGGTTGTTCAATCCCTGCTGGAAACTGCCCTGGTATGAAGCAAACATGGACAGCTGAGCCTAGTTAGATGTAGACCCTTAAAAAGGGCCTGGGCTAGGCTGTTGGGAGGACGAAACAGGATTTGCTGAAAACAAGCCGGGACAAGGCAGTCCAGAGATGTGAACCACCCTATTTATGTGGCTTGGTTTGCCATTTATAGGCTGTTCAGCTGTAGGAAAGGGACGTGACCAGAGATTTAGCTGGTTTGTTTGGTCAAAAAATAGCCAGTTAAAACTGAAACCCCAGGGAGGATTTCATTAGCTTAACCGGGGCCTCTTATGAGCTCTTGGTGCTTTCTGTGTATGGGAACCTTGCCATCAGTCTGGTGGATTGCTGCTTAGAATCTATGATCGAAACCTGCAGCAAGCCACCTCCACTCCTGGATCCAGATTATTACAGAGATGAGCGATATGTTGAGAGGGAGTTGCCACTCAGCAACCTTGGTTCATTCACAGCTTCACCCAGCATGGTCTAGTCACTAGACTCTAGTAGATGGAGCATGGAGCCAGGTGTCTTAGGACTCCTGATCTCCAATCCCTCCTTCGGCTTTGAACAAGTCACTTCCCTTCATTGCCCTGCTGCTTCTCCATCTGTGAATGAAGGATAATAATGCTCACCCACCTTTCCAAAGCATTTTGAAAGTCTCACAAATTAAAACGAAGCTCTGTACTCACAGTTATTAGTACTATTGTTATTAGAACTGTGCTAGTTTTCTCCAGTTCTCAGATGGTTTCCCATCGCTCTTACCGTGCTGAACACAGGCATCTGCTAGATCAGCACACAGCAGCACACAAAGGTTGTAAACATCAAGATGTAAGAGGTAGCAGGGAGGCTTGTGATGAGCAACAAATTGTGGTGCCCCAGAAAAATGATGCAGCCTGGTGCATAAACAGAAATGTAAGGCAAGGTGGGTAAATGGAGAGAAGTTGCTCACTGCTCCACCTGTGCCAACTGGGGACAGAGTCATTCTGCTTCTGCTGTCCAAGACACGCTGCCAGTTCTCCTTTGGCCTACGTCTGTAGAGTTGCACCAGGGTGATGAACAGGGCTCATTCTCTATAAACGTAGTCAAGCACCATATTTGATCCAAGTAAAATAACCTTTACTGACTGCTCCACTTTAGATCATTGAGGAGTATAGTGGCAAAGAGGTATGCAAGCTTTCTCTCCAAAGTCTTCCTCACCAGACTAATCAACATCCCATGTGCTGTAGAGAACCAACCCTCTATATGAACATGATAAGTTACACACTGTAGCTGTTTGTAAGCTGTTTGGGGCAGAGGCCGTCTTTGTGTTCTGTAAAACGACGAGAGTTCTATGGCACCTTAAAGACTAACAAATGTATTTGGGCATAAGCTTTCATGGGCAGAAACCCACTTTGTCAGAACACTCGTAGATGTGCTGAAAACAGACTAACACAGCTACCCCTCTGGAACTCGTCAACAGGCAAGGCACTGAACTCGTGTTCTGTGTTTTCACAGCGCCTAGCACGACGGGGGCCTGGTCCATGACTGGGGCTCTTGGGTGCTACACTAATACAAATAATAAATAATAATATAGTTATCCGACATAGTAACATGATGCAGTCTGGACACCCTTGTTACTATGGTACCATTTCATTAATGTGAAGAAACCCTGAGCTCTGCTGATTTACATCAACTGGGTTTTGTGTTTGATGACAGCTCCCGGCCACTGGGGATAGACACCCAGTACTTAGGTTTTTATGTCATGTGGAACATTGCATCTAGGGCTGGTCACTTGATATTAAGGGAAATGACAAGATGTAATTGAGATTGAAAAGGTCCAGTGAAGGGCAACAGAGAAGCCAGCGGCCTGGAAAGGGTTTATATATGACAGGAGGTGGCAAGGACTGTGGTAGAATTATTTAGCCTGGGAAAAAGAGATGATGACTGGGGTTTGTAGAATTATGAAAACTATAGCAAAAAATGATCTCTCTCTCTTTGTGCCCCATCCCATAATAAGAGAACCAGGGTGTTACTCTATTAAATTAA
The DNA here is from genome assembly GCF_026122565.2 of Emydura macquarii macquarii. Classification (NCBI taxonomy): domain Eukaryota; kingdom Metazoa; phylum Chordata; order Testudines; family Chelidae; genus Emydura; species Emydura macquarii. The sequence continues at coordinate 14,493,893 of NW_027130828.1, forward strand.
TGGTTAGGTAAATTTAATACAGGTTAAAGGAAATGCCATCTAATGCATTGTGTAGTCAGCTTGTGTAATTCACTACAGCAGGAGGTCATAGTGTGCTGTACTGAAGCTGGAGTTAAAAAGGAGCTCTATAATTTTAAATCCATTAAGTACATACCTTTATGCCTGTGAATATGTGGGGAGGGGATAGCAATGAAATCTTAAGCTTCAGAGTGTAGACTGATCACAGCAGCCATCAAGAAGAGAATACCCTTCACCGCCTCCATAGCACATCACACAAACAGGTACGAGTCATTATAACTAGAGGTGGTTGAGAATTTTTGGATGAAAAGGTTTTTTTGTCAAAAAATGCCAGTTAGTTAAAACTGAAACTTTTTTTGCAGGAAGGCAGTGGTTTTGATGAATTTCTCAATACTAAAAAATTATGGAAAAAAAAGTTTTGACATTTTTGACAGGACAGTTTTCTGCTTCAAAACAATTTTTCATGTTGAAACAAGCTCAGAGTAAAAAAAAAATTTAAAAATGGTTGAAATCAAAATGAAACATTTCAGTTAACCTGGACAATTTATTGTATTTTATTTTATTTTCAGTTCACAAAACTTTTTGAGATTTTGAATTTCTGACAGATGCAGGATGGGGAAAATTTTTCCGAATCTTGAAAATTTCAACAGGACAAAATAACTGTTCCCCCTTCCAGCTCTACTCATAACAGGTTCTTCCCTTTCTCAGAACTATCTAGTAGAAACCACTGCCATAAAGTGGCGATCTAGTTTGAGAAAGCCACAGAAGGCGTTCAGTGATGCAGTGAGGCAAATCCTATGATCTCGTAATGTTTACTGCAGAGCACAGGAACAGATTACTTAGAGAGGTTATGGAATCTCTGTCCTGGGAAGCTTCTAAGAACAGTTAGCCAAAAGGAGCTCAGGGATGGTCTAGGTTTATTAATCCTGCTTCAGTGAAAGGGGATGGAGACTCGGTGAGGTCCCTTCCAGCCCAGTGATTCTATGATTATGGGGCCTAACCACTGTGGGTTTTCGGCACATGCTTGCTAACCCAGACTGTACTCTCAGCTGTGTTCTGAAACTCCTCATCCCCTCTGTTTCCATGAGCAGGTCTGATTCATTTTGCTCACATCTGGCCTCGAGGATGCAGAAGAGAGGGAGTGCTTGCTCAACAGTATTTGTCACCCCACCGCTACCCCTAGCCCGCCACCTCTTGTGGAAGCCCCACTGTAGCTAGAAAGCAAGGATTGGGCCATGTGGTTTGGGAAGAATGGTGATGGTTGCTCATCATGACATTATCCTTATGGAAATCTACAGGGAATCTTGACAGTGCTGACCGGGCCTTGTTAGAGGGCATTGGGATAGACCTTGTTGGGACTGCTTATGTTGTGCTTCTGTGGGTGCCAGGAAGAGTTGCAGAGTGCCTCCACACAGAGGGCTCTGGCCACCAGATGTTGAGGGATCCATCAATTGAAGGGCTTCAGCTGCAAACCCTACCCCCAGCCAACAATGGGATGGGAACTCAAGCAGCTTCCTTTCCCTTACAAGGTCTTTCCTTGTGTAGGGGATGATATAGCCATTTGTGTCATATATTATGCCATCTAGGGGCTGAATAAATTAATAGATCCTAGTGTTCAGATGAGGTAATCTGTGAAGGATATCATGGGACTGGCAGCAATGTTGCAGATGGGTGGGAAGAACTGAAGAGATGCTCTGTTTTGGGCAACATGTCTCCATCTCTCTCTGTTCATGATTTACCTGCATTGATGCAGTGTACAGGAAAGGGGCAGTGACCCTTTAACTAGTTAGGAAGATCTCAAGAAGACACAACAATCTGCACCTTCCGCCACCAGCAGCTCACCATAGCTTTCATCCGTATTGTATTATTAATCTAACTCATCAGATTCAACTCCATCTGGCGTCTGCATCATGCAGGCAGGTTAGCCTTTCTCCGCTTAGTCTGATCGTATGCAGCAAATCTAGGAGCGTTTTTGTGTTACTCCATGGGGGTTGAGGCAGTGGGTGGTCCCTGGGGCTAGCCAAAGAAAGGCAGCTTGGCCTGCAAAGACGAGACATTGATTCTGATTTAAGAATTAGCAAAATGTGGAGGGCAAAGGGAACAGTGCCTTTCTTCCAGTGCTAGAAAGCACTGAGTGAACATGCTCAAACTCTTAAACCATGCAGTATATTGGGGGGGAGGGGGTGTCGTAGGATAAGTGGAACTGGGAAAAGATGGTCAGGTTTCAGGATGGACATAGTTTGATGTGGCACCCGGGGGGGGGAGAGGTCCTGAATGCAAGCTGGGACTCAGGCTCCTGGACATACCCAAGAGCCTCTGCAAGCTTGATAAAGATCTTGTTCCTGCAGTTCTGCCTATCTATGCAGTTCTTTTTCCATGGAGAAACAGGAAGCATTGTATATGTGGTTGGCACAAAAATCAGGCATCAGAGCTTCAGCTGGTATGAATTGCCATCGCTCAGTCAATGTGAATGGAGTACATCCATTTACACCAGCTGCGAATCTGGCACAATGACTACGCTTTAGTCTGGTGTAGCTCTGTAATATTGCTCCTGACCAATGCAGCTGCTGCAAGAGCATCCCACCTACCTGAAACTCCCCCACCCCATCTATAGTGTAAGTGAGAGAGCCCCTGGCGCACTTTGGGGGCACTCCAATTATAACACAGTATTCTTTACTTCCTTTCCTACATTGCTGGGATCTGTTAGCTGACTGACTGCTTCCTCCGGCTGCATTTCAGTGGACACAGAGTTAAATATGTGCTGGCAAGTGAGAGCACATTGGAACCCAACACCCACGCCAGGCTAGGAGCACAGCCTTAAAGAGGCAAGAGGGTGCAACGGGAGAAGCCCATGGAGGATGGACAGCCAGTCAAATACTGCCTGCAACAAGAGGTCCAGGAACATGCATTTGGGAACCACTGCTCTAGCCTTGTTTCTGGCTTCCCTTTTCTTCCTGGTTCTTCTGAATGCTAGGCAGGGAAACGCACCTGCGTGCTGTTTGCACTTCTGCTGAGCAGCGAGCAGATTCTTCTATCATCAGCTGCTCCAGTGTTCCGGGATCCAAGTGGCCCATCTCCAGCTCGGCTAATCTGTCGCTGCTGAAACAGTCAGCTGGCAGATAACGTATATGCAGCTCAGATCTTACTCAAAGGCGGGGATGGAGGGGAAGGAACGGACCCAACATCTATAATGTGTGAGCCAAGGGAGGAGGGGAACCAAAAGCCACAAACATGCTGCCTTTATCCACCCTTTTCAGGTGGGTTCCCCATCCAATTACAGAGTCAGCAGCCCAGGGAACTCCCACGGTGGGGCAATGGCTTTTACTAGTACTGGGTTCATCCCGAACATTAGCTGTTTGTGACTGATGAGGCTTTGAAAGCTGGGAAGCTGATTGGACAGCAAGTCCCGCACGTTGCCCTCCCCTCTGGACAACCAGCACTGCGTGGATACTAAAAGTGTGTGTGCGTGAGTGCAGGGGGAAGCCAGCTGTTTGGGAGAGCGCCTCGCTCTCTCGTGTTGATTTGGATCGTGCTTCCTCTGAACTCCCAGCAGCGCCTTCCACTGTGGGTGAGCAACGCTCTGTGCTGCCCAGCCACGGATCTGTGTTTCCCACATGCCCCTCTCTCGCTGATCTGGTGTAACTAATCCATGAGCTGCATGCATACAAACATCGCAATCATCAGCCAGGCCACGTCCATGCAGCACCAAGGGGATGGAATGCTGGACTGTGTGCGGCTAGAGGAGACTCTCCATCAGTAATGAGCAGCATTAAGGCTTATCTCACTCTCTGTGGGCCTTTGCCAACACCTGTGTAGGCCTCATCCATTCAAGGACGCTGGTGTACGTACGTGCCAGCCAGCAGCTTACAGTGATCATTCCCAGTGCTTCTGCTACGTAAAGCTTCTTCCAGTAAATCAGCAGAACCACCTCCACTCCTGTGCACAATCGAGGCTGATCAAGTCAGTCTGACCCAGCCCCATGGATTGTTCTCCTGGAAAGGGGCCCATCATACGTGAGACCCACATTTCTGTAAGACATAGCCACAAGGGCCTCACATATACCAATCACTTAGTGCTCTCTCCCTACCTCTTAGAAAAGATTTAAGAACAGAGCCTCTATACTGAAAATGCGTATTACTAGAAACAACTAGCTCTTACACAACCCTTTTCAGCTTTCTAAGCAGGTAAAGCTGATGATCTCCATTTTATAGATAGGGAAACTGAGTCATGGAACAGTGAAGTGAGTTGTCTAAGATCTGCAAATAAGCCAGTGGCAGAGTTTTGGACAGAACCTAGGTCTCCTGAATCCTAATCCAACACCATACCCAACCTCCTTTATGGAAATTTATAGAAAACAATATTAATTCATTAAGAACGAACTCGTTTCTATAGGACTTAGGTGCTGTAGAGCCCTTGTGTTGGAGCAGTAAAGAGAGATGAGACACAACAAGTGCGCAGAAAGGCTGTGCAGTTTAAAGTTTAGAAGACTAAGAGCTAGCAAGTCCTGCGCTCCAAGCTTAGCGCCACCTGATTTAGGAGATTGGAGGTATCTTTGTCTGGGGAAGTTGTGTTTAGTTGCATGGGCTAATGACAGCTGGCTGACATACTGTGCTGATGTTTTCATTATAAATTCAACTGGACGTTGATAATGTAGAAAATAATCCATTGTTAGAAATGGAAGGAATCAATGTTATATATAGATATATGGCCTTCCAAATACACAGGGTTCCACACTTAATTCAGCATGAGCATCCACTGAATGCTCTTTTGGTAACGTCAGATACGCAGAACATAACTGCATGCTTCCAGTGACGCAAAGGTGTAAACAGCAGTTTGCCACCCACTCTGCTTTCAAGTCTCTGCTATGGAAGTTTGGCCTTGATTTCTCCTGGCTGATGCAGGAGTCACTAATAAAGTCAACGGAGCTGGTGTAAAGCGGGACTAAGAGAGAGGGGAATCAGGCCCTCATTTCTTATGCGGGGGCCCCAAGAAATGAACACAAAGATCAGACCCTCAGATGCGGTAAATCAGCGTCCCTGCTGAAGTCGACGGAGCTATGCTTTTTGACGCCAGCTGAGGATCCGGCAATGATGTAGGATCAGAGCAAACCTTTCCTCCGTTCTCAGCTCCCTGAAGCATCCAGCCTTTCTCTTCACTTCCAGCTCCGTGCAGCAGGGACGCTCTTCGTCCTGCATCTGGCATAGCACTGAGCGCAAAAGGCCAGATCCTCAGCTGGCGAAAATGAGGATGGCTCCATGGAAATCAATGGATTGCACGGATTTTCCCCAGCTGGAAACCTGGCCCACAGTCAGCACTTAACAAATCATGACTGGTGGGTGTAATTGGCAATGTGTGCACGCCCAGGCCAGTCTGCCAGCCTCGTGATGCTGCTCCGTGAGAAGCACACCATTACCCCGGCTATCATAGAGTCACTATCACAGCGGGGGCAGTGAGAGAGGCAGATCTGGCGGCACAGCTAATTAAAAAGCCTGATGAAGGATAACACCCTTGACGTAAGAAATGTTGCCCTACTGGGAGCGCTAACGATCATCTGCCATGGCACATCCCAGCCTAGCTAAGGCTGCGCAAAATCAGAAGCAACATGAAACTCGCCTGATTTGGGAACAGGGCCAAATCTGCAGCTGGGGGAAGTCAGCGTAACTCCACTGAATTCGGCAGAGCTATTCTGACGGATGCCAGCCAAGGATCTGGGACCAAGCTCGTGTGTGAAGTACAGGCAGACCCACGTTGAATCCTGGGAACTCATGCCATGCTCAGCGGCGTTAGCTTGTTTTGGAGGGGGAGGGGGAAGAGGGAGCGTGTTAATTTCAGCTCCTGCTGAAATGGGGGCTGCAAAATGAAAGAGATCATTTTGGCACAAGTCTTCCTGAAAACCAGAGCCCCATCGCTCTCTGTCCTGCTGCTCGCCATCTCCACCCACGCGATGACAGGTCAGCGCTGAGCACTGCTGGAGTCTCTCTCTTCTTTGCCCGAGGAAAATGTGCTGCTCTGATCAGAGATCTCCCCGAGCTAAAACACTGCTGGCCAGCCTGCCTGCTGGGACAGACAAATGCCTCCCACGCTTGGTGGGAGTCCAGATCCAGAAATACCTGCCCCGTCAGTTTAATGAGCCGAACCAGAACTCCTGGATCTGAAAGCCCAGCAACTTCAGGGAAGTTTGGTCTGAACCTGGACTCAGGCTTGGGCTAGTTCCGGATATAAGTCAGCATGCAGCTTGTCCTGTCAACGTAGTGGTGCTTCAGTAAGGCGGGGCTACACCTAGGAGAAAACTTTGATGATACCTGCTGACCAAACACCTGGGCAAAGGGATCCATGCCAGTCTGCACAACCTGCACCCATCCCACACGGCTGGTGAAAAGCCCAGACGTTTGCCGGGAAGCAGACTGGAAAGATGGCAAGAAGAGATTTTTCAAAAGAGAGCTGGGTATTCCTACTTCCGATCACACCCGGAAAGAAGGCAAGACGAGAACCTTTTGTACTCCTTTAGCAATTCTAGAGGTAGCTGAGGTTGCTGATGAGATTGGGAAACCTTGGTTCTGTTCCTGGCTCTACCGCTCACCACTTGTGTGATCTCGGGCAGGTCACTTTGGCTCAGATCCTCAATCAGTACAAGTTAAAAGCCTCAATATTTGTGAGTATCTGGGCCTACCCTTCCCCCTCCCATCCATTGTCTTCTATTTAGATCACAAGCTTTTGAGGACAGAGACTGCCTCTTCCTATGTGTTTGTACAGCACCTAGCACAATAGGGCCATGGTCGCAGCTGGGAGTTCCAAGTGTTACTGTAGTCTAAAGAAATAACAACTAAGAGTGCAAACTAGGCGCATGGAAATTACTTAGGTTGTAAGCTCTGTGCACGGAGAATTCATCCTCGGAGTACATGGCTTGATATCGCTATTGTGGGAGAAGACAACAACCGTAGTACTTGGCACAGTGCAGTCCTGTCCATGCCTAGGGCTCTCAAGCACTACTACTGTTAGTTACAGTAATGGAAAGGAAAGGAAAGGGGGAAAATGAATTCAGATTCTTTCTGAACCTCAAAACACTTTGATTCAAGGGATGGGGAAGGAGCCAGGTCAGTTCTTGTTCTAATTGATCATGTATCCCTGGTAGACAATTAAACCTATCTTGACCAACTCCCTCTGAGATGGGAGAAGATTAATTTACCTAATAGAGGGGAAGGGGCCACTAGGTAGAACAAAATGGCAGTGGGAACTTTGGAGCTACTTTAAGGTGGTCCCAGAGGCATTTGGTTTACACTGAGACTTCTGCCTCTGGATGAGAGCAGGTTGTGCAGTGTACACTGTGCCAGCCGCCCATCCTGGCACTGCCCAGGCTACCAGGAGGGTAGGAGGGTGTTTGCAGTGCGAGGTTTTGCCACTCAAACCAAGTGACAACAACTTTAGATCAGAGAGAAAGAGATGCAGAGATGTGTCAGAGATTAGAGAGGATCGAGAAAGGGAGCAGGGACGTGTTTAAAGGGCGTGTTTAAATCGATGGAACAATCAGTTGGAGGCTAAAGCAATTTCGAGATTAGGGCCCCTTTCTGGAAAGAAGTGATCTCTCTTTGATGAAAAAAGCCGTCCCAGCCTATTGTTGTAATCTCACCTCCGCTCGCGCTGTTTCTCTGCGTCTCACTGCTGACCTACTTCCTTCATCTCCTCGGCTTGTTTTCTTCAAGTGCAGTTTTAGCTCCAAACCACATAAACACCTTGTTTAAATTGCTTTAATCTCCAAGTGCTCCTTATATTGATTTGAAACAGTTATGCTGTCAATCAGCCCCTTCGCCTCACGCTGGAGAGGTGGGCAGGAAGATTAAAACAACAAACAAATAAGACGTGGGCAGGCAGGGAACTTCGTTTGAACAAATGGATGGTGGCCTTAAAGAGCCTATCGCTGGGTGGGAGTGAGATGTCTCAGCTGGATGAAGCCTCAGGTTAGAGCTAAGGACAGTGTGTCATGCCCCAGGCTGCTCAGTGCCTTGAGCTAATCAATGCACATGGAATAACTCATGTTATTAATGCAAAGACCTGGCAGTTTTCTTGGAAGTAGCTGGTCTGTCTGGACACGATATAAATTATAAATCCCCAAATCCTGTCCCAGCATGTATTGGGGCTGGTTCCAAAGCTGGGGAGATGTTTTTGTGGCCGTGGCTGTTATCATTAGAACTGGTTGGGAACTTTTTTTTTTTTTAAATAAAACTTGTTTTGTGGAAAACGTTGACTTGTTGAAACAAAACTTTTCACAGGAAATGGTCAGTTTTGTTGAATTTTACGACAAAAACATCTTCGAAAAACATTTCAAAACTGTTGAGACGTTTCATTTGGACATTTTCAAAGCACAAAAGTCCATTTTCCTGTTTCCAGACAACATTTTGTTTTGAAATGTGAGCTAATTACAGTAAAAAAAAAACCCCATGGAAAATATAAAACGGTTAAAATTGAACATATTGATAGATATGAATTTTTTTTCAGATATTTTGGTTTATGAAAATTTCTGAGATTCTACTTTTCATCCTGATTGGCGACGGGAGATTTTTGTGATATTTTGAACATTTTCACGGCACAGTATGCTACTGTCATTTTCACCCAGCTCCACTTATTATTGTTTGTGTGACAGTAGCATACTGGTGCACTCCTATTGTGCTACACGCTATGTCTTGTATGAGACAGTCCCAACCCCAAAGAGTTTACTGTCAAAATGGATGAAAGACAAAGGGTGAGAAGGGAAACAGAGGCACAGAAAGAGGGGAAGTGATTTGATTAAGGACAGTGGCAGAGCCAGGTACAGAACTCAGATTGCCTGACTCCTCAAATCAATGCCCTATCAAACAGAGCACCTGCCTCACAAACCTTCAGGGGATGGATGGTCCAGTGGCCAGGGCACTGGGTTAGGATGTGGAAGACCCAGGTTCAACTCCCTGCTCCATGATGGACTTCCTTTGTAACCTTGAGCAAGTCACTTAGCCTCTCTAGGTATGTCTATACAGCCTGCAGCAGAGAGCCTCCCAGCCTGGGTCAACACACTCAGGCTTACATTCCTGGGCTAACAATAGCCGTGTCGACTTTGTAGCTCAATCCTTGAAGCCTAGAGGGAGGGATGGCATCAGAGCCTTAACGGCAACATCAAAGTGCTGTCTATGCAGCTATGTTTAGCATGATCACTTGAGTCCTACTAGGCCAAATCTGTCAGCCGGGGCTTGGTGGGAGGCTTGCTGCTGTGTAGACGCACCTCGGTTCCCCATTGGTAAAAGGGGGGTAACAGCGCTACCCTGCCTCACAGGAGTGTTGTCAGGATAAATCCATGTAAATGATCAGGAAGCGCTTTGAGCTCTGCTAATGAAAGGCAGCAGATAAGGACAGCTGTTGGTTCAATAACAGATAGTACCTCACCCACCTAGGCTCTCTAATATGAGAAGTAGGCAATTTTAGGATTTGCTGGCTTGTTTCAGACTCCCGGGCAGGAACAGCGCGGGAACACGCGCACTCCGTTCCAGACACAGGCTTTCGCTGAGCAATGTCAGTCTGCGGTTCTTCCCTTTTCAAGCTGAACCCTGAGCGAGATCCAGAAAGAACACGGGTGCAACCCCACTGAGTCCCCTGGGGCTCTTGTAGCCAATGGACAGTGCCCCTGCCTTGCTCTTTGCATCGCCAGCTGGGCGTTAGACAGCCCTGCGGGGCAAACGCTAGGCAGCAAGCAATTCTCTCATCATTAGGGCACGGATAATGACATGCAGCTCATTGTTAATAGAGAGGTGAGTGCTCAAGGAATCTGGAAGGAGAAACAAGGTGTCCAGCACAGGTGCATGGCTGCTGCCCCAGCTCTAGTTACTTATTGCATAAGAGAAGCTCTGGGTGCCCAGCTAGAGCCCTGGCCCGTTAATGGGTGATGGGTCCAGTGCCACCTGTGACAAGGCCCCACAGCAGAAACGCAGGGAAGATTAGCCCCGGGGTAGTTACCCAAGCCACAAACCGATCAGTTCATCGCATCATACAACGCCAAGAACAGGGACAGCCGTGCTCAATGCAAAGGGAGTTTGCTTTACTCTACAGATGCTCCCGCTCCTCCCTAGCCCAGGCCAGGACCCCCATGTGGGGAGGGGAGAATGGAGGGCAGGAAGGAGGGCGGAGAGTGTCCCCAGAGGCAGGATACTGTTTCCTAGAAACGTCTGAAAGCTGATTAACCCTTTCATGGCTGTCACATATCCCCACACCTTCCCCCTCAGATAACTTATCCTTCAAAGGATACAGCCAAAGGTCAAGTCATACATCTAGGTACATCCTCCTTGCAGGATGGGAAGCAGTGATTCAGGGGTGAAGGTGGACAATCAGCAGCACATGAGGCTCCAATACAACACTGTGTCCAAAAGGGCTAATTCAATTCCTGGCTGCATAAACGGGACTTTGAGCAGGAGTCGCGAGGTCCTATTATCTCTGTATTTGGCACTGGTGTTACCACTGCTGAAATACTCGGTTCAGTTCTGGTGTCCACAGTTCAAGGAGGATGTTAAAAAACTTCAGAGGTCCATCGAAGAGCAACAAGAGTGATTAAAGGATCAAAAAACATGATGTAGAGGGGGAAAAGCTCCAAGAGCTCAATCTAGTCATCGTAACAAAGAGAAGGTTAAGGGGTGAATTGATCACAGTCTAGAAGTATCTACACGGGGAACAGAAATTTGATAATGGGCTCTTCAAGCCAGCTGACAGAGGCATCATAAGAGCCAATTTCTGGAAACTGAAGCTAGACAGATTCAGACAGGAAATCAGGCAGAAATTTTTAACAGGGAAGGCAATTAACCACTAGAACAATTTACCAAGGGTTGCAGCAGAGTCTCCATCACTGGCAATTTTTAAATCAAGATTGGATGGGGAGTTTTTTCCTTAAAAAAAAAAAAAAACTGCTGTAGGAATTATTCTGGGGCAGTTCTCTGGCCTGTTATGCAGGTCAAACTAGATTATCACAACGGGCCCTTCTGAACTTAGGATCAATGATGGTTCAAGGCTCTTCCCACTCCGTTCCACCTCCACCTGATGTGGCCCTGTTACCACTTGCCAGCACTTTTCCTTTACCTGGTTCAAGAAACATAGCTCTGCATTTTGTGATCATGTGACACCTGGAGCCTTTGCTGGGCGTTTACTCACGTGGGGCCTGAACCCAAAGTCCGATAAAGTCAGTGAGAACCTTTCCACTGACTGCAATGGACAGATCAGGCTCCTGGTCCTTTTGTGTTCCTGTAGCATTTGATCATGTAAAGGGTCCTAGCAGGTGGGAAGCCAAAACAAATGAACAATATAAGCATGTCTCCTTTAATAAGGTCTCAGGGAAGGAGCAGCTGTAATGACAATTCCTAAAGCTCTGGCCTCAGGACCCTGGTTCCAAGCTCCCCAACTTAAAGTCTGCAAAAACAGAGTATCTGGGTCCAGTCAGTCCCTGGAGCCTGAGAGACCAGCAACCACCCCAGCCAGCTTGCATAACCTCTAGTCTCCTCTCTCCTGGTCAGTTGCCTGTTGCTGTTTAAATAGCTCATTCCCAGGGCAGTGGGGGTCCTTGATTATGCCGAGGCTGTCTTGTTTATAGGCTCTAGCCTGTCCCTTAAAGGGACAGCACATGTCTTTGCAGATTCTTTTTTCTCCAGTTGCCACTTATGCAGCCCTCTGAGTTGCTCTCTGAAGACTGTCACAGTCTGTACAGCTGTTATTCTGTTTCCACCACACTTCCCACCTCCATGGCACCAAGAACCACAATGGTGCTCTTGGAGGGAGAAGGATAAATGATGTGACAATGAGGGGGCAGAGATCTTGACAAATGCTGGGGAAAGCCTCCTGATTGTAACCTACCTGGCACCATTAGCCTGAGTCTCATCCCACTTACCTCGGCTTTACTCCAACATAGTTTCATGCAGCCACCGGCACAAATGAGGTCAGGATCTGGCTCCTTGAACTTGTCACAGTCAAGCAGCAACACGAAGGGATATCAGGGGAAGCAAGAAAGCTAAGTAAAGAGTTTTGGGAAGAAGTATTAGGAATCCACCTCTGCAGAGGACAGCTGGAGGCTCCTAAAAGACTCTGTAACTGGAAAGCACCAGAGTGCAGGTCTCCTGGAAAAGAAGAATGACATGAACAAGTGGCCAGGATGCCTTTGCAAGAAGCGAATGAAAGATCCTGGCTGAAATGTGTCACTGTTTTTCACTTGTATAGCACCAACAGCATGCTGAAAGGGTGGTGGGGAAGTAAGGCAAGGCAAGTGCACAGCTTACTGGGGAAAATAAAGAGAGCAAAGCAGCCAGCTGAATGAATGTTAGTCAAAGGAGTTAAGGAGAATAAGAAATAGACTTTATATGGGGAGGAAGATCATAGTAACTGGCCCATTCTCTCTCTGCGAAGGGCTATGCTGGGGTTGACTCTCAGGGCTGCGGATGGGGCAGCACATAGCTTTTCAAAACAGCATTTGCACCTGCTGCCTCATCTGCGACTCCTCCTGCCCTTAATTTGCAGATGATATGAAAATGGGGATTTGTGTAAGCACTAATGAAGGCAGAGAAATAACTCAAAGGAACCTAGACCCTGATCTGAAGGCTGTTAAGTCTATGGAAGGAGTCCCCTTAGCTGCAATAAGCTTGGATGAGGCCCCTCGAGACCTTAAAAATAGGAGCAGAAAATTGCATATATATATTGGGAAAATGGAAAGTAATGAATGTGGGGGGAAATGGATGACAGATGTATGCTGAGAGGAAGGGAGGGAGCAAGCTGGGAAGCAGTGATACAGAGACCTGGCGGTTAGAACAGGCAGCAAATAGACAGGAGTTTGCAGCGTGAAATGGATGCAACAATGGTTAATGCAATTTTGAGATGCATACACCGAGGCCTCCCACTAGGGAGCTAGATGATAACAGCTTTCCGACAAAGGTCCCTTGAAATACCACATAACTTGTGTTTATTTCTGGCCACCTCATTATCAGGAACATATGGACACATGGGCTGCATCTATGCTATGAGGCGTGGGTGCGATTCCCAGCTCGCATAGACGTACTCGTGCTAGCTCTGATCAAACTAGCATGTGAAAAAGATAGTAATGGAGACACAGTAGCATGGACAGTGGCAGGCAGCAGCACAGGTTAGCCGCCCTGAGCAAGAACCCCTGGGGTCCTGGTGGGTCTGTATTTGGGGCAGCCACCCCATGTGACCATTTGCCGCTGCTGCCAGCGCTACCCCTGCCTCATCGCTATTTTTGGCATGCTCCCTCGAGGAAAGCCGGCGTGAGTATGTCTGTGCAAGTTGGCAACACATCCCCGGCTCCAAGTGTAGACGTGGCCAAGTTTTCAAAGAGTGCACAGCCAGGTTTCCAAGTGCTCAGCACCCCAATCAAGGCCAGATTTTCAAAGGGGCACCTAAAAAAGTGACCAGATTTTCCCAGCAGCCCCATGGCACCCTGCAGCTCCCATGGTGACACACAGGGCCAGATTTTCGAAAGAGCTCAGCACTACAGCTGAGCGAGATTTTTTTGGCTGGATCTTTTTTCTGCAAAAAAATGTAAACTCGGTGAAACGCTGGGGATTTGTGTCGGTTTTGCCCAATTCTTTCAGTCAAATAACAGCCAAAAAAAAACAACAACCCCAAAACCCAAAATATTTTGAAAACATTTTGATTTGTTGGTTCAAGATGACTTTGTTTCAAAATCACCACTATTTTTTTTTTTTTTAAATCAAACACATTTTAAAATGGTTGCAATCTGAATAAAATGTTTTGGGTTTGTCAGAAAGAAATGCTTCGTTACACCCAAAGCACGTCCCCCCCTTGCAGGACAGGAGGGGTTCCCTGGCTCCCACCCTACCATGCTGCCTCCCAGCTGCCCCAGGGAGCGGGGTGTCTGTACCTATAGGGGGGGACATGCCGCTTACCTCCTCCCCCTCCTGCTTGGGGAACTTTCTGCAGCCCATTGAGGTCAGAGTCGGACTCCGCCACCCCACCCTCCCACACTTACCCACCGCACGGCACCTGCCTCTCTTGCTCTAGCCCCGCAGCCCGGCGGGGGTGCCAGGCCGGCCCTTCACGACGCGCAGGGGGCGTGGGGCACAGGAGGCTGTGAGGGGCGGCTGGAGCAGGCCAGCACCTGGGGTCATGCCCCTCCCGCCCACCTGCCCTGGTATGCCAGTGGGTCAGTGTGCCACACCTCTTTCTTTCCTCCTTTCTCTCCTCCTGCTGGCTGCCAGGAGAGGTGTGTGGCCGACAGAGGTGTGGGGGAGACACTGCTCAGCGTAGCAAGGGAGAGAATTCATCCTGTGCACTGAATGAGACAGAGGTCCTGCGGGAAAAGTAGCACGTGACCATGTGCTTGCAGACGGTGTCATAATGCACACACACAAGGGGGCATTTTTGAATGCTTGACTTTGCCACCTTAATAATACACTTTAAACATAGGCAGGGTTTAATGTCATTCTAGGTGCAGTGGACAGCCGAGCTGCACCATCCTGGGGGAGCTCCAGGCAGGCATGATGTCTTGGGGAAGCCCAACACCTCCTGTATTGTGACGTGAGACAAGAGTGGAGTGAGGCGGGTCGATCTAAGCATGCAAGAGACACGTGTGCACTGCAGACACCCCCTTGCGGCGATCATGCATGCAGCAAAGGGTTTGTCCTTGCTCCAAAGTTTTCAATCTAAGGAAACACGCAACATACGAAGTGTGAGGAGCCAGGGAGGCTTATACACTTCGATTTTCTCGATTTTCCTTTTTTTTTAATTACACACCATCTTCTTTCCCCAGCTCCTCTTGCACCTAGCTGTTAACAGATGGCTGCTTCGTGGTGGGTATTGCAGCAGAGCTGGGGGAAGGTGGGGTCTCAAAAAGGGATTTGAAGGAAGTGATGGTTGTCACCTGTGACTCTGTGGTGCCCCTCGGCAGCCCAAGGGGGCACTCCTCACGCTCTTGCAGGGTCTCCAATGGTCAGTGGCTGCCCCTCAGTGGTCTGGTGCCATGGTGCTGGCGAAGACACCCTTGAGTGTTACCCCTTCTGGCATATTAAAGTCCCGAAATAAAGCAATGTCCACTCCAAAACAGGGATGTCCAATGAGTCTTGGCAGGACCCTGCCTGTCTCCTCAGGGATGTTCTTCAAGCAGCCAGCCTCCACCAGGAGGCTCATCCAGGCAGCAAAATATCTCAGACTCTTGGTTGAAACCACCCTTCCCTCCCTGAAGAAGCAGAGCTCTGCTCTCCTTCCTGGTCAGCCCACAAACCGAGCTGGGCCTTGTCCTTTTAACTCCCCTCCCCAGACCTGACATATGCTGTGGATGTAGCAGGATGGGGCCAGTTGGGTCCCCAGGCACTTGTTAACCGCTTCCTTGACAGTGTAGGGCCTGTATGCCCCGTCACGTAGCCTTAGGGGTCAGTTCAGGGCTGGTATTCCATGCACAAAGGGCAGAGTGGAAGATGGTATAAAGACACAGGTGGGAGGGCCATAGAAGGGTAAGTGGGTGATCAAAACTGGCATCATTGGTGGAGTGGCCGGGATGGGACTGAGGTGACAAGAGTAGACAAGCAGTGAGGGGGCAGAGTTAAGGAGATGGGGGGAATGCCAAAACAAGGGAGCAAAATGGTAGGCCTGAAGAATTCCATATGGATGATGCCATGTGACCTCCATGCTACAAGCAACAGCTGGGAACATCTGCAGTGCCTCTCTCCTCACTCTTCAGCTTCCAAGCCCTTGCCACCGTGCCGGGCTCTTTCTATGCCTTCTCTATCTGCATTTCCAGGCTGCTGCTGTTCCGCTCTTTAATCAAATCCTGCCTTTAGTCTGTGAAGCAGGAGGTACTCAGAAGCCGCGAGGAGTTGGCGGAGGCGTGTTCCACCCTGTAAGGTTACCTTCCCAGCCCAAAATTCACTCACTCCCACACGCGCGCACAAACAGCAAAGCAAGGAGGGAAATCAATAGTTCTGGGCAGAACTCGTTTTCAAACGCGAATGTAGCCTGTGATTAGTGAGGGGCTCTGTGGGAAGCCATTAATTCCAGCCTTGCTCTGTACCTTAAATGTCAGCCTTTTGCAGGGGGGAGTGTGAAAAGGCTGCCATTGGGGGCGGAGGGAATGCCAGTCCCTTTCCCTGGACGTGTGCTGTGTTTTGACTGAAGCAGATGAGTGGCTGGTAGAATTTAAATGCTTTCTTTATTCCAGCGAGGCAAAAGTTTCCACCATCTTGTCTGTCTCCTCTCTGCTCCGCCTTGTGTTTTCGAGTGTGAATAGCCAGTAGGCGCTCAGGAATCGATCCCGTGAAGTGCTGAGCCTTGACTTCATAGCACTGAGTGCAATGGGAGAAGCGGCTGCCCTGTGGGTGGGCCTAGCACCTTCCAGGATTGGGGCCTCCGAGCCTGAGGTGAGGGGCATGGTATGAGAACTGAGGTGGATAGAGCTGTTCACTGCTGCTCTCGCTCAGGGCTGGGAGAGGAAGAGAGAGATGGGAGGCCTGGTTCTCCCCTGACCTGCGCTTTGTGTTGGCATTTACACCTGTGCACACAGGGTGGGAAACACTGCAAAACCAGCATTTTCCACTCACTCACCGCTGCCTGGGCAATGAGAGATGCAAGGCACTGGGGAGTCGGGCCCAATGTGTCTTCTGGCAGGAAACACAGGAGTCAGGTCTGGTGGCCTTTGAGGGATGGAGTAAATAGAAAAGGCTGCAGATTGTAAGCCCTTTGGGGCAGGGACCATCTGTTTGTACAGCATTGGAATGCGGACCTGGAAAGGACCTGCTGGGTCACCGAGTCCAGTTCTCTGCAATCACAGGCAGTCCCATTTATCAAGCTCCATCTTAAAGCTAGTTGGGTTGTTTGCGCTTCCCCCTCCACTCCTGTTAGGAAGTGTAAGGATGCTCTGCCACGGCCCCTCCCCTTCGGCCACCCTCTAGCTCACACATTACTCAAAAGACCCTTTGGTTTAGCAGTCACCAGGGCAGTTTATTTACCGTGCGTTGTGCGACCACCACCTTCATACAGGGCTTGGCTAG
This sequence comes from Emydura macquarii macquarii, assembly GCF_026122565.2. NCBI lineage: Eukaryota > Metazoa > Chordata > Testudines > Chelidae > Emydura > Emydura macquarii. Next base: position 14,510,923 of record NW_027130828.1, read on the forward strand.
GCCGAGCAGCCTCTGGGGCTTCTCTGCTCCCTGAGACAGGGAGGGCCTCTTCATTCCCTTGCTCCCCGCCCCCCTTCCTCAGCCTGGCAGCTGCCTCCTATCCACTCATCAGGCACAAGCAACCTCTCAGCCCCCTTAGGCAGACAGCTGTCTCCAGTCCCTAATCAGGCACAGGTGCTCCTAATGAGCTATAAGGCACCTTGGTTAGCTGGGGCTGGCGAGGGAATTACCACCCAGCCCCCTGTGACCGGGAGCTGTCCTGAAAGGTCTCTCCTCTGATGGTTACAAACCTGCTGCTGCTCTCCAGCCTCAATTTACTCCTGGCCAGTTTAGCCCCATTTATTCTTGTGCTAACAGGGTCCTTCCGCTTAAATAGCTGGTTTCCCTCACTGGTGTTTACCCAGCACAATGGGGCCTTGGTGCATGGTGGGGGCTTTTAAGGCTTACCACTCTACAAATAATAATTACTGATTAATTAACGCACCAGGGTGAAGTTCACCCCTTTGCAGAGGGTCTGCACAAGGGCTATGTCTCCTTTGTACCCAGCTGCACTGGGTTGCTTTCCCCCCCAAGACTGGATGGAGCAATATGTCCCTAGACTGTCCTGGGTGGCAACCTTTCTTTGTTTACTCCTCCCCCCTAGGCTGGTATGTCATTGGGGCTCTAGCAGAGCCTCTGTGAGCCGTGCTGATTGAATATTGAGTTCCTGCTTATTGCTGGCTCTGTAAATGGGTTTTAGCTCTGGAGAGGAGAGGGGTGGGGGCCAGGAGTGAACTCACACGAGTCTATTCTTGTCTCTGAAATTATTACAGTGATGTTTTTGTTACGCTGTATTTCGCTCAATGCCACCTTGATGCTGCAGCCTCAATCGATGAATAAATGGTGACAGGGTGGAGAATGGGGGGAAAGAGAGAGATGACCAAAACTAAGGAGGAGAATTAGTCCTGGCCAGCCAGACTCATTTTCAAAGGTGACTGTAGCTGATGATTAGCAAAGTCCTGCTTAACCGTTATCATTTCCAGCCTGGCTTGTGATGTAAATGTCAGTTTCCTCTAGCAGGGAAAGGGCCAGTAATGACTCCTGTAAAGCAGGAAGGTGCAGAACTTCCAAATGAGCTTGACATTTTCATAACCTGAAACAAACAGAGAACTGCAAAAGGCCGGGGAAGGAGCCCATTGGTGTGACTGAGAGAGCTGTAAAAGGAGAGCAGGCCCTCACTTAAACACAACTAGCTGTACTGTACTATTGGGCCCTGATAGCAAGAGAAATGGGGCTGGCAGAACACAGGCATCAGGACGGGTGTACATTGGACTTTGTGGGCATGTAGGAAAGGTGGGTACAGGTAATGAGGATAGTAAGGGTAAGCTCTTTGGGGCAGGACTGCCGTTTTGTTCTGTATTTGTACAGCACCTAGCACAGAGGGGCCCTGGTCTATGACTGAGGCTCATAGGTGCTACAGTAATACAAATTAACAATCAGAATAACGACATTGGCCTGACCTACTGACTAGGTTCCATTCACGAGGCCTGGGTTGGTGTCCCCATACTGGTCAGTGGGCTGAGTGTTGCAGAGGTGGGACACCTAGGCTAACAGAGGTCTGCACTAGTCTTCAGTAGACCTGCGTTTGAGTCTAGCCTTGGCTCAAGAGGACACCTGGCTGTCCAGTTAGCTGTGATGCAATGTTTGGAGGTATAGGATTCTGCACCCGGTAGCCATGATTCCCTCTGCTACATTCAGGAGTATGGGGGAATTTGGAGGTCAGTGGAAGAGGACAGCCCATGTTTTAGGATAGGTTTCTTTGTACGACTCATCACTGATTTGAATGTTCGTGCACCGAGAGCATAAGACAGGAGCGGTTTTAGAAACGGAAGGCAGGGAGATTAAATATACTCAGTCCTTGTCATCTGAGCAAACATTTGTCTCTCCAGTTCAGTGCAATGAGCACTCTCCATTCCAGAGAAGGAATGACATTTTAATAGGACTGGCATACATTTGTAGAGCTGTTGCAGCCCAGGACTGGAACGGCAGATGGTACTGCAGGAGAGCACTGAAGTCCCCTGGCAGAACACATGGGGGGAACCCAGGATGACTGGCATAGCGACAACACTGACATGCAGTGCCACAGCTCCAGGAGTTGCCCAGGGCTAAGACAGATGCTGGTCAGAACAGAGGCACTTTGCAGAGCTGTAGGCAGGGCAAGCACGCCCAGGTCCTGCCTGAGCTACTCCCCTCCTGCAGCCAGGGCCCACCTCCATGCTTACCAAAATCACAGGAACAAAGACCAATACAATGGAACCGTTGTTTGCGCCTCAATCCTGCCTGGTTCTCACCTGGTCCCATTGACCCCAGGAGCAGGTCCGTGCGGCTACTTTTATGAGCAGGTTGGGACCCTAAATAAAGTGAGTTTCCTCTCGCCATTACGGATGGTCTTTGCTCCAGTCGGACCGCTGTCTTCCGCGTGCTCCCTCCTGATCGGGGAGCCGCAGAGTCAGCCATGCTGTGCTCATTGTAAGAACGCTAGTTCTCTCCTCGGCGGTGCAGATGAGAAGGGGCATCCAGGCTCTTTCCATTTTGGTGCTAACATGGTTGCACACTGAAGGGAGCAGGGTGAAGCTGATGCAATATAATCTACTAATGAACAGGCCGCCTGCTTCCTGGAGGCTGGCAGCTGGGAGGCGTGGCTCTCGTGTTCCCAGCTCGGTGGCCCAGTCAAACCGAAGGTTATCTTTCTCCCTGCACCCCTGCCTTGGCGCAGTTCACTCCATGCTCCAGCAACGAACTCACTTATCTCCTGCCCTTTGGTGGCCTTCACAGCTTCTTACTTCCAGTCATTACCAACCCCAGACTAGATTTAATGAGGCCAGAGGTCGCTGGATGAAATAAATGCAGGTCCCAGAACTCTCTAAACCAAAGCTAATGAAAAATATATGCTCTCTCACTCTCTCTTTCTCATTTCCTCATCCTGCAAATTCTCTCTTCTAATGCACGCAGTTCTCTGCTCCAGCGCGACTTCAGATGCTGAACTTTGAGTCTTTGTCACATCAGCCGGCACCGACTAATTCCGTACAGAAGTCTGACATTTCCAGTCGAAAAAAATAAATTGATTAAAATTCAACAGGCATGTGGTGTTCAGCTTTTAAAGGTCGGAGAATCTAGGGAACTATCAACTGTAAAATAATTCAGCATTTAGAGGGGCGGGTGTGAGGGGGGAAGGAAACCCAGAGTGATCATTTACTGCCTTCATTTTGTTCTCAGGAACATAATTACGGCCAATTTAATTATAGTCTAACGGACACAGCATCCATCTTCCTAGTCATCACAGCCCAGAGTTTTCATTGACTCCAAAAGGCCTCTGAGAGGAGGGAACGGGATGGGACGCTCTGCTTGGAGGATGAGCACCCCACAGGTGTTGCTTTCTTTGTTTCACTGGGTTGTTCCTTGGATGCCATGCTGCCTCTGGGCTCCAGCTTGTCTGGTGAGCCTCTTCAGTTCTTCCAAAGGACTTTGGGTGTTTGGCCCAGCTCCCTTTGACCTGCAGTGAGAATGGGGCTTGTTTGAGAAACAAGAAGGGAGGTCCCTTTGTCCATATCTTGATGAGCAGCAAGAGTGCAGGTGGGTATGGGTGATAGATGAACTTCCCAGCATGGGCTTTCTCCAGAATTTGCTATGTTAGTGGTTACACCCCTTCCCCTATCCCTTTATTTCTCGGTGCATGTGTGAGACAGGCTCAATAATGGGAAGAGAGAGGCCCATTGCCTAGTTCATCCACTCCCTCCTTCCCTCCCTTAACCCACACTGCTAGGGTCAGGGAACATGGCTCCTGAGAAATGCTGCTCTCGTGTCTGGCCGGATGGCGTTAGTGGAGGGGGAACGGAAAGACAGAGGCACATGAGGGACTTGCTTTGTCAGCCCATCTGAGTGCACAGGGCCCGTGGGGACGGGGCTGAGGTTTGTGGGAATTGGGCACTTAGCTGCTGCTGGCATTCTGGTGCATAGTTTAGCAGGAAGTGGGCCGTGTAAAGCTCTGATTTCCTTGCATGAGGATGGGAGAACAGCCTATTGTGCGATCCAGCCGTGCCCCCTACAGGTCTCTGGAAGGAGAACACTGGAGGAGACGGTGCTAAGCTACTCAGAGAGATACAGAGAGAGAGAGAAAGAGAGAGAGACCTCTTTCCTCAGAGCTTATCACAGCCTCAATACCCTGCATATCAAGGCACGCTTGATATGGCCTGCAATCTCAAGGTGCCAAATTCTCCTCTCTCCGTCACACCAGGACAATCCCATTGTGACTGAAAGGAGAATCTGGACTGAAACATTCCCTCTGAGTCTCTCCAGACCAGAGAGAATCACAGAGGAATCAGCAGCCCCCACAGCTCTGGGAGCAGGGTTACACCTTTCACAGCCAGCTAGCTGAATAGCTGCTTACCCGGTGTAGCTAAAGCAGCAGTGACTAAGAGCAGGGATGTGAGAAGAGGAGAGGGGAGGCAGCTGGGTGGGAAATGAGGTGGAATAGTCCCACCCCTTTATATCCTTCCTGGCTGTGTTATCTCTCTTCCATGCCAGTGTTGAGACCCAAGTTCAAAACCCAGCCTTAGCCACAAGCTGCCAAGACCTGCATGTGAAGGTAGAGAAGGGAGGGATGCTCCGGGGCTGACTGGAAATCTCCAATACATGGCAATGAAACAATAGGGTGATTCCCCAAGAAGCTCCTCCTGCTCCGTGGCCAGAGAGATATAGCCACAGGGAATATTCACTCCATATGACTGGGGTGTGTTACAATTGTAGGTTGTGACTTTACATTTCAGGGAGTTTCCTGATCCTGCTTGCAGGCCAGGGGGTTCTGTAGGGTAGTGTGTGAGCTGGGCCTAGCTAGTAGCAGTCAGTCTGCAGACATCCAGTCTAGAGTAATGTGGAGTGAGCTGTGTCTCTCTGTTTTAGGGAGCAGCCTGCTTTGTCTCTCTCTGGTTTTTGTCCTTGTGTGTTGTTGTCCTGAAACCTAAGAAATAAAGTAGCCTTATCCTGCAACTTTTCAGCAAGAGTATTGATGGTTTTTATCTAACTTCTCTCTGTGTGTATGCTGTGAACATAACAATGATGACAGCCTGGAGTAGTCTGTCTGTCTGTCTATACTCCAAACTCCCATACAGAAGGCCCTGTCACAAGACAAGTGTGTTCAGGTATTAGGAAGAGGAATGACCTCAGCTCCACAGAAACCTTTACACTGCAGTATTCTCCAGCAGCGTTCCCAAGCACTGCAGCATTTTGCATGATTGCTCCAGGGAAGAAGGTACAAGGGTGGGAACATCTATGTTGCATTAAAATGTGTCCAAACGCCAAAGGCACTGATTGTTTTAAAAATTGTTTTGCAAATTCAGCTCCTTCCCTGGGTGTTCCCTGCTCTCTTGCCCCTCCCTTCATCACAAGGGCAATCCAATAAAGTGCCTCCCCATAGATCCCTGCCAGGGTTTTGCTGCTGGGCTTCATTGGGGCCTAAAAGACCTCCCAACTCCCACCCCAGTCTGCCTGCAGGCTCCCATTTGCAAGAGGTGGGCCTCAAACTCCCACCATTTCCAAACCGCCCCTGGTGCCTGCATTCACTGCAGCAATGCTGGGTTCTCACTCCTCCTCAACCTACCCCTGCACCTCCTGGACTTCCCTTCCCCGCTTCAAGGAGATAAACAGAGAGCTGCAGACTCCAGTGCTCCGGTTACCTCCCCTTTACCTGCCCTGCTTTGCCTCTTCGTCCAGTGATGCCCAAAGCGCCTGCACAGTGTGTCTGGGCAGTGCTCATTCTAGACGGTTGTTCCCAAGAGCAGGATTTAAGACACACACACTGCCTTTGCTATGTGCACAGAGCACTGCACCCTTGCCAATGGGGAAACCCCTCCTCTGGCTTGCCAAGTTCTTTGAGAGATGCATGTCTGGATAGCGAATATAGAAAGGACTAGTAATAATTACCCACAATACCCACGGTAGTGGTGGCTCAGGGAAAAGTAAGTGTTCAAATGGGAATGATTTCTTGCCCTGCATACAGCAATGGCGGGGCAAGATGCTGTATCACTGTGGGATGAGGATGATGCTTATAATTATTTATTAGGTGTATTATAGAAGCACCTCGGAGTCTCAGTCATGGACCAGCACGCCATTGTGCTAGGCTCTCTACAAACACAGAACAAAAGACAGTCCCTGCCCCAAAGAGCTTCCAATCCAAGAATAAGATGAAACAACAGATGGAAACAGATGGGGCAGTCCAAGAAAACAATGCCACAATGTGGGTCAGCATGGAAGATGATGGTGTCAGTGATGCTGTGACATCGCACAGCATCATGACATGAAGACCTGATGTCATCACGCCATGATGCTCCTTCATGGCATCTCCACAGAGTAACTGGGGGGGCCTCTAACCCTAACATCACTGGGGCGGACCCAAAATCCTAAACTGGTGCTGTGTAAAGAGGGGACCCTGGAGGTTTAAATTTATTATTATTATTTATTTGTATTACTGTGGTCGGGACCACGTTGTGCTAGGCGCTGTACAAACGGAACAAAAAGGTTCTTGCCCAAAGAGCACAGGGTACAAGGATAAAACAAGAGACAACAGACGGGTGCAGACAGATGGGGGAGTACAAGAAAAAAATGAAACAATATTTGTCAGCACGATAGGCCGTAGTTTCAACACAACAGCAGCCTAACTGCTGTCACGATTTTTGTAGATACCACAGCAAAGGAGAATTTCCTAGACAGATATTGGCTGTGGAGCATTAGAGATGTGGGGGAAGGCTTGTACCACGGTCACCCACTGCTGTCCATCTCTGCCCCTTGACAGAATGCCCAGCAGCTCACTCGGTTCATCGCTTCAGCTGGGCTGCCTGTCACGTTGTCTCCCAATCACTGCTGGCACCCAGCAGCCAAACACCTGTTGATTATTCAAGAGTAGATCCTTAAAAGCTCTAATCGGTTGATAATCCAATAATACACTCAGCTTAGCTGTGCCCCTGGCTCTCAGGTCCCTGTCACTGGGAGAACATTGATGCGTCGGATGGATAATAACCACCTACCAGCCAGGAGCTGAGTTCCCAGAACCCTTCCCCACTTCGCAGCCTCTGCCTGCTCTTCTGCTGGGTCTGAACCGTGCAGATCCACCTCCGCCCCACCCCCCATTTGTTCTGGTCTCTGCCTCTCCCCAGAATGAAAGCAGGCTGGTCTGTGGGTCCTTGGTTCGGGTGGTGCCCAGCGCGGTGTTTGGACAGGGCTGGCTGGAGTGCAACTGTCTGGCTGTGGAAATGAGATGCCCGTCTCCTGGGGCTGCCCCAGTCAGCAAAGCATTTTAAATAAAATCAATAAACCAGGAAGCACAATCTATGTTGGGCAATTTCCCCATCTCTTCTGTGCAGGGAGGGGGCGTTTTAAATGGAAGATGTTAGGAGCCGCCAAGCACGGCACATTCCATTTCAATAATCAGGCACACGCTGTTCCCCACTCTCAGAGAGTGAAGCGTGGACATTCAGCCAGGGCTGGCTTGTATTGGAGATTAAGGGAAACACCAAGGAAAGATAGTGCAAACCCTGCTTTCTATGCATGTCTTTGTGAGAGAGATCACAGTGTGTGTGAGACTCATCTGGCAAGAGCCAGACTGACTCTCAGCACTGGCCAGGGCTACCATTGATAGGTGAAGTGTGCAGAAAGGTGTATCGTAACATCTCCCTAGCACTGACACAGCAGTGCATGCTACAAGTGAGGAGAGCAGGTGTTGGCAATGGCACCGGGCTGCTCTGGTGTTCAAGGCATAGGACTGGAAGGTGGGAGTTCTGGGTTCCATCCCCAGCACTGCCACAGACTCACTGTGTGACCCTGGGCAAGTCACTCCTTGCCACTGCCTCTCAGTTTTCCCATCTGTAAATGGGGATAATAATACTTACCTGTCTCCCAGGGTGTTGTTAGGCTGAGGGTAAAGGGCTGTGAGATCCTCAGATGGAAGACGCTATAACTGTGCAATATCTCATGTCGCTAGGGCTGAGATACCCCAAAAGCAGAACATTTTAAGAGGTGCATCTCTTATTGTTGCTGGTTGTTTTACAGTAGCAGATAGAGGCCCATTGGTGCTAGGCTCCGTACAGACACAGAACAAGACAGTCCCCGCTCCAAAGAGCTCACCCCCTAACTAGACAAGGCGGACAAAGGAGGTATTATTCTCCCCTGCTTTAAAGGTAGGAAACCAAGGCTTGGAGAGGTGATGGGACTTACCCAAGGTCTGTGACAGGGCTGGAAAGTGACCCTAGATCTCCCAAGTGCCAGTTAAACAAGCCTCTCCTTCCTCTCTCAGGAATTACTACATTCCGCTCTCAAACCATGCTCTCAGAGGCTTTCTAGCCCATGGCTAGCCCACTAGGGCAGCCGGCTATTCAGGCATCTAGACACAAAGTTGGGGGAAGAGGCCATTCCTCCCTCCCTAGTTACACCTGCTGGGATTAGTGTATAAGAGGCATTCACTCTGTGGTACAGTCAGCTCATCCCTCCCAGGTATTCTGCTCCAGGGAAGTTGGGTTGATTGGGAGAGGAAACAACAGCAGAAAGAAAGTTCATTATTGGGCTCTTTATTGATGCACCTGTTCCCTCCTTCCGACAGCTCTACTAACCGGTTCCCTGAGGATGTGTGTGCAGGAGGATGGCTGGCGTCTCTCCTCACTTAGCACATGTGCCGTCCTCTTGCTGCACCCTCCCATTGCCTGGACTTGCTACCTGCTCTCACACATTCTGTGTGCAGCCAGTCTCATGCCGTGAGCCGGGCCAACTCTTCTGCACGCTCCCTGCTCCCCACAGTCTTGGATCAATTCACCCTCAGTCGCTCTGAGATTAGAGTTTGTTTCCCTCTCGAATGGATTTGCAGAGCAGGAGTGGTGGAGAGTTGGCATAGATTTCTGTCCGTCCCTAATTGCAGATTTCCTGCATTCTAGTTACCAAAGACACCTCCCTGTTGAATGGAAACAGGGGGTGTACATGGGGGTGTGTGTGTGGGAGGGGAGGATGATTGCATTTTATTGGCTGAAATGATTTCACAGGCGTTTGGTTAGATGCGATTAGTCACCCCCCAAAAATCTAAAAATAAATCTATCTGAGGTACTTCTCTGGCCCTCATCACTGTAGTATCTGAACAGCTCACAGTCTTTATGTATTGTATACTCACAACCCCTCTGAGATAGGCAGCAGTGCTATTAACCCCATTGTACAGATGGGGCACTGAGACACCTATCTCTCTTTGACTTCAATGGCCGTTAGGCACCTAATGTCTTTCACCTAATGCCGGGTCACATAGGAAGTCTGCAACAGAGTTTTCACTTTAAAAAACCTGTAAGGTGTCTTTTTAGTTGCAACGATGACTTTACAAATATAAATCAAGTGTAACCGGTGCCTGTATCTGCTGACAGGCTGAATCGATAGCTCCAAGAGGTGTGAACGGCCCCTGTTCAGCTCAGTCAATGTTAACTCTGAAGCCTAATGATGGCTGTGTAAATGTCAACGCTGATCTATTTCACTGCTGGGCAAGGCGCATAAAAGAATAAAGATGAACATGTTACTCGGTGCTGCATGATATACAGAGAAGGGCCTCTCACCTTGAAGTCATGAGGGGCTGCAGGCAGCGTTTGGGTCATAGGTGGAGTTTGGGAGAGCATCACCCCTCACTTCTTTTCTCCAATCCAAGGCCTGACCAAGCTGGGAAAGGACCTTCGCTCTCAACCAGTAGACGTAGGTATGAACACACCTTCCTGAAACTTGCTCAGAGACCTTAGACACACAGGTGAGATGGACAGAAAGACCCTTCCCTCAGCAATGACAATTCCAAATCAGCCGGAAAAGGCCAGGCCCTTTCGTATCTTCTTTCACAGGCGACTGGAACGGCTCCAGCATGGGTTACAACTCAGGAGACCTGGGTTCTAGGCCCAGCTCAGATGGCGGCTCATTGCCAGGCGTTGGGTAAGTCACTTTGCCTCCCTGTGCCTTAGTTTCCCCCTCTGTACAAATGGGGTTGTTGTCCCCCTCCCCCCCCCCCACCAATGGTGTTAAGAGGCTTAATTCCCACCTGGGTGGAAAGACGTTTGAGCTCCTCAGAGGGCAGGCGCTTTAGAAACACCCAGGGCGGCGGTTGTTAAGTGCAGGTGGAAGGGAAGAGGGGGAGCTGAATGAATGCAGCAGGGGCTCTCTGCCCCATCCTGGCAGAGCTGGAGCAGCTGAGCCGGGAGATGCTGCGATCAATGCAGCCTGACGTAACCGCATCCTACACAGACCACGTGTGCCTCGGCCTCTCTCGCCGGGGGACTTTCGGCAGCAAGAATCCCCGAGTACCTGGGTTCTTTACACTGCCGTTTTCTCTCCTGGTGGAAAACTTCCTTCCCAACTCAAATCCGGGGGCAAGGCCGAGCCGCCTGGCCTGTTTTGTGTCTACTTCCAACTCCCTACCCTCCTAGGAAGCCTTTGGTTACCATGGCAATGCTGCCAGCTAGCCACAGATGAAGAGGAACAAAGTCCATTTCCCCTTCTCTGCTGCTTGCCCTCCTCCACCCATGGAGGAGTCGCTGCTGTCCCGGGCCTGTGCTAAGGACTGATAGGAGCAGGGTGCAGACTGCACAGGGTGCCTGGCTCTCCTGGGGTATCACCTTCCTCTCTGCCTGCCCTTTCCCCTGGGCCTTTGCCCAGCTGGGTCCCTTGGCCCCGGCTCTTCTCCAGGCCTGGAGTGTATCCCTCCCCTGTCCCTTCTACCCAGACCATTTTCCAGCTGGGGTCTCCTCACGCCCCGTCCCTCCAATGCTGGCTCTTTCCCCAAGAGCTAAAGTTTGTGTCCCAAATTCATCCCTGGAGTGAATCTATTGGATACACCACGGATGAATTTGGTCCCTTGGTCTGTGTTGGCTTCAGTGCCAGGGCGACTGGCCAGCTGCCGTCTGTTCCTCTCCTGCTTTGGCCCATCTCCCTCTCCTGGGTCTCCCAGCTGTAGTGTCCCCTCCTTACCAGTGAGATCTCTGACCTGTGGTGGCCACTTCCCCTAAGGGACTTTGAGCAGCTGCCTTTGCCCTCTCTTGCCTTCACCCAATTGCTCTGTGGCACCAGGCCCCTTTGGCATTGCAAGACATACCAATGCATCCGTTTTCAATACATCAAATAGGATTTCATTTGCCATGCCACTCAGTCCCTCTCTGACTGATTGTTTTGACACCCGCTGTACTTTATCTTTGCATAAGCTATGCAAGCGCTGCTCTGATGCCCAGGGCGGAGTGTCAGGCGCACACACATCTTGTCGCAGCACGAACACACTTAATAAGACCGCAGAGGAAGACCAGGCCAAACACAAACAAACAAAAAACCAACCCTCTGTCTGCACAGCACATGCAGTAAAGTTAGTTCATTTTTTCTCTTGCGGGTGTTTACTTTGGATAGAGCGCAGACCCTAACAGATTGGAATAGCTGCGATGGGACTCTTCAGCATGTACGTGCAATCCCCTCGCTAAAAAACACAGCCCTGTCTGATTACGCGCTGAGGCGAGAGGCCGGAAAAGCTCCAGCGATATCAATAAGATTCTCTTTGGAAGGGCCGTGAAAGATTTTGACTTAGGGTTGAAAAGAAGGAAATGCAATAATATCATTAAACCTCCCGCCCTCCCCCAAAGCAGAATAGCAGTAATGTTTAATGCCATTGGGGCCGATATGTCAGCCAGCCGGCGCAGAAGAAGCCGGTACACTGTCCTAAAGTCATCCCATTTGTGTCCAACAGTAGGGCAGGAGGAGGGAAAAGGAGGAGAGAGACTTATCTATTCACACAGCACGACACAGTGGGTCCTGGCCTGTGCCTGGAGTTCCTCGCTGCTATCACCATAAAATTAATAATAAAAATTTGCTATGCTGCCAGGGCCCAAGCGGGTGAAATCAGGCCAGGTCTCACCTTCATGGCCTGTGTTTTTTTAAGTCTGGACCTTTCACGCAGCTCCTGCAGAATGCCTTTTGAATGCATATTGATTGGATGGTCGCACAGCAGCTGACAGTATTATCCCATTACATGCACCCACTGCTCCTGTGCTCCTGCCGTGCAATACCCACCAGCCCCCATTCTGAATTGAATCTATGACAGATTCCATTGCAATGAGCCAAGCAGCTTCCCTTTCTCCCAGATCCACTGCTTCTACCGCTGCTGGTCCAGGCCTTGCTCAGCAGAAGGTCCCATGTGCGGAGGGCTGACTCATCCTCCCAGCCCATCTATTTTATGAATGCTTTTATTACTTTTTAGTATTGCTGTAGCACCTAGGAACCCCGAGGTATCATGCAAACAGAGAACAAAAGGAAGGTCCCTCCCCCAAAGATTTTACAGTCTAAAGCTGACTTCGCACTCATGGATTATGCCACATTGAGTGCCCAGAAGGGCAAAGATTTCCAGATGATCTAGCAAATGGGCCCTCTATACATGGTCCCTGGCTCTGTCCATAGGGAGATGAACCAAAACGCCTGGTGCTCAAAAGCCTCAGAGAATCCAGATCCTACAGCTCAGGCCCATCTGTTAATTTACTCACTCCCAGGATAAGCATGTCCCAGGTAGCACCTATGAGGACTTCCCACACAAACTATCTATTGCCACGGCACCTTGCCCCAACCCTGGAGAAGCTGGGTGACATCCAGAGGTGATGCAAGTTAGATACACACACCCCTGCTGTCAATTTAGGCCACAACCCAGCAGCATACTGCAGCACTTGCTCTTCTTTAAGTACATGAACACCTGAATTGGAGTCAATGGGACAGCTCCCATGTTTGGAGTTCAGCATGTGCTTTTCTGGATCAGGGATTTTGCCTCCCTTACACCTGGACTCAGTGGGACAAAGTGAGAGGCAATGTGCAAGGGGAGACGTAAGCTGCATGTTGGGCAGAGGGTGTAATGTGCACACTGAAGGGACCAAAAGCAGATGTATATGTCACCAGTTAAAGAACCCCGAGGCTTTCTTAGCCCCATCTCTGCATTTGGCCCTTCATCTCCATGTCCTATTCAATCGTTGGTCTTAACAACAAGAGGCCCAATTAGTGCCAGTGGTTTTAGAGCACAGCTTACTGGTCTGAGACCCCCAGTTCACTTCACATATCACTAGATATTGACTAGCCCTCAGATGGTAATAGCTTTCTCTCAGCGGCTGGACTTGAGTCAGAAGCCTTGAGGTGAAAGATTGTGTATCGCATTATCAGCCTCCTAAGCCATCCAATCCCCGCCTGAATGACTGCCTCCTCCATGCTGGTGCTCTCCCTGCTTTCCGAGCCGCCTGCTGGGAATTGGATCTGGCCATGCATATCGATTCTGGCTGTGATACCCATTGGCAGTTCATGGACACACTGCTCACGAAGGACATGTGAAGAAAGCCCAGCGAGGAGCCGCTGTGCTGATTTTCTGGAGCGTTCAGGAATTAAGTGTGTTTGTTTGCTGAGCCCATTATCAAAACAGATCTTCCGCCACATTAGATTCAAGCCATGATAGTCCTGCCTGCACCGGGTCTTTTTCAGAAATCTGTTCTTAATCAATTGTGCGTCTGCTGTGTGTAGTAAAATGCATGCAGGGATCTTCCCCCAGGCTGCCACTCAGCACCTTCTGCTACTGCCGTGCACTGCTAACGATGCGCTGGGAAATGTATCAGTTACGCAGCCTGCTCGGCTCAGTCTCGTGAGCCTCAGCTCGTTTGTGCCAAGTTCTGGAAGAGGCAGAGCCGGCTGTGGGCTCTAGCTGAGGAAGGACTACAAAGCAGAAGGCAGGTGTCCAACAAAAAGAGATGCAACCATAACTCAGGGGAATTTCTTGTGGGCTCCAGATGAGGTTGTGGTTAAATAGCAGCAAGTATATACCAGGGGCAGGATAAATGAAAGGCTATTGAGGTTCTTGAGGAGTCTGGTTGTGATGGCACATGGAGCCCAGTGAGGGGTGTAAGCTCTTTGGAATGGGGACTGTCTCATGTGTATGTACAGCACCTAGCACAATGGGGCCTGTTTCTGGATTGGCTCCACTCGGTGTTATTGCAATGTCACTACTACTAATACTGTGCGTGCCAGCCGCAGAGCGAGCGGTGGTGGCTGGAGAGAAGTCTGTCTGGACTTTGGTGGGGGTAGCTCTGCAGGCAGATAAGGAGACGCTGTCAAGGAGGTGGATCACGGTGTGTTGGGTGAGGCAATGCTGGTGGCCTATGCCAGGTGCATGATAAGCAAAGTCCCTTGGAGAGAGGTTTTGGGCACTCCAGTTGAGCATGCATGGAAGCCATTGGATACATGCTAGATGCAGAATGAGCAGCAGAAACAGCCATTGCAGGAAGGGCATGCTTATGTGAGGTGGCACAGGGCAGCCGGTGGGTTCACACCAGCTGCAGACTACAGTAGCAGCACAAATATTGTCTACAATATCGAACACAGGAGGGGAAGAGCCTTGACCTCCAGCCCTGGCCCATGAGTCACAGCTCTCAGCATCTCATCTCACAAGATCAGGCCCTGAATCCATGCTTGCTTTTGCTGGTCGCACCAGGGTGTAGTGGTACCCATGGCCCTGCCCCTGCCCATCCTTTCACATCATGCTGACAAACTGAACGCAGCCTCCGATCCCCTCGCTGCTCTGCCCCCTCCCTGCTGTCACTCCGTGACATAATGGAATCAAATTAAAGCCCCATTTACCAGTTTTATTGCCTATTATTTATAATACTCCAGCTCCAAAGTGCTGTTTTATAGAGTGCTTAAGCTGCCATTGCTGGATAGAGTTTGCCATAAATGTCTCCGCATCCGCAGAACAAAATGTCCTAGTGTCGCGCAGGAAAAAGGGAGAGATTATTCTCAATTATTTCATATAGTCTGTTTTATTGTCTTATTGTAATAAACTGTCATACCCTACAACACTTTAAAATCAATAGTTTGCATTAAAAGTAATGAAAAGTAGTTATTAATCCCGCTTAGTGCTTTCAGTCACCACAAAGCTCTGGAACAGGGATAGGGTGATAATTATTCATTTTCAATCAGTAGGAACATTTTCAAACACTCCACTGTGTATCACCATCCTCACAGCAGTAGGAGTTAATAACCAGTGGGGAAGGCTTTCAGGACTCTGGCCTGGCATGACGTTTCATGGGGCCCTCACAAGAGGAGCAATTTTGAATTTAAAAACAAAACCATATAGCTAGATAAACGCTCCTGATATCTGCTAGTTTTAGAACTCTAGAGCTCTAGGGGTTTTCAAAAGCTCTCACCGTTGACCCATCTCAGCTCCCATTGAAGTCCACTGCTCTTCATTGGCCTAACTTTGCTCCCATCTGAGGGTATGTCTGCACTGGAGCTAGGAATTATAGCTTCCAGCTCCAGTGTAGACACATACTCTAAGTCAATTGGCAGTTTTGCCATTGACTTCAATGGTCCCAGAACTAGGCCAAGACTGAGCATGTTCAAATAGTCCACCCTGGAGAACAGAGATGGGAACATAGGCATTGCCAGAGTGGATCTGGCCCGAAGTCCAGTTAGCCCAGCATGCTGTCTCCGATGGTGGCTAGTGGCAGCAGCTTCAGAAGAAGGTGCCAGAAACCCTGCAGTAGGCCTCAACAAAACTACAGCACCTGGACAACCCTTAATGTTGGTGTATCTGACAGCTTGATCCAAATTTGGCAAACGACTCCTACGGGAACTTTATCATGGGCCAAACCAAAACTCGGATCAGAACGAGCCTGACCTTTGGGGGTGTTTGAAATCTGGATCCGGAACCAAATTTTGCAGCTTATAGAATCATAAAAATAAAGGGCTGGAAGGGACCTTAAGAGGCCATCAAGTCCAACTCCTTGTGCTGAGACAGGACCAAATAAACCTAGAACATCCCAGACAGGTTTTTGTCCAACCTAAAACAGCTAAAACAGAGATGAGATTAACATATAGATCTCATGCAATGAGACCCCTGGTCCTCCTTATCTCTTCAAGCAAGGAGTTCCATCATCTAGGTACGGGAGGTGAGAAAGTTCCATCTCCTGCACTCACAGCCCTCCCTATTGGTTGACAGTTTCCTTGTTCTGATAGAATGGAGTTGCCGTGGGAGGTCAGCACAGGGAAAGGCAATGTCTCAGGTAGTCAAGACCAGTGGCATGGAGGGCTCTGAATATAGGACCTGGACTCTGTGTTCATCTGGAAGCACAGCAGCTGAGTGACGTGTTCGTGGTGACCTGGGTTGCCGAGACAATGCACTGCTATGTTTTGTGCCATTTAGGGCTTTCTCAGATTATGTGGCTTCGTCCCTAGATATCACGAGGAGTTGCAATAAGATGATTTGCAATATGCACTGTTCCTCCACCCTAATCTGGAAGGACAGCCTCAGTAAGTAGCTCGCTCTCCATCATCCATTCAGTCTTTCATGATTTGGAGATGTGGACACCTGTCCACTAGGAACTGAGACCCACTGACTCATTTCACACAGGCCACCAAAGAGTAGCAGGTTTTCATCACTATCAGCCTGGGCTGGGTTCATACTGGTGGCCAACTGTGTCCCCGTTGCCAATCCCCTCAGCCACCCAGTCCCACTCTGCTGACATTACTAAAGTGCAGTTCTGTTCAGAAAAGTGACGCAGTTTGAAAGAAAAGGGTTTGAAATGGCATCTGGGTGTTTCCAGATTCACTCTCCATCCGTGATCTTTCATAGCAAATGTGCCTGGATTGCAAATCAAAGCATAGATTTCCACCCACCCCTTTTAGCTGCTGGCGTTTGCAAAAACTCATCCCCATATCTGAAAATCAAGCTGTGTTCTCCTTGAACCACTTTATACATCACCAGTAATGAAGGAAGGGCAAATTGGCTGGCAATTCAGATGCTGATTCATGAGGCCGTAGAGTGTAGAGCCCTCGGTCTTCCAAACTATAGTATAGTTACAACTCTTCTTTGTCCACCAAGGACTCGGAAGGCAAAGTCTGGCTCAGAAGGCAACTATATAAAGAATAGTTATGGGACATAACCAAGATGCAATGGATTTTCTTATATTTCTAGCCATAAGTTGGACACCATTCACTACTGTTATGCACTTTGCGCCCAATTCTCTTTTCATTCACAGCACTTTAATTCCATGGACTTCAATGAAATCACTCCAGATTTACATAGGGGTAACTGAGAGGAGAATCAGGCTCAATTGCAACCAGCCAAAGTGAGTTCCAGCTGCTGCCATTCTCATTTGATAGAGGTTTGCACCCTCTTTCTACTAGTTTAAATGACTGCAAAAGATGCAGGTCAACAGTGAATCAGGCCCTTATATTCAATTATTACTTGTGGGCCCATATCCTTAGCTGGTGTGAACCGGAGGAACTTTTCTGATAGGGCTGGCTGAAAATCTGGTCCATGATCTCTAGAGCCCTGAATGGAACAGGATACCTGAATGTTTGTGCTTTGCTGTGACAACTGAGATCAGGTGGGATGATTTGCTCCCACTGGCAGGTCATCAGAAGCAGAGCTGGGGGGAGTGGCCATGGCTGTAAGGGTCTGGCGGGTTTCAAGCCAAATCCTTTTTGTTTGCCCTCACATAAGCAGGGCAGCTCCGGTTACCCTGTATTTTGCAAAGTGAAAATATACAGAGGCTTGACCACCCCCTTCAGGCAGCTTTGCTATTTTAACCACATTTTAAATATTATAAAGACACCTAGAAATGGCACAAAGACGGGACGATTTTGGTTTTACAAAGGTCGTTGTCTGGTTATCGTAAAACCCAAAGCAGGGGACGATCAGACACAGGGCATATTCCACTCAAACCCCCACTGTCAAAAGCTAGAAAGTGTCAGGCAAAAACACTGAACTCTTTCATCCATTGATCTCAAAGCACTTTCCAAAGAAGGGTAAGCATTATTATTCCCATTTTATAGATGGGGAAACCAAGGCACACAGACAGGGGACTTGTCTAGGGGATTAGCGCTGGGAAGAAAGCCCAGCTCTTAGCCAAGGCACTGTCCACTGGTCCACATAGCCACTCATCTTAGGTGTCTTGGTTATGGTGGCCCATCTCCAAAGATGTCCATATGATATGGCAGTGCTATCTGCTTAGAACAGGGCTGGTTTCTATGGTGGCCATGTCACCTGCTGAATGCTGTTCATCATCATTTTTAATCACATTTCTGGATTTTTTCAAAACGAAAGCCCAGCTGGTGGGTTGGATTTACTCTGCCTTTGCTACTATGCAGCTGTAATGAAAAGAACCCAGAAGCACATTAATTCTGTGGGATGATAACATCAATTCATCCCCCCCACGCACACACCACACCACACACGCTCCTCAATGCAGGCCCTTGTAATCAAACGGGAGGAGCATTTTTTTATAGCTGGCATCTCTAGCAGCTGAGTAATACAAACAAAATAATAATGCAGCAGAGACTGAGTTATCTTCACCTGGATCAGAGATGACAAGAAATTTGTTTATTTTTAATAAAGTACATTTTTTCCTTTCTTTGTTGGAAGCAGTTTGGGCTAAATGTTGGATGAGCAGAGGCAGAAACAGCTGTGTCTGCATTCATCCAGGAATGCTAGAAATAGCGAGAGTACTTTATACCTTCCACGCAAGGCTTTCAAAACACTTTTCCAAGGACTATGTCTCCCTTCACTCCTGTGTGGCAGGTGCATTTTATTGGTCCCATTTCACAGAAGAAGAAGCTAAGGCACAGATCAGTTAAGGCGAGTGGGGGGTCAGAATTTCAGCTGATGTAAATCTGTGTAGCACATTGGACTTCAGTGGAGCTGCCCAAATTTACCTCAGTTAAGGATCTAACCCAACATTTTCAATCCTGGGCAGGGAGGCTGGAACAATTTTTGTAGTGGGGGTGCTGCAAGTCATTGAACCAAACTGTAAACTTGTATATAATGGAAGCTACTTCAAGCCAGGGGGTGCGACAGCTCAGTTCAGAGTGCTGTGGGGATGAGGGCTGGGTTTTTACATAGATGACAGGGCTTTAATCTGGTTTTGACATTATCTGAAATTAAAATCCTATCTGGCATATGGACAGTGGTCAAAATGGATTACACCTCTCCTTCTGGTAGATAATCCCCATGTTATTCAGATACAGTAGGGTGGGAACCTTTAAAGCAGTGGTCCCCAAACTGTGGGGCATTCAGGAGGGCATGGCGGAACAGGGGCCAGCTCCCACAAATGGGGGGAAAAAGGGGAGAGCGCCACCCAGTTTCGCTCTGCCCCCAGCTCCGTTCTGGCCCTGCCCTCGGCCCCAACCTTGGCCCCAGCTCCTGGATCCGACTCTGGCCCTGGCCGCAGCCCTGGCCCAAGCCATGCCCACGGCCACGGCCCCCCTCCTGGCCATGGCTCCATTCTCAGCTGCAGCTTTGGCCCTTGGCTCCCTGGGGGGCGCCGACCAAAAAAGTTTGGGGACCACAGATTTAAATACTGGGGTGGGGGTGAATCTTCCTGATGCAGATGTCAGGTCTGTTTCTGCCACAGCTCTTCAAGAGACCCTTTCAAAGGGAGCTGTGATCCCATGTGCAAGATCACAAAGCCAACCTTTGCACTTGGGTATATGCAGAGTTCGAATCTAATGAGCCTCTCTGTTCATCAGAGCAATTCTGAGAGCAAGCCAGGGCAGAGTGCTAGAGAGGGGCGCTGTCAGCCTCCCCAGGAGACAGAGACCTGAGCTCTAGAACAGTGTGCTGCATACTGGGAACGTGCTGTTTAATGTGCATGTTCACCTATTAACACACACGGGAGCTGGTTCCCTTTACACACACTCACCCACACCCCGAGCGTGCACATAGAGCCACACCCTGTGGTAGGAAGGTGACCCCTGCCACTGGAGTATGTGAGCACCTCACCATCACTAACGTATTTCTCCTCACAACACCCCTGTGAGGCAGGGCTATGCTGCCGTCCCCATTTTACTGATGGGTAACTGAGGCACAGAGAGGCTAAGGGTCCGATTTATAAAGGCATTTAGGCGAAAGGTAAAGATGTATTGCACCTGTATGGATTTCAGTGGGAGTTGGGGGCTAGGTGCTAACTCTCCTTTAAAAACGTGGCCCTAAGTGACTTGCCCAAGGTCACACAGGAAGTCGATTGCAGAGCCGGGAATTGAGACCCTCCCAAGGCCAAGCTCCTACTGCCCTCACCGCTAGATCAGCCTTGCTCTCTCTGTGTTTCCCCTTTGCATGTGCACCGCTCAGAAGCAATTGTGCACGCTCTTGTGCAGTGTACGCTCCGCCCTGCACACCACACCCATGCACACAACTCCTACAGAATTGCACACGTCTTCTCACTCACCAGATTCTGCCTACAAACCCGGAATAAACTCATGTCCCAATGTAGACACCGTGACTGGATAAAATGCTCCATGCCACCCCCCTGGGACTTGTTCTTCCCCCGGGTACTTGCCCTCAAAATTGCCACAGCTCTCATCAGTGGCTTGTATGGCTTTAGCAAACATCGATTCGGAACAGGTTTAAGATAACCTGAAATAAGCTGTTCTTAAGGGTAGGCAGATGAAGGGGGGGAGGGTTCATGCTCCAAACAACCCAGCCAGAAAGAAATCAGGACAGCAACTCTGAAGAAGATGAGAGGTCGGTGCAACGCTGTCTCTCAGTCCCTCACTACATCTCCAGATGGAAAGCAGGAGGGGATCTGGGTGCCCCAATGGACTGGGAATAGGCTACAGAGCTGGTCCTTGATTCAAATCCAACCCAGCTCAGTATTGACTGACAGCAGGGCAAAGTCAGTTTTTTCAGTCACTGCTCGGTGATCTAGTGCTGCTGAGCTGATCTAAGGCCTGTGCCCAGTGGGTAGGTGTCTGCAGGCAGATGAAACTCCTCCACCACCCCTGACAGTCTCTGCAAAGAGGCGGTGGGGTAAGTGAGCCAAGGAGGCTCAACTCATTTGTGGGGCCCCCAGAGTAGCCCTTCCCATTTAGGGTTGAGTCATGGGATCATAGAACTGTCAAGAGAAGCTTCTAGGGCTGTGTGAGTCATAGCTGTCCTCTGATTAACTGAAGGGTGTCAAGCCAGCTCCTTTCACTCCGTATTTGAAGGGTGAAGCCCGTCCTTCCAACTGAAGCCAACAAACAAACACTTTCCACCATCACTAAAACCTGCTGAAAAGGAAGGAAAACCCTTTAACACAGATCAAACCACCCCAGCTCTGTGGGCAAACGCTTGGCGTTCATTTGCTTTCTTTGCCCCCACTCATGATAGCTTCTCTAAGAGGAAATAACTGCTGGAGATGCCCCAGATTCCCTCCTCCTCCCGTCCCACCTGCTTCGTCTTCTCTGATTTGAATGCAATCCCTGACCACAAATGAATGTGAGGAAAATGAAATGCGACTGCGAGTCTGCAGCACAATTCAATTTCAGGGCCATTCCAGCCAATAATGGCTCTAAACAAAATATAATGAGTAATTCACATAGTAATACAGCCCTAATTACATTTATGGAATGGGCTTTTCTCTCATTCCCTCTTCCACCCACCTGTAGCCAGCAGGACCAAAATGTGAGAGAGACATCCCTCTCCTGAACATCACCAGGGATCGGGGGTGAGGGCGGGGAGAGAAATTGCATAAAGAATGGATGATAATTGCAGGGACTTTTGCTGGTTTTGTAGAACATCCTTCTCGGCATAGTCCCCGCGTGCTGTGTGATTGATTTTCAATGCGACTCTTTGACTCCACTGTTTTCCCCCAATTTTTTCCCCCCAGAATTTGAAGTTAAGTTTTGTGCCAGAGACAGACTGACAGCTCTGCAGCTTGAAGTTCTCTGTTTATCCACAGAATAAGAAGAGGGGAGACAGCACTGCTAATTCCCATCAAGCCATTCAGCCCTACGCTATGCTGTGCACAGGATATTATCGACCATGGAGTAACTGTGTTGGCTGCTGTCAAAGAGCTATTGGTTTAGATGGATCACCGGTATGTTCTGGTAGGGCAATCCCTCTATTCCTGCCCTAAGAAAATGAGCCATACTTAACAGATGTCAAACATAGTGTTGCCATGACCTCTGCATCAGCCAGGGATGCATGCGTCCATCCAGATGCTATGGATGAAGTCAGATAAGTTCAGCAAAGCGTGCAACACACCTCATCCCACCCAGTGGGATGTGTAACTCACACCCAATGCCAACACCCCTTGGGTGGGCTGTCAGCAGTGAGATCAAAGAATTTAAAGCACGGGCCTCTACTGCTTGAGCTAAAAGACTGAATTCCGTTAGCCAACATGGTCACGGGCTCATCAATTTCCGTATACAGCCCAGCCCCCACAAGAGGGGGACAGTGCATCCTAGTGAGTGAGTACAGGTTACACATGCACCTTCTGTACAATAATGCATCCACTCAGCCTCCAGGGATAAAGCCCAGAACCTGAAACTGCACAGAGCCCATCCCATGTCAGGGGTTGTGTGCAGAAGCCTGTAGAACTGCTAAACCCAAAGGGGTTGCGCCCCACCCCCCACGCTGGAGCTAAGGCAGCACGTTGCTGCAGGGAAAGGTGAGAAATTCATCAGAAAAATGCTTAGGCTGTTGTTATGATCTCTGATTTCTGTGGTGCCGTAAGAGGACACGGGGCTTTACAAAAATGCAGCAGAAGAGATTTCTGCTCCACCCAGCTTATACTCGAATGGAGGCAGGTTGGAGACGAATGACTAAGTGTCAGATGCAAGGGCTGGAGCGAAAGATGCCAGCGAGGAAGTCAGCACTGCAGGGGCTAAGTGAAAGGTGAAGGGGTAACATTTGTCCCCGTGTTTCGGAGCATGGGTAGCCAAAGAAAAGCCCTTCTCAGGCAAAGAGGGGTAGAATAGAAGGGATTCTCTTTGCTTCTAGGTGAGCGTTCTATGCATTTCCAGGTGAAACTTTACTCGGAGCCTCAAGCCCACTCAAACCGAGCAGTGCCTTCCAGATTCAGCGCGTTTGCAAACAACAGCCCCTGCTCACCCAAGTTCTGCAGACCTGAGTTGGCATAGCTAGGAACCTGATAGAGCCTCCCCTCCCCTACCATATGCCACCTATGCCAACAATCTTCATGACCCACACTTCTTAGCCGGGCAGCTTTCAGAAGAGGCTGTGGCACAGGGTAGTCTGTTTCTTTGGGAGTCTGACTGGGACGGTTTTGTTTGGGGTTTCCTCCCCTTTGAGATTCAGTGCTTTGTCCTGTCCTGGATGCCTTTCTCTGGAGAGTGGGAATGGAGATCAACCGGTAGCACCTTCTCCTTTTATTTTCTTCCCTCTGTGTCAATCACTGTAGAATTTTGTCTCTCTATCCTTCCCAGACAACTCAGAGGACAAATAGGGAAATACATACACCTGGGTAAAAGCTATTCTTGTGGTTGCTCAGCTACTAATGGCTAGAAGAGTGAGATTAGCTGAGCTGTGCTGGAAGAACAGGTGCAGCAGATCAGCCCCTGGGAACTGAAGGGGCTTGTCTACAATCAGCATTGCACGGATCTAATGAAAGGTATGATTTTAAACTGATTTAGAGGAGCCAGTGAAAAAGGCTACGTGGCGGGTCTCATCAGTGGCTTACATGGCTTTAGCTAACACTGATTCGGAACAGGTTTAAGCTAACCTGAAATAAACTGCTCTTACACCAAGATAGTGTCCGCACAGGGGTTTGCACCAATGTAACTAAAGAAAGGCAATTTGGAGTGTAAGTAAGGCCAAAACACGTGAAATGGGCCAAAACAAGAATCACAAGAAGTGGGGCTAGCCAGGGAGATGCTGGCCTGGTTCACAGCTGGCTACCGAGTCCTGTGTTACGATGGGCTAAGAACTTTCTGCTGCTACTGATAGTAACTTTTGGTGATTCTGGTGTCCCTTCCCCACAGTGGGGAGGGCTAACTACATCTTTTACCCTGCCTGCTCTAAAGCCTCTGTTAGTTTTTATTACGGGAAAAAAAACAGTCTCAGCCATGTGGTGTCTGTTCCAGGCATCTTGTGCTGTTTGGGTGGAGAATGAAGCTGTGTGGGCGAGTGGATAGGGCACTGGACAGAGTGAGGAGACTTGAGTTTTGTTCGCGGCTCTGCCATTGACCTGCTGGGTGGCCATGGGCAATCATTTCCCCTCTCTATGCATCTGGTTTCCCCTCCCACCCAGGGGCAGGTCACGTCCCTGCTCTGAACCTCCAGTTTTCCCTCCCACCTTTGTCAGGCTTCTCTAGTTCGACTGCAAGCTCTTGGGGAATGGGCTGACTCTCACGATGTGTTAGTACAGCTCCTCACACAATTACAGACTCAAAAACGAAACTCCACAAGTTAAATGATTTGTCCAACTCCACGCGTCAAATCCGGGCCAGACTTAGACTTAGAATCCTGGAGTCCCAGACTCCTAGCCCCAATGACAAGTTACAGGACTACCCTGCATCAAGTTTGCCCCCAAACTCCACCCCAAGCCCCAGATGAAATAAAATTCCAGCTCCGAGGAGTTCATAAACAGTCCTGAGTAAGCTTTGAAGGTTCAACTGCCTTGGAGTGGCTGGGTGGGAGGATTAGTGACATCCATCATGCCTTTGCTGCTGCTTTCTAGGCTGCAGATTCCCAAAGCTACCTGTCCGCTTGCTGATTTAGAGAATAAAAGGTAGCTCTGCCTATCAGAAAGGGCTGGGAGAGGCATTGGTTTGAAATGAAAGCTGGGATTCTCTGGAAAGCCCCTCAAAATCAAAGAATTCACAACTTTACCTGGGGCTTTTATCTGGCAAAGTGGGGTGTATAGTAATAGGGGCACAAGAACCCCTAGAATAACTCACATCCTTTATATCACCTGATGGGCACTCTGGGGCACGCAATGGTCCCCCATATGAATCCATGCATCCCCTATCTTCCTAGCTCCGCCAACTAGCCTGTGCTTCCACCTTTCCCCACTGATTTCTCCAGCTCTTCCATGAGCTACTGGTCATGCCTTTTGCCTTGCTTCTCTGGATGGGCGGTGTTCTAGGCCATCTCCCCTTTCTGCCTTGTTTGGGGCGGCCGCCATGCTCAGCTTCAGCCAGCAGCTCAAGTTTGTTTGTTTGTGGAGCAGTTTAATCCATCCCTTTATTTTCCAACTTCTGCATCTCTTTTGGAGATCATCTCACTCTCCACCCCCCTCATGGGGCCAGCCCTTATAGTCGGGTGGGTCTCACCCTCTTCCCCCCTGGGAGCAATAGAGAGAGAGCAAGGGGGTGGCAATGCCCATGTGGAGGGTCCATGCCTTAGTCTCCCAGTGACTAGGCTGTGGAAGTTCAGGCTGCCTGATCTCTCTTCACAGCAGCTCTTTCCAAACTCCCAACACCCTTTGTTTGCACCTGCTGCCCCTTCAGAATATTAAACATGTGCTTCCGAGCTGTACATGGTATCCCTGAATTCCACACTGTCCCCAGTGTCAGATTAGTGCCAGGCACTTTCTAATCCAGATCCCTCAGTAGTGACATACCCAGGCTATAAAGTAGACTGTTTCTTTATTGCAGATGTTTCATCGGCCATCAGCACGAGGTCTCTCTCCAGCTCTGCATTCTAGTGCAATCGACAGCACCAGGGGGAAACCACTTTGCACAGATGGCAAGTTATTCCTCCCAGCTGCTCTCCCCTGATATAGACCATCAAAAAGCTGTTTAAAAAAAAAAATCAAAACATTTCACTCCAAAAATGTCAGAACAGGATGTTTCCACGTTGTCTGAATTTTTTCTTCATAAGCGAAATGTCTGTGAAATTGACCTGATTTCAGAAACCATTTCGATTTCAAAGGAACCCCACATCCCTGCGTCTGATTCTGTCAAAGTTTCTCCGATGAGCTCTAGCACTGATGCCAATTGAGAGACATCGATTTATACCAGCTGTGGATTTGGCCTTCAGTGCCTGGTGTAGCAGTGAGGTCTCAGCACTGGCGTGTCTGTGACTGAGGGCTAATCTTTTAAATCAGCTCTTTCTATTCCTTGATTCCACTGGCTCAGTGTCAAGATATCTGTGGCCAGAGGAATTAGCCTTCAAAGTCAGCCCTTCTCCTACTCCACTGTCCCAGCCTTGGACGTACTCCAGAGTCAAGGTCTGAGCTGGCTGCCACATACACCTCACCACAAGCCTATTGCGGACGGGCAGTATTGATAGCTCTCTGGCGTGTGTTTATATTGAGCATGCGACACGCTCCTTTTTTCCCTGCGTTTCAAGCCTCACAAATGACGATGCCCTTGAGAGACAGATTCAAATAACCTTGCAATATACGAAGTGTGTACTGTTCCTGTTTGCCTCCCATTCCGTGATCTCCTCAGCGGGTCAGAGCTCCACTCGGTGTTTACTCTGATAAATGCAAACCTTGGGAAAACAATCAAGATATGCCACTCATTACAGGAAGGGATACGGGTGGAAGGGGAAAATTACCAGCAAAGTGACTTGGAAGCCCTCCCATTTTCTCCAAATTTTTTCCTGGTTTCTTACAGATTTAAAAGGTCTCTGGGAGCTAATGAACCTCAGATAGCAAAGCTGTCTCCTCTTTGTTTGTCGTTTTGAGTTTTTCCGGTTGATTAAGATCCTCTCTGGCAGTAAGGTATGAAATAACAAGCTTCTGTGAGTAGAAAGAGGTCACATTTCCTACCCTTGAAAAATGCTGAATTTACCAGGGGAAATGGCTAATCCCAAAGCCTCAAGGGAAAGCGCACAGCCACAGAAATAAAGATTTGTTCCCCCCATTTTGAATAGATTTCTCCCTCCCCTTTTATAGTTTTCTGCTTTGTTTCACATTTTTCACTAAATCAGGTTTTTCGTTAAAAGTAAAGAAATTGAATTCTCAGTTACAGGCATAAACTGCAAAAGAAACTCACTCAGAACACAGCTCATCGGGGGATGCATCTTCTCTAGTCCCTACATCTCTCACTTCTCTCCTGTTTCCATCTATCCATCTTTGGACTGATTTTCTGTAACTCTCAACACTATAGCATCTAAGCACTCCCCAAGTAAATTATGGCTGCAAGACATGGTCCCCATCAGACTTCATGGCCAATGACTTGGCACGCCTCCATTTTTGTTGTGCCCAACTGGAGGCACCTGTGTCCTAATTTCAGTCCTGCCAGGCCTCATAACAGTCATTGAAAGAATCACAATGGTGGGTATTTTTCTTACAACCCCAGCTTCGGAAGTCAAGTGATCACATGAGAATCTCAGCTTTGATTACAAAACAAAGCATGCGTGTAGTCCTCCTGGGTGTGCACCATAAATGCTGTAGAGCCGGAAGGCAAATAAAAATAACCCAATTATTATTTTTAAACACTCATGATTTTAAAGCCCATCTCATGATTTTTTTTTTTGAATGCCAGGACTGATGTCACAGATCTAGTTGAATTCCCCTTGCTGGCGGCCCACCAGTATATTGGGAGGAGACCTGGAGTCTGAACAAAACCCAGGCACCGGTCTTGGGGTCCCTAGACACAGTCTCAAGGTGCACACCGTGCTAAGATCTGTCACCACGTGGTCCCCTATCCGGCCTCTGGAACCAACGCGGAGCCACCTGATTCCCCAATAGTGTAATCACACCCTTCCCAGAACATGACCAAATCAGTGAGCCCTCTGGTTACCACGTGGGGTCGCGTGGTAGGCATAGCATATAGCACACACACTTTGCACAGGATTCCAACACTTACTGCTCTTTAGTTAATCACAAGAGATATACACAGATCTATACACAAATAATAAACTGTATACACATTTCCCTGCCTCAATTTCCTCACCGCTTTAGGGCATTCTTTGGGCAGAGATCACAGTACTTTAGGTTGCCCAGAGTCCTTCTGCTCCAGTACGAGTCTTCTGAAATATGGAGCCTTCTTCTTAGGTCAGCTTACTTCCTCTCACCTGGGCCAGCCCAACCCCTTCCTTCCTCCTGCTGGAACTTCCTGTGTGTCTTGTCCCGGGTGGGCAAGTTTATATCGCCTTGGCCTTTGTTCTGTGTTTGGTAACTTTCCACCCTTCACACTCCAGACCCCTGCAGACAGGTAAGAAAACACTGTCTCTGGGCAGGTGCCACCTTTTCTCCCAAACCGCTTCCAATGGGTGGTCCTGGAGTTCGGATGATGCACCACCGTCCCTGAGCTGGCAGAGACCTGATACCGCCCTGCACCTCATGGTGGATGCAGCTGGACATTCACAATACAGCAGTGTTCAGAGTAACAGCTTCAGAACACCAACCAGCATTGCTGAATTGAGTATGTGACGGAGTGAATTTCCTGCCCTAGCCTGAATGAACTTTACTGAATGAGTTTTAATACCTTTGGGCGGGGGGGTCACTCATAGCAGGGGTGCCTCCTTCTGGGCTAGCTCTGCAAATCGGCTCTCGCCCCATCTGGTACCACATCCATTGGTTGCTCACACGGTGGCCCCGTCTCTCTGGGACTCGCTCTTCACGACTCAGCTCTCTGGCCAGGACACCACATAGCCCTCCCCTTCCGGGAGTCCCACCAGACAAGCTGTCCGTAAGCCATTTCAGGCAGTCTTCTTTTCCAAATCCAGGGCCTGTGCTGGCTGGGAAGGGAAGTCGGGCCCACCCTGGGTTCCAGCCCAGGAACCCTATGACCAGCAGCCTAGATCTGCTCAGTCTCAGACCCTGTTGCTCTTTCCGTGGGCTCCATCCTACCCACCTCTCTATCTTCTTGCCTATCTCAGGGTTTATCACTGCAGCTCCCTCTGCTCTCCATCGCTATTTCACTCCTCTTGTCCAATTCCCTAGCCTAGGACCATACCCCAGGGCTAACTCTCCGCCTGCATTTTCCCTTGTTCCTGGACAACTCCCTTTTCCTTTAGGGAGTGACTGCAGATCTCCTCCCTCAGATGGGCTTAATCTGCAATTAGCCTTTAGCAATCCCTGGCTCCTCTCAAGGTGCAGCATATGAGACTAATTGGTCCCTTCTGACCCACATTAACCTGCTCAGGGCTTGTGTGGGGGTGAACACCCCATCACAGGGTCTGTGGTATTCAAAAGTATTGTACGCATTGTTGTGGCACTGCACGTAGCTTCTCTAGTAGGAGGCAAACATGAATGTACTTCTGCTGTTACCTGCCCTTTGAAGCCACGTCCTGGGGCGGTGCACATGTACCACTTCAAACTGAATTCGCCAGGGACCAAAAGGCAAAGAAAGGATTTTTGGATAGATAGCCCGGTTTGAAATTGAGTCAGTGCCTTCTTCATGATCCAGCAAATGGACAGGACCCCAATTCACAGAGGCCCCCAATCCTTAGGGGAGGGTGGAAGGACTGGGCCTTCTGAGGCCCCATACAACTGGGTGCTTGCTCTGAGCTGAAGCCATGATGAACTGGTAGTCTCAGAGAGTCCCGTGGGGCGGGATTTTGAAGGACTGCTCCTGCCAGAATCCATGGTAGGCTTGGGGTGATCTCTGGTAAGCTTCTCGACATGTGTGTAGGTTCTTTTGTTTTAATACGTTTTCTCTGTAGCGCTTTTACCTAAAGAATAAAACAGGCTTGCATAGAAAGTTGTGGTAACTTAGAACTGCAGCAATTACAGCTGTTAGCCACCTCTGCAGAGAAAGCCGGCCGGTGGGCTTGGGCCGCCTATCTCGGCTGGGAATAACACAGTGAAGGCAGGGAACTGTGCAGCCTGGAAATACCCCAGTCAGAAGGGCGTGAGACGTGGCCCTCCTCCCAAAACAGCCAACAGCTGCGGAGCTGGAACCCTGGTCCCCTTCGTAGACCACTGGGTGCAGTTGCTCTGAGTTGTGACAACCAAGATTTCCCGAACTACTGCACAGTTGTGGTATTGTGAGTCTCGCGGGCTGATGAGCGCGCACCATTTCTGTTGAAATCAGTGGCACTTGCTGAAAATTGGGCCCCTCTGTGGGCTGGTGGCTGAGTGGGAACTTTCCGCCTCAACTTGTACCTCCAGCATAACATGCTTGGGGACAGCAACTTGCTTGGCTCAAGCCTTTCTGATTGTTGCTAGAGCCACTCCTGCGTGCCAGTGGCTCTTGGTTATCCCGTCACGCTCAGCGCACTGTGCTCTCCAGTGGAACGGAACGGAAGCCAAAATGTAGTCTCCCAAGGGCAAGATTTCAAGTGACCGGCAATTTTAGGTGCCCAATGTGAGACATCTTAAGGGGGCCTGAATTTCAAAGGACGGGTGCTCAGCCTGCTCAGAAAGTCAGGCCCCTTTAAGGTGTTGAAAACTCAGCACCCCAAATCCAGAGTTACTTTTGCCTAAATCCAAAGTGCTGAGCACCCATCATGGCATGTCTACACTGCATCTGGGAGTGAGCCTCCAATTCCAGCTCCACAGACTCCTATGAGAGGGACTCACATCAACGCTCCAAAAATACACTGTGGCTTGGGCTATGAAGTCTGGGAGTGTAGGGGCAGAGGGAGCTTGAGATCCCAAGATCCAGCCCACACTGCAATGCCAACACTGCTATTTTCAAAGCACTATGGCCAGGCCTGTTGCTAGTGCAAGCCTGTGGATCCAGCCTGGGTGGCTCCCTCTCAGTTGCAGTGTAGACATGCCCTCAGTGACTTGAATGGAATCAGCTGGATGCTCAGCATCTCTGAAAATCAGCCTCCTCCATCATCCCCTTTACAATCTATGGCCCCAATACTGCAAGCATACGCTCAGCTGCGCTACCGCGCATAGACTACTATCGAAAGGGATTATTTCACTCCCACAAGAATTGACCCATGCTCTTGGTGGAAGGTGAGAAGTGTTTTAACAATGCACAGCAACACTACTCAACAGTTTAGGCCAGGGCGCGAAGAAGGCTATTGCATCCAAGTGAAAGTGCAGGGGAGATTTAGGTAGACAGAATGCAATTACCCAAATTACAATTTAGCCAAGACATAAATCTTTCTGAAATAATAACAACATTTAGCACTTACAGAGAGCTTTACATGTTCAAAGCGCAAGTGGTAATGTACATGTCAAAAATGTTTGAACCTCAAATAATTATTAACAAGCAAGGAAACCATCACAGCTGTGGGTTTCTCCAGCTCTGATTTACATATATTGCTTTTTCCAGGGAAACTTTGCTCAGACTTCCATCTCCCCCCAGCCTTCTGCAAATCCACATTTTTCCTCCCAATTCCAAGTTGAATGAAAAAAATCAAAACCCACCCCAAAGAAATACCATTTGAACTTAAGGAAAGCAAAATAACTAAATTAAAAGGATAATGTCGGTGCTACATTTTTAAATATGGCTCTAAAACTGCATGATTTCCCATGGCCACAGGGTTTTTTTTTTTTGTATGTGCAATCATAAAAACTCATAAAAACTTCAGCTACAGCCAAGCTCCATGCAACATAGATAAGGGGGAGAAGCACAGGTGGCCTATATGTCAGTTTGACATGCCCTATTTCCCCCAAACCAGGAGCCAGACAGGGACTGGTTCAGATGCAGCATAATTAAAGGCACCTTGGGGCTGCTCTGATTTGTGTTGGCTGGTAAAACCCCCTCAAAGAGCCGGTCTGCCATCTGAGGATGGCTCCAGCACACATGCAGTCTGGCCACACTCCCTACACCAACTGGGTGGCCATGGTGGCACAGAGCCGAGAATAGCTGTTTAGTTAAGCCAGCTATCGGCTTCTTTATGCTGCTGGATTAGTGAGTTGCTTCTGTGTGTACACGCTGTTTCCACGCATTAGTCAGGCTATCAGAAGACAATATGCCCCTTGAGTCATATTCTCAGATCTCGGGTGGAGTCTCCCTTAGGGTGTCCAGGACTTCTTAATGGATGAATGGACTGAACTCTGGGGATGGTGGTGTTTTCTGGCCTGTGCTATACAGGAGGTCAGACTAGATGATCTGGGGGTCCCTTCTGGCCTTAAACTCTATGGCATGACCAAATACAGCTTGCACATAAATCCAGGTGTTTGCATACGGAAAACTCAGTCAAGGGAAACCTTCTCCATGTGAAAAACAGTGGGTGCCACTGGGATTTCTGAGACTGGAGTGATACTACTTCAAACCTTCAGCCCTCATTGTCACAGCTGGGGTGGCTCTGGTTTGGGCGGCTTGTTTTAAGAGAAGAGTAAATCTCTTTGTACAGAACCAATACAGATTAATTCTCTCCACCCTGGACAACTTTCAGACATATAATTCATTCATACCGCTCTGCTCTCCAAGAGCAGCAGCAGTGGCCAACATTTTGCACACCAATGGCTCCTTGGCTGACTTACCAGCAGCCCCAGGGCCTGTATCTCATTCGCATATATATTTACAAAAATTTGCATATGGGGGGGGGAATAATTGGAGGCCTGGCTGTAATTCTCCATGCATTTGCGGCTAGCTGAAGCAAGTTGCTGAGCGCTCTGGACCTGATTTAGAAGTGGTTAAACTTAAGCTTGTGCTCAAGTGCACCTTTCAACACTGAGCCCTGAGCATGGCATCTCCCTCCAAGAGTGCAGGGTTTTCTGTAACACTTAGATACATCGGCCTGCAGATGCCACAGTGGCAGATGCCTTAGAAATACGACACAGAGGATAGATAGGTTAGTAGAAGAATACATTGCTCTGTGGTCTGTAAGGGAGAGGGTGGTCTGCTGAAATCTGTTGTCTCTCCAGGATGCTGGGCACATCTGGAAGGAAAGGCTGAGTCTACCCCTGGCTCCGGCACAAAATATCCACCCTCCTGCCCACACATCCGCACACTGCTCAGCCACTCGGGGGCGACACATGCACAGAAACTCTGGGTTAGTGCCCAAATTCACCCCTCTTTCTGCAGTAAGCTCTATTAACAAGGGAACTCAAAGGACACACGTTCCAGCCCCCATAGACATGACTGGTTCCTACCGTTGGACTCCCACTCCCCAGTTCCTAGGTCTTTCAGAGGGCTACTTGGTATCCAGGCTGGAGTTAAGGAGCCACACCTGCTCCAAGAAATCAACCAGCAGCTCCCTGCAGGGTTCCAGCACCTGCAAACCAGTGGATGCAACAATGGACTCCTGCCACAGGTACTGAGAGCTGCACAGTACACAGCGCGTGTGCTGATTTTAACCTCTCCATCTCAGCATTCTCTCAGATCTGGCACTGTGCTCGTAAGAGGTAGAAGGCGGAACGATAATGGAGTGTGTTGGGGAGGAGGGATGGGAAGGAGAAATACAGTAAACCCCCCCTGGAATCTCTGGGGCTCTTTCAAAAAACCTGAGCGTCTTTGAAGCAGCAGCATTGGTTTAAATACCTTTGCTAGGCACAATTAAACTGAACAGGCTGCTTGAACTTTCCCTGCGGCAGGATCCCAGTGGGGTTAAAGCATTATGAACTTGCACTGCCTAAGTTTCTCCCTCTCCCTCTTGCTCAGAGCTAGAGAGACTGAGTCATTTGTTTAAAAATAAAAACACTGCTATCTAAACTTTAATGGCTTTGTTTCTCGTTGCTGCAGGCAGTGCTTCATATGCATTCCAAACCGCACTTTGACTGCAAATGTACCATTTTGGAAGCTATTCCACCTGAAAAACAATATCTTTCATCTGCCTTCCCTGCCTTGTCTGAAGGCCAGGAGCACATCAATCCTGGCTTCTGCAGACCTGGGAGAGACGACTGGGTGGAGAGGGAAGAAACGTGAAGAATCATAAGCCTGACCCCACTTGCCACGCTCTTCTGGTGTCGGTAGCGATGCAGTGAGATGGCTTTGGGGTGGATGGTGGGTGTGGGGATGGGGTGGCCATGTCTTTGGCAAAGCTTCTGGGGCAGCATTTGAAAAGAGATATCGGGATGATGGCTTTAAAGAGGCTGGATATCTTACCCCTCTCCAAACCCCAGCCTGCACCCACACCTTTTCAAATGCAAACACACACACACACTTGTGCACGCATGAACACACACACACACATTCAGCTTTCACAAATGACCCCCCCACACACACTCACTGCCACATCCTTTCTAGACATATTTTCACACCCATCCTAGCCAATCACCCAATCGCTCACACAATCTTTTGCAAACACACCACTCCACAGCTACGTCCACTTACAGAGGCTTTCACAACACACACACGTGCTCACAACGCGCAGTCTCTCACACACATACACTCCCACACTATTCACCTATTTGCTCGCACACCCACTCACTGGTCATAAGTGCACAGTCAGCCAAACACTCACATACCACATCATTCACACCTCAGTACCCTCTCACAACACCACTCATCCAAACACACACACGCACGTGTATTTTCACACTGCACACATGCAGCCTCACAAACGCCTGTTTGTACCCATGCCCATCCAACACACACACCCTCTCACAAATGAACACACACCTCACTGTAGAAATCCCTGACACCTTTGCCTAGGTTTAGTCTAGATTAGAAAAGCAGAAGGGGGGATCAAGGTTAGGCCAGGGTGACCTAACACATGGTAGATGAATCCTGACCTATCCTGTAGGCTCCCCACTACGGTTGATCTTGACAAACTAAATTGAAGGTAAAGGGTAATCTGTGTCTATACCAGGGGAAATGTCAAGGTGAGGTCAGGGTTACCTAAAACGTGTTAGCTAACCACCACCTATTTTCTAAATCTAGACAAACCCTTAGGATCTCAACTCTCCAACAAGGGCATGAAGATGCATCTCTCCCAAGTGCTCAGGGTGACACGTGCCCTGCCCAAGTTGCATGTCACCAGCAAGAGCAGCCGTCAGCCCCCAGGCCCTCCTTCCTCCCTCCCTCCTTGGCAATGGCGTGGAATCCAACCTCAACCTCCAAGCACGGGCACAACTGAGAAGCTTTGTCTAGGGTTCGGTTGCATTGTGTGTGCTGCTCACGTGCATTGCTGGTGCCTGGCCTGGGGATCCCCCATCAGGATTTCCTCTAGCATCCCTGGCATCATGCAGCATAGGGGCAATGAAGTGAGAAGAGCTGGAGAGAGATCTGTCAATGGGGCAGTGAGAAGTTGGGGGGAGAGCATGGGAGTCTTTCTATTCATTTCAATGAGCTTTGGATCAGGCCCTTGCTGTACAATTAAGTTGAGTCCATTTTGCCTGACCATTTAAATGACTTTTCCAGCCCTTTCTCACAGTGCTGTAGGCCTTGGCTCCTGCCCCCCGGTGAAATCAATGGGCAAACTCCCATTGGCTTCCATGTGACAGGATAAGGCCCTTCAAGGGGCAGCAAAGGGAGTGGAGTTGGGTGGGGACAAGGTGCAGCAGTCAAATAGCCGGCCCTCTGAGCGGGTGAAACACGCGCTGCATCCACGGAACAACTTTGTGGTGTTACCCTAGCAACTGAAGCTCTAAGACGATGCAATCAAATTTGGGAACGACGTGATGAGAAATGACAGGTGAAGGGACTGAAGCTGCCGTGGCAGCTGGGATGCAGCGCTCGGCGCGCAGCGCATGCATCCTGGCTGCAAGACATTATTCCGAGCAATTACACTAAATATCATATTCTATTTGCCAGCTCATTACAGAATTTCATTCAGAGCCCGCTGTCCGTTCGTCCCCTGCTCTGCCTGCTTCGGAGAGGCCCTGGGAATGACACTCTCATTAATCTGACTGTGTTTGATCTGCTCCTACATCTCCGCTTGCATGGGCCATCACTGGCTCTTCCTCCATCTGCATATTCGCCTGCCCCCTTTAACCTCCTGTTCACACTCAGCAGTTCCAGATCGGCCTCTTTTCCTCCCTTGTTCCTCCTCAGAGGGGTGCAGAGCCACTCCTGGTACAAAGCTCCTTAACCCCTCAGTCCCTCATATGAAAGTATTTTGCTCTGAGTTCTGCTCAGGGATTTAGTATAGGATGGATGAAATTCCCCCCTGTCCCCTCTGCACAGAGGAGCAGCAAAAGGACCACACCACTTGAGTCCTATTTACGCCCTCAGCCGATGTGTCATTTAAGTGTAGCTAAGTGGTGCAGAGACCTGGGCTTTGCCCAGGGTACGGTATATAGGCCGCGGATGGACACTCGCAGACTGACGAACAGCCTCACATGGTTGATTGCTGCTAGAGGATGTTTCACGTGTGTGTCTGCCCGCTGGTGCGTGCACACGCTTGTGGTTGTTGTGCGCATGGGCATGAGCGCGTGTGCTCGGAAGTTGTACTTATCCTCTCACTATGGAAAATAGTTCTTGGTGGGAAGGTCAGAGAAATGAGGGGGAAATGTTAGGAACAATCTTTTGAATTGTTTATCTTGTTTATAATTGTAACCCCTTTTCCTCTTGATTTTAAGGCTCCCTGGAGTATTTCTCCCCCTCCCAAGAAGTCTGCATGGCCCAGCAACCGCATGTAATTCAATTTCCATTGTCAAAACAATGCCCCTGATTCTCGGTTGCCTTGAACCTTGTGGTGTCACTTACCCCAGTCCAAAGGGGAGTATAAACTGCTGCTGTTCAGAGGTGTTCACTTTTACAGCCACTCTGCACTGGTGTAAACGACTGCAGGGGGCAAGGCCTTCTGGAGAGTGTGGTTGTGGAACAGTCCCCAAACTGCTGCTGCAAAGGGCACCAGGACAGTCTGACACTCGTCCGATTTCTCCTCCAGCCCCTCCGTCCTCGTCTTCGTGAAGGGGGAAAAGGGAGTTTTTAACATGTGTTAACACAGCCTATTAAAATCCTCCTGAAGACAAGGCATGGCACGGTTTGAATATGTGGTAGCTGGTCAAGATAAACCCTTGAGATGACACGTTAAGACTGTCACCTGGCTTGTCTAAACTATGGTTTTAAGACTTGTGAGCTAAGATGTCTTAGCTAACATGGTAAAGACTCAACTTTTTTTCCTAGTGTAGCCCCAGGCCCCCTGGGCATGTCTACACTGCAAACAAAAAGTGGGATTCCAGCAAAGGTAGGCAGGCCTATGCTAACTTTAAACTAGCTAGTCCAGGTAACAATAGTAGTGAAGATGGGGTAGCGTGGGCCTGTGCCTGGGCTAGCTACAGGAGTCCAAGATTGCTGGGGAGCCAGGGCAGAAGCCTGTACTACCACATCTACACTAGTACACAAGAACCTCTACCTACGCTACAACCACACTTTCACTTGCCGTGTGCACATCCCGCTCTCTGCCCCATCACTCGGAGATGACTCCCTGCACCTCCTCCCCCACCAGGGATTGTGTCTGTTGTTTTCCTCACCCCCATTAACGTCCCCCTACAGACACCAATAAGACATATCGGCCCAGGGTCATTCATCAATGACTGGGTCCCAGTTGTGCACTGCTGGGGAGCTGGTGCCTGTGTGAGACATCGCCAGAAAGGCCTAGCTGGCCAGGGCAGAGGGTTTTCTGGGTAGGTCTTCAGTGTCCCCAGCCAGACGCTGAGGAGATTGAAATGTGGCGACGTTGGGTAAACTCTCTGCACCGCCCTTTGCCCCGCTGGGAAGTGGTCACAGGGAAGGGGAAAGAAGGGAGTGGAGAAGGAATCAATCAGGTAGAACTTTGTTTGCTTAAAACCTAAGCCCCTCAGACCCAGCCTGGGAAATCC
The DNA here is from genome assembly GCF_026122565.2 of Emydura macquarii macquarii. Taxonomy (NCBI): domain Eukaryota; kingdom Metazoa; phylum Chordata; order Testudines; family Chelidae; genus Emydura; species Emydura macquarii. Next base: position 14,548,257 of record NW_027130828.1, read on the forward strand.
TCTCCTATGGGTGAGCTGATTTAGACACACTGGGCAAAATCCCCAGCTGTGGCAGAGCTGAGTTGGGTGCGGCTGAGTGTGGGGAGAGGCAAAGATGGCTCTAAGCCGCTTGACTCCTCCGAATCTGGGGCTCAGGGAGGGGAGGCCTGCTCTAACTTCCACCTCAAAGTCATGGCCCCTGAGGAGCCATTCCCCCCCAGGAAGGATCTCTGGAACTCACCGCACCCTGGGCCCAGCTGTCATGTCTCCTTCCGCCCCAGCCTACCCCAATACAGCCCTTCTCCTGGAGGGGGTAGGTGGTTTAGAGTCAGCTACACCATCTTGACACAACCCAGAGATTCGCCTACATCACAGGAAGAGCCAGAAACCCCCTGTAGGGCAGCACCAAGAAGCTGGAATAAGATCCAAGGATCTGGCCCCTTAAGCCTTCACCACAAACCTCCACCAAGCCAAGCAGCCTCGACCACATTTGGGCTCAAAGCGTTTGGCTAATTTCTTTCCTATTGTTTTCCATATTCCCCGGCCTGTGCCCTTCAGATGATGTCTAGCACCAGAGCTCAGCGTGCCAACATAACGCAAGAGAGGGCGTCCCCGCCTGCAGTTTCCATAGCACGTCCATGGCATAGACTGATTTGGTGGCCTACTCAGCTTCCAGAGAATCCTCACAGATGGAGGCCAACACAGGCACAGGACAAGTAATTATGAGCCCAAAGTAAAAAATGCTGAGAAGGTTAAAGGGTGCCAGGGTACCCTGTCTTGCATTCATGAGATCGCTGCCCCAGCTGGATAGCAGGACAGAGATACCAGAGGGGGGCACATTGCACATTGCTAAAGGCTGAGGTCATCTTCTATATGACTTCTCTGGAGAACCTTACCCAGTGATAAGCACTGGCTCCCTCACCTTGCGTATAATTTCTGTGCAGTGGTTTAGCCAGGTACTGGAGCACTGACCAGGGCCCCCACGGGGGATGGGGGAAAGGGGTACACTTTACCGGGGTCCAGAGACCCTGGTAGGCCCGGCCCAGGCCTCAACCCTCATGGGTATGTGTGTGGAAGGGGGCCTGTGTTACAAGTTTGTACTGGGCCCGAAAAAATTATGCTTGGGCCCTGGCACTGACTGTCATCTGTGTAATTTCCACTGCATTGAACTCTCGAATACAAATTTCTTCCTGCCCTCACTCCCCACCTTGCATCTGAGAACAAGTTCCTTAAAATGAATAGGTCTGAATTGGAATTAACCCCAACAGGTGTCTATGAAGTGCCATGAACCTGCAAAATTCGGACAGATAGAAACACGACCAGAGGCCATAGGAGAAGAGCTGCTGAGAAGGCAGCAGACGTAAATGGGGGATCTGCTGTCGCCAGATGGGGCACAGGGAACTGCTCTTAATTTGAATCGCTCGCAGGCTTTGCATCCAGGCAGAAGGAAATCATAGAAAATCCATCTAATGCAAACTAATGCTAGTCATTAGACAGCCGAATAAACTGGCACCGTCTGCAGGGGGAAAGCCATTAGGAGGAAGGTTTCAGAGCAGATGTCATAGCCAAAAATATATTAGTGTTGAACAATTCATCACCCCATTATTATTGTTCTTCATTTTTTTCTTTAAAATAGAAAATAACCCTCAAAGAACCAACTTCATATTGTGAGATCGTGGCCAGATTTTCACAGATGTTGAATGCAATACTATGCCCACTGCAGTCGATGGGAGTCGTGGATGCTCATCCCCTCTGAAAATCAGATGGCTCCTTCTCCTTCTCTTGCACCAGGTGTAATATCTGTAACCAGCTCCCCGCAACTTAGGAATAGAAAACAATCCCTGTCTGCAAACAGAGTCGCTGACAAGCCCCAGCCCCGAGAAACAAGATTCCCAAAGCCGTCCTTTAAAAATAGTCAAATGGTATTTGATGGCAGTTTGTAAAAAGTAAACAAATCAATAACTCACTCCCAGCTGCAGCCCAGGTATGAGTTCTTCTAATCTTCCTGGTTGCTAATGGAAATACAGGCAGTGTGCGAAATGGGACACTGTTGAGTTAAGAAAATGATCTTTGATGGGGTGGGGAAATCCTGCCTTATCAATAATGCTTAGATTATTCACAAATGAACAGGTGTTTAAAAAGTTTGAAACCATTTCTGATGTTTGTTGGCTTACTGGTTTTCACTCAGCCTGTGGAAGGAAATTAAACTGGTCAATTTCTTGACAGTTTCAGATACAAGGTTGGAGCCAGTAGGTGCTGGATTAGAGGTGCTGATTTGAAGTCTTCTACAAAAGATTTCCAGCCTGGCCGTATTCATGGCTGAATTCAGAATCAGTGACCACAGGCTGGAGGTGGAAATCAGGAGGCACAAAGACTGGTCTAAACCCAAAGAGAAAGGACCATACAGCCACTGTGACAGAGGATAGATTAAGACAGAATCACTTTTTCTGTCAATGTCCCATACATGAGAGAGGGAAAGAAAAATATTTCCTCAAACGATCAGGAATCATAAAAGACCTCTCATCAGAAAGCAGGCAATGAGGAAAACCCATGCTGGGACCTGGGAGCAAGGAGAGATAACAGAATTGGAATGGGGCTTCAGCGCAACCTCTGCCAGATCTGGAATGGACAGGGTTGATACAGGAGCCCAGGAGATCACTCCCCAAACACAGTGTGCAACCTCATCCTGGGTGGGTTGTACCCGACTCCAAGAGAGATCTGAGAGGTCTGTCTCTTCCTCACACTGTGGCAACGTGTCTACCAATAGCGTCATGACATTGAATTGAAATGGACGTTGGGAAGCGAACCTTGAAGCTGAGAGTCATCCCCATGGGCCTTGATGAGCTGGGTTTTTAACACTGCCTGTGGGGGAAAGTCCTACAGGAGAGGAAGCCATAGAGATTGAGTCCCTTTCTATCGTCATTTAACTGGCAGGGAGAATGTAACAGAAATGTATACACTCCCTATAGAGCTGTATAGGGAGTGCTTAATTTGTACCAGGACTCGCCAGGCTGAGCCCCAGCACCTCTCGGCCTGGCAGTTCATAGCCACGGCACCTCTGGGCTTGCTGCATCGATTATGAATATAAAAAAAAATTGCTTGAGCCCCGGCACGTCTTTCATTACAAAGTTAGCACTGTCCATAGGCTTTTAGAATGATTTTGATTGACTTCTGCTAATTTTCTATAAAATCCCTTTGGTTTCATCCCTATTACATTCCATAGGACTTTTATGTTAGGGTTCCAGTAAACAACAGTCTGGAGCCTGCACAAATGTAAGCTCAGATATAAGGCCATGTCTACACTGGACAAATTACATAGATTGTAAGCCAGAAGGGACCATCTGGTCTGATCTCCTGTACAACACAGGCCATTTAATTTCACCCAGTTACATCCATACTGAGCCCAATAACTTGTGGTTTTGCAGCAGGATAATTTACAAGATAAAGCTGCACCAAGGCAAGTTCCTGCTTTACATTCGTGCAGCAGGTCTGCATTTGGACTGTGGTAGGTGAAAATTTCTCCAGTGTAGACAGGGCCCATGATACCCAACAGACAAGAAAATTAGCTAAGAGCAAAGGCAGGAGGAATCTGTGCAGAGCCAGCGGGCTTAATTTCCTAAGTATGTTTCCATTACCTTTCAGGGAGCAGCAGGAGTTCTGAAATTATCAGCAAACAGACTGGTATTTGGCCTCCCTGATTGTGAGCAAACATCTAACCAGAATTAAATGACCACACACTATAATAAAAGCAATCCAGTACAGTGAGAGCGAAGGTGTATACAGCGAGGGATGAGGGAAGAAGAATGCGATCTCCAAGGACAGGACAAGCATCTCTCTTTATACACAGAAGAAATTACATCCATGCTATGGTTTTGCAGATCAAGAGATTTCATCCTCAAAGTATCCATGAACTAGTTTTAATATATACATGAATTATACTTTGCACTAACATTGAGCCACCCTTCCAAAGATCTCAAAGCACTTTACAAAGGTGGGGAAGTGAAACTCAGGGCATCTGCATTTTACAGACTGAAGCACTGAAGTGAAGCCTTGTGATTTCAATGAGAGTTACATGCCTAAATACTTTTGAGGATCTTGGCCCAAGAGACTTACCCAAGGTCACAGAGCAGATCATACCCCTATGTACTCCAGTAAGATATTAGCCAGTGGGGGTTTTGGAGGATGCACTCATTCTATTTTAAATGGAATGATGATTTCTTGCTATTTTTCTTACTGTCCCTGCCTCTGCAGTATTTGCTATCCTTTCTCTCATCAGCTCTAGCTTTATCTTTAAATAGATTGGAAGATCTTTGGGGCAGGGACCCCAGGTTTTTTTTTTTATTTGCAAAGTGCCATGCACATACATGCACGCACATTTGTGGCAATACCACATAAGGTAAACACACACACTGCTCCGGCACACCCCTTTGAACATTGTGATGGGTGCAGTGGGTGTGACCGCTCATTGGCAGGGAAAGGGGTTAACACATTCTGCCCGAACAGGAGAGATTTAACACAGGTGTCTGCTCTCAGCTGGTAAACCTGAGCTGGGCTCAGCTGGAGAGAAGAGAAAGGAGCTGAGCAGGCTCTTTCATGGTAGATTTAGAACTGCTGTGTTGGTCTGACCTGGGAGTAGCTAAGGTGGGTTGCAAGAAGACCTTCTGATCTCATTTAAGGCTCAGTTTTCCAGTGTTCAGCACCCACAATTGGGGCTGGATTTTCAACAGTGCTCAGCACTCAGCAGATCACTGAGGAGGACAAAAATTGCATTTTGGAAAGAATTTTGAGATTTTGCAATCTGTGTTTTTTCTGATTAGGAATGGAATGAAAATTAAAATAAATAATAATTTGGGATTGGTTAAAATATTTTGTCTACAAAATTTAAACATTTCATTTGGATTTTCCTTTTTTAAACATTTCTATTGTAATATATAATACACAATTTTAAAAATGTCAAAGCAAAAAGTCATTTCAAAACAAAACACACGTTTCATTTTGAAAATGTTGAAATGGCATATTTCAATGTGGTTGGAACTTTTTTCCCAGAATGAAATTTCAGCAAAATCTACCTGACTTCACAAAGTGTTTTGACTTTGACAGAATGCCTTTCTCTAATAGAAATTGGTCCTTCAAAGTTTTTCTGACAAGCTCTCTCCAGCAGTTCTGACTGTGACAATTTTGGTCAGATTTTTTAGTTCAGCACTCATCATTTTGGTACCTAAATAGGAGCTGAGGACTCTTTAAATTCTGGCACTTGATGACCTCTGGCTATGGGAATCCCCCCCTGATTTTAGTTTGGAAGTGAGCCAAACTGCAAAGTTCAGATCTGGCTCAATCTTTCCTAAAACTTGGGGAGTGTCTGTTTTTTTGGTTCTTGGTTCCATTTCGGGTTCATTTAATGGAACCCAAATCCCCTGGTGGTTTTGTCTTTCATTGGCTTTCTTGAGCTATGACATAGTTCTGACACAGGCACACATGTGTCATGAGAGCTTTCCAACATGCCCCAAAGTCTGAACTCTACTCTGACACCTTTAGAAATTCATAGATTCCAAGGCCAGAAGGGACCATTGTGATCAGCTGGTCTGACCTCCTGTATAACATAGGCTAGAGAACTTCCCTGAAATAATTCTTAGAGCAGATCTTCTAGGAAAACATCCAATCTTGAGTTAAAAATTGTCACCAATGTAGAATCACCACAACTCTTGATAAATTGTTCCAGTGATTAATTACTTTAATCGTTAATCAATTATGCCTTATTTCTAGTCTGATTTTGGGTCATGTTATGCTTTTCCTCTGCCAGATTGAAGAGCCCATTATTAAATATTTGTTCCCCAAGTAGATAATTATAGACTGATCAAGTCACCCCTTAACCTTTTCTTTGTTAAACCAAATAGATTAAGCTTCTTGAGTCTATCACTAAGTGAATCAGAATCTTTCAGAATAAACACAGAAATGGACTGCAGCCTGGGGCTCCCCTCTCATATACTGTCTTCCAGAGATGGCCCACAACCTCGGACATCTTTCCCCAGAGAAAGAGAGAGCAACCCCACCTGCTGTCTGCACCACGCATCCTGCAACTTCCAACCCATTTGCAGCCTTGGCTGTGGTCTCCCAGAGCTGTCCTGCCTCCTCCATTAAGCCCACTGATTATGATCCAGAGAGACCCCTTGGCACATGACAGGATGGTTTCAACCCTTAAAGTCCTAACATTCATCCCTCCACCCCCAAATGATAAACCAGAATGGTATTCACTGGTCACTCTTGTATTTTATTTATTTATTTGCTGCTACCTTCAAATCCGCCCCCCTTTTCTTAAAAAGAAGCTTAAACACATTTTGCAGTTAAACCACTTTTTTCATGTCTTCTGGTTCCCACCGGGCTGAAAAGCAATAAAGAGTCAGGAAGAAGTATGGGCTCCCTTCTCCGCTTTGTCATGTGGATGAATAGCACAGTAAAAATCGCTGAATGCTATCGGTTAAAGCGAAGCCGCTGCTCTTCCAATACATTTTGTAATGTTCTGATGGGAAGTAGTGGGGAGATCAGACGACAAAATCCTTTCCCGGAGATGGATATTTTGTCGGGTTAAAGATTTTTGCATTAAAAAGAGATTCCGGTTATAATCTCCCCACTGACAGTAACAGTTTGGTTCCCCCATTTTTCGTGTCACAGAAATAAATCTCTGGGTAACGCAACTGGCAGCCGGGATATCTATGAGCATCTTGGAGGATCTGTCAATAGAGGCCTCGGCAAGTGGAACTGCAATGCAAAGAGCCACCTATTATCTCGCCTTTGCAGTCTTTCCTGATATTTTTCTCTCTCTCTGGTGTGTTTCTCATTGTTTCCCTGATCAGGCTGAGAATAAAGGGTGAGGGGAGGGAATGGCATAAACAGACAACGAGACTTTGTAATATTTCACACCCTCACCTGAAGAGTACTCTGCTCTGAAATGCTAATATCTGATCGCAGATAAAGGCAGCTGAGAAGTTGCAGGAGAATTTCCCATTAAGATACTTAACATACCCAGAAATCACTTTCACCCAGGATTTTGATCTGTTATTGTCAAGCAAGCTCAAACCAGTTTGCATTAGGAGACAGCAGCCTGAATTGTGTCAAATCCCCTTCTTGCTGCCTTTCATGGGCTCCTTCATGCCCCTTTTTCTCTGCAAGGGACAGACGTTGCTTTTGTGTTCAGTCCCACAGAAGTGACTCTGTACCATCTGCAGCACCTTCTAAACCTGGGACTGTCTCTAGGACAGCGTGAAATATCTCAGACAAGCGTGGGTCTGGTCCTTCTCAAGCATATCACTGGAGAGGAGAGAACAGCATGGTTCAAAGACTTCATAATGGTTGGGCTAAGCCTTTAACCTATATCCATGACCGACAATCATTCATTCATAAAACCAGGTGCTCAGTGGGTCTCAGCATGGGCTGGTCAAAAATGTTCTGTCCAAACTCGTTTTGGGGGTTTTTTTGGATGGAGTTTTTGACTAAATGGAAATCAGCTTTTCCACTGGAAAACCAAAACATAGGGGCTGGGGGCTTGGTGATTTGACAAAAAGTCATATTTGTCCACATCTTCTTTTCACATCCTTGTCACAAACTAGGTGTTCTTCCTGGACAGCACATAAGTGATGGCTCTGTCTGTCGCTGCAGCAAAGTCCTCCTTCATACAGGTCTCCCCAAGGAGTTGGCAAACAAGCAGGTGCTCCATGGCCTGCATCTCACGGCACTCACATGTCATTAGAGTAGCCTCATTTTATCATGTTAGTCTTTGATCTGCCGGTTTGTGTGCGCAGGCATTTCAGACATCCCCATGTTGATCAGTTTGTATTGGTCCCTCCGGGAAGGTCCTGCTGGGGTTCCAGATCTATTTCAGTGCATCCAGCTGCACATGGTCTTTCATTCCATAGCCTCAGTTGTGCCTTGCCAACTGCTGTATGCAAAGGCACAACGCTGGTCATAAAACTCTCTCACGATTTAAGGCATTCGGTTGCTCCTGTGTGACCATATAATGGATACCTTGGATCTTCCGTCTGCCGTGATCTTTCCCTTTGGCTTGCTACCTTCCTCCTGATATCAGGTGGTGCAGTGCCAGCCTGTATCAACAGACTATCCTTTGGTGCTGGCTTTAGACGTCCTGTTATTCCACCACGGCAGTCATTCAGAACAGGGTCTTAGCATGGACTGATCGTTCCAACACTGGACATGCATACGCTGCTATGGAGTAGCACAAGGCAATGGAGGTGGTTTGCAAAGTAGTTGGATTGGCTCCCCACTTGGAGGTGACCAGCTTTTGGAAGATGTTGTTGTGGGTGTTAACTTTCCCTTTCATCTTCTCTGTATGTGCTTTGAAGGAAAGGGTTAGGTCCAATGTCACCACCAGGTAGACAGGGTTTGGGTGATTAGCCAGTGGGATTCCATCTCAGGTGATGTTTAGTTTCCTCTTGACTTCTTGATGGCATAGTGAAAGGCCGTCACCGGTGTCTTGGTTGGGCTGGTTCGTATTTTAATAAGCTGAGCGATTGCTCAGTACATGTGTCAGTCTGTTCTCGACAGTGGCCAAGTCCTTCTCCTGTGACGTGATACATAGATCACTGGCATGTATAAAGCTCCTCAGATTGCTCTGTATAGTCTAGGCATTGGTATATATGTTGAAGAGGATTGGTGCTAGCACACTGTACTGTGGGAGACTCCTGTGGGAGCATCACCAGCAGCTCCATTTCTTGCACAGTTCTACGTAAAAATGTCCGTTCTCTAGAAGAGATCGAATGAGCTGCACTAGGTGGTAGTCATGCATTGTATTGTAGACTTTGGCAAGCAGGTTTTGGTGACCGAATGTATCGTCTGCTGCTGATGTGTCTATGAACCCAGTGCCTGTTATCATCCCGCTCTCAGAATCCGGTGCAGGACTTTCCTGGCCTAAATCCAGCTTGTCCTGTTATTAGATGCTGTTCAATATGAGGTTTGATGGAAGGTGATTCAGAATAAGGCATTAATAAAGATGGCATAGGAGTGATATTGGCCTGACTTTTTGGGGGGTCAGAAGCATCCTGCCCTGGCTTCAATAGAGCTATTACACAAGCTCGTCGCCATAATTTCTGTCTTCTAAGGGTTCGTGAGCAACTGATAAAAAAAGCGTAATACCAATAACTTTGCAGGACGAAAGTACTGAATCTGCTCCATGCATATGTCATTGAGTCCAGCTGCTTTCCCGTTGACTTATTCCAGCATTGAGTTCATCTACTGTGTATGGAACGCTGAAAAAATTTTTTTCCAGATCAGTTTGCCGTCTAATTAGTATTTTAGGCTACTTGTTCAGAGCTTTCCTTTTGAGCAGATGTGTGTGAGCTGGCGTGCCATCTGGTTGGTTGTGATGTTGTGGTGTTGCTCTCCTTTCTTTGGGTCACTATTCAGCTTGCGAATATTCAACCATACTTTCCTACTAGTGTGAGTCACGTTTATTCCTTCAATCAATTCTTTCCACTTCTGTCGCCTTTCTTCTTGCAACTTGTTAGTTAGGTCTGCCTCTGCCACGATAGCGTCTTCCGAGAAAGGATCTTTTTCGAACATGTGTTGGTATCTTTTGTATTCAGTTGCTAGCACAGGCGTAAACCCTGATATGTGCTGAGTTCTACATCTTTGAGGTGTATATCTCTTAGAGAGATTGCACAGTGCATTCACGAAGAGGTCACATTCTCTTGGGTTGGATCGATAGGAGTCAATTTTTTGTCAAGATCGTCAGAGAAGCCTCTCCAATCTGCTTGCTTGAAAATGAAGAGCCTACGCATTGATACCAGCATTGGAGTTATGGCTGCTGTAGCACTGATTGAGATTGGTCTGTGTTGTGTGTGCGGGATGAAGTCCAACACAACTTCTGCGTTGCTGTCAACAAAGACAAGGTCTGGATTATAGCTTCTCCTCCCTCGGGAGCTGTTAAAGGACCTGGGTAGTTTTGAGTCATGGATCAGGCTGAGGTGGTATGCCTCGGCCCACATCTCAAACCAGTCGCCATTCTCATCGAAAACAATGGGCGCAAACGATTTCTCCACTGAAAACATGCATGAAAATGAAGATATTTTCATCTGAAATTTTCCATTGGAAAACAAAATTCTCCAACTAGCTCTAGCCTCAGCACAGTTCCCGGTAGGCAGCTATCCCCCTCACCAAAACCATCATCATGGCAGGCACCCAGATCCACAGTCTTGGCAAAGAGGACAAGGGCTGACTGAGCCATGAAGACTGAATTTCTCCCCTCCTGCATGTGAGTCCTTCCCCACCCCTGGTCAGTGTGGAAACCTCTTAGCACTGGAGAAGTTTGCACTGCTGCTGCTTGGCCTGTGGCGAAAGACATCAGTCTCCAGGGCTGTAAATTCAATACCTGCTGCCGGCACTGAGTTCAGATCACAAAGCCCTGTGTGGGAAGGGCTGAATGGAATTCCTCACTCACCCCAGCTTCCCCTGATGGCCTTTCTGGGAGAGGTGCTCCTTCTGGGAAGTGCCCACAACGTCTGGCCTCAATCCTCCATCAAGGCCAAAGGGGAGACAGGAGGCACTATGGAACCCAAGTGGGACCATCTGTGGATTGGATCAGCGATGGTTTATCAAGGAGACACTTCCTCCCTGTTCATGGCTCTGCTCCCAGCCAGCCCCCAGGATGATGCACCTATGGTAACTTAGCCCAGCTGCATCAGATTGTCAGGGTGCAGGAGCATCCAGAGATGGGCCACTTCTGCCCCGTGCAAGCCCTGGGATCACACTTCACCACCTGCCTCCAGACAGCAGCTGATCAGCTTTGTTCAGGCTAAGCACCGCTTCTCTCTCCCTCTGAGTCTCAGGCAGACACGTGACCCCGACCCCATGAAAGATGCATAATCCGCGTGACTTTTTTAGCGAGCACTCTTCAAACATTTGTCTTCCCCAGGCTGGAGCACGGTGCAGAGAAAGGCGGCAGCAGCGTCCCCCCGAAGGCAGGAGGCTTCCAACGCAGTGGTTATTTGGGAAAGCTGCTGCCATCTTCTCTACAGGCTTCACCCTCCCAGCTCCCTGCAGATGTGCCGAGAGAAGCTGGAGCCGGAGTGAGAGGGGAAGGGGCCAGGAGGGATGACATCCAAGGAAAGATATCCAAGTGTTGTCAGCGGGTCTCCGGCTCCCCCAGCGGGTGCGGCCTTGCTTCTCTTATGGAGGCAGGACAAGCTTAATCTCTCCTTATTATGCAGTGCCCTAGATGGGGATAGACAGGTGGGCAACAGGTCAGCTGGGGAGCCCATCACCATAGGAACCCAGAGGCCTACTCATCAGCAGTGGGCTGTGAAAACTGCTCCCTACCCTGCAAAGCGTCCCAGCGGGGCAGTCAGCAAACTGAAAATGCACCCCAACTGCCGCCCCATCCCCTTCATTTCCCACTTCCATTGGTTGGGAGGGCTTCAGCAAGCTGCTTGGCCAGCCCCATTCAAGTAGCTGGGACCAATATCTGGAAACCACACAGCACGACTCTGTCTTTTTATTCATGAGATGTATTGTGGTGGCCCCAACCGAGAGAGGGCAGAGCCCCATTGGACTCAGCACTGAATATACACGGAGAGAGATGGTCCCTGCCCCAAAGATCATACAGCCTAAGCAGACAAGAGGTGGGAGGGGAAACACAGGCGTACGGAGATGAAGTGACAAGGTTCCACAGATGGGCAGTGGCAGAGACAGGAATAAAGCCCAGGTGTGCTGAGCTCCATTCCAGCGCCCTACCCAATAGACTACACTGCCGCTCCATATAACTCCATAGGGGAGAGCGGTGCTTTATGACCACAGGAGCTTACCATCTACACAATGCATGGCACGGTAACACACTGAGGCTGGTGCAGGGGAGTGGAGAGAAGAAGGCGCCTTTCCCCGGTAGGAGATCATATTCAGTGCGTCTTTCTAGATCTTCTCCCCAAATGACATGCATTTTTTTGCAAAAGACACGCATCCAATTATATTAAAACAGGGGGAGAATTAAATTAACCTGTGGTACTCCCTGCCAAAAGATGCCATTGAGACCAAGAGCATATCAGGATTCAAACAAGGCTGGATATCATATAGGGATAATGAATATCCACTGATAAGAGGAGAAAGTGTTTAGAGAGGATACAATCCCTCCTGCTCCAGGTGATAAACCATCCGACAGTCCTATAAAGAAACTCCCCTCCTGGGCAATTTATTCCATAATTGGCTGCCATGGGGTGTCTTGAACCTTTCCCTGCAGTGTGCGGCACTGGTCACTGCTGGGGACTGGATACTAGCTGGATCATTGGTCTGACCCAATCTGGCAATTTCTCTGGTGCTAATGTAAATTATTGGGATGGCACGTATCACCAGGTGGTGCTGTTACACACCTGGTTCTTTTTCTTGGCCTGCAAGCAAGTTTTGACTCTTGGGAAGATACATTTTGTTTCTAGATTTGGGTGACTCAAAGCTTGTGTGCAGAGTTTCAGGACAGGGAGCCGGCTTTGATTAGTGCCAGTGTTTGCGGCCGAGTTGTTCCCTGGGAGTCAGGCACTAGTTTGGGGCTCAGATTCCTGGGAAAAGGGATGGCCTGCAGGCTACTTGACTATCTAATTGTAGGACTGGTGTAGGTGTGCAAAAATATATATATATAGCCAGGCACCACATCATTGATTTCTCCTACACTGGGAAACTGAACTGCAAGACCATGGATAATCGGCTCCTGTTCGTCAGAGGAGCAATGCTAGTTTCAGAAGAAGGGGCAAAGTGATGCTTTATTTGTCTCTTTTCCTTTTGTTTAATGAATCCAGCTGGTTGGGCTGCTGACTGAGACGCCATGTTTCATGGACCACACTGACCGGGAGAAAATCCACTGCAGGAAAAAGCTGTCCAGCCATAAGCCAGCCTTATCCCCTGTGGCCCATTGCCAGAGTGCAGGCTGCAGGCAGAGGCTGGGCGGGAGACCCTTGTGCTGCAGGATCTAGCCCGCTGCCATGCAGGCTGCAGAAGGAGGCTGGCTGATGAGAAAGCTAATTCTCCCCCTTAGGGAGGAGGAAGGGAAGAGGTGAGGAAGAATGCATGGGGCAATACATGGTCCTTTACCCAGGGCCCATACACCTGGACTTGGTTCTATCTGGATGCCCTCACTGTGGAGAGTGTGAGGGGGAACCAGGTAATCTCTGTTCCCTCTCAGCCTCAGGGTTTCCTGTGGAGAGGAGAGGCTGTGTCGCCTACTGCTCAGGGATGGGCAGACGGGCGGCAGGGCAGAGGGGTGGCACAGAAGAGCAGTCTCCCTTTATTCTCCAGCACCCTGGCAGGCCCAGCCCCAGAGCTCCACGTGCTGCTTCCTGGAGCCAGGCAGCAGAAAATGACTCTTGTCGGGTGAGCGCAGAGCGGCTCGCAGACAGTCAGCCTCCCATTGTCTGTGTCCTAGGATGGCTGCCAAGCCCTGCCGCCTTGGCTGGGGATGTAGAAGGAGCCCTGTTTGGTTCACATCTGTTCCACTCAGGCTCTGGTGGAGAGGGAAGGGAAGGGATGCTTTCTTCTCCCCACCCCCCTCATTGCTGTGCAGTAGTGGACAGCAAGCCTGGCTTTGGGAAGAGAGGCTGGCCCAGTCTGACAGTGCCTGTCACCTGACACAGGCCACAGGGTGATGCTACAGCCAGAGACGCCTGCCCCACCGGGAGAAATACAGCCTGGTGCAGGGAGCTGCGACGGGCACCTCTCCAGACTGGCAAGGGGCACCCTGCAGGGTCTGGGATGGAGGCAGAGGGTATGTGCATTATCTGCTGGAATGGGCTGACACGAGAGGCGTAGCCCCTTTGTGTAACCGCAACATCTGGCCGGGCTCAGACTCCACAAGGGGAGCAGCTCCATTCCCGTTCAGCCCAGGAGCAACGGGGAGTGCAAAGCTGGCTATGGAGCCAGGTGACTCGGTGCATCCAAACAAGCCAAAGTCCGCTTCTCCTGTGGCCGAGCTGGTGTTAGGGTTCCCGCAGGCTGCCTCCCTGCAGGGGCCGGTACAAACTGCCTCTGCAGAGGTGGTTTGGCAAGGAAGGATGGAGCCTTTTGCCTACCAGGAGATAGGAATGGCTCACTATTTAATACAGGAGTGAATCCTGCAAGGGATGCCTTTGGTTCCCATTGATTTCCGCACCAGGCAGGGTCAAGCTGCTAATGTCCAGTGTAGTCCCATGGTGAGGACGTGAGGAGTCCACATGCAGCAGGGACACGCACCCAGAATTGGGACTAGCACCCCAGGCCTCCAGCGCTCACTACACCGGAGAGGAAAACGCTCTCAGTTCCCAGCAGTAGTAGATGCTGCAGCTCTTTGTGGCTCAGCCACTACAAGGCGGCATCAGTCCCTGACTCCCTCACCCTCCCAAAGCCGGGACTTTCCAATAGGGACTTAAAAACCAGTAACAAGTGCCAACACATCAAACAGATTTACAGGCGCAGTCACTGGGAAATACTCCTTTAGCGTCCATGGAGCAGCTCTTATCGCCCTTACCTAGAGGTGCTCTTTCAGAACGAGCAGTAACCCTGCCCCTGTCACATTTTTGCTGGGGAAAGAAGGGTCCTACTTCTAACCTAACCCTAATGACAGGTACTGCATACTGCTTCCATCTGCCCAGGGCAACTGACGGGGACACAGCCTTCCAAAAAAAAAATTCCTCCAATGACACACAGAGGCAGGAGAGGAAAGTGCAGAGGGATTCCCCCATCTGGGACAGACAACGTCACATGCTCTGCTGCAGCCCTTTGAAGTGCAGCTTTCCTCTGTGTTAAAACCCACGCAGGGTTCCCCGTGCATCATCGCTCAGTGGCTTCCAGACGCAGTTTACAAGACAAGAGGAGATGAATCCGGCACCGCAAGACCCACTTGGGAGCTGACAATCCAGCTGGGCCCTTTCTGCCTCTTGCATCATCCCCCAGCAGTAAAGAGTCTGCGACAAAAGCTTGGCTGACAACTTTGGCCATGATACGCAAGACAGCACAGGACTCGAGCTGAAGAGAAGCGGCTTTGCGACCTGTTGATCTGTGGTGTGGGATATCCCTCTGGGGATGAGGATAGTAGCAGATCCAATCGGGTTAGCACCAGCGTGTATTTTACAGTGACTATGGCGGGTTCGCTCTTTTCTCAGTGCAGTCTCGGGGATTTCTTCTCTCCTGGGCGAGTCCCAGCACCCAGATCTATTGGTTGCAAAGGCCACCTGTTCAGCAGCCCTTGCTCCTGCATTGCTGCCCCTCAAATGAGGACAATGCACTCTTCTCAGTGCTGCTAACAGAACCCCTCCTTGCTAGCCGCTGCAGCTCAGAAAGCGTTAGCTTTCCCCTTTCAGTAACAAGCTATCCCTTAAACAGCACCCTTCCCTTGGGGACTGGAGAGGAGGGGGGATAGATACAGAGGTAAACTGAGCTCCAGAGGTCTTAATCCCCCTATGCAAAAAGCAAATCATTGGAGCTAGGAAAACAACCCAGGTCTCCCGACCTCCAGTCCCCTGCTCTAACTTCTAGACACCATTGGCCCTATATTGTTTGCATTGTTATAATGGTGGCTTATAAATAATGTGATCATTTCCCTTCCATATGCAACTGTATCGTTTGCTACTTCGATTGTCAGCTCTTTGGAGCAGGGTCTTATTGGCTCTGTGTTTGTGCAGTGCCTAGCACAATGGGTGCCTGGTCCATGACTGCGCCTACTAAGCACTACAACAATTCAAACAACCCATCATGATAGTATATAGCATTGTAATGGAAGCTACCAGCTGGGATTGCCACTTGCATTACCAAATGGTGCCAACAGAGGGAACCAGCAGTTAGTTCAGCAGAGCCTCAAGACACACAAACCCACATGCTACTGCCCTTGTCAGAGCAAAGCTCCTTTAGACTTTTAACCCTTCCTTGGCAATGCCTGCTGTTCTCTCCTTCTGCTTCCTTTTAGCTGTTTGTCTGTAGATCTAAGTGGAAAGGCTTTTCCAGGAGGCTTTCAGCTTTGGTTGGGAAAAAAATACAACTGCAACATCTTGGTCAAGGCAGGATTTTGATAAATAGGATCTAAGCCAGATCTCCAGACTGCCTGGCAAAGAGAGAGCTGGGTTCAAAGCAAAGGTGGGCACTCTGATCTCAGCGCTACGCTGTTGTAAACAAAATCAAAAGCACCACCACGCTGGTGTGGAGGAAAGAGCAGCCGCTGTCACTGAGAATGTCCTGGCTTTTGTGGGTTTATATCCTCAGTATTATTTATAGATGGCTTTTCTTGGCATTTAATCTCCTTGTTTCATGTCTCTCGTCGATGTCCAAAAAGAAATCGAACTTCTAAAGCCCTGAGCTCCCCTTGGTAAATACATATTGATGTTTGGCCAGCACGTCAGAATAGCTCTGAGCAGATGCTGTCTAGTATTTTGTTAAGACCTAGATGCAGGACATCAGAGACCAGAAAGAATCACCCACATCAAAGACCATCCTGTCTGTCCGATGACTAGGTCTTTAAAACCCACAGCTTGCCTGCAGGCATCTGATGCTTCAGTTAAAGCTAGATTATCCACAGGGCCCCAGGTGGGGGTCAGAGACGGAAGAAGCCTTTGCAGGGGATTTTCTCCACTTTCAGAAGTAAAAGCATGAGGGGTTTAATTGTCTCAGAAGAAAAGATGCCAATCAGAGACACAGCACATGCAAGGAGGCAGAGAGGTAGATGCAGTTAGTATTATGGAGGTGCAAGTGTTGGAAGGTGGGGAACTCTTCCTGCCCATGGTCCAAAAGGAGGTGGGGCCTGTTTTCTTAGATAGAAGTGGATGGTAGTGAGCAGTGGCTTTTTATTGGAGCCACAGAAGAACACAACTCATTTGCACCTCATTTGTCACCCTGCTGCCCCACAGGTCTAGAAATAATAGATTCCCCCCATCAGTGAAGATGAATCGCCATCTCTGGTGCATAAAAATATGCTCAGGACTTGATTTTAACCCTATGGCAATTGTAAACACCTCGGCTGAAACTTTCACATGTACCCACTGGTTTTGAGGGGGCGCGGAGGCAGTTTGATTTGCAAACAGGGTTGAGAGCACCTGTAAGTGCAACAGAGTCTGTGAGAGCTGAGGGTGGTTAACAGCCCTGAAATTTAGCCCCAAGATGTCTCAAGTTGGCCACTCATGCAATCTGAATCTTCTTTTGAATATGCCAGCTCCGTATGCTACAGTTAATATGCTAAATGGGGCCAGAAACACACAGCCACATTTGATTCATTGACTACAGTAGAGATTTAAGAAATTTACAATTTGATTCATTCATCCCATGGATCTTTATCTTTGTTACCAGTAATTCATCCCATATATTTTAGTCGCATGAGCAGTAATTTGGCTGGCATCTGAAAAATGTCAGTGTTTTTAAGGATTAAAACATATATGCCCAACAGATAATAACCTTTTGTGATCGGATGTTAAATATGTATTCAGCCTTACTGGTGTCTGATACTCAATAGATTTGTTCTAGTGTATCAAGTGAATATGTATTTAGGACACATGCTGTACGTAGGAGAACATCCTTGGGAAAATTCTTTGCAACATGTACTCACACCTAAGCATGATCAAATCTTTTACAGACGGAGCAGGGATCTGCAATACTCCTTAAAATCTATGCAGATTCTCCCTAGCTACCTTTATCATAATCCAGTGTTTTCATTAGGTACACAGAACAAAGGGGAAAGAAGTGGGACTGGATGGTTAAGGTCACTGGTAACAGGCTATGGGATCTTTTACCTGTAAGTCTTAAATTCCTAAAATCTCATGCTTCAGGACTTCAGTCAGTCACCTGCAGGGGTCAGGAAGGAAATCCCCACCCTCCTCCATTGTATTCTGTTTGTCTTTACTCCTTACTCTAACACATCAGAGATGGCCACCGCTGGAGATGGGATACTGGATGGGGCGGACCAGTGCTCGTAGGTGGTGGTGAGAATTTTCTCTCTCAGTTGCTTGGCTGCTAGGTCTTGCTCACATGCTTGGGGTGTAACTGATTGTAGCAGGGCTGGGAAGGAATTTATCCTCAGGCCAGACTGGCAAGGGTCATTTGCTAGGATCAGCTGGGTATACGTCACCCTCCCATTTTACGGCACTCTGGCATTGGTGTACTTTGCCTGTTGAGTCTCCAGAGGGCTCTAATACTTCGGTCTAATTCTGGTTGTCGGTCTTGTGCAGGTGTTGGGTGGGGTTTAGTGGCCTGTGGTATACAGGAGATCAGACTAGGTGGACTGGTGGTTCCTTCTAGCCTTAAACTCTAGGTCTCTCTCAGGTCAGCGGCTCACATCTAGTCCCTGATGGTCCTTTTCTATCATCTGACAGTTGTTCGGCCTATGTGAAAACTCCATCCTGTTCTTGGAGGAGGCGGATCCAAACTAGGGTGACCAGATGGCAAGCATGCAAAATCAAGACATGGGGGGGGGGGATAGGTGCCTATACAAAACAAAGCCCCGAATATCAGGACTGTCCCTATAAAATTGAGACATCTGGTCACCCTAGTCCAAAAGTTCTTCTCCTCCCTTCCCCCAAATACAAAGAACAGAGAACAATACGCAAAAATACCAAAGACTGAATATTGGTGTTAACTGAGCCCAAAACAGCTACTGCAGCTGGTAAACATGTTAACACCATCATTATTTTTAAATGATCACATTATTTTAAAGAGTGTTTAGTGCTGGCAAAATGTACCGGATTTCAGTATTGCCAATGCCAAGTATTCAAAAATCATGACTCAGGCCCCAGATTAGTCTCAAAATCATGAGATTTAAAAATAAATAAAGGGTTATTTTTATTTGCCTTCTGCTTCTGGAGCCCTTCAGGGTCACATTCACCAGCTTTTTCTTTACCCACAGGAGGACTAGAAAATTGCTTTTAAAAAAATGACTGCAGGAGTTGGGGCTTCAAGAAACACACCCAATATCACAAAACTTGCAATAAAAATCTTGAGTTGAAAATAGCAATTAAGCAGCCATCCCGAAAGCAGGATGTGCTAGCTTCCCCCACTGTGGGAAGAAGGGAAAAGGAAGTTCAGGTCCTATCCCGTTCGGTCCTTGGCATCCCTTCTGAGATGGCCAAAGAAAGTGCCAATTAGCCGAAAATCTGAATTAGTTTTGCACTGCACAGTCTTGTCCATTAAGGCCTGGATTGAGACATGCATGACTTCACATGTACCATCCACCAATCAGTGGTCAGACTGTAACAATATTCCATCTCCATTAACTGGACTCGAATACGAACGAGTGACCTTGTGAGGGAAAGCCCTCCATCTGTGTTACAATCCCCCCAGAGCCATCTGGTCCCCCAGAATGGTTTATTTAAATTAACCACACTGCGCAGAGGCCCAGTGTGTCATATTTAAGTCAAGAGCAGATTTTTATGTCCATGTTGTCAACTCCTGAAAATAGAGATTTAAAATTGAACAGAGATGCTCTAATTAAGTTCTGTGGTGGATATAATTAACCCATTTATTGCCCTCCATGCAGATTATACAGATAAGACTGTTATCATTCATTTATTAGGAAACAGTTATTTGTGTTTGGCTTGAATTGCCTGGTAGATATTGTGTCCCTCGTGCTGCTTCACCAGAAAGTGCTATGCAGGAAAGTGCTTTTATACAAGCAGGACTCTTCCCATGGGATTTTTTTCATTCTAAGAGACATTTTGAATGGTTTGGCTTAGCAGGGGAGGAAGTGAGTGTGGCCAAATGGCTTAAAGCACTGCGCTGGGAGTCAGGAGATGTAGGTTTTCATCCAAGCACTGCCACTGACCTACTGTAGGAACTTGGGCCAAGTCACTTCACCTCTCCATGTGGCTGTTTTTCTTTGCCCCTTTGACTTGACTGCTTGAATTGCAGAGACGGTGGCCCAGACCCTCAAAGATATTTAGGTGCCTAACTCACACTGAGGGTGTGGGTCTGTGGTGGGTGACTACCCACACTCTCTCTGCTGGGTTTAATGCAGCTCAGAGGGGCCAATTTAACTCATGAGGCAGCTACTTAAGGAGGCTTAGCTGGGCAGGAATAAGCAGGGCCAATAAACGCCAAGAGCTGAAAGGAGAAGGGGTGGCTGGGAAAAGGCAGACTCTCCCAGGAGAAAGGGATGAGTGAGTGGGAACTGCAAGAGAAGAGACTTTGGGAACTGGTAGACCCAGGAAGAAAAGGGGGAACCAGAAGCAGCCCAGGGATAGGGCAGTATACCCAGACAGAAAAGGCCCAGACTGCTGAACTAGAGGGACTCTGGGCCCAAGAATAATTTTTTCAGGCCCAGTACAAACTTTTAACATGCCCCCTTCCACACACATCCCACAATCCCTCATCCCAGACATATTGTCTCATGAGCCGTGACAAAAGTTTTGAATTCTGAAATTACTGTTACATATTCTACATTTCTGAAAAATGCCCCCCATCCCCCTTTGCTATCTTTGTTTAACATAACACCCAGCCTGAGAGTCCTACAGGTTTGCTGACTGTTTTGTAACTTTTTGGTCATTATAAAGGTATTATCACCTGTTAATGTCTTGATTTTTTTATTCTAATGGACCAATGTGACTGCAAACATTTTATAATTAGGCAAATTGACTTTAAAGCTTTATTTTTCTGGCCTTTTTCATTGCAAAATCATGAATTAGCCCCCCAAAGTCAATTTCTCTTGCAAGTTCACACTCAATAGACAAGATCGCTAGGTGGTTTAACTGTGCTTGCTCCATTGCAGAATGCCTGCAGGCTTTGAGGAGTGCTAGCTTGCTGAAACTTCTTTCTTGGCAGTGTGCAAAAAAATCCATAGTGCTGTGCACACTTCACTAAAAATTAGATGCAATTTTTTGTAGATCTCATTTAATAAGCAAATCTCACAAGATCTGGACAATAGATACATAGATACAGGGAGCTAAGTTTATATCAATAGCCTCAGGCATGATCTACAATTTAGCCTCACTTTTTTCCTCATGGTAATGGGGGTTGCAGCCTAGGCCGGGCCCCCCAGGGCCTCTAGGCCTCAGTAAAGTGTAACTTTTCCATTCCCCTTTAAGTGGGGGCCCTGTCTGGGCTGGAACCTGGAGAAGAGGATGGACACAGGTTCTTCTACCAGCCACTGGCAAGTGGCCCCCATGCAGTGAATGGGAGGATTAACTAGGACTACTGGAGAGCTAAAACCCCACCAGAAGGGGGAAACACTGACAGTGACATGGCCGGAGGACTGACCAATGAAGAAGACACTGAGAGGCTGCATGCGGATAGCAGAAACAGTGATGGTGTGCAGACCAGGAGGGGTGTCAGTCTCAAGCTAATCCCCAGGGTGTCCACGAGGAGATGCCAGCCTAGTGGTGAGTGATGCACCCTACGACAGGGTCCTTCCCTCAGTGACTTTGTACGGTACCAGGCGCACGGGAGCACCAACCACCCCCTGCTGACACAAAGATTCCGTCCAATGAACAGACAGGCTGCTTTGTTTTCCTTTTCCTCAGGTTGTCTCACACAAAAGCCATTTGCAAAGCCTTCCACATGTCTGATTAAATCACCATAATAAATTAGACAAACAGGCCAGAGCTATCCCAAGGTTGTTGGTTCTCAGCTTTCTAATGTGCTTTCTCTCCACTTCCCCCCAGCCATTTCTCCCGCTCTTCTGCAAGGTTCTAGGTGAATTAAAACCAGGTTGGCTCTTCCAGAATGGGGCTGTTTGCCAAAGGCAATTCTCTTGGATTAGCTATAGAGATTATTTTTCATGACAATTTAACCAGGAACTGTCCCCTTCTCGGTGCCTATGCGAGTGAAGCTGGATGAACCTGAGAGATTTAGATGTGAAATAAACATCCTCTGTCTAACAGAGGGAAGGGGAAGGAGTGTGTGCGTTCCACTTTGGTATCCATCTATACAGACTATGTTGAAAGTCTGCAACTTCTCCCGTCAATCGCACTGTCCATCTCTCTCAGTCTCTGTGCAGTGATAAAGACACTAACCGCTAAGACTAACACTTATCAGTTAACCGTTTAATATTTTACATCCCTAATAAAAGAGCACCAAGTTCCTAGTTCACTGGTGGTGCTGTGTAAATAATATGTTGCTTTAGCCACAAAGCACGCCAGGGATGCAGATGGTTAGCACAGAGGATTTATGTAGCACAGTGGAAAACAATGCTGAGATTGAGAGTTGGAAGGCACCTAAATACTATAACGATAGGGATGAGATAAGGACCTCGGCAGAACTCCCCTCACAGGTGAACAGTAAGGTTGCCATCTCATTGACACAAGATTTTGTAAAGAGAATCCTGTGTTTATACAGCACGTTCACCGATCTCTTTCCCTGCTACTGAAGTGCACCCACCTCTGGGCTGAAACACTGCAACTAATTAACAGTGCACAGCAACATCATGCAGCCCTTTAAAACAAGTTGGGCAGGCAATTGCTGTATCAAATTTAAGTTACAGGGGAGATTTTAGGAGGCTGTATGTACATGCATCACCCAAGGGTGGCAGCAAAATTGGGGCTAACATCCCTGCGCTTGCAAAACGGCTGCTTAGGATCTTGAACTGCAACTGGCCAGGAAGATCTTGATGATGTGTTTTCTATGAAAGGCAACAGCTCTAGCAGCGCAAAGCACTACA
Source organism: Emydura macquarii macquarii (assembly GCF_026122565.2). Taxonomy (NCBI): domain Eukaryota; kingdom Metazoa; phylum Chordata; order Testudines; family Chelidae; genus Emydura; species Emydura macquarii. Next base: position 14,570,821 of record NW_027130828.1, read on the forward strand.
TGGGGACAGGGGATCATATTAACCCAGAGGCAAGAACGCCACCTACTGAATCGCAAATGTCATTTCCCGCATAGCCTAGCTTTTTCTCAGGCGGTGTTTCACTGAATTGCTGACCTAGTCTGTCCCCATTTAGCTTGTGAGAGCTGACAAAGAGCACAGCTTGAACGGGGTGGTTGTATGCCACAGTTAGAGACCATCTGGCTGCAGACCAGTATTTATACATCACAGTTCAGAAGCAAAATTAATTCTGTGGTTATTTCCTTTGGAGTATAAAGATCCTTCTGCTCTCTCCCTTAGTGGAGTTTTTGTTGCGGACATGAACCTTGCACTATGAAATAGAAACTCATTACATCATAGTTGTGTGATATGATTTATCTCCCCCCCCCACTAACCAACAGCACAATTTGCCATATCCATTATGGACAGTATAAATTGGTCTCTCTATTGTAAATACATATATAGCGCATTTTAATGATCACCACTGTATATCTTTGGTAATAGTTGCCAATTGAAAACCACTTCAGAAAGCCTCTATTGATATCTTTGCAATAGCCTCCTAATCTTCTGCACCAGTTGATAAAAGATGCATTAGGCAGGGCTGTCCAGAACAGGAGCTCACGCAATTGTAAGTCAAAGAGAATGTTCCACCTGTGGCCACTTAGACCCAACTGGCTTTTTTCTCCCCTTCCTTTTTAACTTGGCTGCTATTGACATTTTAAGCCTTTTCCAGTTAAGTTGTATGCATGCAGATACCCAGAGAGGCACAAATCACAGGACAGGCTGAATCGCATCCAGGATATTGTAATACAAGAGACATCGGCAACACTGCTGACTTACCCAGCCTATGTTTAAAAATAAATCAAAGTAAGTATCTCTAAGTTTCCATTTAAAATCCACTCCGGGGTGGGTATGGGATTAATGTATTTCAGCCCAGCCAATCTTCCCACTACAGTTCTGTCAATATGCAAGGTACTTGTAAAATGTGTGCTGTCTCCCTCTAGTGTCCACCCAATAGATAGTTTACGACTGCTATCGTCTAACAGAGTTTAAGCAGCAAAGGGCTGTGCTTTCGGGGCTGGAGGTCTCCGATTCAAACCCTATCATCATCCCGTGCTTGAGGTGGATACAAATAATTGAATGTTTTGGCCCACACAGAGAACATTTGTACCACAACAATGCACATGGAGTTCCATTCCACTTTCTACAAGCACCTACTAAGAGAAAACCCAAAGAGGTTATTGTTTAGTAGACAAGATAATGGGTGGAAAGTGAAACAGAGAGGTGACACGACTTGCCCAAAGACAGAACAAGGAATAGATTTCCCGTCAAGCACACAGTCATCTGCTAGATCATATTGGTTTACGACAGCCTCACCTACTGTAACTTGTACGTTACCTGCAATATTCTCTCTTTCACTCCCGGGGCTTTTCTTGAGCAGAGATGAACTGTTCTGTTGTGGCTTTATGATCACAGGCCTGACCTCGTTGCTATTAAAGTCAGTGCTATAACTGCCACTGATTTCAAAGAGAAAAGGAGTGAGGTAATGGAGACTAGACGGAACCCTTGAAATTCAGGCCAGGACCTAAATTAGGGTTGAAACACACCTGGGTAATGCACTATAGGGGAATGCCAATTAGCTTCTGAAACCTTCAGCTTTCAATGCCTAAATTCACCTGGCTTAAAGCAACTTCAGAGTAAAAAAAATTACACTGTAAGCAAACTTCCATTATTGTCACTAGAACATTGATTAACTGAATTTTTTTTAAATGCAATTTATCTCACACTGCCTATGCTGTTTGAGTAGTGCTCTGCTCGTATAATAAATCCATGAAGTCCCTTACACTTTTGTTTATAACAATACCTAGTTCTTACATAGCAGTCATCAGTAGATCTGAAAACACATTATAATCTTTAACATACTCATCCACACAATACCCCGTGAGGTAGGGCAGTGCTACCATCCCCAGTGTGCAGAGGGGAAACCGAGGCACAGAGGATCGGTGATTTGCCCAAGTTGACAGTCTGTGGAAGAACAGGCAATTGAATCCCAGTTGCCAGCTAGCACCCTTACGACTGGCCCATTTCACATTCAAATTTTTACTGCTGGGTTGGAAGCAAGCAGGGGAATAGTTTCAATCACCCTCTTTGGAATTAAAAAGACACTGTGGACATGTTTTTTTGTATTGATGTAAATGGTTTCAGAAACTTGCATTTACACTATTTGCATTTGGGGCTAAATTTAAGCCAATAGTGAGTGTCTCTCTGAAGAAATCAGAAGAAAGTTGACCACCTGCACATATAGACCATAGCAGCGGTCATCCAAAGAAGTGCTTATCAAAGGAAGGCACGTAGTAGCTGCTGCACTTATAGAGGGGAATCGGAAACACAAAGAGGTCACATATTTAGTGGTAAAGCTGGCCAAGTGAAGCTAAATGTCCATGTCTCTAGTTTGCTGTTCTAAGCCCTAGAATGTGCAGATCGCATGGCTTGATTGTGAGCAATAGAACAGAGAGAACTTAAGTACAACTGCAAATTTTATTTTTGCTTGTCAGACCTACAGCTAAACTACACCCAGCCACATAACAGTTAACCAAAAACCCCTCTGGCGGGCACGCCACACAGAATCCAGATCATGCTATAGGTTTCTACAGGGTATGGTATGGACAGTACTTACCACCTTATGAGCCATAGCACTAGCTGCCAAAATAATTTCTTACCCCACCTACAAAGTCTGTTCAGAAGCAGCACTAGACTAACCAAAGGTGCCAAACATCACTAGAGGAAGTTTTGTTTCGTGGGGAGTAGCTACAGAAGAGGGACATGATGGAAAGATCCTTAAACAATTGTGAGCAGCTATGAACTGAAACAAGCCATAGTTGAAGGATAAACAGTTCTTAAAAAAAGATTGGACTTGGGCATGTTTCACCAGTACTGCCTAGGCAATTTCAGCCCTCTTTCACCAACGATTCAAGTATTGCACAGGCAGTGGTAGTGTTCATTACCCCATCTCATCCTTCTGGTAACGATGCCCTAGCATCTCGTAAGGAAGAAAGGAAAAATTCAGTCTCCCTAACCAAGCCAAACTTTGTTTCGTATGTTATATACACACCTCAACACTCCCCTTTCTAAAGAAAACCTTTCCCTGGAACTCGAGTTTCTACTAAGTTGTCTTTTATTAGGGCCACCTTCTTATAAAACCTTTCCCCCCTCAGTATGCCTTTCTGGGGGTGCCCCTTTAAATTAGGCATAGTCAAGCAGCTGGTGCTCTTCCTGCTCACTGCCACTCAACCAGGGGCTGGTAAAGGAACCCAGGCCACCCTCTTTGCCTTCTCCAGGTCCAGTCCCAGGACCACCAGCACAGCAGTTATGACCTTGTCTCTCGAGCCTCACTGCTCTATCCATGGGCGGTGGCAGCAGCTGCTTCCTCCTTCTCCTTTTCTTCTTAGGGCTACCAGTTCCCAAGGCTTTGTCCCAGAGTGGCTGCAGTGACACCATTCATCCCATCCCTTGAGCATATTTACCTTTTCCCAGCCACCTTCTCTTGTGAGTGCCTGGACTTTATAGGTCCTGCCTATTCCTGCACAGTTGAGCCTCCTTAATTAGCTGCCTCATAGGTTAATTGGCCCATTCGGCCTGCATTAAATCTTGCAGGGTAAGTTGGGGGACCAGATATCACCTCCCATGCTGCATCTTCCAACTGGTGAGTGGTTGGGTTCCCCCCCTCCCCCTCTCTTTTCTGTAGTGATGAAGACCGAGAACGTGATCACATTTCCTTTTTTAATGCTAGTTAATGTTCATTATAAAGCTGGTTTAAAGCTCATTACAGGCAATCTCTTCTTTCATCTAGGGACTTGCCCATCTACCCATAAAATAGTAATAACCAGCAAAATCTCACACAAAGCACTCTTCTGTGTTATTGCACAGAGTCAATTGTCTAACAGGAACATGCCAGTGCATCTACCCAGTATTTCCAGAAAGGAGAGAGAGGGACTGGACTCCATGAATAAGACAGAGAAAGAAATTATATGTAAACAACAGTGGAAACATAAGAACTTAATGACAGAAAGAAAGAGAAGGCAAAGGAGGTGAACTGAAAGAGGAGAGAAAAAGCCACTGAGAGATGAGGTGGAAGGGTAAGTGAACAAAAAGCTGATCAGAAAGATTAATATGTGAGTAGGTGGAGTGAAAATGAAGGCTGGTAAAGGCAGTGAGTGAAAGGGTAAGAACACTGTGGCTTGGCTTGACTGGATTGCATACACCAATTACATAAATGGGTGAAAGAGAAGGACAGAAGAGACACTGAATTTAGCAAGAGACAAGGATGGGTTAAGGACAGAATGATGAAGTACAGAAAAAGCAGATGGTAAGAAAGCAGTCTGATAAATGAAGGGGTGGATGGACTGGAGTAACAGACAAGAAGAGTAGGTTCAGATCAGTGGCATTACGTCAGCTATGGAATTGTCATCCCCAAGCCTTATTGGAAGAGGCACTGAGGTATTTTTACCTAATAAAGTGAAAAAGGGTAGAGTTAAAGTAAATGAACTAAAGAGAAAGCAATTGGTTTAATCATGGATTGAGGGAAAGGAGGATTGAACCAGACTAACTGAAGGAAGGTTGCAGGATCAATTCAGGAAGCATTTAAAAGGAAGATGGGTTGAATTAAGGAGATAGGTAGGAGGAAAAGACAGGTAGGAATGGGACCATGGAAGATGAAATAAATTAGAGATTGAATGGAATAATAATTTTCAGGCAATAGAGGGAAAGTTGGAGAAAAGAACTGATGGGGGAGAACTGGAGGAAAGAAGGGGCTGGAAAACTGGGGGGTAGTGGTGGAGGGGTGAATAGAAGAAAATAAGAAGGGAGTGTGAGGATGCTGGGATGAAAGGTTTTGGCTGAAGCAAAATGAAGGGGAGTGATGAACTGCAGCAGAGGGATGGGATGGAGACCAGAGGAAGTGGGAGATGAAGGAACTAAATGATTCAAGAAGACAGGAAAAATCAGAAGTGAATGAGATTGCCAAACCTGAGCCATTCTTTTTAGGTGACAAATCTGAGGAACTGCCCCAGACTGAGGTGTCAGTAGAGGGGGTTTGGAAACACACTGATAAATTAAACAATAATCAGTCACCAGGACCAGATGGTATCCTTCCAAGAGTTCAGAAGGAACTCAAACGTGAAATTGCAGAACTACTAACTGTGGTATGTAACTTATCATTTAAATCAGTTTCTGTACCAGATGACTGGAGGAGAGCTTATGTGATGCCAATTTTTAAAAAAGGCTCCAGAGTTAATCCCAGCAATTACAGACCATTAAGCCTAACTTCATAACTAGAATTTTAACCAATTTGCCTGGTACTGAACAGAATTATCAGACACATACGATTATTTGGGGAAAAGTCAACATGGTTTTTGTAAAGGGAAATCATGCCTCAGCAATCTTCTAGAATTCTTTGAGGAGGTCAAGAAGCATGTGGACAAGGGCGATCCAGTGGATATAGTGTACTTAGATTTTCAGAACACTTTTAACAAGGTCCCTCACAAAAGGCTCTTAAGCAAAGTAAGGTGTTATGGGATAAGAGGGAAGGTCCTCTCCTGGATCAGTAACTGGTTAAAAGATAGGAAACTAAGGGTAGGAATAAATGGTCAGTTTTCAGAATGGAGAGAGGTAATAGTGGTCTGTACTAGGACCAGTACTATTCAACATATTCATAAATGATCTGAAAAAAGGGATAAACAGTGAGGTGGCAAAATTTGAAGATGATACAAAACTACTCAAGATATTTAGGTCCAAAGCAGACTGGGAAGAATTACAAAGGGATCTCACAAAGCTGGTTGACCGGGCAACACAATGGCAGATGAAATTCAGTGTTGATAAATGCAAAGCAATGCACAGTGTAAAACATAATTCCAACTATACATATACAATGATGGTGTCTAAATTAGCTGTTGCCACTCAAGAAAGAGATCTTGGAACCATTGTGGATAGTTCTCTTAAAACATCCACTCAATGTGCAGCAACAGTCAAAAAAGCTAACCGAATGTTGGGAATTATTAGGAAAGGGATAGATAATAAGACAAAAAATATCGTATTGCTTCTTTATAAATCCATGGTATTCCCACATCTTGAATACTGCATGCAGATCTAGTTGTCCTATCTCCAAAAAGACGTTGGAATTGGAAAAGGTACAGAAAAGGGCAACTAAATTGACTCAGGGTCTGACAGCTTCGGTATGAGAAGAGATTAATAAAACTGGGACTTTTTAGCTTGGAAAAGAGACGATTTAAGGGGGATATGATAAAGGTCTATAAAATCATAACTGGTGTGGAGAAAGTAAATAAAGAAGTGTTATTTACTCCTTCTCCTAACACAAGAACTAGGGGTCACCAGATGAAATTAATAGGCAGCAGATTTAAAATGAACAAAAGGAAGTATTTCTTCAAACAACGCACAGTCAACCTGTGGAATGCCTTGCCAGAAGATATTGTGAAGGCCAAGACTATAGTTGGGTAAAAAAAAGAACTGAAGTTCGTGGAGGAGAGGTCCATCAATGGCTATTAGCCAGGATAGGAAGGGGCTGCTGTTTGCCAGAGGCTGGGGATGGCTGAAAGGATGGATCATTTGATGACTACCTGTTCTATTCATTCCCTCTGAAGCACCTGGCATTGGCCACTGTTGGAAGACAGGATGCTGGGCTGGATGGATTATTGGTCTGACCCAATATGGCTGTTCTTATGACTTGGACTTTCCTTAGTCCAGGTCTTTTGGACCAAGGTAAGAAAGGAAGGGAAGAACCCACAGTGAAGGCAGTTCTGGGAAAAATAAAGCAGGCTGAAAGGATGGGGAGGGTGGAAGGGTATGCTAGTGAGGAGGTTTGGATGAAGAAGGGAAATAGGGGTAAATGAAGAAAGAGCAGGGTAGCTGGGATGGAGAAGGGCTACAGAGAGTCCGGCCAGGAAGAGGGCTAGAGACGTGAAGGGAAGGACGGGAGAATTTCTGAGATTATGGGAGAAGGATGCAGCAGGAGTGGGCGGTTTGGGGGTCCGGGGAAGGGTCGCGATCTGGAAGTGAGCGCCAGGGGGAGGCTGCGGGATAGCCCTGAGGACTAGGGCTGGGAGCCGGGCGCTGCGCTGCGCTGGGGCTGGCCGTGGTGCGCCAGAGCTGGGCAGGGGAGTCGGGGCGGAGGTTCTGGAAGTCCCGGGGCTTGCGAAGGGGGACGGCAGGGGGACCCCTGGGGAGGGCGTAGCATTGGGGGGGAAGGGGGATGGCAGCGGGGCCCTTGCGGGAGAGCGGGGCCCCGGAGCCGGAGAGGGCCGGGAGGCGGCAGCGCGGGGCCCGGGGCGGCGCAGGGGCGGGGGCCGGGCGGTCAGGAGGCGGAGCCCGGCGGCCGGAGGCGGGCTGATCGCAGGCTCAGTCGGCCGGCTGGCTCCCCTCGCAGCGCCCCACTCGGCTCTCCGCGCGCCTCCCCGCCGCTCCGGCTCCAGCGCCCCAGCCCGGCCCGGCATGGCAGCTCCCCCGCGCTGCAGCCGGCTCCGCCGCGCCGCCGCCTCCCCTTCTCCTTTCCCTTCCCCGCCGCCGCCGCTGCCGCCCCCGGCTCCGCTGCTGCCGCTGCTCCTGCTCCTGGCCAGCGGGCCCGGCTCGTCCGCCTCGCGGGAGCCCGAGAGCCCGTGCCGGGTGAAGACGGTCACCGTGTCCACCCTGCCCGTGCTCCGCGAGAGCGACCTCCGCTGGAGCGGCTCCCCGCCGGCCGCCCACGCCGCCGCCCCCGGCCCCGCCGGCCCCGCCGGCCCCGGCCCCGCCGCCGCCGAGTCCCGGCTCCTGCTCTTCGTCCGCAACGAGCTGCCCGGGCGCGTCGCGGTGCAGGACGATCTGGACAACACGGAGCTGCCCTTCTTCACCCTGGGTGAGGCGGGGCGGGGCGGGGCGAGCCGGGAGCGGCCCTGGGGGGAGCGGCCCGGGCGGCGGGGGGCCGGGACTCGGGGGCAGCAGCTCCGGGTACCGGCGAGATGGGGAGCGGGGCAGAGGATCTCGGGGTGGGCGCACGGAGTCTCCCTGGTCCGCGGGGGGCGGGAGCTGGGCTAGGCGAGCTGCCTTGGTGCCCCCCCCGGCAGTGGGGGAATTGGGGGCGGGTGTCTGGGCACACGCCCGATCTCGCAGCGGGCGGCTCTGCTTTGCGGACAGCGGGGGGGTCCGGGGCACTTTCGGGGCGTGGGGAGGGGGGCAGCCGAGGCCCGGCTGGGGGTGGCTGGCTGATGGGCAGCGCCCCTAGGCGGGCTGGCCTTTGGAAGGAGTGGGGACCAAAGTCTTGTACCTGCCGCTGCTCCAGGCCCGGGAGGAACTAATGGGCGTGCGGGGCACTGAGGAGTTGTGCTGGTGCCGGATGTGGTACACAGCCCCTCAGGAGCTAATTCTCTGGGGGGCCTTGTTTGTTTCTCCCCCCCTCCCCCCCAAGTCCTCTCTGCCGGTGGGGTGAGCTTTCCAAGGGAAGACTAGCTGGCATGATCACTTTTCACTGTGACTGCAATATTTATACCAGAGCCAATGGCTCCGTTTTGCTGGGGAGTGGGGATCCTTTGATTTGATACAGCTTGTGCGCCTTTTTAGGTGTGTGCAGCTCCAAGCTGTTCAACCCTCCAGGCCTTTGGCATACCTGCTGTTCACTGTACCTACTTCCCTTCATTTAAAGACTTCCTCGTTGCTTTTTCTCCCCTCCAGTCCCTATCACAACAATGTACAATGGCTTAAGTTTGCTTCATCACAGAAGGGCTTTCACCCTCATCCTCTTGGGCAGGACTCCTCCGCCCTTGCAGATGTGAAATATAGGACATCCTTTATGTGGCTAGATCTCTCCTCATCCCCAAGTTGCCAACCAGTTTGATTTCAGAAATGTTCTTTGCCATGATCCTCCGGGAGTCACTTTAGAGCTGTCAGGTTGCTGTGGTTTGATTTCCCTCCCTTGTAATTGATAGCTTAATTATCTTGTAGAGCTTTTTAATGTTTGCCTTTTTGTGCAAATTTTTTTTTTTTCTGGAAGGAGGTGGGGGGAAGGGGGGAGATCTGTAGCAGGGTCTCAAGGCTGCCTGGTGGCTTTTCAAATAACTGTACTGGAGCCTATTGGCTCAGCCTGCAAAGTGGGGTACTACACTCATACTTAACTGTCTTTTGCACTCGTGTGGAATGGCTGGCCCAGGAGACGCCACCGCTGTGCACAGGGGGGGAAAAAGATTTCATTTCGGCAAGAGGCTTGCTTATTAATATTTTGGCTGAATGCTCTCTGATTACCCCTGCTTTATGTGATGCTTTAGCTGTCAGGGTCTATTACAGCATGCCTGCATGTTTCTCCATACTTCCTACAATTTCCCTGTAGCGGGGAACAATTAAAATGGTTTATGAGAACATCTTTCTTGCATGAAGCTGGTTGATCTCCTGCTCTAACATGGGATGTTTCTCTGTCTTGTCACTATTATCCTATTTCATATATTAGATCTGACTTGTTGTAAACTGTTTAGAATTCTGTATCTAAAGCATGGTGTCTGCTGTGGCAGATGACTGAAGGCTTTTGTTGATCTCAATACAGCTCTTCTTTATCCACTAGCTTTTTCCATCTCTGGGATTTAAACCGCCTGTAATTTGAATACCTGCTTGACTTTGTCTGTGGTGTTGATGAAGATGCTGCTTAATGCTCCTCTGTTGTGACTTTGAGTGGATTGTCGTCTTTGCATTTAGCATGTCAAGATATTGTAGCTTATGTGCATGCTAACCCGGCGAATGGCTGTGTGTTTAGCCGCAGACTGTTGTGTTTACAAGTGACTATTCTTTCAGTGAATGTGGTGTGCCACAGAAGTGAAATGACTGACTAAATCTCATGGTCCTTTTAACCCCCTGGGAGGCTCCTCCAATAGAAAATGCTTGTAATAAATACTTGGATGCCTCTTTAACTGAGCTTGTCATGCCCTCACTTTGCAGTCTGCTTGCCTTCCGACGAGTCTTCAGTCAATCACCAAAACAAAACAAAACAAAAAAACCCAGATGACATAAAAAAAATGTACTTCAGGTGAGAAATCTCAGACTCAAGGAACGGCCCCTGATGGGCTGGGTTGGCTTTACCTTACAGGAGATGAAATAAAGGTAACAGGAAGCTTTGAGTCACTGAGTTGAGATTGCAGGGCAAAACACAATTGCTGCAGGGATCAGGAGTGAATTCTCCCCAGCCCCACATTACACACTTAGCTAAATGCATCAGAGGAAGGCAAAAGGCATGGAGGAAGGCATGTAGCCTTAAGTATTGGTTCGTGCCATAGGAAGGGTTCTAGACCTGACAGAGCAGCTGTATGATCTAGTATGGCAAATCCCATTTTTTTTTTTTTGCTGAAGAATTTTTGGGTTTGCTTAAGAATTTTTCTACCTTTCAGTTAGCCTGTTCCTTGACTAGTTAGTGGTCACAATTAACACAACTCTCTCTCAATGCTGGCTTCTGTTGCAATCTCGTTTGTGTGCTAGACACCCAAGGTACCTCCTAAACCGGCAGATGCTGAACTTGACACAGAGTATAAATGGGAACTTTCCACACATGGATTAGATTTGCCACAATTCTGAATGTAATCAGTGCCTTGCTTCTGTAGAAGGCAGCCCCCACCGTCCTTTCCAAGGTCTGTCTCATGAATTGCGGTGGGTGTTTTGATATTGCCACTTCTGGAGACAGAAGAAAAACTGCAAGAGGTCCTTTAATACTTAACTCTTTCCTGGGACAGTCATTGTCAAGAATTCTGCTGGCTACTGGAATTGCTTTTCGAATACAAGTGAGTGATGGGGATGTTAGAATAGCAGTCCTGCAGGCCATTGTGTACTAGGTATAGCTACGACCCAGCTTTCTCTGGCTTGGCATGACCCTGGAGTTGTTGGGGCTGTGTGGGTGTGTTTGTATGTGGTGAAGGGTGCATGGGGAGATGGATATGGGGTTACTAATGAAGTTCTGGTAAACTCCCTTGGGTATGGTCTCTCATCCCAAGGTAGCTATCTCTGTAGATTTTTCCTCTGCTGCTTCCTGTTCTAAACTATTCAGCAGTGCCCTGCAACTTTAAAAAGCTTCTGTATTTTCAGTGCGGCTTGCCAGACTCCTTAGGATCCTCTGGGATGAAAGGTTGTGTACAAATGTAGGAAAAGAAGCGGAAGGTCAGTAGATTTGATCTGGGATGGTGGGGGGAAATTGCCTTAAACACTGGTCCCCTCCTCATGGCAGTAGTTCTTGGTGATTGTGTTTACGGTAGCAATCTGTATGTCAACTTGTCTCTGAGGCCAAGTTTTCTTTTCCTTCAGCTTTTGAGTTCTTATTTTACAGGTATAGTTCATTCTCTCCTGCAGAAACAGAATGCTTTTCATCTTCAGATAGCTCCAGGTGTTTCCTTGCCTCTTTTCTGAGGCATGTATCTCAAACCATCTACCTGAGTAGCTTCCCAGAGGCATTTAGCTAGAAGCAGCATAAAACAGAGCTGGTGGTGGTGCTGATCCCAATAACATTGAAGGACAGGTAGTTGAGAACAAAACAACTCAGAGCCTAACTTATGGGAGCACTTTCTTAAAAACCTATTACTGGTCACATCTTTCTGAGGATGACTTAGTAACTTCTGGCAGCTTATGTCAGCCACCACTGTAGACCCTAGAGACAAGTCTTGTTTTTCTCATCTCAGTGACTATTTCCTTTCCTGTGAATGTCCACAGCTGACGTGCCCCTTCTAGAAGCCTAATTGGGCTACCCATCATCCCTGACTGCCTCTTAATGTCTCAAAACTCTCCGAAGGCCAGAGAACACAAATACAATGACTTATTTTGTAGGGAAGTAATTCTGCTTGGAGTGGTGAAGGAGTGTAACTTCACTAGGGAGCATTGGCTACAATAAGTATCTTCCGGGTAAAAGCTTTCTACTGGTGGGAGCTGTAGTGTGGACAAGGTTCCCACATCTGTTGGCATGCAGTGCCACCTGGATTTGCTCAAAACAAGGCTGGGAGATACATTGCTAAAGGCTGGTGGTTGTGGGGACCTTCTCCATAGTAGCTGTAACGGTGGGGAAACTTCTGCTAAAAACCAAACCAAACTCAAGCAGAGATGTGGGTTAAAAGAGCTGAAGACTCTGAATCTTTTGCAGAGGGGGGGGTTTCTCTGCAAAAAGCACATGGTGATCTGCATCAGAAAAAAGCTTCTTCCCTTGCTGACAGGCTTCATAACCCTCATCTCTGAAGATGCATTTAAGAGGTTTTAGTTGCACCTTTCCTGGTATGTGTAAATGTTAAAAAGTTGTGACTATATGTGTACAGATGGCATGCCGGAGGAGCATTTTAGCCCACTAGGGGGTGTTGGTGTCTGGAGATATGTACCGGCTGTGCGGAGTTCTTCTGCAAAGGATTTACCTATACGTATTTGTTTGAAATCGGCTGGGGAGGCGGGGGTGGGTGTTGAAATTTGATCAGAGAACCAAAAAAATGGTTCACTAATTGGATTTCTCCTCTGTTTGCCCTGGGGAATCTCCAGCTCAAACAGTGCCCCTAACCTGGCTTTCTTACTCCCATGAGAGTTAGTCCTCTACATGCCCATACATGTCATTGCATATCTCTGTGACTGTGGCACTTATGCTCAACATGTTGCATAAGCCTTTTCCCTCTCAACTTACAGCGTACCAAAAATCCGACATGAGGTGGACCCAAGGGTTGCACGGCAAATCACTCAAAAGGCAGGAAATGACAAGTTTAGCGTTGCCCCTCGTGCATATGCATTGATAGACAGCACGGTAGCTTGTGGTAACACATGATTTTCCACAACCTTGGGTACACCTGTTCCACCTTGCTGTATTTTTTTCATTCTTCTGCTGTTTTCAATGGCGTAACGGTCCAGTACCTTCACTGACCTCTCTGATGAAGCCTCTTTTCTCTAGGGCAGGTATCGTGATTTAGTCAGCAACCATGCACTGTACAACATCTATTCACCAAGCAGCACAGCCTGCTTTAAGTGCAATTCAGGGAATGAGGCAGTTAGCTACCAAGCGAAACTAGCTAGCTTATATATATATATATATATATCCTGGCAAATTTTCACCATTGATCTGTTTCTTGCACTGTAGTATTTTATGTAAGAACAATTTCCTGTGTACTTCTTGTAAGTGACTTTAATGGTTTCTGTTTGACTGGCATATGTAGCACTACAAGATGCTGTGTATCTATGGGTGTCAGAAAATGTGTTTCTGCATAAGCATTAGGATAATCGTTAATAACACCCCCTCATGCAAGGGGCATGAGCTAAAGTGGTGTGTGCAAGTTCGGCTTTCAAATCCGGGTTTGTTTGTTTTTTTTATTCTTAGCTATGCAATCCCAACATCCTCTTAATGTGCTTTTTAATGCAATTTCCTAGCTGCTTTATTCCTGTTTGTGATACACTTTGACTTTCTACTACAGCCATCTGGGTGCTTGAGTGGTCTTAAAAAAACATACAGAATCTTTTTAATGGGGAGAATGGTTTTTTTCTCATTTCAGAATATTTGAACTGACTGCTGAGATCTCTTGAAAAAGAAACAAAAACCCTCTCTCCTTTAAAGCTGGAATTTTTCCAGACTTGCTGCCTGCGCAAAGGTGGAATTTTTGGAAAGTCGAGGGAGTGAAAAGAGGAAATGTCCATGCATTTGCTGCTGCTCCTAAAACAATACAACACAAAGTGCTTATAGCAGCCTGCTTTTAGCCGGTGAGGCTTTTTTTGAAAAGCAGGATCAGGTCTGTAGTGACACCACCGTGTTCAACAGAACTGCACTCTGACTCTTTCACCGTGCAAAACTGAGTTGCATTTTTTGCATTCTGTGGTGCCCTGACCCAAATCTGGACCACAGATTGTGTAATTTCCAATACTTGGGTTCCACTGTATAGTCGGAAGTCATTTGACTGCAATGAATTGAAAGTACCTTCCTTTTCTATTGCATAGTCCTTTCATGCCAGGCTGGAAGGAGCCTGCAGTACTCTGAGCACTTTTGGGATAACACTTTTCCATTGGGTGCATCCTTTTCTCTTGTTGGCTGTATCCAAAATATCCCAGTCAGGTAAAGAGTAGCCACTTCCAGACTCACTGAACCGCCTTGCCTCCTGCAGAATCAAAACCAAGCCCTGCCATGGAAAAGCACTGATGGGGAATGTGGTGTAAACAAGACTTTCAGAGGACTCCCTGGAGTGAGAAGCAAGGGGACGTCACCTGATTCTGAGAACGAGCTGTCCCTCTTGAGGGACACTTGTAGGTAGAAATCCCTTATCAGATGTACTGTTTACTAGGCTTGGCTATGCAAAGATGAAAGGAAAATGGAACAAACTTTGTGTCTGGATCTCTGGTTGCTCCCACCTGGCTTTCATTTCCAAAGTGTTACACAAAGCAGGGAGTCTGCGGAACGGATTGGAGAGTTACAGAGGAAAGACTTTGAAAGGGGCCGTGGGTTGCTGCCTGTTTAAGTTAATGACTCATGGCCAGTTGCCTTCACACCAAAGCACTTTGCAAGCAGAGGTAACTGGTGTGAATGTAATGGTTCAGTGAGTGGGGGAGAGGCTTGGGAGATGTGTCCTCCTGGAGTCAAGTGCAGTAGATAACTCTCTTTTTTTAAAGAGACTTTGACCAGCCCATAGAGAAGGCCTGCTGGGCCTTTCAATGTTAGGGCAGAGCAGGGCTGAGTGAAACAGACAGGAACCTTGTCAGTAGCCTGCTTAGGAAGCAGGTGTGACTAGTGCCACTGTTTATCTGTGCAGCTTACTGAAAGGAACTACTTTCAGAATGAGATGGCTTCAAACCTGTCAGGCCTGGCAGGGGATCTGAATGGGCCGTGTGGGAAGGAGCGGTGTCTATTCTATCTAATTTGTTGCTACTGTTCTAAACAAGCAACTGGCTATGATGGGCAGTGCTGCAGCTGCGTAAAAGGATAGAAGGGAGGGAAACCTGGGTTTTATTCCTAGCTCTGCTGTTGACTTGCTGTGTGAGCTTGGAAATGTCACTTAACATCTCTCTGCCTCACTCCTATGCTGTGTAAAGAGCCACAGATACCCTCAGAAAGCGACTGACATCCCATGCACTGAGTAGGGAAATATGCTTGAATCTCTGGCTTTTACTCCCCCTTCAGATCCACCTGTACTCAGCTAATATTTGCTTCTGCTTCTCTTGAAGCGGTAAAAAGATGGAAAATAATTTAAGCTTAATCCTGATGAGCAGTACTAGAGAAAACCATCTGTCTCATGAATATTTTAGACCTTGACCACACAGCAGCCCCAATTTCACATCTCTGTTGCCTGGCGAGCGTGCCCCGTCCCCAACTGTCCCAAAGCGATGTTTGCTGCTGTCTGGAGCTGGAAAATAACTTCAGGTGGGGGGGCCTTTATTCAGCCCTTTTTTAAAGCAGTCTGATGCAGTTCATCCCTCCTGTGGTGGCTTGGTCACCCATACATGACTTTTTTTTTAATCTGGGTTGCTGGGGGAGAGAGAAATCTTGGTTTAAACTACAGCCGGCATCTGAACGAAACAGCATCCTTAAAGAATTGCTGTTTTCCAAGAGTACCCATATTGACCAGCTAGTGGCAACAGAAGATTGACTATAGAGAGAGCAACCCATACCGTCCTGAATTGTCAGACAGTGGGTAGGAAGAACTAGAGGAGGCCTGCAATGGTGAGGAAAGTTGGTTCAATCCTCATTTCCCCACTTTCTGTTCCTCTGCCTCCTCCCTTTTGGAAAGAGAGGGGGCAGAAGTTGGGGGTCAATCACCAGAACTAGATACTTGGTACCCAGGGCTGCTGGTGGTCTGTCTTTCCCAGGGTCATGGTGCAGTGCAAAATGCACTTATTTGCAATGTATGTTTGGGAACTTGAATTTTTCTCTCTCTCTCTCTCTCTCTCTCTCTCTCTCTCTCTCTCTCTCTCTCTCTCTCTGTGTGTGTGTGTTTGTGTGTTTGTTTGTGTGTTTGTTTGTTTGTTTGTTTGTTTGTTTTTCAGGTTGGGAGGGGAAACTTAAGAGGGGCCTCCCAAAACACCCATTCCTTAAAGCAGTTATTGAATGCCTCAGGCTATTATTATTTTATGTGCATTACCATAGTGTGGAGGAACTGTAGTTAGAGCCCAGGACCCCGTTGTGTTAGGTGCTGTACAAACTTGGTCCCTACATTTGTCTGACCCGTGTGGATGAGACTGAATTGGCATGGACCATGTTGCTGCCTCTGTGTGTGGTGTTAACATGCATCACTGCCTGACTCCTAAAACCCAGATGATCCATTGGCTTTCTCAGGGTGTTACGTGATTCCTGGGTCACTGGAACGCTGGCTAGGGACCAGCGTTCTATGAGGCAGGGGTAGAAGGTATTTCTCTGCTGTGGGTGGATGGCGGGATTGTTCTTATGCCACCTTCAGTACATCTCTCTCCCTAGCATTTTGATGGCTTGAAAAACCTGCCTGTTATCAAGCTGGAGGCCTGCCCAAACTGACTGGGGAAGGCTGAGAGCTCAGACCAAATGAAGTCCTATCTTGGCATTGACATCAGAAGCCGTTGAGACCAATAACGTTATTTCTCGCTGTGTAGTATCCTGAGTGCATCTAGGATGATTCAGAAATAAGTAGGGAGTTTCTCTCCTTGGGGTATTGTTGTGCCCTTTACCTCCTCCTTATTCTCTCCCCACCCCTCGCCTTTGCCTTCAGCACCTGGTTCTGCTCCTGTTGCTCTGTAGGAGCAGGGCAGAGTGAAACAGACAGGAACCTTGGCAGTAGCCCACTCTAGGAAGTGATGCCATGTAAAATAATTGAATGTTTTCGGGTTGGTGCTGGGTCTCTGCTAATTTGGTTAGGATCTTTAGTGTCCAGACAGCACGGAGGCAGCTAATTGTATTGAAGATGCCAGGCATGCAGAATGTAAAACCAATGTTCTTGGTGTCCGGTATCTGGACCAGTGAGCAAGGCTACTGACATCTCTTTGAGGGTACATTAGAGCACCCGATACGTAACTCTTTACCTCCCCTGCTACCCAGTGGACACTGCCTGGCTCCTGTGTTAGATACTCTCTGTCTGCCTGGCGAGTGAGGAAGTTGGGTTACTCTGGTGCAACCCCGCCGTCACCTTCAGTATGCTCATCCTACTCTGAACAAGGGGGGAGGCAGAACACGGCACGGAGGGACCGGCTGGCTTGTTGCTGCTTGGGACAAAATGGACTGAGTCCTGGATGGAGCTGACACCCCATCTGTGCTGCAAATAAATAAATAAATAAATAAGGAAATAAAGGAATCAGGACGTTTCCAGCTTTCTCTCATTATCTGCTCTCCCCACAAGCCCTCTGGCCTCTTATCCCCAGGCTTCCAGCCTCCCTATAAAAGATGAACCCTGGAGGAGATAGGGAACCCATGACATGGCTTTGCGAGCAGCAGAAAAAAGGAAGACATTTTCCATTAGCAGCATCAGCAGAAAAAGAGATTTCCCAAGCACCTGGTAACTGCTGAATTTAGGAAGATTATTGAGAGTTGACTGCATTATGCACGGGGATGTGCACAGGGCTATCCTGTTAAGGGAGGGGAGAGGAGGCAGGCTTCTTGGCTGCCTGGGGATGTGGCCTTCAGAGGAGAATTGCCATCAGATTTGTTTCTGACCCTGGTAAGTGTAGCATTGCATGTGTCTCCCGTAAGGTGAGAGAAGTGGTGCTCTGTGGTGGGGGGATGGGCAAACGTACAGGGCCTGCTACCTCAGGTTCATTATCTGCCATTCTAATGCTCTGGAATAAAATGCAAAGGGCACAGACAGCTGCACTAATGAGCTGCAGCTCGGAGGAGGAGAGCACCCAATGGAGCTCCATGCTGAGCAGAACCGGGGAAAGTGGACGTAAGACACCCTGGACTGGCTGTGAATGTGAGAGCAGGGTGAGTTCTCATCCCCAGGAGCAGGAGAGCGAAGAGGCATGGAGATCTCAAGCTGTGCTCAGTTAGTACTAAGGACATGAGCACACTTCCAAATTGCAGAGTAAATCTCTCTTGTCTGGCTCTGATGCTCCAGGGACCTCATGGCTTTTGCTTCCATTATTAAGTACGATGTATCTATAATTTTTACAGCGCCCAGGAAGGCTCTTTTCAGGGCCCATAAAAAACATGGTGTCTGCCACATAATGCCTACAATCTAACTGCAAGGGTGATGAGTGAGGGTACAGAAGAAGGGAGAGGAAGGCCTGAGCGAAGTGGATCTGCCCCTGTATATTGTGGCGCCTCTCGCAGAGTTTGGGAGCCTGTTGCAATTACCAACCTGCCCCTTGGGGTGAGAAAGGAGCTGGGGAGAGTTGGTGACACGCTGGTAATCACGTTATCCATGCAGGGTTCACCCCTCAGGCTTGCTTTGCTCTGCTCTCCTGCCTCGCGGCAGGTCCATTTACCACCGAACCAAGAATTCCCAGAGGGGTTGAACCCAGTGCAGATGCCAGTCAATTGTCCCTACTTAGTCCTCCGTTATAAACCTGCCTCTTCCGCTCTAGGTCAGCCTGGTGGCTGAGAGGGCTATAAATCCTGACCTAGTCTTTCTGGGATCACAGCAGCTGCTTGTGTAGCACTTTCCCTATAGTGACTGTCAGATGAAAACCGGTGGCGCTGAGGAAGGAGGGGAGAACTAGGTCTGTCATTCCTGTTTTACCGCCTCCCCCCGCTCCCTCCCCCTACACATGTCCTGAGAGCAGCTGCGTGAAAGGAGGGGAATCTCTAACCTACATTGAAAGGGGCTCCTTAAACTCTCTCTGTGACCTGCCCAGGGAATTCTGCCAGGGCTTCAGAACCCTGCCTCTGAGTGCGGGTTCTGGGCCGCCCCTGCCCCTTGAGTGCGCTTCCTTCCATCTCCCTGCCTGGGAAACTCAGAGGAGAGAGGGAGCCTCGCCAGGGGAGGGCAATTCTCAGCTGAACCAGGTGTGGGTGTGGCTGATGTAATTGACAGTGTGTGTTCTCTTCCCCAGCCCTGGCTCAGCTGTGGACAGCAGCAATCTATCTAGGTTCCCGTATGTCCCTGGCTCCTTCCTAAGCCTTTTTAAAAATAGAAACAATAAACAATCTCTTCTTTCTTTCTTTCTTAGCCGGCAGGGCAGAGCTTAATTAGTTGATAGGGTCTGAGGCCCGTGCTCATTCATAATCTCTTGTGGCAGGGAGTCCTGTGGTCTGGGTCCAGCTCCTGGAAAGATCGCTGCCTTGAACCCACAGGCCTCTCCCATGGGTGGATTTCTCCCCCCTACCCATTGGTAGGTTGTGCTCAAGTAGGGAGAGGAGCCATTTGGGGCCTGTCCCACAGAGGGATTTCAATATGAGACCTTGCCCTGGACTTTGCCCTGGCTCCCTGTTAAGCAGAGGGGAGTATACCTGGGTGATGTGTATACCGCGGCCTGTCTCGTTCAGCAGATGGGCTTGCTGTGTTTGTCCATCTGGAGCCTTTTCACAGTGCGGCTGCATTCTCAGCTCATAGGCAGTAACCCATGTGTAGGTCTCCGTGGTCAGTTGTGTGCCGGATGGCCGCCCAGTGGCACCGGCATGCTGAAGAAGCCGGATCTGCAGACCGCTAACACTTGGAGGGTAGATGCTGTTGATGACGATGGGGGATGTTTTAGAGGAGGCGAGTTCACTGAAGAACACCCCTCCCCCTACCAGCATGACCTCCAGCTGGCTAAGGTGACCCTAGGCAGGTGCTGGCTTTGGGAGACGGGGCCGTAAAGGAGGTGGGCAGTGGGTGTCTGCATAGCGCTGGCCCTTCGGCTCTCCCAGCAGCCTCGTGTAGGAATGGAGGCATACAGGAAAGCTGACTGAGGCGGGTGATGGCTTTGGCACTGGAGGAACAGCTGCCCATAACCACTCTCTGGCTTAGCCTGGAGACCTGGATCGGGTAGCGTTTCCATTCATCCTTGTAGCATTCTAGAGGTGGGGCAGGCATATTTGGTGATCAAGCATATGAAAGGCGGCTGAGACGCTCCACGGGAGGAGCCTGGATGGTACTTGCTTTGTCTGACCAGGGCCTCCGGAGGAGTTGTTGCTCAACCTGACTTGTTCGTTTCAGGATCTTATCTTTTCAATATCCTGTGGAGCCAAGGCAAGGCCTTGGGGGCACATTTGTCACTCAAATAGCCCCAGGCTTCAGATGAACTCTGTGTTCTAGCAATAAAATGGTGCTAGGAACTGTGTACTGTAACAAAGCCCCTGGATAGAATATATTCCGAGAATATTGCACCGTTCATCTTGAAGGATCCCAAGGTGCTTTACAAACTGCCGTGTTTTACAGCCTGCCTTACTAGAGAATGCTGTTAGTGAAGGTTGCAGATGGTCTCTGCAATAACCCCCCACTCCCTTGCAATTTCCTAAAGAAGTCTCCTCTCAGACTGGCAAAGCCGTGAGCTTGCTCTGGACCGGAACGTGAGTTTTTGGAGGAAAATCCATGCATCCATTTAAGTTATGAAAGGATAGGGCGGGGGAGCTGTTCTTCCCAGGACTGTGGCAGTGGGTGGGAATTACTTTCACACACACCTCCAACAGCTTTGGTGCTTGGCAGAAATAGCACTCATGGAGGAGGTGTGCACCCTCCGCAGCCTGAAGAAATGGACGATAAAGTTTGTGTGCTTGAGGGGGGAAAAAATCACTTCTGGGTAATCCATGCGGTAAGAGTCCAGCTGACAGGCAAGGGTGGCTGCGGCTGGGACAGCTTTCATGAGGAGGCTGCAAATATCTTGCTGAAATATACCCAGTGCCAGTCCTTCACCGCCCACCCTCCCCTTAAAGGGATCTCACAGAAACAATTGCAGCTCTCGCTATTTTATGGAGTCTCCATCAATTTTTGCAACATTCAGAAACAGATGTGCTGCAGCCTTTTTTTTTTTTTTTAAATCCAGCATTTCAGAAAACTATCTCCAATCTGAGTGATGGATGGAAACGAATGAATTTGCTCTTCGCCTTCTCCACTAAAAATACCTACGTTTTACCCTGTGCTTTTAATCTGGAGATCTCAAAGCAATTTATAGGGAGGCAGTTACTATCCCTGTTTTACAGATGGGAAAAGTGAGACCCTGAGAAGCGGAGGGACTTGCCCAAGGTCCCATCCTGGACTGTGAGAGAGAGATGATTTAAGCGCTAATTTTAGTAAATAATTTTAATAAAACAAGGGCACTGGATGCAAAAAGAAGCATTAAGGGTGCACACTTAGTTGGGAAATGCATTTAGTGTTTAACTTTTTTGTGTATACTCTGGTACACAAAAGGCGGTTTTTGTTTAACAGTTTGTTTATGGGATACGTTTCCTCATCCTGAATAGTGTGTTAAATGTATGCCATAAACAAACTGTTAAATCAAAAACAGCCTTAACTGGTTCTTGTTAAACGTGCCCCAGCGCACACCACATCTAGGCTGTGCAGCGGTGCTAAGGCAGGGTTTCTGCAACATGAGCTCGGGGTTTCCTGAGGTTTATGTTTTAACTTGGCACCACTGAGGTAATGAACAAGGTAATGAGCAAGCCAGAAGGGTGATTTTGATAATGAGCAAGCCAGAAGGATGCTACAGGAATTGCTGCTGCTGCTGCTACCCCGGGAATGGGCAGCAGCCGTGCCTGATGGGAAGTGGAATATCCTGTCCCATGGACACTACGGGATGAGTTTCAGGGAGGCAGAAGCTAATTATACAAATTGGAATTTGCTAATTGGCCCCAGCACTGGAGCTAATGCCTCTGTTTCCTGAAGATCCCAATGCACTTTGAACAACTGCAAGCAGTCAGGAAGCCTTGTCCTCCATCCCCCGTGACAGCACACTGCCTCCTAGCAGCTGGCTGGGTCCTCGGCTCCATCTGACAGTAGAGAGCCCATCCACTGACTTACTAGCACTCTTGCTCACAACATCCTGTGGTCTCCCATTCTTTAAGCAGGCCAGACCCTTGCTTGGCTTGTGAGATCTGACAAAGACCGCCTGCCTCAATTTGCCTGGTGTAGTGGGAACGTGATTCCCCCGCTGTTGAAGAGATTGGTGCTGGAGGAAAGGGCTTTTCCCTCTCTAGCCCTGTTTTCCCTTCGTTCTGATCCTGTACCGAAGTCCCCAAACTGTCGTCTGTTGCTGTGTGTTTACTTGGTAGTGATGGGTGAAACGTCAGCTTCCAGAACTCCCTTAGGGCGAGGGTGCTGGGAGAGCAACGCTGTCTTAATGTTTAAAGAAACACCTCGTTTGCTGTTTTGAGCTGAGGGATCTATTCCCAATCAACCCATTGGGGGAAGTAAACTCGGCAGCCATTGTACTATTAGATAAGGTGTAGGGCCTGTGCTATGGCCAACCCCAGGCATTCAGAAACCATGAGTCAAGCCTCTGAAAAATCCTGATTTCCTTAATGAGATTTTAAAAAGTAATACATTTTGGGTTTGTCTTTGTTTTTGAGTCTCGCCGGAGGGGGGAGAGGAGTGGTCACATTTTTCAGATTCCTTCCACAACCACAAGGTTTAGGCACATTTTTTTTCAATGAAAGGTGAGCTTTTGTTTTAATCACATGACTCCAGGAGCCGGGACTCTAAGAAAACCACCTACTCCATTAGACTACCCCACACTAATGATATTAGTTCCAGCCACTGCTGCTATTTTCCATTCTTCCCTTCTCTCTCTCCCTTCCAAACCCCCAGGCAGGAAGAATGACTGTCCTTGTCTGCATTACTGGCTTCTTCTACTTCAAGGGGGCAGTGCTGGGCTGGTCGGGGTGGGGTATTGTCACATGGCATGCCAGCCTGAGAGGATGCCTGGGATTCTGGCTGCATGGACTGATGTCAGGGCCTGGGGTGTTTCTAAAACTGCTAGGATTGTCCAGTGGAAAGTCCTGCGAGGTTCCCTTTGCAGTAGGTGGCTTTCTTCTTGATTAACCTGACCTATCCTTTATTGTAGCTGGAAAGAGAAACCTGGAGTAGGGTAGTGAGGGCTTTGATCTGGGCAGGATGCATGTGCCTTCCAGCCTTGGCAATAGGACCGCTTCAGGTCTCTCCATCCGGGACCCTACCGGTTGGCTTGCTGAAATGCCGTTGGTCCCAGGGCATGCTGGCGAGCTTTATAAGTTCAATTGCAGTCGGACCAGCCAAGTCTCGTGTGCATAGAGAGAGTCCCTCACCTTCTGGGTTTGCTTGAAAGGCAGTTTTAAATCCTCTCCCTCTTTGTGCTGAAGGGTTTTACATCTTTCAATTAGCCTCTTAATTCCCCTTCCCCCCCAAAAAAAAACAACAACAACAAAAACCGTTGTACTGATAATTTGACATGATATGCCACCTTCCAATGATCACAGCTCAGCAGCCCTGTATCCTTAGGATCAGACCTAGACCTCACTCCCTTTGTGGCTCCTGAAGAAGCATTGGGGCCCATGTGGGGGGAGATATCCTTCTGCAGGCAGACAGCGGCTGAGTTTCTTCTCCCGACTGCATTCTCCACCCCTCCAACTGCTCCCCAGTACCACGGGTGTAGCTGAGTGCGATCCAGGAGGGATGTGTTTGGCTGGTGCTCATCTCTGGCAGGCTTCCCTGCTGAGTTTATGATGTGCGGAGGCTCATTCAAAAGAAATTTTGAGGACGTCTCGGCCCATAAATCCGTTCTCCAGCAGGAACAGGCGCAGATTTGTTTTTTAATAAGCTGGCGTGCATTTTTCAACGCCTCCTCTCTTGTCTCTCCGCCTCCTCTGGGGGCGTTGTGTCGAGCGCAGTGAGACTCCTCTGGATGGAGGCGGTTTGGGGCAGGGCAGCTCCCAGCCTCTAGTGGAGGAGTTCTATAACAAGGAGGAAGTATTTGGGGGGGGGGAAATTACCCCCCCTCATTCACATAAAAGGCAAAGATGACCGGTTACCATAGGGTGACTGTTTTAGCACTGTTGGTTCTGATTGCTGCCTCTCTCAAACTCCTCTAAAGGTATCCAGGGGGAAACACAAGGAGGTGTTAATATCCTGCTGCTGGTCTCTCGGAAAAAAGTAAATTAGGAAAAAAAGACAGGTTCTTTTTAAGTGGGACTCCTCGTCTCTTCCCTGCGGCTAGGAGGACATGTAGGAACTGGAGACACCTGCTCCAGGCTTAATGGAGGGTGCTTTTGCAGGGTTCCTCTTGTGGCCAGGGTGCACTAAATAAACTGGCCATCAACGAGTTTAGGCTTGAAATTAGACCACAGTTTCTAACCAGCAGAGGAGTGAAGTTCTGGAGCAGTCTTCCAGGGCATTAGTGTGGGTGAAAACCCTAATTTGTTTCAAGAGAGAGCTTGATACGTTTGTGGAGGGAATGGTAGAATGAGGGTGCCTACAATGGCATATGACCCATCCGCAACTGCTATTAGCAAATATCTACAACAGCTTGAGGTGGGATACCTGGATGGGGAGGGCTCCAAGTTACTACAGAGAATTTTTTCGCAGGTGTCTGGCTGGTGGGTCTCACCCACAAGCTCCGGGTCTAACTGATCACCAGATTTGGGGTCAGGAAGGAGTTTTCCCCAGGTCAGATTGGCAGAGACCCTGGTGGGTTTTTGTCTTCTTCTGTAGAGTGGGGCATGGGTCATTTGCTGGTTTGAACTAGAGTAAATAATGGAGTCTCTGTAACTTGAAGTCTTTAAGTCAGGATTCGAGGACTTCAGTAACTCTGCCGGAGATTATGGGCCTATTACAGAGGGGGATGGGTGAGGTTCTGTGGCCTGCAGTGTGCGGGATGTCAGACTAGATGATCATGATGGTTCCTTCTAGCCTTAAAGTCTGAGTCTAACCTGGAAGCTACAGCTTAAAGTATTTGATCACTAATGGTGGAGAAGATCTTTCCACAGATTTACTGGAGAGAGGATTGACAATAAACTCAGTTCAACTCAGAGGTTTAAGAACAGGTCTTGCAAATCCTATTCCTGATTTGGTTTGTTAGCTGAGAGGGAAAGGTGTTGAGTTGAGCTTCCCATGACTCCATTTCCCTATCTGTGAAATGGAGAATACCAGCCATGAAGATGTGATGAGGCTTAATTCACGGCTGCAAGGTGCTTTGACGTTGTGGAAGGTGTCAATTTAAATATAAACTAGTCCAGGGTACGAGTATACATTTTCATATAAAACTCTCTTCCCTCTCCCTGTGATGCCACAAGATGGGGCAGCTCTATCCTTTCTGCCACGATATGGCAAGTGGGCAACTTGCTTCTACTGGAGTTTCTTTCCATCCCAAATGACTGGATGGTGTGGGGACAGTCTCTTCCTAGCTCTCAGCACAGTATTGGCATATTTTGGGAGCTACTGTAATAGGAATCATAGAACTGGTCAGGAAACTAGATTATAATTGTCAGACATTTACCAAAAAAGTGGCTTCCAATTTTGGTTCACATTGGGAAATTACAAAGCCAAAGAGTTCTAATATGTCTCCGAAACTGGTTTTAAATGGGGACATTGCAATGGGAAAAGGCTGGATTAAAAAGGGCCAACTCTATGGCTTTTGGCTGCCAACAAATCCCTGTTCTACCCTCATGAAATAATTTCTGTCTTCTAGAATTAGGGGGGGAAATGTAAGATGGCACATGCTGCATATTCAGAGAAGAAACACCGTCTTCCATTTTGTTGCAGTACCATGCACCTTGCACTTCCTTTGGCCTCACCTTTGCTAACAAAAAGACATAGCAACATGTATAGTTTAAAAAAAACAAAACAAAAACCCAAACACCCTAAAACATACCAAGCCAGGACACTCCAATGCACACACTGCTCCTTTTGGGGCGAGGATGAGAGAACAAACGTGAGATGTGTAGCCATGTTGCTTGTTCCACTACTGCAAGGTGCTCTGATGCTACGGTGATGACAGCAGTGTAAGAACCTATGCAGAACGGCACAACTGTGGAGCAGGGGAGGACAAGGTGCCAGCCATAAGTACTTCTGCAAGGGCTTGTCTGTACTGTGGGGCGGAAAGTACAGTTAAACGTGACTTTGTCCTAGAGTTCGCCAGGCCCAGCTAACACAGTGTAAACACCACCCGTCTTGTCCACGCTAAGGGCAGTAGCACGTCTAGTTAGCCAATGTATTGCCACGTTCCAGCATCATGCATTTTACCTGGATAGACAAGTCCCTAGCATGGACTCCCTGTGGGAATAGAGTAGTGAGGGCCTGATAACCCTGAGATAGGGAAGAATTTTCCTTAAGAATGGAAGGGGGCAGAGTGATGAACAAAACTTCTGAAGAGGGGCCTACTACGCTTCAGTGCTTGCTTCCTCTTGGGAATGTCTCATTAGCTCTCTTCAGCACCACCGTTTTAGTAGGTCAAAGACAGAGTAAGCCTGGTATGGGGGAACAGACCCAAGGGGTGGAGAGTGGACCCAAGACAGGCCGGCACAGCCCTGGTTGCTTTTGCTCCTCTGCTTTAACCCAAAAGCTGTTCTCTCCTCCAGCCTTGTCATGCCTCCTGCTGTTTCCAACCTTACTGCTGTTTCCTTTCAATTAAAGGGTAGGAGAGTTTGAAAGCTTGCAAATGAAAACAAATTTTTCACAGCTGTTTAACAGGCACCTGCATAATGGATTATCCAAGCAGCACGGGCTCAGTTATGAAGGGAGAAGCAAGAGCAGGCGCCAACTGGCTTCCAGAGGAATGGCCATAAGGATGCTATGGCCCCTAGTCGCTCTTGTTCCTGAGGCGTTCTGTGACGTTCCCCTCTGCAATCTGGACTGATGTATCGCTGTGTCACCCCAATCCCTCGCTCTTGGGGCTGGTCTTGCACTTGCCCCCACTGTCTGAACCCCCCACTCCTGGGTCAGCCCACGCACAGACTCCTGCAAGCAAGCAGTCCTTAACCTAGTGAGTGAGTGCTTCTGGCCAGCCACTCATGAGATTATGCAATGCTATGACCCGGTAACCACCCCCAGTCCCAGCTGCAAACCTAGGAACTGCCGTTTTACAAAGTTCGGTGCTGCTCACTGGACTCTGCAAGCTCATATGTCTGTCAGTTTATCAAAGAACTTGATATGCACCAGTGCTGTCACTTGAAATGAAGTCTCTGCACACACCCAAACCACATGCACTGCGTTAGATAAAGCGAACAAATACGTTTATTAAGTACGGAAAGATTTTAAGGGCTTAAAAGCCAGAGGAAGGCAGGTCAGATTTAATAAATAAATAAACAATAAATAAACAAAATAATAAACAAAAAAAAAGGCAAATCGCATTCTAAACTACGCATAACACTTTCAGTAGCCTTACAGCCTTAGATGGGTCTCACCGCAGGCTGGTTGGTCAGCCTCCAACCAGGCTCTACCCTGTGGTCAATGCTTCAGTTGCTTGATGTTATTCATAGGTGGGTTGTGAGAGTGAGCAAATGTCTCCCCTCGCCATCAACATTTGCCCCCTTCAGTGTCTCACCCCTCCTTTCAGGGTCAGGTGACCCACAGTATTCCTACCTGGTCTTCTCCACATCCTGAGTCAATGAGCATCACCTTGTTCCATTGTTCCTGGAAAAGCTGGGTTGTTTTATGCATCCCTTAGTGAGGCGTGAACTACCTCTTTGCTGCTTTTAGTGTTTGCCTAGGTCTGCTTCGAAACCTGTGAAACACGTATTTGGGAATATTACATAACAGAGCTTCATAACCATACCTATGACAGTGCAACGATACACAGTTACACTATAAAGGTGAACGTGAATGATACACAATCACACCGTAAGGCTGTACGTGCGGTTTCAGTGTGTCACAGCATCCTTCACAGGCATTTACGATCTAGTTCATCTTTGCTCACTAGTGTGCCAGCCACACGGCTGGGAAAGCACAAATGAAATCAGGCAGGTGGAAGATGCAGCTGTTGTAAGTGTAACCCCAGGATCACAGGGAGGAAGGATGGTTTTGTGGTTGAGGGGCTGGACTGGGGTATAAGCACTTTGGGTTCAATTCCTGTCTTTTCTGAAGACGTTGTACTACCTTGGGAAAAGCATTTAGTCTCTGTCCCTCATCCCAGCGAGAGCTGAATGCAACTTTTTCTACAAAATGATTATTTTGTTGACAAATACATTTTGGGAGATAGTTTCAGTCCTCGATCTTCCAAAACAGTTCAAAATGGTGTTTTGATTTCAAATTTAGCTAGTCTAAATCCCTCCCCAAAGTGAAAACACCGGAAACGTGCACATTGAAACCAAAGAAAATGAAAACCAAAATAATTTTGTCAACTGGAACATTTGACAAATTTTGAAACGATTTTTTCGTGTTTTCTCATATGACAATTAAAAAAAAAATTGTCTAGGTTTGACTCAGACTAGAATTCTTTTCATTTTGGGGGGTTGGCTCCTGAAATGAAAAATCCATTTTTTGCCCAGCTCTAATCCCAACAATTTCTTTCTCCTGCTTTTTCCTTTCCACCTGCTTTTCTCTTTAGACTAGAAGCTCTTTGGGCAGGACAGAAAGTGTTTCTGTGTATGTACTGCACCTTGCACAATGCTACTGCTGTAACACAAATAGTGAAGAATGAGGGTGTGTCGATCAGTTGCCAAGGGAGGGTGAAGGTTTGACACCAGCTCTTTTCCATCTGCTCCCCAAACTCTGTGCCGCATCTGCTCTCGTGTTGTGAGAAATGATGAATCTCTTAGCTGGCTGCAATCTCTCTTCTCTGAATTTCTTTTATTTCACCAATTTCCAAATGGATTGAGCTATGCTGTCTTTTATCTCTTCTCCCTCCCGTTAAGTTCCGATTTCCTTTGCACTTTGTTAGATGCCTTTGAGGATGTGCCCTAGAATTAAAACACAAACAAACAAACAATCTCTCACTCTCTTTGAGGGGGCTGTGGATGTCTGAGTGACAAGGCCATGAGCCCCTGACTGCAGCAGATGAGCTGTCAGGCAGTTCCTGCTAGATTAAAAGATGCCTCCCCCATCCCTATCTTTGTCTCCCTGTAACGTCTAGTTTCCAAGTTATTTAAGGGTGCTTCCTCTATTTCAGGTGGGCGGATAGGTGCTGAATGTATGCTTTATCATGCTGGTCTGACAAGACCCTGAGGGGATGGGAGTGTAGAGACGCTGAGATAAGTGTGTGTGTTTGATTTCTGGGGTTCTCTGCAGTTTAACTGCTCTTTCTCTTGCTGCTCTACCGTTTTTAAATAGCAGAGCTACACACTGGCTCTACTGTCACCTAGGAATAGCAACAGAGTGGACTTCTCCCCTTCCAGTCCCGTCCACAAGACTCAAGCAACATGAGTTTCTTCCTGACCTTTACTGCTTCCCCCCAGGAACAAACCCTGGGGGGCCAGTCTCAATACCTCACATTGCACTGCTCCGGGTCCTTCCCAATAACACTGCCTGATGCTAAGTATGGCATTGGTGTAGCTGGGGTGATGGAATGGGATGCTACCTCATGAGTTTATGTTGTCCTTACCTAGCGGACTTCATGGCCTAGCGCTGGATTCGGTCCTGCCAACGCTTTTCGAAGAAGGGTTTTCCGTTCCCCCTACTTCCAGGTTCCAGAAGCTTAGAGCAGGAGGCCTGTTGTGTGAAAAGCTGCTTCAGGAAAATGAATGTCTAATCATCTTGTGCAGACCAACACACAGCTCAGAGGGGGTGTTTCTCTGTGCATTCCCTCTTCGTTGTGCAAGGCAGGAACCTCAGCTGGTCTTGTTTCTTCAGTGATTTGTTGAATTTTCCACCGTGGTGCCCAGTTTCTTTGTAAACTAGGAAAGACACAGGGATGCAGATAATACCAAGCTGGGAGTGGTTGCTAGTACTTTGGAAGATAGGATTAGAATTCAAAACAACCTTGACAAATTGGAGAATTGATCTGAAATCAACAAGATGAAATTCAGTTAAGACAAGTGCAAAGTACTATGCTTAGAAAGGAAAAGTCAAAAGCAGAACTACAAAATGGGGAATAACTGGAGAGGTGTTAGTCCTGTGAAAAAGGGTTTGGGGGCTATCGTGGATCACAAACTGAATTCCAGTCAACGTTTTGATGTAGTTGCGAAAGAGGCTCATATCGCTTTGGTGTATATTATTAACAGGAGTGTTGTCGGTAAGTCACGGGAGGTAATTGTCCCATTCGACTTGGGCCTGGTGTGGCGTGTCCAGTTCTGGGTGTGTCACTTTAGGAAGAATTGGGGAAAGGCGCTGTAAAAGCTATGCAGCCATGTAAGGGCTCCCCAGGCACCCAAAGATGTGGAGAAACCGAAGAGAGTCCAGAGGAGAGCAACAAAAATGATAACAGTTTAGAGAACCTGACCTCTGAGGAAAGGTTAGAAAACCGAGCATGTTTAGTCATGAGAAAAGATGACTGAGGGGAGACCTGCATAAGTCTGCAAATACGCTGTGAGTTATAAAGAGGGCCACTATTCATTGTTCTCCATGTCCACTGAAGGGAGGACAAGAAATAATTGGCTTAGTTTGAAGCAGGGGAGATTTAGGTTAGATATTAGGAGAAACTTTCTAACGCTCAGGGTAGTTAAGCTCTAGAACAGGCTTCCAAGGGAGGTGGTGGGATCCCTGTCATTGCGAGGTTTTTCAAGAACGGGTTAGACACAGACCTGTCGAGAATGATTTAGATGTACTCAGCACAGGGGGTTGGACTAGATGACCTCTCAAGGTCCCTTCCAGCCCTACGTTTCTGTGATTCTATGCTGAGCATGTATCAGATTCTAGAGCCAGTCACTCCCTTCTTATCTGCCCCACAGTCTAGGGAGTGTTCCCTAGTGGTTGCAGCTGTGATTGAGTCATCTTGGATTCTGTTCCTGGCTCTGCTACTGACTCATGACTTGACCGTGGGCAGCTCACTTGATCTTTTGTGCCTCTGTTATTCCTGGTATAAAACAAGGATAAGATCGACTTACCTTCACCAGGGCACAGAGGGGCTTTAATGTTTGTACCATAAAGCATTAAGAGGAGCTTGGATACCAAGGAGCTACAGAAAAGTGCTACCCAAGTGCCTGGCCTGATTGTTTTGGATGATGTTGGGACCCTTCATTCTCTTGTAACAGAAGGGGCTCTGACCGGTAAATGAGCTGGGAGAAAGTGAATCGTATTAAACCAAGGCAAGGCTCTTACAGGATCGAGGGGGCTTTTAATGGCTCATATAAACCAGGACTCGCTGCTTCCTAAGGACTGAGATGGCTGCTGCTCCCCATCTCCCTTTGTGCGCCGCTCTCTGGACAGGATGTTGCTATAGAGTTATAATTGCTCCAACACACAGCCCCATTAGGTGACGTTTTCTTGCCCTAGTGCCGTACAAATTGTCTGCCTTCCCCTCCCCTCCCCTGCTCTTTGCCAGAGTGACAGCTTCTCTAATTAGGCAGCTGAGTAGGTAACCTTAGCAACTCCACGTTGGCAATGGGAACCCATCTCCAATTGTCCTTGGAGTCCACATGTCTGGCATTTAAACGGCCTTTCTCGGAAGAGCCAGGAGAGCGCCTGCTGCTTGCTCTGAGGGCCTTCGTCCCTGACACGGGGGTTAGTGCGGCTTGCGACGTCTTTTCGCTGAAGGGCGAGAGCCAGAAGATGGAGAGACAACCGCCCCGTGTCTCTGCTCGCTTTCCTCTCACCTGATGTGCTGGAGTGACTGGCTCCCCCGTGCCTGTGCTGCTGCTCTAGCTCTGGGAAAGGCAGGGGCTGCAAAGGTAGTGGGTGCAGAAGGGAGGAGTGGGTCACAGAGCCTGCTTGGTACAAGGGCTCATCTGCTCTGTGTTGGCTCCGCAGAGCTTCTGTGGCTCCGTAGAGGGTGACTCCTAGAGAGTGGCTAATCCCAGAGCCTCTAGGAACTGGAGACGCAGGCCTGGTCTACGCTTACCTTAAAATTCGGCGGCAGTCGACGGGAGTTACGCAAGCTATGCAGAGTGGCTTCCGTAACTCCCGGCGACTTCTTAACTTCCGTTGTGCACGGTGTCTTCACCGCACTGCACCACCTGAGGGGGTGGTTTTAAGAAGTCGACTTCCAGATCGATTGAGCAGGTCTTCACTGGCCGCTCAATCGATCTGGACAGATCGATCTGATGGCGGCGAATTTGCCGCCGTCAGTGGAGACGTACCTGCAGAGATTGTCCCTAGTGTGGTGTCCCTCTGTGGAGCCTGGGGTAGGATGCTTCCCTGTCCTGTATTCTCCATTGAACTGTCCAGTCTAGTCCGATTTCAATCAGTGGGGCTCCCACTTCTTCCCTTGGAGAGTTTTACGGTGTAGCAGCTCTCACGGAAACTTGGATTTCTCCCGTTTCTTTCTTCTCTCAGCTACTCCCCCAGCTTCTGCAAAGGGAGCCAGGAACCTTGTCTCTACATCTTGCTGTAGCAAAGGGTATCTTTGCATTCTGTCTATTTCCTCGTACCCTGAGTCCCCTTCCTCATTCATGCCATTGTCACTGGGACACAGCCTGAGAATAAGCCTCTGACTGGAGAGGCTGGAAGGCAGCATGTTTACGCGTCTCCTCACACAGCCCTATAAGAAGCTGGAGGGGCTGTTGTTAAAATCGTACCACTGATGGGGCTGGGGTGATCTCCCTGCCTGCAGTGTCTACCCCTGGGAATACTTCTAAATCACCCCTGACAGAGAGAACATACACTCTAGGTCTCCTTCAATGCAGCTGAAGGGGAACATTTCTTGCCTTTTAGACTGGTCCAGCTTGCATGAAATTGCAGTTAGTTAAAACGTGCCCCAGAGAAGGGCGTAGAGGATGGCCCAGTCCCCCACCTGTCTTCTGTGAGCACGCACAGCCCTGGCATGTGGGAGAGAAGTTTTGTGGGATCCCCTTGAAGTATCAAATGGCACATCCCTACCCAGTCCCAAGATACTGCCTGCCAGAGAGATCTCTTTCCCCAGAGACATGGAGCCCACACGTCTTGGTCATTTCCTGTGCTTCGAGCTAGCCCATGCCATGGGAGTGCAACGGGCTGCTCTGATTGGACTCTGGCCCAATGGGGCCTTTCTCTGAGTGCACCCCATCCCCATGGGCTCAGGCCTGTTTGGGGGCACTGCCCACTCGAAAGAGTGCTCTGAAGTGGTTCTTTAACAGCAGCCGGGGTTGAGCCAGAGTTAAAATGAGCTGAGGCCGTTAAAGGGAGATAAGCTGAGACGTAAACTGTGATTTTCTGCCCTGTGAACCCTGTGCATGGATTTCATCTTTTAATGGAAGTGCAGTAAATAAAAGCTATTTTCACAATAAGCTGAGCAACAGGTCATAAGCGTCTGAGCTGCTGAAATTGATAGAAGTGAGCTAAGCGTAACGAATCTCCTCAAATTGTACCAGACTCCACTTGTATCTGCTCCCTTCCTGCATCTCTCCAATTATAGCAAATGGCAATTATTTCTGAGCCAGAGCCTTCTCCGAATAAAACCTCAGACCGGCTGGAAATGCTTTATCTTTACTTCCCTCTAAATAGATCTGTACAGGAGGAAAAACCCTAGTGGAGAGAAATTCCATTTGAAGAGGCTTCCTTGGCTGTCCCTGAGGAAGAGCAGGAGATGCCAGACTCATGTAGAAGCCCCAGTTGAAGCAGCTGTACCGTGATCACTCCTACCTGGAAAGGAGCCATGGAAGGGGATTGCAAAGCACCTTCCCTTTCTCTGATTGCGCTAGCGCCTCTCTCCGTGGCAGAGAATGACTTGCTGGGAAGGGGCTAGGATTCTTCCACATCCTAGCAGGGTCCAGTCTGAGCACTGCTCTACCAAAGTACAGTTGGCGTGCTCCTGGCAGCAGCCTCTTCTGTGTGTTGCCTGTATCGAGTGCTGCTATTCTCTTGCCCTTCCATTAGATCAGGTCCAATGAGCTATTGTCTCTGTCCACCCCCCACCTGTATGTAGGATGCTGTGCACCTAATGCACTTCTCCTGTCGTAACATAAACCAGGCTCTCAACGTCTTGGATTTATTTTAACTACTTCTGCTTAAAACATAACATCTTCTATTTCCACGCTCAAAGTAACCCCACCTTCCCTTATCTTATGCCTGTGTTACAGTGCAGATGGGCCTGTGCCCCCAAGCACAGCTAAAGGTTCAGGGCAGATGTTGGAAGTCACTCTCTAGCTACCAAATGCTAAAGCATGGCTGAAGTCAAAGAAGTGACACTTCCCACACCAACAAAATTGGCAGTGTTCTATGTCTGAAATGGTCCACGCCCCCATGGACTGAATTGGGCCATGGAGACCTTTAGAAACTCTCCTTTGAGCCTACAAGGGGATCCTTTGATCTAGGAATGGGGTGTATTGATTGGTCCAGGCGTGTGCGGCTTGCATTGTTTATGCTGTCCCAGTTCTACGTTGGGGATTTCTAGAGCTCCCTTCGCCATGATACATGAGAGCTCGGGTTTTGAAAAGAAACCTAAGGAAGTTGCATCTGATGAAGTGGGTTTCTGCCCACGAAAGCTTTTGCCCAAATAAATGTGTTAGTCTTTAAGGTGCCACAGAACTCTCATTGTTTTGTTCTAAAGAGATCAGGTGCCCAGCTTCCAGTGAGTTGCAATGGGAGTTGGGCACTTA
The DNA here is from genome assembly GCF_026122565.2 of Emydura macquarii macquarii. Classification (NCBI taxonomy): domain Eukaryota; kingdom Metazoa; phylum Chordata; order Testudines; family Chelidae; genus Emydura; species Emydura macquarii. Next base: position 14,605,226 of record NW_027130828.1, read on the forward strand.
GAATCTGTATTTTCCTTTGACAATCCCAATCTTCATGGTTTGTGGTCAAGTGCACTCTAGAAATACCTAATTCCACGGGGCAGTGAACTCCCTTAGGTTACTTTTCACAATCTGAGCCCCCGAAACCTTATTCTTTGCAGAAATAGAAGGTTTGAGTCTGGAGGGCTGTCGGCCTGGCGTCTTCCACCACTAAATTAACTGGAAAATCACATAAGATCCAAGAGTGTTGGTTGTGCTGTCCTTAAGTTGGCAAAAGGAATTCTTGCTCTGAAAAGCATCCATTTGTGCAAGTGATGAAAGTATCCACGGGGTGTTCTATAGTCTTTTCAGTGGCCCCTGGGCCCCAGGTCTCTAGTCTGCAGGGCTGCCGTAGGGTAGGTGAGACAAGAAATCCCCAACTCGGAGCGATTGGTGTTGTTCAATGATTCATCCTCTCATGTCATGGGAGAACCGGGTTTGATTGATTCACTCTGTGTTTGTTTCGCATGATGAAAATTTTTTTCCCTTAGTCCTGGGAATTACATTTTTTTTTTCTGGGAGTGTTGTTAATGAAAAGCACTGAACCAACTTCCCTTAAATTGAATTTGCTTGCATGAGCCGTCAGGCCAAGAAAAAAGTGGATGTCAAATATTTGTCCAGAGGCAGGCAGGATTGCATTCTAAATAGGCTGGAAGACGAGGCTGTGTACACACAGATCCAATGCTAATGTGCTGCAAACACCTTGTCCTTCCCCTCCAGCAAAGAGAGCGCATGTTTTGAATCAGCACGTTTTGAATCAGCATGTTGGCCCCCCTGGATGTGAAGCCTCTATGGGAACTGCTAGTGGTAACACTGATTCTTCTTAACATTCAGACAAGCTCAGGTCAGTCCTGGGCACTGGACTTTCCCTTGAGGACTTGGAAGAGCGTGCATGTCCCTTGGAGCATGGGGCAGAGCTCCCTATCTGACTCCATACAGGTGAGCTCTTGTGTATGATGATCCCGATAGACAGAGCGGAGGCATGTGTTCTCAGGGATAAAGCCTGCCCACTGTGTTACATGCACACACCTTGTGGGTGGAGCCTGCCCTGTCTGTCTTGGGGTTGCAGGTGAGAGTGAACTGACCAAAGAGCTCTCCCCAGTAGCATGTTGTACTGTATCAGTCTTGTTACCAAGCCATACCGCTGAAGCTCTGACCATGCTAACAGCAGACGGCCTGGGCCTATGAGGGAAAGGGGGTCCTTGTCCATCCATCCATTCCGTCTTTGCCTTATAGGTGCCCTCAGAACAAATGTCTGGTTGCAGTTGCTGTGGTTGTCCCTCTGTGGCTTGTGTGAGAAAAGAAACAGCCCAAGACAAACTAGCTTACGTTGTCCTCCAGCTGTGCTCATGCCGGGAGTCCAGTGAGGTTTGCGGGACTTGGGAGCTGGGGGTCTAGCGCAAATGATGTTGCTACGCCGCAGGAGACGACCTAGCTGCACCAGATCAGACTTTGTGCAGTGTTGTGCTGCTGGCAATGGCTAATACCTGGTGTCTGAGGGGAACTGCTCCCTCTTCCATAACACAGCTAAAACTTGCACAGCTGCATGTGGGGAGGGTGGGAAGCCCTTCTTAATACACCACCTCTGTTTTGCAGGCTTTTGATCACACCTTCAAGCATGTGATCAAGTAGCTTTCCTTCCTGCTTCTAGAAAGGCTTCCATCTGCTGATCTCAGTGAACATCTGTAACATGCATGAACTCCAAACCCTGATCAGCGTTATCCCCACTGTGCAGCTGGGGAAATTATGGTACAGAAGAGGTGAAGTGACTTGTCCCACCTTCTACGTCAGAGCTAAGAATAGAATTCCTTATCTTAGCAGGCAATGTAACAGATGTTAATGGTCAGTGATCAAGCACTGTTTAAAGCCCAGCCCCAATAGTTGGCTCTGAGTTCCTGTGGCAGTGAATTCTCCAGATTAGATGCCATAAACTCTGCAGTGTTTCTTTATATTCTTTCTGAGTGCCTTGGGCACTTCTGCTCCAGTCACCCTTGTGCTCAGATCTTGGGCTATTTTTAGAATGTGACCCTTGATCAGATTTCACTAACCTGGGTTACTACCTTGAACTCTTCCATTAATTCATCTGGCTCATCTCTCCCTGGCCAAATATTCTGAGTTGTTAACATCTCTCATCTTAACTAAGTGTCTCCATATCCATCATTACTTTCCCATGTTGGCATCGTCAAAGTTGAAACAACTAAATGTTAGATCTCCCGATGAGCATGATTACTGTTTAATATCTGACTTATCTCTTATTTTTGAAAATGTACCAAAAATATCCTACCTGCTTCTAAAGTGATGGGACCTGCAGGGCATACATCTTCATGGAGCACTGACGACTCCTAAATAGAACTTTATAAGTTCATGTTAGTTCCATATGCATCATGAGATATTTACTTGCTTTGCCAGGGTGTATTATCCTTACTTATTCAAACTGAATTCCATCATCCCGTTTCCCCTGTTTTGTGTTGAGAATCTCCAGATGGATTTACAAACCCTTTGTAGCAAACCCTTTGCTAACCTGGATGAGCTAGTCTTTTCAGCAAACTGCAACTCACTTTCTATGTCTTCAAGCAAATCACTAATGCAGGCTGCCCTTGTAAACCTCCTTTTCTAATTTAGGGAGCGTTCTCTGTGTTTCCTTTTGCTTAGCCATTGTCTATCCACAACATGACTCTGTCCCTTACCCAGTGAGTATTTATTTTCCTTAATCTCTTATGAGGCACCTTTGTCAAAAATTCTCTGAAAATCCACTACATTTTACACATTGGGTCGCCTTTATTTTTATTAACTTTTTCAAATAAATCTAGAGGCAAAAGAATTTTCCTTTTATGGAAGCTGTGCAGTCTTGACCTGATCAGATTATACTTACCCAAGTTCTGTACCTGTTTGACCCATAATTAGGCACCTCCTCAGTTTTCATTCTACTGCAGCTGGGCTCTTAGATCTGTAATTCACAGGATCTTCCTCTGCTACATTTCTAGATAAAGATTTTTTTTTCCTTTTTGAAAAAGTGCTGTTGTATTGACTTTATGGCTTTTGGGAAAAGCAGCTGATGGTTTATGAAAAATACTCTGGATATCTCTGTCTGCCTCCCTCATATTTCAAAGCACACATGGAAGGGGTTATAGCCCAGGCCAGTAATGATTGGGGGAAGATTTTTGAAGAGTGATTGAGATCTTGAACGACTTTCCAGATGTGCCCGATGATGGGAAGTACAGTGACTGGTAGAGCTAACGCCCAAGTGATCTGAGCTTCCCATTCTGATGTAATGACGATCCCATTTGTCTCCTGTATGGCATCTTGGGATGATAGGCCTGCGCCTGCCAAACATGAACCAATACCAAAAAATGCCTCCAAGCTAGATCCGTTGGCCATGGGGGTGACTTTGGGTACTTGGAAACATTCGAATGGGCTAGACAGCCAAGTACAAAAACCTAGGTCGGGAGCAAGCACAGCATTGGTTTTTGTTACTTCTAGTTCTTGAGGGATTGTTTTCAAAGCACGTTAGTGAGACTTGCGGGCTGAAATCCCCTAAATAAATTGGAGTTCTCCTCAGTGCTTTAGATGCCTCTGAAAATCTCCCACTACATATCTTCTCTTTCCCCAGACCTGCCTAGATTCTAAGGCCAGAACGGACCACTGTGATCTAGTCTGACTACCTGCATAATACAGGCCATAGAACGTCCCCAGAATAATTCCTCTTTGAACTCGAGCATATCTCTATCTTGATTTCAAAAATTCCCCTTGATGGAGAATCCCCCACAGCCCCTGGTGATCGTTCCAGTGATTAACTACCCTCACTATTAAACATTTATGCCTTATTTCCAGTATGAATTTGAATAGCTTCACCTTCACTGTTCGCTAGACTGAAGAGCAGTTGTGCCTTTATGCAGTAGGATAGGTTTTTCTTGAGCACTGCACCTCTTGTGTCCCATAATCCTTGTTTTTTCTCAAGCTAGGGGTCTCTTCTGTACCCTGTTGCCTGTCTGCGGCAAACTACTTTTTGCTGACCTTTTGGCAGATTGTGCTCTTCTCCGTTCCTGTTTCTTTCCCAGGAAGGGTATTCAGCCCAGCTGAACTTTGTTCAAACTAGATACACTACTTTCTGCGGAAGAGCTTGAAACACGTCAAAGAAAGTAATAGAGTGGGGGGGGGGGGGGTAATCTTGGGGCTGGTTCCTATAGCACAGTCCTGTTTGGAAAGTTTGTGGTGAATAGTTTTTGAATGAGCAGAACTTCCTTTGTTTGGAACGGAACCCAGAACTGATCAGATGCTTTGCAAATGCTCTAATCTAGCAGATAAAGGGATGACAAAATCCAATGGCTGTCTGCCGAAGTTAGACAAATTCAGGCTAGAAATAAGGCACAAATTAGGAATTTTGTTGCCTGGGTAATGTGGGAGGTCAGATGGGCAGAAGAGACCATTCTGATCTTAAAATCAAAGAGAACGAACAAGTTCTCTGGGAGCCCTGGATGCAAGACATTTATCTTTGATTACTTAATTGCCAGAAGGCTACATCTATTGGTACCCCATGAGCTCTCTCCCATTTGCTACCTCTCCACCCAGAGTGCAATCATTCTGAAAGCTCTTCTCTTCTTGAGTGTAGGAAACAAGGAAAAGTGCTGTAGGGGAAAAAAAAAAATCTCTATTCCCAATCTCCCCACCCCTTCCTTCCAGTGTGGTGGTATGCCAGGGGTGTCTAGTCAATTGGATAGCATCTGCTCTTTCAAAGATATGTGGGGCTAGGAGAAGCCAGCTTTTGTTCTGAGTTCTGATGCCCGCTCTCTCCTGGGTTGGCTCGTTGACCATGATACTGAGGCACGGACTGCAGGGTTCACAGCCTATTCCCCAAGAAGTCAAGGGGTCAGCATGGTACCAGTCTCCCCATATTCTTGTAATGGAGTGGGCACCTCTGGGAATAAGAATTTATTCCCACTGTCTGGCCTGGCAGAGATTTACAATAATTTGGGATTTAAGATGTGTAAGGGGTGATGAATGAAGAATCAGGCTCCCATTCTCTGAAGAGAGATATAAAGTAAAAATGTCCGATTCTGTTTAAAACAAACCACCAACCTGCCAAGCTGCTGTTTTCGTTTTAGACCGCACAGGCCATCTCTCAGCGAGACAGTAAAATGGACGTTACAGCCGCAGAGCTGTGAAAGGAAGGCAAGATCAGATCCTTCCAATCTCAGGGCATGAGGGTGGGTAGGAAGATTGGTCCCCTTCCCTCCACCCCCATCTCTTTCTCCCTTACAAGAGTCTCATTTAGAGATCCTATCTCGGACTTGGCGGCCTTCACACTAGCAAGCAGGGTGAGATTTCAGTTGGCTGGCTGGGTAACGTGGCTTGTGTCTCAGCTCAGCAGGCTCCCGGCGAGAAGGTCAGCAGGGGACTGCCTGCTGCTGTGGGAAGTTCATACTGTTCATGCTTTGGCAGTGCGTCCCAAAGGTAGGGGCTGGAGGCAGCACTCCCTCCATCGTATGGACGAAGGAACCTGAGGCACGGCGTGCAGGAGAGACTTGTTCAAGGCCACAGCGTGTGTCGGTGGAAGAGCTAGGAAAAGAAGCCAGGCTTCGTGATTGCCCCTTCCCCTCCATCCCCATAGTCAGCCCACTCGACTGCAGCTAGCCCTTTTTAGTGGGGCAGCTTGAGATCTGGCTGAAGCAGGGCTGTCAGAGTCTCGCTCCCCTAACTAACCCTGGCACTAGACGTTCGATTGGGGAGCGAGTGGCACTTTGACTGCGTCCTTCCCAAGAGCATGTCCGTAGCTGCCTAGACCTGATGGAGGAACCCAGCCAAAGAGTTCAGCATGACTCAGACTCTGCACTGATCTGGTGCCTCTCCTGGGAAGGCTTTTAATTAAACCTTCTAATGCCCCTGCAAGGCAGCAGGGAAGTAATATCCCCCTCCTGACTGAGAAGAAAAGCAGGGCACTAAATTCTGGCTTGTCCAGTTTTGCCATGAATCCATGGGAAAGCTGAAAATGGAGCCCAGGGATCTCTATTCCTAGTCCCTGCCTTCACTGCCAGGCAGTGCTAGCCTAATCCTCAAGCCGTGCTGTGGGGGCACGCCAGCTGTGAAGGTAATGAAGAGCGGTCCTTGGGGGCAGCAGACCGGTGCAAGCTCAACACTCCTGTGGCCTTGCTGTGACGCTTTCTCAGGGCTCCCAGAACAGTTACCCCTCTGCCTCAGCGAGAGAGCTTTGCTGGAGCTCAAACTTCCACGCCACTCTGTCCACCTCCCCAGCAAACTCCGAGAGGCTCTGCCAGTCTTAACTTTGCCTGGCAGGTAACGTATGTGAACCTCAGTTCCCGAACCCCATGGAGGAGCATTCCTCTGCAATAGCCAGCCCCTATCACTGGACACTCTCGGCAATTATCAAGTCCACTGTCTCCAAAGAGACAGAACTCACCCCAGCCTGGTGGCTCAGCCGAGTATAGCAGCACTGAGATAAAGTTCTAAGAGAACAAGAATCAGTTTATTAATAAAGAACAGAGATTTAATAGACACTGAGCAGAGGTAACAGGAACAGAAAACGGTTTCTCTTGTCTAAAATGTAACAGATTACAATCCTGGTCTCAGGCAATGTCTCACCTACAGTCCGTTCTCAGCATCTTCAAGCCACATGATTATGGGATCCGTATTTCACATCTTCCAAAATCGCTGGTCCCTTTTGTTCCTAAGTGCTGGATAACCAAGGAATCCCCTTTCTTCCCTTGTAGAGTCCAGAAAACTTGGGAAGGTATTCTTTGAAAAGTAAGGCCAGACAAAGTTCCTCTCTCCTCCTCCTTGTTCTTTGGGATGCAGGCACCGAACCCCTTCTTCATCCTCTGGTCAACTCACTTCTTTGATTGGCTTGGTCACTTTGTTTACTTTAGATGCAAATGTACTTTGCTTGCAATCAAGCCATGCTGTTTTCTCATTCGTCTGTTAGCCTGATCTGTGCAGACAGGGAAATGCACGTTCCTTTGGCTAGGGCTGGCTTCTTTTATCTGCTGCCTCCAAAACGTCTGTTTCCAGTACACACCCACAGCTCTTCATACACAACCTGTACATACAGCACACAGTGATATTCATCTCCTGCATGTCACTAGCTTTCAAATGATCCCTTACAACAGTGGTTCTCAAAGTGGGGGTGGGCTTTTTTGGTGGGGGGTGGGGGGCATGGAGCAGGGAACAGAGCCAGTCCAGCATCATGCTCCCCAGAGACGGAAGCAGCCACCAACACCACGCACCTCCTGAAGCAGCAGCCCCCTGCCATTGCCGGGCATGCTGCCCTTGTGTAGTAGGCCCTGTTTTTTTTTCTGAAAGGAGGGGGGGTTGGGGGAATGAGGGCACGATTGTTGGGGCCTGCAGTGCGGGAAGCACCCCTTAACAATTGCGTCTCTTTTCCCCCCCTTCCTCCAAACCCCCCTTTCAGGAAAAAACAGGGCCTACAGCATGGGAAGCACCCCCCTGTGTTTGTGAAATGCCCCCCCTTTCAGAAGGGAAGAGGGGGGTGGGATTCAGAGGAAGGGGGGGGGGCGTGACTGTTGGACAAGTCTGGGGTGGGTGTGCTCCATTTACAAAGTGTGAGTCACCGCCTTAGAGGACATCGTTTGGCTAAATATTCCGACACTGGTCTGTCGGGTGCGTCCTTTGCCGTTTCGAATAAAGGGGCCCGTAAGGTCAGACGTGCACGCGTATGTAATGGGTGGGGTAAGAAAAGTTTGGATCAACGCTGTGACGTAAGTGGAAAACAGCCCATCTGATGGCTTGCTTAGCAGAACCAAGGCCTCGCTTGAGAGAAGGAGCGAACAGGTGAGTGACAGCAAGTCGCAAGGTTGAGCACAGAGGCAAGTGAGAACTGCAGCAGAAAGGTGACCGCTCTTTTAGCATCAGTTTAGGGGATAAGTGTAACCCACGCTTACACGATTAACCCCAGAAATACCATGGTAACTAAGTGATGTAAAGGCTAATAATAGTGAGCTGAATAGGTGAGTAACTAATTAACAGAGGATCCCCAAAGATACAGGGTGTGAAAGCTTAAATAAGGGAAAAGGGGCTGAAATCCTATAACTGTGCGTAAGAAATGGGGGCGTGACACATTATAAAAGATATTCCCATGGCTTGTGCGCTGTGGGAGACGCCAGGATGACAACCATTGATTGTGGTGATGACTGTGAGACTGATGACAGTGGGGAGGATAATGACTGACACTTCAGGTTCCCCCCCAAGGGTTGATGTGAGTCATGCAAGAACACAATCTCTCTCTCCCCTTTGCTGTATTGCAGTGAGTGTGTGATCCTGTTTAGCTTGTTAATTAAAATGGTTAATAAGAGTGAAGGTGCTGGATTGTTTCTTGACGGTATTGTACTTGTTCTGATGACAACTTCACTCCTGTAGCTATTCTGGGGGTGACTGTCTCATTTGATTAAAGTGAAGGTCCAAATGATATATGAAGCTACAGCTCAGATCTCCTGGGGCTGTCCATTCTTCATGGGCGTGAAGCCTGGGATGGCTGTAGCACATAAGGGGTGGCCAAGGTCTGAAGTATTCCTTGTTGGGTGAGGCTGGACAGCCAGGTGTGGTCTGGTGAGACTAAATAGCTGGGCTACTACCGAGCACAGTACCTCTGTCAGCTGTCAGGGAACCGGACCATAGGGTGCGTGTCTGCGTAAGCCAGTTCTCCTGAATAACTTTGATACAAAGGCTGGGGGCTGGCATGTGTCTGAATTGGCTCTGAAATCAACAGCCTGAAGGGAGGCGGGGGGGTTGTGCCACTGGCGTTCTTGTGGATTTCTGCTGGATTCCATAAGTGAGGTTTTCTTGGCGCAGGGATAGAATTTCCTGCATCCTCGCATGCTCCAAATGGCCCCTGCACTTTTAGCTGCCTGCGCTGATGCTGGTTGACCAGGGCAGAGCCGGCCAGCTGCAAGCTCCATGCTGCCTATCTCGGCCAAGCTGGTTGCTGCAGGACGCTAAACAATTTCAGCCAGGTTATCCTGTCGACGATCCTGCTGATTTTCCTTTCTCTGAGCGAATGAGCTTTCTGCCTGATGGCGAGCCAGACCTGCCTGCGTAGCACAGAGGCTGGGGTTTGGTTGGGAACCCATTTAGAGGAAGGATCTTCAGTGTTTCTCTCTCTGGCAGAGTAAATTCTCCTTGGAAGATCTGTCACTGCTGCTGACTCGCTCCTGCTTGTGTGTGTAATAAAATATTTTATTGGATGTTTATTTATATGGTGCCTTTTCATATAGGATTCCTTTGAAGTGCTTTGCAAACAGCAGACCCCCAGCAGACCTGAAATGCAGCCACTTGTGGGTGATAACAAGGGCACACTGTTGTACAACAGTAAAGTTGAAGAGGTGGAGAACATTGTCAAGGACACCGGGACCCTTATATAGAAAGTGCCCGGGGATCTTTCCTGCCCCTTCAGAGCAGACAGCTTGGGGGTGTTGGTTATTTTAAGGTCTTCTTTGTAAGAACCATGCTCAGCAACCTGTCTGGAACACTTTCCAGAAAAAGCAGATTGAATCCACCCTGCTGGTTTCTTGGGAGTCTAAAGTATTTCATACCCGTTGCTTAGACAGCTAAGCCATCCTCTTCTCCCTTGCTTCCACAGAGTGCTGAAAGCCATGGCTGCTGCAGGAGAGCAGATGCTGCAAAAGTCACTTTCATGCAGCGTTTCTCCATAAATTGTGAAATAATTTGCATGCTTCGTGTCTCTGCTCCGAACATGCTGGTGGCTCAGTTTTGTGATTAGTGGCTGAATGTAGCCTGTGGCAAAGCAGATCGCTCAAAGTTCTGGCACAGTGCTTTCCCTTTAAAATAAATTAAACTCCCTTTGCCGACCCAGGAGTCCAAAGCTGCTTCCTGGTTTCGTTTCCAGCTGTATAAATTGGGTGCAGACAGCAAGGTACGCTCCAAGCCATGCTAATGATGCTGAAATCCTGGGGGCTCTGAGCCAGCCTGCGCTCATATGGGTTTAGATTGCACACATGTGTGTGTGTTTAGTGGAAGGCAGCTCAGCTTAATTCGTTCCATAGCCCTCCCATCTGGGTGTGCGTAATTGTGGGTCTTTGTACTCCTCCGGTAATCCTGGGTCGTGCAGTGGAGATACTTTGAGGGGGATAAGTGAACTGGCCTCTATGGTTTTGTCCTGACTATGGCTGTGTTGTTGAAGTCCCCACAGCCAGATCCATGGTCTGTGTAATATGGGATTAAGGCGGCACTCGGGTAACCTTTGGCTCTTCTTGAAGTCTCAGGTTAAGGGGGGTAGTGAGCACCAATATCCACAAAACTGAGAGACGGTGAAATCCTGGCCCCACTGAAATCAATGGCAAAGCACCTGTGAGGCCAGGATTTCCCCTGGAACGTCTGCACTGACTGCCTGTTCACGAAGGCTGCGGAAGAGATCCTGGGCCATGGCCCTCTCTTCTCTGCTCGCTCTGGCTGTGAGCAATCCCAAAGGGGCTGTGCTGGAGCGCAGGTCTCTGTGCCTGGCTGTGAGTCTGATCTGAACGGCTTGCTGTGTTCTCTTGACTTCCACGGAAGCTGTGGGCCAGAGCGATGCGATGCAAGCAGCAGAGCCCGGCCGCCTGGCTGCAGCGAAAAGAACAGACGCCTGTTGGAACAGACCTGGGATTGGGGGAGCATGGCTCTGAGCAAGAGGGACCCGCTGGACTGAGGTTCAGCATGCTGGCTATTGCCCAAGTGTTACGAGTCAAGCCTAGGACTGGACCATGATCAGAGTCAGAGCAAGCAAGAGAGGGGCCGGAATGGGACTGGGCAGTACAGAAGCAAGGCTGGGAACGAGGCAGGATCAAGGCGAGATTGCAGCTGTGGATGGGTGCATTGAGCACTGTTGCTGCTATGGGGTTGACTTCTTCGGCCAGTCGGGCGCGGTGGTCAATCAGGTGGCTCTGCTGTGGCTCAGCTTGCTCATAGATTGCCGGGAGCCTGGACGGATACAATGGCACATCCTCATTCCTGACACCGAGGAGGAAAGATCAGTTACAAAACAAACCTTTGAAATCCGGATGCTCACGAATCGCTCAAAGGCGCTTGCTGACTCTGCTTTGCGTTGCAAGGTCTGTCTTTGTGGCCTCTGTATTTCCGAAATGCTGTGGCAAGAACAAAATGGCCTTTCTTCTCTATTCGCACAGCGGCCACTGATCCTAATAGCAAATGACTCTTGAAGAAGGAGCCCCACCGCTGTAACTTGCCATCTCCTCGGCTATATATTTTTTTCCTCTGCCTCCGATGATTGTGGTGGGGAAAATGCCTTGATTGCTGACAGACGTAGAAGTTGTGGCACAATTGAATCAGTTTCTTTTCAGCACGTAGAATCCCTTCAAATTGTAATCATGGGGCCATTCTTTCCCTTGGGATTTTATTCTGCAGGCAGCTGCAAACTAACACTTCCCCTCCCTCCTGGCCTGGAGCCGCCAGAACCCTCGCTGGCAGGCATCCCCTTGCCACCGCTGTCTGCCAGGCTGTCCCGTGTTGGGAGCCTGAATGCACCTTACGAATGCAGCGTATGGTGGGCCTGCAAACAGGTGTGACCTGCTGGCATTAATGAACTAGCAGGGGTGTACGGCTTGCCCCTGAACAGACTAGGTGGGCATCAGCTTTTGCAGAAGGCCATTGGTGAAGACTGTGGATTAGGCAGGCCATACTTGAACGTGCACTACCCCGATCCCCATCCCCTTCCAAAAGAAGTGGCTGAAGTCCCACTGCTTGACATTGAGACCTACAAATTACCATGTCCCCAGGCACTGCAGAGAACCCTGCACAAACATGGAGATGGCTTAGACCAGCAGAGCTCAAAGTGTGCTCTATAGACCCTTTCTTAAAAACACTTGCTGTCCAATTCCTTGAGCCAGAACACCCTCCCTCTTAATTAGTTTTAAAGAAACTTTGTTGCCCCTTCTGTCTAATTGTTGTTCGGTAACTTTGAATTTGAACAGGTTGTCTGCTTCTTATGACTTCCTCCCCCTTCTGACTTGGCTGGTGCTGATGGGCACTGCTTGGGGTTGTGGCACTGCTTGGGGTTGTGCCTTCTTTTTGATCAGCCTACAGGATGGAGGAGTTTTGCAAGGGGAGGATGTATCCTCTGTCGGGGGGATTCTGGAGGATCCTCGCTTAGGAGTTAAACAAAAAGTTAATAGCATCCTGCTGCTACAGTAGAACCTCAGAGTTATGAACACCAGAGTTATGAATTGACCAGCCAACCACACACCTCGTTTGGAACCCCAGAAGTATGCAATTAGGCAGCAGGAGAGAGAGAGGGAAAAATAAGCAAATACAGTACAGTACTGTATTATACGTAAACTACTAAAAAAATAAAGGGAAAGCAGCATTTTTCTTCTGCATAGTAACATTTCAAAGCTGTATTAAGTCAATGTTCAGTTGTAAGCTTTGAAAGTACCACCAGAACATTTTGTTCAGAGTTACAAACAACCTTTGTTCCCGTGGGGTTCGTAACTCTGAATTTCGTGTATACCAAAGGGAGTGTCTCTCACTCTCTGAATTTCGTGTATACCAAAGGGAGTGTCTCTCACTCACTCTCTCTCTCTCTCTCTCACTCTCTCACACACACACACACACACACACACACACACACACACACACACATCTATCTTATTATAGCACTTTGCTATTCGATTTCTTCCCAGCTTTGCTCTCTCGAGTTGCTCTAGTTCATTTCTTTCGTTAGTCTGAAGCATCTGGCAGTGGCCACTATTGAAATACTGGATACCGGGCTAGATGGACCATTAATCTGATCCAGTATGGGCGTTCTCATGTTCATAATCCTTTCACCTTACATTCTTTGTCTTGTCTTGTCTTTGTCATTTCCTTCCCTCTATCTCTAGCTTCCTCCTCTTTCTTGCTCCTTTGCTCACGTTGTATTCTCTCCCTTCATGAACTTTGTCTCTCCCTATAGACCTTGATTCCTTCATTGCCATTGTAGTGCCCCAGCTATCCTCCTTCCAGCCCCCCTCTGCTGCCCTCTCTTGTAGCTTGGGGCAGTACACCCCAACACTTCTCTGTGTAGCCCATAAGTATGAGTCCTGAACCTGGGAGGAGCTTGGCCACCTCCTACCAGCCCCTATCCCTCCTGCTTTTCCTTGGAGGGAGAAGGACAGCATAGAAATCAGGCTGACTCCTAGCATGGTCCCTCCTCTTCGTCAGAGTCGGCAGCTGGTCTTTCACCCCTTCGTGCAGGCAGCCAATGATGACGTCTTCAGGCTTGTTGGGCTGACCGGGGGAGATGAGGCTGCTAGAAGCACGGGGCTGAGTGGGGCCACGAATCAGTGTGAGCTCCCATTTGGGGCCGGGGCGGGGAGAATTCCATCATGCATTCTTCAGCACTGCCTGACATTTTCCATTCCGTGTTTTTCCTGACACGAAAATCCCTTTTCCATCCAAAGGGAAATGACCGAATTCGACACAAGCTTTTGCGGCTTTTGTGGGAAAACCCAAATCAGGGATTCAACTTTTGTTGAAACTTTTCACGGGGACCAAAAAAAAGAAAAAGTATTTCCCGACTGCACCTCCACGGGAGGGCTCGCTTCCACATGCTGGGCCCATTTCTTTCTGCTTCTGGCCCACGTAGGCTCCCCGAGACATGAGGCAGTCCATTGCCTCTCAAAGCATGTAACTACTTAGCTGGGGTGAGCAGAGGGCGCGATCCTGTCAGCCGTGGTGGCCCCGGGAGCACACAGCAAGCATGAAGCCCGCCTTGGGACTAACTTTGTAAAGCCCTCAGAAAAGGGAGGGCTTGGAGGGGGGGGTGGGGTTTGAACTCCCCAGTTCATCCATTTTTTTAGTCTTTTGTTTCTTGCAACAGAACAAACCTCACAGCTGCAAATAATTCAAACCCTGTTCCCATTGTGTGGTTCCCCCTGTAATTAACAGGCTTGCCTGCCTGAGGATAATTGGAAGATGCCCCCACTCCACCCTCCAAACAATGTAAATCCACCCTCCCCCACCCAAATTAGCCACTTGCCTGCCTGAAGCCAGCTAACTTAGCAGCCGGGCCAATGTGTCAGTGGAAAATTTACTGTGGAGAAAATGAGGGCAGCAAGGCATAATAATAAAACCTATTGCAATTGAAACCCGGCCAAGAGAAGCTAGGAGAGGAGGGCCTGACGCCAGCTGTGGGGGAAAGAATGACTCGGAATGGCCCTGAGCTCATTGCTCTGGAGGATGGGACATGTGTGAGATAAGCAGCTGAACCCCCGAGAGTCGGCACTGGGGCATTTTCATTTGTCTATTGTGCTCGGTGCCGCGTGAACACAGGCATGGGTCATACCACGAGGAGCTCACAATCCTGGTACGCACCTCCCGAGTCTGGGCCTGTGTGTCGTGAGCCCCTGTTGGTTCATTGGGATGGGGGTGGGGGAGCACATGTCCCCATCTCTTAGGAGTGGGAAGGAAGCGACGGGTGTGGGCTCGGTGCAGCGCTGTCACTGGTGCGTGTGGGATTCGGTACTAAAGCCAGGCAGTCCTTCAGGAGGCTGTGTTGCTGGACAGTTCCCAGAAATGCAGCAGGGGAGGGGGCAGGCTATCGCTGCTAAGTCTGTTTTGTTGCTGCTATAGAGGCCTGGCTCTGGCTCTGGCTAGAGGCTTGCAGCCAATTTCGTCTTATTTTTGACTTGCTTCTCTCCCCACCCGCTCCAATGCACTTTGTCATGACTTGTGAGTCTCGCATCTCTGAGATTTGGTCTAGTTCTTCTGTCCCTTCCCCACAGGGTCTTGGAGGTAAATACCAGACACGATCAATCTCAAGTGGGAAAAGGAACCACTCAAAAGTCATGCTGCACTTTGTTCTACTGCACGAGGCTCGTCTTTTTTGTAGCTGCGCTCACATCATGCGTTCAGCTCTAGCAAGTTTTGTTCTTCCCATAAACTTGGAGTGCTGCTGCTTTCCCAGACTCTGGGTGGAGAGCTTTGCCGGAGAGGCTCATTGCTGTTGCATCATGCAGTGAACATGGGGGAGGGGGGGGAGGGGGGAGAGGGAGAGAGGGGGAGACTCTCTCAATCTGTGAGCATTGGTCCTGATTCAGTCACACACTTGCGTGTCCACACTTAGCTATCATTGCATGTTTCAGTCCATCCCTGATTGGTAAAGACTTGAGGCGTATGCTTTGCTAAATAGGAGCCCATGGGCGTAGGGCACTGTGCCGCATTCTGATGCCATGCCTTGACATAGTAAAATATATCTCAAGGTGAGTAGGAGACATGCTGGTTGCAGAGGGATAGTGTCTTGCCTGAAATGTTACTCGCGGATTCTGACCCCACTCATCTAACTTGTCCTCTCTCCCCGTCTCCTTCAAACTTACTTCCACAACTATGTCCTGGTGCTGGTGACCTTATTGAGAATAGTCTAGTCTGTGTACTCTGCTCAGGCTGATTTGCTCCTCGGCTTCCAAACTTTTCTGTTCCACCCCACGGGTGTAGGCAAATCATTGGCTATGGGGGTCACTTAACTTCCCTGAGGGCACATTTTCCATGGCGCATAAACAGATTTTTTGTTATGCACTGAGGCCTCTTCACACAACACTGGATCTGTGACTGCGTGATGGTTAGTGATTCTCTGGCACGTAATGGCATATCTCCCTGGGAGCCGATGGGAATATTGGGGAATGGGATCAGTGGGCTGGCAAGCACACCTCCGCCGCTTTCTTGCTCAGCGTCATGGTGCAAATGTTATGATTTCTTAAGGCTTAGATGCCTAATAGAAGCATCCAGGTTTGAAATGCACCAAGGGGAGCTCACTGGGTGACAGCACGACCTGCCACTTCATGCATGGCATGCTGCTGAGAGGAGCAGCTCATGGCCGCTCTTACTTCCCAGAGCTTTGACTGGGGGGGTGGCGCAGAGTCCATGCCTCTTGCTCATTAACAAACTTCCTGAGGTGCCTCATGCGCATCCTGAACAGCGGACAGCTCCGACCAACCCTCTTCCCAGCCCAAAGCCCAGCCAGTAAACAAATGGCCCTCGCTGCAGCTTAAAACTTGCGTCCGCACGTCGGCTTGGGTAGAAAAGCTCATATATTCTTGTTTCCCTAAATGAAGGATGCACTCAAGCAATTGAAAACAACTTCTGGGACAATCTCGTTCCATTATGTCTAATGGAATTGAGTATATGTGGCGCGCAGTGTGTGCTGATATCTTAGAGAAACAAAGAGGGATTTTCCCATTACTCAGAGAATGGATGAGACGTGAAATGAACTCCTCAGAGGCATTTTCAGTTTGTCACAATAGAACAAAGTGAGTCACATTTGGAGGTTTGGGGAACAAAATGTGTGTTGTTTTTCCCTCTCCTCCCTCCCCCCCATCTGTGTGTGTTTTCTCCCCTTTTTCCATTTTACTAATACATTTGGCAGTGAAAGCTGAAAATAAAGGCACACTTGCTCACACATTTAAAGAGTTGTCACTGCTGTTTGGAATACAAAAAGCCTCTTTTTTGAGCATTGCATTGTCTTTCTGCTGATTGCACTGGGGCTGTTTAGAGAGGAGCTGCTTCCGCTGCTGATCAAATGAGAAAAGTTGCTGTCTTAGGTGCTCCTTCTCTTTCATTCAGAAGTGTTTTGGCAGCTGTGCTGCTGAGCTGTGAATAAAACTTCTCCTTTCTCTGTGTTCGGGAAGGCTCCTCAGCCGGAAGCTGGTGTCAATCATGCGTGCTTGCAAGTCCCTTTGATTTCAAGAGGACTCGTGTGCATTTGTGTGGAGATGGGACTTAACTTCCATATGCCTTCTGTCTCATCTCTTCCTTTGACAAATACAGTATATGGTTGAGGTTTTCAGCACTGTCAACACCAAGTGCTCAAAAAGAATGAGCTAAAAAGAGCCCACATTATCTCAATTTAATTTGCTTTCTGGTTTCTGAGCTTCTAGGTTGTACTCAGCTCATGGTTTTCAAACTTTCCTCTGCAGTCATGAGGGGTCGAAACTTCGTGTTTTTAATGAGAGCTGAGATTCTCTTGATTCCAGCTGCTCACGTGTTAAGAACTCCACCTATCACGAGGCTTGTAATAAAATCAAAAGAATTGGCCATATTGGATTTTCCATTAAGTTTAATTGGTTTAATGGATATGTCTTAATTCTCCGGAGCGCTTGGTAAATCACAACTAGACGTGGTGGGTTTTTTGTTTTGTTTTTGTTTTAGTTTTTTGGTTTTTTGCACATAAACATTTTCCCATTTGGAAACATGATTTCATTGGAAGCAGAAATTTTTCATGGGAAAATTCTCATTTACTAAGCTCTTTGACTTTCCAGTTGGGAGAATTCAGACACCTTTTTGTTGTTGTTGTTGTTGTTTCACAATATCAAATCATATTTAGACGTTCCTGATTCAAAACCTTAAGGAAATTATCCATTTTGTGAAAAAAATTGTATTTTTGCCTTTGTTCCAATTTGGAATGGAAACCAACCTCAAACTTTCCTGCAGAAGGAAAATGCCATTTGCCAGACAGCTCTTATCTCAACCATATATTTTTTTTTACAGTGATTTACACATTTAGTGTGTTCAGCACCTTACAGGGCCCAGTTGTTTCAAAAGTGGCTAGTGATTTTTGGGCACCTCTACAGGATCTCAAGTCGGGCATCCAAAAATAAAGATTTTCAAGAAAGGCTGAAGGCCCACCTTCTGGAAGTCAGGCCTCTATAAGGCTCTCAATCTGGGTCCCCCAAATCACTAGTCACTTCCTCAGATCTCCAGGGGAAAGATTTTCAAATCTAAGGCATAATTTGGCAAAAGCTGGCATAGAGCGATGAGTGTTCCAACAGTAAGATCGTGCCATATGTAGGTGTTGTGGAGACTGTTTCATTGCTGGTGTGAAATACCAGGGGTTTTATTTCTCATTAAACAGTAGTATTTAATTTCCCCCCTATAAAAATGCTGTTCAAAAGTAAATTCCTCGTGTGAGAAATGTAGCTGGAAAGTGCCTGTGTTAAATCTGTTCCAGGATTCATTAGGCTTCACAATGCCTATCTTTGCCCCTGACTTCACTCTGCCAATTGGAGTGCTTCGCCATATTCCTTGCAAGAGGAGGTGAAGGGAAAACCCCATCTTCACTGCTTTCTGTTGATGAGCAGTTCCTGCCTTGCTCAATGAAATCTGCTGCATCTGTGTTGCTGATTAAGAGTTGTCAGCAAAGGCAACATCTCAGTCTTTATGTTTAAGGACTGTTTCCTGATTTAACAGATCAGTGCATTAAAATCCATAAATATTTAATCAGCTGCTAGACCTCCAGAGAAGCTCCTGCAATTATGTCGGACTCCACGTGCGTTCTCTTCCCCTACCCTGAAATATTTGGATAATCTATTTACTAATGACCTCTGTATTCATGCATCCATTTTTCTCAGTTAGTGTCAGGTTCCATTAGAAAATGGAAGGTGGCTGACATTTAAAAGGATGAGAAACCACTTTCCTGGAAGCTGTTGAATCCATGCTTTGGTGGTGGGAGTTTCCAGAGGAAAGGGAATGAGGCATGCAAATCCGTCCGACTTGGGTCAGCGAACACTCAGTACTTGGGTCCTAGACCATTGCTAGAGGGGCGGGTCAGAGCCTGAGTCCTGCTCTGTCAGGTCCAACTCTTATCATTTTGCATGTCGAGCCACAGACCCAAATCAGAATTGCAGTATGGACGCGTTAGCACAGCTGTGAATCTGGGATCCAGCAATTATAAAACCAGGTTTGCAGTGCAGTGTGGATGTCGATTATGGGCTTGGAAACACTGAGTCCACAAGCCCCCGACCCCCAGAGGTGGGTTTAATGTGCAGAGTAGACATACCTGTAATGTATAAGCCATTCAGCCTCTCTTGTCTCCTTGAAGGTCCTGCAGTGTCAGGCTGTGGGCATGGCAGTAGAGGGGGTTGCATTGTACCCAAGGGCTTGTGAACGTCTGTTGTGCCTGCAGGCACACGTCCAGCCTAACTGGGATGTGTGTGGAGTATGGTGGAGGGGAGCCCTTTTGAGTGTCAAGTGACTTGCTTGCTGGCGTTGTCTAGCACTGCTGATGAACTCTTGTGCTGCTGTCTCCTGGTGCATCACCTGTGGTGTATGCTGTGCTGGCCTTTCCAAAGCAAGGATTTGACCTGCTGCAGGTGCAGCTGTGAGACCATCTGGTGCAGTGATGCAGGCTGAGACTAGAGCTGCGTAAATAATGGATATCTTGGCTTGCTGGCAATTCCGAAAAATCGGGAAAAGTCGTGTTGGGTTGAATGTTTCGTTTCAATTTCAAGCTTTATGGGTTTGCCTGTTTTTAATAAGATTTGAAGACACTTCAAAACAGTTTGGAACCAGTACAACAACGTTTTGATTTTTTTTCTCCTTTTTTTGTTGTGGGCAGAGACACAAACAATTTTTGGTGAAAGTGCTATGAATTCATGAAACATTCTGGAGTCAATATTTGTTCTCCATCACTACCCCCCCCCCCCAACAAAAAAATCATCTAACCAATGTCCACCAGCTTTAGCTCAGCCCGACTGGAGCTGTGTTCTCATATCTTTACACTTCTAGAAAACTGGATGCAGGGCAGGCAGGGAGCCATAATTAAAACCATACCTGAAACTTCATGAAGAGGAGCTACAGAATCAAGAGCGGGCTCTGATACAGTGCTTTTCATCAGTGGATCTGGTTGTGTTTTACAGATGGGGAAACTGAGGCACAAGAGAGGTGATGTGACTTGCCTAAGGTCACTCAGTAGGCCAGTGGCAGGGCCGGGTACAGATCCCAGTCCTCCTAAATCCCAATCCTGGGCTCTAGCCACTAGGACACACTTCCTCTTGCTACTCGTGAAGAGCGCCTCATCAGCAGTTCTGTAGTCCCAGATCCAGGCAGCCATGGCAGCTTTGCCAGGCCATGAAGTTGCTTCGTTTATATCCCTCCACAATCCCAAGCATGTCGTCGGGGCCTGCTGTAACTCTCTCCCCAGCCCTGGTCCGCCCTGCTGTGTAGGGACAGACTTCTGGTGCGTAGAGGGGAGTTGGGTCTTGTGCCTCTCTGCTGAGGCAGCGAGCAAGATGCCATTTAAGACAGAGGGCGTTTGACGTCGGCGTTGCCCTCTAGAAGCAGGGCTCACCCCGTTGGCAGGTCTCACACCAGCCTTTAAGGTCGATCAGATAGCGGTGGCTTCTAGATTAGTCCCAGTGGTGTACCGAGGGGGGGCCAGGCCCTTGGGCACTGTCCTGAGGGAGGCGGGGGGGAGGGGGGAGGATGCCGGGCCAGCCCCTCATGATGCACAGGAGGCGGGGGTGAGTGCAGGAGGTCTAAGGGGCACCCCTCAGCGCTTCCCGCCTGCATGTCATGAAGGGCTGTCCCAGCCCCCCTCTCCAGGCCGGGGGTGAGGCTACGCAGTCAGGTCTGGTGCCGGGCTGTGGGGCCGCAGTGGGAGAGGCGGGCGGCGGGCAAGGTGGTGGTGGGGGGGGGGAGGGCAGTAGAGCCAAGCCTGAATTTGCTCCCCTCCCTGGGGCAGCTGAGGGGGTGGTGTGAGGTTTGGGGGGAGGGGTGTAAATGTAGGCCTGGCCCACGGGTGCCGGAGACCCTTGGTATGCCACTGATTAGTCCTAGTTTGTGCTGGATTTAAACCAACTGCCTAGAGGAGAGAATCCCTTCTTCACAAGCCGCCTCATCTGACTTCAGGTGAGGAGGCAGTGTAGCCTGGTTGATTAGGGCATTGGACTGGGAGACTGGAGACCTGGGTCCTAATCCTGACTCTGCCACTAACATTCTGGGTGGCCTTGGGCAAGTCACTTCTCCTCTTATCCATCCCGTCCTGTGTCTTGTGAGTCGTCAAAAGTGGCCCCCTTCTTTGGGCTTCCCAGTGTGCCCTGCCCCCTTGCTGTAGAATGTCCTCTTTTGGGCAGGACCTGTCTTTATTGTGCGCCTTCCACGTTGTGGGTACTTCATGAATAATGAGACAGCAGTCGCTTTCCCTGAAGCGGGCCTGCCTCCCACTACTGAACTTGTGCCCGTCTCTCCCTCAGATGGAATTATTTTCAAAGAAACAAAGCAAAATGCAAACAGCATAAGACCAGGTGCCTTCAAAAAGAGAGGATCCTTGCCCACCCTGGGAGCTCACATGCCCAGCTAGAGTAACAACACACTGTGTGTGGTACCTGATTCTCTGTGTTTCAAAACACACATACAGAAATGTCTGTCTTTTTAAAGTGACAGACCCCCAACCACCCCACATGCCCATCCTCCCCCCAGAAGACGCACTTATGATATGATGCTCTTTATCTTCAGCATTTTAACTCCTTTTTTTTTTTTTTTTTTTTTTTACAAACTGCTTCAGGGTCTTGGCTCACCTGTCAATAATTCACAGGAATAAGCAGTGGAGATAATAGTAAGAGTGTGTGGGATGGAGGTAAACTTCCCTCTGAAATGTGGGGAGTACTCATTAAGGCAGTATAGTTGAGAAGTACGACAGGGGAGAGTGGGGTGTGTGTGTGTGTGTGTATCTGTTTAATGTTCTCATTTTAATCAGTCTGAGGAGATGGACCAGAGGATGCCTGTGAACAGAGTGGCAATCTCCATCATGCCTGGGATTTTTTCCCCAAGGGATCTCTGTAGAAAGGGGTTGCATATCACACATGCCTCTCTGGAAGAGCTGTTGCGACCCATTGTCAGTTTATAATACGAAACTGTTATGACCTAATCTAGATTTTTCTGATTAGGAATTGTTTGCCTAGTTGCATGGTTTAAAAAATCTGTCAAGCGACAAGATTGGCTTTTTTTAAATAAGTGGAAAGCCTTTTGCCTAAAGTCAGGGCTAGATGCTTGCGAATCTGCATTCCTGGACAGTGAGCTATTTTCTGCTTAGCGTGAGCTATGCCTAAGAGAGATGAAGATGTTTCTATTTGACCTTTCTTTCCCTTTCCTCCTTAGCCAGATTGTTTGTGTTGCAGTTGCACTGAGAGGGCCCAGCAGAGATCAGGGCTCTGTTCTGCTGGAGGCCATAACTAGGGTGACCAGACATCCTGATTTTATAGGGGCTTTGTCTTACATAGGCACCTATTACCCCCCTCCACCCACTGTCCTGATTTTTCACACTTGCTATCTGGTCACCCTAGCCGTAACACACGAGAGAGTCCCTGCCCCACAGAACTGCCAGTCTTAAATAGCCAAGGCAGACAAAGAGGAAGGAGAGGAAACAGAGGGCTGTAGTGACTTGCTCAAGACCAATGGCAGAGCCAGGAATAGGACCCATCATTCTTGAGTCCAGTCCAGGCAGTTTTTGCACATGGCAGCACATAGACAATATGATTTTTTTTTTGCAGGGTGGGGGGGTGGGGAATTGGGGGAATGAAGACCCCAAGCTGAGAACTTGTGGGCAAAGACTTTCAGGCCGAAGCTAGCACTAGATCTTTCCCCTTTCCAGCTCTCTGCGCTGAAAGGAAACAGCGATGCCGGCTGTCCGAGTGTGCCGAACTCAGCTGCGTGGTGACTTATTGCTCTGTTGACTGCACACTTGTGCTGTTTGGGTTTTTTTCCCTGTTGTTTGTTTTGAAGATTTCTGGGGCTGTTTGCCTGAGTTATGGAAACAGACAGGCCTTGGAACAGCTGTGTTGGTGATAATCATGGGGGCTCTGTTTAGCTGGCAACAGGCTGTTCCTTTCTCTTGCTCACGGGATGGCTATAATTGCTGGTGAATCTAATTATCTTTATTTTCTGCTTAGCATTTATCCATTTACCTACCTCTGACGTTTTTTTCTTTGTTTCTTCGCTCTCTAGGTGCTCATTGTTTCTTTTCCAGGGACAGGGTTAAAAGGCAAGCCAGAGGGCTGTGTGATATGTCAGATGGAGCCAATGGAACTGAGCTGGGCTTAAATTTTTGCCAATTTGAGTGTAAATTGTCTCTCTACCGCCCCCCCCCCCCATTGTTTCCAGGATATGGAGTCAGTCTGCAGAACGCACCAAGGTTCTAACAGTGCCATGGGCACGTGAAAGCAGGAATTGAAGTGTGCTTGTGTGTACATTATTGGTGCTTTTCCAAGCTCTGGCCTCAAAATAACTTCTGCCCACATGAGCTGTCACCTTCATTCTCTGATCCACCCTATCTCCTCTGTCTGGCATGTTAGGGGCACAGAGATCGTTCTAATGTTGACGATTAGTCTGTTGGTCATTGGAGTTAGCCCCTGGGGAAACAAATGGGGGGGCAGGCGATACCCCTCAGAGCTCTGATTTCAGGCTCTGCAGATGCAGTGGTTATGCTGGGCTCGCACTTTTGAGGCCATCTGAGAAACTGCAGCTGCTAGAGACTTTTTTTTTTTTTTTTAAACGATAGTTAAGTTTGTGGAGAGCAAGGAGGCCGTGTGGCAAAGGTGTGGGGGTCGTGCTGCCATGTACTGGCCCAACCCCATCAGTGTACGTAGGGTGAAACAAGGGGCTGTACACCAGCGCGAGTCATCACACGGAGACAAAGCCCACCAGAGCGTGCTCCTTAGAACCCGGTAAGCGAGGCCCTTCGCTCAGGCAGACCTGCCCACTATGACGCTTTCGTTGCTCTGCAGGAAGATTTTCCTTCCCCTTCGCCTGCCTTTGGCTCTCCTCTAGGACTTGAGCAGAGCTGGTACCCAGGGGCAGGGCCCGGTGGCAACCATCTGATCCCTGAGTCGGTGTAGCTGTCTGAGCCCGGGGGGGGGCCCTGCAGCCCTTTGATCTGACAGCCCGTCAGAGAGCAACTGCTCCTTGTCCCTTTGCAGCTGTTGAACCCAAAGGACAGAATCACGCAGCGTTTTCAGTTTCCTACCTGAAGAAGTGTGTACCTTCCCTCGCACGCTGCTCTGCCACTCACTGGGTCCCACCCATGGGCTTTTGCACTTAATAGATATTAGATTTCCCCCCAGGTCCCAATTCTTGAACACATGCCTACTTTAAGCATGCAAGTGCAATGGAGGTCGTTGGGCGGCCTGTTCCCGTAGGTCCAGTTGGCAGTTACGATCGTGCCTAATGCATACAAAGCACAGGAAGTGACTAATTGGCATAAATGCCTTTGCTCTCCCCCATGTGCCTCCTCTGTCCCTAACCCTCCCCCCACAGATCCCCAACAGCAAACCCCCAGGCCTTGGCTTCCATTCTTATCCCTGGTTGATAGAGAGGGAAACTGACACACACAGGTGAAACGACATGCCTTGCATCACTCAGCAGACAAATGGCAGAGCCAGGAATAGAACCCAGGTCTCCCAAGTCACGGTCCGTGTGTTTAGTACTATACAAGATGGAAAGTTGAGAGGTCCTTGCCTCAAAGAGCTTATGTCAGATGAGTCTCCTTTCACCTCCCCTCCTTTCTTTGGGGCAGGCGCTCTGAAATCTGAAACTGCTGAACTTTCAGATCACAAAGGTTAGTTTCTCTTGCGTGCCAGTTGAGACGCACGCAGCCAAAGACCTACCAGAAGGACATTCTGCCAATGCTGGATGGTGGTTTTTACCCACACAACTAAATGCTCAGAGCAGAGAGAAACTAACCAGGCGGTGTCCGTCTCCACTTGGATTGGCTGTCTCTAAACATCATACGTTTGAACTCCAAGCATGATAAGCTTGTGCTGCGTTCTCCCAGAGGGAGACAGTGCCTTGAGTATCGTAACTGATCATAATACTACAGCATCTATAAGAGCTTTCATCTCTGGATGACAAAGCATGTCAGCAAAAATGCTATGCCTGTGGTCAGGTGCGGGAGATGAGAGGTGAAGTGACTTGCTCAGCTGCATGCAGTGAGTTAATTGAAGAGCTGGATGTGGAATCCAGGCCTC
Source organism: Emydura macquarii macquarii (assembly GCF_026122565.2). Classification (NCBI taxonomy): domain Eukaryota; kingdom Metazoa; phylum Chordata; order Testudines; family Chelidae; genus Emydura; species Emydura macquarii. Next base: position 14,629,993 of record NW_027130828.1, read on the forward strand.
CTAACTCAGCCTACTGCCTTTTCCACTCGACCGCACTGTCCCTTGCCCAGGAGGCAGGTATGCTGCAGGTATTGGTGTGCTGTTTACAGACTGGACAGTTGCAGGAGAGTTGTCCTGTTCTCAGATCTTGCACTGCTTTGCTTGCACGTTATCTCCATGCATTGCGTCAGTGCCTGGTCTTCCAGGGGAGTCCATCTCTCAAGATCTTTGGAAACGAAGCTCTAGGAATCATAAAAACATCTAAGTGCAAGGTAATAGTCCTAGGCACTAGCTCGGTGGTTCCCACATTTAACTGGCTCACATACCACCTGCTTAAAGAATTGTTATGAAGTGAATTGGTGGAACATCAAGCTCACGTACCACCAGGGGTATGTGGACTGTAATTTGGGAACCCTTGCACTAGCTCTCATCAAGGACAGATGCGTTACACTGCAGTGGGTTAGAGGACAAGTCGCCCTTGAAGTTCTGAGATTGACCATGTTCGGATTTCTTTCTGGAAATGACACCTCCACTTTGTCACTGTTCCATAATTGCAAAAACTACTTATCTGTCTGACTTCCCCGCTGAAGAGACAAGACATGGGGAAAATACAGGCAGTGAAGTCGAGGAGGATCTGGGGTAATGACTGAAAACTGGGTTTATAACACTGTGTCCTCTAATGAAAGTTGTGAAGTCTCTGTGACAGCACATAATTATTGAAGCGGCTCAGTGGAGTGTGGCCCGATGTCCAGAAACGTGTGATTTCTGAGCTCCATGCTACTCCGGTGTGAGACCACAACAGCTGTCCTGCAGCTGTGCAGGTTCTCTGCCTTCCCCTGCGCACATTGATGGTTACTGGGCACTACCCGCTGTCCGGGAAGGGATCCGGCCCTGCACGCGTTTTAGTCCCAGATCAGCGGGCCCTGTTGTATGTTTGAATGGAGCCTCTTTGTTGAGCATCAGCCTCTGCTGGTTAATTTCATGCTCTGTGCTCAGGGATCAATGGCTCATTCTTCCCAAGACTTGACTAAATACACTTGAATTCCTAGAGCTAACCCCTGGCTGGCCAGTTAACACACACTGGGAGGGAAACCTCTCTCTGCAGCTGATGCACCAAGCTGGTTTTGCTTTCCTTCCCCACCCTCCTCTCTCCCCATTTCTTATTTATTAATGGTTTAGTGCTGGTCTAGGAAGCGATTCTTGGTGTTGAGATGCTTGTAGCTGCAGAGCCGTAAGGGTTAGAAAGGAGCTGTGATCCATGTCTGCTCTTGTCAGGGGCAGGGAAGCCATCAGACTTTGGCGATTTGCTTTCGTGACCCTGATTTGGTTTCTTGTATCGGGTCAAACCTGGCTGTTTTATTTTCCACCTGCTGCAGAATTGATATTGGTTCTCCTGTTGTTTGCCCCTCCCCATGGTCAGATTGTACAGATGGTGACAGGGGCATGGGAATGGTCAGATGTGGCAAAACATAGACTAGATCCTGAGTAGGTGCGTTACAGCTCGGCCCCATCCCCGCTCTGCTGCTATCTGGTGGGAGGAGGGGAAGTTACCACCCTTGGGTCCTTTGCCCATCTCCCCCTTCTCTGGTTTTCGGAGAGGTTTTCATTGCATGGGCTTGCATGGAAATGGCAGCAGTTTGAATCCCATCCAGTGAGCTGTAAAGAGCTTCAATGGTTGCCAGTCTGGAACAGAGCGATGATCCATCTAGTCTGGTGTCCTCTCTCTATCAGTGGTCAGCGCTGGATGCCTCAAAGGAAGGTTAAAAATTGTTAGAGTGCATATTGCTAGAATGGTGTATATCAGACGATCTCTATGGCCACCCTCGCTATGCTAGTGGTAGGATTCCTCCCCCACCCCTGTGCCATAACTCCAATGTTGCCTTCCCCTGCTCAGCTTTTGGCTTGCCAAAGCAGTGGCAGAGTGAAAGGGGTATGATTCATGTCCCTTTCACTGCTGGCCACAAAGTAGTGACTAATGGTAATAAAAGGGAGTCGAGCTGTGCTGCTGAGTGGGAAAGCACTGAGCTGAAGCACCAGTGCTCATCTGCAGACTCAGGAAAACAGCACAGCTCCAGTTTGCATGTGGAAGGTTTTCTTCATGGCCGTGAGGGCTAGCAACTTCACACTTATTTTACTGTAGAACCTGAGTGTTTGTCTTTGCTGCCCTTCACCAGGGTGAGTTTCCTGTTTGCCTCTGGTGAGGAAATTTTGCAACCCCTGCCTAAAACTATAGCATTGGAACAAACCATGTGTGTGAGGCAAATGAAGATTAGTGCTATTAAAAACAATTAAGACTCTCTCTGCCTGTAATGGCAAATGCTTGTTGAAGCTTCCGGGGGTGATTTTCCTTTCCATCTATTCTAGATTGTGGGCTCTCCAGGGTAGGGACCTGTTTGTACAGTGATTTGTAAAAGCTACTGCTACAGAAATCGTAAGTAGCCTGTTCAAATACCTGAGGGTAACACTGCCAGAGGGTGGTAGCTCGTGAATCCAGTTCATCTGACTCAGTCTCGTGGGTGTTGAAACTGTTGTCCTCCTGCATCACTTACCTCTCAATCCAGCAGAAGGCTCCTTCCCTCTCTCTGCACCCCCAGAATTAGAATCCACTTTTTGCTTTTAAGTTCGATTGCTAATCACTGCCACTAATCTCGTGCTTCCGTGTGGCGAGGCCTCAGCATGCCTGTCGAGCATGTGTGTGTGCATGCGCTTAATTTATCCTGACCTGCCAGGTAATAAGAGTTTTGTATGAATGTTAAATAATGAAGTTCTGGAATGCATTGGCTTGAAAAATAAACTGCTTAATAGGCAGAACACTAGGGAGCTTCACTCCCAGACTGGAGTCATTACACTGTCTCTGCACTTTGGCAGTTCTTGCCATTAACAACTCCCCTTTCCCGGCTTCCTGACTGAGTTTAATCAATGCCCATGGAGAGAGGAGAGGCAGCGGGCATAGTGCATGCAGTGCCACACCATTCGAATGCAGAGTTGTGGGTTATAGGAAGCATGGGAGAGGCTATTCCAGTGGTCAGAAGGGTAGCACGTCCTGCTAGGGACTCTGCTACACTGGAAATCATCTGTGAGTGCGGGCATTCTTCCTGGGGGAGTGCAGTGTTAGTCTCTCACTCAGGGTTCCGGAGACTGCCCACAGGATGGGATATAGCATGGACGGCTGCCCTACTCTGCCCTGCCTCGGGGCCTCACCCTGAACCAGAGAGACCAGTTCTAGGCGTGAGAGGGAAGCTGAGCCTGAATGGCCCATCAAGTCCTTAGTCTCCGAGACCCACCCATTGTGAGCTGGACGGAGGCTGCAACGCGTTGCTCATGGTCCATCCAATGACCGTTTGTAGCTGCTACCAAGCCCGCTCAGACTGAAAAAGAGTCAGAGGTGGAACTTGCTGTAGCAGTGCGCCATCAGGGGCTCCTCTGCCCCTGCCTCCTCCTGGCTCACAAACCCCTCAGACAGCCTCCAGTTCAACAATCACCGGTGCAGTTTATTCACAGCGTGCAGTCCCACCATCTTCATACTGGACACAGCTTGGGCTAGCTGCCTTAGTGTCGGCTGGCCGGCCGGCATGCAGAGCCTCTGCTCCCTTTCTATCCTCTGGCTTTCCTCCCTCATTTCCTTCGCCTGGGCCTGTATATATCCCCTAGCTAATTAGGCTGACAGCTGCTTCCAATTCACCAACCAGGTACAGGTGTCTCTAGCCAGCTCCAATTTACTTTGCATAATTGGAGCTGGCGTGACAGAGGCCTAGCTAAGCACCTGCCCAGCACTCTGTCACACTTGCCCAAGCTTCTTCCTCTCCTGATGCCAAAATGAGGACACATTCACAGTAGATCGGACCATCTTTGTAAGACGATTGCCCCTGTTCTCTCATGGACTTTGGTCACCGGTGAAATGGTTAGCAATATTGACATTGAAATGCTTTTCATTAGGCTAGAGTTAGCATCTCGTGCAGATGAATGGGACAGTTGACAGCTGTGGGTTATTGCTTCAGGCTGTCTGTAGACCCAGGCTGATATTGCAGCATTGGTTCATGTTTCTAAGGTTTTCTTCACAACCATAGGGGCCAGAGGGGAGGGAAAAAAACCCTCTCATTTAATTGCAGATAAAAGCAAGAATCTGAAGCATGAAATTCAGCCATCAGGGAGAATACTGAGTCACCATAGGGCAACCTGTTATCAGTCTAGGCTTGATGTGAATCAGTGACCTGGAGGAGAAAAGTCCTATGTCCCACTACCCTGAGAAATCCATTCCTTGAGCTCCTTTGTGCGTCACACTGATCACACTATTACTTTCTGAGCTGTGGAATGGGCGCAATGTTATTTCTTTCTCCCCCCTAATCTTTATGCACTCTAATGAGCTGTGGTGGGTGGCAACTGTAAATGAAATAGACAGACCGTTCTTGGAAGATTGTGTCCTTTTGAGAGGAAGCTGGGTGGAGTTGGGAGATGAGAGGAGTTCTTACAGTGAAAAGATCTGGTTTGTTTCAGTTGAAAGAGTTTTAAAGGGCTTAAAAAAGAAACAAAAACAAAAAAACCCACCAGTCTGGCTGCACATTTATGTGAGAGCTGCCTAGTTTATGTAGCTAAATAGCCCAGTGAGCTATAAGGTTAGTTTCATTAATTTCCCTAAGCAGCGTTTTCAAACTGGCTCTTCATTTGGAGGGGTCCGTGACTGCTGCGGGGCTCGACTCTGGAACATCTCCCTAGTAGGGTACCACAGGAGCAGACTGGTTCTGTGGAGCGGGATGAAAGTGCCTGCATCGAGACAGACCTCCCTCTGCCAGCCTCCCCACTGTGGCGCAGGTGAACTCTTGTTTCTGATTATTCCTGCTATTTGACCTCCCCTTCCTAAAGCGCACAGGAGCTCTCGTCCCCCCTCTGTTATTGAGGATAGACAATGCGGGCAAATGACTTCCTTCAAAGGCCAATGCTGCTGCATTGCTCCTCCATGGGAGAGCACAGGTGCTTGGGTACCAAGGACTCCTCACCTTGCTCCACTATCCATAACGGAGCTCAGACAGGCCTGGTCTCTAGCTACGTATTCACATTTGTGATTGCAAAGAGATAGGTACTGGAACACTCAGGTTCTTCCTCCCATGCACTGTGTGGAGCTCATCAATAAGATACTGTAGCGACCAATGGAACAAAGGACATGGATGGCAGTGCTTTATAGACAGCAAAGAAATGTTTGAAGGTGTTGCGGCTAGATTCTCCGAGAGTTCAGGGCCTGATTTTTAAGTGCCTCGCACCAACAATTAGGGTCAGATTTTTCAAAAGCATTCAGCATCCAGCATTTTGAACTGCAAACCTGATAGGCGTGCTCTTGGGGACTGAAATACTTCTAATTATACACAAAATTACCTTCCTCTTCTTCTTGAGAATGAATTATTTGAGCTACTAGTTTTGCATCTTGGTTAAACCATGTGGAGAAATACCCCCCCTCCCCACCTCCAAAACAGCCTTGTACCTACAGTCCCAATGGACCACAAATATGTCTGACTTGGCTTTGATTGCATTATTTTATCTGTCACTGAGATATTAAAAACGTAATTAAAAGATGTGTTTAAGTCTGATGCACCTGAATTTCGTTCACCTGGGGAGTGAAGTGCTGGGGGCTGACGCTGAAATCTGTGTTGGTCTTACTAAAGCAAGCAGTGGTTTGTCAGTGCACAGGTTTGGTCCTTATCTCAGTATCTTGTTGTCACTGGTCTGAAAGAACAGGCATTTATTTAAGTCACATCACTCCTGAGCCTGTGAATACTTGGTATTTATTGGACACTACTGATTTCTAGAGCTGGCTGGGAAACAACAATTCAATTTCCTGACAATCTTTGAGCTTCCCAAATTTGCTTTTGTGCTGCATAAGAATGAATTCAAAAACCTTTTGAACATTTTTGAGAACCAGAATTGTGTCCAAATATCCGTTTCCCGGATTGGAAAGGTCAGGCTTTGTATTTGGGTCGCTTCTGACCAGCAAGTCCACCCTGGACGGACCTCGGGTACGTCCCATCCAAAATTTCATCAACCTCGATGAGCTCTCTCTGAAACGCGTTGGCTTGGATGAAAAGCACCTTTAGACTAAAATATGTTGTGACTAAAACGATCAAACCAGCTCTACTGATTTCCCTCACTCTGCCCGGCTAGTGAGAAATGGTTCATGTCAATTTCCCTCTTGTTTCAGCCCTCATTCATTTACCCCCGGTGTTAATGAGGCCCACTCCTCTTCATTTCAATATGCAGCAGATAATTAGAAAATTCCATTCCAAACCCTGCAAAATCCTCCAGACTTGGAACTGAAAAGTAACCAACAAACAACCTTGAGATGACTTCGCACGTCCATGGAAATTAAAATTAACTGGACTGATTTGACTGGCCTGAGGCGAAGAAGGAATAAAAAAATCTAACAATTGAGCCAGGAAAGTTTTGTCTGTCCCAGGTGCCCAGAGAATTAGCATATGTATCACTTATAAATGCTCCAGCTCCGGGTTCGGGAAAATTGTCATGTTCTCAGAAAATAATCTTGGGATGTGTTTTGAGATGCAGTTCAACCATGAAAGTATAATGTAAAAGAACATGTGACACTTGGAGGCAGTATTTTAGTGATGAGAGCAGGGTGCTGGAGGGGCAGCTCCTGGGTTCTTCTCTGCCCTGACTCACTTGGTGATCTTGACTGTGTTACTAAATCTCCATGTGCTTCATAATACCTGCATTGTGATGATTTTATTTGTATTCCAGCAGCGCCAAAAGGCCCCATCTGAGATCGGGCTTCATTTTGCTAGGCACGGTGCAGAGTTTTTGCTGCAAAGTGCTTACAGACTAATTAGATGAGGCAAAGGGTGGGAAGGCGTCATTATACCCCTTTGTAGTTGGGGTGGAGAGGTGCAAAGAGGTTGCCCAAAGTCACACACTGAGTCTGTGGCAGAAATTAGATTTGAACCCAGATCTCCTGAGTTCTGCTCCATGCCCCATCCACAAGACCACTGTCATAGGGGCAGGTAAGTAAGGGCTGGAAGGCACTTCAGGTGTTACAATGAAAGACTGATCAAGTGCACAGGCTCATTGGTCATGGTAGATCCCAGACTTTCATTTAGAACAAGCAGATCCCCAGAATCTCCCTGTTCTGCCATAATGTCATGTTGGCAAGAGAGTAAAGGGGACAGTCTTTTGAGCTGCTTTCATTTTCTATGTAGCCCTTGAGTTTAAGACAAGTCAATGCTTGGCCCTCACTTCTTGGGAGGTGAAACAAGACCAACGAAGAGAAGACGACTGGTCGTCAAAGACACTGTGTCTGTCGTGCACCAAGGTGCTGGTTCTGCTAAGCTGCAGTGGGGCCCAGTGGCTAGCTCCCCACGATGTTAGGGGTAAGGGTATGGTGAGCAGCGCAGCGCAGATGCAGGCTTGGAGCACTTTGATGTTCATGTGTGCCTAGTGAAGGGACGGTTGGGATTCGCACAGAAGCCCAGGTATGTCAGTGCCTGGCCGGTTAGCTGACCGCTTGTCAAGGCATTTGCAGTCTTTCTCTCCTCTGTCTTGGCCAAATGAGTTAGAGATTCATCTTCTCTTTCATGCTGGTCTGATGGCCCAGGCCATGCTGGCCTTTTTCACACCAGGTATAGCACAGGGAGTGTCAGTGCCTCTCGTACACAGCTTCCCCCATATGCCTCAGCGCCGATTGCTGGGGATGAGGAGAATTAGGCCTCTCCTGGGATTGCCCCTAAGGCTGCCAGTTCAAGGGTGTGGGGGTGGATTTAACCTTCTGGCTCTGAACTGAGACCATCAGCCCATTTCACACAGGCCACCAAATGGTCATTGGGTGGTGATGTCTCTTGCATTGTTGCTGCAAATTCCTGATTCTGAGAGTCCAACTTGGTGATAAGGTCATCTCCCGCACCCCCAAGTCTTGCAGCTCCCTTCTCCAAGGCAGCTTCACATTTTACTCTGACTTATTTGTTGTCTTTATACCTGGGCAGCAGCATTATCTCGAAAAGGAAGTGTTTTAGAGCTCTGTAATCCCTGCTGGTCCATCCTAATTACTTCCCTTATCTATCTTCAGGAGGGCAACTTTACCGTGGCAATTAGGGTGGGATTGACGAGGCTTTCTTAATAATTCAGTGTTGTCAGGCAAAGAGCAGGAAGGAAGGAGGAGGGGAAGACAATGAGGGTAGGGCCTGTGAGGGAATGGAGAACCAGCTAGCTCTCTAGAGCGATCAAATTCAGCCTGGAGAACAGAGTTCTGGCTACGAGTCCACTTAATTAAGAAATTGCACAGTTAGATTCAAGAGAGGGCAAGTGATGTGTCACAGCATAACTGATCCAAAATAGTGTAGTCTGGCTATTGTATTAAGGGGAGCATTTGACACTCATTAGCAATATAGCATCCAGGCTTGATCACTAGAGGTGTCAGCCACCTACAGCTTCCATGGGCGTCAGGTGGAGTCGTGGGTACTCGACTCTTCTGAAAATCAGGCCTTTCATCTCCTGCTCCTGGGGGAATTCTGCACCAAACCATTAACCATTCTCTGCACAATATTTTAAAATTCTGCAAAATTCTGCATGTTTTATTTGCCAAAATAACACAATATAATCATACCAGTTTCAATTATTTTGTTAATTTACTTCAAAATACCTGTCAGCAAGTATGTCTGTAGCAACACAGACAACAGCTGTGCCTAGATTAAAAAACATTTAATTATAAGACGTGTTTAAGTCTGGTGCACCTGAATTTCATTCACCTGGGGAATGAGGTGCTGGGGACTGATGCTGAAATCTGGGAAAGATTCAGGGCCAGTACTGTTTTCTGACCAATAGATTCCTTACTGGGCATATTAATACAGAACTTTGAGCAATAATTCCTTTAAACTACACTACAGACACGTATTTCCCGCACCCCTCAGAAGCGGTGCAAAAGTTTGGGGGAGTTGGGTAATGGAAGAGTTGGAGGGGAGGGAAGTAACTGCTGGGAGGAGCCTGGGAGTGAACCTGCAAGGCTGTTGAGTGGGGGGCTGGGAGACGTATTGAACCGTTTTTTGGATGGTGGGAAGGGGAGGGATTGTTGGGGAGTTGGGGAGCCTCCCCCATGCAGACACTGGCTGACTCCTAGCTTCTCCCATTCGGTCAGGCACATCTGCCCCATCCCCATGTGTCCCTGCACCCCTACTCAGCCACTCCTCTACCCCCATCCCCATGTGTCCCTGCACCCCTACTCAGCCACTCCTCTACCCCCATCCTCATGTGTACCTGCACCCCTACTCAGCCACTCCTCTACCCCCATCCCCATGTGTCCCTGCACCCCTACTCAGCCACTCCTCTACCCCATCCTCATGTGGCTTTACACCCCTACTCAGCCACTCCTCTACCCCATCCTCATGTGGCTTTGCACCCCTCTGCCCCCGTCCACATTTAGCCCTGCCCCAGTCTGTCTTGCTTTGCCCCCATTCTGCCCCTGCCCTAGTCTGTCCCCCCACTAGCCCTTCTGAGCCACAGTCTCTGTGACCCTCCCCCGCCCAGCAGCCCTGTGTGCTATGGTCTGTTCCCCTGTCCCTACTTGCCAGACCTCCTAACCTGGGCCCATGGGCGAGGCACTATGAGGAACTGCCCGTGAGCCAGCTGTTCTCTATTCTGGTGCCACAGCAGCCCCTGGTGGGCAAAAGGCATAACTGCAGCACCTCTCTGGCAGAATATATTTTTTGTGAAGGAAAAAAAAAAAATCGGGGGGGGAACATGAATTCTTCCCGAGTGCAGTGGTGCAGAACTCCCCCAGGAGTAAGAGTCTCCAATAGTCTTTGAAACGCAGTCAGAAGGAGGGCAAAGTGAGGAACCTCCTGGCAAACAATCCCCTAGTTGCTCCAGTTGCTAGAATACAACCCATCATGGATTGTAATCCAGCATGTCGTCTTCTGTTTCAACTAAGCTTCTCCAGTTTTGGAGGCCAGCTGAATCCCATGCAGTGAATGGGTAGAGAAGGCTTTTGCTGTGGCAGAGATAAGAACTGGGCTGCTGGTTCAAATCCTGCCCTGGTTATAGTGACCATAGCGCTTTGCAGCTATGGCCCCTGTTTGGCATGTGCTGAAAAGGACTGGGATTGGTCCTCTCCAAACACATCACTGGCTTGGTGACTAGAGAGAGTGACTATGACTTAGTCTTTTACCCCTGTGCTGAAACCCAGCCCACCTCAGCCAGGATTTAAAAACCATTCACCCTCTGGGTGGTATTTGCAGTTTCCAATGGACGTGTGGCCACCACAGAGCTCTCACCACTCTAGCACCAAGGATATGTCTCCATCGCAGTCTGAAGTGCGACTGTGACCCAAGAATATCTCAGTGCCAACCAGCAAGTGGTGCAGAGGGGCAACAGGAATCTCTGGGTTGGACATACCTGGTAGTTGGCCAAAGAATGTCATGTGAGGTCTCAAATGAAAGCCAGTGTCACACTGGTCATCAATATCCCTGTGAAATGTAGGCACAGATGTTGTGTAAGGAGTTGTGTGTGTACATGCTGAAAATATGTTCTTAAAGTCTGTGTGTAGCCGGAAGGGCTGGTCCCCCTCTGAGGAGGACCCAGAGAGGGAGCCAGACCCACCCTGGCTGACAGAAGCCTGCCCCAGGGAAACACCTGACCGGAAGCAAGGGGGCGGGTCTAGACCTTTAAAGGCCCCAGTGGCCCCACCTGACCGGAAGCAGGGGGGCGGAGCTAGGCCTTTAAGAGCCCGGCCGGCGAGCTCAGTTGGGAGGAGGCGGCCGAAGGGGAAGGACGCCTCTCCTCCGGAGCCCTTAGCCGAGGCTGAGCCGGGGAACCGGGCTGAGAGGGAGTGGCCGGCCGTAAACCCAGCCCGGGGATCGACCGAGGCCTTCCCCAGGTACCCAAAAGCCTGGGAGTCGGAGGGACCGTCGGAGACCCCACGGTCTGGGAACCAGGAGAGGACCCGTCAGGGCTCCCGAGGACTACAGGCCTGACGAGCAACCCCCGGAAACACCCGGGGCCTGGGAGCCGGGGACAGATCTGCCCGAGCCATGCCGAGCCTGGGACCCCGAGGACCTACCGGCCCTGCCTGAGGCCTGGGGACCGCAGGACCTAGAGGAGCTACCCTTCGAGGACGAGCCCATGGAGCTCCCCGATCTGCCGCCTGTGGACAATGAGGGCCTAGCCGGTCTACCCGACCTCAGCGACCCGGAGGAGACAGGTACCGGGGGTTTCGGGGAGGAAGAAGCCCAGGGATAGCCGCACGATAGTGGCTGAGGCAGGGGCAACCTGGGCGGTGTGTTGCGGCTGGAGCCCCACCGATCCAGCGGCAAACGCTGTTGCCGCTATCAGGGCCCTGGGCTGGGACGCAGTGGAGACGGGCGGGCCTGCGTCCCCCTCCCCCCTTCCCTATCCTCCGTGAGGAAGCCTTCCCCACCGTGCCGTTCCCGAAAGCGGCTTGCTCACCCGCCAGCCCTGCTTGAGGGCCTGGCCATAAACTGCTGCCTCGCCAGCCCTGCTTGAGGGCCTGGCCATAAACTGCTGCCTCGCCAGCCCTGCTTGAGGGCCTGGCTATAGACTGTTTGCCTCGCCAGCCCTGCTCGAGGGCCTGGCTATAGACTGTTTGCCTCGCCAGCCCTGCTCGAGGGCCTGGCTATAGACTGTTTGCCTCGCCAGCCCTGCTCGAGGGCCTGGCTATAGACTGTTTGCCTCGCCAGCCCGGCTCGAGGGCCTGGCTATAGACTGTTTGCCTCGCCAGCCCGGCTCGAGGGCCTGGCTATAGACTGTTTGCCTCGCCAGCCCGGCTCGAGGGCCTGGCTATAGACTGTTTGCCTCGCCAGCCCGGCTCGAGGGCCTGGCTATAGACTGTTTGCCTCGCCAGCCCGGCTCGAGGGCCTGGCTATAGACTGTTTGCCTCGCCAGCCCGGCTCGAGGGCCTGGCTATAGACTGTTTGCCTCGCCAGCCCGGCTCGAGGGCCTGGCTATAGACTGTTTGCCTCGCCAGCCCGGCTCGAGGGCCTGGCTATAGACTGTTTGCCTCGCCAGCCCTGCTCGAGGGCCTGGCTATAGACTGTTTGCCTCGCCAGCCCTGCTCGAGGGCCTGGCTATAGACTGTTTGCCTCGCCAGCCCTGCTCGAGGGCCTGGCTATAGACTGTTTGCCTCGCCAGCCCTGCTCGAGGGCCTGGCTATAGACTGCTTGCCTTGCGAAAGGCGCAAGACGGCTCCCAGTGGGAGGTAGCCGGGAGGGCTGGTCCCCCTCTGAGGAGGACCCAGAGAGGGAGCCAGACCCGGACGCTGCTCCCCGGTTCCAGGGGCACGTCCACACTGTGTCAACATACTGGTCACCAGCAAAGGTGTCCAATCTCTTCTGACAGATCAGAGGTGTTTGTCCACTATCTGTTTATATGTCGGGGGAGTATTGTCTCATTCACAGTGGTCTTCCTGTCACAGTCTCAACTGGAATGCAAGTTGTAGGATTGTCAGAACTTCAGGAAGAAACTAACAGGAAGAGAAAAACGGGAGAGAACCTTGTCTTGGTTCTTCACTGAGGAAGTAAAAAGACAGTGATTTTGCTTCATAAAAACAAAGTCTCAGCCAAGTTTGGCTGAAAACACGGGGGGAATTTTGGGTGACAATAGATTCTTTGGACAAGAGAATAACTTGTTAGTTAAAGTTTAGTCTCTAGAAAATGTGTAGTGATTTTGTTTTGTATGTAACCATCTGTTTCCAATATTCTTACTGTCACTTGAATCTCTGTTCTTTGATAATAAGCATATTCTTGTTTTCACTATAAATGTATCTCAGTCTGGTGGTATTAAGCAAAGTGCTCATCCCCAAGTTGAATCTTACAAGCTGGTGTGTACTCGTGGCCTGGAAATTCTGTGAGTGCTCAGTGGATATAGGGCTGGATGTTGCAGAGGAGCTGCTGCTTGTGGGAGGGCGTGTCAAGGAGCCTCCTAGAATGAGGTGTCTAGTGAACTTTGCTGCAGTGGCTGCTGGACTCTGCCCAGGCTGTGCATGTGCATCATCAGCTGGGGGTGGATCTGTTCCCCAGACAGAGCTTTACTCTGCTGCACCTGCTCTCTGCATAAAGCCACAACTTTGATCTCTAGGGCTGTGCAGACATCCCCCTCTGCTCGTTGGGATTAAAAAATAAAAGTGAAATACAAAGAAAGAAGGCAGGAGGTTCTGGAATCCTTTAGTCTGTTTCTTCAGTGAATTCCAGACTCTCCGTCTAACTCGGCTCTAGGAAAAACATCCATCTTTTTATTAGGAGACACAAAGGCTCATGTTAATTGTCTGATTTAAAGCCTGCAATAACATCTTCCAAAAGGGAGCTGATGAGATTGCCGGAATGCTAAACCCTGACATCGCTCCATTGGCTTGAGGATCTCTCCACACCCACCTGGGCAGCTCTGCTCTCTGCTTTCCCTGCCCTGCTTTTGCAGGTGCCTTGAGACATACCTGCTCCTGCCAAGCCTGCAGTTCCAGGCTAGCCCTCTGACTCCAGCTACAGGGGACTGGGGAGAAGCAGTGGAGAAGCTTCCGAAGAGGAGTGGGTCAAGCTGAAGAGAACGGAGTGGTCCTTGATATAGCTGTGAATGGGCGACCCTCTCCCTCAGGACAGGGGCTTGAGGAGGAGATTTGTAAAGGAATGCAAGGCAGTGTAAACCAATGGGAATGGGGCACCCGGCTCCCTTCTGTACCTCTTAAACCCTCCCCTGCAGGCCGGTGCAGCGTCTGAGCTGGAAGCGAGATGCTTTTGCAGCAAATGGCCACATGGCGCTTGGGTTGAATCAGTGCAGCTGCAGCTCTGGCTACGGCTTCCCTCCTGCTGTGGATGTCCCGGGGGTAAAAGTGGGGTGTGCTGCGGGGTGTGGAAGGGCCAGATTTGTAGTGGCTCCACTCTCCCTTCCTCCCTCCCCATGGCAGCGAATGCACGTTTCTCTCCATTCTGAACGCCAGGCGGATTTGCAGTTCCCAAGGTGCCCGTAGTGCAGGCAGGTGTCACACACTGATTGACAGGCAGGACCAACTAAATACCTCGGTAATTAGCCTGTCTTCTTCCATCCCCTTGTGGGATCTGGCTGGGGAAGAGCACTCTGGGCGGTGTAATGTATGCATGTGGGCTGCCGTACTGGGGACAGTAACCTTCTGAGGTCTGCATTTCCATTCCATCATCCTATTGCTAAATGCAAGAGACAGCTCCCGTTCAATAATACATAATCCTATGGAGCTTCTTTCCTAGTGGGGGTGGGGGGAATCCTTCTGGTTTGCCCTTCCTCCAGGCAGGGGAGGAAGAAGAGAATTAATGGAGATGGTTCAGTCCTTGGAGCACTGAAATTTGACTGGCTGGCAAGAAATGTATTGGTCCAAATCCCTTCTCAGAACCAGAGTGAGATGCCCTATCTGCACCGTGTCCCCGTTCCCTTTTAGAAGTTGTGGAAGGAGTGAGCGCCCCAAGCTAGGCATTGCATCTGTGGCATGGGAACACTGTCCTGCCCATAATGGACTCTGTCTTGCTTTCCCTGGAAACCACTGACCATAAAGTCACATCAGCCTTCTGGGAAGTTTGAAATTAGGCTAGGAGGGAGCAGAGCCTACTGCTTATAACCAGTCCATCCCTGCTCCCCTCCCCGCCTCCTGGTGGGAATGTAGGGAGAGGTAGGAGTGATCTTGTATTTGCATCCTTCTAACAAGCTCTTTGGGAAGCAGCAATATCTAATCATTTAAAGGCAGAGAGCTGGGGTTCCTGGACTGTATCCCGGCTGCCATTGACTTGCTCGGGGATGGGGGTGGGCAGAGACAATTAAGGGTGTGCTGCACTTGTATGTTGCTTTCCATTGGAAAGCCACAGAGCACTTGACGAGTTTGAGAATCGTTACCCCTGTTGTACAGATGAGGCAACTGGGCAAGTCCCTTCATCTCTCCGTGTCTCAAAGTCACCCAGGAATGGAACACGGGATAAGATTTTTCAAAAGGGCCTAAGTGACTCCAGTAGCTAAAGCCCCATTTTCAAAAGTGGCATTGAAAATCAATTGGACTGTGGCTACTGAGTCTCTAACAGGGACTTAAAAATCCCGCCCCGTCTCTGTAATTGTAGGCAAGTGCTATCAGGACTGGACCATTCTACTTTCTTTAGATGCAGCGCAGGTTTCTAAACCTCTGTGCCTCAAGTTACATTGTTTTATAAGAAGTAAATAGTCACGTTTGCACAGACTTTTTGAAATCTCTGGCTGAAGAGCCCTTTCCATGTGTCAAGTGTTTGCTGGTTGTTTAGAAGTCACTGAAGTATCCTCCGTTCGGGATTGTAACAATTGGATTGTGGGCTTTATTTTCTCCAGCATCATTAACGTGGGCTTCGTTGTGTTTTATGAAAACAATAAAGCTAAACTCTAATAACACAAAGCAAGAAAAATCTTTGGTGTGCTCATCCTTGGGGAGTGGAGCCTCAAGGACTTAACTTGCTGTGCATTAAAACTCTGTTAAAAGCAATCAACTTGGTAGCTGGTGGAGAGCTAGATGATGAATCTGTGTTGGTTCCGAAGGGAATTTTCTCTGCCTGGAGAGTGCTTGAGGTGAGCAAAAAGGTGCCTCTGGAAATGGAATCTACGTTGGTAGCACAAGGGTTCAACACTTCAGTACAAAATCAGGCTTCTTTTAAATACTGAATATTCCAAACTCCTTTTTATATACATGTACTAATTAGATTACTCAGGGGTTTCTTTTTACAATGAATAATACTTTTATATAGCACATTCATAGGTTTCATAGCACTTTACAAAGGAGGGTTGCTATTTCTCAGATGGGGAAACTGAGGCAGTGAGCTCAATGGCTAGATTTTCAAAGATATTTAGCCATCTAAAATGCAGATAGGTGCCTAGTGTGATTTCCATCCTTTCAGGAGTCGTATTTCAGGAGTCATATTTGTCTTTCATACTCCAGTTTTAACTCACTTAAAAATTCCTTGTTTACAAAATCAGACGTAAAAATACAAGCATCACAGCACACTATTACTGAAATTGCTTACTTTCTCATTTTGTCTGTATGAAATTTTAGTTTGTACTAACTTTGTTAGTGCTTTTTATGTAGCCTGTTGTCAAACTAGGCAAATATTTAGATGAGTTGATGTACCTCCTGGAAGACCTCTGCGTATCCCCAGGCGTACGTGACCTAGCTGTGGGCATCTCCCAGATACTAGACCAAACAGCCGCTCATGTACTTTACTATCTAAGTCCATGCATTGAGTAGCTTGTGTAAGTGATTTAATATCTTAATACCGAAGGACACGATCTTGGAAACACCTCCTCACATGAGTTGTCTTGCTTGCGAGAGTAATTGCATGGAAGCCAGGCAGACTGTCTGAATGAGTAAGGGCTGCTCATGTGAGTCAGAATAGCCCTGCCTGTGCTAGTTTTAATCTAGCTAAAGTAACAGTGGAATCGCAGCAGCCTAGCGCCTGGTATGGGAGTACGCACCCAGGGTTCTGGGCAGGCTTGGATAGCCTGCACCAAGCACCTACTGCAGCACCTTCACTGCCGTTTTTAGCCGTGCCAGCCAGATGAAAACTAGCACCAGAATGCCTCCCTGAGCTGTAGTCACACCTCCGATTGCAGGGTAGACCTGCCAGATGTGTTTGTAAGGTCCAGGACCTTAAGGTACCACGTTGCAGAGGGATCAGCAGGCAATGAACCATTCTACTCAGTCTCATTGAAGTTACTAGAACTCCACTTGGGATTCAAGTTTCACATGTCTCAGGATCAGGCCCTTAATTCCTAAACCAATTCAGCCTCCCTTGGGAGGAAAGGCTGTGTATAAATGCAGGCAGCTGTTGCTGTTCTGATAAAGGGAAAGATTGCAACCAGGTGCTGCGCTGGCAACTCTCACATAAATGTGGCTGGGATCTGGTATTTGGGTTTATTAGCACGGAGCGTCTCTGCGGCGTTTTTAAAAGGGCTCAGGCTGAAATGACTGAAGGTCCAGTCTCCTAGGAGCATTGTGGCTCTCAGATGAGGGGATGAAAGCTCTGATTAAAAACTCCATGCTGTTTCTAGCCAGAATGCCAGCGATCAGGCACCTCGTATGATACCTTGCTGGATCTGGTAGTGAACCCTTTCTCCTTAATTAGTGGGACTGTGCCTTTACCTGTGAGTCAGATCAGTGTCCACAGATGCCAGTCTCCCACCCACAAATGGAGAGGGGAGCAAGGTAAGGACCTGGGTGGGGGTGTGGGTGGGGGTGGTGGTGGTGGGGGGGATTTCTGAAAGTGGGTTGGGAACACTGCCTAAATGGGAGTGGGGGGAAATCTGAACCCTTTGCTTTTAGGCAGAGAGTGTGACGTTTCAGAGAGGTCCCCTTAAGAACGGTTCATGTTTAAAGTCCCCTGTTGTTGGCTCTACCCTGACATTGAAATACCGGCCTCAAATCAGCTGGCAGAGACGTCCCAGGAGTTGATAGAACATTGGCTGCAACACTGAAGTGTTCCTCAGGAGTTGTCTCTGTTTAAGCCCCAGTGGTTCTCCGGCTTCAGAGCGCTGTCCTAGCGCGTCCAGAAAGCGTTGGGGATCTTCGGCTGTCTGAAAGGAGCTCGTTGCAGAACAGGAGTAATGAATGTGTTTAATCTTTTCTGAGCATGTAGCCCGGTTTTATCCCAGGATTCTGAGGTTTTATTAGCTGGATGGTGTGTCTGGGGAAGATTGAAAGTGAATTAGACGAGGAGTGGGACTGCTGGGGAATTGATGCAGGGAGCTATAGCGTGTTTTGCAATGAGTTCCTCTCCCGCTGTCCCCCACCAGCTGTGTAATTCTGTTTCTACCTTAAATGCTGCCAGGCAAGCCCATCCTCCAGTGGTAGCACAGACATGACAATGGAGAACTCATCCTTCTTGCTGTTGGGCCTGTCCTGTGCTCCATCCGAGTGAAGGACTCCTCTGATGTGGGCTGGAGCAGGGGACCAGCAGTGGGAAGGATGACGGGAGCCCCCGATGCATGGCACGGCTCAACCAACAGCTTGGATTCTTCTGCGTGGTGAAAGGTCCAGGTGGCAGGAGGGTTTCATGTTTTTTCAGGGCCTGCTGGCACAGGGATACGGTCACCTAACCTTTGAATCTGGGAGAAAGGCAATTTGCAAACGTGTCAGTGCAGTCCCATAGGAAGGCTGGGTTCTAACTCATCACCTTACAGCCTGCATGCAGATTCATCCAGGGAACCTGTTTAATTAGGGGATAAGTATGGAAATCAAGTGCTTTTTGCAGAAGCTGTTCCTCTTATTTCCATTAATGAGGCGATTGTAGGGATTAATCTCTGTCTGACCCTTGTGTGTGTATAGATTAAGGGCAAGAATGCTCGGCATATCTCCTCTCTATACATACACTTAGCTCTTTGTGGGCAGCTTTTCTCTGCCCCTTGTCTAGACTCTAAATACCTGGATAGCAACCACAGTTAGAGTTATCTTGTTAATACACAGCATGTTTTCCTTTTGGATCTAAGGGCTCAGGTTACGAAGGGAAGCAGGAGGCCTCCATAGTTGGTGTGTGCATTGGCCTTTCACCTGCAAAGAGCCTGGGTGGTTGTAAAAGGGGTTAGGTTACAAATGAAGGCTGGGTCTTGTCTTAGTCCTGAGGGAAAACCAACCCCCTTGACTTAACCTTGCTCAAGAAAGGCCCGGGGCTCAGTGAAAAGGATTGGGAAGTCTGGGATTCTGCAAATCCAGGTTGGGATGGTGTTGGCAGAGGTTTTCCTGGGAACCTGGCACTGTGTCTGCCTGGCGCTATGTACAGCTTACTAGCCTGTGCTACCGATCGCCCCCCACCATGCTACAGGGCCCCAACAGATGTTTCAGACCCAGCCGCAATGTTTATAAAATTCCAGAGGCTGGAAACCTCGTGCTATCATGGAAAAACGCCATGCTAGGTTATTCATCTTGCTTTAGGGTGCCAATTATTCTCTGTAATCAAAATAAGTCCCCTTTCTCTCCCCACACACATAACTAAAGGAAGGCCTGTCAAAACCTTGTCTATCATTCCTCCTCTCCACGGCGTGGCTGTGCTCTTTGCTCTGTTACGCTGTGGATGGCATCGTGCATGTGGGAGCAGTGCTGCTGGAAGGGCGAGTATAAAGGACTAGCTACTCCCGTGGCAGCTAAGCAGTATTTCCTGAAGAGCCAGGATTGCACTCTTATTTCATGCTTCGGGTTTGTCTGCAGCAAGTCATAACATTTTGCAAATAGCGGGCATTTCCCCCCTCCTTCCGTGCGTGCTGTTTCCCCAGCAGTTGCCAGCCGCCAGGCAGATGCGTTATTTATAAAACCTCATGGTTAAAACCGTTCCCTTGAGCCTCTGGAGCAGCTGGGCTGCTGAACAGAGCCAATCTTTAATCGTCAGAGACGCAACCACCATTGATCTGCTGCTCCTGAAGCTCCATGCGTGGAAGATGGCATGAGAAGTTGGCCGTTGGCACAAAGCAGAGCGTTGGGTTCGATGTAACAGCTGCAGGGAAAGTAACCCCTTTCCCCAGGTCTAGACATGGCCAGCCCACTAGAAGAGGGTCTCGTCTCCTCCAAGGCCTGAGGAGCAAGGGAATTGGCGGTGTGACTTCTGAGGACATTGGTTTCTTCTACATTGCCTGCTCCTGCAGAACAGGAATGTTGCCAGGTGGTCTAGGCACTGACTTGTTTTGTGGCCTTTGCAAATCACATTGTCTCAATTGACCCACTTGTAAATAGGGACAACTATCTACCCCACAAGCAGGATGTTGAGGCTTAGTGTTCACACATGTCTTTGAGATCCTCAGAGAAAAGACACTGTGGAGTTGCCAAGGCTGGTTACCTGGCGCTGAATGACAATAGCTATGCGGCTTCCATCCACAGAAGGGGTGTTCCACTGCAAGGGACGCTGATTTGGCGTCCTTAAAGCTTTGTGTGGCAGTTTGTCCATCAGGAGGTGGTGCTTGGTGGCTTTTAAATAGGTGTTTTTGTCCTCGGTGGATCCTGCCTTGACTCAGACTCAGCAGTGACTGAGGTGAAATAAAGATCTCATGCTATTGCTATAGTCTTTTTTTTTTTTTTCCCCCCAGGTGTCTCTTCAGGGGATCTGTCCGGCATACTTGTAGTTCTCTTGTGTCTATATTGATGGAGAAGGGAGGCTTGACTCTGTTCTCTATCCTGTCTTGAAACCGTCGCTGTGTAAGTGACATGGATGTCTGTAATGGGACAACTGGGAACCTGGAGGGAAACCAAAGTGTTTGAGTCTTTAGGAAAAAGCATCTCTGCATGCAGAGTCCTTGCCCTGAACTGACTCTTTCCTCTTGCACCATGTAACGCAGCACAGAGCTAGGACGGCAGGGCGCTGGGCAGGGGGAGGACCTGAGCACACGTGCTGGTGATCTTCATCAGCAGTGTTCTCCGAGTAACTGTGTGTAATGGAGAGGATGTGGCTGTTGGAGAGACTCAGGAAGTTACACAGCAAGGGCGCTGCGACTGTTGGTGTTGTACAAGGGTGTGTGGGGTGACCCCCGGGCTGCCACATGCAAGAACTGTGGTGTGAAGCGCTAGGTTACTGCCATCCTGACATGGGAGATTCCTGTTTGCCCATAGGTCACTCGCACAGTGCATTTGCTTGTGTCATCACTGCCCTGCAAGGGCATATCAGAGTAGCAGAGTGGCTTTTGCTTTGGGCACCATTGCTCTTGAACGCTCACAGGGCGTTCCGGGCTGCGTGGGGCATCTCTGACCGTCATATGGGGATTGGGAGAGGAAGGGGGAGCAGGTGCCGGAGAGCATCTCCTGTGGCATGGGGGTTCTGGGTCTGCGTTCACATCACCTCATCCTCCTGGAATCCTACTGACTTCTAGTCTGAGATAAGGGCAGGGATGCAGCATGTCAAGGAGGAATGGTTTTAGTTGACAAGTGGGTGCTGTCTGTATAGGTAGCCCCAGCCCGTCCCTCTCCTTTCCAGCCCTGCGCAAGCTCCACCCATGCTTGTATCCAAGCTGGATGTCTCCTGCTACTGAAGCACAGCAACAGGTAACTCCAGGAAATCAATGTCCTTCTCCTGTTTGGATGAAGGCGGTCCTATGCGGACTCTGCATCATCTGGGTGTGTGAGACATTGATGTGGGGGGAGGGGCTGGAGAATGGCATTTAGTGATTGTGGGGAAACGAATGAACATCTGCTCTAGTGAATGCCAGACACAGCTCTGCCACTGCCTCCCAACCCGGGTCCGCGGTGCACTCTCCTGTTCAAATCCTGGGCCCTGGGACAGTGCAGTTCCCCTTGAAAGCTGCATCAACGAACCTCCCGTTTGAGCCACCTGTGGTTCCAGTCTCCAGGTCCCTCCCTGGAGCCGAGACAGAGTGATTTCCATAAGGGCTGTTCTTAACATCCGGCCTTAATGTGCGGCCTCCCCATTTTGTGGTTGAGTTCTGCTGTACGCACGTTCTCGGTCAGTGGAAGTCTCTGCTGACAAATAAAAATGGAATGGAATGGAATGGAATTGAAAGTCAAAAGGCCTCTGTAATAATTTTAGACTGCCTAAGGCACTGTGCTGAAGCACTGGCATTATAAATAAGGGTAATGTACTAGAGACTGAATTACAATCAAAGCAGCCATAAGAACATGGAATGTGCACCGAGCTTATTTAAAGTATATAGAGTCAGATTATGATCTGGAGGCAGCGCTCTGCAGGCAAATCAATATCCAGTCACGCAAATAGGGGCCAAGAGGACTTTGACTAGAAAAGGGGAAGGGATGTGGGGACATTGTGTGGAATTCCAACGTATGGAGGATAAAATCTGCACTGGAACTTCCCATCCCACCTGCTACCTCTAAGAGCTCAAGGGGACAGGGATGAGGGTGGGGAGGGTCTGCTCAGTAAAGAAACAGTCTCTCTCTTCCTCCTTTTCATCGCCTCTTTAATTTCCAGGATCTCAGTCCTGATTTGTAACTTAAATCCCAGCTCATATGATGAGCAAAGTCAGCGGTGACGTCTCATTGTGTTTCACTTACTTTAGTTGAATTTTTTTTTAAATGCTGTCAAATGTGGGTTCATGAAATAGTCCTGGGGAGTGGAGGAATACCCAGATTTTTGGTTCTTGTTCTGAGGTCATTCACCCCAGTGTAAATCAGGAGTCACTCCATGAAAGTCAGTGGGCTTATTCTGGTATAAACCCAGTCGAAGGGAGGTCACGTGGGCTTCCATGGAGGAGCTGGGATTTAATTAGGAGTTGGTGCTGGTGCGTGCTGAGACGCTATTGTGCTAATGGAAATGTCTGCGCAGCAGTCACGGTTAGATAGAAGCTCTTGGAATAGCTAGTTCAGCTGCTCTCTCCTAACTAGACCCTGTAACATCTTGCCAGTGAGGATGGCACTTCTTGCATAAATCCCTCTGCATTGCTTGCTTGATGAGCTTGCTACCGCCACCATCCCTGCAGAGGGCGGCTGCTCCAGCTCCAGGCCAGAATACATAGTCCACCTTGGAAAAACTAAAGCTGAATGAACGTAGCAATAGGAATAAACAGTGGGGCCAAATGCTGCCTTCAGCCACGTGCAGCCCATTGCCATTGAACCTGATGCCCCCATGAACAAATAATGCCTACGGATCTCCAAGGTCCCAAGCAAGGATGTGCTAGGATGGTGATAGCACAAGGTGGTGCCTGCACTGGCCATGCACTTCTTTGGGAGCTAGGGCTCATACCTTCTGCAAGTGAAAACGAGCTTGGTGCTTTGTGGTTCCTCATCCAAATGGCCAGAAACACCAAATAGTTCAGCCGGCTGGGCGACTGCTGCTCAGAGGAGCCGAGTGCAAAAGCATCCTTGGCATTTCCAAATTGCTGTGGGAGACAAGGGGAAGGGTTCATGGTAAAGTCGCTGTGAGGGTGGGAGGCTTGTTCTACCTGCAACCGCTGAATTTCTTCTGATACTTTGACAACCCTATGGACTGCTTGGGTGGGGGTGGTGTGTGGGAGGAATTAGCCACATAGCCAAGCAGAGATCTTTTGAGGGTGGTAGAATAGCATGAGGTATATTTGAAGGGCATAAATATCAAGGAGGGGTAGGAAGTGTTTGAAGTGGTACAAGGGCACGTCGTCTTGTGGTGACGATTAAAGATCAGGAGTCAGTGCTGACGTTAGATTTATATCGTCTGCCTTTGATCGTTAATTGATATTGGCTTATCTGTTTGTCTAGCTTGGAGACCGGTCTGTTCCCTTTGTTGGCAGAGCCCAGTTAGGTGGATTTCTCTGCCCAGGGGGCTCTCTGGGGCCACTGCAGCATTCTGTATTGTTGCCTCTTTCTTCAAATGGGGTGGAAAAACAAAACCAAAAGAAAAAGGTAGGGAGTGCAAATATGTTTGCTTGTCCCGGGTGCTAAAATGCCCAGTTACAGCTGTGATGCCTAGGGAAATGTCTCTAAAGATGTTACACATATATAAATAAATGGGGGAGATAATTAGGAATAATGAGAGAAAATTCTACCTTCACAATCTTCTCCCTTTCCTCTGAGCTTCTCTTCCCTCTCTTTCGCCTTTCACAGTTTTGCACCTGTGTGTATGCCGTCCTGCAAAGTGTGTGTGTGGGGAGGGGTCAGTTTGCAGAAAGATGCCTGAGAAAATAAAGCTGTATTGAAAGTGATAAACATGCAAGCTGATAATCAGGATTAAAAAATGCCTACGAGCTAGGCCTGTCTGAGGAATAGCTCCCCAGGGGAAGTGGGGGGAAGCCCCATTGCTTGAGTCATTTTGAAACTAGTCTGAACACAGCACTAAAAACCAATTCTGCAGGGAGCAATCCTCTGCTGCCAAGGGCGGGCGGAGATTTCTGTCTGGGAGACTCTGCATAATTTTGGATTATTAGTTTAAATAGTAGATAGCACTGACACACTTATAAAATAATGGGGGTTGGAGTATTTGTGGGTACCTCAGCGCAGAAGAGACTCAGAGTGAATAGTGGGAGGGCTGTCGCAGGGCAGGATAGAGTTGTGTGTGAGAAGATTGCAAAGCAGTTGACAGCGCTTGTCTGGCTCCAGCCAACATAAGATTTGTTCATTGGCATGGTTGTTACAACATATATACACTCATCAGGTTCATACTCCATTTCTTCTGGTCTCGTTCAGTGGTGGAAAATGTTTGGTCATCCATGTGGGCTGAGTGAAATCTCTGTTAGGAGGGTGCCAGTCCAGATGGTGTGTAAAGGGGCATAGAGAGCATGATCTGGGTGCTGGAAATTCCCTGGAGGCTATTTTCCCTAGGGACTTGGTCCTTCGTGCAAACATGACTGGCAGAGTCCAGCAATCTCTGCAAAAATCAGGGGAAGGGGGAGACAAAAAGGAAAAGCACCAGGAATGTTCAGTTATCCTGGGGCCATGCTACTGAGGTAGGCTGCCATGAGCAGATTGGCTTATTTTAATCATGACCTTCAGGAATTAAATAAAAATACAATAAACATGGTAGATTAGAAAGAACAAGCCAATTAAATACAAAACATGCTTTTGTGAAGCTATGACAGATAAGGCAGAGCTGCAACCTCCAGAATAATTGATGAATGCTAAATCATCACGCAAGGCCTGGGGACAGTGGGGAGGGCATGTGTGTGGGGGCGGGAGATGGGTTTAGGCTATTGAATATTTCAAGAGTTGTAGCGTACTTTGGAAAGGGGAGAAAGGTGAAAAGCTATGGTTGCTTTTATTTGCTTTCAGTAAAACAAAGGGAGTGGAAGCAGGAGGGGGTTGAGCTGGCTTGGAGCTGGAAGGCATGAAGTAACAATTCTCCAACTTTAATATTTGCTGTTTCATTTTATATTCATCATGTCAGCATAATCTGCTTTTATGGGAATCGTCTTGGTTCCCGACCAAATGCATTTAGGCTCTTTTGCTTTTAAGTTTGATAGTAATGTGACTTGAAGACTTCAGTGAAATGTTTATATGTAAGGACTGGAGCAATGGCAAAGAGAAAATGGAATTACAAAGTCAGAAGGGATCTTACTCCTGGGTCTCGCCACCACTCTCCTTGTCTCCCTCGGACCTTTTTCACCAACAGATGATCTAGTGGCTGGCTGAAGCCCAGTTCCTGGGCTCTGCTAAAGGAGACTTTTTTCCCCTGCTTCCAACGCCTTGGGGCGTGCAGGCTATTGCTTGGTTTCTTTGTAGTAGCTAACTACACAAACCAGCCTTTTGGGAGGCATGGAAAGACTCTTCTCTTCTTCAAGTTCATAGAATTGAAGGCCAGAAGGAACTTTTAGGTCACCATAACCTGACCTCCTGCTTGAGCAACGAACGCCATCTTTGACACAGGAGAAGGAAGCATCTTATGCCTGTTGCTATTAATAAAACAAATCCCTGTACATTGCCATTAATGTACCTATGCTTGATAGGACAGGGGTGAGACTCACTTCATGCCCCAAAGACCTTGTAGTGTAAGTAGAGGAGGCAAACTGAAGACAAGTCAAAGGGCAGGAGTTTGGGTAAGGGTGGGACTGGGAGGACAGGAAGGATCACTGGAAGAAGGGGATTTTCAAGCAGATGCTACAAGGAGAAGAGGGGGTGTTGGGTGGGCAAGAACAGCAAGGCCGTTCCCCGTTTAGGTGGGAGTATTCTGAATCACGGCACAGAGAGTGGGAGAAGGAGCAGCAAAGTTAGCGACTGGGGAGATGAGGCAGAGGTATGGGTGGTGGTGGTGGATTTGTGTAGGCCACGGCCTCTAGGTGAAGATGATGAATGGGCTGAGATGAGAGACAGGAATGCCTGAGGGAAGGTGGAGGAGGTGTAGGATGGGAGAAAGCACCTTCAGCAGCAGCCTTCAGGCCACACTGGAGGATGGGGAGGCAGCTACGCCAGACGAGAGCAGGCCTTGGTAATCCAGGTGAGAGTCAGAGGGGATAGTGAGAACAGAGTGGATCGTGGGGATAGACCTTAAGGAGAATCTGGTGGTGAGGGAGGGGGAAGAAGGGGGTTAGAAGTGATGAGATTGAGAGAGGCGAATGAGAGCAGGGTTGTCAGTAGCCAAAAGGAGCAGGGAGAGGAATTAGCAGCAGACAGGAGTTCAGTGGAGTCCATGCAGCTGTGACCCAGAAGTACACGCGCAGTAGGGTGAGTCACAGCCAAAATACAGATGGATCTTCCTGTATTGACAGTGGAGCATCCAAGGCTCGCTCCTAGCTGCAGTATAGACACACCCATAGACTGGTGTGAAGCAGCAGGGTGCTCAGGGGTTTATAAATCTGGGGTAAACCGAACCAAATGTGAAATAGTCCAGGCCCTAGATTTCCAGTAAAAGTGTGGAATAAAGTACAAGCTGAAGTGTCCAGACTAAGCGCCTTTGGGAAGTGACTTTGAGGAATAAGGCACATTTTACTTTCGAAGGAATCTAGCTTCATTTAAATCTTGTATCGCAACTAACTTCGAAACTTCCCCAAAATGTTCTGCTCTGGCCCAAGGGGCGCCACGTGCAGACATTCAGATGGGGAGGGGGAAATGTGTGGAGAGGAGCAGAGGTTGGGAGGATGTTAGCTCTGAAGCATTTTCTGTGTTCCCATCCTCGGAGGCAGGGCTTGAGAACTGTAGTGCTGGGTTCCAGGAGGCACCAGCACAGATTCTGCAGCGAAGGGCTGGTCCACACCTGAAACGTCCCTCGGCGTAACCACTTCTTTCAGGGGGGTGACGAATCCGCAACTTTCAGAGGTGTAGTTAAGACGACCTAACCCTTGGGGTAGCCAGTGCTAAGTGGACAGAAGAATTCTTCTGTCACCTTAGCTACCACCTCAACTACAGCAAGGCGAGACGCTCTCTTGTCACTTAGTGCGTGTCTACGCTAAAGTGCCCCAGCGGTCCACGGTGCTGGTTGGAGTGCAGACAGAGCCATAGTCCTGACAATAGGCTTATTGTGCTGCAAGAAGCACATTTTGCTCCTGTAAATGGTACTTTCCGCGTTTGATGCAGTGCCGCAGACTGGCAGCTCTTTGACCCTGTGTTGATGGAAGTCCTGTCTTTCAAATGACCTTTAAACTGTGGTCCCCATCTCCTTGTGCTCATTAAAAGGGCTTGTAATGTTTTCCCCATACTGGAGTTGGGCTGTGACCGGAACTTTTCCCTTCTCCTCTTGTGAAATCACACTCTGCCTCTCCAAGCTCTCCCTCCTTGGACGTGGGGCTGCTCCTCACTTCCTCCCTTGAAGTGTCCTATAGGGTGTGGAACACAGTTAAACAGCTGCTATGGGCTCGCAGAGGGGAGCTGTGTTTCGCTAATGGGAGAAGGAAACTCCATTTGAGGCTCTTTGGAGATGAGAGGCGCTGTATGAATGTGGGGTTTTAATTTTATGAGACACTCCCTTTAAGCTTTACCTAACCCTAGCATGTCCTTGGGCGTAAGCTATGGGGTCGAGTTTTGATTTGCAGGATGCCGAATGCAAGGGCCGCCTTTGCTGGTGTTCTGTTCCTGGAAACGGCTTTATTTATGTGATGGGATGGGGAGGGGTTATTTGCAGAAAACCTGCTTTGGTGGCAGTGGCGTGACAGTGAATTCATGCATCTCTGAGGTGCAAGCGTGCTTGGTTATATATTCCAGGCTTGGTCAGGAGTTTATCCTCTGATGCGACCGTCAGAACGGAGTGGGAAAACTAGCTGCCACTGTGCTTGTGAAGGAGAGCTAACGAGCGCAGGGGATAACCAGCTGTCCTCCAGTTAGATTCAGGTGGCCATGCCACTGTCTCCCATATGTCGGCAGAATAATTAGCAAGGTGCTGAGCAAGGCTGTTCATAATATTGGCCTAACCGGGTCACTGCAGCCAGGGAGCCAGTCTGCCGTGAGGACGGTAGAAACCTGATAGACAGGTCAACCCAGCCCTGTGGACAGGGTTTGCATTTCTTGATGAGGTCTTCTCTGTGAGTCCGGGGTTGTTCTCGTGGTCTAAAACAATGACAGCAGGGGTCAGACGGTTTGTTTTTAATGTAAGATACATGTTGCTTTCAGGGCCAGAAAAATCCGTTTGCCCCCCAAGAGCAGGAGGCGGCTTTCTTCCTCTTGCTCTTCAAGTGAAAGGGCCTTGAGCCGTTGATTTCTGCAGAAAAGAGTCAAAGGCTGGAGGCTTGGTGGCTACTAGGAGAGCCTTACGCCTGTGACGTTTTCCTGAGTGCAAACTGGCAGCTGCTAATGGTTTGCCTGGACAGCAGCCGTGTGAAGCTGACCACACTTGTCTCGCTCATGGCTGCAGCTCAGAAACTGATGGGCAGCTGTGAGGTTGCCAGGGATCCTCCTTCATTTCCTGCTGCTGCTGCACGGCAAAACTGCGAGCAGCAACGGAGGCAGAGGAACAAGCTGCTGTCCCTGGGTTGTGCCGGCTCCCTATCTTTGGGACCTGCTTCTGGCTAGAAGGTGTCTGTTTACGGTGCCATAAGTGTGCTAGGTGCTTTTGAAAAATCGAAGGTGCTGCAGTCTCAGCCCCCAAGCTGTTGACAGTGTAAATTCGAGTATAAGGAGGGGCATGAGAGCAGAAACTAATGTCAGGAGAGGAAGGCTAACAAAGGAGCCATTCCAGGTGTCACATCTGCTCTTCTCACCCAGCAGCTTGCTTTCCCATTTGCACTGCCTTCCGCTGGTGTCTCCTTGTGCTTTGTCGCCACGCTCAGGAAGTGGCAGTGGCAATTGTTCTGTGCCAAGCAGAACTGCGGTGCCAGTGAGCTAGCCATGGAGAAAGGTGTATTTATGATAACCGCCAGTTGAGTACCCGCTGATCTCTGCTTTGAATTGATGACCAAAACCTCTGTTGAGATCACCCCTCAGATCTCTGGGAGCCACTTATTCTTGCACTCCTGCCCAGGTGGAGGATTGTCATGGGACCTTGTCTTTCAGGGATGAGGTCCTCTGCCTTTCATTGCATAAGAAATCTGATGTCCTATTTCTTGTGTGTGTGCGCGCGTGCGCAAACACACTGTTGTTCTGTCTCCTACCTTACTAAAAAGAAAGACCCAGTTTACGTGCCAGCCCTATCACAAGGGCCATATAGTGTTTAAAAACACCGTTATCATAAATACCTTGTTTCTATTGAACATCTCATCCAAAGATCTCAAAGCACTTTTTAGCCAGTAATTAATTAGGTCTCACAACTACCCCAGCCTCTGCAGTGAGGGCAGTATTCTCACTCCATGTAAGGGGGGAAATGAGGAACAGAGATGGATTGACGTGCTCAAGGTCACCCAGCAAATTGGATGCAGTTTTGGGGATAGGACCCGGTTGTCCTGGCTCCTAGTCCCTTGTTCCAGTCACCAGAGAGACACTTGTTCCTCTCACTCTAGTCCGGCTGTTGTGCAGTGACGGGAGACTTGCATTTGAAGGCAGCTCTGCTGTGAGCGTAAGAGCTGAACCTCGGTTGTTTTTTGTTGCTGCAGAGATGTCTGGGACTGTGGCTGACATTTCCTTGGTGCACTGGAAGCAGCAGTGGCTGGAGAATGGCACCTTGTATTTCCACGTCTCCATGAGCAGCGCTGAGCAGCTGTCCCGGGCCACCCCGCCCACCCTCCAAGAGCCTTCTGAGATCGTGGAGGAACAGATGCACATTCTTCACATTTCTGTCATGGTGAGTGAATCCTTCTGCCCTTCCCTGCCAGATCTGGGGGCCAAGAGGAGCCACTGGGAGGGAAGCCCAACTGGTGGCCAGACGGAAGTGGGAGGGTGGTGCTAAAAAGAGGATACACTAGTTTGTCTCAATCCAGCTTCCAGTGTAAAAAAGTCTGTATCCCCTAACCATCAAAGCTGCCCCCGATTACTGGGCCTTGGCAGAGAGAGGCAAATGACTGACTGGGCCTGGAAAATGAGCTATGCTTGTTTCTAAAGGTATTCGCTCCAGGGCAGGGGTGATTCATGCAGAAGCCACCATTGCCGTTGCCTCTCTAGCACATGTGCTCTGTGTGGAGCTCTCGGGCGCTGTCAGTAGAACGCGTCTCACCAGTGTTCAATTCTGACACGAAACGAGTGGATGGGGCAAGTTAATGTCTTGATGCTATTTTTTAAGCTGACGCCTACCCATCAAATGAGTGTCAGCTGTTGGCAGATCCTGTGCGGGTTTGTCATTAAAAACACATCTCATACTTGCAGTATTCTGCAAAAGCAGTTTTTGTTTTCCCAAGAGTTTGGATCAATCTATCTTTGGTAACAGAGACATCAGTACGTTAGTGTGAGTGTCTTCACAGTATTATCCTTACAGCACCCTGTGAGACGGGAAGTGCTAGTCTCCCCATTTTACAGGTGGGGAACTGAAGCACAGAGAGACTCAGTGACTTGACTTGCCCAAGGAAAGTCTGTGGCAGAACTGGGAATTGAACATTAGTTTCCCAAGTTCCAGGCTAATGCCCTAACCACTGGGAAATCCTTCCTCTCTTAGCTGTTGTGGTTATGTTTGTGCTGTTCCTTCATTGTTGAGTGGCCTTGCTGGGTTCAAGTCATAGGCTCTCGAGAAAGTGCTCTCCAACTGTATTGCATGGCAGAGAATGCAGGGAAATAGGCAGTTGTAGGAAGGTGTCTCCAATCCATGCCTGGTATTTTATTTTTTTATATATATATAATATTAAACCCCAACATGTTGATAGCTTAGAATTAGTGCATTGGTTCAGGAATTGTGCTTGCTAGTTTATTCTGGGCTACTTCAATTTTTGTCTTCCACTTGAACAAGGACTTGCTCTGCTTTCTTAAAAGATCAAACCTATATAAGAAAGTGAACTAAATACATTACAGAAATGGGTTGTGGATTTAGATGGGACATCAAGTATAAAGATTTAGATGGGACATCAAATATAAAGATACATTACATTGAGACTTCCGTATGAAGAGAGAGTGAATTGTCTGGGACATTTTAGAGAGGAGAGGAAAGATGGCATTATTGAAGTATACAAAGCAGTGAATGGGGACGGAGAAGGTAAATTGGATGCTCTTATTTATAAGCAAAAGGGATCGGTCAATGGAACTGAAAGACGACAAACGTAAAAATGTTAAAAGGAAATCCTATTTTTTTCATAATGCGTAATTAACCTGTGAACCTCATTGCCACAGTACATCATTGAGGCCAAGAGCTTAGCTGGAGTCAGAAAAAGAGTGGACATTTATATGGATAATGAGAACATCCACCGTTAACGTTAGATGGAATCAATTTTTAAAAAGCAATATAAACTCTCATGTTTCAGGGCATAAGCCAACTACTAAGTGGTTGGGGTTAGGAAGACACTTCTCCCATAGGAAAATTATGCCATAATTGCCCCTTCCTTTACTAAGCACAGTTGGAGAGAGGATGTGGGACGGGGGGGACCATTGCTTTGATCTGATGTGGCGACTCCTATGCCTGTTCCTGTGTGGAATAGCCTGGAGGAGTTGAGCAGATCTGAGCGAAACCCAAGTGTTGGGGTTTCATTACAAACTTGAAACTTTGCCCAGTTTTGATGAAAAGATTCATTAACTTTTCAAGTGAACCAGGGCCAGGGTTTGAGTGAATGTGAGCAGATATATGGTTTTTGCCTCAAAACCATGTGAAATTTACAGCTTACACAAAACCAGGTGAAACTCTTTTTTTTTCGACAGAGACTTTTTCATCTGAATATGTGTTTTTTGCTCAAGCAGCCTTGTGACTGGTCTTCACTCAAACATTAAACTGTCCCAGCTACGCCGCTTGGGGGTGTGAGCAACGTAGTTAAGCCGACTTACATCCCCTTTTTACAGTGCTAGGTCGATGGAAGAATTCTTCTGCTGGCCTAGCTCCCACAGATTCGCTACAGCCAGCGGGAGAACCCCTCCTGTCACTGAAATCAGTTTCTACACTGAAGTGCGACAGCAGCACAGCTGGAATGTTTTAAGCCTAGACATAGCCTTAGCTATGCCCTCCCGTATCCCTGACACGCCCTAAACCTACATCCCGAGGCAGCCTGACGTACCTGTTCTATCTGTTCTGCAACTCCAGTGGGAGTCAGGTAACTATCCCGTACCCTCTCTGCTGTCATCCACCGCCTACTCTACCATATCCCAGCCACTGTGCTCACTCAGTATCTAGCCTCTTGCCACCCCCATAGATATTAGATTTCTCCATCACCTGTTCCACTTTGCCATTCTAGTTCGGACCACAGCATTTTTTTACCCTCATTAGACTTGCTAAATGCTCTCCTGTCTCTCATTACACTTTATGCCACAAAGTCCAGTCTCCCCTACCCACCCTCTCAATAGATGAGAGACATCCTGACGGCTATGCAGAAGTGGTTCTGAGGCATTCCTTCAGCAGTAAATAGCTACTGCGACCCCACCCCTTCTACACACACTATCTGTGGGTCCCCTTCACCAGCAGGCTAGATATAACTGTGATCTCACCTGGTTCACATAGGGGACAGAAGGAAATTGGCATGGCACGTGTGACCCGTCTGTGCCCAGGATAGCTCACCTGAAAATGCTCAGGTCAGGGCAGACTGCAAAAGGAGAGCAGATTCTACCAAACTGGTGGCTAACACTGCAGTAAATTCACCCAGCAGTCACAAACAGTGCTTCTGATCCACTATACTGATTATCAAGATGCTAAAAACAAGAAGCTACACAGCCCCCTTATTGCATTTCAGTCTCAAGCTCCCAATTAGCAACTAGTCCAGTAAAGGGATAAGTTATTAAAATGCTATTCCCTTTACCGAAATGTTTTCCTGACCCCAAAGGGTCAGCCACAGTACCAGATCAATATTAAGTTTGGATCTTACCCAAAATACTATGCTGCAAGCCAATCCTTTAGTAACTAAAACGAAAGGTTTATTATAAAAGGAAAGAAACAAACAAGGTGAGAGGTGTTATATGATTAAAGCAATCCGATACATACAAATGATTTGAAAGTCCGCATCATGAAAGTCCACACATGTATCAGGTTTTCATTAGAACTGTGGAGTTAGCAGGCTTGTATAGTCCCTCTGGTGCACATCCAGTATCTGGATGGGTCTCAGTCCTTTATTTCACAGCTTCAGGTGTAGAATAGTTGATCCAGAGGTAGAAAGCAGGAATGAAGATAACATGGGATGGAGCAGCTGGCTTTTATGTTTCTTTGCCATGCGGCTTGTGGAAAGTCACAGAAACAAGATGGAATCCACGGTCACCTGGGCAAGTCCTGATGACTCACAGGGTGTAGCCCCTGGGTTCTTTTCTTGTGTTCCTTGTACCTTTTGAGTTCCCTTAATGAGCCATGAAGCAGGCTTATTGCTACTGCTATCCCATCTGGGGTGTCGCCCAGAAACACCACACAAGTTGAAATACAGATACATCAAACACATTCATAACTTCCAATACAAATATAACACACACACAATATCATCATATTTAGCAACTTACAACTTTTCTAATGGTACCTGACATGGCCTTTCTCATACAAAGTATTGTAATTTTGCAATATTGATATTAAATCATATCCTAAAAGATCCCCCTAGCCCAGACAGCATCAGAGCATTTGTTTATCTTTCAATCTGATTTAGGGAGCTGTGCTATTTAACTTTACTTGTGTCCACATTCTGTGTGCGAATTTCAGCATGGTGGAATACAGGGCCAGAGTAAAGGTTGACTGTGGAATATCTGCTTCTCCTGACTGTCAAGTGTTTGGTGGGATTGGATGGCAGCGCTCTAAAGACGCTCTGTTCGTTTGGCTCAACGCACGTTTCCAATCTGAACGCCACCTTAAAGAAACATTTTTATTTTGGATTTGAGTTGATCTCGGTGCTTATGCACTGTCTGGCTTTCTGGTAGCTGGAGTGTGCAGATCCTGGAGGCTGAGATGCTTGCAGATAGATGTCCTGGGTTTGCTGCACTTGTGGTAAAGAGGGTAAAATCCATTTTTGAAGTCGGGAGGCAAACTTCAGGAGGGAATCAAGAAAGAAGGGGGAGCTCATGCGGTGCTGGTCTGAGTGGGGAGCAGAGCACAGGTCAAGGTGGGGGTGAGGATGGTGCAGTGCATATGAGATGCAGGAGTGATCCAATCACATCTTAAATTTAATAGTGCTTGGCATATTTCACAGTTGATTTTCCTTTATTCTTTACTTAGAATTTTCTGGTGTTCTTGGTTTTGGTCCTTTTGCATTATATTGTTAATGAAGTGAAAGCGCGAGAAACTTTAATCCTTTAAGTTCAGCTAATTGTGTTTACACTGAATGACTTCCCTGAGGGAGAGTTGGGGGGGAAGGGACACCAAGTAGGGAGAACCGGAGCTCAGCTCCCAGAACAGGTGGTAATGGAGAGTAAGAGATGCTCCTGATAGGAATGGATAAACTTTGTGGATTGCTTGTAAGGTTATGAATGGTGATAGATTTGATGGGTACACATGGCCATATTTCTGTTTATTGGGGGTAATCATCCCTTTCTGTAAAAGCCATGAATACAGTGCAGCAATTACCCAATTCTAACGTCTGCTGCTAATGTTCCTCAGCTCAAGGGCATCTTTAATAGCAAAATAATACTTGTTTTCCCCCCCCTCACTGTTTTTCCTAATCTCTCCCCAATGAGACATAACATTAATTACAGCAGTTAGAGGGAATTCATTCTTTATTACTGTCTGCCACCCCTTTCGTCTTGGCTTGAGTATCCAAAATTCATCTGCTGAATGAAAAGAGGGGGGGGTGGGAAATATGTAATGCAGGACTTTTATTTTTTTGCACAGGGTCAAGTAGAAAAGAATCAATATTTTTGTCATTATGCCTGTTATGTTTTTTCCATAATCTTAGCTGTCATTTGGGTTTAATTGTGTTGTTTCCTCTTGTGTGGAAGTAAATCTTATCTGTTTTGGATTAAAATTCAATGAAGGTCACAACGGCTCGAAAACTTACCAGGCTGCAGCAATTAATGTTCATTTGGCTTTGATAAATTGGAATGTTCCCCACAATAGGACTGGAGTGGATTTCACAAGCAATAATTCTTCCATTAACTCAATGATTCCCTGCATGATGGAGCGTCTTGTCACTGCTCTGTTTGTCATCTGTCACTTCAAGGATCTGGGCATATGCCTGATATGATTTATCATGATTATTGGGGCTGCTTGTGTCAAAACATTTAAAACTGCTAATTATTCTTGCCCTGTAAATTGCTGAATTAAACAAAACACACGATTCATTTTTTCCCCTCCAGCTTGTTCCCCTGTTTAATTATCGTTCTGGGTTATTATAAATCCATGCCGAGAGCTGCTTTTAATAGCATCTGGCTTGGAGATGGGTCTTATTTAGGGGACTCTAGGGGAAGCGCTGCAGGAGCTGGTGGAAGGAGCATGCTTAATCTCTTGAATGTAGCTTGTTTGGTTCTCAGTACTTCGGCTGAGCATACTATCTATCTATCGTACTTCATGGGGCCTCTATCATCGTAGTATCTGAGCCCCTTGCAATCTCGAAGGCATTTATCCTCACAACATGCATGTGAGGTTAGGGCAGGGCTGTTATCCCCATTGTACACTTAGGGAACTGAGGGACAGAGAGACTGTGACTTACCCAAGGTCACACAGGAAGATTATGGCAGAGCCGGGACTTGAACCCAGGTCTCCCAAGTCTCCCGACTAGCTGGAGTGAAGCATCATTTTTCACATGCTCACTGACATGAAGGCAGATCCCATTGCCAAAACCAACATGGGTGGGTACAGCTCACAGACTAGATGGATTCAGGTTCCTGATGATTTGAATCTGAAGGCAGTGGTACCTCCCAGAAGAAGGAGGTTTCATCGTTGTCTGCTGGCAAGAGGCAAGCTCATGAGGAATGTTTGAAGCCAAACCCCAATGGGCAGAATTCTTCTCCCTTGGCTACAGTAAGGCCCTGGGGTGAAGCTGAGAAATGGATTCTAAGGTAATAATGAATCCCTCTTTGAGCGGAAGGAGGCAGGGGATGAATCTTCCCAATGGTGGAGGAGAGAGAAGGGAAGCAAAGAGGTAAATTAGCTCCGCTCAAACCCACAAGAATTGTAGAGGGTCCGAGCCCGTGTTTGGGAAGTAGCACGAAGAACAAAAGGTCCCTGGGGAGGTGAAGGAGATGAGGCATGCACCCAGGTGTATGGCCTCCAGGTAGGTATGTGCTTTAGGTAAACACCACCTGTGCGTCAACTCACTGTCCGAAGCCTGGAGGCTAAAACCCTTCTACAAATGAGGCTGGTGCAAAGGTTCATTCCAAGAAACTGGTAAAGCAGCAGTTTCTAAAGCCTGCCAGTGGCAGAAGGACCTTGGTCACACATGTTATGGGCTGGATTCTGCCATCCTTGATGCTGCTGATAGAGGAGTAATTCCACTGACGTCAGGAGTGCCTTGGGGGTGCATGTGCATCCTGACGCTGGCACTGTGCATGCGGGTGTGTGTTTGCATAGACAAATTCATCCGCTGATTCTGCTGGGGTTATTGCTTGAATGTAATGGGCTCTCATTGTCTTCAGGGAAACGTAATGAGCAAATTCATGGCCTTGTTTCATCTCCTTCCTTTCTCCCTACTAGGGGGAATACATGAGTGTCTGGAATAAAAGGCAAACCAGCCTCATCACATTTCCTACACCCACTTTCTGCCTGACTGGCGCTGGCATTAGCCAGCCAGCTGCTGGAATCCAGTTCTCCCAGTGGATTTTTTTTCCATTTGAGCTCTTATTTATATGTTACCATTTTTATTACTGTCCTTATGTATCCTGATGTTTCCCTAATGATCCATCATTGGGGCTGTGTTCTGCCAGCTTCAGAGATGGGCATAAAGTGTGCTCTTAAACCTTTCACTCTGATTTAGCAACCTGTTCCTGCCTGCTGTGAAGTGTAGTCTGGGGATAGTTGCAGGGGGCCTGATTCTACTTGCTCTACTGCCAGTTTCACACCTATTTAACTTCACTGGAGCTGATCCTGATTACACAGGTGAGTGTGATTTAAAATCCAGTGATGCCGATAGTCTTGTTTCTGGGTCTGGTCCTGGGGTTACTGCTGTAGCAGGTGCTGCATAGGGGTTGATGGAGTTTTTGAAGTGGATACAACCTCATTTCAGGATCTTCCTCCCTGCCTGCATTCAGCACCGTCCATGTGCATTAATTTGCCATTTCACCTATGCACCATTTTGCAGCAACTTTCATTCTACACAGAGTTCGTTTTCTGGAGGAATGCAGCTCTCAGTTGAGTTTTACCTTTGAGCTCTGCTGGGCCAAGTACCTTGTGTGGTTTCATGTCTGTCCTGCACAATAGTTCTGATGTGTGTTTTTAATTTTTCCCCAAGCACTGGTGTTTTCAGGTCTCAAAGGCTGAGGGAGTCCCTTGCTTTGTACCTGTTCTTCTAAGGTCTGAGCTATACACAGTTTTTGTCCTGATAGAACTGTGTAGGTGGGAATGTGGGATATTTTAGCAATATAGCTATACCGGTATACCCCTAGCGTGAATGCATTTTTCCTAGTATGATTATTCCCCTTCCTGTATGTGATGATTACGCTACACTGGTATGAGCATTTGACAAAAGTGGATACCCAGAGTTTGGGGCCTTGTGAGTTGTTTCCGCTAGAAAGGGAAATTGATGGTGGAGCCAGGAAAACTCCTGTTGTCATAAGCACAGAAGGAATCAAAGAGCAGGATGCCATTCCTATTTTTGCTATTCCGAACTTGCCTTTCCAGCCAGCGTACTGTGCTCAGAAAGTCTCCTTTCTTAGCTTTCCATAAGGGCCACGTTACCAGCACTTCTGCTGTTGTCTGTTTGGCTTTCTGGTTACATTTGTCTCTGTCTGCCCTTTCTCTCTCATGTACACAGATAAACCGCTCCACCAATCCAAGCTGTAGCACTGGAAACCCCTTGGGCCACATGGTTTAGCTTCTAGTCAAGCTCTTCCATGTGCCTGTGTTTTTGGGTTCTTCTGCTGTTGTTTCATCAACCTTTTTACATTTCTCCCGAACAAAAGGCCACCGTTAAAAACCTATGCCCAACCCATAACAACAAAGTTTAACCCAACCCACAACAGCCTATTTATACTGGTAAAACTCTGCCTGCACTAGGGAAGGTGGATGTTGCTTTAACTACCCTGGTGTTGGTTAAAGTGGTACAACTTTTGTACGTAGATGCATGCTAAGTGAATGGATCCAGAACATCCCTGATTTTTCTGAGGCATGTCCAGTGGTATAGATTGCATGGGACAAATGCTCCAAGTCATTCTCTGCCTGAGGCTTTATTGAAGAAGTTATACCTTGACCTGCAGAATCCCTGAACGTAACGCTCCCATCTTTTGGGCAGTTATCAGATAGCCTATTGGCTCCATAGCTCTCTGCATTTGTTCTTCTACTCTGAACACAAGCTGTCCCAAAGGAGACCCCCCTGCCCAAATAGTTCTAAGCTTAGCCTTCTCCACGTGTCCCCAGGTGTCCTTGGCTGCTGCATAGAAGGGCCCAATAGACGCAGGGTGACTCTCACCCCCCCGCGTCTTGCGGGAGTGTGTGGTTTTGGGCTGCCGCCAGGCTTCTTGGTGGCAGCCTCCAAGCGTCTGTCAGCTGTCTGTGTTGGGGAAAAATGGTGTAACATGAATAATGAGGTAATGAAGAAGGCACAACATCTGTGTCATCATTTCTTCACCAGGAGGTCAACTAGATTCATAAAACATGCACTTCCAGCTTGTGATGTGTTTAGGAGTTAATTAGGAGAGGGAGAGAATTGCTGCCGCAGCATATATCCTTATGTGAAAGTTGTAAAAAAAACCGAACTGATTTCAAACAAATGAGCTTCCTCGTTCCAAAAAAAACCCAACAACCCAGTTCTCAGTCCCCATGTGAGAGTCCTGTCCCCGATGGGGAAATGAACGGATAGCCCCACGTACAGATGGGCTGAGCATCCTGCAGTCCCAGCCACTAGGAGCTGCAGCGATCTGCCCTGTTAAAACCCTCCTCTGGTCCCCAACTGGGCATTTAAGTCCTTTCTTCTATTGCTTTGCAGAACTGAAGTCCCCATGAGGATGTAAACGGGGATGAGATATTAATGGTCCAACTTGCAGTGGTGCTGAGTTCCTGCATTTATAACAGAGGTCCGGGCAGGAGCTCATTCCACTGGAACTTAAGCTAACAACTCTTTTCCTTACCCCTATTCAGTGAAGCACTTAAACACCTTGAATCTAATGGGACACAGCTGCTTCTAAATCAGGGCTCTGATTGGGAGCTGTACATGAATGGGCATCGGTTTTTTTCCCATGGGGTCAGCACCTGACCCTTGCACAGGTGGGCACAGAAATCCAGTTCACTTCTTATGTGAGTTAACAGCCCTAAAGTGTCTACCCTCTGCCGCCGTCACCTCCACCACCTGACATGCACGGACACTCATGAAGTTTTTATAGGACATGGAAAGAAATGAATGGATCCTCCACAGACATGAGGTGGGCGAGTAGAAGTACTGCAAGGGGGGAAAGAGCAGATGAAATCTTTCTTCAGCAGCATGGTTGAGTGAAGCAAGAAGTAAGTTTTGCGGTCTTCTCCTTCTAGTGCTGTCAATAGCATCTCCAGCTCAGTTTGAAAATTTCCATAATGTTCCATTAACCAACTTTTTGGGGGTTGAGAAAGAAGCATCCATCTCATTTTCCCATCCTTTATCAAGACAGCGTAAAACCTTGCGATAAGTGTAATTAACGATGTGCTCTTGCATTTAGGGAATTAATTTTTGGGGATTTGTCTTTAAAGCATCATTCTTGTGACAAAGACACCTGTTATGCTAATAACTTTGCGCCAGTCTCAGTAGAGGCCTTGATGTTTTCTACCGTAGTTACTCTGAATACATTAAACACTTTGTAGCATTCTAGTCTCGCAGGTTTTTTTTTTTCCTCTGTTAAAATATGTAACTGGAGTGCTCAATTTGCATCTCCAAAAGAGCAGGGTGAATACATTTTAGTCCATCCACCTAGGTTCTACCTAGACTGGGCAGTGAATCAACTTTCTCAAGACATCCTCAGAGCAACAAATGGTGCTAGCAGCCGGGGAAGCAGCCGTAGGAAGCATTCAGGAGATGCTTGTTTATGCAGATAGTAGCAGATGTGTGGAACGTGCTCCCAGTTTAAGCACGTTTAAAAGAGACAAGTGCTTGCAGAAGAATGTTATTGCAGGGTAGCTGATCAGGCAGATGGGCCCAGGAAGGGCCAGGGAGATGAAGCTGGAATGGGAGTGCAGCTGATATCCAAGGACTCAGATCAGGATTTTGACAGGGTGAGGTAAACGCTGAGATGCCAATGTCTCTAGAGAGCACTGGGGGGGATGCACACAAGGCACTTTATAACAGGCTGTTTCTTTTCATATATGGTAGTTCATTGGGCTATGAATGAAATACAGTGTCTCAAACTCTAATCTGAAGGGTCACGCTCATCTTGGAAAAAAAATCATGGAAGCCCAGTGTTTGGACTGTCACTTGTATTGCAGACGTTTGTCCTCAGCTCCTTGTCTGAGCCTCTCCTCTTATTTCTGCATTTAAATCCCCTTCTCCATCTTACCTTATTTATGATTTATTTTGTATAAATGTGTATAAAGGGCCCATCAGAGATCAAGGCCCTGTTGTGTTAAGTGCTGTACAAACCCAGTGAGTCCTTGCCCCAAGGAGCTTGCAGTCTAAATAGACAGGACAGAGATGGGGGGGGGGTGGTTTAAGGAAACATAAGTGAAGTGACTTGGCCACATCGCACTGCAACACATCAGTGGCTGAGCTGAGAATAGAACTCGGGTTGCAGTACCTTTATCCACCACATCACGCTACATCCCTTAGCTCTGAGTCTCTTCTCATCCTGCATTTTAGAGTGTTTCCCCTTGGCTTCCTCCTTTCCTTGGTCAGAGCTCCTCCCGCCCAAGGAAGCAGAGGGACAGGGAAAGGAAGGCTTTTCTCTCTTGTCCCTCTTTGGCAGCTGGGCTCATACCTGACCAGAGCTGTGGGACTGTGGATGGAGCATACTGGTCTTGCACTGAAGGGTTATTCTCTGCCCCTGCTGCATGATCCCAGCCAGTCCTGCTGAGCTGCAGAGGTCGCTGATAAAGCACTCCTGTGTAGGAGCCTGGTGCTAATCGTGTGTGTTATGTCTGAGCCCTAGAGTATGTGATAGGCACCTTTGATGCATTGAAGTAACTACAGAAATATTCTGTAATCACTGGTTTAGATGTCATAATTTTAAACAGCCAGTCTCAAAACTACCTGGGACACTGTATGATAATAATGGAAAATGAAGCCAGACTCTGCTTAGTAACTAGAAAACCAGCCACTCAAACAAAATCCCCCTCTCCCCCCAAAAAAATCCAGAAGAGAAAAGCCAGTGGGGAAACAAGGGGTGATAACAAAGCATTAAGTGTTACATCCCTGCATGGGTATTCCTGGTACTGAACTCTGAATGGGCGGGAGTGCTGCACAAAGAAAGAGAAGCACAGGTGAGAGATGACTACAGATGACACAGTGGATGGCCCAAGATCTACTCTGATTTTGTTATCCCCATATAGTCTTTGCACCATGGACTTGGTTGGGCATCGGAATGGCTAGGAGCGCAAACCTTGGCTCTTGCCGGCATGCTGGGTTTCCAAATCCATCGGTTCACCTCTGTGGAAGCTCGTCTTAAGAGACCCCGCTGTGTCAAATGTGACCCTAAAACAGCCCTGTATAACATCTCCATGAAATTTAAATCCAAACAAATTCCAGTGGAAACCAATTTCTTTCAAGCATGGTGTTCTTTGAAAATAGCACCATGAGCTTCTGTTTCTGCACGATGACCAGATGAACAATGCTCGGTTTCATAGTAAAAAAATATTCTTCCTGACTGCCAGGCCTGCAGTGTCAGCCTGAGGTCCCCCATCAACACCAATAGCGTGGGTCCTGAAGGCCAAGCTGTGCCCTCGGCTACGCAGGCTTGCACTGATGTAAGTGATTGGAATGTAGCAATTGTGCCGATGAAGCATATGGAGGGATGGACTGCAGCTCTGTCTCTTAGCTGTGCTCACTCTGCAGAGCTAAGGGGAGTAGAAAGCAGGGGAAAAACCAAACCAAACCTTTCATCAGTCACTAAACTGAACACCTGAAACTGGATAGAGCAGATCGGTTTAGTAAGAACGTACCTTTTTACATAGGCCTGGATGTAGTCAGTTACACGGGTATAACTAAAGATGTGCTTTAAAAAAAAAAAAATTAGTTGAGCAAATCAAAACCCCTATGTGGATGTTCTTATTTCAGTTTAAATTTGGCTAATTAATACCAATTTAGCTCCAGGGAAGATCAGTTGATACAAGCCAAGTTGAAATTGAATTACGAGTGACAACACAAGGCTTTGCACAAGACTAAATACATCGGTTAAAACTCTCATTGGTTTAACGAAAGGTTTGTCTGCGCTTGAAACGCTACAGCAGCACAGCTTCAGGGCAGACGTTATCTACACCGTCGGCATAGGTAATCCACCTCCCTGAGATGTGAGCGCTAGGTCGACAGAAGAATTTTTCTATCAACCTAGTGCTGTCCAGCCCAGGCTTAACTACATCGCTCAGGAGTCTGGATTTTTCACACCCCAGAGCAGCATAGCTGGGTCAACCTAACTGATTAGTGTAGACCGACCCTGAGGGTGTAATTTTGAATATAGACAAGGCCAGAGTCTCTCTTTGGTATGGAAATGCCCTTTAAACAAACATTCCCATTGAGGGTCTCCAAGCCTAGGCATTGCAGAACGTTGCTAGTGCAAGAAACTTGCAGGTAAGGAGAAACCCTAGTGAAAGTGACTAGTGTATTTTCACTTTCCAGGCTGAGAACAGTGCTCACACACACAAAAGAAGTGAAACCTCAAACGTAAAGGTAGATTTTTGTCAGAATTTTTTTATTTGAATAATCTGAGGGTTTAATAACCTAGATAAGGGCTTTAAATAAGAGAAAATCTGTTTGACTAGCTCTTGCTCCTGTGGGAAGTCAGTGGCAAAATTCCCGTTCACTTAATTGGTACCACCTTCAGGCTAAGGATGGTTATTTTTAACTTGACCCTGTTCACACTTCACTTTCAGTCTCCCTCGCCTCGCCTCTGAGGACAAACAGGAATCCACGCTGTATTAGCTTTGGAAAGGTCTCTGTGAATTCTGAGTTGCAGCCTTGCATTCATTGCATGCCATGAAGAGGATAAACAATTACATTTGTTTTAAAATCCAATTATCTAAAACTCCCAGTCAATAATATATTTTTTTTAATAAGCAAAATGGTCCAAGCAGATAGGATATCCCCAGCTGGACGTAGCACTGACTCCAGTATCCCCTTCATAGCAAGCACGGAGCGGCTCCAAGGTCAGACTGGATTTATTAACTTATCTGCTAGGAAAAGAAGAAAGCTTCGAGCACCAACTTTCAGTCACTGCTGGGAAGGACCTTAGCTGGGGTCCATACAACCCCCCAGTTCCTGTCACCTTTTGTGTTGAATCGTTCTCTTGGTTCAAATAAGGGGAAAAAAGAAGGAATTCTCTTCCGCCTCCCACCAAGCCCTCCTTTTCTATTCTCTCTTGCTCCTGAGTTTACTAACTATCAATAGGCTGCACATCCAGGACTGTGAGAGCTGCTGTGTATTTGGAGTCCTTCCTACATCCCCACATGTGGAAGATCTGGCCCCAGACAATGGAGAGTGCTTCCATCAAGGGTGAGGGAAATCCTTCCCAGGGCAAGGGCCAGTTCTAAAGTAGGTGTGTTAGGGCAGTGGTGTGCAAACGGGGGACGGTGCAAGAGGTGCTCGGTATGGGGGGGAGGTCATGAAGAAACTGGGACCCCCCCGGTCTCGCAGGACCTGCTGTCATAATAGTAGGAGTGGGATAAAAATCGAGTGGATGTGGCGGAGTGGGACGGGAGCGGGATTAAAAAAAAATAGTCCTCCCGCGCCACAAACAACACGATCGCCCCGGCCAGCACCCACTGCTCTCCACCGCCCAGCTCTGAAGGCAGCACAGAAAAGGTTACTTTCAATTACAAATAATGGAGGCAGGGAGCAACAAACTCCATGAATGGTAAGGGGGGGGACACGACTGGAAAGGTTTGCGCACCACTGTGCTAGGGGGTGGTGCACGCCCACGTCCTGCTGATGCAGAGCGTGCATGATCTTGTGAGAGAGTTGGGACCAAGAGGCAGTGGGGCATTTGTACCTACCAGCCAGATGTCCTTGCTTTTCTCCCGGCATTTTTCATTCGTTTTATGTTCTCCGTTGGTG
This sequence comes from Emydura macquarii macquarii, assembly GCF_026122565.2. NCBI lineage: Eukaryota > Metazoa > Chordata > Testudines > Chelidae > Emydura > Emydura macquarii. The sequence continues at coordinate 14,674,054 of NW_027130828.1, forward strand.
AGGAGAAGCCACGTGGGTGAAACAGATTCACATTATTGTGGGTTAGATCGAGTGTATTTCTCCCAGCCTCCTGCCGCCCCAGATTCAGGTTCTCTTATGGAACTCCCTGCCGAGCAAAGTTGGGTCTGTGCAAACTGGGTGCTTCCCAGCAGTCGTGTGCCAGCTTTATGGAGCTTTGAGTGACGGCTGGGTGAAATCAGGTGGAACGTGATGGCCACTGCAACAGAGTGCTGCATCGAAGGGCATTTTGTAGGGAGGAGCTGGGGTGGGGGGGTGAGCAAGCCCCAGAGTGAAACTCAGGGTGCAAAGCACCATGCACTGCAACGACCACGCTTCGCAAAGATCCGAGAGGGGAAGTGTGAGGATTGTGTGTGGGGATGACACTGTAGGATTAAGCTGCAAGCTTTGCTTGGCCTCTCCTGGAGATCCCATCATTATTCATGTCAGCGCCGGGTCTGTCACACTCTCTCTGCCACAGAAATTAATGATTTGAACTCCGCGACCTGCTCGCGCAATGGGATGAGACTCCGTAAACCGGCACAGGGCCGTGCGGCATGACAGAGATCCTTTCAGCGGCAGAGCAGGCAGAGTGCCAGGCGCAGGGGAGAGCTGCTCCTCTGCTGCAGAGCCGGTAAAGCCAGAGGGAAGAGGAGGAGGATGGGGGCAAGGTAAGGGCAGGCCGAGTTCCTCTGCCACTTGCTGCCTAGGTTCCTGTCAGTGTTATCAGGGCTGACGTGGATGGGCTATCCCTGAAGTGCTGAGAGCCAAAGTTGGCTTTTCAAGAAAGCCACCCTGTCTTGGTGTGTGGGTGGGTGGGTGGGTGGCAAATCCTCCTCTGATCACTGTCCCCCTTGCTTTCTGTCCCCCACTTGCTCCCTTTTGGCTGTTCTGTGGGGGTTCAGGTGCTGACGATGGCTCTGAACACTCTGTGCTGGAATAGGGCGTGTCAGGCTGTTTGGGAAGGAGGGTAAAAGTGGGCCCAGGCATCACCTGCAAAGAGAACTTCACTGCTGGGTCCTAGACCCTCCCACCCCCCATCAGTGCTCATCTGGGCACCTGCACAGGCTTATTGCTCCAGCAGCTGCAAGCTCAGAGCTGGTTTTTAGTTCATCTTTCTCACAGTGAACGTACTTGAACTGCTGCCTTTGCTACGCAGCCCTGTCTGTGCTCCAGCTCCAGTTGTCTGGGGGCGGGCGGAGGAGGAGTGCATTCAAGCTGTTCCAGGACCTGCCGCCCTCTCGCTCCTGTGGGCTGGGTTCTCACCTTGCAGAAAGCACATTCTCCTCCTCCCTCCACTGTGCTCTCTGTGCAGGAGTTTGAAATGTCTTTCCTGGCTCACGCTGTCTGTTTGTGGCCTCTCAGGTAGGCTGAGTCGCTTCTGATGACTCCGGCAGACTTTCTCTCTGACTTCCCCAATAGTGACTGTGCTGTGTGCTGTGGGTGGACTTGAGGCTCCCTCTAAAGTGAAGGAGCGGATAGAGCTGGGCATTCCTTACAAGTGGGCACTTCGCAAACTCTTCTGCCAGCGTTAGCCTGTGGTGGAACAGCCCCTGCTTTGGACTCGCATGCTATCCTTTCGGTGCACTGGCTAGTGACCTGCCGTCTCTTCGGTATTCCAAGACTGAGTTCTGCCTCTGCCTTTCAGTCCTGACCAGCCATAGCTCCCCCTTGTTCCAGACCTGGCTCTCTCTCTCCTGCGTGATGGTTAGCACTGCAGATAGCCATTCCCTGGGGATTAAATTAAGACCAACCATACTAACCTAGCTTGTAACTGAAGGAAGACTTGAACCCAGGACTCCTAAGGTCAGAGACTGCTCTCGCTGCAGCCCATGATGTGTGAGCCAGCCTCCGGGGTAGGACGGTAGTGGCATTCTGCATGCAGTGGCTGAGCCTGGCAGTGTGATATGCAGAGGAGGAAGAGGAGAACGGCATCAATAATAGATAAGCAATGTGCCACGCATCCCCTCGCCAGCCGTCATTTTAATTTAAAGCGAATGCACTTCATCAGCCCAGGACTCGCTTGTCTTTTGCCTCTCTCTGTTGATACTTGATATCTTGTGACTCTTCCCGTATGTGCAGGCCTTTCCGTACAGGGCTCTGGTACAGCCGGGCGCTTTCTGCCGCAGAGATAGAACAGGATTGTTAAACAGCACATGCCACTTGGAGCCGAGACTATCAAAACTGCAGCCATGGAGGGAGATCTGTGCTGCTGAGCCAAGTTGGAGTTGTCCCTGGGTTTGATTGCTGGGCCTCTCCCTTTCCTTCTCCCTCCACCCCCCATGGTAAGCGGCAATTAAACGTCAAACTCTGTGTCCTCCTGTTCGAGATGATGTGCGCTCCCGGCTGCCTGGTGCTCAGAGGACAGAGGACTTTACAAGCAGAATGTTGCCTTCTGAACATCGGTTAACTCCTTTCTCATGCTGCTCCATCGCTGACGCCTGCTCCTCACCTCTGGAGGGAAGGCGTGCTGCTCTGAATGTCTGTGCTGGTTGCCTTGACTTTGAGTTGCCATGTTCTCGGTACAAATCCTCCACCACCCACCCATCCTGCCCAGTATCTGGACACAGCTGAGAGGCTGCTCACACAGTAAAGCTGCTTTTCCCCGTGTCACCGAGGGAGTAGGGGAAGCTTTGCTCAGACAGAATATTTTCTCTTGAGGGTGGAGTTCCCACTACCTGCATGCTCCTAGCTTCTGGGAAAGCAGTAGTGGGCTGGAGGATTGACTTACCCATTGAGGCGCTCCCTCCTGAACACCTGAGATGGGCCCATTTTAAATTATACTTACATATGCCACTGCAATAGTGCCGCTAATCCCAGGATCTAGAAGAGGTGAGTTGGTGTGTGTCCCAATTTTACAAATAGGGGGAGTGGAGTGACTGAAAGGTGAAGTGATTTGTTCAACTGCTCGGTCAGGGGCTGAGGTGGGGAGAACCCAGAGCTCTGAATTCCTAGTCCCTATTATTCTAGCTCCTGGACTGTGCTGCTTGAGGAGGCTTGCACTGCTCAGAGATGATGCTTCCACAGGGGTAGGCATCTGGTCTGCATTTTATTATTTACACGTAGAGCTGTAGTGCCTAGAGGCACCATTGACATCGGGGTCCCATTGGGTTAGGTGCTGACCATACACATAGCGAGAGACCTGCTATGATGAGCTTATGCTATAGAAAGATGAGACATAGACAGGGTGGTAAGGGAAACTGAGGCACAAAGGAGAAGTGATTTGCCCAGTACATCACATATGGGGGAGCTAGTGTGTTTGCCAAGCTGCCATCTTGTGTTCCAGTATCTTGACTTTTTTTTTTTATAAAAGGGCGTTTTCTATCCCCTATACCTGCAAAGATACACGTGGTTGAAAATTTTCCAGGTTAAGAGATGCAGCAATGCCTGCCTGAGTCTACAGAGAGCCTGAAACAATAGCTCCCAGAGGTATGGAACTGCCCTTTTCCCTCTCAGTGACGTGTTAACTCAAATGCCCCATGATGCTGATTTCAATGTTAACATGAACTGTTTCACTCAAGTTCCCAGCTTGGAAAAAAGGAGAAGAAAGGATCATAGTCAAGAGATCTCACAGCCTCCTTGTCCTCCCATTGGCTGGGTGATGGTTGGGAAAGGGCCATCACTTTCTCCCCTCCTGCAGTTGAGAAGGGGCTAAACCTCAGGAACCTAGTGTAGCCCAGCAGAGCCTGCGTGACATAAGAATGGACATACTGGGTCTGACCAATGGTCTTGTTAGCCCAGTATCCTGTCTTCTGACAGTGGCCAGTGCGAAGTGCTTCACAGGGAATTAACAGAACTTGGCAATCACCGAGTGATCCCTTTCCCCATCATCCAGTCCCAGCTTCTGGCAATCAGAAGTTTAGAGACACCCAGACCAGCGGGTTGCATCTCTGACCATCTTGGCTAATAGTCATTGATGGACGTATCTTCCATGAATTTGTCTAATTCCGTTTTGAACCCAGTTATATTTTTGGCCTTCACAACATCCCCTGGCAATGAGTTCCAATGAATGCGGTGTGAAGAAGGACTTCCCATGTTTGTTTTAAACCTGCTGCCTATTAATTTCATTCAGCCACCCCTGGTTCTTGTGTTATGTGAAAGGGTAAATAACACTTCCCTATTCACTCTCTCCGCACCAGTCATGATTTTTAGATGATTTTTAGTCTTCTATCATATCCTCCTTAGTCATCTCTTTTCTAAGATGAACAGTCCAGTCTTTTTAATCTCTCCTCATATGGAAGCTGTTCCATGCCCCTAATCATTTTTTTGCCCTTCTCCGTACTTTTTCCAATTCCAATACATCTTTTTTGAGATGGGGTGAGCAGAACAGCATTCAGTATTCAAGATGTGGGGGTACCATGGATTTATATAGTGGCATTATGTTTTCTATCTATCCTTTTTCTAATGGTTCCTTACATTCTGTTAGCTTTTTTGACTGCTACTGCACATTGAGCAGATGTTTTCAGAGACCTATCCATGATGACTCCAAGATCTTTCTTGAATGGGGACGACTGATTTAGACTCCATCATTTTGTTTGTGTTGTTGGGATTATGTTTTTCAATGCACTTTACTTTACATATATCAACATGAAATGTCACCTGCCATTTTGTTGCCCAGTCACCCAGTTTTGTGAAATCCCTTTGGAACACTTCATACTCCACTTTGGACTTACAAAATTACTCAAGATAGTTATCATCTGCAAACTTTGCCACCTCACTGTTACCTTTATCCAAATCATTTATGATGTTGGTCATCATAGATCCCAGTACAGATTTTTGGGCAACTTCTCTATTTACCTCTTTCCACTATGAAAACTGACCATTTATTATTACTCTTTCTTTCCTATCTTTTAACCAGTTACTGTTCCATGAGAGGACCTTCCTTCTTATCCTATGACGGCTTACTTTGCTTAGGAATCTTTGGTGTGGGATCTTGGCAAAGATTTTCTGAAAGTCCAAGTACACCCTTTGTTCACTTGCTTGTTAACACCCTCAAAGAATTCCAATAGAGTGGGACTGGTGAGGCATGGTTTCCCATTACAAAAGCCACGTTGACTCTTTCCCAACATAGTGTGTTTGTCTTTGTGTATGATAATACTCTTTCTACCCTCTCCCCCACCATAGCTTCCACCCTGTTTGCCTGGTACTAAAGTTAGGCTTACTGACCTGGAATTGCAGGATTGCCTCTGGAGCCTTTTTTTAAAAAATGGCATTACATCGGATGTGCTCCAGTCACCTGCTACACAGGCTGATTTGAGAGGTTACATACCACAGTTAGTATTTCTGCAATATCCCATTTGAGTTCCTTCAGAAGTCTTGGCTGAATACTATCTGGTCCTGGTGATTTATTACTGTTTCATTTATCCATTTGTTCCAAAACCTCCTCTATTGACACCTCAGGCCTTTTAAATTCTGTTTAACTAGCTTCCTCATTTTTGTGTAGTTTCTCTTTTTGAAGTTAAATGCTACTGTGGTGGGTTTCTTTTGGTATTCTTCTTCCCCTCCCCCCCCCCCCCCCCCCGAGATTAAATTTTAATTGCATTATGATTGCTATTACCGAGTGATATTCACCTCTTGGACCAGATCCTGTGCTCCATTTAAGACTAAATCAAGAATTGCCTTCCCCTTTGTGGGTTCCAGGACCAGCGGCTCCCAAACACTCATTAATGGCGTCTATTTTGAACATCTACACAGTCTACTGCAAGTAGCATGGCATTTGGATGCCTTGAGTGGGCAGAGCTTATTCTATGGGCAGCATTTCCGACTTGTCCCCTTCTTCTAGCAGTCACAGAGTAGGGTAAGCAGCTAGAGGGGGCACCGGGGTTACTTGTGCTGGTGAAGGTACTCTGTCTGTTTGCCATGCAGCATTAATGGTATGGGAGGAGAGACCTCCTTCCACGGTGCTGAGTGGCAGTGCATCTCATTGGCCTGTTGCTGAAATCCAGCAAGTGACTGGATGTTTCCGCTCACCCACTCCAGGCTGTTCAGCTTTCCCTGTGGGTGCTTTCATGGAGGTGCGTGCACGAGAGAAGGCAGGTTCTGAAACACAGCCCAGGCACTGAGCTCTGTCTTGTCTGCCATTCTGGCCCGGTGGTGGGTATCTGGGGAAATGGCTGAGGGGAAAATGCCACTCCTGGAGTCATCCTGCTACTTTTGAAGAGACCTCTATCAAACGTTTGCTCTTCCCACTGGTTTGCACCCAGATCCAAAATGGCAGCGGTCTACTCTGCTAAAACTTAAACCCAAGCTGTAATGGAGCTGTTGCCAGAAGTCTAGAGAGGGGCCAGACAGTTGTACTTGTACAGTTACATGTATCCACTACTGGGAAGGGGTTTCCTTGGTGAAACAGTTTGATTCTCAGTCCACCAACCACTTTGAAAGAGAAAGTGATCTTCTTGTGGACCATGTCATCACCCATTTTCCTTCCACTGTCTTCTGTCCTTGGAGCCACAAGCACAGAACACAGGGCATGGGAACAGGTGCTGTAGCTGGGAACAACTCTTGCCTCTGTAGCTCTCCTCAGCTTCTTCTCAAAGCATTTCACAAAAGCCAGGAAGTATTCCCCCATTTTACAGATGGGGGAAGCGATACACTCAAGGACCCACAGCGGGTCAGTGACCGAGCTGGGAATAGAACCCGTGGGTCCTGACTGTCACTTCTGGGTTTGTTATATGAGGCGTGAATGTGACATTACCCAGGGTATAATCTGGACTGATGAACAGTGGTGTCCCCCCAGTTCCCCAACCTGGGATGTCTTTTACACTGCTTCGCTGTGTAAGCTACCACTCCTAGTCTGCTCACACCCAGCCTCTAGCAAGTAAGTCACTCCCAGCTATACTATATGAGTGCTATGGCCAGTCACCCTTGATTTACACTGCAGAGCAACACCAGCAAATCCCCACTCCCAGACTTTTCTCTAGAAATGTGCGTTTTGTGCTGCCCAGCACTCTCTTGGACAATACAAGCTCATGTAAAGTCCGTGGTTTTATTAATAGAAAATGGTATGCACAAATCCTGTTACCTCAAATGGCGTTTCCCAGACACTTCATTCCAAGCACACTGGTTTAGATAAAATGATAAAACAAGTTAATTAAACTATGGAAGATAGATTTTAAGTGACAAGCATAAAAGTTGGAATTGGTTTCAAGAAAGCAAAAGTAAAACACAATTAATACCTAATGTAACAAGCGAATTCAAAACAAAAATCTCTCTCACCACAAGTTACTGACTGACTTGTCTTACTGACAAACTCTTTCAGTGAGAATCCCTCCCCATTCCAAAGATGCTTTCTTTGTCCTTCAAGTGTAATTGATACCATGAGTATAGGTGAAGGGAGAGATCAGTGGGGGCGTTTGCCCTCCCTTATGTTTTTTCTCTTATTTGAGAATCATCTCCAGGTGAGTTTCAGGAGACAGAAAGTCCATGTGGGTGGAAACCACCAGCTGTTTTTGGTCAAAATGTAAATCTTCATCCATATCCTTTTTCCTTCCAAAGAACGACCATTTTACCACGTGATAGCACGTTTGATTTTGTTGACACCTGGTTGAGGCATTGGCTAGCCTGTTGTCTTTGGGGAACTGGTTTGTGGCTGCTTTTTGTAATATACAGTAGAATCTTGTAATTTTACATCCAATGTTGCCACACATATTTTACCAGGACAATAATGATTAGCAAATTATGAGTTTTCAACTGATAACCTCACAAGGCATACTTTGTAAGAGATTTATCATAGTCCTATAAAAGCGGTGAACATAGGGATTTCATACTACAGGGGAGAACAGAATGCAGAAGGAGTGAAAGTAGTAGCTTTTGGGAATAGTCCAGGGAGAAGGAAGTTCCTGAACTTGAGACCAGTCTCTCAGGCAAAAAGCGCCTGTTAAAATCAAAAGGGAGCTCTGCCTGAGAGGATTGCAGGATCTGACTAAATCGAGCAGAAAAACAGGAAAGGGCAAGATACCATAGAGATGCTAATGGTGATGGGAGTGGGGAGAAGGGATGAACACCAGGAGAAACTAAGAGGGAATCATAGCAGCTAACAGTCTGAAAATGACACCTGATTCTCCTCCTGCTCACATTAGCTCCTACCTTAGTTGAGTCAAATAACAAAATAGCCCAGGTTTATGAAGCTGTGTTGCCTTCTTACAGGTAGATCAGATTTCTAACAAGAAAATGTTGTATTTATACCCTTAAGGAGACAGCAGTTGGTGAGCAGAAATTTCAGGGATAAGACATTCTTGTAAGAAGATCAGTCTGAGGTCATGCTGGGGTGTAAGGGGGGGGCAGTAGATGCTCTCCATTTGTCCTCTTCGCTCTTGCCTTCTGGGCCATTGGGAAGGGACACCCCAGCGCTAATTTCAGTCTAGCAGTCTGCTTAAGTTTCAATCACAGTGTTGCTGCTGTTGGATAGAGGCCCCAGCTGAGATGCCTTGTGCTGAGTGCTGTACATACACACAGTAAGAGACAAGCCATGCCCTGCAGTGCTTGTAGTCTAAATACTGAAGACAGACAATGGGTGGGAGCAGGGGAGGATCATTATCCCCATATAGAGGTAAGATCTAAGGCAAAGTAGATTTAAATGACTTGCCCCCACACGGAGTCTGGGATAGAGCCAGGAATTACACCCGGATCTCCTGAATCCTCCGTCCAACACCTCAACCACGAGACCAGCCTTCCATCTTGCCACTTTAAGGCCCTTCCCTTTTTGATTCCCCTTTTAGCATCTTCTCTGAGACATTTGCCCCCTTCACATGGCAGATGCCCCTGCGCCCTCCTCCGTCTTCCCCCTTTTATGGTAGTCCTTCTGTTAACCACTCCGAGACACCTCTCCTCTGTGCTCATTTCCACCAACGAGCTGCTTCTCTTATTACAGCACCTCGAGGGCTTGTCTACATGGGAGATTGACCAGAATAGCTCCCCACGTGGACACTCTTATTGCGAAACAAGAATGCCCTTTTCTGATTTAGTATCATCCGCTTTGGACAAAGTCCTTGGTCTCCACTGAATAACCGATACAATTCAGTGGAGGAGAGTCCAGACCTCCTCCACCCTGAATCTCTCTCTTGAATCTCTCTACAGGGTTGACTAAGTGAAATGGATGCCTCGGTGCTGGGAAATGGGTGGAGGACAGAACTCGGTGTCTAGACTGAGAATTTCAGCAGCAGACTCGTTCCACCCCCGGCAGCCCTAGGAGGATTTGTTCATTGCTGAGCCCTGCTGGTTCCGCTGCACAAGAAGGTGTTAATGACTTTTTAACACTGTGCAATGGCTGTCAGATCAAAGCATGGGGCTGTGAGATAATGTTTGTTCTGGCCATATAAATAGAATCCCATGTTCTGGCACAAGGGGGGTGTCTCTCCTGGAGTGATGTCTCTCACCTTTGAAAGCTTATCTCTCTGGTCTGGAAATGTGATTTGTTTTGCTGGTTGGTGTGTGCACGCACGCAGTGGGGGGCATTTCCTTCCAAGAGGGATTTCAGATGCTTTATAGACTAAACCAGGGGTTCTCAAAGGTTTTGCTGGGACCCCCTTTGAAAATATTTCAGACTGTGATGACCCCCCTCACCCCCCAAAGTGATGACCCCTGCCCATGCCATGCCACCTTTACCAGCATGTGTGGGGGCTGACAGCTCATGACCCCCTTCCCCATAATAACCTCGCGACCCCAAGAGGGGTCACGACCCCCAGTTTGAGAACTAAAGCAAGCGTGCGGCCATCTCTGGGGCATAGAGCAAGGAGTGAACAGTGCACAAAACTGGGCGTACTGGGGCCAAGGCCAGAAGGTGAAGCCCAATGCCGAGACGTGCCATGGTATTTCTGACAGAGTGGACACAGCTTCTGCTCCAGCTGAAGGGCTTTTGCATTGTTCACTGCATGGGACTTGGTTGATCTGCTTTGGAGAGAGGGAGGGTTGAGTCAGCCCAGCGGATATTTTGAGCCACGTGTGTTTTGAATCCTGTTATTCTCTCTGCCTGGCTGTGGGTCCCAGGATTCGCTCACAGAATGGAGGAGATGAAGGTCATCTTTCCCCTCTGTGGACTGAGTTTCTATAGCAAGGCACCCTGAACTGCTGGTGCAGTTTGCAAAATCCCAGTGAGATCCTTAGGGGTGGATACTTTACCCCCCTCACCCACATATCAAGAGGAGGCAGTGGTGTACAATGTGTTCATTGTCACGGAGATATGCTTGTTTCTAGGGCTCCAAGCTCTCAGGCCTTATGTATTAACCCCTAGATGAACTGGGGATATGGATTTGGAGGGCAGAACCTGGCAGGGCCATGTCACACCTAATTAGAGCAGGTGGCAAATCTTCCATGAAAAGCCAGAGGTTGAGGCATTGTGGGGGAGAATGTCAGGAAACGGTTCTCTCCTGGCTGGCTCTTTTCTCCACAAACATCCTCCAAACCGTTGCCTGATGTGCTAGTGGCTAAGACCCACCCTGAAGACTTTGCTCGCTCTCTGACAGCATTGGGTTTTGCCATATCTCATTGGAATACTGACTGGTCTAGTTTCCTGCCTCAGGTTGTGGAAGAACGTTGACCATTCACTTCTTCACCCTGCCCCCCACCAAACGTATACCGAGTGATTTTGTCAATGTTGCTAAGGGGAGTCCTTCTTCCAGCCTCTAGCTTACTTGGAGCAACAGAACCTGGAGGCTCAGGGGAGAACAGGGTGAAGGCAAGTGCGTCATGCTGCAGCCTCCTATGAAACCAAGCAGGCATGGGGTCTCCGTGTGGTAGCAGCATAAGTGCTGGAAGCAGGGCTGCCTCCAACAAGCATAAAGGGAGAAGTGTCTCGCGTAGGACTGGGGCAGCAGAGAGCGCGCTAAAGGAGCCCTGCACTGGGCCTGCCTTTCCTTAGCTAGACCTCTCCTCCTGCTCCTGTTGGAGCATGTGACTGGCTTTTCATCTGAGTGGTGGTTTTTTAAGGAAAGGATCCCACTCCCAGCGGGGTTCAGAAAGAAGCAGTATCTGTTGTAGAAGCCCGAGGTGGCTGGGCAGGTGTTTATGCAAATAGGAAACTCCTCTGTCTGTTTTCCTCTACCCTCCCTCTGATGAAAAGAAATGGTCTCTTTGCAACAGAGAACCTGCCACTTGCAGAGCTTTGGGGAGGGGCTAATCCAGAAAAGGAAGCAACCCGCACCTCGAAGCAGAAGTGAGGGTTGAGGGGAGCGTACATCAGCGGCAGAGAAAGCACTTTAAAGATGAGATTTAAGCATTTCCTTAATTTTCTCTCAAGGCGCCCCCTGGATAAATTGCAAACAGCTGCTCCTTTCCCACCCCTGCACCCAGCCACACAACCCCTGCTGCTGGTTCCTCCAGGTTCCCAGCAGAAGCCTCCCAAGCAACTATGGAGGGAAGAGGCCCGTGCTGGGCGTGCCCCTTCAATGGATACCGTGCTGCATGTAGCTGTGAATCTCTTCCCCCGGCTCAGAATGTTCCGTTTTGGCAGGAGGCTGGTTTCTTGGTGCCCAGGGCAGGGAGTGGCAAACCGCATGCTGCAAACACCATTAGCACCCTTGTTCACTTACTGTGCTGCTTCCTCTCCCTTCTCCCCCCAGGGCTTCTTTTTCATTTGTGCAGGTCATGTCAAGCAACTGTTCTCCACAAAATTACTCAACTCGCTGCTCTGGTGCTTCCGCTTTTCGGTCTGATCGCAGCCTGGTAATATAGTGTGAGAACGGATGGATTGCTGTGTCCATCTGACTTCGTCTTCGACCGCCCCACCACTGTCATGTCTGAGCACCTCACAGAGACAAAGGAGGTCAGCCTCTCAACACCCCTGCGAGGTGGGGAAATATTATCCTGGTGTTGCAGAAGGGGAACTGAGAGGCAGAGATTAAATGACTTCTCCAAGGTTAAGGAGTCTGGGGCAGAACTGGGAATTGAACCCAGTCTCCTGCATACGAGTACAGTGCCTTAACCCCAAGGCCATCCTCTGTGTTAGGCTGAAAACCACGTGTTTCAGAAATGATTCCCCTGTAAGATTAAGTAATACAGCAGGATGGGGTGCTCCTTTTCCCACCAGTAATCTAGGATGTTTAGCTAGGGCGTGGGAAACATCCCCAGAAATTGATGATTTAGGATTATCTGTGTTACAGGAGCACTTAGAAACCCCAGTCAAAGATCAAGATCCTGTTGTGCTAGGTGCTGTACAGACACATACAGCAGAAAGCCCTTGCCCCAGGGAGTGTATGGTAAGGCAAAAAGCAGATGATGGAGGTGAAGGGATGGGAAGGATGTGGTAACACTATGAACAGTTTTTCTGCTAAGGTCTGAAGTCTCAGCTCAGCGCTTTCCTAACCAATGCCACAACGCACATGATGCCAACAAAGTGTCATTCTGCCGTATACATGGGATAACCTTATCAGTCTGAGATGTGGGAGTAGCTTAGAGGAGGAACATCCCAATTTTATGGGCCAGTCGCTTCTGGAATGGTGGAAAATCTGGAGTGGCTTCTTACCCCTTGTGTTATAATGACACTTATCTAGCGCCTGGCAGTGCAGCATGTCTTATTACTGCCTGGAGCCCATCCACCAGCTGCTGCCGCGCATCCCTTTTTGTGGGATGGAAGGTATTTCCCAGCTCACGGCAGTGCTAGGCAACTGCTTAGGCTAGGAAATAAACGGTTTTATTGACATTGTGGTCTATTGCAAGACTCCCATGGCATAAATTGTGGGTATTAGAGTAGAGCTGAGTGAATAATTGCTTTTTTCAGTTCAGTTGCTGAACCAAAAATATTGTTTCGAACCAAAACTGTTTTTTTTGGGGGGGGTTGTTTGACTTTTCTTGCTGAAATGAAGAAGGAAAAAAATGTTTGGCTTACAGGAAATGTTTTCAGTGTTGATTTTTTCAAAGTGAAATGTTGAGTTGAAATTTTTTGCTGTTTAAAACAAACAAACAAAAAGTTTTATTTAGCTGAAAGTAGTTCCTGAATTAGACCTGCCTTTGCAAATAGCTTCAGTGCATTTTTCAGTGAATTTACTATTCACCCCCCAAATTTTGCCCAGCAACGAGGGGCTGATATGTGCAAAGGGGGCATGAAAACGGGAAGTACCAGGAAAGCCAGGCTAATCCTAAAGAGCAAATTTCCTGATTCCCAACGGATTTCTGTCATGCCGCATGACTGGCAGGCTCTGAATCACTGGTTTGGCGGGAGGAAATGCAGATTAGGACTAAGGGACCTTGGCAGAGCTCTCCACGGCAGCAGCCGTGCATGGTGCTTGTCCCTGTCTGGGCCTGCGCAGCCCTTCATCCTTGCATTTGAATCTGAGACAGGGTCCTTTAAAACGGAGATGGGGGCTTTAGCATGTAGGCCATGCTCCACAATGGGCATTACTGGACCAGTGCGGGAGGCAGTCTTCTGAGTGTGTAATTTTACTCCCCCAGTGCTCTCCGGCCAGGCTTTTCCTTCCCTCATGCTATCTGGGTTATTACATTAAATTGCCTTCAGCAATTGCTTGGCTGTCTCATCGATTTTTATCTGGCGAGTCCTGTGGTAAGGGAGCCCGAAGGTGATGCCGGCAATGTTAAAGCAATAAACTTGTTGTGCACCTTGTCGCAGCAGCCCCTAAAGACCACAGCGGGTTTGTGACTCGGGAAGGGAGGAGGTGGGGGATGCAGTGTTGCTCTGGTGGAGGGTGCGTTGTAAAGGAGGCCCAGGGTGACTGAGTCTAAACCCCTCAGGGCAGGGGTGCTGGAAAGAGTGCAAACGGGGCGGGAGGCATAAAAGGGGGGAAGCACAAGTCGTCCCCACCAGCCTGACACTCCTGGAGCCCCTCACTTCCCCCCTCCCCCACACTTTTACCTTATCCTCTCTGCTGGCATGCCTGAGGGCCTCCGGTAACTAGTCCATCCCCATGCCAGACCTGGCGGGTGCCTGGCACTGAGAGGAGGTGCCGCTGTGGTTTCGGTAGCCAGCAGGTCAGAGCGTGGCACGCAGCATGACGCAGAGCAGGATCCAGGTGCATGCTGCCCAGGCCCCAGCACACTTCCTCCCAGTGGGGGGGTGGGTATGGCTCCACTAGTTAAAAAATAATTGGGGGGGCAGAGCCAGGGCATATAGACCTCTACCCAAGCTGGCAATGATACCTCCAGCTGCTGTGTAGAGAGACCCTTAGCCGTGCCTGGAGAAGGGACAGCTGGTTTCAGTTTCCCACTCTCCTCACCTGCAGCCAGGTGGTGCCTCCTCTCAAAGCACTGGAAAGGGGAAGCCATGCCCGAGGTATAAGACGGAGGTGGGGTGGTAACACAAGTGCAGAGGGGGGGACTTGTTCCATGTCACTGGGTGCATGCTGCTCGCACAGACAGCACTGGACCTTCGACCTGCTAGCAATCTTATCTGCTTCGTTTAGTCATTGACAAACCTCCCTTTGATTTTTTCTGGTGCTGGCTCCGGCCCTAAATTAGACTAAAATCCTTAATGAAGTCCACACATCCTAGTGGAAACAGGACAGAGGGAGTCAATAGTAGGACAGGGAGTGCAGCTCGGACGTGGGTGTGGGACATGAAGCATGGCTCCAGCCAGAGAGTTTAGCTGTTTCCTTACACAGTTTCCTGGTTCTTCCTTGGATTAGACTGCTGCTCTTTGTACGCGGGACCCTATCCCATTCATTACTTGAGGGCACCCGCAGCATGGGTTGGATTGTCTCAGATCTCAAACTTCTTAGTGCAAAACCTTTCACTTTGAGGCCTGGTCCACTCTAGAAAATTAGGTCGGCATAACTCTCTTGCTCAGAGGTGTGAAAAAGCCACACCCCCTGAGTGGTGTAGTTAAGCTGACCTAAATTCTCGGGTGGAATTCTTCCATCGACCTGGCTACTGCCTCTTGGGGAGGAGGATTACCTACGCCGATGGGGAAATGCCTCCCATCCGCATCAGTAGTGTCTACACTGAAACGCTACAGCCAAGTGTAGACAAGCCCTCAGTGAGCACGTGAAGGTAGGGCTGAGACAATATACCTCTAACATCTCTGATTCTGTGTGCGCACGTGTTATGCTGACAAGACATCTCACCTGTGGGAAATTCCTTTTGGTGTTCAGAGTGTCCTTTTAAAGCCTTTAGAGAACCTCCTCTGGAAAGGGTGGGTCAGTGCAGAAAGGTATGTTGGAAGAGGACCGTATGTCTCTTTGGCTATAAGTAGTATTCCTGGATATGCTTTGCATTGGCCCTGCATTCTGTTGCTTGAAAGCTAAACACAAGTGTCTTCAAGTTTTACACCAAGAGGTGAAAGGAAGAGATTAAGTTGTGCAAAGAGCAGCCCTCCTGGATGCAGCTCTCTTTACTGGGCTGCATGCAAACACTGGTTTGGGGCTAGCCCAAAACTCCTCCCCTTTAACAGCTTCCATTTCCTTCCGCTACTATTATTTGTATCATGCTGGCATGCAGGACCTTGCTTTCAAATGGGGCCTGTGTTTTGCTAGGGGTTGTACAGACACCATGAGAGACAGGCCCTTCTCCATGAAGTTTACAGTCTAACTAGCCAAGACCAGGCCCAGAGAGAGGGGAAGCATCTTGTCCAAGGTCACCCAGAAGATCAGTGGCAGAGGCAAGAGTAGAAGCCAGGTCTCTTGAGTTGCCATGGTGCCTGCCAGTGATAGTCAGGCCCATTCTTACTAGGAGGCACACACAGCCCTTGTGGGACCAGACAGGCTCCCACCAAACAGAGCAAACCTCCCAGGGAGCCAGTTGGAATCTCATCAGCCTCCAGCCATGCTGGCTTCCAGGCATCTGCCGCTTCCACGGAGCTCTTGGGTCATTGCTAGTTTTTCTCTACATCCTCTGCCGTGTGGGAGGGAGGCACCCTTGGGCTCCTCATTGCTGTTAATGAGAAGGGTGGTGCTGTGGTGTGCACCTAGGAGATGGCGTGCACCTAGGATTTGTGCGCCTGCTTCACCTGTGACATCCTGCGTGGCTTGGGACAAGTCACGCAGTGTTTCTGCACCTCAGTGCCCCATGTATACAACAGGGGTGATGACCCTGCCCTGCCTCGCAGGGGTGCTGAGGATAAATATGATAGAGTGTGAGACGCTCAGATCGCAGGGGCCCTCTTCAGACCTAAGAGGATCCTCCTATTCAGAATTTTACACTTTCAGAGTTCGGTGCCGATCCTCGCAACACCCTCCGACACAGGTCCCTCCATCTCCCCCCTCTGTGGGAGGCTCCTGGAAAATGTCAAGCCCCCGATTGCCCAGAGAGCCAGTGTTGGAGGCTGAATATAGACCTTGCTGGGTTCCCGTCTCCCTGTGATTGATCCACTAGTCCGCACAGCCTCTTTTTGCACGGCTGAGGAACTCATCCTTCCTCCCTCGCACAGCTGCAGCAACAAACTTTTCGGGGACCACATGGATATATATTCCTCTCTCACACTCATGCCCCTCAAGCACAGCTCTTCCTCCAGCAGGGAGCCAAGGCTCCCCCAAATACAGAAGCAGCGTGTGGGCTCAGCTTAATATGATTTAGATGTGTGCAAAGGAATTCAGCCTAGTGGCTTCCAGCCAGCATGCAAAGAATTCATCCTTGTGTAAAGAACTCATTCTTCTATCTCAGCCATGCATCTTCCTCCCTGTTCATTTGGATACGTATGCATTGTCCATGCGGGCAAATGCAATTTTCTCCTCTTCTTCCCTCCCCACAATATTAAATTAAGGATTAAGGTGGCTCTTTCCCTGTTGTGACCCTGGGCAAGGATTTGTTTGTCTCAGGCATTGTTCATCAGAAGGACTTTGCTACCCAGTGCGTAACGTGGAACTAACCTTTCTCCTTTGAGTGCATCCTAATTTCCTCCTCTCTGTTTGCCTGGGAGGCAGAGGGAACGTGTCTTAGATGTGCTGGCAGCCTAAGCTTCTTAGTGGCATGTTGAGAAGGGAGCTCCAAGGGTCTGTCTACGCAGCAAAGAAAAACTTGCAGCCGGCCCATGCCAGCCGACTCGGTTGCATTGGCCTCAGGATGCAAGGCTGTGTCATTGCTCTGTAGACTTCTGGGCTGGAGCCCAAACTCTAGTACTCTCCCAGCTCACAGGGTCCTGCAGCCCGGACCCCAGCCCAAGCCCAAATGGCTACATAGCAATGAAACAGCCCTGCAGCTTGAGGCAGCTGGCGCGGGCTAGCCACACGTGTCTAGACGCTGTGTAGACATAGCCTGAGCACGTGGCATGGTACAGATGGAGAGGAATACCTAGCTGTGGTGCTTGTGCACCGCCCTGGGGTCGGAGCTGCATCCATCTCACAGCTGAGGCTATTGTAGCCCATCTTGCAAGCTGTCAACCATGCTATGAGTCGGGATGTTTCCCGGGAGGACAAGGGAAGAGACTTAATTGAATTTCTCTCCCCACTGAGAACAGGGGGAACATGGCTTACAGGGAGGGAATGGCTAACCTCCAGGTGGTTGTGACTCAATCTTCAAAGAGAAGTCGAGATCTATGACAGAGGTTCATGGCCCGTGAGCCTCTTGCGGCCCAATCAGCGCACAGCTGCAGCCCATGTGACACCCTCAGGGCCACACAGGTAGTATATATATATATATAGTGTGGATGCGGCCAATGCAGCACATAGAGAGCCGCATGTGTTGCTCACGATGGTAAGTAAGTTGAGAACCGCTGATCAAGGACTGGTGACAGAGGGCGTGGGGGGACATCCCTGTGCCTCCAGTGTCAGAAAGTCCAAGTCACGAGCCAGGACATAATAAAACTACCTCTGCAAATGGCAGAAACTATGGCCGAAGCACCCCTGCTGGCTTAGCGCCGTGTACACGAGCGCTTCTGTCGGTGTAATTTGTCACTCAAGGGGCTGGTTTATTCCCATCCCTGAGTGACATTAGCTATGCCAGAATAAACTGTAGTGGAGATGTAGCCTAAATCTCTTCATCCCCTTTGCCTGGGTGAGACAGAAAATGTGCTTGGGTTTTCATCCTGTCATGGAAGGGGCCCATCTCTCTTCCAGCAACACACTGAGCGCTCACGAATTGCTCTGGGCCCAGGCTGCTTGCACAAAATCCTCTTTATTCAGGGACCAGTCCCCGCTGCCTCTGCCTAACAGAATATGGATTTCTGCAGCAGCTCTGCCCTACGCTACTGGCCTCTGCAGCTAAGCCACTTCAAGGTACGGTTCTCAATGTCTCACACTGCACAGTCAGCAAGCTGTGGGCTAGAATCCCCAGGACCCATCATCACTGGGGTGGAGGGAAGGAGACAAGGGTGGGAGGTGCCTTGTACAAGGGGGGTGAATCCTTGAGACAGGTCTTCTAAGGAGGTGAGAGCGCTGGGTGCATGTGGGGTGCTGTGTGTTTTGGGAAATTTGGAATCGCCGGGGGGGGGGCTGCTGGGCGCCGAGTTAATCTGGTCCCATGAGGGGAGCAGTGTAGGACTACGTCTCCTTTGTTCCCAAGGGGACAGCTCACTGGCAGACATCCAGACCTGCGTGAGTTTGGGGAGGTATTTCCCTTCCCTCTCCCCCCCAGCAGACACCAGTCCCTCCAGCTCTGAGCAGAGGAGTGCATGGGTTAGTTCTGACAGCAGGCGGTCTGCAGGGAGGTACGAAGCCACGTCGATGTGAGTGCTCTTCCACATCCTTAACCTTTGGAAATGAGGATTACGCGTTGCATGCTGCAATCATGGGACGTTTAATCTGGGCCTCCTGGAGCTTGGTGTCAAATCTCTGCAGGAGCCAGACGCATCCTGGATGCTTGTTGTCTCGGATTCCATTTGCCGTAATGAGCGCTGTGCAGGGAGAGATGAGCTGGCAGCTCACCATGGGCTTTCTTCGCAAGTCCTGAAGAGCCTTCGACCCACAAATTAACCCAAGGACTGTGTCCTGGGACAGTCCATTACTGCCGCAAGATCACCTCACCCGAGCTTTCGTTTCTCCTCGAGTGCTTCTGCGCTGCCTTGTTAATGCGGAAGCAAGAGTGTTGAGGAGGCAAGAGAGAGAGATGAATCGAATGCCACAGGGAAACAGTAGCCATTAATAAACGGGGCACGTTAGGACCTTAAAACAGCGAAGGGAGCCTTGTTAGTAAACTTCAGAGAAGTGCACCAAAGTATCCCCAGCAAGTCTGGCCTGAGAACTACCTCAATAGCCTCTAGTAACAGCTGAGGAAATAAGGGTATTGTTTGCTTGCATTGATCCCAGTTGAGATCAGGGCCCCATTGTGTGAGGTACTGTACGTACACACAGTAAGAGAGAGTCCCTGCCCTGAGAGAAAAGGGGGGATAGACGTGGATCATTATTATCCCCATTTTACAGATGGGGAGCTGAGGCCCAGAGGTGAAGGGACTTGCCTGAGGTCCCCCAGGAAGCCTGTGGCAGAGCCAGGAATAGAAGCTGAAGAGGAGTTCAATTCTCACCTCCCCCACCATTCTGCATGTGCCCTCTGAAATATTCACTGTTGCTATAGTGGCACTCTGTAATAACCGTACGTGGGTCAGATAACACAGCTTGAGCGTTAGACACATGGAAAATGAAACACACAGCCTATGGTTATCATTCATTTCCCTCTCCTTTCTGCTTTCTCTCTCATCATTCTCTTATTACCCGTTCTCCCTCTCTCCTGCTTGGTTATCACTTTCTTTGATCTCTCCCTCTGTGTTATTACACACTTCCTTTCTACTTCGCGACAGCTTCCAGTTCCATTTGTGCACCCGTAGAATCAGGCTCCGTCTCACAATAGCCCTCGGCACCACCGATGCTTGAGCAGAGGGAAGGAAGGTGGGGGTGGAAATGGGAGGTAGGGAACCGGGTGAAAAGAGATCAGTCCAACTCAAAAAGCTGCCTTGAAGTCCAATCACAGCCTGTTTCCGAGAAATGTGGCAGTCTGCAATGGGTGGCTTAATTCACTCCAGGAAGATTATTCACAGATGCTGCAATTACATTGACAATATTGTGTCAAAAATGCGCAGAGGTATCAAAACGAGTGTGTGTGGGGGGTGGAGGGGCGGGGGGGGGGGGGTTATTAGCCTGTTATTATCCATTTACCCAGATATCCCAGCTAATCAGCTTTCAGATGGCGAGAATTAATTGGTTTTGTTCGGCGCGCCGGGCACGGCTAATTGAAATGAATTCTTTCCTATTTCTGAACGGATGGGTCCTCAGCCACCATTAAATACAGAGCGTGGGACGGGTTACATCTCATAGATTTCCCATCACAGACTGTCACAGGACAGTGCAGCTGGCCTGAAGTGAACCGGCTTTAATAGCCGGTGCCCTTGAGTTCTCTCTTCATCTCTCTTTTTTCTTCACGCTCGTGCCGGGGGCCTGCTGGGATCCAGGACAAGCCCTCTGTCTTTTGGAAAGTAGGGGCTGCAAATCCCACATTGTTTCAGCCCCTCCAAGCAGATCATCCTCAGTCATAGGACTTGGCAGAGCCGCTAGAGAGCGGCGGGTTGGGGTTTAACAAAGCATCAGCCACTCAGCCTGCCTCCTCTCCCAGGCAGCTCGTTATAATCCCCTATTTTTATATGGGGAAAGCAGAATGAAGAGAGCTGACATGAGAGGCAGAGCTGGGGTGATGAGAGCACACACCATCCTGGCTGCCGCTCCTAGTTCTTGCCTGTCTTAAGGATGCCCCTGGTAAGTGTAGCTGCTGGCAGGCTAAACCATTATAAGCCCCAATTTGAACTGGTGCTGCTTGCCCCAGCTTCAAGCAGGGATAAGCCTCCCCGGCTGGCCTGTCTGAGCTAGGGGATGTGCTAATGCAGCCGTGCTGCTGGCTGCACACCAACGGCTGTAACCGGGGCAAATCACTAGTGTCAACAGGGACCTTCCTTCAGACCTCATGCAGCGGCATTCTCCATCAACCCTTGAAGCGTTGCGTAGAGAAATGGTCCACCGAAAGCCATTGGGTTTCTCCATCTGAGGCTCCGGGCAGAGCCCTGTGTCTCGGTCACCCACAGCCCTCCGCAGAGGTGAAGGGTTTGTACAGCTTAATGCGCTGGCATCGATCAAGTGCCTGAAGCCCATGGATGGCAGGTGCGCAGGGAAGGTGCCCCTCCAGCCCGTGCACCCTCCCTGCCTGAGCAAACCCTCCCGCTCTGCGGTGTGGAGCACTCCGCTGCATACAAGGTGGCGACGCCGGTGCGAGCCATGTCCCACTCTGCCAGGGTGTGCCAATCTCTCAGAGCCGGCTGCTGAACTTTTGCCCACTCCCCCTGGTGAGATTTCCACTGCTGCTGCCTGGCTCCCAACTGAAACCTCCCCTGGCATAGCCTAGGATCCCCCGCGGGGACGGTGCAACCTGGGGAACATCTGCTCCCTCCTTCGGCCCTTGGGAGGTGAGAGTGATTTCAGCTGGGGCCGTTTGCGGCTGCGTAGGTGGCATCGCTTCACCCTAGCTCTGTGCCTGTGGAGAGTGACAGGGAGCAGGGATGCAGGGGCAGGTGATAAAAGCACATATTGGCACGAGGCAGGGTGGCAGTTTGAGCCAGACTCTGAAGTGGGAGGTTGCGGGGGGAGGAGGAGGAGGAAGGGCAGAGCAGCAAACGTCGGGCTGGGAGAGTCGCCAGGGAATGCCAGTGTGTTAAGGAGAAGCCTTGCAGAGTGTGTTTGCACTGTGGCTTCCCTTGGAAAGCGCCTGATGTAAAGTTTCACAGCAGGAGGACGCGCCTAGAATTTTTAGTGGCTCTCTTAGAACGATACGGCTTTATTTTTGGTTCTGCAATCACTTGTTGACTTGCTGCCCGATCAAGATTCTCCTGGGACTTCGTTGCTCGCCAGCTAATGAAAGTGATTGAGTCCGTGTTAGCGTTGGGAAGGAAGAACCTGGGCTTGGAGGAGGTCAGGAGATATAGAAAAGAAGGTATAAGTTGGGTTCCTTTACTAGACGCAGCCCTCCTCCCCCACAGGCGGGTGGAGGAGGATTTTTGGCTTGGTTCTCGGGTTGGATCAAGACACAGAACGTCTATTCATGGCAGGGTCCTGAAACTGGAGCCTGTGCACACCGAGAACCCTGCTCCCAAGCGGGTCCTACATACAGAGCTGGAAGGGAGGACGTCCTCCATCTGTGGCTGGGAGCGCTAGGCTCTGAACTGACGCCTATCAAGTAGGAGAAATGCAGCAGTTTCCAAAGCTCTTGCACATGAAAAGGTTTTGGGTTATGGTGGTTTTGTGTTTATTGCCTGGCACTAAGCCCTCTGCATGAGCTGTGGGACACGCGTGTCCTTAGTGAGCCTCTCATAATTAAAGCTGTCTCCTCTTCGCTAGAACGCCTTGTAATTCGAGCTAGGCGTGATGCCTAACTTTAACTTCAGAGGCTCAAGAGTGAAAATTTGAAGCCCTCTCCCCTGGGAGGACGAAATGTGCTTGCTCTGAACAGGTTTGTCACTTCCAGGGGTCCTCTGAATGATCCTCCCCAGCACTGTGAGCCATGCTGCATGAACATTGCTACCGATTAACCTGAAGGTAGGACGCGGTGGTCTGGAAAGGAAATATTCATAGCTTTTAAGGCGAGGATGGATCATTATGGTTGCCTAGTCTGACGTGCAAAGCACAAGCCATAGAGTTGTACCCTGTGACTCTACTGAGCCCGGAACTTCTGCCTGAGCTAGCGTATCTTTTGTTGTTTTCGGCTTTTATTGCGGATGTGGTAGAGTCTAGAAGCCCCAGTCCAGGACCTGGTCTCCATCGTGCTAGGTGCTGTACAAACATAGAAGGAAAAAGTTCTCCCTGCTATAAGAGGCTGACAGTCTAAATAGAAAGACATCTAATATTAATGCATTGTTGCCAGCTCTCGTGATTTTCGTCTCACAGTATTGGGAGTTTGAAGTCCTGGAGTCTTGTGAGATTACATAAGCATCTCAGCCTTTTATTTATTTTTTTTTTTAAAGTCCATTTATAACCATGCTGGTTGGGGCAAAAAGTTTGAAAAAATGCCACACGTGCCCCCACAAAGAATCAAAACCTAGAAGGCAAATTTTAAAAAAATACACACCCCAAATTTATTGTATTTGAAAACAACCCCATGATTTTTGATGGGTCTGAGTCACGAGTTTTGAATGCTTAGGGTTGGCAGTGCAGCATATATAAATATCTCTGTCTCAGTTGGACTGTCCTGCCTGGACAGTGTATGGTTTAAATGGGGTGATGACAAGTCCTCAGTCAGATGCCTTCACAGATATGACAGAAGCTAGCCCAGTCCAGATCCCCATGTGGACACTTGGGGACATGGTGGCATGTTTCGATGCAGGATCAATTGTTGCCGTTTCTGGTGGCCTTCCAGGTCGATGACACACCTCCCTTTCCCATCCACGCTCGCCAGCCTGAGCTAACGCCTGAATTTATCCAGGAGAGAACTTCTCATTTCCTGTTCGGAGGAGGCCACTTGCAACCAAACACAGCCACACTGCTGCCTACACAAATACCCTTAATGCCATCCCAGCAGTCCCTCCTCCTCCCACTAGAGGGAAAGCAAATCCCCGCAGCATGATCAGATGGGAGTTCACTCCTCTTGCTGGTAACCGGAATTGCATTTGAGTTTTTTACGCTGCTTCATTTGCAACAGCAGCATCCCTGGAACACAACCCTTCCAGCTGGTGTCTGTTTCCCTTATAAACCACTGCTTGACATGGCTTGTGTGTCGGACTTGGCACGAGAGCCCAGTGACTTTCAGGGCCCCATTTGACTCAACGCACCTTAAAAGGGCCTGATTATGTGGAGAAAAACAAAGCCTCTAAGGAGGCTACAGCTGGGCATCCCAAAATCATTAGTCACTCCTCAACACATGTAGGCCGACATGCGTGGATTCAATGAATGCAGTGGCTCAGAGCAGAAACCTGTCCTGAGGTTCCAGTCTGACCACGCATACGGGGAAGGGGAAGTACTCAGGAATGGGGCTGGCTGGAAAACAACAATTCTGTTTTATGGAAAATGTGAAGGTTTCAACACTTGTTTTTTTGTTCCGATGCAGAACAGAAATGAGATCTTTTGGACATTTTATTTTTATTTTTTGGAGGGGACAAAAGAAAGTGAGTCTCTTTCTCTCTCTCTCTCTCTGGCCCAATGGAAATGTAATTATTTCTACAGAGTGGAACAGCTTCAACAGGAGGACTAGCAAGAGGGACTGACTCCATAGCCTGGTGCTTAGGGCACTTGTGGGGATCTGCCGTATCACAGGTGAAGGCCCTGACCGCCAGGCCATTGATTGTGCTGGGTGTCTCACTTGAAAATCCTGCCTGGAACCCGAGAATCCTTCCCAGTGAAATTTTCTTCAAAACAGAGAACATTCTGGTTTTGCTGGAAAAAAGAGTTTTTTATCAAAAAAAATCTTTTGACCAGATCTACTCCAGGACTCCCGATTTCTCCCTCTCGCTGTTTTTTTTGCTTTTTGTTCCTCTTCCCATCCCCCTTCCAGCTAAGTGTAGCTGGATGACTTAGACTGTAAGCTCCTTGGGGCAGGGCCATCTTTCTGTTGTATACAGAGCCTCACGGGGGTCTTTAGACGCTACCACCATACCAATAAATAGCCAGGTGGAGTTCTGCTGGCCCATCAGTGCAGTGCAGAGGATTGGCCATTACAGCAATGCGAGGTACTTGCTTTCCAAGTGTTCCCCTCAGCCCAATATCGGGCAGTGGAGTGGAGTGTTTTTCCCTGGCGTCCGGCTCTCTGTGATCTCAGATCTCATTCCTTTGGCAGTAAGATCACGGGCACAGTCCCTTTTAGACCACGTTTAAAAACATGCAAACAAAAATGACAGCAAGGTCATTTCAGACTCTTTATAACGTCCAGCTTTTGATCAATACATCAAGAGGTCTAGGAGTTTGGGTTACAATTTTTCAGTGAGATGGTCTAGCCTGGAGTGGACAGCTAGCGCACCGACAGACATGCTGCAGAACAAAGCATCTTAAGATGTGTAAACAATAACCCCAGACCTGGTACGTCAGGAGAAAAACCCTTCCTTGCAGAATCCCTCATCCACAGTGCAACACTGAACCGCTGTAATGTTTTGGAGACCTCTGATGTGGTCTTGGCTAATGGAGACTTTTCCATTCTTAGGTCTCAAGTCAGCGAAGTCCTTAAACATTCTTAACCTTAAGCATGTGCTTAACGTCCATCCCTATTCACTAAGGCAGGGTCTGCACTAGAAAATGAGGTGGGCATGACTGTCGATCAGGGGTATGAAAAATCCACACCCCGAGTGGTGTAGTTAAGCCAAGCTAAGTCCGTGCAGACGCTTCATTGACAGAAGAATTCTTCCGTCAGTCTAGCTACCACCTCTCGGAGGTGGATTACCTGCGCCGACAGGAGAATCGGGGGTTAAATAGTGTCTACGCTGAAGCGCTACAGCGGCACCTCTGTAGGGTTTTAAGTGTGGACAAGCCCCAAGGCACTTAATAAACGTGCTTAAGTTGCACTGAAGTCAGAGGGAGTTAAATGTTAGCTTAATTGCTCTAGATATCCCACCGGAAATATATTGGAAGATTTTTGTGTGTGGGGGGTGGTGGTGAAGGGATCAAGAGCCTACTAAACACTTGATTTTTTTTTTTTTTTAAAGACAAGTTGCCATTACCAATGCCAGCTGTCAGCCTGTGCTATGAGGAGCAGAGTGGTTTGAAATGCCTCACTTCTCAGCCCTGCAGGTTTGGCCTCCAGCAAGGTAGAGCTTTGATTTCAACCCTCTGAGTTGGTGCTTCATTCATTTAGTGTGTACACATCGCTCAGAACCCATCCTCTCCGCCAGTTTGTGTAAGAGTCAGGTGATGCTGGTGAAACAATCTCCTCTTCTCCCTTTCTATCCTTTTTCCTGTTGTACAGTGCCCTGGGCAAAAGTTGACTGCTCCCTTCCACCCCAGAGGTGGCTGCATTTTGGCATGCTAAGCACACCCTTTGCCAAGTGCTTTCAGATGCTATGAGGAATGTGGGGATTGTGGTAATATTTTTTATTTCTGTGCACACCTCAGTTTCCCTCTGGGCTTTGCATTGCTATGGACTGAGTGTAGAGTGAAGGGAGAAGGAGTTTGCAAATGACTGTGATCTCCAACCAGGCTGCTACATGAGACAAACTGAATACAGTCTACACCTGTGAATGGAGCGACCATCCACACCAGGAAAGAGTCTTTTCCTCCCCTCGCTGCAGGGAGGCAGAGCAAAGGCCCCGAGTGGGGAGCAAAGGGAAAGGGTGTCAGGTGGCTGTGTTGGGAGTGGAGCTCACAGTGAGACAGCGCCAACAGGCTGGGACTGAGGATAAAGGGCCAGAGATTGGCTGGGTGAAGCCCTGAGGTTGGCCAGGCTGAACTCTTATCTTCACCTTTGCTGCTCTATACTAACCTAAGGACTTTCAGATTCCAGATGCCAGGTGGCTAATAAATTGCTATCGTGTGAAAAGGCTGCCTGGTGTCACTGCAAATACTCACTGAGACCATTGCGCCCAGAAGGGGTAAAATACAAACCCCTGCAGGAGTCTGGTTTGGCTGGATTTGCTAAAAGGAGTTTCAGACAGGGATTGCTGGCACCAGCAGGCCCGGTTTCAGAGTCGTGGAGGCTGTTTGCGCCCTTGGGGTCTGGCCCACTGAAGGGGTCGCTCCTGAGAAACTGATTACAGGCTGGGGCATAGATCACATCCGATGGCTCCGTGACAGAGGCAAAGGGAAATAGCTGCACACATCTCTGATTCTTAGTATTCTGCTACCAATGCCCCCGCCCTCCTTGGAAAGCAGTGATGGTATGAAAAGTTAAACGGTGGCTTCTGCTGTTGCTTTTCAGAACGCTCATTATGCTGAAATATTTGCACTTAAAAAAACTGCCTAAACATATTTCCACGATAGGCTGGATCGGTCCCAAAGCAGCTGCCAGCTATTGGCTCAATAATAAACCTTTTTAAAAACACCACCAACAAAAAGAATGCTTTGCCTTCCCCTGATTTCCTAGGAGCACAATTACGCCTTCCTATCCGCTCCCTGCTTCATAAATTGCTTTGAATGTCCACAAATAGATTTAAAATATCCTTTTCAACTCTCTCTCTCTCTCGTGCCTTCTGTCTGTGTTGTGAGAGAGAGCAATATGGTAATTTGAATGCTTTCCATGCCATCAGACAAACCAGGGTACAAACATGGCTCCACCATCCCGGTCTAACCTCAGCTGCTCTTTGCATGTCTTCTGTGTTGTTCAGTCCCGCAAGTTTTCCCGCTGAGTCTTGTTTGCCAACGGGATTGTTTCATTCAGCCCTGTTTGTGTGTCCCTCCGGCAGCCCAGGGGCACCCCTTGCCATGGCAGCTGCTCCAGTTTCATTCTTAACACAGTTCCCAAATATTTCCATCTTCTTTTCTCAATAACTTTTTAAAAATAAGGGCTGTCAAACTGTCTGAGGAGCCTCAGCATTTGCTACAAATGTATTCCGTTTAATAACAAGTATTTTCCTAAGGCACGTGCTTTTGAAGGCATTTTAGACATCTGTCTGTTCCTTTGGTGGACTTCCAGTAAAACAAATAATAAATAACTTGTGGTTATCTGCTCTGATACTCTCTCCCAATCCTTTGCAGAGCTCATTTTCCTTCCTTACCACTTCTTCTGGGCAGGTGTCTGAAAATCAGCAGCCCTGAGAAGTGCATTGACTAAATGAGCAGAAAGGAGGATGTCCTACATGTCACCCAAGAGTGCAAAAGGACTAGAGGCACAATCTGAATTGCCTTAATGTTCCTTCATCTGGAGATCTGTGGTTTTTATTAGATTACTTTGTTTAATATATGCAGAATATACAGTGGGAACAGCATTCATTTGCACTAATGATCGGGCGATCCGCTGAGAATTAACTGGGTTTTTTGTAAATTAACAAGGAAGCAAGTAAACACAGTTATTAAAAAAAAAAAAAAAAAAAAAAGGGGGGGGGGGGAAGGAAAGAAAAATAAACAAATGGTTTTGCAACAGCAAATGTACTTTGTTCCCTTGTCTGACAAGTGTTGTTTAGTTTTAATTATTTATGATACTTCATATTTTTCTAGTTAATGTTGTGTAGTATATTTTGTAAAAAATAATGAACTCGGAGTAACTTGAGGTCTTGCTTCAACATCTGTTAAAACTTTATCTGGAAGAGGAGAGATGCTGCTGGGTTTTGTCTTTATGAATGATGGGCTATGTGACTTATTATTTGTTCTTATTAGTGCTAAGGTCGCTCCTATAGCACTAATACCGCTGAGATCTTGGGCTCGGAGTGCTCTGCCCTGTACATACGCATACTGAGACGGTCCCTGAAGAACCTAGCCTAAGTAGGCAAGACAAAGGATGGGAGAAAGGAAGGATTGCTGTCCTTGTTTTACAGATGGGGGATTGAGGCACAAAGATTAAATGTCTCACCCAAGGTCCCACAGGGAGTGTGTGGCAGAGTTGGGAATCAAAGCTCTGGCTCCTGTGTTCCAGTTCAGTGCCTTTAACAAGACCATCTTTCTCAAAGAAGCTGTTTCCCATTTCTTGGGCACTCAGTTTATGTTTCCCCCTCTGGTTGGGGCGCAGCTAGTATCATTTATTGGAACCAGCTTAGCCAGGGTGGTGGCTGACTGTTTCCAGGTCTCTTTCTCAGAGAGATGCTCTAGCTCGACTGGAAGTTATGGGCTCAGTATAGGAATTACTTGGTGAAATTCCATGGTCTTTATTGTGCAGGAGTTAGACCAGGTGATCATAATGGTGTCTTCTAGTCCTGAAATCTACCACTTCCCGGCCCTGTCTTGTTGGCGACAGTCTGAGCTTCTTCCTAGCAGTGCTTGTCTGGACTCCAGCAATGGACAACTTATTCCTTCAGTCCCTGGATGTGAGCAACTGGGCTTCCAGTAGTGCCCTCGCAGTGACAGCTGGGGCCTTGAAGAGCATGATTCCCTTTGTGAGAGACCTTGGTTGAAGGCTTTCCGCAGGGGACTAAGGAGAAGCTCTTTCTCTGCACATGAACGCCGCTGCCACCTTCCTCCCTGGCCGGAGGAACTAACTTCAGTATCGAGGCATGTTCAAGGGGCTCTTTGCCATGAGAGATTAGCCATCTCTATGTGGTGGGTGAAGATGTGTACGGTCATAATGGTTAATTTCTGCCCTGGACAGCCACTCTGAGGGGTGTGGTTGGTAGGAATGCCCCTCTCCGCAGAAGGGCCATACCTCTCGGGTAGGGGGAACAATCCTGTGCAGAAAGGCTGGTTGGGGGGAATCTTTGCTAAGCTCTTGTTGCCCTGAAGAACTTCAGTGATGAAGACACAAAAAAACCCAAGTCTTGGAGCTGTTCATTTCTCAACTCTCTACCCTATTTGTTTGCAGCTTGCGGGGGACCACACAAAGCCTCTTCAACCCTCCTAGTTGTTGCTGAGCAGGTACCTAGTTGCCCTTTTGTTGGATGAAGTTTCCTGATTTGTACCTCTCTTTGTTTGTCGGGGTTGCACGGGAGGCAGGGCAGGAGCAGGCACAGTCAGCAATGGCTTAGCAGCAGCTCCAGCAGCCTTTTGACATGTTTATTGTCCGGACTAGGTTTCGTTTGCTTGGGTGGGGGGGTAACTAGGGGAAGTGAATGTGGTTACTGCACTGTGACCCATTTTAATGCATCTCTCAGAACCAAGTACGGGAAATCCACCACAGAGAGTTCATGCATGCAGCCTGCCACCTGCTTCTTAGAGCAGCAATAGACTTTGGTAAATAGCTTCTGGAAACAATTTTTTTTTTTTTTTTTTTAAGAACGAGAGAGAGGCAGGCAACATGAACGCTCCCTTCCCAACTATTCTTCTTTGCAAAAGGAACACTGAATTAGCCGCTTTTCTTCAGCCTGTATAACACTGATGTTTTCCTGACTGCGGTCCAAGAGTCTTTTAAGAAGGAACCATAGCCATTGTGTGTTCTAACAGCAGGGTTCCTGTGCTTGCTTTATCAAGAGGCATTTTCATTTAAGCCCTTGTTTAAACAGTAATTGAAATTTTATATGTGTGTTGTTTATTTGTATAGCTGTAGCACCTGGAGGCATCGGCTAAGTCAGGCCCCATTGTGCCAGGTGCTGTACGTGTGTGCCCTCAAAGAGCTTACGTGTTAAGATTTGTGCTGTGTAGGGGGGGCTTTATTTTTGGTATCAAACTCTTTTCTATTAAATTTGAGTCTTTCAATTCTTGACTCAAGTGGTTTGTGTTTTTTTTTTCTTACTTTGCTAAAAGTCTGTTGATTGGTTTGAATGAGCAGAGTAAGAAAACGTAAGTGCGTGTCACTAGAACACACTTTTCAGATGCAAGGCTGTGCTTTTGGGGGGCTTGAATAACTCAAGATGCTTGAAAAAGCTTTGGTCCTGTCCTGGACCTTGAACTCTACATGGCTGCCCATGTTGGGAAATGTGATAGCTACCATGTGGTAGCTAATGCATTTAAACTTCTAGTATGGGCCGGGCAAATTGCAGTTTGGGCTAGCTGTTGAGGTGAACTCTGGTGGGGAGCACGGGGTTAAACCTCAGCCAGAAGACAGGTTAAAAGCTACAATTAGCCCTGTCTATGCTCAGATTTTAAAACAGATTAACTGGCGGGTTTTTAATAAAATCACCCTTTTTTCTCACCCAAGTGATTTTTGACATGTCTGAAGAAATGTAGCTTAGAAATAGTTTGGATTGTTACCTTACCAAGAGGTGTCACTCCAGTTACTGGCATGTTCTCTGTTTATTCGGCAGCTGCATTTATTCTGATGCCTGCGTGTACTGGGGAAACGTCTGATTGGCAAATTCACTCTCCTGCCATTTGTCTCCTTTCTTACATTAAACAGCAAAACAAAATTCCATTTAAAAAAAATAAAACTATATGGAAATGTGACTTTGTCTGAGATTTTTAATACAAAAATCTGGGATTTTAAAGTTACAGTTCCCACAGTAACGCTAACTCTGCTCTTGTGCTTATGCTGTAGTTTGTAGGACTGGGTATGCTATTACGTTTATGCTCTGTGTGTGTATGGATGGGATAGGATATAGGATAGATGTCCATATGGACATGTGGGGGCTGACTTAGGGCTCGCCCAGTAACATTAATTCATTAATTCCTGGGCCTCACTCTGCATGTGGCGACCCCAGTGTAAATCCATTTGCACCAGTGCCAAATTTAGCCCCTTACACTTTCCTTCATGTTCCCAGGAGTAGTGTGCCTGAGTGCATCGATGCTAAAGTGATTTGAAACCATTTGTCAGCTCTGGGCAAGGGTCAGCTCATGACCCAAGGATAAAAGAGACTGTGCCCAGTCATCACTAGAGCTTGGACCCATTTGAGTGTCAGGAGAACTATGGAGGAATACAGGAAATGCTCCTGTTCTGTCCAAAGCCCCAGTTCATCAAACAGTCCCTATTAGGCAAAGTTTTAAGCATGTTCTTAAGCCTTATTGACTTTAATGGAACTTAAATACATGCTTAGTGTTACTTAAGCACATGCTGAAGTGCTTTGCTGAATCGGGGCTCAAAAGGGGATGTGGACATGTAGGTAGAATGTGCCCTATTTGTTCACAGATTGTCGCTTACTGTGTTTCGTTCGGGCATTTTTAGAGAGGGATATTGTCTAGTGAGCTGAGCTGCTGTTTATTTTAAATCACTTTTCTTTCTTTCTTTCTTTCTTTCTTTCTTTCACTGACTCACTCTCTGCCCTTGCATCCGTCACCTTCCTGTGCTCCTGTTTTCCTACCTGCACAATGGGGATAACGATACTTGTCAGCCATGTGGTTCTAGGGTCATTTTAGCGCCTTGCGGATCTGTGCGAGGCAAGTATTATCGTAACTATGTAACATGAGATGATAACGTTATCTACAATCCACCAAAGACAGCGAAAGCTGCATGCTAATAGTGAATACACTGCCAGCTATTGTGCGCAAGGTATGTATCTTTGTGACGTGCAAGCAGTGCTAACTCTTGAGATGTCCACTCAGAAATCCTGTAGGTACCCAGCTAATCATGTCCCCTTACACCTAGCTCTTCTCACTTCCTTCCCACCTGCATCTCCAACCTCACCCACCAAAATCCTGTCCCATTGGCTGGCCTTCTCCCCTACAAAGTGCCCTGGGGACAAGAAAGGCTTTAGTTTGGATTCTTCTCTGCCACTGACTCCCTGTGTGGCTGTGAACAAGTCACTTAAAAGGAGAACATAAGAATGGCTGTACTGGGTCAGACCTATGGTCCATCTAGCCCAGTATCCTGTCCTCCGCCAGTCACTAGTGCTAGATGCTTCAGAGGGAATGAACAGAACAGGACAACCTTTTGGCCTCAGTTTCTGCACTGATTCACTTTTCTCATTGTCTCTGTTATGGGGATGATGAGAATAACTTCGCTTATAGGGAATTTGAGGTTTACTTAATATTTGCTAATTTCTGGGAGTGCCTCAGCTGCAATTTGCTACAAAAGGGCAGAATGTCATTAGCATTAGTGGCAGAACACACTTTCCAAGACTGTTCCATGCCGTCCAGTGATAACGCGAGGCGGCTGTAGTGGAGATCCGGGTGTAATTTAAGAGGGTGGCTGTAAGAGAAGGAATGCTATGATGGGCTCTTTCGCCCGACCTGATGGAGCTTATGTAATGTTGTATAGGGAAAAGTCCTAGCTCAGACGGCTGTAGAAGTGACAGGATGCAAAGAAGGTCATGATAAGCGGCAGTGTGTGTGTGTGAGAGAGAGAGAGAGCGTTCTGCTGAGAGCAGTCTTATTTATCATCATTAATGATCTGAAGGAAGGCGCAAACAGCACATTAATTACATTTTGCAGAAGAAATAACATTGGGAGGTGCTGCAAAGAGGGAAGATGGAGCAGTAATACAAAGGGATCTTGGGGAAGGGGCTAATGTGGGCAGGAGATAACTGACTGATGTGTGCTCTGGAGAAATGTGAACTCCTACAGTATATCTGAGCAAAGTAGTCTACGACATGGCAGTTTTTCTCAAAGCTACCGCTGGGTGCAGCTCCGTCAGTGGTACCAGAGTTGGGAGCCTTGCTATGGACAGGTCAGTGGTGGCTGTTGACCTGCTCTGAGCAGGGTTGGATGAAAGGGTGCTTGGGCTGGCAGCTGGCTGATGCCAGCACTCCTGCCATTGCTACCCCGGTGGAACTGCACTGGTGCTAGTGAACTGCTGGGGAACTTGAAGAAAAAGGCGGCTGTGAGCACAGCCAGAGGGAGGGAGAAAGAGAGAGAGATCTGGGAAACAGCCACACGGGAAGGAGGAAGCCTTAGGGATGAGAGCCGACAGTACATCTCATATGACCTTGCTATTATTATCACTCATGACAATAGCATCTAGGAGCCCCACTCATGGGCAGGACTCCATTGTGCTAGGTGCTGTACAACACAACAAAAACACAGTCCCTGCCTCAAAGCGTTTACAATCTAAGTGTAAGACAAAAGACAGCAGAGGGATACAGACAGATGGAGGAATACAAGGAAACAACTGGTCAGCTTGGTGTAGGCAGTGATCTCAGTACACTAGCACTCTCAAGTCTTCTGCAGGCATCACCAGAAAGGAGAGTTTTGAAGGAGGAGGAGAAGTTGGTTTTGCAGTCTGGGGTTGTGTCCAAACAGGCCAACATGATTCCCAGGTTGGATGTACAGAAGTACCATACCACAGACCAGGGAGATGCTAGATCTTTTCTGCAGGCTCCGTCCACACAAAGCTTCAGTGGTGCTGTAACTCAAGTTATTGGGTTGCTAATTAACTAACCCGATTGTGAACAGCAGGGTAGATGCTCCCAAAGGTTGACTTCTGGTTCTGATTCACTCCAGGATTCAGTGTAGGATGAACCCTGATCAGGAACAAACATTTCCTGGAACAAACATTTATGGAGTGTGTGCACAAGAATTTACAGCCGCGCTAGCTAGCGCAAATTAATCTGGCAATCAATTTGGTTGAGTTACATCGAGTCCATAAGCGCTAGTGCAGATGTAATACACATGCGCACACTGCAGCGCTTTGCCCTCATTTAGTGGTGGCTGAGCCACAGATATAGAGTTTGTTGAGCCAGCTGCTGTCTTAGCTAAGAGAGCTGGTGCTTTTAGCCTAGGGAGAGGCCCGTGTATTAAGATCTAGAGGTGTGAAGTTCGATTTCCCTGTTGCTGATGTCCCATTCAGGAGTTAGAGACGTGCTCTGTGTGATCCCGGAGAGACCATGCTCCCAGCCCTAGGTAGAGTTTGGAGTTTTTCACCACACCAGAACAAGGCTGAAATGTTGGAAAGAATTGGGATCAGAGCTTCACAGAAGACTACAGGACTGGACAAAGTGACTTGTGAGGAAAGAATGAAACATGTACAGTTCAATGACCATTAAACAGTGATAGAACCATTCACTCCCTGTAGATGGCTGTAAGCACAAACTCGGAGAGGAATAGCTTTGGGCTGATATGAGGGGCAGTATCAAGTAAAAAGGGAGCAAAGGAATATTCAAGTTATATATCAGGAAAACATTCCCAATGGTGAGGTCTGTTATACTGGGGATTAGTCTTCTCAGGGAGGTGCTAGATGCCTCATCACATGATTCAGTTTCACACTGGTCTGTAGGGACCCAGTCCTACACTGGCTCCCAGGAAGGGCAATAATAATCCAACATGTCCCTTCCATCTCTGATCCCTCTAATTCTGTCAGAGCATATGTGGAAAATAGGGGAGACTTCTGTGTTATTGGTATGACAATTATATGTGCTTCAATTTCCCTGCTTGCTTTGTTGTGTAAATGCCTGGAGTTAAGAACATAAGAAAGGCCATACTGGGTCCTTCCAATGGTCCATCTAGGCTTCCGACAGCGGCCAATCCCAGGTGCCTCAGAGGGAATGAACAGAACAGGCAATCATTAAGTGATCCATCCCCTGTCTCCCACTCCCAGCCTCTGGCAAAGAGAGAGGACACTTCAGAGCATCCCTGCCCATCCTGGCTAATAGCCATTGATATACCTCTCCTCCATGAACTTATCTAGTTCTTTTTTGAACCCTGTTATAGTCTTGGCCTTCACAACATCCTCTGGGAAAAAGTTCCACTGGCTGACTGGCATTGGGTGAAGAAATACTTCCTTTTGTTGTTTTAAACCTGCTGCCTGTTAATTTCATTCAGTGTTACAAGAAGGAGTAAATAACACTTCCTTATTTACTTTCTCCCCACCAGTCATGATTTTATAGATCTCAATCATATCTTCCTCCTTAGTCATCTCTTTTCCAAGATGAAAAGTCCCACTCTTATTAAACTCTCCTCATATGGAAGCTGTTCCATACCCCTGATCATTTCTGTTGCCCCTTTCTGTACTTTTCCATTTCCAATATATCTTTTTTGAGATGGGGTGACAGATCTGCACACAGTATTCAAGATGTGGGTGAACCATGGATTTATAGAGAGGCAATGTGATATTTTCTGTCTTATTATCTATCGCTTTCCTAACAATTCCCAACATTCTGTTAGCTTTTTTGACTGTCACTGCACATTGAGTGGATGTCCCAGATCTCCTTCTTCAGTGGTAACAGCTAATTTAGACCCCATCATTGTATATGTATATTTGGGATTATGTTTTCAAATGTGCATTACTTTGCATTTATCAGCATTGAATTTCTTGTGCCATTGTGTTGCCCAGTCACCCAGTTTTGTGAGATCCCTTTGTAACTTTTTGCTGTCTGCTTTGGACTTAACTATCTTGAGTCGTTTTGTATCATCTGCACATTTTGCCACCTCATTGTTTACCCTGTTTTCCAGATCGTTTATGACTGTGTTGAACAGTACTGGTCCCAGTACAGACCCCTGGGGGACACCACTATTTACTTCTCTCCATTCTGAAAACTGACCATTAATCCTACCCTTTGTTTCCTCTCTTTTAACTAGTTACTAATCCGTGAGAGGACCTTCCCTCTTATCTCAGCTTACTTTGCTTAAGTGCCTTTGCTGAGGGACCTTGTCAAAGGCTGTCTGAAAATCTAAGTACACTATATCCACTGGATCACCTTTGTCCACAGGCTTGTTTACCCCTCCCCCGTTAAAGAATTCTAGTAGATTGGTGAGGCATGATTTCCCTTTACAAAAACCACGTTGACTCTTCCCCAACAAATCGTGTTCATCTGTGTGTCTGATAATTCTGTTCTTTACTAGAGTTTCAATCAATTTGCTTGATACTGAAGTTAGGCTGAACAGCCTGTAATTGCCGGAATTGCCTCTGGAGCCTTTTTTAAAAATTGGCATTACATTTGCTATCCTCCAGTCATGTGGTACAGAAGCTGATTTAAATGAAAGGTTACATATCACAGTTAATAGTTCTGCAATTTCACATTTGAATTCCTTCAGAACTCTTGGGTGAATACCATCTGGTCCTCGTGACTAATTACTGTTTAATTTCTAAATTTGTTCTAAAACCTCCTCTGACATCTCAATCTGGGACAGTTCCTCAGATTTGTCACCTAAAAAGGATGGCTCAGGTTTGGGAATCTCCCTCACATCCTGAAAACTCATGCAAAGAATTAATTTAGTTTCTCCGCAATGGGCTTATCTTCCTTGAGTGCTCCTTCAGCATCTTGATCGTCCAGTGGCCCCACTGCTTGTTTAACTTCCTGCTTCTGGTATACTTAAAACAATTTTGCTGGGATTTTAGATCTTTGGCTAGTTGTTCTTCAAATTCTTTTTTGGCCTTCCTAATTATATTTTTACACTTCACTTGCCAGAATTTATGCTTCTTTCTATTTTCCTCAATACGATTTAATTTCCACTTATTAAAGGATTCCTTTTTGCCTTTAACTGCTTCTTTTATTTTGTTGTTTAGCCATGATGGAACTTTTTTTTGGTCCTTTTATTGTTTTTCAATTTGGGGTAGACATTTAAATTGAGTCTTTATTGTGGTGTCTTTAAAAATTTCCATGCAGCTTGCAGGGATTTCACTTCTGGCATTGCACCTTTTAATTTCTGTTTAACTAACTTTCTCATTTTTATGTAGTTCCTCTTTCTGAAATCAAATGCTACCCTGGGGGGCTGCTTTGGAGTGTTCCCCTCCACAGGGATGTTACATTTTATTATGTTGTGGTCACTGTTACCAACCCATTTAGTTATATTCCCCTTTTGGGCCAGATCCTGTGCTTCACTCAGAACTAAATCAAGAATTGCCTCTTTTCATGTGGGTTCCAGGACTAGCTGCTCCAAGAAGCAGTCGTTTAAGGTGTGAAGAAACTTTCTCTCTGCCTCCTGTCCTGAGGTAACACGTAGTCCGTCAATATGGGGATAGTGAATAATAATGGGGGATTTTGAGTTTTTTATTTTTACATCAAAGGAGATTGTTGGGAGAGGCAAGCAAGGGACAAACAGGAAAGGAAACCGTGACAAAGGTAAGAGTGTCTCCAGCGAGAATACCAGAAGTCCTCAAGGGAACAATGATCGGGGCACTATTAACTGGAAAATACGCACCTGCCGGGCTCTGTCTAAATTGGCAGTTTTATTTTCCCTAGCCTGAGGCTAGGATCAAAGGGCTGGAAGTAAGTGCCTGAGAGAGATGCTGAGAAAAGGCTGCAGGAGCTGTTTGCCTCTCCCAGCCCAGGCATGGGGTGTCTAGGCTGAGCGGAACTCATCCAGACCTTTCAGGGACAGAATGAAGCATAGATAAGATTCATGCACGTTGGCCTCCTTTTACTGTAATCCCTTTCTCTGACTATGGTATTCCATTGGCGAACAAATAATAATTTGTCTAGAAAAGGCTGATCTGAGTCACTGCCTACATCTTCTGGTTACAAAACCCCCAAGAGAGCAACTCTTGCAGGGAACCAAGCCAAAGCGACCCCGTGAAAGGCACCACGGCGAGAATCAGGGGTGCTGAAGCCCATGGGACCCAGTCTAATCGTGTCAGCCGCGGGACTCTCCCTGGAGTGGGGTGGCACCCAGGGCCTCTCATGAGGAAGGGCGCATCACAAGAGGGATACAAGGCATAGCACACCCACTCTCCCCTGTGACACCATCTCATCCTGTATCTTGCATGGATTAAGGTTTGTAAAATGGATCGGGAACATTGAGGCTCAGTCTACACTACAAAGTCTTGCCGGTCAAGCTACGTTGGCTAGGCGTGAGGGCAAAACAAAATACCCTTCCCCCGGCTTGCTCGACATAGCTATGCTGGCAAAAACCTCTGTATAGCCCCAACTTCTGTCAGCGTTCCTAGTGCCGTTCAGGGAGGCGGTGTGTGGTTAGGCTGGCAGAAAAACTCCTGTCGGCCTACTCTGCAACTGTGCTAATGGGCTATGCCAGCATGGGCTCTGTGGTGTAAACAAGCCCTGATTTTCCACTGCAGCGCTCTGTCCACACATTGCCCACCCGTGAAGACGATTTTCACTTGCTCCTGTCCTGAAGGTCCTCTTTTCTGATCA
Organism: Emydura macquarii macquarii; assembly: GCF_026122565.2. NCBI lineage: Eukaryota > Metazoa > Chordata > Testudines > Chelidae > Emydura > Emydura macquarii. Next base: position 14,712,293 of record NW_027130828.1, read on the forward strand.
AATGGCAATTCTCTGCAACTGGGACAATTTCAGGGGCAGCCCTGACTCTTTATTATCTCCGAGCCCGGGCAGGGTGGAGACTGAATGCCTTCAATCCCAAGAGAAGCAGGGCCTGGGTCCTGTACAAGTGGGCTGTGCCATATTTATATTTCTTAAGGTTGATCTAGACATGTTACAGGATGTAGGGGTGGTTACCATCGTGTTTCTAACACTGCGTGTTGGCATTGGATCACCCTGCCATTGGGAATCTGTCAGGTATCCCTCAGAGGTGTACATCCAAATTCATCGGTACGTTGAATGCGTCTGTTCCTCACCCACTCATAACGATGCTGTGATCGAGGGCTCATGTAAGCTACCCGGACTCTCATCTGCCTGCCAGGTGGCGATGGGGGCTTGGAGGGAGCTCTCCTCTTTCTTTCTTTAACCCTTGGAAATCAGTCTGCCACCCAGTCTGCTTTCTTGGCTGTACTGCAGATTCACTCCCACAGCCTCCACCAACTGCTGAGTCCCGGAGGGCGCTAGAGAGCTGCGTTTTGTGTGGCGACACATTTTACCCTTTTGAAATCCTGGTTCCCCCTTTGCCATACCCTCTCCCCATCTGTGTTCCCCTTCTGCGTGGTTCAGCAGCCATCCACATTGTGGGAGTGGAGAAATATTTAACTGGCTCTAAATGGACACCTGTGGATGCTATTAAGATGTCTGGGTAATTCTCCCATAGCTCCTGCAACAGCAGCGTGGCTTCACTTTTTCCCATTCCCCCGGGGTAAGCAGCATCTCTCATGGTCTGCGTTTACCCACCCTTCCCCAGACGGCCGTGGTGATCTCCAGCTGAGCCTTATTCCCAAGCCACCTCTGTTCCAGGTAGGTTTGGCTTTTGCCTACCATCCCGGGAGCAGAGGGGCAGAAACCGCACCTGCTCTTGCTGTGTGTGGCCAGCTTGCACCTGGGTTTCCTGGAGCCTGACTTGTGAGCACCAGCAGCACGACCGTACGCACGTCCAGGCCTCAGCAGCCGGAGGAGTTAGCCTCAGGGGCTGCCTTCCTGAGGGCTTCAAGCGTTCCCTTGTGTTGGATGGGCAGAGGGAGCACGCTCAGAGCACCCTCACGTCTTGGCGGTTTCATTCCCTGTCGGGACTCGGCTGACTCTGGGGGCATGGAGGAGTGCAGCGAGAAGGACATTACACGGGAGAATATGCATGTTCACGGCTCAGCGGATTAAAGGCCTGTGTTCTTATCACTGCCGAACAGAGCATTATAAATCCAGTTTTAGAATACCAAATCCCCTCGCGACTCGGCCATTGTTTGGGAATATTAAAAAGCCCTGAGACAGAAATAATCAGTTTCCAAAGGACACATTGTCAAATAAAACATTTCTCATATTATCCCTTCTTTCCCCTTTCTCTCTCCCGCTCCCTCAGTTGGATAATTTAACATGAAAAATAGATTAAAATGAGGCTGGCTTCAATGCCTCCGAAGTTTGACTTTTTTTTAAAGGTAGAGCTCCCTGTCTGTGTGCGTGTAGGCTGTGTTCAACAAGGAACTGCCCTCACTGAGGTCAGGGACAAAAAAGAGAATGATCTGCAGAGGAGGCTGCTTTCCCCCCCCACTCTGCTGGGGTGTAGGCAGCCCTGCTGGGAGAGCTGCTGTCTGTGTGCTGCTCCCCTGGCGTCCTATGGATTGCTTGCACCAGGCACCGGCAGAGCAGGGAAGGTATGGGGTGTGCAGTGAGTCCTGCCAGCATGCATGGCTGTGAGCAGCCCACAGGCGCTACCGATCTGTGTCAAACTGGAGAGCGTGGGGGGCGTGCGGCTATGGCCAAGAGATGTCTCCTGTGCAGGGAGAGGGAGGGAGCGTGGTGCTGGCTCTGGGCAGCAGCCCAGGAGTGCTGGGGGTTTACTATTCCTTGCGCATGCTCCCCAGATGTCAGGGCACATGGGCCACGTTTTGCTGCACATCTGTGGGTCGTGGCCTGCGGCTTATGGCCTGGCTGCGCTCGGGGAGGGATTAAAATGTTCCGCGTAGGAAGAGGATTTGCACATTTCTCTCCTTTCCCAGCCTGCTTGGGTTGGTTCATGCACCGCCACCAAACCAGGTCAGCAGAGCTCCATCCCGTCAGGGGCTGGTTTGATTGCTGGGGTCTGTAACTTTCTCTTTAAGAGGAAACCTCTGTCCACTATTCCCCTACTTCCCTCCACTAAGACATAGCCGACCTGGCTTCCCATCTTTCTCCCTGCTATCCTCCCTTTTCCCCCAGCTGATTGGGCAGAGCAGTTTGGTGGGAAGGTGTAGTTGGAAGAGAAAGCTGCCCACTTAACTTCTCGCCTTGACAACAAAGCCATTCAACCAAGGGATTCACGTGACCCCAGCCCTGTAATCTTCAGTGGTTTCAGATACCTCCACGCCGGAGGAAGAAACATCAGACTAATCATGTCTGTTGCTCTGTGCAGTTTTTGATTTCCCTGAAGCAGAAACATCTCAGTGAGGCCCAGTACAATAGACTCATGCTTTTATTTGCTGTGGTCCACGCTACTTCCCCAAACCTTATCTGACTGCAACAGCCAGGGGTGGATGCTGTGTTAATCTGGATTGCCAGCTGCAGGCCCCTGGCAGCCGGAGTGGCTCCGCTTTCACCGATGGTTCAGATCAATGTGACATTTGCTCCCTTCAGACCTTTCCTTTCCTCCTGTGGATCCGGTTGGCAAGTGCTTTTCCAATGGCAGGAATTTCCATGGTTGGCCAGGGCGTTTCCCCCAGTGCCCAGGCTTCCTTCTGGATCAGACACAGACCCCTAGGTCAGAAGAATGACTGACTGTTTGTGGGGAACTGTGCCTCCCGGTGGAGCGCTAAGGCTGTCCAGAAAACCAAAATTCTACTCTGTGAGACATTGCACCCCTGAATAGCCACTAGCCTAGTGGTTAGAGCACACTCCTGGGAGGTGAGAGAACCAGGTTCAAGTCCATGCTGTGCCTGATTCAGTTTTGGAGGAAGCCTCCACGCTCGCCACCTCCCGGGTGAGTCCCCTGTGCCAGGTTATTGGCTATTGTGGGGTGGGCGGGTCTCAGGTCTTGACCAGAAATTGCATCCTGAACCAGAAAGACCTTCCCGCTGAAGGAACGCATCTGAAAAAAGCTTGGTTTTTGAGCAGCTGGCGTTTTCTGAGCACGGTGTCACTGAAAAGTTCCCTGCCTGCTCTAGTGAGCATGTAATGGGGCATGTCCTCTTTCCTTGCCTGAGTGGCGGGCTGTGACAGGCGCAAACAGACAGCACTCTTCTTGGTTGCGAGCGGTAGGGCAGGGAGGCCCCCGGTCAGAGCTCTGTGTGGGATACCTCCGCTGTTCGACGGTACTCATTACTGCTGGGTTCATCCCTGCTGTTGAGGAAACAGCCCAGGTCTGGTGCCGAATGGTGCAGAATCCTCGCTGGCCTCCGGCAACCTCAACTGCTCCATTCCTAGCTTTCCCGCTGCAGCTTTCACTCAGGCAGCTGGATGGGGGGCCCCAAGCTGGCTCTGCCTCTCTTCCTAAGCGAATAGCTGTGATGCTGTGTCCCTGTGCTGGAGGTGGGCAGCGGGGATGATCTCCAGGCCCTGCATTTAGACGCATGAACGCTGATACGCAGCGCTTGGGTGACGGAACGCTCCTGCTGGCAAATTTCATGTGCTTTGGTGGAGGATCTCCAGATTGCGATGAGAGGCTAACGCCCCAGAAAGGGATCATGGACATAGGCGGCGCGGGCCTCTTGCATTTGTGGAGGCTGGCTTCACCCCAAGACCCCATCTCCTATCTGCCCCAAGCCCTGCTCCTGCTCAGCCCTCTCCCTGGAGGTGTCCCCCCGCCCCCGTCGCTAGCACTGGTCCACCCTCTTCCCTCTCCCTACGTTGCTGGCCCGAGCTGAGTTGCTCTGACATCAGCAGCACGCACAGCAGCCCCGGGGAATGGGTCCGAGAGGTGTGAGCACTGGGTCGGGGGTGGGCAGAGGAGCAGCGCGGGTGGGGCCACGGGTTCAGAGGCTAAGTGGGAGTTTGCGATGGCGGTTCTTTGGGCCCCCCCAACCTCTTATACCCACCGCCCATGATCATGGATCCCAGCCGTCGATAAATGATGGTGCAAGTGTGCAAGACTCTGCGTTTTCCAGCTCGGTTCTGAGGCCCCGGCTGGGCAGGTGGGGGTGTGTGTTTGTTTTTTCACAATTCCTGTGTGTCCCTCCCCCGCAGTCAGATGGAGCTCAGAGCTCCGCTACCTCATTCACCGTAAAACCCACCCCGCCCACTTCCTCCCTCACCGCCCGCCCGTGAAGCTGACTGACTGGACAGCGTGTGCTTATCAGCTGGCCGGGGACTACTGCAGGAGAGCTGTGGGATGCGACAGGCAGATAGTTCGGTGATAAGGACGCCGGCGATGTTCGCGTGGCATGTTAAACCGCGTCACGTGCGACGGCCATCAGCTTGGCTGACACCCGGGTTGAACCAGGATGCTTCAGAGCTAAAAGCACAAGCTGCTACAGCGTGAGCTGAAGGTCTGTAGTGGGAGGCTGTCAGGACTCGTATGCGCTGCACGTCAGCACAGAGGGGGGCTTTTAAGACACCCACCAGTGGGTCACGTGGGCAGGATTGTTCCAACTGTATGAGCGCAGCATCCGCAGGGGTTCCCTGTAAAGTCCTGGTGTTGCTGTGTTGCCCTCTGTGGAGACCCTCGCTGTAGGATCTGTGTGGTGGGATGGATCAGGGTGTACAGCTGGGTAAGTCAACAGGTGGAAACGCCTCACCCACCTGAATGACTCTCCCAAGAGGCCATGACCTGCCTGGACAGGGCACCCCAAGAAACATTTTAATTTATAGCGTCATCGTGCCTAGGAGTCCCAGTCATGGGCCCGGACCCCGTTGCGCAAGGTGCTGTGCAAACTCAGAGGGAAACAGAAGTGGATTCCCTCTTTTTCAACATGCCTTAGATACCCTTAGTCTCCCCTGATCCCGAGTACCAAGGAGGCATCCTCGTGCGGTCTATAGTCCTCACCTTGTGTGCCCTTCTCCTAGTCATAGCTCCAAGAGGCTTTCCTGGCCACTAATGCATTCTGTTCCCTGACAGAAGCTGTCTGCTAAATTGGGAAAGTCGCGCTGAGCAAAGTCATTCCGCCTCCCTGAGCCCTTCTCCCGATTAGTGTCAATTACAGAACCAAATGAGAAAACAGATGAGGCTGGGGAGGAGAAGACGGGAGGGAATCCTAATGAGAGCTGCCATATTGTGTTTTCTCCGGCAGATTGGAGGTTCTGCCACTAGGCTGGGCCAGGGAAGCTGGGGGCTCCCCAGAGGCCCCTCTTCTTATGGCAAGTTTCCTCGCCTCCTGATGCTGCTCCCTCACTCTCCCAGCAACTTGCTGCTGGATTCATAACTAAATATGCCCCTGGAGAAGCAAAGCACCAGGTGGTGCCCCTTGGAGCTGAGCAACCAACACTTCCTGTGACTTCCCCATGTCCCAGAACACCCATGGCTCTGAGCAGACCTCTCGTATTCCTGATCTCTTTCCATCTCTAACAGGGGCACTGGTTTCCTGGTCCTCTTGCTAACTTAGAGGCAAAGAGATTTTCCATTGTGTAGAGGTTAGAGGGGAAAAAACCCCAGGTGTAGCTGGTGGAAATATCCTGGGCTGGGAATGGGTATGTGTGTGCCTGAAGCCTGTCTGCCACGTAGGTGCATGTGGGAGCAAGCGGCTTGTTTACCATACACCATGTTGCAGGAGGACCCATCCACTACGCACAAGTGTGTAAGCTTTGTGGGTGTCTGCCAGAAGTAAACCATGCAGGTTAGTGACCCATGAGACCGTTCTGTCGTGTATGAGTAGGAGTTTGTGGGGGCGGAAGGGTGTGCTCATTCACCCCACATGGTTGTGTGGGCCTGGGGGTGCACAGGGACCCATTCACCATGCATGAGCTTGTTGGTGCAATTGTGAGATCCACCCACCATGCATGAACGTGCAGGGTGTGTGGGTGTATGCTAGAAGACTGCTGTGCATGACCCTGTGGGTGTAAGGGGTCTCTAGCCATCTATTTTCATGTGGGATAGTGTGTATTCCTCAGCGGCTTTCTTTCGAAGCTGAGTGTGAAGGCATTATGATAGGACCGGCTCAGAACACATGCAAAGATTGCACTGTGTGAAAGCCGCAAGTGTCTCTGACGAATCCATTCAGCTGCCGTTGGCTGAGTGACTGTATCCCAAGCTAACTCATCTTGTGAATTGCATTTTTAGACACTAGCTTTTTATAGATGATCCTGTTTGTGTGTCTAAGATCCCTCTGTGTGCGCACAATGTTTTTACTGAATACCGATGAAATATTTATATGTCTGTTACACAGTGTATAAAGTTCCTGGATTTGGGCATTCATTTGCTAAAATAAATTCCTCCCGTCCCCTGGCAGTTACATGTCACGCTGTAAAGCCCTGATTGTTCATGCCACTCCTGATTTACATGCCCTGGGATATTGGTCTGGCACAGAATGAAACTGACTAGGAGCTGCAGAGAGACTCTGAGCGGCTTGCAAACAGCACACGTCGTTCTCTTGCCTTCTTGCGTTAAGAGCCCACTTGAAAGACAGCCTGTATTTACCTCCAGAACAGGTGCAGTGTGGTCCATGGCAGTGAAGGCTTCCCCAGTGCTGCCCAACCTGGGTGCCTTGGCTTGGAGAGACCGCCTCTGAGGTGTCCCCATCGCCCATGCATCTGCTGGGAGGGCACGCGTGATACTGCTTGGGCAGGGTAGCCTCGTGGCTGAGGCACTGGACTGGGATGCAACAGATCCGGGCTCATCTCTTGCCTCTTCCACAGACTGCCCGTGTGACTTAATGGATCCCTGCCCCAGTTTCCCATCTGCAAAAGGGGGATAATGCTTCCCTCCCTCCCCAGGGGGGCTGGTGAGGATAAATTCAGCAATGTTGGTGAGGTGTTCAGGTACTGTGGTGATGAGTGCAATGGGAGTAATTCATGTACATATATAAGTCAGTAGCAGTGATACCATTGATAAGATCGTCATTGGCTTGGAGAGTGGAAGTTTGGGCCCAGGAATTGTCCAAGAGGTTCCTGCAGAGCCGTGTTGGAGACCAGCACTCGGAAGGATGACCAGATGGTTCGGGTGCTAGACTGAGATCCAGATTCAATTCGCTGCTCTGCCACAGACTTTGTGTGATTTGGGGCAAGTCCCTGGTGTCTCTGTCTCAGTTCCCCCTCTGTACAGCGGGGATAGTGGCACTGCCCTACCTCACAGGGGGCTGAGGCTAAATGCATACATATTTTGAGGCACTTGGATATCATGGTAACGGGGGCCAGATATGTATTTACAGGCACCTCTTCATCTGCAGCTGGGGGTGTGCAGCTCACACAGATGTAGCCACGCCAGCGGTAATCCAGCTAGAGCGCTCAAAATAGCGGCGAGGGTACTAGGTGCAGGCTGCTTGTGCAAGTACGTACCTAGGGTAGAGTCCGTTCTACCGCATCCTCAACTGCTATTTTTATCCAGCTGACTAGATTGCAGCTAGCGCAGGTACGTCTACGCACACTGCAGTGTAGACAATGCCCTGTGCTAGACGGTCAGTGAGTTAGTGAAATGCACGCTCTCCACGAGCACTGCTGTAACTGCACCAGTGCAAGCCTTCCAGTGTAGCTGTGCTGCACTGGTGTGAAATGCTGGTAACCAGGATCATCCTCACTGGTGCAGCACATCTACATTGGGGGTTTGCAATCGTGTAGCACCTTGCCATGGCTTTATCTTCCCTGTATTCTGAGACGATCATCCCATTGGTACCAGGAGGGAGTGGGAGCTATTGCAATGTGTAACTTGGTGTCTAACCAGTCAGATTAGCTGGATCAGACTCTAGTAGAGTTGACCCCGCCCCATGGGAATTGAGTACCTGCAGTTTGCCGTGTGGGCATCTATTGGATGAGACCTTCTGATATCCCGTCTGCTCTGCTGAGACGTCAGATTCCCCCCCACTTTTAGACTAAGGGGTTGCCTCCTTGTCCTCAGCCAAAACCTTCCCTGCCCATGCCGTCATGCAACATGCTGTGTGCTAGTTAGGTTTCCTTGCTGCTGCCTCAAACCCAGAGGTGGCTGCATTTCAGGGGAGGGGGAGGTGGTTTCCCTAACAACTGGCAGTTTGCAAAGTGCTTTGAGATCATCCAGGATGAAAGGGTGCCTCCGAAACTAGGGGATGGGGGAAATGGTGATGCTGTCCTGGTCCCCCTGTGGGTCTGTAGGGAACGGGGCAATGCAGGCTCTGAGCTCCTGTTAATGCTGGTCCTTTTGCTCTCCTGTAGGGTGGCCTGATCGCGCTGCTCCTGCTCCTGCTCTTGTTCACGGTGGCGCTGTATGCCCAGCGGCGCTGGCACAAACGCCGCCGGATCCCCCAGAAGAGCGCCAGCACCGAAGCCACCCACGAGATCCACTACATCCCTTCGGTGCTGCTGGGGCCACAGGCCCGGGAGAGCTTCCGCAGCTCGCGCCTACAGGCTCACACCTCCGTCATCGGCATGCCCATTCGCGAGACGCCCATCCTGGACGACTACGACTGCGAGGAGGAGGACGAGGCTCCGCAGCGGGTGGAGCACGGCACGAGGGAGGATGAATTCGGCAGCCAGGTGACGCGGACGCTGGAGAGCCTGGGCAGGGGTGGGGAGGAGAAGCCCGAATACGAGAAGAAAGGTTTGTCGCTTCCCTTCCTGTTTACTCCCTCCCCCCTTACTGGGCCAAACAGCTGGCTCCCAGATGTACCAGAGGGTCATTAAGAGGTGATGGAGGCGCGAGAAGGCAGCTGATCTCAGTGGTGCTGGATGGCAGCCACCGCGTTCACAGCCTCCGCTCTCCTCTTGCTCGGCTGTGTACGCGCTATGGGACCCCGAGCTTCAAACGCTTTAAAAACAAAGACTCGAGCAGCAGCCTTCGCGTGGGGAACCTGCCTGCTCGCTCTCTCGTGTGCGGCTGTGCTGCGGGGCACGTGCCTGATCATTGCTTCAAAGGGGAAACGTGATTCTGTGATGGCTTTTGTTTGCCAGAGCGCAGCTCTGCCTCTGTGGCACGTGTGCCGTATCACATCTTCTCTGGGGCGAGCCAGTCCTGGGTGTCAGGCATCTTCTCGTTTAGCCCATGCCCTGCTTTCATGGCAAACCCTCCTGGCCAGGAATCCTCACGCCAGCGATTCTTTATTGTGTTAGCAGGGTGGAACAGTGAAAGAGAGATTGTCATGCTTTAAAATAACACAGCCTCGCCTTTGCTCCCCATTTCGCAGGAAGGGGAAACCAAGGCACAGTTTGTTAACTTGCCTAGACTGCAGAGGGCATTGATGTCAGGGCAGCGGTTGGAACTCTGGAGCTCCCTGCTCTCTGATAACCAAGCCACGGATTGCATGCATGTCCCTCAGCCTGTCGGACAATCTCATTTTATAGCTCAGATGATTTAGAATTCCAGTGAAGTACCAGAGAAACCCATGTGCGTAGGAAGTTGGTGGAGCTGTGGCTTCCCGGCTGTTTTACTTTATTTTCTCCCCTATCAAATTCTCCGTTAAAAATAAACAGTCTGAAGCCTTCCATTTCCAGTGAGCGTAAGAGCTTTCACTGCAGCATGGTCTGATGCATGGCTTTGCTGGGCTAGAGGACGTCTAGCTGTAATTCTGTGCGCGTGCAGCACAGTTGGTGCCGGCAATGGTGGAAGCTGCAATGTAGACTTGTGGGTCTTTGTTGTTGTCCTGGATTATACAACATGATGGTTGACAACCCTATATGCCTGAGTCCCATCTACACTGGGCTTCTGCTATGCCTCTCACTTAGACTGGGAGCTCTTTGGGGCAGGGACCATCTTTCTGTTCTCTGTTTGCACAGCACCTACCATGTTGGGGTCTTGGTCCATGACTGGGGTTTGCACAAATAATAAATAGCAGTAATACCTCTGCAGCTGTGCGGATGGTGAATTACGGCGGCAAGGTGTGATGGTATAGACACGTCTGTTAAGACTGCAGCTTGACGGACAGACAGAGTAGGACCGCAAGACAGGTGACCTTCCCACCTCAATTGGGTGTTAGCAGAGAGGCATTAATTAGACCAGGTTGTATTCTTCATGTGCCAAAGGCGTAACCCCATTCTACAGCAAAGTGATTATCAGACCAAATGCATTGCTCCAGTGTGGCTAGGCGAACCTCTTGTGTCCTGATGGTCCATGGGAACTTGTACCATAAGGCTGCATGGTCCAATAGCAGCAAAACAGGCTGGGACGCCTGCCCTCCACATCAGTTTGTTCTCCGAGCAGCCAAGCAAACAATCCCACCGTTGCCCACAACAAAAAGCCATCAAAGCTAGCTTAGGAGACTCGCACGCAAAAAAATCCCTGCATCAGATTAGAAATGGTAATTCAGAAATATCCCGTGTGGATAAAACCGACAGACTTTAATGCAGGTGAAACCAATAGGACACTACAGAATTGAGAGGATTGGAGCCTTTCCATACCAGCAGCTTTTCTTTTTTAAACCATCCTATAGAAATCCAGCACAGGGATAGAATTTTGTATTAAAATCTGAAGGATGGTTTAAAATACACCTCAAAATCTATCTATCTACCTGGGTTCCTACATGGCACTGCGGTATCTAGCTGAGACACTTATCTGGTTCTTATTACTGCATTATCTCCGCAGCTCACAATCTTTAATACATTTATCCTCACAGCGCACATGGGAGGCAGAACAGCGCTGTTATCCTCATGGCACAGATGGGGAACTGAGGCACAGAGAGACTAGGGGCCTAGGCCCTAAAACTCATTGATTTCAGTGGGCGTTTGGCATCTAGATGCTTTTGAAAATCCCACCAACTGCCTAAATACCTTTTAAAATCTGGCCCTAGGTGACTTGCCAAAGGTCACTCAGAAAGTCTGTGTCAGAGCCAAGGTCTGCATTCACTGGCCAGCACCCTAACCACTGGGCCTTCCTGTCTCTCTCCGGGTCTCCTAAAATTACGCCATGTGCTGGTTTATATCTCTGTACTGCCCCTTCTCTTCCTTTGAGTCAGCAGGACCTGGCTTGTGTGTGTGTGTGTGTGTGTGTGTGTGTGTGTGTGTGCTGGTGGTGGTCTGGGCAGCGTAGGATGCAGTCAGTCTTGCATCTCACTGAAAGCACTGAGGTCCGCAGTTGTTTTGATCTCTTGGGGATGCACGTGCCAAGACAGCTGTGCACAGGCAAGAATCTCTGCTGAGGCTGATGGCATGTAGATGTCGTGGGAGGCCAAAATAGTGCCAAGGTGAAGCAGTTTCTCAGGTGTTGTAACTTGGGCTGATCCCATGGAGAGCACTGAAGATGAGAGCTTCCCCCTCCCCCCCCTTGAATTTGACCCAGTATTCAATGGGGAGCCAGAACATAGAGTGGGGTGCTGGGGCAATATATTCTCATCAGCCGGCGTTACAGCTCTTTTAAGGTGCCTCGTTTTGTACAGCGCATAGGTACAGAGAATGCAATAACCAAGCCTGACGGGCACCAGTGTGCGGACTGCTGTGGCTAAGTCTGAAATGGATAGGATGGGGCCCAGTCTTTTCGTCTTCCATCAATTAAAAGTCGGAGCTAGCTATTGGGGGTATCTAGAAGCCATGAGGAGTCCAGGTGAGCACAAGATTTAACACAGCCATAGTGATCTCTAGGCATGCTTTCCCCATGCAGGTTGAGAATAGTTACCTTCTATTAAGTTCTGTGACTTTTCCCTGGGGAGAGGATGAGACAGAGAATGAACTATGCCTGTCAGATGTTAGTGATGTCACTTAATACCACGGGAAGGCGCTCAGATGCTACAGTCATCGGGGAAGTGTAAGAATAGATACAGAATAAAACAAACTGACTCTGTAGTTCTTCCCTTAACCTAAGATAAAGTTCACTTTGCCAGACCATGTGTGTCTGGAGGAAACGAACTTGGGAAGATGGAGTCCAGCATGACTGCTTTGCTCCCGCGCTGTCACTGTTAGGTGTGGGCTTCCTAGGCAGTTATTTGAATGCAGACCCGATAAACTGCACATTTGGTGGATTTGTTTCTCCTGAAGAGGAAGGAAAGCGCTTTCCCCAGAGTGCTCCGGCTAATGCACATTTGATTGCCTGCATTTTTAAAGCCTGTCTCTCCGAAACAGTAACACCCACCTCTGCTTATTGAAGTGTCATTAGAAAACATTTGATATCATTAACCTGCAACACACAGGAAAATGCATCCAAATAAACAAAAGCAAAGTGCATTCGTTCTACCTGCTGAGTGACTAGATAGTTCGGGGAGGTGTAGAGAGCAAGGATGCCTGCACGAGTCCCCCCCTCAAAATGAGAGAGAATAGCTTTTTCCTTTCTAGAGCTCTCTGTCTCCAAGATAGCGGAGTAGTTGGCTGACTCTGATTCAGCGTATAAAAGCTTGCAAAATCCATGCCTTTTAATACTATAGGGAGCTCAGTTTGCAAACAAGCACTTAAGGAGGCAATGGCTGGGAGTCAGGACTCCTGATTTCTAGTTCTGTTATTGACTTAACCTATGACCGTTGGCAAAATCATTGAGGGCCGGCAGTTCAGGGATGCTGAGTCATCAAAGTCAAAGGGAGCCGGGGGTGCTCAGCAGGCCCCTAGACCCTCTGGGTATGTGTACGCTGTAAAAAACCAACAACAAAAAACCCACGGCAGCCAGTCTCAGAGCCCAGGTCAATTAGCTCAGGCTCATGCGGTTTGGGCTACGGGACTAAAAAGAGCAGTGCAGGTGTTTGGACGTGGGCTGGAGTCCAGGCTCTGAAACCCGGCGGGGGGGAAGGGTCTTGGAGCCCAGGCTGCAGCCCAACCCTGACTGTCTACACTGCTCTTTTTAGCCCCGCAGCGCAAGCCCTGCAAGCCCAAGTGAACCGATCCGGGTCCGAGTCTCTGTACCGTGGGTCCCTTTTTTGCAATGTAGACGTATCCTCTGCATCTTCATTTTTCTCAGGAGTGTTTGAGGCTTAATTAATCCAGTGCGTGAAATACTTTTCACTCTGTGATCTCAAAGCATTATTAGCACTGTTGTGCTCAAATGAGCATGTAGATACCCTGGTGCCCACGTACGGCACCTAAGTGCTGATCTTAGCAGACCCTTTAACCACCCTCTGTTGAACGCACATGCCAGATGTAGGGCCTACAGTATTAACAAAACACACCCCCAGGCCTTCGCTTTGTGACAGAATCTTTGTGTACCGTGCCTGAATTTGCTCTTAAAAAAAAAAAAAAAAACAACTTTTCTTTGTTTTTCCTTTGTATAAATTATTTAGTGTCGTATGGGTTGGGTAAGACAGATATAACTGAATTTTCAATATTCTTCAGAGCATAACAGTAAACAAGATCTAGGGCAGAATATTAAACTCCACCAGGGTTTCAAGGATTGGTGATAAAATACATTTTACGTTGGCTGGTACATTTCCTTTCTGCATGGCTTCTAATAGCCGGTCTGCATTGCCAAACGTGCCTGCCGACATCTATTAGCCTTGGGTTGCAAATGTTGCCAACTCTTCAGTTTTAATTAAGACACTTTTTTTGTTTAAATTACCCTTCTCCATATCTTGCTCTGTGAAGCGGCCTTAAACTGCAAGAGCAGAGCTGCAAGGAATCCAAAACTAAGAGGAGGAGGGGGAACCACCCTCAGAAATGATGTCACTTTTCAAGGACTTTGAACAGAAGTATCTGTGGATTTGGAGTGACCCTGTGATCTAGCGGTTTTGAAAATGACCTAAGACAAGGCAGATGAGGGAGAAATCGGGCAGATAGTCAGAGCAGTGTGTTGAACCGCATGGCTAAAGCCTCTTCAGTCGCTTTGAAATCGAGTGAGTGCCCCAAGAGTTGGTTGTCAGGGTATCGCTGAACCAGCCCTGTCCTGTGCTCCTGGCTCCCCTCAACTGCCCACTGATGCAACTGGCCTTTCAAACTCTCCGGTGAGGTAAGATTTGGCCCACCGTCAGCACCATTTAATTTTAGTCTCATTAACTGAAGTGGGAGTGGCTGGAGCTCAGAACCTCTGAAAACCAGGCAATAGATGCCCTTAGCAGGGGATCTTCATGTGAAAGTGGTCTGCTGCTTTCCTATCACAGCCCCCCATAACCCATGCCAGTAAGATGTTTAGCTCACCCGACCCCACTGTCGCATTCATCTTTTCTTTCTAAACAACCTACCATATGTACAAGGCACTCCTGGTCTCAGCCAAAATGCCTGGCACCTGGATTGCCAAGGGAAATTTCTGGTGCGTTAGGCCCAGAACCTCTGAATTATTTAGGCACCTAACTCCCACTGATTTCAAGGACCTAGGCCTTAGCATATAAAATCTGCTGCCTTTTCCCTGTTCTGCCTTTCCTGTATCACCTCTCTACCCATCAGCCTGGTCGCAGGCAGACAGGACTGAAGCTGGAGAGATGCTATCCTGGCTTTCCAGTGGGTAGTTTAGCACCCAAGGAAGATGGTGCTTGGAGTTTTCCCAATGCCACTCTGTAACAATACATCTGCTGGGACTTGTCACCAGACTGCAGACGGTAACATGACTAAAGCTGCCATAAAAGACTCTTTCAAGTGTCATTCCCCGGCATTAATTGCCATGGACGGTGAATCAGACGTCCCCGTTCTGCCCCAGCCTGTGCTATTGCTTTTGCTTTCTCACACGTGGCCTGGCACTTCACGGGTGTTGCCGGCATCAGTGCAAAGTGATTGACTGGGAGCTAAGCGGTTTGATGAATGCTGAGCGCCTGTGAGCTCAGATCCACCAGTGTGCTGCCTTCGATCCAGCAGGGCCTTGTAGCAGCGCAGTGATGGAAGCTGCCCAGTCCTTAGCAATCCACACACACCACCCCGAGCCGCCACAAGCTGTTCAGATCAATGGCGTTTTTCCTGAGGAGTGACGTTTTTCTTCCTGCATGGAGCTTTGTGTTTGTTTGATTAGGGGGAGGGGACACGCTTACCCTTCTCGATGAGGATTCATGCAACATCCAACCCAATGGAAAAGCCTCGGCCAGGCTTGGGATCTCATTTAGAAGAAATGCCTATTTCACAAGCCATAGGGGGGTGCAGCATAGGAGCCATAGGGCCAATTCCCCGTGAAGTGCCTGGCGAGTGCATTGCAGCTGAGAGAGCAGAAAACCAGCCCCCTCTCGTGCTGCCTGCACTGCTGAAGTTGGAACCAGTGCAGACACACTCAGGAGTGAGGCGTGGAGGGACAGTTGGCAAGAAGCATATCTGAGCGATAAAGTTAATGAAATTACAGGTTCTGACCTGATATGGGGCTCTGCTGTGGCTAGATAAACAGCAGGGGAAAGATGAGATATTTATTTTTCCCAGGCAGCAGACTTTAATCTGGACACATCATACACTTCTATTAACATGATAACTGGCATGCAACAACATTTTTTTTTTTTACTTAAAATACCCCCAAGCCTCACAACCCCACTGGAAACCTACAGTAAACTAAATTAGAGTTGCAATAGGAATAGAAGTGACCTGGTGACATGCAGAGAACCCAGATGAATTTAGACAGAAGAAAATCCTGCATATATTGTGCATGGGAGAGAAATAGGAACAAGGTTTATTTTTTAAACAAGGGCATCTGTTGGGAGATCTTATTCACCAAGTAGATCACTTTTGGATAATGGTGGGATGGGGTCTGACTCAGGGGAGATTGTGTGGTGGTGGGATGGGGTCTTTTCTGCATTCAACAGGATAGCAGGTTTGGACAATTTCTGTTGTGTCTTGCATTGTCAGTGTCTGAGGTTTGGGGGTGCGTCTCTGGGTAGTGTGCTTGCTTTAGGGGTTTGGTGTGATTAGGCAGCGGTGCATTTTGAGCAGTAGTTATTTGTATTCCCCTGTAAATTGGGATCATATTAAAATTGTGCCTTTCACATTGTTTCTTCCCCACCCACCCCATTGCTTGTTCTTTCAATTCTTTATCCCCATTTTACATATGGGGAAACTGAGGCACAGAAAGGAGAGGTGACTTGTGCCAGGTCAGCCGACAGACCAGCGACCAAGATGAGAATAGAATCCAGGCCTCCAGAATCCCAGTCCAGTGCACAGTCCACTAGGATATAAGTTGTAGGGCAAATCTCATGCTCAGGGGTGCTATGGGGCATGATCCCAGCGGTATGCAACACTGGGATGCCAAAGACTCGGGAGCTCTGCAGGGAGAGGCTGGGGAGCTGTGGGATAGAAACAACGTTTCTCGTTGTGCAGTCTGTTTCCAGCTTGGATCTGCGCAGGGAGCAGGAGTGCACAAATGAATCGTAACGGGGAGGCAAAATGTTAATCAGAGGCATTTTGATTCTAAAAAAACCACTGGTTCCAATTTTTGCTTGGATGAATGGGTCCGTGGCCATCTGGCTAAGAGGGAGCATAGCATCAATTTGCTATCTGACGTATCTTGGGACTCTCCCCTACTCTAGCAGTTACCTAAAAGGTTCATGACCCGATTCCTATTTGACCAGACTTACTCTGGATCCAAGTCCTGCAAACTTCTCCTGTATTTTATAAACACCATTTAAAGACCGTCAAACTATCCACATGGATGGTAATTAGAATATTCTAAACAACCCTTTGATTCCTGTTGAAAACGTCCCATTGCAAATTTCAGCCTAGGAAAAAAACCCGGCCTCTCCGGGATAAGAACTAGGCCCAGTTCATCAAAGCATTAAAGCACCTGCTTAACTCCCTCTCTAATCAGCAAAGCATTTATGTGCTTCACCCAAGTCAGTTGGAGTTAAGCATGTGCTTAAGTGTCTTTCTGAGTAGGGATGGTCTGTTGAATTAGGGGCCTTGATCGCAAGGGTTATAATGATGTGCCATCAGGTCCTTTAATGGTGTAGCAGCCCCCACTGTGGCTTAATGTTTGGGTTTTTGTTTGGTTGGTTTTTGGGCGGGTGGTGGTTGTTTTTGTTTTAACTGGCTAAAGAGAACTTTTGCTTGCCAGATACATCAACTAATTAATTAATACATCAGTCGCCTCCCTGGCTTGAGTGGACAGCGCCGTGCTGGGGCTTGAGGTTTCTTCTGATCACCCCCTTTTGTGAACTTGATTGCCTCGGTCTCCAGTGTGGGTTGCCCTGGGGACTTGGGGCACAGCATGTGTGTGTTTTATTCTGGAGCGGGGTCTGAGTGCAACAAGCAGAACAAATGGAATTGGGGAAAAACAGGCTTTTTTTCCCCCCTTTACAAGCCAAGCAGGAGGAGAGGCGTCTAAACAGAAATGAGGCGTGCAGCGAGGAGGTGGGGAGAAGGTGTGAGGGTCCTGCGGGCTATTAACTCTGCAGGGTGGCATTGGCTCCCTTCTCCCAGAAATCCTTTAATGGTGGGGAAACGGGAGCAGGCCGGGGGAACGGGGACATTGACATCCTCCCTGAGAGCCTGGAGCAGGTGGCTCGATGTCACAGCCAGGAGAGAGCCGTTCGGGTGGAGGTGGAAGCAGGGAAGAGAGGTGAGTGTCACCCTGGTGGAAATGCAGCAGGCTGCCCAAGAGCCGGTCATACCGCGCCAGAGGCTGCCTACGGCCTGGCTCTTTTGGGGACAGAGGGAGAAAGCGGCAGTGGGTGGTGGGTGCGCTGGCGGCAGAACGTGCTCATGGGGATGGGGGCTTGCTAGTGGGGAAAGGAAGGATGCCCGCGGGCAGGGAGATAAGGGAAGGCTCTGCTCATTTGACTTATTAAAGCAGCATCTGCGTAACTAGGGAACATTGCTGTGCCTACCTCCTCCTTTAATTCGTCGTGTTGTGGGGAGGGGGAATGGAGGATGAGAGGCCAACAGTCTCCGGGACAGTCTCTGCCTTTCCCCACCACGTTGCCTGAGCCCTGCTCTGAGCTTGGCGGTGAAGGTGTTTAGAGCCTGGCCTGCATTGGAGTCCTGCTGGGATCCCGGTGAGACAGAGCAACAGCCAGGAGCTCTGCGGAAAAAATTGGGGTGAACACATCCTTCCGGTGGCCTGTTCGTCTCGCAGCTCCCAGCAAAGGGGGGCCTGGTGAGCAGCTCCTGGCAGGCTGGTGGTACGCTTGGTTCCTTCTGAGCCGGCTTTGCAGGTGTGTCCCTCAGGCAGATCTGTGTCATGCTGGTGTGTGGCGAATGACTTCATTAAGGCTGGAGCAGCTCTGCACAGCCCAGCTGGGCCTTGCCGTCTCCCTCAGCAGATGCTGTTGTGAAAACGCTCAGAGCTTGGGTTTCCTGGAGTGTGTTTTCCCCCCACCCTGCTTCTCTACCTTGTACCGTTTGGTGATTGTTCCTATTTGACACTGAGAGTGAGGAGGGGAGACGCACCTGGAAGCTGGGCTTCTGATTACGCTGATCTCTTGGAGGTCAGGGAAGGGTAAAGGACCTTTGTAATGCTGTTCTGCCTGGAAGGAGAACACTGGCCAGGACAACCCACACCCAGCCCCGGAGCAGCAATTCAAGCACCCTTTGCTCCAGCAGTTTAAAGTAAGAGTTAATCCTTTGCCTCAATTACAGACCAGCCTTCCCATTGGCTATTTTCATTAGCAGTGGGCCTAGCTATTCTTTGCTGGCTTTTCCCAGGCAGGAGGGCAGAGCTCCGTTTCACTAGTCGTGGTAATGTTTTTCTCATATTTTCCAGGGTTTCTTGAGCATCAAGATAACTGCGTTCTTCCTAGGGTTGCATTGGCATAACTATATCAATTAAAAACATCAGACCCCTAACTGATGTAGTAACACTCATGTAGATCAGGCCTAAGCCTGATTCCAAGGGATCTGAGTGTCCACACACCAGGATGCACTGGGTTAGCTAAATTGGTATTAGTTCTATCAGGACAGCTTTATAAGCAGGTTAGTTTTTAAAGTGCTTGCAGGTTCCCACAGGGTGTCAGCGGCAGACATCCTTACAAAACCCAAAAGCATTGTCTCTCTTGATTTCAGGTCTCCTAATAAATTAAAATCTCCAGCCTTTCTATGGCGCTTGTAAGTTCTTTGTGCCAGGAATTGTTGTTTACTGTAAGGTGACTGTAGCTCCTCGCACAATGGGGCGCTGACCCGGTGGTACCTTTAGGTGTTACTGCAGGGTAAATGATTCAGAGTAACTGTGCTTTGCAAATCAGCCACGCGCATCCGGGCTGGTCTGGTATCACATTGACATGATGGGTATGTCTGCCTTTGAGTGGGCGGGTGATTCCCAGCTGGAGGAGACATACCTGCGCTAGCTCTGATCGAGCTCGCATGCTAAAAGTAGAGTGTAGCTGCGGTGGGACAGGACCTGCGAGGGGTTAGCCGCCCTGAGTACATACTTGCTCCTTGCACTGCTCCGGCGAGCGGACTAGCATGTTCAGAACGGCGGTGGCGCTTCTCCTGCCGACATAATGCTGTCCACACCGGTGCTTAAGTTGGTGTAACTTGCATCGCTCAGTGGGGCAGCTTTGCCACACCCCTGAGCAACCTAAGTCATACTGTAGTAAGTACTAGAGTGTACAAGGCCACCCTAAACGACAGTCACAGGGTAGGGGCAGCCTCATGAATGGAGTCCGAAGAAAAGGTTCCATGTGTAAACTGAAGCTGCATACCCTTTTTGCCAATGGAATCAGATGCTCTTTTTATTGGAGGTCTGTGGGAGGTCATGGCAGACCCTGGGTGCTGGTTTTGAAGCCCTGGTGGTTTCATATGTGTGCAATAACAATGAATTCCCTAGGTGTCTGAAATGCTTTTCATCCAGGCAAAATCACAAGCAAGTGGATGATAAGTTGTGAATTTTTGGCTATCCAAGGAAAACAAGCTGTCAGGAACTATATAAATATAAATCCCAGGCTGGCATTGTTTATCACTTTGTACAGAACTATGAATCTTTGATAAAGCATTTAAGTTATTTATGGCCATGGCCCTGCTGCTAGCTGGGTTGTAGGTGGATTGTTGACCAGGATTGGCTTAGAGATGTTCTTTTCCTAATGCAAAGAATGGCAGCTGTTTATTCCCGCAGGATGCTCTCTGTCCCCCTTCGAGTATGGCTATGCGGCATCTGGGAGTGAGCCATACGGCCTGGGTCCATAGACTTGTGTTGGAGGGCCTCACGCTAGCATGCTAAAAATAGCTTTGTAGACATTGTCTCTTGGGGAGGAGATCAGGCGCTCCTGCCTGGCGGATGGGCAGAGATGGATCTTTATTGCTTTCTAAGTGCGTCTCTTAGGGGGTCAGGTCTCCATGAACTCTTAACCACTCTCTGATCTGCCCCATGCTTAAGAAACAGTCCTGCAAGAAAGTCTTTCTTAGGGGGAAGGTTATGGTGAAGAGAGTAGCAAGGCCGGTTCCAGCAGTAGCTGCTCTGCTCCCTTTCCATATCCTCCTCCTGTCAGTCAGGTTTCACTTGGGTGTAGCTCTGGGATGATGTCAGTCTTGTCATTTAACGCGTTGGGATGATGGATGGAGGACAAGCGCCTGCGTTGATGATGTTAGATCTATCGGCAGCTTTTGATGCCATTTATCATGAGGCAGTGACCTACGGGAAGGACCTGGCGGGGTGGAGAGCATTGCCGAAGCATGATTCCCTTCACTCCTTAGAGAGGGGTACCAGGGAGTCATGATGGGCAGTGACTCAGCCCCAGAAGGTACCCCGGGTTCTGTTCTGGTGCCCCTTTTGCTCTGTATATTTTCTGGCAGTAAAGGAGGTCGTAAGGCATCACGGGGTGCAGCGTAGCTGACGCTGCTTAGATCTGGTTTCTCCTGGTAAACCTGGAGAGAGAGCGCTTCCTTCCTCTCCCAGTAGCATCTGGCTGAGAAAGGGATCTCGATGAAAGCTGGTAAGATTTGGCTCAGGGCTGTACTGAAAACTTAGATCGGCATAGCTATGTGGCTCAGGGATATGACAAATCCACATCCCTGAAGGACACAGCTGTGCCTACCTAAGCCCTGGTGTAGACAGTGCTACGTTAATGGAAGAATTCTTCTGTTGACATAGCTACTGCCTCTTGGGGAGGAGAACCCCCCCATTGCTCTAGTGAGCGTCTATAGTAGCTGCAGCAGTTTAAGTGTAGACACAGCCTCAGTCTGGTTACTCCAACCTGCTGTTTGTTGGCAGGGGGAAGCAGCTTGAGGAATTGCCAGGGTCTGTGACATCACTTTGAGTGTGTGTAATCACAGTCTGTTGAGACCGTGTCTAATCTTGGCTTCTTCTGGGTTCCCAGGTTGCAGCAGTAGGCAGAAATGTTTTAACTGGCCAGGAGAGTGTACTTTCTGCAGAGACAGGGACCTCACAATGGCTCTCTGCAGCTTGTCACTTCCATGCTGGAATCCTATAACATACCTTTACAGTCAGCTCCCCTCATACACTGCTCTGATCCGTAGGCTAGTGCAGAATAAATTTCCCTGCTTTTTATATACACTATAGGAGGGATAAATGCACTACGCCTGTTCCACATATTCTTACAACCACTTGTCTGCATCTGATAAAGTTAGAAACACAAAAGACTTCTTGTTCCATCTGCCTGCCACCACAGGATTGTTCCCCATTGTACGTTTTGCTCATGTTTCCCCAGTGTGGGAACATCCAGAACAATTTGAGCAATTTGGCTTCCACCACTTCCTTTGGGCGGGTGTTCTTCCACTGTGGGAGCCGAATAGATCTCAGCATCAAGGGAAGATTTCTCCTGACATTCAGCTTCATTTTTTCAGGCTTTAATTTTGAAGGTGCAGACCAACTTGCACTCTAGGAGGAATATGGGATCCAGGCATCCCCTAAGCAAGACTTCTTATCCTACACAAGTCATCTCTCCTTAGGTCACCAAGCTACCTATTTCCTATACTCAATCTTCCTCCCACTGTAATAAAGGCAAGCTAACCCTATGGGCTCCCTGGCTCCCAGGTCTTACTGCAATACAAACAGACATACTTGGCGTTGAATGTCTCTGTGTTAATGTCATTCCTTTCTGACACACAGACTGGCTTGAAGTCATCCATTCTCAGCTTCCCCCTCAACGTGTGGAACGGGCTTCCACAGGGTAGGTGAACAGAGGGCAATGGACCCTAAAGAGAGGAGGGGAGGGGATCTCAGGGAGGGCAAGTCCAGCAGCATCACAGAGGGCCTTTACACCAGACTTAGGACTGACTCAAAGGGGAGAAGTCTGCCTACTGGATCCCCATCTCAGCACTGTCCAAGGACAGCAGGCAGGACTGCTTTGGAAAGGCATCATGCCATCCGTCCATGACTTCCAGCAGCTGCGTGGAGGGAGGTAGCTGACAATGAGACTTCACTCCAGATTAGGGGCCCCCACGTATATTAAAGACGATACCACCCGAGGTCTGGAGAAGCTGTTTCCCTGGATCTAGAGAGGTTCTTTCCATCAGGTTGCAGGCTCTGGTATCTCCTGCCCAACCCTCTCCCCAGCCAGCACTGGTCAGTGCGAAGTGAATATTCCCTCCCTCACCTCACGTGGATGCTAAACGTCTCTAGTGCTGGCCACCTCCTCGAGGGTCAAGAGCAGGTTCTGCAGGGGCGAGGTGCGATGTTTGTCCCTCTAGCCCTGGCTCACTGTCTCCACAAGACCTGGGTGCCCTCCTTCCCCCGGGGTGGGGCTCTGCCCCGTGTGCGTTTCATGAAGATCTCGTCTCCGTTTCAAGCGCTGTCATTAATAACCTTCTCCAGCGTTAGCTGGCTGCCCAGGAGGGGTGGGGCGAAGTCAGCCCCTCTGTTCCTGCTTGGAGATTATTGATCTCTCTCCCCAAGCCACGGAACATTAGGCTGGGATTTCGCTGCCTGCCCATTAGCACCAAACAGGGAAGCTTCCTCCGGAGTGTTTTTATTTAACTTTTCAATTATTTCATAACTTGAGGCGCGCTGGCTGCTGCTGAGGGAAGGCGCCGTTGGCCTTCCCGGCTCTCTGCTCCTACTCCCTGGCTGCGCATGCTAAAAGGCTAGGGGTGCTCTTAAAAAAACAAAACAAAACTTGTGTGGGCTTCCTCATGGCCATGCCAGCAAAGGGGACCGATTCCATGAGCTTCCTCGTGGTAGTGCCCTCTCCGCGCTTGCAAGCATGCCAGCGAAGGAGTGAGCTTCCTCGCCGTGGTGCCAGTGGCGGGAGGGACGGGCAGGGTGAGAGAGTAACCCGGTGGGTGCTGGTGGGGGAGGGCAAGGGAGTTTCCTCGTCACAGGGCCCTGGGTGGGGGAGTTTCCTCACTGGAGAAACTGGGCAAAGGAGCATCCCAGACCAGGGATACAGCGGCATCTCCCAGGGAGACCTGGCCTGCATCATGGCCAAAGAAGCTACTTGACTGCTTACTTTCTGTGGTGTTTGCATGGCAAAGGTTTTTTGGGGGGGAGGGCAACAGCTCTCAAGTGTTTGATCTTTCACGGTGTGTTAATAATTATATAGTATTATCTTAATTACCACAATGAGAGCAGGGAGGGAGGGGGAAGGAATGCACTGAAAGTGCGGGCGGTGGAAAACTAATGGCAGTCGCTGATCGGTGGGGCCGTGATTGGGGCCGTAATTGCAAATGGTGCTATTCAGACAATACTTATTCATTCCAGACAATGAAAGAAGAAAGGGGGAAAATGGAAGCGTTTTGTAATTACCCAATTCCAGACTAAATTAACATTCCGTGGCATTTTCCAGTAAATGGTTAGTTTGCACACATGAGTGGAGGCAATTAGCTGAGCGCCGTGACTGCAGAGAGGATGGAAAAGGGTCAGGGCACATGGCAGCCGGGGGAGGGGTGGCTCTTCAGTCTTTCCTTCAACACTCTCCTGGCGGCTGCTATCTTCCTCCCTCCTTCCCCCCCCCCACCCACATACACACCCCGCAATAGCCTGGACAATGGCCTCTTGTGGTCCCCTGTGGCTGGGTCGCCTGGAGTCCTGGGACAGGCTTGGCAGTAAGATTGGCAGCTGACGTGAAACCAGCTTCTGATCATTGCTGCCTGCCCCAGCTGGCCTGTGGAGAGGAGGAGGATGGTTCGTGTGGGGGCAGAAATATGGAAGGGATAAAATAGGTGAGGAGAACTGGGGAGCGAGGCTCTGCCATCCAGAACCAAACCCTCCCGGCGGGGCTCATGAAGCCAGGTTTTCGTCTGTGGGTGGCCCGGCTCCGGTATTCGGCATTGGGTCCTCTGGACCAAGCCTGGCTTAGCAGGGCTACTGCTCCCCAAATCAGACTGTGGCCATCAGAGCTGAGCTGCCCTGGTTTAGAGTCAGAGGAATCAGAGGTCGTCCCTTTGCGCTCAGCTGAAACTGCTGGGGAAAGAGATGAGATATAAGGGTTTGCACTGACTTCAGTTAAATGTTGGTTTTGCACCTGGTGTCTGTTGGTGTAGCTGTAATTTAGGTACAAGCTAAACCCCGATCAGGCAAGCTCAAACCCACGTCAGGGGATGTCTGCAGTGGAGCAGGAAGGTGTAATTTCCATCGTGAGTAGACACCCGCACTAACTGGGACTGAGTTAGCGCACTAAAAATACAGGTGTAGCCACAGCGGCCCCAATATGGATCTAGGGTCTGAGATGAGTCTGTGCTCAGGACGGCTAGCCCATCCCTGCTCTGCTACGGCAGCCATACGTCTATTTCTAGCATGCTATCTTGATCAGAGCTAGCACTGCTCAGGCTGGGATCTACACCTAACAGCTTCAGTGCAGATTGTCCCCTCTGTGTGTCCACCTGGAAGCTTGCACCGAGCCCATTAAACCCGTCTCAATGGGCGTTTCAACCCAGCCTGCAGCACCTAGGAACCGGGCACGGGTGCTTTGAAAATCCCACACAAGGAATTTGCCTGCAGCCAAAGCCCAATTCAGAAAACTCTCTGGACCTGGCCTGTGCTTCAGCTCCTAACAGTGGGTGTTGAAGGGCTGCCTGCTCCTGCCCAAGCGTCTGAACATATTGGCCCAGATGTGAAAAAAACATCAGGCCCCTGTCTGCCTTGCATTCGTCTTCTGCAGCATTCAGAAGTTGCATCCATCTCTGTCAAAGGCACTTGTCTGCCTACCTGCCCCCCCGAAGTATTTGAGCATCTCACAATCTTCTTATCCCTGTGGGGCAGGGCCCTGCTGTGACACCTTTTGTACAGAAGGGGGGGGCAGAAAGTCCAAGTGACTTGGCCAGAGTCACAGGGGAAGTCTGTTGCAGAGAAGGGACTTGAACCTGCATCTTCCGAATCCCAGGTTAGCGCCCTAACCAGTGGGCTGTGCTTGCTGCTTAAATAAATGACCCTCCTATTTCTGAAGCTTTCCCATCGCTTCAAGCACTGGTGAGGCCTGTTGCGTTATCCCAGCAGGCCGCGGGGGCTCGGTGTTGTGACCGACCGTGGAGCAGTGGACAGGGAATCACAGTGGCTGGAGAGGACAGCCTCACCTAGCAGTGAGGTTTGGGAAGTCCCAAGCAGCTGGTTGCCCAGCAGAGCCCTGGGCCACCCGTATTAGTTGGGTACCCCGCAGAGAGTGAGCACTGCCCAGGTTCTGCTGTGAAGCCTCTTCCCGCCCCCACTGTGCAAATGCCTGGCGCTGCACACCTAGATCCTCTGTAGAGTGCCCAGAGGTGGCCTTCTGGGAGCTCTCATGCACGTGATTGCCCAAAAAACAATGGGTCTGGGATGACTGTCATTTGCCTGGGCTGAGGGGAGACTGCCTTGGCCCCCACCCCACCAGCTTCACCAGTACAGTGCTCAGCACTGCTCTGAAGGGCTGCAAAGCCAGCTGCACACCCCTTTGCACTGCTGCTCCCCCGGCCTCAGAGCTGGGCACTGGGAAAAACACCACTTGAACTGCGTGGTGGGCGGAGTTGGGGCAGAAACAGCCATGCAGGGGCTAGAAGCAAGCTGCTGTCTTCTTCTCGTGCATTGGCTGCAGCCGTGTCCTAGTGCCCTCAGCATTTTGCTGCCCTCAGCCAGTGGGTGGAACCGGCTCAGGGCATCTAAAGAGACCCATGTGTGGGTCACACACCCGGCTTAGCGATCTGCTGAACTGGACAGTGCTTCTCTTTAAAACAAAGAGAGCCAGCCTCATTCCCAGTCATCGATGGCTTAGGCTATGTCCACACTACATCACTTACAGCTGTGCCACTGTGGTGCTTCTGGTGAAGATGCTCTAAGCTGGTGGGAGAGAACTCTTAACTCCTGCCTCTGCGAGAGGCGGTTGCTACGCTGATGGAAGAAACTCTGCCACCAACATAGCACTGCCCACACCAATGCTTAGGTCGCTGTAACTTCCATTGCTCAGGGGTGCAGATTAGTCAGGCCCCTGAAAGAAGTAAGTTACACTGAAGTTGTTTGTAGTGTAGACACAGGCCTGATCTATTCTTACCGGGACATTGGGTAGCAGTCGACAGGAGTTATGTAAGCTACATAGGGTAGCTTGCGTAATTTACGTAGACTTCCTAAATTCTCTTCTGCGCGCCGTCTGCAGCATGCTGCGCCAATAGGAAACATGTACCCTTCGACGCAGTGCTACGCTTTTTTGGGAGGTGGTTTTATTGAATCGACTGATCAGGTCTTCACTTCCGCTCAATCAATCCGGATACATTGATCTGATGGCGGCAAATGTGCTGCCGTCAGTGAAGACGTCCCCAAAGCCTTAGAGTGCCCGATCCATTGGCTTTCTCTCCCCCTACCACTGACTTCCTGTTTGCATTACTTCCTTCCCTAATTTGGGGTGTGTGGGGAAATGTTCTCGCTCAGGCTGCCTGCCCGGAGCTGACAGAAGGGGTTGGATATCAGTCTCTCAGAGCACCTCCCTTCTCACACAGCCATCACCCGCTCAGAGCTTTATTAAAAACCAACTGAGACTTTTTCAGATTTGTGAAAGTACTGAAAAAGCACGATGGTATCACGGTTTTCTTTTCTCCTGCCTGGTACTAGATAAGGGCAGCGTTGGCTCAGAGCCCAGAACAATGAGGGTGGTGGAGAGTGGGGTGGAGAAGCAACCGTCTCATGAATTTATGAAGGAGAAAAGTACATTTGTTCAGCTTCCCACAAAAGAGACAGCATCTTGAATGAAGGGTTTTTTTTCCTCTTCCCCCCACCCCTAAAAGAAATTGACTATGAAAATAAGATAGATAGATAGATAGATATGTTGTAATGAGATGCATCCATTTTCTATTTTAACTCCAAACAAAGTGTGGGAGGTAAATTTAAAAAGAAGAGTTGCAAATGCAATGGAGGGTTTTAAAAGTGATATTGGAACCATGGAGCTATTGTAACAGAATGTGGGGGGGGGGGGGGAATTAATATATAATTTGCATTGAAGAACTTCTCCAGTCTGGATGAATTTGCTCTGTCTCCTTGTTATTTTCAATAAGGCATATAGATAGCCTGGGGGCTGGGAAGGAGTGTTGGGTGTAAAAGAAGAGAGAGGAATACGGACCACGATCGTGCCTTGTTTATAATCTCAACCGATTGGCAGAGCTAAGAAGTCAATGGAAACCATTCCTACTTCGGAAGGCTTTCAGGCTCACATGCATTGCTACAATTAACAGTCAGTTCTGATTGGTTTTGCTTTGGGGGATTTCTTTTCTATGATTGCTTTGCTGCATTGCACATTCAGCAGTATCATTGCCTGCTTTGGAATCTGCCCATCCATGTGTGCAAGGAAGCAATTGAAAGTGGCACTGAAGAATTGTAAGAGACTTTTACCAGAACGTTGCTGAGATTTTTATACTGTCTTGCTGAAGACAGGAGCCAGCTAGAGATGTGCAGTGGTTGGAGAAAGGAGACGGGGGTTGGGGCTCCTGGGTTCTGTTGTTAGCTTTGCCACTGGCGTACTGTGGGACCTTTCCCCTCTGCGCTTCATTTTCCTCTTCTGAAAAATGGGATAATAGAATTTCCTTGAGTGCCCGGAGTGTTATGCGTATTAATTAGTGAATGTTTGTAAGATCTCTCGCTCTTGTTCTTCGCTTGGCAGGGTCACTGCTGCATTTAGAGGAGGGACTTGTGCAAATCAGACCACATTCCGCCTTTCAGGACCTATACGAAACATGGCCGATGCTTCAGAAAGACAACCTCTAATTAATAGAGCTAGTCAGAAATGGAAATTTCTGTCCTGTGGGAAATCCCAACATTTCCAGTTTTGTTTTTGTCCCAGGTCGGGACTGTGACAGTTGCAAGACCAGGTGCCACCTCATGCCAAGACCTCTACGCCTGGCCACCACCGAGTTTAGGCTAGAAATTAGACGAAGGTTTCTAACTCTCAGAAGAGTGAAGTTCTGGAACAGACTTCCAAGGGGAGCAGTGTGGGCAAAAAAAACCCAACTGGCTTTAAGCTGCGTTTGATAAGTTTGTGGAGGGGATGGTATGATAAGACTACCTACAATGGCATAGAGCCAATCTGCTTCTGCTAACAGCAAATATCTACAATGGCCAGTGAGGGGATTCTCGATGGGAAGGGCTCTGAGTTACTACAGCAAATTCTTTCCCAGATGTCTGATTGGTGGGTCTTGCCCACATGCTCAGGGTCTAACTGATTGCCAGATTTAGGGTCAGGAAGGAATTTTCCCTCAGACCAGATCATCAGAGACCCTGGGGGGTTTTCGCCCCTTTTTGCGGCATGTGACATTTGCAGGCATAAACTAGTGTAAATGGTGGATTCTCTGTAACTTGAAGTCTTTAAATCATGATTTCAAGACTTCAGGTGACTCAGCCAGAGGTTGGGGTCTATCACAGGAGTGGGTGGGTGAGGTTCTATGGCCTGCAATGTGCAGCAGGTCAGACTAGATGATCATAATGGTCCCTTCTAGCCTTAAAGTCTATGAGCATCACTGAACATTGATTAAAGCACAGCTGGGAACCAGTGTGGTTTGCCTGTGTTAGTCCTGTTCAAATAGGTATTCAGTGATAAAAATGTGTTTACTGTTTAGACTTTATGAATTGCTACATGCATTAATCTCACTTATAATATCTGTATCTCCTGTTATCAGGTAGTATTTAAGTGTTTGCTCTAAAACTGTAAACCCCCACAGTCAGGAGAGAAGCATTACCAAGTGTGGAAGAATACTTGTTTACCACAGGAGGTGTTATCTCCTGCCCAACAAAAGAAGGCCCATAGACACCAGAAAAACCAGTGTGGGACCTCAGAAGATTCCCCCCCCCCCCCGCGCCCAC
Organism: Emydura macquarii macquarii; assembly: GCF_026122565.2. Classification (NCBI taxonomy): domain Eukaryota; kingdom Metazoa; phylum Chordata; order Testudines; family Chelidae; genus Emydura; species Emydura macquarii. The sequence continues at coordinate 14,741,322 of NW_027130828.1, forward strand.
ACACACACGCCCACGAAGAGATATGCAGGTGGATTCATACCATCAGCTTGAACCGTTAAAATCTCTGACAAGAAGGAAATTTAACCTTTTATGCAGCTTGGACTCAGAGGAGCAAAAATTGCTAAGCCTAAGCGAGGGATCCCCAGCTGCTTAGCCTGGGTCAGCCCTAAAGGACACATAGCGTTTGCATATCACAGCAGTTTCTATCATCTTTTGAAACCTAAGACTGTAACTCATTTACTGGGAGTAATCTGAATTTGTTTGTGATTTTTAGTGTAAGGGACCATCTGTCAGAGAGGCACGCTTACCTGGGTGACAAGATAGAACAGAGCACCCAAGGGCACTGTCTGTGACTCCATGTTACGGCTGTTATAGTGCTTGAGGCTATCACACTTGACACTTGACTGGTGAAATCTAAGCATAGAACTCACAACCATTTTGGGGTTTGTGTCCTGCTTCTTCACAACATGCCCTAGGCTGGCACTCACGCTTCTGAGCCACTCCAGACAATTTGACAGGGACAAAAAGTCAAATTCTTGAAATGTAATGGAAATTCTGAGAATTGGAAACATCTAAATGACCTTAGCAAAATGTAACATTGTTATTAAAATGTCTTAATATAGTATATATTAAACTTAATAGCTATATATAGACACATTCAATATGAAATATACTTGCATATATATCATTGTAAACATAAAGTATACAAGTGAATTACAATATTAATGATTAAATAGTACAAATATAAAATAATACATATAAATGAGTCAAAAAGAAATAAGAAAGTCAAAACAAACTACTCCATTCTGATTTCAGATGTTTTCAAACTTTTCAATCATAAATTTAGTCTAATTCAGCATATTCCCAGGAAACACTTTGATTTTGCTCAGCTGACATTTTTGGATCAATTCTACTAATTATACTGTGCCACCCTAGAGCACCTTCTCTCCAAGCCTTGCTAACACCAAGTATTCCAAAATCATGAGTTAGGCTCCCCCAAAATCATGTTTGGCCTGCATCGTGAGAACTTCGTTTAAAAACAAACATATAACACTACCCATAGTTTTGGCCTTTTTCTTTGTCTCCTAGTTTCTGAACCTAGGACGTTCACTGGGGTCATTTTTAAGGCTATTTTCTGCGAACATGAAGGCTAGAATCTTAATTTAAAAACAAATCAGATTCTCACTATGCCAGGACCTGTGGCCTTAAGAAAAACACCACATATCATGAAATGCATGATAAACCCATGAGAATTGGCGGCTCTTCAGCTATTAAGATTCACAGCTCCATTTTACACACTGAAAACTGAGGCACAGAGAAATCGTCTTGTCCAGCTGACGTAGCTGGTCAGTGGAAGAGTGCAGCATAGAACAGAAGAGACCTGACTCCCAGCCCCGTTTCAGGCAAACCCAGAGGAAGTCAGTGGTTATCGTTAGTGCCTGCTCGGTGGCTTACATTCATTCATTTGTTTAAAGTCAGCTCAGGCTGCTTCCATTCATGCCAGACCCAGACAGGTTGGTGCCATGCAACAGTTGTGCACTGTGAGAATGCAGGAGAGTGCCAGTCTGTGCCTGGCCCAGGGATTGGCATGGCTCCAACAGGCTGCCAGATAGGGCCCCCGGAGGCTGGATTTGCCACCTGTAGGCACAGATGGCCGGGCCGCTGCTGTGTGTACTGTGCAGGCCTCAGTGCTCTGCAGCACTAGAAGGAACAAGGAGCTGCTGTGTGATGTCTGAGAGCTCTGCAGCTTGAACGCTCCCCACCCTAAGGTTGCTGTCCAAAATGGCCCTAATTTCCCTCTCCAAACACCCGCCCCCCCCAAGACGCACTCTCTGAATTCCTGCTTCTCTTCCCCCACCCACTGTGAGTATGGCTTAGCAGCTCAGATGCAGTCCTGGGGCAGTTTCATATTGACCCAATGGGATGGTTTTGCAGAGTGCCTGTGATGCACTTAACTTTGCCTGGAGTTTGGGGTGGGGAGAGCATGTCCTGGGATGGCTGGCCCCTATGAGGGGAGTCAGAGTCCAGTCTACACGTCGATGGGCTTCTTTAAGAGGAACGAGCCCACCTCAGCACACCTGGAAGGCATCAGCTGCCTAAGTGGCTGGTTAGCGGCTAATTGACTCATGAACACCTAGACCAGAGCTCAGCTGGAGGAAGTGTCTCTCCGAGAGAGCAGCTCCCAGGGAAACCAGCTTCGGGAGACCGCTGCAGGAGGCCCAGCCTGCAGGGAGCTACATGCTGCCAGGGAACCTGAGGGGACCTGGCCTCAGGCACACACCGGGTGGGAGCGGCAGAAGGCGCCAGAACCTCCAGGCAGAAAGCACTGGAAGGTGTCGCTCTGTGAAAGGGACCTGGAGGCAGATGAAGCTGGGAAGCGGCCCGGGGAAGTGGCAGTGAGTCTGAGGAGACAGAGCACGGCTGCTTAGTACATGATCTGTGGGGCTGGAACCCAGAGTAAAGTGGAGGCCTGGCTTTCCCTTATAACCCCAAGGGAGGGGATGTAAAAAAAACCCTGATGCAAGGGTGGGGGGGGGGGCAGGGACTGTCGGGGCCGAAGGCCTGGGATAAGGTCATTAGACTCTTCCTTTATTGAGTCTTACCCTGGCAAGGGTGGGACTATAAGTGACCTGGGCAGAGGGCTGAGTCCTGGAAAGGGGCAAACCATCCCAGGCTTTGAGGAGCTGTCCATGGGCTGCCAGTTGGAGAAGCTGCTGCACCATGCTCAGCCTTGGGCGGGGGGCGTGTACCAGCCAATGAGTGAGCCCTCCACAGCTTGGGACTAAGGACAGTCCCCTGTTGTGCACTCCTGTGGCATCCCTGTGTCCCCTGAGGCCCCCCAAAAGACCATAAGGCATCACAGCAGTGTTGAGGGTTCAGTAGCAGAATGCAGGGGAAAAGGGTGCAAAGGCGTCTAATATTGCCCCTTCCAAATCCTGACTCTCGGCCACCGTCCTGCCAGCCAAAGACGGCTGCACATTCGAGGGAATTTGGAGGGTGCTTGAACCTTGTTCTGGGCCTTTGAACATGTCCCTGGATCTGTGCATTGGGTGCACGTGTATTTTGGAGAGGCGGGAGCGTGTGTACTCTGTGCCCGTATGTGTGCATCGTCTCAGTGTGAGGCTGGGCGTGTGTTTGAGAGAACTCTTCTCTTGGCTTCACCCGCACGATCTGCGGACTGGTTTTAGCTGAAAGAATTCCCATTCGTCTGGAAGGGATGTTTATGTTTTCATTAAGAAGTGACAGGTGTGCGACGTCCCCGCCATCAAGTTAATGAACTCCGCCATATGTGGAGGTGGCTGCAGCATAGCCAGGAAAGGTGCAAACTCACTGTTTTTCTTTGGCTCGAGTAACACGGGAAGATGGACTGGCCCCCCCATGGGGTGCCACTACCATGCTCTGTTGGCTGCGGGGATGTAAATTAATCCTGTGCATGGGTTGGAATTTGTTAAACATGTTGAGTCAAATGCAATCCTGGTGGAACTCCACTGGCTGCTATGGAGATTCCCCAGGGGATGAATTTGGCCCCTTTCTTATCATAGTCACACGGTATTTTTGCCCAAGGGCCAGCTTGTTTCATTCTCTCAGTAGGATTTTTTCAGCATTTTTCTTCTCCCCCTCTCCAAATAACTTTTTTTTTTTTTTCCTGCTGAGCCTTCTGCCAGCAGAAGGAAATGTAGAATACATCCTCTGGAGAAAAGGATACTGCTGCAGACTGTTCCTCGTAAGGCCCGTGTGAGAGTGGAGTGACCTGAAGCAGCATAAATCATAGCCTCGAGGGAGAGTGAAGAGGGGTAAGATCCTCTAACCTCCCTTGGGAAGGTCAGCCCTCAAGACTGGAAGCAGCTGTATTCCTAAAGCCATAAACGGAGATGAGATGATGGTGTAGAGAGGCTGGACTCACCGGTAGGGCCTGGAGTTGACCTGGCTGGGAGTTGGGTATACAGCACAGAGGTTCTCTAGTGAGTGTGGATTAGATGGCCACAAATGTCTGTAATTCCCATTGATGCATGTGGTCATCTCTACATTGCCAAGGTTATGGATGGAGACAGGGTTGACATCTTGGCTAGGCTTCTAAACCATCGGGATAACGAGCAGGGGGTATGCATTGCCTAACCTCTCCAGGACTGTCTCATTAACCACGGCAACCAGCAATCGAAGGGAGCTGAAGGAGCAATTGGGTGGGTTGCACTGACACACTTAGTGGGCAGTTGCTTTAATTCCTGTTTGGCCAACACTGACAATTGTCGGGGGCGGCCTGTGACTAAGTGTTAATGATGCAGTCAATGAACTAGCCTTGTAGAGATGGGCAGGACAAGAATGGCAGAGGTCCCGCTGGTCAGGATTGAGATGCACAAAGAGAACTGCCTGGGATCCAAGGGATGAACACAGAGGGGGTGTAGCAGGCCAGAACTGAGGAGTTTATTCTGAAGTCCATTGTGGATGAAGCAGGGGCTGGGCAAGTTTCAACTTTGACTGGTGCCAGCTCTCTCCTTTTGATGAGCAATTAAAAACTCACCTAAAAAGAATAGTCTGCACAGACATTGCCTGCCTGACAGCCTTATTCCCAGCCTGGGTGTGTGATGTGCATGGCACCTGGTTGAGTTTTGGTTCCCTGGTCAGTGGGGTGTGAACCCCTTGTGCCTGGTACATGAGAATCACAGAACCGGCTGGTATTGGGCTCGTTCACTCAAGCTGTAGAGATCTCTGCATTTAGCTGTGGAGGTCTCCAGTGCAGTTCCTGGTGTGACCACCAAGGTGGTGGCGGCCATCACATGGCCAAGCCTGGGTGTATTCTGCGAGAGGGGGTGAGCCCAAACTCCTGTGTGGGTTTGATGCAGGGTTGTAAGGAAAAGGGCGGGGGGATGTATCCGGGCACTGTTCCACTCTGCCATGCCATTTGGCCTCGTTAACCAATTCTGCCCTCCCTTCCTCTCTGCTGGCAGCCAGCGAAGGAGCCCTGATGATTCATTCAGATTAAGCGTGAAAGTCCCTCACCTGTCAATTAGGGGTTGGGTTTTTTTTGTTGGTTCTGCATGCTACTGAGATCAAACTCCATCTGCTGCGCTCGCACACGCACTGGGTGTGTCTCGCGGTGCTCCAGGGCTCAGGGTGGTGAGGAAGTGGCTAGCTGGTACCCAAAATGTGTAAGGGACCAGAGTGGAGAAGATCTTTGGGCACCGGGATTCTTCCCCCTCCACCTTCCCGAACCCGGACAGAGAAGTGAACGCCCGTCGCTTTGCAAATAGCCAATGTCAGCTGGGACTTGCCCTTTGTGAGGATAATGCGTCCTTGCATTTGGCATCCATTCCGGTGACAGACATTCAGACAGATGCCTCTGGATTGATGCGCCTGTACGATGCATAGATGGGGCACAGTTAGGGTGACCAGATGTCCCGATTTTATAGGAACATTCCTGATATTTGGGGATTTGTCTTGTATAGGAGCCTATTCCCCCTCCCTCCCCTCCCATCCTGATTTTTGATAATTGCTATCTGGTCACCCTAGGCAAAGTCACAGCCTCCCTGATCATGCCTGTCAGCTGAACAAGGGCCGTGACCTCTACAATACTTAGCTAGCTGAAGATTCCCTCTCATCTCTAACCTAAACCCCTTCTAATCTCTCGCCCGGCTTCCTGCCAATAAATAAGCCTTCGCCACGCAGTTCCTAAGCTTGCCGTACTACTTGCACATCTTACACAGCCCCAAGGTGTGAAGAAATTGCCGTCCGTTCAAGGGAGGTCTTTCTGCAGCAGTCTTGGCCCCCATGCAGCTACAAGAGGAGGAGAGAACTCAGAGTAAGGAAGGGGGTCACTTGGGAAAGCGGGATGCTGTCCCTCCTTTTCACAGGTGCCGTGGTCTGTGAATTCCCATGGGGTGTTTGTTACCCACCTGCAGTCCCTCTCCCTGGCCAGTGCCTCTGGAAATGGCTCATTCCCTTCTTCCCTCCCCCACAGATACACACATACTGCAGCCAAGCTGGGGGGGGGGGAGTGGTCCCTTGAAAGAGTCCTAGGGGAGCCCTGAGCCTTGCCCACTCTGACCTCTTGCATCATCGCTCCTTGCTGCTGTCGCGTTTTAAATTGTATTTGACGCAGCTCCCTGTTGCAATGCCTGCTGTGCATCCAGAACGTGAGAGCTTTCCTCCCGGGCTCGTGGGACGCTGCCTTTCATGGTGGGTGGGGAGAACTGGTGTTCTGTCCCCAGGTTGGGCCAGACATGCTCTTGGGCTATATTGAAATAGATGGAGTTGCACCTGCCTATGCCAGCAGTGGGTTTGATCCCTACCCTCCCCAGTCCCCAGTGCTGCAGTCCTTAGCCAGCTGCTTCCACTGATGCCATGACGATTGGTTTACACTGGAGGGGAAAATCTTCACAGCTGATCTGCTGCTGCCTGCAAGAGAGTCCTGCTGCTTCCAGAGCTCTTCTTACAGGCCAGGACTGGGAAAAGGCATCCTGTGTTCAACCAAACCTTCTTCAGTGCCCTGGAGAGGGACGTGAGGCCATCCAGTGCAGGGTGCAGCTAGCATGGCCATCTGTATGCAGGGTGCATACAGATCTCTGCTCAGACTGACATCATGAAGCTGGCAGTGGAGGCAGCAGCGGGTGGGAGAGTCCCCTGGAACGCATGGGAGATGTTTCTAGGGTTTGCTGATGTCAGGCATTTCCAACTGTGGTTCTTCAGGGGCTAGTGCAAACGGGGTGTCTTGCAAAGGAGAAAGGCTTTCAGCAGAGCTCCAACAGAATTGTGCTGGAAACCCAACAGTTGACATAGATGAGGCACTGCCTTTTGGGGGAGGGAGGGCGTTAAAACAGGTTTCCCTCTGATGTGGTGATAGGGGCAGGGGGCGGTCATTCACGTCGTAGTTACGACAGGCTTGACTCGGGACTCCTTATTAAAGTTCTGGGGAATCAAAGCAAGGGAAGGGCTCGTTTGATGATGTGGCCGCTTGTATTAACAGCCCAGCACTGGCCTGTAACGGGCACGTCCTTCCTATCCAGACTCATGTCTCGAAGCGATAATGCTGGGGCCGCTTGCCTGTTGGCAATCCCGCCTTCCTTGGAGACAGCAGCTCCTGCCTGCTGGGTATCATCTCATCCCGGAGCCGCGTCTGTCTGCACTGATAAGCCTGCTTTGGAATGGGAGCTCTTTAGAAGTTGGTATATGGAAGTTTCAGGTGCATTATCTCCGGCACCAGTGAAACCCTTTCAAAGGAACGGGGAATCAGGAACATGTCCAGCAGCTGAAGGTATTAGGAGCGTCTGTCGCGGTGGCAGTGCTGTCACCCTGCTGCGTGTGGAATTACACTGCCAGCAAAGGAAAGGCACGGCAGCCCCTGATTACAGGAGAGAGGGGCTCGTCGCTGCACCCAACTGGAATGAAAGGCCATGCTTGTTTGCAACCCCTCCCTTTTTCTTGTCCTCCTTCCTTCTTCCTCCTCCCCCTCTCCCTCCCACTCACCAGTTCTTGCTTCCTCAGTAACTGGACCCTGCTCCTTGAATGCATTGCAGTTGCCTGTGCAGACATGCATAGCTCCAGTGATCTCTGCCATGGACTGGTTTGGGTGCATGTGCGGGTTGGGAAAGATTGCACTGCAAGGAGGGAACAAGGACCCTGGAATAAATGCCACATGCATCCTCGTCCCCACCCCACCCCAGTCCCCCCCTCCCCCCTTGTGTGTGTCATTTTTGGAGCCTTTTCTCTCTCCATAGGAGTCTCAGTGTTTAAGTCAATTCCTCGTCTCGGCTCACAGGCTCCTCATCCTGCATGAATGCCCTCCTATTCCCTGTTCAAATGGACTCTGCCCCATGCTGGTTGGAGAATTGGAGTCCATGGCCCATGGCTGTTACAGATCTCAAGCTCACCGGGTGCCAGAGTATTTCCAATTAAAATACATATCTAATGCATCTCGGCGTCTGGGCAGAGCAGCGGGTTCATGTATTAGCTTTTTAGTCCCAGACACCCAGTATGAACTCGAAAGCACTAGCTTGAATGCGTTTAGCCAGTCCACCTCCCCTGCTGGCAATTTGTCCACAAAGCCAAGTCCAGCGGAATTAAGCACGACTGGGAGCAGCTGCTTAGGAGAGGGTCCTGGCTACAATGCTGGCCGTGCATGCAGAAACACAGAGGATCGGCAGAGCTGTGGGCAAAGGGTGAAGAAGGGAGCCAGGGGGTGCTGCAGCTTGGGATGGAGATTTGATTGGTCGAGCTGTTCTAGGAAAAGCACCTCTGCCCTGGCATTTGCCCATCTGTATGCTAGGCAGGAGAGGCCATGAGATCCCATCTCTAGGTCCTGAAAAAGGGCAGTCCAAGAGAGATGGCAATGCATGGAATAGCAAAGAACGCAGTGCCAGGACAAAGAACACAAAACAAAGCCTAAAGAGTGAGACAGTCAGGGCTTGGGTGAGGGCCAACGCTGTGGGTGTGTGCATGGCCCATGGAGTGGCCCAGCAAATGGTAAGGGTGGTGGTGAAGCCTCTATGTAAAGGAAGACCCCAAGTGTCCAGAAAAGGGCCAGGGAAGTGTCCTGCATGTGAGCTGTGTGTGGGCAGTTCATTCCTAGGCCTGGGGAGCTATGCAACTCCAAGGCAGGCCAGAAGCCGGGGGGACGGATGGTTTGCGGCACTCATAACGAGGAGGCTATCTGAAATTCAGGATCGATACAGGAGCAGACCAGTGTGCTGCTGATGAACATATTTAAGGAAATATCAGAACGAACAACTTGCCCAAACCAAGGTGATTCAATAGCCTTTGAAGAGGCCTGCATAGGGCTGGCTGGGTACTGGAAAACACCGTGCCAGTGGTGCCATTATTTCCTGTACTGGCCCGCTTCTCTGCCAGGAGGGCTTGCTGGTGCATTTGATGGAGCAATTCTATTTTTTTTTTTCCCATTGCGGCTTCTTCGGGGTGCGTGTGTGTATGTATGGGAGAAAGGGCAAAGGTCCTTTAAATATGGAGGAATGTTCCCTGGGTGTGGGGCAGGACGGGGCCCTGTTTCCCAAGCTCACCCGCTGCCACTCCTCGATAGAACTTGGAAGGAGGCGATTTTCTGCGGTGGTTACCCGCTGGGAGCTCAAGCTGCGCGGCACCGCTGTTAAGTTTGGGGAGCTGTGGTTGCTCCTGGTGAGCCAGTAGAAAAGGCACAGAGTTGACCATCGGGTCTGGGCTTGCTGTACACATGTGCCCAGGCTTGGATCGGAATGTTTGTCTGTTCAAATGAGCCTAAAACCTCACTGGGCAAAATCCCTGTGTTGCACCAGGCTTGAAGCTGTGAGCGTCTCATCGCTTTGCAAGCCCAGAAATCAGTCCCCCCGGCTTTACGTGTGGCTTGGTCCTGATTCTCTTGAAAGGTTTGCAAATCTTAGGTTCATCTGCAAATTCTCTAGGCCGAGCTCAGGAAAGTTCAGGCTCATTTAGGGTTTCCTGTGGCTATACCATCAGTGGCCAGTGTCAGAAGAGTTCATGGCATATGAGAGCAGAAAGGGCACTTGCAAACAATAGGGTGGATTGTGTCTGCCCAGCCCTACATGAGGGCAAGTGGGGGAGGGCAGCACAAAGAAACTTTCCCTGCCCCTCACTTCTCCGACCGTGGGATAGGTACAATCTGGTCCTGGTGCTTAGAGAGTCAGGACTCCATGAAGTTGGTGCTGGAGCTCACAAAAGAGTTGGGTAGGAGGTGGGGCCGTGATGACATCCCTCCTGCAGAAGTGGGTGGGCACAGACTATTCTGGGCATGTGCTATTCCTTTGCAGCTGTCTGGAGTCGAGTGCAGTGCGGCCAACAGCCCCTGCTGGGGAGTGTGGCTGCAGGTGGGTGGAAACTGAAACGTGCAATGACTGGCCTGAAATGACCGAAAGGGTTTTGTTGGAGTAACTGACCTAGGGGGACAACTTACTTCATTTTCATCTCATGCCCCTTGTCTGCACTGGGAAGCCCTGCCCTGCCTGTCTGGCATGAGGTGACTTGGTTGACCCGGGCATTTTCATTTTTCCAAAACGGCCAGTACCGCCCCATTGTGTCGGCCCTGCACAGTACCAGGCCGCTCAGGGTGGGCGGGTGCCAGCGTATTTCCAGTACCTGCCTGGTGCCGTTAGCGAGGGCTGCAGTGCTCAGTGTCTGCACATCTTTTAACCTTCACCCCATTGCCCATGTTGTAGCCGCTGAGGCGACGCAGGAGACGGTGGAGTCCCTGATGCAGAAGTTCAAGGAGAGTTTCCGCACCAACACGCCCATCGAGATCGGCCAGCTCCAGCCAGCACTGCACAGCACGTCGATGGGGAGGCGGAAACGCAGGAGCAGACCCCGAGGTAAGATTCCCCCTTCCGAGTGGTGTCTCACTTCCTCCTCCTCTGCCTTTGAACTGATCATGAGTATGGAGACCAGGGCTTCCCAGAGGCCAAGCCACGAGGGGCTGCATAGGGCTCATCCGGGGCTCTCTGCTCACTTGACCACATAGGGAAACACAAACTTAGAGGGTGCCGCCAAGTCCCTCCGTAGGCTGATGGAGGAGACAGTGCCCTGAGGTGATGTGGGTTTGGCCTATGACCCAAACCGGATTCATTCTGGGCCTGATCCTGATTGGTGCTGATTGTGCCTCTCAACATGATGAGCACCTTCAACTCTCCTTGAAGTTAGCAGAGGCTGAGGGCACCTCCCACCTCTCAGGATCAGGCTTGTAACTCTAGTCCTTAAATTATGATCCCCATGTACCTCGCTGTCCTGAGTAACGGGAGTTTCGGGTAAGCGAAATTCAGTTTCCTTGCAAATCTTTGATCTTTGGGGCCAAAATGGATTTCTGGTCATCCAAAATTCACAATTCACACTTGCCAATATTTGACCTATATAAATACTGGGGAGGGGGGACAGGGACACGCCTCTTAACTCCGCTGGAATAGATTGGCTTGGCTTGGGAGACGGTTTCAGAAAAACTGGAGTAAAGTATGTTTAAACATTTTTTTTTTTTAGAGTAATGGTGTGACAGTAGAGGGTAGCTTATTTGGACTGTAAAGCAGAATTCAACGTAGCCTGACAGGGTGGTTTAGTTTGTGGCACTGTTTATTTGCTTAAGGGCCTAAAGGTCACGACAAATGTTCTATTTTCTGACTGGTTGTGATCCTTCTCTTGTATCTTGTCTGTAGGGGTAGGATGATACGCAACACAGTACCATACACACAGTTGGTGCACAGCTGCTAATAACCCAGTGGTAGAACGTTAACGTCCAGAGAAGTCACACAATTCCTCGTGCGTTAACATCTGGCTATTTACTGACTTGGGATGAAATGCCAAACTCTTGAATATTTTGGCAAACCAAAAATCCGGATACAACATTGGCTCTTGTCCATTGAAATGCTTTGTTTCACTAATTCTGAAACAATTTGCTTACATTTCAAAACAAAAAGTGGTTTTGAACCAGAACGCTGAAAATTTTCATCTTAGAAAACGTAAGAACAAACATTTGGACAGTTTTGAAACTTCAGTGTTTTCACGTCACGCAATTCTTCAAAATCGACCCTTGTCTGCAAAAAAAAAAAGATTTTTTGGTTTAGATGAATCAGCATTTTCCTACCCCCCAAAAAAAACGTTATCCAAAGTTCTTGACCAGCTCCGTTCTAACCTTTCTTCACCTCCTGGCTACAGATACCAGAACTCTGGTCTGATTCCCATGGTGCTTTAAAGGATTCTAAAGGCCGGTCTACACTGCAGTTACGGAGGGTGATTGCCACTTGTGTAGACATACCTGATCTAGCTAGTTTGGGTGTTAGAGCAGTGCAATCTTCAGAGCAGGCTGGCCACGTGAGTAGTTAGTCAGAGCCCCAGGTTGGCTTGTACAGGCCACGCTGAAGCGTGTACTGACCTGGCTTCGCTGCTCTGGTACCTGAGCTTGCTAGAAAGAATAAAGGTAGGTTGGGTATGTCAGCACATGATTGCAGTATAGATATACCCCTCTCTGTGTGACGTGACGTGTCCTCTCTGTGTCCCCAGTGGATGCTGGGAGCAGAGGAGATCAGGGCTTCTGGGAGCGAGGGCATCTTTTTCTTCTTGGGAGTGGTGGGGGGGCAGTCTATGGAGCAGAGCGATTGGAACGCCATCAGCGTGCTAGCAGGCTGTGAGGTGAGAGTCTGAGGAGCGGGTCTGGGTACGCAGCAGGAGTGCGGCGAGTCGGTGCCAATCCATCACTCAGTGTATCAAGGACAGGCTCTGTCACTGCAGCAATAAAAAATGTCGTGCTGCCTTTCTGGCGTTTTCTGGTGAGAACTCCTCTTGCCGCTGACCCTGTTCGCCTCAGGCCAGTCCCTGTGGGCCAGGGCTGCCATGATTCTGGACCTGTCACAGCGGCTGGCAGGGATGTTATTTGCTGTCTGGCTTCCCCTTCGGGCTCTGCAGAGAGCGATGAGCAGCATGGCGTCCCGGCGCCCTGCAGAGAACACATGGCATCCTTGCTCTTCGTTAACCCACTTGCCTCGCCATGGGGCCTTTAGCCTTTCTGGAGAAGGTGACTCCTCATCTGAGAGATCCTGGGCCTTGCTTTCATACCGGCCATTAAAACTTCAGTGATCCTCCGCCAGCCCTCCCTCCTCCACCTTTCTGGTGTCTCTGGTTCCCACCCAGCCATACATCAACCAGGCACGGGACAGCATTCCTGCCACACCGTGCTCGGCTCTCTGGAGTTCCTCGACAGAGGATAAGAGACAAGCGGGGCTGTACTAAATGTAAAGGGGGTTCTTTACATAGGCTCCTGGACATAGAAAAAGCCTCGTGGCTCCCTAGCTCCCATTCTGCCTAACACAGCTTGTGCTGCCGAGTGTAACACTCATCAGGTATTTGGGGCTCCCTCCAGTGGCTAGTCTGCATAGAGGATGATAGCCTGCTAGTGCCGCCAGCAGAAGGAGTTACTATTTTAACTCACGTGGTAGAAGATCTGTGGCATGGTTCTGAGGTTCCAGGGTTCAAACCATGCTGGTGGATGGCAGGGAGGGAGGGGGTCATGTTCTGAATTTATGCCAGGGAGAACCTTCCTTTGATTTAAGCGGCCATGGCGTTCTCTGCCTGTGGGTGCCTAGCGCAGTGCGGCTCGGCTGCACCGTCATTTCTGCGGCAGCATTGGGAAGCCTGGGGAGAAATGCTTTTCCCTCTGTTTACTGTTGGTTTGGTTTTTCATTTATTTATGAGCCTGAAATGTGATCTTTTATTCTGGGTACATTTTCCTGTAGTAGAGGATTGGAGAGGGCTTTTTTTTTATTTTTTTTTTATTATGGCTCTGGCCATAAATTATTTACTTAGTGTGAAGAAAATGTTCTGACTCTTTAACTGGTTTAAATTATTTGGTTTAGTGTGTTGTAGTTACTCAAATATGCATCTCCCTGTTTCAGAGCAAGGCTACGGTGGATGACTTCGGGATCACACAGGCTGCCCTGTGAGATTCCTCCTCTCCCTCTAAACATTACCTATCCTTCCCTTTAAAGCCCTGGGTGGGAGACATTTTCTAGTCACCCTCACAGCTGGGCAAAGCTAGGCACCATCATCTCCACCAGCGCCATTCTGGGCTGTCCAGAGGCCTTTCTTAACCAATCTGAGGTGCTGCTCAGACCACTGGGACGGAGCAGCTCTCCCAGCACCCCTTAGCCCAGGAGCGAGGGCCTTGAACCCAGATCTCCTGGGTAGACTGTCACCCGGTTTATAATGGCTCTCCGCTGTCCTGTGACCATCTGACCACCTGGGAATCATGAAGAGAGGTCTGCAGCCTAACCGAGTTTGCCTTTAGGAAAACGTCCCTTGTATTCAGCCGAATGCTTCCTTTTCTTCATTTCCCCCACACTGCTCCTAGCGAATACCCTCCCTCAGCTCTCCTTAGCTGGCAATCTCCCACACATGCTGGTGGCTGGCCGTTCTTGAGATGTGCTGGCTGGGCCTGCTAGAGCTTCTGCACCATGTGGGGGAAATGCCCAGCAGATACAAGCTTGAGACCTCCCAGAGTCTTCCATTCATGGTCTGCTCAAGGGAAACAAAGAACCCTCTGTTGGACTGCTCAGTGAAGTTCCCTCATCCACCCCTCCCTCCCAGACGAGTGCCTGCTGAATGCGAGTGTCGGGGTACCCTGGTGACTGGAGAGCGGGACATGCCTGTGATCTTGGTCTTGGCAGTAGGTTTCTAATTTAAACCTTCCTCTTTGTTTTCTCACTCATGCTTACCCCCTTTCTCCCCCCCCCCCCAGTAACACCACACACTCCCACCAGGAAACCTTGACATTCCTCTACAGAGAGAGACCTGAGACATGTGTAATCAAAACCTTACTCCTATGAAAATGGCCATGACCCCACATGGCCAGAACCTTGGTTTTGTGTTTCCACTAAAAGATGGGCCCATCGGGGACACAACGCCCCACACCACTGAACTCAATATTCGGTACAGGAGTCTGGGCTAGGGCTTTTCTCCCATTGGTTCTGCTCCCTCTGGTTTAGGCCACCCTGTGAAAGAAGGCTGATTGGGAGCCAGAGCTCACAGCTGCTTGTCTATAAATCTTCCCTGATGTGTCTTTCATAGTATTTTGCTTTCCTGAAAGTGTCTGTCTCCTTCAGGGGTTTTGGGAGCACATCTGAAATACGTGAGGTTTCTTATTTCAGCAGCAGGCTCTGCCTAGCCACGCTGTGTACAGCAGGTCCTCACAAGCCCAGATCTTGGCTTTGGAGGGGAGCTTTCCACTCTGGTTTCAGGTGGTGCTAGGTGACGGGGGAAAGGTGGGGATGAAGGATTAACCAGTCCACTGGGTGTCTTCCTGAGCTTGATTTAACGTCTCCTGGTGACAGTGAGATGGTTGCAGTAAGCTATAAGAAGCAACTTATCTGCTGTTAAAAAGGTGGCCTTTCTAGACCACCAGAACCCAGAAATACACCTTCAAACTCTCACCTGCCCTCCACTCCTTGAGGGGCTGGTTCAGTGCACCATGGGGATTTGCCCTCAATCCGTGCCATCCCCATCTGTCTTCCTGTGTGACTCGTTTGTTGGTGTGGAGGATTCCTGGGAACCAAACTGAGCCATTCCACAGGGAGAGCTCGCCTCTGAAGGAAAGATAAAATCCACCAGGAAGTGGGATCTGAGGCACAAGGCCATAAAAGCTAAAAGAGGAAGGTGGTGGATGAAAAGTGTGCTCAGAGATGAGACTGGAGTCTGGGAGTTGTGGCTACTGGCTTCTATTGAAATTGTCACTGATGCTCTCACCCAGTTGCCCCATCTATAAAGTGAGGAAGCTGCTGTTCTCAGAAGGGTGCTACAGGCTGAATACAATGGTATTAAGGAGGCATGTTGATATTTTTGGGTGGGAGGCAGTGTTTTTCACCTTTCACGGGAAGGGCCTTAGATAGAATGTCTTCTAGTGCCTTGTCTGACTCCAGCATGTAATTCTCTTGGACGCTTTCTTTTTTCCTTGCGGGAAGGAGCAACTGCGGACTTTACCGCGTCTGCTTTCACCCTCTTTCGTGACTTCATTTCCTCCAGGTCGTCTCTATGTTGCATGGTCCCTCTAAACCCTCCCTTTCATCACTGCACATGCCCTCGGGCTCAGCAGGGCACTGCACGCTGCCTGAATTATTCAGAATGTAGCACACACCATGATTTTCAAAAGCCACTAGCAATTTTGAGCCCACCTTGAGACACCTTAAAGTGGCCTGATTTTCAGAAAGTGCTTAGCACCCACCCACTGAAAATCAGTCTCCTTTATGGTGCCTCAAGTTGAACTCCCCAAAAATGCATGCACCTATTCGTTCGTGAAAACTGTGGCCAGGAAGCTCTGGGGTGCTGTTGCCACGGGCCTGTCTTTTTCTATTCATTTCCCAGTTCCTTTCCCATTTTGGAAATTTTGTTTTTATGGCTTACATTTCATTGCTCCTCTGGTGCGTTAGCGAGTGCAACTCTATTGAACATTAAGGTTAAATGATGATATCACAACCCTCTATGTTTGCATTTTACATGCAATTGCCAACACAAACCCTTCGCCTCATTAATCCTTTGCAATCCATTTTTTTTTTCTCCCCCTAAATGAAATTGTCCGTTTGGGATGCATTTATTTCCTTTTAACAGCCGCGTGACAATTCCTCTGATGGAGTTTGCATCCAACTTTGTTACTCAGTAGTGTCAACTTGGCCTGATGGATATGTATGTGTAATTATTTTCTCGCAGTTTGATTTAATTAATGCTTAACCTCATCAGCGTCCTACAGCTGGAGAGCTTTCTCTGCAGGAACTGCTAGTGGCAGAAGGATTGTCTTCTTCCCTGAGAGGCTCAGAGCGCCTGGCCTCAAAAAAAACCAAAACAAAACCCAAAATCATCATCATCCGACTCAACAAAAACAAATCGTAAATAAGCCTCTGTTTCTTTGCTTCCCCAGGCTAACTGCATTTAAATGGTTGCCTATTGTTTGTTATTGTATCTGATTTTTCACTAAGTGTTTCTAAAAGCTGTGGGAAAGGTCGTATTTCTCTGAGAACATTTTATTTAAAAAAAAAAAAAAATCTTTTCCATTTACAGTACAACATACCTTTATTTTGAATAATGCCATTTTCATACAAACTCTCTGCCGAAACACTTTTATCAAGTGTAATGCATTTAGAGTTAATAAATAGGAGAGAGAGGAAAATCAAGTTATAGGCCCAAGAGGGGGCGGGATGGGAGAATGACACCTTGACTGAGGTTTGAAAATAGATGGGGAACTGGCTAGATAGACAGGTTACAGAGAAGCTGTTCTAAATGGTGGTAGTTGTTGTGGAGAAGGCTCTTGTGTATCGGGAGTGTGGCCTAATGGACAGGGCAATGTGCTAGAAGACAGGAAGCCTACATGCTATGACCAGCTCTGCTACTGACCTGCTATGTGACCTTGGGCAAATCACGTCATTTTCTATGCCTCACTTTCCCCATCTGTAAAATGGAGGTAACGCTCTTAGCCTTCCTTTGTAAAATACTTTGAGATCTGTGAACTGAAGAGGTTGCAAAAAAGCTAAGTATTTGTATCACTGGTTGTGTGAATGGACAGAGGAGAGTTGAGTAGAGGCTTGGTCTTGAGGGGTCATCTGGGGCAAATCCATGGCAGGATATAGTTTGGGCTGGACATGGTTTGTTAGGAGTTTCTTCAACAAAAACTTTTTTGTAGAGAACAATGCAGGCTTGCGCCGACCAAAACATGTTGTGAATTTGCCAAATTGTGTTAAGGGGGGAGCCAAGTAAAACCCCCAATTGGGGGGGGGGGGGGAGGAATTCGTTTCAGCACTTTTTAAATTGAATGTTTGTTTTTTTTTTTCAAAAAAGTTTTTCATTTTGAAATTCCCTTCATTTTTATTTAAACACATTAAAACGGCTCAAAATCAAACCAAAATATTTTCTTCAACACTAAGATTTTTTTTTTTTTAATTTGTTTTGGATAGACCTGAAACGATTTTTATCCTGGATTTGTTTTTTTCCCCAAACTGCCAGCAAACTGAAAAATCAATTAATTGCACAGCTCTAGTTACAGTGTCAGTGTTGAAATGGAGAAGGAGCCGACCGCAGTGTTTGAGTGGGGAGGAGGGAGTTAATCAGGTTACATTCTTAGGTCATATTTTTCAATGACAGTGGTGGGTAAATACAATAGAGCCCTGTTACTATTGATTAAATATCAATAAGAAAAATAATTTGTAAATCTAGGTGCAAAACGCCAAGCACATTTGATTATTAGTCTATAGCAGTGGTTCTTAACCAGGGATACACGTACCCCTGGAGGTACACAGAGCTCTTCCAGAGGATACATTGATTCATCTAGATATTTGCTTAGTTTTACAACAGGCTGCATTAAAAATACTAAGTCAATACAAACTAAAATTTCATACAAACAATGACTTGTTTATACTGCTCTATATACTATACGCTGAAATGTAAGTACCGTGTTTATATTCCAGTTGATTTATTTCATAATTATATGGTAAAAATGAGCAAGTAAGCAACTTTTCAGTAATAGTGCGCTGTGACACTTTTATATTTTTATGTCTGATTTTGTAAGCAAGTCGTTTTTAAGTGAGATGAAACTTGGGGTTTACGCAAGACAAATCCGACTCCTGAAAAGGGGTACAGTAGTCTGGAAAGGCGAGAGCCACTGGTCTACAGTGTCTATTTGAAGGGCATCTGTTAACTGATACGCTAATTGGATCAGCCTCTGTTTGAGTTCGCTTAACACTCCTGTTTTCAGGTTGCCTGTGTAGGTAGTGGCGTTGTCAGTGCTCTGGTCTGAATATTCTCCTTTTCTTGCTTTTCCAGCCAGCTCTGTTTTTACTTTACATTTATATGACATCTTTCAACACCCATGATGCTCATTTACATTCACCCACTGCTGAAATGCAGCCTGCTCTGGGATAGAACACAGCAGCTGAAGTTAACAGAACAGCCCCCTCTCCTCTACAGTGGTTTAAAACAGGAAGTGAAGAATGTTGTATTCAGCTGGAAACAGAGGGGTGTGATTTGGGAGACCAGAATGCACTTGCCTCATTTGGAGGTCAGCTGAAGCATGGAAGTCAATGCCCCTGGCAGGCAATGAGCGTGGCATAGTGATTGGAGCACAGGACTGGGAGTCAGGAAAAAGATGCCTTTTGGGAGGGCTGACAGCGTTCAAATTGGTGTGTATGGCGCCCTCTCCTGGGACAGATGTTTAAAAACAGCACAACTGCTAAAGATTGTCAGCTCTAATGTCTTTAAAAAAAAAAAAAAAGCAAATCAAAGTGAAACCTGCTTAAGACAACTGAGGAATTCCAGCGCCTGAGCACAAAGCTGTTAGGTGGATAAAAGCCAGCACTGAAATATGGTGGTTATCTCAACTGCCAAAGGTCAATAGAAAGGTTAAATGAGCATCTTTCCCTTTTAAAATAAATAAGTGATCAATAGATCATTCTGCCCACAGGATAATTTACTGTTGATCAGAGCTTTGTCTTAATGCACCCAGAGGGCTCTACTTCACCATCATTTACCAAAAGCTACTGGTGCACAGGCTAGGGGGGGGGGGGGAAATTGGAAACCCAGAAGGAAATGAAAGGAGCATTGCAGCTTTCTCAAACCTGCTTCCCTCGTGTACCTTCTCCTTCACGTTCCTAACCCCCCTTGGCTTCCCATCCCCACCAAAGCAGGACTGGATGTATTGCAGACTAGCCTGTTGGGGAAGGAGAAGCCTCATCAGTCTCTGTCTGTGGGGAGTCAGGAGTTGGATTTTCTAAACCAACCTGGTTTTGGAGGGCAGATTCCTAGATCCGGTTCCAAACGTCCCATCTAGGCTAGATGTGGAAGGCACGCCTCACCCTGGCAGCTTGTCCCCTGGTACGATCTCAGTCAGAAAAGAGCCAGTTCCTGCTCTGTGGACTGACGCCTTGGAAGGCACCCTAGATATATGCTAAAGCAGCCTCCTGTTGGCCCAGGTTAAAGACCATCTTGATTCCTTTTTAATTTTCCCGTATAAAAAGTAAAATCTCGGTGTCCTGCTCAGCCGCTCCAGCCTTGCAACGTTGCACAGGGCTTTTCCTGCCAGGTTGTTTTGTAGAAGGGCTTGGCGGCAGTTGGGCTGTTGTCACCGCATGGCTTTGATTAGAATTCTTTGTGCCACTTAGGTTCACTTGGTTTGGTGCTAGAGATCAGAAACTACCTGAGCCTAGTTCCATCACTGGAGATGAGGGGAAGGGGAGATGGTCTTTCTATGGTCCTTATATGGTACCAATTATCATATATACCCTAGTATCTAAGAACTTCACAATCTTTACTGTATTTATCCTCACAACTAGCACTGAGGAAATACTGATTTCTTTTTTCTAGTTCGGTGGGCAAACCAAGAGAAAAAGAATCTTTTTCTCTTTTGAACCAAAACTGATTTTATTCCTCATTGAAAAGAAACTCCCCCACAAAAAAATCCGCAGAACTCTTTTATGTGAAAACAAAACATTTCATTTTCTGATTCAGACTGACCGTCGTGAATAGTTTTCATTTTTCAGCAAATTCACTGGGGAAAAAATGTGTCCGGCCTAGTCTCAACACCCCATGAGGAAGGGAAGAGAAATTATGCTTATTTTACAGATCAGGAACTGTCGTCACACAGTGACTTGCCCAAGGTCACCCAGGAAGTCTGTGGCAGAGCAGGGAATTGAACCCAGGTCCTTCAAGTTCCTAACTACTGGGCCCTTCTTCCTCTCATTATGATGATTAGGCACCATGGAAATACCATGAGAGATGCTTCTTGGGTGGGATGGAAACAAAAGCACATTGCTTTGGGCTCAAGGATGCGTGTGCAGGGGGAGCCTGGGAAGAGATGGCGGGAGGGGGTCCTTGAGCGTGGTTTGAGTGCGGAGCCCTCACCACGTGGTGTCCCCAAGGTGGCTCTGTTCTCCGTAGGCAGAGCATGTCACTTGCCCAGCCCGGAAGGGAAGTTGCAGGGAGGTTCAGTTGTTTACCTTGGTGCTGAGTGAACAAACAAGCGAGCTATTGAGGTTCCTTTCCCTGAACCAGCCCCACCAGCCTGCTTCCCAGGAGCCACTGAGGGTCTGTGCCTTTGATTCTCTTGCTTCCTCCTCCGAGTCCTGGGAACATTTCCCTTTTGTTCTGCTCTGTGTTGCAGGTGCCTTTTGAAGCCACCTCTTTTGAAAGTGGAGTGATGCAGAGGCACCCATCCTCCACTGCTCTGCCGGCCATAATGACCACTGTCGAAGCTGGTTCAGGAGGAGGAAGGAATGGCTTTTATCTCCCTCTCCCCTACCCCTCCCGTTCTCCTGGGGAGCTTGTGTCAGAGGCTAGCTGGAGAAACTCTGCCCAGTTTTCTCCCCAGAAGACGAACGATCCCTGTGAGGCTTACCTTTAAAAACTCAAGGTTTAGTGCTTTTGTGCTTCGGGCGGTAGGGGATAAAACTAACCATTTTGTTCTGGCAGATAGAAAAGCTGATGGAGGAGGAGCAGCCGGGGAAGGGTGGATTGCCCGAAACAGATGGACTGAGTGTGATCTGAAGGCTGCAGTGTGGAGGGCAGGACTGTAATGATCTGATGCTAATACTGTCACCAGGCAGCACAGGTGTGACGCCTACAATTAAGCTTGCCCAGCAGTTCCCATTATAAGACCCTGTTTTCAGTTGTGCCAAACTTTGTCAAGCAGTCACCTTCCCAGCTGAAATGTTCCATGCCAGGGTGTCCACCTCAGGCTGAATTTCTCTGGAAATGTTCTGCTGAAACGGTTCTGCCACTTCCAAGAGTGAGGCGAGGGAAAAACACATTGTTTGGCCCATGATTTAAAAAAAAAATCCTTACAGCCATTTCACTGGGCAGGGCTAGCACCCCCTCCTTCGCAGCAGGAACCTGACATTTGGCAGGAGAATGGCCTTTGGGCCAGGGATGCGCCTTTTGCTGTTTCCATGGGGGAATCAAACAAAAAACACCCACATTTGGCCAAGGTCTGAGCCTTTGAAAAATCTCATTCAGCCCTGCTCAGCAGAGACTTGTTAGACTTGGGCAGGCAAATTCTCCCAAAACGCCGTCTGCACTGAGCATGCTCCGTCCTCTCCCAGCTCCTGTGTGCCAGCCAGACTGTGCATGTCCATCCCCCCAGAGTGCGAGCCATCCTCCTGGACCGGGGCAGGACTTTGATTGCAGATGCTGCTGTGGCACTGGGCACAAGAACGAAGAGCAGGGAGATTCTTTCCCCTGTGCTTTCAATGCTTCCTCAGCTGGCACCCAGGGCAACATGGAGGAATCAGACTGACTCAAATGCAGAGGGGACGAGAGCCAAACTGGAGGGAACAGCCTGGGACAAGGAGCCTGGGGGTGAACTGGAACTGGGAGCTGCTGGTGAGACCGGGCGTGACTGAGTAAAGAGACTAGGAGCCCACAAGGAGGAGGAATGGGTGCAGAGGGGTGGGAGAATGAGATTGGACAAGGAGCCTGAGTGGGGTAGACTGAGACTAGCTAGGTGAGGAGACTGGGACGAGGAGCCAGAAGGGAGACAAAGGACTGGGACAGGCTGGAGGGCATGGGTCAGAAGTGGAGGACATTGGATAGAAGGTACTGTGCCAACTGCAGCACTGCCTTCTCCAGAAGGGGGATTGGAACCCAAGATTCCTGAGTCTCACCCTTCCTCAGCTGTGAGCCAGTATCTGTGGAACCCATTGGTAGTGTATGTCTCTTCCCCTTCTAGTGCCATCGTCATAGAGGATGACAACCTTCTGCTGCTGTCAGTTCGTTCTTTAGCTCAAATGGTGCGTCTAGAGGTTCCAACCCTTCTGATGGCCCATGTGGGTGTCAGTATGTTGCCACATGATGGAATTAGGTTTTCCCCCACCCTCCAGTTTGCTCTTTTAAAAAGCTAACAAATTACACGTGCAAACTATGTTAAAAAGAATATTAAGATCGCAAAGTCAAGCACTCAAAAGTTAGGAGATGCCAGAACTCAAGTTGCCCAGGCAGCCCTAATTCAGCCTCCTTGTGCGTCTGCATTATAATACAGTCTTTGATTACATACTGTTTATTCCTCAAGACCCCTGCCTCATTCACCATCTACATTAATGCCTCAATCAACACAAGCACAAAACCCTGGCCCCGCCTGTCGCAGAGCTGAGATCCATTTGAGTGAATTAACAAGCTTGTAAATCGGCAAACAGGATTAGAGATAAAAGCACCTTTATTGAGACATCTGGCTCCTGGTGAGGATTTCAGCAGGGCTGCCTCTAGGTTTCCACGCAACTGGGAGACTTCTGCAGCCCCTCTGTAGCAGAGGCTTCTGTCTGGGCCCTCAAATCCACAGCTGTCTAATTGGCCTGGTTTAATAATTAATGTGACCAAAGTTGTAAAACTGAATTTAGCTGCCCTGTAAGTGGGGGATTCCCCTGGAAGTCCCCAGGGTGATGTTTCTGTAAGGGTTGGATTAGGTCCTTACAGTTTAAATAAAGATGATCGATGGATTGTGTGTTGAACTCGGTGGGTGTCTGCAGGGTCTGTTAACACCTGGATTGCAGGGATATCTAGTCCAAGGGAGTGTCTGTCTGTCTGTTCTTTCTCTCTCTCTTTCTCCCTCCCTGCCCACTGCAGCTGATTTGGTTCACAGTAATTTAACATTGGTCTTGAGAGTACCTGGCCAAGAAATCTCCTGAGGGGGGGAGCTCAGATTGTCCTAGAGCAATGAGCCTTTGTTGTGAAAGAGACAGTGGAGTGTGTGTGTGTGTGTGTGTGTGTGTGTGTGTTTGGGGTGTGCGTGGGTGTGTGTGTGTTGCTCTTCCCCCAAGAGGCAGACTTTAAAAACAGAAAGTCCAACCAGAACACACCTCCCCCCCGACATTTTAAAAATTAAAGCACAGTCTGGCCTCTTCTTTCCAAATGCCGCCCAGGCCCTGGGATAAACGAGGGTAGCCAAGGGGAACTTGTGGTGTAGTTAGTCGCCCGGTGGGACGTGAGACCTAAGTTGAGCCCCAAGAGGTGCTGCACAAGGGAAGATGTGGTCCCTGCCCCGAGGAGGGCACAGTCTGGACAAACAGCACTGACACTCTGCAGGGTCATGGGGAAGGCCCTGTCTCAAGGCAACTTTAGGCTGGGACTTCCAAAGGTGAAAGGAGTTAGTGGTCATCTCCTGTCAAAGTTCAATAGGGTTCAGGTGCCTAACTCCCTTAGGCTCTTTGAAAACCTCAGCCTGAATTCTTGGGGCGTGAATTCTTGTTGCTGCGTGGCTTAGTGGCAGTTATGGGCTTCAGAGAAAAATCAGGATGGAAGGCAGGGCCTGGAAGGAAACTGGGTGGGGGTGGAGGGTGGAGGCCTGCTGGGGGGCAGAGAGAGGGAGTCCCAGTTGTAGAGGGTGGCATGGAAGTGGGGCTGTGCGCAGGGAGTGGTGAGGCGGGCTTTGATGGGCTGCAGGGTGAGGACAGAAAGGCTGGAGCTGTGTGCCGGGGCGGACTGAGGGAAGGGCTTGGATAGGAGGCTGAGCTCCGAGGCAGTTCTCGGTAACCGATGTTCCTCTAATCATGGTTGCACATCATGAATGGGAATTTTCTTGTGGCACTTTGTTTTGCTCTCTGGGCCCGTGAGCCGAGATGACCACATTCCCAGTGGCTTCCTGCGCCACCACGTGTGTGCGGCTGTATGTTATCGACAGAGAATTTTTCAGAGTTGCTGCTGCCGTATCAGCCACTTTTTAAAAAGTGATTTACTCTGCTTTGTAATTGGTTGCTGTGATTAGAATCTCATTTCTGTTACGCTGCAGTTTTTTCTCCCATTTAAGAGAAATAAAGGAATTGCTGACGAGGGGCGACTGTCTTGTCTTTAATCAGGCACTCTCCCTGTTCTCACTCTGTCAGCTGCTTGTGCTCAGATAAATCCAACTCAGATGCAAGAATCTGTCTCAGGTGTCCGGGGCAGTCCATTGTTCCTGTCAAAAAAGAATCATGATGGGGAAAAGAAGAGAGGCTGACAAGATGGAGTCCTTCAAGATATGCAAAAAAACCCCAGGGACAATGTAGTATGCGGTATTGTTGTAGCCCTGTTGGTCAACATAGGGAAGAGATCCCAAATCCTGAGCTACTCAGAACAAGATTTTGGGGCCAATTTAAAAACAAAAAACTCCAAAACCTCTCCCAAGGCAGCTTGGGATGTGTGAAGTCAGACTTATCTGGAGTCTCAGCTATGCTAAGACTTTTCTTTCCTACAGATGGCTTCAACTGAGTTCACCCAGACATATCTGGGATCATGTTGTGATGGGAAACCTGAAACCGCTGAGTTACCAGGAGGGTAAATTTTCAGTCCATCCTTCAGAAGTGTTAGGTAGATCAAAAAGGACTCACTGGGACATCTCTCTCTTTTGCCTAGCTATTGCCAGCTGGCTGACATTTGCCCTTTCTGGGTGGGTTGGGGGAGACGTTTCCTTTCCAGCCTGGGTCTGACCCTGACGTGGGTCTCCAAGTGCTGTCTTTATACATCCTGCGCAGTTTTAGTCAATCAGAAAATGCAATATCGCTGTCACCAGCTCACGGAAGACACCCAGCCTCAGTAACTTAACATGTCAGCACCATCTATCACCGAGACGTAACCAGCAAACATTTGAAAAGCTGCTGAAGGGGGCGGGGCTGGCGGCTGGCTGTGAAGCTGGCTGGACAGCCTGTGTCCCAGCGAAGAGCGTGGTGAGCATGTTAACCTCCTCCGGGAGGTGGCCGGGAGGTGGAACAAAATCGGATTGATGTTTCTTCCCTGAAAGCCCTAAAACCTGGGAGGAACAGAGGGCTTGAGTTGTTTGGGCTTTGCTATGGCATTTACTCCTGAAAATATCTTCCCAACACGGCAAATCGCCTGAGCAGCAGAGGTGGGAGAGACTGGCAGATTACTAGCATTCACGCTGGCTTCCGTGCCCATCCACGTGGGTTCTAGGAGTCCTGAGACTCTAACTCTGACTCGAAGCTGCGGAGTCTCAGCTGGTTTTGAGCTGAACTCACGGGGATGGGTGACGTTGGCAGAACCCTCACTCAGACTCTCAGATCGGACCAGGTGTTCTCTGTGAGCCTTGGCAAGCCCTTTGATGGCCCTGCGCTGAGCATCAAGCTTGCAAGGGACCTGCCATCTTCTGAGCACCAGACGCTTTCAGGTTTCGTTCTAGACTCTTTGCACGCAGCTCTCAAGCAGCTTTCATCTCAGAACACCCTGCTCTTTCCCCAGAGTAAAGGCTGGCTCTTCTGTTGGCTACTGACTAGCCTGGTAGTTTGTGGTGGCGTTCCCTGGTGGCATGCCCTTGTAGTCTGAACAGGGCTGGCATTGATTACCTGTGTGGAAATCAGGTGCTAGGTACTAACACTTATTAGGACGTGGCATGAAGGCAACGGTGCTCGCCCACTCTGACATTCCACTTCCTTGATTGCAGGGTACTGTTTAAAGCCCGCCGTCCCCTCCACCTTGTTGCCGGTGAGCACAGGTGTCACGAAGCCATGTAGCAGTTTACATAGCCGTTTCTGCATGCCGGAATCCTTCATTGTTGCGTTAACATGTTCCAATCGTTTGCCATCTTTTAGGATCCTAATGGAAATATTCACGTAGCGCCAGGTAATGAACGGCTGCACTTTACTGCCCTAAATCACACGCTCAGCAGTAAAACACCAAGCAGCAGGAACCGTTTGCAGCGGCGAGAATCATTGAAGAGCCCTTAAATGCTCCTTGTGCCCCCGGCTTGTCTTGGAGCTTTCGAGACCAGCGCTGATATGCTGCTTTCTGGCTACCTGCTTTTGTGAGCTTGCCACCCTACACTTGCTTACCCTCTGATCTTCCCTGCTATGGGCAGCCTTCAGGATCTTGGTTTCTGGAGGGTCCCTAACTCGCAGCCATGTTCTGACTCTAGCATCTCGTGCCATGCCATGGAGTCCTCGTGTTGCACAAGAGCATTGCATGGCATCCCAGATGAAGCTTGGAGGTGGAGAGGCAAAGGAGGGGAGAATGGTGATCTGCAGCCAGCCCTGCACGTTGCTAACAGACACGTCCTATGCCTGGGGCAGAGGGGCTGAGGTACCCGGGCTTTCAGTGAGCAGAGGCAAAATGAGGGTGCGTCTAGACGAAAACAAAAAAAACCCACCCATGGCAGAGAGTCTCAGGGTCCGGGTCTGTAACAGGAATGTCTACGCTGCCATTTTCAGCTCCGTAGTGTGAGCCTGACTGTGTAGACCAGGCTCTGAGACTTGCTGCTGAGGATGTTTTTTTTGCCCTGCAGACATGCCCCAGGAGGCCAGCTGGGTTCTGCTCATGGGCTGGCCTTACTCTGTCCCCGTGTCCTACAATGAGGCTGAGTGGGGATCAGATTCCACATTGCCAGACCTCCTCCTTTCTTGCAGCAATGGGATTGGAGCAGGAGGCAGCTCACGGCTCAATTCCTCTGCCGCCCGACCGGTTGTAACTCTGTGAATGCATCACCCACTAGGCCTGAAACACTCCCTCATGGAGGCAGCCCGGTTCCTGGCTTGCTTCCCCCATTTGTTCTCTCCTGGGGGGCACTCCGGTTAGAGACAGCCACGTTGAGTGCTGTGAAATCAGTTGCTGCCCTATAGGGCTGTCTTGCCATGCCCTCCGGGCTCAGTGCTTGCACCTGCCTGTCTCCAACAGTGGGCTGGACAGTGCCTCGCTGTGAACTTGAGCAGTGCGTTCTGCTGGGGCTTGCCACGTGAGCATTTTTTGAGCATGATTGGGAAGGCCTAGCCTGTTTGTTTTTGCATTCAGTTTAACAAATTAAGACGAGCGTATCAATCCAGTGAGCACTGGCTTGCACCAAAGGCAGCACGGTGGCCTGCAAGATGCAGTGCCGTGTGCAGCCTGGCGAGAGGTGGATGCCTTTGGGTTAGTTGAACTTGGTCTCAGAGTCAAATTCCAAGAGAAATCTTATCCCTTATTAATATCTGCCTCCTGGCGTGGGCTGCCGCTCTGTGCGAAAAGTTCACAGCCAACACTTCCTGGAGGAGGGGGCCATGAGGTGGAGAAGCACCAAGAAATCGCAGCCATTGGCATGGTGGGTCGTAGGCAGAGGGCATGGGTTAGAAGCCCCTTTGTTTGTTTTCTCATTGGTCAGAAAGAATCTTCTTGTTTTTCCCTTTTCCCATTCCCGCCTTTCTTCCCTCCTAAGTCCCGTCAGAGTCCTTGGTCGGCAGCAACGTTCCTACGATTAGATGTTCATTGTGACCCGGTGATGGGTTAGCAATAGAGCCGTCTTTGTGCTCTGGCTGATCAAGGAGTCGGTAGCTTAGGTTGGAGTTTTCAGAAGGGCTCAGCGCCCACGATCGAGGCCAGATTGTGGAAGAGCCCAATATGTGAGGTGCACGTTGAGTGATGAGCACTTTTGAAAAGCTGATCACAATGGGAGATGCTGGGAAATGCTGAAAATCAGGCCTGTATGTAGGAGCCTAGATGGGAGCTGAGCTCCTTTGAGAATCCAGCTCCGGTTTGTGGGTGCTGAGCACTTGGGGAACTAGCCTGCAAGCCTGTTTGGAAATCTGGCTGTTAGTGGCCTGAGTTGCGCATTAGGAATACTGCGGCTCTAAGTTCAAATAGCAGCAGAGTGGACTCAGCCCTTCCTCTTTCCTAACCAGTTAAACTGCATTCCAGGGGCGCGAATCTTTGGATGAGGCCTTAAAACCCTGCGCCCTGCCCAACCTGGGTGGACGCTAAACAATCAACCCACCATCATGGCTTCTGCAGAACAGCAGGAGTTAGTGCCACTCTCTCCCTCTGTTTCCTACTCTGATGCCTCCGAGATGGCAGCTCTTCCACGGTAGATGGATGTTCCTCTATTGGGCATAACGTTTGTGTAGCATTTTGTGGGTGAGAGGGGCTGGCTGGCTGGCTGTTTGTCTGTGCACCTGTGTTCAAACCCATTCCTGGCTCCCAGGGGAAGGAGTGAATAAGAGGTCGTATTCAGGTATTGATGCACTAGACCCTGAGAGGTGCAGCAGCCCCCAAGGTGCCGGTTCTGGGTTGTCAGGTTGGGCCACTTCCAAATGGTCAGCACGGCTGCTGCACTGGGGGGCCGGCTGTGTCAAATCCCCTTTCAGGGGCAGGGCCCGGTCTCAGCACTGGACTCGGAGTGGATTTGACTTGGCATGCTCTCCTGGCGGGACTGGGTGGCTGAATGGATGGAATGGGATTCCTAGTCTTTTCCATCAGTGGTCTGAATGCAACCTCAGATGGTGGCGACTAAGACTCATCCTTATCTGAAAGCTGCTGGGCTCTTATGTGAGTGGAGTTGGTCTAGTTACTAGTTGGGGGAGTGTTTCTATCACAATATTTGCTCTCTCCCCACCATTGGCAGTCTCAGCAGAGGCCAAGGTCTGAATGTGCCAAATGACCAAGTCAAGGCAGAGGCACGCTGGTGAGACCATGAGGGTGAAGCTGGCACTCCTTGTGCCTACCTGTTCTGCTGATAGACAGACACTGGTCTCCAGGGCTGTGAGTTCAGTATGTTTCCCCAGCTCTCTCCACCTCCCCCTCATCGCGGTGATTGAGAATGTTACAGGGCAGAAGGTGCACTTTCATTTGCTGTACCCTTGCCAAGAAGTGTGGAAATTGTACTTCTGCCTAGAATAAAAGATTTTTAAAACAGTAAAATATTTTAATGGCAGTTCAGAGGGCCACTGTCAACCCTCAGAGGCCTCTTTTCTTTTAAATTTCCATAAGGACTGGAAGACTGGTGCCAATTCTATTCCTAAGCTGCATTTTCTAACTTCTGCTGCTCTTCAGTATTTGAAACCACTGGGGGCAGGAGGGGAGAGGAAGGGATGGAGCCTGCCTGGCCAAATGAGTGATTGCATCTGAGTACCACTAGCCGGGGGCACGTATCAGACCAGTGAACACAGTAACTTTCAGGCAGGAACTTCCCCCTATAGAGGCAGGGGCATCGTCTTTTTGTTTGTCAGGTACATCAAAGCAAAGCGGTCAGGGTCAATTCACATCTCCATTTTTCTTCTCTGCTGTTTGTTCTGCGGTCGAGCTTAGAGGCTGCAACTGAGACCGGAGCCCCTTAGGCCCACAGCAAGGACACACTGTGAGAGAGAGCTCTGGTCTGGAACAACTTACGGTCCAGACACACACAACAAAAGGAGAGGAAGCAACATGCCCAAGGTCACACAGTAGGTCAGAGGCAGATCAGGGAACAGAACTCAGGTCTCCTGACTCTCGGACTCATGTCCTGTACACTGGAGCATGTTGTCTCGCATCTCTGACTGCTGGCCACCGAGGCAGATATATGAACCTCCATGTGGTTCACTGTGCCTGGATCTTTAGCAGAGCAGCTTAAACTCAAGGGCCTCACTGCCAAGTAGATTGTAAACTCTTTGGGGCAGGGACCATTTATAGTTCTGTGTTTTGCATAGCGCTTAGCACACTGCGGTCCTGATCTATGACTGTGCTCCTAAGTGCTACTGCAATACAAATAATAATATCTGGACATTAAAGATCCCATGTCTCTTTTTGGAGAAGCAGGGGTTTAAAGAGATGGCAGAAGAAGAAGCTGGATAATGATTCCCTGTGTTTTGCTGGGAGCTCACAGCTAAGTTTTGCAGCTGAGCATCTGAGACAGCAGAACTGATTTTTCTCCTCACTTCCCTGCAGGTGGAATCGGGTTTGGACGTGCCAAGGGAAACTCTGGCTCAGAGGCAGATGACGAAACCCAGCTGACCTTCTATACGGAGCAGTATCGGAGCCGGAGCCGGAGCAAAGGTAAAATAAAATAACCTTCAGTGACATATAGCAGCTGTAAGAGGAAAAAGAAACAGACACTCCAGTTTACGTCCTTTTTCACACTGTTAGCTTAAGAGGCCTGAAATAACTTGATTCTCAGTCTGTTAGTACAGAATCTTATGCCCAATAGCTAACATCAGCCTATTCATAAAGATTTCCCATGCTGGGACTATCGCTGCCAGCTAGCACCACGTGGGAGACATTAGCAGAGTTTCCTAGTGATTATATTAATTGGCTTAGTGGCTTGTTTATGGCTATTCCCTGGTTTCCAATATCAGCCACGTTAAAGATTTAGGAAACACTGATCAGTGACCCCAGCATCTTCCTCTTTCCCCTTGCAGCACTGGACCCCAGCATGCTGGAAGTGGAGTTGGGTGGATGAGTGGGTCTTGTCCCCAATTGTGAACAATATACAGCTAATTGGAAAAACAACCGTCACTGAAACCCTTAACTGTAGATCTCAATTAAAGGAAGAGGGAGGGGAGCACAACCCCTCACAATTCTCCAGCCAAGTATCATTTCCAGTGCATTAAATTGTAACGACAATGGGTTTTCATTACAGCCTTTAAAGAGTATCATGGCCATTCTGTTTTAATGCCTTGTGGACAGTAGGCATTTCAGCCATTGGCAGCCAGCCACTATTGTCTCTGCACCAATGCATAGCTCTGATATCAACACACACAACTGTTGTAAGACTTGGCTTATAATATGGGGAAGCTTACTATAAATGGCCCCGGTGCTCGAAGCAGCTTTGTCTGTCTACATTAGGGATTTGTGTTTATGCAACCGTGTTATTGGTGACTGTAACTGTGGGCTAGCTTTTCTGGGGGAAGGGGTTCTTATTTTGGTGACATTAATTGTGAGTTGCCCCTTAGGATGACTGAGGGTAGGTAAGACTCAATTTCTGTCACTTAAAGTTTCTCAGCAAATTTCCTGTTGGACTGGAATTTTCTCTGCTTGTTCTTGGTACAGAAACAATTTTAAAAAAATAAACACAAAATTGGGGTTGAAGCAGGTCATAAGTCACGTTGTGAGTTGTAAGAGAGAAAAAGTATCTTCCATGGTTTAAAATTAGTTCCTACGTTTTCCCCACTCCGCACCAGGGTGACTTTGTTTCTGAACTTCTGATCTAGTGTATGCTTTTAGCTCTCAGTAGGGGAAATTTGTGACTTTTGTTGATGCCCTTGCTAAGTCTGAAAAAACCACCATTAAGAAATAACCAAGTTGGAAAGTGACTTTAAGATTGCACCAGTGGCTCTGTGTCCTGGGTTTGTCTTCCTTGCTAAGTCAAACAGCCAGAGTACAGCATTCCAGATAGATGTCGGAACCTACCAAAATAACCACAGCTCCATTTATTTCAGTGATTAGGCATTCAGATAAATGCGCATAACATGTTTATTTCAATGTGAAATTACCTCCACGCTTGTGATTGGCCCAGTGATTTCACATTAGAACAAGCACACACATTGCAATTATTTATGCAGAACAGGATTGCATTCAGGTGTGTTCTTGTATTTTCATTCTTTTAGAAGAAAGGGAAATTCAATGTTACATAAATTCTCGCTGGAATTATACTTGCATTTTTAAGCGCAGAAAGTCACTAAAGTCTTCCTGTGGCAATGTTATCTTAGCCAAGTTAAAGATAAAGGCCACAGTTTTCAAAAAGGGGGCAGTAAATTTGGGTGCCTCAGTTTTTGCAGCGATAGAAGTTCCCCCACCTCAAACAATCATACAGAGAATAATCCTGCAATGGCAGACACACAAAGTAAAATTTTCAAAAGCATCCAAATGATTTAGGACCCCAAGTCCCACTGGTTTCCAATGAGTCACTTTTTAAAATGGGACATAGGATACTAAATCATGTAGGCATTTTTAAAAATCCCATCCATGGGCTAATTCAGTGATTCTCAACTGATGGGTTGTGACCCCAGGGGGTGAGGGTAGGGAAACACAAAAGGCGGTCGGGGGGTCATGAATCATTAGAGATTTTATTACAATCTAAAGCAAATAAATGTGGGTTCCCCCTCTCTTTGCACTTCTTTTCTCTCCACTATAGGTGTTCTCTGTCTGGTTATCACTTATACTTTAGTACAACAATAAGATTAAAGAATGGAAAGGGGGAGGAGTCTGACTGTTTTTTACCTCAAATAAGGGTCACCAACCTGAAAAGGCTGAGAAACACTGAGCTAGCTGATTTAATGGGAATAACTCATCTCTCACTTCAG
Source organism: Emydura macquarii macquarii (assembly GCF_026122565.2). Taxonomy (NCBI): domain Eukaryota; kingdom Metazoa; phylum Chordata; order Testudines; family Chelidae; genus Emydura; species Emydura macquarii. The sequence goes on from NW_027130828.1 coordinate 14,773,763, forward strand.
TGGAACCATAGACCTGGTTTTGCTGGATGCACAGATGTTCTTGGCTATTTCTCAATCAACCAGGTTGTTTTGTTTTTGTTTTTAAATAAATAAATTAATTAATTAACTAAGCTCCTTGTATAAAAAACCCATTGCCTTTCTCTGTTGATTGGCTAAACTTCACTTTTAATGTTGTCTTGGAAGGAATTTTCCATTATCATTTCAATGACTTTTAGTTCCCTTGTGTAAAGAAAGCACTAGCCTAGTGGGAAGTTACAGCATAAAAATCATAATTACAGCTGCAGCAGAGATCCATAATTGGATGGCTCATAATTCTAATAGAGAAGGATGCATAGTCAGACCCAGTTTATTGTTACAATGATGTTCTAATATTGATTCTACAGTGGCTGTGTGTCATTGTAGGTGCAGTGAGATAGTTATTAAGTCCAGTGAGCAAGATCTTCCTTGCAATTTCTCTCCTTAGACCAATTTTGGCAGGACAGAGTACAATTACTAAAACATCTGTGGTACTTATCAGAGTTGGTGTGGTGGGAAACCCTCAGGTGTGCATGATTTGTTAATTACAGCATGCGCAGGAATTAGCGTTTTATGTCTAAACAGTCCTATAAATGCAGAATCACACATGAATTTTCTTTGTGCTTTCGTCAAGTGAGCTAGTTAGATGGCTGTAGATTATAATCATCTCAAGTGGCTGAAGGTTGCACACATCAAGGGATGCAGGAGAAATTGACAAGAGGGACACAAATAAATTGCCCATAGTTGTTGTTTTTGTGTGGGTGAGAGGGGGATATTCCTAATGGTGAGATCTCTTTGATATGGAATAGCCTCTCATGAGAAGGTATCAAGGTCTCTCTGCTTGATCGTTTAAAACTGGACTGGACAAAGTATTGAAAATATAATGTAGCGAATCGCTCTACATTGGCCAGGAGTACAGGCTGGTTGATATAGTGGGAATCTTCTCTCTCTCACCTCTGAATTCTGTGATTCCCCAGCAGACCATGTTGGAGATCTTCCCATCTTGTACTGCTGGATCCCTTCACTGGTGGGCATTCATGTTTCCAAGTCTTTGGAATTGCCTTGGATAAGATGGGAAGAAAGATGAGGGGGGAATGGAGACTTTTCCCTAGGTCAGTGGTGGAATGTTCTTGACCAATGGGTGTGTGGGCTCGAGCCAATTCCTGATGCAAATTGGAGACTGGATAAAGATGTGGGATTTGAATCCAGAAAGAACTAAAGCTCAGGGCTAGTCAGTAGAGGTCCTCGAGGGGCTGGCTAGCACCATCTCTCTGCCTTGTTGGAGGGCATATGCGCTCTTGTACAAAGCCTATTGGTCATCCTGGGCTTGTTGCTGTGCGTGAAGACTCGAACAGCAGTCACTAGAAGTGCTGTCATCCACCTTCTTCTGGCAAGAAGATTTTGTCCTTTCCTCTGCGAAGAAGACCTGGGGATGGCTGTTCATGTGTTCGTCATTTGCAGGTCGGATTGCTACACAATGCACTATCCCCTCTCCTAACCACACTACTTGCCCTCATCCCGTACTGGTGCTCTGTGCTCCACCCAATCCCATTCGGTGTTTTGCAAAGCGCTTGGTGGGATCCATGTGATCTCAAACCTCATCTCTTACAGAAACGCTTGGCAGCAGCTGTGATCACCTGGCCTGACTTGCTTATTGGGAGCAGCAGGTGGCCGACACTGCTTGTTATCCTGCCTCGGCTCTTTAAGAATCCCCCCCTCACCATCCTGTGGTCACTCTGCAAGGCCAGGGTCCTCAGAGAACCGGACAGCGGGAAACTCGCTGGCATCCACAAGCAAACAGCTCGTGATTAGCCTGGAGGAAAGCAGAGGGCTAGCATAGTGCTGAAAATCAGAGGCTCTGATTGCACTGAGGCTAGGACAAGGAACTGACTGCCTTCCTTCCCCTCCCTCCCCGCACTGTGTGTGTTTTAATACTGCACTAGAATACTCCCATGATGGGCATTTTAATAAAGCCTTCAAAATACATTTGCACCATCAAAACCCACCTCCGCAATTACCGGTGCTTTCCTTGGCAGCCTCCATGGGAGATGCCAAGGAGCTGATGAACCACGGAAGCTAACTTCATTGCTCATTCCCATCAAGTAAGGGCTGGCAGGGCACTGTGGGGGAGCTCCCGCTCTCTCTGCCTGGTCTGTACTTGTTCTGTATGTACGTAGCAGGCTCCTGTCTCTAGGGCTGTCAATCTACACACCTTTCACAAGCACTAAATTCATGTAAAGAGAACTGTCAGTGTTGTAGAGATGCTAATCCACCTCCGCACCTGCCCATCATAGGAGATTTCAGAGGCCATGTATTTATCATGCTCCTGTATCTAGGGTCCCTCCTTCTCCTCTTCCTTGGCTGCTGCCATGCCATGTTTGGAGCATCCACACTGAGACGTGAGTTTTTCAGAGGTGCTGAGCGTCTACAGCTGTCGTTGACTCTAACTGGCACTGTGGGCACTCGGCACGTCTAAGCATCAGCTCCCCGGGTCTCTGTGTCTCTCTCTTCCCCCAACGATACAAAATGCATAGAATTCTTACCTGTCTCAGAGAGGGTTAAGTTTATAAAGTGCTTGGAAACCTCTGATGAAATCATCTGACACTGAATGTAAGGGCAAAGTATTATTATTATTATTATTATTATTTTATTATTTTTATTATTATTATTGCAAGAATGGTGGCTTGATGACTGGTCTAGTGGCCCTGGAAAAGGGGAAATAGATCGTCCCTGTGATCTGAATAACTTGCCTTTCTGATGGGATGCAAATTATATTTAAGCAGCCATTTATACTTGGAGTAGACAGTCCTGAAAGGCACCGCGGTGAGTAAACCATTTAGATGAACTCCAGTTCGTCCTCACCCCCAAAGGAACAGAACTCTGGGAGCTTCCCTCAACTCCGAATCTCTTCACCACCAGTCTTTTAAGAGGGGGAGTTTGGTTGCATTGGTCTAAGCCAGGCACCATTTTCCTCTCCACAATAAACTGGCTGCCTGGTCAGGATGACACACATGATCTAGTCATCATTTGGCCTCCTGGGAGACATTGTTGCCACATAAAACAGCGCAGCTTTCCCTTTAAGGCCTAATTAAGACCTTGGTGAATTGGGTTCCTGTTGTCTGGTGATAAGTTCTGCATACTGCCTGGCTGAGATAAAGGCTGAGCGGGGATCTGGATCCTCCTTCTGTTGAGGACCTGTGGACGGGAGAGGTGCAGATATAGAGGGGCAAGGGAGGGGCTTGACCTGCAGCCTGTTCTTTTTTTGGGGGGGCAGAGGTCTGTGTGCACTAGATGCCCAGTTGTTTCCATCACACACAGCAATGTTTCGGATACATTAGATGTCCCAGTTATCTGCCTTGGTTTTGCAGCAGCCTGTGTGTGTGTGTGTGTCTCTGGCTGGCGGAGCCTTCGGAGAGCTGTGAAAGGAGCAAGAAACTGGGCTTTGATCTGCTTCTGTATTTGGTGTTTAAAACAAGGCCCTTTATACGGGAAAATTAGGTATTCGGAATCTGTTACATATGAGGAAGTTTCCCTTTGATCCTCTCCTGTCTCCGGAGGCAAAACAGACACTTATTATGTCACGGGGAGCGAAATGAAATGCAGAATGGAATTTGGGTAACGTTTTCTTTCCCTCTCTGCTGAAACTCAGGGCGAAGTAAACAGGGAACGCTGGAAGGGAAGCATGTCGCCATGTCTCAAACGTGTCTCTTTGAGGCAGAGACGCTGCTGGAGAAGGCAGCAGGTTTTAAATTGTCTCTCTGGGTCTGCACCTAATTTCACCATCCAGTGCAGCTTGCCTCCCTGACAGCGGCAGACTTCAAACGGCAGGAGATGCCTGTCAAGAATCAAATGGGAGACAAAAGGCGATAAACCAAACATGTCGTTTTTCGTTGCTTACACTAGCAAGAGAGAATAATCAGTCTCTCCAGTGCTCATGCTTTTCCACTATACTCAGCAGGGCCTTTCTCCAACACAGTGAGCAATTTCTCCTCCCTCCCTTCCCCAGCCATGCCACTTATGCTGAACTCTTACAGTTTGACTGCCACGTCTCCTGAAGTTATTCACAAGCATCGGCCAACTTCTGACAATTGGGGGGTTAAGAAGAAACATTCCCTGGAGACAGAGGATCCTGGAACTGCCTGCTGCATGGTTCGTACCCCTGAAGCAGCTGGTGCTGGCCATAGCTGGGTCTTGGGTTAGATGCAGCTTGGTTCTGATCCAGGGCAGTGATTCCATAGTTCCTAGTTAAAGGATGCATCACAGACATACACACAACTCTGCAGGCTTACCGCAAAGAGAGCGTCCCTACCTGACAGTTCTGTACCTGGGGCTCTTCATTCCTTTGATGTAGTTTAATTTTCCCAGTGAATGCCTGGCGTGGGAGGGGCGGCAGCTATCAATCCATCCCAGGACAACTCCTGTCTTCATCCCAGTGCTTTCGGATGCTTCTCCAGGCCTGCAAGTGACCAGAAATTAGAGCGGTGCAGGAAGCAGAGTCCTGAGTTAGTGAATCTGTATGGGCAGAGCATTTGCCTTGGAGCACCAGGGCAGAGGGTTCTAGTCTCTCCTCTGAGTATTAATTCTGAATAAATTAAAAGGCAGGACTGGTCCATCAGTGACTCTCCATAAGCCCAAGAGCAAGGGGAACACGCTGCCTGTGATACAGAGGGAATGCTCCAACATACCCATGTGGGATCTCTGCAGCTAACAGTGTGAAAGGCAGTGGCATTGTTAGTTTCCTTGCTGCTGAATATTTTTCTTCAGATCCTTTTGATGTTAGGTATACAGTAAATAAAGGTTGAGACAGCTGCTCTGGCATCTCTTGGGGCTTCCCTGCCCCCACTCCACCCCAGCATGAGGCTGCTGTGTAGCCCTTTTCATGCTAAAGGAAATCAAACTGTGTAGACAGACAGGGCTGGTTAGATGATTTCTCCCGTGAGCTAATGGTGGAGGCCCCATTGCTAAACAGAGCACTGGAGAATACACTGCAGAAAGCAACCAGGATCCTATGGGATCTCTAACTTCTATAACCTTCCGGTATTGACAAGGCAATACGTGTCTTCTCTTAATGGATGGAAAGTCCCCAATCCCATTGATACTAGGACATTCCATCTGAAGTCTACACTGCAAAGTTAGGTCAACATAAGCTGCCTTGCGTCAACCTAGTTATGCAAGTGTCTAACCTGAAATTTGCCTCCCACCGATGTAAGTGCCCCGTTATGCCGACATAGTAACACCACCTTCCCGATCGTGGCAGAACCATGGTCGATGCAGGGCGAGTGTAGATGCTGCGTTTCTTATGTCGACCCTAACGATCCTCCAGCCGCTGTCCCACAAGGCCTGACTGTGACTGCTCTGGTCACAGCTGTGAGCTCCACTGCCCAGAAGTCACTGTAGGGTGGTGGGTTGCACACTCGGATACCTATCCTTGGTGCACCGCATTATGAAACGACACAAGCGCTTCTGAGGAGTACACGCTGCGGCAACACAAGGGGCCGCGTATGCATGCACACAAGCGATACGCTAACTGCGAAGGCCGCACGCTGACGTAACTTGCAGCGGCAAAACTTTGCAGTGCAGACGTGGCCTGAGAGCTGCCTTCCCCTTTTCTCCTCTCTCCCCCTGATCTTTCACACATGAGAAGCACGTGTGTGTGTGGTCAAGTCGACACCAGAAACTTGTGCCAACGTGGCAGTGTCAGTTAGGGGTGTGAACTTTTTTTTAATAACACTTCAGTAATGGCACAAACCCTCGTGTGTGCGTAGTGACACAGGTTAAAAAAAAAAAAAGCCCTTTGCTTGTATAGCTTATTTTGCATGCCAAATTAGTATTCAGCTAGACCAGCAAAATCACCGTTTTGCTGGTGTCACCGGCAGCTATCCTAGAAAGGTTTGCCAGTTGATGATCTATGATGATTGTAGCGCTATCCCGCCAGAGCCGTACACTGGTCAAGCCTTTCCTTTTGCAGCCCCTGGCCTGTATGTGCCTCTCGATTTGGTCGCAGAGTGTCTGAACCAGCAGTCGCGGCGCCGTGGTGGCACTGAGCGGCGATGAACGAACTCGGAGGGGAGGCACCGCTTGCCCACCCGCCCACTACAATTAAGCCAGCCATGCCGCAGCTTCAGCAGCAGCCTCTTTAACGTCCCCTGGGCTGCGATAGAGATAACGGCTTTTACATCTGTTCCTGGAGGCTGTGCTGCTTTTTTTTTTGATTGTATCTGATACAGCCTCACTGAGTAATTGAGTGTTTGAGAGGGAAAAATTATCTCCCTGGGTTGGCCCTTATCTTGACAGCAAAGCTGCTCTTTTAATTTAATTTTGTTTGGAGCATGCGGGTAACAAATTTCACTAATCGCTCTGCTGTCGTCCTCCGCATGGCAACAAGCCTCTCGTGTCACAGGCAGTAAAAATGTAAACACGCTGTTGGCAAAGAGACGAAGTGGGGGTTGGTACCTGGGGAATAAACATGCCCATTAGCTCTGTGCATCTGTGATATGATGGTACCAGATCGCTGGTCTCCTTGCTAGAACGAAAGGAAAGGTAGGGTGACTTGTGTCCCCCCTACACTCTAATAACAACTAGCTCTTAAAGCACTTTTCATCAGTAGATCTCAAAGCACTGTACTAAGGTCCCTATTTTACAGATGGGGAAACTGAGGCACAGACAGGCAACATGGCTTGCTTACTTTCATCTACCAGGCCAGTGAAAGAACTGGGATTAGAACCCAGCTCTGCGGATTCTTAGTCCAGTATGCTGTCCCCTTGGCTACACAATTGCAGCTACTAAAATAGCTAAGAGAGGAAGAATGACTGTGTGGTTAAACCATTGATGTGTGACTCAGGAGAACTGGGTTCAATTCCTACCTTTGCCCCAGACTCCCTGTCTGACTTTTTGGGGAAGTTATTCAGTTTCCATCTGTAATGTGGGGATATTTCTTCCCTACCTTACAGGACGCTCTTGAGAATAAACTCAGACTGTACAGTGCTCACATACTATAGCAGAGCGGAGGGCATAAGTTGGGAAACTTAGTTATAACAAAGCATAGCCCCTTGACTTGGTGTACGCTTGGAGTGTAGGTGGGGCCAGACAGCTGTTCATACAATATTCTAACATGGCCTCCAACACTTGGGCTGCTGCTATATTTTGTTCCCTGAACCTCTCTCTTTCCAGAACAATTCTTCTCTGGGCAGTAACTGCACGTGGGATATTTTATAGAGAACAATTATGCTTTCCTTCTGGGACAAGCTTAAATTATGCTTAAGTGGAAACTATCTTCCACCTTTAAAGTGAAGGTCTCAACTCAAATTAGACCCAATAGTTGTATTGTGGGTTTTTTTTTTTTTTTAAAGTTGGTTTTTCTCAAACCTTAACTCCAATAGAAGAGTTTCCATTGATTTGTGTGAAAGACAGTTGCAATCAAAACAATTGCTGTCTTTAAACAAATAACCGCTTCCCTAAAGTGATTGCATCTCAACCAATTCAGTGCTGAGAACATGAACGCGAAACTGACTTCATTGATTTTAATTGTCTGTGGGCAAAGAAATGCAAAAAAATAAACAGCATAAAGAGTGGGAAAGCAAATTGAATTTTAAAAATTCTTTCCACTTCAATACGCTAAGATGATTTTAGCAACACAGGCAAAGGAATTTGTTCCCAATCTGTGATTGAGTTGACAGTGTCCCTTTAACTGTGGTATCAGTCTGCCTGAGTGCTGCTCACATCCATGTTTTATTAAGTGTGGAAAACTCACTATGTGTCCTTTCCAGCGGGTTGGTGATGGGTCAGGGTGCAGGGGCTAAGAATGTAAGACCGTAAGAACGGCCAGACTGGATCAGACCAATGGTCCATCTAGTCCAGTATCCTGTCTTCCGACAGTGACCAATGCCAGGTGCTTCAGAGGGAATGGACAAAATTGGTAATCATCAAGTGATGCATCCTGTCGCCCATTGCCAGCTTCTGGATCTGCTAACCGGGGGTTAATGATGGCTCAGCTGACACTCTCTTTGCCCAGGTACTCAGCAGAAGGCCTCTGAGTGGCTGTTTCTGGGGGAGAATGCCTTTGGGAAGGTCGGCTCTATGCCCAGGCGTCCAGGACAGAGCTGAACTCCAAACTGGGCAGCTACAACTTTGTTTTTGCTTATAGAAAAGAACCCTTGCTGGTTGTGACTATGTCTTGCTCTGCTGAGTAATTCTGGCAGCATGAAACCCCCATCTCAGACTGCTCCAGTTCTCAATGTGTTGCAAGGTCTTGTCTACACTGGGGAATAGCCCCAACCCAGTAAAAGGTGTAGCTGGCTCTGAAATAGCCCAGCTCTTCAAAAGGACTCATCACTCAACAAAGATTCATATATTCCAAGGCCAGAGAGGGCCCCCACTGTGATCTAGTCTGACCTCCTGTGTAACACAGGCCATAGAACTTCCCCTAAATAAGAACACATCTTTTAAGAAAAAACATCCAATCTTGATTTAAAAGTTGTCAGTTATGGGGATTCAACCGTTTCCCTTGGTAAATTGTTCCAGTGCATAACTACTCTGACTATTTAAAATGTGTGTCCCATTTCAAGACTTTATTTCTCTAGCTTCAACTTCCAGCTTTTAGATCACATTGTGCCTTTCTCTGCTAAATGGAAGAATTCATTCTTAGATTTGTTCCTTATGTAGGCACTTACAGACTGTAATCAAGTCACCCCTTACCCTTCTCTTTGTTAAACTAAACATAGAGAGCTGGTGGCGTCTGTTTTCTAATCCTTTCATTATTCTTATGGCTCTTCACTGAACCCACTCCAGTTTATCAACATCCTTTTCGAACTGTGGATGCCAGAACTGGACACAGTATTTCAACAGTGATCGCAGCAGTGCCAAATACAGAGGTAAAATAACCTCTCTGCTCCCACTCAACCTTCCCCTGTTTATGCACCCCAGGATCGCATTAGCCCTTTTGGTCACAGAGTCTCTCTGGGAGTTTATGTCAGCTGATTATCCACCACAACCCCTACATTTTTTTCAGAGTAACTTCTCATCAGGATAGAGTCCCCCATCCTCTTAAATACAGCCTACGTTCTTTGTTCCTAGATTTATACATTTACATGTGGCCATATTCAACACATGTTGTTTGCTTGTGCTCAGTTTACCAAGCGATCCAGGTCTCTTTGTATTTGTGACCTGTCCTCTTCATTATTTACCACTTCTCCAGTTTTTGTGTCATCTGCAAACTTGTTCAGTGAGTGACCATTTCATATTTTCTTCCAGGTAACTGATAAAAATGTTAAACAAGGTGGAGTCAAGAACAGACCCCCCACGGGACCCTGTCAAAAACACACCAACTCGATGTTTCCCCCGTTGACCATTACATTTTGACACCTATTAGTTAGCCAGCTTTTAATCCATTTAATGTGTGCCATGTTAATTTTAGGTTTGCAGTGTTGATCCCAGGATATGCGAGAGACCAGGTAAGTGAGGTAATACTGTTTTATTGGCCCAACTTCTCTCTGTTGAAGGGACAAGCATTTGAACTTCATAGAGCTCATCTTCACTTTGCTGGACACTAAAAACCACGGATTTAACAGATACACTTGTTTTATGGCCCATTACGCAACTTGTAAAGCACCATGCTGCCTACTAACCCACCGTTGTCCTATGATTGCAGAGATGTTAATTTTCCACTTCATTTTAAGTGGTCGTCTAAAACATGTGTGAACCCCTTCTGCTTAGCAGTCTGTCCCCGTTTGTATTTAGCTTACACACTTTGGTTTCCTTCTTCAGAGTGCAAACCTGAAGAGCTCTGCGAAGCTCGAAAGCTTTCCCTTCCACCAAAAGACTTAGGTTCAGGCCTTGTCTACACTAGCACTTATGCTGGCAAAACTTTTGTCGCTCAGGGATGTGAAAAAACACCCCCTGAGTAATATGAGTTTTGCTGGCATAAGCACTTGTGTGGACAGTCCTATGTCGGTGGGAGAGCATCTCATGTAGGTGGTTTTGTTATGTCAGTGGGAGATCTCTCTCCCGTCGACGTCACACAGCTACACAAGCGCTCTGACAGCGGCACGGCTGTACCGATACAGCTACGCTGCTCCACGTTTTAAGTGTAGACTAGCCCTCAGTAAAAAATTTTACCTCACCCACCTTGTCTCCCTTATGTTAACTTTATATTGTTCTAGTTTTTTTAATCAAAATGTTATGTGGCACCAAGTCAAACATTATAGAAGAACAGCAAGACCATTACCTTTATCAACCAAATTTGTAGTCACATTCAAGCAAGATATCCAATTAGTTTGACAGGATGTAGTTTTTGTAAACCTATGTTGTTTGGTATTATTGATATTACCCTCCCTTAATTCTTTATTAATAGAGCCCTGAATCATCCACTCCATTATACGATATTGCCTGGGTTCAATGTCAGACTGACAGGCCTAGAATTACCCTGGTTATCCTATTTATCTTTCTTAAATATTGGGACGACATTCACTTTTTCCCCCAGTCCTCTAGAACTTCCCCAGTGTTCCAAGACTTACTGAAAATCATCATTAACCATCCAATGAGTTCCTCAGTCAGCTCTTTTAAAACTCTTGGTTGTAAGTTATCCAGATCTGCTGATTTAAAAATGTCTAACTTTAGCAGCTGAGGCATAATATCCTCCTGAGATACTACTGGGATGGAAAGAGTGTTACCATCACGTGATGAGACTACTTTATCTGTTTTTTTTCCCAAATACAAAACAGAAATATTTATTGAACACTTAGGCTTTTTCTGCATTCTTATTGATAATTCTACCTTTTCCATCTAGTAATGGGCCAATACCACCGTCAGGATTCTTTTTGTTCCTAATATACTTTTTAAAACTCCTTTTTTTGTCCTTAACTCTGCTGGCCATAGATTTCTCTTTGTGTCCCTTTGCTTCCCTTATCAATTTTCTACAACTCCTAACTTCTGACTTACTATCAGCTTCCCATTTCTTCCATTTGTTTATGTAGCTGCCCTCACTTCCCTTCTAAACCAGTTTTTTTTTTTTTTTTTTTTAAACCAATACAGCCATCTTCCTCTATTCTGGCTTTTTGGGCATCTAGTAGAGTGTTCATAAACAATTCCCAATTATCATTTTCATTTTTCTGATTAAATTCTTCATAATTCATAATTATTTTCAGCTTTGTGAAACTGGCCCTTTAAAGCACTGGTTTGGACACTATTACATTTGAGGGACAAGGTGGGTGAGGTAATATCTTTTATTGGACCAACTTCTGTGGGTGAGAGAGACAGTTTTTCAGGCTTCCACGGAACTGTTCAGTTCTGTGTAAGCTGGAAAGATTGTTTCTCTTACTCACAGAAGTTAGTCCAATAAAAGATATCACATCACCCACTTTCTTTCACTCTGATATCCTGGGACAAACCCGGCTATAACACTGCATATATGATTCTGTTTGCACATTATAATTGTGATCAAATCATGATCACTGAATCCTAAGCTACCATTAATTTTTAGTTTTCAGATCAGTTCTTCTTTATCTATCAAGATGAGGTCTAATATAGAATTCCCTCCTGTTGGTTGCAACACTTTTTGAGTTAGGAAATTGTCATCTCTACTACTTAGAAATTCCAAGGATATGTTAGTACTAGACATATGAGACGTCCAGCATATGTCATTCAAATGGAATTCCCCCATAATCATGTGGTTTTTTTCCCTACACGTTATAGATAGGCTTGGCAGAATTCAATTTTTATTTTTTGTAATCATTTCAACAGAGATTAATGCTGTTTATTTTATGTGCATTTTTTTCAATTTTTACAATTTTCACAGTTGTGCAAAATTATGGGTTTTAAGCATTCCCTCCCCATCCTCCCCAATTTTTCTCTATTTAAATATTCACAGTTGTGGGAAATTATGGGGGGTCAGACAATGGGGCGGTGTCAGACAATAATTATTTAATGACAGCTGTTGAGGTTCAAAACGCTAACATTTTATAACTACACAAATTGTCAACATTATATGTCAAAATAAACAAAGTAAATATCCTTAAATCAAATTAATAAGTTCTTGAGGAGCATTTTTTTTCTTTGCTGATCAGTACATTTTGATTATTCTTGATGAAAATATTTTTTCATCAGTTTGTGTGTGTACAGTAAAACCAGTGTTTACCAATACAAATCTAATCCTTCCAATCCTAATTACAGATAGGTGTGTAAGGAGCTGGTCATGCTGTTTCCCTACTGTGATCTGGTGCTCTATAGTGGGCACCAACTAGTGGGCCTTGTGTTTTATCAGTTAGCACATTGATCCATAAGCATTCGAGATCATTTTCATCTGAGTTATCAGTGACTTGGACACCGGTAATATCATTTTTGATAGAGAGAGCAACGCACAGCTCCGTAGGAAAATCTGGGCCTGGGAGGCAAGGACAGACAGGGGGCTTTTGCTGAGTGAGCTAATTAAGGTTTACCCCTGCTTGTAATCAGGATAGATTCCAAGCAGTGGCAACCCTGGCTTGTTCTCAGCAGTGTTGGTGCAACTGCTTCGTTTGATGGGCACTGACAGCTGGGTTGGAGCTAGTCCCAAGTGTAGACAGGGCCTCTGACATGCAACTGTTGAATTTCTGCTTTGCAAGCTGTTTTATCCCAAGAGGTGAGGCCCTGGATTTCTGAGCCTGTCCTGCTCCTCTTCCCAGCCCACAACTTGGGCAGATAACACCTGCATTAGCCAATGGGAAAGTCAGGCGTGTGCTGTCCATTCTAAAGGCAACACCTCTGCTGCATCCTGCTAGCAAATCAGCTGATCCTTCCCTGAGAGCTTGTAAGGACGTTCTTGTTAACCGTTGCTGGGTGGTGGCAGTGCTGGGTGCAATGGGATTGATACTTTGGGATAGACAGAGGCATTAGGACCACAGAAACTGTGACCTATGGGTGGCATGGAGGTCCAGGCAGCTAAAGCTGGCTCTGGCCTACCTCCCTCTGCAAAATACCCCTTCCCCATCTCCTCTTCCCAGCAGCAGGATCACCTCCCAAGGAGATCTGTGCTGCAGCTGCAGTCAGGCTATTCTTGGAGTCCTTCCCCTTAGCATCTCCTAAGGAGAGGGGAAAATGTGCCAACGTTAACCCTTTGTTAGCAAAGGACCTGCAGTAAGCCTCTTCCACTGCTCAGTGTCTAGCACTTTGTTGCCTTGCATCATCTTCAGGTAGTACGTGAGCCCAGAGCTGTCCAGTTCGCTGTCACTGAAATTCAGCCACCCTGCAAGGGTACTGGGGTCTTCCTTGCTGAACCTTCAAACACCACTTACCGAGCAAAAAAACGGTCAGGAGGAGGGGACCTTCTCTGGGGAAGCTATAACTCCTGCTGGTTTGACCCAAGAGCTCACCTAATGGTGGTGACCTCTCCCCCCAATCCAAGAAAGGAGAAAAATTGCCAGAGCCTCCACTTGTTCATCATCTCTCTCTTATTCCCTTCCCCTTATTTCACCCCCCTCCCTCCTGCACCTTCAGTTTCCATTTGCCCTGCCATCAGCTTCTCCTCCTTTCTCACTCTCCGTCTTCCCTCTCATCATGATTGAATCTCACCCACACAATATCTCTGTGCAAACTGCAGGCCCTATATTTCAAACAAGAGAATGAGAGAGAGAGAGATCAATATTTGAAACTTTATAAATACTAAGTACAGGCACATTTATTTAATGCATTGGGTATTAAAACTCAAAGTATATAACCAGCTGAGACCCAGGGTATTAAAAACAGATTAACCAAGACTTCACGGGATCTGCACACTGAATGGAACGTGCAGGCTCCGCAGTGAAAGAATTTGTTGCCTCTGCTGCTCAGGTTCTTAAGAGCTGGCTGCATCCCTGATCTCTGTGTGAATGATGACCCAGGAGCCTAACTCCCGGTCCAGAGAAAGGCATCTGATCCTCCTGCATTCACTGATAGGATCTCCCGTATGAAAACTGCCAATAGTTTTATCTACATGCTCCTTGCCCCAAAGTAACTCCCTTCGTTGAACAGCAGTTAAACTAGCTTGACCTCCGATGTAGGAAGTGTTGGCAGATCAATATCATTCGTACACATTAGTGTTATTAGTCGTGTTTGTTCTACCTTGAAGCAAGATCAAGCTCTCAATAAACCTGAACATTTCTAGTCCTTCTACATCTACCTGACGTATGTCTCATTTTCTCTTTCTCCTCCTCCATCTCCGGCCCTTGGTCCATTCTCTCTCATTTCACTTTTTCTCTTCCTTCCTCCGAGCTATCTGAATGGACAGGTCTCTGTAAAGAAGCTGCTTTCTTGGGCGAGATGACTCGATCTTCAGGGTGAATGCCAAACTAGGGCAGATGGAACAAAGTCCAGTTCATGCTGCCGTGAAGGAGCTGTAGGTTGGGACTAGAGACAGGCCTGGACCAAACCCCCCCAGATTCTGACAGCACCAAAATGCATGGGGAGGAGGCGGTGGTGGAACTGACACCTACATCAAAATGGTGCAGCTGTGGCCTATCTATAGCTGGGGCTGTCCTGAATTCCATGAGAGGAAGGAGAAAGAGCCCCCAGGAGAGAGGCGGATGGAAGCTGACCCCTGGGTGAGGAGGTGTAATGCCCTGCAGATTCATCAGGGATCACACACCTTTACCTACCCCGAGGCTCAATGTGGTCCATGGAGTTTATTGCATTATCCCCACCCCCACCGCCCCCAACACATACACAAACACACACTGTAGTGTACTGCCCCTGTGGAAAGGGAAGTGTGCTCTGGGCGCACTGTGTTGGGAGGAGGGCAGGGGACACGGGTTCAGAGATGGCTGGTTGCCTCGCAGGAAGCCCAGTCTGGGGGTGAAAGGAGGACTGTCTGGATGGGGAATGGAGGCTCAGGTTCTGGGCTGGACACACTGGGAAGATGGAACGCGTGAGCTGTAGCCATGGCTTTGGGAAGGGGGGTGGGATAATCTGGTTAGGACACTCGCTGACAGGGAGAGAGGTGGTTTGCTTGCTAGAACTTCCTTGAGGGGCAATGTCTTGTGTGAATGTGGGTGGGCTCCCTAATTGGAGTGCTGAAGGGGAGCTGCTGGGTTGGGGGTTGGGTAGGAGCCTGCCAGCCAGCAGCTACAAAAAGCAGTGTTTCTTTCCCAGCGGGTGGTGCTCTACGGCGAGAACAGCCTTCCAACATCACCGTTAATCTTTAATTGGTATTTGATTTGATTTAACATGATCTCCTGCTTGTAAAACACCTTAAGATGTTTCTGTGTGTGAGGGTGTCTGGAAATGCTGTTGTACTGTATTAACGAGCCTCCGCTGGAACATAAAAGGGGATAATTAGAGGCAGTGAACTCACTTGAAATGCACAGGTCAGCTTAGTACTTTGGATATAGCCATCCTAGACTGCAGGGAAAGCTCATATGAGGTGTACCGTGGATGGGGATAGGATACCACATCAGGGTCGTTCCACCATTTCGGTTGCATCAAGGTTATAGTCAGATTGCTGGTGACTCCTTGCCCTCCACCCCAGAGGTGGCTGCATTTTTCATGCTGCTGAAAATCAAGCTGAAACGCGCTCTCTCTGTATTTAAATTGCTGCTTTCTCATCTGTGGGTGCCTTTGAATGCCTCCCACTGATGTACACACTGTAGGGTTTTCAGTTCAGTTGCTAAGCAGTTCAGAAGGTTGATTTCTATATCCATGTCTTTCCTGGGAGGTAGAAATATATTTTAATATCCAAGCACTCTTGAAACATTATGTGTTAGACCATTATATCTGGGGTGGGGGGAAAGGGGGAGGTTGAAGAACATTTGGCATTTAACATCCACATAGGGCCAATCTTATGGGCTGGGCACTGAGAAAGATGGAGAAATTAAGGTTTATTTTTTTTATAGACTAATTTCCCAAGTGTGTATCTGAGCCTGCTTTAGAAATGTCATATTACTGAGCGCGCAGGATATTACCATTGCTTAAAATCCATGTGTGTTCTGTTTGTACCTTTGTAACTTCAGCAGTGCTGCTGGTGCCAGAAAGAAATGAGATCAGAGTTTTCTGCCCTTTATGTGAGAGATGCTGGCGTGGCAGGAGGTGGTGGAAGAAGGCGTAATTGGCAGCACAAGTAAATGATATTTTAGATGAGACCCGGGGCTGTGTGTGGCGTGTTTGCAGAGGTGGATTTGAATTTATCTTCATCTTGCAGCAGGTACAAAATCTTCAGGCCCTTTGCCGGCTGCTTCCAAACTCTCTGCGGAAAGCGCTGGGAGTTCTCAGGCAGACCAGAGCCAGTCTAATAATAATAATAAAAAAAAAAGCCTACAGAAAGGAGAATCATGGCAGGAGCTCTCTAACTGAAGTGGCAGCTGCTTGTACATACAGGGTCAGAGACTTCCAGGGGGAGGTTTTATTTCTGAATTTCTTTTGAGTTGCAGTCTAATTAAGCAGTGGTTAATTGGACCGATAGCAGGAAGAAAATGATGCAATTCTGCTCTTTTTTTATTTTCACATTCTTCTCTTTGCTGTCAAGTTGGGGAGTTTGGCATGGGAGAGGAGGGCCCCAATTCGTTCTTCTAGTCAGGAAACGTCCTTTTCCTCCTTGACACGTCTCTTGTGTACCCTTCCTTATCTCTTCATTTTCTGGTTCCTCCTCCTTCATCCTCAGTTGGGGAGCGCTGTTCCCCCTTACAACTTTTCACTTTCAAACCAAGCAGATTCCATGCAATCAGGCTGTGCCCACAAAACATTGTGGCTGAGAATTCAAAGACACAGATGACAAGGAAAGCAAATCGGTGGTTTCCGCACAACTGGAACTCAGCCACTCGTGCAGATAACGCCACTTGCGGCCGCCACAGAGCTGGGCCAGTGTCCAACATTAATCTTATGAAGGAGTATTTGATCCCTCCTTTTACGGACAGGGAAACAAAGTCACAGAGAGATGACGTCACTTGCCCAAGGCTATCTACGGGCTTGTCTACATGACCAGTCAGCGTATGGCAAGCTGGCGCCTAGCGTGCTGTGAACTGTCTGTGTGGATGTTACTGCCACACACTAGATGTCCCCTAGTGAGCGCTGACCTACCCCCGTTCCAAAGAGCAGTAGCTCAAACGACACTGGGGAATTTTTCATGCCTAGCGGAGTCCATAGTGCGCGCCATGCTAGTGTGCCGGACGTGTACATCCCGGCTTGCCACACGCTCACTCGCCGCCTTGACAAGCCCAAAGTCATTGGTGGAAGGAGGATCAAAGTCACCATTTTCAGTTTCGTTCCTCATGCTTCTTCCACCAGCCCTGCTGCGTTGGCCTGGGGCCCGTCTCTCCTACCCTCTGAGACGGACGCTCTGTCCGCAGCAGGTTCTCCCCACTTTGCGTGAATGTTGACTGTGAATATGGAAACAAACTCTTCTGGCCTCTCGTTCGTCCCTGCCCTGGGTGAGGGGAAGGGGGGATTTATTTTGTATCCGCTTGCTTATTATTTTTAAGGCTGGGTGACTGTGTCTGTGGGGATGACAGGCCTAGGGGGAGAGAGAGCCCTAGAGAGTATGACATCCCTTCCGCTCCTCCACCTTCACGTGCCTAAATATTCAGCAGCATTGCCCCTCTCCCCTTCCACCTCCGGCTGCTAGGAACCTGTCCTGGGAGGTGTCTGCCTTCCCTTTGCTTAGGCCTTGACTTAGCCGTACAAGGAGCAAGACCCCTCCTTATCCTCCTGCTCTGATTGTGCCTTTGGCTGCTGTGAAGAGAGGAGAGGCTATCTGCCCAATGCACCACCCCCACCCCTGGGTGCAAGAGGAAAGGGGTTGGAGAGGAGCCTTGGCCAGGTGCATAGGAGGAGGCGGGAATGGGGGGGAAGCTGCTCTATGAAGAGGGTGATATGATCTAATATAATCTACCCCCGCCGGAGTAAGGTGGGAGCAGAGCGGTGATGGTGACTCCAAGTCACAGGTCCTTCTCCGTTCTGCCCCTGTGGCATTGCAGCTGCACGCAGCCCCTTGCTTGGGTCAGCTGGTAAAGGGCTGATGGATCTCTCAGCTGGCAGGAGGCAGACCCTGCCCTCGCTCCCCTCACCCCCATGGGCCTCCTGCTGCCCAGCTCTCAGCCCCTCATTCCATCCAAGGCTTCCATTCCCTGCCATCTCCCTGCCTGCAGAGCATAAACCTGGCGCCAGCCTTCAGATGGGATGGGGCTTTGCAAACTGCTCAGCAAACATCTTGGTGGTTGTCCCGGGCCTGTGGGAGGAGGGAATGGGGGGAAAAGTTCAGAGCAACAAAGCTTGGGTCTCCAGCATAAGCCCACCTAAGACAATTCAATGAGTGTTGGCCATTCTTGGAATACCTGGGAGTTCGGACACCCCTGGGGAAGGGTGGGGTTGGATTGTTTTGTTTTGTCTCTCTAAAACAAACAGAGATGCCTCCGGTGAACCTCTGGAGGTTTGGTTAATTAGCAACAGGTCCTAAAGCGTCCATTTCCCTGGGTTTTTTAGAGATCTGGTACTAAGCTGTTTATCTCCAGATTGGTGTTTAAACACAACACAGAAGTGCTTAGGCTGAAGCGCTAGTGGTCTGAAGAGCAGGCGATGGGGTGGAAAACGAGAGAAGTGCCCCTCTGTTTAAAGAGCAAAGGAAGGATCTGCTTATTCGAATAGCATCCCTTAAAACCTGGCAACAGACTCGCCGCAAGCAATAAATAGCTGAATTGGAAATCCAATTTCAGCTCAAACATAAGCCGCGTTGTTGCGGCTCGGTTCAACAGAGGCCCTCGTTTGCAACCCTTGGGCGATGGCGTTTACTGTTCTGGATGTCAGTAATTAGATACACATGATGAAAATGAGCAGGGAAATGGAGCTGGGCACGGGAATGTGGGAGGAGGGGCAGCGATATGAGAGCTGCAGTAAATTGTTCCTTCCCTCCTACATTCAGCCCCATCTGCCAGGAGCTCAGATGCACAGGCCTCTCGCTATTGCAAGCTTTTTCCTTTTCCACAGAAAGAGGGGGTAGTTTGGTCTAGTGCAGCGGTTCCCAAACTTTTTTGATTCACGTACCACCTTCTTAAAAAAAAAAAAAAAAAAACCATTGTGGAGTGAATGGCTGGACCATCAAGCAGTCATACCATGAGTGGTGCACGTCCCACAGTTTGGGAACCCCAGTTGAAGTGGCTTAAGAGGGGGAATGGTAGGAAGTCAGGACCCCCGGTTTCTACTCCCAGCTTTTACAGTGATTCATTTTGTGATCTTTGGCAAGCCACCATACCCGGGACTCAGTTTAATTGTAAAAGGGGGGTATTACTTGCCTAACTCACTGGGATGTGTTTCTAAAGCACTTTGAGATCCTAGGTAAAAGGTGCTTTATAAGAGCAAAATAATATTAATTTGCTATGTGCTCTCTAGTCTACTGTGACTCTGAATGGTTCTACTTTCATTGATATTTTTTCCATTACCAAAGCACCTAGTGGCCCCCAACCAAGATCAGGACAACATTGTGCCAGGTGCTGTACGCACATGTAGACAAGCCTGTGTCTTGGAGAGCTTGCCATCTAAATGCACAAGACAGGGGAAGAGAGGCACAGGGAAGTGAAGTGACTTGCCCAAGATCATACAGCAGGTCGGTGTCAGAGCTAGAAGTCTGGATGGTGGGTGGGTGTGTTTTGGGTGAGGGAAGGTGCTTATACAGCTCCTTGGGGACACATGGAATATGAAAAGTGGTGTGTAAATATCCATTTTCTGTAGTCTTTTCCCCTCTGTCGCAGGGAGCTGTCCAGCAGATCAGCACCTCTAATTCGGTGCTGAATACCTTCCTGAGACCCAGAGTTTTATCCTGTTTGCATACCCCAACAGGCTGCAGAAAACTCTGCACTTTTGGCACAGATATTCCCATTAGCTTAAAATTTGGCTTGTGCTCTGAATCCAACTGACATGTGATTCTCTGTTCTGACACCAATATTTCTAAAAGCAGAATTGATCAAATCCTGAGATAAAAAGCCCTGGGGTAGCTTGGTGGGTGCGTTTCCTATTGTTTTCAAACAAATGGATTTTAAGTCTCACTTCGCTGACGTGATTTGTGTATGTGTTCATGTGTGGAGGTGGGGATTGGAAATGAGGCTGAGTTCCAGAAATAAATAAATAGTTTTCCCTGAATTCTGGAGAGAGATAGAATCAGCTCTGCTGGGAATTCAGTGATCTGTGTCAGACTGTCACGGAGTCTGCAGTGGCGGCTCCAGTTAATTGGAGATCAGTGCCCTCTCTTAAGTGTCTTTCCATTTGTGAGAAAGCTTCCAAGATGACATAAGGCTGCTTCCCAAACATCGGAGCAGGGACTCCTTTGCTAAATGCAGGGGTACCTTAAGTAAACTTTAATGCTTATGCAATCTGTGAATGGGCTCGCCCTGAAGAATGAAGTTCTCTGACTGAGAGCAGACGCAACATGAACAGCAGCAAAGCTTCTCCATCCTGCCCTGCTAATGTGTCTGGGGCCTGCTTTAGATGAGAGGGTGGTTTGTCCTCGGTGGCCCACGCAATCTTTGGCCTCTCTGGAGAGTGCCAATATGGGGGCCAGGTATGACGGTGCCTCTTTGGGCAGCAGCGGGAGACCACAGACTCCTTTCAGCGTGGACTGCCAAGCAGCCGGCAGATAACGACACTTGGGCCCGATGGAAGTTATTAGTACAAAGGGTTTTGTATCCCGTGAGGTAATCCATTGTCCCACAGTGATTCTCCATTCGCTGTTTCAATTCCCTTTCATTGTATAGAGCCAAAAGTTGGCCTCTCCCATTAGAAAGCCGACGGGCCGCTGGCCTGGCTTGGACTCCTTAGCACTGCGTTATGCTGTAGGATTTCTCGGCCGGTTCTGTCGCCAGGCCGGTCTGTCCAGAGCTGCAGAGAGCTGAGTTCTTTTTTCACTTGATCACCTTTGCTGACCCCTCCAATATCCCGCCAGCCGTGCTCACACCAAGCTCTGTGCTCTGTTCTGAGCTGACAACACACAGCACTGTTCCTGGTAGCTGCAGGTCTGGGCTTTCTCTTCGGCCTCAAAGGCACCACCTCTCCTGAATCATTGCTGAGGTGCCAATGTGCTGTCATCCGTGATGCTAGACAGATGGCCCACAGAGATTGAGGAGCGAAGGCTCAGTGTGACCCATGCACCACTCTGGTGTCAGGGTAGGATTGGGATCCTTCAGCACAGCGTTGGTCTGAACTGGCGGCTGTCTTCCTACTGTCAGAAGATATTTTAGCTAGCACTTGCAGGGAGTCCCTTTGTGAGCTGGGTTCTGAGAGATGCAGTAAACATCGGTGACTGACAAAGTAAAACTCCTCTTGTAATATCCACTGGCTCGGGTTTGCTCTGCACAGGTTGTTTTCTTGCTCACTGAATTGACCGTTAGCTGTCTAGCAGGGTAGGAATATTAATAATTACCATCTAGGGATCACTTGTTAATTAGTGCAATGTATAATATTGCACAAACGTATGACACTAGTCATGGGTGGCGGGTATAAGAGGCGTGGGGAGGCTAAGCCTCCCCAGATGGCCATCCGAAGGTCCTGCTCGGCCTCTGCCTCTGAGGCCCTGCCCTCGCTCCACCTCCTCCCCCCCATCCCCACAGGAACAAGCAGCAGGCGGGGAGGCTCAGGGGAGGAGGCAGAGTGGGGGCAGGAGCAAGAGTAAGGGGGCCGAGAGGCACGAGCAGTGCAGGTGTGGGGGCCTCGTAGACGGGGGCAGACCTCAGGGGAGGAGGCAGAGCAGGGGAAGGGCCTTGGGGGGAGGAGAAAGAGCAGAGGCAGGGCCTCAGGATGGAGCCAGCCTCCCCAAATTCACGAGGCCCGTGCTGCCTGTGTACTAGATGTAGTTAATGGTTGCACACTGCAGACGGCCTCCAGACTTGGCTTGATATTTTTAAGAGCCAAGATTTCCAAAACAAACCAAATGTGAAGAAAATCGAGTCAGTAGCTTTAAATTAGGAAAATGTAGGTCTGCTTTTTCAAAAATGACTAATGATTTGGGGGGGGGTGGGGTCTCAGTTTCCCGCATTCCCAATTTAAAGCTCCTTGAAGGAGTCAATTTTTTAAAAAGCCCAAAGCACCTACTCTCTGATTGAGGCCCCTTTAAGGTGGCTCAGGCTGGGGCTCCTAAAAATTGGAGCACCCAGAATTGCTAGCCGCTTCTGAAAAATTGGGCCTTAAAATGGATTGGTCCAAGGACTGAATAATCTGAATAAAATATAACCAACGCCACAAATAACCGGATGGAAAAGCTTTGGCCTGAAGACATTGAGACTAAGTCTTCATTGCATTGTAAACCCAGGTCTGTGGGATCCAGGCTTGTGGACTTGTTTTTTCCAAGCTTGCGCTGGAGCATCCACATGACATTGCAAACCTGGGTTTACAATTGCTGGACCCGGGTCTCACAGCTGTGCTGCCATGACCACATTGCACTACACAGACCTTCTGACTCAGGTCTGCAGCTTGAGCTGCATCCACACTGCAACATGACAGGGCTTGGAGCCAAGGCACAGTGAGACTTGGGCTTTGATCCACCCCTCCAGCAGGGTCCTAGGACCCTCATCCTGAGTGTTTGCTGACCCAAGCCAGACTGATTTGTGTCTTAGCATCTTCCTCCCAACCTCCCTGCCCCCTTGTCAAGTTTAAGCTCTAATTGCTCATGTTCTTTTGTGCTGCTCATGATGGTTTAGAAACAAATTGGATCCACATCTTTTCCCTTTAGCTACAGATGATATTGTTTTACGTCAGTCTCTGTGTCTATATGCATGTCTGTTTGCATTTCAGGCTCTGTGAAGAGTCCAGTGAACAAGACGGCTCTGACGCTGATTGCAGTCAGCTCCTGCGTCCTGGCCATGGTGTGTGGCACTCAGCTGTCCTGCCCTTTAACGGTGAAGGTGACTCTTCATGTGCCCGAGCACTTCATTGCAGATGGTAAGACCCCAAGAGCAACACTTCTGTGTAAAGATTTGGCCTCCCAGAGCATTGTAGATACCAAATCTAATCCAGTCAACTGCCTCCTTCTCTTGGTAACTTTCCCAAGTGCCTCCTAGAACTTTCCTTTCTCAAAACATGCTTCACGGGACTTTCTACTTTTCACTTTATTCATCAGTGCTGCAGAGTCCTAGAAAAACACCTGGGTACAATCTGCTATAGGACATAACACGAACCTCCTCCCCCTGCACCTTACCCGCCACACACACTAACCCTAACACAATCTTTGATACCCTCAGCTGGGAGAGAAAAATGACTATGCCATGGAGAGTTCTTTCTCTTCTCTTCCCCAGAGAGAGATCCCTCTAGCATGTGGCTGAGGCACACGGCTGCATCAGGGTCTGTCTGTGTGTACTTCCCCCTCCCCCCCATAAATACAAGGCTTCAGTCTGTGGGGTGTGACAGTCTGGCAAGCCCTCAGCATCACCCATTCACTTAAGCTTGAAGAGGGGGCGGGGAGGTTGGGAGGAAGATGCTAAGGCTCTGGAGTGATGGATGGGTTTGGTTGTGTGGGAGGGGGATGTCCTTGTATGTTGCATTTGTGTTTTTGCCATCAGAGCTGCTCAGCTTGCTTTCGAGGTTCCTCCCTCTCCCCAACAGCAGAGCTGTTGGCTGCGTAATATTCGGACCTCAGGGGAGACTGCCCCAACTCTCCATACGGAGCCAGTTCGGACAAAGCAATGCCAGCGCCAGGGAACCAAACCCAACCAGGCTTAGCTGTCAGCACGGGGGGGGAATCTCCCCCCCACCGCTGTTTTTAATTGTGTCTGACTGAAATCTCTGCTTACTCTGGCGTGAAGCACTGGGGTTCACCGACAAACCGCATGAAGCCGCGCTGGCGCTCTCCCTCCTGTCAGAGTGAAGCCGTTTGTCTGTGGCCCTCGCCACTCTGGAGAAAGTGAAATTGGCTCTGAAGAATTAGATAAGGGCTGCTGTCACTATTTATTGCTTTTGCCAGCTTGGCTCTGTGTTTGTTATTTCACTGACCTTTTCCGTATAATGTGCAGTGAGCATCAAGTGCGACTTTTCAGTAACATGAGGGCAAATTTCATTTTCTTCCTGAAGATGGGATCCATTATTCAGTCAGTTGCAATTCCTCAGTTCCTGCGCTCTCCTAGCCACTTGGCAGAGGCTGATGGTGCGCTTTGCTTGGAAAGGAACATGCCCTGCAGTGTCAGCTGCTGTGTAGCCAGCTGCAGTCACTTTCCCTTGCTCCCATACTGTGCTGCTGGGCGCCTGATTCTGATCCAGTCAGGGGCCTGTTTGCCGGAAACTGGGGAGGTGCTGGCCTTGGTATGGAGGACAAATACTTATGAAGCAGGAACAGGATGTAACCCTGGAAGGGACCAAGTGTGGTGAGGTAGAATTTACAACACCTCCGCATCGCTGGGTGAAACACACTGGCCTGTGTTGTATGGACTTCAGATTAGAAGCTCAGAATGGCCCCTCAAAATGCATTAATGGTCATTTAATCCTGCACGGAAGCACAAGTGATCATACGTCCCTACCCGACCCAGATTCATATCTCTGAAACTGGGCGGGGGAAACGAGCTGATCTTCAGCCCTGCCTTAATGGCTTTTCTGAAGGGAAAGTGGTGAGAGGACTGGTGAAAAAGTTTGCAGAAGAATGGACGTGAGATCAGTAACGAAACTGTAAAATAAAATAATAAACTGTGAAAACTTTGTCTTTTGTACTGGGAAACCTAGTCAGGGGCTCCAAGATGAAACTGGAAACAGCAGAGACAATTTGCAGCAAATATCGGTTTTGCGATGCACTGGCACTCGGAGGCCCTATTTTGGAACGGAGAAGTGCTTCGAGCCATTCCTTCCTTTAAATAACAACAAATCCCCAAGTAGCGCCAGGCTGGCAGCAAAATATTATAAAACATTTAAGGAGATCACAGCATTGAGCCGGGGCAGGAAATTTTAATGACACCCAGGGAAGTGTTCTTGGCTTGGCTTCTCCCTAGCACAGATTGTTGCTAATTTCACTCCTCAGCAAAGGGAATAGCCGAGTTCAAAACCGGAGGCTAATTCTTCTGTTTGGACAGTGGCCCTTAACGTCTGTAGAAAACAGAAGGGGCAGGAGGAAGGAGAGGCAAGGTTACTCTCTGCTGCTCTGCACAGGATGAATTGGGAGGGACAGAAAGGGATCAGACTGGAGACCAGAAGATGGAGCGTGTGGCTCTTTCTCATAGATAGGCCTTGTCTATATTGGGTTCTTTGTGCACAAGTGGGTGCAAATCACTGCCTAGATGACCTGCTCTGGTAAAAGATGGGGCTTACATAAGTGACATGTTCCAGTTTTTTGTTTTGTTTTTGTTTTACTGGGATGAGTTGCTCCAGTTCTAGCCCGGCTGTGCATTGGTGCAGCGTCTTCATCCGGGGTTTGTGCCACCCTAGCCACGATTACATGGATGTAATGACACTGGTTCAGACTTCCCCAGTCTAGACTAGCCTTTGGAGCTTTGATCAGTGTTAAAGCGGACTGTCTCATGAGCCATAACCATGTGCTCAACAGCTTTCAGGTGTTGCCATGCACATAAATACACATGGCTTCTTAAGCAGTGTGCTCTGGTATTTGTGTGGTGATGAGCCAGCCTCTGATGCAGGGGAGGCTGCTGCACTCATTCAAGACAGTCTCGGGTGTGAGACTAGAATAGCCTCAAAGATCCCCTTTGAGACACGTTCTGTCAATAGAAGCCCGTGGCCACAGCAAATCTAAGCGTGGAGCCGCTCCTACCAGCATCCTTAGCTCTCCAAGAAACGCCGTCAAAGAGAGAGGCTGGAAAAACAAACAAACATAAAACAAGCCTTTTGTAGCAGATGAAGATGCTGCTTTGAAAGCAACTTTAAATGAACCAGAGTTTGCTCAGATGTGCCACGTTCCAAAACCAACTTGGATAAAAGCAAATCTACGAGGGCCACGGGGCTTCAGAGAGAAGCCGTGCCACCCACCTCCCACCCCTAGCAAGCCTCATTGTCAGGTGGGCTGAGCAAATGGAGCTGCAGAGGTCTGGAGAGGCATGAAGGCAGGAATAGAAACGGATGTCGAATGAAAGCAAAAGAGGGTGGGGGAGAGTACATCACACCCAGGTGGGTTTAATAATCAAACCATCTTTATTGCCCTTATTTCTCTTTCTCTCTCTGTTCATTTCCTTTCTTTCTTTCTTTTTCTTTCTTTCTTTCTTTCTTTTCTTTTGCTTCTTTGTTTTCCCCCTCCTGTCAGAACAATCAGCACCAGGTTTGTATTTTATGGGGCAGCGAAATAAGTAGAAGCTGGTTGCAAGCTAGCGTCTCCCCGCTCAATGCCAGCAAGCATCGGAGAGGTTGGAGGGTCCTTGGTGCAGGCGGCGTGCTGCTTTCTGGGCGCTCTCTCTGCTTTTTTAAAATATTTTTAACAGACATTTCCAGTGTAAATCCCCAGTGTTTTGTGGGGTTTTGTCAGGTGTGGCACAGAGGCATGTTACCGAGGTGGGAACTGGCTCCGTTACAACTTGCTAGGATGCAGGGGAAAGATCGTGCACAGATAATTGCCCTGAAAGAGTCGGGATGGGAAGGAGTGAGGGGACATGGCCTGTGTGGGAGCCTCTCCCTTTCTGCTCTGCACAGCTTCCTCCATGGCACATCCTTCACCATCCCTGGGTTACCTGCCATAGCGGGATCCTGGTCTTGGAAGCAGGGCACCCAGACAGAGGGTACCGCTCCACCCCAACCCCCAGCCTAAACCATGCAGACAACTTGCAAAAAACCCAAAACCCACCCACCTCTCCTTCTCTAAGCTGCTCTGACCTTTTCTGTAACTCCCTGCCCCCCTCCCCGCCCCCATGCATTTTCAATGGAGGGAGTCTGGGGCAGCTGCCAGAGGGGGGGTCCTGGCAGTACCTCTCCAATGGAATCAAGTTACAGGGAGGCGGTGTCCCAGATTCACAGCATAGGACCTGTCTTCTTGTGAATCTCCTGGGGTCTGCCTGCTTTTTTGGTTGGCTGGTTTTTGAGGGGGTTCCATGAGATCTGGTGGTGAAATCCCCTCATTCATTTCACTAGTGGGTAAGCCCCACTCTCTCCTGCCCAGATTATTTGGGTGCAGTCCCATGAGGGGAACCTACTGGAGTTTCCCTCCTCCCTCTTACTCTCCCTCTCCCAGCCTGAGACAACTGGCTCCCAGATTCCCAGCCGGCGCAGTTGGAAACTCAGAGATCCTACCACCGCCTTACCCTGTGCTGAGTGGAGGACGTCGTTCTGAGCTCAGAGCAGGATCACGGTTACAGACTCCTACAGAGCAGCTTTTGTGAGGATTTGAACCTTTAAACGTTACGTAAAGCAACATTTATCAGCAGCAAGAAAGAAGGGGGGGGGGAGGAATAGAAAGGCAGGAGCCCTTTGGTTGAAGTCCCCTAAGAATATGATAGCCACTCCTCAGTTATGCCCTCAGATGTAGAGATACAAGTGACAAGAGCTGTCTGTAGAGAAACCAGGGCTGGAGAAAAAGACCCTGGAGGGCTTAGCCCAGCTCGAGTGTGTCCTTGCTGCACAACGGTTTGAAATGTGGTAGCAATTAAACCTTCCTGTTGTCACAACGTGCAGAGAGGTTGTGCGCAGTAGAGGCATGTGTTTACATCGGGATGGGTTAGTGGGAGAGGTCAGGGAGACTCTCCGAAGCACAGCGACAGGAGGCGGAAGTGATGTTTAATCTGGAGGGGTTTTTAAAAGATGCCCCGTTGTAGAACTCAAAGCACATGTGCAAATAGTGGAATGCAAACAGGCCTGGACTGTATTGCTGTAAAGAAGCACACACTCCCTTCCCCTCTCCAGCCTGTCTGCTCTCCAGCAAACCTTGAGACAAAAATAGTCCTTGCTTCAATCTTTAAAAGTCAGTGGGCTTGGACTTCGTTAGACCAGCCAGGGCAGTAAGCCCTCCCCCCGCCTTGGAGCTCCCTCCCTCCGAAACATTTAGGCTTTGCCCCCATTGGAGATTTACTCCAGTTTCAGCCTCTGGTGTAGCTGGTACCCATGCAGCCTCTTGAGCAGAGGGGCTGAACAGCGAGAAGCAGCGATTTGCACTGATGCACTTTGAACCCAGTATTCAGTGGAGCAGATTCCGCTGACGGCAGCTTTGCCCATCTGCGCTGGGCAGCTACACAGGTGACTGAAATCAGGACCAAACCAGCAATTCTTAAATCCAGTTGCTGTTAGCTGGAGCACTCCGCTGATTCCAGCTGTCACAATTTTATGGAGGGGGAAATGGCCCCAAACCACATGACGTTTTCCAGTTCAAAGCCAACCCCTCAAATTTTCACGCTTACAAAGGCGGCCGGACTTTAAATAAGATGTAACTTCTTTTTTTTTTTTTTTACTCCCTCATGAATGCCATTCCGTGATTGCCATGCAGCTGATCTCTTATTGTTCCATCTGAAGATTATTTATCTCCTTCCCACATGATCGTCTCCCCTAAGACACTTGTGGAATTGCAGGCAGCTATTAGCAGCTTTTGCTACCTTCCCCCAAAGATTGACAGAGCTCCGTGGGCTGCAACGTTAGGCTTGCAACAACTTCTCATTTTGTTTTTAATTAAATTTGTTGCTTTAAATTGTTTGCTTTCGCTCGCTCTTCTGCAGCCCTCAGAGGTGACCAGGCATTCGTTTGTTTCCTCAGACATTTCACTCTTGTGTGCACAGCATGCCCTGCACATGCGTTTGCATATGCAATTAACGTTGAACAGTTAGACCCACAAGCTGGCATTTCTTCTGGCATTGTGACTAAATTCTGCGGTCAGTGACATCGGGATAAAGCTGGAGTTAACTCACTGACTTCCACAGAGGAACTCCAGATTTACATCAGTGAAACAGAGCAAGATTTGACCTTTCGTGTAGCTGTCTCACTGCTGCAAACTGCTAGGGGGAATCCTGTACCAGTTTGCTTGTCAACTGGGACCCCGCTTGGGATCTCATTCAAATCCCATTGAAATCACTAGACGGACTCGGTGGACTTTGAATCAGGTTTTCCATTTGATACTATCTGAATGTGGCGTCATGCTGTTGCATTTAATCGTGTAAAACCCTCTACAAATGCTGCAGAGTAAGCAATATTTTCCGCTTCTAGGGACACTGTTCAGTCTGATTGACCCAGGCGTTACGTGTTTCTGTTCAGACCATATTCGAGGGTGGCTCGTCTGCATTTCTGTGAATGGGTGGGGTACGTGCAGGCTCTTACTCATCCAGTCATCTCGGTTTTTACAGTAAAGCATCGCTTTCCTCCAGTACATTTGGCTTGTAAAAAAACGGTGAGCCAAACGGCTGCCGTGTTACTTGATGCTCGTTCTAAATATTAACATCAGCTTGTGTGCTGTATCAGCCCAGATCAGAGGGATTCAAAGACTGTTTTACAGCATGAACACTTTTTGTATGAAGAGCTAATAGATTCCGCAGACTGAAGCACATCATGTTTTTATCATTCCTTTGACAGGCTTCTGATCCCGAGATGTTCTCCTCTCGTTGCTTGCCTGTCCCCCCCTCCCTCTCTCGAAAAAGAGACTTGCCTTCAGGCAGTGAGACAGGGTTGCATGCAACAGGCCACCCACCCAGGAAGACCAGGTTGCTAACTCAGTAAGGGAGGGCAGGTGAGCCCCTTTCACTCTCTCCTTCACTCTGTTCTCCGAGGAGGGGGGAGATTGAAATTGACATGACACCTGTCATCGAATCCCCTGCTTCCTCCCCTTCAAGTGTGGACAGGCACAGGGGTATGGGGATATACGCCAGCAGGCTGGGCAATCTGGTCTCCTGGGACCTTTTTAAGGGCGGCAGCTTAAACTTTGCGTGTATCACTTTCGATTTCAGGGTGGAAAAAAACAGGAGAGGAGCAGTTCAGGCAAGGGGCACAGAAGGGTTTTGCCATCTTGGGGCAAAGAGGAGCTTACTGGGAACCTTAATGGGGGGGGGGGAGAGGAGAAGAAAGGTTGAAGGGCAGCATATCAAATGGGTGATGGGTGGGAGAGGCCCTTGTGGAATACATGTGTGCAGACAGCCTGTGGTTAATTTCTGTAGCTGATTGATGAGGTAGGGTTACAAAACATGGAACAAAACCTTCATCTTTTTTTGCAAAACCAAGAAGGGCTCAGGGACAGGGGTTGTCCCAGTTTTTGCAGGGACGTACGGACAACTTTCCATTTAAAAAAAATTCCTTCAGCAAGAAATTTCCTGGATCTCTAATACTCCTTTCCTGATGCATGTGGAGCATACATTTTCTTTTCCTTCTCCTGTAGCATATCGAGTTTGCATGTCTCACTCATTCCGTTGTTTCTGCTGCTGTACAACACAGAGGGATGTTTGCTTTTGGTGCCTGGCTGAAAAATCTCTTCCACTAACATGCAGATTTTTCCTGTTTGAGCCTTTATCATAGCCTGACATTTGTAAATATTTCAGAACAAATAGATGGAGGCTGGATTTCTCTGAACCATTGTCCAATTTCCAGGGAAGGTAATTGGGAAATGGCCCAAGGCTGTGTGGTAGGAGCTGGGAGGCACGGAGAATTAAGTGGAAGCTTTCCTTTGACAATTGGATTTCATCTTCAGCCTCCACTGGGTTCAAAGGTGCCAAATGAGGAACTTAAGATGATGATGATGATGACGATAATAACAATAGCATTGCTTTCTTATGTCATCTAGTGTGAGGGAAATGAAAGCCAATGTTACGATATGGATTGAGCTTGCATAGAATAGCATAGGGTCATATCCTCCCCTTCCCACGCGGAATGCTGGGAAGGGTAGAGGCCTGACCTGGAGACATGCAGCCTTTTGGAGGATCTGTTGTTTTCCCTCAGCCCAAGGAGGCTGCTAACACATGCACAAAGGGCAGCGGCCCAGCCCTCTCTGGATAGGCCTGAGATCTGGACTAGCTAAACCCTGTGGGTTCTGGAGAGAGGGGGTGGAACTGCTGCCTCGGCTTCAGTGTTGTCAATTAGAGCAAGGAATGTGCTACTGAGAGAGACTCCTTGCCCCCCCCCAGCTGAATTATGCCCCCCCCCCCTCCTTGAGCTCAGCCTTGGGATCTTTATTCATGCAGGACTCCCAGGGCAGCTGATGTGAGGCGCTGGCTGAGATGGATGGTGGAATTGTGTGCTCTTGGCTGCATGCTTCCCACATGCTGGGATGGAGAACGTCATGTGGCGTTCTTCCCCAAACACGGCTCCCTGTTCCTTGTTGGGCAAGATCGACACCACGCAATGGAAAACAGCATGGGCGGCGTAGTTAAAACCAGGCAAAGGGGAGGTTCATTTTGGAATCCGCCCTAGCAAAGCGCTCCGTGGAAAACGTCAGGAATAGATGAATGGCCCACAAAATTCAGAAGCACAAAGCCGAAGTCACAGATAATTGTCCGTCATTATAGCGTTAATAATTAAAAATGAAACTCCGGCCCTCCTTCAGGAGAGATGGCTCTGGTGTCAGCTGTAGAAATACACAGATTTTTAATCACTATCTTCAAACTTGTGGATACTCCTCAGTGGCTTCAGCTTTGCCTGGAGTGTAAAATGTAATAATTTGTAACGGCCTCAAGCCACAGAGTTCAGCTCTGCAGAAGTGTCTGGATCTGAATTTCCACCAAGCTTGGGCACGTTTGGCTCTGAGCCGTGGCCCTTTCTGGAAACAGGAACAAATGACAGTCAGTGATTTGGATCTGGTTCCAAACCCCTCCCTTTCAAATGCTGGTCCAGTTCTTTCCTGCCCCACGGATGCAGAATTACAGGGAGTGTTCCTGGGCGTTTCCATTTGGGCCCATTTCTAGATTTAATACATATGCACTACACAATCAAAACCCCAGAGCTGGAGTGAACCTGAGGACTGAATTCCTCTTTCTTCCCCAGAGAGTAGGTGGACACTTTCAGGGAAGAAGGGAGACCTCCCCGCATTTGCAGAGCAGTGCAGGGAAGCCATGGGGTGATCAGATTTGCTGGTATATGGGGAAATTTAGGGGTGAATGAATCTGTGGATAGATTTCCCTTCCCACCCCTCAGTTTTCTCACCAAGGTCAGTGTATTTTGTATCACATGGGTGGAGTCCCTTGGCTGCTTCTCTGAGATGAATTTGACAAACAATGTGTACTGTTAATGTGTATGTGTGTGTATATATATATATATATATATATATATATATATACACACACACACACAATAGGGATGGGAGTGGGCTGGTCAGTGGAGAATGGATGGTGTTATCCTTGTCGGAGAAGTCTATTCCTGTTAAATAGCGATGAAAATCATAGTTTTCTATAGAAATGTAAAAGGGTTATTCCAAGTTATCTGTGTGTTTGTACAACACTTAGCACATTGGGGTGCTGGTCCGTGACTGGGGTTTCTAGGTGCTACAATAATAATTATAGAACTGAACAGAGGATGTAATCCTGTCTATAATTTTTGGCTTTGTTGGCTTGTTTTAACCATCCTATAGAATTCCATAGCAGGGATATAATTCTACAGGGACTTCCCCATAAGGGCAGACACATTAAGAAAGGGGTTTATTATGACCAGCCAGGGCAGTCAGACAAGAAAAGCTAATTTTACATCAAAAGGAGTTTGGCTGGCCAAGAAGTAGCAATGGGCTAACAGAGACAATGAAAGGGGGGAAAATACAATTCTTAAGCGGAAGTCAAAAATGTTACTTTTGTTCTATCTCTTCAAAAAAGAAAAAAAAAAAGCCTACCCTTTCTGGCTGCCTTTTGGGTGCTTTGTTCTGTTCCCTTGTTAGATAGCTGTGTTCTGAGCTGTTTTATCCCATTTTGTTCTGGAAAATAATTTTTGAAATGTCAAAACTTCAAGCCTCTTTTGTCAAGGCTTAAGCCGTCTTGTTGAACTTTGAAGGACACCTCGGGATGAGACGCATGAACTTTTGATGATGCCTTACATAGCTTGACTTTGATCAGCATTTTAGTGGAGGGGGGGAGAAACCCAAACAAAACAATAGCCTGAAGTCTTTGTGGTCCTTGTAGACCTGGGAAACAGCTGTGTTTGAGGCCAAAAGACATACCTAGCTTTGTGCTGAAATGCTCAATGTCAGCCACACTCTTTCTTTGCCGCTGTCTCATTCCATTTCTCACAGCCCATGCAATCGGGCCACATCAGTCACTACTTGATTTATTGGTTGTTGTTATTACGTATTGATTTATTCTGTGTACCCAGCTTCAGAACCGTTGCATTTTTGTTTTGTCCTTCCTTACGCAATCAGACAACATAGCATTAATGACAGCCTAGTCCTGAGCCATGCAGGGTGAATTCCATTGAATATTGTTGAGTTCTGGAATAAAAGACCCTTCCTTCCTGCATGCTAGCGATGTTTTAAGTCTGGTGGTTAGCACTGGGAAATACCCTGATCATTCTGGTGCCAATGGCTGAGGTGAAATTCTGGCACAATTGAAGTGATCGGGAGTTCTGCAAATGACTTCAGTGGGCCCAAAGTTTCAGCCCTATACTATGCATACCTCTGAACATTTCACATGGCTAAAGTGAGGTGCAGCACCACTTAGGTTTGGCCCATCTGCCCCTTTGTTGATGGAGACAAAAGTGTGGATGGGCCTAAGTTTGACTGGCATTGCGAGCTAGTGCACGGTGTTGCAACACCATTCAAATTTGGCCCCGCCGCCCCACTGTAGACAAAGGGGTGCCAGACCAAACCCGAGTTGCGCTGCAACCCTGTGTGCTGAGTCACAAAATCACTCGGCGTGGGGATCCAGGGAAAAGTGCTCCCCATCTACTCCCCCCCGGCTGGTCCTCAGTGCAGGAAACGTTCTGCTTTAACCAGGACAAGTGGGTTTGGGGGTCAGAGCAGGATAGTTCCTCAAAAGCTGGGACACTGGGGAGCCCTGAATATGGTAATTTGGAGTTGTCTTCACTTTAAATCAAGGTAGAGAGCTTTTGTGGAAGTGGTGTCTTGATGTAGCATGCTAGTCCAGGGGCTGTCTACTTTTCCAGACTACTGTACCCCTTTCTGGAATCTGATTTGTCTTGCATACCCCAAAGTTTCACCTCACTTAAAATCTACTTGATTACAAAATCAGACATAAAAATACAGAAGTGTCACAGCATACCAGTACTAGAAAAGAAAATGCTGACTTTCTCATTTTTACCATATAATTATAAAATAAATCAATTGGAATATAAATATTGTACTTACATTTCAGTGTATCATATACAGAGCTGTATAAACAAGTCATTGTCTGTATGAATTTTTTTTTTTTTTGCACTGACTTCGCTCATGCTTTTTATGTAGCCTGCTGTAAAACTAGGCAAATATCTAGATAAGATGATGTACCACCTGGAAAACCTCTGTGTACCTCCAGGGCCCATGTACCCCTGGTTGAGGACCATTGCGCTAGTCCATGTAGCTGCTCAGTCCTTTGGGACAGAGGGAAATATCTGTACTGGTGCCCTCTTGAAATATATCTCTGTGTTTCTCAAAGCCGCCCTTCCTACCAGTTTAAATAAAATGAAAACAAGGGCTAAGATTTTTTTTTAAATATACATGTTTCATATGTTAATATATATGTTTGTGTTTACACACACGTGCGCACGCACACACACACACACACACACACACACACACACACGTATCTGTAAATTGCATAAATGTTCAATATGCAAATATAGGTATCTAGGTGAGTGACCTAGATTCATTGCTGCTCTCCTCTTAGGTGCACTTATTTCTCATTGAGTTTTCCCAGGCCACTCATTTAAGCACCTACGTTTAGGCTCCTGCTTTATAAATCTTGGCTGGGTGAGGCAGGAGGAAGGTGGTTCGGAGGTTTCTTTCTCCATAGGTCTCGATAATCCTCATTTAAATGGCCGTTAAGTTTTAATTTTCAAACAGGATGCGTGTGCAGTGGTTCTTATCCTGATGCGTTTTTTTTAATCACTTGGCTTCCATTGGTGCTAATGGGAGATATGAGACGACAACCTCACACAGTGTTTTAGGAAATTAAAAAAACTAAATCCTTTACTAAGTCTTGTGAATCTTCCATGTTGCAAAGGGAGAAACCCTGGTGCTGGAGATGCTCCCTCTCTGGAGAGTCATTTGGAAGGCTCTGAATCCTCAAAACTCTAGTGCATTGGGACCTGGAATTGTAAAGGAAAGAAACAAATTAGTTCTGGGCTTATTTTATAGTCCACAAAGTAAATCTGTTTCCTCTATTCTTCTCTGAAGGTGTCTTCTCCCCTTGGCCTCCAGACCCCTCTTTTAGTGGCTTCTACACCAGTAACTTCGCAGAGTGCCATTTTTAATGGGCAGGATTCCCTGGCTCACCTCTGATCTCTGCAGCACTAGTACAGATGCAGTCTTCTAATCAATGTAATTGAAGATCAGAGTTAATGAGGACCTCTGCGTCTGTGAAATCCCCCTAGTGATGCTGGGCTTCAGATGTTAGATAAGGAAATGATTGGGCTGAACTGAAAATCTATTTGGCTAATTAGATGATGCGTATACCCACAAGGCAATGAGGGGGGAAATACATTTCACAAATAAAGAAACATCAGATTTATTAAGAAAAGGGTTTTGGCAGGAATTCACTTCTAAATCATTGAGCTCTGGAGGGAGGAGTTCCTGTGTGAGAAGACTGCCCATAAGGGGAAGTGAGAAAGACAAGGTGGGGGGTGAGGGAACATCTTTTATTGGACCAACTTTGGTTGGTGAAAGAGACACGCTTTCGCGCTCCACAGAAATCCTCTTCAGGGGAAGTGGCACATGGAGCAGATTCATGCATCTTCACCCAAGAGAAATCAGGTGATGCATTTTGCTGCTGCTGTCTATGAATGTATATGGCCCTCATCTCCCTAGAATCTGGGGGCTTCAAAACACCACCCCACGAGATGGGGAAGTATTTGTCCCATTTTACAGACCAGGAGCTGGGGAATAAATTAAGCCCTTTGTCCAGGGTCACACAGGGAGTTTGGCAGAGTCAGGGAGTGAATCCAGGTTTTCTGAGTCCTAGGCTAGTGTCACATAAGCGGGACCTCTCCTCCTCTTCCAGGCAAATTCATACAGATGTGAGCCGAACGGCGGATTCAAGGTCTGTAGGCGGCTCTCGGTACTTCTCAGTGCTCCACTGTGGGTGGCTGTCAGGTTGTTCACTGAGCTGCTGCTGCTCTGGAGCATTGGAGCAGCCGGATTGTGGATGTGGACAGCAGCTCTGTGAGGCTGATTCAATGCAGTGAAGCCCCAGCTCTGAGTAATAATCCTCCCACTTGAGCTACCCCATCCCCTGATAAAATGAACGTGTTGACATCGAAGCAGCCATCTCCCTCCAGCAGGTCGGGTGGAAAGGAGCAAAACAGGGATGGAAAGGGCCAACTAACCAATTAAAGAGGAGAGTGGCGTCTACGTGTCATATGCTCCTTCCATTTCGTAGCCTCCAGAAGACCCTTTGTGTGAATATTCCTACATTGGGGCTCTGTGTGATTTGGGGAGTTGTTGAGGATCAAGGAGACACAGCAAGTTCCTAGCAGGAATACCTCTGGAAAACCAGGGGAAGATAACTCCGGAGTGTCACAGAGGAGCCTGCTCGGCACAGTTGCACCTGATGCACTGTACATGGGGTTAACAAGTTTGCTTTCTGCAAGTAGCACACGTGAGCCAAGCGGGAAGTGGGAAGAGGAGCTGCCTGGTAAGATGGCGATGATCTACCCACCCTGTGTGCGAACCATTAGGAGTCTTGTCTGAGGTGTCTGTCCTCTTCTTTTCTCATCCTCTCCAGCTGTCCTGAAGTGCATGGAGTCCTGATTACACCCGACTAACAGACTTCCCCTTTCCTGTTTTTCCCCCTACAGGAAGCAGTTTTGTTGTGAGCGAGGGAAGCTACCTGGACATCTCTGACTGGTTAAATCCAGCCAAGCTCTCCCTTTACTATCAGATTAACGCCACGTCCCCCTGGGTGAGAGATCTCTGTGGGCAGAGGACCACCGATGCCTGTGAGCAGCTGTGTGATCCGGAGACTGGTAAGTGGGAGGAGGCAGGCAAGAGTCTTGGGGAAGTGCTGGCAGTGTCTGTCTACATAATTTGGAGCAGACTCTGCTTGGTATTAAAAGCCTCTGTGCTGGTAGAGGTGCAGTCCTTTGTAACCTACGGACGATTGCTGTACCAGCCCTTCAGTCTTGAACTGATAGATACCGTCCTTCCACAAGGATGGAATTTAGCAATGATCTCTCCTGCTGCTCTCCAGCATGGAATTAGAAGGGGGGGGGGGGGACACGACTGTCTTTCCTAACTTCGAAATGGTCCATTTGTATTGTGTTAGTTCCTTGAGCTTCTGTCACGGACCAGGACCCCACTGTGCTAGACATCTCTCAGCTCCCCAGCGTGACACTGGGAAGGAGCGGAGTTGCTCTGCTACTGAGTTGTCCGTCGTCTGACTAGGCTTCCCCTTCAGAGTCTAGTCACATCATAACGCCAGGGTCACAATCCTGCTCGGAGGTGCTGTGCAAGCTGCAAGTCTTCGCAGTTGTGTTCTGTGCCCTCATGCCTCTCAGTGCAGCTGCGAGAAACTTGTCCCCAAAGCCTGTAATTAGTGAGGAATCGAAAAGACACCAACTGTACAGCCAGCAAAGAAAGGAAAGGAGTTAAAAAGAAAACATGAGCAGATAAACTCATGGCTGTGGTCAGCTGAAAGCTCCTTATCAGGTCACTTTCCATGGACACCTCCTTCAGTGCTGATGAGGAGGGAGCAGGGCCTTGCATGTGAAGCTGGCTCTGTGGCTGTGATTGTTTTTCTGATGAGACCCTTGGTGCCCTGTGCAGGGTTCAGGGAGGGCTGGAAGAGGCTCTGCATGGTAATATGAATGCTTCCTGGGCTGGGTGGAGGGAAGTGGCCTTCCCACAGATCAAACTGCCTGCCTGCAGCTGAATCTAAAAAGCATGCGGATGACCTTGCCTCCCAGAAGAGAAATGGCTTGAAAGAAAGAAGCATCAGACCTTCTCCTCCTCCTCACCCTTTCCCTCCTGTGCAGCAGGTAGTTCAGCCACTTTCAGGGAGAACCCAGCAGCAGGGTGGCATTACATGTTCAGGTTTCTGCTGGCTGGATTTGAAGAGGGACAGTTTATGGCTATGAAAGCCTTTCTGAGACTCCATCAGGCCCTGAAATACCCTCTTACCGCACAGCAGCCTACGGGGAAGAAAGCGGCTGCATTTTCAGCTCTTGCAGCACTTAAGGCTCTGAAAGCTTTCTCCCCGTGCCACTGTCTGAGTTCCAGCTGAGACAAAATCCCCCTCTTGGAGAAACCAGGCTGTCTCCCTTCCTGAGCAGGGTTGTTTCTGGCTGTCAACGAGGCTGATGCCATTTCTGTCCTTTCCATCTTTTTGCAAAGACCACAACAGGAGATGGTTGCACCGAAGACGACCCCTTTAGGAGAGCGTCTGCACGAGGATAGTGCTAATCTGTTCAGTAGCCGCATGAGGGCTGAATTTTAGTGGGGGTACTAGACCTTAGCTGCTGAGCACCTCATTAATAAAGGCACTTCTAGCGCTCTGCTATGGCAGTCAGACCATTTACGTTGGGGCTCTGGAGCAGGTCAATTCTGGATGTGGAAGAGCAGTTCTGTCAACTGACTGAGCCGTGAGCAGGACATAGGGTTGGGCTGAAGCTAAATGTATTTTGCTCTGATTTTCTTGGCTCCAGTCTCAGGTTGCCACCCCACACAGCTCAGGGGCAGTTGTGGCCATAGAGACACAAACACCATCTGGATTCTGGTAGATGCTTTACCCTGGTCCAGATAATGGGAGAGAGGCATCCCAAAAGCAAGGTGGGACTTGCAGTTATAAAACATCAGACACTTGAGTCATTTAAGGCTTGGTTGTGTTCTCAAGC
Source organism: Emydura macquarii macquarii (assembly GCF_026122565.2). Lineage (NCBI taxonomy): Eukaryota > Metazoa > Chordata > Testudines > Chelidae > Emydura > Emydura macquarii. Next base: position 14,812,535 of record NW_027130828.1, read on the forward strand.
ACTTGTCAAATATCTGTGCCCGTGAATAGCTTGGAGGAGATGTGTTTTATTCCCTTCTAAGTGTTTCTTTTTCTCAGGGCTTGTCTACACAGGGAAACTAACCAGCATTGTGATAGCAGGATAATATTTCCATTATAACTCTGCCGGTCAGTTTCCCTGTATAGACAAACCCTCAGTCTCACCTAGACTTCCAGAAAAAGGGGAAGAACCACCCCAGCAAGGAGGGCTGATATGTACATAGGAGCTTTTCCTCCAAATTTCCCAAAGCCCTTTGTAAATTATAGAGAGATCATTTCAGCTGCCAGTGAAGCGCAGTCACCTCTGGGGCGGGAGGCATCACAGTGTAACCACACCACAATTCAGAGACGAGAGAAAATAATTCTTCATCCAGCTGGAAGTGGGGGGGGAACCTATGAAGGCAGAATGCAATTACCCAGTCATAACAAGCCCTGCAGCTCCGCTTGCAAGCCCCGTGCTGTCCTTGACACTGAAAGGGCTGGTTTAATTCTCTCACGGTCTCTGCGGTGAGGGACGGACTGCTGCTAGCCACAGCTGTACAACAGCGGCATCCCATGTTTCTCTTGCTTGTGAGAACAGCTGGTTCCTCTTGCTGGCTGCCACATGCTTTAGCAGAGGATGGCAGAAGTCCGTCAGAGGGAATGGAGCAAGGCTTGCTCCGGATGTGCACAGCGATGCTATCCTCAGAGGGGCTCTGCATCTTTGACGTGCTGTATTCCACCTTCGCGGGCTGCCTTGCATCCTTCTGTAAAGAACATCCCACAGGCACATCCCAAAAGGAGCATCTATGCCTCCTTATGGAGTGCAGGGCAACATAAATCTGTGGGAGGGTGGGCCGAATGATTCAAGTGTCGGCCGTCCTGGACCTTGCTATATCACTGATCTGGTTGAGAAATAAATCAGTTAAAGGATCTTGGCAGAGACTTGCTGGCCATGATCTGCAGAAAGTGGATGAGCTCAGTCCTTGCCTATAACGTCAAGTCAAACCACAGGGAGGTTACGAAGACATGGGAACAGCTAGACCAGGAAAGCGAGAAAGCAGATCTGGCTAGGTGTCTGAGCACGGGACCTGCCATGAAGAAGAGTTCTATTCTTAAGCCTGTCATGCTGTTCTTGACTCACCCCTCTATGCTTCCGTATTGCAGCACATATGTTCTCTCTCCCCAGGGTCTTGGAAAATGTTGGTCGCAAGCACTGCATCACCTGGGCCCAGGGAAGGGAGTGCGGGATGGAGCAGCATTGATCTGAACCTGGATGTTCTTAACCTTGAGCTTAAAATCAAGCTCCTCTCTCCTGTTTTTCCCAGCAAGGAGAGATCCAGGGCAGAGATTGCAACACAGATTCCATTTTCCCTCCACGCCAGCTGATAAACAGGGACAGAGTGTTGCTGTCTGGGACACATTGGCCACGATTTTAAAATAGGACTAGTGATTTTGGCAGCCTAACTCTGAGACGCTGCAAAGTGACCGGCAGCTGAGGAAGTTCTGAACGCTCCCCCTCTAAAACCCTGGAGTACTGAGTGGGCCCCGCAAACGGAGTCCTTCAGAATCTCTAGGCACTGGTGACCCTCATGGCCAGTGTGTTTGTGATGTGGCTACTCGGCAGGGAAGGGCTAGGGAAGTGTTTCGGGAGGGGTGAGTGGGAGAAGAACCTGTTGATGGGTCAAAAAATTTTTTTAATGGTGTTTTATCATTTTGAGGGAGAAAGTTCTGCTGTGTAATATAAATTGTGTCTGATTTCCACCCTTTCAGCTGAGGGGTTTTATAAACTTGTTGGATCCCTAGTGATGCTTTGCTGGAGCCGCCCTGACCTGGTGCTCTCCAGGCTGGATAGGAGGTTGGTGGGGGTGTGGGAGCGGTCCTATGGCAATTGGTGGCTGAGGTCTAGATCAGGAAGGGGAATGTAGTGACAACCCTTTGCCTTTGTGTAGCATTTCTGCTCTGAGGATCTCAATGTGCTTCACAGGCATTCGTTGAGCCTCTTTCCTGCAAGGGAGCGTGGCATTGTCATTCCTGTTTTCCAGGTAGGTGACCTGAGACAGTGAGGGGAGGTGGGTTTGGCCCAAGGAGCTAGAGTGAATCGGTGACATAGCTGGGACTGGAATCCAGAACTCTTGCTGTAACCGTCTGATGAGGCCTGGGGCTGTGATAGAAAGGTAGCGCCCTGTGGTCAGTCCATGGCCCCTGGGGTTTCACAGCCATAAGCAGGGATAGGCCTCAGGCCCTTCTGCTCCAGAAGCACAGGCCTCTTCCATATGAGCTACGGGGGATCTCCTTCAGCTGTAGCAATGCTAGGGCTCTGTGACACATGTGAACAGGTCTGTCAGTCCGTGGAGAGCAGCAGTGCACTTACATACTAGCCATTGTTTTGAGTTGCTAATAGCTCTGTGGGGCAGGGACTGTCTTCTCCGTGTTTGTACAGTGCCCAGCACGATGGGCCATGACGACAGAACAAATAATACATAATTTGTCTCCTACTCCCAAGCTTTAGGATGCGCCAGGTTTTATAGGTTTGATTGCTGCCATCAAGCTGACTTTGGTAGGGAGGTGTGAGGGGTTTGCCTTCTCCTTTTCTGGGCTAATGCCACGTGGTACAACTGCAGTGGGGAATCAGGCTGTTTTTCAAAGGGCTTAAATTGAGAGTCCTTCCTTCGCCCCTCCAGATCCCTGGTTACTGTGTAGCCGTGAAATGCTGGTTGGCTTCAGTTCTGCCTGGAGCACACCAATAGTGCTTGATTGGGGCCCCTTTTTCTGGAAGTGAGTGCTGTCCACCCTACCATGACATTTACATGAATGAGAGCTGCTACAAAGATTACCGACAAGAAGGGGCAGTTCTCACTGGGCTCGGGCCTGGATTGCTGCCCTTTGCAAACTGAGGATAAAGAGGGATTGTGCTCTGCTGTGCTTTGGAGCTGAGTCTGCTCTCTCTGTCTCTGAGCTTTGTGTGCGCATGACAAAGCTGCTGCTTATACCACACACTATGGTGCCATCTCATAAAAGCAGTGAGGGGCCTTTTCACTAGCCTCCCTTGTCAGCGCCGGTTAAATTTATGAGGGCGTTCCCCCCCCCTTCTCTGTGGCATATGCAAATACCGATTTGTGTGTACAATTACCTGCTTTTTATGCATGCAACTGATTCGCTCTCACATGCTGTGGGCACAGCTTAGGAGACCTGCTGGAAAATGGGTCCCTTCGGGCCACTTGCTGAAGTGTTCAAATTTCGTGCTGGCAGACTTACCAGTGCGACAATATAAATGAGATGGAAAACTAACTTGGATTAGCTAGGGCACATGGTTTTTTTGCCCTCACAAATCAGCCTGGTAGACATGTACGTTTTATCATCTGCACTCATAGCTGATTGCACCCACAAACCTGTGGGCAGATTTGATTGAAGATTAAAAAAAAAAAAAAATTAGAGGTGGTGTTGAGGCCCCTCTTAAAAATTGGCAGTGAAACTGGCTTTCAGTGTCTTCAAAATGGATTACTTTGCCATCGAAGTCACAGATTATATTACCATCTGCAGCAAAACGGGAACTTGCTAGCAGGAGGCTCAGAAAAGTAATTTTTAAACATGTCCCGTTTAACTAACAAACAAGCAAACAAACACCCCTTTAGAGAATTTGGAGGTTGCATGGTTGAGCATATAAATCAGAAAATGCCACCCCCCCTCTCCTGCCAGCCTCCAGTGTGTATTAAAACTGTCCTTTGTTCCCAAGTAATGCCACAATTTAATATCATGTAGCTTTTCTGCAGTATCTAGTAATGTTTGGTTATCTTTGTATCCATTTGCTGTTTTCATTGTCATAATGGTCCTGCATCTTTGTTGACTTAAGATCTCATCAAATACAAGTCTTTCTCTCTAAGGTCTGTGTTTTAATAATGTGGTCAGGAACCATGCAATAGTTGATTTCTTTTCATCCAGCAGCACAGCTTGCCTTATGTGCAACTCAGCATATAAGGCAGTTAGCTCCCATGCTTATTTAGCTTCAGGCTTAAGTGATATAAGCAATCAAAATTCATGCACATAAGGGGCAGAGTTAAGGTTATCTGTGCTGCCTTTGATTTCTCATTTTCTACCATTTGCAGGTTTGACCATTCAATCGTTAACGTTCTCCTAATGGAATTTCTGAGTTTGAGTAAATTAAAAAGGATTCTGTCATGTGGAATATTTTTGCGCAGGCCTCACTAGACCAAAATACCTGATAAATCTTATGAGATCTGCAGGAGGTAACCTCTCTGCTATGAACCTTTAGGGGCTGTGCAGCTTTTACCCTAGAAGATAAAGAATGCATGAGATAGGACTCTGGCAGAGCCCTACCTCATTTGGTGTGTGTCTTCACAGAACCATTCACTGCTCAGGTAAGTTAGGTCCACATGCCTGCCAATGGTGGCCTGCCTTAGGTGTGCCCTTTCAGAGCTTAGCCAAAAAAAAAAAAAAAATCTGTGCAGAATGTAGGTCCCGATGCAATAAGACTTATGTACATCCTTAAAGTTAAGCACATGCTTAAGTGCTTTGATGAATCAGGACCATGAAAGGTGGCGCTCAATAGGACATAATCCTGGCAAATCAATGCCGGATTTCACAACAGTAAAAAATGCTTTTCAACCCTCTACCCCAGCTGTTTAAAGAACTGTACCACCCCACCCCCCAAAAAAAGTCTGGGGAAGGTGTTCTGAGGAAAGTGTTTTTCCTTTTTTTCGTTCTTAAATAACGAAACTGTGTTTACACAAACCTTCCTTCTTTCTTTCTTAAATCACCATTGGGCAGAGACCAGGCCTGGAAAACATCAACCCAGAAAGTTAGAAACGACTGAGAGCCGGCAGCTGGAATGAAAACAATGAAGCAATCTTTACTGCAGCCATCACTGCTGCCGTGATTATTAGTGAACGCAATTCAGCCTCTAGCTGGTGCTCGCATGGCCGGGAGCTCTCTGAAGACGGCACTCTTGGCCAGGGGCAGCTTTCCACTCGGCATTTAAATGATTTGTTAGGATCTCTTTCCGCCCCTTTGTGTTTAATGGTCTCTGAATCACCTCACCTGGCAGGGGGCACTGTGAGATCTTGCCACGCTGTTCTGTGGCAGCATAGTTAATTATTTGGCAGGGGTGGGGCTTGACTTTGGCATTTGGGAAGCCTATCAAGAAATCTTGGCGACATGCACGTTCCAGCCTGATCTCCAATGGGCTCTGCCTTCATTGCATTGCCCGGCATTGCTCCACCGGGTCTGGCAATTTAGCCACCACGTCAGGTAGACCTGCTCTGAGCAGGGTTAGGGGACACAATGATTACAACTCCAGCAGCTTGTCTGTGCTTCTGCCATTGTAGAACTGTACCAGTGACGGTTCTGACACAAAGGCCAGTGTGGAGACAGCCATTAGGTGGCCCACTGTCACAGAGCAGGGGTTCTCCTCCTTTCCCAAGCTGATCACTGAGCAACATGGATGGGCAAGTTGTTTCATGCACCCGTCCGTGATCCCTTCTGATGCTCATGACTCCTAGGCTGGGACCCCGTACAGTAGAGATACAGAACTGAGGATGGTGGGAAATTGTCCCCCTTACCACCTCCAGGGTTGGCTACCAGAGGAGCTGGTGGCCTCATGCTATAATCTTGGTATGTACTTGGGTGACTAGCCCATGCCCCTGCAGCCACAGTGCTATTGTTAGCAAGTTAGCTCACTCAGCGCTGGCTGAGGTGTAGCTACATGGGTTGCCCCGGCTGCAGTGTAGACACACCCTGTGAGTTACCCGATTCCAGTTAGCCTGGCCGGAGTGACAGTGACCACGTTGTGACACAACATGGGAGCGACTCAGTGCGATTGGATTAGCAATTGATGAGTTGCCACTTCAGCTGCTGTTACTAGCTCCAGCATCTGCAGCCCTGAAGCCAGGGCTGCTGACCCCAGTGCGGATAATTAAAATCTGCCTGGTTAAATCCCCCTAGTGGTTTCTGTTGGACAGGACATTCTTCTTCACCCCCTTTCCCCAATCTTCTGTATGGTTGCTGTGCGCTGCTCAACAGCTGCCTTATCGTCCCCCAGGGGTGGCTGCCTTTTAGTGCTTGGGAGAAGCTTTGACTACTTGTCTAGTTTCTGTGTTAATTTTAGCGTGTGAAGAAGGCATTTGAACCAGTCTCAGGATTGGAAGCAGCCCTGATCTCCCAGGCCAGCTTGTGGATAACTTCTGGGCCCTGAGAGTAGCTCCCTTGGCCCCCCTCTTGGCCACAGACCACCCTAAAGCAGGTGGGAAGAAGAGACAGGCCATGACCCTATCTCCCTCAGCACCAACCAAAGGCGTTTACAAGCTGCACAGTATCCATAAGGCAAAGGAATGCAGCAAGGACGTGTTCTCCATGCCTGCCCGGGGGCAGTGAGGACGAACGCACTGTATGTCCCGAAGTGCCTCCGGATGTTCGAGTGAGTGATGGTAGCGCCACGCTGCCCGTAGTGGAGGGCGGAGGCCAAAAGCCACAACAGAGCTCTTACGTGGACTTGCTCTACAGAGCATCTTCCGTGGGTCTCAGAACACGGCATGCCACGACAAGCTGTGTAGGTGTAATGAGCCCTCCTTTGTACAACAATGCAGCCACCTCGGGGCGGGACGCTGCGGCGCCGGCATGGAAAGGACAGAAAGTGAAGAATGCTGCATCCAGCTGAAATCGCGGGGGGTTGCGCAGGCAGCATCCGAACTGGATATTAACTCAGCTTGGGCCGCCGATCCCACGGCTGGAGAGTGGGGGGCAGGGGGACTGTCGGGGTGTTCCGAGGCCTGCATTAGCAGAGCCCCTTGGAACCTGTTTTCGTCAGTGAGGGTTCCTGCACTGGTAAAATGGGCGGGGGGAGGACAAAGAATACAGACCGAGGGCCTGCAGGGCTAAACCGTGAGCTTCCAATGGCAGGAAGGCGTGACAGGCTTTGAGCTGCCAATTTTACAGTTGCTCCAGGGTGTTGAATTAAGAAATTGTTTCTTTGACGTTCCGCCGGCAGCTCAGAAAGCTTCAGCTGTGGCTGAATCAATCCACAGATTCCTCTGGACACTTATGAAATTCTGAGGCCTCAACAGCTTCATTATTGGAGGGAAGCGACAGTGGCTGTTAGAGGAGCAGGTTGAGCCGCATCGATCTGTTCCCTGCTGCTTCTCTGGGCTTTCTGCTGCCCCGCTGTCATTCAGGGCTGATGGCCAAATTGCCATGGATTTCAATGGCCGTTGACGCCTGGACTGGGACGTGGGTTCTAGTCCTGGTTCTGGCACTGGCCTGCTGGATGACCTTAGGCAAGTCCCTTACCTTCTCTGTGCCTCAGTTTCCCCATCTCTAAAATGGGGATCAGGGCATTCTCCCCTTTGTAAAGTGCTTTGACCGCTACTGGTGAAACATGTCGTCTAAGAGCTAGATTATGGTGATGATCAGGCACACTCAGACCCATTTGGCGGTGAAGCAGGGTCTGGCGTGTGCCTGGGGGGAGGAGCAGTGTGGGCTGGGACTGCGATTGCGTTAGCATGCTGTGCCCTCTGGCCAGGCCAGGCCTCACTGCGATTGTCACAGTCTCAGCTAAGCAAGAGCCCACAGAATGGCCTTAACTCGCACAAGAGAAGGACTGTCCCAGATGCTTTCTGGGTGAGTGAGGGGCTGGCTGCTGGCATCCACCGGGGGCCTGTCCCCTCTGCAAGCAGCATTTCTGAATGATGGGGAGGGCAGCCCAGGCCACTTCGCACCTGCTGTTCCCATGTTCCATTTCCTTTCCCTGGCAGGAGATGTGGATTGCATTGCGCCCGTGCTCTTCAAACCTACCTGCACTCTGGCCTGGCCCAGGGAGTGCTTGTGCCAGGGTATGCCGGTGCTGGCAGCTTCCTCTTGTTCTAGCCTTGGAAGAAGGCGCTTTCTGTAGGTGTGGAGTGGGGCAGGGATTTCTGTGCTTGGAGCTGAGGAAGGAGCCCCAGGCTCCCAGAGCCCAGAAGGCCCTTTTCCTCTGCACCAGCGAAAGAGAGAGGGGCGCCGGCCCTGCATGTAGTCGAGGTCCCCTCCTCGTGCCGTAACAAAGAGCCTTATCCAAAAGTGATTGGAAGCGCAGTGATCCGTTCAATGCGAGCACAGACCGCGGCTGCCGCTCTCGGTCCAGATCCTATCGCTGTTGTTAAAGATAGCTCACCCAGAAAAAAAGGGCATCCTGCCCGCCTTTGTGCAGCATTGTAGCGAACAGTGGGGCAGTCAGCCATGCTCGGTCTGGGAAATGGGGGCACTGAAAGGGTCTGTCTGTGCACTAAATAATGCTCGACCTTGGCCCGCCAATTACAGCGGGGGCTTTCTCTCTCAAGGCATTCTCCCCCTCCTCCTCTCATTCTGCAGGAGAGGCAGGCAGTTAGAGGGAAGCAAGAGATGCTGTTAGGGGGCAGCTGTGCTGAAGATCTCCCCCCCCCCACACACACACTCCCGTTGTGGAGATGCCTGCAGATGACACACAAGAATGGGTCCTGTCTCCGCTTGGCCCTGCACGTGGTGGGCATGGCGGGGGAGGGGAGGACCCAGCTGGATCTGCTGGGTCAGAGCTGGCATCAGATGGGAACTGAGGGCTGCAGGGGCATGGCCTATTTTATTTCCAGCTCTGCTTCCTGGCTGGCTCATTGGCCAGGCAAAGTTCTTTGCTGGGGCTGATGCATTCCCCCCTTCTGCCCGCGCATGCATGCTAAAGCACCTTCTTTTTGAATTTCCTCTCATGCCCAACCTGGAGCTGACTCAAAGAGCCAGGGTCAGACTGCAGCAATAAGGGGTAGCTGCTTTGCTTCAAGCATCACAAGGACATTGGCTGGAATAGACACTCCTGGAGAGAAGAGAGTGTGTGTGAATGCAAAAAATACGTACATCAAGCCATGCGGGAAGGAGAGAGGGACTCCAGTTTCTTGGCTTAGAGGAGAAAATTGGGGCAAGATCTTAGAAAAGATCCACAGGTCAGTAGGTGAGGTGGCATACCTCAGCCAGGGGTGGGCACCACACTTTAAAAAAGATGTGAATAAAGCCCAGAGGAAAGCAACAAAAATGATCAGAGGTTTGGAAAAGCTGACGTGTGAGGAAAGGGTTGAACGTGCTTAGTCTGGAGAAGAGACGGCTGAAGGGGACCTGGTAAGTCTTCAGATGTGTAAAAGGTTGTTACAATGAGGCCGGTGATCAATTGTTCTTCGTGTCCCCTGAAGGTACCTTATCTCTTATCACCTCTTAATTTCCCCGCCCCTGCTCCCCAAGAGGGAGGAGACTTTGGGATGGCAGCATCTGCTCCCTCCTCTGAGCAATGTAGACACAGCAGTGGTCCTCTGTGCACCAGGGTCAAGCTCATTCGTTGCATGCGGGAGGTCCAAGCGTTGCTGAATAAGGAGGGGTGGGTGGATTGCTTTCCATGTCGCTCAGAGGCTGGCTGGTGGTCCGAGCCATGCAGTGCAGCTGCTGCGGAGGGGACATACCAGCTCTGAGAGCTGCCTTGGAACTTGACCCTCCCATGTTCAGCTGAGAGGCAGAGATGGTGCTGAGGTGACTGGGGACCCTCTGCTGCCCCAGCTGTACTGGAGAGCGTTAGCAAGGGCTAGAGAAATGGGCTGTGAGCCAGTAAAGAGACAAATGAGGCAGAGGGGCAGGTGAGAATGCAAGTGCCCGCCTGGGGGGGCAGAAAGTGAAAACAACATGGCAACGGGGTCTGCAGGAAAGAGATGGGGGAAGCGTGGCTGCTGGGTGATTCTGAGGGAAAAGGAGATTGCCGTCAGGATTAGCACCTGTCCCTCCCTCCTTGGGAACATCTGGAAGCAGGTCTCTCACTGCCCAGCTGTCCTCCCCAGCCCCCCGCCTGTGCTCAACTGCCAGCTCTTCATGGAGTGACAAACTTTGAAGAGGCTGAGCCTCCTAGTTCTCAGGGCACTGGGAACCTGCCATTCGGCGCGAGATCAGGACTTGGCCTGGAAAGTCTTGCTGATGTCTGTCTGCACTGTGCTGGGGCGGGACGTGTGCAGGCCGTGTGCACCCGGCAGGGCCAGGTCTCTGTAGCCCAGTGTTTCTCAACGACCAGTCCATGGACCTGCGCCAGTCCCTGAGATCTCCCCGTCACAGTTTAAGAAGGCAACAAGCCGATCTCTGGTAGCAAAAAGGTTGAGAAACACTGCTGTGGCCTTCTGTGTGCCCAGCAGAGACTGCAGCTGATGACTTGTCCCCGGAGGACTCTGCATGAAACGTAGTGGTCTGGTTTGGCAGCGGTTCAGCTTGCCTTCGAGGGGCTTCACCGCCTTCCCAGCCCTGCGGCTCCCCCTCCAAATAAAGCCCCTTGGATGCTGTGAGAACCACCACACTCCATTTCTAGGTATGTCAGCCTTTGCGTAGCCAACAGGTCACTGCGCTGGTTCTTTGCTCCCAATATATTCTGATAAAATAGCGACTCAGTGGGTATTTTCTCCTCTGCAAGGGAGGTCCTTCTCCTTAGAACGTGGGTGAACTGTAACCTGCCAACCTAACTGAATCTGCGATATCTTGGCTGACTCGCCAGGGAGCGAAATGGGGACTCCAGAGCCAAAAGCATGGAGCTAACGGGCCAGCCCTCCTCTGCTGGGACTGTGCAGTGGGCTGGACCTCAGAGCCTGGCCTCCAGCCCTCGCAGGAATGTCCGTTTTTAGCCCGGCAGCTCAAGCTCCATAAGCCTGAGTCAGTTGACCCAGGCTCTGAGACTTGCTGCCGTGGGTGCTTTTTGCGGTGTAGACATGCACTTACAGACTCATCACCTCTGTGTATTAGGCACAGGAGGGAGGACCTGTAACAGGGGCTCACAAATGCAATGGAGGTCGTATATTCACAGCTATGTATGTATGTGCCATCAGGTTGTGATATAGGGGCGTTGGAACAACTGATATGGTAGGAGTGCTGAGAGCCATTGAACCAAACTGTAAACCCTGTATATGATGGAAACCACTTCAAGCCAGGGGGTGCAGTAGCACCCCTAGTTCCAGCACCTATCGTGTGATATCTAATGAGCCTCAAAGTGCTTTATAAATGCTAACTAATTTGATCTCCTCACAAGAAGAGCTGCCCAGAATGTTTGTAACTAAACCCGAAGCTACATGCAACTTGTTGCTCTCTAGTTTTGTCCTTGACTCGAAACTCTCATCAAGTTTATGAGCCTAATCCAGGCTTTGAGTGATCTTGAGTTGGCTGATCACCTTGACTTCGTTCTAGCTATGCAAAAACCGGCACCTCCAGCTGAGTTTTTCTCAACAGCTTGTTTGCGTCTGAAGGGCAAAGAATACATGTTCTTTCCAAAGGGAAACTTGAGGTGCAGGTCACTGCCTCCCCACATGGGGAATGGATTTAAAGCAAAGTTCTCTCCAACCTCCTGTGATCAGCTCTGCTCACAATGTACCTACAACGGTGGCGTTATCTCAGCTTCACAGATGGAGGAGCTGAGGCATGGAGGGCCAGTTTTTCAAAGGTGTTTCGGTGCCTAAAGATGCGGTAGTTGTCTACTGGGATTTTCAAGGCACATAACTCCCATGGATGTCAGTGGGAGATAGGTGCCTAACCAGCTTGCATCTTCAGGCATCTCACTGCCTGTGTAACTCCAGCCCAGAGAGGTGAGCAGCCTGATTGTCAAGAGTTCAGCGCCACCAGCTCCGACTGTTGTGACACTTAGCGTTTAACACCCAGTGTGCTCATCTCTTTTGAAAATCCAGCCACACGTGGCTTCTCAGGCCTTGCTACCCGTCAGACAGATAGAACCGCGGTGGCCTTATTTCTGAGCCCTGGGTCTCCCCGACCGTATGTCTCCGCTGTCTGAAGTGGGTTTAATATCCGGATGGGAAGGGAAGCCGGTGGTGCCACTTGCCATTTTACTTTACTGAAATAAACCTTCCAGTAAACCCTCAAGCGCAAGCCTGAGCTGTTGGAATTCTGGGAACCAAGTCAATACAATCAATATTGCCGCCTGCTGTTGCGAATAGTTAACAGACTGGAGGACAAAATAAACCCCTCTGCCACCGTGGCCTCCACTTTAATCAAAGGCACCAGCCGCAGCTGCCTTGGTGCCAGCCCTTGGAAGACAGGTCTGTTCCAGCCCTATGGCTCCATAGAGGGCATCTCAGTGGGTGCTCGCCAGCTTCAGTGCTCGTAAGGGCAGGGACAGAAGCCGAGGGTGGGGAACAGGCTGACATCCCCGCTTCCCCACAGCTCTGCTTTGCAAGCACTTTGAGATGCCTCTCATTTACAGAACACGAATTTGTTATGTAATAAGCACCAGGAATTAATGATCCACGCAGCCACTGAGAAAACTTGCATGCTAAGCACTCTAGGAAAAATAATTGGTTTTCGATCGATGCTTCCATTGGTACACGAGAAGAAAACCCCTCCACCTCGTCCCGGGGCAGGCAGGCTCGTCCTTGGTGTCTGAGCTCCCGCAGGAGACAGCACAGCCTCTCCTCGTCCCTAAGTCCCTTTCCCTTTGGAGAGGTAGTGCTTCCACTGCTCATTATGAATCATGAGGTTAGCAGCTTCTGGCAGATCGTAAATCAGTACTCTGGAGTCAGCAGGACAAATCCCAGGACATTTAATCTTTAATATTAGACGTGTTTAAAATGGTGAATATTTCATGAAGGTTCTGTTGCATTTTAGCACATCATTAGCTGTCTGCTCCCCCCCACACCCCCATGCAGTCTGTTATCCTTACTGCCTTTACAGCTGAACCCCTGTTTCCTTCCCTCTGTCAATAAAGCTCCTACCTCAATCCCCTTAAGTCATTTTAAGGTCTTTCTTAGGACCCAAAGAAAGCCTGGGTATTCATCAGTCTGTGTTAACTCTCTGGAGTATCTATCCTCCAGCCCTGCCACAACACCTTTCCTTCATTCTGGCCATGGCAGGACGGGGGCCGAGAGAACGCAAGGATAGGATTTTCTTTGAACAATCCCTCCACCCCCCACACACTCTGCCTGTGTTTAAAACTTAGTCCGATGCTCTGTCAAGTGAAGACAGGAGCTGAAGGGAGAAAGGAAAGGACGGGGTTGAAAAGAAATCAACAAAAGCTTTTAACGGCGACTATATGTGCAAATCCAATTAATCTTTTATTTCGCCCTCTCTCTCGCTCCGGGATATGTATTTCTACCGAACAAAGAATCAATCTGGGCCAAGTGTAGCTAGGTCTCTGGTGTGGAAAAATCATGATGCCGCTGCTAATGTTGTCAGGATGGGAATGGGGTTGGGGAATTCAGAGAATGAGACCTTCAGGACTCGGAAAAGGAGCAGAGAGAGGTTAGATGCAGAAGGAAGAGGTAGAATACAGCAATAGATCAAAAAAAGACCATTGCTACCATTGTGTACTCTTCGTGGGAGGTGGAAAACTGGGCAAGGACCAGGACCACTGGCTCCATCCGTGCACCCATGACGGGCATGAAGCTTTGCAGCGAGAGAAGGACTTCAGGAGAGTTTACATTAGAAACATGCCATGGTCCAGGAGATTGGGGAGGGTGGGGGAGAGATGGTTCAGGATTGCTGCTTACCCTTATCCAGTCAAGCGGCTGGTGTGAATCCAGCGCAGATCAGGAGGTGATTAGAGGCCGCTACCACCTGTGGGGTGGAATGCCAGTCTTGATTGTGAACTGAATTGGTCACAAACCAGCCCCGGGTGCACAGATGTGTGTGACCCTAATTGGCATCCAGTTGCAACCTGCTGACAGGGCCAAGACTGGCCCTTGGAGATGGTCTCTGCACTCAAAGGCCATGGTGGACTCTCCACAAGAGCGAGGCCCACTGCTTGGGGCAGGTTATCCTGTTCTGTGGCCAAACAAGACCTCAGTCTCTGAGGCTGACAGCCCAGCATCTTTCACTCACAGTGAGTTCATTTAGGATCAACTTCTGCAGTCCTTCCTTGGGGAAAGTCGCTAAGAGGTTTTGCCTGCTTAAGAGACTGGGACTTTACCCATCGGGGAGGAGTATTTCATTCCACTCTTCTTCTTAGGCCTGAGCCGCACCTTGAACGCCTCGCTGCAGCCCTGCTGAAAGCCAGCAAACTGCTGTCTCCAACGCATCTGGAGCAGTGAGGAGATGCGAGACGCAAGCTGAACAGGTTCTGAGCACCCTTAGTTCCCAGTGATTTCAGTGTGAGCTGAGGATGCTCAGCACCTTGCAGGATTGGACCTGAGGTGCTGCTAATTGCCTGGACTGTGTCTCATGCAGAATGATCAGGACCGAACCCCACCAACAGCTCTCATCTCTACCCCCTTCCCCTTCTGTTACGTGCTGCAGCTCCACGTAAAGCAGGACCAGACAGAAGGCTACTCTTTGTGGGACCTAGCCCAGACCAGAGAAGCTGCAGGGGGTCTCTCTCTCCCACGCTTACCCTAACATGGAGGGAGATTCCAGGGCAGGGTGTGGATGGAAGGGGTGGGATGTGACAGCTGTGGATGAACAGGGAGATGAAGGATGGTGTGGGAGAGCAAGATACAGCAACTCCTGCTGAGTTCGCTGCAGACAGACGTTGAATCTCTCTCCTTTCCCTTTTAGGCGAGTGCAGCTGTCATGAAGGCTACGCCCCTGACCCAGTGCATCGGCATCTGTGTGTACGCAGTGACTGGGGACACAGTGAAGGGTGAGTTAAAGGGCACTGTTAAAGTGGGCAATCACCCCTAGAGGGCCCCCAGGGGTCAAGGCTGGCATATCATCCCCCACGCCGCCTGTTGGTCCGGTGCAGAACCATGGTTACATCCCTGCCTCAGTTTCCCCTAATGGGCTTTTCGTGAGTTCAGTGAGGCTTTCATGTAGTGAAGAGGGCCCCTTCAGAGATCTAATTTATTTAACTAAAGGTTGAATGTGGCAGACAAGCAAGCCTTCAGCCCAGCTGCCTAGCTGGGGGAGCGGCAAATTAACTTTAATCTGCCTGCCTCACTCAAGTCCATCCACCTCCTCTGTCCAGGCTCCTTGCCAGTGAGGCCCTCTCAAACCAAGACCCTCTTCTGGAGTTTGGCCTCTTGCCATCAGCTAGGGAAGGGCTCCTGGTCTGGGCTCAGGGTCCCCATAGAGCTGCAACTCTTCTCCGGATCTGGGTTTGGCACTGGCGGCACCCCCCGGTAGGAACATCTTCCCTCCAGCGCTACCTTTCCTCAGCTCCCTTTCCTGGCGAGCTCCCTAATCCGGTCCCCTGAGAAGTCCCGCTCCTTTGCAGCTTCTCATCTTCGGGGACTTGCTGACTGAGCCCTCCTAGCCCTTTATTAAGCCCAGGTGTTCCTTAGCTAATTCACGGCTGCCTGGGCAATTAACTTCTCAGAGGTGGATCCGGCATGGTTTGTTCTCCTTAGCAGAGCCTGTCACAGCTAGTCTAGGCTCCAGACCCCGTCAGGGAGTCAGGCCCCCTGTGACAGGTGCTGTGACCCATTGATTTAAGGATGGGGAAGACAGAGCTTTACCTTTCTCCCAGGCCCTGTGTCTTGCCTCCAGGAGCCCATCTACAAATTCCTGATGTGTAGAGTTGGCTCTAGACTCCCCACTTACATCACTTGTCCCCGGGTGTTCACGTTTCCTTGCCGATTGACAAGCTGTGCTCTCTTTCCCTCTCTGTCTCTCAGGCCTTGGCCCTACACAACACTGGAAAGGGGCTACGACTTGGTCACAGGAGAGCAAGCGCCGGAGAAGATACTCAGGTAAGCCGTGTGACTGCGCCGTCTGTCCATTTGGAGGCAGGGCCCCTGGCTGCCAGGGCACATTGGGTCTATTTGGGGACTGCTCCAGCAGGCCTCGCAGTCACTAGCTCCTGCCGCCATCTTGTTCTGCCTGTGCTGCACTGACCCCGTTCGTATTCAATGAGTTCGGAAGACCTGTTCACCTCCTTAAGGAGGGAAGGGCTTTACTCTCTGCTCACTGTCCCCTTTGGGCCAGGAAGCAATCAAGAGGAAAGTGTGACATTCCCAGTCATCCACTCTGTCCTCCAGATTCAGAAGGGCCAGTTCACCTACTTGTGCTCGGTCTGTCCTTCTACCCCTCTCCTTGCTCTCACCTGTTGTGGCTCCATTCGCCAGTGTTGGCTTTCTGGAGCAAGATACCAAGAGGCTCCACAGTCCATCCCACTATGCAATCAAACGAGTCTCCAGTGCCATAACCTCCTGATGTTCAGATACCTAAGAGGGACCCGGCACTTGCCCTGTATATCATGTGCTTACGTGACACTCTTGCCTCTCTGCCAGGTCCACTTACAGTTTGGGTCAGGGTCTCTGGCTGCCCGTCAGTAAGAGTTTTGTGGTGCCGCCGGTGGAGCTTTCCATCAATCCTCTTGCCAGCTGCAAGACAGACGTCCTGGTGACGGAAGACCCGGCAGACGTCAGGTAGGGGACCAAACTTTCTTGCAGAGACGACTCTCAGACTCCTTGTTAGAAGCTGAAATGCAGTACCCCTCTGTTGGGATATCTTCCCCTCTCCAGACGGGTACTTTCTCCTGGGCTGAGTGCTGCTTTGAATACTTCAAAAGGATTTTTCCCAGCATGGTGCATGGCTGGTAATGAACCTGTGTTGCTGTTGGGCAGTCTCCCTGCCATTGGCAATCCTGCCACGAGTCGGTTTCTTGATGGAGAATGTGTTTTCCACGCCCGTGTCTTCTCCAAACCCTCTGTACATGCTTGAGTCAATAGAGAGCCACCTACATTGATCCGCATGCCACCCTCTGTGAAGAGCAGATGGATGTAGCTTCTTCAGATGGGAAGATGCCTGCAAGGAAGCTGTTAGGGTGTCTAGTTCTTATGAATTTAGGGCTGGCCCACAAATACAATTGCTCAGGTTTTAACTAAAGGTGTGTTTTTAAATCCACGCGGCTAAATTGGTGCAAACGCTGGGTGGAGGTTCTTAAACTGATTGAAACCTGGCTTATGCTGGCATAGCTTACATCAAAGCGTTTGCCGGTGCAAGTTACATGAGAATAAGGGGTCAGGAGCTCAAGTGGGCAGCAGGAGTCATGTGCTCTTATGCGTCACTATGACGCGCACAGGCAGGTAAGTCAGTGGTCTTTTCAAGGCCCGGCTTGGCAAACAGATTATTCCTCTTTCAGAAATGCTCAGATAAATGCCAACAGATCTGAGTCTGGGAGGCAGGTCTCCTGGCTATCAGAGACTAGGCGCTGGCTCCAGGCAGAGGTAGAGGATTGGCAGTCACGTACTCCTACACAGGCATGCACGCAGCCCCCCGCAGTTGGGGTCAAGGCCAGTCCCTAGTGAACAGCACCCACCTCACCTTGTCTTATTTTCATGCATTTTTCTCCTGTGCTTCTCTTTAAACTTGGTGGATTTTACTTGGCTTTCTTGGCTTGGGCTCACTCTATTCCCCAGACTTGGTAATAGTCTAGTTTTGAAGCTGGATCTAAGGGGAACCTGGGCTGGGTGAGGGAGAAGGCTGGGAAGCAGAGGGGTTCTGTGGTTGTAAGTGTTACCTTGGATAAGCCATTTGTTCACTTTGTGCCAGAGGGAAAATCAAGAAGGCAGGGCCTCAGTGAGACCAGAGCTTGTCCCTGAGCGGAGCTGTCAGCTGAATTGGTTTAACTCGGGTGCAGGGTGCTCCTCGCCCCACCTGCAATGTGAGGGTTTAGCTATGCTGCCCTCTTAGATAGGAAAGTGTGGGCTCCCCTTCTTGTACCCCTCCCCTCAACCATCATGAGTCTCCCAAATCAATCAAGCTAGTCTGGTTCTACCAAGACCTCAGGCTCTTTTTTTTCCCCCTGGAAAGACTTTCTCCCTTTCCCCATGAATGTGAGACCTCACTTCTCTGCCCCATGTATCCTCACGTGTGTTGCAGCTCTACCCTATGGACGCTGAGGCATCCATCCACTGGACAGCAAGGGTCAAGGTCAGGTGTGCATCCTCTCTTCCTTCAGCCACAAGCTAGGCACAAACCCAACCTTAGGAGAGCCATCCTGTCTAGTGTTCTGAGCAACAAACTGTGAGTCAGGACTCCTGGGCTCCATTATTTTGTCTTGTTCTCTCTACCAACTAGCCTGCCTCTCCAATAGTCTTCTTCGCTCCTTCTTTCTCTTTGCTTCTTATATATAGGACATCCTCCCTAGTTGTACAAACTGGTTTGTAAAGGCACCACTCTCCCCTTCAAATCCCTCTCGAAGGTCCACTTTGACCGTGACACATACAAGGCATAACAACCCTCTGATGTATCCATTGCTAGCTGTCTGTCTCGGCGGTGTGTGTCTTGCCCAAGGTCATGCAAGAAGTCTGTGGCAGAGCCAGAAGGCCAGCCCAAGAACTCCTGGCTCTCCATTCTATGCTTTAGTTACTGGACTCGCTTTCCCTACAACATAATATATCGCAGCGTTGCAGGGCTGTTGTGAGCGTTGCTCACTTTGTATCAAGCACTTTGTGGGGCGCGGTGAAAGGCGCTGGGGAAGATGAACATGTTCTTGCATTCCAGCGCGTCTAGCCAGGAGAATATTGTGTCTCTCCACCTCCAATTTTAGTTCAAGCTATTTTAATAGAAGTAAAGTCTATTAAGCTCAGTTTTCTCTTGGCTGCAGTAAATCTCTTCAAACACTGATCCCTATGGGGGATTCCTGGAATTACTTGCCACTGGGGAGGGGGTGGAAGAGCAAGCCGTGGGGATGCTTCAGGAGTTGAGAATGTCACTAGTTCCCTGGGAAATTAAACTTGAATCTAGAATTGTGGATAAAAATATTGGAGTGACCCAGGTAGAATAAAGGGAGAGGAGTTCACTGAGCCTGACTCTTGCATGAAGGCGATGCTAAATTATTAAAACTTTAATAAACGTAATAATAAATATTTGATGTTGAATTATGGAAGTTTTCACAGATACAGTGGAAACCGGAAAAATGATCTATTATATCTGCATTAGAACTTAAACACTTCTCAAACGGGGATCAGGCTGTCAGCTCTGGGTCCCAGATACCCTGTGATGGATGGCAGCCAGGGTGATGCGAGCGGAGCTTGGTGCTGCAAGTTCACTAATGCAGTAACCGATGGAGTGCAATCGCATTCCAGTGCTGGAGGTTCGCTGCAATGCTGGGAACAGGCGACGTAGTTACATCCCCTGCTAAGAAGGCTGGATGCTGTCCTAGCTCACTATTGGAAGCTCTCTTGTAATGAGGAAGCTGCTTTGAAAGCTTAGCTGTCTGGGAAATAATCAAACATGTTTTCCCAATTCCTTCACTTTGTCCTTGTGCCAGACTTGCATGTCTACACTTGGAGCAAGGGTGGGGGAGGGGCGGGGGCGGGAGAGGGGGTGATGTACTTGGCGAAGATGTACTTGGCTAGCGCTCAGAGCTAGCACACTACAAATAGCAATGCAGCATGGGCAGTGGTGAGCTAGCTGTCCTGAGTACAAACCCGCCTGGACCCTATGGTCAGAGGAGATGCATGGGGCAGGGAGAGGGAATGTGGGGTCATGTACCCCGCCCAGATTTGCTGCTGGACCTGTACTGAACATGCTCAGTAACACTGCTGAAGCCAGCTGCTCTCCCTCTGACACCCCCCCTTAAGGGCCGGCCACGGGTCCTCTCTTCCCGTGGGTATGTACTAGGGAGAGCTAGCCCGTGCTGCCACTCGACGCTGCCTGTGCTACCGTGGCTACACGACTACTTTTAGTGTGCTAGTTCAGTGACAGCTAGCACGAGTCTGTGTGTGTAAATTGGGAATTACACCCCAACTCCAAGGGTGATAGCCCGTGAGGGGAGATACCGAACCTGTCACTCAGGGCTGTAATTCCCCAGTACAGACCTGTAAGGTACAACCTGGCATTAGAGGCTTCTGGGCATTGTACTGTAATATAGTAAGCGTACAACAGCTGTGTCTCTGTCCTTGGCGTTTCCCATTGCAGCGCTGCAAGACGGGGGTAGGAATGCAGTCATGTCTCTGGATTGCAATTTCCCATTTATTGTGTTGGAATGCACAAGCATTAATGTAGTCACATCTCAGCACCAGGGCTTCACCTATTCGTTGCTGAAATGCATTAACTGTAATGCAGCTGGGTCTTGGTGCTTGGAGAGGTTCCCATTTGCTGTACTGTAATACGGTGGCGGTAATGCAGTCATGTATTTCTTTTATGTCCTTGATAACAAATGTGTCACATTCCTTCAGACCTTTCATTAGTCTGTCCCCTTTGGCTCAGGGGTCACTCATCTCTAAGAGTTTAATGGAGGGAAATTGCAAGGGGGCTAGTTTTGAAAAAGCATATGAAGTCTTTACAACTCTGAGGGTAAAGGTCTGAGCGTGGCTTTATGTTTTTATGAAGACACTGGAGAGTGTGTAAAGAATAGATGGAGATCTGCTTTTCAGCGACTCTTCAGTGAAGTGCTGACTCCCGCTTCCTGTCCTCGTGCAGAGGGAACGCTACTCATTTGCCCCTCTGCTGAATAGCACGGCAAGAGAGTCAGCTGCACGTCCCAGCTGGTTGCTGCAGCTCTTGTAAAGGGACGTAGAGAGCTCAATGGCTTTGCTTCAGTAGGCCTGGGTTCAAGTCATGACTAGAGAAGCTGTTATCATAGAAGTTAGAGCGGGGAAGGACTATACGTTCGTTTAGTCCCATCTCTTTGGCAATGCAGGATCGTTCCCTGTGTTACATTTTCTACCGGAGATGAGCTGGGATGTAACTTTGCATGCCTCGCTTACAATGGTGTACTGCTCTAATTATGTGCACTATAAATTAGACACTTGCCTTCTCTTATGGTTAATGAAACTTGCATGTATAATGAATATACTTGCATATATAATTAATCAGAGACTGTATTAAGTGTTCCCTCCTTAGCCACACAGTATGATCCAATGCATGATGAACATGTCAGTCTCATGTCTTTGCATGGCCATGCACAGATTAGAATCTTTGTTATTGAGCATTTGGCCTGGTGCATCATGGGGCTACTCACCTAGCTCTGAAGCATCTGGCATTGCTAGAAGCGGAACAGCTGACTTGATGGACTCTTCCAGCTTCCTCTCCTCTGGTGCTATCATCCATCAGTATTTGGCCCCCTTTCTTAAAAGACACCTCTTCATTTCCTTCTCAGCCCCATCTCTGTGCTTTTTCCCATGTTACCCGTGGGAATGAACTGACCTCCCAGAACTGGCTTGCAAACCACATCTGTCCCTGTGCTGCAAGTTCATAATATCCAAACCCTTCTTCCTCACTTGGTGTCTCCCGGCGTGCATTGCCGCCTTGGTCTGTACCAGCATGGTCTGCTGGGGCAGGGACTTTCTGTAGTGTTATGTATTGTGCAGCACCCTGCATGTTAGCAGTTCATTGTGTACCTGGAAAGCCTCGCACTCCCAGTGTCATGTCTCCACTGAATCCCCCTGGCTTCAGTGTTTAAGCAGACCTGTGGTTGGTAATAAAGGTGTGCAGTACTGGGTCAGCAGGAGGTATATACAGTCATAGAAATGTAGGGCTGAAAGGGACCTCAAGAGATCATCTAGTGCAGCCCTATGCACTGCAGCAGGACCAAGTCAACCTAGACCATCCCTGACGGAGGTTTGTCTAAACTGTTCTTAACAACCCAATGATGAGGATTCCACAACCTCCCTGGGAAGCCTGTTCTACTGTTTAACTATCACTATTAGGAAAAAGATTATAGCTTTATCTAACCTAAATCCCCCTTCCTAAAGATTAAGCTGATTGCTTTTTACTTTCAGTGGACATGGAGAACTATTGTTCTCTTTCATTTTTATAACAGCCCATAACACATTTAAAGGCTGTTATCAGGCTTCTCACCCCACATCTTCTTTTTTCAAGTTTGAACATGCCCAGGTTTTTTTTTTTTTTAAACCTTTCCTCACAGATCAGGCTGTTTAACATTTTTGTTGCTCTCCTCTGGACTCTTCAATTTGTCCACGTCTTCCCTAAAGTGTGATGCCCAGGACTGGACACATCACTCCAACTGAAGCCTCACCAGAGCTGAGTAGAGCAGGACAGTTACCTCCCGTGTCTAGCATATGACACACCTGTTAATACATCCCAGAATGATATTAGCCTTTTTCACAACTACATCACATGGTTGGCCCATATTCAATTTGTGATCCACTCCAATCCCTAGATTCTTTTCAGTAGTACTGCCACCTAGCCAATTATTCCCCATCTTGTATTCATGCCTTTGCTTTTTCCTTTCTCGGTGTAGTACTTCATTAATTTTCATCTCATTTATTGTAGACCAATTCTCCAATTTTTGAGGTTGTTTTGAATTCTAATCCTGTCCTCCCAAGTGCTTGGTGTCATCCACAAATGTTTTGAGTATATTCTCCCCTCCATTATCCAAGTCATTAATAAAAATATTGAATAGTACTTGTCCCACCCAGAACAGACCTCTGCAGGACCCCACCAGATACGCCCTTCCAGTTTGACATATGTAAACGATGCTGACAGATCAGTAGTAGTAGTGGAAAGTGGAACAATTAGTGGGAACTTGGAAGTGGAATCTAGAAAATGGGGAGCTGCAGTGAGCGCTGGTAATAGATGAGCAGAGACTGCATGACTAAGGTGATTGAGAAAGGGGAGATCCTTTCACCTCTATTATCAGTTCAAATCCAGCCCAGCTATAGTGACCAAACATCGGTATAGGTGAGGGCTATGTGTGATTTGTGTGGATTAGTGGGTGGGTTGTCTCAGCCCAGAATTTACCAGGCAATTGCCCACATCAAAAAACCAACCATAATTAACTTTATTGCTGACAGTCTGGCCAGAGGGGCTCGAGGATTGAGTGGGCCGTAGTGCCTGAACTCTCCTTTTACCCTTCAATGGTCTCTTTGGAATCTGCACTTAGACACATGGGTGGGTAAATGAGATGGGGAGTCCAGCACCTTCGGCTAGCGGTGCTGTTCTTGTTGAAGAATCCGCTCTCACACCTCCTTTCACACCTGCTGATTGCCTGGGCTCATTTTTGTATGTGCTCCCCTCTCCAAAACGGGGGTTTCACGCACTCCTGCTTTGTCACCAATTCCAAAGAAAAGTTTATAATTTAGCCCGAGCAGACATAAATCACAGGAGCAGAGCCTCAGCTGCCAGCTGACATGACTTATGGCTCTATTGTTATGGCAACCATAGAAACAAATAAAAGCCCTGCCTTTGCTTGACAAGTCTTTGAGGTGCCCTGATGGAGAGCAAGTGTTCAGCGGAAGAATGAATTCTCTTGAACTCACTGTCGATTCATCTTCATTTGGCTCCCAAGTGAGCCCCTTTGCTCTCTGAGTTCTTTGGCAAATCAACAGGTTTATTTTCCTTCTCTCGCCACTGCACATGCTTCTTCCTTTCAGCAGCATGACAGAGAGGAAGCTCTGTCTGCCATCTCTGAACTTACCCGGCGGCACAGGGTGAGCGCTGCAGGAATACGTGCTGTCTGACACCTAGAAGAGCACTTGGGCTTTATACCCCACAAATTCTATCCCTGGCTCAGTCTCGATCCCTGTCCTATTGAGTGACCTTGGAGCTAGTGGTTTAGGGCAGTGTTTGTCAAGGACAGGTCTGTAGACCGGTGCCGGTCCATAGCAGCTTCCTTGCTAGTCCCTGAGATTTCCCTGACACAGTTAGGAAGGCAGCAAGCTGGTCCCTAGTATCAGAAAGGTTGAAAAACATTGGTTTAAGGGAACATTTTCAAAAGTGCCTGAGGCCCAGATTTTGAAAGGTATTCAGGTGGTGCTGCACTCAGAGTTGCAGTGTCTGAGTCCCATTTTCCAAAGTGACTTAGGCACTTTAGAAACTAACTCGCATTGAGAGTCAGTCTTAAGTCGCTTAGGACACTTTTGGGGGGGAAAAACACACACACACACTCTTACCCTCTTTCTGTCTTAGTTTCCCCATCTATAATAGGGGGATTGTAATACCCATCTTGATACAATGCTTTGAGATCTGTGTAAGAGAGAAAATGCTATATTGGTGGCAATTATTATCTGTGAATGGTGCTGGTTGTTGGGCCACTGCCAGCAGTGTGGGAGAGACTGGAACACCTTGGCTGGTGCCAAGTTAGATTCCTTTTATTTGTGCTATTTGTACTTCTATTATTTGTATTATGGGACTGCCAAGAGACGGCAACCGTGATGGGGGCCCCTTGTGCTAGGTTCTGTACACACATAGTAAGAGACCGTCCCTGCCCCAAGGAGTTTAGAGTCTAAATAGACAATTCGGACTGAAGGTGAGGGGGGAAATCAGGCATAGAAAGGGGAAGTGATTTGCCAAAGTTGGTCACCCTGTAGGTCTGTGGTGGAGCCAAAAATGGAGCGTGGGTCTCCTGAGTCCCAGTCCAGTGTCTTATCCATTGAACCACAATTAACTGCACCCTGATTCCAGGATCCACTCTTGACTTTTGAACTGGCTTTTCTTGGCGCCCTCTTGCATAGCATAGTATGGGTTTCTAGCTTCTTTCAAGCACCACCTGAAGAGTTGCTCTCTCTCTCTAAGTTCACTCATGCTGTTCTGCGTTTCCCCATTCTGCCTGAGTGAATGATTCATCTTGGCAACACCTGCTTGTCTGCAAAACCTCAGGCAGCGTTCCGGGGCTGGGGTTACTGGACGATGCGCACCAGTGATGGATGGGAAAGACGCAGCTGATTAGAGGGCCTGCAATATCCTGCGATTTTATGATAGCTGTGTGCCCCATGGAGTCACAGGGGATGCTGAGGGGAAATCAAATCCCTTGCATCCTGCTATATTGAAGATCTGTCTGACAGGCAGGCCCCAGTGGGACAGGTTTGGCTTTAGGACATTCCATGCACCAGGGTGGAAAAGGTCTCTGTGGGAGATGCTTTTCCTGTAAGAAACCATTTGCTGCTGCAGCTGCTGGAAAAGAAAATGGGCTAGCGCAAAGCAAGTCCTTTATCAGCCCCTTTAATCAATGGCAGCCTTGAGCTTCAGGGAGCTACCTTCAAAGGCTATTGCTCTGTCGATAACGGCAGCAGCCGGCACCAATAAAAATGGCTATGAGCCCCTGACAGCAGGTGCCGGTGATGAATGGACGGCTTAACATGATGAAGCAAATTGATCATTGCATCACCGACCACAACTTATTCATTTCTGAACAGAGAATGATTCATTACCTGGCATGTCAGAGTGGCTGTGTCATCGCTAGAGATAACAGCCCTGTTGCACTGGCTGAGGTCTCTCAGCACCAGGCCAGGCTCCCTGTTGCCAAAGGGAGTGGGGAGGGCAGTCCCGAGTCTTTAAAGCTGGGATAGGGACCGTCTGCGGACACCGTCTCCCGAAAACACGGAAGAGGAGAAGTCTTTGTTGAAAGACAAATGAGAACACTCTCCAGCCTTGTGCTTGTAATATCCTCTGCCACGGGCCTGGCTGCTCCTTGGAATTCTTCCTCGCCTCCCAATTTGATTTATGAGAGCAGATGAAAAAAGCCAGTTTTTTCAAGCTTGGCTAAGGGATGACTGAATAGGGACCTAACCTTGTGAAAGCACTTTGAAGGGTGTAAATGCCAAAGCAGGAGAGGAATTATTTAGGATGGTGCAAGGTGGTGTAACTAAGGGAGAGGGGGTGATGTTCGTTAAAAAAGAAAACTGTAGCTGAAAGCCACCTATGAATTGCCGGGTTGGGCCAGACCCAAGGTCCATGGAGCCCAGTGTCCTGGCTCTGACTAGAGCTGCTCGGAAATGGTGTTGTCGGAAAATGCTGATTTGCTGAAGCAAAATGTTTTGCCAGGTCTGTGGCAGATTTGACAAAATGTTTGCCGGAACACAGGCAAGTTTTCATTGGAAACCGAATGGTGTTCTAGGGTCGAGAGCGCTGCAGCAGTCCCTCAGAACCCCAGCTGGAGCCAGGTCTCTTAGGTTCCCCCTCTGTGACAGGGAGCTCTGCCAGCCACCGGAGCCCTGCCTGGGAATGAAATCGAATCGGAATGAAAGCAAATTGGAAACACAAAAGTCCTTGCAAACCAACCTCTCCACCCTCTGAGTTTTGGCCAGCATCAGCTGCTTCCGAAAAAGGGGCAAGAAACCCTGCAGTAGATTGTGTGACAGGGCCAGACCTGATGGCTACAGGAGAGTAGTGGAGGGGATCTATATTAGCCCCAGGATTAACAAATCCCTGTTCCCTGGGTGATCCAGCTGGGGCTACTCCAGGGCAATTAGGCCAATTAGGCCAGCTGAGGCCAATCAAGGAGCTTGCCCCAGCAGTTAAAAGCCTCCCTATCAGACAGACGGGGGCTGCTGGAAGGGAGTTAAGAGGAGAAGCGGAGCAGAGCGGCTACAGGTCTTGGAACAACCACTGCCACATACTACAACCCCAAAAGGTACCAGAGACAAAAGGGGGTACCTGTCCGGCCACAGCCAGGGATCCAAGGCACAGGCCTGAGGGAGAACCCCTCCCCACCCACTTCCAGGAAGCGGACTTCGAGCAGTGGGGCCAAGGACAGGCGACCCAGGGAAGGGAGTAAGTCACAGACTGGGAGGTTTGGAGACTACTCCACACAGGGTCCCTGGGTTGGGGCCCGGGGCAGAAGGCAGGACCGCCCCTCCCACTCAGGTGTATCATAGTCCTAGCCAAAGAGGGCACAGTACCCACAAAAGGGCAGAACAGGCCATCCTCGCCACAATAGTTATGGAAAAACCTTCACCTGAAGAAAGTTTCTTCCTGACCCCAATCATTCACAGTTGGCTCATGCCCTGAAGCAGGAGTATTTATATCCCTTCCAAAGCTCCTGGGATTTTTTTTTTGTTTTGTTTTTTTGTTTTTAATTCTTACTATTGCAACTTTGAGTCTTCTCATTCGTATAAATGCCGTCCCCCCTTTTTTTTTAATCCCACAAAATTCTGAGCCTCTTGCCATTGAGCTGTAAAATTCCACCCCAGTGTAGACAAACTCTTAGACACTTTCTATTTCTCTTTCTCTCTGTCTTTCCCTTTTTAATCTCCAAGAATGATTATTGTATTTCTGCAGTCAGAGGGCAAAACTAATAAACTCATGAGAGACAAAACTTTTTGGGAGTCTAATAACAATGTGTGATGAGTATCTGAGCTAGTATGAAGGATGGAAACAATGCACTGGGTGAGGAAGAAAGAAAAGAGATTGATGTGGGTGATGGATTCCATCTCCTTGCGTGCGCGTCTGTGTCCGTGTCCATCCAATCCTCAGGGCAGGGACCAACCTTGGTATATTTGGAAGGAACCTAGGACATGAAGGGTACTACTCCAAATTAATGTTTCTTAAAAGACCAATTTTTATACATTTTAAATTCCTAAAATGATTAATGGATTTACTTGTAACTGCTCAGAAATCGCAGTGTGTGGGGTAGGTTTAGGATCTTACACTGTATCCTTTGTACATGACAGATTGAATTAAGTGAGGGGGGGAAGAGCGATTGAAGTAGAAAACTCCTCTCAACTTTAACCATGGAGCTAGGACCAGTGCCTTCAGTGTAACATTAACAAGAGATTTGACACTCCTCCAGCAAGTGGACTTGGGTTCTTTTGAAAGAAGAAGCAGGGCATGTGGACCAGAATGCAGTGCTGGGAGTCCAGTAACAGAAGGAGAATGGGATGTGCAAGGGTGGTGGTTAAAGGAGTGTCTCTCCGTGGCTTGTCCTGTAAGATCATAGGCCTCATGACATTGAAACAAACAGCCCAACTGAGAATGTGGGTAAATGAGGCCTGGAATTGAGACACCACAACTGTAGTCAGTGAACTGGTGAAGCTTCAGTCTCCAAAGACAAATGAAGTTAATTAGTTTCAGCTTCTGCTTTTGAGAAGGATGATATTTCCATCAGCTCTGGCAAATTTGGTACAGCGCCTCTCCCCTGCTTCTCCTGGAGGGATTTGTCCCCATGCTGGGATGTCATCGCCTGCCCTAGGGGATTCCTTGGGGTGGGATTCCCCCTTAGGCTGGGAGAGATCAGGTATTGTGCTTTCCAAAGGGCTAAGATAACTGCTGGATGGCTTAGTGGATTGGAATCAGGACCAGCTGGAAGCTGTTGTCTCTAGGTCACCCGTTCAAATCCAGCATTGGTCAGCGGTGAATGAAAGTAATGGCTTCCATACATCTGGAATTTTTCAACTAAATGTTTTTTCATTTGGAAATTCCAATTAGTTGAAACTGAAAATGTCTGTGGGAAAGGGTCAGTTCTGGTGAATTTCCCATTTTGAAACTTTTTTGGTGGGGCGGGACTGAAATTGTTGAAATGTCCCATTTTGTGAGAGAGAGAGAATTTAAACTAAAAGTTCCCCTTTTGGGTTCCAAACATCTTTTTTTGGGGGGGGTGGCGGCAGCGTTTTGGTTTGTGGAAATGTTCAAGATTTCAACATGTAATGCCGATTCAGGATAGGATTTGTTTTTTAAATCTTTGAAAGTTCTCCCGACTCCTGACTCGCCCACCCCAGCTCTAATCATTGCCACCTCACAGGCTGTGTCTGGTGTCCTGGATGACATGAGTGGGTTGCTCTCAGTCCAGTTCCCAGTGCATTGGGCTCCACATCATATAAAATTGCCCCATGACTAGCATCCTGATTGAGCAGCTGAGCAGAGAGGCGAGAGCTAGATTGTGTGGTCCTGTGCGTTCCACCTGACTCTTTGAGGATCCCCGGATGCTGAAGAACAATTTTAGCTTTTGCCACTGGCGTGAGATCCTTTGGTGAGAGTGGAGGATCAGATGGAGCAGCATCATCTCCCTTCCCCCTCCGCCAATGGAGAGTTCCTAATGCAGAGGGAAATTTCTGCTGGCCCTTTCTGGCCAGATTACATCCAAATGTATGCCACTGAATAGCTGAAATTTGAGGCACTGGATCATCTGGCTCGGAGGATTGACTGGGCCAAGAGAGGGGGTGGGGGAAGGAAGGTGCAGTAGAGCTCACTCTCATATACAGAGAGAGCGGTTCAGACTGCAGAGCTGTCTAATGCCTTTCACCAGGACTTCAAGTCTGCTTGTGTAGCATTGCATGCCCTCTGCTGGGACCTTCGCCCAGGGTTCGACAAACCCCGGGCGCCAGGTTGCCCTGGCGCCTAGAAATTTAAGTCTGGCGTCTAGTATTTCTCCGGGGGAAGTGGCCGCCGTGCTCTGGCCAAGGGCGCCACTGCGCGTATGTGGCAGGGCTGGGAGGGGGGGTGCTGCGGCTGCCACGCTCCAGCCAGGGCGCCCTGCCGCTGGGCCCACGTTGTGGGAAAGGGGCTGGGAGGGGAGAGCGGCTGCTGCGTTCTGGCCGGGGCGCCCCGTGCTGAGCCCACGTTGTCTGGCTCCTTAATTTTTGGGCTGGCCCCTAGCTCCAAAACAAATTTGTCAAGACCTGCTTTAGC
This sequence comes from Emydura macquarii macquarii, assembly GCF_026122565.2. Classification (NCBI taxonomy): domain Eukaryota; kingdom Metazoa; phylum Chordata; order Testudines; family Chelidae; genus Emydura; species Emydura macquarii. The sequence continues at coordinate 14,841,760 of NW_027130828.1, forward strand.
CCCAGCCGTGCCCTGCAGCAGTTGATAGGTGATATTACAGTCAAAGCTCCTTGTTTCAGCCCTAAATCCTGTTCTGTTCAACCTTCATCAGTTCAGTTTTCACTTTATTCTCCCTTTTTTAGGATGATAGTGGTTTTACCAGTCACCCTATACAGCTCCTGTGAAGTTGCAGGGGATGCAGCTGTTGGTAGATTCTCTCTGAAGACTAAACTCTGAACTGTTGGGGGTGGTGGATAATAACTTTCCAGGCATTGCATAGAACTGTTCCAAGCAGAATGGCATTTGGAGGAGCTAAATGGAATGAGAGAAACAGGGATTGGTGGGGAGGGGGAGTCATGGGGGGGAAAAAAAGATTGGAAAAAAAAAAAAACTAGGTAAAACGAAGCAAAAATAATCCCATTGTGGGAATTGTCCTGATTTCACTGCCTGATGAATTACTGAGCACTAATCAATTCTACTCCAGACGTTTCCTCTGGTGTTTTTAATAGAACGAATTACTATTGGCTTAAACCGAATACCTTTTATTGCAATATAGATCCAGTGTAGTTAGGGACCCACTACTGCACAGAACGCAAACTGTACACAAGTTGTCAGCTCTGGCACCTCGAACCCAGCACAAGCAGCAGGTCAAGTTAGGCAGAAGCTTTAACTGACATGGAAATAAACAGAATAACAAAAGGCAAGCGGGATTTGGCTGTTTTGGGGGAGAATTTGGTCTCTTGCAGAATTAGCACTGTTCATGCCATTGCTAGAAATGATGCTGAGATACAGGGTCTCGGGCCAGCTTTGGAAGGCAAGTGGAGTGGTGGTTAGAGCTACAACTATTTTGTAGATTCCTAGTTTTTCAGGCTAGGAATGGGCCATTACACCATCTAGTCTGACCTCCTGCAAAACACAGGCGATAGAATTTCACTCAGTAATTCCAGCTGATCTAAAGATGCAGTTTCTTTTCCCTGCTGTGACACCCTGATTCTCTGTGAGACCTAGGGTAAGTCAGCCTGTTTTTTTTTGGCTTTTTTTTTTTTTTTTTTTCCAAGAGGGGCTGAACATGTACAACTCCCATTCAAGCCAATGGAAACAGTTGGTGCTTGTCACCTCTGAAAATCAGGACCTTGGATTCGCAATTTCAAATACAAGTGAATAAAGTGAAGTGCCTAAATAAGCATTTTGATGCTTAACTGTGCACTTTGTGCCTAACTTTAGGCATCCCTAGGATGAAAATTATGCTCGTAACCTTTCAGGGCTTCAGTTTTCCCAGCTGTAAAATGGATCAAATGTTACTTACTACTTGGCATGCGGGAGGCTTCTGAGGCTTAAGAAAGGTTGGAGAGCTTCAAACACAGGGTGTGGCAGATGGGCAGAGTGCGCTTGTTGTTCCAGAATCGGGATTGAGAACTGTTTCCCAGTATAATGGTTGCTACTACATTTGTAGCACTGTTCTCACGTGAAAGATACGTTTGTTTTTAAGACACTGAACTTCCAGTTTAACTTGGGGGAAGTCACTTAGGGTCTGATTCTCATTTATGCTAAGACCTCTTTAAGCTGCCCTGGCATTGTGAAGGGGACTCAGTGGAGATAAATTGCATTTATCCTTTACTCTGCCGAAGCTGTGCCAAGGGGCCTTACGGTAAATGAGAATCGGGACCTTAAGCTCTCTGTGCCCCTGTTCCACAACTGTAAAATATGGGTCATGTTTTCTTTCTCCTGTTCTTTGTCTGTCTTGTTTCTTTAGCTCGCAGACTCTGTGGGGTAAGGTCTGTCTCTTAGTACATGCCTGTGGCAGTGCCTGATTTCTAGCCCGTAGGTGCCACTGTGTTGCAAAGCATAATAGTTCCCCTGTCCATTGTGGCATTTCTCCTGTGTAAAATGGCACGACTACTCTGACACATTCTCTTGTCTGCCCATCCAGTTCTTCCTTCTGATAAGGCTGCACAACCCCGGGCCTTTGCTTTCGGGGAGTTGCTTTGGTTCCCCACCATGCATCTGTGGAGGCACCGCACTCAGGTGCAAAACCGATGGGTATGTCTGTACCTAAAACACTACAGCGGCTCAACTGCGCGGCTGTAGCACATCAGTGTAGACATTCATGGTGGAGACGGGAATTAAGCACAAGCTAATACTTCCCTAATAATGGGACAGGCTTAAAATGGCATGAATGATAGAAGCTGAGAGCTAATGATGCTAGGTAAATATGTGCTAAACCTTTGCAATAAAAGATTCTTTATCCAGTTCCTTTTCATTCAATATATGTTAAGTAAAAATGGGCCCAACCAAAAACTGAGCTCTAAAATCCCGCAACTCTGGATTCAGATCAGATTCTGGGTCAAACTCCATTCCATCACACTTTATATTGAGTGTTCATTCATAAATATTTTATAAAGGGTTAATTACTGGTTAATAGATGCTTTAATAAAGGGTTAATCAATTCTTATAGAGTCCAACAGGTCAATAGGTTGCTTATAACCACCCATAACACACATTACTCATGTCTGTAACATGCTTTTAATATCTGTAAATCATTTATTAACCTTCTATAAACTATAAAGTCTCCTTGATTTAAAGTGGGACTTTTACCTGGGAGATTTAACAGAGGGCTTGCAAAGAGCAGGCTAGACATGGACTGGGGCCTTGTTTGTATCCAGTGCACCATTGGATGGTGTGAGAAGGATTCAGATTTAGTCAATAGAATTGGGGCTAAGGTTTCCAAGGTAACGTTGCCGCTCTCTGTATTTGCACATGCAGAGTGATATTTTTGCTCACAAAAATTTGGGCTGTACAAACGTGCTCCTGGCAATGGACTGGCACTTGCAAGCTGGGTCACTACACACACATCTGTATATGCGGTTACCCCACTTGTAGCCTGGAAATTCTGGGGCACAGTGGGTTCCCCCTTGAGAACAGGGCCTGCCGTGGTTACCTAGACTGAACAGGCCCGCTGGAGGCTATGCTGGGGGAACACTTGTGCTTTCTCTATCGGCAGCATCGCAGCCATTTCTTACAAGTAAATCATCCCCAAAGCCTCCCTTGGGCTGCACTGCACGGCGTGCACAGCTGGGGTAGGTGTGAGGCCCCGTGTTAGGTGTGTCTCGTGACCACGGCTTGCTTGTTCCATCATAAGCATGGTAAATCTGCACGTGGGTGTTTCCCCGAAATGAGGGTGAGGTTTCTTACTCAGGAGGCGGAATCATTTGGGCTAGTGTTGCTGCTGGTTACTGCAAGAACGATCGAGCCTAGAAATGCCTCAGCCGTTCAAATTGATGGCGTCCACAAGCCATGACGCTGGATCATGAACTGAATGGTTCCCAAGTTGTTGTTTTCTTGGATCTCCGGTATTCTGTTCTATGTTGGTCCATGCATTGCCCCCGTTTGGCTGCCCATGGGAAGCGGGAGGGTGTATTTTGGTGGGAGAAGACAGGTGTCCACTTCACAAACCCTCATTGCCAGTTGGAGCCCGGAAGCCAGGACTGGATTCCGTCCTCCCCGCAGAGAGGTGGCCCATTGGCGGGCGGGTCCACGCTCACAGAGCTGCCAGCCTGGCACTGAAATTTAACGCGGACACTAATGTTCAGATCTTGTTTTTCTGAAACTGGTGGTGAGTTGCACCCCTTTTCTCCCCCATAAAACTGGGGGTGGGGCTTTTTATTTACATGCACTTTAACTGTGAACACCATCCTTTATTTACCAAAACAGAGAACAAAACAGAGAACCAAAAAATGTAGATCTGAGGCTGAGCCTAAGAAAACTTCAGAGCAGAGAGGATAAAGTGTTTATAAACCCCAGCAAGGGTGGGCAGCAGAGGGAGGTGTACGATATGTAAGGGAGAATGAAAAGGGTTACTGAGAAACATCTGTCTTCTCAGCTTCTCAGCAGGCTGCATTGGAGAGCTCTGCGTGAGTGCAAGTTCTAAACCTTACTCCCATGTCGGAAATGGGGGCGGGGAAGGGACATGAACTAATGCTGCTTTGCCTCCCCCTTTCCTTGGGGTGTGTTAGAGTCCAGAGTGTTGCCCTGCCTGCAGGGGATGGTGGCAGGATATGCGGCCAGTGTCTGCCTGGGCTCAGGTGCGGGTAGCTGACCAGTGCCTGTGCAAGCTAAGGTGTGAAGGGTTACCAAGGCCCCTGTCTTCCCTTCTCTTCCCTCCCCACCACACAGGCAGGCCAGAATTTAATCCCTCCCCAAACAGTCTGGTTAACTGTGAGTCAGCCAGTCCTCTCTCCTCACCCCCTCTTCTCCTTCCACTTATTTGATGAGCATAAAAATTGAGGGCAGAGATTTAAACAGGGTCGTTGCCGGGTTAGGAGGAAGCTCCTTCGGAGGCAGCATATAATATCGTGACATGAGGATTCCCTGCAGTCTGTTGGATCCAAGCAGTTTCTCCCCTGCTGCCCCATACGGGTCTGGCTCTGGCAGCGAGAGAGGATGATGCCTCACTGCCAGGACATGGTGTCCAAGTCATTGGCCGTTTGGCCTTCCCCTTTGTTTACCCTGGATCCTCAACTGGAGCAATTACACAGCAAGGAAGCTCCAGCGCCAAGTATTAAAGGGACAAGGACGGGTCAGAGCTGCCGGCAGCCCATCCTGGATTTGAAAGGAGCACAGCTACAAGTGTGGGTGGAGCGTGGGATTACACAGTGCGAACCGTGAGACAGGGCTATGTGCCCTATCCTTGGCAGCTGTGATGATTCGATTGCACATCTGCACATGGCCTTTTACAGCCAGAATTTGCTGATCTCTCAGCATCGCTGCAGCTGCAAGCCTCATTTTGTTTTCTCCAGCTTTCCCTGATGGGGGAGGGATTTGGGATGGGGAGGTTAGGAGCAGGGGGAAAAGGACGGTTGATGATTGGAGAAGCCGGGTGGGGTGGTTTTGGGGAAGATGGTGAATCACTGTTTGAGGCCATTGATCCTTTAGTGCTCTGTGTTTGGAGCTTTAGACAGGTGCTTTTCAAAGCAGATCTCTAGAAATAGGACTGAATGTGAAACACAAAGAGTGACCCATTTAGAAAATCCAGGCCAAACCCTGCTCCCGATTGTGGATTGAGGACAATACTTCAAACACTCTTTCTCTTTCCCTCCCTTTGCATGCACAGTGCTCTGCCAGCTGCTGTGTTTACACTGCCTCCTAGGGACATGATCGTGTTACCCTCCCGATGTGCTCTTACATCCTTTACTTTTCAAAGTGATATCTGATACGCTGCATCCATTTAGTCATTCTGGTCATGTCACTCTCCATGTCCTTTCCCCAATTCACCTCTAAAATTGCCACTAAATCACCGGACACTGACAAGATCCATCATCCCGCTGTGCTGCAGTGTATTGTCTGGGCCTGCATTCACAGACTTGTGCACACAGTGTGCTAGGATTTCTGCCCGTGCAGTGACATACATGCTGCTCACAGACGTTGATCTTCCATTAGGTTAGGGAGCAGTTTGTTTCAGGAGTGGATAGTGCTTCAGAATAGCATCAAACCTTGCAAGCTGGAGGTGTTGTTAAATGTAGGGGAGAGGGGATCTTCCTCTCCAAAAATAAAAGCCTCATTGGAATGTTTAGGTTTAAAATCTTGGTTTTCTCACACAGTCCCTCTCCCATCTTCTTAACTTGCTCCATGGACTGTAGGGTCCCTTTACAGGAATCGCGGTTTGCACATACTGAATGTGACTCTTCTGCGCAAGCCTGTTGGTTTGGACTTGCAAATTCTACCGATATCACTATTTTGGCCAGGGTTGTGATTTAAAAAAAACTATATATGCCCCTATAAACCCTAGTGTGGATGCACTTATACCAGTAAATGATAATGCCTGGCTCTTATATAGTGTTTGCAGTGTTGTTGTAGCCGTGTTGGTCCCAGGATATGAGACACAGACGGGGGCTAAGGTGATATCTTTTATTGGACTAGCTTCTGTTGGTGACAGAGAAGACAAGCTTTTGAGCTACACAGAATTCTTCTTCAGGTCTGGGAAAGGGACTCGGGGTGTCACCGAATGGGCTGTGTAGTGTAGGTCGTTAACACTTATTCTAAGAGACCATTCAAGGTGAAGTGGCCCGTTAACACCTCTCCAGTCATACTAATACAGTGTTGTAATAGCATGTCCTGGACCCAGGATATTAGAGAGACAAGGTGGCAGAGGTAATGTCTTTCATTGGACCAGTTATAGTATACAGTGGTATAGCTGAGTGGATCCCAGGATATTAGAGACAAGGTGGGTGAGGTGATACCTTTCATTGGACCAGTTTCTGTTGGTGAGAGAGACAAGTTGTCTGTCATCGACAGAAGTTGGCCCAATAAAAGGTATTACCTCACCCACCTTGTCTCTCTCAGAATATGAGTTAACTACCTACACACAACAATGTTTCCAGCTTGTATTTAGCTGTAACGCTCTGCATACCTTTACCAGACCTGAAGAAGAGCTCTGTGTAGCTTGAAAGTTTCTCTCTTTCACCAAAGAAATTGGTCCAAGAAAAGATTTTATTTTACCCACCTTGTGTCTCTGACTGTTATACAGCACTTTTCATCAATCGATCTCAAAGTACTTTACAAAATGGGTCAGTATCACCCTCATTTTACATTTGGGGAAACTGAGGCATGGGGGAGTTTGCGACTTGCCCAAGGTCCACCAGCAGGCCTTATACTGATATAGATCATTCTCCTTCCCATACAGGAATACATGATACCAATATAAGAACACTGGTATAACTGCACCCACTGTAGGGAGTTGTATCACTTTAGCTATACCTATCCTGTGAAAGGGGTACAACTTGGCTGTGTCTGAAAGCCCGTAAAACTCACAATCTATGGGCTATCTTTTCATGGTGTGAATGTGCATACAGCCTCTAGCAGAATGGTGCATCCATCACTGACTGGCACCTCTAGATGCTACCACTGTGGGTGTGTGTACACAACAACAGCACAGCTATGGCACTGAAGCTATGCTGTTGTACCTTTGTAGCGTTGGAACTTCCTACAGCGACAGAAGGTGTTTTTTTTTTTTTTCATCAGTGTAATTAATCCACGTCCTTGAGTGGTCGAAGCTAGGTCAACAGAAGAATTCTTCCATTGACCAATCTGTATCTACGCTAGGCATTAGGTTGACCTAACCACAGTATTCAGAGTGAAATTTTTCACAGCCCCGAGTGACATAACTAGGTTGATCTAATTTTGAAGTGTCGGCCAGGCCTATCCAAATAATAATAAAGAGCTTCCTAGAACTTTAGAGGCTATTCCTTATTGCATACCAGTCCAAGTTCTGTACTCTTCCTCGCGGCCAACGCTTACAGACATCACTGGGAGTTTATCCTGAGTTTGAACTGCCGGACTTTGCTCAAATTGCATAATAGCTTGTGAGAAAACTGCCTAGAGATTAGAATGGTTCAGCAACCAAAGTAACACACTTACTCAGCAAGGCCTTTCCTTCCAGATTAGAGCTAGCTCTGGAGAAAATAAAATCGGTTCAGAACCAGAAAATAAAAGGAACATGGATTCATCAGATTGGATCCAGACCCTGCTCTGCCACAGATCCCTGTGTGACCTTGGACAAGCCATTTAACTTCTCTGTGCCTCAATTCCCCATCTGTACATCTGCCCTACCTCCCAGGGTGTTGTGAGGATAAATACATTGATACTGTGGTATCTGAGCTATATGGAGCTATTTAACTACGTTAGAGAGATTAAACTCACCAATTGACCCCTGGTCCTCTAGGGTTGCCTCTTCAAAAGAAAAGGACATCTGGGATAATCCTAAACCCACAAAACTGGACAACTGTAGTGTGTACTGAGCACCCTGACAGATTTCCCAGGGCAGCTGTCTCAGAAACTGGACAATGCTGGGAAAACCTGGACAGGTGGCAACCCTGTAAAGTGGTGCATACAGTTCAGCATTCTTTCTCCAGTGCTTCAGAGGAAGGTGCAAGAAACCCCACAGTAGGCAGATGTGGGGTAACCTGCCTCCATGAATCCTATTCCCCCTAATAGTTAGATTGGTTTAAACCCTGGAACTTAAAATTCCGTTTCCTTTCCAATATTCTTTCGGTTAACATCAACCATGTGTTGAGTAACACTGTTGGTATTTATTTGTATTGTGGTAGTGCCTAGGAGCCCCACTCATGGACCAGGACCCTGCTGTGCTCCTAGGAACTGTACAAACACAGAAAAAGAGACAGTCCCTGCCCCCCGAGAGCTTCCAATCTCAATTTAAATTAAAAGGATGGAGACAGGCAGATGAGTAGCACGGGAAGACTGCGTTGTTCAGCATTGTAGCTGTGCTGCTATAGCATAGACATATCCGTGGTGTTAGCACACCAGCCGCCTAGCTCATGGTAAAATCCTAGTGTGGAGAAGGCAGTTGTAGTTTTAGCATGTGTTAGCCAGTCAAGGTAAACCCCTCTAGTGCGCATGTACCTGCTAACACGACTGAGACAGACACAGGCTGAAGTGCATTGGCGATTGTAAAACACAAGAGTGCCCTGTGCTCTGCCAACTTTTATCCACTGTGGCATTTGAGTTAAAGCCCCCTTCCAAAGCAACCCCTCAGCCGTCTTCGCTTCCCAAGGTGATTTTATTGCTTTGCCGTAACAGGCACTTACGTTGGCACGAGACAAATTTTAGTGTAGATATGTGCACAAAGAGAGATCGACACAAGGCGACGTAGGTCGACCTAACTTTATAGTGTAGACCAGGCCTCATTAACACCGTCAGGTTTGCCAGTCCATTAAGCAAGGAGGGTATAGACGGCACACGGAATTGCCGAGGTATGTTTACCTTACCCTTCTGCTAATGCACTCAGCATCATCTTCGCTCATGGTAGATGGAAGAAGGTATTTCCTGTGCCAAGCTGCATGCTGCTGCCATCAAAAGAAGGTGCTACCTTGCTGCATATGACCAATGACCACCTTGCCAGCGAGGGCAAGACCCTTCTACTCTTCCTCCAACACCCCCAGCTACACAAAGAGGAGGATTTCCCAGCTTCTCCTAGCGACAAAACCAATACCAAAGGCCTCCATTAATATTCTGGAATGGCAGAAAAGATTGACTGCCTCATTAGCAGGCATCGTGTGGAACGCTGACAATAATTAACAACTCAACGGTCTTCTTGCTGGCCTATCACAGAAGTATTCAATCAAAAATGTAATTTTCTCGACGCTCCCATTTAGCATGAAGAGAATATTCCTTCAAAATTTTAAATAGACTAATTAAGAGGGAAGAAATACAGGGGGGAAATAATATTAACAGTATAGTTTTAATGGGAAATTACTGGAGCGTATTAATAATGCAATAACCATGTGAACAGCTGCCTGTCCGTTTGTGAGCTGGGGTAATTTAATTAGAGATGAAAGGGTTACTCAGATTAGGCATCCGGGAGTGGTGCTGGGCCAGCAATGTTAGGTTTAATGTTCTGGGGCACGAAGGAGGAGGAGGTGCCCCCATTGGCTGCATGGTGGATGTTTAATGAGGGACCATCCTTTCCGTCTGTCCTCCCCACACATTGTTTGAAGCTCACTTGGCTCTAAAAGTGACCTGAAAGGGTTTTAAACCCCTCCCCAGACTGGAGTTCCGGCTTTGTGCACTTCCTGCAGCTGTTCATGGTGTCTGGAAAGAGCAGGCCGGATGAGCATATTATTATTTGTCTTAGGGTAGCAGTAAAAACTCCCCAACTAGCTCAGCCCCTCTCCCCCCCACCTGTGCTAGGTGCTGTATAGACACACAGTGAGAAACTGTCCTTGCTTTGGAGAGCTTACAGTTAAACCAGACCAAGTCTGGGAGGGAAGCAGAAGCACAGAGTAATTAATTTGCTCAAGGTCACGTGGGACGTCAGTGGCAGAACCAGGAATAGAACCCAGTTCCCATTCCATTTCTCTGAACCATGCTGCCTCTTAGTCCAGCTAAAACACAGGCCTGAAAGCCAGCCAGTGGGGGTTCTGTACCCAGCTCTACCCACAGATGTGTGAATGAGTCACTTCCCTTCTCCTTGCCTTGGTTTTCCCCATCCAAAATCACAGGAGTTAACTGCTTCCTGGCCTCACAGGTGCATTCTGAGGCTGAATCCTTGCTTTGTGAATTGCTTTGAGATCCTCAGATAGAAGGTGTTCTAGATTTTCTAGCAGAGCGTGGAGTTGGATTCCTTACGCAGCTTCGGGTGTTAGTGGTGGCGGCAGCATTGGCCCTGGCTCAGTAAGTGAAGGATTTAAAAAAAAAAGTCTGTTGCTTTGTACATTAACATCGTACACATGGGGCAGAACCCGGACTCTGGTTCCTCAAGGCTGGACGGTTGGCAGAAGCAACCCCAGCTCCCCCAGAGGCCTGCCGGGGACTAGTGTGCCCTGTTACAAAAAGATGGGCTAAACAGATAGGTGGTGGTCAGGAACGTGGTGTTTGTGAGTTTTGTATGACCAAAAACCTGTGCCTTGCAAATGGCTTCCAGTGTGTAGCACTTTCCATACAGCTGCGGATGCGGTGTTTCCCACAGCTCCCCAAACAGACGTGCTCACCAAACAGACTGGGTGGACGGTTTCAGCACCTTTGCTTGGAGAGTTCCTGTGGAGCCGGGCCCAGAAGTTAAAGCTGCCCTCTGCAGGCAGAATCCCTGGAGGAAGGTAGCAGTGGGATCACTCCATGCCCTTTCCTGCAGTGGGTTCTCCACCCTGATTGCAGAATAGTGTGTGCGTTCTTCACCACTCTGACTACACATCAATAGCCTCACTGGGATCTTCTAATTTTTTCCTGTATTTACTTGATTCAAATGTTACGCATCTATATTATATTACAGACACACAAACATATCCCCTTCTACATGCAAACAGCGTTATTAAAGTTACAAAGTCAAGGACTCAACCATTAGGAAATGCCAGACTTAAGGATGCCTGTGCAACTTTTAATTTAGCTCTTCTGCATTTGCATTATGAGAGTCTTTAGTTACATGAGCATATGCTATATTTTGTCCAGGATTCCTGCCTTATTCAGTGCACAGGTTGGACCTGCTCTAGAGTTATGTAGTGAAGGAGGCTGTTGTTTCTAGGACCCCTGCTTCCTTTGTTATATAAATTGGTAGGTGTGTAAGTGAATGAGGTAGGGGATTGCAGGAAAAGGAAAGAATGGGAAAGTCCTTCTCAGCACCAGGTTGGAGCATGCGCAGTGCAGATGGAGTATTTGGGGAATTTAGCAGCTAAATTGAGTATGTGTGAACTGTGATTTTTCAAGTTTATAACTTGAGCAAATCTGGGTTGGTTTTCATGGAGAGAGCAAAAGGCACATCCCTGGCACAAGGCTACTCCCTGCCAAATTTCAAGTCCCTGCTCTAAAATATGGAGGCGCTAGAGCGTCTCTAAGTCCCCAGAAGTTTTTAACATGGGTGAAACCACATATTTTTCTCTAGCCTCGTTCTCGTAAACAATTGAAACATTTTGGCTGAGATTTTCCAAAACAGTATCAGTGCAAGGCAGAAATTTCATCCCAAACTGTTAAAGTTAGGCAAAATTATAATGTACACAACCAAAACCATGGTTTTATAATGGGAAAGGCCAGGCAACCTTCCTATAGCAACCCCACCCATAATATATCAACAAGGGGGCCAACCCACCCCTCGTGTTACACTGTTGAAATCAAAGCAGGTATTCCAGGGATTAACTTGGTTCAGTGTTGCTCTTCTCTAAGCTGTTCCTCTGTTTGACAACCAGGACAGGAACCTGTGTGGTTAGAGAACTGGTTGGGTGCTGAAACATAGAGCAACTACTGTCGGTAGGCTTGGAAGGGTTACATTTTTATCAGTAAATGTCAGCAAATACTGATTTCACCGCATACACCCAACTGATGAAATAGTGTCATTGATGGTAATCAACATTTACAAGAGGCAAAGTAAGAAAAATGCTGCTTGAGAACTTCTTAGAATTTGATTTAAGGATATTTACTGGGTATATTTTGACATGTTTTATTGATAATTTGGGTTTTAATGGTTATAAAAATTTAACTTATAAAATCTCATTTTCTACTGTCATTAAATTGTCTGCCCCCTCCTTTATCCGACACCGCCACGTTTTCTGCAACTGTGAAAATTAAAACTAACCGTTGATACCATCAAAATTATTTTAGAAAAAAAATTCTGCCGAGCCTAGCTGTAGCGCATTGCATTTCCCCTTGAATTTGGAGAAGAGTTCTGTTTTCTTCACACCACACCTGCACCCACTTGGCCATCTTAAATCATTTAGCACTGGAAACGGGCCCTTGAAAGCAGCCCTGGCGCATGTTTCTGGTTAACCAAATGTTGCATTTGACCTGAAATGTTGTTTTTTATTTTTTCATTTCAGTCAGAAAGAGAAAAATGATCTTTGTGGGTTGACCCAAAACTAATATATATGATTTTTCAGTCCAACCACTGAACTGAAAAAAACCAAACAATTGTTTGGGCTTAAGGTACATAGATTTGGAGCTGGTGTTTCAGACTGATTTAAAAAAAAATACATCGATACCCGCCCTGCCCATTCAATATCAGCTCCACCAAGATGCCAGTGGACCTGCTGTGCCAGATACAGTGGGACCATCACACACCACTTGCCTTCAACAAACTGACAATGCTCATTCGGTTGTAATGTAAATTATCCCCTATTGCTAGTTCTACCCTTCTGCACTCCAGTGTGCCAGATGATAATGTTCTGCCCAGGAGAGACAGGGTAATGCTGCCTCTTAGGGCAGGCGGCATCAGTCACAGGCCTCCAGTCCCAGCGCCAGTCTCTGCCGAAATTGCCTCTGTGACGTTTGCTTTGCCTGAGCTCGTAGTCTCTCATCCGGGAGCCAGAAGGCAGCCGTGTTCTGGCTTTGCAATAGTCATTTTAGTGCTTTATACTCTGCTAGCTTCAGCCTCACCTTCCCCCCCTCCCCCCTTTTTTAAATTAATCTCAGTTAATTTTGGATGCTGTGGAATCTGGAACACATCTCTCATGCTTCCAGCCTATTAAAAAAATATTTACAGCTCCATAAAACACAGCCAGCTGTCAAAGGTAATGTCCTGCTGGCTCCAGTATATTCAGGGCAGGGGAGGGGAGTGGAAAGTGGGTGAGGCGTTGGGGAGGAGCTTACTCAGATGATTAAGGTAAAGATTTTGAGCTGAACAAGGAGGTGTCAGACTGACAAATTGACTGCAGTCATCGGATGAAAGGCTGTTCAGCAGAGCAAAATGCTGTAAATTGAAAGGGTCAGGCAACCTTAACACGGGAGTTTTGCTACTCTCCTTATAGCGAAAAAATCCTTGACTTCTACTCCTCCAGCTGTCCTTCCCTTGAACTTCTTTTGGTCTGTCCGGCACCGGGCTGAGGAGCCCCTCAGGAGGTGGAGCGTAAGCTACAAAGCTCACAGCTCTCTCCACTCCCACCGGCCCACTTGGGTATCTCTGCTCACTGTTGTAGCTAGTGCCTCTGTTCCTGAAGTTTGCCCAGTAGAGCAAGCTGCTCCTATCATCACAGTCCTTCTCAGCAGTGGATCATAGGGTCTTCAAACCTCATCTTCTCCCTGGGGAAGTGGAAAAACAGATTTACTATTTGCCATAGGATTCCTGCTCTCCTATTTGTAGACCTTATGGTTTTTTTCCACCACGGGGGAGGTGAAGGGCTTTTTGGACGTGGTTCTGTTCCAGGATAGTGTCTCATTGATATGATGTCACGTTCACATCTTCCCTTTTGTTGTGAAGGGGATTCTAGAGCACTTTACAGATCCAGGCATCACTGCACCCATTGCAGTAATGCAGCCACCTCTGGGGTGGAAAGTAGCCACTGTTTAATAGTGCACAGCAACAGCATGTAAGTTTACAGCAGGAAGTAAAGAAGAATCTCGCATCCAATTAATACCGTAGAGAGAATTTAAGAGGGTAGAACAGAACTGTCCAGATAAATGGGGTTTGGCCAGGACATGGGTTGAACATCCTTATTTTTGCAAGGAGCACCGTATGGTATTTAATGACCACAAATCTGCCACTCCTTTGGTTTTGCATTTGGTGTGAAATATGGTTCCTCCAGAAGCACAGAACCCCCAAGTCCCATGCTGCGGTGTTGGATCCAATTGCAGTGCCTCACAGGGGCAAGAGTCATTCACCAGCCGCACTTTGGAGTTTTGGTGGCAGACTGCCATCCAAGCACTGACCCAGTGGCCATGCTTAGCTTGAAAGCTGGCACGATTACAGTCAAAAGCTGTGTACGACTGCAAGCATATCACACTGGTGAGTGGGCGTTACAAGTCCCCTCTGTGCCCACACACAGAAGAGATGAGTTGTTACAGCCCCCAGCTGCAGAGTCTTGGCCCTTTTGCTGGCCCCAGTTCAGTCCCTGTTTGTCAGCCATTGGGGGACACAATCATTCACTGGGTGTCTCTCCGTTCCCAGTGCTGCACTGTCCTTAGGGTTAGGTGAGGTTTTGCATCTGAAGAATTGAAAAATGCCAGTGGTGTGTGTCCATGTTGGAGGGAGCTACTGGATGAAGAAGGTCACCATGGACGGTCCCCACTTGGGCGGGACGTGTTCTTCGTGTAGTGGAAGGCTTCCCTTTTATCCACAGCAGGATGGAATTTCTATGAGAGGGGCAGATCAGACTTTACAGGGACACTCCCTGCCCAATGTGAGTGTTCACCAGAGCTGGCTGGGGAATTTCAACAAGAAATGGGGATAAGATTTTCAAAAGAGCGACTTAGGATCCCGCCCGGTGATATTTGCTTTCTTTTTTTAGGTTCTTCTGAAAATACCACCCAACATGCTTTATGCAGGAAATGTTTGCATATTATTTCCTGTGGTCTTTACTGCCAATAACCCCTTGCTTCTTGGCAGATTGGCCTCTTAATAAAGGAAAGATGCCCAAGTGGTGAGTCACCGGATGTGAGCTCAGTTCACTGCTCTACTTGCAGCTTCCTCAACGTGGACCATGTTTTTAAAGGTATTTAAGCATCTAAAGATGGAGATGGACACCTAGTAGGGTTTCTTGGGGTGGGCATGTTATTAGAATGGAAGACGAATGAATTCTGAAGCATGTTTACCAAGGAATGCTGCTACATGGCCAGCGGTCACATGGGCACCCAAAGCCTTGGCAGGCATCAAATTGCCAGTGACGGACAAAGAATTAATATCCAGCCCAGTGCTAGAGTGTCAGAAAAAGAAGTGCCAGCAAGCACAGCCTGACGGACGGTGTGCACGGAATGACTCATGAAACAGTTTGCTTTAATTATCAGAAGTATTAGAACTCTCCCAAGAAAGGGCCAGAACAGTGTTCAGGTGCATTCCAGCATAACTCGAGCACTGATCCAGCCAGACCATTCAGGACCTAGTCAGAGATCAATCCAGGTGGCACTCAATCTGCAAAGAAGCTGCCTCCCTTTGGGATTTGCCATGATGATGATGATGATGACAATGCCTAACGCCATTTGAAAACCCCACTAGGTGCTGATTGGCATCTTTTGGCATCTAAATACCTTTAAAAATCTGGCTCTTAGTGTTCCCATGCCTCAGTTCCCCATCTGTAAATGGGGATTACAGCCATGCCCTGCCTCACAAGGGCGTTAGGAGGATAAGTGCATTAAAGATTGTGAGTCTCACAAATACTATGGTAGCTGAAGCCATATAAATACCTAAAACAGGTAAGTGACAGTTTCACTGTTACTTCCCTGCCTCAGTCCAAAGGGACAGACCTGCAGGAGAGCAGATCACGTCCTACCTCAATCCTTTCCTCTCATGTGCAGCCCAAAGGCCTGTTTTGAAAGAGAACCAGCAAATTCCCTCATTGCCTCAAGAGCCACAGAATACCCTTCTCCATCCCCCCACGTATTCCAGCGTGGCAAATAGCAGGGTCAGAACCAGGAGCTCTGATGAAAGCAGGCTCCACTCGCCTCCTCACATGCTTGAATATTACGAGCAGTATAGATTATTTTAATGGATGCATTACTTCCAACTGTGCCACCACCATCTGTTCTTTCCCCAATTATGGATACAAAAACCCAGCACGTTTCTCCATTCCGGCAGTAGAGAATGAAATATCAGCGCTATAAAAGGGGGTAGATTCTTTGAACAATGCTGTTGGCACCTGTGATATTTCCCTCAGCCTTCAGGCACGTGTCAGTCTGGAAATATTGCCTGGGCCTGACGCACCTTCTCCTGCCACAGCCAAGTTCTGCTGCATCAGAGGCAGCTGTATTGTTGAAAGGAAGAGGCTTGCATGCCATGTGATTGGCCCAAGCTGTGCAGGGTCGTTGAATTATTAACATCAACTGAGCATCTAAATGCTACAAAACTCGACAAGCATTTCTTACCTGCAATGTGGCGATAAACAGGAGGGAAGCATGGTTGGGGGGAAGGAACTGAGACAAGACATCAAAGTCCTAGATTTCATCAAGTAAATCACGCCGGCCCTGCTGCAGCACAAAGAGCCCTTAAATCTTTTATTAGAGATTTTCAGCAACTCCCAAAATTAAGATGGAATGGGATGAATTATTAAAATATAGATTAACAAAACTAGCCCCTGAAATAAAGATGAACAGTCCCAATCAGCATGTCTATGTGCCGCACTATCTCGGCTCTGCGCACGGCCGTATTTGAGGGGGGCAGGGAGGGAGAGCAGAAATACTGGAGACATATCCACTGGAGACATATCTGTTGCAAAATCTACAGTTGGCATCCTTTGTATTGCAATGGCACCTGTAGGCCCTGGCAAAGATCCAGCTTCCATTGTGCTAGGTGCTGTATGTATATTTGACTGGTCTGTGCCTAGGGTAGCCACCTGAAAATGCCAGGTCGGAGCAGGCTGCAAAAGGAGCGCAGATTCTCCCAGCACTTCTGGGTTACACTGAAGTTAGACTTCCCAACCAGCCACAAACAGTGCTTCTGATTCCTCACACTGGTTATTAAGAAGTTAAAACAAAATATACACAGCCCCCTTTACTGCATTTCAGTCTCGAGCTCTCAATCAGCCACTAGGTCCAGTAAAGAGGTAAGTTATTACTACTCTGTGATCTTTACCAAAATGTTCTCCTCACCCGAAAGGGTCAGCCACAGTACCAGATCCATATAAGCTTGGATCTTACCCAAAATACCACACTGCCAACCAATTCTTTAGTAACTAAAACTAAAGGTTTATTGTAAAAAGAAAGAAAGAAACCATAAGAGAAATGTTAAAGGATTAGAGCAATCAGATACATACAAATGATTTGAACATCCATATCTATGAGATTTTCAGAAGAATTGTGGAGTTTGCAGGCTTGTGTAGTCCCTCTGGTGTATATCCAGTATCTGGATGAGTTTCAATCCTTTGTTTCACAGCTTCAGTTGTAGATGAGTTGATCCAGAGGTAAGAAGCAGGAATGAAGACTGAAGACGAATACGGATGTGGTGCATCTGCCTTTTATAGTGGATTGCCATGTGGCTTGTTCATAGGCGTGTGCCAGGTGTGCTAATGCAGGTGTTTCAAACATATGGCCCACGGGAGGGTAGAGCTGCCTCCGAAAAGAGTGGAGGGCATGCGATTTCTCGGTGGATGGCAAGACCCAGCAAACTGCTGCCAAAAAAGAAGGAGCTTGGAGATTTAGCAGCAAATGGAAAGACACCGCAATCTGCTGCTGAAATAGCGCTCCTCGTGACATTTCTCAGCGGAGACTATGACGCGGCGAAATTCCGCCAGCGGGAAATTCAAATGTGGCCCGCTGGTGGAATTGAGTTTGACACCCCTGATAAAGATCCTGGGTGCACACCCTAATGAAATGTGCTGCGCACACCTATGGGCTTGTTTCAAACACAAGCCCTCAGCACATGGCATGGAAATTAAAAGCCTCAGAGAGAATCCCCTGTTCGTAGGACATGTTCTTGCATGTGCTGGTGACTCATAAAGGTGTAGCCCTGGTTTCTCTTCCTGGGCTCCTTGTACCTGTGAGTTCCCGTAATGGGTCATTAAGCAGGCTAGTGCTGCTGCCATCCTGTCTAGGGTTTCACACAGAAACACAGCACAAGTTGAAATACAGACATATCACACATATCCATAGTTTCCAGTGCAAATATGACACACACACATAAACAGAATCATCATGCTTAGAAAATTATAACCTCTCTAATGGTACCTGACATGGCATATCTCATGTGAATTACTGTCATTTTGAAATATTGGTGTTAAATAATATCAGAAATGGTCCCCCTAATCCAGACAGTGTCGCAATACAGATGTGAGGGAGTCGCTGCTTTGGAGAGCTCACAGTCTGAGGCCTTGTCTACACTAGAAGGTTTTGTCGACGCAAGTTACAGCAATGGTCAAAAAAGTGCTGTAATGACAATGCTTGTTCCTGGCCACACAGCACTCATTGTATCGCCAAAGCATGTCCACAGCTGGTCCTCTAGCATCAACAGTGAGAGCACTGTTCTGTGGGCAGCTTTCCCACTGTGCAACTTGCCACCTTGTTCTGCTAGGAGTTGTGGGAAGGCGGAGAGGATCTCAGTGCCTCGTGGGTGCAGGCTCAACGTGCCATGATGCAGTGATTTCTGTCCTGTCATTCCATGGGTTTCCAACTGTGTTTCGTGGCATTTTCCAACGCCCCCAGTTTCCTGTGTGCCCGTCTTCTCTGTGTGAAAGGATGGATTCTGCACTGCTCTTCACTGTTGTTGTCAGTGTTCTGAACACACATCATGAGGTCCCAACTGGAACGGGAATCTGAGGCACCTGACCTGCTGGGTGCCATGCAAACAAACAACGCCTGATTACGGTTTGCATTCACGGAACATCTGCACACAGTGCGCTGCCACTTTTGGGCATGTGAAACAAGCACTGACTGGTGGGATCACATCGTTATGCAGGTCTGGGGTGGCAAGCGGCGGCTGCAAAATTTTGGAATGTGCAAAGCCACCTTCATGGAACTCTGTGTGGTGCTCACCCCCTGCGGTGCAAGGACACCAGAAGGAGAGCTGCCCTCTTGGTGGAGAAGCGCGTGGCGATTGCCGTGTGGAAGCTGGCAACTCCAGACTGCAACCAGTCGGTCTGAATCCATTTGGAGTCGGGAAGTCCACCACTGAAGCGGTGTTATCACAAGTGTGCAGGGCCATTAATCGCATTCTGCTACGAAGGACTGAGAGTTTTGGAGATGTGCATGAAATAGTTGATGGCTTTGCAGCGATGAGATTCCCTGACTTGTGGCAGGGCAATAGATGGCACGCTTAGCCCAATTTTTGCCATTTTGGACCCTCTTGTGATGAAGTACATCAATAGAAAGGGGAACTTCTCTACAGCACTGCAGATGCTTGTGGATCACCATGGGCATTTCATTGACATCAGCGCTTGTTGGTCAGGAAAGGCGCATGATGCATGCATCTTCAGGAACACTGGCCTGTACAGAAAGCTGCAAGCAGGGATTTTCTTTCCAGACCAAAACATTCCAGTGGGGGATGTTGAAATGCCCAGTGATCCTGGGAGACCCAGCCTACCCCTTAATGCCATGGTTCATGAAGCCTTATAGGGGCAAGCTGGATAGGAGCAAGGAGCGCTTCAATAACAGGCTGAGCAGGTGCCGAATGACCATAGAATGTGTGTTTGACAGATTAAAAGATCACTTGAGATGCCTTTATGGCAGGTTAGACCTAAATGAGGAAAATATTCCCATGGTTATAGCCGCCTGCTGTGGTGCTCTAGAATGTTTGGTAAGCTAAGGATGAAAAGTTTCTCTCTGGGTGGAACGCCTTGTGGCTGAATATGAACAACCAGATGTCAGGGCTATTGAGGGGCACAACTGGGTGCCATTTGAATCAGGGCGGCTTTGAGGAACTATTTGACAGTGAGCACCTATAAGATGTCTTTTGTAAACAGCCCAGTGCCATGCTATAACTGCTGTCCAGCTTGCACTGTGTATCAAGGTGAGGTGCAAGCCCCATGTGCAAGAGACAAATAAAGATTGCTTGTTCTGCACAGAGCATGTCTTTATTAAATAACAATTATTCACAACACACACACAAATCTGGGCTGGCAGGGGGGAAAGCAGTGAGGGGCAGTGTGAGCTATCACAGCTGGGTGTAAGTCCAGCTATCATTCTGGAAGCTGTCTGAAAGGATGGAGTGAAGAGGGATCTGAGACGGGCTGGGAGTTTGGTAGGAATGTGTGGGTGGAGTTTGGGAAGGGCATGGAAAGCAGTTCTGCATTGGCTGCCAGCGGGGGTGAATATGCATGAATTCAGTCTGCAGCATTGAGTGACTTTACCAGCTCCGTTTGCTCTTCCATGGTTTTTATCATGTGCTCGTGACCTGCTATCACTCATTCCTGGTTTTCCCTCCTCTCCTGCCTATCAATTTTTGGACACAGGGTGTCTCCATGCCCTTTTTCCTTTTTTCTTTTTTTTTTTTTTCTGCCTCAGAGGACTGGAGGATTTCTTGGAAATTTTTGCTTCTCCATGGTTGTTTTCTTATCAGCCGCAGGCGCTTGGCAAATGTGGAGGGTTTACCCCTCAAGGGCACATCTGCAGAAGCACAATCAACAGAAGCATGGATGTGAATGCAATAACAGCATTGATTCATTACTATAAAATACATCTCTTTCTCACTGTCCACTGGCAAGCTCACAGCTCAACAGTCATCCAGCCAAGAATCGTGTCACCGTCCCGATCTTCTCAGATCTGCAATACAACCTGGTAGCCTGATTGTCACCACCCGCTCTCCTGACACGTTAGCTTTGGGAAGGTGGGCGGACCCCATGAGTGCTTGGGTAGACTGAGGTTTACGCATCGTTGGTGAAGCACGGTTTGTGTTGTGGAACGGGCAGTCTTGTTTTGGGGTTAGAGCAGGTGTTTCGACAGCAGGACTCCTGTGGTCAGTGCCTTGTTAGCATCATTATTTATTATTTGCATTGTGGCAGCACCTAGGAGCCCCAGTCACGGATCAGGACCCTGGTGTGCTAGGTGCTGCACAGAGAGCTGGCAAGCCAAGTGATCGAAGTGCCTTGTTCTGCCGCTGACTTGGTCCAGTGCCTTAAGCAAGTCACTTTGCTGCCTTGTTCCTGAGTTTCTCTGTCATAGGGGAGTGATATTTATCAGCTCTGGAGGCAGGGGGTTGTGGCTGAGATATTTATTCATTAAGAGGTGCGTTGCGATGGGAGAGGGTGTGATCGTAACCCTTTAATCTGAAAGTACCATATGGGGAGGCCAGGTGGTGACTGTGTGAGATTTTCACTCTCCAGGCTTGTACACCTTCTGCCCTGTTCCTCTAGAGTGTTTGCTCTGGGTGCTCAGCAAAGACTCTCCTGGAGAAGGTAGAGTGGTTTGGTTTTGTTTGTCCTTGAGTGTTTGGTTTTGTTCCTGACAGTTTCAAGGTTCTTGCATTGTATTGCACTGTCAAAACCCTGTGAATAACAGTACTGATGAAGCCGCTAGAAACAATTCACAATGAGTCAAGCACGGGGCTCTGAGGCTCAGCCTTAAGGGAACGAATGGGGGGCCTCACTCACAATAGAACTTCTGCCAGCTGGAGTCGGCAGCAAGGAGGGCTGGGTTCAATATCTAGGGGTTTCTCTTAACAGTACAAACAGAACCAATGTGAGGCCCTACTCAGTAATCTGGGAAAATTTAATGCCATCCCTGGGTGCCACTAAGAGGCAAGACTTCCCCATGCACACACGCTGAGCATTGAATTTGTGTATAGGAAAATCAATCTTTTATTAGAAGGTAAAGGGAACCAGGCATTAATATGGGAAACCACGACCACATTCACAAGCATGTGACCATCATCAGTGCATTGGGCATTGTCCTTTGCCTCAGGTTCCCACACGGCGGTGGGAAAGTCTAACGAACGAGGGTCCCTTGAACACGCCACTCCCATCTTTCTCCACTGCCCCCCACTTCCAGTTGGCTCTCCTTGGCCAGCGAAGACACAGAATTCAGAGGTGCATTCACCGTTCACTTCCCACCTCAGGGCATTGAGCAATGCCTGTACGACCAGCTCACAGCTGCCTCTGCTTCTCTGCTGCCGATCTCTGCTGCCCCTGGCACTTTGCCGCCAGCGCTGGCTGCTGCTGCTTGGTCTGTGATGTCCCATTCTGGGATTCCACCACTTACCCCAGCTCTCAGATATTTGGGTAGGTAGTGGAAAACCTCACGGCCAGGGAAGTTTCTGTGTTGCCTTTCACTGTCCCCTTTCATGAGGACTCAGGCTTCGCCCCCAGCCAGGCTCTGCAGGGAGGATTGCCTCTAGAAATCATCAACTGGAAACAAGGACTCTTAACTGAGTCTGATCAACCCTATCACTAAATGCTGGAGAGGAACTAGCCAATTGGTGTCTGGGGCTCTTTAGGAAGAGCCCACACCACCAGGTAGGAACACCTGTTCCCACACACTGTCATCTTTACTGGGATTTGGCATCCCTGAGTCCCCTGCTTAGGAAGTGAGGTTCACTTTTGGGTGACCCCTTCAATCTGGGTATGATACACACAGTTCTGCTGCCCTTCGCTCATACAATAAAGATGATAACATTTCATTCTCCCTGCATTCAAATGTAAACGTGTTATTAAAGCTAATGTTCAAGTTATCTAATACACAGGTTAAGGAAAGAGTTTCTGTACATCTGGGTGTAATGCTTACACCATCCAAAAGTAGAGTTTGGTTTAGAAGTCATAAAATACATACAGTACATAACTTGCAATATCCTCAATTAAGGCTAAAACATTTAATGTTATGGTTTAAATATTAACATCCAGATATTCGGGTACATCACTCATCAAAAATTATACTAAGAACAGCTTGCGGAAAGCAAATATAGCAATGGGCACAGATTGTCCCTCAGTGACTGAGCATTTCAGTATAGGTTGTCCTGTCATTAGAAAGCAACTCCATCCTGCAGCACACCTAGCCGGAGCAGGTGTGTCCATGCAAACACACTCTGCTCCTGCAGTATTTTTCACCAGTGCGTCACTAGATGTCAGGGGAGAGCACAGTCAGATGGTGCTTACAATAATAATAATACTCATACCTTGCACTTAAATGTGGCATCTTAAAGCAGTTTGCAAACATTAATTAAGCTGCACAGCACGCTGGGAGAGAGGTAACGGTTGTTGCCCTGTTTTACGGGTGAGGAAATTGAAGCATTGACACATGTAACTTGCCCAAACTCATGTAGTGACTCTGTTAGAGCTTGCATTTAAACTCAGAAAGCCTGACCCTATCCAGTCCTGGATCTGTGGTTAACCTCCTGATCTCCCATTGCATAGCAGAGCTGTCTGGATGCACAAAAAAGGGAGGGAAAGACTGGAGCCACAGAGGCCTATATGGGAAGGAGAAGGGTAAAATGGTGACTGGAGATTCCCCACATCTGAGCTGTTGGAAACTCTGGACGAAAGAACTCTTCATTGTACAGGCATCAGCATAAAACAGCTCCAGTTTCCTTCCTGCTCCCATTACCCTCCATGTGTGAACGTCTCAAAGCATGGCTCCATCTCATTATACGAGCGGGAACGTTGTCTTTACATGTACAGACAGAGGTGGAGCTGGCTGCTGTACAGAGCTGATTGACAGTCTCCCCAGGGTGCCATGCTCTGAGGCTTGAGAGATGCCTTAGTGGATCATCTTAGTGGATGGACAGTGCCTGAGGGCTAGTCTACACTTGGAACGCTGCCGCAGCATGACGGTGTTGCTGTAGCACTTCTTGTAGCCACTCGCTACAGCGACGGGAGGGGTTCTCCAGTTAATCCATCTCCTGGACAGGTGGTAGCTAGGTCGATGGAAGAATTCTTCTGTCAACCTAGAACTGTCTACACAGAACGTTGGCTTAACTACATCACTCAGGTGTGTGGTCTTTTCACATTCCTGTTTCATATCCCTGTTTCATAGCCCGTGCTGCCTGTATGTCTGCTGTAGGAGAGCAGGGTTGATTCCCTCAGAGATCTACCACAGCCTCGTCTCCCCACACACCCAGGAGAATGATCCACCTCTTCCCCTGTAGTCCAGGCAGGACTGTGTTTGCTGTTGGTAGCCGGCATGCTCAGCCTGGCAGTAGCTCTGTGAACTCCAAGCTGAGCAATTTCAAAACTTCCTGGGGCTTTGATAGGGGAGGGGCACCTGCCTGTGTAGCTGGAATGCAGGGCAGCGCAGCAGAGTTCAAACCAGTGAGCAGAGCGATCAGGGTGGGCATTGTGGGGTAGCTCCTGGAGCCAACTTACGGCACACAGCATCTACACTGACACCTTTTCACTCTAACTTTGCTGCAAAAAGCTCTACGCCTCTCGTCAAGGTGGTTTCATTTTGTCACCAAAGCGGGGGAGTTTTGTCGGCGGGGGGAGCATTGTAGTGTGTACACCACGACTGTTTTGTCACGAAAAGCTGACTTTTGTTGACAAAACTCTGTAGTGTAGACCAGGCCTTGGATTAGGGAGAGAACAGGTTAAAGAATATTTAGATATATTAGATGTATTCTTGTCAGCAGGGCCTGATGAAATTCACTGTAGGGTACTTAAAGAACAAGCTGAAGCAATCTCAGAACCATTAGCAATTATCTTTGAAAAGGCCCTAGAGGACTGGAGTCTTTAAAAAGGGGTCAGGAAATTATAGACCAGTCAGTCTAACTTTGATACCCAGAAAAATAATGGAAGAAATTTAAAAAGGGAAACCAGAAGTACCCAGGAAATTATAGACCAGTCAGTCTAACTTTGATACCCAGAAAAATAATGGAAGAAATTATTAAACAATTTGTAAGTACCTAGAGGATATGGGGGTGATAAGTAAGAGCCAACATGGATTTGTCATGAACAAATATTGCCAAACTAACTTAATTTCCTTCTTTGACAGGATTACTGACCTAGGGGATAAAGAGAAAGCAGTAGATGTGTATTTGTAAAGCTTTCGACACAGTCCCACATGACATTCTCATAAACTAGGGGAAAATGGTCTAGATGAATTTACTATAAGGTGGATGCACTGGTAGAAAGATGTACTCAAAAATTAGTTTATCAATAGCTTGCTGTCAGACTGAGAGGACATATTTAGTGAGGTGCTGGAGGGGTCACTTCTGGGTCCAGTATTTGTCAATATTTTTATTAATGACTTAGCCGATGAAGTGGAAAGAAAACTTAGACAATTTGCAGATGACTACCGAGCTGAGATGGGTTGCTAGCACGTTGACGGACAGGATTAGAATGCAAAAATGACCTTTATAATTGGAGAATTGGTCTCAAATCAACAATATGATATTCAGTAAAGACAAGTGCAAAATACTACACTTAGGATGAAAAAATCAAGTACACAGTTACAAAATAGGGAATAACTGGGCAGAACTGCAAAAAGGTAATAGGCAGTTATAGTGGATCACAAATTGAGCATGAGCCAACAAGGTGATGCAGTTGTGAAAAAAGCCTAATATCATTCTGTAGTGTATGAACAAGTGTTCTATGTAAAACACAGGGGGTAGTTGTTCCACTCTACTCAGCACTGATGAGGCCTCAGCTGGAGTATTGCGTTGCATTTGGGACACCACAATTTAGGAAGGATGTGGAGAAATTAGAGAGAGTCCAGAAGAGAGCAACAAAAATGATCAAAAGGTTTAAAATACTTGACTTAGGAGGAAAGGTTAAAAAACTGGGTGTGTTTAGTCTTGAGAAAAGGAGACTGAAGGAGGGACCAGGTAACATCCTTCAAATATGTTAGACTTTTGTAAAGAGGACGGCGAACGATTTTTCTCCATCTCCACTGAACGTAGGACAAGAAGTGATTGGCTTAATCTGCAGCAAGGGAGATTTAGGTTAGACATTAGGGAAATCTTTCTAATTGTAAGAATAGATATGCTCTGGAATAGGCTTCCAGGGGAGGTTGTGGAATCCCCTTCATTGGATTTTTTTAAAGAACAGGTTGGACAAACTCCTGTCAGGGATGGTGTAGGTTTACTTGGTCCTGCCTCAGCGCAGTGGGCCGGAAGTGATGACCTCTCAACATCCCTTACAGCCATATTTTTCTATGATTTTAGGATTAGCATTTTCCAGTGTCATAGTATAATGCGCGTCTGGGAAAGGCAGAGACAATTTCCCTTTATAATGATTTTACCCTCCCAGCTTTGTTGAGCCCCCTTTGCTTGCTATCATGTTTCTCAGAGTTTGCAGCCAGAGCCTCAACACTGAGCATGTCAGTGGTGCTCGGTTTCATTAGAGCTGCTGGCCATATTGAGGAGAACTGTCCTTCTGCACAGTCAATTCCACTTTCAGCTGCTCCTCTGTATTCAGAGCGCTTTCAGCTTTGATTCCTCAGGAACACTCCTTTTTTCCTTTGTATTCACTCCATATCTTACTAAAATGGGTAAGTGTTTTCTGCTGCTACAGATGCCCCTTTTGGATTGAGCAGGTGTCTGCTGCTGCCTTCTCAATGCTGGCAATGGATTTTACATGTATTTCTCTAGTACCTTTCAAAGGAATCGTGTTGTATTCTACACAGTCCTGTCCTGTCCCTTTGGCCCTGAGGGACTCAGACCCTCCATTAGCATTGAGGCCATACCTCCTTGAATTGGAATAGATATTAAAAGGGGGGAGGCTGGGGGAAGATGACGGTGCGAGAAGCCCCCGAAATGGCAGTGCAAGCTTTTCTTTTCTCCTCTTAACAGGCGCCTGTTGCTAAATGTGAAGCTGGAGAGCAGATTCCAAGGCACAGTTCTGTCTGATCTGTTTTGACAGATCTAATCAGGCAGGAATAGTGATGCCCGAGTCCCACACACCAGTGTCTTCCCTTGTGGATTGCAGTTCAAACTGAATATCCTTCACAATTACATTGTCAACTGAAACAAAACTGATGACTGCACGGCTGTGGACAGAAGGGGTGGAGGCACAGCCTATCCTATGCACACCTGCCTTCAGCTGGCATTATTAACTCCTGAGTGTTCATGTCATCTGAGAAATCCTTTGTAAGCATTGCTGGGGTGCAACACTTCTGGGTGCCACAGTCTGTACATGGTGCATTGCTCCAAAAACTGACCGGAGGGAGGGATATGCCAGAAGGGGATGGTTCTGTCTCGGCCCTTTCCAGATGTGTAAATTATTTTTATATTGATTTTTGTTCTGTTTTTTGTTTCCCTATTCATAGAAATGTAGGACTTGGAGGGACCTTCACAGGACATCTAGTCAAGTCCCCTTTTCTGAGACCGAACTAAGTATTATCTTCTAGACCATCCCTGTTAAGTGTTAGTCTAACTTGTTCTTAAAAACCTCCAATGACAGAGATCTCACAACCTCCCTAGGTAATCTCTTCCACTGTTTAACTACCCTGTCAGTTAAGAAGCTTTTCCTAAAGTCTAACCTAAATCTCCCTTGCTGCAATTTAAGCCCATTTCTTCTTCTTTTCTTCTCAGTGGTAAAGTGGAGAGTTTGCTCTGTTGAATGTTCTTTCTGAGGAAAAAAACTGTAGATGTCGATGGTTTGTGTTGAACTCTGCACTGTTGGACTCAATCACATATGATCTAGGCGCTGGATTCATTTTCTTTACAACAGCTAGAGTTATACATCCTTTTTCTCCATCCAACGTGATGTGAACATGGTCAATAGGTGCTAGAACCAGTAGTTCTTTAACTGAGTGATGTCTGTTGTAAAAGTGTGCATAAACTCTGAATAGCCTTTTTATCTGATTTGGCTATTCTCTTCATGTTTGGCCACTTTGGAAACAGGTTCTTCTCCAAAGTTGGAACAGTATTTCTGAGTTGCCTTCCCATCAGGAGTAGTGCTGGACTATATCCACTAGCTGCTCTTGGTGTTGATGTGTAACTCAGAAGAGCAAAGAATGGGTCTTCCTTCCGGCTTCCTCTCAGCCTTTCCATTGGCTTTTGGGTAAGGTGGACTACTAGTAATATGATCAAATCATATTTTTTTAGAATTACTTAAATTCTGCTGCGGTGAATTGTGGTCCGCTGTCTGTCACTAGTAGTTCTGAAATATCAAAGAAAACAAAAGTGCACTTCAGTTTCTTGATAATAATCTGGGACATGTTATGTCTTTCAAGTACATTATTTCTATATACCTGGAAAAATAGTCCATAATGATCAAGTAATGATGGCCTCTGAATCTGCATAAATCTGCAGCTAGTCTCTTCCAAGGTTTCTCTGGTAGAGGTGTTTGTACACTGCGTGATGGAGCATTGTCTCATAAGATGATTTGTACTGGATCTCCTTTCAAATCTCCAATATCCTCAAATCCTCTGTCGAGTTCGTCTACCTTTCTTATTAGGCCAATCTTGGTTGCCACTTGGTTGTGGCTGAGACAGTTGATGATTTTTGCGTCTTTGATCACATGCACTCTGAATGCACAGCTTTTGTCTTTATAAATGGTTTCTGTGGTGAACCTGGCCCAGGGCTAATCAGAGCTGCGTCAAATGACTTCAGCTCTGGGAGGGGTTGAAGGTGACTATAAGTCCCTTCTGTGATGACTATGACATTGGTTCTTGAGTCAATTTTAAAGTCAGTAGTCTTTACATGAATATTCAGTTTCACTCTCTTGGTAAGCTCTGTGTCATCACAAGTGATAGATTGCAGAGAAAATGGCTCTTGATTGTCTGTAGTATGAGTCACCTCCCTGACTGCTTTGGAGCATCAAACAGCTGTGAAATGTCCATATTTCAGATGTGTATTACACCACACACCTCTGGCTGGACGTGCATCATCTTTTGAGATATGACTTTTACCATACCTTGTCCATGTAGGCTGGAATTTGTCCCTCTTAGCTTGGGAATTCTCTTTCCTTGCCTCAAAGGTTTTATGATAATGACTTCTAATTCTCAAATGTCTGCTTATAGCATCTAAGCTGGTTTCAGGTTCTTCAGGTTGCTTCTGCCTTTTGTTTTGTTGTTTGACTAATTCTGACTGCTTTGCTATATGAATGGCTGTGGGTAGAGTTAAATCTCTCTTCATTTGTAGCTGCTCTGAAAGGTTTTTTAACTGCTAACCCAATAACCAGTCTCTCTGATATTTTCATGTTTTGCATTCCCAAAATCACAGTTTTCAGCCAATGTATGCTGAGCTTTTATAAAACATTCAACATTCTCCCCTAGTTCTTGAATTCTCTGGTGAAAACATGCTTTTTCATAAATCACTTTTCTCTGAGGTATAAAGTATGCATCAAACATAGCCAGAACCCTTTCATAGTCATCTTTCTGACTGTCTGCAATAAAGTCAAAGAATTTAAAAATATGCTGCACTTGCTTCCTCATAGCATAAATGAAGGAAGATACCTGTATATTTCCAGTTCCTTTGTGGAGTTTGTTTGCAATGTGATATATGCTTCCAATCTGTCCACTGTGAAAGTTTGTCAAATCTGAAGTTCTCTGAGGGACTGAAGGATAGCATGTTGATGAGCTCTTGCAACTTTTGTTGCATTGTTTGTTCTATCTGCAACCTTTGTTGCTGTTTTCCTTCTATTTCCTGTGTTAGTCGTTTTCTTCTGTACCAGATATGAGGACTGGCTAGAGGGCTTGCTTGTTACAAACCAGATGTGTTCATCATAAGATCCTTTAATGCACTGCCAGGTATAGCTGAGTTTCATTTAAATACTTTAGTAAGGGTTTTGATACTATCTCACATGACCTTCTCATAAACAAACTAGGGAAATACAACCTAGATGGAGCCACTATAAGGTGGTTACATAACTGGTTAGAAAATTGTTCCCAGAAAGTAGTTATTAGTGGTTTACAGACAAATTGGAAGGGCATATTGAATGGGGTCCTGCAGGAATCAGTTCTGGGACCAGTTCTGTTCAATATCTTCATCAGTGATTTAGATAATGGCATAGAGAATACACTTACAAAGTTTGCAGATGATACCAAGCTGGGAGGTGTGGCAAGTGCTGTGGAGGGTAGGATTAAAATTCTAAATGATCTGGACAAACTGAAGAAATGGTCTGAAGTAAATAGGATGAAATTCAATAAGGACAAATGCAAAAATACTCCACTTAGGAAGGACCAATCAGTTGTACGCATACAAAATGGGAAATGATTCCCTAGGAAGTGGATCTATGGAGTCATTGTGGATGACAAGCAAAATAGGAGTCAACAATGTAGCACTGTTGCAAAAAAAAAAGCAAACATTCTGGGATGTATTTAGCAGGCATGTTGTAAGCAAGACACAAGAAGCAATTCTTCTGCTCTACTCTGTACTGATTAGGCGTCAATTGCAGTATTTTATGTCCAGCTCTGAGTGCCTTATTTCAGGAAAGATGTGGACAAATTTGAGAAAGTCCAGAGAAAAGCCACAAAAATTATTAAAGGTCTAGATAACATGACCTATGAGGGAAGATGGAAATAATTGGGTTTGTTTAGTCTGGAGAAGAGAAGACAGGGGGGGTACATGATTACAGCTTTCAAGTACATAAAAGGTTGTTACAAGGAGGAGGGAGAAAAATTGTTCTCTTTAACCTCTGAAGACACGACAAGAAGCAATGGGCTTAAATTGCAGGAAGGGTGGTTTAGGTTGGACATTAGGAAAAATTTCTGCCCTGTTGCCTTTCCCTGCCACCAGCCCTGAGGTGAGGGTGCTGTGCGGATTGACTATGAGTACTTGACTGGGACCCAGCCCTGCAAATTGTGTTCAGGTAGATAAGGAGAGCTTACCGCCGCAGGGCGGGTTGTCAGCCAACAATTCAGCATGCCGGACTTTGGAGCACCACCTGCCTGGGGCTGTTGCCACCTTCTCCCTTAGCTTGAAGGCAAGCTAAATCCCCAGAAAGAGCACAGTGCTGAAGGGTTCATTCCTTAAAGGACAGTTCCACCTGCTGAGAGATGAAATGTTCCCATACGTCTTCTGGAACAAGCTGAGGCACAAGCTAGCCACCTGTTTTCTCTCTTCCCCGGCCCGTTGGCGTAGCAGGTGGGAGGGAGAAGGCACCCTGGAACCAAGCAGTGTAGGGCTGACTCTTCTTTTCTTACCCCTTGATGGACTGAACTTTCTGTGATTGCTAATAGCCTGATTTCTGGAGGTGCCTCAGCATCCTCTGCTCCCAGGGGAATCGATGGGAGCATCAGGTGCTCAGCAGCTGTGAAAAATCAGAGTGTAAATGTCTGATCCTGCAGTACTGCCCACTTCCTATTTATCTCCTCTAATTCTATTGGCATTTCTAAAGTGCTTATCACTGCTGTATCCAAGTACTTTATATGGATTTAAAAAACAACAGCAGCAGCATAATGAGCGTGTTTGGGCTTAGAGGTGTGGGGGAGGGGGAAGGGGGGGGAGGAAATGTTGGCAAAACTGTTTTCCCCAGCTTGTTTTCTACCAAATATTACTTCCCATTGCTGTCCTTAGTTGGCATCAAATAGCAATGGATTTGTAGAGCAGGCCGTCAGAACAGAAAAGTCTCCCAAAATGCTCTCTTGAGAAAGACAAGAATAATAGAGGAAGAAAAAGTGACTACTCACTCCTGTCCGAGGCATGAAGATGAAAGTGTGTCTGTACAGTAACGCCTACCACTCTTAGCGCTTTTCAGCTGCAGATTGCAAAAAGCTCTTTACAGTAGTGGATGGAGTATAATTATTCCCATTTTACAGTCAGGGAAAGCAAGGCAGAGAGAGGAGAAGTGCATAAAACGGAACCCAGATCTCCCAAGGATTAGACTTGTGTTCTCAATACTGGACCCCACCTTGTTTTTGGGTTAACATGGTGCATCTGGGTTCTAAAATAGGCATTTACCCTGCAGCTCACCCCACCGTGTTCCACTTAAGTGATTATCTTTCTCTCTTCTTGTGACTTTCTCAGGCCTTAGAGAACCCCTCTTCTCTCCATGCAGACCTCAGCTGAGCATGTCCTTGCTGCAGTGGGTGCTGGCAGGTGGGTGAGGAGGGGAAGGCCATCTGTCATTTTAATCAGGCTGAAGTCCAGCACTCCGCAATGGGCTTCTCATATATTTTGGCCAAATCACTAGCTGATGTGGTTACCATGGCAGCAGTGTGGACCATACCTCTGTGTGCCGCAAACTACACATTAATCCACAGCAGGGCAGTATGCAAAGTGGCAGGATAATATTTAATTCTTATTCCTCCCAACCTTCACTGAATAGTAAATCGGGGCAGGAGGGAAAGTCCAGAGAGGCTTCTGCAGAGGGGTAATGCAGGTCATTAGCCTGTGAGAAATGAATCACCAGTAGTTTCTTTGAGGTGATGAATGAGCAGTGACCTGACACGTTGGTTTTGCTGGTTGCTAATTATTTTGAGAGGCCAGAAAAGAAAAAGGTGATTAGATGATCAACTCCCTTCCAGGGCCGCACCTGTTTAATTGTAGCCTTGTCCAGCATGGATAAATATGAGACAGAATGTTGGTGGATCTATATATGCCTGAGAATCTACATATCCGTGAAACTCATGTGTTTGTCATTGAACTACAATAGAAATAGAGTCCGCCCCCTATATAATTGGTTCTGTTCTATTCTATATGGTTATAAGCGGGGCTGGTAGAAAAACCTGTTATTAAGGTTGCCTGATGTCTCCCATTATAAAATCCTATTTTGACTTGCTTATAACTTTGCCAGACTTTGACTGTTTGTTCTGAAATTTTCCATGTCAAATGTCTGCCTCGGGCTGAACTTTTTTTAAGGAAACTTTCAACTGAAACAGTTCATCCATTTACAAGAACACGGCTGGGGAAAATGTTGTGTTGACCGTGTTCAACAATTCTGGTGGCCTCTTCTTTGAACAGCTTTAGTGCCCCCACGCTTTGGAGCAGGGACTTGAAATTTGGCGCAGGGGTTGCCTGTGTGTCAGGGATGATGCCTTTTGAACATCAGCCTATATTTTGGCTAGGTTATACGCCTTTGAAAAATTGCAGTTTGCATGTGCTCAGTGGAGACTTCCACTCTAGCAACTAAAATCGCTGACGATTCCATCCTCACTGAGCATGCGCCATCCCCTCATCCCACCCAGGGCTCACCAGACTGTGTGTGCACCATCCCCACAGAATGACTGGGGGTGCTGCAGTACAGGGTGTAGCCAGACTGTCCCTCTAAAGGCTGCCCCACAGCTGCTTTGGCTGGGGTGGGGATTGGCACCAGATCGGAGAGCAAGGAAGCCTACCTCTCCTGTGCTCTCAGTGACCCCCCCCCCCCCCCCTGCAGGCACCCACGCTGCATGCAGAAGGAAGTTGCCTGATATGAATGCAGAGGGCAGAAGTTCCAGACTGGGGAGAGGTGAGGGAAGGGAGTGGACTGGGGCAAGGAGTTTGGTCAGGCAGGGACTGGAGGGAGGAAAGAAGTTATGCAGGGGAGACTGGGACTAGTTGGATAAAGAGAGTGGGGGCCCGTAAGGAAAATGTGGAGTGGCTAACTTCTATTCATTTCACTAGGAGCTAGGCCCCTAGGTGCTATCTGAAAATATCTATATCTGTAGGAGCCTAAATAGCGCTAAATCTCTGATCTCCACTGAGCACCGTCCATCCTGTGGACTGAACAAGGCAGGAGTCCTGTTGGAGAACTAGGATGTGACGGGTGCTGGAACAATTTTTATAGTAGGGGTGCTGACTCTCCCCTGCCGAGAACTGAGCTGATTCCTTCTTGTCCTACCCTTGGTGAACCTTGAGGACAGTTGACCGCTGTCCTCTCTGTAACTACTACAGTGGGTTTTGGATGGAAATCTTGCCACTGTGACGAATGACACCCACGTATCCTGGATTCAACATGTCCTTCTGTTGCACAGAGCAGCATAGACAACTCATTTTGATTTTTTTTTTATACCACTCATCAGCATGTTATCAGAGTGCCTGGTTCACAGGCTCCAAGGGACAGAAAATTACACAGTTCATTTTAACTACTGAGCGAAACAATTATGTTACTTATTAAGATTTAGTTTGAACTTAAAATGAACATTTTGAGCGGACGGCGGGTGGGGGGAATTGTTTGGCAAATTTAATACTAATAAAAATATTAATAAGCAAAGAGAAATCACTTAGTAATTTTCATTTACTTTTTTTTTTTTTTTTAATTATGCATTGCTTCAAATTACATATAAACCTTCTGCCATTATAGAGAGAGATTTTTTCAACTGGGTAAATACATTGCTCAGTAAATGAGTTAATTAGTGTTCAATTACTATCAGTTACTAAATATTGCTACTGCATATTTGTTGAATGGACACATCTTTTTTTTCTCATATTAATCATTTGAATTATGAATGTTCTGCAGCTACAGATAACCTTTCCTGCAGGTCTCCCTGGTGCTCATTGTGGATTAGGTGAACAGGTATCTGACTGCTCCCAGCTGTTCCTTTCACTACCCAGAATATGTAGGTTAGCCAACGTCCCTATTCCCAAGTGTTCAAAAATCATGAGCCAGGTCCCCCCGAAATCATAAGATTTTAAAAAACAAAATTTTGCGAAGTCTTTTTATTTGTCTTCTGATTTTTGAGCATTTTAAGGGGTCACATTTTCCAGCTTTTCTCTGCAACCATGATGACTAGAATCATACTGGGAGAAAAAAATGACATCAGAGATCAGTGGTGTACCGTGGGTCTCCAGCACCCTGGGGCCAATACTTTCATTTGCATGCCCCCCGCTTTGGTTGGCAGCACCCCGCGTGGGGGAGGGGGTGTCTGTGGGCCTGTTTCCTGCTCTCCCCTACTTCCCCCAGCCCCCGCTGTGGGGGCGGCAGGAGTGGCTGGGAGCGGGAGTGTCAGGCAGTCAGATGCCCCCGGGCCACCCGGCAGCAGGGTGTGGGGGAATGATGGGCTCTGGTGCCCACAGCTCCCTCATTGCACCCAGCGTGGGGGTGGCGGGGTCAGGAGGATGCTTGCTCCCCCCACAGCTGGAGCCCTTGGCTGCTGTTATAGTACCAATAACCAGGACCTATCAGACTTTGGGACCTAGGTCTGGAACGGTCTCAAATTCTGATAGGTCCTAGTTATCGCTACTACACCGGCAGACCTGAGATGGGTTCGGCACAGCCGCAAGGCCCTGGCTGCCTGTGACAGCGGTGGGTGGCTCCTCTAAGCTGGGCCTGGCCAGCACCCCCGCCCCCGAACGGTGCCCGAAGGCATGGCCCCACACCCCTCCCTTGGTACGCCACTGTCAGAGATCCTCACATAATCACATGACTCCAGAAGCTGCAGTTTTAAGGAAAATAACAAGTATTGCAAGACTTGTGATAAAATTATGAGAGCTGGCAATACTTGATTCTGAGCAGCTCTGCCTGGGTGGGTAGGGAATAATTCTTATTAACATTAATCTATATTTAGATTGTAATAGCATTCAACATGTACTAGGCACTTTCCAAACACAGAATAAGACATGTCGCTGGCCCCAAAGAGTAGATTTTCTAAAGCCCTGATTCTGTAAGTGCTAAAGCAGACAAGTCCTTCAAACACTATGGGTGAGCAGCAAGAACATACACCTGCTTAAATGTGCTGGGATTGAGTTCTAAGAAGTTTCTTATGTCTTCTTCAAATCGTGGCCACCCTTCTTTTGCCGGATCTAACTCTGCAGGTCTGCTTTTCATTTATATCCACTCTAGCAATGTAAAGGGGTCTGAAAGTGAGTAATTTATGGCTACTTTACATTTCCAGAGTGGTATAAAGAAGCATTAGTTAAATGAGAATCAGGCCCTAAAAATGTGGTCCATTGAGATCTGGGTTAAATTCAATTTTGTACCAAAAAAACTCAGGTTTGTCCCACCCACCCCACCAGTTTGCCAGGGCTCTAAGCAACCTGGAGAAAGTCTATGTGATCTCTGTGGCTGTGTGTGTTTTAGGATGTAAGTAGGAATAGGAAGAAGCCTCAGAATCCCAACTCTATGTTCTAGATCTTCATCCACTGATGCGGTTAACCCTATCTTATTGCCCTGACCAAAGCTGGAATTTGCTGTGCTCTGAACCAAGTGTTCCACGTTTTGTCATCAAGCCACTAGTTTCTGGAAATGCACAACCTTTTTAAAAAAGATGCTGCCACCCATGAAATCGAATGTACTGAATCTGAAAATTATTGTGAGCTCAAAGAGCTGCAGTGAACTGAGAGTTGAGACAGGCAAATTAAAAGATTCCTATTGAATGTGGTTTATCATCTATATTAGAGGTCACATGCCTCTTAAACCTGCTCTAACAAAGGTTGCCTAGGAGACCAGGCGTGTGTCAGTGTATAGATCGGACATCTTACTTGCACTTCATTTATTCAGAGTTGAAGAGGGGATTGTGATTCTTTGCTCGGGCAAAGAAAAAAATAGTTGTTGGCTTGCTTAGCTTTATATGACATCATGGATTTGGCCCTGCCCCTTGCATATGACATCACAGAGCTCTCTCCCCTTTGCGTGTGTTACCTTACCATGAAATAGGCCACTGGCCTAATGGGAGTTCCTTATACAGAGCATTATTGGATCAGTCCCAGATAATCAAGCAAACATCAGTTTCATCTCTAGATTCTGATTCCGGAGGATGAATTTCCTATAGACTCTGGGCTCCTTTCTTTCTTTCTTAATTAAGTTTCTGGTTGCCAAGATAAGCTTCTAAAAGCAGCTGATGTAGCTTTGAATTTATTGAATATCTAGCATGTTATTGCAGACTGGTAGGGAACCTGTCACACTAAGGTCTGGTATCATAAGACATGGCAGTATCAAGGCAAATTCATATGAATCAGCTGAGATAAATCGGCCTAGCTGCATTGAAGTTAATCATCTGAAGTCAATGGGGCTACACTGAAGTACCCCAGCTTAGGATCTGCCCTATATGACTGGATGGCCATTGAAATCAATGGGAATTGGGTATGCAGCTCCCCTAGGCAGCTTTGACAATGTTGGCCTGTATGTGTGTGTGTGTATATGTATATATTATATATATATATATATGGGAGAAGGGATGATACATATATATGTTGCACGCAAAAAAACCCCCAAAACATCCCTATGTTAAAAGAACATTATTATGGTTGCAAAGTTAAGCACTTAAAAGTTACCAAATTCCACAGCTAAGGTTGCCTGTGCAGCCATAATTAGGCCCACTTGGGCACAAGCGTTGTAATACCGTCTTCAATTACATGATCACATGCTATTTTCCAAAGTGAAACGTGACTGAGTGACTCAAGTTGAGATAGCTTAGGGAGGTCTGCGGGTCGGAGGATAGGTGCTCTTTGCTTTCTGAAGATCCAGGCCCCTTTAAGTCATCTCACATGGGCACCCAAAAATGGAGGCACCCCAAGCCAGTAGGGTGCGTGGCCTTAATCACCACCTGCTTGTCACGTGCGATGCCTGATCTTTGTGCATACCGGCCCTTGCCATCAGTGAGAGTTTCTTTGTGCGTTGCACGCTGGGTTCCCGAATGTCTACCCCAGCTCACAGACCACTGTCCCCAGAGGAATTCTGCCTCCTTCCCACAGTGCTTGCCACTTCCCTGCCCCAGTGGCTAAAACAGAGTTGTAGGGATGGCATGGCAGGAGTTCACTGACTGCGCTTGATCCACTGCCAGAGCACCACAGCTCTGCCACCAAGCAGGCAGAGAACTCCATGTCAACTGCCTGTATAAAGCTGGTGTGAAACTTGTTGCCCCAGGGCATGGTTCATCATCCCAGCTGCTTATTGACAGCCAACTCCACTGCGGGCCGGGGTCAGCATGGTTAATTTCCACCCCCAACGTGCAGCCTGGCTGTTTCCTGTCATGCTGTGGATCTGCCAGGTCCCCACGCAAACCCGACAGGGCCCCGTGCTGGGGAATCCAACAAGCAGCTCATTAGAAGGCCAACCACAGGAGCAGGTAAAGGTCTGTGTCCCGTGGGCTGGAGGATGCAATAGGTACAGAGAATCAAAATGCAGCCCCTAACCGTCCATGGGTAGAAAGCAGAGGGAGCAGGGGCTGCACAACTAGATATACTCCCTCTGGGTGCCTCCGTGGCTAACTGAACAATCACCTCTGAAGTGTAACACCACAGCGGCAGGCTCATGGCCAGTGGCTCCAGAACAGTTTGTGTAGTGGAGGTGCCGAAAGCCTTTGGACAGAACTGGAAACCCTGTATATGATGGAAACCACTTCAAGCCAGTGGGTGCTGCCGCACCCCCAGCACGCCTGGGTCCAGTACCTCTGCTCATGGCACTGGGCTGTGGGGTCGCATGGGGGAGAGAGAGAGGTTGTGTCCTAAAGGCAGAGAAACTCTCCCATCTGCCAATATTCCCTTGGCTGCGAGAGGCTGGGGTTCACCAGCTCTGGATGCAGTTTGCAGACAGGTCATGCACTGTGGGTGGGCAAGAGCTGCCTGTGGATGGATGTGCCTGAATTCTTAGACAGCCACCGAGGACAGGAAATGCACAGCTCCCAGCAGAGCGGGGAAGATAAGATGCCTGTGTCTTAGTAGTGGAAGGTATCTTTTGTTGAATTAGGAGGAGTGCAGGGACTCCTCTTTGCCCCGGTGCTGGGGGCCCCCTCTCCATTTGGGTTGGGGAGGGGTGCTGGTTACCTTCCCTCTTTGGGTGTGGATTGGGGATGGGGCCTTCCCTGTTGAGGGGGAGAATAGCAAAAAGGTGCCTTCTGTCCAGAAAGGGAGCCATGGAAGGCAGTGTGGGAGTAGCATGGGGCAGTAGCATGGGGAATGCCCAAGGCTGGTAAAGGGGTGGGGGGCTGGAGAGTGGGGAGCATCATCTCTGGGTGGCGAGTGGGGGGGTCGGGCAGTGGGGAGCACCCTCTGTGGGTATAGCCAATATCGGGGAGGCTGAAGAGAAGAGAGCTCTGCGTTCGAGGCCGAAGATCGCCTCCTCTCTGCTTGGGCCTTTCCTTTGTTGTCTAGCATTTAGGCGTCGGAGGTGTGCAGCATATGCTTCATGGAAAGAGGAGGGAGCACAAAAGGGGGGACACTGGCGTTCACTCCGCACCCAGCCACCCCATCTTCCCTCAGCATTCATTGCCTCTGGGACTCACGGCCAGCGAAGCTGTAGCTCGCTGCCCCTCTCCAGTGCTGCGATTAGAGCACAGGGGAGCCGATGCTGGGGACGCATTGGGGTCTCTCCAGGAGTTAGCTCTGTGGGTTAGGAACAGAGCAGGGCACAGAGGGCTGCACCAGCCATAAGAGAGAGCAGCTGAGGGGAATCGTACCCTGCCAATCCCCTCCCAGAATCAGCCCAGAAGAAGGGGCTGTTGTGAATCTCAGGAGCCCAGCATGCTGAGCTTGTTCTGGGATGGGTGCTTTGGGGTCTCTTAGAATTGCTTTGCCCTGATATTTCATGAATAAGTAACCCCCAGCCGTATTTGTCACTGAAGCTCTTCTGTTAATGACGGGATGAGGGAGGAGGATGGGGAGCAGTGGGGAAGCCGAAGAGAAGAGTATTTACAAATGAGTAGTCAAAGCAACTGCGGGCAGTCGGAGATGGCTCGCTGCCAGGGCAACAATGGAAGCGGCAGTCTGATTGACTCAGGAACCATTGTGAAGCCTGGACAAAAATGACTGTCTGTATGTATCATGCAAATAATTTATTGCAGCATAAATAGTGGGAGAGCCTGGTTTTACAGAAGCTTGCAGCATGGTGTGGCAGTGAGAAGAGTGTATTTCATTGAAATGGGTGTCTTTTGTGGTGGGAAGCGGCGTCAGGATGTAGAAATTTGCTTGCAAGCTCTAAAATGTTCTTCTCACTGGGATCCAAAATGTGCTCTGTATATCAGCTGTTTCTGACCCACCGCACACAGCATTCCCAGCATAGATATGGCATTCTAGGAGCTGGGATACGGTACAGGCATGGAGTTAGGAAGGATGGTTATGGCCCAGACAGAAATTGACATACATGAGATATTGCATACATGAGGATTATTTTGCCTGGGCCAGAGAAGAGTCAAAGACACTTACTTGAGTTTTCTGAGGTACAGAAGGGCAGAGTATAAACTGAGGAAGCCTTCTTCTGTGCCCTGTCCTGTTATGAGGGATCCAGGGGTCACTAATTGCAAATGTAGAACAAAGAAGAGAAATGTTTTTCAAGCCAATCTGTGGAACTCACTGCTGCAGGGAGTCAAAATCAAACACCAAGGATAATCCAATTCCATGCTGCTGCACCTCAGTTTATCAGAGGTAAAGAGGGAGTATTTCTCCTAATGTACAGCCATGCACAGTTAGTTAGACTTTTTTTCCCCTCTCCATCTTCCCTCCACTATCCTCTGAATCATTGGTGGTCGTCAGAAGCAGGAGATGAGATGTGATGGCCCAGTGTTTTGATCTGATGTTCACATGGCCCTCAGTGGAATGTAGCCACTGCAGCAGTCCAGTGAAGAAGAGACCAGCAGTGATGTGCTTAACAAGGGGACAAAGGCAGACCTATACAGGAATAGGCGTGTTTTGTTCCCCTGGAAGCATAGGACCTTAAGTGCTGGAAGCAGGCAGGCACAAGGATCAGTGCAGCCAGACATTGTGGTGGCATAAAGCGCAGCAGTCCAAGATTGTTTGCAATGGCTGCGTGAGCTGTCCTGGGTGCAAAACCCAGCCCCCCCTTGGTCAAGGTGACCAGGTGGTCTGGATTTCAAGAGTTTACACAGAAACAGATGCACCCTTAGTCCAGAAGGTGCTGCAATGCCTTGTCTTTGGGAAGGAGAAAAGCGGGACTAGGTTTTTGCTGAAACCTTCCTGATTTAGAAGTTGCATTTCCTCTCCAGCTGCTCAAAGAGGGACTGCTCCCTCCCCACTCTGTCCATGCTGCTAATCATTCCAGAGCAGGCACGTCTAGTCAGCCGGCTCTTGCTCTCCATCTCTACTCGGGCATTAGCGTTTCTCCCTGAGTGACATTGACCTTAAAGAGCATGTATTAACAATGGGACGTGTCAGAATCTGTTATCTGTATTCATTTCCAGTGTAAATCCAAGCTTCTCGCTCAAACTGATGGGATGAAATGAGTTCTGGGCGAGGCGTCAGTTCCCCAGAAACCAGCCATAGGCCCGGAGGAGGGGGAAGGGGGAGTAGAAGGAAGCTTTTGATCTAAACCTCAATCAGACAGGAGATGTCTGGTTGAATTGCCCATAAAGCCAACCAGTTGGATTTGTCTTTTAGTTAATACCCTTTGGTGCATTACCACTGACATTTAATGTTCACGCTGTTCCTAGACCTGTAGCATAGTTAGTGGGGTCAGTAAAATTTTTATTAAGAGGCTGAGTGGCTCAGCGTGTCAGAGCACTGACTTCTCACCTTCCAGAGGCCGGCATGCATAGATAGTGGCTTTTTAGCTGCAGCTCTCCCAGGTGGGTGAGCATTGTTAGCCCCCATCCTGCCTTTATGATTAACTGGAGCTCAGAGAGTTTAACTGACTTGCCCAAGGTCATTCAGTTAGTCAAGGTCAGAGCCAGGGATAAGAC
Organism: Emydura macquarii macquarii; assembly: GCF_026122565.2. Taxonomy (NCBI): domain Eukaryota; kingdom Metazoa; phylum Chordata; order Testudines; family Chelidae; genus Emydura; species Emydura macquarii. The sequence continues at coordinate 14,882,950 of NW_027130828.1, forward strand.
TAAGGATTCCGAGTCTTGTACCCCATCTAAATGACCTGCAGAAGAAATGGGGTTGGCAGGGTCAGTCAACGTCCTAGGCAAGGGCTTTTCCATCTTGCAACATGCACTGTGCAGTATCTGTTCAGGACAAGCCTAGAAACAGACTCCCAGATCAGCACAGAGGTGCATTAGCAGAGATGCATGCATGTGTGTGACTGCGGGGAGGCGTGGGAAGTGGGGCTTAGCCAGATTAGGCATTTGGTGATAAAGGCTGAAGGTAGCTTTGACAGAACTGTGAAAATGTCTGGACTTAAAATAGCAGGGGGTGCTGCGGATCAGCAATGAGGTACATTTGCAGAACCATTGGAGTGACCGAGAACTGGAATACTGGTGGGGCTTCAGGGCAGAATGACGGTGCATTGACAAAGGCCCTGTACAGAGCGCAGATCTGGAACAGTAGGAGGTGCTGTAGAGCAGGGCTAAGGAGATGTTGGGAGCGCTGCGTTGGGATCCTACACTGGAATAACAGGGGCACTGCAGCTCAGGACCAACGTGCAGTGGCAGAGCTTCATGTGTAGAAAATCACCCCCTTCCTGCTACGCTGTCTGACCGTCTTGCTAGCTGAGCTGTTTAATTAAATATTGTGGCGCTGAATTAAAAAAGAAAAGCAGAGCGTGTCAGTATAAAAGGAGCCAGGGACATGCCTGTGGAGCGCCGAAGAGCCGAGCAGCCCCTCTCAGAGGGTGCAAGGCAAAGTTTGTTCCCAGCTCACTGTCAGCTCCATGTCAGTCCTTTCCTCTGCGTGACATTGCCTCTTGTCGGGTCTTCGTGCTGAAGCAGTGTTCCACCAATGTAACAAGCTTTTATGAAGAATCAATCTGTCCGGAGCCAAACAGCCTGTCTGTCTGGAGAGGGTGCTGTCACCCTGCTCGTCTCGGAGGTGACATTTAAACGCTTCCTTTCATCTCTCCCTCTTGCCCCTCCTTTGGAGGAGGTTAATATTTTAATACATGTAATGGCTCATTTAGGTTCATCAGCCGCTGCCCGTGTTTTGTCAGCGGTGATCCATTACACCAGGCATAATTTCAGAGAGCGAGGTTCCCCTCCTCTCTCCCCCAGTTGCTACCAGCAGAAATCACCAGCCGTACAAGAGGCACAAAAGCCTTTTTCATTTTGTGTTTCTAGGTTTAATTAAAAGAGAGAATTGATCCAGCCTCCCCAACTCCCTGCTTGCAGTCCATCCCCATCACTCTGATGCAAGCACAACGCAATGTAAGGGCCATCTCAGCTTTGCACAATCTATTATGCCACGACATTGGAATCATTGGGCTACAATGATTTCCCCCAGCTATGATCTGACCCTGGAATCCCAGCTGCAGCCATGCACTTATAACACTTTAGCTGTGCCATTTCATCCTCTTGCTCCCCCTACACCCAGACACACACACAAGAGGAGTTGCAAACCCTAGTGAGGACAGAGCACCAAGGCTATGTCTACACTGAAAACGCGACAATATAGACACTCCGGGTTCAAATGCTGCAGCTGTAGGGCTTCAGTGATGATGCTACCTACGCCGGTGGGAGGGCTTCTCTCATTGGTGTTGATAATCCACCCTCCCTAGAGGTGGTAACTAGGTTGATGGGAGGATTGTCCCATTGACCTAGTGCTGTCCACACCAGGCATTTGGTTGGTTTAACTGTATCGCTCAGGGGTGTAGATTTTTCACACTCCTCAGTGATGTAGTTATACCGACCTGATTTCCTAGTGTAGACCAGGCCTTGCTACTGCAATGGGACAGGCTCTCCCCGACAGGCAGTAGCTTAGTCAACATTAGAATTCCTCCTTCGACCTAGCACTGTCTACACTGGGGAGCATAACTATGTCTCTTAGGAGTGTGGCTTTTCATACCCCTGAGAGACGCAGCTTTGCTGATTAAGTTCCCAGTGTAGATCAGCCCTAATACAACAGGACCAAGAGATGAATGAAACATGGGCAGAAAATAACACAAGGAGATTCAGCTTGAAACATACGCATCGAGCAGGGGCAGAGGGTCGAGAATCCAAAACACAGCTCCTCAGTTGGGATGGATAAAACTGGGAATCGTTAATTGGGGTGAAAGTGGACAGTCAGTTTAGACATGAAATTGTAACTTGGGATGGAACCGAAAAAGAGCCGACACTGTGGTATGTTCCCTACCCAGAGGCACCACTGCATGGAGTAATAAATAGATAGGTGGGTTTTAGGAAACCGTCTCAACAACCTGCAGAGTATTGAATAAGGAATAGTCCATCTCTAGTTACATTCCATGACTTCATGTTCTAGTCCCCTTCTTCAGCGCCGGAAGTCTGCAAAACCCAGCTCTGGTCTAATTTGCCTTGCATTGGACTACTGGATCTAAATGGTGTCACTTATTCCAAGGAGAGGGTATGCCATGTTTTACCATAAGTCTCATGGTAGTTGTGTGGGTGTTTTTCTTTAAAGCTCCAGAAGCAGGAGTCCTGTGACTGCATGAGAATTTCAACTTTTATTTATTTATTTTTTTTTAAAGTTTCTAGCCTTCATGTTTGCAGAGAAAAGCTTGAAAATATGACCAGAGTGCTCCCTAAAGGTTCAGACCCTGGAAAGCAAATAATAAGCGATGATAATCACGATAAATAATAAATCTCAGGATTTTTAAGCCAATCTCAATTATTTGTGTGTGTGTGTGTGTGTGTGTGTTTGCACATGTGTGTGTCTGCCCATCCATCCTGCTTGAAGAGCTAGGACTTGGTAGTAGGGTTAAAAAGAGAGCTGGTCTACATTACAGTTTGCTTGGCTTAACTACATTGCCCAGGGCTGTGAAAAATGTCATGCCCTGTGCTACGTAATTAAGCCAACCTAAGCCCTGGTGTATTCTTCCTTTGACATAGCTACAGCCTCTCAGAGAGATGGAAGAATCCCTTCCATCACTGTAGTAAGTGTCTTCGCTCCATCAGCGCAGCTGCAGCTCTGCCACGGTAGCATTTCTAATGTGGACGTCCCCTAAGAGTGTGTCTGGGCATGTGCCCATGTCATAATGTGTGCTGCAGTGCTACTTCTTGACAGCAGCACTATGGGTTTCAGGGGCTGGCTAATGTTGTTTGTCCATTGTTGAGTTTTTGATGAGTGCGCATTTTAAAAATAAAAGCGGCAATGGGTCACTGGGCAGCTTTATCGGTACCGACTTGAGAATGGGGGGACGCTAGTCAGGGATGAGCCACTTATGTATCGGCTGGGTGGGTACTTTAAGGCTTGAGAGATCAGTGTTGATTTTCAGCTTCATGCATGTAAAGATCCAGCAGACAGACCATGGGACTGGAAGTCAGGACTTATTAGTTTTGTCTCTGACCCTGACTCGCTAGGTGACCTTGGGCAAGTCACTTCACCTCCCTGTGCCTCAATGTCCTATTGGTAAAACAGCATGATCATATCTACGTCCCCTAGTTGTTATGGAGATGATGAGTTAATATTTGGAGAGTGTTTTGAAGATGAAAAACAATATGTAAGTGCTTAGTGCGATCCACAAAGATCCCAACGCCCTTTTACAGGACTCCATTAGGAAGAACACATTCACCCCTGAATTCTTTGCTACCTGCAAAATGGACTGTGTGTGTGGCTTTAACAGGTGAGATTTTCAAAAGTGCCTTAGTGACCACTGAAGGTCAATGGGACTTGTGCTGCTAAGTCACGTAGGGCCAGATTTTCAAAGGTGTGTAAGTGCCCAAAGATGCAAACATGTTCCCAGTGGGATTTTCAAAAGCATTTTAGGCATCTAGACACTTCTGAAAATCCAACGAGCTGCTTATCTGAATATTCAGAGCTCTAAATATCTTTGAAAATCTGACCTTTAGGCACATTTGAAATCCCACCCTAATGGGATAATAACTTTCCACATAATGTCAGCTCCCTTTTCTACACCCTAAAGTGGATTATTGGACACTGTAAGCAACCCAACCAGTTGCTGTAGCATTCGAAGCAGAATCCCTTTATGGTGGGTAAAAAATATGCCCACTGGGTGGAATTCACCCCTGTCCAGAGGGCTGTAAGTAGGCCAATGAAACGTTGTGGCTTCAACGACAGAGCATATTTCACATAAATAATTCATGGAAAATGTTGCAACCAATTATCTCCCTTTTCCCGTTGACCAGCCTAGACAAGCTGCCTCCTCTGCTCACTCGCCAGTTCTAACAATGCCTTTTCTCTCCAAGGGAAGAAGCAATGTTGTCCACCTACTTTGAAACCATCAATGACCTGCTCTCTTCCTTTGGGCCGGTCCGAGACTGCTCACGCAACAACGGTGGCTGCACCCGCAACTTCAAGTGTGTGTCGGACCGCAAAGTGGACTCCACGGGCTGTGTGGTACGTATGCTGCCAGCTGACTATTGCTGTAGAGAAAGGGCATGTCAACGTGGGTGCCTTGGGTAAGAGTTACTTGTTCTTTGTCCATGGATGTGAGTTAGGAAATCTCCGTTGCCTTTTTGGGCAGTGGGACTGTGCGTCTGTCTGTCTGTCTCTCTCTTATTTTCTCTCTCTTCCTCCCTTTCCCACCTTTTTCTTCTCCCTCTCTTGCCTTGCTCTGTGGTAGCAGACTGCCCTGACTTTAGCTAGAGAGATGCCCTGGGTGTCCCATGGGATGTTCCCAGGTCTGGTAGAATGGTCCGAGCTCTGGGGGGAGAGGTGTTGGGAAAATGCCCCCACCCCAGCCCTTCTGGCTGCCCCAAATGCCACGTGTGCGAATTCTGCCTCAAGAGCCTAAAGCAAATGAAACCGTAATGAGCAACCTGTTCACTAGCCCAAGGAGCCTCCGGCGATACCGCGGAGGACTCGGCAGCTTCAAGAAGCACTGAGCAATGCAGAGTCGATTGTCATCTACTTGCCAAAATGTCATGGATTGAAAATGGACTTTGCTATCTCCTCTGGCTCCCACAAGCTTCCCAGCTTTCTGAGAACTCCTCCGTCATCCACCGTGCCCCTCCCAAAGCCCTGCCACCTCTTTGTCCCTAGTGGTTAGCCACTGTCCAGGGTTGTTTCCTCAAGAGGAGAAACTGATGATAGGGTGAGGTATTTCTTCGGTGCAATCCTGCTTATTTACAAAGTCAGGTTTCCCCAAACACAGTAGGAACAAACAACAATAGGCAGTTCCCTTCCTCAGAGATCCACGTCTGCCTCTCCAGCAAGTTCTGCGCCGAAAAGAAGCTCCATCTCTCAGCCTCCTCCCGGGGCCATGCTCACCGCCGCGTCTCTCGCGGTCTGCTTCTCATGCGCGCACACACACACACTCAGCTTGCCAAACAATCCCGTAGTCCCTATGTCTGCAACCAGTCCCCTGGAAATCCCCAGACCACGCTGCTTAATGCTGCTCAGGTTTCACTATGCAGCCTATACCTTCTTCTTTCCAGCTCTCATTACGTTAACGGGCATAATTGGTCTTTCCAGTAAGCCTGAAAGAAGGGTGCTTAGCGCACCTATTGACTTTCTCCAGGTCTGTGACTGATGGCAGCCACTAACACCTTCCAGCATCACAGGGGATTTTGTTGCGATAGGTTGATTTTTACATTCATGAAGGAACGTTACTGTGGGGAATGGGGAGGTTTCCTTGTGCAACAGAATTCCTTGGCAAATCAGTGTTCTTCTTTCTGTAAAAAGAGCCTGCAGTGCTATGGGTGTAGTATGGAGGGACAGGGGGGCATTGCCCCCCCAAACTGCAAAACCTGGGCAGGTGCAGAATTTGTCCCCACGTGTGCAGCCTCATTAGCCTGACTGGAGCTGTCCCCGGCCCCAATATATAATTCATACTACACCTACGGAGCCTGCAAACAATTAAAGCTCATTTAAGCTAATTAAAGTGGGATCCTTGTCTGTGTGCTCACCGTAGAGCACTTGCATCATTACACACTTTACACAATCACACGCTCGCTGGCAGCAACACAGTCTCACACAGGGCCAATTTGGAACGCATCACACACACCAGATTGCTAGTGACAACATCACTCCTGTGTGCGTACACACACGCACCAGAACCTCAGCACGCGTGCACATGCATTCACGTGCACACACACACGTTTTCATGCACACACATATTTCTCATAGCCACACTCAGTCTCTCTTTCACACACACATGCAGTCATAGATGCTTCTCCCAATTCCTCCACCATCCCTTCCTCAAACCCGCTCTGTTCCCCGTAGGATCGTTCTCTGGCCCCCTCCTCAGCTCTGCAGAAGCAGGAGTGAAGTGTCTCTTATTTTATTGAAGATGTTTATACACAGGAGCCAGGAAAGGTCAGCCTGGAGTGGTGTCGTCTCTGGGTGCCTCTTACATTATACCCCCATCTCCGAATGCTTGTTAAGCACATTTAGCGTGGCCACCACAAGGCACTGGTGCGTTACAGACAGCGTTTTACAATGTGGGTCGTTACACAGCTGGTTTCCCTTCCTCTCGTCTTTTTCTTTTTTTTTTTTTTTTTTTTTGGTCTCTTTCTCTCTCTCTCGTTTTTGCCATTTCACCCTGAAAAGTAGTATGCCTCCCAGATATTGTCAGAAACAATTGTGGCTCTGATTGCTGTGCACCACAGAGAAGCACCGTCAAGAGGCTGCCTTTTAAAAGTCAAGACGTATTAAGATAGAAATTGTCAATAAATTACAGGTCTGCCTCTTCCTGCGTGAGCTCGTGGAGCGGTGGAAATTGAAATCCTTGTCACTCTGGGAAAATGGGGCTTCTCTCCCTTCTCCCACCCTGCTCCTAATGACTATAAAGTATTTATCTAAAATATCTAAAGTATCTGTATTTAAAGGGAACAAAACACAAAGGCCAGGGAAGGGACGGAGACTCAACATGAGCAATCACCTTTGAGTGCATCCTGGTCCCTGATAGTTGTGGTGGAGAGATGGAGCAGCCTTCATGTGGGTGGAAATTGCTGCCAGGTGGAAGTGCGGAGTTGGAAGAGGTGAGGTGCTCACTGTTTTTAGGCTGCCCACCACCCCTCCACACACACTCCTAGTTGCTTCCTTTGTTTTTGCTTCTAGTTTTGGCCTTGGTGTGGGAAGAAAGGGACTAGCATTGGATCATGAGTCGCTAGGGTCTAGACCACTTTCAGGCAGAAAGTGGAGTCCTTTCTGTTCCCCTCACCAGTCTGATAAGGAAAGGCTTTTGTTGCAACGGAAAGTGCTAGAGAGGCACAAAGCTTTAATCTCACCCTCTCTTTCTTTCCTCTGTTTCTCTTTTCTGTCCCTCCTCTCTCTTTTCATCTCTTTGTTTCTCTTCCTCTCTCCCTTCCGCTTCCAAAAACAGAAAACCAAAATCTATCCTACCATATTGCCAGGAGAGGGGGACTCCGTGCTATGCCTGGTCTTTCCAGAAAACTTTCCTACTTAGCAAGGGAGATGGTGTCACTTCTGGGGGAAGTGCAGGCTTTCTAGACTGTTTCATGCTGTTCTGGTCATGGAGCCCAGCTGTAGCCCAGCGGAAGCACTGCTGAGCTATTTGCGTGGGGAATGGAGGGCTGTCTCGGCCCTGCTGTGATTTCAGGCAAGTTGTTAAGAGTTCCCCCTTTGGGAGACATGCCAGAGCTGTTTCTTAAACTGTCGTTCCCTTGACCTTTTTGGAAATTGTCTTTCTTCTTCTCTGTTTAAATATCAATGGGAGATTGAGTTGGGCTTCCGCAGGAAAAGCAAATTTGGCTCAATGAGCAGGCAAATTGGTATCAGCTGACGAATGATCTGGAAAGCTAAGCTCTGTAATCAGAAATGCTGAGGAACAGCATTGGCCATGGGCTGCTTAAGTGAATGTTGGCTTGTGGTTGGCGCTATGAACAGCAATAGCATGTTGCTGGGGTTGAAATGTGCGTCCCCGGAGGCAGTGCTTAATTTGAAATGAAGGAGGTGCTGGGGCTCAAACAGAACTGTGAGCTTTCTCCCTGGAGAAGAGGCATGGGTTGAAGAGCGCTTGCCAGGGATGTTAGAGATTTCCAGTCTGGAGTGCGAGTTGGAGACAGCTGAATTTCTAACTTCATGGTAAGGGGAGGTGGGAATCCAGCTGGTGATGGGACAGAGATGCCTCTTAGAATCACTTCTCTGGTTTCTCTTTCACTGAGCTTCCTGTCTATCAGAGGTTAAAAAAGGAATGTGATGTATCAGATCTCCAGAAATAATCTCTTCCTGCTGTACCAACACCTATGCATCGGGGAGCACAAAGATTTATTGAGATAGTGAGGGACAGTCACTGAGACATGTAGGGACAGGGGGATCACTACTCACAATTTCCTCGTGATAGTGGAACAAGAGGGTTAAGGGACTGAGCTGGGACTCAGGAGCTGTGGGTTCAATTCCTAGTTCTGCCACAGACTACCTGAGGGACCTTGGGAAAGGTCCTTCATCTCTCTGTCCCTCAGCTCACCATCTGTAAAATGAAGATGGAAATACTTCATTTTGCTGTCTTTTCTATTTAGATTGTAAACTTTTTTGGGACAGGGGCCATCTCTTACTAGGGATATATATACAGCTCCTAGCACAATGGGGCCCTGACTTTGGCGGGGCCGTCTAATCACTGCCAGAATACAGACAAAGATAAATAGTCTGTTGGGATACAGAAGGAGCTGGGAATTTGGCGCTTTTGCAAGATCCTTACAGCCCTGGAGAGCTCAGGCCTCCCACGGAGGTTGGTGCTTTGGGCAGAACTGCCCATGCTGTAATATGAAAGAGACAAGGCGGGTGAGGAATATCTTTTACTGGACCAACTTCTTTTGGTGAGAGAGACGCTTTCGAACTACATGGAGCTCTTCAGTTCTGTGTAAGCTTGAAAGCTTGTCTCTCTGACCAACAGAAGCTGGTCCAATATAAGCTGTTACCTCACCCACAAGGTCTCTCTAATATCCTGGGGCCAACCTGGTTACAAGAACACTGCCTACAACAGATCAGTGGGAATCGTGGGCTGCGTGTACACAGCAAGAAGGTAATAGATTCTCTCTCTCCCGTCCTGGTACGACTGTATCTTTGACACTCCATGCCCTGAGCCATCCTGCACAATGCAGAGAGAGGGTAGTTCGCTCACACTCTCTGTCTGGTTGGGGTGGAACCATGCCTGAGATTGCAGTTGGTTCTGGGCACCTCGGACCCGGACAGATGCTGAGAAGTTGCTTTGAAGCTTTGAAAAGAGCAACAAGCATGATGAAGTGTCTAGAGAGACAGGCTCCTGAGAAGAGAGAGAGAGTTAGATCTGGCCAGCTGGGGTCAGAGAACTCTAAGTGATGGGGAGGACAGCAGTCTGCAGAGGTTTGAGGAGGATGAAAAGAGAATATTTAGGGTTGCTCTGTGACACGGTAACCATGAATCTGCCCTCCCCTTGGAAAGGGAGGGTTGGGCTCTCAAGCCAAGAAGGACAGCAAAATCAGGCCTTGATATTTAGTTATCAGTAGCTGTCTTAAATGTAACTATGGGACAGTGCCGAATATAGCTGTAAATTGCTTAACCTTGTGGTTCCCAAGATGTGGTCCGTGGAGCACGGTTGACAGGACATGGAGAACTGACTGGTCACATGGTGCCGGCTCCTCCTCTTTGCTTCCAGCTGTTCCATCACATTAAAGACAGCTGCAGACAGCAATTCATACTCCCCTAATGTGACTTTCCTCCCATCAGCAATCTCCTTGCCACGGACACATCATGTGACTACAAATAGGCCTGGGGTTGGCCGGCATGACAGTGAGTGGGAGGGGGGGATGTCCATGAGACAGCCTCTGTGTTAAGGTGTTGTCCACGCTAGGACATGCCTGGCTTAGCTCATTTTAGTCCATTCAGACAGAGAGGGAAGAAAAATTGGTCATGGTCTCCTGGTAGACATACAGGCCTTAGCTCAGCCTGTCTTGAGCTACCCCTCCTATTTCCATATCAAAATGATGCAGTGTTCCAGAGGTGATGGAAGGCAGTGCTGCAAAATGGCTTAGTTTAAGAATAAAGTTGTTGCATAGGGATATAGGCTGTGCAATACAGGATCAGACCAGTGGTCCATCACATCTGGTCTCCTTCCAGCACAAGCTAAAGATGATGTTTCAGTGGAAGGAGGTGGGGAGTGTAGGTATGAATTGAGCTGGTTGAAACATAGAATTTCCATTCCATTGGGTATTTCTGACATTTCCTAATTTTCTGAATCAGAACAAAATGTTGAAATTTCAAATTTTACCATAACGTGGAAAATATGAAATAATTTTGTTTCCAAAATAGTGAAATAATCTAGTTGAAACATTTTATTTTGGCTCTGTCATTTCACAGTTTATATTGTTATAACATAAAAGTCAAAATGATAAAGTGGGAACAAAACATTTTGATAATTTCCTTTCAAAATGTCAACAAAATTGATATATTCCTGAGAAACTTTTGATTTTGTCAAACCTCCATTTTCCAATGGAAATCTGTTCCATCAGAAAACGGTGTACTAGCTCTCCTTCCTCCAGCACAAGCTAAAGATGATGTTTCAGAGGAAGGTGGGTTGGGTTTGGAGTTATAATTAAAGAAACTCAGGTTTTCAGTTCGTTGGGAAATTCTGACTCTTTCAATTTCAAACTCCTATTTCATCTTGAATCAGAACGAAATATCAAAATTTCAAAACTTGCCACAACACAAAAATTTTGAAATGTTTTTTTTCAGAAACATCAAAATAACCTTATTGAAGCATTTCAGTTGGGTAATGTCAAAATGTTTCATTCTAACTTTATCGTTTTGACTTCTATTTTATATCATTATATTGTAACATAAAAGTTGGAACAGTAAAATGGAAACAAAATGTTTCAATAATTTCCTGTCAAAATTATTGATGAAATGGTACAGTTCCACAAAAATGTTTTGATTTCTTTGAATCAGGATTTTCTGACAGAAAACTGTCCAATCACAAATTTCCCCACCAGTTATGCACCTAGCCAGTTATGCAGAGATGCACATGGGGGCAATGAAGGATTCCTTCCTGACCCCTATAATGTTTAGCTAACATGCTGAAACGTGATTATTTAGTTGTATTGGGGTAGCACTTAGGAATCCCAGGACCAGGACCCCAGTGTGCTAGTGCCGTACAAACACAGAACAAAAACATGGCCCCTGCCCCAAACAGTTTACAATGCCTGATTCCTCTTCTTATCCTTATAAGCTACCAGTGTTAGTAATGATGAGAAAAGTGTCCAAATCGTAGCTAAAACCAAGCCTAAATTTACAATAGCTAAAACAAGCATGTGTCAGAGCTACTAAATATTACTAGGAACATACCAGAATGGAATGGAAAGAAGCAACTGCTAATCTGAGGTCGCACACAAGGGGCAATTTGAAGGGAGATGGGTGGCCATTTCCCAGGATGTCTGAACCAAGGGACTGTCATCACCGGGGCAAATAGCAGATGAAGAACGAGCAAAGTTTGGCACATCACAGTGCAACAGATGATGGGCCTTGCTCAGTCTCTGATTCACATAGCAGTGTAACAAAGATGCGGAGCTGACCCACTGCTCCTTGGCCATTTAAGTGCTGTGAAATGGGATTTTGTGGCATGGGCCCCACTGCGAGTTCAGGAGAGGCCTTGTTAAATTAAAGAATAAATAAAAATGAATAGCTGGTAAAAGACGAAATCGTGGCGGTGTGGGAAGTTCCCAGCCTGCTTTGAACAGAAGTGCACACATGCTGTATAAATCCAGGAGTGCTCCCTTTCTAGGCTCTGCCCTTACTGATAACTTTAACAGCAAAACAAACATTTCCTGCTCAAACTCAGCTCTCCCTAGGGTTTTCCTTGTAAGGGTCACTTTGTTCCAGACCCTCTTTCTTTCTGCTTCTGAAGGTGGCTGCAATTCCTCATATATTCTGACTGCAGCTGTTTGGATCCACCGACTAGTACGATTCAGCAGAAATTATGGCGTGTCTTTGTGCCAGGTTCAAACACCTGATCTCAGGGTGACTTAGCAGAGAAATACTGTAGCCCCATGCAGATTCTTTGAGCCTATCAACTTCTTCTGTGTCTGTTGTAAGCAAACACAACCCGATGTATTACAGCTGTCACTCTGATGTCTAAATTGACCGTTTTCTGCCCCCAGAAGGAAATCTGAGCAGGATTTCATATTTACCTAATTTCTTTCATTCAAGGAACTCGGAGTGTTTTACACATATTAATTAAGTCTAACAACATGTTTGAAACAGGCAACTATTTTTATCTTCAGTTCGAAGATGGGAAAACAGAGACACGGGAGGGAGAGTAGTAATTTGCCCTAGATCACACAGGCTAGGTCTGATCCTGAGAGATGCTGTGCACCCATGTCTTCTGCTAAATTCCATCCTGGGATGTCATGGACTTTCTCAAGCCCCCTTTGGTAGCTTCAACATGTGCATACATTAGCTACCCTAACAATAGTCATCCGATATTAGGTGCCTAATCTTGCAGCTGTCACTCATGAGTCATTCAATTGAACAAGGGGTGCAGGATCAGACCCCTAATCCAAGGGATCTGTGCGTGTTCAAACGCTTAGGATCATGCCCTAAATCAGTGACAGAGCCAGCCACAGTACGTACGAGCCCCAGCTCTTAATCGTCTGCCCTAACGAGTCAATAAACTATAGCATGCACATTTTATATATATATATAGAGAGAGAGAGAGAGAGAGAAATAAATGTAAGCCAGGAAGGAATGTGTCATTCTGTTTAATTTCCAAATCCATTACTGATTTCCCTGTGTTTGTTGTCCCTTGGGAGTATTCTGGGAAATGCAAGATATTGCAACGTGTGATTGGAAGCTCGAGAGACAGATGGATTTGATCATCTGAAGCTAAAATAATGATCGATCATCTTGAAAAGGAAAGCGGGGAGAGGAGGGGAACAGGAAGAAAAATAGTGGCTGTAATTTCAGAAAACGGTTGCAACATATTTCCCTCTGGGCAGAGGTGTTACCCTCCAGGAGTGTAACAGCTGCAAACGAGACTGCAACAGCCAGTGGAGGTGGTAATGAGCTCTGCCGACATCATTACTCTGGAGAGGGAGAGACAATGATCTTCACTGAATGGGAGGGGAAGAGCAGGGGTTGGCACAGAGGAAATGAGATTGTTTGCACCACTTACAGATGTGGCACGCTCCGCTTCTAATTTTCTTTGGTGTTGAGTAACTTCCTTTCCTAGCAACAAGAGCGCTGCAGACAAATGAGATCTGAGTGGCTGGGGAATGGAGGGACTAAAGACTGTCGTTCAGCCACAGGAAACGAGAGAGGAGCGGCTTTTGGTCCTAGAACGGGGAGCTCTGATGGGTCTTGCATGTCACGTATCTATGGAAAAGAAGAGACAGGATTAGGGAAGAAGTTTTGGGCTGACCTCCTCACTTGGGAGCAGTGTCAGGGCAGAGCTGGGGCACAAGTGGCCCCTTTCCTCATGAGGGGATTCTGCCCAAGGTGACAGGCATCCCAAATTCACCTGCATGAAAGATAACGTACCCCTCCTCCACTGCCGTGGGCGTGAGGAAGGATGGTGTGGTGGTGCTATCCTAGTACTTGGGAGACCTGGGTTTAAGTCCCTGCTGTTCTACGGGCTTTTGGCAAGTCAATAAGCCTCTCCGTGCCTCAGTTCCTCATCTGTACAATGGGAATAATAGCACTGCCCTGCATCCCAGCGGGGTTGTGAAGGATAAATATGTTACAGACTGTGAGACACTCGGATATTATGCTAATGGAGACACATAAGTACCTATGGGAGACAGTCAGGTTTTCTCACCACCTTCCTGCTGGCTGATGGCAGAAGCACCCCCTGCACGGTGTTCTCGGGGGTGAGCAAGGCACTGAGGTTTGCAAGAAAACTGCGTTGCCTGCTCACGAGCCTGGAACAGGATTTCAGTAACACAGCCAGAGGTTATGGGTCTGTGACGGGAATGGGCGGGTGAGCATCTGTGGCCTGCGACGTGCAGGAGATCCGACTAGATCAGTGGTTCCCAACCTGTGGCCCAGGGGCCAAAAGTGGCCTTCAGGGGCTTTCAAAGTGGCCCACTGCTCCCTCCCCATGGGCTGCATAGGAAACTGCTGCCTAAGGACCCAGGCGGAGTCTGTTGCCGCGGGGCTAAGAGACTTGCTGCAGCCAAGGGGACGGGAGATCAGTGCTTCCCGCTGGCTGTAGCAGGGAGCATGGCAAAGAACGGCAGAGCGCTCCGCATAGGTCCCTAGGCACTGGGGTCCCTGCTGGAGCCAGGGGGAGGGGAGTTCTGATCCTCCGACCCCCTGGCTGCAGAAGGGAGCTTCTGTCTAGGGACCCAGGTAGAGTGGATGGGGCTACAGGACGGGTGCGGTTTCCCTGCTGCAGCCAAGGGGATGGGAGATCAGAGAGGAGGGAGGCAGCCTCCTCGCTGAACTCCTTCTGTCTGGCTGCAGTGGGGAGGGAGGGCGGGGGGCAGTGGGAGGGCTGCTGGCGGAGACTGGTGGCCCTTCAGGGTTGTAACAATGATATCTGTGGCCCTCGAGCCAAAAAGGTTGGGAACCCCTGGACTGGATGATCATGATGGTCCCTGCTGGCCTTAAAGTCTATGAGGACATTAGTGTGTTGGACAGTGGGGTGATCTTCCCACCAACCAAGCAGACTGGAAGAGAGCTGCTCACCAGATCAGGAAGGGCAGGCTCCAAGTAGCCACGGGTGAGTCTCTGGAGTCTCACTGTGGGAGATCATCATGGTGATGGACGTTTCTTCCGTGGCACGAGCCCACGTGGCGGTACAGCCTCTCTGGCAGAGGGAGCCCTGCCTTACTGATGGCCGGAAGATTGAACCTTGCTGCTGGTTTAGGAAACTGAGCTTGTTGATTGGTGGCCACTTGGCTGAGGAGCTGGGAGCTGAAGTATTTCCAGGCAGATGTAAGATACATTTCAGCATTAGAGGGATATTAAAGATAAAATGAGGTCTGATTAATTCTAGTGATTCTGAGCTTGGACACTGTCCCTTTGCTCTCATCAAGCCATTTTTCTTTATCCTTTTATACTGGATACATGAATTATAGACCTGCAATTTTAAAGAGGCCTTAACCTGGCCTCTAATTTTGTGGCCGCGAATGATTGCAGCCGCAAATGATAGCATATGGATCTCCCGCTGACTGATCTGCAGGCACCATCAGCCAGCGAGATGCCTAAACGCTGTGATTTGCAACCACTGATAACTATGCCCATGTTTCATTGCAGATGCAAATTTAGAGGCCGTTCAAAATTTGTCCCTAAAATACCTTGAAATCATGGTACAAGTCACCAAGTGCTACTGACAACTCTGCCACCGTGTGAAAATCAAGAGCAGAGAAGCGTGTTGCTAGGAGCACTCAGCAGAGTGGGTTCCACAAGTACAATGGAAGGACTTTGGAAAGCAGAAATTCAGTCTCTCAGCAGCCATTTCCAGCCAAGTGTCTGAGGCTGATGTTGCTCCTTCAGGGGGACGGTCCTGTAAACAGAAGTTGCTGATGCTGTGTGTGTGTCATGGTGCCCCTCGCAAGGTGTTCATTTGGTGTGATGACTTTGGTCACGTAAGTTATGGTGGAGTGAGATTTTCTAAAGACAGTAGTTCTCATGCGCTGGCTCCAGTTCTGAGAGCCCCCCTTGAGACGCCTAAAAGGGCCCTGATTTTTCAGGAAGTGCTGAGTAAAGCTACATGAAATTTTTTCTGCACATTGTTTTTCACCCAAAAAAATGTATTTTGGGGGGGTGGTCTGAAACATTTCACCAAATTCAAATTGAATTTGGCAAATAATTTTGGTTGGGAAACAACAATTTTGAAAGAGTCAAAACGGTGTTTTGATTTTAAATCTGGCAGTTTAAAACATAGACACACCACGTACACACACACACACAGAGTGAAAAACGCCTGAAATGGCCAAAATCAAAATGAAATACTCGGGGGGGGGGAGCAGTTTCAAATCAATTGAAACTTTTTGGTTGACTCAAAATGAATTGGGAAAAAAGATGTGTTTTGTGTCCATTTGAAACATTTTGGTGGATCTGAAACTTTTTTTTTTTTAGTTTCCGATTTGATGAATTTTTTAAAAAAATTGGTTTCACTTCAAATCTGTCTAAAGAAGTCTAAATATACACAGACACACAAACAGCTGCTTAGTGCATTTGAAGTGTATTTCAGAGCCAGCAAGCAGATGAGATAAATGCCAGTGCATGGCTCCGATCTCAGTAAAACGTTGTAGTGTGCCAGATGCCAGAATGGCAGCATCACGGAGGATGGCTATTCGTACTGGGGCTGTGGGTGAGGGGATGAATGCTTGCAGGGATTAATTATTGTCTGTGCAGTTTCTCACCACCGCTGAAAGCTTGTATCCAGTCCAACGCAGGTTGATAGAGATTGAAAGTAGTGACCTTCTGGTAGCTGTTGGGTGGAGCTGTGTGAAAAAATATTTGGTGGCTTCAGTCTAGTTCCGAGCCCCCACCCCTACTGGTAACCTTGGCGCAAATAGGGTCTGAGTCTGAGTTGATCCTATAGATTGAACTCCCTTTCCTCTCCTCCAGAGGTTAGGTTTGAGTTGCAGGGTGGGGCAGTATGTGCGGGAAGATGGCGCTGCTGCTGTTTGTGGCATGCCTGTTCTGTGAAGTATTTCTGGCTCTCAGGCTGTAAATCTGGCACGTTTCACCAGCCCCAAATCAGCACACCAGAGATGAGGAAAGGAGGAATGGCGGGGCTGGGCTCACAGAAGAGCCTGTAAAATCATTGAAATTGCATTGGCTCAAGCGTTCCTAGCCTTCGCATTTAACCTCCTCCAGGCTCCCTTCCAGCAAAGCACTTAAGCACATGCTTAACTTTGAGCATTGACATCAGTGGGTCTAGACGCATATTCTAAAGTTAAATGTGTGCTGGAGCAGGACGGAGTGCTCAGCACCTTGCAGGATTGAGCCAACCCTTTGGATGGCATCAGTTCAGCACTTGAGCACGTGCTTACCTTTAAACGTATGTTTAGATCTCATTGAAGTCAATTATCTAGAATAGGGGTTACTCACAAGCTTATAGTCAGACACATGCTTTGTTGGCTTAATGGATCAGGAAGCCAAATCTTTGCTGTCACATGTACCACAAGCTAGGTATATGGCTGTTAGGGTTAAGAGCTGTGGCAAGTTTCCCCTGAACTGTTTTGAAAAGATTGGGGCGTCCAGTTCACCTCCATAGTGCTGTTTGCTTCCACCACCGCCGAGCCATCCCTGGACACCAGCCATCTTCTAAATGGCAGTGAAACTTTGCTGCGGGAAGCTGGGCCGTCATCTTTTAAACATCTCCAACAAAAAGACAGCTAATATTTAGAAAATGCAGGAGAATAATAAAAACAGGCAATTTACTCTCTACAGAACTACTTTATGAAATATTCTTTTTCAAACTTAATAGTAAAAAAGGGAAGCCGAGATGCAAAGCCCTGTCAGGCAATTTAGTCGGAGAGTGAGTTGCTCTCATTGCTGGGATTCGTGTAAGTAATGAGGCATTTCTGATGTTTCCAGTGACCCCAGCACCTATCTCCTTTCTAATGAGCTTTGCAAGTGCAGGAAAAAAGTGTGTCTTTGCTTATTGACATAAACAGGGACTGGTCCATATGTTCATTTCCCTGGGGAAATGGTCCTATGTGGTTTTCAGTTGTCATATTTTTAAATCTCATCCTCAAAGAGATCCATCTCTTCAGTTTTGGATTTCATTTGGAAGGTTAGTCTAGACAGAGTCTCTTTCTTCCCCGAGTCCGAGCTGGCTAGCGAGTTGAGCTGGGACAGAGAAAATGGACTGTGCCCAGTCACCTTAACGTTTCCCAGATGAATGAACCTTGGTTCTGGACGTTGTTCTAGCCTACACTTGCTAAATGGTTGGAGGTTGGGTGCTAATCTGCAAAAGCTGTTTATTGTTGTTGGCATCAAGCGAGCAACCCTAGAAGGTCAGGGAGGTTGGTTAGTGTGGCCTAGGGGTTAGAGCAGAGGTTGGGAAGGCAGGACTCCCCTGAATTCGATCCCCAGTTTTGCCATTGTCTCACTGTGTGACCTTGGGCAAAGTCATTTAAAAACAGCAATTCTACCCTGAAATGTAATTAAGTAAAAATAGCACCTTCTTATTCAGCATATCTGCTCCCTGGGCACGTGCAGAGGCCTTTCTGCTGACTGTAGTGACAAAAGTAGAGGAGCTTCTACTCCTGTTACATCTGCTGAGCTAACGCATCTGAGAGAGAGTGAGCCGGAGTCTCTCCCACGGTGCATCATCAATGGAATTGTTTACTGAGTTGCAATCAGTGCCACTTGTGCAAACGTCTTGGTGGCAGGGGGGTTGCATGGGGGTAGTTATGGGTCTAATTTAGCCCCGGAAAGCAAGATTGTAACTTGACTCTTGGATCTCAAGTGGAGTTTTTAAGGCTGGAAATTGGTGGGGAGAAGGGGGGGAACAAAACACATTTGTTTGTACTATAAACAGAGTAGATTTGAGAGACAATAAACACGAGCCCCTTTGGAGTTAACTCTTGCATGACTGCACTTTTTAACATCTCTGTGCCTTGGTTTCCTGCTCTGTAGAAGGAGTCTACATCCTGAACTGAGGCGTAATTATGTAACTTTTGTTAAAATGATCTTAGATCCATGGATGAACAATGCTCTAGATGTTTCAAGTATTCCTTTGATTGATAGTGGTTCTAGGTTCTGTTCCCATCTCTGATGCTGGCCTGCTGGGAGAAGTTGGGCAAGTCACATCACCACTTTGTGCCTCAGTTTCCCTATATGTAAAACAGGCATGATGGTACTGACCTCTTTTTGTAAAGTGCTTTGAGATCTATGGATGAAAAGCATAATAGGAGCTAGAAAGACATTAGCCCTTATGATGGTGATTTTGTTTGACTGGCTAGTGGTTTGTATAGCCAATATGGAGAAAACAGTCAGATTAACTACTGAATTGCTTCAGGTGTTTAATAGAGTTATCTGGCTGGCAGCATTCAGATTGTCACCCCTTGCCTACCTCCACCCTTCATAGAGTGGTTACAGTGGGTGGATTGGTGAGGGCTGTGTCACCCAGGATTGCCCCAGATAGAATTATTGGCTGAGTTGGCTATTGATTTTCTCATCATTTTCAAACATCGTCCCCCGCGTCCTGTGTCACTGCAGAGGCAGATCGCAAATTGAACTGCAGCTGAATTGATGCGGGATTGATTAAAACTCATGGTAATTATTGGGTCCCTGCTGCCCGAGCCAGACAGATGAATGTTAGCAATAATGGATATGGTTCTTTATAAGAGCTCAGAAAATGCACATCGAGGACTGTGCGCATAAGCCTACCTGAGAGCAGAGACCAGCCCTCAGAGCCGCTTATCCTGTGCACAGAGGTGTCTAAATACAACCTGTGGACTCCTAATGTATGGCCCACAACTGCTCTTCCCATAGGTTAAGGACAGTTTGGGGATAAGGGCAAATTTGACCAGCTGCAGGGTTTTATTGGTGACAAGCAAGCAACAAAGTTCCATTCCTCTATCAAGAGAGATACAAGTACAATTACAGGGGCATGCTCCTGGGAAGTGCTGAGCACCCCGTGACCTGTCTGCTTTCCATGGAAGCTGAGGGTGCTCGGTGCCTTCCGTGATCAGGCTGCTACAATGATGAAGTGCATTTGAGGTGCTTGCGTTTAAGGCCAGAAGGGCCCCACCTGATCACCCAGTCTGACATCATGAGTATCACAGGCCGCTAAACACCAAACAGCCACCAAACTTGACAACCAGAATTAGACCGCGGTATGACAGCCCTCAGGAGACTAAACTGTCGGAGGTCACAGACAGAGAAAAGGAGGTAAATAGGTAAAGCTGGTTTAAAAAAAAAAGACAACAGCACAGATCCATCAGTGTGCAGCCCCCTGGCTCGTGGAAGGTTGCTACGCTCAGGCCTGCCCTCTCCCTGAATGGGATACTCCAGCACATCCCGTGTGTTGATAGCAAGCCCCACCCCTGTCCTCTCTCTGGACTGAGATCAAGAGACCAAGCTGCTTGAGTGCTCCCGGCCCAGAGAACATGCAGGGCTGAAATGACAGCAGTTAGGGCAGGGGTGTCCACAAGGCATTCTGGAAACCCAGGTGCATTCTCCTGGCCAGCTCTCTGGTCCCTTTCCCTGGCCCTGCTTGGTAGACTCAAGGGGCCAGAGGCTCAGCTGGTATACACTGGTGTGTCTCCAGCAAAGTCAGTGGATTTACACCTGCTGAAGATTTGATCCCAATAGTCCTTGGGCAATCTGGAGCCCAGAGATGAATGTTTACAGCCCCCCTGCATGAAACCACGATAACCCTCTGTGGCCCTCTCTAGTGGAGAGATTTGTGACTCTTCTACTGCCTCCAAGGCTGTGGAGCTGGTCCATTCACTCCAGCAACAGTGCCTCATGCATTTCGATCCAGAGGAACCAAGTACAGTCCCCGGGGACGAAACATCCTAACACAAGGAAGGGGAGGTCCTTGCAGCTGCCTCTCCCTACCTTGCTGCAGCCAGTCAGGGTTCAGAACGCTGTGTCCTGCTTCTCCTGCAGGGCTGAGGTTGCTCTCAAATCTCCAGCTGGGCTCTGATGTGCCTAGACTTTGCAAAGCGGCTCTGAAGGCTGGCGACACGGCCCAGCAGAGGTGTCATGACCCTTCCTTGGGCCCAGGCTCTGAAGAAGGCCACAGCGTCTTGCTGCAGACTCCTAAACACTTTCGCTTAAAGGCCTGGTTTACATTGAAAAGTTAGGTCAGCCCAGCCGTGTCGCTCAGGGGTGTGAAAAATCCACACCACTCAGCCACGTAGTTAAGCCGACCTAACCCCAGGTGCAGACAGCACTAGGTTGATTGGAAGAATTCTTCTCTCAATCTAGCTATCGCCTCTTGGGGACAAGGATTACCTGTGCCTAGGGAAGAACCGCTCCCGTAGCTGGGGGGATAGTCTATGCTACCCAGTGTAGACAGGTCCAAAGACTGAACGTGTCTGAGAGCTAGATCGTTTGCTACATAGGGGAAGGTTTATTTTAGCAACAAAAGTACAAAGGATAAAGTACAGTCAGGATGCTCAGCCCCCTTGCTTCAATTTCTTGTTGCCTCCATGTCTGTACGTCTGTCTGTTTAACAGTCTCTTGCTAATTGCAAAGCCAGCTGGCTGCCTTTGGTTTGCTGCCCCTTACACCCTGTACTCAGAGGAGGAGATGTTATGCCTCTGACCCTGCCAGGGAAACCCCCTGTATTTGTGTAGGGTTAAGGAGATCTTCTTACCCAGGAGAACTTTCTGCTGCAGTGCAACAGCTGGCTTGTGAGCTAACTCCCTGGAGATGGGGGATGAGGAGGGGTGGGGGTTGGGGGGGGACTTTCCTTTGCAAATTTCAGGCTGGAGCAATTTGTGTTCCATAATTAATGCACATTAGAATGCATAATTACAAACAGAAACAAATCATGCTTCCTGATGATTAAAAATCAAGCTGGGGAAGTATTCCAAGGGGTGAACCATCAACCTCAAACCAGAGCCTAGGGGTGAGTCTCCTTCGGTGCGATCCCCCTTAGCTACCACAGCCACAGGGAGAGCCCCAATAGCGTTCTCCAGAGACAGAAAAGGGTGCTCCCCTCTCTCCACGGCACTGAGTCTTTCTGAAAGTGACCCTCTGACACCCCAGCAGGCGGAACTGGAGGCAGCAGCTCCTGAATCAGCAATCAGGCCATGTCTACACTACACGGTCTAAGCAGTGTTAACTATAGCGCTGTAGCTTCGCCCACATGACCCTGCCTTTGAGACTCAGCCACAGTGACTGAAGGGTTTTTTCCATCACTTTGGTCTGCCAGTGTTGCCCCTTTCCCCATCCCTAGACCTGCCCTCGCTATCCCGGTCTTGTGGCGAGAGGAGGTGTCCGACCCCGCTGTCCTCATTTCCTGGCCCTCGCCTCCCACATCCTATGGCTAGAGAAGGCTTCTGTCTCTCCTGCTGTTCCTTGCTGCTTAGCACTGCCCCTGCTCCAGAGGCTGACCAGAGGGTCCTGGTATCTGATGGTCGAGTTGACCTAGTTCAGCCGGGGGAAGCAGCTGGAGAGGATAGAGTGGACTTCGGGAGCTCACTGCTGTCTCTGCATTTGCCCTACAGGGAGGCTGCACCGCCCCTCACCCGTCTGTGGGAAGGACAGCAATCACTCAGACAATTTACATTGTATTTCAAGGAGCTAGCACAGGAGAGGGGAGGGACTGGGGCAGGTGGCAGGAGCTTTTCATTACCCAGCTGAGAAGCTACAGGACTACGCTGGGCTTTTGTGGCTCTGCATTGGGAGCAGCCAGAGTTCAGTTGTCCTCATGCAGCTAATGGCCTGATGACCAGGCATCAATCAGTCCTGGCAGCTTGCCTTTGGAGAGGCACCTGGCCGGTTAGCCAGTTCGGGAGCAGGGATCTCCTGAACTTGTATTAATATGTACGGCATTTTGCTCGCACAGAAAATTGATTTCCTTTTTTAAGCACAAAATATAGCAGTTTTATAACCTTTCTTCTGCTTGACAGAGGCCATTTATAACCTGCCTTCACAGCCACATGTGCAGGCTCTGATCTAACTCCTTTTCAAGAACCCGGTAATGCATTTTTAATTGTGAGCTGTTCCGAGGCGAGATTTATTTTTTCCAAGGACTGGTCCTTTTGTTGTGTTGTGGATTTTTTTTATTTATTTATTTATTTTTTTTTTTGCTTTGTTTTTGATAAAAGAAAATAAATAAATAGCAAAGGTGGACTCAGAAAGCACTTTAATCAGGGTGGCGGATGATTGATGGCATTAGTTGCCTGCTGGCTTTAATCTTTTGGGACAGGGAAAGCCAGTTGGGGAATTGAAATTAAAACTAAGAGCCAGCTCTTCAGCTTGTGTAAAGCAGCACGCCTCCATTGGTGTCAGTGGAGTTACTCTGACTTAGCACCAGCTGAGGATCTGTCCTTCTGCAGTCCTCTGTCTTCACTGCCAGCCAAGAAGGCTTCCCAATGGCACGATCTGTTGCAGAGACGCACCTGTCTACTCCAAAGAGCCACTGGGATGCTTTTTAGGAATGGTTTCAAACAGGGGGGGGTTGAGATCCTGAACCATTAATAAAATGCATGTGCAGGCTTAAACGAATGACAAATACCAGGCAAAATCCCCAGTGACTTCAGTGGGGCCAGGATCAAACTCACTGGAGCCCATTTAATGGGGATGAATTCTGTCAGCAGTGCTTCCTGTGAAGCAGTGAGCATCGCAGGTAAAGGGCCTTCAGTGAGAGAGGCAGGAACAGGCTCTGAGTGGAATGTGCCGTGTAGATGCCTGCAGTGGCGCTTTTCATCGGAAGGTCTCAAAGCCCTTTGCCAACGGGGGTCAGGATCATTGGCCCCATTTGGTTGAGACACAGGGAAGGGACCTGCCCAGGGCCACCCAGCAGGCCAGTGGCAGAGGCTGGGGTAGAACCCAGCTCTCCTGCGACCCTAGTCCCGATCCACTAGGCCACCCGGGCTCCCTGGGTGAACTTGCTCAGCAGTGATGAACTGGGATCTGTCATCAGTGTTAACAGAGGATACACGAAAACCCAAACGCCAGAACTGGAGTTGAGCCGGCTTTCCACCAGTAATCAATGTGGCTCCCCAGGGCGGAGAGCTAACTCACAGCATGGAGCGGGGTCCCTTGCTCTGGGTTACTCGTTTGTCACACCATCACCTCCTGTCGGGGAAACGCCTGCCCCCCACCCCCAGAGCCCGTCAGGGTAAAACCTTAACATGTCCCCTCTCTCTGCAGTGCCCGGAGGAGCTGAGGCCCATGAAGGACGGCACTGGCTGCTATGACTATTCCAAGGGGATCGACTGTTCGGATGGCTTCAATGGTGGCTGTGAGCAGCTGTGCCTCCAGCAGACCCTTCCTCTGCCCTCTGACCCCTCCTCCAGCACCATCTTCATGTTCTGTGGGTGAGTCTCCTGGAAGCAGCGCGTCAAAGGGGCCCTGTCTGTGATTTCCTCAGGAACAGCTTGAACGGAAGACTTCCCTTCCCCTGAGCCGTGTTTGTCTCTGTACTTGCATGTCTCTCTGGCTACCTGGTTGGGCCTGCGTGGCGTGGAGGGAGCAGAGAGAAGTCTATTAGCTCAGAACAGTGCACGTGCCGAATTGCCCACAAGGTGGAAATGGCCTTTGTGTGTGTGCACATGTGTAACCATAATTCTGTTCTAACTGAACAGCCATGCGAGAGCTTGATGTCCCAGCATGCATCTGTGTCTACAAGTGACCGCATGTGCTGTGTGCACCCATGGGGAAAAGATGATTCACACAGGGGCAAGAGGTAGTGATCATGTGCAGTTTTTGATGGTGAGCCTGCAGTCTAAACGTGTGCGTGTGTGTGTGTGTGTGTGTGTGTGAGAGAGACTGTACAAGTCAGTTCATGGCTCTTTGTTATATAAATCCCAAACTATTTTGTGTCAAGTTGTTTGTTTTTTCTTTTGCTGTGCACCTCTTTAAATAGAGTCTCATCCCAGATGTTGGCCGGGATCCTAGAATCCTATGTCATTTAGCATTTTCTCTAAGGAAAATCTCCCCAACTACAGGATGTTCCAAAGGGAGCTCTGTGATTATCTGGCTTTACATGCCACGGCTGTAAAACTAGCCATTCATCATATGAGCCATCCCATGCACTGCCCTGGTTTAGTGGGTGTGCAGATTGTATCCCAGTGTTAATGCCTATCTGCATTTACCCATAGTCGTGATCACATACATTAACCTACTTCTGTCCCCCTAGCTACAGGGGAAGAGGTGGGAAGGGGAAGGTGGGAGGAGGGAGCAAGAAGCCATTTAGTGAATGAAACATCTGGGCTCAATCGTCCCCCTGGAGTGTAGCACAAAAAGTGCAGATGGAGAAGGATTTACAGAAGAATGCGCTGAAATGGAGGCGTGCATCCATCCATCCATCCTGCACTTAGCACCATGGCATCTGAGTAAAACAGTGGGATATAGGCAGTCTACATCCCACTGTTCCCTAATACATATGATGCCAGGCTGACACGCAAGGAGGAATGAGAGAGTCCTGCTGGCACACAGCAAACTCTTACCTGGGAGACGGGACATTCATAGCCCAAGAGCAAAATCTGTCACAGAACCTCATAGCCAGCTTTGGCGACGGTGAGGTTGCAGAGGCAGGGAGTCTGAGACATCTCAGTACCTGTCCTGGCTCAAGGCAAAGGCCAAATAGCTCAGCAATAGGTGATTCCCAGGCGAGTGGGAAAGTAGCGGGATACCCCATGAGCAGATGCAAGGGCGTAGGGTAGAGGGGGGCGTGCAGCATCTGGCTAAAACTTCTGGGTGGTGGAGAGCACCTGAGTGCACCGAGGAACAGAAAAGCCATTCCCCTAGCTAGAAAAAACCGCAGGCTCCTGTCCTTCCTGCACGGGGAGAAGAGTCGTGCTTGGTAAAGACAAAGTGACGGCACCTTTGCACAGTATTTATAATAACCATTCTTCCAGTTTGGGTTTGTTTGGAGGGAGGAAGGGAGGGGGTGGGGGGTGGGGGGAGGTATCCAATTTCTCCCAACAACCAGGCTTCCGGGGTCCAGCCAGAAGGCAGGGAGCTGGTGAATCCCCTCTCCTCCAGTGCTGCTCATCGGGACAGGGCTGCTTTCAGGCTATCAGCTGCATCACACACAAGTCCTTCATGCATCGCTGCCCTGAAGTCACATCAGCTGGAGAGGGACTGGCAGGGCAGGCACCAGAGTGCATGCGCACAGCCTGGTCTATCGCTCCTTTCCTCTGGCCCTGCTCAGGCAGCACAAATCCCTTTTCCCCTAGGTGCCCAGGGAAACTAGGGGCATCCCAGGGTCTATCCTTCCTATAAGCGCTGGGGGACCTAGCAGCCAGCAGCAGGAGCCCGGCTGATCCAATCACACGGGGACGTTTCCAACAGCCCCCTGTACGTTAGGGTCCCAAAGCCAAGTTCTCCACCAGCTCCAGCACGTAGAAAGGGGAGTGGTGGTGCCATAGGCCAGGCTCCCACACGCTTCCCAGGCACATTCCCCTTCTTGCCTGGTGGCTGCTGCCGCTCGGAAAAGCACTCTGACCTTCAAGGAAATGTGACTCGGAGTCTGTGCAGTGGAGAAGCAAATTCCTAAAAGTAACTGCGAGGAACATCTGTCAGCTCCTGGCACATCCAGGTGCTCAGATGGCAGAGATCTCGCTGAGCCCCAGCAGTTCGCAGCTCCCGTGGGAACTGGCTTTGTCAGCTAGTTTCTTTCCTCTTATTTTTTTTTTTCTTTTTCACTTTTTCTTTGTTGCTTTGCTACTTGGAATGGCTGTGTTATAAAGAGAGAACACAGCCTCCGCAGCTGCTACTCGGAGTTTTTGGAAGCGGTGCAGGTTTGGCCGGGAAATGGATAAACAGCAAGGCATGCGTTCCAGTGGAATGTGTTACGTACGTGGGGAAGGCAAGCAAAACTAGTTCAGCTAGGCAGGTCAAATGCCATGGTGATGAGTACAGGGTAAAGTATTATTTGTATTATAACTACACTTCCAGGTGCTAGGCGCTGTAAAAACACATTGTGACTGGTAGACCCTAGCCTGAGATGCCTGTGTATAAACAAGAAAGACCGAAAAAGGGTGGAAGAAAGGCAGTGCTATTATTCCCATTTTACAGTTGGGAAACCGAGGCTCAGAGAGATTGAATGACTTGCTTGAGGTGACATGGAGTCTATGGCAGAGCTGGGGATTGAATCAGATCACTTGGGCCCCAGTTCAAGTGCCTCCACCACAAAATCATCCTTCCTGTCTTGTGGGAGCAAAAATCTGGAGAGCTGGTTTTTATTTCTGGCTGCACCACAAATATTCCTGTGTAACGTGGAGCTAGTCACTTCACCCCCTCTGGGCCTCAGTTTCCCCCATCTATAAAACAGGAACGACAATACTTCCCTCCTTTGCAAACTACGGATGCAAAGTGTTGTATAACAGTTGGGAATTAACAATGGGAGAGAGGAACAAAAAGCCTTGGATTCACATCTTTTGGGGATGGAATGACTTAAAAACAAAGGCAGTGTCTCTGGCCTACTTGTGCTGTTGGCTGGGGGGACGTTGGCGTGTGTGTTTGTACCAATATTGGGAGGGAGTGTGTGAGATAGAGCAGCTAAATAGACAATCTGCAATGGACCCAATTCTGCCATCTGGTGCAGGCATAGTTCCCATTGATTTCTGAACATCTGCCCTGGTAGGTGGGGACTTGCAGCTTTGGGAAGGGCGGGATGTTAGAGCTGAATTCTCTTTCCCCTGCCACCCGACCACGGCAGCTAGAACATATTGCCTTGTGACCTGGTACTGGCATTTCTACCTGAGGGCCTTCTTACCGTGCCAGGCCTGTCCATGGGGAGGCCCAGAATATGCAGAGCTGGCACCAGTTGCAGCTGGCAGCCAATGTGGATGTCAGCCCTGCTGCAGCTGTCCAGGGTACTGAAGAAAGCTGCCATTCATGTGCAAGAATAACAAGGAATTAGTAACTTCCAGGCCTCACCTGTTAGTCTCCAGGAGCTCTGCCCAGCTTATTGAATGTCAAGGCTGGTGCTAATATTTTATTGGCTCTCCAGGCCTGGTGCAGCTGCCCAAGTGACTCCCTTTTGCTGCACCCTGGTTCCACAGATCCCCCTGGAGTTCCATACAGTCGGCGTGCTCGTTGTACTCCGCTTGTGCTTATCACCCTGACTCGTCTATCCCGAGGAGTCTTTCTGCAGCAGGGTTCACTTCACTGCAAGCCTTGTTTGGGGGTTGGGTATTGTGTGTGTGTGTGTGTGTGTGTGTGTGTGTGTGTGGCTGTCTGCCTGTCTGACCTATTTTGTGTTGTTTCCCAGCTGTGTTGAGGAATACAAACTCGCTCCAGATGGCAAATCCTGCCTCATGTTGTCTGACATCTGTGAGGGCCACAAGTGCCTGAAGCCGGATGCTAAATTCAATGACACCCTCTTTGGTGAGATGCTGCACGGGTATAACAACAGGACCCAGCATGTCAACCAAGGCCAGGTGTTCCAGATGACCTTCAGGTACTGCTCCCTCCCCTCTCTGGGTCAGGTAACATAGTAGATTTGCAAGATGTACCCTGATGATATTGAAGGATGGAGGGGGGGTGAAAGGTGAGGGTTGTAGGAAGCTTAGTTTCCCAGAGCTCTGTCTTCAACACTGACATGCGAGAGCTTGGTGCAACTGAAAGAAAATAGAGGAGGGGAAAGAACTGAGAAGTTGTTTCTGTCTGAGGTATGTCACATAGTTAGGACAGAACGTCAGCTGGTGTAAACCAGCTTAGCTCCATTGACTTCAAAGGATCTGTGCTGATATACATCAGCTGAGGATCTGGCCCAGTGGTAGCTACTCCACATCTCACCCAGCCACTCCAGGCTCTGATGCAGGGTTGTTCCAGTGGCCTCATTCTACTAAAGTGCTGAGGCCTCACAGCCCCCTTGGACTTCAGTCAGAACGGTGTGTGCTCTGCATTGCTTAAAATCCAGCCAGGCGGTTTTCTCCAGTTGAGTGTAAAATCTCCCAAGTGATGTGTTCGTGCTGAATTCTGCCCTTTTGCTATGACGATGGGGACTGTAGAACTGGTGCTACCTTACATGGAGCGCCTCTGCCCCTTTCTGCACTCCGAAAGCATTGGCAAACCGAGCGGTCGGGTCTTCTCAGCAGTGCACAGTTTGGAGTGTGCAGATCAGCAGCCTTTGCTGGAAGTGAGAACTGACAGGGTGCAACGGCAGTTTTCTTAGCAGGTTCTCCTTCAGTTTCTCTCCCCACCATGTGGCAATCATTGATGGGGCTTTTTGAACAGAGACAGGAATGCAGGTTGGAAATCTTTGCCGTGCGCCTTGTTTCCTGATGGCCGAGCGGGACTGGGAGTTTCATGAAACCTACAGGCCTAAAGAGCCCCTTGTGTGACAGCCACAATCTCACACAAGCCTTCCCTGTGTCATAACCAGCTCCAGCCTGCACTGTTACCCTCTGGGCTCCAAGCCACCTCTTGCTACGGCTTTAATTTCCTCTCCCACTCCTCTAATAGAGGGGCCTTTCCTTGCACTGCTGTAGGGCTAGGAGATTTGTTTAAAGGCAGCCTCTCCCTTGCCCAGACAGCAGTCTGACTGAGGGGGCCATTTATTGCTGCCTGAAGGGAAACACAGGGCTCAGGGACTCCCAGGGGGACGTGTTTCCTCCCTTGTCGCCACCGCAGCAGGGATGGATTTTGGTTTTCAGAGGCAAGACTCTTTTTAAAAAAAAGGAATAACAAACGCAAATCCTTAGGGAGAGAGCTGCCTCCTTTCCGCTCCCCTCCCATGTTCAGCATGGCTCCCGTTCTGTTTAGTGCCACTCGGTCTAGACCAGGCCTAGTCAGCACTGGGACCTCCTTTATCTGACCGTGCCAGGTGCTTCCATTTGTAGGGGATTAAAAAGCAAGTGAGAAAGCATCTTCCAGGCCAAAAAGATGGTGAGATTTTATAATTCTGTTTTATGTTGGAAGGCACATCACTTCACTCCTGGCTTCGGTGCCAGCTGCTTCTGGGTCCCAGCAATGCATGAGACCACCCAGCCTGGGGGCTTTGTGCTAAGAGAGTCTTCCTGGTCCTGTGCTGATTCAGCAACCGTCAGTCCCAACCCAGTCTGTTCCCCTACTCAAGGGGCTGAACGGGGATGCCCGATTCCCTTCTCTTCTCCCGCTGGCCAGTAATCACGTCCCAATCCAAATCATAAGGCCAGCTCTACTGCGCTGTGAGGTGATAGCTCAGCCAAAGAGGGTGCACGATGCTTTTCTGGGTGTGTCAGGCCCTCTGGGGATGGCAAAGGGGAAGCTGCCTCACCCTCCTTCTGACAATTTTGCCAATGTAATATTTTCCATTTATGGCTAGAATTTCCCACCACCCTCTCCTAAGCATCACTTAGCCCAGGCACCGCTGGGGCTTTTCCCTTCATACAGTTGTGTGGTGAGGGATGTCACAGGACAGAATTCGTGCAACGCAGCTGAAGGTCTCCCAGTCATCTGACAGCAGCCCTCTTCCACCTGTCCTGCCTCCTTCCCCCTACGTATTATCCCTGTGTCCCAAACGTTCCAGGTGTCAGAGTCCAAAAAGCCACCGACTGGTGGAGGGTCTCAAATACCTCAGTTGGTTCCCGTGGCTCTAGCTATCAGGCTGAGATTCAGCTGGAGGTCTCCAGGCGAAGGAGGGATGCTGGTGGGAGGTGAGACCATAAACACACTTACCCCACCCGATGTGAAACCTACACAGAACTCTGAGCACTCCCCTTTGTAACACTTGCAGTTATGCATCGAGATAATGTCTGCAATCAAATCTCACATGCCAGGGCTTCAGACAGTTGCTTGGAGGGGTCAGGAAGGCTGGACAATTGGCCAGTTGCATTCTGGGTGGGAGGGGGTTGCCTTCCTTTGAACTATACGGATTGGCCACAGCTGGAGACAGGACCCCGGACAGGGCGGGCCAGTGCTCTGAGGTGGCACAGGAAATCTTCTTTCTTAGGGTATGTCTACCCTGCGAGCCGGGGTTGTGATTCCCAGCTCGAGGAGACATACTCGTGCTAGCTCGATGCGAAAACTCGGAGGTCGCCATGGCAGCGCAAGCAACAGGAAGGGCTAGACATCCTGTGTACATACCTGGCGTCTCTGACGGGTACCCCCTCAGCCAGCCCCTCCCGCTGCCACAGCTACCTTCTGTTTCTTGCACGCTCGCTCTATGAGACCTAGCACACGTTAAGTCTCCAAGCTAATCATTTCCCTGCCACTGCAGAGGCCTGGGCCACTGGATGCTGTGCTCTCTCCTGTCCTCTGCCTGTGTCACACGACGGTTGAGTCTCTTTGAGGAGTCTAAACCCACCCTATTGGCTTATACACAGGAGATCAGACTAGAATCAATGATCTAATGATGCCTCCTGGTCTTAAACTCTGTGTCTGCGTCTAGGGCGCATGAATTGTGAGTTTCTGGCACCACTGCCATCCCCAGCATAGAGTTTACCACCATCTCCCTGGGGCATAACGGGGGTGAATAAGTTATGTCCAAATATGGACAAAAATTGCCCATGTGCTTTGCAGGCAAGGAGCTATGAATAAAGGAAGGGATCCTCAGCCGGTAGAAATCATCATGGCTGCACTGAAACCAACAGAGCTCTGTCAGTTAGACCGGCCAAGGATCTGGCCCTGAGCCCAACTGTTGTATAGGACAGGAACAGAATGGCTCTGGGATGAAAACATGCTGCAAAACAACACCGGAGGGGTGGGAGAAGAGGCAGCTGTGTTGGCACCTGATTGCAGCATCCGCTGAGAATGGAAAAGAGAGGTAGTACCGGGAAGGCATGAATGCATAGGCAAAGGCAGGAGGGGGCCCTGCTACATTCTCTCCTGCGCACCTCCATACTCTTATCTAATATATGTGACTCGGTATAATATGCAGCCTTCTCGGTGCCAAGGAAACCAACGTCTTGTGGTTTGGAGATTGTTCCCCATGGCGGACAGGCCGGTGCTGGTTTTGTTGCCTGTTTAAAATTAGACTGTTTGTTCTGAGAATATAAGCTAAAAATGAGACACTCCGCCCGTGCATGCCCAGATACATGTATTCAGCCCCCTCCCCTGGAGTCACTTTGTCTGCTCTCTGTGGAGGGTTATGGTGTAGAAACACCATTGCATCATCCCCTAACAAGAGATGGGAAGGAGGTTAATGGAGAAGAAATTATTAACTAAAAGATGTAATTTGCCTCTGATTTTCATATATATTCAAGAACCTCTCTGAGCATTAAGATGCCAGCTGTTCGAGAAGCCCTTAATTTGGTGCATTTGAAACATAGCAGGAAGCTCCATAATACCAGGGATTAAAAGCCTGTTTCGGCAAAGTAGGAGCAAGAACCTGCTATCAGAACAAAGGGCTGAGTATTTTAAAGGGATTTATAGCTGCTGGGATCCCTTAGTTATGCAGTTGCAACAGTCCTTTAAAAGCTGCCCACTTTCCTTGTTGTCATCTCTTCAGTGGTCTTAATAAATAGCATAGTCTCAATCCACCTAGCACGGCAGAACGGTGTTGGGGGAAGGCTTTGGAGGAAGGCTGTTAGCTCTATCCTTCACATGCTAACCTGGATTTCCCCATCCGCCCCAGTTTCACGGTTCGGTGCTAAGAGCCGTGCAACTGGATATCTGCCCTTCACTGTTGGAGTGTCCCACTGCCACCCAGTAAGCTCTGCCTTTTGGTTGCAGGATGTGCCTTTCCATCCAACCCTCAGCCTGAGATAAGGGAATGTGCTGGACTATGGGCAGATTCCTCATATGGTGCTGGTAACCTGAAGGACTGGGATGTAAAGTGGCCAGTTTTAGAACTAGATCAGGTCAAGGATTGGCTAGGATTACACACCAGGCTGCAGTTTCAACAATGGAGCAGGTGAATCGGGTTGTTCTTGAGGTCTTAGCCCTGTCCCTTTAGTATCACTGTGTCACAAGCTCTCTTGCCTGTGTTTCCATTTCCTCATTCGCCTACCAGCCGATTCAGTGATGGGTAAGCTAACATGCGTGCATGGGCTGAGCGGCTCACGCCGTCCAACTTTGGGGAGCAGCAGGCCTGTTGTACCCTGCAGGTATTATCATAGCACCATCAACACGTGTGCCATTGTGACGAGCATCTGTCCCTATGTCGCCTTTCAGTTCATAGACAGTGTAGGGAACCAGCCTACAGCACTGCACGTAGCTCATTCATTGTACAGGTGGGCTGTCGTTCATTCATTACATACCCCCAGGAATGTGCACAGCTCTGAACAGACCTGGTACAAGATGGGGTTCCTGCCCCAAAAAGTTTATGACTAGAGCTGGTTGACACTGGGTGGCTGAAACCTTGATGCTTGAGTTTTGTGGACAATGATCTCTTTTGCAGGGGAAAAGGTATTTTGGATGAAAATATTCTGGGTTTTTTTTGTTTGTTGGTTGGTTTGTTTTTGACAAAAACTGGGTTTTTTCAGTTGAAAGCCAAAAAAATCCCCAAACCCAAACATCTTTTTTTTCACATGGGAGAAATATTTTTTTCCCAAAGAACTCTACAGCTTGGGGGGTGGGAAGGGCTTGCTGTCTTGTCCATTGGCTGAGCCGTTACAAAGCTGCTCCCCTTCCCTCTCACGTTTCTCCTGACACCTGCTGGGCTCCTGATTTCCAGCTTTGTGCCTTCATTTAAAATAACAAACATTGATTGCAGGGAGGCATGTTGAGCCCCTGTCAGCCTTCCACGAGCCAGCCCCAGCCTTACTGAGAACCTTTGAAAAAGCCAGGGCAGTGCCCCGAAGTGCCATTCGTACAATGTCTTTTCTTTCCTTCTTTCTTTCCCTTTGGTTTAAAGCCGGGACTGCAGATGAAGGCTCTTTAATCACACTCCAACAATCCGCTTTGTTCCCCTCTTTGAAGTTCCCCCAGGGGATTGCGAGCAACAAATTCAAAATCACATTTCTTTTTCCCCAAAACGATACATTTGTGGAATGGTAATAAATAAGCCTAATTCAAGAAAAATCTAGATCTGTTCCACACACGCCTCTCCGTTTAGCTGGGAGGTTCAGCAGCCAATCCACCTCACTAAAGGCTAGATTAAGAATGTTGTCCCCCCCCTTCCCCCCGCCATCACAATGGGGCACAACCAAAAGCTAGTGTAGTCCCCAAATTGAAAGGAGATTATCTTCCAAAGGGCTTGTTTGCCAGTTCCGACTGGGTTTTACGCCATCTCTTTGCCCCAAGGGAATAAAGATTTTTGTTTAAGAGTCGCTTGCAGTTTCGAATTGTTGCTTTTATGCAACTAATGTGGAGAAATGCCAAATTACTGCCCCTGAGGGGAGCTTTGCTTGCTCTATTATTGATAGGTGGAGAATGGGATGTCAGCCCAACATGTAAGGGTCATGTAGCAAAAGGGCTCCCTGGGGGCGGATTGAAAGGACCCTGTCCAATTTGGTTGGCCCTAAATGTGATCTTTTCTTTTCCCTTTCTTCTGCTCTCTTTTCCTCCTCTCTCAGCTCTCAGGTCCCCCTATCTAACAGTACCTCTGACTGGAGAGTACTCAGTACTTATCTCCTCTCCCCTCCTCCCAGTGGCAAAGCAAAGGGCCATTGGGCAAAGTGGCAGCTACAGCTGTGCCAGCCCCTGGACAGCTGAGGGTCCGCTTCCCTGTAACTGTCTTGCTGAACTCTGTGAGAGCCACTCCGCAACCTGCCATCTTCCTTCCCAGCCCTCAGCTTGCCTGCGCTCTTAACTCTGGTGGCAGTGAGCTCAGGCTGTTGCGGATTCTTTGGGTGGGGGGAGGAGATGTAGCCAATGCAGTTTGGGGGAGGAAGCACCACGTTTTGAGGGTTGGGGGAAGGAAACATTTCTGGTGCCGGTCACTCCACCAGGTGCAAGCAGTGGGGAACTAGGCCCACCATGCCGAGCTGTTCAGTGATGGGGCATGGCTAGACTTGCTCCAGCATCGGCCGGTGGTTCCAAAAGCAAGCACTGTGGGCATGGGGCAGCCTTGCAAGAGGACTTAGCACAGTCTCGTGGCTACGGCCTGGTCTACATGGGTATGAAAAATCCAGACTCCGGAGCAGCAATGTTAGGCCAACCCAAGCCCCCATGTTGACAGCGCTAGGTCAATGGAAGAATCCTTCGGTCAAACTAGCTACCACCTCTTGGGGAGGTGGATTAGCTACTCCGACGGGAGAACCCCTCCTGTCGGCTTCGGGTGCGTCTACACGGAAGCACTGCAGTAGCGCCGCTGCAACATTTGAAGTGTAGACGAGCCTGAAGGCATTGGATTGGGACTTGGAGTCCCAGGTTCTTTTTCCCTGCTCCGCAGTGGGCTCCCCGGGTCACGTGGGGATTGTAGCTCCCTGCGTCATGGCGTGTCGATGATAAAATCCACTCGTGGTTGGATTGTGAGGTTCTTGGACACCACAGTGAACAGGAAGAGAAATGGGGCTGGGCCTGGGGGAGGGGACCAAAATCTTATTGTGGTTGCTCAGTGAGAACAGGGAACTGCTCTGCGTCCCTTCCGGTTCACCTTGGGCACCGGCCAGCAGAGTTCCCCAGGAGAGGGGACGCTGCTGGAGGTGAATGCCAGCGCCCCCTTTGATGGCACTGGTGGTCTCGCCAGGACGGCGTTTCTGCCTGAGGGCACAGCCTGGTGGGGGCACGTGTGGGGAATGCTAATCAAAGAGCAGGGCGAGCGGGAGGGGCTTCCGTTTTCAGCAAAAAATAGCTGCTGCCCTCGCCAAAACGGAGGGCTGGAGGAAGGGTTTGTCTCAAGGCAGTTGTGTTAATATTGTCAGGCAGCATGCCGGGTCACTGAGCCGATGTGGGGAATTGTCATAATATTGATGGGGAGTTTGGCAAGTTAATTTTAAATCTGTCACTCCTTCCCCTTGCCGCCTCTCGCTCCTTAATAAAACTCCGCCATGATTGCGGGGCTCCGTTGACAGCTCTGAGTGATTCCTCCGCTGGAGCCTGCCTGAAATGACTGCCTCCACGCTCCCCCATCACCGCTTCCATCCCTCCTCCTTCTCCTCCTCTTCCTCCCCCGGCAGCACGCACGCGTGCACCAAAGCAAAGCACAAATAGAGGGTTTAGGCACCAAATGACAGGGTGCTCAGACAGCAGTTCCTCTCAAAAGCCTTGTCT
Source organism: Emydura macquarii macquarii (assembly GCF_026122565.2). Taxonomy (NCBI): domain Eukaryota; kingdom Metazoa; phylum Chordata; order Testudines; family Chelidae; genus Emydura; species Emydura macquarii. The sequence continues at coordinate 14,918,519 of NW_027130828.1, forward strand.
CGCTGTAACTGCCGCAGTGTGGACAGGGGGGTTTCGGTGACGGGGAATCCCGGGAAGTATGGAACATTTATTTTTTGACGTCCAGGATAGCTTCCTACTAATGAGCTCCTTGCAATAATAAAGTCCAGCTCAGCGAAGCTTCAGCCACCATTCCCAGGACCACCCAAAGCTCCACACACTATTTGCTTTCTCTGGGTTCTGTTCAAATGGGCTGGACGTGGAAATACTGGGAAGATTTCTGTCATGCCCGAGGTCTTTTTAATGAACACGCTGAGGGTCCCTGCAAAGGAAAAGGGCCAGCAGCTTCACTGAATGTGTCTGTCTGAGCTGGAGAGCTGTGGAGAACCCACTGAAAGGCTTCTCCCAGTTTGCAGGGGGTCTGGTGTAAGGGCCTGGGGTGGCTTCTTTGCCTCGCTGTCAGTCACTGCAAACTTCTGCTCAGGGACGCAGGAAACACCCCCTGTACCGCCCAGCCTCAGCCAACAGCTGCATCCCAACATCTCCTGCCCAACTTCCAGGCTCTCCGCAAAGCTCACGCCTGCCCTGGGATAGGTAGATGTTCATTGCCACAGGCCTTCGAGTGACTCTGCTGGAGGATGTACATGTAGCCCCCCAGTGTGTGTGTAGTCCAGGGCCCCCGCTGAGCCAGTCCATGGAGGACAGTAGTTTGTTACAGCTTCCCACTATGGAGCTATGGCTCAAATTGTAGCAGCCCATGTTTTTAGCACTGCAGGTCCCCAGTGTGTCAGCTGAGATAGTGGCCATCGCACCCACGCGGGTGATTTTAAAGTGAGCTGGTTGCCGTGAGCGAGAGCAGCCTGTGAGCCATCTTCACCCTCCAAACCGGCCTTTCCATCTCCCGGTGCGCCGTCAGAATCCGTCACTATTATTCCACCCAGTGGCTCAGCCAAGATCATGACCCTGGTGTGCTCGGCCTTCCACGTCCACACTGTCAGAGACGGTCCCTGCTCCAAACAGCCACCAGCTGGAGAGACTGGCAGTGGGAGGGGAAATTGTGTTCAGGTGACTTGCCTCAGGTGACACAGCAGCTCAGTGGCAGAGTCGGGGGGTGGAACCCAGCTCTCCTGAGTCCAGCCCAGGTCCCTTTTCATTGGATCTTGTTGTGTGTCTGTCTGGCCTGGGTAAGAGTCAGGTTGCCTGTAGCTCCTGTGCAGATGAGTAATGGGGACAGGCAGGGGTAAGGTGCCAAGCCCCAGGATCCAGCAGGGCACACTGCTTGTGAATGCAGGGCAGTTGCCCACCCAAAGCACCATGGCCATCGCACACCACTGCCGTGTACTTGGCAGTGGCTGGACTGGGGCAGGCAAGGCCTGGGGCTGGGACGCTTGGCGCAGATGGGCCTGGCTCACGCGGCAGCTCCTCGGTGAGCACTTCCTCAGCCCCTGTAGCATAATAATTGTAAAGTCTGTAACTATATTATATTCATTTCATTGATCCTTTCTCCCCGTCTTCTCTTTGAAACACCCGAGCGCGGCGATTATAATTGGGCTGTTTATTATTCCAGTGCTGGAAAGGGCTGCACCTCCCGGTACCCCAGATGGCTTGTTTACCTATTACCCTTCAGGTCTGGATAATGGATAGACCTCCTTTCCGGTGGCTGCCTCCCATTTCATTCCCTTTATTATTTGTTGCTGCGATTCTATTACCGTTCACGACTCTGAAGCCGCAGACATATTGGTTGGGGGTGGTGACAGTTTTGCAGCCCGGCCTGATGCCACAGGCACAGCGTCTAAGGACTGGACCACAAGCCTGCTGGCCGAGGTGGTAACTGAGTCTTTAGCAATTTAGCACAATTGTGCTGCCCAGAGAAGCCAGCACGGTCGAATCCCACTGTCTGTGCAGCCTTGTGCTGCAAAATCCACTGTCATTTTCTTTTACGCAGAACCCTCCTGCGGTCCCCCATTAGGTCTCTCCATTCTGTAAGCGCCCTGGCCCCTGCTGCTACTGATGCCGGGCTGAATTCGTAATGAAGGAGGTCCTGGGGCTCAAGTCATTAGGGACTGCACTGATGCCTAGAGGAGAGATGATAATCTGGCCTGCATGCCAGTGTCATCTGCAGATGAGCTCCCCAGGCCAACGTCCCCCTGCCACACATCCAGGCCTAACGCAGGGGAACAAAATGTCACAGTAAATCCCCATCTCCGATCAGGCTGGCCATTTGTCAGCAGTCCGATCTGTCGTCCATCTAGCCTGGCGTCCCAGCAGTGGCTAGTATCTGATGGGGCTGTGGATGGCCAGTCCTGCCCCTCCTCCCTAAAGCATCTAGACAGTTACTGTCCTGCAAGGTGACCTTGGACAAGTCACGTCACTCCCTGGTGCCTCAGTTTCCAGATGGGGATAATGGTAGTGAGCTCCTTTGGATGGTTCTTTGAGAGGTATGGATGAAAAGTGCTGAGTGGTAATTATTATTATGATGTTATTATTAATTATGCAATGTTGTGCACATGGGGCAGAGCAGGAGGGAGAGAGTTCCTTTCTGACCTGTCCTGGGAGCTCTGCTGTGCGTGCAGTTTGATTACTCTCATTAAACTAACGTGCAACGCTACAGATCTTGGTCATGACATTAACCAGCCATGTGTAAATACAGCCGGGAGGTAAGTCCTGATGCTGCTGTGTTGCGCCAGGGTAAAGGAGGAGTAACTCCGCTGAAGCCAGTGGAAATACACCAGAAGGAGGTCCCTTTAATTTACACACCTGCCACTCAGCTGGCTTCAGTAGAGTCTCCAGTTTGTGAAAGCAGATATTGATCCTGTGGTCAAAAACTGAAGGTTCGCTACGTAGCTCTTGGGTCCCTGGCAGTGACTGCTAAGTTTGATGTGCTGTGAGCGAAGTGGATGAACACTGGACACTGTGGTGGTGGTGGTGCTAATTGGGTGTTCAAAAAGTGTTGATTGAAATCCATTGGCAAACGCAGGAAAAATAAAACTGCCTTTATTCTGAGGCTAGGAAGGCCCATGCTGATTTACCCTGTTTGTGTTTTTAAATCTTTGCAACCATGCAGACTGTCACGGCAACTTAATTTGTCAAATGGAAGCTTAGATTCCGGAGAATGACCTTACTGCTCGAGGGTGAATATTGATGCAGATTCCATGGCATGCACCAATTCCCAGATGGAGAAACTAAGAGACCTAGGTAATCGGTCTCAGGGTGCATCTACACTGCGGCTGGGAATGAGCCTCCCAAGTAGACAGACTTGCACTAGCTCTTCTTGAACCAGCGCACCAAAAAATAGCAGTGTGACCATTAGAGCACGAGCCCAGGCCTCCTCTAACCATGCAGCTCGGTCATGAGAGTTTAAGTGAGGAGATTGGGTACTATTACTACTACCCAGCTCAGAGTCAAAACTGTTCGCTTGCTGGCAGGGCCCTTTCAAGTGCTTAGAAAGGCAGATCATGTCAGTCATGAAATCCGGCACGCAGATTAAAAACATATTTATCATACAAACCTTCTAAAGGCCAGGGAGGGGCTTTTCATCAACCCTGCCCCCACCTGAACCCAAATCAGGATCCCTGGCCCTGAAAGAAAAGTCCTGTGAGTCCGTAAAGATGGTGGAGACTTTACAACCTGAACAAAGGCCAAAAGTCCAGCAACCAGTCGACCTGTTCCCCAGGGTTTTCTCATCCACTCCAGGAAAGACCCACTGAATGTCTCATCATATTGGAACAGTACCAGGCCAAAACGTGAAGGAAAGCCCTACCCCGCCCTGGAAACTGTGGGACGTAATCCATCAGGAGCGTCAAGCAGTGTTAGATCTGGCAGTGGTAGAGGTGCCCTACAGCGAGTGAAGAAGCTCTCTCATCCTCGGTCCTAAGCCAGATGGGCCGTTATGCTGCTGTATAGACTTCTGCAAAGTCTTTACAATGCCTACATTTGATGTCTAGCCCATGCCAAGGGTAGCGGGTTATTAGAGTGGTTAGGAGCAACTGAGTATATATCTACTATTGACCTTAGCAAAGGATACTGGTAGATCCCCCTCACACCAGCTCCAGGGAAGAGTCAGCATTCTCTCTCCATCCTTTGGATTGTACCAGTTCTGTATGATGCTGTTCGGACTCTGTGGTGCAGCTGCAGCTTTCCAGAGGGTGGTGGATAAACTCTTGCAAGACCATGGACAATATGATGCTGCCTATCTGGATGACATTGTCACCTGGAGCCAGAATTGCAGAGACCACCTGAAACAGTGCTTGAAGATGCAGGTTTGATAGTCAATCTGGCAAAGTGTAAGATTAGGGCCTGCAGAGTTGCATACCTAGAAAGTGGCCATCTGTGACCCTTGGTGGACAACGTCCATGCTTCAATGAGCTGCCCTTTCCCTTCAATGAAAAAACAAGTGCAGCGATTCCTGGGGTTAGCTGGGTACCACTGACGTTTTGTCCTGGGGTTCTCCACCACTGAAGCACACTGAACAGACCTCATAAAAAAGGGCCACCCCCAGGAAAATACAGTGGACGACAAACTGTGACAAGGCCTTTTAGACACTCAAGAAGTGTCTATGCAGAGAACCTGTCCTTTTCAATGTGGACTGGAGGCGCCCGTCAGCAGCCTGAGAACTGTGACAGAGGCACATCCAGTAAAATCCAAGAGGAATGGAGAAATCTGAGAATATGGTTCCACATCCAGCTCGGGTCCCTGCTGACTTCTCAGCCCCGCTCACCCTTTGCTCTCTTGAAATTGTCCTCTTTGGAGTGGCAGGCAGTACTTTGCCAAGACCAGGTACCATGGGCGAGGAGAATAGGAAACACAGAGCTGCCCTCAGTGGCAAATGGTTTTATCCTGACCCCTCAGGGTAACTACCTCCTTAGTGTGTCCCCGCTAGACAAACTTGGCCGATGGGATCCTGTCACATTTACGTCACTGGGCTGGACCGTTGAATCTTGATGCAACAGTGCTGTGGGAAAACACCCCCTGCTGCAGAGCCATCTTGTCTGCCCCTTTGAACATCTACAGAACCCAGAGACCACCTGCAAGGATCAAGGAATCCTATGCTGCTAGCGGAACAGCGCTACCTCAGCAAATATTGCCTGCATTGCAACACGCTGACTATTATAATAGGCCCTGAATGGGAGCCATTTCAAGATCCATGAATGTTCCAGTCTGTGCGTGTTGGGCCCCTGATGACAAAACCAGGGGCTCAGATATGCAGGAGATGGGGTCTATAATCAGCAGCCAGACAGACAGAAATACCAGATAAGTTGTGGCCCTAATCCTGACCCCAGCTGCCACATGCACGGAGGAAAGTGAACTTTGAGCTTTTCCTGAGTGGTGACTCAGTGGCACTCTGACACAGATCACAGGTGGGCAGCAGAATCTGGAGCCAGTCTTGGGATTGTCCTGTGGTGAGGAGCAGTTCTGCCCTCGGTCATGGGATACCCTGCTCAGAGCAGCAGTCTGAGGGGCAGCCCAGAGGTGCGTTTGGACTGCTTCTCACGCATCCCGCTCTGCAGGCCATTGAAGCCAATGGGAAGCCGTGCATTGATTTCAGTGAACATTGGATCAGGCTTTGCTTAGGAGAATTTCCCTTCCAAAAAGCAGCTAAGCATCTGCTTTTCCCCTAAAACCACTAAGAAGCAGCTTCCCCTCCATCACTCCTCCATCTCCACCCCGGATAGCATGTCTGTGCAGATGTTTGTATTCTCTGCAGCTGACGAAAATACTCATTATCTTGTTAGCTGCTGCGCTGAAGGAAGCTCAGATTTGCATATCCACAGATAATCACCCAGCACAAACAGAGCCTGTCACCCGGCAGCACTAATTGGGCAGAACACCAATCCGCCAGGAAAGGGGAAACCCCCACGGAAAGGAGCAGAGCATCGAATCCTTCCTTGCTCCGTGCAGCACGAACACCAGCAGAGGCGCAGTAAGTGGCCAGGAGGAAAGGCAAGGAAGGATTCCCACTGTCTCAATGCAGGCTGTGCATTAAGAGGGAAAGGGAGTTGGGGCTCCAGATGGATTTACCCTGTCTGGGTGCATGGGCTGAGCACCGAGGAGTTGGACTGGATGGACTTCTCCCTCTGTGCAGGAGAAAAGGAGCGGGAGTTGGAGCAAATGCCTGAGAATATCAGGCATGATATGGGTGAGGTTCAGAACAGCAGACCATGGACTCGCCCATTCTATGGGGGCTGAGCATCAGGGGTGTGTGTGTATGTGTGTGTGTAAAGGATCGTGGTAGATACAGTAAGGGCCCAGAATGGAATTACCCCTCTCTGCAGCCTGAAAAGTGATCAGATAGATGGGAGAGGGGGATCACAATTGTCCCTTCGTAGTGGGCGAGGCACTTGGAAGCTGGGCCCAGAGGAGGTGTGGAAGATGAGATTGCCCCATCTGTGCGTGGGCTGGGAACAGGAAAGGGGGTGGAGTGTGGTCAGAATAAGAGCCTAGAATGGAATTGTCTCTCCTGTGTAAGCTGAGCAGCTGGGGTGGAGACAGCACAAACTGATGTCATTGTACATCGTGCGGAGCTGAGTTCTCAGTCCTTTTTAGGGATTTTTGCAGTGCAGAGGTGTGCGTATGCCTCCACACTCGGCCTGTGTATTTAGGGAGCACTCCTAGACTCTAAGGTCAGAAGGGACCATTATGATCATCTAGTCTGACCCCCTGCACAAGGCAGGCCACAGAACCTCACCCACCCACTCCGGTAATAGACCCCTACCCTATGACTGAGTTGTGAAGTCCTCACTTCATGGTTTAAAGACTTCAAGGTACAGAGAATCCACCAGCAAGTGACCTGTGCCCCATGCGGCAGAGAGAGGCCAAAAAACCCTAGGGCCTGATGAAGGGGGATAGAGGAAAGCGCTAAACTCTTCCCTCCACCAGTGCCATCACTGAAGCCGAGAGAGAATGAGCTCTGAAAATGAACACAGTTACAAATCACGCACCGTGTGAGGACAGTGAGCTATATCACCTGAGATATATCACGGCGGACGTGACATACGTTGACTTCAGCAAAGCTTTGGACACAGTCTCCCAGTATTCTTGCCAGCAAGTTAAACTGGTGCGATCAGAGGCGCATGTTGTGTGGAACGGAGGAATTCTTACAAAGCCCTGAGCTGGTCAGGGGGCGCCTAGCCCGCGAATGAAATGATTCCAATTGCACACGGGGCTGCTCCACTACGCAGTGTGTAGTTATTTCCCCAGCAGAACTCTTTATCTGCGCTCTGGTTCTTTGATTTTTGCATCTGGCTTTTTGGGAAAGGCCGGACTGTCCCCGTCAGACAATCCATCTCTCCAGCCAGTCAGCGTCCCTTGAGCAGGGTGGGACGCTGCGCTGCTCGAAACAAGAAGGCTTCTGAATCCTAAGTGGTGAGAAGATATAATGCATCCCTGCCCTGTGTCCTGCGTAGCCCAGCAATGTCTGTGTGCCGTCAGGAAATGAGGTGGAATGAACCAAATAGAGATGGGCAAGAAAAGGGCTTTGGGCTCAGGCACTGGGCTGATGAATGTCTAATCCACCTCAGCACCACGGGGTCTCTGTCTCCCTCTAGTGATCGGCCCACATCAGAGGACATGAGCTGACTACAGCCACCAGCTAATGGAGTTACTTCTTTAGCTGAAGCAGTGGAAGTTCATGTTTTCGCACTGCAGGTGCAGGATTCACACCCCATGGCAGTAGGGGACCAGTATAAATGCTGACGTGGACTCATGGACGGACAGAGGAATGCAGGCCAGGGACTTGTGGATTTGCTTTTGTTCACCTTGCTGCATTCTCAAACACTCAGCGATTTCCTTCATCCATTCCCAGCGGCACGGCTCTTATTTCTGTGCTCAGCACTGCTGTTTAGGTTTGGCTTCTCTTTTACTAGCTCCCAAGGTACATAAAGGGTTCTCCCCCTTCATGATCTGGGAGGGAACAATCCAGATTCTGGCTGGGGACAGACCAGCTGACCTATTAGGTCTTTCTCATCTCTAACTTTTATGATTCTCATTATGCCGGGATAGTTGCATTGTTAATTTACATTATTAAGAGATGTAGCAGAAAATGGTTTTATAATAATAATTGCGTAGATTTATTTAGCACTTTTTGTCTCAAGGGATCTCAGTGTGCTTTATTACCTTAGAGTGATACACAGACTTGTCCAGAGGGATTGCTTCACCCACCCCCGGGAATTCAGCTGCTTCTGGGAGTGAGTGCGGCAGACTGCTGAGCAGGGCACAGCAATGCTACACAGCAGTTTGGGACGAGACGTGAAGAAGAGTCCCATGTTCAGCTGGAAATGGGGGCGTTGGGAGGGGGGCGAGGGAGGCAAGGTTTAATCACCAACAATGGAACTGGGTAAGGATGCCAGGGCTAACGCTCTTTATCCCTGCAGAATACACCGTGGAAACTTGAGTGACCACCAGTGGTCAGTTTTGTATGTCAAATGAAAGACAGCAGCGCCTACGAATGGTGACTCTGCCAGCACTATGGACATTGAGTCAATAATAATTCTCTCACTAGATCATCGGTGTTACTTCTTGCAAGCACCTAGTTGATCCTCAGACAGCCCCCATCCATGGGCTAACCTAGCATGGCATTGCTTGGCTTCTGAGAATCATTGCTCCAGGCAGTGCGACTGCAGGTAGATACTGGAGCAGGGCTTTCTGAGCCTTACGTCTTTGTAACTGGATTCTGCTAGTGTCAGACTCTACCTTCTTCCAGGCTGTTTGAGTCTTGGTTGCAGTTCTCCGGATGAGTAGAAAGCCTGGTCCATTCCCCCTTCCCCATCCCAAACTATTGTTTCAAAGGCCAAAGAATATCCCGTGTGCAGGTTTCACTTTAACACCAACAATGGAGATGTGAAGCCGAGCACTGGGGCATTCTTCATGAGTTGGTTGGACTGGCCCTCCACCAAAGGCTAACGTGTCACAGTTGCAGAGAACAGGCTGATTATCCTCCCTTTCCTATTGCCACATCCCAGCCATAGTGGGTGTATAGAGAACCCCTAGCAATGGAGGGCTGGATGGGTCTTCAAGAAGTCATCTAATCCAGCCCCTGGCTCTGAGGCAGAACCAAGTCTACCTAGACCATCCCTGACAGCCGTTTGTCTAGCCTGTTCTTAGAAACCTCCAAGGATGGGCATTCCACAACCTCCCTTCGCAGCTTATTGCAGTGCTTAACTCTCCTTATAGTCCGATAGTGTTTCCTAATATCTAACCTACCTCTCCTTTGCTGCAGATTGAGCTGACCACTTCTTGTCCTACCTTCAGTGGACATGGAGAACTATTGATCCCCATCCTCTTTAGAACAACCTTTATCATATAGACTGTCATCAGCTCCCCCCGCAGTCTTCATTTCTCAAGACTAAACATGCCCCGCTTTTCTCAGAGGTCAGGTTTGCTAAACCATTTCTCAGTTTTACTGTTCTCCTCTGGACTCTCTCCACTTTATTCACATCCTTCTTAAAGTGTAGTGCCCCGACTTGGACACAATGGAGTGGATAATTACCTCCCGTGTGTTAGACATTACACTCCTCGTAATACTCGCCAGGATGATATTAGACTTTTTCTCAACTGCATCACATTGTTATATTCAATTTGTGGTCCACTGTAACCACCAGCTCCTTTCCAGCAGTACTGCCGCCTCGATAGTTATTCCCCATTTTGTACTTGTGCATTTGATTTTTATTTCCGAAGTGTAGTACTTTGCACTTGTCTTTATTTCATCTTAACTGATTTCAGACCAATCCTCGAACTTGTCAAGGTGGTTTTGAATTCTAATCCTGTCTTCCAAAGTGCTTGCAATCCCTCCCAGATGGATCTCATCAACAAATTTTATAACCTTGATGTGCATCAGACACCTCACACCTTTATACTAGGAGGCTAATGGCCAATGGACCTTGCATGGCAATATGCCATAGGCCCAGGTTCCTGGCACTCATCCAGAAATTCCCTCTCTTCTTGTTGATTTCACATCCACATTCTGTTCCGACTTCCGTCTTTGCCCAGCAACAATTACGGACTATCTGAGAGCTGGTGCATGTGTGGGAATCTCCCCATGAGCCTGCAGGTTCTTTAACGGCATCCCTTGAGAAGGAAAGTTCAGTGCCTTTTGTCACTTCATTTCCCCTCCTGTCTGCTATGCTGGAGGCTGGGAAAGCAGCTTGTTTAATGAGGTGGCTGGTGCACAGTAGCAGGACACAGTACCTCCCCACTGCCCTTCTGGATTCAGGGGGATCGCACAGTATTCCAGATGTTGGATTACCTGAAGGCAACCAGTGAACACCTGGAGGCAGAAATGGTATTGTCGCTTGTCACCAAGAAGCCTACCTGCCTCGCTCATTAATGCAAATGGGCAGATCCCTTGCAGATGTCAAGCAGGTCAGAGAAAAGCTGCCCATGACGAAAGCCAAGGCAGAGGTGATGTGCATCCATCCACCAAGCCCTAAAACTGGGGTCTTTAGCGCTCGCTTCCCTGAGCTTGGCTGGAGAGCAGAGCTGTTCACTTCGCCCAGTGCTGCAGGTGCAGCTTCTCTGCACCGGCTCAGCGGGTGCAGCATTTCATGGCTTCCATAATGAATTTCACCCTCAGCAATGCAACATCACGGAAGCAGTCACAAATTTTAGCTAATTAACCATAGGGTCTGGCTGCCTGACAGAGCCGAGTCGACATGCTGGCTAACCACTGGTTTCCCAAACACGAGTTCACAGGTGCTGCTTTCTCTGCCGATAGGAAGATGCAGGAGGCTCCCAGAGAGATTCTCCATTCTTGGCTCCTTCTGTCTTCACGTACATCTTGCCCTTCCCATGGGAACGCCCTGCAGCAAAGGACATTGGATACCAATCGAGAGAGGTAGCATTGAGCACTGCAGGAGGCAAGTGGTTTGCATTGATTCTGATTATCAGTAGACAGGCTGGGAGCTAGAGAGACAGGGCATGGAGCTGCAGTCAGGAAGCTTGCGCTGTGGTACCCCTAGCTGGCAGAAGATGCCCTCATGGGCACTGCTGAAATGATGATCACGCTACAGGAGTCCCAGCTGGCAAAAGGAGGGCACTGGTCTGAGGAAAAGTCAGCACATTAGCTGTGTTGAAATGACTATGTCAGCGTGCCAGCATATGAAATGTGTGGTGATATTACAGATCTGCCGCTGCCCGTGGCTGTTTTTCCTCTCCCTCTAATGGCTATGAGAGATAAGACAAAACCATTGTTATTAGTTTCTCCCACACTGCAGTGGGTTTCTTATTTTCCAAACCTCATTAGCGTTTGTAATACCATGGTGGTAGCCAAGAGCGGCTCAAGTTGCCCTGGGGGGAGGAGAGCAGAGCGTGGAGAAGAGAGCAAGAGAGCTATGATGTGTAGCCCAACATTCGCACTGATGTTGGCTGGCTTCCAGAGTCCCTTTTTATTCCCTTCCAAACTCTTACGCTTCGTCTCAGTCTTAAAGGTTAACGACAAAGCTGAGGAGAAAAAATGCTTAAGATTCCAAGTTGTTAAGAGAATCTCTGTGTGCGCGGAGTGGAGAACTGCCGGTGCATTTATATTTTAAAGACAGATATTTAAAAATCAGCTCCCCTGCCTGCCTGACGTCCCGTTTCCCTCAAATATCTGCTGACCCTTAGATGATGGGGAGAGCCATGCAGGAAGATGTCAGGCTTCAGGTGTCTGGCATGATAGCTCTTGCCATTCCCATGCTGACACGGGGAAATACAGAGGGTGACATTTTCAAAGGTGCCCAAATCCCATCGGAATTCAGTGCAAGCTGGCACTGAATTCCCATGGGCTCCTCTGAAAATTGCAGCCAGAAATTGGGGTGAAATCCTGGCTTCACTGAAATTAATGGGAGGCGCTAGGTGCTGCCACAATACAAATAATAGTAATTAGCAACCAGAAAATAAGTTGCTTGAGAAACATGTTTTAAACAATTGCAAAAAGCGCCCACCCATCCATGGAGACCCAGCCCTTTGACTCGTATCACCACCAAAGTAAAAGCCTGGCTGAGGAATCAAATGGGTTTAATCCGCTCGAATCTCACATTAGGCACTGAAATAAACACACCCCGGCCCCTTTCAGGGCAGCTACAGTCTAGCGGGCAAAAGGCAGGAGTTCTGCTCCATGAACTTTGCTTTGTTTCATGGCAATCTCCCATCCGAATATTCACTAGGCTGAAACTTGCTTAGCTTATGAGACCTGACAAGGTCACACCCCTTCGTTGTCATTAACATAATGGAGCAAGACACCTTGAATACCAGATACCCCCTCAAGTACTAAACAGCTTCAGACCTTTAAAACTGGCCTATTTCCAGCTAGCCCCATTAGCTGCTTTGAAATATCCACAATCTGCCCCTTGAATAAGACAGCCAGAGCATGGGGCTGGGAGTCAGGATGCTCAAGTTTAATCTCAGTGCTGAAATTAACCTGCTCTGCTCAAGTAAGGTAGCGTACCCTGAGCCTTGGTCTCCTCTCCAGTAGAATGGAGCTGTCACCTGTTTCCCAGGGATGCTATGCAGTGTAGGTCAATGATGTTTGTCAAGAAGGAAGGGTCAGACCAAGACACGTCTCAGCCTTGGACCCAGCCACAAAGCAGTTGCTGCCCTGCTCGGTCCTGGCGGAAGGGGGGAGTAATTGAGTGCAGCCTTGAAAGCTTTGTGATGTATTTCCTTCCCAGCTCCCCTAGCTGTGGAATGGAAGGGCGGGTGCCTTATTCCCAAGTGGAGGGGTGGGAATAGCAGAAGGGCAGAGGCTCCAGACCTAAAACCGAACTCCCAGGCCACGATTGTGCTGCACCAGAGCTGGGTGCAAGATCCAGAGAAGTCTTACTTGGCCAACCAGGGAAGTGAGTGGGTGGGCCTCACTCCCTCTTACTGCCCTGCATGGCCAAGTAAAACCAGGGCACTGTGTAGCTCTGAGTGGTCACTCTAACTGGCCCACCGTTAAAGTTGCCCAGGACACAGTTATATGGCTGCCATGTAAGCCAAGAGTTGAGTATGGCTTGCTGCAAGTGACAACATCCATGCTCTGCGGATGACACACAATCTTGTTGTAGGAGACCTAGCGAGGTCGGAAAGATTGGCTGCTCTGACTCGGAGATGTGCTTGGTAGAGGCATGGCAGGCGGGGCAGCAGGCGTGGGCACTCAGAGATACTGAGCTGGTGCCTGGTGGGAGCAGTGAATGGCACTCTGTCAATTCCTGCTATTGGGTCAGATCCCAGCACTGGTAGGGTAAGTCTGCATGGCAGGTGAAGATGTGATTGTACCATGTAGACACACCTAGGCTTGTTTTAATCTAGCTAATGCTGGTAACAATAGTAATGTATCCATGGTGCCCCAGGCTTCAGCACAAGCTAGTAACCCAAGTACGTACCCAGGGCCCTCGGTTAGCCCGTGTGCCACGTTTTACACGACTGTTGTTACCTGGGCTACCTGGATTAAAGCAGCCACAGGTCTGGCTACAAGCACACCTTCCTTTGCCGTGCAGACACCCCCTTAACATCTGTGAGCAGATAGATACAAATAGTCCATCAAAATCTATAGGACTCAGCCATTGCAGGTGAGGGACTGCTGGTCTGACTCACAGAGAGAGAGCTGCCACCTCTGTGCACATTACAGTACCCACCACTGTGAGCTCTGATGCAGCTAGGAAAGGTTAACTAGTCTGACCGTTAATAATCATCTTTGTATCTGCACCAAGTCTCCCCCTTCATGTGACATGCACTTGGAGGATTGACTGTCTGACAGGCGTGAACTTTGAAAAGCAAGTTCTGCCTGAGTCACAGGTGAGCAAAGTAAAGGTTGCAACTCTTTTTTTTTTTGCTAGACAGAAAGGTGTCCATTTTTCATTTCAGCGCCATTACTCAAAAACATTTTGCCTCATTTCCTTGAAACTCTCCATAAGAATTACCCTGGAGCCAAAGCAAAGCATGGAGAAATTTTATCCCCAAAGGGAAGGATCTATTTCTTTGCAAAAGTTGTACAAGTGGCTGAAAAAATAGAGGTTAGCGTGGAGTTCCTCCTGCCATCATGACTCCATAATTAAGGCATAAATCTAGCGCTGTATACATTAACATCACACACTTCATTTGCACAAGGCGTTGCTGTGGGAACCATAGCTTTTCGAATCTGTTTTTACTCCACACTGTGTGTCAGTGCATTCCCAGCAGACGCTCCAGAGGAAGAAAGATCCATAGACTAATGCAAGCTTTTGCCCACAAGAGAGACAGTTTAGTAGAATAAATAGCTGTTTAATGGGGGTTGGTGGGGGAGAAGCAGAATATAATATAAAGGAATTGGGGGGTCTGGTTGCCTTGTTAGAAAGTCGGTCTGCCCTCACTGCCGAGATCACTCCACCCTGGCACGCGCGGGGATGACTACCCAGCTCGGGGTGTTCTTGATCAATGGTTTGGGTGCAGTGCTGATGAGAAATGGAGGGCTGATAACTCTGGAGACTGGGATTGACACTAGCAGTGCTTTAGCAGATAAGGAATACCGCCCATGCTCTACGGGCAACATCATACTGAGTGTGGACGCAGCTATATTGGCTTTGAACCAGTATAGTAAAGCCACTTCCCTGTGTGCGAAACAAGCTATACAGGCGAAAGCAGTTTTGCTGGCATATTGCATCTACATGAGGAGTGACTGCCAGCACAGCTCTGTCAGCCAGGGATCAGACCTTTTCACACACTGGAAAACATAGCTGTGAAGGCAGAAGCCTGCAGTGTAGACACGGCTTGAGACTCCACATCCCATTCTAACCTTTGGCTTCTCTACACAGACTGAGGGCACCAGCTGTGCTGGCTGTTTTTGTTACGGTGTGTTCTTGTCTAGTGGGGACTTGCCTTCCCATTTGGGTGAAGCCCCCAGGGGCTGCCCTAACCGGGGAAGAAAGGAATCTGTCCCTATCTCTAGAGGATTGTTTATTGACTGTCGTACTCACTCAGATCTGTCCTCAACTCCCAGCCCATCGGAGGATGTTTGTTTGGTCTCATAAGGAATGGACATGAGCCTGAATGCAGTTTTCCCCTGGGGTTCTTTTCTATGCATGTGGCAGGAGCTGCCGGCTGGGTTTCTTTCAGCATTCCTTGTCTTTTATTCAGCTGCATGTTCAGGCCTTGCTGCTTTTCATCTGCTTGCCCAGCCCTGCGGCCAGGGAGCTGGCTCTGCCCAGCCTCGTCTGCTGACACAGCTCCTCCGTCCCTGGCGCACTGCACGCAGGATGATGACAGCGGGTGGAACCCAGGGTAACACTGTGGCAGGTGGAGGAAGGGATAGGGCTTCAGAGGTTGAACTAACTGGCTCAGTGCTCTAGAAACCTGTGGCAGGCCCCTGTGTATAGAACAAGGTCTTCAGCACGCTGGAGATCGCTATTAGGAAAGTCAAGTTTGAATAATGCAGCATGTCTGGAGCATGATTCTGACTGAGTTGGATGGGAACGGGCCGTCCAACCTGCCAGGCAGCCGACAACCTCTGCCTTCATCTTGAAAGTGCTGGCTGGCCGTAGCTAAGCCTCCCAAGCCCAGTGCTAAGATGGGCAGGGTTATTACTGAGAGATTCAACCCATGGTTCCACACTGAGTTTTCAGAAACCTCAGTCAGGGCTGCTGGGATTTGGGTCTTTGGCTCGCACCCATGTCTGACAGCGAAGCTAGCTTGACAGACGGGGGACGCAGAGATGCAGGGAGTGGAAGTAACTTGCCCAAAGTCCTGGATGGAGGCGGTGTCAGAGCTGTGATTAGAAATGGGGGTTGTAAATTCCCTCCATGCTCAAGGAACCATAGAGGGCCTACTACTTTCAATGGGACTCCACCCTTTTCCCCCCCAAAGAGGAATCTGCGATTTCCTTCTCTGCCCCGAGTGTTTTCTCCTGTCTCTAGAGAGAGCGGGGTGAAAGGAGGTGGAGTAGGAGCGCTCATGACGTGTATGCGGAGTACTGAGGAGACAGAGGACTGTGGTGAAGAACTAGCGGGGTTAATATTGCCTGATATTTAGCAGCTTTCCACAGGGGGGAGGTGAGCCTGCTACTCTATATTTGTCCCCCTTTGACTTGTCAATTTCACTTCCCCAGGTCTCCTGTTCTAATTTGCACCCCTTAAATTACCCCAGGGTGCCACCCACAGACACCTGCTCTGTAGGCACCTTTCTCTTGCTATCAAGCTACAGGTCCCCCTGCCTCCCCTGGCGCTGTCCTGGAGCCGGCCAGGCCTGCTGGAGTTTAGTGATCATTAGACTCCACTGAAAGACAAGTCGCAGAGCAGGGTCAGCGCCGAATAGCCCCAGCTCTCAGAGCAGCAGAGCCCCCGTCTCCAGGGGTGGGTGAAGGCCATGCTGTTTCCCTAGTCTGCTCATCGTTGGCATGCGTGCTGCTGTGGCAGTCTGGTGTGGAAAAGCCTGGGGAAGGCAGTCGATGCTGTTTCTTCTCCATGAGTTGACTCCCTTGTGGAGTCCCCAGTCCCGCTCTGTGTAGGAGCGCGTGTATTTTGTAACTGCTCTTTCCATCAGGACTCTGGAGATGCGTTCTCTCTGTGGACAGCTGCCTGTTTATTTCCCCATTCCTGTCGGGCGTGTGTCATCCCTGCCACGCACTTGTGTTCTCAGATCAGATGCCATTAAGGAAGAGGAGCCCAGGTTATGCTGCCTGGAGTAGAGCAGCATTGGCGGTGGTAGCGTGGCAGCGCGATTAGTATTCCACTGCTCGGATCAAAGAGCTGCCAAGACAGACCCTGAGGCATTTCGCCAGTTCTGATTGACGGGATCGTTTTCAACACCTCATGGTTACCCTGCAGATAACTTTATAGCAACACACTGATAGCCCCTTGGGAAGGGAGCAGGAGGCAAGAAGCTCATGGGACGGGACTACGGAACCACAATGGGCCTGAAAGGACGTGGCGTGGTGGCTGAAGCAGCAAGGTTTCCGTCAGCTTTCTACTTCCTTTGATCCACATAGGCAGGCCAGCGCCCCCTTGCTGCACGGTGCCCCATGTGCTCTTGAGTTTGCAACCTTTGCACCTGCAGAGCCATTGGCACCTGCAGTGGCCAACCTTTGCACCTGCTGCCCCGGGGCATGCACAAATGCAGATCTTGCTGTCCAATCCGTACCCCCTCTTTCAAGGGCCAGTCTGAGGCCGTCTCGAATATGCAGCCCTGAATGCCTCCCTGGGATTGGTTCTCCTTTCATAGCAGGTGATGAATGCACAACCAGGCACTCTGTGCTGAGCCAGAGGATTGCATGTGTACACAAACCCACACGCACTCTACGCCGCGTGAGCCGGGAAGCAGCGCTGGCAGGCGAGGATACACTCCCGTCCTGGCACTCTCATGATTTACCTCCAAGAAATGCCTCAATTTAAATGCTAATTTCCCCTGAACCGAGGGGGGTAAAGCAGCTATTGAATACTGTTGGGCTGTATATTAATGGAGCTAAAACACTGGCACATATTTTTAATGTGGCAGGGAGGGGCAGGGAGCGGAGTGCAGGCAGAGTTTCTCTCTATACTGACAGCATTAGGGTTGAGTGATTGACTGGCTGATTGAATCTCCTGTCACTTTTGCCCCCCTCCCCACCCATGTGCTTAGTAATCGAGTCCCAGACTAGAACAGGAACAGATGTTCCTGTCTCCTTCATTCGGTTGCAGTGAGCTTCCCAGCCACTCGCACTGCCCCCAGGCAGGGAAGCCTGGGCATCCGTCTGTCTGCCTCATCCCACAGTACCGTTCTGGGGCACGCGTGATGGACATTCCCCGTGATGAGCTCCTTTGTTCCTGCTACGGGCAGCTCCTGGAAAGGTCATTTCCTTGGCTTGGTGCATCGGCCCCGGAATAAAACCGGCCTCTGTCCCGTGTGCTGATTGCACCTGAAATGAATTGCATTTCCGAGA
Organism: Emydura macquarii macquarii; assembly: GCF_026122565.2. Lineage (NCBI taxonomy): Eukaryota > Metazoa > Chordata > Testudines > Chelidae > Emydura > Emydura macquarii. The sequence goes on from NW_027130828.1 coordinate 14,936,319, forward strand.
AGCCGAGTTGGAGCTGATCTCTCTCGCTTGCTGGCTCCCCCGTGCGCTCCCTCTCAGGATTTCCATTGAACCCTGAGAGTTCAGCTCTTGTCAGCAGAAGACGGGTTTTCTTCTCCTTCCTGTGCAAACAAAAGGGAGCCGGCTTGCCCCCAGAACTTTAAAGGGCTATCATGTTGGCCCTCTGCCCTAATGCACCCAGGCACTCCGCTACCTACAGCAGGAGCCGACTAGAGCTGGCTCGCGGTGGAGAACCTTGTGCCTTGGAACAAGGGCATCTCCAGCAGGCAGCTGAAGGATTTGAAAGCTCTTAGCCTCCCCTCCAGAGGCAGCGTGCTTTACAGCCTGCACTTTCCTCGCTGGAGAGTGCTGCTAACTAGCAGACTCCTCTGTGCTCCACACAGACATTGGGCAGCCTCTGCGTCACAACCAGCTGGAGTCCTCACACTCTCACCAGCGGAGAGGGCTCTGTTCTAACCCACAGGATCCTTTCTCTGTCCCACATGGGGCATGAACTGCCTCTGTACCTCTGCTCCCCAGAGCCTTCTGTCCTCCTGCCCTTTCACGTCTGTCCATCCATCCCCGTTTGTCCCACACTGACTATGTCCATCCCGCTCACTCCGGTGGTGTGGCATGTTCTGTTGGGCTCTCTCCAACTGGCCGGAGCTCCGCTGTGGGAGGCACTGACGTGTCCGAACTGCGTGTAACCGACTGCAGTGAGGGACCCCGGAGCAGCCCCATCGGGGAGCGCTACGCAGAATGGAAACCTTGGGCCAAATTCATCTCTGGTGCCACTCTAGCAAATCCCAACTCTCCTTGAAATATAAGGCCATGAAGCTGGCTTCCTTCGCCTTCTGCCAGGGTCCCAGCAGGTTAATGAGCCTCCTGGGTTACTCTTCTCTGCTGTCCCAGGGCTGTGCTGGACAAGAACGGGACAGTGCAGATATTAGGGCTGTTTGGATTAGAAAGTCAAGGAGTTAGAGGGGACTGAAAATTGTGAAGGGCATGTTGAAAGCTGATGAGTCTCCTTTTTACCCTGTCTCATTATACAGGAGCAGGGACTCACTCAAAATTAATGGCCAGTACATTTAGAATAAGTAATGCTACTTCACGCAGCTCCTAATCAGCCTGAATAATTCACTGGTGCAGGAGGACACAGAATCAAATTCTGGGATTAGATTTACCCTCTCCAAAGTGCCTGTAAAACTAGGACTCCTTGTTTAGTGTCTGCGAGTGCTTCTGGATCAGCTGTGCTCTGTTAACAAGTAAGAAGAGATTTCTAACTGCCAGTCCTACAAACTCACGCTGGGACCTGAAAGACGAGGTGGGCCCGTCTGCACTTCCACACCGCCCCTGGTGAGAAAGATCCTGCAACTGGACGTTAGTTCAACATTCTGATGCTGCTCTGAGAATGTAGCTCGGTCTGAAGCCTTTTGAGGGCTAAAAGGAATAAGGGCCACACCTTATCCTTGTCATTACACTCGGCGGGTCAGACTTGTCCAGTAGCTCTGTGGTGTGAAAAGGTGCCATTTGCACAGAGTTTCCTGGACATGACCACTCTGGCTGCTAATATGATTAGCATTAGTAGCTATGCCAGCTAAGATAAGGGTAATTAAATCTCATACTTCAGGACATCAGCTAATGCATTATGCACAGATGCACTGGAGTTGGGGGGGTAGCAGACCGGAATGCCGGCTGCCTTCCTCTGAAACATCCCGTCTACCACTGCTGGAGGCAGGATACCCACGTGATGGACTGATGGTCTGATCTAGCCCTGTCAGAAGCAGGTGGATTTGTAATGGGGCTGGCAGGAGAAAATCCCAGTTCCCAAGAATGAGGGAAGAAGGACACTGCCCATCAGACCCCAAACAAGTTTTTCTCAGCAGAATATTTTCCTAGTGGAAGATGATATGATTGTGAGGCATTGGCTATCTGTAAATGTAAATCCACCCTCGGTTACATCCAACCTGGTCCATGGTACTTTGTCCTGTTACTCAGATATCTGCACAGGATACCTAGGGATTTAACAGAATTGCACCTTGGGACGATGCAGGATGGATGTAGCACTGCCATGACATCTTCTCACAACCTCGTGTTTTCATATCCACTCCAAAAGTGCACACCTGGGGCTTTACTCCATCTCCTACACGGACTATAGCCCTTGCTCAGAGCTTGACTGGTGCTGTGTTTTTAGTCCTTTTCATACCACCTCATTTGAAGCTTCCCTCCCCTGGGTGCTGAGATCATTCCCTCTCTTGGAACTTTGTACCCCACTGTGGCACAGATTTATTTCATGACCTTGGGCATATCACTTAAGGTCAGATTTTCAAAAGTGACCGCCAATTTTGGGTACCTAAACCTTAAACAGCCAACTATGAGTGGTGCTGAGTTCCCACAACTATTTGTAGGCTTCGAAGGATTAGATTTTTATTGGTAAATATCAGTAAACATTAATTTCACCATATAGACCCGACCAGAGGAAATATATTTCCATCGCTAATCACTGAAATTTACAGCTAGCCAAGTAAGAGAAGTGCTGCTTGAGAACTGATTGGAGTCCCACCTTAATGTGTATGAAACCTACGGGAATGCTGGCGGTAGTGGAGCTGGAGCAGAGGGGCTATTTAGGTAGCTTTAACTTTTTTAACTCAACATCTACTGTCATTAAATAAGTATGGTCTGACCTCCCTACACACACGCAATTCCTGCAGCTGTAAAAATTTAAATAGATTTAAAAAAAAGTGTTAACAATGCTTAAAACTCATAACTTTGCACAACTGGGCAAATTTAAGATGATAATCTGTAAAAATAAACATTGATATTATAAGTCGAAATTGTAAAAAAAAAAAAAAAAAGAAAGAAATGAAAAACTCCAGTTCTGCCAAGCCTTATAACTGAGCTGCTTACACGACACGGCAGTAGCTCACAGCCATTAATGGAATGTGTCCTTATAACAGCCCTGTGCGGTGAGGGCGTATTATCTCCGTTTTTTATCTGGAGAACTGAGGCATGGGGCAAATAATGTGACTTACCCAGGAATTCAGTAGCAGAACCGGGAGCTTGAACCGGAGGCTCTGAACGCCTCGCCCGGTGCTCTGCCTACAAAACCCTCCTACGCCAAGCACCGTTAGCAGGAGTGTCGGGTGCTCAGCACCTCTCAGAATCAGGCTCTGTTTTGTCCAGAATTGGGCTCCCCAAAAATGGAAGTATCCTAAACTGAAGGCCATTCATTGGAACGTAACCTCTCATTCTTAACTCCCATTGATAGCATGTACAATACAGCACTTAGCTACCTTCCAGAGGGGTCAGGAGTGGGACCAAATTAAAGAATTTTGGGGGCTTGTGGACTATGGAGATTGCATCCCTCACCCCCGCCCTTTACTCACATCTGGCCTGGCTGTCTCCCCATCCTGACAGAGGAGTGTGTGGGTCAGACCCGAGCGGCGCTAACGTCCCTGCTCTAGCTCTGCTCTGGCTGCTGCCAGCCCTGCCTGGCATGAACCGGGGCCACTCGGCAAAGTGCCCCCGCCCCATACATACCCCTATCCACACACAACCCCGAATGCCACTTCCAGCCACACAACCCCAACAGCCTCGACCAGCCCCCGCACACATCCCAGCAGCTCTGACGTGCATCAGGCTCCCAGCAGCCTCCAACACGCCGGCTCGTCCCCAGCTCCACTGCCCTGAACATCCTCCATTTCCCTCACAGCTCACCCCAACCCCAACTCCTGCCCCTCACCCCAACTCCCCTTATCTCCCTCCACTGCCTCAGCATCCTCCATTCCCCCCACAGCTCACCCCACCCCATAACATCCCCAATTCACCCCCAATATCCTGGTGCCCCACCCCACTTCCCCCAACAGCACCATTTCCCCCTGCTGTCCCCACAGCTCATCCCACCCCCCAACATCCCCTACTCACTTCCAACCCCTCATCCTGCAGCCCCCCAGAACTCCCCACCCACACCAAAGCTGACCAACAACTGACCCCAGCCCCTCACCCACTGTCCTTCCTGCCCCCCCAGCTCAATGCTCTGCTCTGGTCATGGGTGAGGCTGGTTCTGCCCAATCCCTGCCCACCCGGTAGCTCCAGGGCGTGGGCCAAATTTGAGTGAGCCGTGTTGCTGCTCACAGCACCGCTCGGGTTTGGCCCATTGCAACCCCACCTACCAAATGCAGCAGTTCAGGGCCGTGCGCCCAGGGCACCCTGGCTAATCCGGGCCTGGTTGTGAGGACGAGTGGGTTAATTCAAAGCCCAGGAGTTTGAAGATGTAAAGTGCTGCTATTACTAGAACTGGGCATCAACCATCTGCTCTGAAAAGCAGAAGCATCGGGGATTGAAGCGGGGGGGGGGGCTCCTGTTCTGTTGCAGGGGGCTCATGGAAGGCAGATGGTTTGGGCTCTACGTGAATCTGATTGGAACCAAGTTCGTTCCACGGTTGGTGGAAACCACGGAGCCGCTCGCTCGCAGACACCCACTGTCACAGACACCCACGGTGCACTGTCGCCCATGCCCATACACACACGCTCATGCCTGCACACGGAAACGTAGGCATGTGTACACACAGGTAGACGCCCGTGCACGCCGGTCAGACTCTGGCCCTCCCCGAGATGCAGACACAAACTCGCACTCTGTTTCGCCTGCGTCGCTGCTCATTTGGCGTTTTTGAATCCCTCCTGCATCTTCCCCCCCTTCCATTGTTTCTGTTCCTTGCACGGAGTTCAGCCGGGCTGCATGTTGGGGCTTTGATCAGTGCTTCTAAAGAGCACAAAAGCCGGGCGGAAAACTCTTTCTTGTGCTTTTGCTTGAGCAGAAGCCACAAGGTTATCATAAGTAAGGGACTGATGAAAAGGAGCTACAGCCCTCTGCTGGCTGAGACTTCAAACTGCAACCCTGACCACGCCAAACCAAAGTCCAAGGGATGTGAAGGAGAGGAGGAAGGATTCTCATGGAAGAGATTTTGATGGACATGCTCCTTCGCTTCCCAGCTCTCCCTCCTTTGCCTGTAAGAGCAGACACCAGCTTGGTCCTGTGCAGACTCATGAGAAAACATCGTCTAATTAACTCTCCATGGAGAAAAGACCTGGGGAAATATAGAGCGATCAGCCTAACTTCAATAGGTGGAAAGATACTGGAAGAAATGATTAAACAATCAGTTTGTAGGCACCTAGAGGATATACGGTGATAAGTAATAGCCAGCATGCATTTGTCAAGAATACATCATGCCAAAGCAACCTAATGTCTTTCTTTGGCAGGGTTATTGGCCTAGTGGATGAGGGGAAGCAGTAGACGTGATATATCTTGATTTTAGTAAGACTTTTTACACCGTTCCACATGACATTCGTATAAACTAGGGAAATGTGAGCTAGATTAAATTATTAGAAGGTAGTTGAAAGACCATTGTCAATGGTTCACTGTCAAACTGGAAGGACGTATCTAGTGGTGTCCCGCAGGGGTCAGTCCTGGGTGTTGCACAATTCCGTATTTTCATTGATGACTTGGATAACTGAGTGGAAAGTGTGCTTATAAAATTGGAAGATGACACCAAGCTGTGAGGGGTTGCAAGCACTTTGGAGGACATTCTTGGAATTCAAAGCAACATTGACAAATGAGATTATTGGTCTGAAATCAACAATGTGAAATTTAATAAAGACTAGTGCAAAGTACTTCACTTGGGAAGGAAAAATCAACTGCACAACTGCAAAATGGGAACTAATTGGCTAGGTGGGAGTACTGCTGAAAAGGATCTGGGGGTTCTAGTGGATCACAAATTGAATTTGAGCCAACAATATGATACAGCTGCGAAAAAGGCTAATATTCTGAGGTGTATAAACAGGCGTGTCATGGGAGGCAATTATACTGCTCTGCTCAGCATTAGTGAGGCTTCCACTGGAGTATTGTGTCCAGTTCTGCATGCCACACTTGAAGAAAGATGTGGAGAAATTGGAGAGAGTCCACAGGAAAGCAACAACAATACAAGGTTTAGAAAACCTGACCTAAGAGGAAAGGTTAAAAAAACTGGGTGTTTTTAGTCTTGAGAAAAGAAGACAGAGAGGGACCTGATCGTCTTCAATATGTTAAGGGCTGTTCTAAAGAGGATGGTGATCAATGGTTCTCTGGATCCACTGAAAGTAGGACAAGAAGTCCTTAATCTGCAGGCTTAATCTGCTGCAAGGAAGATTTAGTTTAAATATTTGGAAATACCTTCTAGCTATAAGGGTGGTTAAGATCTGGAATAGGCTTCCAAGGCAGGTTGTGACATCCCTATCGCTGCAGGATGGTAAGAACAGTTGGACACACACCAGTCAGTGATGTTCTTGCTTTACTTGGTCCTACCGCAGCATGAGGGGCTGGACTTGCTGACTTCTTGAGGCCACTGCCAGGCCTACGTTTCTGGCCTACCGGCTCTTTTGCCTCAGCTGCTCTGTTGCTCTTCCTCTAAATTGCTGTGTCTGGTATGCATTTGAGGGCCGGGCACACAGCAGTGGCATGGGTGAGATCTGTGCTAAAGGCGGAGCTGGGAGCAGAGAGGAGGGAAGTGTTACAGAAAGAAAAGCTTTTGCGAGCAACGAATGTGTCATCAAAACTGCTCAGACAGACACACAGCAGCCAGATGTAGCCACACGTTGCAGCCATTTGCGCCACCCCGCACGGGCACAACACCATAGACACACACACACACACACACCTTCCTTTGCAACCATGTGCACCAATGCAGCTGGGCCTGCTTTTCCTTAGCTGCTTGCTTGCAGAACAAAACCTGCATTACAGACCGCAGCTCTTCAGTGAAAATCTTTGTATAGATCCCTCTGCCGCAGCTAGAAGACACCGCATGCAGATTATCCTCGGGGTTTCTCCCAGTTGCCGCTGCTTCCTCCTCCTCTCTCACCAGCCGCTGTCATGGCACACAGCTTCACCCAGCAGTTGTTTTGCCAAAATCCTGCTCTTACTCCAAACAAGTTAGGGTTGTCCCAGATTCCTCTGGCTGCATCTGTGTAACTCCTTATGTGTGCTCTGTATAGTGTACGTGGTGTGTGCAGTATGCCCACAAATAGGTGTCCCTGGAAGTGGGACATACATGCGGAGTGACATCTGTGTTGTTTGCCCAGTTCCCATAAAGGCGTCAGTTTAAGGAATCCCTTCTCCTCTGTTATGCAGCTTTGCACAATTAGTTGGTGGCGTTTTGTAGGGAAGGCGTTGGCGGGCGTCATTTTCCTTTATTTTTGTTTCCTCTGGTGTTGGAGACAGGACACCAGACTTTTGTGGACCAGGGTTCAAATCTGGTATGGCAAAGCCTCTGCCACTATGGATATCTAATGCACAAAGGCATGGTTAGCACATTACACGGGCACACTTGCCCACCTCTCTACTCCCTGCAGTATGTGCTGTTTGCACCAAGTGGTGCTGCCAGGAGAGAGCTGATTTTCTGAGCACATTAGGCAATTTGTGCCACTGTCTTTCCTCTACGAGCCAAGAGGGAGAGAACTCTTTGTATCCCATGCTGAGCTTGCTGTCAGCAAAGGGAGTGGGAGAGGCAGCTTGCATTAAAACAGCCTCAGTGGAGAATGAAACAGGCAGCACATGGAGAGAGAAAATGCTCAGCTCAGGAAGGAGTTTGCTCAGCAACGTTTCCATGAGCAATGACCAAATCCATTTAGATGTTGCTCTTCCGCAGCTCAGCTTTTGACAAGTGTTTCTCTCGCTCCGGAGTTTGGTTCTTTTGCTGGGGCGGTCATGGGACCTGAGCTACTACATCATCACCCATAACCCTCAGTCTTCAGGGGTGTGATGGCTAGTCATGGGCGCAAACAAGCCAGATCCTAAACTGCTACCATGGAGCTGCACTAGCAGAGGGTCTGGCCTGACGCTGTGATTTCATGATGCTGTGTGTTTTCAGCTGCCTTGGAAATTCGCTTCAGTGTGGCACGGCTCCCCTCTATGCTGAAGCTGTACACGCATGCTAGAAAGACAGCTGAATAAATTGATCAAATTTCTCCCTGTGCCCCTACCCTCTCCCTCCCATTCTCCCCTCCCATCTCTACCCACCCACCCAGTCTTGTTGCTCATGGAGTAATTGCTTTAACCCATTTGACTGCTAAGATGGAAAAAGGCTTAGAACAGCAAATCGCCCCTTAGCTACCCGGGATGAAGAGTGTAGTGCGGTCAATATTAGATCTGTGTGTGAGTGACAGGGAAAGAGAGATTCCCTCCTCCCCCCCCCGACAAATAAAATGTTGTTGTTGCCTGAAGATGCAATAAGGTGCCGGCTCCTTTGTCGAACAGGATGCAAGGTGCCAGAGAGCACAAGCGGCTGTTAAATCCACAGGCAGATCCCAGTTCCTGTTGCTGTGGTGCAGGGCCCTTTATTTATCCTCACCCTCGCCCTGCACTTCACCAGCTCTGCCCGCGCGATGGAACAAGCCCAAGCCTATACAGCAACAGCAGCTTTGAATGCGGGGCAGTGGGTTGTAATGCTCAGCTGCCCAGGGCGAAGCGGTTCCACCAAACGTGGCTGACTCAGGTTCTTCCTGCAGGGGGTTACCCCAGGCCAGGTTTTCTAAAGGGCTCAGCGCCCACCATTGAGGCAAGGTTTCCGGGACAGCTTGGCTCCCGTCTCAGCACCCAAAACAAATTTTCAGGGTGTGCACATTGGGGGCTGAGCTTCAATGCAAATCTGGTCCCGGTTCTGGCCACCAAAGAACCCAGCCCTAGGTTTCCCAGAAAGGCCTGTGGTGTTTGTCACCACAGTAGCATGCCCTGGCTGTGCCCAGCAGGCAACATGTGCTTTCCTGTAACATCCGTCAGCCAGGAGCAAGCCAGCCAGGGCAGAGTCAGCGTTAGTCAGGCTTCTAGGGCAGCACCATCCCTTCAAAATACCCCTTCGTGATCAAGAGCTTTCCCAGCCCCAGCTTGCTGCCCCCTTCTCCTGCCCTTTGCCATGAAGACTTGTTCTCTCTGTCTGCAATAAACAAAGACATTGGGGTTAAGGGATCGATCTGTGTAGCAGGAATTCACCAGCAGCTCGGCTCTTCTGTGAGATACCTCAGGGTAGCTGAAATCCTCAGTGGCAAGGGAGGGATAAAGAAGGTAGAGCATGTGTCCCGGGTACAGAGAGCAGGCTGGGCTCCATCCCTTGCTTTGCAGTAATAGCGCTCCAAGGATTTGCGGTCGGCTTTTCTTTCCTGCCGTACACAGATCAATGCGAGTTTATTTGGTGGAGCGTCTTTCAAATCGACAGTCTCTCCCAAAGCACTTTGCAGGTAAATAAGAAATAAAAAACCCAGCAGAAGCACAGACATGGAGACTGGGGAGAGACCCCCGGTTCTGCCGCTGGGGTTGGGAACAGACAGGGGAGCTGCTGGGGGAGAGAGGCAGGAGGGCTGATTTCCTGCATCAGAGGAATGAGGTTTCGCCTCAGGTTAAATAGCATGGAGGGAGGGAGAGCAGGCTGGTGGGAGATTAGCAGGGAGGGGAGCAGGCAGAGAAGGCCTGTGTTGCAGACTGGAGCAAGTCTTGATGGGCACCCATGACCAGACCAGGATAAGTGGAGCTTTTTGGGGATGGGGGGTGGCTCTGGGGGATGCTGATGTGGTCAGGCCTTGTAGTATGCCGGATCAGCAGAAGCCCACACCAGCAGGAGGCGCTGTGGTAGCTGGGTTGTTCAGGATCTTGATTCCAGCCTTCAAGGTTGTCAGTTCAAGTCTCGCTCTTCCACTGCCCCACTATCTCCAGTGCTGGCCACATCACTCCCTTGTGTCCCGCTGGCCATGAAAACTGGTGTGCCTTCCCCACGTCAGCCCTGGGAGCCCTTGGCTCAGGGGGAACTGTAGCTTTCGCACCAGCAGCAACGTGGAGAGGGCAGAGAAGGGGGAGGGGACTGGGAGTGCTGTGGAAAATGAAGAGAGAGGGAGGGAAAAGAGTAGACGGTGCTGCTAAGCGAATGGGCCCTGTTTGGAGAGGCTGCATGCAATCTGCTTCGTTATTCCCTCCATTGCTCAGACACGGGCTCTGTCTCTCCCACGACACTCCCTGGGGTAACAGTACCAGAGGCAACGGTGTTGTGCCCCGGTTGAATCTGGCTCTTTGCGACCGTCCACTACTAGCAGAAGAGGAGGATGGTGGAAGGCGGCCACAGAGTTGGGGAGTTGCCCCACGTCCCTGTCTGACACCTTACACCGCCGCAGCACAGTCAAACAGCCGGATCGGCAGCAGCGTGACAGGCAGGTTCTTCGAGCATCTCCACTGCCGGAAGGGGGATAACAATGAAGCAGCCCCCGGGGGAACTAATTAGTGACTCGCCTTCCTTGGAGGGGAATGTGGGATTGAAGCTGAATGGCAGCGCCTGCGAGAGAGTCGGATCTCAGCGCCGTCTCCATCCGCTGGGATCCATCGGTGGTCGTTTCAGGACATGGCTGATGGCAACTGTCGCTCCAGGCGGAGGCTCTCTGAGCACTCCACTGCTGCCTGCGAGCACTGAACCTGCTTCTTGCCGCCCAGAGGTGCAAAAGTAACGCTAGCTGTGGTGCTTCGGGGGCCTGTCTGCAGGCACGGGGCATAGAGCACGGAGGTCCCTGCGCCTGCGGGGGCTGGGAGCACAGCAGACTAATAATATCTAGCTGTTCTGTAGCACTTTTCATTCAGACAGCACAAAGGGCTTTGCAAAGGACGCCAGTATCATTATCCCCATTTTACAGATGGGGAAACTGAGGCACAGAGAGGGACGTGATTTGCTTAAGGTCACCTACCAGGCCACTGACAGAGCTGAGATTAGAACCCAGCTCTTCTGAGTCCTTGTCAAGTGTCTTATCTACTAGGCCCCACTATATCCCCTAGGAGGAAGTGATGGAAGTGGGTCTCTAGCGACCCCTTCTGGCCAATGCTCAGTGTGGTGTCAATGAGATTTGTACAGCAACATGTCCAACTCCGCTTCATCAGTATGAGCTTCTGAGCTCCAGCTCCCTGCGATGCAGGGCTTCTGAGGGTGGAAGTGAGGAGGGATTTATGGGCCAGGCGGGCCTTGCTCTTCAGTAAACCATCAAGAGTGGCATGTCCAGCCTGGCACAGAGGGCTTGGGGCAGGTACAGGGGCCTAAAAACACAGTGGTACGACAAAAAGCCTCATGCACATTTTGTGCTGGTGACAGGTGCTGGGTTGACCCTCTCGCTGTTAAACTCCTGTGCCCTCCCACGCAGAAAGCATCGCCATTTCCTCCTTGGAGCACACTAAGATGCTTCGAGACTTAACCACGACTTGGCCACGAGCCCCTTTAGATCCCCCATTAATTGACCAATGGTGATGTGTCTCAGCAGCACGGCCTGTGGGGCAAGAGTGGGCCTGAGCAGCGCCCTCTGAGGAAAATGCCACGGCCAGCTGATGTCTTGGCTGTCGTCCCAGTGTTGTGGTCCCTGGTGAGGGTGGGGTGGTTTTGGGTCCAGAGTAGAGTGGCTGCCTGGGAGGACAGGGCAGGGGGAGGAATGAAAACACCATCACATGCTGTAGGTTGGACCTCGGGGATCCAGTTCTGTCCATGGATCCGTGCGCGCTGCCCTGTGAGACTTCAATGGGAGTGACGGTCACAGGCCTGCGCCTGAGACACAATGTGTGCACCACCCTCCCCTCCCGTCCATCCCTCTGTGTGTGCCTGCCACACATGGAGCCTATGTGCGCAGCCCTGCCCCAGCGCTGTCGCCATCCGCGCAGCCTCATCGCCGGGAGGTCGCCTGCATCGTTGCTTTGGAATTTTCTTTTTCTCTCTCCAGGGAGAATAACTTCATCAAGGACTTCCCCCAGCTGGCCGACGCGCTGATGGTGATCCCGCTGCCCGTGGAGGAGCAGTGCCGCGGCGTCCTCTCGGAGCCCCTGCCTGACCTCCAGCTGCTCACTGGTAAGCGCCCTCTGGCCCCGCAGCTTTCCTGGTGGCCTTCTGCTCTCACCCCCCATGCCGGGCTGGGCTTTCACAGCTACCCGTTGGAGAACAACACCCCCAATGTGTGCTTCTCACAGGGGAGCCTGGGGTGTGCTCAGAACGGAACCCCCTCGCTTCTCCCTTCCCTTGTCTCCGATCCCCATCTTTAAATCCCCCACTTGTCCTGCTCTCCTCCGCCGTATCAAGGGCCTTTCACATGTCCAGCTAGCTACTGTCTGTGGGAAATGAGACACGGGCCAGCCCACAGTCACTGTTGTTATGCCTTCCTCCCAGCAGTGCCCTGTCTGTGTCAGCTAGAGCTTCCCCAGCGGCGTGAGCACCCTCAGAGCCGCGCCATGCCCAGGACAACTCAGCCTCCTCATATCAGCCTTGCCCATACCACTAGCACGCCGGCAGTGCGATCTGTCTGAGGTTATCATCTCGGTTATCATAGCGTCCGTAGCCCCAAACCGTGTAGCAAAAGATACAGTCAGAGAGAAAGTAACACTTCCTAGGCTGCATCCTTGGCACTCTCCTCCCTGCTCTCTAAGCCCGTGGCTTCCTCTTCACAGGGGACATCAGGTACGACGAGGCCATGGGCTACCCCATGGTGCAGCACTGGAGAGTGAGAAGCAACCTGTACAAAGTGAAGCTCAGCACCTTCACCTTCTCTGCAGGTGAGAGCGGCCTTCAGTTCTGAACATGTGTCTAGCCTAGAAGCGTGTGTGTGGGCAGCAGGTCCGGCTTGCCGGCACTGGCTCTCTCATCGCTACCCATGCCCACAAACACACGTTAACACCGAGCACTGATCCAGCACTTGGCATCTCCAGACTCTGTACGGACACTAGCTAATGCTCACAATTCCCTCCCCCGGGAAGGTCGGCAGAGAGATTGATCTGCTTTCTCCAGACAGGGGAAACTGAGGCAGAGAGCTCACATGATTTGGTCATGTTCACAGATGGAGACAGAGCCAGGATGAGGGTAATAAAATAATAGCATCCAGCCCTTTCCGTACACAGAGCTCTGCATCCAAGGAATGCACAGCACTTTATAGTGAGGAGTAGATACCATTATCCCCACTGTACACAGGGGGAAACTGACATGGGGAGAAGCAGAGGTCAAAATTGGCCAATTTGGGTGCCTAAAGGTAAGCACCTAAATCTGTATTTAGGCACCTAAATAAGGGACCTGATCTTTCAGAGTGGTGAGCACTGGCAGCTCCCATTGGCTTTTGGTGGCTAACTTTAAACAACCACGTTTAATTGTCTTGTCCTAAATGATTTGACCAAAATGACACAGCAGTGGCAGAGGAGGGAATAGAGGGCAGGTCTCTTGGCTCCCAGTTCCATGGGTCATGTTTCCTTTTCAGTAGTTCCTGGCTCCCCAGCCTGGACTCACACCACAGGGCTCCACTTGTCTCAGCTACACCCCGTCTCCAGTAACACACAGAGACTTACTCCGAGACACATCCTCCTTGCTCTGTAATATCGCAGTAGTGTGTGTTCAATGGGCTGAGAGTTACACCCCCTTCCCCACTCACCATGAGCTCATCTGCTCTGCCTCGTGCACCTCTCAGAATGGTGGGAGATTGTGATTAACCAAGGAGGTTAATGACCGAGACTTGCTAGGTTTCCAATCACATGACTGTTCTTGAGCCCCCTGGCGAAGTGTAACTGTTCCTGTGACACAAATCCTCCAGACCGCTGTCTCCAAAGCCTTTTTCGACATCCTTTCTGCAGGCTCTCAGGTACTGCAGGGCTGGGTGCTATGTGAGAACCTCGTGAGACTGGCCCCATTGCAATCTGCTTTGTATTTGATCAGGTGGACAAACTCATTGCATCCGAATGACTTGTCTGCATCAAAATGCCTTTGCCTTGTCATGGTTCACTGAGATCCCATGGGCGCGGGGGGAGGGGCGGAGGGACGGACGGACAATGTCTCTGTAACCCTGATGTACCAGCTCTGTAGAAACAAAATACAGATTAACCCTGCAGGGGCTTTTTCTCTCAGAAGAATTTTTGTAGCCAAAAAAACTTCCCCAGCATAGAGTCCAGCCCCCTCCTGTGACCGCAGAGCATTCCCGCCTCTGTCTGCCAAGTGGTCAGAGAGCACCCCTGAGCACCTGTGGGTGGGGCAGCTGAACTCAGGTTAACCCTGTATTCACTGTGCCCTACACAGATAGTACCTCCGCGCTCTCTCGGTTTGTGGTGTTCAGCGTAGGGTGTCTAACTCCTATTGAAATCAATGGGAATTAGGCCCCTAAATTCCTTTGTGAATCTGGGCCAGTGTGCTCACACCAGGACAGCGTCCTCACGTTTTGCTTCCACCAGGAAATAGCTCAGGATACACTTTGCCTTGTTCCATTAGAACTGTCCTGTGACAATATTGGGGGCTGGAACACCAACCTTAGGGTGACTCACTTTCAGTTGCGGCTGTCGGCAGATTGCTGGAAAATGTGCATGACCTGCAGTCCAGCCACTTTCCTGCCATCCCAACTATCCAGGTCACTACAGGGCATTTGCAGCTTTTCTAAAAATAAACGTGCCCAGAAGAGTAACTCTGGGGATGCTTCACTGCATGATCTGTAATAAATTAATCCCTGCACAAAAGCTACAACTCCAGCTGTGATAATTGCAAAATGAAGCTGAGACATACCCTCCAGGGCATCTTGGCATCCTGCAAAAAGGGATGGCGCTTCAGTCATGCAACATGTGTGTGTGTGTTGCAGCACTGCCCCTTATTTGTGAAATCCCCGAGGGAGGGGAAGCCACCGAAAGGTCCGGAAGCTACAGACCCAGGTAAACAGCACATGTTTAGCAAATGATACTGTAAGCCACAGAGAAGGGTAGAGGAGGAGGAAATGCAGCCGACAAGTTGAGGGATCGGGAAGTTTGGAGCAGGGAGTCTGTGACTCCCCACTGCTCACACCTCCCAAAGCGTTTGCTTGCTGGCTGCCCTGCCTGGTGTATTTGCCAATGAAATGCTCACTCTTTCAGGATTTGCAAATGTCCTGAAGATCCTAAGCAAGGACAGCAGCCGGGAGGAGCTGCTGTCGTTCATTCAGCAGTACGGCTCGCACTACATCGAAGAGGCGCTGTATGGATCAGAGTTCAGCTGCAACATCCATTTCCCCAGCAAGAAGGTCCAACAGCAGCTTTGGCTCCAGTATCAGAAAGGTAAGGGGAACCCAGGGAGGAGCTGGTGCCTTGGGCATGCCCACTGCTGAAAAAGCATCCCAGTTCCCTCCCAGCCCTACAACCACCAACTGACCGGCGCTTGGCCATGCTTGTCACTAGAGACAGACTGAAGGCCTGGGTTTACCAATTGGCCTCTGACCCAAGCCTTCGTGTGTCCAGGAGTTAGTCCAAAATCCAACTAGGTGCTGGATAGACAATCCACCTGTTCCTGACGTTGCCTTTCCTCAGATGCACACCCTCCCTCCTCTTCCCTGAGCAACTGCACGTTGTGCTGTTGCCTGCAGTCCCAAGGGCTGCCATTGCTGCTTTGAGAAGAACTTGCCGTGCTTCTTTTCATCTGCTTCCCTGCCCTGCTGTGGTAGCCCCTGGAACGCCGGGGGTGCTTTGGGTGGTTTTACATAAATGGGACATAATTGAGCTGTCTCAGAATGTCTTCGTTTTATTGCTTGTGACAATGACAGTCTTTAAGGAAGTGTATTAAATCAATAGCAGACTCATTGTGCTACACTATAAATAATGAGACAGATCATTAAACAGGGCAATAAACTTCAGGCCTTTGAAGTAATACAATTAGGTTATGTTTATAAAAATTCCCTTATTGCCGTAGTCTTCCATGTGCCAATTCATTTCCCTCCTCCGGAGAAGCCAAGATATTCCCTTGACTTGAGCTGTTCCCACTCAAATGGACTACAGTGCACATACGAACACATTATAGGATTCCCAACAGCAGAGATTGCAAAGGCACTTTCATTCTATCATCTCTACATACTGAGTGGCCAGGCATACTGTGATTGACAAGAGACTAAGACACGCTGGGGGGCTCTGTGAACCTATGGCCTTCAGCTATTTTTCTCCTGCATCTCAGCCATACTTTTTCGTGTGAGTTATTTATAACACATTGTTCTTGTTTGTTTTATTTTGAAATATTGATAGATGGAAGTTTGCCGTAGCAATGCTCAGTTGAATGTGGGGAAAATGTGGAGATACGTTGTTTACATATTTGTGAGGCTATTAATCATTCAGAATGTACAGCTGCCTGGAATCCCTTTGAAAATGGATTGGTGTGCAGTACAAGCGGAGCCAGATTCTGTTCCCAGTTATGCTGATCGAAATCCAGAGGGACTCCAGTGTAGGCAGCGGAGTTACTTACTCCAGATTTACGAGGGCATAATTTCAAGTAGAATCTGGGTTCGATGACTAAAATAAATAGTGGTGAGAGTGCTGTCATGTAGTGCTTTTACTCCATAGCTCTCAACGCACTTTAGAAAGGGGGTGAGAAACATCATCCCCGCTTTGCAGATGGGGAAAATGAAGTACAAAAGTGTCTTTGGATTTGCTCAAGATCACATAACAGGTCTCTTGACGTCTAGCCAAGTGCCTTATCTAATGCAGTGCACTGCTCCCCAACCAAAGAGCGCAGGAAGGGGACAACGTTGGCCCTCCGTGGGTGAATGGCCAGGAGATCTGTACTTTCAGCTCTTTCATTTGGGGCTGCACCTGACCCTATTTCCACAGCAGCTGCCTTCTGGAGGGAGATATTCCACCGAGTTAATTTCACCTGACTGTTGCCTTACAGGCAGGGCGCTTTATTTTCTATTCCATGCAGTGCCGTTACCAAGGCATCTCGGGGGGGGGGGGGGGGGGGGGGGGGGCTCTCCCTCCCCTCCAGCAGCAGTACATAGCATTGGGACCCTCATTGACCCAAAGCAGTGGGGAGAGAATGAATGTCTAAGTGGGTGGTACTAAGACTGTCTCTTGCACTGTTCTGATTCCTTTCCTACACAGCCCCCTCATCACCTTCAACTCATTCTTAAAAGCCCTGGCCATGGCACTCACATTCCACATGGACAAAGTAAGTCATCACCCACAAAGCTTCAACTCCTGTTCAGCAGCCTAGGTGCTAAAGGGAAGCTATTATTGTCTCCTCCACCAGGAAGTAGAAAGCACCCTCTCTCCATGAGTATCTTCATTCCAACCAGGCCACGCTGAGAGACCAGTTTGCTCTTAACCCTGTTGAGATTTGTTTTTTTTACCCACTGGAAGACAAGCTGCATAGGCTGCTTATATTCTGGAGCGTTATGTCTGGCACGTGTCTCAAATTATTTATCTGAAAAACAGACACGAAACCTGCCTAAGGGGTGGCTTCAAGGAAAGGCGCTCTGAAATGCAAATTTATTATTGTTTTTAAATAATGAGGATGACGTGACTAAAGCGCCCCACCCCAGACACTTCTACTGGATACCTTCTCAAGTCAGAAACATCTCTGGCCTATCACAGCCTTCCTGCTAGCCAAATCATTTCATAACTGCACAGGGAACACACATGCAGCATGTCTATGAAACGTACAAATTACTGTAATTTGGTGGCAGGCACAGTTGACAAAAGAGAAAAAAAACATCTGATGCTGACTGGAATGGCCCTGAAAATAACAAAAATGAAGTTGTAGCATATTTGCGGCTTCCTAACATTTTAATCAACTTCATAAATAAATCTGGCAGCCCCAGGAAGAGGTGCCTGCCGACAAAGCACACAATCTGTGTGTTTGTGCCCTGATTGAAAACATTGTCTCAAACACGCCACTGGCAGTCCGACTTCTTGTAAATTTCTGGGCCAGACGCGGGCTAGTTTCCAGCGTTGGAACTGACTGAATAACTATGCCAGCAGGCTGCAGAAAGGAACAGTCACCGCAGCCTGTGAAGTGTGTAGGTGTTTGCATATGGATTTCTCCAGCCGCATGGAAGACGTGCTGATTTGGTTTTGTTGCAAGCCAGCAGAAAGCTTGCTCCTCTCACTCTCAGACACCCTGGTGACAAGCATGATATGAAAGCTTAGAAAAAGTTTCCACTCTGCTCCAGCCTCTCTTGCTTGTGCTAGTAACAGAGGAGATGAGGTGTGCGCTGGGGCGATGGACAGCTTGGTTTCTATATGCATTTTCAGAAGGGAGGAAACTACAGAGTTCATCTTCCCTCATTAAAAACCAACTCTGAATGTGCAAGATGAGCATCATACTGGTGACAGGTGCTGGATGGACAGGCCTGGAGACAAAACAGGAGCAGTATGAAGGCAAGTTTTCCCTACTCTGCCCCATGTAGCATGAGCAGCATCACCTTACGCTACCTTAACCTCGCTAGATGGACCCCCCTCAGAAGGCAAGAGAAACATTCAGCCTCCTTAACCCCTCCCCTGCAACTGCAAGCAAGAGGACCAATTATGATAGTTTTGGGGATTTGAACACATCATCCCTGGGAATTGGGCTGATGCCACCAAGGAGCCTTCCTGTGATAAGGATTTTCAGTCACATAAAATGCTTTGCTATAGAGAAAGAGGAAGAGAGAAAGGAATTTTTGAGGAGAGATTACAAATCAAATGTTGTTTTCCTTTTAGATCTAAGGCAAATATTGGAAGTTTGCCTTCCTCCAATCTCCCCTCTGGAGAAGGAGTCAGATTGTGGGCAAACAAAACAAAAACCTTGTTTTATTTAATTTAAAATGATTAAAGGCCCTATTTCAGGGCCTCCTTGGCTGTGGTTCCACGTTGCCTAGCAACACTAACTCATCAAAGGGGGGGGCACTGATCTGAGGCTTTGAAATTGACCGTACTGTTGATCTGTTTCACTGTAGCCTGCATCCATTTTCTCCCCCATTGGAACCGGTATTTAATGCTGACGGCACTTCATTAAGTTCACACCAATTCTGTGGACATCTTCATTTGGCAGCTTGTGCACACCTGCTGACCCCAAGCCACCTCCGATTGATTTTAAGGCACTGTCACAAAACATTCCGGAGGAAATAAAGGAATCCTTCCAAGACGGGATCTTCCAGTACAGCAAAGGCACCTGCTACTGTCCAGTCCAGTCACTGCAAAATAATTATAATAGATCTCTTTGATCTGTGTCTCCATTCAGTCTGGCCGAGTGGAGGGAAAAGAGCAGCTGTAAAAGGAAAAGGGAAAAGTCGTTCAGCGAGCCAACTTTGATGTCCCAGGAAGAAGTTCATACAACTAAGCTTTGGATTCGCCCTCACTTCCAGTGAGATCAGCAGACCACAGGCAACAAATGTGTATTTAAAAATGTCATTTGTCCAGAGGAAAGCAGAGAGGTTATCAGCAATGCTGCAGAGGGTCTAATACCATTAAGCACTTCAGTAGCACTCTTCTTAACAGCACAGTGCAGACCGCAAGTAAACCTTCCAACTGACCCGTAAGGCAGGATTACCTCTGCTCTTCAGCTGGAGACACTTAGGGCACCGCAGCTAAGTGACTCGCCCAAGGCCACGCAGCCAGTGTTAGATGAAACCTCAGCTGCTTCCAATCCTCGATTCAGATCACTCCTCTCCCTCACAATGGAGATGGAAATAAAAAGATGATTACAGCCAGAGAAATAGACGCTGCTGAGGCGTCTCAAGCTGTAAGGATGTGTGGGAAGCGTTTGGCGAATCAGAGGTTATGTTCTCATTGTCAGACAACATGAGTGCCACTTTTCCTTCCAAATTTGGGTTTTGTTTTGCTCTTTTTACACCCCCCACCTCTCCCCAAATGGCTCACATGTAAAGTTCCCCTGCCCGAGCCAACGTGATCCATTTACATGCACTGCAAACCAAACATTGCAAACAGCTCCAGCACCTGGAAACAACGCACCCTGCTCAGACAGAGCATCTTTTGGAAGACCACATAGGGGGCTGCCTCAGTTCCAAAAGGAACACAGTCCTCCCCCTCGCAATAACGAAGGTCTCTGCCCACCAAAACCCTCCAGTTATTCTACCTGGTCACCTTTTTGTTGGATCACATGCTATTGATTGAGTTGCCTCTGAGAACTATGGACAGCGGTTGTGATTTTTGCTGTTCCATGCTTTATTGTAAACTGTGTCCCTCAGGCACTGAGAGGCTTTATATATATATATATATTAAAGGATGATCAAAACTACACCCAGTATTCAAGTGGTGAGCATACATGGATTTATATAGTGGTATTACATTTTCTGTCTTATTTTCTATCCTTTTCCTAATGGTTGCTGACATTGTTAGCTTTTTTAACTGCTGCTGCACATTGAGTGGGTGTTTTCAGAGAACTATCCATGAGTACATCAAGATCTCGTTCCTGAGTGGTAATAGCTAATTTAGACCCCATCATTTTATATATATAGTTGGGATCATGTTTTCCAATGTGCATTATTGTAAAATTATCAACGCTGAATTTCATCTGATGTTTTCTTGACCCGTCACCCAGTTTTGAGAGACCCCTTTGAAACTTCACGCTCAGCTTTGGACTTAACTATCTAGAGTAATTTTGTATTGTCTGCACATTTTGCCACTTCACTGTTTACCCCCTTTTCCAGATCATTTATGAGCATGTTGAACAGCACTGATCCCAGTACAGATCTTTGGGGAACCCCGCTATTTCTCTCTCTCCCTTTTGGAAAGTGACCATTTATCCTTACCACTTGTTTTCTATTGTTTAACCAGTTACTGATTCATAAGAGGACCTTCCGTCTTAGCCCATGCCTGCTAGTTTGCTTAAAAGCCTTTGGTGAGGGACCTTGTCAAAGACTTTCTGAAAGTCCAAGTACACTCTAGCGACTGGTCACCCTTTTCCACATGCTTGTTGATTCCCTCAGAGAATTATAATAGATTGATGAGGCATGATTTCCCTTTACAGAAGCTGTTTTGATTCTTCCCCAACATATCACGTTTATCTGTTTGATAATTCCGTTCTTTTCTATAATTTCAACCAATATGCCTGGTACTGAAGTTAGGCTTACTGACCTTTAATTGCCAGGATCGCCTCTGGAACTTTTTAAAAAACATCAATGTTACAGTTTTTATAATCATCAGATATCCTCCAGTCTTCTGGTACAGAAGCTGATTTCACTGAGAGGTTCCATACCACAGTTAGTAGTTCTGCAATTTCACATATGAGTTCCTTCAGAACTCTTGAGTAATCCCCTCTGGCCCTGCCTGGTGACTTGCTACTGTTTATCAGTTTTTTTTCCAAAACCTCCTTTATTGACACCTCAATCTGCGAGAGTTCTTCAAATTTATCACCTAAAAAGAATGGCTCAGGTGTGGGGATCTCCCTCATATCCTCTGCAATGAACACCAATGAAAAGAATTCATTTAGCTTCTCTGCAGTGGTCTTGTTTTCCTTGAGTGCTCCTTTAGCACCTGGATTGTCCTGTGGCCCCACTGATTGTTTGGTAGGCTTCTTGCATCTGAGGTACTTTTAAAAAAATGCTTAGTTTTTTGTGCCTTAGCTAGTTGCTTTTCAAATTCTTTCCTGGCCACTCTTCTTATAACTTTATACTGGAATTGCCAGAATTTATGGTCCTGTTTATTTTCCTTACAAGGATTTGACGTCAAATTTTTACCTTTTTTGGCTCTTAACTGCTTCTTTTACTCTGCTGTTTAGCCATGGTGGCTTTTTTTCTTTTTCTGGTCCTCATACTGTGTTTGTTTGTTTTGTTTTATGTCATACATTTAGATTGAGCTTCTATTATGGTGTTTTTAAATAGTTTCCATTCAGCTTGCAGGCATTTCATCCTTGTGAGTATTCCTTTCAATTTCCATTTAATTAATGTCCTCATTTTTGTGTAGTTCCCCTTTTTGAAGTTAAATACTACTGTGAACATAAGAATGGCCATACTGAGTCAGAGCAATGGTCCATCTAGCCCAATATCCTGACTTCTGACAATGGCCAATGCCAGGTGCTTCAGAGAGAATGAACAGGCAATCATAGCGGGATCCAGCCCATCATCCTCTCCCAGCTTCTGGCAATCAAAGGGTAAGAACACCCAGAGCATGAGCTTCCATCCCTGACCAACTTAGCTAACAGCCATTGATGGACCTATCCACCATGAACTCATCTCGTTCTTTTTTGAATCCCGTTATAATTTTGATCTTCCCAACATCTCCTGACAAGAAGTTCCACAGGGTGACTGTGCGTTGTGTGAAGAAATACTTCCTTTTATTTGTTTTAAATCTACTGCCTGTTAATTTAATTGGGTAACCCCTGGTTCTTGTGTTATGTGGAGTAAATAACACTTCCTTAATTCACTTTCTCCACACCAGTCAAGATTTTATAGATCTCTCTCATATCCCCTCTTAGGTGTCTCTTTTCCAAGCTGAAAAGTCCCAGACTTTTTAATCTCTGCTCATACGGAAGCTGTCAGATCCTTAATCATTTTTTGCCCTTCTCTGTACCTTTTCCAATTCTAATATATCTTTTTTAAGAAAGCATGACCAGAATTGCACATAGTATTCAAGTGGTACGTGGATTTATATGGTGGCATTGTGATATTTTCTGTCTTATTACCTATCCTTGGTTCCTAACATTCTGTTAGCTTTTTTGACTGCCGCTGAACATTGAGTGGATGTTTTCAGAGAACTATCCACAATGACTCTAAGATCTCTTTCTTGAGTGGTAACAGCTAATTTAGACCCCGTTATTTTGTATGTATAGTTAGGATTGTTTTCCAATGTGCGTTACTTTGCATTTATCAACATTGAATTTCATCTGCCATTTTGTTGTCCAGTCACCCCCATGACCGTTTTGTGTTTCTTTGGCATTTTTTCCCATACAAGGATGTTAAATGTAATTATCTTATGGTTGTAGTTTGGATATATTCACTTCTTGGATCCACTTAGGACTAAATCAAGAATTAATTGCCTCTCCCCTTATGGGTTCCAGGACAAGCTGCTCCAACAAGCCATCATTTATGGAGTCTTGAAACTTTATCTCTGCATCCCTTCCTGAGATTAAAATAGCCAGTCAATATGAGGATAGTTTAAATCCCCCATTATTATGTTTTCTGTCTTTGTAGCCTCTCTAATATCCCTGAACATTTCACAATCACAGCCTCCATCCTGGTCATGTGATCAGTAGAATATTTGTACTGCTATATTCTTATTGTTCAAGCATGGAATTTCTATCCATAAAGATTCAGTGGTACAGTTGGATTAATTTAAGATTTTTACTTTATTTGATTGATGCTTTCTTTCACATAGACAGCCACTTCCCCCACCAGTGTGACCTACTCTGTCATTCCTATGTATTTTGTACCCTGCTATTACTGTGTCCCATTGATTATCCTAATTCCACCAAGTTTCCGTGATGACTATTATATCAATATCCTAATTTAATATTATGCCCCCTAGTTCACCCATCTTAGTATTTAGGCAATTGGGATACAATACCTTTTCCCTATACCTGCTTTTATTGTTTGGTCACAATCAGATTTCAAAGTGCTGTCAAATTCTATAGGCTATTTCTACAGACAAGCACTGAGTTACATTTATAACTTTACAGCATGCAGTTTCTGTCATGATATATTTTAAAGCCACAGATTTAACATATTGTTCAGGCTTACAAAAATCTAGCCAGTTGCTGTGAAATTTAGTTTAGACTAAACTGTCTGCTATGAATCAGCCTGCTAAATGACCTTATACACTGCTCATTGTAATCCAAAATTGCCAGGCAAGTACAGTAATTAGTTGTGCAAAATGAAATAACTTTAAAGCTTAACATTGACTAATGGCCCAGAAAAATCACTTAAACTATACAATGGAAAAAAACCTAAAAGTGCCAATATTTATTTTTACTTTTATAACTCTGCCCTGTCTTTAAAAAATAAAACTTTATTTTAAAAATAACATCCCAGCCTCAAACATCACGTCAATTTTGAATCCAGAATGACTGCTTACAGTGAAGTTACAACTACCGTGAGAAATCATCTCTTTTTATGAAACAATTGATCAGTGCTAAGTCTAGCAGGGTCAATATGATACTTGGTCTTCAAAGTTCTTTACAGTTTATAAACAGGCAACTGTTTAAAGCGCTGTCTGACATCATGGGAGAGCACTGAGTAATATAAAACTTACTCCAGATCTATAAACTGAGCTGGCAACATGGGAATCAAAGAATGCGTATCCACTGATGAGATACTGTCTTCTAAATCTAAATGGCAAATCGGTTAGCTCTTTTGTGCCTTCCCCTAAGTGAGATTTTCTTAATAAGAATATTGATAGCACCGATCAAATTATCCCAGTTCAATCCATAATTAGTTAAACCTCACACCACTCCTGAGTAATAGAAGCAATATAATCCCAATTTTGCAGGAAGATACACTGAAGCAGGCAGTGGCTAAGTAAATCAGTGGCAAATCTAGGATTGTAATCCAGGATTTCTGGCTCTAGCCACTTGACACACTTCAACTAGTTTTATTAGTTGCACTATGGAGTTGTGGGGGTTATTTGCCTTCGAAGTATCAGGTACCAGCCATGGCAAGAAGTAGGATAATGGCCTTGAGGACCTATTTATCTGAGTGTGCATGAGAAATCCTAGTATTTATGTTTGTGAGGTGGGGAAAGAAGTGAGAGATACTTACTTGCGGGCCTGCCAAACAGAGTGGATTTATTCTCCACATCCTGACAGCATGAGAAGAGGTGTCTTGCAGTTAATGTGTTAGCAAGTCTAATTCGGGCTGGCCATGGAAACCAATCTGCCACCGAAGAGAGCACAAGGAGATGAAATGTTTTTAATAATGAGATGAGCCATTTGTAATGCACTTTTAATTGGATCAATTTTCCCTTTATTACACAACCTTTAAAAATCAAACACACACTGATAATCAGACATGTTCCTTCTCCAGGTGAAAAGCAGAAGCTAAACTATGTCATCTTTAATTACTCAATTTCATCTTATTTGGAGCTGATCACAACAGTAGAAAAAAACCCAACACTATTGCAAAAGATGCAGCTCTGAGAAACTATTTTACAGCCAGCTGTTTTGCCATTCTGCTAGCTGGGGGCAGCCGTTCCTCTTCTCTTCCCCATGTCTGCCTGAAAAAAATCCACGAGAGCAATATAGCAGCCACAGGCTAAACACACACACAGGGACCAATCCCCCCTCTACCTTACTCTAAAAGTGCATCATAAAATGAAGCGTGTCCTTTTCTCTGAATCTGTAATACAGGGTGGAAGAGATGACGGACACTTAATTTAAACTGTGGCCACCAGGATAAACTTAAACAGCCAAGTGCTTGGTCAGCAGAATGGGCCTGGTTTTAAGTCCACATTTTTAAGTCCACATAAATGAATCTATTTGGACTCTAGGAAACATTCTCTCTAGCAGAACATTTAGCACAAAAGGATTTCATTGGAACAGAGTATGATGTAGATGCTTATTATGAAAGATAATATTGCTTGAGTTATTCAGTTCTATGGAAGCTTCCTGCTGAATATAGTTCTTAGAAACAGAGGAAATTTTAAATATGAAATATCAGTACAATAGGAATTATTTATAAAATGAGTTGGGTTACAGCACAGAAATTAGCCAAAGGAAGTCCCAAATACAAGTAGATTTATCCAAATAACATGCACAACAGGATGCTGCTTACTCTCCAGATTGCTGCTACACACCCTAGACAAACTTTTTTAAAAAGATAGCTGAGTGTGTAAATCCATGTTTGGGAGTTTGTATCTATATCAAATAAACACTCCACAGCTCATAATGGTCAGGGCTGAATTCTTAAATTCCCTTTAGAATTTAATCTGCAGAAGACAAGAGTGAGGGGGGATTTGATAGCAGCCTTCAAATACTTGAAGGGGGGTTCCATGGAGGATGGAGCTAGGCTGTTCTGAGTGGTGACAAATGACAGAACCAGGCGCAATGGTCTCAAGTTGCAGTGGGGAAGGTCTAAGTTGGATATTAGGAAAATCTTTTTCATTAGGAGAGCTGTGAAGCACTGGAATGGGTTACCTAGGGAGGTGGTGGAATCTCCATCCTTATAGGTTAAGGCCTGGCTTGACAAAGCCCTGGCTGGGATGATTTAGTTGGGGTTGGTTCTGCTCTGAGCAGGGGGTTGGATTAGATGACCTCCTGAGGTCCCGTCCAACCCTAATCTTCCATGATTCTATGACTGAGACGCTTTAGTGCCTTCCCCTCCTCTACAGATCCACTGCTTCCCTCTGGGCCTGCTCCCTTCTCCCCAAAATTCTAGCTCATCACTTCCTATTATAGTAGCACCCAATTGCCCTGATCATGATTGTACCCCTTGTGCTAGGCACTGTACAGACAAAAGCAAACGTGGGTCTGGAGTAGCTGAGTCTAATGTGCCAGCCCTGCTTAGTTCTTTGGCAATATCAGGGAATCCACAAACCAAGATGGTTCTGCTTTCAGCACTTGATCTTGAAGCCCTGTTACAGTCACACAGCTGGTTGGAGGGGCACAAACCATAGCAACTCCTCTTAGGAAGCTCTTTTTTACAGCTGATTAGCCAAGAAGGGATAGACAGCTCATGGGAATTTAAAAACTCACCTGTTACAGACACATTATAGCACAGATTTGATACTACAGCAAATACAGTTCTAAAATGGTAGCCATGACAGCCACTATAAAACCAGTCTTACATGGTTTATCATACCCCAAATTTTGCAACTACATTGATGATGGTAACAAATAATAATTACCATGTAGTGTAACTATTATCTTTTGCAGATTAACATTACAACTGTATCCTATTTAAATGTTTCTTTTCTTCAAAAAACCATTTTAGACAAGAAACACCACAGGGAGATAAGTTTTCATCAGCCAGGATAGGCACACTGGGAGTGTGTTTATTCACACAGCTGCAGTTTTGTGCTTCATCTGATCCAAAGCTGAGATGAACATGCACCGTGGTGCCTGTTGGAGCCATAAAAAAGGCCAAACTATGTCTCTAGGAATGTAGCATTTTGTGGTGTGTGGAGAAAGATGCAAAGCACCCGTAGAAGAGCTTCCAGTAATAAAATAAGAATCCTTTTTTTTTTAAATCTCATGAACAAGTAGCTTTCACATACAAAGTGCAGACTAGTGGAAACCCATCAGTAAATACTATGGTCTGTAATGCAGAATATTGAAGTGTGCAGGTGAACATACAATTTGTCACATTTGATCTTTGTTTACTTCAATCACTCTCTCCCCTGGCAAACTTCAAATTTCACACACACCCTCCAAAGACAGGTTCCAAGCCAGGTTTAATAGCAAAACAATTGTGAATACTGACAGACTGAAATTAATTCTACTAAATAGGTTCTCCTTTCAATTTCTCCCTCCTGCGCTACACTTTTCTCATGCTAATCAAACTGCAATGAAATTCTGCTTGTCTTCAGAGGGCAGTTCTCTAGCTCACATCAGTCTTCCGTGATTGCACCGTACGCACTTCACATTGAAAAGATTGGTGGACCAAGCGGGGCTCACTACTGGCACCTTGAGGATAATCTAAATACTACCAAGCGAGAGGGCCACAGCCCTGCCCTTCAGTTTTATGCAAGCTGCACCTCTGTGCAGTTTGAGGTGGCTGTGTTATTGTAGGCAGATGCAGCGCTGCCATCAGAAATGGCTTTCTGTGGTCGTCTGTAGAGAATTGCTACCGAGATCCTTGTGAGAAACATGGTGGGAAGAAGACCACTTCACAAGTCCTCTAAAGAAAGGCCATATAGACCAGTCAGTTAATGTTTATGGCACAAAGAACCATGCAGTAGTTGAAGCTGGGAGCATGAGCTACGGCAGAAGGCAACGAGATCAGTCATTTAACCGACAACCAATACTCCTTAAGTATCCTTTGCTCCAAGGAGGTGGTGGTTTGTTTTTATTTTAAATTATACAATTAAAAAAAAAAAAAAGGCTATTTTGTCTCTAAACACAAAATAGTGACACAGCTTGGTTTACGGCATAATCTACCTGAAAGTGCAGCACTAACTTCTGTCAAATTATGATGAGGCTGGAAAAATCTATAATGAGAAGAGTAGCTTTATCCAGTGAAATGCCCTTATGGTGTGGAATACCTCCTCAAATGGTAACTGTAGATCTTAATGCAGTGATCCCAACAGTCCAGCACTAGCAGCTGCCCTTTAGGTGTAATGGCTATGCCAACAGGGCAGGTGAGTCCTTCCCTGATTAAGATGTTGTAGCCACCTCCTTTAGGAAAATGGAGGATTTCTTTACGGCTGCTGTCTGCAACAATCAGGTCTCCCCTGGCATCCACACACATCCCAGCGATACACCTGAAATCCTCATTCTCTGAGAAGAAATGGCTGATCTGGCGGCCTAACTGCCCATCTGGACCTACAGAGCCAATTGAAAAGCCCCCCTCAAGGTGATGCTCATGCTGGCGGTTCTCCAGGTTGAGTCCCAGCCCCTGAGTGAAGTATATGGTCCCTTCAGAATCACAAGTGACAAACTTTGGGCGCACAGCACTACATAGGCAACTGTATTTAACTACCCCAACACCACGGCCCACTGTGAAACACCAGAGCTTTCCCCCTTCTACATCGGTCACTACAAACTGCCCTGAAGGCAGAGCTGTGATGCCCCAGGGCTTGCTCAGCTGGCTCCTGTGACATGCAACACAATGTCCATCCATGGTATACACCTTTACTGAGTTATCATAACTGTCAGTCACTCCTATCAGGCCATGGCAGTTCATGGTGACAGAAAGGGGAGTCAAATTGGGTAGATCTGCTCCAAGGAAACTCAGTACAAAGCTATCAATGCCACTAGGGCTCCGCCGGATCTCCTTCAGAAAGCCCTTGCGGGTAAATACCTGGATTCGAAAATTGCCACGATCTGCCACAAGCACCTCTCCTTGTACCGTGACGTGTAGGCTGACAGGAAGATTGAACATCCCTGGCATGCTGCCTTTGGAGCCCATCTTCTTGAGGAACTGACATTGCTGGATGCTAGTGGCTGTTTCAGGCATCCTTGGTTTGGCAGGTGAGGAATTTGGTGTCAAAGTAGTTTCTTCTTGTACCACATAAGTCTCCCTGAACGTACTTGATGAGGATACAGCAGACTCCATCAGAGATTCCTCCATGTTGACAGTCCGAGGTTTCTTTACCACCTGCCCAATCTGCAGTGGCCCCACGTGGCTCACCTTGAGGAGTTCCACCTCTTGCAGAGTCAGCTCTCTTGGTAGGCTGTTAGTCAGTTCTGGCTCTTCCTCATCCACCGCCTCCTCCAAAAGAGCTATATCTCCCTGCTTAATTTTGGCAAGGAAATAGTCACAACGGGATACTATTTGCACCTCTGCTATGTTCAGCAGATAAGCCTGTTCCTCCATTACCTGGTTATTTACTTTCTCCACTTCAGACAAAGAGTTTGTGAAGAACTTCCGTGACCTGGCCAGTTCTTCCTGGATCTTGTGCTCTTCCTTACTGTAATCCTGCAGAACTGCTTTGTATCTGGATTGCATGTCTTTGGCAACCCCTTCCAGCGATGCTTTTCTTTTCTGCAGATCCCCCAGGAGCTCCCGAAGTCTGCCCAGCTTTGTCCCAAATTCCCTCCTTCGTTCATCAGCAGCCTCTTTGATGGCAATGACACCATGACTTTGCTGCAGATGTTCCGTCTCCTTGCATGGGTCACACAAAACCAAATTACAGCTCTTGCAGAAGTGCCTGGGTAACCTTCTCCCACAAACTTTGCACATGAGAAGACCCACAGCTTCACTCAGTCCTGTGGTGTCTATGATCTTCAGCACAGTGAGATTGTCAGTAAGTTGAGCCAAGTTTGTGATCCGAGTGATCTTGCTACAGAAGGGGCAGCGTATCCCATTGATGCTGTTTGCTAGGAGTTTCTCCAAGCACTGCTTGCAGATGGTGTGCCCACAGTGTAAGAGTTTGGGCCTCAGCTGGTCTTCAGTAAAGGACACCATGCAAATGGAGCACTCCAGAACTTCTCGAAGGGCATCCAAGTTCAGGTGAGAGGCAGTGGCCATGGTTTTCCAAGGGAGATTCAATTAGTGCAAAACTGGTATTCACATTTATTCTGAGGTGCTTTGATCCTGTTCAGAAAGAAAAAGGAAAAGTGATTTATTTCCTTATCACCTCCAGCTCTACATACAGACGCAATTTATCAGCCAGCTCTGGCGAATAAGCAATCCAGTTGGCTCTTCCACATTCTGAAGAGGCAGATTAATCTCAGCTAATCTCACAATGGGCAAGTTCTAACACTAACTTTCAGTTTTTGGCACACTGAATGATTCACTTACATGATTTATAAGTAAAACTGAAAGAAGCATAATGGCAGCAATAAGGACAGCGAATAGATATTGATGCCTGAATCATCTTCTCATGATACCCAACTCTGACTGCTGTGCCTCTGAGTTTACACAATTTATGGGAACACAGGGATAGTAAATCAAGCATTCAAATATTGCAGATCAAAAGGGAGACCAGATGGTGCAGTGCCTTAGGACAGTAGTATATTACCTCTGGAGACCTGGATTCAGATGTGACCTCAGACATGAGTGAAATGAATGTAGCTGTTCTGATCTACCTTCCTGGACGTTAATCAACCAAAATGATAAATTTCCAACATCCTGTATGTTTGTCAGAAAGATAAATTAGAGTGAAAGAGATTTGTCAGTTTCCGCTGGTTTTTTTGTGCATTTTTAAAACATATAATCATTCACAGCTAAGCTTTAATCCAGTAATTTTAACCTCTGCAGTGTTGCCTCACTCCCCAACACATGAAACAAAATACACCTTTGATGTACCAAAGATCCAGTGGGCACTGGCACTGAAGAGGTTAATAATTAGACCATTCCACTCATTTGTAAAAAAATACTTGAATTCAATTGCTCATTATTAGTTCTGGTGTTTGGTTTCAAAATGTTTCACTTTATATACTTAATAATCTTGCAGCATCCATCTTGCTCTTACATTTCAATTCAATCTAATAATACCATTGTTGCCATATTCCCTTATCCAGGGTTTTCTGTACCTTTCAGCATCCTTACATTATTCCTCCATATTGAATT
The DNA here is from genome assembly GCF_026122565.2 of Emydura macquarii macquarii. Lineage (NCBI taxonomy): Eukaryota > Metazoa > Chordata > Testudines > Chelidae > Emydura > Emydura macquarii. Next base: position 14,967,209 of record NW_027130828.1, read on the forward strand.
AAAGACTTCCAGCAGCACTCTCACTAAAGCAGCCATCCGTTCAAAAAGAACACAATAGAGTTCACAACATTAAACCATTATTCAGCAAACTTGGCTTCCATACCTTTGCTATTGCAATGCCTGGCCATTAAAAGAAAGGGGGTGGCAAAAAATCCCTTTTCTTTATTTTGGTGGCTAACATGGAGAGAGAGAGGAAGTTGTGAGACCTGTATAGAAAAGTGACCTACCCGCCGTGCACTGCATCACGGCTACATGCACATAGTACTCTTTTGCCTCCCTGCTGAGCTTGCCTGCTTCATCCTTGGGAGCATTTGAGACAGAAGGGTTTTGTATATTTCAGTAGACAATTTGCTCAAAGGAAGGCAGCTGACAACTGCAGTGGAGGAAAGTGCTTTATGCTTATACCGAGAGAAAATGCGCATTAGTTTGTTAGTAGGTTTCAACCACAGCCTTGTTTGTTATTCTTTGTAGCCCTCACTCTCAGGGATCAATTCAGTGATGTCGTGGAATCACAATTAACTACCAAGTGAGAACCTGATCCTTTGCTCCCATGATTGTCAGTGTTGTGAATGTAATATATAGACTCCTAGGGGATTATGGTTTCAGTATTTAAGGCCAGAAGAGACCACTAGCTCATCTAATCTGACCTCCTGTATATCACAAGCCATTACACTTTCTAGTTACCCTATAGCCTCGTATCTTGGGTTAGACTAAAGCAGTGGTTTTCACCCTGGGGTCCGCAGACTATATATAAGATTTCCAAAAGGGTCTGCACCTTCATTTGAAATTCTTTAGGGGTCCGCAAATGAAAAAAGATTGAAATGCTTTAGTCCAGTGGTTTTCAGTCTCCAGAGACTAAGCTGTGTTATCCAGCAGCTCCTACTGCTAGCACTGGAACAGAAGATTTGTCTTTATCCTTAGCATATGTAGGAGCTGTGTGAACAGAAAGTATTGCTCAACAGCCAGGACACTGCCAAGTAGGCCAGAAATGTTTCTCAAATGAGTGAAAAGCAATATTTAAGAATGATAAACCCACAGTGTAAGACCTATTATCTACATGTATTCTCCTTAGGAATATGTCAGAAGGCTTTGCTTTGGAGGGATATGTCAAGGGAAGATGCCAGGTGATTGGAGTTGGGGAATCCCAGTTGAGATAAAAGGTTGCTGACTACCTTTAAAAAAAAAAAAAAAAAAAAAATGGAGAGAGATCTGTTCATTAAGAACAAACTGCTATTAGTTTTGAAGTGGGTCAGATATTTAGCAAGCCGAACTAACCAATGTCATTTTAATAAAAAAAATAAATAAATCACAAAAACACCTATTTATCATAATGAAACTCTGGGTCTCACTGAAGTAAAACAATTCAGTGATAGCTATAATTGCATCCTTAACTCGCATAAGAGCAACATTTAGCAGAGGTTTCCAATTAACATGTGCTCTTGTGTATCATAGTTCAGGGAGCACACTAAACACAAGGGGTTAAAACTAGACAAAACTTTAAGTGAGGGTCAAGTTAGAAATATATATAGTATTTCTTTAGATTACGTTTACGTTTTTTTCCGAAGTATAACTATGCACTATCTGTGGTTGGTTTTGTTCATTTTTGTTTTGTTCTGTGTTTTGTTTCTCTTAGCATGCACTGTGAGAGTAAACTAGTTAGTTTCACTTTTGTTTTATAGTTAACTTTACAATCAGATTCTGGCACCAGGATAAAGCTGCAAAATTTAGGCTACAAACACTGAAAGAAAGTTGTTTAAGAAAATATTCCACTGGAATTAAAAATATTGTCTACTGGTCTTCTGTTTGGTGAAAGCTTACTTTTACAAAACCTAAATTTGGGGCCAAACTAGACCTGAAATAGCCCTGCAACTCAGATTTTTCCTGCCTTTGCTTTATTTACACTAACCCTTAAATGAATGTGTGTTAAGAGTGAATATACAGGCTACTAGAAATATTGCAGGATTTTTCAAATCAGAACTGTGGGAATGGAAACATACAATGAGATCACAAGAGAATATTTTTCTATAAAAAGAAAACCATCACATTTATCTCACAAGAAACAAAGTCCCACGCCCATCTCTAAATAAGTTTCTTTCCATCGATTAACATTTTTATTAAGCAAATATTAGTCCTGAGTCAAATGGAAGTGCCTTTGGGATTGTTAAGTACATGCTTTCTGACCACAAGCATGTCAAGTGTGGGCTGGTTAACACACGATTCAGTGCAGTGATGCCTGATGCACTTTCACAGCCACGTAAAATGGGAAGAAGAGCCACTTCAGTTTGATTTAGAACATGGGTACAACAGTCTACTTAGCAAAGACATGTCTGCTGCAGCAGCAGATAAATTCATTAAACAAGGAACTCTGTTAACATGGGAATAAACACAAATGGAATTAACTCCTGATACAATTAAAGCCATGTGTAAACACAGTAAAGCTGCCTGCTAACAAGACCAATGCATAGAGCCTTAAATACAAGAAAGACATCTGTGGTGGGAGCCCTTTGCGAGGAGTCAGGAGTGGTGGGAAGGGACTTCAAAACAAAGCCATCATTCACACATTAGCAGCCACAAATCAACAATGTACTAATAAACAGGTCATATCTAAAATCCAGCCTGTAACTGCCCTGCATTCATGCTGACAAATTATAGGAATTTCCACATTCTCTTCTGAAGGCTTCCAGCCTCTCCCAGGAGAAGGAATGCTGCACTTTGTGTAATATGGCAGGCAGGAAATGCTATAATCCCACCTTCACCCTGGAAATCCTACAGGGATCTAGTTGTCCCCGGGCTTTATCTACATGAGGTATGTCTATGCTGAGATTATACTGGCTGGCATAGCTATGTGTTGGTACCTGTGCCTGCCGGTTTACCCCAGTAATGTAGATGCAGCCTCTACTAATGGAAGACTTTGTTTTGTTTTCTCGTCCCTGTTAGTGTAGGAGCATCATCTCCCTGAACAATGGTAACTACAGAGATGGAGGCATTCTTCCATCCACATAGTTGTGCCTGTGGTGGGGGTTGGGTTGGCATAGTTATGTTGGTCAAGGATGTGGATTTTGCAACCTGTCGGATGAAGCTACGTCAGTCAACCTAACCTTTAAATGTAGACCAATCCTAGAATCGTGAACCCTGGTTGACAAAAGGAATTAAGCAAACCTACTGGCCTCCTTCAACTCGGGTTGAAAACGTTTGTCCTGTAGGTGTGGACATAGTCAGTAGAGCTTAATGCCCCTTGTTAGCCACGTATGCTAGAGTATGTCCACACCACAGATACTAGAACGACAAAGTTGTAGTGCAGACATTTGCAGCAGCGAAGAAGAGATTTTTCCATCGCTGTAGCAAATCCACCCTCTTGAGAGGCGGTGGCTGAGTCAATGGGCTTAACTATACCCGAGTGACACGGCTAGTGGACTGGAGTTTCACGTGTAGACTCGGTCCCAGTCATCACTGTCCACGGCGTGCTGGCGCGTCCATTCCTCTGCTAGCCCTTCCTTTGTCCCGGGGGTCCTTCTTGCTCTGCGCCGCTCCTGGCCTCCCAGAGCCCATCTTGCCAGTGCTACCCTCTGCCGTGGGGCTGGCACCCTCCAGAGAGAGCCCCACGGACCGCACGCAGCGAAAGGCCAGTCCCAGTCCGGCTTAGCACCTCGGAAAGCGACACTGGGCTGGTATTCAGTGTGTTCGTTTCCTAAAAGGGGTGTGGGGGGGTGGATATGTGTGGGGGGAGGGGGGACTCGGAGTCTTTCCATGGCCTGGAAACCGCCCATCCTAGCCTGAGGGGAAGGTACCAGCCAGACCCCACCCCCCCCGCGCCTCTCCCTTCTCCCCCTACATCCGCACCCCAAATTCAACCGCCTGCCCTCCTCGCCCCTCCCCCCCCTTCAGGATGGGCTCCCTGGGGGCCCGTTACCCCGCCCCCCACAACAAAGGCCACTGCTGCCCCGCCCCCTCATCTTTCGCGCCCCGCCCCCCCCAACGATCCCCGGCACGCGCCCCCGAACCGAACTGGGGATGCCGGGGTGGGGGGGGGGGGTAGACGCGGCGCTTCCCCGTCCCTACCTGCCCGCCCGCTCAGCGTCCACCAGCGCGCCGCCGCCGCCTCCCAGCCTGCATAGCGCGCGCCCGGCCCCGCCCCCGCCCGTCAGCGCCGGCCCGGAGCATGCTGGGACCTGTAGTTCGGACCAGATCCTGCCGCGCTCCGCCCCGCTCCGGCCAGCCCCCCCCCCGCCCCTCGGTCTGTGGTCGTGCAGCTCACTCTCCCCCTCCCTCCCCCGCTTGCGTTGGGGGGGGTCTCGCCCACAGGCCCAGGATTGTGCTGCGGGGGCTTCCCCGCTGCCCCCTTCCAGGTTTTGTTGGGGGGGATCCCCCCCCGGTTTGCATTTGGGGGACATGCCCCATTGTCCCCCCCGGCTGCATTGGGGGGGGGGGGGAATCTCCGCTGCCCCCCCAGTTTGCGGTGCAGCTGCTCCGATTCCGGGCCCGGTCCCAGCCCAGCTCCAGGAGGACACGCACGGGGCGGGGCGGGCTGCGCCGGACGCCGGGCTCTGCAGCCTCTGCTCCGGAGCCGCGCGCACAGCTCCCGCCCGGGCTGCGGTCACACCTGGCCCTGCCGAACCCCCTGCAGTGCCCGCAGCCAGACTTGCTTGTGTCTCTGGGAAAGGCCCCGTGAGAGATCAGCCTCTTTTACCACCGCTGGGCGCATGGATCCCATGGGGGTGTGTCTACACTGCAAAACCAAAAAAAGGGTGTGCTGAGCTTGGGTTCACATACGGAAGACAGAGCCACTCTGGTTTTAATATGGCTCAGCAACTCGAGTTAAAGCCTACGGGGGAGCCTGGGCCTGAATGGAGTTAAAAGCCAGGTTGCCTTGGCCTCACTGCTATTTTAACCCGAGTTGGCTAACCAGAGTTCAGAGCACACCCTGGGCAGTGTAGACACACCCTGAAAGAGGAGCCAGAATCATGTGACCAAGCAGCACTCTGTGTCGCATTAGCAAATGTCCACGGACCACGAATGCTTCATTAGCCACTCTTTGAGAACCAATGTATTAGGCCTGATCTACACTAGAAAATTAGGTTGGTTTAACTATGGTGGTCGGGGATGTGAAAAATCCTCAGTCCCTGTGTGGACAGCATTAGGTCGATGGAAGAATTCTTCTGTCAACCTAGCTACTGCCTCTCAGGGAGGAAGATGACCTACGCTGATAGGAGGGGTTCTCCTGTTGGCATAAGAAGTGTCTATATTGAAGTGCTTTAGCAGTGCCGCTATAATATGTTAGGTATAGACAAGCCCTTAGACAGGACAAAGCCCTGGGGAACACACTGTAGGTCACAATCCTGACCTGGCCTGTGCAGGGTGGCCTGGATGATTTAATAGGTCCTTTCTATTTGTAATGTCTGTGACAAAAGCTTACTGATAGCTGGAATTGTGCTGTGTGAGCAGGACAGGAGTGTGGCTGGCTTTAAGAGCATTACATAGAACCCTTTATAAAGTCCAGCTGCCCCCCCCCCCCCCCTCAGATCCAACACAAGATGTGTTCTGAAGACAGGGTAGAGGCTGCTTATTACCAGGTTCTTTAAAAAGATTTTTAAAGGCTTTTTAAAAATAGCCATCCTAACTTCCTATATCATGACGCTCACAAAAGCGAAGTAGGGAAACATGGCCTAGATGAAATTTCTGTCAGGTGGGTGCAAGCATAACTGGTTGAAAGACGTACTAAAAGAGTAGTTTTCACTGAGTAGTTGTATTGAGTCACAAGGTGGAACAGACTGTGTAGCAGTGACACTTTGAGTTAGTTTCCCAGACCTGAAGCAGAGCTGAATGTTAGCTGAAAGCGTGTCTCGCTCACCAACAGAAGTTGGTGCAATAAAAGATATCACCTCACTCACCTTGTGTCTCTAATATCCTGGGACCAACCCAGCTACAACAACACTTCATCCAATGATTAAATTATGTGGTTAACTGGACCTTGAGGTTGTAGGGACCTCACACTGTTAGGACCGAGGAGACAGAGAGAACTGGCAGCCCAGGGACTCCAAGGTCATGTAGACTCGCCTCGCTGAGTGACTCATGGCTGGGAAGCTGCCTTCTCACATAAGCAGTTATTCAGGCAGCCAGGATTTGATGAGGTGGCTCGATAAATCACAGGCATCCTATGGGAAATTAACCATGGTGGGCAGGGAGAGGGAGAGGAGTGGGGGAGATACTGGACTCCCGAGGTAGAAAAGTAGTCCTTGACCTGTACCCCATGAGATAAACCCCAGCAACGTCAACTGATTTGCTGGGATACAGAGGGGCCTTTGAGAACCTGTAACTGCTTGGGGAGGGGTGTGGAATGAGAGAGGCCCAATCTTGCAGGAGTGTGTGCAGGGCAATGCTGGCAATTCTTCCCCTAATGAGCCAGGCGCAATAGCATGTACAGACTGTAAGGTCACAGTGCGTGCCTCCCAGGTCTCTAAAGAGCTAACACCTTGTAAAAGTGAGCTCAGCAATGATGCCTGCACTTTCCCCTTTTATAGGGGTTTATTAATGCAATTTAAAAGCCCTCCCCAGCTTTTTCCCAGCTTAGCTATGCTATTGGGCTGCTGTTATGGTTTTGTGAGATTTTCTTGCTAAATGTCGTCCTCGTGTCTGAGACTGACGTTAACTCAGAACAGGCCCAGACAACTTGAGGGCTGAGGAATGACTCTGCCTCCCAGATGTTTTTCTTGTGGTACCTTCACAGGACCAGCCCAAGAAACATCGAAATAGGATCCCTGCATACGCCACTAAATTTTGAAAACCTCAAGTCGGGCTTCTGTCCAACCCATCTCAGTATTGGGGTCTCGCGGTCTCCAGTGCCAGGACTAGCAAGTGCTTAGAGCCATGCCTGCTTACCACACAACCGGGTCTGTGGTCAGCGGAGCAAGCACAACATTTCCCATGAGTCTTTGTGGGAGCCTGCAGCTTGTACCCTTGAGAAGTGTGGATTTTCTGAGGGAGCCAGCCCACACAATCCTACCACATGCCCAGCAATGGGGGTGCCAGAGGGAGACTCCAGGGAAGCAAGGTTGATGGGTTCCTCTGGCAGATTCCTTTGCTAGGAGATGTTCAGAAAAGGCTGTGGAGGACTAGAGGGGGTGAAGAGATTCCACCACTGCCTCTTTCCTCATGCATGGCTCAGGAAAAGGGAATGTGAAGAATCTGAAGCAAATTCAAGATCTTCCTTAAGCCTAGGCTATGCCAAGGGACTGTACCACATAAGAACGGCCACATGGGGTAGATCAATGGTCCATCTAGCCCAATACCCTGTCTTCTGACAGTGGCCAATGCCAAGCGCTTCAGAAGGAATGAATAGAAAAGGAATCATCACGTGATCCATGGATCATCCCCAGAATAGCTCAGGTACTCCTCTCGCCTGGAGGGATCTTTGCAGGAGGCATTTCTGCTAGACAGAGCTGTAGGGAGAGCAGCCTACAGCCCTGGTTCCTCCACGATCCCAGCTTGGGACCCTGCTCGTGCCTGTCAGCTCCGCAAATCAAGCTGACCCTGAGTCTTCCTACTCGCCAGGGCTGGAACCCAAGTGAAGGTGAGCAGTAGAGGGTCCTTTCCATGTGGCCTTGCAGAGTTGGCTCAACACCTATGCCAGTTACATGGCTGAGCAAGAAGCCACAGTCCCGATCATAGACGGTGCCGAGTGTTCTCTGCAAGGTATTGTCAAGTCTCGTTGAGGTCAGTCGAAGTTGAGGGGTCTCAGCATCTTCTAGCATCTGGGCCTGGGTTTGTATCAGAAAAGGGGTCAGGGAGAAATCTCCCTGGCAGTGAGTAATGTCAGAGGTCCAAGACTAGCAAGTGCAGAGCTGTTGCAATCAGGCACTCAGGGCTCCATGCTTAGACAGATTTCCAGCCCCCTTGAGATGCATCTGTGCTGTTGGACAGATAATGCCTGTGAAGCAGGAGACACCTTCCAACTGAGCTCTAGGAAAAGCAAAGCCACGTGCAGCAACTAAATGCAGCTTCCCACGTTTGCCTTCTGGGGCTCATAGCACTGGGCAGCTTCACTCCCTCCTGGTTATCCCAGCCTGCTTCGTATCCCACTTTCCTTCTGGCTACAGTCAGCTGCAGCCTTCCACTCTTCTTCTGAGCAGGAAGGCCACAAGCACCTGCCAGCGCTGTAATAGTGTCTGTGTCTTCACATGGTCCTCTGGTTGCATAGAAATCTCTAAGGCAGGCAGAAAAGGCTCCAATGCGCTAGTCTCTGCCTCATGATCATCAGATAGATCGTGTAGGCTCATTGCAAAGAGGTGAGCAGCCAGTCAGACACCTTGCTGATGTTTCTCCCCACAGTTCAGTCTGGGGAAGCACCCTCTTCTCAGCTGGCCCATCAGCATTTCCTATGGGGAGTTTTTCCAGAGAGCCCCACCCTCTGTGATTGGGGGCTCACCCTAGTTCGCTGTTGGGGAAGGGGTTCTGGATTCCCACCCCATGGTTTTGCTTTTCCCCGTATGCCCGACCTCTCCAATAAGCTGCATCAGGCCAGGCTGCCTTTGCCTTTTACTGTGAATGTAGTGCTGGAGTGGGCGCTTTCTAACCTTAGGACAGCTGCAGCGTAGGCAATGTCAATTTCCACCCCCATATGATCCTCAAAGGAAACCTGCACAACATCTTCAAAAGACGAGCCTGGGAGCTTAAATTCATAACTTTGCTAGACACTAAAAACCATGGACTGAATAGAGACACTGGATTTATGGCTTATTGCAGCAATCTGTAGCCCACTAAACCTCCACCCTGGCTTTTTTTTTCTCTCTTTTTCCCCCTATGACTGGAGGGACATTAATGGGCAACTTCACGTTGAATGGTCCTTTCAAATATGTGTTAATTACTTATGCTAAACAATCCGTTCCACCTCGTATTTAGCTGTGATATTCTGTGTACCTTTCCCAGACCGACTGAAGAGCTCTGTGTGAATCTGAACACCTGTTTCTGACACCAACAGAAGTTGGTCCAATGAAAGATATTCCCTCACCCACCTTCTCTCTAATATCCTGGGACCAACTACACTGCACACACACAGTCTAGCTTTGTGGTTTTTTTCCCCCTGAGAGCCGTTGCTCTGGAACACCACTAGAGGGTAGCAGTCACTCACAGAAAGCAGATTCTTTAGCCATGTGCCCCACCTAAGACACTTCAGATGAGGCTGGTTGCACACAGGCCATCTCCCACACTCTCCCTTACATGAGCGCACCCTCCCTCCCCCCGCCCCCCCGGCCGTTCTCTCTCACACATACTCCTGGTCTAGGGTGACAAGATGTCCTGATTTTATAGGGACATTCTCAATATTCATGGCTTTTTCTTATATAGGTGTCTATTATCCCCCCATGCCCTGTTCCAATTTTTCACACTTGCTATCTGCTCGCCCTGTCCTGGTGTCATGAGCTTAGGCTGCTGCACACACGTTCCCACAATACATGCTGACACCGTTGCACACATAGATGCTCACACTTTCACGTTCATGCTCACACACACACACACACACACACAGAGAAAGCTGGGTCAGATCAGTTAGTTGCTGTATAGCCCAACTACATCCCAGGGGAGATTCTGCAGTGCCCAGCTCACGCTGACTGTGTGTATGTGCTGTTCAGCGCAGTGCAGTCTTGCTATGCATTTTGGTCAGTATAAATATTGTGAGTTCTTGCTATTATTCACTCAGATCCAGCAGTGTGCTTGGCATTGGGCAATTATTGTAGAGGTGGATACATAGCAGTGATGGTGCTCTGCTGAGGTCTTTGTGGATATTGTAGTCAGGCTTTGATGGCAGACCTGAGTAATGTCTGCCCATAACTAATAGCAGGCACAGTTATAGCTGACACACTACTTCATGGCTCTGTTGTTTACTGCTCTAACAATGTCTTGGTACAGGAGAAACTCCCAGGCAAATACTATGTTTGATTTTTCTTTCCAACTGTCTTGGGGGAACCAGCAAACAAATGGGATTTTATTGCATTAAGTAATAAACTGGCACCCCCAGAAACTAGAGCTGGTGCAGGGAATATACATCATCCATACATTGCCGCTCCTCTGTCTCACAGTAGCGGGGTCTGTCTAAGACCTGGTCTACATTTAAAATTGAGGTCAACCTAGCTATGTTGCTCAGGGGTATGAAAAATTCCTATTAAAGCATCATTAAGCTGACTGAAGCCCCAGTGTAGAATTCTTCTGTTGACCTAGCTATCGCTGCTCTGCTTACCTACACTGATGGAAAAACTTCTTCTGTCAATGTAGGAAGCATCTACACTCCAGTGCTACAGCCGCAGCGCTTTAGCTGTGCCCCTATAGTGCCCCGTAGTGCCTATAGACATGACCCTATGTTGTGCTGTCAGATGTCCTACATTTAGCAGGAGGTAGACATCAGGTGAGATGTAAAACTGAGGTCCTGAATTCTTAAAGATCAAGTGGCTTTTCGCAAGGGTTAGATGCATTACTCCAATTACCAGGGGAGATTCCAGCCTGGATAACTTCATGTCTGCCTCCCTAAATGCCTCTTGCAGTTTCAATTGGATATCATATTCTTCTTTCCTTTCTGTTCTAAATTCTGCCATGTTCCACCCATGAAGTTGTTGCATTTTTGTGGTCAGTGGAGTGATTCCTGGTTTTAGAAGATTGTAGATCCTTTAAAACAAAAGGCACTATATGATAATGGCCCTAACATTTCAAGGTCATTGTCCCCATGGAGATCTCCAGATGAAGAGCACGATTTAGGAGCTAGGTATCATTACTGTTTTAGTAACAGTAATTATTAAGCTCCCACTGGCATTACAGAAGGTGCTGTCCATAGAACAGAAATCCTCCTGCAATTTTAACTATCATGTCACAGCCACTGACTCTAGAATGCTGTTCTCATTTGCCTTTCAGTGAAGGGCTGTGTAAACTGCTTTAGGGCCATGCACACAAAGAGCTGAGTACCAGAGTGCCTGATGGGTTACCTCTTCCAACTCCTAGGTGCTGTGTCTTGCGTCCTTACGCAAACCTTAGCATTAAGCAGAAGAGTCTTAGTTTATTTTGATGTATTAATGTATTTCAGACAAATAAACTAATGACTCGCACAAGTTGCCGTGATGCATCTAACCACATCTATTGCGTGGCATTTCTAAGCAGGTGTTGCTTGGTTTCACTGAGTCGCCACAGGATTAGCAAAAGCCCATACTGATGAAAAGGTAGATGAGGAATCGCTCATCCATCACATTGATACTCTGTATTCCAGCCCCCATTGTCATGTTCTGCATGTACACCCGCTCCCCATCCCTTAAAGGTTCTTTAACAAGGTTTGGATCAACCAAAAAGTGACCCCCCCTCAAAAATATTGTCCCACTGGCCCCAGGGTATGCCATACGCTGTGTGTGTGTGAGTACTTTTGACGATGATATGTAGTATCTTAAAAGGACCCAGGCAGTGTAGACTTGCACAGTAATGTGAAGTTACTCTGGACCCAGCCCAACTTTCATTGAAGACAATGGGAGTGTTACTATTGGCTTGGGGGGAAGCTGGTGCATTTCAGGGTTTAGATTATAGGGTCTGGATCTGAACCTGTCTAAGCCACTGGCAAAACTCCCACTTATTTCACCAGGAACAGGGTTAGGCCAGAAGTGTTTTAATCCAAGAAGCAAATGGTTACCTGAGCCCTTGCACTAACAGCATGTAGGAATATCACACAGAGACTGGTGAAAAAACCAGACTGAGCTTCCAGCAGTAAGTGAGTCTTCTCCAGATCAGAGTCAAGTTCACCTGCAGGATAGGGCCCTACTGAGAGTCCTTTCCTCACCCAGATAAGCGGTGAGTAGCCTCACTGGCCCATGTGAGTAACTCCCAGAGGCAAACTTCCCATCTTACCTACATTTAATGTATACGGGACAAACCTGTTTTCCAGCCCTGTTGCAGAAAGATCAGGAGAGACTGAGTGGGATGAGGAGTCTTGAGATTTCTACAGCAGGGCTCAAAGTGGTTCAGCGCCTCAACACCAACAGCTTTCAGCCCCGGTGAGAGGAGGAACAAGCTGGGCCTGTTGACAAGCACTGTCAGCAATAGGTCATTGTCCTAGTGTAGATGGGCTCTAAGGGAAGAAAAAATTGGAAGCTAAGACCTGGGTCATCTTTCTCTCTTTAGCCTCCTCCATCCCCAGGTGCACAGGGCAGCCACCAGTTCCCACCATTTATTTCAGTCTTGTGCTCGTCTGTTCAGGTTTCTGAGTATCATGCTGATGGACTTGGATTCTTTCGCTGTTGTTCTGCATAATGTTTCTCCAGGTTGCCCTCCTTTTTTTCTCTTTTCAGATGGTGTCCATAATATCACTTGCTGTGAAAGTTAGGTTGGTGGTATCCTTCAGGGGTGTCCTAAATATGTCCCTTGTTGACTCCTGACCATAGTTGATGTTTTAGATATGTTTGCTCTACTAACGTAGAGCAAATTTCTGATGTTGCAGGCCTCTCTTTCCAATGGACTCTGAAGATCTACTGCAGACATTTCCTTTGGAAAGAATTCATCTTCTTATACATTGTTGTTGTAGATTTCCATGTCTCTGCTACATAAAGGAGGACAGACATGATCCTACTGTTAAAAATTCATAGTTTTGAGTCAGTGCCAGTTATGCTGCTCTTCAAACATTTCAAGTTTATGAAAGTTGTTTGTTACTTTTGATATTCATTGCTTGACATCTAGCATGATGTCACCATCACTGCACATCTCACTCCTTAGATCTGTAAAATGACCTACTTCGTCTGGTGTTTCTTTGTCCAGTCTGTTGGTTACTTTTGGAACATTGATAGCCATATATTTTGTCTTCTTGTTGATGAACAAACCAACTTGTTTTGCTGTATCTGCCGAAAGTTGGATCTTTTCTTCTATTAAGTGATGTGTTGAACTAAGGAGTAAATTGTCCTCAGGAAAAAGTGAGGTCATCCAATCGTGCTTTATCATTTGCCCATAAAATTCTTGGTTGCCTTTTGCAGTTATTTTCCTCATGACATAATCAGTGACTAGCGTAAATAATAGTGGGGACATAATACGCCCTTGTTTTGTCGCTGCAAGCTATTGGCTGATTGTCACCATCTCTGACTACACAATCAACATTATCGCATAGATCCTTGATTGTTCTAATTATTTTTCCCCTGGTATTCTGTAGTATGCCCTAATTTTCCAAAGACTGTCAAAGACTTTTGGAAATCTATAACACTTCTCACAGTGGGTGCTTGCCACTCTACACTTTGTTCAATGATAATTCTGAGAACAACAGGACGGTGTGCACATGATCTCAATGATCTAAAACCTGCTTGTTCCTCTCTAAGTTGAAGGTCTGCTTGTTTCTTGATGTGTTCCAGGATGATTTTGCCCTGGATTTTTTCCCATGCAGACAGAGTAATGCGATTCCTCTCCAGTTACTGCCATTAGTAAGGACACCCTTCTTTGGCAGTTTTGCTACAAGAAGTCTCTTCCACTGGGTTGGGTTCTTTTCTTCATTCCATATTCTGTAAAATAGCTCAAAGTGTGGAGGGCTGTTTCATCACTTGCTTGAAACATCTCTCCAGTAACATTATCCTCTCCAGCTACTGTCCCATTTTTGAATTCACTGATGGCTTTTCTAACTTTTTTCATTGTAATATCTCCTAAATTAATATCAAGTTCTAGTCCTTGTCCTTTTAAGTTGACCTAGCACCTTGATTTTGCTTTTCCGGGTTGATAGGTGAGACCCTAGTGGCTCCATCAGGAGCACCTTGCTCCCTTTTCAAAGAGGAGTCTCTCTGACCAAGGTCCATGCCGCCAGATCATTCAGAACATTTGGGGAAGAAGAGAGTATTTTCATTGGTCGCGAGCGAGGAGGAATGGACTGTGCTTCCCTCAGAATTCTTTGGCTGTTAAACAAGAAATAACCCATTTTCAGAAAGGAGCCGAGGTCAACCGCTCAAGGTGTAAGTCAAAGTCTTGAGCTCCTTTGTTTATCTTCAGAATTCATGCAGCCCCTTTCCATGCTGCCCCACCAATGTGGTCCAATCCTGAACATGCTGAGACCCCTTTCCAGGGCACAAGGGGAATTCATGACCCATTTGCTCCTTGGCTTCTTCAGGGATTACCTTGGACAATATACAAAACACAGACCGGGCTTTCCTCTCCTTCTCCACATTCTCTTCTTTGAGGATAAGGGAGAGAGAGATGATCCCAGAAGGGTCCCACACTGGGGGACCTGTCTACGTACCTCTCGACCCTGGAGTCGCCTTTGTACCATGCCTCCTAAACCCCTCCCCTCTTCCTCACCTTTCCCCCTGCTTCTGAGCTCCCTCAATCCCACACTGGCACTTTCCATTGGCAGAGGTGAGGAAGGTCAGCATGATGGATTCATTGCACAGGTTATGTTCTTTGGACTGTTTTTCTTGCAAAGAGAGGTGGTATTTTAAAACCGACGAGAGGGCAATATTGTTTTTGTCAAGCAAGCTGTCATTCTGCATGTGTGGAGAGGCTATCTCACCTGCTCTCCAAGTTCATATGCATCTTGGCAGGTGGAGATCCATGGAGCTTCATTTGTATTCTGCAGCAAAGGCAGTCTCTTGAATATAAACTTTCTCGGCTACATCAATCAGCCAGTGGGGTCATTTAATGTGTGACAATGCAGGGGGATTGCTGAATTCACGACCTAGGCCTTCCATGGGTTACCATTCTCCTGCAGCGAGAGGGGAATTTTGTCTCTAATGTATATTTAATCCTGGCCTACCTCAGACTGCTTCTCCAGTAGACCTTGAATTTGACCTGGAAGAACCAAGGGATAATGTTTGTGCAGTCCAGTTCTTATTATTTCCTGTGTTATGGTCGCACTTAAGAGCCCAACCACTATTGTGCTAGGCCCTGTACAAACACCTAGGGAAAGGCAGTCCTTGGCCCAAAAGAGTGTGAATAGACAAAAGCAGGAGAAGAAACAGAGGCACAGAGGGGGAAATGATTTGCCTGAGTCAGTGGCAGGATCAGAAAAAGAACACAAGATTTCTGATTCCTAGTCCAGTGCTGTAGCTATTGGACCATGCTGCCTCTCAGTCCAATGCTATTTGCAAGCATACTTCCGGAGGGGTGCATTGTAGAATGCAGTTTGCTACGCTGAGGCTATCACAGCTCATTCCTTTCTCACTCTGTGTAGAACCCAAAGTGATAGAGATTTGGCTTTAGGGAGACGTGCATTTTGCCTATTACTGGTAGACATCTCACTACCTCCATCAGCAGTGTGTTTGGTCTTGGTGAAAGGCAACAGTTCTGAAGTGCCCTAGTTGTGTCATAATGGATGCCAACCTTCCTCACACTGCCCCACCAGTGTGCTTCAATCCTGCACTGGTGGGGCCACCTCTAGGGACTATATGGATGTTTGATTCCCATGCACCGCCAGTCCTTGGTCTCTGCTGAGACTGTCCTCCCGGTGGCCAAGGACCGTTATGCATGGTGGCAGGAATGTGTGTGTTTGAGAGATTTGGACAGCTGTCCAGTGGACTGAGATCACTGTGGGCCTCATCTCCAGAATGAGCATCTACAACACCCGCTGACTGCAGTTCTTACCAGGCCACTCACAGGCTTCAGACGTTAAGGCTTTCAGTCCGTACCCACCAAACCAGAGATGCCAGGAGGGAAGGTTCCATATCCCACTATAAATGTCCTGTGGCAATTGCTTCTCCTTCTCTTCAACTTCCATGCACCTTCCAGACTCCTTGGATACCCTCCTTCCACCCACCGCTGGCTGAAATCTGGAGCGTACGCATCTCAGATGAGAAAGGTATTGTCTTAGTAAATCCACTCAGTAGCTAGAGTAAACAAACAAACAAAACACCCTTTAACTGTGTCCAGAAATGAAAGCAGGCCTTCAGAACGGCGTGTCTGCTCACACCTGCCTCTGCCGCTCAGCTCAGCTTCACGGCTTTCCCTGACAAGATTGGAAAGAGCCTGGAGCCACCTTTCAAGAGCATAATCCCTCCAGTAATGGGTTCCAGCTTTCACGCTACATGTCTGTATATACTGCTCTCTCCCCCGATGCAGCGATGCCTCCTTCACGGCCTTGTTTCGTTTATCCCAGTAACTACCCTGCTTTATTCCCACTGAAAGATTGCTTAGTGGGAATTTGCTCAGACTTCTTGCGATGTCTTTGATCCCGTGTACACAAGAGTTCTCTGACATTCAGACAGAGGGTGTGGGGCTCCATCTCTGGCTTAGAGGATAATGAATGAATGCTGTGTTTATTTGTATTTCTAATTGGCAAGTGCCTTGTCAGATCAGCTGCATGTCACTGTAAACTGCAGGCACTTAGGCAACCCGCTTTCTTTCTTAGCCTCTTCCTCAGTGCCATGGGGCAGCTGCCAATGGCAATAGCCTCCCCTCCTGGTGCCTCTCCTGGGGGATTGCTGTGCTCAGTATACATTCGTTGTTACCCATGCTCTTTATCTGGATGTGTAACAGAGATGTGTTTCAGCTGCATCAGCTTCCCAAAAACAGACAGACTATGCAGCTCCAGGCTCTCTCCCATGGAACATCCCTCCTGGGAGCTTCTTACAGCCATAAAGCTGTGATCTTAAATTGTGTTTCAGGCTCTTTAGGTGAGAGACCACGTCTGCTGTCAAAGAAGAGGCCACTCGCTGGGAGAGCCAAAGCCTGAAGCCTGTTCTCAATTTTTCACTCGATCTTATTCATGCAAAGCTCTCATTGATCTTGGCAAGAGTTTGGCTGAAGTAGGACTTCAGGATTTATCTCCTTGGAATTGGAACTGCCAGGAAGTTGCACAGTGGTTGCAAACACTTGAATCTATTTCAGAAAAAGCGTTGTGTTAATGTTGTAATATTCATTAATAACTCTTTGTGCTTCCATGGCCCCTTTCATCCTGGTATCTCAAAACACTTGGCAATGAGGATTGAGCAGCAGACCCCCCCGCTTGGGGTGTAGAAATGTATGATCCTCATGACAGAAGCAGGATTTTCTTCTTTTCCTCCAGCTTACCTTCAAAATCTCCTCTGCCTTGTGTTTGGTAGTCTGCTGTCTCAGTTTTGGCTTGGTTTGTGCCATACCTAGCAAGCTCTTTCATTTATACATATTTGGGGCTGACACAGCGTCATGACCTCATGTGATGGCATGGCAACACTGTGTGGTGAGGTGAGGGGGTATCGGGACATGTCAACTTGGTTCTGGAGGAGAAAACTTCAAAGGTATCAAGTGTACAGCTCCATGCTGCAGCCGGCTCCGTGAGGAGCAAGAAGGTCATGTCCATGCTCAATCACCCTCATTCCGGAGGAGCTTATTTTTAACATTCAACCTATTTCCCACCCCGCTTCTATTCAGTTTCAGTGCCTTACCCCTTACTCCACAACAGATACCCAGGGGTCCTAGGGCAGTAGGAGGGTGGGGGCAGGATTTGAACTGGAGTTCCACCAACTTTGACATGGCCGCTTTGGAGATGGAACATTTTTGGGGACAGGGACTATCACGTACTACCTATTTGTACAGCACCCAGCACCCAGCACAACCTAAGGTGGTTGGTATCTAGGTACCACCATAGTTTAGATAATAATAGTACTCCACTACAGGGCTTGTCTCATGCCAGGCAATGGGGCCATCAGGCCAGACAGCTGGTCCATGTAATCTTGCCCAGCACTTGATGATTAAGAGTAAATCATGATGCCCACCATCCCCAGTTCTGTGCATTGGGGAAGAGCAGGGGGCGGGCATCCTCCCTTCCTCACCTCAGCTGCCTGAAGCTTCCTGTCTTTGATCCTCACAGAGATCACACCTCCCATGGTTTGATGCACCCAGAAACCCATGTCAAAACCCCACTGATAGCGCTTCACGTGGTTTTGCATGGCTGAGACCTGAAACCCACAGCAGCCACAGTCTCTCTGCAAACTGGGCGCAAAGTTGTTTGAAAGGGACATGAACCTCCCAGCAAAGCTGGTTTGGAATGAAGGCTGTGTGTCTGGGTGAGCTTCCATCGGTGTCGGTGGTGTACTGGAGAACACTATTCCTAAGCAGAAGAATTGGTCAGCGTTGATTTTGTCTTTTTTTTTTTTTTCTAATGAAAAATAGCTTGTTTGTTTCTTTGTTTTTGTGTTTCCCTAAATGAAAACTTTCTCTTCTGACTAGTATTTTCCCTTTTGTTTCACTGGAAAAAGGGGCCGGGAGAGAAGAAAATAAGGGAGACAAAGAGGAAAGGGGGACTGAAAACATTTTCTTTTTCAAAGACCACACATCTTTGGGTTTTGTTTTATTGAAAAATCTGAAAAAAAAATTCAGCACCTTAAAGCACAAAAATGTCCGTTTCTTTAGGAACATTTCAATGAAAATACTTCCCATTTTTCGACCAGCCGTACCAAGCAGCGATGTGAAAATCTCATGTTTCTCTTTATCTCCCTTACCTTCTTTTGTGCCTACATCCCAGCCTGGTCCCACAGGACCTGCGCTGGAATTCGGTTTGGGGACAGAATATGCTTGATTGGGCAGAAATGTATTTTGTGCTGGTTTTTTCCCTCCTCTCTCCCCATTCTCTGAACAGAAACAACTGAACTCGGTACCAAGAAGGAGCTCAAGTCCATGCCATTCATCACCTACCTCTCAGGCCTGCTGACGGCTCAGATGCTGTCGGACGACCAGCTGATCTCAGGCGTGGAGATCCACTGCGAGGAAAAGGGTCGCTGCCCTTCCACCTGTCATTTGTGTCGGCGCGCAGGCAAGGAGCAGCTCAGTCCATCCCCGGTGCTGCTGGAAATAAACCGGGTGGTGCCCCTGTACACGCTGATAGCGGACAATGATACGAAGGAGGTGAGTAAGCTGGGGATGAAGCCTGCTCTGGAAACTCCTCTCTCTCCCTGCTTTACTTTTCTCTTCTCCCCACCGATCTGTCTATCTAGATTGGAAGCCCTCTTGGGAAACTCTTTGTATTTTTGTTCTGTGTTTGCTCCTAGCACAGTGGGGCCCTGGTCCATGACTGGGACTTCTAGCCACCACCACAAAACAAAGAAGAGCTATCTGTCATATCCATTTATCCTACACTAATCACCACAGTGTCTAACCCCATTATCCTCACCACAGCATAAAGATCCAAACATGGCTTGGTGTCCATGTGCCTCGAGCAGCCCTTAGCATCCCTTCCTCCCCATATCGCTCCTTTTCTCAGGAATCCATCTCTCCCTCCCTCTCCCCTTTCCAAATCATTCTCCCCTTGGATGCACAGTAGAACAGTGCAGGCAGCGCGCACGCCTGCCTGTCTATGTTCCTAACGTCCATCCACAGCTGAAAACAGAGCTCAGGATCTTTCCCACGGTCTCCCCTAGGATTGAACAAACCAGGCAAACTGTTGCCTTTGCTGTAGGATCAGGACCTGTAGTGGCACCTCTTGGACGTGCACGAGGAATCTGCCTGAGATCCTCAGTCTCCTAGGTGGCTTTGCAAGTCCCAGCCCACATCTTGACACAGCCCTAGCATGGGGAACCGGGCCTAGGAAGAGACCCCTGGGATTCACCCAACCAGCCACTGGAGGTCACTGTTACTCTAACAGGTGCCGGCGACACTGGGATCAGCCTGGCCTCTGGCACAGGTTTCGCGCTTGTTCTCTGCAAATCCTGCAGGACCGTAAATGTTAATCAGATGTAGATTTATTTGCTGGTTTCTTCATTCCCTGGTCCCCTGCCCCCACCCCCGGCCCCACGTCCAAAAATGACAGACCTGTTTAAAGTCACTTATTAGCACCGAGTCTGCACTTGATTAAGGGGCTCCGAGCGAGCCAGTGCGCGGCAGCCATGGGTGGGACGAGGGGAGCTGCAGGGCTGGAAATAATCCCAGACGCAAGTAGAGGTGTGACCACCTAGTGTGATTCTACACAGAGGGCAGAGCACTTCTCTCTCTGCATCCTTCCTTCCCCCTTCTGCACCTGCCCACTCTGCTGTCTGCCCCTCGCCCGCCTTTCCTCTGTCCTCTCTTCTCCTTCCCCGCCCCAATCTGCCTGCCCCTCCTCTCTGTGTAGCTATTTCTCACTCCTTTCTCCGTCTCCCTTGTTTCTCTCCCATCCGTCTTTGTCACCCTCTTGATCTATCCCCCGGCCTTCATCTCACAATCCCTCCATCTCTCTCCATCCTCCACTTCTTTCCAGCCATAGGAAGAGCCTGGGCTCCCTTGGCAAAGCTTCTCCACTCTCCTCTGTGCCCTGCATTGGCCCAGCCATCCCCTGACCATGGCTTTATCACCACTGTGGGAAGTGCCAGGAAGCAGGCGTGGCCTTAGCACCCCCACCTAGACCTGGAGACCTCAGACTGGCCGACCTTGTGGCCTCAACGCAGCCATGACACCACCCTGGGCTGCGATGGTACCAGCTTCTCCCCACCCTTTGCAGGGGGGAACATAGAAGATGGACAATCTTGGCCCTCAGTGTCTAAGCAGCCTCTATGCTTCCACCTCCAGCGCCATCCCGGCAGCCTGCCCTCTCCTTCCGAACTTTTGCTTGGACACTGATAACCCATCTTCCCCCAGCCTGACCCCGTAACTAAGAGGGCATGATTTCCTTTGGTAGCTGGCATTGCTGCACAGAGGCTGAGGCGCACGTTGGCTTCTTCGCTGGCAGCCAGACAGGAGGCGGCTATTTGCAGCTTCACACAGGCGGCCAGCTCCCAGAATAACACCACAAGACAATGACTGCTTGGTCTCCGGAGAGCACTCTGAGCAGCAGATGGGGCTGCCTGCTCCACAGCCAGGGCGCGGGGCAGTGACAGATAGTGAAGGCTGCCAAAGGGAAAGGGGGAGCCGCAAGGGCTTCAGGAATCAGCAGGCAGAGGGAATGGGGGCCTGCGGGGGAAGTAGCCTGGAGTGGGCATTGAACCAGCGTTATGCTGTGGGGTCGGTTGGGATGTTATTGGGATGGGAGGCGGGGGCAGGGTTGCTCCCTCAGGATCCTCTGCAAGCTGTCAGTTTGTTTTGGGGAAGGGGAATGGGTTCACCAGGAGGTGAGGGGTTAATGGAGGAAACAACAAAGAGACCAAGCCAGTCTAAAGCGCTCCTGCTGCTACTGCTCATCCACTTCCGTCCCCCCACCCCCTTCTCCATCCACAGGCCTGTGCAAGGGGGCAGGGCTGTCTTCTAGTCTCCTCATCTCATCCTCCTTGGGGAAAGCACCCCATCACCCCTCCCGCAGCCGCTACCGTAATGTGGCCTTCCTCTCCAACCCCCCTCCTCCCTCTGGGTGCCCAGAGTTCAGATCTCACTCTTCCCAGGCTCTGAGCAGAAGTGAAGTTCCCCTGTGCCCTGCCCTGGAAGGCCTCCTGTTTGGCTTGCGAGTTGGATACGGGCCGTGTTTCTCCAGCAGCAGCGTCACTCCCTCCAGCCCGCTGAAGAGAGATTGTCCCACCGGCCACAGCTGGAACCGAGTCCCTCATTGTACTTTCTGCTGAGGCCATGAACAAACCAACCACCCTTTCGCAGAGACTTGGATTAATGTGTGCGTGCTCCTCCCTGCACCTGCTAAATTTGCATCCAGAGAAACATGCCCCCAAAGGGAGCCCATCTCCGCAGGCGTGTGCGTGCAAATTCTAGGGAGAATGAGCCTTCCTTCCCTCCCCCCACTACTTTCTTCAGCAGCAGCTGCTTATTTCAGTGGGGTAGCTTGGATCCGAGCTGCATATTCTCTTGCACCCGTGCATCCCACGCCAAAGAGAAGGGGCAGGCTGCTCTGAGAACTGCAGGAGAAGGAGTCTTAGAGGCGGAGGCCTGCAGGAGAACACTGCACAGAAGGTCAGGGATGCAGCAGATGGCGGATGGTGTTAAGCTGAGTAGATGTTGTATGCCAGACGGTCACCATGTGGTACCACTGCACAGCAGCAGTAACCCAGGCCTAACGCTTCTTTGTCCAGCTGGAGTCTCTGACGCTTGCCTTTGTTACAGCCCCACTTACCCACCCATGGTCCCGCTAGGGGCCCTGGTTTTGTCTGTGGCAGGACACAGGTAATTAGCTCCTTTTGTCTTCCACGTCCATCCCCACCGCAGCTTGCTCTCTTTCGTGTGCTGTCCATCTCTCTCACACACTTTCAGTTATTTCATATCACTTCCTGCTTTGTTCTGTTCTATTCTTTTCCCCTTTGCCTCCCCCCGCTTTTTTAAATTCTTTTTTTTAAACCTGTACACTTTCATCCGGTCTGCTCTGTCCTTCCCTCTTTCCCCATTCCTTCCCTACCACCCTCTCCTTCTCTGGTCCTCGCCTCCTTTGTCTTCAGTCTCTTTCAGCAGGTGATTCCACCCTCCCCCTCAGCTCTGTGTCCTCTGTTGGCTGAGGCCGTTCCCTATGACTCCAGAGGCAATTAGTCATAATTCACAGCAGCCGGCCCCGAGCCCCCAGTCGGAACTCACTTGTGGGAAACTCTGAGCCAGGTCTCTCAGTACCTGTGTGGGGAGAGAGCCAAGATGTACCCTGCATGTCTTGATGCCCTAAACATGTTTTCTAGTGGGAAAAGAGCAGAATCCCCATTGAAAGAAAGAAGTGGGGTTGATATGCTGCAGTCCCTCTGTTTTAAAGAAGTTAGCTTCCTACGGGGTTAGGTTTGCCAGTAGGAGAATATGTAGTAGAACCTTGGGCTAAGTTCACTACCTATTGAAATTGATCCTACCAAATTGTGACAGCCAGGGCATGGGTGATCAGGCCTAATGGGTAGAGCTGGAGTCAGCAGCCAAGACCCAAAGCAAGGCAAAGGAGCAGGATCTGTCACAGAACCAGCTGGGAATCCAGAGAGAGCTTCCTGTGTCTCCTCCAGGCTTCAATAGTGCACCTGGAGCAATCAGGTCCCCGTGAGCACTGCCAGGCAGTCCTTCTGTGGGCAGCACATCCTGTGGTACTTGGCCCCGCCAGGCTCACAGCCTCTCG
The DNA here is from genome assembly GCF_026122565.2 of Emydura macquarii macquarii. NCBI lineage: Eukaryota > Metazoa > Chordata > Testudines > Chelidae > Emydura > Emydura macquarii. The sequence continues at coordinate 14,990,091 of NW_027130828.1, forward strand.
GTCGCTGCTGTGCCAGCGCTGTCAGGTGGCGAGAGATGCAGGCGCTGCTCAGAGTCCAGCAGAGATCTAGGTTGTAGTCCTGCCGCTCCTCACACAAATGCCCTTGTCTGGAGAGAATTCCTACTGCTGGGGTTGCACAGTGTTCGCTCAGTCCTCCCATGCACAGGGATGGTGAGCTAGGGTCAGGCACTTTACTAGGAAATAATGGACCAAAGTGAGCCCAGGCTATCAAGTCCCTATCTAACTAGAGAAGTTCACTGTAGTATCTGAGCAGATTACAACCATTAATGGTTTTTACCCTACACCGCTGACGGGCAGGGCAGATTTAGTGACTTGCCTGAGGTCACACAGAGAGTTAGTGGCAGAGCCAGGAATTGACCAGGTTCTTCTACAGGCCCAGCTACCAGGCCACTCTTCCTGTCCATTGGAGTCAACGGGAGTGGTGCCCTCCTAAGCCGGAGCTGAGTTATGTCACATAGACGCACACCCCATTTTTCTCCTGCCTGTCCCTCCCCGTTGCGTCTTTGTCCTGTTTTGGTTCTTTGAACGTTTCTTTCCTACTAAGGGCTCAATTGTAAGCTATCGTACACACCACGGCAAGGATGTAAGGGGTCACCAGGTACCCCTGCCCTTGCTACCCCATAGCATGGGTCAGAATGTCAGAGGGACAGCAGCTTTCAATGCAGCGTTACCGCCCATCCTGCGTGAACGGGCAGGCAGGGGCATGCAGCGGGCCACGCCTTGACTCCTCCCTCCCTCACCACACACCAGGACTGATGGAGACATGACCTATTCCAAGCACACAGCTGGCACAGATAACTTCCCTCACCCCAGAGTATGGGGAAAACAAGGAGGAACCAGATTGTGACTCTCAACGTCCCACTGCGGTTCCTGGTCTGCTCCCGGGGTAGGGTGCTGCCCCTTACTTGGGACAGGCTGTAAAATGACACTCGTGGCCTAGATGGTGATTTGCTGTAAGGAACAGCAGCTCTGTACGGGAGCAGAAGAGAAAGGTAATAAAACATTGGCCAGCAAAGCAACCTCCTCCAACATCAAGCTTGAGGCCTGCGGCTCGTCTCACCCAGTTACGGAGGTAGAGTTATTGATCTTTAGCACAAGCAACAGATACGGGTATCTAGGATTGCCATTCAGACCCCCAGGTGTCCGGCCTGGTGTGATTATTCAGACCAGATAGACTTTACTGCAACATGAATCACACAAACTAGCCTAGTTTTTTATCTCCAAGCACAGGAGCCACAGTTATTCCTCCAAAAACTCCTGTTTGCTGTCTCCTCTTGGAGTGGATAATACTCAGTCGATGTAGCTAATGCTCTCCTGTGGGATATCTGTAAGCAGATCATGAGATCTTCACATTTACTTGGCAAATAACCTGTGGGTTGATTCTTTGATAGTGAATATTCAAATTTTCCTGTGTGTTGCCTAACGGCAACTGGTCCAAAAAGTCACAGGTTGGACAGTGTTTCTGATTGCAGATAGGATGCACAAGCACTTCTTGTGCCAGAGCTGGGGTACGAGGATTTAAACGTTACTTTCTGCAAATACTTGCACACACAGATCTTCAAAATTCTCTTTCCGCAAACGTTTTCCTAGCCACTCGACTGCTCCAGTGTCCGTGGGACTCAGTGACAGGTGGGGTGAGCCCAGCCCAAGGAAATTCATTTAAAAATTCAGAGACCTATTCACGAGCCTTTCAGGCTCAAACTGCAACCCGTGACGCATGGCCTGATGTGGCTGTCTATGCTGTGACGCAGGGGCTATTAGTGAAGGGTTCTGCAGTGAAAGGCCTGCCAGATCTCCACTGAGAACTTCTGCGCTACCGGTCACATTGACGCGACTCAGCTGTCTTGGATGGAGCGGGTGACTTTGCCTCTTTTCAGTCTATAACTACTACCCAGCTTGGTTTCAAGTGATCGCCAGTCCTCTGCTTCCTGCCTGAGTCCAGCCTGATGTGAATGGGCAGAGAGACTATGCTGTAATAGTGGGTTTGAGCAATGGTCCATCTATTCCAGGATCCTGACTATGACATCGATCAGACCCAGATGTTTCAGCGGGAGGCGCAAGAAACTCTTTACTCTCAATGTATGGAGTAACCTGAGGTTTCTCTCTCTCCCCCATCATTTATTGGTCAGCTCAGCTCATGCCCTGAAGCACAAAAGTTTCTGTCCATCGTACATCTTTGTTTTGTCTTATGGAAAATCTCCCTCTCCCCGTGACACTTGGCACAGAATGCAATCGAGTGAACACGGCAGCCATTGAACAGCCCCGCAGGAAGAGACATGTAAAAACTTTGCAGCGTTTTCTCAGCCAGGCTCCAATGCCAAGGAAAGGAATCACTCCATCCTGCCTTTGTGAGGGTGCATTTTAGATGTCTGCCATGCCTGTCCTTCATGGCCTTTTGGTCCCCTAGGCTTAGCCCATGCTATTCCACCAATGTATTCCTACCTTGCATCAGCCTCACGTCCACCTCTTGAGTCGGGCAAGGTGATTCTCATGACACCTGGAGTTTCCCTGGCACTGCTCTCCATCCCTGAGCAGGGGGAACATCCATCTCTTGCAACAACTGGACAGGGGAAATTCCTCCGGCTCTGGCACAGCCAGGAGAAAGAGGAAGGAGACAAAGCCTGTAATATTATCATTCTCAACTTTCTGCTTCTTTGACTTCTCAGCTCTTTGCAGCTGTATGATTGACTAACAGCCCAGCTCAGTATAATCACCGAGAGGCACAGGCCGAGAAAGAGAGAGAGATCAGGTTTGCGAACTCTGTAAACCTCCAAGTCCCCTGGAGTAGGCTGCTGGAACATGAGCCAGCCAGCTAACCCTGAGAATGGAGATGTGCTGCTTATGCTTCCCCACACACACTCTGAACATCGTGGTACTGAGACCTAGAAGATTTGGTGCACGCATGGAGTGCTGGTTACCTGCAGGAATCCGCCTTCTCCACTGATTGCCAGCAAAGGGATGCTTGTTTGAAGGGTCAAACATGACTGGCTGGAATCTTCCTCTTTCTAGATATTATTTTCATTTGCATTGTGCTTTCCCGCATCAAAGAAACTGTAAAAAAAAAAAACCCAACAAAGTTCACACAGAGCAGCGCAGCCAGCTGCAGAAATGCTTAGAGGAGAGTGGGGGTGGGAGGGAGAGAAGCAGGGGAGATTAATCTAGTCTCCTGTGGGAGATTGATTCAAAGCCTTGTTTTCATTTAAGGAGACAAATGAACATCTAGTTAGAATTTTAGGAGACCCTTGGGCCCTTTATTTAATTGTAAACGTGAGTAATTGCGGTGTTAATCGCTAGCCATGGCCCCCTCGCAGCCAAGAGCACAACACAGAACAGAACCTGCAGGCAGGGCTCGCTGCATGACTGGCGCTGCCTGCGTGCATGGTCAGAACTCCCCTCTGCAGTCTCGGTACAGCCACCTCCCAGATGGCCCCTTATGCCTTGGTAAGAGGAGAGGCCAGGCTCCCTTCACACCCTGGTTCTTCCTCAGCTGAAGGAGGTGCCCAGGGTGGGTCCAGTCAGCAATATTGACCTTGATGTACTCTCTGGGTCATTGCTTTATCTCCCCTGCCCCCTGTGGAGATCGCTCCCTCCACACCATGCGCGTGTGTGCATGTGAGCGATCCTCCTGCATGCCTTGTACCCCTGTGGAGGGGAGGTTTCCTTCGACGGTAGCACAGTTCTTCATCACTCCCTGTGCTTGGATGGCTCTCGCTACACTTTGCATTCTCTTCTTGCAAGTGTTCAGCCAAACTGGAGCTCCCCTCCCCCCTGTCTCTGCATGGATCTGCCCTGCCCTGAAAAGACTTCGCAGAGCCAACACTGGACACTTCCCAGTGTACCAGAGGCCTTAAATTATGGCCTTGCTGGTGCCTCCCATCCCCCAGACCAATGACGCTCTCCTAGTAGCGCTAGAGAGATCTGTTTCTGCACTCATTACCTTCTCTCTCCTTACATAGGCTCGTAGGTATTGGTATGGTCAATATATATATATATATTTAAGGAGGGGATATCACCCACTTGCTTCTCTGCCCAAACAGGGCTGCGCTGGGAACCTGATCAGTAAATGTGCACCGAGGTTTGTCCCTTTAGAGCCAGTCCATCCTCTTCATCAGTGCTTCACGCACCCATCCTCAGCAGCTTTGGGAATCTGCCCAGCAGTGCCTCCTGTCTAGGGAACACTGCGGCCTGCGGAGTCGTCGGAGCGCTGTACCTGGAGGTGATGGATCACAAAGGGAACAGCGAACAGCCCCACCGATGAACCCAGCGATGCTGAAATCCCCAAATGCAGCTTGCGGTCCACCCCCCTTCCCTCTCCCTTTCACTCTCTGTTGCTGCACAGAGCAGATGGGATAAGCAGAAGGAGATTTAGACACATATTGGCCATCTGTCCTTCTTAAATCTGGCCAAGCAGACTTCCAATAGCCAAGCAGAAAAATCCAACGGGGAATGCTTTTTCATTGGCTCTTCACGGCATTCCTGTTAAAGTATACCCCTCCCATGGTCTCCCAGCCTGATCGGTCCGGCCAGTGGAGCTTGGCCATCAGGCCTACATTCAGGAACAGAACAAGCTCCAGTCGGCATGTGAGATCAGGCCCATGTTCTTGGCTGAAGAAGGCACTGCTTGGGTCAGAGGAAGCGTGCAGTGTTTGCAGTGATTGAATTGAGCCTGACCCACGGAGGCACCCTGGATTTATCCCCGACTAAGAGATCCCCCTCAGAGACCACAGGGTTGCCTTAGGGTGGTTGGATGCATTGTCTGAAAGGTTGTGACTGTTGATGAAAATGAGACCATGAAAGGAGAGAGGGAGGGAAATCCCTTTGTCACACGTGCCTGACTCCCCCCTCCTTCCAAACCTCTCTCTGGTTCTGGGCTGGGAGAAGGGATTGTAACTAAGAGTAACGCACCCCGGACAAGACATGTCTCACCCCTGTGGCTATGTCTGCACTAAGCTTTCTCTTGGAAATTCCCTGTACTGCAGCAGCAATGGGGGTTACTGCCATGTCATCTAAACCTGCTCCGAGCAGGTCTAGACAACACAATGGCAAAAGCAATGGCAGCCTGTGTAACCTGCCTCTCCCACCAGGACTACCACTGGGAGGAGAGTGGGGGTAAGAAGAAGAGCTCAACATCAATGAGGCTTTTCCTCCTCCCACACTGGCCAGTCTGAGCTGGGTTATGTGTCTGCCACCTGGTGCCATGACCTTGCTTTGCTGAGTAGAGTGAGGGTTTGGTCACTGTCTAGGTGGGACAATTCCAGGTGCTGCAGGAAGTGGTGTGGGTGACTCAGCAGGGGGTGCTGTTCCTCCTGAATCAGTCCTGATCTCCATGCTCTAGTCCCATGCACAGAGGCACTGCACTGCCTGAAGTTGTGTATTTCAGATTAATGCAAACCCCAGTGTGACAGGGTGTACCAGCATTTCATGACCCCCTGCAAGAGGCTCTGCCATCTTGGCACATTCCACCCTAAGAAGCTGTCCTGCTGGAAGGAAAGAGTAGAGATTTTGGACCTACAGGGGTTGCCTAGAGAGGTCTCTTGTGATCAGCTGCAGGCAGAACCAGCGAGACTTGTTCCTCCAGTGCCTAGAAGGGCTGGCAGCCGACAGAAGCCAATGAGGGCCCAGCAGAACAGATAAAAAGGGCTGGCTGCTTCTACTAGGGTGAAGCTAGGACTGGCAAGGTTCTTCCTGTCCTAACCCATGTAACTTGGCCCAGTCACAGGCCTAACCTTTGATAATATTGGCCTTGGATTCTGGAAGGGCTAGTGACTGTCTTATGGATTTCAATGTCCAGGTGCCTAGTATGGTTCAGTATTGTTGATTTTTATCCATCGGGCACCTGGCTCAGGTGAGCCAATGACACCGAGGTGTTTTTTATTTTTGCTAAGCTCTTCGGGGTAGAGGCTGTCTCTCATTTTCTGTTTGTTCGGCACCTAGAACAGCGTGACCTCTAAGGTACATCTACACTGCAGTGAAGGACCAGCAGTGTGGCTGTAACTGCCCCGGGTCAGCTGACTCAGGGCTAAAACTCTGCAGTCTGGCAAGGTGGTTGGGTCTCAGAGCCTGGGTTCCAGCCTGAGCCTGAACATCTACACTGCAATTTTTAGCCCTGCAAACCCGAGTCAATTGACCTTGGCCCAGACACCTGGTGCCAGGGCTTTTTTATTGCACTGTAGGTACGTCCACACTGCACACTCACTCTGGGCTCTGACTTACCTTTGAGCTCAAGCCTCCCTTCTGTCCGCATGCAAATCAGTCCTGACTCGGATGAGCAAGCACTCAAGCCCTGGGTCTAGGACCTTGCAGGAGGGGGTCAGAGCCATAGTCCCGCTGTGACTCGGGTCCGAGCCCTGTCGTTTTGCAGTGTGGTGCAGCTCCAGTGGCAGACCTGAGTCAGAAGGTCTGCGTAGTGCAGTATGGACACGTTAGCACAGGCGTGAGACCCGAGTCCAGCAATTGCAAACCCGGGTTTACAACAGTGTGGATGCTCAAGAGCAGGCTTGGAAAACACCTGAGCCCCCAAGCCCGAGTCCTGCAGAGCTGGGTTCACAATCTAGTGTAGACACACCCGAGGTGCTACTGTAGCACAGCTAAGAGTAATTAATCAATTGGCATTTTAGAACGGGATTCTAGCTGGGCTTTGGCTTTGATACCTGCTTTTAAGCTGATATCACCAGCACACATCCATGCCCCATTATTCCCAAGGCAGATGCTCGGAGAGGAGGGGAGAATCCATTCCATTGTATTCTATTTGGGTTCTTAAGCTGCACGTGGGCAAAGAGTTTACTTGCCATCCGTGATGGTTGAACCCCCTGTAATGGGGTGGCCTGCCCCTTTAAAGATCAGGAGTCAGTGGGCCAGGCAGCCTAGTTCAGTTAGCTCCACCCTGTGCCACCTGCTCTGCATGTGGGGTGTATGAGGAGGAAAAGCCCAGCAGTGGGGAGAACTGGGTGGGGAGGAAAGCAGAGGGACTGACTGCAGAGGAAAGCCCAGCAGCTGAGTGCTGGCTAGGGAGGAGAGCAGACAGATTGCTCCTGCCTGGGGGTGAGAAGCCTGGTTGAGGGCCAGGAGCTGTTTGAGGATTGTGACTGGCCAGGGTCTTTGGTAGCAGGAAGGGGGGCTGGACTGGATTATTGGGGTGACCAGAGCCTGGTACCTGTTGGCGGACGTGGAGACTGCCAGCTGGGACCTACCTGTAAGGAAGAGGGCTGGATATTGAGCCCAGCTAGACCAAAGATTCCTTTCTTTTGGGGGGTGGTTTTGGACTTTGTCTAAAGGATTCTGTTACCGTGGCATGGTGGATTTGCTGGAGGGTCAGATCAGCTCTACGCTGGGAGCAGGCTGAAGACCAGCGTGGGGAAACTGAGGTGGATGTGCCACAGTACTGGGTCTCACTGTGAAGAGGTGCCCCAGAAGGGTGAGTCTTGGTGCGTTCCCCGCACCCTCTGTGCCAAAGCTCCTGCCAGGGAAGAACGGGAGATTGAAAGGAGCTTTGAGAAATCCAGCAACAGTGTGACTCAAAGACCGAGTTGGATAACGTGAGCCGAGGCGCAGTGATGCTTCGCCATCCCAGTGAGATAGTCCCATTTCCAGCAGGGATTTGCTTTGTCAGATGATGTTCAGGCTTGGCAATCTGCGAAGCAAACATCCCCGAGGAAGGTGCGTTCAGCAGGCTGAAGTTCGAATGAAGTGTACGCATAAGTTTACTGGGACAGACCCTAGGAATACTGATCGTATCTTCCCAGATCCACAAACACACGTCTCGGGATGCTCTGGGCTGGAGAAGGAAGTGATGACTGGTGGGAGAGGACAGGAGGATTTGCTGACAGTCAACTGTCCAAGCACCTGCAGATCGGCTTGGGAAGGTCTCTGTTGGGCTCACAAGCCAGTGTAGGTATTGACCAGCGACAGCATGACCAGGTCATCCCTTTCCATCTTTAATTTCCACGAGTTAATCACTCTCCCTGCTGACATCTCAGTTTGCCCTGGAGGCAGAGCAAATCTGGACATGGGGAAGTCAGCACCATAGCCTGAGGAAAAGAATCAGGGGATACATTAGTGCTGAAAGTGTCAGCGGATGCAGAGGGGAAAAATCAAAGCGGAGCTAGAGCATGCCAAATTTGGATGTATTCAGAGCGCTTTCTGATCTCCAGCTGGCCAGGAGATACTGTGTACAAGGCTCTGATGTTTTGCTCTTATCTCTTGAAGTCTGTTCGAGCAGACAGACATTTGTGCACCTTCCCATCGGTCCCACTTTTCAAGGCTGTTTCTTTGCGGTATCACAGAGCTGCTTGTTTGAGGGGAGAGGGAGGAGAAATCTTCACATGTGATCAGCAGTAATGCCAGGGTATTCACAGGTTCTTGGTTCCAACACTGCAGCTCTTGCCAGCTTCTCAAACACTCGTGGGTCCTCGTCCCTCCAGACTGCGCAGAAGCGGAAGGCCAGGCAGGCTGCTGAAAGAAAAGAAAACATGCTGTGCACGCAGATCACTTCCCCAAAGCAGGGTCTGAAGACATGGAGGGTCAGTGCCAGTAATTTATTTTTCCATGGACAGAGTTGAAAAGGAGCCAGAGCAACTGGGGACAGTGTTATTATTAGGTGTATTTTTTTAAATATATCTTAATTGGCAGTCATCATTCTGGCATTAATACACTGTGCAAAGGTTAGCCTTCTTGGGCCTCCTCCTGATATGGATCTCGTCCACATCCGACATGCATTAGTGAGACAAGAGAATGGGCGCATTCTGATCTGCCCTATTGTGCTATAATAGGGAGCTTTGTATCCTAGGTGTGAAAGCAAAGCCAACTCGCCAGGACGGGAATGTCGCTACAGTATGAATGTTGTCTAATGCTGCCAGGTTTTCCAATTTCCTCTGCTGCTCCCTTGGTTCCCATAAATACCAGAAGCCAGTGCATTGCCCATCCTGGATCCTTTCCAGCACCCTGACCTTTCTGGCAAAATGTTGAAGCCCTTCCACTGCATCAACTGCAGGAGATATTGCTCCCCAGGGACAGGCAGCCGGAGAAGAGGAGGGTGTGAGCACTAGATGTGGTCACCTGCCAACAACAGTAGGGAAATTTCACCCTCTTTTACTGTGAACCTGGAAGACACTTGCAGACACAAGCTTCTTGATCCTGGAAAGAGTCCGGCCTCAGAAGTCCTTTATTTTTATCTCCCCCTTTAGATGTTTTAACTTATATGGAGGAGAATTTATCTCCAGTTGAAGCCCATTGAGTCCTGCTGCTGGGGCTTGAAATGCACTGTAATCGAGGTCTGATCTGAAATTATAGTTCTGTCTGTCTAGGTGCTTATATGGCCCTAATCACTGCAGAAACTTGGCTTGCCGATAAAGGAAATCCTTGCCCAGGCCATTATTTGTATTACTCTAGTGCCTAGGGACCCTTGTCATGGACCCATGTGTGAGGTACTGTACAAACTTCAGCATTTATCTGCACAGGATTTGCCCTGTGATCTTGATAAAGGTGTGAACTGGCTGCTGTATCTCAAGAGCACTTCTTTCTCCACTCCCCAGAGCTGTAGCTGCATTTGACAAGGAGGCTCATGTGGTTAATAGACCCCAGTGTCAGGGTAGAGGCACAAAAAGGCAGAGTGTTTATCTTGGCCATGGGACTAACTACCACTGTCAGGCCAAGCCCTTGTCTTGGCTAAGTTAGCAGCTTCAGAGTGGAAGAAGTGGGCTGTGGCCTGGGTTCTTCTTTCCAGAAAGATGTGACATTGCTTTGAAACTCATGGAGTGTTGCCTAGATATACCTGTTATTGATGCCTTGGAAATGTATCAGTAATGAAGACTGTGTAGCCAAGTCACCCGGGAGCACCTCAGGCACCACAGAGTAACAGGTGGGGCCGAGCGGGAGTTAGACAACGTAGTACAGATGAGGCACGTATGAAGTGAGAAGTGATGTGAGAAGTGAGAAGCTCCTCTTGGTTTTGAGAGTCGTGTTGATTTCGAGCCCTATGCCTATTCCTCTTGGCAAAGGGCCTGTCCCCAGTACCATTCGAACGAGGTCGTGGAGTAACAAGAAGCAGATGGAACTCTCATTCTTTATTGCTGAGGTTGGTCTAGCCAAGAAGTCAGTCACTGGGGAAATACAGAGATTAAGGTTTGAGAGGCTTACCCGGGAAACCAATGCAAGACACGAAATGTACCAGAATAACCAATTTCTGTCGTAACTCCATCCAAACAGTCTAAAGCCATATTCCCTCATTTCCCCCACAGAAATGCATTTCCACATTCAACCTGCCTGCATTTTTCCCCTATACATATATTTCCCTTTGTAATTCTTCCTGAAAACGAGGCATGGACTAACCGCAAAAGTTCCTTCATCCAAAACTAAGTAAGGCCAGATTTCCAAGGCCTCGACAACCACAGCTGAGGCCAGATTTTCAAAAGCGCTCAGCACCCAACATGCACCGAACCCTCTAAGCTCTTTGGTAAGCCTGGTCCCCCTAGTAGGAGCTGAGTCCTTCTGAAAATGCTGTCCTTAAAGCTCAAGCACTTGAAGTAGATTCTCCCTCCAGCTATCCAGCCACTGCTTCGCAGTCGATCCTGGTGGAACTGCCTTTGTGTTCAACAGGACAGTCTAGCCCATGGGAGCTGGACCGGTGCTCTCAGTTCATTTCACAGAAACCGCCCAAAAGCTGTCAGACAGGCATGACTTGCCATCACTCCCTTTCTCACCCAGATTTGAACTGTCTACATAGAGTTAAAATGTCTCTCTGTCCAATTGCTGAGCCAGGAAAACGAAGCCAGCCTCGTGTTCCCCGTGGCACAAACCACCACTGAAGAAAGACCCACATGCCATCACGTCCAGGATGGATGGGGAATGTGGGTCATTCATTTGCCTAAGATTTGTTAAGAATAGACTTAACGTATGGCAAGATGGGGCTTTATGGTCCTCTATGTCTTGCTCATGTCAAAACAAACAAAGTGGCTGTCCTATGGGGGGGACCATCAATCCATTATATGGGTATGTGTGGGTGTGGGGTGTCAGCCTTATTATACCTTGAAGAGCAAATTTGATGCTGTTGCTATGATTCATAATGCTATATATCTAATGACATGACTCTTCATCTAGAAAATAAACCTTCTGAGCCAGTTTCTCCTCTCATAAATCTCCCTCTGGCACTGAAGGGTGTAAACTAAGTAGCCTGACTCACAGGGAAGCAATACAATTTGGCTACTTTATAACGAAGGAGAAATTTTCTGAGGGCGAAGAGCAGCGTTAGGGTACTGGGGAGCGGTCAGCACATGCAGGATGAGCAGCCTGAGTGATGCATTGTGGGAAGGGCACTGTCAGGAGGTTGCCCTGCCGACGTGGAGGACGCAATCCTGTGAGGTGCTGAGCACCCTCAATTCCCACTGACTTGCCATTGCGCAGCACTTTGCCAGGATCAGGCCCTGAACCAGCACATCCGGGGTTAACTTTATGGTGCCATGGGCCTCCATTGGAAATTGTCCTCCGCTAAGACTCCGAGGTCAAGGAGAAAGAAGGGTTAACTTTGAGTGGAGGGGGGAAAACGATCTCTCCGTTACAGACACCAAAGCAATGAGGTAGCTGTGTCAAGGACCAGAAAGGGCAGACTTCGGGGGTATTATTCTCCAGTCACAGACACCCCGATGCCAGGACAGGGAGCAGAAAGGGAAAACAGTCTTCAGACAACAAAAGTTAGGGCTGGGTTAAAGGTATTTGGGCCCAAGCACAGCTGGGTTGGAAGATATACTCTGACCAAAGACTGCTCTATGGCAGATCTCGCCCCCTTCAGATGTGTCCCAACACTGCCATCTGCAAGTCGTCCTTTTTTGCCCTAAGAGTCCCTGTTTGGATTACAATGATTGCGGTTTCACCTGTGTCTATCTAAGAAGGCTCTGCGCAGCATCTCTTTCTTCCTTCCTTCTTTCCTATGCCCAGGAGAGAAAGAAAAAAAAAAGCCACCAGCCAAAAGCAAACGTCCCAGCTTGCAGAATAACAGAGAGCCCTGGAGCGTTACCGCCCTCTGAGGCTGAGCCCCTCCAGAAACCAGATAGCACCCCCAAAAGACACTCGTACCCAATGAGCCAGGCAGGCCCCACTAATCAAGGACTATGTCCCTGCAGGGCAGCAGAGAATTCCTGAAGGTTCCAGTGGGGTCCCAGAGAAGAAATAGGGGACTCCTGCGGGCTACAGCAGAACCCTCTGGGCATCCAGTGGTGCCAGGGACAGTGACAGTGCAGCAATGTCCCTTGAAGGCATCAGGAAACCCCTGAAGGTTACCATGGGGGCCCTAAAGGTTGACCTGGAGCCCCTGCGGGGCAAGGTGATGGCCCCAAAGAGAATCTGGAGCCCCCAGATTGTATAGTCGCGTCCTGGAGGCTGGGGATATCCTGCTTGCACCCTGCTTCAGGAACAGCTTTGACCTCTGCCACAGCCATCCTGTTTTTCCAAAGCACCTGACCTTTTCCCTGCCTCTGATTCCCCCTCCCTCCTCCGTGCGCACACACTCCCCAGCACATACACTTACTCGAAATTCCCGTTAAAAACAAGCAAAGCACAGCCCCGATGAACCCTGCCCCTCACTGCCAGCTGAGCCGGTCGCCTGGCCTCTCCCGGCTGGCTTTGACGTCAGCCGGCTGCTCCTCCATAAACAAATGTCAGCGAAATTGAATAGAGGCTGCTGTCGGGGCCGGGGGTCCAGTGTTACTCAGTGTAACTCTGTTACTGCACGTAGGTGCGCTTGGCCTAATGAGTGGAATTGAAGGATGCATCGATTGACTAACCTCATCTGTGTAAAGGTTGACACAAGACAGATCAGGGCTGTGTACCTGCAGGATCTAATTAAAGTGTATCAGGGGCAGGCCGGGCCCCGGGGCGGGTGGGAGGGAGACAGGGGGAGGGACGACACCAAGCATCATACTTACCGTAAACAACAAAAGAAACGAACTGTTGGACGTGGCTGAAGGGCATGAGCATGGTCAGCGAGATAGTAGGAGGGCTGTGTGGGGTGGGAGGAGGGGGTGTGGGGTGATAGTAGGGCAGTGCAGGTGCGGGGTGTAGGAGGGCGGTGTGGGGTGCAGAGTGGTAGGAGGGGGTGTGGGGTGTAGGTGGGAGGTGGTCGGTGTGGGGATGGGCAGTGTGGGGTGGGAGGAAGGTGGTGTGGGGCAGTGTCGCCATGCAGTGACCGCATGCGAGGAGTTTTCATTGCTTGGCAGGCCCTGCTGTGGCCCAGGTCCTCACCCTTGCGCCTCTCCTGGGCAGCCTGACACCGCTGTCTCTGCAGGCTCCTAGCCCGCGGGCGCCATGGGTGCTGATCTCACCAGCTGCTGGAAGCTATTTGCTGTGGGGTGGCTCAGGCGCTTTCTCTCTCTTCAGCTCTGCCTGGGGCTCCGCTCCCTGACACTGTCTGCACGGGGCCGCACTCACTGCAGCCCGCTCCCCGAGTCCCATGATGGCTGGGGACGTGAGGGGAGCCCGCACCCATGTGGGCCAGCAGGGTGCTGTAAACTGCACGTCTACCACAGGACATACATAGCATAACATGGAGCCGGAGGAGGAGTTCAAAGGCCAAGGATGATCTAATGTCTTTCCTTTCCCCCTTTCTCTCCTGGCCTGGATGGAGAGTACTCCCAGCTCCGGGTCCTCGGAACCCGCCCCCTGGGAATCCAACCTCTCTCTCTCAGCCTCCCTCATGCTTTTTTAAAATCCATTTTTCCTCTTTTTTAAAAGAAATCTCTGCTGTGCTATGGGCCCGTTTAGAAGGAATCATTCCAGTCAGCTATCTATTGGCATCATACCTATGTCAGCAGTACAGCACCCTACTTCCCCCCAATAAATGTAGGGGGGTCTGATGTATTTTTGCCTATGTCCTTTTCATTTCCATGAATTCATTTTCTCATTAGTTATAGCAAACCCTGTGGTTAATGCAGAGGTTGCGAGATTATTGGATAGTTGCAACATGAGACCATTCATTCTCATGCATCTGATCTGTCTGTCTGTCTGTCTATCCTAGACATTCTCTAATTGCCTAAAAATACCCTTTTCACTTCTAAGCTTTTACTTAAGATCTAAAGAATAATGATGTAATTTCTCTCTCTTTTACTCTCTTCCTGTTCCACTACCCCCCTCCCTTTTTTAATTTTTTTTTTTTGTTTGAATGGGAATATTTAATAAATGTCTTGAAGCAGAAATACTGCAGACATGGGTGACTCAAGGCGCCTTGTTAAAGGTGACTGTGTGTTTGGGGAAACTGACAAAATCCCGAACAATAGAGAGTGTGACGTATGGCTCTATTTATACCCTTTCTTTTTATAAATGGTTCCAGGGAGGCGTTTTTACTACCGTGTTGTGTTAAATACCAGATCTGCTGAAACCATCCCTGTCCTCCCCAAGGGGTGATTTCAGTCTTTAAGGTGTAACCCGATGGAGAGTCAGTTGTATCATGTGAGCCAGGCATCTGCAGTCTGGCACGCTCGGAGATTTGAAGGGGGTGAAATAGCGCTTCCTTAAGTAATGGGGTTTTGTCAAATAAGGGCTGGCTGGGGTGGGAAAGCCAGCAGAGCTGTTAGGTATAAAGGGGACACACCTCAGTGGTTTGGGGGACAAAATGTAGGGTGTCTAATAAATAGGAAAAGGAGTTGCAAAAGCTAACAGAAATAGATTTTAAAAAATAATTATAGTGAAATCAGGGTTTCATTACTGGAGTATTTCTGAGAGGCCCGGCGCTGTATAAACACATAGTGGGAGACAGCCCCTGTGCCAAAGAGCTTACTGGCTAAGTAGATAAGACAGACAAAGGATGGAAGGGCAACAGAGGTCAAGTGATGTAATGAAGGTTACACAGCAGGTTGGAGGGGCTCCCGGCTCCTTGGGAATAGAACCGCAGTTTCCTGAGACCCAGTCACAGATCAGAATCACGAGACCAAGATGCTGTTTTTTTCTGTAAGCATTCCCCTGCAGTAGTAACAACTCAGCTCCAACAGCATGGGGGTAGTGGTGAGAACCAGGCAGTGAAACTGACCTGTGGTGTGTCTGCCCTAAACTGAGTGAAGAGCAAAAGTAAACAATTATCAGCAACAGAGTCAAAGGAAATTAGATTTAACACCCCAAAAATTCATTTTTACTAATCTAGGGCCCTGCTCATGGGGTTCATAATGTGGTATCAGCCCTCTGAGATGGCAGCAACTGCAATGTGGAGTTCTCATCATGTTAACGACAGTGCATGTGGATTAATAATTTCCATCAGATGCACTCCCTAAAGTGTTTTTACAAACTCTTCTGGTTGTACAGACTAGGGTACCTAGTCCTGCAATCCTTACTCTTGTGAGTAATCCTTTCTCAAGCACCATTCACTTCAGTTAGACTGAATGTGTGAGTACAACATGCATGATGGTCTTTGGGTGCTCTTTATTCAGAAGTCACGCTACTCACCTTTGAAATGCAGTCAATTCTGGGGTGGAGCATAAGGGAAATTTAACAGTGCACAATAGCATAATCCATTGGTTAAAGCTGGAAGTAAAGAACAGTAGTACATACTGCTGAAACGTCAGGTGAGGTTGAGGGAGGCCAGACGTAATCACTCATATTGGAATTTGGCTTACCCCTGTCCTCCTGCAAAATGAGACCACGTGGGTCCTTTTACGTCTCACAAGACTCCCTTTGGGGTCAGTGCTGTACAGACACCTAGTGAGAGACAGGCCCTGCTGGAAGAAGCAGCCAGTCTAAACAGTTAAGACAGAATCATTATCCCCATTGTGCAGATAGGGGAACTAAAGCACAGAGAGACTAAATGACTTTCCCAAGGACACACATGAAGTCGGTGGCAGAGCTGGGAATTAAACCCAGGTCTTCTGAATCCCTTCGCATCCACAAGCCCCTCGTTCATCTTGGCCCAATATTGACACAGGTAATCTGGGCAGGTAATTGACGCAGGTAATATCTGGGCAGGGTGAAGACTAGGTGCTTGCTGATTTCACAGCTTTAAGCAGTCACTTTTTTTTTTTTTTTTTTTTTTTTTTTAAATAAAACTTTCCAGGCCTTCAGGGGAGCCCTCATGAGTTCATACTGGTGCTCGGGGAAAGGAGACGTCATTGAGGATTGGTGCAGGTGTGACCTCAATGCCTTCGATGAGAATGGACTCCCCAACTGCAGTCCTCTCCCTCAGCCTGTGTACGTATCTCGTGGTGAACGGCTGCCCGGTGTGGTGTGGGAAGTATGTGTGCTTGGCCCCCTTCTGATTAGCTCTTTGGGGTTACAGGTGCCTCCCTGCTCCTGTATTCAAGCCCAGGTCCCCAGGCCCTTCCATCTTGCTGTGTGACTAAGACCTTTCTGATATTCTGCTGCTGGCTGTGGCCCGCGGAGGTTTCTTTATTGTTTTTCAGCCCCTGATTAGCACAGCTTGTAGAATGGGATTTAAAACGGGGAAGGAACTGGAATTACAGTGCAATTCATTGTACCTTGTCAGAGCGAGGACAAATCAGGAGCAAACTGATGGGGAATTAGCTGAGACAGCAGGAAGAGAGACTGGCTCCCGCTCTCCACTAGGAAGAGACCATATCCTCAGATGACATTGATTTCCTATCCTGAGTTCAGCAAACACACTCGTACTCTCTGAGCCCGGTTGTTGATAGCCTGGCACCTTGTGTTGTCACTTACTACAGTCTAAAGGGGTGCAATTGTGATCTGGAGGATTTACACCTTTGCACTGGTGTAAATGATGAGACAAGGCACATGCCATGAAGAGTCAGACCCCCCCTCTCACCCTCACACATACACTCCCATCTCTCTCACACACACACACTCTCTAACTCACACTTTGTACATATTCATCCCTCGCTTTCTTTTGCTCACTCATACGCTCAGACTCTCGCTCACAAGCACTCATGCAAACACTCTTGGGCATGCACAATCTCACTCTGGCAGTCCTTCACTCCCATTCATGCACAGCCTGAGCTAGATTCTCTCTTCACTCACACCCAGTCCGCTGACTTCAGCTAGGTTTGCAGGATATACGCAGAGGGAAAGTTTGACCTTCTCGCTCTCCTTCTCTTTCACTCAGTCACCCACACTGCTGGATATCTGTTCTCCATAGAGTCACTGAGCCAAGCCTTCCCTGGCCTCTGATCTGAGATTTCAGGGAAGTAGTTATGAGGGTGTTAACTGAGAAGAGGGAGAGTCCTCCAGGTGGGATGGGTTGGGCCACCCTCAATTGGCAGTAAGTGCATAGCCCAGAGATGCTGATTCAGAAGGAGTCACGTGGCCAAGTCTCTTCAGGGAACAGGTGGAGGAAGGAACAGCATACAGCAGGATCTGACACCACCTGGCTGAAATTCAACTGAAAGTTTCCTTTCTTGTTTTTACCTCCCTCTCCTTCCTACTGTCCCCTTGTTTCTTGGGTTCTTATGTGTGTGTGCGTGCATGCATACATATGTATCTGAATGTGCAAGAGAGCCCATATGCATACCTTCCGTGTGTGGAAGGAGCTGCTTTAACAGGCTGGCTTTCCTCAGGGGGCAAGCTGATCTCCAGGAGTTCCGCCTTGTTTGTGCCCTGCCCAGGTTGCGATTATCCCCCAACGTAGAGCCCTCCAGCACCGTGGTCTCTCTGGAGTGGCTGGATGTCCAGCCTGCGATCGGGACAAAGGTCTCTGACTACATCCTTCAGCACAAGAAGGTTGATGAGTACACGGACACTGACCTCTACACAGGTAGGTGAGACCAGCTGGAGAGGACAAGGGGAAGATCCACAGCAATGTAACTGATTCTGTGCCCTAGATCCCTGACTGCAGAGGGGTATGAGCGCCGTCATTGGGATTTTGTCGGCTTTGAACAGAAGGGTACATAGCACAGATGCCATCTGGAGTGCAGTGTCAAAGCTCCTTCACTGGGAGTGACTGCTGAAGGCCTCTGTAGATTCTGCTACTTGGAGAAACTAGAGAAAAGTGTTAGGTAACTGCAAAGAGGTTATGTGCATTTCCAAAGTGCCCCCATTGTAGCAACGGGGCCGCCGACAAAACTGAGGCATCAACTAGGTCTGTGCAAAACTTCTCTAACAGCACCTGAAACTCACCTGGGTTTGGAGTTGAATTATAAACACAGAACTTGGACCCGGTCCCGTGAGGCTCGTGAATGGTTTGGCTGAGACTCAGACCGTGATTCAGGGGCCTGCAGGTCAAGGTGGAAGGATGTGAAACTTGTCGATGGGTCTGGATGAATAATTACTAATGATGTATTCTAAAAAAATATCACTGAAGGTGTTGAAACTGCTGCTCGAGCTCTGCTCACTGAGAAAACCAGGCAGAACTCAGTTCTTTACACTGCAGTTAGTGGAGGATCTGGGGTTCATTTAACCATGAAAGTGAAAAGTCAGGGCTCAATCAGCATTAACTGAAACAGAAAACAATGTGTTTGCAAACAGCCCCGTCCCCAAGAACGGGAAATGCCAGGTTCCACACAGTTCTGATTGAAACGCAGTGACGTGTGACAAGGCAATTCTGGCCTTAGCGCTGGAGACCTCCCTCAGCATTACAGATACTGCCTGTGACGTTCACTGCTCCCCGAACAGCCAGGGCTGGAGCGTCTGAGGATGGAGGGTAAAAAGCGTGTGAGAGTTTTTCTCTCTCTACATTGCCGGCTCTTTCTTTGGAACATTGTGTTGTGTCTCACAGTGGGCAGGTTGTTTATATTTGATTGTCCTGGTGTTATCCCCCTGTTCATCACTGTGCTGCCTGAATGCCTTCTAGAGGCTACACATGTCAGCGCTGTCGGGGGTTAGGCTCCACCGCTGTACGTATCACTAGACCAAGCTCTGTAGAAGTGCAAGGAGCCGGCCTGACAGGTCAGCATCACCCTGAAAAGTTACCAGCTAGACTGAGGCCTGCACAGATGTGCCCACAGCATCTGCACTGGTAAGCGTAGCCAGCTAGAGGCCAGCGGTTTCTGAGACCATTCCCTCACTTCTGCTCTCTCTGGCACAGGCTCAGTGCCCTGGGAATACTTTTGTGATCATGTAACACCTTGTTCCAGGTACTTACAAAAATGGCTCCACTTTCAACGCACCTTTGTATCCAAATGGGTAGGACAGGAGTTTGGGTGTGCCAAGCCGCAGGCTATACCCTGCTCAGGTTCCTCTCCAGAAAGCGTTTCCTTTACTGTTGTTGTATGACTCAGCAGAAGCTGTCCAGGCAGGGCAGGGTGCTGGCGCACACATCCTGGGGGGGCTAAAGTGACTCCGGCTGGCAATCGGCAGAAGGCTCCCGATCGTGATGGAAGGAGGATGAGAGTCACGGAAACCTGGGATTTTGAATGCGTGATGATTCCATCAGAAACGCTATCTCGCCATGATCATTCAGAACCCAATTCTGCTCTCAGCTATACAGGCACCATCCAGATTCATTTCCCTGGGAAATGCAGGTGAAAGCCGAATTTGGCTGGTAGTGGGGGTTTTATTCACTCTGTAATTTTCTGAGAACCTATGGGTCAAATTCTCTTCTGTTATAAATGAAGCTGCACCAGATTATACCAGCAGAGAATTTTGGTCCTATCTGTTCTTCCTGTCAGCTCTCTCTCTCAGGTATTTATACTGCCCCATAACTATAGTATCTGAGCTTCTGTGCTACAGAGGCTGGGTTTTCATTGCCAGAGGAAAGATCAGTGCATCCTTCCAAGGCCACTGATCACTTCCAGGAGCTTACACTACAAGCAGTCAGAATTGGGGCCCCACATTTGTTTACACCTCAGTCCTATCCCAAAGTAAGTTTCCCTTCCTCCCTGTCATTGACTTCCATTTCCAAAGCTACCCAATGCAGCTGCAGCTCCTGGGTTACGGTTCCAGTTTCCAAGCATGGCAGGTTTGTTCTTTATCTTGGATGGGCATCCACCAGTAATGGAAAAGGAAAATAACCCGCTAAAGGAAGCGTTGTGTTTTGGACTGAGATTCCAGATTGCTCACACGTTTGTCAGGTGAGGCCAGATGAGGGAGACACGGGCTTTCTCCTTTGATGTGGCTGGGTCTCTGTGTGGCAGCTGCAGTAGGAAATGCAGATTATTATTATTATTTTCTTTTCATGACTGCCATGTGTTAGACAGGTGAAGAAAACCACTCCCGAGAGCTGCGTGCCCCTCGCTCTGCTCCTGGGCATTTTGCTAATTCTGAACACCAAAAAACCAAAACAACAAACAGACTAAAAAAACCTATTTACATTAATAAAAAAAACAGAGAGAAAAGCCCAAAGTTCTCTCTTCTCTCAGTTGTTTAATATCCAAATGTTCCCTTCTTCTTTCTCAAACTCTCCAGCCCTGTGACGCTACTAATTTTGGATGCCCCTCACTGCCAGGAAAGGTTTGAGCGGGTCCTGAAAGAGGGCGTTGCCCGCCTGCCCCTCACCCCAGGCCCTCCAGACCTCTTCATCGGGCCCCCGCCCCGCAAACCCCCTGACCACCTCTCCCGCACACCCCGAGCTGGCTGCGGGACCTGCAGCCGGTGCGCTTCCGAACCGCATCAAGAGCACATCTCCACACACTCGTGCTCCACATGCTCCACTTCCTCGCCCTGGTGTCTTCCCTGGCACCAAGTGGTGGGACCTCTTACCACCTGTCGAGGGTGAGAGACCCTGGTAGGCCAGCCTGTATTCCACCTTGGTTCCACAGCCTGCTGGGGATATCGGCTGGCAGCTCCTTCACAGAGCTGTGAGCATGGGCGTGTACCTAGCACGTTTCACCTCCCATCCCGATGCCTGTCCCTTTTGCAGAGTGAGGGAGACCCTGGTGCACATCTACCTGGAGTGGGCCAGGTTGCATCCCCTATTCCGGCTCCTCCAGAACCTCCTCCTGAGGTTCTGGCTGCATTTCTCCCCACACCTCCTGATCTACGCACACCCCATCCGCGGCCCCACTAAGTTGCGGGACCTCCTCGTCAACCTCCTCCTCACCTTGGCCAAGGCGGCCATCTACAACACCAGGGAGATGAGCTTGGCCAAGGAGGTGCTCTGGGACAGTGGGGCCTCCTTTCGTTCCTCCGTCCGATTATGTCTCCTGACAGAATTCCTCTGGGCCGCATCCGCTGATTCTTTGGCTACCTTCGAGGAACAGTGGGTGCTATCCGGGGTTCTCTGCTCAGTGTCTCCATCAGGTTCTCTCCGTTTAGCCCTTTAACCTTCACGCCCGTCCCTGTTTTTTTCATTTGTTGTCCCCCGTAATTAATTGAGTCCAGGTTCAATGGCTCCTCCCCTTAGGGTGGCTTGCACCCGCCCACGCCTTGGAGCTCAAATAGTACTGTCAGGAAAGGGTTCAGCAGGCCCCTGGAAAGGCAGCCAATAGGAAGGAGCTGCATGGCAGCCAATCAGGGCCCAGGACACCAGTATATAAGGCACAACAAAGCAAAGCAAGGACAGTGCCTCTCAGGAGCTTGGAGGGGAAAGACTGGCAGTACCCTGGACAGAGCAGTGGCTGGTTGCTGGGAATCAACAGAGCCAAAGGACCTGAAGCAAGGGCGGGGAAGGTAATGGGACTGCAGGTAAGCGGCCCAGGGAAAGCTACGGAGGAGTTGGGGAGATGCAGTGAAAGGCTATCACACCTAGGGTCCCTGGGCTGGGACCCGGAGTAGTGGGCGGGCCCACATCCCTCCTGCAGCCCCTGATTGCCACAGGACTGCTGGCAGGATTGCAGTGGCCACTGTGGGAAGGGGCCTAGAACGGACTGCAGAATCCCTTGGAAGCGGGGAGCACAGACTATGACCCAAGTGAAGGGTCTGAGTCACGAGAGCGAGAGTCGAGAGGAGAGAGACACCAGACACCGCAGAAAGAGGCGTCTGCCCGGTTGAGGGCTGATTCCCCAGATAGCTAGCAGGAGGCGCCAAGGTGGGGAGTCGCACCATGCTGCAGATGCCTTGATTTTTGGATTTCCAACTGGAGACAGCAAGGGGCCTGATTTTTTCCAAGGTGCTGAGCATATGCAGCTCCCATTGACTCTGTTTGGATTTGTGGGTGTTCAGCTACTTGGAGAATGAGCCACTGGGTGTGTCTCCAGTTGAGGCTTGCTCGCTCGCGCGCTTTCTCATAGTGCTGCCCATCACCCCGATCTCTGAGTAATTTTCACATAAAATCAATAGCAAAAACCTAAAAAAGGAGCCCCTCTGGAAAATCTGTGCCTATTCCTTGGACAAGTTGAGGTTTACCCCATTTCTTCTGCTGTCAGTAGGGCGTCTGGCCACTCACCAGAGAGACAGCAGGGTTATTTTAGCAGCACAGCCATGCCGGCCGAAAACAGCTATGCTCTTGATGCTGCTGGAGTTTATTCCTGAGATCTCTAGGCCTTAAGAGTGGGAAGACCATCTGTATTTTTTGTAAAGAAAAATTAGAGTTATAACCTCATAGCACTGTGATTCCTGGCACTGCCCTCCGCTCGCCCTGTGCCAGCCCACCCTCTGGTTGCATGGCAGGCTTGCTCCTGTATGGCATCTGGCCCTCTGCCTCTCCCCCCAAGGCTCCAGCGTCTAATCTCGACAAAACCCTTGGCCTCCTGTTCTGCTGGCAAGTGGAAGACGAAGCCTTTTCCCAGAGTCAAAAATAATTGTATCCTCTTCTTCATCCAGGAGCTGGGTCAGGAGTCACCCCCCTCTCTCCTTGTCTCAATGTGCAGGACAGAGGTACTGGGGGCCTGAATGAGGGAAATGAAGGCCGCTCGGGGAATACCTGCCCACCCAGCCCCTTGGCTACATACGTTTTTAAAGGCTTATGACCAGTGTTTAGAAAAACACAGCCCTCAAAACAGCTGATGTTAACAGGACTGTACCTGAAGTGAACTTGTGTGCGAACCAAACCATACTTTCAGCACCATGCAGCTCTCCGTTGGGCAGCCAGAAAAGATCGAGCAATTACAGCCCAAACTGTTCATTAAAGTTTGTAGAAATTACTCACAACTCTATGTGCGTGACAGCTTTGTAGATGAGTGATTCTCTTTGTTTGAACATGAGACGCTCGGAGAGAGAGAGCGGGCACCCCTGTGTGTGCACGCACACTGGCTGGGCTGCTAGCAGATTACGTCATAGATGAAGCAGGCTCTGCACTTAAGAAAAAGAGAGAGAGAGAAAATGTGTTTTACAGAGCGAGGGACAAACCAAAATGTCTGTGAACATCTGGAACTAATATTAGGTTTGGAAAACATTTTCTGTTCCTCCAAAACTCCTCTGGAGGAGGCATTCTAAAGTTAAGAACCTCCGAAGGAGGAAGAAGAGGGGAACAAAGAGAACCCCATGCTAAGTGCTTTTCATTTCTTTCTTCTGGTTCCACTTCAGTCCCGATCCTCGTCTATTTCAGACTAGGGATCTTTGTTCATTGCTATTAGAATAGCTCATAAATGCCCCAACTGAGATGGGATCTCATTGATCCGGGTGCTAGAGAGACACATAATAAGGGACAGTCCCTGCCCCCAATGACTTGCAGTCTAACTAGGCCAAAGGGTGGGTGAAAGGAAGGACTCTTGTCCCCATTTTCAAGGCCAGTTTTATCCCCATCTGTTCCTGTGCTGTTACCTGTACGGTCACCCTGAGCTGCTTTTGAAGATTGATCCTATGCATAGTGATGTGCTGCAGGTCACACAGGCAGCCTTTGGCAGAGCCAGGAGCTGAACCCAGATCTCCAGGGTTTCAGTCCAGCACAAGACCATCCTTCCTCCTAATCCCTGTATAACATGTGCATCGTGGCAATACCTGGAGGCCTTAGTCAGGATCAGAGCCCTGTTTATACTGGACACTGGGCAAGCACGTGGGATCAGCATTCCCTTCCCTCCAGAGTTTAGAATCTAAAAAGGAGTGAAGGGTGTAATTGCCTCCATGCCTGTGCTCAGTTCAGTCCCACCTAACCCCTCAATCGAGGGCAGAAATGGCAGCCCTCTATAGGGGTGAATTTCACCGTGAGGAAGGTTCTCCTTGCACTCCCAACCTCAGTTCAGAGATGTAGGGGCAGG
This sequence comes from Emydura macquarii macquarii, assembly GCF_026122565.2. Lineage (NCBI taxonomy): Eukaryota > Metazoa > Chordata > Testudines > Chelidae > Emydura > Emydura macquarii. Next base: position 15,014,063 of record NW_027130828.1, read on the forward strand.
AGACCAGTGGGCTGGCTTGGGTTTGTAAATGGCCCTAGTGCTCATGGAGGGTGTCAGGCTGGCTGCCCTGGAGAGTGACGTGAGTCCTCTGATTCTCTGCGTAATGGGTACAGCCTGGGCAGCGTTGAGATAGCCCTGCCCCTTATCCCAAACAGAGCAAATTCTTCTAGGGATGAGGGGAGTCCGGCCTCCAGGCCGATCCAGTGCTGAGATGGCTAACCAGGGGGCCTTCTTTCATATCTTGTGCAGGCCATAAACAGCCAAAAGACGGTACCAGCCTTCAGTCCCAATTTCTCACATCTCTCTCCTTGATGGAAGCTCTGTAGCCTGTCTGAATTGGGTACAGAAGCCTGACCTGCGAGTAGCAGCCTCCAATCTGCCGTGTGCAAAGAGTACCTGACAGTCCCTGTTGCCCTGAGCCAGATAGTTCAATCCAGTGAGCTAGGTGAAAGGGTCCAGAGCCCACTGGTAGTCATCTGAGCCATCCACGGTACATCCACACAGCAAAAAACAAACAAAAAAACCCCCCCATGGCAGCGAGTCTCAGAGCCCAAGTCAACTGCCTTGGGTTTGCGGTGTGGGGCTAAAAATAGCTGTAGAGACATTAGAACTTGGGCTTTCTAACCTGGAGAAGGCAGAGGATCTCGGAGCCTTGGCTCGAGCCCAAGTCTGAACGTCTACACTGCCATTTTTAGCCCTGCAGCGTGAGTCTCATGAAACTGCTTTTTTTTTTTGCTGTTGGAGATGTACCTCCAGACTCTTTGATTCGGGAGCTTGTTTTTACCTGGGCGAGTGGACTCGCCAGATCCTGTCTCCATCTTCCACATCAGGCTAGAACACTGTGGCAGCCTGGGGAATGCCCACATGATGCCCCATCCCAGTCTGAAGAACCATAAATAAAGATCCCTCTTGTGCTGGGGAACCCTGATGTTACCTGCCCAGTTAGAGCAGTTTCCTACCTGCATATTGTTGTTTGTATCACAGTAGCACGTAGGAGCTCCAGAACCCATTGTGCTAGGTGCTGCACAAAACACAGAACAAAAAGATGGCGACAGATTGGAAACTTTTGGATTCATTTTAAATTGGTACGGATGGATGAGTCCTTCTAAAATCCACCCTTCCTGCCGCTGAAACCGCTATCCCGCTGTCGGATTTTGTACCTGCTTGGTAGTTCATACATCTCCCCTCAAAATCAGCACCTTCTGCTCCATGAAACTGCTGCCTCAGGTCAGCCTGTCTGTGACTGCGGGCTTCTCTCCCTGTAGCTGCTTTCCCGGCATCAGTCCTCAGTGACTTGTCTGTTTTAGAAACAGGCTGTTCAGTGCTGATGCGTCCAGGACTCTGTGGTAGCATAGCTTCGCTGCGTGACACCGCTCCATGCCAAGTAACTGCAGCCCCTGGAAGGACGAGTTCAGCACTGGGTTCCCCTCAGAGGAGGAGAAAGGAACAACCTGCTAAACTCTTTGGCTGTAGGCTCCCTGCCTGACACACGGGTCAGAGAGAAGAAAAGCTTCCTTGTAAACCAGGCCCTGTTGAGAAATAAAGGGGATGATTAAATGGAACGTCATTAATCCCATCTCCTGTTCACCTCATCAGGGGGAGGATGGTTGGGTGGATTTTTTTTAGGGCTTCAGATAAAAATAGCCACATTAGTAGAGGGTTTAAAAATAAAGTAACTAAATGTACTTGTGAGGCTGGCAGACCAGGTGCTGGCTCATGCTAAGATCCCCATGTCTGCACTCAACACTGACGAACGCAGAGCTGGAACCGGTCCGGCTCACCTGTGTGTTCGTATTGTTAAAACAGGTATTCGAATGACAAGAGTGTGTCTAGTGTTTAGACCAGTGGTTCTCAACCTGCAGCCCGGTCAGCACACAGCTGTGGCCCGCGTGCCAGCCTCAGGGGCATGCAGGTAGTACATCTACTGTATGGATGCGGCCCACGTAACACGTAGAGAGCCACATATGCGGCCCACAATGGTAAACAGGTTGGGAACCGCGGGTTTATACTGTGTGGAATGCTTGTGACTTCCTGCCTGCACTAATCTCACTCATCCCCTCTGTATCCCATTTGGTAAGGTAATGTCTGAGTGTTTGCATTGGAAGCTTCTGTACCTGTAAATCACCAGGCAGGAGAGAAACATTAACTCGTGTGCAGTGCTAGTGCCAACACAAGGTGTGATGTCCATCCTGACAAGGAAGACCCATCGACATCAGATGGTCTGCAGTGGAATATTAGAAGGGAACAAAGACTTTGTTGTTTACTCTTCCCCCCACCCCCGACCTATGAAGATGGGACTTGCAGGTTAATTCCTCCCATGAGCTGAGTTTGGAACTCGAAGCGGGGAAGGGAATAAAAAACCCCTAACCAGGAGGAACTGTATTTTTATGCTGCTTGAAGACTGGGGGGTAAAGATCACTAGGCATAAGCAAAAGATCTTTAGGCTGCTCTTGAGTCACTCCAGGACAGCTGGACAGTGTTTCAGGCCAAAGAGTGGGGATTGCTATTCTGTTGCTGTTGTGTTGGGATGTGGGAGTCGTTGTTGTCTTGCTGTGTGTTGGCAGGCATGGGAGTCATTGAATTGCTGTGCGTTGGCATTGTTGTTGCATTGGTGGGCGTGGGTGTAGTTGCGTTGCTATGTGTTGGCTGGTGTGAGTGTTATTGCATTGCTGTGCATTGGCAGACGAGGGTGTCATTGCATTGCTGTGCATTGGCAGGTGTGGGGGTTGTTGCTTTACTATGCATTGGTGGGCATGGGAGGAGTTGTTGCATTGCTGCGTGCTGGCAGGCGTGAGGGGTTGTTGCTTTGCTAAATGTTTGTGGGCTAGGGGGTTGTTGTGTTGGTAGGTGTGGGAGTCATTGTTGTGTTACTGTGTGCTGGCGGGCGTGGGTGTCATGCTATTGTGTGCTGGCGGGCGTGGGTGTCGTTGTGTCCTTGCGTTGGCAGGCGTGGGAGTTGTTGTGTGACTGTGTGCTGGTGGGCGTGGGTGTTGTGCTACTGTGCGTTGGCAGGCGTAGGGGTTGTTGTTGTGTGACTGTGTGCTGGCGGGCGTGGGTGTCGTTGTGTCACTGTGCGTTGGCAGGCGTGGGGGTTGTTGTTGCGTGACTGTGTGCTGATAGGCATTCATTCAGGTCATACCTTCCTGAGCAGCTTGATTTTGGCTCCCGCCCTCACCTCTGAGTGTCTCACTATTGCCAACAATAATCTGTGCATCCTCACAGCCGTGCCCAGTGTTTGCTAACTGGGACTCCCACTGTGTCAACATCCAGCAAATAGTGCCCTCCCCCAGCATGAGCTTCCTCACAGCAGTGTGCCGTGCCCTTGCCAGGTAGTATCCAGCTGTGTGAGCTTCCTCACAGCAGCGTCGTGCCAACAAACAGGAAACCATTGAGTAGCTCCCACCTAACAAAGAGCAGAGGCTCCTGCTGACAATAGACTCTCCCTCCCTTGACTGGGAGCTTCCTCGCAGCACAGGTGTATCTACAGTGCAATAAAACACCCAGGGCTGGCACATCTCAGCTCTCTGGAGTCCGTGAGACTTGGGCTGTGAGGATATAAAACTGCAGTGATTTCGGGAACATCTACACTGCAAACGTACAGCCCTGCAGTGTGAGCTAGCTGATATGGGCCAGCTCTGAGTGTTTTATTGCCGTGTAGAAATACCTTACATGTCCTGGAGCATAAGCCCAGCAGATCATAAGCAGGAAACTCCTACTTCTGCATCATCACCTCTGGGCAATCTTAACACTAGGACCAGTCCCCTTTCTGGAAGCTAGGTGGAGATCCCCCAATCCTGGGGCTGTCTGAATCCACTGTCTCTCCAGCTCTGGACTCTGTGATTGGGTTAAGTTTGACCTACGTGCCTCAGTCCAGCTCATAAATTTGGGTTCTGGGTTCTGTGATCTAATCTGCTAATTAAAAATCACACAGGTTCCATTAAATCAGATAGAGCTTGTCCTTGAAGCACCTTGAAGTGCTGAATAAATAGAGGCTGAGGGCGCTTACGTTGTTTTATTTCTCTCTAGCTGCTTTTTTCCCCTTTTTAAGTACAGATGAGCTCATCCCTGGAGGCAGGAGGGAGGGTTTGTCAGTATCAGTGTCAGTGTAAGGAACAGGAACGGCAGCAGGAGCAGATTGAATATGTGGGCAGCGTGCCAAAGCCGAATGGCACAAACCTCCTGTCATGCTCATGTGGATCCAGAGGAAGCTGTGTCAAGCTAAGGCAGAACAAATGGGGCCACTACAGAAAAGAGCTTCCCTTTTGCACAGTGATCATCCCCCAGCGAAGCTTAATAGCCCTTCTACAGCAGTCACAGATGCAGAGTCCTCGGACATCAGAAAGGGGTGATGAGAGGGGTCTGGTGCACGGACACTCACATAAGATGGGTAATGATGCCTTGTGCTTCCATAGTTCCATATGAGGAGAGGTTAAAAAAATGAGGACTGTTCAGTTTAGAAAAGAGACACCAATGGGGGGATATGAAAGAGGTCTATAGAATCATTAATTTTGTGGAGAAAGTGACTAGGGAAGTGTTGTTTATTCCTTCACATAACACAAGAACTAGAGGTCACCGGATGAAATTAACAGGTTTAAAACAGGTGAGGTTTAAAACAATCAGAAGGAAGTACTTCTTCATACAGAACTCATTGAACTGTAGAACTCATTGCCAGGGAATGTTCTGAAGGCCAAAAGTATAACTGGGTTCAAAAAAGAATTAAGTAAGTTCATGGAGGATAGGTCCATCAATGGCTATTAGCCAAGATGGTCAGGGATGCAACCCCATGTTCTGGTTGTCCCTAAACCTCCAAGTGCTAGAAGCTGGGGCTGGATGAAAGGGGATGTATCACTCAAAATTGCCCTGTTCTGTCCATTCCCTCTGATGGGCTAGATGAATCATTGGTCTGACTCAATATGGCCATTCTTATGTTCTTACGTGCCATGGGAAGAGCTCAAAGCCCTTTACAGACATTCATAAATCTATCCTCATAATTGGGAGGTAGGGAAATATTATACCCATTTTACAGATGGGAACTTGAGGTAAGGTAAGCTTGCCTGTGTGATAGATGGTCCCTTACAGCAAAAATTGCAATATTCAAGTTACTCCTAGTTCCAAAGGACCAGTCACTTACCCTAGGTCAATTGCACCCTAGATCTTACACCAAAGACAATACTCATAGCCAGTCCTACAATAAATTAATTAAAGATTTATTAATTAAGTAAATAAATTAGAGCTATTTACACAATTAAAGCAGATAAACATACCCACAAATGAGTTACAGTCTTAGGTTCCAAAAGGTATTTGAAGCTTCTGTACTATGCAAGCTCTATATGTCCTCCAGGACTAGCCCAGGCTAAGCAGCTGGGGATCATTTACTTATGCTTAGAAATCTTACCCTCCCAAAGTCCAAGTAGCAAAGTGATACAGTTTCTTCTTGTAGAGACTTTTATTTCCTTCCCCCTGAGTTCAAGTGGATGGGACGAGTCCACATGCACATCTCTTCATGAGTGTGTGTGGGGGGAACAATTAACACAGTCTTTTGTCCTCTGATGTTCTATGATGGTTTGTCTGGTGTCTATGGGCCACCTTTTGTTGAGCAGGAGATAACACCTCCTGTGGTAAACTAATCTTTCACATTTGGTAACGATTCACTCCTGATCAATGGTTTTACCGTTTCAGAGCAATCACTTTTACAGTTACAGAGCAAACATGTGAATATTCCCTTATGACACGGGATAGAGATATTATAAGTGAGACTGACGCACACAGCAACTCACAAGCATTTCATAAAGTCTAAACACATTTTTAGAACCCTAATGCCTATTTTACCAATTCTAACACACAGGGGAGCCAGACCGGATCCCAGTTCTGCATTTGTCAGCATCCGGTTGAAGTGTAGGGGTCTTGGCATGAGCTGGCACCTGTTCTGCCAGCTCACACAGGCCCTCATCAATATTCATGGTATGAAGATGTTGAGGAAGGCTCCCGGCTCCACACAGAGGGTCAGTTCACCCCTGGTCTGCACCAAATTAAAGCCTGCTAGAGGGCCGTAACTAGCCCTATAACAAGCAACGCCCAGGCAGTGATGATGTAGGGAGAAGAATTTGGGGTCCTTCCCTTGGAGACTTGTGCTACATCAAGTGCAGTCCCCTGCATTCAGGAGATGTTTAAAGTCTTTTGAAACAAAGCCGCTCGATTGTGGTTTAAAGCCACATCCAAGGCTGCAGGGCGGTGAGCAGGAGTTCCAAGGGAAGTGCTGGCTGCATCAACCTAAATTCCTCAGGGGGAGGAAGGCAGAGAAGCAGCTCTGCTGCCGCAAGAGAGAGTACAGCATGCCCTGCCATTGGTGCCTTCCCAGCTCTGCTGGCTGGTGCCACCTTGCCCCTGCCAGCCTCTCTGGCTCTCGTGGTAGAGCCGGCTGTGCACAGTGTATGTCATCTCCAGCTGCGCAGAGCTGGTGCTCAGGTGCAGATAAACGGAGGAGGCTCCTGGGGCACTAGCTCAGGGCCATCCACAATCTTAATCAAACAGTTTATGCCAAAAAAAAAATAAAACCTGGCAATTCTGTACTAAAAACAGGCTGGCTACAGGCTCTCCATGGATCGATGGATTAGATTTGTTCTAAATTTACCTGCTGCTAACGTCCTCCGGTGACCCTTTGTCCTCTTGTGGCTGCCATAGACATTTTTTCCCTTAACACTGGTAGGAGAGTGTGTGGGCTTTTGTGTCATCAAGCCTGCAAAGGGGATATTCCTTAGCATGTGCAATAAAGACTCCAAGTCCCTCTGCACTGATGCAGGTATGTGTGTATAACAGCCCTGCCTGTGCAGCTGGGAGGAATTACCGAGCATCAAGTGAAGTTTACAGCTGTTTTTTGCCTTACTGCGGCAGGCCTGTAAGGTGCGTTGGAAATTGCCCACTCCTGCTAAGGAGATATGCTTTCAATATCCTAGCGCCCCGTTATTATTTTTATTAAGGTAACACTTAGAGGTCTCAAATAAGACTGGGGCTCAGTTGTGCTAAGCATTGTACACAGCATAGTAAGAGACAGCCTCTGCCCTAAAGAACTTGCAACCCAAATAGACAAGACAGAGTGAAGGGGGCTTGGGGACAGAGGGGGCATTGGACCTGTCCAAGGTCACACAGCAAGTCAGTGACAGAGCTGGGAATAGAATCCTCAGGCCAGAACTAAGAGGTCCTTATTTTAACCAGGGTCAATCCAGCCCTCTTTTGTGCTGACAGAGCCCAGCTGACGTCAGCCGGTTTGTGACTAGGAGAAGAACCTGGCTCCTTGATTGAAGGTGGCATGTGGGCAGTAGACCGGGACTGGTTAGGATTATTTGAAGAGGGTGAGGTCACAGCTGTGTAGGAAACTTTTGGCAGAAAGTACGTGTTGGAGCATTCAAAAATCACCTCTCTTGTAGAGTGCCATGTCCTACAAGGAGGCATCCATTGAAAAACACTGATTCTTGTAAAGAAAGGAGTTTGCCTTCATGCTGGATGTGTTGAATTGGAAAGTTTCCTATTTGGTCGGCTCGCAAGTTACATTTTCACTTGTGATTTTGGCAGGATATGACTTTAATCTGATTTACTGCAGTTTTATTATGCTCGTTGTGAATCATTTTAAAACATCTTGATTGCCTTGGCTATGTAAATGTAGATATGGTGACCACCATTTTCCAGCAGCACATCCCCTGCATGAATGCTGTGCAGCTGATATTATATGAACAGCCATTTATAGACATGAAGGAATACAAATTTAGCCAGAGCAAACTCAGTGAAGGTCACAAGGGGGTTAGTGGTTTGTCTCTATTGCCCAGATTTCCATAAAACAGTTGCCTGAAGCTAAGTTCCTAGCTCCTTACTATACCAGAGTTCTGATTTCTAAAAGTGCTGAGTGCCCAGCATGCTCCTCTGTGCCTCAGTTTCCCCATCTGTGGCATAGGGGTAATGATACTGACCCGCTTTGTAAAGTGTTTTGAGATCTATGGCTCTATCGATATCTATTTATCTCTCTCTCTTCATTCTTTGTGTGTTTGTGTGTATGCTAACTATTCGTAATTTAGGTGCTACTTTTTTTTTTACAGTCTTGGCCTGTAATCACAGCTGTGTGAAGCTCAGTCTCCTGGCTGCTTTTTGCCAATGGACTGGAGTCTTTTTTTCTGGTTAAGAATGGAAGAAAATACTCTTGGGCTTTATTGGTTTTAAGAAGATGGTTTGTATGGTGCACTAAGCTTCGGCTTGTCTTCCTTATCATGGTGCTGTTGGAGGGCTTCTCTCAGATCAAAGCCTACCATAGGTGACAAAATCTGATGTCTACGAGGTTTAGACTTCATAGTCCAGGAGTTATATGCAACTGTTTCATGGAGACTCTGGGTTTCACAACCTCTCTTAGGAAGTCTTAGAATATCACTGGGGTAGAGGAAGATTGGATGACTCTGGGGAATTGGTGATGGAATATCGAGCCTTCGACCTCAGGTCAGTACTGAGCAAATGTTACCATCTGCCAACTTTTTGTTGGCTTACGTGAAATAGGCCTCAGTCGGCTTCCTAGTCATCAGGCATGCACATAAGAAAAAACACCATCCTAGTGAGCACCGACTGGCACCCTTGAAGAAGGTCTCAGTGGAGAGGCCAAGAACTGAAGTGGAATGGCACCTGAACTACCTTTCTCCAACAGAAAGCATGCCTGGGTTAGGGTTTGTAAGTTAGCACTGCTGCAGCCTCCGTTGTGTTCGTTGCGTGAAGAAATAGAAGACTTCAGTTCCCAGGGCACCTTTCCTTAGCACTAATCCACTTAGCTGTTGGCTTGTTTAAAACACAAAAACAAAAACAAAGAAAGAGAAGCCTTTGAAGAGAAGGTCAAATTTTTGGAAGAAGCTTTCTGGGAGGTGTTGTGCAATAATACCTAGCAAGTAGTTAATTCTGGGCGTTGCATTCATTTGGAGAGCACTGGTTTTTCTCCCACTGGGATAGCTGTAGTTGTTTCCACCTATCAATGTCATTTTTGTATCCTGGAAAGCAAGAGGGAGGAGGAGATTGTTGGCCAATGTTGAACCAGATGCCTCAGTATTTCATTGAGTCACGTTTCCGCAGGGCAGTTCCAGTTCATTATCCGGGATTAGGGCATTGCCTCCAATCCTCCCAAATGATTCTGTAGGTTGAGAAGTAGGAAAATCCATCAATAAACTTCTAAAATAGGGAACTGGGAAGTGTGCTGAATAGGAGAGAGCCAAGAGTACGTCATCCACTTTAAGGTCACAATGTTAATTGAAGGCGTTGTGTTGTCTGTTCAGACTGCACTGGCTCTTACTCAAGACAAGGATAAAGGGTAAAATGACAGCCACAGGTTGCTCCCTCGTAGCTGAAACAGCTCTGAACTTATTACAGTGGAGGTTAATAAGGCCACGCATGGCTTTTGTCCAGGTATATAAAACCTTCCCCTAGAACAAAGGCTCTCTCACGGCCCAGAGTCGATCCTGCCAAATCATCAAGAGTGAAGGCTGCTCATGGAGTTTGAACTCATTATAGCATATGAATGCCAGTCACTGATCATCTATATAAAAGCCTTTATGGACCGGTCTTTATGGAAGGACACTGTTCTCAACAATAAAATGATATGGTTGGAATTTGGAGAAGGACTCAGGAACCACAAGTGGGGCCAGATTTTCGCATTAGCTCACCTCCCATTTAGGCCCCCAAAGATGTGCCCCCCAGTTTCAAAAGAGCTACATTCATTGGGTGCACGTTGGGAGCTTGGCTCCTATGAAAATCTGACCCCACTGAACTCTTGGAAATGCAGCCCTGAGCTCTTTAGAAAACCCGGCCCTCAATGCACAATCAGGGGCATTGCGGCCCCAATCCAGCAAAGAACTCAAGCATGTGAATAACTTTAAACAGATGAGTTGTCCCTTTGGAGTCAACCGTGCTACTCATTTGCTTGACGGTATGCACGTGCTGAACTGCTTTGCTGGACTGAGGCCACGGTGAGGATTGGACACGTTCCTTGGAAGCATCTGGTCTTAGCCACTGCTGGAGGAATGATGCTGAAGTCAGTGGATCTCTGGTACTAGGGTTATTCTCATCTTCTTGCTTTAGAGTCTGTTGCAGTGCTGTTGGGCATGCCTTGGATGATTTCCAGTGACAAGAAAAGAATGCATCAGAAAGGAAAGTACCTGACCCCTGTTCACCTCCCTGGCAATGTTCTGAGGCTCTAAAAAGCTGCCACAGCCTGGAGAAGAATTTCCTTGGCACAGAAATTGCCGAGAGCTGGCATGCATTGACTGACCTCTGAGCCTCCAGCATAGGAAGCATGCTGGGGACATAGCCAGAGGTAGAAAGGGGAGTAGCCATAGTGTTGAGTGTTACAGCCCCCCTGGGCTGTGGACCTGTCCATTGGCAGCTGTAGCGAGACCACCGTAGTAAAGCAAAGTAGCCCTCGGGGCTGCTCTAATGTGCACCAGGGACTGCTCTGGCCCTCGGGCACGGACAGGCTATAGGTGGTGCAAAGCTGGCTTAAAGTCCCCTTTGCCCCTGCTCCTCCTGAGCTGTGCCTGTGTGCTGCACCTGCCAAGGAGCAGAACACAACATTCCACCCCCCGCCCCAGTTTACCAAGACCGTGCGCCATTCCCTCCTTGAACCGCGGCTCCACGCAGTGCCCTGCATCTGCCCTCTACATCGCTTTTGGTTGGGGGGAGGGGGCATTGAGTAGGGAGAGTTAGCGGTACTTGCCAATTAAAATAGGCTGCTCCTCCGTCACATTTCACATGATACAGGAACAGGAGAGATCCCCCCACTCCCCTGTGACCCCTCCCCAGTTTGTTCAGCTTGCTGTGGAGGAAGATCTGGTTCTTGCAAGGGGGCTACATCACATTTCATGCTGTTTAGACAGGCTAAACCTTAATTGGGTGACTGAGTCCATGTGCTTTCCCAGATATTAATCTGGGAACCCTGGGGGGCGGTCAGATTAGGTTATGGAGACATAATAGGAAGTACTGCTGGGGCCAGTTTGGGTTATGGGGGATGAATGGATATTCTGTAGCATTCCCCTGGTGCCTTTTCCGGTCAGGGGGCCTGCACTGTGCGGTCAGGGAGGGGTCTTTCCACAAAATCAATATGGCTTTGACCTTTGCTGGGAGAACCTCTCCCCGAGCCTGTGCAGCTCATATAACTATACCCTGCCAGTGATGTAACCGTGATATTTGCCTTGGGACTGCCTCGCTCCCCTCCATTTGTTGCAGAGGAGAGGATTGCCTGGCTTTCTATTTCAAATGGGCGCCCCATCACTAGCACCCCTTTGATAGAGAATACCCAAAGGCCCCCTGTACTCAGACAGCATTGCTCAGACAGAGAAGGCTATGAAAACGGCCTCTTGCAAACGAGCCCCTCTCTTGCCCAGTTCCTCCCAGCTGGGGCAGGTTTGTGTGCTCCATATGGGTTGGCAAGCACAGGGATGAAAGGAAGGAGTATATTTCTCTTTCGGAGGAACAAGCATCTCTCTGCCCACAAATCTCCATTTTACCAACCCATAGGTATATGCTTCCAGGCCCTGATTCGGAACAGCATTTAAGCACCTACTTAAGTCCCTCTGTGATGGGTTGCTCACCCCACACCAGCCCCTGAAGGGGTTAAGGTGGGTAGGAGGGCCAATTAACCACCTAGTCTGCACCTGGAGGAGGAGCCAGAGAGCAGTGAGGACTCATTAAAGGATGAAGCTCAGCTGGACAGGAACAGGCACCACTGACTAGTATGAAGGCAGGTAGCTGGAGGCAGAGAGGGGCTGCAGACAGTTCTGCAGTCACTCTCTCTGAGGCTAGGGAGAGCAGGAGGCTTGTCTCAGAAGGCAGGGTGGGCGGAGAAGGAGCTGGAGCCTGATAGAGGCAACCTAGGAAGCAGTCCAGGGAAACAGCAGCAAGTTGTCGGACAGCACAGACCTTAGCCACTGACTGTAGAGTCCCTGGGCTGGAACCCAAGGAAAGGGGGAGGCATCTGGGATGTGTTCTATACTCCTCGGCCAGGATGTTCTTAGCATAACCTCGGAGTGTGTTTGGGGTGACGTTAAAGTAAAAAAAAGCTTTTACCGCCCCCCCATTAGTGATCACCATTTTAACCCTCACTTGTGAGTTACCTATGGGCCTGATGCAAAGCTCACTGGAGTCAATGGCTCTCTTTCCACTGACTTTAACAGGAGTTGGATCTGGCCCTGTATTCTTCCCTGCCACCTGCTCTCACCCCTACTCAAGAAACTATAGTGGACTCAGAGTGTTTCAAAGAAAAGAGTGGACTAGTGTCTCCCCCTGCCCCCCCCCCCCCATATACCACATACCTGCACTAGCTTTGATCAAACTAGTGCTCTCCAAATAGAAGTGCAGCCACAGCAGCATGAGTGACGGGATGAGCTAGCTGCCCCGTATATGTGCCTGGGGTTTCAGACAGGATCATACTCAGGGTGACTAGCCCCTCCTGCGGCTGCAGCCCCACGTCTGTTTTTAGCACATCCATTTGATCAGAGCTAGCACGGCATGTCTACCTGAGCTGGGAATTACAACTCCAGATACAGTGTAGACATACCATAAATAAGATGTGCTAGCTAAACCTGCCCTAAACGCTGCCTTTTCCCTAGTATAGATGTACAGGGAGACCCTTAACTTACAGTTGTACCCTAGCTCTCTTGCCAAGGCCTGAACGCCCCTTGTCTGTTGTTTTAATGCATTTTGTGCTGGGAGATAAAACAGGGGTAGAAAATACACATGGAACCTTCCCCAACACACACAAAATCCCCTCCTCTATCCCCCAAGAGCCTTTGAAGTGAGATTTTGGGTGAGAAGGGAGAATTAAAATAAACTATTAATAATTAGTCATAATAAAGACAAGGGAGAAGGGACAGGCAGAGGGGGCATCATATAGGGAGTGAGGAAACACAGCAGGTTGATTTAGGTGCTTTTCTGTGGGAGTTGGCCCCCATTAAAAGCTGTTGACTTGAAAGTGTGTGAAGCGGAATCTATGTTCCGACCGCCCAGGAGCAGAGCCCCTGTCTGGGAGGAGAGAGATGAAGAGGAGCTGGCACACGCTGTGTAGTAGTGCAGCCGGCTGTCCTCTCCCCCAGCTTGTTCTGATTGCAATCTCAGGCGCCTGGCTGAAGAATGGCCATTCTTGGGATTTTGTTGCTGTTGCATCCAATTGTCTTGTGCTCGCCTTCTCCAGATCTCTCTTGAGCGGGGGAGGCAAGGGGATATTAGGACAGTGGTGTGGGGTTTAGTGCGGATAAAAGTGCACCGTGCTCCTGACCTGCAGCCCCCTCCTATTCCAGCCCTGAAACCCGGCTGTGTCCATGCTTCTTCTTCCAGACCTTCATCCTCCCTGCTATTCTAGTCCTGGGCTTTCCACACCAAGCTCTGCCCATGCTGCTAGGGACACCCTCTCCTCCCCACAGCTCAGCTGCAGCACTTCATCCATGACAAGCAGCAGCTGCTGCAGTACAGATCCAAAGTTTCACCTGGGGAGCAGGTATTAGGAAGAAAGAGAGTCAAAGGGGAGTCTGCTTCAATGAACCTCCACCCCCACAGATTCCTACACTCGCTAAGAGCCTTTACTTCTCCATCCATTTGTTAAAGCGTCCCTTTACATCATCTCGGACTCAGCCACACCCAAAAGGCTATTGCTTCTCTTTTTTCTTTTTCTTTTCTTCTCTTTGAGCTTTTTGTTACAGCAAAGTTACAATAAAATGTTGACATTCTACATTGTGTGTTACTTGCTTAGGATCAGTAAAATTCAAAGAACCTGGCTAAAGATTCTGGCTGCCTGGCTGAAATTTTAGGAATGAATAGCCCGGAAAAGGTCAAAACAAATTGTTGTCAGCTACATAAATTTAAATGGGTAAAGGAACATTTCAAATTGTTAGGGATAAATATTGTGGAGAAACGTACTAAAAGACTTGGAGGAATGGAACAAATATGAAATGTCTTGGCTGGCTAGGGTAGCCTTGGTAAAGACATATGCCCTCCCAAAGTTGTTATTTTTGTTTCAGTGCATCCCTGTTGATAACCCTGACATGACATTAAAAGCATGGCTGGATGCACTTTTCGGGCGCCCACTCATGCATTCCCACAAGAGTGGACATTCTGGTACTTCTGGGCCCGGGGTCCTCCCTGCCATGAACTCACATGCACAGTGCGTGTGAGGTCATGCCACACGGGAGAGGTGCCGTTTTGAAGATCATGCCACCCCGCCCACACGGGCGTGACATGCGTGCAGTGTCACGCCAGCGGGGGCAGAGCCGCATGCTCTTCAAAATGGCACTCCCGTTCTGCTATTGGAAAATTCACGTGAGGTTTTCTCTCAGTATCGGGCTGGGGATAAACCACCCAAAAAGAGGACTGTCTGGTGCCAAGCCCGACAAGGGGCATCACTATGTACTGTTAACGTTCATATGGACAAAGGGTGAATCCTAAAGTTCTGCCTAGGCCTACAGAGTGAGGTGGGCTGGCTTCCCCTGATTTGGCATAGTATTATTAGGATGCATCCCAAGTAAAAGATATGATCAGCTGGGTTAACAACAGGCCACCCAAACACGCGGTAAAACTTGGACAAGTTCTCTTTCCCCGACACCTGGCTTCTGGGAGGCAGGAGCGGAAGAGAGACAACCGTGTGCGGTTTTGGACCTTCTGCCATACATAAAACTCTCACAGACCCGATCAGAGGGAGTTCAGAGGAATAGCAACAGCTTCTTAGCGTTGGGTACAGGGACCTCTAGGAGTTATAAATATGCTGCGAAAAAAGGGACCCTTCGCAGTGGGAGATGGAGGGATATCCAGGAGGGACAGGCACTGAGGCAGCCCTCTTCCATGGTGGGATGGAGGGAGCTGGGGAGGACTCTTTGGAGTAGTTCACTCTGCCTGATATTCTGCTCCTCTGTCCTTTCACAGTGCTCTCATTCTTTATTAGCAGGGGAAGTCTGGGGAAAGCAAGTGTCTGCAGGCAGGCATGTCTGGGCTTGTCGGGAAAATGCTTGGCCAGGAAGGCTGATTGAACAGTGTGTGGGTTGGAGAGGCTGCATGTGGAGGGGAAAAGCAGGAAAACAGCAGGGTTAGTTTGGACAAGAGCAGGAGAACCAGGCTGCCCAAGCAGCCGGTAGTGCAAGAATGCTCCACTCATCCCAGCAGTGCACAATGGTGCTGCTAAGCATTTGCCTCTGTGCTGCAGACACACTCAGCTGGAGCATTTCAGCAATAAAACATTGCTCTGTATCAAGATTGAGCAGTCATCAGCGTATGCCGGGTCGGTCAGCTCCATCTGGCTATCAGCCCACTGGCTGATATTGCCCAGTGGGGGAAAAGGGAACTACGCCTGCCTGGCTGCAGGTCCATGTCCAACTGCAGCATACTGGATCAGCCTTCTGGTGTCATATATATAGCAATCGCCAATGTTTGATGGTGCAGAGAAGCCTAATGCATCTAAAGCCAACTGTGCAATATTGTACATGGGGCAGGGAAATTCCTTCTTGCCTCCCACCCTCCGCACACCAATCAGCCGACATCCTCGAGCATGTGGTCAGATTCCTCTTTTCTACTAATATTAGTAATAAAATGATCCAGCCTTTTCTATAATCCTATTAGAGCCTTTGACTCTTGCTTCTGTGACTCCTGATGGCTTTAATTACAGATGCCCGTGGCTGTGATGAATGGCTCGATTAATCTTAAGTGGCATCGGTTTTTAGTACAGTCCCCCCCATAAGGATTTATGAAAAGGGAACTAACCCGTGTTCAAAAAACAACAGCTCAGATATGCAGCATTGACATTTTGCCTTCATCCGGCCATTCTGCATCCCATCTGTTCCCTCACTCATCTCCTCTGTGCCTTTCATCCCTTAGTTAGCAAGAGAACAACCCTAATTGTTGCTCACTCTAATTTTGCTGCTCCATAACCCATAAATCACTCTGATGTGTGGAATATTTTTATGCTCCATAACAAAGGAAGCAAGATTTCCCCCTATGCTGCATGTTTTACAAGAGACTAATTCCATCTAGGCACCTTTGAAACAGTGATTCATCAATCGCTCATACTTCGGCCGCACCACCAGTTCTGTATGCATGATCAAAACCCTACATTTATCAGGATTAATTTATTCTCCAATTATTGTTCTTGCGCTGTGAGGACTGGGAAGTTGAATGATGTGACTGATTTGGATTGGCTGAGCTACGTAAGCATGATTTCCTGCCTCATTACTGAGCTCGGGATATTTCTGTTGCACACTGAAACTTCTCCGAATGAAAATGAATAATGTTATGTGTCAGATGAAAGTGCTTCCGGGACTCTGGAGAAAGTAGAGTTATTCCAGAATGCATACAAATTGACTGTAGATCCTCTGCTTCTTTGTTCCTGATTTCCACTCTCGTTTGTCATGGAGCATGCGCCCCTGTGCGGGATGAGGAGCCCCAATGGCTTTGCACAGTGGGGGCTCAGGGTGGGTATGGGCCAGTATGACCCAGCTAGGGAATAGCCAGGTATAGGGTTCTTACTCCGGTAGTTGTGACCCAACGGATGCCAGAGGGCTGTGACCACCCTGCCCTGCCATGTTGCTACATTGGAGAGGCACCGTGGCTAGATACTGGATGCATCAAAAGGATTTTCTTTTGGGGATCCAGGCCGAAAAGAGGAAGTCCCAGTGTAGAAAAGTCTGAGAATCACTTGCACAGTGTCAAGAGCTGTGGGTAGCTCACAGCTACTCTGGTCCCAGCCTCTCCCAGCAAGAGTCTCTGTAGGGAATGGTGTAGCCCAGTAAACAGAGGCTACTACTCAAATTGATTTCAGCTTTTGAGGTCAAACATTTGGCTAGAAATAGGAATCATTCTGGGTAGCAGTTGCTAGAATTCCCTTCCTGTCCTCGACACAAGCGCTGCCCGCTCCCCAGCCCCGCAAAAAATCTCCCCTTTGGGTAGATTTGAAATTGCTTCCATCTCGGGTGGAATTCTGCCCCGCTGGTGCTTCCTGCTGGGCGTTTGGCCACCCCTATGCCATGCAGCGTACTGCTGGCTCCAGGCGATGTTCATCAAGCAGGGTCGTCAGCCGCCTTGGGGGGGTTCTCAGCACCAGGGACCCGACTGCCGTGTGCATTAGTCCTTGGGCGTGATTCTGGAGCGAAGCATGCTCGGAGCGCTACAGCCATGGGTCTCTAGTTCGCCTGTGGTAGCCCGTGCAGCTGGCCTGGGTTCCAGGACAAGGGCCTCTGGGCAGGGGGAGGGGAGGGTTAGTGGAAGAGGCTCGCCAAGGAGCAGGGGGAGACTGGTAACGCCAGCGCTTCCCCGACAGAGGGGGCCCCTGCACCGTCCAAGGCCCTGCGGGAAGGAGAGCAAAATGAGAAGGGCTGCAGAGGCTGCCAGCTGACCTTTCTCAAACAGTTCATGGGTTTCCAGAGCAGCCGAAGTGTCGGCAGTGTGGAGCAGTCACAGCCTCCCAGTCACTGGAAGAGGAAGGCAGGGGGCACTTGAAAGGGGAGGAAAAAGGCTCAGTCTTGGACGGGTGGAAACCTTGCAACCTATTAACCGTTTCTCGGCAGAGAGAGGAGAGGAGAAGGGAAGCAAATCAGGGTGTGCTTTCTTCCCTTCTCCTCTGACTCCTGCCCTTGGGGGGGGTCGCTCTCTCTTTTTCTCCCTCCTTTCCTTGCAGTTGTTTCCATCCCAGGTCCTGCCAGAAGGGCAACACACTGAAACCCAGGTAGCAGCTTCTAGGATGCAGGTCGAACCTGTTCTTCCCCACCAAGCTGAGCACATCTGAACAGATATTCTGGCCGAGCGCGCTCCCCAGTATAGATCGCTGTTGGAACTTGTGTGCAGAGAGCACAAATCACTGTGTACAAAACCCCTTATGGGCGGCAATTATACATTGATGCCTTTGGCCAGCTTTGGTGGAGTTTGCCGCAATCAGATTTAATTAACAGTCACCAAAATCTTCTGCTTCTCCTCAAAATGATTTTTAAAGTGGGCGTTTCATTGTTGTTGGGTTTATCTATTTATTTTATTTTAATTGCATTTCTTTTGAGCATAGGGAAGTACCATCAGAATTGCTCAGTTACAAGCTAAAACCAACATACTGTCACTCACAGGTGGGAAAACAGAGAGTAAATTCGCCAGTGGGTTATGTGAAAGGAACTGTTTCCTTAAACGTTTCCAGGAAAGCTTGCTGGTCTGTAAGTACCGCCCGCTATCCATGAGTTAGTCCATGGTATTGGGCTTCAGGACTCCTGGGTTCTTCCTGGATCTCCCAATAGCTTGCAGTGTGACTTTGGGCAAGTTGCTTCACGTCTCGAGGCCTTAGTTAGCCCATCTGTAAAATGAGGACAATCATACTGATCAGAGCAGAGATGAGGCTTAAGTACTGAATGTGTATAAACCATTTTAAGACCCTTGGACGGAGGAAGGTACAGAAAGGCAGCTTAATATTCTTTTATTTGGTATCTTGGAGAGACTACAAAATTCAGCAGCTTGTTTCTATCATTATTTTATTTTTAAATGATATTTAACAACCAATTATCAAATAAAAAATATAACCCAAACCTCCAGGACCCCCAGATTCTCCTCCCACATAGTAACAGCCCATTCCTGTGTGCTTTGGAAACTAGCAAAGAAAAAAAAATCATTTTTCCTACTCCCTGTCTCTCTTAAGAATGATCACTGAAACTTGTTTCAATCAGCTGGTCTATAGCAGCATCCAATAATATTTAAAGATATCTTTTCCCAGCTAGCGCTGGAGTACGGCAGCTGTGATGGTAAATGTGTAATGCTCAAGGGAGCATTTTCCAAGAATTTCTCCCCTTACGTTCCTAGGAGCTATTAATTATTAGAGACCCCAACCGAGATCAGGGCACCATTGTGCTTGGTGCTGTATATAGACAGAGATAGGCCCTGCCCCAAAGAGCATATAGTCTAAAGAGAGAAGATGGAAGAAGGGTGGGATGGGAAAGATGCACAGAGGGATGATGTGTAAGGTCAGCTAGAAGCAGTGAGCAAATGTTTAGCTCTGGCTGATAGCATCAGAGGATGTGCTGCACCATTTGAGCTCACGAGTGCTCAAGGGAACTTACACGCAAACATCCCTTCCATGGTAACTCAGATTGGCACCTCCAGAAGTAGGAACAGCTGTTCCAGGACCAGGCCTTTCCCGAAGGTGCTACTGTTTATAAACTGATGGGATCAAACTGGGTCCTATTCCTCCATCACCAGGACTGGACGGAGCTGTCAGGGCCCTGAGAGGGTACTCAATCTCCCTTTTGTTGTTTCCACGCTGGTTGGCTGTCCTCTGATTCCCACTATGATTCCTTCACTGCCCACACACTCCAGTCTGCCACCTCAGTTACTGCACAAACCCCCCTTCCCCTCCCTCCCTCCATTCTTATCATCTTTAGAGCACCCATCACCACAGATCTAGATGTCATCTATGGCAATGCCGATGGCAGTACAGTATAGGCCATACTGACCCTAGCGACCAAAGCCCATATAATTCTCACTTTGTTTTCTCATCACTGCCTTTCTATCCGCACAGACCATGTAACTCCTCTCACTGCCCACATGCTGCCTCCCTAAACCCCTTGTGACTACGGCACCTGCCTTCTTATGCTATCCTCCTCGCCTACGCATCCTCCATACTACTCGGTACCTGCGTTATTTCCCTGCACTGACCAGCACCTCCATTTTTTGTGTGCTGCTTTGCGTTCCTTGCCAGTTAGATTTCCCTGCTTTTGTTTGGCTGGGCATATGCCACACTGCAGAAGCCTTTGCATCTTGTAACAGCGTTCACTGTGTTTCCATGCCGTGCTGCCGAACATGGATGGTTCCAGAGAGGAGCAGACAGAGAGCACTTCTTGCAGAAACTGACGATGTGCTGCTGGGTGATGTGCTGCTGGGTGCTTTGTTTTAGGTTTCCAGTGGGGTTGCATTTCATAAACACGCCGCTTGTTTTCTCCGCTTCTCTTTGTTCCTGTGGTACTTTATCAACCTTGCATATAGTTAAATGTCAGTATATTTATGCTCTACGTGTAGGGCCAGAGTTTGACCCCCTCCACCATCCTCTAGATGCCATTCCTGACGAACATTCTCCCAAGGGAAGGGGTGGAAGCCCCATCATTTGGGTCATTTAAAACAAGACTAGACAAAGGGTTAGAAAATATATCATAAGGGACAGCCTTGCACTGTCAGGGAGATGGACTAGATAGGTGCTAATAGGCCATTTCCTTCACTGGCTTTTCCATTCGATCATGCTGTCTTATCTATCAAGTGGTTTTCAGATAGCACCTATCACCGAAGTATCTAAGCACTGATCATCCATAGAATTTAAGCACTTATCGGCAGAGGGCCTGGCTTTCTATGCATATGGAAATGCTGACTCTGTTCATTTGCATGCAGACCTGAAATGGAGGGGATAGGGGAAGATGGAATCAGCCACCTGACATTTCTAAAGTGGCTGGTAACCCCTGACCTCTTCGCTCATGAAGCCATAAATGCTGGCCACTGATGCCAGCTGTGACGAGAAGAAGCAGCCCCATTAAGATGGAAAAAAATGTTACTGTTGTGTTAAAGCAAGAGGTTTATCCCTCTGCCCAACCCCCTGTGCTGTCCAGCCCCCCTAATGCACATTGTCTTGCTTTCCTGGGATGGAGGCCCCTTACAGGAGGAATCCGTGTACTGCATTCCCAGTTGGTGCAAATCACCCCATATGCAGAGGGCCAGCACATTGCCTGTGCCCCACTTAAGACTTTTAGGGCTTGTACTGCGCCTTTGCAGAGGTGAATTTCACCCCTTGGTCCCATTTTATGTTCAACCGTGAAACCCACATGCAGCTCAACCACTTGCTTATTTCAGCTTAAATAGGCCTCTCTGTTTACTGCTTGCATCCTCCAGTTCGTTTTCTTGCCGCACCACTCTCTCCTGCTCCCTCAGCCCGGGACTTGCACCAGTTCAAACTTCCTCACACTCACTGGGCTTTGCCTCTGAATTGGTCTCTGAGTCTGCAAGGTGCCCCTTGTCTCGTGCTGACATTAATGCCCTGCCCCTCCACTTTGCTTGTTATTGCTACTCTGCCATGTCTCCTCCTTTTCTCTTCAGGCCAACAGCTGCCTGATTTCCACAGGGCGCAGTGCAGCACCCATCACCCAGCCCTCTTCCTACATGTGACAGAAGCAAGTGGAAGGCGGGTGGCTGCGCTGCAGACTAGCTGCCGTGCTGATGGTCCATCCAGCTTGTGACTGTTTCTGCCACAGTGTCCAATCCTGTGCCAAGGCTGCGCTTTGGCCACTTGTGTTATAAGTCTGCTGCGATTTAGCTCCCAGCTCATGCATATTAGCCTGTCATTTTTATAACAGTTTGTTAAGTGCACTAAGCAATTCTATGAGAGGGAGAAGTTACATACCAAGCACCAGCACATCTGCACTCATCATCACACTCAAATATACATGTGCCCTGCAACATCCCCATGGCTCTACAGTCACACCCACACAAACTCACACACCCTTTCATCCACATCTTGAAAGTCTTGAAAAGGCCAGACTCCCTCTGAGCATCAGCATCAACACACAGGAAGGGTCGTCAACTGGCTACCAACAAGTTCATCATACCAAGCTGTGGATGCAACTCTGTTAGACCCCCCTTCCCCCCGGCTCCCCCAAATCACTGCAGCTTCCCAAGGTAAACTCTTCCAAGCCTTTCTTTGCATTAGCACCAGGAGGTTGGGGCAGGACAGGGCATCTATGAAAACCCATACTGCAGAGCATCCATCAGTTGCAAGGTCCTTCTGCACAGACATTGCGAATACTGCAGTTTTGCTTGGAAGATGCTCTATCTCTGTCTGGCTGTGTGGATCCATTTGGGCATGTTAGGTCAGCAGTGGGGTGTTCTGGAATCCGAGCTACCTGTATCATGCTGCAGCAGAGGCTAAAATGCTTATTGGTTGCTCAGCTTCTTAATTAATTACTGTATATTCAATGATGAGTATCTGAAAAGTCTGCGTTTACACACTGCCTTTTTTTCCCATTGCTCCTTCGTTTTAGTGTGTGCTGGCCCAGTAGCATGGATGAAGGATGGAGTCCTGTCTTACCATGTTACACTAGAGAGACCAAGCTGCTGGGGCTTGCATGTAGCTGCATCTTATTAATGGACTCCTAATAGCGCCACGTGCCCCAAGAGCAAACAGAACAGGTGTTGGTACTTGTGGTCTCCCTGTGGAGGAGCTCAGTGGCATGTTGGGAGACTGAAAAGGAGATGAGGCAAAGCAACTCATTCTCAGCTCTTCCTCTCTGCTTCTTCCACTGTGGAAGGGCAGGCAAGAAAGGAGCATAACTGGGAATAAACAACAGCCCTAGGATATGCTGAGTCAGGGAGATAACAGCAATTCACTTGGATCAGTCCCCATGCAGGTGTCTTGGGACAGGGAATGGGTCTCATCTCCAGTGTGTAAAACCTGGGGTGGATTTACTCAGCTACCATCTGTAAATGTTTTAGAAAGGATAACGGGGAGGGAGATGCTGACGGGGTAGCAGTCACGATACTGTCTGAGGAGCTCAGTGTTTTCTGTATTAATTATGCCTGCAAGCCTCTGTGATGTGATCGTAATATCCAGCTCTTAAATAGCACTGTTCACCTACAAAGGAGGTCAGTGCTGTTTTCTGCAGCCGTGTGTTCATTTACAGCAATACATAAATAATAGTAACGGGGACTGAAGTATATTCATGTACTTTGACGTGCCTGCAGATTGCCCATCTTTCCTGGGTGCAACAGTAGAATAGCAGGCAGGCATTGTCCTGGGCCAGAAACCACTTACTTAACACACCATGTGAGCTCATGTCCTCGTGATGTCCTGCATTGCCTGCACACAGCTGGAGTCTGGGTGAAAGGGAGGGACTGATAGGTCCGTGCTGGGAGCTGTCTCAAGGTGTAATTTTCCCACACCCAACTTTACATAGCTGAGCGCTGGAACTTTCTCTGTGTGAGCTTCTAGCTGGGATAAAGTTCTTCCCCTTTTTGACCTTTAACGATGTTTCACGATCGCTTTATTTGTGGAACTTTTCCTTGGCATCTCACACTATCTGTCTCTCCAAAAAGAATTCTGTTCTTTCATTTTCCGTTGCCAAATTGGAATGCCTGTTTATTACCTCGCTGGATCAGTAAATAGCTCATCTGATTTAATAATACTTAGCATTTATATAGTGCTCTCCATCTTCAAAGCACTTCACAAACTCCAAATAATCCTCTCAGCACCCCTCTGAGCTATGTGAGTGAGTATATTAATCCCAGGCAAATAACTTTAATATGGAGGTACGGTGGAGAGCACATATCAATAATTTAAGGGTAAAAATTATAACCAACAGCCTTGTAATGAATGTATAGTTATTTAAAACAACCAGCCCACCATTAGAAACCAAGGAAATGAAGAGTTAAGGTTTACATTTAAAAGAAGTACACTTGAAAACACAAACACCAGTAACTTACATTTCAGGTTGGCAAGACAGTAAACACATGCTAAAACATTTTTATAAAAAACCTAGGTTGTGCTGTTTTGAGATATAAAAAATATTCCACATCTTATATATAACATAATTTATAAAAAATTGCCTTTACGTTTTGTTAATATGATAAACTTAAATTTATACTTTTGTCTTTTTAGGGTTTTTTTTTAAACAAAATGGCAAGCTTCTTAAAGCTTCTTGCAAACAAAATAGAAGCTCTTAAATTTCTGTTTTTTATTTATTTATAATAACTCCAACAAGGCTTTCAGCACTCAGATCACTGCTACTGAATTTGCAAACTTAACTCCAGCTTTCGCAAAGTCGCCCCCCACGCCCCGATAAATCCTTAGTTTCTTTCTTTCTTTAATTATTTGATAATCTGGCCATATGGTGGGCTGAAGAACAGTCATGCTACTGCAGGCCCTCGGAGTGTCTCAGGAGGGGAACCACGATTTTGTGCACCTTTGTAAGTGTTTAGAAGTGGAGGAATGCCCCCCTTCCTCCTCACCAATGTGCTCTTCCTTCAACCTTTTGCAAACTGCTCTGCATCCAGAGAGGAGCCCTGCTGCTCTGAGTCTCCTATAGACTTCAAAAAGGGAGAATGTTGTTCTGCACTTGGGCATTTGTTTTGGTTTCAGTTCTTTTACATTTTAATTTAGTTTCATAATTCTCCTACCCAGCAGACAGAGCAATAGGAAGAAGTTATTTATTTCTGTCAGGTTTTCTTCTGAGTGCTGAGATCAGAGCTTGGTAATCATTTAGCCATCATGACACGGAGTCTGGTTCACTAGTGGCATGTGCTAACCATGGCACATTGGTAACTCAACCTCCAGTCTACATGACACGTTTAATGCTTCTGCATTAGGATCCAGCTCATAATCTTGGCTTGTTGTCCCCTAATAGTGATATTTCAGGTGACTCATTCCCTCCTCTGATAAGGTGCCTTGTTCTCATCCTTTGTTTCATTGAACATCACAAGCTCCTCTGTAGAAGGTAAGGATCTGTATTTATACGATCTTAATATACCTTTCCATGGAATTCCTTCTCCATCATCCTGATTATCAGGTTTTGACACACACACTTGTAGCTCTTCCCCAGCCTATCTCTCTACCGTATATATTCCTGAAATCTATCCCGGTATATATCCTAATTTGCATCAAGTTTTGGACCAAAATCTGGCCTCCCACTTCAATGGGGTATACTGCCTTGAGTCCCATCTTTTTCTTTTTGCTGTCTTTTGCTTTTCTGCTTCTGAAGTACCGCCTGGCTTGTGTAACACCTCTGGTTAAGTATCATGGTCCCCCAACTACTAGCTTGTTCACATAGAGGTTAAAAGCCTACTTTTTCTACCAGCTAACAATATTAATCCTTTAGCTCAAGTGGTAGATGGCTTGAGCTTTGGTGCAGAAGGTCAATGGGTCTGTCCCAGCTGATGGCCTGAGGTGGAATTATAACGTGTGCTTCAGTTTCCTCTGTGATATATTGTTGGTGTGTCACTCCATTATACTGATTTGGACTTATGTCAAAATGTGAATGAACAGGTAGTTAGTCACCTTGACACCCAGATATTAAAAAGAAATGTGATGTCCTTACACTATCCTGGCAGGAGCAGTGGCAAGCATGTCACTGACGTGATGAACATATTTTCACCATGCTTCTTTGGGTACATTATCTCAGTCCCAACCTCCCAGTTAGTGTCCTGTGAAAATGTCCCTCCTGATTGCTCCTAGACTGGCAAGAAATAGGGTGAGATTTGGTGCCTTGATCTTCCACGGCTCTGCTCCCAATTCCAAGTCACAATTCACTCCCTGTCATTGTGGAGTCCCTTAGGAAATCCGTCACGGTTGATGACATTGTCCCAGTGTTGGGAACACTAAAGGTGCTTCCAAAAGAGCCCCTTCCCCTGCACAATGTGAAAGGTTCACAGGAAGATTGGCAGCACGCCTGCCTATTCGCCTGACCTCTGTTGGCAATAACTCCCAGAACTCCTAAGAGCCCAGATGTGATATATGCTATTGCTAAAACGCATTACCCATCCAGGAGCTCCCCCTAGGTCTCCAGGGGTGTCAGCAAACCCAGAATGGCTCTGCAAAGCCCAGTTTGCCATTCTGACCTTCTTGTCTAAATGGCTCCCGAAACTGGAGTTTAGTCGTCAGCTAACCTTTCGGCCTATGCACTAGATCTCAGTTAGAGGAATCCAGGGGGTTAACAACAGGAGAGTCAGGTATCTGCACCTGGCTTTTAATATATATTTAATATCTGGAAATAATGTTCAGCATCATGTGAGTAGCCAATCTCTCCACAGAACGCTGCGAGTGTTCTGACAATCACCATGAAGTATAGTCTGAAAACCTCTGCAGGAATCAAAGGTTTTACCCTTCTTCCTTTATATAGTGGGACAATAAAAAGCCCTCTAGAAGACTCTATGGGCTCATACTGAATTAACCTCTTCTCTAAATTATTTCAAAAATTCCACCTTGGCCACAGATGGCACATAACAATTTTGAAGCCCATATTCCATTTTTTGGTGGATTTTGAGAGAGGGGGGCAAAATTGGGCAAACCGAGTTCCCAACCCTAGCTATGGGGTAGTGGCTGTTGCCCTGTGTTCCCAGAGGGTGACCAGATGTCCCGATTTTATAAGGACAGTCCCGATATTTGGAGCTTTTTCTTATATAGGTGCTTATTATCCCCAACCCCCGTCCTGATTTTTCACACTTGCTAGCTGGTCAGCCTAAGTTTCCCCCGTTGTATAGATGGGGAAACTGAAACGGAGTCTTAAGTGGTTCATCCAGGAGTAGAAGAGAGAGACCGCGGATTAGAATTTGGTAGTCAATCCCCTTTGCTCTCCAACAGCTTGATCCAATCCCCATAGGGAGCCAATGGGAGTCTTTCTGTTCACTTCACTAGCGTTGGATCAGGCCTTAATTGCATAGCAAAGCATGCTGTGGCGCTTGTACTTGTGCGAATATTTGAGTGGCCCTGGACTGACAGATTCCCTACAGGTGTTCGCATTGTGTATGGTATCAGGAGGCTGGTGAACAGCAATGTATCTGTTCAAAGGTGACCTATCTTTCTGATGATGCATTGTTCCCTTTATTTGAATATTGCATGGAATGATCATTGCTATTCACAGTGGACATTATTCTAGTCCCATTAGACTTTCGAACTTTGCAAGGATTTCTTCCCCAGGCACCACTACTGCCCCAACATAATCCCCCACCAAAACCAGTAATGAGTGATCAAGAGAAATGAGACAAAATTAAGGGCATCAAGGGAACCGAGGAGGGGAAATTTTAAACTTAGCAAAAAGCTGGCGGAAAAATAAGCCTCTCCCATCTGGAGCCCCAGGTTTCCATCCTCTACTGAGATGACAAGTGGAATGATTTATATGTCCGTATCTTATTCCTAACTGGCTGGAGGTCCATATCCCCAAATCACCAGACATTCTGACGTGACTGGGGTGAGCGCAAAGGTCTGGAATTTCCCAGGTGCTGTTGGTTGGAATTGAGGTTCTTTGGCAAAACTATTGGGATGGACTGAAATAACAGGGGCTGCTGTGCTACATTGGAAGAGCTCTGGAAAGGCTCCAGAATGGAGGAACAAGCAATGCAGGTCAGAACTGAGGTATGTAGAGCCTGGAAGAGGCCTGCAGGTCTGGACTAAGGTTGATTGGCAGAGCTGCGTGTGGGCCGGAGTGAGATAGGAAGCAAAGCTGCAGGTCAGGACTGATGTATATTGGCAGAGCTGTGAAGGAAGCTTGTATAACATCTGTCTGCACTGTATTTGCTGAAAGCCAAAAGATATCATACCCACTTAAAAATGTATAAGCAATAAAATAACCACCCAAACCTTCTGCCCCTCCCCGGTTTTGAAAGGAGAGCAACTAAGACATGTTTAAAGAGTCCTGAGTGTGACCATTTATCATAGGGATCTTGCTGAGGGGGAGAGGCTAAGGGAGAAGGCAGAACTGAGAGCAGTAGGAATGACTAAAGCGGGCAGGCACACGCAATGCGCAGGGTTCTGTGGCTCTTGGGAGTGGTATAGCTGCTTCCCCCCTCCATGCCTCTTCTCCCCCCAGCAGCCTTGCCCCTCCGTAGCTAACTTCTCAAGTAGTAAGAACAATAAAGGCTTGGCAGGTCTGTTTGCACTGTGCAAAATTGAATTTGCAATGGTATGTGAGGAACAGGGCTGGATTTCCATGGGGATGAGGAGATCTTTATCACCCCTCTGGGATTAGCCTGTGCCGCACAAGACCCCTTCTGGAGCAGGCACATGGACGTCTTGCTGTGCACCTCTCTGGGTAAAATTAAGGCAATGTCCTCTCTGGCCCTGACCTGCCAACACTGGCTCCTAACTCTACAAATCCAGGGCTAGGGGGAGAGGTGATCATGGGGAAGCCCACAGGAAACCAAAGGAAATGTTTGCAAAGATGCCATTGGGGGGCGAGGGGCGGAGGGTGCTGCAAGCACTGGGGCAGGGGAAGGGCCAACCCAGCAAATTTCCAGGACAGCCTCAGATTTCTCCCCCCTTTGAGGAGGTGTACCAAGGACTTGACAGGCGAACCCTGTTAGCTTGGAGACACCCTGATCCAGTGTTAGTACAGAAGGCATGAGATTATGTACAAGGGGCCAGCATCAAAGGTAACTAGCAGCTGGTACCTGGGACTTGGGGGGAGAATGCTTCCGAATCCTTGTAATACTCAGGAGAAGCCACTGGCTTCCCAAGCCACTGCCGGTGGTCCGCATTTACCCAGCACCTTGGGCGAAGACTGAGGACTGGCTGTGCCCGCTGCGCTCCTGCTGAAATGAGCACCTTGCAGGATCAAGTCCTGAAAGAGGCAGCTTGGTGCCAGCGGGGCTGCTTGGACACAGTGCAGGAGAATAATACAGCCCGAGATTGACCCTGGACGTTGGCTAGATGGCAATGCACACGTCGGAGTATTAATGTCACTGGAAGATCAACCCTAACTCATAGATATTGCTGTGGCCAATACAGGGTCAAAGTGCATTGGCTGTTCTGGCTTGGGCAATGTGTCTGCATAGCAGAATGAGAGAGAGAGAAGAGACTCACACACACATACCCCTGCATGGGTTACCCAGACCTTGGGGCCAGGCACACAGGAGTAAAGAGCGGGGAAGGATGGGGAATGGATGGGAGTCTTGGCCAAACCTCCCCTACTTGTGGTCAGCACAGCTGAGCTGGTGCAGGTGGTGACATAATTTGCAGTTGGTATATGCAGCATGGAGAGACTATTTGTTATTTATCTGGTGTGGGGAGGGGCCATATAAGAGCGTCCCTGCATGAGCAGGTGCAGCAGAGAACAGATTAAGGGCATGTCTACATTGCAATTAAAACCCCCAGCTGGCATGGGTCATCCATGGGTGTTTGACTGCAGTGTAGACAAACCCAGAGAGCAGGATGCTGGCTCCTGTAATGGTTAGATTTTGCAGAGCAGGTGAGTGTCAGAAGTGACTGGAAGTTGGAAAGGCCTGACACACCTTAATTTGGAGACTGTCCCTCTATGGTCAGGCAGCGTGAGAGGTGGCACTGAACCAAGAAGTAGGAATCAGGAGAGAAGGCTGGTTGGAATGGAAGGGGATGTGGGAGGAGGTGAGGGTCAAGATACAGGCAGAAGAGGAAAAGTTTGCAGAGCATGGGGAAGAAGGGGGAAGGCGAGAGCAGAGATTCCCCGAAGGGGAGACACAGGGCAGAGCAGTGGGCAGGGGATTAGTGGCATGTTGGATGTTCTGCGGGGTGGGTGAGGAGCAGGGATCGTAGAAATCCCTTTGCCACTGAAGAACTCAGAGAAATGTGGAATTTGCATTTTTACAGAGAATCTTTACATTTTACATTTTGTGAAAAAATAAAAACATATACAATAGAACCCCATTTATTCGAGCCTCCATTATCCACCTCCCTGTATTAACTGAACCACCAGCTGCCCGGGGCTGACCGCCCGAGCCCCCTTGTTGTCAGCCCAGGGCAACTGGTGGTTCGGTCAATATGGAGATCTGGAGAATGGAGGCTCGGATAAACCGGGTTCTATTGTATATCAATAACACATGTCCAAGAGATACCGATATACAGTGTGGCTAGGGAAACCAAAGTTCAGTGTTTCATTTTAATTGTGGACAAATGTGGATTTGTATGTTTTTTTTAACCAGAGAATTTTTTTTTAATCACAGTAAACTAGGATCCCTGGTGATGAGAGAAGGGAGGCTGGAAAAGCAGGCTAACCTTTTTTTTTTTACTCTTTCCAGTCAGTTGGCTGAATCTGCCATTCTTTGCATCTTTTCCCACCTCAAACTAATTTGTCTGTGCTGTGCTTTTGAGAATGATCACACTCAAAAGGCAGCAGCCTGGCTCTCAGGCCTGATATGCCTGCAAGGACCTGCCCGTCTGACGCTGGGAAAACCAGGCCCAAAATAGCATGTGTGGAACAGATGTTTGTTGCCTTTGGATTCATGTCCATTCTGAATATCACAGACCGGGCTGTATCAGGGCAAGGCAGACCCATGTGCTGCAAAACCAGCTAACAAGCCTTTGACAAAGCATACTTGTTCTGTCCAGGGTACATATATGGCCCTCATTCCTGTTGTATCTGAGGCCAGGTCTACGCTTACCTGGAAATTCGGCGGCAGTCGACGGGAGTTACGCAATCTACACAGAGTAGCTTGCATAACTCCCGTCGACTTCGTAACTCCTCTTCTACACCATGACTTCACTGCGCTGCGCCGATGGGAAATGCGTTCCCCTCGACGCAGCGCTATGCCACTTGAGGGGGTGGTTTCGTTGCGCCGACTTCCAGATCGATTGAGCGGGTCTTCACTGATGATCCGGATAGATCGATCTGATGGTGACGAATTTGCCACCGTCAGTGAAGACGTACACTCAGTCACAATGCTTCTCTGAAGTAGGCAGCGGTGCTGTTATCTCAGTTTTTGAGGTGGGGATCTGAGACACAGAGAAACCAAAGGTATTTCTACGACGCGACCCAATGTGCCCCTGCAGCTCAGGTAGATCTGCCCATGCTGGCATGGTTACCAATAGCGGAGTATATGTGGAGTGAGCACCCAGAGTCCCCTGGGTGCTTGGGCAGACCATGCTGCTGCACTACCCTGCTCTTTTTACCCATGCCAGCACAGGTGTGTCTGGCTGAGCTGCAGTCTAGACATACCTTAAGTGATTTGCCCAAGGCCATGCAGTAAGTCTGTGGCAGAGGTCAGGCTGTCTGACTTTCAGGTGAGCAATCTAATGCCTGAACTATCCTTCCTTCCATTTTCAACAGGTGTGGAGCCCTCCTTCCCTTATCCATGTCACTGCAGACAAAACTCCTCATTCGTCAGAAACTCAGGCTGGGTTCCCAAAGCGGCCACCATTTTTGAGTGACCCTGGCCCAAGTTATGGTTTCAGGCACAGGGCGGTGCATGGTTTCCATCAGGCAATACTAAGTGGCTTTGGCTGGGCTTCTCCTGGAGAAATTCGGACCCTGCTGATTTTCCTGGCAGCTCCCATTGGCTGCTGGATGTTTGAATCCATCCCCTTTCTCTCCTCCACACACATTGCCCCGGAATAGCAGCCCACTCCTGAAAGTAGGATCCTGCCTGGACGTTTGGGTCTTGTTTGAGCTGCTATAAGTTATGGTCCAGAAAGGCACAGGTAGTGACTGTTCAGATTATACTGCTGCTGCTAACCGTGCTCTGACCTCCTGCGGTGTCTTCTCTCTGCGGATCACCCACGACTTTACCTACATGAACGACCTTAGCCTCACAACCCTCCTGAATGGTAGGGAAGTATTCGAAGCAGGGTTAGAACTGCTTCAAGTGGCCTTGGCCAAGTCATTTCACTTGGTTGTACCTTTGTTTCTCTTCTGTAAAATGAGGACTCTGATGCTCACCTCCTGAGATAATCAGATGAAGGGTGCCGTAGAAGTGCGAAGCATCATTTCCCCTCACTTTAGCAATGGGGAAAGTGCGGGACAGAGAGATGAAGTCACACAATGAGTTGGCAGCAGAGCCAGGAAGAGAACTCACACCTCCCGGTCCCTTGCTTTAACCTCTAGATCATGTTACCTGCGCCCGTCCCTTCTTAAAAGAACAAGCACCCCCTCCCCAGTGCCTGCCTATGGCTTCCCATCCCAACCCACCATTCCAAACCCGGCAGTTTTTTCTTCCTGTGCAGTAGCCAGCTGGCCCAGCGAGGAGACTGATTTCCATTTCAAAGCGAACAAGGAGTTAATTATAACCAAGGGCAAGCACGAGGATATATATGTACGCCTGGGAAAAGTACTAATCTCCAGTGGCTAGTGAGGTGGCGGTGATTTGACCTCGGTGTGTCTTCAGTGCTGTTCCTGGGATAGCACAGCCAGGTCTGTGCATAGGTGCAGCTCCTGGGGATTTGTCTGCGACATTAAAGCTAGCTGAAGCCCTTTGGATTTGCTCACGGCACGCGTGCAAACCCACACAGTCACTGGGAAGCAGAGCTCGGGTCCTTTTCGATTGCTTGGTTTTTGTTCTGTAACCAGTTTCTGGTTACTGTTCTGAAAAGGTTAAAGTAGTCGGGGGGGGGGGGGGGGGATCTATCTTTCCCCCCCCTTCCCCTTTCTAACGAGAGTTTGGGGGCCTTTTCCCTGATGACGTCAGAGTCATATCCAATAGCCCTTGCAGTGAGGCCTGATTTGCAAAGGACACCCTAGGGTAAAGCAGGAGCTTTGCTGAAACCTTAAAAAAAAATCCCTTTGAAACGATTCTGTTTCTTTTATGTCCTGATATTACCCTTTGTTTTTTGGGGGGGGTAAAAGCAGGGGAGGGTAGAGATTGTAACTCCCCCCCCCCCCCCCATCCCCTCTCTCCTCACTCTTTCTCTGCTTGGTTCTCTATTCCAGCTGCCATGCAGGAAAAGGCCAAGCCTGACAGCTGGGTTGCTCCATCCTTTCTTGGCTGAGAAGACGAGGAGGCCCAGTCTGGGTCTCTCTGAACTCAGGCGGCCCCAGCCCTTCCAGTCTGTGTGAACGTTTCCTTTCTTAACGGCTGCCTTGTGACTCGGACTCCGTGCCCACAGTGAGGAATCAGAGTCCCCTTCCACACATGGAGCAACCAGGCCATGGGTTTGGGCACAGGGGAATAAAGGATGCTCCTCGTCTACTCCCTGGTGCAGGTGGGCAGGAAATGGGCAAGGAATGGGTGAAGTCTTGGCTTCACTCCTCCTGCTGGCAGGCCAGTGTTTCTGAGCCAGCGTGAGGGGTGCTGTGATTTACTGTGGGCACACGCCAGGCATACGTTACTGCCCCCGATAACAAGGGGAAAGGAGGAATAGAACTGTGTTTTAGAAGGATGCCCCTGAGGCACAGCGTCTCCCAGGGCTAATCCCAGAGGTGTGCAGGTTATGAGGGCTGCACCCAGAGGCACAATCTAACTCGACATTTGCAGACCGTATTTTGCTCAGTTCCCCGTCTGTCCCTTGCAAACGTCGCCCTCTGGCCCTTTGCGGTTACGGTCAGCATAAAGACGTGGGTGGCACGGAAGCAATCTACTTTGCTGAATGTTCTGATGGAGAAAGGTGCCGGAATGTCACCCCTAGAAATTGGTGTCCTCCGTCCACAGCACAATCAATGGCAGTGTAAGCTGCTCGCACACGCTTGTGCCTCTCTGCTTCAACCGCTATAGGGAATAGAATGAGAACTGATCCATCAACGGCACATCTGAGGTGGGGTACCCATGACTCCATAGCCCATTCAGTCCTTGGGCCCTGTGCCAACCTAGGGGCCAGTCAGTGCCAGTTGTGATGGTGGCTAAGAATTTGAGTGAGACCAGCTAATTCCATTTATGGCTTCAAAACGCAGCCATCAGATGGTAACTTATGATCACTACTCACCTGGGCTGGCTGGGAACCAGTTCTCTGGAGGTGGAAGATTCCAAGTTCCAGTGCGCTCATTCATCCAGTGCCCTGCGTCACAGTTTTAAAAGATATATTTAAATGACGTTTACATTTTTGGAATCCTCTCCCCCTCCTGCAAGATTATTAAGGATTTCACCCACCACATGGCACTAGAGTCCTTCAGAACTCCCCTGCTGATACAGGCATATTGCTGATGCTGGAGAAATCTGAATGTAAGAGCATGGCAGGTTTTGCCTGAAACACGCCCTCCTGTTCGCACATGTTGTTCTTGCAGGGAAAGGGTGAAATGGGTTCTGCTTAATCCCTGAGTCCTGGGGGCTTGTTACCTAATCTGGAAATAAGGGAGGTAAGAATCACGCTCTGAGGCGTGAGGATCTAGAGTGTGGGCTGAGCGGGTCTGAGGGAGGAACCATAGGAGCAGCCATGCTTCGGGAGAAAGCTTGAGCTGAGCTTTGTTATTTTATTGTCAAGGACTTTGAAAACAATACTCAAACCCCAGGAAAAGGGGAGTTTTTCACTCTTTAGTGTGTGGCTATTGTTGTAAACTGGTTGGGAAAAACAACTGCTTGCTCTGAAGTTCTTCAGCAATTAGGCAATTGCTCCTTAATCAAAGGCTACAAATAGCAATTATTTTCTCTTACCTGGAGCTGCCACTTCTGAGGCTTAGTCTCTGCTACAAAGTTTTGCTGGCCTAGCTATGTCAGCTAAGAGCGTGAAAAAAGTTTCATCCCCTCGCTGTCCTACCTGACATACTAGGTCAGCAAAACCCTCTGTGTAGATGCAACTGTGCAGTTAGAAGAGTGCTTCTGTTAATATTGTTCATGGAGGTGCTGTAGCTATGCCAGCAGAAGAACTTCTTCTGTTGGCTTACACTGTCTCCGCTACGGGATTCTGCCAGCATAGCTATTCCGTAAGGGCTCTGTAGTCTAGACAAGCCCTGACATGCTGAAATGCAGCAGTTGAAAATGTGCTTAAGTAAATTAACCAAGAGGGCTGTGGTTGCTTAAGCGCACTGCCACTTCTAAAGAGGTGTGTGGGAGGTCTGCTTATATGACAAGTGATGTGCATTTGGTGTGGTCATCCTATCCCTGTAAGTCATTGTTTGTCCAGGTAAAACTACAGAATGGATGAAATTTTATGGCAGACGTTATGCAGGAGGTCAGACTAGTGGACCTTAACTGGCCTTAAAATTGATGAATCTGTTAGCAGAGTTTTGTGCAACTGGCAGTATCCCTATGGGATGCAGTCTTGCTATCCAGAGTGAGACTGGCAAGAAGCGAGATAAGGAAACACAGAAGCTCGTGAGTCTATTGGACATGCTTCCTTTGTGGGTTTTCTGCCACTTGTTTGTTCTTTTGCAGGCGTGTAGCGAAAGCAGACCATCCCTACCCTCCCTTATGTCTGACTCCTATCAGGCTCAGCAGACCCAAGGCACAGACATTCTGATGGCAGGGAAATGAAATTTGCATACATTCCTGAGTTAACAAGCAAAACAATCGGGAGTCTGTATCTCTCCTTGCCATCTCCAAGTATCAACATTTCAGATTTTAAACTGAATCGGGTCAGATGCCAGTGTCTGCTAGCCAGAGGCCAGACTGGAACAGCAGAGGATAATGTCCATCTGGACCGAGGTGAACAGGCAGAAGAGGGTAGAATTTAGCCTAATCACATCCTATATCCATCCGTGGCCAGATTCACCCTCATCAAAGGCTACAAGACATTTGTTTTATTCAGAGAGTGTGGGCACGGCTGCTTTAGATGGGCTTTGACCCAAACCCCTGGACCCTTCCTGGGGAAGTTTAGTTCTTGGACTGAATTTTACAGCTAGCCTCTATCTCTTTAATAAATGAAACCAACCCTGGGTCCAAAAGCATCTAGCATTTCAAGAAAGCCAGATTCAGTTCTGGATCCTGATCCAAATGTTGCAAATTAGGCCTATCTCTACTTCCTTCTCTTGCTTAGTTCTTTGAATGTTGTGGCTCTTTAGTTGAGTCAAAGATCTAGCCATGCTTAGGGCCACACCTTACTGAGATTCTGGGCTGCAGTTCTCCCAGAAATTTCTGCTCTCCAGGACCCCCATCAAACTGCCCACATTTTGCTCATCTGGCCTTACATATTCCCTGTCTGATGCAAAACAGTCTAAACTATGCAAAGCAGGGACTGTTTTCCTGTGTGCAGTGGAGCCCTGACCCTGGTTGTTTTAGGGGGTTGTACTGTAATGCAAATCAGTATAAATAGCATCATTGTGTCCTCTTGTTGCTAACTCTGCCCCTGGCCTCATTCTTAAATGATTTTCAGCAGGAACAACCCGGAAGCAGGTGATTGCTTGTGCAAACCTGTTTCCCTTTGCTCATCCCCAGTGCTCGGACAGTTATGTCATGAACACCAGAATAAGGGAGGAGTTCTTTCTTTCTTTCTTTCTTTAAAGAAACCTCCAGATCTTGACACTCAGATGCCATATAAATGGGTGCCCTAATAACACCTAGGAATGGATTAGATAGAGCTGCAACTTCAAAAACGCCTGCAACAAGTCAGTGCCAAGATAGGGAAAAAAACAGACTTTACCAGAGCCAAAGCAGAATCAACATAGAATCAGCTCTGCTGCCACTAGAGTGCAGTAGCCTTGAGACTCCATATATGTCTATTAGGGCAGGATTTTCTTGCACCTTCTTCTGAAATGGCTGATTCTTGCTGCCAAGAGAGGAGATTCGACAAGACAGATCATATATTTGCTCTAGCCTAGCAGGTCTTATGCAGTAGGATTGCATAGCATTTTCATGGTACTCTTTTCCCTGCCACATGAGGGGATGCTGTCCATCCCCCTTCTACTTTGTTTTGCCGTTATTCAGTGTCAGACTGAGACCAAACTTTTTCTGAGCAACTTAGAAAAGTAACTGTACCCCTTTAAATGTCTCCATATCTCTGGCTACCTTCTTGCCCATTGTCTGGATGCCTCTTGGCCTCAGAGCTGCTCCTGTCTCTGATTCCCAAGCCTTTCCAGTGCCTCTCTGGAGGTCCGTGGCTATTAAGAGAGCGCATGCTCCGTTCTCACGGCTCGTACTATGAATAAAAATAAAACTGGTATTTTGTGGGCAGCTGCCCCAGGCAACAGCATCCAAGCAAAACTGTGCATCCCAGAGCTCCTTCTGCTGCTCCCTGGCATGCGTCCACATGGGGCAAAGAGTCAAGGTAGCCAGTGGAATGTCCTCAGCTGAAGGTGATGAAGTTTCATAGCGAGGGGAAGTTGATGCTTTTACTACTTCTGGGAAAGCAGCACTGAGGTTGGGGATACTTTGTCAGCTCCTGAACTGAATGGGTCAGAAAGGACCAGAGGGCTCTTTGAGCATTTCTCTCTGCCTGGAAGATTGGGTTTGTTCTCTCCAAAGGAGACCGGTTTGCAGAGCCCTGAGGCATGGTACAAGGGGGAGGCCCATAAAGAAAACCAGATTTGAGATTTCTCTGCAGTGCTGCATTGATGGGCCCAGCCCGTGTCAGACGGTGGCAGCAGCAGGTAATGCAGAGTGCTTTCTAATGGCAGTGGTTCTGGTGTTGGCAGGTTGGACAGAACCCCCCTTGAAGGGGGGACCTGTGAGCTATTGGGAAGGTGGCAGGATGAGCCCCTGACCCCTTTGTAGCAAGGGGGAGAGGGACAGAGTCATCCCAAATAGCTCCATCTCCAGCCCGTGATGAATTGCTTCGCCTGGCACCGCAATCGCCAGCCACTGGCCAAGCTGTTGGGCAAGAGACAGCAGAGCTTGCCCCTGAACAACTGGAGTGGAGGCCTCCTCCAAGAAAAACATCCAGCCTGCTGCCTCGATTGAGCAAGAGGCTGGAAGAGGAGAACGAGGCTGTGTGAAGTCGACAAGGCCAGGAAAGTCCCAGAGAAGCCTGATGCAGAGCTCAGAGCATCAGTGCAGCCCCAGCTGTTCTTTTGGTGCGCCTCTTTGCAGACTTCTCTTGAAACGTTCTGTGCAGCCAAGTTTGTTTCAGAACAGCAGCAATACACTGTAAATCATAGTCGTTCCTCCCCCCTCCTCCTCCTCTCTCACTTTCCCCTTCATCCCCCCTTCTTTTCTTTTTTCCTTCTTCTGCTGCTTCTCCACACTTTTGAATTACCTTAAGCAAACACCACTGCATCCGATCTGAGCCAGGCGAGAAAGCAACACCGAACCCTTTGCCAAACGCAGGCTTAGAGGCACAGCACAGACACAGCTCCATTAAGCCAGGCCAAGTCTTACGGGAATCATTCCTGGCCCTGTCTTGAAAAACAAATATAGCATGTCGGTTTTCTTTGGCCGCTTTGGGGGGGAGGGGGCTGGGGGGGTCATCCGAGGACACAGGTTTGCTGTTCTGATCTGAAGTACAGCCCAAAAGAGCAGAGTAATAGACTGGAGAGCACTGGAAATGGTATGTCATTATTTACATGGCTACATGGGCTACATGTAGGGCTACATCCAGCGACTGCTGAGGATGGGCTTGTTCTAATGGCCTGGGCTTTAGTTGCATTGTACTGTCACATGTGGGAGAGAGGAAGAAAAGCAAAGAGACTGGAGCTCTTTCAGCAGTGCAGAAAACCAAAGCTGAGCAAACTGGTAACTGCCTCCCTCTGCATGGGCAAAAGACCATGCATACATGCTAAAATGCCAGTGCATGCCCACTGCCATCCATACAAGTACGCCGTCATGCCTTCCAGTTTGCACGTACCTGTGTGTCCACTCATTTGATTATTATTTTATAGCACCCAAACGTGCACTTGAAGCTCTGCAGAAGACATTGACACATATGGCCCGGGCCCAAAGTACTTACAGTCTGATATACACCTTTGCAATTTTCCACCCTCTGATCCAAATTCAGAGCTGGTGTAAACTTGACTCCAGTGGTGCTGCACTCCCTTTACAGTGGGTCTGATTTCAGTAGTGTCTCCTGAGAAGCATGGGCTGTGAGTAAGGAGCAGGACTGAGTTCAAGACACTTGGCTTCATTCCTCCAGCTCTTCCACCGATTACCTACATGTCTCCGGACAAGTCATTTAATTTCTCTGCGCCACAAATCCCTGTCTGTAAAATGCAGATGATAATAATTCCTTTCTTCCACTCTTCGTATGTCTTATCTATTTCGTTTGTAAGCTCTTTGGGATAGGTGTTATGTGTCTGAACAGCACCTACCACAGTGGGGCTCTGTTCTCAGTAGGCATTTCTGTGTGCAGCTGTAACACAGATAAATAATAATAATTTACATTGGATCTGAATTTGACCCTCGGACTCTAGGGAAGCCAACCTGAAAAAAAAATTGCTGACAACATCCAATATGCGTACTGACATTCCAGCTTTTTTTACTGGCAAATTTCCAGACAGTAAGAAAGGTCAATAAACGTATCATATATATATAAAACGTAGCTTTTATCATATACATATTTATCATATATACACACGCACTCTAACACAGCGTCATACAATAGTCGGTAATAGGATTTCCAAAGAACTTTGTATTTGTATAACTTCTATTTATGGCCATGTGTGTCTTTATTTTTTTTTCAGAGCCCACCTTTTCATCTGCCAAAAAAAAAGGCAAAAGGCCATAAATCTAGATTATATATTAAAACTGCTTGTATACTCTGAAGCTTACACTGGAGTAAGGGGGAAAAATGTCTCAAAGTTAATTTACCATTTTTATAGCTATGTTACAAAAAAAATACTGACTTTTACTGAGACTAGATCTTTGATGTCTTTTTTTACTGCCAGTCAGTAAATTCACTGCTGGTTGCTAACCCTGTCTGGGAGGTAGACTTGCATGCTTGCGTGCGCACAAACACATACACACACACACAATTCTCTCTCAGTGTTGCATTCGTATCCAAACCCATGATCTAGACTGGTCCTGGGACTGCTCATTTGTCACCTTCCCAATGATCTTTCCCGAAAAAGTATGGCTCAGTGGATAAGGTACTGGCCTTGAAGTCATAAGAGCGGGGCTGTAGTCCTAGTTCTGGTACTGATCTCCACATTGACCATGGATAAGTCACTTCCCCTCTGTTTCCCTTCTTGCTATTTGTCTGTCTTCTCTATTTCGATTGTAAGCTGTTCAGGGCAGGGACTGTCTCTTATGATGTTTCTGCACAGTGCCTAGCACAAATGGGTCCTAATTTGAGTGGGGTGGGGTCCGAATTTTCCGTTTCATGGGAAATTCCATGATTTCGATTTTTGTTTCTGTTCCAAAACGGAACAAACAACAACAACCCATTGAAATTTTCCCTGCAAAATGCAATTAATTTGGGTTGACTGAAACATTTAATTTTGATAAATCTGAAACATTTTGTTCACTTGAACTTTTTAAACTTTCTGTATACATATAAACAATTTTGTTGTGGAAAGTCATTTTGAAATGAAAAAGTAAAATGTTCCATTCTGAAAATGTTGAAACAGAACATATCAACATCACTGAGATGCTGTGTTTGCTCCTGCCCCTTCCCCTCCAATGAAATTTTGTTGAAATGTGTACAGTTTTCAAAATATTGTTTTGATTTGAATGAAAACAGCATTTTTCGTCAAAACAGGCTGTTTGATTAGCCGTAGCCCTAATTGCAGTTGGAGTCCCTCGGCAATACTGTCATATATCAATAATGAAGACGTAAGGGAATTCTGCTGACAGCTCTCCGAGAAGTCAGCATTCAACGGAATGTGTTTCGTTTTTTCTGTCACGTCTCAGTATGGTTTAGCCCAGGATGACTCTTCATTCCCAAAGCAAAGCAAGCATTCACTGCCTCCCTCAGCAGCACGTCCAGTCTTCACTCTGGTCTTTACCAACTGACAAGGTGACACCAGTAGGTCTTCATCCCCGGAGGGTTTCTGGATCCACCCAGCAACAGGTCCTTCTCAGCAGGACAGCCTGCAGCGTCTTAGGATTCTGATGCTGATATCAGAGCAGGGGCAAGAATCTTCTTGATCCTCTTCCCGAAGAATGAGAAATACCCTCTGCAATTGTCTTGCAGCGTAGCCAGTTGGTGACTGTGACTGTTGGTGTCTTTGTCAGGCACGGCACTTTGCTTACTGAGATGTACAGTGAGGTACAGCTGAGTATTACGGTTGCCTGCAAAGAGGGACGCAGAGTCTGCGACATCCTGCAGGGCCTCCAAACACCCTTTCTTGTGTTGCGTCTGTTCAGAGGGGCCTGCCGAAAGCAGCGGACTTTGGAGCTGTCCTCCTGCTGCCTCTTGGTTTAGGTCTTTGTGAGAACTGCCAGCTTTTGTTAAGGCTGTGATGAGAAACCCACCTATGGCGTCAGGACACAGCCAGCCATCACAGGAGTCTCAGTCCCCTGTGTAATCTCTACACCCCGCGATGTGGTCCATCTCCAGTAGCTCTCCACGCTGCTGGTGGAAACGCAGCTGGTTCTGAAACCCTGGTGGAGCTAGGAGGCTCAGCACATTGTGACAAGCTGTCCCGCCCTATAGCTTTCTCCAGTGGTTTGAGCGGGAGGAGGGTGTTGGAACTAGGAGTTTCAGGCCTACTTCCAGAACATCAGCAAATGGACACTTGAGAAATGAGACGGGAGGGAAGCAGTGATTTTCTGGGCTCCCATCGGCAGCAGTACGTGCACGGGTGAATGTGCGCGAAGAAGGGTGATGGTAACAGAAGGTTGGTTGGACACAGCCCAGAGGAGGGGAAAGAAAATACACAAGGCTCCCTAGGAGGTGACGACGGAGAGCTCTGGATTCCAGAACGAAGCATCGGTGGGGAATGAGGGAATTCATTAGCTGCAGCATTTATGGGCATTATTTCATTTATTTATTTATTTCCTTTTTAAAAGGACTTTGCTTCCCTGGGTCAGCCAAGAAAGTGTCGTTCTCGTTCTGTGCCATGGTTTCCCATTGGCTTGGCTCCAGGGAGGGTTTTCCTGTTTGCTGCTGTGGTCTCTCAAGGCAAAGAGCTGGAATCTCTCCAAGCCTGAGATGGTGTGGGTTCCCCCCCCGGCCCTCCCCATCATCTTTGCAAGGTGAGTCAGTCCAGGTGACAGGACTACGACCTTCAGGGTGCCCCGGACCGTCACTGGTAATGACTCTAGGATTCTTTCCCCCTTCTCAGCTGCTCTGTGTCCATCGCAGGAGCATGCTTGGAAATAGCCCCAGCGGCACCTTTCTTAAATCATGTCTATTACATGCAGACTCCATGTTCATCAGGAGGCCACTGTGATGGCTGGGAGGGATTTACCAGGTCCAAATTCACTTGACAGAAAAACAAAATTCCAGCATAATTTTAACCAGCTGTGGTAGGAGAGAGAAGT
Source organism: Emydura macquarii macquarii (assembly GCF_026122565.2). Classification (NCBI taxonomy): domain Eukaryota; kingdom Metazoa; phylum Chordata; order Testudines; family Chelidae; genus Emydura; species Emydura macquarii. The sequence goes on from NW_027130828.1 coordinate 15,055,733, forward strand.
AAAGAAAAGGAGAACTCTGTGTAGGGAGGGAGAAAGAGGGGTAGAGGAGAGGAGAGGTGGCTGCTATGAGTGGACTGGATTTGAACAGTCTTTGCATTAAAAGAAATGCTGTTGCTGAAGACGCAGTTCTCGGGATGCTCTGTAGTGGACACCACTTACCGAAGGCTTCCATAGATATGACCCCCAACCCTAACAATGATGTGGATCGTGAAGATTGCTGCGTCTGTGTATTCATCTTTTTGAATGATCAGATCCCCCTGGCTGTTGTATATATGCATATATCAGTGTGCCCTGGAGACCCTTCTTCAGAAAAAGTCAATAGTCAGTGGAACCGTGCTTCCGCTCCAAATATCACCTGACTGCAGGCTGCACTGCAATATTTCTAGGAGCCCAGAGCCTGCCTCTAGGTAGTATATTTTAGAGAAGTTTGCAGCTCTCTCTTCCTTTAACACAAAGCTCGGTGCTGGCTCAGATCATTATGGCACCTTCCGTCCTCGGACCTGTAATCTCTATGAGCCACACCTCTGTATTAAAGCTGCCATGGGTTGCATTTAGAACTCCTTTGGTCTGCAGGTTGCCCTTCGGACACCTCTGCCATGAAGGTTCCAGCTCGCTAGGGAGAGCCCGGGATCCTCTTACAAGCTGTTTCTCCGATACGCTTTCTCCTCCACCTTCCAGCATGCTGCATTCTCTTTGAAATGCATTGCTTTGTTTCCATCCCACTTTGGCCTGCTATGTTTTTTTTTTTTCTTCTGTGGCTGATTTTCTTCTTCCCCATTTACTCCTTAAAGGGTCGAAGAATTTGGGATGCATTTGGGAGGTGGCTGAGATGGGCAGCTCTTACATATGTCGAACTGCAATCTACATAGGGCAGTCTGCGTTTCACTTCATTATGACCAGCGCACTGTTTAGTGCCAGGAGAAAGAGAGGTGGCAAAGACAGAGAGGAAATTAATGAACGCGTGCATTTAATGCCAGGCTTAACTTTGGCTCCTAACCCATTTCCCACCCAATTGTCACTGTGCTTGTGTTGAGCTGCAATGGCATTGTGATTCCCGGAGCAGATGATTTAAACATGGCTTGACACAAAGTGTCCAAGGCCGGATGATAGCACATGTCTAGAGGGGACCACCTTCTCCTGAGACCACAGGGACATTGACTATCCCTGCTCATTCAGTCCTGGGCTCCCACACGTGGACAGGCCCAGTCTCCCCTCTGTGGGCTATGAAGCTGAGCTGCTCCTGATGTCACAGGAATCCTGCGGGGCAGCGTTCTGCTCTTCATCTGGATGGCGGTGTTCCTGTGGCCAGAAGCCACCATAGGGCAGGGGGCAGGGATAAGATTGTGTTGCACCAGCAAAAGTCATTACAAAAGCCCTGAAACCCCCTCTCGGTAGCAGCCACAGTGAGGGATGCCCAAGAAATGGCTAGATAAATGAGCCAGCTCTGGACGTGTTCTTGCCAATCTCCCACATTGATCCCCTATCCCCTCCCCCCGTCCAGCCTCGCTCTGTGTGTGTAAGATACCTACCACTCCCGTGCTGTAATGACTTCCACATGGGGCCAGACCTTGTGGACAAATTCCCTTTAACAGTAGGAAACATTCCTTGGTTTCTCATCGTGTCTGTCTTTGGGAAGGAGGGGAAGGCATGATGATGACGGGCTGAGGAACTCTCATATTCCACCCGGAGAGCTGATTAATTCCATCCTCCGCAGCCGCTTTTGACCATCTCCAACCCCCTCCCCTCTTCTGGTTCTTCTTGTTCTCTCCTCCCACCTGGCTCTGTTTGGCAAGGAAAGGGATGGATTTCCCGCCATGTGGAGCTCCCAGTGGAAAACCCGGATGGCAAGAGGCTCTGTCCCCCGCACAGTCCAGGGCCCGTGGCTCCTGCTGTCAGAGGAAAGGCTGCATATTCCACGTGGCCAAGACAAAACATATTGGGGATTCTACATTCCTCTCCAGCAATTCAGCCCCAGTCAGGGAAAGGACTCCCCTTCCCTCCCTCCCTACTTCCATTCCCCCATCCCACCACCCAAAGGGAAGTTAGTTTGCAGCCTTAAATGGCAGACAAATTCCCCTATGAATACCTGAAAACAGCTGGACAAGGTCAACTCCTTCCCTTGAGACACACTCACTTGTACTCATGCTCACAGTCACCCTCATTCGTACTCACACTTGCAGCGACTCACACATTCACAGTCGTCCTCACACCGATCCTCGTGTGCGTGCACACACGCCTACTCACACCCACACCCTTGCCCATACACTTTCATTCGCCCGCACACACTCAGACACGTACTTGCAAACCCATATGCTCACCCACTCTTCATATGGTCCCTGTCTGTCTTCACATTCCGACCTCGCCATTCCGTCTCCAGACATATCGTCCAGCTTTGTTGCTCAGCTGTGACGCAAAGGAGAGGGGGAAGAGAGTGACAGGGGCATTTTGTTTACAATTATGGATTTGATTTATTAGAATAATGTTAAAGCACAAAGCCATCTGCGTGCCTCTCCCCATCCAAGATGTATAAAGGATGAAACCATCCATCTGACTCCCAGTTCTCCCTCCCCTTCTCTCCCTTCCTCCATCCTCATCAGTGACATTCTTGCCAAGACACTTGCCCATACTTAACTCTCCTCCCAAAGAGACCATGCTTTGCATTCTTGTATTAGAAGCCAAAAAAAAAAAAAGAAGAAGAAGAAGTATCCTATTCTGCCTGTGCTCTGCAGCCTGATCCTTTCAGCTGCTTCCTGGGATGGAAACAAAGGAAAAGAAGGTGGTGCTAGTGAAAGGTGCTAGAATGACATCCCTGATAAAGTTCATGTTCACTCCGTCTGTAGCACAGGCAGAGGATGGGCAGGGTGAGCTGCCGCACTCTGACCCACCGGTGTGATTCAGGCCTCTTCGGAAGAGACCCCGTTAGGGCTGAAACGACAGTTTGGTCTCTGTGTCTCATTCCTTCCTTCACCTTTCTTTTGAGGTTGCCAACAAAGGTCCCCATTGTCAAGGACTGGGATGGGTGCTGGGAGTTTGTCTTCCAGGACGTTCCCATGGCTAAGGCACAGGACAGAAAGAGATCTGAGGTCTGAGTCTCCTCCCATGCCGGAGTTGGTCAAGTCAATGGAGTCACATGGGGGAAGGTGAGACAAGAATCAGTCTTCCCCTGGTTTCTATTCTCAGCACAGCTACAGACTCTCTGGGCCATGCAGGTCAAAGGAGCTATGTGGATTTACACCAGCTGAGGATCTGCCCCCTCTTGTGACCTTGGGTAAGTCACTTCACATCCCTGTGCCTCAGTTTCCCCGTACTTTAGATGCCTGAGGCATTTGTAAAGGCACATTTACATTGCAAGAAGAACTGCGAGCCAACATGGCTACGTAACCGTTAGTCGCTTCTACATGACAGCGCAATCTTTTTATCATTAGTGCAGATGGGAGAAGACGGATCTTGCACTGGGGACTGCCCAGCTGAAAAAAACAAGCAAGCCAAAAAACCATGTTACAGAACGGGCTCCCATCACCATGGCATAGAGCCAGGTTAGCTCAGAGTTTGCCTGAAGTGGGAAAAGTGGCCGAGCTGGGGTCAGAATTAGCTAATGCGTGCTAGCTAAACCCAACCTGTGCTCAACCTTTTCTCAGTTTAAATGCAGGGGAAAATATTTGGCTTAATTTTAGTTATGTTGTAGCTTGGGTCGGATCTTACCACATTAGCAAACCCTGACCTACCACTTTCCCTGCTGGAATTCAACCCACAGAGTTCATCTATCTATCTATCTATCTATCTATCTAATGGATATTATAGCTGTCTTTCAGAGCTGTTTTGTCAGGCGATGAAAGGGGCTATAGAAGTCAGTAGTGGTTTATGTTTGTAAATCGCCTTGCGATCATCACATTAATTAATATGCTATAGGGGTATTGATCATGGGTTGGCTTCTTCTTGCACTCGCCTGGGTATCAATCAGAAGTAAGTACCAGTGAATTCGACAGAGATACACTGGTGTAAAACTAATGTAACTTAGAGGAGAATCAAGCTCTATATGTGATGTCAACATCAGTCCATGAAGGACCAAGTTGATACCCCACCAACCTAGGCCACTGAACAGCTGTTAAGCTAGTGACTTTTCACTGCAGTTAACCTGCATGGAATTCCAATCACCAGACGTCTTGCCGGGAGAGGGATGATGACACCATGTTGCAGCCCCAATCGAAAAGAGCAATGAGGAAGTTTGACTTTTGTGTGTGTGTGTGTGTGTGTGTGTGTGTGTGCGCGCGCGCGCTCGTGCAGAATTTTTTTCAGGATAGTTCTTTGGAACTTCAGATTTAGCCCTAACAAGCTAAATCTTATTGTGATGGGGCTATAGGAGTAAAAAATCCCACACAGGACCTGACAGTGATGGACCTGTATGGAGTATGAAAGCCCTAGTAATCTACTAATGAGGGTTAATGGGATAAGCCGGGTATCTGTGAGAGGATGCAGAGACTTCACCTTCACCTCGGGGGCTGTCCTCACTGAGTATGGTGTTGCTTTTAACCTAGGCTAGCTGGCTTCTCCTGGATATAGGCTAAAAGTGAAGTGATGCTTTCACTTGGACTGGTAACTTGTCCATTTTGCAGTGTGGACAGGTTAAATTACACAAGAGCTGATAGTCCTCCTGTGCCTTCCCATAATTCCTCTTTTGTGGCCAGAAGGACAGACAAGTTCTCCCACAATTCATTGGGAAAGAATCACAGAGTGGCTCCTCTTACTGCAGCACAAAGAACCATGGGATGTGCCCCAGATGTCCTAGTGACACACACTGCCGTAACTCAGGTACGGCAGCTCACACCATGGGTGGGCGAACCCAGGTCCTGATCCCCCAAGTTAACTCTGCAGTGAAGACAGATCCCTAGGTAGGCACTTGTTAAATGAAAGTAAGGACAACAAATGAGTGTATCCCAGGTGCCTGTATACTCAGGTGATAGTGGAAAGAAAGACAGATACCCCTGTGCTTTGGCTGGGAATTTTGACGGAAGAAGGCCTATTCTGACAGTGAATTTCCACTGTTAAGTAATACCATTCTCCCACTCTACAATTCTCCCTTTGGTTTCATCTGAATGCCAGATTTTCCAACCATCCCCATCCTCAGCTGTGTGTCATGCTCTAAACAGCTGTCCCGTCCCACCCTTGAGACAGCTGCATTTCTGATTCCTGTAGACAGAATGCCTGGATTCTCCCCTTGGATCATGTCAATCAGGAGTCATTCCACTGAAGTCAGTGGAATTACACTGGCATAAAAACGGTGTGAGAGGAGAATCAGGTGCAGATCTTGCTGGATGTCTGGTGCTATGTCAATGCCAGAGTGTTGCTCTAACTTTTCACATTCAGACTCTGGTGGAGAGAAGCGTTTTTTTTTTTTTTTTTTTTTGCATTGGTGGTTTGGATTAAGGGGCCTTAAAGGGGCAAGACATTTTTTTGTGTGTGTTCTCTCATGCCCTATAAATAAATTGCCCCTCCTCAGTGCTCAAACTCCACCCTACAACTGCAGATTCCATTGTCTAGCTGCCACCACTCTACATGGCCTTTCACACTCTTCTATTTTATTTATTATGGAAATATTAGTAAAACTCGCAGTCTGCCACCGGCCAAAAAAAGTAGCCAAAGGAATGCTCTTCTCTCTCCCCCTTTCTGCAGACAATCCCGTTCCATCCATAGCCATCTGCTTTGCTTTGTTTCCCTTTCCCTGAGTCTGCAAGTACCGCTGGATTGTCGTGTAATGTAGCTTATTGTGACCATAGGGTTCCAAGTGCCGCCCAGCTGACCGCAAAGCATAACCAACATTCCAAAGCAGAGAAGCCAGGGGCATCTCCTTAATGCCCAGGAATCATTGTCTCCTTTGAAGGTTTTTTTCTTTCATAACTGCTGCCATGCCAAGCGCAGGGAAGAGATGTAACTGTCTTGGAGTGTCTGGGAGGTATGCGTGGAATCTCCCAGTTGCAGGATCAGTGTTCTCTAGTTTGCTTTCAGCAGCTACCCACTCAGCCAGGTTCCACCCCTCCTCCCCAGGTCTCAGGAGAAGTAATCGGTTGCACCCTTTGTGCAGGAATGTCACATCAGGGTTGCCTCATTCTCACGGATGTTATTAATAGAGTAAAGCTGAGGCCAGCTCCAGGGTGGGTTGGTTTCTTTTAGCCTTCTTTATTTATTTTTTCCAATTTGTTTTAAGTGTTGGTGAAAGATACAGGCTTAATAGCTCTGAAGACTAAAGTCATTTGTTTCATCTCAGAGCAGGTACAGCTGGAGTCCAAGATTTCCCTGCACTGTGCTCTACTAAATACCTCAGTCCTACTTGTGGTTACAGTTTCATCCCCACTAACCAGGATTTTACAATGTTGGATGAGGAAAATGGGCGACTGTAATAGTAGTTGGGGGCTGTGGTTTTGTATGAAAGCTCTGTTTTATCTAAGGTACTTCTCTGGCCCCCATGCCTTAGTATCTGAGCACTTCACAGTCTTTCATGCATTTATCCTCACAACACCCCAGGGAGGTAGCGCTGTGCTGTTATCCCCATGTTACAGATGGGGAACTGAGGCACAGAGAGACTGAGGGTGTGTCTACACTGCAGCCACATGTGTGAATGGCGGCTCATGTAGATGTACACACGCTATCTGTATTCTAGCTAGCTAAAAATAGACGTGAGGTTGCCCTGGCTTGGCCCCTCTGGGCATGTACTCCCTTCCTCAGCTCGTGCTGGAGCCCACCCTGCAACGTTCTCATTGGTATTTTTAGCAAGCCAGCTCGAGGACAGCTAGTGTGGTTACATCTACAAGAGCTGCAAATCCCAGCCCTGGTTGCAATGTGGACATATCCTGAGTAATTCTTCCAAGGTCCTATGGGAAGTCTGAGATGGGGCAGTGAATTGGTCCCAGGTCTCCGAAGTTCTAGTGTTACCCTCTGACCACCACACCACTTTCTCCCTTAATGCCACATAAATTGGAGAGGGCCACCAATTCCTGTAGCGATGCATGTTTACTGTTAGCATAAAATAGTGTGTCAATCCAAATCATGATTAATCACATGGAGGAAACCCTGAGGCTTTGAAATAAACAAGCCACTTGGTTTTGTTTGTTTGTTTGTTTTCAAACAAGCCATTGTTTGCCAAGAAGATTATTGAAAGAAAGTAGAGACTATTTTCAAAGTGTTTCCTCTTTTAATTTTTTTCTAGCTTTTTCCTCTAAATATTTTTCGCCATCAAAGAAGAAGAAGAATCTCTTTCTAGTTCAGGTTCGATCCTGCCCCACTGAAGTCAATGGAAGTTTGGACATTGATTTCACTGAGAGGTGGATTAAGCCTGTGTTGTGAGTGGCTTAGCTCCCGGTCAGGTCTCCGCTGGTGATGTCTCGGTGGCTCGTTTTGCTCAGCTGTGGAGGAAGTGAAGTAACTGGCTCAACTCTTAGAAGAGCCCAATCTGGGAACCCCAAAACTATCCTGTTCCTGACGTGACAGGAAAGTCGAGAGGAAGGACTGGACCCTAAAGCCTTGATCCTGCCCTCCGATCCATGCGGAGACCCATTGATGCTAGCGGGGCCTTGTACTGGGGAAAGGGTCTGCCCACATGGATCCAGTTGCAGGATTGGGCATTAACTAACTCCTCCCCACTATGTATGTGCTGACATTTGAAAGTTACTTTCGGAAGACAGACTTCTGAACAAGCCAAGGGGCGACAGCCCCGCTCGAGCCATGGTCTGCAGGCGGCTTGCTGCCCAGTCCGCACACAGCCGTGGCCCATGTGACAGCCCCAGCGCCATACAGGTAGTATAGAGAGCTATATTGTGTGGATGTGGCCCATATGACTCCTGGAGAGCTGCATATGCGGCCCGCAATGGGAAATAGGTTGGGAACCACTGGGCCAGAAGGTCCCGTGCTCCAGCCTGCCCGAGGGACGTGTGTGCATTCTGCTGAATTCTGGGGTTCTGTTGTCCAGGCCTCTGAGCTGCTGCTGTTCACAGGCTGTTGTTGTAACACCCACAAAAGCAGCCGTTGGCTCGCTTGCCCCCTGTCTCCCACCTCGGGGGAGAGCTCAGCAGGCTGCTATCTCCTTGGCAGACAGTTGGCCTGATTCCCAGCACAGGTCTCTTGGGAGCTGCCTGCCCCAGGCTCCTCCCCTTTCACATTTCTGGGTGTTTCTCATCCCTCTCCCCACCCTCATTAAGCTCCTTTCCTCCCGACATCCCCCTGCTCTCTTTCCATCTTCCAGTGTTCCTCTTCTATCTCTCCTTCCTCTCAACCTACCTATCATTTTATTCCTCCTCTCAATCCTCCCCTTTCTCTTTGCTCCTACATCCCTTCTCCTCTCCTTCCCTTCCTCCCTGACCTCTTTGTGGTCGCACCCAAGGGATCCCTTCTTTCTGCTGGACCTCCCCCTTTCCTCCTGTCTGTCTTGTGGCTGCAGAGAGGACAGTGAGAACTAGCAGAAGTAGGAGGAGAGGCAGCCCCTTCAGCTCTCTGAACAGCCCTGAAAATGGAGAGTGAAATACTGGCTTTGTTGACGTCAGCGGCAAAGCTCAGATAAGGCCAGGGTTTGGCATTGAGTCCCCAGGCAGAGAGGCAGGTAAGTAGGACCTAAGACTCAGTGTAGAAATTCAGGGTTCATAGAGTTTAAGATCAGAAGAGACCATCGTGATCATATAGTCTGACCTCCTGCACCTTGCGGGCCACAGAACTTCACCCATCCACTCCTGTAATAAAGACCCCCTCACCTCTGGCTGAGTGACTGAAGTCCTCAAATCATGATTTAAAGGCTTCGAATTACAGAGAATCTACCATTTGCAGTAGTTTAAACCTGCGAGTGACCCATGCCCCATGCCACAGAGAAAGGTGAACCCCCCACCCAGGGTCTCTGCCAATCTGACCTGCGGGGGAAATTCCTTCCCGACCCCAAATCTGGCGATCAGTTAGACCCTGGGCATGTGGGCAAGACCCACCAGCCAGACGCCTGGGAAAGAATTCTCTGTAGTAACTCAGAGCCCTCCCCATCTAATGTCCCATCAGCGGCCAATGGAGAGATTTGCTGCTACCAGACACAGATCGGCTACATGCCGTTGTAGGCAGTCCTGTCATACCATCCCCTCCATACACTTATCAAGCTCAGTCTTGAAGCCAGTTTGCCCCCACTGCCCCATTTGGAAGGCTTCAGGACACCCTGGCTAGATCGGGGGGGGAACTCAGATGGAAGCCACCTTCTCATCCCCACCGCTCCCTTTCTTTAGTGATGTCTTATAGCCAGACAGAGATGCTGCTTCTTTGCTTCCTGGCACCTGCTGAGTGTGCCTAGCGTTTGGGAAACACTTAACAACTGTTTCTAGTGTTTTAGCAGTACCTGGGCAGAGCAGTTGGTGGGAACGTCCTGCGTAGCCTCTGCATCCCTGGAATGGAACATGCTCGGTCGTTTGCTGGGAATGGTGCCCATGCTGTCTGGTCACACAGGAACATTGTGAGGGGTTGGGGCATGCTCAGTGCGGATGGAATCTTCTGAGAACTTCGTTGCCAAACTCACGAGTCTCTCTCTGTACTGAGCAAGTGCAGAGGGAGATTTTGTGACGGTTTATAGCTAGCGTCACCAGATTTGGGCAGATTTTCACAGGGATGGCAAAAGGCACATCTCTGGCACCAGGGAGACTCCCATGCCAAATTTGAAATCCCTGCCCCAAAGCATGGGGGCACTAGAGCTTCTCTACAAAAGAGTTATACTTTTTTGTTTGTTTGTTTGAATATGGACAACACAACACATTATTCCCCAGGCTCATTCTTGGAAGTGGCTGAACCATTTTAGCTGAAACTTTCCAAAATATTCAGCCTGAGGCAGATACTTGGCATGGAAAATTTCAGCCCAAATGATTAAAGTCTGGCAAAACAATAAGCAGCTGAAAACATGTTAGTGGAAGTGTTGGCCAAGTTTAACCATAGGTGGCGCTACTGTTGCTGGAGTCCTCTGTCTCCGACAGCGAAGCTTGAGGACAGAGCAGCTTGAATGGGCTGGATGCAAAGAGATGTAGGGAAAGATTAGCCCTCACTGACAGGTGGAATAAGAAACAGAAATTTCTATACGCAGATCCTAGAGTCCACATACCCAGCAGCAACAAAATTATCTTTGATGCTAACTGGCTTTTTTGGGGGGAGCTGTAGCAGAGAGACTACAGACTGAACAGTCATGGAGACTGGATTACACTTTCTTTGTTACCAGGGATGCTTCCAAATCAGGTTAAAGCATGTTAGCTGGGAGTAATCTGAGGGAAGCTTGTGTCACTTGCATTACGAGAATGTGGGACTTTGTCCCCCTCTAGTGGCTGCTCCACCTAGGAGAACCTGAGTCTACTGCAGCTGCTGGCTAGCAGGGTTATTCCTTTAACTCTAGTGATAGAGACTCGGGATTTTAGCACTGAAGGCCCAGGGTTTAAACCCCTCTGCTGATGGTACAACTGTGATCAGTTATGCTCGGAGCTAGTCCAGGGAATGGCTAGAGGCTTTCAGGGTTCTACTCAAACGTACCTTTGAGGGGGACAATGATGTTATGCTCACTTCATCTCATTGCGGTAAAATCAGTTTGAACCAGCAAAGTGGTACTAGGGCCCCTCCTGACAGATGATGCCCACAGAAACACACAGTGTGAGAAGAGACAGAAAGGCGAGCTCCAAGCTCCTGGCCCTTTAACTCGCCTTCAGTGTGCATCATCTTTACTCTTGTACCCGAGCTGCAGAGGAACCTTCTCTGGTCTGTGCCAGAAAGACCTGTTCTTCAGAAAACCAATTCGACAAAGCTTGTAAAATTCCATCTCTGTGATCCCCAGGACTCCTGTTACTCTAATGTTATTGTTGGGCTGGGAAGGGAGTTTGCGAGCCTAGGATTATTTTTTTTTAAGACGCCTGTAACCTTTTGGGAAAGAAGCTAATAATGTAAGAGTCTGTTTGGGTTTATTCTTCTTCTGATTGGGGTGGTGTGAGTTGGGTAATCATTGCTGTTATACCATGCGTGGCAGGACGGGAGAGGTGTCGCAATATGGTCTCTGCCATCTGCTTTCCCACTTCACGTTGCTCTCCAAGAGAAAAAACCGTAACCAGGCACCCTGTGCCAAACCAATCTCTCTCCGGAGCTTGGAGAGCTTCTTTGCCTCTCCCCTCTCCTCCTATCCCCTCTCCTTCATCAGTGCCATGTGCAGTCCTTTTGCCTCTTCTTGCATTAGCCACATGGGTACGATCCCTCTTGCCAACCTTGGGAAAGGCACCAATGCCGCATCAGCTCAAGCTGTGTTGTTTTTTTTTTTAGAATAAATCTAGATCGATCTATCTATCAAAAAAGGAGTGTGGAAGAAAACAGCTCATGTTATAAAATGTGTTCTACACACGGTGTGACATCAGCATGGTTTGTTTCCTTTGGGATGGTGCTTTACATTCCGGCTGAAATTTTGAGGGCCGGTTTTCATTAAAAGTGGCTTTTGAAAATGGTAAAGTAATAATTTGCTAAATCAGGCCCTGAACTGCTCAGTTTAGCAAATGATTACTTTTTTTTCTTTTTTTAAAGACCACGTGTAAAGGGAATCCCAGTTTAATGAAAAACGGCCAGGTTAGATCAGGTTCATGTTCATAACTGTTCTAGCTGGCAAAATAAATAACAATTAATTAATCAATTAATTAATTAATCAATCATATTTTATGGTCTTACACTCCATGTATTAATAAAAATAGGTTGCAGTATCTATAATAAGTCATTGCTTGGCTTTTTGTTTGTCTTTGCTTTTTTTTAAAAATTCTTTTTCAAGACACAAAATAGTAAAGGAAAGTAAAACTCAGATACAGTGTAATTAGTCAGATAACCAGCAGTTAAGTAATACATTGATTTCCTCATAACCTTTATTTCAGATGCTTCGTTTGAACAAATCGGTGCCCCCCAAAACTTCATAGTTGCACTGTGTTGCACACCACATAACAGCAGTGACAGAACTCTGATTTCTCACTGCCAAAGCAAAGGCTGCTATTGCTTGAGCTAAAGAAAAATTTTCACTCGCTGTTTGCAGTCCAGGGCATAACACAGCAATGAGCAATTCTGATTCCATCCAGTGAAGGGCAGTGATACACATGCACTGTATAGCTAGGCTTGGAAGGATTCAGTTTTCATCAGTAAATGTTGATAAATGTCGATTTCACTGTACACCTTGAAATGAGTGAAAAAATATTTCCATCGATGATAATCAAAATGTACAGATAAGGAAAGTAAAGAAAAATCTTGCTTGAGAACTTATTAGAGTTTGATTTACTTTGGATATTTTGACATGAGATGTTGACAATTTGTGTTTTAATGGTTATAATAACACTGTGACTTTTTGAATCTCACCATCAATTGTCATTAAATAATTGTCTAAAGCCCCCCACACATAATTTCCTGCACCTGTGAAAATTTAAATTGCTAAACATATAAAAAACGTGTAAAACCCATACTTTTCACAACTGTGAAAATTTAATTTATAAAAATTGCTTAAAATAAACACTGATATTAGTCATCAAAATGATAATAAAAATAAAATTCTTCCAAGCCTAGCTATACCCAAGAGAGATGTGGTTTGAGTACAGAAGTTGGAGACAGGAAGTCGTGAGGTTCTGATGCCCTTTGAGACTGCGTGCAAGTCTTTCTTCCTCTGTGCCTCAGTTTCCCCATCTGTAAAATGGGATTAATATAACCTCATGGGATGCTGGGTTGATTAATTATTCAGGACTCTGTTGTGTCTCTGCAAGGTATAATGATGCTGCAGATGTGTCTGCTCCAGTGGGGGCATTCAGCCAGTAGAGTACACAGGAAGGAATTTGCTGAAGAGTGGCACTTAGATTTTCTCTTTGATGTTGCACTGTGCACTCCCTCACCGTTGGTTGACTGTTGCCTATCATTCAATGCAGAGTTGCCTGCATCTTTTCGTGTGCCTGGTACAGCTCTCCTGGTCTTTTAAATTCAGGGAGTACAAGGACTGGGAAGGTGATTGGCCCCAGTGCAGAGGATTGGCACAGCAGCGTGCACCTTTACCTTGTGTTTCCACATCCATGAAGGGCCAGTGGTAGTCTGGGCTTTCAGACCAGATTCTCTTCTCCCATTTAGGCACCAAGATACAGGGCAGATTTTCAAATGAGCTCAGTTTGTTGGGGTGCAGATCTCTTCTGGAAAACCTGTCCAGAAATGTCAGAAGGGAAGCTGCTGGGTGCTGGATGCTGTTGAAAACCTGCCCCACCCTTGTTTGCAAAGCATGTAGAAAATGTAAACCTTTCAAAGTGCTACTGCAATTAGTATATCAAGGCAATGAGCTCTAAATGAATTGTGGTTAAAATAGTCTAAAAAGAGCTTCCACACATCCGCCTCGCTGTCTAAATTATCCTGTACACTTTCTATTGATCTCCTGTTTGCTGTATGCATTCATCAGCGTCCTTAACCACAGTGTATGGGAAAGCTTTCTTTCTTTCTTTCTTTCTTTCTTTCACTAATTTGTAAGAACCATTTATACAGAGGCTAAATGATGCGCTGGGTTTGCACAGTGTCTGGGAAAGTGGTCTCAGCAGCGGAGTTTGTATGTGTCTTTAAGAAGAGGATGCTGCTGTAGTTGACTCTAAGTTCCTGAATCCCATGGGCCTTGCAGGGCATCTATCATCCCTCTAGCAGACAACGGCTGCACACAGTGCCCCTCACTATTGGGCTTTGCCTCTTGGATTGCCAGCCACAGGGCTGGGACAGAGGCCACGTAAGAACAACCCGAAAAGGTTTCAGGAGCAGTGCTCATAGAACTGGTGTACGCAGAGTTGGCAGAGGCCCATCAGATCATCCAGTCCACTCTCGTCCCAAGCGATGCTGGAGACCTTCAATGTAATAAGGCAATACCTACAGTAGATACTAAGCCAAAGTAAGCAATAGAGCTTGCAACTGGGTCTTAGATCCGCTGCAGCAGAATGACCCGTTCCAGTCCAGAACCCTGCTTTTACCTAGGCTGAAATTCTGTCTGTAAATGCTGATTATCCGAATGACAGTAACTCCTGAAGGCCCCAAATGAGATCAGGGTCCCATTGTACTAAGTAGTTACACAGAGGGAGAAACCATCTCTATAAGAGCTAACACTCTAAGTAGACAAGATGTGAGGATAAGCAGAGACACAGAGACTTGTCCAAGGTCATGCAACTGATCAATGGTAGAGCTTGCAAAAGAACCCCGTTCTGCTGACACCCAGCTTAGTGCTTTATTCACTGGCGCGCACTGACTCCTGCAGAGCCATCTCTGTGTCTTGGCTGCAGGCAGGACGCTCCCAATTCTTTAACCTTCTCACCCCACCATATCCTGCCCAGATGTACTGGTGATCACCCTCTCTTTCACTTGGTGTTTCTGCCTGTGTCTGTCTCCATTTTTGTCTAAACTTTGATTTTCTCTCTTGCCTTCTGTAACTGCTGGCGTGAGGAGTAGGATAACGGTGGAATCTCCCCCATTGCTCTGGCCCTCGCAAGTTTCCCCAAGTTTGAAGAAATAAGAAAAATCGAATAAGAGCTTGTTGACAAATTCTGCAAATACTTGCCTCCACGTGCATTTTCCAGCCACCTGGCTCCCAGAGGGAAGTTTTGCCCTCTCTCGCACCAGGGCTTGCAGGAAACAAACATTCATTTTAGTTTCTTGGAGGAGAAGAAGAAGGAGAATGAAAATAACATTATGGAGTCTGAAACCCTCAAATCTCATTGCGGGTGGCTGCCTAGCAGCTGAGAGCTACCTCTTTGTGGGTGGCTACCTCCGGCCATTTGCTTTCAGACTGGCTCTGGTTCTGAGTGTCTGTGTGATAGGCCACGGCAGAAGAGCCCAAATGAGGCCCATGCGACTGCCAGCTCTATCTTCACTCTTGTAACACCATAGCTGCTCACGACGCTTGATAAAGTCAGGACTGTTGAGTGCTGCGCCCAGAAGAGCTTACAGATGAAGACCCCCCAGTCCTGCTCTCGCATAGAGGCACGTGAATGATTTGAGCCTAAATTAAGACAAGAACAGAAGGGGAGAAGGCTGAAGTCCAGGACAATAACGCTGTGCAGTCACTGGGGGCCCTGCTGATGTATCTGTGCTGCTCACAGTGTTTTCTAACGGGTTGGGGTTAATACTATTAGATCCACAGGGAGGCATTCTTCACAGACCCACCCCCGCTACCCCTCCACAATGCCTCAGTGAGGGAATTCTCCTGGGGGTTCAGGTGCCGCGGAGGACAGTTGTAGGCTGCTCTGTGTAGGCTCCCTTGGAAGATGCAGTGCAGGCAGCCTGCTGAGGGCAGAGTCAGGGGTGGGAGGGGAATCCCTGCAGCACAGACAGCTTTGGGGAATATCCGGCGGCTGTGGGCTTGCAGACCAGCTCATAGGAGCAGGGGACATCATAAAGTAGCGTAGCTCCTGGCTCCTCTTCTTTACGTTGGGAGTCGTTCCAGCTCCAGAGCAGACCTTCCCCCCCTGCACCTCCTGGAGGGATGGCACGGTGTCTCAGCCATCATTTAGAACCAGTTTTTGAGGATGGGCTTAAAGAAGGAGAGAAGTGAGATGTGCTGGCTGGGCCTAGAAAAGGAGTTCATGCATAGGGGATCAGTTGAGAGGAGTCATGGAGTTGGGCATGGCACAAGGACATAAAGGCTGGATCCAGACAGCTGAGCAAAGATGCAGATGGGAAGGGCCAAGGGCCTTCAATTCAAGCTCCTTGCTCTTACCTTTGACGCAGGAGAGAATGGGGGGGGAGTGTGGAGGTGAGGGGTGGATGGAACGTGGCCACGGTATCGAGCAAGGACAATGATTTTTGCCGCAGGGTGTTCGATGGATTGGAGCAGGGGCAGTGATCTGCCAAGTGCTGAAAGCTGGCACCTAGTTTGTGTGTAATGGAGCGGATTGCATTCATCCTTTTTGTTACAGGATGTCTTCCTCAGGCCTGACAGATACTAGCAGGCAATGGGTTGTGTTGACGTGAGTGGCCAGGTATCATTACCTACTTCCTGTATCTACTAGCTTGCATCTTTGCTCAGAGCTACATTCTCTGTTGTCTGTGTTATTGATAAAGATGACCCCCCGTCCTTTAATGGACATATCTACAGGTCACATTTGCCATCTACTGCACTCCGGCATTCCCTCTGCAATCATATAAAACCTCTTCTAAGAGACACACTTCTGCGTGTCTCTGAATGCTCAAGTATTGGACAAGTGGAGTTGCCAAGTCACCGATTTCAATACTTTGGACCGTCTGCTTAATTGGAGTTCACCCATTTATACAATGCTCATCACTGTAGTTTCTGAGAACCTTCCAGAAGCATGTAGGTATGACCTGGTGCCTCCTCAAAGAGCTGTTTTACCAAAAATGTTCTGTGTCTTTTCAAAAATGTTCACGAACTTTTAAAAACAAATTTCAAATGTTTCAACCAAAACAACAACAACAAACAACCAAACAAACAAAGGAAAGGAAAGGAGAAAAAAGGGATGGGGGAAAGGATGGGAGAATAACCAAACGTTTTTTTGGTTTTGAGAACTGAAACATTTTCAGTTCAGGTTGTTTTTCATCAAAAAAGTCAAACATGTACACATCTCACCGGAAATGTTGGTTCTGGGAAGAAGGAAAAAAAAAAGCCATTTTTTTAAAAAATTGAAAAAATAGTCTCAAACAATAAATTTCCACCAGCTGTAGTGCTATCTAAGGCTTCCGTCCAGCAATGACTGACACATGTACATTACTTTAGTACCAGGAATACTCCCAGTGATTTCAGTGGGACCACTTGTGGTAGGAGAGTAAAGCAGGTGTGTTTTCGGGATCAGGGCCCTAGCTTGGAAATAATGGACCAGATCCACAGCTGTTGCACATCGGCATACCGCTACTGAAGTCAGTGGATCTGCTCTAACATACAGGAACTGACCCAATGGCATTAACAAATGAAGGGTGGGTCAGATGGAGGGATGACAAAGGAGGGCATATGCCCATGCAATTGTGTTAGATTGCAATGTACTCCTCTTGATGGCATTTGGCACCGTTACTGATTTATCCTTTGTATGTGAGTGGAAGGGAAGTGATTGGGGTTGAGGAGAGGGGACTGGAAGAGGGACAGTGAGATGGTGGCCAGAGCTGAGGAGGAGTCAGTAGCACAGAGCTGTTGGACTGGTTAAATGACATCGACTGCAGGCTAATTTCCACTGGCCTGTCTCTGTGCTGGTAAATCTCAACCTCTCTGGGAGGTGAAAACACATCACTGAAATGTGGGGGGCTTTGGGGGCTGGCTGGTAGAAAAGTTGGCCAGCAGGGGCTCTTCCCCACTACTGTAATTCAAACATCTGCCGCTAGAGGGATTTCCTGAAGAGGGACAAAATGCAGAAGCTGGGAATGTTCCCCTGTTTCTCACAGAGCTCCCTTGGAAACCTACTCAGGGAACCCACACCACACAAACTACGTCCCAGAGCCAGATTCTCAGCTGGCCTAAAAATCACCAGAGTTCCACTGCCACCAATGGCTCTGCAGTGATTTGCATCAGCTGTGACTCTGGCCCCCCGCGTGCCGTTGCCCCGTCCTCTATCTCTGCAACATCTCCTTCCTCTGATCTCAAGCGGCCTGTGTGAATTGAGCGATTGACCTCGGCGTGAGAGGTGTCTGTGGTAGAAGTGGGCGTGCTCTGTAACAAAGTGCTGTATGAGACACAGTTATCAGGATGAAAAGTTCCAGAGGGGGAGCCGTGTTAGTCTGTATACAGCAAAAACAACGAGAGTCCTGTAGCACTTTACATTTCTGTATGAATGAGTTGGTTCCGTTTAATAGATGTTGGACGGACAGACAGGCAGGAAGGGAAATAATAGTTCAAGATAAACCAGCCCAGTAAATGCTTCATGGCCATTAAGAAACAACGCCTGACCCATTCACTGTGAAGATCCAGGCTCCAGCAAGGCTACAAAACTTGTTTGGCCAGTGCTGGGGGCCATCAGACCAGAAGGTCTTTGTCCAGAAGTCAGAGCACTGATGGCTGAGAAGCTGTTCCTACACAGGCACCCACTGCAGATGTCTGAAGAGCTCTGGCTTCCCTCAGGGAATCGTAAATAGGGCTGGTGGGGAATTTTGCATCAAAGTGTTTGTTGGAAAATGCCCGTTCTTCCAAACGGAGCCTTTACACAGAGACGGGTGTGTTTTGACAAAAATGTCGTCAGGAGGGTTTCTGGTCAAAGTGGAGGGAGGCGCCAGACAAGCCGCTCTCCCTTATTCAGAGCACAGGCCTGCACTTGGGCCTTGCGCGTTCCACGTGAGTGCCTGACCCACCAGCCTATTGAGCTGACGTAGCAATTGCTGCTTTCGGAGTTGTTCCACTTTGTATAAAGAATTGAATAGTCATTGGGCCGGACAGCCTGGTGGGGCGGGCGCTCACCTGCAGTGCTGGGGATCCCGGACAAAAAGTACCTGCTCTGAATCCAGCTGACTTGTGGCTTCTCCGGGATGATGTTCTCTCCCGACTTTCCCGCCTCCACAAAAATGTGCATGCTCTAGTTTTTATTCCAGCGTAGAACAAAAACAAATGTGGAAACCTCAAAATCTTTTGTGAAAGAGAATTCTTGTTTTCTGGCCAGCCCTGCCTGAATGGTAAACTTCTAGATAAGACAGATATGCATATGGACTGCTCCTTGTTTTGAAATCCTGTGTCTCTTATGCCTTGTTTTATTTCTGCTGTTTAGATATTCTGATTAGAGAAGGTGGTTCTGGTCACTCTAGTCACAGACTTTGGAAGGAAAGAACCACAGATACTGGGCACCTGGACCTGCTGGGTAAATGTAGTGGATACCCAGGGTACTGCAGCCCCGGGCCCATCTAAGAGTGGGAGAAATCTACCCCAGGAGAGGTCATGCCTAAGCCATACAGTTTATAGCTTGTCACCACCGGAGGAGCATTCAGAGAGCCCAGAGAAGGACCAGAGATGCAACTATCCCTGTAATTGTGGCAGTAGTCCACATGACAGTAGTCCACCAGCGCAGCTGCCCTCCCCTTCCTGGTAGACTTGGCAGAAACACCAAAGGCAAAATGAGCTCTGTGACCCCTAAAGGTGGTGCCTCTAAACCAGTGCACAGACTGGGCATGTGTCAAAAAGCTTGCAGTATCTCTGCCCATGCTGATCCTGTCCCGTGGATATGCAGAGGACTTCAGAACCCAGGGGTGTCCATTCAGACACTTGTCCTCGCACTACAATGCCTGTCATTAGATTCTCTGTAATGACCAATAACAGCTAAATGCCTTGCAGGAATATGGCACGTTTGCCTGGATTCCTGCCACTGGTACACAGTAGCTAAACCCAGCTCCACTTCCATCAACCTCCAGGGGTCTGCCCCCCATCTGTGTTCCAGGGACAGAGCCTCACTCTGGGCAGCTTGCAGAGCAGAACGTGGACAGAGCAGTTCATCCGGTACTGTACAGTGGCATTCCTCATCTCTCCAAAGGGTGAGCAGTGGATGTTCCCGTACCTCTCCCTTACTGAGACTGACTAATTATTTATTACAAAGGAGATTTGCAGGAATCTGGAACGGAAACTACTTCCCAACCCAGCTAGCTCACACCTAACTGAGCCAGGCTGCCTTTGATAACTGAGCACATGTCAGAGTGATCAGAAGTGTGGTTGTGAGGCATGCAAGAGTCATGGCTAATTTTATTTTATTTTATTTTTTACTATGTAAAGCTATAAACTGTATGGGCTAGGTATGAATTAGAACCTTGTAAAACGTGTTTACTCTTTCCGTAACTGAAAGCAGGGATTAAACAGTAGGAAAATCTGACGGGGAGAATTTTCCAAACTGAAAACGTTTTACAGCTTTCATTGTGGACTCAGGAGAGAGGAATTTATTCATTTATTTAAGATAAAAAGAAGAAAGGGGAGGGGGATTATAGCAGATGGATGAAGAAATGGACTCATGGGTAGCGGAATTATCTCACAAGGTCTAAACCCCCAATGGTCCATCCCCCCCAATGGTTTCCCAAAGGGCCTTTTCCCCACAGCGTGCAAAGCTCCTAAATGGGTTCTGTTTTTCTCATCTCCTTGAAGACATCTTTTATGGGGAAAACAGAATCATGTAGCTCTGTGGCAGTTCAAGGGGACAGGTGGGGGGAGTGAAATGACAAGAGCGGGAGAAGATGCAGCTGCAGTGAGTGCCCCGTGAAAGGGGTGTGTGTGTGGGAAACGAAGAGGGTCGGGGATGGAGCAGGACATGGGTGTAGTTGTGGTGTGGTAGCCCAGTAGCCCACGTTCATTTAAAGCCAAAGGCCGGAGAGAGAACTGTGGAATGGTCAATGGGGATGGACAAGATGGCCATTTCCAACGCAATATTGAGTGGCTCTCTGATCAGGAGCAAGGTGCATGTAACCTGGACCCTTCCCATCTCTTGCTTTTCCCCCTTCTTTTTTCTTTCCTGCCCTCTGGGGCTCTGCCGCCTTCCAACTCCTGCTCCCTTGTCAATGAATCACCTCCGCTCTGTGGAATGGTGATTCTCGCGCTATTAGTAAGCCTGACTCACCCTTCCCCTCCACATGTTATTTCCACAGCCTTTGGGGGCTGCTTTTTCCTTCTCCCCCTCCCCCCCCCCCCTTTTTTTTTTTTTTGGCTCTGCTTTATTAACTTTTTCCGGGGGAGAGGGAGAGAGAGAGAGAGTGGGCTCGTTTGGGTAATTTTCCCTCCTGCTAAATTTCATCATCCTACGCTTGGTCTCTGAGGTGGGAGGAGAGTTACAGGAATGCCAGGGTGTTTATTTCAGGCTTTGCTGGGAACCAAGGGATTTGGGCCGGGGGAGACTCTCCCTATGGTTTTGACAAAGCCCGAGCCACGGTTGGATTCCATAGAGGGAAAGAAAGCAATGACATCACTGCCAGCGCCAAGGCTTTCACCGCCAGGCATATGCTCCCTCGTCAGCATGGGTCCCAGAGCAGCTGCAGAATCCATTCCCCACTTGGCTTATTCCCCCATTGTTCGCTCCGGGAATCTCTCTCCCTTCTCCTCCCGTCTCATATTACTCGGCGGCTGGCTAGGCCCCTCTCCATATGACAGGGCAGCCATTTAAGGGTGACTGGTGTTACTGTGGGTTCTGAGCACGCATGGAGGACTTCAGTAACTGAGCCGTAGGGTAGGGGTCTATTACAGGAGTGGGTTGGCGAGGTTCTGTGGCCTGCGATGTGCAGGTGGTCTGACTACATCAGTGGTTTTCAACCTGTGCCAGCTCTGAGGCTTTCACCGCCTAGCACACACTCCCTCGTCAGCATGGGTCCATTCCCCACTTAGCTAATCCCCCAGCCCTGGGGGTCCTCAGACTAGGGGTCCGCGAAAGGTTGTCGTTACCATAGAACAATGGTTTTCCACGGGTGGTCCACAGACCCTTGTGTGTCCTCAAACTATGTCTAAGATTTCCTTAGGGGCCCACAAATGAAAAAAAGTTGAAAACCACTGGACTAGATGATGATTATGGTCCCTTCTGGCCTTAAAGTCTGTGAGTCTATGAGACATCTAGGAGTCAAACAACTCAGAAATCCCAGCATGTGAATGCCATCAGCACCTTCCTCTCTCTGGTGAGACGGACTCTCAGGCAGCATTGCATAGAGGGACAGCCATCCTCAGAGCTGTCCCCGCTGAAAATAGACTTTCCTGCTGCACTCACTCAAGATGCCTTAAATTTGGCTGAGGCAACGTGGTCTGACACTCAGAGCAGGGGACAATGTCCTGCCACGTGATCATGTTGTTTAACCACCCGGTTCCTCAATCCCCCAGCTGTAAAATGCGGTTAATGACACTTATGAGCAGGGCACGATGGCAGATAACGTAGGCTGGTGGTTATGGTGCTGGGTTTGAAAGCAGGAGACGTGCATTCTAACCCCAGCTCTATTGCTGACCTGCCATGTAGTGCTGGACAAGTCATTCTTCTGTTCCCCTCTCGCCCTTGGTCTGTCTTCTCTAGTTAGACTGAAGTCTCTCAGAACAGAGGCTGCCTCTTACACTCATAGTCCTAGAGTTCAAGGCCAGAAGAGATCACCAGATCAAATAGTCTGACCTCCTGCATATCACAGGCCACCAACACCACCCAGCACCCACATGCTAAACCAGCGGTTCCCAAACATTTTCCCTGCATGACCCCATTTTCAGAGGTGTTGTTTCCCACTATCCCCGACAACATGGAAGTTGCTGTTTAAAAAGGGTGTCCTCCATGCAGTGTGCCCTCACACGCACTGTACGTGCAAGGTCACGCCGCAGGGAGGCTGCCATTTTGCTTTACAAAACAGCGTCCTCTGGACTGCATCATCTCACACACGTACGGTACGTGCAAGGCCATGTTGCATGGAGGACGCGGTTTCATAGAGCAAAATAGCATCCTCTGTGCGACGTGACCTCGTGCGTACGGTGCGTGTGAGGTCACGCTGTGCGGGGGAGGCCATTTTGTAAAATGGCGTCCTCTGCACACTCAGGATGGCCGTGACCCCATCTGCTGATGAAGCGATCCCACTCGGGGTCACGACCCACAGTCTGGGAACTGCTGCGCAAAACCCATGCGTCTGTAGTACAGTGGGGCTCAGAGCTTGCCTGGCGCGTGTACCCACTGCCACAATAAAAATAATAACGATCTTTGTGAAGTGCTTTGAAATCTTTAAATGGCAATTGCTGTATCAATGCAAATGAGTAAGAGCTCAAATTCCAACATGGCAGAATCTATTCTAACATATTCTACTAATAATGGAACAAAGAAAGTCCTGCTACAGCCAATGAAAAGGAGAGAACAAGACATGGAAGAACTTCCATATGTAGAGAGAATTAAAACGTTGAAACTGTTTCTCCATAGAGAGGAGACAAATGAGAGAGGACATGGAAGATTTACTAAACAATGAATGATCTAGAGAAGGTAGATCAAGCTCCTCAGTTTGCTCTTTGTCATGGCACAAGAACTAGGAAACAGTCAATGCAATTGTAAGGCAACAAATTTAGACCTGGTATGGGAGAAGGCTTTTCTGAACAGTGCACCATTAGCCTGTGAAACTCATTGCTTGAGTTAAAGTTGAGCATGTGCTTAAGTGCTTTGCTGGATCAGAGCCAGAGTACTCAGCACCTTGCAGAATCAATCCCTGTTATATAAAAAGAGTTATTCTAGCCGCCTTTCTGAAGAGAAGCAAAGGGGAAATGATGGCCTAGTTAACACATTGTTTCTTGCAGAACTCTGGAAGGCTCAGAGAACCCAGAGTCTTGGACACGTGAGCAAATAGGAGTGACTAGAAAACAAGAATTCCTTTTCATGAAAAGCTTTGAGGTTTTGGCATTTGCTTTCATTCCGAATCGCACCAAAACTGAGGCCTTTGAAAAAATGTCATGTAAAGTAGAGTGGAGCCCCATCCCAAAACAGCCCATTGGTTATGTCCTGCAGTCCTTTGCTGCACAATTTGGAGCAGACAAAAAAAAAATATTGTATTGAAAAAATCCTGGCCAGCCCTATTAGTTAATTTGCTTGAGGCTGTTGCCATGAAGACTTTAGACAACCTTTTTTGCTATTACAATGGTACACTCAGCTGTCTCTAATTCTCTAATTCTCTATTCTCAATCTATAATTCTCTACGGTGCAGGTAATCAGAGGATGCTCCGGATGTTGTTTCCCGCTCTTTATACAACATACGGAATCTGAAGGAATTACCTGATCATGATGGAGTTCAAATAGCCGAGTTTACAGACTATATACAACGTGTAAGGCCTAGCTGCATATACATACAACACCAGCTCTGGCAGCCTTCTGGTGGCTTCTGAAACATAGAAGACAGTGAGGGTGACTAGAAGGCCCATGAAGTATTTAAAAGGATACTACTCAATCTCTAGACACCGCAGCTGGGTTTCATGGAGGAGATGCATATGGCAGGTGTATGTTGCTGGAATGGAGAACTAGTCGCACCAGAAAGGGAATTGAGGCAGTTAACCATTATACTAGTGATGAAATGAACTCATCCTCATTCAGAGAGTTCCAGCCCCGGCCTTCATTACAAATAATCAGAATTATAAAGGAAAGAGTCACTCTGATCACCATGAGAGCTGATTTGAAATCTTGGTTATGAACTGACACTGATTACAAACATAGCCCTCATTCAAGAACTGATCTCAAGGCTTGTACTTCTTATTATTCATAAGTATTTGCAGAAGGGTTTGAATGGGGGATTTCCAGCCTGTGATCTGTCTGCTTCTGCTATTCAATGTGAGTTGTCATGGCATATGCAGTTGGTCACCTCAGTCACATGGTGTGACGAAGTGGAGATATTCTTGGGGTTTTCTCGGAATACTGTGTGCGCGCCTCAGTTTCCCTATGTACTACTCATGTATTTTGGTGATGGGATCAGGCTGTGTGATCACTGCAGGGACCACTAGAGAGCGGATGGGCCTTCCTCTGGCCACACATACACAGACAATGGACAGGACCCCTCTGCCTCGGGTCAACCATCTGCGACAGGTTGTAACAGGTGGCGGCAGGTGGGAACAAGGACGGGTGGCCACCCTGCCCAGGAAAAAGACAAAGGACTGAGGAGGGAAAGAGAGTGGGTCTGGGGGTGGCTGGCTGGAAGGGCCAATCGCCTGTGGTGGGTCACAGAGAGCAGAGTCTAAGAATGGGTGGTCTGGAGCTTCCTAGTGGGTTGTTGCTGTAAACTTTTGATTCATCTGCTAACAAAGTCTTTATGCGCCATGATCCTGAGAACTAATAAACCCTTCTGACTTCCACGCTGGCTGGGAATGGCTTCTGACTGCAAGGCAGGGTGCATGGCCCCTTTGGGGGTGTGTCAGAGCTCTCCGGGCATCCCATCCAGGGGGACTCACCGCAGGGAGCTGAACACTCCAAGTCCAGATTCAGGAGGCGGCTGCACTGCTGTGCGGGGACCTGAGGGTAGACCTTGTCCACTAGAGTCTTACTTGGCTTCTCCCCGAGTGGTTCCCGAGCCCCGACCCTGTGGGTCTTTGTGACACATGGCATAGCTTCTTCTCCCTGATTGGATGACTGAAAGTTTGTAAACAGGAGAATAACAAATAACATACCTCCTGGTATGAATTTTCAGATGAACAACCTCTGTGCTAAAACGTTCAGGATTCACCAATATTTTCACAAATTCTCCAGTTGTCAGGATACGCACAAATTATTGCCTCAGTTCTGCAAACACATATACACACGCGAGTAACTGTGTGTGTCGGAGTAGTCCCATTGAGTTTAATGGAACTGCTCACATGACTAAATGAAACGCGGGTGACGGTTTGCAGGATCAGTAATTCCCCAACAATCACAGTGAAGCAGCTCCACACTTTTATCTATGGCAGTGTCCACTAACTCCCGCTTTTTTTCCAAATCACTCCTCTGGCTGTAATAACCAGTATGGCCCTGTTATTCCAAATAGCTCACAGCCAGCGTGTTTGATCATCAAATGATGTCAATTTGCCAGAGCTCCTTTCACTCCAGTGGAGCTGAGACAGTTCACACCAGCTGAAAATCTGCCCCCCAGATTTTCAAGTGTTCAATACGCCGTTGGGGTCCCACTGAGCTAACCAGATTTTCAGAAGTGCTGATAATCTGGCACTAGCCGTCAGTGCTGAGCCCTTCTGACAATTCTGGCCTGTGACAGCATGCTGCAGATATCGGCGCCTGACGGCATCGCCTGTAGACAGAATAAAATCGCACCGGACAAAGAGTTGCTGCTTTAAATTGGTCTCAACTGACGGAAGTGAACTTGGGTGCGTGATTAGTCAAGCCACTCTCCGGCACTGAGCCATGCGGTGCAAGAAGGGGCCAGGAGAAGGGGAAGGCGGCTGTGATGCTACAAAACTAATTTTCTGGTCTTGAGGAACTACAAAAGTTCCACTTACCCCAAAAAGCGCAAGGAGAAGTGAAGCAGAGAGCAGGGGATTGCTGGTTGGCCTCCGTTTACAGTGATTTGATTTGACAAATTACCCTAGGCAATCATGTTTTTCGAGATTAATTATACACTCTTGAGTTTCTTTCTAGGAAATGCTTTCTCTCCCCTCCTTCTCGCTTGGATTTGAGGCCAGGGTGCATGGGGGGGGGGGGGGACTCTTTAAACACTAAAGATTTGCTTCTGCACTGACTTGCACCCAGTCAGCGAGGGTCCACAGGCTGTTAAATCAATGGAGAATTTGGCCTTTAAGAGCTGGGCATAAGGTGGGGTGTGATCAGTCGAGTTGAAAATGAGGGATTGGCAGCCCAGCGTTTGGCTGGCTCTCTTGCTCCCTCACTGGATCAAAGGCCCCACTGGCATTCTGCAGTAGGCACGTTGGTATACGAGACCTGGTGTTGGAAATCCACCAGCGCTGGCTTTCCAGCCACTAGGCTGCCTCGCCTCCCACTGCCAGCTGGAACCTCACAACACCCTGGATAGACAGCGCTTAGCTGTATGGGGCCATGTGAGGGTCCAAACTTCGGAAGTGAGCTGGCAGAAGCCGTAAATAAAAGAGGCATGAGAGCAAGGATTTGAAACAAGTGTGGGGACAAACCCACCTGAGCATATTCGTGACCCTGTGTGTGAGCAATTGTATAGTGAACTTCTCCTTGAGGCAGGGGTGGTCTCGTTATAGGTTTATACAGAGCCTTACGGCATGGGGCAGGGGTCTCCAGGTGTCACTGTTTCTCTTAGTGGGAGATTATCAAGGCCATAACTCTTACAGTCAGGGAGAAAGAGGAAATCTTGGGCTACCCACATGGTAACTGACTTCATGGGGTTCACCTGTGATTGTTTCATTAAAGAAGGAGAAGGAGGGAATGAGCATTCAAGAGGAAACCCCAAGAAACCCCTAGTTAAACCCCAAGAAACCCCTAGTTGGTAATCAGGGGTTTCTGACGAGGGGCAGTATGTGCTGGGCATTGCAGCACATTCAAAATAAGACCATTTCCTTCGGCTGAAAAAGCTGCTGTTGACTCAAGTCTGCAGTCCGCCCCGCAGTCTGGTGTGGCCGATCTGTATTCACTGTGTCTTAGACTTGGAAGGTATGGACAGAACCATCCTAGGTTTTTTTTTACTACTCGAGACAAATTGGAAAATGTTGTTCTTGTAATTTTAGCCATTCACAAATGCAAACTGCAGTTGCTTGAGGGACTGGAATACTCAAAGCTTTGGAAAAGTTGGAACCTTTTGTTATTATTCTGTATTTGTATTGTGCTAACGCATAGGCTCTGTGTTGTTCTGTGTTTGTACAGCACCTAGCACAATGGTGTCCTGGTCTCTGTCTGCAGCTCCTAGGTGCTACAAAAATAGAAATAACAATTAACGTAATAGTACACACTCAGTAAGAGACAGTCCTTACCCCAAAGAGCTTACAGTCTAACTCGGCAAGATAAAGGATGGGGAAAAGGAAGTGCCTGTTAACCCCATTTAATCAGTGGGGAACTGAGGCACAGAGAGATTGTGACTTGTCCAAAGTCATGGTTTTAATTAGCTTCCATGTTCCACCCTAGAAGTGGCTGCACTGCAGGTGTGGGTCAGGTGATTTCTGTGTCTATAATGTGCAACGCACCTGGAGGTATTTCAGGACATAGGGACTATTTCAGAGACTACACGCTCTTTGGGGCAGGTAACAAGTCTTCCTGTGTGTGGCACACAACATCCTAGACGCTGTTGGAATAAAGCTGATCATTTTTGGGTGAATTCCCTTTGTACACCATGGTGAGAGGTGGGCGGGCAGGAGGCGTCTGACCTCCAATCTCAATGAGGGGGGACCCAGTTTGGCTGGCAGGACCCATGTGTAAGACAATGGGTTGGACCCTCTAAATCAGAGTAGCTCACTGACTGAAGTATCAGCACACCGATTCACCTCGTGTTAGGATCTAGCCCAACATCTTCCAGAGATATCTCCCCTCACACGGGACCTGAGCTGAAAACCCAGGGAAAAGAGGGGCAGCCTTCCTCCCGCAGGACGGCCCCAGAAATCTGCGTTCGGCATCTCTCTCTCTGAACAGGCCAGAGCAAATCTCATGCCTGCAAACTTGCCCTCTTTTCTCTGCTCCAGAGCCTTGGGGATGGGCCCTGGGGGGCCGGGAAGGACCCAGAAAATGCAATGAATTTAGAGTCCTCGTTGCATCAGGTGTTTCTTGCAATCAGAAAACCAAACCAGGTGGGACCAATGCAGGTCCAGTCTCCCTTCCGCTCTGTTTCCATTGGCATGGCTCCAGAGGGCACCGCCAGGGACGGACGTCCCAGCGGGGGCCCCGCCTGCATCCCCTGGGCACTGCCATTTGTGCCCGTTCGGGCTTCTGACATTCTAGTCTGTTTTCCTTTCCTTGAAAACGGATAGGGAATTGGGAGCTGCTGTGCAGGAATGCGCCTGTTCCCCATTACGGCTCCACTGGGGCCGTAACACGAGAGCGTCTGCCCCAGACCCACACATATATTTATTTATCCATACAGACTTTCTCCTTGTTTTCATTAAGTTAGGCAGAAAAGGTTAATCTTTCTTCTGCTGAAGCTTCAAAACTAACCAAACTAAATAAAATATGATTTTTTTAAGGACTTTTTTTCCCTTGTCTTTCTCCCCCTCCCCTCCCCGAGCACCAGATTGAGTTGAGGTCACAGTCAGAGATGGCACAAGAGTAAATTAAAAACAGGTGGAAAGAAAAAGGAAGAAAGAAAGAGAAAAAGAAAACCACACTCAGAGGAAAGTGACTGGTAAGATCAGAGGGGTTGGTTTGGTCTAGGCCAATAAACAAGCTGTCAGGGCTGAGTGACAAATGGACATCGGAGTGTTCGCCTCCTCATTTTCTTTCTAGGAATTGCAGCATTCGGTTCTTGTAGAGCAGGGGTGCTCAGATTTTTTTTTGCTGGGACCCTCTTCGAAAATATTTCAGGCTGTGACGACTCGCCCAAAAATGACACCCCCTCCATGCCATGCCACCCTTACCAGCATGTATATGGGCTGACTGCTCGCGACCCCCCCATAAGAACCTCACGTTTGAGAACCCCGGTTATAGAGCCTCCACTCCACTCCCCACCCTCTTGTTCATCTCCCTCCGGTACCTCCATACCACGTAGGGTCTGCCTGCACCACCAGGAAGAAGCACAGGGTCCAGAGCTGAACCTTTGTGCATCCACAAAGGAGCCGGGCTGAGTCGTCCTCTCGCCACACTTTAATGCACCTGATCTCTCCACGATGTGATTTCTGAGCACAGAGGGCAAGCTGGTTAAATGGGCAGGACTTCACCTGTGGCAAAAAGGCTTCCACGTCCCCCCCCCCAGGAGTCATGGCCTGATTCTCCTCTCCCTTCGTTTGGCTCTGCACGACCGAGGCAGTCCCAGTGAAATGTCTTGTGATTTACACAGCTGTGTGTGGGAGGAGACTTAGGCCATCAAGGACTATAATAGCTCACACCAGAAAGTGTGACTAGTAGCCTGCTTGCTGCTAACCAAGGAAACAATGGGTTTGAGTCTCCACACGGGATGTTGAGCCTGGTACAGGGTGGGCTGATGGCGTCTAGGTGAGGCATTAAACTGAGTTTCCCCTGTACGGATTGGCTAGGTGGGTGTTAAAGATTCTGGGGGCACTTTCAGAAAGATAACTCTGGTGCCCTGCCCAGCGTTCCCTCTTGCACTAGACAGACCCTGTCATCTCAGGGTGGGTAAATTATTGCTGGTGCTTAGACCTGGTGCTTTGACGCTGCATTTACAAACCATTTTGGAGAGATGAGGTTCTAATGAGGAACCTTGTCCTAGGCAATACTAGCAACAGAAGGCAACCTTTTGTTACCACCACAGCTCTTGGTCCAGGGAGTAAGAAAGGTTTGTGGAGGCTCACAAACCTGAGCTGAATTCCCTACGGCCCACACCCACCCCTACATACTCCATCTATTTTGCTTTGAGTTTTGTAGTTAGTTCAAACTGATACCTGGAGGTCACAGGGCAGGGGAAGTAGATGAACGGACCCTACATAGGTTGGGCAGATCCTAATCAAGCTGGATCGCCCAAGTTTCACGCAGCTCTGAGTAGCAGTGGACGCAATGATAAGGGATCCTGCAACAAGGCAGAGGTGTGCTCAGGCACAAGCCATAGTGCAAAAATCTCCTCGTGGAAGTGGATGTTTATGGATAGGCCGTTCCCTGGTAGCGTGTAATATAATTGGTGGCACCAGCTTCTGACCGGTGTTATGAGCCAGCTGGATTGTAAGAATTTGGAGCAGGGACCATCTTTTGCTTTGGTTCCCTGCAGCACCTAGCCCAATGGGGCCCAATCCTGATGTGGCTATCTTGGTGCTAAGTGATAGACCCAGGTAAGACATCCAGATGGAAACTGGTCATTAGTAACTGTTCGTTGCTTTATCAGCTTGGAAAAAAAAGTTTTACTGCTAATATAAAATGTTAGATGTCTGATTCTAGCAAAATGGTGAATTCCACCACATAAGGGCTAAATTCTGCAGCATCCTGGGAAAAAATCTGTAGCCATGAGATTGTGGATTCCAGTCACAGTAAACTACACCTCTCAGAGTCATTGTTCTAGGTTTTCCACAGACTTCACTCCCTCAATTTATATGTGGGCTACTTTGTTAAGATTATTTTTGCAATCATAACTACTGCTGTGATGGCTCATAGAGTAGGGATTGAACGAGGGTTCTTCAGAGGAACAGGTATAAACTATTGTAGTTTGAGCTAAAGCTCTGTACAGCAGGTGGTTAACAGTTCATCTTTGATGGATCCCCAGAGGCCTGCACCCACTCACCAGTGGGTTACACTAAAAACATTTTATTTTAAATGAAAGCAGAGATTCTGAAGCACAATTCTGCAGCAAAGGAATATTCCATGGCAAAGTCTTCAGCTGTGGAATCATGGAATACGTGGGACTTTCATATAGGGTAGCAGTTATGTTTTCCCAGTGTTTCCTGTCTTCTAGGCAGCACAGTTCTCATGCAACTCTTTAATTCCCAACTTGAGGAAGTTTTTCATGTTCATGCACTAGCTTGAGGCTCAGGAGACCTGGCTTCAGTATGTGACTTTGCCACAAACACATCTCTCTGGGCCTCAGTTCTCCCAGTGTATCTGGGAACATTAATGCTTCCCTGCCCAAGAGAGGTGTTATGATGATAAATTCCTTAGTGTTTGCAAGGAGCTCAGATAGTCCAGGGGTCCAGAGAATGAACTAGAGAGTTGAGTCAAAGTTTCAAAAGCACTTAGCGCCCAGTCTGCCTGGCTCTTTAGAAATATCCAGACATGTATTTTGGTGTCTGTGTGTGTGCTGTGCTGATCTGAAGTCCACCCCATGGTGCTTGCTGGAGCTGTGTTAGAATGGTGGCTGGAACTTCACCACAGAACACAGGCCATCCTCTGGCTTGCCCAGGCCACTTTTTAGGCATGGCAATGGGCATGCGAGGGTGTTGGAATCCCCTCCAGGGGGCGTGTAACAAGGTGAAAGTAGCAACCTGGAAAGGGTTAAGCAATTGCTGTCTATCACATGGCTAGGTGGGTGGGGTATATAAGGGAGAGGGAGTTAGCTGTAAGGAAGAAGGGTTTGTTCTCTTTCTCTCTTGTTGGTTGAGGTAAGGCAAAGCCTTTGGTGGCTGAAACCAGTATTTTCAACTGAGATATTTTATTTTGTTATGTTTGTGACCATTGTTCAAAGGGTGTTAAAAAGGGCTCAGGCGTGGACTTTGCTTCTCTTCCCTGCTTGGTGAGAGAGCCAGCTAGCCTTCAGAGCATTAAAAGACCTGTATGCTTTGTCCATTGCATGTGTTTGTTATCCCCTTATCTCACTTTGGATGCAGGTGCTTCCAAAAATTGCTGGCTAGACATAGCTGTGTCTTCCTGAAACTCTGCAACTGCAAAATTGCATCTTAAATAGAGGAGTGACTATTGTTGTAAGGCAGGAGATCTCTGGCCACACACCAAGCCGTGATGTTCTCTCTTGTGCCCAAGCATTTTTGTATTCTGATACAAAAGGTGTAAGCACTAGGCTCGTTATAACCTGTGCTGTGTCACTCCAACCCCAAACACCTTTGGGGTATCCTCAAGTAATCTGTCACCCAGTATTCACCAGGGGAACCTTCAAGACACCAGCAGCAATTCCTGAAAACAAAGCTGTAATGGTGGAATGTCCATTTGTATCTGAACTATAATGACGACCAGGCCTGTGTGCTCATGTACCTTGTGTCTGTTCAGAGATACAAGGCATCCAGTCTGAGACTAAGGTCTCAGTTAAGCAGGAATGACAAGCAGCAATGAAAACACAATTGGAGGAGGTGGGCATCAAGATCATGAGCAATAACATAAGAGTTGCCAGACGGGACCAGACCTGGAATCCATCTACTCCTGTATCATGCTGCTGATACCACCTACTGCCAGATGTTTCAGAGGAAGGTGTAAGAACCCTGCAGAAGATGGGGGTCCTACTTTCCCCACCTCTCACCACTCCCCCCCCCCCCCCCCCCCCCCCACACACACACACCCATTGTTTCTTCCTGATCTCTAATAGTTAGAGATTGATTTAAAGCCTGGAGGATGTGGTTTAATGTCCCTCCCAAAATTTGATAGTGTTTAGTCTTTCTCTAGATTTTCTTCTTATCCATATAAATGACAGATCCCTTCTTGAATCTTGGTAAATTATTGGCCTTAATGCCTTCCTGTTGTAATGAGTTTCACAGTCTGATTATGTATTGTGTGAAAAGGAGGGAAGTTAAGGTTGGAGCCATGGGCCAAGCAAGTAAAAGTTTGTTTTAATCTGTTCATATACCCAAAGACTTTAAGTGATTTGCCCAGGGTCACACAGGAAGTCCATGTCAGAGCCAGCTGTTGAATCCAGATCTGAATCCTAGTTCAGTGCTTTACCCAAAACCACCTTTTCAATCAAACTTCCTTGAAATTGGGGTTAGGCCCGTCTCTAATAATGTTAAAATATGGAAAACAATGATGGATCCGCCTGAAAAAAAGTTTGGAAAGAAAATTCATACTGAGAGCGTGGGCCTGGCTGGCACATTAAAATGAATAATTAAGAGTTGGATTCCTTGAGGGAGGGAAGGAATTTATTGCTGCTCTTCTCTGCAGTCAAGGGGGACATTTGTTACTGAACTGTGTAATTTGTGACAAGACACAAATGGTTTTTTGTGCTACCTGGGTAATCAGCCTGTGGAATTATGCATTCATGTTGATTACACTAATGTGTTGCTTTTCACATTTTACACCCAGACTTTAAAATTTATGTTCCATTTCTGTGGCCCTCAGTCAGATTTACTTTCAGTTTAAAAAAAAAAAAATGCAAAGAAAGAAATATAAGATCAGAATTCTCCTGTTATCCACTGTAAAACCTTGGCACCTCCACGCAAGGTGACCTGGAACAAGAGGGAATGGAGGGTCCAATTCTGAGCTCACTCAACTCATTTCTGTGGCATTACTCCCAGTGTGCACCAACAGCAGTGAGATCAGCCTCAGGCCAGCCTGGCCTGATTTTCCTCTGCTTTGCTTGTGAGCTGTCCAGTGCAAAGTGTTTGCAAAAATGTAGCAACATCCAAAGAGTTTGGGCTGGTATAAACAATAGTGCACAGGAGAAAGCAGTGGAGAGTCAGGCCCTAGAAGTGTAACTTAAAGGGACGCCGTCAACTTAAACTGGGTGATGTTGTAAAAGCTAAGTCGCCCGGTAGTAAAAAATAAGCTTGTATAAAATCTCAGACTTAAAAGAAGTGATTGTATTATTATTATTTATTTTAAATTATCATAAGAACAATTGCTTTAAAAGAAGCAGTCATCTCCCTGGAGTGTATAAACTGCAAATGCTACAGCGCTTAGAACCTGACGGGGTTAGAACCTGAAGGTCTGTGAATGGAAGTCATTGATTTTTTTTTGTTGTCCAGCAACAAATAAAGAGCAGAGCCATGACAAGGAAATTGCATTTCTAAAAATTCCTTCAATTCTGGTAATCTAAGGTGTTAATAGGATCCAAAGTAAAGAAACCTGTTTGACTGTGACAGGTGATTTTTATTTTTTTATTTTTTAAGTGGTGGTGTCCCTTTAAAAACACCACCACCAAAATCTCTGATTTCAGGTTGAAAAAACTGACCAAACCACTCTAGTCCATGTTCTTCCAAAGAAGGCTGCATTGCCCCATTAGAAGGACATAGGTTCAGGGTTCAACATTTCCAGGATCGTCACTGGCGTGAATCCACAGGTTGCCTGTATGCTCTGAGTGTTCATCGTGCCCAATGCAAGCTGGGCTTCAACTCAGTCTTGATTTGCCTTGCTGTGTATGGGCCCATGTTCCTGCAATGGTCTTGTATACTTTTGATGGGCCTGTGCTCTGTATGGGCAATATACCCCATAGGGAAGAACCTGTGGTATAGCTTGTTACTGTCAGGCTTGCGGGCAATCAGCAAGCACCAGTGTTGTATATGTGTTGATTGCATCTTTTAGGGAAATCTCAGGAAATGATGAATGCCTGGGCTGGAGAGTCAGTGTGGGGTTGCTTAGTTTAATTAAACTTGCCCTTTTCCTCTTTGGTCTTCAGGAGAATCCTTGAGCTTTGCTGATGATTTGCTCTCCGGACTTGGAACTTCCTGTGTGGCAGCTGGCAGGAGCCATGGAGAGGTCCCAGAAACCAGCCTTTATTCGGTCATTTTCAAGTGCCTGGAACCAGATGGCCTGTACAAGTAAGGGAGTGATGAAGGTGGGATGGGGTTGGGAGATAGCATATTGTGCAGTTATTGTTTAACATTTTGATTGCAGTAGTGCATAAAGGGCTGTACCAGGATAGGGCCCTGTTGAGTTCAGTGCCATACAGATAGCTATGTTTGGTGTGTGTGTGATGACTGTGTGTTAGGAGCTGAGACAGGCTCGGACCATGACACTGAGATCCCGTTGTCCAGCATCAGAGAGTCTGGGGCTGTTTGGATCTTGGGGTTTGGTTCAATTCCATCAATGGGTAAGTGGGATAAAAGAGATCCTATTGAGATAATCTCACCTCTCTAATATCATGTGCATGACGGGATATGGTCTGCCTCAGTCTGATGAACTGAGCCAATGAAGGAAGGGCAAAGCAACCTGCTTTCTCTCACCAGCAGAATTCCTGATCGACAAATGGCAGGCAGCCAACCATGCCTGCATAGCAGCTCCAGAGTCCTTTGCAGCTGTGCATACTGTTTGTTTATATGTGCTCACGTTCGCTTCAATAAGTAATGTAACAGGTCCGAGATCTACCTACCTATCATTTGTATAACGATACTGTCACTTGCATTAATGCCTCTGCCTGCCTAGGCTCATCTGAGATATCAGTGCCTTTTCAAAAGCAAGAAATGGGATTTTTTTCTGTTTTTAATGGTGGAAGGAAATTTTTCAGAGCAGTAATGTGGTTATTACTTCTCGAGTACACATTGGGATCGATTTTCTTACGCCAGTATAAATCAGCCATAGCTCCACTGAAGACAACAGAGTTACACTGGCCTAAAACCAGCATAAGGAAGATTGGAAACTCCTAAAGGGAGTTCCTCAGAGCAGCAGATAGGTTTGAGTGTTTGCGAGATTCTCCCCTCTCCATTTCCCCACTTAGCAGGCAAAGTAGCCAGGGCTGGTGGTAGGAACATTATAGTATGGCTTAGAGGCCTCAGTGTGTTTTTGTGCAAACATGCTCTGCCTTGAAGAGTTTCCAATCCAAGTAGACAAAGGGGTATCATTATCCCCGTGTTTACAGGGCGGGGGGTGGGGACTGAGGTGTAGAAAGATGCAGTAACCTGTCCAAGGTCACGTGGGGAGCCCGTGGCTGAGCTGAGAATGGAACCCAGACCTCCCAAGTCCCACTCCTGTGCCTTCATCACAAGACCACCCTTCCTCACACCCCTGCGCTGCATCCCCCACGGGGCTCAGTCAGCGAGCGGGGACGGGGAGAATCAGGAGAGCAAATGGGAAAAAAAAAAAAAGAGAGACGCAGAAAAAGAGTTGAGAGAGAGAGAAAGGAAGAGAGCTTAATGGCAGAGCGGCTGTAATAATTAAAACACATTTTGTAGTGAGTAATGAAACTTTTTATGGGACCACAAAAGCAGTTAAATTGAGAGCTGGCAAATGGACTGTCAGCGAGAACTTTTTAAGATCTTGATTAATACTTTCCCTTCACCTCTTCCCCCTGCTCCTCACCCCCCGCCCACCATTAAATACATAGACATCCTCCAAAGAGGGAAAGGCTTTTATGACACAGCTCTGGTGCTGTGCCGCATCTGGAAGCAGGCTCTAAATGGTACCTGCCATTGAATAACTGGAAATGTTTCCTTGTTAAAATATCTGTAGCCATGTGATATAATTATTAATATCGCTGGGAATCAGGCTGCTCCGAACAGATGCCTGGAAGAGTCTGGAGCAGAACTCGCTAATAATTTGCCTCCAGTAAAATCCAGGCACTTGGAGCTATCAGCAGCTTGGTCCTTGGTTGCCCGAAGGAATGAGCAATTCTATTGGCTTTCCAGTTTCCGAGGAGGCTAGTCTTGAGGTTACTGTATTGGGCTGGGAGTCAGGAGAGCTGGGCACTGGGTCCAGCTCTGGCACAGACTCCTTCTTTGACCTGCCAAGGCCCCTCTGTGACTCAGTTTCCCATTTGTAACCTAGAGCTGTGATTCTTGCCTGCCTCCCAGCGGGCTGTGCGGCTTAATTCACCAGTGTTTGTAAAGGGCTTGGGGAGTCTCAGGTGGAAGGTGCAAAGCTTTACCATGTGCCCGAGGGCATGTAGGAAAGGCGTTGTCCCCTCCTTGGGCCAAAGGCTCCTCTCTGCTGCACAGCACTGCGTCCCAGAGCCATGGAGGTGGGGAGAGGTGGCCCTCAATCGGCAGGCAGCCACCAAACCCCCGCCAGCTACGCCCAAGTAGAGCGTGTGCCTTCGGTGCTGTGGCTGGGTGGACTAAGGGAACGGCTGCTCTGTGCGGTGTGGCTGCCAGGGAAGTAGGCCAAACCTGTGTGAGAGCTTGATGTATATATCGATGCACCAGCCTCCTGCACGCACAGCCTGATCCGTTGCAGTCGGTGGGAGACTTTCTATTGACAACATGAGCTTTGGATCCAGCCCTCTTTCTCCTCTCTTCGTGCCTTCCAAAGGCAATTTGGAAGGCACCTGAATCAGGAGAGCTAGCAAATGTGCTAGGAGCACAGGTGGGGTTTGGGAGGGACACAGATAATGGTCAGCTCCAGCCATCTGGCTAAGGATCTGTGGGGATTGGCATCCATTTCCCAGGGGGTCCCAGAATGCTACACTTGTGCACACATGTGCGTGCACCAGGACATATGCACAGATGTGCATGCACACTGCTCTAAACCGACACATTCACACCCGGGCACACGAGTGTGCACTCACACCTGCCCATAAACATGCATACTGACATGCAGTGTGTGCGCCCACACACGCACGGCGTAATTCTCAGGACCGCTCTCTGCGAACATCCATGCGGTTGTGACACAAGGCAGAAAGGAAGGGGAGTGAAACGTGAGGCTAATGCTCTGTTCGGAGCCCATGCAGACATATCTAAAACAAAACCATGGGCACAAGGTTGGGTTTTAAATTGGATTTCTTGTGCTAGTTTCATTTGTTTTTGTTTTTGAGGGAAAATCACTTTCCTGGAAGACTCTAAAATGGCAAAATCCAGATCACAGCAATTCAATTTTAGCCTATCAAGTGAATGCATATGCACTTTGCTGCATCATCGCTTTTAAAAGGCAAACCCTTTTGCCCTCCGGACAGTTAGAGGGTATCATCTAAAAAGAGAGAATCACGCAGGGCTGATCAAATCCATAAATGTGGATCTAATGTCCTGTCCCTTTTGAATCACCTAATGCAATTAGGCAATACTATTGACCAATCGTTCAGTGCATTTCAGTCCTTAGATCAGAGCTGGGGTTCAGTTTTTTTTTTTTTAAATACTCCTCTGAACAAACAAGCTAATTGATTTTTCTGTTTTTGAGCTTTCTGTAATTTAAATAAATAAACTAACAAAAGCAGAACTAATTTTTATGTCTTTCTTCATTTTCAGTTTGAGAACAAGTTGCCTTCCAGCCTGTGTTTTTCTGCTTTTAAAACATTAGGGTCGTTACACCAGTCTTACAGCAAGAGATCATATAATGGAAGGACAGATATAATACACACGTGCCTGCCTGTAAGCACATGTACATACACAAATGCATGCATGCAAGGGCGCGCACACAGATGCATGCACACAAACATGTACACACACAAGCACACACAGATGCATAATGAAAACACATGGATGCCCACTTAAAAACACACAGTGGTATTGCTAGTGGATGTTTTTGAAGAATATCGTATTTGGTGTATACCCCTTTAAAAAAACAAGAGAGAGAGAAAAGAACTAAATATACTGCTGGCAAAATGAACTCCGAGCAAGAATTCCTCTCCCCAGAGAACAGATAGAACTTGGGTAACCCACTCACACTCCTCCAAGCCTGGTCTGGTGGAGCCACCTCTGTTTGTTCAATCATTGGCTGCTCCTCAGATGGCTAGTAAGGGGTTTAATTAGTGCCAATTGTATTGATGGTTTTGTGATAAGGCTGAGACCCTCAGTTCATTGCACATTGGCCATTAAATGGGAAGGGATGTCCATTGCATCTGAGCAAAGGCAAAAGATCAGCCTAGAGGTAAAGGGATCCATCACTCATAACCCAACCCCAGGGAGTCCACCAGCTCCCTTTATTTCCCTCCTCCTCAGTGGGACTGGTTGAGTTATTTCCTTCTATACACCGCAACCTCCTACCCCTGCAAACAACCCCACCGCCCCATCTCATCTCCTTACCTAGCTGCTCTCTGAGCACTTAAGACGCCTGTTTATTGAGCTGTAAAAGCCGTCTGCATCCAAGCTCTGTACCTGATCGGCGGCTGGAGTGCGGGGCTGCCAGCCCAGCGTGTTCATTTCAGAGCACTTGAGGAGAAGCCATGAGCTGGGGGCCAAAGAGAGAGATTTTGGAAAAGGAGGTGAAACCCCCTCTGGCTCTTCAATAGATCGGCTCTGCAAGAGCCGGAGCAGCACCAGCCATTCTTCCCTCCACCACAGATACTATAATTATAGATTAGATTAAATCCCAATGTTTCACGTTATTTACATTCCTGACCTAGCCTATTAATTTCCAGTGTTTGTGCCAAGAATCAGCACAAAATTTACTGGAAACAATATGGAAGTCATCAGGAGTCCCTCCAGAGTCTCTTCCTTGGAGCATGTCCTTCTGCTGAGCAGGAACCTCCAGCCTCCTGCTGAGTTTGCTTTCCCCCTCACCGTGCCAGATAGGCTACCTGGGTGTGCGGCTGACCTGATCCGAGGCCTCTCGCCATCCTGAGCCTGCAGATGTGTCACAGGGGTCATGGGGAAAGAGGTCATCGTGCATCGTCACCTCATGGAGACAGGAACTTGCAAGCCAGAGGAAATGGCTTATGGTATCTAGCTCTGGATGGGGAGCTGCGGAAGAAGGTCAGTTCCCTTGGATGGAAGTGAATTGTAGCCATGTGACTACAATCAGACCTCTGAACGGTAATAAACTCTACTACGTGGGGCGGCAGCCCAAAGCCAGCAAATCCTGCCTAGCAAGCTTAATCCGCTGGCTGGCACAGACGCTATCCCCAGTGCAGGGAGGCTTAGCCTGTGCAGACTTTATATGGCTTTTTGGCCGCATATCTGGCTATTTATCTGTGCTTCTCTGTGTCCAAGGGTCTGCTAATGATGGTAACGACTTGCTGCTCTTTAGTTGGTAGTAATGGTGGTTTTTGTTCATAGAGGGAGCTCGGTAACCAGCAGCACCAGATCCTCAATGGCTCTCTCTGCCCTTCGAACGAGGGGTTTGATTCCCAGCTCGCGTTGACGTGCTTGGTGAGAGCTAGCGTGAGTGTAAATAGCCGCGTAGCCAGCACAGCGCAGGCAGTGGCAAGCTGTGCCAAGCCCATACCTCCGGGTTCAGGCAAGTTTGTACTTGGCATGGCTAAGCTGTGACACCCTGGCTGGTGCCACCACAGCTATGCAACCATTTATACTCTCACTAGTTCTCGTTCGGTATGTCTACGTGAGTGGGGACTCGCCCCCTAGCTCATAATGTAGACGTAGCCAAAGACTCGGTGAAAATTCAGTCCTGGCTGAACTCCTCCATCTGGATGGTCACCAGGCTGCTGAGCTGGACCCTTCCATTGGATCCCATGTGCTCTTAAGCCTGTTGAGTCTGAGCAGCGTCCAGCCACTGTCCCTATATCAGGCCTTTCAGACACATGCCCGGAGTACAGGCTTCCTGTTTGGCATCCCCTCTCAGGATGTGGGATCCTCCGGTCCACCTGCCCTATGCTCCAAGATCAGTGCTGACTCCCTAAGTCTCCCCAGTTGCTTAGGCATGCCCTCTCCACAGCGCCACCCTCGTGGGCTCTCTGGATTACTATTCCACCGTGCAGGGATGCTGTGATAAAGCAAATATGCAAACTTTGCAAAGGCACTTCTAGACCACACACACTTTACTCATAGGCTATATCTGCTGTTGGAGCTAGGGGTGTGATTCCCAGCTTGAATCGATGTGCTCCTGCTAGCTCTCATCACGGTAGCAGACTGGTGATAGTAGTGTCACTGTAGTAGGCTAGCTGCCCTGATGCCAAACCTGCCTTGACCCTGTGGTTACACATCAGCATGAGCTAGCTCCCCTGAGTATGATGCTGTCCACGCTACGGTGACTACAGTACACGTTTTTGAGCGCTAGCATGAGGGTGTCTGTTCGAGTTGGGAATCACAACTCTAGTTCCAAGTGCAGATGTAACCGCAGACACAGCACAAGAGAGAGACAGAGCTATGGAAAAAGAGCAAACACCTGCACACAAACCCTGCCACAGGTTCTTCACCCTTGCTGAGAGCCGGTAGGGTCTTAGTGTCTTCTAGAAAATTCAGGAATCCTCTGCCCTTCCTCACCTCCTGGCTACTCTTGTCTTTAGTTTTGTTCTGCTCTTCCTTGATAAAGAGAGTCTCTTTTAACAGCAGTTTCTAACACCTTTGTGTCTCCCCTCCCTTACATGTTTTTTATTTTTTTTTCATGGTCCAATCCTCTGGGTTTGTTACAGCCAACCACAGTCATTCACAAACTCATAGTTTTTGGCTAATAGTCTCCCTTTGGATTTGGATAAAACAGAAACGGCTCAGTTGTACCTCCACTGGACAAGGTCACCCTGGACACTTGGGCAGCTCTGGACACCTGTATTGTTTAAGTATCACTATCTACAACCATTGTCTGCCTTCCTACCAATAACTCCCCTCCCCAGAATGAAGTGAACTCTTTGCACCCCTATAGCAGAGAACACAATGGTAATAGTTAGAGGAATGTATGATCTTCATAAAAGAATAATAAAAATATCCCCCACTTTCTTCACAGCACCATGTATGCATTACTGTGCTTGCTTGCTTATCTTCCCAGGGCATCCATAGTCGGCACCATGTGAGACACAAAAGGGGGACAAACGTCATGGAGAGCTAAGCCGAGGCTGGATGTTTGGGTGTGTGCATGTGATCTTTTTTCCCATTGAACAGCAAAAATGTCCACTAGTTCTTCTTTCAATCTACCCTAGATGCAAACAGAGGATTCTTGGCAATGTCCTCTCATAACAGGGTAGTTCTGATAGATTGTACAGCCTGCCTAGCTAATACCTGAGCTTTAGTTTTAGTTTATTACATTACCACAGGACCTAGGAGCCACAGTCATGGGCCAGAATCTCCTTTTGCTAGAGGCTATACAAAGAGTCACTGCCCCAAAGAGCTCACAGTCTAAATACATTAGGGTGGGTGAGAATTGTGTATTTAGCTAATTCCAGTTCCCTATTTTTAATACATGTATTACAGTAGCACCAACCATATCAGGGCCCCGTTGTGCAAGGTGCTCTACAAACACATAGTAAGTGAAAGACCCTGCCCCAAAGAGCTTGCAGTTTAAAGGCATGAAGGAAGTATTGTCATCCCCATTTTATAGATGGGAAACGGAGGCACTGAAAGATGAGGGGACTTGCCTGAGTTCATAAGGGAGTCTGCGACAGAGTCAGGAATTGAGCTCAGGTTTCCTGTGTCCCAGACCTGGGCATGAACTGTAAGACCCTTCTCCTTTCAAGATCTTAGAGTTGCAGCAAAATCAGGCTGTCCAAATGTAGGCCTGAGTGACATGAGTTTGTAGAGGAGAAGTCCAGCTGCCGGTCAACTGGTGTCCACATTGCCCACCACACTATTACTGCAGCAGGCATTAATGGGCCCCTGTAAAAGGCTGCAGAGGGGCCAAGACTGAATGGACCGTGCAGACTGGGCTCCTCTCTCACTAGTACAGGTGATGCCCCCAGACGGGGGAGAAGGTTGGGCTGCTGCTGCCTGGACTGTCCGTATCATAGGGATACCCAGAGGCATCTTCCAAGCCTGGCTTCTTTCACCAGCATTAAAGTCATGCATATACTTTTGGAAAAGGATTCGCAAATGAAACTGTGAAAGAAAGCAAGGTGCTTCCCTCCCTACCCAAGCAACCACCAGGATGGGCTGCTTCCCTCTCTTCTCCCCATCCATCACCCTGCCTCCTTTGAGCAGAACTGACCCATTCCCAGCTGGGTTTTGTGACTAGGGGCAGCCTTCTATCCCTCCCACTAGAGATCAGTCCAAGGCAAAACCCCTTTTCCAAAATCACCTGGGCTTTAATGAAGTTCAGGTTCAGTTCTCAACTTCACAGCAGCTGTATGGTGTGCTAAGCCAAGCATGCAACAGGAGAGGCAGTATGGTGTAGCAGAGAGCATGCTGGCTCAGAAGACCTGGGTTCTGATCCCAGATCTGCCGTGTGGCCTTACGACAGTCACTGACTAGCTCTTTCCTCTACCTGTGTCTGTTTTGTCTTTTTAGCTTGTAAGCTCCTCAGGGTAGAGGTTATCTCTGCCTATCTCTGCGTATAGTGCCCTGCACAGTCGGTGTCTGGTCATGTCCTCTAGACACTAATATAAGCAACAATAATAATGTAGTGCTGGCAGCCCCAGAATTTAGGTTGAGGCCTGGATCATCTTCAGAACCTTGCACCTACTCTCAGTCTTTGACTTGGACCTTTTGGGCCAGGTTCTCAGGTGGTGTAAAATGAGGTAATTTCATAGCTTTCAGTGGAGTCCTGATGATTTACAGTAGTTAAAAAGCTGGTTTTTTCTCTGCTCTTTTTTGGGAAAGGCAAACATTTTCTCTCTCTCCCATTTCTGGCTGCACCCCACACTATAAACAGAAATAGAGCAAGTATTAGAGATTCCCCCCCATGCCCAACCTTTCCTCGGGATGTCAGGAATGAAATAACATTCTTTGCATTTTTGCTACAAAGCTCCTGGCATCTGATCTGTAGACCCCCAGCTGTCTCTGAACTTATTTGCATCAGCCCATTGGGGTGGGATGGAGGAGGAAGGCGAGATAGGAAAGTTGTAGGGAGGAGGTGGAATTCTCAGCTCATTGTGTAAGGTATTGCAGACAGGAACGTAGAAACTGATGATTCTGTCTGGAAATGTTAACAGAGAAGGGGGTGAGGGTGGGTGGGAGACGCTATCAGCCTGGTCTGTTGATAGGTTGGTGGGGGATCGGCCCTTACTGGTCCCACCACTTTCCCATTGCAGATTTACTAACCCTTTTCATCTGTGTGCTTGAAGATTATTTTCACTTCTGAGTGTGTAGTCACCTAATACTAGTAAATAGATTTTTCCTGATCATATCTCTCTGCTTATAATGGAAGAGACAGAGCAAGAGACCCAGGGAGCTACAGAAACAAACACAAACAGAGATGTTCTTGCCTTTGATCTGCTTCTAAGCCAGCAAGAGCTTCTTTCTGTTACTAAGTCCTACACATTTGTTTTTCTTATTGATTCTCTGAACTGCACAGCACCTTTCACCTGGAGATTTTAACGCCCAGGGCAAATGTTAATTTAACTCTCAGGGCAGCCCTGCGGTTTGATGCCCCTTGGCCACCACAGGATACACGGAGCTCCCACTAATTTGAGCAGGACATACCCCAGGGGAAAGCTGGCTCCTTAGAGGAGGGCGGGGGAAATGGTGCTATTTTTATTAGCCAGTTCGCAGTTGGGG
Organism: Emydura macquarii macquarii; assembly: GCF_026122565.2. NCBI lineage: Eukaryota > Metazoa > Chordata > Testudines > Chelidae > Emydura > Emydura macquarii. The sequence goes on from NW_027130828.1 coordinate 15,099,792, forward strand.
AAACTGAGATAGAGAGAGCAGGGTAGTGACTTGCCCAAGGCTACCCAGCAATTTGGAAGCAGAGCTGAGAATAGAACCCAGCAATCCTGCCGCACAGGGCTCTGGTACAGCCACAAGCCCCTGCTCCTCCTTTTCTAGAAATCTTTTTTCATCACTGAAGCCCCAACCCAGTAAAGCACTTATGTGAAGCACTTTGCTAGGTCCGGTGTTAGACAGTCGTCCCCCCGCGAGAGAGAGAGAGAGAGGCCGAGAGTTGTATAGAATCCCAGCAACCTTTTGCCATCACCTTTCCTTAGTAGCTAGTCTCCCTAGCTTCATCTTTCCCATTTCCTTAGCAGGGGTAACATCAGGGTAGCCAAGGGGCTTGTGTGGGGGAGATACAGGCTGGTTTTGATGCCCTAAGTTCTCCAGCCCGGAACGCTCTCTTGCTCAGCCTTTTTTCTTTCATCCTGACAAAGACAGCTCTTGGGGAAAGGACTCCTTTGCCTGGGTGAAAGGAAAGGTGAGAGGGGTTCCACTCCAGTTTATTCAGCAGCACCTGTAGCGTCCCACCTGTTCCTGGAGGGAAAGGAACATTGTAAGGCTGAAGTGACAGATGCTGTAAGCTCTTCCTGAGGCCACGTTGGGGGGCTGATATAAATGGTGCTCGGTAAAGGATTTTGGAAAGGATTAAATCACACATTCAATACAGAGCGGTAGTATTGCCTCGTTGATTGGAACAAGGGTCTGGGAGTCAACATCCGAGTCCTGGATTCTATTGCCAGCCCTGCTGTTAACTCACTGCGTCCCCTGACTGCCTCATTTCCCTGCCTGCAAACCGGCTGGGGATCCAACGGCGGTGGGGAGTCAGTCATTCTTGGTAAAACGCTTGGCCAGAAGCTTGGATGGAAGTTTCTAGAAAAGTTCAGCCTGTTTTTCGAGCCAGTGCCTGCTCTCCAGGGAATGCTGGGGTGCTCCTGCCCCCTGCACCTGCCGATGACCCCTTCAGGACGTGGAAGAATGACTCCGGTTTTTCATAGGATTGTTTCACCCCTGGGTAACTTCAACCCAGGGTTCTTAGTCTCTGAAGCAACAGACTGTACGTAACATGCTGCTGCTGAGGATGGCTCTGGAGTCACTTAAGGGCAGATTTCCATATGCTCAGCACCCACAATTAGGGCTGGAGTTGCAGATGGAGTACAGCTCCAAGCAGGGCATCCAATATTTCAGGCTAGCCGCCAGATCCAAAGCTTACTGAAAGAAATGAAAAGAATCTCATTGACTAAAATAGGCTTTGGACTGGACCCTAAAGTCTTGTGTCCCGAAAAGTCGTCCTGGTTCAAGAAGAAAGTTAAACCATGAGTTAATCCTCCTGCACTTGTCAATTGAATAGCCCCCTCCACATGCTGTAGGGCACAGCTCAGACATTGCAGTGATGGGTGCCACATGAGAACTTCTAGAGACGTGCCTGAGACCTGAAAGCTCGTCGCAGTAATGGTGTCTGTGAAACTGGCCTGTAAGTCTGTAAAACCAATTGTGCTCTTTTTTTTTTTCTTCAGCTGACACCTGCACCAACTCCCCCCCCCCACTCCCTTTCTTGTAACAACCACAAAAACACAAATACAAAGGCACAAGGAGTCCTTGCCAGCCTTATCTCCAGGAGGGTGCTTCATATTCTTCTTTTAATTTATTATTTTAAAAAAATAGTTCTCTCCTAATCTCTCATTTACGCAAAGCATTACGTCATGGGCACCCTGTCCAAGCCCTGCCGCTGTCTTTTATCAGGGTCTGATACCACCAGCAACCCAGCCCAGCTGTGCAAGCCATTCTCACAACTCAAGGTTTCAAGACAAAAAAAATGTTTCCAAGTCCGCCAGTGTGGTTATCTTGGAAGCTACAGGGGAGAGGTGGATGGATGCAGGAATCACGTACAGGGTGACTTGGGAGGGGGTTGCAGGACTCAGCTGCTTTCTAGTATAATTTAAATGAGCATTCCCTCCGTTATTGTTTTTCCATATAGTTTGCCTGATTTTCTTTTCTAATCCTTGACTGGGAAGTTTTAGAGGGGATCTGAGTGCTTCTGTTTAATCAGTTCTGGACTTTTCCAGGCCTTTCCATCACTGGATCCTGTGCTTGACCTTCCGGTCTGATCCAAAGCCCACTGGAATCAATGCAAGTATTTCCATCAACTTCCATGGGTTTGGGGGTCAAGGCTTTGGCAAAAGTGTGGTCGGGGAAGTGGGTTTGAAACTCTCCTGTTCTAAACCCAACTCTGCCGCAGATTCTCTGGGGCTGCTTAGGTAAGTCTTTAAAGGCAAAAGTGTTCGCTAATTTGGGGTGCCCCACTTTAGGCACCTGTGGTAAGGGCTGATTTTCACTGGTTCGGAGTTCCCAGAGTTCCTGTTGTAGGTACACAGCATCCTACTAGAGGGCCTACATTTGCAAAAGTAGCCAGTGCTTTTTGGTTGCCTAACTTGCGGCCTCCCTAGGGTTTGATTCTCAGAGGTGCCAGCCACGTGCAGCTCCCATTGAGCTCCACTGAAGTTCTGCAAAAGGCCTTTGAAAAATCAAGCCTAAGATGCCCACATTTGGTCAGCCAAAAACAGATGCACCCCAAATTAGTGAACACTTCTGAAAACACTGCCCTAAACTTCCCAGTGCCTCAGTTTGCCCATCTGTAAAATGGAGATCATAAAACTTAACCTGCCTCACATTGGTGCTGTGAGGATTAACTAGTGAATGATCGCAAGGCACTGTGATGATGTAAAGTGCTCAGATTTACTGGTGCGTCTGTCCTTTCCTAGGACAAGATGGGAACTCCATCTTTGTGTGCATTACCTCTCAACATTGCTCCATCAGTGCTCTCCCCTCACTTTGCCCTGAGTGCGCTCTCACCCATTAGTGATGGGTGAACCTCAACAATGATTGCTGTTGATAAGTACCCAAAAGTTTGGTTCCTTAGCTCACAAGAACAGGCTCTTGTATAAGATTTATGGTGCTTCCTGCTTTAGCAGTTCAGTCCTTTCACAGCGGGGAAGTACAGAAACATGTGCACCAAATGAAAAATAAAGGGAGGTAACAGTCTCTGGATGTTTTCTGAACTTCAGATGGGCCGCATTCCCTTAAAGACTCAGGGACAGCTTTTGTTTAGTTCTGATTGTATCCAAATCATTCCATCATACATCATCCCTGTGGGCCAGTAATGCCCATGCAAGGCATCTCAAACTAAAGATCCTTTGCAAGACTTTGGGGACCAGTTTTGCAAAGGGCTTGGCTCCCAGCTCAGTATGTTCAGTGCACGTTGAATGCTGAGTTCTTTGCAAAAGCTGCCTCTGAGTGCCAGTGGAAGCTGAACTCTTTGTAAAATCTGGCCACTTTTTGGATGCTTAAATAGGTGCAGAGTGTTTGAAAATCTGCCCTAGAGATGGTCTTAGAGCTGGTAGTATGTAGGGGACAGTTATCATCAGTTGTGTCTAAGACAAGATCCTGAATTCCTCACAATGTAGCTGTGTTTACTGGAATCTGATGCTCCTTTAATCCAGTCTCTTAGGAGAGGTTTGCCCAGTGCTGCGTGTGTTGGCTTCTCCTTTCTGCTTAGACACATCCTCACCCCTGTTGGAATAATATCAAATCCCTGGAGCATGGTGAGTTTAATGTGGCTCGAGTGTACTGCAGCCCCAGTAGGCATGTGTGATGAGCTCCACCTATGAAGATGTTGACGAACATGCCACCTAGCCCAACAGGTGCCGTCTTCAGTGGATAACCACGTGGCCAGTTTTCATCTCTCTCTAGTCATGCGTTTACATGACGTCTCTGAGCTTGCCAGACACCTGAGATCTGATGCCCCGTTACACTGTCAGGCCCCAGTTGTTTGATTACACAGCAATATGGTTTTTGTTACGAAAAGGGGGAAAGGGAATATCCTGGCATTTGCCGGAAACCCACAGAGCCAAAATTTACGTCCTAATTAAAATGTTTCTTAAAAAAGGAGGGGGGTTGGGGTGGTTCGTGGTCGGAGAGGGCGCTGAGAACCCATGGAAGGAGCCGGGGGTGAGCCAGTGTATTAGCTTCCCTCTCCAGGGTCAGGTAGTGGACTAGCTGTGGATACCTGAACTTCCAAATGAGAGTGGGGGGGGAGGAGGGAAGGGAGCCCAAATTCAAGAGTTTCATTGCTGAGCCAATGATAATCGTGTCCCCAGCTGCCTCCAGCATTGAAACTGCAGCTGGCCAACCCTCAGATGCCCTCCCCTCTGAGAGCATAGCCAGGTGCCCCAAGTTCCCCCCACCCCTTCCCAAACTCAGTCCTCGAGCCCATGCCTATCTCTCTCTGTTCAGCTTTCCTGGCCGTGGCTGTTACTGCCTGAAGGTGTCAGCATGCTCCTCCTTTTCCCTTCCCTTCCCTGCCCCCCACCCTCTCACATCTCAGTCAGGCAAAGCCATGGAAGATCCCACCCCCCTTGTTATCTGTGGATCTCCATCTGCCCTTCCCCGCTCCAGTCAATGCCAGGCCCCACAGCGTGGGATGTGCCCTCCAGAACCCAGCAGGGCTCCTTCTAACACTGCTGGGAACAGCTCCTCCCTTTGCCCTCCCAGCCTGGCCTGGAGGAACACCCCCTCTCACCCCGGCGTTGAAGAGAAAAGCCACACGACCCGAGTGTCCCACAGGGGGACTGGGAGCAGCCCGTGGGGGGGGCGTGGTTACAGCCGGCCATTGGGCACTGAGTTGGGGGCCGTCAGGCGGTGGGATTCTCTCCAGCTCCCCAAGGCCGGGGGCAGCACGGCTCGCTTGCCCTGACCGAGTGGAGAACAAGCATGATTAGAACCACAACTCCCTGGAGGGGGTGGTTCTGCTCTCTGCACCCTGCTTTCAACCAGCCTGACCCCTCTCTCCTCAGCAGCTGGCTGTGCAGCCCTCCCACTGTGGGACGGCACAAAAGAATTCGGCATCTAAAGGAGCCTGCGGGGGGAGCTCTGGGTTGGGGAATGTAGCTCTCTGTCTCGGTTCCCTGCAGCTGACCCGCTGCTCTCGCAAAGAGAGAGGTGTGTGGGTTACTGGCTAGAGCATTGGCCTGGGATTCAAGAGAGCTGGGTTTTGCTTCCAGTTCTGCCACTGACTCACCGAACGACCTGATTCAAATCACCTCGCCTCTCTGTGCCTCAGTTTCCCCCTTTGTCCAGCGCTTTGAGGCCTGCAGATGAGCAGAGGTAGGTGTTGTTATTATGGGATCTTTCATGAACAGAAGCTCTCACTACCTCAGCTGAAAATCAGCCCCGCCACCAGCACAATCCTGGAGAGGGCAATGCAGCCTGCCACACTGAACTGCCTGGCCCACTTGGGTTCCCCTGGGGCAGTGTCTCTTTCCAGCACTGGCTGTCCGGAGCACTCTGATGGTCACACAGCCAGGGATGACCCAGGTTGCTGATTCCTTGCATATCTGGCCTTATTCTCTTCTCCCCTCTGACCGTGTCACTGCCATGGTTTTGAAATCAGTTCAGCTCCGTGTTTTGCGGTGCCACCGCAATGGGATGTGTACACAGTTGTGCCAGGCGCATTCTTGCTGGGATTGCATCTCCTGTGGGTTTTTCTTTCCAGTCTGTCTGGGCTGCAGGACTGCAAAATAAAATCCTCCAAATATTTCCTTTGTATAAAGAGGAGGCATTTTGGGGAGGGAGGACAGGGGGGAAATTCCTCAAACAAGAGACGTTATCATCAATGGACTGTTGTTTCTGTTGTGTAACTGAGGGTATTTGAATACCCTGGAGGCCGAGCTAAGCTGAGCTCTTCCGCTCTCCCCATGACCCCTACTGTACCATGCAAAGAGACACATCCATGCCAAGGATCACTACTGGTGACGGGCCAACTTCAGGAGGGCTGGAGACCCCGCTAGGATAAGCTTATCTGGTGGCTCACTTGCTTCTGTGCTCTTCAGTGCCATCTCCAGGGTGAAGAATACAGGGTCAAGCCTATTTTGATGCTATGTGAAGTGCCCCTGAAGGTTGTTAGAGGCTGGGCAGAGAGCGATTTGCAATCCCTGGTGCTTGGCTCCCAGACTGCCCAAGTCAGAAAACTAGCCAGCCCTCCAAATAAAGGAGCCCCCTAGTCAGCAGCTTTAGCCCAGAGTGGCCCAGGAGGGAATGGGCTCCGGAGCCTGACCTCTCCTCTCTCCCCCACCCTCCAAGAGTTGGTCTCTCCACCCCCTCGTCGCAGCCTGCTGGTGGGGCAGCGAAGGCTCGTGTGGCTACGGTGGGACAGAGCCTGGCGCGAGGTCTCGGTGTCCTTGCCTCGCTCCGAGTTCTCATGCTGGAGACTTCTCCGCCCTTCTGCAGGGCAGTCCTGAGGCAGAGAAACATGGCTGAGTTTGGGGATCTAGTGCTGATAGTTGGTTTGAGCCTGGAAGATTTTTCCAGGGGTGACATCCTGCACCCCCAGGGCTGCTAGCCATTTGCTTTGGCAGCACACGCCTGTATGTAGTATCTGCATCTGACGTAACATTCCCAACAGTGCCTAAGTGACTTAGGAGCCTAGGTCTCATTGAATGCCAATGGGACTTAGACTCCTAAGCCACAAATTTTCCCCCTGGCCCTTTGCTATGCCTCCTTTCTGTCCTGAGTATCCCTCCCTCTGTGGCTGGAGATGGGAGGCAGGGCTGTTTTAAGACCTTCGTAGGCCCTAGGCACACTTGCCTTCATAGGCCCCCCCGACCGAAATAACTAATTTGATTTTAAGCTATTAATAAATAGTTTTTTAAATAAAAATAAAAAAAATTATATATAATTTTTTTTTCATAGGCCCTGAAAGTTTCATAGGCCCTAGGCACTGTGCCTATTCTGCCTAATGGATAATACAACCCTGATGGAAAGAACACTATCCAGGGACCTGGGATTACAGTGGAAAATCCAGTCATTGCTGTCAGGGCAAGGTAGCCGCTGCCGATGGCCTGAGTCTGATCTCAGCTGCAGTAGTGTAAATCTAGAGCAACCCCACCAGAGTCAAACCACTGACAATACTCCAGATTTACACCCACCTAAGAGTCAGAATCAGGCTTCTGGTCTTTATTCCATCACCACCGACTGCCAGGGCCTGCTCCGCACAGACACACCCACAGCTGCCCTGACAGCTGTGCAGCGCAAGGGGCTGCATGTAATTTGGAACCAGGAGAATAAATATGGGATAGTGACCATCCGGAGCGAACTCCTTGATGTAGTGTCAGCCCCGTGTACCCCGTAGCAATGGCAGACAAAGGGGGGGGGGGAGGGTGCTGCGGCCAGGTGGCCAGGTTTGCCATTGAGAGGGTAGCAGTAGCTGGTAAAATTCTTTGGATGAGGAGAGGGATTTTTCTTCTCAGGGTCCTCTCCAGTGGGCGGCCTGGCTGGCGAATACAGGCGCCCTGCAGTCACGGGGCTGAGTTGCTCCCAGCCCTCTGAGATTTTGGCTCCTTGTCTGCAGCCACCTAAACTTTCCCCTCCACGCACACTTGCTGGGGGCAGCAGCGATTTGGAGGCATAGTCCAGTCCCAGAAGGGGGCGGGGGTTGCGGTGTGTTGTTTTTGTACATCTCTGTAGTCACTCACAAACCAGAGAACACAGAGTTCGGGTAATCTAATAAAGCCCACCCTTCGCTGTGCTCCTGCGCTCTGTAATGTGTTTATCCGAGCTGCAGCCTGGCTCAGAAGCACATAATCACGATCAATGTGACCCCAGCCATCCTCTCTCTTCCTTCTTGCTCATTGCTTTCAGCTGGGCTTTGTTTGGGGGTTTCTTTTATTTATTTTTGCAATAGCATGGAGTCCCCCTCGGGCCCTACTCCTGTGTCTGAACGGGCACCTGCGGCATTGTGAGAGGGGGTAGGGGCTGTGCGTGTTTGAGGGGGTGTACGCAAGTGTGAGCGCAGCGGGGTGTGTGTAGATAGCAATTTGCTCAGAGACGTGGCTGTTGTGTGGGTGTGGCTAGGGATAGGTGCCTGGACAGGGGTCTGTCTATGTGGAAGGGGGCTATATTTAGCTCTGAATGTTGGTGGGTTGCCGGGAGTGTGCGTGGTGTGTAGGTTTGCACATCGGTGTGTTGATCAGTGACTATACATATATGTGTATGTACTCACATATACACTCAGTAGAGGGGTGTGTATGTCTGTACATGTTGGGGTGTCTGAGTAGGAACTGGGTTTGTGGTCGTTTGTTGTGCGCGTTTGTGCATGGTTGTGTGGGTGGGTAGATGTGTGCGCTTGTGTGTGTTTGGGTAGGCCCTTTGCGCGTGCCCGAGAGCCCCTTTGTGTACAGATGGGGGCGCATGTGAGCTCTCAGCGTTAGGTGTGTGGGCATGGGGACATATTAGTGTCAAAGCTACACTACGATCATGAACCCGGAGCATGGCCGCGGCTGGGCCAGATCAGCTGACTCGGTCTCGCGGGGCTGTAACATTGCAGCATAGACGTGTGGCTTGAGTGGAACCTGGGACCCTGCACGGGGAGAGGGTCTCAGAGCCCGCGATCCTACCCACGCCCGAACGTCTACATTGCTGTCTTCAATCCTGCAGCCCATGCCTGGCAGGGCCTAGTCAGCTGGCTCGGGCTCTGAGACTTGCTCCCGCTCGTTCTTTACCGCCGTGTAGCCGTACCCTAATGGGGCAACGGTGGCTGGTGCTGTGCGTGTGCTGGCCTGGAAGGGCAAGGTGTGTGTGTGTGTGTGTGTGTGTGTGTGTGTGTGTGTGTGAGCGAGCGAGAGAGGGGGGCCTGCTGTGTTCGCAGCTCTGGTACCGCAGCTGTCTTTCATTTGTCGATCTGGTCAGCTTCCACAGCACATTTGGTTGCTATTATTTTGTTGTGTTTGGTCCTCATACCACAGCACTGCGCTCTGACTGAGGGCCCGGAGGTTTGTTATTATTATTGTTGTTTTTAAACAGCCCGTGCAGTTCCTAGAAAAAAGCAGAAGAGCGAAGTGGAGAGATGGTTCCTAAGCTAATGTGAATGCCTGTTTGGGCTGGGGTATAAAGCCAAGATTTAAAACCCAGGGCCACAGGCGGGGCTGGGTTTCACTTTTCAGCGTTCGCTCTCATGCCAGTTGGTCTAGGATTGTCCTGTGTCTTGTCATGAGCTGTGTACCTTTGTGCAAGGTGCCTCCACCCCACCTGCACCCTGCAGCAGGCACTGAAGGCACTGATGGGTGCTCTGAGCTCTTTACACTCAACCTTTCTCAAGGGCACGGCAGAGGTCACACTGAGTTGCCTAAATGCTATTGAGATCCGTCAGAGAGTAGCACTTTTCCTTCCCCTAGACAATGCACCACGTCAGCCCATATTTACTGCACTTCATGCCATCCCAGGGTAGTAGCTGGCAGCGGACGTATCTGTGGCTCTTGCACATCTGCTCGGAGTCTGCCCATGGGTGACTCTGGCAGAACGCCCTTTTGCAGCGACCGCCATGCACGCCCCTAAATCCCTCCCCCAGCTTTGTGCAGCACTCCAGACAACCCCAGGCAGCCTGGACCAGCCAATCCCTCTGGTCCATCTCAGGCATTCTGGTTTTACCCCTGGTTTAGGCCTGCTGAGTTGTTTTCCAAGTGGAAACGTGAGTTGGAGTATTAACGCTACAAGGGCCTTTCTGTGCAATGCGCCGGGATTAAATATTTATGTTGGCAAAAAGCATGTAATAGACAGTTCCAGATCTGAGATAATGAAATTGAGGGGTGTGCGGGGGCGGGCAGGGCAAGGAAGGGTTTGCAGGGGCAGTGGGGAGGGGGAAAGAGAGTTTGGGTTACAGTGGAGTGTTGTATTACTGATCTCACATCTGTCCATGGGGCTTTGCCCCAGCTCCGGCCCTGTAAATGCAGAGCAGGGTGATTGATGGGGTGATGAGAGCATGGAGATGAGGCAAGTGGCACCTGAGTTTCTTTTACCTTAAATCAGGAGTCACTCCAGGGGAGCTATTCTGGTGTAAAACCATTATAAGGGAAAAGAGTCGTGAGCAATCCAAGGAGAGGACTGGGGGGTGGAGAGAGGGATCAGACCCACTAGCTGTCATCTGCAGCTCTTGCACAACCCTAAATCATTAATGGGCTCTGATATAGGATCCCTTACTCTTCTGACCTCTAGCGTCAAGGTTATTTACTGGGTACTCTATCTGATCCGGCAGCAATGTGGTTTGGCTTATATGGAGTTTCCCGTCAGCCCAGGAGGATGATGATTATGATGATAGAGGTAGATTTGCACTCTCTCTTTAATTCAATGCAGCGCAATCAAAGGGGAGGCCTAGCCATGGGAAACAAAATAGCTTCTTAACGTTGTTAAGGACAGGGGGAAAGAGTGGTAAGGAAAGAGGAGTGGGAGAGGAAAGAAGGCTAAGGAGAGATACATGCAGAGGTGAAGAGGAGAGGTTTGTGAGGGAAAGGGGAGAGAGATGGGCGGGGATCAGGAAATAGTCTTTTGCAGAAACAGAAAATATAGCAGTCAATACAAGATGCAGAGTATACTGTTATTTCTGAATTCATGAGCTTTATTAGACTCCAAACCAAATACTGGAGAACCACAAATAGTGGGGGTGTGATACAGAAAGCTCTGACTTCCTAGCTCTGCTATGGAATTGTGTCCATTGACAGAAACACCAGGAAGATCATGAATGAGGGGCTGGAAGAGAATAACATTTCTCTGCTGGCTGCAAGACTGCTTCTCCGGGAGGTTCTTCCTGACGACACTGCTGCCTCTCACAAACAGAAATTTCTTCACACTCGTTTGTTTCTTTCTCTTGTGCAATCTGATGTGCCAGACAGTGATGGGAGTTGTAGTGGGTCCTGAGGAGACGCGACTGCGTTATATAAAGTTTCCCACTGTGCCACCAATGAAGAACTGAGCAATGATAAGAAAAATTGCAAACAAAAAACCAATTCAGATGCATTGGCTACTAACGGTTGTTTTATAGTATTCATTAGCACCTCGAGGCCCTTCGAGATTGGGAATCTGGGCAGCTGTACAGTCCATGCCCCAGAGCTTTCAGTCTAAGGGCTAGTCTACACTTACAATTTACAGCAGCACAGCTGTACTGGTACTGGTACAGCTGTGCCGCTGGAAGCGCACTTGTGTAGCTGTGTTGTGTCGATGGGAGAGAGCTCTTTCCCGCCAAGGTAATAAAACTATCTAAACAAGCAGCAGTAGCTAGATCAGGGGAGACGCTCTCCCACTGACACAGTTCTATACACACAAGTGCTTATGCTGACCAAACGTATGTCGCGCAGGGGGGTGTTTTTTTCACATCCCTGAGCGACAAAAGTTGTGCCGGCAAAAGCGCTAGTGTAGACAAGGCCTAAACTGACAACCCAAAGCGTGGGAGAGAAACCAGAAGCAAAATGGCTTGTCCACGTTCACATTGCAGGTCACTGGAGGAGCCAAGAATAGAATCCGGAGTCCCTGGATGCCAGGCCTGTCCCCTAGAGCACACTGCTGCTCAATCTGTTCGATTTACAATGATGCAAGAGAGACTCTCCCATCGCTCGTACTCACCACAGGCCAGATTCTGCCATCCTTAGCTGGCCGAGGAGCACCCCGCTCCATGAATAATCCCATTGAGCTAGGGTGTGACTGGGGCTGCTCACCTACCCAGGGGAATAAGGATGTGGATGTGGATGTGGAGACGGGAGGAGGCCCTGCATCTCCATTTGCTGCGCAACAGAGCAGGTGGGCACAGAGTCTCTGAGGAGGGTCGGGGAATGGAGCATTAGCAAATAGTTACTCCCCTGCCTGGAGCAAAGAGGAAGCAAGGCCAGGAACGGTGCCTCACAGGGGTGTCTTTGAGGAAAGGTATCTCCTAGGGATGCTCTTGGAGTGGTGCAGCTTATGCATTGCTCCTTGCTCCGGGTTGTGTTTAAAGCCACAACCTAGTCCCTGGATTTCAGTGGAGGTGACTAGTGAGGCGCTATTCTTTGTGAATAAGTGTGGCAACACCTGGTTGGGAGTTGGTAGCATTGAAGCCCTGTCTGGTGTGGGACGGCTCTCTGTGATGCTCCTCGGGTACATGGCATTTCAATTAAAAAAAAAAAGAATTTAAAAAAAAGAAGAGCAAGAAGAATAAAAACCATCTGTTTTACTTCAAATCCGAGAAGATTCCTTTGCTTGCAAGGAATGTGTAAATCACGGCAGGCTGGGAACTGTACATAACCCTTCCTGAAAGCTCTGCCGGACTTCAAACGAATTCTAACATGCTTACTGGGATTTTGTTTTTATTATTTGTTTCTCACTCCCCACCCTGTCCTGCCCGCCTGTCAGACTGGTGAGACTTTCTCACCAGTTGTTAACCTTGCGCTGCATTCCCTCCTCTGATGTAGCAGGGCTTGTGATGGGGGGAGAGGCTGTTGGGTAAAAGAGATTGCAGGGCCTAGCTGGATTTCTCTTGCCTGTATGGCACATACTTGCCTACGTGCGTGTGGCATGCCTCACACCACCACTCAAAAGAGCTCCCATTGGCCAACCTTGTCCTCTTGTTCTTCTCCATCTTCTCGGTGCCATCCAGCCACGGGCCTCTTACTTCCCATTTCTGTGCCATCCAGATGTGGGCCTCTCCCCCGTTGTCTGTGTGCCATCCAGATGTGGGCCTCTCCCCCCAACATCTCTGTGGCATCCAGATGTGGGCCTCTCTCCCGCTGTCTGGGTGCCATCCAGATGTGGGCCTCTCCCCCGGACATCTCTGTGGCATCCAGATGTGGGCCTCTCCCCTGCTGTCTCTGTGCCACTCATGTGGCAATCTGTGGGCTGCTGTAGGTAGGATTCTCCAGGGTTTGGTTATGCAGCTGTTGCATACTAGCGCTGGGGTTGGGGGACGGGGAGGGGAAAGTGGAGGCCCCGTGTCACAGGGTGGGCTGGCATGAGACTGAGACTTTTTCTACTCTGGACTTTGCGAATGAGATTAGCAGAGGCTTCCCCACTCTTCAGGCTTGTCTACATGGCGAGTTACGGGGCAGCAAGCCGGGCTGTGAATCCACAGTGCACCAGCATGCCATGCTGCAACATCTTGCCTGGACGCTGCAACAGTGTACCGGGGCGCGGCTCCAGCAGTGTCCGCACAGGACGTTACTGCACAGCAAGCTAGGGCTCTACCGCGTCACACCCTGGGCCTGCCGTGCGGTAACTTGCCAGTGAAACGCGCCCTAAGCCTCCGCCATGCATCTGTTTACGTATCGCTGCCAGACTTTGTGTTCATGGAGGGTGAATGCAGCACTGGCGACAGGTGTCAGAGTAACAAACATGGGGACCGACGCCTCCTGATCAGTGGGGTAGTGCTTAAAAATCAGCCGGCAAGCTAACCTAAACCAGACTCCATATTCCCCACATGAGGATATGGAATAGCCGTGTTTACCCTCGACTACCCTATTGCCCCTGCTTCTCAAGGGCGTGAGTAGCAGCCGTGCAAGCTTCTCCCCCACCGCCCTGCTAATGTCCTCTAGAGGGGTAAGCACCAGACTGGCAGCAAGGAGCTCACTGTATGGTGTATAGATCTGGGCTGTTTGGAACCGAGACCCATTAACAATACCTCGCTCTTCTATAATGCGTTTCATCCGCAGCTCACCGAGTGCTTTGTAAAAGAGGTCAGTACTCTACATGTGGGGAAACTGAGGCACGGAGCAGTGTAGTGACTTGCCCACGGTCACCCAGCAGGTCAGCAGCAGAGCTGGGAAGAGAAGCTGGGTCTCCTGAGTTCCAGGCCACTGCCCTATCCACTGGGTCTTGCACATAAACCACTCCATAGTCTTCAGTTGGCAACGTTTTTTAGTCACTCCCAACCTGGGCTGCAGCCTAGATTTAGATCTAGATCTAGACCAAGCGCCCTGCCGGATGAGCTCAAGCCCCAGCAAGCAGACAGGAAAGCTGATCTCCTGGGGCGGCAATGTGTTTAGTGTCTGTTTCTTGTTTGGCACGACTGTCATATTGGAAGGGGCAGAGGTTTCCAGTTTACCAAGGGTAGCAAAACCCCCTAGAACCGGTGCTGGCCAATCTCCACAGAGTATCTAGGTTAAATGGGTAGTGTGGGTACATGGGATGATTTCTGCTATACATGGGAGCCAGCTGCAAGGTTTATAGCTCTCTCTGACCTCCCGTCTCCACCAAGGGCTCCAAGAGAGAGAGAGATTGTTTTTTTATTTTTCCCTCCTTCACTCTGAACAGCCATCTCTGCTCTGTGCACACACAGCCACCCGCAGCCTCGATGTGCCCCGTGAATCGCCCCAGCATAGAGGAAGGCTCTAACAGTGACCTCTCTGGAGACCTGCGCAGTACAGGGTCTTGCACTTTAATACCTTTCACATGTGGCTCAAAGTCAGGCCGGCATGAGACTTGTGAAAAGTAGCTAGGCTGTAGCTTTTGACTAATGGCTTAACCGTTAGCATGCAACCTTCAGGGAGCCGCGGCTGGAGGCTTGAGGAGATCCGTCAGTCCGGGGCGAGATGTAATTGTTTGTTTTTCTCCCGAGGCAGTTGCAAATAGCTTGAAGCCAAGGCGGTGTCTGTGTTAGGGCAGGGTGCAGAGCCGAGCCTGGATTCTAGTGGTTGCGCTGATCCCTGGAATGTCATGGTGGCAGTGACAGTTTGGCAAGGACCCTGTTTGACCCTTGCCAAAGTGCTTCATTTGGGATTGTAAGCCGAGTTGCAACGGACCATGGGCTTTGTGCGTGAATGTGCTGATCGGTGCCCATTGTCTTGGAGACAGAGAGATCAGGAAGTGGTAACCCCGTGTAGGCCCATGCTCTGGCAAAGGCACAGCGAATGGCAGCAGAGAGCAGCTACTCAGCCCAGACTGCCCAGCGGGAGATCAGTATAATGCCAGCGGCTGCCCAGTGACAGCAGGATTGCTGACCACCCTCCCTTCCATCCACCCAGGTTTTTTCCATCCATGCAGGGTTTTATGGGTCCACAATTCATAGCTGCGGATGGCAGCCCATCCAAGCGAGTGCACCCTCCTGCTGTGCTCAGCCCCCTTCTCTACTCAGCACTTTGCCTCTGCGTGGGGCGGCGTAGGGTTGAGTTCTCGTCTCGGGAGAAGCCATTCAGCCCCAGCCCTGGCCGTGCAGTGGGAGCTGTGCTGTGCTGTTACGCTGCAACCGCCGGCCTTACGTTCTGTGCTCCGGGCCTGCCTTTGTGAAGGGACGGGGCGAAGGGTGCTGCAGGGCAGTCTCCTTCTGCGGCTATGTTCGGTGTGTGTGTGTTGGGGGGGGACATGTTTGGAGCACAGAAGAAGCATCCTAGAATAGCCTGCTGTGCTGAGGAGTGTGGCACCAGGCACAGCCTCCTTCTCCCGGGGTGGGCCAGGGACGAGTCCTTCTGGCGTGGGGAGGGGACATGGCACCAGGCGCAGCCTCCTCCTCCGGGCATAGGGAGGGGCGGGCGGCTGTACGCAGGTCCCTAACCTTTGCATGAGCACCCACCCAGGGCTGCCTTTTCAGTGTCGCTCTGAGTCCCCAGCAGCACAGGGAGGGCGGTGAAGTTAACACAGAGCACAGACCCCAAAGTGATCACCCTGTCCCTACAACTCTATCCCTCCCTGCCCCTCCCTGCCTTCTGAGCGGGAAGCAAACCCTTTCTCAGGAGCGGGGCTGCCTCCCTCACTGGGCATCCCTAGATGGACCCCACTTTCCCAGCCGTGCCCAGTATCTCCACAGCTCCGTTCCCGTCCCTTCGGAACATCCTCGTGACACGCTGGGCTGCTTGAAATCGATAAAAACCGACTCTTGCTCCTGGGAGCAAGCTTAATTCCAAAAGCCCTAGACCCGCAGCATAAGCTGCCTTAATGTTATCTCGTATCAGGGCTGATTTTTGGACGAGGCCTCCTGTTGCCATGCCAAGGAGCTGTTCTCTGGGCCACGTTCGCTCTCTGTCAGAGGGCTTTGTGTAACACGCCAGCCCCCCTCTGGGGAGGCTCGCTCTGCTCTTTCTTAATCAGTGGTGCGAAGCTTTTCTGAAAGGACATATTCAAAATGTAACACACACTCCGGAAATTATCGAGTGTGAGGGATGAGGGACAGATTATCTGCTACTTGCCAGTGGCCCTGAGGCCCAGGGGTCAGAAAGGAGAAAATCTGCAAGACAGAGAGAAAAAGGAAAGATGATTTAGCCAGGACTCCCGTCGGGTGAAATCCTGGCCCCCTGTAAACAATAGGACTTTTGCCATTGATTTTTATGAGGCCACCTCGAGCACCCCACGGTTGCCGAGGTAACACGGTAAGGCACTGCCAACAGCAAGAGGAGCTAATTGTGGGGGTTTGGGGGGGAAGAACTGCCCAGTTCAGGCACAAGCACCCTCCAGCACCCGGGTAGCAGGAACCAGGGTGCAGGAAGGCCTGGGCTCCTAGGACTTCATGCTCGGTCATGGACGTTGCCCCACTGGGGAAAGCAGTTGTGGAGGGGACTAGAGAGGTGGTTTCCAGGGAGATCAGCCCAATGGGCCTTTGGAACTGGGGGCAGGAAGGCTGATTTCCTTCCTCGGAATCAGGGGCAAGAAGAGGGGAATTAGCCCTGTCTCACAGGAGGGTGTCTACACTTGGAGCTGAGGGTGTGATTCCCAGCGCTCATGGACATACTGGCACTAGCTCCCCTTGAGCGAGCATGCTAGCAATCGTCGTGTCTCTGCAGTAGGACAGGCTAGCCACTTTGAGCGTACGCCCCACTGGACCCTGTGGGTACATCCACGGGCACTGCCACTCAGTGCTGTCTGTGCTAGCAGAGCCACACTACTTTGGCTTCGGAGACCAGGGTGGCTGAACTGGAGGAGCTCCGGGAGACGGAGAGGGACATAGATGAGACTTTCTGGGACCCAGTCGAACAGTCCCACCCCCGGTGTGACAGCCTCTGTGCTGTTGAGGAGGATGAAAGTCTCAGGGAAGGAGAACATCAAACTGGAGCGGAGGGAAATGATCCCATAGTTGGGACCCTCCTTTCAGATGATGTCATGGTGTCCCCTCCAGTGAGGATACCTCTCTCGCGGAGGGAACTCCAGTTATTAGGAAAAGACAAATAATAGAAATGGGGGGGACTCAATTATTACAAACATAGACAGCTGGGTTTGTGGTGACTGGGATAACCGCATGGTGATTTGCTTACCAGGTGCAAAGGTTGCAGATCTCTTGAGGCATCTAGGCAGACTATATGTAGTGCTTGGGAGAAGCCGTTGGCTGTGGTACATGTAGATACCAGTGACATAGGATAGAGGTCCTGGAGGCCTAATTTAGGCTGCTAGGTAATAAATTGAAGTCCAGGACCTCCATGGTAGCATTCTCTGAAATGCTTCCAGTTCCACGTGCGGGACCAGTTAGACAGGCAGAACTGCAGCATCTCAATGTGTGGATGAGACAATGTGGTGTGTAGGGAGGAGGGGTTTAGAGGAGGGGATCTGGGGAACCTTTTGGGAAAGGGGAAGCCTATGCAGGAAGGATGGGCTCCACCTAACCAAAATGGAACCAGATTGCTGGCACGTAAAATTAAAAAGGTCATAGCGTAGTTTTTAAACTACGAGCTGAGGGAAAGCCAACAGGTGTGGAGGAGCATGTGGTTCGGACAAAGACACCTCATAGGGGAGGATCTATTTATGGAAATTTTCTGTATCCTGGTAAGGAGGAGAGGATGGCAGAGGATAAAATATGGGTAGGATCTGATGAGAAACAGTCAATTGAAAACGAGTCCTATACGATTACATCACATAATGGCAGATTGCTAAAAAGTGACAATTTTTAAAGTGCTTATATACAAATGCTAGAAGTCAAAGTACTAAGATGAGTGAACTTGAGTGCCTCGTATTAAACGAGGATATTGATTTAATATAGGATATAATAGGCATCGCAGAAACTTGGTGGAATGAGGATAATCAATGGGACACAGTATTGTCAGGGTACAAAATATATCGGAAGGACAGAATCATGGTGGGGAAGTGACACTTATATATGAGAGAAAGCATAGAGTCAAATGACATAAAAATCTTAAAAGGACCAAACTGTGCCATCGAAGCTCTATGGATAGTAATTCCATGCTTGAATAATAAGAATAAAACAGTAGGGATACACTGCCGACTACCTGACCAGGATGGTGACAGTGACTGTGAAATGCTCAGGGGGATTAGAGAGGCTATAAAAATAAAAAAACTCAGTAATAATGGGTGATGTCAACTATCCCTGTATTGACTGGGTACATGTCACCTCAGGACGGGATGCAGAGATTAAGTTTCTTGACACTTTAAATGACTGCTTCTTGGAACAGGTAGTCCTGGAACCCACAAGAGGAGAGGCAATTCTTGATTTAGTTCTAAGTGGAGCACAGGATCTGGTCCAAGAGTGAATATAGCTGAACCGCTTGGTAATAGTGACCATAACATAATCAAATTTAACATCCCTGTGTGGAGGGCAGGGGGGATGGGGACACCAAAGCAGCCCACCACGGTAGCATTTAATTTCAGAAAAGGGAACTACACAAAGATGAGGAAGTTAGCTAAACGGAAATTAAAAGGTACAGTGCCAAAAGTGAAATCCCTGTAAGCTGCATGGAAACTTTTTAAAGACACCATAATAGAGGCTCAATTTAAATGTCTACCCCAAATTAAAAAACACAGTAAGAAAACCAAAGAAGTGCCACCATGGCTAAATAACAAAGTAAAAAGAAGCAGTTAGAGGCAAAAAGGCATCCTTTCAAAAGTGGAAGTTAAATCCTACTGAGGAAAATAGAAAGGAACATAAACTCTGGCAAGTGAAGTGTAAAAATATAATTAGGAAGGCTAAAAAAGAATGTGAAGAACAGCTAGCCAAAGACTCAGAAGTAACAGCAAAAAAAAGTTTAAGTACATCAGAAGCAGGAAGCTGCTAAACAAACAGTGGAGCCACTGGATAATCGAGATGCTAAAGGAGCACTCAAGAAAGATAAGGCTATTGTGGAGAAACTAAATGAATTATTTGCATCGGTCATCACAGCTGAGGATGTGAGGGAGATTCCCAAACCTGAGCCATTCTTTTTAGGTGACAATCTGAGGAACTATCCCAGATTGAGATGTCAGAGGAGGTTTTGGAACAAATTGATAAATTAAACAGTAATAAGTCACCAGGACAAGACGGTATTCACCCAAGAGTTCTGAAGGAATTCAAATGTGAAATTGCAGAACTACTAATTGTGGTATGTAAACTATCATTTACATCAGCTTCTGTACCACATGACTGGAGGAGAGCTAATGTGACCCCAATTTTTAAAAAAGACTCTAGAGGCAATCCTGGCAATTACAGGCTGTTAAGCCTAACTTCAGTATAAGGCAAATTGATTGAAACTCTAGTAAAGAACAGAATTATCAGACACACAGATGAACACAATTTCTTGGGGAAGAGTCAACCTGGTTTTTGTAAAGTGAAATCATGCCTCATCAGTCTACTAGAATTCTTTGAGGGGGTCAACAAGCATGTGGACAAGGGCGATCCAGTGGATACAGTGTACTTAGATTTTCAGAAAGCCTTTGACAAGACCCCTCACAAATGGCTCTTAAGCAAAGTAAGGTGTCATGGGATAAGAGGGAAGGTCCTCTCCTGGATCAGTAATTAGTTAAAAGATAGGAAACAAAGGGTAGGAATAAATGGTCAGTTTTCAGAATGGAGAGAGGTAAATAGTGGTATCCCCCAGGGGACTGAACTGGGACCAGTACTGTTCAACATATTCATAAATGATCTGGAAAAAAAGGGAAACAGTGAGGTGGCAAAATCTGCAGATGATACAAAACTACTCAAGATAGTTAAGTCCAAAGCCGACTGTGAAGAGTTACAAAGGGATCTCACAAAATTGAGACTGGGCAACAAAATGACAGATGAAATTCAATGTTGATAAATACAAAGTAATGCATAGTGTAAAACATAATCCCAACTATACAATATAAAATGGTGGGGCCTAAATTAGCTGTTACCACTCAAGACAGAGATCTTGGAGTCACTGGGGATAGTTCTCTGAAAACATCCACACAACATGCAGTGGCAGTCAAAAACGCCAACAGGGATATGGACCCTAAAGAGATTGATGAGGTCCTATAATAGGCCCAAACGCAGTGAGTAAGCCCTCTAGCTGAGTTAAAATGTGTTGCTTTTAATGGAGGGAACTGTGAAAGAAAATTTATAGAGCACTTATACTCTGTCCTCTCCACTTCCTGGCTGTGCCCTCGGGTTCCATTGAGCACCAGCCTGGTGGAAAGAACCCGAAGCCTTCCCTTCCCTATGGGTATCCTAGGTGCTGTGCCCTCGTGGGACTGTTACCTTTTGTATGAAAAAGCGCTCATGTCAAGAGTCAGAAAATCCCCTCACCTGACTAGGGTGACCAGTGTGAAAAACAAGTGTGAAACATCGGGATGGGGTGGGGGTTAATAGGCACCTATATTAGAAAAAGTCCTGAATATTGGGACTGTCCCTATAAAATCGGGACATCTGGTCACCCTACACATGACCCTTTGCTTTACCGTCCTAGCTGACTAACGGTTGGGCCTTCATAGGCAATGAAGCTGCACGGATGTTGCCGCTATGCACAGCACATCTCCAGCCCAGCATTACTGATGTGCCGAAAGTGCCGTCTTGTCGCTGCGACATTTTTGTGGTGTTGGCCGGGGGGTGGATGTGCACACTGCCCCAGGAAGCTTATCCAAGCTCCCACAAAACACGTCTCAGAATGGGGTTGGAATGTGCAGTGGATTGCTTTACAAAGCACTCCGCCTGCGTGGGTAATGGCACTGTAAACATGGGCATGGCATGACCAATCAGGCTGGAATTCAGGGCCCAACAAAAGCGACCAAGAATTCCTTCCCTTCCAGAGAGTGATCCCTTCCTGTTCTCTGCTTGTTATTCTCCACAAAGGCGGGGGGAAGGGGGACGTTAACGCTAGTTTCTTAATTATGTTGAATCACAGAGTCGCCATCAAGCAATAAGCTGAAATGCATTCTTGCGGCTTGTGTGGAGGGGCTGACTTTTATTTTTTATTGTAATGGTTTCTAAATAGGAACAGCTCACAGAGACACCCTCAGAGACTCCACTGTTGGCAGATGGGTCCTGCTCCATCACAGTCAGTGACTTAAATGGCAGATCAGCGCTGTCATGGAGCCACACGCTTGCCCACAGTACACACGCGGACCCACAGGAGCTGCCTACACTGGCCTTTCTCAGGAAATCCCTCACCAGTGCACTATCATTGGGGCAACTCCACCAGTGGTAGCAATGGTGAAAGCACTAGCATAGACAGAACAGCAGCATGTCTGTCACCATGGCAGCTAACCTTGCTCCAGGCAGGTCTAGAGGAACAGCGGTAAACGTGTTGACTGCTTTCTGGGCTCTGGCACCCTCACTTTTGCCCCGACAGGCGATGCCACACTAGTGCAATGGTAGGAAGTTTCCTGAAAAAACACGGTGGAGACAGGCTTTCGATCCAGTTGTGCACACAGCCTCGGTCTCCTTTCTATACTCATGCATAACACATTTACACACATTCACAATCTTAAAAAATCAGACTCAAACACTCTTCCATACTCAGATTCATTCACATAGAGGATGCGTACAAACCAATATAGAGACACTCTTATCCTGAGTTATACTAATAATACTTAATGTTTACATAACACTTTTCATGTGCAAAGCACCACAAAGATATTAAATAATAGTCACAGATAGACATCCTGATGTGTAGGCAAGTACACAACTCTACTGACACAAAAACATGCACCTATGCACACTCACCCACACAAAAACCCTTAACATTTCAACACTTTCCCCTATATGCACATTGACACTCACATGGAGTCAACACTTGCAAGTGCTTAACAAAATCATGAAGAAGCAAAAGAACTGGGAGATAATGGTGTTTTCTCACTGTTTCCCTGTGTACAACACACAAGCAACCTGTGGCACTCGCTGCCAGGGAATGCTGTGAAGGTCAAAAGTGTAACTGCATTAAAAACAGAATTAGATAAGTTCATGGAGGATAGATTGATTGATTGCTATTAGCCAAGATGGTCAGGGTGTCCCCATGCTCTGGGTGTCCCTAAACCTCTGACTACCAGCAACTGGGACTGGATTACAGGAGATGGATCACTGAATAATTGCCCTGTTCTGTTCATTCCCTGTGAAGCATCTGGCACTGGACACTGTTGGAAGACAGGATACTGAACTAGATGGACCATTGGTCTGACCTCATATGGCCGTTCTTATGTTCTTATGGGGTGTGAAGTGATATGTACAAGAATTGTATTTACATATGTATTTATTTATGGGCCTTGTTCCTGGGCGTGTCTCTCTTTTCATTCTGAACACACTCAAATTTGGGCACAATCTGATCTCTTCTGGCATTGAGTCCCATAGCCTGAGCTCTGCTGCTGAGAACACTCTGCTCCTAGCTCTTGGGGTCAGTCCAGCTTCCTCATCTCAAGGCAGAAGGGGATGTCCTGGAAGGTCATGAAGAGTGAAGCAGACTGAGATAACTGAATCCCTGTCCATTGAGAGCTTGTAGATTAGGAGCAGGACTTTGAATTCTGTTCTGAAGTGAATAGGGCACTGAAGAAGCTGGCAAAGCACAGGTGGGATGGGTTCACGTCAGCACTCTGCACCAGCTTCAGGCGTGTTGTGTTAGTTGCATTCAAAACCAGAAAGAGTGAGACAAGTCCTTGCTCACTGTGGCCTAGTCTTCTCCTGAGAGCAAAGGACACAGTTCTCTAGCCAGCCAAGTAGCTTTTAGTGGAAAAAAAATTCCAGGTCCTGAAAGTGGATCTGATAATTTATTGCTCCAAAGTTGAGGAGTTAATGATGAGGTTGTAATGGGTTGGAACTCAATAGGCAGAAGGTTCAAATAAGAGTATAATACAGGCAGTGACAGACTCCAGGGATACAACAGTGGTGTCGCACATGGGACAGGGTCAGCTCGGTAGAGAAGCAGGTCAACAATTTTTTTGACAAAATGTTTTTCATCAGAACCTAAATGTTTCGCAGAAACAAATTGGTTTTGATGAAAACTTCTTCAGAGAGGTTTCTCAGGTCCAGAGAGGAATTCTGAGAGAGACAGATCTACCCCAGGAGCCTGGAAGTTAGCACAATCACCTGAGATGCGGCAGACTCATGTTCAAGTCCCTGCTCCAAGTCAAGCAGTTCAGGGGCGTTTGCTCCTGGTGAGTGTGCTCTGCTTGACTTCTTCCCTTAGCCCTGCTTTCCATTTGTTTTCCTTGTGTGTGCTCTCCAGGCAGTACCCTCCACTAGACCTGATGCAGGCTCCTTTCTGCCTTCCCTGCTGATTGCCCTGGTGTCTGCGGGCCTTATCGGCTTCATTCCCTCCTAGGACAATCCTCCTTTTCTGTCGGTCTCCTTCCCTCAGCTCTGCCGGGGCTTCCTACTGGTGCAGGCAAAAGCTCTGCAACCACTTGGCATTCAGTCGTGCCCTGATGGTGGGATTGTGGCTGACTGGTAAGACAGCAAGTCTCACCGGGGACAGCAAATGGGCTGGTGTCTAATGTGGGACCCCCTGCAGGTGATTAGACACAGATTCCATCTGAGGTGTCAGATGGCAGGGGCTTGCTGGTGTTAAAGAGAGTGCTGGGGCTGGATCCAGGCCCAGTGGCAGGCAATCCCTATGTTCCACCCCAGAGCCAGGTGAAGAGATCCTTGCCCAATCATTCTACCCCTCAGCAGGCTTTGAGGCAGATGTTTAACCTATGGTAGCCCAGCCTTGTTTCTGCTCTCTTCCCCTGGGAGACAGGGAGCCCAAATGAAGATGCTCAGTTTCAGTGATTGTATACTTTCCGGGTCTTTGAGGGGATGTCTGGATACATCTTCTCCACACAGTGTCTGGTGTAGTTCAAAGCCCAGACTGATACCACCCCTGACCAATCATCACCCTGACTGCCCTGCACTGGAGCACTACTGACCTCTTTAGTGCCATCTGTCCTCATTCCCCATAGAAAGCAGTTGCTGTTAGATGCCACCCTAGAGGGCATGGGGGAGGAAAGGGAAACAGCCTGACACAAATACAGTTAAAATCCTCCCCTAGAGCTTTTGGAAAAAAAATTAAAATCTCCTCTCCCCCCGCCCCCCCCCCTCCATCCCAAAATGAAAATATTTCAGTTTCCAAAAATAACTAAAAACCGTCCCAAAAATGTTTGTTTTTCAGTTTTTGGTTTTTGATTTATTGAAAGAAAGAAAGAAAGAAAGAAAGAAAAATTCCATGAAAAAAAATTGGGGGAATTGTTTTGTAAAATTATTTTGATGTTTTTTATGGAAATCCTGTCCCCTTTCATCCCTTTCCTTTTCCTCTCATTCCGGGGGCCTCTGCCTCCCCTACCCCATACAAAATATGCACCTTTCAGCTTCCTGCTTCACTTTGCTTTAATTGTGCTAGACCCATCACAACCAGAGAAACACAGGCTTTAGGGATGGAAAGTGCCTACAAGGTCACATCCAGCCCTTCTTTTACCAGGGCAGGGTAGTTTCCTACAGTCTATTCTTGAGCACTGGCTGCAATCCGGAAATGGGGCGGACACCATTTGGCGGAATACGTACGACTGGAGGATCTCCCAGGTCACCACGTCCAGTCCCCTGCTACCCCATCATTTAATCCCACCTGTATTTCAGTTAGTCAACCCTCAGTGCCAGGAGAATGTTCCTGATACCCAGCCTACATTCTCCTTTGTTCAGCCTCATCCAGGGAGCTTTAGTTTAGTCCGAGCCCTCCTGGCACTGGCTAAGCAGTTCCGCTGCCTCGGAGTTTACGCTTCCCCTGGAGTAAGGTCAGTGACAGAGCATGACGGTGAGCTGGGCAGGGAGCTGCCGTCCTTTACCCAGGAGAGGTGCTGACTGTGAGAGGTCTAGAGGGAAGAAAAGGGAATGAAATCCATCTCACAGCTCGTCTTGTAAGGGGGGGGTTTATCCCCACCTCCTCAGGTTACTTTCCGACGGGGTCACTCTCCATTGAGCAGGCACCCACTGCCCCAGAAAAGCATGAATTCAGCTGTTGCTGCAACAAGAGGACTATTTTACTAACCACAGTGGGGGTCTTCCCTGTATAAAGACGCCCACACGCAGAGCCGTGTGCAGAGCGGATGAAGGTGGGCTTCGACAGCTAGACACAGGAGTCTCTTGGGTTTTCAGCATTAAATAGCAGAAGTAAATTCAGACCCCAAGTTGCCCGGAACTCTCAGTGGTGGTATTTACCAGTGTGTCTCCGGTGCTCTGGTATGCCATCCACTAGCTCAGCGTCTTAGAGAAAATGAAACTGTAGGTCGCAGAGTGCTTTCCTGCGTCCATGGGAGTGTCTGTGCGGAAAATTGAGTAGGCTAGAGAAGGAGAGCGGGTGAATGGCTTTGTGACACGAGCGCTCACTCCAAGCACTGCATCATAGCCACCAGCGCAGTTGGTGCCCCTGGGCCCATCTCAGCAAGAGGCCCTTGTTTGCAGACCGGCCACCTAGAGGTGGTCCCTGCAAGATGGGACAGCCAGCAAAGATTTCACTGCCGCTGTCCCCTGTGCAGTGATTGTTCTGGGATTGTGAGCGTCACTCTTCAGCTCTGTCAGTCCTGCGCCTTTTACATTAATTTGCCCACTTTTAAAAGAGGGACCAGAAAAAAAGAGATTCACTACAGGGGATAAAGGGAAAGAGGAGAGAACCAAATGGGAAAATAAAGATCAGGGAAGTGGAGGCTTAGGGTCTTTCATCTCTTCCTTCCCTTTTGTGCTGGGGTTTCCATGGACCAGATGTGGTTGTTTTGCTAGCATTGCATCCCTGCAGAGCAATTCCTTCCATCATTGAGGTGTGTGCTGGGCCGGGCAGCCATTCAGAGCACTGCATGTGGGCGCTGCTAATGATTTTGAGGGCCTCTGTAATCCCCTTGATGAGTGTTAGGGGCACCTGAGTATAAGATCCGACTGTGAGCAAGCGAAGGGAATGGGCTATTCCCCACCCAGCGCAAACAGAGCTGGACGAGGAGGCAAAAAGGCTGAGTTCCAACCCTTCACTTGGGATGCTGCAAATCAAGAGCCAACACAGTGACAGTTCTGGAGAGCTCAAAAGCACGAGAACAGGAGATTAGCTGGCAGCTGCCGCTGAGGATCGGGGAGAGCACCCTGCTTTGGCGGTCTGAGGCTTGTTTGTGCCTATTTCTTTTTACCCTGTAATCACTGGAGGAGGCGTGTGCATTACTGGCCATGCCAAAAAACAAAGGAAAACCTGGGAATGAGAACGGGAGATCTGTGCTGCATTTCTGCACCTCTCGAGGCCTGGGCGGCTCAGGCGATCTGTAATGGGATACCGAGCCTTTCACCTCCAGCTCACTAGATCTCATCAAGCCCTATGTGGATCATGATTCAGAGTCATTCCCGCCTGACGGCCGTTCAGTAACTCATATGTAATGCGCTCTTGGATCTCAGTCCAGCTGGCATTCATCAACACCCTTATTGGCAGTCTCAGCAGACAGGCCAAAGATTGAACGGGTCTGGAGACCAAACTGATCTCTCAGCCCTCAAGGTGGTCCTTGCAAGGAGAGGGGGAGCCATGCAGAGAAGTTCATGTTCCTGCCGCCCATGTTGTACTTGGACTGTGAATAAACAAAGGGCTTCAGGCTCCCACGCTGAGGCACTCACCAACACCGAATTGTTGCACAATCTGGGCCAAATCCAAAGGTGATGTGTAGGATAGTGTAATTTGTAGAGACTCCTGCACTCCATTAGAATCCCTCAGACCTACTTCTGCTTACATGTCAATATCGAAGGGAGATAATATGGGGCATATCTACACGGCTTGGGCACTGATTTAATTAAATCAGTTTAGAAACTTAGATAAATGGTCACCACCCGCATGTGTGGACACTCTAAACCTATTAAAGAATGACTTAATTCGGTTTAGTTTAAATCGGTTACAAACCACCACACCCAGTTGCATCAAATAGTCTAACTTTGTTTTAAGATCACACCTTTGGCTGTGGCGCCACTGCGCAGATGTGGAGCAGGCCCTAGTGTGAGGTGCATGATAGAAGGGGCGAGGAAGGAGGTGGAAATGACACCAACATAGGCTCCCTCTGGAATTCTTGAGGTTCATCTGTGAGTTTGGCCCTTTAACAGGAGACCATCTGGCTCCCCTCTACAGAGACTTCTCTTTGAGAATCACTGACAATACCAGGGGCTGCCATAGCTGGAAGGCTGCAGGTTTGAAATGTTAACTGCTGAACTTAACAACCTACGTGGCAAAACAGCTGATGTGGGGTGACCTTTTGCACCATGCAGAGAAGGTGAAGTCACAGAGTGAGAATGTTGCTTTCCGTCCTGTCTGTAGTAAATGAATCATTCACTGGTTAACAGATGGTCTCATGAAATCTACAAGCTAGAGCCGCTGGCTAATTGTGTCCAGGGCACAAGAGCTTTTTGCATTTGGGGACTGCTAGAAGTCATGGAGGCCTCTCAACAGCCAACATTGTTGGAAAATGACATTTTTCAGATATAACATTGAGGTCCTGGCCACTCAAGGTCAAATTAAAGATGCCACACAGGTGTGTTTGCAGCACTTAGAGCTCTGCTCAATGTGATATAATGCCCTTTCTTCTCTTTCCATGTCTCATAGGAGCAACTCATTTAATCACCGCCCTGTGGTGCTGTGTCAGCACATTTGTAATTGTGCCATATCGTGACATATCCTTACCCCCCCCCATGAATGCCCAAATACATTCTGGACTCCTTAAACTGACTTACCAGCTAAACTGAGGGTGGGCCTAGAAATCAGCACAGGTGGCCACTGTGATAGGAGTCACTGATTATAAGAGTCATAGAAGGTATTGATGGAAATGCTCTGTTAGGACACATTGAGTCCATTCTGCCCAGCCACTGCAGGGTCGTTTCCTCCAGTACATGCTCTAGTGTTCAGGAGAGTCTAGTTCTAAATATTTGAAATGTCCTTGGCACTACTTCTCTTGGAAGACTATTTCGAATATGTGCTCTCATTTTCAGGCTGTCTTCCCCCGCCCCCTCCCCACGCCCCATATTTAGCCTCAGGACCTTTTCTCAGCTAATTCCTTTGGTCCTAATTTGCATCCTCTTGGACCACACCGTGAACAATTCCTCTCCTCTTCCATCAGTGTAGATCTTCTTCTCCTTCTCTTGTTTATTATAGCCCTGTTCCCATGCACAGCACTGTACCCAACAGAGGAAAACACCCCCGACAAGTCGGAGGTTCCTATCAAGTTTACAGTCTGATTTATACAGTAAGGGGTAAGAAACAGAGGGGTGGAACACACAGCCAGACCAAAAAAAAAAGCACTGTGGGTCCAAACTTTCCCCCTTGGAGTCTCTGAGGGATTTCAAAGGAAGCAAGAATCAAGTCCCTTATGGGATTGGTCTCATCATGACCAGGATACTCTGCAATTCCTTAGGTGGGATATCAGAACATTCTTGAAGGAGAAGGTTGTGGCTTGGGGGAGGTAAATAATTTTGTTTTTATTCTGACACTGTTGCCATGGCCAGGTTAGAATGCACTGGACATAGGGCCCGCTGCTCGTTGCAACATAGCATCTGGTCTTGATGGAGCACTGCTCTAATAAATAACGATCCAGGAGGCTGCATCACTGTGAAGGGCCCTTTTTTAATTAACCCAGCCCTGCCTATTGCAAATGTTCTTGGGCCTGGTGACTGAATAACCTTCCCATTGGGTCAGGGTGAGCTCAGTAATGAGTGCAGTTGAGGTGCTGGTCTGAGCCTTTGATATCAGTTGATGTTGCTGGAATATTTTAAGCACCCTTTTCACACTGTGTGGAGTGGCTCATGACCGTGAGTACCAAAGTCAGGGCAGACTGTCCCAAAACAAGGCAGACACCCCAAACTGGGGGTGTGGGCTATAATTAGATTTCACCACGCTAGTAACAAATGTGAACTCCTGGATCACTATCCCCGCCTTACCATGGAGTCACAGACAGTCCCCTTAGACTCTCCAGTCCATCTTGTCACCCAAACAAACTGGACTTCATGATGAAATGTCACCTAAAGCAAAAATCGCACCACATCAGTTTGCTCCCATTCCCAAGAGACCAGTCATGTACTCTAGATCAATTGCTACTCTAGATGTACACCAAAGACAGTGCTGGTAGCCAATTCTGTAGTAAACTAACTAAAGGTTTATTAGCTAAGGAAAAAGAATTAGATTTATTGAGAGGTTAAAGGAGGTAAACTATATGTACAGGTGAGTCACAGTCAATAATTCCAAATGGTAGCAGAGATGTAGTTATTTGCCAGTTTCTCAGGGCTACCCAAAATAACTCTGGGGATCTCTGTCATCTTGTTCAGTTATTCCACCCAGTTAGAATCCAGAGATGCAGGATCTTTCCTTGAATCCACACTTACAACTTCTTCTCCACTACCCACGTGGGCTTTTCCTTTGATGACGATGAGTGAAGAATGCATGTTGAGTCTCTGACCTTCCGACCCATCACACACAATGACCACTTGCTTTGAAATTAGCTCTTTTTCTGTTAAAGTTCTTCATTTGCATTCCAAGGACTTCCTTCTCATTTGATGGGTTATTTAGTGGCCAGGGTGCATACCACATAAATGTTTGCTACTGCATTATAACAGGATACAGATAAGTGAAAATAATGCAAGAAACATCCGACTAGTTTTCATGAAGTTTAAACCCTATGCATTTAACCTTTTATGCATTTAACAATCACTTTGATCTATAACTAATACACAGGTGAATTGGCCTGGGGCTCTGGCATGAGCTGGCACCTGGTCTGCCAATGGTACAGCTCTGCCCGGCAGAGATGCCACCTTCCAACCCTCTTGTGGTCATATAGTGGTTACTAGTTACCAAGTGCTGCAATTATGTTTTAATAAAACCTCTCAGCTTTAACGGGAAATGCTGGGGCACTGATTGTTTAGAGGTTATTGGAGCTTTACTGACTGAATTGCTACAGCTGGGGCAGAGACTAGGGATTAATTTGTGTTCACACTTTAAAAACATTTAAAAACCCACTCTCATAAACCAATGGCAACAATATTGAACTGAAAATCAGCAAGTGGGAGAAATGTGTTCATTAGCTCTTTTTGCAGCTTTCCACGTTGGTGTTAAGCCATTTGTGGAGAAGGAGGAGTGTTGTCCAGAAATTAGAGCAGGGGATTGGGAATCAGGATTCCTGGGTTCTATTGCCGGTTTTGCCACTGCCTTGCTGCGAGTCGCTCAACTGCTCTGTGTCTCGGTTCAGCCCTCTATAAAATTGGCCTAATAATTCCTATGATCTGCAATTGTTTTTCATGTGCTACGACGCTCCCAGTCTGAACATCTTCAGTTTTAGATTAAGGGAACAAAATAAAAGAGTAAAATTTGTGTCTACATGAGAGAGCACAGCATGTTCGTATCCTCTGTAACATGCTGCATCACGGGAGCTAACAAAATGGCAGCTGTCCCTATGGGCAGGCAGACTCCTTGGCAATTTATGGGTAGAGCTGTGCCCATGCAGACCCCAATTATAGTTAAGAACAGACACTGCTTGCACTGATGGAGCTTATCCCTTGCTTGGAACCACTGTTACCTGGCTTGGTGCAAATGGCAGCTTTCCTTGTCTACCCTGGAGGTGGGCCTAGCATAGCTACGTTGGTTCCTGGCCCTCGATGGCTGAATTGGGGCTGCTTCCAATCCCAGACAAGGCCAGTGTGTGTGAGAGAAGAAGCCAGTTCGTATGTTGTGTATGAGAGGGTACGTACAGGCAGATGTACACGCGCTAGCACACTACAAGTCGCAGTGTGGCCGTGGCGGCACGGCTAACCATCCGAGCACAATCTCATCTGAGACTCTAGGTATGTACTCAGGTCGCCAGCCGGGCCCACCACCTGTGTCACTGCAGATGCACTGGCTCAATCACAGCTGCCTGTACATCTACCCAGGCTGGAAAGTACCCCTTCCTCTGCAATGTAGATGTGCCCCGAACGGTAGAGAGCATGTGTGGGGGGATGTTACTTCTGACACAGCCAAGGATCCTATGGGCTTGGACCACAGTGAAGAGAAGGTACAGCACAGTCCCGATCCTCCTTAAGCCTCAACAGCTTTTAAAAAACCACTTTTTGCTCTTTCCCGAGTTCCGCTGGCTTTGACAGGAAGATAAAAGCTGGACGGCGCTCTTTAGTGACCTGATCTGGCTTCAGTCAGCGGGTGCCCCGTCATTGGGTGTCTCGGACCTCCAAGGCAGTCGGGCAGGCTCCTGCACTCTGTCAAAGCCAGCCCGGGAGACTTGTGTTGCGCCGCCTGGCTCTGAGTGGATAAAAATGGAGCGATGCCTTTGGGGAGCTGCATAGAGGATTATTCTGGGATTTACCTAATCCCCAGCTGATAAGCAGCTCTCTGGTTTTTACGCTATAAACCTCTGATCAGGACACACTTTGCTCAAAACAAAACAAAACGAAAAAGGCCCCAGCCAGTTTGATGGAAGGTTCTTCCCAGCCCAATAGCCGTTCTTTACTGTCAGATGCTGTCTATTAGTTTCAAGTGTGAAATCAGCCATCTCAGCTTTTCCCAGCCCCTCTCTGGCTAGAGAATGGAGAAAAGACAACCGCGGGGTCTATTCAAAGGATGTCCACAAGCTGCCGCTGCCACCACCGGGGGTGTTTCAGGGAGAAATTAAAACCTTTGTTATTTAAGGATGGAGATAGAGGCAGTGTACGTGCAGAAGCGTACAGTTGCAGTGTGGCAGGGCAAGCAGCCCCCGTAGATGATGGTGGCTTTATACAGCTGCAGTGCAGCAGGAAAGTACAGCTCCCCAAATACCATTGCCCTTGCACCGATGCAGTCCCACAGGGCACTGTGGCCCTGGCAGCTTTCCTTTTTTGTCCTTTTCAGTATAAATTCTACTGTTCTCTCCGCCCCCCGAGCTGTTGGAAGTGAATGGAATGAACTCGGACCAAACAGTTCATTGCTCTTTTGGAAACGTGTCCACGAAACATCGCGGAGCTGGTGTGCTGGCTAACACAGCTGATCTTCTCTCCGCCTTCCAGATTTACCCTCTATGCTGTGGACACCCGAGGGAGACATTCAGAGCTGAGCACGGTCACCCTGAGGACAGCCTGCCCACTGGTAGATGACAGCAAGGCAGAAGGTAAGAGTCCAATCTCCTGAGTCCTCCACTCCCAGACCCCAAAGACCTCTCCTGTTAATCACCTCTGACCCTTCCTGTACCCAGTTCCCTTGTCCACCTTCCTCAGAGAAACAGCTGAGTGCCATGCAGCCCATGATGCAGCGGGGATGAGGAGAGAGAAAAAGAAAAGAAACAGTAAGAGAAGGAAGATACAGAAGGAGACATTACAGAGAGTGAGGGCTTGTCTATATGAGGACACTCGGGAAAGTTAATTGAAATTCAGAATTAAAGTGGCCTTAATTCGATTTTGCTTAATTCACTTGAATGACAGCATCAACACAGCGATTTAATCTGGTTTAACTAATCCACTGAAAAAATTAATTTGGATTAAATTTCTGGAGTCTCCCTGTATAGACAAGTCCTGAGAGAAAGAAAAAGGGATGAAGCTGGACTAGCCAGACTCCTGAAAAGCCAAACAGATGAATGCATGCATGATCAGAAAGGTCATGGTCTGTCTGATGTGTGTGATCTTTATAAAGGGACCTGGCTTGGAGGTACAGCTGGTGGGAAGAAAAAGTAATACAAATGTCCAAAATTTGGAAGCTTTCATTTTTAAGGTTTAAAACAGGCCCCTTTTTGTGGTGGTGTTGTTCTCGAAATAGTTCCTTTCTTTATCAGAAATATGAGCTAAATTATTATTTTTTTCTTTTAATGGAAAACCCAGTTTTTGGAAAACAATCCTTTTTTAAATATTTTTTTTGATAAAATTATCTCTTCAGTATAAGTAGGAGGGGGAAGCATTTCTGCATCTTTTCTTTTTCCATTTCCAGGGGGAAAAGTCTCTTTTTTCCCCAACACCAAACAAAAAAAAACCCTTTATATTCAAAAAAATGTCAACCAGCTCTACTAGAAACCCCATCTGTAAAAACGAGATAATGATACTGACCTCCCTTGTAAAGCACTTTGTGATCTACCGATGAAAAATGCTAGATAAAAGATAGGGATTATGCTCATGTTATGTTTAATGCTGACTTTCTGCATTTCTGCTTAACTTACTTTTCTTCTTACTGATAATGTTCATGGGAAAAAAACAACCCAAAACACTGCCACATTCTCTGTCTCCACCTCCCCCCACCTGCATGGGGACAGATTCTGAGCCCTTGTGACAAGTCAGACCCTTACTTAGGTGCTGCAGGGTATGTCTTTGAAGTTAACCTGGGTGATCAGAATCTGGTTAGTCTCCTCCCCTGGTGAGAGCACCACACAGCAAAGCCATCCCTGAGCAACTGCACCCTCACTGGCGCTGCATGTGTCGCTTAAGCCTTCCGGGGGCGCATCCCTTGCTTCTTTTGTGCAAGCTGAGACACTCTGTGATGCTTTCCCAGTGAATTGTGGGAGAACGCGGGGGATTTGTGGGAAAGCACTGGATGGCCGGCAGCACTCAGATGGCTTAACCTGTGTTCTTGCTGCAGAGTGGCAGATTACCAGCCTGAGAGAAAGCAGCACCTCAGGTCTCCCCCTGGCAAGCCAGCTAGCCTGCATTGAAAGCATCACTAACCTCGCGTGAGAGACTTTGTATCTGGACAGTAGGGGAGTTAGAGGCAACACCCAAGTAAGAGCCTGGGTTAACACTGCAGTGAAGATGTCCCCTCCTGGAGCGCTAAGGTTGGGAAAATCTGGCCTTATGTTTGAGCAAGCAGCTCCCACTAGAGCAGTGCTTTCCAGCTCTGGGGGTGTAAGTAGCAGTACAGGTACTTTAGGCTTATGTGACTGATGTCCCAGCATCTCCTTCTCCCCGTGCATCACTATTCCCCATCTCCCACTCATCTGTGTCTCTGCTAAGCAGCTGTGGAGCTGTGGCTGACTGGAACGGCAAGCAGGGGTGTAGAGTGGGCATCACTGAGTGGGAGGTGGCAGGCATTGGTTGGCACAGTTCAGGTGCCAAGCCCTGATCCTGCAAATGGTTCTTCTCCCTTCACCCACAGGGAGCCCTCTCCAGGTCATTGGGGCTCCAGGGGAACTCTGGGTTCCAGCCACGTGGTAAATCGGCACCGCTGCCCAGATGGCCGTGCTCAAAAGCGAGCTTCCAGGCTGCTGGGTGCGCAGTCCCCAAACATCAGCCCCACTGGGTGGTTTGTTCCTTCCCACACTGCCTGTGCCTTTCACTCCCTTGTAAACTCCTCCTCCACCTGCTCCTTTCCAGAGATAGCCGACAAAATCTACAACCTCTACAATGGCTACACCAGCGGGAAGGAGCAGCAGACGGCCTACAACACACTGATGGAGGTCTCCGCGTCCATGCTCTTCCGAGTCCAGCACCACTACAACTCACACTATGAGAAGTTTGGAGACTTTGTCTGGCGCAGCGAGGATGAGCTGGGGCCCAGGTAGTTGTGCTTTCCCATAATCCTTTGGGGTTAGTCCATCCCACTCCATTCGCATGGCCCAGTGTCCTACACTGCTGAGTGCATCCTGCTGAGGGTACCATTCAGATGAGCCTGTTGATCCCCTAATACCAGACAGATATCTCTTTGTAAACCTCACCAGCCAGTCCCATCATCTGCTCAGGGAAGGCCTAGGACTGGACTAAGGGGTGCTGTAATATAGGACTGAAGTTATTTGTAGCAGTTGTTTGGGAGACCAGTCCTGGAATAACAGGTACTGTTGACCATTAGGATCTGGGCCTAGGTAACACAGTGTGGACCCAGTGCTGTAAATTAGTACTGAGGTGACCTGCCAAAGCTGCATGTAAACGCAATGTTATAAACTAGCATTGACCCCTCAGTCTTTTTAGATTGGATCTTTGTGGCAGAGACTGTGACTCCTCCATGATTCGCCCAGATATTTTCAGCATTATCACAGAATAAATTGTTTGGATGAATGAATGAATCAATCGATCGATCGATCGATCAATCAGTGAATGGGAGGACTATGTGAAAGAACAGAGAACGATGCAAATTAGGACTGAGGTGTTTGAAGAACTAAATACTAGAATAATACAAGGGCAATTTACCTGAAAAGTGTATCCAGAGGGAGAAAGCAGCACATCCATAGCACTGGGGGCCATAGAAAAAGTCCAGGTGATGAAGGATAGCAGCCGTAGCAGCAGAACAACACACTGGGCACTGTCAGAGGAGCCTGCTTGACATTTTGACAAATCAACATTTTTTGACTAACAAACACACTAGTTGGAAAATTCCTGCCCAGCTCTACTTCGTGTGTTCTTGAGAAGTTGATAGTGGATGTTCTACCAACTAGATTCTGTCCTATTGTTCTGAGATCTCCGGGGCTGCCGGAGTGAAACTGGGTCTCGCACAGCAGCCTTCTTTGCTTGTGTTCTGGTTTTGAACAGCAGTAAAATTAATTGAGGGTAAAGTGAATGCTGGAGTTGCAGCTTCATCTCAACCATGAAGCCAGCCATACCATGGCATGGCCCACCAGCCCGCTAGAGGTGCGAAGGCCTTAGAAGTCTCTTTTTTTCCTTTATTTTGGAGGCACAAGACATGAGGGCCTCATGTAGTTTTTGTTTAAGGGCCAGGATAGAAGTTTCACGTGCAAAAATTGTCCTGACACCATACAACAGTGGAGATAAAACTTCCAATTGTTTACATGTCACATAGCCAGCAGATGTTTTTTTAATCTGTAGTTCTACCATTGTGATATCTCCTTAGGGTTTGGTGAGTGAACTATCAGCATGTGATAGACTGTGACTTTGCAGCACAATATTTCCTAACCCCCTGATAAATTAATCCTCTCTCTGTCTCATCTGATTGATGGAGAGACGGACTGATGAGATGTATAGTCTGTCTGTCTATCTAATCAGCCTAATTTATTAAACTAGCTTGTGACATATTTATATGTTGCCCCTTACCACGATCACTGGGCACGTTACAAGTTATAAATAATCTCAAAGATCTTAGATTTCTCTCCCTCCCTCCCTCCCTCCCTCCAAAAACAATAACATGGCATTACAGTGGCCTCCCTACATTCTAAATGCAGTGGTCCACTGAAACCATGCTGCAAACAAAGCGTGCCCAGGTTCTGGAAGAAAATGTATATTATGAACCCGTGTTCCCTGATCCTTAATTTGACACTAAAAGTGGGGAATGGCAGCTGGGTAACTGAGATTATAAAGAACAACAGTTCCAGCAGTACAAATGTACAGGTTACTGCTGAACGTGCAGGTTCTGAGAGACCACAGCTATGGAATAGAGTATACATGGAACATGCCATGTCAGGGGACTGAGAGAGTAAACTGACTGAGTTTCCTGGACAAGGTGTCTTTTTGCCACAGTTGATGAGCTGCTACCAGAACTCCTCAGAAGGAATATTCAGCAAGTGGCATGAAGCTCCCTGAGGATTCTAGCTTCAGTAAACATACTTAGAAATGTTTTACACATGTCTTGCTGTCAGTAGTCTGTTTCAGAAAAGACTTTTTCTCTGAGTGACAGAAGGAGAGAAACAGGGAGCGCAAGAGAGAGAACTGGGCGGTACGGATGTTGGGAGAGGCGGGGGAGTAATTAACCACAATTAACACATAACACCAATAGATTTTACTTTACTTGTGCTTATTGGGCACAAGCAGAGATCCATCTCTGACTCTAATGCCACATTTCTTGCAACAATTTATGACCCTCCTGGACATAAATCCAAGTTAACCTGTGACTGGCCCGCCTACAGAGATGACCTTGGTTGTAATTTTTTTTTGATAGCTCATTTGTGCAGTCACTGTCTCTCTTTTCCCCTCCCCTGATGACACTGCAAGTTGTTTCTCATTTTACGTCGTCCCTCTCTGTACAAATCCATGGGGCCGTCGGCTTTCTTTATGTTTTCCCAGTAACTTCCTCTGTTACTTGGGCGTCTCTGGAAGCTGAGTGATGATGCACCTATTTGAGGGCACTATCCAGCAGAAAAATACAAGCCAGGCAAACTTGTCTCCCCATGTCAAGCAAAGAGATTTGGAAAGTGCTCTCCAGCGTGTCTGTGACACACCATTATGCAGAAAGCAATGTCTAGAGACGTCCATGGATTCCACGGTTGCCCTTCCACACAGAGGCAGGGATCTCCAGTTGAACCTCCGATACTCCTAGTGCATCTGAGTAACCAACATCTCCAAGTCATGGGGAAGCTTCTAAAAATATGCCTACCGTAGTTCTAGTCTCTTGACAAGAGCGAAGGTCTGTCCTCCTGCCTCATTTCTCAGGGCGCTCTGACAGTGATGAAGCCCCCGACAGCAGGAGAGGTGACTGAGGATTTTCCAAGGGAACATCTTGTAATGAGATTTTAATTGACAGGCTGTTCTCGTTCCCAGGAGGTCATTCATTTTCGTACCTTGAAATGTTTATCAGATGAGCCTCAGTTCCACAGTAAATGTTCACTCATAAAACTTAGTGACAAGAGGGGAGTCTATTGCCTCTGTGTAATAAATACATCATGCTGGAGTCCTCGAGAGCCCAGTTTCCATGAAAGCCACAGGTTACTGCAAACAGCTGCTCGCGAGAAGACACACTGACAACCAGATGTCTCAAACATAAGGTTTACATTAAGGAGACATTAAAACTTAGCTCATAGGTGGCCCTCGACCAGGACTTACTGTGGTCAGGACTTGGCTCCTGGTTTGCTTCATCCTGCTAGTCTCCTCTAACAAACCCCATATAACCCCAACACACGCAAAAAGAGACGCTTTCTTCAAATTTACTGCCACAATTTGTTC
This sequence comes from Emydura macquarii macquarii, assembly GCF_026122565.2. Taxonomy (NCBI): domain Eukaryota; kingdom Metazoa; phylum Chordata; order Testudines; family Chelidae; genus Emydura; species Emydura macquarii. The sequence goes on from NW_027130828.1 coordinate 15,137,530, forward strand.
CAACTAAAGGGAAGAATCTGTCTAGACCAATAAAGGCCTGATGCTACTATGCATTCACTCGAGCCTTCCTGGGCTCATGTTGTACAGTGACAGTGTTTTATTGTGTCACAGGCTCATCTTTGAATGGCCACTGGGATTGTTTTGGTTGTTGGGGCCATTGCAATAGTGTCTGACTCTCAGGAGGAGGTGGAGGAAATTGACATGGTTAGATTGTTCTCCCACCCTTCACCTGCCCCCCATTCTCAGCAGATCAGGATGTGACATCAGCATGGGGCTTTAAGCCCCTCCTTTTCTTAAAGCAAGTAACCTAGCCCTGCTGACAGCAGCAGCAGGAGAAGATCCTTTTAAATACAGGCGTCTCCACCAGCAGCTGCCTTCCGGTAACAGGAGGGAATGTGATGTACAGATGAGAGGCTATGATAGCAGGGCTTGGAGTGCTGGACTCTCTAGCCTCCCATCTGAGAGCCTGACAGACCTCGGTCAATTATCACTTGGGTGGAAAATCTGAATTTATACCAAAGAAACCCCACAAGGGAACAAGACAACCAGGCACTGACCCTCTCCCCCACCTCTCCTCAGAGTCCTGGGGCGAGACCCTGCTCTACTCAAACACAGCTGTTGTTCCCTGTCTGCTTTGTAATCCTGTGTTCTACTTATCTGGTGCCTTTCATCCTGGCATGTCAAAGCGCTTCGCGGGCTGTTAGCGAGGCCCCACAGCAGCCCTGTGAACAAGGGGAGTATTGCATTCCCAACGTAGATGGGCGAACTGAGGCAGGAAAAGGTGTAGTGCTGCACTTCAGGGTGCACAACTGGTCCGTGGCAGACCTGCAAGTCAACACCCAGCCCTTTCACACGCCCTCTCAGTGCCGGGAATAGAATTCAGGTGTTCAAATTCCAAATCCGCAGCGCTAACCGCTGTACCACACTGCCTATGGAAGTGCCTTTGTCCATGTGTGAGTGCTGCGAACAGCCGCAGCAAACACACTTTGCCATCTCCCTTCAAGCCCCACAAGCATGAGATGCAAGAGGGGAAAATGCCCATTCCTTTTAATCCCTTCCATCATTTCTCCTGCAGTGTCGACCTCTTAAATCCTTCACTTTAATGGCAAACAGGAGCATTGCCACGCTGGGACCAAGTTAAAGCACCTGGCCACACTATGCAATGTGCCAGGCAAGGTGGAATGGAGATGACACCGGGTGGCGACGTGGCGGCGGGAAAAGCCGCTAAGGCTTGGTGGCTTAGGGGCTCTGAACAGAGCAATGTCAGCCCTGGCTGTTGCCAGCCGCGAGTCTGATTTCCGCAGCCATCCTCTCCTGATCCTGCCCTTTCATATGGGAATAAATTATTGTTTCTGGCAGTGCCGGGGGTAGCTCAGCGTTAGGAAGATTTAATTTCCAGGATTTGAAAAGGTGGTCGCTCTGGACTGACATCCCCCTGCAGAGAGCACTTGGATGATAGCCAAAATTTGATTGATGGCGTTAAATTGGCAGCCCAAGAACTGCTTCTGTAATTTATTACCCAGTCTTCACCAGAAGGCTTCTCTCTCTTTCTCTCCTCTCCCCCGGTCTCTTTTTTTCCTTCTTCCTTTTTTTTTAAATAAAAAAAAGATGTCAGCCAAAAATCTAACATTCAAGCATGGCTTCATTAACTCTCTCCAACAAGCGAGTCACATCAACTCCCCCCAGAAGAACCAAGCAACCTGGTTGTAGCTGAGGGGGTTTGTCATTGACATGGGGATGGCAAAATCCAGGCATCCATTTCCCTCCTGATCCTCCACTCCAGCAAGTTCCTCTGCCCTCATGTTTTTCCTGCAAGGAGCTTCTGCCTCCTCTGCCTGTCCATCATAGCAGTTTGCAGTTGGTGCATATGCTGGGCCATCCCGTCACCTACTGTTTCCCATCGTTACACACCTGTAATCTCCCTAAGGCTCACCAGCCATTGCACAGAGCCCGGTACCAACAAAGCAGCTGTAGTGAGATGGAAAGATGCCACCGCAGGCCTGTTGGAGAAGAGAACAAACCCGCCAGTTGTCACCAGGAGATGATAGAGAGAGGGAGTGGCCTGTGTTCACTCACATCCGTGCCATGTCCTGCCATAACAGCAAAGGCCCAGGACAAGATGGAGGAGAGAAGCGCAGTGAGAGAGTTTTCAGCGGTATCTAAAGGTAATGGGCTGGAGGGGTGTAGCAGAGGGGAAAAGAGAGAAGTGAGGACATGAGAAGCTATAGACAAGAAGCAAACGGAAATGGGGGAGATAAGCAGATGGCGCAGAACAGGGAAAGAAAAGAAGAGGAAAAAGATGAAGGAAGTGAACACAGGATATAGGAAATGGAATGGAGGGGAGATGCGACAGCAAGCACATTTAGCTCTATCCTGGGGATCTAAGCTTTCATCTGAAGCATCCAGCATTGGCTAGAGACAGGATCCTGGACTTGATAGACCACTGGTCTGAACCCATCCTTGGGGATCTGGGCTTTTGAAGTTCAAGGGGTGACCCTGTTTGCACACAGTTTGATGCAGGCATGACATTCATGCATTGTGCACTGCCTACAGTCAATGGGGATGACTCACTAGTGAGGTAAACACCGCTTCCCTTTATTGTAGCACTGAAGGGACAAACTCCCGGCTATTCCTGCCCATCACCACATCACTTTGTTTGGCTTCTCAGTAAGAGAGCCTGCAGTGAGTGTCACCTCCCTCCATTCTCTCCTGTTGCATCCAGTCCGGGAGACAGTCCCAAGGCGAGCAGAAGAACACATTGCATCAGGTTGTTCCGTCTGAGACTGCAGCCCAGAGTCGGCTCACTCCCTTTTCCCAAATCACCTAACGGGCAAAGAACACAACAAGATATTTCTGATACCGACATAGCTAAGGTGCATCCCTCACACACTCCGTCCTAGTTCATGCCAAATGCCAGCTGTCTCCAGAGCAAGCCCAGTCAAGCCTGCATTATGGATTTCTGAGGGTGTGTCTACACTGCACTCAGAGATGTGACTGTAGCACGTGTAGACATGCCCAAGCTAGCTAGCAATGAAGCCGAAGCATCAGGAACCACACAAACTTCTGGAAATTGAAGCAAGACAAATTAAGATGGCAAATAAGGTCTAAATGTTTAACCGTGTGAGAGTAATTAACCCAGGGTCGTGGTGGATTCTCCATCACCAACAATTTGTAAATCAAGATTGGATGTTTTGCTAAAATGTTGCTATTTTGAAGCAGTCCTATGGCCTGTGCTATAAAGGAGGTCAAACTTGACGATCAAATGGGCCCTTCTGCCCTTGGAATCTATGAATCTATGTAATCCAGTGGCTAGCCCGTGCTGTCATGACTTCACTGCTACAGTTGTTTGAGCTTGCTAGATCAAAGCCAGCTTCGGTATGTCTACACATGCTTCACTCATAGCTCTGATTACAGTGTAGACATACCTTCAATCTTCCAAACAAGAAAGTGTTTCCAGATGTCTGCTGAAAATAGGTTTTTCTTTTTGTTCTGTAAATACCTCCCCATTTTGTTTCCTTTCATCCAGATGGACTGGGTAATTCCCACCGATATCTGCCCTTCCATTTCTTTGGCAAGGCGTGACCTTTGAAGCAAACTGTCCACACACAGTCCCCTCTCTCAATACACTATAAACTGTTTATGAATGTTTATGGATCTTGTCTCCCTAATCTGGGCAGAAGGAGTTCACACCGCTGGGCACAGCTCACGACCCTGCTGGCTTGACTTTGACCGAAGCACAATGAAAAAGGTCTTTAGCATGAGCTGGAAATGCACAGCATGGCTGAACATCGGGCCCTAGCTGTCTGACTCGAGCTAGTTAAAAGCCAGAAAGCTACTTTCACAACTAATGTAGAAATTTCAAAGTTGTTTTCATTCCTCTAGGTTTGAAACAGGCGTATTTTTCTTCATGTCTTTTTAAAAATTCTATTTTTTTTAAAAACTTTTATTAAAAAAAAATATATATATTTTTTAAATTCACTTGTTTTCTGACAAATATTTTGGGGGAAAAGTAGCTCCCGGAAAGAATGAAAAATGACAAATTTGGACACTTATTGACAAGGTTTTATGAAATTTTTCATTTCCTCCCTAATAAAAAAAGGTGTTTTTTTCCGACAAAAACCCTTGTCATTCAAAAATGTGTAACTAGTTTTTTATCTACCTGCTCCCATCTAGCTTTAATAATATCAGGCATGTCCTAAGCTTGTGCTGCAGGCTCATAATGTTCAGAAGCACTGTATTCTTTTTAGACACAAGTCCAAATCCTATGTGTGCTTGCCCACAGTGCAACCCACACTGACGTTAAGGAAATCTACGCAAGTCAGTGCAGACTATGACTCCTTGGTGCGCATTGCTTTAGCTATGGGATTCTCATAAAAAATGTCAGCTTCCATAATGGGAAACCTCCAAAGTATTTCAGTTGGCAATCTCTAGCAAAGTTATGCATCTTGGATTGCAGGGAGAGTGAGTGCCTGTCTAGTAGGGCAATGGCTACTTACTGGAATGATGTTAATGTTGTTTGGAAGGTGTTGGTCAAAGCTCAAGGCATCACAGTGAATGTATGTGTGTGTACATTATATTATACGTTAGTCTTGAATTCTCCTAGCCCAGCTTGTCCTCATACATGCAACCTAAAGACATAGCTTCTGCACTGAAAATTACCAGTGCAGCACACAGGTGCTCTTGTGTGGTATCCCCACCACAGGAGGATCATTCTGGGCCTGTCTCAGTCTGGAAGAGGAAGGATGAGGTTGGGGGGCTGGTAGTGGTTTGCTGGCCTCTCATATCATCTTCCCTCCCCAGAAATAGAGATTCATAGCTGGTGATGGAGGCTTGCTTGGCTCCAGTCACTGGCTTGTCTCTCTTCCATGCACGTCAGTCTGCAGCTCACTCTTTTATGACTCATGGTGAATTCTTACTTGGCATCTCAATCAGTGAGCTGCATTGGAGAGAGGCAGCCATCTAAGAAAATAGCCAGACTCCCTCCCACACAATCCGGGGCTGAAACACCATAAAGCTTCCATAATCAAATAATCCCCGTGTTTATACCTAGCTGACTGACAGCGCTGCCCCTGACATGTCATTATTGGGAATTTACATTCCTTCGGTAACTGTAACAAATGGCAAACCCAATTCCAGAGCTTTGCTGCGGCACCAGAGGGAGCGGGAATAATCTGTGCTTTTGAGACCTTTCAAACCACTCAAGTAAACCCTCTTTCCCCACTTCTGATTTAGCACTTTGCAGACTCTCACTAGGGTAGGCTTGGCCTCTAACTACTTGGTTTTGTTTTGTCTTTGGTGATTGTTGCACGTTTCTTTCTCTGCTGTTATCGAGTTGGGCTCTTCCTAGCCCTTCCCCTCTCTGAAGACTTGATGAAATGCAGAGAAGAGACTGTGCTTGGGTTTCTTCCTGGGCTGAGACATGAGACGGGGGGACGCCAGGTATGCTGGAAGACTCCAGATACGTAAGGGAAGGCGAGGGCAAGGTGTCCCCATTTGGCTTTTCATGTCTCCCGTGGCTTCCTGCAGCAGTGAGTTTGAGGGGTCTGCCATGGTGATGGATGGATAAAGGGCTGGATAGATGGGTGACGGTTTGTTTACAATAGTCTATAGTTCATCAACATCTTTAAGAATCATGCTCAGCCTGTGACTATAATGGAGTTGCACCAGTGTAATTGAGAGGAGAGTTTGGCCCCCAGACTGGGGGAAGGAGCCCAGTTTCTAACAGAATGTTTGATTATCTCCCCCCCTCTCTCTCTCTCTTTCAACCAACTGAGAAATCAACAAGAAAGGAGCACATGTTAAACTTTGGAGGCCCCAGGAGTTAGCAAAGGAATAGATTGGGTTCATGAATGCATTGCCAAACCAGTCATCTATTTTTTTTACTGTAATTGCTAAAGATCTCAGTAATAGTTGCTTTCCTTGAGCGGCTCATACCACCCACGCCTGAACTCCAGGGCGAGTTTGCCAGTTTTGAAACCATAGGACAAGGTTCTGGAAACTTCCTATGATGTGTCAGTGTTGCTGCAGAGGGCTTTATTGCCCAGAGGGCAGTCTGGGCTAGATGACTCAGTGGAGTTAAGAGATGTGGTGAGTTGTATTCCCACCTTTTTTTACCTAGAGTAGGTCTCTTAACAGCCTTGTGCCTCAGTTTTCCCATCTGTACACTGGGAATAATAGTATAGATGCCATAAGCCTTAATTCATTCATATCTGTAACGCATTTTGAGATCCTTGCATAGCAGGTGCTGTAGAAGTGTAATTCATTAGGAATTGGTCAGAAGAGAGACTTTATCGATCTGTCTATCTCCTGGCAACTGTTAACGTAACTGTTTTGTGCATGTGACAGGACAGAGCCACCAACAGAACCTAGGAGCCCTGGCTAGAGATGAGCGAATAATTTTTTTTTTTTGGTTTGTGGCTGAACCAAAACTGGTTTCTTTTTCTCACCAAAATGAAAAACCAATTTTTTTTTTAACAAAAATCTTTTGAATATTAAACCGAAACAACATTTCGAAACAAATTTTCCAATCAAAATTGATATTTTCTAAACAAAACGTCCATTCAAATGGCCATTTTGTTCTGAAAATGTTATTTTGAAGCTAACTGTTGTAACAGCTCATGTTGAAAATTACAAGCCAAACCATTTCAGCATTTCCAAAAAAAATCTTGTTTTTGGTGGAGGGAGGACACAACTGTTGGCCAAATTCAACCTGAAAAATGATTTTTTCGGCAAATGTACTATTTCCCAAAAAAGTGTCACCTGCCTCGAGTCCTGGCTCCTAGCTCCCTGTTCTAAGTGCTTCCACCTTCTTGCTATGTCTCCTTTTCCTCCTCTCCATTCCAGGAAAGCTCACCTGATCTTAAGGCGGCTGGAGAAAGTTAGCAGCCACTGTTCAACCCTGCTCGGAAGTGCCTATATCCAGAGCCGCACCGACACCATGCCCTACCTGTTCTGCCGTAGCGAAGAGGTCCGGCCGGCCAGTATGGTCTGGTACAACATCCTAAAGGACACCAAAGTGACGTGCGAGGAAAAGATGGTCTCCATGCTGCGCAACACGTACGGGGAGTCGAAGGGGCGGTGAGGGACGCTGTTGGCCTGGAGCTGTGGAAGGGACGGGAACTCTGAGGAGTCAAGGACTTGCGATAACCTGAGTGAGCTGGTGGGCTTGGGGGAAGGGTGACGTTCAGCTGGAGGGGACAGCGAGGCCAACAGGACTTTTTGACATAGGCGGCGAAGAAACAAGAAATCAGCCAGTTGGATTTTGATTTCCCTTTTTTTTATTTTTAAAAAGAAAATACCTAATTTGACTCAGTAGCAACGTCGCTCCTTTTTAATCTTTTCTTACCAAATTTCCTGGACTACGCGCTCCAAACCTGAGAGGAGGAGAAATCCAAATGAGCCAGGCCAGGGCAGAGGGGAAGACGTTGTGCCCTCCCCTGCTCGCCTTGGAAGCGGACGAGGTGGGAAAGGGGGCCAGCTGCCTCAGTGCATCAAGGAAGAAGGCAAATCTCCTGAGTTCTGGGAGGTGATGCCAGAAGCTGGAAGCACCGTCCTGAAACCGAAGACCATGGAGATTAATACCAGCCAGACAGGTGCAAGGACATTGCAGGCAAACTTTTTTTTTTAACACTCCAAGTTTGCAGAACTGCTGCTCGCAGAGCCTTCATTTGCAGGGTTCCTGACAGGTTGTTCTGTACATTAAAGATTCATATGAAGTCCACCTTTCCTGCCTGCTGGGTGTTTTTTGCCAACTTACTTCTCTGCCACAGCCACTGATCGTTTGCAGGGTCTTTTGGCAGAACGGCCTAGGGAGAAAATGCATCTTTTCAGAGCCCGATAAAAGAAATGTGAGCTTCAGGTACAGGTTAAGAGAAGAATCTCAGTGTCTGAAACAATAAGACACTTCTCAATCCTAGACGGAGGTAGGGGTGACAGGAGCTGACCATTTAAAGAAAGGGGCTGAAGAGCATTTTTTGGTCTGCAGACTTTTTCTGTAAAGCCAGATGGCTCTTCTTCATCAACACCCACCGCTCCTGTTGTCATGAGAGTTCTGTGCACGGGGGGAAGGCACGTAAGGCAGTCGTGGACTAGATAGACATGGAGACTCTATTGTCCATTAGCATCTGATGTGGATAAGGTTGGCACACACTGATGGAGCGAGGTGGGAGGCTGAGGACAGAGGACCCCATCCAGAGCCCATTGAAGTCAGTGGAAGCCCTTCCGTTGATTTCGCTGGTCTTTGGATCAGGCAACGGCAAATTCCTCTTTCAGTCCAGAAGAGGAGTTTGGTCTGGACCAGAGTTGGTATCTGCTGAAGAAGCAACTCAAGGAGGCCCCGGACTGAATGGAGACAGAGGTTGGACTTTCTCATTTGTAAGGTCCCACATGAATCATTGCAGAGGAAATGAGGACCAACCAGTCCTCTTGTCCTAAAGAAAGATAGGGTGGGGGAAGGATCGGTGATGACACAGAGGAGGAACACCCCTTATTTTCAGCTCTGCTGGGTCAGCAACACACTGTATGCTTGTACAGCCCCTAGCACAAAGGTGGTCCAGTCTCCACTGGGGCCTCCAGGTGCTACCACCATACAAATAATAAATAATAACAATAACCTGCTGAGATGCGTATGTGGTAAACTCCCCCATCAGCCCTCCAGGCTCCCCTGATTCCAGACTCAGATTTGCTTCCGCCAGTGCTAATTTGGGCACTCAAGCTTTTTCTGGTGTAAACTGCTAAGCTACAGACTGGTAGCAGCTTGGCATTGAGGCCATGCCTGCTGCTGTGCACATTGCACCTAAAAAAACCCTACGCTGTGAGCTTCCTTCTCCCTTGCACTGGGTCTTACGCCTGCTCTGCAGCCCACTAGGCCTCAGGACCCTGAGAGTTACCGTTCCCCATCAGTCAACCTTTCCCTCTGCCTTTGGAGGCCACACTGAGGGAATGCAAGAAGAGGTGGAAAGGCCAAAGAGCATCTCCTCCCCTGTGCTCGTGCAGTGAGGTCAGCCACAATACGCAGACGCTGTCCGCTCCTGGTGCACCCATGGACAGAAGCTGCCCGTTTTTCAGCTAATGCTGAGACCCTGCAAGCTTCCGCTGACTTTGATCGGCCGCTCAGCACCTCCTGAAGTCAGGCTGAAAGCGCAGGGCGTAGGGTGCGTCTGCCCCATAGCCGGCAGTATGATTTCCAGCTTGGGGAGACGTACCCCCGCTAGCTTTGATCAAGACAGCACATTAAAAAGTACAGCGCAGCCGTCACGGTGCAGGCGGCACCACTGGCTGGTCACCTGAGTACCACCTAGGGGCTCGGTCTGGCTTGTGCTTGGGCAGCTTGATCAGAACTAATGACGGGTAGTTCCGCCCGAGCTGCAAAGTCTACCTCCCGCTGCAGCATAGATGTAAGCTGAGAGTGTGCGTGTCTCTCTCTCACTGCAGCCTCTGCAATGACACTGCAGCTGCCACCCTGGTTTATGCTGGCCAGGCGCCCCAGCAGGAATTCTAGTTGAGTCCCAGCGTCTCCTAGTACAGGCAACCGCTCGGCACCCTCTCCAGCTCCCGAGACTGCCATGGACGTCATCCAGGATTTAATTGATCGTACAGCTCCTTTTAAATACACAAGCCTTGTTCCAACCGTATCGCGCACGTGCGGCTCAGATGCCTCTGGGATCCCGTGTTCACCCTGGAAATGGGACAAAAGGTTAAGGAAATAGTTGTTGCCATCTGCTATTGTAAAAAAAGAACAAAACAAGCCTGGAAGTGCAAAAGAGAGCCCGTTTGATGCCCCGACTGGGGTTTTGGCACCGTGCTGCTGCGCTGTGTTCCTATTGCATGTGCTGCCATGAAAAATACCAGCCGTGGCACTGAGGCAAACCTGTTGGCAGCCACAGCTCCCAGGTGGCTGAGCCTGAGTCTCCGCTTCCTTACACCTGTGTAACCCCAGCGATGGGTCTTGATTCTGCCTGGTGTACAATGGGGTGAGTGAGAGGAGAATGGGGCCCAGGCATGATAGCAAGTGCATGGCCAGCAAGCTTATGTGCAGGCGGTGTCTAACCTATGCTGTGTAGCTGACGTAGTGTTAGCATTAGAGCTGGTTGAACTGTGAGGCACTGGAAGTTTTACAAATGACATTAACTTTTTTTTTAGGTGTTCAGATTTTTGGAAGCATTTTCGTCCCCTTCCCTGTATTTTATGCACACAATTTTGCTGCTACTTTCAAGGATGCATCTGTTTTTCCTAAAAAAAATAAATACCCACCTGCAAGTGCAAAGGGAGGGGGGGGGGGGGCGAGGTGATTTGTGGCTTGATGGAGGGGGTGTTGGCAATCTCTATGGACAAATCAGATGTTTTTTTCTGTAATCCGAGAAAAGTTACGAGCTGCTAGCGACAGCATTCTAGGGATACTGCTATATGGATGGGCGCTCTAGCTAGAGACAACTGTGCTATGAATTAGGGCTAGAAGAATCCTGCCAAAGGCTGGATCGGCATGAGTGGGTGAGTTTTTGCACACATTTTGCATCCGATTTTGCACATAATTTGTCCATTTGCTCTTGCCTTCAGTGTCAGATTCAAGTCACGGCGGGAGGTGTGGAGTGCGCAATACTGTGGCTGTTCTGTGCTGCACAGGGCCCGATCGAAAGTAGAGCTACACTTACAATGGCACTGAAACTGCTTTAACGTACACAGCAAGCAGAATAACAGGAGCACACAATGGCTTCGTCGCCTTATCCAAGTGTCAGGACAGAGTAACTGAGAATTAGGCCCAATGTGTATAGTGTGGTAGTGTACGAAATGCATGTGTACATAGTAGGATCTGGGTGCATGGCATAGCATGTTTGTGAGTAAAATACATGGCAGAGGGAAGGACAGGGAATGTCTTTGATTTACCCCAGCAGAGAATCTGGGCCCATAGCTCTGTGTTTACATGGCCAGCAGGAATGTCTGTGTACATACAACAGATGATAGAGTCGAGAAATAAGGGACAGGAGGCTGCAGACTTTGACAGCATGTTAAGCTGTGGTGCAATGTTCGTAACCCACAAGATCAAAGCTAATTAAAGCAGTGGACTATAGTGACTCCTGTGATGGTACCCCGAGTTAGAGGCCCAAGGCAAACAAAACCCAGGAATTATTTGCGGTGGCAAATAAAACATTTCACCACTGAAAGGCAGGTTCTGGATTTCCTCTGTGGAAACGTTGGACGATGTTACTTTCAAGCCAATCTGTTGCACTTTCCTGTCCCACAGGGGCTGGCGGCTCGTAGCATATATACACAGGTGTTCTCTGCCTACCCTGCCACAGTATTTATAAATGCCTTCTCTCTACAGGCTGCAGGCTTTCCTTAGGGGGAACCTTATCCTAACCCCTCCACCTCCTCCAGAGTATCAATGCACAATGCCACCACCTGCTCCGGATTTAATTTCTCCTCCTCTCCGCCCCACAAAGACCACCCCACCCCACCAACCTCCTGCAGCGCCTTCAGGAAAATCACTGGCTGAGTCACCTACTTCTCCATTTCATTGAGTTGTCTCCCGTGTGAACTGCTCTTCTGTTTCTGGGGAGAGGGATGCTGGCAGGGATGTAAGGACACTGGAGTTGATGCTGGGAATTGGAGGTGAAGACAAGTAGGTTGACTCAGGGAAGAGAGGAATGGATCATTTTTAACTGAAAGCAGCATATGCATGTAGCTGCTAAGCCAGTCGGCTTACATCGCGTTGATCTGCTCTCTCCCAGCCTCGGTGTGTCTTTGTTTTGTATTGTAAGCTCATTGGGGCAGAGGCTGGCTTCCTCTGTGTTGGGACCATGGCTAATATACGATAGCCACTACTGCACTGTTAAATAATACATACCATTTAGTTTTCGCTTATATCAACAATGCCCTTTCCCACCTGGGCCGGCAAAGCCATGCCTTTCTTGTTGAGCGTTACCGTACAGTTTCCGTGGCTGAAGCGGGTGACCCGAAAGGAGTTATTACGAGGGAGCTTTTCAGAAGGGCTCAGCATGCCGGGTGCGCATTGGATGCTGAGCTCGTTTGGAAATCTGGGGTCCTGTCAAACGAGACAGGTTTTAGGAGTCAAGTCCTACTGACGTGCAATAGGACACAGGCACCTAAAGCACTTAGGTGCTGTTGAATTTTGTACCCCATAGCCATTAAGTATCAGCTGCGTGAAAGTGATCATTAAGGGTAAAGCTGGCAATAAGGGGCCTGATTCTCATCAAATACATGGGTGTAAATCAGAAGTAATATTACCTGTACCACCCAGCTCCCCTATAGGATGGTTCATCCATGGAGCTAGAAGCGCTTTACAAAGGAGGTAAGCATCATTATACACCATTTTACAGCTGGGGAAACTGAGGCACAGAGGGGCAAAGTGACTTGACCCCAATCACACAGCAGATCAATGATAGAGCCAGGCTCAGAACCTCAGTGAATTTCTTGCATAGGACAAGGAAAAGCCTGGGAAGGGAGAATGAATTGACAAGAGAAATAAATGAGCGCAGTGGGTAGTTATGTGCCTGAAACTAGAATTGGTGGGAAGCAGAGCTCTGGAATACAATAAGCAGCCCATCCTGGCCTTAGCAGACATTCCCTGTGCACTCCGAACGGCACACCAAGGTTCTGGTGGCTTATTTGAGGAAGTCATTGGTTCTAAACCCCCCCCAAAAATAACCCAACCCACCTTTCCCATCCTAAATCAAAGGCACTTGGGGGTGGGGAGAGGGGCTTAGGGCTGGACTAGTCCAAGCAGCTGTACGGGAGCTAAACACCAAGCACGCACTGAGATGCAATTCAGTGGAGCTATGTCTTAACTGCACAGTTAAATCAGGAGATTGATTGGCAGCTGGGTCAGCCTAGCTGTGTGTGTGAGCAGTCACACTGCAAAGCCCTACCCGCATCCATGTCCCATGTGCGGCACTAGGCTGTCTGGGCTCATATCCCATCGTTCTTTGTGCTGCCCTCCGCTGAGTTGCACTAGGATTATTTCCCTGTGAATTGTGGGAGAACTTGTCCTTCTGGCACATGGAGGGAATTGTGGGAAGGGACTGGAGGACTAGCAGCATGATCCAAACCCGCTTTACCTCAGTGTGACATTGGATAGGTCATTAATGTACCCACAACCACTTGAGGAAGGCAGCAGCCAAAGTCAGCACTCGGAACAACCTGCTCAGGAAATTGGCCGGTGAAACCTGGGACGCAAGCGCCCCGATGCTTAGAACAGCATCCCTTGCCCGCTGCTATTCAACATCAGCGTACTGTGCTCTCGTCCGGTGTCGCTCATCTCACATGAGGCTGGTGGATGTAGAGCTTCACAAAGCGACATGGCCTGTTACCGGGACTTTACGGGCAAGGCCATTGCCATAGCTACCGCTACTTAGTGACACAGAACTGCCATGAGAACGCTTCCGTCCTTCTGTTGGCCAAGAGTCGTGAGCATAACGACCTCGTGAACCACCCACCAGCTCGCCTGTCTTCTAGATGCCCTTTATGGCCAGTTATGCTGCCACAGGGCATGACGATGGGATCTGCTGTGCGTAAAGCGTGCTTAATGACAACAGACATCAATCACGTGCCTGTCACCGACCCAACCATCTGTCCACCAGGCTTGGGTCTGCCAAGGCACCGGTGGCTCATCTCTAAACTAGTTTCGAACAGGACAGGGCAACTGTGCGGCCCATCTCTTTAAATGGGAGATTTCCTAATGACCCGCGAGGCAGCTCCGGTCAACTTCGGACTACATCGCATTGCGTTGTCGCAGGCCCGCTGACATATTTCGATAGCGGGCTACTGGCTCTCCACCTGGCTGCTGCTGCTGCCATTAAACGGCGGGGCACACTGCGCATATGCTGCTGCTGAGCCCTGGAGTGGTTTAGCCTGCGTTCTCACGGCAAAGTAGGTGGGGTACCAGCCCAAGTGAAAGCAGACCCCGGGGTCTACCCCACCCCCGCTCAGGCCAATTAAACTGGTTTTAAAGCACCACCGACTTCAGGTGAGATGGTGGGGCGAGTGGATTGGAGTGGGGAGGGCGGGGTGTTAGGGGTAACACCAAATTAAAAACCCTAATTTACTCTGCACTGAAGACATCCACTGGGAGTTGGGTACGTACAGTGGTGAGGTTGAAAAAAATCTCAGCCTAAAAGCTCAAGTGGCACTTGGCTGGGGTGTTCAGAATGTAGCGAGAAGGTGCATCCCCCTGCGTGACCAGTGGGAACTCCAGCAAGGAAAAGAATTTGACCATGGCCTTGATCTATTGTATGGACAGCCCCACAGGGAATCCGCAGCCGCCACAAATTGCTCCACTGGTATGTCAATGGCCCTGTGATCATGTCTGTCCGACTACGACATTGAGGAGAGCATGGGTTGGCACACTTAATGCCTCTTGACCCTGTTGGTTAAGGCCGCTCTCTTTACAAAAGCCATTGCATTAATTCATTGTCTCGGGGCTTATGGGGCCAGTGGATTTTTAGCGTTACAACACCCCTGTGGGTGTTGAGGCACAGGAGACCTAAGCAGGTTGCCCACTGGTCATAGAGGACGGCGGGCAGAGCAGGGACGTGAGCCCAGGAATAGCCCAGCCTCCCACCATAGGGCATGTCCCACGGCTCTCCTGCCACGTCACTTCTTTGCTCTTTCATAACTGCCACAGTGGTGCAGGCTCCATACCTGTGGCGATGCCACTTCGCTACTGTCACTGCACCTTGCCCTCTTTCAGATTGCATGTACACCACGCTGGGTGCTTGCACAGTTGTAGAAGATTTTACTGGACTGTAGGTTCTTCTCATTTTTATGCCATAGAGGTCACGTGACGGAAGTGAGCCTCCCTTCACAATGCCTGAGTCATGTGCTCCCAATTTGTTTTACTCCAGGTGACCAGGATATCATTCACCAGAGGTAAGAACCATAACTCTGGGCCAGCTCTGGAGTCTTTTATTTTTTTTCCTCCAGTGTTGGCTGTGACCTCTCTAATTCAACTACCCCCTCAGTAAAAATTGGGACCGTTGAGGCAGTGCGAGAAATAGTCAGGACGTTGCAGGAAAACTCCAGTGCTATTAAAAAAACCAAACACCTTTCAGATGAGTTGCATTATAATTTCAAAATGTTTTTTTATGGTGTCCCAGGTTTTTTTATGATCCAGCTATGACGCAGTTTCCTCCAATCTGACCCTCTGGCTCTGTTCTTTTTTAATGATATAAAGTCGAAGGTGTGTCCTACACAAAGGGATGAGTAAAAAGGAAGGGCGAGGCTGAAAGATAAAATGCGGCACCTTGGTTGCCCGGTAAACAAACGTTGTCAGAAAAAGTGGGGAGGCAAAGGAGCTCTGAGCAGCAATTACTCAAAGAAAATTCCACTCAAGACACGGTGTGAATGTAGCACTGCATCTAAAGTCTGGCCTAGGCTTAAAAAGTTGGGTCGCACCAGCTACATGGCTCAGGTCCCCACTCACAAAATACCCCAAGCCCTGTTTCAGACTGGTTGCTCCTAGCAGTTTGCACGTCAAGTGTAGACAAGCTCTAAATGCGAGGAGCAACTGGTCTGAACCACAGCTTAGGGTTTATTTTTGCAAGTGGGAACTTGGCAAGGTATGGAAAACAGTGGCCTGCCTGGTCCAGAGTCCTGTCTCCTTGCTTGCTCTGTGGCTGCACGAGAAATGGGAATTTTCTCATTAACCAGGCACTGGAATCCCTTGATCTGAGACTCTTGAATCACCAGCCTGCGGTTGGGTGGGTTCTGATCTAGTTCTTCTCTCAGTGTGTTTCTGGAACACGGGCACTAAATGCAGGCAGACACTGATACCTAACTCCCTTTGGGTTCTTTGAATAGCCCAGCTTGTGGTTCCTTCTCGGGCACGTTCCACAGAGTGAATATGAGAGGCAGAACCAAAGGCAGGGATGATGACAGCTACACTTGTGTGGAGGAGCAGGATGAGGCCTGGGCGGCATTCATGCCTCATTTATACCCTACCTCAAGGCCTTCAGCCTACAGGTGACTATCACCCATAGACAAAAAGTATCATCTCACACCACAAACGCTTTCCTCCATGGAGTGTAGTGTCATTAGCCCCATTTTACAGTGGAGGGAACTGAGGCTCAGGGAGGTGACGCAATATGCCAACACCTACAATTAAAGACAGGAACAGAGCTAGTTACTGCACAACACCACCCCCTACCGTTATACGTAGTCCTGCAGCGGGTCCCATCCAGAAGACGTTTACCCAGGCCAAACACTGAGATTCTTGCCTAGAGTTGGGCCCCTGTGTACGGCTGCCCTGTAGGCTGGGGTCCAGCTCACCCTTTGGCTTGTTTCCTCAGGCACAGTACGTCTCTGCTCAGCCTTACTGAGAGGGATTGTTCACAGGCTCGCCGTGCTGGCCCACCTCTGCGCTCACGGATGTCAATGCCGACCCCCCTCACTGACGTCAGTGGCCCAACGCTGAGCACTTTTCGGGACGCCACACGCGGTACCGTAAGGCCAAAGCCTTCCCTCGGCGCCTCTGGCATGGCAGTGCCCCTGCTTTCAGTGGGGTTGCCTGGCTGCGTGTGCGGGGGCAGAACACGGTTGCAAAGGCTTTGGGGCATGTTGCAGCATGACCCACGGCGAGGCTGGCTTGGAACGGTTTTAATTCAGTACGTTTCTCGCCCGCCTCAGGGTTTAAAATTACACTGCCGAAGGTGCAAGTCACGCCCCCGCCCCCCCAAGGTTTTGCATGGCTGGATGGAAAGTTTTAGTTTTGAAATTCTAATAAAATTTCCAATAAAAAGGATTCCCTTCTCCTTCCTTACCAGCTCCCCCTCCTCCTCCATTCTCCCTTCTCTTTTCTTGCAAGGGCATTTCACAGCCTCAGTGATTTGTAGCATTCTTTCATGATGGAAATAGCGGAGAGTCATAGTTTCCACAGTAGGGAAGTATGTTACTGTTCCTGCCAGTGCCCCAGATGAGGGTAGCCCAATTTGGATGGAAGGGGTAGGGAAACTACTTCATTTCATAAAAGAAAAGGGCTTCTCTGCACTTTGAGCTACAGACTGGAAAGCAGGGATGTCTGGGGGACTCTGGGAGTCTCTAGGGGAGAAAGGCTCTCTTGTAATGTCTGTGGTGACCCAGTCTTCAGGCTGGATTGGAGAGGAATTTGGTCTGGCCTGGAGACACTGGGTCAAAGTCATCTCTGGTGTAATGCTATTGAAATCAATTTGATCTGGTCTCTGACATTATCCATCATGAGGCTGACCTACAGATGTAGAAGGGAAGGGAATAGAGACTCTACAAGAAACAGGCCATCTTTTCAGAAAGGAGCTTTTGGTTTCGTGTGTCAAGTTGGGCACCCAAAATCAGAGGTTAGGCTTTGGAAAAGTTGGGCCTAGCATCCCCACGTCCCACTACTTTCAAAAGCTCCATGCTGCGAGCCAGGAGTCATGAAGAATGGCTCTCTAGACTGGTCCGAGTGAGCTGGAAGAGCGCGCAAGAACTTGCAGGTTTAAATATTGGGCACACTTCCGTTTTGTACGTGTTAAAGCTATAGCATTATGGAAGACGTGGGAAATTGTGTAGAGCTGAATGGGCAGGAAGTTAGACAAAAGGATAGAAACTCACAAAATCAATCAATTTGCATCAAGTTTTTGATCTCTTATGAGCAAATCGATCAAACAGGAATTTTTTAAAAACAATTAGGGACTGCTCCAGTGCCCAGAGAAGTAAACTGAAAGACAGCCAGGCGCTTAGGCTCCAATTCAGCAATCATGTGGCTGACTTTAAGCCTGTGTTTACAGCCCTTGCTGATTCAAGTCCTTATAGAAACGGTCTTTGGTCATGATTCTTACATGGCTCTGCCTGGTTGTGAAATCCAGTGAAATGTTCCGGTGACAAAGGGGTTGAGTGTCTCCTACTCAAAGTACGTCACGTTGACCCTGAAGCTCTACCAGAGGGTTGACAAATTTTTCTTTGAATAGTTAGTGCCAGATCATGTGATGTTTCCTGTTTGGCTGTGTGTGAACGTGTGCATTTGCCAGCATGCGTGTCTCTGCAGTCGTCTGTTCTGTGAGTGGACTTTTTTTATACTGCAAAGGAATGTTTTCTTTATAGTTAGGTCTTTCCCACAGGGCTTTAAGCCTCGGTCTCCATTCATAGTCCTGAAACGCTACAGATTGTTGAACAGAATTAGGCGCATCCCATTGGCACTGCTTCCTCTTTGAGGAGGTGTTTCCTCCCACTTGGGGGAACTATCTAGCTGTCTGGAATGTTTGCTGTGAATGTGACAAGCCCAGTCTTACTTTGCTTTGCTAAGGAATCAATCCCCTGAGACCCTTGTTCCACACACTTCTCCCCCTCCTTGAATCAGAGGAACCTGTAGAGATGTTTGGGATTTTTCCAGTACAGCTTAAATGGGTTTATTAGGATTATTGCTGTAATTGTACAGAGGAAATATGATCAGGGATTATTATGAATACAGACAGTTGTTTGGTACTGGAGCAATGGTATGTCTTTAGCAGCCGTGAGCTGAAATGCACCTAGTATAGGCTATTTAATTTATGCACAAGTCATGAAAAACATGATCAAAAGGCTTTCAGGTGTTCTGGCGTTAGCAGATTCTCAGCGATATTTAGGCACCCATTGAAATTCTTGGGAGATAGGCTCCTAAATACCTTTGGGGTGCTGGGCCGAAGCATTTAGGAAGGTCTTGCTTGCCACAGGAGCTGGATGCCTGTCTCAATCCCAGTGTCTATGGGGCTACACAGACACTGGCCTGACAGTGTTGAAACATCACCCATAACATTGGGTTCCTGCCAGGAACATGAACTGAGCCGTGTTAGTAGTGTTTTAGCCCAAAGTTTGATTGGTTATCCTTGTGATTCTGTGAGCTGGTGAGCGGACCCATGATAAGCATGACCCCCAAACCCCAGATCCAACTATTGAAGGCATTCAGACTCCTATAGATAGATAGTATAGATATGAGATTCTGAATATATATTAATACTATATGTTAATATATATATATATATTTAAGATGTATGTACTGCATATATACAGATATATATATATATATTTATATATATATATATATATATAGATTATATATGAAGAGTTAATAGGTGCTTTAATAAATGACTACTCGATTACTATAGCTTGCTATAGGCTCTAAGCAGTCAATAAGTGGCTTATAGCCAGTCGTAAGCCCTTCTACACATGTGCTTCTAACCAGTGTATAACTCATGTTTATAACATACTGTTAACGCCTGTAGTCCTCCATTGTAAATGGATATACAGTATATAAAGTGTGACCACATTATCTATGTGTAGAGTGGGAGAGAGATCCCTAAATATTGTGTGGCAACCTGACGCCAAACTGGGCAGCAAGAGCTCCAGGTCAAGGTAGCCCCTCTGACATAACCTGCTCAGACTTCAGCAGCAGTTTTTGCAAATTAAAAAAGCTCAGAGGTTTCCATTGACAACGATATGAGGCCAAATGATACAACCAATGTAATTTATGTTGCTATTTAATTCTGGTTTTTTTCTGTAGTCCCCAAATATGTCCATGTTCTGTGTGCCGCAGAAATTGTTAGGAAAAGGCCCTAACCTCCCTATAGCTGTCAAGGTGAAGACGACAGAAGGTTATGGACTAGATGATGGCTGTGACACCTGGCTGAGAGGGGGAGGCACTAAGCTATGCGTGTCGGGGGATGGCTCTGCTAATATGGCTATTAGTGAGCTAGTTAAGAAGGTTGCTATTTAATTGGTGAGCATTGGGGTTAAGAATCAACCTCATTAGGATGAAGTGTCACCAGCTCTTTGGCTACTTCAACAGGTCACACTCTCCTGTGCTGGTTGGCTGCACTTTGAGGAAGACAACGCTGCTGCAATGTACAAGTTGAACATTTTTCAGATGTAACCACAAGGGCTGGAAACACTGGTTTAGTGTCTGGCATGTGACTGTGGGGCAAGGGTGCGTGCGTGTGTGTGTGTGGATGCTGCGGGCAGAGGCTGAGCTCTGATGCACGGGCAGTTCTTCGCCACGCAGAAGCTAAGCCTGGGGGCTGGTGTCAGCAGTGACGCTCTCCTAACAGCGTGTTGCAGCACAAACTGGCCTTTTTTTGGGGGGGGGGGGGGAGGGCTCATCACAGCGGCTGTTGCATACGACAACACACGCACCTGCTTTTGTTTGCTCGTGTTGCCGGTCTGGGCAGGGTTCAGAAGAAAGAGGGGCAGCAAGGTGGGTCCAGCCCAAATGAAAAGACAGGCGTCTTTTGCATCCGAAGTGGGAAGGCCTGAATGGTCCAAGCAGGCCCAGAATTCGTGTTTTGTGCTAGGGCAGCAGCTCAGGGGAAGCACATGCAGGGTCCCCGGGACACAACGAGGCACAAAATCTCGTGTTAATGTCACCCCCGCGCTCCACCCCCGCCAATAGGGTGCTGCTTTTTGATCTGCAGCTAGGCAGGGGGCCAAGTGGCTTTTGCAAACTAAGCAGGGTTGCGCATGCACAGAGCGTGGCTGGGACGCTCAGGAAGCTGTATGCCTGACTCAGAAGATGCTTTTTCCTTGAGCGACAATGCTGACCCCCCTTGCCCCAGCCTGGTGCCAAGACGTGCTGTGTTGCTGGAGGCTATTTGACATAAGACGTAAAAGGGCGATCCTGACTATTTCTAGGCATTAAATAGTCCTTGGTGTTATTTACATAGTGAGATGTGTTAGCCCTGGTATCCTGGCAAGGGTCCTATTCCAGCTCCGTAAATTCCCACATCAGGCTGCTGCTGCATGTCTTGTTCTGACCTGGGGCCCACTCCAGTTCCCAGTGACGCTAATGGGAATGTGCCCAGAGACATCACAGGGAGCGGGAGAAGGTCCCAAACAAGGAGCATGCCCCTTTCTGGGGCTGCAAGCACTCAGTGGTTCACTACTTGGCAAGAGTGGATCCTTATTTGTAGGGAAGCTTAGCACCATAAACAGCTGCTGTGTTCCAGTCCAGCAGTGGCTGCATTTTGGTAGTGAGCCCCATCTGTGAACAGCTACAAGATGCGAGTTCCAAAGCCTCTTACGGGGCTTGGATTCCCATTATAATTAATGGGGCATCGGGAATCCACATCCCAAAACCAACTTTGAGTCGTTCAGCAATAGCCTGTAGACTCTGTTAGGCTAAAGGGCAGCCCCAAGCATGTCAGCTACTAATACCGGCAAGTGCTTGCCTGGACGGTCAAATGCTTCCCAGCCTTCCATGTCATGAGAACGCCGCCAATCACCAGCCCCTTGCTGGGGAGGCAGCCCACTGTCAAATCGCTGTGGTTAAACCAACGCCCACGTTCTCCAGAGTTGGGATTTATGAAGGCCATTACTGCATTTGTGCAATGGGGGACGGAAAATAATCAGGCTCTTGACACATTCTCACTCATTTTACTGCATTTGAAAAGTCAGTTGCTAACTAATGCTTTTCCTTTAGAGCCCATCTTGACGGCTCGGAGTTGTCTATGCTCTTCCTGGGAGCTATAGTCACCAATGACAATATGTAATATAGTGTTATGAAATGTCCCCACCCAGTCCAGGTCCTCCCTGTTAGTAAATCTTACATAGACCATCAGGGTCTACTGCCGGGCAGGGGCACTGGCATGTGGGGCGGGGACTGGACTAGAAGCAGGTTTGGTTAGGGCTAGGTGTCCAGAGAGAGCGGTATGGCAGGCCTGGTACTCGTCATCTTATACAGTTCAGTGCTGAGCTGCTCTGCTCAGAAGAAGCGCGACTGGCCCAGCACTGCCAAGGACTGCCCGGGCGGTGCAGCTGCAGCCAGTGCTGGGGACTCGTGTGTTGCTGCTCCCGGCTTTATGCTACGTGTCAGCCAATGCTGTGGGGAAATCTCACTTCCACAAGCCAGGAAAGTCGGGATTGTCAGAGCTGCTGCGGAAACTGTTCGCCTAGTTTCCATTCGTTTCTAAAGGGCTAGGGAGGGGGGGAAAATCCTTCGCCACGCCCAACCTAAAGCGCACTTAAAAGCCCAGCCTTTCAACCGTCATTGCCTTCGTTTATACAAGCACACCGAGGCTCTATGTTCCGTGAAAGTACATTTCCCCATGGAGGAAAAAGTTGTCACACGCTTTGAAAGCAGCCATGGAAGTGGTCCCTCCATCAGTGAGAGGCTAAGGCAAGTGGAGCTGCAGCCGTTCTACCTCGTGCTAAGCAAAGTGGGGCCAGGGCGGCCTTTGTCCGTGAGCGCTCCAAGGTGCGTGCGGCAGACGGCAGTGAGAATGGTGTGGCTCCAGCTGTATGGCCGGCCCCGCATGGTGCTCGGTGGTGGGCGCTCTTCTGCTGGAGATGCTGGCGTTCTTTTAGATGAGCTGTATAAAATGGCGGCTCTCGCCCCCTTCTATTCAGTAATGTGCCCATGGCATCCGGGGGTGTTTTGCACCGTTAACCTAACTGCCCAGTTTTTACTAGCTAAAGTCCCTCTGAGTTTCAATTGCTTGAAACGTTGCATCCCATCTTGAGGGGAATGTAGCATCCCTGGGCATTGCTACTCAGTGGCCATACCCCATTGCTGTGGGTGCTGAAGTGAGCACTAGCCTGTACCTATAGCCCGTGCCCTGCGTAATGGGCGGGGTGTAAATGACTCCACCCCAGTAGCAGTTTGGGCGGATGAGCCTTTCAGTCAGGATGTCCTCCCTGTTTATTGGGATAGTCAATTGCGAGCTGGCCTATCACAGCAGACAGTTACAACCCCCTCCATCATCCTGCGGGCCAGTTTCTCTGCCCACTGCCTGCTTCCAGCTGCAGCAGAAATGGGGCGTAGGCAGCAAAGCCTTACTCTGCCATGCCTGGAGCCACAAACTGGTAATCCCTGGGGTGGAGGGAGGGGTGCCAGCCAGGAGGGGAAAAAGGTGAGTTCTTACGCCTTTGCATGCGGCATAACTCATGTCACACTCTTGCCTGTAGCTTTTAAAATGCTTTGAATCCTTGAAGACAAATGGCAGCACCAGTGGGTAACACATGGCTGGCCATCCCTTTACACACGATCCCCAGCAAAACAAACGTTCACTGTTTGTTTTGAGTTTAAAGTTGTACCTTTTATGAACAAGCAAGAAACTACAGTTCTGTGGGTTTTTTTCGGTGTTTTTCTGCCTTTTGGACCTGCACGGCCCCTTGGGTCTGTAACTGAGATGTGTCCAGTTATGCACAGATGAAAACAATTTTAATGGCTTGCAGAATCTCATTCTTTAGGAGGTAAAAGAAATGCACGTTCTCGCCCTGTAAACAATGGAGAAAGATTAAAATTGTAAGCACTATGCTCAGGCAGCACAGCCATTGAGCACAGGAATAACAGCCCGTAACGTGTGTTTAGCCTTTTGTCTGGCCTGTGAGTTTTCAAAGTGCCTTAAAAGGCATTGGTCAGGGGCGGGCTGCAGTCCTGGTGATCGCTTGACCCATGGAAAATGATTCTTATTTTAGCTGACTGGTTTCTTGTCTGTCCGCAGGCTTAGTGTTTAAAGAGGATCTGGCATTGCTGCCTTTATAACTGCATTTAGGCAGCTATCAGCTCCCTCCCCCCACTTCAACAATACCCTTAAATTGAGGCTAGCCTGAGTGGAAATGACTTTGTGGTGGAGAGTGTCTGGGTTTGGAGTGAAATGGTGCCCAAAATCCCTTTGTTTTCTTTCTTTCTTTCGGTCTTGACTAGAAAATTGAGTCCAGTGGGGCCAATCATCCCCCGTGGTTGGGAGCGGGGAGGAATCCTGAAAGGGGGGGTCAAAAGAGGGAGTGTAACTCGATGTGAGTCAGTCAGTGAAACTGTACTAAAACCATGCTTGGCCAGCAATGGGAAGCAGCAATTATTATGTGCCAGACCTGTAAGGGGATGATAGTGCTGAGTTATGAACATATAAGCACAGATGGCTCATGGTAGCAACCAAGGACCAGCTGAGGTGAGACGCGAGCCATGCTGGCTTTTGCTAACGTGTATGTCTCTCTGAACTCAACCTTGTTTTCTCTCTCTGGGGAGATTTGTGGAAATTGTTCTCCTGACTTCAGCGCCCAAAGGTAAATTGTTACTGTTAGAAGGTGGCTTGCTTGCACACAGCTGTCTGGGTTCTGCAGGGCTGACAGGAGTAACTAGCCTGGTTTGTGTACTGTCAATGGCACAGTTGGCTGACTTCCCCCTGCAGAATCTTTATTGTTGTTGAGGCACAAACCACAAAGGACCCAGCTTGACATTCAGATCCCAGCTGAACATGTAGCACTGGCAGTTAGATAAGCCATTGTTTCACTTGTCATCTGATGTGGTTTGGGAACACAGGGGGGTAATGGACAAAGAACACAAGGCTATGGCCGTAGAAGCATTTTATAGTGACCCACAATTTACTACATGAAGGGTTATGTTTTATGTAGTCACATTTACCGTGATGTGCATATATTTTTTTTAAATTACTAGCAGGGATACTGGATTGCAAGACACACCTTTGCAGTCTGAATTTGGGGAAAGTTATGTTTTTGCCTGGTGAGCAGCAACCAATGAAATCTCACTTTCCCATGAAACTATAACCTAGACTAGACACTGCTCTACATTTAATTAAGTGAGGGATTCTGGCCCCAAATCAGGCAAACATCTCTGCCGAAAGAGTACTTAAATTATTGCTTATAGTTGAGCACATGCTTAAGTAAGTCCCACTGAAATCAATGGGACCTGATGTAAGCACAGGTTTAAAGCTAAGCACATACCTAAATGTCTTCCTGAATATGGAAGGGCTTGAGCAGGTAGTTAAATGTTTTTCTGACGGGGGGCACCTACCTGTAGCATGCATGGCACCCTCAAGATCTTAACTAATAGGTACAGACATGGCCAGCGCGATTTGGTTGGAGGTTTGGTTTTGTGATTACAGAGACACCTGTTAGCAGGGGAGTAAGACTCCATACCATTTAAAAGTCACAACATGGGCTGCTTCCCTAAGTCTTTTAATTGTCTGTAGTGCAATCATTTTGCCATGCCATTCAAACTACTTCCCACCCAACAGTCGAGATCCCTGTAGGGTGCCAATGGGAAAATAAGAGCTCTTGCTCGCTCGCTCTCTTTCATACAGACACACACACACATACCAAATATGCCTGGGGTAGCCCGCTCTAGAGTCCCTGTAACAGGTGTATTCAAGCTCTTAATAAAGGCTGGTGTGCTTTACACATGCATATTATGCAGTCATGTGGTCCAGTGTCCACTTATTGCAAGAAACCAAACACGATGTGGCAAAAGAAAACAGTCCAGTTCAGAACTCTTTAATATGAGCTTATATTGTTTGTGTTTTTGATTCTCTGTTCTCCCAGCATCAGGGGACATAAACCCTCAGATATGTGTGAGCATATGTATGAAGGTATATACAAAATCACACAGTTAAATATTTAAGCATACAAGGTATTATATATTTATATAATATAGAACTTTAAAGTATAGGAATCAACAATGGCAAAATATTTCTTATGTCTTTGACATAGTTTTTTTTTTTTTAAATGAAATGTGACCTGTATTTGAAAGACCAGAGGAATTTGTTTGTTTGTTTTAAAAACCTGTATAAAGAAATTCTGTGAAAATGGTAAAAAACAAACAAACTCATGAACCAAAAAAAAAAAAAAAAGACAACTGTTAAAAACTGTATTGAAAAAAGAAATAAATTAAATGAACAATTGTGTAAATATAAATTAAAAAAAAAAAGATGACAATCTTAATAAATAAGCTTTACTATTTACATCTTTATATATTGCTTGGAGACTTAAATTAGATCCGTTAAAAACAAACAAATGCAAAATAAAAACCCAAAACAGGAGCAGCAAACGTACAGGCGTGAGGTACAGAATTAAGGGCTGAACTGTATTTTGTTTGTCTGTTTCTTTCTTTTCTTTCTTTTTTTTGTTTTTTTTTGTTTTTTGTTTTTTTTCATTTTTGTTGTATACAGTAGACCAGTAGAATTCTTTTGAAAATAGATCCTCAGCACTTCCTTGGATTATTGGTTGACGTGGCTTCCAGAAAGTGCCAGAAAGATTCCATCATAATAATAATAATAAACATAATAATTATAACAATAATAAAAAGATACAATATGATACATAAATATGGAAGAGCAGTTGGTACTATGAATACTTTTTTCTCTAGACGAGATCACAGTTTTATTTGTAAATATTACACACATATATATAATATTACGCATATAATATTATATATATATATCATATATATCTCTAACATGGCTCAATCCTGCTCCCATTGAAGTCAATGACAAAAAAACCTCCTGTTGGCATTGATGGGAACAAGATCCAGCCCAACATCTACAGACAGGTAAGTGATTACAGAGGCCGTACAACGCAAACTCCACAATGGTTCCAATTCCTCCCTCTTGAATTGCTGGTGAAAAATGTCTCATTACAGCCCTGGTTCTCTGTACTAAGACGATCACAATTGGTGGCTGAATTGTGACCTCATGGATTGAAAAAAAAAATGTGAACAAAAAACGTTTTCAGAACAGCCTGACCTTCATTAGCTTCGCCTCCGACCCTGACAAGCCAATATTGCACATGTTGCACCAAAACTCTCTATTTGACATGCATCAAGCCAACTCCTGCACTTGTGCTTGGCCATAGAGGAAGCAATTAGATTTTAACTGAATCTCAGAGCTGTGGAATGGGGCCAAAATGAGGAAAAATGGCTTGCTACAAAATCTGACTAAAATGAAAACATCAGCCCCATCCTGCTCCTGCTATACTCCACTGAGGTTTTCTGGGAGCAAGAGCAACCCATTAGCCTTTGCGTTAGTCCCTAATGAACTGGAGCTCAGAGAAAGTCCAGCTTGAGAGATCTAGGTCTGCTCTCAATAAGTCCTGGTCAAGCCCCCTTGTGCTCAATGGTTAAACATCATCAACGGGAACAGGACTGGGCTCATGGAGTTCAATCTGACAAGGTGCAGAACACCTTCAAGTCAATGGGAATTAAGGGTGCTCAGTGCCTCGTGGAAGGACTCAGAGCTTTAAAGGACTGGGCCCCAGGATGATGTAATGTGGAAGTAACTCAGCTGAGGTCAATGAAGTTACACCACTGAGATCGGAATCAGGCCATGTATCTTGATGATATCACCACTGCACATGGCCTTCTCCCATTGATAGTCCAAACACACATTTAACTCTCACTGGAGGCTCTGGGAGTTTTGCAGGTGAGACAAGTGTAAAATGAGGCCTGAAGGCTAGAATTATCAAAATTGCCCGAGGGAGTGAGACACCAAATTACTGGCATCTAACTCCCTTAGGATATCCCAATCTAAGTGTCAGTATAACCCATTTATTTACCTCCTTGTTTTCTAGTTTGGACTCTAATGGAAATCAAGGGATGGAAACTAGGAAATGGGGAAAAGTGCCTCTAATCCCAACTCATTGGAACTACCTGTCTGATCATTTAGCAGCTTTTCTTTTCTTTTTTTTTTTTTTTTCTCTCTCTCTCTCTCTCTCTCTCTCTCTCTGTCTTATTGTTCTGAATTCAGACTGTGCAGTGATTTTGAGTGCAGTAATTGGAGCACAGTGAAATACTGGTTACATGTATATGTACAGTTGGATAATGTAAAAAAGCACAAATACACATGTTAAAAAAAAACTGGAAAAAATAAATGCAATGAGCCCGCCCCCCCCCCAGCCCCACCCTCCAAAAAACAACAATATACCACCCCCCGCCCCGCAAAAAAACAAAAAACAAAACAAATTCGCCTTAGTTCTTGGACTTGTCACAAGCACAAAGAAAAAAAATCCAACCCCCCTAAAAAACCCAGACAATGCTATAAACACGTCACTGTATTTCTAGGGCAATCTACACGTAAGTGTCTAACTCTCTATTCAGTTGGCAGAATAACACACAAAGTAGGTTTTGCTCTTCTCAGGTTTGGATCATGCATCTTTCCCCCCCCCCCCTTCTCGTATCTCTGTAAAGCCTTGATGTTATTTTTTTCCCCCACTTGAATCAGTTGCAGCAAGAAACCATTGGGTTTTTAAAAAAAAACAAAAACATTTTTTTTTTAAACACAGGTAAAACCTAGAACAAACCGACAGTTACAACCAAGTGAAACCAAAACCGGAAGGGAGGTAGCTGGAACCTGACTCTGAACGATCCTCTAGCACAACCCTCCTGTCTCAGCCTTGAGGGTGAAGGGCAGCAGCACGGGCATGAAAGCATGGACACCAGCACAGTTCGTTTGGGGGTGGAGGGTAGCAGCTGATAGGATTTTTCCACCCCCTCACGCACAATTTGCCACGTTCTGATATAGCTTTCCCTCCTCCAAACCATGGACGCCATCAACCCCAGGAGCCAGGCCCAGACAACTCCCGCTCCAAGTGGAGATGAACATCTCACTAATGGTGGCCATCGGGTGGAGTGTTGTCCAACGTCTTGGAACAAAGCTGCACTTGGCAGTCAGTCAGGTGCAAGGGGAGCAGCACCGAGTGAGCAGCTGCCTTTGGTGGCTTTATATCTTTTGTTTTGGGCATTTGCTTGGTGGCTTATGTCCCACCTGATCCAACACCCAATGAAGTCAATGGGAGTATTTCCACTGAGTCCAATGGGCGCTGGACTGGACCTTGAAAGAGTTAACCCCCTAGATGCTAAGGATTAGGTTAGCTTGTTCCTCAGGGCAGCTGCACAAGGGAGCGGGCTGGGGGCAAAGGGCCCATGTCCCTTTTTGGCCCCTTCCACTCACCCACAGCCGCTCAGAGGCAAGGCACAATGAGAGTCGTGTATTCAGGGAGTGCAACTGGGCACAGCTGGGGCCAGCATCCCCGCTCACGCACAGGCCAACCCCGATGTTCCTCTGATAAAACCCAAGGGAGTTAACACTGCGCAAAACAGCGCCAGCGTCCGCTTTTGGTTTTCTGAGCGCCACCAGAGGAGATGCCCAGCATAGGCGTGCCAGTGGGGAAAATAGCAGCATGGAGGTTCTGACATAGAGAGGGGCCTGCCACTGCCGGCAGACTGGGAACTGCAGAGCTGAAAGTGCCATGGGAGGCTGGATAGGCGAGGCCACACCTCCTTCCACACTGGCCCCGCCCACTAAAGCAAAAAGGCCTCGGTCTTTGAGCGCAGCAGCTTGTCCTATTTTCTCCCCCCTTGCTCCCTCGCTGTGCAAAAGGGGCTCGTTTGACCCTGAGTTCTCAGTAGCCCACAGCGAGCACGAGGCAATGATGCATCGGTGGGGCTCTCTGCTGGGTGGCAGTCTAACTGGGAAAATGACAGCTATATAACCCGAAGTAAAACAGATCGCTGCAAAGTGATAGCTGCCACTAGTCTAGCAGCCCTTTGCGTGCTGTGTGGTGCAAACAGAGCACGGGGCACAGAAGAGCTCCGGCCAATGTGCCGCGGGAGCAGAGGACACGAGCTGGCCGGCAACTAACGGACATCTGAGCTCTCTTGATGACAGCATGGGTGGAGGCGGGGACACGCCACCTTCTCACGTGTATTTTTCTTGTTGGTGGCAGCCTCAGAAAAGAGGCAAAGGACTCAGGGCTTCAAGGTGCAGGGATCAACTCCCACTCCTGGTCAGCTAGATTTGACGATGCTCAGAATAAGCACCCTGAATGAGCCCAGATGCCTGAACAATCCTTTGGCGGGCAGCAGTGCTTGCATGTGTGTGATGCTTGCATGACGGCTAGGGCTGGCCTTATTCTATGAATCAACAGAGGGCTTTGGATGTGGGACCCCCTCATCAGATTTATGACATAGTCCCTGCCCCATTCTGCCCAGCTTTGAATGTTTGGCGGGGAGGGGAGGGGGCGGGGTCATCCCTAGTTTAAGTGCCTTAACTTTAACAGAGTTATGTCAAAGAGGTGTTTGGCCCTTTATTTTTGGATGCTTAATCTTGACCCCAGTTTCTACAAGCCTGTTGATTTCCCATGTCAAGCCATTTTTACAGCATTTGGCAGCTGCCCTGGTGAGCCATGGCTGGGGAAGGGAGATGCAGACTCTAAAGAAGGCTGGGCATAGACTTTATTTCTGATGGGTATAGTCAAAGTCTAGGGAGGGGACCTAATGTCCCTAAATCAGTGAGTGCCAAGGGATGCCCAAGCTGGGCAATGAAACATGGGGGGGCTTTTGGTGTCACTGAATTTATAAAGATGACAGAATTACTCTATTGGCTTAAAAAGTTCCAATGGATTTGAATTTTTTGCTCCCGCATCTTTTCCCGTCCCAGAATCTAAAAATTCAGGCAAGCAGGAAAGTTCATTCTGGGCTGCATTCATCCAAAGGATTGCAGACTGCTCTCGGCTGGCTTCAAGAGGAGTTGGGCACTAGAGGTCCCAAATCTGGCCATGTGGCCCTTGTGAATGTACTTAAATGAGCTCCAAAATGCTGCTGATAGTCCCTTGTAAGGCAATGTCAAACCTGCCTCAAACCTGCCCACTTTAAAGCCCTGCAGAAGGGGGAATTAACCCTTTCAGGGAGGTGTTATTGTCAGTAGGATCCCTAACTTACAAGATGCAAATCCAGCCCTTAATGTGCAGACCTTAGCAATATATATGGAATGGGTTGTAGCAGCAACGTGTGCAGCGGCTCCTTTCGGTATCACGCTGACTCGAGGGGAACTGAGTGACCAGAGGAAGCTGAATCCCAATTAATAAATGACAACCCAAGCGGCTCGTGGAAAGGGCACCTTTCAGGACCAGAACTGGAGGAGCTGGGCGGAGGAGGAGGGGGCAGCTGGGAGGTGTGAGGGGAGCCTCTCTTAATGCCCTTCCTTTTGGAAGATTCCAAGCAGCTGACCCCCCCTGCTCTCAAGTCACTATGTTGGATGTATCGCCCATGGAACTGGGAATGTAATACTGATAAACTGTGTTCAAAACGCTAATACTGTCCCCAGCCGTTCTTTCCACTTGGCTTGTGCCTTTGCCCTCTCCTTCTGCCTCTGCTGGACCAACAGGAACATGAAGACGTTGTTCAATAAAATATACCCGCCTAGCAAAGGGGAGGGGAGGAGGTTTAAGCAGAACCATTGGCTGGCTGGAGGTAAAGCAGCAGATCCCTTTGGCTGGCTGGTGTCCTGTTTCCTTGCCCCAGTGCTGAGGAGAAAACCAGAGGGTCTGAAAGGCAGGTTGTGGGTCAGCTTTAAGGCAGATTGTTTGGTTGCTTGGGGTCGTTGTCACCCTGTCCTGACACAGTAAAGAAACTAGTTGTATGGGACATAGCAGCAGGAGTAGCAGCAGCAGACATGCTTGAACGACAAGTATGGGGGGTTGATTGACCCTCCCTATTCCCTCAGGAGCAATAATCTCCAATCCTCAGTGCCAGCCTAATACTTCAATGCCAATTCTCAGCCCAGCCACTCGCCAGCACCACCCTTGCTTCACCACGGGACGCTGTGCCCACCAGCGAACGTCTCAGGAGCTCTCACACGTGTGGGCTGCAGTTTGCAGGCTGGACACAGTCCAGGGGAACTGTGCAGAAAAGCTCAGTACAGTTTGCAAAGAGCCTAGCCCGGGTGTAATGTTCCCATGATAAGATAATGCAACCCACATTTCAGCCGTCTGGGCATTTGGGAAGTCAATCACCAAGACGCACAGCCCCGTGGTGAACCCATCCTAACCTCGATGCCCTGGGCATGAGATACCTTGGCATTCAGCATCAGTACAGGCTTGGCCTGGTTTCATCCAAGAGCTCAGCCTCTACCCTGAATGGTCTGAGTTATGAGCGCTGGAGAGGGGAAAGTGTTTTTGCTTTGATCTCAATCTCTCGCTCTCTCTATTTATCTCTATAAATTTGTATATATATATATATATATATATATATATATATATATATATGGCTTGTTTCTCGCCTTAGATCTAGATACAAACAGTTCAAATTAGGTGGGCACACAACTGCATAAACACATGCTGTTTTGATACTTAAACATCTTGACTGGACTCTTTGTTGTTGCTTGTTTGTTGTTTTTGCTATTTCAGATCGACTTAATACATAACCCCCCACTTTGAGTTCTCCTTGGACAAAAATTAAAGGCAGACTGGTTGAATTCTAAAGGTCCCTGGTGCAGAAATGCCATCCAGTTGAGCAGCTAAATGTTAAAGACAATACCAAAAAGGGATGTGGTGTCTCTCCTAGCCTGCCTTGGGTGGTGTGAGCTTCCATTCCATGTTGCTGGACGTTACCCAAAACTGAAGCTGCGTAGATCCTTCTGACTGTTCTCTTGAGCGTTGGGGTCTAGGCAAGCACATTCTGCTTGGAGGTCACAGGACATAGGGAAAGGAGTTACCTATAGGAAGGAGACAAAAACACGTGGAAGTGCATGAGGAAACACACTCTTCTACAGTCATGTGGATAATGAACACAGGATGCTGTCAGAGAACAGCTGGCTTCCTTGGCTCAGTGTTATTTATTTAAGCCCTGGATTGACAGCACCCCAAGTGCTCTGTTCATTGACAGGACAGGTGCAGCACAGGAAACAGTGCAAGCTGCCCTAACTCAAAAGGTACAGCCACACTGAGACGGGGGGGTGGGAATAGCAGCGGGTATAGACATCCCAGCGCTATCTGGGCTCTAGCCAGCTTGCTAAAAATAGAAGAGATGATACCAGTGGCGAGGTTCAGTGCCGCTGCACAACCGGACTGCACCTTCTCTCCCACCCCAAGCATGTGGTTGCTGGCACTGGGGCCTGTACTGTAGTGTCCTCACTTCTATTTGCAGAGAGCTTGCTGGAGCACAGCTAGTGCAGCTACGGCTCCACGAGATGCCGTTCACACCAATGGCTGTCGCGTAGACGCCCACGAAGACACAGGAGAGGGGAGCTCGGCCCATTCAGCCCTTGGCCTACAGATCGAGCAATGCGGAACCCTTGCAATGACTGTCTGAAGAACTAGGGTTTTCTGGGCCAGGCTCGCAGCTCTGTGCTTGGATTACCCATCCTTATCCTCAGGTGCCAGGATCCCCGCCTCTCCCAAAGACCCAATGCTCCCACAAAGCCCACACGCACTAACTCATGACAATGGTGCAGCGCTGGCATCCTGAGGGCCAAATGTATCACCATGCAATGGGTCCTGTCAAATCTTGACCTGTCCTTTAGGGTAGGAACCTGCACGCACCGAAGCTAATGAGTCTGAAATGGGAGTGGTAGAACTAGGCCTTTATATAGTAAGGGAAAGATTTTCAAACGTGGCCTTTCAATTGATATTGAGGCACCAGAATAAGTGACCTGATTTTCAAAAGCACTGGTCACCCAGCAGCTCCCACTGATGCCAATAGGAGATGACACATGCTCACCACTTTGGAAAATCAGGTCACTGACTTAAGTGCTTAAAAGTGGACTTTTGCACTCAATTTTATGCACCTAATTTTGAAAATTGAAAACAATGGGGAGTGCAAGTGCTAACAAAGTCAATTCAGTTAGAGTAGATGAGGCACATTCTCACCCGCTAATCAACGGTTGTGGATAGGCCTCATCTACTCTAACTGAATTGACTTTGTTAGAACTTGCCCTCCCCATTGTTGTTCCTTACCCTTGGATGTGTGTATATATATATATATATATATATATACCTCCTATTTGTGATTTCCACTTCATGCATCTGATGAAGTGGGTTGCAGCCCATGAAAGCTGATGTCCACAGAAATGTGTTAGTCTTTAAGGTGCTACAGGACTCGTTGTTTTTCCTTTAAATATGTGGTGTTTTCAAAACGCAAAGAGGCCCAACGACTGAGCGGGTGGGAATTGTGGAAGGAATGGGAGTGGGAGATTTTGCTCTGTGCAAAGAAAACCTCATCATCGTCTCTTTAAAGCAGAGCGTGCAGTATTTGAAGCAACAGCCTCAAGTGCTTAGCTAACCGACATTGATTTCAGCCTATTGCATCATGGCATTTACATAAAGAGAAGGGGGTGGGGGAGAATCTTGCTTGCCTGAAGTGAATTCCCAAGAGTCTCTCCCATCTGCGCAGACAGAGTTAATGACCTAATTCCCTTCCCCCAGTGCCTTCCAGGACAGTGCTGCAACCTGTTCAAATGTTCTCCGCAAGTACAGGAAGCATTTGCTCACTCTCATTCACTTGGCTCTGCTGCCACATGTTTGCTCCCTCTTTTTATACGCACTTTTCTCCAGGCCATGCAGCTCAGGTCTGTCTGTTCCCTATCTATATCCATCCATCACTGGCACATCGAAGAATGCGGACCATGCACTTACACACATAGTTACCATTTCTATCCACGTAGCTATCCCTTCCGTACGTGTGCCTGCGTGTCTGTGTACAACGTGCCTTTCTCTTGACACACAAGTACGGAAAAGAGGGGGCGTGTGTCTTTATTTCACAACGAGGCAGCCTGAGACGGAGACAAGAGGAAGCTCCTTAAAGAGCTCAGATAGCCAATGCTGGGCACTGATTCAATGCTCTCCAGGACCTCCACCCATCATTACTGACTTCACCTCCACAAGCTGTGGTACTGCCAATCCATCATGCCCAAAGAGCTGAATCAAAGACTGCAAAACCCGTGAAGGGAAGAGAAATTCTGAAAGTCTAAAAATAAATACATGCAAATAATAGAAATCAGAGAATTTGCAGAAACTGGCGAAAACAGTAAGAGCTAGGAGGATACTTTGTAGCCTATAGGTATATATATGTATTTGCTAGGTAAGTCACAGGCACAAGTTAAGGCAGTAAAACAATGAGCCCTCAGGCCTTTAAGGATGTATTAATTATATTAATCACTTAAGAGTTCCCAGTTTAACACTCTGACATTTGACAGCAAATACCTTTACCAATTGGCTACAATGTAGTCCATTCCCAAACCAGCCAGGGCAGGACTGTTGCAAACTATCATGCCCCAAATATTCTTAAACGAGATGGTGGAGTCTATTGGTTGGAGTGAAGACCTGAAGTTCATTCCTGGCTGCTAGTGACTCACTGTTTTGCCTTGGCCTTTTGTCTCTGTGTTTTATTTACTCTTCCTGTAAAATGGGGATAATGCTGTTTCTTTAGGGGTATCATCAGTGCAAGGTTGTCACTTTTCGGAACTCCACAGTCAAGAACGAGAAGGCTGCAAGATGATGTCTTCAAAGAAGCATGTTACAGGAATGCAATTTCCCCTTGCGTACCTCACGCGGCTATGCTGAAATAATTGACTTTTGAACTTACTGACTCTCTGGAGTTCATTACAGTCTGATGTCAGTCTGCTGTTCTTTTGAAGTGAAGTCAATAGGGCTCTCCTTATACCATTCCCCCCTCCATCAACCCGTCCTTATTCTTTGCTTTCTAACAAACCATTACAAGGATGTGTGAAACTAGAACTGGACAACCTCAAGCCTCAATACAAGGTGAAATGCAATGGTCAGTGATGTACAGAAGGTCGGATTGCATGATCCAATGGTCTCTTCTGGCCTTAAACTCTATGAATCTGTGGAAAGATGATAATCCCTCTGCACTGTGACAGACTATGGAGAGGGAATGTCTTCCACTGTGTTATCCTAAAGACATCTGCCCTACAGTCTGTCCGATAGGAGTTCTGTACTGAAACATAGGAATGGCCCACCTAATCCAGTAGTCTGGCCCCAACAGATGCTTCAGAGGAAGGTGTAAGACCCCTGCAGTGAAACAATATGGCTATAAAAGGACTTTCCTGCTAATCCAGTGAGTGGTTGTGTTAGTCACTTTATATCCCTTAGACATTTTTTATCCTATCTAATGTAATGTTCCCATTGTCTAATCTTCACCTCAATGATATCATAACAGCAGCGAGGCCGACAGGTCAATTATGCATCGTATAACAATGTACTGGAAGTTTACATGGGTAAAGCAAACAACCACAGTCCCATCAAATGGGATAAGAATCTATAAATGCTCATGCCACAGGGCATAAGCCAACCACTCATTGACAGGGAAGAAAAAAGTAGGATGCAATGAGGACAGGAAAACTCAAACACACATAACCGATCTCATGACTTCAGCAACACAAGAGAGAAGAAGAAAGGCTTGCACTCTCAGAGAAGGAGCAATTATAACATACGTTTGTTCTAAGCTCCCAAGGGCCAGATTTTCACAGGTATTCAGGTGCCTAAAGCTGCAGAAAGATACCTAGTAGGATTTCCAAAAGTGACTAGGCACCATAGAAATTTAAAAATCCAGCCCTAAATTCATTGGGGCAGGAACCATCTTTTCATTCTATGTTTATACATTTCCTGACACAACAGGGGCATGGTCCATGACTGGGGCTCCTTGGTGCTACAGCAATACAAACAAACAAGAAGAAGAAGAAGCTGGCTTCCATCCCTTGTTCACTGAGCCATGGTCCAGTTAGGTGTCTGAGCCCAGAAAAACACACACTAAAATGAACTCATTCTGTTTTTTAGATAATTCTTTAAGATCCCAAGTCATTAACAGAATATATGAGTAGC
Source organism: Emydura macquarii macquarii (assembly GCF_026122565.2). Taxonomy (NCBI): domain Eukaryota; kingdom Metazoa; phylum Chordata; order Testudines; family Chelidae; genus Emydura; species Emydura macquarii. The sequence goes on from NW_027130828.1 coordinate 15,173,869, forward strand.
ACTGAAATTTCCAAATATATACATTTAAAAACAAACATAAAAATCTGCTTTCCTTCATTTAGCTACCAAGACTTGAGTTCCCCTGTGTTTTCCCTTACAACAGTTGATGCCTAACACCCAGGAATGCTGCTGTAGCAAGAGAAAGACAGAATGTTAAAAACTCAGTTCTTGGCTCAGTGATTGTTGTGAAACAGACAAAGATACTGTATCCACAAACAAACTGATGTAGGCAGAGAAGAACACAGACCAAGAGGGGACACAGAAAGGGGGCTAGGGGAGAGAAATCAGACAGCATCTCCACATATATACACACAAACATATGAGAGATGGGCCAGAACCAAAACCACAGGACAGAACCACAAAGAATTCAAAGGACATATGGACCAAAACCTGATTGCTGGTCTTTGGGCCTATCTTTAAGGCACACACACATGTGCAAACATATGAGAGATGGACCAAAACCAAACCACAGGATGGAATAGCACAGAACTCTAGGGAACTTTGGACCAAAATCTGAATGTTGGATCTATCTTTAATGCACCCATCCAGTTAACAAAAGGGATCAAAGGCATTGTGCCCTCATCATGCACATAGGCTAATCCAGACAAAGAGATGCAGAGAACAGAGGGAAAGCAGAGCAAGATTATTCTGGAATTAGGGCATTTACACATAGCTATTCAAGAATCATTTATTGCACTTTAAATTCATATCCTATCTTACTCTGAATTATCTATCAAACACTGACAAACCCTTATGTTTCTAATCCCTTTCTGAATTTTGCTAAGCATTTGGTCTCAATAAAATCATGTGGCAGTGAGTTCCACAAGTTAAATGATATGATGTGTAAAAATTGCCTCCTTTTATCAATTTTAAATTTCTTGCCTTCCAGCTTCACTGGAGGGGGGAGAGGAGAGACAGACACAGAAAAAGAGAGAGAGATCACCTTTATGAGGATATACCCTCTCAAATTTCTAAATTCTGTGTCAGCTTCTGTGACACCAGTGCTAAGAGGACTTATCTGTGGTTCACAACTCAAAGTCATTTTTTGTCCCCCCCTTTCTTTGAGCTAAAAACTCCATATAATTTGTAGCCCACTCTAAGTCCACCGCAGAACATAGAAGGGCTATAACCCTCTTCTCTGCAATCTCTGCTCTAACAGCCTGATTCAAAGCCCACTGAAGTTATTAATAGGAATCTGTCTGTTGACTGCAATGGGCTTTGGATCAGGCCTTTAATTTCTAGGCCCGTATGTTACAGAAGAGGTCCTGTTTTGACTGTGAAGAAGCACTGCTGCTCTGAGTCCTACAGGAGATAGCACAAAGACAGGAGATACTGATACAGAGCTGGGATCCAATCAACAAAATGGATCAGAGGCAGCTAGTTCTCATCACAGGACAGCTCTGTATTGACACAGCTAGGGCTCTCCAGACTGAGAAAGCCCACTCAGAATTGCTGAGAAAGGACAATCTTGAGGAAACAGAAGGGAATGCATATGAGGGTATTACTTGCCTCCTTCCTGGGTGGTAGGTACCAGGAGGGACGGGAAAAAAGTAATACAAATAGCCTGATTCTTACCACTCCACATCCTCTCCCACACCCCTGCTTCACCCTGGGACTTCAATGCAATTACTGCTGATTTACAGGGGCATAAGTGAGAGTGGAATCAGCCCCAACGGGTCAGGGTGCACTGCAGAGGGTCAGGGAGGAAGAGGCGTCACATGTTGGGAAACAGCGTGCTGCTAGATAGGAGTTGAAATGTTTGAGAAATCTCCCTGATGTGAATAACTCTGGAAATATGAAAACCCCCACACGCATCCCCCCCTCACTGAGAAAAGCACTGGGTCGAGATAAGCACGGCAGGCTGTGGTGAGCCGCTCTCAGTGGCTGTTCACCTCCCTCTGTGCCCTCAGAGTACAAACATGGGGGGGGGGGGGCTTTGTTTCCTAATGGGGCCCTTATGGACAAAACAGGTCTGGGAAGTTTCATCTCCCTGGTTTTCCGCATGTCGGTCAGGAGGGCTTTTCTGAGAAAAGGGCACAAAAATCTTCTTTTACTCCTTGGGCTGGTAGGCAGGGTTCACTCCAAAACCAGGCCACTGTCGCTAAGGGCCTGGGCAAGGCTAGATTAAAACTCCTCACTGGCTCAAACACAGGACGGTATGTAAGGTTTAGAAGGCCTGATTCTCCTCTCCCACGAGAGTAAATCCAGAACTATCCCCTTGGTGTCCATGGGCCTGAGTCTCTTCTCATTCATCCTGATGTAAAGCAAGGGTTACCCCAGTGAACTCAACAGGCTTGATTCTTCTCTCACTCATGCGGGGATGTCAATCAGGAGTAGCTCCATTGAAATGAATGGAATTACATTGGCATAGACCTAACAAGAGCATAGTGTCAGAGCCTAGAGGGTCTGTCTACACAGCAAAGAAAAACCCACGGCTGTCCTGTGCCAGTTGACTCAGGCTGCAGGGCTGTTTCATTGCTGTGTAGGCATCTGGGCTTGGGCCAGAGCCCCGGGTTCTGGGATCCTCCCACGCACCGGGTCCCACAGCTCAGGCTCCACCCCGAGACCGGAAGTCTAACAGCAGTGGAACAACCCCGCAGCCTGATCCCCGCGAGCCCAAGTCGGCTGGCATGGGCCAGCAGTGGGTGTCTAGTTCCCGTGCCGACATAGCCCCAGAGTAGGGGAAGATGTAACAAGGAGACCAGTAACTATTTTAATCTCCTGCTCTTCCTCTGCATTCAGAATGCTGACAATCCAGGGGCTGAAATGAGCGAGGGAGCCAGTTTGGCAAACCACACAGAGTGTGAGAGCAAGCAGCTCTGCGGCTCAGCAATCAGCTGTGCTTCCCATCCCTGTGCTACTGATTGTGAAAACAGGAACGTAATTAGTCTAAATAAGCACCAAAGCTTTAATAGCAGCCAGACCACCCAGAGGCCAAATAGCTGGTGTGTAGTAGGGAGAGCCCTGTTCACTGGTTTCTGTAACACTTGCTAATGAAGTGAGGTCGGGTGGCTGAGCAAACACCTTCAGTTAGCATCTCTTCAGGGAATGGTGTATGTTGTGGGAAGCCCCATGCCCTTACAAGCCAAGAACTTGCTCTCAGGATAGACAACACGGGCAGCAAACATCACGGCTTTTAATTTATTGCTGTCTGGAAAAGGATCCCTTTGCTGTCATGCCAATCAGCTCTGAGCCCCAAAACAACCATTCAACCTGCCATGACCAAAAATGCCCTCACCTGTCACACAGCCAGCTACTTGCTAACCAGGACTAAACACAACAAGTTTGCAAGTTCACCCGGACGCCTGGGTGACACAGTGCATTTGGAGCATGGAACACTGAACCATTTCCAAACTAAGGAACCAACGCTGCTCATTGCATCCTTCATTCCTTCATGCCCACCCATGCTATACTGTACCGCTCTAGCTAATTACAATGCACAGGAACACACTCAGCCAGCCTGCCAGGGGCACTAGCGGTGGCATGTCAGGGAGATCCATGCTTCCAGATAAGCATAGTTTCATTTCCTCAGTGGCAGCTAGACACTGACTATGGGAACTTTCTCATACCCATGTTCTAAACACTGCCAATTAGGCCTGTTGGCTTCAGGCAGAAGAGCAGGAACAGGAACACTGCAAGGAAATGTCATGTTTCAGAGATGACCAGACTTGGGTATTTACATCTCCAGAGTACTCACAGATTGTTGCTTTTTTCTTTTGGCCACAGAAGATGCATTGGATCCCACTTGGAGGCGAGGGGGAGAATGGAAGCTTGGAAATTATTGCTGATACTACTTCAAATTAAGGCAGCATGTCTGCTCAAGGTCCTTTGCCTTATACCCTGATTTCTAGAGGACGGGGCTCAGATAAGTTTGCATGTGTTTTGCATCAGCAAAGCTTTGGATTAACCATGTAAGGTTCTCCATCCAACTCTAGCCCTCATTTGTTTTTCACTGAGCACCTCCCTGTGTTTTCTCTTTATGGATTGTGCCCCTGTTTCAAAGGAACATCAAGAGGCTGAAAATATGGCATTTTAAATGGATATTTTTGCCAGGACGATGGACTTGTCTACACTTACCTCGGAGATGCGGAGGCAGTTGACTGGAGTTACGCAAACTACGCAACAAACTTGCGTAACTCCTGTCGACTTCTCTCCTTCTGTTCTGTGCGCCGTCTTCACTGCACTGCTCCGATGGGAACCACATTCCCTTCGATGCAGCGCTACGCCACTTGAGAAGTTGGTCTTAATACATCGATTTCTGGATTGAGTAGGTCTTCACTGACCGCTCAATCGATCCAGATAAGTCGATCTGACGGCGGTGAATTTGCCGCCGTCAGTGAAGACATAGCCAATGTACATTTTTTAAAGTGAATTAGGGCAAAGTACTTGATACCTAACCTGGGCTCTGAAACTATATGAGACAGATTCTCCTTTCAACTGCACTGAAGCTACCCCCTTGCAATGAAATGGAATGGCAGAGATTTAAGTGAGAGGAGAATGTCGCACTACAAATACAGTCCAGTTTTAAGGAGTTTAAAGAGCTAATTCTTCATGGTTAGATTTGCTTGAACAAGTTGCAGGGACTGGGATACAGAGTATCTGTAATTATAGTTTATAACAAAATATATGAGCAGGACCCACTGAGAAATGGCTTCAATCTGCACAAGTTCTTTCTAGCCATGCCTATCAAGCAAAACCTCATAAAATGGGAAGGAACGAAGAAAGTACTGGAGGAGAAAGGCAACTGGAAAAGAGAAATCTTGGGGGAAGAAAAAAACACACTCACAGGAGAGGAGTAGTTAGACCACAAGGGGCTGTTAAAGTTCCCCAGGGAACTTTTGGAGGATCTTTGAGATAAAATGAAGGGATAGGAAAGGAAGAGACACTAAATCAAAGAAACCCTAATAGAGAGATTTTGAAGTGATCTGCTCTTGGGGCTAAATTGTGCATTATTGAAGGTAAAGCTTTTGTTTACATTTGGCCTTACATTTGAAAGGACGTCAGCAGCTTTAATATTATGTACTAAATGATGGAAATAACCCCAGCAAGACAGGCCTGTGGGGAATTTCTATCACTTACTTGCATTGTTCCTTTGTTGGCCCCTGGGGCCTAATTTCTCCCTCAGGTCTCCCCATCCCATTCTACTGACTCCAAAGAAGTTGGACAAGTGTAATTAGGGGCAGAATTCGGCCTTAACTTTTGCTGCCAGGGAGCCCAGAATACTGTTGGCTTGGAAAGTCACCCCCCCCCCCCCCCAGATGTCCTTCCAGACAACAGTGAGTCTAGAGACGTCCAGTAAATTCCTGGGTAGTTGTTTGCTTGCTTTAACAATGGGCAGTGTTTTTCAGAAGCATTTTTTATAAATACTTATTTCTATGTATTGTGGGATGCAAAGCAAGAAACCGCTTTATAGAGCAGTCAGACAAAGGGCAAGCCGACAATCTGTGCCGGTCAGGAGGTTGCAGACATTAAAAAGAAATGGGATTTTATTTTGTCCTTAATGGAGGCCCTTGTCCCCTCCGGATCCACAGCTGAAGCCTTTTCTCCCTCAAAGATGTGCACTGTAGTGACCTTCTTTTGGCCCAGGGTAACTGGGTGGCATTCCCTCAGGAGTCCTTCAAAGCCACTCCCAGGTCATCCACGGGACAGGCAACATAGTAATGCAACACTCTTTCCCTCAGGAACTGCCCATGCTGTCTGTCTGTGTACCAGTCCCTACTAGACTAGACACTGAACCTGAGTTTTAGGTGCACAATCTTTGACTGTTAAATGTCAGGCCTGCAGGCTGCTTTGATAAAGGGTGCTGCAGGAAGTGGTGTTGATGATTCATTAGGCGGTGCTCTTCTTTCTTTGCCTGGGCATGGTGTCGTGGGACACTGCAGCTGATCAATGAATGCACAGCAGATAATTCATCTGATGAATGTACCCTTTTCCTGCTGACTAAATACACACAACAGATTTCTGTCTCCGCAGATGTGTTCACCTCAATATTACTGAATGTGCGCACTGCATATCAGCGTATTTGATGCACTTCTTTCTTGATTTATTTTAAACTCTGTGGACGGATTGTGAACTATTCTCAGCAAGTAGCCAATATCTATTATTTGAGCTGAGTTGCTTAGTTGTGATTGGTCTGGTAAGTCACATGGTATAGTTTCTGTTCCTTGACTGGATGAGCACACAAGGCCATTTGGTGCTAATACATGTGTACCAATTGAAAATCTGGTTTCTGAGAATCCTGCTGCATGCAAATTTGAAGTTGTCTTTCTGTGAACTTTCCTGCCAGTGACACATGTTTGCGTGAACATTTGTGGAAAGTGTCCGTGTTCAAGTGATCACTGATGGAATCTTTTCTTTCCATACTGTCCAGTTCTATAGGGGGTTGCTGTGCAGCTGGAGATACCTTTTTTTTTTGGGGGGGTGGGGGGTGGGGGGGGAAGGGGAGAGACATAAAACCAACGTTTTGGCCATTTGTGGTCACTAAAGACCTGTTTGCCTTCGGCATGACTGTTAACACCTACAGCTTCAATGGGATATGCTATTATTCTTTACTACCTTTTCTAAAATAAAGTGTAGTGGTGGTATGCACTGTTAAACAATTGCCACACTTCACCTCAGAGGTGGCTGTATTTTAGCGGGGACTGAAAAGATGATTATCATAAATGTAAAACCTGCAAAATGTCTTGGGATCTTTTGGGATGAAAGGTGCTGTGCAAATGCAAGCTCTTTTACTAGTCATCTTTTAAGAGCCTTGTGAGACCGACGCCTATGCCATGCAGTGTGTGAATCTGACACAGCGAACAGCAGTGGTGTGTGTGTCTCCTAAATGCTTCAGCTCTTTCTAACAACTGCGTGGAGATACGCCATCATCTGGTACTGGAATTAAAAGAGCTGAGTTTGCCCCTCCCTGTGTCTCCTTCAGTTTTTGGCCTTTACACCCAAAATGTGTTTTAAGGCTGTGACTTTTAAGTAGGTGGCAGATCGCACTGGAAGGATTTGGTATGTGAAATATTTTTATGCAGCTCTCTTTTCTCTCACCTTTCATTGTTTTTCCCTTTGGAATATTTCCTTTAACATTCCACTCCTAATGCTCTTCAAATGAGGGGACTGCATTTGAATAACTATGCCTAAAATCTGTTCTCCAGCCAAGGGCCCTTAGACCGGAAAACAACTAGCTTCCCCCATGGCTGAGTGTCTGCAGGGGCATTCAAACAGGTGTCTGTGAGCTGGTGGCTCTTCCTTTGAACTGCATGAAAGGCACTGCCTGCCTCAAACCACCTTTTTCCTCTGAAACTTTTGCATCATGCTATGTGCCTGGCTGCTAAACTATTATTTCCTCACTTTATGCCATAAATTTAATAAACTAGGCACTGACCATCTCACTTTTGATTTGAAGAGCCTAAGAACTGGTTGTTTTTCTCATTTCTTTTGTGTGTTTTGTTTGGTTTCTGGGTTCTTGTTGTTGTGTTTTAAAAATCTTTGAAAGCCGAGTGCCTGTATCTGGGGAAGCCACTTCATCGGATGGATTGGCCCTTGTGAACGATTCGGAAATATTTAGGATGGGGTTTTTAAAAAGCTCTCAGTATTGGCCAACTCTGCTTCCATTGAAGACAATGGTAAAACTCCCACTGAAGCCAACGGGAGCAGAGCCAGGCCAGTGCTCGGGCATTTGCAACCCCCTGGCCTTAATGTCCTGTACAGAATGAGTTTGGAGGTCTTAGTCCATTTCCTTGTGAAGAGATACCCCCCTCTCAAACCTGCTGTTATTGGGCTGTACCAGCAGAGAGGCCAATGATCGACTAGGCCCTGGAAACTGAACACCCGCTTACACCACAAGAGGTGGCCCCTTCAGTTAAAGATTGAGGCATATCAGCAAAGGTGTGTTGGGAAGCAGTTGCCCATGCTATCCTTGATCTTACCCAGGTCACCACCCAGGCAATACATGATTTGTGAATAAAGAGAGAACTTCCCTTGCCAGGGCTGCCCCTTTCACTGCACAATTCACACAATTCATTTTAATAGCAAAAATATACGAAATATTTGAAAAGAGGCACAATTAGGAAAATTAAGCACTACCCCTCCCCCTGCTGCTATCGAGAGGTAATATTAACCTATCACCAGTGATGGTTCACTTCCCTTTTCCAATGTGCCCTGGTGTACCAGAGACAGGCCATGGCACCGAATTGGAAGGTATGCCTGGATGAGCCAAAGGAAAGATGAAAAAGACCCTGATACTAAGGGCCAATTTAGAAAAGATTGTGCTTCCTGCAGAGATGTCCTCTTTGTCCTCCAGCTGTGGTCTACAGACTGCCTTTCCTTAGACAGGTATGACGGGCCTTTTGGAATACATGAAGTCTAGCATACTTTCATCTATCACTAAGTTACATCCCTTGTTAGTGTACGTTAGGGATCCTGGCTTCCTCAAGATTTTCAGCTTTCCGACCCAACCCCAAATCCCAAAGAAGAGGTTAAAAAGCTGTGCAAAATTCAGTATTTAAGCATAAACATGTGTGGCCAAATTCTGTGTCCTTCCCTTGGTCCCTGATGTCGGACCGCTTTTCTGATGACATAACAAACTAGTCTCAATGGTGGGTCAACATTTGTCTGCAAAGCAACCCAGGAACCATTGGTTTAGAACAAGAATGCAGGCAGTAATGCAGTAGCCGTATGTAACAACAAGTGCGGTAGGGGCCTTAGGCAGGCTATGATGGAAAACACACAGGCACATCAAAGGAGAATGAGAGCACCTTCAAATGAACCAGCAAAAATTAAACATTTTTGGTGGGACAATGCTCATTGCTCCTTGAAATGTTTGTGCACTTGAAGATCTCTCCACATCCTGGATCTCCAGGTGGACACCATGACAGGTGAATTCTGTCCAAGCCTGAGGCTGCACTGCTGGGAAGCTCTGGGTGGGAGAGGAGCAGGCAGACCTACCTTTTTGGTCTTGACCGTTGAGGCGCAGCAGTCCCCGCCATCGTAGTTGCAGAAGGCTCGGTTGTTGATGGCATCACAGTAGTTGTCCCCCTTGAAAGGCTGAAAAATAAACAACAAAAAGAGGCTGAGAATATGGATACGGATCTCAGTGAGGGGATGAAAGTGAGCTGGGCACAGAGGGGAGCCCCTGTGTGAACACAGTCTGTCACACTAGGAGTCCTCCATTGGTAGCGCCAGACACTTCTCTCCCCTTCTTCCAAAAAGGTGTGTGGGGGGAAAAGGCCAGGACCCCTTTGCTGCCACTTCTGTCCCTCAAACTGCCGCACTGGATGTAAAATGTAAATAGTGAGACCAACATTTTGAGAAGAGGCCACTGATTTGGGGTGCCTCTGGGAACCCTCAAAATTAAGGCATCTAAAATGTGTGGCCCCTTCTGAAAATTGTGGGCTGATTACCTATATGTAAATGTGTTGAACCTGGAAAAGGTGGCTCTTAACTGCAGGTTTGGCTTGGTCTGAGAAGGATAAATGATACAATTTATAAAACGGTATTTCTGTTCATGCACGATACAGGTCAAAGGTCATGGTATGTGTCAGTAGCAGGCACATATACCGTATTGGAGGGGGGAAAAGATGTGGTATGACCCAGCAACTCCTGTGTTCTAATTCTCACTCCAGCACAGCGTGTGACCTTGAACATGTTACTTTACTTCCCTATGCCTCAGATTTCACAACTGTAGAACTGAGATAATTATAATAATTCACAGAGGTGTTGTAAGGATTCATTAATTAATGTTCATAAATCACCTTGAAAAGGAAAAAGTGCTAATTATTTTCATGGCTGTATGGGCCTGAATAATAACACTTCTAAAGACAAGTCTCTCACTTCCACCTTTCTGACAGCAGACTGGGGTTTTGCAGGAATCTGGGTTCTAATTACATGTGTGATAACTTTTGGGCAGCAGGTGCAAGAATCTCTCAGAAAAGCCAGAGTCCTGCCTCCTGTGTGATCACTGAAGCCAGACAAGGCCCATTGGAGGTAAGGGAAAACCAGCTGGAAAAGATCCAGGAGTTGGATAAATGGATGTGGACACACACACCGTGAAAGGAAGAGACAAGCTCAACAACAAAGTAAGCAGAGATACTCTGTCACATAACCGGAGCCAGACACAAGATGGATGCAAGCTAGTGACCATGGACTACAATTTAATTTTTGCCAAAATCTTGGTGAATACCAGCTGGGTGCTGCTTGAATGCTACTCCTGTCAGTTTTTCCCTCTGGTTCTAATACAATGTGAAAATCCACTCTTTGATCTTACTGCCCTACTGCCTAATATCCAGAATTTCTGTGCTGAGCCCTCATCTGCTGACCAGAAAGCACAATCTCATGTCCCTCACATACCTCACTCTCACGGATCCATTGGGACAGATCCAGTTTTGTCAGTTTTATTTGGAAATACATGTTCTCTTTGTTCTGCACTCCTAAACGAAGCCATGAATCAGCCTTTCCTAGAAGCCATTTCTGGGGAATCAGCTGTGAAGCCGGCCGAGGTCTTCACATGGGGGTTTTATACAACTGCAATGCTAGATTTTTACTTATGCCTCAAAAACAATCCAGAGGGACTTTGGCAAGTTTTCCTCTTAAAAAGCTATGGCCATGCTCCTAAGTATTCTAAAAAGATATTGTGAAGCAGCTTAGACCCAGACTTTTATTACTGTTGCAAATTTCAGTATTCCTTTGCAGTGTTGGAAACCAAACACAACAACACTGAACCAGAGCAGGAAAATCAGGAAGTAAAATCGACTAATCTAGTTTCATCCTCCAGGATGAGTTACGTGCAAAGAGTGAACAAAAAGCATAACTGGTGGAAAGAAAATTAGCATTGTAGGGCTAGATGTCTACGTGGTATAAATTGGCTTCACACCATTAACTCTCATGGAGCTATACTGATTTACACCAGCACCAGCTTTGGTCCATAAAGCTTTTCTGGTTTAATTATTTAATATGCTAACAGTTACACAGGCAGGGATTTTTTTTAAAAAAAGATATGATTTTATTTTGACAAGGTCACTTTAAAAAAATGTCATATTTGGACAAATGTCATATTTGGCAACCTGTGTCACTCCGGGGGTCCATGGTGATGTTCTGCCCGGTGCTGGCCCTCATTCCTGAGTGAAACCCCCACCAGTAGGGTCATGATCTGGGTCTTTGACCTTGTGGAGACCGATGGCAGAAGCCTGGTCTAACACTGTCCTGACCCGGAGAGCATGGTCTTGACTCTGGGGACAGCCTGTGCACCGGTGAACAGTACCTCAAAGAAGGGGACTGTCGGGCAGATCTGTCCCTCGATATGATGCCCATTGGTGCCGGTGTTGAATCTCGGAGCAGTCTACTATCCTTCAGCGTCGGTGGCACGGACAATGCCAGGAGGTCTTTCATAGCCTGGAAAGCCTCCGGGGTTGATGGCACCACCAGGCGGTGAAGGCCTCTACTGTCGGTGGAGGGCCCGGTGCTGGGGTCAATGCTTGCAGTGGCAAGGGACCCCTCTGAGGCAAGGAGGATTGGCAGCCCAACCTGGGTCTCGCCTGGTCCCCTTTCACTTTTTCCACAGGGGAGCATCCCCATTCCATGCGAGTCTTCTTCTGCCTCTTCTTTGGTACTGGAGGTGGCAATCGGTGCCAAGATGAGGCAGAGGGTGCTGGCGGAGTGCTACACGCCGGGGCCATTGTGCTTGGTGCCGAGTCAGATCTACCAGGTTCCAACACTGGTCTAAGTGCTGATTCCATCAGGATGGCCTGAAGATGGATCTCTCGTTCGTTCTTAGTCCGAGGGCGAAAACTTGTACATATTTTGCACCTATCACTGACGTGCGCTTCTCCTAAACACTTTAAGCAACTTTGATGCGGGTCACTCCTTGGCATAGGCTTCTTACGCGAAGCGCAGGGTTTAAACACTAGGGAACGGGGCATGCCCCAACCCTGGGCTTCTAACAACTAACAACCGGAACCAACTAAACTAAAGTATTAACTATTAACTAACAACTAGAACAATGAAAGAACCAGTAGGTTTAGCGAGGGAACTTGCAAAGGCAAGAGGCGTTCCACCACCATCACCGGCAGCAAGAAGGAACTGAGAGGGAGGGGGAGCTAACGGCGCCTATATGAGGGCGCATATGTGCGCTGCTGCAGGGGGCCCTCGGGTTGGTTCCTAGGGGTACCACTGAGAGAAAAAGTTGTCCGGCACCAGTGCATGTGGCATGCACACACACCTACTTTGGGGATGGACATGAGCAAGCACTCCAAGAAGAAGGTTTCTATTGACACAGAGAGATCCTGGCCACTAGCAATGATGGGAAAGAGAAAGCAGAGCAAAGGCATGTCAGTAATAATGGCTTCTGGTAAATTATTACATCATTTCAAAGACTGCCTGAGTCAGAATGCTTCGTAAATGGCAGAGGAGTTAGTGCCCAATGGTTCATCAACACATGACAGGCATTTCTGAATGGTCCCTGGATGTTGTTTTAGCTCTCTCTAGAGAACAGGAGTGCCTAGCCAGCTTCTATGAATGTAATGCACAAAATAGCTTATGACATCCAAAGCACTGACAGTGGGATGCTTTTCATTAGGAAACATCTAGAGAGAAAACTATTACATTGTCAGGGAGCTATTACCCTCCTGGGTCTGGTTTCTACTTGCAAAAGAAAACAGATGGTTACGTATCTGTGATGGTTGTTCTTTGAGAGGGGATGCATTTTACATGGCTGTGTGCATCCCGCGCACTGGAGCCAGAGAATTTTGCATAGCAGGACCGGTAGGGGAGGCGCTCAGGCCTTGTAAGCATAGCTCCTCCCCTGGCTGTGTGTGGGTGAGACCAACCCAACCCCCTGAACATCAGAAGGGCAGACTCCAAAGCAGAGGGGATGGAGGGTGGGTCTGCAGCACATCTCGAAGAACTGCTGTTACAGGTAGGTACTTGTTTTTTCTTCTTCGAGTAGATGCAGCGTGGGTGACTCGCAAGCAGTACTTGCAGGAGATGGGGCTTTGAGTCCATTTAAAGAAGGACTGTAGGGCTGCCTTCCCGAAGTTTGCATCTGACCTGGACACAGCTGTAATGGCACGGTGGTTTGCAAAAGTAGGCAGAGGACCAAGTGGCTGCCCTGCAAACGTCTAGTCCAGTCATTTAGAAATGCCATCCATGTTGCCCGGGGTCTCACGGAATGAGCGCATACCCCTTGAGGAGTTATAGCCTGGGCTACTTCGTATGCTGTCATGAAACAGGAAGTTATCTGCCCGGAGACTGTGAAGAGACTGCATGACACCTCATTCAGTCTTCACACCAAACATACCAATGCGGTGAGGGACAGAAAGGTTTAGTTCTGTCCAGATAAAACACTGGCCATCACCTGACGTCCAAAGTGTGGAGATGCTGCTCTGCTAGGCTTGAATGTGGCTTAGGGAACACTGGTGTGTGTATATATATATATATATATATATATAAAACTGGGAAACCACCATAGATAAAAACTTAGGGTAGAACCACAGGGTCACTTTGTCTTTGGAAAACTGCATGTAACGAGGCTCTGCCATTAAAGCCTGCAACTTGCACAGTCTCCTTGCAGATGTTATTTCCACAAGGAAGGCAGTTTTCTGACACAGAAGGGAGAAAGAAGAAGTCGCCAGAGGTTTGGACGGAAGCCGCTAAAACAGTAGTAAGGTCCCGCAAAGGAACTGGCTTTTTAACTGGTAGGTGGAGACGAGTAACATCTCTCAAGAACCTCACTGCCTTGGGGTTTGAAAACACCACTTCCCACGGATAGGTGGATGAAATGCCAAAATCACTTCCAGGTGGACTCTCAATGATATAAGTGCAAGGCCAGAAGACCGAAGGTGTAACTGGTATTTCCAGTATGTCCTAGGTACTAGCCTGCACTGGTTCAACTCCGCAGACTAATGACCATACCAAGAACCATTTCCTCTTGGCCGAATTGACTGCCCTGATGGAGGGGTTCCTTCTGTTAAGCAAGACCTGCTGGACTGCCACTGAACATCATTCCTCCTCTTCATCTAACTAGGCACCATTCATGCTGTGAGGGGGGCGGGGCACTGGCTAAACCCAGAACCAGCGGGCCTCTTCCTGTGGGATCTGTGTCTTTCTGGAGTAGTCCCACTGTCTCACAGGAAGGGAGGACGGTCCGAAAAACGCTGAGAGTGGTGATGTTGTTGTGGCTGCTGACCACTAGAGTGGCATCTCCTTACAACTGGGCTATGTATTCCCATAGCACACAAAGTAGCTTGTGGGTCTTTAAAAGAGGGCAAGTTTTTGTTGGTCTTTTCTGAAAACAAAACACAGCCATCGAACAGTAAGTCCTCAATGATCTGCTGCACATTGGGTGCAATGCCCGAGTTCTGTAGCCACGAGGCCCTCCTCATGGTGACAGCTAATGCCACAATCCTGGCTGAGGCATCTGCCACGTCCAGAGTTGCCTGTAATGGTGCTTTGGCCACCAAACGACCTGGTGAAATGAACACCGTAAACTCTTCCCAGGAGGCTTCTGGCAACTTATCTGTGAACTCAGACATGGGCACCCAATTAACAAAGTCATATTTGGAGAGCAACTTCTGGCTCTCGCTGCACATCTGCAAGGAAGAGGATATATAAATCTTTCTCCCGATCAAATCCATCCTCTTGGACTCTCTGTCTTAGGGCACAGATTTATATCATCCCTGCCAAACCCTGTCATTTGCTGCAGTCACTACCAGGGAGTAAGGGGCTGGGTGGGAACAGAAACCCTCAAACCCATGAGTGGGGACGAAGTATAGTTTCTCTGAATGCTTTGCCATATGGGGCAAAGAAGCTGGGGTATTCCAGAGGGCCTTCGCAGGCTCCAGAAGAGCTTCATTTATTGGGTGGGCTACTCTCCCTGGACTTGATGGTTGGAGAATATCCAGGAGCTTATCCGTATTCTCCTGGAGGAATTCTGCCTGGATACCCAAGATAGCAGCCATATACCTCAGGAGATCCTGATATGCCTTCAAGTCCTCAGGTGCCAAGGAAAGGAAGAGTCCAGCATGGTAGAATCATCCAGGGAGGACAAGGAGGAGGTTTCCTGTTCTTGTATCACAGGATTCGGTTGGAAGAGTGAACAGACTCAGTGTTTATGGGAGCCACCACTGGGACTGGTGATCTTGCTCTGTGCCGAGTCAAAGAGTGGGACCTCAGGGACCAAGGAGCATCTCAGGGATTCCAAGTAGGCCACAGTGAATACAGAAAAGGCATTGGTGGTCAGTAGGCCCCAGGCTAAGAGCCTTTATTCTAACTGTGGGACAGATGCCAGTCTCGGTACCGACAGTGATCTTATGGTGAGGTGACCTGTCCAGTGAGGAGTTGGGAGAATGATCCTGCCCTGGATCTTGAAGAATCCCCGAGATTCTGTGGTGACAATGAGGGAGCCAACCCCGATGGGGCAAACAATTGGTCAGATTAGTACGAAGCCCAATAAGCAGGCAGTATGGGTGCCAAAGAGGAGTGAGTCATTCGCCCCAGCGGTACCAAATAAGAGACACTCCCACCCAGTACTGGGGGAGGCGTTGGCACCAAGACTTGTACCGAACTTGATGATGGGATCTGCTGCCATGCCAATGATGGTGCTGAAGGATATCCCAATGTTAACAGGTACTTCTGTGCCGGGTCTGGCCTCGACTTCCCAGTTAAAAAGGTGCTAGAGGAAGGCTCAGGCAGCAAAGATGTTCTTAAGGTTAATGCACTGGAGTGGAACTCAGGCAGCCTGGCTTCAAATCCCAGCTCTTCTACAGACTCTCTGTGACCCTGGGCGAGTCATTTAGGCCCTTAGCCTCAAAGGTATTTATATCCCTGACTTCCACTGAAAGCACTGGAAATTAGAAGCCTTAAACACTTTCGAGGATCTGAGCCTGAAGCCCTCTGTGCTTTTAGAGTATCCATCTGTGAAATGGGGATGATGCTTCACTACCTCACAAAGGGCTGGGAAGATGAGTTTGTGGAGTGTTCAGACAACCAAGTCAGCACCAAGACACCTGGAGAGGTGCCAAATGCTGCATTTACACAAAACATGTAAAGATTTCTAAAAGAGTTAAAGGAATGCAGCCAATAGACACTTCCTACTTCATGATAATCATTAATTGCTAATGACACATGAGACTAAAAAGCCAGAATCATCACTTAAAACAGATACAAGTTCTGCTCTATATTAGGGGTTGGATTTTGGTCTGGCCTGTGGGGGGGAGGGAGAAGGTGCGTGGTGCCCTTTACTGCTCTGTGCTTGCTATCCATGACCAAGGGTAGCAGTAGTGGAGAGAACAGCTTCTGTGGGGCTGCTGTGTACCACCCGCCCTGTTCATGGTGATGGGCAGTGAGTGTGAAGGGGCAGGGAATGGGTGAAGCCTTGGTCTCTGCCCCCTACAAGGTGCCAACCAGTGCAACTATACCAATATGCCAAGGAAATTATGCTGGGATGATGCAAGGGGGAACCAGAAAGGAAATTATGATGCTGAGTTGAAATCTGGTTCCCTTTCTGTTTCTGGAGAAGCATGAAGCTGTGTTGCCCTATACATGGGACTTTTGGCAAAGCCAAAAATAATCATCCCCCCAGGCCCATTTCATTCACTCTGGACAATGGGAAACAAAATGGGTCAGTTTATTCTTTAGCTTTTAGTGAGTTTCACTTCCTGGTTCCGTGCATTAGCTAATGCTACTGTTCTTTGCATTGCTGGGACTTTTTTTTTTTTTTTTTCTATTTTCATGTCCAGTGCAGGAAACTATTTTTTTTAAATTAACATTTTGGGCCTGAAATGGACTGATTCCTGTCCCTTCAACAAAACATTGTTGAACTTTTCAAAGAAGTTCTAGAGGTTCCATGAAAACTCAGATCTTTTCTGGCTCCTGGTGTCCTTTAAAATCTAGTTTGGGATCAGTTTAGTCCAGAGTATGGGTTCTGCTGAGAGCTCCATCTAGTTCAGATGTGCCTTGCTTTTTTTGTTACAAGCGCTTCCTAGAAGGGGCTATTATCTCTTTCTCCCCGTCTGTCTGTGTGTGAAAGGACGTAACATAGATTTTTTTTAAGGTGCGTTCCTTTGCCCACTGGCTCTTGATTTATGTATGGGACTACTGTGAGATCTGCTTGCAGCCTTGGTGGTTTTTCTTACACTAGTTAGCAGAGGATGAAGGAGGAAGAGCAGATTTCCCAAGAGGCCAAATTCACCATGATTGAAATTCACCCCTGTGCAGAGGGCCAAGCAGAAGACTTAGGCACTACTCAAATCCGCACCATTCCTGGGAACATTCAACTCTGCAAGAAGCTTCTCACCAAGTGAGTCAGGATCAAACAGTCGGGATTATCTTTTGTTCTGAAGCATTTTTTTTTTTTTTTTTTGCTATGAAGAGCACAGGCAAGTGCTGGAGCTGGAGAGAAGGGAGAGTTGGAGAGAAGGGCTCCTGGACCCCATTTCAAGGGATGGAGACCCTGCTTCCATTGGTGCTATGCTGAAGGGATGTCTTTTGCAGGATGAGGCTAGCTGCTCTGTCTTTCTACACTGTAAGTGACTCAAAGCATTCCCCTTTAATGCCGTCACCTAGAGCCTCAACTGGTGTAAATTGGTGCAGTCTCATTAAGTTCACAGCTGCTAAGGATCCGGCCATTCCTCTCATTATCCAGAATCGTGTATCAGGAAAAGGAGGTTAAATCATTCTACATGACCTAGAGGTCAATCAGGTGAAGTTCTCCCTGAGACAATAGGTGCTGATTCAGAAGAGGGATTGAATTCTGCTTTTGCACTGTCCACAAAACCTGCCGCCTCTGCAGTCTTTTAGAGAGAAGGAAAAAAAAAGAAACACTTTCACCAAATCCATAATAAAAACCAAGGGAAGCACAAGCTGCAGCGGGGTAACTCTAACCTTTTCCAAAATGCTAGGGTGCTCCCGCGGGAGGCTGTTTCCTTGCCCTGACGATGCTCGCTTCGCCGAAGCAATGATTCCTTCGTGCATGTCTTTCTGTGCTGACGAAGGGAAAATGAAGGATGGTGTCTGCTAGGTGGGAACTTGGAAGATGCCCTCAAACGGCAATGGTTGAAAAATGGGGAGGAGGGGGCAAAAACAGAGCAAAAAGCTGTCGTTGGCAACTCTTTGTGGTCAGGAGATGGGGCTTCTAGTGCAATGGCGATGAAAGTAAGAGGTAACGGTGAAGATGCAGGTCCCTGGAACAACCTGGTTCCATGGTAATTAAAAACAAAGAAGGTCAGATCCTCAGCTGGTGAATAAGGCTATTTGGAGTACTAGGCCTATTTACACCAGCTAAGGGTCTGGCCCATAGTTTTAATTTGAAACAAGTGCTTTGGCTCAGTTAATTGGGCTTGTAAGATGTTTAAGTGACGAATAAGGAAGTTTAGCAGAGAGATTTGAATTCATGATGTACATGCTCCCATTCTGATGAAATATACAGGCTCTGCAGCTCTCGCATCTCACTCCCACTGTGCAAAATGGCCATTTACACATTAGGCATATTTCCCCTAGTTTTGATCTGCACTGGATTCCCTGCCCCTGATTTTCACTTGCGTTTGAACTGAAAATCTCAGTGTGAAAAACTCAGTCAAAACGGCCAAGTTTCAGATGCTATCATGTCAAAATGGTGCAAAACTCTTACTTTCACTCGCTTCAGTGTAAAGCCTTAAACTGCCTCGATTGACTCAAAAATGGGCCGAGATTCACTGAGGAGCTTGGTCAACCCTTGAGCTTATTAGGGAAGAGGACTGAGTGTGTGATGAAACCAGGAGAGTTTCATATGCTTTTCAGGTTCATTGGAAACACATTCCATGGCCCTAGACCTGACTGGATGCTTATTCAGACAGAATGGGTAGGAGTTGCTAAAAATGCCTTGATTTTAACTGCTTGCTGGGTGGGGAGAGGTCTTGATGCACAAGTCCTTTATAAGGGACATGATTTCAGTGCCTAGAAAACATGTCTGACAGGGTTCATCAACAGAATTTCCTTTAGGATGCAAAACTCTGGCTTGAAGGAGTCACTTTGTGAGTTTTTACTATCAGTGGCCATTTTTCCTGTTGTGGTCAGTGTCAGAGGGAGGGCAATGTGTGTGTCAGGTTTTTTAACAGCTCAGAAAATAATTCAGGCTGGGAATTTCAATGAAGCGTAAAGGTGTTAGGCCCCCAATTCCTATTGTATTTCAATGGCATTGGGTGCCGAACTCTTTTAAGCCCCTTTGAAACATCCCAGTCTCCGTATTTTAAAAGTCCCCCTCTCCAGTCCTTCTTCCTCCAGCCATTTCCCAGTCATTTCTGCTCCAATTCCACATCTGGGACCTCCTCGCTCCCCTTCTGTCTGTATTCTTCCTAATGTTTCTCTCTTCTTCAACGTTCAGGGAGAGAGGGTGTCCTGGCCCCTCAGAGAGGTTAATTTCTTGTAAGACAGAGCAATCTTTATCCCCTTCAAAATGGGAGGCCTTTGTGACTATCCAGTGATGAAATCAGGTCTATTTAGTAGCAAAGAGCTGTCTAACAGATAATGTAAGGCTCGTCCAATCATCAGCTGTCATTGAGCACTGCTCTGCACTAGAAAAATGACCCTTTCTTGCCAATAGGTGTCAGAACTGGTGCAGCTGAACACCATTAAATGCAAGTAAAGACAAGACCAACCCGGGTTTGGCCATTTTTCAGAAACAGAGGTTTAAAACCGATTTAGCTGCACTCATTGTTACCATCAGCCCTAGGAAACCAGAGTGGATGGACTTAGTTAATTAACTCGAATGCTCACGTCGCAGCCTCTGATGCAGTGAATCAGCGCAGGGTGCGGATACCACTTGAGTCCTGCTGTGCAGACAACGCTCTGGAGAAGGAGAGAGAAAGAAACGGGCTAAGACAAAGAAATCAGTGTGCAGAAAGCTAATGTGCTGGCATATACTGCCGCCCCCACTCCTCTGCACTCTCCCAGTGTAGTTCAGTTCCTAGCACCTCTTGTATTTTCGGAACCTGGCAGCCCTCCAAGTATTTACACGAAGTGTTGGACTTGACACTTGCAATAACAGAATGTTTGGGATTAAAATAATATTTAAGGTACTCCTGCAACCTCATGTTCAATATTTCACTCATGGTGGAGGGATGCGGCAAGGAAAGGCAAAGGCGTCATCCACAGTCTAGCTCTGGGAAGTGGGGAGAGACATTTAGGAATGACTTCAGAAGACTTCTTTGCTGCTACCAGGCACCACCTTCTATAGCTGGCTATCCGCCCCATGCTACACGAGGCGATGGCTGGGGTGAGCGTTGGGAGGTGGGGAACTGTGGTAACTCTTATGGAAAAAAAGGCTTTTGGAATTTAGTAGAAAGTGGAAACTTTTCGATGTCTTTTGCACCATCATATAGATTTTAAATAGCATTGTATCCCCATGGGGCCACTCAAAACATAAAAAAGGCTATCGTCCGCTATTACATTTAAAGTAATTTCAATAGTACCCTATTGATCTCAGCCTCATTAAATATTATATGGCTTTTCCATGAGGGTAAGCTGGGAAGGACTAGTCATGGGCAAAACACAGATATTTCAAAAGCTTCTTCAAACCCCATAGGTCTGCAGAAGGAAGCTGGAGAGCTCATGCAAGCAGGTCTATTTCTCACCTCAGGTCCCCAGTCGTCACAGAGGCATTGTCTTCATTAGGACAAAAGATACATTCTTATCTCATGTTAGCTAACATGTAGTAATTAACATGGGGGTAAAATCCTAGTGAAGACAAGGCAGCGTGTAGTTTTAACATGAGGCTCGCCTCTAGTCTTTACCTTGACCTGCTAATTTGTGTGAAAACTACAAACTGCCTTGTCTTCACTTGGGTTTTATCTCATGTTAGTTACCACATCTCAGCTATCATGAGATAGCCATTTTTTTTTCCTAGTGTAGACACACCCAGTGTGGTAATAGTACCCACAAACATGGAGGCTAAAGGAAAAAAAAGTTTAATACAAACCCTTTCAAATATCAAGGAAGGGTTGATGGTTTGGATAGTCTTTGGTTGGAGACGGGGGGAGGGAAAATCCAGAGGATCCAAAGAGAATTATTGTTTTATCTAAACCAGTTTTCCCCTACCTAAGAAAGACCCCATCGGAAGTGAACGTAGTAAGGAGTGTGGCATGGACTGCATGACTACTATCTCTCTGCTGCCTTCTGCTTCCCACCCTCCCGGACCATCCATCAATCACAACACTCATTTCAGAAGGCCGGTTTCCTTTACAGAGGAGGGAACAATCGTATTAAGATAATAACGATGACACAATGGCTGGTTTTGTGAGGCGCGCCAAGGGGCATTCGCCAAACAGCAGGAGTTGAAGTAGAAGCTTAGGAAAGAAAGGAATGAACATTTTGGAGGGCCTCTGGCATGAGCCATCCCTTCCCCTATTTATCTGAGGGCTAATTTAATCCATCTGCAGGGGAACCTCGGCATGTTTTTACAGTTTCTGTCATTTGAGGCTTACCTGACGTGTGCTAGAAAAAAGGGACTTTTATACTATCAGCACAGGGCTGTTTATCTTTCCGACACTCTCGGATTTTCCACTATTAGTCAGGCCTGGCCTGCCCCACCTGTCTCACAACAGGGTCCGTCTATGTTAGAGGGGAAAAGGTCGGGGGAAGTTGGTGGGAGAGGAGAGGGAAGCCAATGTTGTTTATCCCGTCAGCGAGGGAGACCGCAAGGCGCAGGGGCCCTGCAGTGTCAAGTTTGTTCCCAATGAGCTCTTGACAGACATCTGGAAATTTCAAGGCCGCCACAAATGGTAAGACATTTTTTCCCTTCTATTTACTTCACGTCAGGGCAAAAGAGAGAAAACCTTTTTTAGGTTGCAAAACAAACAAGGCTGGTCAATAGATGGGCATTGGGGAGAGGCAAGGACTGGAAACCCAGGGCTAAACTGAAGGAGAACTGGAGAAAAACACAGGCCTTCCCCTTCCCCATACCCAGAGCCATCCAAATAATCACAAGAAAAACGACTGCATTTCCAAAGAGCTTCCCCTGCTCCCCGGGGCACCAACAATAAAAAAAAACAAAACATTTGCTGCCAATGTAGGTGAGTGCGTATGTGAATTTGGAGCTGAAGAAAGGGACAGGCCTGACATGCCTAGAAAGGGAAGAGCTGTGTTTATCCACAGAAGAGCTCAAGCACTTGCAGCAGCAGAAGGGAAACACTCAATCCCCATGTTGTGTTGATCTACACCAGTCCTGACTGGGAGAGTCGTCTCCACGGCCCCTTGAGTCCTGTGCCTCTCTGCTGAGGCTGATGATGCATACAACCTGAGCACTGTCTAAGAGCACCAGCCTAGCCCACATGATCACACTGAACAGTCACCTAATGGATCCAACTGCCTGGGCTGGATTCACACTAATTGCTTAGAGTGACAGACTCTATCTACCATTACAAACCGTCCTAGCAACAAGTCAACTGAAAGGAAGAACTAAAACACTGTCAGTGGTAGGACAACGGATGGTTTCCAGAAAACACCTCTGGGAAAATGGAGCTGGGGCTGAGGTGGATGTCCAGGGTGGACAAACTCCACCTATTGGCCCCGTCACAGCACAAGGCTGTTGTCCATCTATAGTTTCTCAAACTTTGTGAAACTGAGGTTGACATGAACAATTTGCCAGGGACATCTAATTGCATAAAAATATAGGGAACGCTTAAAATCCCAAATCAACGCACGTTGCCCTAACATTTGTTTACGGTGCTTCAGTGGGTGAATAGCAACACTAGTAAAGACTTAGCAGAGGCCACCACTCAAGTGGACAGACAAGACTTGGCTGCATAAGGGAAGTGGCCTTCTCCATGTTAGCGAGGGAGTGCCCCAGAGATCAGCGTGTGGGCAAGCAGGAGACTGCACCCAGATCTTGCATCGGGGTGTAGTGGGGTGCCTGTGCAAAGGCTATCTGCACCTCCCACAACCCTCTTTGCACACCTGCACAGTCCAGACTCACTCAGAAACCAGCTGGTGGAGTAGCACGTACAAAGCTGCTACTTCCCTAAAGCACAGCCCACCTGTGACCCGGGTTGGTTCCAGGTCATTTCCAGATGCTATTTAAGGTGGTGCGTTCAATAACTGGGAACCTTACATGGGTTCAGTCCTGGTTACTTCACAGACCAGCTCGCTCCCACTGTGACACCTTGGCAGATAAGATCATCGGAGCTGCTCCTGCTAACACCTGACACTGCTAATATGCGGGAGGCTGGGAGCAGAAACCTCTCAGAGAAAGGCTCTCAACTACGGACTTAGCTTTTCTTGCTGGTTTGCCAAAGCCTGAATTCACAGTGCAAGGCTGGTTTGTCCCCCTCAAAGCTTTTCCTCAGGGTTGAGGGAGGGCAGAGGAATGACTTGATGGGAGAGGATGGTGGGAGAGTTCTGTCTGTATGGAAACACGGGAGGTTTTGATTTGCGGCCATTGGTCCGAATGGTTGTGGTTCTAATGCATGCACGAGCACCCACAGCACTGCATGGGCCAACTGAAGTAAATAAACACACAAACTCCGAGTAGAGGAGGAATGGGAGATGCTCCACTATTAAGGGAACCATCCCTGGAGCCTGGTTTGTCTGATTAAGGCTCAACCCCCTCAGTGCAAACGGAGACAAAACAGGATTTACAAGGCTGACAAAAGGCATCGTAAAAGGTGGATGGTAGGATCACGTATAACACTTGCTAGGCAGAGAAAGGAGCCTTCTATGTTTGCTTTGGTCTGTTCTCCGCCCCGTCAACACCATTGGGTCACATCTGCAACCTGATAGCTGTGTACCCATCCGTTCTGAAGGGACAGGAGGCTGGGATAGGATCTCACAAGAGTTAAGAGACAGGCAACAACGAAAATGAAGCTGTTAGGCAAGACCTAAAGCAACTAGCCACAGCACTTCTCTCCCCATTGTGGTGACTATACAATGACCTCAACCTTCCAAGGGGCTGGAAAGGGGACAAGGTCCCCCCGGAGATGTCTGTCAAAGGCTCTTCTCAACCGAGACTGGTTGGAGAGTCAATGAAGGCTATATACAGGGACTGACACCCACTGATTGCAACCAACACTGATTCCGAGGCACTAAGTGAATATGACAATCAGCTACAGGTTTAATGTCTTAATGATGATGGCATCAACGGTTGCTGGGGGAAAAGAGACTGAACCCCAGTCCGAGTTCTCAGAGGCAGTGTCGCCTTGCAGCTACAGAATGGGACTGGGGACTGGAGTTCCCGGGCTCTTTCCCCAGCTCTGTCATTCAGTTGCCATGTGACAATGAGCAAGTCACTTCACTGCTCCGTGCCTCGGTTTCTCCACCGGCTGAGTAAGATGAGGCTGACACTTACTCATGGGAGGCAGGAGAGGAGAAGTTCTGATGCTTCATTAATTAGGACTAGATTCTGGCTGCTCATGTGTGCGTGTATGTCAGGTAGGAGAAGGCACGAGAAGACTTTCCCCAGCCAGTTCAGGGAAACCAACATCCTGGAGGCTGCCCCACCTGAATGCAAGGTAAGGGCGAGTGCGTTATGGCCATCAGTACTATAGTGTCCAAATGAGTGTGTCAGGACCATGACCACAATCCGCTTGGGCACTCACTAGCAGCTGGTGGACAGTGCTGGGGACACACTGAACCCTTTCATAGGCTATGGCAGTTGCCATGTCTAAGCGTGTTCTTCCAGCAACCATTTTGCTTGCTCCCATCCTGTGTCTCTGAACACACAGAAGAGCTGACCCTCCACGCCTCCCCTTCAATGCCGCTGTCACTTTAAAAGCCACGCACACATTCTTTGGCATCTGCCCGTGTGACTTGTCTTATCTGTGTCTGTCTTCTAGACAGCAAGCTCCTTGGAGAGGGGCTGTCTTGATCTGAGTCTCGTAGAGCATCATTGGTGATTAACAAATAACACATAATAACATAGCTCTTAATGATGGTAAAGTCCTTTGAAATCCTCAGCTGGAGGTTGATATGTCCATGCAAAATGCCAGGCACTGCCTTTATTCATCCTCCTTGAAAATAATGGGCTGGCAGGCTGTCACTAAGGGAAATATTTGGCCTCATGCATTATTATCATTATAACAGCTTTCAGGAGAACCTGCCACTTGGGCTTCCTGGAATATAACCAGGTCCCCCTTCCTCTTTCTGGAGTCTCCCTGGCTTCTCCAGCACAGACTGTACATTCATCTCATTCTCACATTCACCTCTGGAACTCTGTACATTCATAATTTGCCCTAGTGAGAAGAACCCATGCCCTGGGCTGCAGAAGAAGGCAAAAAAAAAAAAAAAACCCTAAAAGCCAAACCCAAAGTTCCTGAAAATCTTCAACCCTAGGCTCCACTCTCAGAGGCTGTGTTGTCTTGCAGTTTCCCTCAGCTGGGGGAAAACTCCTTCCCCACCCCGAACCAGTGATCAGTAAGAGCGTGAGAGCAAGGCATAACCACTCAGAGTACCAACACACCCCAGCTGGTATCCCGTCTCTAACTCCGGCAGGTCTCTGATGTTTCAGAGGAAGACGAACCCCCACCCCCCCAAGATTATAACTGTGCGGATGTGGAGGGGGGAGAATTCTTTCCTGATCCCTGCAGAGGACAGGCTGATGCCTTAAACATGAACTTAGGTTACAGTCATTATCATTGCACAAAGGCACATAGATTAGGAGCATATTGGGCAATCCCATTCCCCCATGGCCCATGAACAAAGGGGATGTACTGGGGGATTCATAGATTCACAGATTCCAAGGCCAGATGGATCACCATGACCATCGAGCCCGACCCCCTGCACTCACAGGCTGCAGAACTTCATATCAAATCTTTTATTAGGGTATAGCTACACTGCACACTAACTCTGGGTCTCTGGGACCCGGGCTTGTGGACTTGGTGTTTCCAAGCCCGTGCTTGAGCATCCACGCAGCATTGTAAACCTCAGCTTACAACTGCTAGACCCGGATCTCACAGCTATGCTGCCATGTCCATACTGCACTGTGCAGACCTTCAGACTCACGTCTGCAGCTTGACCTGTGTCCACATTGCAAAATGACAGGGCTGGATCTGAGTCACAGCAGCACTCGGGCTCTGACTCACCCATAGCAGGGTCCTAGGACTCGGGTCCTGAGTGCTTGCTGACCTGAGTCAGACTCATTCGTGTGCAGAGGGAAGAGGGGCTTGGGCTCCAAGCTAAGTCAGGGCCCAGCCTCAGTTTGCAGTGCAGACACATCCTTAAAGACTCCAAGGGACTGTCTGTCTGCAGCCTCCCGCGGTAAATGATTCCAGTGTTTCATAGTAGGTGGGGTTTGGAGAGAGGAATGAGTATGTCACGTTCTTTTCTATTTTTTTCCCTTCAAATTTTGGAACCAGTCAGAAATGATCAAGCTCCGGTCACAAACTGGCCCGAGGCCTAGCACTAACACTGCTTGCTTGCAAAAGTTAACCCTTTCTGAGCTGCGGGCCTTACTGAATTATGCAGAAACTGACACTGAGAGATAAGACTGGAAAGATATTTTGTAAGAGCAATCTCCTAGTTGATCCAACCAGAACCTGCTCCAGAGAGATGCTCCATCCTCTCCATTTCCAAAGAGGTGCGTTTATTGAGGCTTCGGCGTGGATTAATTTTCACTTGCTTCCTGCGAGGTTCTGCCTCCCTTGTAACATTGTTTTAGAAGCCCAACCCTTCAATCTGCTGTTTACAAACAATCCATTCTGGGAGGGGTCGAACCCCCAACTGTTCACAAGCTAAACCTCTTGTAAGAGCATTGCTGAAGGGGCAAATGGACCCAGGTTTTCCACTGTACTCCTGGAAACCATCAATCCCCCGCTACACCTCACTCCTGTTCTCTCCCTTTACTACCATTCCCCCCCCCTTGCTTCCTAATGAGCCCCCCAGAGACCCTTGAGTATCCACGCTGCATTGTAAACCTGGGCTTACAATTGCCCATTACAGTTCCCTCTGAGTCCCGGCATCAATAAATGAGAGCAGCACAGCAGAGATCGGGAGGGAAGCTGGGGTTTTATTTCACCATGAATTACAAAACCTCTTTGAACTCTAGCTCTCAGGACAGAGCCAGTGAAAAGTAGCCTTTAACACAGAGATAAGGTTTTAACAGACACGTATTTCACACCAGCAACATGGCAAAGCCTAGGCCGGGGCAGTACTATAATCAGAGAGTATGGAGTGAATGAGGAGCTCAGAGGGACACAGTCTGATTGTTATATCCTCCAGCCACCTCCCAGGAGTGTCTCTATTTCTCAGTATGCCCCTGTGTGTGCAATACAGAAGCACAACACGGCCAGGATTTTCAGAAGGGCTCAGCACCCACACTCAGGGCACGTAAATAAGTGGACAGCCTGTCAAATATGCTCAGCATATGGGGTGTCTGGTGGGAGCTTAGCCCTTTGGAATATCTGGCCCTGGATATGTAAAATGTGGGGCCCAATTTCCCACAGAGCTCAGGGCCTGATTTATAAGAGGTCAGCACCCACAAGTGGGGATTTTCCAAGTTAGGCATGAAAAAAGGGCCACGTTTTCAAAAATGCTCTGCACCCAGCATGCACCCGATGTGCTCAGGGCTTTTGAAATTCTGGCACACAGTGTGCATTTCTGTGCTGATACGACTGCACTGCCAAGTGTAAGAGAGGGTGTGTATATAAGTGACTACTGATGTGTGCTTTTACGCAGGAGCTTATATTTATGTGTGTATGTAGAGCATGAGTGTGTTTCTGTCTGAATGTGTGAGCTTGTTTGTCTAAGCTACACACATGTATATATGTGTTTGTGTTTCCAAAGGTGTATGTGTGTAAACAAGCACTATTCGTGCAGGTGTGTTTATGGGCGACTGTAAGTATGCATTTGTGTACATCTGTGAGTGTTTATTTGTGTGTGCGCATCTGCAGGTATGTGCATATAAGCAGGCAAACCAATGTCCATCTGTGTGTGTTTTCATAGGTGCATATAAGTGTGTGTGCATGATATGAGCATTTGTACTGTGTGTGTGCGTTTGCAAAGTGCAGAAGGAGAGAGCAGTGACCTCTGAAACGGACGCTGTGCTGAGCAGACAGACATCGGTTGTCACATGAGGATGTAGGAGAATCAGTTGCTTCAGCCAGTTTGGGAAATTATATACTCACCGTATCAGGTTCTTCTGCTGTCCGAGAGCAGCCAGGGGAACACTGGCAGATCCCCACCACCCAATGTGCACAGAAAACTGAAGAGTAGTAAGAATTTAAACCTTCCCTGTGCTCTTTCTCTTGTTCCCCACAGTGCTATGTAAGTGCACTGCCTGCTCCGCCCACCAGGCAGGTGCAAGGGTGAAAATCCCACCAGATCAGAACTGTGAGGAGCCGTATGGATCTGAGGGCAAGGATTTGGTCCATTTAACTCAAGGTGCAAATGCCTTGCTGATGTTGCACTGGGAGACCGCAGAGTTTAACAGGCACTGCTAGGGCCAAGTAAAGGGGCTGCAGGATAAACAAGAATCAGGCTTGGAGTCCCCCACTGACCACAACCTTGTTCCAAGGATGGAAGATGTCTCACCACACAGATGGGTACGTCATATTGCCACTCGTAGGACAATGTTATCCCCTGCATCCCTAATCTCTGATCTGTGGGTCAAGCTCCATGTTCGCCGACTTTGTAGGAACATGGATGTCTGGGGACCTGGGGAGGGGTATTTAGTAACATCAACTGCCACTGACCTTCACTCTCTGAGGGTTCATCCAGTGCTGGATGTCTCGTACGGTCTCATTCACACGCAGCAGGATCGGCTCGTTGAGATCCGGACAGGCGGTGGTGCATTCGGCTCCTTCACGGCGCATGCAGAGGAGAAGGAAGAGAGCAAACAGCGTCACTCTCCCACAATCACTTCCGTTACCTGAACAGCACCCATCTCCCCACGGCGCCGAACAATTGCTACAGCCAGCCGTAATGGAACTCTTTACCAGCCTCCTGGGATTTACATTGCAAGGGGTTGCTGAGCACACCCCACAGCTTGTGATTTGAGGGGGATATACACAAGGGCTTGCTTCTTAAGGTGACCAAGAGATTACGGTATCTAGATATCACTGTGACTACTAATCCCTGGGTCGATGGGGGATTCATTCATTTCCTGCAGCAATCACTGAGAGGCAGAGACATTGAAGGTTGTCCCATTTCAAGAGCTCTTTCTGCAGATGTGAAGCAAGTGAGCAGAGGCCATGAAACTCCTCTCACCTATGACACGGACAAAGAGCCACCGGGCTGATTGTCTAAAATTAGAAGACCCTCAAATAATGGAAAGCAAGTCTAATGATGTTGTAGGCAGGTTATCACCTGAGCCCCATACTACACAAGAAGAAAGAGAAGAGGTAATGATCAATTTGTTCACGTGGAAACTGGTATTTTCTCTGATTAACTGCCATGCCCTGTGGGAATCCTATCCTTTCCTTATTAAAACACACTGCGATGCTCTGCAGTAATGTGGTGACACAACCATAAACCCGAGCAAATCAGGGTTGAATGGGGCAGCTGCTGCAAACATATCATTAGGAATCCCGCACTCCAGTCAGTGTGAGAGGAAGTTAATCTGTGGAGCCGTTTGGATGGCTGTACCTTTGGCTCAAAAGTCACCACAGCCTCGAGGAGCAAATTAGATGTTTGTGGAGAAAAGGAAAAGTGTTAGGGTCAGACTGACCGGGGGTGGGTACTTCCCTCCTCCCCCAACCACCTCTGTCTTTTTTCTTTTGTTCACATGCAGGAGCCAGTTGGAACAAAGCAGGAGCCAGTCAGTTTAATTAGGGAGGATTTGCCGAGAGGTTTGTTTCCGTTTTACTTCCCCCATGTGAGCAGTAGGGACTCCACTGGCTTTATTGGATATCTCCCCATTAGCACCAGGTTTGCACAGGCCCATTCTAAGTGAGTGGAAGGAAAAGATCTTCTTTTGGGGGGCCATCCAGCTGGCTTCCAAAATACATGGCCTGATCCTGAGACGTTCTGATATGAGACACTCACAACGTGTGTGTCGTTTCTCCAGCTATTGGGTGGCCCACTAGAGGATAACAGCCTTCAGATGCTACCCCGACAGAGTTACTCCTTTAGCTGAAGTGGTAGAGGGACATGCTCAAGGTCCCAGGTTCAATCTATGCTGTGAACCAGTACACTGTGCTCCTTTGATTCATGCTGAAGCGTTTCTGAGGGTAAGGGGCCCTCTCACGATTGGGCCCCATGGATCTGTCTTCTGAACAAGGCTAATGTAAGCTAAATTAAGAAGCCTCCATTGGAATGGAGGTGAAAAGGGCAGGGAATGCACAACTGAGGGCTGAAAACCCTCCTTTCCTCCAGCACAGAGAGATGTGCCCTGGAAACAGGGAATCAGTATTCCTTCCCTGAAAAAGTGGCAACCCCTGGTAGGTAAGCAAAGGTCACCTCATCTCAAGGGTAAAATGCATTGTCAAATTAAGAGTCACTGCTGCCTGCTCACAGCTCCCTCCACTGTGCTATTTACACTGAAGGAAAGGAGCAGGTTTCAATTGTTTTGATATATGATCCGTAATTGGCACCATTAAAGAACAGTGATCTCATCCAGGTTGTGTTCCTCTCCCCTGGGATGGGACTGAAGCAGGCTCCTGGCACCTTACAATGGTTGCAATATAATGAGGGATCTGCAAAACAGGGAACACTTTCTCCGAGTTCAAAGGGACAGCAGTAGGGGGGTGGGAGGAGGTTTAGGGAAAGGGGCCGGAGGGGCGGAAGGGGCCCATGGTTTCTTTCAAAGCTGCATCTACTACAGCTCACATATGAATGCTACAGTGTGGGGATCTGACCGTGACCTGGGGAAAGGGACGTGCAACCTGGTGTACAGAATGGTAAATATAGCACATCCCCCACAATCTGCCCTGCAGTGACGCTGAGCCCAGGCAGCAGTTCAAAGCACGCTAAGCCCACGCTAAGTACTTAGGCACCCCCCAAGGCAGAAGCAGGATAGACCTTTATGAGGGTTCCCAAATAACTTATGGGTATTTGGGTTTGTCATTCTTATCGGATGCTTAGCCTGGGGTTATAATCTTCATGGGAGGGGCTATGTATTTCTAACTGAACTGGCTCACTATCAGAATCCATCATCCCTGCTGGCTTCCTGTCTTTCTGCATCTAGCTCGGACTCTTCACCCTCACCTTCAATGCTCTACGCTGCCCAGGCCTGCATCTCTGTCCCCTATTCCTCTCTGCCCATCAGGGCCCCGTTGAGGGAGGCACTGTCCATGGCCATCATAAGAGATGGACCCAGCCCTGAAGAGGTTCTCATCTAAACAAACAAGACAGACAGACGACGAGAGGGGACAGAGGCACAGCAAGAGGAAGTGACTCGCCCAGGGTCGCACGGCAAGTCAGTGGCACAGCTGGGGATGGAACCCAGCTCTCCTGAGTCCCGGTCCAATAACCTATGCACTAGACCTCTTCCTGCAAAGTGCACAAATTATTCCTCCAAACTCACTTATGTTGGTTAACCTGCCATCATTAACCCATAGTCCTGATCTTTTCCCTCTATATCTTCTGATACATTCTTTAAATAAAATAAATGGAAAATGGATAAATAAATAAAAAACTTAGCACTAATATGGTGCATTGGAATCACGCACATGCAAGCACGCACCCAAAGTAATCACATGATTTTTGTTGTTGAAACCCTCCACCTTTCCTCTCTCTCCCCACTCCCTGCCTTTGTCTGTTGTCAGGGCTCATGATGCGACTATGTTCTGTCAAATGCAGATGATAAACTCCCCAGGGCAGGGATCTTGTCTTCCTCCATATCTGAAAAGTGACATAGGTTTCTAAAAGTCATAACAATCGATAGTGTGAGAGAATGGGTGAGTGCGTGCGTGCGTGCGTGTCTGTGAACGCATGCATGCAGGTAAGCGTTTTTGTGTGTCTTTAGATGTATGAACATGTGTATGCGTGTGTTTGAGAAAGAATGTGGTCGATGGGTGAATCTGCATTTGCAAGTGAGCATTTATGCATGTGTTTATGTAGTTGTATCTTTGTGAATGTAGGGGAGCGTGTTTGTGTGTGTGTGTGTGAGTGTGACAGTATATTTCTGTGTTTGTGTGGGTGAGACTATATGGGTGAGAATATCCGCATGTGAGTTTTGTGTGTGCATGAGCATGGGTACCAGAATGGGTATAGGTGCCTGTTTGTGAGTGTGTGTGGCCGTTCACCTACGTCCAAGAGGAAATGTGCATGTATTTCTTCATTTATTTTAAAAAGATCATATTGGATTCGTCGCCCTTGTAGTTTGATCCCAGGAAGTGCTCATTAAACTCAGCAGGACAAGGGACGGGGTGGAAGTGGGCATGCTGTGAGGAGTAGGAAGGCAGCATATGTTACCTGGTGGTGTCTGGCATCTGAAAGCTTGACGGTCTCTGAAAATCCTCTAATTAGCTGCTTCTCACTAGGGCAAACTGGCCCAAAAGTGAAGGTGACCCAAGGACTCCTGTCTCCATCCTTTCCCCCCTCCCCACCAGCAGGCAGACCAGCTGTGGCCATGGCTTTAGCTCATATACCTATTCCATAGCCGTGTGCACAATGCAGCTTCAGGTTGCTGTTGAGCTGAGTGGGAAGAGAACACTGGCCCTGCATCTCTCTGCAGAGGTGAAAGGAGCCGCTCCAGGTGCCGTCCTTCCGGCAGTGAATCACATTGTTACCACGTCCCTGGGAATGGAAAAAAGCAAAACAGAGTCAGGAAAGTGACATAAAAATAATCAGAATTGAATCAGGAGCTGATTTCTCTGGGAGCTGGGAAAACCTGGGGGTTGGACTTTTAGCCTAAACAAAAAGGAAATCAGCTTTCTTCAAAAGGACAAAGAAAAGATAGATTGTATTTTCCCCAGATAGACA
The DNA here is from genome assembly GCF_026122565.2 of Emydura macquarii macquarii. Taxonomy (NCBI): domain Eukaryota; kingdom Metazoa; phylum Chordata; order Testudines; family Chelidae; genus Emydura; species Emydura macquarii. The sequence continues at coordinate 15,206,677 of NW_027130828.1, forward strand.
GATGCATACTAATATTTTCTATGTAATGTTATGGCCTTTAAAGGGTGCTCTCAAAACGAACCCCGTCTAACTAGAATAAGGGAACATTCACCCAATGTTCCCTCTTTCTTGATTTTGAGGTGTTTGTGCTGAGTGCAGCCAACCTTTTCCTTTTCCCCTTTTCGAACTAGTTACATCATCACCCTCATCTGGAAGGAGAACAAAGAGTCCCCTATGCCCATCTGAAGCAGAAACAAAGGCAGGACACGTCTCTGTGAGGTTTAGCTGGAGTAATCTTTAGAGCTTGCCTGCTGTGACCGACAGCAAAGAAAGAGACTGCGACAGAGAAGTACGGAGATAGGTGTACAGAGAAAGAAATCATCTTGTGTGTGTGGATGTGTCTGAGTTAGGGGAGTGTGCAAGAGATGACATTTGTCTGACAAAAAGAGATCTGGTAGAATATTGGAGAAGGAATGACAAAGTCCACAGGGAAATATCATGCCCTTTTAAAACAACAAAGAAGTGCACACGGCTGCTTTCATGAGATCTATGCATGCGGCACCCAGGGAGTTCTGCATGAGCTGTTCTGCAGGATCTGCAAGCCTAGCCATTTTCGGGTAGACACAGGACATTCTGCAGGAGGATATTTTGTAGGGCTGGGTTGCCTTGCTTGCAGCGGATGCTCAGGGTATTCTGCATTGGGTATGGAATCTGGGCATCTAGCACCCCACCCTTGGCGTGCAGGGGGTGTTTAATGTAATCCATGTACTTGTCTCCCAGTGGGGTGTACTGGACATTCTCTGTGAGCTGTTTTGTGCGGTCTAACTCCTGATGTGAAGTGTTTTCTGGGATCCATGGACATAGCCTTCAGCAGGCATGTTTGAGTTACATGGGGGATATCCCCTGGGACCCACACGCTTCACTCAGAGCAGCTGCCTGAAGCACTCTATGCGCTGCAGGTTGTGTAACAGGATCTGCATGCCAAGTGCCCAGCACTATGCTGGAAGACTGCACAGCCCTCGGAGTTCTGCTTGTGCTGCTCGTCACCTTTGTTTTGCTCTTGGTTCCTGGAGCAAATTTGTTTTTCTCTTTGACATTCTTATCCTTCCCTGCTGAGCTTGTTGATGAACACGATGTTCAGGGGTGATGCAACTGGTCTTCTCTGCAGGCTACTGGGTTGAATCTTTAGCCCTCTTGTTTGTGTGCTGAAGACGATGATATCATTTGAATTTCGATTGGCCGACAGAGACCAGGACTTGTGACTCACACTGGCCCAAGGGTAGCCATGCAAACACATAAAAGTCTAGACTAGTTGAAGAATGTTAGGTGAGGGACCGCAGCCTCCACTCCCTGCTTTGTTTTACTGCTCTTTGTACTGTTGGTGTCAGATAGCCAAGATCACCTACATGCCGGGAAGGTTTTTCCCTTCAGCAAGAGGTTCTTGTGGTATGGTGAGAAGGGAAGGGATTTGAGCAGAAAAAAAAAAAACTATTTCCCCAGATTGCTTTGTGAATGAATAATCAAAATTAGACATGGAAAAGACCTTCTGGGCCATTTTATACATCCCTCCCCTCCAAGATTTGTACTTATAGCACATTATGGCATTTCCAAGGACTGGCAGCGCAGCCTGAAAGCACTGTAAGAAATTTCCTTGAAAAATCTTGCTTCTCGCTTTCCCATGACATTGCAATTGTAAGCTATAAAGGGTCTGTCTGACTCTGATGCTGACAGTAAACTAAATGTTTTAGGTTACAAGGTTCTGTTTGCCTTCTCTGGGCATTAAGGCATTTCCAGAGATAGCAAGAGAAGGCTCTGGTACCATCCACTTTCAAAGACAGGATACTAGGTTCAACCTAGTCTGCAACTCCTACCTCATGTTTCCGGCGGTAATTTTTCTCAGGTTTGTAGAGACATCTTAGATCTGATTTTCATGTGGTGCGTGCACAGCAGCTAGAGAAGGAATTCATTGCATATGTTTGAGTATTTATGTGCATCTGCTTAAACAGTCACTGCACACCTTGTGGTCAGTCCATTACAGACCAAAGCGCTTTGAGATACCATGAGTGTAGAAGGCATAGGGCTAGATTCTCAAGTGAGTTATACCCCTTTTCCCAACTCAGGTAGAAAACTCCAGCAGAGAATTCTCCTGGTGTAGGGGAACTCTGCTGAGCATTACTTTGCCTCTTCATCTCCCAACCCATATCTGGAATAGGGGAAAGCTGTGCTATGCTGGCATCAGGTCCATTAAGGATTCTACATCAATGGTGCAACATAGAGCTGACCGACAGCAGCTCTAAGGGTACATCTACACAGGGATAACAAGCCTGCGGCTGGCTCCAGCTCTGAAAAATTGCCGTGTTAATGTTTAGGCTTGGGCTGGAGCCTAAGCACTGTGACCCTGTGAGGCTGGATGGTCCTAGAGATGGTCCTGAACATCTACACAGCGATATTGAGCCTGACAGCTCGAGCCCCATGAGCCTGAGTCAGCTGATCCAGGCCAGCCATGGCTGTGTCATGGGTCTTTTATCCCTGTCTAGACATACCCTAAGTGTCATGAGGGCTGGGGTGCCAGAGTGGAATCACCACTCCCTGATAGCCTCCCCCCTACTCCTGCAACAAGCAAATCTCTAGAGCAGGAGAGAATCTGGCCCATTGTTCAGGACCCCCACTGCCTCTTGGGCAGAGGATAAAAATCCAGGTAGCACATGCTTATAATGATAACTTAGCAGGGTTTGTTACTGTAACCTGTGTGTTGCACTTCCACTGCAATTTGCAAAATATGCATGTTGTGGTAGCAATGTTCAATAGCGGCTTTTAAAGGTGACCCAGATTTATGCTCCCAGAGCTGGCTGTGCTTGGGTTACTGTTGTATGATATCTGTGAAGTAGTCCAAGATCCCAGTACTCTGGAATGCTGGAATATGAGGAAAAGCCGATGAACAAAAGATTTTGACTGCAGAAATGAACAGTCTAAGGGGAATACTGAGAGTTTCAAGACAATAGAAAATAAAAGTAAAGTGATAAGAATACAGCTTGGGCTAGAAATAACTCTGTTACAAAAGATTCAGGAAAGACAACTCTGATGGTTTGGACAGAAGTCAAGAATGAACCCAGAAAGGATCCCATACATGGTGATGCATACCAGAGTTCAGGAAACTAGAAACAGAGGAAGACTGAGGATGAACTGGATACATGGTGAAGAATGACATACAACAACAAGATTTCAAGATGAACAAAGCCATAAAAGCTGGTCCAATACAGAAAGTGGTGGACAGATTTCATTCAGCCCCACGGTCACTGCAGAGCTGATGGACGGCAATCAAAAAAGAAGACACGGCCGAGTTCCGGGGACATCTGCTGCTATGATAATGTCCTGTCCATCATTCCCTACCCTGCATAATCTCTTGTGAAAATCCCTGCTGTTTTTCTTGCTTGGATGAAGCATGCATTATCACCTTGTATATCTGAGAAAGTCTTAGTGGGTTTTATTCCTTAGATAATTAACACCTCTTGGGCGGGTCAGATGAGGTTAGGGGTCCTGCCTCTTTCTCTTTCTCTCACTCTTTTTTTTCCCTGTAATCTGTTTTCTGAGGTATCTGGAAATATCTTTCTCTGGATGTTCCTTTTCCAAGCTGCTTCTTACGCATTTTCTCAGCTGACCACCAGAATCTTACTTTAAAGTGAATAAGCACATCCCAATGTGTTGCAAAGAGTCTCTCACGTCACCAGTGCAGCCTCATTAACTCAGCTAACTCTTACTACCATTGCCCAGTCCCCGTTATACCTGACTGGGCTTGTAAAAATGCACAAACCTCGTAGCACCAGCTAGTCCTCAATATTACGCACAGCCCTTGTTACACTGCATAGGCCTCATAAGACCATACTTGCCTTGTGGCACTGCCACCATGTCCCCGTTCCACCCCACAGGTCTCAGAACTCTGCACAGGCCTCATAACACCACACAGACCTTTTAACACCCCCTCACACTTCGTTGCATTGCACATTTGTAACACCTTACCCAACCCTCATTTCACTGCCCAGACCTCAGAATGCCACACAAGCGGAGTCACTCCAGCCAGGCCTCTTTGCACCATTCTGCATAATCTCAAATCAAAACTCTGGAGTGTCCCAGGATTCAGGCCTTCTCTACCCCTCCCCAAGACAGCGAGTCAACTCAGAGAGTGGGGGAGGGCAAAAAACACTCTTAGGCTTATGGCTACACTACGGAGCTTACAGCGCTGCACCACAGCTGCAGACGATCTAAGCCGACGGGGGAGCTCTCCATTACCTCAGCCCCCGTGAGGGGCGGTAACTACGGCAGTGGGAGAAGCTCTCCCGTCGACATAGCGCTGTCCACACTGGCGCTTAGGTCGGTGTAACTTACCTCGCTCAGAGCGGTGGCTAATTCACACCCCAGAGCGATGTAAGTTATACCACAGTAAGTGGCAGTGTGTGCATAGCCTTGCTTTCTTCCAGAACTGTCATAGTTTTAAATGCATAAAGCCTGTCTGCTCCCTCTTCCCAGACTGTGTGTTTTTACCCTTTGGAGGAAAGATCAGCTGTGTCCTTCAGACTATTGGCCGGAGGGCAGAGGCAGTCCATTTTCAATATACCCTCAGAAATTTCAATTATATTAAAAGTATTTTGGCAGGGTAACTTCTACTCTCTGAACTAAGTGCCACCTTCTCTTACCAAATGTATTAGGGAACTTTCAGGAGAATTTACTCAACTCACAAATTGAAATTATGCTCTGGTTAAGAAAACCAAACGTTTCAAACTAGTGTTAAACTTTATAAAGACTAGAGCCTCCTCCCTTATAAACCAGCATAGTTTGAATGAAGTCAATGGAGCTACATTCATTTATATCAGCTGAGGATCTGGCCCTATCTGCTTAATAACAACTTCACAGCCAGACAAACACTATAGCTCAGTGAAGCTGAAGTATTACTTAACATGTTGAGATCCACATAGAAGTAAACTACCACATAATATAAATGCCTGTAGTGCACAAGGAAAAGAAAACTCAAGGACCAAACTTATGTCTTTAAAAACAGGCAAAGCCACCCAAACAAAAGTCATATAACAACCAAGACAAGTGCTAAACTTCACTGCTCAGTTGCTTTCTTTTACTGCGTCCCATCTCCCTCCTGCATTAGTATGATATTAGATAACGTCTCCCTAGATTACAAAGCCTTCAAGGCATAAACCCTGCCCTCTGACTTGTCTGTAAAGCCCCTAGCACACACGAGCACTCCGCACATAAATGATTAATACAATTATCATCGTAATATAATATTTTCAAACTAATAATCTCACTGTCTCTCCTTCACCCCTACTCCCACACTTTTAAGGAGCATGATGTTACTAAGGACACTGCATAGATCACCTGTCAGAACCTGGAGGTGTTGACTGAGACAGCACATTACAGGTAAGAACATGTCACACTACACAGCCTGGTGCATTCTCCAGTATTCATGGAAGATTGCTCCTAAACCTGGGCTTCTCACATGACCACACAGCACTAGCGCTGCCACGCTACAGCAATCTTCTTGCCTGTCTTATGGACGCTCAGTGCAAACCACCGTTGAGATCTCATATCAGAAACACAGTGGCCATTATCTCCAAAGATGAAGGGAGTTGCCTGGTCCAATACAGCTGCGTCCTAGAAGGCACAAAGCATCCCCATTGTTGTTCCTTAAACTTGGATGTATATATATAGACCTGCCATTTGATTTCTACTTCTTACATCTGACGAAGTGGGTTACAGCCCACGAAAGCTTATGCCTGCAGAAAGTAAATTTGTTAGTCTTTAAAGCGCTACAGGACTCTCGTTGCTTTTGCTGTATACAGACTAACACGGCTACCCCTCTGGATCAAATCCCACTGAAGTCCATGGGAATTGCAAGTGTTAAGCACTTTCCAGGAGGCACGGAGCACCTCAGAGATTTGGTTCCTGAGGCAGCAGGGTGGCACACAGAAGATTTGCCAGAAACTAGTTCCCATTGGCTTAAATTATTTGGACACAGAAGGAACTCACTGATTGATTGTCATCCTCCTCACACTTGATCCTGCACTCGCTGTTAAACTGGAAGCCGTTGGTGCATTGGTACAGCCCGTGGAACTTTGAAGGTGGAGGGTCGCAGGTAACAGGCACGCATGCGCCAGCTAGCCAGGTGCCATCTTGCATGCACTGGATCTTAAAGGCCCTCCTTCCATGTGGAAACAAACCAGAATATTTAGTGAGTGGCTGAGTCAGCTACAGATCTGAAATAGCTGAGCTCTGTCAGCAAGCTGCAGGAAATGGATGTGTTTGTGCTTTTAACACTAAGGACCAAGTTGTGAATTTGCATCATGTGGTCTCAGAGTGAAAATAATGATTATATGCAAAATCAACATTCGGTCGGCTAGTCTAATCCCCTCTTCTGCCTTTGACACATCTCCCAAGAACATTGCTTCTCCATCTTGTGGGCTGTGGGTAGTCTGAAGTGGGTCAAACAGAGTGAAAAATATGACAATAGTCATCCTTCCCCACAGAGTTTCAAAGGGGACTCCCCAGGTTGCATATCAAAGAGGTGTTTCTAAATTAGGTCTTTAGCATAAACTGTTTGGGGGAACATAGTCTGGAATTGTCAAAGGAAGGATTGATTTCAATTCCCATGGGAGTTGGGTGCCTAATTCCCTTAGGTTCCTTCGAAAATCCCAGATGTGCTGTTCCCTGTCTTTGGAAGATCACTAATAGGGAGAACTCCCATTACTCTGAAAAAGATCTTTCATCCCATGCCTATGGGATCTCTTCTGAATCCTACCCTATCCTAATCCTATACTCATAGGATCTCTAGTGGTACAGCTGGTCCAATTATGCATTGCAGATACATTTCACACTGATGTGAACTGTCTTTTCTGTTGGTAAACAGACTTTGATATATACTGATTTAGCCACTATTTTAACTTTTTTGACAAATAGTTTATGCGAACTAACTTCAGACTATGGAATGTGAGTTAATTTGCTTGTACAACTCAGTATTTATTATGTGTTACTGATCACCTCAGTCACATAGCTTTGTTTCTGCTATCTCATTGGATGACTGAAGCTTTTTAAACAGGTGAAGAATGAATCATGAACACTGAATAATTAATACTCTTTCTGGTACATAAATATTTTTGTTCAGCTGTGACTATGGGCATTTGTATGAAGAATGACTATTCCCCAAACATTTAGATGAACGGAAGTACGTTCAGGAATAATGAATAAAAAGAGGCATGAATCAAGCAGCTGTTTGGAATCTGAGCAAATGGTTCAAAATAATGGTTTTACTGTAGACAGCTAACTTTGTCTATAGCCTCTCATCCCTAATCCCATATACATGGGATATCCTCTATAATTCTTCTCCTTTCTGGGATCTTCTATAATGCTGCCCTGTCCACAACAACTGCTGGCATATGTGGGTTGCCCCACAATGTTCTCTGCTACTCATACAATCCGCTAGTACCCACAGAGTTTCCTCTCCTGAAAATTTTTTTAACCCACGTCTTTCTGAAATACGTTGTCATCTTGGTGTTACCGTTTCACTTACTTCCTTGCTTTCCTGGAGGAGCCAGGAACATGGTAACCCGGTTTGCATTTGTACTTGCAAAAGGAGCCCACTTTGTGCTTATCTTCATGGCAACGGGCAGTCTGAAGGTCTGCATTGGGAACTAGAGATGGAGCTCGACACATCAACTCACAAAGGGCCTCGGGGAAGGACCACAGCCCATCTTCCATACATGTCAAGTTGCTGTTGTTTCCTGGAGAGGACAGTGGGCAGGGTTAACAAAATCAGGAAGGGCTATTTTGTGAGGGTTTCATAACCCATACAATAGATCAAAAGATTCCTTGGTTTGTGTGTCAAAGTCAGCTATGTATATATTCTACATTTGTCTTCTGTGTACTCTACCTTTCAATAACTAAGAACTCTGCTATCCACAGAGAAAAGGTAGCTATCTTGTGTTCTTTTCAGTAAAGGCTGTGACACAAGAGACATACTGCCTGTGTGCTCTTGCATGGATACTTTACTTTTGTTCTTTCTTGTTTTGTTGTTTCTCTTAATCTAAAGAGAAGAAAAGGTCTTTTCTGTTGGAAAGTATCTATGTGTGGAAAATCGGCTTGCTTGTTTTCAAAACCATTAATCAAAAATGAACTACCCCCAAGCCTTCCATATGAGGAGGCCAGAAAATACATACTGAATCTAAAATAGTACACACACAAAGCATGGCACTAACATGGTGCTGTTGACATTCTATCTTCCACTCTGATTGGGTGTGATACCCCTTCTTCCTGCCTTGTGTCTGTCCTGCCTATTTAGATTGGAGGCTAGGGACCATCTATATTACGTTACAGTGCCTAGGACCAACCAAGAATGGGACCCATTCTTGGTTGGTCCTTAAGCACCAGTACCTGAACAAACATGATTATCATTATTATTATTATTATTAACAACAACTGAAATGTTGCTTTCCTTAGGATGCTTGCTTTGCTGACATCTTAAAGGTAAAAAAATATGGTATGACATATTCATCCCTGGTGTAGCTCACTGATTTCACTGGAGTTACACCAGGAATGAATCAAGCTCATTATGTTTTGTATTTCTTTGTCCTTTCTTGTTGTATATCATAAAGGAACAAGCTTTGTCTCAACAAAATCTCACAGCTGTGAGCCAATGACCACTCAAAGACCTAATATTCTATCAGCCCCCCAATCCAGTGCTATAGAAGCAGTTCGGTGAGGTCCACTCACGTTGACAAGTTCCAAACTAAATCCCATACCGTCTTCCTCACCTGGGAGGATGATAGCTGTGACATGAGCCATCAAATCTGGGATTGAAAGAGAGGAAAAATGGAGGAATCCTCAGAGCACAGCAAGGTATTCAGAGAAGCCCTCCTGCCTTACCCACAAAGATAAAAGAATCTTCATTAAACCATTGCTGGCTTTTTTTTTTTTTTTTCTTCCTTTCCTAACTGTGGCTCATTGCCAAGTTTTTTTTTGTGAAAACCAAATCTCTTTCTTATAGCACCAGCCTGCTTCTCTTGTCTGACTCACGCAGCAATTCCGCAGTCCTGCACTGGCGATATTATACTTGCTACTGCAAAGTGATGAACTGTGACATTACAAACAGTGGCTTCCATGACATCAGTGATTGAATTAGATATGAGTCATTCAGCTTCCATCTTCCAGAAGCTCAGTGGCAATGCCGATTAGTCATCATCTGTGGCTATGCAACAAATGATTTCTTCATCATATTGTTTTGATAGCTACGCTCCAAAAGTACAGTGATACTAGAGACCAGAGCTGTGCAAACCAGGCGCCAGATCCTCGGCTGGTGTCCATCAGCCTAGCTCCACTGTGTTCACCAGTTGATGGTCCGGCCACTTGTGACTTATATTATTCTGCCATGTTTCGTGTGACCATTTGCACCCTTTGTTATGGATGAATTTGCACCCCTTGAATTTGAATAAAATAGCTAGTGTCACTTTTAAAACATATTCCACAATTACCCCCCCCCCCATTGTTTTCAATTAGAAGCCACCTTCTTCTTGGAGATGGTCCCATGCAAAATAACAATTAAAAAAAAAGACATTTTGATAAAAATAGGATGATTTATAACAAAATGGAGAAATCATGCCTTTTGGACAGTTTTATCTTTTACTGTGGAAGTGCTGGTCATAGCTACATAGTTAAGGTTGAGTTGAGTTTTGCACTTAAAGCAAGGATTCAACAATTTTGTCATGAATGAAGAATACAGTGTATCCTTCCACAAAATTAAGGGTATTTCATGCACCTTATCTGGAATCGACAATTAGCACTAGCAGAAGAGATGACATCATACATAAAAAAAAAGAGCCTTGTATACCTAGTGTACCTAAATATACAGTAGCATTCGGGATTAATTCAGTGTCGGTGGGTGACAAGTCAACTTGGCTTCAAAGTTCTTTCAAGTTAACAATGCCTTCCTGCAATCTGTTTACAGGATTGGACCAGGCAGTGGTGAGAAGGGTCGTTATTGCAGTGATGGGGACTCCAGAAGCAGCAGCAAGTTGGGATAGGCACTTATCGGGGAAAGGAAGGCAGTAGCAGGAGGAAAGAAAGGTGCAGAATGTGTTACTTTGGTGACGATACCATTTAGGAGACCCAGGCAGAGAAGGCAGAAGAAAAAGGTTCAGGGTGGGATGTGCCAAGGACTGGAAAGGAGGACGGTAGCAGGAAAGAAGAGGCTTGGGAAAAGATCTCTCAGGGAACTGAGGAGGTGCCAATGGAAGGTGGGAAGCTGAAGTCTTCTGCTGCCTTTAGAAATAAAGAGAAGAAGGATAAAGGTGAGACAGGCATAGGAAACAGAGGAGACATGGAAGGAAGAAGACAAGCAAGGAAACATGCTGCTTGGGTATTGACAACATTCCAGAGGCAGATCCTCAGCTGTGCCAGAGACCTTCAATCAGTGTATCCGGTCAATTCTGGGACGATCAAAAACTCCGGGAACCATTATGTCCAGTGCATCATCTTAGACTGTGAGATGAGATGGAGCAAAATCATGAGCTCTGAATGCTCCAAAGTTCAGCTGCAGTGTTCTGATTGTGGTTTCATCTAATGGAGATCCTTAAAGTCTGTGGAGGTTTAAAGATAGCATCCCAGTTTGGGTTCACCCCTAATTATGAATGATCAAAGTCATATGCTGTGCTTGATGGGGGTAGGAAGGAAAAAGGAAAAGATGGAGCTGATACCACATATTGGACATCTGCTCCAGTGATTCATCTAACAGCACCTCCTTTGGAGGGGTGGGGACACAAAGGCAGACCAAATGTACCTCAATTAACAAGAGAGATGAATACTGCAATTCCCAAATGTTTTATTACTGATACAGGCTCAAATCCTGAAAGATTCTGAACATCAGCAGTTTCTACCAAAGCCAGAAGGAATTACCAATGCTCTTCAGGATTCAGCCCATTCAGAACATCTTGGGTAACTTAGAGGGCTCTTTGGGGTGTGTTTGTTTCTTTCACTGTTTACTTCCAACAGTCTTGCCATCTGTCATGAGGAATTCCCTTTCCTGCCTCATTCCAGAAAAAGCCCTCCATACGCCTTCTGGCTGTATGGTGCATGTGAGCTTGATGAAAACTTTAGAGGATTTCTTTAGACATTAGTAATAATAATCAGTGCCCAGAGGTTTCCTTTCCTTCAGGCAGGACTCTGATACTGAGTACTTCTTTACTAGTCTAGTAGGAGTCAACTGGACCCCTTGTGGAATAAGAGACTATTCAACATGAGTGAAGGCGTCAGAAACTGGCCTTTGGTTCCGGTCTCATAACGTAGCTCAGAATGAGAGAACAAAGCACTCCCAGCTACATAAGTAACAGCTCTCCCAAGCGATGTTGAAGAGACACCTATTGGTGCTGGCCTACAATTTTCAAAAGTGCCCGAGTGACTTAGGCACATGTGTCCCATTTTCAAAATGCAATAATTTAGGAGCTTAAGTCCCAATGAATTTCAATGAGACTTCAACTCCTACGTTGCCATGTCCTTAGGCTCCTAAGTAACTTAGGCATTTTGAGAATCCCACGCTATACCTATAAACACCTTCCCCTGACTCTTCCTGCCCACCCCAGGAAGAGATATTAGCTTTACATTTCACTGATGGCATTAAACATCCTCTTCCTCTTCCAGTGAGGGGAGTCAGCCTGGACAAGTCACTGCTCTGATTCTATTTATTTCTATTTCTTTTTAAAGTTTTGATTTTATGGAAGCAATTTTTTGCTGTCATTATTGTTCCCAGTCCACAGTCATCATGGGACAAAGTATTAAATAAACTCTTGCAACACACAGGAAGAAGAGAGGAAATTAACTTCGAGCATAAATAAAACCTGGACAGTAACATTCTGCCCTCATTCTTTGTCATGCTTCAAACCCCATGGAATAATAATAATAATAATGATAATGACTTGTCTGTGTCTTTACAGACCTAACCTTAACTTGCAGCAAAATGCCTTCCATACCTTTCAGCAGAGCCGGAGGTCGGCAACTGAAGGAGCATTTCTTGCCAAAGGTGGTGCCCTCGCTGCAGTTGAATGTGGCCGGGTAGACATGGTACTGGTCTGGGATGCCACAATCCACCGGTTCACAGGCCACCTGTTTGTTCCATTTCCCATCTGTGCAAGTCATGGTGATGCTGGACTCCAGCTGAAAGAGACACATGGCCAAAGACATGACAGCCAGCAGGGGAACAGTAAATCTTAATAATAACCAAATAACCCCCAATACACACGAAGAGCCACCCACAGCCTAATCACGGCTTTTGTTTGCTGTCCTATCAGCTCTGATCATTGAACTTGATCATCAGCGTTTGGATTGGAGGCTTCTAAAGAGTACCCAGGTGCTACAGAAAGTGATGTCAGTGAGTCAGTAGGGATATTTTCCTCTCTGAGTTAGCACCACACCAGTAGCCCAGCTTGGTGTGAAGAAGTGCAGTGATGCTGGTGATGGGACTTAGAAGTGAAGTCCTGACAATCTGTGGTTGTTATAGACCAGGGGTTCCAACCTTTTTGGCTCGAGGGCCACAGATATCATTATTACAATCCTGAAGGGCCACCAGTCTCCGCCAGCAGCCCTCCCACCGCCCCCCACTGCAGCCAGACAAAAGGAGTTCAGCAAGGAGGCTGCATCCCTCCTCTCTGATCTCCCATCCCCCTGGCTGCAGCAGGGAAACTGCACCAATCCTATAACCCCGTCTACTCCACCTGGGTCCCTAGACAGTGGCTCCCTTCTGCAGCCACTGCCAGGGTGACACGAGATCAATGCTCCCCATCCTCTGGCTCCAGCAGGGACCCCAGTGCCTAGGGACCCAAATGGAGCACTTTGCCGTGCTTCCTGCTACAGCCAGGGGGAGCAGAGCACTGATCTCCCATCCCCTTGGCTGCAGAGCCTGCACTGTCTTTCAGCCCCGTGGCTACATGCTCTGTCTGGGTCCTTACACAGCGGCTCCTTATGCAGCCAGTGGGAGGGGAGCAGTGGGCCACTTTGAAAGCCTCCAAGGGCCACTTTAGGCCCCCAGGCCACAGATTGGGACCCACTGTTCAGGACCCTTTGGTGATTTTTCTATTAGCAGGATGTTACCCCATGTATCCCGGCTGAATGTGAACTGGAGCTATTCCTGTTTGCCAACTTCAACTCACTCTCCAGTTTCCACCAGATGTGATACTCTTCTTCACCTCTGCTCCTTGGGTGCGGCTGTATGTGCTCTGGAATGGCTGCCATGCTTGACCCAGGACGGGGCTGCATCTCAATCTGCAAGGTGCTCAGCTCCATTTCTTGGAGAGTCTCACAGTTACTCTAATACTAATCTCAGCCACTAATTCCTGCTATTATTATTTATTTGTATTATGTGCCTACAGACACCAAAGAGAGTCAGGGCCTGATTGTGATAAGGACTGGACCTGCCCATAGTAAGAGACAAAAGAATTTACAATCTCAACAGACAAGGCAATATTATTATCCCCCTTTTTCAGATGGGGAAATAGAGACACAGAAAGATCACATGTGGCAAAGTTCACACTGAGATTCTATGGCTGAGCTGGAAATACAGCTCAGATCTCCTGAGTGTCAACTATTAGCAGAGCAACAAGATTGACAAATGTCCCCCAGAAGTGCAGCAGATATCCAGAAACCCCACATAGCTGAGAAGACAGAAAGTGAGGGAGCCATCCTTCCATAGCTAAAACTATGAATGTACTACAAAGTACAGACAGATGCAGGTGAAGAGAAACAGAACAAATAACACAGCCAATATCTGAATTTTTTTAAAAAAGCAACATTGTTAGAAACCAGTGAAGGAGAGTCCGAGAGTAGGACTCATTGCAGTAGAATAGAGAGAAGGAGAAATGAGAGACATAAGAGACCAAAAAGCAAGAGATAGATAGTGCAGGAAAGAAAAGATACCTGCACAGATCTGCCTGAATTGTAGCAGTCCTGTGCCTCCAGGGGATATTTTATTCAGGGCTGGCGCAGTCACAGGAGATTTGCAACGCCAAGCATTGATCTGGGTTTATAAAAGCAAGGGAAATTTTTCTAGCACACATCAAAGGGACCTGGAATTCCCTTTTGCCAAAACACCCTAATGGTCTCAACAGAAGTTCAGACCTGTCTCCCTTTGATATATGGTTGTACTGAGAATGGAAAAAGCAGCCCCACAGACTGGAGACTTCCCGAGTGGGCACAAAACCCCTTTTCCAGGCCACCAAGTTTATTTAAATAGGAAGCATCATCATCATCAAAAAAAAAATCTCCTATTGCCCTGGGGTGTAACATACTGGGATCCATGGAGATCCTAAGACAAAGCGACATTGTGGACATCACTTCCAGAGGATTTGTTCCCTGGGGCCTTTATCTTCATTGCTTTCCAAATGGTCGGTGCCATTTTTCAAATTGTTTATAGACGGCAGCTAGAAAATTACTTGGAGATGTCTGTACTTCAGGAAAGTTGTTCAATGGTGTGAGACTCCATAGAAGAAAAGTGAAGAGATGAATGTTCAGGCATGTAACACACAGCCCCACCCCCTCTTCCCTGCTTCTGGGCCGGTCCATGGAGCAGAGGTAGAAATTGGACATTTCTCAACCACTGGGTTGGATTTCCATTGTTTTGAATGGATAACATGTGGGTTAATGAAGGTGTTCAGGGCCTGATTTAGAGGCTGAGTGACGACAGCTCCCATTCCATATTTCAGTTGGAAATATCCACGTTCAGTGCTTCTGAAAATCAGGCCTTTAGCCTCTACAGACCAGGGAGAGATGCAGTCTTCCCCGTCAGCACAATGCAGCATGTGGTTTTGCACTCCGGGCCGTGTGGCTCCGTGGTAAGCTGGAGCCACAGTTTCCCATATGAAACGTTATTACTACCTGCTCATTTCCATAGAACCTATGACCACGGCTGCTAGGCACTTCAGTTTCAGAGATAAAACACAAAAGAAGAACCAAACAAAAGCTGTTAATCAAACGCGAAACAAAACACGTGCCTCTTGCACTGCGCCTGGAAGGACGCTAGCCTCAGGCTCTGATAGAAGGCACAGGGAAGCGAATTCCAAAGCAGTGGGAGTTCAGCTCAGGAAACCCAGCTGCTGGGTATGGGGTGTTTGAATTTAATAACCAATTTCAGGGACTTCCCAGCTGACCTTTGCTTCTGGGGGAGGATATAGGGGAAGAGGCACCCTCTCCAATAGAATCATAGAAATGCAGGCTGGAAAGGACCTCAAGAGGTCATCAAATTCAGGTCCCTGTGCTGTGGCAGGACCAAGTAAGCCTAGACTATTAACTGACAGGTGGTTTTTCCATCCTGTTCTTAAAAATCTCCAGTGATGGGGATTCCACAACCTCCCTTGTAAGCCTGGTCCAGAACTTAACTACCCTTAGAGTTAAAAAGCTTTTCCTAAAAACTAACCTAAATCTCCCTTGCTGTAGATTAACCCATTGCCTCTTGTCCTAGTTTCAATGGACATGGAGAACAACTGATCACTATCCTCTTTAAAACAGCCCTTAACATATTTGAAGACTGTTATCAGCCCCCCACTTTGTCTTCTTTTTTTAAGACTAAACACTCCCACTTTTTTAACCTTTCTTCATAGGTCACATGTTCTCAACCTTTCACCATTTTTTCCTGCACTCCTCTAGACTCTCTCCAGTTTAGCCATATCTTTGCTGGTGTGTGGCAACCAGAATTAGACACAGGACTCCAGCTGAGTACAAGTAGAGCAGGACAATTACTTAGTGTAGCTTCCATATGACACGCCTGTTAATAATGTACCTGTGATTGGGTGTTCAACCTACATTACCCGGAAAAGGGCTAATGTGGCTCAGTGGAGGTTAAGTAACCTGACAAGTCAGACCTGAGGGAGAGTTAGGATAGTTCAACTGAGCAGGGAGCAGATGAGGGCTAGTATAAAGCCAGGAAATATGCAACTGAAAGAGGGCTGAAATGTGGAAGCCTGCATCACTCCCTGGGCTTAGATATGGAAAGAAGACATAGGGGGAGAGTAGAAGCCTTGAGATCCTGGCCCTGTAGGATGGGTTTATCCAGAAGGGTGGTGGAGTAGAAACCTGACAGGGGTGGAATAGGAAAAGGCTCAGGGAAACATCATCAAGATTTGGGACAGTGCAGATGTTGGCCACTGATTCAACGATACCTAAGCTAGAACCCAGAGTAGTGGGTGGGCCTGGGTTCCAGCCATGGGGGAAATGGCATTGCCTTGGATTGGAGGACTGCTGGGTAGGATGCCTGGTCAGCCAGTCCAGTGAGACTTTGATACCCTGGATGGGTTTAAAACACAGTGACTTGGCTGGAGGCCAACCCATGAAGAGGGAGTATCCTGACTCTCCAAGAGGAAGCACTGCAACTCCTGGAATGTGAGAGGGGCCGTAGCATGAGCGAGACACAGAAGGGAGCATCAGACTGGGCAGAGCTATTCCCCATACACAGACACAAGGAGGTGCCTTAGTGATGAGTAGTGTACCCCATGACAAATACCCCAGAATATTAGCTTTTTTCTGCAACTGCATATATTCATATTCAATTTGTGATACACTATCACCTCCAGATCCATTACAGCCACCTTACCAGTTATTCCCCATTTTGTAGTTGTGCATTTGATTTTTGTAACTGTAGTACTTTGCAATTGTCTTTACTGAATTTCAGCTTGTCGATTTCAGACCAATTCTCCAATTTGTCAAGGTTCTTTTGAACTCCAATCCTGTCCTCCAAGTACTTGCCACCCCTCCCAGATTGGTGTCGTCCACAAATTTTATGAGCGTACTCTCCATTATCCAAGTCATTAATAAAAATATTGAATAGTACTGGACCAAGGACTGACTCCTTCGGGACCCCACTAAACATGTCCTCACAATTTGACAGTGAACCATTCATAACTACTCGTTGAGTATGGTCTTTCAACCAGTTGTGCACCCACCTTATAGTCAGTTCACCTAGGTCACATTTCCCTAGTTTGCTTATGAGACTGTCAGGTGGGACTATGTTAAAAGCTTTCCTAAAATCAAGGCATATCACATCTATTAGTTTCCCCCATCTACCAGGCCAGTAACTGCGTCAAAGAAGGAAATCGGTGAAGTTTGGCATGATCTGTTCTTACAATCCATGCTGGCCTTTCCTTGGAATCCTTTCACCCTCTAGGTTCTTACAGACTGATTGTTTAGCAATTTCTTCCAGTATCTTCCCAGATATTGCAGTTAGGCTGAGTGGTCTATAATTCCCTGGGTCCTCTTTGTTCACCATTTTAAAGATAGGTACTATGTTTGCCCCTTTCCAGTCCTCTGGGACCTCACTCATCCTCCCGACGTTCTCAAAGAGAATTGCTAACAGTTCCGAGATCACTTCAGCTGGTTCCTTAAGCACTTATCTAAACATTCTTTAACCTGTTCTTTCCCTAATTTGGCTTGTGTTCCTTCCCCCTGTTGTTAATATTAATTCTGTTCAGCATCTGGTCACCATTAACATTTTTAGTGAAGACTGAAGCCAAATGGGCATTAAAGACTTCAGCCTTCTTGAGGTCATCAATTACTAGCTCTATTCCCCACTAAACAGAAGACCTACACTTTCCTTCCTCTTCTTCTTGCTCCTAATGTATTGAGAGAGCCTTTTCATTAGCCAGGTCCCAGACCAGTCAGAGTGTTAAAAAGCATAATCTGAACACACTGAATTGTACCCACAAGCTGGGAAGTAATATAGCAACTCCAGCCCAGGTGTTATACATTTATGGAGGCCCACCCACTCTGCCACTCAAGAGGTAGTCAAGTGTGCACTGCACTAGCTAGCAATTCCTGAAGCGCTTCAGCATTAGCTGTCTTCTGTACTAGTCAAATAACATAGCTGCAAGCAACAGCAGCCTGTAGGAAATGGGAAGTGACTGGGTCATTGCCCTGGGGCTTAGAAGACACCACTTGTCAGCAGTGCACTTATTCTGTACTTATCTCTGCCTCTGTATCCTGATATGGCATGATCATTCTCTGCTGTGTAACAGGAAAATTCAGTCTGTGTGCATTCGGCCCCAGGCTTCCCTCCAGTGGAACCTACCCAGATCTGGAGGATCACCCTGTTCAGGATAAGAAGAATCACTACCATACTTCAAACCCTTTGGCCAGTGCTCATCATGATTAAAAGCCTGTTCCATTGTAGGGAAATAACATATTAGAGTGTTCAGTCATTGGCTTCTCAGCTTATTCCAACAATTTGTTCCCTAGTTTGTATGGTGAGGGCTCCTGGTTTTCAAGGTCATTGATACTGTACTCTAAAGCATACCTATCATCCACCATCATCACCTTAATGAATACTGGA
Organism: Emydura macquarii macquarii; assembly: GCF_026122565.2. NCBI lineage: Eukaryota > Metazoa > Chordata > Testudines > Chelidae > Emydura > Emydura macquarii. The sequence continues at coordinate 15,225,014 of NW_027130828.1, forward strand.
ATGCCCATATATTTGTGGCAACACATTACAGTCATGGTTTCAGGAAAGGAAAGCAAAAGCTAACTTATTTGTCTAAAAGTGCAGGGGAAATTTAGATTGTTGGATTTATAGTATATGTATCCAGGGTACCAGGGTTCACAGCCCTCCTTTTGCAAAATGTGCAAAAGGATCTATGAAGACCACAGGTGGCCAGGACCTCACCCGAAGAATGGCCGATCCAGTAGTACAGCATTCCTTAATTCCACAGCGGAGCATTAATTCAGCGGCAGCACCGGCCCTGAATCATCTGCATCATCACATCGGGAAGCACCCAGACTTTCCCTTGCAGTTCTACCAAAGTACTGACCAAGCACAAGCTTGCTTAGCTGATGGGATCTGTGAAGGCCACACAGCCCAAGGCAGTATCTATGAAGCACTTGGCTTTTGCCGTGGGTTTATTAGCTGTCACACTGGGCACTTTGTGTTGCTTCAACTAGCATCCCCAGCCACTGCTGGCCTCAATACTCTGCCTTCCAAAATGAGCCTTACATACGGAGAGATTTAAAAAAGAAATACAGTCACACAGTGTCTGGTGCAGATTAAACAAACTAAAACTCAGCCAGTGTCATAAACATTTTGTTTCTTGGGATTTTCGACAGCTTGTGAGAATCCACGTCCCCTTCCTGCTGCCCGAGACCCCCGGTCTGCTCCTTCTTGAAGATACGTTTCACGTGTGAAGTTTCCTCTCCTTAGAAATGAACAGCTGTGTGCTCTCCTCTAAGTACTCTTCCACTGCTGCTCACTACTGCGCCTCTAATTGAACCCACATGAGCTGTGCTTTCTCTGCCTGGCATGATTGATGATGCCTTTGCACAATACTAAGGAGCTGCCGGGGTTTTAAATAATACCTCTCAACCGCAGCAGCGGTGGCATCAAGAAGAGATGGCAACAAATAACCAAGTGAGTGGGGCTTTTAGCAAAGGATAGACAAAAAGGGATTGGGGAGGGAGAGAAAGGTAATGACAGTAGAGAGGAAAGAGGAAAAGAAGAACAAGAGAGATGAAGATGGGAGAAAAAGAAAGGTGGGACAAAATGAAATATGGCTAGGGGAAGAAACAGATGTAATGGATAATTAAAAACGGCCCTATGTGGGAAAAGGTGGATTGAGAATTTAGCCTCCGTCAGCACACAGCACTTCTTTTGTTGTCGATATTGTTCAGGGAGGTTGAGAGACAGTTCCAATACATAGCGATGAGATTGCTTCACTTCTCTTCACTGCGCATGGATCGCTGTATTCAGGTTTCTGTCACCTGACGGAATTTGTCCTTCGATGCCCTCCTCTCAACAGAGTAGTGACTGAATGATCTTCCTGCCTGAGGAATGGGTACGGACTGGGACTCAACACAGACCAAAAGGCTGAAAAGTTTTTAGCTACAGAGAGGGAGATTTTCAAAAGTGCCTAAGGACTGACAGAGATTGACTTTTAGTGGTACTTCTGCTCTTAAATCTTTTTGAAATCTGCCTTTGAATTCTCTGTTTGGTCCCCCAAAAAGCTTTACCCTGAAATATCTATGAGAAATTTAGCTCTGGTCCTTAAATCAGGGAGTGATCATCAATCCTCTTCATCAGCAAGGCAGTCCTTACTGTCTCTCCCTTCAGAAGGCCACAGATATTCACAACTCTCTTTCAGATGCTTGATTTCCTCCCCTACCAACAGTACCTAGCTTGTTCAAAGCTGCTTCCTTTCCCCCTTCCTCCAGTTTCCTTCAGACTTCCAGCTGAATACCAGGAACATGTTTCCAGTTCTGCACTAAAACCATTGTGCAAATATAGAGGTTCCTAACCCAGGGCACAACAAGGCCATTGGTTATAGTCAACAATCCATGCGTCCCATTTTACTTCCAAACTACTGTCAGCAGAAGAGAAACTGGAAGTTGGGAAGCAATTGAGGAAGAAAAAATAAATAGAAGGAGTCTAAACTATGACCATTAAATTCCAGGATTTTTCAGAGATTTTATTTCTTGCAAGAAAATAACACAAATTCCAGCATAAAGCACCTGACTGCAATGAAATAAATTAAATGAAATAAATGCTCCTGTGGGGAGCATGATGAGATTACCTAAGCACAGGCATAACTTTAAGCATGTGCTTAGATGCTTTACTGAAGAGGGATGGATGTAAGCACTTGCTTAACTCCTTTGCTGAACTGGGGCCTTAAAGCCACATGCACGCTACAATGAACGCACAGAATATAACAAAGGCAGAGCGCCTTTTGGCCTACGTTTTGTGTGTTTTTTAATTTTTGGTTGGCTCTTTGGGAGAGAATTGTTGAGAGCAAAGCGTGGGGTGGATCAGGGTTTGGATAAGAGCGCTGTGGCAGACAGTGAACCTCCTCAGCTAGCGGAGTTAACATCGTATCATATGAATCAGATCAAGTCCTGAATGCTCTTGGGGGGGGAAAGCACACTCTGAAACCAGGGTTCTCTGATCAAAAACATACAGTAATAATTGGCTTAAATCTTCCCCATTGGGGACTTTTCCCATTTAAGCAATGTGGTGTTGGTGAAACACTTTGAGTTGTTTTATTTGGTTTGTGGATTCCTGTGTTCTCAATGTAAAGATCTAGTCCAACTATTTCCCTGGTCAGTCATTCAGGCTTGTTTGAGACTTTGTTTTCTAGTCTGCAAAAATGCTCAGCTGGAGCTAAGGTTCTGCTGCTGATGCCAATTTGGATGGAAGAGACCCAGCTCATGGGGTCCTGTATTTGTTTTGTAATTGAGTTGAAAGGGCTGACTCATTCCTCTCCACTTTATCTCCTCCTTAGTGAGCTTATGAAGAGCGCAGTATTTTACAAATACAGGCAAGCTGCTGAGTGTGGCCCTTTGCCTTTATATTCTTCCCCACCCCCCGCCCCACTTGCTGCCCCTGCCACAGAATGTGGAACACCTTAACTAAACCACTGTTTCTCTTGCATGCAGGACCAATTGGTTTTAAATAAACAGATGTGAGAAGAGGGAACCAGTGTGTGTGCGTGGAGAGAAGGGATGGGCGAAGAGGAAAAATCCACAACTTTGCCCCCAAATTTAAGATGAACCCAGGGATGTTCTGGATGTGGGAGTCATGGGACACCCCCACCCCTGCATTAATTCTCTACTCCCAGGGAAAACTGGAGTGATTTCCACACTCTGATGAAGTTCATCCTCACTTTGAAAAATCATCTCTGCTCGGGGAGGACGTCTGCCTGGCGCTCACAAAAATACTTCTGAAGAGCAAACAGTTTGGCTTTGGAATGCACCAGATTGTAGCAAGTGTCAGGTATTTGGGGGAGTGGAAAAGGATTCCAAGGAGGGTTCTCCAAGAGTCCCTCTTAAAGGCTTTCACCCACACTCCCAGTAACTCACATGAACGCTCTCTCTGCCATGCTATCAATACACTCAGTCGATTTTTCAGGAACAAAGTATAAATATTTCCAGCACAAAGTTAATGTAAATTTGCTAAGTGGTGTTGCCTCCCCTTCTTGGTTTTGTTTAAACAGGAAAACAAATGAACAGTTTCCCCCATCCCTTGCCCTCTCTGCCATCACATGCACTTGTGGGACTGGAGGCTTATCTCCCCATTAAGGGGAGGCAGCATATCACGGTCTGAACCACATTTTTTTAATCTGAAAAAACCTGGATACATTTTTCCCCTTGCAGTCATTCATATTTGTGCATCTCTGCACTGTCAGGTTCTGGCTGGAAGCAGATGGAATGAAATTCTGCAGAAGAGGCACGCCTTGTGACATTATCAGGCCAAGACAAAGGAGAAAACACCAGAAATCTCACCAGAAAGCTTGTGCGATTCACAGTTCAGTTTTGCAGACCCAATAAGATCAGATAAGGTCAGAATAACTCTCTAAACATTTGGGAGTTTATCCAAATGTCAGAAACATTTGAGGCTCACCCATCATTAGAACATGTTCCTATAGAGTAAAATTACCTCCTTCTCAAACAAGACGACATACAGAAGACACAGATCTATCTATCTAATCTTGCTATAGCTGTTTGGCTGTTGGGAAGGAGTGTAGCCTACTAGTTCAAGCATAGGTCTGGGGATGAGGATAACTGGATTCTATTTTTAGCTCTGCCAATGACTACCTTTGTGGTCTTGTGTGAGCTATTTGGCCTTTTTGCGACTCAGTTTCTCCAATGGTAAAGGGAGGTAATAATACTTGCCCACTCTCTCTTGAGTGTTATGAGTGGCAACTAAATTATATGTAAGGTGGTTGGAAATGCTCTCACAAAAGGCTTTTCTATAATAAGACTCAACTTTTTATAGTCTGTGTGATGAGGGCACTTCCAAAGCTTTGGAGTTTCTATTCTGATAAACACTCACAATTTAAGAACCTTCTGTGAAGCTATTCCAACTTTCTGGGTCCATAAAAACGAGTTGGAAATCTCATGAAAACAGGATTTCTTTGAGACTTTGGACAAGTCCTACTGCTGGATCAGACCAGGAGTAGTACCATGAGAATGGACTTTCTTATGGTGTTCCAGGATTTCTGCTGCTGAGCCTGGAAAGAACTAAGAAGTGCAGAGGCATCTGGGAAAATAACATGTAAAGGGGTTTGAAAAAGACTTTGAAGTTTAGATGGAAGTGTGGGTCAGTTCCTATTTTATCCAGACTTATTTCTCCTTCTGGAGACCCCACAACACACCTGGCTTTTGAGGAGGTCGTCATCTCGCTGTACTAGCAGAACGTAGCCCATCTTGCAACTCACGCTGCACTGGGCCCCATTGGAGAGTCCCCCACTGGTGCAGTTCAGCACAGCATTCTCAATCTCTAGCTCTTGGCAGTCAGTAGTTTCACAGGAGTAGTGGACACAGCTAGTAAAGAAACAAGAAATGGCAACTTTAGTTCATTTGTGCAGGACAGGGCTAGACTGACAAATCCTTCAGTGGAAGGGCAGCACATAAACGTCACACAGCTTGTATACTGAACTAGTTTTGCAAAACTGTCCATGAACAGCAGGCATCATTCTCCCTCTTCCTGCTGAAGTTGTGGGTTCTGGCAATGACATTTTCAGCAAATTACAGCTCCTGTGCATGTGAATGTAATGTTGATGCAAGGGGCCAGGTTGTCGATGCTTGAGAATGACCTTTGGTTTTTGTACAGTATGCACAGAAAATGAACAACGTGTGCTGCAGCATCTCAAACTTCCCTTCCATGCCCCACCACATCTTGCCTTAGAAGAACCGTCTTCAAGGTTTAAGGAGCTTGTTCCGTCTCCATGCCCCATTCAATCTTTGGTCTCTGCTGAAATTACAAGCGTCAGCTCGTACCAACAATGACGGTGTTTTTGGGGATGTAGACAACTGTCTATTGGGAACTGGATTGAGATTAACATACTCGCCACAAAGGACACAACTCCAGTTATGTAGCAACCAATCAGCTCTTATCAGTTAGAACAAGCTCAGTAGTATGCTTGCCTTTTCAGATCGTGCCAATTGTTGCCTTCCTGTCCACAAAGCATTTGAACAGATGGAACCCCTCTGTTGCCTTGCAGGAAGTGATATTAACATTTTAAACAATTTGTAAAATAACCATTTTTTTTTAAAGTGTGCACAGAAGCTCGCAGCAAAGTCTTTCATGTCTATGATAACCTGGAACTAGCAAAGCACTTAGACATGCTGTAAGCACGAGAGATGTCCCCCTGACTTGAATGGGAGCACTTACATTCTTAAAGTTAGGCACGTGCTTGAGGGAGGCCTACATTCCTGGGATTGGATTCTCCCACCCTGGGATATGTGTAATTCCCACTGAAGTCAAGGAAAGGTAAATGTATCAGGAGGGGGGAGAATCAGGCCCTTGGAATGTAAAACAGTTATCACCACCTGAAAACGTGCTGAAGAACCTGAAAAGGTGGGTGTTACAGGGAAGGTGGTAAAGAACGAAAATACTGCACACTCTGAAATGGGTTACATTCAAAATGTCCCTATCTTTCAGGAAAAAAGGGTTAACAACTACTGAAAACGTATCCAGCTCAGGAACCTGAGCATTTACATGATGCTTTTTACATGGTCAAAGCGTTGTACGGACACTAAGTAACTACCTCATGACACCCCTGGGAGGAAGCTGGGCCAGTGCAATTAACCCCATTTTAGAGTTGGGGAAGGAGATATAGAAAGGGGAAATGACTTGTCCAAAGCCACACAGTGAGTCAGAGACAGAGCCAGGTTTAGAATTTGGGACTTCCTGACTCGCAAATCAGACCAGGACACAGTATTGTGTCTGTATCGAATCATGTCTCTTCCAACAAGGAAATAAACCCACCTGGGAAGTAACCTACTCCTGGAAGCCAATCATTTCTTGCTTCTTGGAAGCTCTTCACTGGAATGAGAGGGGCTGCTTATTTCCTCTGCATTCAGATGGACACCATGGGCCAAATTCTGATCCCTTTCCTGTAGGTTGCTGCTGCCCAGCCTGCGTAAGGTGGCAGCATCTGAAAAGACGCCTCCACAATTCCCACTTCGGACCAAACTCACAATGTATAGCATCTCACTCCCTGGGTGGTCCCACTGAAACCAATGGGACTGAGATTCTCTCTTAGCAGCACTCCCTTGAGTAGTCCTAGATGTTGCTAACCTTACTTTAACATTGAGCAGCATCTTACTTTGCGAGTAGCCTTTTAACATCAGTGGAAATCATTACTGAAGAGGGTCCTACTTCACATTCATAAAGGTGTCGAATCCGGCCACTAAAAAGGTATGGATATTGAATACAATATCTCGTCCACTCCTAACTATACATTCCAGTCACATGGGTGCATTGAGGCTAATCGTTATTTTGTCTTCCTCCTTTTTTGGAAGGTAATGTTTTGTATGTGAATTCCTGCTGCCTTGGGGTTTCACTGACAAGTTGAGTGGCTGAGGAAAAAAGTGACCATCACTGACAGTGCAACACATTGAATAAGGAGAAATCTGTTCTCAAAAGTCGTGGTTGTGAACCTTGGTCCACTGTAAATCTTGCGGGAAGAATGAAGCCCTTTTGCACAAAAGTCAGATAAAATAAAATACAAATAAATAAAATAATAGACTCTTTTCAGTAAGTATCTGATGTGCACCAAAATATAGTATGTTGAGGTTATCCTGCAAGGCTGGAATTCAGTGTGTCACAGGAAGAAACAAACCTGAGAAAATCTAGGGTCAAATTCTGCTGTCCTTTCACAAGTGCTAATCTGGAGTAACTCCACTGTAGTCAGCAGAGCTAGCCTTGATTTACATTGGTGGATGTGAAAACAAGAATCTGGCCCCCATGTGACCATTGATGAAGGCTTAATAGTACAGAACTGAAACGCCAGAGACAAAAACATTCAGTAACACTTCTTGTGAAGTTCCTTTTTCTGTTTACAAGCACCCTGTGGTTTAGCAAATGGCCAGGGAACATTTTTAGCCACCCCCTTGAGGCTCCAGATTATGCTTTGATTAGCAGGATCATCCAAGCAACTCTCCCTGCCTGTAACTCTATCAGAATGACATCAGTAAAAAACAATGCAACCATTCATATTTTGTAAAACAACAACTACCACTACCAAATGTTTCCAATTTAAATATTTCTGGTTCTCTTGCTACCAGTTCCAGTATGGTATCAGCTACTGTCAACTGTTAATCCCAATGAATTTTGGAGTCATCTTCCTGAACCGAGTGCTGCAAGTGCAGAATTAAGTCGGATAAACAAATATATACAAGAAAGACATTCAGACAGAACCCTTCATGTCCATATGCACAAAACGGTGGGCTGCACCATTCCTTTTCCAGGTACTACCTTGTGCCAATGGTAAAACATGACACGCGCAAGAAACAACACATTCCAAAGGAGCAAAACAATAAAAAAATCTGAGAAAGAAACAATTTTTTATCTTAATCCATCTTCTTCAGTATGGACAATAGTTATTCAATTAATGCCTTAATGAAACTTTGCACTGTTCAACTGAGGATTGCTAAGCAGATTTCAAAGAAGTGTATTTTACAGAAAGGGGAACCAAACTACAGAGAAGTTATGATTCAATATTTTCAAACGAGGTTTCTAAATTTGGGTGATTGTTTCAGTTTAATTTTCAGAGGTGCTCAGCACCTGCAGCACCAGCTGGAATCCCAAGCAGCAACAGATGCATTAAACTCCCCAAACGCATTTAAAGTTGTGCACCTAAAATTTGGGGCACCCAAAATTAGAGACTATGTGGCTTTGATCTTCACTATTATAGTTTTGCATAGCCTGATTCCTGCTTACTCATCTCTCTGAAGATACCACTGGTTTGGAAACATCAGGACTGTTGTGTTACTATTTCCATCCTTTCAAGTACCTTGTATCCAAAGCTCTCTAAGCTCTGACACTCAAACGTGTGACATTGGCTTTTAACATTTCTGGAAAAATCAGGAAAGCATGGAAAAGTATGCAGAGGAGGAGAACTATGCACTTCTCCAAACTCATCCACCTCTTTGCAGACTAGGGATCTTAAGCACTACGAAATGGTGAATTTTATGAGATTTCTAGTACTCTTGATTTCAGCCAAGTTGAAAATATACTGCAGCAACAGTCTGTCTCACAGTGTGGCAGTCCCACTGCCACCAATTGAAACCAGGAGGAGAAAATACACGTGACTTTGTTACAATATATATTTAACTAGAGTATTTTGAGCGTCAAAGAAAATTTGAGTTCCATTCACATCTATGCTGAAGTTCTGAATTAGTTCATTTTATCTTTTATTTTATCTTATTTTATTTTTTAATCTTATTTTATTTATGTTATCTGAACCATTTTGCCCATCTCAAATCTAAATATGCTCAGCACTTTAGCTCCAAATTGTCACCCCCCTCTGCTTATATTGGCCCTGATTCAGCAAGGCTCTTAAACGTGGGCTTATCTTCAAGCATGTGCTTAAGTCCCACTGGAAGTACTTGACATCAATAGGACTTAAGCATATTGTTAAGTGATCTGCTGAATGGAGGTCCCAGTAACACAATCCTGGAAACATCTGTACTGTAATGTGTTTGTACAAAATTATGACAATTAATAGGAACTCTTCCTTCCTTACATAAAAACAAAACAACACCTCCTGCTTTGTAAAGCGTACAGCAGCCAAATATCTCTTCCTAACCCTGCGGTCAAAAACCTTTTTCCAAGAACTCATCCTAACACTATGCCCTAATTATTTAAGTAATTTCCTGAGTGATCTCTCTGCCAAATATACTTGTATAGACAAGCACAAAGACACACAAATGCACCCTCATATTCTACAGGGGGCCAATTCTGACCTCATTTTATATAGATGTAACTACCTGTGTAGTTGAGGATAGATTTGAGGCTTAGATCTTAAACATTTCTCTCCACTCTGATTATATGACAACACACACCCACCCTCTCTCCGTGTTTCTAATGTTGTCATCATCACTATAGTATCACTGACATGGACACAAGAAAGGAGAGATGGACATTTCTTCTGGTCTGTCTGAAGGGTGCTTGTCAACTGATAAAAAGCAGGTGCTCTCTCTTCACTCAAAACAAAGAAGGTTTCAGCGAACTTTAGTCTTTTAGAAAAGGAGATGTCTGAGGCGGCTTCCCGTTATACTGCTGGTTGCAGTTACACAGTTCAACAAAAGAAAGATTTGTATTTTTTTGGTCTTTTTTAGTTTCTTTTCCCCAGCTTTCCACTAAGATCTTGTTGCTTTCTGTGTTCTGAAGCAGACGTTCGGAATACATCTGAGGCAAATATCAGAATTAATTGTAGGGAGGGGTTTGTATGGGTCAGGGGATTTGGAGTGAGGGTCAGAGCCTTTCATTTTAGGTTCTCTGCTTCAAATCCTACCCATGACAGCGATCAGAAATAGCGGCCAGCTGGTGGCTATGCAGTGACCGGTGTGAAATTGAACTCAGCCCAGTTTCCAGAGGGACATCAGTGGGAATTGTGTGTACCTATTGATAGGAGTGAAATGCAGAAAAAACCCCAAATGGTGAAAATAATTACCTGAATATTTCAAAGCTTTCTAAAAACTGAGTGAACTGAAAGGAAGGAGAGGCATGGTTTAGTGACTAGAGCCACTAGCCTGACTGGATATCAGGATTCATGGGTTCCACTCCAAGCTTTGGAAGGGGAATGGTTCACAGTGGTTAGAGTGGGGGGAAGGGGGCAGGTGTCAGGACCCTTGGGTTCCATTATCAGGTCTGGGTGAAAGTTTTTCCACCTGGTTCTCCTGCTCTGTGAAATATCATGTCCAATGAGAGTCATGCTGAAATGAAGACCTCAGAACGATCAAGCTTCCAAAACACCTCTAAGCCCTCAAGGCAGCTAAGCAGTGTTTGGAAGGTGTGTGTTAACAACTGGACGCTTTGCAGTTCCTCCCTGTGAAAATGTGTTGGAGGGGGGGAAAAAAAAAAAAAAAACACTTCACATTCTAGCTTAATAAAAGCCAAATGATGCTGTTTGCCAATTACCAAAACAGGGCAAAGGTTAAAATCTCTCTGAATTATAATACAAGTCACAGGCCAAGATTTCTATGATTAACAGCTCTCTGAGAAATTCATTAATTTCACCAGACGCAAGTTGACTGCAATTGCGTAAAATGACAGAAAGCAGGAAAGGCGGAAACTGCAGCAAAATGAGTGAAGAAGAGGTGCATTAAATAATCGCGAGCTTGAAATTGGGGGAGGAGAAGAGGAAAGGATTCTTTTTTGTTTTCTCTTTAAAAATGAACAGGAGGGACTACAAAAGATGGTTACGTTTGTTATGCGTGTGCAGATGATTGTCTTTGTAGTTTCTTCTTGAAGAAAGAGAGCAGAAAAGAATTGAGACAATGAATGAAAGGAGGAGAGGTCACCTTCCTAAGGGGGTTGTGTTGGCCCATCCAAGAGAGAAATCTCTGATGGAAGGAATTCTTTTTAGGGCAGGGGTGAGGGGAGGGGATGGCTTATTGAGGAATGGTTTATGCTGGCTCAGGTATGCCAGGTCATGCACTTCTGTGGAAGGAGCTGAGGGTGCATGGTTTCCAAACTGTGTTTAAACAAACTGTGGTTCTGTTATTCAGATCCCGATTATTGAACTCAGGGAGCTGAGAAGCAGTTTAGAGATGCTAACTTTAAAAAAAAAAAGGTTTTTGCCTACAGCACTGATCCGTGACATAAAAAGTTGTTGAGTGGATATATGTGTATACAGGCAGAGATTTATATGTGTGTATCGCTACATAGACATGACTCAAAGGGGTAAAAAACACAGCCCACCCTGCATAAGCCAATTCTTGGCTGCTACAGCGAGGTTCATAGCAATAAAACAAGGGTCAATGGAACTGGGAAAAGCAAACGTACTTTCTTCAAACTATAAAGTACATACAGTGGTGACAAAGTTATATAACAAGAAAACATGCAGTACCTGTGCTAGAGAACTGCATAAAACAAGATACTATTGGCTTTCTCACAAACGGGAAACTTATCTTCATTATAAACAAGGAGTCAATGGAGAACTGTAAAGCTGAAATGCTGTTGTGAAACCAGGAATTGTAGCAGTTGAACCTAAGTGTCTGCCTAAGATGTGAAGCTGTTGTTTCTTTTAGAGTAACAAAGCCATGACAAAGTGAAGGAACTGCCCAGATCTTCTTGTGAACAAGGTATACAGAGGTTGCCATGAAAATGTCAGCGCTTAACAGTGGGCAAGCGAGACACCACACCGATTCCCTGCACCATGAGAAGGAAATAACGATAGTACCTCCAGCTCAGGTGAGATAACTACTGATTTTTGCAATCACTGTCCATGTGTCTTCATGGAACTATGGTGTCTACTGGGTAGATATCTAAAGAAATTCTTATCTGGGCCCTGTTTTCAATCTCTCTTACGCTAATGTAAATAAAGAATAATGTCAGTGAAATCAGTGGAGCTGTGTAAGTATAGAACTAGTGTAAATGGAGAATCAGGCTCATGACATTGGCTCTGAGGGTGTTATGTGACAACCATACATGTCATTTTGACAGCAGAACAGCAGGAGGGGTGGGTACCACAGCTGAAAAATCCCATTGTCAGCTGCACTGGAAAAAGAAAATGAGTGGAAAAATAAGGAATGCAATTTCATAAACATTCCATAAATGGCTTATAAATTAAGGTTTGATTTTCCAAAGTGCCTCCGGATGTTAGGAGCAGAAATCCTAATGAATTTCAATGGAACTTGTGCTCCGAACCTCCTTAGGCTCTTAAAATACCACTCTAAATATATGCTTTTAAAAGAGAGAGGGAATGCATGCTTTCTTCTCAGTTATTAGGATGCCCTACTCATGTCAAATGGGAAAGGTACACTCATCCCCCAAATAAAAGCTCTGTGCACCTCTAAAAAGAGATATATTTCTCTTCTCTTTCACTTCCATATTCAGACTTTCACCAAAGCTTATAAGCCTCAGTATATCTGAATGCAAAATACGCTCCAACCAAAATAATTCTCCTTGAGGTGAGGGGAAGAATCTTTCTTGCATACTGAAACCAAAGGGAAGGCAAAAATATCCATGTTTATCTAAGGAAAATGAAGGAGGAAAATCTGATGCTTATATCGGGGAAGCAAATTTCTAACAGGAGTAACATCATCAAATGAAAGCTACAGGCAAAGAGAGTGGGACAATGGAAAAGATGGGCACAGAGACAGCTCGTGGAGAGAGATAGTGCATGTGTGCTTGTGTGAGACCAGCTGGAGTCTACTACTGAGGACAGCCCAAATGGGAAACACATCAAGACTGCTTGGCAGGCTCTGCAGAAGGGAACACGAAACCCACATGAAGGTTCTAATCTGATTAAGAATTAATTTAAAAGAAACCCTCTTTCTAATCCATCCTGGATTGGGTAAATAAATGAAGCAAGAAGATAGCAGCTAATTCTCAGAGGTCTGGGCAGTTCCTCATTTCTTGGCCTCTTTGACACCTATTTTAACACTCCTTTCCCCATAATTTGCACTCATTCAAACCATTTGTTTTTTAAGGGATGGGGGGTGGGGAGAACTATATATGGTCATCACAAGCAGTCTCACCATGCAGCGATTTGCATTCCCACCATTGGGGCCTGAGTGTAGTGAATGGAAAGACGCCTGTTGGTTTCAATCCTTCTTTCAGAAAGTCTCTAACTCCTTACTTGAAACTGAAAGCTTTATCCAGAATCCAGCATTTAGCCATAACATGGATGTCTCTGAGTTTTACTGTTTCGAATAGGTGAGACTCTTACTTTGAAAGTTTGGGATCAAATGGGCTGAAGCTTAAAAGGGGGTCAGCCATGTGTCATTAAAAACATGGAGAGAAGACAGAGTGGGCAATTGTTTTTCTTTTTAAAGAAATGTTTCAAAAGATTAGTTTGCTCTGTTGCAGCTGAAGTCTTGCTTAAGGGGAAATGTTTTTTTTTTTAATCAAGGAAATATCTTTTCTCAATACACGGCACTTCTAATTTCACAATAAATGGTTCAATTCCTACTGAAAAATAGCGAGAGAGAGAGAGAAATGGGGCACTGTTTTTGAGTCCTCTCAAAGTCCACATTGCTACTAGCTACTTCCCTCCAATGGGTCTCTCGCTCTCTCTCTCTTTTTCTGTCTACCTCCTGCACTGGGAGTTGGCCAGACTTCCAAACTAGACCTCTCATCTGAAACTTGATCTTGCTGTCTTCAGGCCTCTGAATTTATACAGCTTATTGCACAGAATGATTGAATCTAGGTCAGAACACACTGACTGAATTGATTTCGCTATAGATATCCTTTTTTTCTTCTTCTTCTTGGAATAAAAGCGAGGTCCTGAAAAACCAGGCAGGAGTGCTATCAAAAACCTGAGAGTACCGCTAGGATCCTAGAAGGCAGAGCAGGGACTTTTGAGAGAATGCAACTTGTTTGTTTCATTGTTACTGCTGCTACTGTTTGACTATTGCTTTTCAACTTTGTGTGTGCTTGAAAAAAAACCCTTGTCTTTTATGGTTCTTGCTAAGTTCTCCCCCACTTCCTTTCAGTGCCCTGCTGAAAAGATCCACGAGGCTACAGAGACAGGGGCTGTGAAAGGTCACAATCTCTGCATGATGCTGCAAAGCAGAGATTGAGGGGGATAGGTGGTGACCTATTGATATGTATCTAGTAACGACAATAATCTTATTATAGTGCCTTTCATCCTACGGGGCCTCCAAAAGCTGTCCAGACCATGGGAATGAGCCACAGAGCGTTCTGGGGGCCATTGACTCATTTTATAATCAGTTGGAGTGGAAGGTACTAAGCATCTACCACAAAGTGATGAGTGCTTTTCAGAATCAGGCCTAATGTAGGCACAGGAATCACTTAATTCACCACGGACGTGCAGCATAGGAACACTAAAGCAGTTTAGATCAAGGACTGTATTGTGAGCGGTTAACTTGACTCCTTATTGGAGAATGTGTATAGAGCCAACTGGCCACAAATCCATCTCGTAACAGAGGAGGGAGGAAAACGGAGGAGGAAATAATTTACTAACAGTGTCCCGGGTGGGTTAAATGTCCCATCCATCCCAGTCAATGAGAACACTGCTGTTTTTACCAACAACACAAAAGGGTCAGCAGAGTTCATCTGCCTCACCCCTCCTGTCTCCTTTTAACCCCTTGATCAGACCCACCGGGCCTGGAAGTCAGTGGGTGGCTAGAGGAGGAGGCAATGTGCTGACAGGCTCACCTCTGCTCTGCTGGGCTGTAGGTCTGTCCTCTCTGACAGCTGCTGATAGTGATGGGGTCGAAGTTGTGGAAGGAACGTAGGGCCACCCCGGAGATGGCCACAAGCTGGGAGCTGAAGCTAATGAGGACAGCCTGGGTGTGGTAGAAGGGGTGACTGAGGTCATGGATCACAGGGATAATCAGAGGATTGTTCCTGCAGCTGAGAACATGGACACCTGTCAGAAGAGACAAGACCGGGGAGGGGGTCAGTACTTTGCACAATTACACCCACATGCCACCAGCACTTCAGAAGCATATAGCCATTATGGAAAAGCCCTACAGACTTTAAGAGTTATAATACAGAGGGTTTTGGGAATCATCCCCTCAAATTTAACAGAGGAAGATATCCCTCCTACAGAATTATAAAGGATGGTCCAAACAACCTGTAGAAAGGCTTCCATTTTCTCCAGCAAGTTCTGTAGGTTTCTAGAATAATTTCTTCTGAATCCTACTCCACTTTGATGGCACCCTATTAAAGCAGGAGCAACTACATTAAAGGCAACGGAGTTACACTGTTGTTAAAACAGCATAAGCAAACAGATGGTTAGACTCTTTGTGCTGGGCACTGAAACATGCAACTGCGCAAACAGAATGGGTAGCTTTGTGCAAAATGGGCAGTTTACCAGTGGTTTCTTTGCAGCTGTGTGCAATTCCCCACGGGCCCCAGGACATCCACCAGTTTGTTTGTTTGATCATTGTTTTTTGTGTGTGTGTATGTTTTTAAACAAAGTAGCTTCTTGTTTTCCCCTAACAGGGCAATACTGTGTTGATGAATCAGGGGAGAGATACAGATGTGTGCTGGGGGAAAGGGAGGCTTTAAAGGTGATCCTGATGTGAAAATAAGCCAAAGATGCATGATGTCTGTCCATTTCAGGGAGGTACCATGCGCCATCTTCAGAGATGCTGAGCCGCCCTCTCATCCCATTAGCTTCAGTAGGAGAGGAGGATGCTCAGTAACACTCAGGAGCAGCTCAGCACCTTCTGGAAAGTCTGTGGGCCAAATTCACTCCTGGGGTCACCCTACTGACTTCATCTGAGTCACACTTGGAGTGAATTGGGCTGTAACTCCGTTAACTCCAATTTGGTGCACCAGCAATGAATGTTCAGCCCTTGCACCACCGACTTCAGCAGAGTTGCCTCAAGGATGAATTTGGCCTCAGCTCCATTCGCCTCAGTGGAGTTCACCAGTGATGGATTTGGCCCAGTGCCCTTGGCTATCCCAATACACTTATGAATCTGAAAATAAATTCTATTTGTGTGTTGAACTGATGCAGAGAATCCCTCCCTCCCCCCTTTCAGGTTTCAAGGGGGGAGGGTAAGTATTTTTTTTCCTTAGAAAGTGATTTCCAGTTAATTAAGACAGGCTTCTGATCATTTTCTTTAAACCTCTCTCTTCAAATCACTCTCTTTTAAACTGCCCTCGCCCTTCTTCCAGCAATAATAATAATAATTAATAAAAGGCTTCTCTTCTCCTTTGATTTATATCTGAACCTGAAATAACCTCTCTGTCTGTTGCCTCCCAGAGGTCTTTTGATACAAGCTCCCAGAGGAATGGTGCAGGTTTCCCACTTAGAAACAGGTGCAGTTAATTTGCAAAATGCACTCCACTGGAATCCCGGGATTCCAAATACCTTGGACATTTCTGCTTTCTTTGATGGAAAGCCCAAAAGTCCTCACTGTCTCAGGCTGTTTGTTCATTTTGGTTCAATTCCTAGCAGTCAGGTGCCTGAAACAAAACAGATCACCACAACTGGCACTACTGATTGGTACTTTAACTTCCAGCAAGGGAGAATGGATCATGGACACTGAACTCTCTCTTTCTCCCCTAGACGGAGCCCAACCAAGACAAAACTGGGGCATATTGGTCAGAGCCGCAGGGATGAAACCCACCGGCATGGCTGTCTAATCTATCTGGTTGCATGACTTATATTTTTCATATGCTGTCTTAGTGGGTAAGAATGCAATCCTCATCACATTTTCTCCTGCAAAGTCCAGAAGACACAATAAAAATATGTTCTAATCAATGTAGCGAAATCTGTTGTCTCTTTCTGCCTCTTTCTTATACCTAAGGCTGTCTATACATAAAAGACCAAAAGGGGCAATTGTGATCATCTAGTCTGCTCCCTGTTGAACATATGCCAAAGAGCTTCCCCAAAACAATTCCACAATGCTCCTTTCAGTTTAGGTATTGAGTTTGCCTTTATTAATTCAAGCACACACAGCACAAGGACACAGACTGGCTCTGATCCTGCAGTCAGTAAAACAGGCACTGAAGTAAATGGGAGTTTTGCCTGAGTAAGAACTGTTGAACCTGGGCCCTGTATATTTCTCCCTTCCATTCAGCTAAAAAAGCAGCCTAATCTGCTCTCCACTGGGGTGATCAGAAAGGTTTTTCCATGATGAAGACAGTCTCTTTACTATGAAGATTTGCAGGCATCACTTTGGGGAGTGTCAAACTCATGTTGCAATTTCTTGCAGGATTTCAAAACTTTGCCCTTGATCCCTGTTTTTCCTTTCTCTCCTCCACACTCACTCAGTCTGTCTGTCTCTCCCTATAGTTGTATGTTAAATGTTAGTTACCATGGTCAGCTTGCTGTCATTTATATTCAAGAAGGAGGCAACTATTATACTACTACAAGTCTCTCTGCTTTGAAAGGAGGAGGATGCTACTGACTCAAAGGGCGCTGTGTACTCCGGGACTGTTGCTTAAAGAAACCTGTCCAGCTAGAGCAATGCGCTGGGCTTATCTATGTAGATTTCATTCAGTGCTAAATAGGAGTCGCGACATAAATTCTTGTCCCCTCCTCTGAGAATGAACCCCCAAGAGACTTGCCTTTGATTCATACCCAGTGAATGTTCCTATGTTTAATTTTGAGTGAGAAACCTGTCAAATACCCTTTCTCCCACTCTGGTCTCCCTCCTCCTCCTCACAGCCAGAAAGGGGTAAGAAAATATAGAAAGGGGGAATGATTTAGCAAAGAGTCTGAAGACAATAACAATCCCTCTGCACTCCAGCCATCAGAATACCTTGAAAGGCAACCCCCTCTCATCCCCTCTCCGGAATATGGATAACCGTAGCGGCAAATGACCTTCAGGTTTTGGGGGCTGCCGCCTCAACAGAAGTCACTTACAAAGGCTGCAGAGACGGCAGCCAGAGACATTATGAGAGATATTCAGAAGGGCTCAGCTCCCAACTTGCTGAGCTCCTTAGAAAACCTGCTCATAGTGTCCACACGGAAGCTGCTGGGTGATGAGCATTTTGAAAACAGGGCTCTTATTTTGATGCCTACAGGGGAACTGAGCACTTCCAGAAGTCTAGCCCACAGTGATCAGTTGCTGAGTAGTCTCAGTGGGCACCACAATACTTGACGAGCAGCACAGACTTGCAATAAACCCCAGATCTTGGAGCTTGAAGTGGGTACGTCTTCTGGTTGGCTCTCTGCTCCATCAACACCAGCCTGATGGTGGGAAAGCTGAACAGGGGTACCAGCCTTACTCTGTGAACTGGGCTGGAGAAAACCAAAGAAACCTATGGAAGGAGAAAGGCAATGCTCAGTGACAAACAATCTTACCAAGATCATGGCTTTGCTCCTTGGTGTCAAACAGTTGCACAATGATAGTTTCCTGCTTCTGATCCAGGTAGTCGGTTCCATCGGTGACCAAGTGGACAATGATGGCAGCAGCTACCATGGGCTGAGAAAAATAAGCCTGGGAGAGAATAAAAAGAAAACAGAGATAATCAGGTGCAGAACTGGAAGGGTTCTTGTTTTTAATTTTTTTTAAAGCAACACCTGAAGCATCACAATGCAGTGGCAACTCCCATCACAAATCACACAGAAGTCTTCTCTTCCAATCTGTTCGCGTGTCCATGCTCAAAACTTTTTTTTTTTTTTAAATGCTGCAAAAATGATAAGTCAACGAAAGGAATGTCATTGCACTGGTGAGTGTGCATGTCTTACCTTGAGCCAGAAAATGGTCTGAGTCGTATGTGGATACGGGAAGTTGGCCGTGCAGGGATACCAGGCGTATTGAGACACCACGTAGCTCAGGTCCATCACCTTGGTTCGGCACACCTGACCGACAAAAGGAAATGTCAAAATGGATTCAGGATGAAATGAACATGACTGTCAAAAGTGGTGGTGGGGTCTATAAGAACTGGTAATAACTGAAAATGCTGCTTTTAATATCATTAGGTTATTAAAAATAACAATTTTTAGGTCATCCACACCACTGGGCTATTCCAAAATGACACCATGAATGGGAACACCAGACTCATAGCAGCACTGTGTTTGCCAAAAGAACGTTTCCCCTTCTGATAGATCGGTTATTGATAGATCGATAGATAGGATATTGTGGATGCACCCATCACTACCTAAACACTGTGTCTTTCTATTTAAAACCCACATGGGCTTTCTCTTCAGGATGGCTACACATGACCATATGAAACTGAAAATACATGCAGTCAGGAACGCATTGCCCAACCCAAAATAGGCCCTGATAGGAAAACGGTGATCTTGTTAATCTCTTTAATCAAAATCACATCTACAATTCATCCCATAGCACCCAGGGTGAGGAAGAGGTGAAAATCTGATGGGATTTTCTGCAAGCCTTTCTTTCTGGTAAAGAGCAAATATGGTATATCTGAGATGATGGAACAGATGAAAGGGGCTAAGAAGGGTAAAGGGATTTAAGTGCATAAGAAACCCGCAGCACAGTCAATATGGAAGACGTGAAAAATAATCTTCAGGAAATGAAATGGATTTTCTCTTGAAACATCACAGCTAAGTGAGATTGTTTTTTAAATGTACATATGTGGCTGTGAATTACTAGCCCCTATAGTGCTGCCTCTGGAGTGGATGAATAGCAAAGCTGCAGCTTTTGAACATTAAAACTACAACTGCATTTGTAGGATGTCTTCCATCCAAGGATCTCAATGCCCTTTACTGATGCCCCTCTGCAAACTCAGTAACGTTATTATTTGGAATACATGAAGCACAGAGAGGTGAAGTGTTTTCCTCATGGTCACACAAGTTGTTAGCAGAGACAAGAATCCAAACCTGGAGGCCAAGGCACCCCAGTCGATTGTATTAACCACTCGACTACACTCACACTTCCAGAAATGCACCACAGAGACGTTCTAAGACCCTGACTCTGCAATTGGAGCCACAAGTGCAGACCCCTGCACTAGGCAGAGCTGTGTTCCGTTGAGTGTAGTAGTGGGTCTGACTGCAAAATTGGGGCCTCAACTGAGAACTCCAAAGACCTTACGTTACCATTCCCTTAAGCCACGCCACCATTGTTGTTGTTGTTGTTGTTGTTGTTTTTAAATGGGAACTAAGCGTACTAACAGAGCTATTTTGATAGTGAAAAATACACTGTCCATTCAGTAATTGTGCACTGAACTCCGTTCCCGGTGTCTGCAGGCAAATGCTGCAAGTGCTTGGAATGCTTGGGAATGGAGCAATCAGATTGGCCAAAAGTGAGGTAATGACTTCTATCATTTGAATCCCTGAAGGCCCAGTGCAGAGGAATCTATGGACAAAACATAAATCAGCTTTAATGGGCTGGCAGAAGATTTTTAGTTTATTTATTTTTTTTTAAAACAACTGGGACCAAACTTCATTGACGCTAGCCAGTGGATAGTGTTACATTTTACAACAGTGCAAGACTTTACATAAACTATCTTTGGCATTTGAAATCCAGTCCAACAATTCGACATGTATCATTTCGCAATGCTCCTTTCTTGCATTTTCAGCAGCCTCTCGCTTGTTGGGAGCATGGGGTTTATTTTAATACCTATCCGGTTAGGAAATTTCTCTTACCCACATCTGCAATTTAAATGGTCATAGAACTCTTTGACATGAACAAAGGTCTCATTACTTTTGTATGGTTTTGTTCTTATTCTTCTCTGTCTACTAACTCTATCTGCCTCAAAAGCTGGTTGAGAAAAACAGGAGAGTTGGGGTTTGGCTCATTTTAAATGCCACTTAATAGATGTGTGAGAACCAATATTAAGAACAGGCTCAGACCTTCACCAAAAATTTGAACAAAATCCAAAACAAACCAGTACTGAGGTTCAGAAAAACTCTGATAACTTTTAAATACCTAGTTTTCTTTTTTTTTGTGAACCATAGCTCTTTCTGGTTCTATCTGGGACCGCAAGCAGAATCCTTAACATCTCACAGGAAACCTGCTCCTAGGAGATTTCTAGTTCGATTTTGCCAATGCAGTAAATTTGGCTAGTTTGAAAAGGGTTCAGATAAGCATCCAAACCTTCTGAGGCTGACCCATCACTACTTACGCTAACAATTTAAAACATTGCGGGTGATGAAGATCAAGGGGAAAGCTGTGCTTGACAGGAGTCTGAGCAAATCTAATCAAAATGGTGTTAAGACTGGTTATAGCAGCCTCCTCTGCCCTAGTTGTACCATTGTTAACACTGCCTTAGCAATTTATAGCAAATTTCCCTACTGTGGATAAGTTCCTAAGGATTGTGCCATAACAACCGGATTAGATTAACTGTCCCATTCTCTGACAGATTTCACCATCTCAACACTCCTTCTAATGCGCATGGTGGATGGATTCTTTTTTCAGTTCTATCCAATTATTGATTGCCACAAAGTAACTGCAAAGTATTTACAAGAATTACTTGCAGGAGTACCTTCCACGCATCTCCCTTTCAAGTATCCTTGCCAGAGTATGTGACGGCCAACAGCGTCAAGGTGCTCTAGCTTCAGATTTTTATTACTAGAAGCCCAACTTTTATTACTAGAAGCCTAACACTTTTAACCTACAGAATTGAACAACATAGTGACATATGGAAGGAAGGGGAAGACAGAGAGAGAAAGAGAGACTACAGGATGGTACCTAAGGGCATCACATGATGAAATCAAAAACATAACATAGCCATTTCTAACACGGTGGTTGCAAATTCTAAAGAAATCCACCTTTATGGGAAATTAGTTGTTTCCCACTACCCTCCTGCGATGTTTGCAACCACTACACAAAGTGGAAGACAATGCACTGGATAGCTGTGAATGGATGGTAGGGATGAATGGATGTGTTTTGTGTTGGAGAATGTTGTCAAGCACCATATTAATTGCTGTTAAATTGATTGAATGACTAAGTACCCAAATCTTTAATCACTGCTAAATGTCAGGTCAGGAGATCCAAATTGTGTTTGGGATCCATGTGAGTTTACCATGTGCTCCTACAGTATTTGGGGAGTATCTCAGTCCAGTTACTGGAATCCCAGGTCAAACTTCTCCCACGAAAGCTGCTTTCAATTAGAGGAGATAGCAATGTCTGTTTCTTCCAAAGGATTCTAGTCCAGTTTGTCTTCCACCCACACATTTTGTATACAAAAGTGGAAAGAGACTGCTATCAAGGGCAGGGGAGGCTGTGCTATTTTCCCACATGAGGGAATGCCTTGAGGTTTCTCTTTGACTGATTTTATAAAACCCTTTAGACCGTCACACTCATAGACTTTAAGGTTAGAAGGATGGTCATGATCATCTAATCCAGTGGTCCCCAAACTTCTTATGTTGCACTCTCCCTTATCCCTGTCCACGTCCCTCCGGGAGCTAGGGCTGGGACCAGGCCCATGGTCAGGGCCGAGGCTGGGGCCGGAGCCGCAGCTGAGTGGGCAGCCAGGGGCCAGGGCCAGAAGCGGAACTGTGGCCCTGCCATGGTTGGGACTGGGGCCTTGGCTGGGCTCAGGTGAGGAGCAGGGCCAGGTCTGGGAGCAGGGCCGGAAGATGAACCACAGCTAGACCGTGGGCAAGGCCATGGACGGGGCCAAGGCCCAGGGGAGAGGAGGTGAAGGGCATGGCCAGAAGCAGAGCCACTGTTGGGTAAAGAGGCCAGCCGGGCTGGGAGCTGGGGCTGAGAATGGAGCCGCAGCTGGGCCCAGAGCAGAGCTGGGGTCAGAGTGGGGCCGAGTGACACTCAAAATCGGCAATTAATAGCAGCTGTACCTGTCTGTACCAGGAGTTTGAGCCAGTGCAGATACCCGGCTTGGTGGCCTCAGATGGCTGTACATGGGACAAATCTCCAGTGCATAGACAAGACCACAGTATATGATCTGGTCTGTTCTCACTTCCTTTAAGTCAAGACTTGCTATTGGTAATCACAGCTGCACCAGTGGCTCATCCTGTGGCAATGAGCAGGGTGAATTTTGGGTGGGCCAGTTTAAAGTGGATGCAATGTTTACATAGACTATGCTGATATGTAGCGTCGCTGTGCACTGTTAAGGGCTTACTGCTTCGTCCTGTAGAGGGGGGCTGCATTTCAGCACTGGCCTAAGCTATTCCTGTTTGAAGGATTACAGTAATAAATAAAATTGCTTTGGGATCCTTTGAGACAAAACATGCTGTATACGGAACGGTTTGCGAAACATCAAGCCCAAAATCAGTACAGAGGGTTCTACGGTTACAATTCACTGTGACGGGTATAGTTGTGCTGGGACACAAAGTCCCGCACAGGAACTGTAGAAGGTGTTATGGATCTGCTAAGCAGAAGACCATGATTCCCATCAACCCTCTCCCCATAGCACATCCCCCAACCATCAGGCCAGGTAGATGGAGAGGCAGACACTCCATGAAGATCCTGAACCAGCAAGTTTAAGTGATCTGGAAGCAGCAATGGCATGGCTAGCCAGGAGTTGTGGGGCAGAGAAACCCAGACAGCACTGCATCTGCATACAGAGGAGGTTGCAGCAGAAGCCAGGGAACCCCTGTGGAGCAGGGTGTCACTGTGAGACATGAAGCCAGGACCAGCTCCATGTGGGGCGTATGGGGAACAGCAGAGTCTGGGCAGGGAGCTAGTGCAGTGGGACCCCAATGAGAGAAACACCAACCCTAAGGGAGCCTGGCCTGGAAATCTACAAGCTCCTAGCTGCTTTGCATAGAAACTGGACTGCAGGAGGTACCTCAGCTATTCGGCCTGAAGAGACTAAGCCCTCGATTGTACGGCCCCAAAACAAGAATTGCTATTGCTCGTTTGGAACTGGAACTGTCTAAGCTCTGTTACTAGCCCTAGTCAAACACCCTTTCATTTTAGCCATGTGTCTTAAGGTATGTCTGCACTGCAGTCAAACAGCCCCTCACCCAGAGTCCTGGGAGCTTGATCATCGGGCAACGGGCCAGCGGTGGGGTTTTAACTACAGTGGAGACACAGCCTTGGTGGCTTCTGGGACTCACCAGGGTTAGTGCCTAGAAGGCTTAGCAGCTAAAGCACCTTCAATACTTGCCCTCCGAGTCGTGGTTACCCATGGCATGCTACTGGCAACTTAGAAAATGTCTACACAGCAACTAGACACCTCTGGCTGGTCCATGCCAGCCGACTCAGGCTTGCAGGGCTGTTTCACTGCTATGTAGATGTCTGTTCTCAGGCTGGAACTTGGGCTTTAGGAGCCTGTGAGGTGGGAGGGTCCCAGAGCCCAGGCTCCAGTCCGACCCTGGACGTCTACACAGCAGTGAAAGAGCCCCGCAACCCAAGCCAGCTGGCACAGGCCAGCCACGGGTTTTTCTTCGCTGTGTAGACATAGCCTTAGAGGTTTGGTGTACACAGCGTTGAGCAGGTATAATAATTACAAAGGACAGGAACATCTTTTTGACCAACATACGGCCTGCTGGAGGACAAATTTCATGCATTCAGTTGCTGAGGGAGCTAGCTAAAGAATTGCCACAAATAATAATAATAATAATAAACAGTTCCATTGCTAAAGTTTCTAGCTGGCCTCACTGCAGAATGTTCTTTACATTCACCCCAGCAAATCTGTCTGCAGGCCAGCTTTGGAAAAGCCGTGCCAAAGAATCACAAATGCAGACTTAAGAAACATCTTAGGATATCCCTCCAAAATGAAATAGCTAACCCTTTGATGTTAGAATTGGGGTTTTGTCATCTACAGACACCAAGAGGACATATTTTCAAGTGTAGATGTCTATTTTACAGATCTACAATTAATTTTATCCAAGAAAGCTACATTCAGATGCAGCAGACGGTTTTCAGAAAGGCTCCTGCCGGCTTACTACCTAATATTAAGGACAGGATGACTGCCACATACACATGACATGATTCGCCTACTGTTGCACAGTGGGTCGAGTCTGTACTAAAGGTTCCATACTGCTGCAAATTGTTCCTCATTTAGGCTAGGAAGTGGGACTTGGGGTTATAGGAAGGTGAAACTGTCTATACTAGTGATCAGTGAACCATTAAAAGGGTCAGAGTTTGGGTTCAAACAAACACCCAATAATCTGACAGTTTATCTGAACTATCCAAATCTCAGGAGCCTGCCACGCTGGGGTGGAAATCTCACAGGAACAAGCTTACTCATGAGGTATCCAGCAATTCTGCTTCAATTCCAGTCCAGAAATATAAAAAGAACAGCCTCTTTCCTAGTAAGGAGAACCTTTAGTTCTTATCCTGTTCAGAACTAAGAAGTACCGAGGTAAAGTTTATCTGAATATCTTAAAAATTCAGTTCTACTTTGCCTGTAAACCTCTGGCTGAAGATTAAGGGTTCTTTTATTCAGACTATTCAATACAAATTTGTGCTTCCCTTGCCTGTTTTTTTGTACATTCCCCCGGATGTTCAAAGATCTGGAGCAAAGTGAGAAAAACCCATAGCATGGGCACTGTCCTTCACGCCAAAGAACTGTATGCAGCTCATCAACAGCCTGCTTAATTCACTAGAGGCTGTTCCACCCCCTGGGTGAACACATTGATTCTATATTATTCCCAGATTCTGTTGGCTCACGAGTGAGATGAAATTTAATCTGTCAGTTTCACCAACGGAACTAAGAGTAGAATTTGGCTCTGGGATTGGGACTCAAACCTATGTCTCCTGCACAGCAGTATGAAGTCCTAGCAACAGGCGGCTGAACCAGTTCTCAACACAAATAGTTTCCATTTGAATCTGGTACAGCCAATGGCATCTGTGGTTGACAGTTACTGAGCTATTGGTCTGTCAATATATAGACTCACTGTTCTCTTGACTAATTGCCCATTTGATCCATATTATAGCAGTTTTCCTAGCGATGAAACCTAATTTTCCAGTGAGGGGTTTGTTTTGTTTTTTGGTTCATTGAAATGTGATCTTTATACATGTAGAACCACTGGTACTGATCTCACTTGCATTGCTTTTACAGTGGTGTTACTGCATTAGCTCCATGGAGTTACTCCTGATTTGTACTAGAGTAACTGAGATGTGGATAAGTGCCCTTTACGTTAACAGCAGCAAAAAATTATAGTATTTGTTCTAATGGAAACATTACATTATGGAGTGTATTGTACAAACACAGAGATCATGAAAAGAGGTATCTAAGTGGCAGATCCTCCACTGGTGCAAAGTGGTGTCGCTTCCTAGAAGTCCTTTGGTGCTACACTGATTTACATCAGTTGAGGATCTGGTCCTGGCTGTAACAGTGGCTGAAATTACTATATGACTCAAGACGTTATTAATTACAGCCTTACACAAAACGTGATTATTTCCCTTCCAAAGGTTTGGGAGAACATTGCATTTGGTTTTTTAAATCCATTGGGGTTTGCACATTCTGAGTTTTGCTTTGAATTTCTGATTCTCGCGTACCCACAAAATGAAAGCCAGGTCATTTAAAACCAAATGAATTTCAAATAAAAATCTCATGAAACCATGAATTTCATCTGGTGTCAACACGACACCATGAATGAGCCTAGATTAGCTCGGAGCCAGGCCCATACTTGCCTGTATTTATACCCAAGTGTGCTCAAGACTTCAGTGATCTTTGCCCAACCTTTTGCCAAAGCTGGTTTGGGGTCTGAATTTCTTATAAAACTCCAAACCAGGTGATTTTGCGTGCATCAGAGATTCATTGCAAACATTTCCTTCAGCCTTACTCAGTAACTAAAAGAATCAGAACTGCAATAACTTTGTTTAATAAATGCAGTTATACCACGTCACAACATCCTGGGCAGCTACTGGCAGGCAAGAGCGATGCACTGGTGCCCTGCACTTTGTGCCGTCATTTACACAAATGCAAAGTGAATGTAGGTGTAAGTAAAGGATGGCACAAAGTACAAAGCAATGGAGAATCTGAACTCATCTGAAGCGGGGGAGTATCCTGCATAACACAATTTCGCCATGTGTTCCTGTTTATATATAGCATGGGGTTACTGTTTATTTAACAGAGTACTTTGGATAAAGATGTTGCATTGAAACAGTTGCATCACCTATGCTAGCCCTGTTAGAAACTGTTCTAGTGGGGCAGCTCTTGTAACTAGAGTGTAAATAATGTCTGTTTTCCATTAGGAAAGGGCATTGGTTCAAATGTCTAAACAGATTACAAATGCCAGCAATATACATAAAAAAATCCACGCAGCATGTAGGATACAGCTCAAAGTAGGACTTTTGGACCTTTAGCTTCAAAATCCTCAGGTCAGTCTCCTTAAAACTGAAATAAATTCTCAGCTAGCTCTCAGCAGCAGCAGTTCTTGCATGCACCTTTCCCCTCCCCACTCACAAAAGTGTGAGGTCGTCACAGATTGCGATGTGTGCTTTAGCAGATTTTATACCCTGTCCGCCAGGAGGCAATGGTAAACAAAAGACGCTAGCCCAGAACATTAAGGTTGGCACAGCTGGGTTCCCAATTTGAATGTCTCTGAATTGGAAGAGCTAGAACCACTATAGCAAAATATTTGCATAATAGCTCGCTGGGATTGTGGTAACAGTGTCACTGTAAACACAAACAATCTCATTCAACCGGCTTTTACTACCACTGGGCAGAGCGAGGAGTTTTTTAAGGAGGAACCCATTTGGCAGCAACTGGCATTACAAAGTCCAGTTGCCAACAACAGAGAAAAGTGGCATGGATTTAGGCAGACAAAAGTGCCAAAAAATGATCTCAATGTTCCTGATTCGATGGAGTTACATTGGTGAGGGACTCACGCAAGTCTGAGCAGAATCAGGCCTGTTCCAATGTGCCTGGTAGCTTTCCCTCCCTACCCCCACACAAAGTGATAGCAAAGATTGACTTGGATGGATAAAATATGCATCCAGTTACAGAACGCCAGATAGCAGCAACAATTAATCCACAAGGAGCTCTAGAATGATTAGCTGTTGCCTGTAATAAGAACACACTGACTAAGAAGATACTTGGGCAACAAAGACACTTGAACCCGTCCAATCAATGAGCAACATTTCACACAAAAACCAAAACTGGGATGCATTTTTAAACTAGTGAAGTGACAGTGCAGGGCCCAGTTCTGCAATGCTTAGTCAAACAGAACTTCCATTGGCTTCCAGGATGGCAACTCTGGGTCCTCAATATCGATCTGGCCTTCAATTCTCTTTCCCTGAACAGCTCAAGGGCACGGAACCATGGAAATATCAACGACAGCTGGAGGGTTACAGTGAGGCAGCAAAGGTCCTCCATGTGGTCTCTGAAGGTTTCTGGCTATGCTTAAGCTGTGGCTGAAGCAACAGTTGTGCAGCGGTTAATGTCAGCTCTGACCACACGGTCCCATTCAGGAAAGTCAAAGGAGTGATTTTGCACTTAAAAACATCTACCTGTTGAAAGAACACAAACTTTTCATGTGCCGAAAAAGAGGAGTTTCCAGGGTTTTTATTTTCAGAGTAGCAGTCGTGTTTTTTCAGAGGGGTTTAGAGTTATTTACCATGCCAATATACTGGATCAACTACATATAACTCCGAACACACCGCTCATCCACAGGCAAGAATAAGTGAGGGCACAACCTTCCCTTTCCCTCTTTCTGTCACCTTCTCTCTCTCTAAACTGCTCAGCTTTCTGCAATACTCAGGCAGGTAAGTAAGCAAACATCCAGTTGCCTTCCCTGGGTATGTGGGTACTTAAATACGCCTGAAATCGTAAGAGTATCAGGAAAGAGGCACACATTTTCTCTGGCCTGTCACCAGACTTCAATTGGCTACAACATCCAGGGAGAAGATACATAGAGGAGAGATACCCTGAAATAAATGACAAGAAGGTGGTGCTGGTGGCAGTGTGTGTGTGTTTGATTGCTGAAATGCAAATGTATTCCCCGACAAAGTATTTTGGTCTCATCTCAACTATCCAGCCATCCTTCAGCAGGCACAAATTGACATTAAACTGTCTTGTGGCTTGTTTTTCTTAACACCCAAAAGGATGGCTTGCGGGGTGTAAATCAGAAAGAACACTCGATTCTCGGGGCTTTTCTGGCAGTTATACTAAAACTGCTGACTAACAAAACTGCCGCCACATAAATGAGTTCCCCTAAACGAGAGGGACCGTCCAAAGAGACCCTTCCTAGAGCAGCAGCCAGTTGCTTCCTTTGGCATGCAGTCCATCACATCTGCATCCAAGTACAACTTTGCTGCAGGTGTCTGGGAAAGCCCGTCACTTTTATCGAACCACAGAACAGCTCTGGTAGCTCTGATTGAGCTTCAAACTTTGATTAATGAAACCAGAAGACTGTTTGGAGCATTTCTCCCTAGAACTTCCCAGGACAGTGAGGGAATTCACAGCTATTCCAGTCCTAGGCTTGCACAACAAAAGTCACGGTAGGGAATAAAGAGGAGTGCTCTCTGTGCCACTACGCTGCTACTCCAGACTCAGTTTCTCGCAGGAGTAGTCTCTATAGAGGATAGAGTAGGAGCACGGGTTGTGGAGGAACTCACTGTTGTTGCAGGCTCAACCCTTCCCAGAAATCACTACTGGGGTAGAACAGAAACTCCATATTCCAATACCATTTTTCCCCAGTAGTTTATGGTAGGGAATAGTGCAAGTCTTTATTGGAGAGGGAGCTATTTGGCTCTCAAGGCTGGATTTTCAAAGGCATTGAAGTGCCCAAAGATACAGCTAGGCGCCCTGTGGGATTTTCAAAGCTCCAAACCAGGTTAGGTGACTAACTCCTACTGAAACTCAGTGGGGGTTAGATATCTAACTTGCTTCTGGGCATCTTTACGCACCTAAATACCTCGGAAAATCTGCTGCTTCTTGACATCAGGGACCTGCATTAAAACACATGCAGGTAAGCATCACACAAGTTTCATTTATACTGGAAGCAAACGCCACACCTTTAAAACTTAGCTGTGTAAGTTGAGTTCACAAGAAATGTGCGGGTGCACGCAGCTCATTGCATAAGCAAATATATGTGTGCGCATGGAAAGTAGGTGATTACCAGTTTTGCATGTACAATTTCCTGCTTCCTTGTGAGCATATCTTCTGTATGATGACAGTTAAAATGTGCCCACTGGGAACCAGGACATGAGAGTTCAATTCCTGGCTGAGACTCACTGCGTAACTGTGAACATGTCGCTGCTACTCTGTGCCTCAGTTTCCCCATTAGTGAAGTGGGAGGATTATTATTGCCCTGCCTCAAAGGAGTGATGTAAGGATTAATTAACAAGTGATAGTGAAGCCCTTCGAGACCCTCTGCTAGCAGGGCAAAGCGTTATAATAACTTAGAGACACATTGTGAAACCTTTACTCATATTGGTGAGTGGTGATGCACGAGAGCAATCCCACTGAAATCAGCTGGGAAGGAGACCAAAATGCTCTGCTGAAATGTGGGCTACCTTCCCACACCCATAGACAAAAGGAGAGCTTGTGTCAATAACTGATCCCCAGCACTGAGTAAGGGGTTCACACCATGGCCCTTACGCACCTATGTTTGAAAACTGAGCCCTCATGGCCCAGTTGTGGTATCAAATATACTGCATGGCTTCCACTGACACGAACTGGCTTTGCACCCATTTATCTGAGTGGAGAATTGAGCCTGCTTTTCTCAACTGCTGAGCATCCAACTCTCCTACTGAAGCGACTTCAAAGGGAACTGGAAAAATCAGGCCTTCAGGCCAAAATTTTCAAACTTGGTCACTAATTTTGGGTTCCTCGGTATTGAGTTGAGGCACCAGTGGCCAATGGTAGTTGGCCAGTCCACCAGCTGAGGATTTAGCCCCATGGTCCCACATTTTCAAATGCAGCTAGTAACCTTGGGTGCCTGACCTGAGACACCTCTTCAAGTGAGCCTGACTTTCAGACAGTGCACCCATCCCCTGACACTCATGTCTCATTAAGGTGTCTCAGACTGGACATCCAAAAATGGAGCAAATACCCAAAGTTAGTGGTCTTTTCTGACAGTAGAGGCCTCAATGCCTACAATGCTCTGGACTTGCAGCCCAAATAATCCTTCATTTAAAAGAAAAACAGAAATTCTCCACGGCTGGCATGAGAAAGTTTACTTTCAGGCTTAAAGAAATGAGCGTGTGGTTTTGAGGATGGCATTCCGTTCTGCTGAAGAATAGCATCCTGCATGTCTGTGTATCTGTGGCTTTGTAGCTACATTACAATCTTGGAGAGCTCTGTTTACATATTTTACATGTTTTCTTGTGCAGAACATGAAACCCAATTACATAGTAAAGGCCATGCTGGCTTCGCTCCGGCACCCCTTTTTGTCTTCTTCCTCTTGTTATTTTTTAATTCAATCAAAACTAATCTACAAGCATATTTTTAACCTAGCTTGATTGACTGGCAATGCTTATTTCCTGTTGCAAAGGGAAATTATGCAAAACAACGGTGAAGCTGCATGATGGGGAGAGTCAGAGGCGGGCTGGGAAGAAAAATGCTGTGATCCCTTCATGCATGAACAATGCAGACGTGTCAACGCATTTATGCACGGTTGTTCTGCTTGGAACAGAGAGGGTCCTGAAACAAACAATCTGGATAGGACGTTGGGGAGCTATCCTATGCTTACCGCTGTACCTGCTTGGAATCCAAAGGGCCCAGCAGCCGCAGATAGAGAGACTGGCAAGTGGAGCAGCAAGAGCAAAGGATGGGAGACCTCTCCATTCACAAGAGTTTATGCCAATGAGCGCTCTGATTGTACCAGCTTACCCACTTTCCATCTCACTGATGAGACAGGGGCTTCCCACCAAGCCTGTTTTCTGTTCTCTGTGTGTGTAACAGACAGGATGATAAAAGGATGTACGGGTTCCCTGAAAATGCAGGTGAGGCTTTTTGTTAGAGAAAAATCTACCTAACTACTTACCTTCCTTCAACTTCTGCCCTGAATCTAGTACCAGTGCTATGGACTCCTGTTCGTGTTTGGCTAGTGGATCCTAGGCAGGCAGGAGCAGTTTCTATTACCTGAGGACTTTTGGTTCGACCTTCGTTTCTGAAAAGGTCAGAGTAAACTCTCTGCAAGTCATGATGGCTGCTTTGCTCTGTGCATCATCCTTTGTTTCTTTTATCTATTTTCTGAACAGTACACAAAGGGAACACAATGTACCAACCCCTGGTCCTCACTGTTCTGTTCCCCTTAGATGACTTGCACATGTGCTCTTGACAAATTATTCTGAAAACCAAAAGTTGGGGAGAGGGGCGGAAATCCCTCCAGTGTTTGGTAAAATTGCTTGGAATCTCCTCTGACATCTCACTGTGTTTTCTCACTGTCCACTCACACAAATTAGCTACAAATGTAGCTCTACTACATCAGCCATGTGGGCAAGGCTCAAAGAAGTACTGAAGGAGGTGAGTGGGAGAGAGACAATTGTTTGTTCTAACAGGGAATGCAGTCATTTGAGGAGCATTATACCCTTTTTACTATCTAATCTGTGGTTGCCCATTAAGGGTAACTGTTTTTTCCAACCTTCTCTATACAATACAGCCTTTTCATGCCAGACAGCGCACATAGAAATCCTACTTCTCGTTCAATTTTGCTTTGAACTGTAGATGCCTTCAAAACACTGAACTGAGTTAAGCACTGGAGGGTATCAAGGTACTTCCTTCCAGCCTCCCAGGTGACCCACCTCCAGCATGGCACAGGGGACAGAATATCAAACAAGACTAGGTGGCTGGTGATGCACTGGTTGGACCGCAGCAGATCTGTGAAATGATCACCCTTCGCAAACAGGGCTGAAAAATCATGTTTTCCTAGAGAGATAGGTGAGAGAACAGACCCCACTCATTTGAAAATACCAGGATTGCGTCTTTCCTTTTCAAGGGCCTCTGAACTTCCTAGTTCTGGTAAGCAGAGCAGTCTAATCCTAGGCAGTGTGGCCCATGGACAGGATACCAACTAGGCCTGGGTTCTATTCCTGTCTTACCTGCCAGTAAGCAAGTAACGTCACTGCTCTGTGCCTCAGTTTCCCCATCTGTTAAACTGATATAAAAATCCCCTTCTCAGAGTGGGTTTGGGAGGAGGCTAAATTAATTCACATTTGTAAAGTGATTGAGCTCTTCACATGATGTGTAAAGCCTCTTTATGAAGCCATGGAGTGGAAGTGCCAGAGGTGTCATGGGAGAGACCATTCTTTTGAGATTTCCAGCCCAGTTCTGCACGGTGAGAAGAGGCCAGCTCCTTGACAGACTCAAACCTCTTCAAACCTTTTGCAACAGAAAGTAACTAGCATCCAGCTCATTGTTTTCCAGAAAGATCCTCTGTTCACTCATGGTTCCTCCATTAATGGTTCCTCACTTAGCCTATGTCTACACAGCAATTAAACACCTGTGGCTGGCTCAGGTCAACTGACTCAGGCTTGTGGGGTTGTAAAATCACCCTGTAGATGTTTGGGCTCCCTGGGACCCCACGATGGGGGAGGATCCTAGAGTCCAGGCTTCCTCCTGAGCCCGAACATCTATACAGCAATTTTGAGTCCCGGGAGCCTGAGTTAGCTGACGTGAGCTAGCCACAGCTGTGCGTGGCTTTTTTCTTCCAGAGTAGATGTACCCTTAGTGGGATTCTGCTGTCAACCAAGAGGCCAGCAGTACAAAGCCTGGATGTGCTATAAATAACCAAGACATTTGGAAAGCAAATCACCTTATTAAAACTGGGGATTGTCTCTCAATCCAACCACAACAGAGATGTCACCACTGAGGAGCAAGAGCACTTGGCTTCCAATCTGGGAAGTTCGGACAAGGCCACTTGCAAAGCCAAGAGACAGACACCTTCCTTTTTCTCAAGAAGATCACCTCAGAGGAAGTGGCGGGTTTCCTCCTTTCCCCTCCCCCTCCAGGATTATTATATTTATGGGCATCGCCAGATCTTAGAGGAATTCTCTTCTGAGTTATATTTAGTCGTCGCAATAAAACTGTGTGGCAGAAACGTGGGCGTGCATGCTTCATCCTTGTCAATGTCATTATCTTATTTACTCTACTTCTCTCTCCCACCCCTGACCCCTGGCCCCATTTTGTTGTTTCCTTTATGCAGGGAGCTCTCTTTCTCTCCTAGCGCACAGAACCTCAGCAGGTCAGCGGTTCTGTAACTCTAGAAATCCTTTTGCAGCAGGTAGAGCAATGTGCTTCTTGCTTACGTGCCTGAGTGTGTGCAAGCGTCAGAGCCGAGAGACGGGGCACAGAAGTAATAACAGAACAAAAGTCCCCTTCCTTGGCTTCTTACTCCAGTGGGAGTCCCTGCATGGTGACCCTAGGCAGCACAGGGTGTGTTAATGAGTCTGGGAGCTAAAGAGCCAGAGAGAACCACAGGGTCTCTCTGTGTCCAACAGACTCAATAATAATAATAAAAAAAATCTCCTATAGATTAGTTACAGCTGAGCCCTGTTTCTTTTCTATGCAGGGGACAACACAGGTACCAGCAGCAAGCATAAGCTGAACATTTACATAGTGACTTGCTGTAATCAGCTTCTGCACAACTGGGAGGAAATGCAATCAAGGTCTGCTAAGCTGTTTAGGGGCTGGCACTGCAGGTCGCCAATGCAAACATCAGCTTCTGGGTCCTGCATGCCATGTTGATATAACTGGGATAATAACAATCAGGGCTCACAGTAACTGCAACAGTAAGCTGTCCAAAGATTCTCTTTTTATTCCTTTATTAAAACCACTTAACGGCTCAATGGGAATTAAACCACAAAAGAGTTAGCCATCCACAAGCAGGAGCAGCGCCAACGAGAGGTGAGGTGAAATGGCCTCCCAGGCCTCCTGTGGTCACTCCACACACGCGAGCACTCCATCTGCTTTTCGCTCATAAAACAGTGGATTTCCCTTCAGAAGATCTCCAAGGTAAACAATCTTTCCTGAAACCAGCCTGTTAGCATTTGTGTGGACTTCCCGTAAAGGATATTAGCAAAGGCAATTCTGTGCTGAAAGCTTGCTCTAAAAAACAACACAAACAAAACAACAACCCCAAAACAAAAGATTGCTGTTTGATACGACCTGCTCTCAAAGCAAACAAACAAACCTCTCCCCCCGTGCTAATGACACTGTTGGAAAATAAGGGAAACTCATTGTGCAGAGAATGCAGACCGAATACACAGCCTTCTAGCACAAACCTGCCTCCTCAAATGTCAACAATGTGCGAGCAATGTGGCCTCCCCTTCACACTCTGTCTAGTCCACAGCAGAGTTCCTTCCTTAAAACTCTCCACGGGTGCAGCTTCTCTAATGGTGGAAGTGCTCATGTAGACTGGGAGAGCCGGCATTTTAGTCACTGTGTCATGTAATCCAGGGGTTCCTAATGGCGGGG
The DNA here is from genome assembly GCF_026122565.2 of Emydura macquarii macquarii. Taxonomy (NCBI): domain Eukaryota; kingdom Metazoa; phylum Chordata; order Testudines; family Chelidae; genus Emydura; species Emydura macquarii. Next base: position 15,260,162 of record NW_027130828.1, read on the forward strand.
CACTGAGGAACACTAATTCTGTCACCCCATATTTCTAATTGAAAGAGAGGTCCTGGTTAGGGGCCAGCTAGATGGAAAGAGGGGCTCCCAGGGGCTTCCAGTATGGAAAATGTTCTAGCCATTCTCCAAGCATGTCTAGATGGCACAGTGGTTAAAGAGCCAGTGGCCACACTAGCACTTCCACTACAGCTTCACCCGGGGTGATAACAATAAGGAATGTTAAGAAACAGAGCTAATGTAGACATGGGATCCTATCTTCCGCTGCTCTACATCAACCTACCTCCACTGACTTGAGTGGTCTTCCACCGACGTACACTAGCTGAGAATCTACTCCAAGTCCTGTAAGGAATTACACTAGCCTCAGCAACCTCCAGCACAAGACAAGTTCCAAGGAATGAACACCGCTAGAGGAAAACCACACGCACAAGGCATCTGCCCTGATAATAATTCAGAAAGCACTTATGGAAAAGAGAAGATTCTTAAAAACCTACTGCACAATCTGTAGAATAAAGGGCTGCCCAATCGAGGGGAGGTCCCCCCAAAATTCCTTATCCCTTCAATAACCGATACCTGGCTGTCCCTGCATGAAACATCATCTGAGATCGACAACTTAGAAATCAAGAAAAGACTGTGCAGGTATGTGGCTGATTGGGCCAATTTGGCTTTAAATGTGACACTATTAGTGCTGAGAATATTTCTTAATCAGCTCTGAACAGTGGCTGCCAGGAAAGTAGAAGTGGCTGGTTTATCATCTTTGCCTGTGTGGAAAGTGTGACTATTTAAAAAGTGGGGAGGGTTGGGGGGAGGGAGGGAGGGAAGGAGGTTTGGCTTCTCCATTTTTCAAATTTATACCTGTCTGCCAAGATTGTGTCAATCTTTATAAGCATTTTGGCCATTGGATATCCAAAAACAAATTGGATATCGTAGCTTCTCTTTTTTTCTTAGTATTTTAACATTCATCAATCTAATACTCACGAGTAACCCTACAATAACAAACCAAATGCAATCCAGGGCTCATGCATAGTGTTAGAATAACAAGGAAATGCGTGCAGTTCAGTTATCATGAACAACCCACCCTACAACAACAAGCAAATGAGTTCAGTCCATTGCTTGTAAACAAACCCAGAATAGCAAAGAAATGTGATTAGGCCAGTACTCATATGCCACTCTACAATATCAAACAAAGGCACTGAGCCCAAGACTTATGAATAACGCAACTAATTAACAAATGTGAGCAGCCTACAGCTCATGAGCAACCGCTGACAGAAATATAGATGTGCTGAGAAAACAGCTTCAAATATCCAAAGATGAGTTAAAAAAAAAAAACCCAAACGAAGTGATTTTAAAAAGCAAGTATGTAAAATGTTTTTAAAGCACCTTGATAGTGCCATTTTAATTACTGAAAGTATGGATAGGTAGCAAACAATGAGCTTATGTGTTTTGTGTATTAGCATGTGCCGCACTCCTATATTTCAGGGGATTCAGATGGGAAAAGCCAGCACAAACGCCTCTTTAATTTCAATCAAATGACTACAATACCATGAAAAACGTATAACTGAAAATACACACGCGCGCACACGCACTCAGCTCTGAATAATATTCTGATTCTGATGGGGAAAGGCATCCCTTCCATCAGTAATCTCAATAGAAAAAAAAATTCACAGGCCCGGGTGCTTTCAACAGATAATGAAGCTGGGGGAGTTAGCGCTCCGCTGATTGTCACATGCAGTGATTAGAGGGGGGACTTCAGTTAATTTTCACCCTGTCAGGGCTTCTTGTTAAGATGCTGCTGGTGTGCTGCCTGGTCTAAATGTTCCAGCGTGATATGTCATGAGTTCTTCTGCAAGCTATGAAGCAGCCCTGGTCGTGTGGAAAAGAATGGCTCCATACCCATAAGTCTTTAACTGTAGACAGCTAATGAACTGAATGCACTAGTGCAACGGGAACAAGGCCACATACATACAAGGTCCATGGATGTTAACAGGGACACATAAGCACCAAAAGCAGAAGGCCCTACCTGTTGAACTAAAGGAATATCCTTTATCTGGGAGTATCCTCTGTTCTGGGCACTGTGGCTAGCCACTAGAGGGAGACATAGTCACACGAACTGAGCCCGTGGGATGCAAGAGTGTCCCGTAGGTACATTTTTGTAACTAAGCTGTGACAACCTCGTCTCAGCTGGGTACAACAAACATGCTTGACTTGTGGCCACACAGCAGGGTTTTTTCCCCACAGCACGACCATATGTCACCTACCTCACTGCCTACCTCACTACCTCACTACACAGATCTGTAGCAGTACATTATGAAACCAGATCTGCTATCCCATCGTGCCTCCACTGGGGATAGAGTGCCCAGGGGACATGCACACTGAAGCACATCAGACGACGCACTATGGAACATTCCAACGCACAGAGAACTGAGAGGGAGGAGGAGCAGCAGCTTGGTTACAGTGGCACCTATGCACTACAAAAAAAACAAAACATACCAGCCAGGTAACCACAAGGCAACCAGGTGCAATCCTACGCTGCTAGTAAGGGTGACACGTTGCCAAGGCGCTAACCCAATACCAACAACACTTTGTGTGTTTGTCGCGGACCTTGTCACTAAGTGGTTACGGACTCACGTTCAATGTAAATTGGACCAAGTGATTTCAAGAAAGTTCTTTTCCCTTGTAGGCCACTTGGCAGTGTTTAGAATATATAATTCACATGGAAATCTTTAGCTATATGTGTGACATTGCATTCCCCTCTACACTGCCCTCCCATGGCCTGTTCTGGATAATCATGGCTAGTTCTACCAGGACAACAAAAGAAAAAGTCAGGTCGCTGGGACGGTTTATTTTAGAGAAGAGACAACTCAGAGGGGGCATGATAAAAGTATACAAAATAATGACTGGTACAGATCAGATCGACGGATCCCTTATGTTCACCCTTTCTCAGAATACAAGAAAAAGGGGGCATTCAGTGACATGAAAAGTGCCAAATTCAAAACTTAGAAGAGAATATTCCTTCATACAACGCACAATTAGCCTCTGGAACCCATTGCCACAAGATAGCATCAAAGCCAAGAGATTCCAAAAAGGATTCAATATCAATACAGATAACCGGAATATCCAGCCTTATAAACAATATATATTAATAAGCAAAAGCTTTTGGGAGGGATATAAACCCTCAAGCTTCAGTGTATAAGGCAATTTTAACTAATGGGCTTTAGGAGAAAACCTTCCTTGGAGGCAGGTTATCTTATAACTGCCTCCTGCAGAGTTCTTCTTCTGAGCAGCGGGTATTGGCCACTCATTATTAGCAGGATACTGGATCAGAGAGACCACTAGTTTGATCCACTATCACAATTCCTATATCGACACTGGAAGCAGGATCCGGAGCTCATTCCTGCTTAGCGGGCTCATACCGAAGACAGCTAGCATCAGAAGCTTTCCTTATCCAAGATGCAGGTTAACTGGGTGGATCTACGGATGGAAGTTTTGCACTGTTGGACTTGGCTTTGCAGCAGGTGAAGAGGGCTTTGGTCCTCCTTACCTGAGTTGCCGCTGGCTGACCAATGACCACCCACCCTGGGCACTCCTGGTCACTGTGATGAGAGACTGACACGTTGGAAGCCCACTGGTCCAGGAAGCCTTTGGGGGTATAAACTCCACAGTCTTTGATGCTGGTCATTTGCTCAAACTCCTCACATACCCCATCACCATCATGGAAGTAGCACCTGCTGGGCTCGTCTGCAGTGAGAAATCAAAGAGGAGTAATTACTAAGGACCTCCCACACTCACCTGTGCCCCCAGTTGCTTGGATCACAATAGCCCAGGAAAAATACGTGGTAATGCATCCCCCATCCAGGTCCACGTGCAGGAACGGCAGTGGTCATTTAACAGCGCAAGATGAGAGGATTTTAAGAAAGCAGAACAAATAAAGAATGCAGCTTTTTTGATATATGATAGTCCCCAGGATACTTCCTAGCCTGTGTTTTCCCTGAGTATTTTTCCCTGTATCTATTGTAAAAGAATCTTACTAAAGCACAATGCGGAGATATAAAATACACTTACAGGGCCAAATTCTTAGCTGACATAACTCCACTGACTTCAATGGAGTTAAGCCAACAGCGAATTGGGTCCACAATGTTTCCCTTTTTTGTTCTTAAATGGCACTTGCAAAACAACAACAACTGAATTCAGTGATGGTCAAAGCTTCCAAACAAACAGGCGTAGAGAGAAACTAAAGGCCAAATGTATCTGTTTATCCAGATTCAGTGTGGGCAGTTGGAGGGTAAATTTGCCACACACACATACTGCCCCAAGCAATGTGACTTAGATTTGACCTGGAATGATCAGAATCAAGAGGGGACTTAAAACTCTTTAATAATTTATTCTGTGACTTCTCTAATGAGACCGCCAACAATACCCATTAGTGCCAAACTTTGGAGGTTGTGTCTGTGACGCTGACCCAGTAGGAACTGAACTGAGACCAACCAAGTCTTTTTAAACAGACCTCAGACCCATAATGACTTTCAGTCACTGAAGTCCTCACTGAGATTTAAATGCCTGACCTATCAGTATCCTATTTTATATCATTTATTGCCAAGCCCTGGATGCATCCATTCCCAACACACTGTCATATTTTTGGCTGGTAAAGAAGTTATGGTAGGAAATTGGCCTGAGCTGCTACTTGGAATGATGGAAGTGACCCCCGATGAAAATAACGTTGGTAGCATCGGACTTTCCGAAGACAGGTGTCAGAAAATTCAATGGTTACTCAATTCTGAGTCACTTCCAAAATACTAAATCCCCTATTTGTTTTTCCTCATAATTTACACAATGAAATACCATTGCAGAAGCCAGAATAAATCCATTTATTATAATTCAATTATTTAATTACTTTCTTCCTCCCTCCTGCCCCCCAACGTAAGATTCCAATACCTTAATAGTAGGCCTGGTCAAAAGAATGGAGGTGACAATTAGACAATGAACACTATCATGCAGCATTTCTTTCCCTCCTGACATCTGTGGTCAACCAGGAGTTGAGCTTAGACTCACCCAAAGAGGAACTCCACCATTTCATCCCTCTTCATCTTTTTTCCTACTTAACTTTCCTTCAGAAATACACTAAAGTTTTTAGACATCTCCCTGAAATGCCTGGGTAACTCTGGTATAAAGTGGCCAAAGCTGCATACAGTCTTCAGAAAACTCTGTCCCAGATTAGGTGAGGGTCTGAACTGAAATCGCCAAGAAATATTCAGGTATGGAAAGATTGTGGTAAATAACCAAAAACAAAACACCAGTTATTCTTTGGGAAAAGGGTTTTATGTTCTCTGATAACAGACTGATTCCCTTGAAAGGTGCAAACAATAAGAGACCACCAAATTTTGAAAAAATGACTTGCCCTTTTAGACACAATCACACAGCTTGTACACATACACTCAGGCAGCTTACACACTAACACACACTGACTGAGACACACACTTACTGATAAATACATGTACACACAAATGCACATGCATACACGCTCATACCCACAGACACTCAGACATACACACAACCCAGACAGCCCGTCTGACAGAAACATACACTCCGTCCACACATTCATCATACACATACACATTTAGACACAATCCTCCTTGCTCGTCCCCACACACACTGATTTCTCACTATAGGCACTGAAGTAAGCACAGAATTTATATAACCAATGCTTTCCTGTACTGTTGCCAAATGTTCCCTCCTAATGCGATGATAAATGTAATGGGCCCCTGATAACATCATGTGTTTGGGATAAAAGAATACTCAAGACTTGCTCCAATCAGATGACTTAATTCATATTCACATGGAGAGGAAGCTGCCTTCGAATAGTTGTGATCCAGGCCAGTGTGTGATTCTTACAGAGGCTAATTTGTTCCTGATTATGTTTAAGACCCCAATAAATCTGTCTGCTCGGAGTCTGCAAAACCCAAGGGAGGAACAGAATGGAGAGACAGAGATGTCTGAATTAAATGGAGACTGCCCAGATGATTAGCAAACAGCAATGTGGTGTGTGTGTGTCCCTTCTCCAATTCCAGTCCCAATGAGTCAGTGTGCTCTGCCCTCCATTACCTGTCGGTAACGCTGACTGAATGGCATTACTTATGTGAGCCAGCAGAAGATCAGGTGTTCAATCAATGATGTAGGCTTTGAAAAATGAGGGGGAAAGTGGTTTTACAACTGTATTTTGCTTTTTAAGGGAATGTGTTCTTGCCACTGGCAAATCATTCTGAAGCATTTAAAGATGTCCTTTTATGGGGGGAATAAATACTGGAAAGTTTCCAACCTCGCGGCTCTGAATTTCAATATGCCTCCAAAGCTCATCACATAAATACTCGTGCATACGAGTGAATCCAAAGAAGCTGAGGTTTCCTAATTCCTTCTGGGCTCACATCAGAATCAAGATGATAGCCAGTACCAAAACTAACTTTGGGTGGGTGAGTGAAGGAAAAGCACGGGGCCTGATTTTCACAGGCACTGAGTAGCTGCAACTCCTGTTGAGTTCAAATGGAGCTTTGGGTGCTCAGCAAATCTGAAACTCGGTGCCACAGTTCTTATCCAGCACTTGGGTGATGTTCTGATCAGGTCTTCCTGAGATTTCCCTCACTACTAGTGAAAATCTATGGGCTCGACTGTCCTCCCACAGTGCTGTGAATCAGGCATAACTCCACTTAGTTATGTTGACTCAAAATCAGAAAGAGGAGAATTGGGCCCTGTATTTCACAATAATAGTAGGTACTCTAAGCAGTAACAAACACATCCATGTTTCTTCCCCCCACACAGCTATCCTTATCAGACCAGAAAGTCCTCTTCAGCACTGCTCCAGTCAACCGATACGTCCACTCTCTCGGGCACTTTTATCGCATTTTAAATAAAAGACTCTTCCGCACTGCTCTTGTCCACCATTCTGAGAAATTTGGCAAGAGTCTTGGTTGGCCAGCACGTACTGGCGAAGAGAGAAAGACTTTATCTAGCTCCAGCCACCAAATGTGATTGTCCCAATGGAATTGGACAGAAGTTCTTTGTAAGACCCATTGCAGATTTCTCAGCAAGTCTAGAAGCAATGTTTTCAATATCAGAAGGGTGGCAAAGATTGGATGTGTGCAAAATAAGGCAGGAAAGGAAGCAGGAAGTGACACTGAATGCAATAACATTTGGATTAAGCATAATCTCTTCTCCTGAGACACACTCAGTGATGATAACTTGGTGTTTTTTAATTGACATTTCTTTCCCGACAGCCTGTTTCACCTCCCAGTCAGGACTTAGACATCAGTGCAGAGAAAATATGAGGATTGTTATTATTTATTTATATTCTGCTAGGTCTCAGTCAGGAACAAAGCCTATTGTGCTGGGGCGATACACGCGGTTGTGAAGGCATGGTCTACAATCGCACAACCCAGCCCTGCAATGAGCGCCAGGTGGGGACCGTGAAACTCTCTGCTGCCTCAAGACCTAAGCCAAAATACAATTTATGAAGAATCTGAAATCACAGTCCCTTATGATAGTTGACACTTCCCCCTGAATTATTTGCAGTGGACTCTTCTTTTCATTTGATCAGGCACCAAATTAGGTCATGCACTCAGCAGTCCCTTCCAGGATTTAAGGAGACCCTGTGTGGTGGCATGCCGAGCACTGGCTATGTTTAACCTCTGGAGAGGCAGAGAGATCCTAGACTGTCACTTTGCCTAGTATCCTCAACAAAGAATCCCCTATATCTTACTTGCATCTAAATCTGGGCTCCTCCTTAACAGAAGGGACACTGCAGGCTCCATCTGCCATTTCCTGACAGTCCCTTTTGCTGGATCAGACCCGGATTCCTTTGCACAGTAGGGTACATCTCACCTGCTGGTACCAGTTGCACTAATAACTGTAGTTTTGTAGTTGCCTCAGTGCTTCTCTCTGTTGTGAGCTGCCTGCTCCCTGTACTGTGTTAACTAACGGAGGGGCTTTTCAGTTTGAAGCTGTGTCTAATTTTAAACTGCTCAACCTGGATGGAGTCCTGAAGTGGAGCCGATGCTGACTGTGACATAAAGTAATTAATACCGACGCCAACATCAAATAAAAATCTGGAACAGCAGAACTGCTGCAGGGGCAGCGCTTGGGAATGGGAGATGGAGTCTCTCTGGAGGTTTTGCTACAGATGCCCAAAGACCTTGAGCTGAACCCTGAAGAAAGCCAAAGGAATAATCCAGGCAATCCAAGTTCCCTTCACCCTACGAAACTATCAGTCCAGGCAATGGAATTTTTGTGCCAAGACCTTGCCCCTCGTAATATCTGCTGTGTGCTGGCAGGAGGAAAGCTCCAGCTTAGCCAGCTGATAGGTTTGCCCTGGAACAGGAGGCTCTCTGAATGGCACACGCGAGCTCTCTGCTAAGCCCTGCTGACCAGCATGCCTCTGGAGAAAGGGGTCTGGCAAGCCCATTGCAGCACTCCAGTGAAGCCCAGTTTTAACCAGCCTTCGCCACCCACAGCAGCCCTGAATCTGCTCTGCATTGTACAGGAGCTAAAGTGACCCCTGTTAGCCCAGGTGTTGGGGTGAGGATGTAAAGCCATTCTTAGCCTCGCTCCTCAAGCACAGCCTCCCTCTAGCAGAAAAGCCAGCCCTCAGTGTCCAATGGTCCCATTTCTCACTGGGCTCAGAGGCGAGGGAAAGTACAAAGCAAGGCAGGTGGTAGAGAAACCTCCTCGGAAGCTGTTAAACATTGCTAAAAGTGTAGCTCACAGAAGGATTGTGGTTACCTGGTCAGGGAGTGGCTAGAGCTTTACTCCGGTGAAATTGATTAAGTCTGGGACACATCAGGAAGCAGACATGCAGGATACAGACTTATCTGCAATGGGCAGCCTTCCACTTAGCGTAAAAAAAAAAGATCTACCCAATTCACAGCACAGAGAACATCCTCAGATGAGGCCTTTAATGTCCATGCAGAATGGTCAAAGTGCTGGGGACAGACTCCCAGTGCAGCTTCCTGTTTTCAGCTCAGAATACAGTGATTGGCACCAGAATAGTCTTCTTTTGTATATTAACTACTTTAAAAAAAAAAAAAAAGCCGGACAAAAAAGGAGTATTTTTAAGCTCAGCTGTTTATTTAGGGACAGTTCCAACTACAACAAGCCTCATGCCTCATAGCGATTCCTCCAAAAAAAAAAAAAAAAAAAAGGGACAAAAATGCACACGCATTGTCTCAGAGTAACAGATTCTTGGAACAGAGCAGGCATCAAATCTTAACCCCTAAAGATCTGTTTGACCCTGCCAGGGAGGCACAGGGAAATGGCAATTGGCATACAGGTCTTCCCAGTCACCAGAGAAAACGTTCAGAACTATTTAGGTCAAATCATGGTCTCACCAAAAACAGTGGGGAAAAAATAAACAAAAAACCCCTCCATAAAGCCAGGGATCAGACCCAGTAGTAAATAATATGCACTAGATTATTTAATCTACTACTTTATTTAATCTACTACGTTTAATCTGCATCTCTGGCTACAGAGCTTGCATAAACAGCTGAGCAGGTATTGGTCCAGAGGCTCCCATATCACAACTAGAATTGGTTCCACCGCTATCATTGGAAGGTGGGCACTGGAAGTTAGATTCTGCACCACTCAAGTCAAGCGGAGTTTTTTCATTGGCTTCAGTGAGAGTTGGATGGAGCCCTCGGGAAGGAGGGGTCCCATGGCCTGAATTCCAGAATGTCTGTTACCCTTCTTGTTCATTTTGACCAAACTGGGGCAAGATAAATTTCTTCTTTTCAGATGAATTTTCCTTTCTGTGTGTTCTAACTGAAGAGAGGAAAATTGCTAAATAGGACACAGGTAAACTGTGCAGAATAAAGTCACATATCAGTAACTTGTGAAGTTTATCATCAATGAAATAACATGGGTAGATAGACATTCTTGGAAATGAAGTAAATCTGGATGTCATACTCTACTGTGGAATATTCAAAGGCCTGGGGGAAGATTTTCTTGCACTATGTGATGGTCATCTCAGAGTGTCTTCTGAGTTGAAAGGGCAAACACAAGGAGTGTGTAGTATTATCTTTTGATCATTCAGCTACTTCCTATAAACTCAGCCTGCCATCCCCAGCTTCTCCTTTGACCAAGGTGACTAGGATCTTCAATGCAATTTAGTGGCCTGAGCTCAATATAATAAATATTGTAATTAATCTGTGTGCTGCAGATTGCAGATACAGTTACAACTCACCGAAAGCGAGTGGGACTAAAACCTTGATACTTCACCTCCAAAAGTCACAAGCCTCTGTCATTTGCATTAAAGGAGATTTTTTTTATAGCTGGCAGTTGTAGTAAGCTATTTATCTTTTCTGTAAGCTAATTACCCACATAGTCCTGAGTTCTAATCCTGCTTCCACCTCTAACTCTGTATATGCTTGAGCAAGTTATTGAAACTCTTTGTGCCTCAATTTGCCCATGAAAAATGAAGCTGATGATACACCATTACTTCAGAGAAGACTAGTACAGATTCATTAACCAATTCTTGGAGATCATTATACTGAAAGCTGGTTGGGTTTCCGGTGGAGGTGGGTGATAGCCACAGGGAAAGGAGATGTTTTGAACACGAACAAAGTTATCAGTGTGGACCTTCCAGAAGCTTGCCAGTTTGCCTTAGAGGCATGGAAGTAACCTTTGAGAAAAACCAAGTGGCATCATTCACAAAGAAAGGCAAACCATTGGTCTGCTTGTTAACGATTACAGCCCCTGAAAATTGACACTGGTATTATTGCTAACTTGCCAACTGAGTATTTACACATCTTGGAACATCTAGCCACATGCTCCCAAGGACTGCAGGAAATGGTGAGGTTCAAAGTATCTGCTTGAAGCTGAATATTGGGGTTTGTGTGAATTTTGACCGAATAGCTCCAATTAGCAAATTCATTTCCATTTACTATGAGGTTCTGCTACAGACCCAGATTAGTTTGTCAGCAGCAATACTCATTCCCAAGGTACTTGGCCCATGTTCTGGCCTCAGGACACCACTGCTTTTATGTAGCTTGATCCAGTGAGGTGCTGAGCATCCTGTATTCCACTGATGCACTCAGCCCCTTTCTGGATTGCTAAAGACCTTTTTTTCCCCCCTCCTGTTCTCAAAAGAAGAAAGCACCATTTAGCTGCTGTACAGGGATGTGGAGTCAGCTGTCAAAACCACATGTTCCTGGGTTTGTGTGTAGTGGTGGGGAGGATGGAAGCTTGGTCTGCTCTAAAAGCATACCCACAATGAATCTGGATGGTCATCCATCAATTTATTTTAAGCACATTACTTCTCTGTCAAAAAAAAAAAAAAAAAAGAAAAAAAGCCATATAAAATTAGGTTTGTGTCACTCACTTAACATTGCATTTTCCCTAGAGGATCATGCTCCAAATAGAGATAGCAAGCTCATGAATATTAATCATTTCCCTGAATGCAATGCAGTCTCCAGACAATAAGACAGGGCAGAATACTACGCTTAGTGTATGGATAACAGGCGAGGTAAAGGATGGATTCTCCACGAAGGAAGGTGTCCAACTGGAAGGAGGCCCTGATCCAGCAGATGCATAATGAGTATTTCAATGGGGCTAATCACGTGCTTCAAGTTGCAAACGAGCTTCAGCTTTGCCTGCCTTGGGGTGCAGTCAGCCCCCGAGTTGTTCACGTGGGCCTGTCTCACCATGAGGTGAGAGGGAATTCAAGTAATAAATACTACTGCTACTACTACTAATACGTGCTATTGATTGTAAGAACATGTAAATTGGCAGGCAGACTCAGGTGTAGATGCAGGATCTGAAAATACTTTAAAATCATTTTTAAACATGTCTATCAGCCTTTACTATTCTCCTGCCATATTATGTTCTCACTAGTTTCTTTGATATTTTTCAGTGTCTTTTCCCATATATCCTTCTCTTTCTTCAGAATGGCAGGAGGCTGTGTGTCCTACCACTGCAGACCTTTATTTGTGTGAATAAGGACCAATTGGATAAGTAAAGTTTTCCAAGAAGATGTTCATGGACAGTCACATTGCTAAGCATTGGTTTTTTAACCTGGCTCTGGTCCGCTGTGGTGCCAAGTCATTTCCAGGCCATGAGGCCTCAGTGGCACAATGGGGCAAAGTGGTGATTTGCTTTTCTCCTGCAGCATCTTGTTGATTAACAGGAGAGGTGAAGCTTTCAACCGGATACCAAATTCCAAACTCTGTGGGGACGGAACGAGGGTTCCATGAGCAAAAATCCACTGAGTGGAAACTGATGGATGTGGGCATAGACAATAAATTGGGGATGGAGAAGGACTAATTACATTGCAGCATCATGTTTAAAAGGAAGCATTGCCAGATGCTTTAATTTAAAAAAAAAAAATATTCCATTGTCGCTCTTAAGTTCGGTGTGAGTGCATCTTGCAAGAACTAAATGCTATTAATCTTATCTGTTTTCTTTTCTCAGCTTTGTGTTCTGAGAAGGCCAGGACAGCCTGACAGTAAAGACCACACAGCTTTCTCCCCCGCCTCTCTCCTTCATTCACCCCACTCCTCCCATGGCAAAGCAGATTGATCAGAGCCTTATCTGATTAGAAGGGGAGGATGAGGGAAAACAAACAACAAAAAAAGAAGCCTAACTGAGTTATAGGCACCAGTGCAAAGTGTCCTGAGAGCTGTATGCCATGTACACAAAACAAAGTCAACCTGTCAGAGAAAAAATACATGGCACTGACGGCAGGAGATGCAGAGGGAAAGCAGCAGATTTAAGCTGGCTAGTGTTTGCTTACATAATTGCTTTTCTGCTCTAGTAAATGATGTGAGCTTAGTTGTCTCTGTAGGGGTGTGAATGTGCACACTTCAGCTTTCTCTTAAACCTCCTATCATGTAGACCTCAGCGTACCTTCTAATTCTGATATTGCCATCAAATCATATAGTGATTACTCGGTATAACTTAGGGCTCAAATAATGCTTACTGTCGGCCGTAGAACTTACTGTTGAGAGTAGACCTACTGACTTCTACAGAAGTGCTCATGGTAAGTGAGCACTATGCCTGGTAGGGTTTGCATGATCAGATCTTTATGGTACATCTACGCAGCAGTTGGGAGCGAATGTCCCAGCCCATGCAGACAGACTCGCGCTAGCTCCACTCAAGAGGAAATGCTAAAAATAGTAATCTGGATGTTGTGGCATGGATGGCGGCTCAGGCTAGTTGTCCTTGTTCAACCCCACCCAACCCCCTGGGCCCAAGCTTGGGTGGCTAAACTTAGCCACTGCCTGTGGCACAATGTCCAAACTGCTATTTTTAGCATGCTATCTCGAGCGGAGCTAGCACAAGTCTATCTATCATGGCTGGGAGGCACGCACCCAACTGCATGTAGACATAATCATAGTCCCAGTTCAGCAAAGCACTTAAGCATGTGCCTAAATTCCTTTAAAGGCTTTGGTGAATAGGGGTTGTTTGCTTTATTGGTACTAAATAGAGAGAAATATTATTACAGTAATGTCAATATAAAAGTAATACAATGTGAAATCATAGAATCATAGAAGATTAGGGTTGGAAGTGACCTTAGGAGGTCAGCTAGTCCAATCCCCTGCTCAAAGCAGGACCAACCCCAACTAAATCATCCCCAGCCAGGGCTTTGTCAAACTGGGCCTTAAAAACCTCTAAGGATGTAGATTCCACCACCTCCCTAGGTAACCCATTTCAGTGCTTCACCACCCTCCTAGTGAAAAAGGTTTTCCTAATATCTAACCTAGACCTCCCCCACTGCAACTTGAGACCACTGCTCCTTGTTCTGCCATCTGCCACCACTGAGAACAGCCTAGCTACATCCTCTTGGAACCCCCTTTCAGGTAGTTGATGGCTGCTATCAAATCCCTCCTCACTCTTCTCTTCTGCAGACTAAATAAGCCCAGTTCCCTCAGCCTCTCCTCACAAGTCATGTACTCCAGTCCCCTAATCATTTTTGTGGCCTTCCGCTGGACTCTCTCCAAGTTGTCCACATGCTTTCTGTAGTGAGGGGCCCAAAACAGGACACAATACTCCAGATGTGGCCTCACCAGTACTGAATAGAGGGGAACAATCACTTCCCTTGATCTGCTGGCAATGCTCCTACTAATGCAGCCCAATATGCCGTTAGCCTTCTTGGCAACAAGGGCATACTGTTGACTTATATCCAGCTTCTTGTCCACTGTGACTCCGAGGTCCTTTCCTGCAGAACGGCCGCTTAACCAGTCGGTCCCCAGTCTGTAGCAGTTCATGGGATTCTTCCGTCCTAAGTTCAGGACACTGCATTTGTCCTTGTTGAACCTCATCAGATTTCTTTTGGCCCAATCCTCCAATTTGTCTAGGTCACTCTGTATCCTATCCCTACACTCCAGTGTATCTACCACTCTCCCCAGCTTAGTGTCATCCACAAACTTGCTGAGGGTGCAATCCACACCATCATCCAGATCATTAACAACAAGAGTCCTTTAGCACTTTAAAGACTAACAGTTTCTGCAGGCATAAGCTTTCATGGGCTGCAACCACTTTGTGCATCTGACCTTCACCTTCTTCTCGTTGCTAACATACCTGTAGAAACCCTTCTTGTTACCTTTCACGTCCCTTGCTAGCTGCAACTTCAATTGTGCTTTGGCCTTCCTGATTTCACCCCTGCATGCTCGAGCAATATTTTTATACTCCTCTCTAGTCATCTGTCCAAGCTTCCACTTCTTGTAAGCTTTCTTTTTATGTTTAAGCTCACCGAAGATTTCTCTGTTAAGACAAGCTGGTCGCCTGCCATATTTGCTATTCTTTCTGCACATCGGGATGGTTTGTTCCTGTGCCCTTAGTAAGGTTTCTTTAAAATACAGCCAGCTCTCCTGGATTCCTTTCCCTCTCATATTAGCCTCTCAGGGGATCCTAATTATTTATTATTCTACAAGGCCACAACATGTACTAGTCTCATAATATCACAGATCAGTTGAACATGTTTCTCTGCTTCTTTTCCATTCCTCAAACCACGGGCTCAATCATTCAGTCATTTCTCAAGCAAAACACCCCTACTGAAATCAAGAAGAGTTTTGCTTGACTAAAGCTGGCAGGGTCTAGTTTGGTGTTATCAGGCTTTCAAGAAGGTGACTTCCTGATTAATTTTTAGTTATGCATTTTTATATGTTAGATTTGTTTTCAAAAATACATCTCAACTCCACCCCAATGGTTTAGTGGTTTCCGATAAGATCTTGTCTTATTTTATGTTAAAATATGTCTGTCTGTCTGAAAGACCAGTATTGTGTCTGTCTAGACACTCATCACTGGTAATCCAGAGCCCATGGAAGTCAATTGGTATCCTTCCGTTGACTTCAGTGAATTTGCCTCAGGCCCTTACTGAACCTATACTAAAGATTTCACCTACAACTGGGTTCTATTTTGATTTTTTTTTTAAACTAAGACCTGTGGAAAACACCAGCTTTAATTCTGCACCTGGCTATGAAAAATGAATAGCTTTACACCTGTTCCGAAAAATAACTCAACTTTTTCCCAACCTGCCTCAAAAAGAAACAATCAAAGCTATCCCAAAACACAAAACAACCACTGAAGTGTTTGACTGAAAAATACTTTAAGCTGCAAAAAAATGGGATTTTTCTTGTATTTTATTATGGGTTTTTTTGGCCATATTGTTAGAGGACAGGATTTTTGCACACTCACTATTATGAGTCCTTGAGATGAGCCATGTGACTGGGATAAAATGAAAACCACCCAAATCTTTGTTGGAACTAAACACAAACCCAACCTTTTTGGAGCTCCTAAAAGGTTTGAATAAGAATTTATTTCATTTCCAGTTTGGACTGGAAGTGTTAAAATACCATGAGAGATACTTTTCCAATGCTTGAAGCCCTGACCCAGGCTGTGGCATGATTCCTTAACACAGCACTGTAACACAGAAGCTGCAGTGTAGATGGGCCCTCAGCTGCCCTTCTCTGCCCCCTGTTCTCCTCAAGCATTTAATAAATATGTAAAGCTCACAATTGCAACCCTGCAGTCCTCAGATAGCTTGAACATCTTCTGGCCATTGTGTTGACATTTCCTGCTAATCAGGGCAAACCAGGCTTGCAAAACAAAATCTGATTAAGTAGTTTTCACCTCTGAAAGAAGGGGATTAGCTGGACCTTTGATCCTCCAATCCTGATTTGCATCTCAAAGGAGGTGTGACCTCAGCTGGAGCTGCTTCTGTTCCAAGTTCCTTCCCCTTACACTCCTTCCTCTGTTTACCAGAACGGATCCTCTCATATAGCCTGATCCAAAGTCTACTGCAGGGGATGGAAAACCACCCACTGACCTCAATAGGCTTAGGATCGGGCTCTAACCCAGCTGAAAGCCCAAGACCGTTACAAAACCACCAGAACAAATTCCCCACCCAAATGACGAGAAGCTGAGCAGGGACACACACCTTTCAAACCCACAAACCCCACCTTTCTTCTTGCCTCAACCCATCTGTAGGGCACTGAGGTAGCTGTTTATTTTTTACTTAAACCATGCTCAAAGGCGCTGCCCACCCCGGGCGAAAGGGGCAGACTTACCAATGCAATGAAAGGACAGCTCCTGCTGACAAAAGAGGGAGCAGCCATCGCCATTGATCTTATTCATGTCATCACATTCTTCCCCCAAATCTCTGCATGGAGGAGACAAAACGAGGAATCAGATGGAAAACAGCTGCATTTCTAAGACCTTTGTGTGCTCTCAGTTCCTGTCTCATAACCTGGAGATGTTTAACTCAGTGCCATTGAGTGCTGGCCCTGAAAACATCTGTCCTCTCCCCTCCAACCCCCAGCTATTAAAATTATAGGGTACAATGTTGCCCCTCCAGTTCCCTCGCATGTAGGTGGTACTATTGCTTTCTGGCTAGGATATGAGCACTTTCCTGATGATGACCCAGCAGGTAGGGGAAAGAGAGCAGCTATAGGATGAGAGGAGCGCCTGGAATGGCAGGAATCCTGGAAGCTCTTCATGCTCTATCCAAAAGGGCCAGACTGTGGCTCCAGCAATGCGCCCGCACAGGGGAATAAGGAGATGGAAGTGCCTTCCACTTGCTGGCTGCTCAGATTGCAGGTAGCAGCATGTGATGGAGAGCATTGGGCAGCGAGTGGGTGGAAACTTGCTTCTGCTCCCACAACCCATCAGCCAGTGCAGTTGTGCCAGCACAGGGGGGAAGCAATCTGAACCACAACGAGAGCTAGCATGGGTGACTCACTCCTGCACAGGAGCAGGTGGGGCAATGAAGGACCAGACTGTGACACAATCTAGTTCCTGGTCCGCTTTTGGGGCAGTGCATCTATGTGCTGCTCCTTACTCAAGCTGTGTGGCAAAGCCACAACTGATGTCTAAAGAATTTGCAGCACAACAGTATGAAAAGTGGTACACAAAGTAAGACTGATATCTCTATCTTTCTCCCCCTACCTGCCCCAGATTTATCAATGACTTGGTTATTTTGATTCGAATGCATTGCCTTTAGGGCCCAATATTGCAAACACTTGCTGCCAGGCCTTGACACCCGAAGTTGTCCCATTAACTTGATAGGAAGCACTGCTTCCCATAAACAATGTTTGCAGGACTGGATCCTCGCTCGTTGTTAATTCTGTCATCAATTCATTATATTTTGTTAAAGCACCTGGAGACTCCTGAGCAGGTGGCATTAAGCACTATACATTCAATACAGTAAAAATAAAAGGCAGTTGTCAATAATTCTTTTTATTATTAGTGGTCTGCTGATCAGCAGAAACGAGAGGGAGGAGTTGATGGAGAACCTGCAATGCCTAACACTCCCCCCTTGGAGCCCAAATCTGTCACCTCCAAATTCATCCCTGCTCCCGCGGTCTGCAGAGCAACCTCGTGCTGAGGTTGCCCTGGAAACCTGGCCTCCCATATGGCATCTGGATACACTGTCCATCAATCGCCAGCCTGCATGGGACTTCTCACTTAATGACAGCACCGAAGATGCTGTGAACGTTTCTTTTTTGTCAGCAATTAACACCAAGACATTTTTATCTATCTATCTATCTATCTATCTATCTATCTATATAAAGGTGTCAGGAAAGCAGGACCTAACTGAGTTCCAATTAAATGTTATCATCTTGGTAATAATGAGGGTCATGGGTCCTTGTCTCTCTACCTCTGAAAGTCATTTTAGGCTATGGGGTCGTCAGGTGCTCAGAGACAAAAGCTGTAGTTATTATGTGTGAGAGGCAGTAATTTCCTTTCTAACCCCAATCTCTGGATCAATGGAAGCACCACTGCTGTATCCATTTGCTCACTCCACACTTACTTTTGGATAATCCCATCTCCACAGTAGCCACTTCCATGAGTATACACAATCATGGGGGAGGGTTCACTCTCCTCTGTCCCAGAAATAACAGCAACCTGGTACGTATATACGCCGCTATCACTCAACTCCCTACAACACAAGAGAGGACACAGTAAGTACAATATAGTCAGTAATACAGGCCAGAGAAGGGGCTGCCGAAAAGGGGCCTGGCTTCTCAGAAAATTTCCTTAATTCAATCAGGCTCCTAGAACATTCCTGAGTCACTTGAATGGGATTACATGGGACTAGTTTTGAGACAGGCACCCTCCTTTTTGTGGGAGTAATCTGTGCCCACATTTTTCCATGTTCAATTCAAGAGCAAGCACAAATCCGAGTAGCTGCAGTTCTTAACTACTTGCCTGCAGGTACAAATCAAATAGATAAATATCCTGCTCCTCAGTTTTGCATGCAGAGCTGATTTTGTGGGTTCAGAAACATGGGTGCATTTTACAGATGTAAATAATTAAGGATAATTTTGCCAGTGCTCTGCTAATCAAGAAGGGGGCTAAATCCTTCACAGAGATCATTTGTGCACTAACAGTTCAGGCAGCTGTAATAACTGCAAAGTAACTTCAGCACAGTAAACGTGTCGCTATTTGTGAGCTTGAAACCGCCCCCCCCCCCCCCCCCCCTCCAAAAAAAAAAAGAAAGGTTCATACAAATTCTGCTCTTGGACACATGTGCAATTTCTATCAATAGTTGAATGCACATGCAACTGAGGGCAGAACGTAGCCTACATGTATGTGTATTTTCTCTGAGTATGCACGTCCGCATGTGTAAACAAATTGAAAACACATTCAGCAATGGAAAATTTTGCTATAACAGAAATTCCATAGGAAAAAAAATTATTTAAAAAGTTCATGTTTGTTTAACTATGGGATGGGAAATCGGTACTAGTGTATCATGGCAGAGGGATTGGTACTAAAATAAGCATGGGGTGAGGATTATGTTTATGAGTTAATAGACTGGAGAGGACTGGGTGTGTGCATGAATATGACTTAGAAGACTGGAAAGGAAAGTTAATATAGAGGAAGGACTGAGTGTGCATAATTATGTGGTCAAGGGCTGAATGCAAGAGTTAATACAGGGAGACAGTGTTATGTGTTTGTCAGGGAAGAACGACTGCTGGGTTATTTTGTCCCAGGGTGCTTTGGCTTAATTCAGCCACCAGCTACAAAATGAGGTGGCAGAGTTTTCCAACTGCAATCTGCTACCCACATGTGGAAAATAATCAGACAACAGATGGCTCCCATCAGAGCAAGTGATTCTTACAGTCTAGCTATAAGGATGGAGGCAGAAATGACATTTCTCCCCTGCAACAGATCCTGGTCCTTTCTGGTAACTGTGCAGGACCAGGAACTATATAACCACTTGGCAGGCACAGAAAGATTAAGTAGCTTGCCTAAGGTCACAAAGGAATAAGGAAGCTCAGCCAGGAACTGAACACGGTTCTCCTGATGCCCAGGACTGTGCCTTAACCACAAAAAACAATCGTTTTCCCTATTTCCATCATTCTTGGCCTTTCAGAAGGTCCTTCTGTACATACTACTGCTAGCAAATTTAAGAAGGGTCCCTACCTTATTAATCCACCCAAGAACTACAGAGAAGAAAATTCAGTCTGTCTGGTATTTCTGTGCTCAAAGGCAGATTTAGCACTTCCAGCAACTAAAGCAAGGACAGATTAGCGTGACCTACAGAGGATTAGAAGCGGGACAGCGTGCAACTCCAAGTGACCCTTCTAATTTGATACAATAGGCAGATGCTGGTTACAGATGTTCCTGAGGTGAAGCAACACCAGGGCTACAAGCTCTATGTCTACCCTACGGAGCTCTATGAGCATTGCTCTGCCGGCATAGTCCCTTAGTATAGATACAGCACATGCCAGGAGTATTTCTGCTATCGTAAGAACACCACCTCCCTGAACGACATTAGCTGTGTCTACCCAGGGTGTTTTGTTGGCATAGCAATGTTGATGAGGAGTGTGTTTTTTCACATCCCGACTGACATTGGTATGTTCATATAAGTTTTAAGTGTAGACCAGGCCTTTTCAACTCACGCGATTTAGGGCCTGAAACACTAACCATGCCAAATGCTTTGAAGTTAATGGCAAATCTCCTCAGGTTGGCTTACCAAGAGTGGCATTTCAGAATCTCCTCCTTGGGACTTAAGTTACATTAACTCATCCATTCCTGTTTGTCACAATCTGTGCGTGGTTGTTTAATGTTCTGGCATTCCTTTAGAGAGCCAAACTTGGAGAGAAATGTGAGTGTTTTAAAGTGGGAACATACAGTACCTAGGGCAGTAATGTGCAAAGCTGTGGTGATAAGTAAGGGATACACAAGGAAAAACAGACAGATGAACAAAAGAATGAAAAAGAAATGCCGTTGCATTTTCTTCCATGTATCAGGTATGTTAATAAGTACTCAAGTGGATATTCTAGTGTATGTATCTGGAGATGTCAACAAGACAAGCCCTGTTCTGGGCATTGATATAAGCAAGATTTTGACCATTTAAGTTTTCCTTTTGCCTTCCCGCTGATCCAATGGGACAGCAATAACGATAATGCACACTTTCCACTTCTCTATCAATCGGCTCTGATGCATGGCTGTTCATATGATGTTACTTAAGGAAGTGAAGCTGAAGAGCATCTTTAATATTAAGGATATGAGCAACTGCTCTTTCAGATTTATACCCATGGTCTTTTAATGACCTTTTCCAGAACTGAGTAAAGGGTATTGATCACTCTGGCTTCCGCTCAGGGGCAGGCACTATTACTGAAAAGCACTGACTCAATCCCTCTGTTTAGAGGAGGAATTAAAATATGCTGTGTGAAATACCACAAGGGCTGCTTTCCCTCTCTCGAGCACCAAGGGAGTTATTTGGAGATTCAGATACAGAGGTCTTCTATTTCTTTTTCTCTTTTTATTGGGGAGGTTGAGCAGCTGAGTTAATTTTTTGCTTTGTCTCTCAGAAGTGACCTTGTCAGCCACCTTCCCTGTTTTTGTTTCAGCCAGAGTGTTTCTGTAAAATTCAAAAGGCTCAAAGATGCCACCAGGATGGTGGGGGGAGCTCCCTACCCAAGTAGTGGTGGCATATGGGATTGTGGATTTTATAGTTGCACGGCACACTTCCCTGAATGCTCGCAGATGTGCAGAAGTTAGGTTTGCACCCTAGGCATGCCTGGGTATGTTCCTGTTAGGGTAGTCAGCACCTTTGGCCAAACTAGCTGCCCTCTCCTACTCTGGAATTGAAATCAGCTCCATTCTAGATGTCTCCTGTTTGGTTATAATGGGGAAAAACAGCTCCCTGTACCCTCTCTTCCCACTGCAAGGGCCAATGTGTTTTTAGTAGCATAAGTAATGATAGATAGATAGATAGATAGATAGATAGATAGATAGATAGATTTTTGTCTATACAGTTCCCTCTTTGTCATGAAATTGAAAATCTCTTTAAAGCATACCCCAGTTTCTACCCCCAAAGAGCATGGATTTCCAGAAAACAATGAATGCTGCAAGGAAGGCTAAGCAGGTGCTCCTATCACATAAGGACAAGGTGGAAAGCCTGGGCATCCAAATGTCTCAAGGGCCTGCAGCCACATTATGGCTGCCTACAGCCTCGGTGCGTGGGAGGAGTGAAGGGAATCTCTGTGTCCTCAGCACCTTAAGTGATCTCAAGAAGGTCAAACCTTTAGTTGGTCCTAAATGGGGATTTGGTCCACCGAAAGACCCCAAAGACTTCATTCTCTGAATGGACTCTCTATCGCGGCCCTCCTCACCCCAGAACCAGTGCTTCCTTCCACATTTCCCAGCTGAACCCTGGCTTTCCTCTAGCACCTTTGCCCTTGGTTTTCTTTCTTAGTGAGGAAAGCCTAGCCCAGCAAAAGCAAGAAGCCAGCTAGCAGCACCCAGCTGTGGCCTTCACTTTTCCTGGCTGCTATACCTTGGACCAACTTCAAGGGTGGACCAATTATGGCCACAAAGCCTGAAACTTGAGGAGCTAAAGATCTTCCCTTTTTCCACCCCAGTTCTCCATCCCTAGAGTTGTCCAATATTTTGCCACTTGAATTAGCTCTACCATGTGGCTGTCCAGTATAATGAAAACCTGAGTCCAGGCAAGGAATCCCTTTCACGCCATTTTGAAATTCCTGCCATGTTCATATTCGTTATGCCCATCCTCTGCTTTGGTCCATAGTCCTGAAGTCCCAGTAGTGCATGTTACACTAGTGAGTTAGCCATGTTCAGGCTGAAACAAAATGGTGGGTCTCAGTCCTGCTTCGAGTGGTCCAAGTGTCACAAAAGTCATCACAACTGGCAACAGCAGGCCTGAACTTGACTAACTGAAACCAATGGCGGTTTTTCCCATTGGCTTCCATGTTAGTAGATCTCTGGTCACAAATTAGAATGGAAGTAGGGTGAGATTTAATGGGAGTTAGGCACCTACATACCTTTAAAAATCTGACCCATAAAGACTAAATTCCTCCTTCCCTTGAGGTATGTTGGCAGGAGAATGTAGAGAAATCTGCACTGCCCCTCTTGATTAATGTTATTATTATTCATTCCCTATATTACCGTAATGGCTCCAGTTGGGATCACGGTACCATCGTGCCAGGCACTGTGCAGATCCACAGTGAGAGACAGCCCCTCTCTCAAAGAGCTTACTATCTAAATAGGCAAGACAAACAAGGTAATGGGAGGGAAAATAGAGGCACAGAGAGAAGTGATTTGCCCAAGTTCACATGCTATTAAAAACCCATCTTTAGGCACCAAAATAAGAGGCCTTATTTAAGTTAATGGGAGCTGAGGGAGCTCTGTAGTTCAGAGATGATGCTCCGCAGGACTGGGTCCTGAGCTCAGGGCAAGAAACGAGGTTAAATAAAGAAGTAGAGAATCAACTGCCTCTTTTTCTTTTTAAGCATGTTCCTGTATTACTGAGAGCTGCACCATCCTTTTCTTCAAATCTGCTTGGAACTAGGGTCATTCGACTTTGCTTCCACCGCAATAAGAAGAGCACCTAGAAAATGCCATTGTGGCTTTTCAGGTTCCCATATCCTACAATGCTTACAAAAGCTCTTCCTATAACAGATGGCCACAGAAGAGAGGGTCACATTAGGACATACTGATCATACCTGCTATTGACTGTACAAATAGAGCTGTTTACCCCCTTTCACGGGCTCTCTCTCTCTCTCTTTTTTTAAATAAAAAGAGTATGAGCGGCGTGGCAGAAGATAATGGAGAGAATTCCTGTCTGATTTTGAAACTGAGGGGGGGGGGGAGGGTTTTGTAAACAAAAGAAGGACGTCAAAAATCTCGAGTTCTTGCACTTGTCTGTTATTTCAGCTGCTGTCAGATCTTTAACTGTTTGGATAAGCCAAGCGACAAGGCAGGTGCAAGGGCCTCAAAACAAGTCTCCCGCCTCTCTCCTTGGCACAAAGTTGATTTAGAAGACAGGAACGCCAAGGCGGCTGACGCTGAGATTCTTTTCTCTCTACGAAAAATAGGATGGGTCCTAACGGGGAGTGGGCTTGCTCTCCATCCTCTGGCTTTTACTGTTTACCAGGAAGAACAAAACAAGTTAGTGGCAGGATTAAATAAAATGACAGGCCCTGTCCAGTACTCCTTCTGGAGCAGAGATTGGAGATGACAGGGTGCATTTTACTCTGTATCCCTGCCTGAAACTCAAATTAAACCTGAACGGACGGAGAGTTTCACAGCGCGGCCAGGATGAACACTGGCTAAATTTGGGCTGTGATTCACCCTGGAGTAGCCTTATTTGTAATTAATTATTAGTAGTAATATTACTATAAATTATTTATATTACAGTAGCACCTAGAAGCCTGAGCTTAGATCAGGGCCCCATTGTGCTGTGAGCTGCACGGACACATAGTGGGCGACAATCCCTGCCAAGAAGAGTTTATAATTTCAACAGCCAAGAGACACAAAGGTTAGGTGGGGAAACAGAGGCACAGAGATGTGAAGTGACTTGCCCAAGGTCACACAGCAGCTCAGTGGCAAAGCGAGGCATAGAATCCTGTTGTCTGAGTCCCAACTGAGTGCCCTATGCACTAGACCACACTGCTGCTCCCACCTCCAACCCATAATCCCCAGCATGAACTGGTTATGAAGCCAGAAGGGTCTCCCTAGTAATTACCTGAGGGCAGTGGTTTTCTAACTGGGGTACATGTATCCCTAGGGGTACACAAGATCTCATCATGGGGTATGTGAGAAAAATCCCATAAAGGCAGACAATGCATTTTATTTAGTACAGAGATTTTCAGGCTGTGGGGCGTGCTCCCCTGGGGCATTTGCGGGGGGTGAGCAGCAATGCCAGGTAGCTCAGGCCAGCGACGCCAGGTGGCTCGAGCACCACCTCCACCCCCCGACTCACCTCAGTGGGCCATCCAGCTTGTCTGGGTTGGGGGATGGCGCAACCAAAAACTGTAATGCAAAGGGAGCGCTCACAGTTTGAAAACCTCTAGAAGCTGTTGCTAAATGGAAGGCAGAAATCTGGGGGAGAAGGGGTGTGACTCTGCATGTCCCACGCATTGTCTCTGCATATCTCAGATGGAGTACACTATATTATTTGGAAAGGGATAGGCAGCCTAAAAGGTTGGAAAACCACTGCCCTAGGGGTTATAGGGGCATCTGTGCTGTGTTCTGTAGAAAGCCAGTCAGGAATAGGGATCTAGGAAGGAGAGGAGGTGGGTACAGACTGTTCCCTGACCCTAAAAACACTGTAAGTCTGGAGGAGAAGCCAAAACCATATAAGTCATCTTTCACCCTCACTCCCAAACCGAACCAGCGTGGGGAGCAGAACAGACACACATCCCTCCCTGAGGTGTCAAGGGAATTGGAGAGGGTGGTGAGGCAACATAGCCCCCACAGTACAGCCAAAGTATGTTATCTGGAGAGAGTCCCAGAGTCTTGGAAAAGCAGTGGGAGGAGGATGAGAGGTTGTCTGCAAACTGATCATCATCCACTGAAGTTCATAAACCTGGACCAATGTTTGCAAATGCAAAGGTACCCAACTGCACCAGCTCTGAATCTAGGGTCTTTGGGAAAGTCCTGCCAAGCCCTACCAGCTACCTCATCTACTACTGGCTTGCACAACGTGTGAGGTTTATGAACAAGATGCAGTTATGTGCGTGTGCAGAATCACGTGCCACTTTTGAAATGTAAGCGGTTGCCCCTTCAAAAAAAAGTCCTCACTAGTTCCATTCCCCAGCCTGATTGTTTCTCTGCACAGTTCCTTCCAGGTAGCTGGGAATTTCAAAGGGCCCTCTAGCAAACTGCCTGATCAACTCAGACCGTTTGGACATGGCAATGTTATATCCTTAACGAGTCATTCCTCCTGTCTCCAAAGAGTGTGTTCCAATCTCACCTCCCACTGTTGCACTAATACAGGCAGAGTTCACTTTGGTTCCTTACCCAGCCCCCTCAAACTCCAAACAAGTGAATGTACAAACAATTTCACATATATTTTTGTCTAATCTGATAGACATTAATTAATTAGATCTTCTGCCTTTTAATTCTATTTCTGGGTGCCTTACTGTGAACTCTGACAACCAAAGTTTGGATCCAGATCCCCAACTGGCATAAACTGCCATACCTCCACTGA
The DNA here is from genome assembly GCF_026122565.2 of Emydura macquarii macquarii. Classification (NCBI taxonomy): domain Eukaryota; kingdom Metazoa; phylum Chordata; order Testudines; family Chelidae; genus Emydura; species Emydura macquarii. Next base: position 15,286,098 of record NW_027130828.1, read on the forward strand.
AGTCAACAGCTCTCTGCCCTTTTCCATCAGCTCAGGTTCTGACCCTTGAATTTTAACTTGTTTGTCCATTCAGCATGGGCAGTGATTTTCTATGCAGTATATAAGGAATGCACATGTCCTGCTCATCAGCTCAGCACTGGATATTAACCATAGCATGGGGAAATAACAAGAATGCCTCTAGATTTCATCTCAACTGAGTGCTTTGTGTAGCACCATTTGCACTTCCAAGTGATTCTAGAAACACAGAGTCTGAGCTTTCCATTGACTTCAACAGACTCTAGACAAGGCCCTCGGCCAACTTTCTTTCCTAACTGTCCTTCGGCAAGCTACTTCTAGTACTGCATCAATATCAACATCTTACCCACTTCTGCACAACAGGGAGCCTACATATCTCACCTAGGATGTCCCAGATATTAACAATAAAGCAACGATCAAAGCAATTAGAAACAGTTCTTTGCATGTGACATGCTTTTGTAGACCACTGGCAACAATGACATTTGTGAATACAAAATTAAAAATAGACAACTGTGGTGCAGTTTCTACTATCAGTTACATATATCTGGAGTAACTCCATTTATTTCAAAAACCTTACTCCAGATTTACACTGGTGTAGCAAAAAAAAAAAAAAAGTGAGCCCATGAGTTCAATTTCTAACCTAGGTTAACATGTGCATTCTACACTTGGTGCTCAGATCAGCAGACAGATTTTTATAATAGGTAGCTGGTGCTGTACTGAGTGGTCAAAATGCAGGAATGAGTAGATTGATATGGCAACCTAACTATGAAAATTGGGCCCCATCAACATTTCTAGCAGATAACAAGGACATTAAACTACTGAAACTTTTCCTTTAAATAGATCTTTTTTCTTCCTTCGTGCAAGCGTATGAGGCTTTAAAGTAGCAAATTTATATATATGCAACTGATTAACTCCAGCAAACTTTGATATAATCGTTCAAGTATTTGCCCTGGTACCAATTTAAAACACAGTAGCAAATTTAATAAAAAACAAAGTTTGCAGCCAAGGTCAAAAAGATATTTCTTGTTTGTTTGTTTTTTTAAACAACTTTTTAATACCGATGAACAATTTTTAAGTTTCTTGGTTAAACAAAATAAGATTTTTTTATTTGGAAGATAAGTTTCTTCAGAGCTTCTTAATGGGATCAAGTTACAAATTCCAGGATAAAATAACTACTAGTGGTCCAAAGTCCTAGATGGGAGTTTGTGCCCGAGAGGCAGTTTTATGGAAGTATATAGGTTAAGGGGCTCAACACCTGTTGGTTATTAAAGAAGCAGAGAGAGGGGGAAAATCTGGTTGGTTTGTTTCCTGAGCACAGCTTCAGGTGATGTTAATTTGAGATGTGAGAGCTTCTCAATTAAAACAGGATCCTGTGAATATCAGTCTTAGCAACTACAGAGAAAGGGGTTTGTTACAAGTTGACCCAGAACCAAGGACTCTGGAAGCTAAAAGACATCAGAATACATCTTCAGTTGGCATAAACCAGCTGGGGATCTGGCAAATACATTAGGTAATCAGCTACCCAACTAAAGTGTATCAGTTCAAGATGGGAGCAATCCACGGCTGATGAACTGTGAAGGCCCATCAGCTGCAACAGGCACGGGTGACCCTTCGCCTTCATCCATAATGGTGAGATGTGGAGGCCAGCATGGGTGGCCAGCATTTTACTACTCACACCTTTAATGATGTTTTCATTTCTTAGCCAGTGCTCAAAGCCGTTTCACTGACAAGACCACTAGCCGTGGGATCAGCATATGTTTTAACTTGATTTTGACAACTATGCTACCTGGGAAACATCTGATTCAGACCCTATTAATTTAAATCTTAAAAGGCTCTTAATGGGATTGATGGGGACCCTGTGCATTATCTGTAGGCTCTTCCAGCCAAGACTCTGCATACAGACGATTCAGCTGCAGATCGGTTTTGAAGTGCAACTGGTTTTAAGATCCAGCATCAGCACGTTCAGTCTTGCACCATTTAGCAGAGGCTCTGAGCATGTCCTTGGAAGGAAGGTCCCTCCAGGGTTGAGGTCATTAGTGAGGCAGAGTCTTTGAATCCAGATGTGACCTCTAGGATTTCCTTTCAACAATCCTGAGCCAAGACCTCATTTTCAGAACTTAATACCCTCATGTTTCTCTGTAATCCTGAAGAGATGCAAAACACTCAGCGTGAGAAAACAGAGCCATGTGAGTGGATACTCTAGGGGACTGATCCAAAGACGAGTCTTCACATTTATTTTCAGCGGGTTTTGGATCCAGCCGTTGGTACGCACAGATGTTTTGAGATTCCCTTTTTCTTAGCTAAACCACTTCTCTGCTATCCTGAACATTTCTTCTTTTTAGAAACACAGAGTCCTGAGCCTCTCCTCTGAGGATACTGCTTCCTAACAGCATATGAGTGATATACATGGGTGCTCTCATGCATGCAACATATCTGTGTTTGTTGTCAGTTATGCAGAGAGATGATCTGTCTATTCCAAAGGAATATTCGGTCATGATTCACTCTATAAGGCTCTGTGTTTTGGCTTAATCCACTTCAAATTCTGAGAAGTCCTACTAGGAGATTACTTCTGGTTCATTAATGATTTAATAACCAGACAGAACCTATTTCCGCTGGCCTCTCTCTACCCAGATGAAGTTCCAACATGAGCTAATTTCTTCTATTATCATTATGTTTGCAACTGGTCACACTTAAAAGCAAGCTCTGTGAACAAATGATCCAGTCTGCTGTATTTAGCTTCAGAGGCCAAGATTCTCAGTGATGACTAATGATTTTGGATGCCTAGCTTGTGACACCCTAAAGAGGACTGATTGTCAAAAGTGCTGAGTGCGATCCCCGGAAAAACCAAACCTCTGTTAGGTATCTCAGGTAGATCCTTCCCCCCAAAAAAAACAAACAAACAAACAAACAAAAAACCTAAAAAACCCAAAACCCCAACAATCTGACAAGTCACTTTTAAAAAACCCTTGGTCAGAATGAACAGAGTCAAGCCTGCGAGGGGTAATTTATCTCAGGGTGTCACAGGCCCCTCTCTTTGCTCAGAATATTTGTAAGCCATTATATGCTTAACAGGGTTTTCTATAGCACCTATCAGTGTGTTGTCCAAATGGGGTATTAAAGGCAGAGCTGTATTTCAATGCCAGTCTAGCTCTGTTTTCAGTCCCCATCTGATCTGACTCTGAGTTCCAACTTTAACAGAAGCTTAAGACCATAAGAATGTCCATGCTGGGTCAGACCAATGTCCCATCCTGCCCGGTATCCTGTCTTCTGACAGTGGCCAATGCCAGATGCATCAGAGGGAATGAACAGAAATGGGCAATTTATCAAGTGATCCATCCCCTGTTGTTCAGTCCCAGCTTCTGGCAGTCAAAGGTTTAGAGCTTGGGGTTGCTTCCCTGACCATCTTGTCTAATTGCCATTGATGGACCTATCCTCCATGAACTTATCTCATTTTGGTATTTTAACTCCAGGGAAAAGATATTAAAGGGATAAAACTGAGTGCCCAGTAACTGATCAGGCCAATAGTTACAAAAGGAAAAGTGAAAACTGGACTAGCGGATGCTGCTGATAAAAAAGCAGGTAACACATTTCTGCCTTTCTTGTGGTATTTCAGGCTCAGTCCAAGTTTTACAAGGGAGTTATTTTTAAATTGTTGCATAACACACGCCTGTCCAACATTTCTTTCCTCAATCAAACAAAGAAAATGCATTTGTTATTCCTTGGAGATTTCTGATGCTTCTTGCCTTATTTAGAGCCCAAAATAATAGGTACAAACGAAGGGAAACATCAGTGAACAGTAATTATCCATGAATAACATGCAGCCTAATTCACCGCAGCTCTGAGATGGTTTCTCCTGCAATAAATTATTTTTCCCAGTGGGAAAGGTCCTATTTAAATCTTCATATTGTCTTGCTGCTAAAAACCCTGTTGCTATTTCTAGGTTGCCAGTTCAAATGCCACTCTGGCTGGCAGTGACTGAAATCTGTCATCTTCTACTGATGTTTGCTTGGAAGCCAATATGGCGTGAGTTGGTGGTGTCAGTTCTAATGGATACCTGTCCACAACTCAATAGTGGGCCACCTTCCAGCTGCAATGTAGACAGACTCTAAGTCAAATCTGGGGCCAAAAGAGTCTCTGCCCTGTGTCAGGATCAGAGAGCTGTTAATCACCAATGTGGACATAAGAACAAATGGATATAAACTGGCCATCAGGAAGTTTAGACTTGAAATTAGACAAAGGTTTCTAACCATCAGAGGAGTGAAGTTCTGGAACAGCCTTCCAAGGGGAGCAGAAAACCTAGCTGGCTTCAAGACTGAGCTTGATAAGTTTATAGAGGGGATGGTTTGATGCAACAGCCTAATTTGGCAATTAATTGATCTTTGACTACTAGCAGTAAATTTGCCCAATGGCCTGTGATGGGATGTTAGATGGGGTGGGTATTGAGTTATTACAGAGAATTCTTTCCAGGTGTCTGGCTGGTGAGTCTTGCCCATATGCTTAGGGTTTAGTTGATCTCCATATTTGGGGTCGGGAAGGAATTTTCCCCCAGGGCAGATTGGCAGAGGCCCTGGGGGTTTTTCGCCTTCCTCTGCAGCATGAGGCACAGGTCACTTGCTGGTGGATTCTCTGTATCCTGAAGTCTTTAAACCATGATCTGAGGACTTCAATAACTGAGGCATAGGTCAGGGTCTATTACAGGAGTGGGTGGTTGAGGGTCTGTGACTGGCGTTGTGCAGGAGGTCAGACTAGATGATCAAAATGCTCCCTTCTGACCTTAAAATCTATGAGTTTATAAGGCATAAGGCCACCTTTGCTTTCCCATCCATAATCTGACATCAAGTGCAGTTTAGCCTGAACAGAGAATCTGGAGCCGTGTGTTTTGTAAAGTGCCACACATAGCTATCATGTTGCGTAAGTAACCACAACAGCTAATAATCACAAATCCATCACCACGGCTGATGCCTTTGTGCAGATTTAACAGAAAAGCTGCCTACTGAGTGGAGCATGACTGTGCCCTCCTGCTTCTCCAGATCAGGGCTAAAACACTTTGTCAGAGGGTAGTACGGTGGAAGTCTGTGAAGCCTATTCGGTAGGTGGTTGGGAAGCAGATTTTGTTCTGTTGCAAAAATAATCTGGCCCCTTTTAACCAGTACAGAAAAAAAGAAAGAATGTGGCTGCCAGCTGCCAAGTAACTTCAGCTAAATGGAGATGTCTAATACAAACCAACAGCAGCAATATTTGCCTCTAACATTTGATTGTATGCTCTTTGAAGCAGAGACCTGGTTTACCTCTGTAAAGCATGTAGCACACTACTGGACATTGTAAATAATAGCAATATACACTTCAGCTTTTAGGAGCATTGCATATGTGAAGGAAACACACCAAAAGGGATGTTTAGGACAATAGTAGAAAGGAAAAGAAGTGGATTGTCTCCTTTTGGTTCCTCTCTGCTAGGCACTTGGTGTGTTGTGTGTGGGTGAGCAGTGGCACATATTCATATCTGGCATGTGTCAATAGAATTAGTCATCCTCCATGCCCAGTCTCAGCCTCATATTCTAAGATGCATGTCAGAGGGGTGGGGTAAGGAAAGAATTTCCCCCAAGGCATGGTAGCAGTGACCTTGCTGGGTCTCTACTTCAGCTAGTGTCCTTTGTTTTGGACTAGCAGTCGCATTCATGCGGTAGAAGAACTGGGAGCTGCTCTTTGCTAGCATACTTTCAAGTGTTCTGTGAAACCTCTGGAAGAAAACTGTAACAAGCCTCCAAGCCTCAGAAGTACAGTCCCTACAGTTTCCCATGATTAGCCTCAGCCTTCTTAACAAGAATACACAAGCAATAGAAGGGATTCAGGAGTCCAGGTTTGTCAATTTGCAATTTGGACCAGCAATCTCTGTCTTGCTCAAGTCATTTGTATGCCATCTTCTGATTTGTTGCTTCATACTTTTCTTTCTTTTTATTGGCACATTCTTTTCAATTATATCACTGGCTAATGGCCTGAACTAAAACCCATTGAAGTAAATGACAACTGACTAAGGGAGATTCCAAGACTTGGCCAAAAGAGAAAAAGGTTTGAGCCCATTTGGTCAGTGTCTAGATGGTTACTATTCTCTCACTTACAGCAAAATGGAATGTTATACCCACAATAAAAATGACTTCTCTGTTCAAAAAAAGGGAGGATGGGTGTGGGAAGTAGGAAACAACGTAAGACTGGTGAACCCTGGGGGTCTGATTCTCTCTGCTGCGTCACTTCAGTTCTACATCAGTAAAGCTCCATGGAGGACAATGAAGATCCACCAGTGTCAAACCAGTATAATAAATAAAGAACCAAGAGGGTTTTTGCTTTGGTGTTTTTTTTTTTTTTAACCACATACAAACCTTGCCACATCTACATGGCCCTTACGATTTGAAGGGAATTAACGTGAGGCAAAGCCCACACCCCCGCTCTCCCCATCCCCTGCACTTCCACAGAGCCAGCTCCAATCCTTATATTTGTATCTAAACCCTCACAGCCTAGTGACTGTTAAAAAAAAAACTAAACATGTTTAATGAATGACCTGCCATGTAGCTAACGATATAGCTCAATTCTCTGTTCTGCAACATGAATGCTTGGCTCCGCACCAGTTTACATCACTGCCACATACAGACACAAAGGCAGAAGCCCAGGTTTCTAGGGACACTGTGAAATGCCTATTGTGTCCCCCATGGACTAATGTTCCTATTTTATTGTGGGATCTCTGGCGAGGATCTGAATTTCTTCCCGAAAGAGCCAAGTGCCACTAACTTCAATGGGAGTTACTCAGGCCCTGTGGCAGGAGCAGAGAGATCCCAGAATGTTAGTGTGTATAGGAATTTAAAGGAACAATACAATCCAGCTGTGGAGTCTTCAGTGACAGCAAAGTCTCTCCAGAGTCCCAGCACACACTGTACAGCTATAGTACGAATTATAACTTTGAACAGACCACCTCTGTCTGTGCAGAGGCTGTTTGTACACAGCCCCCTGCCACCAATGCACAGGGAGAGCTGGCTCTCTGATGGCTTCTCTTCTCCAACATTTGTTCCTGATAAAAGACTTCACTCATGAAAAGGGGGGACCATGGAGAATGCTGTGGCTATCAAACAGGACAAATTTTTGGCAAGTGACATCTCCCCATTCCTTGACAGCTAGGAAAAAGCTTCCTGTCCCAGGCCTTTCCTACTTAATAAACTCTCCCTAAAAATTCAAGGGGTTTTGCTCCAGAACAAATGCTGAGGTACTGATTGCATGGCAGCTCTAACTGGATGAGAGTACCGGGCTACAACAGGGTTCAAAAAATTTCGTGTTGACTAATTATTTCTAGAGATCAGTCAGAATGAAAACCCCAGATCCGAACCCTGAGGAATAGTGGGGAACTTTGGGTCTGGCTATGCATTCAGATTAGAACTTTTCAGGCTAGTGCCCTCTGTAGTTATTCCTTGAGCCATGAAGATCTCAGCGTTTTCACTCTGCAGCTGGTTTGACAATTTTATTTATCCCCCCTCCCCCCATTTTTGCTTTATGTGGGTTCATAGCTGACGAGTTTCACTTTGTGGAATGGATTCAAGCAACCTTGGACATTCAAACTCATCTGATGCTAGATTTGCCTGGTCCTCTATAATCTGTAGGGAGGAGGAGGCCGTTCAGACCTCAGTGCCATCCTTTTGAAATGTTCACCAATCTCAGCCTGCTTGCCCCGAGGGCTGGGATTCTAATTCAGCTTGACAGCAGGCAAGGTTGGGAAGGGTCTGTGTTCGTTACTGAAAGGTTTGCATTACTCTAGCTATTTTCTCTCTCCTGTAAGAGCACCCAGTGCTGACTAGGCAAGAGCTATCCATTAAGACGGTCTCCCCTTTCATCTTCGGGAGATGTTCTCTCCACCAGCAGGAAGAGGGAATGAGAAATTAATTTTCCTTTCATCACTGCCACGCCTGGGGAAAAGATCTCGCTCACAGATAACAGAACAAGCAAATATTTTCTATAGGGAGACAAGAGAAAACGGAGACCAAGGTCAGAGGAGGCGGGGGAAGAGATGTACAACTTCCTCCACGATATCTTTCTATACAACGGGTGGATGCCACTCTAGTCAATATGGAAAACGTGCAAAACCAATAAGGAGGAGTAACTGGGCTGGGATGTACAGAGAGCCAGAGAGGCTGCAATGTCAGCTGGTAGCAGGATGCTGACTTCCACTTATACGGAGTCAAACACACCGGCAGAAGAGAGTCTGGACTGAGAGCTATTTCAAAGTTATGTTTTAGGTAGGGACTTATTCTGGCTTTCCTTTCATGGGTACCTTGGTGAGGGTCCACCAGCAGCCCTCTCCTTCCTGCTTGGCGATTAAAAAGACTCTGCACAGGCTGATGATGGAAAGCTTATCCCACCTTATTCCTTGCAGGGTGGGCACAATCTAGCTCTTAACTGAGAATACAAAGGATTCTGCCATATACCAAAAGAAAGAACCAATCCGATTCTGCACTTACACAATCTATCTAGGGATTTATATGGCCCTCATCACTATAGCACCTGAGCTATAACTCACTACCTACCCGTGAGCTAGGGCAGTGCTATTATCCCCATTTTACAGATGGGGGGTTGAGGCACAGAAAGCCCTTGGGTAAAATTATCAAAAGGATTTAAGTGATTTAGGAGCTTAAGTCCCATTCTCAAAAGTGCACTTAAGAGCCTAACATGCATTGACTTGCAATGGCACTTAGGAGTCTAAGTCACTTTTACAAATGGGAGATAGGCTCCTATGTCACTCAGATACTTCTGGAAGTTTTATCCCCCATGACTTGTCCAACGCCACAAAGGAACCTGGAGCAGAACTGGGAGATTCAGAACAAAGTTTGATAGAGCAGTGCTCAGAATTCAAAGGGTCCCCCCCCGGCCCCCAAATTCAAAGCCCCCCCCCCAATATTTCATTAAGAACTCAGAACTGGGCCCATTTCTTGGAACTTGTGCTAAGGAATGCAGATATTTCAAGCAAAACCAGTCCCTTTTTCCAACAAGAAGGGGCCAGCTTTCAGGCAAAGATGCTTTTGCAGCAAAAAAACATAGAAAAATTCACAATTTCCTATATTTCCAATAGCCATGTTTCTGTAAATGCCAGTAAGGGTTGCAAATTAAAGCACCACTCAAGGAAAATACTTAAGTACACGCTTAACTTTAAGCATCTGTGGAGCACCAATGATGTACATTTTTGTTTATTTTTAATAATTAATCCAAATTCTCATGTGCTCAGAGACAATTTGCATCCTCTCTGTTGTATAATTGAGCCTCCAAAGGGACAGTATCTTATCATTATTGGATTGTTAATTATTCTTTTTTTATTATATTTGAAAACTCTTTAGAAAGCTGTGATGATGGCCTTCCTTGCTATTAGATGTTAGTAATAAGATTTTTTTTTAAAATGAGCAGGTTGTTTTCTTAGCAGTTTTGTTCCTTTTATCTGATGTTAATTTTCAAAAGGGTTCCATGGTGTTCCTAAAAGGGAGTAAATAATTGCTAAAGAATAATTTTATTAAACAGGTATTGCTTTTTTCTGCTTGTGGAATGTCTGTGAACAGAGCACGAATTACTTTGAAATTATTAAAAAAAAACAAAACTTTTGTTTAAATTGTGCATAGGTGATTGGCCTCATAAAAGTCGCACGGTACTGTTTATGTTCCCTGATTGGATAAGCATAACTCTTCTAATCAGGTTCTAGGCTAAAACGCAGAATGAAATTCACCTGTGTTCAGAGAACTGACAAAAGGCACACGTCATGTAAGTCCCATTCAAGTCTGCAAACATTTGTACAAACAAAACTCAAGTGCAGAAAGTGATTATAAAAGGAATATAAATGTAGCTGAAATAAACTCATTAACATGTAAACAAATATATGCACATCCCTCTCACTCACCCACCTGCCACGCTCAGTATTACTTCAGCTCTGGGTGTTTCCAGTCAGAGCACTCCAAATGAGTTCCTCCCTCCCTATATTTCTTACAAAATATATTCTTCTGAGTGTCACCATGCTACCCACAAAACCATCTCTTGGGGTCTCTCAGAGAGTTCAGACTTCGGATGAGTATTTGGTAGTCTCATGGTTAAAAAAAACAAATATCTGAACTTCTTGTGTCTGCAACTCTAGGCTGGAAATCCCACGAGGTCAGGCTGTCTCATGTGATTTTGGTATTTCCAGTTCCAGACATACACCCTGAGATTGCCCTGTCTTGAAGGCAGTCAGCCTTTCTAAGTATTTCAAAACGCTGACATTCAGCTATAACACCTGACATGACTTTATGGGGAGGGAGGTTTACTATATTTTCCAAACCAATCTGTCCATGCCTCTGGCTAGAGATACTTACGTGTCCACGAATCTCCTGCTGAGGTTTGAGATGATGAATGGAGATCCAGTCTGGAAGGGAGGATCCCGGACCATCTTGTACTGGATGGGTCTGCAGTCTGCACACAGCAGGCTCTGTGGGATGGAGCTCAGCATAGCCGCATCAATCTCCAGGTGCTCATCAAGGGTGTAGATCTGGATACCATACACTTCCTCGCCCACTTGTTTGCCATCCAGCTTGATGGTCAGAGGGATGTCACAGAAGATGTTCTGGGGCCCCAGGGAGATATTCTTCCCGCTGATGGTTAGCAGCTTAATGTCATTCACGGCTCCGCTGGAGTCCCCATCCGTGGAGACAAATGTCACCCAAACTGTGAGTGACTCTGGGATCAAGGGATAGCGGAACTCCAGCTCCAAGTAGCAGCCCTGGGGCTCGGGACAGGCTGGTGGTACTGTATGCTGGTGGACTGCTGAGTTGGGACTCCACGTCCTGACACTGGGTTTACAAGGTTGCTCCACGTCAGGGTGACCTGAAGGAAAGGCGGAAGCAAAGAAGAGAGATAAAGGATTTTAGAGAATATGACTTAAGCACTGATTTCACAGTCTTCTAAAATGCAAACCTACAGGACAAGAGCAGAGCAGAGCAGACCACCTCCAGGCAGGGAGATAAGCTATACATTCAGATGGAAGGATGACAGATATCAGGACTATGAAACTGTGGAAGGAGGTGGAGGGTACCTAGAACTATAGACTGCATTTCAGAGAGATTTTGAGACACAGAAATTAAGGCTAGAAATGAGCTGTTAGGTAATCTAGCCTGTCCAACTAGTTGCAAGACTGTTCCCTACTGTACAATATGGGCTGAATTCACCAGTTTATCATGGCCAGGCAGAAGAGCCATAAACACAGTTTAACTAGCTGGTTGAACCCGGTTTAGGGCTGCCTTTCGTCACTAGAGAGACACAAAACAGCTGGAGTGTGCCAGTAGATCTGGCCCCATATTTTCAATCTCCAGTTTCAAGTGAAGGATGCTACTACTTCCCTAGGGTGACTATTCCACAGTCTGAAGGAGCTCAAAGCGGCAGACAATTCTTTCCGACAATTCTTTCCAACTATCAGCCTCAATTCTCGTTACTTTAATTTCATTGCTGCTAACTATACTTTCTTGTGGCACTTTATTATATATTAGGAATAAAAAGAATCCTGACAATAGTGTTGGTCCATTACTAGATGGAAATGGAAAAATTATTAATAATAATACAGGAAAGACAGAAATATTCAATAAATAATTTAATCCGTATTTGGGGGGAAATGAACAGATGATGCACTCTCATCATATGATGATGATAATGTTCTGTCCATTCCCCTAGTATCTCAGGAGGATGTTAAACAACATCTATTAAAGTTTAATATTTTTAAATCAGCAGATTCAGCTAACTTGCATCCAAGAGTTTTTTAAAAGTTGGCCGAGGAGCTTGCTGGACTGTTAATGTTGATTCTCAATACATTTGGAACACTGGGGAAGGTCCAGAAACCTGGAAGGAAGCTAATGCAGTGCCGTTATTTTAAAAGGGTAAATGGGATGACCCAGGTAATTATAGGCCTGTCAGTCTGACATCAAGCCAGGACAAGATAATGGAGTGGCTGATATGGGATATGATTAATAAAGAATTAAAGGAGTGTAATATAATTATTGCCAGTCAGTGTAGGTGTATGGAAAATAGATCCTGTCAAACTAATTTGATTTTTTTATGACATTACAAGTTTGGTTGATAAAGGTAATAGTGTTGATGTAATATACTTGGATTTCTATAAGGTATTTGACTTGGTACAGCATGACATTTTGATAAAAAAAACTAGAATGATATAAAATTAACATGGCACACATTAAAATTAATTAAAAGCTGGTTAATGGATAGGTCTTAAAATGTAACTGTAAACAGGAAATCATCATCAACAGGATGTGTTTCTAGTGGAGTCCTGCAGAATTCTGTTCTGGGTTCTATATTCTTTAACATTTTTATTAATGACCAGGAAGTAAACATAAAATCATCACTGATTAATTTTGCAGATGACACAAAAATTGGGAGAGTGGTAAATAACAAAAAGGACAAATCACTGATAAGAGAGATCTGAATTGTCGGGTAAACTGCGTGCAATCAAACAATATGTATTATAATATGTCTAAATGTATACATCTAGGAACAAAGAAAGTAGGCTATACTTAGAGCATGGGGAACTCTATCCTGGGAAGCAGTGACTCTGAAATGACTTGGGGGTTGTGCTGGATAATCAGCTGAACATGAACTCCCAGTGTGACAGTGTGGATAAAAGGGCTAATGCAATCCTTGGATACATAAACAGGGGAATCTTGATTAGGAGAAGAGAGGTTATTTCCCTCTGTATTTCGCACTGGTATGACCACTGCTGGAACACTGTGTCCATTTCTGGTGTCTTCAATTAAAAAAGGATGTTGAAAAATTGGAGAGGAATCAGAGAAGAGCCATGAATATGATTAAATTATTAGAAAACCTGCCTTATAATGATCGACTCGGGGATCTCAATCTATCCAACTTACCAAAGAGAAGGGTAAGGGGTTATTTGATTGCAGCCTATAAGTACCTACATAGGGAACAAATATTTAATACAGGGCCCTTCAATCTAGCAAAGAAAGCTATAACGTGATCAATGGCTGGAAGCTGAAGCTAGGCAAATTCAGACTGGAAATGAGGCATAATTTTTTTAACAGTCAGAGTGACAGGGAAGTTCTATGATCTGTGTTATACAGGAGGTCAGACTAGATGATCATAATGGTGCCTTCTGGCCTAGGAGTCTATGAATCCCTTTCCAATAATCTGTTTCTCTCCAAAGGACACAAAGAAAAATAAAGTGCATTTGATGACTCTGAAGGGCAGTTACTTTGTGCTGTTATGAGGTTGACATGTCCACAAGGACTCTTTGAGTGAAATTCACCACTGTGCAGAAGACCAGTACAAGGCCGATACCATTTCATGGAAGCCCAAGTTTTTTGGACAGAAGTGCTGCATAGACCTTGTATTGGCTCTCTGTGCTGGGTGAATTTCACCCATTGTGATGAAATGACTGGAGATTGTACTTTTAAATTTCTCACCACTGGCTTTGTTCTACAACACAGGAGGTATTACTAAAAGCTAATGAAAGCCACAATGTTTGCTGGGCTCCCAAATACTTGGTAACATTACAATCTGGCATGAAATCATGTACTGAAAGATCTAGAGAGGTCAGATGGGTGGAACAGTCAGTAACAGAATCCAGTGCGAGCTATAAATTCCCTGTTCTTTCCCAAATAACCACATGGAGAGGGAGTCAGCTGGACAGAGAGAATACAAAGCAGAGGAGAGGAGGAAGGGAAAATAAAGATAAAGAAAGAAAGAGAGAGAGCGCACAGCCGAATGTAACGGCGGAAGAAAACAAGGGGAACAAAGCATTGGGCAAACACAAGCAAGAGAGGACATGAGTGTTAATTTAAAGAGAAAAGACCAACGTGTGAGTTTTTCTCGTTGGCTATGATGTACGGAAGAGTTAATTTCATGAAGAGTTATTTTCATGAAGGTTGGATGGTAGGAAGGACTCTCCAGTTCAGTCAAAAGGAGCCCAGATGCAGAAGGATTTCCCTACAGCCAGTGCAGTCCTGGCGGAGGGCCAAACAGTGACACCTCTTCTCCATTATCCCTACACCCTTTCCACCTTTCATACATATCACCATGCAATGGGAAAGCCACTAACTTCAGGCACGGAGAGAGACCCAACTTCGAATAGCAGTGACATATTCTGAAAGAAGCCAGGTCTCTGCTTCAAGCTCTGTACTATTTATTTATTTAGCTCTCCCTTCCCTACTATTCCAATAGGGCAATGGCTGAGCCCCCCCTTTCTTCCCCTCCCGACCTCATTCCTGCGGGGCTTAGACGTATTCAGTGTTTAATCAATCCGAGTAGCAAATAATCCATCCAGCTCACATTAGCTCAGAACATTTGCTGTGGCGTGTATGTGCAGTCAGGTCCAACGGTTACGTTGTATCTGATGCACCCAGCTCCTGACAGCAACCCGAAGAAGGCATTTTACTCAGAGATCTCCAAGAGCTTTTGATGCAGGAGGAGTAAGTGCTATCATCGCTTTCTGGCAAATGGGGAAATTGAGGAACAGAATGGTTTGGGGCCAGGCCCATGTTTTCAAAGGTGGCCACTGGCTTTGCCTTCCTCTGTTTTTGGGTGCCCGACCTGATACATGTCTGGCGGGACTTTCGGTGGCACACTGCACCCACCTCTCTCTCTTTGGCTTCCGTGGGTCTCACAGTGCGTGAGTGGCAGAGCCAGGGGCCGAACCCAGGGCTCTGAAAGTCAGTCTCCTGTCCACTGAACCACCTTGTCTGTCTTCCATTTACCTTCCCTGCTTCTTTCCCCTTTTCTTTTCACAGGTTTGCAAATCCCCTACACTGCTGCCAATGCAGACTGCTCCGGGACAAATGAGGCGCATCCTCAGAAAGGGTGCAATCCACACCTGTGCAGAATGCCAGCTCAACACGTGTGCAGCATTTACACAGCCAATGGGCCAAATCACCTACAGGGGTGATTTTGACTCCAACTGCAGAGTTTAATCCTGGCCATTTCTCCATACTAAGGAACAGCAGTCCTGGCTAGCAACACCGTATACTTGATGACAGCCTCGTGCCTAAGCAAACCACAGATGTTACTACACTAACAAATCTCAAGGAGCAAAATTTCTTTAGCTTAACAAAGAGAAGGTTAAGGGGTCAGTTGATCACAGCTGATAAGAACCCACATGGGGAACTAATATTTAATAATGGACTCTTCAGTCTATCAGATAAAGGTATAACACGATCCAATGGCTTGAAGTTGAAACTAAACAAATTCAGGCTGGAATAAGGTGTACATTTTTAACAGTGAGCGTGATTAACAACTGGAATAAGATACCAAGGTTTGTGTTGGACTCTCCGTCACTGATCATTTTTAAATCAAGAGTGGACACTTTTAGAAAAAATATACTCTAGGCATTCTTTTGGGTAAATTTTATGGCCTGTGTTATGCCAGAGAGTAGACTAGATGATCCCAGTGGCCTTGGACTCTATGAATCTATGATTCATCAGACACGGTGTGCTGAGTATGGATAAGAAGTTTATATTTAATTATGGAGAGGTTGGAAAGTCCTATTCTATGCACCTTTGGGTTTCTAGAGTGGAGTCACTACTGCAAAAGGAAAAAAGTACAAAATGTGTGGCAGCAACGTTTAAACAAATTTGCTTCCATTGCGTTTGTGCCCCTTTTACATTCGTCTACTGCAAATATTCCAGTAAATGAGTTCATTGGCAGGCATGATCATAGAAATGTCAGATCCTACGCAAGCAGTGCAAAACAGACGTGAAGAACACATTCTGAATTTGCAAGCATGAGTGACCACCCCAAACTTTGATTCAATGAGTTACACTCATTCATTCAGGGAAAAGGAACATACCATGTGACTTATGTGTCCAATTAAGACAGTTCAAATTTGAATATGGAATGAACTGCTCTTGAGTTGGCCGCTTCCAGAGGCATGGTACCAGATTGTCCAGTGGTCTGAGGCATCATGTTCCCAGACTTCATTTAATCAATATGACACTGGCAGCCGCAACACACCCTTGACTGACAAAAAGAATTTAAGGCTCAAAATTACACCAATTGGGTTCATTGTAGCTTTTGATCCAGGTGAGTACTGTGGTTTTCTGGCAAGCTGGACGAGTACCACAAAATATTTTCCATGAATATTGGCTCAAACTTTAAAATGAGCTTGTTTTGGCCATGTTTTTTCCTCTTTTGGGCTTGCTTTCCATGAATATTCAAGAAATGGAGGTTTTGCACACATGAAGAGATGCAGAAAGTGGATTTTAAGCTTGGTGAGTACTCACAGATCGACAATTAAAGAAGCCAGGCAATGATCTAATTAGGCTATTAGCAACTAAAACCAAGTGCGCACACACAAATACACAGTTACCACATGCCAGTGACTGTGGTGGTGGTGGTGGTGATGGAAAATTACAGACCAGTAAATGCCATTCACTTGGTATATCTTATATATGGGAGAGGACAGGGATTATTAACACAGCAGCAGGACATGGTTTCCAAAGTCCCTCGCCATAGCTATGGCACAACTACAATTGAATGAGATCGATAAGGATCTGATTGCACCTTTCATAGCTAAGAATATGCAGGCACGCACACTCTGACAAGAGGAAATTAAATGTAAACTCTGCAGCCTGCTAATAAATCTTACAGTAGCCTATTTTTTTTCTAGCAATATTGCCTCTGGAAAGGCATATGTGATCTAGAAGGAAAAGGTTTCAAATTAGCGCTAGCTGGAAACATTTTGACAGAACCAAATATTCTGATGCGGTTCTGTCAAAACCAACATGCTTCGCAGAACTGGGTTGATTTCACCAGAATTTCATTTGGGAAGAAAACTGGGAAGGGGGACTGTGTTTTGACAAAATGTTGCAACATTTTGATCTTTTGTTTTGAAATGATACATTGTTTTAACATTGCTTATCTTTTGTATTATATTTATTACAGATTATAAAAAGTATGCATTTTATTATATAACATCAACATTGATACAAAATGGGTTGACTGAGACCCAAAACAAATTATGGGGGTGAATTTTTCTTCAAGGAGAACATCGAAATTTATTAGTTTTGTTCCGATTCTGAAGAAAGCCAGATTTTGAAATCTCAAAATCCTTTGTGAAACAAGACTTCCATCCTCCATAATTCTTTAATCCTGTTTATCTGCTCCCTCCCGCTGAGAGCTACAAAGCTGCATTGGCTTCTTTAGTAGTTATAAATCAACCAGTCAGGGAATAGAAACCACGGCATGTCATTTATGCAACCAATTATAACTCATGTTTTAACTTTTGAGTATCATCCACTGATGGTGAACTGTTTGTGATTAAAACAAAGACTTAAAAAATATGAACAATCGGTCAAGTGAACTTGAATGGGGGATGCATCTGAGGGCATTGAGATCCGCTTGTGGACATTCAACGGACAGAAAAAAAAGAGGCTAGATATACTGAATAAGTTATTAAATGTGAATTATTCACCTGATTCTATTTTCTGGTAAAAGGTTCATTTGTCTCCCCCACTCTGCAATGAGACCAAAACCTATGATGGCTGCCTCTCCTGATCATCTTGATGAGATGAAACCAACAATGGGTCACAGCTTCTTACGGAAAACAGTTCAATTTCTACAAAGCTCAGAAAAACATTTCTACCATGATTTGTGTGTCAGTTACTATGCTTGTAAAATATCCAGTTTAATAGCTGAATCTAAAGCTGGAAGAATCAGTGCCTGGACAAAAATCTTCTTCATATAGATGAAAAGGGGGAAAGGAAATATATAGCAAGGATACCTGATGAAAAAGTTTTTCTTCTAAACTATGGAAAAGGTTCCACAGTTCCCAGAAACCAGTGAAGGATCCTATATTAAGATATACTAGGAAGGTAGATCATAAAAAGCTGGGGTCCGATTCTCCACTCTCTTACATCAGTTATACATTGGTATAACCCCATTGAAATGGACAGAACTACACCACAAAACTGGGTGTAACTGCATGGACCATCAACTCTTTCAAGCTTTTCCTGACCTTGAGCTAAAACTGCATAACTGACAGTCAAACATTTAAACTTGTGGTGTGTTGGTGGGTTGTTTTTGTTTTTTAAATTTCTTGGCATTAATTGCTATGCAAGACTATTCACAGTAACATCCCATTACGTTAGCATTGGTCACTCTAAGAACAAGAGTTTCTAATTGCCCACTTGCACCATGGGTGTGCTGGACTCCAGGCTCATTAACTTTCTAAACATGCCCCAAAACCCATCTCTTTTCCTAGGCATTTGAGGATAAGGTAGATGGAAGGATACAGAAGTTAGCTGGGGAACCAAGAAGTGGTGTTGTAGCCGTGCTGGTCCAGGATATTAGAGAGTCTCTCTGAGTGTGTATTTTGACAGGCAATTATTTGAGAGAGTGGTACTGTATCTGATTATATGTTTTGATACAGTATGTTTTATTGATTCATATTATTTCTTTCAGTTTATAAAACAACCAAAGAGTGCCCACTGTATGTTCTGAATGCTCTCTCATAATTTAGACTTTGATCCTGCGAGCACATACACATGAGTAACTATGCATGTAGGTAGTCTGACTAGGTCTAATGGGATATTCACGTACATAAGAATTTGCAGAATCAAGTCTATAGTTAACAATTAACAGAACCAAATAATGGCCTGCTCTTTCCAAACAACAACAACAAAAATTGATTACCCAGCTACAAACCTTACAATCTTAAGTATACCCCACCATACACACACACACACACATATATTAAAAAGCACCCCCCCCCCCAAATACACAAACAGAAGAGATCTGATAACATACTATAATAGCGTCTGCAACTCCTACCCTTCATTCCCCTGCCAAAATGTTTTAGAGAAATTGTTGCCAAAGCAGCCAGAGTAGTGGATTGGCACTTGACATTTGTGATACATTGAAATCAATCAATCAATCATTAATCAAGATACTGATTTTGTCTCCCTTATTCCTGTTGCAGAGTGCTTTGTTCTGCAAGCAGTCCCCACTGCTTTCAATGAGGCTACTCCTGCAAGTAAAATGGTAGACTCCGGGCCTCAACAAATAAAATTAAATATTGCATTTTTGTGGGTTGGAGTAAACAGGCCTCTCTGTCGGCACCTCTTTTGCTTCACATTATAAATCAGATTAGTCATGGTCTCTTGGCACAGTTCTGCTCTCAGACATTCATGCTCAGCTCCCACTGACTTAAATGGGAGCTTTACAGGTATGTCTGAGCACACAGATTTCAGCTCTTGAGATACACCATGGATGATACTGGCCCTGTGTGTTTATCTGCCCTTTATTTTAGTTCAAGCTACAGGAAGATAACCAATGTTAACTTTCTTTCTTCCTCATGTTGCCCCTTTCTCCTTCTTGTTTCTCTCCCTTCTTTCCCATCTCCAGTTCTCCCCATCCCCCACCTTTCCCCTTCTGTTGCTGAGCCATCCCTCCCTCCGACTCACCTTCTGCTTCCCGTGGACTCCAGTGTCCTGACGGATCACATGGCATTGGTGAAGAGGCACTGAAGGCATATTGTACCAGGACTCTTCCTTCTGCACACAGATCGCATGCTGATCCCACTTCTCTAGGAGGCCAGGAAAACAGGAAAACACATCAACTTAGTAACAGTTGAATGAGCTGCTTCTCCTACAATACTAAAAGCCACAAGATTTAGAATTCAATTCCACTTAATCCCCTTTTCTTAGGACATTGGGAAACAGCACTTTTCAGCATGACCTTCTGTAGGTTTCAGCTAACAGCCTGTGAAGACTGCGTCCGTGTTTTTAACATGAGGACAGAATACGAAATGACAGCTACTTGTAAAACCATGCTGAGTTATTTATTTTTTCTTCACTACAACTGGATCAAACCCTGATGAAAGAAAAGATGCACTGTCTAGCTGTAAAGCAGAGAAAGAGGCATTGGAAAAGTTCAGTTCCATTCCTGGCCTTGTCATGGACTTAGTGCATGACTTTAGGTAAGGCACTTCTCCTTCTGCTGCAGTTTTCCCCATCTGTAAAATATGGTTAATAACAGATATCTGAAGAAGTGCTGCAAGCAAAGCTGGTGGAGCGTGGGAAAAAACAAACAACAAATCTACCTGACTGATTCACAAATATTTGAACTCAAAAGTGCACAGGGCCAAAACCTCAGCAGGTGTAAATTGGCTTAGCTCCAATGGCTTAGCTATCCTGATTCACACCAGCTGAAGATCTGGCCCCCCCGGTTCAGTGTGCAATGCCTCTGGGTGTTATTCATTTGGAAGTATTTTTGAAAAGTGTTTGCAGATCATGAAGATATCACAAATTTTGGCTCAAATGGATTAACCATTCAAAGATGTGGCATAGGGGGTATACTTATAATGTTTCTGGACAATACCAAGCTGGGAGGGGTTGCAAGTGCTTTGAAGGATAGGATTACAATTCAAAACGATATAGACCAACTGGAGAAATGGTTGGAAGTAAATAGGATGAAATTCAATAAGAACAAATGCTTCCACTTAGGAAGGAACAATCAATTGTACAAATACAAAATGGGAAACGACTGCCTAGAAAGGACTACTGTGGAAAGGGATCTGTGGGATAGAGTGGATCAGAAGCTAAATATGAGTCAACAGTGTAACAGTATTGCAAAAAAAAGCAAACATCATTTTGGGATGTATTAGCAGGAGTGTTGTAAGCAAGACATGAAAAGTAATTCTTCTACTGTATTTCATGCTGATAAGGCCACAGATGGAGTATTGTTTCCAGTTCTCGGTGCCACGTTTCAGGAAAGATGTGGACAAATTGGAGAAAGTCCAGAGGAGAGCAACAAAAAGGATTAAATGTCTGGAACAGTGTTTCTCAACCTTTTTGATACCAGGGAACGGCTTGCTGCCTTCCTAAACTGTGTCAGGGAGATCTCAGGGACTGGTGCCGGTCCACAGACCAGTTGTAGAGAAACTCTGGGCTAGAAAACATGACCTATGAGGAAAGATTGAAGAAACTGGGTTTGTTTAGTCTGGAGAAGAAAAGGCTGCAGGGAAACATGATTACAATTTTCAAATACCTAAAAGGTTGTTACAAGGAGGAGGGTGAAAAATTATTCTCATTAACCTGTGCAGATAGGACAAGAAGCAATGGGCTTAAATTGCAGCAAGGGAGGTATAGATTGGACATTAGGAAAACTTCCTAACTGACAGAGTAGTTAAGTACTGGAACAAATTGCCTAGGGAGGTTGTGGAATCTCCATCTTGGAGGTTTTTAAGAGCAGGTTAGAGAAACACTTGTCAGAAATGGTCTAGTTATTATGTAGTCTTGCCTTGAGTGCACGACACTGGACTAGCTGACGGACTGAAGTCCCTTCCAGTCCTACAGGTCTATGATTCTATGATGTGTTACCTGCTATTCATCATTCGTGGTTCTTCCATGAAAAAAACATTGACCACCCACTCAAGGAGCAGAAAACTAGCATGTGACTTTAAGTGACCAATTGCATAACACAAGTAGCAGAGATTTTAAGCAAACAATTTGTGAAGAACCCATAGATTAAAAAATCATTTATCTAAACTGTCCCTCAATATAACTTATGGACACCAACAACACAAGTAGAATTCAAGATTGGTTCATGTGTTCCTAAAACACAAAAGGGGGACAAATTCAGAAGGAATGTTATCAGTGATGAAAAGTTTGACTATCTCTGGTTGAGCGGCTTAACTGATGTACTGATCTTTCTTTCTTGCTTTTTTTTTTGTAATATGCTTTGAGATCACCAGAAGGAAATGGTTCTAGTAATAGAAAGTGTCATCTTATCTTTGTTCCCTCTGAGAACCCAAAGGGGGAAGAGGCCCTCACACTTATGAACTACTTCAGGCTCTGACTCTTAACAGGCTCTGTGTTCTAGCTTCTCTCAAAGTGGCAAGCTCCATATTCATTCTGCCGGCTATAGGAACTCAGGAGCTCTTCTTTGTAGAGAAGGATCTCAAATCACCATTTGAGGTAAAGTTTTGTTGGCTCACTGAAGCTAACAAGAAACAGTCAACTGGAGGGACTTGGAGTGAAACTCTGGCTTCATTGAAATCAATGGCAAAACCATCATTGATTTAAATTGAGCCAGGATTTCACCCTGGATGTGAAACAATAAACAATTGAAGCAATCACAGATGAAGAATTCAATGTACCTGCTGAAAATTTCTGAGGAAATATCAAGTGAATGTTGTTTAATGATTAAAGCAAGGGAGAAACTGTCCTGGGCTCTGTTTCATGGTGTGTAACTGGTTGAATGTGAAACCTTGGGCACATCTCAAGTTAGTTATCCTCTCTGTACACCAGTTTACACATCTGTTATATTGGTTTAATGCCACTTAAGTATTGCTTAGGGTATGTGTTAACTATTGAGTTAGTCATGGTTTCAGTAAATAATAGGGCTTAACTAATTAACATTTGTACAATGCTTTAACGATCCTAAGATACTAAGTAAGTGAAATGTAGAATGATTTTCATGCATTTGTTTATTAGATGTATCCACAAACAGTGGGGCTAGAACCCCCTGCTAATGGTTCTCTCTTAGTCTCTCTACAAAGAAACTCCCAGGAGCAAGTGCTAGTGTAGATGAACACAGGGCACTGAAATCCAAGTTTCCACATTTCGGACAGCTTTTTATTCAAATTAGCAGCTATACTTCATAGGCTGTCATGGTGGAAAAAACAGGAGGCTTATGGATAAACATTTCCCTTTCTCAGCAACAATTTGGAGGTAAGAGAAATCACAAGGAGCATCATGTGGGAAAGGCTGTGAGCAGACGTTCTCATCTTACTTTTCCAAATTGGGAGCAAAACTCAGCACCGGCATAATTCCATTGGCTAAAAAGGAGTGTTACACTAGGGATGACTCTTGGTTAAAGATTTTGGTTTGTCTAGTCATGCACATATGTGCACACAAATCCTATAAGTAGATATGGGCGTCAGAACTGATTAAGATCTGTGAATCTCTGAGCCAGATTCTCCGTGACGCTGCAAATGAATACAAACTGGGTTAAAATGTTACTAATTTGGAATGGCAATAATTTATACTCACTTTGCGTGGGTGTACATAAGTACAGGGTAATGGCAAATCTAGCCCTCCATGTTTCTGGAGAAGCCAAGTACTGGGCAGATTTCAGTGTATGAAGTTTATGGCATAGAGGTGATGTGCTCCCATATTTATACACTGCAGTGGAATAGATTCAGCAGCCTATATTGAGACAAACTTCATAGCAGCCTATTTAAGATGAATTTGCAACCAAACAGTGAACAATAGAGAAATGCCATTCTCTCCTGCCACAGCTGGCTCTGTTCAGATTAAAGTTTTTGATGATAAAAACATCTATATATCTTACTTGGGGTTCAGAATCTCTTCCATGTCCTTGGAGGCATTGAAACTTTCAAGGTTGATTAAAGCAAACAAACAAAAAAACCCAGTCATCTAGATCTAGAAATTGTACTGCACAAAATACTATGTTGCAAAGAATGAGAGATATCATCAGCTCCATGGAAATTAATGCAGTCTCCTTGATGAAGAGTCAGAAGATCAGATGCACTCATTGCATTCTTGCCCAAGCGAGCCACACGGCACAGCCCCCTAACAATAACTGTTTATATTCAGACTGTGCATATCAAGCAGCAGCCACATGAATGGACGCTTGATAACAACAAGATTAAAACAGGTCTGAGACAGTCAGGAAATGAACAGGGTCCCCCCCTCCTTTGCATCCTCTTTATTATTATTATTATTATTATTTATTTTAAACACATATGTTTGACAATCAGACTCTGGTAATGCTTTTATTCCACGAAATAGGCCGTTCTCAGCACAATATATGGATAGCAGGCACTCCAGATGAGAGTTGTGTGAATAACTCATTTTTCAGTTTGGGTTGACCCAAAACAAACATTTTTCTAATTTTTTGATGAAACACAACATTTTAAACATTTGTTTCAGGTCAATGGAAAAAATTAGTTTGAACCAAAACTAAATGTTTTGTTCCACTGTCAAGTTTTTTGGGATTTTTACATTTAAAAAAAAATTAAACGGAAGTAAAATTGATAACGAAAAGTAATTTCAAATCCAAATGTTTCCTTTTGAAAACATCAAAACTAAACATTTAGATTTTTTGGAATTATATTTTTTTCTGGATTAAAAAAAAATGGGCAAATTTAACACAATTTACAACTTGTTTTGGTCGACCTGAATATGTTTCATCCCAAAAATTTGACATGTGACTGGGATGCCCTGTTTACCCACAGATTTGAGTATTAAAAGATTTAGGGGCTCAGTAATCTACTAGAATTTAGGGACATCCATGCAAATTTCCTTTTACATGCATGCAAATTTTACCCTACCATAGCATACTAACCATACATTACATAAAATACATATCTATGGCATCATCTGATTGACTGAGTGAACCAATAGTGTAAGTATCTGGTATAACTATATTTGCTGAGGTGCACTGGTCATTTGTTATAAATAAATAACCCTCTCCCTCCATGCACATTATAGAAAAACAAGAACACAGTATCACCAACTCAAAGCTTTCTAAAATCACAGGTCAAGGCCTCCAAAATCATGAGATCAATTAGTTTTAGGGTTTTCTTTATTTTCCTTCTGTTTTTGAGCCTTCAGTGATCACATTTTCAAGCTTTTCTGTGCAACCATGAGGGACGGAAACATACCTTTTTATAAAATGAAAGTTAAGAGTCTCACATAATCACCTGACTCCAGAAGCTGGGCCTTTAGGGAAAACAATGAATAGTGCAGGACTTGTGACAAAATCACAAGAGATGGTAATATGAATCTGTACTAAATTTATACTAAAAGAACTTACACTTCTAGGGTTCTTGGCCCTTGATGACATGATTTGTGTCTCACCAAGCTTATAAGACCTAGTGGCATCCAGTACAGCAGCACAACATACCCTCTGTTCTTTGATAATATATGGGTAGGTTTATGGGCCCGATTCTCATTTATACTGAGGCCACCTTATATTGCTCTGACAGTGTAAGGGGGACTTAAGGTGAGCATAAATTATATTTACACTTACTTGAAGGCCCCTTTATGCTTCCAGAGCAATGTAAAAGGGGCTTCAGTGTAAAAAGAATTAGGCCCAAGGTGCACAGCAGTGGAGAATCCTGAAATTTACATGAGCAGTTCTGTTGAAGTGAATGCTCTTCTCATTTCAGCAAAGTAAGCAAGATTTGGCCCATGATTTATGCTGTGAGAAAAAAACCCTTCATGAATATACAGTCTTTTCCCACACAGATGAGATTATAACAAGCCTCACCTCCTAGTTTTCTTGCACCAACTCTCAGACCCTGCAAACACTTACATGTGCTTATCTTTAGTACTTCAAGTTAAGCATTTGTAGAATTGGGCTTTATGACGGTTATGGTTGGGTTTGTTTTACTCAACACATAAGAAGAATTATTTACTTTTAAGAAAACAAACAAACAAAAAAGATTGTAGCTAAATCTATTTTTAAAAAAGGTCACAGAAACACTTCTCTTCATATTATGCTTGGGAAACTTTTAAAAAAAGAAAATCGGACCTAAACTACTTGACAATGTCTCTTTGACTATCTATAGTATTATTGATCACATTATTATGTCAAGCTCCAAAGGATATGTTGCTAAGAAATCAGTGTTTATTTAACATATGATAACTTAGTTATGAAATTCTAGATTAACATTGTGTATCATTTAAGCACCAACTAGCTAAGAGTTATTAAAAACATATTGATGAAGTTTAAGAAATATGTAATAGAGACATATTTAATTACATAACAATTAATTCTGTATCAATATGTTTCTAATGGTCAGATGATATTTACTTAACATACAATAACTGCCTTATGAAATCTAAATTAAATGCATATTAGGGAAGCTTAATTTACCCTCTTTTTACAATGAATATACACCAAAACTGCCTGAGAATTCTCAATGATTAATATAAGATTCTATACATTTCCAGGAATACATTTTCAAAGCAGTTTGTCTTGATGCAAAACTACAATTAAAATAATGGAGAGTTTACAAAACTACAAGCGAAGTAAACACGAGCTAAAATCCTCTAGATTAACTATTGATCTGATCTGGAATGGCATTGCAAAATTCGCTCTCTTTGCACAGAGGATCAGAACCATTCCTATACATCACTTATAGCCACAAAATAGAGTGCAAGTGAGTTTTAAAGGGTGCATAGTTCTTGTACTGATGCTCCACACAGGGAGGAATTGTATCCAGCGAATGCCCCATATTTCAAGGTGATCTCCTTTAAATAAATATGAGCGCTGAGATAGATATTCATGTACTAATATGCTTGTATCTGGAATGCTGCACATTCAGTCTCATACCCTGCAGATTGCATTGGTTCCAATAGGAATTCAGTAAAGTTTTCTCTTTTATTAAAAAAAAAAACAAATGGAAATTCAATGCAAACAAAGCAGGTTATTATAAAAGAATGGCCACATTGGGTCAGACCAGTGGTCCATCTAGCTCAGTATCCTGTCTCTGACAGTGGCCAGATACTTCAGAGGGAATGAACAGAACAGGGCATTTTCAAGTGATCCACTGCCTGCCAGCTTTTGGCATCGTATTATTCTGGCACGGTTATTGTAAGGCTGAGACTGAGACTGTAAATGTGTGAGGAAGTTCATTTAGGCTTCTCACAGCTACCACAACTCAGCCAACCTATATATAAATTTATTTCAATGGCATACACATTGAGGCTATGTCTACACTGCACACCACTTTTGTCAGTGGGTAGGGTATCTGTAGCTACACACCGCAGTGAAAAACAATATGTGTCCACACTGCCGTGTGTAGCTACACATGTCAGTGAAAGGCTCTGGCGGGGGGAGGCGGCGGGGGGAGGCTCATCCTTTCCTCGCTGTCTCCCCCTTGACAGAGCCTTTCCCCATTGCTGGAGTCTTTCCCTGCGGAGGAGAAAGGTTCCAGCCGCAGGGTGCCAACAGAACCCTCCTCCACTGCCGTAGCATTCCCTGTGGCAAGAGATGACGCTAAAGGTGGGGAGTTATCAAAGCCTTTCCCTTGTGCTGGAGTCTTTACCTCCGGCAGCAGGGAGGCAGCGTGACTCTACACAGCTAAAAATAGAAGTGAAGATGGGAAAGCATGGCTTGGGGAAGTAGACAGCTGTGGAAGGTATGTACTCACATAGATATCCACACCCTTCAGGCACGTCCGTACTCTACTTGTTAAAGCCATGCCTCACCATCTACACTGCTAGTTATATCTTTGCTGGGGGGCTACCCGAGTATGTACTCTACATGTTCACCGCTGAAAGAAGCATGCAGTGTAGACGTAGCCTCACACACATTCCTGCATGAGGGCGCAGTTATGGCTGATGCAACTGTGAACTGCCTGACTGCTGTGTATTGAAATGATCAGCTGTGAACATGGCATTAATCTTGGTTATGTACTGACAACACATAGCGCGCCAGACAAGCACACATCTTATACAAGCTCTATTTGATACATAACAAGGTGCAGACTCGCATGCTCTTCAGACTTATAGGGCCATATCACACACTCCACTTACAAGTCTGAGCAGCTGGTCTGTGCACTGACTAGTTGTTCTGTGGGGTGGGGAAAAGAATCCACCCCCCTGGCTGCAGCGTGGCTGCTGAGATGTTCTGGTCCTTTTTGAATGTTGCAGAGTAGAGGAGAGCAAGGGTCCTCCTGCTCTACCCTTGCTCTATTTCAACCTGCTCTGCTACTGTGCAGAGCGGGGGGGAGAGGGAAGGGGATGCGCTCTCCCAAACACTGTTGCCCCCCCTGCACGCTGGAACGGGAGAGTTTTCACTGCCAGGGAAGCAGAGGCAGGACTTGAACTCGGCAGCAAGGAAGCACAGGCAGGATTGGCCCTGTTTTGCACAGAAGGAATAGGAAAGGCTTACAGTCAAGAGATGAAGGTAGTAGGGCTGTTTGTATCTATTTGTAAATGAAGAGCTTCTCATATAAGCAAAAACAGAGACTGCAAAACCAGAATCACTGCTTTAGGTAAAATATGGAAGATATTTGCTCTTTAAATGCCTAATCAATGGACCTAGAGGGAATGCTCCAGGCCAATAAAGGAACTGATAGAGATGGTGAAAATAGATCAATAAGCTCTTCAACTAATTCAGCAAAACCTCTCTATTCAGGACAGTACTTAAACACGTGCTTAAGGGCTTTCCTGAACTACGGTGTCTGCTTATTTACATGCTCCCTTCCGCTGACTCTTTCAGGCACAAAAACACTCATGATCACCTTTCAAAGAAGTGACCGTCAATGGGAGGAAACCACTCCAGCGTGACGGAGACTGAGGTTCGGTCCACGATCTGTGGGGCAATGGCAATTGGGGCGGGTTTCTTGGCAGGCTGCCAGCTCTGGTATACCAGGTCCAAGTAGCAGTGCATTCTCGCCATCTGATTGGGTGTGAATGAATTGGTGCAGTCGTCATCTGAAAACCAACAAAGCAAGAGATAAGAAGAAAGAGAGAAAGAATTATGATCTGGTGAATGTGAGCTCCCAAGCTCCTTGCAGATGCCAGGATGGGCTCTCCCTGTTCTCGGGAGTTAATGGCCTGTGAACAAATTAGTGCAGTCATCACTTCTGGAGACAGGTGAAAGGAAACAGAGGTTTAAAAAAAAAAAAACAAACAACAACACTCCTCTCTTGCTATGGCCTCGGGCAAACAGGGAGATCCTGAAGGTCATCCCAAGGAGGGCAGTGATGCATAGAGGTCTGAAAGGAGCCAGAAAGTCTGAGTGCAGCACCCTCTGGTCACAGCTGGGTCTACACTGGAATCTCCGAAAGTGGAAAAAGTTTTTGCCTTTAAGGAAATGTATGCGGGGAGTGGAACAAAAGTGAAATTCAGTGCAAGACTCTCCCTACTTCTTCCTTATCTCACTGCCATTTCTTCTCTAGTTCCCTTTCTGGATGGACTGGCTCCCCATACACCCTCATCCTCCATGTCCTCCCTTTCCTACCAGTGCTGCTCTGCACTAAGCCTCAGGGGAAAGTAATGCCCCCATAAGGCCTCAAGGGAGTATGGTGGGGAACTACCTGCTCCCAAGGAAATTCAGAACCATTTGCACCAGGAGATGGAGGTTCTCTCACCCACTCTGGTTTCCTGTGAAGGAGGGGGAGTGGGTGTCAGGCTGTTTCTTGGCCTCTCCAAAGAGAACAGGGATAAGTGAGTTTAATGGCTCTGTCCCCAAAGGTAGAAAATGCGGGAGCAGCCACTTGTCACCCCTCAAGGATCCAGAAGGCAGAAGGGGATGCAGAAGAAAGAGCCACTACCCACAAACCAGTCAGCAATAGTAAGCAGAGGGGTCCTGGGTCTGCAGTAGGGATGGACTGAGGCTGGTTAGGGGAAAGTTGTGAGGAGGCCACAGCACTGAAATGAATTTCACCACCCTTTCCAGGAGTCTAGCACATGTTAAAACCAGGTTCAATTAGAGGGGGTTCAAGGTTTTGTCATATGACCATTTATGAAATCTCTTGATGTCTTTAGATCAATACTGGAGGGCTTTCTGGAAGATATGCTTTAGTCAGACACAAATTATTGGGCTCAGGACAGTGGCAAATGGGGAAATTTAATGTCATGTGATACACAGGAGTTCGGACTAGATGATTTAATGATCCCTTTTGGTCTTAAACTCTATGAATCCATGAATCTATGAAGGAGGCTCCTGTGGCTTCAGCACTGAACAGGGACTCAGGAAATCTGTATTCAATAGAACAGGGCAAATATTTTTAACCAAAAATTTTTCCCATCATTAAACATGGTTTTCTCAAAAATCAAAATTTCCCATGGGGAAATGCCAATTTTAATGATTTTTCAAAAAATTTCCAATCAGGGGACTACAAACAAGTTTTGAAATGTATGTTTGAAATCAAAATTTCATTCTGAAATGTTTTTCCCCATCCATAAATTGAGATAATAATCTATCTAGCTATTGTAAGTACTTCCACGGCCTCTTTTACCATAACATTGGAATGCCCCACCCCCATCTTTAGTGTGTTCCTCCCCATAACACTGGTAGGGATTTACTATTATCCCCATTCACAGATACACAGGGAGACTAAGTGAGTTGCCCAAAGTCCCACAGGAAGTCCCAGCTTACAGCTCCCAGGATAGCACCCTAACCACTATCCTTGCTTTTGTTTGCAACTTGTCCATTTGGATTGAAAGCTCTTGGGAACAAGGACTGTGTCTTACTATGTATATAGCCTGTACCTATCATAACAAGGCTTCCATCTCACCTGGCGCCTTTAGGCATGACTGGAATACAAATAACAACTATGATTTTGCACCGCTCTTGTGCATTCTGTTTTGTGCGGACGATGGGTTACTGAGGCCGGTTTGGTTGCTTTCTTGGTTGTTTTACCATGTTGCCACCTTGATATTTTGGGGATTAGTTGTATTAGGTGCCCAGATGCCTTCAGGGCTGAGCATTATGGAGTTCAAGAGCAATGAGAGAACATGAAAATATTCTAAAGAAAAAGTGAACTTGCTGACTCAGTGGGGTTCTTTCCACCCGATCCTCAAGCAGCATCACAAGAAGGATGCTTTGGTTGGAACCAAAGCTTCAGTTCCAGACCCAAGCCTTCCAGGAGGTGTTTTGCAGGGATTAATGCAATCAGGATGGCTAGAGGATCGTACCCTCTCCAATGCATCTCCTTTGCTAATTCCACCAAGTAACTAACTTCCCCTCATCAAACAAACAAACAAACTGGCAGGTGCAGTTGGTTTGTAAATATCTATCAGATCCCAGTGGCCAGCTCAAAGTTGCTGCATGCATGCAAGGAGCTGCTTTAATCCTTGGATTTCCTCAATAATTATTGACAATCTATCCCTGAACATCCTGTAAAAGCCATAAATATCCCCCAAGGAAGCCCAGAAGTGCACAAAAGGCCTTTGAATAGCCGCCATAAAGGAACAATAAAATATATACAGGATTCAACGTGGAGACAATGGCAGAGGAGGAAGATGACATGCACTCTATGGTGGAACTCAACTGTCTCTCTAAACACCAGCATAGGCTGCTCTTTTGGCCGGGGGCAGGGGGTGGAGGAAAGGGAGGAGGTAAGCGAGAGTCATTAGGAATCAGGAAAGGCTTGCAAATCCACAGATGATATAATGACCAGAGAAATGAAACAGACTTCATTAGAATTATTGCTCTCATTGAAGTCCGAGGCAGAACTCCTACTGACTTCAACAGGAGTGGCCCAAAAGGAAGTCATGTTTTGTTTACTTGGAGACAACACAGCTCTGTTTGACAGGGAGATAATGCAAACCACCCCTCATGCTTCTAGCTCCCCTGTATTCTAGATAGATAGAGAGATGGCCTGTATGGGTAAATCCTATAGGGACAAGAGACAGATAAGATAGATGGACCAATATAGATTTGAGAAAGAGAGCAAGTTAGTTGTTTAGAGCGGTATGACCTCAACCTAGATGCTTCAAAGGTATTTCTACAGTGATTTGATATCCTGATATGATTTTTATTCCACTGGGAACAACAGAAAAGCAAACAGATTCATGCATGAGCTCTAGAGATGCCTATCGTGTTGCTTCACTTAATTTTACAAGAATAAATAATCGTTTTTGTTCACAACACCAGCACCTCTTTCATTCTCACTGGCAGATAGGTATCTCCGTGTCCTGCCTGCCTCTGTCAAATCTGTTGAGAGAGCTGGCAAGGCAGGATCTTTCCAGACAGAAGAGCTCTCTGCATGTCGAAACATTCATGACCCAGCCCAAATCTTCCACCTTTGTCCACATACACAAACCCATTGATAGGAGGAGTGTAACCACAGGTGGTATCTACATGTAGGTGTGAGATTATCATAGGAATTCAATGTGCAGTAATAATTTCCTGCTCTGATCTGTATATCTGCATAACTACAATGTTAGCAGACTGGCCAAATCATGAGGTGTGCACAGCATGTACTAAGGAACTAGGTCACTGTGTATATACTTGTCCTTGAAACCGGAAGTGGGAAAATAAGAGATGTGGCAGCACCCATTAGATCCAGTGGCATCCAGGATATAATTATAGCTGTGTTATAAATCAACTCAACCTCTGCCCCTAGATGATATTAATCACTTGCTTCTCTACAGATCTATTAGCACTCATATGTCCCTTCGCATGGACAATCTGTGTTTCTGCCTTCTTTGTAAAGGTGCCTTAAAGTGGCCTTACATTCAATAGTTTACACTCACTTTAAGATACCTTTATACTGCCAGGGGATGTAAAAAAGCCTTACTGCAACTAAGAATCAGGCACTAGTGTCCAACAAAATGGGGAATGCTGTCAAGACATCAGGAGCTACCTCCTACCCTCTTCACAAAACAACATGGGAATCCTTCACTTCCCATTGGACTTCCAAGAGAGAAGGGCAGAGATCCCACCCTCATGTCTTTGTCTGAAGGATAAGGGCTCCGGTAGCTTGGCACTCCCTCCCAGTGCTACACAGAAATGTCAGCACTGAGCCCGACTCACGATAAAGGACTTGACCTTCTGACGTGACTCAGAGATGAGAGCGCTAACAACTGAGCCAAACCAAACCCATACCATTTGCTCACACAACAAGCAAACGGTACTAATGCACACCCCAAGGAGGATGAACAGGGTCTGATTATTTATTCATCCCATGCTCCTCCAGTAGCACTGTTGGTATGGCTATCCATCTGACATCCATTGTTTCCATAAGGGATGGGCAGATAATCTCCAAGGCTGAGATTTTCAAAGGAGACAAAAGGGTCTTAGGAACCCAAATCTCATTGAAAATAAAGAGGAACTGGTTGCCTACCTTGCTTAAGTTCCTTTGGAAGTCCCAGCCTGAGTTAAGCCCTGAATCACCATATCTAGATATGAAAAGTGTCACAGGAGCATCAGTGACCATAAATAGTCAGGGCCTTGGGATAATGGCTCATCTGAAATAGAATGTAAAAATCAAAGCTCCCTCTTGTATCACACAGTCACCTCTGGCAAAGCAGGGAAAGCCCAAGTACCTGCATAGCTCATGAAGTTGCTGTACGGTGTGTTTAGGAAACTGTGAAAACCGCATGTGTCATTGCCAGGTCCAGGATCCCCACAAAGTTTGTGCTTTGGCGCAGGGTTGGTGTCACTGCAGAGGTCTCCAGTCTCAAAGGAAGGCTCAGTTTCCATGCATGGGTCACTGCAGGAGAGGATCTCAGAGATTCCCCGGAAGACGTGATAGAGCCCCAGGCTGTGCCCGATTTCATGGATCATTGTGTGTGTGTGGCCGGGGATGCCGTAGAAGGAAGGATTCAGCACGATGCCACCTGCATGGAGACAATGAGGAGCTATTGCTTTTGTCTTGTTTATCTTAAAATATTGGGGGAAGGGAGTAGAGAATGTTTCAAGGGGCCTAGTTCCTCACTGTGCATCTGAGCCTTCCCGGTGCTGCGCAGGGGTCTCCAAGTGCTCTGCCCTTCATAGGAGCAGACACTGAAGTGTTCTGCCAAGCACGCTATAGCTGCAAGACCCTAGTCAAAGATATCCCACTGCAGGGCTTACGTGAAAGCGGTATGCTACGGGGACTGAAAGGATGAGAAACCCAGGAGCCGGTTCTGAGGTCCTGATCCAAGAATTCACTAATGCCACTGAGAGCTTTTCCCATTGGATTTAGTGGGCTTTGGATCAGATGCTCAGTTTTTCCTCAGGCAAAATTCCCATTAAAATCAATCACGTTGCAACAGCTTTCACCACAGCTGAATTTGGCCCAGCATGTTCAGATACAATGGCTCTTCATTCCAGAGTGTAAACAATACATATGATGCTGATACGTAAACAAAATATATCCAGAACATGCACTGTACATTATTCCCATGGGACAGAGGCATACACGGTAGAACCCTGCCAATGCGTGTTAAAGTCAAGGAGGCATGTTGCTTATTGCTGACATTTGCAAATTTATAACTGGACAAAGAAATGTGAGGCTGTACCACATTGCCAAGGGTGAGGCTTTAAAATCAACTGGAATTGGTTGTCCTTATCATCTAGGCAGCTTTGAAAATCTCCAATGAAGTGCACTCTACTCATTTATTAGCTGATTCTAACTTTAATTTTCTGCAGTAGTACTTCACAGTACACTAATAAACGTGTGATCTTAGTAATATAACAATGTATTAGCTTAGATATTAAATCTGTGCAGAGAAGTGCGTGGTGACCAGGTTTTGCATGTGAATTATGGGCTGTGTAGATAAGCAAATGGTAAGTTAGTGAGGTTCTGCAGTATATTGGATTAATGGTTTGTATTTTATTTTTTAGCTGAGCTTTGGCTATGTTTGGATTTAGTCAAAAGTTCCAAATTTTCTTTACTTAGTTTGTTAAACTCGTCTTTACACAAGCCTTTGCCTTTTGAAGTGTTTACGTTCAT
Organism: Emydura macquarii macquarii; assembly: GCF_026122565.2. Lineage (NCBI taxonomy): Eukaryota > Metazoa > Chordata > Testudines > Chelidae > Emydura > Emydura macquarii. The sequence continues at coordinate 15,320,542 of NW_027130828.1, forward strand.
TGCTGGTGCCTTATCCAGGTAAGGAAAAACTGTTTGAAAAAAGAATACTGTCAAAATAAAAAGTGGCTGTGATGCATTATTAAGCTAGAGAAGACGAGGAGCAAAAGGGTTGGGCAGGAGGAATGTTATCGGAGGCTGTAGCACTGTGGGGATGAGATCATTAAGTTATGACACACCACAGATTCTATTCACGTTCATCTGTTCGTTGACTCTTGTTGCAACAATAAAGGGGTGCGTGCATGTGCGTGTGAATGAGAGAAGAGAAGGAGTGTGTGCGTGCAGAGGAAAAAAGAGAGAAGAACACACGTTTATATGCCTATATCCAAAGGAGAGAATTGTAAAGGTGTGTGTGAAGGTGAAATTCTTCCCTATGCAGAGGACCAGCACAAGGCCCTCTGCCCTGCTTCAGTCATGCATGGGAGTGCACCAGGCGTCAGCCCCTAGCAGTCACATAGGTGTGGCTACGCATCTCCTGCACGCCACAGAACTCATCTCTGCACCAGCTTTGCATAGGTCAAACTGATGGGCTGTGGATCGGTGTTTATGTGAATCCTGCTATCCCAGGGTCCTGGCTCTTTGAGGGAAGTGTGTGAACTTCGCCTTCCCATCCTCCCTGCACTACATCTACCCAGATCCTTCAATGTTTGGACTCTACGTGGAGCGAGTTAATTTCACCCAGAAAGAAGCTCTGTTAGTTATTTTGTGACAACCCCCTTAGGAAGCACACTTTTTGGTTTGTTTTCCATCACTGGTAATCTTGGCAAAGCCCCAAAATAGGAGATGCAATCACAATAAAGGCTGGCTAAAGAGCACTGGAGCTGGATTGCATAGAACCAGCTGGGCAGGGCTGTCTTATTTTCACCTTTGTTTAAAATGTGTATTTTTCATAGCTGTCAAGAGTGTAAATCAATTGTAGTTTTACAGAAAAGATAGTTACCTCACCCAGACAATCTATGTTCCAGCCCTTAGATCTGGACTACAGAGCATATTTCATATTTTTTATTAAATACATATTGGATGAATGGAAGAAAGAGAAAAAGAAAAGAAAGATTAAAAATGAATTCTCACAGACCAACCTCGGGGCAGGAAGAACTGTTAAGACAGGAAATTATTATTATTATTTTTACTGTGAATCAACCTGAAACTGTCAGTTAACAGCTGTCTAGCTCTCTGGTGAGCTCTCCCTCTAGTGAATGAATTCTGTCAATAAGCTGTAGAAGCTGAATTTAAATTGTTTTGTTAAGATACACTGTTGACAATCAGCCTCAGTGAAGTGAAAGCACAACTAATCAAAATTACAAATGAGCTCCACCACCTCTCTGTGTCCAGCAGGAGGCGCTACAAGAACTTTTTACCAAGCAGAGGAATGCATGAATTCACCGGTTCTCTGCCTCTCTCCACAATCACAGAGGTAGGAGCTTTTGGAAAGATCAGAGCTATTCCACTCACATCTAATCCCAGCAAGACTCATTCTAGGAGTAGTGGCATAGGTTTTTAAGGACAATCCAGGCTACTTCAGTTTTAGGCTGTCAGAGTCATGGTAGGGAATGTTGTGGGAGCATTGGTGGGGGCAGGGGGGGAACAAAAGCTACACTAGATCCATCCTGTCCTGGCAGAAGTTACAGAAGGAGCATTTGTTTTTAGAAAGGCTCTGAGTTATGTCAGTCCTAGTTTCATCCAGTAGGACTTGCTGTAGGGAATAAGGTAGGAATGCCAACTATGGGACGTTCACATCTACTCCAGTTCCAGCCTCTCTCAGCAGGAATCACTGCAAGAAATGGTGCAGGAGTCAGAGCTCTTGCAGTGAATGCTCTACTGTTACTTAAATGCTAGTTGCTTTGTGTGGTATGAGTGGCACTGTTGAATGCTGCGTGAAATGCTGACTGGCTGTGGTAGAGCAGACAGCTTCAGCCAAATTGCTCGACTTCAGTTAACATTCAGAATGCTACAGAGCAAGGAACACACACTTGGCTCTGTATCTCTCACAGAGACTTTGTTTGCCACCTCTTTGTTGTTTTGTTTAATCTGAAAATGGTCTGGCTCAGATAACATTAGAATTGATTCAGATGGCCACCCCCAAACCTCAGTCTAATCTAAACTGGACTTTATTCCAGGTCCAGAAAAGTCTGGACAACAGTACTCATTTCCTCAACGGGTGTTCATTTTCACTTACTCTGCATTTGCTGCTTCCAGGTAACTCTGGATGCAGGAAGCTCTGACAGACATGATATCTACCTTGTTCTCGTGAGATCTCCAGTCCAGTTTTGCAACACCCAGTAAGTTTGTGTAGTTCAGATAAGCATATCTAGACTTTTGCGTGCTTACGTGAACTTTCCCTCTGAATCTTTTGAGGCTCATACATTACTTCACAAGGAATACAACCATTCTGGCACTGTAAGCGTCCAGGTAAGCATCATCTCCTAGGTTGTGTAGCTTCTTTGGATACCTGGGACTACAGCAGCTAGATTCAGCAACCTTAGCTAAGAAATACACAGGCCAAGCTGCAGGGTAGCAAATTCTTTCCAGTTCCACTCAACTGAACATTAGAAACACAGGGATTTTGCAGGATGCTTTTTGCAAACAGATATAGAACAACAACAAATCTGCATTGTATTTAGAGAGGAAAATTAACTGCACACATTCTAGGTAATGGGCTAACGTTACTAACGTAATGGGCAAAGGTTAATAATTCAGTGCTGTCCAGCATTCTCCCCTTGCCCTCCCCACAACCTCCTTTGCAAAGTGCTCCCATGGGGCTGATGTCCTGTAAAGTAGCTTCACTTAAAAGGTGAAATATTTTCAGCCTGACATCATCAAGAAATACCATAATATGCTTTGGCTTTATAATCTAATATTTTCCTGGTTGTGAGCCAGTAGCTGGGAATGATGGAATTTTTTTTCCCCTTGACTATATGTAAGACTATTAGTGGAATGATAAGAAATCAGAACTGGTCTTAACGCATAATTGTCTTGCCTTCTTGTTCCCCATGAAGAAACCTTACAAAGAGGCAGAGTCTTTAAGACTGACCTAGATGCATCAAGGCTTCTTTGTCCCATGGCCAGGTCGCCACTCCAGCCAGCTCTTCCTCAGAGGAATTAGCGAAGAAGATGTTGAGGTGCGTGGATCCATTGAGTTTGAGTATGTTCTTTAGTTCATTGACATCTAAGTATGCTCTGCAACAGAGAAACAAACTATTATTAATGGCATTACCAGCATTGACAGCATACTGGTAAAGATCCTTACGAACCCACGAGCAGCAGGCAGTGGAGAACATCTGAACACCCTAATCCCCGAACCATAAATGTGGCATAATAATTTACATTTATACAGTGCCTTTCATGTAAGGATCTCAAAGGGCTTTTCAAAGGTGCATATGGGAATTAAGTTCCCAAATCACTGTGAGAGTCAAAGGAGGTTAGGTACCTAACTTTCTTAAACTCTTTTGATAACTCCAGCCAGAGATAATTCTTCTTACCCAGCTTTGTAAAGTGCTTCAAAATCCTCAGATGAAAGCAGCTATGTATCTGCAAAGAAGCATTATGACTGGAACACACCGAAATGCGGCTATTGTTTCCTGAGAGTTCCCTCTTACTCCATCTCTGTAGGCACCGTTATGGGGTAACATCATCATTGCCACAGCAACCAACTGGGTTGTGACAGAGGAGATAGGGTCAGAAGAAGTGAGAGAAAATGAACTCCTAACAAGAGTTTTCCTTGTAAGCATCCCTAGAACTGTAAAATATATTAGGATAGAAATACACAAAACATGCACGTTTGAGGTAGCCAAGTCCTTGAGGTGCTTAGCATCTACCACAATTCTGATCTCACTAATACCAGTGCAGATCGTAGAATCATAGAAGATGAGGGTTGAAAAGGATCTCAGGAGGTCATCTAGTCCAAACCCCTGCTCAAACCAGGACCAACCCCAACTAAATTACCCTAGCTAGGGCTTTGTCAAGCCAGGCCTTAAAAACCTCTAAGGATAGAGTAACCATCATGAGTAACTATCTGCACCCAAGTCAATGGGGTCACATTGATGTAAAACGCATGTGAGATCAGGATCAACCCATTGATGGGGGCTACAAGGAGACAATCCTGGCACAACCGTTTCCATGCAGAATGTTTTACAAAGCTTAAAAGGTTTTAGAGGTCTGGCTCAGTTTGGAGAAGCAATTCAAATCCACAGATTCATAGATAAGGCCAGAAGGGACCATTGTGCTCACCTAGTCTGACCTGCTGCATAACACAGGCCACAGGACTTCCCTGAATCAAGTCCTGTTTGAACAAGAGCATCTCTTTTAGAAAAACATCCAACTGTGTAAAAAAAATTCCAGCAATGGAGAATCCACCAAAAAATACCCCTTAGTAAGTTGTCCCAATGGTTAATTACCCTCCCTGTTAAAAATGTGCACCTTATGTCTGAATCTGAATCTGTCTAGCTTTAACGTTTAATCATTAGATCTTTTAATACTTTTGACTGCTGGAATGAAGGGCCCATTATCAATTTTTTGGATCCCCATGAAGGTACTTACAAAAGGTGATGAAATCACCCCTTCACCTTCTCTTTGATAAACTAAATAGATTGCGCTCGAGTCTGTCACTAGAAGGTATTTTTTCCAATCCTTTAATCATTCAACATGCTTCTTGGATTATGGATACCTGACCTGGACACAGTTTTCCAACAGTGGTTGCATCAATGCCAAATACAGAGGTAATATAACCTCTCTACTCCTACTTGATATTCCCCTGTTTATACAGCCAAGGATTGTATAAGCCCTTTTGGCCACAGCATCACACTGGGAGCACATGTTCAGCTGATTATCCATCATAGCAAATGATATGATTTCTTTACAGACCTCCTAAGAATAATATTACTCCCTTTCCCTTGTTTTTGGTTCTGTAGCCCCACTTCACATGACCTCCTGTTGTTAACCACTGTTCCAAGAAATACAAAATGTGGATGAAGCATTATTGTCCCCATTTGTCAGATGGGATAAATGAGGCAGAGAGATCCCCAAAGTGTGCCACTGAGTTAGAACTTAGACCTCAAGTTATAACTCCTTGCTCCATGTTCAACCTACTGGATCACAATCGCCCCTGGTTTTCAGACCAACATGGTCAGGGGTCACTCTGAGGATAAAGCATAATTTATTAAGGAGTAGGTCAGTCCAGAAAACGAGAATTCCATTTTATGAATAACTTTGAGGTTTTCACATTTGGTTTTGTTCTCATACGGAAGAAAACCAAAGCCTATCAAACAATTTTGTGAAAAGTGAATAGTCCAGTGGCTAGATCATTTAACTGATCTGTGGGAGAGCTAGGTTCAAGTCCTTGCTCCATATCAGGCAGAAAACCCCTCTTTCTAGTTCAACTAAACTTTTGTAGGGAAGGTTTCTTGGGTCCAGGATGGAATAACTCATCAAAACCAGACAGCCACCAACCCCAGAACAGACAATAGTCTGGTGGTTCAGCTGCTCATCTGGGACGTGAGAGACCCAGGTTAACTTCCCGGCTCTTTCTCTTGCACCAGCAATTTCACACTGAAGAAACCTTCCTAAGCAAAGTTTTGTCAAAACGAATACACTTCTGCCAAAACGTTTGGTTTTGATGAATCTGCATTTTTTGGAGAAAAATATGTTTTGTTGCAAAAATGTTCCTGACCCACTCTCGAAGGGAACTGAATACTTCAGCTGGATAACTGCTCCCTGACGTCCTCCTTTCCGTATGAGTGTGTGCGTGTGCGTGCAGCTCTCACGAACTTCACGTTCAGTAAGCAGGGTTCCTCGCATACTTCGCAAAACTTCCGTTCCCAGAAGGGCAAAAAAAAAAAAACACAAAAGCAAAAAACCCAACCCTAGGGGAGCTGGCTCGGCACCAGGATCTTTCTGTCCTTCCCTGGAGGACACCTCAATGGAAAACAGACTCACATTTCCGCAATAGTTTCCTCGCCACTCACTGAAGTCACCACCTCCAAAATAGCTCGAGGCCGGGTGTCCCCAGGCCCCCGCTGACTCACCGAGAAAGACACGCTCTTTGGGGACACCAATAGGGGGGCTTTGTTTCTATTCCATGCAGTGTTTATCTTCAAATCAATGGCCTGTGATGTGGCTGAAGTCCTGAAGGACAGTCCAACACTGTGACCCTTTACACATTTCTCATCTCTCCACTGTTCTCAGTTCATCTCTCACAAACACACAGCCCTCTTCTCCTGCCCCTTAAATTCATGCTGCAAATCCGAGCACAACAGTCTGATTCTATATGTTAATCTATTGCCAAAGGGTTCTTCCATTCTTTGAAACATCTTTGCTGTGCCCTGGTCAGCCTCGGATGTCCGTAAGTGAAAGCCTGCCTTTGTACAAGTGTGCACACGCAGCTCAAAGCATGAGTGTGTGTCACATCGAGCGGGGGGAAAATGTACATGAGCAAGCGTGAGAGGCAGTGTCAGGGAATGTGGTGTGTGTGAGAGACAGCAGCATTTTGAGAGTGTGAGAAAGTATATGAGAGCATGCGTGTGTCATTGTGTGCGACATTGTGAAAGAGAAAGCATGTTTCTGAGAGAGAGAGGGAGAGAGAGAGAGAGACTACGGCCGCTCATGCTGGAAGCTCTATGCAAAGCCCCCACAAGTGCACATTAAAACATTCCAGCAGTTTTATCCTCATTCTCCTCTAGTTCCAAAGAAGCTAAGCTGTCACCTTCTTCTTCTCAGCTACCTTTTTCACCTATTATGTTCACAAGCCATTCACCAGCTACACCCCGTTTCCATACCCTCAGCACATATACACAACCTCCGTCTTGTACTCACAATGCGCTCTTTCAGCTTCTGGGGTGCTTTGTAAATGGAATGTTACCATAGCTAACCCATCTCCCCAAAGCTGAGTGCATCAGCCTTTGACTAGCTGGGGCTGTGTGCACCTCACTATGGGGCCAACGCACATCTGGTATGACTTCACTGAAGTCAGTTGAGCTGCATTGGCTTACCTTTGCTCTGAATTTGACCTGTCATGTAGTACAGACTGATCCAGGGGTTTGCAGTGCGTCTGCTGTTTGATATAGGGAGTCGGTCCAAGTCCATGAATGAGGAGATTAGAGTTGGTAGGTGCGAGGACAGGATGTGAAGAGTTTCAGGATTCAGCAAGGGGACTGACTGCCAGCCAACAGGGACAAGGGCTGTCTAGCCTAGTGGTCAGAGGGGGTGCCAGGAACCAAGGGCTAAGGTCAGAGTTGGAGTCAGCCGTCAGAAGCCACAGCCAAGGGTCAAACTGGAGAGTAGGAAGTGGAGGAAGCAGGGTATCGGGCAAGGAGGGATTCAAGGCAGGGGCAGGAGAGAGGCAAGGCGGTGCAAGGCAGGAGTCGCAGGAACAAGGAGCGGGCACAGAGGTGGTACGAGCACTGAGCAGACAACAAGCTGCTACTGGCCTGAGAGCCAGCCTGCCGGCTCCTGCAGCCAAGAGAGTGGCAGAGGCAATCAGGCAACCTGCTGCAGGCCAGCGGTATCGATGAGGCTGCCTGGCGCCTTGCTCTGCTGCCAGCCCGGATTCCGGACCCTGAACAAGCCTGGGTGTCAGAGGTGGGTGTAACTGTGGTGTGTTTGGAGGGGGTGTGAGTGACTCCCCTGGCACATTTACACTGTGACCCCTTGCGTGTAGACATGAACACGCTCAAGATCATGTCGAGGCCAGTGCCTTGAGCGTATGTATGTCTGCAGGTGTGTAAACCTGCACGCGCATCCGCCCACACACAAACAGATAAGTGTGTGAGTGTAAGTCTGGGGGTGTGCACACATGCAAGATGATCAGAGCATATGTATGTGTGTACATGGGACTCAGGGCAAAGCTTTGGAGTAGGGATGAAAGAGTCAGAGCAAATATGGATTAGAAATCTATTCCTTCCTTCCTCCCCATGTTTCCAATCACCTCCCATCCACATCCCTCATCACCACATCAGCACACACACAGAGCTGCGGATTAACTACCTTTGCAGTTCTCATTCAGCCACTGATGGCAGACCTTGCAGTTACCGGGTCAGAACAGTTTTCAGTTATTGCGTTGGACTGAGTTGAATCTGCCCCGGCTGCTGCTGCTTCTTTGCTATCAGCCCGGAATATCTGATTCAGTGTAATCTATGAGCCTTACTTACTCTTCTCAAGGTTATGTGGGTCCCATGATAGAGGACGTAGCGTCTGTCACATGGGCCCATGCCAAAGAGAACCAAGGAACCCAGCCTCTCCAGCAGTGCCAAACTCGTATTTCAAAGACATGAGTGCAGTCTTGGAAAAGGATCAAAGCCCTTCCAACTGTCATTAGAATATTCCTTTATTCATCTCTCTGCGAGTGCCAGCAACATATTTCATACATTCATTGGCTCGCGATGGTACCTCCAATATAAACCTGAATGGGGGAACTGTCAGGGCAAGTCTTTGTGGAAAACAAAACAAAACACAACACAACAAGGCATATGTAACCCCTGCAATGGAAAAAAACCTGTGACGCCTTGCGTGTGCCTCGCTCTAAAAACACGATGAGATCATTAGTACATTAATAAAAGGTTTCCCCGGCTAGAATCTGTTTTAGATGCAGAAATGTTACAGGCTGCTCATGACCACTCGGGATATTGAATCAATACTGGATTGCGTGCACATTCCTACCCAAATGTTCACACGGGCACATTTGTCTAATGCATACTTTTATCCTACAGAGTGGAGAGCACTCCAGAGTCGCACTGTACAACAGCTTCCTACGTCACCAACAGATGCCATAGCCAAACCAACAGTGCATTTCCTATACAATAGCTCCATCCCCCATCCATCAGGCTCATTAGCTCATCCAGCAGTACATCTCTTAGGCAACAGCTCCATCCCCTATCCAGCATCATTTCGCCTCTTATATATGGAGATCAATCCGTTTCTCTTTCCCACCTGTCAGGCCCACCTCCTATGTGTTTGGGCCCTTTTCCCCATCAGTGAGGCAAGTCTACAACAGACCCATCCTCTACCCATTGATTCCTGTCCCTGAAGCAGTGGGCCTCGTCTCCTGTACAGTAGGTAAAACTCTGCTGAACTACACTTTGCAGGATGTCCGTTCCAAATCATATTAGCAAAATGTGTTGTATTTAGATACGGACAAGTTTTAAACTAGATTGTGGCTCAGTCATCAGGGCTAGACCCAGCCAGAGCTCAGCTGTGTGGATGGAGTCAGACTATATTATAAATGGGCCTAAAACAACGTTTCCACCAAGGCAAAGACCTGGAATAGAGCACAGTGTTTTAACCTGATGATAACATGGCTTGATCCCATTCACATGAGCTGGGTTGCAGTTCAGTCCAGCCTAACAACTCCTGTAAAATGTGGTTGTTTCTGTGATGTAAGTGGAGCCTTCTAATCCGCACTGTCAGGACATTTTTCCTGATATTCACCCTTAAGTTTTAATTCGCTTGACTTTGTTTTGCAGTTAACGTTCAAAGAGAAGTGTCACTTTACAGCAGGGAAACATACAGGCTGATTAACGAAATATCCACAGGACACCAAACAAAACAGGGAGCGGGGCCTTAGTATTTCTCTGTCTTCCAAGTGCAATTTCCAACTGCCTGCTCTCATTGCCAGGTCTAAAAGGAATACTGCTTACTCCCATCCCCCCATCTCTAGACGGAGACATTCATTACTCTATCTTTCCATGCAGTGGAGATGGCAGTCAAGTTCTAGCTGCCAAAAGAGCAGATCTTCTCTCCTTGTACATAAGGTCAATGTTTTCCCATAAGTTCAGCCTTTTGCAGAGCAGAAGGCATTTGCCAGGGATAAAGATATCCCATTGCTGAATCAGTTGCATATGATGGCTTTGATTTGCCGCTGGTCCACTTTGTTTTAAATTTTGTGTGAATTTGAAGTACTGGCTTGAACCACATATAGGTTCAGGGAGGCTCAAAGCAAGCTTCCCTCAATAGCATTGCCATTGCAATTCAATTCTGGCCTGCAGCTGTTACAGGCCAGGTTCCCAATGAGGCTATGCTAATGGACCTCCTTCACGATCGATAAATTATGGGCTATAACATCCTCTGGTGTTCTAGTCTTGGGGTCTATGTTGGACAGTGACTTCCAGGAATGTCAAAGCATGCTGTAGTCTGGTATGTTAAGCAGTTTCTACTAGATACTAAAGAATAGCCACTGAAGTGTTTTTTACATATTACCCAAACCATAATTTGAACGCCCATCTTCAGGGGTAAACAACCACTGGAATAACCACCTATAGACATTACAACGCTAGACACGATCAGCAATGATCCATCCAGGCCAAATCATGGTCCCACTGCATGGGAAGATTCCCTCATTTCAATGAAACTAGTATCTGGCCCGCAAACACACATACAGCATATTGGACCTGGAATAATATTTTAACTTTTCTTTCCCTGTGGTTTCTCAGTCTTAGGTGGCCAGGAATGGATCTGTCTTTCTCACAGAACCTACGTACCCAACTGTTGCAGAGAAGCACCTTTCACTGGACTACACTGCAGACGTCTGTGTAAGCATGTGTGACAGTTTGGTTTTATTTTTGTTCTCAGTGCGGTCCCCAAGCTCTTTCACTCCTCCTCCACGATCCTGCTTCAAACCCTAAATGCATCTCTGACATGCCGATGGCTCCCTTTGCTATTCCTGTTAGGCAAGAAGCATTTTCATTCATTAGATCCTTATTGATTGTACTGAAATTTCCTAGCTTTTGCCTTTAGAATCTATTATTTTCAGAGATGCAGTGGAAGGATGCTACAGTAAAACAAGACCTTTCTGAACTTCTGTCTCAACTAACATTTATACTATCTAATCTATTCTATTTATCTCTATACCTGACAAACCATTCTGAACTACAGGCTTTTACTTTTTTTTTAAATTGTAAAGTGTGATGTTATTTGCATATTAAAAACCTGCACAAAAAGATTACGTCCTATGAAGAGGCATAGTCTCACAGGGTTTCCACTACAATTTTGTATGACTTACATTAAAGACTCACTTCTGGTAGTAAAATCAGTTTTCCTAGTCATTTAAGACAGAATTCAATAAATCCTCTGTAGCAGGACACGTCTCATCTATGTTTAGAGCAGCATAAATCTGTGGCAATGGTTGTGTTTAATAATAAATCACCATGATGATGATGATAATTAATAGAGGCTAAGATTTTCAAAGGTGCTTTGGGGGTGATTTGAATGAGGCAGAATTTCGAGGTATGGTATAACCAAAATGTTGCAAGAACAGCAAAGTATTTGATTCCAATTTGAAGCTGGCCCACTGCCTGTGTACAAGTAGAAATCCAAACCTGGAATTGTAGTTTTGGCAGCAAACAAAACAGGAGACAACTGGCTTCAATCTACATACATAAGTTGCAAGTATTGTCCCACTTACAACTTTAAATCTGTTTTAGGAATTTTGGTTTGTTTACTGCAGCAAAATGTCCTCAAGAGTCCCTAGATCTGCTCTTCTGTCTGAAGAACAGAGAGAAATTGGAGAAGATAAAATAAATTAAAGGACTCCAGGGAAATGATACAAAGTGATGTAAACAACTGGATAAAAACCTGAATGTTTACAAGAGGTGTCTGTGTTTATTTCTTCTGATACCAAGGTGTTCTACATAATCAACTTGCCCCAAACTGAGTTTATTCTAAGCTAGTACTGGCTTTTTTTTAAGGTTCTGTTGATTCAAGTTTGTCATAGTTTAGACCATCATCAAAAGCCTCAATAATAATTGCAGCTATACTGAAAAATTTGGGTCCAGACACAAATTACTTATTAGTTGTCTCCAGTGGAGATTAGCACCCCATTGTGTTATATACTTAACACACGGGATAAAAGTCAGCTGCCTGACCCAAGAAGCTTACAATCTAAAGAAATATTCAGCTGAACTACCTAACTTTTTAAATACATTTGGATTCTGGATTTTGCTTTGGCTCACTATAAGGACCAGAGACAGATTCAGACTGGGGAATTTCTGCAAACTTTGGATGGATTTAGTGTAAATTCATCCTCACAGAAAAGTACTAGGACATTTGATAGAAAACAACAGCTTTTCTACAGGACTTCTGGACCATTCTACAGAACTGAATACACTAAGTATATCCCTGCTATAGAATCCTATAGGAGGCTTCAAAAAACAGAGAAAAAAATGTGATTCTCTATTAAATTCTAATAGTCTGGAGTAATTTCTATAGAACCCTACTGGTTCCATCCCTATTCTACTCTACTGGACTTTCCCAGAAGGGATCCCTATTACAAAATACAGCTGTATTTCACACTAATACCCATTAAGCAACTTCTGAATGTTCCAAATGACCAACATTTAGTTAATGGGCTGAACCACAATTGTTAATTGGAATAATCCTGGATTCTGGTTTGTTCAAAATCTAGAATTGGATCCAAGTTTTGAGTTTCCATTTTTCTTTTTCTTTTGGTTAGTATTGGTTTGCACTCTGGGCCAATTTCTGGTCTCATTTACATTGGTGTAAATTCAGAGTAACCCCACTGACTGATGTAGTTATGCCAGTGTAAATCAGTGTAAAGTTATTCCAGTGTAAGTGGAAGCAGAATCTGAGTTTATCTTTGAGTTCCAACTCAAGTCTCAAAGCAAATGTAATCTGAAATGACCAGTTTTTGCCTAATTTCTGGCCAATTAAAAAGGGAGAAGGACTTGCTCAAATCTCAGCACAGGTTCTCCCAAAAGGTTAATAAATCCTCACCAAATCCTTTCACAAACTCCAGGCTGAGATTCAGAAATACAGAGAAAATATATATATTTTTTTGGACACTTCTGCTGCTGGTCCTGGCTGGGATGGGGAACAGCAGAGGCTCCGGAAGAAATGGAACAAAAGATTATCCAATATATTTCAAATTTTCGGTCTGAGCTTTAGGCCAAGGTTCACATTGGCTGTTAATATATCCAGAATAACTCACCCACCCCAACAGTTAAACTATGCCATCTCACAGAGGACTACAGCTACAGGTTTACACGGTGTTTGGTGGCTGGGGAACACGTTATCTCTGTAGATTCCTCCTCTGTGTGGTTTACTACTAGCATAGGTACAAACCTTTGAGCTTACTCTTGAACTGAGAGTAGTGATTGCTCAGCAGTTTGAAAAACAGGAGCTGTAATCAATAATTAAATCAACCAACTATGAGAATTAAGCCAATGAATTATAAAGATCAATGAGAATTTTTCTTGGATGGCCAATTTTGGGGAGGGAAAAGAAGGATGTGGGGTAAAGGCAAGATGGTGCAGATCTGGCAAATTGAATTGTGCTCGTTCTACACAACAACTTTATTAGACTGAGGCTTGCTCTACACTTACCACGAAATTCAGCGGCAGTCAATGGGAGATACACAAGCTACACAGAATAGCTTGCGTATCTCCCGTCCACTTCCTAAATTCTAATTAGCACAGCATCCCCACTACGCTGCACCGATAGGAAATGTCCTCCCTTCAACACAGCATTTCTCTTTCTCTGGGAAAGATTTATTCGGTCGGTTTCCAGATCGATTGAGCGGGTCTCCACTTCTGCTCAATTGATCCCAGAGAATCGATCCGGTGCCGCCGAATTTGCCGCCGTGAGTGAAGACACACCCTGAGAGTAGAATTTATCTACAGTGAATTGCAAGAAGGACACATTTTCAAAGAGCAAGTACATTGTGGGGAATAAATTGCACCATACTCTGTCATTTGCAACACTGGCTATTTTATCTGTTTCAGTTGTCTCTCTTATTCCTTTTTTTTTTTTTTCTTTTCAAGACTGAGGCCAAGTGACCCATGAGAAATATACAGTAATTTGCCTGTTATCCACCCCTCATCTCCATCTGATATTCACTCTGCCCTCGTTACCCTGATGTTTTTCCAGACTCTACATGCTGAACCACTGTAACACGGAGAAAAGTCAAATAATAAAGAAAGAAGTGGTCTAAGGATATTTTCACAAACCAGGTCTGTTAAAACAGACCTCCCTTGGTGTTTCACCAAAGCCCTTTGGTTATAATAAATCTCATTTTATACTTAAGAATTTAAAACAATATATCAGTTTATATATGTTTTAAGTAACTTATGTAAATTTCCAATTATACGATTTAAGACTTCTGTAGCACCTTGCGTCTGAGTCTTAAAATGCTTCACAAACATTAAGAGTGAAATTCACTCAGCACAAGGCCTCTGCACCATTTAAGTTACATTTGGAGAGTTTAAGTGGTGCACAAGCCAGGAGCTAGGTGACCTCTGCAATGAAGTGAATTTCACCATAAATGCTTAAGCCTCAGTCCCCACCCCACCTTTGAGGTAGGTAAATAGAATCATTATACCCATTATACATCTTGGGAAACTGAGGTACAGAGATAAAATGACTTGGTCAAAGTCACTCAATAAGTCAGTGTGAGAGCTAGAATTAGAAACTAGATCTCTGTGAGTTAACTTCAAAACCATCCTTTTTTTAAATTAAATACCTTTTGTTATTCATGTTTAAATTTTCTTATGCATTCAACATTTGAAGAGCAGGTGGCATCATTCTCATCTCAGAGTCTGAGAGTATTACCTCAGTGAACCACCGAAGCTCTCCTAACCTACAGAGAGAAAGTGAGTGGTCACATGAATAAGGCTAAACAGCCTTCCTTGAATCCATTAGCGTAAACATTTCAGAAGGAGCTGCAGGAAAATTTCTGTCATGAACAAACCTCCTTATGGAATCAGAACTCTGCTTCCAATGAATGAGCGGCTACTGTTCTAATAATATTTGACAGTTACATATCACCTTTTGTCCCAAAGAGTTTCCAAGAACAATCAGGCTGACAACAACTATGTAACACATTGCACAACAGTTGGGTGTGGAGGACGTTTTTTTGGCCTCGGATACCAGAACAGACCTTTACTCTTAAGGGAAGCACCAATGGATGTCTAGTGTACCTATCGCCCTGTCCATGATCCACGCCAGGACATAGGCAGACTCCATGTGGTGACACCAAACAGCAAAGGCTGTGTTAATCAGACTCAGAGCCCAGAGAGCAGGAAAGAGCCACAGGTTCTATTTGTTTCCAGAAGTCTCAACACAGAATCCTCTATTACAGGGACAGCAAGTAGTAATCCCTATATTCAGGTTGCCTCGCACTTTCTGTTATAAATATTAATTACAGCCAAGTCCTATCTCTGCTTCTTAGTTGAAACTACAAGCATCCTTTAGGTTCACGGGGGTGTGTGGAACCCCTGTGCTGACAGCGGACACCCTACAGGAATTGTGATCAAAAGATTCAGCATTCTTCCCCTCCTGGTGGAACTGGGCATCATACACTGGAAAGAAGCTATCACAGCCTGCTCCCCGTTTCCATGCCCAAACACCTCTGCAGACCCACGAAGGGGGAGGCAGAGATTCCGGCCTGCCCTATCGCCATTCTTCAACACCCTGTCAGGCAGAGAGCAGGCAGGGCCTGTGCCTCCAAACCACTGCGTGGCTGGCCCCTGCACAATAGTGTGGGCATATGTCTAATCGGTCTGCAGGAGCAAGCCTCCCCGCCCAGGTCAACAGACTTGGGCTAGTGGGCCTCACGCTAGTGGTCTACAATAGCTGTGTAGACAGTCCTCTGAAGTTGCGGCTTAGACTGGAACTTGGGCTCCAAAGCCCCCTGGTCCTCCAGACATCAAGGCCTGAGCTCCAGCCTGAGCCACAACTTCAAAGCGCTGTTCTCCAAAGCTTTCTTTAGAGTGCTAGCATGAGCTTCTCTAGTCCAAGTCTGTCAACCCAGGCTAGTAGGTTCGCTGCCATGGACTTTGTAGATGTACCCAGAGAGGCAGTAAGAGGCTCCTTGCACCTTGCCACCCATCCCTTGTGCCTTTTCACCCACCCGCTGTGCATCTGGCCACCTATGCCTAGCAGACAGATCTTCCCTGAAAAACCCACCCAGTCAATGGCCCCATACTCGATTTGTCTTTCTTAGAAGAGTGACATGTTGAGTTGACCTCACTGGGGTTTGCAGATGGGGGTCCAGGGGGCCTCGGTATTCCACACCTGATGCTTAGTCTTTTAAAAGCTCCCTCTGGTCTCTACCCTAATTAGCATTCAGTAGTAAAAACTGAGAAAAAAAAAGAGAACAAGCTCAAGGTCTCTGCTCTTCTCATCTCGTTTTTTGACATTAATCCCTGCTGAATATTTACAGAGACCTTCTGCACATGAACTCCACGGAACAAAATGAAACACACATTTACTGCTGGAAAAAGAAAAGCTTGGAACCAGGCCCACAACAGCAATAAAACCCCACAGATATGTCCACAAAGGAGCTGGGTTTGTTACGGATACCTCTACACTTGATGGGCCAATATAACCAGCTCAGCTCTGTCTCTTGCAAAATAACACTCCTGCTTCCTAGATCCTGCTTCTCTTCTCTTTCTGTTTTAACAGCACTATGAACTCTCAAATCTCATTTCGTAACTTTCTGGGAGAATTCTGCATTATGTTGATAACTTTTTAATAGGCAGATCATCTTAGCTTAGCATCATCTCACTTTTCCTCAGTTCTTAGGAAGAGCTGAGAACTTGATTCAATTCATATAAAAGCTGAATTCTCCTCTCACTTCATGTTTGTAGCCAATTGGTAGAAGAGGGTGGAGGGGGAAGATGATGATAATATGAACATAATTTGAAGACTGAGGCCTCAATTCAAGGGAGCCAAGAAGGGTTAGTACCAGAGGGTTGCCAACTCTAAATGTTCAAAAGTCATGAGATCAAAAAATAATAATAAATACTGGGCATTTTTATTTTCCTTCTGGGTTTTGAACCTTTAAGGGGTCACATTATTAAGCTGTTCTCCTCAACCACTAGGTCTAGATTTACTAGTGATCTAAAAATATCTGTGTAGACAGTGCTCTGAATTTGCACCTTGGACTGGAGCTCAGGCTGTGAAGCCAACCCCCGGCTCCAAACGTCAGAGCCTGTGCTCCAGCCCAGAGCCTCAATTTTAGATTTAAATTTACTTTAAAAAAAATGAAAGCTGAGGTTCTCATGTAATCACAGGACTCCAGGAGCTGGGGTTTTAAGAAAACATTAAGTATCACGAGACTCATGATAAAACCGCGAGAGTCGGCAACACTGTAAGAGAGCAGAGCTGGTTGGAAATTTTCAACAGAATGGTTTTTCACCAGCACAGCTGACTTGCGAACGTTTCAGTTCCCAGGCAGCTTGCAACGTGGGCTGCCACGGAGCTGGACTCCTCGACCGCCCAGGGCTTCCACGCTTCTCAATGCACTGCCAAGCGGGCTGCCATAGAGCCAAAGGCCCAGTGCTTCCGCAGCAAGTTCCTAAAATAGAGAGGGATGGCAGGGTGGCACACAGGGACCCAGGAGCCCCTGGCGTGTGCAATGAGCTTGGCCAACAGAAGCAATCAAGTGTGCCGCCTCCTAAAAGTGCAAAACGTATTTCTAAACACAGGTACACATGAGGCCAAACAATGCAGCAACTGGCACGAATTCACTTCAGCAGGTATTACGGACCCTTTCCTTCAGCTCCTTCAATCATTCGCACAAATCAAATGTTTTTTCAAGTGAACATTCATGTTGGCTTGTGTATTTGCATGCTTATTTATACTGTAAACACTCACTCGGACAGCCTTTGGTGGAAACAGAAATAATAAGAGCATTTAACCAAACAAGCAACAGCAACAGGGAATTAAGAACAGCGAATACTCAAAGAACAAGGCTCAAACAAAGAGTTTGCGAGCACAATCTACTGGCTGGAATATGTTCATATAAACAACCAGTTGGACAAGTTCACATAATGAACTCGTTTTCTGGATAATTCACGAACAGAAAAAGGTCTAAAATTATCAAATAAATTGTTTGCTTCAAATAAAGATTCTATCCCAATATGGGTTCCTAGGCATTACCAGAATACACATGATAAATAATAGTAAATAAAGTCATCCAATTCTTGCTTTCACCTTAAGTGACCCTAAATCCAACGGCAGAGAGAATTTCTTTGTCATTGTTGGGAGGGGGAACATGTGGCAGAAAAGCTGTTAATGGGCATAATATGTATGATTGGGAAACATGCTAAGTTAATTCACTCCCTAAAGTCAAAATCCTTCCTCCAGATCCACAGGTCAGGCCTGAGATAAGCAGCAGAACTAAAGACTTATCTGTTACCAAGTGGAAATGTGTCATCTCAGACACCACCAGTCTTTACACTCCAAATGTATATTGGATCTAATGAATCTTCCAAGAACATACACAGCAAGGCAAAAAACAGTTTGCATGTGTGTTTGCAGATCTGTTGAACTGAAGGACATGTCATACCAAAAAGATACTCTATGCCTTAAATAAATGATGGACAGCCGCCACATCTGACACCGAGGCACGAGGCAGATGGAAGGACATACACCCTGTCATATGGATCTGCTAATGTAAAGATCAGAAAGCAAGCCTCAGCAGTCCAGATCAAGCTGAGTGTGGACATTACCTGGGGGGTGCATTTCCCAAAACCCCACAAAATTGGACTAGCAACTTATCAAAGATGTAATAATGCTCTTACATGTCATGGAAAACTACAGGAAACTGCACCCAGGAACTTCACCTCAGCCTTCATACATGACTGTTGAAAACTGACCCTTTCAGCACCAAAATACTTATATTCAAATGACTGCCTAGTGAAGAGCGAGTACAACAATCAGATAGTGCTATTCACCAATGAATAAACTATCGGAGCGGAAAACCACATCGTTCTAATTTTCATCTACAGTTCCATGCCATACTGTTGGCAAATATGGGAATGTGTATGAATGGAATGAATGGCGTCTGGTAGACTGGATCACGGCTATCCCATGGAGTCTAGCTGTTACCCTTGTCATGACATGTGTCAGTTGTATCATAGTACAAACTTGGTTGCCATATCTCAATCCCATATCAAGCGTGTCGCAGTGATTCCCGTTACAGCAGGGGTTCTCAAACTTTTTTTTTTTTCTGGGACCCCCTTTGAAAATATTTCAGGCTGTGATGACCTCCCCAAAAAAGTGACGACCCTCCCCCATGTCATGCCGCCCTCGCTCATGTCATGCCGCCCTTACTTCTGCACTGCTCTCTGGCCACCCAGCTCTGAAGGGCTCTGACTGTCAGCCATTCACAGGGCATAGAGCCACAGCATGTGCGGGGGCTGATAGCTCACGACTCCCCACCTCCCCCATAATAACTTGGCAACCCCTTGAGGGGTCCTGACCCCCAGTTTGGGAACCCCTGCTTTACAGATCAACATGTAAAATGCCACTAAATGTTACCCTCACGACTGCTTACAGAATCTAAGCTTTTGGTGACTGTAAATCTCATTTTTGTTGGTCCAAGCAAAAGTTTTACATGGTCATCATGTGGTCATTAGAGCCCCAATTTTATGAAACCAGAAGTTATGATACTCGTTTTAATCTGAAATGCCTTTATGTCCCCCTCAGAGACACAGTGGGTTCCTTCAATTTTACAATCCCATTTTAATGAAATCTTGAGATTTTGTAAAACTGGGATCCTCCTGTATAATATTTTGGGAGAGAAAATTATCTGGGACATTCCCTTTGGAGTATCTTTTTTGATTAACTGTTAGAACTGGTCTTCTAGCTAGAAAATTAACCTATTTCAGACAATGTGAATCTCAGGCAGGTAGGTTGATATTCTGTCCACATTCAAGTCAAAGAGATCTAAAGGATTAAGTCTATGTTTGCTAAATGAAACAAGGGACTCAAGTAAAAATTCACATGTAAATCTAGCCTCAGAAACAGAACTATTAGATGAGCTCTGAACATGTGAACGGGGTACTGCAAACCGGAACTCTCAGCCTATAGCCAGATCCAACTCGCAGGCAGGAAAAGATTCAAAATGTCCAGAGACCCTCAGACAACATGGGAGAAATATCCACTGCATCTGCCTGACAGGATCATTTTGCATTATGTTTGGAAGACTATCATGAAGAGCTATCAGTGTTGTGTGAGTAGTTCCCAGTTTTTGGCACTGGTGTAGCAGTAGTGAAGGCTGGAGGAAAAGAGAAAGCATTTTTCATCATGCTATGGATTGCTGCCATCATTTATTGCACAAAATTTTCTTTCACCTACTGTTGTGTAGTGTGCTGCTTTGCACCGGTTGCCCTCTTGGCTACTGTCTTCCCCACCCCAGAAATCCAATATAAGGGCAGCTTTTTGAAAGGACAATGGAAAGTTAGAGACTCACCTCCCTTTGAAAATCAGTGGGAGTTGGGCGCATACATCTCTTTTGTATCTTTGGAAAGCAAAATGTATAAGGAGTTATAATAACAGGTCTCTTTCCTGATGGACTTTGGATCTTTATCAGTGGCTAGCACTGACTAGAATAGGTTTTAAATTAGCACCTTTGTCCCCTTCTGCTCATTATTCACTAACCAGTCCTTCCTGGTACATCTGTAAACGTGAGCGCATGGCCAAAAACTTACACAATCTTATCAGGAAAATTAAATCTCTAGCCCTCTAGTTCATACCATATTAATGCAGAATTCTCCACATATGTCTTCAAGTCTAAATTTAAACGTCTCAAGGGGTGGAGATTCCAGTGTTTCCCTCGGGCAATTATTCCACAGTCTAATAAGTCTCCAAAAAGTAGACATTTCCTACCCATGTTTTTGTTAACTTTTTTCTCACTACAATTTTGTTCTAAAGGAGACAATTCAGAAATAAATCCACAAGGTCAGAGCAGGTCATTAACAAAGGAGAAGAAATGCTATTGAAGTGCAAGGAACAGATTCAATCCTTTTCTCAGCGTTGTTCGTTTGACTTTATCTTTTAGTATAATTTCAATGCGGAATTTTCCTGGCATAAATCCCATAGGTTCCCCTGCTCTCCCCCACACCCATCTCCCCAAGCTTCTCAGTACTGGGTAGCTCTATGTGTTGGTAAACTTCTATTAATAGTCGCCCTCTGTGGTTATAAAAAATACCTCAGTAGTCAAAAGTCAACCCTTGCTTGCTAACAGCTGTGGATGTCTGAATGCACACAAGACCCGACATCACCCAACAGAGCCCCTTCTTGGCTCCACGTCAGAGCAAACTGATTAAATAAGGCTGTTGCCAACTTGAGAAAACGGAAAAGGAGGCCCCCCATAACAGAGGAGGGAGGGAGAGAGACTGACTCCTGCACTAGACTGAGGAAATAGGAGGGTATTTCCATTTGCTCACTGGCTTTTTCACTTAGCAACCCCCATTCTCCCCCCTCAACTCCAATAAACTCTTGAGTTTCAGAAATAGAGACAGAACAAAGAGCTGTTCAGAGATAAAGTTGAAGGTGGTAGGTAGAGTTGCAGTTGTAGGTTTTAAAGTCTAATCTAAGTTTTCTGTTTGGTTGGTTTAACTGAATTGAACTTCTCTGCTATTCCAGTCCTATTACTGGTCCTGGGATAACCCTATGGAGATTCAAACTTGTCAGCTGTGCTCAGTGTTAATAACCAGTGATGAAAATGCAAATGAGGATGCAGATCAGGCAGAACGAGACTCAGGGAAAAACAGAAAAACATCCATCTGTATCCTGTAAAGGTGACGAAAGTGCTGTTATCCATCAGAAAGGGAAGTGTTTGGCTTATCAGAGGGTAAAGGGAATTTCCCAAGTTCTCGGCATTTATAAGGTACCTCCCCAAATACATGCTCTGCTCTAAATGATGAGGTGCTTTAGCCATGTGTTTGACTAATAAAATTCCGACGTTATGTTCGCTGTCCTTTACCCAGAGTTTTACTCCGACGTTTGCACAAACCCCACATCTCAAAGCAAAAGGCGTCAGGAATTGCTGAGATTCTCCTAGTTACATGCCAAATCCGGGCGAAATCCACAAGATTTTGAGGTGAAACAATAAAATCTGACATATATTCATTTGAAACTTGGCCTAGAGTCTCACACCTTATAATAAACCTGGCCTGAGTTTCAAATCACTTACAAAACCAGTAGCCAGGTAACTATGGACAATTTTCAGATTTCTCTGTGAATGCGTCATACAGGTATATTCTAGCTACGCAGCTGATGGGAGTGAATTTTTTAAAATGTATCCAGTACTGGGGAAAGGTGCTGAAGTTACAGCTGGAAGTACTCTGTTTACTCACACAATGGAGACATACCACAGGAAGCATTGGTGCAAGGTTCCCCAGGTGTCCCCTGTCAATGTATCTCAATTCTGACCCGGAGGCGCTATCTCTAGGGGTCAGAGGGGGAGTTCACTCTCCAAAGCCTTGTTAGTCCAAGGTCTCTTTGCTGAAGCTGTAATCAAGTGGGCCAATTAGTACCAGCCGCCAAGGTGGTTTTCACACCTGACTACTGGCAACTACACTGAGATATTCCAACTGAATTCCCTCAGCTATCAGTCGGTAACGACCATCAACCAGCTCTGGCCATGATTTAAATCAGTCATTTAAAGGTTCTGTGTCCCATTACACACCTCCTGAGCCATCAAAGTCCCTTGTAAAATAACTGCTCTGAATTTTCTTTCTCTCAGGCATTTGCTAGGACTGGAGTGGCTACGGGAGTCCATTAGCCCAATGAGAAAAGGATTTTGCTGAGTCCAGTTTTCCCAAATAGTTTCACTGAGATCAGATTGGGTCCGAAGCTGTCCCTAGCTGTCATTAATTGAAAGGAAAAGGAAATTAAATGAAAAACTACAATAGGGGAAAGTTAAGCACTGACTTCAAACTCACACATAACAGGACATTCAGAGTTGTAGATTAAACTCCATCAAAGAACTTCTGCTGTTCCCTATATTGCAGACATCTCAGCAAACTAACTGAACACATGTGCTAGAATACATAGGCACCATGCATTAAGTATGGAGTTTCAGCTTTCATTCTGAATTTCCTGACATTTTTGGACATTTATTAGATGGTTATGTTCCTAAAATTGCAAGTGTTACATGGAGTTTCTCCAACACAGCTGCCATTAACCCTTTTGGAGGCTGTGAATTGTCTGTTTATCCATCCATCCATTATCAATGAACCTGTAACTACTTTCATGCAAACATTTGTTAATTTAAGGCATTATGTGTTGAAATAGGATCCAAATGAGATTATTTCAGTTGAGTTTCACTAAGAATTTGGAGGCTCATTTAAACCAAAATCTCAGAAGGTATAAAGTTGCTCAGATCAATACTGAAGGAAAGATACTTATAAACCCCTACTAAGCAAGAATTCTGAATTTTGCATAGATCAATATAAGCCCTATGATTCTACTAAGTGCACTATCTCATGCATCCCTTGCTACATTGGGTAAATTGAAATGCTAATGACAAGGTTAGTCTCTATTTCTGGTACGAACATCCCACAGCGGTGGGACTGGGCACTAAAAGTCACTCTTCTCAGAAAATCTGGCCCTAAATTTTGAAAAACAGTGACTGTTACCAGCACCATCAATTATTTTTATGACACATCTTTAATAAGCAGGTGGTATAAACACTGCAACAGCTCTGTGCTGCACAGTGATAATGACATTTCATAACTGCCCTTAAAGAGCTGTTATAAGGCTTTGTGTCACAGGCCTTCATGATGACACTAAAGAAGCCATTACAGTCAAATGCGTCAGAAAGCACTTCCATTTTGTATAGGCGTTTCAATGGGCACTATCATGACATATGGCCTATTGGGGAAACACCACATGCACTTTAAAGATGATCTCAACTAATAAATATGTGCTTCCTCTACAGAATGTAATACCTGGGGAAGGACCCATGTATGGCTTCTTTTAAACTGTCTCAATATCCACAGCCATATATTTCTGTCTGTGCATGTAGACTGCAGCAGATGCCCAGCCATTATTTCTGAGCAGGAAAAGATCTCTGGCTTTTAAAGCTGTGGATTTTATCTTCTGATTTATTTCCTATTGTTATAACTAGAGTAAAAAGCTCTTAAAGGACACATTTCCAAAAGTGGTACTTCTACTATAAACACGGAGGGCCAGCTTTTGTAGCTGAGATGGAGAGCACACAGCACAGGATGGGAGCAAAGGTGATGTATAGCTGTTGTAATCAGGTGGCTGCTTCCAGAGAGCCCCCTCATGGAAAAAGGGAGCTCTGCAGCATCCCTACCTCAGCTTCCCTCTTCCCAGGCCTCCTCTCTATTTTCACAGAGGTTCTTCTTGTACCCAATAACACCTTTGCTTGGGTTGGTTTATTATCATAAACTGTCCCAAAATAAAGTCCTCAAAGCTCCAGTGAAAAAAATCTCATTTTACGATTTATATAGTCATCCTGCCTCATGCTTCATTAAGCCACTCCCAGGACTTCCTGCCTAGAGCCTTCCCTGCCTTGGCAAGCCATTCCCAGTCCTTTCACAGTTGGAATCTCTTCTCCCATGGCGTCTTGGGGTCTTCTGCAGGTGCTTTCTTGCTCTGTGCAGTCCTCATGGTCCCATTCCCAGGCCTTTCTGCCTGGAATCTCTCCCTAGGCCTCTTCCTGAAGTAATCCATCCCAGAGGCCTGATTGGGATACAACCTTCATCATATTCCCAGCCTGGGGAGGAAAGTTCCATGTAAAGGGCCAGCCATCCTGCCACAGGTGTGCACTCCCGATTCTGGTGCCTCTGTGTGCTGGTGGGAAAAGATGCAGCATACAAGTGGTGTGAACAGGTGAAATGCCTCCACTTTTGTCTATAAAATTTTATGACTGCAGGTTTCCTTGACCTACTCTTGCAGAACAAGAGAGGTCAGGCCCCTTGGGAAGTCTATCAACTAGACTTCCAGGGATAGGGACAGTAGATTTGGGTGGTGGATACTCCCCTCTGCCTGAGATAAGAAGTCCAGGGATAAGGGCAGGTGATACAGTGGAGTTTCAGAGAGTTGGAATGGCAATGTTGTCTGGGCCACTCTGGCGCAACTAGAAGAGCTTTTGTCCTCTTTGTTTGTATCTTGTGTATTATTCCGGGTAGTAGTGGTAAGGGTGGGAAAGCATACAGAAAGTCCTGCTCCAATCTAATATAAAAGTATCTGTAAGAAATTCTTTGTCTCTGCTAGCTCTGGAAGAGAAGTGATGACTCTTGGTGCTCTCCTTAGTGGCAAAGACATCTACTGTGGGAGTTCACCACTTGCAGAAAGGCACTAAGCCCCTGCGTCCTTCAGTAAGTCTTGGTTCAGTCTGCTAGAGAGTTCTCCACTCCTGGCAGACGCAGAGCTATTTGGCATATTGAATGATGAATGCACGGCAGTGAAAGCTTTACCACTTCCTGGCACAACATGGGGGAATGAGCTGCACCTTGTTTGTTTACGTAACGCCTGGCGGTGGTGTTGTCAGTCAATATCTGTACTGTGTTCACAAAGAGGGACGACAGGAAGGACTGCAGTGCCCAACGTGTTGCTCAAAGTTCCAGAATACTGATGGATAGTCTGGACCCCTGCTGACTGCACAGACCCTGAGTTGGCAAGTCTTGACTGTGGGCTCCCCAGCCATGGCTAGAGAGCTAGAGAGCTAGACAGCTGTTGGAACTGGAGGACTGAATAAAATTCCTCCTAGACGCTGTCTCCTCCCATCATGAAAGATTCTTTAACAGCTCTGATGGGACAGTCCATAGGCCTTGAGGCTGACCACATTTGGAGTGTGTGCATTTGAGCTAGGCAGCGTTGCAGGGGTCTCATATGAACTTTCACGTGAAGGATCACGTGTGGAAGAAGCCAGGAGTCTCATGAGTCTCAGGAAGAAACGTATCCTGAAGAAATTGCTGGAAATGTAGACTGTGCTAGGAAGATTTCCTTAGCAGGGTCAAGCAAACCGTTATGTAAGAACGTTATTTCAGAGTTTGCAGAGCTTGCTCGTATGGAGGAATCACTTCACTACTAGTGAGGTGCTGCCTACAGTCGAGTTCAGATATAGAAACACATGGAATCTTTGTGCCCTCTGCTGTGTAGCCACTACAGCTGGCCATTTTATAAACATTCTCAGTGCAGATGATAAGCCAATGGGGAAGAATTCTGCATCTTAGGTGCTGATTCCATAGGCGGAATCTCAGATATTTCATGTGTGATTGCCTAATGTCTATGTGAATGTAAGGATCCGTAAGGTCAAGCGTCACATGCCAGTCTCCTTCGGATATGGAAGGAATTATGCTCCACAAGGAAAGGCATCTGAATTTGAATATTTTGAGGTGTTTGTTCAGTCCCCTTAGTTTAGGGCCGGGCAGAGATTGTCTCATTTTTTGTGAATCAGGAAGTAACTTGAATAGCAGCCCTTTTCCTGACTCTTGACTTTGATATCAAGCCTACAGCCTACTGGCTGATGGAGCGGATTGGCTTGCAGAACTTCTTATGGTTCATTCTTGTCTTTCTTTGCTGTTTGGCAGAGTGTGCAGGATGAGAGATCTGGTGACACTTTAAACACTTTGCATAAGCATGAATGGATGCTGACAAGCCAGGTCTGGTATAATTTGCGTCTCATGGCTTTCCATCGTGGATCTGAATTTAACCTGTCTGTTCAAATAAAGGACTTTTGACACCAAGGGGAAGATTTTCATCTGTCCATGAGACGCTGCCATGAGACCTGATGTGCAAAAGCCATGAGTACCTGTAAACAGTGATTCTGGTGGCCATCATACTAGCACAAGAATATGATACATCAAATACAACATAGAGGGTGTGATTTGCTGTGATTTTTATTCAGCAGCCAGACCCTTTGCTGCTAGCCGCTAGTCCGCCGGAACGGAGAAAGGATAGGAGTTATGGCTTCCCAGAAGCCTTACTGGTTGTGCGCCATCATTGCCTGGTAACTAACGATGTGCACATTCAAAGATTTGAGGAATGTCTTCCTGTCAAGTGCACCTTTCCTGTTTATAAGGACAGAGTGAGTGGACATAGCATCTCTTGACTCTTCCAGGGCTGCAGCAATAACCAATGAGTTACACCAATGAGTGGATGCTAAACAAAATATGCTAAGTACTATGATGGGACTGGGAATATCCTGTCCCCTTGTCATGAAACTCCTGGAAAAGAAGACTATCCCTTATGTAATGGTGGTGTTCACCTATCCTTTAGTTTCTCTTGCAGAATATATATTAAAAAAGAGAACAGATGCTTCAGTTGGTACTGCAGCAGTGTCTATTTGTAACACGTAAGCTATTCTGGTCAGCAGCTCCTGGAACAGATGAAAGTTGATTGGCAGGGATACAACTAAGGGAGCAGTATTGTCATCTGGTGATATGCCATTCCTTGGGATATCCCACATTTGTATGTAGTCATCATCAGAAAGGAGTCCTCTATTATTGCTCTGCTGCTATCTACAGGTGCTGTGGAGTGTTGGCTCTTTGGCATAGAAGTCTGTATCAGTGCTGGAAGGGAAGGATGGGGTTGGATTGGGGCAACATTGGGGCTGGAATCGACACCAGTGATACAATGGTTGCAGCAGGGCCAGTGATTGAAAGGACAGTGTTGAAGGACTTGAGAACCCTGCCAAAGATGCCAGAAAAGGACTTCCAGGAGCCTGTCGCAGAGTTGGAGAGGTCTTACTACAGGGCAATACCATGGCAGACTGGTTGGTTGACGTTGAGCGATGTCTATTATTAATATTACCACCCTCAACACTTCTTGTAACATGGGACATAACAATTTTGAGGTGCCTTGGAATGAATGCATCAAGTCTGAGAGGACCAATAATGGAATATCCCTCAGCTAGAAAGGTGAAAGGAGCCTGTTTAGTCTTATCCCATGGGTTGCGTTCCTGTACATCAAATGCATAATATAGTGCTGACACCTCCAGCGACGCTTCAAAAGAGGAGTGGAATACTGGGGATCCCAGGTTCCTGTACAGTATAGATGATGTAGAGGGTGGGTAAGGAATATAAATCAGCAAAATGTGGAGGCCCTATCATGCTGAGGAAGACTAAGAATCTGAGACCGCCTCCCAACACACTGTTGAGGAATCATGTGACTGACACCATTTCCTTTTTCCTTTTCTTTTTTGAGCTCTTGGAGGAGTCAGTTCCATTTCCCTTTCCCCAGCTTTCTGTATGATGGTTGAGCTTTGACAGGGGAAATATCTGGAGTCAGAGCTGAGCATGCAGCAAACAAAGAGATGTCCTCAGTGATAGGGCTGAGGACTCACAACCGTCATACGTGGATCCAGAAGTGATTGGTGGTGCAGAATGGGCGTGGTCGGTGCCGACTGAATCTCTGACTTTGAAGCAGTGGTGATGGAACCTTTCTCCAAAGGACAGCATGGAAGGGAGCACCGATGCTGAGCATGGGGTTTGAGGCTTCACCCATTCCACTGATGAGGACTTTGGTGCCATGGTGGCTTAATGTAAATTGTACTGTTGGCCTGAACCTAATGCCAAAGCCTGTGCTATAAGAGTCTCATTGATCAAGTATGCCTGTAGCTCTAATGGTTGGTTTTGACACAATCTGAGCGAGAATGCCCCAGAGACAAAGCACTGTGATGAGGTGTGAGCCTCTCCTGGACACATCCAACTCCTGTATTGGATTCTGGACAGAAATTTACACAGATGATGTTTCTCAAAGCCTTTCTTCACCTCAATGCCGGCCATCAAAGAGAATGTTGCAACCTCAAGGCAGGGCTGAGGCCACATTATTTTTTCTCTCTTTTGATGATCTAAACTAAATGACAGTGTTTATCACTCA
Source organism: Emydura macquarii macquarii (assembly GCF_026122565.2). Lineage (NCBI taxonomy): Eukaryota > Metazoa > Chordata > Testudines > Chelidae > Emydura > Emydura macquarii. The sequence goes on from NW_027130828.1 coordinate 15,349,126, forward strand.
TGGGGGGCTAATATGAGTCTGCTAAGCAGATCCAACAGAAAGACGTACCTAGTGCTTATCGTTGTGGAGGAGAAGGACCTTGGGCAGTTGGGGGCTGCACTCTCTAAAATGCACTGTGGCACTGCCGTCAATAGGGGGTGCTCATACAACTGCAAAGGATGTGGGTACAGTAGATGTTCCATGAGCACGATGCCGGGGGACACCAGATCCACAAATGACAATGCACAGAGGTACCCGAAGAAGAATAAACAATTGCACATGAAAAAACCAAGTGTGTGGAGAAATGTCTGTTTTGTCCAAGGACCTGCATGTTTTGCAAATGACATCACTTATTTCAATTTGCACACACGCATTTTTGGTGCACAACTTAGGGCATGCAGTTTGGAAAATTTGGCTCAAAGTTTCTGAATGCTAAGGAACAGTCTTAAATATGTCATGTGATTTTAAAATAAACGATAAATAATAACAATAATACCAAGCTTTTATATAGCACTTTACATTAATTGATTTCAAAGCAATTTACAAAAGTATCATTATCCCATTTTACAGATGAAGAAACTGAGTTAGGCATTTTTCGTTTCCTAGTATTTGAAAGATTTGTGTGTGTGTTACGTTGGATACAGTACAAATATTAAAAGGGCACTGTATGATTCAAAACCACATTTAAAAACAATTATCTTAACTATATTATTGCTAAAACCATGGTTATGAACGCTGAGAGTTTAAAAAAATCCAATTTACATTTATTTAATGATGGTGTTTGCTTAGCTGCATTTTTCTCTGACTGGGCAATGGAAATAGACTGGTCAGTTTCCTTTTTTGTATTTTTCATAAACTGTGTTTAATCCATTTCACTTTCTGACTCTCCTGTACTATCACAATGCTACAGCGTTTGAGCCGAGCTGCAGAGTATTTATTTGTTTATTTTTAAAAGATCTATTTGAATTATATAAACAAAATCAAAGAAGCGTTTCTAAGATGTTTTGCAAATTTGAAGCCCTAGCTGAGCTGACAGTGTCCTTTTAAAACTTCTCTCTAATAAGATTAAGGAGATGACTTGAACCAATACAATCTAAGAGATTCTCTCACAGCTGATGTTTTCCTTCTTCACCTGCACTGTGGTGGCTGGTAACACAGAGTGTTCTGAGCACTGTGTGATTTCCTCCCCCCCCTCCACCCCCAGCCCTATGAGCTGCAACATGAAGCCATAACAAGGTGAGCGAAGGACAGAATTTCACCCTTTCCTTCTATCTGATGTAGGTTTAAGTCAGAGCATAATGACTTTAAATGATAGGTTGAGGTTTTTTTGAATATACAAGAGGCTGCTTCTACTCTCACATATGCTGGGGTAAATCAGGAGCAACTCCACTGAAGTCACTGTGGTTAAACTGGTGTCAAACCTGGGTAAGTGATTGGAGATAGAGACCCTGATACATAATAAAAAATTGCATTTATGTAGACACTCTCATCCAAGGATCTCGTAATGTTTTATGCATTTTAAGTAATTAGCCCACATAGCTCCCTTGTCAGGAAGCAAAAAGGTACTTTCCCCATTTTTCAGTTGTGTAAACCGAGGCACAGAGGAGTTAAGTTACTTTTCTGAAGACACAAAGCTCACAATAGAACCAAGAAGTCCTGATACTCAGTCCCCTCCTCTCTATAACCACTGAATTGCATTCCCTTTCTACATGTGCACAAAGAAAGCTGCATTGGCATAATATTAAGGGGCCTTGAATAAACTGTCTACCCTTTAAAGAAGTCCCAGTAAACTGAGGTCTGCCTAAAAGCATTTAAATCTCTTTTACCACAAGGGCTCTTCCCCCTCACCAAATGTGTCCTTCCTGTGGTTTTGACTCCCACCCTCTGAGGACTTGTGGCTAAAATCAGCTATTCAGCACTACAGATAATTCATAAGCTCATAACGTACGGCTTATGGATTTCCCTGAGTTGGCCATTTGAATCTTTGACAATCTGATCTTCTTTAGTGAGAGGGCAAATTTGGATTCAGTGGCAAGACAGTTTCTGGGGACTTATTCTGAGAAAGATTAAGGGTGCACCAAATACACATGCACGCACACAAAGAAAGAAAAAATACAAGAGAAGCAATAAATATGGAGGAATGGACACTTGGCAGGATTGCCATTAGTCTGATGTTCACGGGTATTATTATAAATACCTCATTTGTTAAGAAGTTGCCTACCTGTAAGGAGAATCTGGTTCAAAACATGTCTTGGTTACATCAGTTATCTCCGGGTTACAGCATTCCCCACCATCAAAGTTGTACCTCTCATAGTTACAATCCATGTCGCACACGCCATTCTGCTTCTTCTTGTTGAACAAGGCATGGCGCACGTGCCGACAGTCCCCTCCATCGTAGCCAGTCAACGTGTGGTTGCACTCAGGGTCACAGTTCTCATCTCCGATCTTGCTGATGTCGCAGTTGGCCAGGATGAGGCGGTGGCGGAGGGAGGAGTTCTTCACGTCCAACACTTCCAGTTCCCAGGTGATGTTGTAGTGGCTGAAGGCCTCATTCAGATGCTGATGCTGGAACTCGATTTGCTGCCGGCTGACTGTGGGGTTCTGGTGCTTGTCGTCGTAAAGGTTCACCACCCGATAGCGCACCACCTTGTTGCGGCGGAAGCTGGGGAGCTTGTTATAGCTGGCGATCACCTCCACGTTGTCACAGACTGTCTGCCCACAAAGAGGAGGATCCAGACTGGTATCCAGCAAGTAGCCGTGGTGATAGCTGAATTCAATTTGAGGACTGCTGCCATCCTTCATGGGAGACCAGGTGTTTTTCACATTCAGTAAACTCTCCTGAAGAACTAGCTGAGGTAGAGGGGTCTCTAGTCCATGAATAAGCTGGCCCATGTCCAACAAGATCTCCTTCTGAGACCGGGCTGTCCTCCAGAGATTGAAGTGTTCTATGTAACCCCGATAATTCTGGTTCAGAGCATTCCCTCCAATCATGAGCACCTTGCACTTCAAGGTCAGAAGGCTGAAGATGCTGCCCACTTGCTCCCCACTCGTGGCCACCTGGGCTCCATTAACATAGAGTTTCATCAAGTGCCCATCGTATGTGATAGCCAGATGCACCCACTGGTTGGGAAGGTAGCTGCGATGAGAGGCAATGGTGGTGACTTTGCGAGCACGGTCCGTCTTCAGTGAGAAGAAATAGCGGGGGTCTCTATTCCCCTGGTCACTGACGGTGTTAATCCCCAGGACCCATCCTCGGTCACGGGAGGTGTAAGAACATTTGTCATATAGTCCTATGGGCCCCCAAAAAAGAAATAGGAATAAATAAGGGTGACAACAGATTATTTAAGGTATTTATTTTTCTTGTAATCAAAAATAGAGAGGTATTAAGAGGGTTGGTGTAGACCAACGGTTTTAAATCATCTGGTGGGTGGGTGGTCATACAAGAGAACTTAGTATCAAAGGGTCAAGGACTGTCAGAGGCATGCAGTGTGAATGGGACTCCCAATCCCTGGCCAAAGACCAGAACTATTTTGCAATTTCACAGCAGTGGAGAGCTGTTCTGTGTAGTCTCATTGACTTCATTTGAGCCATAAATTTGACATCACTGGTTTAAACCAAGTAAAGTCTCATGAAATGTCCTTGATTGCTAATTCTCTCTTCCTCTCGGTCCCCACCCAACCACTCTCCCCCTGAAACCAGGGGGAACATCCCCTGTATGCAAAGTCTAACAGGAAAAATGAATATGAGCTCCAACCCTACTACAGCATCAGAAATGCTAAATGGATAGGATTTCCATAGGAACCTAAGGACTAAATGACCAAATCCTACTGAGAGTTATTTGGGTGCCTAACTTCCATAGGCTCTTTTTAAAATCCAAGCCAATGAAAACTGGTGAGATAAAAATATCCACATTTATGTTGAATCTGATGAACAAGTTGTGTTCCAGAAAGAGAGAACCACCCTAGAAGCTGATTCCCCACACATCCAAAGATATGTATCCATTTACTGCACCACAACAGAATGGATACTAAAGATCTCTCTCATACACCACACATCCACGCTTCTACCACCTACATGCAAAGTACTCTCTGGTTTACTGTGGATCCAAATAGCTCAATTTAAATATATAAAGGAAACATAAGGAAGGTATGAAAAGAAAAAACATGCTGTAGAAGTTAGAGGAATGAAGACATCCCCGTCCTTGGGTTACAGGAAGCGGTGGGGGAATAGAGGTAAGGAGAAAATCTCTGCCCAGGGTGGGAGAGAGAGTTCTGGGAGTTAAAGATCTTAGTCACACTCAGAAAGCCATAGAGTTGAAGGCTAGAAGGGACCACCAGATCATCTAGTCTGACCCCCTGTGCATCACAGGCCACCAGCACCACCCAGCCATCCATACATTAAACCCAAAGTACACCAAAGTACTACAATCCACAGGCGACTTGACTATTGTGTGCCACGGACAGAGAATAGGAAGAACTAAGGTGCACCCAGGGCCCAATGCCCCACCAAGGCAGGGAAATAACTGAGTGAGACGGGCCCAGACAATCCTGGCAAGTGGCCATGTGCCCACGCTCTGAAAAGGAAGGTGAAAAAACTCCCAAGGTCACTGCCAATGTGACCTGGGAGAAAATTCCTTCCCAGCCCCACACACGGTGATCAGTTAGAGCCTGAGCGTCTGAGCAAGAACCAGCCAGGCAAGCGACTGCAAGAAGGAATGCCGAGTGCCACCTCAGAGCCCGGGCCCGCCCTGTCTTAGAGAAGCCCCTTCCCTGTGTCAGACACAGGGACTTGGTAAGTTAAAGGAATACAGGTTTCCTCCTCTCAGCTCTTAATAGGTAGGATTCATATAGCAATACAGACAGACACCTTGGCTGAAAAAAAAGTAAGGGCTTCAGTACCAAATGGCATTCTAACTCTACTGCATAAAAACAATCTCCATCCCACCCTCTGCCACCAAAAGGTCTGACTGGGAAACATAAATCTTTGACAGCTCCATCTCCATGAAATGACTAAATATCCCCCGACCTCACCTAAACACCACCACCAACAAACGACGACGTCTTCTGCTTCTGACTCTGAACAAGTTGCTCAACAGCCATCTGTTAACAATCACTCATTAACAGTGTGGTCTTGTCTAATATCAACAGAGCAAAGGTTACGGGAGCATTCACTGTATTTTTTCCCTCCCCTCACTTCTGTCACCCACCTTCCCCCTGCCCCCAAAAAAATCCTCTGATGGGAAGGTTGAAAATTTTTAAACAGGCCTTTTTTCTGTACACTGTTATTTTGCCAGGGGCTCTAAGCTCCCCCTTTTCCTGTTTCCTTTGGAAGAGAGATCCCAGGGTTAGGAAGGTAATGTGTTTATTCATCTGTAGGGTGCACTCAGTTCAAAACCTTGACAAGACCAGATTCAAGCTTACACTGCCACTTCTGATCATGACAGAGAAAGAGAGAGGGAGAGAGACAGGAGAGGGAAAACAAGTTGGTTTAAAAATGACATTTTCCAGTCCGGCTAAGGTGGATGTTTACCCGGGAAATGAATACTATCAAATTCAAAGCTGCAAATGACGTTTTGGTGTTTGTAGTGAATGAGGGGAATGCTGGAAAGACAAGTTTCCTCCACATAGGGAGAAGTTCTTGGGACTAGAAGTCCGGAATGCATCCCTACTTCAGTGTGGGATAGACGGAGCCCTGGGGTGCGAGGGGCATAGAGACAGCCCCTCCCAGTCTGGGGAGACATCTGTGGGTTAGAGAGATACAGACTTTTCTGGGGGGTTGGTAGAGGAACATTTAAGAAGCTGCACATAACAGTACGGTTTCCATATCTGCCTAAGCTGAAAACTGAGGTACAGGGACACACACACATGAACAAAAACATTCACACAGAAAACATAAAATGCAGTGGGATTTAGTGTAAATGGCTGTTTCTGTTGCCTCAGTCTTTATTTCTGAAGTAGAAAATTTTCACTAGCTAAAGTGCAGGGATATCAAATATCAGCAACTTTGGAACTCAGCTGTGATGTCCCTCAAAATGAGGGGCATTTGAGAGGAACGTTATGATGGGCTCACCCTGACCATAATAAGCCATTCTCCTCTTGCTCTTATGCGATGCATAGGGCTAGCAACTGACCTCAGTTGAACAGATGGAGCTGCTGCAGGAATACTACAAAAACATAGCAAACCTCCTCCTTCCTTTGTGCGATTAACTCTGATGTGATGCAATGTGGCTTGAGTTTGGCTCAAACAGCTGCTATCAATTCAAGATGTATAGGCAAAGGAGGACACATAAGTAGTGACAATGGGGACACCAATGAACCAGCCTGTGTGAATGCTCCTGAGATGAAACCGTTTAATATTCTGATTCCTTCCATTCTCTGGTTTAGGGCAAAGGCCATCAGTCAATCCAAATGACTGTATCCCTCATCCAGTATTCCTTTATCAAGTGTTTACCATTGCAGGCATCCAACCAGAGCTATAAGGGTAGAGTGGATCTGTTTCGTTCCCAGACAGACTAGCTTTATGGATGTACAGAATATACGTATGCTGTTTATTTTTAAGAGAGGGAAACCAGAGAAAAGGGGAGGAAAACCCTACCATCGATGTAACTTACAAAATTGTGCCAATCCTTCACAATATCCATTTGTTTGTATTTCACATCCCCATCCCCTACCTTCATGTGTTTGTATCTTTAGTTATAATTCTTTTCAGGTAGGGGATGTTCTCGTTTCCTGTGTTTGTTCAATGCCCAGAACAATGAGGTCCCAATGCCAATTCTGTCTGTGGGGGCTATCACAATAGAAATATTTCTCACTCCCACTAATAATAACAAAGGAAAAGGGGCCAGAGTAGGGACATGTGAAATAATTGCCATAAATGCTGAAAATTTCAAAATCTGAGATTTTCAGTTTATTTTGATTTTGTAAAATGAGAGTCCATTGGCATGAGTTATTGCTGGGAAGTAACTAAAAGTATTTTGAGCAAAAAGCGCCCCTTTGTATCACCAAAATCAAGCCTGTTTTTGAGCAAAATGGCTGAAATGTAGAATGTATAAATGTAGTTCAGATGATCAGCTTTCACATCATTTATTCTTTTATTGTTACTATTATTAATTCTTTATAGTGTGGTAGCGCCTATGAGATCCAGTCATGGACCATGACTGCACTGTGCTAGGCACTGTACAAATACAGGACAAAAAGACCGTCCCTGTTCAAAGACCCACTAAGGCCCCTCCCCACCGCTCTGGTATAGTAGATTTCACCCAAGTCCCTTTACACTTCAAGAGTGGTATAAAGAGTCTTCAGCGTACAGGAAAATCAGGCCTGTGATGATGCAAATGATTCAATGCAAAACCAGAATTTGGCTAACACGACTTGAAAAGCAACGTTTTTCAGCCATGAGATGGTATGAGATAAAACCAAATCCTTCTCCCTTCTCTCCCCCGTCAAAAAAAACTGATCAATTTTCACACTGCAGCACTCCCGAGTTCTACCTCACTTTTGATTGCCTTGAGTGGCTAGAAATGGACGGGCAGCACTTAATTGAAATTACAGTGTGGTCGACTCATGAGTCTCATGATATTTGTTGCCTTCTCAAAGCCCCAGCTCTTGGAGTCAGGGGATTAGCAGAGACTCTCAGCTTTCATTTAAAAGGAAGTTTCTAGCCCTCGTGCTTGCAGAGGAAATCTTGAAAATGTAAGCCCGAATAACTCAAAATCTAGCAAGCAAATGAAAAGTCTTTTTTTTTTTTTTTTTTAAATCTCATGATTTTTAAGCCAAGCTCATGATGTTTGGAGCCTGACCCATGATGCTACAATATACCTCTGCTAATCATAACTGATCTCCTGCAGGAGGCCATGCACAAGGCCATATACTACTTGAGCCCTACTTTGTTTTAAGGATTTGAATGGGACTGAAATGGTGCATTTTCTGTGTGGGGCCCTTTGCACAGGGGAGAATTTTGCACTGTGCATATAATATATGGCATCAGTCACTGAACTTTTGTAAGAAAGGTCACTGGGGGAACATTCTGTCTTGGATGGTTTAGACACAACAAATCCTGCATCTTGGCAGGGGATTAGACTAGATGACCCTTGCGGTCCCTTCTAACTCAGTGATTCTCTGAGGCACTGCTGGAACCAAGCTCAAGATGCTGAACTTGTAGCAGACGGTGATCAGGACCAGCTATAGAGAGGCTGGGACGCACAGCTAGAAGCTCTCCGTGCTCAAGTTATAAGTAGCATTCTGAGTGGGCAATTTTCTCCAGAAAAGGAGGTGAAGTAAACTGTGCAATCTGCTGCAATCCATTTTCAAATTTATCAATAAACTCCAGGCCTTTTTCCATCACTTCAGCACCATTTCTTGTATCTTGCTAACAACAACTTCCCGGTAACCAACCCAGCCTTGCACTACCTAAGGCAGGGGTTCCCAAACTTTCAGCTGCCAGGGCCATATCACTCAGTCATGCTCTGATGGTGGGCCGGAACAGCTCCACCTGGCCAGGGCGCTGGGCCCACCTCACAAGGGAGAGGGGTGGGGCCTGGAGAGGGGAGTGGACTCAGCAGGCCGGTCGAAATGTGTTGGCGGGCCACATGCGGCCTGCGGGCCATAATTTGGGGACCCCTGACCTAAGGTTTGAAATCTTTACTTCAAAGAAAGTTTCTCACTTTACTAAGAAATGGGGGAAAGGAGCTTGTGAGAGCATTTCACAGGGGATGGGGGTTGACTTGGAACCCACCAGGTTTGCTGTGGAGCCTACAGCAACCTTGAAAAGAAGTGGGCGGGGAGGGAATAATACCTTGCACTTCTGGAAGTTGGCCATGCCTGCTTTGCTGGGAGAGTACAACCAGAGGTGACAGGACTCCGTTATGAAAGGGGAATTAGGTCAACAATCAAAGCTGCAGTCAGGGGCCCAAGAACAGGGAGCTAAAAGTTGGGGCTGGATTTTTCCCCCCCTAGCATGCTTTAGTCGTTTAGTATCAAAGCCGCAGAGCAAAGCCTGACAGAGCAAATATTCTACAGCAACCTATAGAAAGCTTTTATCTGTCCAGAGGAAAATAATGAAAAGAGACAGATTTGGGTTAAGTATCCCCATGCTCAGTGCTATTGGGTAAGCCAGGAAAGATCCACTGGTGCAGCGTCTTAAGTTCTGCTCTGGATATTTCATGGTACAATGTTGAACTCAATATACTTTTACGAAGGGAAGAAAAAAAAATCTCCCTTCCCTCCCAGCCTCAACACACTTTCCTTCAGAATAGTTAAATAATTCAAACTCCAAGGTACTTAAGAAAACAACTCCATCTATACCATTTCTAATGCTGCCAAGCCGTCTTTTGGGCACTCCCAGGGGCCAAGATTGCCCAAGCAAACCACCTGAGAATTGCCCAGGTTGCAGTATACTGCTCAGGCCAAAGACAAGTACTTATTTTCCTGCTGCTGCCTGCCTTTCTGAATTCAGATTGGATACTTGCCATTCACATCACAAGCAATGTGATAGGATTTGATTTAGGTCCAAGATAGACAGACAGATCTATCTTTATGTATGTTCATTTTTGACATGAGTGGCCAGATCTGCAGCTGGTGTACATGCTGACTTCAATGGCGCTATGCTGATTTACACCAGCTGAAGATTTGGTCCCTGGTTCTCTATGATAGTGAGGACTTTTCTGCAATCACACATTAGCTTTAGGTGAATTTTCCTTAAACCTCTTTATGTTTAGACTTCCCCATAGGCTTGATGTGATGTCTTGTAGCATCAGAGTGGGGAGTCATGTACGGCATGGCTAAATTGGAGAAATATGCATTTGCAGGGGCTGGTTAGTTATGAACTTTATAAAAGTCCTGGCTTTGTGAGAACTAAATCATGTATGTTGTAACAGAGCAGCTCCTGGCCTGGACCTTGGAGCCCCAACAATGAGAGTGATATGTCACTGAGCCTCCTCATGACAATAAACCTGCTATCCGCATGCAGGAACCTCCTACAAAGAGGGATCGGGGCAGGGTAGGGACAGAGAGAAGTTACTTTAGTACGAGAGATTATGAAGACTAAGAACTCAAAGCACGCAGCAAGATCTGACACAGCACAGAAAAGTTGGTGTTTCAGATTTACAAATGACAGCACTTTACCAGCTCAGTTCTCTATTGGCTACCCCCTTTTAAGGGGCTTCATATAAAAGTTTGCTGCTGGGGCACATGGCTCCTTATCTAAATCTCCCTAAACATTTCACAATTGCTGTGAGACCTGTGGGGAGTAGTGCTCAGTTAACAAATTGTACCTGTTTATGATCCAGATTCCTCAAAGAGACAATGGCTCAATAAGCAACAAACAGCGGCTGTGGTAGTAACTTGATATTTTCTATACTTATGCAAAACCTCAATGACACAGGCCACATCTGGGCAGATTTTCACAGGACAGCAAAAGCCACATCCATAACACAAAGGTTATTGCCACCTGCCAGCACCCAACCAAATTTCAGGTCCCTGCTCCAAAAGGGGGAGATAAAAAAAAAGTTCTAAAAGTCTCAGCATTTTTAACATGGGCAAAACAACATATTTCATCCTAGTCTCATTTATGGAAATGGCTAAAAATGATAAAAGGGTTCGAAAACGTGACCTATGAGGAAAGACAAAAACTGAGCAGTCTTCACTATGTTAAGGGCTATTATAAAGAGGATGGTGATCAACTGTTCATCGCCACTGAAGATTGGACCACAAGTAATTTGCTGAATCTGCAGCAAGGGAGAGTTTGGTTAGATAGTAAGAAAAGCTGTCTAACTATAAGGGTAGTTAAGCGCTGAAACAGGTTATCTAGGGAGGCTGTGGAATTCCCATCATTGGAGGTTTTTAAGAACAGGTTAGATGAACGCTTGCCAGGAATAGTCTATGTTTACTTGGTCATGCCTCAGCGCAGGGGGCTGGGCTAAACGACCTCTGGAGGTCCCTCCCCACTCTACATTTCTGCGATTCTATCATTCTAAATCATTTTGTCTGAAATTTTCCAAAATAATTCAGCCAACAGATGACAACCAGTATGGAAAATGTCAGCCTCAATGGTCAAAGTTTGGCAAAGTTACAAGCAACCGAAAAGAGTCTTATAAAGGGAAGTGCTGGGCAACATTAAAAATGGGAGGTGCTACCTAAATATGAGGGAGGAGCCCTGTGGAAATGAAACAGTACACAAACAGGGACATATACACAGAGGCACACACAAGGATTTTAAACACATACACACACACAATCAATGGACATGAAGCTCTCCCCTCCCACAGCTCTTATTTCCCCACCATCTTAGACCAAAAACATTGATTAACTCTCAAAGGTCTATAGGAAAATAATGTAGCTTTGTTCATGCTACCCTAGTGGCACCTCCTTTCCCTTCTGCGGGTTATCACCAGGCAGCAAGCCATATACAGAAGATGCATCATAATTCCAGTGTAATTAAATAATAGAGGTCTTGACATTTCTGGGCTTCTACATGGAAAGTTGGCCATAAATTGGGTCAAGAGAGGTCAGGGAACCTCAAAGTAGATAAGATAGCCAGAGAGTCCCTGGAAGAAATGTCCTTCTGGAGGGATTAAGGAGTACATCTGTGTCATTGGACAAGTGCACTCAATGCCCATCCGCTGAGCGGCAGCTCAAAATGCTATTTCATTTCATAACCCTGAATCAGCTCCTCTGCCTGATGTGCTCTGAAAGTAAATCAGCTGCAGCACTGGCCAAACCAGTAGCTGCACAGGAAAAGTGCCAGACGTTCTGCCCTGAGAGAGCATTCTTGCTGGCCAAGACTGCAGAGCAACAAGGTGAGGAGGTATACAAGTGAGTTTGGCTACGATGCAGGCAAAATACATGGGGGGGAGTGGGGGAGGGGCAACATAACTTGTTTTGCTCCTCAGAGCTCCCTTTCAACTGACCTTTACAAGGGCTCTGAGGGCAGCCCTGGAACCAGCTGAGCAGTTACTAGTCCCAGCTGCAAAGGGAATGGCTTTTACACCACTGCACAAAAGGAAGCGTGGGGGTGGGCTGAAAAACAAAGAAGGAAACACTAGCAGCATCTAAACTAAATGGGATGATCAGGATGGGGGCAAATGGGGGGTGGGGGAAGGGGACAACCTTGCAACCAGTCCTTCCTGGACCAGACAGATGACTAAAAAGTCTCCATTAAAAAAAATAATCTTCCATCAAAGCTAATCTGGGCAACCAGCTCAGAGACTCTAAAAATCACATTAATGCTAACTTGAAATCTCACTGGTAATTTAGGGGCATTTCCATGTGACATGGACCAAGAGGCTATCTGGGGCAGATTATCAGATGATGTAAATCCATGTAGCTTCACTGGAGTCAGTGCATTTATATCACCTGAGATGCTGGCCCTCTGTGAGAATCCAGAATCCTGACCTAAAGCTAAATATTATTTTTCATCTGGTTTCCCCATAACACGGCATTGTTTCCTCTATCTATGGCTGCTAGAGAGGCCATACACAGAGTTTAAGCTAAACCTTTTAGGTCTGATTCACAAACAAGGGCCCAATAACTGCACTCTGCAGGCAGAATGGAATTGATGCGTCTGTTTCCTGCTGTCATTCTTGAAAAGCATCCTGCCCTTTTCTAATCATGATTATTTTGTGACTCAAATTCTCCCCCTCTTCACACACGAGTGCCAAACCCATACACGAAACCACAGAGACACTCCTGCTTTCTAGGAAACATCCTTCTGAGACAAAATGCCTCTTTCAAATTATCTAACTGCTATAGTATATGTTCTTGATAGGAGAACTTGATAGGATAACTGTCTTCAGATAGTAACGGGAAGAATGTAGTTTACAAGCCAGATTTTCAGTTTGGTATTAATCCAGTCTGATATTTTTGGGTGCAATTTTCCTCCCGCAAATAATTGAGCCTTTAATTCCGCACACATAATGAACTTTGAGCATAATTAAGTAATCATCTGACTACTTGACTTGCAAACATAAATAGTTAGATGTCTAACTTCCAACATTAATGCCTGAAATTTATTATTACAGATGCAAAACGTGTGCACAGATATTTGCAGAGAAAAAATATGCACCTGCAAAAGTGACTGCTACTGCTGAAAACCTGACCTTCAGTTCTTAGCAGCCAAGATGTGGAAGTAATGGGCAAATCTCCAAAAGGTCAGAATTCTAGTTTGGTTTTGCACAAGCCTCTCCAAAGTAGCTGGCCCTTGTGAGTTTGCAAGATTGGGACAAGCTTCCTCGGAAGATTCCCTGCAATTCTTGTGTTTGATTGGGCAGTGGGATATATAATTTGTGCAAGGTTTCTTACACTATTTTAACTCTTCAATTTCAGGTTGCATCTGGAACCAAGAAACAAACAGCAACATTTATATATCTATAGATATAGATATATAAATAAATGGTATCTGGACATTTTTGTTGCTTGGGTTAAATCTGAATTTTGGGCAAAGGTTTTTATTTGACCCAAACCATCCTCAGCTGGGGACCTATCTCAGGACTCTAATTAGCATCATTAACTCTTTGCTCCATTCTTTGTGCCTGCAGCTCAGCTGAAGTCACTGCAGCAGGTCATTCAGTGTACATACCAGAGGGGATGGTTGTTGTTCCCTGAGACTGAGGCAGACCACCCAGAAAGAACCTGACCACCAAAAGGGTTACCACCAGGGTTCTTTTTTAAACCCTTTTGCATTTGCTTCTTTATTCTCAGAGGATGTCTGATGAGCTAGCCTAATAGCCCCCAAAGCGTTAATGCTGCAGCTTTTGAGAGGAGACTGATTCCTTGATCCTTTGATTCACTCCTTAAAGGATACTCTCCTGGGGTGAAATCCTGGGCTCCCTGAAGTCAATGGGACCAGCATTTCACCCCTGTTCTTGGGGCAAGGGTCCTGGTCTATGTTCCTACAGGGAAAGCATGAAGCACAGTCTGATGCTGATCAACCAACCCCTTCAGAGCAGTCCATGGAGCTCTATAGATTACCGTGCCAGGAACTCTGATTCTGCTCTGCTTTTTGGGAGGATTTACAAGCCAGTCCCCGCTAGCGCCTGGGTGGACAGAACTAATTACTTGTGCAGTCTAGAGGAGGACTCAGACATTGAAGCTTTGGTAGAAGTTGGCAAGGGAGGAAAATTCAAAGATCCTCGGCTTGTAAAAGAGTTTTCTTGATTATTACCTGAGCCTTAGATCTGGTTCCCATCTGTGCCTGACTGGGCTGAGTGAGACTCCATCTGACACTCTGTCACGCAGCTGTGTGGGGTCAGGAAAGCCCTGAGCAGAGGAGGTCCCTAGCATTTCCCACCCTCCCCTGCATACAGAGGGCCCTATTTTTTTCCCATTCTGAACTTTTTACCCACAGAAGAGCTAAATTCTCTGCTTTCCTTGGGACACAAGTAAAACTGAATTTGATGTCCTCAGTCTAGTCTAGTTCCTAAGAATTATTGGTCAACATCACTAAAGCATAATCTGGACATTGTAGTCAGTGCCTGCCCAAGAGTGCAAGATCAGGGAGTGTTACAACTCACAAGCAAGATGCGTTGGCCAGGCTGTGAGAGGATCCCATGAATGGAACATTAAGAATGGAGGATGCAAAAAGTATCAGTTTGGATTGAGGTTTTTTTTAGCAGAGCTGCCTGTTGCAGACCATGAATGAGGCGAACTGCAGGACATGCTACAGGTCAATATTCAGATCTATCATTAGCAGAGCGTTTGAATGAGTGAAAATGGTATGGTGTGCATTTGCATGCAGTTAAACCTTTCCATCCCTCTTTCAGATCAGAACTTTTGCTCTTGACCTAAATTTACCCCATCTCACTCTCCACAGTTATGGGATTCCGAAGCCTATGCATCTCCAATCTCTTCTGCTACGTACAATCAGCTCTCTATCCACACCCCCATCTTAAACCCAGTGACTACTAATCTCCATTCTCACACTGATATATCATCCCTTTCCCCTACCCATTATCCCCTTCCATTTTGCCACTACACCTTCCTGACCCAAACCAAAGTCAGTTCTGACACCCCAGGAGGACAGCTTCTCTTTGCTGGCAATCAGTCACATCCATGGAGGGGTTTTCACCTGATCTGGCAGTTTCTTCTGAATGGGCTGCTGTCTCCAAACTTCGCATGGTTCCATGCGGCTTTCCTGTGTCACTGGTGAACCAGAATGACACGTGTATCTCTGAGGCCAGGTAAATCAGAGAGCAAATCTTGAAGCATGAGATTTAAGAATAGCAGCCAACCCAGAAGAGGTTGAGATGCAGCATGCATTCTGTTTAGCTATATCAGCGAAAGTACAAAGGGGTCCTGCTGAATGAAGAATGTTCCTCAGATTGAATCAGGGACAATATTTGTACAAACTGATCAAATCGTTTGAGTCCGGACTTGGTTTGAGGCCATTTCTCATTTTCTTTCTCACTACTATTTTGTCCATTCCTTGCAGTGCTGTTTGTGTCAGGAAAATTTTGATGCAGGGTCTCCAAATGCTTCCCTATATTTCATCTCATAAAAGCTGCTTTCATGGTGTCTTCTCATTTCAAATGTTCAGTGACAGAATTCCTTTTAGAAAGGAAGTATGGTCCAATGGTTATTGCACAGGGCTGGGATTTAGGACAACTTGATTCCTGGCTCTGTCGCTAACCTGCTTTGTAGTGTGGGGCAAGTCTTATTCACCTCACTATGCCTGTTTTCCCTCCTACTATTTGTCCGTCTTTGGCAGGAAGGACTATCTTTTACTCACATATTGAGTCCTTTAGGCCCTACTGTAATACAATAAAAATTATAAGTTTGCAAATAATCAGCTTTCCCGGAAAGCACATCACCTCTCCCCTCCAAACAATGCAAAATAAAGATGGCTAAAGACTGGTCTGCCTTATGTACAATGCTTGCACACTTAGCACATACAGAAATATACACATATGCATGTATACACCTGCTGTCACAGGCACCTCATATTTAAAAAAAAAAAAAAAAAAGTACAAAACTCTACACTGGACCACCAAGCCTTTATAGAATCACCAATGCAAAATGTAATGTTTTAGAGCACTATTGAGGAATACATGCATGCACAAGGATGGAAACATTCACAAGCATGTCATACATATGCAGAAAACGGGCTGTGCCACCAGGAAGTTTGGCTGGATGGTCTCCTAAACTCAGTACTCTCTGAGCTGCAAATGGTCTGTAAATATTGTGAAGTGCTACTAAAGGTAGAGTTATTAAAGAGCAAAATTAAAGTAATGAAACTGGAAACCTTTGCTTCGTGCTGTCCCCCTTTGTATAGCTACAAATGGAGAAACCTGCTGTTTTGAAGGGGGGTTTACTATAAAAAATACCTTTTACTGAAAGTTACAAGGCTGGGAACATTCAAGTCAAACAAGTCAACTAACTGATCTGATGCTGCTCCCCAGTGCAGGACACATATGGGACCCAACTTTGCAAGGTAATGAGTACCTTCAACTTCCATTCTATATAACGCGAGCTAAGGGTGCGCCGTATCTCACAGGATCAGGCTTAGAATAATGATATTTAGTTTATAGCCTAGGCTAGTCTATTAATAAATACCACTCTGCTCTTCCGTAGTGATTTTCTTGAGAAGATCCCAAAGCCCTTAATGAAGAGGGATTAATATTACCTTCATTTCACGGGTGAGGAGACTGACCACAGGACCAAGTGACGTGGAGATTTATATTGTATACAACCACACAGTAGCCAAGGGGATTCTGTGGGATATAAATGAGAGCTGAGATTAAGTGACAGGGCCACGGTCATAAAGAAAATCAGTGGCACAGCCAGGAGCAGACTCCAAAAGTCCTAACTCTCAGTCCCTGGCTCTAGTCCCTAAATCGCAGTGATGATTATTAAAAGAAGGATGCTATTTCAACTAGACAATTTGTGGCGTGTAGTTTTTCTGCGATAGCTGTAAAACAATAGAGTTCTTTCACATTAGAAACACTTAGATACCATGACGATGGTGAGGAATAGACGGACAGATGAGTAGATAAGATAGTGGCTTTGGCATAAAAAATAGAGAGAGAGAGATTTCAGAACTCTTAGAGCTGCAATATTTACCAGCCAAGAGAGAGATCCCCAAGTGGGCAAGGTCAAGAGATGCAAATTTCATACCAAGAAATCTGCAAAACGCTGAATGCAAAGGATGATTGCTTGAAACACTCCATTCAGCTAACAGCCCTGCTATTCGACAATGGAAACAAATGCCTGTGGAACAGACTGATGCATACTTACACAAGAAGCAAGTCTTTCAAGAAAGAAGATGGGAGAAATGGATAAGGATGTGATGTGCAAGATGTACTGTTGTCTTTCTGTCTCACGTACACTCTGTAACCTGAACTCCACTACTACAGCAGAGAGAATAGCGCTATGGGGAATACATTGCATCGACAACAACTCCGGCAGAAAGGACTCTTCCTCCAATCATTTTGGGCACAAGAAAATGATACAGCACTTTACATGTCCAAAGCAGTGCACGGATATTAACGAATTAATCCACACAACATTCCTGTGAGGATAGTTAAGTATTATTATCCCCATTTTACAGATGGGGAACTGACACATGAAGTAGATGGCCCGATGTCAGAGGTGTAACCAGGATTAAAACTTAGGAAATCCCTCTACCTAACACTGGGCTCATTCCTACAGATTGCCCTGCCATGGTAGGAAAAATTTACTTTTCTCCTATAGAGCAGTTTTGAAATTTTCACCACAAACATCCTTATCTCTATCCACAACCCCCTCTAAATTATTACTAGAGGAAAACCTCTGTGTTCCTTTTCCCAAATCATCAGCAAGGAGTCTCCATCTCCTTGTGCTCCAACCAGTTTCTTTCCCTCTCTTCCTTAAAACACACTTTCCCACCATGCTTTTCCATGACAACATCTCCATGAAATCTTGTGCCACTTGGAGCTTATTCTGTCATCCAGTGTCTGATAAGTGCCTGAAGTGTAGGGTTTCTCTATGAACTAGACTATAAGTTGTTTAGGGATGGCAGAGCGTGTTTGGAGCACACTGATGGCACTCAATAAATAACATCACAGTTGACTGGTGAGTTGTGTTGATTCAGTTTTGAAGAATGCCGTCCACACAATTACCTCTGATCACATTGTCATGATATATAGAAAAGCCATTAACATAGGGGAGTGGGAAGAGAAATACACTACTGTCAGTGAAGTATTGCTAAAAAATAAAGAGCACAAACTTCTCTAAAGTTTGGGGATCCAGGATTTCATTGCAGCCCGTTACAGAAACAAGGGTGTATTTGTATAGTTCGTATGCAGGGTTTTACGTAAGCTCTATCTCATTCTCTTTTCAGCAAGGAGCAATCAAATTTCTTGTTCACTGACCAATGATCACCCACAAATTATCCTATTTTGCCTGAAGCTTTCAAAAGTCGCACCCCACAGAAACTGCATTGAAAAAGCAGCTTACCAAACAACTGATTGGCTGTCTCCCTCCAGATCATTAATTACTTTGCTTTCAATTCTGGGCCAAAAAGGCACAGCACAGGAGGTGGCTTTCAGTCACCTTTGTGCTGCCTGGATTCTGCCTGCACTGTGGGCTGGTGCAGTCCCTAGGGCATATTAAAGCAGTACCAGGGGCTTCTCTAACTTATAACAGCCTCCCCATGCTTGCCTATGCACTGCTCTACGGTTTATATTGGGTATAGTGCTGAGTGCTACAGCCCCTGCCCAGCCCCACCCCCCTGCTGCTTCCTCCACACCCCATCTGATAGAAGCTGAGTGAGGGGGAAGTGTAGGGCCACATATAAGAACATAAGAATGGCGCTATTGAGTCAGACCAATGGTCCATTTAGCCCAGTATCCTGTCTTGCGACAGCGACCAATGACATATGCTTCAGAGGGAATGAACGGGTAATCGTCAAGTGATCCATCGCGACAGCCATTCCCAGCCTCTGGCAAAGAGCAATCCCTGCCTATCTTGGCTTATAGCCACTGATGGACTTCTCCTCCATGAACTTACCTAGTTCTTTTTTGAACCCTCTTATATGCCAACGCTTTGCTCTTGGAATTCTCCCCAGAGTTGCTGTCACCCCCCTGCAGTCCCTGTACACCATCAGAGTAACTTAAAGTGGCTGGGATGGAGGCCAGAATCTAGCCTTCAGTGTTTCAAAAGGAGTCACTCCAAAATGGAGATCCAATGGATTTATGAGCAAGGGATCCTGCAACTTTACTCATTCTGATTCAATGCAACTATTTATGTGAGTAAGAATTACTTACGTGACAAAGGGTTGCAGGATTAGGCCTTAATTTGACACCTGATGGCACAACTATATTTACCCAAAAGTTTTAGATGATGATCCCAAATCAGAACTCCAGATTGACACCCCTCAAACTCTGGGGATGTTTAGATATGAATCCAGACACCAAACAAAAATGGCTTAGGCCTGTCTTCAGAACGGAACCAAACCAGAACCACATACATCCCTAAATCGGAGAAAGCTTACATTTAGGTCCAAGAGTTAAGGCTCAGACCAATACCTTTGTTCTGGAGATCTCTGAGATCTTCAGGTGAATGGAACTGCAGATAAGCTCAGACCCTATGGTGGTGAGTTCTGTATAATATATTGATAGATAAGGTAGACAGAAATGCATGATGTACATTGATGGTGGGGGCTAGAATCAACCTTTGGTTAAGCATGAATTTCAGTTATCCAAAGGTTGGTTGGGCAGAGTTATACATAGGCAACCACGATCTTAAGAAATCTCTTTTTTCCTTTTGGGACCTTGAATCGTTATTGGGTTGAAATGTCTTTAAAAATGAATTGATGCTAGAAACAGCCTGTTTCTCTTCTCCGTGCACATTCCCCATAGATAGACTGATAGATGTGCTGTCAAAGAGACATCTATAAGCAGATGCACAGTAGGAAACATCCAGTAACCCTGCTGTTTCCAACCCCCAGCCACGGAATGAGTCTATGGCTGACTTTCATTAACTACCTTCTGGACTTCCTCCTGGGGTTTGTGTTTGTAAACAGAAGAGGCAATATTATTACTGGATTCTGGACATTAGAGAGGAAAAAACGTTTGGGGCCACAAGACTTGCGAGCAGAGTTTACATGTGTTTGTTGTCAGGAACACAAAGGGCTTATTGTATGAACTGTATATGCCGTGATTTTACAAGCCTAGTGGGAATACCATAGGTACATGCAGAAAATGCTTCAGAAAGAAAAACAACCCCACACTGTACAAATGCTTCCCACTGCATCACCAGAACCAACACACACCCAGATTAAATCATCTTCATCAGCAAGCAGAAAGTCTCAGTGAGACCTGGGGGGACACTCTTCAGCACATTGTTTCCTCATTGAGTGCTACATATCTAGGCCCAAAATTCTGCTACACAGATATAAATCTGGAACAACTCCGCTGATCTCCACTTCAATGGAGTTCCTCTCGATTTACTTTGGTATACGCAACAGCAGAATCTGGCTCCCACTGGTTATCCTTTCCTCTGCCAAATACACATTTCAAAATCCTGCGTAATACACTCCGTTAACATTCAACTTTGATTCCCTCTTTTCTGCGTCTTCCTCAATGTTGCCATTCAAGAGCAAAGTTGTGTGAAGGCTCCAATTTGAGTTTTGTTTACACTGAAAATGATAATTAAACTATTGCTGGTGAAGGGTGTTGTTTGGACAACCCCAGAGACAGAGTCCTTCTGTTTATCCACAGAACAGATGTATTATACAACAAACAATAATAATGCAACTTTCCCCTGCATCAACCTGGGCACTTCAATTCTAACTGGGAGGGACCCTTCAGGGGATCCAAAGAAAGTACAGTTCTCATGGCTCTTCAATCCTTAGCTTCCCTGTTCAGACTGCCTGCAAAAATGCAGTTGTTCAGAGGGTTGTGGACACATGTGCACTCAGAATTGGATTGTGACCCAGGAACTCATTTGATGTGACGTTAGGTCACGGAACTACCATCAGATGGAAATGTTTTTTAACCTAACCCGCATTCAAATCAGTGAAATCCTCTAACCTACTGACAATTCCCTGAGCCATCTCTGGCTGGATTTCTAAACCACTCAGCACCCAACACTTCCCACTGTGAATAATGGGAGTTGCTGGATGCTGAGCTCTTGAAAAATCTGGCCCATAGTCTGTGCCTATTCATTTAGAATAAGATGTATGACATGGGTAGTGGTTAAACACTTAGTGTGACTTTTTTGAAAAAGCAAATCAGCCAACAGACATATTCACTGATGCACAGAATAAACCAATGGTTTTCCCAAAGTGTTAAATTGTCCTATTTTAAGTAGAGATGTGTCTGATATGAGAAGTCTGGATTGGATCTGCACTTGTCCCAAAGCCAGGGGCAGGCCCATGTTAGAAATAGCAGTAATTAATTTGGATCTAATCATCCCTAAAGCTCACAGTGTTTGGATCTGAGATTTTAATTCAAGACAATCTCTGATCTTTTGTTACCTGAAAATAGCCCAACAGTGAATATGAACTACACTGTCCCCTCCCTTCTTTCTCTCATTTGTTGCCACCAGGCACTAAGTGATGTGAGAAGCAATGATTTTGAACCAGTTTCCACGTGAACTGCACTGCTTACCAACATGTATGGTAAGACCTAGCAAGATCTGAGCAGGGGCAGGGAAATGTCCTAGAGAAATTTAGAAACACAGCCTTGCCTGTAAATGAAGCAGAACCTAGAATAAAGAGTAACATAGGCTACCACTGGAAAGATCTAAAACAGTGACCAGGAGCTAAAACTGCTGGGTTCTATTTCTGGACCTGTCACTGACACCTTGTGACATCTTCCCCGAGTCATAGCACTTCTTTATGTCAGTTTCTCTGCCTGTAAAATGAGGACAATACCAACCTCACAGTTGTGGAGTATGTCATTGTTCGCAAAGTGCTTTGAGATCCCTGAAGGACACAGACTATGTATAGAAGTGCACAGTTACTGTTATTACAAAAAAAGAAGCCTAGAATAATCAGGATAGGTGAAAAATCGCCTGCATTCAAAAATAAACAAAACTGACAGTAATCAAACATATGGGCACCTCCCCTTGAGTAACAATTTCCTTCAACCCTTGCTTCCTTAAATATTAAAAAAAAAATCTCTGAATTATTTGAGTCCTTTCCTGACGCTGACCACTTGATCCTTCTGAAAGTGCATCTAAGTACTAAGAGTAGAGGGAAAACAAGGGAGAAACATAGCCAGCAGCTGATACACTTGTGTCTAGAACAGGCCTACTCTTCTCCCAATTCCTCAGAAAACCCCTGGGAATCAGATGGAGGGGGAGAGGATGAGCAAAGGGGAAGGAAATTCATATGAGAAAGTGATCTAAAGCACATACAGAGAGAGAAAATAAGTCAGATAAGGAAGAGGAAAAACACTGCAGTGGAAAGGAAGGGGAAGAGATAAAAGAGACCTAAATCTAACTCAGGAGAAGGAGGTGAGGAAAGCCCAGGACTAGCTCTGGCCCAGGACAGACTGGTTTTCTTCTCCAATGCAGTAATCCTTTTTGCTTTTGTGAGCTGGTACTATATCTCCTAATATTACCTGTCTCTCCCACAGGCCAACACTCCATGCTTCTCAGTTTCACTTCACCTCCATCACTGCAGGCAATTCAAGTGACTGCTTACTCCACATTCATATAGCAGTACGGTGGATGTTAAAGTAGATAATATCAATAATTCCAGGAAGACACACACACACACACGCCCGCCCCCACCATCATGTCAATTTTCAAACAAGGATTAGCAAAACCTCTTAAGCGTCAATCAAGGAGAAGCCCCTCCAGGTAGGAGACACTATCCTCATGCAGTGAAAGAAGAACAGAACTTTGGAGAGCCCAAAGTTATCCAAGAGATGGTATTTACTTAGCCAGACAAGGTGGGTGAGGTAATATCTTTTATTGCACCAACTTCTGTTGGTGACAGAGGTGAGCTTTCAAACTTACGCAGAGCTCTTCTTTTGTGTCAACTCGAAAGCTTCTCTCTCTCACTAGCTGTGGTCCAATGAAAGCTATTACCTCACCCACCTTGTCTCTCTAATATCCAGGGACCAACACAGCTACAACAACACTGCATACATGGTATTTGCTTGTCAGGCAAAAGGCAAAAAGACTGAAACTCTGCCCATTAGGAAGGAGGGAAATAAGGGGAAATCAAGGACACCAGATAGGCAGGGAAGAACCCAGAATATGATAGTGATAAGAGAAGGGGGGAGGGATTGGACAGGGAAGGTACACACATCAGCCAGCAGACCTGAACATCGGACATGTATTTCAAATAAATACTTATTTTAACACTGAAAAAAATAGTTTGGAAGAGACAGAGGCCATAGTGGGGTTTGGATTACAACAAAAACAACTAAAATAAACAGAGCCCCTTCCCCTCGCCAATTCTTCTGACATTAGAGCTTTGTAATTTTCCCCTTTTAGCCTGGCTCCTGTATGTAAGGCAAGATAGGGCAGATACTGCTGGGAAGCGAGGGAGAGAGAGGAGGGGGACATGACACAAAAGATTCTCTTTACAATCCTAGTGCCTGATTCAAAGCCCCGATATCAATCTTACTGTCTTTCCTTTGACTTCAGTGGGCTCTGAATCAGGTCCCTTGTGACAGATCCTCAGCTGGTATAAACAGAAGTCAATGGAGCTATGCTAATTTGCACCATTTAAGCATCTGGCCTACCATATTTATATGCTTGGACAATCTTGACTATAGACATTGTGTCTATAGGGTCAGGGTCATTCAACCTTATTCATTGGAGCAGTACTTTACTCGGCAAGAAGTTCTTTTAAGATCAACCTGGGTAAGGGTGGCAGAATCTGAGATTCTGGGAACCGTCTCAAGCTTCTCTCTTGTTTTCTTTTCATCCTGTGGGCTAACCCTCCTTTTTTCACTGCTTTACACTCTTCACAGATTTTTCTCCCAATAGGCCATTGTAATAATGCTTTCTTTTATGTATGGCTTTGTGGAGCTTGAAATGTATATCAAACACATGCATTAAATGAAACCCATGGAGTTTACAGGATCCTTCACTTGTGTCAAACAATTTAGAAGAATAAACAAGCATTCTTTCCTTTATGACTGGAGTTTAAATGCTCTATTGATCTGAGAAAAATCAAAGGGGCTTTGGGAATTGTGTGTGTGTGTGTGTGTGTGTGTGTGTAAGAGAAAGAGAGAAGAATAGAAGGGGGTTAGAGGTGAGCAGGAATTAATAGAAGAAGAGCCAGGGATTTTTTTCCCTCTACAGAAAGCTGGAATAAAAATAAAGAAGAAATTCACATCTCATTTACACCAATATAAGGGAATTACTATAGATTAACTCTGGCATCAGTTCAGAATCAGGCCATGAAATTTATTTTTAGATGTCACACTTATGAAAACCAAATACTGGAGTAGTCTTCATTTATCATCCCAAGCAAAACAGTAATAAACCTGTGATGTGCAGGGCCATAGCTGTAAAATACTCTAGTATTTTTTTGAATATATAGAATAGTAGGGTTGGTATAATCTGGTATTTCCAGGCTAGGATTTAGTAGAAAAGACGGGAGTGAAAGACATACACTGCTACATGGAGCATTTCTTCAGGATTATTTGGAAGACCGCTAGAGATTTGACGAAGAAAAGAGATTATTCATATTATTGATCTGTATTACAGTGGTGCCTAGAGGCCGTACCAAAGAATAGACCCTTCTGTGCTAGGCTTTGTACAAATACATAATAAGAGACTGTCCTTGCTGCATTACAATCTAAATAGACAAGACAGACAAAGGGGCAGGAGAAAGAAATAATATCTCCATGTCACCAATGGAGACCAAGTGACTCCCTGATATGCAAAGCTCTCCCAGAGTCCTTAGGTGCACATGGACTTGTTCCTCAGCAGCTATCCCCCAAACTGCTGTTCTTCCTTGTGTTTCTCCAGACCTCTTCCTTAGGCATGCTACAGAAAGCCCCATTCCACGTTTCTCCCCAGCCCTTGTCCCTGCACCTCACTTTCTGCTTGCTGCAGGTCTCCCTCTCTCAGGGTACGTCTACACAGCAAAAGCTGGTCACGCACTAGCTTGACTCCAGCTAGAGCGGGTAACAGCAGTGAAGACAGCATAGCGTGGGCAGGAGTAACAGCCTGGCACAAACCCTGGGCATGTGCTCGGCTCACTAGCCTGCTTATAATCCTGCTCTCTTCACTGCTGTTGTTACCACGCTAGCTGGAGTCAAGCTAGCTCAGGTAAGCTAGCCTAAGCACAGCTTTTGCTGTGTGTGGACAGATTTGAATTGAGCCACAGGCTTGCCTCATATAGTGTAGTCCTGCCACAAACTCTGGGGACAAATCCTACGCAAGACTCAAGGGAACCAGCTCACCCTGTGACAAACCTCAACCTCTGGGAGCCTTAAAGTTTTACCACCCTTCAGCATTCCTCCTTTATTTACTGTGGCTCTATGTATTAGTGAAGCCAGAATGTAGCTTCTGTTGTAAACAGCTCTCCTGAATATGGTGGTCTGGCTGCTAGCGTAGCCAGCAGAAATCAAAAGTCAGGACCTTTAAATACCCGCTGGGTTCTAGAAATTAAAGCTTTCTAAAGCTTTTGGAAACTTTCCTCCCTTCCCCAGTTCTACCTTGCCTCCATGGGGGGAGGGGAGAGACAGAGGTAGAGAAAAAAATAATCAAAAAGCAACAACAAAACCACCCCTGGCCTTCCCCACAAACAAGTAAGAGATTTTGCAACCCCTGCCCAAATGTTGCTGGGACCTCCCAACCCCCTCCCTATTTCTGCTATCAAAATTAAATAAATCTCTAAAGCGCTGACGTCTTTCTAAAATGACAAGCTTTTTGTGGCTAATTGGAAATGAGTTAGTAATCCGAATCTCAGTGGACAGGTATCCACTGCACAAAACTGCCACCAAAATCGGTACTAATTATCTGAACCCTTTGGCAGAGAAGCCGAAAAATACAGTGAACTATGGAGCAAGACCGATTTATCCTCTCACCCCACAGGCGGTCGGTCGATCCAGGTCAAGGGTTAGCCACACTGGCAGAGCATCTTGACAGAAGACTGTGCTCCCACTGCTTGCCATGCTGTATCTACTATGCAGATAAACAGATAAATTCACTGCCTATAGTTGTCCTACCTAGTACCTTTCTATTCTATTCCTTATACCATGCCCATCATCTTGGCATATGAACACTGGCCAGCAGTGCAGTAAGTGCTGGGACTAGAACACTAGGACTAGAACACACGTGGTTCCTTTCTACTGTAATTAAAAAAAAAAAAAAAAAGATATTTAATTAAAAAAAAAAACGGTGACAATCCATGCAAGTGAAAACCTGCAGCCTGTTGAAGAACAAAAGATGCTGCATTATCTGTCCGTTTTGGTTCTACATTACCTACCTATCTGTTTTGTATGGGGGGATATCTGTGTAGCATCCGAGCAGAATAGCAACTCAGTTGAAAGTCCACCTGCTAAAAAATCAGCTTGCTAGAAAAGCACTAACATTGCACCCCACCCCTTGAGTCCAATGAAAGCATATCAATTTAATAGATGATTAAAAACTATAGGAGGAAATTAAATGAGTGTGAAACGGTTTGTTGATGTGCTCGAACGCTGCTGTTCGAACACTGGAGAGAGCCGCTTCGTATCACTTGCGTACCTTCAGGTTAGCCCATTGGCCAAAACTCTGATGGAGGCACGTTTCAAATGGCTTACTGTACCCTGTGGCTGTGACTTTAAAAGCGCTCCCACTGTGCTGATTTTGGCAATTCTTTCCCTTTGGATTCTGCCGCAGTTGTGTGTTCACCAAGGAGTGAAGTTGGGAAAACACAGGCACTCCCTGACATATGAAGCTCTATTAACTCGGGATCATGCTCTTTGTTAGCAGGCAGAAGGATAAAAAGAGAGAGAGAGAGAGAGAGAGTGTGTGTGTGAAAGAAGAAAGAAAACAAAACACAAATAACTTTCACTCTTCGGAGCAGGCACGCCTTTTTACTCCAGCTCCCACGTCTGATCATTCAAACAAGCCTCTCAGCTCCTACCTATTAAAGAGTCAACGTCACACTGCTAACAAAACATGGGCCATCCCACTCCTGAGCTTTCTACCAGCAACACAAACGGACAGGCACAAACCCAGGAGGAGCCCATTTCTTAGTAATTCTTCGGGTGGAAACGTCTTTCCATTACAGAACTGGACTATCTGTGATTCCAAACAGAAGCAGGGTTAACTGTTATTGCAGCCTATGTTTTGCACTGAGTTTAGGTAATCTAACTGGATTAAAGGTCACTCTACTTT
This sequence comes from Emydura macquarii macquarii, assembly GCF_026122565.2. Taxonomy (NCBI): domain Eukaryota; kingdom Metazoa; phylum Chordata; order Testudines; family Chelidae; genus Emydura; species Emydura macquarii. The sequence goes on from NW_027130828.1 coordinate 15,376,374, forward strand.
AAACTGGTTAAATTAACTCCTTGGTTTATGCACTAGAGATACATCCCAGTGTACAAAGGGCTGCATTAGAGATTACTGCTGTCTTTGAAAGCAACCATAAACCAAAGAGCATTTTCTTTGAGCATGTGTGTGTGTGAATGTGTTTGTGAGGCAGGATGTGGGAGTGTGTCTCTGCAAATGCTGTGTGCCCTGATTGTACGGTGTTTGTGGGGTCACCTGGGCTGCATGTGTGCATGCTGCACGGGCTGGAGTAGCGAAGGGACATTCCCCGCTCTCAGCCTGCCCCGGGCATTCAAGGCTGGGGTTTTGCACAGCACATATTAGTGGGTCAAAACTGCAATTTTCTCAACCGCTTTGCTTCACAAAATGCCAGAACTGATATCAATGAAGTCAAACGGGGTAGAAATAACATCATTGCAAACCAGTGTGAAAGTCAGCAGTCTCTGGTACCGAGGACCGCTTACCATCAGAGATGGGGAGATGGCTCAAAGCGATGACGAACGAGTTTAGTAGTGCTGTAAAATTAGGCATTTACAAAAATAAATTGAACACTGCAGCAAAGGGTGATGCAAGGAAATCTGGCTTCTGAGCGAGCACAGAGGCTCCCCCCCTTAGCCTGAAATAGAGCAGCTCCTTTTCTCTCAGGGCTCACTTGGAGAAACAGATGGCAATCTGGGTTCTACCTGAGATTTAGAATGAATGAATTCAATGCACATCCATTCTGCCCTATAGGCACATTATTGACTCCTATGTGGCTTGCAAATGAAACAATGATTATTTTAAGATCGGGGGTGGGGGGAGAAGGACTGGTGAGGGTGGGCAGAGGAAGTGATAGCAAAGACATTGAAGAAAACAAGAAGTTTTGGTTCACGGAGGTAATATTCTGCCCTCCTTTTATCCTGTGCAACCCCAGTGACTCTCCCCCCTCCCCAACATATCAGTGGTAAAGACAGCGATAGAATCCACGGCCCAAGACTGCCGCCAATACCAGCAGTGAATTTGACCCCATCTCTACTCCCATTTTAATGTCTAGACAGACTACTGACTTCCGTGGGTCACATAGATGTGATTCCCAGGGCAGAATGAGATTCCTAAATATGTCACATCCAAAACAAGTGAAAAAGAGAAAGCCAAGTTTCTGGCAGCCAGAATCTTTCATTTCCTCATTCAGGGAAGAGTCTAATCTCTCTCTAAACTTGCTGCAGGTCTGGGAGACCGTACTGTGTGAAGGATACTCCAAGTGAGTTCCTCCTTGGACCTATTCCAGGTGTTTACACACACAGCCAAATCTGGCTCCTCTTCAACTGGGGGAGGTGGAGTTTAAAAAAAAAAAAAAAAAATCAGCGTTCTCTGGAGTAAAGCTACAAGCTTTATGGTTCTAAACTGGGGCATTTTTCTTTTCTAGTGGAATGTTATTTCCGTGCATAAAACAGGTCAGGTGTTTTATACAAGCAATAACTTAACCTCCCACATCCAATTAAAGTCTTATATTTTACTACTAACAATCTTTGTGCATATGTGTATCTAGATTCCTCATCATGTGGATTACGGATTCTTGTAAAACAGTGCTTCCGGTGTTGGATTAAATAAATATATATATTTACTTGGTGTTTTCATTGATAATATCTGTGTAAACCTACATTCTGTCTTTCCCCCCTAGAAAGGGAAGCAATTTCAGACCTACTGCTGTAAATCAAGATTAAGAATAAGGGAGGTGGGGGAATAATAAATAATGGGGAATGGTGATAATCTAATCTCTTCTTTGCCTGAGATCACTCATCTCTCCTTCCTAGTTGGACTCTAGCTCTTTTCCTGCCATAAGCAGAAGGAAGCACAATGTATGCTCAATGTCTCATACACAGACAAACACACCGCATTCGCCTCCTTAAAAGTGAACATAGCAGCTGGGCACAAGGGAAAATTAAAGCAATTTGCTGTGGAGTCTGTTTTGGTTTTTGTTTTCCTCAGAAGGAAGAGATTTTCTTAAGGGACAACAATCCCCTAGGTCAAGTATAGAGCAGTCAAGATAAAGGAAATAAAAGAATGGAATGTGGCAGGGGGAGCAGGAAGAAAGCAGCCCTAACCACTGATCAGTGACTATATCAAGAAGAAGAAAAGCATCCGCTGGGCTCTTGTAGGAAATGACTCCAGTTAAAGGGAAAGGGGAAAACCTCCCTGTCTCTTTAAGGCATCCTAGGACACGGAAAATTTGTACTTTCAGGGAATCTCCTTGCCAAAAGAACTGCAAAATATGTCCTCTTTTCCCCCACCCCGCATCCTACTTCTCCTCCCGTTTGGTTTGGTTTTGTTTAAAGGGCATTTCCACTTTCTACAGCTCCCTTCAGAGCGAAGATGAACTTTGCAGCGATTATAAGGGTTTGTAACCCTTTTACTTTGTCAAAAGTATCCAATTTTACAGCAGCTTCCCTGCACGTTAGCACTAAAGCAGAGGGAGGGAGGGAGGGAGGGCAAAAGAAAAAGGAGAACACAAATTCCTGATGGGCTTATAACTTTCAAATAAGAAAAGGGCAATATTCCTCATTATTGTCAGGATCGGACAGTTCAGCTCAATAACTGGTCACAGTACTAAACAGTTTCATTGGGCAATTTGACCTTACAATTATTTGCGTTACACTTGTGATTTCAAAGGGGAGGGAAAAAAATACTAAAAACATCCTCTAGATGCTGTGCTCATCAAGTACTAGCTGAATGTTGAGGACCTGGGAACTTTATAAACTAATTTGACTAGTGAGGCTTCAGAATAGCCCAAAGTTCCTTTACAGCTCTTTGGGAACCTAGTGACTAAAAAGGTAACTGCTGAAATAAACTGAAAAGCTAATAAAACCGAAGGAAATCAATTAGGATCCTCACCTACACATCTCCACACAAACAAATTACATAGGCATGGATTTTTACACACGCACGTGCACGCACACACACACTTAGTACAGTTATATTTTTCCCTATGCATTAAATTTAGAAATGTGTAGAAAGTATTTGCCTTCCCACTTGTACAACGATTTAAAAATAACAAAGATATTTGAAATAATGCCTTCGGCAAAAGTTTACTTAACTTTAATATATACTATATATATTACTATAATGTATAATACACACACACACACACACACACACACACACACACACACTTTCAGATAGTTTGCTGAGTTTGTGGTTCACCAAATGTAGAGATCTCTGTAATAAACACAAACGTGTACACAGATACCGAAATAAATGTGTATGTTTACTGAGACGCATGCACACACACACGCATTTAAATATACATCCATATACATTAGACACACACATGCACGCGCCTACACTTGGCTGTTCTGCAGACTTGTGAAATATAAAAGGGATGCTACAGGCACAGGGAGCTACCCACCTGCAATGACAGCTGGCGATCTCTGTCCTCCTTCTGCTCTCAGCCACACTTGCAAAGTGAAGGCATCTCTGGGCAGCTCAATATCTGCTTTCAGTCGCAGCTGATCACCTTGTCCACTGAAATAGAGCGCCCTGCTTGGGGTAAGGGAATCCTCTTCGCCCTTTATCTCCCGCTGTTGCCTCCTGCGGGGGACAGGCAGAGGCTCCAGACTAGCAGTGGAACGCCTTCCTCGGGCTAACCTGGTGGCACAGGTGCCCGGGGCGGTGTAGCGGATCTGGCGGGTGTGCCTGGTGTCCCTTCTTGCCCTGCGGGAGCGCTCGTCCATCCCACATTCGGGTCCACTGGCTAGGGCTGTACAAAGAAGCGCAAGAGGCAGCAGCAAACTCCAGAGCTGCATTTCCAATCTTCCCCCCCCTTCTCCCCTGCAAATCCTCCCGATCTGCCAGCTTTGGGCTCCTCCTTGCCTTGACTTTCTTCTCCTGTTCACCCTTCTGGGGTATTTGCTCTTTTTATAACCCTTCTCAGCTGCTTTTTCTTTTCTTTTCTTTTCTTCTTTCTTTCCTCCTTATAGATTTTTTTCCTTTTAAAATAAAATAAAACAAAACAAAACTCCTCCTTGGTTAAAATGTATTTATCTGTTCTTCCTACTCGATCTATCTATCTTCTTCTCTATTCCTCCACAGCTGGAATTCCTCTCTCTCTTCTTTTCTCTGTTGAGTTTTCTTCCTTTTATTTTTTTCTTCTTTAAAAACCAAAAAAACCCCCAGCTTTCTCCAAGACTCAGACCCACTGATTTCCCTCCCCCCAAAAGATGCTCTAATCTATTTATTTTTTGGCTCCTTTATAACATAAGCCACAACCCCCTCCTTCCCCCCAACCTCTCCCCCCTCCCTTCTTCTCCACAAAATGAAAGAAAAGAGAAAAAGCCCCTCAGAAGATGAGTAAACAAGAATATGCTAATCTACTCTAGGGTGCTCCACCTTCCCAATTGAATGACTCCCATTAAAACTGCAGGGATCATGACTAATCAATCAGCTTGAAGGGGCAGATAGCTCCAGAGTCTTAAACACTTTTGCTGATTTCTTTCCCCCCCTTCTTTCCTTCCCTTTTCTTTTCCCTCCCCCTTCCCCCCCCCCTTTATTTTAAAAAAAGAAGGCAATTAATATGAAGGTACCAATGTGATAAAAATCCTACACCCCTTTCTGCAATCTCCCCAGCTTTCTTCCTCAGTCCAGTCCAAAACACACATTCCTATTTTTTTTTCTTGGCAAAAGAGAAAGCTATTTCTCCTCTCAGGCTCCCCTTTGCACTTTGCTGGTAAACCTCATGCTCCTCTGCAGCACATAAAGAGTCTTGAAACTTGATTCTCAGATTTTTTTTAAAAATTGCTTTCTTTCTTTTCTTTTCTTTCTTTCTTTCTTTCACTCTCTGTCTTTAATTCTTTCTTTCCCTCTTATTATTTTCTTAAAAGTTATGCAATCAGCCAGGCTCCCCCTTTTGTGGTCCCCCTCAGTGCAGTTGTGTGCAGCTAATCCAAATGTTGCATCAAAGGTCCCCATCCGATCATCAGGAGCAAAAAGGAGTGAAGCTTTTTGAAGAGCATTTGCTTTCCAGAAGCTGTAGCAGCAGAGCAGGATTTGTCTTTTGAATGCTCCCAAAGACTCTTGGTTTTGGTTTTTTGGGTTTTTTTTTTTTTTAAATAAAAATATTAATTTTATTTTTGATAGATTAAAAAAAAATCCTCTCTCAACTTGGTTGATTTTTCAGTCTAAGGAATTCAGCTCCCCTGGTTTCCTTGGCTTAGTTGTATCCACAGGTAAAATTCTGGCTGCTTGCTGATTTGTGGATCTCTGTTTCTGAGCTGGGACTTTTTTTCTTTTTTTTCTCTTTTTTTTTTTAAATATATATATATATATATATATATATATATATATATATATATATATATATATATATATATATATATTCACTCTTGAAAGATCTCAAAAGCTCCCCCTGATGGCAACAAAAAGGATTTTTCTAAGTACTTATTAAGTGGAAATGAGTTAGCATAGTGCATTATAAATCCATAGCTACTATTCCATCCAGAATAAGTATACTATGGCCTGATTACCTCCCATTACATTAATTCACAAACCCAACAATTGTCACTAACTTCCCCCAAAATACTAGTGGCCTTGCTCTTCTAAAAACATTTAAAAGCAGAGTTGCTGCGGCGAAATCTCCAGTGATTATGACCTTGTTGCTTCTATATATTATACTACTAGTATAAGAAGAAGTTTCACCATTGATAATTGCATCTAGAATACACATGTAAAATTAACTGAGATCAATTCTTTCAATCAGTAACTAGATTTAAAAAAAAAATATTATAAACGTGGCCTTATGCAAGGATTTTTTATTTACTTGCTAATTTGCAAATATTCAGGAATATACTATGGGGACCTGAATTTCAGAAATGCTGGGCACCCATGGGGTATCATGGAGTCAATGTGCACTGCAGATGCTCAGCACCTCTCTAACCAGGACAAAGGTCTCCCAGGCATTAGCCCAAGTTGTGATAACAATATAAAAAACCTTGCAAGTCTATTTTGTTTTCCATGCAAGGACTTCAAAATGCAACACAGGTATTTGTGAATTAAGCCTCACATCATCTCTGTATGACAAAAAAATAAGTACTGACCAAAACATATGCTATGATATAATCATGCATGATTACTATAATATAAAGAATGAGAGAAAAAGAAAGGGCATATTAAAATATGTGCATACTTTACAGAGATGATCTGGATCTGAACCTGGTTACCTTATTAAATTATTATTATTATTTATAATCTGGACTGCAGTAGCACCTAGAAGACCCAACAGAGACTAGGGCTCCACTGTACTAGGTGCTACACAAACCAATACTGCAAGGCAGTTCCTGCCCCAAAGAGTCAACAATCTAAATAATCAAGATGGACTCTTAAGGGTGGGAGGGGAAAACAGAGGTAAAAAAGAAATGAAATTAACTTGCCCAAGATCACACAGCAGGAAAAAAAAACAAAAAACAAAAAACAAGTCATCCTGACTCCCAATCCAGTGCCCAATGCACTGGAAAAACTCCCGGAGAAGTCAATGGGAATATTGCCCAAGTAAGGTCTGCAAAGACGGTTCTCTTACTACCAAGTTGAGCTGCTTGCACAATTTCCAATCAAATAATTTTCCATCAGGAAAGTGTGATTCAATGAAATCAAAACATTTTACAGGAATGTCTTTATTTTGCTGAAAAATGTAGATGAAAAAGTATTGAAACGTTCAATTTCACCTTTATTGTTTTGACTATTATGTTAAATATTATATAAAAGACTAAACAATAAAGTCAAAACACACCATTTTGGCATTATCAAAATGAAATCTTTGCTAAGATTGTTTCAATATTTCTGAAAAGTAATTTTCATTTTGTGGGAAATTCCAAATTGTAACTTTTTGTTCCAATTCTGCGTTTTGGCCAGCTCTACTGATAAGACCTGGAGAAAATGTAAACAAGAAGCAAAATATAATAAATATGAATGTTCCAGAAAAAAGTTTTAGGAAAAAGCAAACGAGTAAACATCCCCTTGATAGGATTCCCTTTGCCTATGAGTCAAATCCTGCTTTCCTTTCTCACAACAGATGAAATTCAACCCTGTGCAGATGGACAGCGTGAGAGCTTTGCCCTGTTTGAAAGTTCTGCACTGTAATTCGGGCTAGCAATCTCATAAGAATTGCATTTCTCATGAGATTTTGGGTACCACTGGGAGAGAAAAAGCCTCCTTCCCGGGATTTGGAAATGTCCACTTTTGATCTTGGTGGAACCCAGAAATTACAGAGGCAGAGTGAAAATGAAAACAATGACAAAAGAACGCTGTCACTGAGGGAGGCAGATTTGGGCTCCGTGTCAATTTTGCAAAAAAGAATTCTAATTATGTTCTTTAAAAAATTGCCCGTCTCTACTTAATCTCCATATTGTTTGAAAATGAGTGTATGTGACAAAGTTTTTACCCTGCCTTAATTACTGCATACAATTCACATCAAAGTTCTATTGTTATGGATCCCTTACTGCCTATTGCTGAGTATTCAAAATAGTGTATAAATGCACTAACCTAGAGTATTAAATTTCTGCTAATTATTTCCTTTTTTACTGGATATTACCAAATTATGTATGAAGATTCCTGTAACGCTTTAAGAACTGAAGAAAAATTAGGCAACCGGTTCAAGTCAAATTTGGTGTAAAACAAGGAGACGTGGAATCCCATCACTTTTCGTTATGTTCTTAAACTGGATGTTAAGATTGGTATATGAGTTGGAGGGCGTGACACTGGATAATCTAGAGATAAACTCTTTATTTTATGCAGATGACATCATACACCCGGCAGACATGTCTGAATAAATGAGGATACTCCTCATTACCTTGGAAAATGGGTATACTCAATGAGGACTGACAATAAAGGTCAAAAAGACAAAATGGTTGTATCTTGGAGAACCGAGCAGCAGGAGGGAGGAAGACCTCGGGGGAGAGGGCCAAGCAGGAGCGGGGTTGGAGTATGAGCAGAGTTTCAGGGAGGGGGCAGAGAATGGGGCAAGGCTGTGGTCTGAGCGACAATGCCCCCTGCGCAGCCTCCCCAAAAGCAGGAGTCATATGCCGCCCATCTGCACGCCTAGGATATTTGATCATTATCTATGGTTCCATCACTGATGAGGTTAAAAGGAGATGTTCCTTAGTGACAAGTGCTGCGCAGAAGTTTATGAAATTATGGACTGAAAACATTATGATTCATATCAAAGTGAAAATTGATCAAACCAATGTGCTAACAGTATTACTCTGTGGTCTGGAAGCAGCTTCATTAAATGAAACAGACGTCAGAAGGCTGGAGGCAGCAGAGATGAGAGTTCTTCAGAAGACGACAGGTATAAAGTGGAATGGTTTCAAGACAAATGAAGAAGTTAGATGGAGAATAAGATGTGAAATCAGGGTACCAAATTGGTTGCAAACAAAAAGATCACGGTGGTGGGAACATTGCAGAAGATGAACCAATGATAAGATGCCAAAGAAAATAATGCAAACACAACAAAGGCCACTATAACCTAGAGGTTGACAACTGAGGAGATGGCAAGACATTGTACACAGGGATATGACCAAGCTGAGCTTAATGGCAGAACAAGCCAGGGACAGGAATTAATAGCAATGTTGTACTGCTCCCCTATCTCTGTAGAGATGTTTTAGAATGAGAAGAAGAAGAAGATTAGTGGAGAAGAGACTCACCTATTGTAATTTCCTCAGTTGCTCCATATACAAATGTACGCATTAAGTTCGTTTATATAGCTTCTTTTGAATTTTAAGCATATTGCTTGAGCTACAAAACTTTAGAAGACAATTAAGAATTGCAATAAATTACAAAGTTAAAAAATATATATGTAAATTTATGAAGAGGTCAGTCATTTTGTAAAGCCATTTGCAGTAAATGGCTGCAAACTTTTCTTTTAAACTTCTCTTCTGCATAGAACTGCATTTCCTAACCATACTGTTGCCAGTTTATTTGGAATTCAGTTACTTTATCCTTCAAATTTCTCTCATGAGATATCGCATTTCCAGCAACATTATGTATTCTCTGTATTTTTTTCATTACATTCATTAAATAAATTCTAGAGGGTTTTTTTTTTTTTTTTTTTTTTTTGGGGGGGGGGGGGGAGGGATGGGTTGAGCAATAAGTTGAATTCTATACCATTGTGGTTATAGTGAAAGAAATGTTGATTGCCATAGATTATATAAACGATGGGCCAAATTCTGCTCTTAGTACACTAGTGTAAATCCTGAGTAACTTGATAGACTGCAGTGGGGCTATTCTGCATTTACACTGAAGTAACAGAGCAGAGTTTGATTCCCCAAATCATTTTAAATCAAAGGTTCTCCTTTCAGTTTTATGCCACAGCTCTTAACAACATTCTGTTCAATATGGACTCAGTGGGTGAAGTTCTGGCTCCAATGAAGTCAAAGGCAAAACTCCCATTGACTTCAAGAGGGTCAGGATTTCACTCAATAGTTGTCTTTCTTCGGCATGACTAAATACCCATCAATATCATCTGGACATGAAAAGTCCATTTCTGAAAATCTTCCTTAAGAGAGTCTTGAGCTCAATAGGAATATTTGCATATATAAGGTCTGATCCTTCTCCCATTGACTTCAGTGCACAAGACAGGGGCCACACTAACCATAATAAGGGTGTCAGAACTGGGCCTTTAAGGTGTTACTAATTACTAATACCTTTCAGGTATTACCCTAGGGTATTAGTTTTGAGATGCAGCTTCCGGGATAAACATTTTGCCCTAAACTTGGGAATTTCCTGCTTTTCTGTCCCATGGATAGCTAAATGAGCTTTAAAAATACAAGCATTCTAGTTTTCTTTGCGTTAATCCTATCAAATGGATCTGCTCTACAAGTCCTCTCCCTCCAAAGGGCTCTGTTCAATGCCATATCCTACAGTGATGACCTCAAATAACTTACAATAGTCTCACTATGGTGTTTTGGACTTCTGTGGCACAATATAGGTAGTAACGGCTTTGGGTGGTTGTTTTTCAAGTTGTGTTTACTGGCTGAGGACAGAGGGCAGACTCAAAAGGGGCTCTTGTCCTGTTGCAAAAGATGTTTGCATTGCTCTGTTCTCAAGAGTAACAAAAAACCAGCAAACTGTTCCAAGAGGATCCTCTCCACCCTCTGTGTCCTTTGTTTAAAGCAGAAAGCGAAGGCTGAGCCACACCTAACTAGATCTCATTAGCACCAGCTGAGGTTATCTCCAGCAGGGGTACTGAAACTCATTTTAAAGCTCCAGTTGATAGAATCAGGAAAGGGACACACTCAGGGGAGAGACAAGGTGGGTGCGGTAATATGCTTTATTGCATCAATTTCTGTTGGTGAAAGAGACAAACTCCACAGAGCTGTTCTTCAGGTTGGTAGAGGAGACATTTTCAAAGCTGTTTAGGGTATACGGACTCCCAATTGCCATTAACTTCTAACCAGAACAAGGTATACACATTCCTTTATGGAGCTTTAAAAATCCACATTACTTACCCATCCTTTTAAAAAAAAACAACAATTTAACAACAAGCAAATAATGTAAAAATCCTTGGGCCAGATCCTCAGCTGGTTTAAAGAGTCATAGCTGCATTGATGTCAATGCAATTACGACAATTTACTCCAGCTGAGGATTTGGCCCCTTATTATTTAGCTTGTATTGGGGATAAAGCACCTAACTGGGATTCTGGTGGTCTGGGCTCTATTTCCAACTTGCCTACTAATTCACTGAAGTTACAACCGCTTTATATCCCACTTTCTCCTTTCATTTTATAAGAATAATAATATTCACCTACCTAAAAGGTGTGTTAAATGTAGGGGTGACCAGATAGCAAATGTGAGACAAAGCCCCTAATATCAGGATGGTCCTGATAATATCAGGACATCTGGTCACCCTAGTTAGGTGGATTAATTGACTGTTTGCACAGAGATTTGAGATTCTCAGATGGAATTTGCTACAAATGTGATACACATTAATTATTATGATCATCCCCGCCCCGCTTTTTCTCTAATAAAGAATTTCCAGATTGGCAGTAAGATACAGTAACACGTATATCACTTTAAGAAGCAGGATAAATGCTGCAGACTAAACAATCAGACTAAATTCAGGGGTGAACTAACTGGATGTCTGGTATTCCAGGACAAACTGAGATGAAGTCCCAAATTGTCTCATCAGAAGATTTTAAAATCTACAGGATGTCTGGCTTCGGGTCAAATGCTGAGGAAAGAAATCTGGTAAATGACTATTCTGCCTGCAAATCTGTTTATCTGATCATTAGGATAACATGGGCTACTACTACCAGTTACTGGGGTGGGGACGGGGGAGGAGAAGATATCCAACAGTCCACTGAACATAAATGAAAAATGACAATGTGTTCTTCATCCCCGAACTGTTAGATGATTATTTTTTTGACTTTCACAAGGAGGACTGTCACATGACAGCTGCTTTACTTACTCCATATTCATATTCACTCTGCACAGTCTAATTTGTGAGCAGCCTCCTTGCTTTCCTCCCAGGACCACAAGACTCTTGGGGCCTGGTTTTCAGAGGGGCTGAGAAACCTGCAGCTTCTAATGGAGACAGTGGGAGCTGTGGGTGCTCAGTACCTCTGAAAATGAGGCCCAGGACCTGCATAGTATGCAGCCTTCAAAAACAGAGACAAAGGCTGTCTCAGAAGGGGGAAAAAATACATTTATGCTAAACCAAAGAGCAACTCCTTATTAGCCAGCGCTGGACGGCCAAACAACTGCAAGATGGAAAAGACAGGGGGCTTTTTTATTACACAAGGGTCCCCTGTCTTTGTAGATATATTAGTCGATATGTTTAATCCAAATGGGCATGTAGCCACAACACAAAACACACCACTATGGTTTCTGTTAATTAGCACCCCCGCCTTTCCCCCTCCCTGCCTTTTGGCAGTCTAAGCAGAGAGGTCAAGGACTGAATGGGCTATGGAGACTGAACTCTTTTCTTAGCCCTAGTAACATTTTCTCCACAATAAAGATAAAGCACAGTGGTGTGAGGAAGTGGGGGTTGCATGGGGGAAAATTGTGCGGCCTCTACTGATTCTGTACCTGTTCCATGGATACATGGAAGACATCATTCTCCAGGGCTGTCAATCCGGCAACTTTCTCCAGCAATAATTCACTTCAAAAAGAAAACACAAAGAATGGTATGTTATTCACAGTCGTTCTGAAGCGGGAGACCAGGAGCCGAGAGCAGTGGAGAAGTGGAGCTGCCTTCTGTACTACTTGCTCCAAGATTCTGGTGGCTAGCTCAGGGCAATGTGGCATTGACAGCTGCTCTGAGGGAGCTGTGTGTCCAGGGGACCGGGAAGCAAGGAGTAGTGCTCTCCATACTGCTTTCTCAGCTCTCATGAAGGCTGAGTCAGTACAGTATGGCATTACAGTAGAAAAGCTTAGTGAGCTGCTCTGTAAAGCCGGAAGTAAAGTGCTGTCTTGGCTAATGTATGTGCATGAGGTGATGAGGGTAGAGGTCAGAGAGAGAGAGAAAAATACTCTGGAGTACATGGCTCCAGAAAAACCTGGAAAATTCAAATAGCTGCCTGGATGTGCCTTTGGACCAGGTCAGGTCAGGTCAGGCCAGGCCACGTTATGCCATCTAGCAGGTCTTATGTCTTTCACAAATGAGTCAAACACACCCAATTGTTTTTCCCAGAACCAAGTTTCTATTCTGAATGGTGGTGCTGAGAGGATTACAGGGGAAAACCTGTCTTGTCTTGCTGCTGAGGAAGATAATCAAGTAAATGATAAACAAACTGATCAAGAGAAAGACACTATGTGTCATTCAATAACTTGAAAGCCAAAAGACAGAGCTCAGGAGAAAGACCTCTCTCTGCTCCTCAGAAATTCCCTTTCTTCATTCACTTGAATGGCATTCGAAAAACACAACTGCAATGTCCCACCCACTTGAGATATGGGCCCAAACTGAAACCGCTGATCCAGACTGCCCCAACTTTCAGACCCAGATCTGAAATGAACAATTGGTACCTTAGTAAAGTCTGAGATGGTGATCCAACCGTTGTGGCTTGGTCCCACCTACAACAAACACAAATTGGGTAGATTAAAGCTAAATTCTCCCCCTGCTCCTAAGCTCTGCCCCAGACAGATGTGTCTTCCTATCCCTGCCCCACTCCACCTAGGGCGGACACCTTCAGAGCTTCCTTGATGAACTCCTGACTTCTTCCCACTCACGAGTCCTTAACCTTCCTCCTAAGTGAGGCAGGTAGTGCAGCCCACCACAGAGGCAGAAGTGTGGCTAGCAGCAGTCGGCAGTCAACTCTGCACTGCCACCTGGTTCTTGTGATTGTGGGGCTCCACCTCATTCCAAGGACACTGCCAGGAATGATAACTAATGGTCACTCCACAGCAACAGAAGAAATGGATGAAAATGAAAGGTAGGTAACTCTGCAGAGATAAGCCAACCCCTACTGAATGGGCAATCATAATAATGGAGCTGATAAAAGCCATACACATTTCAGAATATTTCTCATGGCTTGTCCACATGGGAACTCATGCAAAATAACTAGGATGTGAATTTAAAGTGCAATAGTTATTCAACAACACTAAACTTCCCATGTGGGCGTTCTTATTCTGCATAAGCACCCCATATGCTAGTGCAGAATAGCTAGTCCAGTTTTCCCCCATGTAGATAAGCTCTTGGCTACTTTTATGCCCCACATCAGCATTGTATCTGATAATGTGATCTGATAACATAATGTGTAGTGTTATTTATCCTCCAAGCCCTCTATGAGCTAGGGCAATGCTATTATCCCCATTGTACAGATGGGGAACTGAGGCACAGAGAGGCTAGATGATTTGCCTAAGGTCCATGAAGGAGCTGGGATTTGAATCCACATCTCTCCAGTCCTAGAAAGGTACTGCAATAACTAGACCATCCTGTCTCTTGCAGCTCCAAAGCACTGCTGATCTAGCAAGGAGAGCAATTTACAAATGGCCATTGGATCCTATCAGCTGTCTTCCTTGTTGGTTCCTTGGATTGAGGAGGAGAGTGGGGGAAAGGGGAGTGAGAGGACCATGTAATCTTGTACTAACCTCTGCCAAACAGGGGCTGCATAAATACTGGTCCTATCTAGTCACACAGTTCTGGAAATGTTGGGATGGCGCAGGAAGACAGCTCGTTTGCAGTGATTTGGCTGTATGGCAAAATAATTTTTTTAATCCTCAGGTCTGCCAGACGTAATATGGAGGTAGGTCCACACACCACTGTTCCCTTTTAGTAATGTGCTTTGCCTCAGGTCCTGCAAAGTTTCATGAGAGTGTTTCCCATCCCCATTACATCAGAACAGAGAACCCTTCTAGAGCCTCTCCTCTTTGCCCCCCACATTAAGCTTTGCTCCTTTTTCTTCCCAAGTATTACACTGGCAGAATGTGCAGAAATTAATTGATTTGTGAAAGGAAAACACAGGCAGAATTGTATTAAATCAAAACATTCTGGTCATTCCGCCCAAGCTTTTGAGTGCAACAGAGATTCCTTAAATACATTAAGAAAACAGAACAAAACAAAACAAAAAACAAAAATGGAGGGGAAAAAAAGAAAATAGGCAGACAGAAAGGACAAAGAAAAAAACAAAAACAAAAAACAAAAACACCTGAGGCCAGCCCTAGCTAAAAATTGGGCTTTTCTGTTAGAAACTTGGTATTGATGGTTTTCTGTGATATGTCACTGCATGAAATGAATACAATATAGTATTATAGGAAACGATTGCCATATGTGAGGCTGATGGCAAGCTGCCCTTTTCCCGCCACCCCCTATTTCTTTCATCACTAAAGCTGCAATTAAATTAGTGCAATCCATCTCCATCTATCTTCATGTGTAAATACATCACGGGCCCAGGTGTACCTGGCTTCAAACCTGTGGCAGCTCTAGGTCAAAATTTAAAAGGGGGGGGGGCATTGACTGTATCCTTCATTGTACATGGAATTAAGGGCACTTTTGAAAATACCCTTTAACCCTCTGCTGTGATTACCTGGTTCTTCAGGGAAGTGTAGGGGCCCTCACTGTGTCCTGGTGTGATACAGGACACTACGGAGTCTAGAGTCCTAGTCATCCACTTCATTAGAATATGGAGGATGCTCCATGGACAACTATGAGTGTCACACAGGCTTGCATTCTCCAGATGGGCTGCAGAAAACTTGCCACTTCCATCCCCTGTCCCAAGTAGTGGAGGTTCAGCAGTGCTGCTCAGGCAAACGATCCAAATAATGAATGGGATAAGCCATGGTGATGGATGTGGTACACGAGCCTGATAGAGCAGAAACCTCCTGAGCCTACAAGATCTGGGCTGGAAATAACACAACTCGTCATTCCCTTGATACTTTGCCACCACTGCTTCCAAAAAGAATGAGGAAGTGAAGAGGCATGATGAATGGAAACTAAAATGAAACATCCCCTCATAGAAAAGCCCTATGGAATTTAATGGGGATGGAACCAGTAGAGTCCTACAGAAATTTAACAAGGTTATAAAAACTATTTAAAAAATATAGAATTCTATAAGAATCAGCTTTCTATAGGGTTTTTTAAACCATCCTATAGAATTCTATTAGCACTGATACAATTCCATAGGAGGTCCAAAGAACCTATATAGAAGTTAGCATTTTCTATTAAAATTTTCGAGGAATTCTCCACAGACTTTATTGCCACTCTCTTCAGTTCAAGTTTTACAAGGAGGTTTGGGCTGGTTCTTATTCTATCAGAACTGGTGTGTCTGTCCCAGTTCAACAGACACCTTAAAAATGTGACTTTTGCCATTTGCAAATAAAATAACTTTGCCATGGGTATCCGTGCCATTCCTATACTTAGAATGTGGAATGACATAATACCAGGTGTACATTGCAGCAAACAAGGTGACTGACAAGTTTTTAATAGTGAATACTGTACATGAAGTTATGGCAATGGTGCTATTCTAAATTGCCTCTTTAGGAGGTGAGTCTGGGATTGTACAGTAATCCCATTTTCTGTGGCGTGGCAGAGTCCATAGGAGGACTGAAATTTGACATGGCAGCTCCCAGTGGCTGGAGGCGCAGCAGGCGACTGCAGTTCCGTTAAAACTCCATGAAGTTCCATTAAGGCTCCTCCTTCAGAATCTGATCCAAAGCCCATTGAACTCAATGGAAATCTTTCCTTCAACCTCATGGGCTCTGTATTAGCCCCTAAATCCTATTAGTTTGAACCATGCTAGAAGTGCCTCATCTAAAGTATGATTTCTTCCTCAAGGGAATGACCAAGATTATTAGGCTTATCTAGTGACTTCCGTTTACCTCATATGAAGCGATCTGCTGGTGTCAGTCCCAATCCTCATATTTGAGCGTTCACGTCACAAAGCCACCAATCAGCATCCTGGTTGGGACTGACACAGAGACCAAGGATTGAATGGGGGTCCAGAGGCAGCCTATCCGATTCTCTCATTCTCTGGAAGTGGTCACTGCAGGTGAGGATGGATGCACCTGGAAGCTTGCATCAATACTGCTCATCCTATACTTCCTTACATTCTCCGTCCACCACTTTTCACCAGCACTGAATTCACTAAAAGATTTTTTTTTTTTAAAGATGAATTAAGAGGAAAGATTATTAGGCTTAAATGTTAGTTTACTTTGAATTGTGTCCTATATTTTGGGTCTCTGCTTCCTGATTCCATTGACATATTTCATATTAAAATTGATCTTTACCAAGGCACCAAGTTAAAATAGGAAAAAAGCACATTCTCCTGGTTTGTTTATATTGGGTCACACAGTAAAGCCAGGTTTTGTTTATCTTTTAATTTTGTGCTTTAAGAAGAAACACATTGCTGAACTCACGAGGCTAGGACCTACAGTATGGTACAACTTTCAAGGTACCCACGCCAATTTTCCCCCCATACCAATCTCTCTTCAATTATTCTTTTGATGAGTTTTCCTGTTCTCAGCTAATAAGGAACAGACCACATTACAAACACATTCCACATCTCCATTATTTGGAGGGGTTTTTCTTCTTTCCTTCTAAGAACAAAAACAAGAGGTCAGTTTTCAATAAATTTAAAAACGGAGGCTGAGATTTTTCAAAGCTGCCATCTGGGGATTTTGTTGCTCAATTCACATTCAATTTAATGGGAATTGGGTGTCCGAATCTCAGCTGTGATACTTACAAAAATCCCTCTTGGTTTTAATATTGATGCGTGGATGCACATAATGGAACAGATCAAAAGCCTTCCTTCTGCTCTCCCTAGCCACCCAAAAATGAAACCCCAAGGTAAGAGTTTGAGGCAACTCACAGGTACTAAAGGCATAGCCTTCATAGTCCTGCAAGAGTTACTGCTATAGGGAATTATTAAGATGTATTTGATGATTAGGAGCTCTGGCAAGATACTCTTGTCTTAGTCATTTTCAGCAGGAGAATCTTTAAGGAACGGCAAAGACTTCCTGGTCAAGTAGTTTTCAGCTACAGAAGCTCCAGCCTTTCCCAGAAAGCGTTACTGTAGGGAACAGTCCAGGAGGACTGGCTGTGTGGAGCTGTAAGCTACTCAATTTCAGCCTCTTCCCTCAGAAACCACTGTAGGAAGGGTGTTTAAGCACCTACTTTGAGAGAACTCAGAGTTTAAAAAGTCACAGCCTCTGGAAGCAGAAATCATAGCAGGAAACAAGGCAGGATACTGCCTTTGGTGGAACTTCCAACCGCTCCAAGTCCTAGTCTGTGCAGCAGGAAGGGCTCCGGGAAATGGGGTGGAAATCTTAGCTATGGAGAAACTCACACTTTCCATAAGAACAGCCATACCGGGGCAGACCAATGGTCCATCTAGCCCAGTATTCTGTCTTCCAACAGTGGCCAATGCCAGGTGCTTCAGAGGGAATGAATAGAACAGGTAATCATCACGTGATCCATCCTTTCAGCCATTCCCAGCCTCTGGCAAACAGCAGCCCCTGCCTATCCTTGCTAATAACCATTGATGGACCTCTCCTCCATGAGCTTATCTAGTTCTTTTTTGAACCCTGCTCTAGTCTTGGCCTTCACAACATCCTCCGGCAAGGAGTTATGAAGTTCCCTAGTTATCAGTCTTTCCCAAAAGGACTGTTGAAGCCAGCCTGCTTTTTGTTCTCGGTAATCGCTTTACCAATATTTCAAAGGCATTATGTAACTGAAACAGTGTAAACTTATTACATCCAACACTGTCAATAAATCATTAACATTTCTTAAGAGCAGCACAACTATTCGTGTCACAGCTGTCTTGTTCACTTTCAAATCAAAGCTTTCAAATTAAATATTCATTGAATAGTAAAATATTCATGCAGCCCCACTGCTTCTGTAACAAATATTAATTTCTTATGGCACTTCCAGGCAAGGCAGAAGTTATAAACTTCAGCTCCCACAGGAATCTCCTCATCTTCCCCTTTCCCGCGTTATCCTGTTTTCAGCACGGAGAGAGGATCTTTTCGAGGAAGGGATCTTTTGCAGAAGGAGCAGAAAGGTAATTTATTTGAAAGCATTTCCTATTACCCCCAACCCCACTAACCCAGCAGAAGATCGAAGGCTACCATTCTATCTCCTGCCTGCAGAATGAGTCATTCATCCATTCAGCAATTCCTGCTGGAAATGAACAGTGCATGCCTCTGTCACCAGAGCCCATTGCAGATATTAAACTTAGGAGGGGCAAGATTTAAAGTCCTTCAAGGCGTATGCCCAGTCTCGGCAGACGTGGAATTGATTTGATAACAAGCTTTCGCAGACTTAATGCTTGGGTAAGAAGAAGGTCACAGGAATAGAGTATTTCTCTTTTGGATCCTTCTTTTTTCCTTTGGTTTTTAGTGGTTCATCTCAGGAAAAGAGACACTGAATTATAACGAATGCAGTAGGGGAGTGTTTCTTCTACTGCATAGTATGCTGGCACATTACAGTCACAGATAGCGTACAACCCTCCCCCACCCGTTGCATGAGGGGAGTCCTCAGGGTATAAGGAATTTACAAGAAGTGACAAGGTATTCTGAAGGGGCAGTGTGTAATGGACTGTGGTGTAACAAGGAACCTGCAGTGTCCTACATAAGGCACCAGGATGTCAAGGACTTCACTGTCTAGATAATTCAGGATGGGAGGATAGGGGAGTGGAAGGGCAGAAGTTAATTTTTGACCAATGGGAATATATAAACCTCAAAAAGACTTCTTTTCTGGGCAATTTACCATAACTGTTTCTATTGCTTGGCAATATGCTGATCCCCTCCTCCTGGGGCCATTTACTCCAAGTTACTTCTCTTTATGTTGTGACTAAACCACCTCCAGCCTTGAGACACACCGGTCTCCTTCTCCCACTCCTGTCTCCATGTCTCTTTTCCAGGCATGCAACACCCACACGATCCTGGTGTGTCAAGACATAAGCCATTCTGCACCCCTGCCCTTCCTAAAGACTTACTCCTTCAGCACCGCCTGCACGAAGGGAAATTAATCCTTCCCCTCAGCTTCCCGATGAGCCCAGTCGTTTCCACTTCTGCCTATTAGACTGTAAGCTCTTTGCGGCAAGAATGCCCTTCATTTTGGCTGTGATACTGCACCAGCCCTGTTGTCAGTGCTTCACAAACAGGACATGACAGTGAGAGTGGGAAGCAGCAAGACAGTGGTGATCCTGAGCATTGCGGACAAGTACAGAGGGAGGCTGTGCTTGACTTTAAACAGATATTGGCTACTTTCTTCCTTGATTGCCTGTTATTTTTCATTTGCATGCACCTAGATTGAGATGGGAAGGGGAGCAGACTGGTAACATACCAGGAGCGTGTCCTTGGTCCTTGGATGGATGCAGAGAGAGTCGGATGCAAGCTTTCCCCTCCTCTCAGAAGGACTTTGAGGAGCAAAGCATCTTCTCTCTCTGGGCACCCTTATAAGGGCAGTCAACCCCGTAGGGGGCTAGAAGGAGACAGGGTCATGCTCCCCTGCCTCTACCACACACATACACACGATGGCCCAGGCAGCTAGTTAGCTGCGCAGAAGGTAGCAGAAGATGCTACAGCGTATGCCTTTCTGTAGGTGCAATGCCTCCCACAGCTCCTGTTAGGGGATGCAACTCCATTCCAACCCTGCTGCAGGCCCGGGGCCTTTCTGGCACAGCTTTGCCTTTGGTATTTATGGCCTGAATGAAAGCAGGAGTTACTAGAGAGCTGCCATCCAGCCTAACTCTGCAGATGAGCAGTCGGGATAAGTGGGGATCAATATTTGCATTTGTTGGAATGGAATCTCAGCACCGTAGGAGGTTCCTCCATTACTAGGCAGAGTTCTGAACCTTTATAATCACCCAAGGACTATCCCTGGTAGCAGCAACCTCAGGCACACTTCTCACTTACTGCTCGTGGCAGTTAAGTAACTAGGCTGGTTTGGAGTGGTGGGGGGGAGGGGCTCAGAGTGAAATTTCACAGACATTAGTCAGGAGGGTGGACAACAGACCTCAGGGAAGGGAACACAAACAACTTAGGTACATTTTAGAACATTCTTTTCAGTAAAAATTTCATACAGAGATTTAGCCCAGGGATGGAGTGCACCAGGACAGCAGCTGAATAACCCACAGGTTTAAGAGCCTCTGACTGCTCATTGGCATAACGGGGGCAGCAAAGGGTCAGAATCAGGTTTCCGAAAAGCCTCTAAATCCATATTCCCGGGATACAGCTTAACAGCTTCAGAGGAGTCATTAAAACCCACTGATTCAATCATCCAGGCTTCTTATTCACCTGCCCTTCCTCTAGCTATGCTTTCACTCCCCCAGCGCTGCCACCAATTGCTTTCGCCCTCTCCCATTACCAGCTACTTCAATTCCTCTATTACTGCCACACTCACTTTCTCCCAAGACTACATCCTACCAGTCTCCCTTCACAGTCACCTTTCCCGTCCCCAGGGACGTCATTTCAGAAAAATTCTGGGGGGGTGGGGCAAAGTTGTGTCAGCATATAGAATATTATATGTGATCATATATCATGCAAATTTGGCGGGGGGAGGGGGAGGACGAGGGAGAGAAGTAGAAAACATGATGGAGAATATAGTCCTCTGAAAATTTTGGAGAGGGAGAATCAAATCAAGATCTAGAGGGGCAACAGCCCCCTTTGAAATGGATGCCCTTGCATTTTCTAGTATTGCCTCCTTCCGTTCTCTTCTCATAGTCCACACCACTAAATTCATTTTCCCTTCTTCCATTACTGCCTCTTTCCATGCTCTCCCCTCATCCTTCCCATCTGTAAACTCTAACCATCCCATTTTTTCCATCTCTGCACACCATTCCCCCCTTTCTCCTCTCATAACCGGCACTGCATCCAGTGTTGCTGAAGCATGCACTGTCTGTTTTACCTTCTCACTATAAAGTATTAGCTGACACTTTTTTTTTTATGGATACTACCTAAAAATAAACTATATTCTTTTTTTAAAAGTCCCTTTGCCAAGTTTGCCCATTAAACCACCACCCTTGACTGAAAGGTTTTATGGCCCATTGTCAAGCCTCCCCCAGTCCAATTACGGTCAATTGAAGGAATAAAATATTGTTTTGAAAATAATCTGGACACATTTCCATTAGCAATTTCCCCCTTTCCTCCCTACACTGATCACAGAAATCAACATGCTAAGAACACACTCTACCCCTAAAGTTTGCAGAGAATTGCACACAGGTGGGAGGGGAAAGGGCATCTGGAGTGCAATTCACATTCAGTTTAATAGGGAAGGAAGGAGCTGTCAGGTTGGTTATACCACATCAAACCTCTTCGGCCCATTAAGGGTAATTAAAGCACTACAATATATGGTGGCCATGAAACTGCTAGGAAAGGCTAAAACTGCTCCGCTTCATTCATCTTCTTGTGCCTGGGCTGCAGAGCCTGTAAGAGGAATGGTGATGAATCACAGATGTTATTTTTTGAAGAGAACTCTTCTGCTCAACAATGGCCAATGCAGGATTGTTCCCTAATAACATTCTTTAGTGCTTTACCTGGTTCGACATCAACTAACACAGGTTCCAACACTTTCCTTGGGCCATCACGGCTAACCCTTGAATGATTCAGAGGCTTGTTTCAGACAGAGCCTCCCAAGGTTTTGTAAACTCCTCAACCTGTTCTAAGCTCGCCAAACCTCTTTGGTCCTCAGAGATGGGCCTGGAAATCCCATGAGGACAACCTCTCTAAGATTTGCATTTATTTATGTATTTGTTTCTTGCTCCTGGTTGAGCAGCGATCCCACCAAAACAGCCTCTCTCATGATATTTCAACATTTCTGAGGCTAAAAAAAACAGGAACTACAAAGAGGCACATACAGATGAAATCTAATTATTGTTGAAAAGCTAACCAAGGTCTCAAAAAAGTGCAAGGTTCACAATTCGAGTTTTAGCCAAATATTTGGGTGAGGAACTTTGTTTTGTTTTGTTTTTTTTTAAATCCAAACCATTTCAGCTCTCCCTATCTTGGATCGTGCAAGACAGAGTGGAATACCTCGCACCACCTGGATTGCAATGGCTCAGCAGAATGTGGGGTCAGGGAAGCGAAGGATGAGAGATGCAGCTGATATTTGAATTTTGCAGCTTTCATGGTAGGTCCATGAGTGTTATTTTTCAAAGTGACAGATGGGTGCTAACCCAGGAGAAGGCACAGGACCTGTTGAGCTAGCTAGAAGCCAGCAGGGATCTTTACACTATGAATTAAGGATGACTGTATTTTACGAGGAGGTAAAACCCAAGTGGGTGTTCATATTGTGGGCTGGAGCTCTTATGGCAAGTGAAGTCACACACTGCACACTCCAACCCTCTCATGTTTCCTGTGTCTCTGGAGTTAAGCTACTTCAGTTCTCTTCCCCATCACTGTTTCAGAGGAGGGAAAAAAAGGCATTTGTTGCAACTGTATCCACAGAAAATATTACGAGAACGTTAAGGGTGCAAAGTCAAGCATTCTGACATTAGGAAATGCCAATATTAAGGTTGCCTGTGCAACCTTAAATCTGTCCCCTTGGATGTATGCATTATGATGCAGTCTGAAGTTACCTGATCACGTGTTCTTTTTCCCCCACAGGGCCCCTGCCTCATTTTGTGAACGGGACAGACTGTGCTTTTGGGAATTAATCCGGGTTGCATAGTACATGAAGCTGTCTGTGGGACCCTTGCTTCATTTGTTGCAGAAATTAGAAGGTTCATGGTGAATAATCCTGCAGGGAATTCAGAAAGAAAACCCTGTTCCCTCATCCTAGCTCCTGCACCCAACCACCCCCAGCCCTCAGACTTCTACCACCGTGGGCTCCTGACTCAGTCCCCCTGCCTGCATCTCCTCCACCTCCGCCGGTCCCCAACTATTCCCCCTCGCTTTCTACTCAGGCAGCTTCCTACTCCTCCTCCTCCATGCTACCTGTGGGTCACAGGGGAAGCACTGACCAGAACAGAAGAAACAGTCATTCTGCTCTCAATTCTGGGGCCTGGCACCAGAGACTCCCTTGCAGAGAAAGTCCTGCTCAGCCTCAGCATGCAGCACGCTCAGTCCGCAAGCACCATCAGTTGCAATATAGGAGCTGTGAGGGGCTGGACCATGCTCAGTGCAGGCAGTATCCTCCAAGAATTAAGCTGTCCAGCTCTAACAAACCTCTCCTGAGCATGTGGAAACTGCAAATTTTTCCAGAGGCTTCTATTGGGTCAGTTTTTCATAGGAACAGCAAAAGGTACATTCCTGACACTGGTGTAGTCACCCACCCTCACCACCAAACTGCAAGTCTTTGCTCCACTGCATGAAGGCACAAGAGCTTCTCAACTAAACAGTAGTAAGATTTTTTTTTTTTTTTTTTAAAAACATGAGCAAAACAATGTATTCTCTCCTAATCTTGATATCAGAAACAGCTGATTCATTTTGGCTGAAACTTTATTATTAAAAAAAAAAAAAAAAAATCAGTCGAGTCCTGGCAAAGAAAATTTCAGCCTGAACAATAAATATTTGCCTATGTTATAATCAAATGAAAACAAGATCTTAAAATGGAAAGTGTTTGGCATCCTTAACAGTAGATGTCTTTACCTGCACCGCTTATAATAATCTGGTCTCCTTACCATAGACTCCTGTTAAAAGTAACATTGGGATTAAATAGCCTATTAAAGACTGCAAAATCACCCATTCTTTGGGAGTGATTATGGAACAATCCCCACCATGGATCAGCAGTAGGGACTGAACATGGACTGAGGCCTCTAGCATTTTAGCTAAAGCAGGGGTAGTCAATTATTTTTTTGTCAAAGTCCAAATTTCTTGGCCAAGGTATAGTCAAGGTTCAGATTCCAGAGGAAATTATTGAAAAATAATAATTATAAGTAAATTAGAAGATTTTGGGGTCCATTCAAGTGTCTGGCAGTCCAGATTTGGCCCACGGTCCTCCTATTGAGTACCCCTGAGCAAAAGGATGAACTCAGTAGCAGGCTTTATCTTCCGTGAAAGCTAGCTGACAGAAGAGAACACAATGCACTTAACCAGTGTTTTATAAATGCCTTTCTTAGGGCTAAATTATTTTGTATGGGAGGCTCACAGGAGTCTCTTTCAGCCCTCTGTAAATATCTGGACACGAGCAGGACAGCAGAAATCAGTCCAAGCCCTTGGCTACCCTCAGCTCCACTCTCACTGTCTTGGTGTGGTTTGGGATGAGATTTCTAGATGCACACTATTGAAATACATCATCATTGTTGGCCTTATTAACAGCTCAATAGAGGTGTTAAATTGTTAGTTCAAGGAGCCTCATTCTGGTTGCCCAACGTGTATGTTTGCTTGAATATTCTTTTATTTACAGTCTTAGCCCAAATGGGACATTTTTCTAATGTGTATTTTTGATTGCCTCTGAAAGGCACAGATGATAATAGAGCAATGGTTTGGTAGAAGGGGTGACTTGAAAACACTTGTTAAAATTTACACCATCACGTGCAAAGGAGGACTGCGGTGATCGCCTGGCTCCAAAGGAGTTCAGTACCTACCTAGGTATTGTTCAAACATCTTTGCCAGACATAACTTATTCCTCAGCATCAAACAAATATTCTAGAAGAGCCATTTCTTTGCCCTTGGAGTGTACAAGATGGCCCCAAATGTTGGGTATGGTGTAAGGGCCTGTTTCTACTATCCCAGTTCAAGTGGAACTACTTGCAAAGTAAGGTATTACCAAGCATAATGACAGGTGGCAAAAATCTAGCCCTAAGAGATCTTCATCCTCTGATGCATTTAGACTGCAGATGTTGAATTCTGTGTTATGTTCTCAATATACTGTTTATTTTTCAGGAACATTTTTCCAGCAAGTGCACTTATTATAAGTTTGTTTGCCAAGCAGCATGGCGTCACCTCCCTCCCTGATTATGGTTACATGACCGTGTTTTTGTTTTAAATGGGAAAACAAAAGGCATAGATTCTCCAGCCTTCCGACCCAACCTGCTTTAATGGCATGCATCCCTTCTATGAGGTTGATCTCAGGCTAAGTCGGGTGGGAGGCGGAAAGAGATACATTTTTGTGGGAGCCCCTTAGCCCCTTGTTAAAATCCTGGCAGCAGATCGGTGTACAAGACAATCCACGATGATCATCTCTGACAACATTTTACAGAGCTGTCAAAGTGGCATGCAAATTAGAGAAAGGAAAGCTTTGGCCCAAACCCCCAGCCGGTGTAAATCAATTTATGCCAACTGAGGATATGTTCCTTTATCAAAAGCTGGCTGAATTATTCATGCCAAATCATTTCTGCAATGAGTTTGGGCATTTCTGTTGTAGAACAAATTATTTAAAATTTGTATCTGAACAGCTGTGCAGATGTGGGCATTATATCATCTCTCAGGCAGTCTCCATCTCCACTGCACTGCCTGCGCCACTCTTGCAGCGGCCGATAGGCGAACCCAGGCTGACCCTCTACACTGGTTTCCACTCCAGGGGCTCTCGAACTAGCCGTGCAGATCTGTTCTCTCAGACCTCATTGCTCCTTCCCTCGACTGCTTCCTGCCCTGCCCTTTCTCAGGCTCCTACTCTCCCTCTTGTATCAAGGAGTGTGACTAGTCCCATTCCATCCTCAACACCTGGGTTTCACAGCAGCCCCTGCCTGGTCCTGCCTAGGTGAGCTTCATTCTCAATCAGTCTTATTGCCCATTAGATCCCTAGCAGGTGCGGCCTGAGGCTAATTTGCCTCTTGCCACTTGAACCCTCTGTGCTGGTGTGGGATGGACGCCCCATCACACCCCTGTATCTCTGCCAATCACCTAGGAAAATTAATGTGTTCATTAAGTTTAGCTTTGCCGGACTCACTCCCCGACTTTCAACTCCGCTGTGCTACAGCCATCTTGTGACAGGACACATGCGAGGTGATAAGTGAGAACCATAAACCCCTGCCACAGAACAGGAAAAGAGCTGACCCACAGTCCGTGCATCCCCTTATGCCAAGGGAGGGAAAGAACCAAAGGATCCATTTAGAAGCGGATTCCATGGATTTACCCCATCCCTGACCTAGTTTCAGACAGTGTCTCCTCCTCACAACTCTATTTCAACCCTGTGCACAGAAGTGGGATCTGCCAGGCATAGGGAATGTGCACCCTCCCTTGAATGTCTTCCTCTCTTGTGCTGGGGGACCTACAGTAATGGCAGGTCCAGGATTTGCCCATTATAAGCTTCTGTGGTGATGTGAATAATACAATAGAACCCCGACACTGACTGATTTCTCCACCAGATGGAGTAAAATTAGCTTAGGTGAGCACGCCAGGGCATCTAGCTGGCAAGCAGCAAGCTTTAGATGCAGCCCAGTCAGTTAAATTCTATGGACCAAGAAAACTGTGGGATTCTTTTTTTTTTAAATCCTTGATAGATCAATAGCTCCTAACCAAAACAGAGAGTCACAGGGAAAGGAAAGAGGTGGAGAGAGCTTTGAATCCAGCAGCTCTGATCTCCAGGGGTTACAAATGAACAAGGAAATTTGTTTGTTAAGCAGCAAAATTTTCCATTACAGTAAAATCTCTAATTTAATTGTTAGAGAGGCATGTTTTTAAAATACAATTTAAGCCAGATGATATCACCTGTACGCACTCGAGAGAGAGTTTTATAATGTCACCGTCAGCAAATGCCTGTTACGTCAAATAGTGGAGGAATATCTGGATATCTGCCTGCCGAGATAACAACATTAAACTTTCTTGAAGCATTTTAGAACTCTGACTAACCTCTCTGTTTTTCTAAAGTGAATGTATTGCTGATGGAGGTTCCTGATTGACATCCCTGGAGACAGACATGGACGGTTAATCCATAGAACAGGTACAATCCAGTCAAATGCACCTCCTCTTCCCAGACAGCGTGGCTGGTTTCCCACTTCCTTGCACCTTGCATTGTCATTTATTCCTGTGAACAGTGGGTGTAAAGCAAGTGGAGAATTCTGATGTGGTCATTGTTTATACCTAGACTTTGCCCAGGTGTAAATGGCAATGGAGATTTAGGCCTAATGTCCCTCAACCAAACCCTGAAGTCCACACCTCTAGAGTGTATTCAGTTGAAGAAGCAGAATCAGATGGGGGAATTAGCAAAGGCTTGAGACCCAACACCTCCTGAATAAAATCCCCACAGGCCATTCACTCTTTGGCCTCTTGGCTGACACTCCTACAAGGAACGCCAATTAGTGCCAATCAAATTACCCTGGATTGGGATTTTTTTTCTGACATGCAGATTTGCTCACTGGGAACTGCACTGCAACCACATGGACCACTAAATAACCATCAGGTGGTAATGTTCAGTCAGTACCTAACACCTATCTGAACTGACAACCTAGTTATAAAAAGTTCCATGCAATCCCTCCATTACTATCTTTGTCCACTGTGCACTTTCCAACTCTCATGATTTCAGTTCATCTCAGTGAACCTCAGGATTTCCTAACAATATTATCACTTTGCATTTTCAAATGTACTGTGCAATCATTCTTACTCCACACAGCCACCCTTTGAGGTAGGGAAGTATAATTATCCCCATTATACAGATCTCCATACTTTTAGGACATCCATCATATGGAGTATTTGAGTGCTTCACAAACATTAATGCATTCTCTCTCACAACTCCTCTATAAAGTGGAAGTATCCCCACTTCACAGACAGAACTGAGGCCTCGTCTACACTGCCAGCAAAATCCGGTGGTAATCAATGGGAGATACGCAAGCTACTCTCCCATCGGCTTCCTAACTTCAACTTACAGCAGCGTCCCTACTATGCTGCGCCAATGGGAAATGCCCTCCCATCAACTCAGTGTTACTCTTTTTGCAGGGGTGGATTAACAGCGTTGACTTCTGGGTTCAACTGAGCGGGCCTCCACGGCTGCTCAACCAATCCCGCGGAACCAATCCTGCACTGTCGACAATGCCACGGGCAGTATAGACATACCCTGAGACAAAGGGAGATTAAGTGAGTTGTTTAAGTTCATACAAGAAGTCTGTGCTGAACTGAAAACACTAGGCCACTGCTTTATCCACAAGACCATCAGACCTTTGAAAGCCAATGAAGTTAAGTGATTCATGAGTCACTAAGGAAACTGGGATTGGACCTCAGGCCCGAAATCCTGACTGCCAACTCTTTGCTAATTCAAAATCAGTCAGCGCTATTCTCTCAGCTTGCACACAGAGTTCTACCTAGTTTATCCTACTGCTGCAACTCTGTAGAGCCCATCCATGAGAAAGAGCATCAAAGCAGACGAGGACTATAAGGCAATACAATCCCACTGCTTTCATAATCCCACTGCTTTCACAAGTGGCAGGAAAACTTTAATCAAGGAAAAAAAACAAAACAAAAAACACTACCTGAGGGAGGAGTTAAGGGACAAATCAGAGAAGACTTGTGACCAAAGATGATCATTTCCTCAATACCACCGTAGCGGAAATGCTTAAGGAACATAGGAGAAATACTTTTCAGGTAGACCAGGGGTGGGGAACCTCCGGCCCAAGGGCCGGATCCGGCCCGCGAAATAATTTGATCCGGCCCGCGGGCGGGCGGGAAGTGCGCGCCGCCGAAACCCTGCCGCCGTCTGCCCATTTTCGGCGGCGGCGGGAGCTCGGAGGCGGTTACTGGCCCACGGCACCCCGCGGACACTGTAAAACCGCGCCGCCGAAAAGGCGGAAACGGAGGCGGCATTTCGGCGGCGAGGGGGTGGAGTCGGCAGCAGCGCGGTTCTGTGGGGGGGGCGGGCAGTTCCTGCCGCCGAAACCCTGCCGCCGTTTGCCCCTTTTCGGCGGCGATGGGGGGAATTCGGCGGCGGAATCGGCGACATGGCCCGTGAATGAAGGTAGGAATATCAAAATGGCCCTTGGCAGGGAAAAGGTTCCCCACCCCTGAGGTAGACCCTTGACATATGGGGAAACACCTGGGGTAAATGCCGCATACACTGGAGAAATACACTGGGGAATGACAACAATTACAGGGAAATACTTAAAGGAGACAGGCCTAGTCTCTAATGAAGTGCTTCCGGGGACACTCCCATCCATAGGAAAATGCTATGGAGAAGACATCCTCATACGTGGGGAACACTTTGAATATTACCCATATTTAAGAGGGGGAAAAAAATCACGGAGAGGATGTTATGCCTCCACACATGGGGAGCGCTTCCTTGTGTATGGCAGGATGCATCACTGACAAGCCCAAATGTAAGAAAATGTTTCGGGAAAAAGTTCCTTATTGTGGGGAACACAGCCATGTACGGGAAAATAATCTGAGACAGTAGAGGGATTGGCTGAGGGGGAGGGGAGGGGGAACCAAACAACTCACCCAGTTCCAAGAAAATCCTTCATGATCGAACAATCCATTAGTGTTATTTGCCTGTTGAGCTGTGTACAGCTTTGTCCTTCATCCCCATCGGAAGGCCTGCTTGGGTGGTGTTTCATTAGATCCAGGGAGTACACAGTTTATGAGTGAAGGGGCAACAAATCTGATCAATGCAGGTATAATCTGGGCATCGACCTAATAGACCCCCCCCCAAGAAGAAATGTTCCATTGTTCCTCATTCCTATTTTTATTTGGTTAAGAGTCAACTCTGTTTCAAGCATCACCATGAAGGGGCAAAGATCAATTTAGGCCCCTATTCCTTCTCAGAGAGTCTATGGAATGCATCCTCTACTTTCTTCCTACAACCAAGTGCTTTCCTAGCTTGCATATTCATTGCCTCCATTAGCACCTTGGTTTGCAAAACAACTAAATTAATGTCAAGGCGCTAGTTTTAAGGGAAGCTATTTACCTGTTGACTCTTTGGTGCTGCTCCCGCCACCCAGTAATCTTGAGAAGCTTTGTACTTGCTGGAAGAGAGGGGTTAGACCACAAGTTTCAGTAAGGAGAAGGGTTTGACACAGTTAATCATCAGAGCCCCAACTTTACTCAATCAAATGCCACATTGGCCACTTCCCATCTTGCCTGCAGGAAGAGGAAACCTACGCCCAGATCCCAACCATACTTCAAGACATAATTGGAGTGTATAAAGTCAATTATTTTTACTACTCAGTGTGTAAAGTATGTTCCAAGTCTTTGCAGGATTGGGGCTGTTCCTCTTGCTGTACCCACTCAATTGGGAAGGATAGTGGTTCTCAGTATGATCTCCCAGCAGGGGATCTGTACATTCATATAAAATAGCAATTGATTTCTCTTATTCAAATACTGAGTATCCCAGTGCCTGGAGTGAAATTGTGGAGATACTGGGGAGGTCTCCCAGCAATACCTGAATCCTAGCTGCAGTAAACGGAGCCTGTTCAGTTTCAGAACTGATGTGGCTGCTGCATCTCTGAAAATTAGGTTACATATTTCCAGCCTCCTGTTTAAAAAAAAAATGAACCCGTAACTGTTTAATATTTAAACAACACGTTTAAATGTTTACCCAGCAAAGTTCTTCTAAAATTAAACCCCTGCTGAAGTACAATAGAAAATAGTTATGGGTGAACCTCAGACATTTGGGAGGCTGGGTTCAGTTCTGAAGCGTATCTAAACCTCTTCTGTCTGGAAAAAATTGTCTGGGAAACTTGCAAGAACATGAGTCATCTGAATGTAACATTGCTTTATTGTGACCCATCAACCTGTAAGTGATAATCCCCAAATTCTCTTCCTCGCCACTGACTTTACAATTTGATTTCAGGTTCTAATGATGCTGAATCAGAGTCATGATGAAGCCTCCAGAAAACAAGTTTAATCTGCCTGGAGAACTAGAGCCAGGTCCTCAGCCACAGGCACTCAGTTTGCCCCCATTTCAGGTTACCCACATTTTACCCCAGCCCACCCTGGAATGTCTCTTGAGAGCAGGGCTGGTTCAGAACTGAAGGAGCTGGCTCTTCACTTGGCACAGGGACCCCAGGCACCAGGGATATTCCCAGTGGCCCTTGCACTTCTCCATCAGACCCTTTGCGGCAGCTTAGCTGGTGGTAAAAGGCCATATGCCTTTGTACGCAACCTAGGGAAGTTCTGTGGCACTTCATTAAACCTACATTCACCCAGGTGAAGCTCCTGGAGACAGCAGTTTTCTTCATGTCAAGGCCTGTGACAATTTAACTGTGAAAACTAAGACAGCATATTTGGTCTTATGCCTGCTGAACAGACTTCCCTTATCTCCAGAAGCCCTGACAGCTTCTCTTGTGCTTTGAATTACACACCGCTAGAGATTCAGAGGATCCAAACTGTAAACGGTTTGTGTAGGTGTCCTCTAGCTTGTGAAAAATAGCAGCGTGGATGCTACAGGGCAGGCTTCAGTGTAACACTTCAGTACATCTACACTGCAGCTGGGGGTGCGAATGGTACCTTATGCAGACATACCCACGTTAGCAGCACTCAAGGTAGCTTGCTAAAAATAGAAATGAAGATGCAGTGGCGCAGGCTTTAGCACTGGCTACGTGCCATAAATCCATAAGGCTAGGGCATTCCAGCTCATCTAAATTGTTTATTTTAGAAAGAGACGATCCACCGTAAGACATCTAGGGCACTAGACACAAATAATTAAAATAATCACAGCGAGGTGGCCCAGAAACAATGATGATTCTTATCACCACGGGATAAAGGGGGTAAAAAAAAATGTAACCAATATGAAAAGTTAATGAAAAGGGGTGTATAACCAGAATTTCCAGAGCCTGGGCAAAATTCTCAGTTCTGGTTTTAACCTGTGAAATTATGGTTTTCTTCAGTCTGATCGCTAAACCAAACTGTCTACAGCCAAAGTTTGGGTCCAACAAACAAAAGGTCCCCCCCGCCCAAATAGGTACCTTCTTTTTCTCTAAGGAAAGTCCTCTGTCTTATAAGGCCTGATCCGAAGTTAAGAGCACTCCTTCCATTGACTTCAACGGGCTTTGGATCAGGGCCATAGCATGTGGAGAGAATATCTAATTCACAACACCTTCGACAGCCATACTTCTATACAAGCCTTGCATTTAAAGTGTGACCTGTGGTCTCTTCTATACTTAAGAGATGGTTGATGCCTCCCGCCCCTGCCAGCCATTTGATGGACCATTAGGCTGATCTGGTATGGCAAATCTTATGGGCCAAAATCAACAGTAGCTTAAGCAGATGCAATGCCAATGAAATCACAGGAGCGGTGCTCGTTTACATCAGGGATCAATTTGCCCTTAGATACTTATGTCCACAGGCCCATCATTTCCAACACAGAAACATCCAACCGAGAGAAACTGAATTGAAGAACTAATCACCGTACTTCAACAATGACAAATACCCATTAGCTAACATCAGGATTATCCATCATCTGTGGCAGCTTTCCAGGAATTTCTGGGCACACTCCTGCGGCCTCTTGAGAAGACAAACCTGTTTAATGGGCCTAGATTGCTTCTTCTGACGTTACAAGGGTCAAATTCAATTCAGATAGCCATGAGAATCCATTTTTATTCCTGAAATGGCTGGTACATTTTGTTTCCAAGTTTGATTTCTGTGCCTTGAAGGAATCATTCTTCCCTTCTGATGCCATTCTCAGTACTTGCCCTTCACCTCCCCAGTTGTCTCTGTGGAGCCAGCCCAAATGTCACAGAGAATATTAATGGTGGATACTTACACATACTCATAGTATGTTCATTTTCAGGGAGACTGAACATTATTGAAAGGTTACAGCATTTATTTTGATGGGTGTCCATTTAACCAGGTCTAGTAAATGTTACACAAACACAACATGGCCCTTCCCTCCCCATGGGCCATATTGAGCCACTGATTTATAAGCAAGCCTCCACTGTGAAATGAATCAGGAATTAAAAATGGACAACACAATATGCCAGCTGGACGTATGATTAATTTATGCCGAAGGTATCACCGAGAACGGAAGTATTCTATCCTCATTCCCCAGTTTCCTGAATTATTCCAGTGCTTCAAGTAGTTTTTACTCCTCTAGATGGGTCATCTCCACACTGGTAATGACACACCTCAAAAGGTTCATCTTTTCAGTTCGGATTAGGCACGGTGGTAGTTTGCATTCCTACTCAAAACATTCTGAACCTCTTTTTGGATTTGCAAAACAGGTTTTTTGTGGGATCCCAAGTACTTCCTGCTCTCATTTGGGCTGATAACAATTAAAACAGCAGCCTCTCTCATGGTTTTGTCCAGAACTAGGGGCACAAAAATTAAAAAGAATTTTTAAATGCCAGTGAGAATTTTGGGGACAGGATTGTCTTAATTACTGTTTTAAAGGATACCGATTCATCCAGCCCTATCCATCAACAATCTTCGGCAGTGAGTTTTAGTAAGGATCCCTGTGGATTCTGGGAAGATCACATGGCAACCCTCTCTACTCAATTGTTGTTTGATATACAAGAAGATCCCTCTATCCCTCCACAAAAGAAGGAAAGATACTTTGCATAGGAGCTGTCAGACTTCCTTCCCAGTTCCCTAGAGTCCAAGTACAACCAAGAGCCAAACAAATACTAAAATCTAAAGTGCCAAGGGATACCCAAGGTTGTACCTCAGTCTTTGAATGAGATGGGGGTTTTCCCAATCCTGGGACTGTATTTTAAATGCTTTCCTGTTTGCAAAGTTAGACCCCGATCCTTTTCCATGTGAGTGAATGCCTGCCTCTATAGGGTCCCCATCTAAATTCCGTGGGGCTCAACACAGACACCAGGATCCTCCTACATGGAGTTGCTTGCAGGACTGGGGCCATTATAAAGTCAGCAGCCCTGTTCATAATGCACTAGTGCTGTCTTGGTTGCTGTCTCTCCAAAAGAGGTTCTGAATATGCTTATATTGGATGCCACCAAAGGAAGAGAATTACAGCAGTAACACCATTCTACAAGGTCAGACTCATGCAGCAGTGGCAACATGTAATATACAGAAAACACAGTACTTAAGGCTAGGATTACTGACGGTGCCGTAGACATATTCCCCGCCTAAAAATTTCATTCCCAGGCTCCAGTTAAAGTCACTCTCTCATTCTCCTACAGGGTCGTTAGCCAACATCTCAAAACACTAAACCACAAACAGGACAGCACTCTCCCTCACCCCTCTATTGCTCTGAGACCTGTCCACCTAAAAACATCCTCATGCTCCAATATCCTCCAACCACCTCTGCCACCCAATTCTCTGCCAGTTCAGAAACTCACCCTATCTGTTGCTGGGCCTGGAGAAGCAAGAGAGTCCTGCAGCTGCAGGCAGCTTGTGCTGGAGGCCTCACATCTTGCCTCTCAGAGGTGGGTTGATTGGAAGGGGCCACACGGTAGTCCCTGTTCTAGCACCTGTGCCCTCTCCATGGGACACGAGAGAAGATGGGATTTCAACAGCAGGAGTCATGGCAGCCCGATGTACTGCATCGCCCAAAGCAGCTCCAACCCCACCGTGTGGCAGTCGGTGGTATTGCAGCCTACACTAACTATGGGGCTGCTACCTTTGACATTTGTGGGGCCTAGCAACCCCCTACTTCCACCCCTCTCCAGGACCAGCTGCCTCTACGGTCTCTCTCCTCTTCATCCTCTAGCCATCTCATTATCTCTCTCTCCCTCTTCCCTTCCCTGGTCAGGCCAATTCTCTCCTTGGTTTTCTGCCTCTCCTACCTGCTCCTGCAGACTCACCACCTTTTCTCCCTCCCCATCCTAATATCTCCCTTCCCTTGGCTCCTCAGAGCTGGGGAGCCAGGGGATTTTGGATGGCGTCAGGGCCACCCGCCCGCATAGGGGAGGGCGAGCCTCACACAGCCAGGGTCAGGAATGGCTGGGGGCGAAGAGAGGCGCCTGCAGCCTTGAGAGGGTCCTCACGCATTCAGCTCGACTCCCTTTTCTCCCCTTGTGCCCTCACACCACATCCTGTTCCACTCTGTGCCTCACCTGGCTGTTATGTCCCCTCTCCTTGAGCCTCAAATCTCTCAAGTCTGCATCCTTCCCAGCCAGCTAAGCCCTAATGTACTTGGCCACGGCCTCCACCCTTGCTAGGTACCAGCATGCTCTCTGGGCCAGCAGCAGGGCCTGGGGAGAATTGGGCTCATGTTCTCTGGGACAAACTTGCCCAGCGGCCCCCCACATACACACACTCACGGAGCAGCCCCCTCAGCTGGATGGCTCCCTCTCCCGGGACACCATGATGTCAAAGCGCGGGGCCCAGGGCGGTCACCCCGATTCACCGTACCCTTGGGACGGTTCTGGCCAGCAGCACAGCAGCCTCCGGGTTGGCTGGAGGAGGCAGTCACCCCGGGGGGGGGGGAGGGGCAGGGGGGAGCCTGCTCCATGCCTGTAGCCCTGCCGAGTGCATGACAGATTATAGTTGCAGCTAGGGTGGTCCGTGCTGCATCCCCAGAATACCAGAGGTTCCTGTACTTCTGGGAACGGCCGCACAGGGGCAAAGCAGCACGCTCCTCAAAATGGCATCCCTGTCCGTGATACCAGACAAAACCACATCCAGTTTTTAAGCTCAGTATCAGAGCAAAAAACCACAGGAAAAGGACTGTCTCGCTTAAACCCAGAGGAATGGCCTGCCACGCTGCAGTGGACACCAGAGAATCACAGGCCGCCATTGGCCTTTTCTTATTGATAACATTGACACTCAAACTTTAAGATGGAGCTTGAGGTCCCAGCCGGATACTCTGCAGGCCCCACAGTCTGGGAAAGCCTGCTGGAGAGGCAGCAGTAGAAGGCAGCACCAAGCCATCATGTTCTGGCAGGATTTCCTTGCTGCCGAGTGATGAGAGCCTGCTCCAGCCAGCCCAGGGAGGTGGTGTGGAGTAACTGGGGAGGCAGCATCCCCTACAGCCTCTTCACAGAGAGGCCAGAGACTAGCCTTGTACTATCAAATATGGGGGGTTACAGCTTCCCACTACCAGGACCTCCTTGTCCATGCCAGGACTCCCCTCCCATCTCTCAGCTCCTTCTTCCCATTTAGGGATATGGGCAGGAGGAGGTGGTCATGATCCCCTACACCTTTCCTGACCCTTATAGAAGGGCCCCTAAACCTTGATGACTCAGGGCTCCAGGCCAGAGGGGAGCTAACTAGTTTGGATAAAATAAGAACCATCCAAAGCTTTAGCCAAAAGCTAATCTGAAGTCAAACCTTTTACAAAGTTAAAAAAAAACAGGGTGGGGCAGCTTCTCTTCATTTTTTTCAGTTTCATGCCACCTCTGCACTGACTGGCTGTGGCCAGGGCTTTGAATGCCAAAATGCTACAAAGAGGAGGCTGCTTCACTGAACTAACCTCCCATCCTTTCGAGGTTCCCTCACTCCTGCCCCATTCTTCCTATATGCATTGTAAGTGCTCCTGGCAAGAACTGCACTGCAGAGCATAACACGCCCTACTGGGCATACAAGGTTGTGTGCACAGCTATTTAAGGGGAAGTATCAAACAGCTACATAGTTTCTGACCATGTCAGCACAACAACTCTAGGTCAATATGCAGAGAGGAATTCAGAGACCTCTACCATGCCTCTCGATACCCATCTGGTTTTGAGAGTCAATTTTCCTAAACTCTTTTGCAAACTATTAGTGTGTGGTATGTCCAGTTGAGGAGTGTGTGTGTGTAATTCCAAAGTAAATGGTTTGGCCTCTAGAAATATGCAACACAATAAACTAATCTGAGTTGAGTTTATTTTAATCTTTTTGGGCTTCTCATTGTTTTGATCTGGTCCCAGATGTGGAAGTCTGGTTTAGGTACCGTGTTTTCGCTTTGGTATTTTTGTTCTTTCTGGGGATTTGCTTACGATGAGCCAGATTCCTGGATTTGACAAGTTCTGTTTTATGCTAATTCCACAGCCACCTGCATAGCCAGAGTGTGATTTAAAAAAAAACTGACTTCCAGGTCCGTAAAAGCAACATGCCAAGAGAGGCGACATTCAGTTTTGATTGATAGGAGATTTGTTTTCTTTGCTAGTTTCAATGTACTGCAGCACCCTGATTTACTAGCCCTGGGCCCCACCCTCACCCTGCTGGCCAACCTTATTCCTCTTTACAATGCATTTTTTCAATACCCACCTCCACCAGGGACACTCCTGTCTCATTTGTTTTGTTTAACTAAATCCTCTCTCCTGCACCTACCCCCTCAGTGAATGACTTAGTGGTGATATGTAGCATCCTTCCCTTTATCTGAAGGTGGAGACATGGGGTTGCAACCCAGAGACAACAGCAGCTCTTGTTTCTGCTGCATGGGATTGAAAGGGCGCCTTTCCAGAGAGAGAGTTTAGCAAAGCTCTTACCAGCTCAGCGACAGGGAGGGTCTCCTGCCAGCAGTTTATGAACCACGAGAGTCTTGTTTGGAGCCTTGGCTAGTTAATGTGCTTGAATTACAAACAAAGTGAGTTCAGATCCTGCATGAGGGACTCCACTAACTGGCTGAGTGACTTGTTTCATGTCACACACACAGTCTGTGGCAGGGCCAAGACTAGAACCCAGGAGTCCTGACTCAGTTTTCCGCTCCAGTAAACAGACCACAACTGAAGAAGAAAGGGAGGAGAATGAAAGAAAATGGGATAAAAATATAGGAGAATGAGATTTATTTTACGCCAAGCCCAACAGCATCTGAACTTAAAGTTTAGCAGATAAGCTTACTAACTAAAATACTTCCGAGTTAAGTTTGGGGAACCAAAAGATTGGAAGCTTTGCACAGTTCATAAGACCTGCCAGTATTGCAACAGCACGGATGTCTATCAACATTAGGGGCACAGAAGATGATGAAGAAGAAGCCACCCTTTGGTGAAAAATAAGCAAATCATGCACGATGGATATACAAGTGTTTGGACGAATGACGTCTGACATTAGACCTCAAACACTCCTGTATGGTCTAACAGCCAGAAACCATAGACTTAAGCCAGATTGTGTTTTTCTGAGCTTATTCCTTGACAATGTTGTCACTGTTTAGTCAGCAAATAAGAAATAAAAAAGGAAAAAAGGGTTACATGTTATTAAAAGTGAGTTGGAACTTTTACTCTGGGTTCCCCCGTGTCAGACAAGCAAAATCAAAGTGAACAAGTGTCAGATACAAACACACAGAAAAAGAGGACTCAGACCTCTACATGTGGTAATAATACCTCTGTACTGCAGCTAGACAAATCTTTTTAAAATTCAAAATCGGAGTTTGATGACTCAAAGCTATG
Organism: Emydura macquarii macquarii; assembly: GCF_026122565.2. Classification (NCBI taxonomy): domain Eukaryota; kingdom Metazoa; phylum Chordata; order Testudines; family Chelidae; genus Emydura; species Emydura macquarii. The sequence continues at coordinate 15,414,841 of NW_027130828.1, forward strand.
AAGACCTTCCCTTAACACTGGATACAACAAAAACACCACTTTAAACAATTAACCCATCTGAAAATATTCTAAATAAAGTGGTTTGTTTTCTTTGCCATGAAACAAATGTACAACTCAGTTTTGCTTTGAGACATTGACTAAGAATCACCCACAATTCTGTTTCTTATGCTGAGATCTGTCTGTGTCATAATCACTCATCTTCACCCACTGTAGGTATAAAAGAAGTCCTTTGTTTCAAGGTATTGTATATAAGATTATTTTTAAAACAGAGTCCAATTTCTTCAGTCAATAGCAGCTCTTTTTCTTTGCAAGTGCACTGAAGATCCTTGGTTTATAAGCAATGAGGAATGGCTTTTATGCTTCTCAGCAAGCATGATGGCTGTTGTCTTGGCTAACACACATTGAAAGACTAACCAAGATTATCAACAGGAGTAAGGATTGCACAACTTTGTCCCAAAATGCCTAGAAAGGGGGTAGTTTAACGGAACATTTAGCCTCTGGTTAACAGGCCATAATGCTCTATCCAGTTGCTTCTGGAATCCCAAGAATTTGAAATATTTTCCTTTAGGACTATTTCTGGCTAGGTACCTAGAGCAAGAATTATATTCTTATTTACATTCTAGAACAAAAACAAAAAATAGTATTTTGCCTGTCAACATTTTCTTCCATCTTGAAGGAGAACAGCAGCAACAAAAATTCAAAGCAAGACCATGAAATATTCAGCATTAGTAAATGAATAGCATGAGGGATTTTTGTGCTGATTTTACAAAACATAGGGTTAGGATGCCTGTGGTTGACACCCTATTATGATAGCTCCTTCCTGTCCTTCTGTTCACTCTAGACTAAATTGTGAGACTTACTCATAGGGGGAGAAATTACTAACACGGGTCATCCCTTTGGTGTCAGTGGAATTACTTATGGGAGGTACTGCCCACAAAAGGTGAGTAAGGGGTTCATAGTCTGGCCTTCGGCTTTTAATGAGTCAGGCAGTGGGGCTGTACCCTCTTCTCTTGGGAGACTAATCTCATACAATCAAAATTGGAGATAGAAGAGAACTACTAGATCATCTAATCCATCCTCCTGCCAATTCAGGTTGGGCTCCTACAAGTCTTTTTTCTAGTATTTTGTCCAGCTGGATTTTAAAGATCCTAAATGATGGTCTTCCACAACTACCTGTAGGAGTCTCTTCCACAGCCAAATACCTCTTGCTGACTGATATTTCTTGAGTATCAGCAAGTTTTCCCTATCTTAGTTTAACCCCTGTATTCTGACTCTACTTATACCCCAGGTAACCCTCCCCTGTGGAAAAAAAAGACTATTGGATTTAAAAAAAAAAAAAAAACCTCAGTGAGGTTCCTTGTAACGTCTTCACTTGTTTGTTCTGCGATGTGGTGAGGTGGGTAGGAAGGGTTTACACCTCCATAGAACAAGCAGCACAGGGTTTTGCCTCAAAAAACTGGCCAGTCCCCCAGCACAAAACAGATCTCAGGGAATGTGCTGGAGGATTGGGTCAATGGTACAGAAGGTCTGGAGAAGACACCTACAATTTTCCTCTGATTTTCATTCCTTGGTATCCTTACCCTGCAATTTGAGCTCCTCCCTTTGCTTTGCCTTTGAACAGATGCGATTAAACTAGCTTTGTCTTTATGTCTTAAAGCCACTAGAAAAATCATCTGAATTCTGCCTTCTTGTCCTGCAACCTAAGCATATTGAAACCACATTTTTACAAAGCGTAAGGAAGGAAATGCCCTGATCCTGAATGGCAAGGGTCAGATGCCACGTGAATTATTAGGGGCCTTATTTTGTATTCTGATACTCCTTTTGCTTAAAGCTGGGCTCACTGGAAATTTTGTAAGAACTCTGAAACCGGCCACATCAGGCATGAGACTAGTAAGTTTGAGTCACCTGATGGATGGCATTAGGCTTTCCATGCCCTCGTGATCTCTGAACCTATTTCTCTCTTCTCCCTGAAATCAGATACATGCTATTTTGTAATGGACACATTTCACTTTCCAAGCTCTATGAAAACATTCTTATCATTGGTGAAAGGGGACCAAAGGGTTGATTTAGGAGAAGATTAAAACAACTAAAGATGTATATCTGGTTTAAAAATGCCTACGTGGGGATTGACAGCCATCTTCACAGACATAAATACTAGGAAACAAAAGGGGATGTCTAGGGCGAGCCAACAAAGCTATACCTAGGAATAGTGGCAGGATAATAAGTAAAAGTTCGGCTGAGTATCAGGGAAAAAAACTCCTAGCAGTGGGACTTCCCCAAATATCTCATGATAGAACAATGATCTCATGTTTATAATGCTATAACATTGTTCCAAAGTTATCATCATCATAAAGGATGCTGGGGATTTCCCATTGATTATAGCCCACGCGAGAACAAAAAGATTCAAGTAAAGCATCACTGATACAATCATGCAAGTATCAGGAAAGATTTTAGGATAGGAGCAACTCAGGTAAGCCTCTCAGTTCCAAGTGTAAGCAAAGAGAGAAGACTAATAGGCATGAGAAATTGCAAGATGAATGTGTAACTGCTTCCGTTTGGGCAGACAGTGGAGTTTGAACAATGAAACTATGGTATAAAAAATATGAGCCTCTATGCAATCTGCTAAATAAGTAACTCCATTAGCTATAGTATGTTCTTATTTTCTTATGGAGACCAGTCACTAGAAGAAAACAAAGACCTACATTTTGCTAGTGTGAGTTACATACAGGTGGAGGATTTGGGATTTTGGGAGAGCATTGTGACAAAACCCACTCTGTCAGGGGACCAGGTCACAGGCACTCAGGCCTAGTGGTCAGAGCCCAAATGCCAGAGTCCAGGTTTGGGACAGAGTCAGAGACAGTCAGAGACAAATGTCAAGACAGTCAGGAATCAGAGGCGAGGTTTGAAGCCAGATTATTGGGAGACAGGGAAGGCAGGAGATGGGCTGGTTCTGAGGCAGGAACAAAACAAGGCGCAGGGCAGGGGCTATGGAGGAGCAAAGCAGGAGCAGGGCTTAGAGACAGACAAGCCCACAGAGACAGAGAGTCCACAGGACCATGCATTGAGCAGCTAGCAAGCTACTGCTGCTGCTAGACTTAAAATCCAGCCTGCTAGCTCCCTCAGCCAATGAGCACGTGTGTGTACCTGGCGCGGTTCACCCCTCGCCCCGACACCTGCCCCTTTTGTGGCACGAGGAGACCCTGGCGCACATCTATCTGGAGTGCGCCAGGTTGCAGCCCCTGTTCTGGCTCCTCCAGAACCTCCTGCTGAGGTTCTGGCTGCACTTTTCCCCACACTTGTTTTTATACACATAGCCCATCCATGGCCCCACAAAGTCACGGGACCTCCTCGTCAACCTCCTCCTCGCCCTGGCCAAAGTGGCCACCTATAACACCAGGGAGAGGAGGTTGGCTGGGGGGGGTACTCTGTGACTGTGGGACCTATTTACTTTCCTCTGTCTGCTCACGCATCCATGCAGAGTTCCCCTGGGCAGCATCCACTGGCTCCCTTGACACCTTCCAGGAGCGGTGGGCACTGTCCAGGGTTCTCTGCTCGGTGTCCTGTTCCGGTTCCCTCCGTTTGACCCTTTGACCCTCACGCCCCTTCCTGTTTTTTCATTTTGAAATCAGTTGAGTCCTGGGTCCAGTGGCTCCTCCCCTTAGGCTGGGGGAGGGGCCTTTAGCAGTGGGCGGGCTTGCACCTGCCCACTCCCATGGAACTCAAATAGTAGCTCCCCCAGCCAATCAATCCGGGGTGGCGGCGGGGGGAAGGTTCATCAGGCAGCCTGGCTGACTCTTTAGGGTATCAGGAGCACTGAGCAAGCACAACTGCAGGACCTTGCTCCTGACACTCTGAAGACGGCCTGTTCAAATCAGGAAGGCTCTTTATGCAGAAGAGCTGATTTCCTAGGTTTAAAAGAGGCACATCTTGTTAGGTAAGCTGCAGGCTCAATAGGAACAGAAGAGAGAAGGGGTGTGTGACAGGGTACACTCGTCTCTTGTGAGTACCTCCTGTTGGCTGGATGCAGACCTGCCCCCTCCCTGCTCACAGTGCCAGCCGTCAGTGGTTGTCCTCATCAGGTGGGTTTTCAGTGGCTCAGCCCTTCAGCTACGTCACACAGTCAAAAACGAATGAACCCCTTCCATGGTAAAAAAGGGGCAACAAGGACTACCAGGGTGCCCTTGCTGGTATCTGCAGCCCTGCCTCTGGGCACCCTTCCCAGCCCCTTCTGGGCTAGCTTTGACTCCGTCCTGTCCCATTACAGAGCAGCACCCCAGGGCTTTCTCCCTGGAGACACTTCATCTTTACTAGTTCTGTGGTTTCCCAGTTCTCCAGCCAGGTCACGCCTTAAAATTCAGACCCCTTCCAGGATAACAAAGCCCAATGAACAGCTGGCCCTCTTTAGCAACTTCAGCCCCATCTCCAGGCCTGTTACAGAGTTACAGTCCTTGGCTTGGGCTCCAAAATAAATTTGTCCCCTTCTCATGGCCCACCCACTACTCGAGGTCCCAACCCAGGGACCCTACAAATAGCCAAGTGCTGTTCACTTTAATAGTTGCTGCTGCATTCCCCAGGCTGCTTCCCACTCTGTCTCATCATCTTCACCCATTACCTTAGGGTTATAGTCCTTGGGGTCTCTGTTCTGTCCCTGCTTGCACAGGATCTTCCTCCAGGCCACCTCACCTGGACAGTCCCTTGACCTCCTCCCTTACGGTCCTCTCCCAGCCAGGAACTGATCTGCTCAGGCCCAGCACCTCCTTTTAACCGATCCTGCTGTGCTTTGATTGGCTGATTCCCTGCAGCCTTTCTAGGCAGGCATGGAGGACCCATCTTCACTGCTCCTTTCCTGGGGCAGGATGTGGTAGGACTGTCAGATCTCCAGCAGGGGGCCTCCAAGGGCCTGGTACACCCCATCAGCAGGCCTTTTCAGGCCAACGATTGTGTGTGTACTTCCAACAGACAAAGTAAGGTTGGAGACAGAACAGTTGAAAGATAAGAAGATAATGTGCATACAAAACTGAAAGATCAAGGGGAACAAGCAAGAAGAACCAGAAGTCATTTTAAATTAAGGAGATTAGGATTTAGTGGAGCCAGTGAAAATTTGGTGAGATGGTTTTACAACTGGAATGTCAATACAGAGGGGTAGAATCTGTAAATAAGAGATAGGAGGGAAGAAGAGGTACTATTTACTTGTCAAAAGTATTTCCAAATCTGGTGAGCAAGGTGGCAGAGGAGAAATTACTTGACTGAGTGCTATGTGAAATCTCAGGTCAGTGTTTATTTTAGTTGCTAACTTATCGGCCCCTAGTAATAATAATCATGCTTACTTTATTTATATGTGATGAGGTTATTCATGCCATCTGAGCACAGCTATGGTTGGGAGAGGTGCAGAGCTGCACTAAGCTAGCATGTGGGGGGAGCATGCCCATAGATCCATCCCTTCAATGGGGTGCAGCATTTCCCCCCAGATACACTGGGCTTGCTCCAGAGGACAGGGCAGAAGGGCTGGTGGGGTCATGGCCCTTCTTGCTATCTTTGGGGGTATGTGCAGTCTCTGGAAGCAGACAGTAGGACCAGTCCCTAGCTCTCCCAAGCACAGGGTCTGCAATTGTGACAAGTGCTAGGCATGCAAAGCTGAGATGGTCTTTATGCAGCCTCCCTGACACAAGCCCAGCACCTGCACAAGGACCAGTCACAATGAGTATGTCTACACAGCAGCTGGGAGGTATAAATTCCCGGCTCGAGTACACATATCTGTGCTAGTTCAAGCAGAGCTAGCATGCTACAAATAGCAGCGTCGCTGCGATGGCCTGGGCGGCAACTCAGAGTAGCTGCACAGGTACAACCCCACCTGACACCCCCACACCCCTCAGTATGTACTGGGTCTTGTGTGGATGCTTGGTGTGGGAGGGTGCAAAATCTGGACATGTATTGAGGGTCACAAAAATTCAGTGAAGTGCGTGTGTGTAGCTGAGTGCAACCCTGGACAGCAATTTCTCATGTACTGGCTATGGAACGCCAGCTACAACATGAAGAGCCGCCTCACCCAGGGAAGACTGGTGTAAACAGAACCACCTTCCTCTGAGGACAAATTCTTCTGGCTGGCCTCAAGGAGATGCATTTTGTGCAGGAGAGCAGGGTGCGCACGCACGCACGCACGCACGCGCACACACACACACACACACACATACATTCCTCCGCCGCCCCCCAACCACTCAGCAGAGCTAAACCAATTGACAGATTTGACTATCAGATCTAATCAGACCCATCTCACGGAAGGCCTGGAAGTAGTCACAACAAAAGAACCTTTCTTAATAGTTTAGCAGGTGTGGATCACAAATTTAAAGATGCAGAGCTACCTCGGATAAGTGCAAAAAGTTAATCTACCGTATATTTCAATAATTACAAAACCAGCTACTGTATATTTCTTAAACTTCAATATTTAATTAGCCAAATATTGCATTGCAATCTTTGCAAGACAAGATTTTTTTAAAAAAAAAATTCTATTTCTTTTATTATCCACTTGTTTATAGGATTCATTCATTCTCATCAAGCCAAACCTGATATGACTGACTCTGAGCCCATGTTCAACAAAATTGCTGCTGTTTATATATCCAGGGGGACTTTTCAGAAGGGGAAAAAAACACCTTCAGTACATTAATTCCAAAGGACTCAACAATTAACAAACTAATCTCATTACATGTGCCAGGGGCCAAATCCTGGTAGATGAAACCTGAGCTAATGAATTAAAAGCCTGAAAACTATTTTGGCTGCATAAGTCTGCTTTTCATTTCAGCTAACCTTTCAATAATAATCCTGCAGGATTTTTTTTTCCATGATGCTTATACTTTCTGAGATATGTGACTCCTCTTGGACACAAGCTCCTTTGTTATTTTATTTCTTGGAAATATTTAGCAATGTCCCAATAACTTACTTGTTAAAAGTATATTTGCTTTTCCTGTCCTGAAGGTTGTAGCTGAGTTTTCCCTTCTGTGAAAAGCCTCTGGCTTTTTACTGCATTTTTACTGCAGGCAGAAAACAAGACTAGGAGAAATGTTTGCCATATGTTGACATAAGGCTTATGTCATGGGGAGGGGGAGGGTTGCCCCTCTGACATCATGACAGGAATGTCCCTATGATACTGCTAGATATGGGCAAATTGATCACAAGAAAATAAGAAGCATCCTAACTTTTGTCAGAAACTCCAAAGGAAACCAAAACCCAGGTTTATTATAAAGATTTCAAAAAAGGTCAATTAACATTCTAAAAATGTGTATTTAGGGGGCGTGTGTGTGGGGGATATATATAAAAGAAGAGCCTCCTATAGCATGGAAATGAGAAGATTCTGCTAAAGGGCTTCTCTGTAAAAGCTGAAATAACCTGGGAGGAGCTTAGATATTATGGTGATGGGTGCTATAGAAAATAAAGAGAGAGAGCGATTAATACACTACTTTTAATGGTCTCTTTCACTGTTCACTTCACCTCTCTGTGCCTCTATTTGTCCTCTTCCCCTTTGTCTCTCTTGTCTATATACATTTTAATATCTTCAGGACAGGTACTATCTCTTACTTTGTGTTTGTACAGCACCTAGCACAGAATAGCTATAATAATAATGAATAAATACTTTGCTTTGATTTTCAAATGCCAACCTCTCCCATCCAAAAAGTTTAAGATCAGGGAGAAGGGAGGGGTATTGCCTGTCTCTCTGAAACAAAAGTCTCACGCAAAGTATTAGAACCACGTTGAAATTTCTAATACAGCGCTTAAGACTTTCGTTTTAAAGACAGAGGAAACGGAAGGGGAGCAGGAATGTATATTGTAAGGAATTCCTCTGACACATAACGAGAAACCAGAAGATAAAACTGCAGGCAATGGAGCACAAGCTGATATGCTGGCGGGGCTGGCAGGAGGCGGGATGGGGAAGAAGATGTTAAAAGGACTGCGTGACCGATCGAGACTAGCAGGCTTTGGAAACCCTGAAGAAACACGTTGCTTCATTTGATATTTCCCCGCACCCCCCGCCACCACCACCTCTTTTTCCAGGCCTGCAGTAAGAAAACATTGCATCTAATAATATTTCTCAGCCGGCAAAGTTTACAAATAATCCTTTCAGTCCCTATAGGTGGACAAGCACTCCTGTTATGAACTGTTCCTATAGGCTTTCCATGGAGAAACAGTAGTTATTGTTGGCAAACCTTAGGTTTAAGTCCCTTGTGTCAGGGAGTCTATGGAGGGAGTGCTATGGACTAATGTAAAAACAAGTATAAGCCTTGGCCAGCTTGAAATAGGCAATCTTTCTCTTCAGACATACATACATACAGAGAGAGAGAGGTTTATTTCACACACTGCTATTTTGACTATTTTTTCCCTAGACTCCCCCACTGTCAGCTCCATAAAATAGTACATAAGTATGTGATACTTCAGAAATTGGACAGCCTGGTCCAGAGTGAGAAACCACTCTTTTACATTCCTTGGGAAAATGGGTTATAGATTCTATATTTAAATAAAGGTTAGAACAATAAAGCGGCAGGGTTTTTCCACAGTGACTCTCACCTTCTCAGACAGTAAATGCTGAGTAACTCCTCATCCCTCCTCACCCTCTGTCCCCCACCCCACTTCCCACACCTCAGCGAAAGGGCTCCGTGTTCCCTCTTGTTTACTGAATGTCTGGAGTGATGTCAAATAAGCCACAAGGCCGCTCTTTTAGAGAGACCATTCCACTTGTCATAGAGTAAAAAAAGGGGACAGACACGGCAGCAGTCACCCAGAATGGTCTGCGTGGGCTGGATTCTGGGGTCTGGCAGAAGTTCCACTGAATTTAGGCCAGCCTGGGGCTGTGGATGTGCTAACAGCCAGAAGCAACAGAGTGTGTGTGGTGTGTGGGGGGAAGGGGATGCTGAAATTTTTAGGCAGCTGGAGACACCGCAAGGGTTCCGAAATCTCTAGTTTCATTCATATGTGCTCTTTTAAAACAGGTAATTTGAAAATGTGGTTGTGCCACTAGGTCTTTGCTTCTTTCTTGCCCTCCAGCATGAGACTCGTGATATAAATAACAAACCTGTTAAATAACTGTGCAAGCCTGTCGAATAACTCAACTATGCACCATCCAAAAGACTGGAGCCCTGTCGATAGACTGAGATAAACGAAGGTAACAGTGGGTATATAACCTCCTGAGAGGGTAAAACGAAGAGGTGTCAGTAATGATTGGTACATGGCATGCCGGCATGCTCTCCTGACAGGGGCTGATTGGCAAAGTGATGGATCTTTGCCCATTTCATGTTATTTTTCTGAGGAACACTGACATTGACCAACTGGACCCTGACCAATTATAACCATTCATGATCCAAACCTGACTGACTGTTTTCCACATGCCTACAAATTCCATACACTTTGGAATAAACAACATACATTACAGTCAATTTCATGCTCCAAGTAAGGTGACATCCTTGCTGGGATCTTCCAACTTTAAGCCTTGCATGGAACTTACAACTGTCCAGTGATTTGGCTTGTCAGATCACTGGCATCCAGTCACTTGTACACATTAACCTCCTGACCTCCAAATGACAATCCACACCCCTGCCAAAGAATTATCTTTTTTTTTTTGTTTGCCCGAGAAGGCAAAAGTGCCTACTTACTGTTCGACGTACAGCTACAGCAGCTGGAAGCATATGGCATCGGAGATACGGAATTTAATTTCCCGATATTTACATAGATTGAAACAATTCTGATTCCAGACTTCAGAAGGTCTATTCCACCAGACCTCAAGGCAAAAGCTTTCAGTTCAGTTCATTTTCCTCCTCTTCTCTTCTTTCGGCAAATGAGCTGGGAATTACAGTTTAAAGTCTGCACGGGCTTTACGATGTTGAAAGATTCTTAGGTCCTTGATCTAAAAGGCTTACTGCATAAATGCTGCTTTTCACTTTTGGGAAATCCAAAGGACTTTTAAGAGCCCTAACTATTTTAAAAATCTCTCTTTTCAATGACCTTGACTAGATTTGAAACAGGCCATCCAAGAGTTCTGCACATGTCGGCTGTGGATAAAAGTCTCTTTGTAAAAATAAAATAGATAGTTTAAAAAAGTCGGTCACACGGAGGAGAATGAAGACAAGCATATCTAATGCTGACTGTGGAACTGCCCATTGTTGCTATACTACGGTAGAGTGTAGATTTAAACCAGGACATTCTTTGTCCTGAACCTAAGTAAGGTGGAATGTTGTAAGATACCACCAAGTCAATGGAGCTGAAGTTATGTGCTCTGCCACTTGATTGTCTTAAATTTCCCAATCAGTGGCTATCCGTGGAAAAGGCATCTCTGATTATTACAGAAACACAGTGATTAAGAGATAGTGGAGACCTTGAACTCCATTATTTACAAAAAATTCCCAGTGATGACTGGAGTTCATTCTAATATTGCAAGATCCCTTTCTCAGCAATGATTTCTAAAGAGGGGAAAGGTTGTAGGACTGTGGACAGAAAAATAAAGAACATTCAGGGAGAGCTTAATATTATAAAGGTTCCTGCAAAAGACTCATTGACTGAAGATGGGGGCATGTGCTTCCTTTTCTTGTGTCTAAGGGGGCCTCTCCTCATGGGTCTTTTATAACACCATTCCATGAGATCCTCCGCTGGTGTAAAGAGGCATGACACCACTGCCACGGAATGGACTACACCAGTTTATGTCATCTGAGGATCTCACCCATCGATCTGCAATTCACCAGGAACATTTGTACTAGCAGGGTGGTTGCCTATTAACATGCTAAAAGAAACAAAAAATTGAAGCCCCACATCCTGACAGTACAGTAAAAATCTCTCCTGTAACCACAGTTATTACTGTTCATCATTTGTATTATGGTAATCTAAGATCAGGGCCCCTTTGTGCCAGGTGCTGTACACACATGCAGTAATAGACAGATCCTATCCTGAAGAATTTGCAATTTAAATAAACAAGACAAGATTGTCTGGAAGAAAACTCCTTTCTCTCTTTGTTTGGTTACAAACTTTAAAGCATACTATTAATAAATATTCATAATTCTGCACATAGTGTTAGTACATACATTTCACGATGCTATTAACGACCAGTGTGTTACCTGCTTTCATTTGATCCCGTATGACTCTCGTTATAGATAAATATTGTGATAGTAAAGGACAAGATGATAAACAGAAGTGAGGTGATTTGCCCAAAGTTGAAGAGCGGGTCAGTGGCTGAGCTGGAAATAAACCCCAGGTATCCTGCATACCAAGCCAATGCTGTATCCACTAGACAATACTGCCTCTCACAATTTCTTCATGAGAAGAAGGGTAATATTTCAAAAATGTGTAAGTGACTTCAGAGTCTAATTCCAGTTTTCAAAAGTGATGTAAGCACTCAGACTCCTACGTACGTAAGTCACTTTTGAAAATTGGACTTTGGGCTTGTGCACATGGCAAATTACTGAGCAGCAAGCTAGGGTCTGAATCTACAGCACCTCAGCTTTCCATACAATAGTGTCCTATCTGGACACTGCTTAAGCTGCACTCAGGGACTTTCAGTGCACTGTAGCAGTATCTGCCTGTGATGTTACTGTACAGCAAGCTGGTGCGCTGTAGATTCACATCTTGGCTTGCCACACAGTCACTTGCTGTATAGACAAGCATTTAGACTCTGAGTCACTTAGGTGCTTTTGAAAATCTTACCCCAAGTGTAGTATGAGTTTGATACAATTCTCTATTGTGAAATGATGGGAGACGATATCCTGACTTTGCAAAGGGGTATGAATCTAATTGCCTGTGATGTCTTTTCCATTTCTAGCAACTATGATCTTATGATGTCGCTGTGATCCAGAGGCCCATTGATGTCAGCACTTTGTGTGAGAAACTCCTATCATGCCTGACAAACTTGCTGCTCCTAACACATTACTGTCATAGTATTTATCTATAATGAGAGTCGTACGGTATCAAAGGAAAGCAGGTAACACACTGGTTGTTAATATCATTGTGAAATATATGTACTAACACTATGTGCAGAATTATGAATATTTACTAATATTATGCTTTAAAATCTGTAATCAAACAAAAGGAGAAACAGGTTTTCTTCCAGACAACGGGGAAGGAAATTATCTCCTTGCCACTAATGTAAATAAAGCATTGTGAAATCAACACAAAGGAAGCCCCACTTGCATGTAAGTCAATACAAAAAGCCAGGTTGACAAACAGATGTGAAATCAACATGAGAAGCCAAGGCTACAGGGAGTTGTTTTGTCTCTGGCGTCAAACCAATGAGTTTTGGGGAAAAATAAGGTGAAGCAAAAAGACATTTTGTTATCCATTTCACTGTGGAACATTCTTAGTCAGCTGAGCCATGATTGCACTAGGGAAAGAGTGTATTTTTAGGAGTCTACGTTCTATTGACTGTCTGTGGGATTTAGGATCCTAAGTCAGTCAGGGGCTTTTGAAAATTGTATCCACCATCAAAGATCAGGTCCTAGTTGAAGCTCTGGTCTTAAGTTTTATTCTATCTGATGATCGTCTTGAGATAATGTCAGAGTTCAGAAGCAGGCGATGTCAAAGCTAGGCCTCAGGGAAGATTTATAGTACAGAAAGTAGATTTGGACTTGTGCTATGTTAGAGCAATTGAGATTGTTATAGAGGTGTTTAAAGTCTCTGTCCTTAACTCTTTTTTAAATTCATCTGTTCAACTTGATGTTACACTAGTGTGCTAAAGGATCTCCCTTTTATGGCTTTTCCCCCTAAACATAACTAGTGTCTGAGTTTTAGGTTCATTTCATTTTTGTTATTGTATTTAGAGAAGCTTATTAAAATTTTATTGCTATTAAATAACCTTATTTTCCTCCTTGTGATCATTTTACAGGGCACTAGACAGTTGGTCATAGATGCTGTGCTATTATAGGTACCAGGTGGTAGAATGAGGTTGGACTGAAATGGTCCTGTCAATTATCCTCTTAAATATCTGTGAGTTAGTCTATATGGCAGGGCTCACCTGAGTGCCTCTGCTGCCCTGGGAGAGATTGCATTATATCACTGCGTAAGAGGACAGAGATTAGAAAGCTTTCAGCAGAAGATTTTCACTGGTTAGATGCAAGGCTCAGGGTTAAAATAATGCTTCCAATGCAGTGCTGATGTTATTTCATTTCCCAACTCTAGAGGTGGTGGCATTTTACTGCTGGGGAAAGTGAGCCCTATATAGTTTGTAATATTTGTATTACGTTTTTAGGGTCCATCTGGATGAAACATGCTCTAGGATGTATCTAACAATCTTTAATGTATGCACCTTCACAATACCCCAGTGAGGTAGGGAAATATTATTTTCCCTCCCTCACCACACACCCTTTTTTTAAACAGACAGGGAATGGGGCACAGAGACGGAGGTCAAGATTTTCAAAAGTGACTAGTTATGTTGGCTGCTTCAGTTTTTGGTGCCTACCATGAGGCACTTCAAAAAGGCCAAATTTTCAAAAAGTGTTGAAAATCAGGCCCATTTAAAGTATCTCAAGTTGAGCCCCACCCCAGAATACAGGCTGCAAAATCACTAGTCACTTTTGAAAGTCTTGGTCTAAATTACTTGCCCAGCGGTCACCCAGGCAATCTGTGATGGGGCAAGGAATTGAACCCCCTCTCCCAAATTGTAGCCCCCCTACAACTGGACCATCCTCTCTTTCATGACTCCTAAGAAGATGCTACAGCAGCCCCAATATTTACAGTCAGTGGAATTACACCAGTATAAAAATCAGAGTAATTAAGAGTAGAATTAGATTCAAAGTATCCCCTGAAAGTTTACTGTTTACTCAAGTACAGGAACAGATATGAGACCAGATTTCTGAAAGAACTCAGCTCCTATTTGGACATCTAAATATGGACTGGATTTTCAGAAGTGCTCAGGACCTAATGGGTTGAGTTCTTTGGAAAATCTGGCCTTTTACAAAACCATTTACCTCAGTCCCTTCTTCAGCACCTAAATAAGTGGCATTGACCTCAGCGGGAGCCCTGGGTGCTAAGCACCTCTGAAAGCAAGCAGTTTATGATTCCAGCTAGCCAGCATATTGATATGAAGCAAATTCAACTTTTTATTTTAACAAATATTCATGGAAAAGGTTTGCCTAGTTCTAGTGTGAACTAGTTAAAAGTTAAATCTGAGTATTTATCTCCTGGCAGGAAAAGCCCATATAAACAAAATCCCAATTGTGTTAGTTCACTTCAGAAGTGTCTCAGCTACTCATTCCTGTATCAGTGGGAAATTTGGACGTTACATTGGATTTCTACCTCCCTTTTGATAAATGTATTAAGAATACCAATATAACAGCTTTTTATATCATAATAAATATATATGGAGGATTAAATCCTGCCTAATGCTTGCTGATTTGGAAACTGGTGTGCATGGTTTCCTCACATCCAGATTAGATTACACTCCCTCTCGGTGTGCAGCTTTGCCAGAAATTTTTATTATAAGAACTGGAACTTGGTCCAGAATGTGGCAGCAGGAATGACCTTTAGCATCCATGGTAATAAAGCTTTTCACCAATCCTGAAATCTCTACAGGGGCACCCACTTTTAGTGAGAATTAATTTGGAAATTGGCTTTTGAACCAACAAGAGATTGGATACGATATTAGTTAATGCTGGACAACTGGAAGTCTTGGACACAAACTTTTGGCCAATAGATTTTTTGCAATTATACTCCTGAGCTGTGAAACTCTCTACCACAGTGTGCTTAAGTTCGCTGTTATCCTGCCTTTTCTTTCCCATAAGTGTTTGTCTATGTTTGGAATTGTATTGCTTATGCTGTATTGTTTTCAAGACTTTGAATACTGATTGTTGTAAAGGGCTTTGAAATTGCAGCTCTGAAAGTTACTGTGTGGATACAGTGATTGACTGATTGATTGACAGTATCATTTCCTCAGTCGGCTTGGCTCATAGTTATACTTCATCCAATCAACCAACCAAAGGTACATTTCCAAAGTGCTTTTGCATTCAAGCACCCTAGGCACTCTTCAAAACTAATATAACATCCAGTGCAAGAACCAATAATGTTTTTGAAAGGTAAATCCTATGATTATCATTATATTTATTGTTCCGTCAAGGCATACGTTCCTAGTAACAAACAACTAAAATCATTTCCATTGCTTTGCTGGGAGCCAGTGAAACTCAGCAGGTACTGTATCTTCATACATCTTTGCACAATGAGGACTGGGGTCTCTGGGTGAGACCATAATACTAAACACTATATAATAATACTGGGACTGGAGAGATGGGAGATGGTAGTTAATACAGTGCAAGATTCAAACCTCAGTAAATCCTGTAGTTGGCCTGCGGAATTCTGTATCAATTGCGGACATCGAAGAGGACACGCTGCAAAATTTGCAAGTAGCTGTGGTAGTCAGGTTAGAACTGAGATTAAAATGAAGGACAGACTGAGATGTCTGAAACCGGACTAGAAAGGAGAGGTCTCTGTCTGGCTAGATTCCTGCAGTGGTTGGAAGACACCTTAATTACATGATAATATGGGTTCAAAGAAAGCTTAGAAGCCACAAAGACTCTGAGGTCACAAATATTATTTGAAGGATAAAAAGAAATCCTGCCGTTGGAAAACCTGAGACCTCTGCAACAGGAGCCAATCAATAGCAGCTCAGTTTTTGTCTCTGTTAAGTTTAAGAACATTTGAAGACATCTGAGATTGAAGCTTGTAAAGACAATTATGCAAAACATTCACCTTCTTCCTAGAACCTTCAGAGACCACACGGTAAAGCAAAGTATCACTTGCAATGCATACATATAGCCCAGGCAAAAGAGGAGACTGACTAGTGCTGCTCACTGCAAAAGAGTGAAACTCCTGTATTACAGAACCAGGCTCAGAAATGGTCTTATAATTCCCTTTCCTTCCCACGCTCCTCGTACCTGGGAATGTCATCCTTAAAAAGGGACTCTTCAACCCCAGATACAGACAACAACTCTGGAGCAAAGACTCCAAGAGAGAGAATATGCTCAGTTACTATAGTGATGTGCCTAGGACAGCCTGATGAAAAGTAAAGTTCTGTAATCACTGCGTATACAGGTGAGGGGCTCATACAATAAAGGCAGTAAACACTTGAAGGACATATGGGAAATGCTCAGATTTCCCTATTAAACAATGTCAAAGTTGTTTAAGTAGTTTGAAGGGGTGGATTCAAAGAACTGGCAGCTCTGTAAGTAAGAGCAAACCTAAGCTTTTCTTGAAAGGTATTAATAATAATTCCTAGCCCTTTTCATCTGTAGATCTCAAAACACTTTCCAAAGAAGGACAGCATCATTATCACTGTTTTTAACAGATGCTGAGATTGAGGCATAGGAAGGTGAATTGACTTGCCTAAGGTCTTTGGGCCAAGCCAAGAAGAGAACCCACATCTCCTGATTCCTACTTAAATAGTCTATCCACTAGGCCACACAAACCGTCTGAGTTAGCAGAGGGGGCTCTGAGCCTGGGATCAGCAGAGCTGGATTCTATTCCCAGTTTTTCCCTTGTCCTGCTGTGTGACCTGGGGTAAATCACTTCACTTCTCTGGGCCAGTATTTCCTTTTTCGTCCTTTGGCTGGCTTGCCCACTTAAATAGTAAATTCTTTATGGCAGAGATGGTTTCATGCTGTGTGGCTGTCCAGTGACTAGCACAGTGGAGCCTCCAATACTAGTTAATGTCATGAGGCGCGAGTGTAATACAGGACGAGGCAAAGGATTCTTTTTTTGCAACAACTTTACAATGACATCCAGACACTAACTGCAACGTAACACACAAGAAGACTGTGGGTGGGATTCTCAAAAGAGCAAAATTTCCACTGAAATTCAAGGGGATTTGGGTGCCTAACTTCTTAAGGCTCCCTTAAAAATCCTCATTTCTACAATAAAGAACTGAGTAGCCTAGAAGGGTTTCAGAGCATTTCCCCCGCCCCCACAACTACTTTTTTGAACGCAGAGTTACCCAAAGGACTAGATATAAACCACGGAGTCATAAAATGTGTCCATTCCAAGACGTCCCTCTCCCCTGTAACTAGAGGGTGAAGACACTGCAGGTTTTTATTTATTGGTGAACTCCAGCAAGAAGCAACTTTCTCTCTGCTTATCCAGGAAGATGAAATGCATGCAGCGAGCATGAATGTGTGTCTCGTGCCTTTAAAATCACGGATATGCCAATTAGTTACAACCCATGGGCTCCTCTCAAGTTTCCAGTGCATCCCCACAGTGGCACAAAGTTTGAACACAATGTTTTAACGTAAGGCCCGACGTGCAGGGCATAGATCCTGCAAGGTGCTGAGTGTCTCACTGCAGTGCTGAGCAACCTGACCTCACAGGAGGTGTTCAGCACATCGTTGGATCAGGCTAGAAGTACATCAAAGTTCACTGGTCCCATGGGAGCTTCTGAGACAAATCACAGGATCTATATGAACAGAGAACAGAGCCGTGCTCTCCCTCACTGGGTCTGCAATCATTTAGCAGATTATTTAACGTTGTGGAATGCAGCGAGGGTGGAGAGCACAGCTCACCTTTCCGTGTAATTAAAGCATGGGACAGAAATATCCGAAAGAGCTGAAAGTCCTTGACCTCAGTGAACAGAGTGAGTTTGGGGGTTCACATGAGATGCCCGAAGAACAGACCCGTGGAGGGAATGCATGTGACGTGCTTAGGTGAAATTCATCCGAATATGCCGCATAGCGAGCTGGGCTGACCTTAAAGGAAAAGCCCTCCTCCCCCACCAACCACTGAAATAGGATTAGCTGGCCTCCTAAAGGAATAAATCTGTTGCTTTCATTCCTCTCCAGCAGTGCGCACAATGAAAGTCTTGATAAATGAATGTGTTATAAACTTCCTACAAGAACCGCTGACTATACATCAAAGTTATGCACTTCAACCACCCCGGTGGCAATGGGGGATATGTCTTCGGGATGGAACATGACCCTTCACTGCCTACAGCCAGCCGGGGCTGGGAGCTCTTCCGAAGCAGAATTCTCAGCCCTTGGGGGTGATAGTGGGAGGGGGGGAGAACACCTGGCTTGGGCTGACTCTAGAGCAGCATTGATGCAAGAAGCAGGGTCCAGCCCTCCTTGAATACATGCCTTGAACCAGAGGTATTGATAGACCCAAGGTAGAGATCCTATGGGATGGTTCTGAGAGTGGGGTAACGGTCAAATCCAGGGCCCCTTCCTATCCCTGCAAAGACTGTGGGTTTAGACGATTGAGTGCCACACTCAGAAATGAGATTCCGCCCGGGCTAAGTCAATGCTCATGACGCCAGTGGCAACAGCCTATGAGTGAGGTTATTAGTATGGGGTCCTCTAATTATTCTCAGAGACCTGTACATTTGGGCGCGTGGAGGACATGCTGGTTTGTTTACTATGAAACAGGAGCTTTTGCCCACTGCCCTCTCCTTGAGAGAGGTCGAAACCCAATCCCAATTCTACTCCCAGCAAAAGGCTCTAAAAACCTTCAGTGCACGTAAATAAATGGGGAGGAGCTGTTGGTTGAGCACACTAACTAAGCCTCTGCTCCTTGGCATCCTCTGAATGAGGTCTCCTGAACGTTTGGCTCACACGGACCATCCCCAGAATGAAGAATCAGCTAAGCGGACACAGGGACGGGAAATCAAGAATCAAAACAAGGGTTAAAAATAGGCTTGAAAAATGAACGGAGCAAACATTTGGCAGGCTATTTCGCCTGTCTTTGGTGACTCTGGGACTGCAAATGTGGGTGGAGGGGGAGTTCAAGGCTTGAGAGAGCTTTTCCCAGCCAACTGGCTGAGAGGCAGAGGCAGCGAGTGCAGTTTCCTTTGGTGCTCATGACAGCGAGGGATTTACAGTGCTGGCCGGGACCAGAAAGTGTTGTGCAAGCATCTTCCGGTCAGCTCTGCCAATGCACCTCAAGCTGGAAGAGTGATGGACTGGCTCCCAAATGCTCTGGGGTCGGTGGCACTTCCAAATATTTTTTTAAGAGGATCTGAATCCTGGAGGCCCCCTGATTCCACATCATCTTCTTTCCCACAAACACCCTTGGCTGCCCAATTTTTGTGTTTCCTCGTGGGTGGAAAGATGGCCTGGCTTTCAGCCATCCTTCCCTTCTTATTTCAGAATTCTCTTTGGAAGCTTCCTCTTCCCCTTCTGGCACAAAGAGTCTGAACCAAGAGGCTATCTCCTCCTGTTAGCTCACTGATCATACCCTGGAGGGACCGGACAATCCAAGCCCACTCCCTTGAGTTGGTACAGAAGGGTCAGGTAGCCCCTTTTCTGAATCTTACTGATGATTCTCTTTCTAAAACTCTCTGCAGCCATGACTGTGAAATTCCCAACACTTCCCTAATCCTCTCCTCTACTTTTCTTTCCTTTAGGATCATCATCATTTCTATTGTTGTACCATCCAGAGGCCTTCATCAAGATCAGGATCCTGTTGTGCTAGACACTTGTCCAAAAACACAAATACATTGCCCCAGCCCCACAGAGCTTACTGTTTAAAAACCCCGACAGGGAGATGTGCTCTTTAGTCAAATTGAACCTCAAAATATATACTCTCTGCAGTTGTTATTTTAAGTGCCCAGAGATCCAGTTCAATTGCCTTTCCACTGGTCTCCCACCTCCATTTTTCCTACTGTGATCTCAGTAGAATTTTTCAATTGAAGTAAAAGACAGGACAGGCTGCATTTCAGGCCTCCTTCCCTTGGTAAAGTGGGAGAGAATCAAGAGGGGAAGATTTTCAAAGGCGCACAGGCCGATTCGGCTCCCATTTAGTCTCCCAGTGGTCCCACACCTGCCTTTTGTGTGGCTGTTTCATTACATTTTTCTTTCTCTGCTAGTTCTTCTTGGGTTCTTTCATCACTCTCTCTCCCTTTTCCTTCACTATGTTCACGCCCCTGACACCACTCTGCTCAGACTGGTTAGTTGGCCTCCTATTAATATGCCTTCCCTTTCTATTTCTCATCTCCCCCTCTCGTGCTCCTCAAATGTCCCTCAGTTCAAGGAATGACACCATTTTAGACCCAAATTCACCTACCTTCCACACAAGTGGGGGGGGAGGTCTCCTTAACTTTTACTACAGAAAATTATGTGCCTGCGAAACAGAAGAATCATGGGTCCCTCCAGGACAGAGAGACATTTATACTAGAGGAGAGTCTGCCACCCAGTGTGAAATCTTCTGCATAGATAACCTTGCATATGTTCCTCATTTTGGCCTTAGAAATTTTAGCAGGGTACTGCCTGCAGAAAAGCTCCAAGATGACAAATTCACCAAAATGGTTGCAATCTAGGCAATTTATAAGGTACTGGATCAAATGTCCTGCACTGGACTGGTGGGGTGCAGATACTGTAAATGGGAGGGAGAGAAAGAGGGAAGGGAAAAGGGCGGTCAAATGAATAAAGAAGTCTTCATCTTCCCAGAAAGGTAATACAAAGGGTATGTCTACACTGCAGTCAACCTATGCTAGCTTTAACCTAGCTAGCCCAGCTAAAAATGGCAGTGAAGTTGAAGCAGGACGGGTTTCAGCACAGGCTATACAAGTCCTCCTGGCACCCCGACTACATGACTTGCACTGCGAGTCTGGATCAGGGTCCATGCCGTCGTGTGTGTTCTCTGCTATGTTTAGCTGTGCAAGCTAGCTTGAAGCGAACACAATTGTGCCGACCCCAGCTGTAATCACACCTCTGACTGCAGCGCAGACATACCCAAAAAGCTGGTGTGAGTCACACTGGGTTAATCCAGATGATGTCATGTCCAGCTCTATTTGGAGAAGGAGGTTTCAAGTGGTACATCATGTGCCTGCCAGGATTTTCCATACAGCAGGATGTCATCGCCGTAGCTGGAGACATTGGGAATGTGCTGAAGGACACCGGAAATGGAATCCTGAATCAGTGATGCATCTGAACACACTCCAAAAGTTAGCCCCTTGGATCACCGATGACCCATGTGTTGAGAAAGTTGTCAGAGGCTGAGATTCAGGAGGAGTTAGCTTCGACTGTTGATATCCTTTGTTGGCTACAAAAATGCAGTGGCACCATTTAAGGCATGAACAAAACTATTCATTGTAACCAAAATATGGCACCCCCTCTTTGTATTCGGGAGCCCCATGTCCATCCAAGTTCTTATTTAGCCTTCCTCTTTTGAAGAGTGACTCAAGATCCAGACCACCTTTTCAAGCGCTCAACAGCCCACAGTCAGAGCCAGACTTTCAAAAGAAATCAGCCCTAGAGCAGTCAAGCAAATAGAATTTCTGTCCCGTGAGAAATTCTGATATTTCAACATTTGGTTTTGCCCCTTAATGGGATGGAGCACAGAAAAATACTGAGAATTTCAAAAAAAGTTCCCCCAAATTTTTGAATGGGAAATGCCTAAGGGAAAAACAAGACATTTCTGATCAAAACAAATGTTTCATTTATAATTTTCCCATTTCAAAAAAATCAGAGCATTTTGTCAAAAATGGACATCTTTTCCCTTTCAAAAATTTTGATTTCAATAAAATCCCATATTTTGGCAGTAAAGATTATTGTTCAATCATCTCTTCTCCTCTTCCATTTAGGCACCTAATTAAAGACCACATTTTACAAGGCACTCGGATCCTAGCAGTTCCCAGGACTTATGAACAGGATTTTGAAAAGAGCTCAGCACCCAACATACACTCAATGCACTGGGCTCTTTAGACAATCTGACTCAAAATACCAGTTCGGTGACTATCTCTTCCCCTAAGTTTTCCAGCTCTTTCACAAATTGCTTTCAATAATGGAAAAGAATTCATCTGGGAGGTTGTGTAACTGCAGGTACTGGTTCCTCCATATGCACGTGCAACCCAGTAATCTTCTATTCATCCCAGGCCTTGAAATAAGAAGGCAGAGTTCTGGACAAGTATATTGATTTGGATTCCTGTAACTATCCCTTTGAAACACAAATCAATTTTTTTTAAAAAGATCTCAGTATGTGCTGTGGTTCCTTTGCAATGTGTACTATCTGAATCCAATCCAGCATCTTGGCAGTGGAACAGCTAAGCAGACATCCTCCTGAGCCAGCATCAATGTAAAGGATCGCCAAGTATGTTTTCCCTTTGAATTTACAGTAATAATAGTTTTCAGCTTTCCCCGCTGTTGGGAGAGCTATTCTGGATCCACGGGCAGAGATATTCAAACCTGCAGGTACTGTGACAACTCCACTTTGGGTGGGAGTGTTTTTTGTAAATGGTGTTATCCAGAACATTTGCTAATGCAGCAGATTCCAGTGAATGATGCGGTGACACTCTCATTGGCATACGGCTAAGGTTAAGGCCTGTCTGCATCCTTGCTGCGGCTATGGTTGGACCCCCTGACCCGGATTCTGCTCTCACGTACACTGGTTTATGTTACCATCAAGATTCTCTGAGCTCTCCATGCTCAGCTCAAGATTAGGAGGGCTGGAGACAAAGGGGGCTTTATGCCACCTCTGAAGCACCTCTAGGTCCTGGTGCCTGTCACTGGATTGCTACCTGGCATAGATTAGTGCTCTGATCTTTCCCAGCTTCTAACAGCACCCAGGTTAGTTGTAGCAACCAGGAAGTAATGGTGGGGCAAGGGGAGCATAGCCTGGCTCATAAAATAGCAGCTAGTGACTGAATCTCCACTGTCTTGCACCTGGGGCTGGAACCCCAGGCTCCTTTACCTGGCTCTTATGGTGTTAAGCAGTTTGAAAGGCCAGCAGAGATTTTCCTGGGCGTAGCAGAATCTGCAGATGGCACAGGCCTAGAGTAGCAGCGGCTTCTTTGCCACTCTGTCATCCCCAAGTGCAGGGTTTCTGGCTGGGGGGAAGGGGAATGGCCAGGGCATCTATGTCCTGGGATGTCTGGCTGCCAGATAGTCCCTTTGGGAGCTGGCATAACGTAGATCGGCCCTTCTGCTCTGGAGCACGTGGCTTTGCAGCAAAAAGCCACCTTGGCATGTATCCCTCCCAAGCTGTGAAGGGTAGAAGAAAGGCTGGATTCCATGATCTGGCCCCTCATCTAATTTACACCTCTGTGAGCAGAGTGCAATACACTATCACCCGTGTCAAGGGAAAAATGCGGAAGTAGCTTTTTTATGCTTGCTTCGAGCAAGGCTAGAGGACAACACAAGGCAGTGGGGAATCAGACCCTGTAGGTTTTCTTTTTCCTTCTTTCTGCATATGCTCTATAGTAACTACCATCTGTTACTACTAACTAACTAACTAACTACTGCTTCCAGGGGAGTCCCATGCGGTACAGGTAAAGAATAAAATGCACAAATAATACAGACCGGACCCATTCCATTTTCCTTTTGTTTCCTTAAAAACCTTGGTTCCTTCTTCTGTCCACACTCATTTCACATTCTCTCGTAACAAGGCAGACACTGAACGAAGTCAGAAAGATTCTGCCATAATAGGGTCATGCTGCCAAAAATGATCTCAGCTTTGAAACATTTTGGGGTCCATCCATTTTCCAAGTGGCTCATGTCTTCTCAGTTAAAATGGGATGTATCGTCGCCGACACACCGTCCTCTGATTGTGGAAGAAAGCACATTTTTCCTTATGAAGCCTATACCCATATTTTTTGCATTATTGTCCCCCCAGGATTTTCAAGATTTCTTAAATGCTCCTCTCCATCTCTTTCACTGTGTCATCCAAATAACAAATACCACCATTTAACTCTGTTGAACTTGGAATATTATAGCATGACTGTTCTTTATATTACAATAAAATCTATCAGTCCTGGCTGAGATTAGGACCCCCATAGTGCTGGATGCTATACAGAAACAGTCCTTGCCCCAAACAGTGTAGGCTCAGATCCTCAAAGGTAGTTAGGCGCCTAAATATCTTTGAGCATCTGGGCCTTACAGCATAAATACACCACATAAAAGGTGGGAAAAATGAAATATTATCTTCTGGGCCCTGTGGAATTTGCCGTGGAGTTCACCCTTTGTTGCAGAACTGTGGCTCCGGAATTTCAACTTTCATTTAAAAAAAAAATGTTTCTAGCACCTGTGCTTGCAAAGACAACCTTGAAAATGTAGTAAGTTGACGCAGTCACATCTGCCTGAGTCTGCAGACAGTTTAAAATAATAGTTATGAGCTGTCCCATTCATCTCAGTCAGGACCTCAGGTCCTGTGTGATTCTGCGGCAGCAAAGCTCTCCGTTTTCCTGCTGCTTGGTGGATCCATATTTGGTTTTTGTCTCCCTGTCCTGCTGAGACCTGCCTGCTGCTCTCCTTCTTTCCCCCCTGACAGAGGAATTAACTGGATTGCAGCGCATGCACCCTGCACTGTTCCATGGAACCAGGCAGCAGAGGGAACAAGAAGCATAAGGAGTCTAGGAGATGAACAGCTGAAACTGTCTACAGACTCCCTTGTTCCCTAGCACACATGGGAAAAAGAGACCTTGACCCTGTCCAATCTGCCAACATTGTGAGAGCCAAGACCTGGGGAGGATGGGGACGCTGAGTCAGCTGGAATGCCCAGAGGAAAACCCCGCTGTCGATAATAATGTTACTGAAATATAGGTCAGAGTGCACCTTCATCTATGAGCCACAGCAACGTGTGTTTGCGGGAAAGATGGGAATGAAGGGCATTTCCTGGAGAGAAATGGAAGTAATCTTGCTGTAGAGTTTAGGGTTTGTGCCACAGAATACATGGGACGCAGATGAGTATTCCCATGCTGCAAAAGGGAAAGCGAGGCAGAGAGAAATTACATAACTTGCCCAAGGTCACACAGTAAATCAATGACAGAGCCAAACATAGAACTCCCCATCTCTCCAGCTCCAGCCTAGTGCCTTAACCACAAGACTATCCTTCCTCTCTGATGACACGTGCTGTGCTGTGATTTAACCTTTCACCCCCTAATGGTGTTTCCGAAATAGGCCTGTGCCACAAAATTCAGACTTGTGTCCAGGTCTGGATTTGAAACACCCTGAGAAGTCAAGGCTGTTTGGAGCTGGGGTATTGGTTCAGAATCCAATCTCATTCTTAGTGGTGAGGTCCCAGATCCTCAAAGGCATATAGGTACCTAACTCCCTTTGAAATCAATGGGTGTTAGGCACCTACATAATTCCGAGGCCAGGAGCCGAATCTTTTAAATTCTAATGCAAGAGCCACCTGCTGGCATGCTTGAGACAGCTCTCGTTTTGTGAACTTCACCTTTTCTGTCAGCAGTGAAATAAAGCTTGTGGCTTTGGAATTGGATAGTGAGCCATATTCAGCTGGGAATTTACAGTGACTTTATGGTTCCCGCAAATGCTTTACTATCGTCATGTATTGGAAGCCATACAATTACTACAGATCATTCACTGTGTTCAGTTGACTCTATTTTTTTTGCAGATCTTCTAAATGTTTTTCTATAGGTTGCTGGTTTCTGCAGAGAATATAACATGACTTGGACCTTAGGAAATGTTGCTGTAGCATTTTAAACCACATGCAACTTTTATATTTCACTTTTAATTTTCCTAATAGATCTATCCCAAAGGATGAAACCCATCCATGGTGTAACCCCAACGGCTTCACACTAAGGGGGAATATAACCTGATATTCACAGTGCTCCAATGCAAGCAAAGTTTGCTTGCTCAATTTCTGCCAACTAATGAAGGCCCTTTTCCTTCAGTTGCAATGCACTGTATGGTACAAAACAAATACCTTTGCAATTTACAATGACTCACAAGTACACAAATCCTGTTAACTCCACCAACTCTTTTTTTTAACAATTATATCAGATTCTCTCACTTTATACTGGGAACAAAGGTCTGCAGACATCACAAGTGCTACACTTCCTGTATCAATTTCCTACCTTTATATTAGCCTATCAGATATCTATCCATTAACCCAATATGGATTGTTAGCCTCCCACTCAGTACTTGCTATAGAATGTTCCAATAAATGGCATAACTCAGCTTGTCGTGGGAAGGTCCTGGCTTCTGCAGGCCAGCTCCTCCACTTCCAAAAATCTGGTGTGGTGCCTCATGCATCCTCTAAGCATGCATCCTTCTGCTATAGATCACAACAGGCCCTGGCAGCTTGTTCATCTTTTCTCATAGTTCCTGCTCTAGTGTGGTGTTGATGAAACGCTGCTCCAACCAATACAACATGCCCAACAAATAGAAAGAAGGTTCCATTCATTTCAGCCACATCTAGCATGCAGTGAAATGTGTCTTGCTGTACTCTCAGGATGTTTCTTCTCACCCATGGCAGACTCTGTCATTCTGTAGACAAAGAGCAAACATGCACCCTCACTCTGAATTACTCTTATTTAGGTGAAAGGAT
Organism: Emydura macquarii macquarii; assembly: GCF_026122565.2. Classification (NCBI taxonomy): domain Eukaryota; kingdom Metazoa; phylum Chordata; order Testudines; family Chelidae; genus Emydura; species Emydura macquarii. The sequence continues at coordinate 15,441,061 of NW_027130828.1, forward strand.
CAACATAAACGTGCAGGAACAAGAGAGAGAGCATGATGTGTAAGTGCGTGAGCTTTGTGTATGTGTGGAGCGAATTGCAAGCACAATGGCTGCCAGTCTCTGCAGACAGCAAGTGCTTTAGAGATGTAAAGGTGCAACACACAGAACCTGAGGTGTAACAAGTTACAATGATATATGCACAAAATAGACTTTGGATGTTACCAACAGGAGCCAGAAAATCTTTTTAGAGGTGCCTTTCTCCTCAGAGGAAGGAGCTGCAGCTGCGTGGAGACAGAGAAGATTGTGATAGACAGGGAATGGCCAGCAACTGAGAGATCCAGGAAACTGGGGATGGGGGAGAGTCAAGGCTGCTAATGTGTGTGTATGAGAGAGAGGACATTAAAGGGAGATAGGTAGAGGGAGATGTTTGGGGGGCAATGAAAGCAGTGAAAAGAAATGGTGGATGTTTAGAGGCAACAAAGGGACATAACAGAAGAAAAAGTATGTATGACATCTCCTGGTCAGACGCCCTCATTTCAGCAGTCTGACACCACATCAGTCTGTCTAAGGTACTTTATATGATCGCCATTATTGTAGAATCTGAGCACCTCCCGGTTATTAATATATTGATTGTAACAGCAGCCCTGCGAGGCAGGTTATTCTTATTATCCCCATTTTATTGATGGGAATCTGAGGCACAGAGAGACTAAGGCCCAGATCCTCAAAGATTTTTAAGTTCCTATTGGGGGTCGATGGACACCAGAAGCCTAAATATCTGAGAATCTGAGGCGAGGTGACTTGTTTAAGGTCACACAGAATATCTGGCAGAGCAGTGATTTTAATGAAGGTCTCCAGTGTCCCAGTCCACAACCTTAAACATAAAACCAATCTTTCCTCTCATGCGGGCACTGACAGGTTCAGATGTACTGTACTCCACATTACATCTGGCTCACTGTCAAGTGTATCAAGATCAGTCCACTCCAAGATACAACATAGATCTGCACTTCATCATTTGGGAGCCAGGTACAGAACTGGGTACTCGACCCATGGAAATCTCCCAATACAAACCCCAAAACCTCATGAAACGCCTGGTTTTAGGATTTGGTTACAAACTTGAAGTTCAGTCCAGATCCGCTGAAAAGCTTTTGGGCACTGATAGGATGGTCATGTAGGCAAAGCACCGAACTGCTACACCGGAAACTTTGGTTGTTCCCAGCTCTGCGATCAATTTTCCTGCTTGACCATGGGCACATCATGTAATTGCGCTGTGTCTGAGTCCCACATCTGCAAGAGGGGAGTATGATAGTCTTGTCTATTCAGCTCATAAGCTCTTCAGGAGAAGGGTTGTCTCTGATGCGCATATACAATGCTTGGAACAATGAAGCTCCAATCCCAGATAAGGGCTCAAGGTACTACAGCACTAAAATGGTGCATGTGACCCTAGACTCCAGGGCAATTTGAAACCAGGTGACATTCTGTGGTATCAGTTCAGTTTCACTTTGTTTTTGTGTGTGTGTTTGTGTGCTAATTCTAACCTGAAACCCAGAGCAAAAACCAAGGCCTGGCAACCGAGTTAACTATACCCTTTGGAAAAGGGTAGCCTACACGGACTACAACCAAAATGAGCAATTGGGGTGAATCAAAACCAATCAGACAATGTTGCATGCATGAATCAAATCCACTGAGCCTGGCCCAGCTCTGTCTGGCATTATCCTATTCACATTATACTGTCTTTATGGTAAGGGATAGCACATTCACCGAGCACAACAACAAAAGACGAAGACTGAATCTAAAAATAAAAGAGGCTGCTGACTTCTCAACTTGCCTTAAGACAGCCATTGTGAATATGCTAAGAATCATATACAGTGTGCTTTCATCAGCCAAAATCAATTATTTGAAATATTTTTCTTGTGCACTGTTATTTAGGGAGAGGGTAAAACAGCCCCTCGTCCTTGGGCTAACGAGCGTCCATACCTTCCTCCTTAGCCTCCGCTGCTTATTATTGGCAGGCATGGTTTTGGAGAGCTTCACTTCCCTGTGTATTCGGAGCCCCTTCCCCCATTTTCCACTTTGGATGGGTGTGTGGCACAGAGAGTCACACAGCAGTCAAACGCTGGCAGTTCCCTGTGGCTTTTGCAGTACACTCCTACACTTGGGATAATCTAATTACACAGAGCAAAAAACCTCACCCAACCATACATTTTTCCTTAGGATTCTGCTGCCACCAGCTACTTTTACTCCTCATTGAAATAGAGTCCCCCTCTTTTTTTCTTTCCACGTCGTTAAAAATTTATTATTTAGACTGATGATGACATCATCTGGAGAGGGACCAGGGCTGTGGTCGTTGGGGCCTCTTTCTGCATTACAGAGAGACAGTTTCTTCTCTCTCCCTTTGCAGTTCATTAATTTTTAAACAGGGCTTTGCTTTAAATATATACATCTCAATGCTTTCAGCTGATGAGTCAGAGGAGGTGTCTTTCTGTCAGGCCTCAGGCCAGCAGTCTGCGCTTCCTGCCAAAATGGGCATGCACGCTCCCTTCTGCAGCCCTTGAAGAAAACCTCCTTGAGCAACTGAGGGTCATTTGCTAGGATCATCTGGGTATCTCTCACTAAATCAACTCCCTCCCATTGCAGGGGCCTCGGTCATTGGTGCACCTTGGTTCCTTCTGTTCTACCCCTATGGCACACAACGATGTAGTCTCCTGAAGGCTGGAATACTTTGTCTAGTCCTAGTTATTGGGCCTGGTGTGGGGGTAGTTGGGTGGCATTTAGTGGCCTTTGGTCAGACTAGATGATGTGGTGGTTGTGTCTGGCCTTGAACTCTATGACTCCGTGTCTATGTAAACAGCATAAAGTTAAAAAACAAACCAAAAACAAACAAACAAAAAGCCCTGCAGTATATACATCTCTGCACCCTGAAGGATCCCAAAGTGATTTGTAGACCAATGGCCAAATCCTACACTCCTTGCTTAGAGTCGAGAACTCATTGATTTGTCTAAGTAAGGTAACCACGATTTGGTCCATACCCGAGGAAGGTGAGTCAAATTAGGCTCTGTTGCCATATTAATAAGGTTGGGAGTCTAAGGGAGTTAGGTGCCAAAGCCATTGAACTCCACTGGGATTTGGGGGCCTCCCTCTTTTAGTCCCCTTTGACAGTCCCAGTTTTAAACTTCAGTTTCTAATGATGAATGTCACTGGCAAAATGCATATCACATGGCTTGGGAAAATAATTGTACTTTTTCTCCCTGATGGCTGCCAGAGAAAAACAGACCAAGCAGTAGAGGAAATCATAAACCACATTGTGTGTTTAAGGTTATCACCCCTTGAAGTCTGTGTGCACCCCTCCTGAGAGCTGCCATTTCCCCACTAAGTATCCATTGGCACCAGTCCTCTCCCTTCTCTGTACAGATCCAAGGGAGTCATAAAACAAATGCCTATTACTATTATTTACTAGCTGTATTACAGAGTACACAATATGGACCAGGCTCCCCATTGTGCTGTGCACAGATTCCAAGTGCAGGGGCAGTAAAATTTATCCCACAGGAGAAGAAAAACAAATAACTTCCTCAGCTGTGTTTATTTCTTCATCCTTGAGCATCAGACAATACACATCATCTCAGGCACTGCTTCTTTTATCTGAATCAATATCTGCCTGCCTGCTATTGCCCTCGCAGTCAATATGTGTTGTTCTCTAGTACAAGCAGTGTGCGTGCACACGTGTGTGCGTGCACACACATGAACTGGCAGATGTGTCACTGAAATGCAGCCCCCTCTGGCGTGAAACACGCCAGTTATTTAACCCTCCACACCCGTTTAGGACAGGAAGCGAGGAAGCATGCCTTGTCCAGCTGAAGCTGTAGTGAGCGTTTGGGTAACTACAAAATGTAACTTCTGGAATTAGAATGTGGCTAGAACTTGCTAGCAGCATCTGGGCTTATCTCACAAAGCAATTCCAGCCTCTGGTGCTGCTGTACTTTAGTCCTTCTTATTCTGTGCCTGTAGCACACAACAGTCTAGTGTCCTGAGGGCTGTGATACCATCTGATCCAGGTTATTGGGCTCAATATAGCGGTAACTGGGTAGGGTTTAGAGGCCTGTGCAGGAGGTCAGTCTAGATGACGTGGTGGTCACTTCTGGCCCTACGTTCAATGAATCTAAAAGGTATTCTTTACCTCCTCTTGTGAGAAGTGCCATGGATTCTTTAATGATCAGAAGTAGCCCTGGCCTCAGTTTTAGATTTCATCCTAGCACATCATCTGCCCTCAGAACCCTGCTGGGGAACTGGTTCAGTCCTGACTCAGGACGAAGGGGGCTGCCTATTAAATCATCTCCATCTACTTCTTCCTGAAGTGCCTGGGTTGTCACTGCATTCTTTACCTCCAAGTACCAAGGAGACTCAAATCTTCTTAGTTTACGAGAGCTCACACGATCACAGCTCCCAGGAGTTTATGGATTCAGACTAGGAATAGGACTACTGTAATCGCTTGTATTTTTCTTTGTCAGAACGTGGGTGGAAGGCAGAAGCTGTTGGGTTTATGAACAGAAACCACAGTCTTGCTTATAGATCGCATGTGAGTTAGAATCTGAAGAGGTCAGATGTATAAACGCATTGTTACATTGGTTCATACTGTCTTTTTGTTGCTGTTGTACTCAATGATCCAGTAATATATTTCAACAAAATCCCATATCAGATGATGCACTATTTTCATCTTCAATTTCTTAACCCTGTTGTTTGCAGGATGTACGCTCCCCATCCCTAACCTCTAAGGCAGAGATTCCCGAGGGGTGACCTATAGGGAGCGGGACAGTCACATAGTACTGTTTCTTCTTCCTTTCTAGCAGAACAGATGGGAGAGAGACATGAGACAAAGAGCAAAAGCACACAGTGTGATTAACTATTTGATTGCACTGAAGGAGAATTAAAAATATGTTAAATGCTTTGCTAACACGATTTCTCCATTTAGTTGCCAAGGGGATGTTATGTAATTATAAGTGGGAAGGAAATGGTCCCCGTGATCCCAAATGGTAGGGTAGGTGTCCACAAGACAATCTTGCTATTAAGGTGGGTCCCATGTTATGAAAAGTATCAAGAACTCCTGCTCTATTGCAAACTACATTACAGCTCTTGCTCTCATGCTTGCTGTGAGAGCCAAGCCAAGACTCACTCACCTTTCACCTCCCAACCTTATTCTCCCACTCCCCCTTCAAATCTTCAATGACTCTTTTGTGAATCTCCCTTTCCTCTCCATAAAACCTGAGTCATCCCTGCTATTACAAAGATTGTCTTCCTCTGCCCCTAGGTATGGGCCTTCTATCTAAGGGCCTGATCCAAAGCCCATGGAAATCAATGAGAACCTTTCCATTGTCTTCCATGGGCCTTGACTCTGGCCCTAAATGAATTGCAGGAGGAAAAGCTGGAGCAAAGAGGAGGGTAAATTGCCTGAATTAAAATGAATTAAAACCCAGACATATGAACTTGGGGCATTCAGTTAACCCTTTCATTTGCTTGATTCTTCAGCTACTGTCTTAATTTATATGAGTCCTACAATTATTGTGTTAGGCTTAGTAGAAGGCACATAGCATTAGCAGCCATACATGTTTTGGAGTACGCATGTGGCTTGCAAGGCCTTCATGTCCCCAGGTACACAGGCATCTGCTACATGGACTAGATTTTCACAAGAGCGTGGGGCCAGACATTGGCCTGCTCAGCACCCAGCAGCTCCTGTTGTAACACCGACAGCCAGACTTAAAAAAAAAAAAAAGATCAGCATCCAACTGTGCAGCCAGTGAGAAAAGCTCTATGGAAAACGGGACCCACTTGTGGGATGCTGAACCCTATTGAGAATTTAAGTCTGTGTAGAACTTGCACTTGCTAATGTCATGACCTGGCCTATGATGAGGTCCCAAGCCCTGCATCGCACACCGATGGCCTCATCCTTACCCCTGCCCCAAGATCCAGACAGCGATGTGTGTGGCTAACCAAACATTTATATAAACTCCTGAACTTTTCATTTCTTTTGGACAGGGAATAAGATGGGCTGAGTCATATGATGCTTTTGTCAGGGGTCTTTGAAGATGAGGCCTTACACAGGTCAGCAAAGACGATGCTTTACGTGGGTGGGTGGATTTTTTTCCCTCTTCGTCCAGTATTCCACATTCAGTTTGAATATATGTAACCCTTCTGCCAGACAGAGTCGGCAGCAGCAAGGGCCGGGTTCTATATCTAGGGGTCCCTGTCAATGACAGCACACTAAACTGGCTCGAGCCCCCACCCAGTCACCTGGGAAATCACACACAATCCCCTGGGTGCCCTGAAGCAATACTTCCCCTCTTGCAAGCACAGAGTGAGTGTAGAAAGTAAACCTTTTAATAACAGAAGGGAAGTAACACAGCATTGGTTTGGGAAACACTGCAAACAGAATTCATGAACTCAATGAGCCCAACCCATCCCAGAGCACTGGGGCGTGTCCTTCGCCTCTCCCTTCTTGCTTTCTCCTGTACTGACCATCATAGTTGCAATGTCCACCTTTCGGTTCAGGCTCAGCCACTGAGTCCCCTCACTCAGCCTCACTGAGTCCCCACTGTCTGCTGGCACCAGCCAATCCCACCATCTACTGCTGCTGACCGATCCCACCATCTGCAGGTGCTGCCTGCTGCTGGCACCTCTCTGGTGGTTGTCAGTCTAGGTTTCCCAGTTTCTCTAGTGATTCAGCTCTTAGTGAATTTCAGCTCATGGGAAAACCTTCTGCTGACACAGAAGCAATGTCCCTGCTTTTAACAAAGATAAGACTCTGAGAGGAACCATTAATTCTACCTTTTAACAGTGGAAGTAGATCATCAATCCATGCCTATGCCTGAGAGTAGCCCTTTGCCAGGGCTAGTGCAATCTCAACAGAAAACTTCTCACACCTCCCTCCCCCTAGCAATGCTGAAACGTACGTCCGCCACCCTTTTTGGGCTCTGTTTAGGTGAGAGTGAATTTTTTATCAGAACAGGCTAAACAGAGATCAGATGCCATTTGATCATACCATTGAAGGACAGCATTTCATTACCCCTTCAGTTAACACAAAAGTGACTTGTAACACAATACCAGACACATTGACCATTTCCCATCATGCTCAACACCTAGTGTGCTTATGCAATATGCTGAGTACTTAATTGTACTCATGCAAATTCAAAGCCCATGCAAATAACATTCCCCCTTTCAGCTGCTGAGCAGGGAGAGTGCCACTCAGACACTCAGACCTTGCTTACATATACATGAATGAGGGCAGCAGCCCTCCTCTGGTTATGAAATCACTTCTCCCAAAACACTGTTGACGAGATTCAGCAGCAGGAGACTGTGGCAGGTCTTGGCCTAATACTTTTTCCAGTAATAAGTTTTTAGATATCTCCAGTAATGGATCTGAGCTCAGTTTACTGGAGCTGGGGGGTATTTTTTTTTTTTGGGGGGGGGGGATGTGGGGGGGAAGTGAGGGGTAGGGTATTTGTTTTTTCCAGAATAGCTCTATGGAAGAACAGTTCCTTTACAGGCAGTGACCTGAATTTATACAGCTGTCTCTCAGCCCGTAACTGACCATTGAATTTCATATTTATATAGTCACCCAAATGGGTAAACAAGTAAAGACTGTCATCTTAAACCAAATTGCCATTAACATTAACGTCCTTAAGAGAAGAGGAAAGAGCACAGGTACAAATGCATGGCTATGCATCGGCATAGCAGCAGGCTCCAGTGGAATATAATCCTACAGCAGCTTTGTTACCTTTGCCTTGTGCATAGGGAAAGGGCAGATGTACATGAGTATTGATCACTTTCAGTCCCTCTCTGTCTTTAAACAAAGAGCTATGTCGTTAATTCGGTTGTGCTCTCTCTCTTTACATCTGTTAGCTGAATGTGGCCATCTGTCCGGCTGACGGTAAGTTTTCAAAAACAGTTTTGGAATGTGATACATTTTGTTACCAAAACACACAATGGCATTTTGGGGACAAAACAGAAGCACTTACTCACAATAATAGTTATTTTCCTTTCCTCTTAAAGCAACACAATGAAGCAATTACAGTACACTACACTTCCATGAGGTGTTTTGACTTAGGTGATTGGTTGGGAGGTTTAGAGGGGGTTGGAGGTGTGGCGAAAGGAAAAGCAACAACTCCTACCGGATATGATTCACTAACAACAATAACTTCCCACTTAGAGGAATCTTTCTGTAATGGGATTGATGACATAGATGTCGGTATGAAAATAGCAGGGACCAAAAGGTTAGTGCTAAGATGAGAATCTCACAGTATCTGAATCTTTAGAGATTCTGAGAAAACTCCTTGCAGTTTTGGGAGGATATGCTGTATGGGAAACCCTCTAATTTAGCTGAGAAAGGAAGACTCATGCATGGATAATTATCTCTCCGGAATTAAACTGAATGGAGAAATACATGAATAAACATAGAACACTCCTTGGGTGAGTGTGTGTGTGTCTCTCTCTCTCTCTCTCTCACACACACACACACACACACACACGCACACGCACACGCACACGCACACGCACACGCACACGCACACGCACCATGCACAATCCATTACTGGAGTCATTGAATGTGGAACAAATGTATTTGACTGACGAACACCATATAAATTAGAACTGGATTAAGGAACAGGATGTAAATTAGCTCTTAGGTTAAGCAACATAACGTAAATAAGTGCTGCCCCAGGCATCAAATGATAGGAATGAATCATCAGATCTTCTTTTTATAAAAATTTTAAAGACATTGTCTTTCTGAAAGATTTTGGCAGACAGCATTGTTTGAATGTGCCTATACATTTTTATTTGTTTTAAGGTATCAGCTGGAGACAACAGCTACCCCTATACTTAGGTTATCTAACACATTCCATTATACAAGATTATTGCACTTTTTTTTTTTTTAAGCATCTTTAAGGCACCTGCTGTAGAATGGAATTGATGGACAGGCATCTAGGAAATAAAAATGATTCTCACTGTTATTTTCTTGAGTAAGCAATAGTTAATAATTTCTATATCATTCATTGTAAGACATGAGATACTGTAGCAGGCTTATAAAAATGGAAGTTTGATGAGACATAAATCTGAGGTCATGAGCATTTGCTGTTTTTAACAATTGCAGGGCACTTTTCATAATAAGTGGGTTATGCCTCGATATGGGGCCTGATTCTACACCACTAAGTTCAATGAGAACATCAGCTTGGACTTCAACAGGAAGAGGATCAAGTCCATGGCAATTACATTCCCTATGCAATTCTGAAACGGTATCACACCTCTCTGCAGGTTTGACTTACAGGTGTTGCCTGTAGCTCCCATTGCTTTCTGTAAGAGTTTCAGGGGCTTGGCACCTCTTAGAATCAGGTCTTTCTTACTGTTAACTATTGTACCACATTTCTGTACGCTGTTAAGCAGATGATGTGTTCCACTCCAGAGCTGCATTTCAGTGGCTGCAGAAATGATCACTTTGTGAGTTCATGGAATGAAAAAAGCTGAATGCACATAAAATGCTCAATGTTATTGTTTATCATTCTTGGTTGCTTTATTTTTTGGTAAAGAAAGCCACATCAGAAATGTATGCAACAAAAGTCTTATTACGTGCTCCTCCCAATGTAAATGACTTTATGAATGAATCTATCATGAGGTAGGATGAGGACTAAAATCAGTACTAGGATCAAAAAGTTGTGGAGGAAAACTTCACATAAAACAGGGAACGTGAAGTAAAGAACAATTTGCAGAAGGCAGGCAAGAGCCCATGTAAGGTTTATATTATATATCTATAAAATAACATAAGGAGAAATTAAGTGATTCATCAGCCTTGACTGGACTAAGTTCTTTGGGGGCAGAGACCCTTCTGTTCTTTATTTGTACAGTACTTCGCACAATGGCATACCAGGAATCCTAAGGCTACCACACTACAAATCAACAATCATTTCATCCTTAGATTTTTTTTTCTGTACAATACCCTGCACTGATACAATTCTTGTGCAATAGCATGCACTGACACAATAGCACTGAACACTAGCACGGGTGCTGTGTGACACAACAAAACATTTCCAGGCTGCTGTAAAAATTGCTGTGAGGTTCTTGTTTCCCTGGAATTTTTGACTCCTTGATCTAAATTCAGAAGTAATGTTGATGTCAGTGTAAATTACATGGCAGTAAATCTGTGTAAATTAGTGTGAACTGGTGTAACTTAAAGGCCAAGGGACCAAAAAGGGCTGGTTTGTAGTGGAAAAAACCAACTGACAAGGGGATATAAACAGATGTAGATAAAATAGGGAGGGTCATATTTATCTTACCTCCTTGCATACTCTGGTGATTGCTTTTACTACTACAAACCATTCCTTCCTCAGCTTCGTTAGGGCCTTCTTTTTTGGATTTATATTCATTACCTTCCTCCTTTGGCCTTTTCCTTCTTTTTGTGCCTCATTTGTTTTTATGTGCTTCGGATTTGTACAGGATTATTTTTATTATGTTTCTACTGCATATCACTTTGTTGTCATTAATAATAATACCATCAAGCTTTTATATAATGTTTTTATCCATATTCCTCAAAGCCCTTTACAAAGGAAGGCAGTATTGTGATCCCCCTGTACAGATGAGAAAGCTAAAGCACAGAAAGGTAAAATGATTTACCCAAGGTAACCCCCCAGAACTGGGACTAGAGGCCACATCTCCTGAATCCCACTCTAGCGTTTTAGCTACTAAGCCGCACAGGAACCTGAATTGCTTTTAATGGCATGAGATATGGATGATAAAGAAGATTTGTTAATGATCATTGTTTAGTAGTAGTGCTTGTAAAAATAAATACATAAATAAAAAGGAGGGAAGTTCACAACATTTTTCCAACCCTCCTTCCTTTTTTTTAATTTCAAAATTCAAAACTTCTTTGGATTCTCTAAATTATTTTATCGGCTCTATTATTGCTAGACAAGAGTGTGTGTGGATGGGTGGATGGGAGAGGGGAACATTAAAAAAATAGCAAAATGTTTCCTGGGGTTGGTTTTTCTTTGTTTTAATTTCAGCATTTTGAATTTTGAAATATCCGTGAAACTTTGAAATTGAAAACATTTCCCCCAGCTACAATGAATACTGGCACTAGTCAACCTCAGCCTTGAGCCCCATCCCTGCCTTTTGCAGATCTTCCCTTCCAACGCCAGAACTAGAACATTTGAAAGATTCCCACTCAGACAAACCCCATTGTTGTTGCAAGTTGTGCCACAGGATTCTTAATGACCACACAGAACAAGAACTACTAACACGAACTGGAACAATTCTCATTACTGACTCACCACTACCTCATTCTTCATTTCAATAGCAAATATTTGGGTTTTGCCCCTAGAAACGTGTGCAAATAAAGCTATCTGTTAAGTGTGTCTACTTTGTTTTGTCTACTTCTTTTTCCCACCAAAGAGAAAGACATTTTAGGAAAAGTTGTTATAGGATGGTCAAGGAGAATCACATTTAATTTGCTAAAAAAGTCAATGATAAATCGTATCATTGTTAATCATTTGTAAAGCACTGTAAATCTCCATGGCAGTAATTATGATGCTCTGTATATACAATTTTGGCACTCTGCATATACAAGCACTTGGACTTGAACTCCTCCTACATCATTAGGAAATTAGAGGTCATAACATCAAGTACTTGGAAAGTAATTTCCACTAGATTTTTGGTAAAGCCTTGTCTACATCGGAACATCCAGGAAAATTAATCCTGATTAACCAAAGGTGTGAATTTGAAGTAGATTAGTTAAGCCATATTAAACAACTGGGTGAACATTATTCAGAATTAAAATGGCCTTAATTCAATTTAGTTTAATTCACTTCCAAACTGAATTGAACTAAACCAAATTAAAGCAGTTTTAATTCTGAATAACAATGTCCACACAGGGATTTAATGTGGTTTAACTAATGCACTTCAAATTCATGCTTGTATCTAATTCTGATTAATTTTCCTGCATGTCCAGTGTAGACAAACCCCAAATTCTCAGATTTGCCCTCATTGTCAGAAGACATTAATGACCTCTCTACAGACAAACAAGCTTATTTTAAGGCAGTGATTATCAACCTTTTGTGTACTGTGGCTCCATTTTGCAACTGAAAAAAAAAGTTCCAGGACCCCACTCCACGAGCCACAAGGAACAGGAGAATGATTATTGCTTCCCAGGAGCTAGCAAATCCCAGGGTGAAGACCCAGTATGTTAATAGAATAAGGTTATTAAGTTTCAAAGATAGACTCAATGAGCAGTAGTTATTCATTTCTAAGAGCGTATTCTGCATTGAAGACTAGCATGGGATTAAGGGATGCAAAGGCCTCTGCAAAGGGGTGAATTTCATCCCTGGAGATCTCTGCTCATTTCCCCCACCCCTAATTTGGGAGCTCAGTGTTTCAGTGTCCTGTGTGTGATTACAGGTAGGACACATCCACTGAGCACAGCCTGCTAATAAAACAGGGAAGGGCAGCTACCAATCTCCCCTTGTAGGGAATCAACAGCCTTGTTACTGGCATTAGTTCAAAGGTCTCTGATGTTCTGCCTTCGCTGGCAGTAGATTCCTCTTCCAGTAATGAGCAAAGAAGACACCAAGCTACACATCGATAATGTTCAAGAATAAGGTCAATTCTCCTCTGTTTAGCCAAATGAGGGGTTTCTGGGTTATAAACTGCAGGTTTCTGATGGAAGGCACTAGCCATAATACATACAACAACTGAGTTCAGTTGAAACAAGGCTAATCCACCTTTCCTACTGCCTCTGACCTTCATCTCAGCTCGCTGAGTTGCTCCCTGCATGGGTACAAAGTACTTCTGGTTTGAATTGTGTTCACAGTTGCATGCAGGATGCAAATATGCAGCAAAATCCAGCTACCATGTGGGAGCCTCTGCTCTTTGTTAAGCGTCTGTGGTGCAAGATGCAACATCATTATGGGCATGCTGCTAGACTAGTCTATTCTGGTTAAGCAGAGAGGATGAGGGGGGAGCAGGGCTTTGCCCTGAAATTATTCTGTTATCAAAAAAATAAAAAATGTTTGTTTTCTTTTATTTACTATCTAACAATTGAGTCCAATAGTCCTGGAATTCCTAACCATAGAATGATGGCTTTATGAGGACATCAAAGGCAGTGAGCCTGTCTGAACCCTCATAGACACTAGCACACTTCTCCTAGGAGTGGCGAGTGGCTGCAGTCGGTGTCCACTGGGAGCTTCCCAAACGAGAACCCTTCCTGAATTATGAGCAGGCCCACACACACACACTCAACTTCACAGTCAATTGCTTTATAGGAGTGGAGTCTTCGCTGTCTGCACCAAGGCAATATATCTCTTTAAGGCCTGCCAGCGACTCCACAGAGAGATAAACAAAGCCTTTAAATCAAAAGGAGATGGAGCAGAGGAAAATATTTGGCACCCCCAGTGCACAGAGCTATTTGCTTTTTAACCCATTGTGACAGAGGATGGCACCGAGCGCCTCCAAGCATCCTGCTACCAAGGAAGAAACTGGCAACATGACAAAGGAAACCAAATGGACTCCTCCAAACTGGACCACACGTGGGAAACAAGAAGTGACATGTCTGTGGAAGGGATTGCATTAATCTGAGGCCATATGCTATAGTCGATAGGGCACTGGACAGTGTGCTAGGACACCTGGTTACTAATCCTGGTGTGTGACCTTGGGCAATTCACTTTGCCTCTGTTTCTTCTCCCATCCTTTGTCTTGCCTATTACACTGTAAGGCCCAGATCCTCAAAGGTACTTTGGCTTCTGACACCCATTAAAATCAGTAGAAGTTAAGAACCTAAATACCTTCAAGGATCTGGGCATAAGCTCTTTTGGGGAAGGGACTGTCTTTTATAATTTGTGTACGACACCTAAGACAACGAGGCCCTGGTATTTGTTGGGTTTTCAAGGAGTCACGGTGATACAATGAATAATAAAAGAAGAACAATATAGTGCTTCTTTCAGAGTGTGGCATCTTTCACACAGGTGAGGGCAAGTAATGACTCAGCTCTATGTACGACTAAACTGAATTGCTTTGAAATGGAGTTGAGTCAGGAAGGTGGGGCCCTCAATGGAATAGCATTATCCTGACTGGAGAAATGCCAGGATAAATCAAAGGCATCATTCTTAAAGTGACCAAACCCCCTCATGTATAAGAAGTCCACATCTCTCCTCATTGGATTGTTGAGCCACATTTTATATATTTGGTACTGGGAGAAAGGCCAGATCCATCACATGACACCATTATCTTCCAGGAATTTTGAGAACTGCTGCACCTTTTCAACATCCAGTCATAAGTGTATATTACAGCCTAGGTCCTCTCCATCTCTTCTTCCTCCTTGAAATCCACTCCCAGTTATAAGGAGAGCATATCTGGTCAGGTCATTCCAGAAGTACCAAGACAAAGTGCTACTGGAGGAAGGATTGAAAAAGAAATCTAGTTTGGTCTGATGAGCTTCATAGGACAATGTCATCAAATTTCTAAGTAAAAAGAGTTTAACAAGAGTTTGAAGTCTACTGGGGCATAATCACAAACATAAAGCTAGATCAACTTGTTTTTATATAGGAAAATTGTTTCAAACACATATACTTAAGTTTTGCCTACCAAAGTATTCATGCACATGCACCGATAGCTAACTGTACGTGCAAAGCCACACATTAGCACATGCAAAATGGGAAATGATGCAAACGTGCAAATCAGTATTCTGTGTGCGCAGTTTCCTGTTTGTGCCCAAGATTGCATATTTTGCTCTTTTTTTGAAAAGTTGGCTCTTAAAAAACAATTGTAATAAAAGAGCAAATGAATTCCATTGAAAATCTGCCACTGTTCTGTCTTTTTTTTTAAAAAAAATATCATAGATGGTCTCTAACAAATAGTTTAGACTGAGATCTCCTCGAACAATCCAATGTTTAGGCTAATTTGGGTACAGTGTTTCAATTCGGATCATTGATCAGGCAGATTTGCAAAATTCAGGTTGAGGTTTCAAATTCCTCCCAAATGTCCTGGGTATTCAGAGCCAGGATTCGGAGTCATCTATAGTTTATACCTTGGGCCTGATCCTTCACTCACATCAAATTTACAGCAGCTGAACGTCACTGACTTCAGTGGAATTACTCCTGGTTTACAGTGGAGTAAAGTGAGAGGAAAATCTGACCCCTGAATTCCAAATGGTGTTCAGTGACATAGACCCTCCCTTCTGGCTGTAACTGTGATTCTAGCCAGAATCCCAGCACAAAAAGCTGCTTCTCAAGTCTTTCTGTTCACCGTCAGAATGCTATTCACCCATGAGTAAGAGTGCACGAGAGGAAGACAGGGAACTGCATACTCTGCCGATTCTTTAAATTATTATTTTTAGCTTTTTTTTTTTTCCCCTGTGATCACAGCTGAACTTTCTACTGGTCCACAGGGAACAGAGAGCAATAACTTTAAATGGCCTAGTAGATACATCAGTGGCCTCTAGCCAGCAGTAATTTCCAACCTTGCTATGCTCTAAGAAGGGGCCGGGGAGGTGGGGGGGGAGGGAGGGGAAAAGTGTGTGTGTGTTGGGGGGGGGGAGGGGGGCGAATAGAAACCAGAAAAAGCAGAAATATCCCTTAATGTTAGTGAGAATTGGAAAGCCCTGTTCGTGGTTTCAGTGACAGGTTTAAATTTCTATTTAAGGGGGGAAGAAAAAAGGAATTTGGAATATCTGTTTCAAATGAGAATAAATATTTTTCCTCAGACACTGAATATTCTTGTGATATTCAGGCTTCTGCCATATTGCAGGCAGGGGGCAATTTCACAGACCAAATAAATCAGCGCTCTCTCTCCACTGGAGTACAACAAACATTTGTAAAGACATTCTTTAAAATGGCATAAATTCACCTAATTTGGGACCCCATAAACACACATTTGAATGTGTTTTTCTTATGTTTCCCTGGCAAGTAGTGCCCAACGTCCATCTCCGAATCTGCTAAGACATTTCACATGACATAAGTCAAAGGAGAGCACTTTGAAAAGTAATGTTTTTATGGCACCTGTCTTCCCAAAGCTCTTCAAAGTCCCCAAATCACTGCACTCACCAACCAGGAGGTAAAAATGCAGCTGCCTCTGGGCCACAGTGCAGTACGTGATGTAAAGTGCACAGCAATGCTACTCTATACAACAGTACAGGTCAGGAACTGGCAGAAGAATGCCCAGATGGAAATGAAATTTCAGGAGGAATTCAGGGAAGAAGACTGTAATTACCTACATTGAGATGTGGCCAAGAGACTGTGGATACTCTTTCAAAGAGGGCTATGTGATCTTTAAAGATTACAAATGACCGGGGTCTAGATCCTGTGCCCGCCCATTCATCTATGTGATTAACTTTAAAATGACGAGTGCTCTTAAAGTTAACATTATTCTGGAGCAGTGATGGAGTACAGACCCAGCACTCTAAAGGCCAATTCCTAAGCTCATTGAGAATGGCAGGTGGTCAGGATTTGGCCCAAGGAATTTACTGTGAAAACGGGCCTACAAGGCCAACACATCTGAGGAAATGCAAAGCATAAAGAATGAGGACACATTATATGATGTCATGAAACGGACATGGACAGGAGATTTTGGGTGCAAGCACTTTGCATTTGGCTTCTTTCTGCCATGGTGCTTTGGCTTTTCAAACACGTAAAAAGACACATTCCTACAAATTATGATTTTTCATTTTCAGGTTACATGACTTCCATCTATTTTGAAAAGGCTTTCAGGCTGCACCGAGGCTCTCCTTTCTAACTGTATCAACAATGGATCCTCAATGCGCCTGGGTGATTTCATTCCTTAGGATGCTAAGAGCTGAATGGAATTTCCTTAATCCGGGCCACAAGATCAAAATTTAGTTTTAAATCAAATAACATAAATGGACCAAAATTTCAAAGCTAGGCGCATGATATGACAACTGAAGGTAATGGAACGGATGCCATTGACCTCAATGTTGACTTCAGTGAGCACTGGATAAGCTCCTAAAGCCCCAATCTTGCAGAGCACTTAAGTAGGTGCTTAGCATGAAGTAAATGAGTAGTTCTGCTGAAGTCAACTTCTGGGATTAATGGGACAGCTAATGGGACTACTCGTGCTTAAAAGTTAAACACACGTTAAAGTGCCTTCTGGATTAGGGCCAAAGTGCTCCCATAAAACTTAGCAGAAGCCTCTTTGCACATGTGGTTACCCAATTGCCACCAGCAAAATGACCAATTTTCATGTAAAAAAAGCAGTATTTATATTTTGTGGATGCAGCTTAAAGACCACAATTTGAAAATCTGATCCTCGTATCCTCAGCTGTGCATATACATCCACACACTTCAAAGGCAGGTGCACCTGTCTCTGAGGCCAGAGACCTGCCCACTGGACTAAACTCAGCTTCCGCTTGCACCAATGTAAATCAGGAATAGCTCCAATTACCTTCATAAGTACCTGGATGTAACTGAAAGCAGAATCTGGCCTGGTGTGTCTAAATAACCAAACACTTTGTTCTAAACTCAGTTGTCATTTCCCAGCATTTTTATGCCTCCCGCAGGCACTTATAAAAATTAAGGCAGTTTGGTAAATAAACAGAAGTGAAGTGAGGAGGGACAGGACTGAGGTTCCGTTGGAAGGAGGTAATGAACTAGCTGAACTAGGTTTTGATTTAAAAAAAAAAAGGATGCATCTATTGTGCCTTTTGAGACAGAATGGGGTAAGGCCCATCTCATTTCATCATTCAGATTTTGTACTATGCCTACCACCATGGGATCTGGGGTCTTGACAAGGGACCCTAGCCACTAACCCAATACAATAAAAATAATGAATAGAGAAGGATGGCTTTGTGGTTAAATCTCACGCCTGGGTATCAAGCTATCAGTGGTCTAATCCCAGTTCTGCCATGGGCCTCTGGGCAAATCACTTAACTTCTTTGTGACTCAATTTCCTCAACTGTGAAATGGGAGCTAAATATTACTGCTCTACCTTACAAGAGGGTTTTCAAGGCTACATTTGCTAAAGTGTCTTGGGTTCTTTGAATGAAAGAGCCTGCCATGAAAGCATCATTATTAACCAATCACTTTGCTAATAATGAAGATGTCTGTCCCACCGGATCTTCAGCAGAAAGCTATTTCATAAAAATGGCTACTAAGTGTGGGGTTCGTATAGAAAGCAGCAGGCTAGAGTGAGGATCTCCTGGTTTTGTTTGTTTTTTACCTCCAAAATGGATGTCAGCTGCTGCCCTTTCATAAATGCAGAAAAGCAGGAGTGAATGAGAAGGCGAAGATTTGCAAGGGTATGTATTTGTAAGTCTGGTTCAATGGAGCCCTGCCCACTGGAGGAACACTCCTGGCCAGGGAGCTGCCTGCTTGATTTGCTTAAAAGAGCCCATGTGGGCTTGTGTTTTGCCAAGCTGATCAGAGTTTTGGGGGCAAAATAGCAATTGTTTCATTTACTTCTTGTCTCTTCCCCGCCCTCCCTTTTCCAACAAGTCGAGTTGCAGCCACATTCCATTTCCCCCCACTATAATTGTTTCATTTGATTTTTTTGTGTGGGGGGGTGAGTGGGAGGGGGTGGTTGTGTGTGGGTTTTTTTTTTTGTTTGTTTTGTTTTTTTTAATGAAGTCTGAAATATGCTGTGAATTAAGAGAAAAGCTCCATGTCACTTGGGATTGGACGGCTGCTAAACTGCTCCTTTTGTGCGCGCGCTTAACTTTCTGGCCAAAAAATGACTCTAGGGACTCTCCTTAATGGTGGGGGTCCCAAAAAGGGTCTGCTCTGCCTGACTGCCTGCCCTCTGCAGAGATTTGGGGAGAGGCGAGGAGAGCTTTCCTCCACCCCCACTAACACCACCCTCCTTCTAAAGCACATCTGTCCAAACTTGCTTATTGCTGGCCCTTTCCTTCTCCATATGCTACAGACATTTTTGGCCTGGCTGAATCCTTAGTGCATTAAGCAGGAGGCCCCTAGTTCTAAAGTTCTTCCCCATTTATAATATGTAGCCCAGAAGAAGCGGGGGGGAGGTCCCACAGATCAGCAAAAAATAAAGGCCAGCTTGTTTATTCTTATCTCAGAAAGAGGGATATTAACAGAGGGAAAAATAACATGCTGCTTTGGCTTTTAACTTTTTCTGTTCCGCGGATAATCCACGAAGATGGGATTTTTCAAAGACTTGCTGATTGTAAACATGGAGATCTATCGATACGGTTCCTGTCTCTACTTAGGATAGTTCATTGTGGGCTGCAGGCAGCTGTGTTAGTAAAACAACAACAAAAACAAAACCAGTTTTAAGGCTGGAATTTGGGAAATGATCAGCACAGCTGGAAATTGTCTGCTCTAGATCATGCTGGTTTAGCCCTAGTGAGGGTTGATGTGCTGGGACAGTAAGCCACACTGTATAAAATCTCCCTGAGACCGAAGTTAGGCTACCTGCTTCTACATTTGACTACTACTGTACAGCTGGGGCATGCGAAATGGGAAGCTGAGCATCGAAATGGGGCAATCAGAACCCTTTCGTAGGTGCCCCATTTTTGAAAACTGGGCCATCTGTGTTTATCCCATTGCTTATCAATAAGCTGAATACAAAACCCCAGAGTGGTTTGGAAAAAGGTAGCATGTGTAGTGGTTAGAGCAGGAGACCCAGGTGTCTTGGGGTCTATTCTTATCTGCCCATTAGCCCACTATGTGACCTCTGGGAAATTAGTTAGGCTATGTCCACACTTCAAGTTGGAGGTGTGCTTTCCGGCTCAAGGAGACATTGCATGCTGAAAATAGAATAAAACCTCAGAAGCACAAGTGATGGCAGGAACTAGCCTCCCCACATATGTAGCTACCATCCTGGACCCTCTGACTCACATCTTTCCAGTGTCCACTGATTTTTGGTGTCTCAAGTCGGACACCCAAAAATTGAGGTACCAGAATGGCGTGCACGCTTTTGAATATCTAGACCGTAACTTGCTGTTGCCCCATCCTTAAAACAGAGTTAATAATACTTCCCTTTCAAAAGTGCTTTGAGATTCTCAGAAGAAAGTTTCTATTACAGTGCCACGTCCCTGTATAACAACATGGGGCCAGACTGTGAACCCCCTATTCACACTGAATAGGACCTTACTCCATGAATAGTCCCATTGAAGTCTGTAGGGTCCCGTAGCGTTGGAACATTATGTAGCCTGAGGAAGGGGCTCATTCTGGCCCTGGAGTTTATGTTTAGATCAGGTAGGGATCCCAGAATGTCAATCATCCTCCCAAGTGACACAAAGCTTTTGGAGAAACAAGGAAGCGGTGTTTCAGACCAGCAAGCTCCTGGGATTTCAAGCACTTCTTCTTTCAGGTATTTAGCCACTTCAGGCATGTCTTGTCACCATCATCAGCAATCCCTCGATTCGAGGATGATGTCTACCAGGGATTTACACCTGGGACCTGAAATGAGTCAGAAGTCCAATTCTGGAACCACAGATCTGTCCGCAATAGGTACAGACATTTCCTAGCAGGTCAGCTGCCTGCTGGAAGAAAGTTTTCTTTTTCCTTCCTCCTCTAGGGTACGTCTATGCTGCAGTTAGACGCCCGCAGCAATGCATTACGGGTCTTCATCATGCCAAGTTCATAGCAGCCTGATTTGACATAGCCAAGATATAGGACAGCTGTGACTGTTTCCTACTACATGGCAAGGTATCATAGAAGCAGGAGATGGAAACACCTGTTATCAGCAGATAAGAAGGATGCTTTATTGGACAAGGTACTGGCCTGGGACTTACAATCCCAGGCTTCAGTTTCTAGGTTAGCCACAGGCTTCCTGTGCAACTTTGCCCAAATCACTTTATCTACCCTGTGCCTCAGTTCCCCATCTGTAAAAGGGACTCATACTTCCCTATCTTTCAGGAGTATAGCAAGGATAAAATCATCGAGTGATTATGAGGGGCTCAGATACCTATGTGGCCCTCATCTCTGCAGGATCTATGCAGATTGATTGCCCACAGCCAACCTACCCACCAATACCTGATTGTTCTCTATTATACAGTTTTTAATACTTAGTTCAGTTTAGTTTTAATGCAGTGACATAGAATTAGAGCTGTGTATCAGGTACTGCAGAAATACAAACATGCCCAAATGTCTCAGCATTTGTTGTTTGCATTCATGTTTTTCAGGATTTTGACTCGGGGACTGATTTATGGTCATAAAATAATGTAAGAGCCAGTCTTTTCACAGGATCTCTGCCACCTAGAAACTCAAATACCATAGGAAAATGAGTTGCATAATTCTTGGCTCTAGAAAAAGCCCAGAGACCATTAAAAACTGAGCAAAACAACTGTCCACTTACAAATTAGCAGAAGCATAAACACAAATGCTAGACCCAGTACACCCCCTCTATAAATGATCGACAAGTCAACGCCATACATGTGCGCATGTATGCACGCACACCAAAAAACACTGAGAAAAGCAAGTTCAGACCCTAGCACATTCAGTATCTATTTTTACATATAGCTATCCAAGCAGTCTCAAAGTATTTTATTCCTCAAAGGTGCCAAAAAAGTGCACAGTACACTTTGAAAGCAAAATGCCTGCAATTGTTCAAAGTTAAATAGCGTTTTTTTTGTTTGTTTTTTCAGTGTAGCCCTTGGCAAGAAACCATTGGACACCCTGGAAGTTTTATGGGTTTTGATGAGCTCTTAATCTGAAATGATTTGAAACAATGATTTCCAAAAGTTGCATCTTGATTGACATGGGAGGTAAGTTTCTGCCTGATTTGCAGTGTGAAACAGAGATGCCATCAAATGTAGACAAACCTGCTTTAGAACAGAATGTCAAAGTGGACTGGAAGTCACAGCTGATTCTGATAAAACACTAACTAACTAGACTTTCTCCCCAAATTCAGACCTAAATAGATTTTGAGCATAGCAAGTGGTATGTGGGTAAGAAGGAGGTTGAAGGAGTAAAGGAAGGATGCGACTGGGCTGCGAAGAGGCAAGGAAAAATCTGAGACAGGGATGGAGAGAGGACTAAGTTCTCTGTTGGTTTAAATGGATGCAGCTCAACTGAAGACAATGGAGACTCTCTGCTGGTGTAAATGGTTATAAACGGATAAGGGGCATCCATTTGCACCAGCAGAGTTTTCAAGCCCTTAAGTGTTGTTGCTTATATGGAACATCCTCTCCTCTTTATCAGCTGTTAGGCCCCAGAAATGCAAAGTAAACCACAAGGATGGACCACCAGCACTCCAGTGAAGTCAAGGGGACTCTGAGTGCCCAAGGGATTTACCAGAGCTGTTGCCTTTGCAGAATAGGGGCCTTTTTCGATTTCCAGATTAGAAACTCTTTCATCCCTCTTAATTCTTCTTTTGAGTTTGGGAGGGGGGTGGTTACTGCGTTTGTTTAGCTCTGTGAAGTATTTCAGGACACAGCAGCGAATGTGGAAGAAAATATGCAGAGCTGAACTGAATACAGTGTGGTGAATGAACCAACTGTGAGAATTACATTTGAAAACTAAAAACAATTTCTTGCCTTTCATCCTGATTTCATTTCACTAAAGAG
Organism: Emydura macquarii macquarii; assembly: GCF_026122565.2. NCBI lineage: Eukaryota > Metazoa > Chordata > Testudines > Chelidae > Emydura > Emydura macquarii. The sequence goes on from NW_027130828.1 coordinate 15,463,541, forward strand.
CAAACGTTCAGTGCATTGCTTGCAAGTATGATTTTTTTAAGTGAAAAATTAGCCCAGGGGCAATATTGTTAGTTAAAGATGGTCCTGTTTCAGAGCAAAACCCTCACCATTTCTGGTCACAAACTCAACATTTTTGACAACTTAAACTTCACAATGCCTTTCGATTAAGGTCCTTGCCCCTCACCCATGAAATAAGCAAAATGGGGAAATGTCACATATTTCAAGGTTTAAAAATCATCATTGGGTGAAAATGCTATGAAAATCAATATTCTAGGGCCCAGAACAAAAGGTATGAATATTTCTGCTTGAAATATCATGAACAAAGTTTTGCTAATTTCACATTACTTAAAATCTTTTGAAGAAAGTCACTGATCCCTAGTATCTTCATGTTCCCTCTGTATTTTATGAACTCCTTTATTTTTCCTATGAGTCATTTATACCACCCTGTTGAGTATGGATGACAATATCTTCCCCATACATAGAAAGTGAGATGCTACGGAAAAGACTTCAGATCGGCATCCAAAAACTTGTGTGCATCAAAAATATTCCAGAAGGAGGGTGTAGTCTGTTCACACATGGACAGCAGCCGCACCTTTCCGGAATGCTTTGTTTCTGCTTTATGATGCTATCACATGCCAAAACGGCTGGATGAGGTTCTCGAAGATCCTATGATTGTGAACACCCTAATGTGAAGCAAGCTGGGAAGATCGCATGACAAAAGCAGACCCACTCAGAACTATCTTTATTTGTGCATCTCTGTGTCCCGAAGCGTTTGATTTTAACCTCTTACGTTAGAAATCTGAAGATAAGTATCAGCAGCTGGACACTGAGTAAATCTTAATCACAGACTCTGTGTAAATACTGAGGTTTCAAAAGAATGAACTTATGTCAAACAGCTTTGTACACAGGATGGGAGTGGGGGGGGGGGCGAGGAGTGGTGCATTTGCTTGAGAAATTCAAACCTCTCGGCATGCTCGTGGACATGTCTAAACATGCCTGAACTTGCCTGACGTTAAAGCCAAACAGACATTTCTGCCACTTTTTACTTAAGGCAAGAAACGGCCACGCTGTTTAAATTGAGTGATGATATCAGAGGAAATGAAGGATTAGGGAGTAAAAGAGAGAGAGAGTCTTAAAAGGCTGAAACCTGCTCGCTCTAGAGTGCTGTAGCTCAGCTGGCTTTCACAGATCAAATAACTTGCCTTTAACTTATGCATGAGCTGGACCCTTCCGCAAAGGTGAATGAGGAATTGAGTCCCCATGTTCAATTCATGGACTGAACAGGAGATCAATTTGATTAATGCACGTGGACGAATATGTGAGGGGAGGAGAGGGGAAACAGACGAGAAAGTGCACTCTGGAGGATGTGTATTAATTAAAGAAAGCTCTCTAATGAAATCACAATCTACAAAACCATATTCCAGTTACAAGGCTCCCCTAACAATTTTAGCATCTACTGCATATGCTCCTGGAGTTTTTCACATTAACTCAGCCAAGCTTTTCACTTATTCTGGCATTACTCAGGCTCCTGGCTCTCCCATACTGCCTTTCAAAGATCACTTTGTACCAGGTTCATATAACATGGGAAGTCTTACATTCATTTAGGGGGAGGTTTTCAAGGACATAAATGGGGGTAGTCTCTTATTGAAAGTCAGAGGGTGTTGGATGCCTACCATAACTGCCCTTTGTAAATCTCTCCCTTAGTTCTTCGGGAGTTTTTCCAGAAAAGGCTCACGCATTACAGGAATTTTGCCAGATTTTAGGAACTATACTTTTATTAATCTCTCTTTATTCTGAAAAGCCTCAGGGCCTGATCCTGTAACTCGATGCATATGAGGAAACCCAACATCTGCACAGAGCCCACACTGAAATCACCACAGGGGTCTGCCCAAATGGATCCAGCTGCAGAATGGAAGCTTTAGTGATCCCACCCTGACAGTGCAGAAGACAATTACATTGCTCCAATTTTAAGGATCCCTGGTTTTACTAGAGTCCCTACCGTCCCCTGAGAATTTGGTAGAACTTGGTAGAATTGAACTATACCTGGGTTTTGAAACTTATGCCGAATACAGTGTGCTGTGTATTGTAAAAGGACAGAACTAAGCCAGTTCCATTTTTACTTGTTGATCAGAAGAAGAAAGATTTAAACCAGAGGAGGGGCCCAAAGGAAAAAACTACAGTCATCTTTTTATAAACAAACTGTAAAAAGGGGGTAAATTGCATGACTTTTATAAAACTCAGACATTGTGAAAATTGATCTTGTTAGAAGGGCTGCCTACTTTGTAACACGATTCGATCCATGAGCTTTGTACCAATGGCTCCACCCAGCTGCAGTGGTTTCTTCCATTTTCTCATTTTTATGGGTACTATGCAAAGTAAAAGGACAATAACATAAACTGGATTTTGAGAAATCCGCTAAACCCATTGCAAAAGAAAAGTTGTTGAATGACTGATGTCCTTCTTCACCTGGTGGTAGAAAAATTCCCTAATCTAAACTTAATTTCTTGATGTTTGTCCATCTGATATCTGAAGCCAAAAACATGGATTTTCAAAGGAGCCTAATGGAATTAGGCTCCCAATTCAATAGGATTTGTGTGTTTACCCTTTGAAAATAACACTCTAAAAGACAAAGCAGCCTACTGGGCTGTGACCACCTTCAACTCTGGATACCTTCAAAAACAATTAGAAAAATAATAAAAAAAAGAAAAGAATATGTTATGGTGGCCTCTTCATGAGACAAACAGGTCCCATTGAAGTCAAATAGAACTGTGGGTGCTAAACACCCCTGAAATTTAGGCCCTAGGTTATTAGAAGAACTTTTGTTTGATAGAGGATGATTTGGACATGCGTGGCAATTTGGGCTCATTGTGGACTCTCAAAACTCTGAAGATAGGAGACAGGCTAACAGGAGATTTTAAAGCCAATGATGATCTGTTGAAAAGTTTTCAGATTATGTTCTCTTAGCATAAGGAGTGAAAAAAGAGACTGCCAGTGGCAGAAAATGAAAAAAATTACAGATGCAGAAACTCTCAAAACAGAAGTAACTTTGAAACATTCAAATGGGCAAAGAACAATTTACTGTGTGGCTGATTCTGTCTCCTTAGTCATGTTGACTGCTACCAGAAGTAGAGCTGGGCTAATTTCTGGTCTCTTTTTTTGGTGAAAAATGCAGGTTCAGAGACACTAAAACAATGCTTAAATACATGTCAATTTTGCTGAATTTTTTGCTTATTTTTTTTTTCTAAAAAAAAATCAGAATGACTGGTTTTGTCATTTTCAAAATGAAACACTCTGACTTTTCGTTTCAAATAACTTTTTGTTGTAATTTTTTCACATTTTTTTTTTAGGTTCAAAAATGTTTAAAAATTCATGAAATTGAAAAAAATTTTCAATTTAAAAAACCCATCATTTTGTTCTATTCAATACAATTATGTTTTTACTATTGAAATTGCCAGCAAATTGCAAAAGCAATTTTTTGTCTGGATTTCACCATAATCTAGAAGTAGTCTCAGTGAAACCAATTTGACTCCTTGTACAGGAAAATACCATTCGATATGACATAAAGTCGAGGGGCAGAATCAGCCCCGTAAAAATTATTACCAAATGTATATCCTGGTTCCATCACCTTATGTGAGAAAACGGTGGCATGAGATGGCCAGAAGTTTTCATAATGCAAAGACTTTTCTCTCAAATATGGGAGTGGAAAATATACAATCAAATATATCTTATGCTGCACGAACAAATTCATTCCAACTTCTGCAAAGCTAATCCTCAAATCCAGCTCTGCCGTTACAAGAAGTTGTGCACTTGCTCATTAAGCCACATAGCCTCTTATTAATCTCCAACCCAGTCTAGTTACTCATTAGCTGCATTAGGTGATACATTTGCTTTTTTGCAGAAGACCTCAGGAAAAACATTATTATTAGCAATGGACAAATCTCAAGAGGTTGGTTTCTCACAGACTGCCAAAAGTTCAAATAGTTATCCAAAATTTATCAACACCAGGAGCCTAAGCCAAGGGCTGTTGGAGTCAATAGAGTCTTTCCATAGACTTCAATGGGTTTTGGATCATCATCACTATTATTAGTAGCAATATTATAATACTGCCTTTTAAATATAAAATTTGTGTGTAAGATGAACTCTGTTCACCAATTTTTGACAGGGACCAAAGAAAGCCAACATCCCAATTGCTCTATTTTTATTACTTTAAATCTGCTGAGACTGTGGTTCCATTGTTCTAGTCATTATACTAACACATAGTCAGAAACAATCCCTGCTGCAAACAGCTTACAATCAAAATAGAAGAGATGGACAAAGGACAGGAGAAAAGAGTTATTAGTATCTCCATTTTACAGATGGGGAACTGAAGCAAAGAGGGATTAAGGTCCTGATTCAAGAAAACATCCCTGTTCGGGACAGCACTTGCGAACTATCCTGAATAGAAATGGATTTCAGTACATGGTGAAGTTTGTGACTGATGTGAGGTCTATATGATAGGGGCCCAAGGTAACACAAAGTCCATGAAAGAGCTTAGGATAGAAGAGAGATCTTCTAAACAACAGATCAGTTCCTTAGCCGTAAGGCCATCCAACAGTGGTGCAAGGACTTCTCTAGTCATGTCATCATTTCTTTGTGCCAACAGAATGTTTCTCTTCTTAAACCCTAAAAGTCCTTCCATCAGAGGAAAATCAGAAAGCACCATCTCCACGCTCCCTCAGCGTATCAACTCTGAATGCAGCCTCTCTTTTTTGTTTGTTTAGAGTCCTTTACTAAGAAGAGCACTGTGTCTTCAGTCTCGCACTTTAACAAGAGATTAGGGCCATACCAGAAGCGTTTCCAGACTTTTTTGAGCAAATGGTGAGCCCTTGAGATCTGTACCAATGCATAAGTTGCTGCTTCTGTTCTACTTAGAGCCCTCAAGAAGTCTACATGAGAAATGAATATCTATTCTATCTTTCAGCTGGTTATATCAGACCATGTCTGTGTCTAATTATGGAAAACAATATGTCTACATTGAGTTAATGGAAAAGCTCTAAACAGATGTTGATTAAAGAGTCTTTCAACAAAATGACCTCTCAAAAGGTACTTTATTGAGTTTAGATGGAGATTGATGAGGGAGAGGCCTTTGGCATTTAACTGCATTTTTGAAGTGAGTGACTGGATCAAATTTGTGTACAGGAGGCAGGGGGAAGAGATAAAGTGACATTTGGGGTGGAAAGGGGGAGTTCTCAAAAGAATCATCCTGCAAACCCATATTCCCATGAGTAAGCAGTCATACTCAAGTGAATAGTCTCAGTTACTTCAAGGGTATTCAGGTGAGTAAAGGTTTTCATGACTGAGCCCTAGAATATAAAGTTAGCAATAGCTCTCTGCTGGAGATGGGGAATGAAACATGGGACATTGAAACAGCTTTAGTGGAAAATGTTTAAAACAATGAGCATTACTTTGACTGGGATTCATAAAGTTTATGGCCAAAAGGGACAATGAGTTCATCTCCTAGATACCACAAGTCCTTATATTTCACCCAGTTACCCCTGTACTAAGCCCAATAACTTGTGTTTGCTTAAAGCATATTTTAAATTCTCAAAAACTTAAATTCTTCTTTATTATTTGCACAATTATTGTACCTGATGCCTTACACTTTTATCCTTACATACATTGAATATGCTCCATAAAAATATCCAAACATCCCTTCCCTGAAGACAGAATGAAATGTCAACTGGTTTGGTACTGTGATCAAAGAACAACTTTTTACCTTGTGAAAGTAATCCAAAAATGAAAATGGTGCCTGGTCTTCACCTAAAAAATGTTCAGATGATGGGCCGGATCCTCAGATGGTGGAAATTAGTACAGCTTTGCTGAATTTAATGCTGATTTCTACCAGCTGAGGATTTGGCCTCATATATCCAAAACTTATTTGGAAGCTGTACATGAAACAGAACAAAGGAAATGGCTCAAGTTCCTTTTTTCTCAAATGATGTATCTTTGTTGGCACTCTTTTAACAAACCCACCGGATTTATTATGTCTGAAGATATCCTGTGCCCCATACCTCCTTCTGGAATATCCACAGTTTACTGGTAGCCAGACAGCATTAGGTAGATATGGTCCTTTCCCTTCATCCTGTTCTGACAAATAAAAATACAATGTACCAAGTCTTCAGGAAAGACCAGCTGCCGATAGGAACTCAACTGAGTGTTTGACTGTAAATGAAGCCTTCAGTAGCTTATTGCTTGGAAGTGAGGACAGAGGTTGGAAAGTAAATGCACTTTGTCCAGGGCAGACCATTGCTAAAATGATTTCCGAAGGCCTGTGCCAAAGTGCTGCAGCAAACGGACTTGGCTTACCCTTCCTGATAAATGCAACAGTTATAAAACTAAACCGTTTTCAAAAAGCAGCTGGGAGCTGGCCAATTTGAGCAACCCCAAGAAAGCCACACTCTGCTCCCTTACCCCGCAAAATAGTTACCAGGAAAAATTACCTTTCTGGTGACATTTCTAACAGCCACGGGTGGCCCCTCATTGTCCTTCATCTTGTCCACCTCATTTCTGGCTAATGACTATATGTGGGTACCAGTTGTACAATGTGGCTTGTTTCCATGATAGTCCTTATCCAAACAAACATCCACCCCCCAAAAGACATAGTATTAAGGACTATTCCATACTGCAAAAGTAAAAAAGGAATTTGGGAAAGTAAGCATAGGGTTGGCAGTCAGGAAAACTGGATTCTCCTCTTGTCTCTTTTACAGGACTTCCTGTGTGACCTTTGGCAAATCACTTATCCTCTCTGGGCTTCATTTTCCCTATCAGTAAAATGGTGATGATTGTACTTTGTACTTCACAGGGACTCCTTACGGCTTAGTTCATAAATATTTGTAAAGTGCTTTGCAATCTTCCGATAAAAGGCACTATAGAAACACAGGGCATTGCTCATCTGGCTCTGTGTATTATGGCTGTTCGCAGTAGCACTGCCGTCACCACTCCTTCTCTGAAGTAGTCAGTTCTGGCTCTCTTGGTGACATGATACGGGACTGATTATCTGATCCAGTAAGACAGAATCTATGCAACTATACCTTAGGTTCTAAGCACGATGAAGCCAATAGCCTGAAAAGCTTTCACGATTTTTAAAAAAGTGAGCATCTGTTCTTCCCTGTATATTGATCGTAATAATCATATTAACACTCAGTGAGAAAATAGGAGACTCAGCATCTATATTGGCTTTAAAGCCATGCTGTAGTGGTATTTATAAAGAGGAGTGACAAAGCATATACTGTATCTATACTGAGAATGGCTCTTTTCTTTTGATCCACATCTCATTTTGGAAGGACGATTCTGTTCCATTTAGTATTTTTATTTATTTGGTGTTGTTCATCCCTAGAAACGTCTTAAAGTAGCTATGCAATAAAAATGCAAAGAAATACCTGAGGTTTCTATATCTTTCCATCCAATGGCTTCTGACTAGGCTCTATCCTGGAGTACATCTACATTATACATTCCTTTCAGCAGCATGCCCCCTCGCCCGGGTGTAAATAGCAGTGTAGACATTGAGGCACTGCTTAGGCAAGTAGAGTAAAGACACCCCAAACCCTGTGTGCATGTACCCTGCATGGCTCTCTGCATGCCCAAGCAGTGCCTCCCCCCTCTACACTGCCATTTTTAGCACTGTGGTTTCATACTGCCTCCCTGTTGCTGGAGCCTTTCCCTGTTGCAGGGAAAAACTCCTGAATTTGGAAGGCAGCAGCAGAAGGACTCTGGCAGCAAAGAGGAAGTGGGGAAAGGCTCTGGTAGTGGGGAAAGGCTCTGGCAGGAGGAAGGCAGCAAGGAAAGGAATGAATAATAATAAAAGAGGAAAGTCAGCATTGTCATTCTTGTTTAACAGATGAGTAAACTGCAGCACAAACTAAGGCGCAAACCGAGTGATTAGTCAAGATCAACAGGGACCCGGGGGTCCTGACTCCCATTCCTCTGCCCTAACCATGAGACAAAATTCCTTCCCAATCATCTGTGGACTTTGGCAGACCAGACAATCCCACCAAGAGCGCTCTTGCTATATCAGCGTAAGAGGGATAACTCAGGCCATACTGAAAAATAATTGAAGCAAGAGGGCTCAAGTATGCACGTAAAAGCAATGGTCCCAAAACAGACCAGCTGGACCAAAGGATCTATCTGCACTGAGGAGTGGAATACATAACTAAAGAATTGGCAGTATTCTTTCAGATATGATTTGAACCAAGATAGAGCAATTCCAGGCAGATTCTCCATCTGCGTCAAGCACTCCAAAAGGACACTGTGGTCCGCTGTGCTGAAAGCAGTCATGGTGAAGAGATTAAGGAGCCCTAATAGAGAACATATCCTTAAATCAGCTTCCCACAAAAGATAGTTACACAAACTTTCCGAAGGGCAGTCTCAGTGCTGCTATGTCCCTTGCCTGAAGCCAACCTAGAATTTATGGATGAGATCATGTGTATGGAGGTGCTGTTAATGCTGTAATGCAGTGACCTTCTCCAGAACCTTGGGAATAAATGGAAAACACCATAGGAGACCAGATACAAATTTGACACATTAGCTGGTGAAAGAACAGGCTGTTGCAGTGCTTGAGAACGCACGCTGTATGGCAGTGAGTAATAGGTGCCATCCATTAAACACAGTCTCTTTTAGACCCAGACAGGGGATTAGCTTTCAGCTTGACATTGAGTTCCTGAGACATTGTACTAGGTTTAGCTTCTCTACAGGAAATTTGCCTGGATTAGTATAGTCCATTTCCAACCATGAACAAAGTATAGCATGACACCGATTCTGGTCTTGATTCAGGAAAGCACTTAAGCATGTGCTTAAATTCATTCCTATTTGGAAAAGCACATAAGCACCATTCTTGAATAGGGACACTTTCCTCTTTTGGGGGCTTAGAGAGAAAACATTAACTATGATCTGGTTGACTAAACTTCCCATGTCAGCACTAAAACCAACCCTTAACTGACAGCGTTAGAAGTAAACATTCCTGGTAGGCAGATTATTCCATAATTGCCTACTGCAGGGTTTCTTCCATTTTCCCCTGAAGCATCTGCTACTGGCCGCTGTCAGAGACAGGATACTGGGCTAGATGAACCTCAGTGTGAACAGATAAGACAATTTCTGTCTGAAATATTCAACAAGATTGCTGCCACTTTGTACCATGGACATGGAATTCATGCTGCCGCTTTTCATCTGTGGCAATTTTGCACAGATGCAGAATTTGGCACATGGATCATAGTCTCTGAAGTCACCAAGAGAAAGTTGCTTACGTGGACAAGTACAGGAGAACTTTGCTAATTGCACCAATGGCTGAGAAATCCACTTGGGATTACTGAATTGTGCACACTTCAGACACAGCTCCTTCATCACCTGTCACCAAGGGCTGATCTTCCTCTGACCCACCTAAATGCCATGTCTCCAGTCCTGTGAGACTAAAGCTGCTTTCAGCCCTGACTGAAGCACAAGGATGGTATGGCTTCAAGTTCCTGAGACTTGTCTATTCCCTATTTTAAAATGAATAGAGAAAGCTATAGTGGTACAGTTCAAGATGATTCACTGCACTAAGGGGGAGATCCGTTTACATGAGACAAAAACACTCCTGCTGAGGATTTACCTGCCCCCGTGATATGTCATTTTATCCATCACTTCAAAGTAATAAACAGAGAGAGAATCCTCTCTACTTGTGTTGACCTTGGGCTTTCCAACTGCACTGAGGCCTAGTCTCCATGTAAAATTTAGATTGACCTAGCTACATTGCTCAGGGCTGGGAAAAATATTGCATCCTGAGTGCAAGAGTTAGGTTGTCCTAACCCCATAAGTGTAAATACAGCTAGGTCGACAGAAGAATTCTTCCACTGATCGAGGCACTGCCGCTCAGAGCGGTGGATTAACTACACCCGTGGGAAACCCCCTTCCGTTGATGAAGGAAGCATCTTCGCTAAAGCCGCAAAGCTGCAGTGCCGAGGCTGTGCCACTCTAGCATAGACACGCCCTGAAGGCAAATGTTCGCAGCAACCAATGGCGCAAGGCCCAGTTCTGCCAAACCTTTAGTTGCACATGTGACCTCATGGAGTTGAAAGCCAGGAGGGATCGCTAGATCATCTGGTCTGTTGTCCTATATATCACAGGCCACCAACCCCACACAGCACCCGCCCACTGAACCCAACAACTGAAATGAGACCAGAGTATCCCAACCCTCAGGAGACTAAGCCATCAGTGGCCTATGCTACAGGCCTCATTCTATAGCCTTGTTGACTTCAGTGAAGTATCCCTTCTTGAGGTCACTGGACGCAGACAAACTCTCTGCTTCTTTCCAGCTCTCTAGGCCCAAGGCTAACAGAATACAGGATGTTCTGCCTTGTTCAGTATACAGGGTCTCACTGAATCCTAGCCTGGATTGTGGAGATAAAAGGTAAATTTAGAAAAGCACCTGAGAACAGGGTTATGGTGACAGGGCATGATCTCCCAATGCTTGTGTGTGAAGTTTCATTGGTGGAGTGTGTTGCCACTTGATCTCCTGCCAAGCGTTGTGGAGGCCAGGCTCTGGGTTCTAGGTAGTCAGGACTGGTGGTTGGAGCAATGGTTGAGAACAGGTATCAATGGTTGAAGCCAGATGTAGAGTTGGGACCGGGCTGAAAGCAGCATTGAAACCAGGATCTGGGGACAGGCTGTGGGTCAGAACCGGGGCCAGAGGCCATAGACAAGCCAAATCAGGATCTGAGTCAGAGTCTGGATGCAGGCTGAAGGTCAGACCTGGGTTGGAGTCAGTCCAAGGGTGTGGGGGTCAGGAACAGAGCGGGAGTGAAGCCAGAATAGGGTATGGACAAAGCTGAAATAGGCTGAACAAAGATGCAGGCAAGGTTAGGCAGGAACAGGGACGGCGTCAAGGGCAGGTTAGAAGCTTAAGGGAGTGTAACACAATGAGGCAGGGGGAGGGTTGATAGCAGAGTGGTGCTGTTGCACAGACTAACCTGCCGGTAGGTCTGGTGATGAGAGTGAAATAGCTGCACCTGGGACTCACCTGTCCAGGGACAGGCTGCTGCAGCATGCCTGAGAGAGGAGTCACTGCAGGCTCTGTTGGAGAGGTGAGTCACTGCCCCTATTGAGACCCTGGGAGATAAGCGGGCACAAGTCCGCCCACATCTAAATGCCCTCTCCCCCAGCCTAAGGTGAGGAGCCACTGGACCCAGACATCAAAAAATTTGCGGGGGGACAACAAATGAAAAAAACAGGGACAGGAGTGAGGTCATAGAGTCAAAATTAGGGGACGGAGAACCCCAGATGGTGTCCACTACTCCTCCAAGGCATCCAGGGAGCTAGTGGAGGCAGCCCAGAGGAACTCTGCATGGATACATGACTTCAGGGAGGAGTGTTAATACGCCCTCCAGTTGCAAAGCCCCTCCCCATCCAGCATCCTACTTCTGGTATGGTGGATGGCCACCTTGGCCAGCGCCAGGAGGTCTCGCGACTTCGTGGATCCATGGATGGGGTGTGCGAATATCAGGAGGAGCGGGCAAAAGTGCAGCCGGACCCTGAGGAGAAGGTGCTGGAGGAGCTGCCAAAGGGGCTGCAACCTAGTGCACTCGAGGTGGAAGTGTGCCAGGGTCTCCCTCATGCTGCAGAAGGGGCAAGTGTCACGGAAGAGGCAAACTGTGCCAGATACAAGCCCACCCTCATGGCTCCATGATGGACCAGGGACCCAGGGTAGAATACAGACTGGCCCATCGGGGATGCTCACCCTCCACAGGTTGTAGAAAGTCCTGCCCCTTGGTGTGGAGGTGGGTGAGTCATTGCAGCCGAGTGAGCAGCCCTGGTCTGGCTGTGGGTTTGCCTCAGAGTGATGAAGTTTTCTGGAGGCTCAGAGAACTTCTCTCACCACCTCGTGAAGTTTGGTCAAGCTCTTAGGTGAATTCTGCCATTTTTCTAACCTGCATTCTTGACGATTAATTGCTAGTGGACCAGTGCTGTAGGCCCAAACAATATTTATTATCAACATTACTGCTAGGATTGCTGTGTGTGTACAAAGGATAGCATCATTATTTCTTTGCAGTAGCCTGTAGAAGCCCCCAATCCAGTTCAGAGCTCCATTGTGCTAGATGCTATAAGATACATGGGAGACAGTCTCTGCCCAGAAGATTTTACAGCAGTGGTCCCCAAACTTTTTGCCGGCACAACCCTATTTTAATAAATTATTTCCTCCTGGGACCCCAGACAGCACGGGTGACACCATTTTGAAGAGTAAACTGGAGTCCTCCACACAGCGTGACCTGGCACACGCTGTGCATGCGACGTCAGGCTGTGCAGAGCAAAAGGGCGTCCTCTTCACACGAGGAACTGCTGCGACCCCAGCTGCTAATGGTACGACCCCACATGGAGTTGCGATGTGAGGTTTGGGAAACGCTGGTTCACAGTCTAAATATCCTAGAAAACAGAGCGGGAAGAGGAAAGGAAGTAATACCTTTGTCCTCATTTTATAGATGAGGAAAGTGAGTCACAGGATGATTAAGGGGGGAGTTTTCAAAGGAGCCCGGATGCAGCCAAGTACATCTGCCCGAATGTGTCAGACCCCTAACCCCTCTAGGCTCCTATGAAGATCCCAACCTCAGTGATTTGCTCCCAGAGGGACAGGAAGTCTGTGGCAGAATCAAGAACCAAACCTTGGTCTGCTAAGTCCCAGCCCACTGGTTTAAATGCACAGCTAGATGCTACCAATACTTAATGTTTCCATGGAAAGTTTCACTTTCACCCTTTCAAAGCCCCAGGGAGACACTGCAGGCTACATGTGGTAAGGAATAGTAGCACTTCACCTGAGGTGGTCCAGGGTACGTGGCTTTACCTTATACCACCTGGATGGGCAACACCCAATCTGGGGCAATGCCCATAATGCCATGCTCTATTTGCTAATTCTGACATCCCGTTTTTACTTTATTTTATGTTCCAAAGCTCTAGAAAATAAAAAAAAGATTTTTTTTTTCCATGTGATGTGTCAAAGTCACACATCGAGAAACTGACATCTGCAGTTTTCACATATCGGGGTGACTGGAACTGGAACTGACAAAATAAATTGCTGTTCACACGCTCCCACTGACTTTGTTATGTCCCCAGAGCTCTGTGCCTCTTTTTTCAATTAAAATCCCCCCCACCAATCGCATTGTGCTGCTGCAGAGGTACAATGAATGGCTGGAAGGAGGGGAAACTTAACTTTCACAGCTGGCCATGGCCACCTGAGAAAAGGCAATTGTATTCCTGGTATACAAGTAGTCATTCTCAAATGGCCTTCACTAACAGGGAGATGCCCTTCCAGGTACCGTTAAATACTAAGGGCCAGCCCTCAGCTGGTGCACATTAGCACTGAAGTCAATGGAGCTATGTCAATATACACTAGATAAGATCTGGCCTTCTGGGCTGCAGAGCATTTTAAAAAGGAACTCGGCAATTTTATAGGGCCAAAGTGAGTGGCTTTTGTTCAGCTAAATTCTAATTCAAACCAATAGGTTTCCATTGCAAGGACCTACATGAGGGATTTGGCCTATGACCACTAATGCTTTAATTGTTGGGCTATGTTAATTCCTGGTGTAACTCCATTGGAATATAGTCAGTGGATGCCAAGACCGGAGTAGGCGGGTAATGAAATCTCATGCATCAGGATGCAAGCTGACCAGCTGAGGAACCAGGATGGAATAAGTCTTGAGCTCTACGAAACACCATGGGTTTGGGTTTCTGGGGTTCATATGACCATTTGCTCTGGTTCCTATTCATGTAGGGTCATGTAGCATAGTGGCTCCTTGCTATTATTCCTCTTTGAGCTCTCAGAATAGAGGCTGTGGCCAAGTGAAAGGAGGCATGGCCAGAATATCTCTAAACTAGGACTATACGCCACTGCTGAAATGGTTCCTTAAGGCTGTAGCAAACTGCATAGAAGTTAGAGCAAGACAGACACATTGACCTAACACCCTTGGTCCTATGTCAAGTGTACCATGGATGGATCCAGGAATTGGGTCCTAGCTCTTATTCTTTCCTTTGTAAAGTACCTGGCCCTACTTTTAGGTGCTATTCAAAGAAAAGTAATCTGCTAAACAGTCCAGATCAACCCAAACTCTTCCCAAACTTAGCAACTCTTTCCACTAACTTGAACTTAATTTCCACACGAAGTTTGCATGACACTTAATTGCAAGTATTTTTTACACAGTTCTAAATTACTTTCTTCCATATGCAACATTGTATGTTTGGCCAGGCGCATTGAGGCATTTTTAATTTTTCTCCAAAACACTGAGCTCTAGCCATGATAAAAATTGCATTACCTGGCCACAGGGATTGTTCCTCTATGAAGAGTTCTGTATTGCTGTGGACAGCAGCAGAACTATAAGGCTGAATTGAGTCCCCTGACAACATTCTCCAGATAATGGGTGCACCTGATTGCCTTGGAATATAAAAAAAATGCAATATAATTGGACTAAGAATAATGTACATGTATTCGGAGACCTGAGGGTTTGTGGTTATAAAAGTGTCTCTTGAAGAATTCTTCTTCTGGACTATGACAGTGCAAAGGAGAATGGAGTGGTTCCATCCAGTCTAGACGAACTGTGAATGATGCACCAATGCAGCAAAAGAGGAAGGTACTCTGAAGGCATGAAATGTCATAAAATGACTGGACTTTGTATTACTAAACAACAAATGGAAGAAAGTTTATTGAATTAAATAAGTTATTATTCCTAACCTTTAAATAAAACAGTCAAAATAGGATAAAATCTAAGAGAAGTTAGTTTCCCCAGCATAGGACAAACTCCAAAGGCATTGGATTTAAATTATAGTCTCAGAATGTTCCGCCAGACTAGAGAAGATTGCTTTTAGTAGGTGGCAGTAATACATCATTCTTTGCACAGCCTTTCAGCATGTCCTACCCAGAATGCTGAGGTTCCCTCTTTCTCTCCCCTATTGTTCCCCACACCCTAAAGTATCTGTCCTGAAAGCAAGGCTGTCTCCCATTGGCTGAGGAGAGTTGGATGCACTTTCCTCTGAAGCCATTTACTGACATTTCTGTGGTTGGCTAGTGGGATTTCTAGGAAAGAGCACAAGTGGTCCAATTCTGTTCTCATTTCCACGAGTTATTCCTCTGCAGCAAGTGGAATTTGCACTAGTATGAGATCTGAATTAAGCACTCACTTCCACAGCATTGTTAACCTCTGCTGTCAAGGAACTGCCCTCAGGATTCAGCTCCACCCAGTCCAGGCTAGCCCCCTTCTAAGAGGGATAAATATTTTCTGAAGGAGTTAGATGACTAGAGGGAGTGGGGTTGGTAAAAAGGCAGTCTTTCAAGAGTAGCTCGCTAACTGAGTCCAGGTTGGTAGCAAACCAAGCATTGTTGCCATCTGACAGCTGTATGGAGGTCCAAATAAAGTGATGCATGGTGAAGCTCAGAAGTATTACAGGAGGCAGCCACACTTGTTGGCAGTCGGAGCAGAGAGGCTGGAGTCAATGAGCCGCAAGCTGAGATTTTCAGAACGTGCTAAGGGATTTAGGAGCTCAACACCCATTCAGTTTCAATAGGAGTTGGATGCCCAACTCCTTTAGTATCTTTTGAAAATCTCAGCCATGGAACCTAAGCTTTCCTCTCCCCTCTGGGAAAGCAGACTGGCAACAACTGGGCGCTGACGTTTTTGGTTCCACTTGTCACAGTGAAATCAAGAATGACGGTTGCTTTGCTTTTCTTAACTTTAATTGAATTTCATGCTGGCAGAAAGCGCAATACTGAGAACCCTGGAGAGCGTACTCCTTTCCCTGCATACCATGGGAACAGCAAGGGTAGCAGCAGCACAAGGTTTCTCCCACTGACTCATTACTGTAACTCAATGCTGACTTTAAGAGTCTTTGCTGTGACTAGTGGGCGGTCAATAAAGCGTGTCCCTCCTCCTGCTGCTAGTACAGAGCTCCCTCGTGGAAGGGCCATTAGGCATTCTCGAGGCTTGGATAAGCTGCTCTGCTGTGGATCCTATTGATGGAGGATGGAAGAGCCGTGCCACCAAATCAATGTTGTATAAGCACAGGATGATGGTCAATTTATTTTAAACTTGCATTTTTCTCTTGAATGGGTAGAACACCTGGAGCCCCCAGGGCAGAGCCAGGGGCCAGAGGGTGGTTAGCTATATGGTTCCGCATAGATTAGCTGCTACCAGCACAGAATGGGGTAGAAGTCAGCTGCTGCTGTGGCATTATCCTCCACAAGGGCAGACACTCTGTTGGTCCAGCAAGCTATGCATGAGGAGGAGACAGGAAAGGGAAGGATGAGTGTTCTACATGCATCACAAGTCCCTGGCATGTAACAATGGATCTGTGGGAAAAACATAATACAGGCTAAGGCTATGGAGGCAAAGGGGAAGCAGCAGACCCCAAAGGCAGCATGGAAGCACAGGGATGTGCAAGCATACAGATAACCTCTGGGTGACCTGCCTGGGGATCCATGGCTTCTGAGGGCTGAAAAACCCCTTCTACCTCCACACTTGTTCTGCAGGGAGGCAAACCCTATTCCCCTGGTGGAATGATCTGGAGGGAACTCCACAAAGGGAACCTCAGGCACTTTGCCTCTGCAAACAGATATCCATCCCTGGATTGTTCCTGGAGGATGGGGTGTTTCGATTAGTTGACTTTAACGTTTGTCAGGTGGCTAAACTCCAGTTAAATGCTCTGAAAACTTCCTCATGGAGGGTCCGTAGCCAGAGCAGGTCATTGACTTGTTGGCAGGATCCAGTCCTGATATGAAGGTAAAACAAAGTCTAAAATCAAACCGCATCTAGCTGGAAACCTTCTCCTGTGTATTCAGGAACAAGTGAAGGGAGGGAACAGGCCTTTCCACAAGTGTGGAATTCAGTAGAAGTTTAGTAAGCCTCCAGATGCAACAGAATGCTTGTCAGTTTGCATTAGTGTGTGTAAGAGACCCAGACACTAGTAGTGGTGTAGGAGTCATATTTACTGAACAGGGTCTGATGCCTCTGTTTTTTTCTCCAGAATGGAGAAGCTGCAGGTTTCACTTCAGGGCTTCTTTATTTAACAGTTACATTAATACAGTGGATGAAACCATATTCAGCATCTTACCCAGAGAACCCGTAGGCTGTATCCCAATCTCTCTCTAGCCTACTTCCTGTTGGACTTGAGCAGAATCCACCACTACGCTGTATGTCACCTTTTCTGGATCTTTGTAGTTGTTTCCTGTTGGAAGATGCTTTGCTCTCCAATGATGCTTCTGCCTGACTCAGTCATCACCCATCCAAACAGAACTGGCTGGTGAATATATTTTTTGTGAATAAAAGCATCGTGTTCAGTTGGTAATAATCCATGGAGGTTGTATTATTAAAGAGTCCGGACACACTGATGGAAGTGTCTGTGAATCCGTAAAGCTTCACCTATTTTAGTGCAAATGTTTATTTGTCCAAATATTCACCCTTGAATGTGCCTTATGCAGGATACTTTGTTATTTTTCTCTTAAAGAAGACACAGTGCTCCCATCAAGAAGCAAAAACATACCACACCAATCTAGGCATTATGATACCAACTACTTCTAGTGATCCATCTATTTCATTATTCGCTCTGACAGAAAAGCATGGCCAGCAACAGCTGCTTCAGTTGAAGGTGCAAGAAACCTAGCAGTAGGTAGTTATAGATTAATCTTCCTACCAGGGAAGTAAGTGTCTTCCTGACCCCTGATTAGTTAGTGGTTGGCTTATTCCCAGAAGCATGAGAGTTGATATCCTCCCTTTTTAAATTATCCTAATGTAATTGGATGTTATATAGACATACACATTTCTGCCACGTCTAACGTGACCATTCACATACCATGAATAGTAAGAGCTCATTTACAACCTATAGGCTGAATGTTATTTGCTGCATTTGACAAATACTTGATATCCCAGCCTCAGGGTCCCACCACAACAGGCCTTTACATAGACATAGTAAGAGGCAGTCCCTGTCCCTGTGTACTTACAAGAGGAATGGGCAAGATAGGCATATCATAATCTTTATTTGTAAGGCCAGGTCTACACTTACCTGGAAATTTGGCGGCAGTCGACGGGAATTACGCAAGCTATGCAGAGTAGCTTATGTAACTCCCGTTGATTTTGTGTCTTTACTGCGCTGCACCACTTGAGGGGGTGGTTTTAACGCATCGACTTTCAGATTGATTGAGCGGGTCTTCACGGACTGCTCAATCGATCCGGATAGATCGATTTGATGGCCGCGAATTTGCCGCCATCAGTGAAGACATACCCTAAGACAGGGAACTGAGGCACAGAGCGGCTAAGTGACTTGTCCAAGGTCACAGGGGAAGCCTGTAGCAGAATGAGGAATTGAATTTAAGTCATGAGAGTCTTAGTCCAATGCCTCTCACACTTATGGACAGCAGACACATTGGGAAAGATTAGCATCTGTTTGTGAACAATTTGCTAACCAAAAACTCGGCTAAATGCACAGTGAATATCTTCAACAAATCCAGCCAGCTGCATTCCAGAGAGGGAATCAAATGCCTTCAGTGTAACACACAGGAGCATCTTTCCTGGTTTTCTGTTAAATGGACTGTATGAAAATAGTCTCAACAGATTTTTCACTGGTGTTTGTGCATTTGCACCAGTTCTTCTCCCCTATCACATATAGACTGGGTAAAGTTGTCCGTTCTCTTCCATTTGACTGACACAGAAGTTTGATGATTCCATAGAGAAAAACTTCCATGTTTGGAGCAAAAACTGTCTTCCCACAACCTTTCATTTTTGCCCCAAACTGTATGTAAACATAAAAACTATTTCACTTTCTCACCTCTTTGCCCCCAACAAAACAAAACAAAGAAACCCAAACAACCAAGATTCCCTGATTCTCCAGTTTTGCTGATACTCAGGCTTCCTCCACACATATACACATACAGTGCTCTACATAGCAGTAGTTTTAATCAATGAGAGGCTCACTTTCACACTTTTGCGTGATGCATGTGCAAATAGGGCTTGTGCTTGTGAGAGTTGCCAATGAATGCCAGTGAAAAGGGCAGAACTAGAAGCTGAGAAAGGAGCCGTTGGTAATCTCAGAAATTGTATTGCAGTGACACTAAGGGTCAGTCAGTGATCCAGGCCCTACTGTGCTAGATGCTGTACACACACAGTGTAACAAGCAACTCCCTGCCCCAAAGAGCTTATAATGCAGGTAACTGTGGAAATAAAATGGTGAAATGAACCATGGGAGTCAGGAATCTGTATTTCCTGAATAGGGATTTGGTGTCAGGGTTTAACAATGAAGGGCCAGATATTCCAAAGTGCTCAGCATCCTTCACGCTGGAATCTTCTGCCCACTTCATAGGGAATTCAGGCAGGAGCTGAGCACCTTTGAAAGTTCAGAACAAAGCCGTCACACCTTTCACATGGAGGACTGAACACGAAGTAGCATGAAAAGCTGAAAGAATCAGCGGAAACTTTTGTAGTGAAACCACGGGTGCAGCTTGCAAGGTTTAGATGTCTATTTTATTGTTCTGTTTATTTTTAACTAATATGATTTCTGCGATTACTAATCCGAAGCCTGAGCCCCATTTGCTGAAATTCACCAGCTCTTCAGTGAGCCTGAATTTTGGGCAAGCTTGAGCGAATTGATTGCTTTTGGTGGAAATCAGTGCAATGAAAAAAAAAAGTGCAGTGGCTTAGGCTGAGTTTTGCTTCGGGTGGGAACATACGTGAACCAAAATGAGAGGGTCTGGGAGCCTAAGCTGCCGCCTTTCACGCAGTTCTAAAAATATAGAACACACCAAAGCCAGAGGTGTAGCAGAGCAGTCAAGCTGAATGGCCAAACATTTCCTGAGCCTGAAGCAATCAGTACTCTTCACAACTATGATATAACAAGCTTTTCTGCACATTTGTTCAAGCCAGAATCCCTTGAGTCAAAACCAGAGGCCTCTTATCTCCAGGGACTCGGAAGAGTTTCAAGGTGGCTCTGTTTCTTATTGTTGTAGAGTCCCCAGACCTCTGTTATTCTACAGAGCACCAGAGGAGAAGTTTTTCCCTTTAATCTGCAATGCCACCTTGTGGCAACAAACAATGAAAACATTCAAAGATCAGACCAGTGTTAGGTCTGCTTGCCTGGGGACAAAAGTGTCAAATATGCAAGATATGTTTTCCCCATTCTAGATAAACCATCTTAAGACGGCGTTGGGCTTTTGAGACCAGTGCCTGATCGACATGGATGAGGAATGCCAGTGGGAAGACACTGCTGCCTATTTGTGGGACCCTTGTTACATGCTCCTGGCTTAACTGAGCTCTTGTCCTGGATATTTCCTGCCCCCATACTCACTTTCTACCCCTCCTCAGGAAGGAGATGGTCCTATCAATTGAGACCCAAGAGAAGAACAAGAATAAGCCTAAGTCTAAAGACCAGACTGGGGCATATAAGGAATATTTCATTCCTATGAAGGAATCTCATTCACTCTGTGAAGTTGACAGAGTTCTTTTTACACCAGAAAGAGAGGCTGCAGTGATTCACTAGCATTAGCCATGTGTGATTGTGTTCTTCCAACCTGCATGTGTGTATGTTACTCTCCTGAATAGTAGCTCCTGGATCTGCTCCTCACTGTTGCTGTAATAAAATCGTATGAGAAAGTGCTGCTCCTTCTGATTTTTGGAGGAAAGGTGAGACGTGCCCAAGGAGAAACCCTTCCCCTGCCAAAGGACGGGGCTCAGCGTGGAAGGATCCTCAGCCCCTGAACATGTTTTTAGATTCTCTTTTAAAAAAGAATAATCACAGTTTTCTTCTCTGCTCTCTCAAAATCCCTCACTCCTATTTGCCCACTCCCATAGGAATAGCACCACTAGTCTCTCCCTGCACACACATGCGCACACACACCCTTCAGGGCAGGTAAAGGGATATGCAACAGGCTTCACCACAACCTCCTTGAGGTCAAAGGGGAGCAAAGCTGCTGGAATGTTCCCTCTTTACTGAGACTGGATCTGGGTCCCTGTTTCT
Organism: Emydura macquarii macquarii; assembly: GCF_026122565.2. Taxonomy (NCBI): domain Eukaryota; kingdom Metazoa; phylum Chordata; order Testudines; family Chelidae; genus Emydura; species Emydura macquarii. Next base: position 15,484,529 of record NW_027130828.1, read on the forward strand.
GGGATGTTCATTACAACCCCTCAGGCTTGGGGGACCCTCATGAAAGATGGCTGCTACTCACCTGTTGCAAGGCCCAGGTTTTACTCGTCTAATCCTTGTTAGCAATTTTCATCCAAAGACCTAAAAGCACTTAAAAACTAATTTACTGAGACTCACATCCCCCCAACCACCCCCATCCCAAAGTTGGCAAATGGTATCCCCAGAAAGCCCAGAAAGCTCACAGCTCCATGGAGTAGTTGTTACTGTTATACACAGAACACACATTATTTTATTTGAAAAAGTGCTCATGTTTTGAATTGTAGAAGTATGATTCTTCCTGGAAAGCTATCAGCAGCTGGCCCTTTCTGCAAGTGCAGAGAACATGCTGGGGCACACCTGGTTGTCACAGCCTCATGGCATTTTCAGTCCTTGCACTGCTCCTTGTTCTCCAATGGCTTGCACCTTGAATAACCATTTACACCTGTGAGAAGCAGGCACAAAGTGGCTTAACACTCTTTCTCCATCCCTCACTTGGGAGCTGCCCTCCCTACAGCCATTCCCATGGGGGCAACAGCCTGGGATCTGCACACCCCGTCCTCTCAGACCAGGGAACTGTACTGCTCCTGCAGGCCCAAGAGGAAAGACACTTGGATTGTGACTAAAATGGAACTACATTTTTCAGACAGTTTATTCACCAAAAACATTGCAGTTTTGGGTCTGCTGAAACTCTGTGAATTTGACCCAATTCTCTGAGTAGTGCCCTAGCCAGCACAGACTATGGAGTGTCTCTCTCTGAGTTTTTCCTGTTGAAGCTCTTCCACTTTGTATCAGATACTTCCATAGTTATTGAGAGAGAGAGAGAGAGAGAGAGAGAAAATGAGCCGATAACCTGGCAGGTAGGTTGCTTGCATGGGAGACCCAACCTCAGTTCCTGCTCTAATGAAAGCAAATTTTGAGCTGTGTACACTTGTATGTAGACGTCAAAACTAGCCATTTGCACTATTTCGGTTAGATGAGTTCTCCAATCAGGGAAGGGAAATGATATCACATGACTTATGCAAGTAGTCCGTGCGATACAAAGTGGAACCTCAATATTCACAACAAACTTCAAACTCAAAGGAATAAAAACTAAATCAGAAACCATGGAAATAAAGTCATAGATTTATGAATATCACGGTCCGCTCTGAAACAAGTCACAAAGAGAATAAAGGGGAATTTTGACAAGATATTGGTTGCAAATTATTTGCTCAGCTCCAATACACTCAATGTCACAGTGATGAGGGAAATACACTCAGAACCAGTGGTTATACTGTGGTAATTGAGACACTGCCGTGTACCCTTATACTTGGAATAGGAAATAATTGCAGTATTTCTCAAGCACTGCAATTTGCTAAGTTGACTAATGTTGACTTTTTAGTGGCAATTAAAAAATAAAACAAAAATGGATGTTATGAGAGCAGCCTTAGCTTTTGCAATGTACTGACTATTTCATTTGCAATCTCATGACTTTAAAACTGCATATTTTTATTTCATTGAATTCATTTCTTTATTAGGGTTTTTTTCTTTTAAAAAGGAAACACCACGTGTAGTCATCTACACCAGTGCAAGGGGAATGTGAAGTTGAAGTAAGACACTGCCATTCTGATCTGATAGCGTTTTATACCCACCTTTCACTAGGGTAAATGACTCCACAAGGCGCCAGGCAATGAAGAACCAGATCCAAAACCATTAGGTAACTAGCATTTGGGCACACTGTAGAAAACACATTTAGGGACCTGTAGAAGATATTCACCTCAGCTGGAATTGGATCCCTTTGCTGCCTCAATTTCTCTGAAGATGGTAGCTGAGTTTCCCCTCTCAGCTTTCATCCCCAGGCTTGTAGGCTGCTATGGTGCAGGAGCTGCAGTGCATTGTGGCATGGAAGTGACTCAGCCCCCCAGCGAAACCAGAGAGTCCAAACCCCTCTGGAGTTAAATCAAAGGTAAACACAAAACCAGTCTCTTGCCAGCTGTGCCCCTTCCCTTCCGGGTCTTGCCCCTACCACTACAGTCTTTCGTCTGGGTCTTGGGCCCAGTTTCCAACCCTACTGGGCTCCATTCAGTGCCTCCTGCCTTGTACACAGCAGTGGCTGCATGTGTGACATGATAGGGGGAGATCTAACCCTCCTGCCCCACTTGATGCTACAGTTTTTTAGCCTTGGTACCCTAGACAACTATGCTTTTGTTATAGTCTCTGTGCCTGCTTAAAGATGAAGTTTTCTCCTCTTCCTGAAATACGGTTCAAAGGCTCAAGAGTTAAAAAAGCAAAACAAAACAAAATCCACACAGAAGCAGCAGGAACCAACTGCCTCTTTTCACTTATTCTGCGACTAAGGGTGCCAAATCCTGGACAAATTAATCCTTTGGATACAAAATCCAGGGCCATGCTCCTTGGCAGAACTGTGGTTGCTGTCAATGAAGCATCAGAAAAGTTCATCTGGGGATATACAACTGTCTCTGAATAGAATTGTTACTGAATGTCTTTTAGCCCCCTTCTCCCCCCGCCCAGGTCAAGAGAGATCAACAAATGAAATGTAATCCTAGCAGATGAGTGTTTGTGTTTTTCTCATTGGGCTTTAAAAGTGTTGGATCCAGCTCAGAAACTCTCTTGTGCCAAGTGCTCTTATTTATGTAAAGTTTGATTGGCCTCAACCTCCCAGAGACACCTGAAGAGATGCTGAGATAAGACAGCCCTGCCTGCCCCTATATCCCTTCCAGTGAAACAAGGAGCAGAATTAAACATTAATTTTGAGCCTCCGAGAGAATGCAGGGAAATAGATTCACTTGCCAGTAACGTCCGTGCTGATTAATATAAATGTACGTGGGTAGCTGATATCAGAGAGCCCGGTGTGGATTTATTTACATAATTGTTTGAGGATTCACTCTCCTCCTCGATTTTGCTGCTTGGTACACATTTATTTACACAATACCATGCTGCCAGCCAAGTCGAAGGTTCTTCGGAAAGGCATCAGAAGAATTACAAGCATTTGAGCAGTGGTTGTTTCAGGAGGATAAAAAAGCAAAGTGAACTGAAATCTATTTAATAGCTGAAGGTCTTTCCCTCTATTACTGCCACAAGCAAGTCTGCCACCTCCTTGGGTTGTCAGTGATCTTGAGTGCCTTTGTGAAGCCACCTGTAGGCTGTTGAGGGGAGCTGCCACTAGGTGGAAAACAGAGCTGTGTTTGGAGAACTAGGGCTAGGTTAAAGTATGAGGCCCTAACTCTAGCAAGTGACAGATATGGACAAGAGTGATTGTGGGAGTAATGTTCCCCTTTTCGTATCAGATGAGAAACACACAGGCCAGGTGGTGCCATCAAACATACCTTTATTGCAGCCTGCATGGTACAACCCTGGATCCAGCCACTGGCACTTAAAGGAACAGTCCAGTATTAGAGGCCTGGTTGTCAGGAGGTGCTGAGTTGAAGACAATGTTTATTGCAGGTTCTCACCACCCCTGAGCATCAGGCCCCAAAGCATCATCTGCTAAGTAGAGGACACTCTTGTGAAGGTGAGCAAACCTCAGGAGGTTTCCCGTTCAGTTTAAGCTCAGAGATGGACCCACACGTTAGGCTGTTTGGAGACAAGCCTCAGACACAGAGTGCAGATCTGGATCTACACGGTTTCAAAGCTGGAAGGGTATTGCAGTTCAGGGAGTAATCCACAGTTTACCTGGTTCATCTAGACAACTCTTGGGCCAGCAAAATGGGATTGGAAATCTTGAGAAAAAGGGCCTTATGAGATTTCCAGTTTTTAAGACAACCAGTAATGCTACCAGACAGTTCTCTCCTGGCATTTCAGCCCTTTACAGCACTTCTCATTTCAGCCAGGCTGTAGAAGCATCGCAGGTCTGCAGAAATGAAAAATAATGAAGAAAAAAAAGTTGACTAAACTTTTCAGAACCTCAAAATAGGCTCGGTTGGAGTGTTGGCAGGGAAAGTTCTGGTTTCATTTTAATATGGACACTACTTGTTTGCTCCCAGTGTCCTAATCACTTGCTGGAGTTACCAAGCGCACAAATAATGCCTTGTGTTTTGGAGCCGATTTCCCAACCTGTGTTATCTATGGCTGTAAAACCAGTGACTGTAATATACGGACACCTAAGTTAAAAAGGCGATTCTTTGCACTTTTTGAGAGCCATGCAAGGATCTCAAAGCACTTTGCAAAAATCAAACCTCACGGCCCCCCTGAGAGGTAGGGAAGTGCTATCATTCCTATAGTATGGACAGATAAATTGAGGCACAGAGAGTGACAGGGTTTTGTCCATGTTTCTACAGTACATGTGTGGAAGAAGCCATTTCTCCTGACTCCCAGTAAAGAACTCTATCTACCAGACTGGGAAGGATTTAAGGCTTTGTGTCCAGAAATGAGCCTTGTAAAACAGCTTGGCTCAGCTGAGACACAATATCAAGGCAGCACTGGTTTTGAAACCATTTAAGACATTCCAAGTTGTTGCCGTATAGGGACCATAGGGCAGGATCACTTGAACTTGGCTGTTCTCAGTACCATTTGAATAGCTCACAGTGCTATGAAGTGGGGGAGCCTGCATTCATCTGCCCTGAAATTTAAAATCTTGGTCTGAAGGAGAGATGAAAAACAGAATTAAAAAAAAAAATTCCTCTCCGTTCCTACTGCGCAGAGCCACTGGTCTGCTCATGGTGCACTTCCAGCGCCTCAGTCTGTGGGAGGTAGTACAGCCACATGGACAATGAGCTCTGTGGTGCAGTAGGATGAGCTCCAGGATGAAGGGGGATGCCATAATCAGAAACAGGGAGGCTTTAACATAGAACATAAGAGCTGCTATACTGGCTCAAACTATGGTTCATCTTGCCCGGTATCTTGTCTCCGACAGTGGCCCATAGCAGAGCTTCAGGGGAAGTTTAGAGAACAGAGCACTCCCAACTTCTGGTAGTCAGAGGTTTAGGGGTGCCCTGACATGGGGTTGTGTCCTTCACCATCTTGGCTAGAGCCGTTGATGGACCTATCCTCCATGAACTTACCCAGTTCTTTTTTGAACCCAGTTATACTTTTGGTCATCACAACTTCCCCTGGCAAAGAGTTCCACAGGTTAGCTGTGTGAAAAAGTACTTCCTCTTGTTTGTATTCAATGTGCTGTCTATTCATTTTGTCAAGTGCCCGCTGGTTTTTGTATTGCGTGAAAGAGTAAATAACACTTCTCTATTCACTTCTGCCACATTATTCATGATTTTATAGACATCTATCATCCCGCTTACTCATCTCTTTTCTAAGATGAATAGCCCGTGTCTTTTTACTTTCTCCTCCTATGGAAGCTGTTCAATATCCTTGATCATCTCTGTTGGTTTTCTCTGAACTTTTTCTAGTTCCACTACATCCTTTTTGAGGTGGGGCAATCAGAAATGGACACAGTATTCTAGGTGTAGACAAACCATGGATTTATTTAATGGCATTATGATATTTTCTGCCTTATTTTCTATCCATTTCCTAACAGTCCCTAAAATACTGCTAGCCTTTTTAACCACTGCTGTGCATTGTGCAAAATTTTTCAGAGAGCTATCCATGGTGACTCCAAGATCCCTTTTTTTTGGGGTGGTAACAGCTAATTTAGAACCCATCATTTTGTATGTATAGTTGGGATTATTTTTTCCTATGTGCAATATTTTGCATTTATCAACATTGAATTTCATCTGCCATTTTGTTGCCCAGTCACCCAGTTTTGTAAGATCCCTCTGTAACTCCTTACAGTCTTCTTTGGACTTCACCATGTTGAGTAACTTTATATCATCTGCAAACTCTGCCATTTCACTCTTTGCCCTCTTTTCCAGTTAAGGAATATGCTGAATACCAGAAGTTGATTTTTATTATTATTTATATTATGGTAGCACCTAGAGTCCCCATAGTGCTAGGCACTGTACAAATACAAAATATGAGACGGTCTCAGTCCCACAAAGCTCTTAGTGGGCCAGCACAAGTCATCATTTAAGTCATTGACAAGCCCTCTTTTGAGAAGTGGACCAAAATCCACAAAGAACATGACTGCTGAAATAAATGGGATTTGAAACATGATTTAAAGGCAGCAGGGGCTACAGCTGTTATTAACTGCAGTAGAACCAAGAGGTCAACAAACATCAGGGCCCCATTGTGTTAGGTGCTGTACAAACATAATACATGGAAATCCTTGCCCCAAAGATGACCTCTTCTGGAAAGAAGGTCCATAAATAAAGAAGCTATTGCAAAAATCCTGCACCTCCCATGGTCTCGACTGAAGTGAAGGACCAAGGATAGACTTGACTGAGCCAAGTATGACTGCCAAGCTGGCACATAGAACAATCAGATATGCAGCGCCTTAGTTTATAAAGAGCTTTATATACTAATACTATAAAATCTTGAACTGTACATCTGGCGTATTGGCAACCTATGCAGTTCATAGAGAATGGGTGCAACAAACTGCCCAACTCCAATGTGAAAGAGCAAGGAAACAGCCACACTCCGCACCTTATTATAGCTCTTAGGAAAGGTTTCAAGGAAGGCAAGTTAAAAACGCACTGAATTAACCCAATCTGGATGCAACCTAGGTCTGGATAGGCATGGAGAGGTCTATGTCTAAAACAAAGGAGGGGCTCATTACAGCTATGTGGAGATAACACAAGACTTTTGACCACCGTTACAGCACAGGCCTACTTGCTGACACCTGCCAAAGGCTAATCCTCCATTCAACTTCCATAGCTGTCTGGCTGGCGGCAGCCGTATTCACAGAATAATGTAATGGGCAAACTCCATCTGCCAAGAAGCTCCTCAATATGCTTCCCTATGTCCATGAGCATCATCCTTGTCTGGGCTGACTTTCAAAAAGCTTTCAAATACAAATGCTGGCTAGACAGTCATACAGGAGAGAGACCGTTTATAATGAGCCAGGTGGAATGGAGACAGAGGGCTTGTCTTCACTGCCCTCGGAGATTCAGCGGCAGTCGACCGGAGTGATGCGAGCTACGCAAAAAACGTGCGTAACTTCTGTCGACTTCTCTGCTTCTGTTCTGCGTGCCGTCTTCACTGCACTGCACCACTTGAGAAGGTGGCCTTAATACGTCGATTTCTGGATTGACTGAGCGGGTCTTCACTGACTGCTCAGTCAATCCAGAGAAGTCAATCTGACGGCGGTGAATTTGCCGTCGTCAGTGAAGACATAGCCAGAGTTGTGCAACATCTGCATAGTACATCATCATCTCCCAGCTGCCTTGCCTACATGCTAAAGAGCAAGAGAAACACAATGGAATCCTGTGACACCTGCTTCGGGGAGTCTCCCCTTGTAGACAAAACAAGTAGCCATAACATGGAGTCTCCTGGCATATCATCTGACTTGTTTACTCCTGGTATTCTAGGGTGGATATTTACTCCCAGACACACAGCATTCATCATCACTGAAGATGATGTCACCATGACTATCCATACCCCACTGTAACAAACTAGAATATAGAATGCATCAGGAATGTGCTTTCCAGACTGGGTCTCTGGAGGGGAGACAGCAGCTATCTCTACTTATCAGAGAAATGGGTCATTTACATGAGAGGCAGAGGGGTCCAGTGAACGGGGCACTGGAAAGGGTATTTTGCCACTGCATTTGTGTGCGACTTTCAGCAAGTCACTTCACCTCTTTTACCATCTGTTTCAATTGTGAACACATTGAGACTGTCTCTTACTATGTGCACAGATGGCATGTAGCACAATGGGACCCTGATCTCCCGCCAGCATAGTGCTGCACACACAAATGTTTATGTCGGTGTAATTTACGTCGCTCAGAGGGGTGGAATACTCACACTCCTGAGAGACATACGTTTTGCCCACATGGGCAGTAGTGTAGACATAGCCCGAGGCCTACAAGTAAGAGGAACACTGAAACTCCATCATCAGTGCAACATGCTGCCTCATTAAATAAGAATGTATAGTCTCATTAGAGAAAATGAATTTGTTTTAAATCTGCGTGCACAGGGAAAAAGTTCAAATCTGCAAAATCTACAGGGAAGGAAATTATGTCATGATGCGCCCCGCTCCCCCCGCACACCATCACCGAGTGGGAATAAATTGCCCTGATACAGAGTCAAATTTAATTTCGAAGCAATACATCACATTTCTTCATGCAGTATTGAGCCGAAGAAAGTAATTGTAATAAGCGAAGAGGGGAGGGAAAAAAATGTTTCCATGAGATAAGGTGTCTCCACTTCAGCCGAATGACCTCAGCATTAGTCAAAGAAGTGAGTCATCTCTCCATTTAATGATCTTCTGATTCCGATGCATTTCAATCTTCCGATGGAGCTTTGGATGGGTCCATCTGGCTCTCTTCTTTGGGGGAAAACTGGGTTTGAATTTGGGGCTACACATGTAGAGAATTTGCAGGTGCAGTCTGCTCAACCACCAGGCAAAGCAATCCCAACAAAGCTGTAAATCGACATAGATTGTCCCCCCCTGCAACAACTTGACCTAACTAGTTCAACATGTGATTCGTAATTTCCATCACTAAATATACATATTAACACAGTAGGTAAATCATCTGTTTACTTTTTAGGGACAGTATACACATACTACTTCAAGTTTGGAACGGACACTGCTATTCTGTTTCCTCTTTCAAAACTTGAACCTGTTTTGTGATACAGTAAAACTTGTACCTAAAGGCTACAATCAAAAGGCAACTTCTGTCTAAGGTGAACTCTGAATTATCTTCATTGTTGTTTCTGGTATCATTTTGTTCAATTTTAATCTTAGGATCATAGTAGGTGATCAATTTGCGATGGGTCCTTGGTGGTTCACTTATGGACAGGGCTCATTCCTGTGCAGAGGGCTAAAGTAAGGTCTGTGTTCCACTTACGTCCAACTTAAAGCGCTTGAGTGAGACTGAAGTGGGTGCATATGTAGCCCACTAGTCACATCCCCATTTGTGTCTGTTTCACAGAGGATGCGACTCTGCTACAACTTTCTTCTTGAGAGCCTGCCTTTTTAGCTCAAGCTTGGAGACTCATGCTTTTAACTCTGGAGGTTGTAGGCTCAATTCCTACAGTGTTGTCCTCAAGTCTTCAGTGTTGATTGAGACGGCAGCCACCACATGGGGGGCTTATCCAAAAGAAGAACTGATGGTGGCCTCAGTAGCTTGGGATGAGTTTCCTCTGCCCAGGTGAAGTATACAATTTACTGCTCAATGTGTTACATGAGCCTCATCTACGGAAGCTGTGAGTTTGTTACAACGATGCAGCTACAGATGTTGCCTCTTTAGCTCAAGCTGTAGCAGTTCTGGAGATTTTCAGTGTTATCGTATAAGTGACAGCTCTACTGTTTGGGCTAAAGATCCTGGATCTCAGGCTCTGAGTTCTATCCATCTCACGTCCCCGGTCCATCTAGCCCAGTATCCTGTCTTCTGACAGTGGCTGGTGCCAGATGCTTCAGAGGGAATGAATAGAACAGGGCAATTTGGAGTGATCATCCCATGTCGTCCAGTCTCAGCTTCTGGCAATCAGAGGCTTAGGGACACCTAGGCCACAAAGTTGTTTCTCTGACCATCTTGGCTAATAGCCATTGATGGATCGATCCTACATGAACTTATTAATTCTTTTTTGAACCCAGATACAGTTTTGTCTTCACAGCACGCCAGGCAACAAGCTCCACAGGTTGACTGTTTGTAGTGTGAACAAATACTTCCTTCTGTTTGTTTTAAACCTGCTACCTAAAAAACAAACCCTTATGAAGTTCATAGTAGGGTGGCATTTCTTACTTTGCTTCTTTTCTTCCTTCCTTGCTTCCTTGTAAAACTGAAGGGTTATTTTCTTTAATAATAGCCTTGAGCTACATTTGCAAAAGACCTGAGTACTCAACAGTTCCCATTGTTCGCAGTGGGTAAAGATACAACTTACTTAGGAATTAAAAATTCCTTGGGTGATCCCTGGTTCTTCTGTTATGTGAAGGGGTAAATAACACTTCCTTATTCACCTTCTACACACCGTTCATGATTTTATAGACCTCTATCATAACCCCCTTTCGTCATCTGTTCTAGGCTGAACAGCCCCAAGGTGTTTATTCTCTTCTCATATGGAAGTTGTTCCATATCCCTAATTATTTTTGTTGCCCTTGTCTGTATCTTTTCCAATTCTAATATATATATTTTTGAGATGGAGTGACCAGAACTGCACATAGTATTCTAGGTGTGGACACACCACAGATTTATTGTGATATTTATGATGTCCAGCACAGGGGGGCTGGATTTGATGATCACTCGAGGTCCCTTCCAGCCCCACATTTCTATGATTCTATGAAACAAAAAAAACCCAGCCTCTAGGGTACTCAGTCCAGTATCTTCCACCGGCACTAAATTCACTTTCCAAAACCCCTAATTAATCAAAATAAAACAGATCAGCACATTTTAAAGGCAAAGAGAAAATGTACAACTAGCTGGGGAAATATAAACATTTCAACTGATAACACCATCCAGGGCCAAGGCGGTAAAATGACCTGTGCTTACCAAAACAATTTGATGCTGTATTGCAACAAAACAATGCTCAGACTCAGCCGCACATTTCCCTAGGATACACTTCACAGCTCCAACAGTTAGTCATGTCAGAACAAGATGCAGCAGTTCAGACAACAGAAAAAAAAAAACCCAACGACATCCACTTGACAAGATATAAAATGTCTCTGCCTCTTTCCAAGAAAGAGGGAAACAGCTCCTTAAATCTTTACCTCTACCCCAAGCAATATATAGCTTTTGGCATTAATAGTAACACTCAGCATGGATGGATAGAGGATAGCAGTATTCAGATAGCAATGCATGCTTCATTCAACTTTTTCCTTTTGGCTACAGTCATGCGGAGAAGGTCCAGAAAAAACAAACCCTTATGAAGTTCATAGTAGGGTGGCATTTCTTACTTTGCTTCTTTTCTTCCTTCCTTGCCTCCTTGTAAAACTGAAGGGTTATTTTCTTTAATAATAGCCTTGAGCTACATTTGCAAAAGACCTGAGTACCCAACAGTTCCCATTGTTCACAGTGGGTAAAGATACAACTTACTTAGGAATTAAAATAAATAAAGAAGCCCAGCGCTTTTCAAAATTTGACAACTAGTAATGACACCAAAACAGTCAAACTAGTTTTATACGGACTATTAAGAGCCAAATGATGTCTTGGGTTGAACATTGGTCCACTTTCTAAAATCTGCACTAGTGAAGGTGAACTGCAATCTATAAAATGATCCACCTCTGATTCTGGCCCTCTAAACATGTTTAATTCAACTCTCTGCAGGCCTTACAGGACTTGAGCAATGGAGGGGCTCTGGGGAATTATTTAAATATTAAAACTGTGATCTTTGAATTTACATGTGCATATGTTGTGGTAAACCCAACTGGATCCTCTCCCACTGAAAGAAAACCTGCTTCTAGCAGAAGAAAATTTTCCAGGAGGGATGTGCAGGAAGCCATAATTGGTGAAAATGTGGGGGAAATTTACATTGTTTTCATGTATACCTTTAGGGAAGACATTACATCAGTGTCTGATCAGAAACTGAGTCTGGCCCAGGGACCAAACATATACACAATTACCCACACAAAAGAAAAAGGAAAGCAGTATTTTATTTGTTGGCATTTCTATGGCACTCTTCCACATAGCATGGAAACTCCTCACAAACACAGGTCCTGATCGAAAAGCTCAGTGAAGGCAATGGGAATCTTTCCATTGACTTTAGTGGACTTCGGGCCAGTTCCATAATGAATGAATCTCATCTTAGCATTGTTGTCATTTATCCTTGCAACATCATTTCTTGCTAAGCTCCGATGAACTTCCCCCATCACTCTCATGCCTGAAAACACACCCGCGCTCTCTCACACATGCTTGCATACAAATGCTTGCTCAGTTTGGAAAAACGATTACTTTTGTCTATTGCCTGGAACGTGTGTAAAATTAAAATAAAAGCAGAATTGTGACTGGCTAAGCTTACAGCGGCCAGCCAATCAGAGAAAAGGTCGCTCATGCACTAAAGGATAGGCCCCACCCAGGAACTTGCTTGATGATGTCTACAAGCCTCTTATTGATTGCTGACAAATTTAGGGCTGAAGTGGAATCTGGCACTCAAGCTGCAGGAATGTAAGAAGTGAAGTTAGATGCTGCCTTTGAACCTTGCCTTACTTGAATACATTGAAAGTCAATGTTTATTGCTCGTAAATCCCATATAATAATGCATCTTTAATAAAGATCCTCAGAAACTGTTTTGCTTTGTTTTTCCAAAGAAAATTTCAATGAAAACCAAAATGTTTTTGTCACAATTTTCTTCCAAATGTTGTGGGTTTTCAGTCAAAAATCAATAACCCCCTTCTTTTTGGCAACTAAAAATTTTGGGCAGCACAATGATATTTCAATTTTTAGTGAAAAAAAATCATTTTCCATGTCAAAAACAAAATAAATGGTTTTCAGGTTTTTGACATTTTATTCTGACGAAAATTGACATTTTCCATGAAAAATGCAGTTTTAGGAAACAAAAGGGTTTTGACAGAAAACTTCCAATCAGCTAATCTTTAGTTAAGTAAGTTTGGTTGAAAATTTCTCTTAAAGCTTCTTTGCATTCTTTCTCCAATGTGTCTCAAATTATGGACAATTCCCTGCCGTTTGTATAGCCAGATAGCACCAGAGAGCCAAAGTAAAACATCTGCTTAATATACCATTAATCTTGAACAGAATGAGAGAAATAAGTCTATTTGTCAAACTGCTGGGTAAGATTCTTTTAAACAAGTTGAAAACCCATTGTTTGTTTCTCTGAACCACAATCCACTTGGAAGCTAAAGCAAAATCAACAGCATTTTTTTCCTCTTTCTTAAAATATGAATTGTCTTTTTTTTTCTTTAAGAAAAAAAAAACAAACACATGAAGACTGTGACAAATGAAACCCTAAAACTTGGAAAGGCAGGAGGTGGGGTGGGGGAGGAATGGGAGGAAAGATCTAATTTAATTCTGTGCAGACAAAAAAGATGTACCAAATAACCCGAATGTTGAAACGTTTTCTGCTTAGAAAAGAATACAGAGCAGATCCTCAGCTGATGTAAATCAGTGCAGTCTCACTGAAATCAGGGGAGCTATGGCAGTTAACACCCGCTGAGGATCCTGGCTACTGACAGACTCTCGACCAACCCATATTCTAGGTCTTACAAAAGTTCCTTTTTGGAATATAATGCCTGTATTTTTTTCCTACTCACCAAGGAAAGTATGCACAGCTGTGACACATATAACCCTTACTCTGTTTTTAAGTGTATACACACATAAAATGAAGAAGACGAAAAACAACATTAAAATAATTTTATGGATTTGGCTTGGGACCAACAAAGCTAGGACATTCCAAGGTAAAGCTAAACTGACATCCTTAACCTTAACTCACCCCATTATGACAGAGTATTGCAGCTGCTGAAAAGGGAAATTCAGAGTATTTATGCTCTGGTGTGTGAATGGGTGTTGAGGGACTATTAAATCTGTGATTTGATTGCCGCACATTGAGTCCATGTGCTAGAAAAACTTATGCAATTTGTGTTGGGGGAGAAGAAAACAAACCCTTAGGCTGCACATACTGAATGGCAGGGCTTCTGGAGAAGATAAAAGAGACACTTTTCTTTTATTAATTCAACAACTGATATATTCTTTCAGAGGCATGGGCGGGGGGGGGGGGGGGGGAATCTGAAGTCTCAGAAGATAAGTCATGGTAGGGAGACTCACCAGTAGGCAAGAGGCGGAACCTGGAATAGAACGCAGGTGTCAAGTCTCGTGACTAGGCAACCCTGCCCCATTGCTCACTCATCTGTGGATGGAACCATGACAGAAAAGAGTTGCTGCTCCAGACAGAAGTCCCATAAAATCTGGGACATGTCGAAAATTTAGGATGTATTGCTGTTTTTTTCCCTGGCACTGATCCTCTTCAATAAGAATGGAATCAAATGTCACATCCCAACTTGTAGCTTTCTTAAAATTCTTTAGAACGGAACTTCTTTCACATTTTCATAGTGCATCTAAGCAATGAGATTGTTTTATGGATCCCAGCCCTGATAGTCCTCTTTATAACAGCCCTTAACATACTTGATAACAGTCTTCAAATATGGTCAGGGCTAATTTAAAGAGGATTGATCAATTGTTCTCCATGTCCACTGAAGGTAGGACAAAAAGTAAGGGTAGTTAAGCTCTGGGATAGGCTTCCAAGGGAGGATGTGGAATCCCTGTCATTGTAGGTTCTTAAGAACAGATTGGACAAACACCGGTCGCAGTTGATCTAGATTTACTTGGTCCTGCCTCAGTGCAGGGGAGGTGGACTAGATGACTTCTCAAGGTCCTTTCGATCCCTATATTTCTATGATTTGCAATTGCACAGAGCAATCCCCCTCCTATGTACGGATGCATAAGATTCTTGTTGCACTTGCATGGAAAAATTAGATAAGGGACAAAATTTAATACATTTTAGCTTCTTTTTCATGAAAATTAGCAGCTGGAAACAAAAAGGCAGAAGCAGGACCAGGCAGATTCCCACAAACCACAATTAGTACATGGATGGTGGTTATTATTATTATCTGTACTACAGTACAACTGTGCAAGGTACTGTACAAAACACAAAGAGAGTTCCTGTTCCAAAGCTTACAACCTAAATAGACTAGGAAGACAAAGGATGAGAGGGAAGACAAAGGCATAGAGAGGAAAAGTAACTTGCCTAATGTTGTATAGGAAGTCAATCTCACAGCTGAAAACAGACCCCAATTCTCTTGATACCTAGTCCAGTGCTCTGTCTATTGGTTCACACTGTATTACAGACCACACATACCAGCTACTTTCAACTCTCTGCCGGGCAAAGATGTCTCCAGCCCTTCCCCTGTCTCCATCCCAGGATACGTGCAATTCTCAACCCGTTGCTGGGCTCAGGCCTTTCCAGGATGGATCTTTCCATACACAACGTTATGGACGGCATTCACAACAAAGCAATCCGTACAGCTTAACATTTTCTTGAGGCTAGGAAATTCCAACCAAACAACACGGACTATACTCCCAACAGTCACCACAAACAAAAATACTGTGTCGACTGGTAGTAAGGTACAAATTTTTAACAGTCTGAGGAATTAACCGTTGGGACAACTTACCAAAGGTTGTGGTGGATCCTCTATCGTTGGCCACTTAGAAAAACATTCCATCTTGATTTACAAGATATCTAGTTCAAACAGGAATGAAATCAAGGAAGTCCTGTGGCCTGTATAGAACAGAAAGTGAGATTAGATGAGCAGAGTGGTCCCTTCTGGCTTTATAATGTATGAACACATTGTTATGAATGAACATACTGGACACAAGTCCAACATTTAGACACACACACGCACACATACCCTGTGGACTGAGCACTAGTATAACACTGAAAAGCACATGAGGCGCTTGGGGCATTGATTGAGACCATGGGCTGAAAGTGACTATATAAATGCAAAGTATTATTACAACAGCCCACGCGGTTTTGTCTCTTTGCTCAGGTTTACCAGTGTTTGGAAGTGACTGATGAGCTTTGTAGCATCTCTTTAGGCTGCACTAACAGTTGGCCCCCGTTATAGCACCTTGCTCAAAGAGATGCAAGAGAGACTGATGCCTGGGGGCCATATTTTCAAACTCAGCCTCTGTTTCATTGGCTCCTGCAAAATGTATGTCTGAGTTGGATTCTGTATGTTCTGCCTCTTCGCTCCACTCAGGGGTGAAATGAAAGCAGCCAGATTTGACCAGCTGAGAATCCCCTGGGTGTGAGGGAGCTCTCCAGTTGCACAGAGCCAGAGTACCATTTCCCAACTCAGCTCAGCTCTGGTCTAAGAGGCAAGAGGAAATGAGGTGGAGTGGGAAATGGCAGTGGGGCTGAATGCTGTGCTCCCCAATTGCCTCTTGCTGCAGTAATGTCTCTTGGGTGAATGCTGCCTACCCGGGTAAGTCAGAGAAGCCCATAAGATAGGGATGGCACAGATATGCTACAGGAATCAGAGAGCTGTAACTGATTCCCTGAATATCTCCAACCATGCCTTCTGCACTGAAAGGATCTGGACTTTCATGCTAAAATACCCACAAGTGACAGAAGGCACAAAGCCAGAGGCCAGTTCTGATAAAAAGAAAACTGCTGGGAACCAGAAACATGATGGGTCCTGCGAAGATGGGATGTGTTCAGATTCCTCGATTGAGTTAGGCATCTTAGTGAGAGCTAGTGTCTTTCTCCAGCTGCTGCCTATAGTCTCAGACTCTTAGATTCCAAGGCCAGAAAGGATCATCATGATCTAGTTTGACCTGCACATCGCAGGTCACAGAATCTCACCCACCCACTCCTGTAACAGGCCTATAACTCTGAGCAAGTTACCGAACTCCTCAAATCTTAAGACTTAATGTGACAGGGAATCCACCACTTGTTCTAATTCAAACCAGCAAGTGACCTTTGCCACATACCACAAAGGAAGGTGAAAAAACCCCCACGGTATCTGGCAATCTACCTCAATGCAAGAGGTGGTAGAGGTGAGTGGGGGAAGCAGGAGGAGGGAATGCAAAATGGCTAAAATGCCAATAGTAATGTAATCACAAAACCCAAGCCTGTTCAGAAAGGATTGATGGGTGGTCATATTTTACTGCTTGGCTATGATGTCTGATTAAAACACAGTGCAAAATATTAATTAATTGGGCTGGTTACTTGGACATTTTTATGTCCTGCAGCAATTCATGTAACAACAAATTGATTTTTAGCTAAGTGGGACATTGCACATCGAAGAAAAGGAACAACCAGAAATATGGGCTGATTGCTGAATGCATTATGCACTCTGATTCTAGACTGAAGTTATGATGTGTGTGTGGCATAAAGATTCCAGGGAGAAGCAAAGTTAAATCTTTCAGTCAGAAACCCACAGCTCCTTTGAACATCCCAACTCTCCAAGTTCACATTCATTGCCTGGCATTCTACAACTTTACGCTCTAGAGACTCCAAAGTAACAATCTGGTAAAATATCATTTATATGGAAGTGAGACCAGCCCCACGTAAAAGGGGTTGATGGTTGCAGTTCAGATCCCAATAGGCCAGTGTCCTTCTTAGACTCTTTTTGTTCTGTTTTCGTACTGCACCTAGCACTCCGGGTCTGTGACTAGGGCTACCAGGTGCTACAATAAAAAATAATGTGCCACCACACGTGACTCCCAACCACCACCAAATGGCAAGAACTGGCAGACATTACTAGCAAAACTTGGATAAGTTTTCTTTTAAAAAGTCAATCTGCCTTTCTAAAGGCCTGATCCAAAGCCCTTTGAAGTCAATTTTCCATTGTCTTTAGTGGGTTTTGGATCAGGCCCTAGGTGAAGTCTGAGTCACAATGGTCAGGCAGAGAGGTTGGCCACCACTGAGAGTTTCTCTAATGGGATTACAATGCATCAGGACTTTGTGACATGTACGCCCTGATTCAACACAGCACTAAACTTGACTTCAAGCGTCTGAGCAGTCTGATTGACGTCAGTGAGACTGCTCACATGCTTACAGTTAAGTACGTGCTTAGGTACTGTGCTGGATTGAGGTCTTATATCACCATAGCATAGCTTTGTGTTGGCACGTCACAAGGGAACACCACAAGGCAGTATCCAGCACAGGGATATGACCACCTCCCATCGTTTCATAGGTCCCAATGTTGGACTTGCAAACTGTGGGAAATAAGAAAAATCAGCAGCCACAGAGCAGACAGTATAGGGGAAGTTTCCTCAATCTCCACTCAAAGTATGTGGATTGCAATTCTGAGGACTTCAGTCCTGGAATGTCAATCTGCCATCCTTCACCAGCACTAAATGCACTTTAATTAAAAAGAGAGTGTCACTGATTCATGTCATGAGTAAAATGAAACTGACAGCTCCATCTTCTCTGTTCCCACTGAAGTAGCTTTATCACATGTGCAATCACATACAAATATCAAGAGGCGGCAGAGGATCTATGTAGACATAGAAGTAGGGTGACCAGATAGCAAGTGTGAAAAATCAGGACAGGTGGTGGGGAATAATAAACACCTATATAAGAAAAAGCTCTAAATATCGTGACTATCCCTATAAAATTGGAAAATCTGGTCACCCAACATAGGAGTCCTGCAATCATGTTACTAGAGAAATTTAATAAGTGTGTATGTAGGTTTGGTGAGCAGGATATGCTCCATCCCTTGTCCTTTCCCCCACTTAATTACACCAATGAACATTGATAAAAAGAGATTTCAGCTGATGTGGTGCACAGATAGATCTTTGATGTCTGGGCAAAAAGATACATTGGCCCGAAAGGAGATGTAAGGGGTTCAAAGGAAAGAAATAATTCACATTAAAAATGAATACCACTGGTTAGAGAATGGAAAACATTTTTTCATGAATGTTTGCATGAGTTTTTGTCATTAAGCTTTTTCACCCAGCTCTGATCATGATGATGATGCATGTCTTGCAAAATCATTCAGGCCATGAGAAGATTTTTTCTGTATACTGTACCATAGACTAACTCTGCTCAAGGCTTAAAAGATGTTTGTGGCACTGCTTTATATGGGAATTCGAGAAGCAAAGTGGGATACCATATATGTTCAACTGCATGCCAACACCCAGAATGTTTTTGTAAGCTCACACCTGTTTCATAATGGTACTAGTATTGAGCTCTGGGAACAAAGTATGGAGTTGCAGTGTTCTTATCCGTATACTGAACTCTTTCTCTATTTTCACTCCCACCCATCCTCTTTTATCATTGACTGTTCAACTGTAGCCCTTTCCAGAAGAGGAGAGAGTTGACACCAGAGTGACTAGTACAGAAAACAAAAAATGTAATTAATTGTTGTCCTGTGGTTCCATTTGCCCACCTAAGATGATTGCACATGTGGTGGTTGACAATCCTGTGTCTTCCATTCTCTCTCTCTCTTTATAAACCACATGCTGATGTCCAAAGGCTAGACTGAGTGCTGGCTTGTGCCAAATGAGGCTGAAGTAAGCAAAAGTGCAGTGTACCAGTGGTGGTAACTCCAGCTCAGCGGGCTTGTGGTAGATCAGTGACCCTGGGGGGGCCATTTAAGTGTGTGGTGTTGAATGTGAATGGAACATGCAATAAGCAAAAATCATTTCATGCTGACAGGGAAGTTGTTTCATTAGCAATAAGTGATGCAACAAGCACGCTGAGTTAAGAGAAAGGGAATTTTACTAAACAGACTGCACTGTTTGTCTCTAACCCCTTTCAGGAGCAACCCCTACGTTCTAATTCCATATTTCTAGTCTCACACCAATATAAGCCCCTCCTGAAAACTGATGTTTTTTCTCCAAATCTATTAATTATTTTACAGAAAAAGGGATTGCCAGCATGACTAGTCAATAATGCAGTGGGACTCCATAGCTTAAAGCTGATCTCCTTTGGCGGAACTCAGAAAGGATAACATCTCTGAAAACACAGCCTGCCTTCCATGGGACATGCAGCGGTTCTCCCTTGCTCTACTGTTCTGTGCAGTTTGTATTCTCTGTTAGCAGGGGTGATTTGGCTCCCAAGATTGTTGGTGACAAATCCTTGTGTGCATTGTAATTGCTCTGCCCCCAGTCCGCTGCCTTCTTATGCACCTCATGATATTAAAAGTGCTTTGAGAGACTTTGGGTATGAGGAGTGCAATATAAAACAAAGATCTATTACTGCTGAAGTGAAGAATTTTCAGAGCGAATTCAGATCACTTCTATCACGTATCCTGATCTTCAAAAAAAACAAACAAACCCCAAAACCCCACTAGCCCACCTTTCTTGGAAAATATCACATCACATCACATTACATTCCACTATCCCCAGCTATACATCATTCTTTTGAGACTACCTGATTTAAATTTGGCTAGCATCCATCTGTGAAATTCCAGGTCTATGGCCAGAACAACCTCAAGTGTCCTTATCCAATACTCACATTAACAGCTCAATTAATTATGAGTTAGCCAGATCAAACAGTCCAATATCCAACTTGGCAGCTTCCCAATTTTGGATTTCCTCCCCATATAAACTTCACAAAGTCAAGCAAATTCAAAGCCCAGAGAGCTCAGATCAATAGCCTGCTATTTGTCAATGCATTGACAGTAATAAATAAATAATGGTTCCCCAGATCTTATCTGCTTGAGCCGATGCTACGGGACTGAAACCAGCGAGTTTGTCCGTATTGTGAAATGGAATGATGGCAAAATTCTTGGGAGACAAGAGAAGATAGGAGATGATGCATGGTGGATGTGTGAGTTGTGCATAGCTACTCTCCAGGCCCTTGCTGAGTTAATTGGAAGCTGAGGGCATGCAGCACTTTTCTGAGGTGCTCAGCATCTCAGAAGACAGGGCCTTTTATAATAAGGCATGGGATTTTCAAAGGACCCTGGAGGAGTTGAGCACCCAACTCTGCTAGGTTCCTTTAAAGTCCCAGCCTAGCTGTAGAGGGGTTCCATCAGGCTATAATGGGGTCTACAAACCCTATGCTGAGCAGAGGCAGAAGGGGTAAGGAAGCTCAGAGGCGGGGAGGCAGAAAGGCCTGAGATAGTGAAAAGGCAACTCCCTTGCACCAGGCTGCCTCCTGAAACAAGGCCCAAAGCAGACTCCTGGGCCTAATTAGAGGCCAGGGGTCAAGAACTGCCTTGATCATGGGCTAGCCACAGAAAGCCAGATGGGGAGCAGTAGAGGCCCCCTGCAAGACCACATCAGGGACTGCAGACACGGAGTTATATGGTACAGTGACTTCAACAGCCTCTGCCCCCCTAAGCAAAATGTTCAGTGCTATTACTCTTTGACAGATGGAACTCACAAAAGCTTCCAGCACCTCACCACCTTCCCATATCCTCCCCAGGCTGACGGTGCTGGAGAGAGGCACAATGTGCTGTTGCTCCATGTATAGATTCCAGAGACAAGATCACATGGCAGAGAACTTCAGTAATTCATCACCGGCCTGCCCAGATTCTTATTTCTCCTGTGGGCTTTCTGACAGAGCCTTCAGAATCATTACAGACTTCAGACTGTTGGCGTGTGGAAAATCTGCGTACTAGAGAATGAAGGCTTTACAGCTTGCCCGTTCTCATGCGCAGAGATGGGCCCAATAACATCTGGGAGTGGGGTGGGAAGCAGTTGACAGGATGTGCATGTATGGGCAGGGCCGGATTTAGGGAAAATGGCATCCTGGGTGAACTTTCTGTGGTGTCCTTTCAGTACTGCTCACCGAGCAGCGGGTGGGTGCTCAGCAGCAAAGCAGCAGCAGGTGGAGTGGTGGCAGTGCTGTAGGTGTCATGCTGCGGAGAGGACGGGGAGGGGACGCATGTGAGCGCCTGGATCCTGCCCTGCAGTGCCCTTTATCCCCTCCCCCCATCTCCCGGGTGGGCACGGCATTTCTGCAGCCTCTTGGCCATGGCACCCTGGGCGGTCGCCAGCACTGCTGGAACAAGGGGCAGCTGCCATAGCCCCTGGCTTGACGTAACAACAAGAAACACATGATTTCCATCATCACTATGAAAACTGTTCCTGCACCCCCAGGGGTCACCCATGAGGCCGGCCCTGTGTATGGAAATGCTAAGCCAGATTAGGAGCAAGATAGTGGAGGCTGTGATGGACCAGGCCATACCAGTGGTTCCCAATAGTCCTGAAGTTCACAGCGTCCAAGATTGTCATCCATCTGAAGTTTGAAGGTTGGAACCTTCATTCCTGTTCCTTGTTTTTCAAGTGATTTTCATCAATGCAGATGGTAAGCTCTGGCACCAGGGACGTTTTTCAGTTTTGGTGAGAAGGACTTTTACATAAAACCATGCGAAGGACTGGGTCACAGATGCCTCAGTCCTTAGCATTTAACACTTCTCCTCACTTTACAGACAAATTCATCAATCTTCCCAACACCCTTATGAAATAAGGAAGTATTAGTTTCATTACACATCACCAGCCAGATTTCACACACTTACGAATACTGACTAATAGTCATTCATGCTAATAGTTTTATTAAATTCCACAGAATAACTCCCAAACAGAAGCACAACTCAATGTTTATATGTCTGCAAAATCTGACCCTATATCATCATCATCATGTTACATTTGAGCAAACTAAAGCTGGGACTGTCACAGGAGACCAAGGAGGTAGGCACTCAATTCCCATTGATTTTGAGCATCAATCTCAGCCTAAAACAAAGTCAAATTTCCAAACATGTGCCGAAAGATAGGTGCATACATCCATATTCAGCAGAGCTGGTCAGAAAATTGGAGTGGTGGGGGAAATCGGTACACATTTTCAGACTTCTTTTTATTTAATTTTCTATTGGAAATAATACAGTTAATAATAATATCTGGTTTTATATAGTGCTTTTCCTCTATAAATCTCACCCCAATTTATCTCTCTCTCTCATCTCCTGGAACCAAATTCCCCTTGAATTTGGGCTATCCATTAGATCACTCTCCCTTCCTGCCTCCAAATATTTCTGGTTAAAATAAATATCCAACTTGCTGTAATATTTAAGCATTTGAATACATGATTGATGTGGTTAAATATCCCATCAAGTAGAGAAACGTTACTAACCCAGTTTTACAGAGAAGTTAAGTGATTTTTCCAAGGTCACAGGCATCTGTATCAGAACTAGGAACTGAAACCAGAGCATGAGAGTGCTAATCCAGTGCTTTAACCACAAGGCCAGACTTTCTTACTATTCCACTGCTGTTAATGGGACTGCTTACACTTTAAACATATACTTAGGTGATTTGCTGAATGAGAGCCTTAAAATTTACCACCACTGTAGCTGGTTGTGAGTTCTTTTTTAAATCAGAAGTTAAACAGAGCTGTGGGGAGGAGGCACCCACAGTGAGGCTGAGATTTTCAAAAAAGCCTAAGGGAATTTGGTGCTAACTTCCCATTGAAATTCAGAGGGGGAGTTGCATGTCCAATTCCCTTAGGCGCCTCTGAAAAATCCCAAATCAATTGGTTTCATGGATGAACAGGATACTATATGTCAAATAAATTATCTGACAAATCAAATTTTCACTTATTTGTCTGGCTATAGAATGGTGCAAAAATGCTGCATAACTTGTTTGCCAAAATAAAAAAAAATAGAAAAAATATTTGGGCAAATTTTTTTAGCTGTTTTCACACAAATGCATGCCTAATTTGTATGTATTTGCATGCCTAAATTGTGTGCACAATTGCCATGATTGCATGTACAATTATGGTAATCATGCATACCTGACGTGCTCTGGTGCAGCTGTCCAATTCCTTATTTTATTGTAAATGCGGTACCAGCACTGAAAGTTTGGGTTGATTTTTATTTTACTCTAACATATTTACCTGTCCCTAAATTTCAATGTATTCTTAAATATGTTAGTAAGCCTACATTTATGATATAAAAAGGTTATGGGTTACAGAAACATGATAATCCCATTGGGAAACTCAATTTAAACTCTCATTTGAAATTAAGTCAAGCAAAATGCAAATAAAAGAAAATTAATTTTCTGTTTAAATTAGTTTTCCCTGCTCTTACTTGTTTGTTTCATGATGTATTATCTGTTATGTTCTTTCACTAAAAACCTGTCTCATGCACAGGGGCTTTCTGTATGGCTGAAAGCACTACGGTAATTGTTTTCCTCCTCCATTATCATTTATCTTTTCTAAACAGGTGTTAATTATGACACTTACATTTGAAGGGCAGTTTTTCTTATTGAGGTTTCAGTTTCAGAACAAGGGAAAGTTTAAGATGCCTTTAAATTATCTAATTTCTTTAAAAACACATGACAGATGAAATATGTTTCACATAGTCAAGTCACTCATTCTAAATATTGGCATTTAAACCACGTACAAACATCTGTGTTACCTACTGGATGCTTCAGAGTTCCCTGAATGTAGTTTGCTCAGAAGATCTTAGCTCTCCGCTCCAATGCACAGAGCTCTGAAAACCATTTAGGGCTTTCGATAAGGTTTTAGAGCATAGAAGTCAATTTGTATAGGGATGCAGATTGATTAATAATAATGCAGACAAATCAAAGGATGCTAGGCACTTTTTAAATGATTAAATGTAGAGTCGGTCAGGAAATTCTTTTCCCCTTATGAAATTTTTGACAAAAAAATGTGTCAAAATTTTATTTAATTATTTGGGGGTGATTTGGACAAAACCCCCTCAAACTTTGAAAAACAAAAATATTTAAAATCAAACATCTTTTCCAGTTTTGAAGGTTTATTGATAAAAATCTGAAAATTTTGGTTGAAAATGGATTCTCTACCCCACTAAATGTCACCTTCTGTTTAAAAAAAAGATGTTTCAATGGTGTGGGTTTTTTTCACACTCCTGACCAATGTAGCTATGTCAACCCATTTTAAGTGTAGACCAAGCCATACTCTCTGTCTTGATGTTTTATTAAAGAAAATAAATGCTTGGCTTACACTTAACGTTTATACTAGTATAGCTATGGCAGGCCGGGGGGTGAAAAAATACCATGCCCCTTTACTGACATAGCTATGCCAGCAGCTCCTCCGTGTAGAATCAGTTATGTCAATAGAAGAGTGACTCTGTGCAGACCGCTAACATTGTTTGGGGAGGTGGGGTTCCTATATTGGCAGAAAAACTCCTGTTAGTGTAGACTGTGTCTACACAAGGGGGCAATACTGATGCCAACACTAGCTATGTCTACACTACAGAGCTTAAGAAAGAACAAACAAAGATAAAAGCTTCATGAGAGAAAATGGACGCAGAGTTAAATAATCTGGTTTGAAAATACATAAACTCTCTACTGCTCACAGCTGGCAGTTAGGTGTCCTTTGCTTAAGGGCCCAGTGCACACAGAACAGAATCACTGCTGTACTCAACACCATACTTAAAAAGGTGTTTAACAGACCCAAGTTCTTCTCCAGAAGTCATCTTCAATTGACCTCAATAGGCAAGAAGCAAAGCATTCAGAAGTAAAACCGACTGTACACACAGTGCTGACAAACGCACACAGCAATCAAATTGGGGGTGGGGGTGGGAACAGAGAAAGATGGTTTTCCCCCCTTCAAATCTATGTCTGTGACAGTAAACTTCAAGGTCATCTGTAACAAAGTAGGTCAAATATTTCAGACAGAAGTGTCTTTTTCAAATGGACATTTTGTTCCCTTGATGCAGTTTCTTTCCGCTTCACCGATGCTTTGTTACACAGTTCTAATCCTTGACGCACTGTAATTTTCAGCAGTCAGATTTTATAGTTACTTTGATTACAAACCCTTTAGAACCGGGATCTTCTTTTTGTTCTGTTGTTCGTAGAGCACCTAACCAGAGGGGTTCTGGTCCAGGTACTGGGGTGCTCCCACAACACAAAATGAACAAACAAACAGTCTGATGTTTCATTGATTTCTGAATGTTGATCTGCTACTTCCAATGCTCTCAATGGGAGTTATGGGTGCTCGTTCCTTTTGAAAATTAAAATCATGCTATCGGTGTGACTCAGTGTGTTTTGTAACCATTCACAATGTTAAATGACTGAACTAGAAGGGATCCAAAGGAAACAGCGTGAACATGCTTTGAATAACAGAAAATATTTGGTAATTTTAAAAAAAATATATTTTATTTTTTTCTTACCAAATGAAGACATCTGTTCATTAGCACTCGCGCCAAAAAATAATCCTGCTCATCTGAAATCAATCAACTTAATGGATACTATTTTAAATGAAAGTAAGGTACAAATACACGTTAAAGTCCTCCAAGGAACAAAAGCACTATAATGAATGAGAAGGAATTTAAAAGCTCAGAATGTAAAAGATTGTCCTGATCTTGAGACATAAAACGCCCTCAGAACAAACATATATCATAGAAGTTTGGCTACAGAAATGTGAGAATTAGTCAAAAGAATGATGTGTTATTACAATCTATGCTGGAATTACTGTGTATCGGCCACATTGGAGAAGAACATATTCCTTTTTCTTCCATTAAGAAGAGTGACACCTTCTTGATCAAAGTCATTACCCTCTGATGGAAGGTGGCTTATACCCAGCCAGTCATTGTCAATAATATAATTGATCAGGTTCCTAGTGGATAGTTGTCTGTATCATAACCATCTGATGGTCTCAACAAAGATGTCAAGGACTGGATGAATCCCCAGAGACTAAGATGTCTTCTCACTTCAATTAGTAGTACCCTCCAGGTCAAGGCTGGTGAAGAAACTTATATCATATGTAAATAATAAAAACACAACAATTTGATTTAAAACTCAAAGTGTTGTGCTATTCATTACTAGCAGGTAAGAAGGCAATTACCTAATAATCATGAAAATGTTTGCAGGTCAGAAAGCTTCATGAATCTGAGCACTAATAGTTATTGGTCCAAAAATTCACAATGAAAAATATGTTATTCATTATTCTCCTGTTTAAAAAACTTCAGTCATCCAATCAGGAAGCAGAAACAATATCATGTCACCACTCATCAGGAATCGGGGATGGAAAACAGATGAGGTGAACCATTCCTGAACAACATGTGGTCTAAAAATGATTCCTCTCAACTATTCACTAAATAATGACAAATAACAAACACATTCAAAGCAAAGGGGGTTGATTTGTGAATTTGTGACCAGTTAAATAAAAAAGGCACTAAGTTGTTCATATTTTTTCTAATGAGTAGTTTGACTGGCTCTAATCTGGAACACGTGTGGTTATTGAAGACTGCATAGCACATTTTGCAAGAACAGGATAGACAGCCAATGTATCATAGCCAAATTACAATTTGGGTAATTTCATCCTTAAATCTGCTCCATGCAGTTTCATTGCTTACAGTGGGCCAGATCCTCAGCTGGTATAAATCAGCTTATCTCCATTAGAATCAATGGATCTACCCTGATTTACATCAACTGAGGATCTTATCAGTATTGTTTGTTTTCTGTCATAAATATAAACAACATGGTTGTGACTGGGTTTGCCTCTGCATTATCCCCCTCGTGGCCTGTCAGGGCATGACTCATCCAGCCGCAGATCTCCACTGGTATGTTGCATCTCTTGCAAAGTCACAGGTAACGATTCTTTAGTCCTCTGGCCAATGCAAACTTCAGTCTCACCTCTCCCACATAGCAGGTACAACACAGATAACAGAGACAGCACAAGTTTCCCACCAACCCAACCACCCTCCAATGGGTCTTTGCACCATCAGTCTTGCCTTCATCTACCTATCTGCCACCCATAACAACATCTGAATGCTCCAGAAAACTGAACTGAATGAAGAAATAGTTCAACAAATGGGCTAGATTTTTTCCCCCTCCTCCCTAGCTTCTGGGATTCAGTTGCTAAACATGTGTATGCGCGTTCACATATCCTCTTCCTATCATCTCTTTTCTAGCAGTGGTGTTGCTGCTGTTGTGTGACTATCCTGCTCAGAATGTGCTAAAGTCTTTGGTTATTCTCACCACCCCAGGAGTTCCATAATTTTTTGGGCAGTTGCCAGGAAGACTGTTCTTTCCCTTTTCTCATGAGCTTGACCCTTGAGGGCAACTTTTTAATTCTTCCTGTGGAATGTCACTGTTACAACCATAATACAATACAGAACAAAACCAAAAAAAAAAAAAAACCCTATTAAAAAGTCTTCAGATATGGCAGCTCTTATGCTTGATTTTCTTTTAATCTAGAGAAAGACTGATGTTCTCATTTCAATTTTGTACCACATGCTTAGCATGTAAAGGTCCCCCCCTGAATCCATGGTTTAGAACGGCAGAGCTTAAAACTTGCAGACAGTACTGAGAAAGAGAAATTAAGTAACAGAGTCGGCAATGGGCAGATACATCTCTAGTCTACCACAAGGGCATGAATGAGAGACACTGCATAAAGCCAAAAAACATTTCAAGGTATGTTCAAATATAGTTCTACTAGTTAAGCTGTTCTCCATCATTACATAGTGTGTTGGCTGACCTTGTTTACCTACCAGAACCCAACAAACTGGGCCACATAGGGTGTGAGCCGGGCTATACATTGCACGTGGTGACATCACTGTTTTGCCTCTTTCCTGCTCCAATTCTCTGGACTGTGGATTTACAACTAAAAGTAGTATTTTGAACTATGGACTAAAGACCTTCCAATATTTTGGAAGTTACCAGAGAGACGTTTTCAAACCAGCCGTCTATTCCATCACTGCTACAAACTTGATAAGGACTTTGCAATCATTTGTATGTATACGAGTTAACCATTTGTAACTCTCTTTTCTTTTATTAATAAATCTTTAGTTTGTCAGCCAATCCTTAGTAAACTATGTGATATTAGGGTAAAATCTGAGATACATATTGCCCTGGGGGTAAGTGTCTGAACCTTTGGGATTAGTAGAACCTCACATATGGTGAACTGAGTTGTTTTCAGTAACCTCTCACTATATTAGACCTGAGGGAGACTGTGTTTGGCTTCTGGTTAACTAGTGTGGTACTGCAGAAGCTCTTTTGTTACTGGCTTGGTGAATCTACTTATAGAACAAACAACCAGTTTTGGGGGATTGTCTTCCCTGATTCTTGCAGTCTGCCCCGAGCATGACATTTTCAGTATCGTCCACCACAGGCATCTGGTCACATCTTCTCAAAATATTATTGACAAAGAAGGGAACAGAGTAATGAGAAAATAGGTAAAATGTCCCCAAAACTACCAGAAAGAAGTTATTATTACTCCCTAACATATGCTAGGTCCTTTAGAGAACAAGTGAAAAGACAAGGTCCATATCCCCATGGACGTTTCACATTGGTTGTGATTTGCACTCCAAAGACCCACTTGTTCAGTTGGTATAGGAAGCTAAATGTTCGGCTAGTCATCCAAACCTTCTCTCAACCACTTACGTCGGCAAACTTCAGCTGGGAGGTGCCGAGAACAGGCTTTCTTGAGGCCTTGCGGTGCTTGCCCTTCCCATTGTGCTGGGAATGCTATGAGAATGAAGGTGGTGGGCAAAGCTGAAAAACAACAGGCACAACAAGCTGACCACAATTTTTGTGAACCTCAGGGGGGGAAAAAAAAAGGTTCAACTTCGGGCTGAGTTTCAACTTCGGGTGATTCAACTTCGGGCTGAGTTTTTTAATATATTATATATATAATCCCCAGGCTAGTTCGTCCACTCCATATGGATAGCATTAGGCCTGGCATAAAGTCAAGCTATACCACAGCATAATAAGGACTTGAAGAGTACAGAACAACTATTAGGAGCCTTAAATATGGGAAAACTGGAGAGAGGTGTCTAGCACGTTTCAACAGTTGGGTTAAAAAACAGGACAATTCCTAAGTTCCTCAAGGAAACACTGAACATACATCCACCCAAAGGAACACCCTGACATAAAACCAGTAGGGACAGTCTCCTCCATCCTCTATCCTGGAAACTTGCAATAGATCTAGAGTCATGTTTGCAGCAGCCTTTGCATGGTCTACATGGGAAATTATTAATGGAAATCAACAAAGGCTAAAAATAATACATAGCTGTGTCAATCCCCAGTTTTTTAATAGACTCAGGAAATGTCCCCAGAAGGCTGGGAAAACAAGAAAACTGTGGGGGGAAGATTCAATAGGTTTCTTAATTACGTCCTCTCAATCCTACTTGGCAGCTGCCAATTTTCCAGAAACAAAAGTTATAGAGCATGCATGCCATTCATTCCAGTGGCAGCTACCCTGGTTAACAGGAGTAAAATTCCTGAGAGTCCCAAAAGGAAATGGAGACAAAAATAAACATGAACAAGACATGAGTACTTGAGAGACAGAGGGAATGCAACTACAGTGGGATATTTGTAAAGAAAATTATAGGGGAAATTACTTAGACTCTGAACTTTAGCATCCCTTTGAGAACCAGGATAGAATGGAATGGTCCAGTGCTTTGTTTTTCCCCAGCTTCCCTAAGGGAGTCAAAAGCAGAATATCAGATACAGAGGAAAGTATAGTTGGTGGAAGGAATACACGAGAAGAGAGAGATGCAGAAGTGCCCCTCCCCCCGTCAAAAATTATAGATAAGAATAATTATGAACTATCCTGAGTGCAAATACGAGGAAGAGAGTGGGTGTAAAGCATCTCTTTGTTCCCTTGTGCTATCACCAGTCATTGATGGCTATGCTGGTGCATCATAGAACATATGTTGTGACAGGTATGGACCTAGCCCAATTTACTCCCCAAGGCAGTGATTCATTGAGGCACAATCTCTTTCCTAGTCTAACCCTTGCTTTGGTTAGATCACAAACTCTTGCCTAGCCCTGAAGAGGGGCATTTTGAGCAACCAGCCGGGTGTCCAAGCCACTGCCAATTATTGGGATGGACTATGAATTGTTTTGCTTATTGCATTTAGTAGGCCTCTGTAGGAACTTAGCATCACTAAGGCAAAGCTGGGAGGGACGGGGAGCAATCACAGGGAGTGAACCTGATTCTATATCCCCCTGATATGCTGGGCTATGCATCTGTGAAAAACAGTAAGTCTGAATATACTTTAGGACTGTCATTATAGGGAAATGTACTGCCAAACTAATGGCTCAAAACTGCTTGCTTAACAATTTCTTTTTCCAGCGACATGTTTTCGTAACACCTTTTTCCCCCAAAGATTGATTTTTCTTGGTCAGCTATGTAACACTTTTAATTGACAAGTCTGTAACTTTTTGAGTATAAGAGGGGATTTATGGGTCTAGGTCAATCAGCGCATCTTGTGGACACATTGGAAAGATCTCCAGCAGCAGACAGGAAGGCTTGCCACTGGAAATCTGCTGCTGAATCACCCAAAGGCCACTCCAGACTTGCATGGAAACGATTAGTTTGGGGTGCTCTATAACCTATTGTGTTTTTATGTGCTTGAGACTTTAAATAAAGGCACTCTCATGAGAGTGCTGGAAACTAATAAACTGAAGGCTTTAAGTGAAAGCACTGGGTTCTCTGTTATCTGTTCCAATCACATAGCAGATGGAGATGCTGCATTTCCCTTTGTTTATTTCCTGATAATGCTCTGCAAAGAACAAAGTTACCGAGAGCTTTGGGTTTAAGGAACCCTGGATAACATCCCCATAAGGAACCGATAGTAACTTTAGTGTGGGTGGCAAACACTCACTTGCTTCAAGCTACAAAGTGGTGATTGATATGTGGTACACTTTACAAGCATGGCACATAGGGTTTTTAGAACTCACCTGTGTTCTGCACCCATGGACCTTTTAATCAGAGGCACGGATTCTCCCCAGCATTTTACAAGCTGCACATCCTCCCCAACTGCTGTCTCTTTTAAGAAAGGTGAGAAGTAGCAGCATAGCTTTTCTTGTTAGGTATTTGACATAAGGAGATGACAGCAGCGTGCGTTGGAGACGGTCAGAGAAAGATTCTAGTGCAATAAGTTTAATCTCTAGTTTTAGGGTCATCGCGTGTGCTATTTTGCTATTTCAGGCGTTAGCCCTTGATCAGAGCTGCTGTAACAGGAGTTTTAAAGACACATTCCAGTTCTTCTGTGCCAAATATTTTTTCCCCTTAGAAATGTCTTTGGTAATTTTAACAAATGATTTCCCCTGCTGATAGGTATTATCCAAATGCGAATTGCATTCTCCATAATACAAAGTGTTTATTCCACTTCTCATGATACGGCACTTATCTATTTTGTAAGCTAAATAGCTGAGTCAACCTTTCCGGGATTCAAACCTGTGGGTCCAAGGAGTCTTGGCGGTTTAACCCCCACAGCTGTATGTAACAGGCATAGTGCAATATTGGCAGTAGGAAAGTGAAGTATTACAGTTTATAATTTCCTATTCCCATTCTTCCAGCTGATTTCATGGTTATTAGAAAATCTAGTTTCCTAGTGAAGTGGGCTCAAGTCACAGATATTGGATTGGATTCAAATCTGAATTTTTCCAAAGCTTTTGTTTGTTCAGATTAGGAATTGTATTTCAGGCCTATTATAGTAATGGGTCTAAAATACATTGTTTGGCTGCAGACCTGGATGTAAATGTCCCCAACGTTTGGTATGGGAATATTGCCTATCTCCACTATTCAAAAAAACTAGCTCTTAAAGGAGATGGGTTCAGACTAGGGTGTGTATTGGAAATTCTTTCCTGAACAATCCAGGCAGAAAGCATGTCTTAGCTCCTTGATATCTGTGAAGAAAGAATTATGAACTGCAATGGATGCTATTTTGCTTTGCAGGAGTAGAGAGGGGTAAACAGATGATTGTTAGAGCAGGATGACCTCTTGGTAAACATTGGACTACAAATAAGCCTACAATCCCTCACTTTTCAGGCATTTTTCATGCATCTTATCACCTGCTGACTTCCTAAACTATTTTTATTTAAAATATGCAGCCGTTCCTGCTTGATGACATGTAACTGAGGTTATCATGGTGCTGGGATGTCATAACTTTTCTACATCAGTAGTTGATGTCACATAAAGACAAGATTATGAATTTGTTGCAGGATCAAACCAGAACAAGCTGAACTGCAAAGCAGAAAGCCTTTGTTGCAATGCAAATGTGTGAAATATGATGCTAGCAAAGGACATAGGGAAACAAAAGTGCCACGCACATTTATTTCTAGACACTAGTTCAAGTATGCAGCACCTGGGTTTCCTTTAAAAAAATATCTATGCTGAAGTCAGGGATGGAATAATCCAGACAGGATGCAGAGTCTAATATTACTGATTAGGTGTATATTATGGGACCTTGCTACTGTGATAAAAAGTTAGTGAATTTTAATCCCATTTACAGCAATAAAACTGCCTAAGTGGTATCTTCCTTGGAACTCTGAGTTATTGCTTGTACGGAGTCTGATAAGTGTATCTTCTGAAATGACTTCTTTCGGAGGCAAGTAAAACTTAGTAAGTGCAAAATAGCGACTTTATTTCCCAGAAAGGGATTTGTGTCTGGGGATAATTTACTACCTCAGAAACTACTCTCATGAGATCATCAAAGGAACAGCGTGAAGGTTCTCGGGAAAGGCTGTCAGTATAAATATATCTTACCCACCTCTCTGCTAGACATGGAACAGCAAGGTTGCATTTACAATTTATTATGGGACTCCAAATCAGACAGAGACCTTGAGTTGCAATGGGCAGGTGAAAGGAGATCAGGCCTGTGGTTGCATCTCTTTTTGATTCTATTGTAGAAGTGGGGAGATTGGATTCTGAGTTACCTTCTCCTCTGTTCTTATTGTTAGAATGGGGTGATCAAGGAGCGATGGGAAGCTAGAGCTGGCCTGTGATTTGCAAAGTTTCTGCAGGGCTCCCAGACAATCCCTTGCAGTGCCTGCCCTTTAACATGTGCAACACAGAGACAACAGGTTTGCAAATCTGTGCTCATGCCAGAAATGCAGCTGACAGTGTGTGTTATTTAAGTTGTTAGGGCTGCAGAAGTCGGTTCAAGAAGGGGAAGATATAAAAGGATATGGCATGCTTGGAAGCGAATTGTGGGGCTAAGGAGCACACTAGTATCTCTCTCGGACATCAAGTTAATACACAAATAGCCATTAAATCATTTATCATTTCATCCTTCCTAATCTACCATCACAGGCTGTTCTGCTAATGTTGGTGGAGTGCTCTCTCACAAGGCTACCTAGCTTTACCTTAAGCACAATTTAAAAAAAAAAAAAAAAAAAAAAGAAAAAAAAAGAAAAAAAACACACACACATTTCCTGATGCACCACTTAGAGATGGAGATGTCTGAACTGCAGTACAGAATTTATTAGTCTATGTAATCTCTTGGCACCTTAATTCCAAGCTGCCTTGCAAAAATTTCCACACTCACTCATCTTGGCTGAGTATTTTTTTTTTTTTTTTTTTGGATCGGGGGAGTAAACTATCATTAGTTTTGTTCATTATCATTGCAAAAGAAAAGTAATTAGATTTTGTGCCCAGACTGGTAAATTTTCAACAATTTTGTGAGGCTGAATAACCCAGAAGACCAGATCCTTTAACCCTTATTCTTGTTCAGTAGTACAATGGGACTACTAGAGATTTAAAGTGCTGTTAAAGCAGACTAAGGGTAATCGGAATCTGGCCTAGAGTTTTCAATTAGAAGAAATTAAAATGTGATCATGTTAACAGATATATTATCTGATCTGGTTCAATTTTAGCATTTCCGCAAAATATAATCTCAGCTAAAAACAGCCTGAGGTCAGGAAAAGTTTTAAGGTTTTCTTTTGGGGGGGTTTAAACTTCCAACTTTCATCCTGAGGTGTAAATACCAAAATCAGAAAAATCCAATGTTTATTATTTATTAATAGGAACATTCATTATGTGCCAGTCACTTTCCAAACATACAAGGAGATCGCTCTGTATTCTAAGGAGGCCACAATGCAAGGACAAATAGACTGAGGTTAGGGGATGGGGAACAACAAACAGGCAATTTGACAAGTCAACTTGATTCACTGAGGCTATGTCTTCACTGACGGCGGCAAGATCGATTTCTCTGGATCGACTGAGCAGTCAGTGAAGTTCCCGTTGGTGCAGTGCAGTGAAGACGGCGTGCAGAAGAGAAGCAGAGAAGTCGACAGGAGTTTATGCAAGTTTTTTGCGTAGCTTGCATAACTCTGGTCGACTGCCGCCAAATCTCGGAGGTAAGTGTAGACAAGCCCTTAGAAGTGGGTCTTTTAGAGAAGGGGCCTTGTGAATGATTGTACCATGCCTATAGTGATAGGGGAAGTTACAAAAGACTGACTTTTTGGTTTCAATAAGTAGCAACAAGTTTTGATGCTGATCTGAATGTTACTCAAGTTTATCTGAACCCTCTTGGGCTAGAAAACGGGCTGGAAATCTACTCAGAGCTCTCTAGGATTATTACTTAGGGTGGGATCTGCATATGTACTCAAGTGCCTGAACCCCAGCTTTAGTCCCAGTTTTGGCTCCACTATGATCCTCAAAACTCCTGCTAAACCTTGAAGGTGCCTCTACTCACTCAGTGCCTAAATTTTCAGGGTAAAGGTTTCCTTGGTGCCTGTGTTCCTGGGTGTGGGCACTGCTGCCTTGCTTTAGCTCCCCTGACACCTATCTCCCGTCTAAACCCCAGAGCGCTTCATGAGCTGGGGTAAGACAGACAGATGAATGCCTGAGCTGCGTGCGGGGCCCAACCTCATAGGCAGCCCCACAGAGTGGATATAGTTCAATATCCAGCTGGAGGTGGTAGAAGTGGTGGTGGGGCCCCCCTTGTAACTTTTTTAGCCCAGTGGTTAGATCACTCACCTGGGATGTGGGAGGCCCAGGTTCATTTCCCCTCTCTCTGCCAGACATGGCAAAAGCATTTGAACAGGGGTTGCCCACCTCTCAGGAAGGTGCACTAACCATTGAGCAAGGAGATGTTCTGTGGTGGGGCTCCCTCAGTCCCTCTTGATGAAGTTGTTCCTCTCTGGATAAATATTTAATAGTCATTCAGATAGAAAGAATACCTCTGTAGCCCAGGGCTACCAGTTCCCCTCTTCAAATCACTCAATTATTTTCCCACAATGGAACATTTTCAGCAGGAGAGAGTATAGGTGCCCCATTTCAGAACATCCCATACCTCGGTGGTTAGTGTGCTCACCTGAGAGAATTTGAAAAGGCATCTTCCACCTTTCCACCTTTCTTTAGAACTTGGATCTTCCACGTCCCAGGCAAGTGGTATAACCACTGGGCTAAAAGTTACCATCTCCTCCTCCCACGGCAGGTGTGCAAGTCATTCCTGCAAGAAACAGCTTAGGTGACTAAGCCTCCACACCCCAGGTGCCACGTTCACATGAGGATCACCACCTCCCTGCAGCCTAGAGCTAGGTCCTAACTCTGTGAAAGGGGTGGACTTTAGCACACACACCCCTTTTGTCAGCATCTCCCATGGCTGGCCTACGTGGGTCCCCGCTGAGCATGTTGGCTTTTGTGGATCGCACTGTAAGGACTCTATTGCTCCCCATTCATTGCAGAGAGCGCCTTGGAGCCTAACTCAGGCTTTGTGGATCACCAGGTTGTTCCTGCGATTTTCTAGGCACCTTAAAGTCAGGTGCCAGGATGCTGAGTGGGAAATACCACCCTTGTACTTGTTCCCAGACATCGTGCTTAGATGTTCCTTGGAGCAGGGACAATGCCCTACTTTTTCTCCAGATGGCATTTAGCACACCCTCAGCACTCTACCAATAATAAACACAGATTGTTCCCAGGCGATTCCCAGCTCATTTTCTAGACCAAATAGGTTCAGATAAACTTGGGCTAGCTTCAGAACTACATGAGAACAGGCCACAGATTAGTGGAACCAAAGCAAGCCCCTGCCCCAATTTTTTTAAGTTCTATCACTATGGGCAGAACTCTCTCTTATCTGCAGTGTGCATTGTACTTCCTGCCTGAGCTGTTGCACAAGACACCTACCTTGTCCACTTCTTAAAGACCCGCTTCTCTATGCCACTTGCTGCATAGGCGGTGTGTTTCAGTGGGGGGAGGAGGGAGGGAAAGAGGCATCTAAAGGTAGGAAGGGGCAGGGGATGAGCACATGAAAGCTGATCCTCAGCTGGCAAAGTGGCTCCTATGGGAATGGTGCAGCCACAGTAACTTGAAGCAACCCTTAGGGTCCAAGTTAAACCGGGGTCCAAAATGGCCTTTGATAGCCATAAGAACAGAGGGGAAGAAAAGTGACTTATAGACACCTTTCCTCTCTTCCCCTCTTAATTCTAGTGAAGTATCTAAATACATTAATTTGCAAAGGGGAAAAATTAAACCCTTTACTCTCATTGACTTTAGAGAGAGTACAGACGGCACGGTTAGGCTCAAAAAGGTGGAATCCTACAGACGAGGATTTCTTAAGTACTCCTATTACCTCAGGCATCATCAAAAAACCTGCCCAGCAGGAGGATTGGATGTTCAAGACCCTTTTTGCCTCTTCTTCCTCCAAAAGCGCTTTGTGGCTTTCCATCTTCCTGCCAAGTGTCAGGGGGAGATGCAACTCTCTTCCCTGGATGCCAAAGCCATCATCTGCGCCAAGCGGAGAAAGGCTGCTGAGGTCTGGGAATTGCATTGGCCCATTTCAATAATTGATGCTGATGTACAAATTCTGGCCGGTCTCCTGTCAGAGAGACTGCAAGGAGGCATACTTAATTGCATTGCCCCTGGAATAGAGGGGGACTTCACGAACCACTTTGGCTGATCATGTCCATCTTCAAGTTCTTTTACAAAGATTGCAAATATGCATTATGTTCTGCAAAAAAGGATTTAATGCGGGACTGTCACTTTGAACATTTTCTTCCTTTCACCCTGCCTAAAGGGTATACTTGGCTTTCTGGGACCCGTGGAGTGGTAAACTTGGACTGCAGAGTGAGGTGTGTCACCCATGCTGCAGTGCTTACTCAAGTAAAACTACTTCCTTGGACTTCCAGGACTGGGTCCTTTGGGACAAACGATGTTCCTTCCCTCTCAGGATGAGGGGCTGACGTTGAGAGAGTTTACTGGACTTGATTAGCCTCTTATTTACACCAATGTAACCAGGAGTAAATCCATAGAAGTCAGGACTCTTATACAGGTATAAGTGAGAGGAGAATGAGATCTTCTGTGCCCATGCAGGCTAAAGCATCATCATTTCCCTGCTTGCCCATTAGGATGCTAGGAAGTTGTTTCTATCGATTTTAGTTAATTCAGAGAGGGTGAAATTCAGCCCCATGGAAAGCATCCTTCCAGTACCTGTGCCCTTAAATTCTGAGGGCATGAAAAAATGATTCCTTTCTGTCTCCTCATCAATTCCCATTCCCTGGTGGTTTAGCAGGCAGTGAGAATTTTATCACTGCACTATCAGGTTTGAGGGGGAAATGGAGGGATCCTCAGGCCTACAAATGCATGAAGAATCCAGGTGGAGGGAAAAATGAATGAATCTCTGAGAAAGCTATTAAGAGAGAACATGGAAGTGTCTAAATGAACCGGTTACTCTCAATGCATGTGAAAGAGCAGAGGGAAATAGTTTTATTTTATAACAGTCTGGTTTGTTGTTTATATATAAAAATGCCTTTAGATCTCAAAGGAATAATGCCATTTACATTTCCTGGTGTTTCTCCACACAGTGCTTATCATGATTAAGCGGCAGGGTCATTGCCCTTCATGAATATTACTTCTATTCATCTCCATCTGTGGCACGGATGCCCAGTGTAGATTGTGGCTGAGAGGCTACCCACTTGGAGAGGTTTCCTGAAAGGTGAGCTATCTTTTTGCTCTTATAAGTGGCACAATTCATCCCAGCACATGCAGGAGAGGAGAAGGGGGACTATATGGCAGTGCTGGGTTCAAGAACTAAACCCTCCAACATACATTCTCTGTGTGTCCAAACGTATGGAAGGTGAGGTGGGCTCTGATCACTGATGTTTTAGGAACATGGTAACATCCTGGTCGGTACTCAAGTCATTACCGAATGCTCTCTGTGCGCTAGGGGTGAAGTTTGCTCCTGTGCAATGGTTCTCCATTAGGAGTAGGCCGGGACAGCACTCAAGTCCCACTTCAGTCCCATTTAAACCCTGTTCTGAAGGCTGAAGTGGCCCATAGACTGTGACCACAACCTAGCAGTGTGGTGGTTCTGCAGATGTAAATTCTGCTCCGTTAAGTGAAAGGAAACCAGACTCTTGCCTACCTGAGACACTAGCTTTGTCTCCATATACTACCTTGATGATTAAAGTTCCCTGAGGTGTTCAATCTGGCTACCACTTCCTAGTATAAACAGGAGAGTGCTGGGGGCAGAGTGTTCTTGGCAAGGAATTCTTCACTCTGAAATTAGTTTCCATCCCTGGCTTGTCAGAGGGCAGATTTGGAAAACTTCAAGACGTGCTGCAAGAGGCAACCTGCTTGCCCTAGATTCTCCTGAGAGCTAATTTTTAAAGGGTAGATGTGAGGCTCAAATACAGCATCTGATGTCTGGGGTTGGGAAGACATTGCAGCAGGCCTGTGTGGTCTTCTTTCAGATTTATGGGCATGGTCAGGGGCCATAAGTGGTTTTATATAGATTGTGCAATATACCGCTGACTGAAAATGTTCTGAATTCAAAGTATTAGATTATCAAAACCACCACCCTCAAAAATGTTCATCATCAATTCCCCCATCCCCTCAAAAAAATAACAAACACTCAATCTGGAATTTTTTCCCTGGCATTCTTTGGGTTTTTCTACCAATTCTAAGACCTTGAGACAGGCATAATTCCACTGAACTGCAGTCTAGGCAGGGAATACTGGAGACACACTTTGAATAATAGGAGAGAGAAGAGTACACTCTGCAAAGTACATGACATGTCCTTAATGCTAGGTGAATGAAATTCAATGCAATCTCAGACTACTGCTGCAGTGTCACTCTTTTAAAAAAATAACTTGTTCACATCTATTACCACAGTATTCAGACATACAAAAGGACTAGAGTGATGGAGTCCCAGGATACCTGCAATCAAATCAATTTTTTATGACTGAATTTAGCAAGCTATTAAAAGACTTTTAGCTGGCTGGTATTTTGCTAGGAAAGGTTTTAAGACATGGTCTAGAGCCTGTCCTTTTTATCAAACCCCTATAAGTATTATCACCTCTCCATTCTTTCTTCCAAACGTTGTAGCATAAATGACAGAAGAATGCCCAGCTCAGTGTGTCTAGTATGCAAGAAACACAAGTAATGTGCGCCTGATTTTAATCTCACCCTGGTAATTCCACTGGGACAAATACTCAGCAACTGCAAATAGGTGTATCTCCATTGACTTTAATGGGGATTCACCCTTTTAGGCCAAATGAAAATTTCGTCCATGGACTTTAAAGGGATTACTCCTGATTTATGCTGATGTCAGTGAAATCAGTCCCAATGAATGCAAGGAAAGTAGGATGGTTATAAAAAGCTGTGATTAGCAATATTGGACCGAAGGGACAAATCTGCAGCTGGGATAAATTTTCATGATTAATTCCAATAAAGCTGTGCCAATTACAGTCAGCTAAGAGAGCTTTTAATACATAAATTATCTTCAATTCTAATATTTTTGGTTCTTGATGTTTTTATGGAGGACTCAGTGTAAGGTACGGCCCTGCCAAACAAGCAGCACTTTTAACAATCTATATTACAACACTTTTATAATGTCTGTTCACTAATGTGAGATTCTGCCCAGATGATTTATGCTCCCTAACAAATTTACCTTTTAAAATGTTGGTTTATGACATAAGTGATTGAAAATGGTTAAAGGGTATCACTTTTCTTAATGATCTGACTAACTGGTGGAACTCACGGCAACAGGATGTAATTTAGGCAAATGCCTCAGCAAGTTTTTAAAAAATGGATTAGACATGTTTGAAACAAGAATAGAAAATTAATTGCAACACTAAGGGAAATCAACTTGCAAACACTTAGTCCCCTTCTTTCAGTATATAAACTATCCACAAGTAGGGGTCAGGAAGGATTTCCCTCTACACAGAATAAATAGCCAGGTGCAAGATGTAGGTTGTGTCACTTCAGTCTAATGCATGCAGTGTTAACTATTATCAGAGACAAGATTAGATGAACTGTTGGTCTGATCTTTTGTGGCAATTCTTATTTTGTTGTGTAACACGAGAGGAATGCAATAACGGCTAATTGACTCAGGGTGACCCCACCATCATAAAAGCTCTCTGTGTGAGCTGATGAATTAGTGTTTGGTGTGGGTAATATCTTGGTCTGACTAAGCACTCAAGACAACTCAACAATTTATCCTTTGGCAGAAGCAAGCTGAAACCACCAAGTACTGGACTTCTGATAGGGGCTTCTCTCTCCAGAAAAGACTATCTAATACGGCTGTGCATCAGGAGTAACAGGCCTATCGCTCAGGCATCTGACCTCCCCCACCCCCAAACACTGATAGCTAGAGAGGAATCAGTGGTAGATGGCTGGTGAAATCCTGGCCCCACTGAAGTCAGGAGAAGTTTTGCCACTGACTTCGGTAGGGCCAAGGTTTCACACATGGGCTGTTATCCTACTCCCTACTCAGAGTGCTGGGTAGATAAAGGGATATATCTTTTCCTTCAAGTACAAACATCAAGCTGGGAAGGAACTCTGTTCACTGTTGGCGGCCCAGCACAATTTGAGTTGCTGGACCACTGTCCTACAGGCCTAGCATAGCATCAGTTGCTTGCTTGGTTATTCTGACCCCTGTGACGTGACATCTTCCAGTTGGCAGAGACTGAATAACACTATAGATGTCTCAGTTTCTGCACAGCAGGCACGTAAGACAAAATACAGATACTGTATGGCTTGCAGCTGTACATTGATAATGGTGATGGGAACAACAAGTTATCCTTGAACGTCTGGGGGTACGCTATTTTATTGCCAAGGGGCATACTTTTACTTCCCCCCTCCTATCACCAGATGTTGTTTTGACGACCCCAATTATTATGGTGAGAATGGAATGTAGTTAAGGGTGGAAACCCAATGTAAGTAATTAGCATATATGATGAGAGATAATTAGGTGAAGGTTGTTTATGGAAGGGTATAAGTAGTCACCACTTAGACAAAGGGGGGCACTCCATCAACACCTGACTCCACAGGAGGTGCTGCCAGTTGGACCAGAGGATCCACTGACTCCCTGGTGGGGTCCCTGAAGAAAGCTGTTCCTGTATACAGCCTTCTGAGGGACTGCTTAGCTCTCCTGGCTTAGTGAGTATGAGATATTGTAGTTAATTTTAGGCTTTGTATCTAACTAGTATATTTATAG
Source organism: Emydura macquarii macquarii (assembly GCF_026122565.2). Lineage (NCBI taxonomy): Eukaryota > Metazoa > Chordata > Testudines > Chelidae > Emydura > Emydura macquarii. The sequence continues at coordinate 15,526,088 of NW_027130828.1, forward strand.
AAAACCTTGCACATTAAACCTTATTGATCTGCAAATCGGGCGTACCGTGTCTCACTGGTATCCACACTGATCACAAAGTGTCCAGAATCAACATTCATGATGGATGCAGTGCTGCTCCCTGCCTCAGCTGAGAGATGGCTATGCCCGACTCCTATGATCCTATGATTTCAGTGCACAGCTCTGAGTTCAGGGAAACAAGGACCAAGACGAAACAACTGAACACAGGTATCAAAGCAAGAACTCATACCTGGGGCGAAGCCTTAGAGACAGCAGTTGTGTGGATGCCTTCACTGGCATGGGCTTTCTGAGATAGACAGCGAAGTATGCTGTGAGCTGTAAATCTAATATGGGCCTCCCCCAGGTCCCTAATATTTTGTTCTCTTGGAAGCAGAGGCTTAAGGGTGAATGAATGTAACTTTTAAAAATACATTTCTTTCAGGATTTGCTAAGGGCTTGTGGCTAAGCCAAAGAATTTGGCTCATGGATACAAAGCTTAGCAAACTCTGAACCGCAGTGGAGATAACAGTGGTATTACAACACAAACTTCACCATAGCCCTGATGCCAACTCACTACACCCTATGCTACTGCAACATTTTTATGTGAAAAGGCTAGAGTTAAAAAATAATAGCTGTTGAATATAGTGTTTATACAATCCCTCTTCTCATCAGCCCAGGAGGTCTGAGCTGTCTGAAAGAGCTGATTGGAAATTGTCTGAATGTTTATTCATCAAACAATGCTAATTTGTCAAAACTGGAACACTTGGTGGGAAAGGTTCGGATTCAACAAATCTCCCAAAATTTGAAAGGAAAAAAAGGTTTTTTGGAGGGTGGTGGGGAAGGCAGAGGAGTGCTTAGATTGTTGAAACAATTTCCAAAATTAAGTTGTGGGGTTTTTTTGGTTCAAAACGATTGTTTAATTTCAAAATGTTCATTTATAATTTAAAAAAGGTCAAAAGTCAATTTCAAAACAAAATACTATTTCTTTTTCAGATTATTGGTTCATAAATTTTTTCTGAATTTCAGCTTTTTGTCTTAATTCAAGGTGGGAAAAATTGTCAACACTTTGAAAATTCTCATGGGGTAGAAAAACCATTGCCTGCCCAAGTTCCAGTTGAAGTCTCTCTCTTGTCCCGTGCGGGTATCAGCTGACTCTTGGTAGCTGAGGCTTGGTGGGAGGTTCTCTCTGCAACAGGCACGGTCTCATTTCTTCTCTGAATTGGAAATGCCTCAACAAGCACTTCTCTTCTTCACATCAAGGAGAATTCTGTGAGGCTCACCTGTCTGTGCTTCTCTTGAAGTTAGGCTGGCTGTTTCCCTCCTACACCCATAAGAGCTACTAATCTCTCTATCTCCCTGTGCAAGAGGGCATCTGATCCCCTCTTTCTCTAAGGAGACCTGAGATAAGTCCAGCCACTGCCCCTCCGCTGAGGTGGGCTCTCACTGCCTCCTGATTGGCTCTTCCCTCCCTCTTCTTTCCTCCCTCCCCTTGCATGAGGTCCATGTGCTCTTTGCACAAAGAGGCAAGAGATCATGGAACTCATGATCCTTTGGCTAGTCTTTTGCAGCCTTTGTCCCCAGGTTTCTCATGCCAGAAGGTTAAAGGGCCTTCAGCTGCCATCCTATTTGTGGTTTTTATTTTATGAGACTCTCCAGTTAGGAGTGGGTGGGTTACATAGTTGTAAGCAGGGTCTGAAGTAGCTCTACCCTGACATCTAGTGATGCACTGGGGAAGGGGAGACTGCAGAAGCAAAACTGTGTTTACATAGGACACATCTACTCTGCCTAGGTGTTCTGCAGACAGATCTGCTTTGCCAAAGTGATCAGTTTGAGCTGGCTTTGGGTTCCAATTGATTTCAGTATTGAATGCAGGGTAACGAAATGTGGTTATCCTTGTTATATGCGTAAAGGGCAGCAGAACTGTACTTTGCATGCCCTGATCGAGGGTATCACTTGCTAACCTGAGTGCAGAGATGCCAGAAGATAGGAGTGGGGATAGCCATTCTTACCTAATAGTGTGCAGGACTTTTTAGGCAGAGTCCAAACCATCATTTGACCCTCCCCTGTGCTGAATGATAGAGATGGCTGGATTCAACTGAGAGAGTCCTTTGTATCTGTTCAGTGATTAGTACAGCCGAAACCACTGATGAGTAGGTCAAGGGGCGAAGCCTTGGACATGGTATAGGGACAGCACTGCAGTGAAAGACGAAGATGCAGCAGCACAGAGGTTCTCCGTTGCTCAGAGCAATTGCTAAAAGCTGGGCCTAGGTGGGGAACCCTAAAACATGGTATCACAGAATTGGGAGTGAGTGGTAAAAGGCAGCAGTGGTGAGCGGCAGCAGAGATAACAGAGGCAGCAGTGGGGTGATCTAGTTGCAGAGGCAGTGACAGCAGTGGAGGCTTTGCTTAGTGCTTACTCCCCCTCCCCACTCCAGTTTCAGGTGTCAAGGGTAAACGCATCTTTGAACTCTGGGTTTTCACTGCCTAAGGACAACAATAAACGGAGGGGGGTGCAGCAGAGGGAAAGAGGAGTGGTATGTTAAGGGGACATATATTGGGATTTTCACACCACAAGGTGGGAAACTGAGGCAAAGGACACTGTCCAACGTACTGAGAGGAGGGTGTATGCTTATGGCTATGGGCTTTTGAATGTAGCTAGGGTGTTTTCCCAGATTAATGCTGGCTTCCCCTTTCCGTTTTAAAGGAAAAAAAGGGGTTTTTGTTATATGCAGACTCTATGCTTGGAGTGGGGAAGTATTGCCTCTTGGAGGTGCCCAGGGTTGGTGTTTAGTTTTCCCACATTACTGGGTGGGGCCAGTTCTATTTTTAATTGTTAAGAGGAACCCCTAGATATCGAACTCAACCCTTGTTGCTGCCAACTCCATCTAGCGGAAGGGTTACCTAAGCAAAATGTAAAAAAACAAAGTATTTTTCAGTATAATCCAGAGATCAATTGTAGGGCATGCCCTTTCTTCATTCTGCCACATACTAGACTGTTCTACAAAGAATGCAGTGATTATATAAAACCAAGATGCCAAATCAATGCTTCAGTTTGCCACAGCATATTGTGTGTGTTTTAATTCTGCAACCCTACAACATTCTTATTAAGTGAGGAGTGACAGAGAAGCCAAAGTGCAAAGTGCTAAAATGAAATCACTTAAAACAGCAGATTAGAGAGGATGAAACTACACTTCCAACAACAAGTGGATCAACTTCCACTGGTTTTTGTGCACTGAGCTGTCTCTGCCCTTGCCTGTAACAGAAACCAAATGCCAGTTGCCTCTATTGTTAGCATTTCTGAGATACCTCATCAACCACCACTTAAATCTTTCTCTGTATGTAATTTTGGAACACAAGGCTATTCTGTCTGCTCACCCTGGTTTGAAGGTTTTCAATGACTCCACTATTCAGAAGCTAGTGAGTGCATACATTGTTTCTACTATTGTACAGCTTTTGGGTGCAAACAACATTTGTCTAAGTACACGGATGATGGTTTCACAGAGTCTGGATTCTCCAATTGGAAGTAATCTTGAGACAAATTTGAGAGGCACTAAACATTTTTCATGTCATGTGGAAGTAGGTGATATTCTTCAGAAGACCACAAGAATGTTGGGGATATGCTAAGTTTTCAGTACTCTTAGAAGGAAACAGGAAGATCCTAAAGAAAATATTTAGGATATGTTATCTTGTCAGACAAGGACATGCACTGTAAGGCCATTATATTTAACCAATGGAAAATATGTCCTGAAGAGGAAGGTTGACTGCAACTTTATTCAACTGCTTTGTTCCCAGGCAGAACATGACCCTGATATTTCAAAGGGGACGAAAAACAGTCAAGACAAATTGATAAGTCCAGGTATTCAAAATGAGATAATGGAAATTGTGGCTTTATTTTGTGAGGGCTATTTCTGAGAGTTTCTAGAAAGTGGTATACAGCAACGGTAGATTAAACAGACTTGTCCGACAGAGAGCAAGGGGTCGAATGCTTGCAATATGTGGAGGACATGAAGAGTTCAATGGATTGCAGAATGCAGCCTATAAATCCGTGGAGTAATTGCATCTGTCTATATATATATATATATATATATATATATATATATATATATATATATATATATATATTTATTATTGCATCTAAATCTGATGCTCAACAACTGTCGCTGACAAATCTATGATGGCGCTGCTAATGTGATAGATAAATCATGACAGACCAGGAAAGCAACGAGATTGCAACAGAAGAAGCCACTAGATAGAATACACGCATTGCTACAGGCCTGATTTGAATTTGGCATGCCAGGACACCATTAAAACTACTACTATTCTAAGAAATACTCTTGAAACTGTTTACAAAAAACACACACAACATTCATTTAAAAAAAAAATCATCACCCAAATGAGAGGCTGTATTTCAGGACATAAAATATGAAGTGTTAAGTACATGACTAAGTATCTGCCTCCTCTTGCCCAACAAGATGTACTCTGAACATGTCACATCTTCAATTTCTGAGAATGTACAGGGTACAGCTTGGGAAGTTGTGAAGGATTCAATGAATGATCCTGAAATGTGAGCTTGAATTGGCAACCTAGCAGCTCAAATGGAAAAGTTTAACTTTCTGCTATTGAACTAGATTGGGGAGTCCTAAACACAGCAGACAGTCTGTCCAAAACTTTGCAAGGGTCAGATGTTTCAGCAACAAAAAGCCAATCTCTTGTGCAAAGGTCTCTTAATTCACTTCAGTCCATCTGATCAGATGAAATCTACAATTTATTCTGGAAGCAAATCCAGCAGGAAAGTTGGAGACAGTCAAAATGCCTGAACTTTCAAAGAGAAGAAAAGTTCCCAAGAAGATGCAAATAGGGACAGGTGAATCCAGCCTCCCGAGTTCAGCAAAGGAATTTTCTAAGTACATCTACTTCCAAGTAATTGATTTGCAATGTTCATATTCCGTGAGGACTGGAACAGAAAAGCTACAACATTATTCAAAATCTTGAAACTCATAACTACAAACCTAACAGAAATGCAAGTTCAAAATGTGCTTCAGGTGTTCCAGTTTCAACTATAATCAACTGATTATTCAGTTTCATCTGTTGAAAGCCAGCTGTCAGCTTACAGAAAGACCATAAAAGTCAGTTCAGAAATACCTCGGTTCTCTTAGCCAAACCGAACATCAGCTGTTTTCCCAAGTGGTGGAGTTGGTATACAAGGATTTTGGTGGTATGGCAACCTATGCTGAGAGTGTAATTTCAGTGCTCTGCGCCGTATTAAACAATGACTTTGCTCCACAATGGGTCAACCACCAATCAGCTGGTGTGTGATATTGCAAATTTGAAAGTAATTCTTTTGACTCATGTTTAAAAAGTCAATGTTCAAAACTACTCATTAAAGCATGAGTAAGTTTGTCCATTTTTAATGAAGTGTTTCAAATTCAGTATTTCCTTTATTAATGGAATCCCTAATTTTTTCTGGGGTGGGCCTAAAGCCCTCTCTCCAGCCCCCCAGCCTTCCACCCCCACAGCCGTCTATGCCCATGTACTGTAGAAAAGAGAGCTAGCTAGAGAAGGGAGAATCTGATCTTCTCTTTGCACATCAAGGGAGTGGACTCAAGGAACACAGAGCTCTTGTTATCTATCAGTTCTCTACTTCATATTACAAACTATTCTTTATCCACAGGATCCCAATATTGGATCCTCTAGGCTGGCTTCATGACATGATAGCATTGCCATCCTGCTATGATCAGAGATGTTCTGCCACGGGGCACGTAGGTTGCTACCCAGTCAGAAAAAATGTCCAATGAAACTAAAGTAAAATAAACTAGCCTCCATCTCAGTTGTGTCATATGTGCCATTCACAACTTAATTTAAAGGCCATTTATCATATTTCCAGTGCCATTCACTGCTGTCAGTTTAACAGTTCCATTGTTCTTTCTTCCAGATGAAGGATTTATGTTGGGATATTTGTCATGATGTAGAATAAGTACTTCAGTGCTATGTAGTGAATTACTATATAGTGTATTCTCTTCTATTATTATAGAGGTATAGATAGGGTTGGCAGAATTAGTTTTTTTTTAAATAATTGAGGCAGATAATATCAGTTTATATTTAAGCATTTTTTCTATTTTTAAGTATTTCAATTGTCACAGTTATGGGAAATTATGAGGGATGTTCATACACTGGGAATACAGACAATTATTTAATGACAGAAGATGTTTATATTTAAAAAAAATTAAAGCTTTATAACCGTTAAAACGCAAAGAAAGGTGAGTTGAGATTTTTCGGGGACAACCAGATTCCAGCAGTTGAGTCTTAACAGAACAAACCCAAATATCATGAGACATGCAATACATTTCAGAAATGGTGTTAACACGGTTACTGATCCAAATTAAAAACACAGAACATCAGTACAGACAATGGAAGTGGGTAGGGAAAGGAAATGGTTGGAAGATAAAAACTATGGGAATCATATCACAGCCATTGGATCCACACTGAAGTTGACAAGACTCTTTCCATTGAGTTTAAGAGGAACTGGATGAGGCCAATAAGAAGGAAATGTTGTAAATTCCAGTATTTTGAAATAGAGACTGAGGTAGGACCAAGACGACATCATGGGACTAGAAGCCCATGGCAGAAGTCAAGGTCAAAAGAGTGACTATAGAAGAGGAGTTGGATGGAGCAGGGTGAGAAACCCTGGCTCACAAGAGGGATACGGCTCCAAGCAAAGGGGTTAATACGCAATGGGATCAAAGGGTGAGAGTGGGAAGACACAAAGGGAGAAAGGTGGCTGGGGGAGGGACAGGGGGAGATTATTTTAGCTGCTGAATGTCGGGTAGACTTACGTGGGAAGATGTGAGAGGCAGAGAGGAGGTTATAAATACTGTATCTTGCTATATCACAGTATCCTAGTGCTTCACAAACACAAATGCATTAATCTTACTGACATTACAGAGGTATGGAGCAGTGCTATTATCCCCATTGTATAAATGGGGAACTGTGGGCTGAGAGGGAAAGTGACATGCCAAAGGCCAGACAAGTTTGTGACAAAGCTGGGAAGTGAACCCAGAACATCTGAGTGCCAGGCCTGTGCTTTAGCCAGAAGATCAGCCACTGTCCCAGAGGGCAGAGCACCACAGCGGTGGGGACAGTGAGGAAAGGGCAGATTTTAGAAACGTTACAGAGGGAGACATGACAAGATTCAGTGTGAGGTTGGATGTACGGTGAGAAGGAAATGGAGGCGATAACCCAAAGATTGCTTGAAGGGGCTCCATAGCAACAGTCTCTATTGAGGGACGGGGCCATCCATCACACAGAAACGTACCGAGGGACGTTTTCATAACTGACTTTAATAAATGAATTCTTCTGCAGTGAGAGAGGATGCAGAGATGCTCACTGCACAGTTGGATGCTGCCTCCCCGTTGACATGACAACTTTTCAAGCCCACCAAAAACTTGATTTCACAAAATTTCCCCCATTGTTTGGTGAATTCCTGCTGGCATGCATCTTTTCTGGAGCACTTGCCATTCTCCTGCTCGAATATACAGGAAAAACCTGTACAACAGGCCACCATAATTAAAACAACCTGCAGTCCACCCCAAAGTATGACTAAAAATGGCGAGTCAAGCTGGTCTCCCACCCTCATCTTTTTTGTAAAAAAAAAAAAAAAAAAAAAAAAAAAAAAAAAAATTGAAAAATTTCTGATGTGGAACAACACCAAAAATTTCGAGGTTTCAGAATTTGGCTAAATGGAATTCTTGTTTTCCAGGCAATTCTGATACCCGATACAAATCTGCAACATCTTTTATTTGAAAAGCACTTCCATTAAAAAGTTCATTGTTCACCCAAGAGCAATCATTTACAACAGGTTTAATATTATGTCAGGCTTCCAACATAGAGAGTATTCCTTTGAAAAGCTCATCATTTCCCATAGGTAGCTGGAATTAGAAACCCTGTTTTCTGAATTGGGGAATTGAGACACAGAAGTAGTAATAGTCTTTTTCTTTTAAAGAGCTGCCACTGATTTTTGGGTGCCTTTGTTTTTGAGTCTAGTAAGACATCTTGTCTTGGATTTACAGACGTGCTGAGCGCTTGCAGCTCCCACTGACTTCCGGTGGAGCTGTGGGTGGTCAGCACTTTAAAAAATAAAATAAAGGTCTTAAAACTAGCTCCCAAAAATGAAAGCATGCAAACTCAGCAGCCACTTGTGACAACCTTAGTCTAAGCATCAATCCTGCCTAAGAGTACAAAGGGAGTCAGCTGCAAACTTGGAAATAAACAACCTCTCTCCTAGCTTCCAGTCTTCCATCTATTTCTAGCCTATAGACAGTCTCATATCATCCTCATAACCCTAGTACCTGAGCACCTCCCAGTTGTGCATAAAAGTAGAGTGACTAACATCTGCCATATTTAGTTTATTCTTTCCTCTTATCGCACTCTAACCACTAGACAACTCTGCCTCGGTTTCATTTTATTGTTGCCAAATTCATCCATGGTTGCTCTCCCTCCCTAAGGACTACTGTAGCACTGCTTCAAACCCCTGCACAGCTCAGCAAATACATCTTTCAGTTTTGAGACGGTCATGGATTTTTTTTTTTAAATTATTATTATTTTTTAAAGGTTCCTGCCAGTTTCCATTGCAAATCATGCAATGTCTGGTAAGCAAATGAAAGGGTAGAATGTTCTCATGCTTGTGAGAAATATTCACTGTGGGTTGAAAGGAATGTTTCTTAGAAGTAGTAACGTTATTTGCAAAACACACATACATGCTTGGAAGCGAGTGATCAGTAAGTGCGGGCAGTGGACGTAAGGAAAGGGGAATAGGGGACATTTTGAACATTGGCTTGGGAGACAAGGAAGTTTCTCAGTTGCACAAGGAAGAGTGATATATGGATTCAGAAGACACTGGTTATAAAAAGAAACGTTTATTATAAAGACCTTGGGTAAGACAAGAATATTTACTTGCTAATGAGGATATGTTGAGGTTTCCAATTCCATTCACATGGAAAGCCATTATTAATGTTCTTACATTATGTCTGCCAAGGGCTGATATAGAAAAGCTCCAAACTAAACTGAATCAAAAAACCCAAACACCTCCTTTCTTATGCAGCTTTGTGCAATACTTCAACTGCAGACTCAGTGCACTAGGTGTTTACAGACCTCATTTACACGCGCTGAGGCTGGAAACTTAAAACAAAACCAACTATCAATATCTATAACTTCTGTAGGCAGAGGGCATGGGTTAGAAATCCCTCCTTTCAGACATCTCAGGGGGTCAATCCCCGGACATTTAAAGCTAGGAGTTGTATACAAGCAGTTGCGTCCTAGCTGGAAGATTCTTAACTACGCCGAGTGTGATGGGAACCCAGAGTTCCACCAGGCTCTCACATGTGGGCTCTCATTTAAACTAGCGGATTCACAGCTTGCAATAAGCATGGCCTACACATGCCCCATTGGCTCTTTGCTTCCCTCTATTCCCAACACATACTGCCTGCGTGCCATCCTCCCCCTGTACTTCAGGGACTCCCTGCAACTCCCCATCTCCCCCAGCATATTCTGAGGGCCCCCATTCCCTTCTACTTCCCCTATACCAGGGGTCACCAATCTCCCCCCACTAGAAGTTCTGTGTGCCCCATTCTCCCTCCCCCCATGCAAGGGACCCTCATTCTCCCCCCGAGGCAGGGGTTCTGAGTGTCCCCCATTCTCCTTTTCCCCCCCATAACAGGATCCCCCATTCTTGTCCCATGGTAGGGGCTCTGTGTAAACCCTCATTACCCCTTTCCTTCCATAATCCCCTTCAGAAGATCCTTAAGGTGTATTATCACACTCCCATTTCAAACAGTATGAGGTTAATGCACACTCAGACTTTTTAGTGCATGACAGCAAGGTCTACATAGGCCAGTTTGTGAGGCACATTAGAATTCACACCCCAGTGGAGCACACCACCACCCCATTTAGACAAGCCTTCAGTGTAAAAGACAATTGGATGCTCTGTGTAGTGTAGTTATTCACAGTTGTGTATAGTGAGTGTAACCATCTCCATTCTGACTTTAGAATGGTTTACATGGACTTTGCACTCACTGTGCTTGTGTGTAAGTGACTACGCCATGCAGGGCAGTGGAGAATCAGGTCCCATTGTGCTGCAGATTTAGAGAGGATTATAGAGGCTCAGACGGTTTAAATGATTGTTGTGTTCCAGATTAAGGAAAGGCCAAAGTGAAGATAATTATAAGCCAAGTATATACCTTATATCACTAACCATTGTATGGCACAGAAAAATAGACCATTTGAAGCCTGAAGAACTTTCAGTTTGGCATCTTAAGGCAGCACGAAATTGGATGAACTAAATAATATTTCTGGGATCAAGGAGGGCATGGGGCAATGTATTTTTGTCTATTCAAAGAACTTCTGAATGTGCTAAGACTTGGGAGCCAAACACAGGCGAAGAACAATTTCACATAAATAAATATAGGAAAAAGCGATGACAGCCCTTGGGAATAAGCACGATGAGTCAAAACTGCAGCAGCCTTCCCATAGCTGCAGTGTCACTTGGAAAAACCACTCGCTAATTTTCCAAAGACAGTAAGTGAGAACACTATCAGGAGAGAACTTCACAGGCAATTTTCTTCTCTTTAATCATAGTGGAGAATCAGGCTCTATGCATGGCCTGTGCTTATTTCAAATGCAAGGGTCCTGAAGTGTTCATGGGGCTACAATGAGATGAATAAACTTGTAGGCAGATTTGCTTAACACCTCGTAGGACTTTGCATTGCTAGAAAGAAAACAAGCAGAACATGTATATATAAGAAAGCTGGAGGCATTTTATTTAGCCTTCGAGAGATGCAAAAGGGGAGGAATGTGTGCGCCTATAGGGAAGCTGTTAAAGTGTCATACAAATAAAATTTGAATTTAAATTGGCATTTTTGTGGGCACTGAGGACCTTCTGTTTCATCTGCCAACCAACAGATGGACATGTAAGTGGACTTACCCAGTCAAGAACCTCCTTTCCCACAACCTACTCACTGACTTATGGAACAAACCACAATTTAGTGGTGAGAACATAGGACTAAGTGTTGGGGACATGACTGGTGTTCGATGCACTGCCTCAAACTTTCTGCATTATGTTAACCATGCTGTGCCTCAGTTTCCCCAATTTAAGAGAGGGATAACAACACTTCCTATACAGAGCTGTTATAATGTTGAATTAATTCATGTTGGTTGAGATTCTTGGTGGGAAGGCGACATGGAAACAGAACGTTATTCCTGTCGGGTGTATGTAACACAGGAATGCTACCGAAACACAAATGGAGTTGCTCAGGTTGGCTAGACAGAAGCCCTAAGCAAAGAAGAACCTTGGGTGGAAGGAATCAGCCCCGGTCAAATTGCTTCACCTACAGGTTGCTCTTTGTACCTCTGAAACCATTATGTCAAAGAGTGGGGTCATTTGTAACACCAGCAATCTGAGATGCGCGGTGTCTAACACTATGAAACAGTTGATCCAGGGTCATCCAATTCTAATAAAACTAAAAGCCCCCAAACCAAGTTCAAATTTCAAATGCCCCTTTTTTAAAATAAAATTAGAAAGGTTCTCTTATCCTTTTCCTCCCCCCTTTTTAATTCACTCAGTGCTTCTTGGGCCAGATCATTAGCAGACATGAATTCATCTAGCTGCATTGAGTTCAGCAGCATAGCCATTGACCTGAGGTTGAAACACATCCACATTATACCTCACCACTTGCTTTATCCAGTACCCACTGAAGTCAGTGGCAAGCATCTTATGTACTTCAATGGTCTGTGCATCGGGCCCTAGGAGTCATTGGCTCCTCTGCCTTCAGGTTTTGGGTTTTTTTTTTAAACTACCTAACAAAGATTTTATCTCTGACCAACTCGGGCTGTCCCATTAACAGGAATTAGACCTTGTCCAAGGAATCCTAAACCTTCCCCATTCAGCGGTCAAGAAGAACATGCGTCGCTCGGGGGTTCTTTAATCGCTCTAGAGAGCAGGTGTATTTTATTGATCATCCTTCTGAGAAATTAAAAGAGTGGATGTCACCATACAAGCAGAAGGGGGGAGAGGGGCACTATGTCAAAAGTGACATTACTTGTTTCTGGGTCACTGACAACTTGGAAGCAAGTGATCTTGAACGTGTATGGCTCAATGTCCTAACAGACAGAGCACAAGATGGGTACTCTGTGTCTACTACAGGGCATCAAATCATACTAGGGAACAGGATGACTAGCTCATAAGCAATGATCTGTTTCCTTTCAGCAAGGAGAAGGGTCAAATGTCATGAAAATCAGGGTGGGACCAAAACAAAAAGAAAAAGACTCATTTCTCTGTCTGCTAAGCTACAATTTGATTAGGTGAACTAGCAGCTAGCTATATTATCCTGCATGCAGCAAGATAATAGGTGATTAGAGCAGTGATTCTCAAACATTTTTTTACCAGGACTTTCCTCCTTCCCACAGCATTACCAGGACCTAACGAAGACTCCACTTTCATTTAGCAGTATAGAAAAGGGCAGGGTGCACCTGCCTCCTCCCCCCAATGACTCCTGAACGCTTGGTAAAGAACCCATGCCTTAGATTATTCTGGGTATCAAAAAACATTTATAATCCCTCACAATCCCAGAGAGTCACTGATGGGAAATGATATCTGCTTCCTTGTTTCTTCATACATTTAGAAGTGGATTAAAACTTTCTCAAAGTTCTAGGGCTGTTCAGATTTGGGCTTTTGATATGGCTCCTTATAGAGATGGGGCCAGCTAAAAAACTAAGAGGGCACTTTCCTCCAACTGATGGGGCACTTCCATTAGGAGTTTTAGTTCGGGACCATTTTTTCTTGAGTTACAGGATGCCACTTGGTTACCAACAGAATATTGTGGACCAAAAGGGGAGTCCTGTCCAAGCAATCTCAGACCCTTTGCAAATCAATGCTCTTTCAGGAAGTGGTTCTGGTCCATTTTTAGCCACTTGTACTTTATTTACAGAGAATTGGCCTCCAGCAACATTTAAAAAAAATATGCATACCCTATGATCTATTTGGTTTATAAAATCCAAGCTATTTATCAAACCAGTTCAGTGTCAAAGGAGGCTTCTGTCCTCAGGGTAAGGTCTCAGTATCTAAAATTAGTGAGCTGCATTTCTGAATATCATGCTATGCATACATTGTGTACCCATCTAAAAACTGAGTAGTCTCATTTCCTTAGATTTACAAGCTGCGAAAACCATGAATAAACTTCAACTTTAAGACACTTTTTTTTGGGTAGGTTTGGAGTAAACTGAAGATTTGTAACTTGGCAGAGGGGAACATTTCATTTAACCACCGCACAGACATTTACTAAATGCTTGTTTTAAGGCTCAGAAAACACAAAGTTTTAAAATTTAACATTTCAAAACTGCTTAGATAGATGTTTGGGTGGCTTCCAACTTCTCTTAGCAAGGCTGGTCACTGAGTGTGCAGAAGCTTCATAAATTCTCCACTCTCCCAGATCGTGAGTTACCATAGCAAGTTATGTGGGAGGGCTGGCAGGTGTGGTAGAATTTACTGCATTAACTCCACTCTTACTCCAGAGTCAGTGAAGGGAATGGTGCGTATGGGACTTCTGGGAGGCTACAGCCTCTCTTTGTACTCTGCTGAATCCACAATGGTTCTTAACAGCCTGGCAGCTACAGAGATTGCACAGCTTGTCCTAGTGGGTGTGTGTGGGGGGGGTCATGCTAATTATTCTTATTATTTATACTCAAATAGTACACAGTTCTAGTACACACACTGAAATCAAGGCCCTATTGTGCTAGGCACTGCATGTACAGATAGTAGGAGATGACCCCTACCTTGAAGAGCTGTAAGCAGACAAGACATGTAATAGGTAGAAGAACAGAAGTTACCCATATTTGGGGAGGGGAATTAAGGCATGGAGAGAGATGAAGTGACTTTCCAAGGTCACACAACAAGTCAGGGGTAAAACCAGGCATTGAACCCAAGTGTTTTGAGTCCTAGGCTTGGGGCCTTAACCACAACATCATCCTTCATCTCCTCTAAAGGAGGTAAAAAGAAAAAGCAGTCAAATTTCTGCAGGCCAGAGACATAACATCCAGGAAAGTATTATAAATACAGGAAAGGCAAATCCATACCATATCAAGCCTTTCTTGGAGTCTTCCCAAAGCCCTGCTGTTTGAGATTCCACAGACTGATTTCATGGCGTTTCCACGCTCCAGTTAATTATCTAAACTTATTTAGGCTCCGACCTGTTTAATCTCTTCCATATAAGCCATAACAGCGTGCAGCAGGCCAGATCCAAAGGCCATTGCCATGAATGGGTGTCTTGACTGTGACTGCATTGAGCTTTAGATCAGGATCCCTGTGCCCAAGCTCTGCTGGTTGACCCCTGTTCCCAGATTGCCTGGGAAACATTGGACATGTGTCACTGGGGAACTCCCTTTGCATGCCAGAGTAGAGCAAACATGTTAGGCCTCAAAATAAGTGAGCAGACACTGCTAAAATGGTCAGTTCAGCGGCAGTACAAATAAACTGACATTGCTTGGAAGTGAGATCACTGGCAATTTATCCTTGCCTCAAATCCTACCAGAAAGAAAACAGTGTTTTATGTTGTTGATTTTCTTCCCTTGCTCATTTCTCATCTCTCACTCGCTTTCCTATTTCCATTTGCTTCCTACCACACCGCGACTAATCTTTCCTAAGGCCTGGGGGAGTGGAGCAAAGAGGTAAGTTAGAGTGTATCAAAGACCCTACACAGAGCTGGTTAGAATCCACACCAAACTACATGGAAATACAACATTCCAAGCAAACGTTTTCCATCCTCAGATGTAAAATATAGACAGAACGTTTACAGCTCATTAGTAAGTCATTATAGATATTCCCTTAAATCTCACCACCACTACCACCATGCCCTGCCCCAAGCCACTCCCAACATCTTCATATGAAAGAATTTTCCTTTTCAGATACTGATAAATTGGAGAATCATAGGACTGGAAGGAACCTCGAGAGGCCTTCTAGTCCAGTCCCCTGCACTCAAGGCAGGACCAGGCATGATCTAGACTATTCCTCATAGTGGTTTATCTAACTTGCTCTTAAAAATCTCCAGTGACAGAAATTCCATAACCTCCCTAAGCACTTTATTCCAGTGCTTAACTACCCTGAGAGTTAGGAAGTTTTTCTCAATGACCAACCTATACTGCCCTTGCTGCTAGATAAACCCATTGCCTCTTGTCCTATACTCAGAAGTTAAGAACAAGTTTTCTTCCTCCTCGCAACAACGTTTTTTGCACTTGAAAATTGTCGTCATGTCCCTCCTCAGTCTTCTGTTCTCCAGCCTAAACAAACCCAATATTGTTCAATCTTCCCTCACGGGTCATGTTTTCTAGACCTTTAATCAATTGTGTTGCTCTTCTGTGGATTTTCTCCAATTTGTCCACATTTTTCCTGAAATGAGGCACCCAGAACTGGACACAATAGTCCACTTGAGGCCTAATCAGTGCAGAGTAGAGTGGAAGAACTACTTCTTCTGTCTTGCTTGCAACAACAGCGTTACACTGTTGACTCGTATTTACCCTGTGATCCACTAGGATGCCCAGATCCCTTTCTGCAGTATACTTCCTAGGCAGCCATTTCCTATTTTGTATGTCTGCAACTGATTGTTCTTTCCTAAATAGAGTACTTTGCATTTCTCCTTATTGAATTTCATCCTATTTACTTCAGACCATTTTGAATTTTTATTCTATTCTCCAAAGCACTTGCAACCCCTCCCATCTTGGTATCATTCACAAACTTTATAAGGGTACTTTCGAGACCATTATCTAAATAATTGATGAAGATTTTGAACAGAATCAGACCCAGAACTGATCCTTGCAGAACCCTATTTGATATGCCCTTGCAGTTTGACTGTGAACCACTGATAACTACTCTCTGGAAACAGTTTTCCAACCAGTTATACATGCACCTTATAGTAGCTCAATCTAGGTTATATTTCCCTAGTTTGTTTATGAGAAGATCATGTGAGACAATATTAAAAGCTTTACTGAAGTCAAGATATACTATGTCTACCACTTCTGCCCCTCTCTAGGCTTGTTACTCTGTCAAAGAAAGCTACTAGGTACATTTGACATGATTTGTTCTTGACAAATCCATGCTGACTGTTACTTATCACCTTATTATGTTCTAGGTGTTTGTAAACTGATTGCTTAATTATTTGCTTCATTATCTTTCTGGGTACTGAAGTTAAGATGACTGGTGTGCAATTCCCTTCATTGTCCTAATTCCTCTTTTTATAGATGGGCACTATATTTGCCCTTTTCCAGTCCTCTTGAATCTCTCCCATCTTCTATGACTTTTCAAATCTAATCGCCAATTGCTCAGATATCTCCTCAGTTAGCTTCTTGAGTATTCTAGGATGCAATTCATCAGGCCCTGGCGACTTGAAGACATCTAATTTGTCTAAGTAATTTTTAACGTGTTCATTCCCTATTTTAGCCTTTGATCCTACCTCATGGTAAATCATAGAATCACAGAAATGTAGGACTGGAAGGGACCTCTTTAGGTCATCTAGTCCAGTCCTCGGCACTAAGGCAGGACTTTATGTAGACCATCCTGGACAGGATGGTCCAAACTCCAGCTTCCCCTTCCCAACATAAAATTCTTCAACAGCCAAATTCAAACACTGGACAGGTATGGCCTGCTACTGTTGGCTTTCAGTTAACTGGAGATTTGTCATTGGTTTAAATGGAAGCAACATCTTGTTGTAGGCCCGTGCTACAATGGCCTCAATATAGCTATGCCAACCTAACCCTCAATGTAGATGCAGCTATGTCAATAGGAGAATGCTTCCATGGACCTACCCAACATCATTCAGGGAGACGGTGTTCCTTCATGGGTTTTTTCCAATCAATCTGTTGGGGTGTGCTGGGTCTACATTATGGAGTTATGCCAGCATAGCTACAATGACAGAGGCAATTTAGGAGCCTAAATCAGTCAGTTAGACCCAGATTAGCAAAGGGAGTGAAACACCCTTGAGAATCTGGGCCATAAACACTTTAGGAGCTTGAGTCCCACTGAACATCAATGAGATTTAGGTGCCTAATCACCTGAGTGATTTTGAAAATTAAAGTTATTAATTGAAAATTAAGGAATTAAGGTTAGGTGTACACTAGACATTTTTGACAGCGTAGCAATGATATTTTGAGGCGTGATTTTCTGAAACATTTCTATTCCTACCAAACTCCTAATATAGATTCAGTTACACCACCACAAAAGTGCTTTTGATGAGGTTGCTTATTTCACCAAACCAGTTGATGTTATATTGTCAAAAGCAATGTTTTGCTGTTATAAACTAAGACTACACTATTATGGTCTTGATGGTATAGCTATACCGGCAAACTTTTTAAGTGTAGAATTGGTCATAGGATCCTGCACAGCTGTGTGAATAACAGATTTCTTTGGTTTGGTGGCAGTTCTAGAAAATTGAAATGGAAAAAAAAAAAAAAAAAAAAAAAAAAGTTATTTAAGGTGGACTCCCCCCAAAAAATATTTTTGAAATGTTCAGCGAATTAAAAACAGAAAAATAATTTATTTCAGGTCAAATGAAATTATTCACATCAAAAGAAAATGTTTTTGATTTTGATTTCAAGGGGGGTTTCTTTTGTTTTTTTTTTTTAAAGTAAAAAACTTTAATTCAAGTTTGAAAAGAAAAAAAACAAAAAACAAAAAAACCTCATTTTGAATCAAAATTTGAAATATAGCCCCAGTGGGATCCTGGAAATGTGGTTCTAACCAAATAGAGGTTCAATTCAAGTTTTAAATGATATTTTAGATTAATTCTTACTTCATCCCTATATTTAAAAGTCTTTACAAATCATCTTGCTAATAGAAATGGTTTGGAACATTTCTGATTAAATTAAATTTTGCAGAAGTATGCAGTTTTATTTAACCCACTATGTTTTGTGAAGACGTGTCAGTTTTGCTGAAGTATTCCTTGGGCAGGTTTTGAGAGAGCAAGGGCTCAATCTCTCACATTTTATAGCCTGTACATTAGAGTGCTGGCCTAGTATGTGGGCCACTCCAGTTTGAGTCCCTAATCACTTTGAATCAGGCAGAGCAAACACCAAAATACTCTGCTCTTGAACCTAAGCCTCCCACATCATGGCCAGTTCCCTAGCCTCCTGGCTATATACATTCACATGCCTTCCCAACTTGAAAAGCTCAGGTTTTGATTCAAACCAGACATTTTGACAATTCCATTTTCGCTAAAAAGTTTCAGTTTTGTTTCCATTCCAAGGCAGAACAGAAAAAATTCAAAACCTCAGAAAGTGCCACGAAACAGAATAGTTATCCTCTGGCCAATTCTATCCTCCAGTAGCTCTGTCTTGTCCTTCATCCCAAATGAGCTCATGTGTGCTTTGCTCTCTGAGGTAGAAATGGGGAAGCACAACAAGAAGAGAAGGTGACAATTTCTCACTCTACAAACAATTTCTGTTGACTGATTTTCTGAAGAATGCAATTGCATTAGGGCCAGGGCTCAATATGCAGTGGTATGGTATAATGGCACCTCCTTCGTGCTGCCTTTGTTTTCTAGAGTCTCAGCTTTCATTGAAAATAAAAAAAGGTGAATCCTGACCTCAGCAAAATACAATAGGAGTTTTGCCCTTGACT
This sequence comes from Emydura macquarii macquarii, assembly GCF_026122565.2. Lineage (NCBI taxonomy): Eukaryota > Metazoa > Chordata > Testudines > Chelidae > Emydura > Emydura macquarii. Next base: position 15,544,737 of record NW_027130828.1, read on the forward strand.
TCAGCAGGGCCAGGATCTCACCCTAAGTCTCTAGCAGTGATAGCTGTGAAGGAAGCCTTGATAATGCACAGTGAGTGTAATGCAATCAGCCTTGGATTTGCAGTGCAAAGTATCCAGAGTTCCAGTAATAAAGAGTCCCAATACAGCAATTGAGCTGTGTGATGTCTATTGAATGTTTCAAAAGCTTTGTCTTTTATAAGAGGTTCGGACCTAAAGAGACTCCTACATAAATAAAAGAATATGCCAGCTGAAATCTTTCTTTAAGACATTTTGCTTCTCAGAGCATCTTAGGATAGCAGCTGCCACCCCATTTTTTTTTTTTTTTTTTTTTTTTTTTTTTTTTTTAAAGATAGCTTATTAAGACACACTAGTTAATCGATGGAAGACCACACAGAAAGATTAAGGAATCATATTTTTCTACATGCAAATGTGCAGCAAGGGAAACCAGATGAGATAAAAATCAACACTCTTACCTTGATAATGATATGAAACCTTTTCTAATGGAACCACATCCAATGTCACAGAGATCTTGACAGGATAAAAGCATTCTGGTCTATTTCCTTATCAAAGTAATTATAATACCAAGCACGATTGGGAAAGTCTCATTTACATTTATTAAGGATTAGACCTGGAACAACTATTTAAGGGAACACATTCTTGTGCTCACTTTCAAGACCATCCACAACTCTGCCCCTCCTTACCTATCTATTCTAGTCTGCATGGGCTGGATTCTCTGGTCAGCTGCAGAGCAAAGTGGTTTTAAACCATCTGCAGATTTCCAGCTGAAGTGTCCTCGTTGTAAGAGGAAGCTCCATTGAAGTAAGAGCTAGAAGAAGTGGTGCAGCCACCTTCTACACCAGCGGCATAACAGGTGTGGCTGATGGCCGGCTTCCCTCTAGTGGATCTCGTACTTCGCTTCTGTTGGGGGGCCAGGAAGGTGCCCATCACCCCATCTTCCCTGGGGGAGAGGGGTAGGGACCCGGGCCCACCCGCTCCTCCAGGTCCCAGCCCAGGGGCCCTATGACCAGCAGCTCTAGACTGCTTGCTCTGTATTTTGGAACTGCAGCCTCTTCCCCTGGGCTACTTTCCCCCCTTAGTCCTTCTGGCCTCTGAGGCCCTCTGTCCTTGCTGGGCTCAGTACCTCTGTTTGGGGTTCCTCCACTCTCCCACACTTCACTACTCCAATCTGCTCAGCACAACACCTCTGCTTCCTCCAGCTTGTGCCCTGTGTGTTTGGGGCGGAGCCCTTTTATGGAGCACCAGCTGATTCCTAATTGGCCTCAGCTGGCTCCTAATTGCCCCTTCATGACTTCAGTTAGGCTGCAGGGAATAAAGCCCTGATCATCCTAGGGCTGATATATCTCCCTTCGCATACTCTCCTGCCACCCTCTGCCCTTGATATATCACACAGGGGTAGTGAGCAATGGCAACTAATGACATGTTGGGAGCAGGGTGTGTGTGAGTGAGGAAGAAGGGGCATGGAGCCAAGCTGTACTATCCCTGTCCTCCACTAGTGGAAGCTCTTTTATTGATTTTATCTACAACTGGCTCTGTACACTTGAACAGAGTGGAGAATCAAGGCCCTTAGGTCTAGAGTCTAGACCAGGTAAACCATGCTTTTTAAAATGTAGTTAGGTAATTCGATGTAGCTAACATGATATGAAATATCCCTTGACACCTAGTGTAGACAGTTTAGCACCTTTATAATCATGTTAGTTGGTTGTGTTGTAAAGTCTCTGCCACTCATTTTTCCTCTACCCCCATTGATTGAAGGCTAACCATTTCCAGAGCATGTGTAAAACCAGTTCCCTTTTAACACAAACAGAACACACAGCAATGACAAGAATGAAAGGAAATAGCAGGGTTAAAATTAGCCACTGGTCAGAGCCCATTTAGTTTCATGAACGCCTTGGAAACACTGGCAAAAAGAGACAAAATAAGAGTCACGGCAATTGCTAGCAGCCAATTTGATGCAGATGTTACAATACCTCTGGTCCAAGATATTGAGCAGTATTATTTTAGAGCAATGCCTACAGGGGGCTAGGTACTTTACATACATTCAAGAAAGAATGGTTCCTGTCCCTATCATCACACAATCTAAGGACAGACAGACAATTAGGGGAAGCAGAACAATTAGATTTGCAGAAGGGACTTAAATGTCAACAAAATAAAATCCCCACTGATGAGCTACAGCAGGCTGTCCCATGCATAGGGAATCATTTGGAAGGAGGTAAAAACATTGGCAAACACTCAGATGAGGTTGGAAGCATTCCAAGGGCGAAAACAAAGGGCCAGGGAAAGCCGAGTTCAGGCACTTCAGGGTTAGGGCTTTAAAGATATGGCAGGTAGAGCTGGTAGAAAGAAAGGGAAAATTTTTGAAAATTCAACATTTCCATTTTGCCAGGGTTGAAATGGACCCAAGTTTGGTATTTTTGCTGAGTTTTTCCTGATATTTTAATCAAAATTTCCTGAAAATTGTTCATTTAACTAAATGCCATATTTTCGTACTGAAAAAAAAAAAAAACCCACCAGGCTTTTGGTAATCAAAAACATTCTGCAATGATTTTGTAATTGGTTTAGATAAAAATGTAGATGTCACATTCATTTTTGTGTGTGTATTGATAACCTTGGCAAGTTTTTCCTAAAATGTTTCATTTTCTTAAAAGGGTAATTCTTGACCAAAAAAAATCCTGTGTGTGTTTATGAAACATTTCAACCAGGTTTAGTGACAGCTGTAAGAACAGCCATGTGGTTTAGACTAGTAGAGTCACTAAGCCAGCTGGGATAGACCCATGAAAGAAGTTAAGGAATGTAAGCCATTTCCCCCCACTTTCCACACAGAATTCTCAGTTCTGCAATGTATGCAAACTCCTCATTTTCCAGCAGTATTTCCCTCCCCCCCTACTGAACTTAGAAAGGGGCTGAAAAATTAAATCTCTGTCTGCTGTAAGCAATGTAATGAAGATATAACAAGAGCCAGTGGCTGGAAGTTGAAGCTGATCAAGTTCAGACTGGAAAAAAAGGCATGCATTTTCACCAAGGGCTGTGGTGGATTCTCCACAGGTGATTTTAAATCAATATTGGATGTTTTTTTTTTAAAATATGCTCTGTTCAAATAGGAATTATTTCAGGAAAGTCCTATGACTGTGTTATACAGGAAGTCAGACTAGATAATCACAGCAGTCCCTTCTGGCCTTAGAAACTATGAATACTCTAAACCTGATCCTGCCTCTGATCCAACCTGCTTCCATCTTTGTGCCTCTATCCCTTCTCCCTTCCTCTCTTAGGAAGTCTAAGTAAGGCTCAGAGACACTAACACTGTGATTACCCCACCCAGCAAAAAAAGAACTAGGATTTCTCTCCCACATCCTCTCTGACATTACTCCTGATCCCCTACCATCCTTCCCCCATCACCATGAATAGTTTTGCTGATCCAGTCCCTTTGGACAGACTCTGGGTTTCACAGACTCAGCTAAGGTTTGGGGCCACCCCTCACACCACCAGGTCTAGATTCTAAGGGTCCTGCCTTATAATCATCCATACCCACTACCTTGGTCACACTCATTTCTCTGCCCTCACCCTGCCCACTCAATCTCCCTATCACTGCACATCACTCCTTACACACTTTCCCCTTGATTCTCCCTTCCCTTTGTGTGACCTTCGTAGCATACTGTAGAATCCATGTGGCTATCATTAACACACATCTAACTTTTGTTTAAATAGGGAAAGACACGTCAGGGGACTCAAACATAAAAACAGCAGTCTCACCAACCTCAAAGCCAACACAGTCCTTGCTAACAGCTCTCCAGCTTTCCTCCTCCACAGCTGTGACATCAAAACTAAATTCAAGACAGGTGCAAACAGCAAGCATTTATTCACTAATGAACCAATTTGCTAAACACTCAATGATAATTAACCCAATATTGCTGGGGTAGAACTTTGTACAAGGCACTTATCTCCACCCCCTCCAACCATCCTCAAATGAAGCCCCATGCTCTGCCACTTACAAACTGTCTGATGACACCACACTGCTTCTCAAAATGTATCCTTGAAGTGTAAAAATAAAATCCTACAATTGTTGGCTAACTCAACAGTTACATGAAATGGGAAGCTGTGATTATTTTCTCCATTATTTATTTTAAATTAGAAGTTGATGATTAAAATATTTTGACACTACAATATTTGCAAAAACAAATAGGCAATAGGCAATTACTTGCTGATAGCAACAAATTAAAAAAAAAAAAACCCTCAAAGCGGAAACAAATGTCCCCCACCTGAATTTCACCTTTCTATGAACAGCCCCCATACATTTTAAAGTAGTATATTAATAGTAACATTGGCTTCACAAGACAATACAGAAGACTATGGTAATAATAATCAATGGACAGACTGTTCCAGATGGGCACAGGCAAAGCCATATTCAATATGGTTAATTTCCTGCAGCACCAGGTTGGGTGGACGGGTGCAGTAGAGAGTGAGCATTAGAAGACTATGGACCTTTACTTCTTCTATTTATTATTATTATTTTTTATTACAATAGCATCTAAAAGCCCCAGCTGAGACCAGGGACCTGGCTGTGCTAGGTGCTATAAACGCACTGTAAGAGACAGTTGTTCCAAAGACTGTATGGACAAGTCACACCCCCTCTCTGCCTCAGTTTCCCCATCTATAAAATAGGAATCATGATACTGACCTCTGTATAGGAGCTTAACAGAGAAGAGACTTGTTTATAGCCACAAACCTGGTCAATATCAGAGGCAAGAATAGCATCTAGGTTTCCTAATTTATAGTCCTGTGCCCTAACTGCTGGACCACATTGCCTACATTTTTGCCATCACCCAATTTTTGCAGAGTCTTCTGTACTGGACTGTGACTTAACTGACTGAGCTAAAATGACTTTTGCCTGTGTGGCAGTGTCATTACTGCCTGCTGATAACTGGAAACACTGGTCCGTAAAGTAGTCCATGAAATAAAAACATTAAGTTTGACATCATGTACCATAGGGACAGCACTCTAGAGAAACTTTCAAGTGATACTCAGGGTATTCACAATAGAAAAACCTTAAAAAATATGGGGCCAGATCCTCAGTGGATGTAAATTGGCCCAGCTCTGTTGACTTCAGATTGACTGCAGTGACTATATAAACCAGCTGAAAATTTGGCTTACAGAGTTTAAGTTCAAAAGCTTGAAAACTTGTCAACAATTTAGCTGAACTTCTTGAATCCTTCAGGCTGGAAATCTTCCTGGGATAGTCTTTCTTGGTCAGACCAGTTGATCATAATGGAACTTTCTGACTTTAACATCTATGAATAAATATATGAAACTATTTTTATTACTTATGTTTCTCGGTCAGCCCAAAAACACCATGGCAGCCGTCCTTCTTGGGTTATCTTGGCACTTTCACTTTTGGTGCTCATTGGAAGCAGAAAACACAGAACCTGTGAACATGAAAAAAAGCATTGGAACTTTTTCAAGCAACAGAAAAAACTGATTCAGTTCTAGATTTGGGTGAAGCCTTGGTTGACTATTATTAGAGCTGGTCAAACTGTTTTGTTCAAAACTTTTGTTTGACAGAAAATGGCTTTTTGTGTGTGTGTGCAAAAACTGAAATTTCTATGGAAAATTTTGGTTTTTAAATGGTACTTTTTCAGGTTTTTCCATCAATAAACCATCCAACTTTTGCCCAACTGGCTTAAATTTTTGGTTGCCAAAAACAGAAAGTGTTTCCAAAAAAAATATATTTTTTTAAATGTCTAGGTCTTTGGATTTTTGACTAAAACCTGGAAAAAAAAAATCAGGGGAAAACCATTTCATTTCACAACCAGTTCTAGTTATTATAGAATCTGTTTGCCCATCCTAGAAAGATCACACTTAACCGTACTCTGAACAGGGTCTGATCTCACATTGGTTTGACTGAAGTGGCGGTTATCTGCAGTGTGCTCTTCTGGATCTCTCATTTTGAACCTTTGACCCCTTCTCCTGTTCTTGTTTCTTCACCGTTTGACCCCATCCCTAACATTTAATTGATGCCTAATGCTCTGTGGCCTTTTCCCACTTCTGAGAGATGGCTATTGCTGTCCTTTGGTCGACACCTCCCAGGGAATCACATTGGTTGGCAAAGTCCAGGTAAAGTTCTCTGGATACGGTCCATCATTTTCTTGATTCCTTTTCAGAGATTTTTTTTATAAAGCAAATTTTTGTTAACAATTTTGGGTTGTCAGTTCTAGCTTTGATGTCCTTGAGTGTGGCTCAAGCACTCCATAACACTTGTGAAACCTTAGAGCATCATGCCAAATGGGGACCCTGTTTCACTGAAGCTACCATGTTGTTGGTTTATTGGTTTTGGTTTTTGGTCATTGGCTTCAATGGAAGCCGTATCAGGCCAGGAAAGGATTTCTGAAAGAGGGAATGATAGCTAGGTATAGACAAGTGAATGTGCAGGCACGGGTGTAAAAACGTAATCCAATAGTAGGATAAAGTTCTCAAAAGTGATTTAGGAGACTAAGTCCCACATCCAAAAGTAATTTAATCACCTAGGAGCCAAAGTCTCATTGACTTTCAAGGGGCTCCTAAGCACTTAGAATATGCTCATTCTGCTTCATCTGAACCAAAGAAGTGTAGAAGCAGAGTACAAACCCTTTCCTATGCCACACGTCAGACACAGCTGGTTACGATAATGCTCATCTGCCATCCATCCTCTGATCTGATTGGTGGGTGCGGTGACTGATCGCAATTGGGACTATTTTTTCAAATCCAGGTAAACCATGTCTTTTGAACATTATGATGAAGGCCTTGGGAACTGAAGGAGATCAGATGGTTAGTGTTAGTTACTAATGTGTGGAGCCAATTAGTTATAGAAGGAACAGCTGCTATGGTCAAAATATTAACCCCCTTCCAAAAAAGCTTGTGAAAGGGAACATATGGAATGGATTTTATCTGTAAAAGGGATAATATTGACATAGTTTTCCTATGGTTCCTTGTTTCTTCGAAATCATTTGCATAACATTTCCTACAAATATACTCCATATGTGTAGCCCCACTGGCTGAAAAGCCCAGTTCACTGAGGTATTGCATGTAATATGAGGAAGCTGGAAGCTGACATTTCATTTGGGGAAGGTGATCATGGAAAAGAACCCTAATCTGATTTAAAAAGCACTGAGACTAACATTAGGGTCCATTTTCGTCCATCTAGGTGATCTGTTTCAAACCATCCAGACAACACAATTTGGAGGCACACAACTGGATCTGGAAAGATTACATTTAGCACAAAACACACACCTAGATTTGGAAAAGCTTCATTTAGCATCTGGTGTGGTGCGAAAGATTCTGTTTGAGAGACTGGGCCTGGGAGATTGGTGGGGGGAAATGACACACTCCAGAGAACATGTGTAACATGAGGAATTAATCCCCATAAGCATTCACCTTTTGAAAGTACATATTTTTGACAGTTTTGGAAAGTGTACTTATAATTTCCATTATGTTTGAAAACATACAGACGCTCTCTCTCAGTGTCACAATGTCCTGACTTCTGAGACCCTTTTCATGACACCACAAACTTCTCCATGGAAACGCAGCATGATGTCAGAGAAAGTAACAATACAAGAGGTGAAGAGTAAGGCTGTGGGAGCACATTCGACTAGCTTTTTCTGGCTTTTTTTTTTTCTTAGTTTGATCTAAGAACATTTTGTACTTTCTCTATATAGGGGTGCCTTTTGTATGAGGACAGACTCTGATTTCTGGACTTTTGCTCCTCTGTAGTCACATGAAACAGGAAACATCACATACAATGAAGCCAGTGATGTGTTATCAACTAAGGTTTCCATGAATACTATTTCTGTCTTTCATTCACTGAGACCGCTTTGAGTTACAGCTAATGTTCATCCACTGCAACTTGATAAAAACATTCTGAGTTTTAAAGAATGATCTTGGAGTTTTAAAACATCTGCCTTTCTGTGTATCGCCCGCATATACTGTGTGGTGGGCATGGCAGTGCTCATTACAATTAAGATTTAAATTCATCTTCTATTGTCACCTGCTTTTTCAGTTGTAAACTTGTCAAACAAGTTCCTATTGTCGGAATTTGCTATGCTTGTGTATATAATTAATAAATAAATATGTGCACACAGGTTTCCCATGTGTTCCAGACAATTTTTGTGCAAGCATAACTCAATAATAGCTTGATTGATTTTGTTCAAAATTGGCTTATGTTATAGATCCAACTGAGGTCTAATGAACAAGCCATGCTGGAAGGAAACCAATTAGGTAGGTCTGAAGTTATATTCATAAAATATAAATCAGGTATTCACAGGATTGATAGGCTAGCATGTTATTTTGTTGATCTACAGGATAGTGTAGGGGAGGGATATGTAGAAGTACAGAAAACTTCTAATATATTTAATATTACAGACAAAAACATTAAATTAAAAGAACATTCTTAGTAAGGTTGAAAAATCAAACATTCAAAAATCAGCAACTGCCAGAGTTAAGGCTACCTGTGCAACCTTAATATGCCCCCCTTGTGCATATGCATTATCATACAGTCTTTCATTACATGATCACATACTAAATTTTCCATAGGACAAATGAGTCAGTCTCCTGATTCATCCCCAGAGCAGGTCCATCCTATACACTGAATGAGGCAGAGGTCCTGTGGAAAAACTAATATACTTGATCATTTAATTAAAGACTGTATTACAGTGATACTCAGACCTCAGTGGTTCAGGAGCCAAAATTATCAATGAACATTACCCAAAAGAGCCACAGTAGCATGAATTCATGGTTTCATTTATTATAGTACTATATGTTCATATTTAAATAGCACGACAGTGGAAATATTTAGTTATATATATATATATGTATTATTCTCACAGCAAAATGACTCATCAAGTATTATTATTTTATCAACTTCAGTTGGTTAATAACATAGTAAAAGTATCCTGATTGATTAATAATTAAATCACACAGTGATTTAATATCATGTTCTGCAAAGAGCTGCAGGAGATACATTAAAGAGTCACTTGTGGCTTGATAGCCTCAATCTGAGTATTCCAGCTGTCTCATAATGCATATGCACAAGATGGGCAAATTAAGGTTGTATAGGCAGCCTTAATTCCAGCATTTCCTAACTTTCCAACATTCCCAGTTCCTACTGGCTCTAAGGCCAACTCCTCCTCCCAGGTTCCTCATTTAATTTCAGTGTATCTCCTCTCTCCTTTGGTTCTTACCCCAGTCTCTGCCCAGCCAGTCCCAGATCTCTCCCCATACCTTGGATCTTTGTCAGATCTATCTCAATTTCCCCTTCCCCTTTTTGTTCTCCCGCTCATTCTTCATTCCAGTCTCCTTGCTCAGCAAGTTCCAATTTTCCCCTTGGCTCCTCATCCAGTCTCAATCTCTCCTTTACCCACCGGCTCACAATACCCTCCCCATTTCCTTCCCTGGCTCCTAATCCTAGTCTCTTTTCCCAGAGAATCCCAGTCTGCCTTGGCTCCCTGTCCCAGTTTTCTTCTCCTTCTGCCAGCCTCCAGTCCCAATTCCTTGCCCCTAGAGCTCTTTGTCTTAGTCTATTCCCTTCACCTCCTCCCTCCAGGTCTGTCACCTCTGCATTCTAATCAGGCAATTTTGTCCTCCATGCCGTGTGGGCCTAGAAGGGGGGCACTGAGAGCACGGGAGAGACAGAGTCCCTACTCCCTGGACCCACCACAGCCCACAGGAACCTAAAACTCTAATTGCAGGGAAAGTCCTGCTCAGCCCTGGTCTGGATCATGCTCCGTGATGAAGGAGTTTTTGGGCAATTTAGCTGCTAAAATCTAAGAGGTCTCTACTTAGCATGTGCAAACTGTGATTTTTTTCAAAGGCCAAATTTGGGCAGATTTTTCACAGTGACATCAAGAGGCACATCCTGAGGCAAAGGCCACCCCTGCCAAATTTCAAGTCCCTGTTCCAAAGAATGGGGGCACTAGAGTTTTCCATGTCAGAAAATTTTAACACATTTTTTCCTTATCCTAATACTCAGAAACAGCTAAACCGTTTTGGCTGAAATAGTAAATAAATAAATACATGAGCTTGAGGCAGGCATTGGCCATGGAAATGTTCAGCGAAAATGGTCAATGTTTGGCAAAGTTACAATGAACTGAAAACAGGGTCTCGTAATGGGAAATGTTGGGCCACCTTAACAATGGGTGGCGCTACCAGCCTCACCTATAATAATCCAGATTAGGCTGGAGTAAGGACCCACAGGACTCAACCCTAGGAGTTGCCGACACTTCCACATCACCATTGGAAGCTCAGGCTGTGTTTTGGATGGAGAACCCTGTGAAGCTAGGTGCTGGAGGAAGTACCACCCAGGAGGGCCTGAGTGGCGGACTCCACATCCCCCTGATTGGCTCATCAGGAATATAAACCAGGAAGTCAGCAGGAGGAGCTGTCTGAATAATAATTCACACTGCCTGATTGCTTCCACTCCTCACCTTGCCTTGTTGTGAACCCTCGACTCCAGCCCCTGACCCTAGTTCATCCCCGACTCCGTTCCTTGCCTCCTGTCTGCAACCCCGTGCCTGACCCAGCTCGATCCTGACCGGGCTGCTGTCTATAACCTAGTTCCTGACCTTAACTTCCTGGTATCCTGACCTGGCTTGACCCCACTACTCATCTCCTGACAGCAATTTGGTAACTGATTGGTGCTCACAGGCTGCTTGCATCCTGGCCCTGACAGCTGGGATTTTCAAAGGATTCCATGGGATTGACTCACCCAAGTTTCGATGAAGCTGAATGCATTTGGAGCACATAATTGTTTTAGGCTTCTTTGAAATTCCCATTCATGGGGACAGTGCCTCCCAGAATCACGTCAATAGACATATGCGACCCATCTTCCACACATCACAATGATATATACATGCCCACAAACCCAAAAATATTCACGACAACACACTGGTATAATTTGGTTGAAGGCTGATTTACAAAAAATAATGAGATTTGTGGTATTTTAGAAGCACAGTATGTCTCCATATTGGAAATGAAGGAACTGGAAAAATAGAGATTGCGTTCTTGCTTCTGTCTTTATGATGTTTTGGTTTAATATTTTTTACCATAGCTAGCAGTGACTGACATGCAGAAAGAGAGAGAGACAGAGGTTGTATTTCAGACTCTAATTAGGCAGACACAATGAGGTGAGTTCTCAGCATGCTACAGAGAAAATTAAGCTTCTATAGCTTCCATTTGTGCTAATTTCGCACGCACATGGGAATAACATTTAGTCCTCTATGTACAGTGACACTGAGTTAATTTTTAAAAATCTTAAGCCCACACAAGCATCCCTGGGCTAGAACATCATTAACGAAACAAAACACTACTAACGCCCTGTTTCAGGAAATGTGTCCTTAACGTTAAGCACATAAATTCATTTCAGTGGAACATAAGCATGTGCTTAAGTGATTTGCTGAATCGGAGCCTAAGTGAATAAACAGCTATGTCCGATTTTAATTGGTCAGTTTTAAATAGTTTATAGTTTTGGGTCAATACAATGCAAAACCATGAGTTGCACTAGCTATCAGTTTGAAATTAAAAAAAAAATCAGCTCAGGTTCCCTCAAAAAAGAAGTTTATCCTGATTTTGGCTTTCCTTATGAAAGTTTTGCACAGGTATAATGTTACAAGGGATAAATGTGGATCACTTTTATATCCATGGACTTCGGTGAGACTGGATGGGTGGAACTGAGCGCACAATTTGGCCCATTATATATGGGCCATACATAATGTTGCTGGAAAATGAAATCAAAGCACCCCACCCAGTCTGCACAATTTACAGTGGAACACAGCAAGAGTACAACATGCTCTCATGCTCCTCTCTCTTTGTTATCAGGAGCATAGGAATCGCCATACTGGATTAGACCTGAGATCCATCTAGTGCAGTACCGTTCACCATCACCCAGTAACCTTTGCTACAAAGGAAGGTGCAAAACCTGCAGAAGGCAATTGATGTGGACCCAGCAGCAAAACGAGGACAGGCACAGGTGTGGAATTAAGTGCCAGGCCACAACTTTTATTAAACTTTAACACAGCAAAGGGGCGCTATCTGTCCATCAGCGCTACTCTCCTACATCTGGCCTTTAACTGGTGCTGGTGCTAGCACCAGGGTTACAGGGCTTTTTGCCATATAACCCATAATGCAGGGTAGACTCTCCTCAGCCTGCCCCCGAGAACTCAGCTCTCTCTGAGTCCAAGTACCCTCCCCCATGAGAGGGAGACAGAGGGTGCAGCAGGGTGGGCACCTTGGCCCACAAAGGTCTGACCTCGGTCCACAAAGGCCACAAGGTCTCACCCTATCATGAGCCTAAGGCCCATCACCAAAATCCCAGGTCATTTACCTCTGGGAACCGTTCGTTTTAACCACACTAGAAAGTGGCCACAAGTTGGGCCAGATAAACAACTCCACCCCAGTACCTCAGCTAGGCACTAAGCACATTCCTACTTAACTCACTGTGGATTGAAGGTGCGGTAAGGAAGCAAAAAAAAACTCCCTGGTCCTTCGCCAATTGGCCCATGGGAGGAAAAAATCCTTCCTGACCCCTAAATGGGCAATTGGCTAGACCCGCAACATCTGTCAGGCTGGGTTCCCGTTCCTAGCTCAGATGCATTGGGCAGGCTGCTGGCACAGAACTGACAGAGGATCCATATGGCGCCCACACCAGGTTAAACTCCCGGGAGTTGGGGAATGCTGATCAATCAGCACCCTCTCCTCCAGCTGGCCAATCGGTGCCAGAGGCTCCTGGGAGAGGAGCTACCTATTGTCCCTTGGCACCCTCCCTTGCTGATGGGACTGTTCGTCTTTCACCACTGGCCTCATGAATTTCCAGTCAAGGGTGGTATTTATGGAACAACTGCCCCACAGGGAAAACTTTCTCTTAATGCCCTAGCAGTTTGAGATTGGTTTCTGGCTTCAAAATCAGCAAACGTAGGATTTGTCCACACAGGGAAGCCATTGTGAAATAAATAGGGGATATGAATTTAAATCAACCACAATAGCTATTCCATGCTAGCTTCCTAAGGGGGCACTCCGACTCCGCACTAAGAGTGCTTTTTTGCGCTTTAGCTTAATCCACTTCCAAAGAGTGGAATAGGAGTGTCTGCATGGGTAGCTAGAGTGCAATAGGTTTTCTGGGCAAATTCTAAATCCCTGATTCATGAAAACACTTACAACCCAGGCTTAATTTTAAGCATGTGCCTAAGCCCCATTGAACAAGACTAAATTGGAGACAGTTCAGAGAAGAACCACGTGAATGATTAAAGGATTAGAAAACACGCGAGTGATGAACTCAAAGAGCTCAATCTATTTAGCATAAGAAAGGGAAGGTTAAAAGGTGATTTGATTAGTCTACAAGTATCTACATGGGGAATAGATATTTAATGATGGACTCATCAATCTAGCAGAGAAAGGTTGAAAGTTGAAGCCTGACAAATTCAGACAGGAAATGAGGCATAAATTGTTAATGGTGAGACTAATTCACCTTTGGAACAATTTACCTCGTGCTGTGGTGAATCCTTCATCGCTGAAAATTTTTAAATCAAGATTGGATATTTTCCTTAAAAATTTGCTCTAGGAATTATTGTGGGAAGTTCTATGGCTTGTGTTATGTAGGAGGTCAGACGAGATGATCACAATGGTCCCTTCTCGCCTTGGAATCTATGAATTTCAAGGGGATGTAAGCATATGCTTAAGTGGAGTCTCAAGGCTCAATTCTGTGGAACACTGTGGATCCTCAGTTCACCTTCAGCACCACACAAGTGCAACTCAGCTCCTTCCACGATCAAATATGGTTCCCAGCATCAGGGAGGCCAATGCACCACGAAGGAAGTAAACAAACGCCATGAACCTCAGATGGCATTAGTCAAAGTGTGCCATATCCCTGGAGAGTGTAAACGTACATTGTTCCATTGACTTTAGTGAAGCTACTCCAATTTACTCCAGCTTAGAGTGTGACCCAAAAGTAATTACACACATACACACAAACATTCTCCTGAGAATTAGATATTAAACATGACCTACACATAAAAAACAGTCATTAGAATTGCGTGGATGGATGGCAGGCAGGAGGGAAATCCCAGCCACATTGAAATCAATAGAGTTTTGTCATTTCCTTCAAAGGTGCCTCGATTTTCAAAGCAGCTCAGCACCCAACATGTGCACAACATACTGAGCTCTTCTGAAAATGTATCCCCAACTGTGGGTATTGACACTGTTGAGCCCTTTCGATAATTCATCCCGGATAAATAGATATCAACAGTACCTGATAATGTCTTTTCAATTTATCCTGCAACAAGACCTTTTTCAGTTGTGACAGAAGACTTTCTCAGTCACATGAAGGAGCATGTGGAAAACCCCCAGCGCTGCATGTTTTCATGATGTTTGGAACACTGTAAATATTTGAGTCAGTAGATCTTAACCCATAAACACAGCTGGACTTAAAAAACAATGATGGTGACTTATTATAATTTAAACAATTGTGTAACAAACCAAGCCAGCGATAATCACTGTGGTTTTCTAAGGACAATGGGCTCAACGTTTTCACAAAGTTGACATGACGGACTTTGTAATTACATCCAAAAATAAACTTACAAATGCTAAGATAAACTATTCTCAACTTTTTAAGAACATTGTAGAAGAGCAGGGGGGGAAAGAAAAAGCTGCATGGTGTGAAGCCAGCATTTTATATGATGCACATGAGACCTGGAACGGTAAATATTAGCCAAAGAGCCTTCCCTATTTCCTTCTGTTTTCTTGCAACATATATTAAATTAATTGCTTTATGAACGGGAACATCATTCCCCCAAGTTCACCCCAATATAAGCCCTTATGTACACAATTTATATACATAAAAAACATATGGTGGTCGATCTTTGTTGTGATGAAGGAGAGATAAAATAAGAACAGATCTGAACCATCATTCCAAATTTGGAATGATTTTTTTCCCCCTGCAAGTTCAAATGAGTTCACTCAGCTTTTTATTTTCTTTACTCCTTTTCGTTTTCATCAGCCTTTTCTATTTGCAGTTACAGGAATCAAAGCAGGAATACCAGTATACCACAAGAAAGATCATTTTTTCAGTCAAATTCAAGTACTATTTTCATGAACTTGTCAAGTCAAAGAGATTTAAAAGAGGCTTACAATAAGCATCCAAACGTGCAGATCCTCCTTTTTCTGAGTCATGATTCTAAACATTTTTGAGGTGCACACATTACTATGGTAGTGATTTTAAAAAATGAGGGTATTTTCTTTTGCACAATAAGATCAATATTACCTATTTCATAGTTTAAGAAGAGTGAGCCTGATTTCAGAAGTTCTGAACTTCCACAGTATCCACTGACTTCAGCTGGAGTTGTCAGTGCTCTCTACTTATGGAAAATCAGATCCAAGGAGTTCAGGAGTTTTTCCATATTATTGATTATTATTATTAATTAGTCCCTTCCCTAATGAGCTTACTAAGCAACTAGACAAGACAGATAAATGATGGGGAAGGAAACAGATACTAAGAAGTGAAGTGACTTGCCGAAGATCACCCAGCAGGCCAGTTGCAGAGAACACGGATCTATCAGGTACCAGCCCAGTACCCCATCAACTAGACAATGCTTCCTCCCCGTTGCAGAGAGTAAAAAAGTTCTAATGAACATTTTTGCTCATTTTGTGAAAACTTTGTGATATGATGAAGGTGTCTTCACAAAACCCACTGTAGTAATAGAATGTTGGGATTATAGCTAATATATATATTGTCTTATCTATTAATATTAACAATGGGAGATCTCCCAAACTTTCAGAGTTTGGGTTCTTTTTGGATAAACAGATGATCTGTAGTCCTGCCCAAACTTCTGGAGCCTATAAAATTTGTCTGAAAACCTTTTAAGAATTCCTTTGAGATTTTTGTCACTGCCATATCCTGGATGGAACCAGAAGATGCAAAAGTGCTTGAAATATATATAACATACAACCTTAATTCATTGAATGTTGTTTTTTGTAAACTCCAGCACTCAAAACCTAGGAAATGCCACAATTAAGGGTGCCTGTGCAACCTTGATTTAACCCCCCTGTGCATATGCATTTATGATAGTATGTAATTACATGATCGCATGCTATTTTTTCTGTAGGACCTTTGCCTCATTCAGTTCAGAGGCTGGGCCCGCTCTGGAGATGAATCAGTGCTATATAGCAAAGAAGGCTGTTGTCTGTAGTACATTTCTGACACCAGGGTAAGCCTCTTGCCCAATTTCAGGTCCCTCTTCCAAAGCACGAAGGCACTACAGTTTCTCTATTAAATGACTGTACTATTCTTTCATAAACATGAGCAAAACAATGTATTTTTTCCTAACCTTTTCTGAGAAACAGCAGAACCGTTTTATCTCATTAAAAAAATAATCAACCCGAGGCAGACAACGTGGCTTGGAAAATTTCAGCCCAAATTTTGGCAAAACTGTAAATAGTTAAGACCAGGGTCTTATAATGGGAAGTGTCAGACAGCCTTTAACTACAGTCTCGAGAGCTTGCACCACCTATAATATTTATATCTGGAAATAGACTACAGCGCTAATGTTCAGATTCGATTCAGAAACCAAACTTTCTCAAAATGCAGGGGTGCTTGCATCTGAGAGTTTGGTTTGAGCCTGGTCACTAAGAGTATTCAAACATTTCAGGATCTTAAAAAGGATTTGGCTAGAAGTTGGTTCTAAGAATGGGTGAGGGCTTAAGGGACTCACCAATCCCCAATTCAAACTATACTTGATTAAAGAACCCAAACCCAGTGAGGATGCTAACTTGAGTGCCTGAGTCATGTGATACCCAACCAGGTATACTGCCCTTTACAATAGAAACCATCCTTCTCTCCCATGATTAAACAGATGTCTTTTTTAACACCTTGGACAATGTCTACATTGTTTCAAGTCCCCATTTGCCACACTGGTTAAGAACTGCATATATAAGGTAGTGAATAAGTAACTGGAGACCATTATTTGAATTGCAAATAACCGCACTTTCAAAATGATGTAATCTTTCATTTTTTCTTCTTTTGGCTTTGCCATTCCATTTCTTGCTCAGCCGCCAGGCACGTAAACAGAATTCCACCTAATCAATATGCAGTTTAAAAAAAGAGAACAAGTATAGCTAGTCTATTGAGGCCAGCATTGACATAGATGATTAAAGTTAGCCACTTAATTCTTTATTTAGGAACATGAAAAATTACCCTGATTTTTGGAGCCTTCAAAACACGTCCTACGCTGTGTGGTATTTTCCTATTGATTGTTTGCACATAAGAGACCATCTAAACATGGCAGTGTGTGGTTCTAAATTTGTCTCCCTATGACTTCCAGATTTAGTTTGCTCAACTTAAAAGTCAAAAGATGATTTCCTAGCAGCTGACTCTGAAAACACAATCTGGGATCTAAGAACCCAGTAGCACTGGTATGTCTCACCCAATCATCAGTAATAAAGGTTTGGTAATAGGATATCTGTCCATCTCTGCCATAGCAGGAAGCCAGTTTGAATGCTCAAGGAAGGAGGAAGAAAGTCCCCTGAAGGGTAGGTGTCACATTGTGAGGTGCAATGCAGAGCAGTGAGGGATTGTGACATTGCCTGCCCTGTAATGCTGGATGCTATAAATGCTCTGTTGTTACGTTATGCCGGACACCAACAGACAGTTGACCAGCATGCAGTATCTAGAGGTTCTATGCGCTGTGCAGCCTGCCTACAACACAAAAGCCCCATCGTGGTTTCCACCACTGTTGGTTGCTATTTGCAGAAGTGACCCTAACATACTCCTAGTCGCCAAATTTCCCCCAACCTATCTGCCCTTAAGTGTCCAGCCGTCTTCTGGATCACTCACAGAAATAATAAGGTTTGTTTGCTCCGTTAAAGAGACAAAAGCACTTTGATCTTATTAATGTAACTGGGTAAATATATCCCTCCCTTCAAGCACAGCACTGAACTGGTTGTTTGTAAACGTAAAACGAGTGCATTAACAAAAAGACATAGGTTTAGTGATACCAGGTAGAAGGAACAAAGTCAGAAAGGATTACAAACAAAAGTAAAAACACACTTTCTAGTGGCTAAGACTTAACAAGCTACAGCCTTGACTTGAGATAGATTTCTTAAAAATCTTTTTCTTTTGAGCCACTTTCTGTCTCTCAGTCAGGACCTTCCACAGAAATACAAAGGTGCTGGTTTTCTTTGTCTTCCTAGGTGAAATATCTCTGTCTAAGAAGGTTTCTCACATATACTTAGTTCTGAGACATCATTTCCAGCTTTCTCAGCTTGCAAGATCTTTGGCCCTTATGTCTGTCCAGTGATGGATGCCATGATGACTTCCTTCTCTCCTTATTTCCTTCTCTTGCCTTCCCAAACTCATCCTTTTAGGCCCTAGCTCAAGCAGTGCTAGTATATCTACCTCCACTGGGGATTACACCTTCCAGCTCTGTTTAGACATACCCTAGGTGCCATATTGCAGCTATATGACTCTTGTTTGGAATACTCCTGTTTTTAAAAAGTTACGCATGATGTGATTTAGCTTGCCAGATGTGCATTTCACCTCACATATCCAAAAATGGCCTGTATATCAAATATGTATTTAAATCACACTTCATTGTGAGATCTAGGGAATTTGCATTCCTATAAATGTCCCCCTCGTGAGATATTACCATCTATTTTGATCATCATAAAGGGTCCCTCTCTCCTCTAGTCCAAACCCACTGAAGCATTTATTTAATGACTCTAAAACAAAGGCTGGAGCCTTTCTGGTCTTAATTTTTATACACAAATATATAACCAATTAGAAGGTAATTGTGAGGAATACAGCTGATGATGGACTGCCTTCTGCAATCTGATCTGGAGTATTGCTACTGTGACATTAAAATAATTACTTAATCTACCCTTTAATTTGTCTCAGTTTGTATTGGCAGAATGGGAGCTGCTGCCTCCACAGTTTTTCATTGAAAACTGTGCGGGGAAGAGACCAATGAGAGATTCATTCCACCACCTATCCACTCTGTGCATCAGTTTCTTTCCTCAGTTACACCTGTGTCAAATTCGGAGTATAACTCCATTAAAGGAAATGAAATTATATTCCAGATTCACACCAGTGTAACAGAATTTGGATCAGTGCCTTTAAAACACACCAAAGATACAAACTCAGAAATGTCTTATCGTTGCAAGCAGCCTGCTGTTTATATTCTTGTCCTGCTGCCAGCTTGAGCTGGGTGAACTGTCTCCCAGTGAACAATTTATCCACTGGATTAAGTACGATTTTCCTCTTTGTAAATGGTTCATGATAAAATCATGATTTCAAGGAACATTTCTGCTGTTCAAACTTATTCACAGAGATGCAGCTTTTCCACCTCTGTCTTGCAGGTGCAATGGAGTGGGGGGAACTCCAGGAGCCAGTTGCTGGTCTTTAATCCTCAGCCACCTGGCCCTGGTGTAAATAAGAGCTACACAAGAGCAACTCTAATTTATGTCAGTGGATAATTGGAGGCAATCAGAGCTATCTTACATGTGCCCTGCTCCTGAAACATCCCTGCCATGTGCTCCCTCCCTTTACTCCAGGGATGGGGCATGGCTGGTGTGGGAACTGCCTCTCTGGGCTTTCTCCCAGCAGTGAGTTCCTGTTGCATAGAAGGAATTTTCCTTTGCCCTTCCCCTTGCGCTTTAAGGCCGCTTAGCACCATTTATGCACTGAGTAGTTAGAGAACTGGAGAATCTGGCCCCAAGTGCTTTATGGGAACGTATTTCAGTCTTTGGCTCATTCAAGACCTGTTCACTGCAAACACTGCTGCAGACTGAGCCCCTTTGACCACCCACATAGCTCGCATATTCTGTTGCTCCTCCTTGAAGGGATGAACAGAACTCCCAGAATGGGGTTTCCGGGATGAATTTCTACCCATTGTTATTTAGCTCACAGTTTCATCTTGAGTCCTCCACCAATGTCAGAGTTCCATTGTGCTAGAGGCTGTATACACACATAATCAGAGACAGAACCTGCCCCCGCAAGAGCTTATAATTGAAACAGACAAGATAGACGGGAGGGGACGCACAGAGAGGGGAAGCGACTTGTCCCATAAAGAGGAATCTCTCATTATTCTCTTCCCTCTGTCCAGTTGTCAGTGAAAAAGTGAGTATGTAGCAGCTTCTGTGCTGCCAGTGTCAAAGTGTCTTGTCACACAGCCCGTCCGTGGAAAAGCTGGGAATAGGACACAGCTCCCCGCATTGCAAGTCTGTGCCTTTCTGCCCCTCCACCTACCCAGCTTCCTTTACTGGGGCTGGTCAAACCATTTTGAATTTCAACCACCAATTTGTGTGAAAATTTCAAAATTGGATCAGAAAAAAGAGCTGGGGCAGGGGGAATGGATGAAATATTCATGCCGTCATCAACCAGCATTGGTGACCAGAGCAGAGCACAGTTTGACTGATGTTCTGCGGTGCCTGAAATGTACCCCCGTGTGCAGGGCCAGCACCAGATCTGTGGCACTACATATGTCCTACTGAAGTCCTATCTTGAGGAGGTAAGGGATGTACAGGGCCTCATCCTTGTCCTCTGTAAAGGGCGGGATTCCCACCCATAAAAAGCAGAGATCTGTCATCCATAAAAAGAAGAGATCTGCCAGTTGTTTCTCGTCAGCATGTTTTTAAAACATAAGGAGGTCTTACAATTGCACATAACAAATATACAGAAATATACAGAAATGAGGGAGCTTCTCCTGGAAAGTGTAATAATTTTAGTACCCATAATATATTGTTAACATACATCAAGGATACTCAGCATTTGAAATGGGTCCTGAGTACAGTAAAACCTCATTTGTCCAAAAGGTTTGGAGACTTTTGAAACCTTTGGGCTAAGGATAAGTGGCAAAATAATGGATGAAATAGATGGATGTCATGGGAACTTGACCAATCATGAGTTAACCAGGAGTACTGATTATCCAACCCTCACTTAAATGGGGTTACACTATATGCCATCCTCTTGTGATTTTTCTTCCACTTTAGGATCTATGCCAGGGGATTCAGTAATTGGAGAGAAAAGTCTCTCTACCTCTACACTCATGACTGAGAAAGTAGAAGGGATGTAACCATGACAGTTTGATCTACAAACTATATGGGCACATTAGAACGGGCAGATTGAATAATGCGGAAAGCTAAAAGCAACCTTGGTCACCTACTGCTCCCTGTTTCCATCAGCACAAATTCTTTGTCCAAATGGGAAGCGGATGGAGGGTGCAAGATCATAGAACCATAGAAGATTAAGGTTGGAAGGGACCTCAGGAGGTCATCTAGTCCAACCCCCTGCTCAAAGCAGGACCAACTCCAACTAAATCATCCCAGCCAGGGCTTTGTCAAGCCGGGCCTTAAAAACCTCTGAGGATTGAGATTCCACCACCTCCCTAGGTAACCCATTCCAGTGCTTCACCACCCTCCTAGGGAAAAAGTTTTTCCTAATATCCACCCTAGACCTCCCCCACTGCAACTTGAGACCATTGCTCCTTGTTCTGTCATCTACCACCACTGAGAACAGCCTAGCGCCATCCTCCCTGGAACCCCCTTTCAGGTAGTTAAAGGCTGCTGTCAAATCCCCCCTCATTCTTCTCTTCTGCAGACTAAACAAGCCTCGTTCCCTCAGCCTGTCTTCATAAATCATGTTCTCCAGCCCACTAATAATTTTTTTGCCCTCTGCTGGACTCGTTTCAATTTGTCCACATCCTTTCTGTAGTGGGGGGCCCAAAACTGGACACAGTACTCCGAATGGCCTCATCAGTACCGAATAGAGGGGAGTAATCACTTCCCTCAATCTGCTGGCAATGCTCCTACTAATGCAGCCCAATATGCCATTAGCCTTCTTGGCAATAAGGGCACACAGTTGACTCATATCCAGCTTCTTATCCACTATAACCCCCAGGTCCTTTTCTGCTGAACTGCTGCCTAGCCAGTCAGTCCCCAGTCTGTAGCTGTGCATGGGATTCTTCCGTCCTAAGTGCAGGACTCTGCACTTGTCCTTGTTGAACCTCATCAGATTTCTTTTGGCCCAATCCTCTAATTTATCCTTTGTGTCCTATACCTGCCCTCCAGCGTATCTACCACTCCCCCCAGCTTAGTGTCATCTGCAAACTTGTTGAAGGTGCAATCCACCCCTCCTCCAGATCATTAATGAAGATGTTGAACAAAACTATCCCCAGCATCGACCCCTGGGGCACTCTGCTCGATACCAGCTGCCAAATAGACATTTAGCCATTAATCACTACTTGTTGAGCCCGATGATCTAGCTAGCTTTCTATCCATCTTATAGTCCATTCATCCAACCCACACTTCTTTAACTGGCTGATAAGAATACTGTGGGAGACCATGACAAAAGCTTTGTTAAAGTCAAGGTATATCACATCCACCACTTTCCCCACATCCACAGAGTCAGTCCTCTCATCATAGAAGGCAAGATGAGGCAGAACTCTCATGGGAGGCAGAGTAGGAGAGTAT
Organism: Emydura macquarii macquarii; assembly: GCF_026122565.2. Taxonomy (NCBI): domain Eukaryota; kingdom Metazoa; phylum Chordata; order Testudines; family Chelidae; genus Emydura; species Emydura macquarii. The sequence goes on from NW_027130828.1 coordinate 15,567,228, forward strand.
ATTAGAAGGGAGGAAAACAGGCAATGCAGACACTGCCTGGACAGAATCATAAGAGATTCTGTGCATCTCACGGGGTGTGTAGGATAAAGAGAGCTTTGTAATGGGTGTTTTGTAATGGGTGTTTTGCTGAAGACTTCTGCGTAGTATAAGCAGTTTGCCTCAAAGAGAGGGAGATATGTTCTGAAGCGCAGGGTGGCACAGAGTCTGGTTCCTCTAGTCTGACTGGATGCAGACCCTTGAATCATGTGTCCCATCCTGCGACTAAAATTTCCCACACTCCAGCTTTAAAGGGGCTATATCACTGCATCAGAGCCTGTTACGCACAGTCTGCTCTTCTTCCTTATTCCTTCCCCTTCAACTTTTTGTCACACTTCATTTCCCTCCAGCCCCCATCATATCTACCTAGCGTCCACTGACAGAACTCCATTGAGCTCAACAGAGTTGCACCCCCAGGAAGCTATTTGGCCTGTGGGAAGGCATGTCTTTCCACGTATTCCGAGATGTGCTGGGTACAATTCTGAGAGCTATAAAAACAAACTAACCCTCAAAGAACTGAACAAATAAATAATAATGACTAAATAATATGAGCAAGAAGATTTAAAACAAGTACAGTAATGCTCCTGGGCCTGATTCTCCAGGCCACTCATCCTGTGCAATCACTTACGTCAGTACCAAGTGGATGTGCAGTGGGGTGTACAAGCCCCACACAAGTGAGGAAAGGGTTGATGGGCTGCTGGAGGGGCCCACTCAGCCCCTCCACATGACACCAGAAGCTGGTGTCAGGCTTCAGAGGAGGAGCTAAAACCCGAGAGCTCAGCTCACTTGATGGCTAGTGGCTGGCAGGGAGCCAGACCTTGAGCTCTCACTGGGGAAGAAGGGGGAATGGTGTGCAGGAGCCAGGGAAGATTGCTGCCTAGCAAGGACTTCCTGAGGGAAGGAAAGGCTTTGTTTCTTTGTGGTGATTTCGGACCTTGGCTACTCCGGAAGGGGTGGAACTGTCATGTGAATCAGCCAGAGGACTGAGGCATCTCAGCATGGAAGATGATGGATGCTGGGTAAAGCAATGGAAGACCAAGAGGGAAACAGAGGCAGGACCACGGCTATACCGCGCTACACCATCAGGGGCACACAGGAGGGAATGTGGCCTTAAATCAGAATGGCAACAATTTGCACTAGTGTATATGACTCCACAAGTGCCACGCAATGGAGAATCCAGCTCCACACATCACATTTATTTCTACCATTCCAGAGAGGCTCTGACTTCTAAAGCCCTTTTCACTCGAATGTGTTAATTGACACTGCACGCAGCTCTGTATTTTCTCCCTAATGTGATGCAACGGGAGATAGAATGGTTTGATTGTTAATTCAAGACGTTCTTGGAACTTGGTAGTGACCCAGACTGGTCATTCCCGCTCCTGTTTGTTTCAGAGCAGTAGAATATGCCACAGATCACAGTGGTATTGAGTAAGCGAGTGTGACTTTGTACTGAAAGCATCTTCCCAGAAATGACTGCAGACGGGGACTGGTCTTCTTAAGAGTTTTTTCTCATATATATTTAAGAAGTCCCGTCTCGGCTGAAAGCCATTCCCTTTTCTTCAGCCTCTTGCTACATTTCCTGCCGCCAGTAAAATACAGAAGACATTGCTTGGTATAAACACACTTACTGAACGTGTTTAAGGATAGCAACTAGTGTTCCTTACCCAAATATTTCCACCCCTGGGGTGATGTGTTTACATGTCCTGTGGTGTATGACCAGCAGTTACTTGGGATGTACTGTACCTCTGATGTTACCATCCTAGCAGGATACGTGCTATGAACCAGGTAGTCTCAGCTGTTTGGTCTTATTGAGAAATGCAGCTTGTGATGTGAAAATTATCTTCCCTTTAAAGTGATCTCTTTAGCGCTTCTCAGTGACTCAATCATCTCAGATACTTCTTAAAATTGTAGTTAGTTAGGACAGAGCTGGCATCGGTCAGGGAATGATAGAAATTCTTGCTGGAATGAAAAATGTAGCAAAATACGTTCATAAAAAACCAGGGAGTGACTTGCAAAATAGCAACAACTTTGTTCTGTCATATAAGGACTCGACGTGGGCCCAAATCCCAAAGTCTGGAGCCGGATCAGCACTTTCCGACAGCTTGGGGTGTTGAGATAGGAAGGGTGCTGGAGGGGTGTGTTTGAGCGCTAAAGATTTCAAAATCAGGCCAAGCCCAAAACAATTTCTGACAACCCCTACCTCTTCCAAACTCTGCAGATTCTACTTCATATGGGAACCAGATTCAAAGTACCCCTGATTTTGCTTTTGCCAAACCAACACTGCTCCAAAATTCCCAATCCCCAGGTCACAGCCGGCTATCATGTGCGGCTATCATGGCTATTTCAACTATGGACATCAGGATTTATTGGAGAAACAGAGCATGTGAGCTGGAAGATTAGTTCACGGAGATGGCTCTGGTGACATCAAGACATTTTCTTCTATAGTAATGGGGTTCCCTCCCCTCACGTGTATGGTATTTATATGCTTCTGGCCCCCCAATTGCCATAGTATCTGTAGATTACCTCACCATCTTCAGTGTATTTAATAATAGCACACCCCTGTGAGACAGGGAAGTGTATTACTCCCACATTACTTAGGGGTAACTTAGGCCCAGATCCACAAAGGCTGATTTCAGTGGAAGTTAGAAGCCTAAATACCTTTGGTGAACTGGGCCAGCAAGACTAAGGGTAAGACTTTCAAAGGTATTTAGGCTGCTAAAGATGCAGATAGGTGCTTGGTGTATTTTTCAAGAACACCTAGACAGGTTACGTGCCTAACTCCCATTGATCTCAATGGGATTTCAACAGGATTCAGGAGCCAAATGCTTTTGAAAAATCTCTCTAGGCAGCTATTGGTGTCTGTCGGCTTCTTGGCCGTGGTTTTTGAAAGGTATTGAGCTGTTACTGTGCTCAGCATTCCAATGCCTACCTGCTTTGGGAGACTCAATCTCATTTTCAAAAGAGATTTAGGCTCTTAGAAGTCAAAATCCCAATAACAGTCGAGGGTATTTAGATTCCTAAGTGGCTAAATCCCTTTTGCAAATGAGATCCAGACTCATCAATCAGTTAGGCATTGCCACACTGAGTGTAGCAACACCTGAATATCTTTAAAACTCTGGACCCAGTGGGATGCGGGCAGGGCTATGTGAACATTGCAATGCATAACTTTTATGTGGTTAAAAAGTCACCGGCGCACAGTGTGTTGAGCAAAGCCTGAGTTAGCCGCCTAGGCTCCCTGTACAAGGAACAGGAAGAACAAGGAGCCTTAGAAGGTGATCCACACCATCCAGCCTGTTAGGCTGGGAGCTGCCTAACTAGTCAATGGGAAATGCCAACAAGAGGGGTGCGGGCTAGACCGGGCCCCTCTCATGGAGATAGGCGCCTAAGTCCAGGCTGCAGGGAGGTGCCTTGTTTGGCTAATGACTCCCAGCTGTGAGCTCTCTTTGGTGTGAGGCATCTAAGCTGATTTTTGCAAGGAGCTGGGCGGGGGTCACGGGGCCGGGGAGTGCGTGAGCGCACGCACACGCATGAGAACGACTCTCTAGTCTTGGGGTTAGGGCACTCACCCAGGGTGTGGCAGACCCAGGGTCCAGTGGCTTTTTCCTTATTTAGCCACAAGCGAACAACTCCAACAGGAGAGACTGAGGGGCCTATAGCCAGGGCTTAGGGTATTCTCCTGGGAAGTGGGAGGCCCCTTTTCAAATGTTTTCAGGCAGAGGGCGGGACTCAAACTGGGGATCTCCTGCATCCCAGATGAGTGCCTTAGCCACTGCCCTAAAAATCATGAGGGAGGTCATCCTTCTCCCCTCCCTCAGCTGTTTTGTGTGAACTCATGTTCACCGGGGAGGGTGGATCTGGTGGGCAGCCTCTGAGCACGCTACTGGATCGGGCCCTGAACGCGAGGTAGGTGGCTAAACACCGATCTTCCCCGGTTTGTGGGGGGCCAGGTGGGAGATGGCTGTCTGGATGCCCAGAGGGAGGCAGAATTGTGCATGCTCCGAAGCAGAAACATAGATGCTGAGAGAACTTTTTACTGCAAAAATTTAGGCACCGCGTGAGTTTAGGCCCGTACAGCTTAAGTGGCCGCAGAGCCTAAACCTAGAGTTTTGTGCCTACGCACCTTTGTGAATCTAGACCCTAAGGGACTTGCCCAAGCAGGCACAGGAAACCTGTGGCAGAGCAAGGAATTAATCCTTCTTTCCGGAACAGCATGGACAGCTCCCCTCTGCCCAAACAGCCTCCCTAGACTTTCTTGGCTGCAGAGTGGTTTTGCAGCTGTGTTATTTTGGGACCCCGGGAGATAAAGGAAGGATGAGGCACTTCTGATGGGGACAGAGCAGATCTGTGTTTAAGTCCAGGCTCTGTCACCTTGAGCAAGTCTCTAAGGTCCTGACCCTGCAAACACCCATCAAGTGAACACGTCGTGATACCACTTTACTGCCAGGGCACGTCTAGGTGAACAGTCGGTGCTCAGGAAGCTAGGTTGTATATCTGCAGCGCTCCAGTGGGCCCTGCACTAACTGCGCACCTGGGCCCTGTTTAGGGTGACCTGAGAGCAAGTGTGAAAAACCAGCACGCTTTCTTTTTCGGGAGCGGGGGAGGAGGGAATATTTGCCTATGTAAGACTAAGCCCCTAATATCGGGATGGCCCTGATAATATCGGGACCTCTTTCACCCTGTCCCTCCTGCTGCACGCTAAAAGTACCCTCGTTGGTTCGAGCCCACATGAAGGGCACTTGGAAATCTTTGGCGCCCAGCAGCAGGGTTCACCCAGACTGTGAGTGCGTGGCATGCTGGGGTGTAAATCTACCACTCCGGGGAAGATCAGTGCTTAGCCGCCGAACACGCAGTCAGGGCCTGATCCGGTAGGTGTCCTCAAATGCTGCCCACCAGACCTGGCCCCTCCACCTGAGTAGATTTACACCCCAGTTTGCCAGGCACGAACTGTTCATGTAAACTCCCGCTCCCTCAACCCCACCCCAGAGCAGTCCTGTTGACTTCAGCGGGCCACTATTTAAGGAGAACAAGGGACTCACATTTGTGCTTCACTTCCTCTGGTAAACTGAGATAATAATGCTTCTTTCCTCCTCCCAGCCTTTGTCTGTCTTGCGTCTTTAGACTGTAAAAGAGTCTCTTATTTTGTATGTACAGTACCGAGCACAACAAAGTCCCGATCTGTTAGGCCCCCCAGGTTGTGCTGTAATATAAGTAACCATTATATATATCTAGGCTGGAACATCTTGTCTGCTGTGAAGAATCTTTTTAATGAGCTTTGAGATGCTAGTAAGTGACATTATCGGAGGGAGGCTGGAATATGCTCAAGGGGGACGGGGTGAATCCTTTAGGGAACAACAAATTATCCCCCCACAATTGTTTCTTGATAGTCAAGGTTAGAAGGCAACCGAGTCACTGGCATGTGTGTTAAGAAATTGTGGCTGCAGACGAGCCAGAGATGAGCTCCTGCTATTCATACACTGATTGTGGGTGGAATCAAACCAGGGGCTTGTTCTCCTGTTGTAAATACACACAAGGCACATCAGGAGGATTTGCTGGCAGTTCCAGAAACTGGAAAACGTGGGGATGTTCCGATGACACAGGCGGCACAGCAGATTCTCTGGTGTTCACAAACAAGGGGGTGTCATGGCTCATGGCGGGATCCAGCCCTCCCCCAGAGAAGGGTATTTCCCATGTGTGGGAGTCCCAAAGTTATTTCGGCAGCAGTGACACTCTCTGGTTAAGGTTGAGGCATCAGTTCTGTTTATAAAGCCTGACTACTTGCTTGGGAGCTGTCTTGTCATAGGAGGCCTCAGGAGAACCAGTGATCCAGCGAGCGGGGAAACCGAGGCTGGTTTTTGATTTTACAGTGCGGCGGACAAGAGCTATGACTTGCTGGGCACGTAATTCGAGAGCAGGTCTGATTATTTAAAACAACTCCTTTAAAAACACCCCACCAAATTTAGTTGCCGTAATTATGAACATACTCCCCGAATGAAAAGGACGAGGAAAGTTACAGCTAACGCTCCATTAGCTAGTGGGACGTTTGATTGTTCAGACAAGCCTCAGCAAAGAGACAAACTCACGTTGTATGGCATATTGTTGTAGCCATGTCGGTTCCAGGATATTAGGGAGACCAGGCGGGTGAGGTAATATCTTTTACTGGACCAACTTCTGCTGAGAGAGACAAGCCTTCCAGTTTACACGGTGTTATGCTAGAAATCACACCCCCGCCCCCCGCATCTAGATTTTATTAACCTACTGCTCCCCCTTGTGGCGAGGGGTGTACATTACTCTGGTTTAGCCAGGTTCACATTAACTCCGGGGGGGGGGGGGGCCCTCCTGTTTAGGTTTACTCTTATGAGCTAAATTCACCCTGGGGCAGAGGGCCAGCGCAAGGTATATACACCACTAAAAGTGTCTCAAAATGGGGCTTAAATGGAATTGGTGGTGCATGAGCCTTCAATACGGGAGTGAGTTTCACCCATTTTTCTGGGCTTTTGTGCTTTTCACATGTACAAATAGCTTTTGTTGTATGCATTGAAGAACACACATCTGTTTACTAGATGCCTACATGGTATGAGTCTGCTGAGCCTTAGCTCACTTCTAACAGATGAGTCTTCACAACACAAAAATCCTGGTCCTAGCCAGTGTAATTTGCCCCCTTGCTGGCTGACTCAGCAGAGAGGACTGAATAGACTGAACTTCGGAGCTCTAGCAGCTCATGATTGAGGCATATTGTCAGAGGCGCACAGAAAACCTTGCCCCAGCTGCTACCCAAGTTGTAGTTGAACTCTGGATAAAGAGGGAACATCAGCTTCCAGGCACTGTCAATATGCACCTGTTGCTAGCTGGAATTTCATACTAAATACATCAAAAGAAAAATATAAAGATTGAGTCTACTTCTCACAGCTCACAGCCAGTCTCAAAACAAACCATCTTTAAACATTTCATTGCCCTAACTGGCAGCCTGCTCTGTCCTGCATTAGACTTGGGTTTGATACTACATAGGTCACATTTAATAGATTCCATAGATTCCAAGGCCATCGAGGTGATCATCTTGTCTGACCCCCTGTATAACACAGGACACTGACAGGAGCACTGAAATGCACATGTATGTGCACATATAGCATACCATGGACACCTGTGAATGGTGGAAAGAACAAACACACTGGGTAAGATTCTCAGCTAGCATAAATCAACAGAGCGCCATTGACTTGATTTGACACTTACACTTCCATATCTGAAAGCTCTATAACCAAGATGTTAAAACCCACGATCTATTGAACAGTCAGTCTCAGGAAAAGTGGGACAAGATCACCATAAATTCCTCTTGCTTCTCATTTAAATAGAAAGATCCCCTCCCCCAATCTTTGCCCCGTGAGTGTATTGTTTCTCTAGGAAGTGTGAGGGAATCTGATATGATTCGCTAAGCACTGCTGTAGGAATTTAGAAAGCATCATTTTAGTAGCAAATACCAAGGGCTTGCAATAATTGAAACGAAATTCTAATGCCTGAATCAAAATGCTTGCAATTACTATTTCAAGGCAGGTGAAGCAATAAACAAAGAATGAACAAAGATGTTTCAAATTGTTGCTGATATACGCTGTGCTTACTGAATAAACTGTTAAATGGACACATTTTAGTCTGAGCCAAGGTGATTGCATACGGTAGCCTCAGTCAATCAAGTCTTTGGGAGAAATGCTAAAGTGTAATCTCTTGTATTGTAAAGTGGTATTTCAACCTCCCCCTGTGCATCCTTCTTCCATCAGCTGAAGTTGCTTTCTAAACGTTTGCTTATATATAAAACAAGGAAATAGAAACCATACATAAATGAAGCCAGGCTGTGTGATGGCTTAAAAACCTGGCAATCCTATTGATTTAAGCATGGGTCAAATAGCATGTAAATCAGCAATGAATTATTGCTATTCATTGCTCACTAAATGCCAAATGTACGCTCAGAGCATAGAAAACACAGATCTCTGCCCTGGAGACCTTACAATCCACAAAACAAAACACACTGCAGATCCAGAGGAAGCGGTTAATCTAATTTTTCTTCATTTCTTCCTTGTGAAGGCCTCACAGGTGCATCTAATCTCATTATTATTTACTCTTTGTCAGCAGGTGGCAGCAATTAGGAGCCCCAGTCCTGGGGCAGGATTCCACTGTGCTAAATGCTGTACAAATGCAGAACAAAAATGTGGTCCTTGCCCCCTGAATTACATTCTAATCTATGTGTCCAGGTCCATCTCCTGTGAATGTCCAGTCTTGTATGGGGGAGGGAATCGTTCAGGTAGCTCTGGAGAGTCACATGAAGGGCTTTGAATATAAGGGGGACTGGACTTTGCAGTCAATGGGGAGCTAATGCAGAGACTGGATCACTGGGCGATTGTGTTCATGGCAGATTGCATCGCTAAGCAGACGGGGTTCTGTATAATGGGTATTTAGGAGGACCTGGGAAGCTGGAGCCTGGCGGACTGGGAGTGAGAAGTCAGCCCATGACTAGGGGCCAGCACGGGCTAAGGGCTCAGAGACGAGAATGGAATAATTCGGCTGCCAGAATTAAGGTGACCTATTTTAATGTAGTCTGCCCTATCCTTTCCTACATTGTAAGTGGTACTATGGCTCTTTTTTTGACTGCTGAGTTAATGCCTCATCTAGCGTGATGGCCTGCTTTGAACTGTGCACCCCTGGTTGTGGAAATGGTGATGTATTCAAATCCTTGTTTCTTTATTGGACTGAACAGAAGCAGCTAGATGTGACATGGTTCTTCAGGCAGAGCACGGACAGCAACCCAGAGAGGGTAATTTATCCCTTAATCCCCGTGGTTTATTCTCCCTTTAATACACAGGCAGAATCTCTTAGCAACATTAGTAGGAGTCTGGACTTTACCCAGAACAGGCCCACTCAAATGAACTGTCTTGTCTGAAGGTGAAAAAAGGGGTTAACTAAAGACTGCAGCTCCCTAGTGTAAGTCTGGGGAATCCTCAGCTGTACAGATTCTGGCGAGGGTCCCTACTGCAGTTCTCCTAGAATCCTGGGCTCCTCATGTCCACACAGAGGTGACGCTGTTTTGAACCTAATGGTAATGGTAGAGCCCAGTCGAGAACAAAAAGAACCTTTCTGCTGACAAGCAGCTGGGATTGCCAAGGCCCAGCTGATCTCTCTGCTGCAGCCCCTCACAAGTGTGGTGTGCCTGGTCTGGGCTGCAGTTAGCAGCTGAGCTTGCAAAAGGAGTGTTGTGAGCACAGAGCACTGCCTTGGCTGAGCATGAGTCGCATTCCCCAAAAGAAACCTTTTCCTTGGCCCCGGAGAGAAATGGGACCTGGCTCTCACCACCACTGCAAGTTCCAGCGCTCGGCCCTTGCAAACCCCTCTGTTCTTTGGAAGGCTGATTTCCAATTCCCTAGGTGATTCATTATCTCTTCCAGTTGAGGCACTTCATCCTCCCTCCTCTATTTTCTTCCAGGTAATTGTTCCCACAGCATCTGCCTGAATCCAAACCCAGCTTCTTCCCTTACCATAGGGCTTCTTAGCGCAGCTGGGATTTGCCCCCGCTATCTTTATAAATAATAAAATCAAATGAAACAGTTTTGTGCAGCGAATCTAAAGCAGCACAGAGCAATCACTCCCAGGTAGACGGTAGGACTGTCTCTGCAGGGGACCTGTGTTTGTTTGTGGTATTGGAAACTGGACAAAGCACAGGCACAACCCGTTGTAGAGAAAAATCCAGCCCGCAATCAGAAGATGTGACCTTATCAGTCTTTTTTGCCTCTGGGCTCAATGCTGCACATGCTAAAATCAATGACCAAACTCCCAGTGTCTTCAGCAGGAGCAGAGGCCCTTCGATGGCCATGATTCCCTGCTCCACTGAGTGCTGACCCAATGCCTGATTTGCCAAGATGCTGAGCACTCAAACAGACAATGATGGGAACTGTAGGTGCCCAGCCCCTTTGAAAATTAGGCCCTTGGTACATCATCACCATGCTTGCGAGAGAAGCACAGAGCTGTGAGCTCAGCTCTTGGCAGGGAAGGGAGTCACGTTGTTTCACTGCTGGAGTAAATTGGCCTAGCGCCATTGGGGTCAATGGGTCTGTTCATAACTCAGAGTCTTAAACCAGTTTATAAAATTGTATTTAACTTATTTTCACACTCCGGTTCAGCTGAAAAAGGCTGCACTAAAAATACCTCTTGTGATTGTTACGAGTGTCAATGATTGATTGTTGGTGCTCTAAAATCAGTGGTGCCCACCCTTATACACAGGAGGGCCACATCAATAGAAGCACAACCTTGTGTGTGCTGAACAAAACCTACATATTTTAATAAGATTTAAAGTCACCAGGATTGCTTTGTGTTTTAAGCTCAGCTTGTTTCGTATGTTTTTAGATAGCTGCTTTTGTATCCAGTATTGTCTATTGACACACTTGTGTCAACTAAAAACGAAGTAAGTATGACAACAAATTGCTAATGAATCAGCTGTTAGTATATTGTGTTGAAGCAGGCCATGGGCCTCGTGAAATGCTCTGGTTCTTCACTCACCTCTGTTCCTATTAAAAGCAATAGGCCGAATCCTAAAATTGTGTCCAGCTCTCATATATGCGTTTAGATTTAAAATAAGCAAAAGGAAGAACTGCTTCACACAACACATGGTCAACCTGTGGAACTCATTGCTAGGGGATGTTGTGGAGGCCAAAAGTATAACTGGGTTCAAAAAAGAATTACATAAGTTCATGGAGGATAGGTCCATAAATAGCTTTTAGCCAAGATGGTTAGGGACGCAACCCCATGATCCAAGTGTCCCTAAACCTCCAATTGCCAGAAGCTAAGACTGGACAACAGGGGATGGATCACTCAAAATTGTCCTGTCTTGTTCGTTTCCTCTGAAGCATCTGGCGCTGGCCACTGTCTGAAGACAGGACACTGGACTAGATGGACCACCGGTCTGGCCCAGAATGGCCGTTCTTATGTGCCTCTCTCACTGAGAGCTGTGTGCTTATCACTGAACTTGCCATTCAGTTTTTTACATGGTCCTTGCTCAAGCAAACTCCCATTGAAACTAGTGGCAGTTTTCCCCAACTATGGATTCAGGGAGGCATGCAGGATGGGGCCTAGAGAGTATTACCCTCCTGCCAAAGTGACGTGATTCTCCTCCGGCTTCCACCCATTCTACAGCAGCAGAGCTCCATTGGCTTCCATGCAGCAACTGCTGACTTGCACCAAGAAACATGAGGAGAACCAGGCCCTAAGATTTCAAGACAGGCCCTGGGCTTGTGTCATTCTACTCTCCGTGTTGCACCGTGGGCACGACGGCCCTTTAGAGGTGCCATATTTTGGATGAGCTTTTAAACCGAACTCCCTGCAACGGCTGACAAGGCAATACCCAGGCGCTTTCTGAGAAGATTAGGTGAAACCCCCAGTCCAGGCTGATGGTCTCTCTCTCAATAATATACATCCTGTAATAAGCAAGGCTGTGTGTGAGCTGTTGTTTCTGCTGCACTAGTCTACTCAGCTACTTTCCTCACAATATGTTCCTCATTAGCACTTTGGGAAGCTGAGCGCGTGTAAGGCGCCATACGCAAACTAGTTTTTATTCTATTCTAAAACACCCAGAGAAACACTTGAAAAACAGGAGCCTTGGGAACTCAGTGAGGGTGACAAGTGTTGAGCTGAAGAGGGGAAACCGGTGCTAGCCCCTGACAAATTTGAACCATCCCTTTTTAATCTGTAACAACCAGAGACTGATGCTGAATAAATCTAGTCATTTTCTGAAAGGAGATTACGTGTGTAATGGAAAATCCTGGGCATGGGGAGTCTGGTCTACAAAATTTGGTTAAAAATAAAAGCCTTCAGTTAGGTTTCTGTGATTAATGGAACTTCCCATACATGAGATGCAGTCAGCATTTCCAGGGCCCTCAAAAGCTTACTGAGATTTCCATTTTTTTTTTTTTTTGAACTAAGGTAAATGGAATTTGTAGAGCTTTTCTGTGTTTCCATAACTTCCTAGGACCTAGGTGATTATCAGCTTCTTCCCCCACTTCCACCTCTCCTGGGTGGGGCGGTACTAGCTGATGGGGGGGAAAAAGAATGATCCCTCCTCTATTCCTTTCTTGTGCTGGAGTTAGGGAAGGAAGGGCTTGGCAAAGGTGGATTCATGACACCTTAGTGCTCTCTATGTTCTGGGAATGTGCAAGGGCCTGCCCAGCTCACAGAATGTAAGTTAGTGCAGCCTCAAGGCTGCTCTAATTCTTGACCTCCTCCAAACAGCTGCCTATGGTCCCTTGAAAAAAATGAATAGTCATATCTATTAATGGTATTTATATGGCCCTCATTATAATAGTATCTGAGCTTCTCCTCTGAGGCATTTTACAGATGGGGAACTGAGGCATGAAGAGACTAAGGAACGTAGCCAAAGTTGCACAGTGAGCCCGTGGCATAACACGGAACTGAGCCCAGGTTGCACAAGTCCCAGGCTAGTGACCTAACCATTGAATCATCCTTCCTCTGATCCTTTGTCCACCCCTATAAGCTGGCGTGGAGCAGGGCCAGTGTGTCACCTTTACACCAGATGAGCACTGGGTGGGGAGGCTCCCTATGGGGACCGTTCTCAGCCATGTTAATGACCCTCTACATTGCCAGAATGACATGAAACATAACAGAGAATCAGTTCCAGAGTATCTTTAAATCTACAGCTCCTGTAAAGAAAGGATCAGTAGAACTGGAGCAGAAGTGCTGGGTGTGAGCTGCCTGCTAAGCCAAGGATTCCTCTAACAATAGCTTATACTTAGCACTGTATTTTCATCCCAGTTGGATTCAGAGCACTTTACAACCATTCTCCGTTGATTTCTCAAACACAAAGCAGTCACTCTGCTGTCCGTTGAAACGCAATCCCTCTGGGTAAACTGGGCAGCGGCTTAACGATAATGCTACACAGCAATTTTAAGACAGGAAGTGATGATCCATAACCAGTTAAACCTACTGCATGGGAGGAGAGCGGGAATTTGGATAGGATGAATAATTATCCAAGTCAGAAACTGACCAAGGCACAATGCCCCTGTGTACCAAGCGTAAAGGAAAATCAGGGCCCGAGATTTCAAGTCAGGCCTTGGGAATTTTAATACCCATGAATATTTAATTATCATGAATAAATAATAATAGTAATTATTATTATCAGTCAGTCTCAGCAATACAGTGGCCTTGCAACCAGGTAGGGCATAAACTCAGTACTGATTATCAGCGAAGAGTGACAAATTAAATCAACACCTCTCTGTGGCATCCTGCATGTTCCTAAGAGGATTCCCCCACAAGACCCGACCAGGCCTAATGCTGCTTCGTTTGTGAAAGCTAACATCACAGCCTAAGGTGGAATTTCCACAAGGAGACTGGGGAGAGTGCTGGTTGTGAGGAAGTTCAGAGATACCACAATTCCCCCATAATTCAGCAGCGGTCACTACAGTGACTGCAGTAGGAAGCAGAACTTCTAACTCCAACTCCATGAATATGTCCACACATCAAGAAAGACACATGGTAGCAAGTCTCAGAGCCAGATCTACAGAGCTGTACTCATATTACAGGACTAACAATAACAGTGGAGATGTTCCCGTTCAGGCGGGAGCGCAGGCTCTGAGACCCACCTCCCTCACTGAGTTGCAGAGCCTGCATGAGAACATCTATGCTGCTACTTTTAGCTTGGTAGTGCAAGCCCCACCAGAATGAGTCTGTAGACCCAGGTTCGAAGACTTCTTGCTGCAGGTTTTTTGTTTGTTTGTTTGTTTTTTGCAGTGTAGACGTACCCCATGTGGCTTCTAAGGGTTCCAGTCCTCAGAAAAACATATTTCTACAGTTGCTTTTGAATCATTGCAGCCAGAGGGGGAAGAAAGGGAGCTCCTCGACTCCAGCCCAGCGGGTTCATCTTTGATCTCCTGGGAGGTCTATTTCCTTCATTTGGCCTTCCTTAAAATAGACTTTTAGGAATCCTTTAAATTTCCCTCCTCATGCATTTTCCCTCATAAAAAAAAAAAAGCTTTATTTTTTAAAGTCACACTTCAGCAAAAAAGGAAAAAATCTTATTTATTTGCTGCTAAAGGTTACCTGAAACGCGGATCATTTGCAAAGACAGTGGAGTCACTGTGAGCATCTCACAGGAATCTCACATCTCACTGGCGGGAGGGGGGCAGGGAAATTACTGTATTAATAATATACCATTAAAGGGAGTAGGAATGTTTGGGATGGAAAGAGAGGGTAGTGGCACTGTACTGAAGGACCACAGGACACTCCCAAAAAACCCCAGCAACCAGCGGGTTGCACATAGGTATAGAAGTAAGGGGATTCCTAGGTGGCCATACCCCCTCCACACCATCCTCTTTTTTGGCTGCAGCCCTGTTTCTTGCTGTTGCTGCTGCTGGTCCCATACAATCTTTGCACATCTCTCCAGTGGCTCACTCCGTGCCTTTGTGCTGCTGCTTGTGCTCAGCGTCACTACTCACTCTGTCCCTGGTCCCATCCAGTCTGCCTTCAAGAAGGCCTTCCTTATCTTGTACTCTGGGAATTGTGGCACGCTCTACTGGCTAGCTGGGTAACCATACCAAGTAAGGAGCCAGCAGACTGAATGACTCATCCGAGAACAGTCACTGTGAATTCTCCACGGGGAATCTTTCTGTGGGAGCGCTGTGCTCTACCATCAGCCTAAAGCCTGGGCCTGAGCCCAACACATCTTACATGCTGTAGAGACAAGGCAAAGTGTCAGAGAAAGGAAGAATTACTGTCTTCCTTTTACAATTGGGTGTGGTGTTCCGTCATCACCCAGTGCTTAAGAAACTTGCACGAGATCTGCTTTATTCCAAAGATGAATCTTGCAAGTGAATGCCTGCCATTAGCCAAGTTTGCAACTTGAAGCAGAAAGGGGAAAGAGAATAAAACCCCAGAACATGGAGGAACTGGATCTTTATATTGCTTGGACTCTGGGGAGCAAGGATTACTAGGCATAAACTAAAGAGTGTCAGTGCTTAGCCTAGGTTGACCCTAAAGGACATGTAAAGCTTGCTCATTATAGAAGCTTCTGTTACTTTTTGAAACTTAAGATTGGAACTCATTTGTATGTATGTATGCTTACCTGCTGTAACCGTATAAACAGCTCTCATTTCCTTTTCCTATATAATAAATCTTTAGATAATTTATTATAGGATTGGCTACAATGAGATCTAAAGTGCAATTGATCTGGGGTAAATGACTGGTCCGTTGGGACTGAGAGTAACCTGAATATTGCAGTGATTTGCAGTACATTTCTGATGGATGGTCCCTTGTATGCTCACCTGGGTGGCAAGATAGACTGGATTACTCAAAAGGACCGTCTATGACTCCACGTTAAGGCTGTTATCGTGAAGAGTTTACACTTGATGACTGGCGATGTCTAAGTAGTGAACTCACAACCGATTTGTGTCCTGCTTTTTAACAGTCTGCCCTGAGGTTGGTACCCACGCTCTTGAGCCACTGCATGACAGCTTGATGCTTTGCTGGTGAAATATCTTGGGTGCTCCGTGCAATCCAAATGGCAGCCTGTAGAAATTGTCTCTCCCAAAGGGGGTGTTGAATGTGCAAAAGCGTGTGCTCTGTTTTTCTGAGGGCACCTGCCAGAACCTTGCTGACAAATCCACCGTAGAAATATATCTGGTATCAGCCATCTCCCCCAAAATGTCTCCCTGGTAGGGAATGGAAAATGTGTCCTTTTGACGTAGTTATTTAATACTTTTAGGTCTATGAGTCAGGAAATGGTTCCATCTTTTTTTTTTTTTTTTTTTTTTTTTTTTTTTTGTACAATGCGCAATGAGCGCAGCCACACGGCTGGCTCGTTCCTCGCTCTCTGGTTCCCAGAGCAATAACCCTAGCCAGCTCCTCTTTTAGCCTCTATCTTAGGGCAAAGGGAACTTTCCTAAAGAGGTGAAATATGTGGTGGTCAGGCTCTTTCAGCTCTGTTCTGTATTCCGAGAGCTCTCCTGTCCCCTGGAAGACATCCGCAAATTCTTCCTCAATTATTTTGGGCCCCTGTCCCACCAAAGAGTGCACCATCTTGATGACATCAAGAGCTTGACACACTTTAACTAATAATGGGTATTCTTTTCCCTACTACTATTACAAATTGTATCTCTTGCAGTTTGTTATTGGCCCGTATATTTAGTTCACGTATGCCTTTAGTGGGGAGAAGCTAATACGTGTAAAACCCTGAGTTTTACCCATTTACTCTCCAATGTGGTTTTTCTTTTAGTGCCATCAGTAGTGCATGTGTGCCCACGTCCAGCTTAGAAGTAATATGTCACACTTGGTTTCAGATTGACAATCCATTCATGTTCTGGTGTAACATTTGCCCATTGCTCCTCTGAAAAATATCTCTGAGCTAGTGGTGCTGTTCCATGCTGCGCAGCCTCAGCAAACGCTTGCATACATTTGCAAGGTGATGCAGTCCACTGCATTTCTTACATCTTTCCCCATATGCTGGATACTGTCTTGGCTGAAACAGCCTGTGCAGCTTCGTGTGCTATTTTTGCTGGACTCTGAGTTTGAGCGTCACGTACCTTTCTACCACAGGTCTCTTTCTTATGCATTCTCTTTTATCTACAGTGTAAGAGCACGGTCCGCCCACCATAAACTTTACTCTGCACTGGGCAACTTCCGCTGCTTGGTAAATTCTAATTGTTTTGTCAATCGTTAATATGGTTCTCCCAGCCAGCTGATTTTTTTTTTTTTCTTTTTTTTGTTTTGTTCCAGATCTCCATCATGATCTGGTCTCTTATCAGGTACTTACTTAATCCCCTTAAATTGCAAGTTCGGCTCTTCAGCCTTAGATTAGTCACAAGCACTTCTCTAGTTTCACCTGATTTTGTACTCGGTTTGAAAACGTCTCTCATATGTTCATTAGTATGCGGAGTGTAATATTCAAATTTCTATAGTGCAGTAGTATAGTTGGCCACCCTTGCATGCGTTAACTGCAAACCGTTAAGCACATCAAGTACTTCAGAACCAACTATTGTCAGAAATACGGCTCCCTTTTGCTGGCAGCCATTGCTTGCAGATAGAGAACGAAACACTGTTTAAACCTTCTCCAATTGTTTTCCAGATTTCCAGAGTTTAAATTCTTGTAGGGTTTTTAACTGCTATATTCTTCCACTCTGAGTCATATTTAGGTCCTTTTACTCCTGGTACAATGTGTTGTTCAGTGATCACTCAATACTTAAAGATTGTCTGGATCCAACTGGCTGTGAATAACAACAAGAGCTTCACAGGGCTCTCTCCAGACCCTCTGTCTAGGAAGTTTAGCCCTGAAGGGCACAGCACTCAAACCAACATGGGGAAACTGAGGCACAAAGAGATGAAGGTCCTGCAGGATGTCTGGGGGAATGGAACCCACATTTCCAGAATCCCAGTGCAAATGCCTCACCCAAAAGATTCATTTCCCGCTTCCCTTTAGAGGCTTAGTCAAAACATTTTGCCATGTCACCCGTATGCAACTCAGAAGCTTGTGCTGCTCCTAGAAGGAGATTGTGAGAAAGCCGGGTGGTCTGGCTCTGAGCAGAGATGTAGTAACATCCACCCTCTGCTTCACTACACCTCCTTCCTCTCCCCAGTCAAAAATGAATTCCCTAGAAACCTAAGGTGCAAGGGCCAGCGGATTGAGACACCACTGTCTCCAAGTAAGCTAAGTAATTGCAAACAAACCTGACCTTCCACAAGGATCTCTCCCAGCCTGCCTTTCAGGAGGGAGATTATTTTGTGACCTACGGAGCCATCTGCTGGCGAGAGCTTGCAACATGCATTAAAAAAAATCCGAAATGCTGAACCAGTTTGCTCCATTCATCTCTGGTAATTGAATGCATGCCCTAGGGGGCTGCACTGTGTGGGGAAGAAGTGAAGGGAGGGGGGGTGAGTCTTTATATTTGTCTTTCCAGATTTAGTTTGTCTTTATCTTCAGCTATTTTGAATGTCATGGGGAGCTAATGAAGATATGTTGTGTGGCTGTGGCTAATGGAACAACTTTCTCTTCTGTCTAAGTGTATTAAATTCTTACTTACATTAGCAACCAGAGGGAAGCAAAGAGAGGAGGAAGGAGATAAAGAGAAAGAGGGATGAGGTAGGACAGGAGTAGAAAACGCTTTCTCTTTTACCTCCGTGTTACATCACTCAGCGTTTTTTGGCCTCTTGATTATCCTTGCCTGGGTCGGAAACGTCAATCAAAACCTCTCCAGCCTAGTGGGAATGCCCCATTCTAGCCTTTGAAACGTGGAATCATCCTCTCTTTCATCAACCTTTCCATAGGAGCATTTGCCATCCATTACAGATGCAAGCCTCTTGCAGTATGGGCCCATGAAAATGAGTTGGGAATCCCTCCTGCCATGGCGGATGGACTTGAACCTAGGTGATCTAAATGTCAGGGGAGGGAAAGAGAGAGCAGATTCATTACAAAAAGAAAGGGCAAGACACTTACAATCACCTTCACTATCTCAGGAAGCTAGGAACAGTTTCCCATGTGGCTAAGGGCCTCGGAGGTCCTATCGTGAAGAGAGAGAGATGTTAGACAACAATGCACGCTCACAGGATGGGCTTTCTGCGGACATAAAGAAGCTGGGTTTTTTACTTTACATCTACCTAGACGTCTCCAGTCCAACTATCTCAGGCAGACTAAGCATAGAATACTCCCTCAGTCACCTACCTAGCCAGCAAGATAGACATATGCCATTAGATGCAACTGGGAGAAGAGGAACAAAGCTCATCTCTTTCCTCTACCTTTTTTCCCGCAATCCAGACTTTCTAGAGAGAGGTGGAAATATCAGGAAAGACAAGGGCAAAACCATGCTCATCACTCCATGCAAACCACCCAGGTCTGAGCATTCTGAATCACCCCGACCAGTCCCCAGGGTTTTCATATTTTCCTCTCATTGGCCCCCAATGTCCACAACACCCCAGAGACAAACTTGTAGAGGCCCTGGTGCCTAAGGAAGAAAATTCCACAGGTCAGTGGTTCTCAACCTTTTCCACACCGGGAACCCCCAGCAAGCCAGAATTTCGCTAGATCCCCTCTCATGGAAAGGCGAGGGTGACTGACTCCTGACACTTGGAGGTCATGGATGACTCCCAGGTTGAGAACCCTTGCCCTAGAGGAACTCTGGTGTGAGTCAAAGCATGAGGGGAGGGAGCAGAAAAGTCCTTTCCAGGGACATCCCTTCCTTGCCTTTGTGATGAGGGGTGAGGGGCAGGAAGGCAGTCTTTCCTTAAATGTGGGGTTCTTCTCCAGGTAATAATGTTTAGCTTTTCCTTGTACCAATAAGGGCTAATAGCTGCTGTGAAAGAGATCGGGGACAGGTCTGTGGGAGTTCTCCAACACAATCTGCCCATGTAGCCTCCTCTTACAAGCCCACTGAGTCCCCAGCCAGGCTTAAAGGTAAAGTTCTTTTAATTTCCTGTCTGTTTTATTGCAGACATAACAGAACTGGGGATGTCTGGAGCCTCACTTTCCTGCTCCAACCACTACACCACCCTGTCATGTCTCTTTCTCCTGGTTGCTGCCGTCACTCTCACAAAGGAGAGCAAAGGGAAGCGGACTGTAAGGTCTGAGGACTTGGTGTTTTTGGCTAAACAGTAGCAGTCATATTAGGAGAGACAGCAGCCATAAGCTAAGAAGCATGTAGTCACATCTTCACCTTCCTGAAATTATATCAAGACAATGTAATACTGGGCTGTTAAGAAGGTGCCAGTGTTCTAATAGTACCTACACCACCAGATAAAGAAACAGATCTTAAGTTGTTTAAAGAAAACTTTGCTTGATAGCATTCTGTCTGGCAAGGAATCACTTATCAACGGTTGTGGTTATAAAATCTGCACTTCTTACTGGTTTGTCGTTATGGCACCCACTTTTCTGTTGTCTATCTGAATGATTTCTGTGAATGATTCTGCCTGGTCCTCTGACTGTTTCTGTCTGTTGCATAACTAAGTGTGCACTATTTAAATCAATTAAGATGGTCGGGTATGATTGGTTAAAGAATTATTTCGCAATACGTTAGGATAAGTCAAAGAATTATTTTGTAATATTTTAGTAAAACGATTGGTTAAAGGTATAGCTAAGAAGGACTCAACTTTCACTATAAAACTGGGGTCCAAGAGGGTCACCAGTGGAGGAACAAGAAGATTAAGATAAAGGAAAGACCTGAAAGAAGAAGAGTTCACCTCCAAGACACAGCCCAAGATCAGAGCTGCTAGAATCCTCTGGATGACCGTGACGTGCAGCAACCAGAACCCAGGCAAGAATGATCTTGCCTGGCCAACAGGGAAAGTCCACCTGCCTGATCAGGATTGATGAGCGTAGCATTGTATGCTTAGCATGTGTACTATGTTTGGTAATTGTTAATAAATAGAAGTTAAGGATATTACTGTGTAAGGCTCTCTCACTGGTAAAAGGTCCTGCAAACCCGCAGTAGAATACACCCAGAGCCCTACGAATTAGGAAAGGGTGTGGGTACTTAAATTAAGCAGCTTAGTTTCATCCCAAGCCCTACAAATTTGGGTACGGCTGACCCTGAGTCCTAGAGTGTGAATTGGGTACATGTAGGTGCCTTTTCCCCGGAGCCCTATGGACTGGGAAAGGATGGGGTGCCCTAGTGTGCGGGTAACAGGACTGGTCCCAGCAGGCAGGCATGCGCTTCTGCTCATAGTTCTATGTCTGCATCACGGAGGATCCCTAGCTCTGTGGAGTGAGTGGCTGATTCACAAAATTCTGGCAATTCTGAGCAGAGTTGAAATAACCCCTGGGTTGATAGTGCATTGTCCTAGTACACCTGTTAGCACAGCATAGTACTACATGGGAGGGAAGAGTAATTCCCTCCATTGGAGGAATCACTGAGTGAAATTCCATGGCCATAGACTTTCCTTCAATGGAGGGAATTATTCTTCCCTACTTGGCAGCACAATATTAGGCAGGAGGTCACACTTCATGACTGTAATGGTCCCTTCTGGCCTTAAACTCTAGGGGTTTGATTCTCAGTTGCTCTGGATCTCATATAGCCATTTCCACCCGTGAAAACTGGGTGTAAATGTGACCATTACAATTTAGTAGTGTTTTTCTTTCCGGTTTTCTTAGGGCTTTAGACATCATCCATCCCTGTAGTATCTAAGCACCTCTCATGTAAAATCAATATCTACAAGTCCCTGGTGGACTTCATGAAGTCTCTGGGCACATCTACACTTTAAACGCTGCAGCTGCACCACCCTAGCACTTTAATGAAGACACTTTAAGCCGAAGGGAGAGATCTCTCCCATCAGTGGAGTTAATCCGCCTCCCTGAGAAGTGGTAGCTATGTCGACAGGAGAAGCTCTCCCATCGATATAGCTCTGTCTACATGAGGGGTTAGGTCGACATAACAATGTCGCTCAGGGTTTGTGAGTCTGGATTTTTCACACCCCAGAGTGACATAGTTTTACCAATATAGGACTGTAGTGTAGACAAGACTTGGGACATGCTGGGTATATTCTTAAATGCAACGTTTCCTTGCCAGCCTGGCCCTGTAACTCCAATTGCACACTGCTCTAGCCCCATCCCCCACCCCCAAACTGCTCTAACCTCACCCCATGCTATGGGGGCAGGACTGATAGTGGTGTAGTGTAGCCAGAACTATTTTTGTGCGTTCCAGCTCCACTGTACCACGGTTGGCATGTCTCCCCTTTTGCGGACAAAACTCTGCTTGGAGGAGGATTTTGATTTTTTTTAACCCCACTTTGCACTGGTATAAAGGACTACACAAGCTACCAGGCCTTGGAGAACCAGGCCCTCTGAATCTATGAGCGTCAGGCTCACCTGGCGTGACTTCAGGTGGAAACCGTGCAAAACTTCTTGTTTCAGCTGAGCTCTGCTTTGTTTTCGCTCATTGTACTGAAAGCTCTGCTTTGTGTATGCCGTTGTGCCCAGGTCTTCAAGTTCTCAACATCTCCTCTGGAAGGAACCAGAAGTTTTAGAATGGAGCTGATACCCCACCTTCAAATACCACAATGCAAACAGCACCGTGATAATCCCATATTTAGTATATATGACATCAACGTGATTTATCTTGATTAAAGGAGCAATTTGCTACAAATTTTTCCATAAGCACTAATCAATCTGAGCTCACCATAGATTGAATGGCTCCACACATACTGGCCAGAGGCCAAAAAAAGACTAATTTATTATAAAAATCAATCTCCACTCTAAAACATGGAGCTATAGAGGAATACCTTATACAGGGTCTTGCATACATATGTGGCTCCCATACACTTTCGTAGGATCCAGCACAATGGTTATTTAAGCTGACATCACAAGGACACTTGTCTTGCAAATTCCAATGACAGACACACTAGTTTTGTTTCACAAAAATGAACAGACAAGCTATTTTATGATTTAGAAAATTTGCAAAATAAAAACCAAACTCAAACCATGAAACACTTGAGAGTTTAAAATACTAGTTTTTGTTTGTTTGTTTTGCCCCATAATAATATTTTGCATTTCCCATAAAAGGATCTCAAAGCTCTACCTGCTAAAATTTAAAGCACCACTTTGAGTGAAGTATTATTATCCCCATCTCACAGATGGGGAAACTGAGGCACAGAGTGATTAAATGGCTTACTCAAGGTTATGCAGTGAACTGAGAATAGGAATTTGATTTCTAATCACCAGAACACTTTGTGATTTGGGGACACTAATCTTTGTTTCTTTCCTTCACGTTCTTTACAATTTATCTAAATGAGAGAGGCCCTAGTTAGCCCGCTGGATCCAATCATCCCTGAACTTGGTGCAGCTCTTTGGAGCAGGAGTCTTGGTCTATATTCATAAAGCAATGTTAAAATGTATGGTTGTCTATAAAGGCCAAATTATGGCCTTCCAATGCAGGGGAGTAAGGGGGCGTAAGCATCATAAATATGAGCACTGCGGAGAAAGCAGCAAGAGCCACTACACCCTCTCCTATGCAGGGGGATCTCACCTGTTCCATCCAGGCATGCCTTGCAGTGCAACTGCAGCAGTACATCGGGGCGCCTATGCAGGGTCAGGTAGAGTGGTAGGGTGGGGTGAATTCCCCCCCCCCATCCAAAGCAGAGGGAAACTGGGAGTCCAATAGTGACTCTCTCTCTCTCTCAGCTGCTCTTGGGGCATTGCGACAATGCTTTGCCCCTTATACCAGGCTCATGGCAAAGCCCTCATTCACAGCAAAATGGCGCATAGTGATACATTCCCCACGCAGTTGCAACTGGCTATGGCATTCTGCTTCATCTTGTGTCCTAAACCGTCGTGCAATGTTGCTTTATGCTGCTAAGCGGCTTCTCTTCTCAACTCTGGAGGTGGCTGCATCTTAGTGATTGGTAAAATATTCCCTACGGATCTGATACAATGCCTGTCAAAGGGAAAACTCCCCTTGATTTCAACAGGCATTGTATTGCACCCTATAGGCACGAAGCCCGAAGATCAGAGCTCTTTTGGGGCCAGCTGTGGGAATGAAAGGGACTAAGCCTTCCCCACTCATTCTTCCCTCTTGGACTGTTCATATTGCCACTCCAGCCATGGGGGGGAGAGCAGGCGTTACTCACTTGATACTTGTTGGCTGTGCAGCTGGCTGGACTCACAAGTGGGAAGGAAACGGCTTGTCAAAAAGGCACACCGGAATTTGCTCCGAGCTCCGAGCAAGTGGGCGGCAGGGAAAGGACTGCCACTGACTGAGTCCCAGGTTGTTCTCTGATGTGCTCCTGGGGCAGTGCAGCTACCTGCCACCCATGTCTCGAGGCAGAGTGGTCCAGGGGGTAGCGATTGGCCTTTAGACCCAGGTGAGCTGGCGTCTATTCTTGGCTCAGCCACATGCTGCATAACTTCGGGTAAGACACTTCCCCTCTCTATCATGTCAAAGCTTTTGGGATTGTCTCTTGAGGCACATCTATACTGTAGACAGGGTTGCTAGAATAATTTGTATAGTGTGGGTGCTTAGAGCCACTGAACCAAACTACTAACTCTGCATATAATGGGAATCACTTCAAGCCTGGGGGGTGAAGCAACACCCCCGCTCACACTGAGTTCCAGCACCTATGACTGCAGGTATGGTAGTCAGACCCGAACTAGCTTTAATCTGGCTGGTTCAGGTACCATAGCAGTGATTCAATACAGGCTGTACAAATTCACCCAGAACCTTGGGTAATTACTGGTGCTGAAGGACACACACTGGTGTTGTTTCAAGAGAGCCTTTGTTTACTGTGCAGCAACTTGCTGAAACATCCGTGGGATTGCTACATATTTTATTCACCCTTAAAGTTGACCCCTCTGCGAATTAAATGAAGATGATAAATGAGAGTTGTGGGCTTTTCCTAGCAATCCAGAGGATGCACAGTCGGGTAAAGGATTGCACTTGTCTGTAGTTACGCTACTGCAATGTTTGCAACTTGTCTTGTGACCTCAACTTCAAGTGCACTTTGCTTGGAACAAGATTGACTTCTAAATAAACTCCGCTCAATCCTTACGCTTTACCTGGAAATGAAGGCTCTGGATCTGGAGCATGTGAGGTTTTCTGGATATTGGATTTTGCTGTTTTCCTTACAGCAATTTCCAGAACTAAAAATCCAGCAGCATTTAAGGCAAAGATTAAAAATCCTGTCCCTCAACTACACTAAAACATCACTGCACTTGAAGATGGGCATTCCCGACACTTTGTTGGAAAGGCAGGGAATTTGTGCTGTGCTTGAGAGACATGGAAAAAGTGTGCAGACTTGAGGGACTACAGTCTAGTGGCTGGCACAGAGACCTGGGAATTAGGACGCCTTGGTAAGAGGGAGAACAGATAGGCCTATAGCTACAGCACTGCCCAGAGATTCAGGAGATGGCCATTTGCTTCCCAGCTATGTCGCTGATAGAGGAGTCCTGCGTCACTTTAGGCAAGCCATTTATTCTTAGCACCTCAGCATCCATCTGTACAAATGGGGTAGCAATTCTGTCTTGTCTGTTTAGCTTTTAAACTCTTTGGGGAAGGGCCTGTCTCATGCTATATGTATGTACAGTGCCTAGCAGAGTGGGGCCCAGATCCTGGTTGGGGCCTGTAATAGAGTGATTTACCCCATGGGCTGGAGAGCCTGGGATTAACTCAATCTAGATTACAGGATGAGTCCCACCGGAGAGAAATCAGGTGATTCCAGTATAAAAGGAACAGGAAGTTGCAGTAAAGAAGGAAGAGCAGGAATCTGTGGCAGAGTACAAGGCAAGCCCTCCACGCATGGGAGAAAACCCTGTCTATGCAGAGGAGAGACTGCAAAGATGCTAAGCAGGAAGCTCTTAGAGGAGGAAGAGAAATCTTGTGTTGTGGAGGCTTATAAATGGGCTTTGTTGTGGGGGGCTGAGTTTGTATAATTTATATTAATAGACTCGGTCCCCAAGGAGGGGTATTTTTGACCAAGCAAAAGCCTGCAGTGAAGTTTATTTGAAGAACCCAAAGGGGGGAAACTTGGGCAGGGTGCCTGAAGTGTGACATTAGCCTAGGCTGTGAGGAAGTGCATGAGAGACAGCTGGCCTGTTACAGGGCCTCCAGGTATGACTGCAATACAAATAATAGCAAAGGGGTCTATTTCCCCCGTGTCATTGACCTACGGCATAGCTGTGACTTACAGCCCAGTTGCTGATGGAAAGTAGTGTATTGTAAATACTCTCACTTAATTTCATGAGGTTACAAATTATGGTACCCAACCCATACCCATATTATGGAGTTCCTAGAACCCAGACAGGGACACTGGGATTTGAAAGCTCCAGGTCCACTTACAAGTAGATCACAATCTGTAGGGCAGGGAACTGTATGGAATTTTTCCAAGACTCCTAAGGCAGTTAGGCCATTGAAATGCCAGTGAGATTTTCTGCCTACATTTCTGAGTTTACCACCAGCCTATGAGTGTCTAACACTGTCAGCTGTACATCAGAGCTGGTGGTCTGGTGCCATCTAGGGGAAGTTTCCTGTGGTGAACGTGATGAAGAAGCAGTGAATGATCTCACGCTGTATCAATGGTCGTCAGTGAGCGGTTGTGGAAGTGGAGCTGGGGCAGGACCGAGGTTTCCCTTGTTAAAATACAATTTCAAGGTGACAGAGAGGGAGCTGAAGGGGACAGGGAGTGCTTTGATTAGTGGGCATCACGTAACTCCACAGCTTCTTGAGAGTGCTGTAGCGCTCACCATTATTTGTCACTCTGTAGGACTGAGCCTGATCTTGCTCACGCTGGGGTAAATCAGGAATAACTCCACCGAAGTCCATCGGTATAAGAGGAGACTTGGATGCACAATATTTATGTTCATTTCCTATTGCAGCTCAGCCCAGACACTATTTCAATGAAAAGGAGAGCGAGGAGAGGCGATGCTGAGTTTTGATAAAACAGCTGTAGGAGAAGACAACACATTGCTGGATCCAAGACATGCCTTTGAAAATTAGATGCTGCGTGTTGTGCCACATGTCCGCCTCGCCCCATGCTCGTGAGCCAAGAAAATGATCTCAAGAACCTCACAGAAGAGTTCTGCAAATTGGAACCTCAAGAGGAAAGACTTTGAGCTTCAAAGGGCCAGTGTAGATGGTGCTTCCTGAAGACTTAATAAACTGAGCCCCAGGAAGGGGAGCATAAGTAGCCGGGGTTGTGAACACACTATTGGGACAACTAGGAGGGAACTCCAGGATTGGTGCCTGCAGGGCCATGCTGAGCCAAAAGGGTCCATGCAATGGGATGAGCCCTAGCCACAGAGTCCCACGAGTCTCTAGTCTAGGCTTCCAAAGGGAGTGTACACCAGGTATGCTGTCCTGACAATGCCGGGATGTCTGATTGGCTTTTCCACTTTCCTGGCATTTTTGAGGAGCGGCCATCCAACCAGTCCCAGCCATCCAGCTCTTTAGAAGAGCAACAAGTATCCCTGTGCATCCTTCTACCGCCATTACCTGGTCAATGGGAATCCCCATTCTCCACTCATTCAGCAGGCATGGGATGGTCGTTATATGATTATTTACTCCTGGGCCATCTCTAGGCTTGTTTTAGGGAAGAGCTAATGGGGAGAGATAGACCTTGCATCTCATGGTGACCTTGGTGAGATGGGGGAGGGTCAGTCTCGATACTCAATGAAAGGGAGTTCCATAACTTTGAGCCACCAAGGAGGTAGCCGAGATACCTAATTAGATCAGTTTAGAAACCATGCAAAAGTTTATAGGAATATTCCATTTCTTCCCCCCCCGGGACATTTTACAGAAATGCACCAATTTTTCATTGGAAACACAGGAAAGCTTTTCAGTTTTAGAGGGTTGTTTTCAATCTTTAACAAAAAAACCCAAGAAGAATCCACACCCAAAAACATTTCAAAAGATTCCAGCCTCCCTCCCCCCTTTCATGGATACATTGATTTCCAGAAAGAAAGGCCATTGTTTGACTAAAACATTTTGACCAGCTCTACTTCAAATGTACAGGCGTGAATGGATGGAATACTGTGCACCATCTGGACATGATATCGATAGGAAGGAAGGCTTCATGGAACATGTGGCATGAAGTCAGGGACTGGGGAAGAAAACAAAGGAAGGTGTCAGTAGCTAAATGCGGTTAGAGTGACAGTGGGAAAGCAGGAAGACAAGAGGGCTGAGATCAAAGTAGGGCTAGAATTATGGGGAGCACTGAAAGCAAGAGGAAGAACTGGAAGGAGTTACCTAAGGAGGTGGTGGAATCTCCATCTTTAGAGGTTTTTAAGGCCTGGCTTGATAAAGCCCTGGCTGGGCTGATTTAGTTGGGATTGGTCCTGCTTTGACCAGAGCATATAAATTAAAGGCACTTAAAAAAGTACTTGAAAGTGACATTTCTGTCTGCATTGTGGCACTTAATATATTCACAAAGGCACTGCTCTCCATCCATTGCTGCATAAAATTTGCAGCATTTTGTATTGCCCAAGCAACTCACAAGAACACTTCTTAATCCCAGAAAACAGCAAGGGAGCCCTTATAATCACAGAGGACCACATGGGGTTGGAAAGTGGGTGGGGTGAAAAAATCAGTAGCATATTTCTTGGCTCAGCAACTCAAGGTCTGTGCTGATTTTATGGTAATTTTAGGACAGGTGGGTTCTGAAGAGAGACGTAATGGGAATAGCAGGTTTTTAGACCAGCATCTCCACAGCCAGCGGGAAATGTCAAGACATCTTTCATTTAGGTTTAACGTAACCTCAGGTACTCACAACCCTGAATATGCCAGTACTTTAGCTGTGCCAAATTACCCAATCAGAGCACAAAAATGCCTCCCTTTCACTCCCTCACGCATAGAGGGACAGACATCTAGATGAAAATAGTTCTGAAACGTTCAAGACAGCTCCAGCAAGGCTCCATTCAATGAAATGCTCCACGCAGAAGTCTAATGGAGTGGGTTGGGGAAACAGAGATTAGCCAATGATGGGGCTGGTCTGCCATCGCTCTCTGGCGGCACTGGCACGCATGGCTGTCAGTGGCATTGACTGAATCGATACTGGACTATGCGTATGGAATACCGTGTGCTCTTTTAAGTCTCAGCTCACATCTTGGAACTTCAGCAGTGGTCCATTTGTCACCAGACCTGGTGTGTGTGAGCTTGTCCTGATTTTGTTAAGGAAGGAGGTACTTTAGTTAGGAAGATATGGGCCTTCCTCCCATGTGCTGATGTTTTCAGAAGGTGAGCTGACTTTCTGATGCAGGGTCTTTGTTTTACACAGTGGTGCCATGGTTCAACAGGTTGATGGTGCATCATGACATCATCACATTGCACTGAAACATGCTACATCCCAATGATAAAGTTTGTTCTTTGGGATAAAACCCCGAAGCTGGCAGCCCGGTTGACAGGACCCGTGCGATGCATTTGATCTCGAATATCTGGTCCCGTTAGTTGTAGAGTGGGAAACTGAAGTTTCCAAGGTTTATCAAGTTATCTAGGCACTGTACCTCGCATCACAGTCACTCAGAGCTTCACAGTAAGAGAGGTAACAAAATTCAGATTCTACTACTCCGGATGCACAAACACCTGCTACTTTAAAGAGGAATCTCACTGACTGCTAGTGACTATGAAACTCAGTTGAACGCTTATTTCCCATTTTATATTTGTGTGTATGATTTTATTTTTCCTTCAGGATCATCTTGAACTCTAATCCTCTCCTCTGAAGTACTTGCAAGGCATCCCAGCTTGGTGGCGTCTGCACATTTTATAAGCATACTCTCTAGTCCCTCATCCAAGTCATTAATGAAAATATTGAACAGTACCAGACTCTTGCAGGACTCTACTTGATACATCTTCGCATGTGGACCTGCCACTAGTACAAAGACCTATGTTCTCTTAGCCCGGATTAAAATAACATTTCTCAGGTGGTTGTACTAAAAAGGGTGTTAAGTAATCTCCACATCCACATCTGAAAGAAAATCAGAACAGAATTTTCTTTTATTTATTTTTCCAAGGAGCCCATTCTTTTCAGTAGGAGCCTGAACAAATGTTTGTGTGACCTCAGTCTAAATACTTTTTGTTAGCACGGGTTAATTTAGATGGCATTTTCAAAGCCGCACCAATTTATACTCTCATATCCTCCCACTGCACCCACTCAGTAATTTAGCTCTCCCACCTGGAAAAGGCCTGGAGAAACAAATAGTCTTTGTTTCCAGAGCAGTACCATATATCAACATGATTGTTGTTGGGAACATTCGCGCAACCACTGCCTCGTACTCCCATGTATGTATCTGATGCTTACAGGTCTGGAAACAGTAACGTATCTATGAGCGAACTCACCTCTTTGCTCTTTGGATTGGGTTCTCCTATGTACATTTAATTTCTGTGGAAGCCACACTATTCAAAATTGTCCAGAAGGTGGCAGGCTGTCAATTCACATTGCTCCTCATTTACATTCAGAAGACAGAGATAGAAACTAGGACTGTGTTTGTGTCCAGCTCTTTCATGGAGTAGACGGGGAAGGCTGTGTGAAAGGGAATAATTAAAAAACCATCTGTGGCTCACTGACTGATTACCAGTGTCAGTGATGGAGTATCTGTAGTCCAGGCCAGGCTTATGCTAGAGAAGTGACTGCCACGGACCCTGGGTCTCTGTTTTGACTTTCTCCAGGACGCTGCATTTGCCCTTTTGTATTTAGTTGATGGGAGAATGACTAAGCAGAGATGCACTTGAACTACCACCATCCTAATGTTCCATCGTGTTTGGACACTGGATGGTGGGGTTAGACCCAGCCCTGTAAAAAGCAAGAGGCTTTCAGGAATTCTTGCTCAGCCCCTGCATGTTGGCATCTGCGTTGCTGATTGTTGCAGCCCGTTGTGTTCACCTCGGAAGGAATATTCAGCTGCACAGTCACATGCTCATCTTTCTCTTTGCAGGGGAATGGCACTGTGGAAGAAGCAGATGCTCATGAAGTGTCACCACCTACAGCCATGTATAGTACAGATTATCAGGCCCTAGATGTAGGCGGCAGTGACTCGTGGTTAGCACGGGGCAGGATCCCTGCACCCGCCAGGGTTCAGAACCAGGAAGTCAGGAACTGGGAATTGGATATCCGAAATCAGGCCAATGCAGGAAACCAGGAGGTTAAGGACAGGAGCAGGTAGCACTGGGTGAGCAGTCCAAAGCAGAGGGAAGCCCCATTGTACAGACAACTTCCTGTTCCTCTTCTGGTTTAAATAGGGGGAGCGGGCCAGTTAGAAGCTCTGGTCTTCCAGCAGTCAAGGCCCATGGGCGGCGCTGCCTCAGATGAGCTGGGCTTCAAGGCGTCGTGGTTCTGACTAATACCAGTCCACCATGGGGTGGAGGGTCAGATCGTGACAGTGCCCTGTGGACCTGGGATTGGGACCCAGAGGTCATGACACTGATGTAGCTGGGAACAGGACTGAGGGTCACCCGCTCATTTCACACAGGACCTACTCCAACCAACCTTCCAGCGGTTAGGTCACTGGCGTGGGAGTCAGACAGTTGGCATCTGTTACCAGTTCTCTCACAGACCTGTCGTGTGACCTGGGGCTAGTTCTCTCACTTCTCTGCACCTGTGTATCCTCCCACCCTTTTGTCTCTTTAGACTGTAGACTCTTCAGGGCAAGGGCCATCTCTCATTATGTGTTTGTACAGGGCCTAGCACAACAGAGGTCCTGATCTTGTTTGGGGACTCTAGGCACTTTAATACAAACAAAAATGGTCACTAGCAAACTGAGATGGAGTCCAGAAAGCAATCTAGGTTTTGTGGCCAATTACCAGTTCCCCAGAGTCACCCAGTTCCCCCTGTGTGAGCCCTTTATGAACAGAGATCATTTGCCTCCTATTACACCCTCATTCTGGATATGACACATTGAGGTCTCATGGCAGTCTTTCAGGCCCCACTAGTGTTGCAACACCAGAAGCCAAAAGGGAGACAAACAACACAGCACACTTAAATTTGGAATATGTGAAAAAAAAATGTAGTAAAAATGGGATCTGAACTTTTGAGGAAAGCCAGGCCCTGGTAGAAAAATAAACAAACTGAGTAAAAACTCCGGCTAAGAGTGTGAAAATAGCCTTAATAAAACAGGGAAAGTGACACACTGCTTGTAATTATTACCTTGGTCAAGCGTACCCACTAAGAACCGTTAATTACGGACAGAAGGCCAGCGCGCTATGAAACCCTTGCTCTCGCTTTGTTGATCTTTCCTAGTGAAGGCGGCATTCAAGGAACAGAGCTAACAAAAACAACAGAGGTCTGACCAAAAAAAAAACCCCAGCCGCTCAGCTGGCGCCGCTAAAGAATGAATTTCCTCTTAGATCCCAGAGTGAGTAGCTGTAGCAGCGCTTCTAGGTTTTTACCAATCCAGACATTTTTTTGGATATTGACAGGAAATTCACTCCAAGTGGATTGTGTTCCCTTCAGCACAGCTTCAAGCACCCCTATAGCATGTCCCTGCTTCCTACGAAATATGAGCTAGGGAATAACTCCTGCCTCCCTCTCTACCTAATCAGGCTGGACTTCCATCCAGGGCTTCTGATCCCCCTTGCAGAGCTCCCTCCTCCATCCACGTCCTTCAATCTTCAACACTCCTGTAAACGCTGTGCGTCATCCCTGCACTTCCCCTTTTGGCCAAGTGTCGCACCACACATGACCCACCTTACTCCCCCACCCAATGGGGCGTCAATAAGTTCCCGTTCACCGATCTGGGCAAGGAGAAGCCAACCCAAAGTAACCGAATGGCCTATCTGCTTTAGTAAGGGTTCAGGGAAGGAGCAATTATAACAAAGGCTTCATAAGGTCCTCACATCAGGAGCCTCGTTGAGAACACCCACACTTAAAGTCCACAAAGTCTCTGACGAGTCAGACCAGCATCTTCTGGAGCTGGAAGGAGAAATCTCCACATGGGTGGCTTCTCACCCCCTCTGCCTTTCCCAGGGAACACTTTCCTGCCGTACCTATTCCCTCTGACTCACTCTCTGTCCCAATGACTCTTTAAGTATTTTGGGGCTAGCAAGAAAGCATGAGAATGACTTGATGGCCCAGTGGTTAGGGCAACCCAGTGGGAGACCCTGGGTCCAGTCCCTTTGCTTATCACTCTTTCATTATTTATCTGCAATGGAACAGCTTCTACAGGAGAGACTGAGCGAGCCCCACATCAGAATACCCCATAACTCAGTGGGTAGAGCAGATTCCTGAGTGGTGGGCAGACCCCCTATTCAAATCCTTTCTTCCCCCCTCAGGCAGAGAAGGGGGAATCTGAAGTTGGGTCTCCCACATCCCAGGCAAGTGCTCTAACCATTGAGCTGAAAGTTATAAGGTGGGAACCACCTCCCCGAGCTGGATTTTGGTTTGGACCTGACCCAGTAGGTGCCCTCAGCGTACTCAGGAGGTCCAATGCGTGTCTTGCACGGGTTTCTGTATTGCTCTGGGGCTTAGGTGGGAGATAGGCGTCTGGACACCTCAAAGGAGGCAACAGAGCACGTGCCCAGAGGCAAAAATGTAGGTGCCTAGGAAACATTTATCCTCAAAAACCTAGGTGCCAAGTGAGCTTAGGCACCTGCAGGCTTTGATAGAGTTTTGTGGATCATGGCAGTGCCAAAGCAGAGATTTAGGCACCTAAATTGGGGTTTAAGCATCTAAATGCTTTCGTGGAAACCACCCTTAGAGATCAGTTTAGATTCCAACAGTGCTGGACCTCCATCAGCTTCCTAGACCCTTCACCACCAGGATGCACACTGGGCCACAGCATGTAAATGGTTTTAGCTGTGCTCATGACTCATGTAAGACCTATTAACTGTTTCTGACCCAGCTGAACTAAAATTGCTGCTGACTCATATGCTAGCTGCAGCGAGTGTGGAAGGCATGGCACTGACTGGCTGCTGCTAATTGTTTCAAACAGAGTGGTGCTGGGCAACAACTTCTCATCCTTCAGAGCCCCCGGATGGGGAAAGCTTCCTTGTGCTTTTCAGTGCAGATAGGAGACATCTGGGAGAGGCCATGGTCATCATGCCCCCACCCCTACCGCCAGTTCACATCTGATATCCAGAGGCATGTGTCTTTCCTGGCTGACAGTATCAATGCCACCAGGCAGATTACAGAGCACCTGGATGTGGATGAAACCAGCTCCCTGAAGCTCAGGTCAGGGAAGTCAGAAGTGATGATGGCAAGGGGAAGAAAACATTTTGAGGCACTGGCTCAGACCCATTGCATGTCCCTGCTTCCTACATGACATGATATAGGGTGTAGCTCACCCCCTTGCCTCCCTCTCTACCCAATTAAGCTGACCATGCCCGCATAGAGAATATTTTCCTTCCAATTGTCAGAGTAATCTATTGCTTCAGGCCTTACTAGATTCATCTCAGTGCCTAGGTAACAAGGTAGAGCCAGGAGAAAGAATCAGATGGCTTTAATTTAAACTGGGGACTAGACTGACCTCAGTAATGGGATGCATAAATATGACTTTATGTCCCCTTTGCACATGCACAACCCCCTTTAAACTGAATTTTGCAGTGCACAGCTTGACTATAGCTGAGAATCTGGGCCAGGATCTCCTTTCATTATCTTCTACATTTGTCTTAACACCAACAAAACAGGCAGTCAGTCAGACTTTTGGTTTTGAGTAGATTTAAAAGAATAATAGTTTCCCTTGAGCTATAAATGCAATTACAGGAGTTATTCCATATTGTTTGTTTTTTTTCTCTCAACAATGCTTTATGCACTCAGATCTTTCTGAAGGAAAGTGCTCTCTCAACTACAGTAAAGCGGCAAAATTGACAATGAAATGAGAGTGGATTTCAGCCAGCCATTCTAAAGGCTGTAGTTGAAAGCCTTGGGATCAGCTGCTTAGCTGGTGCAAATTGGTGCAGCTTCGAGTCAACAAAGCTGTGCCCATTTACAGCAGCTGAGGATCTGCCAGATCAGAACAGTCTTTGCTCAGCAGTGGCATTAATAGTAAATCTTTTGTTTTAAAGTAAAAGGATATTATTTCAAACACAGAGTTGCAAGAAAATAAACAGTCCAGGGGTTCTCAAACGGGGAGTCATGAGGTTATTGGGGGGGTGGGGGGTGGAGGAGGGATCGTGCATGCTGGTATGGATGACATGGTATGGGGGAGGGTCATCACTGTTGGGGGGCTGGGGTTGTCAGAGCTAAAATATTTTCGAAAAGAGTGTGGGAACCCCTGAAATAGTCTGAGTTAATCAGGGAGGGGAGGCCTGGAGTTTCCAGAATGGCTCAGAACAAGCTGTCAAAGGCAGATTTTTCAAAGAGCTTAGTTGCCATTTAGGTACCTCGAAAAGTTGCCAGAATTTCCCAGGAGCTCTGCACCTTGGATGTGCTTGTGAGTGCTGTAATAGGAACTCCTAAAAACTTGGCCCTGAGCTCTTTTGAAAAATCTGAATCCCCATGTGGCTTTGTGGATGTTAGCAGGACACAGCCTGGATTCTTTTGTTCTAGGTTACTAGTTAATATTTGACACAATCCTGCTCAAATCCTGTGAGATGCTCAGCACCGCCTGCAAGGTGTGTAATGCTCCACTTTTCCCACATTGATTTCAGTGGGATTTGAGGGTACTTATCATTCACAGCTTTGATTCCCAGGTGCTACTGAATGAAAGTGTCAGAGATTACCATCTGCCAGTTGATATGGCAAACGAACTGTAGTCTGATGCCCAGAATTTCATAGGTATTTGGGTGCCTAACTCCCACAGCTTGCAATGAGAGTTAGGCACCTAAATATCTTTGAGGATCTGGGCCTACTTCCTTTTCCTAATTGATACACAGCCACATAACATACACCCCCATCAAAACTGTCAAGCTCATTAGCAAATTAAAGGGGCACGAAGACCTCCCGCTCCTCTCCCCTTATGAAGTGACCAATCTAGCTGAGGCCAGCCAGACAGCTCGGGGGAAGCGTGACGGGTCCTGCTCTGCCTGCGACCCACTGAGGAGATGAGTCTCTTACCGCCTGGCTCTTTAGCTCAAAGTGCAAGCACTGATGCGTTTGACTCGGGAGTGCCCCAGTTGAATTCCTGATGTGTGTTGGCCGTGATGGCAGCCGTCCTGCTTGCACTGGAGCAGTCCGTGTGGCTGATATACTGTCTTCTGAGCCACAGTCGTCCGGATATAGTTTCATTTTGTGTCATTTGGGAGACTGATATCTAGTTGCAGCTGTTCAGCAGATTGCTGGGTGGGCCAGTGGAGCTGGCTATGATGCTAATAATTCCCTACCCCAACTGAGGGAAGATAGGCAGCTGCTTTAATTTAGAGCAGCCCCTAGATTGTTCTAATTTACACCATTATCAGGGCTGGATCCATGGTGGCTTGGGAATCCAACTAATTCCCTAGCAGTCCTGCTTCCCTTGTATTGGGCAGATCTCAGTGCAGGACAGAATCTGATTCTCTGAAAATATTTTAATTTCTGATTATGTCAATCTATAATTTCTGGAACTGGCTAAGAAAGAGGACTAGAGCCTCATCTAGTGTAAATCGGCCAAACTCCATGGATGTCAACTGAGCTATGGCTTTTTACACCAGCTGCGGCTCTAGCCCTTAAAGAAGTTCATCTACTAATTGAAATTAATTTCCTAAGTGCAGTGAATTTTGTGCATTAAAAACAATGATTTCATAGTGAGGCAGCATTTGATTTCTGCATAAAATATTACAGAATGCCTTTTTGTAATTTCCTCCCCCACCCCCCGATCATGATAACGCAGTCCCGTAAGAATTGAAAAGCAGGGGGTGTTAGGCCAAGTAGAGGAGATGGGATAATGAGACTTGCCAGTAATGTATAATGCAGTTAAGGAAACAGCATTGGAGAGTGATTGTTGTGTGAGAGAGAACATTTCGGCTTTTCTTTCATAAATCACATGGAGCGGGAAAGAGATAATATTTGTTGAAAACCTGAGAAATGATTTACAGGACAGCTCTGGGTTCCAGGAAGAGTTTTGCTGGCCTTGTAAATGGCTTCCTTGTCCATGACTAGGGCTTCCTGGTGCTAGAGTAGTACGAATAAATAATAATAATTGTATCTCTGTCTCTAGTGTCTTAAATATTAAGGACAAAACAAAACAAAAAACCCAGGAGATTCATGACCATCAAAGGCACTGAGGACAAAAGGCAGAGTTGTTGGTATGGTTTGCTGAGGACAGAAAGTACAACTACAGACTCTGGATTCTACTCTTACTGCCGATTTACACTGGCATTGCTCTGGTGGCTTGAATGGAATCACTCCTGGTGCACATTCATGCAAGCGAGAGGAGAATCAGACCGACTGCAACCCAATGGCATTGGCTGTGATAAAGCAGCCCAGTATCTTGGCTGGGGAGTCTCCATTCCATTGTTTATGTGGACATTATTATCACAGTAGTTAGTTCATTACCACGTGCACTGCCGTGGTGGAGATTCCACATGTTTGCAAGACACTTTCGAAACAGTCTACTGTCTAACACAATTATTTCCAAGAACGCTTAATCAAAGTCCTTGCTGATGAGTGTTTTATGCCCATCCAGATCATTATTACTCATACTTCAAACACTCAAAATATGCCATCCAGGGCAGGTGGGAAAAACTGGTGACAATCGGTCCATAGAAATGTCAATTTAAAAAAACAACAACATGTGGTCGACTGTTTTGCGTCAAGCTGCTGGGCAGATCCGTAAGACTACAGTTGCTATTATCTGATGACAGTTTGATGAACTATGTGGAATCTCTTGGTGATCTCAGATTGGGTTGTAGTGGACAGCTGTCTGCATCATAACCACACCGCACCTGGCACAGTGGTTTGGCCCTTTAACAGTATAAGACCTCTGTTCTAAATTTATCGCTTGAGCAGGAGTCCTATCTTGTCCCCATCTCCCATTGCTGAAAATCTGACCAGAGAAATCACTGGATGAACAAGCCATGGAACCCACTTTCACCTAACTGTCACATAACAATGTTGAAGAGTCATTTTTTTTCTACCCCTGAACAAAGAACTTTATTACAAGGAGGAAATCAGTATTGTCCCTAAAGCTAATGACCAGGATTTTCAAAGTTATCTAAATTATCTAGTGACTTTTGAATGCCTCACTTGTGACACCTGATTTAAAGGGGCCTGATTTTCAGAGAACTGTTGCTCAGCAATTAAAGGGTAAAAGTGACTCAAGCTGGGCACGCAAAACTGGAGACACCCCAAAATCACAAGTCAGTTTTGAACACCTCAACCACTGTGTGTGTATTCCTATCTTTGCTTTACTTTGGAGCTTCTGGCTAGAACCCATTCAGGCTCATTTCCTGACATAGATTTAAAGAACTAGTGCATATATCCTCTACCTAGCCAAAGGGTCCTTACAGGTCAGGGTTGAGGTTCATTGAGTGGGGCAGTAGAAGATGAATTTTCATTATTGTTTGTTCTGCAGAAAACTAGAAGGCTCCAGTCTCTCGAGTTGTCTGTCTTACACTTTTTTCACCAGCACTAAATTAACTTTAAAATTTCCCAGCTCTTTTTCATATGATACGTAAGAGTTATTTCACTCCAAAAACTACGCTTGGGAGAAAAGATTTAGTCATGAGCCTGAGTCAGTGTGGGAGACCTCAGTG
The DNA here is from genome assembly GCF_026122565.2 of Emydura macquarii macquarii. Classification (NCBI taxonomy): domain Eukaryota; kingdom Metazoa; phylum Chordata; order Testudines; family Chelidae; genus Emydura; species Emydura macquarii. The sequence continues at coordinate 15,605,306 of NW_027130828.1, forward strand.
TCTAACAAGGTTGTTTCTCTCCAGTCATGATGGTGTGGGCAGTGCAGGCTTCTTGGTGCTAAAGGGACAGGATGCTGTCTGTGAGTGGGAGGAAAAAAGGATGATTATCTGTTCCCTAGGACAGTCCAAACAAAAAAACCCAGGAAGTTTCCTGGATCCTAGACTGATTTGCTGAGTCACATCCATGTGGTAAGGAAAAGGAGAACTGGGTTTAAATGCAGGTGCTGTCTGCACTGATCCTGGCAACTTTCTCCCTTTTAGTTTAATAACAGTATAAAAACAGTAACAAAAGTTTTACTATTATTGTAACTCATAGGACTCCAAGTAGTCTGCCATCCATCCAGGTTTCCATGTTGGTCAGTATGCTCAAGTTCTATGAAGAAATCCTTTGTAGCTAGATCTACTGATCATTACAAGAGCTGTGTATTCATGGACATGTATATGTATTTGCAGTGCCCTATGATTTGTTTTATCAGGCAATTTCTCTTCTTACCTGGTGTTTTCTTTTGCTTGTTCACCAAGTTGGACAGGTCTGAGAGCCCGTTGTTTAACATTCCGTTATTTCAGAGCCCATGTTGTCAGCCTGGAATTTTACGGTGAAGGGTGATTTTTCTTGGGGTTTGCAGGATTAAGTTCAGGGCCTTTTCTTTGACTAGTCATCATATTTCTATGTAAACTCTGGTACCATATGGTCTGTTGAAGCCTTTGAAAAGTTATCATGAACATTTACTTGGACTGGAAGTAGAAGTGCTGGAGTAGCAAATTTAGAGCTATTCATTGAGGTAATTCTGTCCCCAGCAGAAGCTGGCAATACCTGTAAACTAACCTGAAAGCCTATTCCCATGTGAATTCCAGCCCAGTTTTTCAGCATCAGGAGGTTTTGATAATGTTTTGGATAAGAAACTGAATGATTTAGGAGCTTATCTGAACTAAACCACTGAGCTTGTTGAAGTCTAGCCGTCACAATAGTAATACTGGAGATGGATTAAGGAGGTGATAGGTTTAGGATAGGGCTCATGCTGAAGGACAAATCAGGGCTGGAGTTTGGGTTTCAGGAGAGACTTGGTGCTGTCAACATCTTCCCAGCTGTCATTACTAGACTGTCTAAAACACTTGACCTCATCTGATCCAGTGATGTCTTTGCCATCTTGGCCCAAAATCTCATGAGAATGGTGGGTTTTCATGTGATTTCAGCTGCATCCAAACCAAAATAAGAAAACACATTAGTGTTTAGCTTTAAATCCACTCCCCAGATCCCTTTAAATTCAAAGGGATTAGGATGCTAGGTTCCGGTTTTGACCTCACTCTCTATCACTATGAGAAGGAGGGGAGCTAGCCCAAAACATGGGTGACTGACTTGTTGGCTCTTTGGTCCTCATTTCCACCCAATAAGTTTTCATTGTTGCTATAGCAACTGCACCACTGCTACCTTGTGCACAATGCTTTAGAAAAATTCCAGTGAAACCTCCTTTCGTTCTTCATTCTGTTGGCTAAAGAGTCTGAAATGTAAGGATCTCTCCAACCAGGAGGGAATTTGTTTGTAACTGGAACATCCTTGGGTGCCTTAGACATCAAATCAAACGTCCCTCTCCTGGTTCTCAGTGCCTTGTCTGGGGCATGGTTCTCCAATGGTAGCGACAGGCTGATGGTGTGCATGCTGAAAGGTTGTAGGCAATTGACTGTGTACACAGAGATTGTCGCCAAGGCAGGTACTTGAAGGGGAAGGGGAGGCCTGACTGAGATGATGAGGGATTCCCTATTAGACTCTGTCTTTGCTATAATGCAGGTCTAACTCCCAGAAACCCTGCTGCACTCACCGAAGATGATATAATAATGTCACGGAGCACTTGAGGGTGCCCCTGAAGGATTATTGAAGAGCTAATGGGTAGAGCTGTGATTCTGCTCCCATTTAAGTCAATAGCAAAAGCCAATGAGAGCAGGACCAAGGCCTCACTGAAGAAATGGGGAACTCTTATATTCTCAGGCGAATTCTGTGTGTGTGTGTGTGAGAGAGAGAGAGAACACAAGAGTGCACAAAGAGCTCAGTTAGAGAGGAAATAAGATCAGCTCAACATGTAATCCACCCCCAGGTCGCTCCAGACTCTGCCAGGCTTGAGTTACTGCACATGCAGAGGCAGGTAAACTGGGAAGCATTTACTGGCAATTTAAGGGGAGGCTGCCTATAGACAGACCTATGAGCACACTGGCCATGTGCTCACCTGTGGCAAGCAAGTCACACAGCTGATTAACAGCCAGGCAAATGCCAACAGATGAGACTGAACAGAAGCAGTAAGCGAAGACAAAGAGGTGATATGTTTGGCTGAAGGTCCCATAGCAGATCATTGACAGAGTTGGGTACAATACACGTATCTTCAAACTCCCTATCCACTGGACCATGCTATGTGTCTGTGCCCCAGATGCTCAAAGGTATTTAGGCATCTAACTCTTATAGATTTCAATGGGTGTTAGATGCTGAAATACCTTGGAGGATCTGAGCTAAAGGTCTGTGTGGGAAAATGAGATATTATACAACCAGGTTGGAAAATCTGACACTGTATAGCTAGGCTATGGCTTTGCATTATGCTATAATGTAGCCACTTCTGAAGTGGAACAGCATCCATTGTATACTAGCAACACAACATTTACGTTAACGAGGGGAAGTGGAACTGCTGCCCTTCGGATACGAGCCTGCTACTTACAGCCAACTGATGTTTCTCCTTCAGCAAAAGCAGTCAGGTCTGATGGTTTTTTTGGTGCTGAAAATCTCTGCTTCAATCCTATATGACAACCATAGTGTTGGTATACACGTAGCCATGTATCTTTCCACTGAGGATCTAATAGAATAGCTGAAATGGAAAAGTGCAACCTATTGAGTCAATAGTACTGCTTCTTACAGCATTCTGGGCTTTCCTTGAAGGTCCCAGATGTGAGAGCCAGACCTAATTTGCTGAGCTGTTGATATCACAGCCCAAGTTGCTATGGTAAAGAACAAGGATTCCCTCCCCATCTGGAAGGTAATCTATGCATATAAACATTATATACAGTCATAGCTTACATTTACTTCTGTCCATCATGATTAGCTCAGTGTGTGACTAAATTTCTCTCACGCCACATGATTCATACAAGGACACTAGCTCTCACCAGCAAAGAAGAATTTGCGGGGGATTTTTACAGGCTAATAGAAATCTAGGCACCCCTTTATACCTAGATCCCCCTCCTCCAGAAATTAGTACAGCAACTGACAGCAGTGAAAGGTTAACAGAGAGATGGAAAGAACACACCAAGTGTGTGTGTGCATGGGGAAGGGCAGTTGTATGTAAAAAAAAAAATAGCCTGGGAGTTTAGGAAAAACCCAGTCTCCCACTGAGTTATTTTGTGATAATTAATTAATTGACTCATCCTCACCAACATTTCCTCCAACTCCTTCCTTCCCCAGAGGACTCAGATATTGTGAAAGAACTTTGTCACCAGACTCGCTTGGTTTATATTGACGGGGTGTAAGGATCAAGACTTGAAGTTGATTTTTTCTGTGTCCTTGCTTCCCCCCTTAATCAGCAAGTCCAGGTACAGCACAAGTGGCTGCCCAATGCCCCAGTTGGCCCGCTCCATGTCACTTGGCATTCTGATACTCAGCACAGCTCAGCAGAAATTGTCTTTTTGTTCTGTGTTTGTACATCACCGAACACACTGGGGAGCTGGTCAATGACTGGGGCTCCTCAGTGCTATGCTAATACGACCATAATAATTCAGTAATAATGATAGGTGGTAGATATTTGGTAGGATAGCAGCTAAGCTGAGCATATAGTTATCTCAGCTGCTTCTATGTCTCTGTGCCTGAGGCCCACATCTTGCTCCCATACTTGTTTCAATAGGAGTTAATAGATCAATATGGGTGAGAAAGCTCTTCCATCACCACCCCTGAGGAACAGATCACATCCTTCCAGAACTAATGGGGAGAACAGGACGGCCACAAAAGTCTCTGAAACAGCGGCCCTCAGCGTCTCCTTCTGAAACCTTTTATTGTTCGGCAGCTTAAAGCTTTGACCAGCAGCCTGAGCCTAAACACATGCAAAGTGTTACATGCAGGAGGCCTCAGGGCATAGGGCTATGGGGAAATTAATGTTCCACTCATTCATTTTGAAAATATGCTCATTAGTAATTGCCCCATTTAGCGCAAGAGGGAAACAGAATGTTCAAATAACTGGCAACAAATATGCTTCCCCAGTTGAAGATAAATATTTAAACTGGCTTTAAGTCAGTTTAGGAAAAAAATATTAAAAGAAAACAATGGCTCAGCGGATGCCTGGAGTGCTGTGAAGATCCTTCTGAGAACACACGATGTGTGCCTTTCTGCAGGGCACTGGATCTATCCGGAGCTATTCATTATTAAGGGTTTGATTAATTCAGGAAACAAGATCTCCCCATCCACTTAGGGGTGGGCTGCTCCTTCTGATAATCCTTTATCACTTCCCTAGGACATTGAATGACATTGCCCTGTGAAGGGCTGTGCAAACATTCACTAATAATGTAGAGTTCCAGAGGGGCAGCCATGTTAGTCTGTATACAGCAAAAACAATGAGAGTCCTGAAGCATTTTAAAGAGTAACAAATTTCTGCAGGCATAAGCTTTCATGGGCTGCAACCCATTTCATCAGATGTTGTTTTTACTAATAATGTATGTGACTGGGGGGCCTTTTCATATGGGCACAGCATGGTCCTTTGTCTTCACTTTTCAGGGTGCAGGCTTGTGCTTTGGCTGGGGTGTTGGTGGAGAGGTTGAGCCAACTTCAAAAGGGAAGCTGAAGGGAATCAAATCTCATGTCACTTACACCATTTCCCAGGACCCTCCATTAGATCTTCTCACACTCACACCCACACTCTGTCATGCAGCTGGCATGCCCTTATCCACCACCTCTGCATTTGGCCACTAAAAGTCTATAAATGGTGTCAGTTCCATGCTGCAAGGTATCTTGCAGAAAGGCAGCTGGTCTTGATTTGAAGACACCAAGAGATGGAGAATCCATCATTTCCCTAGGTAGTTTGTCCCAATGGTTGATTACCCTTACTCTTAAAAAACTGTGCCTTATTTCTAATTTGAACTGGTCTGGCTTTAACTTCCAGCCATTGGTTCTTATTCTGCCTCTCTCCATTAGATCAAAGAGCCCATTAGTGCCCAGAGATTTCTCAAGAAGGTGGTTATACATTGTGATCTATTCCCCTATCAGTCATCTCTTTGATAAACTAAACAGATGGAGCTCTTTAAGTCTCCCGCTGTCAGGCATTTTCTCTAGCCTTCAGATCAGTTTTATGGCTCTTTTCTGCATTCTTTCTAATATTTCAACATTCTTTTAAAAATGTGGACCCCAGAATTAGATGCAGAACTCCTGTCTGATTCTCACCCATGCCATATACAGAAGTAAAATCAATTCTCTTACTCACTATTTCCGTTTCTACCTCCAATGGTCTGTTTATCCCCCTTTGCCAGAACACTGAACTAGGACCTCATTTTGAGTTGCCTGTTGACTTTGACCCCTCAGTCTTTTTCAGAGGCACCACTTTCCAGGGTACAATCACACAAGTACCATGTAAACAGCTGCAAGCACAGGGGGGCCTTCAACTTGGTTGCAATCTCTATGTCCAACTTTAATGTATCACCATGGAAAGTGACAGAACTCGCCTTGGCTAAATTGTGCGATCTTTGGGAAATCTGTGCTGGTGATTTTTGACAGCGCAGTTTTTCCTGGAAGATATATGAAGTTCTATAACCCAAAGCTGTCATGTACTCAGTATGTGTTATTCCTTCTGTAGTTTTCTCTTTGAAACATTTTTTAATCTCTGGTATGTCCGTTATTCCCTGCTGTTATTTCTATGTCCATCCCTTTTCTCACTCTTTCAGCTGAGGCTATAAATTGCTGCACCCTACTTGAGAGGGTCTGGTGTGGAATGCAGGACAAGTCCCAGGCATTGTTTTGCAGTGTGCCAAACAGACAAACACTGAACTAATAAATGATGGCTGAGAGTTTGTACAACATGGGGACATATGGGACATGTGTCAGCCCTGGCTGAAGCCTTTGGCTCTGCCCGTGTGGTCAGCCACTTAGTGTACAGAGAGTAGGTACTCATTTCCATTGCAGATGGCCAGAGAAAAATGCTTAACGGATTTTTGTTCTATTAACAAAAAGAAGTTTAAGACTTAAGGAGCTCTTTCTGCTGAATTAAGTTTTATGTCTCCTGGTAGTGGAAGCTCCTTCATTGCAACCACTAAGATTTGGTCAGGAGATATATAACTATAAGGTTTATTAGCAATCATGGCTGTACCCCCCACTGTCCAACCAGCACTCACTAAATGTCCTGAGTTCTGTCCCAGCATGCACTGCACTTCCTGTGGAGTGAGACACTGCAATGTCCTTGAAGAGCTGGGCCTGAGGCCCAGATCCTCAAAGCAAAAAGATTAAGTTTTGCTCTGTGCCTCAGTTCCCCATCTGTAAAATGGGGATAATAACACTTCCCTCCCTCACAGAAGTGTTGTGCGGACAAATACTTTTAATGATTGCGAGGTGCTTAGAGACGGTGGACATGAAGGACATATAATGGCCTAAATAGATTGGAAGCCCTGGACTTTTGGTTTGGCTTTGACAAGCACTCTTCATGAACCATGCCCTGCCTTAGTGTAAAATGGCCTGGTTGCAGTGACCTTAGTGGTGCTCTGCTGATTTATATCAACTGAAGATCTGGCCCCATATATTTATTCCAATCTCTTGTGTCTTCAGAATTGGGCATGAGACCCCCATAAACAGTAGATGTGAATGGGACAGAAATCTTACCAGAACCCACAAATATCCTAGCATTTTGGAGAGAAATTGAAAGAGCAGCAAAAATGAAAAACAAGTTAGAAAAGTAGTTTTTGCAAACTCCCAAAAAGTGTGTTGGAATTTGGGGGGAAGGTTTGAACCAGTTCATTCATTCCTAACATAGCGGCTCTCTCAAGAGGACCTTCTTTTTCTAGGATTTCCAGATATATATGTGCCCCAACTCTAGCCACATTACATTTTAATACTAGATAAATACGTGCCTGCCAGTCAGACTGACCTCTCACAGCTGTGTCACAGGGGCTGTTGTGTGGAAAGCTACTGCAGGCTGAGAAATAGCTAATGGGATCCATCTGTGCTGGAGACTCTTTTTTTTTTTTTTTTTAATTCCTTTGTTTTACTCATTAATTTCCAGGTCTTTAATTACGCATGAACATCAGATGGGGAGAACCTGGAAACACAAGCCAGATGTCAGTAAACAGAGACATTCCCTCAAGCTGCAGTTCAGTTAGTAGCCACTAGCTGGCATGCTCCCCACAGTCATTTCGAAGGTATCCGAGAGTCTTCATCCCCAGCTATGTCAGTTTCGCAAAAGGAGATTGTGAAATCAGAACATTTTTAAAAAGAAAAAACTACAAAACAACAAGGAAAGGAGGGCCTGATCCTGGAAATCCTTACTGTCAAGACCAATCCTTCCACACAAATGGCACTGAAGTCGTTGGCCCTATTTGAATGAGTAAAGGGTTCATGGTTGGACTTGTTATGATTAAGGGTGCTTGCAGGATTGGACCTATAATTAACTGCACAGTGCTAGCTATAAACCCAATGCATTGCCAGGCTAAGAGGGAAGAAAGGATGTTTACTGATCATACCAGGGAAGTCTGACAAATACAGGGGAGCTTGCGTGAGCACTAGTATGCCACTCAAAGCCATGGCAGGAAAATACAAGCCCTAGCCTGCATATAGCACACTAGTATGGCGCTGAAGATGCTAATAAAAGCTGCAGCATGATAGAATAAATCCTGCTCTGACACAGCTACAGCAGCAGAGTGACGTTCTAGCACGGTATGTCTAGAAGCATAGGGATAAGCAATGGGCCGCTGTCTTGAGGAGCAGTTTGGTCCTGTGGCTGGTTGGTGAGCTTAGGATGGCCAAAGGCTGGGTTCTCATCTTGAATCTGTCACCAACTTGTGGTAGCACTGCATGGTGCTTCTGTTTCCCCTCCCACCCACTGTTCACCTTGTCTCCTTAGATTGGAAGCTCCTTGAGACAAAGGCTGCCTTTGGCCATGTTTGTACAGCGCCTATCGCACTGGGGCTCTGGGTCAGTTAGGGGACCCTAAAGTGCTACTGGAATATAAATTGTGTCACATCATCTTAACAAGAGCGGAAAACCCAATCCAGTGGTAATAAATCAGCGCCGCCCTCCCCCTGGCTGTAGCAGGGAGCACGGCAAAGCACTCCGCCTGGTCCCTAGGCACTGGGGTCCTTGCTGGAGCCAGTGGGAGGGGAGCTCTGACCTCCCGTCCCCTTGGCTGCAGAAGGGAGCCACTGCCTATGGACCCAGGTGCAGAGCACGGTTTCCCTGCTGCAGCCAGAGGGGAAGGGAGATCCTCCTCGCAGAACTCCTTCCCTCTGGCTGCAGTGGGGGGAGGTGGGAGGGCTGCTGGCAGAGACAGGTGGCCCTTCAGGGTTGTAACAATGATATCTGTGGCCCTCGAGCCAAAAAGGTTGGGAACCATTGACCTAACCCCAAGAACATCTGCTGTCCTTGTCCTGAGAATCTGTTACAGCTAAAGCTGGATTGTCCCATTGTAAACAACTAAATCACAGCCCTTTATGGGAAAACTTGTGTGTCCCTTCCCTAGTGTGTCTCCTTCCTTTTTTCCCCTCTCTACCCTTCATAGCCTCATTCAGATTTATGGAATGGTTGTCAGAGTGCAGGACTCCACTGAGGGGCCAGGGAACCATTAACATGTGGCTTTACTGAATCAGAAAATTGATCATTTCCTAAGCTTTCACTTCCCACTTCATGTTAGTAACATAACCTAGCCACTCTCCCCAGTTCTCACATTCCTGATCCTGCATCTCAGCCCTCTACCATCTCAGCTTCTTGGCATCTGAGACAGTAAATAAAATGCCACCATGCCCATCAGTACACCCCCCTTTAAAATGGATTGCAATTAAAACACAAGGGATTTCCCTTCCTCACCTTGGCACAATGGCACTAACTCATCTCACCTCTGCGTATTGCTGCCTTGAGCTTCAGGTGTAGCTACTTGTTTTCACTCCACTTGGCTGGGCTAGGAAAGACTCCTCCTAAGCCATTTGGAAATCCTGGAGCCTTCACATTCAAACAATCCACTCCAGGGAGCCAGTGTAACCATTTCTTAATCAGAAGCCAGATGATCTAAACCTGCTGCTGTCTTTCCCGGTCCTGTGATCTATTCATGAATGAATCCTCTGGAGTTCCATCAATCCTTTTCCATCACTGTAAGGAAAACGATGGGGAACAGAATTAGTGGTTAGTGCAGAATGTTACTCAATTCAGTCTCAGATTCCATTCTCCACTTATAAAATAGAGATAATACGGATTCATTTTACCAGGATGCCGAGAAGCTTGGTTAAGCAACATTTCTAATATACTAGCCATCAAGTCATTTTCTTTCCAGACTGAGTGGGTGGGACCAGTTGCTGACACTTGTTGTCAGCTCCAAAGTGATAAAGAATTGCCATCTCCTTTTATTTCTGCCCCTGTCCAAGCTTAGTCTTGAACTATCTATGGTGTTTATTTAGCCCCTTATTCCCAATGCACATGATCCCATTGCAATCTTTCATATACTGATGCTCACAACACTCCAATCAGGTAGGGCAGATCTATTATCCCATTTAATAGATGGGGAACTGAGGTGCAGAGAGGCTAAGTGATTTGCTTAAAGCCATACACAGAGCTTGTGATAGAGCAGGGGATTGAACCCAAAATTCTCAAGTCCTAACTGGGCCTAAGCTACCATATACGCCTCTCTCACTAGCTGTTCCCACAGAAGCTAGAAGAGGAAAGCAACAATCTGTATTGGGTCAGGAGAATTTAGGTTATCAGTAACTCAAATTGACAACACATCTATAGATTATTAACAATGATATTTTCTGATATGGCTATTAGAGCTGGTTGATTTCCCTGCTTCCCCCCAATATTTTTCTTCTGTCTTTTTCTAAAATTGGGAAAATCAATATTTGGAATTTTTTGAATTTCAAAATTTGAAAAATGTTGACTAGCTCAGAAGTTGGTGAAAAAACAGGGTGTGAAGGGCAGGTGGAAATGTTCTGAAAACATCATCCAAAATTTTCCCTTGTTTCAAATTTTGACATTCTAAATTTGACATTCAAATAATTTCATCCAGCTCTGATTACTGTACCCTTGGTTCCTAACTAACCCGGTCATGCTTTAGGTCTCCGTTCAGAAGGCATTTGCTGAATCTGGATTGTGTGACGGGGACTAGAAGCTTAGTTACTTATGTCCAGTCAGGTGACTAGAAGACATGTTATGTCTATTTTCTCAGGGGTCCAAAATACAACACTTCCTCTGCCATCTGAAACACACTGTATAAATCAACATGAACAATGGTAGAGCTCAGGGAAGAATGGAAGGGATAGACAAAAACACAGGCTGTCTGGACCTATATTCACACATGCTCACATTTTGTATATACAGGAGAACCTCAGAGTTACGAACACCTCAGGAATGGAGATTGTTTATAACTCTGAAATCTTTTTAACTGAACAAAACATTTTTGTTTTTCTTTCAAAAATTTGCAATAGAACATTGACTTAATAGAGCTTTGAAACTTTACTATGAAGAAGAAAACTGTTGTTTTCAAACATCTTAATTTAAATGAAACAATCACAGAAACAGTTTCCTTACTTTGTCAAATCTTATTTTTTAAACTTTCCCTTTCTTTTTTTAGTAGTTTACATTTAACACAATACTGTACTGCCTTTCTTTGGTTTTTTTGTCTCTGCTGCTGCCTGAATACATACTTCGAGTTCCAAATGAGGTGTGTGCTTGACCAGTTAGTTCGTAACTCTGCGGTTCTACTGTATGTATCCCTATATTCTGCTATGGCTGCTGAAAACAAAGATCAGGAGCCGTTCTGACCTCACTTACACCATTCCTAAGCCACTGTGACTTAGCCTGACCATCTCCTATTCTACTGAAGGGTAAGCAAGGTCTGAACCAGGCCTTGTGCATGAATAGAACCTGTAACTTGGAGTTATGGGGGGCTGTGACCCAGGACTAGCAACAGATGTCAGCAACTGGTCCCCACCCTGCCACCCTGGGTAGATAATAATTTGGTTTCTAGGCCAGAAAGGGTCAGATCATTTTCATGATGTCTCTGTTGAAACCTCCTTCACCCAGGGGCCTTGCATGCTTTCTGTAATAGGTATTGATAACAGTTTGGTTTTATCCACACTAGAGGTCAATCTGTTTCCAATCTTGGTCGGGGGGGGACGACCCATTTTTGAAAACCATTGTTAACAACCGGTCACTTTTCAAGTACAGACAGCCTCTTAGGTCCTACTCTACAGGGCCGCCACAACACATACTTAGTTCCTCGCAGTTGCAAAGCTATTCCACTTTGGGGAGAAGCTGTCAGTGTTATCAATGTTTTCTGGGCCTCTTGTGATTTCTTCATCTCTCTTTCATCTTTACTTGGCTCTTCGGGAGTATCTGTAGGCAGAGAAAAAGCACATGAAAGGAAGGACACCATTATGCATCACCACCCTCTGTGAGAGCTCCTTAGGTGTACTTTGCAAAGTCTTTGGAGTCCATGGCAATGTGTCAGGTCAAAGGGAATATAAAAAGATTGATCACATCTATGTATAATACAAATACTTTGCTTTTCAATGTTGTTTCTTCATTCATGTCATTTACACACTGTCCCAGGATCATCACAGCAGCACCTCCTGCTGGCCATCCCAGGGATAAGTTCTGCCAGTTGATGCACCCTCTTCAGGTGGTGTCGCTCCCATTGTCCTCTCACCCTGCAGACCCACCTCCCTCCAGGAAGCACAGCATCCTCTTCATGACTCAGCCCTTAGGCCGGATCACCAGCCATGTTTCCCTCTTCGAGAGTTATCCAAAGTCCTTCTACACAAATAGTCCAAAGCAGTCTTCTCCCATGCTGCCCTGATGGCGCCACTTCCCCAGTGGGCAGTAGGGGAACCTGGGCCCACCCTCTAGTTCAGGTTCCAGTCCAGGGACCCCTTAGCTCAGCAGTTCTGGGCTTCACCTTCTCAGCCCTCACTGCTCCTTCCCTGGACTGCTTCCCACCACTCCTAGTTCCCCACCTTCTCTGGGAGTACTTGCTCCATTTTCCCTGGGAGTGACTGTAGACTACCTCCCTACAGTCCCCAAAGACTTCTCCCACTTCCCAGAGAGTAACTGTCCTTTCCCAGCCACCATTCCCCTCCCAGCTCCTGGCTTTCCAGGCTGTGCCTATTCCTGCCCAGCTGAGCCTCATTTACTCAACTCCCTGCTCCCTGGCTCTTCTTCCAGGTGCACCTTAGGCAGTTAATTGGCCTACTGGCCACCTTAACCCCTTCTAATCCTGTGTGGGGTGGACACTCCATCACACACCCCCAGAACTCCCAGCTCAACAGAGGCAGTGAAATTTGTGTCAGGTATATAATCAGTGCAAAAAAAAAAAAAATGTGGAGCTACTGGGAAAGTTCATGTTATGCTTCCCAGTCTCCAGATACAAATCTCTGTCTCTGTAATCTCTAGCATACTAGCTGGGAACTTGGGAGAATTTGCTTCTATTCCTGGCTTTGTGGTGTGACCTTGGGCAAGATATTTCTTCCCCACCTCTTGTCTCTTTGTGCTATAAATTCTTTAAGGCATGGACTGTTTCTTATTATGGGTTTGTGCAGTACCTAATGCACTGGGGCTCACATCTCAGCTGAGCACCAAGGGGGTACAGCAATACCAATAGTTAACGATAACAATGTTGGTGTAAATATATGCACCTCTGTTTTGACTTCCGCTCATATTTTTATTATTCCTAGTATTTATTTACTTTGTGTGCTCAGCATTGAATAATACAACTAGATAATCCTGATATGTTGCCAAGAGCAACAGCAACCAGTATAATGAAGTAGTTTGTGTGTAGGTGCTATTCCTCCATTGTTTTTTGCTGGATTAAATAATCCTGCTCACATCTTCCTCATTGGTTTATTTTATAGGGAGGGCTAGTGGAATCATCCCTTTAGCTCACTGAGTAAATGCTTGAATTTTCACAGCCGGAAGTCATGACTCCTATTCCCCTGTGTTGGGTGTTAGCTGGTGACCCGTGGTTATGGATTGTGGCAGACAAACATGTCAACTTTTAGATTTAAAAGACTGTGATCCTTCCCTGCTCCCTCCGCACATGGGTTCTGCACTGTGACCTTGTATCATCATATCTGCCTTCTGGAGAACAGTGTTACACCAAGAGAAACACAGCTCTGTGGAGACCTACCTAAAGGATGTTATGTAGTCAGCATTCTCTTCTCATCATACACCCTAAAGGACAGTGGATCTCTCCATAGGGGGAGAGGATTTTCTCCCAAAACGAAGTATATTGCATGCTCCATATTGGTCTACGGGTTCTGGAGTAGAGGCAGCTTAGAGTCCGGTTTTCCCTGCTGTTTAGTAGTAGTGTTTGAAGATGACAGTGAATCAAAAGCAGGTCAGAGGGCCAGCTGCTTGCATTTCACTGGTAAACCTTAAACAGCCACAGGGTTCTGGGTGGTGCACTTGGATAATTCTTGTGGCCTGCAAACTTTCCCTCATAGAAATGTGTAAGAACTCCTCTGCTGTCCCACAAAGGTGGATTGTCGTAGCTGTCTGTCTGAAGCCAGCCGTTGCAGAAGGGCAGAAATTTTTCTGTATTATTTTACCTGCATCTTCACTTTGGGAATCAAGATTCCCTGCTGTTCTAATTGCTCTCGCTGGAGTAAACTTGCACTGAAATAATGTCCCTCAAACTCTGAGGAGATTGTTCATTTCACCCAGTGATTGGTGACTTCAAGCTTTATCGATGAAGTCTCTATAGCAGTCTATAGTCCCGATCCTGCAAAGTGCTGACTGCCTCCTGTGATGTTCTGATCTCCCTCCACACACACACGGGCTGCAATGGAAGGGAACTGGAGCTATTCAGTTTATAGGCTCTATAAAAAATAACCACAGTGAGGTGGTGACACAACATCTGCACTGCTCACAAGCTGTGCTTTTGTTCAGTGCTTTTGTTCTATGATATGGCGGCACCCCACGCCCCTCCTAAAGACAATCTGTGGCTATCAGTTTATTAATAAGATCCAACACCATCTTGGGGATTAATGTGCTAATTATGGCACATCAACAGCCAGAACAAACAATTCCTCTGGGGTCATGCATATTAATCTTCCATGGCTGCCAGTCAAAGTGAGAAATATTTCCTTAGGGGTGCTGACAGCAGCTAATGAGATAAGGAAACACTGTTCAAGCACAGGCATTAACAATGGCAGCCGGAAAGCAGGGGATCCATGCCTTTGGCAGATGGATCTCAGTCTCTGGCATTCGTTTGCTAAATGAGCATCTGGGAATACACAAGAGCCCCATTCAGGCAGGAAATGGGATCTACTGCCAATGACTTCCTGATGTGCTGATTTTTGCAGGGATGGAAGGAAGGGTTTGGTTAAGCAGTGCAGTGCAGCACAGTTCCCACTTGCTCCAGCTCAGAATGACTGTAGGAGTCTACGGCTCCGGCTGACTTTGATGGGGCTGGCAGGGGGAAGGCTGAGGAGTGCACCATACAGCTTTAAGGGCTATGCTTTGTATTCCTGTCTGAACACAGGCATGCCTAGATTGAGTTTCTCACAGAAAGTGTTTTCAAGGAACAAACTCCATCTGTCTGTCTATCTATCCATGCTGGACTCATCACCCAAGTCATACAAGTCTACATACAAATCATCCAGAAAGGCAAACTTTGGTCGCCTATGAGCAAACTCAAATCAATTCACATTTATTTCGGCATTTTATACCCAGCACTCGAATACCGGCCTCTGTGCACAGAGCCCAATAATTACTGCCCTCCTTTGGTCACCCAACTCTGCATTCACTAGACCACCTTGCGCCCAAATATCCACTGTGCTCCTAAGATGGTCTGGTGGGAGATTGGAAGATTTGTCCCCAGAGGTTGGCAACAGTGTTTTCACCAGAACCTCAGGGAATGACAGCTTTAAATTCCATCCAGGCCTTCTTAAAATCCTTCAGGGAGGAGCACCTACCCCCTCCATCCCTATGTTCCTTGCCTTGCTAGTGTCACCTACATCTTGGACAGAGCTGGCTCCCTATCCGCCCCCTTACCTCAGCAGCAGGGAGGTCACTTCCATAGCCTCCTGACCTTGAATGTACTGACGCAATGAGTTATAGAGCCTGTCAGGAGATGGCAATAAATGAGGGAGGAACCTCACCCACTGTGTGAGTGGCCAGGTGCAGAATACGAGCAGGCCATGGGTATATTGTAGGCCTAAACTGTGGGTCAACCAGTGTGTAAAGCAGTATTGTTACCTATTTGGTTGGAATCAACACACTCCCTTTCTAAATTGTCAAGTAGCTTCTCTGACCTTCTGCAAGGCCCCAACTGACCTCAGTAGTGAATTGGTCCCCATCCCATCCCTCTCACATGCTCTATCCATCTATTATTTCAAGTCACAAATAGGTCAGATAGTGAATTAGAGGCTCCAAGAAAAAAGAAACTTGCTGCATCAGTCAAATTCCTGTGCTTTTCTTTCTCTCCTTTCTAGCCGGGCAGGCGTCCATGTATTCTGGTAGCTCAGGAGGAGAAAGAAATGAAGAAACAGAAAAATACTCGGGAGGAGAAAATCAGAAGAAAGCAATAGGAGAGTAAATTTAAAAAAAAGACAGTGAAGAGAAAGAAATGTGTGGAGGTGGGGGAAAAGGGGAAGCATGACAGGGAGAACAGAGGGGATGGTGGGGCGAGGAGGAGATGCAATGAGAGAAAGCGACACATAGTCTTTGGCTGGACATCCTACCGTAGATTTAGATTTCACTATAAAAAGACTGAATCAATGGCTGGCCGTGAGCCGCAGGTTGGCAGCTTCTCCAGTTCTGATCTCATGTCCTGCATGTCAGCAATTTTTGAGAGGAACCATTAGGAATGAGAAAGTTTAACAGTTTGTCTTGGCCCCTTGAAATTGTACAACTCCTGTCAGCTACTGAGGGGGGGGGAAGGTGTGTCTGTGGGAGGGGAGAATGGAGAAAGAAGCATTAAGGAAAAACAAAATGGTGGTTGTAAGATTTAATGTGTGTCTTCCTTCCCCTCCTTCCCCCCTGTTTATATGCCACCTCAATGGAGGAGATATATAGATACTGTTTTGACCTCTCTGCCATGTGTTCTCGCATCACTGGTGCTGTTAGAGAGCAGAGCCCCTGAGTGGCTGGAAATTCCCCAGGAGAAGACTCCAAGACTCTCTGAGGAGGAATCTTCCCAGTTGCACTACAGCATCTGAGATTTATAGCACTCTGTGAAGCAAATTATTCCTCACGCTCCCTGCATAGAATAAGTTCGGGGTTTCCAGCAAATAAATCCAACAGAAAGAAATAGTGTTTCCCAGAAGAGACGCCTTGATCACATAGCTGCAACTGGAGGATTTATTTCATTTGTCCTTGTACCAAAATCGCTAAACACACAACAACAAAGGGGGGGAGGGGAACCACACTCCGATTTTTCAAAGCATCTCGCTAAGTCTGGCCCTGTGATGTGTTTTCAGGGTAGGCCCAAGACGGGCAGACTAGAGCTATAATAAAATAGCTTTGAATAATGACTCACAGGGGCTGGCTCTGCTTTCACTCCAGTAGGGTATTGGCATAAAAACACTGATGTCAATGGTGCAAATCACTGTGTGATGGCTGGCCTTGTGAATATCACACCAGGGATTGAGCCAGGGACTTGCCAATGTAAAACCATGACCTGCTACAGCTTGAGCAAAAGAGTCGCACCTTTAAAGGGGGGGCGCTGTATCACGCCATATCCTCTGTGGATTGGCACAGAGGGGGACTTGTAACGCACACTCAACAGGGGGTTACAATTGCAGGGCTGTTAGGGATGCTTGAACTCAGAACCTTCATTACTGAAAACATGAACTCCCCGGCTAACAGCTTGTGCTTCCAGAATGCCTTTCTTAGGTAGTACCCATAACAGATTGCTACCTGCTGATGTACACCAGCTACTAAACGCAGCTACAGCCCCACACTCCCAGCATGGGTTACGTTAGCAGAATCAGGTCCACAGACCTTTGTTACACAACAGCTGCCCGGAGCCCAGGCCAACGATATTACTTTGTCGCACCAACGCTGAAGACTTTGGTGGAAGTTCAGATCCAGGTATGAACTTTGAAGTTCACCCTACTTATCTTAAGGGTGAAACCAAAGGAGGCTGAAGTTTGATATCTGAACTCTGTGGTAGCTTAAGTTTAGTTTGGCTTGTTTCAGCGGGGTTCGGTTGTGAGGATTCAGCGGGGTCACAAGCCTACTTTTGCTACTGCTGAAAGGATCCAATAGGCCAGAGCTCCCTGCCACCCCATATATCTGAAGTTAGGTACTTCTACAGATCCAGGTGGCCTAAACAGCAGACTAAGGAGTTCCACTGAGTTACCTCTCATCCCCCATAGCATCTCTTCCAGAGCCTCAGCTTCCCCAGTCCCACTGCCTTACCTTTCTATGACTTTGCTCTAGTACTCTGGATCCCCCTAGTTTTGAAGATACAAAAGGAGGGTCGGGCTGCGTCTCTGGTGAGCCCTAGGTTTTGCTTCTGTTTCATTGGTGCAGCTTTGATATATGGTAGTGAGGGGAGCTTGATATGTTCCACACACCAGCGGATGGCGAGGCACGTGAAACGCCGAAGTCACTGTACCCATTATGTAACAAACAAGCAGCCAGATCTTTGCGGGTAACAGGAGGGCCAATATGGGATGGATTCCATAGCCAGTGTTTTACAAAAAGTCCAGGGTGGGGGCCAGGACTGGGAGAGATATTGGGAAAGGTACTGAAGAGGGAAGGAAATGGAGCGCCATGAGGAGCCAGCGCCCTCTTGTATCCTTAACTAACCCTTCCCCCAAGCCCCTTTTAAAGTTTGGCATCAGTCTGGGAATCAGTGGAATTTGGGGGCAGCTCATGGGAAACCTACTGTGAACAGAGTGGAGGTTGTAATAATTAGGGATATACCTGAAGCACAGAATATGGATCAGGGTTCAGGTCAGGATTTCAAGATTGCCATCGCCAGAGAGCTAGAGCATTTGTTCTTGAGTTTGAGTGCAAGCCTCTAAGGGGCTGGCTTATCCTCAAAGGACCCACGGTCACACCCACAGTATCTTCCGAGGCATGGTTTTATTTTTTGCCTAACATACACAAAACACAACCACTGTTCCTCAGCCCACCCTGAGCCGCAGCTCCAGGGGATTTCTCCCTTTTGTCACTCCCAGTGCCTCCTACTTCAGCACCTACTACAGCATTCTTTCTTGCTCCTCTAGTTGAACACCATCTCCCAGGGCTCTCTCCTTAGATGCCCTTTTTTTCCTAGCAGGTTCCCAATACTTCTCCTCTGATTGGCGTCAAACAGCGTCTCCCAAACCACTACCACCCTCTTCCTTACTGACAGCCCAGTTCTCAGTAGGGAACACCTGTTCCTGCCCCTTCTCTGCTGCACCTGATCTATGAATAGGACTGGCTGGCCTCAAGCCTCTGGACCTTCAAGCTTCCTGCTACAGAGCCTGTCTCTAGTAATAGAGTGACAAGTTTTGCAAACATTTGCTCATGTTAGCCACTTTTTATCTCAGTAGTACTGTGTGAGACAATAGCAATGAGCAAATACACAGTGATAAACAAGTAATTGTTCCTGGGATCTTCATTGTCTTGGCGACTTGGCAATGCACATGTTCATATACCAGAGAGATGCCCTACTGGAGATCCTCTTTGCAGGTTCCAAACTGTTATAAAGGACTCCAGCCTAGAATCCAGAGAGTGTCCCTTTAAATCTCATGTGTATATGAGTGCCATTGTCAAGCAGGCATCTGGACAACATTTCACATTAATGGGGGAAAGAAAGAAAGACGCAGGGGAGATATTTCTTCCAGCTTGTGTTTATTTTACAGTGACTAAAGCCCTTCCAAGCAGAGAATTCTTAATACGTTTTTCAGATCTCTTGGACTCTTGAGTCATGTGCAAACACAATGTGACTTGCATCTTTTGGAGATCAGCTCTTCAGAGCCCATATTCCAGAATTTCCGTAACATAGCACCACAGAATTTAGTTTTATACAATGCCTTTCACACTTGAGGTACCACAAAATGCTTTATGAAGCAATTTATTAGACACCAGTGGTACAATGACTGTGTAACGTTTATAAGGCAGATGTTAAGCATGCAGCACTTTGTTGGCCATTAGAACCCATTTTGCCTACAGATGAGACAACCAAAAGTCTGGGTCTGAATACATTTTGGAGAAATGTGCGTCCAGAGACAAATTCAAATCGAAGTATTGTTTCTAACTCTTATCTTGCACCAGAATACAGGATTCTGGGTGTCAGCATCGATAGATTAGATATGAACATCCCTGGATTTTGGACACATTTGGCTTCACATATAGATTTGGGTCTGAATTTTATTACTTGGAAGTACCTCTAGTTTTACAGTTACTACATTTCACCTGTAAACCTATAACTCTTTAATCACAAAAGGAATCTTTTCAGTGGGAGCAAGGATCTTTGCCAGCACACCTATGGTATGATCAACTCTTTCAGAAAGAGCCAGGGGATCTTCTTCTCAGTTTGCACAGCCGCCTTGACTGGGATAGACCTTCACTGAACATTTAATTGAAAAGATGGAACCTTCAACAGTACATCAACTCCCTTCATTCCTTTGCTGAAAGATTAGTATTGGATATGCATCCAAGCTACCTCCTTCTAGCCTAAAGGGGACAGTGCTACCAATAAAAGGAACATTGTACATGCTTTGTAAGCTATAAAGAAGAAGGATAATGGAAATTAAAATGGATTATCGCAGCTTGGCTTCATGTCCAGGAATGGTTCACAATCAAATATGTTTGGACATCCATAGAGTAGCCACATAGTGCAGACACTTCTTAGTATCAGAGCCAACAACTTTCACATTCGTTTGACATTTCCAGGTTCTTTGGCTGCCTTAACTGGCTCAGAGATGCCTGATTAATGTTGCCCTATTATTCTTCATTTTCATGGGTGTCTTTGAAATCCCTGGATCTGACTGATGCTGGCATTAAAAGTACTGAATTTATATCTGGGAATCTTTTCTTGTGGTGTTTACAGCCTAACTGGATACAGGATGCCTAGGAAATCATAGAAAAATCCTGATCTTGAGAGCTTTCCAGCCCGATTTTCCACACCCAAGAAGACTGAACACTTTGGAAAAGGTTTGTATAAACATAAAACTTGCATCTCCAAATTGAGCCTCAGAACTTTCTAAGGTCCATCCATCACTAGCCATTGGACCACAACCTCAGTTGCTGAAAGTCGGCTTAGCTCCATTGAAATCAACGAAGCAACACTAATTTATGCTGAGGATCTGGCCTGTCCAATCTTTCCTCTACGCTATCTCATAAAAATCCATAAACAGTTTGTATGTACAAAAATGTTAACTTTCTGCCCTCTCTGTCAAAAGATTGCAGTACCTGAAGAGGCTCTCAACAGAGTTTATAGTTTCTTCTGATAAATAAGCCTCTCTTTCCTTGGAGTTTGCATGTGTTCGATGCCTCCCGGCAACCTATCTCTGCAATCAGCTCGGAGAAGAACATATCTGGATAATGCCGTCATGTTTGCTAAAGCAAAACAACAACTAATTCAAAACAGGAGATAAATTAATTCACTCTGAAGGTTTAAGTATTTTCCCCCTTAACTTTGTGAGATTTATGTTTATGTGCATGTGTATTCTGCAGTTCCAATCATTTAGCATTCTCTGCCTGAAGCAACTGAGCAATTTATTTGGGATTTCTTTACCTTTCCCCAGAACCACTTAATCCAAATTTTGCAATGAAGCAAATATCCCTCTAGTTACCTCAGTGCTAAACAGTGAATTTATACAATAGCCAGAAATCTAAAGTCCTGAACTGGAACCAAATGGAGGTAAAGATGCTTTTGTACTGTATGTGCCAAGCCATTGAATGAAATTCGGGAAAACCAGGTGTCTATCTGTGACTTCTAGGGTAAACAACACCATTGCTCCACCAGCACAGTGATGCAGTGCTCTGTACTGCTGGAAGTGACATCTTTTAGGAGTCAAACTTTTGACTCCCCCATGATCACTAAGGCTGGGTTTTTCAAAGGTGCCCAAGGGAGCTGGATCCCTAAGTTTCATTGAAATTCAGAGTCTGGGCTGTCCTGGCCGAATTCTAATTGGGTATTTACATTCTGTCTAAAATTCTCATGAACTTCCAGCCAGATAAGTTCCTCTCAGTTCCTGTCCTGAACCGTTGTGTAGTGTTATGTGCTGTTTAAAGGCCTCCACCTTCCACACCACAGGCACCTGCATTTCAATGGACAGTTCTTTATATAGTTTGTCAGTCAGTTTTTAAAACTATGGATAACTGGAGTGAGATGCGTGTCTGCCTACTTCAAGTCTGTCCCCAAATGGGAATTTGAACCTGTTTTTGCCATATCTCAGGCAAGTGCCTTTGCCCCCGGACTAAGGATCACAGGCAGCGAGGGAAGTCTCTGGTGCTGCAGGGGAAGGGGTGCTGTACTGACAGTCCTGGGAACAGGAACTCTATTTTTCCACATACACCAGTGGCAGTGGCATTGCACCGTTTCTCAGCATTGTCTCGCTAGCGTGTCTCAGCCATGCCCTCAAGAGGTAGGCCACTTCCAGGACTGAGAGGGAGTTCAATCCGCAGGCTAGTTCAGACCATGACTGTTCTTCTGAGACTGCCAACAATTTTGTCAAGCAATCCCAGTAGTGATGGTGGATTCTGAGGCAATTTTATTGGTCTGTGTCACAGGGTGTCTGGCCCTTGTGATAGGGTCAGACGAGATAGCTACTGGAGAGTGCTAGAAGGCCAATATATCAGCCCCAGGCTCAGCAAGTCCCTTTTCCCCTGATAGATGAACAGGGGTTACTCCAGGTTAATTAACACACCTGGAGCCAATCAAGCCCCCCCCCCCCCCCCCCCAGGACTTGTTAAAAGCCTCCCCTCCAGCGAAAGAGTGTGGCTGGAGTTGTGGGAGTGAGGTTAGCTACCAGAGTGTGTGAGCAGTCAAGATGCTGTCAAGAGCCAGAAGGGTTACAGAGAAGGAGCAGAACGCCAGCAGAAGAGAACCTGGCAGGTACAAAGACTAGGGGAGGGAAAAACCCTGCCTAAAGAGGACAAAGAACCTTTCCCAGGCCTGGAGGCCTAAGGGAAGAGACTCTGCCAGAAGGGGAAGATTGAACTGGACATTTGTTTTGAGCACCACCATGTCCAGCGGGTCTGTCAGGGGTCAAGAGCCTTCCCTGGCAGGGAGGCCAGGAAGGACCCCTGTCCGAGCAGGGTACGGACATTAAGTCAAGGGGCACGGGGAAGTAACCCAGGGAAGCCAGCAGCTTTCCTGAAGCCACAGCATGAGGTTGCTACTTGTAGGGTCCCTGGATTGGGGCCCAGAGTCAAGGGTGGGACCAGGTCCCCCAGCCTCCCTACCAGCCATTCACAGGAGGGGCAAGAGCCCCAGCGAAGAGGCAAGGGCCTGTGAGAACCAGAGACAGAACCGGGAGCCAGCAGGGAGCAGCCAGCTTAGAGAGGCTGTGTTACCCTCCCCCACCACTAGAGGATGGAAGAACACTAAGGGGTGAAGCAGTTCCCTGACCTACCGCTGGAAGGAGGCGCTGGACCCACCGAGGTAGAGGAAGAGCTTTGCCACACACTTTAAAGAGAGCTAGGTCTCAACCCCCCTGTGACACAACTGCTTTATCTCCCAAAGGGAAGAGAATTAACTAAGTCAAGTGACAGACGGTCATGAGACTAAAGCAGGTCTGGGGAGGGTAAAACCCCACAGGCTGGTGAACAGCTAGAAACTGGAGTCGAGAGACGACAACAGGGGTGGCAGTGATTTGCCCAGCTGCTCGGACACCAAGAAGAGACAGTGCCACAGGCAGTTGGGGCTGGACCCTACCTGAGACTGCAGTGAAGATGACTCCTCTCCAGGAACAGGAACTCATGGGAATCTGCATGGCCAGAAGGAGAAGGATTGTGTCACCTCCTTGGTGAGGAATAATGGTGGAGAACTGCAGTAGGTGTGGAGGAGGCTCCATGTGAAGTAGACACCTAGCCCGGGAATTTTGTCTCATACTGTTTGGATGGTGTGACATTCTTAAGGGGCCCTGAGCAGAAGGGGAAACTGAGACAGGGCGCTACTGAGCCACCCCAGGCCACAAGGAGGTGGTTAGGTGGTGGTGACCAGGTTGCGGTGACCTGGCTACAGTCTGAGAACAGATTGTGGCCCTGTGTTAGTCTGTGGGAGGGCATATCTCTCATGGTCAGATCTATAGCATCTTTCATGAAATCTCCCCATGATCTATGAGCTGAATGAGCTATCTCACCCAAAGGGCTTTTCCTAAATCCCAACACAACTTGTTTATTTCAGAGATGCTTTCTACTTTCTTTTCAAGGATTCTTGAATTGTGCTTGTGCTCTGACCTAGATGAAAATCCACCTCCCCAGCCACAGCAGATACCACATTTGAAAACCAGTCTGTTACCCAAATAGGAATTCTGGGCTGGATCCTCAGTTGGTGTAAATTGACATAGATGCATTGACTCTGTTGGACCTATACTGGCTTTCACCAGCTGAGGATCTGGCCCCATGGACTTTAATGGAGTTACAATGGTTTCTACCAGCTGAGGAGGTGGCCTTCTGTCATGATATTCCCAAAGAAGAGGCAAGTCAAGGTTCTAGTTGATGTACAAAGCCAGGTGGCACTATGGAGTCATCCTTCCCAAAGTACGGGAAATGCTTCTGCATTAGGAGCAGGGGTTGATTTATCTCCTCCAAACCCTCCCATTCCAAGAGCTCCTTAACACAGCGTGATAAGATTGGAAACGATTTCTTGTCCTGTCTAGCTGCGGGTTGTGGGAGCATGGTTTTTAGCTCATGAAAAAGCCTGAGGTTAGGGGAATGCCTGTATCTTTTCCATTAATGCATCTGCTATGAGATCACTACAGACCTCAGATTCACAGTTAGCAAAGTTAAACAAAACCCCTTCTCTTTCCTGTTGGAGCAGGTGGGGGCTCTCTGAGGAAATCCATATTTGAATGAGACAGAGGAAAAGGCAAGCTCTGTATTCTTCTGTGGTTTGGGTGCTTTCTGAGGGACATAGTGGTGTAGTCACCAGAAATGGGGTATGTTTTATGTTATCTGTCAGCACCATTGCATAACAATGATATAAACAGTGACAGAGGGTCACTTCACATTTATACAAAACTTGGACTCCAAGCTGGCTTAGTGTACAGTTCTTTTGTAGCAAGAGACAGCAGACAGATGAGGGATTTCCACTTCTGGGAGTTTCGTCTTTCATTTGATTTCTCTTTTGCCACGTAGGAAATTGGGGCTGGATCCAGCATAGGGGCTGTTCGAGTTCAAGTTCAAGTCAGTGCCAGGGAAGTTGCTCTGAAGCTTTCAGGCCTGGGTGCTAGGCGGGGTAAGCCTGCTTCTGTTGAAATCAGAAACATGAGAGGATCAAGTCCTAAAGGTCTGCTTCATCTTTGCCCTACAGCTCGTGGAGTCATTTACAGCTGTGTAAAGTGGGAGTAAAACGTTGCTATTCAGAGGGGCAGCTTTATCCCTGCACAAGTGCCAGTGCAAAACCAGAAGAGAGGTGGATTAGCACCTCCCCTCTGGAGGGGTTCCAGGAGCTAGTGATGCTCCCAGCACAGGTGATAGCAGCCATAAGTGGTGTCTTGAGTTGTGGCCCTTATGGGGCCTTGGTTGGGTGCAGAAGTGCTAGGGCACAAGACTTCTCTGGTCATGCCCCCTTCAACTTCCATTCCAGTCCCAGACTGACCTCCTGTGCTGGGGACTGATGCATAGGCTGGGCAGAGATGGCTCCGTGCTTGGCACAGGGCCCCTATATGTACTGCTTTGTGCTGGCCTATCTTGCTCATGAGGGCTCCAGGGCAAAAGTGATTCAGGTCCTGATTTGACACTATTTTACACAGATTTTGTCACTCACTTTGCCCTTTTGTAAAGTTCCTGGGCTATGGAGAAGCAGCCCCTCAGGGTCAGAGCCCCACCTGGTGTAAATCAAGGTATACCCATTGCCTTCAACTTACACTAACTGAGGCTTTGGCTATTGATGTCTATAATAATGCAGCATTACTGCCCTTTAGCCCCACTACTATTTCCAAGATAACTTGGGAGATCTGATGCCCTCTTAAAAAAAAAAAAGAAAGAAAGAAACAAGCTGCTGCTTGACTGACAACCTTAGAATGTGAAGTTCTCTATTTAGACATACAACCGGTACAACACAAGAGCAGTGAAAGCTTCCCCCCACCCACTTCATTTTGGTGCTTCACTGAGAGCTTTCCGAAATATTTGCAGTGGAACCAGATAACCTAGAAATCAGAGGCCTTTGCACTTCATTGCAAACTGTCTTATGCTGTGAAATGGCAAAATGTTGAGTTTCTTCCCCCTGTACTCCAATCCCTCCAGGATTTTAAGTAGTCCTTTTTGTTGTTGTTGTTGTTCGTTTGTTTTGTTAGTAACACAATCTCAGATGGGGAATTTTGTTCAGCTGATCAGTTTTCAAACCATAATGGGCATTAATATGAATTTCTGCTCGTATGAATGCAAACCGGCCATGATTTGCAATATCGAGGCTGCATTTTAAATCAAGGAAATATTTACCATCACTAAGAACCTTTGATACTAGTTTTGGTTCCATCATAGCATTCGTCCCTTAGAGCTTGTAAAACACTTTTCTTACAACCTCAATACATTTTGTCAGCAAATATACTCCTATTGGTAGAATAAAGGAGACAACAATCCCTGGGGGGTGCTGCCAAGATTCAAAGGCTCTTCTCCCTGCAGTTGCCTTTGAGAGTTCAGTTTTTCCTTTCTCAGCTGCCCCTTCACCCCCAGTGCTTACTGTTATGTATTTCTATACACTAAGTAAACAGACACTTTCAGTCAGAATCCTCTTCATTTTAGATTGTACCCTTGTCCTCACCGGGGTTTTAGTTACTGATGTGACTGCAGAGGTGTTCACCTCTAGTGTAGACATGCTGCACCAGTTTAAACTGACTTGCACTGGTTCAGCTTACCCCTCAGTGCAAGTTACAGCTTACAGATGAGTACCATGCCTATGTTAGCAGCCAGATGTAGTGCCACAGACTCCAGTGGCTTCACACTGATTTACACCAGCTAAGGATCTGGCCTCAGGGGCATGCACTGGTGTAGCTACACTGGTGGCTCAAACCCCCAGTGTAGACAGGCCCCAAATAGATGACAAAACAAGAGAGAGCAAAAGTAAATCCTGCATGAGCGAGAGAGACTACACAACGAGCATGTTTCTCTGTTGTGACAGTCTGCCCTGGACCCGAAATGGCTGACTTTCCCCACTGACAGGAGAGTCCCTGGAGACTTAAAGAAAATAAAGGCCAACATTTACCTGATAAAACACACTATGTCTACACAAAAAAGGCCCTCTGGGGAGAGGAATGGAGACACAATGAGCAAATCAACCTCTTTGGTATAGAAACACTTATTGTGAGGTCCCTAGCATTATAAACTTCAGAAATGGGGAACAATGGACCAGCAAGCTCATCTCCAGTAAACTACATGGAGACATTGTGGACAAGTATACCTAGGACCTGAGGCTGCTGATTCCTCCCACCACTTCTTCCCAAATGCCTCCTCACTATCCAAATTCCCCACAGTCCCACTCAGGAAGTCCCATTCCATGATGACCCTTCTCCTAGCTGCCAAATGAGACAGCTAATCAGCTCATCCGTTCCTCCTCCCCTCCCAGCTGCCATGTACCTCTTCTTCTCCCTTCCTCCCTCCCTCCCAGAATACACCCTCCATCCAACTCCCTAGTCCTGGTTCTACCAGACCCTGTCCAAGCTACTGGTTCTCTCCTTCACCCCAATTCGAAGCTCCATTTCCAAATTCAGTGGAACCTGTAGGACACCCGCTCCCTCTGCTGAATATGCAACTCAGCTTGATGTACCTCCCAGATGGAAGGGCCACACAAATCCATGATGAGTGGTTGCAGGTTCAAGCCTTCTTCTAGCCTTCAGACTGCTCAGTTTCCAGGGGAGATCCACCAAGGAATGACTGAGCATTCTAAGAGTCACCCCGGCAGAGGAAAGGAGGACGTATTTTCCCCGTATCTGAGCATCCTCATCTCTGAGGGTGGGCCAGCCCTAACATACTACAGCATTTCATGGAAGCAGAGTACAGCACAGAACAACAAGCATCCCCAGACAAATTAAAATCCCTGAGCCTGTAATTAAAGAAAACCACCAGCACTCTGCTGGTAAATAGGAAAACAACCAGAAAATCCACTTAATTAGAATTAGAATCAGATTTAATTAGAATCAGATGGGCGTGTTTTGATTTATTAACATGCAAAAACATGGATTCTTGAGGGAGGTAGGGGATAAAGAAAGATGCTGTCTGATCACACTGACAACTACAACAGTGTTCTTGCTGGCCAGTTGTCCATACTGAGACTTCCAGTGATGGTAAAGAAACGTGACTGTTGGCTGTTTGTTAGGGAAAATGTGTCCCAGCAGGACATGGTGTAGGGAATGGTGCTGAAGCTCTGACGGTGGAAGAGAACACAGCTCAGCCCAGGAGAAGCCAGCGTGGGAAAACTCTCAGTTCCTAGAGTCTCAGTTGCTTCCAGCAGGAGAAGCTGTAGGGAATGGTATGGGGCACTGGCTGTGGAGAAGCTCTCAGCCCACACCGCTCCCAGCCCCTCCCATTCGAAGTCACTGTAGGGAAAGGTTCAGACACTCTGTCTCACAGGTGTTCATGGGTTGCACGTGACTCCTGCCTTTGGGGAGGCTGGGCGGTGGGGGGCACCAGTGCTTGGACCGTGGCCCTGCCCGCTGCTATGCCCCTCTCCCGAGGCCCCTCCTATGCTTCCTTCCCATTCCATCTCAGGCCCTGCTCCTGCCCTGTCCCACCTATAGGGCTCATGAAGCCCCGCCCATGCTGCACTCCGGGCCCCACTCCTGCACGGCACCCACCCCTGAGGCTCCCGCGCCGGGCTTTTACACCTCTGGGGGGGGGAGGGTAAAGAGGTGCAAACGGTGGGTGGGGGAGGGCAATGAAGCAGCACAAGCAATAGGCAGGGGAACCTTGGAGGAGAGGGTGGAGCGGGGTCTGGGGCAGAGCAGTGGTGGATCATGGGTGGGGCAGAAAGGCGGAGTGGGAGCTTCCAGTGAGGGCTCTTTGGGAAGGCTTAGCTTCCCCTAGCCTATTATACCTGCCGCCCATGCAGCTGTCACTGTCTCAGTTTGTCCCAACAGGAGTTTCTCTAAATCAGAGGTTCTCAGCCTGGGGGGTGGGCCCCTTTGGGGGTGTGGAATGTATTCTGACGTGTGAGAGAAGCTTTAGGGGAAAAGAACATACTGCACACTTTTTACTCACAGCAATGAATAACTAACAAAGCTCCAGACATATCAGGGCCTCAGAGGGGGCTGCACATTTGACCTGAGATGGCACTGTGCATTTTGGCAGATTTCTGTTAAGCTTGAATATCATTATACAAAGTTGTTGCCATCTGTACATTAATCCGTTTGCTATGAGGCAGTGTGCACGTTTATTGTAAGCATTGACCACAAACACGTTTTGCTTTTGCTCTTATTGCAATGAATTGTTGGCTCATTCGTGCAACATAAATAAAAAACAACTCAAGTGAAAATCAAAGAAGCCGAAATTGATTCAAGTGAAATGCCGCGGCATATATTGGTAGATGTACTTGTGTGGCTGGAGGGGCATAAACTACTACAGACACAGACAAGGGGGGCACGATCAAATCAGCTTGAGAACCACTGTTTAAAATAAAGATATACAGTACATTGCACTTTGGCACTGAAGGAGGTCAAGGCTATGCTATTCTCAACAGGACTGGCTGCAGAGAATGGTATAGGGGCACTATCTAAGGGGGGAGTTTACACTTCCACTTCTCCTGGCAGGATCCTCTGAAGAGAATGGTAGAAGAAGAGATGCCTGTAAAAAGCCAGAATAGACTAAAGGAGTGGAAAATTTTTTTTTCTGTAAAACAGAATAGAAGGGGGGAAACTAAATTAAATTTAGAAAAAAATCTGAAAGTCGATGAGGGAATTCACTCATATAAATAGAAAGAGGCAGATGTCAGTGAGTCACCACTCACTCAAAGAAATAATCCATTTGCCTTGCTTTGAGTCATTGGTACATCCTGCAGCAGCAGGAGTGACCTGTTGACACAAGCCCTTTTTAACAATTCATTACTCATTCAGGATGTCTTCCAGCAATTTAAAGGCTCAGCGAAGGGCTGAGAAACATGACATCATCCCGTCTGCACTATTCCCAACTTGGAATGCATGCTAGCTGGTGGGAGGATTAGCTTGTGTGTGCATGTGTCTTTGGGGGGGAGGGGTATATGCCGGGATGATAAGGAAGGCATTGAGCTCATGACCTGAGTATTGCCCTTCTTGCAACTTTTTGCAAAGGTTGCAACTTCTGATTGGGCCTGCAGGGCACTGGCTCTTTATCTCAAAGACTGAACCCAGTAGTGCTGTTTGTCAGTTACTAACAGAAGCTGCCTGGGCTGGAAAGATCTTGGGAAAAGTGTGAAGCTATTGTTAGCTCCAAGCTAAAACACACCCTCTCTCTTTTGTCTTCTACAGTAGTCCTCAAAAATACAGTTCCTTGTGGTATGCAAACAGGCATTCAGGAGTGTTCTGGGATCCAGATGTGGAGAGACCCTGGGATGACATAATGGGAGAGAAAGAAGCATTAGCACATGGAGAGGTGAGGTTCAACAAATTGCTTACCTCTCTGCCAGGCATGGAGTCCTGGCCCTGGGGTTTGGTTCTGAGCCATCAGCCTGTAGACTGAAATGTTGCATCTATACTGCTTCTTATGAAAGTTGGCCCCATTTGACTATTTCAGGCTTTACAGTAAGTTACCTACTGTTTGTGGAACAAAGAACATCATGTCCATATGTGAGAGAATGAGCAGGCACTTAAAGAATGCAGCTAGCCTGAGAAATAACTTGAAGAAGCAACTTGCTTACTGAAATCACAGGCTATTTTTATAGCTATATTTCTAGGTCAGTTTCCATTAACGTTGCTATTTATTAGTTTGGCTGGCTATCTTCAACCAGCTTGAGGTTCCTCTGCATGTCAACTTTCCTGTGTGCTTGTCCCTCCATAATGACCTGCCACCCACAACAGCCAATCCTAGGGCTTCCTCAGAGGATTTAACCCCAAAGTCATCGAGACAATGAACATTTTTCTCTTCTTAATACTGATCTCTCTTGACTGCCTCCAAGAAATGCTTACGTCTCACCTGTTGGGGCACGTTTTCAATAGCCTGTAAACCTGTCCACTTTATCCCCCATGGCCCTGCTGCAATGTGGTCAGAGAGTGAAGCAAATTCTGATTCCCTAATACAGAATCAGACAGAAGAACAAACCAGCCCAGTGTCCGTGGAACTGTGAATGTCACTTCAGTGAAACTCTTTACAAGACAGAGAGAGACAGATAGGAACACGTTCAAGTCTTGAATGTAAATCTCCATTGCCACAGCCAGCCACCTCCTTCATGTCTCCCCAAAAATTGAATACAACCAGTTTTGAAGAGATAAAATGAATTGGATGTCAAAGGGGATTGTAATGTGATAGAGAGTCTTCACTGCTAGATTGCTGGTGTTTGAGTCTAGATCTGATTCCAGGGTTGAAGGACACTGGGGCATGAGGACAGGGTGGAGGAAATTCTATTAGCAGAAATTATGCCATGTCTGCATTTTGGATAAAGAGAGTCCTTCAGCCTCCAGGTCTGCCATGCCAATCTGTTTCCACAAGCACTGGCTGGCCCATGCTCCACTCAGTCTAGATTGTGGAAGCAGCAGCCCCCTTCTGTCAATACCCACAGTGTTGCTTCCAAAACTGCTGGCTCAGGAACTGTAGTTCTGAATGGGGACTGCTTATGGCAAGGAATGTGAGGGAAAGAAGAAGAGTAAAAAAGAGGGAGAGAAAAAGAGAAGAGAAGGATGGTAAAATAAAAGAGGGAGCAATTCCATTTTTCTGTTGCAGCCCTTTCAGTGTATTAGAGTGCCTCCCGTTATTTAAAAGATGACAAATTGCTCCTCTTTTTTTGCTTCCCAGAGACCAAGATGCAGCCTCAGAGGTTTTGGTGTCTGCCTGTTTTTAAAGAAATCCATGAGACTGAGGTTCCATGGAGGGAAAGCCTAGGCAAAGAGGTGGCTTTGGCCTTTAGCTCTGAATGCAATGAGGTTAGTGGATTGTTCTTACTCCAGAAGAAGCTGGGTTGGAGTTTGATTCTAAAAATGGACAGTTTTTCTCACGGTCTGCATTCCGATGCAGCTTGAATCTGTGGTACTGCTGAACCTCCTTACCCTTGCAGCCTGAGCTGACCTCCAACCATGCTTCTGATGTTGATGAAAAGCCATCCTCTCTGGAACCTTATCACCCAGTATGACAGCAAGTGGCGCCACACACCCAACTGAGTCACATGGATACTCTGCCTAAGCCAGTCATGTACCCACCATAGAGCAAGGCATCAGCCAGTAACTCCCACAACCCCCAACCTCTTAACTACAGGAATACACCCTGAGATTATACCATTTTGCACTAAACAGAGATCTGTACGGTGCAAGATCATTAATTAGTCTGCTTCCCCTCGATGTAGGGAAGGCATACACCAGCTTTTGTTGACAGGGCTAAGATTCCCTAAACATATCACTCAAAAATACACTGGTTAAGATAAAACATTAAACAAATTTATTAACTATAGAAAAATAGATTTTAAGTGGTTATAAGTGGTTATAAAGAGACCAGAAATAGTTATAAAGAAATAAAAATAAGATTGCAGTCTAAATTCTACACACTAACAGGATGTGAATCTAGAAATGTCTCACCCTGAGAAATGGTACAAGCAGCCTATAGCTCTTCTGCTCACAGACAGAGACTGCTTTCCCTTCCTGGGACCACTCCTCCCCCCCAGTCCAAAGTTCTTTGTCTTTCCAATGTTTCTTCCAGGAGAGAGAGAAGCCAAGTGATGATGTCACTCCCCTTCTTTTATAATCTGTTTCAGCTTGCTGGAGAAGTCCATGCATGGGACATGGGGGCTGCTACATGAATCCACTGCCTATGTGTTTCTCTCTGTGAAGTCCCCATTGCAGGATTCTCTCCTTCATTAACACGTCTGACCACATCATTGTCATACCTGAAAAGCTGGTTTGCGGGTGTTTCCCAACTCACAACATGTTCTAGTAGAACATCCAATAATATTTTACAACTTCATGTACAACGATAACACATACCATCCAAGAAGATATTAATGTTCAGCAGATCAACGCTTTTAAAACGATATCACACAAGGCATACTTTGCACACAATATATAATTATATGACAGTAGTGAATACGGGGTTTCTGAGGTATTGTTTTCAGACACGGAGTGTCACAGCTTTGTGGCGAAGACTTGTACTGGAGACGTTTGAAAGATTTTAGACTAAATCCAAAGAAAACTCGGTGATTGCCCCTGCCTGCCACTTGTCACACCCTGATTTTCAACCAGTCCAGGCTCTTATTCTGTCCAAGCAAGCTATGGTGCCTTTTCCCCAAAATGCTTTCAAGCAGGGAAAAGGAATTAGCATACAAAGTTGTTGCTTAAATGTTCCACTCTGCATCCTGACAAACATCATTCCAGGCTTGTGAGTGCTTTAAAACTCTAGTCAACAGTCCAGGGGAAGATGCTGGAAGGCCATAAATACTGGCTGACAAGAGAACAGAATGGAATCCAAGTCATACACCAAAGAATGTGCTGTGTGATAATTCCCTACAACTTTGTTCTGGAGGGTGACAGGCTTTGTTTTGATTACTCCTTCCATTCAGGCCACTGGGTGCAGATGAAAACAGGGTGGGTTGGAGATCACACGCTTTCCCATTCTTTCCTTGTAACAGAAGCAAAGTATGTCTCCAAGATCACTGGGGAATGGGGAACATGTTTGCCTAATCAATTAGCTCAGAAGGAGTTCTGTATACATGATAAAACTGAGAAGTCACTGTGCTTATATTATAGTAGCACCCAGATGGCTCAGCTGAGATCAGGACAAAAGCTGAGGAAATAATTGCATTTTTTCTTCTGTTTGGTGCCCTGGAAATTCACTTTTTCAGTGAGTTTACTATTCACCAAAAACATTTCACCTCTAATAGAGGACCACGTTGTTCTAGGTGCTGTACAAACACAAAGTAAATGACAACCCCTGCCCTGAAGAGCTTCAGTCTAAATAAACAAGACAGAGAAAGGGAGGTGGAAAATGAAAAAGAGGCACAGAGAGATAAGGTGACTTTCCCAAGGTCACACAGGATGTTGGTTTCTTGTGTCATAGCCAGGCATCTTAATGGTAATGCCATCATCTTTCCTCCACTCTCACAAACCCTGATTTCATAAAAAATTAAAGATAAAGATGTAGACCTATTTATTTCAGACAACCTGATACGGAGTTGCATGAAGTGGATATATGACAAAATTTTCAAAAGTAGCCACTGGCATAATACTAATAACAATAATAATAAATTAATAGAATGGCTTTGGTCTTACATAAGCTATTTGTTCACATTTATCTATGTTAATAAGGAAGACTAATATCATTATCCCGATTGTATAGGTAGGGGAAAAACCTGAGGCACACAACAGTGAAGAACAATGTCATATAATAAGCCTGGGTCTACACCACAGAGTTAGGTTGATGTAAGCTGCCTAAGATGTAGTATCTACATTACAACGTTGCTCCCAGTGATGTAAGTCGTCCACTATCCCAAACTAATAACTCCACAACTCCATTTCCTCAGGAGATATAGAGCTTAGGTTGATGTTGTTAGGGTGGTACCGTGTCTGCATAGACACTACATTAATTACATTGTCTGTTAATTACATCAGCCCTGGGGTGGGGGCTCCAGCTGTGAGCAGAGAGGGTGTGAGACTCCAGCTGTCAGTGCCCCACAATACCCTACATAGTTAAGTTGGTGGAAGTGCTCCTGGTGAGGATGCGCACCACAAAGAGAGGGGGCGTAGTGTGGACATTACTGCAGTGGCTGTGCATCGACCTAACTTAGGTCAACTTAATTGTAGACAAGGCCTTAGTCAGTGGTCAAACCAGGCATCATAGACTCCTAGTCTAGTAACCTTTCTAACAGACCACATTATTTTACAAGCTGAATCAGCAGCAACAAATTTCACCCCTCCAGGGCTCATCAGCCGACCTGGGCTTTACTGACACTGGGTGTCTGATCAAAATAAAAGCATAAGATATATTATAGCTAGAAAGTGGGGGAAAGTCTTTCAAAGTTGTTTGCATGCAAATGTAGTTGGAATTCCTGTGTAGCAAAGCAGCTGTCTAAACATTATGCTTGCAAATTGGAAAATGGTATGAGCTTGTTAAAGCTGTTCTCGAGAGACTGAAGTTCTCCATTACAACATTGCCTCCCACAAATAAATATTGCCCGTGGGAGGATTGGATTGCTGAGGGACTCATAATGGGACACAGAGTCCTTCACCTCTAGGTAACGGCAAAATCTTGCCCACATTGGTGTTGAATGAAAATCCTAATTATTTGATGATGATTGTTCAATTGCTTCTGAAATGAAATGAGTAGATGGCCTAAGTTTGGACCTTAGTGGAGAAGTCTCCATATCCTGATGGGCACCCTTCTTTCAGTCTCAGCAGAGAGGACTTAATGTCCACATTTTCAAAAGAATGCTGAAAAATTGGAGCGGGTCCAGAAAAGAGCCATAAAAATCATTTGAAGGTTAGAGAAAATACTGTAAAGTGGGGCTTTTTAATTTAATGGAGAAAGGCATAAGAAAAAGCAATGGCTGAAAGCTGAAGCTAGACAAATTCAAATTAGAAATAAGCCACACATAATTAAAGGTGAGGGTGATTAACCACTGGAACAAACTACCAAGGGAACTGGTGGACTCTCTATCTTCTGATGTTTTCAAATCAGAAGTGGATGCCTTTCTAGAAGGGGTGTTTCTTAAAAGCAAGCTATTGGATTTAATGCAGAGGTAATTAGGAGAAATCTACGGGTCAGTTCTATACAGGAGGTCAGACTAGATGCGCAAGGGTCCCTTCTGGCCTTAAAAACTATGAAACTATATAAAACTCAGCGTAGCATGAGGAGTAGCCTCTGCTGTATTACTGTGTAGCCTGCTCATTCCCTAGAAGCAACAATGAATGAGTTGAGTGATCTGGGGAATGCAGGGGGAGCAGCTCAAACATCCAGAGGAGCAGATTTGGGCAGGAAATCAGCCTTGCAGGGAAGGGATGGGCCTGGCAGTGACATCATAGGGGCCTTTGCAGATCCTCAGCCCATTGGGTAAAGGTGCTGTGGTGGCAGTGACCTCATGTAGACCCTGACCGAACACATGCAGGACAGGTGTGCAGGGCAGGGGCAGCCTCTGAGAGCTCTGTGGCCTTGTCCTAGCAAGTCTCTTGGAGGATTTAGAGAGAATCCAGGTTCACACACCTGTGTGTGACAAAGGAGCATCTTCAGAGTTTTCTTCTTCCCTGCTACTGATTTTGATAGAAAACAAGCCTCTCCTACTTTGAAGGTAAGAGCTTCATTGAGAATTTGGAACCTGATCACTCTGATCCATCTGTTGCCAGCCACGGCAAGGAAAACATTAGGTTAAGATGGAAGAAACATGTCCTACTTAAGACTTTGCCCCTTAGAGGGGGCATGTAGCAGGGCATCAGCGAGCCTGCCCTGGTTCTGCCTCTTTCTCTCACAAAGCCAGTCAGAGACCCTCGATTCTGTAACCCCTGGTGAAAGTTTATTTATACGTGGTGCTCCCACCGCCTTTTCTCATACACAGCTTGTCCTCTTAGCAGCCAGACCCAAGAGGGCCAAACCGCCACCACTCTGCTTCCACTCCCCAGCTCCCTCCTCTCTGCTTCCTTCCTTTCAGCCCTTTATACAGCCCCAGGCTAATCATGCTATCAGTTGCCTCTAATTGTCTAATTAGGTGCTGGTTTTCTCCAGCCAGCTCCCATTTACCTCCCTAAATGGGAGCTGGTGTGACGGGGGGTGGGGACTCAGTAGTCCTTGCTCAGCCCCCTGTCACAGGGTGTTTGAAGTATGTCCTTTTCTGCTTCCCTTCCCTTTGCTCCCTCCCTCCATTGCTCCTTTTTTCTTTCTTCTTTTTTCCCGTCTCCCTGTTTCCCTCCCTCCCTGTGGTGGGCAGAGCTGCTCTTCAGCTTTCATTGCAGGAGGCCCTCACACTGAGGTGGCTCTGGACCAGTGCCCTGACTGTGATCCCCTCTGATGCAGAAAGCTGTCCTTTGGGCCTCTGGTCAGAACACTTGGCCTTCAGCCCCGAATCTCAATGCTGATTGGCTGACCATAGGGTTATTTTATTTACTTATTTATTTATTAATTAACAGGGAAGAGACTCAGGTCCTTGTTGTCTTCTTTTAACACCAAGGAAATCATTTGAACGAATCATTTATCTGATTAATTTTGCCACTGGAGTCTCATCTCCTGTGCCCTACATGCTTTCTCCCGTGGTCACAGAGAAAGGCAACACTTGCATCCCATTACAGCCTCATCCTACTCCTCATTCCCAGGGACAGGAATGGCTGCTGGTCCCTTCTCCCTTGGTTAGCTGAAGCTGTTGAGGGATGGGTGGGATGTGCAGAGCTGGGAGCAAGCCAAGGGGTTAATAAAATGGCCAGAAGGGTCCCTTCTCTCCAGGGGAAATGATGTTATCCTAAACATGCGAGATCACTCCCTCCCTCCCTTCCACATTCGGTGCTTTGGTGCCTAGACCGTGTCCAGCTACTAGCCACAACAGTTTGGCTGCCCCAGACCCTGCTGCATACCAGGCTCTCTGCAGAGAAATGTTAAGCCAAGGATTGAAGAGCAATCTGTATTTCCACCATAGACGCTAGTTGATAGGGATCTGAATGGGAGAGGCTGGTATATGTGCTCTCACTAGGGCTCCACCATAGAATCCTCCAGCCCATCCTGTGGCAGGTATGGCTCCAGGTTCCTTGACCTGAACCCACACCTCTCCCTCCGTTTTCAGTCCCTGAACAAGGCTTTGGTGGAAAATCTAGATGTAAGGCTGAGGACCCGCAACGTAGGCCAGCTCTAACATCTGGGAGATGAGTGTCACAACAAGGTGCTGGGGGGAGTTTTACTTTACCCCCATTGGAGGGCAACAACGTAGAGACAGGAATATTAACATTTCCATTGTGTCCTCCTCGCTGGGATCCAACTTGGCCACGGTGGTCATTGAGATGCAATGTTGGGGCTCTTTCTTCTTTGAGGGACAGAGATAAGGGCTTCATGACTTCGTGCCAGGGCTCTGCATAGCACTGTGGCAAGTTGCAACACTGGATTGCTGCCAGTCAATGTGAAATCATTTTGTAATTGGAAAATCCATGGTGGGGGGCCGTTGTCATGAAAGCGTGCAGGGCTGTGATATAGTGTCCACCCCACACAGGACTGGAAGGGGTTAAGATGGCCAGGTAGGTGTATTAACTCTAAAGGCTGCACCTGGAAGGAGAGCCAGGGAGCAGAGAATTGATTGCAAGCAGGTTCAGCTGAGCAGGAGCAGGCGGGGCCTATAAAGCCAGGAAGCTGGCAACAGACAGGGGCTGCTGCTGGGAAAGGGCAGTCGCTCCCTGAGGAGAGGGAGGAGGGTTTGGAGTTGGTAGTCCTAGAGCAAAGAGGGGAACCAGGAGTTGTAGGAAGCAGTCCAGGAAAGGAGCAGAAAGGGCTGGAAGAAGAAAGCCTAGAACTGTTGGGTTGAGGGTCTAGACTAGAACCTGGAATAGGGGGCAGGCCCAGGTTCCCCTACTAGCCACCGAGGGGTGGCATAGACTGGCAGGGCAATGAATGGAAAGACTGTCTGGATCACTGGGGGTCGGTCCTGGGGCCGGTTTTGTTCAATATCTTCATTAATGATCTGGAGGATGGGGTAGATTGCACTCTCAGCAAGTTTGCAGATGACACTAAGCTGGGGGGAGTGGTAGATACCCTGGAAGGTAGGGATAGGATACAGAAGGACATAAACAAAATGTAGGATTGGGCCAAAATAAATCTAATGAGGTTCAACAAAATAAAGTGCAGAGTCCTGCACTTAGGAAGGAAGAATCCCATGCACAGCTATAGAGTGGGGACCGACAATGCACCTGTTAATGTTGTGGTATATTGCTGTATATTTATAATTATTGAACAGTTGTTGTCACTGACCCTATGCGTTGCCACATCAGACAATAATAAGTAAGTAGTCGCTTTCACCCCTGCTAGGCATTCTGCAGTGTGTGCTGGGAACTAATAAAGACGAATAATTTTCCAAACCAGAGAATTTTACTGAGTGATGAAAAAACTTCAGAAAATTCTGTGTACGCTAAAAGCAAATACACTGAAAACATAATACATTTAAGGAACAGAGCTCAGAAAGGGGAGAGCACATTCATGTCCATTTTAGCTACACATACATCAACCAT
The DNA here is from genome assembly GCF_026122565.2 of Emydura macquarii macquarii. NCBI lineage: Eukaryota > Metazoa > Chordata > Testudines > Chelidae > Emydura > Emydura macquarii. The sequence goes on from NW_027130828.1 coordinate 15,643,907, forward strand.
GGCTCTCACAGGTCAGTGTATGTGAAGCTGCAGTGAACTTTATATCCCCTGCTGGGGAGGGGTAGGGCTAGGGATGGAGTCCCTGATGCCATGTGGAATGTGAGGGAGGTGGGGGGAGGTGCTATACTGGAGTTCTCCATGGACTTCAAAGGGAGGCAAGCCCGTGACTGTTGAACCTGTAGGTACCCAAGAATGCAGCATCTGTGTCTGCTGCTGGAGAAGCCCCACTGTGTCCTAGAACACCTCCCTCTCCTTTTCCTCCTGGGACTCATGGACCTTTCTCCTGTCCGCTCTTTCAAGGGCCTCTGATGCAGCACTGGCTTGCAGGATCTCACTGAACATGTCACAATGTCATGGCCAAGTCCTCTTCTTTCTCCTCCTTAACTTGGTCAGGCATTGCACAGATGTAGAGAGGGGAACTCCTCAAGGCCTCAATGGCAGCAGGGTTTTAAAGGGTGGGGGAGCTTCTGATCTCTGTGACCCCTGGGCGGTGGAGTTCACAATTGTGACAAGAGCAGTCAGTGTCGGGCATTGTGGGACAGCTCCTGGAGGCCTGTTAGGGTCGACCTAGCTAATGCAGTGTTTACATTCTTGCTGTGTTGACTTCAGTTGACCATAGCTCAAGGCTGCTCGGGGATGTGTTGTTGCCATGTCAGCGTAACAGGGCACACCTATCCGTGGGAGACAAATTTAATCGTAGACACATGCACAACTAGGCTGACACAAGGCGGCTTATGTCAACCTAACTTTTTGTAGTGTAGACCAGTGCATTGCACAAGCTCACGGTGTGGAGCTGCCTCTCTCTGCAGTGGCTGCATGCTGGGTACAAGACAAAAGCCTGTTACTTATTTCCACCTCACAGTTCCTCTTTCAGCCCCAGGGGGAGAGGTTGGTAGTGAGGATTCTGGGTTGGATTCTCACTAATGGCCATGGTTTCTGTATATTACAGGGATTCACTGATACATGGCATGAAGAGAATCTCTGGGATAAAAAATTTTGGGTGAACAACCATTTGTGTTAAACTTTGAGACTTTCCCCAGATGCACGAACATGTTCACAAATGCCTGGTGGATGTTGGAACACTGGTGAATAATGAATCACTCATTGCCATGAACCACAACAATATGATTTATTCTTCATAACATCCCTAAGTCATTGCTTAAAATGTTTTATTATTTAACGAGCTGCAATTAGCAGAAAACTTCTCTGTAGATTTCCAAAGAAACATGATTCTAAACACTTTGACACCAAACTCAATCTATCTGCACTATCACTATCTATCACTGACAACCTTCCATAATGTCAACGTAAGCAAATGTTTTGAGAATTTCTTCAGAGAATCATTCCTCAATTCATACTTTCCATTGGAACCGTTGTGCAGTTTCCTGACATCTAGGAAAATCATCTCTCTCACTCTCATAGATGAGAAATGTTGTTAAAATTCTTAATGCATTTCAGAACCAGTTTGCCAACCAAATTACTCACTAATTACTTTTTAATCCATTTCTTTGTACACAAAAATAAATATAATATATTTTTTTAAAATAGACATAATTGTGAACACACACTCTTGTTGCTATGCTGGAAGAATTGTTTTCTCCTGCTCGTATTGACATTCAAATAGACGTTTCTTCTCCGGTTAACACTTAGTGTTGGTGGGCACCAATACAAGTCTAGGGCCAGATGTAAGAAGCTAGTTGCATCAATGTGTGAAATAGGCTGGAGATATAACTGCAGCTTTGCACAACTATGATGCTGATATCAATAGATCTTTTAGTTGATAGAGATTGTAGACAATAGTAGAAAGCCCTCAGGCAGATGGTGAAAGGAAAGAACTGCAGTGGGTGGGATGCTAATCCAACAAATTCTTCTCCCCATCTGCTCATTTTCATCTCTGCTATTTTCTTCAGCAGAGGCATCGTCCTGAAGGGGCTAGTTTTCATCCAGAGCTTCCTTCTTCCTTTCCTGCCATTATCAATCATCCTGAAATGACCTTGAAAAATAGCCTCTGTAGCTTCACTGCAGTATTCAAAGATAGGGAGAGGTGGTAGAAGAGACTTCACATTGCTTGCTAATTCCACCAGGCTTCCATCTTATTAGTTTCTGTTGCTCAAAAGCTGCACCTTTTAGTCTCAAATGGCACCGGAGTTGACGAATAAGGAGTTTCACCTGGATCCAATGCTGATTTGGAAGCACTTTAAAAAAGTCTGTCTGCATTAGCTGCCTTATTTCTCCCTTTGGCCGTGTTGGCAGAATTCCCGCAAACCTTACACACATCTTAAATAGCTCCAAATCCTGAACATCAAAGAAAACAACCCATAGCAGCTACATAGACACACACACAAAACAATAGCTTTCAACTCCCCAGAATGAGACGGCACAAGCCAGCTAGTGAGAAATGAAGAGCAGACAGGGGGATTTGAAGAGACAGCATGATGCACTAAGTCAGGAGTTCCCAACCTTTTTGGCTTGAGGGCCATAAATATCATTTTTACAACGTTGATGGGCCACCAGTCAATCAACTCATAAAAAATGTATTGAGGCACACACCACTAAGGACTACAAATCACTACATATTTACAAGAAACATTTTGAGGCTACTGTGCTCATTTTTACATACACTATTTTACACCTACAATTACTCACAGTGTGTCACACACTCACAGACAAAGCACTCGTGTAGATGAGTGACTGTCACTACACACTGAAGCACATGGCCTGGCAGCTAAGCCACGGTGGGTATCTTGCTAAGTGCAGGCCAAACCGGAAGGCACTGATTTTTAGAGTCCCGCCCCTCCTCAAGCGTGGTGGGTCCTGGCTGCTCCACCAGCAGCCCATTCCGCACCCACATTGAAGCCAGATGGAAACTGCCTCCTCGCTGATCTCCTGTCCCCCTGGCTGCAGCAGGGAAATCTCACGTATCCTGTTGCCCCATCAGTGTTCCCCTCCCTCTGGCTCCTACAGGGACCCAGTGCTCATGGACCCAGGCATAGAGCTTGGCCATGCTCCCTGCTACAGCCACAGGGAGGGAAGCACTGATCTCCTGTCCCCTTTGCTGCAGCAAAGAGCCTTCAATGGTGGTGTAGCTCTGCAGCAACGTGCGTCACTTGGGTCCTTAGGCAGCATCTCCCTTCTTCAGCTAGCAGGAGGGGAGCGGTGGGCCACTTTGAAAGCCCTCACTGGCCACTTTTGGCCCAGGGGCCACGATTTGGGAACCACAGTGCTAAGGTATGTAAGGTGATGGAGACAAAGTCAGGAAGTGGGCTTCTGAGCCAACAAAGTGGTACAGGTCCATCAGTTTAGAACATCTTTAAGAGTCTCTGACACTGGGCCAGAAAAAACTAAGTGACTTTGCAAGTTGCGTGGCCCAAATCTGACCTTTAAAGATATATTAAAGGATTATACAAATGATAGTGGGAGTCATTTCTTACAAGTAGACTAGAGCTTTGATATCAAGTGTGTCGTTGGTAGTTATTTGATGTTTACCTATTTCCTGTCTATAAATGTTCTATTAATTAAGAGTTCCAAAGGAACATATTAACATTTAGATGGAACTTGAATGTAACAATGCTATTGTGTTTTTTTCTTTTTGAAGTTTAAGTAGTAAATACCTGGAAATGGTTGTAGATTGCCAATTACTTTGTTCTAATGTAACTCGTTACCAGTGTAACATAGGAGATGATACTTCAGAGTCAAAAGTAATCACCTATTAATTGTTCAAGGAAGTACCTGCTGTCAAGAAGATATCGGTCAGCCTGCAAGGATCTATAAAAGACTAGTGGACTGATCCTTTTTATCTCAAATCTGTCAAGCTTTCCAAGGAAAGTTTGAATCGCAAGACTGGGATCCCAGCACCAGCCTGGAATTGCCGTGCTAATTTCTCATGGGAGAATTTGAACATAGTCTGTACATGAATTATTTAGTCTTCATTTCTCTGGACTGTATTTCTAACAAAGCAGCCCTAAACAAGAACTGATGACCTTTAAGCCGTTTGGGTAATTTCAGACACTTTGCAATTTAAGAACTTTGCGACTCAGTTATCATCCCTACTTTGAAACTAACTGACCTGAGAACTTTATTCTCCTCTGTGAGCTTTCAACCATTACCCTTTCCTTTTTTAAATAAATATTAGGTTAGTTAATAAGCATTAGCTTTAAGCATGTATTTGGGTAAGATCTGAACTATGCCTTGACCTGTTTGGTAATGTGTCTGATCCTTTGGGATTGGTAGAACTTTTTTGCATATGATGGATGAAGATTTTCAGTAATCCCCATCATATTTGACTTGGCTGTCTGGGTGCTAGCCAAAGGGATGGATAATTTTAAGAAAACTGTGTTTTTGTCTACTAAATGACCAGTGAGGTCATCAGAAGCTGTTTGTTGCTGGCTCGGTATATCTTGTGGGGAAAAAAACCACCAGCATTTAGGGCTTTTCCTGCACCACTCTTTTCAGTTTGCCCTGTTAAACTATCTCAGCATGGCTCCCCTGGAGGACAATGTCACATAGTCACACCTTGATCTGACAATCTCGTACCCTTTTTCCTCTTCTTAGGCAGTTTTATTTCAGTCTTGTCAGGAAATTAATATAGACATTCTCTATTGGCAGCATAAGTCCATTCACTGCAATGGACTTATGCCAGCAGTGAATTTGGACCGTACTTCTTCTCTGGGATAAATATTTGTAAATGGGGGTAGGTAGGGAGGAAGGAAGGAATCTCTCTGAAATACTTCAGAAACATGGTACATCTAGGAAGAATATTTTAAAGTCGGCAAATAATATTCAGTAGGTCATTCTATTTGTGTCAGATCCTGAGTGGAATTGATTCAGTACGACAAGCAAGAATATCCTTGATTAATTTTCCCTGGCCTTCAGTCTTTTCTAGAATAGGTCAGTGTTTCATCCAAGAAGGATAAAACCTTTACCTACACACCAATACCACTCTACTAAGAACTACATTCTATTGTTAAGGAGATACTCATGGCATATCTGATAGAATTGGTTTACCAAGACTAAGGCCTATATATACTGCTTCCAACATGTGCGATGACTGCCCTCTTGGCCAACACACTGGGGACTGACCCAGGAACCTCCATACCTTAATTCATGATCTGCTAGAGCTTGAGCTAAAGAGCCAAGGTACTGTACCAACTCACATTCTCTATGCATTGGCATAGAGGGGAACCTGTAACTCACTCTCCAGTGGGTAGCACTTAGAGCTACCATTAATATTACTGGGAATTCTACTGCTGATGAAGAGCAGTATATGGCCCTAATGTTCCACTAGCCCTTAATTTATTTCTGAGGCTTTCTTATTGCCTGCTACATCTAAGGACTTGAAAAGAATTCAAAAGAAAAATGTCATCATCACAGGTGTGGAAACATTGGCAATGGACATTAACCACAAGTATGGTTTCAAGTTTCCAAGCCACAACCTCACAGTCCTATCTTGGATTTTCCTTTTGGGATATTCTGCAGTACTTTACGTTTCTTGAGAAAAATGTACAGCACCATCTCTTCAGTATTCACAAGTGGTTTTGTGGCCATTGATTGCTGAGTGAATTAACATAAGTTAATAACATAACATTAGAGGATTATAACAGAGGATTGGGCCAAAAGAAATCTGATGGGGTTCAACAAGGACAAGTGCAGAGTCCTGCACTTAGGATAGAAGAATCCCATGCACAGCTACAGACTGGGGACCGACGGGCTAGGCAGCAGTTCTGCAGAAAAGGACCTGGGGGTTACAATGGATAAGAATCTGGATAGGAGTCAGCAGTGTGCCCTGGTTGCCAAGAAGGCTAATAGCATGTTAGGCTGCATTAGTAGGAGCACTGCCAGCAGATCGAGGGAAGTGATTATTGCCCTCTATTCAGCATTGGTGAGGCCGCATTTGGAGTATTGTGTCCAGTTTTGAGCCACCCACTACAAAAAAAGATGTGGACAAGTTGGGGAGAGTCCAGAGGAGGGCAACAAAAATGATCAAGGGGCTGGATCACAAGACTTATGAGGAGAGGCTGAGGGAACTAGGCTTGTTTAGTCTGAAAAAGAGAAGAATGAGGGGGGATTTGATAGCAGCCCTTAACTACCTGAAAGAGGTTCCAGGGAGGATGGAGCTAGGCTGTTCTCAATGGTAGTAGATGACAGAACAAGGAGCAGTGGTCTCAAGTTGCAGTTGGGGAGGTCTAGGTTGGATATTAGGAAAAACTTTTTCCATAAGAGGGTGGTGAAGCACTGGAATGGGTTATCTAGGGAGGTTGTGGAATCTCCATCTTTAGAGGTTTTTAAGCTGAGGCTTGACAAAGCCCTGGCTGGGATGATTTAGGTGAGGTTAGTCCTTCTTTGAGTAGGGAGTTGGACTAGACTCCTTCTGAGTCCCTTCCAACTCTAATATTCTATGATTCTATCTCAGGGCCAGGGAGACAATTGGTAGGGGATAAGGAAGATGAGGACCCATTCAGCAGGATGCTCTGACACCAGAAGGTGCTATGGCACTGAGTGGGACTGCTTAGGAGGGATCAATGTTGTGAGTAGAGCTGGTCAAAATTTTCAGTTTGAAACTTTTTGTAACTAAAAATTGGGTTTTCAATTAAACCAAAATTTTCACAGAAAGTGTCTGCTTTCCTCAAACTTTTTGTTTACTGGAAATTGGAAAACCCAAAACCTTTTGGCTAAAACCTGAAAATTTTTTGGAAGCTTTAGTATCCAATTTTCAGTCTTCAGTTTTCAAATAAAAATTCAATTGCTGAAAATATGTTGGCTCTTCAATGAAAAATCTAAATTTTCCACTGAAACTTTAAACAAAGATGAGCCACTTTTCATGTTTGTCAAGTCTTTTGGTGATTGGAAAAAACTCATTTTCTGACCAGTTCTAACTGCTTTATTCTTCCTATAGTTGGAAGATGTTTATAAGAGGAAAGTTTTGTAGCATCTCCAAAGGGTGTCAGTATCTGGATTTGCCTAATCAACTCTGGAAGTTTTGTTCCAATGCTGGATCGCCTCCACAGAGAATGCTTTCTCCTCAGCTCTCACATGCTTTGTCTTGGGTTTTGTGACTTATGAAATTATCTGTAGTTCCAACACCAAAAATACTTTAGACTTACTGGCACAATAGACCTCTTTTTTTTCGTACTTTTTTTTCAAAATCATTTCCTAACTTTTGGCTTTGAAACCCCAGCTCTGACAAAGAAACACTTGTTTGCATGGCCCATTTAGCTTCCCTCATTTCAATCATTTCTTCACCTTATAGACTTAATTCCTTGTCATTTGGTCATATTATTATTAATTATTATCATTATTATTTATATACCATGCTAGTGCCTGACAGCCTCAGTCAGTATGAGGGCTGCCTTCTGCTAGGCAGGGGTCAAAGGGAGGATAAGAGAGTCCCCTAAGGCAAAGTTTACAATGTAAACATAATGCTTATACATTAACCAGGCTTACTGTGCTGCACGCGTCTTCTGTTTCTCTCTTGTCTGGAATACAAATGAGGAATGTTCCACTTGAAGCACCGCTAATCCCCCAGATTTTAGGCCTTGTAGATGAACATTGGAATATCCCCAAGGGATTTTCCATACCATTCCAATACCCAGATGAAAATGATTGTTGGGGAGTATAGGCAATGCAAACCACTCTAGAGATTAGGTGTCTTCCAGAAAATAATTCTCTGGGCTTTGCATCTCTTGGATAAAAGATTTGGGGTGGGGGCAATGAAGCACTATAATCCCATTACAGGATTACTTGTTCTGGCAGATGAGTTCCTGTGCAGACACAGGCAGATGGGTTATGTGGATATGCTATATGTATACAATAAAATATAAAGGGTAATGCATCCACACTTAAGTCGGCATATCTATCTAATAAAAAGCCTTATTCTCTTCTAAATTACAGAAGTGTACAATCAGGAGTAACTCCATTGAAGACAACAGTTACACCATGGTAAAGCTAGTGGAAGTGGAAGGAGAATCAGGCCCTAAAAAAGATTAGTAAGGCTCTGATCCTTTATTGCTCTGCACCTTCTGGAGTTCTTTCCAAAGAGACTGCAAAGGGTGTATGAAGAGCTACCAAATCAGAATGTTCATGAAGCATTCATGTTGCATTGGTGTAAATGACTACATGAGGTGCGGGTCTGTGGAATCGGGCCTTGAGGCCTTTAGGGAGAAGAGAAGAATGCCTTCCCTCATCCTTGCAAGAAGAATCTTCCTATTGATGTGAGATTGGAGCGCCAGGCAGTGGATGGAAATGTTAAGGACATATGGAGGCTTTCACTTCTGTTCTCATTGAATTTGCCCTGGGTGGATAGCCATTAAAAGCTGTAATCAGCTGGTGGCTGGTTAGCAGACTGTTTGAAATGAGCTGCTGGTCTGTGAGGGGGTGTAGCTGGCTGTTGTGGCTCCCCACAGATGGCCCGACAGTCCTACTACAACCCTCCCTCCAGGAAGCAGTGAAGTGACAGGAAAGGAGCAGCAAAGACGGGTCCTCCAGGCCGGCCTCATGGAAGCAGCCAATCACAGCCCAGCAGGCTTATATAAAAGGAGCTGCAGGGCGTTAGCAGGTCAGTTCAGGGCAGGGGCTGAGTGCTTCTTTCTGGCCCAAGGTGCTTGTGGGCTAAGCAGAGTTTTTCTGGCTCCATTTGCTTAAAGTGGGCTTGCAGGGAGAGAGAGAGAGAGAGAGAGAGAGAGAGAGAGGCCCTAAGAACCTTAACCCTGAGCAAAGGGTGATGCTAAAAGGGGCCAAGTGGGAAGCAGCAGCAATGAACTAAAACTGAGCAGCGTGTGGCAGCTGTGTGTAGGGTCTCTGGTTTAGAGCCTGGAGTCATGGGGCAGGCCCATGGCTACAGTGGGATAAGCCCTGTCCCATTCTTGGGGTTTATTTGAGAGCCCAAGCAAAGGATTAAACTTAAAGGGCCCAGAGTCAGGTTGAAGAATCTAGTGAAGGCAATGGGACTGTTCATTTATTGGACTCTACACCGCCCCGGCAGGGGTTCTTTTGGACTTTGGTGTGGCCCTCTGGCCAAGCCATAGAAGACCCACCAAGGTCATCTGGTCACCAGTGGCAAGAAAAGGGCTCCAGTGCCCCACCAGCTGCTAGAAGGCACTTGATAGGTGAGTGCCCCATCACATGGTCTCACTCGGGTTTTTTAAATTAGAAACATATCCACATTAGGGATGTACAAAACATTCGTAATGAAATAGAAAATTGCTCATAATTCAGGCTTTGCCACATTTTTGTTGTGAATTTGTGCCATTTTGGCAAAAAAACAATTTACTGTTAGTACAGAATATCTTTACCAGAAATCAGCTCCTTTAACAAAAAGAAAGAAGTGGTGGGAGGAACAAACAACTTATGACCATCACACAGTTCTGCCACACATCACAAAACCACTATAATTTCAATTAACTGACCTCTTTTACTGGCAATTTCTGTTAAGAGGTCAGAACAATTTCCCCTCCTCAGAGCATCTATGCAGATATGTTGAACATCAGGACATCTAGTACCAGGTACCACGTGCTGCATTGTGGCAAAGAATGACACCTACCTACTGTATCTCTGCTTCTGTGCAAATGTTCCTTAACTCTGTTTTTAGTTTTGGTTGAAGCTGTCACAGTTCCTGAGGTAATTTCTTTTATGAACTCTTCCTGGCCTCCTTGCAGGAAGCCCACTTAGCTTCTCTAGCTATCACCTTTCTCAGGGTAGCCTGTTGCGATCCACTCTCTCAGGACTTGAGACTTAGGCTGCAGACCCCTGTAATTCAGTGTGATCGCCTCAGCTGGTCTGACTTTAGTTCAACATCTGCCATCTTGTTCTCTCAGGGCAATGACAGGGCTTACCACTGACCAGCCAGCCTTCATAAATAGGCTTGGAAGAATTCAATTTTTTTATTACTTTGTCATGGCTCAGCATTAACCTGATCTCACAAGTGGAGTGTCTTCGTGTCAGCTGATGGCTGCTCCTTGATCCCTGTCAAACCTTATACATCATTCAAAAGCCATTATTTGTGAAGTGTTGCTTCCAAAGGAAGCTGACAAGTTATCCCTCTCCCAAGTTGCCCTTTCAGCTACTGTCTGGGCCGACTTTTTAGAGCTGAGTGATTTGGAAGCCTCTACTCTTAAAATGATGTGTTCCAAATGGTTCTCCAAGAACAAACTGTTTACTTCAGTTCATACAGCAATGTTAGAGAATGCCTCCTCCCCACAACCTCCTTGTCTGGTGGAATTTGTGCTGCTCAGCTGTTATTTAAATTGAAGCAGATTTTTTCCCATCTCTTTTTCCCCTCTTGTACATACTGAGAGGGGAACATTTGCAGCCATCTCAAAGACAGGGAGAGGCACATTCTGATCAGTCTCCCTTCAGGAAACTAGTGTGAAGGCTTGTTGGTCTCAAACCCAGGCCCACAGCTCCCCAAGAGGTGTCTGGACTGTGACCAGGTGAACACCAACTGATTGATCTCTGGAACCAGCAGGGAAAGGGGCTAGCAGAACTATGGCTCACCAGAGGCTGCACCTGTGAAGCTCCCAATCAAAGCATGTCTCCAGCCCCACTGACTGGCCCAGATACACTACTTAAGCCAGAAGTCGTCACAGGAAGCTGTCTAAGTGACTCAGTTTACTTCTGACCTACTGTTGTACTGGACCCTGAACTCTGGCTTGACCTGCATTGTTCCCTGACTGCGTCTCTACCCTTGTCACGGCTGTCTGACTCCAGTCCTAACCCTCGATATGACTACTGACAGTGATTCTGGCTCAACCTTTGGTAGGACTCCTGACCTCGAACCATGCAGCGATCATGATTCTGACTCTGGGTCTAGCCTCTATCTTGATTGCCCATGCCTTGGTCCCTACAATTAGCTGAGACAATGGAGCTGATTTACTTGTTCTGAAGGAATGGTTTTGTGCTGTTAGGCAGCTAGGTGATGCTGTGTAATAGACACAGCTGTGATGGAGTGTACCAGGCCCCCTGCTGGCTGCCTTGCGGTACTACCACACCCTGCCCCAGGAAAGTGCAGTAAAGAAGAGTCCTCTAGGCTGCCTAGAAAGGCTGCAGGGAAGTAGCCAATCAAAGAGGATGCAGGGAGCAGCCAATCCAAATCCAGCAGCCCATATATAAGGGGTTGCTGGCTAGAGTAGAGTCAGTTGGTGCCTGGAGCTAGGGGAGTGAAGTTTGTTCTCCTGGCTGGTTGTAGCAGTTCCAAGACTTTGACAGAGCAATTACTGGTGGGGATTGGGGGAGCAAGAGGGAGCTCTTGGCTAACTGTTAGGACTTGTAAGCCTGATGTTAAGAAGGTGAAGGGGCCATGAGAAAGTGGCCAAGGGAATGGTAGCAGCATTGTGAACAGTTGAAAGGGATGCAGTGGCATGTGGCTGCTATTCATAGAATTGCTGGGCTGGGACCCAGAGTACTCTGTGGGCCTGGGTCCCCATCCCCCTCCACCAGCCACTGGGGAAGTTGCTTACACCCTGAGGAAGGATGTTGAGAAGGGGCTGAGTATTGAACTGTGATACACTTCCAGAAGGGAATCTGAACTGTTTAGGGCCCAGCAAGTCCCAGAGAAGATGAAGACATTGGCTCCAGGGAGGAAGCCTTGCAGATACAGCCCCATATCAGGGCCTGGACTGTTTAAAGGCTGTGGGACTGCTTAAAGACTGAGTTTGGGGAGAGCTAAAGATAGACACTCCAACTGAGGGATACCATGATGGGCCCTGTTGGACTCTCTTCCCCAGAAGGGGTTTTGTTTGTGTCGTCTCACATACAGATTGTGTGTGACTTGACTGTAGTACTGAGTTAATGAAAACCTGCTCAAGAAAGTAATTGCTGTCAGCTGTCACCGCAGACAAGCAGAACACTGCCTGGAGAGTGCAGACACACCCGTTCAGCAGGGGTGCTCGCAAGAGGTGAGCAGCACCCTGTTACACAAACTAAAAATGGAAGCTGTTTTGCAGATGCCCTGGATTTCATGCTGTGATTGTGTTCTCATTTGCAATATTCAATTATCTTGCAGGTTCCTCAGAAGAGGGAGATTTAAAAGGAAAGTCACAAACCTACTATGTAGTAGACACAAGGTCAGTTGGCATTCAGACTCTCAATTCCTATGTAGAGGAAATCCACATTCCTTGTTCTCCTTTCACCCAGGGAAATGGGTGGCACTGCAAAGGTTAGGGACTCAAAAGACCTTGGTTTTATTTTCAGCTATGCTAGAGGTGACCCTGGGCAAATCACTTCACTACTCTGTTCCTCCCATTTCCCCAGCTGTGAAGTAGTAGAAATGTACCTATTGAAAAATACGATAGACCAGATAAGTGTTCTAAATACAACTGTGGTCAAATTTGCAGGTAATATCAGAGGGATATGAGTCAGCCACACAGGGTGCAAAAAGGTGTTTAATTTTCAGTGTATGTTGTCTAAAAATTCCCCTTATGAACTGTGAGTCCTGTATTTGACTACATGGGAAGTTCTGCTAGTGAAGAGTGACAGATGTTGCACCATTGATGCAAATAACTATACTGTATAGCTGGAAGTGCTCTGTTGATCAGGAGTAATCCACTGAACCCTGCTGCCATGCATGGTTTGTTACCTGACTACCAAAGGCCCTGATTCAGGAAAACATGGAAGTATAAAATTAATCTAATGCTTTAGATCCCTTCCTGAATACAGTTACTTTCCTGAAGTGGGACCTAAGAGATCACAGGTCAAGTCTTGACCCCACTGAAGTCCCTGACAAACCAGAGTTGATTTGAACAGACCTGGGATTCACCCATATGTCTTGGGCATTAACGTGATAGTTTGAGATCATCTGGAAAAATGTTGTTTACAGTCCCTAAATGTGAGTGTCTGTGAGGTTGGTTGGTGGCAAGGTGTTCTGTTGCTTTCAATGGTTATTCTGGCATAAAACTGGTGTAAGAGTGGAGAACTGGGCACAATAACTATACTAATCGGTGACAAAATAGCCTATCTGAGACAGTAAGGGGCAGAGCACATTATTCCATTCCTCCAACCAATATTGTTTTTGAATAGTTAAATATTATTGGCAGATGAGAAAAGGCAGCATAGGTAAATAATGTATCAGGATGGAACACCATTTATGCTTTTGCTAATTGACACTGTCTTTTTCTAATTATCTCTGAACAAAGGCCCACAATGATAACCCTAGAAAAAAAGAATAAATCAACCTATTCTTCCAAATCTTCACTGAAACAATATCAAAAGGTAGACAGAATTATATTATAATACCAATGTTAAAAATATGTGGACAAACATCCTGAAGCAACAGTGGGAAACTGGAGGAGTCTAATGGAAAAATTACTGCTAGTGGGAGAGGGGCTGGATCACTCCCAACCAGTTCATTGACCTGAAAATACAAGAACATAAGAATTAACATACCGAGCCAAAGCAGGGCACTATATAGCCCTGCATCATGCCCAGTGCTTACTTTTTAGTGAAAGATGTGCACAGCCCTGGTGCAAATTAAGCAGTGATCTTGCCTTTGAGAGAGGCAATTACCAGATGCTTCAGGAGATGGCACAAGAAATCCTAAAAGGAACTGTAAGTGTCTGACTCACAGAGCTCCCCTTTGCAGCTGGGCATTGGCATTGCAGGGCTTTCCCCTTCAGTTGCTTCTGTCAAATGAGCATTTAGGCCTGCTGGTAGTTCACCTCTTCTTGTGGCTCAACCTTCGGGCTGGGTCACACAGTCCCAACCCTTCTCGGGTAAACCAAGAGTCCAACAGTCTGCCAGCCTCATGCTGTCTTCAACCTGACTCCAGACTCACTAGTCCTTGCCCCTTGTATGGGGGATTTCAGGGGTCCTTGCCACTCATGTCAGAGCATTTCCACATCACCTTCTTCAGTGGGCCAGTAGGTAAATCCTAGCCCTCCCTCTCCTCTGAGTTCTGGTCCAAGGTCCCTTTAATAAGCAGCTAAGGCCTGACTATGCCGACCTCTTACTGCCCACATTGTCCTATATTGGGTCTTTCCCAGCATCTTCCTGGGCTCACTATGTATAGTCCCCTCTCTCTAGACTGCTTCCAAAGGTGCACTGCAAAGCTTCTGAGCTTTCTCCCATCCAGCTGGTTCTGCTGCAGGAGAATCTCTTTACTCCCTGGCAGGGCAGTCCCTGCAGGAGTCTTCCTTCTCCCTCTGGGTTCCTCCCCTAGCATGGAGCAAACTGGGCAGATTCACTTCCTTTCACAACTGCCTCAAGCTCCCTGTTGCAGATACACCTTTTTTCAGGGAGGCTCTGTCTGCCAGCAGATTAGCTCAGCTCCCTGCCTCTACCCAGGCTTCGGTCACTGAGTGAGTGCCAGAGAGCTGCTCTTCTTCCCGGTTGACCCCCCACCCCCTGCAGCCCACCTGAGCCAGGTGACTCACCAGGCGAAGATCATGGCGATACATGCAAGGGAATCTTCATATGAGCATTTTAGAACAACGTGTACTGTCACTAAGGACGCTCCCCTGTTGTCTGCCAGGGTCCATCTATGTTACAGTACCGTACTGGCATCAGTTATTGCAGTACTGCTTGCTGACCACCAGGCTAGGTCATGGGTCATGTCAAGGCTGTGGACAAAATTCTGCCTCAGACTCCTCTGCCTGCTGATGGAGTGTGCTGTGGCAGTTCCTAGGAAGGCCATGCTAGAACAATAGCTCTATCGTCCTATAAGAAAGTGGAGCTCGGATCAGGATGTGCTGGCTATTGCAGGGATTGGAAGAGAGCAAGGTCATGGACTTGCCCTTCCACTTCATTCCAGAAGTTAGTCAAAAGCAGGGATTATTCCTCACAACGAGGAGTACAAGGTAAGGAGGGATCCTTGCAACATTGTGCTGGGGTAAGCCAGAATCTGGCCCACATTAATGTCAGGTGGTCTATGTGCAGCTAGACCTCCTCTAAGGTTGGGGGAACAAGGCCTTTGGCCAGTTCTGCTTGGAGCATCTCACAGCCAATGGTAGTCAGGAGAGTTTTCACAGTTGTATGCCCATTACTGTAGACTGCTTAGAAGAAGAGATCCCACAATCTCACACAGTATCCCTAAAACCTCAGTTGAAGGAGTTAAATGGATCAGCAAGAACCTGAGATGGTCGAGAAGGTAACATGTAAATGGATGTTGGGGGGGGGGAAGAGGGGAAGTGGAAAAAAACAACTTGCTGAGTTGATTTAAAAATTGACCATCATCCAATGGTAACAACAGTTTTAATACATAGGAAAGAAGACTTGAATGATATCATAAACCACAGAATCATGAGTTTATTTTAGTCTTAAACAAGATCTTCCCTAGAGAGGACGGCTGAGTACTCTTCAGGGATTCCTGCTCTACCATCATCCAGAACAGCAGACTGATTTGCTGCCTGCAGGCAAACTCTAGGAAGGCTTCTCTGTTTAGCAAGCCACAGTGCATTGGCATGGGTAGACCTGCTGAAGTGTTGCAAATGTTGACAAAAGCATGGGGAGACAATGGAGCAGGGGAGCCACGTGGTAAAATCATGAAACCCATTGATGTGAACGGAAGAGTGAAGTTAAGGACAGATCCATGCGTGGGTTAGGGACTAAGAAGTCTTCTCTCAACTTTTCTCCCTTGCACAAGGCCCAGGAATAATCCCACACCTGAGCTACTTTGTGTGCAGGGGTTTCTCCCTCCTAGCATCCCTTAGGGCACTAGCTTTCTCAAAGCGGGTAAGGAACGTTGGGAGAGACAGAGGGGACCACCTTATGGAGTCATCCTTAAGGGTGTCCTCCCTTCCACCAATCCTTGGGTGAGATGGCTCTGCACCATCTCATCACAGGCCTGTGCCATCAAGACAGAATCTAGCCTAAAGCTTAACACTAAGCTTTGAAACAAAATGGAGCATGAATTAAGACCGAGCTATCAATGCACCAGAACACTTGACTTCTGCCTACTTTAATAGTTATTTTGTGATGGGGGAAACCTTTCCCTTTGAGGTCCCGTCTCCATCTCTCCTAGTAAATATGCTTTGGTTACAGGTGACGTTAACCTATGGCCAAATTCTCCCTTACACAGGTTGTGCTCTATCAGAGCAATGGAAAGTAAGGGAGATTAACTTTGCGGTTTCCATCTGGCTTGTGTGTTTGTAGGAGGGGGGATGTCCCTCAGGGAAGAACCCCAGGTTTCATTCCTCAGACCTGCAGGTCTTGCTTTGGAGACAAAAGGCTTATGCCCAGCAGTCTTTGGAATTCAGTAGCCACCTACTCCACTCCCCCCAGTTCCCTGTAACCTAGAAAGTACAGATCCTGCAGTTGCTGAGTGACCATATCTTTGGCAGTGGCTGCAGGGGGATGAGGGAAGCAGAGCGGAGGGAGAAGCAGACTCTCCGCAGTAAACTGTGCCAGCTTCTCTGACAAGTTTTGGGGAAAGAGTCCATCTCAGACCTGTCCCCTCCATTCCCACTGTATATGGACTTGGAACCTTGCAGGGATCTTGCATATGGGCTTCTGCTGGGGGAGCATGCCATGGAGGTGTCACTTCCCCCTTCCACACATGATCCAAACATGCAGGCTGCTTTCAACTCAAAGTAGAGGAGCATGGGAACTGCAGTCTATTCCCCACCTTAGGTCCCCTCCTAAGGCAACCTCTAAATAATGGTTTAGGAGGAGATCTCATGTAAAGGGCAGCTCATCTCACATCTGCCTAATGTGAGGTTTCTTGCAGCTTGCTATGAAGCAGCTATTGGAAACAGGAGAGTGATGTAAATGGAGCCTGGCTCTGATCCCATCTGGCGATATGTCCCAATATTCCTATTAAGGTCTCACTTTATGCTGGTTTTACATCAGTCTTTGCTCTTTACCAAAAAGGCTTCTCCTGACCCCAAAGGGTCAGCCACAGTACCAGATCAATATAAGTTTGGATCTTACCCAAAATACCAAGCCGCCAGCCAATCCTTTAGTAAATAAAACTAAAGGTTTATTATAAAAAGAAAGAAACAAACTGTAACAGAAGTGTTAAAGGATTAAAGCAATCAGATATATACAAATGATTTGAAAGTCCATATATATCAGGTTTCTAGAAGAATGGTGGAGTTTGCAGGCTTTTGTATAGTCCCTCTGGTGTACATCCAGTACCTGGAGGGGTCTCAGTCCTTTGTTTCACAGCTTCAGTTATAGATGAGTTGATCCAGAGGTAGGTAGGTAGGTGGCTGAAGGCTGAACAGGATCGAAGACAAAATGGATCCCGGGCACCTGCCTTTTATGTCCTCTGGCCCTTGCCATGCTGCTTGTGGAATTTCACAGGAACCAAACTGGAGTCCAGAGTCACATGAGCAGGTCCTGGTGACTCATCAGGTATATCCCTGGCTTCTCCGCCTGCGCCCCTTGCACCTGTGAATGTCTTAATGGGTCATTAGGTAGGCCTTCCCTGCAGCTATCCTGTCTGGGGCATTACCCAGACACAGTACAATTTGAAAAACAAATATCAACCATATCCACAACTTCCATTACACATATAACACATGAACATAAACATTATAATCTTTCTTTGCACATTATAGCCTTTCTAACAGTACCTGACATGGCCTATCTCACTTGAATTATTATGATTTTGACATTCTGATGTCAAACAATATACTAAATGCCCCCCACAAATCCAGCCAGTGTGACAAACATCATCAGATTTCCCCCCCCCCCCTCCAATTCTCTAATTTGTCTGTCACTCTGTATCTTATCCCTGCCCTCCAGCGTATCTACCACACTGCCCAGTTTAGTGTCATCTGCAAAGATGATCTATCACAGATAATAGCTGGAATGCTCATGTCACAGTTAGGGTGACCAGATCACAAATGTGAAAAATAGGGATGGAGTGGAGGGAAAGAGGCACCTATATAAGTAAAAGCTCCATCAATAGCAGGATGTCCCTATAAAATCAGGACATCTGGTCACCCTAGTCATAGTGTCTGAGCATTTCAGAGCCAGTAAATCTCAATCTCAAAATTCCACTCCAGTCTTAGGACTGATACCCTTCGGTTAACATCTGGCAGCCAGAGCTAGTATTTCTTCAGCTGTCACTGAGGACTCCTAATCCCTGTATCGTAAGCAAAAATGGATTCATCCCTCTGTTAAATGGTCTGTTGTTAGAAAATGGCTTGTACAGGCATCTCACCCGTCCAGATGAACTCAGTGGAGTATGTGCATGCGCCAGTGTACAAAAATCGCAAGGGCTATCTTGCCTCAGAGCATAAACTAACCACTTGCAGAGGTCAGGAAGACACTGCTCTGTACAGTACATTGTAACTAGATGTTCACGTGAAGTGAAAACAG
This sequence comes from Emydura macquarii macquarii, assembly GCF_026122565.2. Taxonomy (NCBI): domain Eukaryota; kingdom Metazoa; phylum Chordata; order Testudines; family Chelidae; genus Emydura; species Emydura macquarii. The sequence goes on from NW_027130828.1 coordinate 15,662,159, forward strand.
AAGAGCAATGAACAAAGCTGAAGTGAATAAAATATTTTATTTGAGAGCAGAATCGTAGTCCATATTTTCAGGTATTTGGCCACTTCTAGCCTGTCACCTCTTTGTGCATTGTTAAAGGTCTCTTCTCTTAATGTGTAGGAGGCACAAAACAGCAAAGCTCGCTCCTAGGTGCAACTAGAAACCTATACTCAGGTTTTTAGTGTGAAAGGGAGTCATTAGCAAACTGTGAAAGGTGCATAGACCTTCATTCAGCTCTTGTGGTGGTTTTACACTGGTGGGAACAGTTTTATACCAGAAGTTCCCCCATACAATGGCACCTTTGCGGGGCTTTGCAGATGCAAAATGATACTTAAATGGGCTTATCCAACCCTCAGAGGATAACCCCTTCATGTAGAGCTGGGGATGCCCTGCTGCTTGGTGACTGGCAGAGAGAACATATCCATGCAAACCTTATCCAAGGACGTAAGGTCCCTGCATCCTGGCCACTTGGTAAGGAATCACATTATATCAATTTAGGTTAAGGCATATTCAAACTAAAATAATAGTGGGGTTGCAGTGATTTAGAAATTGAATCCATTAAACCAATTTAGTTACATCAATGCAATGTTCTTTTGTAGACCAGGCCCAAGGGGCTGTTTAGATCTGCACTTAGGGAAACCATTTTTCATACATATCACCACTTTTATTGAGCCTGTTTCTTATGAATAATGCTAATTCTTATGTGCCAGCAGATGGTGCTACATATATATAGCTCAGCGTTTACGTCTCACTATAGAACACTTCCATAAAAAAAGCTCATAAACATCTCTATGTTGGAGCAGCCTTCAGGCGTCTGAGTTGTCCCAGGGAACTACCTAAGTTTTGAGGCTGTTTGAGTTCAGGAAGGTGAAAAGGTAGTGGGAAACCTTTTGTACCTCTGTTCCTCCTCTGTGTTGAGTTCGCCTCCAGTTCTGCTCCAAAGACTTATACATTTACTTCCGCTGCATCCCCAGGGAAATGAGATAATCTGACTCCTAACGATATAAAATAAATACTTTCAGGTTACGTAAGTCTTTGGGTTCTGGAACTGTTTTATTTTCTTTTTTGAGATACATATATATGTTTAGTTGGGGCAAGATGTACAAAGTTGACACGTCCCCCCAAAAAAAAAGTTGCTTAAAAAAAAACATTGTAAAGATCCCTGACATTTCCCAGCAGAATTCAATAAATAAAACAATAATTAGATCCATATAAGTACACAGGCAAGTGCCAGAAAACTATCCCCTTCAGATTAATCAGCATCCAGCATTTGTACCAGTCTGGTGACAGGAATTCTTTGGACTATACAGTTGGTTTTTATTACAGTTCAAGATGTACAGTACTACGGGGGAGAGCAAATCAGGTCAGAGAGAGAGTAGGTGTTTCATGATTTCACATATGTTCATTTCCCTCTTATGCAGTAGGACTCAGGCTAGGCTTACACTACTATGGGACAGATTTCCCATTTAGACAGCTGAATGAAGCAGATGGATTTTCAGAAGTGTGCAGGTGTTACCCGCACACTAGCGCACCCCACCTTTACCCCAATCTGTAGGGCTCAAGGCATAAGCCCGACCCTTTCCCAACCATGGGCTCCGGGGGAAAGGCACATACCCTTACCCAATTCACACTGTAGAGCTCAGGGTCACCCATTCCCAGATCATAGGGCTCCAGGTGTAACCTGGTTAATTGAAGTACCCACCATTTCCCAATTTGTAGGGCTCCGGGTGTCATTCTCTGTGGGTTTGCAGGATCTTTTACCAGTGAAAGAGCCGTACACAGTAATCTCCTTATTCTCTAATTATTAACAATTACCAAAACAGAATATAGACGCTAAGCATACAGTGCTCACCACTCCCAATCAAGCAGACAAACTTCTCCTGGTGGCCGATCAGGATTAGATCATCTGGGGGCTTTAGCTTCTGTAAGTACAGTTGGTAGGGTGTTGAGGTCTGGCAGCTCTGATCTTCTTGGGCTGTGTCCTGGTGTTAGATTCCAAAGCACTTCCTTTTGGACCTTAGTTTATATAGTTAAAACTTGGGTCCTGCTTAGATGTACCTTAACCAATCATTTAAACTAAAGTACTACAAAACACCAATCCTAGCCCATTACAAAACAGTTCTTTAACCAATCATATCCCACCATCTTAATTGATTTAAATAGGACACACTTTGTTTCTGTCTGTTGCAAACTATCGAAGAACCAGACAGAATCTTTCAGGTAGAGAATTGGGTACCATGAATGCAAACCAATAAGAAGTGTAGATTTTACAACCACAACCATTGATAAGTGATTCCTTGCCGGACAGAATGCTATCAAACAAAGTTAAGCATCTTAAGATCTGTTTCTTTATCTGGTGGTGGAAGGTACTATTAGGACAGTATCACCTTCTTAACAGCCCGATGTTACATTGTTTTGAAGTAGTTCAGGAATGTGAAGATGTGACTACCTGCTGCTTAGTTTATGGCTGCTGTCCCTCCTCATATGGCTGCTACTGCTTAGCCAAAAAACAAGGCCTCCCAAGACCTCTGACCTTACACAGGACCCAGCAGCTGAAAACGTCACTTCTTCACTTAGGTGTTGATGGATGAAAATCCGATCCCTGTATTAGGTAGAAACCCATCGTCTTGTGCTAGGGTAGGTGAAAATATAATGCAACCTGTTGGGCTTATCCACCAACCAGGAAAAGTGAAATCACGCTTGAAGCAGCCCAGATCCAATTCTCTTCTTAGGGCTGTCTTTATTAATAAAGATTTAGAACAAAACAATGCAACCTGGAACAGCCTTCCTGTCCCTCAGGGTCTTGTTTCCGGAGCTTCACAGCATGCATCATTATTTTTATATTGAATTTGTTTTACTCTGTCTCCACACTGTCAGCAGGAGGAAGGCTGGTTTTGTGGTTAGTGCACTGGGCTGGGACTCAAGAGTTCTGGTCTTAGCTCTGATGCAAATTTTCTGTGTGACCTTAAGCTACTCATTAAACCTCTCTGGGCCTCAGTTCCCAATCTGTACAATAGGGATAACAATTCACCTGAGGTGAAGGTGTTGTGAAGATCAATCTCTTAATGTTTTTTCAGGTGCTTGGGTGTTTCAGTGATGGAATATATCCGCATCTAGAGAGAGCGAGACTGTGATATGCTACAGATTTTTGTATTGCTGATGCCTAACTACTTTATGGAAGTTATCAGTGAGGAAAGCTTGAGGTTTTGACCTCAGTAATCTAAGTAAATGTGCAAAGAATGAGGTGTTATGATTCTGAACAAGCAGACCCATAGTTCACAAGTGCCTTACTAGAATGAATACTTGTGACTTTACCTATATAAATGTATCGGTCCCTTACTACTAAATATCTTACAGTGCTTCTCTGGTCACCTTAAAAATCCTCCTCTTTCCCAACGGATATAAACCCAATTTCCTTAACCTTCTCTAACAGCTTACATTCTTGAGTCCTGGAAATGTCGTGTTTGCTTTGTTTCATACCCTTATAAAGACAATAATACCCTTCCTAATAGCCTAAGAACCTTAGCCAAGACAGACTCATTGGCCTTCAGTAAGGCAGGGGAACTACTTATTCTCCAGAGGATACAAACATGCCACGAAACAAAAATAAACTAGAACAAGTGAAAATTTTAGAGTCAGATCTTTGGTATTTAAGGCTGAAGCGGGATTGACCTCCATGTGAATGAGGAGCATATTTCTACTTCACCAAATATTTTCTGAAACAAGCAGCTTCAGTTGCTTACTATATGTCTCTGATTGTAAGCTAGATCAGCTGCTAAAAAGAGCATTAATCCATCTGGCAGTGAGACACTAAAACAGAGTGCACCGTTAAGCCTAAGGAGGAAGCCCGAGTGGAGCATCTCAGTGAGCTGTGCAACAGCATCATGAAGGGAAACACTTTTTTACTGTCTAGAATCACCTGAAACAAAGACATATGGGATCACAGCATGGGGATGAGGAGCACCTGCTGGGACAAAAGGAAATTATATTCCAGGGGTTTTAGAGCTCCTAAAATATGGGTCCTACAGGCAAAAGGGGGGCCATTCCTGTTTTAATAAAAGGTTTTGGCTAATGCATGTGGAAACTGAGAGTTCCTAGAAAATGGAGAAAGACATGTATCTCAGGAGTGAAAATCCACTTTGAACTTGCTGGGGAAAAAAGTCCAAGGACAAATGAGTGATGAAGAGTTGGGGGAGAAGTTGCCCGGAACCCATGAAGAGGGACCCCACTCATCCAGTCTTTCTTTCAGGTTAACGCAGCATTAGTTTATAATGGGCTTTACCCACCTGAAAGTCTGTGTGTCAGATCCTCACCTGGTGTAAATCAGCACAGCTCCATTGCCTTCAAAGGAACATGCCTGAAACACTCTCTTTGCCTCTAATATAAGCCAGGTGAATATAAGCCAGGTGAAAGTACTTGCCCACTTGAAGTCAATGGGAGTTCTGCCATTTGCCTTCAGTGCAGCCAGGATTTCACCTTTTGACTTTTGCTATGTTTCCATTCCCAGCTAAAAGGGTCAGATCCTTTGCTCAACAACACAAAGCAGCTGGCTAGGTTTTTAGATGGTAGAACGGTCCCTACGGGACTGCTGTAGCTGATGCAATTTAAAGCTTGTCTGCATGGTGAAAACAACGCGAATCCTGTAGCACTTTAAAGACTGTATACAGACTAACACGGCTACCCCGCTGGAACTTTTCTACATGGTGAGTTAGTGTGCAGCAAGGCAGAGAGTGAATCTACAGTGCACTGGCTTGATATGGGAGTATGTCAAAGCGAACTACGGGACTTCTAGTGCACAGTAGCAGGGACCATAAGGTGAGGTAATGCACAGCAAGATAGTGCACTATAGATTCACACCCTGGCTTGCAATGCACTAACTCACCATGTAGACAAGCCCTGAGGGCAGCCCATAGGCAGCTCTTCTCCCAGAACAAAAAAAGGACCCACTATAGACATATGGATAATGTAGATCTCTATGTGTAAGAGGTAGATAATATCTCCATGAACTAGCTGAGGGGTAGGGCACTCACTTGGGATATGGATGCCACTGGTACAAATTCCTCTCTGCCCGAATCAGGGAAATAACTTTAATGTGGGTCTCACATCCCATGTGAATACCCTAATCACCAGCCTCTTGGCTATTCTGGGGTGTTTCTCTCTCTTGTTTTTGACTAGAACTTCCATCCTGGACCTGGGAACCTATTCCTTGATAAATGTTTTGTCAAACCCAACCCTTTCCTGTGAAAAGTCTGTCAAGAAATTAGCATTTTTTGGACAAAAAAAGTTTTTGGAAAAATTCCCAGCCATTTCTAGTTTTGCAATGCTTAGGTACTACAGTGATGGAGGCCAGACTGAGAGAAATCTGAAGGGGACTCTCCTACTGTTCCAGAGAAACTTCTCAGATGTGTTTCCCATGCCTGGCTCTGCCTCCGCCTCTGTGCTCCCGGTCCTGTCAACTGTTATAAATCTCCTCTGACAAGGCTGTGAGGGTGGTTGCCCTCAAGAAGTAGGGCAATTGCCCATATTATCTCTGGACCAAGTGAGATGGTATAGCACAATAGTGCTTCTATTCCAGCTTTAATGAAAGAAACGCCAGGACCTGCACACAGAACAAATGGTCAAGAGTCCTCCTAACTGCAATTGCTGAATTTGGCATGTCAGGATTCATTAGGAAATCTTTGACTCTTCCAGGGCCAGGCTGGAATCTGTAGTAAACAGCCTCACTTACAACCCGCATTCAAGGGTTGGGGTAGAGAATTTGAAGAGCGAAGAAGGAGGAGGAGACGGGAGGTGGGGGGTGAAGGATGTTGGCAAATATCTTTTTTAAAATAAAATGTAAAATGTTTTGAATGTATATATCAGGTATAAAAACAAATGGTCTTCAGCTGCGGCTTTAAAAATCACAATATCACTTAAAAAAAAAAAGTCTTTTAACGTTAAGTTTTCCCTAAAGATTCCAATGAGCATTCATTCTGGCAGTTTCACTTCATTATTTCCTGTAACCCCTGAGCTGAACTGTCAGCTCTAATGTTATTTATAATCCCTCATTTTAGTCTTTCTTAGCCATTCTTAAAGTACTATTTGATTTTCCATTCCAGCAAATGAAAACAAGCAAAAACCCTGACGCAACAGCTCCCATAGGGAATGGGGCAGGGCTTAGGTCCTGCTCTCCAACGCCAGGTGCCTGTCTGAAGCGGGGATTCAGAGTGGGGAACCCTCACCTAGAATTAGGGGCCTGCTTGATCCTTTCTTAAGAACAAATGACAAGCGGAGGAGGTATCCCACTCTCCCCTGCTATAGCTGGGGGCTAGTCCACTCAGCTGGAATGTGGAAGACCTCAAGTTCTCCTTGTTCCAAGGAATATTTAAGTGTGCTATAGAAGGGGAATAGCTTTAGCAGGACTATTTAGGGCACTCCATTGGAAGAACGGAGACCTGGGTTTCACTCCCTGCTCCACATACAGTGGAGCGGGGATGTGAACCTGGATTGTCTACCTCCCAGCTGAGGGCTCTCACCACTGGCCGATAGTGGGCCCCACTGCCTGCCTGTCCTTGGTGTGGATTTGGCATGCTTGAAGGTAGGCACCTGCAGGGTTGTAGGGCAGCTGAGCAAGAATTTTGAGAATCTCAGGGGTGCCCAAAGTGGCAGTTAGGTTCCTAGTGTGGATCTAGCCCTTAGGAGCCTGAGTTGCATTTTCAAGAGTGACTTGGAGCACCAGCTCATCTCACATGGGTTACCAAACAGGCAATAGATGGCAGCTGATCAATGGCGACGTAGCCTGGATTTGAACTAGTAATCTAGAGGGCAAAAGCACTCTAGTGCACAACCTTGAGCTCTCCAGCACCACTGCTGTTGCTGAGTTTGGGAAGTGGAGTGTGTAAAAGTTTCAGACTGGAGCTCACCAGTGCCTCAAAGACAGACAACCAGCCTGTTGTGAAGTGTTCACCGGAGAACCAATTCTTTTCTTTGCTGCATCTCAAACCCCTCAGCCCCTCCTCCTCAGAGATGGTGCGGTGTCTCTCTCCTCTTTTCTAGCACATCACAGCAAGCCCTATTATTTTTGTCACCTTCCCTCCTCTTTCCTATCCATTTTTCCTTATATCCTTTTATGTCTTCATTCTCTAGGGTTTTTTCCCCCCCTTCTTCCTCCCTCTCTCCCCCTCTGCTAGTAACTTCTCTCCCCATTCCGCCCCAATAAACAGAGAGCTGCATTCTGCTCAGTGCTGCTTGGGCTTTCTTTGGTAGCTCCGTGCAGCTGGGTAGCATGTGTCCTCAAGGCTGGGCTGAATGGCCTCGGAGTAGAGAAGCCTGGGCACAGAGACAACTACCACACCCTGTATACATGACACGCGACTGCAGCTAAAGATGCATCTCAATCCCATAAGGTGCTAAACACTCTCAACCCCCACTGAAGGCATCAAGGTGCCCTGCAATGGCTTAAGAGCATGAGAACCAGCCTCAGGCCAGACTGTTAAAAATCAGGGCAAACCGCCTAAACTGGTTGAGAGTGCTAGGCATTAGTTTCATCAGTCAAGTGTGACCTTAACATGAGGTCACGGACAATCTCCTTGGGTACTCCGATCTTTCTTGCCACCTAGGTAAAATGACCTTTGTGATAAATGGTCCGTTGCACCAAAGATCACAACAATATTCAGGTTATCCCCAGTCCCAAAGGACCAGTCACTTACCTCAGGTCAGTTGCACCTTAGATCTCAAAGCAAAGACCATGCTTGTAGCCAGTCCTATAATCAACTATTGAAAGATGTATTAAGTAGGTAAAGGAAATAAGCGTTATTTACAAGGTTAAAGCAGGTAAGTATATACACACACACACACACACACACCAATGAGTTTCAATCTTGTTTCAAAATGTAATAGAAGCTTCTATAATGAGCAAGCTTTATATGTCCTTTTAGGGCTAACCCGTGCCAAGCACTGGGGATCTTTTTCTTATGCCTAGTAATCTTTGCCCTTCAGAGTCCAAGCAGCATAAAAGATACAGTTTCTCCTTGTTAGGGCCTTTTATTCCTTTCCCCCCAGAGTTCAAGCTGATGGGATGACTTCACATGCACATCTCCTCTTCCGGGGGCTGGGGAGAATGCAATTAACAAAGTCTTTGTTCTTCGATGTTTCACAATGCCTTTTTTGGTTTTAATGGGCTTTCTTGAGGGCAGAACATAAAACCTTCTATAGGAAGCCAGCATTATACATTAATTAATTGTTCTTTCCTGTTTGATTACTTACGCAATTACAGAGACTTATAATGAAAACACTTAATATCACCTTATATCATGGGGTACAGATGTTATCAGTGAGACATGCAACACCCTACAAGCATTTCAGAAAGTCTAAACACATTTTTATAAACTTAACAACTATTTTAACAACACAGGTGAGCCAGACTGATTCAGCTATGTATTTGTCAGTGTTCATTTGAGGTCTAACGGCCTTGGCATTAGCAGGCATCTGGTCTGCCAGCATCACAGAGAGTCCTTAGCACCTTGCAGCATCAAGCCCTTAAGTCATCAACTCAGGATAATTTGAGCAACTGCAAGGAGCCACTCACAGGTACAAAAGCATGTGAGGTTGGGGTTGATCCTGAGTCATGTATTTTACTTCATCCTCTTTGTTCCCCCCAATTGTTCTGCAGCCCCCTTGGACTAATCTGGAGCCCCCAACCCCACAACCCGCAATTGCAACACACTGAGATAAAAGGAGGTTAACATAATATGGAATTGGCAAACACACAATTGGCAACGTCCAAAGAATAAGTAATTTGTGCTACAGAAACCATTTCCTTTAAAACGTTAAGGAAAATATACAATATAAAAATAAGGAACCATTCCTTGAACTTTCCATAAATAGCCTCTCTCTCTTTCTCCCCTTCAATCACCAATTGACTGACTTTACCCACTTTCCCCATTTGCCTTGTAAATTCCCAGCTCCAGATTCTTGTAATTTGTCAATGAACTGGAAAGGGAACACAATGAGTCATCAGTAGCTCAGACAAACAGTAGCCCCTGGAGATCACTCTTGCTCTCCAGAAAGGATATTTTACGCCTAAACTTTGGAAATCTAAATGCAATTAGAACAGAAAAGGACAAAAAAAAAAAAAAAAAAAAAAGTTGCATACATGATGTCAGGTTTTCCACAACTTCACATGGAAACTATCCTTCTCTCTCATTTTAAACAAGAAATACTAGTGTGCATATGTGGAGGTGGGGGGAAGACCTTCTGGCCTCCTTGGCAATGTTATGAAAATATCAAGATCCTGAATCAGCTGATAAGCTAGTGGAAAGCAGCTGGACCTTGTCTGGAGTGAAATGTTGCAGTCGGGCTGTATGTGGAACGCTTTCTGTTCTTCAAGAAATCATGAGATGGCTCAGACTCACAAGACTTAGCAAATCCATAGAACATCATCCACAGTTTATTTATTTTTTTTGTCCCCTCAACAGGACTGTGACCTGGGAGGAGGGAGGATGCCACTATGTTAATCAAGGGTTAAAAAGAAGAATATGGTCCAGGTGTAAAATTATCAGCTACCATATAGGGAATCCCAGACTGAGCACCAAACTCCCTTGTCAGCAGATGTGAGAACAGCCTCCAAGTGTTTCTGTAGCTACAGAATTGAAGATCTAGTTCTATCATTGTTCTTGTTTCCTGAGTTCAGAAGGAAAGGAGATTATCCTTCTTGCTAATGGAAGCAAGGAATCAAGGTTCAGGTCTTAGCTCGATCCTTTGCCCCTTGTTCAGGCAGGTGTAGGCATCATTCCTGTTTCCAGAGGCAGGGAATTGAAGCTGAGTGCAGAGCTGACTCCCTCATCCACCACTGCAAGTCAACAGAGACTATAAATAATAATAATAAATCATTAATTTTTATATAATACTTTTCATTTGTAGATTGGCTTACAATGATTCTTCCTAATCATGGTAGTGGCTCCATGTCTTGCAGTATTAACAATTCATTCAGTAATTCTTTTTATGTTCATTAGTGTACCTGAAATTACATCCGCTGGCCCATGCTCCCAAGGCAGTGGCTGTGTTGGTTTGCTCACATCAATTAGTAGAACCTGTCCCATATGTACTGCAGAATATTGCTCTGCAAATGGTGAGTCATGGAAATGTCCCTTGCAATGGGGCATTGATTGGACGAAATTGCAGGAGAATCTTCCTTTCATTGAATGCCGGTTATTGCTACTGCTTCCAGAAGGCATCCCTGTGGACGCTCTGCTACAGAAAAAGAGTTGGGGCACAAAGAAAAGGCTTTCCCATCACAAAGAGCTGGATGCAGACGCTATGCGTGGCTATCAATCTGATGGCTGTTTCAACTTGCATTGGTTATGATGGCAAAGTAATTACAGTGATGGCACTACACTGAGAGCTGTAAAGGATTAGATCATGCATCTTAATCTATCAGCTTATGATCTATGGTCCTCAGTCTGTTTTATAGTTAGAAAATCAAAGCCAGCTCTACTTAGAGGTTAAAGACTAGATTGCTATATGTTGGACGTGAGAGAGAAATCAACATCAGTCATCACGAAGGAACTGCCACATGCAACATGAAAGAGTCTCCAGCTGTAGGCATGTGATGTCAATAAAAAGAAGCCATGGCCTGATTGTGGAATGGGGTACATATTCCAGGATGAGGCACCACTCGCTTAGATTTCCAAGGCTGTGTCCTTGGAAAGAGCCTAAACACAAGGGTCCTACCCTTCTATAGGGTGAGAGAAGTAGTCTAGAGACCACCTGCCATCCCATTCACTCTCATATAACATCCCCATGGCCAGCACAGCAGTTGCTCATATGGTAATATTAGGGAAATCTAAATGCATTGTTAGCTTTCTTTTTATGCAATATAGCAGCTGGAAACATTGGAGGCACTGCAGAGGCGGAGTGTCTTCCATCGTTTCCACCCGGAAAGGGTATAACTAATGGTAGATGCCACTTCAGGGGAACAGAACATCTGTTGAGATCAGAGAGGAGGAACTGGGTGATGCAGTGAGGAGGTTCCTGGGAGCTATTTGGGATCCAGTAGAAGATGGAAGGATGAGGAATGGAGGAAGGAAAAGAAGTCCAGATTGTGTTGTGAGAAGGACGCTATTGGAGGAAGGGCAAAAGGAGACAAAATGTAGGTAAACATTGAAATACTGAAGGACTCATGAATTGCAAATCTCTAAACTTTTGGGGATTTTCCTCTCTTAGGAGTGTGCATGGGCTCCATTGTTCATGGAGGCATGTGTTTCAACTATTTGTATTCATTCATATTTATGCTTACCCTCCCCTTCCCGCAAAGGGCTTTTCTAATGCTTCACAGGCCCATTGATCGGAAGAAGAATTGCCCAAGATCTGGCCAGTACATTGCATTTCAGTTCTTGAATGGTGGAGATAAGGTGGAAAGACCAGATCTCATGTTATTCTGCTCCAAAAATGACTCAACCTGGAAAAAAAGTTCATGAAAATCATGCACAAATACAAAATAAATAAAATGTGTAAAGGATTTATTTAGACTTGTACAGAACTTGAATGATTAGCACTGTTCATTGTTTGAATTCTTTATTTCCCTGTGTACATGAACTCTTGCTATATTTCTGGTTTCTAAGGTGAGTATCTGGATTTCTTGTTTGTCGGGAAACTTTGTTTGTTTGTTTTTTAAATCTGTTTTCTTGTGGCAAATAATCCTTCAGATCCAGTATTCTAATCATCTGTTGTCTTACTGAGAGTATTCTAGATTATTGAGATCCGTAAGCCAAGTCTTTTGTGTCTGTGGTCCATTAGAAAATTAAAGTTTGCAAATCGATCTGTGGGAAGCAGTTCGTACAGTTCATGGACAGACATATGTTCAGAAGAAAACATCTTGCTTTGCATTCCTGCCAGTCCCACTCCATTTAGAAGTGTTTAATTATTCCAGATAAATAATAGTGGAAGCATTTCCCTGGAGGGTTTGTATTAGCTGAATTTGAAAGCGAGAACAAAGTTAAAAAGCACGGAGAAGCTTGAGATGAGACTCTGTTTCAAATTACGAAATTCATTCCCCTGCAGGGTTTGAATAAGAGAATGGCAACACCTAATGAAAGTTAGGAAATCAGAACTGGCAGAGTTTAAACAGAACTCAAATCACATGTGGCTTTTTCTTTAATAGTGACAATTGTGCAATGGCCATTCAGTTCCAGGACAGAGGAAGAAGAGTGTGCTGCCTGCAAAAGAGCAAGTTAAGAGACATTAATCTCCAGTGTTGTAAACATCCTCATTAGCATTAGGAGCATGAAGATTAAAAAGGAAATAACATGGCTCTCATTATACTTGTCCTTTTTGTAATCTGTGTTTTGTTTTCGAAGTTAAGCAGGAGCCAAAAACCATATGAATATGGTAAACTTTATTATTATTTTCAGACCAATGGGATTAATGATAAAAGTAGGTCTTTGTGAAACTTCGCAGTTTTTGGTTTGCAAGATTTCATTACTGTAGATTTCCAAGGGCTTGCTTTTATGACATGAGTTTCCGTACCTGACAAGCGAAACAAACGTGTACCATCAATTTAGGCTGATGTTTATGTGAAAGAAAACAGTAATGAGAAAAGGATCAATAATACAGAATGAACAAAAGTGGCTTGCATGGAAGAAGACAGAATTTTTAATCCCCTTTTGTTACAGGCCTCAAGGAGCTCTGAGAACAAATGGCTGCTGAATGCTGCAAAAAAAGGGGTAAATTAATCCTTTCTATAAGTTGACTGGCTTCAGTGGAGTCACACCAGAAATGATTTTGGCCAGAAGAGCGTGCTCAGAAATATTAAAGTGCAGTGGACAGAAAACAAAAGGCATCTTGGTTTCACAGATACATACATCATGTTTCTCACACCCATGTTTCACTGAGATTTAAATTCTAACAAGTCCAAATTCCTAAGTAAAACTGGGAAGAAACTGATATTTTTGCCTGGTTTTGAGTAAAAAAAAAAATTAGTTTAGATACTTATATAGATAGCTCCCATTACTGTAGTATCTGAACACCTCAGGATTTTTAATCTGTTTATCCTCACATCACCTTTGTCGGGTAGGGAAGTACTATAATGATTTTGCAGTTATGGAACTGAGGCACAGAGAAACTAAGGCCCATATCCAAAAAGGCATTTAGGCACATCATTTCCACAGCAGTTAGGCACCTAGGACCAGACCATCAAAGATGCTTAAGTGACTTCCCCAAGGTCACATACAATCTGTGGCAAAGCAGGGAATTAAACCCGGGTCTTCCAAGTCCTAGGCAAGCATCCTAACGTCTGGACCATACTTTATCTCTAAAGTCAAAATTAAAGCTGCAGCCAAAATCATAAAACCCCCCAAGTTCATCTCTAATCCAAATTTGCCAAAAGTTGGTGAGAATCGCAATAGCCTATTACATGATCCGGGGCAGTGTTTTTGGTCGGTACTGAAAAGTGGACCCAGTCTTTTTTCAGTGAGACTCAGGTAGGATCAAAAATAGATTTCACATCTCTATTTAATATACCTATATCTATTTAATATTATTATATACTAATATATATGTAATGGATTTTATTTCATAATTTGTGAGGAGGATTAGATAAGGGGTTGAATCCAGACTGGCAGCAATTTCAAAATGTTTGTGTGATTCAGATGAGTATGCAAAAGTCTGGACACTGAGCCAAATCTGTTTGATCTGGAAACGATACTGGAAATGTCATAGTCTGGCTTCCTTGAAAGATTTTCAGTACTGCCTGGTTTTCATGTGGTTGGAAATACTACAAGAAAAATGTCTTTTCATAGTATTTTGGTATTTGTCTCCTGTTTTCACCAGTTACATGATAATTTTATAAATTGAAAGCTAATCATTTTTATATTAGTTTATAGTTAGGCTTGGGTTGGGATGAAGTTTAAAGACTAGACCTGGTTGAATATTTCACTGAGAATAGTAATTTTTTTAGCCAATGTTGACATTTTTCCCATTAAATAATAATTGATGAGCACGTTCCATTATTTAAGCAAGTCTACTGTGGATGGTTCTTATTTTTGCTGACTTGGGTCACCCAGCTCTTGCTGGGATCTTGTTTACAAAAGTTTAGCCAGAAGAAAGGGCTTGTCTATACATAATCCCTCCAGCCCCTGGACGTATTTGTTGGTTTGTGTCAGTGCTGACTAGAATTGTTGTCTACATTAGTATGACCAGAAACTGTAATATTCTTGGGAGAAGGCTTTCCTTCAAGATTCCTTGTCACGTTTTGTAGCCACCAGAAAAAGACCTTTCCCTGGGATCTTCAAATGCTTTACAAACTATAAATAAGCCTTACACCATTTCTATGATGTAAGTGAGTATTGCTATTCCAATTCTGGAGAGTCACAGGGCTTACATGACCTGCCCAAGGTCATACAGCAAATCAGTAGCAGAAAAGAAGTGAGAAGTTCTGACTTTACAGGCTGTTGCTCTAACCTACAGATCCCACAGAAGTAAATGCCTGATTCTAAATCTCTTGTGGTCAATATAAGTCTTTCCATTGACTGTGTCTTAGTCCCAAAATGTCTGGTAGTGATAAGGAGTTGGTGCTGGTTAAGCTGAGTCCAGAAGCTGAATGGCAGCAGGAACTGTTCCCAGTGCTGGATAAAGCTCTAGAAAAGTTGCATTTTCCATCCATGCCCATTGAAGTGCTTGTTGCATTATTCATACATGCAGTCTCTTACCAGGTGAGCATCAGCCTCTTCAAGCTGGGCAGGCTGAAAGGTAGAAAAGCCAATGTTAATATTTGCACAATCCAGCCCAGTGCAGAACCAGGAGAGGAAGAACTTGACATACATGTGCTCCCTAGGTTTACAGCAGAGATCAGTAATCGGCGGACCATGTTCAGGCAAGAGTTGAGGTGCTTCCAAACATAATTTGTATCCTGCAGAAATATAATGAATATTTTGGATACCAGCCTACGCAATTGTGGGACATGAGGATGTCCTACTTACAGTAGTGATAAGTGTCAAAATAAGAATATAGATAGATGGGAATGATGGTAACAAGGTAATATTGAGCTGGGGGACAAATTGTCTGACACCCATAACTATCAGCAGAGGGTTACATCCACCCCAGGGCCTGTGATGCACAGAATTAACAAAGGCAATGTTAAAAAAGCAGAGCTCTCAAGCGGCTGGTTCCCAAAACGTGATATTTCTGCATTCTGATTACATGGACTACATGATTTTGATTGAATCAACCTAGGTCTTTATTTCCCCTTCGACAAAGCCATCACAGTGCTTGATCTGCAAGGAGGCAACATCCCTTTGGGATCTGGCACGATGAAAGCCATTGCTGGGCACTTTTCACGTGGCATCCTTCAAATGCCATGTGCAGCTGAAGACTTCATGGCCTGGAAGATACAAATGACCCAACAAGGGATATAGTTTTGTCTTCAGGGTTTTTTCCCCCCAATGATGCTTTTGCTATCTCTGAAAATGGGAAGATGTTTGCGGAGCACACGAGAAACAAAGAGCATGTTTTTTTCTTCTTCTACACAGCAGGTTGGAAAACTAACAGCTTGATATCTGATACATTGGCTCATTTAAGTTTAGTCCCAGTGTCTCCTTATTTATAATAACCAACTGGGAAAATTAAAACATTGTGCCTGTGTCTTGGAACGTGGCATAGTATCTTCTCCAGCATGGGAGGGACTGCTCTGGGGGGGATGCCCAAGGAGGTGCAGATGCCCTTCTGAAGAGCTAATCAGAAAGACATGGGCTCATAGGGATCTCCGGGGATCATAAAGAAGAGTTGAACTCAAAAAATGATGGGGGTTGTTTTACCCCAGGCTTAACGAAAAAGCCGTTTCCATCATGGTGTGGATGAGATCAAAGGAGCTCTAGAAGTGAATCCATGGCACTGAAAATCTTGAATTTCCCAAGAGCAAGGAAGAGTTGGCAGAGAGAGTCACAAAGTTCCAGCTTTCGTGCCAAAGAAAGAAAGAATATTCCAGTTAATGCTATATGCAGTTTGGAAGAATCTGCTTGTCTTTTTCCAAAGGAATGTGTTCCCTTTAGCATTGTTTCCACTTGGAATAACCTTCACAGAGCAGTACAGTGTGTTGCTGTGGAAGGGTGTGGCTCATCCCAGAGAACTCCAAATGGTGCACCCGGAAAACACTAAAACATGTGACCCCACGCTGAAAGGGTTTGTTCTGGCAGGGGGCTGGAGCAGGACCTGAGGGAACATAATGGGTGGTATGTTTGGCATTCCAAAGGAGATGGACTAAGGAAGACAGAAAGCCAGCGGGGGGAAAACAAGCAAAAAGTGAATGATCAAAAAGCAGCAACTTGTCATTGGAGACAATTAGAATAGGGCTAAAAAAGATACAGAGGAAAAACCTGGTTTTGACTTAATCAACCCCATTCGCTAGCTTAAGATTGCATTTGGGCACACAGCATTGTGGCCTGATGTTTGGGGTGTGACATCATAGCTCCAATGACATCGTGTCCCAGTGCAGTTTGGGTCTGCATTCACATAACTATGGGGCTAGAACCCGAATCCGGCTGGGCTCCTAAACTGAAGCTTTTTCAGATTTGCCACCCACCTCTGCTTTACCAGTGGGGACAATGAAAACCAAGCCCACTTTCATAGGAAGTGTATTGGGCCAGATCTCATCCCTTGTTCCCTTTCAGACTGTAGCACCTTGTTATCTAGAACCCAATGGAGTCTCATCTGAAAGCTGTAATAAAATAAGCTTTAGCAGCCCCTCACCAAGTTTTCATTGAATATTGCAGATGGACCTCAGATTTTGAACTATTTCCTCTCTTCCCACAAAGTTCACGGCTGTTTAGATCCAGGTTTTGCTTCAGCCTTTTTACAGAACATTCAAATCCAGTTTCAGACTTTGGTATCATCAGAATGGAGTGTGGATATTTTCTACTGAAAACCAAGAGTAACAGCAGCACCAAACCCTGCATACCTAAAGCTGTATCTTCCAAAGGGCTACATTGTTTCAGAAGCTCCCATCTTTATGGATCTTCTACCAGACTCAACTGGGACCAGCTGACCTCTTCCCTAGTCTCTTATTGGGCTAGACTGAAAGTATTTGGTTTGTTTTGGTGGTATCAGTCTGCTCCCATCAAAGAATTAATGATGTGCAACAGATTTCAGCTCCTGGGCAAGATTCAGGGAATGCAGCAAACTGTGTCTGTGTTTTCAGAGAGAGATGGTGGCTGAAGAGGAGGGAATATTTAAAACTATCCAGTTTGGCTGCCCACAGATTTTCTTCTCCAAGTGTGAAATTCACCCCTGTGCAGAGGACAAGCGCCAGGCTGATGCACTACTTAAGTCCCCCTTTTGTGGCCATAAAAGTTGTGTGAGCATAGGGGTGAACTGAAACCCAAAATACTATCCACGGAACAATGATCGGGTATGTCGCCCACTTTGGAATCGTATGGAGAATACAGGAAGATTGTTAATTACATGTCTGAGCCAATCACCAGGCTACGTTGAGATGTCTTATCCTCTGTGCCATTTGCACAAACAGGCCCATCTCATGCGATGCTTGGAGCATTCTCTGTCTGTGGGGAGTTCACCCTGCTTCCCCTCCATTTTAATGCTCTGCCCAGCTCTGCTCCTATCTGTGTCTCATCTCTCCTGTCCTGTCACTCCCCACCTCACCCCTGAGCTACTTCTCACATTTCTCCTTTTGTCCCCTCCTTTCCTCTCTCACCTTCCTAGCTCTTTTCATGCTGCTTCCTATGGTGCCCACTTAGGAACACATTTCTATTCAGGACAGCACTTAAACACAGGATTAACTGTGAGCATTTGCACAATTTTAAGGATTTGCTTAAGGTCCCGCCTTAATGATGGCTTATGGCTGGAACAAACTGTCCTTCCTTCACACCCACCATCCTCATTTATCTCCTTCAAATTCCTCCTTAAAACTCTCCCTATTTTCCCTTTGAGTCCTACCATTGACTTCAGTGGAACAACTTGTGCTTAAAGTTACGCATGTGTGTAGTGTTCAAAGGATCAGAGCCTCAGCCAAAAGAACAGTTCACGTGAGTGAAGTTATGCATGAGTGTGAATTATTTGATGGGTCAGTATGTTCAGCACCTGGCAGGATCATCCCCTAATTTATGTCTCTGCAGCAAAATTTTACTCACCGATGTCAAAAATTTCAGATCTGTTTGGCTTCTGATGCTGCTCTAGGATTGAAGAAAACCTGGAAAAAACCTCACATTTTCTCTAGGGATTAAAGGTTGTTTTCTACTTAAGGCATATAAAAATGCCTTTAGTTTTCCTCCAGAATTTGAGGTAAATCCATAAAACAGTTTTATGTTTTTTCAAAAATTGGAATATGTCACCATTTCTGTAAGCTTTTTTTCTTAGTGTTGGGGTATTTTTATGATCAGAAGAAGTCCTCAGATCATCCCCTCCTGCTTAAAACCTTATAGGTGAGGGCTTCTGGGAAGGAAATTTGCATAAGAAGTTTCTCCACAACATCCTCTAGGGTAGAAGGGATTGGATTTTCTCTCCCCTATAAAAAACTGAGTACTAGTGCTACCCAGCCGCTGGTTGTCCCTTTGTCTCCAGGAAAACTCCAGGACTCATGAGATATGTAGACAGGCAGCAACCAGATAAAAAAAACCCAGACCCCAGATAGCTGACTTATAATAGATAAAGAAGTTTGCTGGATGTACTTATTAGTGACAGGACAACCTCAAAAGGTTGGGGAAAAGGAGTGCAAGTTCAGGGAGCTTATCTGAACTGAACACGTATGCTCATTCGTAGTGCTGATCCAAAGTTTCTTTAATGTAGGAGGCCAATCCTGTGAGTTTCTGAGCACCTCAATGACTTAATTAAGGGCAAACTTCAAAGTCAATAGTAAACAAGGCAGCTCAACACCTTACTGAATCAACCTTAAAGATTTTCATCTGAGGTTTAGAAGAAGATTTTTTCTTTCTTTTCTTTATTTTAATCTCACCAGTTCACTCCTTCTAGATATGATTATTCTTTGTGGGCATTTTCCCTCAGAATAAAGAGCAATTCAGACAGGAACAAAACAGATTTTTATTTCTATGACAAAGGGAAAATATAGATATATAAAACCAAGAGGAAATTTGATGACAGGATGTGATGTAAATGGGGCAGATGACCCAGTCCAGGTGAGAGTGCAGTGGGGAAAATGGAGATTCAAGATAAAATGAACATGGAAGATTAGTCAGGAGTCAGACACAGAATGAAGTGCTAAGAGGGGATGTCACCTCAGTAGCAGGATGGGTTTCCCCTTGTTAGCTCCTAGCCACTCTCCTTCCTGAAATAAACTTCCTCTTGATCTGATAATCCTCCATTAGGTGGTCAGGAAATTGAAGACATCAGTTCACATCAAGAACTCCCATCCAAAAATGGGAGAAAGTGAGGTCAGGGAGGATGATGTCATCACATGGCCACCGTCCTGCTCCACAGATGTGCTGCAGGCTAAAACCTGTTACCTTGATCTTATTGTTCTTCAGCTACAGGGTTTTTAAGAGCCCCATCAATCATAGAGAGATTGCAGTAAGAAAGGGGGGGAAAGGAAAATACATTTTACGTCATCCTTCTGCTAAAGCCATTCCCTGAGACATTAATCACAGCTTAGCCAGGTTCTGAGGACTCTCATTGTTTACTTTATGAACAGCTACGACTGCTCAGTGCAGTGGTGGAGGAATGTTATCTGCAGCAAAGGGTTGCTGTGAGCTGTTTACTAGAAAAGTTCAGGTGAAGTGGAATCACACATATTAATAACTAGCCAATCTCTCTGTACACATCCATCTCTGTCTGCGTTTGTCTGTCTGAACTCTGTGCTCTTCTTTCGCTCTGTATCCCTCACCTTCCATTTGCAGTTTCTATAGTATTGATATATGTATTAAAACTGTTGGGCTTTGAATCAAAAAAGAATTCAAACCATTGACTGAGTCCAGTCCATTGTCTTCAAAGTAATTTACCAAAGGTTGTGTCAGATTCTCTATCACTTGCTATTTTTGAATCAACATTGGATGTTTTGCTAAAAGATCTGCTCTAGGAATTATTTTGGCCTGTGTTATACAGGAGGGTAAGACTTGATCATCAAAGTGATCCCTTATGGCCTTTGAATCTATGAAAATGACAGTGGTTAGTTCAAATCTTCTTTGTGCCTGAAACCTATTCATAGAAGCTTTCTGCAAGCCTCTCTCCTCTACGTGCGTTGTTGCAAACTTTGCTCGGCTGCCAGTCATGTTGCATTTCAGATGAGCTCACTGAGTAAACTGGAGAATATGGCAGGAAATTTGTTTCGCTAGCCATGTTGTGAGCCTGAGTCTGGAAGGCCGTGGCTTAGCATATCACGTTCTCCAAACACTGGGGACTATTACAGTGACTTTTATTTTATATTTGTGTCAACAACTTATAGCCATTTTTTCAAGGGGGAATTTGTTTCACTGGTATTTGAATTATCTCATTAGGTCCTACAAAGTCTTAGAGCCTGATAAAAACTCTTTATACTAGTCTGTTCTGGTGTGTTAGTGTTTCTGGACTTTGCACTTCCTTTTGCATAGAAGCAAATGACTGGTTTCAAGGCAATACAGAATGAAACCCCACGGGTTTTATTTCTGTGCTGAGGCTCACACATATAACACATAACTTTCATTCCTCTAGTTAGAGAGCAGTGTCCTGACTATGGATTTATGAATGAATCCTAGGTATATCTATACAGATTACTGGAGGAAGTAGGTGCTTATTGTAATGTCTAGGCTCTGCTACTAATATGATATTCAAGTGTACCACTAGGACAATCATCACCTCAGAATCTGGGGGTCAGTGATGTAAAATTGAGTGTAATAATAATTCTGTTGAGAAAGAATCAGGACTGTCTCCCCTTCCCTCCTACCATTATCATTAGTCATTTATATTATGGTAACAGACAAAAGATCAGGATGGAGCCTACACTGTGCTGGGTGCTGTGCAAACTCAAATGATGAGACGAGTCTTTCCATGAAGAGCTTATTGTGTGAAAAGAGAATTTACAGGTTAAACCGCATGCCAAGGAGGAATCAGAACCATCTTCCTTCTGTCTAACAGGTCCATTCTGCTATCCGTGGCTCCCGGTAGAAAGAAATGAGTCTTACAGCATTCTGGACAACATACAACTTACGGAAGATTCTGGCTCAGCCTCTCTTTGATAATGGTGATTTGATTAGCACATCAGAGACGGGTTTGGGCTGAGTTTCCAAAGGATCCAGCTCGTTTATTCTTAATCAAATGAAGATGCGGTGGAGGGGTTCACAGAAAGAGGAGGTTGGTCAGATAATGAGGCCTGAGCCCATTTAAGGATTTAAAAATAAGGATGTAAAATGTACCTGGTACTGGGTACCAAGTGCAGAGTCTCGAGTATTGGTGTGACGTGATCCCAACAGTCTACTCCATGTTGAGGGATCAGCTCAATTTGTAGGGAGAGTCCGAAGCAGAGCAGCCATTGAGTCTTGAAGCAGCCATCACTGTGTCCAAGTCTACATGCTGGGAGGTGAGGGCACAGTCACTTGGCTGGCTGGAGATAAAGCAGTCTTCCTAGCTATTACTGCTGTCTTCGCATCTGTGGGCTGCACTGAATCTAGAAGAACCCCATGATCGTGCACATCTTTGACCATCCAAAGGCAGATTCTCTCTACTGAGAATGAGGCCATTCTCCCTGCCACCTCCTCAGACTGCTCCCCTCTGCCTAGCAGGTTTTCCCATTATCCCAGGATTGTGTTGGAACCAAATGCTTCTTATACAGGTCTTTAATTCCTTCAGACACTGGGTCATCAGGCCAAGAGTCCTGGCCATGCTAGATATGGAGAAGACGTAGAACTGGATGCCCAATTGAAAGCTGAGATCCAGCACCCTCTCTCCTGCAAGTCTGCATTGTGCCGTGGCAGCAAGTGCTGATTGCACTCAAATGAACACAAGCACAAGATTTTGTATTCACACAAAACTCGAGCCATTTATGGAACTGCAGCTTTCAACTCTTTTATGACCCTATTTTATTGGAAGAAGCATGTCCCACATCCTAGGTGAGTGTCCTAACACTGGCTGTTTAGGGGTGGAGTGTGCTTTCTCTCTCTCATATATATATTTTTTTTTTCATGAAAAGTTTGGAAATGTCTTGGTTTTGTTCCAATTTGAGGTTCAAAACCTCAAAAGTTTTTTGCAAAATGGAATTTTTGTTTTTTGGCCAGTCCTACTTAGGAGCAATCTCCGGCCCTTAAATACAGCTCAAGTTATGATTTATACAGAATATGATTGATTAAACCTGAAGTGGGACCCCTCAGATAAACCTATGGCCAAAACCTTCTGCTATAAATGTTGTGTGGGCTTTCTGCCTGTCAGTCTCCAAAGCCAAGCTGCTTTATTTAAATGCGAGATGATTCCAAACCTCTACTGGGACTCGCCCTAAAAAAAACCCAAAATAAAAAAACCACCAGATGCACCCAAATGGTGAACATGCTGCAATCTCTGCAGAGGGATCTGTAGGGATCTGTGGAGCTCAGTGTTACCAGACTATGCTCCCTGCTGAGATGAGACTTGCAGGCTGGAACCACTTTTGCTGTAGTTCTTTTCAAAGTGGAGAATTCCTCTCTACTCTTTCTCAGAAAATTGGAAAGGGTATTCAACATTAAATCTGTATTTTGCACCATGCACAAACTTTCACTTACTGCTGAACATGCTGAGCGGAGAAGCCTGCATTGCAAACTCACTCAGGTAAAGTTAAGTGCCTCATATCTGCATTTCAGTGCTTAACTTTTGCATGTCTAAACTGTACATTCATCAGAGCATTAAGGCCAGATCCTCAGCTGCTGTAAATAAAATGCTCCAAACAAACGGAGAGGCTGAGGCAAAACTGGGCTAACTTTAGCATGAACCTACTCTGAGTTTCAGAAGAACCTGGGTTGAATGAATGCTGGAAGAATTTATTGGTTTGTGTGCAAACAACACAAAATATGTTGATTTCAGTGGAGATTTGCCTGGAGTTTTGGTGTTTCATTAGAGCGCAACCCAAACTATGCAAGATCCTTCATCCACAAAGTTGCTAAACTGTGAATGCACAGGTCTAAATTGTATGGCTTTCTAACAGTCAGTTTTACAGAGAAGGCCTTACCATGCTGCTCCTGTTATACTGTTTACTTGATAGCAAACACCATAGATCAAGATGCAGAAAGGTTTCCATTATAAACCCTGTTTTCACTCATAACTTTTATTCAGTCTGAAATTTTCCTCTCTTGGTTTCTGTCTTGTTTGTTTGTTTGTTTGTTTGTTTGTTTGTGGGGAGGTTGGAGGAAAATCCCTCAAGCCATTTTTGAGTTAAGTGAAAAACACAAAAAAATGACTGCAACACACTTTCCTCTGTGCATATAACTCATAAACAGCTGCAACTTATAAATCTTAGCATAGCAAAAGCCCTTGCTGGGGTGCTTGTACTTGTGCGACATTGTTATGCTGGATCAGTATTGCCTGCGCCAAGAATTAAAAAATAATGAGGTTGGTTTACAAATTATGATATTTTTTACAAAATCATTTTGGGGGCAGGAGGGGTAGGGTTATTTGCCTTCTGGTTTTTGAGCCTCTAAGGGGTTACATTTTCAAGCTTTCCTCTGCAACCATGGGGGACAGAAGCTTATTGAAAGAAAGCAAGAAAGCAGAGGTTCTCACAAAATCACGTCTCCAAGAGCTGGAGCTTTAAGAAAAATGAATACAATCACGAGAATTGACAAAGGAGCTGGAAGCAAAGTGGGTAGGGAGAAACAAAGTCTGGAAATCGCACGCTAAAAGTATGTGCGGTGGAAAATTTCACTAAGGACCAAACTGAGTTCTAGTGTGAGCCAAAGCAATATCTACTGAGGTTTTAACTTTTGCCTCTAAATCAGGGAGCTGGCATTTTTAGAGGGGAGGTGAACATCCATGGTATTCTCAGAAATGGTCATGTTTCAGTGCATGATAATTTGGCTTTAAGGTTAACTTGGACCCTATTCATTCTCTTGGCCATACCTTGCACTGTTTTATTCTCCCTCTCCCCATCAGATATTCAGTACCAGACTCTTGGGCTTTGAGTTTGAAATAGATCAGTAGGGAGCATGTTCCTTAGAATGTGATGGCCTCTCTCTTCCCAGTGCCAGTCCTGTAGATCTGGGGGAAACTCGGACCCCACTCCTCTACCTAACTGATTTAATGTGAGCAAGGGGGTAATTCTTACATATCCTGTCTCAGTGCTTCCTTTAAGAGTACAAGAGGGTTGCGTGTTTTTATGGGTTGGCAATGAGTCATAGTAGACCCAGCCTCTGACCCTAGCTGTCTGTCTGTCCCTACTCAGATCATCAATGAGCACAAGAGTGGCAGGAGACACAGGGACGAAGGCAGAAAAACAGGTAGGAAAACCTTTTGCATGACAAACATCATGTGGCTTATGTCCGGCCTACAACAGGATACTTGGCAACACCACCCTGGGGACCATATATAGAAAGAGAAAGAATGCTGTGGGGATAATAGTGATACAGATGTATAGAACTTGGAATGTCCAGTACAAGTGATGTTAGTCTTGCCCAGAATTCTGCAGACATGTCTTTTTTCAAGGAACAAGAGGAGTATTTCTCCACTTGAGTCACTTTTCTGAAGGGAAATTACACTAGGAGCGTAGCAGGTACATGCATTCCATGGCCTGGCTGGAAATGGGCAATGCTTTATCCCATCAACTGATTTCAATCTGATTTATTTTCTCTTTTGAAAGGCGCAGGTTGAGGAGGTGGTATTATAACAGCTGTGATCTGTTACAGAGAAAGCATGTTCTCGCTGCCTGTCTATGCAAAACTAGCCTGTAAAAACCATGTGACTACCCCTAAATCAGGGTGAATAGAGTGGCAAATCTGCCTGGAGGCTGGGGGCCAGATCCTGGACTCCATGAAACTTTGCATAACTCCGTCTTAAAGCCAGTGTGGGCAGGTGTTGGGGGTGGTTGGCAAATTCACACACCTGGCAAAAATTGCTAAGGCCAGCCCTTCCTTTACATTCATTGCAAAAGGTTTAGCTAGGGATGAATGGAGAGTCCCATACTCAAATTTCTATTGGAAATGGAAATTTCAAATCAGGATTATGCATATAACAAGTTGCTGATGCATATGGATGGGAATTCATTGTTGCCAACACTTGGATTTTATTTCAAGTTTCACAATATTTGGTGGTGTTCTTAGATCCCCAGCTCCTGGAGGCTTCCATTTAAAGCAAAAATGAATGTTTCTAGCTCTCCTGACTGGCGGGTGGATGGGCGGGGGGGGGGAGGGAGGGTGGAATGGAAAATGTTGTGAGTGCACCCTAAAGGCTCAGTGACCAAAAGGCTACTACTAAAAACCTTTCATATTTTATTATTTTTAAGCCACCACTCATGATTTTTTAGCAACCTGGGGTTGCCAATACTCATATTTGCAGTATATTTTTCAACCCCACTAACTTTTTTCTGTTCTGTTTTTTCTCTTGCAACATTCTGAAATCTGGAAGCTTGTGTTCCAGCAGGTGCCAGAAACTAAAACCAACTGAGGACTCAAAAAAAGCAAGTGTAATAGGGTTGTGTGACTGTTTAGTGGTTTAGGAATAAATTATTATAACCCAGATTTTCAGTGTACAAGATTCTAACAGCTCATCCTTATTATTACTTATGCAAGAGCTGAAGAAGACAGATCTGTTCTTCATTTTGCGGTTGAGATTGTTCTAAGGTTTATAGTAAATAAGTTCTATTGTGTTTATAATTGTAGAGTCCAACCTGACATTTATTATTATTATTTCTTTGTATTATAGCTGTGCCCAGTCAAAATCATTGCACGCTTGTTCTGGGTGCTGTCACACAGTGGGTCAGTGGTAGAGACAGGAATAAGGCCTCTTAATTGCCAATCTTATGCCAAGCCAGTAGACTACATTGCCTTTGTAGCCCCACTCTTCAAAGAGCTCAGAACAGTTAAATGACTCCGAATCTCCTGATCTCTGTATTGCTGGGATGGCAGCAAGAGAGAGAGGGATTAGGAAACAGAGGAAGGCAGGGTTGCCAATTTGCATAAATGTCTCACAAGTAGCATGAGCTGGGGACTGGATGAAGGCACCCTCATGGTGGTGCAAAAAGTTCCAGCCTTCACAGGAATTTTGGGGAAGCTAAATGAGACCAAGAGCAAGAAAGACTCCCTTATGCCCTGTAGCCTAAATTACAAGCACAGAGTCAATAAGTTCCAGTAACTATCATTCACGCATTACAGAGGTAAGATGGCTGAGCTCTGACACAAGATCATTTCAAGCACAACTGGGAGGAGAACCCAAGTTTCTAGTATAACAAAACCAACTCTCTTGCACTTAAGGCACAATCTTTCAGAAGAAACGTCTCAAATTACGTGAGTATGTTATCCAGAAAAACACAGTACAGCTCTGTGTCACCCTTTAGTAGGTTGACCAGATAGCAAGTGTGAAAAATCGGGACCCGGAGTGGGGAGTAATAGGCGCCTATATAAGACAAAGCACCGAATATCGGGACTGTTCCTATAAAATCGGGACATCTGGTCACCCGACTTAGCAGCTAGCCAATTGTGTAGAGGTTTATGACTCTGCTTCTACTTCTCCATTAAGAGTTCTGATTCCTCACCTCAAGTAGTAGCAGCTCATGCTTTTTCATCCAAGATTCAAAGACAATGGTAGAGCGACCTTTAATATCAGCGCTGGAATTAGGAGTCTGAAACACCTGTGCTCAAACCACTAAGCCATGCTATATGCATATGTTCTGGGAAGTGCAACTGAAATTGCAAAAGAAGGACCTCTAGAAAACAAAACAGTGGCTGTGCTGTGCTGAGAGAAGGAAACACATATTCCATGGACTTTATTTCTCTAGCAGAGATTCCTGTTCAAATGCTGGCAATTCCAGCCTTGCAGGGAGATAGACATGATAATCTAATAGGTCCTTTCCTTCCCTAAATTATATGATTCTTTAGTATCTGCTACCATAATGCTGTAATGTATGTAATCTACTTTGTTTTCTGCTCATCAAAGGCAGCTTTAAGACATTTTTTTCCCCTGTGGAGATCTGGGGAAGCTGTTTTCATACACTGCTCCTTTCTGGCCTGAACTCTTGTTTCATTCCTTCCACATTACATAAAACAGTAGGTGGGAACATGCAGCCAGATTGTGATGATTTGTTGTTACTGATCTGTCACAGTTGTTTGAAGGTCTCCACAGCCAGTGCCATGAACGGAGTGTTTCTCTCCTTTCCCTGTCTTTTAGTGGTCTGAGGATACTATCAGCGGGAAGCTAAGCTGTGTCAAAACTTTTTGCAAACACTTAACTCACACACATTGAAGGGGAGCCGAGGTGGAAGTGCTGATCCTTTGCAGGATAGGATTAGATTGACCACTCGCTGCTACACTAGAGATTGGCTAATTACAAGCGCAAGCGACAGTGCTGCTCATGGGTGGTTCTGCTCCATGGAACACCTGGAAGTGCGTTCATTTACCCTCTGCTGTCTTACACCCCAGATGGGAACTGAGGGCACTCAGCATCTCACAGGAGTGCTCCGCACCTTGAAGCAGTGAGAAGGTAGTGCTTTAAAGAAGCTCCCAGTAACCTGGGATGTAACAGAAAACTCCTACTGTTTTCTTTAGCTGTGGTTGCAGCTTCCTGTGTCTCTGACTGCAGGTCTGATCCTCCTGACTTGATACAGGTGATTGGCCAGCTATTCCCAGTGGAGCTATAATTAAAATAGCAGCCCACCTTTCCCAGGATTACATTCCTGCCCCATTTCTGTTCATGTAGATTCTGAAACATCCCCAAAATTTCTGAATGCTTTCTGTAACAGAGCTGGTAGGAAAAAAAATACATTAAAAAAAAAAAAAAAGAGAGAGCTTAGAAAATGTACATCAAACATTTTTTTTCCCCCTAAACCCTCTCAAAAATACTTTTCAAGGCTAACTTTTCCAACCCGGGCTACATGGTAATATCTGGGGTAAACTGTGACCCTAGAAGCAGCGCTGACCAGAGGGTGGCATGTGGGCTGCACCATTCCAGGAGTAGCCCCAGCCTGAGAACCAGACCCTCTCAGGCACAAGTCCCTCCCTGCTAAAAGAAGCTGGTGCACATTTACCTCGAGTACACCAGGCTGCAGCTCCTGTCCCAGCTCCTCCAGAACCTCCTGCACTTTTCCCCGCACCTGTTCTTATACGCACACCCCATCCGTGGTCCCACAAAGTCGCAGGACCTCCCCATGAACCTCCTCCTCACCCTGGCCAGAGTGGCCATCTACAAGACCGGGGAGAGGAGGCTGGCGGAGGGGGTGTTCTGTGACTGTGGGGCCTACTTGCATTCCTCCATCCGTTCACGCATCCGGGCAGAGTTCCTCTGGGCAGCGTCCGCTGGCTCCCTAGATACCTTCCGGGAGCAGTGGGTGCTGTCTGGGGTTCTCTTCTCAGTGTCTCCTTCTGGTTCCCTTCATTTGACCCTGTGACCCCCACGCCTCTTCCTGTTTTTTTCATTAGTTGTCCCATGAACTCAGTTGTGTCCTGGGTCCAGTGACTCCTCCTTAGGCTGGGGGAGGGGCCTTTAGCACTCCCCAGACTGCAAATAGACCTTTTCTCAGGAGGAAGGAGAGGAGTAATAAGCTACTGCTGGCGTATACCAAGTGCAACATTTCTTACACCAGATCAGCTGCACTGGCCAGTATCGGCCGGGGTAGGGTCAAGGCCCACCCATTGCCTGCCCCTCTATGCCTACTCCCTGCTCGGGAAGGGAGGTAGTGGACATGCAGTCCAAGTTACAATCTAGCCCGAAGTCTGCACAGCCTGTGTTGGGGTCCAAGGGCCGTGGATACCTGCTCCTCTTTGCTCCCATGTCTAGGCATGCATCTCAAGTCACAAGCCAATTTGTTTAACGGACATATTCTAGCCCAGTCTACCACCCCTGCTCATCCTGAGTAGGACCTCATCCAGTCAGTAGTCCTGCTGATTTTAATGGGACCACTTAAGGACCCAGGCATGGCTCCACAAAGGGAAATAGGTGCTCCTCCACCTCTCTGCAAGGCCTATCTCCCCCCAGTTTGTGGAGCGCACTGTGGCTTAGGTCGGAGATGGGCATCTGGACACCTAGCATACAGCAGCAGTGTGCATGCCCAGAGGCAGAAACAGACATTGAGAGAACTTTTACAGGGGAAATTTCATCACAGAGTCTACAGGGTTAGGTAGCAGCTGAGCTGGGATTTGGTGGATCACAGTGGTGCCTAAAACTGAGGCTTAAGCACCTATGTCCCTGTGTGGAGCTGGGCATGTAGAACTTTTCAACATGAATTACAGTGACAGAATCTTGCACTAAGTGAACATGTCTGTAGTCATGGAAAGCACTGATAAAAATAACTGGATTTTTCCTTTAAATTTTTCCTCCATAGCCCATTTGGTTCTTGTCTACTCACCTTATGCACAATAGGTTAATCACTCCAGCAGGTGAAGTGGACCTTTTCCTTTGGCCCTGAGATGTTTTAGCAGTAGACAAATTGGCAGTCAGTTTCAAATTAGAATAGCCCATTCCTGGAGATTAATTTTCCGCCATCCCTTTTGCTTGGATATTAGTGCAGACACTTGTATGCTCTGTCATGCTTTGTCTCTGCATGATCTTCTCTAACCTGTCACTCTATCTGACCCTTCTTCAGTGACCACTAGATGGCATAAGTAAGAACAGGAGATGTCACCTTCCTCCTGACCATCCCCACCAAATCTAGCTCTGATTCAGCACCCTAAGCTCCCTGTTTATCAGTCGCCTGCCAAATTCAGCTGTGAATGCAGTAGGCATTGCTCCACTGCGCTGACAATCAGGGCTGGTTTTCTGCAGCAGCAGGACCTTCCTTGCAATGTTTCTGGTCAGTGCTGGGTATTGTAACTCTAACAGTGTGAACTTTCTCACAGGTGAGGCCAATCAATGCTAGTTACTATTTTGGGGCCCAGTTCTCCCCTACTCCGGAAGAGATGAAATTTATCTTTGTGCAGAGGGCCAGCACCAGGCCTGGGCAGCTGCTAACTCCCATTTATGCCCCTTGAATAGAGTTGAAGTTGGACTTAACTGATTCAAAAGTCTTCTGTTGGCCCTCTGCAAAGGGCTGAATATGCGAACAGTTCCCAATGAAGAATTGGACCCCTGGTGTAAGCATCCTGATAGAACTGCCCATTCAAAAGGGATTGTGGGCTCCAATCTGAATATTGTACTTGTGTATATAGCTATCCCACTTGTGCTTGGAATCAGGTAGCTAGATGCAAACTGCTTAGAACTGCATCCACAAATGAACTGGGAGTGCAAAAATACAAGTCTAGTTTTGGCAGGTGCAAATTTCTCCCACAAAAAAGGAAAAAAAAAAAAAAAACCAATGAGACCACCGTATAAAAAATGTAATCCTAAAGCTGACAAAATAGAGACACAAAGCACAATTGGATCGGATGCTCAGTTGCTGTAAATTGGTACAGCTCCATTGACTTTCATGGAGCTACATCAATTTGGAGATCAGGCCCAGCTAAAGTCACCAAGCATTGAAGTCAATGGGTAAAATTTTCAAATGTGTCTAAGTGACTTAAGTGCCTAAGTCCCAATGAAAGTCAATGGGAATTAGGTTCCTAAATCATTTCAGTGATTTTTGAACATTTTTGCCCAGTAATCTACAGCAATAATCTATTGCTGTGAGTCAGTTAAATGCAACACTCCAGGTACTAATTTCTCTTAGATTAGGGAGGAATTTCAGCAATGCAATAAAATGCAAACCAACTGTATCTTGTACCTAAGATATCATTAGCCCAGGACTCAGTCTGCTTTAATCTGTGTTGATGTGCTCTTCCTTTAAATTCACAGCAAGAAGCTTTGAGAGACGCTAGGTGTTGTGAGTTGGGTGCCCAGGTTAGTTGTTCCACGGAGCTTCATTTTCCCCAAGGCAAAAGTAGAAGGGGATATCTGTATTGCTTTACTCCTAGGAGGGGACACTTATTTCCAAGAGCTAAAGTGACTGGCACAAAGCTCATCTCTTCTGCTCTTTCCATGAGACTCTAATTCTGCTTCAGCAGCAACATACAAATCAACCTTTTCCAATAATTCTCTCTCTTTCTCTTGACCATCCTGAATAACCCTCTCCACAGCATGGCATGGAGTGGAATGGACAAAACCACAGAAATCCTGGGGAAATGGTGCTATACATTAGCACCCAGCCACGCACCATAGCTGTCAATAGCCCTCCATGTTAACATGCCAGGGTGGAGCACTGCACAAACAGGAGGACAGCAGGATCTGCTGAAGGAGCATGAAATCTGCTTGGCATCCATAGAAATAATGCAGTATGGCTTTAAGCAGCATTCACTCCCAGAAGCTCTCGGGATGACATTTATCACGGTGTAGAGGGCCAGCACCGGCACAGTGCAGCATGCAAGTCCTCAAAGTATGGCTGAAAATCAATAGAATTGTCTTACTCAGAAGGCCGGATTCTCATTTGTCCTGAACCTCCTATACATTAGAGACAATATTCAGACTCAGATATTCAGACTCCATCTACTGTGGTTCTAATAAAATAAAATAAATGTTGATTATAATGACAACGTCAAAGGGTTGGCAAGACACTTGCTGTTGTACTAATCACACACAATTAGGGTGAAACTATAGGCCCAATTATCACAACAGTGCCTATCCTCACTTCACACTGTATGCTTGTATGTCACTCCTTTCCTGCATCTTTTATTTTCCTTGTTTATTTAGGCTATAAGCATTTCAAGGCAGGGACTGTGTCTTCCTGTGTGTTTGTACAGTGACTAGGATATTTTGAATGCTACTGTAATATAAAAAGATAAATAAATACAAAGTATAATAATTATTTATACTAAAACATAAATATTATTTATTAATTGTATTTTTTTCATTATTATCAGCAAAGCTGGTAGCACCATCTGCAGTTAGGTTTGCCTGACCCTGTTTTCAGCTGCTTATTACTTTGAGAACTTTAACCATTCGAGCTGAAATCTTCCATGCCAGGCATCTGCCTCAGGCTGATGTATTTTATTTATTTATTTGTTTTTAAGTTTCAACAAAAATAGTTCACCTGTTTCTGGGGTTGAGAATAGGAGAAAACACATTGTTTTGCCTGTGTTAAATAACTTTTACTGTCATTGAGTTGAGAAGCTCTGGTGCCTCAATGATTTGGTGTAGGGGCTTAAAATTTGTCAGAACCACCAGCGTCATGTGATAGATGTTCCTGTAAAAATCCTTGTTCATGTACATTTTTTTTTGGCTGTAATAGATATTCATAGAGAAAAACAGAGATACAGACAGGGTGACTGGTGACCGGCCTTTTAAAGGGTAATAGGTCCAGCCTCACCTGTGACACTCTTAGCTGGCTTCCCCAGATGGAGAAAATAAAGTCACATGATAAGCAGGTCAGGTGGCTAAAATCAGGTCCCTGGGGTGGAGATAAAAACAGAAACCTCTGGTGAACCAAGGAAGAAGAGAGGGGGCAGGCAGTCTGGGGTGGAAAATGGCATGGGAAAAGTCTGCTGCCCATCCCAACTGGGAAGATTGTGGACTCACTTAACCAAGGGGAAAGAACTGAATGTCCTACAAGCGGGAACTGTAAGCCCCAAAAGCATGTGTTTGGACTTGAAGTTGCCAAAGAAAATGATATTGCATAAAGACTTAATAAAGTAGACCCCACGAAGGGGGATGTTACTTTAAGTATCCCAGGCTGTGCATAAATTAGTGGGAGAATCAGGAGCAAACTGAGTGCAGGTTACCTTCAGGTCCACACTGTGGCATAAGGGGTTTTGTTCTGAGATGGCACCGTCTCTCCTATATATATATAATTTTATGCTTTATGATTTTTTCTTATAATCATTATTCTTTTAAGCCCAGTATTATAAAAAAATTCATAAGTGGGGACATGGAATTAAACCTTGGGTCTAATTTTTAAATCAGCTTGTGTAAACACCTGATCTCAATGTCCAGAAATGATACATTTTGTTAATACAATACAGGCATTACCAGATTTAATCAGAGCAGTGGTCTGTCTGTCTTAGTCTAGTATCCTCTTTGGGACAGTGGCCAGAAATTGATCTAATAAATGTATTTAGAACTAAATATGGAGCAAAGGATGGAAAGAAGCTGGTTACATATTGAGTGTGGTATAAAACCTAGAGAGAGGCTGTTCACTCTTAGATGAGGGTGTGTACATTAGTCACTTGAGCTCCTTTGAAAGTCCCCAACTTTATTGTATGTTTTAACCCATGTTTGAAGCCATGGGCTCAATTTCAAATGCCCTTCATTGTCACTGGTGTGGTAGTGGTTTTGGCAGCGGAGAACAAGTCTAAAGTTGTTAGCATCTGCATTTTAAAGGGACACAGAGAAAATGAACATAGAAAGATGAAACCACTTGTTTTTTAGGCTGTGGTTTATCACTCTCATCCAGATACCTGGGTTTGCCCATGCTTTCCCCTGGGAAACCTTCTAGGATCCACAAGGCTGTGGGTTGATATGCTGGAGGTCGGACCTCCTGCCTATGAAAGATACTAAGTTTGCTTAGGGGACCATTATTTTCCCCTCCTTACCCCTCTCCTGCCACTGGTTTCTTTCCATCAGGAGGATTCTGCAGTTACAGATAGTGTAAGGGATGGATAGACAGCACAGGAGAGGATTTCATCCCTTCCTACAGTGAGGATACTTGAATAGATAAAAAAAGGCTTGGAAAGGGTTAAACTAACTCACCCTACAGCAAGTGACTAGAATGGAGACCTTGATTACAGAGTTAGTTTAGGAAGATTCCTGTCCTATTCAGAGGTATCAGTCCTGGGCAACCATTCAACTGTTTTTGGCAGATACAGAGATTGTTTTGGATCATTTTCAGTTCTCCCACCACTGCATCAGTACTTCCTGCTTCCAACCAGGTCCGGAAGCTGCAGTGCTGGAAGAGGCTGCGCTGGTGTTGTGGTCAATCCAAATCAGACAGAGGAGTTGCGAGAAACGTTCCAAAGAAGCTTGCTCATGTGGGGTATGCAGGCCAGTTGTGTAGACCCCAGAAATTCAGATAAATATCTGAACTAGTGAGAGCTTCTCTGGTCCTCTTGGGCTTCACCCAGCAGTAGTGAGTAATGTCTATGATCATGGCCCAACCCACCCACTAGCCTGACAGCACCTGGGCATCTTTCTTTACCCCACCCCCCCACCCCACTGTCTCATGATGCATCTGCCGCTTCCTCACCACCTTGCCTCGTGGCCTATGTTATACCCTCCCACTCGGTCCCAGTCTCCCTCTACCCACCTGCTCCCTGCTGGCTGCTCTTGCAGCTGTCTCCTTATGGTGGCTGATTCACTGAGTCTCCCACAGCAGCTTCCTTAGGAGGAATTTGTTTTCTTTGTGTTTGTCAGTTGAGGCCAGTCCCATTTGGATTCAGATGACCGACAGATGCTTGCTCACCAGGGGTATACCCCAATGTCCAAAGAACATGTGCTCAATATCCCTCCGAGATGGGTAAACTTCAGAAAGATTTGAGGTTCAGTGTGATTGTTCAGATGCTTATTCATGCTTTCTAAAGCACAGGAAACTGCAGAAATAGTTGGAAGTCCCAGCATGCCTGTGAGGAGTCTGCAAAATTAACTCACCATCCTCCTCCAAAATTCTAGTTTGCTAAAACGTCCATTTAAAATCTGGCCGTGGTTTGGCTGCTGGTGTGATGAGACCCCAGCCTGTCATGCTGACTTGTATTGTCTCCTTGTTACTCCTCCTTGGTCTGTCTGTCTCCATCTATTGCTTCTTGTCTTATACTTGGATTGAAAGTTCGTTGGTCTAAGGACCATATTTTTGTTCTGTCTATATAGCTTCTATTTGATGGAGTTAAAGCAGGCCTGGGAGGCCAATTATGTTACCTGCCTGCACCTGGAGGAGGAGATAGGTTTAGTTGACCATGAAGCCCAACTGGGCAGGAGCAGGCTGGTTAGTATAAAAAGTGGAAGTTTGTAGCAGACAGGGGTTGCAGGGAGAGAAGCTGAAGTAATTTGCTGGGAACAGAGAGATGGTGAGGAGGAAGGTTGGGGGAGAATAAACCCTGGGATCCTAGTCTTGAAACAAAGGTCAGCCTAGAGAAGTTGCAGAGAAGAAGACCTGAGAGAGGCTGGGTAGGAAGGAACCCAGCGAAGCATCAGCAAGGAGTGGGACTGTACAGACCTTGGGTGCTGGTTATAGGGTACCTCCTGTTTCCAAGGAAGCCTAAAATTTCAGCAGATGAGCCTCCCCCAATGTATTGTACCACTTTCACTTCCAGTCCCAGCAGGTAGCAGGAATTCCAAAATCCAGAGATGGAACGGACCTCACCCAAGGTCTGGTGGTGTTCAGAGCTGGCCATTGGCTCAATGCTCTAACACTGCAGGAGCATTACCTTCTCATTGCTGAACAAAGTGTACACACCAGCTGAGCTTCACCTTCTCCTCGCACAGGTGCTGTGGGAAGGGCTGCTTGGTAAGGTCAGGTTGCCCACTCAGGGTCATAGAACTGGACCAAGCTGGAAGGTGATTTTATTCACGTTCTGCTGATGTTAATTTTCCTTATGGTAAACATGAACCTTTAACCTTGCTGACTACAACTGGGTCTTTTCCAGACAGATTTTCAACAGCGTTGCATGACTAGAGTCAACCCAACAGGCTGGGTTCTTGTGCAAATCTGGCCTGTAGTGGGTTCTCCATGAATTTTAGATTTGGATCCAAACTTCCTCCAAGTCCTGGAGGGTGTTAAGATCAGGCTAAGGTCTCTGTGTGGGTTGATCTTTTGCCGACAAAGATGGAAAAAAACAATAGAAACGAACAAACAACCTTTTCAGCTCTTAAAACAAGTTTAGGGCTGGTCCTCTTGCGTAGCCAGTGAGTCCAGCCCTATCAGCAACTGCTGCTCTGCTCCTTTGGACATGACCCATCTTTCAAATGAGAGGAATAGCGATGCCTACAAGCGATCCAAGTTGTATTTCAGAGACAAGATAGTCAACGTGGGCTTCCAACCAGTGCTTAATTTGTAATGAAACAGGAGCTCAATCTCAAACAATTTTTTTTTTTACATTCATAACTGATGCGGCAAGCCCTGGGCTCATCCGTGGCAAGCTCTGGCACAAATTAAGTACTGTTTCCAACACAACAGGACCCGGAGATGGTGGCTTGACTTTTTATTTTAATCAGAGATTTATAAGACACAGTGAAAAAATCCAGAGGAACCTTTGCCTAGTGTCTTTCCCTGCATCCCACAGATTACCATATTGGGTTTTGTTCACTGACTGCATGTGGGAGTCTTAATTAAAGAGACAAAATTGCTAAATATAGATGACCTATCACCTCAGTTAATTCACAGGAATGTAACAAAAATAAAAGGCAATTGAAACAGTCTCCTCTTTTTCAGAGAGATTTTCCTTTGATCCAGCACGTTGCTGTGTTTGTGTTTCCATACAGTATGAATACTTTCCGGCTGGCCAGCCAAAGCCAATCCCTTCCCTGACAAGCCCGATTCCTGTCATTCTGGGATAGCTTGCATGCTCTCACAGAAGTCCCCGTGTCGAGCAAAGAAAATGTTTCCTCTTCTTTTCTCTCTTAGATGCTGTGGATTCTGAGTTAGCCAAGTGCCATCAGGCTTTCTGCCACCTTAGAAGCAATGAGGGCAACTTTGGTCCCCTGCAACAATTACCATTTATTCTAGGAACAGGTAATGTGTACTGGTTGCCAGCCAATGGGAGCAAAATGCCTAGCTGAGAGCATCATGATCACTGAACACAACCCTCTCATGATTTATATTATGGTTGTACCTACAGGAACCATCCAGGAACAGGGCCCCATTGTGCTAAGTGTTGTACAAACACATAGTGAGGGAAATCCCATGTCCCAAAGAGCTTACAGTCTGAACAGGCAAGATAGACAAAGGATGGGGAAAACTGATATCTCCTTTTTATCAATTGGGAACTGATGAAATTTAAACTCCAAAGTGCTTTAAAACCCTTTTGAAAATGAGATTGTTTCCTAAATCATTTGGGCATTGAGATGTTGAGAGCAGCAATATCTACATAACTTTAAAAATCTGGGCCTAGTGATTTGCCCGAGGTACCACTGGAAGTAAGTGGCAGAGCAGGGAAATGAACCAGATCTCCTTACAGTCTTTCCCCTCCGCCCAACCCTGTAAAAGGCAGACAAGGATCAGGATCTGTGCACTTGAGAATGAGATCTACTAAATTAAGGCATCTTGGCTGCCTTTTGTGTGACAGGTGTAAAACCAACTGACCATGTTGCCTATAAAAATTCTCATGGCATTGTTCTGGTGTTGGCCCAGAAATAATGGCAAATTCCAGATATGGGTAACCACATTCTGATGGCCTGTATTCCCACTATGTTTGCAATTAGGTATAGAGTCCTACTCTTTCTGTCAATAATAATAAATGAATGTAATAAATTATTATTATTATTTATTGGTATAATTCCAACTATGTGCTAGGCACTTTGCCGGGAACCAGACTAGTAACATTTTGTCTTTTTTGTCTTAAATTCTGCCTTGAGTTGTTCAACAGCTGTTGCCTTCCGACCCAGAGGTGGCTGCATTTCAGCGGCCAGTGACATGGTTTGTGTGTGTGTGTATAGTACTTTACAATCATGAAAGATGAAAGGTGCGATAGACATGAATGTCAGACCCTATTAGGCCATCAGTTATCTTAGAAGAAGGGTGTGTGTGTGTGTGGAGATACGTGCTTTGGTTCGTGTGATCTGCAGAACAACTCAGCATGAAGGTGGTGACAGCTAGCAAAGAGAGAATTTTGTTGTGTAAAGTGGATAGCCCTTCCCCTCCCCAGGCTGGAAAACTCTGTGCTTCACCAACCATTAACAAAGCATTAGAATCCCAGAGCTGTATTCCCCCACCATCCCTCCTCCCCGAAGAGTTTGATTGGTTCCCATTGACTTCAGTGGAAGTTACTGGTATCCGGTATGGGGTGAATAGGGCTTTAGAAAAGAGAGTGTGAGTGAATGGCAGGACATGCAATGTGCTGAAGGAGAAAGGTCTGCCCTTGTACTTCAGGCAATAGTATGATTAATGAGGCCAGGCAATGACTTAAGAAAACACTGTTCACATCCTCACTGTGGAAAAGTTTATGCCACTTTTCCATCACATTTGCCTGCCCTCTCATGGCAGATTCAAGAGAGTCATTGTCTCAGGGTCTGTCAGCATTCATATCCCCTCACTTCATTATAGACCCTCCCGTTTATGCAGTTCCAAGCGCAGATGGGACACTTCTGTAACACCCAGCAAGCTGGGCACACCCTTGCCTTGATTTTGAAATCAGAAGCATCCATGTGCGCTGTGCCTACGTGCACTGGGGCGAAGAAGTTGGTGAAGAGACAAGGCAGACTGTCACATGCTGGGCCTGAAGTTTTTACTGGCTCGGAGGGGATGGTTTGCATCCGATCTGATGCTCTGCAGCGAGCTGCAAATATGTTAACAGCTGCTGCTTTGCCTCCTCATCTGCCAAGTACAGTAATATCATCCAGGATGTGGGCACAAGCCACCCCGCTGTTCCACAGTGGGCCTTTTGTGGACTCCAGCCAGGGCAAGCAATCGAGGAAGCTTAACAAAATTCACCATGCTGCATTCTGCTGGTTTGGGAGTGTTAGTACAACTGTCAAAAGGTTTGCTTTATCCCGACCCAGTCCAACAGGGTTATAGATGCATCGGGGGCCACTGATATATGCTTATGAAAGACTCTTCAGGATTCCTGGGTATTGCATGGGTTTCTTTTTCCCCCCCTCTAAT
Organism: Emydura macquarii macquarii; assembly: GCF_026122565.2. NCBI lineage: Eukaryota > Metazoa > Chordata > Testudines > Chelidae > Emydura > Emydura macquarii. Next base: position 15,700,965 of record NW_027130828.1, read on the forward strand.
TGTGAGAGGGATCCTTATGGATAGAAAAGCTATTCTGCTCCATGTGGAGGTGTTATATACCTCTTGCTGATTTGTAATTAGCAATGGGTGAACAGCACACAAGTTCAGAGATTTGCTTTGAATCAGCATTCAGAAGTCTGAACTAGACATAGGCGAGGATCTCAGGTTAGCACCTGGGGTTCAGGTTTGAGGTTGAACCAGGAAGGTTCAGGCTTCTGTGAAACAGTGACATTTCAGGTGCTGTACATTGCTAGATTTTTGGCCTGAGCGGCAGAGATCTCATTAGCGAAGACGTTCTTGTTAGGTTTCAGCCCCATCCAAAGTTGAAGTGGGTGGGGGGGGGGAGGCCTTGGCTCAATTCAGTTTTAGATAAGGCTCCGAATTAAAATGTAGAACGGCAGGTTTGGATCAAGGGATGTGACTCTGAGCTCGCCCCCAAAATCAAAAAGGGGGTTGGATTACAGGTTCCACTTTTGGTCTGGCTCTAATATGAGCTGAAACCTAATTCATACTTGCGGTTTGTACATGTAGCACTTCCAGTTCTTTTACCCAGGACCCTTACATTTGGGGATCTTGTGCTAATGCTTGTTTGGATGTCAGAAATAACTGCAGATTAGCTTCTCACTGCACGATAGCGATTTGACAGTATATTCCAATAATAAATGGATATCAGTTAATTAGCAGGTTTTAAATGGTTGGGCGATCCAGTGTGCATAAGACAAGTGCCCCAAATTTCAGCTGCCCAATCTACACTCAGACAACTTCTTGCTTCTGCAAAACTGGGGCTGAGAGCTAAATGGCATAGGGTTTCTGGCGAAGGTTCCAAACCAGAAATGCAAGGGCAGCTTTTCTCATGTAGTCTAATTCTGCAATCTATTGCATCAGCTGAACACCAGCATAACAAAAGTGAGCATAAAATCAGTATAATAGAGTGGTGAATTGGGCCCGTGGTGTTGCAGCATTTCTGCTAGGCTGGTCACAGCCTGACAGAAGTGTGTGTAAAGAAAAAATAGCGGAAAGAAAAATTTATCTGCACTTTTTCAAGAAAAAAAAATTGGCTTGAATCTTAGTTGAAGTTCAGATCAGGTGTTATTGTATCCAAAACTAGTTCACTTAGCCCTAACAGTGGCTAGGGTGTGGTCATATAGCTGGGTTTAGTGGAATGAAGCCCAAAGCTGAAGCTTTGTTCATAGAGTTGATTAAAGGGAAAACATAATTTTACTTCAGGACACCTGACTCCTTATTTTTGAATTGTTTTTTTCACACCCATGTTTCCTTAGCAGATAATGTACACATGGCTTGCGCAATGCTTAATTTATTGCCCCACAAATCGTATTGGAGATCTGGCAGCAAATGCAATGAGAGTGGAGGGATAGAGTGTTTTTATGCTTAACACAAGTGAAACGATTCTTTTAATATATGTACCAAATAACAGGCACAGGAGGGGCTGGAGTTTCCATTAACTAGCCCCAACCCTCTTTTTACGAACCTGTGCCTGGCAGATCCATTAGCTGTTGCTGCTTTAGGGATTCCTAGCTGGATAGTTAAAACGTTCCAGTGTTCAGTCCCCAAAGTAAACAGCATGAGGAAGTGAAGTTCCTTTGCTACAGAGAATAATTCATTCCACTCTTCCTGCTATGGGGGAAGAAGGAATCGTTATAAGGGCATGAAGGGACAGCCGCAGACCTCTCTGCTCCTCCCCCTCTTGCCCGGCACTTAGGTGGCTGGTAGTTGGGCACTATATAGCTGTGCCTGCGTGTTGCTGTCACTCCTAGGAGTTGGCGCTGGAGTGGCAAAGTTCTTTTGCTTCTGCACCTCGTGTTCATTGGAGAGCTGGGTCCGCAGTTTCAGTGGGACACGCTAACTAATCTAAGCTGCACACGAGTGCCTTAGAAGTGCCACTCTCTGCTCTGCGGAGGCTGCCAATCTGTCCTGGAGCCTCTGCGAGATTCCTCACTATTCATTTTGAGGAATGAAACCAGATGCCCCCATTTGGATATTTTGGCCAAGATCCTGGGCCGAGGCGGAGGATCACTTTGGCACAGCTCAGGAAGCAGGATGCAGAAGTAGCTCATAGCCTGGTCCTGACCTTGGAGCTGTGGTGTTGGGTCACTGACATTTCATTGGTGGCCGGGGCCATTCCAGCAGTTGGGGGTCACCAAAGCATAGAGACACCCTGGACACGCCCCTGTGACTTCAACGATGCTACGCCGATGTACATCAGCTGAGAATCTGGCTTTCAGGGTCTTTCTCTGAGTGAGTGGCTAGATCAAACACAACATCATCCTGAGACCATGAGAGTTCCACAGAAACACCCAGTTGAGACAAACCATGAATTTAAAAATAGACATAGATCCAAAGCACAGCCCCACATCTGAACACCCCTCATTTTGTAAGGATCCAAACTTCTCAGCTAACCCATCTCACTAGAATCAAATGATTAAACTTCCCAAACTGTGGGGTGTGGAATATCAGAATTATACATCTGGTGTCTATCTCTACCTAAAACATAACAGCAGCTTTAATTCAGATTATTCAGTAGGTCTCTTTTGTGAGTGGTGTATAGTCAATAGATCCAGCTGACAGAGGAGACATCAGAGAAAGGCCAGTAAGAACAGTGATTCAAATCAGCTGCCTGCAAATCTGTAGCTATCCTGCGTGTATTGAGTTGCTTTTCTTATGTTACCCCAACGTCTCTCTTTAGCTTGTAGCTTTCCCGTATTTTGACCATCATTTTATTCAGTAACATGAAACTTGTTTCTGGGGGCTTGGTTGCTCGGGGGATTGGTAATGGGATATGCAGCAGAGCTTTTCATAGCTGGTTCAGATCCAGCCCAGGTTGGGGGTGGTTGGTCAATGACCTGCGTGGAATGGGTCTGTCACCTCGGTGCATTTCCTAGTGAATGAGTAGCACAGAAAACATCACCCTGTACATTTGTTGGCAGCCTCGGCAGCGGAGTGAATGAGCGAAGGGACCGTGGCGACTGAATGCCTCTCTCAGTCCCAGGGGTGGTCCGCCAGAAGCACATCAGGAGGGAGCAGCATGAGGAAGTTTCCATTGCAAATGCTCAGTGCCCATGCTGTTCCTGTTCTGTGGATAAATAAAGGGTTTCAGTCTTCAGGGTTATTCATCCGACACCATGCGGGGGCATTATATTCCCACAACAATTTTTTTCTTTTTCTACTCCTCCCCCATTAAATATAAATTCAGATTCAAAGAAATAAACACCAATTGGGCCATAAGCAACCACAGGGTGTGAATTACACATTTTTACCTTATTGTGCTTAGAAGTGAGGCCAAATGTGTTGGTAGGCCCCAGAGCTAAGACCAAGGCTGTTTGCCCGATAAAGTGTGTAGTATTGCACCGTAATTCAAAACCCCACCCCCACAAGTGCCTTGTTGCCATTTAAAAAATGTTATTTTCAATTTAAAAAACAAACATAAGAATAAAAACCACAAGTAGTGAAATATTTACAGTTAATGTTGTTACCTTATTCTGAAATAAGTAGCTTCCCCTATTCTATACTGCTTTCATTTAAGATCAAGGACTGTTCCTTTCCATTTGTTTCTAAATTATGAAAGGAGAAGTCCAGGAGTGACTAGTAAATATCTTAATCTCAGAGGCACCACAAGCTCATTTAAGTCTTTTTACACAAACCCACCTCTGCCAACTCTCACGATTGTTTTACATTTGAAGCACAAAGGTTTGATTCGTCTTATGCACATGGATCCTTATCACAGAAAGTGGAGTTACATTATCACCCTCATTCTTCCATAGATTATCAATCAGATTTGAATCCATGACTTTCACAACTAGAAGCATGAGCTTCGACTGTTTGAGCTAAAAAAGCACCATGACAATCACTAGAAATAGCAGGTTCTTAGCCTCTGTGTGTCCCAGCCACTACAGGAAGATGCATAAAACACTTTACAAGCATGTTACCCTATCTCTGCCTGCCTATTTCTGTTACCTATTTCTGCCTCTTTGGGATCTTTGTAATGAAATACAGTTTATGGGATTCCATTTCAAATCCCAAATTTGTGTTCGGGTCACTCCCAGGTGCACTGTTTGTCTCAATAGAGCAAAACCTGGAGTTTCAAGAGAACTGGGGACCAGTTTGAAGGCCTAAGGCTGAATTCCTGGACCAGTTTGTGGTTTTAGCAAGAAACTTAGCACTGTCAGGGGAGGTTTATTTGTTTTCAGTCTGAGGGTCAAAGCTTCTTCTCCTACCTCTCATAAACTGAAACCTCTAAGCTTCATGCAGCTCTAGGGTACATTGTCTCTGCTGACGGTCATGGTAAAAACAACTGGGATATTTTACTGGAAGATTTCAGAGCTAAGGGAAATTAAGGCAGGATAGCACTGCTTTGAACCAGTGATCACCAGCCATAGATTTTTAGACCACCGCGGTACAAGACTACTCTGTGTAGCTTTGCTAAAGTACCTCAGCTCTGTCCTGAGCTGCTCCAGGCGGTCTGACGTTGGGTAACTACACATTTGCAAATGTACCCCACTGCTGACCTGCTGGCCACCTCCGACCAGCCATTCCTGCTTGGAACTTTTCCTTAGCAGGAACTATTAAATGGCACCGGTCAAAACGTTTTCATAAAAAAACATTTTTTGGTGACCAAAATTAAAACCTTACACTGTGTCCAATCAAAACTAACCAGCGCGGCTCAAATTTCTCTGCTATCAAGTACCTGAACCAAACTGCCCAACCATTTACAGGAAGCAGTGGCGTACCATAGGTCTCCGGCACCCAGGGGGCCATATATACATTGGCGCTCCCCCAGTCAGCAGTTCCCTGCAGGGGAGGTCTGCAGGACTACGTCCCGCTTTCCCCCACTTCCCTCCCAATCAGCAGCAGTGCCCCATGTGAGGAGGTCTGCAGACCCGTGTCCTGCTCTCCCCACTGCTGTGGGAGGTGGGGGCTGACTGGTGGGGGGTGGGGGGCATGATGGTCTCTAGTCCCAGCAGCTCCCTCCTTGTGCCCAGTGCAGGGGTGGAGGAGCTGAGAGGACACCCTGGCTGCCTGCACCAGGGGGTGTGGTGGCTCCTCCTCTGAGGGCCTTGCTGGCACCCCTGCCCAGTCCAGCGTCTGGGGGGCATGGCCTCCCCTGCCTTCCATGGGTATGCCACTGACAGGAATGACAGGAAAAGGATCATTTGCAGACAGTTTTTCCCCATCATAGGTATAAATGGTGAATCTGTTGGTAACAGAATGCAAAAATAGGTGAATGATGACACAGTAGATGGCTGCTCCTCCAGGACAGGATTAAGGTGGGATTGAATGGGGAAAACTTGCATTGCTGTCACTTATGATAAAGACTTCAGTTTTCAGGGCTATCACTCTAGCATCCCTGAGCCTTCTGGCCTCTATCCTAGATCAGCTTTTGGAATTAGTTTGAGAAATTCTATGGCCTCTGTTTTACAGGAGGTCAGATTAGATAATCACAGTGGGCCCTTCTGGCCTTTGAATCTATGACTCTACTAATAAAGTGGGTAGGAAAATTTTCATGGAAACAGTTTTCCACTGGAAAATGGCATTTTGATTAAAATATATTATTAATGTTTTTATCAATTTCAGTGATTTCCCCCAAAAACTGAGAAAAGTTTTAAGACCGTCAAAACAGTCTTCTTTATATATATATATATTTCAGAACTTCATTTTGTGAGAAATTTTGAAATTTGGGCATTTTGTAATAATTTGGGACAAATTTTTTTCTTCCAAAATCTCAATTTTTCACAGGTCAGAAAAGAGATTTTTCTGAGCAGTTCTTTCCAGTAACTCCCTTACTAGACACCATGTCAGAGCAATGGGTGTTGCCCAGGGTTCTCTGCACAGTGTCCCTTTCTGGTTCCTTTTTATTTTCCCTCTGACCCTAAGCTTTCCAGCTTACCCACATCTATAGATGATGTTTGTGTCTTTGCAGCTCATCCCCTTTTCTGGACTGATTCTGGAGTGGAGCACTTTAGAAAGTGCCACCTCCTTCACAGTGGTCTAATACCCTGGCATCTCTCAGTATTATTATGATGAGTTGGAATTTTCTGCACTTCCTAATCAGCAATTCCCCTCTTCTTGTGCTGTGGTGGTGTCTCAGCAAGCTTCCAGCCAGGGGCGGTGTGCAAGCCAGTATTGCTGGGCTGGGATCCCAATGGAAACAGAACCACTTTTGAAACACCACAGATTAAATATTGCTCTACAACGTGCACTGGGTGAAGGAGAAAATGGTAACAGCTGTGTTATTTTATCTCAGAATCAAAGATTAAGAATCATTTGAAGCACTTTAAAAGGAGCCTAAGACAGGGTATTTATGCTACTGGACAGTTTGTTTAGTAAATGGACCCTTTTCTCTGAATGTTTTTTCAAAGGAGTCATTACTAAATGATGAGGTCTGGGCATGGGTATAAATAAAATATTTGCATGATTTCTCCTGTCACTTGCTATTATTAATATTTCTTACCACTCTGGGCTGAGTTAATAAAATGCTGATGTGAGTCCCAGTAGAAAGTGAACGTCAATTAAAGAAAACAACCTCTTAATCTCTTATCCAAGCAGTCCAATTTTGGATATAAAATCCTGAGATGGAAGATTTGATTTTTTAAAATGTGCAACTTCAGATACCGTGGCCAATTCCTACTGGGAAAGGCAGACTGCAGCTGAAACGTGTATGTTTAATAAGCTCTAAGTGGTGAGGAATGAAAAAGTAAAACGAGACAGGTCTGGTGGGGATCAGGGGAGCTGTAAGAATGAAGTGCTTTATACGTCTTAAAGAGGCTGTTTGGAGTTTATCATAATCAAATACAACTGTAAGAGACAGTGAGGTCCAATGGATAGGGAACTAGACAGGGACTCAGGCTTGTGTTTTAGATTGTATCACGGAACTGGTGTGCATAACCCTGGGCAAGTCACCTTGGCCCAGATCCTCCAAAATATTTTGACTGCTAATTCCCATTGAAATCAATGGGAGTTGGGCACCTGAGTACTTTTGTAGATGTGGGCCTCTCCTTCTCCTATCCTCCTTTGTCTGTCTTGTCTAGTTAAAGTGTAGGTTGTTCGGGGCATGCACTCTCTTCCCGTGTGTTTGTATAACACCTAGCACAATGGAGCCCTGATCTCTGCTGGGGCATCTAGGTCCTAGAGCAATATAAACAATACAACGATTAAATGCTATGCTTTTCAGATGGATCAACAGGGACTGGCTGGGAGCACAGTTCTAACTTCTAATAAGTAGGAACAGACTGTTTAGTACTTTAGTGGTTTTAATAATAGCATGCAAAATTTTCCCTCCTCCCAAAAATCTCTCAAATCAGGGACTTTTAAGTGAAAAGTGAAACCCATGTTGTGATTTTCAAAACTTACTGGAGGATTTTCTGGTGGGGCTGTCAAAGTACCTCAGTGACTTAGAAGCACAAGTGCCATTGAAATTCCTTGGGATATGTACTCCCTATAGTCTCTGAGGGTATGTCTACACAGCCCATGGCAGCGAGCGTCCCAGCTTGGGTCAACAGAAATAGAAATGGCTGTGTAGACAGCATTGGAAGTTGCACCTCGGGCTCTTAGCCCACCTCCTCCCACTCGCCAGGCTTCAGAGTCCAAGCTCCAACCTGAGCCGCAACGTCTAAACAGCAATTCTTAGCTAGTACAAGCCCCAGCCTGTCGACCTGGACGGGGAGGCTCACTTTCGCCAGGCTTCGTAGGCATGCCCTTCAGGAAATGTTGAAAATCCCAGCCTTGGACACGCCATGCCCATTTAAATGAATGGGAGCGGTGTGTCTAAATCCCATAGTCCGCTTTGACACTCTCAAGCTATGTTTCATGGGGTGGCTGGCCCCTTTAAAGGCTTCAGCGGCCTCTCTCTCCCTGTGCTGGTAGAAGGAAAATAAGCCGGTCTCAGCCTGTGGGGATGTAATTAACTGCAGAAGTGGCTGATTGGCAGCTAATTGACTAATAAGCGGGGACTGATGAAAGGCTACCATAGGTCAGCTGGAGGAGGGTATGCCTACAGAGGCTCTCAAGCAGAGGACTTCCCAGGGAAAGGAGTTTTGGGAGGCAGCTGCAAGAGGCCTAGCTTATCATGCAGGGAGCTCTGTGTTGCTAGGGAAACTGAGGGGCCAACTTTGCCTCAGGCACAAACTGGTAGAAGGAGCTGGAACCTCCGGGGAGAAAGCACTGGAAGGAGTTACTCTGTGACAGGGGCCTGGAGGCAGCTAAAGCTAGGAAGTGGCCTAAGGAAACAGCAGTGACTTGAGGAAGCAGAACATGGCTGCTTAATACGGGGTCCCTGAGCCACAACTCAGAGCAGAGGGAGGGCCTGAGTTTCCCTCCCCAAAGGGATGTAAGAAGCTGTTTGATGCAAGTGGGGACAAGGACTAATGAGCCCAAAGTAGGGGTGCAAGCCTGGGGTAAGGTAACTACACTCCTGCTTTATTGGACCCGTTATTACCCTAGAAAAGATGGGGCTGTAAGTGACCTGAGCAGAGGACTGAGTTGTGAGAAGGAACAAGCCGCTCCAGGATCTGTGGGCAGAAGATGCTAGAGATGAAGAGGCTGCTACACCATGCGTAGCTATAATGGGATGTGCTAGGTGGTGAGTGACCCCTCTTTGCTGTATGTTTAAGAAGTGGGGTTTTTAAAAGTTGGGGTTAACGTTTCCAGTCTCCACACCTGCAGGTTGTCTCATCTGGGGATGGGCTTCCACTGCAGAGAAGGTGCAGTGAAACAAACTTCAGCAGGCGCAGACAACCATCCTCCCTTTGCAGGGAGGAGGCACTCCTCTATCACTGACTCCAACTGATTCCCCCCTCACTGCTTGTCTGCATGCTGGATCCTGTAAATGGCAAACCTCTAGCACCTGCAAACTGTAGGTGGATTTCTGGCTCCGTTGAAGTCCACAGGAGTCTTGCCAGTGTCCTGAATCAGGCTAGGATTTGACCTGGTATCTCTGATTCAAATCTCCTAGATCTACAGGTCTCGAGCCTTTCCTGACATAATATTTTGGAGGCAATAAAGTGTAAACCACACTTATGTGGAAGAGGGAGGAGCATGTAAGATGGTTAAACCTAGAAATAATTACACTGTATGAAATTCACTTAACTCCACTGAAGTAAGAGGGGTTATGAAAAGGGTACATTTAGTCTGCTCTCTCTGCTAATAAGGCAGATCAATATGCCTGTCTGGCCCTGTGGCTCAGCATTTCCATCCTATGCTGTGCCCACAATGCTCTGAAGACATGAAGTCCGTAGATCTTTCAGCTCCACATCCTGTCTAAAGATTCTTTAACCCCTGACTCAAAATAACATGCCAGGCCAAATATCGTCCTAGTTACACCCTGAGCAGCTCGTGTGCGGTGGTGGGTGGGGTGGGGGAGAGGAGTAATAATTTTCAAACAGAAAACGTAGCAAAAATGAGTGCATTGTAAATGTAGTTTTTCCATGGTGAAATTATAAAACACAAGGTGGCGCTGCAGTGAGCTGTCGGTGTTCAGAGAACAGGAGGCAAGCACAATTCTTGCACTTCTGTAAGCACAAGTTGAACTGTACAGTCCCTGCTCCAGCAACAAAGAGGATGGAGAGAGAACAGCCATGTGAGACACTCTTAGTATGCATCTGCAGAGGTGTATTAATAGCAGAACATTATGGAACAACAAGATTTGTTCACAGGGCCGCGCATACCACCACTCTTTCACAGCTTGCCTTTTTTATCCGAGTTCATGTGGGTTGATTTATGCTCTCTGAATCTGGGGTTAAAATGAGCCCCTGACACTTCAAAGTGGGGGTCTAAGCTGAGCCTGGTTTCAGGCTGAAACAGGTGACATCAAATTTCACACCATTTTCAGCCTGTTGGCTCTAAACTTGGTCCAGATTCACAGGAAGGATAGCAAACTACAGCAAATCAGTCCCCAATTTAGGGTTAGTTACAAGCTCCCTAATGGGGCCCTCTTCTTCTGGTTCCATCACAATTGTTTCCTATAACTCTATTGGCTAGTACGAGCTAGGGAGCTGAGCTGTAGCATTTCAGATCCAAACCCAAACTGCCCTGCTGTTCCAATCCATGGTCATAAGCTGGTGGTCATCTATACATAACAGAAATGCAAACCTTACTGTATTCTAGCTAGTTCAATAGAGACTGTTTGGTGTAAAGTGCTGCTCGCCATAATAAAGCCATCACAATCTGACCCTAAATTTAAAAAATCCTTTCCTGATTCTGCAGAGTTTAATTATTCATTAAGAAACCTGCTTAAGGGGAACCAAGTGCCCAGTGGAACATAGCATATGCCATGCTGAATGAATGGCTTGATGAAGTCCAATATGCAGCATTCTAGTAGGGGTTTGTAATTAAGTCACGTTCCTGAATACAAGGGACTAATGGTGCTTAGAAGGAAGAAGAGGGGAGACTGTGCTGGACACTGATGATATTGCAGCAGGAGAGACGTAGAAGTGCAGAAGTCTAATTCCTCACACTAACCTGCACTCTGTGTGAAACTGGATGGGCCTAGTGTTCTACTGCTGTGATTGTAAATACAGACAGGTCTCTTTTTAAAAAAAAACAAAGCTTACTGTCTCTCAGGGTCAGCAAAGTGCACACAGCTATCACACACCTCTGTAGTTTGGGTGCTGGAGGGTTTGACTGCCTGGATGTCTGGCTATGCAATTTTGCAGATGATGGAAGCTTTTCTGTGTTTTGGAGCTATGGCTATTAAAGGCCTTTGAAGTGAATTCTTGTATGTGATATCCATCAAGGATTTGCTTTAGTACGGGTTCTATAACAAGCAGCAGCTGTGGGAAACCAATCCAGGGTGATGTCATAATGGTTACTGTATATAAGGAGTTGAGGCAATTTTTTTTTATCCCACAGGCTGGCTTATATCTGCCCTACAAGGGAAAATTCTCCTATTTGAAGTAGAAGAGCCTGTTTCTCCATGTTACACTAGTCCAAATGGGTGTGAAACATGAAACATTTTATACCCACTTCACACTCATCTTGTATACCTGTCTACGCAACATGCAGGACAATACAGATTCAGGCCCATAAAAGTGTGTGTGCATGTACACCTGGTAGTATGTACGAGTCTCCTGTTGACAATGAATCAACAACCCTTCGTGACTAAGTTTATTTACGTGTGTGTTTGTGAAAAATAAGGCCACTCCTTATCATGCCAATGCATTGTACATTGTTGCATACTACACATGAATGTGCACATAGAAAGGCGCATAAAGAGAAATTTACCAGTGAGAACAAGTTTATTCTACCAACTTTCTTTCCAAAAAACTAGCTGTCATCTTAAAAAGGTTGCTTATGAGGCTACTATGGCAACCCAGTTGCAATCTGGGTAAAGCTTGCTTCAGTCAATAATCTGGCCACTGTGTGTGTTTTTTTGCTTTTTGGCTCCTCTGTGAGAGTATACTATATTTTTAGGAACTATTTTCACTGCAGGTGGGATCTGAGTCTTGTTTGGTGCATTTTCCCCCTAATCCCTTATTCCCATTTCTTCCTGTGACCTTTGCTGACTGGAGAGATGAGTTGGGACATAAGCAGTGCCTGGGTTTTGGGCTGGCCCTCTGCACAGGGGTAAAAAAATTCACCCAGAGGAAAGATTAAAAAGTCTGACATAGGATGAGAGGTGTTTTAATAAAGGCCCTGGTCTCAGGCTGCATCCCTGAGACAGATTATCAAATGTTTGCATTTGGGGTTCCAAAGTAAATCCCTAGACACATGGTAAGAGTCTCCCACACCACCCCACAAAAGGCCCACGTGTCATGGAAACCTCTTACCTCAAACATTCTGGGGTCTCTACAGATCTTGATCTGACTAACCTATTCCAACTTCTAAGGTCGCTTGAAGGCTCTTGCTGCCATTCCTATCCTTCAGTCAGGCCAAGGAGAGAGCTGGGCTGCCTTAAACAAGGGTCTGCCTCACTCAGTGACTTAGGGGTGGAGGAAGAGAAGGAAGAACTGGCCATCTACATCCCAGCTAAATAAAAAATGTAGCCTGGAGGTGTTGATTTGGACAGATCTGCAGAAGCCAGTATTAACTCTTTTTCAGTCTCAGTAAATAACAGCCCCCAGAGATGTGAGTGTGCAAGCAATGAGAAACAGTCTAGCAAAGGCATGTGCTTGATATAAGATTTAAAAAATATGCATTTCAAGCTGACAGCTCAGTGTTATTTCAGGCCATTGTGTGTTGCTTGCTTGTCTGTCAGATGCACAGCATGGTAATGCCTTGAAAGAAAAGCCTCCCCCTTTTTCGGCTTCTGATCCCTGAAGCCGTTTTGTAATTTGATCAAAATGGCTAAAATGATCCGTGGGGGAAGAAGAAACTGGTCTTGCCCTTACATGGTTTTTCACAGATGTGGCTGCCCATACTGTGTGAGGGAACGTCTCTCTCAAGAGTTTGATGCTGGGGATATGAGAGAGCAAACATATGACACATCTTCATCACATTGCTTAAATGCTACAGTTATGAGCAGATTATAAGAACAGTAGAAAACGGCTGGGACTTCATTGAGCAAGTTACTTAAGCATGTGCTGAACTTGCACATGCGTGTAGTCTCATTGATTTCAGTGAGCCTTCTCAGGTGCATAAAGAGCAAGGCCTGGTGTGAAGATCAAAAGTATAACTAGGTTCAAAGAATAAGTTGATGAAGGATACGTCCATCACTAGCCATTGGCCAAGATAGTCAGGGATACAACCCCATACTCTTGGTGCCCCTAAGCCTCTGACTTGCCTGATGCTGGGACTACAGAACAGGAGAGGGATCACTTAATAACTTTTCCATTCTCTTTGAAGCATTGGGCATTGGCCAATGTTGGAGGTCAGGATACTGGCCTAGATGGACCCTTGGTTTGACACAATGGCCACTGTTGTATTTTTAAGGGTGGCCCAACAGTTAGGGCACTAGCTCAGGACCCAGAAGACTTAAGTTCAATTCCTTTCACTGTCATAGACTTCCTGTGTGACCTGATGAGGTAAGTCACTTAGTATCTCTGTACCTTGGTTCACCACCCACAAAATAAGGAAGATGCGTATCTCAGATATTGTGAGGTGCTCAGGGACTGTGGTAATGGGGGTCATGCACGATAAGAAACAGATAAGATCATGGAGACTTTCTCCTTAGGGCTTCCAGTTCAAATCTCACCCAAATATGTAATGACTGTGAGGTTGCCCTGATTGCTTGGCTTTTGTGAGATGAGTTGCTGGGTCTCAGCAAGCTAGTTCTTACTGGATGGGCTACCTGTTGGCATTCTCAGCACAGATGCCAAGGATAGATAGGATCAGAGAGACTAAATTCTCACAGGGCCCAGAGCGGGAGCTGGGATTCACTAAATCAGGTAAGTGGTGAAAAGCTTCTTGGTGAAGGAAGGGGGCTTTAGAAGCCAGGAGAGAGCGTCAAGAAGTATATTCTCCAAGTGCGTGGTTCAGCTGCCTCTCCTGGAGTGCTGGGCATGAAACCCTGCTGTCTGTGGGGAATAAGTGAGAACAGAAATATTTATCCGTCCTGTCGAAGGATGGAAAACAAGCACTTGCATGCACACACACCTACCTGTTTTCAAGGACTTGAGTTAACTACATTATGCCTTCTGAGAAGGCAGCTCTGATGGGTCAGACCTCGTCTTTCTAACTTTCATAAAGACGGCTCAGAAGAACTCAAGGGGAATTAATCCACTTCACCCAACAGGTCCTCTCTTATCCTCCACACCCCTTTATACCATAAGGCAAACAGCCTTAACTGGGGTTAGACTAGATGACCTCCTGATGTCCCTTCCCACTGTAATCTTCTATGAATTACACAAGGAAGGAAACCACTTATGGGCAGATGGATAATGGAATTGCTTTATCCACCCAGCAAACTAACTATGCTCAACACAAATATTTAAGAAAGTTGACAATGAAATCATATGCTTATCAGATCCAGGAACAGTGTTCTCCAGTTTGTCTTTTCCATCTTAGAGTATGTGTGTGTGTGTGTGTGTGTGTGTGTGTGAAATGGCATGGCTTATTACCAGGGTAACTGATAAACACTACAGCTAACAAATCACTCCTCATCTGCTGCCTTGCTCTTTTTGTCTTTTAACTGCAGGAAAGATGCTTTAAACCATACCGGTTAAGTAAACAGAGGCTGTTCTTGGGAAAGTCGCTTGAATTTCACTGATTCTTTCCTCCCTTATTAATGTAATTGGATACACTCCTATCTGACAGAAATTCTTCATCTAGATTAAGCAAATCAGGCTAATTTGTAAAGAGATTTCAGCAGAGTGGCACCTGGCTTGGTACCACGATCCATTAACTGCAACACTAATAATATTTTGCCCTTTGTGGGTTTGCAGATCTCATCCAAGGATCTCGAATCACTTTCCAAGTCCCCTAATTAAGACTCCCAATCACTGCCCTGGGTTATTAAAATATTATTAGCCCCATTGACTAGTAAACTGAGGCAATATATGACTTTTCCTCCATTCACACAGCAAAGCAGGGAAGAGCACCTAGATCTCCTACCTCCCCTCTAACCTAACTGAGGCTCATTCCCTCAAATCACACCAGTTTCAGTTGGTTCAAAGTACCTTTGTCTCACTCCATCCTGAAGCCTCCAGAGGGCTAAATCTAGCTGGTCCATTCTAGTAGCCTGAAATATTACATGATTCTAGAAACAGCCACCACTTTGGAAGCTGGGATAGGGGAGGCTGGAGGCTGCTTTTTCATGCTTCTCCAGCTGGGCATCCCTGTCCCATTGCAGCTAGCTGTTGGGCAAGCTCTGAGCTAGGAGGCAAACACAATTCCTCTGTCAGCGTTTCCAACTCTAATTTAGCTGGATTTCTGCTGCAAGACATTTCACTTTACCTACCCACTCCACTTCCTCTTTCCAGGGCCAGTCATATTTGGCTGGTAATTTTAGCCCAGGGTCTTGTATAAATGTATTTAAAAAGGCCTGCCTTTTGAAGTGGAATTAGCTCTTGGTTCGAGCTGGCTGGGTGTTGTGTCATGAACCATCTAATCAGAGGCTTGTGGAAATCTGGGCTGTGCTAATTAAAGCTGACTTCCCTGGGGCACAGAAACAGGCACCGGCTCAATGGGGAGGAGCAGCTTCTATGGAGCCTGGGTGACAAAATGACCTTTAGCTTCTGCTCTGGATGCTCAGTGTGATCAAGCAGCCCTTCGGTGCTCTTTTTAGCTCCTCAGGGATCTAGCTAGTCCCAGTGCTCTGTCTCTGGTGTGCATGATGCAGGAGAAGGGAGTTCCAGCAAGTGCTCATTTTGTTTTGATACTGCATGGTCAGAGGAGATTGAGCTCTCATGTACTTTGTTAGAGGGTGGAGGAGGGATAAGGGACAGAAATTAACAACCGAGCCTGTGCATCTACACAGTGGGGGCCCAATGGAAGAGTCTTTTAATGTACATGGGAATGTCCTGGGATTCCTCCATAGAGATCTCTAGGAAACTTTCCCATAAGTATTTTTAATCCTCCACTGAAGGTTTCTTGGCAGAGCTGCCTTGAGTCTCCACTGAAAAAAATTGTATTTTGTCCTGTTAAATGTGAGTCTTTGAAATAAAATAAGTATTTGTGTCAGACACATGTTGGTTTAGTGCTAACATTCAAACAGTGGCAATAGGCAAGAATATTTGCTCAGTACAATTAATGTGCTGGGAGGGAGGGAGGTCTGCCTGCAGAGACCAGTGCAGTCCCAGCTCCCTTACCTCCCGACGCCTCTTTCCTTGATTTATTTCCCCACAAGTTAGTATGGCGTGGCCTCCTGAACCCTTCTCCAGAAGCCCATGTCGATATGAAATCCCATTCTCCGGGACTTGATCTGTGTATCTTCCAAACCTGCAGGTTGCTGTCCACCCTTAGAAATATTAAATCATTGGCCCCAGCTTCTTGCTGTTAAAGAGGATGTAGCATTAAAGGAGTAGGGGGTCATCTTTGCCTCTCTCGGGGGCGGGTGATATCCTGAGCTCCTTATTCCAGTAAATCTCTCACTGAAGAGGGTGGGCTTTTGCCTGCATTAGAAATTGGTTTCATTGCAGTGTGGCCACAAGTGAACTGGAAATAATGCAGGTAGACAGTATGAGTGGAATTATCAAAAGCACCTAAGTCACTTTGTCCCTTTGACTTTCAGGGGGACTTGTGTTCTTAAATCACTGTAGCCAATTTTAAAATCTGTTGACATGTTGCTGTGTTCAGCAGGGCAGTGCCTACCTGATTTAGGAGCCTAAATATTTTTAAAGGGATTTAGCCACTTGGGTCTAAGTTCTGAAATCCCTTTTGAAAATGAGATTTAGGATCCTCAATCAGTCCTGCAGTGTGATGCTGAGCACAGCAGTGCCTCAACAGCTTTAAAAATCTGGGCCAAAGTCCTTCTGAAAATTGCATACAATGGTTGGAACTTTCACAAGGGCTTAGCCATGACAAAAGAGAACAGATCCTCAAAATTGCTCAGCTTCTGTATAGGCACCAGATAAATCACCAGCTTGCGGAAGGAGGTCAGCACAGTGTGTGGGTGTGGGGGGAGAGAGTGTTGGATGCTGAACTCTCTTAAAAATCTGGCCCTGAGCTTTTTGAAAATCTAGCTTTATCTGTCTAGGTATTTAACATGGCCTACACTATCATAGTACCTGAGCACCACTCATGGATCCTTCTACTTACAAGACACATGGAGCTCTTGCTTTGTGAATACATACTGCACAGGCAGTGGTTGAGTGGCTGGAAGTACAGTGCAATCCAATCACTTTATTTTGATGCTGTTATCTAGTAATTGTGTGTGATTCTACCTAACAATACTGTAGGGGCAGCTGTGCGAATTAGATCACTTGCTATGGTGAAATTCACACCGAGCAGAGGGTCATTGCAAGTCCTACCACTGATGTTTCATTTACGTGGGTTTTTTTTTTTTTTTTCCCCCCCAAGGCCTCCCCTGTAGTAACTAGGATAGTATATGGCCATTGCATAATGCAGCTCCTTTGGAAGAAGACAATGAAGCATAAATTAAAATTAAGTTAATTTTCATTTTTTATCCCTAAAGAAGCTCCTTTTTATCTGGGAGAAATGCAAAGTTACAAAGAAGGAAAAGAGAAGAGTGCTAATAAAAAAAATGTTTGGGAATCACTTTCTCAAAATCCCTTTCTTATCCTGTTGCCATCCTAAGACTCACCACTTATTTTCCACCTCTGATACCATTTAGCTAGGTGCTCGGATACCACGGTGGAGGCGGTGTAAGGAGCTGGACAGAAACACTGGACAATGAAGGCCATATATATTTCTGTTGATGGGGGGGATGGTTTGTCAGTATCACTTAAGTCTGCTACCAAGGTTCATATAGACATCTAATGCACCTTTCACGGAGACTGTGGACTTTAACAATGGCATACTCTATCACTGGCCAAACACAAATCACCCAAAAGTTACTTCCTTCCCTCCCCCTTCTCATCAGCTCCTTTGGCAGAGCCCCAGCTGTGTGGTCAGCACTGCAGAGTCTGGCTGCCTTTTAAGTTGAAAAGAATGCCTAACATGGGCTTCAGTGAATAGCTCTATTCATAATTCATCCTGCCCTTTCTTCCCCTACAAGATATCGCAGAATTCTCATATATACGTGTGTGACCTTACATGCAGACTGTGAAAGGGAGCAGTAGAACAGACATCACAACGTGTCCTGAGTAAAGAACAGCACGTAGCTGCACATCCCAGGGCCAGGCCAGGAAAGTGGTTGTGATAGAGCTGTATTTCCTTTCCCGGTTCCTCCTTTGCTCCAGGAGGAAGGTAATCTGCTGCTCTGCAAATCTCTGATTCCTTCCCACTCCACTCTGATTTGGCTTTTCCTGCCACTCCATTGGCCCCACTCATTTTCCACCCCTATCGACCTACTTCCTGGCTCTGTGGGTCTCAACATGTGCATAAAAGCTGTGGGGCTGCTGCTTCTCCTCCCACACAATGTGGGAAACTCACGGGGGGGAGTAAAGGAGGTGCCCTGCGTATGCAGTGTTGCAAGGACAGACCTTAATCCCGTACTTGGAAATGGAAATATTTAGCGCTGATCAACATTTCTCAATTTTTTTTGGCTTTTTTTCAAAATAAAATTTCACAATCTTTGTCTCTTTTTAAAAACTGTCCAATTTTTTTAAAAGGCATTTTTTCCTTCCTTTCTCCCTGTTCCCTCTCCTGGCTTCTCCTTTCTCATGGGCAAAAAGACAGTGCGGGACTGGGGTCAGGGGAAGGAGGGAACCTGAGAAACAATTTTTTTTTTCTTCAAAGGAAGGTCATTTGACAATGAAAATTTCCCTAAACTGAAAATTTCCATGAAGAACCTTGAAGCCACATACAAAAGTCCTTTCTGAAACTCATGGAACGAAAATGTCTTTTAAAATGTTCATGAAAAAATGTTTCTAGTGTTTTGCCCAGCACTAGAAATACCTTATTTCATTCCAGACTGATGCATGTTGAGTTTGTATCAGGTGAAGATCTTGCTCATTGTCCTGACATTCAAGTCTCTCCATGCCTGCACCTCAGCTATAGCTCTGTCATTTCATTCATCAGCTTCTCTTGTTCCCTATGCATCTCTTCATCTGGTGCATGCAGCTACACCAGAAAAGGATCTTTGCCCCATCACCTAGCTGCACTCTCTGCTTATTGCTCTCTCCATCAGCTTTCCACCCTTGTTCATGCTGACTCTCATACTTGGAACAACCTCCTAATTCATTTGTATCTCGCACTTTCCCCATCTCCTTCAAATTCCTCCTTATTATCCCCTTACCTCCTTTATTGACAATGATTTGCTGAACTCTGCACCCACACTGACCTCCTCTTGGCACTAAACCATTTTCTCGTATCTTTGTGCTTTGCATCGTGGTCAGCTGCATTAGACCTTGATCCTAAAAGGCCTTTTAAGGATGCGCTGAACTTCACCCACTGCAGATAGTGAGCCTGCACAAAATACATTGTTAAGCATGTGTAGAATCCTAGGCAGGATTGGGGCCTGAGCAGGTAGCAAACTCCAATAGATGTAATTAACTCACTTCTTGTGAAGAACCATCCCATGTAACCATTTCCCAGCTGCTAAAGAAAACCATACACTCCTCTCAATGGCTATGGATCGTTCATGAGCAAAGTCAAAAAGGGGTTGCTCAAATCTCTTGCAGATAAGATCTTGAGTTTAAAAATATCATCTCATCTTCTTAGAAGCCAGTGACTGATTTGCTGTCGGTGTTGGATAAGCCCTTTCCAACATGTGCACCGCTTACCCTGGCTGCTGAAAGTCAGGAACCCATACAAAGGGTTTTGATTCTTCTAACCACCCTCAGAACCTCTATCTCACTTCCCGGTTGGGGAGAGAGTAGGCTAGATGGGATTCCCTCTATTTAAGAGGACCTCAAAGGAAAAAATAGAGTCCTGAAATGGTCTTCTCTTCTGCCAAGAGTGTGGTAGTTCTCAGCCCATGGGTGAAATGCCTGAGCTCCCCTCCCCAATTGCATTGTTTGTTTATTACTACCTGCCAGGCTAGAGGAGCTGGAAAGCAGCCAGCCTGAAGCCCCAGGCTATCCATGTAATTGCTTCCTTTGAAGGCTAGGGTGGAGTTACGAAGGAATATGTCATGAGCACTTTGGAGTCTCAGTGCCAATGTCATGTCTCAGGAAATGAAGCGTATTTGATTTTTTTAAAAGGAGCAAATCTGAGATCCTGGTTCTGGCTGAATGGGATGACTTGTTCTTAACAGCTTTGGACGTTAGGCTCAGGATGCTGCTTCCTTTTGACTGTGGTTACACTGCAGAGCTTACAGCTGCATAGCCGCACTGATGCAGATCTCTAAGCTGATGGGAAAGAGCTCCCCTGTTGACTTAATTACTCCAGCCCGCACGAGTAGCAGTAGCTATATCGACCGAAGAAGCGCTCCTGGTCACATAGAGCTGTCCACCCAATGGTGCTCGATGTGCGCCCCGTGGGCTGCGTGTGGCCCAGTCAGCACACAGCTGAGGCCCATGTGACATTTTCAGGGCCATACAGGTAGTCTTGGATGCGGCCCACAATGGTAAATAGTGATTCTCAACCCGGTCCACACGGTTGCTTAGGTCAGTCACTTTGTAACGAATGTCCTGAATTGTTTCAATGCATTGCAATAATTCCATAATAATGATAGCACCGCGTAGACATTGCAGCCCAGGTTGGGAGATGGTGGCACTGTGCTCTATGCATTTTAGTCACAGATTCCATGACTTTCCAGGATCTCTGACTTCTCCTGCAGGCAGGGCTGGAGCAGTTCTCAGCTCTGGGGCTGCCAGAGCACTGACTGCTGGAACAGCACCTGGGCCACCCAACAGCTGATTAGCAGCCAGCCCCTGGGCACGCCAGAGCGGTGGCCCATGTCGAGTCAGCCACCTTGGGGCTGGAGCAGCAGCACTCAGTCCCTGCTGTAAGAGCAGTGGCAGGGCTGGAGCAGCTGCAAGACCCGGCAGTCCTCTCTTTGTCCCTCTGTCCAAAGAGATTTTTAGTAAGAGTCAGTGATGGGTTGCAGGCTTCCATGAATCTTTGTTTATTGCCCGGGGCCTGTCCCTGTCTTTGACTAAAAACACCCATGACAGAATCTTAACTTTTATACATAAACCGGGTGAGAGACCCTTCCTGCCCTAAAGGATATCAAGGTTAAATAGACAAGACAGACAATGGGTGGGAGGGGAGACTCAAGTATAAAGTAGGAGAAGTGACTTGCTGAAAGTCCCGTGGTAGGTTAGTTACAATTCTGCTTGTGGAGAAGATGTTGCCTAGAGGGTCAAATCCTGCAGGTCTTCAAGCCAAGCACCCGGCGGAGTCGCTAAGAATTTTACTTGAGAAATGACTGCAGGACATTCACAACAGTGAAGTTCTTCTGTGGGGGAAAATAAAAATGCCATTAGTGGGGGAAGCCTCTCACTGGATTCAGATTTGGCATCTGCTCTCGCATTGCTCTTAAAAAGAAAAGGGGGGGGGGAAATTAGGAGCCTGATCAATCGGATCTCACTGCTCCTTTTCCTCTCCTCAAAACATGACCGGGAACAGAAGCTACGGCTGGGCTGCTCTGCTTCATTGAATGAGCTTCCGTCTCTTTTTTTTCTTTTAGTATAAGAAGTGCTTCCAGTAAGACTCCATGCCATTCCCACTTCACGCTAACTGGAAAATCTGAGAGCAAGAGGTGAATGGAGACCACTGATATGGTGTTTCTTTTTCATCTGGAGTTCTGATCTGACAGCTGGGGAAATAGTCAGGGTTCTTTAAAGTGCATGTCTGTGTGAGACCCATCACGTCCAAAAACCATCCCTGGCTTTGCTCTGTTGATCTGAATGACTCGCAGAGGGACCCCAGCACTGTAATGTCATGGACACAGGCCCATATAGTGGAATGGGGTTGGGGGAGATTGAGGCAGAGATCGAGTTTCCTTTTGTGGCGCTTTGCTGAGGGCAGAAACCCCGGAGCCAACTGGAAAATATCTGCCCCGCCCATCCCTCCAGTCAATCACATGCTAACAACCCCTAAACATTTGACTGCTCTAGGCAACCTCTCGCTCTGGCTGTAGTGAAGAGCCAGCCTTCCTCCTAAGGCAGGCCCTTTTCCCAGCTCCAAGGGCTTTTTCACTTATTGGGTAAAACACCAAGACTAGACTATGTCTACACTCCCACTTACGTCGCACAGGGATACGAATAAGCCATCCCTCTGAACGACATAAATTACACCAACCTGAGCACCACTATGGACAGCGCTATGACATACCCACCACTGCTCATTAGGGTGGATTAATTAAGTTGATAAGAGATCTCTCTCCTATCAGCTTAGAGTGGTTAAACTAAAGCGCTGGCAGTGGCGCATCTGTATCAGCCCAGCTGTGCCACTATAAACTCCCTAGTATAGCCACAGCTTATGACAGAAACTTCTCTGTCTGCTGTCTCTGGATGTCTTGAGATAACTCAAGACATTTTGCTTAAAGGGTTTATCAGTATAACTATTTTGGTTTGGGAGGGAGGGGGTGACCTTTTTTTGTTTGTTTGTTTTAAAATCAACATAGTTATACCAGTACAACCCCTAACAGGGCTGGAAGAACACAAGTATAAAGGTGAATTATGCCAGCATAGTTATTCCCCTTCACATACAGAAATTAGCTATATTAGTATGAAGCACCTCTGTACTGCTATAAATAACTGTACCCACACTGTACCACTTTGTATCCATATAGTTAACTTTCTAGTGTAGACAAGTATTCAGGCACTCAAAAAATCAGTGATTTTTTTTTCAAAAGTTCTGCAGACCTAATGGGTCCTATTGATTTCAGTGGATGCATAAAGAGTAGACCTGATTGGAATTTTGCTAGTGAGAAGGACTTTTTTGTTGAAAAATCTTTCCCCCCCCCACCCCCTCCCAGAACAATTTGGGATGGAAATTGACGTTGTCATGTGTGGGTTTTAATGTCAAGCTTTTTTAAAAATGAAACTAATTGGAACCATTGAAATGGTTATGAAACTTTCATATATGGAAAATCTGTTCTTCAGCAAAAAAAAAAAAAAAAAGATACACTTTAAGACAACTAATTGTTCTATTCTGAACAATTTGAAATGAAAACAATTTTGACTGAACATTTTTCCCACTTTTTTTTCTGTACTTTTCAACCACCTCTTTTAAGTGCAGATTTAGGAGCCTAACTTTAAGCCCTTGTTTTTAAAAATTTGACTGTAAAGTCCAACATCATCCCCCTGCCCCCCAACTGTTCCGTCTCTCTCTGTCAACTCTGAAAGCAACAGTAGGAGCTGGAGATAGAGAGCACCTCGAAAAGTCCGTCCTATAGCCTGGCTGTGGTCTTTTCCCTGTAACCACCTGGCTTCCTTTGATCATTCTTAGTAATAATAGCACAGAATGTTTATTTCAGATTATGACCCTGAATAGCATGTCTGAAGAAACCTATGAGCAAATGGGCTGAGTAGTCAACCCACAAGATTGCCCGAGGAACGATTGGGAAATTGGAAAAATAACTACCCCCCTTACCCCGCCCCTAAAAAAAAAAAAAGGTTTAAAACCGTTGATATAATGTACTGCATGCTCTATGTTTACACAGCATGAGACTCATTTCATCCGTAAAATGTATGCAAATTGGCATCCACAGCCCA
This sequence comes from Emydura macquarii macquarii, assembly GCF_026122565.2. Taxonomy (NCBI): domain Eukaryota; kingdom Metazoa; phylum Chordata; order Testudines; family Chelidae; genus Emydura; species Emydura macquarii. The sequence continues at coordinate 15,724,079 of NW_027130828.1, forward strand.
AGGCTGCCTTTGGATGTGGGAAAACCTGAGCTTCTGTGCTGCAGGCTGATTCTCCTGGACGCTCTGAACTTGGTCTGGGGATGGAGTGAGCTCCAGCACTTCCCACATCTTTTGCATGCTGCATAAGCAATCAGTAATAATAACTGTAATGATCCAGGAGGCCAAGAGCCATCCTTCTTTCATTCCACTTGAAGCAGCTTGTTTTCTAGGTTTCATTGTATTGACCTGCCATCCTTCTGGCTTTTAACCCACTCCACTTACTCTACCCAGCCGCAATAGAGGTCTTTCCTTTACGGGATGTTTGTTAAGGCCAAAGTCAGACCCTGCCTCTGCAGAGAGGGAGAGAGCTCTTATGAAGGAAAGCACTAAGCCCTGTCATTCTTCCATGCCCCCACTGTCCCTCACCATCACGCCTATATCAAAGGCTAAAACTCAGACTATAATCAGCTTCTGGGGATCTTTCCACTGGGCACCTAGTGCAGCCCTGCTCTGTGTGGACTGGTGGAGCTGTCATCACCTGCACCGCCAGAGACCCACCTGTGACTGGCCTCCTTTCTCTAGCTTGCCACATGAAGCTTTATTTTAACTGGCTTTATATTGTTTGCTCCTTCAGAGGTTGGGCTCTGGCAAGCTCTGTGCTAACATCATTGGCCTCAGCAGCTGTCTGTGTGACAGTAGAGAGGTGTCAGAGGACTGGTTGTGGCAGAATCAGCACCTCCCCTCTGAAAATGAGGCCTCTTTTTGAGTGCCCAACTTGGGATACCGTAATTACGAGGCACACTGGAAAATTTCAGGCCTAAACTCAAATAGGTGCCTCCTATTGACTCAGCAGCACCACTATCTGCAGCCTTTGGGTTTTCAATAGAGCTCCCCTCCCGTCAGAGCTAGGTGTCTACCTGGCACAAAAATAAAGTATTGGGCAACAACGGGCAACATTATTCTAAACATTAATTCAACAGCTGCCGCCAGCTGATCAGCCGTAGCTCACATGCAAATACCCAGCTCTGCCCTTATTCTGGGAGAGATGCGCCCAGCATGGACCAAGGCAGGAAAACATCAGGCTCTAAGGGCATGATTCTACAGGACACTGCTGTGAGACTCAGTAGCAGCTGTGAGGGTGCTCAGCTACACGGGGCAGAGTCTCTTTTTGCTGACTCACTTAGAGCAGCGACATTCACAGGAGGAGGGGAAAAAAAACCACACAAATTTCTTTTAAATTATGGCCCAGACCCCCTGCCACAGGCCAGCTGCTTCATACTGCTTGGGTAGTGCAAAGGAACAATAAAGCTGTAATCCAGCGTCCTGAGAGGGTGTGCAGAGACTTCTAGGGTGGTAGAGCTTCTGTAGCACCTATAAAACCATCGTCATCCCTGCTCCTCATGATGCGGTGTTCCTTGGAGTAAGGGGGCGGGGGGCAGGGAATCCCCATGTCCTGACACAACTTGCCTGTGGAACAGTTGTTTGGAGGTGTGGGCATCTGGGGATAAAGCACAGAAACCCTGAGACTGCTCTGCTTATGCTGGGGACTGGTTCAATGGCTGGAGAGCCCCAGGAATGGGGAGAGATAAGGTGACTAAAATGTCTCTTTGCCAGTCGCTCCATTCCAAGCAAAGCATGCATGTCTGCCTGCCAGTGAGCCTGAGTGACAGGACTCAGTGAGGCTTAAGTGGGCTCATGCAATCACATGGCAAAAACACTGGAGAGCTGCCCAACCAAACAATTGAGTCTGGTTAGCAAAGTGAAAGTCTCTGAGAAGTTGAAAGTAGCTCGGGGAATAGAAGTCGGGGCTCCAAATGAGGGTGGGGAACCAGAGGTTGTGGGACAAGTCCATTTATTTGTTCAGTTGGTTTGTTTTCATTCGAGCGGCTCTATTTCACGAGTGCAGCCCTTGGAACATTGGCCAAGCTCCATGGTGCAGGGGGAAAATAAAATTCAAATGCAATAAAATAAGGCTTCTGGGAATCTGACCAAGCTGCAGAAGTAACGGGCCACTATAGGCAGAATCCAGGAGTGTGTTCGATACCTTGGATCAAAGAGGTTTGCCGGTATGTATTTCACTGCCAGCCCTGTGAAACCTCAGGCTTTTAATGCACGGTGCAGGCCCGCTGAAGCTGCCTTGGGAACATGCTGGCACCAAGTTCAATTATGGCTAACTGTAAATCGTGCTGTGATTGTCATTCCTCCTGGAGCCCTAGGAGATAAATGACTCTGTCCCACAAAGGATCTCTTCTCTGGGAAAGTCTTTGCTGGCCACCTTCTATTATAGGCCAGGAAGGAAGGAAATATACATTTGTTTACGTTAGAGAAATGTTCCAGCTAAAGAGGATTATTCAGCCCCTCTCTTCCTTCTCAAACTTGTGCATTACTAGTAATGTTGTTTAGTGTCTTCAGAAATAAAGGACCTGATTCTGAGAGTTGCCAAGTGACTCTTGATCCTCAAGTCCTGCTGAACCTAATGGGCATTGGAAGTGCTCAGCACCAGGCAGGATCAACCACCCAAATAACCCTGTTTGTAACCTTGAAGGCTGAGCCTGCATCTGCTGAAGTCACTGAGAGTTGGATCAGGCTCTTGGTGCTGAAGGTTAGGCATCCACATAAAATGGGTCTGATTTTCAGAGGTGCTGAGTTCCTAAGGTCCCATTGACTTTACTGTAAGGGCTGGGCACTTCTGAAGATCAGGTCACTTTACTACAGATCTGTATTGATATAGGGTGGAATTTTCAAAGCAGATGATGGCATTTAGATTCCCAAATCCCATTTATTTCTAATGGGAATCGAGCATCTGAATCCTTTAGTCAACTCTGAAAGTCCCATCCTTAATTGAACTCCTGGCCTTGCTGAGGTCAATAGCACAACCCCCTATTGATTTCAGTGTGGCCAGGGTTTCACCATTGACATGTAACTTTTTTGAAACATTTGCTCCAAATTTCTAGTCTTGGACAGCAGGGCTTCCACTGATGCTAAGAATCAGCGGAGTGCTGTTATTTCCATGCAAACCCAGAATCCAAAGGAGCTAAACAATCTACACTTCTAGGTAGGTGTCTCTTGGAGAGGAGAGTCTGTAACACAAACTGCCATATGAGATGCAAAGTATTTTTTTTTTTTTTGTAATGTAACAGGAAGAATTGAGAAGGTTAGTAAACTCTTCTATATACCAGTAAGACCACGCGATTAAAAAAGACACAGTTCCTATGGACAAAATATGTGTCCATGTTGACAGTTACCTACATAGACTATGGTTATGCTACAGAGGGTAACACTTCTCCCTAATAAATAGTGAATTAAAATCCTCTCTTAGAGCAGGTATAGCACAGGCATTAACAGTGTCGGCTTTCCCACTCCAGACCAAACAATATAGCCCTGCTGGAGCAGAAAGTATCTTACGTTTCTTGATGATACAAAGCTGGGAGGCATTGTCAATACAAAGGAGAATCGGAATATTAACAGAGTGGAATGGCCTTGAAGACTGGAGAGACAGAAATGGGATGAAATACAATAGTATTAAGTGCAGGGTCATGTACTTAGGGTCTAATTATAAGAATTTCTGCTACAGGCTGGGGGCACGTCAGTTGGAAGTGACAGAAGAGGAGAGAGACCTGGATGTGTACATCAATCACAGGATAACTGAGTCACCAGTATGATGTGGCTATGAAAAAAGGCAAATACATCCTATTATGTATCAGGTGTGGCATTTCCAGTAGAGAGAGAGAAATATTAATGCCAGGATACGAGGCACTGGTAAGACCTCATTTGTAATACTGTTTACAATTCTGGTCACCCATGTTAAAAAAAAATTGTGACTATAAACTGGGACAGGTACAGAGAAGAGCTACTAGGATGATGAGTGGAATAGAGGGGCTATCTCAGGAGAGGAGTCTGGAATAGTTTGGTTTGTTTAGTCTTGCAAAAAGCAGGCTGAGAAAGGATATATGATTGTTCTCTATAAAAATGGGGGGGGGGGGATTAAATATAAGGGAGGATGAAGAATTTGCGGGTTTTTTAAGTGTAAGGATAACGTTGGCACGTCAGGCTGGAAACCAGAAGATTTGTAACCAGCAGAGATGAGGTTCTGAAGCAGCCTCCCGACAGGAGCTGTGGGGCAAACAACTTACTTTGTCCAGCTCTTTCTTAAAACTAACTCAGGACTGCAGTTGTATGGCAGGGTTGCTTTTGATTGGGTGGGGTGGGGCTCACTTCAGGTTTATACCTTATGTTCCTAAAAATTCCCACTACAGGGTTTCAGTTGGCCACTGGCAGGGGTCAGGATGGGATTATTTTAGCACCTTAGTATATTCTAGGTGTTTTTGGGTTGTTTTTTTGTAAGTCTCCTTCCTCTGAAGCATCAGGGATGGCCAGAGATGGGACATTGGACAGAGAGGGCCAGGGCTCTGAGGTGACACCAAATATCGTCTCTCTCATGTGCTTGGCTGGTTGGTTCTTGCTCACATGCTCAAGGTCTAACTGATCGCAACGTGTCGGGTCAGGAAGGGATTTACCTCCAGTCAGATTGGCAGTGAGCAGGAGGCAGGGGGCGAGCTGCCTTCCTCTGTGGTGTAGGGTGCAGGTTGCTTGCCAGAATTATCTGGTATCTTTGACTTTGTCATTTCCCGACCCTAGCGGAGCCATGAGGCACTGGTGCGCATTGGTTCATCCTATTCTCTGCCTGTGACATATAATAGTCTAGTCTTCTTTACTTTGGTCTCATTTTGGTTGTTGGGCTGTGTGTGCAAGTGCTGGGTGATGTTGGTGGCCTGTGACAGAGAGGAGGTCACACTAGATGATCTGGTGGTCCCCTCTGGCCTTAAACTCTATGGCTCTTTCTGACTCCAGGCCCATTGTCTCTATCTACACAGCGTAGAGTTGTGATGGGTTTTTCTCTGAGATGCAGGTACAGCTGGGAAAAGAAAGAGGGGAAATATCACTGCATTTGTGAACATCAAATATAATCAGGTGAATTATTATAGGTATATTTGCCAACTAGTTCTAAATGGAGCCACCTCTGCCCACTCGGGGTTCAGAAGAGAGTAAGGGTAAGATTTTCAAAATGGATGGAGGAGCCTAAATCCTATTTTTGGAAAGGAGACATGTGCCCAAGTGCCTGAGGCCTACATGGGAGAGGATTTTTTGGTCTAACCTTTGGTATGAATTTAAACCCATATAATTCTTCCAGTATATCCCCTCCACTGACATGTGGACAGTCTTATTCTGATTCAGGTGCTTTTTTTGGTTTAGCTATTTCACTTGGGAAGGGATAACTTCAGGGGGCTGGGCAAGGCAAGGCTGTGCAGCGCTGACTGAATGGTAACATACTTAACAAAACTTTGAAACTGTCTGCTGAACATGTGCCTGCCATCCTCTCTGCTACCACATCCCATGGAGACACTTTCGTCTTTTTGGAGGCACTCTGAATGGAGACGCAGCTGAGCGAAGCATACACAGAACAGGGAAGCTGGAACCCCAGACAGCAGAAAAAATATGAAAATTGCTGCTTGCTGTCGAAATGACAGTGCCAGGTAGAAAGCTGTTATTAAATCATAGCTGGCGAGAGAAACGGCGTCAGACAACTGGGTGGCTTTGGAAGCCACACTTAGACATGATTAAGAAAACACAAGTTGGCTTGCAAAGGCTGAGGGGGTGGTGTACAACAGACATGGATGGGGAGGAGACTGGCTTTCCATGATTGACCGTACCCACAGGAAAACCAGTATAGCAATTGGACCATCAAGGGACAGATCCTCAGCTGGTGTAAAGTGTCATGGCTCCTTTGAAGTTATAAATTATCATTGCTTCTTGAGTTCAATGACCGTTTACCCCAGATGAAGACCTGCTCCCCAAAACTATTTTTAGTACCAGTTGATTGACCTTTTGTGAGGACTTGTAAAGAAGTGAGAATTGGAAGGAGAGTGGGACCCGTGTGTGTGCTAATTCTAGAGGGAAGAGACTATTTCTCAGAATTGTCTCCACTTTTCTATTTCACCTCTGAAGTCTTGGCCTTTTGTTCATGCCTGGGCTTGGGAGGTATTGTATATAACAAGAATGCAACTGTCTTGTACTCCTTTGTGATGCTCAGGGTGGAGCAGGTGAGGAATTCTTTACAAAGGGCTTGGATATTTCACATCGCACTGACTTGTTTGGAAAAACACCAGTGGCTTTTGAAGAGCTGCTGCCCAGTCCCTCCCTTAACAACACCAGAGAAGTGAAACTGGTTTGCATTCAAGTTGTATAATGTTGTTATTTAAAGATACACCTCCAAGTCCAGTTTTATTTTTGCTATTTTCCATTGTTACTTGCACTTTCTTAGACAATGGAGGATTTTTTTGTCTATGTGGCTAGCATTGCATTTCTCTCCCCTCACGTGTTTCCAATTAAGTTTTAAATGAATGTGGCTAATTTATTGGTGCTTTGTCCTCATCAGTGAAAAAAAATATATATAGCTAAATTTTTGTACTTCACTCATCCCCAGGGTATCTTATCACTATTGCTGCAGAACCACCAGAGGAAAGAAAGATTATTTTGTGGGTCTTATTTAAATGGTGAATATTGAGCTTCTGAATGTATTAATGACCAAGTGATAGAAATAAGGAAACAGAGTATGCATACCACAAATCTACATCACAACCAACACACACCAAACTACACAATTAGATATGTATCTGAGCAATGATAATATAAAGTACTGAAAGACACCAGAGTATTACAAAGAAGTGGTGGAGGAAGGATGGTCTGGTAGCAAAGGGACTGGACTGCGACCCATGGTCTGTTTGTTAGTAAGGACTGCTTTTGAATTAGACTCTGCCATGCATTTATCATACTGCTACCTCCTGCACCAGTATGGAGTACTCTGCCCTTGGAGGAATGCACCCTGCACATTCAGTAAGAGTTGCACACTGGCTTTGGTATGGTGGGTGGGTTTGGAGCTTGGGTTCAGTGCAGATGAAGAACAAAGTTTTCATACGTTGTTTGTAGTTTATCCAAACCTGCTGAGTCTGGGAAAATGTCAGGAGCTAGCTAATGAGAGATCTGGATTCAGTTTAGGGCCAAAACACAGACAACCTGTCCTGGAGTACCTTGGCACGTCTGGTCCTGACTAGAATCATGTTCAGGGGTAGAAAATTACTGGACTTTACAGAATCTTGTGTTGGGCTCACTTCTACAAGTGATCAAAATGTTTGTGTGGTGTTCAACTCTGCTTGCCCGTGGCGCACACGTGCACCACACACACATGCACACACACATACATACACTCATCATGCATCTCTGAATTAAATGCAGAACCACATTCATGCCTGTTTTGTGATTTATTTAGTAATCATTCAACAATTCTCACTCCCAAAACCAGCAGAATCTTACTGTAGACCTGGACTGGCAATGAGCTTCAGAGACAGACTACGCACAAGTTAAAGTCTGGAATCTGTTCTGAGTTGGGGTGTGGTGTGTGTGTGGTGTTTGTGGTTGTGATGGTGGCGGGGCACTAGACTGCAGGATCCATTTAAGGACAGAAGGCTCTCGAAATGCAATTCAGTCCAAGAGCTCCTGTGCTGTTCTATCTAGGTTCTTGATACTGCCTTAATCTCTTTAGGGTCTGAGCATCTTCCAGTTATGCATTAATAGATGGGACAAACATCTTTCATTTGTGGCTTGTTCTTTCTCTCATCTTCTGTGGAGTGTTTTGGTAGGGTTTTTGGTTGTTTTTTTTTTCATTTGCATTTTCTGTATTTATATGAGAGAAGGCAAAGAAATGCATCGTGCATTTGTAGTGGAAGGTGGTGAGGTTTGTGATGGTCCTTAGTTCCTGGGTAGTTTAATTCCATAGTCTGGGACCAGTCCCAGAGAAGGCTCCATCTCCAACACAGGCAAACTTTACCCTTATGATAGAGCATAAGAGCTAAATTATGTGACACACATACACATCTGCTTATTGAAACAATAACTTGGCAATCTTGTCCACATCCCCACTTTCCTCTGTTTTCACCTATGCTGGTGTAAATCAGGAGTAACTCTATTAAAGTCAATGGAGTTATAGGAACTGAAGAGAGTGAATTTCCCCCACACCCATTTACTTGCTTATACATGAAGAATAAAGGTCCCTGCTTTTGTTTAGTTGGCTGTTTTGTGGAGCTCTGGGATTTGTTTGTTCCAAGTGGGTTTACTGTGGTCATTACTCCCACTAGAAATGCAGTGGGATCATGACACTGGCTTTTAACTTACAACCAAGAAAGCTTGGGTTTGGAACCTCGGTCCTGTTCCATGGAAAATATGAGAAGAAATGATATTATGGTTAGGAGATCCAGCCAACTAGCAGAAAGGGAACCAGTTGTCATTGGTACTTAATAAATGCTTTGCCTTGTGGTTACCAGATTGGCTCTGGTTTTCATCCTTTGCTTTATCCAGAGAAGGGGGTGGGGTGGGAGATGACCCTTTCAATGTCCTCTGAAATGAAAGTCCCAGTACAATATGTGGTTGTGTTTTTACACAATGCCAATATATCTTAGTTTACAGCGTATTTGTGGGGCAGTGTGGCCTAGTGGCTAGGAATGTGGCTTTCAACTCTGGAGACAGGCGTTCTCTTCCCAGATGTGCTGCTAACTTTCTGTCTGACACTGGGCAAATCACTTGCACTCTTTGTGCTTTGTTTTCCCCTCCTACCCTTTGTCTGGTTTATTTAGAGCGAGGTATTTTGGACTCAACAAATCCCTGAAACTTGGCAGGGGATTAGACTAGATGACCCTTGTGGTCCCTTCTAACCCTATGGTTCTATGACCCTATTTGTTCATACTGTTCCAAGAACAATGGAACCCAGTTATGACTGGGGCCCCCTTTGTGTTACTGGAATGCAGGTCATTAAGAATAGCATTCATGAAGTGTTAGACTCGCCCTAAGAAAGTGCAAGACAGAGAAAAGGTTAAAAAAAGCAGGTACTAGGATAATTTACAAGAGCCAAGATAGGGAATGGTGAAGCACAGTCTGATGAGGAGCTCGCAGCTATTCCAGTCCCAGCCTTTCCCAACAGGAATGGCTACAGGGAGTGTCTCTCAGGAGTACTGTCTGTGGGACCTGTCCAAGTTTTTACCAGCAGGAACCACAATATGGAATGATATAGGTGCCCTGAATTATGTGGATCCCACATTTAGTCTTGGTCCAGAAGGAGTCACCGTAAGAAATGGCATAGGAGTACTGGGCTCTGGAAAGCTTGCAATTACTCCAATCTCCTGCAAAAAGATTCATTGTAGGACACTTATTTGCAGTTTGAGAAAAACTCACAGATGCGCCAGTTTCAGCAGAGGACAATGCTTCCACTCAAAGTTGCAATTAGGGAAAAGGTGGTCCAAGGTGCATCAACTTCTTCTCAGTTAACAGGGGAAACGACTGCAACAACATGCAAAACCAAAGAGTTTTAATGGCTTTTAATATATGTTTAAACATTTCCATCACCCCTTCACGTCTTAGATGTAGTCTGGTGATAAAGCCAAGTAAATGCAAACACACACAAGCCAGCCAAACCTCATTAGGATGAAATTGAAACTAAACACTGGGGGAGGGGGAAAGGTACAGACTTTACATCAGTGAGGTTAAGGAACAGGCAGACAAAGCAGTCAGCAGCAGGGGGGAATAGATCCTGCTTTCATTTCTGATCTGGTCTCCAGCCAGCACTAGAAATGAAAATTTGCTGACAGCTAAAGCCAGCTACAGGGGAAGGGGCTGTGTGGCTTGTTTGCTTTTTTTCAGGAGCGTGGCCTCTAGCCGGGAAGAGATGCTTATGCCGCCTTAGAAGCAAACTATTCAAAGCTACTACAAAAGCCACTGAGGGCTTGAGGTTTACTCTCATCAGTCATCTTAGTGAAAGTTACTTGTGGGAGCAGATATCTGTGGATTCCTCCCACCTCTTGCTGCTGCCTCAAGATCTGTGTTACTCCCTCTAATTTCTTGAGCATAAGGACTATCTTTGCTGGCTAAGCAGAAGTGTTGGGAGGTGCTTGGAGTAAGCAAGGGGGCCATGAGGGGCCTGACACAAAGGCCATTGAAGTTAGTGGGCACTTTTCTGTTGATTTCAATGGAGTTTGGCTGAGATCCAGGGTAATAATGACACCAAGGGACTTTCTTTTGGCCAAGGTTTTCCTATGGTAGATCTGCACAACTAGAGCTATGAGAGAGAGCCTTCTGATTTATCTATCCAGTAGAGACAGACCTCATGCTGCAGAACGACTTAAACTTCCCGAAGTTTGGAGCTGATGGGTTTTAGTTCAAGCCCCATCTCTGCTCTCTGCTGAGGTCAACCTTGACTGGGATGAAGCAGCCTGCTTCAGTGTTACAAAGTGATCCGTTCTCTGTCCAGCATGGACCCTTCCTAATAAAAATGAATGAGAATATGACATGTGGAAGAGGCCTGCAAGATCATGCCTTGGGATTTGATCTACCTGGGGGACCATAGTACAACAGTCTTCCAGGGTATTTGCTGGCTCACAGGTGCCTAGATCTGGATCCAGGACTACAGCCGAGTGAAACCATTGCATAAAATAATAACTGAATTATTTTGCATTGTGTCACTGTAATATAACATGATAGATGAACATAAGGGCTTAAGCTTTAGCAAAGGTTTCATGCTAGTTTTGGGGTGTTTTTCATGCTTTCCACATATAGATGTATTTCAAAATGAAAAGTCAAAAGTTTTCATTTTGAAAATGTTTTTGTTTGTTTGTTTGTTTGTTTGTTTGTTTGTTTGTTTGTTTTTCTTTCTGGCCAAAACTGTTTGGTGAATTTCACCCGAATTCACCAATAGTTTTGATCAATCTGAAACCGTATTCTTCAGTGAATAAATTATTCATCCAGAAAATATTGCCCTGTTCTACTGTAACTTTTCTCTGATTTCACGTTTTCAGTGACTGACAACTGCTGATCTCTGCCTTACCCAGTGCTACTTTCCATTGTCTGATACTTCTCCTCCAGTGATGGATGGAATAGTAGAAAGCTGCCCTTAACATAAACATCACCACTGGTGAGAGAGAATGAGTGGGGACATCTCTTCTCCTAACTTTTGCTGTTCTTGTTGTGTGTATTACCATAGCACCTAAACGCTCCAACCAAGATCAGGGCCCCATTCTGCTGGGCACTGTAGGAACACACAGTAAGAGAGAGTCCCTGCCCCCGACAGCTTACAGTGGAAATAGAGGTTTAGACAGGTGAAGTGAGCTGCTGGAGGTCACAGAGCAAGGAATAGAAGCCAAATCACTAGTCTATCCATTAGACCACATGGCTACTCCCAACATCTGCCCTTAGTCATTCTCAATATTGCCCCGTCTCATCCTGTTGTGCTATTGAGCCTTGGGCCCCCTTGGCCAAATCTCCTACTTGTGTAACTTCACTGAATTTAAGAATGGATTTCTATTCGCCCTCATTCTGTTCGTATCCATCTATTGTCTCTTGTCTTAGATTGTTAGCTCTTTGGGGCAAGGACCATTTTTTTTCTGCGTTTGTACAGCGCCTAGCACAGCAGGGTCCTAGTCCATGATTGGGGCTCTTAAATGCTATGGAAATGCAAATTATAAATAGTCTTAATGGGCCAAATTATTCATGGCAGACCCTTCTGAACCCTCTGCAGCCATCTCCTGCTAACAAAGCTAGGTTTTGTCTTTAGTTTTCATCCACACATCTCTGCTGAAGTCTTAACACTCAGCCCCACCTGAGACTTGAGTGGTAACATCGAATGAAAGACACTCCCTTGGCTAAATAGAACTGGAATCTCAAACTTTATTTCCTAGCTTGGAAAAAAAATCAAATCCACAGGGTTTTCCACCACAGTCTGTACTATATTTAGGATATATCCAATCTCTGCAGACTCCAGATTTGCTGGGGTTATTATAATGTGTGTATGTGTTTTGATTCTAGAAAGACAGTTAACTTAGGGCTGTGCAGTTCAGTTTGGCAACCACAAATAATTACACTGCATTTTGGGGACTAGTGGGGGAGCCGAGAGAGTGGGAGAAATGAAAGAGGGTCGCTGGCTATTCAGGATGACTTATTAACCGCTCTTCCCGCACCGCTGTTGCCATCCTCAGTTTTTGCCTCACCAAGGTCTAAGGCTGCCAGGATAAAAGAGAGCCATAAAGATTACTCAGAACTTTACCCCGCTCGTGGAAACCAGGCAGGAGCCAGAGAAAGTGCCTGACTGCCCTTTAATTTCTTAGCAGCGCCTGCAAAGACTCCGCCAGAAGGAGATTTGCCGGTTCTCCTGTATTTTTCCAGATTGTTAGACAAATCAACACTTTGGGAGGATGTTTGTTGTGTGTGCACACATACGCACATGCATGTATGTACCAGCAGAAGCTGGTCCAGTCCAAGATATTACCTCACCTACCGTGTCTCTCATATCCTGTGACCAACATGCTACAACAACACTGCAGATGTATATGCCACGGTGACAGTGCCTAATGCTTTAGGTTTCATTGGCATGAGTCCAGGTTGACTGCAGTTCTCAGGAGTGACAAAGCTTAGATCTGATTCCATTGTGAGTCTCGAAATATTTGGTGCTTTTCTTAAAGTCCCAGCTACTGGTTTCACATGATCAGGTGAGAATTTCCACTTTCTTTTTTTAAAGAGAGTTTTTAGCACTCATGCTTGTAGAAGAAAGCTTGAAAATGTGAACTCTAAAGGCTATAACACCAAGAGGCAAATAAAAAAAACCCAAAAACCCAAAAGTTATTTTTAAATCCCATGATTCAGTGCAGGGGGGGACGACTCATGATTTTTGAACATCTAGGGTAGGCAGTACTGTATGCAGCCCATCCCAAATTAACATATAAATACATTTTTCTCTTTCATTCTCTTTCCAAGCATCTGAAAGTGGGAGTTAGGCCATGTAATCCAACATCTGTGCACTTTCCCTCATACAACCAATGAAGCTGTTGCATACAAATTATCTGTAGACTGAGTGGTGATTGGTTGAGTTACTTCTGATGTCACAGTAGTCTAGGGCTCCTAGCATGGCACCGGTGCGTGCTTAACTGCAGCTGTACACCACGTGGGTAAAATATGGCAAAATGGCTGAATACTTAAAAAATGAATGGTAACAGACTATGAATCCCAGAGATAATTCAACCTGTTGCTATTCTAAACAAAAAGAGCTCTCGGCTATGCTTGTAGCTGTTTCCATTGCTTCACACTGACTCAATAGATGTTCTAAGCTTCAAGGTGACACACATACACACACAGAGTGACAATCCTGGAATTTTATATACAGCTGGCGGCCAAATACTCTTGTACCTTCAAGTGGTGCAGAAGGGGCTATAAAGTCCCTTTTCCACCCACCAACCCACCCGTCAGAAACTACAAGGAGGGGCTATAGGCTGCCATGGACAGACCCCTTCACAAGCCCTGGTTGAGGATGCACACTAGTGTAGGAAGGCATAATGTCAGGGCATGAGGCAAGTCTGCACATGCTGCAATGGAGGTTGTCAGCTCCTACAGGTTGCAGAGCAGCCCATAGGCAATTCAGTCAAGAGTGTGCTACTTTACACCATAGACCAGACCAGCCTCTACAGCAACTCAGAATAGGACCAGCACAAAGGTGACTCAAAGTCACCTTTTCCCCCACTCCTTGTGGGATGCACCTTCTGCAGGCACCACCTAGAACCTGAACTCACATCTTGGAATTGTTTGAAACCAAATGTAGTCCTCCTAACCCTTTATTAGTAGACATAGGCTCATGACAACACCCTGGACCTTCACACCTTCAACCTTTAGGAGGATTCTGAATCCAGTCCTGGATCCTGATGTGAATTTTACATTGGGCCCCAAGTTGTACAATGGTCCAAACCCAACACCCCTGAACTTTTGAGGAAATTCAGATCTGGGTTTATCTCTGTTCCCATCAGTGATTAAATACCACTGGAATCAGTGCCTTGGAGACAAAGAATTCTATGCCCAAATGGTGCGTATTTCGGCCCCTGCACGTCACCGACTTCCTTTCTGAACTCTTTGCATCGTATTGCTAGCCCAGCGCTGATGTAGACAGTTTAAAGGGTCAGCCGATCTTGAAGTTGGTTTGTTGGGGAACGTCCTTCCTAAATGCAGGCAGTGCCGGTATCTGAGCACTCTGTGTGCCACTGGTTATAGATGTTCTGTAGTGAATTTGAAGACTGTTCATTATGTACTTTAATTACGAGCTCAAAAGTACCGTACTAAATGGAATTAATGAGGAGGGGGAAACAGAAGGACTTTCAATCTGGGAAATGTTCCTCTTTTGATGAAGGACTACTTTACAGTTGAATAAAGCCTGGAGGAGGGTTGTTGGGTTTTGTTTTGTTTTTTGTTTTTTTGTTTTTTTTCTTTTTCTCAGCACCTAAGTACCAATACTATTTTCCTTTTTGTTCTTAGGTGTTTGGTGTCTCACTCCTGCTCTCATGCCCCACATATTTCACATGTACCACGATTGAACTTGGCTCCCCACTTGGGAAACTGTGACAAATCATTACCTCAGACATAGTTAGACAATTAGTAAAAAGAAATAGGTGTGCTGAGCCCTTCGGCTCTCCCATATAATATACATAATGTCTCCTCTTTCCCAGGCAACACGGGAACATGTTCTCTCTCTCACATGCACCCATCTGCAATACCCTTTCTGTTTGCTCGGAAAACATTGAGTCTGTCAAAGGTGTGGGTTTTTTTTTTTTTTTTTTAATTCAAACCTTGCTACTTTTTATTTATTTTGCACATGCCAAGGATTTGAGTCAGAATTGTGCAGTCAGGCTCCCCTCGATCTGGTTCTGATTAGAGGTTGAGAGTGATGGAGCAAGAAGTCTGGAACAGCCCCAACTGGACTCCCTGGTGTGTCTCAACTTTAGTGTAGTTTCTTTCTTTAATAAATAAATAACTCCCAGAGCTGGTGGTTTAGTTTACTACAGTGCACGTCTCCCTTTAGATTCAAATCTATACAGAGCCCAGCACGCTGTTGCTGATATATACGGTATAAATATCTCATTTAGTTCAGATGTGGGATTGTCATGGTTCCATCTACAGCTGATTGTTTTTCAGAATGAATAATTCTTTCTTTATTAATTTAATTATTCTTACACTAATTATTTGGGAGCCAGCCCTGATTTCTGTGCATGTATTCTGTGTAGACTGGGGACTGACTGGCGAGGCAGCAGTTCTGCAGAAAAGGACCTGGGGGTGACGCTGCACAAGAAGCTGAATATGAATCAGCAGTGTGCCCTTAATGCCAAGAAGGCTAATGGCATATTGGTCCACGTTAGTAGGAGCATTGCCAACACATCGAGGGAAGTGATTATTACCCTCTATTGGGCACTGGTGAGGCCACATTTTGGAGTATTGTGTCCAGTTTTGGGTCCCCCCCCTACAGAAAGGATGTGGACAAATTGGAGAGAGTCCAACAGAGGGCAACAGAAATGATTAGGGGGATACAGGGGGTTTATGAGAAGAGGCTGAGAGAAGTGGGCTTGTTTATTCTGCAGAAGAGAAGAGTGAGGGGGGATTTGAAAGCAGCCTTCAACTACCTGAATAGGGAATCCAGGGAGGATGGAGCTAGGCTGTTCTCAGTGGGGCAGATGACAGAACAAGGAGCAATGGTCTCAAGTTGCAGTCGGGGAGGTCTAGGTTGGATATTAGGAAAATGTTTTTCACTAGGAGGGTGGTGAAGCACTGGAATGGGTTATCTAGGGAGGTGGTGGAATTTCCATCCACAGAGGTTTTTAAGGTGCGGCTTGACAAAACTCTGGTGGGATGATTTAGTTGGAGTTGGTCCTGCTTTGAGCAGGGGGTTGGACTAGATGACCTCCTGAGGTCCCTTCTAACCTAATCTAGGATTCTCTGATTTGTTATCTGGAACCTAAATTGTTCTGCCACAGGCAGACAACAGGAGACACCAAGATGCCACCAGTGCCTGAGGCCCCCTGCAATGGCCAGGGCATTGAATAGGTAGATCTGAGTAGTCCCACTGATATCGGTTGACGATTCCTGTAAGTAAGATCTCACTTGTATGAATTGGAGGTTGTATAGCCCTGACAAATTACATTCAGACTTTAGGTGCTTTGAGTACTGCTGTTTTGACTATTCATTCCACAGCTATTCATTTTGCGTGAGTAGCCGTCTAACTCAGGTGATCTTGCCTCTGCTCCAGGCCTAGATGATGGAAGTTTTTAAAACATAAAAATAACAACAACAAAGATGAACAATGTGTTCTCTTAAAAATTTGCTTTATTTTTGAAAGATTCTACTTGTCTGATCAATATTCCCTTTACTTAAAATGGGAAACACTGGTATAACCAGGAATATATCTCAAACCACTCCATGGATTTGTAGACCAATGTGTGTGTTAGAATTCTTGAAGCTTTCAGGATTCATCAACACACAGTGGTCATCCAAATACTTTAAGCTCTGCAATGGGACTTCTTGCATACTTAAAATTCAGCAAATGCTTAAATACCTTGTTAAACTGAGGCCATAATCCTTCGTGGAGAGTCATCCTTATCACAAAATGTTTACTGTGGTGCAAATTTGCATGATGTCCAATCTCTTTGCTTGAGAGGAGACAGAAGAAGAATTGCCCAATAGTTAGGGCATGCACCTGAGACCTGAGTTCAAATCTCTGCTCTGCCACAGACTTCCAGTATGCCCTTGGGCAAACCACTTAGTCTCTCTGTGCCTCAGTTCCCAATCTGTAAAATGGATTAAAGCCCTGCCCTACCTCACAGAGGTGTTGTGAGAATAAATGCATTAAAGATTATGAAGTGCTCAGATAATGTGATTATGGGGGTCATTTATGTATGTAAACTAGAGAGACGTTCACAGAGTGGAGCAACAGACAAGGTAGGTCAGTGTTTAGGCACACAGACAGCATTGTGAAGGGGGTTCCAGGACTATAACAGCAGTTGGTGCTTCAGATCAACATTAGGTTTTTCCAAGGCATCTCTGACAACCTTGTATCAATATGGCTCTGATGCCTCTGGGTCAAGCCACAGGGAGGACTGAGCTTTAGTGCTCAGCTCACAAAGTCTAAATCGAGGGAAAATGCGGACTAATGTTAAATGCTAAAAACGCCGCTAACATGAAAGGCAGTCAGGTAGTTGAAATAATAACAGGTGAGTCATCTGGCAACATATTTTTACAATGTCATTGCTGGCTTTGGGGATAATTTTCCAGATGTCTGAAAGGAAATGCACAAGTGAATCTGGACCCAATGGGATTTGGAGCCTGTTTATATGTACACTAACAGAGTTTACAGTAATTTGGACTGGCAAGTCATCCTAGTGTGGAATCCCACATAAGTACCACGTTCGGTTCCTTTTATTTCTTTGCCATGCAGTATTGGTTTTGGAATGCCTAAATCATAAATGCAGGGAATTGCACCTGGCATTTCTGTATTATCTGGTGGAGGAGTCTTAGTTTTGGTTTTGAGGATATGTGGTGTGGTGTTTTTTTTGTCTCCCCATGTCTCAGTGCTTTAGCTGATCCGGCTGTAGGCCTATGCACATAGAGCCTGGCCCATAACCTGCTGAAGTTGGTGGAAAGATTCCCATTCACTTAAGTAAGGTCTGAGTAAGGCCCATCTTTTAGAAAGGAAAAGCTCTTTGTGTCAGTTCTCTCTCTCTCGCTCTCTCTCTCTCTCTTGCACATATTACCACAAGGCCATTTTGGAGCCCCTGTACGCTTCCCAGGTCTGTGTTTGGGGGCTGTGTTCCACGTAAGAGGTTTATTCAGCCAGCTCACAGGTTTAACAGGTGCAGCCATTTTTCCATGTTGCACAGTCCTATAGGAAGCTGTTATTCTGTCTTGGACAGAGTTGAAAAGATTGCATCTAGGTGACTCACTGCTAATCAGTTGTAAGGAAGGTACTGGCTAGGCCAGATGCAATGGTAGCTTGGGCACATCTTGTGTCCTCCGAGTGGAGGACTGTATGCTTGCCTGACAATGGACTGTCTGATCTACAGCCTGGACCCTTACAATTACATTAGTCCTCCAGTGGATTCTGTGCCTTGCAGGGTGAATGCTGTTGAATAACACTGAATCCGTGTTAAAAAGAGAAACATCTTGCTGCAGGACAGCAGGGATTTTAATACTCCAGGGAAGAAATCCTGGCCCCATTGTACTCAGTGGGAGTTTTCCCATTTGTTTCTCTGGATATGTTTACACGTCCCTCAGTAAAGATCCTCCCAGCCCAGGTTGACAGACTTGGGCTGGCGAGGCTTACGCTAGTGATCTACAAATAGCTGTGTGGACAGTGCTTTGAAGTGGTGGATCTGGCTGGAGCTTGGACTCTGAACCCAACTCCCCTTCCTAGGCTCCAGAGCCGGCACCTCAGCGAGAGCTGCAACTTCAAAAGTGCTGTCTACACAGCAATTTTCAGAGCGTTAGGGTGAGCCACGCTAGCCCACGTCTGTTGACAAGCGCTGCGAGGCTCACTACTGCTGGCTATGTAGATGTACCTTGTGGGGTCAGGACTTCATCCTAGGTGTGTAATGAATCTTTCCCGTCCCTACCTACGTTACCTTAACATGGTCCTAAATGGTGAATTTGTTTTCCACTCCAGCCCTGATGAGATGGACAGTTTCTGAGTGATGCTATATTTTATATATGTGTCTAGGGTTTGTTTTTTAAGAGATTTAGATATATATTTTTCTTCCTCTTCACTGAGAAATGTGTTTCCAGGTGGACTTGTCATTCTAGGCAGGCTGGAAAGGGCATGAGGGTCCAGTCCTCCACCGGTGAAGTCAATAGAGGTCTGATTTGCAGAGGTGTTGAGCATCTGCAATTCAAACTCAAGTCAATGGGAGCAGTGAGAGCTCAGCACCTCTGGGCGTTTTACCATTGATGTAGATAGGATTAAAATCAAAACATGACTGGATACCTGTTCATTCTGCTTTTCCACGATCACCATTATGGGGGAGGGGCAGTGTGAAAAGTGGGTTCAATATATCACTTAACCTTGTTCCATTCCCCAGTTATGTCAGAACCCGACAAACTGAAGCAACAAGTTTAGGTTCAGAGTTCCTAAAAAATGTGAAGGAAAGGAATTATTTACAGAGAAAATTTAAATGTTGACAAAAAAATGAAGATCAGAAAAGATTTTTTTTTAATGGGGAAAATAAAGCCTTCAAAAACCTGTCACAATTTAATTGATGGTGTAGAAAAAATAACAGATAAGGAACTGCCTTTTATTATCCACTTTATTTCCATTCACTATCTTCTGGTAAAAATGAATTCTATCTGCTCTTTAACCGAGAGATAAAAGCTCTATGATGTTTACAAACACAAAAATATTTCCTACACCCCCACCCCCCTCACATCAGGATAATAGAGGGTGGAGGAAATAAGCAAGGTCACTAAGGGATCCCATACTATCTAGGGTCAGATTTATTATTTTGGATCAAGGCCACAGATTATTTTCATAAAGTTTCCACTTTAAGAGTAATACAAATGCTGCAGTTTTTGTAAGGTGTTGACTTCTTTCCACCACATATTCTGAGCCCGTTATACTGTTATTATATGGTTAGTTATACTGGTGTAACTCCAGTGAAGACAATGGATTTAGTTAATGGGACAGATCTTCTTCAGCTGGTGTGAATTGGTATGGCTTCATTAACGTCAGTGGAGCCATGTCACTATATATCAACTAAGGAGCAGGCCCCCAACTTACATGGTTATAAATCAGATCAGAATCTGGCCTCCTTCATTTGAATGTCATGGGAACAT
Organism: Emydura macquarii macquarii; assembly: GCF_026122565.2. Lineage (NCBI taxonomy): Eukaryota > Metazoa > Chordata > Testudines > Chelidae > Emydura > Emydura macquarii. Next base: position 15,743,783 of record NW_027130828.1, read on the forward strand.
TCATACTCATTGGCTCTTGGGTTTTACTGCTTTAAGCAAACTGGGGAATGTTAGTCCCTCAGGGCCGGGAGTCAATCGCACAATGGTCCCTGCTAAATATTTTGCCGTTTTTAATATTTGCTGCCACAGGCAACCCCTTCTGCCTTTACAACCGAGTCAGCCCTGGCTCCCAGAAATGATGATCAGAAGAAGTGTGCATTGCAGTGTCCCTGACAGAACAGTTAAGCATTGGAAGAAGTCCCAAAGGGAGGTTGTGGTATCCCTGTCATTGGAGGCTTTAAAGAGCAGGTTAGAGGATGATTTGGGTATACTTAATCCTGACTCAGTGAAGGGGGATGGAATAGATGACCTCTTGAGGTGCCTACCAGCTCTGCATTTCTATGATCCTCTGATCATGCCAAAAGTGTATAGTTACAAGAGACAGTCCCAGCCCTGAAGAATTTATAGTATGATCTTTTCAGGCTGCTGTATTGCACTTCACCCTCTAGGAAGCACTAGCCACAATTATCTCCCTTTTCCCCTTCATTCTTTTCCTCCTTCCCTCTTATTTCTATTGGGGCTGAAGTCACTGTGCATCGAACCAATAGCTGCTGGGTGATTGCTACACAGAACATTTGATGGGGTCAGGACATTAGTTTTTTTTTTTGCAGTACCAGTGTCACAACAATAGACCCCAAGTCTTGGGATATTGCCTCTCAGATTGGCTAGCATTTTTCAATCTGGTGATGAGTCCATCGTAGAACTGGTGTCTGGCTTGGGGAGCTGCACCTGTCTCCCTAGCAGCTCCTACTGTAGCTCAGCAGAAACTGGGTGCAGCAGAAAATCTAGCACCAGGTCATTGAGTCATTCCCAGGGTACACTGCTGTGAGAGCTGGAGGGAATAGGTAAATGCATGTGAAGGAGCTGGGGAGAAAAGACAGTTCACATCTTTTGCAATGACCATATGTCCTAGCTTTTCGTTAAGTCCAGTTTAGTCTTATAATGTCCAGTATTGTAGCTGCCGTATAATAAGTAAATCGTCTCCATTTTCTAAGGAGAGTCATGCTGGTGGAATTTCTTAGGATGTAATTGCATCTCCAGGGGTTCCAGCCCTGGGGTCCACACGGTACTTTATTTATTTAAAAGCACAAAGATCTCCCTAAATGGCTGCCCCCATCATCACCTCGGTTAGAGACAACTCTTGAGTTCTCCCAATGCCTTGGTGGCCTGTAAAAAAACCCAGAAAAAAACCCCAAAACCCATAAATTGTAGAGCTGCTCATCAACCTTCTGACTGAGGTTGTCTGACTACTTTATATCCTCTCTGGCAAAGGCAGCTTTTGTAAAATATGACCCAGCTAGGAAATTCAATTTAGGGGACTCTGTATTAAAAAGTGTCCACAAGAGAATTGGTGTATGTGTGGAGTCCTAGTGAATATTTAGTTGTAACCACAAAGTTTATCTCTATGGGAGTAAGGCTTCCTTAATAAGAGTTCTGTTGTGTGCTTGGACTAAAGCCTGTTGAGTAATTTGAAATAGTGTGGACAGAATGCACACTAGGGGCCAATTTATTTGTGGGTGAGAAGTTAGCATTTCTTATCGGGAAATAACTGGCCTTGCTATATAGTTGCTTTGCAATTTTTTCCCCTCAACCTTTATTATCGTTAACTTTATGGCTTCTCTCTGGATGGCTGTGGTGTGACCACACCCAGAATATCCTGTCCTAATCTGTGCACTTCTTTGCCAGAAAGATATTGAATAATTGGAAGGAGTTCTGAGAAGAATCAGCATGAGCAGGGAGCGGGAGAGATTGACTTTGGAGGAGAGAAGAAACAAGATAAATATGCATGGCCATATTTGGTAAAAGGGACATAAGATCAGCCTATAGCTATTTGAAGGCTGTAAACAAAAAGGGTAGTGAAAAATATTGGGTGATGAACAGGGTTATGGCTATTATTAATTAGATGAAATGAAGGAAAGAAAAATGCAGACAGACTATCAGGAAAAGATTCCTGACAATGGGATGCCTTAGCCTGTGGGATAGACTAATACAGGAAGTGTTGGAAGCCCCATCACTTGGTGCATTTCAAACTAGATTGAACTAAACACTAGAAAGTGTCCCTTAGCGAGAAATTCTGCATTGGCAGGGAGATGGACTGGGAGACCTACTAATATATATTTAGCACCTGTAGATCTTACCAAGGAGTTTTTTTCTCATTATCCCCATTTTACAAATGAAGAAAGTGGAGGCATAGAAACAGGAAGTGACTTGCCCAAGGTCACACGGTATGTCAGTGGGAGAGCCAGAACAGCCTCTATGTCTCTTGATTCTCAGTCTAGCACCCTACCCACTGGGTCCCAAAGCCTTCCCAGTATCTACATCTCTGACATCTGCGATTCTCAAGTCACAAAATCGAGTCCACAACTGGATCCTCACCCACCCAGCTTGGGCTCTAGTCTGAAAACCCTGATGCCAGATCCTTTGGGCCAGATCCTCAGCTGGTGGAAATAATTGATTTCAAGGGAGTGCCACTGACTTACACCAGATGAGGATGTAGCTTATTGACTTCACTGAGACTCTGCTGGTCCACAGTTCTGCTCTTTTTAAGTTATTGTCAAAATTTGCATTTGGCTGCCATGGCACAGGCCAGGACTAGAAGGGTAAAATCCACCTTTGTGCACAGGTCCAGCCAAAGTTCTAGGGACCACTTAAATTCTTCTTAAATATAGGGTTAAGTAGGACTTAAATGGTGCCTAGTGACTGCACTGGCCCTCTGCACATGCATGAACTTTACCCTACGCGAGCGAGGGATTGCAGGATTGGTCCTTCTATTCTTTTGTTTTTAAAACAGTGCTTCAGTATTTTGACCGCAATGAGTGACAAAGGGAAAACCACACTTTTTTTGCAGAAGGAGAACCCGAGGTGTTTCAGGAAAACAGCAGGGCCATTTTGAGTAATTTATTGTACCTGATTCACCCATGAAATCAATGGGGCTACTGAAACCAGCATAACAGTAGAGTAGGAAAGTGGTGAATCAGAGCCAGTATTTATTAAATGAAGCCTGGATTTTGGATTAGCCATATGCGGGGGCTGATGATTGGAATTCATTCAGGCCAGCAACTAAGATATAAAAAGGAGTCTCTAAAAAGAGAAGCTTCAAAACGGAGAATGACAGACAACACTGATGTCAATATTACAGTTCCTTAGGCTTGTGTCCAGAGAGTTCTGCTGTAGCTGCCATAGTTGGAGATTAAGCTTCTTTCTTTTAAGAGAGTGGAGGAAAAAATTGAATCCCTATTTTGTATCCCCAGACATGTTTTCATTTAAATGGTATAAGCCTCTCAAGAAGCTGTGTTCTTGGAAGGGCTGCTTGTTGTATTGAAGCCCCTTCAAGCGGTGCCAAAAAAACTTTAGAGGGGTGGAAAAAATGGGGTTTATTTTGTTAACTCGGTGGAACTATTTAATGATGTCATGGCAAAAGTCCTTTTATCAGGAGGCACAGAAGCAAGAGGGACCCATCAGCAGTCTGTATAAGCGACTGGATAATGTATACTGCATTGAACAGTAGTGCATGCAACCCAACATAAAGGCTGAGTTCAAAGCCGAATTTTTGATCAAATGCCGTGGGTGAGTGTGACAAGCAAATAGAAGGGAACATGAGGGCAAATCAGTCTGTGCTTGTTTTTAAAGTTTTTATTTTATTGTTGTGAGCATATATGAACTTCCCATACAAGTCTTAACATATTTTATTGAGAACCTTTGTATGGTACCTTTAAAAGATCCATTTTTTGTTGCGTCAGCCTCTAAGCAATGTCTGTGGGTTGTGAGATTTAAGTTGTGACAACCTTAAGTTGTATTTACCTCCCATACCTCACATATGACAGTCCTGATAATAACCCCAGGATATTACCCTTTTTTTTGCAACTGCATCACATTGATGACTCCTATTCAGTTTGTGATCCGCTATTGTAATCTCTTGCAACAAATACATGTGATCTTCTTCCAGATGTTCTGCTGGAGTTCCTTCACATCTGATTTACAGATGCTCATACTGTCATTAGAAAGCTTCATCTGAAAAGAGCCGTCTTTTGTTCCCAGATGGATAATTCTCAAAAAAATCTTTTACTGAGATTTTTAAAGCCAGTGCAGGGCCTTAGACACCCAGTTCCCATTAACATGAACAGAACTAGGTTGGGAATACGACATTCAAATCCCTGAAGTGGATTTGGAACTCTTAACTTGGAGGTTTCAACCTCTGCTGCTGATTGGCAAGAGTCCTCTTACAGGATGGCAGATAAGTCCAGGTATTCTCTGGCTTCAGGGGTTACATGAGTGGAAACATGCATGGTTTATTTGACCGGTGCTATCTTTAAAATGTGATGACTAAGCTGGATTCTCATCCCATGCAGCTGGAGAGAATGGGTCACTGTTCACCACAAGGTGAATATCACTCACAGCAAGGTGCTACCTGTGTCCTTATTTGGTGCCATTTTAACAGTCACATAGCATGTTTGTGCAGGTCTGACTTTGCCCTTCAGTGCCACACCAACCTCTTCTCTCTCCCAGGGTTTCAGCACTGTACTGGTGAACAGCAGCCCTGCTAGAAGGGCTCTGGATAAGAGGAAAAGGAGAACTCTCGTGATCAGAGGTAATATAGCTGCATGGAAAGCTGAGATTCTTTCATGCAACAGCCATGTGCAGCAGAAAAGTTCTGGTTGGCAGAGGCACTGTATCAACAACACTTGGGTCTTGGCTTACCACCACACAGTCTTGCCTTAACCATTCCCCAAAAATGAAACTTGATTCCTTCCAGCCATGGCAGGGTTCTTTGTGAGCAGTGTAGCAATGATCTCAACCTTGAAGATTTCACATGACCAGCAAAACCTGTTTCTCGTTTCTGCACCTATTCAGTCATTAGCTCCATTGACAATCCTGCTTCGAAAGGGGAAGCAACCAAATATGCTGGGTAGAAAGTTTGACCTCCCACGGTGTATAAATCAGAGGGAAGAGTCTCTTCTGAATTTGAAATATAAAATTCTGATTTCTTTTAAAATTTGAAATTGTTGAGTAAAGGATTATGTGGAATGATATAGCAATTGTCCTACCTGATTAGACCAGTGGTTCATCTAGTCTACTCTCTGACCGTAGCTAGTACCAGATGCGTAAAAGGATAGTGCAGGAAATCCTGTAGAAGGATAATTGCGGAACAGCCTGCCTAAGGGGAAGTTTCATCTTAACTTCCATTATTTAGTGTCTGTCTACACTGGAGCTGGAGAGGTAATTTCCGGCTTGGGTAAGATATATGTGTGCTAGCTTTGATCAAGCTTAGTGTGCTAAAAATAGCAGTGAAGCCTCAGCTTCATACGTAGTGGGATGGGCTAGCCATGCAGTAACAGTCCCATTTAAGACCCTAGGTATGTACTCCGGCAGCTAGGTCGCACCAGCACCTGCCCTGCTACAGTTCCCCTGCTATTTTTAGTGGGTTGTCTTGATCAAAGCTAGTACGTGTTTGTCTCTCTGACCAGGAAACTACACCTCCCAGCTGCAGTGTAGACATACTCCTAGAGGGGATGGCTTATGCCCTTGCACATGAAGGTTTATATCCCTTCCACAACTCTTGTCCTTTTAAAAATCCTTCTTACTGTAACTCCACATATCCTTGTTATCCACATAAATGTCCATTCTTTTTCTTGACTCAGACTTAGTGCTCGCTCTCAACTTATCTCATGGTAATAACTCCCACAGGCTGATTATGCATGCTTAGTTGTACATTTGCTGCCTTTCAGTTAAATTGAATGTCCCTTATAATAGGGAAGGAGGATAGTAGGGCCTGATCTACCTTCTTCATTCTGCTCATTATTTTGTACAACTTCATCATGTCCTGTCTTATTTTGCATGGCACATTTGGTTCTTTGTGCAGCACTAGGTTCACTCATGGGACCACTTACGTGAATCTGTGGAAGAAGTTAGGATGGTAACATGCTAGGGCTGAACAGTGAAGCACTCCAAAGTTAAGACATACCAAAAGACCCATTGATGATGCAACCCAAATTCTTCCCTCTTTGGTGTGTCCATTATATTCATTAATTGTATTGTGTAATTACTTACAGTCTGCAGTCAGATATGGGGGGCCCATTGTGCTAGGCATTGTACGTCCATATAGTACCACAAAGAGCTTGTAATGATTCAGTGTGAATTATATTAGCCATATACAATTTTTTTCTCCTTCAGGCTCCCTGGCTGATAGATAGAGGGCTCGATCCTGTGAAGATCCGAATAGGACTACTTCCTTGAATGTATTTACCCTCTGTGCACTGGCTGGTGCACAGCATACAAAGGCGCTGTTCAATATTTCTTTTTATCTTCGCCCTTCAGCAAAAGGTTCTCTGCCTTTCTTCATGGCTCAGCCCTGGTTCATTTGCACAGTGTCCACATTGTGTATTGAAAGAGGCAGAGGTGTTCCAGATGGAGAACTACAGCAGGCAGTGTCAATAAATAGGGTCAATAACTTTAAGAAGATAAGAACAGCCACACTGGCTCAGATGAATGGTCCATCTGGCCCAGTATCCTGTCTTCTGACAGTGGCTGGTACCATATGCTTCAGAGGGAATGGCTAGAACAGGGCAATCATCAAGTGATCCATCCCCCTGTCATCCAGTCCCAGCATCTGACAGTCAGAGGCTTATGGACATGCAAAGCATGGGGTTGCATCCCTGACCATCTTCGTTAATAACCAGTGATTCCTACTCTGTGATATGGCGCCTTTGCATATGCTGCTGAAAACTGCATTGACCTTCTTGTGTTGAAAATTCCTGCCTAATTTGCTGTCCACCTTTACGTTTCTTTCAGCTTTACAGCTTCCTAATGAAGATGTGGATTTCAGACCCAAACATTTTAGTTTGCCTTCTCATAAGGAAAGAAAGGGAGAGGCCAGCTGTGAGGGTTGAATCTAGATTCAGATCTGAATTCCCCCTGAGTTCAGGGGTATTTTGACCGATGGTTATGAAAACCTGGGATCACAGCCCTGTGTGACTTTGAGCAAGTCACTTAGCCTGTCTATGCCTCAGTCCCCCTCAGTAAAATTGGGGTGATAGTATGTTGTGTGAGGTGCTGAGATGCCTCTTCAATAGGGCCTGTATCAATATCTCACATAGCACCATAGGATATTTGGTCTCTTCCCTCCCAAAATATAAGGAGCTCTTGCATTGTTTATCATGTTGCATTATACAAAGAGAATTATATATGTTGGAGATTTAAGTACGGTCTCCCAGATCCGAGGGGAATGCCCAGATCAGTCGACCATCCTTCCTCATCATGCTGCTCATGGCTTTATGTATTGACCCAAAAGCTGCTCTGTGCCTGTATATTATGTACATACAAATATCTGCACTCACCTGAACCTCACCTACAAGATGGTCTTCCACACTCTCCAGTATGGCACATTTCCCTTTGTGATGAATGTCTGCAGTCCTTGGCTCTACAGGTACATTGCAAACTTAAAAATAACTCCAGCACTAGCACAGTCCAACTGTACACGAGAAACCATAATTGCAGGGCCTGAAGCAAAAGTGATTTGCTCCTGTTGGTTTGCAAATGGGAATGGAAACGCAGTTTGCTTTTGCTTCCAAGTGGTTTTAAGTTTCTTGTGCAAAGATATGTTCAAGCAACCAAGCAATGCATCGGCAGAGGGTTTTGCTACCAGGTAAGAAACCTATGTCTGGCAGGCTCTGTGCCAGAGAAGCCATCTGTGTTGTTTTTGGCAGGAGTGGGAAGTGGAGGAAGCCATTTTGCTGTTCAGCAACTTCTGTTCACCAGCCCATTAAAAAAAGCCAGCCAAATTTATCCTGGGTCAAATGCCTTTGAAGTCAATGGTGTTATACCAATGATGAATTTGGGCCAATAAGAATATTTAGCAGATTATCTTTATTTGGGCTGTAACTTTTTAAAGCACTGGACAAACGCAAATTAATCTTGACAGCCCCTCATTTGCGGCTGGTAAGTATTATTTATTATCTCCATTTTGCAGATGGGAAAATTGAAATTCAAAGGGCTAGACTCTGAGCTCAGTTACGTAGTGTAAATTAGAACTAACTCTGCTATTTTAGTGGCATTATTCCTGGTTTACACCAGAATAAATGAGATTTTAATCTGTTTTTTTTCCCAAAGTCAGAGTAATGAGTCAAATTATCAGTTCATGTTAATGGATGAAACTCCATTTAAGATAAGGGAGGCACCTGTTTATATCAGCAGTGAACGTGGCTCTCAGTGGATCTGAAACTTGGAACTCAGGCTCAGATCCTCAAAGGTGCCTTACTCCCATTAAAATCAATGGGAATTATGAGCCTCTAAATCTTTTTGGGGCTCTGGGTCTCATGGATTCCTATTCCTCTGCTTTGGCCAATACATCACACCCTATGGGAGACTTCTATCTGCCAGCTCCAAAAATTAGGTGAGCCCCACGACAGTGTCTGTTAGCAAGTAGGAAGTTAAAAACTTCTGAAGCCTATTGGAATTTGCATTTGATTCCTTTTTAGTTGCATCAGCTGAGCCCCTATTGAGAATGCTTGACACTTCCCTGTTCTCCAGTGTGGAGTGGAATACCAATGAAGGCAGCAGTTTTAATGGAGGTGTCAGCTATTCAAAGGACAACATGTGACAAATACCAGCAAGTAATTTACAACGATTATTTTATATGAAGCTTTTCATGCAGATAAATCCCAAGGCACTTTACATTAATCTTTCTTTGGGGGGGGGGGGAGTTATGGTTTGTTTGTGGTTTTAATCAGCTGAAACCTTCTGATGATGAAATCCTGCCTGTCTTGATAAAAGTGCATTTATCAGGAGCTCATGGAACAAGAGAAGTTCATCTCTGATGTGCAGAGCATTATGGAACACCTACATGCTCTGTAATGCAGCTGGTTAATTTGTGTCAGGCTCCTTTGCTTCTGGCATTGTTTAATATATTCCACTTGTGTTGAGGATTGAGTGGAAGGGGGTATGTGGATTTTGTTCAGGAGAGGGTGTTTAATCGGATGAGATCTAAGATACAGCACATGCTCGTCTTGCCCTGAGACAAAATACAGCACATACCTTATCGTCAATTTAAAAAGCAAGTAAATAGCTACTTAGACAGAGCCTTATAAATAAAAACCAGGGCCTCAAATGCTATTTCCAACCAGAAACAGATTCAGAGCCTCATAACTTCAGGCAATGGATTTCACCATTCAAGAACCGAATAAACAAGCTAGGTCTTGCCTGCATGGCCATACTAAGACCCTTGGAACCCTCAATTAGCCAGAGACATAATGGATGCAGTCCTGCAATGCACTGGTGAGCGCTTCCTCTACAAGTCCAGTGCCTTCAGCAGGTGCTCCACATCTTGCAGGATTGGCTAGACAGTGAAGAACATATCTGGGGGTTCTGATCAGTGGAGCGACAGATAAAGGAACAAACTCATGTAATATTTCATAGTTGGTTTGCTTTAATTTGACCTTAATTTTCTCTGTAGCTCTGTGACTGTTCTCTGGTCCCTGGACATTTTTTCTTGCCTATACATGCAATGCATTTTGCCTCTTTGTTACCTTTAACATCAGCAGCCTAAGGAGCCTCCAGGGTGTGTGGTGAGGGGATGGGATGGAGGAAAGTGTCTTTTATTTCCGAAACTAGATGCATCGGAATAAAAAGCTACTGTCAGATCTTCAGCTGGTGTAAATGGGCAAAATTTCATTGACAGCAAAAGATGTGGCCCTCAGACTTGTCTGTAGCAACACAACAGGTTAATGTATCCCTTGCACATATGTAATACTTTTTTATTACTCCTTAGACTGCTATATATACAAAGTTTGATCCTATAAGGTGCCACTTACCCTAACGTACTATTGACTTGACACCACACCATTGACTCCAAGGCAACTTCAATTAATATTTCAGCTGGAAATGAAGCATTTTCAGTTTTCATGGAAAAAAAAAAATATTTTAAACCAGTCTGTTCAAAACAATGGGAAACTCACTGTAGGGAGCACTAGTGTGTTGTCAGGAAGAAGGTTGAACAAGTCTCCATCATTAATGTTATGATTTTATAAATCTATGAATTTCAGCCCCCATGGGCACGGTGCGTGTAACTACATTGAACCAGGAACAACTGGTCTAAAATTTGCTGGTTTGGGGGTGGGAGAGTGTGTGTGGGGGGGGTGGTTAGACACAATTTTAATACCTTTTTTTGACTCAATTAAACTTTTACTAAGAAAAATCAAAAACCCAGATACTTAGTATATATTTGACAGCCAGAAATCACAAATTCAATTGGTTTTAGTTTTTGAAAACTGAATTTTTTTTAAAGTTTTATTTTCAGTGAAAAACCAAACAATCCCACAAAAATTTCAGCAATTTTTCAGTTTCCAAATTTTTTTTCATAAGATTTAGTCCATTAAAGATTCACATCAAAGGTATTTGAGACCATTTATCAGGATGTCAATCCTCATGTTCAACCTCTTGGATTTCTGGAGTTCTGTATGCTGAAATAATTCTCTTGTAAAAGCAAATAATGGCTGTTTTGTGTCAAAATAACTGTACTTTTTCCATGTGGGTGTAGTGATCTTTTGTTTCTTTCTCTATGACCTTCTTTAGCCTAGATCTCAGATGCATCCTAGTTTGCTTAGTGAAGGGTTTTCTCTGAAGAGTCTCAGAGGTCATGCTTGACCCTGTTTACTCACAAATGGGGAGAATTCCTCTGTGAATCACCTACGCTTCTTGCCGATGCACAATAGGTTCTGTGTCTTGAGTATTACGGAGCCGGAATTCCAGTTTATGGGGACCACTTGCATTTGTAGCCTTCCTAGCCTTATTTAAAATCGTCATTCACTGCCTTTAGAATGTGAAAGCAAGAGAATTTTTTTGTTTCCCTAACTGCATTAGAGAAGGGTGTAGCTCTGTGCAAGTTTTCCAACTATTTCCATGCATTCGCTTTCTCAGAGAGACAAGGTGGGCGAGGGAATATCTTTTATTGAACCAACTTCTGTTGATGAGAGAGACAAGCTTTTGAGCTACACAGAGCTCTGCCCAGACCTGAGGAAGAGCTGTGTGTAGCTCAAAAGCTTGTCTCTCTCATCAACAGAAGTTGGTTCAATAAAAGATATTCCCTCGCCCACCTTGTCTCTCTAATACCCTGGGACCGACACGGCTGCAACTTTCTCACTCATTGTTCTGCTTTCACTCATTTTCTTTCTCGTCTCTCCCTATCTCTTTCCCAACACATATAGTATTAATAGAAAGCAATAAAGATCATTTTAACGATAAAGCATCCCTTTCTGTCCATTTGAGGAATAAAAGATTTATCGCTGAGAGGAAGGATGGTCTTTTTGGTTTGCCTACTGGACAGGGAGTAAGGAAATCTAGGTTCAGTTCCTGACTCTTTCACAGACTTCTTGTATGACTGTGGGCAAATCATTTAATCTCACTGTGCCTCAGTTCCATATGTATAATGGGGATAATCCTTTCTACTGCATTTTGTCTGCCTTGTCTATTTAGGCTGAAAGCTGTTCAGGGCAAGGATTGTCACTTACTACTATGTGTTTATACATCACCTAGTACAATAGGCCCCTGATCTTAATTAAGACCTCTATATGCTACTATAATACACTTTATGCAGAGAAAAGACATTACCTGAAGAGGAAATGAGATTGAAAACCATTATTCTTTTCATACCAAGTATTTGAGATGAAGCTGGCATTTAACAAATCCTTGATTTCCAAATGTATAGGAAGATGAGGAAAAATCCAGATCCATTTTTGTTTTACTCCTTGGTTTTCTTCAAAGTCTCTCCACTTATCTTCATATTCAAGAAACAAGTTTGTCATTGCCCGCTGCATCTAGTACGTGTCAAACATTCACAGCAGGCCATAAGCCATTACAGCAAAATAACAATCTCTCTCAGCTCTGCTGGGTTACCTCAGCCCTGGTCACCTCTCCATTATATAATACCACCACTTATACCAATGGGAGGTTTATTTTTATGACAGCAAATACACTAGATGACTAACTGGACAGTAATAACAGCTTAGTCTACTGAGGGTTGTAATATTTTGGTCTAATTCTGTTGCTGGCTTTACTGTGCACATGGCTGAGTAGTGTTGGTGGCCTGTGATATATAAGGGATCAGAGATGATATGCGGGTGTCTTCTGGTCTTACACTATGAACTTATGAACTATGGCCCTGATCCTCCAAAGAGTTGCATGTATGAGGGTCTCTGTAGCTGTGCAAAATGCCATTGAAATTAATGGGCAGAGTTGGTTGAAAAACAGATCAACATTTTCATGAGCATTTCATCCGTTTTTTTGGTCAAACTTTGAAATCTCAAAAAAAAATTATGTCAAAATTTCTAAGTTAGAATGAGAATGTTGACTGTTTCAAAACATCAAAATGCAAAAAAAAAAAAAAAAAAAGATTGATTGGAAAAAAAGTCATCAACATGACAAATGATGAAGTTTTCAACCCTGCCTATCAAATACAGGGCACAGCGGTCTGATTCTCAGGAACAACTTGCAGGATTTGGGCCTAAGGAGTGTGTGAAATTATGTAACTGGGGTTTTTTTGCAAATATTTTTGCCAAAATACCCAGTTTTGCCCCGGCAATATTAGATCCACAGCATCTTCTACCATCACACTGAAACAGGCAAATGTGCCACGCTTCACAGTTCTTTAGTGTAAAATGTAATCGCTGACTGAATACATGTAAAGAGTTGAATTTTTATTTTGCTTTGAAAAAGGGCCATTTCAAAATGAACATGTCACTTTTTCTCCAAAATGAGGGGTTTTTGATGGCAAAAAACCAGTACATTTCACAGGTTTTTTTGTGCAATGGAAATCACAAAGCCTGCATGCTGAACAGGTTTTGAAATGTGAATATTTCTCACAGCCTTCACGATCAGGGGATTACATTGGAAATGCCTCATATTCTGAAGTAACGAGGGTCTCTGGGAGTATATTAAACTCCTAGAGCAAGTATTTTTCTTTGGCTATGCAGGCCCATTTTCCATTACAGCCTAGACGTGACAGGAACATGTTATATGAGGACTCTAATTACCTTTCCTAAACTTTAGCATGACCTGTAACACTGCCCTGTGGTAATGCACTTTCTCCCCTTTTACACTCAATGGGTTATTGTGCAGCTGTCTCACTCCAGCTGCTTGTCATTCTAGAGAAGTGCTGACTAGAAGGCAGAGCGTTTGCATTTGATAACTTACACTTATTGCTTCTGACAGACAAGGGTTTAATTTCTCTCTCCCTTGGGAAAGGTGATGTTTGTGAAAAAACCTAGGCCAAGCTCCTGTCTGTCACTGAAAGATGAGCTAATCTTTCCCCTTGACACCATGTGAAACTGTGAGCAGGGGTACAATAGTCCTTCTCATCTCACCACCAAAAACCACAAAACAGGCGCATTGCAAAGATTGTTTTGGCATCTGTCCTATCTTTTGCACTAATTTGTTCTGGTTCTTACAGTCTTTTGAGCCATTTTGTGAAGCACTGCTCTGTTTCATGCTGCAGGACAATGTGGGGGGAAAATATCCCTTCAGGCCAGTTTGTCAGCTGGTGTAAATGGAGGGTGTCAATCCATTTAAGTTAGTGTAGTGGCACTGATATACCCCACCTGAGCATCTGGTCTTACGGTTTTTCTGATGTTTTCGCACTGAACTTACCCTAGTGCTCACAGCTCCGGTGTGCACTGAAAGATTGTAGGAAGTTGTTATACAAAGTCAACAATAAGTGTCAGTGTCATCTAGTTGTTAGAGCAGGGGGCTTGGGAGTCGAGGCTCCTGGGTTCTATTTCAGAATCTGCTACAAAGCTAGAGCTGCTCAAAACGCATCAGTTTCACATTCAATTAGGATTGCAATTTTTTTAAAAGTTACGATATGCTTAGCATCCTATTCCTTGAGCTTCACTGTATGCTAAAATGGTTCAAGCAAAACTCCGCATTGTCTATGAGTTCACTTGGTTTTGCATAAAACCAAAAGTGGATTTCATCCAGCTATGATGGTCAGTCTCATCTGTAGGTAGAAGATAGGCAAGTGAGGAGTGAATTACATTTCTAGCGTATGTGTGTAGCTAAAGCAGCGTTACGTGGAACAGTGATTTCCAGCACCAGCCTATGAAACATCTTCATAAAAGAAGTTATGGAGTCTCAAAGAATTACTTTATCCACCACTGCCAATGTCTAGAGGTATGTTAGCAAAACAGTATCAAAAGCTGCTGATAGATCTGGAAAAATTAACATGGACACATGAACTTTGTCCATCTCTAAGGCACTGGCCAAAGACACTATGCTATGGATCTATCTTTTTGTGCTATGTTCAGACATTCTCTGTATCAGGCTTAGGCTAGAAACCAGAATGGCAAGAAAGCCTGAAGTAAGAGTTGTGTCACCATAAATATCATAACAACTTTTCCTAGCAAGGGAAAGTTGAAGACAGGATTATAGTTAACAAGGTTCTGTCAAGAGATGGCTTCTTGGCTAATCACTGTTTGTTTAAATACCAGAGCTGGTTAGAATTTATTAATTATTTTTGCCACTGAAAATGTCAACTTTTCACCAGAAAACTGAAAATTGCTGAAAACTTTACAATGTTCAGCTGAAACCCTGCAAACGTTCAACCAAAAACTGAAATATTTTCAGCCAAAAACCAAAACATTTTTGGTATTCCACTAGAAGTGTTGGGGTTTTCCAGTGGAAATGTGAAAATGATTGAGGAAAGCAGACACCAAATTTTCTGTCAAAAGTTTTGATGGAAAATATTTGACTACTAACCACTTACTCTCATCATGCCTTGAGGTTTAACTGGTTGGTTATAAAACACCATGAAGCATGGTCTACACTACAAAGTTAGCTCAATATAAGCTGTCTTACGTCGACCTAACTCTGTAGTGAACTGTGCAAAACTCGCTAATTTCACATTCAATTGGGATGGTGTTTTGGAAGGAGGTGCTGAAGAATGCAAAAGGCTCCCTGATGGCTGGTGATGCATACTGGTTGCTCTTCATAGAAAATTCTTGTAGTATGTAATATGGATGGAAATGATAGGACCTTACAGAAATTATTTTTTAAAACTATGCAAGTTAAGACTGTGAACTTCTTCCTTTAGCTTGTTTTATCATTTTGTTTTGTTTTGAACCATAATAAAATTCTAGAGCAGGTATATTTGTTATATTGTATAAGATGGGTTTTAAAAAAAAATAGTAGGAAGGTTCTTATTTGCTAATAAATCCTGTAGGATTTGTTCCAGGTTCAGGTGAGGTTTTATGTCAGACCCTTGTATAATGATTTCCCTGCAGACACCCTCATCACGACAGAACCAGGTGCATGAAAGAAAAAACAATAGAGCTGATTCATCCCGCATGCATCCCTAATGTGTGTCAGCAGCAGAAGTTGGAGGGGATGCCCAGAGCACCAGGTTATCCACCTCATTCCCACCCAGCTTGCACTGATAAATGGAATGCAAACAGACTGCACTCCTTAGAGAAAATGATATCTTGCCTTGAATTTAAATCCCATGTTTCATCTCCCTCGGCCCTCACAAAAGACCTTAAGTCAACCCTCCAGCATACATCTCTATTGCCAAGGCCTAAGGGGAAATATCTGCTCGCCTGTTTCTTATTCCCCTCCAACCCACAGACCTCTGCAATTCCCTCCTTCCCCCCACACCCTGGTACTGCCAATTCCAAAACGAATAGAAGAATAATGGCCTCTACAAAGAACATACTGTGTAAAGCCCCCTCTGACAATGTTTAATTGAAGACTGCCAGAGAAGGGCAGACCCTAATTGATGCCGTCTCCTCTTGAGTGGGGCTTTTCTTTTATATTTTAACATTTTCTTCTTTAACCACCTCCCCCCCCAGAATTGCAGGTCTGTGGATGTCCACCCCCCATTCATTCATCTTCCTCTGGGGAATATGCTCCCTCCTTCCTGCCCCCCGCTCCTGTCTGACACACTATACCCGTTCCTCACCCGCTAAATAGTTCTCGCTCTCTCTCCCCTTCCTCCTCCTCCCACTGTGTGTGTGTGTAAGTGTGTGTGTGTGTGTGTGTGTATTCCAGCTGTTTGAATTAGGTGTATGAGATGGATTTTCATTCAAACCAGAAGCTATTCAATCACTCACTGGATCATTTGTGTTCTTGTCAAAAACTGTTTTGCATTGAAAATAGAAAGAAAGAGGACAGAGGAGGGGCACTGAAGAAAATTAGACAAAGAAAGCAAACCCTCCCTCCAGTAGATTTAGGCTCAGAGCAGGAAATTTGCTAAGCATTGCAGGGGTTATGCTTTTCTTGCAAGGTCATTTGAACAGGCTTGGGACTGTGTGTAAGGGTAGAGTATATTGGAGGGGGGACAGGATGAAGGGAGGGGAGATGGAGGTAAGGGGAAGTCAGGCACTAGAAGGAGACAGGTTGTTTCCCTTGGTTCAGCTCTCTAGTACAGTATTGCACGGTAAATAAAAGAGTTACACTCTCTATACAGTACAGAGATGTCTAGTGGTTGAATAATATGCTGCAATTAAAATATCATTAGATAATCTGGACATTCGGAGCCTCCCAGGGATTTAGGCCCAGATTCTCAAAGGGACTTTGGCTCCTAACTTTCATTGAAATACCTCTGAGGATCTGATTCTTAGAATCTGCCTTGAACAGGACCAGCCTTGAGCAGTTAGACTTCGAGGAGCTATAGAAAGTTGTGGTAGGAAGAACTTCCCTCTTGCTGTTTGTCAGACTGAATTTCTGAAACTTGCTGATTCAACCATTCATGAACTGAACTGACTTCCTGTTTTGGCTGGTCCAACGTAGAGGGAAAGCCGCTCCTTCCCTGTCCCCATGGTGATAAAAATGTTTTTACAAAGCACATTTCCACCAGGCTCATTGTGAAATCAACCGTAAGAGCATGTTTCTAATATGATCCAATTGCTTTCTATGACCAGCCTCCAACCAGGATGGAAATGCAATCTGAACAGGCTGGAAATTAAGTAGTTATGAAGGACATGATTGAAACAACCTGCTTGGAGCCAGCTCTGAGACACTGAAATGTCAGCTTCCATATTTTATCCAAACCAGACATGTGGCTATCACAAAAAAGAAATTATTGAAGAATTAGGGTTGTAATTTTACTTCTCATAAAATCCTAATGAAAACAAAGGTATTAAAAGCAATCATCCTACAATAGGTTTCCCGTGTCCTAAACCGATTTGCAGCAGTTTCTCACATTGGGATAAAGGCACTGGCTAAATGCTCAGTTCATCCTTTGCTGATCCTGCCCTCCCTCAAACTCAGCACGGCCCATGAGCTAAACTAAAGTACAATGCCATCTTTAAAAACCCCATCTGTATGAGTAGGCCAACCATGCTTGAATCAGCCTTCTCAAAAAGCCAGAATTCCTTGAACCACACCCTTGATCAGGGCACTTGCTTTCTGGCATGTGAGGCTTATTCAGTGCTATCTACTTCCAACTCATGGAAATATTGTGTCAACCAGAGAAGTTAGAATGTTCCTGAATTAGGTTAGTGAATCCGCTATGAGAATGGACTTTTCCTGTATTTGTAGAAATGATTCAAAGACCCAAATTGTCACTGTACCTGCTCTTACTGATGACTGTGAATTCTACTGCACAGGTAAATAATGGTTTAGGTCTTGTCTACACACAAACTTGAGTTAATTTAGTTAAAGCAGTTTTGTTTGATTGGTCTAGTTAAATTCCCACATAGCTAGGAAGGATGTGGGGCTGATCTGTAATAGTGTACTGTAATACTGTATGTGACTGGGTTATTTGAATTCATGCTATGGCAATATTGGATTATTTGAAATGTTTACAGCATACGTGTTTGGTTTAGTTTAATAGTAGGGATGTTAAGAAACTAGCAACAAAATGGCTCTAGACAAGCTCTGTTTAGGCCTCTAAACAGAGGGGGTGACTAAAAGACAATGCCTGAGCTGTCAGCTGGGAAAATGCTACTTCCAGTGTCCAGCCAAAGTTACAAGACTTGTTTTGCCAAAGCTGGAAGCCCAAAGATCAAAAGGACATTAAACAGTTAATAAGGTGCTCTGTAGAGACGGGCGGGGGGGCAACTGTCAAATGGTTGTTCATGGAGAATATACTGACACTTATGTATACTGACACCTTCTCTTATGTGCCGTCCCTGCTGTTAAGACAAAACAATGCTTTGGTTTGAGAAAGCTGCCTGCTCACTTGTGTTAAACACCAGTCACAAACTGCTGAAGGGAAGACTTGCGGCTGCCCCACCCCGGTCACAACTGTTGCGTAGTCTCAGTTGACACAGGGGGCTGAAGTCCAGAGCCTGGTCTAAGAGTTGGAGAATCGCGGGATGAAAGCCCCATGCCTGACTCTTGAGGAGGTGCACTCAGAGACTAGAGAAGGGACAGAGTTGCTGTTGGAAAGCCCCTGTCCCAGTTAGTGTTAGCACAGACGGTGGCTGAAGGCGTGCAGTGTGTAGTCTCCAGGAGGGATTCTGGCTGACTCAGTTCTGCCTGCTGTGCTCCAACAGGTTGGGAAGGGAAAGCACTGGGGTTCCGAAATGACATTCTCATGGAAGCAACCCAGTGAGCTGCAGCCAAGCCACCAATTTAGCCTTTTTATTACTTTAAATATATATAGGAGGAATTAAAAAAAGAAAAAGAAAAGCCCATGCTGTGGAGTAAATGAGCCAGAGAGCTAGGAGTCTGAGCGTTCTCCCATTAACTTCAGTGGCAATAGATCAAGCCGTACAATTGAAAGTGGAGGGGCAGAGGCAAATGAAGGGGACAGCACTTTCCATTCGAAGGATGGCAGTGCACAAACCTCATTCTGGGGCAGGGATTTTCACACAGTCTGACTGCTTTACTAAGGTTCAAGAAGTTAATTCCTTCTCTAGGTGGATGGAGAAGAGAGCCTTTCTTTTAGTCATGGTCCAGATTGAAGGGATAGGGAGCTGCAACTTTTTTTTTCCCAGCTGATGCAGCTGTGCTCCATTTCCCTGTCATACCTGGTCCATTAGCCCATTTACCTTTAATTCCACCACTTTCCTTGGTCCTCAGCCATCTTAACTATCTAGGTACTTTTCTGGCCCCCATCATCATGCTATCAGCACCACGCACACGTTAATTAATGAATAAATATACACTAGACCCTGATAAACTTGGGAGGCATTATTATACCCATTTCACAGATGAGAAACTGAGCACTGGGAAATTAAATGAATTGTCCAAGGTCACACAGAGAGTCTGTAGCAGATCTGGGAACTGAATCCAGTTCTACTGGACCTCAGACTAGCACCTTGGCTGCAAGATCTTTCTTCCTTCCACCCACTAGCTTTTCAGAGTTGATAAGGAAAGCAGGAGGGTCTCAGTGATTACTTTCTAATTACTATGTTTGCCTCATAGTGGTATGAAAACATGCTGCTTCTTGACCTAAAACACTATGAAAAAGAAAATCTTGAGAATCATATTTATTTTTAAACAAAAGAAAACCCATAAGTCAGTTAAAGCGCTCATTAAATTTAATAGGCGAGGGTTCAGCTCATTTCCTGTGGGAATACCAACATTCAGCCTTTTTTTTTTTTTTCTTTTGAGTCACAAAAACGTCAGATTCTCCACAGCTGAGCCCAAAGCTTTCCTGGGACTATGCAGATGTGGAGGCAAAATCTGAAAGCAATCAGCAGCAATGTGATCCATGCCCAGGGTGGGGAAACCAAGATCGGCACGGAGCCAGAAGTGAAGCTGAATATTGCTCAGCCTTCTCCAGTGGTCTCTAGCTGAGAGTTTGGTTTGCTCTCTTTCTCATGATTTCTCCTCCAGGTTGAAGCCCTCATTCAGAAAGAGGGTTTCTGGCTTCTTGTATTGTCTTTTGTAGGTTCTTGTCAGTAGTGGGCACAGTTTGGATTCAATGGCCTTTTTCTTCCCCCCTCCCCCCACTCCATCATGGCTGGCTGTAGTCAGATGTGACAAATGGAGGTTTTAATTGTTTAAAGCTTAGGGCCAGAGTGCAGTGGGTTGTAGATGCTGCATGTTCTCAGCTCTGGGATCTATAGGCAAGGCAGTCTCATCTCTATGAGTGACCTGGGACCACAGCTGAGTGTAATATATTACTTTTATTATTTAATAGTACTATAGCACCCTAGGATACCTAGTTCTGGACCAGTACCCCACTGTGCTAGGTGCTGTACAAATCTGAATCAGAAAGACAGTCCCTGCCTCAGAGAGCTTACAATGTAAGTAGGGAGAGTCCCTGTGTTGTTTTGTTTTCAAAGGCCTGGTTGTGCCCACGTTTTATATTCAGAGGTGGATGCTGTTTGGTGGAGGACCAGGAATCACCCACCTGAACTTTGTTTATCAAACACTTAATGCGCTGGCAATGGACACTGTGGAAATGGTGTCAAAGCTCCCATGTTTACTCTCTCTCCATGACTGAGTGGGTCAGTTTACAAGTAAATAAGATGATGTTCTTTCTGTCCTCGCCCATGTGCTGGGGCACTTAGCAAAGCAACGTAAGTGGGGGATACGGACTTTCACTGCCTTTGTTTGTGCTATATACGTTAGGGGCCCAACTGAAAGCCCATTAAGATCAGTGGAAGTCTTTTCAAAGACCTCACTGGGCTTTTAATCAGGACCTGTGAGGTTAAAGGGAGACCTAGAGCAGTGGTTCTCAACCTCTCCAGACTACTGTAACCCCTTTCAGGAATCTGATTTGTCCTGTGTACCCCAAGTTTCACCTTACTTAAAAACTACTTGCTTACAAAATCAGATATAAAATTACCAGAGCACACTATTACTGGAAAAGTGCTTACTTGCTCACTTTTACCATACAGTTATAAAATTGGTTGGTATCTAAATAGTGTACTTACATTTCAGTGTGAAACAGGAGCCTGGTTTTTCACTTGTGAGCCATGGCTGAAGCCAGAGCCCTGCCACCCGGAGCTAATGCATGTAAATTAGCTTTGGAGTGTCCTGTGTCGTGGGGCCCTGGACAATTGCCCTGCTTCCCACCTCTGTCGGCCCTGCACTTGCAACCCCACTAAACCTGTCCCACGCCCCCCCTGAGAGTCGCAAACCCCAAGCTTAGAAACACTGATCTAGATGAATTGAGTCCCCACTGGAAGATCTCTGCATACCCCCAGGGCTGTGTGTACCCCTGGTTGAGAACAAATGAACGAGGGAAGAGAGAGGAGGAAGAAGGATCCACAGCAGCCAGCGAATGTGACCCACTGGGGCGTATGTTTCATTAGTCCTCCTGTGCCCAATCTGCAACCGTTCCAGTTCCAGCCTTGAATCTTTAGTTTAAGCTATAGCAGCTGATGCTTTCTGTTCTGGGGGTCCCTGCTTCAGTCCCTGGTGTGTTGGCCAAGATGGTGGCTGTGGCGCAGCAGGGTTGACTGAACGTACAATTGACCCCTCATTATCCTGGAAAGGCAGAGTTCCAAATGTGTGTGAATAACAAACCTCAGGACCTGCCTCCGCAAAGGAGCCCGATATGGTTCCTGCTACTCTGCTGCACCCCATTCCTCTCATTGAGATTCTGTTGTGGAGAGGAAGTCACACTGGGATTGAAGTTTGGTGAGAACTAAATTGCATAATGTTTGAGACTAGTGTTCGGCTGGGATAAGAACGTTTAACCTCGGTCCCAGTCGGTGAGACTCAGAAATGAAGGGTCTGTGTGTTTAATCTGAGTCAGAGCATGAAGGGGTGGGTGGGTTTGTTTGTTTGTTTGTCTGAGGAAATGGACAATTTGCTTCTAACCTCAAAACGGCTTGGAACAGGGAAAGAATTCTCACAAGACTCTGCAACCAGCAAATCCACATAGCAGAATGTTTTACAAAGAAAATAATGTGCACGCACAAAGATCCCCGTGGAACCTAAACAGAAGCCACTGTCTCGGCATCCGCATCTACAGGGGGAACGAGGGGGGAATGTGAACACAGTCACCTCTCAAGAAGAGTTTATAGAGGCATTAATCTCCGGAGCAGAAAAGAGAGGAAACGTTAAAGCAGACTCTTGAACAATAATTTAGTAGAACATTCATCTTCGTTAACATAAAGAAAACAATAAACCACACAATTATTTCTGAGTAACACGGCATTATGCTATACCACAGTGACAGGCGCAGAGGGACAATAACCCCCTTTATGAAATGACAAATAAAACCCTCTGCAAAGGATACGAGTAGAGCCACAAGTAATGAGAAAGGAGCCTATAATTAAAGAGACTGTGGTCAGTTGGTTAGAGCAGAGGGATGGGGAGTCAGGGCTCCTGGGACCAATCTCTAACTCTGCTATCGACTCACTATGCAATCTTGGGTAAATTACTTAACCTCCCCATGCCTTTGTTTCCCCCCAAACTGGGATAAATGTTGCCGACCTGCTTTATAAAGGAGAGGATTGTGTGACCATCTTCTTATGTGGGCCTCATTATCATAGCATCTGAGTGCATCGCAACCATTAATGGCCAATACATTCCCATTTTAAAAATGTGCAGCTGAAGGTGAGGATCAGCTAAATTACTTGCCTAACGTCATGCCGATAGGAAGAAGGAGGAAAGGAACAAATATGACAACAAGAATAAGATGAACACCAGAAACAAGGGAGGCTCTGAGGAGGTTTCCAGTAAGGGCACTCTCTTTTGTATGTTGTATGTTTAAACTTAGATGCCACCATGATGGTCAATTTAGAAAAAAGAGAGAAAAAAATAACACTGAGCTGCACAATAGACAGATGCTGCACACGAAAACAAACGTTTCTATTTTAATCTAGGAACCATGATTGTAATAATAATAATAATACAGGATTTTGCCACATTACAATTTTGTAAAATAACTTTCTCTTTGTTCTTCGCTTTCCACTGTTTGCCTCGTGGAAGTTTGAGAGTGGGGGAAATCAATTCGCCTGACCGATTTTCTCATTTTCTATTTGGTAGAGGTCACTGGGGGTTTATGGTTAGGTGTTGAGGGAACTGAAAAAGAAATATGACTGTTTTTGTATTACAATAGCTTCTGCTTACTGTATTTAGCACAGTGGCAAGAAAGAGACAGAAATCTTTCAGCTGAGGCCAACATTGCTCTGGGAAGGGAGTTTTTATTAGTGTAGCAGATCTGCAGCGACAGTGAAGGGAGAAAACTGTTATTTTTTGTAGTACTCAGTGAAATTGGGACAGCTGTTTTCTGTTTTTGTTTCTCCTTTATAAAAAGATGTTTAGAATTGGTATTGTCCTGTCTCCTCAGCCCCCATCCGATTATGACAAGTTTATGGGAGGGTGTAAAATTGATGGGGTGAGGTGAAGTAAATTACACAGTGAGTTGCTGTATCTGACCCACAAGGGTCATATTTCACTCTCAGTTACATAGTGAAACTACAGCGAGAGCTCAATGGGAGTTATGGACATGGAGAGGAGGGAAGAATGTGGAAAGGGACACAGCAGGAAAAGCAGCTAATGGGACATTATAAAAATGCACACAGTAAAGCAACTCCTCCGCGTTGTTACACTTTTCTGCGCCTTCTCTCATCTACTCTGCATATAAATTACATCAACACAGAGTTACTCAGGATTTACTCCAGGTTGTGCCATCGACTTCATGCCATCTCTGGGCCTGGTGGAGAGTCATGCTACCTTGGTATTATTCATGGAGGGTAAGAGTGGCCCTTAGACATTGCCTCACATACTACTTCTGCATTTGCCCCACATTCCCCAGAAAGCCCCCTCTTCCTGAAGAGATTATTTAGTAAACCCCTATGCTCCCTTCCCCTCCTTTACCAGACTCCTCTGTCAGACTTCGCCTCCGTTTCATTTTCCCCTGTGGCAACAGCTTGTTCCTTAGATCATAGCTGCCTAGGAACAGAACCTGCCCAGCCAATGCATTGGGATTCCATAGGATTCCCTGCAAGGTCTCAGAGTAGGTTACAAAGAAAGGGGAGAAAACCCATCAAGAACTCTGCAGTTACAATTTCTAACCAAGTAAGTCCTTCAGAGAGTTTCTGGGGTGTCTCACAGCCAGGTGGCTGACTCTCTTTTAGTTCATTTTTCCTCCAGATAAAGCTGATGTCTCTTGTCCCTCTCTTCCACCTCCCACCCCTGCTGAATCCATCCTTTACACTGGAGAGAGAGACTCTTTCCTTTCATGGATGACGTGCTTTGACCTACCTGTCAAGAGTGAAACAAATGGCTTTGTAAGTGAAGCACAGCCACGTTAGGCAGAATGCCACGCCAAATTCACTGACTTGGGGAGGTCTCCAAACACGTACTCAATCCAACCTTGGCAACCAGGTGGAGATCTGAAACATTTAAAATTACAGAGATAAAAAACAAAACAAAAATCTCAACCCCATCCCATTGTACAGGTGGGGAACTGAGGCACAGAGCAGCTCAGTGACTTGCCTGGGATGCTGCAGGAAATCTGTGGCATAGCAAAGACTTAAACTCAGGTTTCACAAACTCAGCACTGGGCCAGTCTTCATCTCTGCCCTTCTTGATCCCATTTCATCCTGCAGCCTAGATTTGATTCCATGACCTAAGCCATTCTATTTGTATGATGGAATACACCAGATGGTATGTAGCTTCATGATTAACAGGGAAAGGTACAGTCCACTGAAAAATTAGCTCATAATAGTTACATCGTTATTTACACACTGGTTATTCTGTTTAGTTTCCGGTCTTTGCTAGAACTTATCATTAATAATACCAAGCTCTTTCATCAGTAGATCTCAAAGCATTTCACAAAGGAGGTCAATATCAGTATACTCATTTTACAGATGGGGAAACTGAGGCACAGAGTGGGGAAGGGATTTATCCAAGGTCACTCAGTAGAGCCAAGAATAGAACCCAGGCCTCCTGATTTACAAGTCAATGTACACTCTATTAAGCCACACCATCTCCTTCAATTCCTGTAGAATGCTGTGATTGTATTAGTTAGTTCCTTCAAATATTTTTGCCTATATTTTGAAGAAAGATGCAGGACCAGTTGGTTTGCCTTCTAAAGCCATCTTGATGCTGCACCAAGAAATAACTTTTCTCTTTGAATGTTTACATTTGTTTTCCTGTATCGAAATGCTCACATGATAACAAAATGTTGGCAAGTTATTTGCTTATGGCTTTCGCCTGCTATTGCTTTCAAAAACATACATTACGTCAAGAAATAAACATTTGTAACAAGATTAAAACGCGTCATTTGTGAGGAACCTTCTCGAGTCTGGATGATTTGATTAGTTTATATTATGTAAGATATTGGGCTTATTGTTTCCTGAATACTCTCCAAGAACATCAGTCCTTACAGTACATCTATCAGGGGATGATATGGGTGGAGTTTTCCAAGGCTCACAGCATTGTGGTAACTGGAACTCGTTGAAAATTTTCTAGTGGCACAGTTTTCCATCAGAAAATGCTGATTTGCTTAAACTGAATCATTTCATATCAGTTTTGTCCAAATATTTGCAAGACATTAGTGAAAGATATTGTTTGGCCTTTTCTGTTACATTGAATATAATTGTGATGGGGTTTAGGGCTGCGGTCCAGTCTAGTACGGGGTTGTGTCACCACTTACCCTGAAACCCTGGGTGCTTTGCAATGCTTTGCTGCTGGAGCTCCCAGCCTAGGCTGCTCCCAGCCAGCCTACAAGTCACACCCTGTGTGTGTGCGTGCGCGCGCTAGACGGTCCTGGTTCATCAGCTCTGACCCCAGCAGCCTGTCTCCAGCTCCACTCTCACTTTCACCAGCCTTGGTTACAAGAAGTGATGTGACCCTAACACCCCCACAGTCCTAGCCCTGAATTTTCCCCAAACCACGTGCTCTGCAATGTCCAGGTCTCTCCTGGATAGTTCAGAGAAACAATAAGGTTTGTTGCTCCTGTAAAGAGAGAAAATCTACCTCACAGTTTAATAACTTAGCTGGAGGTGAATACACCCCTTCCTTTAAAGACAGCAGTGAGTTGGTTTATGGTAAAAATGAAATACATTTATTAACAAAATATACATAGGATTAAGTGAGTTTTATTGTAAGGAATGAAGACAGAAAAAGTTACAAGTAACACAAAACAAAATATGCTTCTAAAAGTCTAAAACTTAATCTAGCAAGGTACAGTCTTTGCCTAAGCAGTTTTCTCACCTATATTCAATTCCCAGAGACGTCAACTCCTCCCCAGCCGGGGCTGAAGAACACATCTTTCTCAGCTTGCAAGAGCTCTCGCTTCTTGTGTCAGTCTAGTGAGGGATGCCAAAGATGGCTTGTCTCCTTGCTTATGTCTTCCAAAATTCAATTAACTTGTTTCAAGAGGCAGGATGACCTCATGCTGTTCTTCCCTTCCTGTGGGCTTCCGATCCTCCTGTATCATTTCTATGTAAATGAGGCTTCCATTGTTTCTGATGCTTAGCTTACATTCCCTGCTGTCTTGGCAGACTGTACAGCCTAATACCAATGAGTAGTCATAATTCCTCATATAGTGTTTATATATACATTTCACAATTATATTAATCACCAGGGTGTCATTAGCTTTCAGGAAAGACCTCCCTCTATACAATCAGTTGATTCAATTGCTTATCACTTGAGTTTCAGCTCGGCTTCCCTCTGTTTTTATAGACCAGTAAACCTTTGCAATGTATTCTTTGAAAAGCAAAACTGGGATCAAACTTCTCTGTCTTCCTGGGTGTAGACAGGATGCTGTCTTTTCCCCCATTTGTAAGTGTGAGGTTTACCTCCTCCCCTTTTTAGCTTGATGGGAATGTTTGTTTGATATGTAAAAATGTTCTGCTTGTTTTAAGTACTTTAGAAGTAACTCCCAGGTAGGGAAAACACATTCCTTTGTCTAGGGCAGACCTGTTTACCAACTGGCTGGCACACTTATTTAGTCATTATTCTGGCACAGTGATTCTCAACCTTTTGAGACCTACTTGTCATAGAATCATAGAAGATAAGGGTTGGAAGGGACCTCTGGAGGTCATCTACTCCAACCCCCTGCTCAAAGGAGGACTAACCTCAGCTAAATCATCCCAGCCAGGGCTTCGTCAAGCTGCAACTTAAAAACCTCTAAGGATTGAGATTCTTCCACCTCCCTAGGTAACTCATTCCAGTGCTTCACCACCCTCCTAGTGAAAAACGTTTTCCTAATATCCAACCTAGACCTCCCCCACTGCAACTTGAGACCATTGCTTCTTGTTCTGTCATCTACTACCATTGAGATGAATATAAAAGACAAATATTTTGTTGGGTGAAAAGAATCAGAGATTTCAACTTTGGGACAAAACCTTATTTTGAAATCTTGGAATTTCTGACGGGATGGAAATTTCAAAGTTTAACCAGCTCTTGTCCTAACTCTGCACCCATAAAAGTCAACAAGAGGACTTGTCTATATGAACATTTAGTTTGTGGCAAGCTGGGGTGTAAATCTACCCCACGCTAACCTCCCACTCACTGTGTCCATGTGCACCCGGCTGCCACGCACCAAAAGTTTCATGGTGTGCTTTGATCTACCCCACTTTGGAATGGGAGTAAGATTAAAGTGCACAAGGGAACTTTTAGGGCATAGCAACAGGATCCACATGGACACTTAGTGCATGGCAGGGTGGTGCAGGTTATATTTACACTCCAGCTTGTCTTGAACTAAGTGTTCATTTAGACAAGCCCACCATCTTGCTGTTGCCTTAAATGAAGTTAAGTTAAGCACAATATGCTTTTGAAAATCTCACCATCTCAAACCATCCTCTTCTCTTTCATGGACAGACCAAATTCTTTTGTGCCATTTTTCTGTCTGATGGCTCTTCATAGAATCATAGAATATTAGGGTTGGAAGGGACCTCAGGAGGTCATCTAATTCAACCCTCTGCTCAAAGCAGGACCAACCCCAACCTCTTCTTGTCTCATAACTTCCATGTCTAAATCCTTCAGACCATAGATTTTGGTAGATCTCCCCACTGGTTACTGAGTTTAATTATAAACTGTCAGGCATCAGACATTTAAGATCACTTTTTCTGATTTATTTAACCCCTGATTTGTGTGAAACTTTTTCTGGGACCTATGCTTCAGGGTATCATAGAATCGTAGAACCATGGGGCTAGAAGGAACCAGAAGGGTCATCTAGTCTAACCCCCTGCCAGCAGTATCAGTCGGCCTCTAATTAATGGAGCTAGAAAGAAACATTCCTAGAAGCCAGGTTATTGTATTGTAGGGTTTGTTGTACCTTCCTCTGGAGTATCTGGTGTTTGCCCCCATTAGAAACAGGATAGTGAACTAGGTGGATAAATGGTCTGATCCAGATGGGCAATTCCTATGTTCCTATAACCGGATTGCCCCATCCCATGGAAAAAACTTTCAATAGAAAGGTTAACCTCATAGAGTTCTCTAGAAACCCTCTTCTCTAGCAAGGCTTAAAGATTTGTGGATTTAGCAAGAATGGGCATTTCTCCAGCGTCTGGATCCAAGGGATACAAAATGAAAGAACCCTGCAGAATTTCACTACCATGTTCCATCTTGGCTAGAAGGCTGTCTCCCTGTATGGCTGTGCTAGCGCCACTGCCATCTTCTGAGTACCACTGTGGCTGTGCACTAGCTGCCATCGGAAAGACACTGCAGGAGATCACGCTGCTTCCAGACACATTAAACTCCCAATAGGAATTCCCCACAAAAATCCTCAGTGCAAGGATTCCCCACAAAAATCCTTGCACTGAGGATTTTTGTGGGGCGTTCCCATTGGTTCTGTTGAAAGCAGCCAAGCCCTCTGCTGCGCTGTCTTTGACTCCCAGCCAAGCTCCCCCCAATCCCACAGAATTTCAGAGCAGGGCAATGCTCATGGAGCAGCCCCAGGAATGGTAAATAATGCCGTGCAGGCAGCAGTACTCCAAGGCTAGAAAAACTCAAGGAATTTTAGCCATAACCCCGAGCAGCATTGTCTTCTGAAAAAAGGCCAATAGAATATTTTGCAAAGGAGCATATTTCCTGCCTTGTGACTCACAAAGGAGCTTCTGGGAGCCCAGAGCATGGCTGGCAAAACAGGAGATTTTTGCTCTTTGCTGTAACCACAGGCATTGCTCCTTCTAATACAGGTCTAGAAGTTGCCAATACAGTTGAGTGCACAAGACAATGCACAGGTCCAAGACATCTGCTCCATGATATAACGCTGACCCTGAGTCAGCTAAAGTCACGATAAAGTTTTCTTGCCACCATTAGATCCCTCACATTGTCACCCAGACAGACAAGGGTTCAGTTATGGCAAACAAATAGAGAGTGACCCTATAGCCATGCACTCTAGCTCCCACCAGTCAAGCACCTACCATCCGGTGCAGATCAGTCCTGTCCTACATGGCATCGCCTTAATTGACTCCACAGTGGAGTTGACCGGTCTAGAAATGGAATGATCAAGTGAGGCTATGTCACTGGCCCCAAAACCTGTGACTACAGCAGAGCGCCTCAAAGCATGAAGTATCTTCTGCAATGCCAGTTGCTTGAGCATGAATGCTCTTCCAGTGGTCTGGTGCAATGCAATGATCGGGCAATCGCATATGCATGGATGTGGTGGGAGACAACAGGAGGACAGAACACCAACAAGAAGAACCACAGATGTATGTTTTTAAAGAGATTTAAAAAAAAAAGGTGGACTGGGGCGGTGAGTGAGATTAAGGCGGAGATAACATTGCGTAAATCAGAGCTGCCGTGGTGTGTTTTGTAAATTGATCTGCTAAGCAGTGGGATTTCTAGATAGGTCGTCAGTATGTGAGTTGCAGACATCCAGGTCAAGCGTAGCGGTTTTTGCATTGATAAGTATCCCAGGATCAGAACTAACAGCACACTGTCTCTTCAGGGCTCTGTCTAGAGGCGCTTTCCAAGTGACGTATTCCATGGCCTGGGAGCCCAGCTTCACTGAGGCCTCTTTTATTCTGGTTGCTAGTTATCTGTGATGCCCAGAAGGTGAATATGGATCTGTTGTATTTTTAGCAATTTATAGTTTGTAACATGTGACTATGTACTCAGGACAGCCATCCTTCTTACTATCAGGCAA
Organism: Emydura macquarii macquarii; assembly: GCF_026122565.2. Classification (NCBI taxonomy): domain Eukaryota; kingdom Metazoa; phylum Chordata; order Testudines; family Chelidae; genus Emydura; species Emydura macquarii. Next base: position 15,773,760 of record NW_027130828.1, read on the forward strand.
GCAGAGGCTGATCAAGCTTGTTTTCTGGTACGGATTAAGTTAAACCTCAATTTCAGGTCTCTCCTGACAGTACAGGGAGTGAGAGGCACTCTGCTTCCAAGGCCTTCACAGAAAATAGGGAAACAAAACAGATCCACTGGCACTTTATCCTCATGTCTGCGATTGCTTCTGCTGTGCAGATCGGTTTTGCTATTCAGTATAAAATCTCTGAAGCTGAAGCTCGCATTGAATTTTGATTTTTTTTTTTTTTTTTGCCCAAAGATGGAAAAATGAGAATCTGCATGAAAAGCTGTCTTGTAGCACTAAAAGGGCCAGGAAAGACATTGTACTGTTCCTCCTACAAACTGCTTTTCATCTATATCTCTGTCTCTATCTCCTACTTTACATTGGGAATTCTTTGTGGAAACAGCTGTCTTCTGTGTGCAGAGTGGCTAGGGCAATGGGCCCCACCCTTGCTTGGAGCCTTCAAGTGCTACCAGAAATCGAGCACATCAGAAATCTTTCAACACATTTTTTCCACTGGAAAATGCCAGTTTGGCAAAACTGCTTAATGTTTTGTGGAAATGTATCATGTGTGAAGACAGTTTCATCAGGAATGTTTCTTTGGTCCAGGGTGGAATTTCAGAGACAGACACGCACCCCAGAACAGCCAGTAGCCAGGGGGTGAGACACTCATTGAGATTCAAGCAGATCAGGGGTTTTAAACCTAGGTATCTTACATCTCAGGTGAGCGCAGTGTTGCCAACTCACGTGATTTTTGTCATGAGTCTTGTGATGATTGTTTTCTTTAAAGCCCCAGCTCCTGGAGTCAAGTGGAGATGTGATGATTTCAGCCTTTATTCTCAAAGAAAAAATAAGTTTCTAGCTCTCATGACTGTGGAGAACGCTTCAAAAATGCTCAAAAAGCAGAAGGCAAATAAAAAGATCATCAAATCTATTATTTTTACATAATCTCATGATTTTTGGTGAGCCTGACTCATGATTTTTTGAATATTTGGAGTTGGCAATACTGTTACCGCCAGGCTAATGTCTGTTCTGAGGTACTGTTCTGTCTCTGATGTTTTTTGTAAATCAGTCGTCTCATTCTGCTGCAGAACAAAAATTAAATTTCAAAACTTTTTTTTTCTTCAGACCAGTGTGATTGTTTTCCAGCCAGCCCTAACCAGATCACAGACACTAAATAATAATAATAGTAAGTTCTGCCTTCCACTATGAAATCAGTGGGAGTTGCACTCTGGTTCTTGGGCCTACATTTTCCAAAAAGCGAAGTGTGCTGGGTTCTTTTGAAAATCTGGCGATGAATGTCACTGTGATGGACACCATCTCAACAGACACACCAAGGTCTGAACCAGGACTTCCAGAGCTAAAAAAAAACGGGTTCTTACAGCTTCACCTAGCAGACTAAGGCTCTTGAGCTGGAGTTAGGACACACTCATATCCTTTGTGGACTGACACAGAGGGGGACCTGTAACACACACTCATCAGTGGGAAACAGAGCAGTGGGAGCTGCCTGCAGCGCTGAGGAGAAATGATCAAATATTTTCAATTTTGACAATGTTTTTAGTAAGGAATGTGATTTAATTGAAACACCCACCAATCCCACTCCCTTGATCCACAAAATCTTTCTTGCAGGGCATGTTGACATGCTCTGAATTTTGAATGATTGAAAAAAATATTTGTTGATTATTCAATATTGACCAACTCTAGCACTTTTGAAAAATTGAATTGCTTAAGTGCCCACATGGGAACCAACTGAGTCTGTGGAAAATCTAGCCCGGGGGGGTGAAAAGCTCATAGGCATTTGGCCATGAGTCTTTTTGAAAATCTGGCCCACAAAGAGCAAAAATTGTGTACGTTTTCAACACACCACAATACCTCTACAAATAGAACCAGCAGCGAGCCCACATGAAATCTCAGATTCACAGGAGGAGCACTGCACCTCAGAAAGAGGATTACATTCTTCCAAGCCCTGTGGTACCACAGGATTTTTCTCCCTTCTAAAATATACATAGAAACTGGAACATCAGTGCTCAGTCAGTGGATAGAGTTCCTGTCACAGAGTCAAGATTCAAACTCTCTCAGCCAATAGTTATCTTCTTCCCTACACATCATGTACTCAGTTCACCATTCAAGTTAACCTGGGGTGGAGAGAAGTGATTGGTCTCACTGAAAAAAAGGTTGATCAGGTTATGAGATCACCTGGCAGTGCTTGATATATAATGTCCTCCAGCCCCAGAACATGCTCCAGAGTACATGTACAAAGTACACCAAGCACCTGTGAATGCGGAGAATGTTGAGGGACCTGTCCTCTGGTACCTGACGCATAAAATCAAAATGTTAACCACATGGTCCATTAAAGATAATTTTTGCATGAGTTCTACTGGTGGCCCTTGTAGACCTGGGGTTGACCTGGGGTTTAGTGAGACGGAACAAAAGGTCTTGGACCTGAAACTCATTTACATTAAAGTCACTATATACCTCTTAAAGGGTCCTTAAAAGGGGTGCAGATATAATTGATTCTTACTTTAACGCTCTATTGCATTACCAGAGTGGCCTTAATATAAATGAGAATCAGGCTATAAGAGTGAGAAAAGACCTGCTTTCTAATGCAGACCCAACCACTGACTCACTCTGATCTTGGTTCTGCAATGGGCCAAGCATTTTCAGTTCAGATCTGCTTACTAAAATTACCAGTGAGGATGTGGTGCGGGCTGCAGTGTTTGCTGTACATGTCTACCATGGCTGCAGTGTAAATGTAGCCTTGGTGTTGGAAGGAACTGAAACCAGGCAGATATTGGATGCTCGGTGAGTCTGCATTGCAAATTATAGCCTTTGCTTAATCATTTCAAAAGTGACTGTAAATGCTAGCCCTTTTCAATAAAAACTTTGCAGGAAGTTACTTTGTCCTTCCAGTAAGAACAGAAATCTGGCTTAAGGAGCTCTTTCTTAACCCATGGGAGATGTGTGTTTAATTTATGGATGGTATGGATCATTTTGTCGTTTCCCCTTTCCTCAAATGTATTACTTATGTGTGTTTGCTCCATTCTCTTCAGTAGCTTACTCTGTCTAATTACACCAGAGTATCACAGCACTAGCAGGGGGGAAATGCAGAGAAGCACCATGCAATCAATTTTTCCCTCCCATAAGTGTCAATGAGTTTTCCAGAAGGTTTGTTTTGCAATTTTCCAGCACTATGTTTTTCCCCCAGACTTCCTTGAAGTTTCTTGCCGCTGGCGTTTTGGGTTGACGGTCATTGAGGTTTATGGGAGGCTCAGATAAATTTCCACTGCCCCTCCAGAAGCACCTCTGAGCCTTATTATGCAATACGAAGATTCATTCAGCATTTAAAGAATGGCTTTAATGGGACAGTTCATCTGGCAACCAGAGACATCTGTTTACACTTAACCAGGACAAACAGCTTCCACAGTAAACTGTAAACATCTCCCTGGGTCTGCCTTTGAAACAGGCTTCTAGTGTCATTGTGGCTTGGAGTCCTTCATGTACATCCAGCTGACTCAGGGTTCAGTCTTGCAGAAGACACAGAACACATTGCAGTAGCAGGCTCTTAATGCGTCAGTATCATCACGTAAGTTAATGACTTGTTGCTGATGTTAGGGGAAGAATATATGTAGCCATCCTGATTTAATATCTATCTGTCTATCTATCTGACTAATCAAGTTGTTATTTCATCCCCCCTGTGGTTACTTTACAAGAAGTTCTCTGTATCTTTCTCCTGCCCTTATTCCAAGGAAATCACTCTTTGTTTTTTTAACAGGGATTCTAGTTAGGGATTGGTGATAAAATTACTGGTCCAAACAAACAACAAGCACCCCTTTGGTATATCTTTACTTTAATTTCAAAATGATCAACATTTTAAATATTCATTCTGTGTGTTCTATTTGTTGATATATATGTTTTTGGCGTGGTTTTGGGTAAAGGAAACAGATTCTTTTTAAATTAAAAAAAAAAAAATCTCCTCTCCTGCAAAAAAAACCCAAAACAACATGAATAACAATGGTTAACTTTCAACATTTTTATGTGATCTTTGACAGGCATTAAATGGGAGGTTACACTACTAAGAAATTTACTTTTCCAATCAAAATGAACAGCTACCATAATAATTAATAGTTAAATGTTACACACACAAAAAAATCTTTGCTCCAGTCATCATCTATACATGACATTTTACTGGTGTTTTCCTTGACCCAGAGGAGGCCTCCCAGCTGCTATATGATCACTGGCAATTTATTTCCCTGCCAGAGTAAATCAGTGTTGATGAGAAGCATTACATTTAATATTCTAGCATGACAACTTCTCTGTCCCTCTCTGTAACCTGCTCTGAATTGAATAGTATCAGGGCGACAAAAATATTTGTCAAGTTCACACTCTGCTATTTGAAAAGACTAACTATATACTCCCTATCAAGGCTCACGGCATTTTTGGTATATTTCAAAGGTAATGTGGATTAATTTTCATCTCTCGATGGCTTTGCATTACAACAGTCCAGAGCAAGAATGGTAATTCTGTGCAGATTATAGCCTTCCCCTAAATTTCCATTGGTTAATGCTGTAACCATTAGCTGCTATCTGCTCTTTCATAGAGATCAGCACTGATGCTAGAACACAAAGGAATGTATTGCTGAAAGAGCTGTAATGATACATCCAGGTGTATATGACTTTGAATTTCCAGATACTGAGACATAATGGGCTGCCTGTCTCCTTCAGCCCCAGCTGACACACACATGGTTCTATTCCCCATGCATTATTATTATTACCTGGTTGGCTACCAGAGTAATAATTAACATAGCTTGGTATGCTCCTATATAACTCAGACTGAACTGGTATTGGGTTGAAGAGCTTGTATACCTCCCTACACAGTACCATTAAAGACTCCAACTAAGATATGAAGGGCCAAAGGCCAAATTTTGATCTTTGTTACATCCACCTGCAACCCACTGACAACACATTTGGATGGGTGCAAATGAGGCAGAATTTGGATTTAGCATAGGATTTAGGTTGCATTAATAGAGGCATAACATAAATCACCAGAGGTGATAGTATCGCTTTGCTTGGCATTGGTTAGGCCTCAGATGGAGTACTGTGTCCAGTTTTGATCACCAATGTATAGAAAGGATGTGGAGAAACTGGAAGGGATCCAGAGGCGAGCGACAAAGATGATCAAAGGGATGGAATGCAATCTACACGAGTAAAGGCTGAAAGAAGTGGGTATGTTTAGTTTGGAAAAGGGAGATTAAGAGGGGACATGATCGCGGTCTTCAAATACATATTAAAAAGATGGAGAAAAGTTGTTCTCTCTTGCCACAGAGGGCAGGACAAGAGGTGATGGATTCAAACTACAGCATAGCAGATTTAGATTAAATCTCAGGAAAAATGTCCTAACTGTAAGAACAGTAGGGCAATGGAACAGACGGCCTTGGGAGGTTGTGAAAGCTCCTTCACTGGTGGCTTTCAAAAGGAGGCTGAATAGCCATCTATCTTGGATGATTTAAACACAACAAATCCTGCATCTTGGCAGGAGGTTAGACTAGATGACCCTTGCACTCCCTTCTAACTGTATGGTTCTATGATTTTCAAAATCACCCAGCACCTGCATGACTTTGCTCTCTCTGAAGTCAATGGTAAAGCTGCCTTTGACTCTTATGGCCCCACCATCATATCTGAGCACCCCACCATCTATAGCGTACTTATCCTCACACTGCCCCTGTGAGGTATGGCAAATAGCCTCATAAAACAGATGGGTACTGAGGCACAGAGAGGTTAAATTATCAGCCCAAAGTCACACACAAAGTCTCTGGTGGAATAGAGACTTGAACCCAGGTCACGTAGCATCTTCCTCGCTTCACAAAGTTCCCAATGACAGCAACAGGAGAACAGTCAGGCAAATGCTAACAGCTTTTCAAAAATGTATTAACGTTAATGTTAAAATTATCTAATACAAAGGTTAAAAGAAAGATTTTATATACAGTTGGGTATAATGCTTAAATTATCCAAAAGTACAAAGTTGGTTTAAAAGTCATAAAATACATATACTACATAATCTGCAATATCCCAAATTAAGGTCAATACATTTAACAGTACAGTTAAAATATCATCATCCAAGTATTCAGGTACATCACTCACCAAAAGTTATACTAAGAGCAGCTGGTGGAAAGCACAGTTAGCAGTGAGTATAGATTGTCCCTCAGTGATTGAGAATTTAGGATAGGTTGTCCCTCAGTAAATACAACCCCTCATAAAAGTATCTCTAATATCTTGCTCAACTTCAAGCCTCTGTTCAGTCTGCCAGTTAGGAGGTGTTTTATTTTGGTAGGCATTGGGATTGCACCACAAAACTATTGACAAGTGCACGCAACACTCTTCACAACAAGAATGCCCTTAGCTATCACTTATTTCCACTCCTGTGGGAGAGAAAGAAATGTCTCCTTTAATGGCAAATGTGCCCCGTTACGTTAGGTGACAAATTCCCCTGTGCCTTAATGGAAGATGTGGACTAAAGGAGAACTGGCTATGTCACTGCTTGTTTTCTGGCTACCTGAATCAGAGCACATGCAGGGTGGCCCAGTGCTCCTGTGAGTATACAGCCACAAAAGGCTGTGCTCCTCTGGTAACCATGCACCCCGCGCACATGCAGACGCACACACCAGCCACCTTCATGCTCAGATGGAAGCAATCATTTAAAAGGTGAATGATGATTCATAACAAAGCTCCTTCCCCAATTCCCCATTTGTGGTCCTGTCTGACTCTAGCCCCAGCCGGGGGGCCGAATGAATTCCCTGACTGACTTCACTGCTTTGAAAGTTACGCTCCAGCTGCATCCCCTGGGTAATGTGGTTGGAAGACGCTGAACAAATGGACATGTCAGTGGGGGTGGTAGCAGGAAACAACATCAGCCCAAGAGGGTCAGGGACCTGCAGGAAGTAGCTGGGATTATGGGTAATGAAAATGAGGGGGTGATGTCATCGAGGAAAAGGAGCTGGCTACACGCCTGCACATATGACTTGGCATAGGGCCACAGAAAACCTAGGAATGACCTGAACCGTGGTCTGGCCTACACTAGCACATGCTGCCTGTATTACAGCTAGAGACATCTCTACTTGCTGATTCATCCTCAGGGTAGATGGCGAGGGGCAGCTCCAGCAGGCCCTCGGGGTCACTAGCATCCAGCAGCTCCTCCAGATCATTTGAGGCAGACAGCTCCGGCAGGTCATAGATGGCAGGCAGTTCCTTGAAATCGTTCAGGGCAGGCTGCTCCGGCAGGTCAATTGCGGCAGGCAGTTCCTCCAAATCCCTGGCAGCTGGCTGCTCTTCCCAGTCCCTGGCTGCAGGCAGCTCTTCCCAGTTGCGGGGGCCTGGTAGCTCTGGCAGGCCTTCTAAGTCCCTGCCAGTGGGTAGCTTGGGTGGCCCTTTTACACGTTCGGGGCTGGGTACAGATCCCAGCCCTGGGAGAGACGCCTCCTTCTCCTTCAGCTGCTTCCCCCAGACTGAGCTACAGGGCCTGGCTTTTATACTTCCTGTCCTGGTACCCGTGCCTGCCCACCAGGTGGCGTGTGTCAGCCCCTCCCTCCCCTCGGAGGGAGGCTACACCGCTTCACTACAGCGCCTAATTCCTTTAAGCATGCTAAATAAATACAAAATTCTCCACTGAAAAGTCCGTGCTTACAGCCCACTAAGCTGCATGAAATCATCCATTTGGATGGAAGAGAGAAGCAGTAAACTTAATTAAATAGATATTAAAACTTACATGAAGGAGTAAGAGGGACATAAGCACCCACATCTCTTGCGAAGGGGCTATCGATTTCAAAGCCAGGAAAGCAGCTGTTCAGATCGTTACTGGACAGCTCTTGTGGGGCTTTTGAACAATGATGTCTTTGCATGAGAATGTATATTTAGCATCCTATGATGACATCAGCAGCTACTGCGAGGGTTTCCAGCCTCAGCCGTTCTCTAAGCTCAGGCTGCACACACAAGCCAGCTAAACTCTGTCTGCCCAAGGCGAGCAGGGACACAGGGCAGTCGACTCAGCTTCCCTGCACTAATCTGGGAGGATCAGCGAGTTCACGCTTCAGGAATGCTCCAGAAAAACCGCAACACGAGTGACTGCAGACATAGAAAGTCTGCATGCAACAGACTCGACTTCCCTGCAGAGAAAAAAAGGACACTCTGAGGTGCAAGGGTTGTAGGTTTTCTGACTCATTCCCCTTGGAGGGACCTTAAAACTGTATCCCGGAATTCCATCATCTCTCCTCCCACCTTAACACGGGATTTCCTGGTGGCACCTGCTTAGTGAGCTTGGGAGATTTCCAAACCTGCCCACGGGTCAGACCTCTCCAGCTATTGCCCTATTCTGTGTCCCAGTTACACTCAAAGTGATACACACACATGAAAGGCTGTAACATACCTAGTAAATGTAGATGAGAAATGATACCCTATGAACGGGGGACCCAACAGCTACGTGATGAGAGTTTTATATGCTCCAGGGGGAAAAATATGCAAAAAACCAGATATCTCAGTTTGTAATAGGCCCTACTCCGGTGGAGGTACTGAGTTTAAAATAAAAATGTTTTGGAACAATGTCTTCTTTTTTTCCTTGAAAAGCAAATAAAAATATTTCGGGGGGCGGGGGACAGAAGATTTAGGCCATGCGAGACAATCAACAAATTGATTTCATGCCTTGGGGCTGCTAAACAATTTGTCAGTTCTGCACGTTGATTATAAGGGTGTCACTTTGTCCAAGATTTTCCAATGTGATTAGTGATTTTGGGGGACCAACCTGAGACATCTAAAAGGGGCTTGATTTTCAGAGGGCAGCTGCTCTACCTCTGTGTCCAGGCAGAACACACCTGCTGTACTGTTATCATCATTTGAGCAGGGGGTTGGACTAGATGACCTCCTGAGGTCCCTTCCAACTCTATGATTCTATGATTCTACGATCATATGTTTCAGGTACATCTAGGCAGAATGCATCTGCTGGGATGCTGAATTTCGAGATATGCCCAGCTAGAGGTACTGGCTATAATAGGAACTTGCTAATGCTCTGTGTTACCTACTGCATGTTATGGCTGATGGCAGCACAGCATCATCAAAAGGCTTTCAACATGTTTAATAGTATTCATGATCTTCAGTATTTCGTTCCTCCAGCCATAGTTCCTTTATGGAAAATAACAATAGAGCGTCAAACTGCTCACAGTTCACAGACATGACCAATAGCTCTGATGAGAGAAACATTCACTGTCAAAGAATGAATGATATTAGCAGATGTGCAGGCTGATTTGGAAATACCTTTCTCAGTCTCTGTGCTGTATGGGGCACAGCATTCCTACAAAGGATGTAATTTATTAGATGGGATAAGTCAAAAATGCTCACTAGGTTCCAGACGTTATCTGGAGGTTATAAAATAACACCAGCCCCTTTCCCTGGCTGCATGTTCACATCAGCAGTTTTGGCAAAGGCTATCACAATTTTGCCAAGGTTCTTCTCATGCCCACTTTACCCTGTGCATGCAGCCTGCAGCAGCCACTCAGTGGCAAGGCCACCAAAATGCTACAGAAACTGATAACCCAACTGGTTTCCTGCTTTAACTGCTTATGAAAAAGTAACACACAGGAGGCTTTTGCTCCCACCTAAGACAGCCTGTGCCATGATTGATGATTTCATATGACTTTATAGCTAGATACTGACATCCCAAAAGCATGAGTCTTTTGAAGAAACACATACCGTACATACTGTATTATTTGATTCATAATATTTGGTGCCAGGACTTTGATTTTTCCTTCCTATTTATACACTAAGGGAAACCTTAAGTACCAACATGTTGGGTGCACTGAGGTGGGTGATAAAACTCCCATTGACTTCAGTGGGACCTGGATTTCACCCTTCTTATTTTTCTTTTGTTTATTGATCGATAGCATCAGAAGGGGAACTATAGCCCCATAGTGGTGCATATTATTATTTAGCATTCCAGTAGCACTTGCAATGTGCTAGGTATTGTCACCCAACACAAGAAGTTGCTGCCCCTGTCCTGAAGAGCTTGCAGTTTAGAAATTCAAGCAACATTCACAGGGCAGGAGGAGAAAAGTAAAATAAAGATACTTACACATTTTGAGACACATTGGTCGAGATCCTGGGCATTGGTGAAACCACTTTGTGCCAGTCCATATACATAAAGCAGCTGTAAACTCAACTAATCTGGGCAGTTGGAGGATTCTCCCGCTGTGGCGAAATCCTTTCATAGCTTTGGTCTGCCATGGCAGATGCTAGCCCAGCCCTCTCCATCCCACAGTGTAGGGGCATGGCCAGGGAAAAGAGGATGTGGCCAGGATTTTACCAGATTCTGTGGCTCTGCAAATGCTGGAGCAGCCCCTTGGGCCACGGGTAGTGTGATGGAGTCTACAGTCCCCACACTGAACCTGGGCTAGAAGGGACCAGAGCAATACGGTCCTAGGGAAGCCCCAACCCTCAACAAGTTCTACTCCGTGCTGATTAGGCCTCAACTGGAGTACTGTGTCCGGTTCTGGTCCAGTGCCACGTTTCAGGAAAGATGTGGACAAATTGGAGAAAGGCCAGAGAAGAGCAACAAAAACGATTAAAGGTTTAGAAAACATGTCCTATGAGGCAAGACTGAAAGAACTAGGCTTGTTTAGTCTGGAGAAGAGAAGACTGAGAGGGGACAGGATAACAGCTTTCAAGTACATAAAAGGTTGTTACAAGGAGGAGGGAGAAAAATTGTTCTTCTTAACCTCTGAGAACAGGACAAGAAGCAATGGGCTTAAACTGCAGCCAGGGAGGTTTAGGTTGGACGTTAGGAAGAACTTCCTAACTGTCGGGGTAGTTAATGACTGGAATAAATTGCCTGAGGAGGTTGTGGAATCTCCATCATTGGAGATTTTTAAGAGCAGGTTAGACAAACACCCGTCCGGGATGGTCTAGATATTACTTAGTCCTGCCACGAGTGCAGAGGACTGGACTAGATGACCTCTCGAGATCCCTTCCAGCCCTGTGATTCTAAGTGCAGGGAATGTTCCCAGTGGAGGAACAGTTTAAAGGAATCCCAGGAGAGGGGGGGATGGCACCAGGAAGCCAGGCTGAGGCTGAGAGCTGTGGCAAGACCTTAGTGAAGGCTGCTCTAGCCACAGGGACTTGGATTCTCCTTCATCTTTGGGAGCTGGAAGCCCTATAAGAGACTGACTGACTGACCAGGATGCGATGAGACTGAGGAGAGTCTGCTAAGCCAGTGATCATGCCCCAAACTGAGGAACGTCATATCGTTTGGAAGTGACTCTGGGAAAAATATAATTTGCTCAGTAACTGGGATGGGTACTTTGAAAGATCCCACAGGCCCTGGATCAGGGCTTGGTGGAGTGGGTGGACCTGGGCCTGAGTCCCTCTACCTTGCCCCTCCTTTCTTCCCTCCTTTGCATGATGTGCTCTGGGGAAACAACTGGAGAATGGGGTGGGGCGGGTGACTGAGGCTGCAGCTGGGGCCCCCTCTGGGATGACTAAACTGGCAAAAGCCATAAGGATGTGAGCTGGCCACTAGGCCAGGTGGCCATCAGACCTTCCTGCTACAGGTAGCCAGCCAGCATTAAAGCAGTTCTAAGGATTCTTTAATTTACACTGCGGCGTACTGAACATTGGTACCCTACCTAGAACCAGGATCCTATCCATCTATTTGGTTGGCTGTGGCTTAAGTCACTTTTGTCCCCACCCTGCAAGTCCTGAGCTCATCTCAGCCAGACCAGAGAATCAGGCTGGTAACATAAATCTTTATATACATCCTTCTTAGATGCCATCCTGCCACATGATTGATATGGTAGGTTTTATGGACACAGGCCCTGTGAGATTTGGAATAGGGATGTAGGTGGGCATGGGTCTTGTACAGACAAGAATGATTAACAGGAGCTATCATAGTAAATGCTAATGTAAATTCTGGAAGAGATAATAAACATCATGCTTCAGAGTTTGAACCAATCTCCAGCAAAATGGATTATCAGCGAGCCTAATGTAGAGGGCAGATTCTCCAACACCTGCCTAGTATGAGGTTTCTTGCACCTTCCTATGAAGCATTTGGTGCTGGCCACTGTCAGAGAAGGAATAATGGATTAGATGGACCACGCCAACTGAGGGGTCAAATCCAGTGCAACATTGCCTATGCCCACAGCACTGGCACACAGTGGTGGGGTATATAGACCCCACACTGACCAAGAAGGGGTTAATAAGGGCCTGTGGATGCAATCCCTTAACAGCTGTGTGAGGTGTCAAGCTGGAGGGAAGAGTTAAACAAGGAAAAGCCCAGCTCTGCAGTGGCTGACTGGGAGAGAAGCTCTGAGGTAGCCATGGAAAGGAACACCTAGTTGGGGCCAAAGTTTAACTAGAGAATCCTAAATTTCAGAGCTTCCGTGGTACATAATAGGCCTGGTACCAGACATTTTGTTCCTTTTGCTCCCCATAACTAGTTTGGTTCCCCTTTTTTAAGGCTCTGCAGAAGAGTCAGCTTGGGAAGAAACTATGAGAAAGATCTAGCCATGGGCCATGGTAGGAAGCAGCCCAGGGATACAGCAGATGGTCTGAACAAACAGACCTTATCTACTTCATACAGGGTCCGTGGGTGTGAACCCAGAGTAGAGGGTGAGCCTGGGTTCCCCCACAAAGTTGGAAATTGAGCCAAAGATCCGGTGTGATATGCCAGACTATTGGTTAGTTGGGCTTGGTTTACCTTGGAAGGGGAAGGAATGAAAGTGAGCTCGCTGGAGGGCCGAGTCACAGGAAGAGGTAGATCACCACAGAACCAGAAAGGCTGTTGGCAGGGATGCCTGTAGAGAAAAGGTCGCTCTGGCCCAGCCATGGCAGGGCATATCTGTGATGCGTAGACACTTACACACACATCTTAATCTCCTGTGGGCAGCATTTCTTATGGCACCTGGCAGAGGTGTTTGGTCCTCATCAGGGGGCCATATTTTGTACTCTGTTATATCAGTGTAATTCTAGAGCAGCTACACAAGAATGAATGTAAGAGAGGAAAACTTGGTCCTAGACCTTCTATTAACTCATTGCAGGGGCTCACTGCCCAACCACCCACCATGGTAAATGCAAACTACTCCATAAAAAGTCTTTTAAGAAATGCACCTAAACGAAAGAAATCTCAAGCAAAAGTGGAAATACATTTAGCCACTTTGCATCCCAGCTGACAAAAGTCCATTGGTAAAAACACTAACTGAGCCCCAAGGTGCAATTAATAATTTGCTGCTAGCAATAAAGACTCATAGGCAGACAAAAAAGTGGAACAAGAAAGCTGGAGACAAGAAATACTCCTTTGTCTTGTGCTTGGACTTGTTTCCCTCCCTGAGACAAACAGTTCATCTGGGAGAGAAACCCACTGGCCAACTTGGCATTACACCGCTCCTGGCATGCGTTAAACAGGTCAGTTGGTGGTCTGCTTTCCCTGGCACAAACCTTGGTTGGATGTGTTTTCTCACAAGATTTCTTGCCTGACAAAAAAAAGTCCCAAATAGAAAAATGAGATCCTTTTGATAAACTTTACAAACTATTTTATAGAGTTTAATAGGATAGAGATTTATAACCCTCTTATTGAATCCTGTAGGATGGTTTTAAAAAAATCTTTGGAAAGCAGACAAATGCTTTCAGCTATAGAGTCATTTCTGTAGTCCTTTATTTAATTTCTATAGAAGCCTATTGGTTTCATCCCTACAGGTATTACATTCTATAGAACAGCTTTTTAAAAGATATGCAATAGCTCAAACAGATGTTATGGGCTCAATATGGAAATTATTGGTGAAATTCTCTGGCCTGTGTTTTCAGGAGTTCAGACTAGATAATCATAATGGTCCTGCTGACCTTAAAATCTATTAATCTATTTTCACAAGGTTGGCTCTGCATGCTACCCTCTCACATCTCATTTGCTAGTGCCAGATCTGGCAGGGAGCTGATTATGCTTTGGTTTAGTGGTTTTACACTGGTGTAATTCCATTGATTTAATTGGGATTACTCCTGATTTACACAAGCACTTTTAAGAACTTCCTGGGTATTGATAGGGAAAGTAGAAAGGCCACTATGAGTTGACCGCTCTCTCAGCACACTCAGACCATTTCTAAGAAAACCCTGCTTCTTTCTTGATCATTATTGTTTTACTTCTGGGCTCCTTCAATCTCATTATTACAAACCCTGATAGTTACCAGAAGGGATTATTTTTATTTTCTTCCGTCTTTCACTTTGCTGATGTTATTTTTGTCCACAAACACATGGAAACATTCTGGCTTTTTCCTCTAAAGAGGCAAAATGGTCTACTGGTTAGGGTACTGGTTTCTGACTTATGAGCCATGTGTGTTCAATTCCCTGCTCCACTACAGACTTCCTGCGTGGCCTTGGGCAAATCATTTTGTCTTTCTATGCCTCAGTATTCCATCTGTAAAATGGAATAATAGCACTTTCCTGCCTCACAGAGCTGTCTGAGGATAAATGCATTGAAGATTGTAAGACCTGTAGATAGTACAGTGATGGGGGTTGTGACAGATATGGATGTTGCAGAAGATTGTCTTGGGAGATCTTATTAAGTTAAGTATCTTTGCCGTCCATTGTGTGAAATAAACATTGTTGCATGGGCCAGGATTGTATGTAAACTCTCCAGGGTGAGATGTGACAGATGTGAGACCTGGGAGTTTATTTTTCAATATACTACTTTCTGACAGACAACAATGGACTTTTAGAACAAAAGTGTTATGTGGTTCTCCTGGGGATATTGAGGGGAAGATGAATGACAATTTATCATCTCTTGTTATGCAAAAAAACAGCCTTTTCTCTACTGATCACTTCGTACATGAAGCCAAGATCAAAAGTCCAGGCTGTATAAAGGAAAGATTGAACTATACATGGCTCTTGTGGTTCTGAATCTGAGACAGTTATGAACTTGTCATCAAAGCCAGTTGTGGGTTTTGAAGGACTAACACCCACCAGCGCCCATGGCTGGAGTTGGGGTGATCTCTGCTAAGCTTTTTAGCAGGCATGAAGGTTCTCTCATTTTCAGCATGTTTTCTCTGCAATGCTTTCTGCTTAAGAATAAATGTACTTGCTTAGAAGAAGCTGTGTGGTAACTGCAGGTCATTAGGCTATTCATAGCCTCTGGAGAGAAAGCTGGCCCATCTAAGCAGTCTGAATTGCTGAGACTATCACAATGAGGGCAGGGAACTGTGCAACCTGGAGAAACCCGGGTAAGGAAGGAGTGAGGCCCAGGCCTTCTCCCAAGAAGGTGATGGCTGAGGCACTAGAAGGATCACAGAAGGAGAATACAGGTGTAGCTGCCCTGAACAATGACAGGAGGGACCTAGCACAGACAGAAGCAGCCCTTCAGCAACACAAAGAGAATGCACTTTGCAACAGGATCAGCACTGCGTGTTTTGGACCAGGTTTTTAAGTCAGTGAGTGCAGATGTGCAAATTACACCCTTCTCCACCAGCCAGTGTCCTGGGGGTATCTATCTATCTAGGCATATAGAGCACAATCATCCCCGTGCTATCTGAGTACCTTCATATTGCCATCAGCATCATTTTAAATATCATCAGGAACTCCACGGAAGTCCTACCAGCAGTGAATGAGTTGAATCAGCACATAACCTATCTGCTCTAGTCTCATTCCACTTCCATCTCCACTTGTCTTTTGGGATGTGCTGCCATCTTACAGCCATACCATATCTAAGGAGTTTGCAGCCATTTCCCACCATCATTCTCTGCCATCTGGAGAATTGACACTGGTCAAGATTGAATAGGGCTTGTACTTTTGTAGCAAGACTCGTTTCCCTACAAGCTTCTTTAAATATCTGCTACTAGACAATTTACCCCTCATTTCCAAAGGGATGTCAAGAGCCTTTAAGCCTTCTGGAAGATCACACAAAAGCAACTTAATCCTGCTCTGAGTATTCAGTGCTGCTTTGATCCCCTTTTACAGGAATTTAAGTTGTTTCTACAACATTTGCAACAACCGTGTCCTTTATCATCGCTGCCTGCCACAGATCACGCACGGAGAACTGTCAGGAGCAGCAGTGATGTCTAACGAATGAAATGACTTAAGTCTTACATGTGGGACATGGTGCCATCATTCCAGCTTGTTCACTCATCACCTCTCTTTGTGTTCTGCCGCTGCACTGTTCAAGACTGAATTAGGTCACGGATCTGTGTGTTGGGGGTGGGGAGGGGATAAGAGCTGCACAGAGCAAAAACCAAGAAAGCTGAACGTATTAGGCCTGATTCTGTCAGACCTTCAGCAAACAGTGCTTCCCTTCAATCTGCACTGGGTGAGGGGCAGCGCAGAGGTGCACAACCTTCGGCATAGACCACAGAACAAACTGATTCAAGGTATTCCTAGACTGCAATCCTGGGTGCGAATGCAGCTTGTGCAGACACTCCAGAGCTACTTTTATTTGAACTAGTTTGTCCAGCCCGTGTTGCCATGGCTTCATTGTTATTGGTGCCTCAGCTCGCTAGGTCGAAGCTAGCTGGGGTGTGACTGCCGTGTCGACATACCCTCAGACTCACATTCCCCCCCCCCCCACACACGGGCTCTGAGAAGGGGAGTAACTTACTTCACAGCTTTTCATGGAGCAGCTCACTTCCCTATTGTGCATCCAGTCAACAACTCTGGCCAGTTAGTGAGACAGCAGAACCAAGGCCCCATTCTTTTACACTGGGGAGCAACTGGGGAGTAGCTCCTGCTCTTCCCCCTGCAGCTGGAGTCACAAATGGAGCATGGATGGGCATGGGTCCTATGCCCCTGTGATGGGGTGCTCACCCCACACTAGAGAGGAAGGGATTAATAGAAGCCTCATGGGCCTGCTTCACCTGTCCCAGAAAAGAGCAGTGGAGGTGAGTCCGCCAAGCAGCCTAGGGAGGCTGTGCAGGGAACATTCAATCAGAGAGAGGCTGCAAAGAGTAGCCAATCAGGGCCCAGTGGGCTCACATAAAAGGGAGCTGCAGGGCCAGAGAGAATCAGTTGCTCTGAGGAGCCCAAGGAGTGAGAAGTGTGTTCCTAGTGGGCTGCAGGAAGGGTAGCATGGCATCTTGGACAGACCAGTTGCTGGCAGGGATCAGGGGAGTAACCAGGAGCTCCTGGCTGGCTGCTGGGATTTGTGGGCAGAGTTAAAAAGAGGCACCAGGAGGCTGCTACCTACAGGATCCCTGGATCAGGACCTGGAGTAGTGGGTGGGTCTGTGTCCCTGCCACTTGCTACTGAAAAAGTGGCTGGACTATAGAACTGGGAGATTCTTACCACCCCACCCCACCCCCCAGCCTCAGAAGGAGGAAAACACAGATGGCGGCACGGCTGGAGGGCTGAGTCATGAAAAGGATGCTGCGGTTCCTAGGCTGAGATGGGTCTGCAGGTGGAGAATGTGGTGGGAGAGGCACCAGCAGGACAGTGTGTGCTGACTGAGAGAGCTAATCCCTGAGCCAACCAGTGCCACTCCCGTGAGTGAACCCCATCACACCCCCATACTCCCCTGTCTTGCCAAGGAGGAGTTGTGGTGGTCTAGCCCTGGGTGAGTAAGCCCACTGCAGTCAATGAGACGATGTGATGAATTAAGTACTACTAAAATGAGTCGAGGTGGCAGAATTTATTTAGTCTTAGCGTTGAAGGCCAGATGGGACCACCAGGTCATTTAGTCTGACCTCCTGTATGTCACAGGCCATCAACACCACCCAGCGCCCGCACACTAAATCCAACAACCAAAACAAGGCATAAGTATCACAGCCCTCTGGAAACTAGACTAGTATGTGCCACCGGCAGAGAATAGGAGGGACCCAGGTACACCAGTGCCTGACGCCCCCACAATGGCAGGGAGATCTTTAAGTGAGAGAGACCCAGATAATCCTGGCAAGTTACCCGCACCTACATGCTGCAGAGGAAGGAAAAAAATCCCTAAAGTCATTGCCAATCTGGCCTGGGGGAAAATTCCTTCCTTATTCTAGGTATGGTGACTAAGTACAGCAGTTCTGCAAAACAGATAAGCCAACTAATTAGCTCTTCCATCCATGGCAGTTCCAAGGACTTCCTTGTTCCTGTGAAAACACAATCACTTCATTAGGGAAAGACTAGAAGTTTGCATATGAAACCGAAGCTCCCCTGAAAATAAACAAAGACGGAGCAGTCCAATCATTCACTTTCTGGTTTATTTAGTGTAGTTTGTTTTCTTTTGGCTAATGATGCAGTTGTGAATGATGTTTTTACACTTGCAATTGTAACACAGCAGCTGGCAAAGATTTGGGGCCTGAGTATCTTTTACCCTACAGTCTCTTTACACCACTCTGGCAAAAATGGTGAAAGCAGCCATGCCATGCTGCAGTGGACATAAATTACATTTACATTCATTTTTAAAGCCAGAGGTATAAATTAGAATCAGGCCCATAGTTTATAGTGGTGGTGGTGTACTCTGTCTACAGCACAGGAGAAGGGATTTGTGGGGGGTAGAGCTGCTTTAGTTCTCCCCATCTACTCTAATATAGCAGAAAGAACTGAAAGTTCAGTTCTTGACTGCATTAGGGAACAGACTGATAGCAAGAGAGTCACCCATACATAGTCTGGTATTTGAAACCAGTTTCTATTTATTATACCCATTTTAGCAAGTTTTAGCATTTCTGTAGCACCTCTTGCCTAATAATCTCACAACACTTTACAAACATACAATAGCTATTCTTCACAATACCCCTGTGACTGTGTGTCAGACAGTGTTATACCTATCTTAGGCCCTGATTCAGCAAAGCACTTAAGCATACTCTTAATTTTAAGCATGTTTTTAACTTCCAGTGAGTTCAACAGAATTTAAGCTGTGCTTTTGCTAAATGGGAGGATTTAAGTGCATACCTAAAGTTAAGTGTGCATTTGAGTGTTTTGCTGGATCAGGACCTTAGAGAGAAGAAAACTGAAGTGCAGGGAAATGAAATGGTTTGTTCAAGGCTACAGAGTAAAGCATTGGCAGAGCTGGCAATCAGAGCTGGGTGAACAATGGATTCTTTTGACTCATCGGTAATTTTTCAAAAATCAAAACAGAAACAAAACAAAAAATCATTTCCAGTCAGACCAAACATGAAAATGTTTGAACTTTTTGTGAACTGCAAAGTAAAAAAAAACCTAATGAAATATTATTTTTTTCATTTTTTTCACCATTTGTACCCATTTCAGAATTTAATAGAAAATTAAAGGGAAACTACATTTTTTTCAAACCAAACCAAAACACCAGAGCTCTAAAACACATTTCATTTAGAAAATTTGAAATGAAACATTCTTGTGAATTTGTATTTTTTTCTTAAAAGAACAATTTGGCGAAGCGGATGCAAGTTTGTACAACACTTCAGTGTTGCCAAATTTTTATCCCCCCCCCCCCCAAAAAAAAAAAAAAAAAAAAAAAAAAGGTTCAGCTGAGAAATTTTGCCCAGTTCTACTGGGAATAGACCTAAGTTGTCTTGATTGTTAGTGCCCTATTTCATTCCTTTACCTTTCATGTTAATTAGTATTGTGTTCAATATATCTTGTCTGAAATAGACTTTATATAAGTACCACCTCCTTGGTATGTCACTTTCCCCAGTGCTGGGTGCTGTCTCTCTCATCAATTACCATCCGCATACCTCACTGCCACTAGTGGGGTAATGTCTGCATACTTGCATCAAGTGTATAGCCTGAGCAATGCTGGTTTGTCCTTTCAGTTCATGTGCAACATTAACCTGTGACAGATAAGTTCTTTTAAGACACTTGCTATAGGCAAGTTTGCATCCTGGATCAATGTCTTCTCCTCCAAGGATGCCTTGCAGAGGTGGTTTCGTTATTTCCATGCAAACATTATACATGGTGTAATAAGTGTTTGCAATATTTATCTGCTATAAAACATTCCCTCCCTCCCCCCGCATCTTTGATCTGAACAATACCTTTGAAGTCCCTGCCCATTTCCACTCCATAAAATATGGCTTTCCTTGTGGTTGCATTCAGAAATATATTTCCCTAGAGATTCAAGCCCCCTGGAATTAATTTTCCAGGCTGACTCCAATCCCTCCATCACTTCCAATGGGAAGTGATTTTTGCACAGGCTGGTGCTGTTTTAATGATCACTCTCCTGATGCTGGGAACTCACTGTGTCATTACAGATGAGATACAAAATGAGTTACTGTGTGGTCTGGAGACGAAAATGACCCTGAAGAAGTGGATCAATTCATCAGTCTATCTGAGGTCCAGCACTTTAGCTTCCCTTTGCTGCTGATCAGGGCAGGAGGGGAGAGGAGAAAGCTGATGAAGGCAGATTAGGTGACTATAAGGAATCTGTACAAGCCAAAACCAAACATCATGGGGTTAGTGTCATTAATGTGCTGGTGGTGACATCTAGGGATTTAGCCTTGACAAAATACTTCCTGGGAAGAGATTCTTTTGGCTCCTTTTGCCAGCTGCACTGATAAGCACAATAGTCTTGGCTAAGGGTGGTGAAACGTGAGGCGTGGCAGAGCTTTCTTGAAATCTACTGCATCTTTCTGTAGACATGGCCCCACCTACAGAGGACCCTGCTGAATATTTCTGAGTCTCCCTCCAGACCTTTGCTACTTCAGGGAAGTAGGAGGAGGATGTGGACCCCAGTTCTTTGCTGACAGTGACTGGGTGGAGCCAGCTGCGATGAGAATACACAGACCTATGGAAACATAGCTTGTATGGGTTCTATCAGTGGTCATACTAGATGGTAGTGAATAGCTCTGATAAAGAGAACTCCAGCCCAGGGGAACATGAACGTTGGGAATTCTATGTGTAGAACCTGTGTACATCATCAGTTGCATGTTCTTGATTTTTTTCTGTTGTTGGTCTAAATTCTCCAATAAATGGTGTGCGGAAGGCATGAGAGAAGCCTTCATCCCCCCTTGCCCTGATGGAAGTGTTTGTCACCATGGCAAGAGTAAGAGGCAAAGGCAATACAAAGCAGTTTTATTGCTGGTACTGGGATAAAGTGGGAACAGATCTGACTTGTGTAACATTCTGTTAAAAAAAGAGTTTCCAAATTGAGTGATTGCCTTGTGCATCATATCCAGGAAAGACCTCTGGGATTTGTTTTGCACCTGGACCAATGCAGAGAGTTTAGATTATTATAGGATTTCAAAGTCGTACAAGTCAGATGCAAAGCCTGGAAGATTCACTGTGAACGGAGTGTAGAACTGGATGTCTAGAAAGGTATGAAAAGAGCAGCTATTCTTTTTGCCTTAGAAAACAGTGACCAGTGCTTTAAACCTGTGGTTCTCAAACTTTTTAAATGGAGCCCTCCGTGGACTTTTGTATAACAATTGCACACTCCTGCTCCTGAGCCCCCCTCCCTTCAGAAAAAAACCCAGGGCAGCAGGCAGGACAGTGGGGAGCAGGGGAGCAGGGAGTGAGGGAAGCAGCAGCTGCAGCAGCAGCGGGGGAGTAGTGGCAGGGGAGCAGGGGTGGCAGCAACTGCAGGAGCAGCGTGGGGAGTGGGGAGCATGCCCGGTAGCAGCGAGGGGCTGCTGCTGTAGGAGGCGGGTGGCGCCGGCTGCACAAAGTGCGGAGCTGGACCGGCTCTGTCCCCTGCTCTGTCAGCAGGGTAGCCCGGGCAGGTGTTAGGGGCCACTTAGGAGGGGAGCGGAGGCCAGGGGAGGCTGGGTAAATTGGGTGGCAGCAGCTGGTGGAGCTGGGGATAGAGCTGGTCCAGCTCCTCACCCAGCAAACCCCCCCAAAGGGGGCACGGCCCCCACTTTGAGAACTGCTGCTGTAAACTTTAAAGCAGTGCTTTAACTAAAAGGACTCCCCACTTAGAGGCAGGATGTAGAGCCTAAATCAAACGTTTCCAGGATTATAAAAATCTGTGTATTCCACTGTACCACTGAGTACTTCAAATGGCCAGAGGAACAAGTCTGTCTGATACCACGTTTTGGTGTCAGAGATCTTTCCTGCGGGCTTAAGATTATCCTGGCATCAAGGAAAGGAAAACTTTAGAGACCACGCTCATTGTGCAGGGATGAACATTTATCCACGAGAAAGGATGGACTCTTGGGGAGGGATTTTCGGCAGGACTCAGGGTTATTTTAATGCTGCTCCCATTGAATTCACTGAGTTTTAGCATTGATTTCAATGGCAGCAGAGTCAGGCCAACCCTGAGCACTTCCGACAATCCACTCTATGCCTCTCGGCAATGAAGTCTGGAGAGACCATCAAGTGCATGTACTTTACTGGGAAGCGGTGCAGTCAGTACATACAAGAATACATCACGACGCAAAGTCAATGTAGACCTGGAATGATCCCGGCAATGAGTCAGTCCATATAGTGGAGAAAACTCCACAACTCCTGTAAAACGCTGAGAGGGAAAATGATACAATAAAGATAGAGGGCCAGATCCTTAGCTGGTCCTAATCAGCACAACTCCACTGAAGTCACTAAAGCTACATTAATTTACACCTGTCTGAGGATAGGGCCCAGAATATAAGTAGATACATTGTGTGTTCTGGTCACGGTATTTTGCATCATTATGTAGTGTGTGTGTGTATGCGCCTGTACATACGCGCACAGGCAGAGATCCCAATTTTCTGCACAAGTGAGGGCTGAAAATTGGGTTACTAGTCCTTACTGATGTTAGCTGTCAGTGGGATAACTGCTGTGAGTAAGCATTTTAGGACCTGGCCCATAATCAGACAGCTTTCTGTATAACAGTAATCACAGCTAGCTCTTGTATAGCGCTTTTCATCCACAGATCTCAAAGCACTTCACAGGGTGAAAAGGAGTGTATCGGGTAATGTTTTGGAGACTGAAGTATTCCTGGTTCTGATATCAGCAGATGTTAATATGTGGATACCCACACAGTGGTGAAATGATTAAATGTGTCCACTTCGTTTACACAAGTTCTGGGGGCTGCATGTACAAGCTTGGGCTGTTGCATTAAAGAAATGACCATATTTTCTCCAACACAAGCAGTAATTCAGTGTCTCTGAGCTAGTAGCCTCTGGCATGATGCATGTATGTTGTTTCTAGAAACGCAGGACAGAAGGGCATTTTAAAGCAAACAAAAGGTTGAAATGCTCTGATTCCAGCCAGCACTTGGAAGAAGGATTTGGGTGCAGGGTGTGGAAATGCAGCCAACACTTGAGCTAACCCCAGGCTGTGTGACGTATCACAGCAGCTATGTAAAACAAGGGCTCATTTACACTTCAGTCCTCTCCCTACAATGGGGTGTCCGCCAAGTTGAGTGTTACCTGACTTTGATGTTCTCCATACAGACCCCATATTTGTTCATGTTTATATGTTCTGACAGTGAAGTAATGGCTCTGCTTAACATCCCCTGAGTTTCCTTTCAGGCAGTTTTAAACATCATACAGCAGGTCCAACGACCAGTCAGACCCAGCCAGCACTTGTGTCTGACGGAGCAATGGACGAGATCAGTGATTGCTTGCGTAGATTTCAGATCTACATCCTCCCTTGCATAAAGATATTTGGAAAGCTCCTATCCCATCCAAATAGGGATAGGAAAGTACCGGGTGGATGTGAGAGGTTAGCAAACTAGCACACTCCTCCTCTTTGAAAAAAAAAACAAACCACCCAGCATGTTTTAATTTTTTTTAACAGTAGCTAGTTTGTGAGGAGTTTATTCATGAATAAAAATCTCTGAGAAATTACACTGGCCGTGCAAGCTTAGGTAACTAGATCCTACCTCCTGATTACATTAGTGCAATCTCAGTGAATCAGCTGTGTCTCATTCTCTATTCACATCGGTTTCATGCTGCTGAAATTCCAGTGATCTTTCTGGATTTACTCCTGAGTGAGAACAGAATCAGGCACAGTGTATAATGGAAAATGCTTAGCTAAATTCTGCCTTCGTTTATGTTGGTGTTGTTTGTATTACTAGAGACCCTGCTTGAAATCACTATTAGGTGTTTTGCATACATATAAGAACAGTCCTTGCCCTGAACATCTTAGAATTTAATAGAGACGGGTTAAAGATAGCATTAATATCCCTGCTTTACAGATAAGGGATGGAGACACAGAAAAATTAAGAGAGTTAGCCAAGTTTGTACAAAAAGTCGGTGGGAGGAATTGAAGCCAAGGATCAGAAGGCTTTAACTGCAGGACCATGTTTTCTGTCACCCTCCTGAGCCATGCGTATGTTTCCATATTTTCAGTTTTGATGATTTTTATTTCTGATTAACAAACCAAAAGACAACAACAAAGAAAGAACAAACACAAATCTCTAGAAGAGAGAAGGTGACGTGTATGTCACTGAAGGATCTTTCACCTGACTCCCAGCCTGCTGTATTTATCTGTACAGAAAGCATTTCTGAATAAAAGAGATTGATCATGAAATCAACTGGATGATGCTCTTTACGGACGCTCAAAGGACTTGAAACAGCGGGCAACTTTCAGAGGGAGAAACCACCAACTAACTATGTAAGGAAAGAAGAGGAGAAGAATTCACAGCTTTAAGAAAGAAACCTGAACTATACGTCCTGAATTGTTCAAGCATTATCAACCCTGGGTGAAATTCATCCCTGTGCAGAGGACGAGAACAAGGCCCATGTATCACTTCTGTCCCACTTAAATCCTGCCAAGTGGGATCTTTTTTTTCAAAACTGAGGCCCCTTCCCCATTTCTCTCTTAATTCTTCTCTGCATGGACTGAAGTAGAGAATTAAAAATGTTACATCCAAAAAGGGAGCCCAACCAGCTGGAACTTTATTTGTATTCAGTGTCAATTGGGTTAAATGTAACAAGCCAAAATCTTCATTAAAAGGCAATTTAGCGCAAGTGTCCAATAGGCTGAGCTGCAAGGAAGTAACATGAAGAGATAATGAATTCGCTACAGAGCTGTTGAAATGACAAGACCATTTATTTCCAATAACTTCTCTATAAGAGACTATCCAACCTCTTCCAGTAATTAGAAACACTGGACAAAGCCAAGAAGGGGGCTGCAGTGTTATTGCTAAACAAATGTGGTAAGAGGAAATGGGAGCCAGGGAAAGCCTAATGTATATTTGTACTTCCCCTCAGGCCTATTGTGCTCCTGATTGCAGGAGAAGATTATTCAGCTTTTGGCTATGAGCAAAACTTTGTGGTGAGGAAGATGATTCCAGAGAGGAACAAGCTGACCCCGAAGCTGCCCTCACTTAGTAACCAGGCTGGAAAAAACTGGGTCAAAAAAACAAAGCCAATGTTGGTGGGTTGTATAGTTGAACTGTACCTTCGGGGGTAAACACCATTCTGCTTGGTTCACACAAACACAATGGGCAGAGAGCTGCTCAGACAGCTCAGCCTTGCTACATCTCACTTGTAGCCTGCACAACCGCCAGGAAAGACGGAACCATTTCAAAGAGAAGAGATCCATTCCACAACGTGTGAGAGGACAATCAATATCCACCTTAATCTTTCACAAAGTTTTGGGAGGGTAGAGAGGCTGAAACTACCTGGGAAATGGTTTGAAGTGGTGTAAAATTAAATGTATGTTGATTCTTGAGTTCAGAGTGTTTTGGTTTTTTTTCCATCTCAAAGAGAGGCAACGACTGAGGGACAGCAAAAGCTGTGACAACCCAAGGTAGAGGTATGAGGGGTCTAATTCTCCACGTGCCACACCAGAATACTGCAGTGATGTATCAGGCCCTAGAAGGAAACAATAAATAGCGCCAAAGCCTCAGATGATGTAAATTGGCCTAATTTTACTGAAGTCAATAGAGCTAGGCCCATTGACAGCAGCTGAGCATCTGGCTCATTACTGGCAGTACATGCAAAGGGTCAGTTTCACTGGTATACTTTTGCTGCTTTGTACCACTCTGCTGTAAAGAAAAAAAAAACAGCCTTTAAATCTAGCTTAGGTGGCCGGTAAAATAAGGCATACTGGAACTCTGTGCCATCACACCATCCTTCTGAATTGGCAGCACTATTTTAAAAAAAAGGAATTTAGCACTCTAGTTCCCTGTGCAACCTTAATTCCGCCTCTTTGTGCATATGAATTACGATACTTTCTTTAATTATGTGATCACATCCAGTTTTTCTCCCCCGCCACAAGATCCCTGTCTCATTGAGGCAGCCATTCAGTATTTCTCTTTATCCCCATCACTCAATGGATTTTTCACTGCAATGGTTGAAAGAATATTTTTAGCATGGACAAAAACAGAATTTTTTTCCTCTCAAATCTCATTCTCAGAAACAACTGAACTGTTTCAGTTCAGACTTTCCCCAAAAATTCCACTGAAGACAGACACCCGACATGGAAAATTTCAGTCCATACACTTAAAATTTGGCAAAGTTATATGCAACTGAAAATGGGGTCTTATAACGTAAAGCACTGGGCAATCTTAACTAGGTTTTGCTATCTGCGCTGTTTATACTTGTCTTCCAGAGGGACCAAGGAAAGCCCCGTTTTCCAACTGGCCAGATTCCTGGTACCTTTGGCACATTTTTCACTCATTGTAAATATTTACGGAGATGGTTATGCTTAGAATGGAAACATATTTTTCCAAAGAAATTAATCCAGCATTAACGACAACAAAAGAAGAAATTATAAACATAACAGAGGTTCGAGAAAACCCTGAATGCATGGTTGCCTGATACTGTCTCCTTAGAATGAGTTGCAGGGGTGGGCGGGGGGGTTAGTTTAAAAGGCACCAGGGACACCAGATCAAGAGTCCATCAGATCCATAATGTTTTATTCTTCCATGGCACTCAGATACCATGATGATGAATGTAGTAAACCAGATTATAAAGGTAAAAAGTTATTGGCGTCAATGCAGCTGTTACTGGGTGAAATTCCATGACCTGTGTTATGGTTGGCACAGGGATTGTCTTTTTGTTCTATGTACTGCACCTAGCACCAAACAGAGGTAGCTAGCGGGGGAATGAGCTTTGCGTGGGATTTCTCCAGGTGAAAGAGAAGCAACTACATAATCCTTGGGGTGAGTCTGTTGTCTGTAGTGTGTGTGGTGTCCTTGCTGCTGGACTGAAGTATATCGTGTGGTCTGTTTGTTTGGGGGGACCGTGTGCTGATCCTAGCGGCATGCTAGGCAAGGATGAAAGCGACCAGAAGAGCTAGCAAACAGGGGCAGCTAAGAAGGGAGTTTTGTGAGGGAGTTTAAAGGTGGGGGGATACACTTCATTAACATTCTGTAAAGTAAAGACAATACCCCCTCCCCGATAAAAAACAAACAATAAAAGAAAGAGCTGCAGGAGTAAAAAAAAGAATGCAGGCAGAAGTCCAGCAGCAGAGTGGGGGCTATCCAGTTTATTGCACTGAATGCAACATGTATGATTACCTGCCCAATGGGCAGCTGGCGTGTGTGTACATTCACTGCAAGGAGCTCCTGTCCCTCAGAGACCACATATGGGCTTCGGAGACCAGGGTGACTGAACTGGAGGAGCTCCGGGAGACAGAGAGGGACATAGATGAGACTTTCTGGGACCCAGTCGAACGGTCCCACCCCCGGTGTGACAGCCTCTGTGCTGTTGAGGAGGATGACA
The DNA here is from genome assembly GCF_026122565.2 of Emydura macquarii macquarii. Classification (NCBI taxonomy): domain Eukaryota; kingdom Metazoa; phylum Chordata; order Testudines; family Chelidae; genus Emydura; species Emydura macquarii. The sequence continues at coordinate 15,801,259 of NW_027130828.1, forward strand.
GTCTCAGGGAAGGAGAACATCAAACTGGAGCGGAAGGAAATGATCCCATAGTTGGGACCCTCCTTCCAGATGATGCCATGGTGTCCCCTCACACTGAGGATACCTCTCTGGGGAAGAGAACTCCAGTTATTAGGAAATGACAAGTAATAGTAATGGGGGACTCAATCATTGCAAACATAGACAGCTGGGTTTGTGATGACTGGGATAACCGCATGGTGATTTGCTTACCAGGTGCAAAGGTTGCAGATCTCGTGAAACATTTAGACAGATTTATATGTAGTGCTGGGGAAGAGCTGGTGGTTATGGTGCATGTAGGTACCAGTGAAATAGGGAACGATGGGAGAGTGGTCCTGCAGGCCAAATTTTGGCTGCTATTTAAGAAATTGAAGCCAGGACCTCTATGGTAGCATTCTCTTCCAGTTCCACGTGCAGGGCCAGTTAGACAGGCAGAACTGCAGGTCCCAATGTATGGATGAGACAATGTGGTGTAGGGAGGAGGGGTTTAGATTTATTAGGAAGTGGGGGAGCCTATACAGGAAGGATGGGCTACACCTAAACCAAAATGGAATCGGATTGCTGACATGTAAAATTAAAAACGTCATAGAGCAGTTTTTAAACTAAGAGCTTGAGGAAAGTCGACTGGTGAGGGGGAGCATGTGGTTTGGACAGAGACATTCCATGGGGAGGATCTATTAATGAAGATTCTCTGTATCCTAGTAAGGAGGAGAGGATGGAAGAGGATAAAATATGGGTAGGATTTGATGAGATACAGTCAAATGAAAAAGAGTCCCATTCAATTACATCACATAACCGCAGACAGTTAAAAAGTGACATTTTTAAGTGCTTATATACAAATGCTTGAAGTCTAAATACTAAGATGAGTGAACTTGAGTGCCTCGTATTAAATGAGGATATTGGTATAATAGACATCACAGAAACTTGGTGAAATGAGGATAATCAATGGGACACAGTAATACCAGGGTACAAAGTATATTGGAAGGACGGAATAGGTCGTTCTCGTGGGGGAGTGGCAGGGTATGTGAAAGAAAGCATAGAGTCAAATGAAATAAAAAACTTAAATGAACCAAACTGTACTATAGAATCTCTATGGATAGAAATTCCATGCTTGAATAATAAGAATATTGCAGTAGGGATATACTACTGACCATTTTACCAGGATGGTGATAGTGACTGAAAAATGCTCAGGGAGATTAGAGAGGCTATAAAAGAAAAAACTCAATAATAATGGGGGATTTCAACAATCCCCATATTGACTGGGTACGTTACCTCAGGACAGGATACAGAGATTAAGTTTTTTGATATCTTAAATGACTGCTTCTTGGAGCAGCTGGTCCTAGAACTCACAAGAGGAGAGGCAATTCTTGATTTAGTCCTAAATGGAGCACAGGATCTGGTCCAACAGGTAAATATAGCTGAACCACTTGGTAATAGTGACCATAAATAAAATTTAACATCCCTTGGCGGGACATCAAGGCAGTCCACCCCGGTAGCATTTAATTTCAGAAAGGGGAACTTTACACAAAAATGAGGAAGTTAGTTAAACAGAAATTAAAAGGTATGGTATCAAAAGTGAAATCCCTGCAAGCTGCATGGACACTTTTAAAAGACAGCATAATAAGAGGCTCAGTTTAAATGTATACCCCAAATTAAAAAACACAGTAAGAGGACCAAAAAAGTGCCACTGTGTCTAAACAACAAAATAAAAGAAGCAGTTAGAGGCAAAAAGGCATCCTTTAAAAAGTGGAAGTTAAATCCTATTGAGGAAAATAGAAAGGAACATAAACTTTGGGAAGTGAAGTATAAAAATATAATTAGGAAGGCCAACAAAGAATTTAAAGAACAGCTAACCAAAGACTCAAAAAAGTAACAGCAAAAATATTTTTACATACATCAAAAGCAGGAAGCTGCTAAACAAGCAGTGGGGCAACTGGATAATCGAGATGCTAAAGGAGCACTCAAGAAAGATAAGGCTATTGTGGAGGAAAAAAATGAGTTCTTTGCATCAGTCTTCATAGCTGAGGATGTGAGAGAAATTCCCAAACCAGAGCCATTCTTTTTAGGTGACAAATCTGAGGAACTGTCCCAGATTGAGGTGTCATTAGAGGAGGTATTTGAACAAATTTAGAAATTAAACAGTAATAAGTCACCAGATGGTATCCGCCGAAGAGTTCTGAGGGAACTCAAATGTGAAATTGCAGAATTACTAACTGTGATATGTAACCTATCATTTAAATCAGCTTCTGTACCAGATGACTGGAGGACAGCTAATGTGATGCCTATTTTTAAAAAAAGCCCCAGAGGCAATCCCTGCAATTACAAGCTCCTAAGTAGGAACTTCAGTACTAGGCAAATTGGTTGAAACTATAGTAAAGAACAGAATTATCAGACTAATAGATTAATATGATTTCTTGGGGAAGAGTCAAACTGTTTTTCGTAAAGTGAAATCATGCCTCACCAACCTACCAGAATTCTTTGAGAGGGTCAACAAGCATGTGGACAAGGGTAATCCAGTGGATATAGTGTACTTAGATTTTCATAAAGCCTTTGACAAGCCTCACCAAAGGCTCTTAAGCAAAGTAAGTGGTCATGGCATAAGAGGGAAGGTCCTCTCCTGGATCAGTAAAAGATAAAAAACAAAGGGTAGGAATCAACAGCTATTTTTCAGAACGGAGAGCGGTAAATAGTAGTGTCCCCCAGGGGTCTGTACTGGGATCAGTACTGTTTAACATATTAATAAATGATCTGGGTAAAGGGATAAACAGTGAAGTGGCAAAATTTGCAGATGATACAAAACTACTCAAGATAGTTACGTCCAAAGCAGACTGTGAAGAGTTACAAAGGGATCTCACAAAACTGGGTGACTGGGCAACAAAATGACAGATGAAATTCAATGTTGATAAATGCAAAGTAATGCACAGTGTAAAACATAATTCCAACTATACATATAAAATGATGGTGTCTAAATTAGCTGTTGCCACTCAAGAAAGAGATCTTGGAACCATTGTGGATTGTTCTCTTAAAACATCCACTCAATGTGCAGCAACAGTCAAAAAAGCTAACAGAATGTTGGGAATCAGTAGGAAAGGGATAGATAATAAGACAGAAAATATCGTATTGCTTCTTTATAAATCCATGGTACGCCCACATCTTGAATATTGCATGCAGATCTAGTTGCCACATCTCAAAAAAGATACGTTGGAATTTGAAAAGGTACAGAACAGGGCAACTAACATGATTAAGGGTATGGAAAAACTTCCATATGAGGAGAGATTAATAAGACTGGCACTTTTTAGCTTGGAAAAGAGATGATAAGGGGGATATGACACAGGTCTATAAAATCATGATTGGTGTGGAGAAAGTATATAAGGAAGTGTTATTTACTCCTTCTCATAACACAAAAACTAGGGGTCACCAAATGAAATTAATAGGCAGCAGGTTTAAAACAAACAAAAGGAAGTATTTCTTCACACAACACACAGTCAACCTGTGGAACTCCTTGCCAGAGGATGTTGTAAAGACCAAGATTATAGCAAGGTTAAAAAAACAACTAGATAAGTTTGTGGAGGATAGGTCCATCACTGGCAATTAGCCAGGCTAGGCAAGGATTGCTGTTTGTCACTACCACTAGAATTAAAGTGGCATAACTCGGTAAAGTAGACAAAGCATAAGTATCACCTGTTCTCAAATGCATCCCTCCTCCACCTGCTATGTTTGACAGAGACCTTAGAGGATCAGTCTGGGGAATGGAATGCAGGTTTGAAGCAGCACATCTGGCTGCCAGACTCCCCTTGCTAACACATCGTTGCAGCCAGCTGTCCTCTGGCCCTCCAACCTAATCTCTGGCGTGATGCTCAAGAAAGAGTGGGTCTCTCTTCCTGCCCTCAGTATGTGCTGCCAGCACCTTCCTTAACAATGGGAAATTTCCAGTCAGTTATGCCTGAAGATGACGGTGTTGAACTAATCCTGGCCTGTGGAATTTGGTGGAGAGCATTCTCATGGATGACTTATTGTCTGTCATAACATTTTGCAAATCTATCTGGATTCTTGCAGGATGAGATCAGCCTCCCCTGCCTCTCCCCCCCCCCCTCCCCCCCAATGACTGTTAGATCCAATCTCTCTGAGGAAGTGAGTTTGTGCATTGAGTTACATCACTTCGTTCACTGCCGTTGTGTGCGGTGATACGCCTGTGTGTCTGTTCCCACGTTAGAACCTTTGGGAGATTCATGAGACTGATTCAGAGGACGCTAAGGTCCTCTTTTCTTCCATCTCCCATGAAACATGTTTAAAGATGATTCAAATGTGTCTGCAGTCCTCATCCAGCACTTGCTGTCCAGACTGTGTGGATGGGAGCCAAACCAATTATTATTAAATACATTTGAGATGAGGGTGTATGGGAGAGGGTAATTAAAAGGACAGCTGTGGCCATGCTGGTGTGACTGCAACATTCCCATTCTCTCTTGTTCCAAGTGTGAAGAGCCAGTGCACTGAAAACAGCATGGTGGCTTTGGCACCAAGATGGTTCAGGCTAACTACCCAGGGATAAGCTCTCCTAGCCTCACTGGATACGTATTCAGGTGGCTAGTCTAACCTGGGCACATACCCTCACATTCACACTGCTATTTTGAACACATTAGCTCAAGCAGAACTACTACCTGTCTATCTACCTGGGCTGGGAAACTTTCTCCTGGCTGCTGTGTAGACTTACCTTTAGCCATATTTTCTCCCCCGGTTGATGTCATAGACCTCAAGTGCCATTTTCCTTCCCCCAGCACTTCTCTCAATGAGCAGTGGCTTTTCCAAGCACAGGTCAAAGAAGCTCACTAAGCTGGAGATAGTTTTGAAGTACATATCAGTGACTTAAGTGGCCAGGGGCCTTGAAAGAACTTTGTAGCTATTGAAGCACAAAATTCCCAAATTCCAGCTATATGGCAGTAGCACTGGGACCCCTCCTTGCCCATTTGCATGGGCCAAGAACTGTACCAACTTTTAAAATATTGGCAGCCCCTAAATACATGTAATGGTCCTTTCCTTTGTTTTTGGAATGTACTTGAATGTGTTCAGCACCTGGGGGAAATCACTGCAGCCAGGTAGGAACGATAATGTGGAATGGAAAAATCCCTCTCTGTCCTATAGAGGAAACAGACACGTCTCTGTAATCAGTGTCGTGCTGTGCCGTTCTTTATACGTAGGGACAAATGCAACACTGTAATATCTGGCTCAAGTACAGTATAAACCCAGCAAACTGGGAAATCGCAGGCCAAAATCCCCTCCATAAGACTTTTTTTTTTAAATTAGTTTCTGCCACTTTCCAGAATTCTTTTCCTTTTGTTTTCTCTTTCCTAGGAGGCCAGTTCTCCACTTTGAGAGACCCTCTCTGTAAATCCTGTCCAAACAAATCCCAGCCACCCTACCCCCCCCAACATCTATTTAAAACAACAAAATACTTTGTGAGCTCAGTTTAAAAATATTGTTTCCTGCCCCACACAGCAGCATCATGATCAAATATCCTGGTTTTTCATTTCATTAGTCAAAACCTTTTGTTTTAATTAATACAAATGTTTGCTCCGATAGTCAGAAGAATAGCTTAGTAGCTATAGCAGTGGACTGGGAATTTGGAGATCAATTCCTGCATCAGCCCCTACCTTCCTTTGTGTTTGTTCAGGGAATGCGCTAGGAGCCACCTTCAGGCCATGGTAGGTAGCAGCCCATGCATACAGCAGAGGGTCTGAACAAACAGACTTTATCTGCTTCATACCAGTGCCCTGAGCTGGAACCCAGAGTACAGTGTGGTCTTAGATTCCCTACTGGCTCCCCTAGAGTGGCAGCATGAAGACCCCAGAACCAAGATCTAGAAGGACCACAAAACCTGAAACTCTGGTGCGCCACTGTTAGTCTGTTGGCGTGTTGGACTCCTTTACCCTGGAAGGGGTAGGATTAAATGTGACCTGGCCAGAAGGCTGAGTTACAGGAAGAAGCAGAGCGTGAACAGCTGTTGTCACAGGGCGCCAAAGTTGAAGAGGTTGCGAGACTGCACTCAGCTGTGAGGGGATGTGCTTATAGCGAGTCGACTCTTCCGCAGTCCCTATAAGTAGGTAGAAGACATATTGCTATACTGACTAGAATTTGCTATATCTTTATCAGGAGCAAACAGTCCGGTGGAAGAGGATAGTGGAACAAGTGTTCAGTGTGATGAACAGGATTTGGAGAGAAGTGAAGGCAATTGAGTGTAGACTTGCAGCTGTTCCTTTGTTCGAAGTGAATATTAATTACACGTGTTCGGTGTTTCATAGATAAACTAATTCAGAACAAGTTGAGCTTGGCCATGACAGGGCTAGGTGGTAAGAGTCATCTACATTCTTCACAGGATAAACAGCAGAAGTGGGTTTCCATGATAGATTTCTCAACAGAGAGGCCTTTACAATGAACTTGAAGCAACCGCAAATGCATGGCAAACAGCATATACACTACATCACTGAAATGCCACCCCTCTGGGCTGCAAGTGGTACAAAAGGACAAACTGTACAGGGACTGCTCTTCTGCCACACGAAGGATGATAAGGAGAGATGTTAGCCAACAATTCAATTAAAAGTCCCCCCCCACCCCCCCGTCTTTAAATTCCATGCAGAACAGCCAGGACCTCACTTTTGAAAGTCTCAGCTGAAAAGCCAGAACAAACAGCAAACCACAGTTTATCTCTCTCTCAAGGATGGAGGGGTTACATCAGGTGAGATGTTGCCTGTTGTTTCAGAGGAGAAAATCTGAAGTGGCTGCAGCTGGGTGCAGGAGTCAGCTGTGGTCAAGGAATAGTTTATGGAGCAAGAGGAAGTTGACTCTCAAACTGCGTTTCTGATCCTTCAGTCAGAGCTTGAATCCATTCTGAATGTGGGGCCAAATGGATAGCAGTCCATGCATGGGTGGTAACCCAGAAGGCACAGGGACCTCCTTTCCTGCCTTGCACGTCTGTGGAGAAGGCTACCACACTCCCTGAGGATGAGGGGGGGAAGGATGCAACACTGCATGACCCAGATGGGATGTGTCTGGGAAGGATGAGACTTCGCCATGATCCTATTGCCCCTGCAACCATCCCACATAATGAGCAGCATCTGGTGCCCAGATTGGGCTGGGCGTATGACTTTCAAAAGGGACTGTTGATGGATACGCTCCCCCGGGAGAAGGGGAGGCATCCTTCCTGTTGGCCTCCAGGGGGCATAATAGCATGGACTATCGAGCGGTACTGGCGACTGCACCAATCAGAAGCCTCTTTGAGATTGGGTGTGATGGCACACTTCAATTAATATAACAGTTGTGATAACTTAATCAGAAGCCCCCCACCTAAGACAAAAGAGGGTTGTGAACCCATCCAGGGAGATTGCAGTGAGTGGCAGGAGGGCTTTTGCTAAAGTGTGTGCATGTGTGTGTGAGAGAGGCAGAGAGAAACAGAGACAATAGACAAGAAACCCAAGCAGTAGCGGATGAACACTGTGACCCTGGAAAAAGCTAGTGAAGGGGGTTTTGGGTCTGTTGGATAAAGAGGCTTGGGACTGTAAGCTAAGAAACTGCTCCTTTTATTCTTGGTTCCCCCTGCATTTGGAAAAGCAGGACTTTTTACATTCTTTATAAATAAACAAAACTGCATCAAAGAAATACCTGACTATCCCCAATTTCTTCTTCCAGTTGGAACATCCTCAGGGGCCCAGACTTTGACGAGCCCCTCAGGTCAAAAAGGGGCAGCAACCTCTTTCCACCACCTTTCGAGGGTGTGTGACTGCACACCCAGCATGGGCAAACGAGCGTGGGATGTTTGTGACGGAGAAGCATCCTTGCTTCTCAAGTAACTGGCTTGTCATGGGCTGGGCTTATTTTTCAGCCTGCTCAAAGGGACCAATGACCATTTCAAGGTATGGCGTCTTGTGATTCACCAGGACTAGAAACATGTGCTAAGCACCATATCTTTCTAATTTGGTGGTGCATGAGGTAAAAGATCTCAAACTCTCATTATTCAGATTATACCCTTGCATATCCCCTGAGTCCTGTGTTTGAATGATAACATCCTGCCTGTATGACCCTGATCTCAGTGTGGCTATACCGATAGGAAGCTTAATTAGGCCCCTTTATCAGAGTATTTAATAAGTTCTTGGTACAGATTTTCAATTTTCAATCATCAACACTACCGTGTCTCTTGGATTCAGCCAGGAAAGGAAGCAACTCAAACGATGTAGGAAGCCCTGGAAATCTCTAAGGCAAGCCAGATCTCATGCAATTTTCAGCCTGTTTTTCACAATGAAGAGGACTGGGGTAGATTTGGATAGAACTTAGGAGAAGCATCCAGACCGTACAGATTTTCTGCTAATAGACCCATTCTATTGCAGTCTCTTGCCGATTTGTAATAAGAGACACTCCCTAAACCCCAGTCTCTGAGCCAGGGTTTCAATGATCAGGTTATTCATGGTCTTAAGGAAAAAATAATATTCCACTGACGTGTTACATTTAGCCCCATGTTTCCTGATATCACATCAGGAGACTGCACCTACAGATTTCTGATGTCAAACTCAGCCGCATATAGATCCCTTCTTCCTCCAGGTGGAATATAGTCTGTTGACACAGTTGGCTTTAATGTTAACCACTTCCTCTCATACAGTCTGGAATACCAACCTTTTGACCTGACAGTTAGGGGACCAGGTCCTGCTCTCATTTGCAGAAATTTCAGTCTCCATGAATGTCAATAAAGCTGTTCTGGATTTACATCAGCCTAACCAAGATCAGACTGTGGCCCTCAGTTTTCCATTCAGCTTCTCCCAGTCTAAAAAATACCCCTGACCTTTTCTGTAGGTTTCCAGGTTCTGCTTAAATCCAGTCTGTATTGTAGGTTAGATGCTCACATGACATTTTGGTCAATATATTGAATTCCCCTGACATGGAATTCTATTTCATTGGAATCCCCTTGAGTGAGACAAGGGACACAGCCTCAGGATAAACCAAGAAAAGGTTAAAATAAAGAGACCCTGTTCCCCCACTGTGGTAACTCCCACACAAAATCAATAGGAAAATGTAAATCGTCAGACTGGATCCAGCCAGTGATCCATCTAACTCGATATCCTGTCTGTGAAAGTGTCCGGTATCAACTGTTCAAGAGGAAGGTGCAAAGAACCCTAAATAAAATGGGCAATTACAGCCCAATGTGCACATTGGGAAAGTTACTGGGATAATGCCATCAGGGTAGTTTAGTTGCCAAGTTTATGTTTGAGAAGATGTAATATTAATAGTAACATTGTTGGCATGATTTTTGTTTAAACATTGTTTTCAATAAAGCAATCTCTTGTTGGAACAGAAAATTTCCTCTGTAACAACTGCAACTCAGACAGCCTGGCCTTGCGCTGGTGCATTGTGCATGGGAAGCGGAAAGCGACTTGCAACTGGCTGAAAATAAAAGTGAAAGCAGAGTTTCTCTTTTCATCAAGCAATTTGGAAATAAAAGCAGAGATAAAATATATGTCTGTGTAAGACAGGAAGAACCCTATTCAGGACCCCGAACACAGCACAAGCGCACAGCAGTCTTGCAGAGAGGTGATAGAATCATAGGGTTAGAAGGGACCGCAGGGGTCATCTAGTCTAACCTACTGCAACTTGCTTCATTGTCCCCATTGCTCCGTGGCAGTGGGTTTGGGCAGTTGGTCCATAGTCTGAAGTCCTCCCCAAACCTTCCTGTGTGCAGGGGGCCTCCAGAGTGCAAATCTGTGGCATGCAGGGTTTGCAAACCCTTTGCTTGGTTGCATTGGCCCCAGGGGAATGATGTGCTGCTGTGTGGGCAGAGGTAGCTCAGTGATGTTCGAGGCTCCGGAGGGGCACGCTGTCAGTTTTCATGATCTATGTGAGCAATAGCAGCACAGGAAAGGAGGTTTTAATACAGGAGGCTAAATTCAGACATGGGTAAGTCTACACCTTCTTTTGCTGCTCTCAGCATGGACGTTAGACTCCCTCTAGTCACTCTCAGACTCACGCCTGCTTACGGACGTGTAGCTTATCCCTTTGCCCTCTGGTTTACCTCTGAATTTGAACCACCACGTGTAAGGAGTCAAACCCAAACCACCTTACCTACCCTTACCTTAGCTTTGTAACCTGGACCTGTCCCTTAAACAAACAATTCTTAACAGGAGACACACCTTGTCTTAGTCTCTTTACCATTAGCTTTGACATGCTTCCCTAGAAGTCAGGAGTTTCTTATTCAGAAAACCACTTGCTGCTATAGGACTATGTCTCCGCTTTTAAGGAGGAGAGAAGTTCATTTAAACCAGCCCCTACTCTCCACTAACCAGAAATGCCCATTCAGGCACATACAAGCTAGCACTGAAATGAATTGTGCTGCAATCCCAAGCTCCTTGTACCAATGGGAACACAAGGTCAATACATTAAGAGTTAAAATCCATCCCACAGCGCACAGCCTGAGTAGCTGGAATCTGGGGGGGACATGAAGGGAGCTGGAGCAGAGAAAGAGGAAGCCTGCTAGCTGAGGTATAGTGCTGAATGCAACCTGGGTGTCCACGTCACCTAAAGGAACAGAGGTCATTTTTTTAACAGGAGCTCAATGTCATTCAATGAAATTCACCCCGCAGGGCAGGACAGGACTTATTGTTAGTCTCCCACACTGTAGAGGGAGTGTAGGCTTCACAGTGCTGCTCACAGAGCATTGGGATTCCCCCACCCTTCATTGCTATCCCATTTATGACTGAGAGGAGCCTCTCTTATCTGGCTATTGAGCTGAGTCCTGTGAGCAAAGGAGGGATTATCTAGCAGCTCATTTCAGCAGACAGTATCACTGCTATCACCAAACGCTTTCCTGCTAGGCTGCTAATTCCCTGCCCGGGGGAGGGATCACACACAGCTAATTAGAAACAGGTACTGTCTGCAGGTAACATTGCCAGACAGAAGCCCATTCGCGTCTGACACAATCTCCACAGTCTGCAGCGTCTCAACAAGCCTCCGAGGGGAAGTGATGCATTTTTCACACCTGTTTCTCCAAATTTAATAATAATAAAATAATTCCATTCAAGCCAAGGAAAGTCAGCATTCCAGTAACATTTTGCTTTTACTGACTGAAATTTCCCGTAAGATGGGCCTCTGGCTATAGAATGGAAAATCTGTCCTCACTCACTTCCCCCTGCAGCACTGGAGCAGACGTATGGAGTCTGCCTGACTTTTTATTCCTGCCAGGGTTTCAGCAGTAGCTCTGAAATGTTGTGTGCTTGCTCATCATGGGTGTCAGGTCAGAGCCATGTTTAAGGAGGCGGAGGGGTTGGCAGCTGCGATCCAGTGGACACTCCTAAATCCCATCTCACTTTGATACACAGCAAACTGGAAGGAGACACTTGTAAAACAGGCCCTAAATAAAAACAAAACAAAAAAAAAGCCAACATGATTTCAATGATAACATCAAAGGAATGTGTGTAAAGGCCATAAATGTCCCCTGCCATCTGGCCAGTCACCAAAGATGAAATCTGAATTGCTTGACTCATCAGAGCATGTGTTTCCCACTAAGCAGCGATTTCCATTTTACTTTAACAATAGGACAATGAGAGGCGGAGCATTCCTGAGTGATTATTGTTGCATGCAGGTGGTGTAATAACAATGGGATGAGGCCAATGGCTGCCTGCAGTCAACTCTCCAAGCAATACAATAGCCACTGTCATGGCAAAGCATGGTGTGTCTTGATGGCATTACGAAATGGAATTGCTATAGAACAGTACTGAGCAATCGCAGACCTGATCATTTATTGAGCATTGAAGATATGCCTGTTACATAACCGAGAGCCAGTGAGAATGCTCCAAGGGCTAGACGCACAAGGGGGACATTTGGTGTTATAATACTTAGATGAGGTGAGGCTGATGACCCTCCCTCCTTTGTATCCAACAGGCCAGTAATTAGGGAACTCCCATACAATGTAAGAGATCCTGGTTCAAATCCCACCCTGTCTGCTGTGGAGCAGGGATTGGAACTTTGGGTCTCCGCCATCCCATTATGGGACTACTCATGTGCTTTAAGTTAGGTCCCTGCTTAAGTAGCTTGCAGAGTCTTAGATACTCCCGTGCATTTCTCATATGAGACAAGGAAATCTGACCAGGTGTAACCAAGAGTAGGAACTGGCCTCGTTATTGATGGCAAGCCTACTCTAATGTATTCTATCCTCTTTGGGGACTTAGGATATTGTATTTCAGATTGATGCTGTAAGACAAGGAAAACATGCTCATTTCAATTACTATTGTTTGATATCAAATGCTTTCCTGTGTAATGAAAGCGGTCCCCAGCTGAAGTTCTGTAAAGGAAGTTTGGGGTACATGTGTGGAACTTAAAATACACAATTTTTGGGCAGGTAGGGGGAGATGATTTTATGTAGACAAAGGTAGAAATAAATTAGCATGACTGATTTCCATTTTGCTACGATCTACTTATTTCACCATTATCCCCTTCTCCACCACAATCTTGTTTATTTGTCTGTTTTTTCTGCTAGTCTAGTTCTGTTGGTAGCTTTTTGGGGCAGGGACTGTTACAGTGCCTAGAATAATGGGGCCATGATCCCTAATTGGGACCCTTCAGTGCTTCTGTAATACAAATAACAAATACAATAGTAGCAATACTTGTAAATTGATATCCGTGAAAGCATTTTGACCTTTCTAGAGACCTCCTGTCTCACCAGGGCCAGGAATAAGTGTAGTTAGAGCAGAAAGTTCTCCACACTATCCCGTTTTATTAACCTTGTTTTGGTAAACCTAAATAAATAAATAAATGCTTTAAAGGAATCACCTTCTCCTGCACAGAGATGTAAAGCAAATTGCCATGTTCATTTGATGAGTGTCTGCTTCTGCAGGGGTGTCGCATTAGTTGACACCCCAACCCAGCCCACAGTCTTGCCTTGCAAGACCCACCATCTGCGAGGCAATGAGGAAAACTCAGTTTCTGTGTTCCCTGAATCCCAGGCTTCCCCCACTCCACCACACAAACAGATCTCAAGCAGCCTAACCTCAAGTTGGAAAGACATAGGTAGGTTACCCTGGCCTGATCTACACCTAAAACTTAGGTCAACATAGCTATGTCATTTTAAGGTTTGAAAAATTCACATCCCTGAGAGATGTAGTTAAGTTGACCTAAGCTCTGGTATAGACACTGATACACTGAAGGAAGAATTCTTTTGTCAACCTAGTTACCACCTCTTGAAGTGGTGGATTACCTACAGCTATGGAAAAATCTCTTTTGCCACTGTAGAAACTGTCTACACTAGGGTGCTACCGTATCTGTGCCTTTGTAGTACCTGTAGTTTAGACATAGCCTCTGTAGTGAAGAGGATTCTGTTCCCTTCTGTAACAAGCTATCTGTGATTTGCTATACACCCATCTCTATTAGCAGGTGTTGATCCTTCTGGGAAAGGTTTAAGTGGGTTCTGCTGGACATAAGGGAGGTGGGAGTGGCTCTTGACAGGGAGAGGATCTTGGATGTGGGCTGAGCAATCCTTCGGGAGGAACCATAAGAGCATATAAGCCAGGGGAAAAGGCTTAAACTGAATGTATTCTATTGTTATTAATCTCTATGTTAATAAAACCAAAACTCAGTAATGAGTGCAGGAGTGAGTATGGACTTTATATAACATGGGAAAGGCACCTGTTTGCACCATGTTTACTCAGTTCTGCACTTCTGTACTGCTCTATTTACCTACCTACCTGCCTTGGGTATTTATACCTGCTCATTACTGTGATGCCTGATGGACTCTAGCCTCAGCCTAGAGTGGACCATACTCTCCTGAGCAAGGAGGAGAGAAGAGATAGGTGAGAGCCGGGGGTCAGGACTTAATACATAGTAATGCAACAGCCTGTAATTGAGTTGATGACTATGTTAGACAGTAGTGACAGATGCCAAACTCCATCCCTCTCTGGTTTAAGATTATTGCTGATATTAAATGTCTAAGAACACAAAGGCAAAGCAAGAACAGAGTTAATCCATTCAAAGGAGTCTGGGATTACAGCTGTCTTTCATGAAATCTGAGTTAGCCACAGAGAATGTCAGTAAATTAAATCTCATCTGCTTTGAGGTTTCCCCTTGTTCCCAGAAGAAGCCAAAGGCAGGATATGAGGAGAGATGTATAGGCTTTTTACCGGAAATGCTGAGAGAAAGGCAAGGAAAAATGCCTCCCCATGCTCCTCTTGTCTGCTTTTATGATGTGACCTCATCACTAACAACCTCATACAGTGATGCAGGCTATAGTACAACACATTGCATAGCAAAGCAGTGAACGAAGAGAAAGCAGACTAGAGATTTTACCATCCCCTCCACTCCCAGCAAATGGGATTAAGACTTCTGGAAATAGTCAGGCTGTAGAAAGGCAGCAGTAAAAGAATCCCCTCCCTCCACCTCCCAGCTTCCATCCTCTCCATAACCTCACTACATAGTCCATAGGCCTCACAGGGGAAAGGGGCAGGGCCAAGAAGAAGGGGGAGGAGCCTGGGAAGAAGCACGCCGCACAATGCATTCTGTCTGCTACGTGGCAGTATACAAATTGAGGACTAATTAATGGCAGCAATAAATATTGCTGAGAACTCTCATGAACCGCATGGGAGCAATCACACAGCACAAGGGATTTTTTTTTGCCAGCCATCAGAAACATGGTTCTACTGACATGGCTGGCAGGAGAGGCAGCTCTGAAAGGAGAGCACAGGAAAAGCGCTTAGTGCTTCTGGCTGGAGATCCACACAGTGGAGCCTGGGTGTCTGGCAGATTCTCCACCATGGCAGCATTTTCTTAGCCCTGCTCATTGTTTCATTAGCCATAAGTAATGCAGCCGGGAGACAAGCAAGTGGAACCATAAAAAATATTAATGCTGAGAGGCCAGTGTTACATGCTGAGGCTCCATTTGTCTCCCAGCACACAGGTTTATATTCCTGAATTTCAGGTCCCTCACCAAACAAGGTCTTTCTTTGAAAACGGAGACTTTTTTCCCAGTTCCACTCTTACTATGACACCAGCACAAGCTGCAATGGCCATGCCGGTAAGCCAGTTCTATTGCCCAACTGGTGTGTATGTTTATAGCTACAGTGTACATTTCACTTCTTGGGTTGATAGCTGGGAGGGACAATTATAATCTAAAATTATCTCTCTCTTCCATCACCCAATAATACTGCCCTTCAATTATGGCCTTTCCTGCCACATATTCAAAAACCCCTTTGCAGAGTTGCTAAAAATCTGCAGCTCAACTGTGATTTATGATCAAAGCATGGCAACAGCCTGGCTTTGAAACACTGCAGCCACGTGGCTGTCATGAACCAGTTAAGGCAGCGAATTGTGTGTCCCAGGAGGATAGCAGTAGAAAACTCTGAACTGGAGAAGGCAAGAGTCTTCCAAAAACTTGAGATCTTCATAACCCTTCCAAACCATTGTCCTTTTCTAGAACTCAGCCCAAACCAACAATTTTGGAATAGCGTAAAATGCTCCATTGACTTTATTTTTTCTTGTTATTTGTTCATTTTCATGAGTGTCTCTGCACTTTCTCCAGTACTCGGATGATGGTCACTGTGAGATAGATAGATAGATAGATAGATAGATAGATAGGAGCGTGATTCTTCTCTCACACCTGGGTAAATCAGGAATAGTTAAGTTCTGGTGTAAATCAGAATGGCTCTATCGACATCAAGGGAGCTACACCAATTTACACCAGCTGAAGATTTAGCCCTATACTCTTCTACTACAAACAGCAGTATTGGCCCCAGTTTTCTGGTTTTACTACTGTAAGCAGTAGAGTTTTGAACTACTACTGCAAACCGTTTTTTGAATGGGAAATATTTATTCTCAGCTTCACATGAGAGCATGTGTCGTTCTGTGCTTTTGTAAATTAGAGGGTTATTTTACAATGTGAGGGTCAAATTATCAGATGGTGCCAATCCCTTCACTTTATTGGAACCATACTACTTTATACCAGCTGAGGATTTGGCTTTAAATTTACATCAGAGATGTCAACAAACTTATGCACCACGTTGGTAAGGCCGTAGCTCCTTACTGCATCACCCACCTGCATCAGTGGCAATGGTTTATTCTAGACCCATGCGCTACCCTTCTTATATTGTGGTGGGAGACCCCAAGTAATATTGCACATCACAATAAGTAGCTGTCTGTGGCAAGTGCCTCAACTGCATTTCCACCTGCTCCTGGTGAAGGGAGCTGACTTTTTTTTTCTTTGTAAATGCTTGCTCTGTGTTTTGCTAATGGGCTTCTCATGTCCTCTGCTAATGAATCCAGGCACGAGATCACAGAACAAAATGGAAACCAAGAGCTTGTTAATTGTTAACAAAGGCACAGGGGGGACAGGTAGTCTGGTATGTGTCTGCTTCCTGCTGGTTAGTAACATTTTACAGTTTCTTTTCCACTAAGGTACATACAGAAGTCTGAGCCCTATAAGATCCAGACAGTGAAATATTCCCATATTCCATAGGTATGAATTTGTGAGACTCAGCAATGGGACATTCTCCCTTACCACCTGAGATTTCTAAGAGACATTGTCCAACCCCTTGAAAACTGTTTGTGACTTGGAGGACAGATCCTCTTGTTGGGGGTGCATAATCGCTCTGTGCCTCGGTTTCCCTGCCTGTAAAATGCAGATAAGATCACTCCCTTTCTTCTACTCTTTGTCTGTCTTGTTTGTTTAGATTGTAAATTCTTTGGAGCAGACTATGGCGTCCTCACACTGCCAAGCACAATAGGAGCTTGATCTCAGTCAGTGCCTCTTGGAACAACTGTAATACATATAATTAATAATCATTTATGACCACTGCATCTGGTCTCATCCATCACAATGGATGCTACAGCTTCAAGATGGTTCAATGCAATGTTTTTAAATGTGACCAAAGAGCTGTTACTATTTATTTAATTTACAGGGGGAGGATCCCCCAAGATTCCCCTATCCCATTTCTCCTGCCCACTCTCCCCTACTTCATTGTTCCCCTTTGGCATTGGTATAGCCAAACTGACCATCCTTCCAGGTTGGATGTGGTTCTCTCTACAGCCAGTCAATGCTGATCCTTACAGCAGCAAAAAGAGTAACATTGTCCTCTCTGCTTCCTGCCACTCTAATCACCCATGTAGCCATAATGCTCCCATACAATTGCTGTTTTGTTGGTTATTCCTATACCTGTAGGGTTGGTGAATGCTCCCCGTTAAACCAAGTGACCTTTCTAACCAAGCCACATGCAGTTTGGAGGTGGGTAGATATAGTTCCCTGGGGTACCAGTCGTCCGACCGAGTTGTAATTTCTGCTCGTTAGCCTGGAATTCCGCACTCCTTGTGTGACACAGAGGCCCATTGGTGGCTCACTCCTCTGTGTCGGTGACTCCTATCAGGCCCAACAAACTCACTACACCTAATACATTGCTGCCATAGTATTCATCTATGAAGAATGTTGTGCAAGGTGTCAAAATGAAAGCTTATATCGTCCTGATCATCATAAGCATTACGAGATGTATGTACAGGCGTCATTCAAGAAATTGTCCGTATGTACTAAAAAGAAGTTTAAACTATGTAACCAGGCAAGGTTGATAAACAAATTTGCCCTAGACAAAGGAGTGTTGAATTACCTGTTTACCTAGATCTTTGATGTAAAGGAAGCGTTCAAAAAGCCAAAACACAATGGGACCTGCATTTGCAAGTAAATCAACAGAAAAAGCTAGGTTGATGGGGGAATGGGCCGGGGGGGGGGGGGGGGGGAAAGGGGAGAGACAAAAAGACATATGGTGATCCATCTTTGAGGGAGCAAAAAGGACAGCGCTTTTTGCACCCATGAAAGCTGGATTCTGGCCCTGGGACCTGGTGTTGTTGAGAGGTTGCTTTAGGTGAGATGCTTACCTTTGACAACGACTAAAATCCACTAAAGTTACGGTTAGTCGCTTACAAGCGTTAATACTTTTGTTTTATTTGTAACCATATCCGTCTTCATTAAACTTGCTTTATATCACTTAAATCTCTGTGTTTGTTAATAAACTTCTCCTTGTTTTATCATAAGTACATCACAGTGCTGTAATATTAAGCAAAGTGTGAATTCTTAATTGAATCAAAAAAGATGGCGTGGGCGCTGTCTCTTTGGAGCTAGCACACTTGGTATTTCTGTGAGTGTCCAGCGACGGGGTGGATACCCCGAGGGAATGCTCTTCCTGGGAGCTTGGGTACTGGGGTGCACCAAGTGTTATCTGCAAGGCAAAGTAAAGGCTGGCAGAGCTTTGGGGGAGATTGTTTGGGTGGATAACTGATTATCAGTGACCTGCACACAGTTTAGTCCCAGGCAGAGGGGTAACAAGATGACTCAGTTCTGGGTGCCTAGAGAAAGTGTTACACCTTCACTTTAAAGTAAGAGCTGTGGCAGAGTCAGGAGTTTCAGTGCAATGAAGCTTAAATTGGGTAGCTGGCAGATGATAAATCCAGCAGGAAGAGAGAAGTAGGTCTAGTCGATAGAACAAAGCATCTGGGAGCCAGGACTGCTGGGTTCAATTACTGGTTCATCGACTGACTGTCTATCTGACTTTGAGCAAGTCACCTCTGTGTGGCTCAGTTTCCCCAGCAAAATGAGGATTATAATACTTGGAGGGATATTTCGTTAATTAACATTTGCAAAGTGATTTGAGAAGGTTGGGTAAAAGGTGCTTCATAAATGCACGATACTATTACAGGGTAGAAAATCAAAGGTTTCCTCTTTGCATTGCTTAACTGGGAAACCAGTTTCTCTGTTGTCCTCCTCTGACCAGAAAATAATGGTCCCAAATAAGAGACATTAGTAGGAATAATAATAATAATGAATTGTAATAGTACCTGTAAGGGGGGTTTCCTGTAGGCTCAAATGCATTCATTTTCCTCTGTCCTGGGAGAGAAGCATGTAGAGGCAAATGAGGTGGTAAATCCATTGGACAACAGGTATTATGCCTTTCCAGACTCATATCCTCAAACTGACACTTCATGGGTGGTCCATTTGTTGTAACCACTTGGCAACTTTCTTTATGAGTGAATGTATTTTCTAGGTGCAGTTTCTATTAGTTCAGCAAGTACCTACTTCAGGCATATTTTAACACACAGCCCTGTGGGGCTGTGGGTTATTCCAGGGTACCGTGAGAAGCTACGCAATGCCCTATGCCATTTTTATTTGAGAAAAAAATGTAGCAGGCTAATCCTGTGCTGAATGACTAGCCCTGAGATTGCCTAATGCAATATCAATAGAAGCACTTCAGACCTGCTTCATCAAACCCGTATCTAGGAGAAGAGGACTTCCTAGGTAGCAACCTGGACTAGACATGTAGAGGACACGTAAGAATAGCACATTTTCACCACTACATGGAGAGTTACCCAGTGATCAGTACAGCATGTAACTCGTCCCTTACCATGTTGAAAGTGTGTCCTTTGCTCAGTGCCATTTTACATCTTCCCCTGTGCTAGGATGGGATGCTCAGGACCAACAGCACCAGCCACGTGTGGCACTTACATCACCTTCCTCTAATGGGTGACATATTGGATTGAAAATATGTCACATTCAGTTACAGAAGGCAACCTGTCTCAAAAGGAAGTGTGTGTGTGTGCATGAGTGTGTGTATACACAAAGAAGTGCTCAGCCTAAGTTATATAAGAGCTAGGTATAGGGTTATATGGATTTTCCCATACATGACCTTTCTTGGTCCTCCGATCTCCATCCAGGCAGATTTTTTAAATACAAACAAATATCCATGACGTTTCCTTGCTCGTCATTTTCCAACAAAAGTTCTGCTAGAACTGCAGTTTCTGGCATCCCCTAATAGCACCCTGTGCGTCTACTGGATTTGCTACTCTTTCTTCTGTGCTGCCGCTGCTGCTGGCAGCGCTGCCTTCAGAGTTGGGTGGTCAGAGAGCCCCGGCTGCTGGCTGGGCGCCCCGCTTTGGAGGCAGCACCACCACCACCAGCAGCACAGAAGCCAGGGTGGCATGTAGAGGGTATTGCCATAGAAACTGTACCTCCCTCCCCCTCCAGCTTCTCCTTTCCTCAGCCATGTCCTCTATTTGGGAATTTGAAATATGGTAACCCTGTGTGACTTAGGGTTTTATACTCCCTCACCTCACCATAGCATCTGAGCGAACCTCTACATAAAATAGGTAGCAACAGTGAAGTCCCTAGCAGATGTGATGATGATGATGTATTTATTATTAATATCCTAATTTTGGAAACAACACATCTTCAGCAAAAACGTAAGCACATGGCTGACATGCATAACTTTCACAGTGAGGTCAATGGGCCTGTCACCAGCTGGCTGGCCCTTTAAGACAGGCCAGGTTCAACCTTGCCTTTGACTGAGCAGCTAGCCACCGGCTGATGGTGATATGGCAACGTAATGATCATTAGTGACCGCAGCTGCAGGGAATTCGGAAGGACTGCACAAATGAATCTGGGCCTTAACCCCCCGGGGAAAAGCTGCAGAGAAGGCTTAGGAAAGAGTTGAGTTCTTGGGAAGAGCTTAGAGCAGGCGGGACCCTCCTGCAGATAGGGGGAACCCCTGGGGATCAGGCTTCTGCGAGTGGGAATGCTGAGATAGGGCTTAAATAGGCAGGAGGACCCACAGTGAGCAGCTTGGCTTCCTGAGGGGGAAGCCCTGATCTAGGTCTGAGGAGGAGCAGGGAGTTCCCTTGGGTCCCTGGGGGAGGGAAAACCTGATAAGACATGCAGCAGCAAAGGAGAGCTCTGCGGGAGGAGGCTTGCTGGGGTGGGCCCTGAAGCTGTGTTTGTAACAGCACTTCAGTGGAGCGGGGAGACGTTAGTTCAGCAGAGAAGGGAGAAGCCTGAGAACCGAAGGGAGGCAGTGTTTACCCAAACTCTAGAGAAGCAGCATAAGAGGGCAGTATGATGGGTGAATATGCCACAATACAGGGACTTCAACCCATAACTGACGTTAAGCACTTCCTGAACGTGGGCCACAGTGAAAGCGAGGTGGTGCGGAGTAGTACACAGACTTCACTGGCGTTCGTTTGAATGCTACGCATGGCTTCACCACCCAAAAGCAACGCAATTATGCTGACAAAAGCTTTATACCACCCCATGTGATTTATTTATACTCGCTCTCACACAGCCGTTTGGCATATGCTCCATCTTCTCTCTAGCTAAGTAAAGACCTAAAACTGTATTTAGTTTCCATCAGCTTCCAGGGAAGCCTGCCACAAATATACGAAATGATAAAAGTGGGTCTGAATATTGCTCTTCATCACACTCTGACAGCATCAGCTGGGACTGAAAGAAGTTCATATGTTTTAATTGTTACCAGGTCTTGATTTCTTCGTGCCTCAGAGCACTGGTTCAAGGTGGTGAACTTAAAGGGTGTTCTATACTCTGTCTTTGTAAATAGCTCTGAGAATAGTAATATCAAGCTCTTATAGCACTTTCTATCAGTTCATCTCAAAATGTTTTGTAAAGGTCATTGTATTTAATCCCTATTTCTCAGATGGGGGGAGGGGGAAGTGAGGCACAAAGAGGGAAAGTGATTTAGCCAAGGCCATCCAGCAGGTCAGTGGCAGAGCCAGGGATAGAATTAATTTATTCTGAGTCCCAGTCCAGTGCTCTAGCCAGTAGGCAACACTGCCTCTCCTGATTTTTCTGATCAAGGGACTCTAAATTACTTTGAAAAAGACGGCACCTTCCTCATTTACCTTCTCCTGCTTTTGGGTTGACGTTTTCCCAGGTGAAGCGGCAGCTGTTCAGACAGACTCAGCTTTCAAAGGAAGAGTTAAAGAAGAGGATCAGGGACCATTGCAACCTGCTTCCTGTGCAGACACATTGCGCAAGCCCAGTGGTTTTACTCTCAAGCAGCTGCATCCCATGTCTCAGGGGATAAACACAACACTTGAGAAACGTCTTGCTCATAGAGAGAGAAATTCTAAACAATGAAGGACTTTCTGTTCTTTTTAGGAAGCACTTACAGAAAAAAATGCTGGTAATTCAAGTATATTTTTTTACTGGAAATACTGGCCCATTATGGTCTAGTTAGAGATGACTAGGGTACAATCCTCCTTTATTTACAGGCATGATCAATTCCATTGACATCCACAGGACTGCTGATATGAGCAGGGCTTGCCGGAGCAGGCCCTGTCCTCCTGGACTGGAAGGCTTGCTGCTGCGGGCTGTGTAGACATGCTGTAAGTGTTGCATTCATAGGACTCGTCCTGAAGTCCTTGCTCAGGTTGGACTCCTATTGAGATTAGGAATGGGCCTTTCAGTTTTCTGGTCTTTAATGGATCATCACAGCCTCTTGGTCCTGCAGTTATTAGGATGGATCCAAGTCTAACAGCAGGAACTTCATCAATAAGATATGAGCCAGAGCACAACCGTAGCCATCCATAAAATTTAAGAAGCCTCTTGAAAAGTTTATCATAAATCCCTATTTGCACTCCATTAACTAAATTAGGTATTGATGCAAGCATTCTTATTGGAAGCATCCATACAGCCATCCTGAAGGCTACTGGTTGGTTTGGGAATAATCAAAGGAGAGAGGGAAAAATAACTTGCTATTCATGTTGCCTGTTTAGCAGTTACAAAAAAAAAAATACTTCAAGCAATAGACCCACAATACTTTATGGGTCACTGGTAAATTGTAAGTGGAACTGTGGGCACATAAACCACTTGCTGAACAATTTCAAATAATGAACAAAGTCATAAAAAATCAAGTCTATTTGTAAATCATTTGCCAACAGGAAAAAAATACTGAACACATTGAACAAATGGCTTCCTGCAAAAAGCGGAACTTGCTTTAGTAAAACTTCAAATGAGAATATTGAAAGAGAGGAGATGATAGCAAGGTTGCAAGAATAACAGTCAGATTTAACATGAACCAACTGCAGGCTAGAGGCATGTAGAAGTCAAGACTGTGATGTTTTAGAAGCCCAAGACTTTCAAAATGTGGACGGGGGAAGGAGACAAAGGGCTAACCGCTAGCCCGATGAAATCTTTTTAGTCTGCTAAACTCTTCTGAGCACTGGTTCAAAGAAGAGAAAATATAACGAAAGGAGATTAAATGGGCTAAGATAACAATTGTCCCTGGGAAATTACTTGTTCTAAAATCATCAATGACAAGAGAAGGTTCTGGCTGAGACCTTCACATCCAGTGTCCATTTAGTCAAGTAGAAAGAACCAACACTATTATATGCTAATCTTTCAATAAATCTTTCAAATAACACATAAAGACTTGTTCCCCTGACTGATCCACCTTTAAAAAGCTTTCTTCCACGAAGGTCCTTTATCCATAATGTATTATTTTTAGCCTTTATTCCTTGTTCTAACCCTTGTGTCCAATGTGAATAGTTCATTTTCCTCTTTACTGTTTCACTCTTGTAAAAATCTCAGTCTTTCATCTGGATTCACATCTGAACATTACAAAGGAGACACATTTCTAATTTCTTTGGCGTCCTAAAAAAATACCATCTGTGCCTTCCATCTGAAAATCTCAAAGCATTATCATCTCTCTTTATGGGTGGGGGAAATGATTTGAAGAAGCAATACAGAAAGGAGGACAGCCAGGATTCCTAATGTCCTGCTATAACCAGTAGAAACATCGTTACAGTTTGTCAAGATGTCCTGCAGTGTTTCAAGGGCATGAATACAAACCTCAAGGTGGACTGTTAAGAAGCAGGGCACAAATGGCAAATTGGCTGATGAAATCTAAGTATAGAACTCACAACCAATTATCAGGTGTGAACTCCTCAAGCACAACAATAGCCTTAATATGGAGTCACAGCCACCTTGGGTACTTTGATCTACCTTGCCATCCAGGTAAGCTTATGTTTGTGATAGATGGTCCTTTACGCCAAAGATCACAGGAATATTCAGGTTACTCCCAGTCTCAAAGGACCAGTCACTTGCACCTTAGGTCTCACACCAGACACAGATTGTAGCCAATCCTATAATAAATCTTTAGTTAATTTACCTAGAAAAAATAAATCAGAGTTATTTACCAGGTTAAAGCAGGTAACATGTATAAACACAAATGAGTTCCAATCTTAAGATAAAGAACAAGAATGGCCATACAGGTCAGACCAGTTGTCCATCTAGCCCAATATCCTGTCTTCCGACTGTGGCCAATGTCAGATGCTTCAGAGAGAATGAGCAGAACAGGGTAACTATCAAGTGGTCCACTCCCAGCTTTTGGCAGTCAGAGGCTAGGAATACCTAGAGCATGGGGTTGCATCCCTGACCATCTTGGCTAATAGCCATTGATGGATCTATCTTCTGTGAACTTAGGTAATTCTTTTTTGAACCCAGTTACAGTTTTGGCCTTCACAACATCCTCTGCCAATGAATTCCACAGATTGACCGTGTGTTGTGTGAAGTGCTGCCTTTTGGTTTTTTTAAACCTGCTGCCTATTAATTCAGTTCTCAGTGCTTCGGGCAAGCATCCAAATCCTATCGTTAGTATTGCCCAGGTCCAGGCTAATTATTCTGGAATAGGATCCTCAAGTTTAAATCAGAAATCCTAACCAACTCTAACTACCTGAGCTCCAGTAATCAACTTATCTGAGCAGTCTTTTCCAGAATCCCCTTCCTTGAATATGAGGAGAAGCTTGAGCTGGCATCTCCTGCTCTTTGTCATTAGAATCCAGTCATTCGTGGGTCCATCTATCCATTATGGCCTTCTCTGTATGTAGTAGCATATTGGGCTGCATTAGTAGGAGCATTGCCAGCAGATTGAGGGAAGTGATTATTCTCCTCTTTTTGGCACTGATGAGGCCTCATTTGGAGTATTGTGTCCAGTTTTGGGCCCCCCGCTACAAAAAGGATGTGGACAAGTTAGAGAGAGTCCAGTGGAGGGCAACAAAAATGATTAGGGGGCTGGAGCACAAGACTTATGAGGAGAGGCTGAGGAAACTAGGCTTATTTAGTCTGCAAAAGAGAAGAATGAGGGGGGATTTGACAGCAGCCTTTAACTACCTGAAAGGGGGTTCCAGGGAGGATGGAGCTAGGCTGTTCTCAATGGTAGTAGATGACAGAACAAGGAGCAATGGTCTCAAGTTGCAGTGGGGGAGGTCTAGGTTGGCTATTAGGAAAACATTTTTCACTAAGAGGGTGGTGAAGCACTGGAATGGGTTACCTAGGAGACGGTGGAATCTCCATCTTTAGATGTTTTTAAGGTGCAGCTTGAAAAAGCCCTGGCTGAGATGATTTAGCTGAGGTTAGTCCTGCTTTGAGCAGGACCTCCTGAGGTCCCTTCCAACTCTAATATCCTATGATTCTATGTTTTGATGACTTACAGCTAAAAATGTTATTTTTCTTTCATGTAGGAGAAAATCTCTCCCTCCTCCCTCTCTCAAAATGTTTTTTGTCATCCAAGTTTATTTCTTAAGAGAAAATACTTCAGTGAGACCTCAGCTCCTGTCCTGTCTGGTAGGGATCAGTGTCTAACGATGTATCTCTGCTATAGGATTCTTTAAAAGAGAATCCCTCCCCCCAGAAAAAAATGATTCAGTTTTTGATTTGTTTCTAATTCAGGGAATCACTTAATGCTGACAGACCAATTAAAATACCAGTATGTGTTTAGGGAGGGGTGAGCCAGATGGGATAAAATGAGAACTGGCCTGAGGTGAGCCAGATAAGAAGAAACCAGAACAGGTCTCAACTTTTACCTGACACCCTTCTGTGGAGCCTTGTCTGAATTTTGCATAGAGTAGTGGGTGGAGGAAACTAAGAGGAAAAGTATGGCTAGCAAGTTGTAACAAGTGAAGGCAAAAGGCTGGTATTAGCAACAGTTACTGAGACAAATGCAGCAAATGACTTTGATCAATCCACCGTCTTTAGCTTTCTATGACAGACTATAGTCTCATGGATTTGCACAGTAAAATAGAATGTTTTCCAAGCATATGCCAAATGAGACTGCAGTTAGGAGTTAGACTGCTGGAGTTAGAGACTGGAAGGCATAACCCTGAACACATTGTAAATATAAGAATCATAGGATTCTCAAGTCCAGGATCATGCTTCCATCAGTAGCCAATACCTGAAATTTACCTGTGGAATGGGAGGTTCTCTGTCCGGAGTTAGACAGGAGATCAGACTAGATTATCCTAATGGTCGCTTCTGGTCTTAAAATTTGACCCCATGAAGCTGTGAATTTCCAGAATTCTCTTAGCCGACTGAGCAATGATTATATAGGAGGAGAACATTTCCTGAGCCCCCATCACACTTAACAGCCAAATGGATCACACTACACCCAGTGTTCAACTTTTGCCCTTCACAAGAGCCAGCAGTAGTGGGAGATCTGTAGTAGAGTAGTTGTGCTCTGATGAAAAGAATTAGACAGCAAAGTAGGAAACATACAGGTGCCCTAAATACCCATCACCACCACTGCTAGCTCTGGTGGAGATGCATAGGTACTAGAGCAACAGTGGAGGATTTCCATAACATTGTCAATACAGTTTGAGTATGCAGATGAGGTGCAACCTGCTCAGAACAATGGGGACATGGTATTTTTAGAAAATAGTGGACCCCTCTTAATGTGTCTCAAACTTCTCCTCTAGGTTCTATTAGTGATCCATTCATAAATGACAAGACAAGTAGGGAGCCCTGTGATAACCTAGTCTGACCTCTTGAATAACACAGGCCCCAGAGCTTCCCCCAAAAACTTTGGAATCATCTAAGCAGATCTTTTAGAAAAGCATCCAATCTAGATTTAAAAATTGTCAGTGATGGAGAGTCCACCATGATGATTCGTAAATTGTTCTGATGGTTAATTACAATGTTAAAAATGTATGCCTTATTTCCAATCTGAATTTGTCTAGCTCCAACTGCCAGCAGGGGGATACCAGTTCTTGGAAACAGAACTGCCTGAAAAAAGATGGAATTTAGGATTTGCCACAAATAGGAATGGGGGGAGAAAGGGGAAATCCTCCTCCTCTTTTACTGAAATTTCAAATGTCAAAATTTCTTGACAAGCTGGACTTGGAAAACAGGACAAACAGTTTTGTCCCGTCCCCTGCCACCCCCAAAAAATTGTGGAAAAATTCATTCTGCTTTTTCACAGAAAATCAAAATCTGGATGCTTCACCAGCTTTATTTAATGCTGCTGGTGGTCCTGCGCTGTCTGGGAATAATGGATGCTTCTGCTAACATAGGATTAATCACGTTTAATTGAAAGCCTGTGCATAAATTATTTCCTGAATTAGAGTATGCAGAGATGCAAACACTAAATCTAGTTAAAAAAAATAAAATTCAAAATTTGAAATTTAGTTGAAAATTTTGAAATGGGGTGGGAGGAGAGGCAGGGGAAATTTTCAACAGTGATTTCTTTCCCCCCTCCCCCCCCTTTTTTTTTTAAATTTTTTTGGACTGATCATGGATGTGGGTGGAATTATCTGAAAATGCTGACATTTCTGTTTATTTTTAAAATGGAAGAAAGCTTCCAATAAAATTTCCTATTTTTCTGACCTGCTCTTGGGTCAACCCCTCCAGTTTTTCCATGAGAGGGTTAAACAATAGAATGAAATATCATTTAAAAAAAAAAGACTGGATAGTCTTCTGACTCACAACACATTTGTATCTAAAGTAATTATTATGACAGTCTCCTGCTTCAAGGTTTAAGATGACTGACTGCCCCAGGTCAGGAATTCTATCCCTCCTCCATACAGCAGTGCACAGCTGACCATATCTATTATGTCAGTCTTAAATATGTAAAGGGGGGCAGGATATTCCCTGTAATGTATTTCCCTGCAGTGTAACTCCCTTAACACAGCAAGGATCATTTGCCATTGGAGGCAGGATACTAGGTTTGATGGACAAATGTTCAGATATTGGTGGTGAATCCTGAATACCTAGGGAAAAACCAGCTGAAAGGAGATGCAGAGAGGTGAAGTGTCTGGCAGGAGACAGTCAATTACTTTTAATTTGAACCAGTAACCAAGTGACACTCTCTCATTGTAGCTCAAAAGGATGCCACTGTTTTTAGGTGCCTGGCAATGGGAGTGTTTGCACTGACTTCAGTGAACTTTGGATCAGGCTAGAGGGAGCACATCAAATGGCAGTGGTTGCTCACTGGAAGAACATCAGAGGTGTGTGGTCCAGACACATAGAATGTAGCTAGGTGAAACCAGAGCTCAAACTCTGAAGGTTTTTTAAAAGGGAAGAAAGTGGAGTGGGTCAGTGAATGGGTCAGTTTATACTGCCAATAGGAAGAATGTCCAGGTTATCCCACCCTCTGACACCGTGACTCCTATAACCCTCAGTCACAAACCTGAGGTCAAGGGAAGATAAAGATAACAAAAAGATGCCCTTGGAATATACTAAAGAGTGTGGTTATATTATTGATAGCTCTGGGGGGTGGGGTGAGGGTGCTTTGTCCCCAACTGAATGAAGCACAAGCGTCACAAAAAGAAACAGATTCTCTCTTCAAACACACACACGCACCACAGACACATAATCCCCTTTTATCAGCTCCGGAGAAGAAAGGTGAGTCTTCTCTTTTCTCTCTGCTTTTCAAGACGTCAGAAGGGAGCTCAGCTCAGATTCTGCTCCACTTCTTCCCCCCCCCCCCCGCTGTTGAGTTTGCAAGGGCTGAGAGACATTGGTTAATGAGACTGCAAGGTTGCAATTACAGGGGCCTTCTGACTGGTGTAAACTAAACTGGCACAAGTCCAGTGACATGTGGCTGATTTACACCATCTGAGGGGCTGCTCTGTGTGAACGGGGCCTTTGGAATGGGAACCCTGCTTGCCACCCTGTGGCTCTTACTTAATTTTCTTTCACAGTATTACTAAGGAGGGATAGGGGGGTTAAAAACTCTAATATACTTCGCTGATGCCGTAAGGAAAATGTTCTCCTCTGAGTCACTTGCGCTGAGCTGGCTTTTTTTTTTTTTTTTTTTAGTGGAGCAGGGGTTTCCTTCTTTAGCCATAAACTGCATGCGAATAGCTTTTTGTATGTGTGTCTTTCACAAGCTAACCCACGCTCCAAAGGGAGGCTGTTCCTTTAATTCATCAACTGGAGGGGCAGGGGGGAGTGGAAAGCTTGCCTTGAGGCATCCCATTACAGTGGAATGAGACAAGGATCAGGACTTCTAGCTCGACTATAAAAACCCAGCAGAAGCTGGCTGCTCTGACCATAGTTTGCTTCACTATCAAACATCTCTCTCACTCACTCACTCACTCACACACACACACACACATAAGACAAGATAACTTTACTCCGTTTTGACAGGACAGCAACAAAGTGAAAAGCTGGTTGCTGACTTTTGCATCCCATTTATTTCATGGAGGCTGCTTATAGTAGGATCTAATTCATATCAAAGCGTGGAAGGTAAGTCTGCTTGAGCACAAATTGCTAAATCTAAAAAAAAAAAAAAAATCTGCCTTTTCTTTTTTTTTTAAAGATAATAATAGAATGTGCCCTAGTGAACTTTACAGTCACGGCTTTTATTCAGTCTGAACTGCCAGAAGATCTCATCTGGGAACGTTTCTTTCACGAAGTGTGCATGTGTTCAGTCTGCTTTTATTTTCTGGTGTCTGAAATAATCAGATGAGTGTCTCAATGGCATTGGCCTGAACAAATGAATGAATCAATGAATGAAGGAGTGCTGGGATTGTTGAGCTCTCGATCTGTGGAAACCCAGACAAAATTTGGAAGACAAGGTGGGTACAAAATGAATGTCCGATTGGAGTGGAATTCTTGAGGTCCACTTGGCTACTCAAGTAGTTAAAGAAGCCCTCTCCCATATCAGATCAAACTTATTTTCAATTCTTAGGCACTTCAAATAACTCCCACCACTAGTCTCTTATATATGAACTGCAAAGAGTTGGAAGGTTTAAATTTTTAACTGGCTACTTACGCTCGCACTTGTGCTAAAGTTTTTTTCTCACCTTTTCCCCTGGGTTCCAATTTCTTCCAGAAGTACAGTGACATCTGACTCTATATTGGAGAACAAAAGACAAAGGCAGACATAGCTGGTATTTTATTACTCGATTTAAAACAGGGGGGAGAGGGATTCCAGGGCAAAGGGTTGAAATTCTGCCATCATGATAGGTAAAAAGAGCCACTTTCTGTATTAACCAGAGTTATTCCCTGTGTATTACAGTTTTTGGCATTACTAGTGATGATCTTGTTAACTTAAATTGGTATGGCTGATAGAGGTTGTAATACTTGGCTTTGTTTAATGGTTTAGTCCTACTTCAGATCTTTCTATAATTACATCATTTTTAAAGTGTTTTTCCCTGTGTGTGCTACAACTTAATAGCTGGCTAGTGGGAAGAACTAGTGGCTACTATTTTAACTTTGACAAAACTTTCATGGCACTGGGTAGGTAAAATGTTATGTTCATGATGTCTAGCATAAATGAAAAAACATGACATGTCTCTAGTGTACAGTACACTAATCCAGAGGCACAAGAAAGGTATTCTTTACCAACTCTTCCTTTATATAGAAGCTGGAACAAAAGCCAGTACACTGTAGTTATTCAATGAATAGGGCAGAAAGTCTGATGTATCTTTTTCTGTTTTCCAGTTCATTTAGCAAATGTCTTCCTTTAGTGGATGTTAATTTTCAAACTTCCCCTGTATATGCCAGAATAAAGTAGCAGAGAGGAAAATTTATAACAATATGCATTAAATTAGTTAGAAAACATGCTCTACCTAACATGTATCGGGGCTCCTGTATGTGCCTTTAATGCTTTAAAACCAGAGCCTGTAAATGATATGTAGTGTTTGATGCCTTACAAGCATAGTAACTCTTTTGTAACAGAGAACTAAAGAGAGACCTAGATATGGAATGCGAGGTTTCTCTTTTGGGTCTTATCATTTCACATTTCTAAGCAATAAATCTTAAAAATCAGATTTTTTGATCAAATCAACATGCTCAATTAAAATAAAACTGAACTAGTCTAACCTCAATGGGTTTTCACTTGCAGTGAATTTTGAACACGTCCGTTATTGAGGAGTTCATAGTGGGTCTCATGCTCCCCCGTTCCATCTCTCCAGTATCAGCTCAGGAAAGCTCTTGCATCTGAAATTAACATGGGGATTAGCAGCTGTAAAAGAGCACAGTAAGAAGGGACTATTCAAAGGACCTTATCCTGCCCAAACCCTCACTGGCCCCATCTCATTCATTGTCTGCAGCAAATTACTATTCATGAAGACAATGATTTTCTCCATTAATTTCATCCTATGCCTCCTTTCATCCTAGAGAAGAGGCTTTTCAAGTTTCTGTATTGATGCTTTCTATGCAGTGAAGAGCTCTATGATCCACAGAAAACCGTGTGTCCTGCAAATTGGAGCAGTGAGTCTTGGCTGACAGCAAAGCTGGTGTCATATAGGAAAAGGTATCAGACAGTACAAATTGCTGAACCAGCCTAAATGAAGGGAGACCTAAAAACCCCTCATTCCTTCCATGGAATTAATGCTGCTGGGTGTCCCACAAAATCTGACTCTGAAGCAGTTTCCAAATTTACTGTAATTTGGGCCAGAGTGTGTAACTTTTTTATAGGGAAATCCTTTTCTTTTGCGAGCCCCACTACTCTCAGGATAGACTGTCTGCTCTTTCTCTCCTCCCCCCCAGTAAAAAATTGCAGTTAAGATTAACTATCACATTACCAGCCTGGAATTTCTAAAGGTGTTTGAAGTTACAGAGTGGTGGCTTATTCTTCCTAAACCTGCCATTTATAAAACCGCTATAATAAACCAAAGGACTCTCTCATATGTGCAGATGTTCTGGATTGCTTTACCAAGACTGTCAAAGCTCTCTTGATTAAAGATATCTTTCACTTGTGGATAAGCAAGACCTGATTAGATTGCAGCAGAGTCTATACTTCTTGGGGTAGGTTTCATCTTCTCTTTCCCTCTCTGCTGTCCCAGAAGGAAGACAAAATACAGAACTGAAAATGGGTTTGAAATACAGCAGTGCTTTTGAGTCTAAAGCTTAGCAGCTTCACAACCTCAAGGGATATCATCATATGAAATAATGGCCACCCACTTGCAGCTGTTTGCTACTCTTCTGGTATTGCACATGGCTCATCTAATGTTTGCTTAGGCGCATATTACTTTGACATGTAAGGAATTTTGGATGAAAAGGCATTTTGTAAATGCTAAGCATTAATAATTTGATATTTTGGATTGCATGAATTAACAGACAGTGGAGAAGATGAATTTATACCAGTTATCTGGTGTCCCTAACATTACATAACCTCCCCTTGCAGATCAGCTAAGTTGACACAGTGGGTTAACTTAAACCTTTTACCACATAAGATCTGGGTTCAGATTTGAACTTGGATAGAAGTGAAAATGATTTGGGTGGTCTCTGCTTGGTTACCAACTAGCCATTTATCCTTACAAACTCAACACATAATTAAACATAGGAGACTCAGGGAGGTTGGAAATTACTCTGGTCTGAAGTCTGGGACTTGAGATATTCAGCCCTGGACACATGCCATAAAGGCAGGGCTAAGTAAAGGGCCAATGACAGTTTTAAGGTCTAATATCTCATAAACTTTCACGGTTACAAATGCATGATTTATACCAGTGGAAAGTTAGGAATTTCATCTTTCCAATGGTGAAAGCATTTGTTTTGAACTCTGGCAGGCTGTAAGATATTAGTCTGTAAAATATCTGATTTACCATCTTTTCTCCCACCTACCTTCACTTAAATTCTGATCTGACTTTTTTTTTTTTTTTTTAAGCAGCACTGTCTCAAGAACTGAGTCTCGCATAGAAAGCAAACCATGTAAACCATGTAAGCCTGGAAATATTGTAAAGCACTAATTTTCCAAATAAAACCTGCACTATGATCACAGAAGGCATGTCACAGCTGAAGTGGGGAAACTCACAAAGATGGGAATCAGAATGATGTGATTTTATGGACCAGTGTCACATAACCTTCCAGGGTTAGAAATATTATGGCAGACAATACAAATCATTTTTGGACCAGCAAGTTTTGGTCCTAGACTGGTGACTGAAAATAAACTTGAGGCCAAGGAATGGAAAAAATGGGGGACATTTGCCTGTCAGTATTGAGCAGTAAGACATTCTCATAGCTCAAGTGCTTTGAGATCGATGGAAGAAAAGGACTTACAAGGGCCTGATCCAAAGCCCATTGAAATCAACTCCCATTGCCTTCAGTAGACTTTGGATCAAGCCTCTTAACTAGCTGTTG
This sequence comes from Emydura macquarii macquarii, assembly GCF_026122565.2. Taxonomy (NCBI): domain Eukaryota; kingdom Metazoa; phylum Chordata; order Testudines; family Chelidae; genus Emydura; species Emydura macquarii. Next base: position 15,834,416 of record NW_027130828.1, read on the forward strand.
TTGTTATGACTACAATAGTTTGGGATCTCATTGTGCTAGGTGCTGTGCATATATTTACAGTCCCTGCCCCAAAAAGCTTACAAATAAATGAGACAAATGTTATTACTGATGGCTTTAAAAGTTCTCTGTGATTAAAAGAAAGGGAAGGACAGTTATCTGAAGCAGAAAAATACCAGAAAGAAGCAAAATGAACAATTCTCAGATAGATCTCTGGGCTGTTTCAGTTTCCACTGAGCTCTGGAGTGATTACAGATACACCAGTCCTGATTCACACAGCACCCTGTCCGCTCAGGTGGTCTCCCACTCCATTCAATCCAAGTTGAAGTTAAATGCCTTCCGCATGTGGGAAAAGTTAAAAACTGGGCATTCTTCCAGCAAATAAAATCCCCCAAAGTGTGATGGAACTAAGCTGTCCAAAATTTTTTGGGTAGGAGTGAGAGGGGATTATTTGGGATAAGGGGTATCTGTCGGTGTAGCAGGATGTGCAGCATAAGGAAGGAATATTATAAAGTCCATAGGGCTGAGCAGAAAAAGCTTTGCCTATGGTCTTTTTCTAACAGTAGTAAGCAGGAGAAAAGCTGTTACAACATAAATGTAATTTGGATTATATATATGTCATCGTACTTCGAAGAGAAAAATATCTTATTAGGATTCTTCTCTGCACACCCCAAATCCCATTGCTAATAAACAAAGCAATATAGCAACATGTCCTCAGCTGCTCTAAATCAATTTATCTCCACTGATTTAAGAAGAACGAGGCTACCTTACAGCAGATGAGGATCTAGTTCACAAACTATCCATAGTAAAACACAAGTAAGATATTGCTCTTTGGCTATGGAGCCCAGGGAAATGATGTCCTTCTATCTACACCCCTCCCCCTCCCATACATATATATAATAGGCTCATTTGTAAGTTGGACTCAAAAGACAAATTCATTCCGAGTTGACTCAGATATTAGAAATATCCTCAAATTCACATCCTGAATGGTGTTGCCATTGTAGTTTCAATTAAACTAATCTTGGCTATTGCCAAGTTTTAAGATTTTCTAACCAGAAAATCCCTGTCCGCAAATAGCCTGTGGCATCTTGTATTCTTCAGAAAATGGAGAGTAACCTTGCCAAGTTTGCATTCAGTCATCCGTCACGTTTTAGCCTACTGGAGAGCCATTCTTCCTCAGCAATAGGGGAGCCCTGGTGCCTACTTATAAAGATTACTCACACAGAAAAAGCTTTCCTTTTAACCAGAACTGCATGAGGAGCAGAAAGGAAGCTTTCTTCAATTCGTATAGCTGATCAGTTTCCAAACCCCTAACAAAAATGATATTGTTTCATGATTAGGAAACATAATTTTTTTAGCAATTGACTAAGAAAAACATGGTGATGGAAAATTCATTTTAATACAGATGTAAACAAAAAATCAAATCTTGGAAATGAAAAGTCTGTTCAGATATCTGTTAAATATCTTCTCCAGCTCCATGCTGAGCTGGAGATCTAACACAAGATTAATTGGGTGTAGATATACACTGAGGTTTTCAGGAGGGTCCATGGAGGGCTGCCGACCTCACTTATTTTCTTTTGAAAATCCCTGGTGTAATGGCCCTGATTCAGTAAGACATGTTATAGTCTATCGTGATTCATCAGAGCAATTGAAGAACAGGATAAAAGTGAAGTGATTAAGATCCTTAGCTGAGAAGTTAAAGATTAACCCTATGGGCCTGATTCTTGTTTACACTTATGCTTTTTTACACAACTCTGTAAATAGTCTGGGTGGGTGTAGTGTGAATTGCTCTGACATTCAGGCCTCTCAATCCTCAGGCCTGTGAGGTTGCGTCCCTTCATCCCACCAATGGAAGTCATTGTGGTTATTGTCATCTCTAAGGTGCTCAACACTGTGTAGTACATAAGCATCACTGCACAAGAGTGCTTTCCTGGAAAGCAATCACATTTCCATTCCCCCATGGGCTCACAATTACAGTGACCCAATGACACATCAATTACTGTACTACCAGGTTTGATATAAAGGGGACAAGATCCAAAGAGTGTGACATGCCAAAATGGATTTCCATCTGCCTGCTCATTCTCAATCTGACTCTGATCTGGGTCACATTTCTGAAGCTATTTTGCTCTTCTACTATTATTGTTTTGCCAGTTATAACATCTTTGATATGTTATCATCAAGGTCATTTTGGGAAAGTCAGTTTATTCATTTGAGTTATTTGTTTTAATGTTTGTTAAGGGCAGATTGTGAATCCTTTACTAACACTGGTGATCCATTACTAACACAAATACCCCCATTAGCACTATTCTGAGTAAGGACTCATCATCATGAGTATGGGGTTTACAATCTGGCTCTACTTTAATAGGGTTGTTTTAAAGGATAGGGCCTGATTCTCACTTGACACCACTTTGAAATTATGAAGGAGCCTTACATTGGGTGTAAATATAACTTGCAATTGGCATAAACTTTAAAGTCCCTGTACACTGCCAGATTGGTGCAAAGGGCTTAGTGTAAATGAAAATCAGGCCTGAATTGTCTAATTTATCTTCAATTGCTTTATTTATGGACAGAGTTTATCCTATTAACCCAGTGAGCTGTTTGCATTTCATTCAGATTTGGGAAGTTGAGTGGGGCCTAATGCGTAATGGACCTTGCATAACACCTAGCTAGTTGTACTCTAAAGAAACTTCAGCTTGCCCAGGATGCAACTACCTTCGTTGATCTGATTCTGATCTGTCTTGTGTCCGTGTAAGTTCAGGTGTAACTCTAATGGAATTACACCAGTGTAAAACCAGGATGAGTGAGAAGGAATCTGGATCTGTTGAATACTTTCATGGGGATAGAACATATCACGTCTGTGCTTCATTAGCGTCGGTGTTTGAAATCCACTTCATTTCTGCATGCAATTCAGGGAGCTGGTTTTTCTTTCTGCAATCTGATGAGCTTGGAGACTGCAGGACAAATTCTCTGCTGATGTAAGTGTGTTGACTTCAGTGGAGATCTGCTAGCATAAAATTGGGCCCTGTCTCCCTCCCCAAGTTCCACAGCTCAAGTTGCAGTTACACATGGCTCTTGAGTGGACAGATCCCAAGTTAGTAGGCTTGAGAGAGAGGGTCCGGAGGTTCTTGGTGGAGGATTCTCAAAACTACTATTTGTGCAGCAGATCCTCAGTTTGCTGACATTCCAAACAATGAGCAAGGTGTGTCTGTTTGACTGTGCTCCTGCAAGAAGTCTGCACATTCATTCAATCCACCACTTGCTCACAGCTGCTTATGCATCTAGATTTTCTGTTCCATTACATCAATGGTTCCCAAGCTGGGGGGCGGGACCCCCGGGGGGAGGGGTACCAAAGATTACAGGGGGTCCATGAGGCTTCAGTAATATTGAAGTCATTTAGCCCCCTGAGCTCCGCGCCGGGCACAGCCCCCCCCAAGCTCCGTGCTGGAGTGGAGCAGCAGCCCCGAACTCTGCTCTGGAGTACCCTAGCCAGGCGCCTGCCCGGGGAGGAGCAGCCCCGCGCTGGTGGGAGCCTGGAGCACCCCTGGCCAACCTGCCAGAGCCTGCCTTCATTACCCTCAGTCCATGAGGGATGGGAAAAGGTGGGACCACATGGGGCATACAGTGGTGGCTGTGCCAGGGTAGGCTTAGCTTCTTACTCAGGTCAGAGCGTTATTTTTATTATCGTTATATGTGTTTGTTTATGGTGGTGTGGGGGGCACATGTTTTACCTAATGTTAACTAGTCGGGCTTTCACTCAAAAAGGTTGGGAACCACTGCATTAGATGATAAAAGCTTATGCTTTACATCAAAGCACCGAGGAGTATCTTGGGCTGATTTAATGAGGAAAGATCTACTTCTCTTTTCATATGCTCTACACCCATTTCTCTCAGTGTGTTAAGGATTTGATCTGTTGGTGGGTGTTTTGCGCTCTCTGGAGTTGACTCCGCATCCATCTCTGTCTCTTGAAAATATGTTTTGTTCATAATATAGAGGGTCTAGGAAGGGATTTATGACTCCACCCTTGGCTTCCAAAGAAGCAAGTTCTTGATGTTATGATATCTGACAGAACTAGGCCAAGCAACTATGTAGCCTGGAGGGAGACAGATTTCTAGGAACTATTTCTGTGGTCTCTTATGTTGGAAAAATGTGCATGTTCCTGCAAATTTAAAATGCTAGTACCAAGGACAGAGGAGTTCTCAGCTGGGATGGAATGCAGGACAAGTAAACCATGAATTCTTTAAAAAGTGAGGAGTTCTATCAAGGGAAGGTTGTCCATTCACTCCCTCAGCATCTAGTAAGAAGAAGCCATAAGCCCCTGGAGTTGGGAGGGAAGCAGTAATATTTCACATAGCTGAGAGCAGTGTATGTTGCTGGTAAATTCTGAGGGAAGCATCATCCCAATATGTAATCTGCAGAGCTGGAATAATTATGTGGTTAAAGCAAAGCAAAATTACAAACTGCAGTTCAAACCACCACAACCAATACTTAAAATAGCCTTCTGCCTCCCAGCCAATTGCCATCTGAGCCATTCATATCTTTTAAACACTTTGTCTTTTTCCAGGCCATTGCACAAGCGTGCTAATTGTGTTCTCTAGTTACAGCTAAGTCATAAAGAAAGAAGACCACTCCATTTGCCTCTGTATACAAAGATCCCTCTACAAAGTTAACTTAAAAGAAGGGACAGTGGAATGTTTGCCTTATGTAATGGGACACTGGATAATCGCATGCTGGCTTTGTGACCTCTGGAAGTCGTTTAAAGATCCTGAGTTAATTTCATTCTCAGGCACAGCATTCACTTCGTTGGAGGTCCTCCACAAATGAATGTGGTCTCCTTGTGTTTATGCATGGCTATTCACCTTTATACTCCAGGGAATACGTATTTAATATGTCATGACTACAGTCTAAATCCTTTCTCTTGGCCACATGGCTCTTTATTTTCATAAGAGCCCACAACCTACCAAATAACAGACAAGATGATGAGACAAATGCTTTGACTGTATAACTCCACGGAGGGATGAAATTGGCATTTTAGATCTGTAGGCTGTGTGAGAGCATAAGTTCACCTTTGTGCAAAATGAGCATATATTTAAATAGGAATAAATGGATATTAGGTGTCGATAACATCCAGTGCTTTACTTCCTCACCGCGAGATTTAGGATAATTACAAAACTATATTTAAAGAGAGCATAACTCTTATGTTTTCACTGTGATAGAAAGCAAAAACAAAAGTGAAGAGATGCTATTAGTCAAATTATGCTCTCCTTTCTACCATTGTAATACTAGAGTATCGCATTTGGCTACAGCAGAGTCACTCTGGATTTAAACCAGTGTGTCTGTGGGAAAAAGGTGCCCTGAAAATCTTAGAATACAGATAAAGGCAATCCGACTGCCAAAGTATGTGTAAGGGGCACAGCGTGGGAGAATTGTGTTCATTATTAGTGGTTAGCTCCTGAAAGCTCCATTTTGTTTTTACACACCCACACCAGTAATGTTGACCCCAAGCATTAAAAGATCATGAACCTGGTGTGAAAATTACGACATAGCAGGGTGGGGAAGGGAGGGCGGGGTCTTTTTTTTTTTTCCCCCTCTTCCAGTTTCTGAGCATTTAGGGCACACTGTACTCCTGCTTTCAAGCTTTTTTCCTGTAACCAGAAGGATAGAAACTTACTTCACACAAACAAAAACCTGAAGGTTTTTTTTTTTTTTTTGGATAACATGATTTGAGGAGCTGATTTTAAGAGAAATACCAAATATCAGAAGATTGGTAATAAAATCATGAGAAGCTGGCAATAGTACCCCTCCTAGTTGCCCTCTACCTCATTGCTATTACCTGGCAAATTGATTTTAGGTGTCTCATAGGCAGGTTTGAGGAGAGATTTGAATGCAGTAAGGGTGGTGGTCTTGTAGACATCTCAGAAAGGACTTGTCATGCATGAAGGGTAGAGTGGAAGAAACTACAAAGATTGTTTTGAAAGAAGCAGCCAAAGTGACCATCTAGGGAAGCATAATCTTCAGAGAGATGGTGATGGGAAGAGAGGCAAAGCACTAAGTCTAAAGACCTTTCACTGCTGCTCTGAGTTTCTAGATACAGTGGTTTCACAGCCTAAGCATATGTGCAGAGGTTTGGTTATGGTGCATCTTGCTCCCATGCGTGGGATAAATTAATCATCAAAATTGGGTTGGGAAGAAATCCACCCCCATAGCCCACTGGTAGGGTGACTTTTTATTGCTTTCCTCTGGAGCAGTGAAACTCAGTTTGTTCTTTATTGTGGACCACTTATAACCAATCAAGGAGATTCCCCTCTCCATCACACATTCTCTGTGGCAGCTATAGTGCAAGGGAACATGAAAAAGTAGTATTAGGGCAGACCTGGGGACACATGAGGAAAATCAGACCACTTGAATACAATGAGTCTGGCTGTTTGATTATGTCTCTTATTCTATAGCTGTGCTGCTTTTCTTCTCTCTGTGTTACCCCACATCTCTGATCTTCAGCCCCCACTGTGGTCCTCTGCCAGCTAGTTCCATTGGCTAACTCTCTCAAATTGTGTTTTTTCATTTGCAAACTTGACCATGATTGAATTTACATCAAAGAAACACTCACAAAGGAGATTTAATTGCAGTCTTTGATGCCTGCCCAGCAACCCAAACAAGTATTTAAGTGGCCACTGCTTCAGAACTGATGAAAGATGGCGGGCAGGACCATTGCATTCCAACTGCATTTTGTGACCAGTGCATTTCTATGGGCTATATGGAAGTAAGCTACTGGGGTTCCATGGACCCGTTGAACAATGTCCAGTCCGGATCACAGAGGGGAGAGCCTTTGTTAGGGTTGATGGACACCATACCTGTGATTAGAGGAATGTGGGCACTGATGTACTTTGACCCTTCTTGACTTCTTCTATGTGCGTTTTTGTTTTTGACTTTAGTAATAATGTTCTGTTTAGCACCTTCAGCCAGTGACCTAAAAGCGTGGCAGAAATGTGAATAAGCTGAGTCTTGAGACACCTCTCTGAGGCATTACGTGCATTTTACAGACAGCACAACTGAGGCAGAAACCAAAGGCTAACCTGAGAGAAGGTCAGCAAGGTGGTGTATGTTACACTCCGAGACTTCGCAGTCAGAAGAAGACGACTGTCTCAGAAATACTTTGTCCATTTACCAATGTGTAAATCTGAATGAAACAAAGTCTAAATTTATGTAACTAAGGGCTTGTTTACAGTTACCTCTGAGATTCGGCGGCAATCGACCGGAGTTATGCAAGCTATGCAAAAAACTTGCGTAACTCCCGTCGAATTCTGTGGTTCTGTTTTGCACGCCATCTTCAATGCACTGCACCAATGGGAACCGCGTTCCCGTCAACACAGCCTTATGCCACTTGAGAAGGTGGTCTTAATATGTCAATTTCTGGATCAACTGAGCGTGTCTTCACTGACCGCTCAGTCAATTCAGAGAAATCGATCTGACAGTGGCGAATTTGCCACCGTCAGTGAAGTCATAGCCTTAAACACCAAAGGTTTGGGAAAAACTGTAAGAAGCTGTAAATTAGAGTTAAACCGAGGGTATTTTAACTTAAGATTCCTGTTAGTTGCATTTCTTATCACACTTCCATATTCTGGCCCATCACCATGTGTTACATCCATTTAGAGGAGTGCTGACATTTAGGAACATGTAAGTTGGGGTTAATAGAAGAGAGCCTCATTCAATTCTAAGAGTAAGTCAGTCACAGTAAGCTGGTGTAAATCACATGCTGAAGGGTGAAGGGTCAGAAGAACAGAAATTTACACTCCTATTTGGAATTGGTGGGCCAAATACTGCTCTCATTTACCCCAGTATAAATCCAAAGTAACCACTGAAGCGTAAATGAGAACCAAATTGTGCAATTAGCCTTAATGTCTCTGCGCCCAATTCAGAAATGGTGCTAAGTGACTTGCCCAGCATCACACCGCAAGTCAGCAAAAGAACCAGGAACAAAATCCAGAAATTCTGGTTCCCAGCTCCGGATCATTGTTTCCATCAGATCACAAACCCTTCTAGAATTTGCAAAATGGACTGTTGAAAGTTTATGGATAGTTGTGGAAGAAACATTTGAGGTTCTGAAAATGAAACAGAGCTTTTGTGTTTGAAACTTACATAAATTGCAGTGATTAATACGGAAAAGAATACAAACTTCATAGTTTGAAACTGTATCTGTGAAGCACTCGGAATAATTCAAAGTGAAGTCGCTTATGTCTACCCAGAAAATAATGAGCTCCTGACAAAGTGTAACTTGGCAAAGAAACTTTCCGAAGACAAGTTTAGAAATCTGTAGATCTATTCCAGTTGTGCATTCATCTTTGCTAAAGGAAGGAAGGGTGAGAGTAAGCAAATACTTTTACCATTAGGAAAGGTTTTATTAAAGGGCACAAAGCGTAGGACTAATTTTTGCTGTGTGATTAAGCACAAACTTTGCTTTTTTATTGGAAAAGGTACCAATCTGGCTTTTAGCTTCCTTGAGTGCTGCTTCTGAGCCTGATTCCATATTTAAGCGTCCGGCAGCTCCATATGGGTCTGCAGAGACTGAGTAAGACTCAGATTTCTGTGCTGCACATGCAAAGGGGGGTGGGGGTGGGGGGGTGTTAAAACAAAAGACAAAACAAAAGTGCAAACCCAGACCTTCTGCTTCCATGGAGTCATTTTGAGGAGCCATATTTCTAGAGTTCTGCTTCCGTTTTTAGAACAGAGCCCTTTTTCCCCTGATATCATCCCCTTTGTTGCTGTTCACATTGCTGATGTGTACTGATGTTTCTAATCTATATTCTTTGTCTAAGCTGTATCTGCCAGAGGCGTTTTTGTTCCAGCTCTGGAAATTACAGTAAGAAAGGAGATTGCTTTGCACTTTCAGGGTGGGGGGGATAGTATTTAGCAGATGTGCAGTCCCCCTTTTTATTTTATTTTATTTCTCTCACATTTGAAGCAAATTGCTCTACTTGGCTGAGTGCTTTACACCCTGCCAGGATTCTGAATGTAGCTCAAAAGACCCCCCACAAACCACTTGTTTTGTTTCTCTTCTACGAGTTCCTGTTTCCAGAAAATGATGCCCAAATAGCCAAGCTCTGTGCAAAAGCTAAGTTCATGCATGGACTGGATATCCTGCTAACCTGTGTCTCTTTGGAGGCAGTGGGACAGTTCCCATGGTTGAAAGAGAAGGACGGGGTTAGCTCTCTGATTGCTGCCTCTCATCATTCCAACTTTCCATCTATCAGTAATATTACTCACTCTGATCATATTCTGTCCCCTAAAACATCCACCTTCTCTGTCATGGCTTGAATGAAAATCCTTCCGCAGTTTCAACTGCCTGTTGTTCTTCTTCACTTCTGTCCTAAAGCATGAAACGTGTCAGCTGTTTAACGGTGCACCACATCACTACACAACAGTGATGCTGTTCAACAGCTGACTTAGTTCACCATAGAGCGAGGGTGCATTTTGTGTGTACGTGTTCACATGCATGTGAAATTATTCTTATGTTCAGTTTGTCAAGACCTTGGGGATCCTCTGACATGAAAGGCATTGTGTACATGTAAAATATCAGCTCAAAATGCAAAGTCTGAATTTTGTTCCAGCTACAAATTGTCGCCAAATGCTGTAGGGCTTTGTTATCATTATTGTTTATTTCCATACGTTCATCTTGTTTTGGTGGTCTGCTGAACACATGTTGGCTCCAAACGAACTCTTCGACCTAAAGTTGTTCCACCAGAAATTCTAAATCTAAGCAGCTTCACGATGTTCTGCTTGTTCATTTTCTCATCAGGACTTTGTCCCTGATGCAAAAGATACTTCCCTGTCTATAGGCTGGGTTTTCTTTTTCCCCCCACATGCTATCAGAGGACTCAGATGCCGACAATTCCATTGTGTATAATTATTAGTATTGCTGGGGTGCTCCTGAATATTGTAATTAGCTGTGAACTAAGGGATTCTATAGTGCTTTTCATCTGAGGCTGTCACTGCACTTTACAAATATTCATTCATTAATCCACATGTTTCCCTTTTGAGAATTTGTAAATGGGCAAACTGAGGCACACTGGTTAAGTTACAAAGTGCTATGGATGCCTATGTATAAAAGCCAGGAATCCTGAATCCCAGTCCTCTGTTCTAACCACTAGACATCACTGCTACTAACCCAGGGTTTATGCATATTTCCTGCAGACATTGCTGGCACCACATGATTGTCTGGGGACTCCAGCCATCCAACATATTGAGCCAGCTTTGTTTAGCTTTGTTTCTCTGGTTATGATTGAACAGTGTCCCGGGTGCAGACCTCTAGTTGGGAAGCTCTCGTCTAGACTGTTGGCCAATTGTAGCTTGTCTGAAACTGGAGAACTTAATCTACCTGTGAGTTCAGCTCATGTTTTAGCTTTCCAATGACATAAGGGGTCTCTGCATCACCCTGCCATCTAACTTTAACTTTAATCTTAACGTTTTCCTTCAGCGGCACTACGTGTCAGTTCACCTCCAATTTCCCTTGCATTTTAATTTTCAAAGCAGTTGGCAACAAACTGCCTAGCATTATGAGTTGAAGCTTTTCATCCCTTGACCTTGGAAGAGGAGCTGAGAGAATGTCTTTGGTACATTGCAAAACCAAAAATACACTGTACAGCAGAAAGGAGATGAGTGCCTCCCCCTGCCCTGCACTGTATTTCATGTGTCACTGCAGATATATGGACACCATATGGACAACTCTGGAGGATGTTTTCTCTCCTGCACATGTAGCCTGTTTAATAGAACACAAACAACTCTGGAATATAGGCTGATGATGTAAATGTCATTTAAGATATGAGGGGGGAAAAAACCACTCCAAAGAGAACATTCATTCTTAATGCTCGGCTCAGAGTTCAAACAAAGATCCACGTCTCTATGTTGTCCTTTTGGAAGTGATCCCTGATTTTCAAAATTTGTATTTTTTTTTTTTTTTATGGCAGCTGCATTTTAATTTTCTGATGTACAGAACTGAAGCCAGCGAAGAGCAGCACGCAGTTTAAACAATCGGGGCCGTCTCTTCACTGGGACTTCAGTGGAGCTATGCCCATTCACATCAGCTGAGGAGCTGCTCCACATTTTGCCTCAGATAGAAATTGGGGAGGAGGGATTGTCTGTTTTTTGTTTTTTAAAAAGGACGCATTTGCAGCGGAGAATAAGTCGCTGGCGCTCTGCTGAAGTTAATGGTCCTATGCTGATATTCACCAGCTGCACCAAAGTACTTTGGTAAGAAAAGAGAGCAACATTTTTTAACACTCCAAAACCATGCAATGAAATTAGACTCTAGAAAACTTAGTACATAGGAGCCCCTCCTCTTCCAGCCTTTCAAACTGCTTGCTTCATATCGCCTTGGAACCATAGGAACTGGTGCTCCAAAGGGTGAGGAGAAACAGAGTGGGGACTGGACAATGAGCCAACTCAGAGAGAGCTCTTGAGATCGAGGGCCAGATTCCTAAAGGTGTTAGGCACCTCAAGATGCAGATAGTTGCCTAGTGGAATTTTCAAAAGCATCTAGATGTAGGAGTTAGGAGCCTCACACGCTCACAAATCCTACTAAGCACCTGTCTTACATCTCCTGGTGCCTAAATACTTTTGAGAACCTGGCTGTAGGTTGCTTTTGAAAATGGCTGTTGGCTCTTAAATCAATGAAGCGCTTTAATATTATCCTGCACTCCTCCTCGAAGTGCATTAAACAGCATGACTAATGTGTCACGTGTGGGTAATCTCTCTCTCCTCCTTTTCCGCCAAGGGAGCAGTGTGTGTGTGTGAAATGTCTATACTGCTCTTTTGTTATCAAAGAATGCAGGTTGAAGAAGTGTCCCTTGCACTTGGAGAGGAAGGTGGTGAAGTTTGTGATGGCACTTGCTGCCTGGGCGAGTTCATTCCATAGTCTCAAACCAGCCACCAAGAAAGCTCAGTCTCCTGCACAGGTGAACAAAAGAATGGCCATACTGGGTCAAACCAATGGTCTGTCTAACCCAGTATCCTGCCTTTTGACAGTGCTGGTGTCAGAGGCTTCAGAAGGAATGAACAGAACGGGGCAATTTTGAATGTTGTCTAGTCCCAGCTTCTGGCAGTTGGAGGCTTAGGGACACCCAGAATATGGGGCTGCATTCCTAACCACCTTGGCTAATAGGCATTGACTGACCTATCCTCCATGTACAGTATTTACCTAATTCTTTTTTAACCCATTTATAATTTTGGCCTTCACAACATCCCCTGGCAATGAGTTCCACAGGTTGACTGTGTCGTGTGAAGAAGTACTTCCTAATGTTTATTTTAAACCTATTGCCTATTAATTTTGTGGGGTGATCCCTGGTTCTTGTGTTATGTGAAAGGGTAAATAATGGTTCCCTTTTCACTTTCACCATACTATGAGCTTTACCCATATAGCAGAGAGCTCCATTGTGCCAGAGGAGCAGATCTGTCAATCATTGTCTTCATCCTGGAGCTTCAGATATTCTGGATGCTGGCTACTGAGCATCTTGAAGATAAGGACCAAGACTATGAACTTGACTCTATGGTGGATGTGTCATCTCCTGCCTAGGAATTCTTGGTGATCTCCTTATCCTCTCCCCTTGCTGGAGTTTGATTATATCTTCCGAACTCAGTTCAGTACTGTCAACCCCCTAACATTCAACAATCACAAGACATTCCTCCACCCAGGCCCCTCAGACTCCCAATGATGAAGTTGGCTTAAAAATCAGGACAACTTAAAAAAAAAAAAAAGTGGAGTTCTTTTTTATTTGCCTTCTGGTTTTTGAGCTTTTCCTCTACAGGCATGAGGGTTGGAAATTTCCTTTTTTGTTTAAATGAAAGCTGAGCTGTCCATGTTACCGCCCGGCTCCAGAAACTGGAGCTCTGAGAGAACACCAGCTGTCACGAGACGCCCAGTACAATTGTGGGATTGGCAACGCTGTTTTGTATCTGTCAGTGCTCCATCATGATTGAGCTGGGCCTGTGCCACCTTTCCCTCAAATAAGACAAGGGGTAACGGCAACTACAGTAGCACACTACGGTAACAGCAAAGTGGCACCGTGAGAGCGTATGGGGCCTATGACTCAGTAGTAGCTCGATCACCGCCACACACTATTTTGACATGGAGCTCCTAATAAGCCACTCACTTCCTAATTAGGTGCTCTCATACCACAGTGAGGAGGACAGGGGGAAAAAACATAAATTAATACAGCAGCTAGGCAAGTGAACTCTGTTTTTCCAATAAAGACGAAGGATAACAGCAAATTGCTGATGTGAAATAGTATGATTCTATTAGGTGCAGATGTTTTACAGCAGGTGTTTTATAACCTCCCTGCGTCTATATCCTGAATCCTTTTAGGTAAGATACAGTAAAACGGCTACTTTCTGCACTGCTTAGGACTCTGATCCTCTTAGACCTCATCAGCTAAGCACAACTGGACCTGATTAAAGACTTACACACGAGTCCTTGAAGGAAAACGTAGATGTCAACAATTCAGTATGGTTCCCTCTTCCCTCTTAATAATGAGCCCAGTCCCCAGCATGGTGCTAAAGGGCACTATACTGCTGGAAAAGTCATCTGAGATGTAGGGTTTCAATTACAGCTGGGGGAAGTTTTTCATGTGAAGCTTTTTTTTTTTTTTTTTTTTTTTTTTTGTGAAAAATGCAGATGTGGCAACACCAAAATGTTTTGCAAATTTGTGCTGTTTTTGCCAAATTGTTTGTTTAGGGAAAACCAAACAAACAATTCTAAAAATTTTAAACCACTGGTTTAGGGGGGAGGGGTTAAATTACTTTTTATTTAAAATTTTCTCTTGATTGTTTTATTTTAAAAATTCTAAAAGTGTTTTTAAATTATTGAAACTGAATTTTCATTTAATCAAAACTTTTTTTTTTTTTTTTCTATTTGCTGAAATGTTTGGAAATTTTTGCTTTGAGTTTGACATGAAGCAATATTTTTTGACTTCAGAACTGGAAAAATCCTTTATCCACCCAGCTCTCATTCCAACCCAAGAGGAGACGTGCTAACCTTAGTGTTCAGGGCAAAGTACAAGTTGTGTAAATTGCAATTTACCTATCTCAAAACCCACGCGAACCCTTAGTTTGAATTATGATTCCATGAGTGCAGAAGGAAGGCTGTGTTCCAGCCCAGAGGTGACCTCATTTCAATGGTGGTGTGGAATGACCTCTATAAGGTATGTACAAATGGAAAGCACATGGGGATCCTTCAGGTAGGAAATGTGCTATATAAATGTATATCATTATGATATGCTACAGTGATGGGTGCTAAGAAAACCCTAAAATAGATTAGAATTTGTAAGCTTTGCTGATCTTCTGTGAACATTGCAACTCTTTTTTGTGTCCCCTTCCCATCTGATTGCCCTTTGCCTATGTTGAATAAAACACAGTAAGGAAAAGAAAAGCAATTTATTTATTCGCTGCTCGATTCTTCCTGAGACTTTTTTTTTTTTTTAACGACCCTGCTTTTGTGAGTTGAATCAGATGCTTGATAACAAAGAGCTGCTAACTAGCGCAGAGACACAAAGAGCCCCTTCAGAGGAACCCATGATCTCATCGCCAGGATTCCTCTATCGCATGAATTCAGACTTGGTTGTGTACCTAAAATAAATGGTGGGCTTACTTTGCAGGGAAGGTCATTTATTCCCACCATCCTCCCCAGCCAGGGAAAAGGCTTTGCCAATGTCCTCCCTGGTTACTGAGATTAAACATGTATGGCAACGCAAAACAGGAGGCAGATCTCCCGGTTGGATTCCCTGTCATGCATTCACTGGCTTCTCGCTGGACCGTCGCTCACAGCCGCTGCCTGGTTGGAGGGGCTGAGTACTAGTGGCACAACAGGCCCTGTTGACTTTGTTGGTTGTCTTGGGTGCTTGGAATATCAAAACATGAGGCTCAGTGCCTCAGGGCATGCTGAGGGAGTGCTCACCCCAGCAGCAGCAGTTACCCTTTTACCAGGGTGCAGCATGTGCTACTCCGACACACGGGGAAAGGGAACGAAGAGAAGCCAGTGTCCTGCCTTACGGCCTATGTGGGCCGCTGTCAGCGCTAGTGTCCCCCGGCTCTTGTACAATGTGGCTGAGATTTTCCGAGCAACCTGAGGGATGTGGCTACCAAGAGGGGCTCCAAATTCCCCAGGGGCTTTGAAATTCCCAGCCTTTGTGTATAAGGACCCGGATTTTGCTTGGCACTTGGCCATGAGTGAGAGAGCTATGGAGTACCAAGCATCCATGCTGGTCTAGGTGCCACAGAGCCTTGACAGGACATGTGTCATTAAGAATAGGGACAAAGGGCTTTTATAGGAATTGAACCTACCTCAGTGCTTGGCTCGATACAGCATAATGAAGTGGCATGGCAATGTCCCACTCAGTTGCAAGCTGGAGGCGTATTTGATATGAGCCAGTCTCTGCATAGCCAGTAGCCCAGGAAAACATTGGAAAGCAATGCATCTGCCATCTCCTGTTAATGAAGTAACACAGACTGAGACATCTCATTTATTTAGCTCTAATTATACACGATTGGCAATGTGTTACACCAGAGATCAAACATTAAGGCATGAGTGCAGAGTGACTAATTCTGAATTATGGGTCCAAGTCGGCTGGGGATTATCTCTATTTATCCAAAGCTCAATTAATTGTCTTTAATTCCAGTGGCATCAGAGAAGAGCTATTAGAAGATTGTTGATTCCTGCGTTTAGAAATGAGGCCCAATGTGGATGGCTAAATATAACTATGACATAATGCCATGTTGGATGCTTCTTAACATAAACATTTGATGCAAAACAACTGTTTAAATAACCTTATGGGTCTGAACCAAGCCAAGAGCAGGCTGGAGATGCAAGGATCCAGCGAATGCTGTTCTCCTGGACCTGATCAACTCAATGCATGAATGGTGCATTGGGCCCCTACTGCATGTTGTTGCGATAAAGGGCTCCGCAGGTCCCTGCTCTGTCAGTTTTCCTGGTGATTTCAGTGGTGGTGTTCCCTGAGTGAAAGGCCACAGAATCAGCCCTAAGCGTGTGAGCTGATGATGATTTGCTGTAACTGAAGTCCTGCCTGTGAATTTCTTTTAGGGGGACGGGGAGTTCCAAAAACCTTAGGGCTACAGTGTAGTTTTAAACTACAGTCCCCAGTAGGGGGCACTGCAGAGTCACGCTACCCAGCCGCCTCACCAGGAGGATTTGTGCCTGATACTCTCCTTTTCCATGCTGGAGTCAGCAATTGCTGCTACATCTTTGGAAGGGTGCAGCATCTATTCCATTGTATCTGCCAGCTGGTGCAGAGAGAGCCTGGGGGGCCAGAGTCTCCACCCTCACTCTCTTCGCCCCTGCTTCGAGGTAGCTAGGGCTGCCATAGGCACTAGACACAATGTTCCTTGTGCTCCCTGCTCGAAAGGATTAGGTCTGTGCCCAGCAACTGTCTCCTTGCACATGCCCTCCCCACTGCATGCTCTCCTGAGCAAGAGTGGACAAGAAAGACCTGATATTTAAGTAGGAAACTTATCTCCCCAAACTCAATCCTTGGAGGATCAGACAAAATTCCTGCTGGCTGAATCCAGATAGGCGGATGTCAAATGCAGTCCATGTCAAAGAGCAAAAGCCATAGTTCAGGTGGTTTGAGTTTTGACATGGGAACAATGCTGCTGCTCTTGGAGTTTTCATGTACAGGCGCATGTGCACATACAATGGGTTATCCACATCCAGTCTGGATTCTCTTGTGCTGTGGATGCCACATCACAGCTGCTGTCCTTAAGGCTTCAAAGGACAGGCTCTCCTGAAGGCTCTTGAGTCTGTATGGGCTCGTTTTGGTGCTAATGCTGGCAGAATGCTACTCCTCCGTCAGCTAGAGATGTTGGAAAGGGGAAGGAAACCCCGCACAGTCCCTCTCTCCCTTTGGGGAGTTGGCTGTGGTCCTCCCAACACTCTGGCCCTAGGCGTGTTTTGCTGGATGCAGAACAGTATTCAAACAGAGATCTCCCATGTGGCCGCATGCAGCCCCTCCACTAGGCTAATTTCAATTGAATAATAACAGACTTGTTTAATTTCCTCCACCAGTGTCTGACTTCTGGAATGGCTCCAAAGGAAGCATTTCAGCCTATTCTATAAATAATTATGTAGACGAGGCTTTAACAAGAGTATCCTATAGCCAGCAGCCCTAAGCACCATCGTAGTGAATTTCAATCTGAAACCAGTATCAGAGGATATATTTTCCAAAGACATCTCATTTACCCTCTGCACCACCGTGCTTGTCTCCTGCCTTAGCTACATATTTAGAGGGTGTACCCTGAATATTATTAACGCTTTTTTCACTACCTGTAGTCACTCCAAGGTACAGTGTTGTTTCATAGCATCTAGAGGCCTCTCTGCTGAGATAAAGGTCCTATTGTGCTAGGCGCTGTAATACATGTAGTAAGACACAGTCCTTGACACAAATAGCTTAATTTGTATTGCACAGATAGGGAACTGAGCCATGGAGATATCAAAGTTTAGACATTTCAAAGGATGCTAGTGAGTTTGGCAACTGATTCACATTCATTTCAATGAGATTTGGGTGCCTAACTCCTTTAGGCTTCTTTGGCAATCCCAGACTAACTGACTTGCCTAATGTTATGTCAGAAATCAGGAAGTAAGCCAAATCTCCTGAGTCCCAGTGTAGTGCTTTATCCCCAAAACCAACCTTCCTCTGAATTCATTGAAATTGATGGAATGCTAAGATGTCAGACTGAATTTATCTGGGATGTTCATCAGTAGCCATGGAGCCCCAAAGAAGCATGCACTAAAAGTCTTTATGAAATCTATTTATTGCACATTTTCTACCATCATTTTTTACCCATGTATCTTGGCCACTTGGCTTTATTTTCTGTTTAAGTCCCCTGATAACTGCTCATCAAATCTAATATTTTATTGATTTGAAGATGATTTCTGTGCTGTTGATGTTGGATAGAAACCATCTCTGATTCACAAACTGCCTCTGCACTCGTTTATTGAAAAAAGGCCAAACCGACTGTTTAATTTGGAAATATATGTTCTCTGTCTGGGATCTTGAATGACAAGGGTAAGCCTAGGATGAGTTTCTATAATTGAGACTACAAACCTCCTGAAAATAGTGCTTTAGAATACAATAATAGATTCTGCTTTATTGGAAATGTATGTATTAGAATTTACTACGGTTCCTTTCTCATTGGTTATGAACACTGGCTTTAGTTTTTTCATTCCCTTTGTGGTAATGTCATGCTGATGCCTTCTTAAGGCCAGCCTCTTCTATGTTCAAAATCATACACCAAGCAATTAATTTAAACACTTTCCAAGACACGCTTGGCAAAGTCTTCTCCACATGCTGCTTTTCATCCAACATGGGCGGGAGAGAGGCTAATATTAATCTAAATGGTTCAATTTAAGGATGATATACAGTAGGAGCTGCTAACCAGAAACTGTACAGCTATCCCCTGGTGGAAATCACAAGAAATGACTCCAGGGGGGGAAAAAGGCCCAAGAAATATAGGGAAAAAGTGAGTGACTGTAAGTCTTGGTAGAACAAGGACCATGATTTTCCAAAGACAGGGGCTACCAGATCACATGAAGGATTAAAAACTGAAGTTTAATAACAGGGCCTTGATTTTCAATGGCCAAAAGAGCAGCTAACTGCTCAACCCTGGTAGAAACCCAGACGTGGGGGCCTAAAACCTTTTGTGCCTTTTTCCTTATTAGAGGGGGAATCCAGTGGCAGAGCGCTGGGAGAATAAATACAGCTCAGTGCTAGGAAGGACAAAAATCATCCAATACCTGGAGCTTCGGGTCTTTATCCTTAGGTCCCATTGAGCTGTGCTTAGTACAGGACTCCAGGGAGTCAATGGGTCAAAAAGTGTTTGTGTATTTCTATTGTATTGCTACTGTCTGATATGAAGGCTGGGTTTGGACACTGGGAGCCATATAGATCAGCATCAGAGCCTAGTGGGGGTGCGGAGTCAATTTATAGCCCTCAACTGCTTACTTTATTTATCTTAAGTGCACCAGTACAGTGTTTCTCAACTTTTTGGATATCAGGGACCAGCGTGCTGCCTTCCTAAACTGCGTCAGGCAGATCTCAGGGACCGGCACCGGTCCATGGACTGGTCGCTGAGAAACAATGCACCACCAAAATGTATGATGCATGCATTTTGCACATAAAACCCCTCCTTTGCTGCACAAAAGTGAATCACAGATTGAGCATGCAGATCAGTGTAGACACAGTCTAAGTTTCTCTGTGCCTCAGTTTTCCATCTTTCAAATGGGACTAATAATATGTTCCTTGTCTATTGTGACTGCAAGCGCTTTGGTGCAGGGGACTCTCTCTCCCAGGAGGCCTCTGGGCATCCTTGAAATATTCTAGTAATATCAAGAATTAAGGACCCACGGACCCTTGCAGTTTTAGAGCTGACATCCCTTTAGTTAAATGAATGAATTTTTCACCCATTCTTTAAAGCTTTTTTTCCCAACTGTTTTCCTTGCGTCCCTGTGTCTTTGTCCCATGGTAGTGCCTGGGGCAGGCTGAGAGCTTATTTTCTTGGGCTCAGCGCGTCCTACTTTCCTGCTTGTATAACCATGAAGAGGCGAGGCCAAGCTTTTCTTGCATCCTGTCTGATGCAGCTGGATCAGCCGTGTGCCACCTAATGAAAATCACCTCCTACGGCAATACGTTTTGACTCGTTATCTGAGAGCGTTGGCTGGTTTAGGCCTTAAGCCAAGATGACATCATGGTAACATAATGGCACCTGATTTGCCTAAACTGGGAAAATATAATTTCCTTCCAAGTGGCTGCCGCCTGCATTTCAATGTGACAGTGCCTGACGTGGTGTTCTGATAAGCAGAAAACTGGAGGGTGCTCTTTCTACCTTTATAATTCTTTATGGACTTCTTTTCAAAGTAAGACCCTTTTGGCAAATGCATTTCTTAACCCGAATTTCTAGAGATGGATTCAACCTACGCATTTGGAGCTTTCACTTTCTGTCCATTAGAAGGAAAGGGGCCATTGGATATGGATCCACGATCTTGGATTCTTTGGATCTGGGATTTCCATTCAGGTTTCTCTCTTTCTTTATTTGCAAATAATGGACCAAATACCTCTCTAGAGTATTTGGTGGGTGCTATAAAAAATCCCAAGAGAGATACTTGATGACTGTCTGGGAGGGCTGTCCTCAGAGACAGAACTCAAACTCTACAGATCTGAAGCATGAGTCTGAGCTAAGGGAGTAGGCCCATGAGGTTATAGGCCATGGAAAACTCATAAACCTCTTTGTGTGGTCCAGTTGCTGTACAGAGAACAAAGAACTACCCTGGGTAAATATCGGTTATAGATAGATAGATAGAACTTCTGTGAGTAAGGGAATCACTATTTCTCTTTCTTTCTGCTGCTTACTACCCCTTTTTCTTCTCTGGACTCTGGAGATTCAATAGAGTGTAGGAGCTTTCCATAGAGTAGAAGGACTAATTACTAGATTTTTTTAAAGAACTCAGCATCCAGAAATTCCCAGTGAGAATATTGTGAACCGCTGAGTGCTGAGTTATTTGGAAAACTTGACTGCATACAACTTCACTACATCTTCCAAGTCCATAACTTGCTAGGTTTTTGAAGTGACTTGAGTCATCCTTCTTAAAAACCGTCTCCTTCAGAATGAATCAGATGGCAGCCAAAGGAAAAAATTAAATGATTTTGCTTTGATGGTCCCCCAGAGCCCTTTGAAGGTAGCAGTAGAGGAAGGCAAGGACTGTTATTACAATGATCATGTCTGTTCCCTGGAGTGATTTCACTTAGTCTGCTTTGCACTGAGGATCTCCCATTAGGTTCTTGGGCTCTTTGGCATCTAAACTGGGAAAAGATGCATTTTTCTAGGCTTGAATGTACAGCAGCAGCAAGGAAACATGATTAGTTCAGAACCGTTCACTTGTTGCCCTGCTGCTTCAGAAGCCTCAATCCTCTCAGCCTCTTACTTTCTTTAAAACATTTCAATACGCTCTACTCTCGGGTCTAGCTGTGCTCAAGATGATGGTACAAGCTCAACTGCAGTGGCAGCGCTGTATTATTAGTCGATTTCTTTTAGATGGGTTGAATCTTTTGAAGCTCTTCCTGGTGAGAATCCACCCCGGCAGTCGCTTTTAAATTGTTAATCCTCGAGAATGAGGTCTCCCGCACCACTTTGGAAAGTGCCTGTGTTTTACCATTTCCCCAAATCCCCAAAGGGAAAATATTCCAGAGCAGAACAATTCCTCGTATGAGTCTTATGTGCCTGTCTGGTGGAAAGAGACCGAGACGAGGACACCACAAAATAGTGACACCAATGCTCACACCTGGCCATTTCTCTGCACCCCAATCCTATGTTAAAAACCAGAGGTCTGGTCATAGCCTCTGCTCTGTATTATGAATGCCTGGCTGCAATTCACTTAATTCCTCAAGCATATGTCCAAGGTTATAACCATGTGATGCTGAGTCTATAACTATAAGGCTGTTGTAACTTCTGGGTCAGGTTACTGTAGCACTTAATCTTACAGTTTCCTTGAAAAAACAAAACTCCCTGCAGTGACTCTCTGCTATCTTCTGTACAATGCTACTGCCCCGACAGCCATATTATTAATTCTTTATGCAATATCTTCAGCAAACCAGTAGAGAGCTTCTCAAGGAGAAGATTGTGTTTTAACTCCTGTGTCCTCAGTCCTGATGTTTTAGTTGCCTGTCAAAGACATTAGTAACATTTTCAAAAGCTCCTTCAGCTTAGGAATTTAAGTCAATGGGAATTAGTCTCTAAGTCACTTAGGTGCTTTCGGAAATTTTTCCCCAGGTCAGGAAAATCTGACTCTCAGTATGAAGTAAAGAGAATTACTTTGATCAGTTAAGCAATGTTGTCAGCTTTGGGAGCAATGGGCTGGAGTGAGCTCTGAAGTCAGTAGGGTAATACTACTGTAAAAACGGTGTCAGAAGAGAATCAGAACCAGTGTATGTCTGTCTGACATTAGTCTTTGCCCTGGTCTACACTTACCTGGCGATCCGGTGGCAGTCAATGGGAGTTACGCAAGCTACGCAGAGTAGCTTTCATAACTCCCGTCGACTGCTGTACTTCCCTTCTGCGCGGTGTCTTCACTGCACTGCATTGACGGGAACCGCGTTCCTGTCGACGCAGAGCTATGCCACTTGAGAGGGTGGTTTTACAGCGTCGACTTCTGGATCGATTGAGCAGGTCTTCACTGACCGCTCAATCGATTCGGAAAGATTGATCTGACGGCGGTGACTTTGCTGCCGTCAGTGTAGACATACCCTTTGACTCAGGCTAGGTGCTATAAGTCACTGCCTGTTTGTCAAGCTATTCCAAGATCTCTAAATGAGTATATCCATTCTAACCAGAGGTTGAAATACTGGCTCAGGTTTATTCATACCTAGCCCTAAAGAACAATGTCTCTAAAAAGATGGTCTGGTTAGAAAATATCCTGCTTTTATTTCCCGTGCAATATATTCTTCTTTCCTTTTTCTTTTTCTTTTTTCATTGCTATAGGCCAAAATCCTGGTCCTTACATACTGCATTTTTTCTACACAGAAATTCTCAGTTACTTCAATGAGATTTCTGTATGCCAAACAAATGTAGAGTAGGCCATCATCAAGCCCACAGTGTAGACCGCAAAGGAGAATTATGTCTATAATGCATTTTGTGTTGCGGTGGCTATTTTTCATAATTCTGCTATATGTTAGCTGGATGCAGCCTGCAGCAAGGTACATGGATTAGAGAAGAATGGAAAGAAAGGGAAAAGAAAAATAACTCTGCAATCCAGATGGGATCATTTTCCCAATCAGAAACAAATTTTTTGTCCAGCTTCATTACATTTTAACTAAGAAGCTGAATTATTATCCTTAATAAAAATATGTAAAAATGCAAACTGCATTCCTGATTTTAACAAGGGGTAAAAATAATACACTTAGAATATTTATGACAGGAGTTTTTACTAGAGTTTACTGATCAAGAGCTTGATTGCCAACTTGTACTTCTAGGATCCAAGATATGTATACATTGCAATCACAAGGTGTGACTGCAGCTTGAGTAGCCATCCCAAGTGGAGACAGAAAGATAAATAGAGTGACCAGATGTTCTGATTTCATAGGGACAGTCCCGATATTCAGAGCTTTTTCTAATATAGGCACCTATTACCCTCCTCCCCCCAACCCCACTATCACACTTGCTATCTAGTCACCCTAAAGACAAATGAGGGAGCATAAAGAAGCAATGAGATGATATTGGTCAGCATGATGGGCTGTGGTGTCAACCCACCAGCTACCTAATCATGCCAAGTATTTTGTAGGCATTAGGGCAGGATCGAGTCCTTGGTGAATAAGGGCTGTTGCATCTGGGCCCTCTTTTGCAAACTCTTCCTGCAAGCTTTATAACCTGCCATATATTAAAACATCTCAACCCTTGAAGTCTATAGAGAGAATATTTAGGAGATATATGTCTGTAACCTTAGGATGCTGATTTTCATAACAACATGAAACAAAGAGAGGGGTCAGGGGAAAGCACTCAAAGAGCAAATGCTGCAGATTGCTATGGCTTCCAACTCTCCCTTTTTAAATGTCTGCTCGTGGGTGGTCACTAAAGGCCTGAGCTGTTGCATAGACATGCTTGAAGGGTGGGAGTTGCAGGGAAGAATGTTGCCTTTGTTGTTCCAGCCAAAAAATAGTTAATTTAGACGGTACTGTATGGCAGTTGCCTGGTAGGTTCGGAAAGATCTCGGATCCAAGTGGGAAACTCAGCTCCCCAACCTTGTCAGATCAGACAAAAAACATCTGATCTGAATCAGCCGAGACACATTATAATCTGGCACTCTGCTTCAGAGCACCAAGGCCACAACAGAGAAGGGGTCTTTTTCCAGACCACCCCGAACAACGTCAAAAAGATGTCAGAAGGGATTAAGTCATCCAGTGTCATCCTCCAGCTGGGAGGCTTAATTGATTGGATCTGATGCACCTCCAATAAATGTGTGTATGATCCCAAGGCTCTCCAACTTTCCTTATGTCTTCTGACTAACCTTAAACTCATTAGACGTAGGATGACATTATAGGGGTATGGCACTGGCCCATGTGTATTGTTTATTAGTTTGGAACATGCATGATGGCAAGTATGGGAGATTCAGCAGCTTGGTTATTTGCTGTGATGAGGGGCCTGTTATATTAGTGTGAGGCCTTGTGGGAGTAGTTACACTAAACGCTGGATTTTAGCTCTAATCAAAGCAAGCTTAATAACCCTGTTATTTATGATCACCTACTTGCCTCCATGCATGTTCCAAACTAATGAGCAACACACACTGGTCAATATTAGACCTCTATAATGTCATCCTAACTCTAGCGAGTTTAAGGTTAGTCAGAAGACATCGGGAAAGGTCATAGATCAACATACCTAAGACCCCTTTTCACATCCCAGCCTTAATTCTGTTGTTGATCCTTTCAAGCAGCCACTTCCTAAATGTAGCTAGGTTTTTGCCCGTCAGTATCCTGTTGTCATTTTGGACAATAATTTTGATTCTACAAGGGACAAGGCATGGCTAAAATTTATATAGACATCTCCCAAGACACACTAAACATCTACAGACAACTTGTGAGACAATTGATGTCTCAAAATAAAACACGTAGCATACCTGGGATCTCAGCTTCCTTTATCAGTTGTAAAACACTTTGAGATCCTCAAGTGGAAACTACAGTGTTAGTCAGGAAAAGGCTTAAGCATCTACTTAAATCCTGACTTCACTGGAACCCAAGCACAATCATAAAGTAAGCCTGTTCCTACGTAGTATCCTGAGTAGAGATATGCTCATGACTTTGAGCCCTATCTGGGGATGGGCCAAGGTCACAAATTGGGATGCATATCTGGGTCTGAACTTCACCGACCATTGGGGATATCTGGTTCAGGACCACCTCTGTTATTAATTATTATTATTATTTACCTGGTGACCTTTTCCAGCACAGAGGCTGGGTTCAAACCCTTTTGAACAAACAGGGAAAGTGCAAAAGAATGATTCAAAGTTGAATGGTTGACTAGACAAAGAACAAGAACAAGATGCGACTGCAGCTTGTGTGGTTCTGATTTATTTCCTAATAAAAAAGGTATAAAGTTCACCCTTTGGGTGTGCTGCATTGTCTGTGCAGAAAATGGACCTGGATGGTGGGTGCTGGAGTACAGGTGTCCTCTTGGTATAAAAGCAGCTGGGATTGCACGGGGAAATAAAATTAATATCTACACTTTATGGGAGGCAAAGGGCCATGAAAGCAGGTCACGCATCTGACTTATCTATTGCCATCAAAACCTTGGGTGTCATAGTCTTTATTGCTGTTTGGGCAATTACCAACACAAAGAAAGAGAGCCCACATCCAGTCAAAGCCTAGCCTCTGATTTATTCATTTAACAAGATTCTTCTGGGAGTAGAAAGCAACACAAAAATGAAGATGACATTTATTAGGGAGTGATGGCGTAGCCTGCCTAACAGGCTCTCTGAGGATCTTGAGCCGGGAGAAGAAGGGCTAATTCTGAAAGGAAGAGGATCTGGGAGATGGAGAGGGGTTAATATTTTAGCTGCTCTGCAGTTCAACCCACTTGAAATTAGTGTGTGTGGGGGGGAGAAGATATTGAGGTGAATTAAAAAGAATGAGATGCAGGAAGGGCTGTTCTGGCCCAGCCAGGCTAAAAGTAGATACTGTATGGACAGCTAATGAAAGGTCAGACATTTGAAAATGGTGCCTGATGAAAGGAGACACATGTTGCTAAAAAGACCTGTTCACGCCTGCCTCAATGTGAAGCTTTCTCTTTCTCTCGAAGGGATCAGGTGTATCAAAGGGTTCTTTCTTTCTTTCAATTACTATCCTTTTTCCCCAGCACACCTGTCTGGTGTCCTGCCCTTCAGAAAGATTTCTGTAGTTCAGCACAGTGCAATATATTTGCTACACTTGAACTAATATCTATTTTTCCCGATATATATTATGGGCTAGCTCCTTAGCCGCTGTAAATCAGTGTGGTTCCATGGCCCTGTGAAGCAGATATCAAAATCTATAGACTTGACTCTTCTTCTGAATACTCATTTATTTCACTGCTGTATGCAAATCCTTTGGGGATATAAGAAACACTGTTGGAAAATAAGCCTTGACATTGATCCCCACCCATCTCCTCCTGGCCCCTCCCCCCTCAAATCAATTGTAAATAAAGGGAAACAGTTGAAATTGGTTTAGCGGCTGTGACATGCTGGATGACACGTGCTTTAGGTCTCAAGTGGTCTGACGCTTGTTAGGCTGAGACCATTTGGCTGCTGAGTGAGAGGAGGTATGGATTGTTACATTCTTACTTGAATGTTGTCAAAATGCAGCATTTCAATTTGTTTTTTAAAGGAAATCTTTATTTTTTTTTTTTTGGTTGCATTTGTATTTTAACCAGTTCTGCTTCTTCCCCTTATCCTTCAGGAATAGCCCCCCAACTTACTGCTTATGGTACTCTTTCCAGAGGGCCAAATTCTTATCTCAGGTGCACATGCCCAGCACCCACTGGCATCAACGGAATTTACGTGTTGGCACCAGAGGGTAAATTTTTTGTCTCATATGGGACTCAGCAGCCTTGGTTTCTGTTCTTGGCCCTGGGGTGAATCTCTCAAACTCTCCACATCTCAGTATGTTCACTTGTAAAATGAAGACTAATTTGCAAGTGCACCGAGATCTTGCTCAGAAGGTGATGGATTGTGTTGCTATTTAAATGCAAGCGTAGTGACTTGACGCTGATTGGCTCTTCATGTCCGCAGCGAACATGAGTCCACATGATCTCTTTGAGGCCAGCATTGTTGATCTTTAGTTGGGATGTGCAGTGGTAACTCACTCTGTGCAACTTTCATTGTTGTTATAGGGGGGAAAGTACATCAGGAAGAGAGCAGAAATCCAGTTTGGTTTGAGCTGGCTCTCCAACTTCTCCTCTGGACTGTGGAAGCAAAACGGTATTAAGGAACCAACCGTGTCCCGAAAGAACCAGACATCAGCATGGGGCTCCCCGTGCAGGTTTTGACCTGCGCCATCATAGTTTTGCTACACCACCATGTCAACGGTGGGCTCATCAAGAGGATCATCCGGCAGAAGCGGGAGACCGGGTTAAACGTCACCTTGCCAGAGGATAACCAGCCCGTGGTTTTCAACCACGTCTACAACATTAACTTGCCCGTGGGTTCCCTCTGCTCTGTGGACTTGGACTCGGCTAATGGGGATGCAGACCTGAAGTCCCTGATTGAGCCAAGCAAATCTGTCTCGGAGCACACGGTGAATGAGGGGAACCAGATTGTCTTCACACACCGCATCAACATCCCCCGCCGGGCTTGCGGCTGTGCGGCTGCTCCTGACATCAAGGATCTGCTGAGCAGACTGGAGGAGCTGGAGGGGCTGGTATCCTCTCTACGAGAGCAGTGTACCAGCAGCGCTGGCTGCTGCCCCAGCGCCCAAACGGCAGAAGGTGAGACTGGGGTGTGCGGGGGAGAGAGGCGGAGCTGCTGCATGGCAGTGTCTGAGTCCTGGTTGCAAATAGATGTTAGAGCTTGTTGAAAAACAGGGAAAAAATGAACCCCGTCTTTTTAATTCCTCCCATGTTTCTCTCGGGTGACGTAGCATAGGGTGCAGGGGAGGGCCAGAAGTCAGACAATTAAGGTAGGGTCTGTCATGACCATCAGCACTCTTTGCAAGCTGATTCTGAGATGGCTGAGTACACACCTCCTGTTGACTTCCGTGGGACTAGGAGGCACTCAGCACCTTCTCAAGGATCAGTTCAGGACATCGCTGGTGACAGTGGAAAGGACAAGAGGAAGTATGGTCCTGGGGTTACGGCTCAGGGCTGGGAAATAGGAAGCTATGATTCTGACCACAGCAAGTCACTTAACCTAACTGCACCCTGGTTTCCTCATCTGTAAAGCAGGAATAATAGACCATACCTAACCCACAGGGTGTTGGGAATCTGAAATAATTCATACTTTTAAAGTGCTCTGATGTCCTCAGAAGATGCTGTTGATGGTCTAAATATTAGAGGCCATCTTAGAGGCTTAGCTGGTCTGAACTGGCATAGTTGCTACATTGACTTCAACCTAGATCCATGAAGGGATTTAGGGGTTGCAGTGCTGAGTGTTCCAGCACCTAGAAAATCACCAGAAGAACAGGGTGAGCCACAAAGCCATGCTAGGCACCTAGGATCCCGATACAATGAAAGGGCAGGAAGGGGACATAGGCATCCTACAATGTGATCCACAAAAGCCACCATGCGGAGGGGAGAGCTGTTTAAGCCAGCAGACGGGAGCTGCTGACAAGACGGATGTGTGCTAAGCAGTGCTGTTCTCCGGGAGACAGGTGCCAAAGTTGAGGCTGCCGGGAGACACCTGTCTCTGCTTAGCGATTCGCAGCCAGGAACCCCTCTCCTGCAGTCAGGTGGTTAAGCACCCCTTGCAGAAATGAGTTAGTCGCCCTCCTCACTCCCCACAAAACAGCCAGAGGAGGAGATGGTGGTGCCCACCTTATAACTTTTATCCCATTTTATCACCTGCAATGTGAGAGACCCAGCTTCAATTACCCCCTTGCTGCCAGAGGGGGAGAGAGGATTTGAATAGGATTCTTCCACAAGAGTGTTCTAACCAGAGGAACCTGTTCAAATCCTTTTCCCCCCTCCTGGCAGAGAGCGGGGAATTGATCCTGGGTCTCCCACCTCCTGAATAGGTGCTCTAACCACTGGGATAAAAGTTATAAGGACACCAGCATCATCACCTCCTCCAACCAGACTTTGAAAGGGACTCGATCCAGTAGGTGGCCTCTGATTCAGATCAGGTCCCGCATGCAGCTTAGGCGGCTCAACCCCTGTGTGACACTGACAGAACAGCCAACCTGGGTATGGCCCATAAAAACTTAACGAAAGGCCTTGACATGCAATCAAGACAATCTACTTGTATGTGAATTTCAGAGAGATGTGCTAGACCAGGAATCATTAAGCCATTTCTTTGTAGTAATAGAAATCAAGGGTAGATGCTAAGTGTATTTGTCTGTGTTTACCTATATTTTGTTAGAAGTTTAACAATGTAACCAGATTAGGTTGTAAATGCTAATTCCCTTTCAGGTTGTAAATGCTTTATACAATGCATGTGGATGGTTCAGTTAGCCTTAAGACCAAAGATGTAAGATACTGTAGGAAACTAATAATATTATCTATATTGTCTTCAACTGAATTATCTATGCCATAATGAAATACCAGCTTATTGCTTTATGTGAATGAATGCAGCTAGTTTACCTCTGTATGCATAAGAAATAGAAGATTAGCTTCAAAGCAACAATTTACATTGCCTGTTCTTCCTTGGGGGAGGTCCTTACAACTTCAAAGTGTTGTACAGATTCTAATTCGTCTTCACAACCTCCCTACTCCATTTCATCCCCATGTTACATCTGGGGATAAATGAGGCACTGAAAGTAGACGTGACTTGCACAAGGCAGCACAGCCAGTGTGTTTGTACAGCACCTAGCACAATGGGTCCCCACTCTTGGCTGGCCCTTAGGTACTACTGTAATAAACATGATCAATAATACATTGTCAAAACTGAGACTGAAACTCAGGAATTCCTGGTTCCCCGTCCCAGGCTTAGTCCACTAAGACAGGCTGTCAGTATAACAATGGCAAAGGAAGCTCTCTTCATTCTTGCTTCCAACTCTTCTCTAGTAAAGGCCAATGAAAATTCAGCACACTACACAGACTATAGACCGAGGTCGAGGGGAGCAAATGGATACAAGAACAAAATAGTAAAGCAATTTCCTTTGAGTTTTTATTTCATTGATGTCAAGAGGATGGGTCACACAGAAGAGCAAAGACAGAAAGTTACAACCTCCCCTTAACCTATAGCCCACCTAAAGATGCTTTATTATGCAATGACAGCATCTCACATAGTGTCCTACTTTGGGGTCAGTGTATGGCATATAATGATAAGATCTCTAATGGGACAGTCAGAAAAATGCCATCACACATTGTATCAGGGTCTTGGGAAAAGGCAGAAAAATTCAATGAGAGGGACATACCTGCTAATCTACAAAATACAGTAATTGTCAACAGCTGTTCCCTGTTCTTAGTGAGAATTAAGGTTTACAAGGGAAACAAGGATGTATTTTGACCCTTTAAGAAGCCTTAACGAGACCTCATCTTCAGAAACCGCTGAGCAACTGCTCAGAAAATCAAGCCCCGTTCAGATCTCTCATTTGGAAGCCCGAAAACTGAAGCTCCAGGAATCACTGGTCACTTTAGAAATTTTAGCCTTTTAAAAAATGTCTTACTATTATCTCTCTTTTTTTTTTTTAAATGTTATCATACCTCTGCCCTTGTTGGGTGTGGCTGGAATAGTCAGAGCATTGAAATGAAGCATGAGAAGCAATTTTCAGAGGATAGGTGGCACAACCCAACCCTGAAGCGTGTGATCTTACACAAAACTTTTGGATATATTTAGCCAAGCCAATTTTTTTGAGGTTCACCCACCACTTAGTCATTGTGTCGCATTTGTGTGAGCAGGCCATGAATTGAAGCTCACATTAGCCACGTTGGCACCATCTACCTACCACCATTACGATTTTTTTATTTTAAAGAGGAGGTAAGAGTAGACCCTGGCTCAGTGCATGCTGACCCCTGCCGCTTTAGACAAGAGTAGAAAACTTTGTAACCCTGACCCATGCCATCTGAGGGGGACTCTTGTGTGTCTCACTTCTGTGACACACACCACAGCTCATTCGGTTTTCTGATTCATTGATGCAGGTCTAGTGGACACCACGCCATATTGCAACGGACGAGGGAACTACAGCACTGAGCTCTGTGGCTGCATTTGCGAACCTGGCTGGAAAGGACCCAACTGCTCAGAACCGGAATGCCTGAACCATTGCAACAACAAGGGCCGCTGCGTCAACGGCAAATGCGTCTGTGACGAGGGCTTCACCGGCGAGGACTGCAGCCAGCTCACCTGCCCCAATGACTGCAGCGACCAAGGCAAATGCATCGATGGCGTCTGTCTGTGCTTTGAGGAGTACACCGGGGAGGACTGCAGTGAAGAACTTTGCCCAGTGGCGTGCAGTGAGCATGGAAAGTGTGTGAACGGGCAGTGCGTGTGCGATGAAGCCTTCACGGGCGAGGACTGCAGTGAGCCGCTCTGCCTGAACAACTGCAATAACCGGGGGCGCTGCGTGGAGAAGGAGTGCATCTGTAACGAGGGCTACACGGGCGAGGACTGCAGTGAGCTTATCTGCCCCAGTGACTGCTACGACCGCGGCCGCTGCGTCAACGGGACCTGCTACTGTGAGGAGGGCTTCACGGGGGAGGACTGCGGGGAACTGACCTGCCCCAACAACTGCAACAACCACGGACGCTGTGAGAAGGGGCTGTGCGTCTGTGACGACGGCTTTGTGGGCGACGACTGTGGTGAGCAGCGGTGCCCCAAGGACTGTAACAAGCGTGGGCGCTGCGTCAACGGGAAGTGCGTGTGCAACGAGGGCTTTGCCGGCGCCTTCTGTGGCCAAGTGAAGTGCCCCAAGGACTGCAACAAACGGGGCCGCTGCGTCAACGGGCAGTGTGTGTGCAACGAGGGCTTCATGGGGGCAGACTGTAGTGAGCGGAGGTGTCCCGGCGACTGCAGCAACCGGGGCCGCTGTGTCGACGGGCAGTGTGAGTGTGACGAGGGCTTCCTGGGTGAGGACTGCAGCCAAGTGAAGTGCCCCAACGACTGTCACGGCCGTGGCCATTGCGTCAACGGGCAGTGCGTGTGTCACGAGGGCTTCATCGGCGAGGACTGTGGGGAGCTGAGGTGCCTCAACGACTGTCACAACCGGGGCCGCTGCCTCAACGGGCAGTGCGTCTGTGAAGAGGCCTTCGTGGGCGAGGACTGCGGGGAGCTGAGGTGTCCCAACGACTGTCACAAGCAGGGGCTCTGTGTCAACGGGCAATGCGTGTGTGAAGAGGGGTACACAGGTGAGGACTGTGCTGAGCTGAAGTGCCCCAGCGACTGCAACAACCGCGGCCGCTGCCTGGATGGGAGGTGTCCGTGTGACGAGGGCTTCACTGGGGAGGACTGCGGGGAGCTGGGGTGCATGAACAACTGCAACAACCAAGGCCACTGCGTCAACGGGCGGTGCGAGTGTGACAATGGGTTCACAGAGATCGACTGTAGCCAACGGCGGTGCCCCAGTGACTGCAACAACCAAGGGCGCTGCGTCGACGGACAGTGTTTGTGCGATGAGGGCTTCAGAGGAGCAGACTGCAGTGAACGATCATGCCTCAACAACTGCAATGACATGGGCCGCTGCGTTGATGGGCAATGCATTTGTGATGACGGATACATCGGGGACGACTGCTCCCATGGTAGGTTTCCGTGGCGTGCTCAACCAGCCAACCACCCTTAAACGATCCTCAGTTTATCCATCGGTGAATGGAGATTTAAGGGTTTTTTTATACAGCTGGGGTCTGATTCTGATCTTGTTTACCATGGTGTAAACCAGGAGTGACTTCAGTGAAGTCAGTGGGGTTAAGGCAGCGTTTGGCCAAGGTGAGTGAGACCAGAATCCATGTCCTCTTTAATGTTCTGGGGTCTAAAAGTTCCCACTTGATGTCCAGCCTCTCAAAAGGCTGGTGAGGCTAATACTACAACTATGTTTCTCATCTGGTGTAAATCCGTACCGGCAGTTCTCATAGACTTCCATGGATGTGCAACGATTTACACTAGCTGAGGTTATGGCCCCCTGCACTTTTCTTTTCCCACTTCTTCTGTTATATTCTTCTGTACTGGTTGTATCTAAAATAGATCTGCTCAGTCCTGGGGGAGGTGAAGAGTCCTAATACGAGGGAGTCAGCAGGATTCACCAAGGGAAATGGCTTTTTGAAGTGTAGAGAGAGCTTTGACTTGAAAAGAGGGCTTCCATTCCTCCAGGAATACTGGAATGTGGACTAAAGGCTTCCAGGTTTACAGCCCGAGTTTTGTATATTTCTAATAGCCAGGCTGTAGATTAAGGATGCGTTTCCTACATATGACACCTTGTGTTCACGCTGAACTGGGAAAGTGGGGTTTTACACTTGCAGTATAGTAACTGTGTACAGAACAGAGTACATGTCATGCTGTGTCTTTTTGGCACCATGCCAGGTGAGACCAAGTTGCTCAGCTGGTTGTCTGCACTGTGGGAGTAAATCAACCTGAGTTTGAATCCTAGCTGTGGAATGGGCAGTCCTGGCTCCACCACCTCCAAGTTGCTGGTCAACAAAGCTGAGTCAGCACTGAGAGTTTTGTCATTTGCTGTTAGCACAAGTCATGGCCCCTGAGACAATTTGCGGTTACTCCTATCGGAGTTGTAACTCTTGGGCTATGAAACACATCTGTGTTTCTTTTGCTGTCCCTATGGTGACATTTCAATTCTTTATCTCTTCCAGTTTCCTCCCACTAGAAGAATCCTGAGCCACATTTTGATCTCCCACTCATGAAAATCTGAAATAACTCCACTGAAATAACTCCAGATAGCCGATCTCACTTAAGCTGACAGTAGGATTTGAACCCATGAACTTCAGCACTAAAATCATGGGCCACTGCCACTTGAGAAAAATTGCTAAGTCCTCTAACAGGCAGCTCTTAGCGGTCTTATAAACTTCTGTGCATCAGCCACTAGAAAGGGACATGCAGTACGATGAACAGTGATTGCATAGGGGAGTGACAGCAGAAATTGTCCCACTGTCTTCAAGTCTGTCTGATATCTCCATTGATTTTTTTTCCTCGCAGTGTCCCCTCCACGCGACTTGACAGTGACAGACGTGACGGAACAGAGTGTAAATCTGGAATGGAAGAATGAGAATCTAGTCAATGAGTACCTCATCACTTATGTTCCTACCAGTGTTGGTGGTCTAGAATTGCAGTTCAGGGTGCCTGGAAACGAGACATCTGCCACCATCCGTGAACTGGAGCCTGGTGTGGAATACTTTATTCGTGTCTTTGCTATCCTAAAGAACAAGAAGAGTATTCCAATCAGTGCCAGGGTGGCTACTTGTGAGTTTAAAATAAAACACAAATCTCTATATTTGACCATCTCTCTGCTCCCTAATATGCATTTACTTGTATCTTTTCTTTCCTTGGGATTTTCCTTTTTTATTGTTCTTTCCTCAGTTATATTCATCTTCAAGTCTGGACCAAGGCAGAGTCTCCTCAGTTTTCTTTTCCATTCTCTTCTTTCAATGGTGCACCTTCAGAATGATAGAATTACAGTATTGGAGCTTTCCTGCTCTGCATGGGGCCTTCTATTGAATATCATTGGGTTCCTGTAAATCAAAACCCTGTCTTCTGCGATGACAAGTTACATTTTAAGGCTTTGGGACTCCACCTGTAAAATTGAAGCAAGTGAAAAGCAAGTGAAAGCATTTAACTCAATGCTATTGTAATTAGAATTGAGATTCTGGATTTTCAATGCTTCCAAGTACAACTATCTCACCTTTCTTTATGATATCTCAGGGTATTTCACTACTGCCAGGTTCAGCCTCCTATAAGGCATACCATACCATACTATGCTATTCTATACCTCTTGCCCTATAATAACACTATTCTAAACTGTTGCTGTAGAATATTATGCTTTATTTTTAAGAGTAACATGCACCATCAAAGCCAGCTTAAATAAGTGCATTCATGCTTCATTATCTTCAAGTTTCAATCTTGCCACCTAAATATGTTCATATATTTCCAATTGGCCCACTTGAGAAAGCAGAGGCATAGTGGTTATATGTAATTTATTTGATGATTTATTGCATGAATGTGCTAATTACTGTGCTTGGAAAGATTCTAAAGAAGGGAATTACCACCTATAACCAGAAGGGGCTAAAGTCTGATCTCTGCTTTAACATGTATTGCTGCTATGTACCACAGAACTGCTAAATTGGCAAGTACATAGCTATGCAAGTCTCTTTAAAAGGCACCAATATATATGTGTGTGTGGTGGAGATCCTTTTTTGGTCTGGAAATCAAGGATGATTAAAAAGCCTTAAAAAGAAAAATGTAGGGAAGTTGGAATATGAGTCCCCCTTCTTTGCAAAAGGGAAGGAAGATTCTTGACTGCATTTTTAATCTTGCTAAAGCTTAGTGGTACATTAGTGGTGATTGGCAAGGTGGGATGGAAAAGTCAGAATGGTGGATAGATTTTCCTACAATTTGGTGGTTCCCAAATTAAGTCTGGCGTCTCTGCAGGGAGGAAAAAAAATATCTATCCATCTACCACACCCACCTTTGATACGTGTCCATGATTTGTTTGTTCATGGTACTTATCGCCCTACTATCTGAGTGCTTCTATCTAATCCAGCTAGTTTTTTCTATAGCTCTCAGCACCATATTATGTCAACATATTGTAGTTCAAACTCAAAACACCCCTGATGATTTTCACCACTGTACTTGTTTGTGAATACCTACTTCCCTGATCTGTGGGAACGCTATAACCTAGGCAACTACCCTCTGGCTGTTCCTCCTCACAGATCTGCCTACTCCAGAAGGCCTGACATTCAAATCCATCAAGGAAACATCTGTGCAGGTGGAGTGGGATCCTCTGAACATTTCATTTGATGGCTGGGAGCTCGTTTTCCGAAATATGGTAAGGAAAAAGTTCATCCTGTGATGCCTCCATGTACAAGTGCAGAGCGTTGGGCTCCTTTTATGCTACATTCTAACTAGAGGTAGCCAGAGAGTGCCAATTGTATTTCACAATAACTTTTGAGGGTTTCAAAATTAGTCTTTGCTCCTCATTGGAATGAAAACCAAACCTCTCAAAAAATGGAATTGCTCCAAAAGGTCTGTTTTCTGAGTCAGCGGTCTTCCTCTGGGAATCCCCCCACATACCTCAGGGATCTTCCCATCCCAAACTTGGTCAAAATCCATTTGTCTTCAGGAAACGTTTCAGTTTAGACGGGAGGGGGAGAAACAATTAGCCAAAAATGTTCTGACCAGCTCTAATTTTAACCAATTGCCTTGTGCATTACAGAAAAAGGAGGATAATGGGGATATAATCAGCAGTTTGACCAGACCAGAGACATCATATATGCAGCCAGGTCTGGCACCAGGACAACAGTATAATGTATCCCTGCATGTAGTGAAAAACAAAACCAGAGGACCTGGGCTGTCTAGGGTGGTGACCACAAGTAAGTCCCATTTTGTTATTTGGTGCACTCTCTGGAGATGCTAAACAAAAGGAAAAACATGACCCCTTTTGAAAACACATAGCAGGAAAGAGCTGAAGGAGCTGGCTGAGGAATTCCTGGGCTAACTTTCTGGAGAGGAAAGGAGATGTTTCTTCTAGCTGGCAGTGGGCTAGTATTCGCTTTATTCTTGTTCAGAGAGTGCAACAAAGTAAATCACGCTGCACGTCCCTAACCCATCACCTGGAAACTACTTGGCACCAGCAGGATTCATCGTGCAGATGGAGAACCTACTTGGACTTCTGCTCATCCTTGCTAGGCCAGCTTGCTAGCACCAGTGCAGGACTGGCTCAGTGTACATCCCCTTTCCTTCCTGCATAACACAGCACTTTCCATCTGTATCAGTAGAACATTAAGGGCCATAAATAAGTGGGCTTGAAGATGAGTTCCCACTAATGGGAGCCACTCATTTAAAATTTGCTTTGATTCAGCTATTCAGGATCAAAGTCCAGACTGTGTCTGATCTCTCTATGATGGGATCAGAAAATTCATGTTTTTCCTCTTTTCGTAACAGAGCTTGATGCCCCCAGCCAGATTGAGGCAAGAGATGTCACAGACACCACAGCTTTAATCACATGGCTCAAACCTTTGGCTGAAATCGATGACATCGAACTCACCTATGGACCCAAGGATGTTCCAGGAGACAGGACGACCATCGACCTCTCTGAGGACGAAAGCCAATACTCCATTGGGAATCTGAAGCCACACACAGAGTATGAAGTGATGCTGATCTCTCGGCGTGAGGACATGGCCAGCGACCCTGTGAAGGAAATCTTTGTCACAGGTAAAGAACCTGGTCAAAGATGTCATAGTTTCTTGTCTATTTCTGCTTTACACCAATCGCCATCAACATATCCATGCTAATTAGTTGTAGCATGTTGCTTCACTTCACACTTATTGTGCCAGCAAAGCACTATGCCAATTACAGAGGTGTATGGAAATGGATTAAAATTATTCAAAAGCGATTTAGGAACCTAAATCCCATTGCTCTTCAAAGAAACTTAGGCTCTGCAGTACCTACATTTCTTTTGAAAATTGAAATTAGGTTCCTAGCTCACTTAAGGCCTTTTGATACTTTTACCCTGAATCTCCCTTTTTTTCACCACTGACACAGAATCACAGAAGATTAGTGTTGGAAGGGACCTCAGGAGGTCATCTAGTCCAACCCCCTGCTTAAAGAAGGACCAACCCCAAGTAAATCATCCCAGCTAGGACTTTGTCAAGCTGGGCCTTAAAAACCTCTAAGAATGGAGATTCCACCACCTCCCTAGGTCACTGATTCCAGTGCTCCGCCACTTTCCTAGTGAAAGAGTTTTTCCTAATATCCGACCTAGACCTCCCCCATTGCAACTTGAGACCATTGCTCCTTATTCTGTCACCTGCCACAAGTGAGAACAACCCAGCTCCATCCTCCCTGGAACCCCTCTTCAGGTAGTTAAGGCTGCTATCAAATCTCCCCTCACTCTTCTCTTCTGCAGACTAAATAAGCCCAGTTCCTTCAGCCTCTCCTCATAAAGCATGTGCTCCAGCCCCCTAATAATTTTTGTTGCTCTCCACTGGACTCTCTACAATTTGTCCACGTCCTTCCTGGAGTGGGGCGCACAAAACTGGACATAATACTCCAAATGTGGCCTCACCAGTGCAGAATTGAGGGTAATAATCACTTTCCTTGATCTGCTGCCAATGCTCCTACTAATGCTGCCCAATATGCCATTAGCCTTCTTCACAACCAAGGCACACTGTGGACTCATATCAGCTTCTTGTCCACCGTAACCCCCAGGTCCTTTTCTGCAGAACTGCTGCCTAGCCAGTCAGTCCCCAGTCTTTAGCAGTGCATGAGATTCTTTCATCCTAAGTGCAGGACTCTGCATTTGTCCTTGTTGAACCTCATCAGATTTCTTTTGGCCCAATCCTCCAATTTGTCTAGGGAACAGTGTTCCTCCTGCCTTATCTGCCTGCCTGTGTTTATTGATCTAAAATTTTCCTGTAACTCCCATCACCACAGTGTCTAAGTTCCGAACAGATACATTATTCTGCCTACATCCATAGTGGATTAGTATAGAACTGTCTCCTTTTTTTTCCCCCTTGGTCCTGGCAATCTCTGCCTGCTTTTGCTTTTTAATTCAGTTTCACCTTTGTTTATGCTGGGAATGCTTTGGCAAAAGGTGTGCATTTTAGCATGCAGTCATGATTAGGATCTGTTAATGGAGCCTCATGACAATGATCAGGAGTAAATGGAACATGGAGAACAAAATCTTCTCTCACCCCAAGATGGGGTTGTTTCACCAAAGCAGAATTTGAGTCCCTTGTGCAAGTGGATTGTGCTAGCTCATTGCATTTTCAGATGGAATCCCTATTTCACTCCAAGAGATGGGATTCTGTTAGGCCAGGGTTGGAGTGTGTTTTCTGAACACTGAATTCCAGGGTTGGTCAACAATTTTCCATCACTAACTTTTATGTGATAGAAAATTGGGTTTTCGATGAAACAAAATGAAAATTTTCACAGAAGGTATCTGCTTTCCTGGAAAAAATTCAATTTTTCTGAAAATGTTTAACTTAAATGGATTTTTGGTGAAGTCAGAATTTTCCACTGAGATATAATAAGAGATTAATACATATATCAATCAGCCCTAGTGAATTCCTCTCCTTGTTAAAAGAAATTGGCTTCATCAGGTCAGGGACATTCATATGAGTGGTGCCTTCTGTAGGAAAATTGATCTCATTTTGTAGATGATACCGTATGTCACCAGGTGTATGACTCATTCTTCCCTTCTGTCATCTGCTGTACTGAGAGAGAGAACCTTTTTCCCTCCTCAGACCTGGATGCACCAAAGAATCTGAAGCGCCTGTCTCAGACGGACAACAGTATCACCTTGGAGTGGAAGAACAGCCAAGCCAGCATTGATAACTACAGAATCAAGTTCGCTCCCATCTCAGGTGGAGACCATGCTGAGATAACCGTGCCAAGGAGTAACAAGGCAACAACCAGGTTTACACTCACAGGTAGGATCATAGTGAGATTGTTAATGTAATTTGCACCAGTAACCACTTGGAGACTTGACCTCACATCATTATCGTGCACTGTGACAAGGTGTAAAGGCATGTAAGGGGTTACAGAGAGAACCCAGGTACCCTTCCTGTTACATGGTTGATCTGGGGCAGAGGCAGGGCTATAAAAACAAAGGAGACGCTGCTGCATGGGGAAGGGTTTGTCCTTTCTCCTTCCGGCTTGCTGAAAGCTGCAAAAGCCTCCATCAGCTGTTTTGGAATCTTAGATTAATAAAACTAGCCCTGAAGAAAGGGATCTTGAATTGAACCAGAGTTTGGACTTTATTATAACGTCCCAGCTGGTACATCAGCCCACCATAATATTTATATAATCACAATATAATTGCATCAATATTCAAGAACAGCTTTGTTTTCATCACAGTCTCCTTAGCTATCTAGAGAGATCTTGTCTTCTTTTGCTATGTACAGAATTTTCCCCTGACACTAAGAATTATATATGCACAACGGAGGAACAGGAGACCCCTTTAGTGTAAAGTACTGTGTCTTCTGAATAGATTATAAAGAAGTTAAAAAGATGTAAAGCTATAAAGCGTGACATTGGAGAGATGTGAAGAGAAACGTGAATATATTAGAGACTTTAAAAACACACCAAAATCCGTGGAGATTGGGATCATAAGTTTATTTGAATCTTTTATGGTAGAGAAGATATTCAGGATGTAAAAGGCTTTGAAGATGACTAAGGCACCAGGAGACTCTCATTTTTTACTAACTTGGGTGCACAGTGTCTTTGTTCCTATCATGAACCACATTTTTAGCCTAAGGGTCAGATTTTTAAGGGTATTTAAAGATGCAGATAGGTGCCCAGTGGAATTTTCAAATCAATTTTCAAATCAATGGCAGTTGATTTTAGGTAACTTTGAAGTCCCTCTAGGTGCCTCTCTGAATCTCCAGGCATCTAAATATCTTTAAAAATCTGGCCCCTCTCAATGCCTCTTTTGCATGTGCTTGCAAAAGTGAGCATGTATCCTTTTATGCATGCAAGTTGTCCTCTCGCATGCAAGTTAGGCAGTTGAGATTTTCACATTCGACATGGATGTCTGCAAACTCATGCAGGTTAAATTTATTTAGATCAGAAGCTTTTTCAGGCAGGAACTGTCACTTTTTACGTGAGCGTACAGTGCCTAGCACACAGGGATCCTGATCTTGGTTGGAGTCTCTAGGTAATGCAATAATAATAATAAAAAATTATAATCAAGTTGATTGTGTATGCAAAAGTTTTTCCTCAACATTGGAGGCCAGCTAGAGACTGACTGAAAATTTGGCTCTTAATGTTCATAGAAAAGGAAAGA
The DNA here is from genome assembly GCF_026122565.2 of Emydura macquarii macquarii. Taxonomy (NCBI): domain Eukaryota; kingdom Metazoa; phylum Chordata; order Testudines; family Chelidae; genus Emydura; species Emydura macquarii. The sequence continues at coordinate 15,875,014 of NW_027130828.1, forward strand.
TCCAGCACCACTCCATACAACAGCTTTCTTATTAAAAACAAAACCAACAAACCTGTTGTCTAGTCCCATCCATAAACACATCTCTACTCCTTCACCATAGGTCTGAGGCCTGGAACTGAATATGGCATTGGAGTGACAGCGGTGAAGCAGGACAGAGAAAGCACTCCGGCTACCATCAATGCTGCAACTGGTGAGACGATCCTTTCTCTTCTCCACACAGGGGGAACCAGCAAAGAAAGCTGGAGCCATTCAAGAACTCCAGTTAGGGGCAAGCGTAGATGGCTCATAAATTGTGCAGTCCTCATGGTCTCTTCCACTAAAAGTGAATGTTGCTGCTGGGGAAAAAAGAAAAGCCCACAAAAAGTGGTATAGTTTGACTCCAAACATATAAAATGTTAGTAGCAGGTATAATTAACCATTGGGAAAGCTTAACAAGGGGTGTGGCAAATTCTCCATCCCTTGGAGTCTTTTACCCAGGATTGGATGTCTTCCTAAAAACATGCTCTAGTTCAGTCAATCTCAGCCTGTTTTGTACCCAGACTTCTGTTTGCATACTAGTATTCCCCTTCTGTTACCACTGTTGGAAGGGCAGTGTGATTGTAAGCCCCTCATGCCTGTCTGTGAAACCCATCTTCTCCCTGGTGGCCAGGAGTGCCTGGCTGAGGACCTCTGCTCTAGTTTCATTACAAGGGCTCAATGCAGGAATTATGGTCTGAAACTGAATGCTGCTAAAAAAGGAGTAAAGCAGAAGGTCAGATTCTGCCTCTCATCCATGCAGCCCCATTGAAATGAATGTAAGCGAAGGAGATTTGGGTCCAGTTTGGTTTGCACATAAACAGAACGTCACCTGTTACTACTGAGACCACGGAAAAGGGTCTGAAAGACATAGAAAGGGAAATCAGACTGTGAGCTACCAGTGTGCATTGAATCTATTTATGACAGTAGATATAATTATGGCTCTTTCTATGTTAGTTAACAGAATACCCCCATGGCAGTACACAGCTCTGCATGGGGGAACATAAAGAATGCTGATGTATAAATAACCTTTGTGTTTTAATGTGCATATCTTTATAATCCCAAGGATTTGGAGGTCAATGATCAGACTGAAACGACCCTCTCCCTCCGCTGGAAAAGGCCCCTGGCCAAGTTTGACCGTTACCGCCTCACTTATGTTACCCCCTCTGGGAGGAAGAATGAAATTGAAATCCCAGCTGATAGCACCTCTTACATCTTGCGAGAGCTAGAGCCTGGTACAGAATATACCATCACTCTCGTGGTAGAGAAAGGCAGGCACAAGAGCCAACCCGCAACGGTGAAAGCATCTACTGGTAAGTAGCAGTCTCTGAATGGGTGAACTGCGTCAGATCCTCTTAAAGAGCAGGTGAGACAGTAAGTCCAAGCAAAATGTCACCTGCTGTCCAAGATGCTGCTGCGGAGCATCTTTAAACACATCAGTTGGCTGCAAACGCCTAACTGAAGTATAGCCATGCATTTTCCTTATCCCTTTGTTTCTCTCCATCTCCTCTATTGTGTGCTTGCTTATCCCTTCAGGAGACCCATACAATGTACTTATTCTCCAGCAGGGAATGTACAGCCTCGTTCTTTGCTTTACATTGGATGATTTTTTTGTGTTTCTGTCTAATGGTTTATTTTGTTTTCCTATAGTTTAGAGCACTCAAAGAAGAAGGGGAACAAAAGTGTTAACATCTCTCCTCTTTAACATCCCCACCCCCCACTTCATGAATTTTCATTGCAGCCTTTCTTGATACCGAAAGCATCCGAACATTGTTGGAGCCCTCAAGACTCTGCTTTTCCTCTTCATCTTTTTCCTCATTCAAGAGCATAGGAAAGCTGATGTCATAATATTAGTCACAGTCTCTTAATTCCATTGCATACCATGATTGCTACACTTCTCAAGTGAGAGAACCCATTTCTGCCACCCTTATTCACCTTGGGTAGGATCTTATTCCTCAAGGAGTTTCCATGGAAACCAGTGGGACTACTTGTTAAGGAACTGTTCAATGTAAGTGTGACCCAGAGTCAGGGCTATGTCAGACGATGGCCTTAGGGTGAAAGATAATCAGGTCCTACGTGTTTTCAGGGTGCTTTACGTTTAAATACTGTGGGCTACCTCTCACCTGATATAAATCATAGCTCCACTGAAAACAGGGGGATTAAATCAGTTTGCACCAGCTGAATATCAGGGCCTGTGGGTTTCATCCCCTTTCCCTCAATTCCATCTAGAATACAAACCCATGCAAGAAATCCCAGATTGTACAAATTAGGAGATGTATACAAAGGAACATTGGTGTTGTGACGTCTCAAAATTAAAGTAGGGTAGGCACCTTATTCTGCTGCCACAGAGTCAGTCCAACCCAGCCCAACTTCATTTTCCATAGTAATTTTCATGCCAACTGTGCCTATAAGTGGTTTACAGAGTTGAATAATTCAAGGCAGCTGAGAGGTCATATGTTGTGAATTGCAGAAAACCGTCCACGTTAAGTAAATTGCATGATGAATAAATAGGTCAGTAGTCAAGCGAGAGAAAACATGGGAGGCACACTGACACACAAAGCGAAGTGGAAGGTCTACGCTGCAGGGATGAACAAAGCTTTGATCTTTCCAGGATTATTTCTCCCCCTTCTCTTTGAAGACTCTTCTGACCCTCACAGGAATTACACATTGAGGGTGAAAAGGACTTTGCTTGAAGTTTCACAAGCTAGTCCTTTCCAGTTTCAGAATCAGATCACCCAAGCCTTATTCTTTACATTCTTGAGAAATTTTTTTAAAAAAAATACACATCAGACCAGTATAATTTTTTTTTTTTAGGACTTTGCTCTGACCCCTGAATAAACAGAGACGCTCCTGCACATGCAGCAGCACTAGCTGATGTAACTGGCTCTGTGATCTTTCCCTTGATTGGGCGTGGATGCATCCCAAATGCATAAGAATCAAGAGCTGTAAAATAAGACCTTGGGAGCACGTGAGGGTGTGAGCCAAGGGGTTGCTTCTTTCTTTGTTCTGTCCATGTCCCAGTGTGTGTGAGATCCTCAAATCCTCAGGCCAAGCAAAACAAATCCTGTTAGCTCACACTCTCTGCCCGCAGCGAGAGATGACTTTTGTGCCGTTTTACTACAGAGGGGATGTGCTTGCTCTGAGCAGCAGGGAGCAGAGAGAAAATGATTCAGGTGGAAGACACCAGGAGCATGACTAGGACCAAATGAGTTCCTAGGAGGGAAGCAGTGGAGGAGTCCCAGGGGCTCAGCTTGGAAACACCCACTCCTTAAAAGAGAGATTTGTCCTCCCTGAACAAAAAGGAAACAGATTCATACTGTAGCTTGTAGACGGCAATCTGCTTTAGGGCAGAGAGTATTTGCTTTCAAAGTTCCCTTCCTTTTCCCATGTTGTGTGTTTTAGTCTTCCGTCTTAATCTTTCCTGACTTCTGTTTGTTCAGTCAGGCCTGCAGAGGTCAGAGAGCCCTGGATTTTGTTTTGCAGGGTTTTTTGTTTGCATCAGTCAATTGTCTCCTAGTGAAATCCTGTAAGATACACATTGCTCCTGCCCTGGAGCTGAAGACATTATCTTCTTGTTCATTGTATGCCTGACTGGTTTTCCCTCACACTTTCTTCAGTCTCCCTCTGAGTTTATAAACACCTCTCTCTCCTCATCCACCACATGTGCACATACACACACACACACAAACTAAGAATCTTTGCAGATTGTGTAACACACTGGCAAAGTCTCCTTCATTGGCCGGCCCACTGCTATCAACTGAGCTGAATGGATCCTTTAGCTCGTACGGCAGAGCTTTGTGCTTTAGTTCTGTGGGTCTTGGTTTCAAAATCTGCTTAGATGGTTCTGCTCACAGCAAGATAATAAATATGACGTGCCCGTTCATTGACTTTTGTTGTTTAAAAAAGGAAGGAATTAAGTATTTCATATTCTATCCTTTGCTTGTTTGTTTCTTTATAGCCACGCATAGTCTAGAACTAAAGTGGGAGGCGACTCCTGGCCCAGATGAGTACTCTGGATCTTGGAGCTTTGACGCTTCTGGGATGGGGGAGGATGCACTGAGGGATCTTGTGGTCTCCAATGTGACGGAGCATGGCTTTAGTCTCTTGTGGAAGGCAGACTCAGGAGTCTACACTAGTTTTGTGGTGGAGTACAAGGAGGTGTCATTGGCAGCTGGGCCCTTTGCAGAAGTCTTCATGTCCAGAGAATCCTTAGGCGCTGTGATTGACGGCCTCCAGGCTAACACATCCTATAAAATCAAGGTGTACGGAATGGCTGGAGGACAGCGCTCTCCTCCTCTTGAAGCGGTGGCTACAACAGGTACATCCTTTCAGATATTAACTAAGGGGTCCTTAACTGTGGTCCACTTTGTTAGATGTTCCACCCAGGAGCATGGTATGTTTACCATTTAGAATGACCTGAGAAGTGAAGGGAAATAAACTGTATTATCTGGAAAGACCATTCCTCCAGCGTATCTTTCCAAATATATTTACCAAGACAGAGAGTTAATTTGTAGTGTAACCTCGTAGCCCAGCTTTGATGAAACTGAGCAGTCAGACTGCATCTTTGTTTCTCCCTGCTCCAGTTCTGGAGTGTTGCCTAAGTAGCACAATGCGGATGCTGAAGAAGGGGGGACAGTAATATATCACGCATGGGTGGCATGTGGAAATACATGAATGGACTTTATAAAAGCTGAGTGCCGGCTTAACATTCCTCTGCAACAGTGCACAGATTGTTTAGCAGCTACTGACACATCTAGGATGAGATGCTCTCTTGTCTCTGGAAGTGAGTTGCGTCTCTAGAGCTCAGAGGGCGCATGGCTTGGAGAAGGTAGCTTCCTACTCTGTTGAATGACTAAAGAAGATTCATTCTGTCTGCTGAGGACCCTTGATAATATTCTGTGTCAGTCCTTTTTTCTCTTATGGCTTCTGCTTGTCTAAAGTTGTGTCCCCGTTTTCCCACACTCAAAGTAACATCATCAACAAGGAACGTGTGAGCCAGCCTGACAGGAAGCTGCAGCGGTTGCCACTGAAACATAATTTGACAATAGATGCTACACAGTTACCACATCTGATCCCTGTTTAAAATGGAGATATAAACAGGTATTGCAGATATCAGCATGCAGTGATTACTGGCAATGCAGAATTTGTAATGGTAGCTATTGTGGTATATTAATCCACCACAAGCAAGACCTTAAATCAGATCCTGGCTGCAAATTACTTCCCCTTTGTGGTGATCTAGTGGTACAAAGATAGCTTAACCAGCTGACTGAGATAGAAGAGAGGGATATTTAAATGGAGGGCCCAAAATAAGGTGGAGGTTTCATGGTTGACTATGATGCTGAAATCCTACCTTGGAAAGGTGAGAGCCCCGCGGCATAGAAGGTGGGTTGATGGGAAAGCTGGCACTGAGTTTGGTTCTGGACACCTCTTTCAAATAAATAAATGAAAAGACAGAAACAAGAAATGATAGAAAGGAACACTCCCTTCTCCCTCCCCCGAGCACCCAGAGAAATCTGACATCCTGGCAGGACAGTAACATTCTTCATAGTAAAAATACTAGCGAGGAATTAAAATGGAATTCCTCTAGAAGGCCCAAGAACATTCCTATAGGAAAGAATAGGCTACATCTATAAAAGGGAAACTTCAATTTGAAAGTTTTACCCACAGGATAATAAATATAGCTATTTCACTTTGAGGAGGAATTCTCACAGCAATCTATCTATTGTCCATCCACCTATCCTTCCATGTGCTTAACTCCTGTGAATCTGCTATTCATTCAGCTTTCTTCTTGATATCGTTCTGTCTTTCTCTCATCCATTCAGAGCTTCTAGCTCTGTCTCTCTTTTGTCCATTTAGCCAGTTGTTACCTTCACATATCTCTGCTACCCATTCACTTTGTTATTCAACCATCAAACTGTTACTTACCCCATTTTCTGTTGTCCATTCACCTACTTGTTAATAATTTGTGATACATTTATAGATACATTACCTGGATGTTTTCCACGTACCCAGCTATTTTGCATTTCTGTCTCAGTTCTATGTTTGTACACTAGACCATACATTTTTCTATTATGGATTAGTTTGGAGCTAATTAAGCTGTTTCTCTACTGACCATGAATTCATTTTCCCTTTGTGGATCTTGTGTTAAACCCCCAAATAGTATCCCCCGCTAGTTCTGAAATAAAATAATGATAGATAATATGACAGTGTAGATTCACCTACATGCCTTGGGCCAATTTATGCCCTGCAACTCCAACTGAAGTCAATGAAGTCCCATGGGCAGAACTAAGAGCAGAATTTGGCCAAGTATGTTTAACCTCCTGGTAATGGTAAGATCCAGAATTCAATACTCGTTGTGAGAATCTCTCCTTCATGTGAGTTACTCTCTGGAGTTATCACATATTCCACCATCCTGCTTTCTATCAGTAACAGACTACATTAAGAAATTAAGTCATTGCCTGCAAGTAACATAATAAATAATCAAAATGGGGTCATTTTTTCTAGAGCTGGGCTGAAAAAAAAAAAGATGAAGAAAACTGTGAAATTGTATTTAAAAATTCCCCTTTTTATTTTATTTGTATTTTGAAATTTCAAAATTTGAAATTTTGGCAATTGAAAAAATTAGATAAACTTTAAAGCTGATCAAGCCAGTAGGGGGAGGAATAGAATTTTGTGAAAATGTCACTGAAACCTTTCCCCTTGTTTTCTGAATTGTGAAATTTTGTCAACATTTTGAAATTGTCAATCAGCTCTCATTTTCACCCTTTCACCTCAGTTATGTGTTTATCTCTGCAGCAAGGGCAGAGGAATGTATAAAATCAGCCTGCCTGGAGCCTGTATCTATGTGATAATTTTTCTGTCCTCCTAATTCTGCTGGTCTGTGTTCTCTACAATATATGTTAGCTAGCCGCATGCATGTAGAATGGTTAACATTTAGTCAGCATTTGCTTTCAATTAACACACTCCTCAGATGCTGCTGTTGCCACGTATACGTAGAATAGAAAAGAATAGGTGGCATCTCTTGACATGCTGACTTTGTAACTGCAGTTCACAGCTCGTAGCAGGTTAATGATGTTGCATGCTTGCCTCGTTCACCCCCACCAACCCCCTTTCCTCCGTGGCTGTCATATTAACTTAATGATTCTGATAAAGCCAGTTAATAACTATAGGCTAACTCAGCATCCTCACTGGCAAAATGGGTATTAGTGTAGTAGTGGTCATTGTAGGTAATATACTATCATGATGATAAAGCTACTCTCTTTCAGCTATACAATATATAGGGCCTGGTTCTGCTCTCACATTGGAGTAAATCAGGAGGCACTCTATCTAAGTCAGTGACAGAGTTACACTGATCCATGACCAGTGTAAGTGAATTGTTCCCATAGGCTTTCAGACTTCTTGAAAGTCTGCAGGAAAGGTGCTTTTACATGAGTATTTGACTTGGGAATGTGTTTTCTAGATATCTTTTATTGCTTTTGTTTATAGATGTTTTTAATGGTTCTTTCTCTTCTGAAAACATGTTTGTGAAACGCTAGTGTCTTGTCAGTTTGGAGACAAATATTGAATCTAGGGTCCATGCCCATGCTGATATGCTTGATGGTGGAAAGCTGCTCACTGTCTTCTAAATGAATGCCATTGGGACAAGAGAGCAGGGCAGCCATTGAAGTGTGGAATGATGTGGTTAGTCCACTAATGAAGAGATAATGCTGCATGGCTAATTGAAGTCTCAGAAAAGTTGCCTGCCTGTTGCCCTCCAACTGGAATGGACATTCTCTCTTATCTGTGCAACCCTCAGAATCCCAAAGGCTGATTATGGTAGAAGGCATGTTAATGACTTTTAGGTAGCATATAAACTCTAGAGCAAGTGCTGGCTCGTCTCTTTAAGTCTCACAAAGCTGTTTACAGAAAGAAGGCTCAAAATCTTTCTTTTTCTTTTTTTAAAGAATGTGGCATGTGTTCAGACAGACAACAGATCCTAGTTTGTTTTTCTCAGGGTAGGAAGAAATTTAGTAACGCTACTGCTGTAGCTGAATTCTGAGTCTGTATTAGATATATTTGCAATCCTAGCATGCATTCAATTTCTGGATTCCATCAGTAGCATTAGCTGTCCTATTGTGTGGATAGAAGGCATGTTTAAGAGATTTAGGGCCAGATCTTTAGCCAGTGTAAATCAGCATAGTTCCATGGAAGTCAGTGAAACTATGTTGATTTACACCAGTTGAGGATTTGGCCCAGTATCGCTACTGAAAACTAATGTCTTTACATTGCTAGCTATAGTGATTGATGCTCTGGAACTACCATTGAGTGTGGCTGGTATGAGAATGACATTATGCTTTGTAAGGCTTCCTTTGCTTACGACCTGGATTCAGTCTCCAAACAACCAATTACCCCATCTGCTTTCTCTGTATTTAGAGATCTTTAATGCAAACCACAGAAATTCAACTTTCTTAGACGTTAGGTATAGTTTGGTGTCATTGCTTTTTTTTATAAGGAAAATTTAACTTGTGATTTACCTCTGTTTAGCACATCTAGTCACAGCATCTGGAGAATCAAACAATGAAACAACACTTATTCCTACCAGCCCAGCACCTACTGAGCTAAGTTACTTAACATATCCAAGCACTGATTCTTACACTCTGCTTTCAGTGCCCACTGATTTTTCCATCCCAGAAGCTACTACTCAACTTCATGACCTTAAAATAACAGGCAGGACTTTCAATAGTTTCACAGTGTCCTGGGCAGCACAAGATGCATTATTTGATCGGTTCTTTATCACTCTGAAAGACCTGCCCAGTTTAAACAGAACCCAGGAAATCTTTGTGTCGGGAAACCTACGAAAAACAGAATTTACCAATCTCACAGCTGGCACACAATATCTGATTAATCTTCGTGGAAGCATTCAAGGTCAGCTTTCTCGGTCACTGGATGCTCTAGCTGCCACAGGTATTTTCTATGGATTTTGTTATCCATATGTTCTCATTTCTGCTTTGAAAATTCTGCATTTCATCTGATACTGTGGTTCCATTGCAGAAATGCCGGGCTTCATGAGAAATGGCTTCCTTCTGATATTATTTTATGCATGGGACAAAACTCCTATCACTTTGGAATGAAGGCGTTAAGTTATGTAGCATGAACAGTTCCCCATCCTGCTTTTGAAGGGACAAAGCATTGATTCTCCCTTTACAAATTGCATGCAAAGAGGGAATTTGATGCATCTGCTATTTACAAGACACATGGAAATAGCAGGAGATGACTGGCTTTTGTTTGGATTGTGATCCAAGCAAAAGGAAGATTACAAGAAGGTCGTGTCTGGCAGTGTTTCCATGGAAGTGGTGATGATTGAAGGGGGAAAAAAAAAGATTGTAACACATTGTGAGTGGGGATTTTCAGAGTTTTTTAAACAGCCTCTTGTTTTCCTTTAGCGCATGTATTTCTCTTTGTACAATACAATACTAAAAAGAAACAGTCATATACTCTCTGAGTGCAATTCACTAATGATCAAGTGCCAAGATGCAAACACACTGTTGAAGAAATAGACAATAGACTAGCAACACTCCCAGTCCATGGACCAGTATTAAAATCATTGTCTGCATGAGATGTAGAATTTACACAAGAACACACAGGCCATCCAACATCCCGGAAATGATTAGAACAATCTCATCTTTTTCCATAATGTGTTATATCTTTTTTTTTAACCTAAGACATATCATCTCTTCATCTCATTCCCTGTGTCATCATCTTTGTTGTCATGTATGGTCGAGCCTTTACTGGTGAGGATGGCTGAGCTCCCCCAGCAATCAGAATTGGTGCAGTGCATGATCTGTGTATGAGAACAGGAGAGCATGATGGGAATTGGATGCATTTTCAGATCAGACATGCATGTCCCTGAACAGGAAACTGAAAGGAAAAGTGTTTTTTGTGACTGTATCTTGGAAGAGAATGGAAATTGAACGTTATATTGAAGGATCTGAATGGCTTTGTCATGCACTTGCAAAACAGATAACGATCAATGTTTTTCCTTGAAAGACTTTGCTATAATTTTACTTCTTCTTTTTTGGTTTATTTTCATTTAAAGGAATGTCTTATTTGTCTCCACTGCCATCAAATGAACTTTGACTTCTTTTCCAGCCTGCATTCTCTCTTTCCAGCTGAACAGTGCTACTTAGACAGGATTTACATTATATCCCAATGAGTGTCTGATCCCTGTCTTTGTTAAAACAGCTCAGTTCTGGATTCATGCAAAGTTCTTGAGCAGCACTGACGTGAAAAGTTACTGTGTACAATGTCATCTTTCCAGGATCATGGGGGATGGGAGGCAGCTGGTTGGTGCTTCAGTGGACCTGAGTTATATCACTTTCCTATACAGAGATATAGGGCCTGAGCATCCGTAAGTCCAGTTAAGTCAGTTGGAGCTCTGGATGGCTCAGCATCTCTGAAAATTAGGCCCACACTGTATACCTTAGGGCATGCAATACATGCCTGCACACACACTATGTGCAACCCTTACTTTACATGATAAGCACCTACACAAGTAGTCTCACTGGGCCTGGTTCTCTTTTACACTAAGGCCCCATTACACCAATCTGCCTTAAAATGGGTGTAAACCTTTAAAGCACTGTACGTCAATGTGGCTTAAAGAAACCTTGAGTATAACTGAGATTCAGGTCCCAATGGAACATCTCTCATGAGTAAGTGTTTAGCAATGTGAGTATGGGTTGCACAATTGGGCCCTGTTATTATTTATTACGGCTATTTTACCTCAATTTCAGCCATGTCAATAAGAGAGAAGAGAGGCATGGAATGGGTCCAGTCCAAGATTAGCCACAAATTAAAAAATAAGATTCCCCATGCATTACCAACAGAGAAGAAGATGCTATTTTCCAGTGTGTTTTTGAAAAGTTTAGTGTCAGTTGTCTTCCCTCGCCACAGGAGGATTTTCTATAGCATGTCCCTGAGATTCTTATTTTGAAATAATAACCATGTTTTTTTGAAGAAGGTATTGTTACCTGCCCTTATAAAACTTGTGTTAACCACTTGGAAAAGGAGCGTTCATTATACATAGGGCAAATCTCTAAAGATGGGCAGGTGCAGGCAGAGAAACCACTATTCATTCTTTGGCCTTTTGAATTAGGAATTGATTTTTAAAAAACAAACAAAACCAACCTCATTTCAAGTGGACACTATTAAAAACACAAAAATCACAGCTCCCAGTACTTACAAGAACTTCAATAGCTGCCTGACCTTGGAATAGGAAATACTGCTGTACCACAATCTCTTCAGATTGGAAAACATTGAATTGTTAATAGCAGCTGTAAAAGCGTTATAGAAATACTTACTTGCCTCACAAAGACACTTAATTAATGTTTGTAAAATGCTTTCAGCTTCAAAGCGAAATGTTATAGTATTAAAGTGATGATTATTTATTATTATTGCTCTCTCCTTATTTTACTGCTCTGTGTTACCAAGTCTCTGAAGGAAACTTTACACTGAGTTACCAAGGGCAGACATAAATGTATACATGCACGTTACAGTGCATTGATCTATACCCTAATTATAACTGAAATTCATTAGCATGGAAAGTCATCAGGCAGCACCCCGTCTCCTTTAATTTTTAATTGGCGTTAACTAATTGACTCTCTGTCCTTATTCAGAGGAGGAACCTGAACTCGGAAACTTAACGGTATCGAAGGTTAGCTGGGATGGTTTCCAACTCAACTGGACAGCAGCAGAAGGGGCCTATGAGAACTTTTTCATTCAGGTGCAGGAGCCTAACAATCCAGAAGACGCTTGGAATCTCACAGTCCCAAATGGACTGCGCTTTGTGGATGTTACTGGCCTCAAGGCTAACATACCTTACACTGTCACCCTTTATGGTGTGATTCAGGGCTACAGGACCAAACCCCTTTCTGTTAAAACCACAACAGGTACCCTTTCTAATTCATTCATCACTTTCCATGCTCCTTCCTTCTTTGCAGATAAGGATATGGGCCAGAGCTATGTCAGCTTCCAGTAAGAGCTTGGATGTCTGGACTCTTTTGCATGCGCGCTCTTAATCCTCCAGCCTTATCAAAGCTTGGCTGACCATATCTTGCCTGGAAATGTCTCATGATTATTAGATTTTTCTAGTGAGAGCCTCAGGAGCTCCACGCTGCCATTTGCTTTCAGGAGTGACCATTTGTCCTTAGAACGACTTATTTCTGCTTATTTTATGCACTTCTCTGGTTGTTGGAACAAATTGAAAGACCCAGATCTCCATTGCACATGATCAGAAAGAGCAGAAGTTGCTCTATGGAAAGCTGTGAAAAACCATGATTTTATAGCCCAGATACTCAAGGCCATGAACATTTGTTTTTCTTGGATTCCAATAATTATTTCCAAAACAATGCAAAAAAAGCAACATGGAAATGAATTACTGATAGGAGTGCTCTCGTGTTTTGGGCTGTTAACCAGTATGGGTCTGTTACTGCTCTCACAATGGTATAAATCAGGAGTAGCAGAATTACACTGGTGTAAAGCTGGTGTAGGTGAGAGGAAAAGCAGGCCCCACTCAACCAAAAATTGCATAAAATGATCAATAATCATGGCATTAATTTGTATGACTCGTCTCTGCACCTTTCATTGATATGCATTCACCCTTCACTGATGTAAATGTGATATCTGGATTAATGAAAAGCAGAGATGGGAACTAGTCCCTACATTCGTACCCAGATCCAGATGTTGCATCCCTCAAAGGTCAAAGATGTTCCCTGGTTTTGGTTCAGGCTGATCTCTCATAAATAAAAAGTAACATTGTTTTAATGATCGACAAAACTCTAAATAATTAACCCTCAGGAAAAAGAGAACCTAGATCACATGATCCACCTGCCCAGTCAAAGATTTGGTTTTCTTTCCCTTCCAATTTAGATTTTGTCCCTCATCTTCGGATTTTTTTTTTTTAATTTAATTTGCTATACCTGCTCTGTATTTGCCATGGAAGCAGCCACTCTCATTTAGATATGCCTTGGGAGTATATCCCCTGCAACACTGTGCACTTCTACCATGACAAGTCAAATATAGCCTTCCTTGGATTGTTCCATGCCACTGCCATGTCTAGGTATTCAGAAAGTTTCTATTTCTCATTGACTCAATGACAATAGCTGGAACACAGTGGCTCTTCCTTCAGATGTGCTAATGATCTGTTTCAAACAGTATCCACAGAACCCTTCATTAAAGCCCTTTGTAACCTGCGGCAACTTCCTTCTAGCTTGGAGGATGGTTCAGATTTTCTCGTGTTTGCTCTCTCTGAGCACATGTTATCCAGCAGCTAGAAGGAAACAGGAACATTTATAGTTGAATTTAAAAAAAATGAGGCTGCACTGCTTGCTTGTTGCAGTGGTGCATTACATGGCTTGGCTTGGTTTATGACATGAGTTGCTTGCATTGCACTGTACACTGCCATTGACTTTGCACTAACGACGTCCATAAGCAGTTTTGAGTATGGGTTGGTATCCAATGATAGACTAGTCACATTGGACATAATTCTCCTTAAAGTGGAGAAAGGAAACTTTAGGGGATTAAAAAAGACAACAGACCCCGCCCAAACTTGGACATCTACACTGCTAGTGCAAACCCAAAGCTGTAGACTCAGGCTCTGAGACTCACTGCTGCAGGCTCCTGCTTGCCATGTAGACACACCTATAGTGTCCTGCCTAAGTATGGCTTTTGCATTGCTCTGTCTCTACCAGTTTAATGGAGACAAAAGAGGACATCCCACCGGAATGGTCCCTCCTGTTTCAGTTCCACTCACCACCTAGCTTTTCAAGGCTTTTCCCTCTGGGGGGTTTTCCATTGTCAGCATGTTCTGAGCCTTTTAGCGGCACATCAGGGATGTCTGCAGAAGGGAAGGAATCCCGACGGAGCTATCACAGATTTCTACTTTGGCTAAAGCTCTGGGACTAGCTGCCAATTTTCATATGTTTTAAACGGGAAGAGAGAGAGAGGAAAAGCTAAAATGAAACTCAACCCTTTCTCCTGGACCAAGCCCCGGATCCAGTTTCAGCTTATCTCAGAACAGTGACGTGTATTCTCCAAGACTTTAAGACCCCTCGGCGTGTTCTTTCACCTCTGCTTTCATGTTCAGACCTCGAAGGGGACATCTACACTGCAGCTGGGAGTGTGCGTCCCAGTGCTGGCAAATAGAGATGGCCTAGATCTGCTTCAGCTAGCACACTAAAAATAGCAGAGTAGCAGGGGGTAGCATGAGTGGCGGCTTGGGCTAGCCATCCAGGTACACACCCAGAGGGTCCAGGTGGGTTGGTATTCAGGTGACTAGCCTGAGCCACTGTCCTTGCTACTACTCCTGGCTACACTGCTATTTTCAGAACACTAGATCAAAAAGAACTAGTGTGTGTCTGTCTCCCTGAACTGGGGAGCAAGGTCCCAGCTGCACTGTAGACATATTCAAGGCTGCTCGGCTGCTCTCACATGCATGGAAAACCATTACTGTCTTACCGCTTTCATTTCTGCAGCATCGTTAGACACTTTCTCTTTTTGACTTCCTTCTCCTTCGCTCATGACGGCTTGTAGCAACCTGTTGTTCAAACCCTCCATTCCGCTTCTCAGCTAAGAACTCTGGCAGCCGTAGGTGCAAGAACAGCATTTCTGAACGCGGGGTTTCAAAGGAGTATCTGATTCTCGCTCATTTTGTTTTCCTCTTTAGCAGCAGAACCCGAAGTTGGTGAACTAAAGGTTTCCAGCATTACCCCCGAAAGCTTCAACCTTTCCTGGACAGTCATGGATGAGGCCTTCGAGACCTTTACCATTGAAATTATTGATTCTAACAGGTTACTGGAGCCCATGGAGTACAACATTTCAGGCAATTTAAGGACTGCTCATATCTCAGGGCTTTCCCCCCAAACCGATTTTATTGCCTACCTCTATGGGAGCACTCGTGGTTTCCGGTCAAAGGCAATAAGTGCTGCAGCGACTACAGGTATATAAACCTACCTCACATACTAACTCTGCTTTCTCCTAACTCTTCTTTACAGGACCTTCCCTTTCCCCTGCCCTTACCTTCCCCATCCAACTACCTGATGCCATATCCTCTACCTCCCCCTACAACGTCTTCGGATGAACAGCTGCAGGAGTTATTTTAAACTGTAAAATTATGGCTAACCCCCATCCAGGGCAGGGAAAAGAAATTGCGGTGATGAGGGATGTTCTCATTCACAGCAGAGAGAATCAGCTTTCTTTTCTCTCGGCCTCGCCTGAGCAGGGGAGGCTTCCGATAGAGAGGAGAAACTCACCAGGTTTGCCCAGGGACTGGACATAGAGCCAGTACTTCTCTAGGCACACCTCGGCCTTGCAGCATGTGTTTGCATCTGTTACGTTGTATTTAGGGGGGTTATTTCTCCTGAATAGGCAGCTTTACGAGCAAAGATTTTTCTTCTTTGATTGGGGTTTGCGTGAAATTCACCCCATGGCAGAGGATTTATACAAGGCCTGTGCACTATTTTAATCCCCTTTAAAACCTCAGATTAGGTTTTACATGGGACTGAAGTAGTTCATGGCTCTGAGATGGCTGTCTACACAGGTCTGGATTTTATTCTTAGGACCTAGAACAGCCTGCAGTTTCAGATCTGGATCTCTGTGTAGCACCTCCGCTCTAAGGGAAGAGGGAATCCTACTGTTGTGCATGTGCTAGTCATCTATCAAATGAAATTTGAAGTAGAAAGCTTGCAAATTACAAAAGTAGATGGACTACTCAGGGGAGGACACTGGATCACATGCAATGATCTTTTATTACCCATATTGACTATGATCCATTAATATGGCCTCTGAAAATGGTTCCCTGCATGACGTTATCTCAAAGTACAGTGCCTACATTAGCCTTGTGAGAGATTATACAACTAACGCAGGTTATATCGCCTCACAGATTGCAAAGAATTTACCTTGTTTTATCTTAAAATAGGTATAAATCAAATGAATTGTAACAATGTGATGCTCCTGCTGACATGATTAACAGAAAGTTCTATGGAACTTTAGGATGCCAGTCATGGTGCAGCATAAAATCAAACAACTGTGATCTAGTCAATAGCAGATACATTTGTAAGTGGGGAGTGATATCCTGGCAGAAGGATGAAATAGGGGTTCTCAGCTGGGGATCGTGACCCCAGGAGGACTGCAAATGGGTATCAGCGGGTCAAAATTATACCGCCCATCTCATCCTGCTAAATGGGAGAGGGATCCTGGTTAGATCTTAGCTAACGTGGTAGGGGTGCTGGTGCAGAAAATGTGCTTAAATAGTTCTTTTCCATCTCTGACTCCTCTGACATTTTATTTTATTTTTGGTTCTAATAATTACGAAACGTTTCCATTTGTTTTTCTTCCTATAGTAGAGGAACCTCTCCTTAGCAAACTAACTGTCTCAAACGCTACCTCAGACAGTGTGTCCCTCACATGGGAAGCTCGGGATGCTGCCTTTGATCGCTTTGTTTTAGAAGTTAGAAACTCTGACTTGCCTTTGGACTCCCTGGTGCACACGGTGCCAGGGGCCTCACGGAGTTTTGTAATCACCAACCTAAGAGCCGCCACTAATTACACTGTCCAACTCCATGGTCTAGTTGATGGCCAAGGTGCTCAGACTTTGACAGCACTTGTTACCACAGGTATTTCACTTTCAAGATTTACTTTTTCTATTATTTCTTTTGCTGCCCACTGAACTGCTTTAGAATGTGGCTCCAATGTGACATCACCTTTCGTCATCTAGATGGTCCTGATTAGTAAATGGCAGAAATGGTCACTATGCGCCAGGTTGGAATAAGCTAAATCTGAGACTGCTTTCAAGTAAGCGGATCTGGGACCCTGGAAATGGCTGAAAAGTGCCCCCAGTATTAAGGGAGCACAATGGTAAACCTTTAGTTGGTTTATCTATATATACACTTATCTGCAAGTTCTCTGTATATATAACTGAATTGCTCCAGATGATTTTTTCTGGAACATCCTTGCATTTGATCTGGAATATTCTTTGTGTTCATTCCCCACCATCTCTCCTCATTTGCCTGGGATCTTTCTTATCATGGGAATGAGCTCTGTGTCTTTGTTATACCAGGAAGGCACCTGCATGCCATTTTGGTTCTTTGTTTGTAAAGGTCAAATGTCCCTCTTGGCATTTGTATCTTTTACTGGTGCTTTCTGGAGCATGTCAAATGACCAACAGGAACTGCATGGAGTGGTCCAGTTATCTAGTGCTGGTACCAAGAATTTTTTCTGCCTGCCATCTTTGCACATCCCCCCAGCAGTGAGCTGGGATTGAAAAGGAAGTGCATCCCTTCTTGATGATCACCCGCGTACACTGTCACTGCATTGTTGCCAGTTATTCTTGCAGGGTAATGGGCAGCACAGTGCATTCCAGGGGATGCCTTTCCAACACTGGTGGTGACTACAGGATGTTGGGAACTCACTAAGCCTTGCCTGAAGAGACACTTTCAACTTGTGTTGCATGTAGTAATCTTTGAAATCTGGGTGCCAAGATGTGGGCCTGCGTGCAAATGGCATGTGAAGGAATGTGCCCGTTTTCGGATCGGTGTGGAAAAGATCGTTCTCTTCAACATGCATGCAGGGCTGACAGTGCTGTGTCTGGTTTCACCACATTCTCCCTTTCCGTATGTTTGCATCTTGAATACTTTCTGATCTCCTCCACCATCTCCAGAGTCACCGAGCTCTTGCCGGGACTTCATTACCAACCGTGCTGGCGCTGCTGGTCAATAGATGGCAGCAAGATGACAGTCCCAGCATGCATCCTTAATTGGGGTTATTTGGATGCACCTGCTCCTGGACTAGTCTAATGCCATACAATGGATGGGGAACAAACTCCCCTTGCACATTTAACGTGGGTCTTGGGTGGGTAAATTGTGGAAACTTGCATCAGTTCATATTTCACTTAATTATAGGACGTCTTTCTGTTCTTTCATTGTTCTATTGTGCACTGAGATTTGCCATGATTATTACTTCCCCAGCATGAATCATTTATTCCATAACTCCCCCTGAAAACCACTGACTCCATTTAACCAAGGCTTTGATGTCCCCAAAACATTTTGACAAATGGGGTTGCAATAGACTCCTCATTGTTTAATGATATAAAAGCTGGATGGGTTTGGCTCCAATTTCCAAAGATATTCCTTTGAGGATGAGACAGAAATTTATGCCAAAAGGGAATATTTCCCCCCCCCCAGAATTATAAGGGCCTGAAAAAGGGGGGGTTCAGTGATCTTGTGTCCTTCATTCAGTGGTGCACATTGTGACCAGTGGACAGTGTGCTGGACTGGAACTCGGCTAACCTGGGTTCCTCTATGAGCTTGGGCAAATCACATCACCCATTTGGGCCTCGGTTTTCCCTCTGAACAGTGAATATAATGACACTGGCCTGCTTTGTAAAGCACTTGAACATGAAGTGCGTGAAGCTTGCCATAACTTAGAGCATTGGCTCCAAAGTAAAGTCCTGGTTCAGATTTGTGCAGTCAAAGAAAAGCTCATTTTCAGAGGCGCTAAGCCTCTGCAGTTCCCCTTGGCTTCACGAGGTGTTGTGGGTGCTTAGCATTTCTGCAAATCAGGCCCAAGTTTAGGTCAGAAAATTGAATTTATTTAACAATCAATAAAGAAAGAGCAAGGGGGGAAAAAAAAAGAAAACCAATAAAGAACTGCAAATAGGTTAAATTAAAAGCCCTTAGAATGCCCAGGTCCTTATCTCTTCACCACTGTTAAGCGGATGGTAAAGGCTGGCTATGTTGCTATACAGCCATAACCCTCGTCTGCTTATAAGCACAGCCCTGCTCTAAGTAATGCTTTCTCTTCACCTGTGTTCCTTTTCCTTCAGAGGCCAAGCCACAGCTGGGCACGCTTTCATTCA
Source organism: Emydura macquarii macquarii (assembly GCF_026122565.2). NCBI lineage: Eukaryota > Metazoa > Chordata > Testudines > Chelidae > Emydura > Emydura macquarii. Next base: position 15,893,915 of record NW_027130828.1, read on the forward strand.
CAAATGTTACCCCCGACAGCTTCGACCTCTCTTGGACCACGAGAGATGGGCCTTTTTCAAAATTTGTTATAAATGTTAGAGATTCCTATTCAGCACACGAGCCGCAGGAGCTTACGGTGTCAGGAGGTGCCCGCAGCGCTCGCATCTCAGGCTTGGTAGATTACACTGGCTATGACATTAACATTCAGGGCACCGCCAATGCAGGGGTCCACACAGAGCCCCTCACAGCTTTTGTCGTGACAGGTACCCATTTAAAGGCTGCTGCTTTATCTTTTTGCTTTTTGTTCTTGTTGTTTTTTTCTAACAAGGAGGAAAGGAGAGAATTATGCCGGTTGTTTCTCTATGAAACTGAGTCATGTTGACACTTAAAGAGATCATCCACTTTTAGGAATAGGGAAGGGAGAACAGGTTCTGTCCTGAATTAAGAACCCATCCACATTTTTACTTCTAATTTCAGCTGCAATCAACTTCCCCTCTCCCCCGCACCACCTTTGAAAAAATATGATTAACTTCATGGGCCTAATTATCTAATCTGAATGGCTTCTAGTCCTTATTTCCACTCGAATATTCGGAGCAGCACTGGCCCTTTACAATTCTGGCTGTCTTGCAGGATCAATTCCATTGAATAGCACTAATCATCTGTGAAATGGGCATCTCCTTTCTGCTGGACAGTTGGCAATTCAAAGGGCAGGACTTCAGGCACTCTAGTGCCTATTCAAACCTCGACATGTGGCAGTGAGGGAGGACATCAAGATTTGGCCCGTTTCCCCTTGTTATCATGCACTTTACCCCAATCAGATCTAATATAACAACCTGGCAGCCATGCTTGTATTAGAGTACTGCCTCCAGTCCATTTATACACCTTGATGGCTATGCATTCCTTGCACATGATATCACCGGTCATGCCTCATTTTTGCAGTGCTATGTGGCTTTTTTGTAGAGATAGGCTCAAGCCTAGACGTTCCAATTTCTGATCAAAACTCAAACTTTCCCAGCGTTTGGAAGTGGGGGGGTCTGTGTCTGAGCTCCTGGATCAGACTAAGGCTCTCTCTACACTTGGAGCTAGGGATGTGATTCCCAATTAACAGAGACGTACTTGCACTTGCTCTCCTCACGTAAGCGCACTATAAATAGTGATGTAGCCATGATAGGGTGACCAGAGGTTCTGAGTTTATAGGAACAATCCCAATATTTGGGGCTTTGTCTTATATAGCCACCTATTTCCTTCCACCCCTGTCCTGTTTTTTTACACTTGCTATCTAGTTACCCTAAGCCATGGCAGTATGGGTCGCAGCGGGCAGCAGCACGGTTTAGCTACCCCTAGTACATTCCTGAGAGCTCCAGGTAGGTTTCTACTCAAGCTGCGCTGCCACTGGTGCTACCACAACCACGCTACTGGTTTTAGTGTGTTTGCTCGATGAGAATGAGCCCAAGTATGTCTGTGCGCGCTGGGAATCACACCCCGAGCTCCAAGCGCAGACAGAGCCTCAGCTGTCGAATTCAGCTCAGAAACTTTCCCAAGCGCCTGAGCTGTGTGTTTCAGATCCATGGTTCTGGTTTGGACCCATCTCTACTGTTCACCGCTATTTATGCAGTCACACAATGCAGGCAGGGTTATTTTGGAGGGGTGGCTGGGTGGGATGGAAGCAAGTCAAGGGCCAAATCCATTCCACTCTTACTAGGGATAAACTTCCGCTGACGTGAATGTTAGTGAGGCGTTGAGTGAGGATTGCAAGATTCGGTGATTGGGCCAGATGAGACAGTAAGGCCAGATTTTTAAGAAAGCTTAGGGTCAGATCGTCACGGGCCGAGCACCCACTATCAGGGCCAGACTCTCAAAAACGCTCAGTGCCCAGTAACTCCCACTGTGAATCTTAGGTCTGGATTTTCAAATGCGCACTACAGGCCATTTGAAAACCTGGCCACTTCTTTTAGTGCCTCAGTGAAAACTGAACTCTTTTCAACAAACGGCCCTATGCCTCTGAACTTAAACTACTGCCACATTGGTCTGAAAACTACCGGAATAAACATTCTTGATTGGAATCTCTTTAAGTTGTCAACATATCAGTTAAAGGAGAAAGGGGGGGAAGGAATACTTGCCTCTTAAGATTTTTGGCCAGTCTTATCATCAGCCATTAGCTGCTGTCATTAGTTGATGCTAGCACAATCTCTCAAAGAAACAATCCTTCAGTTGTTTAGACCTAATGCTTACTGTGACCCTTTTTCATTTAAACTCTGATTCCTCTGGGTCAACCATTGGAAAGAAAAACTGGCTATACTGGTGTGAGATATGTCAAAATTGAGGCTTATCTATAAAGCAATGGTGATGGAGAGGGAAGGAGGGAAATAGATGCATTATTCAAATCATACAAAAGCTGTATTTTGTGTGCATGTGAAACTGAGGAAATTTGTTTAAATATCTGGGTTGGGGATTTTCAAAGGGACCTACAGGAATTAGGCACCCCAATCTCATTGACATGCAGTGGGAATTGAACACCTAACTTCTTTTGGCTCCTTTGAATACCCTAGCCTTGTTGTAATGGCCATGCCTTTCCATTAAATCTTGTGGTTTTGGGGGGAAACTTGTGAATTATGTTTGCTGGAAGCGTGCTGTCTAACTCGCAATGTTTTTCGCTTCTTTTCTTGTTTTCTTTTCTTTTCTTTTTTTTGCACCTTCCCTTCTTTTAGAGTCCATGCCCCCACTGGGAAACCTAACTGTCTCTGACATTAATCCTTATGGGTTCACGGTGTCCTGGATGGCATCGGAGAATGCCTTTGACAACTTTCTAGTAATCGTGGTGGATTCTGGCAAGCTGCTGGACCCACAGGAATTCCTCCTTACAGGAGACCAGCGTCAACTGGAGCTTAAAGGCCTTATTACTGGCATTGGCTATGAGGTTATGCTTTATGGTTTTGCCAAGGGGCGCCAAACAAAGCCCCTAAGCACTGTGGCTATTACAGGTATATTATCGTGGGCAAATTGTTCTCTTCCGTCCTCTCTTTCATGCTTCTATTCTCACTCGGAAGATGTTGTGTGCAATCCATTTGCAAAACAAACCATGGCTTTTACATCTCCTTTTTCATCATGGCTACACATACCTCATCATGACTGATAGGTTCACTAATGTGATCCCATTCTGTGTTTCTTGGTGTTTTCTTTATTTTCTGTCTCTGTGGGGGTCCGGTGGAGAAGAGTGGAACAGGGTGGAGGGGTATATTGCTCAAATTGCTCCATGCAAGCACCTTAGCTGGAGAAAGGAGACGAGATGCAGCAGTTCACCATGTTAAAAGCCACCAGGTACCTCAATATTCTTCAATTGTCCAACATTCAGGACTGTTCAGGAGAGTCATACTGGGCTTCCCGCCCATGGAATCCTCCCCTTTGTTCTCTATACTGATCTCACTCAGAAAAAATCAAGGTGATCATGTATAACCAATGGAGTTGGGCATCTCTCAGCAAAGCATTGCCGTGCTCTCTTTCTCATTGTAGCTGAGTTTTTCCAGCTGCATTTAGGCCTTCTTGAACAATTATTGCCAACTGATGGGTTCTCTTCACTGGGTCTCAGCCACAGGATTTGCTAACTCCATGCACCGGCGAAGCTGGGGTTATATGGCTGAACATTGGTGAGAAAATAAATATGGACCTTTTATTGTGAAAAATAGCGGCACACTGGAGATACTGTTAAATAGTTACTATTCTGGTAGCATTGCTACAGCTATTGATGCCTAGAGTTCTTTACGAGGCAGAATATCACAATAATAGTGAGAAACCATCTTCGTTAACTGCTGGAATCCTCTTAAGTGGATTAATCCTCTGCTAAGAGTTTTAGATAAAACCTCTTTGGACTTAAGTGTGCAGCTTTGAGGATATAGATTTTCTTGATTTTGCCCATTGCTTCTTCAACATTTATTCCAGAGGAAAAGTGGACAGTGTCGTCTAGTTTTAATCAGAAACATCAAAAAGCCCAGAACCACATGCAATTATTGCTGGGCATGAAGGAAAAAGATCTTCTCAGTGGCTTTTCTACAGTGTTCCTATCAAAGGGGGAGAAGCAAGCAATGGTATAGGCACAGCTGCAGCTTTTTAATAATGGCTTGTTTTTATTTTTCATAAAGGTCTCACAAAGGATGGGTAACTTTAACGGAAGCCAGAAAACAAATAGATATAACATTTACTATTAGCATATTAAGATTGCATGATGGGGCAAATGGCTTGTATCCAGATATTTGTTCTGCTTTGGGGTAGTTGGGCACTCCTACACACACACTCATATATATCTTGGACAGTAACTATTAAATATCAAAAGCTTTTTTTCTTTTTTATAGCTAGCAGATTGTTCCAATTTCTTTGAACTGTGGCTGGATTTTTGCAGCGTGCTCTAATCCGACCTAAAGCAGGTCACTATGAATTGGTGAGGGGTGGAAAAAGTCTAATTTCTTCTCCCTACTGCTATTTTCTCCCTTTTAGAAGCAGAACCCGAGGTCGACAACCTTCTGGTTTCAGATGCTACCCCAGATGGCTTCCGTCTGTCCTGGACCGCAGATGATGGAGTCTTCGACAGCTTTGTTCTTAAAATCAGGGATACCGAAAGACAGTCTGACCCACGGGAACTAATTGTGCCAGGTCATGAACGCACCCAAGATATAACAGGGCTGAAAGAGGGTACTAAGTATAACATTGAACTCTATGGAATTATCAGTGGACGACGTTCCCAGCCCATAAATGCAGTAGCTACCACAGGTATTGTCTTTACAATGGAGGGAGAAAAGCATAATGTGCATGTCTGTCTCTTTAATTTCTCTCACTCTCACATCCAGTTTGAGCTTTACAAAGTTTTAAAAGCCCTTTGCCCCCCACACAGCCCCTACCAAAATTTCTTTTCTTTGAATCTACTCCATCTGATGTAGCACTTCCTGTCTGCTTGGTGTTCTTCACCATATTTAATAAAATACAAGGAGGTATGTTTCATACTTGATTTCTGAAGGTAAGCAGCGTAGTCTAGTCTAGTGGTTAGAGCACAGGGCTTGAGAGACAGGGGATTTGCCTTCCGTTGCAGGCCCTGCCAATGACTTGCTATGTGACTTTGGACAGTCACTTGTCTTCACTCTTCCTCAGTTTCCTACCTGTAAAAGATGGTTGATAAAAAGTATCTAACTCATAGGGCTATTGAGAGGCTACTCACTTAGGGCTTGATCTGCCAGGTGCTGAGCATCCTGAACTCACATTGATTTTATTGGGAGCTAAGGATGCTCAGCAGGTCAAGGGAGCCTTCAGCATTTTGCAGAATCAAATCCCTTGTGTCTGGGAAGTGCTTTGACGTCCTCAAATAGAAGACGCTATAGATTAGCTTTATGGAGAGTAGAATACCCTGGAGTCAGTGATTGTTTAGCTGAGTCTTCCAGTGAATGGTATCTTCAAAGAAAAAGGCAGGCACAAGAGTTTATTAGTGCCATTTTGATTGAAAAAAAATCCCCAAGGGCTGGATTCTACACCGTATGACGCCAGCTTTGCACAGATGGGATTCCATTGACTTCGATGGAGCTTCCCTGGCACAGAAATGAAGTAATGTCATGGCCCCAGTGTCTGATTCCTGGATGCCTAACTCCCTTTTGTGCCTTTCAAATCTCCCCTGGAATAAACTCTCACATCCAGGCTGTTTTTAACTGCCAGAGTGGTACAAAGGGGTCTTGCTGGAAATGAGAATCAAGCCTTAAATCTGGCTTGATAACCTTCAGTCAGTGTTTGGAGAGGAAAAGAGCCTATGGCAGATCAGTGTTGAAAAGCACCCACTGACACTGCATGACATCATGATTCATCTAACTGATCCCCTAAGGCTGAGGGGGAATGCACACTTGTGAGGCACGTCCAACTGATCACAATCGTGTCTCTTAAACAAACAGCAAGCAAATGTACTTAAGGGCTGAGACATTTGCAGTAAGCAGAAGAACATCAATCCATCATGGGCAGCCTTTTATGAAACCACAGGTCTGACTCACAAGAGAGGGAGATAGATGTTTAAAGCCAACTATACTTTTTAGCCGCATGTCCCCCTTTTCACTGACTCTCAGAATATTTACGGTGAGCCAGAGGCGGTTGTAAATTTCTTCATGACTACATTCTGATTCAGCCCTGGCAGAAAGATTTAGGAGCATGCCAGCTATTGAAGCTAATAGTCCAGAAGACAGCTACCCATAAATAGCCCATGGATAAATGATAATAGGTCTAGGCCCATAAAATCCCAGCTAAATGACTTAGGCTGTGGGTTATGCCACACCCAGCAATAGTAGCCAATGCCACCGAGAAATCTAATTAGCTTTTTGAGTTAGTAGCTTCTGTCTGTTAGACTTATATGGCCTTTCTGCTTTGATGGTAAAGAACGATTTTGAGGAATTTTGACATTTCCCCCTCATTTTCTATTCCAAATAGGAAGCAAAAGTCAAAATATCGAAAAACGTCATAAAATGAAAAATTTCAAAAAAGATTTGATGGGAAATGCACCCATTTTTTAATCCAAAAAAAAAAATAATAATTTGATGTGTCAAACAGATATTTATGGGTTTTTTAAAAAAGTCGTTTTATTTTGAAATATTAATTCAAAATGATTTTGATTCCCCGGATTGCTGATTTTGACAACATGTATCTATTTTCCAATTTACTGCAGAAAAATTTCAATTTTATTGAAACTGCATTTTTGTGCAGGAAAATTTTCATGCAAAACTTGTTTAACTAGTTTTATTGGCAGTCAGTGTCAGAGGGACTAGTTGACTCAGGGGACGGGCACATAGAGTCTTTCACGTCTACCCATCAGAAAGACCAAGGATAAAGTGCCCGTTTGGAAACTGAACTCTGCCTTCACACCAAGACGTGACCTCTCTAGAATGACACAGAGTCACACTGGCAACAGAAGTGAACCTAAAATTCTTTGCACTGTCATTGTATCTGTGCTGTCGTTCGAAGGCCTAGTCCAGTACTGATATGAATGGGACTATTCAAATGGGGTGCAATTCACCCCATAAAGAGAGGCACTATAGAGCCCAAGCATCATATAAATGACCATATGTGGTACTGGAGTGGTACTCAGGCACTCTGTGCAGGGATGAATTTCACCCATGCATAACAATGTCTGAATCTGGTTCCACCAGAGGCTCTCAGTCTCCAGAGCTGTCAATCCATCAGCTTTCACCAGCCACTAAATCAATATTATTTCCAGATCTGTCTCATCCGTGTTCTTTTTCTTCTTTGCTGTTTCCTTCCAGATTGTGGCTTTTTGGCTAAATCAACAGCAGCTTTTTGTGCAATGCAGTTTTACCAAACCCAGCTTGCTTTGTCTTTTCTCCCCACTCCCACACCGTTTTTTTTTTTTTTTTCTCCCTGGCTTTTGTTTTTGAACAAACCCAGCAGACCCAACATGGACAGTGAGTGGTGGAGATAATTTACAGTTCTCAGGAAGCTCAGGTTGTTTTCCTTTCCTTTCCCTTCTGTTGATTTAGTGCCCTGCTGCTGGAGCTCCCAGGAGCACCTAGAAGTCACACCCCTCTTTGACTCCTTTCCTGGCAAACTTTCTTTCCAAGCCATTTCACCCACAGTCTTTCTTTTTTCCTCTCACCGTACCCCCTGGCTTGCCTCCCCTGATTCTCTTACTATAGCTGGTGTTTGGTATTTGTCGCTCTTCTGCTAATGGACTTCTCTTGGGGGGGCTATTTATTTTTGTTAATTATTAGCATGGTTTTTGTTACAGTATAGAGGGCAGATTAGGACTGAAAAAACTGAATATAAACCATCAAGCCCCGGATGTTGTCACCCCACGCTGCGGGAAGCCCTTGCCACACTCAGATTGCACTTGCATACGCTCTAATTTGTTGAAATACTGCTCAGACTGTGCAAAAATGTATAACACATCTTCAGACTGAATCTCATTGACAGGTGTTTTTCTACTTATCTAAGTGGTGCATGCAGTAGGCTTTCACATGTCTAATTCCAGCCAATGTGTATACAAACTTAGGAGCCAGGATTGGGTAACCAGTTTTTAACAAAAGGGGTGTGTGCATGTGTGTTCAAAACCAAAGCCTCAAATAAGTATACTTGCTTCACAGTCCTCCCCGCCCTCATAAGACCTATCTACTCCCAGTGGTTCCACCTATGCAAAAATATCTATAGGGCCATATTCACTATTACGCTCTGGCTGTTTTGTGTTGTTCTGGCAATGCATATCAGCCATAAACCTAGCTTAACTGGTTGTGTTTATGGCTGTGTGGCATTGTCAGAGGCACACAGCAACCACTGCATATTCTTATTCTTACTTATTTAAATCCCAACAATGTGTTCAGCACTGTACCCCAGAAGAAGACAGCTTCCGACCCAATGAGTTTGCAGTCGAAACATTGGCTGCCTTGCTCTCACAATGTACAGACTTTGCCTATGCCACTTTAAATTCTGCTTAGTGATGCACCCTACTTTGGAGAGAGAGAGAGAGAGAGGGAGAGAAAAGAAGAAGCAGTGGTTTTATCCAGAGGAATCAAAGCCAAAAGAATTCCTTCCCTGTCCTCCTCCCTCTAAACGATTTGTTCTCTGGCTCTAAATATCCAGTCACTTCCCAGCCAGGGAATTTGTTTTTCCCCTCCTGCTCGCTGGGTAAAATGCTGCTCTCATATGCAAAGCTAAAGTTAAAAAGGCTTTCAGCCGGGGGCTCTACTCGGGGCTGGAGGGGATGGAATTGTCCCCATTTCATAAGCAGGGTGCAGGGGAGCTGCACAGCCAGCCCCAGGTGATATTGCAGCCTGTCCTAGTGGATGTGTCCTAGTTGTGGTACCACTGGCTGCTCCTGATTGCCTTCTGCATGCCATTATAAAGAGAGAAATACAGTCCATAATAGTGCTCTACCATGGGGAATGAGTGGAGGATTTCTCCTACACCCAACACAGGTGGGAGCCTTTCTTTTGGTGCTATGTGGCTAATATGTTCCCTCTGCATTCTGGACCTTCAGCGACTTTTATTTGGACTAGGAATTACTTGGAGTTTGTGACATCATCTGGGGCTTGATCCTGCAAGCTTTTGAGTGTCCTCCGCTCTCTTTGGTATCAGCAGGAGTTGAAGGCACTCAGCCTCTCGTGGGATGGAGCTCTAGACACACTCAGATCCCAGATTCAAGTCCTTTGGTGGGCTTCCTGCCTACAAGGAACTTGGCACCATGAGAGAGGGCTCGCTCCATCTCTAAAGATTGCTGTGCACAAATGCTTTTCAGGGTGCGGGGATGGACTGCCTCTGATGTTCAATGAAAAACTAAAAACAGACCAAGTAAAATTAGCTATAGAAAATGACGACTAGAACAAATTCTGTACAATATAGAGTGCAAACAAAAAAATGGATTGAAAGACATTGCTGTTCCCTAACCCCTGCAATCTCCATTATTCCATGCAATATGCTAATAATAAAGTAATATATAATGATAATAAATTTAAGAGCTTTTTTTTACGAGGCTGGACATTGCTGTAACTTTATTGGAAAACAAAATCAGGACCAAAACACCTCAGCGGGTTCTGTTCTGAGCTGGTAATAAAATCCTTAACTGTGTGGAACTTTCTGCTCTAGTGTGATGTTAGACTGAATATTTATAGCGTCAGCTCCTGGGATAGAAGGCTGAGGTCATTGTTATTCCAGCAAAAATGATTGATAAGCACGTGATTTAACTCTTTCCCTGTGTCTGTGTCTATGTTTTTTTTCTCCCTCTGACTCCACCGGCAGCTGTGGGATCGCCCAAGGCAATCACTTTCTCTGACATTACTGAAAACTCAGCCACAGTCAGCTGGTCACCCCCAAGGACCCGAGTGGACAGCTTCCGGATTTCATACGTCCCCATAACAGGAGGTGAGGAAGTGGTGGGGTAGTGAAAGGAATAAGGGAGCACTGCAGAAAGAACGTAGTGAGCGAGTGGAAGGGACTAGGTCATGCTGGTGTCAGTCACTCGGCACATAGCAGTTTGTCCTCCGTATCAGAAAGACATAGAGGTTCATTTTCTTGCTAGCCAGCAGCTGGCAGGCACAATTAATGTGCACTTAACCAGTTCTAATGGGTGGACTTATTGTATGAATGGCATATCTAGTATGCCATGGACCAGATTTGTGAAAGACCCTGATTTCCAAATGCTCAGCACCCATAATTGCATCCAGATTTTCCCAAAGAGTTCAGCTCCCATTTAGGCTCTGGAGCACATCAACATGCATGAATCATGCTGAGCCTCTTTGAAACACCGGCCCTTCCAGATTAAGAATAGTTTATTTTTAAAATTTTGTCTGTGGCTTTAACCGTGTTTTCTAAGTCAACACTTTTTTGAACATCCCTGAAAGATGTTTCATTCCATCCACCATGATTAGTGCTTAGTGCTTCACTGACAAATGGGAAACTTGTCTTTATCGTGAGACTTCCTTGATGGGCAGCAGATGTTAGCACAACTCATGGACCTCTGGGTGGAAAGATTAGCGAACAGCATGGGAAGAGCACCTAGCAGAGACTAAAAGGAACACACTGGAAGTGCCACACAACAGAACAGGAAGGAGATAGGGATGGAACTACAAAATGGGAACACCAACATCAAATACCTTGGAACTGGTTTTTCACCTAAGATTTAGGCCTGGATCCAGAAAAGCACGTGTAACTTTAAGCACCTGAGTAGTCTCACTGAAGTCATTGGGCTTACTCAAAAGCATGAAGTTATACATGTGCTTAAATGCCTTGCTGGAGTAGGACCAGATTTTGGAACAAATAACTATCCATGTCCCTGTTAATGCAGACTAATATGCATTGTATCTTGGTCTGAGATTAAGTGGGCCACGGAGAGACTCTGCATAGATATATGACCTTTCTTCGTCTCCCCCAGAAACAAAATCAAAGAGGTTCAAATGTACAAGACTCCTTGCAATTAAATACAAAGAAATCAAGTGCAAATACCTACATTTGCATGTGGCAGGTACCTATTTGGCACATGAAGATGTGGCAGTGTACAGGCACAAGATTTTATTTTTTCCTTACATGTATTCAAATGTTGGCCTTTGCACTACTAGGAAAAATGTGAATAAACCAGTCCCTTTGATTTATGTTTTAGAAAGACCAATTTGACTGATTTTCGAATTTTCCCTTTGGTTTCACCAATGCAACCCCATTTACATCAATGGGTGTAACCGAACGGGAAATTTGGCCCTGTGTCTACATAGCACAAGCATGTAGGGACAAACTCAGAAAGGGTAAGGCACAAAATGAGTTACATTTAGCAAGGAACATTAAAGGTAATAAAAAGAGGTTCTTTAAATAAATAGGGAGCAAAGGAAAGATGAAAGAAAGTGTAGGTTCTTTACTTAATGGAGAAGGAGAGCTAATAATTTATGACATCAAGAAGGTTGAGGTGGTTAATATCTATTTTGCTTCATTCTTCACTAAAAAGATTAGTGATGACCAGATACTCTACACAATTAATATTAATAACAAGGGGGAAGGAACATAAGCCAAAATACGGAAAGAACAGAGTAAAGAATATATAGAGTAGTTAGATACATTCAAGTCAGCAAGGCCTAACAAAATTCATCCTAGGTTACTTAAAGAACTAGCTGAAGCAATCTTGGAACCATTACCAATTCTCTTCAAGAGCTCATGGAGGATGGGAGAGGTCCCAGAAGACTGAAGAAGGGAGAACATAGTACCTATCTTTAAAAATGGGAACAAAGGAGACCCGGGGAAATATAGACCAGTCAGCCTAACTTTGATACCTGAGAAGATACTCAAACAAATTATTAGCCAATCAATTTGTAAGCACCTGAAGGATAATAGTGTGATTAGGAACAGCCAACCCAATCTAATTTCCTTTTTGGACATGGTTACTGGCCTGCTGGCTGGGGAGAAGCAGTGGACATGATATATCTTGATTTTAGTAAGGCTTTTGACACAGTCTCACATGACATTCTCATAAGCAAACTAAGGAAATATGATTCAGATTAAATTATTATAAAGTGGATGCAAAACTGGTTGAAAGACAGTTCTCAAAAGGTAGTTATCAATGATTCACTGAGTCCTGGGTCCGGTACTAGTCAATATTTTCATTAATGACTTGGAAAATAGAGTGAAGATAATGCTTATGCAATTTGCTGATGACACCATGCTGGGAGGGGTTGCAAGTACTTTGAGGGAGAGGATTAGAATTCAAAAAAATCTTGACAAATTGAAGAATTGGTCTGAAATCAACTGAATGAAATTCAATAAAGAAAAGAGCAAAATATTTCACTTAGGAAGGAAAAAACCAAAGGCACAGCTACAAAATGGGAAATAACCGTCTAGGGAGCAATATTGCTAAAAAGGAACTGTGGGTTATGGTGGATCACAAATTGATTATGTCAATAGTCTAATGCAGTTGTGAAAAAGGCTAATATCATTGTGGGGTATATTAACCCTGTTTGTGTTCCGGGAAGTGAGTGGGCCAAAGGCCCCTCCCCCAGCTTAAGGGGAGGAGTCACTGGGCCTGGGACTCAACTGATTACAGGGGGTGGGGTGTATTAACAGGAGTTTTGTATGTTTGTTACAAGAGGTAACTCTTCTGCTGGGCTCATCACTGGTGAGGCCTGAGCTGGAGTACTGCATCCAATTCTAGGTGCCACACTTTAAAAAAGCTGTAACTTGGGGACATTTCATCTTGAAAAAAGAAAACTGAGGAGGGACCGGATAGCAGTCTTCATGTGTATTAAGGGCTGTTATAAAGTGAAGAGGGATCAGTTGTTCTCCGTCCCACTGAAGGTAGGACAAGAAGTAAGGGGCTTACTCTGCAGCAAAGAAGATTTCAGTTAGTTATTAGGAAAAGCTTTCTAACTGTAAGGATAGACACACCCTGGAATAGGCTTCCAAGGGAAGTTGTGGAATCCCCATTTTAGAAACTGGAGGTTTCTAAGAACAGGTTAGACAAACAACTGTCAGGGATAGTCTAGGTTTACTCAGTCCTGATTCAGTGCAGGGGGCTGGACTTGACGACTTCTCGAGGTCCCTTCCAGCCTTACATTTCTATGATCCTATGAAACTTATTTCAGGGATGGAAATGATGTCCTTTGTTTGGAACACAGCACCACAGCCTAACCACGAGCTGGAACATCATCACACCATTGCCTTGACATTTGGTTTGCTCCTAGGTACTCCCAGTGTTGTGACAGTGGATGGGACCAAGACTAGGACCAAGCTGGTGAAACTGATCCCAGGTGTACACTACACTGTCAGCATAATCTCCATCAAAGGATTTGAAGAAAGTGAGCCTATCTCTGGAGCTCTGACTACAGGTAATGTCCAAAAGAAATAAGGTCCTAGTAAGTTTGTCCAATTATATTACATGTGTGTACAGAAGACTCATAAAAACTGGAGATGAAAAAGTTCCACCAGGTCCCATTTTAGCTATCCCCTGATACTGACTAGAGGATTTCTTTCTTTAGTGTTTTCCCTAGTGGTTTATTATTCCCTGTATTTGTAAAGGAAGCAATATTAGTCCCATTTTACAGATGAGGAACTGAGGAACAGATTGATTAAGTGACTTGGCCCAAGTCATACAGGGAGTATGGGGTGGAACACGGAATTGCACTCAGATCTCCTGAGTCCCAGCTCAGTACCAGAAAAGCAACCTCTCTCTCACATTTCCTTTGTCTAGCACAATTTTAAAGAACCCCGAGGTAGGGATTTCCCCACGGTCCTTTGGAAACCACCTGCAGTCTAACTGGTCCATCATTCTCTTGAGCCAGTAGGGTACAGAGCATTGGGCGGAAGGGGCGGTGCGCTCAGTACGGGAGGTCAGGTCATACTTCACATCTCCAATCCGTGGGAGCAGCTAATGCTCCCAATGCAAGTTCTCTCCTCCACCCCCACTGGTCCCCAATCCACCCCAAAAGAGTCTGTCTGGGACTGAGAGCGTTGAGGAGAGAACTGTGTGCAGCCCGAAACCAATCATGTCGAGGGTATTATGCAAGAGCCTGTAGAACTGAGACTCTGACTATAATTCGTTATCGCTGCCAGCCTCTCGGCAGGCATTTAATCCTCTCCCGTAATGATGACCTCCCTTTGCAGCAGTGGTGTTTGGTGAAGCATGACATCTTTCCAGGATCCCTCCTCATTCCAGTGAGGACCACGCCCGGGCAGCAGTGCACACACCGTTTGCACCATGTGCCTGATATAGCGCATTACAACGCAGCAGGGGAGCCTTTAATCCGTGTCATTCCCTCCTTATGGTGTTATCTGTCCCTTCAGCTCTGGATAGCCCCTCAGGACTGACCGTGGTCAATATCACAGACTCTGAGGCGTTGGCACTCTGGCAGCCAGCAATTGCCACGGTGGACAATTACGTCATCTCCTACATTGCTGAGGATGGTAAGAAGGGGCTGGGGGAAGGAAGGGGGGAGGGCTTTGAGCTTGACCGCAGTTCAGTCGGTGAAAGCCATGTTCGGGACAGGTTTCAGCAACTTGATCGCAACTGGGCAGGAGTAAGGAAGGTTGAATTTGAGGGGTGAAGGCTGGTTAGGCTGGTTAGGGGCATGTTATCCTCATTTAAGAAAGTTTTCAGTCCCTGATCCAGGTGGTGTGGACAGCAAAGGAACTGTGTTTATGTTACCTTTGAGGAGAAGAAAACACCCTGTCTTGTAACTAATACTTTTGTATGGAATTGACTGTAGATCTAACAACCCAAATTCAGCCTTCGGGTGGGTTGAGGTAGGGAGTCCACTGAGCCCGTTGCTTCTGCTTATTTCATCCTCGTCCTGAAACGCCTCAGGAAAACGGATTTCCTTCCAATGAATGATCAGCCCTTGGCACAGGATGTGATCACTCGAATGGAGGACTGGTGTGAAGTATCCATCTGAGACGTGTGCACCACTTGCAATGGCTGTCCTTACTTTTAGTCGCCCATAAACTAAAGTTATCTGTTCCCATCTCTGTTTGTTCGCTGTGCAGAGCCAGAAATTACTCAGATGGTGTCTGGGAACACTGTGGAATATGACCTTAACGGCCTTCGTCCTGCAACTGAATATATGCTGAGGATCTATGCAGTAAAGGAACCACAGAAGAGTGAGACAATCTTCACCAAATTCACCACAGGTACAGCACCAAGCCTTCCCCAGGATTGCAGCCTCTGGCAGTGTGACAAGGTTACTTACATTGTAAGGCTGTCATCAAACCAGCACTGCATTCACTGTATCATGCTCCTTGTGGATGTGGTCTCAACTGTGTCGTGTCTCCTTTAGGCATGGATGCGCCAAGGGATTTGAGTGCCTCTGAGGTTCAGTCAGAAACAGCCGTGCTAACGTGGAGGCCTCCACATGCTTCTGTCACTGGCTATCTCCTCATCTATGAGTCCGTTGATGGCAAAGTCAAGGTACAGCGCTTGAATCTAACCCACAAATTCTCTATTTGGACACATGCTTGTGAAGCTGCTCAACAAATGCCAGCCAGTGGGACGTAAGCATGTGTCTAACGTTCAACACATGCTTAAGTGCTTTCCTGAATCAGAGCCTATAATAAAAACTTAGCTGCAGCCTGCACAACGTAAAGACTGTCTTCCCTCCACTATAGAGAAAAAAAGATAGCAAGCAGGCTGCCTTCTCCCATCCAAAGTCTATGGAATAAAGGCACACATGTCCACAGGTTGGGTGCTCAACTTCAGTCACTTAAAGTGGCCCAATTTTCAGCACTTTCTGCAAATCAGGCCTCTTCAAGGTATTTCAAGATGGATGTCCAAAATCACTAGTCACTTTTGAAAATTTAGGCCAGAGATGTCTACAGACATACCACGAAGGGCAATCCTGCTTAATTTTTTATGAGCTTTGCCCCTGTGGCAGTATATAATGCGTATATATAAGCCATGCTAACTTCTGCCATGGTTTGCTTTTAAGCTACACAATTTAAACATTACAATATTAAACATTCATTTCCAGGCAACCTTTCTCATACTACTAATGGAAGTTAGCATGGTAAACATCTCATAGGATTCAAAGTTTCATAATAAATCATTTAAATGGTTAAAAAATAGCATAAATAATTTACATAAAAAGGCATCTGCAAATCTAAAATATGTAGCAGTTCCAGTCCATATGTTTTTTTCATTTGAGTTTCTCTATGATTTATTCTCTCAACAGGAAGTCATCCTGGGACCTGAGACAACTTCCTACAGCCTGTCTGACCTGAGCCCATCCACCCAGTACACAGTGAAATTGCAGGCACTGAACAGAGCCCTGAAGAGCAGAATAATCCAGGCTGTTTTCACCACAAGTAAGGCCTTTGCTCTGTATGAGGGGTTAGAATTATCTACAGGTTACCATTTTGAGGACCAAGTTGAACTCTGGAGCACACAGATACAGCACTCACTGAAGTCAATGGGCAGTCGCTCCTACTTACAGTATGCTTAGGGCAGGGTTATTCACTCATAGAGTGTGCCTGCACTGCAATCAAAGGTGTGACAACAGCTCCTGTCACCGGAGCTAGCTTTGATCTAGCTAGTTTGAACAACAACAATAGCAGTCAAGCACCAGCAGCATGGACTATATGGCCCCACCCAGCATCCTGAGCATCTACTCACGTGGCTAGCCTCCGTGCAGAAGGCCAGTGCGAGTCTCCCTGCACCACTTAAACTGTACAAAGCAGCAGCCCCATTCACTACCCTCAGACTGGAAGGTGGAATGACTTGCACTCAGGTGGAATTTGGCCTTCAGAGCTTAATTCCTGAACTAACTTCTCCTCTTCCTTCTCTCTTTCCCACTGAGCTCACTCAGTTGTCATCCTGCTACCCCAGAGGGTTCATTCTGACTCTACCTGTGAAGGCTCTCCAGTGAGCTGACTGAAATAATGGATCAGGTGTTCTGAAAGCCTCCTCACAGCTGATACAGTTGGCAGTCAGTTCTCTTATTGAAACAATTTTGATGGCAGGGAATATACAGAGACGTTTCTTAGAATTAAATGGCTATTAAATTCTGCCTGCCATTCTTCTCACAATCCTCAGCCTTCCAAACACAGCAGCATCTTCAGATGTTTCTCTCTTTCTTTTGCCATCTATACTGACATCATGTCAAATGCTTATAAAATGCTAGGTAAAGTCACATGGCCATGAATCACCTTGCAATCAACTCTGGTGTAAAGCAGGCATAACTTCACTGAAGTTAATGGAGCTACACCAGTGAGTGGGAGCAGAGTCAGACCCAGATGTGTTTAAGTGACATCTGCCTTCTTGGTCATGAAGCTAAAGAATGACTCTCTACAGCTTCAGCTAAAGAGCTAGTACCTTATTCAGGCAAACAATTAAGTACATGCTTGATTGTAAATACATGCATGAGTAAGTGTGCTTACCTCCCCACTGAGTAATTCTCCTGAGGAGGGATGTTTTCCTGAATTGGAGGCCTAAGTCATGGAGCAGGGAGCTACAGTGGACTCAAATCCACTGGTACAGATGCATCACATAATACATAATGAACCTTGAGTTACATTTACACAGCTGGCTTTGAGACTGTAATAATGATAGTAGAAATTCACCTAACGTACCTGTCCAGAACATCACTTAATTACACCTGTTGCAGTTATTTCCACTGAATATGCAATAATCAATAGTATTTCAATCATTTCAAAGATGTTAAGAAAATGCCAAAAACATTCACATTTGAACAGGTTTGGGGACGTTTGTGTTAGAAATTGTATTGACTACGCTTATGCCTATATTAAATTGTAGTCGGAAGGAAATGCACCACTGTTGTTTTCCTCACATACTTTTTTTTATAACATACTTGCATTACACTTGTTATTGAAGAAGTCCTGATTTTTGTCTCGGTTTTACCAATGTGGCCACTGTTACACCTCTAGTGTCATACGTGCAAATCATTCCAGGTGCAGTTTTAGCCTGCAGGTATTTGCAGACACAACTGATGTCACTTAAACATTTAACTACATGATTGTGCCAGCATTGCAGGTAGGTGGGCATGTAAATGCAGCTAATTGTACCTTCCAAATTGCAGGCATACACAGGAGGTCTGGCTTTAGAAATCTGTCCCTAAATATTTCATTATGTCCTGTATTATCTGATTTTTTTTAAATGAATATATATAGTGTAGTGCTGGGGTGCGATCCAGACCAGTCAGGGGTTGTGTCACCACCTGGTCCACAACCTTGGGTGCTTCACCATGCTTTGCTGTTGTAGCTTCCATCCTAAGATGCTCACAAACAGCCTACTGGCATGCAGATCACCCCCCTCCTGAGTTTCTGTGGATAGCTGCAGCCCTGATCCAGCAGCTCTGATCCCAGCAGCCTGTCAGCAACACACCAGTCACACTTTGGCTTCCAGCAGCCTTGGTTACTACTTGCCAAGTGACCCCAACACATTCCCAGTCGCAAATTTTCCCAAAAATGTGTGTTCCACACCATCCAGCCCTCTCCTGGACAGTTCAGATATTACAGGTCCCTTGCCTCAATAGGTTGCTACTTTAATTGGAGTTACCAAACAGTTTGGTTTAAACACAGTACTGGATTAGTTTAGCTTAAAAAACAAAACCAGTTTATTAACATAAGGAGATAGGATTTTACATGAATTCAAGTGTCAGGTATTTATGTCTCTTGTAACTATTTCTAACTTTAAGATGAAACACTTTCTAGTAGTTAAAACTTAACAAGCTAGAGTTGGTTCAAGATAAAATCCTTAACACA
Source organism: Emydura macquarii macquarii (assembly GCF_026122565.2). NCBI lineage: Eukaryota > Metazoa > Chordata > Testudines > Chelidae > Emydura > Emydura macquarii. The sequence continues at coordinate 15,912,603 of NW_027130828.1, forward strand.
TGTTCCCAGCAATATGGCTGGCCAAAATCTCAGGTCAGAATCTCTCTCACTCACTTACCCCCCGCCGCCCCCCTCCGCTCCCCACACACACCTTGGAGTCAAAGGGCTGGTTCCTTTGTCTTCTTAGGTGATAAATGTGGGTGTTTTACCCCTCACTTTTATAGTCCAGTCACCTTTTGAAATGGATTTTCACATCTGACGGAGTGGGTTACAGCCGATGAAAGCTTATGCCTACAGAAATTAAATGTGTTAGTCTTTAAAGTGCTACAGGATGCTCATTGTTTTTGCTGTATACAGACTAACACGGCTACCCCTCTGGAAATTTTCCTGAGGGTTACCCCTAGATAAAGTTAATTCCAGCTGTGAGGAAGCAGACATGGAGTCTTGTGGTGGAAAAGGTTCCATGCTGTTGTTTGCTAAAATGCAGATTGATTCGTTCCAGTCAAAGAATGGCCACTTGACCAGTGATTGCCAATCAATACCTGGCTGGAGGCATCAGCTTGTCCTTTGTCTTTGAGGTACTGGTTTACCTACTCCCCAAAGTTGTCTGGTAAACACACTGTAGTAACAATTTCATCTTAGATTCATAACTCTTAATATGCATTGTATGCATATGTTACACAAGAATACGAATGAGCTGTGTGTCATCAGTTTTTAAATGATTCCTCGCAAGGCATATTTTGCACAAAGATTATTACAATAATGTGTGGGGTGTGAATACAGGGGTGCTTGGTATCAAGGATTTTCTAGTATTTACAGTCAGGATTCCTGGGTTCGATTCCTGGCTGTGCCATTGCCTACCTGTGAGACCTTGAGCATGTCACCTAAAGTCTCTGATTTAATTTCTACAACTGTATAATGAGGACACTAACATTTAAAATGCACCCAAGGTGCTCTAAGGCTTCATTAATTAATGAGCACGTTGAAGAAGGAAAGTGCTGTATAACTGTAAAGTATCATTATTTTTTCATCCAGATTGGTGGACAGTCAAGTTGATTTTTTCCATCACAAATTTTCAAGCCCGTGTTCCACTAGCATATTACTCCATTCTGAGCAGTCTCTCTTCTAAATGAAATAGATTCATTTGTCTTAGCACCAAAAAGAGCTCACAAATGAATAAGCTAACTGACAGGAAGATGCATCTCCTTGTCATAAATGATTTCTCAAGCCCTGTTCTCTGTTTTTTTCTTTTGTGTGCAGTTGGACTTCTCTATCCTTACCCTAGAGACTGCTCCCAAGCTCTGCTCAATGGAGAAAGTGCCTCTGGACTTTACACCATTTATATGAATGGAGACAAGTCACAGTCTATGGAGGTGTATTGTGACATGAGCTCTGATGGAGGTGGATGGATTGTGAGTATACAGTGGGAAGGGATCAAAAACCTATATGTCACTGTTGTCTTGTGCCTGGATCAAGACCATGAGACAGGGCCCAGCTTCAGTTGATTACTGCCTTATTAATGATGTTGTATTAACGTTCCAAAAGACTTAGGAAATTTAATTTTTCATGCTAAATCAGACTGCAGTTGGGGTGGGAAATTGAAGCAGAGGGACAGCCACTTCCGAAACGTTGCAGGAGAAACTAGGTCGGAGAAGAATGCATTAGTTCTACAGCCGCACTGAGGGATTGGTAAACAGGATAGTAAAAAGTTAGGCGGCTTGTATCCTCATCAGCCAAAACAGTGGCAATGGGAAAAGAAAATTATGATGCAGAGAATCTGTGGAATTCAAATAAGCCAGCTGGGACTGAGAGTCTGAAAACCATCGAAGAGTGAAGGCAAGGAGTTTGAGAAATACTGAGGCTCCATAGAGAACAGGTTGAGGGATACAGAAGAACCTGTCAGTAAGACTGAGTGATACTGAGCATTAAGGGATTGCTAAGGAAGCAGAGGGCAAGGACTATAAGGCTGCAAAATACTGAGGGGGTTTGAAGCCCAAGAAGAAACATGGGCCTTATTTAAAAGAAATGTTCAATGGACCTGTTAAAATCTGTATTAGCTTGGCTGAAATACATCAAGACCCATGATGGTAGGTATATGGAAGTCTTTGGTGTACAGACGTTCTTAGTGTGTAAATGTCATAACTGTTGTAAATATAAATTTACTTGCATGTTGGGGGTTTAGGTGTTTCTGAGACGCCAAAATGGAAAGGAGGATTTCTACAGGAACTGGAGGACTTACGCTGCTGGGTTTGGGGATCCCAAGGATGAATTCTGGTTAGGTAAGCGACTGCCAGGAGCTTTCTGAAACAAAAGAGAATGAGTCACTTGCAAGCATGACCGCCATTTCGCTGACCACAATATTTGCTTCTCTAAAGAGGCTCAGTCACGAAGCTGTAATAAGTGATAATAAGACATTAGGGCAGAAGATTGAGAGAAAAACAACATAATGGTTGTTTGTTCATTTATTCATTCATTACTACAGGTCTGGAGAACCTCCACAAAATCACTTCTCAGGGCCAGTATGAGCTGCGTGTGGACCTGCGAGACAAGGGCGAGACAGTTTACGCTCTCTATGACAAGTTCATTGTGGGAGACTCCAAGAGCCGTTATCGGCTAAAAGTGGATGGATACAGTGGCACGGCAGGTGGGTTAAAACAATTTTTTTTTCAGGCTAGAAATAGGCTGGAAGGGGCTGTGGATTTCCCCCACCCAAGGCTTGAGCGACAATTTCCTTCCACTTGGTGCAGAGCAAGAACTTCTGTGCACAGGTGACGGGGATCCTTGTCACAGTATGTGTGTCCCTTTGGGGGGAGACTTGAAAGGATCACTTTCTTCTGTGATTTCATTCTAAATTCTCTGCGCCTTTAGATGCCACTTTGTATAAAAGATGCGTATGACAGAAGGTAAACAAACATATTCAACAGACACAAGTCTCATTTTAGCAATACCTACCTGTCATTAATAGGGTTTATAAGAGCTAGCCAGAATGCCCTTTGTTAAGGATGCGCTGCCGATGCCTCTTATCACATGCTTGATAACGTTACTGAAGAATGCCGCTGCCTCTTGTAATCCCATTAAACACAGTCCTGCGGATCCTGTCCAGTCCCCACTTTGGCTTTAGTGTTTACACGGTACTGACCAAGAACTGTATCCTGTGCCACTGAAGCATAAGGGCTTAAACAAAAGGGAAATACGCTGTGCATGACCACAGAAAGAACTGTCTGGGGGCTCTGCCCCATGCACCTTGCAACCATCCACAGTGGCTCTCTGCATAGCTGAGTAGTAGCGGCACAGCAGGAGTGTAGCCAATGGCTTAGCCAAATATACATTAGTCAAACTCCCCCATTATAGGGCAAACATACTGAGGTGGAGGCTGCTGCTTCATCGCATGGATTGCAGTAGCAGCTTCCCTGCTGCGCCACCAGCTGAAGGGAAAATTCCATTCCATCAGTGACCTACATGCAGATCCCCCTGCACTGTCTGTTCACTTTGGCTTTGTACAGAGAACCAGGATTCAGCCCTGAATGTAGGAACTGCAGAAGTTGACCCTAAAGCAATTTTACACAGATCCATAGAAGTGAATGTGGAGATCAAATTCATTTCAGACAACTGCTGAGATGTCAGATCCAAAGGGGACATTGTGTAGAATTTAAAATGTATCAGTGCATTTTTGAGAGGTGGATGGAAATGCAATTTAGCATCTGTCAAGGCTGAAGTTAAAGGCCTTAGTGGTTCTTTGTTTCTCCTGATAATGTTATTGACACCTAAAGTAATGTAAGGAAGGTAGTGCCCTGCTCCGCTGAAGTTGGTAAGCTATATAACATTGATTCTAGCCAGAGAAACACTGCATCTTGAGGGCTTGAATCCTAGATTCAGCAAGTGTAGTGAGTGAAGGGGCAGTCCATTTAAACAGCTTAGTTTTAAACTGTATATATTTGTCATTATTTTTAAGTCAACACACAGATTATGTGAGATGTTCAGCCGATATCCATCAGCATAGGCCCACTTCATTTGCTTGTGGTATTTATTTTTAGCAGAGATGGGCCTGAACCAAAACCCCAGATCTGAAGCCCAAGAAACTTGTGGTGGGTTCAGAATCTGGATACAGAGGCAAAATTCATAGTGTGGGGCCCATCTCCCTTTTATTCATTTGCAAATAGCATTTCAAGTGCAATTCAGGACCACATTTACAAAGTGGTCTCTGCAAAACTTGTGATCTGCACAGCCAGGTTTTTCAACAGGAGCAATCAAGGTATGTCATGCCCTAAAACTCAGAATTGCCCCTCCACATTGAATCATTTGCACATGCAGAATCCAAGCCAAGCCATTCTCTTTGTTTCCCTGCACAGGTGACTCCATGATCTATCACAATGGACGGTCCTTCTCCACCTTCGACAAGGACAACGACTCTGCCATCACTAACTGTGCTTTGTCCTACAAGGGCGCTTTCTGGTACAAGAATTGTCACCGAGTCAATCTGATGGGCAGATATGGTGACAACAGCCACAGTCAAGTGAGTTTGCCATTTGAAAGCAACGTTACGTAAAGATCCACCAGGCATGGGAATGTGGATTGGCCATACAAAATCAAACCACTGGTTCGTTCATTCCATTACTCAGGCTCTTGTAGTGGCCAGTATGTAGTGCTTCAGAGAGACAGAAGAAACCCCATCATTAAATCTGAACGAATCATGGGGGGGAGGGGAGGGGAATTAAATCACGTTCGCAAAATGAGAATCGCAGTTGAATCCAAACATATTCATAACCTTTTTGGTTCACTCCTCTGTGACAATTCATGTGAATGCTTGGGGCTTTTATCACCTCACACACAGGTTCTCATGCTTAAGAAGAAAGCATTCTGTTGGAAATGAAGTAAACACAGGAAAGAATAGTAGAGGAGTGACAGATTTGGGAGAGCAAATTGCTTCTCTAGTCCAAGCATGCTCCAAGTCATGGTCAATAAAAGGAACGACATAGGAATACTGGCTTTGATGGACCCCAATGCTACTATAACCTCATTAATCCCACACCAGGAGTTTCTCTCAGGGACAAAAATTGTGGGGGACCCACTGCTGTTCTATTCACAGATTGTTTCAGCTGGAGTTGGAACAGATGTGATAAATTCTTCACCAGCCTTTAAATTGAGGTTGGATATCTCTTTCTCAGAAAGATGCCCTAATTCAACCACAAGTTACTGAGGTTGACACAGGAATCACAAAGTGAAATTCTATAGTCTGGGTTGCACAGGTTAGATGAGATGATCGTAATGGTCCTTTCTAGGTTTACAATCTATGAATTTATAATGCAGAAGTACAGGAGAATAACAAGTACAGCAATCTTTCTTTTATGAGGTTAAGCATTCACTGGAAAATACATGTACAGGAGTACTGTCTAGATGATAGAGATCTGGACTGGGAGTCAGGAGACCTGGCTTCTGTTCTTGGCTCTGTTGCTGGCCTACTGAGGTGACTTTGAACAAGTCATTTCACCTCTCTTGTGACTCTGTTTCCCCAGCTATAAAGTCGAGTACTTTCAGACATATGGCTGAAAAGCACTATATAAGAGCAAGGTATGCGTGTTATACCAATATGGGGTCATATTGCCTGTGTTTGTTTTGCAGGGAATTAACTGGTTCCATTGGAAGGGCCATGAATACTCCATCCAGTTTGCAGAAATGAAGTTGAGACCCACCAGCTTCCGGAATCTAGAAGGAAGACGAAAGAGAGCATAAAACTTAGGAATGGAGGAACGTTTGGGAAGCAGGGTGGGGGTAGTGGGATGGTTTTCTGGAATAATTGGGGGGTAAGGCATCTGGTAATCTTACCAAAGCATCAGTGACGCTTGGCCTAACTGGGGCTCCTTCTACAGTTTAAGTGACCAGCATTATGCAACCACAGCATCTTCTGCAGAGCAGCTCTCGCTGCCCATGGTTAATGCCCTTCACACCAAAGACAACAATCTCAAGGGTTCTATATTGTTTTTAGATTTTGGGAGGGTTTTTTTCTCAGATTGGTTCCATGACAAGATTCTTCCATGGTCTCTTGGGCAGCTCAAGTGAGAGGCGAGGGAACAGATTGTACATTGGTAGTTTATTTGAGAACCAGCCATATTTTACACACACAAATTTGTATTATTATCATTATTATTATCATTATTATTAGTTGAATTTCTGTTGGTCATTGGAAAGCTTTTAAAATATATATATATATATATATATATATATATATATCATGTACCACAGAGAAAGATGGGGGTTGGGAAGCAGCACAATTTAAACCATAAGCAAAAAATTAATTGTATTAATATAATGGTAAAGTAATAATGATGATGATAATAATAAGCTAAGTTTTTGTCATCTTTTTAAAGGGATTCATGCTTTCCAAAACACAGCAGGACAGTGTCTGATTGTATTTTTCTTTTTTTAAATAAAAGCACAATTACTTTTAAAGAAACCTCTGCATTTTCTTCATGCATCAAGTTTGTGCACATCCCGGGTATATTTCTTTAAGTAGGGGAGTAAAGAAGGCTGAGAATGATCAGGATGCTAAACGTATTCAGAAAGCACACTTCCTTTTGTCAGTGTTTGGGTGTAAGTATTCTGGTGGACTTATTACAATGAAATGCTCATGAAGGTTTTTAGAGGTTTTTCTTTTTTTCCTACCCAAAAGCACATTCGCTGTGACATTTCTAAAGCTATGTCGACACTACAGACCTTATAGCAGCACAACTGTACCACTGCAGCTGTGTCGCCAAAAGGTCTCCCGTTTAGCCGCTCTATGCCGATGGGAGAGTGTCTTCTGCCGACATAACGCTGTCCGCACTGGCGCGTTTGTCAGTGCAATTTATGTCAGTCAGCAGGTATTTTTTTTCACACCCCCTGACTGACAAAAGTTTTACCAACAAAAGTGGTGGTGTAGACAACATCTAAATGTTACTGACCGACTTTTGCTTTCAACTAGCTGGAGCTCACTAACGAAAGAGAACAAGCAAGACACAAAGTTGGGATTAGATACCAAATGGTGACTCTGAACACCTGTGTAAATAAAGGGCTTTTTTTTTTTAAGTGAATGAAGCTTTTGTGTAGTTCCTTTGTACCATACTCTTTGATTAAAGACAATAAAAGATCTTTTGTTTTAAGCTCTGGGATCTCTTCCTTACCTTGCTCTTCCTGTGCTTCGCAGTTGTGGGTTTCTGACTCTTCCTCTGCCAGCTCTGGACTGTGGCTTGGAAAAAAGAGACTTACTCTGTGAGAACAGATAGGAGCAGATCACTTCTAACAGGGACCGTGTGCTACTGGCCAAGGTTGTTGTACTTTGTTGTGACAGTAACATTCTGCTAAAATCTGTCTAAAAATTGATCACGCAGGAGTTAAAATACAGTTAGGTTAAACATACGTGCCTGATTAGCTAGCGATAACAAATCTTTCTCTCTTCAACCACAAATGGAACAGCGCCTCTTGCAAACATTTTTATCAGGGCCTGTCCTTTTCAAGTCCCCGATTAAAGCCCCGTTTACAAGATTCTCCCCTCTTCCAACCCACGAGCCTGTTTCCATAGTATAATACTTTGAAACTGCTCAAACCCAGTTTCCATTCAAATGGTCCCCTAATTTTATTGACCCTTCTCTGGCCCAGAGCCTTTGGCTGAATGTATGCGCGCAGGTGTGTAAAGCCTGCTCGTGTAGTTGTGAGCTGAATGTTAAGCTGACATGGAGATTCATCTAGACCACGAGAAGAGGTATGGCAGACATCAGGTCAGACAGCTGGAGCTGCTCATAGCTGTGCTAACATTGAAGGCGACTCGTTTCTGCCTCCCCAGTCCTAGTCTTTTACAGGAAAGACTCGAGATTTAAAAGGAGCAGGAGGGTTCCCGTGTTCAACGGAAAACCTCTTGTGCGATAAGTCATAATGTCTATGAAAAAAGCTCTTCTGTGGGCTTGATTCAAAGCCCATTTGTTCTGGACTGAATTTCTGGAACAATCAAGGTAGAGACAGCCCACTGAAGAAATCATCCCAGACTTTATACACGCCCTGTGCATGGTTGGACAGCTCACTTTCAGGGAGTATTTCAAAGGCGCCTAAAGGATTGACTTTCAATGGGACATATACTCCTAAATCCCCTGGGCAGTTTTAAGATTATCACCCTTTGTCAGTGCTGTGCTGACATTCATCCAGCAGCTGGATGCATTCACTAAAGGTGAAGTGGAAGGATATCCCCAAGGGTAGGATGCTAGCATGTAACCAGGAGACCTGGATTCAATTCCTGCTCCCTTACAAACGTCCTGTGTGGCCCTGAGCAAGTCACTGAGCTTCCTCAAAGGTATTTGACAACGTATAGGAAATAGGAGTTTGGTGCTTAACTACCTTGAGTGGTTCTGGGATTTAGTCTCTCTGTGCCTCAGCTCCCCATCGGTACACTGGGAATAACGGCTCTGCCCAACCTCACAGGGTGTGTTGAGAAGATAAATACATTACAGCTCAGCTGCTGTGGTAACGGGTGGTGTGTGGAGTGTCATATAAATATTTTAGAGAGCAAGATGTTAGTCCGTTACCTTTAACCTTGACGCTTAGCATGTGAATGAAAGGTTTCCGCTAAACTGGGACACAACAGTAGGTGGCCCACATCGTCATACCAAGCCTGAGCAGGAGAAGAACTACCAACAGCCCCTTCTAGCAACTTTGCTTCTGCCCCATACAACATGAATATGGGGAACTGTAGCCAGCCACTGCTATGTGGCTACCCAAGCAATGCAGACATGAGCAATAAAACGCAGCATAATCTGCCTCACTTTTAGGTCTCAGTGCCTAGATTTCAGACGCAGCCTACAAGAGGACTTGTCACAAGAACCAACACCACACAGTTTGACAGTGTCTCCCACGTGAGCGTCTCACACAATGCACAGCAGTTACTCACCACAAAACAAATGTTAGATACATCCCCACAAATGGGTTTGCTGTTAGAAACCTTTACCAGCCTCTTTGTGCTGCACTCTCTGACCGTCTGTTTCTAATACTAAGCAATGATTTTTTAAAGGGATCTTTTTGTGCACATCTGCCCACATCCCAACAGCTGGTGGAGACGCAAACACTCTCCCACATTAATTGGTTCAGACTTCAGCTGGCATTTATCTCCATCTCTTTTTACCAGCAGATGGCATACTAGCGCTATCTTGCATTATACCTAAGCGCGCTCTAGCCACAATTCATGTACCAGGCCTTGTGTCTGACTGCACTTGTAAATCCTCCATCCCTACCACGCCCCTCATTTGCTGTTAGTTGGTAACTAGCAGTACGCCTAGTTCAAAATTCAAGGCCGTTTAGCCTCTTTTACGTCTCTGAACCAGAATTCGACTTCACTGGGAATACCAATGAGTAAGCTAAAGCAATGTCTGTGGCCCTAGACTGGAGATCTGTGATTAAAAGGATTACTGCTGGTTTCAATTAACAGCGGCCAAGTCACTGCAGGCGGTTGCAGGGTTATGTGGGAAGGTGAGAGAAGTTACACATACTTTTTCAGTGGGCGGGTGGGGCGTGGAAAGCATCTCATCTGAGCAATTGAGCTGGTTTGAGATGTTTTTCTATACATTACCAAACTGGAGTACTAATAATTATACCTGTTTTATTTTTGGGCCTATAGGATAAAAGACCTCTGGGAAGCTTAGCGAGCCAAGGTAGGGCAGGTAATATCTTTTATTGGACCAACTTCTGTTGGTTAAAAGAGACAAGCGTTTGAACTACACAGAGCTCTTCCTCAGGTCTGGGAAAGGTACTCTGTGTCACAGCTAAATGGGGGGAGAGGGGGAATTGTTTAGCATAAGTAGTTAATACATATTGTAAGTGCAATGGGGGTGGGAGGTTAACAGGTTACAGATTGTTGTAATAAGCCATAAATTCAGTGTCTTTATTAAGGCCATGGTTTTAGTGTCTAGCAGAGTTATGCACTTAAGCTCGCAGGCTCATCTTTTGAAGGTGTTGTGCAGGTTTCCTTTGAGGTTGCAGCCTGAGGGGCAACATGGAGCAATTGGTTTGAGAAAAGTGTTCACCCACAGGTGGTATAGTATTTTTGTCTTCTATTATTTTTCTGTGCGAGTTCATTCAAGAGCATAGTGAGTGCCTAGTTTCACCCACATAGTTGCTATTGGGGCATTTGGCGCACTAAATGAGGTACACCACAAGTTGTGATAGGCATGTGTAGGACCCATTGATTGTGTTGTGGGGGTGGGGGTATGAAGCATCGTACCAGTAGAGATATGTCTGTATGTTTTAGCATAGTAACTTTTAGCATAGTGACTTTTAGTGACTTTAGCAAACTCAGAAAGTTGGTAGGTAAAATTCCATGGGAAGCAAGTCTAAGGGGAAAAACAGCTGAAGACAGTTGGCAGTTTTTCAAAGAGACATTATTAATGGCATAAGAGCAAATTATCCTATTGGGTAAGAAAGATAGAAAGTATGGCAAGAGACTACCCTAGCATAACCAGGAGATCTTAAGTGATCTAAAAGTAAAAAAAGAGTCCTACAAAAAATGGAAACTAGGTCAAACTACAAAGGATGCATATAAACAAACAACACAGGTATGCAGGAACAAAATTAGAAAGGCCAAGGCAGAAAACGAGATTAAACTAGCTAGAGACATAAAGGATAACAAGAAAACATTCTACAAATATATTAGAAGCAAGAGGAAAACCAAGAACAGGGTAGGCCCATTACTCAATGAGGGGGGAAAAACAACAGAAAATGCGGAAATGGCAGGGGTGCTAAATGACTTCTTTGTTTCAGTTTTCACCAAGGAGGTTGCTGGCAATTGGACGTTTAACATAGTGAATGCCAGTGAAAATGAGTCAGGATCAGAACTAAAATAGGGAAAGAACAAGTTAAAAATTACTTAGACAAGTTAGATGTCTTCAAGTCACCAGGGCCTGATGAAATGCATCCTAGAATACTCAAGGAGCTGACTGAGTAGATATCTGAGCCATTAGCGATTATCTTTGAAAAGTCTTGGAAGACAAGAGAGATTCCAGAAGACTGGAAAAGGGCAAATATTTCCCTTTTTGTAGATGGGCACTATAAGGACAACCTGGGGAATTACAGACCAATCAGCTTAACTTCTGTATCCGGAAAGATAATCCGGAGCAAATAATTAAGCAATCAATTTACAAACATCTAGAAATTAATACGGTAATAAGTAACAGTCAGCATGGATTTGTTAAGAACAAATCATGTCAAACCAAACTGATAGCTTTCTTTGACAGGGTAACAAGCCTTGTGTCTAGGAGCGGGCAGTAGCTGTGGTATATCTTGACTTTAGTAAAGTTTTTGATACTGTGCCGCATGCCCTTCTCTGAAACAAACTAGGGAAATACAACCTAGATGGAGCTACTATAAAGTGGGTGCAAAACCGGTTGGAAAACTGTTCCCAGAGAGTACTTATCAATGGTTCACAGTCATGCTGGAAGGGCATAACAAGTGGGGTTCCTTAGGGATCAGTTCTGGGTCCAGTTCTGTTCAATATTTTCATCAATGATTTAGATAATGGCATAGAGAATACGCTTATTAAGTTTGCAGACGATACCAAGCTGATGCTTTGGAGGATAGGATTATAATTCAGAATGATCTGGGCAAACCGGGGAATTGGTCTGAGGTAAATGGGATGAAATGGGACAAATGCAAAGTACTCCACTTAGGAAGGAACACTCAGTTGCACACGTACAAAATGGGAAAGGACTGCCTATGAAGGAGTACTGCAGAAAGGGGTCTGGCGGTCATAGTGGACCACAATCTAAATATGAGTCAACAGTGTAATGCTGTTGCAAAAAAAGCGATTCTGTGATGTATTAGGAGGAGTGTTGCAAGTAAGACACAAGTAGTAATTCTTCTCCTCTACTCCGCACTGATTAGGCCTCAACTGGAGTACTGTGTCCAGTTCTGGGCACCACATTTCAGGAAAGAGGTGGACATATTGGAGAAAGTCCAGAGAAGAGCAACAAAAATGATTAAAGGTCTAAAACACATGCCCTATGAGGCAAGACTGAAAGAACTGGGTTTGTTTAGCCTGGAGAAGAGAAGACTGAGAGGTGACAAGATAACAGCTTTCAAGTACATAAAAGGTTGTTGCAAGAAGGAGGGAGAAAAATTGTTCTTCTTAACCTCTGAGGACAGGACAAGAAGCAATGGACTTAAACTGCAGCCAGGGAGGTTTAGGTTGGACATTAGGAAAAACTTCCTAACCATCAGGGTGGTTAATGACTGGAATAAATTGCCCGAGGTTGTGGAATCTCCATCATTGGAGATTTTTAAGAGCAGGTTAGACAAACACCTGTCAGGGATTGTCTAGATATTACTTAGTCCTGCCACGAGTGCAGGGGACTGGACTAGATGACCGCTCGAGGTCCCTTCTAGCCCTATGAGTCTATGATTCCATGTTTTGAATCTGTTGTCATGGCAAGGTCTGGTCCTGCTTTGAGTTGATTGGTCCTAGTCTGTGGGGAGTTTGCTTCTGACAATGAGCTGGTACATTTGGGGGGGGGGGGTGTGTGAAGGCCAGAAGAGGGGGCTCAGCAAAGATTCTCAGGCTGTGGCCCTGATCAAATATTGGCTGTAATTGTTTAATGATGGGTATGGAACCTGTATGGGTTCCAGTGTGGGGTAGTAGGTGACAACTAGCTAAATCTTTAGGTGCCTAAAAATCTGACCCTAATTCCTATTATCGTTCATCTCCCACCTATTCCCAAATGTTTAAACATAACAGAGTCGAAACAATATATAGTATATTTCTTCTCACAGGGACTGTCTCCCCTCAGAATCCTGCCACTCAAGTGCTTTTCAGAGCAAATGCATGGGATTTCATGATGAGCTTACTTCCCAGCATGCCCTGAGACAAGATAGCCCTACCTTTCGGATCCTCTCCTGGCTACAAAGGGTAGTCCAGTCAGTTACTGATGTCTATAACTGTAGGACCGCTCCATTTCCTGAGCAGAAAGGCTTTTTCCATATATCCTGCAGTCACCCCAAGGTGGGAAGGGGATTATTATTGTCCTTGAAACAACATCAAATTTCAACCTAAGATATTTTCTTTCAGAAGGCATGGGTGGGCACATAGATGTAGTTCATGACACAGATGTGCCTGAATGAAAAGAACTTTGTGCTTCTGTGTGTAACTGAGAGTCAGTCGAACAGACAGGAAGCAATTTGCCCGAGGTCACACAAAGATTTTGTTGCAAAACCATAAAATGAACCCAGATAATGAGTCCCAGTCAACTGTCTTAACCACTCAAATATATTTCCTCTATTGAGGCTCCCTGCCATTTATACCACTGCCATCGCTATAGTAGATTGTCTTACTCCCTGAGATTAAAGTTAGCTGGGTTCTATAAAGAAGGTTGGTGCCAAGATAAATGGAAAAAGAGAAACTTATGTGAACATTTTTATAGAATCACAGAAAATTAGGGTTGGAAGGGACCTCAGGAGGTCATCTAGTCCAACCTCCTGCCCAAAACAGGACCAACCCCAATTAAATCATCCCAGTCAGGACTTTGTCAAGAGCAGGCCTTAAAAACCTATAAGGATGGAGATTCCATCACCTCCCTAGGTAACCCATTCCAGTGCTTCACCATCCTCTAGTGAAAAAGTTTTTCCTAATATCCAACCTAGACCTTCCCCACTGCAACTTGAGACCATTGCTCCTTGTTCCATCATCTGTCACCATTGAGAACAGCCTAGCTCCATCCTCTTTGGAACCCCCATTCAGGTAGTTAAAGGTTGCTATCAAATCCCCCCTCACTCTTCTCTTCTGCAGACTAAATAAGCCCAGTTCCGCTAGCCTCTCCTCATAAGTAATGTGCCTCAGCCCCCTAATCATTTTTGTTGCCCTCCACTGGACTCTCTCCAATTTGTTCACATGCTTTCTGTAGTGAGGGGCCCAAAACTGGACACAATACTCCAGATCTGGCCTCGCCAGTGCCAAATATAAGGGAATAGTCACTTTCCTTGATCTGCTGGCAATGCTCCTATTAATACTGCCCAATATGCCATTAGCCTTCCAGGTAATAAGGGCACACTGTTGACTCATATCCAGTTTCTTGTCCACTGTGACCCCCCAGGTCCTTTTCTGCAGAACTGCTGCCTAGCCAGTCAGTCTCCAGTCTGTAGCAGTGCATGGGATTCTTCCGTCCTAAGTTCAGGACTCTGCATTTGTCCTTGTTGAACCTCATCAGAATTCTTTTGGATCAATCCTCCAATTTGTCTAGATAACTCTGTATCCTATCCCTGCCCTCCATTATATCTACCACTCCTCCCAGCTTAGTGTCATATGCAAAGTTGCTGGGGGTACAATCTACCCCATCCTCCAGATCGTTAATGAAAACGTTGAACAAAACCAGCCCAGGACCAACCCTTGGGGTGCTCCGCTTGATACTGGCTGCCAACTAGACATTGAGCCGCTAATCACTACCTCTTGATTTAGCCAGCTTTCTATTCACCTTACGTTGGAGGCCCAGCATAATTTGAGTTGCTTGACCACTGTCCTACAGGCTTAGCATAGCATTCAGTTGCTTGCTTGGCTTTTCTGACCCCTGTAGCATGACATCTTCCAGTTGGCAGAGACTGAATAACACTATAGATGTCTCAGTTTCTGCATAGTACGGCCCATAACAAGACAAAATACAGATACTGTATGGCTTACAGCTGCACATAGATAACAGTGATGGGAACAAGAAGTTATCCTTGAACATCTGGGGGTACACTGTTTTATTGCCAAGGGGCATACTTTTACTCCGCCCCTCCTATTACCAGATGTTGTTTTGATGACCCCAATTATCATGGTGAGAATGAAATGTAGTTAAGGGTGGAAACCCAGAGTAGGTAATTAGCATATATGATAATGAGAAAGAGATAATTAAGTGAAGGTTGTTTATGGAAGGGTATAAGTAGTCACCATTTAGACAAAGGGGGGTGCTCCATCAACACCTGACTCCACGGGAGGTGCTGCTGGTTGGACCAGAGGATCCACTGACTCCCTGGCGGGGCCCCTGAAGAAAGCCATTCCTGTATACAGCCTTCTGAGTGACTGCTTAGCTCTCCTGGCTTAGTGAGTATGAGATATTGTAGTTAATTTTAGGCTTTGTATCTAACTAGTATATTTATTGAAAACCTTGCACATTAAACCTTATTGATCTGCAAATCGGGCGTACCATGTCTCACTGGTATCCACACTGATCACAAAGTGTCCAGAATCAACACCTTATAGTCCATTCATAAGGTGTTGGTAAAAAAGAAACTGGAGGAAAGAAAAAAAAAGATTTATTTGTACTGATCCCAATCTCTTCAGCAGGTCCAGTGGCTAGTGGAGCTATCCCCAGTTCAGCGTTCCACGTCACGCATTTCTTTGAAAATGTCTGATCAGAGATTCTCATGAATCCTATTTTTGTGCTTATAAGCTCCCCTAAGGTACTTCCCCATCTGCCTCCACAGGCAAAGAAATCTCTGCCTCCATCGCCAGAGAAGCCATGTGTGGGTAACACATATGAGTCCTGATAAAAAAGGTCTGATTGTCTCAGAGGAAGTGCAAGCAATCATCATCCACGCAGCTATACAGATAATCTTCATTCTTGGAAAGGCTGGTTCCTCACCATGAACAATTGGCTTCTTAAGTAAAATTTAATCAAGATAACAATGCAGTCTCTCTTGTGGTGAAGAGAAGTCTGGTTTAGGTGAGAGGTGGGGGAGCTTCTCAGAACAAATGGACAAAGAGAACAGCTTTGGTTTTCCAGGTCATCTTCCTCTCTCCCAAACTCACTCCTGGCTGTTTGGGGGCTGAAAAGCAGCCTGGAAGCTGCAACCCCATTTATTTCAACTGTAATGAATCTGCCACTTTCACAACTAAGGAATTTCCCATTAGGTTTGGAATGGTTCCCCATAAAGTTTATACCACTTCATTTTCCTTCTGCAAGATCTAATAGTCCTGGAAAGGGACACTTAATTGACATCATGTTTGACTGCTTCATTTACCCCAAAATGATTTCATTTGGATTTAGAAACCTTATGGCATTCACAGTGGAGAAAGGAACAGCAAAAGTTAATCATCTTTAGCCATCACGACGTCTAAGTATTTTGTAGGAGTTTTTGAAGGAAGAGGGGGTTGGGTGTGAAAGAAAAGAAAGAAAGAACATTCTATTTATGGAAAAACTGCTAATCCCTAACAAAATATAAAATCTCCATCTTTCCTTATCTGCCATCCCTCAGGCCTATGCGCGCACCCAAACAGACATGCACAAGTACCTCCGCGTGCACACAAACATACACACAACCCCCTTACCATGCAATCACCATGCAATTCTTTTAAAGTATGGAGGACTCATGCTCCCACTGAGATGGTATCCACTGTGCTCCCCCCTCACACTCTTTGCGGCTGCCATTGTGGATTTGCTTTGTTGGGGAACTCGGCCCCTGAGGCAGGACAGCTTTGGAAACCTCAGAAGTGTTTGGCATTTGGATGCCTACAGCTCATTAATTTTATGTGAGCCGGGTGCCCAAATTTCTTAATTGGCTTTGAAAATGTCGGCTTTCGGTTTTTAGGTACCTGAAAAAAGAAGAGTTTTAATCTTCTGAAAGCCCCTGTGAGGATTGTCTCCCCACAGGACGGGGGTTCCAAAATGGCAGCTGTGCAGTGTCACACCCACAGGACACTGGAGATCATCCTGCTGTTTGTCGGACAGGCCCAGCACAGTTCCCAAGAGAGAGAGGGACTCTGCCAGCCTTGCTCACACTGGGTAGTGCCTTGGTCCAGGAGTAGTCCCACTGATGTCAACGCACTTTTTGCAGAGTAAGGTGCTGCTATTTAAGGTGAGTAATCGTGGCACAGTCTGGTATGGCATAGCATGTGCAGCACCAAGTAAATGCTCTGTCATTCACAAAAACAATGGGGAATTCAAAGCTGCTTGTTACTTGAGTTGTCACTAGGAGCAATTGAGGGCTCATGTACCTTCTGAATGTCATGCACTTTCACGACCACATCAAAGCCCTCTCACCCTGGGATCGGGTCTCTTACTGAAACCTCTGAGGAAGCAGCAGGTGGTGATGAAGTCAAATCATTTGATGACTTGACTCACGAATACGACTTCAATACTTACAATATTGCCTCTATGTCAGGTACTTTCCTCAGAGGAAATCATTCGGCTTCCTGCGCTTTTACGGTAAATCATATTCACCAAAGAGGAAAGAGAGAGAGAGTGTGACAGACAAGTAGACAGAGAGTGGAAACATGTAGATACTTTCAGTACAGAATGTGTCTTTCATCACCGCATTTGCAGCTCCCATTACCAAAAAGGCCTCCCTTTTCTCTGCTTGTTATTATTCAGGCAAGAGATAAAACCAACAACTAATCTGGAACTTAGTTCAAAGCCTTGAACTGAAACCAGTTTCAAAAAACAAAAGTATTTGGCTAACTTTCTCCCTACGCCTTTACTTTTCATTTTCTTGTCTCTCTCCACTTCCTGGATCTGGGTATGATAAGAGCTGAAATACAGTGAAAAGGGCAAGAAATATACTAAAAATAGCCTACGTGGAAGGAAGAAATGCTAGCAATTTCACAATAAATTGGAGCTGGGTGGAAGTGGGGGGAGGTTAATCAGAAAAACTAAAACCAAAATGAAAACATTTTGATTTTTTTTTTTAAAACAGAAAGTTAACATTTGCCACAGGAAACAGATATTTTCTGTGAAAAAAAAATTGTTTAGCCAAAACCCAATTTTTCCCTGAAAAACCATTTTGATAGAAAACTTTCAAACTATGCTACAAGAAAGCCTGTTTTAGACATTCCCAGCCCAGTTTTGCAGACTGAAGAGACTTAGCTAGCTGCGGTAAACTGTAGCTATAAAGCAGTCGTGTTGTGAGTACATATGTAAACCAAACAATAGGAGTTTCTCTCAGCAGGGTATCGATATCAAACCTCTAGGTACGAACGTTACTCCGTTTGGACCGACAGTAGGTTCAGATATGAACTCTGGGTCCTAGCCCCTTCTCTAGTGATGATTCTGAGCTGACATTTCCCAGGAATGTTCATCGCTAATTGCTTAATTAATATATTTATTTATTTTACAGACCTAGTCTTTTACCCCTGTAACAGGAAAGTCTGCTGAGAACAAATGGCTATAGGGCTGGATCCACATCTGAACTCCAAACAGCTGGATCCTAGTTCTTCCAAAAGGGGGCTGATCTAAATTTGAATTTTTTTTTGTCCCGACATTTCCTTTTCTACTACCATAGCACAGTGAGAAAGCTGCTTCTTTAGTGGACTGGGAACAGAACTTTTTGTGTACAAAGATCTTAATGTTCACATGCATGAGCTAGCTGTCTCCTGTAGCTGCATCACGTTGGGCTTATGATCATGTTGCAGAAGCAATGTAGGAGTAAGGCTAGGTCAGTACTTGGATGTGAAACCCCCCCTCCTCCCCCCCCAGTAAAACCCAGGTGTTGAAGGAAGTGGTGTTGGGGATTCCGCAGGTAAAATTCTTTCTCACTCATTTCTAAAACAGTTCCCCAGCATGTTGCTAGAGGGCACTGTGCTCCTGGAGTTGCTGGCTGTCTGATGAGAAGGGAAACTACCGCACTGACGGCCCATAGTTTGTAAAGACTCCATGGCAACTTCTGCAAGTTAACCTTAAACCTGGTCAATTTTCAACACAGGTAAGTCCATCCTACTTTCTGCCAAACTCAAGTCCCTTTGCAGTTTAAATTCTGTGCAATGTGTAGTGTTGCTGTGAGTTGTTAAGCAGTTCCTTCCACCCCCCAAGAGGCAGCTGCATTTCAATGCTTGGTAAAGTGACACAGACATAGCTATATCAGTCTTATACGTTTGGGGTGTACTCAGTGGAGCATGGAGAGCATAGCAATAAGAGCAAAGATGAGTGCCTCAGTACTCATGGTATTATGGTTAATATAATCTTCAGTGCTTCTTACTGATGCTCCCAGAGGGAGCAGAATGCAGTCCTCTGTGTTACCTGCTGCCTTCTGTTCCATGAACACTTGAGGAATGCCCCCCAGCCAATGGATGACACCCACTGCATCTAGCAATCAAGGAAGCACTGGTACTATTCTACCCTGGCTCCTGTGCTGATGTGCTGGGGCCACAGATTTCTACACATTCTTTAAACATCTGTGTAAGACAGGCCAGAATGTTTCCCAGAGTGCAATAATGCAATGACATTAAAAAAGCTGGGGGGAGGAGGGGCACAGGCTTAAGAATGCATTAATTCAAACAGAATAGCCAAATACTGGGGAAGTGTCACATCCCCTTTTTCCACCCAACGGTTACAATTGTGCCATAACATGTAAAGCACTTTGCAGATAAGAAATGTTCTCTGAATATGTTTCTTAGTTGTTGTTGTTATTATTATGACTGCTCCAAATTGTTATTAATGTAACTCACTCACTCCAATTCATAGCCCTTAAAATGCATGACATAGATAAAAAATAAGGGGACAACCAATGATTTCTCTCAGTCTTGGGACGAAATTGTCCTAAATTTGAGCTTTCCTTTTTGCCTGCTGTCCTAGCTGGTACATGACCATAAGCCAAAATAGAGTAGCAGGTAAGGTTTACTTATTATTGGAACTGGGTGGGAAACAGGTTTCCCATCCCAGAGTTTTTTTTTTTTTTAAGATATCAAACAAGTTTCCTGTCATGAATTGGGATAAAAATTCAAAATCTCAAAAATATTCATGAACTAAAAATAAAAAAATAAATCACTGTGGGTCATTTCAATAATTTTTTTAATATTTTCTTACAATTTTGTCCCTCTTAATTTTTTTTATTGTTATTATAATCATCTTAAATTTCAAAATGAAAAGCATCAAAACAGGAAAATCAGTTTTGGGGTTTGTTTTTGTTTGTTTGTTTGTTTCACAATGTCAATATAAACCTTTCTAACAATTTCAAAAAAAAATTTCCTCAAACAATTTTCAAGTTGGAAAATTTGTCAAAAGCAACCCTTTCTTGCAAAAAGTTTCTGTTTTGATAAATCAGCATCTTCTGACAAAATATATTTCACCAAAAAATTCCAAACCAGCTGCTTACTATGATCCTTTCATATCCCAGTTTGGAAAATTCGTCTCCTAATCAAGGATCTAAGACAATTCTGACCAAGTACCTGAGAGATCTCTCTCTTTGTTACACTTTGGCAATGGTTATATATAGCTTGTCCTGCCAATAAAGTCTCAATGCATTGGAACACGCTGAAGAAATGTCTCTTCTGGAGCATGCTTTGTAGTTGTAGCCATGTTGGTCCCAGGATATTAGAGAGAAAAGGTGGATGAGGTAATATCTTTTATTGGACCAACTTCTGTTGGTTAGAGACACAAGCTTTCGGGTCTGGGACCTGTGTGGCTCGAATGCTCACCAGAAGTTGGTCCAGTAAAAGATATTACCTCACTTGTCTTCTCTCTCTTTTGAAGCAATCTGTTTCATTCATCTTTGTTACACACAAAGCAAATATCAGTAGTTAATACACAGTGTGTGGATGCTAGATGGAGCATTTCTGCAGAGCAAATGCTGAGAAACAGATGATGCCTGTGGAAAAGGGTTAACATACTTTTTTTTTTCTTTTAAAAGCAAAGAAATGAAATTGAAAATGTCCAATCTGACCTTTACATCTCAAAGCAAGCAATGTCACAGGCCAGTACAGATAATATTCTAGCTGGAGAAGAAATAATAGGAAGGATAAGCATGGCTGGAAAGCAGATTTCTTTCCTGATTTTTAATAGAAAAGCAGAGACTGAACAAATCATGACAATTGGAGTAACAGTACATATGACCACTGAGATCAAATTCACATTGGCAAAAGTAGACTGGAATGGAATTACATCTGCTTGCTGTAGTCTTGAACTTTGTTCTGAATCTTGCAAATTACAGGGTCATGATCAACTTTGGCCAAGCTTTACAAAAGTAGAAACCTAAAGTTATGTTCCTAGGCCCCAAAATTGAAAAGTATTTAGACACCTATCTCCCACTGGTTTCAAATGGGAGTTAGATGCTTAAATTCCTATGAGGATCCGGGTTCCAGACATGTACTCAGGCACCTACACCAGTGATCTGATTTTCAAATGTACTAACACACCCAGTAGGTTCCTTTGGTCTGTTGTGTGCTCAGCACTTTTGAAATCAAAACCACTTTTTAGCTGCCGAACAATGGATTTAGAAGCCTAACTAGGACAAAAGATACCCCTGTGTTCACGTCCTACACACTATTGTAATAATTTTTGTACAAGACATGTCTTGTAAGGTATCATTTGAAAACTCATAATTTGCTGGTCAGTATCATCTTGATAAAATATGTGGCAACATTGTATGTAAAATTATGAGTTCCCTGTATGATGTTATTAACATATGTTCCAAACCCCACAGCCCTGCCCAAACAGAAGTTGGCAAACAGGTGTGTACTAAACAAAGGAATGTGTGCTCCGCTTAATTTGCATTTAAGCAGTAAACAGAGTCATCAAGCACGAAGGAAAACCAAGAAAACCCAAAGAGGTTAGAAAAAACCAGCAGGGATCATCCCTCCACATGGACTCTTTCTCTCCTAGTGCCCAGCTCGAAATGTTTTTCAACAGTGGGACTGTAACTATAAAAAGGAGAGACAAACACCACAAGGCAACTCTTTCTCTCCCTGCCCATCGCATTCACTACACCTGCAAAGATAAAGGGAGCATCTGTTGCACTCTGGGGGAGAGGTCCTGGTTGCAGAGGTTGGTCAGGAAGACTGCTGAAAGCATGTGGTGAGAAACTTTGCTTGAATGTGAGATAGTTTGTTAAGTTAGGCATTGGTATATGTCTCATCTTTATTTTTCTTGTAACCATTTCTGACTTTTATGCCTCATTAATGGTACTCACTTCAAATCTATCTTTTTGTAATTAATCAACTTGGTTTTTTTGTTTTATCTGATCCAGTATGTTTAAATTGGAGCGTCTGAATACTATTTGAGATCATAAAATGGTATATTATTCCCTTTAAGGAATAACAGACTTAAAATATTTTGTACTGTCCAGAAGAGGGCTGGGCAGTAGAAGACATACATTTCTGGAGGGAATCTGGGATTGTGCGGGTGTTGGGGTCACCCTGCAGTATAAGCCCAGGTGACAGCTACTTCAACAAGGCATTGTAAGGTATCCAAGGCTGCAGGGCAGGGGTGACGCAACTGATCATTAGTCTGGATTGTACCCTGGTAAATCACAATAACTTTAGGCTCTGAAAATCTTGGCCTGTGTGTACGAACACAGATAATATAAGTGCAGGGAGAGAGTCAACATTTGCCAATAGCTTGCACAGAGGTAGGAGGAAACAGCTGTATTCCAGAAGTGAGCAGGTAGCAACTGTTACTAAATCTTGGCTTTTTAATAGTGTGTGTGTGTCTGTCTGTCTGTCTTGAATTCACACACAATCTCCTTCAAACAACATGGCAAGAAAATGTCAGCCCATCAGATCTACTTTTCACAATCCTGGTGTGTATTCTGAGCTTGTAACAGAGTCTAAAACCAGTTTGTATTCTGTGCAATTTTGAGATTTTCAGAAAACATTTCACACAAACCTATCATTATTATTTATTATTTGTATTGCAGTATTGTATTGTATTGCAGCCAAGACCAGGGCCTTTAATGATAGGTGTTATACAAACACATAATGAGAACCTAGAGTTTAACTCAGGTGTCCTGATTCGCAGTCTAATACCTTATCCACAAGACCATCATTCCCTTTTAGGTCTAATTGTGATGAATACCCTGTATCCATAATACACTGTCCTTAGGCATACTAGTGCATCTGTTGCTTACTTGTCTTCTCATTGGCAACTTTACACTGTGTAGCTCCTTTAATCTCTTGAAAACCATAAAATAGGCTAAGAGTCTATGAGAAGGAGGCAAGGTTAATGTTGTGAGATGCACACACTACACAAGCCAACATGGTGGGCATTATCAGAGGCATATACAGGGACATAGAAGAATTCTGAAGTATTACCACATTTGAAGCATCTTCTGTGGCCATCACAGCTCACCCACAGGAGAAATAAGCTTAGAAAAGCAGGCAGACGACAGCTGACGTAATGGCTAGGCAAGGAAATAATAAAGGAAGACAGGCAGTCAAAGAGGATTTGAACAACCAGTACTCAGACTAATCCTCTGACCTCGTTTCTGAAAGGCCTATATAAGGAAGAATATTCTCCACTCAGCAAGCTGCGAATAAGCAGTGCCAGCATCTGAGATTTTGGAGCATATAGATTCTGAGATGCAGCTTTCTCTTCCTGGAAAAGAAAGCTGTGAAAGCGAACCCTCTTCAAAGAAAATTTCACCTCACATCTCTAACAAAAGCAACACTGTCTCCCGGCCTTAGCAACCATGGGAGTTAATGCCAGCTAGTGCAGTTACTGCAGATACTGCATACGTGTTTGTACGGCCACCCATCACCATACGATCCAAGAAAATCCCCCATGTAAAAATCTATAGCAACAGTGAAGTCCCTAGTCTCCTTCCTGGAGTCTCTGGGTCTTCTCAGTTTAAAGAAAGCTCTGCCTGGAGTTGAAAGAGACCTGAACTGGGACCCTCGTGGGATCTTCATCCTGTCCATGCCGAAAAGAGTTATTCTGGGCCTTTTGCAATTGGAAGCCACTACAGCCTACATTTTGAAAAGTGTCCACTGGTTTGGGTGCCTGGGTTTTTGGGTGGCCAATGTAAGATGCAGTAGAGGTGGCGTTTTTCAGAGGTGCTGAGCTGCTCCCACTGACTTCAAGTGGCGCTGTAGGTTCTCAGCTCTTCTGAAAATCAGTCCTAATGTGTCTCAGGATGGGCTCCCAAAACTTGAAGAACCAAAAACTTATCTAGTTTTGAAAATTCTAGCCAGTGTTCACATCTTACAGATCCAACTTCTCCTCCAGCTTGGTATAACACGATTAATATCAATGGGGCTACTCCTGATTCCCAGCATGTCAAGAGAAAGGAGAAATGAGTTCTTCATGTAAGCTGTTGCATCTTTTTCTCCTCTCCAGAAACATTGTAGATGCTCTGCAGGGTCGTAGAGGATTTCGTACTGTTGGTATTTCCCCTTGGACCAGAAATGAGACAGACCAGAAATTGCATAACAAAGCCTGCCCTTGTGAGATTCCCAGCCCAGTTTTGCAGACCCAGGTGTGATCCTTGTCTCAGAAAGAAAGTCCACTCCTCAAGACATTGAGACTGAAGATATAGTTAGAGGATGTCCAGTAGCTGAGGCTTCAGAGGAAGGTGAAAACCCTGCTAGCTAATTGTGTAGTGCTGTGGATGGGAGGAGAGGGGTTATGAACAGGGAATCTCTCTGCCTGCTAAGATGATCAGGTGGCAGGATGATCTAACATCTCTGATTTTTGTCTAGACCCCCTCCCCACCTACCCCCACCCTGCCTCCTGGTGATCATCTTATAACAGAGGCTTACTCTTACATTTAAGTTGCATAGTTGCATATACACTGCTCATAGATTTATTCAGGGCTAAAAGCAAAACAAAACCAGACACAGTATTTCACGTACTGATACCCTGAGGCACACAGTTCTTGAGTAGCTCTTGGTTTATGTGATATGGGAATGAGTATGTGGGAGGGACTGCTGAGCTTTCACTACTGCCTTCATAGACTCAAGTCCCCTAAAATCTTCTCCTTTAAAATAATCCCAGTCTTCACAATCTCTTCTCAACTAGAAACCCCATCTATAACACTTTTTATTGGAACATCTCAATGGGATTTACAAACAGCTGTGAATTAAGCCTCATGAGATAGGAAAGCTATGTATCCATGTTTTATCAATGTGAGAACTGAAGCATAGAGAGGTTAAAATACCTGCCCAAGTCCACACCACAAATCAGTGTCAGAGCTAGGAATATAGCCCATGTCTCTTGACTGCCAGCTCTGCAGTCTTTTAAGCATTCATCCCTTTGCTTTGGCTCTTTTCAACCTCTGCTCTGTCTTGCTTGAGACCAAGTGAACTCTGCACTCCAGCCTCCCATTGATTTCATATAATGTTGCCGTAATAGTTTCCATACTATTTTCTGTCCCCTTTTAAAAACATCCACCTAATGCTCTTTAAAAATAAAACAGCCAGCCCCAGGGGAACATATGACACCACTTTCCTCCCCCTTTTCTTCTATCATTGTCTCACACAGAATGTGCTGGCTGTGGGAGGGCCTCTGAGAGGAATTTGCCACAGGTGCTAGTAAAAACTAACCACATTTTTCCTGCAGCTTCATAACCTCCTCGGTACATCGAAATCCTCCAGTACTGTCTGTTCTGTAAATCCACAGATAACCACCAGGCAGCTTCAGTGGCCCTGGAGAAAGGCCAGGGACTACTCTACCTCTTTTGCCCCCTCTAAACTTTCATAACACCTCACTGTTTATTAGGACTTCATGACACCTGAGAACATGTGTGGGTTTATGTAACATTGCAAAACAACAACTGCCCACTGATTCTCAGGAAATCTCACAAAACCACACTAGAAATCTGTTAGTTCTTGTGCAATGTGTACTCCCGGTTCCAGCCTAGGCGACCAGTGGTGAAACTAGTGCAGGTCAGAATAAGAACTGACCTGAAACTTTGCCCAACCCTCAAACTGAACTGAACATAAAACCTTGTTTCGCTTGGAAACACTGAACGGATTATTTTTTCTTTGCCTTGCCAACTTTGAGACTTCCTGCTCTTGGATAAAACTGGAGGTGGAAATCTCAGAACAAGGCAAGAAGAGTGTGTGTTTCATGTACCACGTGCTGGGTTACAACGGGAGAGGACGCTGCGTGCCCAGAGGTGAACTGATGGAATCCTTCCATTCCAAAAAACACTGCCAGTGGAGCCTTTCCACTCCGAGCATTTTCCCTTTCTGTGTGTCAGGGCAATAACAACTAAAGATATGGACTGGTGGCTTTGCATCTTTGTTGCTCCTAACACCTTCTGAGGCATCACACTGTAGCTCTCGGAGCTCTGCAGGGTTGTAGTACTTTAGGACCGGTGCCTCACTTATGAATCTCTTTCTTTAGTCTTTCAAATGCCTGCTCTTGGGTCTTGGACCATTCCCACGCTGCGTCATTGTGTGTGAACTGTTTCAAGGGCTCACAGGCTTCTGACAGGTGTGTACAGTATCTGGAAAGATGGGCGGCCATCCTTCTGATCTGCTAGACTCCCTTCACAGCTTTTGATCTGGGATGCGCCAGACTGCCTCAAAAGTCAACCAATGTCCAATGCAGGAGGCTGGGGGGGAGGTTTCTTATCGACAGCCTGCATCTGCTCACTGGCCTCAGAAGGGTTTTATTGTTCATCTCCAGCACTTGGTCACATGTCTCATCTTGTATTGTCATGTCTCGTCTTGTATCAGGGTTACAAGGATAGTATTGCGGCTTGCTCCACAACCCAGCTGGAATCGAATTGGCTGCTGATCTAATAGTGTAGTTGCAAATATGGTATATGAATGGCTGGCAGCCTTCTTCTGGAGTTTGTACATTGGGAGTCACCGGGTCTGCTAAAGACGCACTGCTGATCACATCTTCTTCATTGGAAGTCTCTGCATCCTCAGTCACTGCATGTATCGTAGCTGTGGCATAAAGTGACACTATTAACTATAGGCTGTGTGTTTTTCTTTCTGCCTTTCATTTTTCTTTCCATTGACCATACATGGACCCTGATGTCTGTATTTTCAGTTGCTCTGTCTCTGTCCTGCTTCCTGGGTTCCTTTCGCTTGAGTTTGTGTAATTACTCTGCGCTAGTGACTATTATTGTGTTGATGCTTTCCCTGGACAGGTCAGCTGCCCCTGCTATTTGGATGCATGTATCTTGTTCTGTTTCTCTCCACAATCTCTCCTGTAAACTGGAATCATGTGTCCCACAGACAATCCTGTCTCTAATTAGGAAATCTTTTCTGTCTCCAAAATTACATGTGGATTTCAGGATCTCAGCCTTGTATTGCAAGTCTCTATTCCTTCTTGTGCTTCTTGGTTTTGAGTAAAAAGAAAAAACAAAAAAACCCAGTCTCTGTCTACAGACGCATTCTATCTAGGTTCACAGACCTCAACAAACACTTTTATCAGCGGCTGTTCCAGTGTTTCAGGCATTACTCCTGGCAACGTCTCACTCACTTAACATCCTTTTTTCTCCCAGCGAGACAGTAAAAAATCTTTACTTACATTTTCTCACCTTTATCTCCCATAGTCAGCGCTGGATGCTGTCTCAGTTCTCGCTTCCATTGCTTCCATGTTTGTGCAAGACTTTTGGCGTGGAAATTCAGCATTGCCAGTGGTTGAGTCCTTGCATGCCACCTGTTTGCTCTGTATCTAGGTGCTTCTTTATTTGCCTGTTAATCAAATTTTCTTCCCTGTTGCAGGTCTCACTAGATTGACCATTGCAACCATCTTTCATGTCCCACGTGCTAGGTAATAGCATGAGAGGACTCCATGCTTGTAAAACTAAACTGGCTCTTTATTAAGAGAACTATTCACAGAGGTGCCACTATGGCAGCTAGCATGCGGGCTGTGTACACACAGACTGATTACCTGGTGCCTCCTCCAAACTCTTCCCTCCTGCAACCTGTGCTCCTCCTTGCATTTCCCACGCTGGTTACTACACTTAGGAACAATCCAGCAGATAATGAAAATCCCGTGTGATGTTCTGCACGCTCTCAATATCCTCAGAGCAGTTTCTTACTCGTGAAAGGTTGAGGTAGAGAGGCAGATGTTTAAAAGCATTTGAATGTCTGATGAATTTCAAAGCCTTGAAACTAGATGACTCACCGGCTATCCCTCAGGAACCAACAGAGTTAGTGTCTTTGCATCTTCATAATCACCACAACATCTGTGCGGATATTCAGAAACTCAGGCAGACAATGGCAATTCAAGCTTTCTCTCAGCTCTTCTATTTTACCTGAAGGAGCTGCCTTTAATGGTGAGAGAGTAGCTCTGTATCGATAGCCCATTTATTCCTCCACCCGTGTTGAGGCGTCAAGTGCGGCCAATATGGGTATTTCTATTCAGCAATTAAACCCTGTGTCCGGCCCTTGCCAGCTGGTTCAGCCTCACTGGGCTTGGACTAAGGGGCAGTTTAATTGCACTGTAGATGTTGGAGCGTGGGCTGGAGCCTGGGTTATCGGACCCTGCGAGGTGGGCGGGGTCCAGGTTGCCAATACCCCAGGATTGTCCTGGAGTCTCCAGGAATGAAAGATTAATCTTTAATTAAAGGTCATGTCGTGCTGAAAGCCTGCAATGTGGGTTGCTGCAGTCTAGGACATCTCTTTCATGGCCATCTTATTCTCTTTTGGCATCTTTCTCCTCCTTTTGATTTATATTACAGAGGATGCCCTATCATACATTACTCTGACGCATATAAACATATTAGATATTGATTTTCATAATGCATTAATGCTTTGATTTCAAAGCTATTTACTACCAGATTCATGTATTCATTTTCCTCTCGGGTTGTTTTATTTGCTGCAGGTCACACAACAGTGCGCTGAGTCAGGCCAGATATTTAGACTGGAAGAAAACAGAGAAAATAGCAATCTCCCAGAGCAGCTTAATGGGCCTTCTCCCCTTCATAGAGAAGAACTTGCTGTCCCAAACATTGCTTCTGTTTAGGACCGTGAAAGATTGAAAGATTTCCCTCCATAAGTGACTTCATGTGAGAAATGATTTCATGCAGAATCTCCCTCCCCAACCTGATGGTCCCATCCACCCCCTCTCCCAGCCACCCACCTTTTATTACAATTATTCACTTCCCCTCTAATCCTCACCACCACATTATACCAACCCCCTGTCTCCCACTTCCCACCTCCTCTCAGCCTTCCTCAACTGCTTCCATTGGGTTCTTTTTACGTGGAATTGTCACTTTTATAAGCCACCTCCACCCCTTTAATTTACCTTTCACAAAACACAGCAGGAACCCGGGGGAAGGGCAGTAAGAGTCGTTTTTCCATCATTTAGAATTTTGGTGAGGTTTTGAACCACTGATGGTCCAGTGATTGTACATAGAGCTGAGTGGGAATCAGATTTTCAGTTTCATGAAAATTTTGATTTTTTTTTTTTCCATCCAGAAATACAAACAAAATAAAAGAAATCACAATTTCCCATGAAACAAACATTTTAAAAAATGGGTCTATTGAAACATTTAATTTTGACAAAATAATAGCTGCCTAATACCTTCTTTCATTTTAATTTTGACAATTTTTAAAAAAAAATTACATATTTTATCATATAAAATGGAAGGCATTTCTAAATGACAAGTTGTTTTGAAAATGAAAAATGAAATCATTCCATTCCAAAAAATGTTGAAATGGAACATTTTGACCTTATCAAATGCTCCCCCACCCCGAGATAAAATTTAATTTAAAATGACCCATTGCCATTTTTTAAAAAATGCTTTTGACAAATTAGCATGTTCTGATGAAAAAATGTTCCATCAGAAAATTTTCCAATACTGTATTGGGATTCAGGAGACCTTGATTCTGTCCTGGGATCTACTATGGATCTTCTGTATGACCTTGGTCAAGTCACTTCTTTTGATGCCTGTTTCCCCTCCCACCCTTTGTCTTTCTTGATTATTTAGAGACTTTGAGTCAAGTGCTGTCTTTTACTCTGTGATTGTACAGCACCTAGCACAATGGGACTTGAGTCTCAGTTGAGGCCATCAGGTTCTTCTGCAAGACAAATAATAATAATTTGTAAATGTACTGTTAGAGAGTTCAGAATGAGGTGCCTAGACAGCGTGCCGACATACTGATTATCGATCTATCTATCAATCGACACCTGGTAGCCTCAACTGAACTCAAGACTCATTGTGCTAGGGGTGCCATACAAATACATAGTAAGAAAAAGTACCTGCCTCTGATTGGAAATGACAAGAATGAGGAGTAATTAGGAGTAGTTTATAGTTCCTAGATTTAAAAAATAAAATGTAATTTTATTATCATAATCAAGATCGCTGCTTTGACAACTCTTCTTATATGTTGTATTTCTTTGCTTTGCCTGGCTTTCTGCCATTAGATTATGAACTCTTTGGGACTGAAACTATCCTTTCTTTTATGTATGGCAAATGTCTTGAAGTACAGACATTACCATAAACAAACACTAATCACACCTACAGACTTGCTCTCAGTTCAGCTGTGCTGTGCTTCCTTTAGCTTGTAGTTCTTTAGGGGCAAGGACTATTTTAGTCCATGATTGTACAGTGCCTTGCACATCACAACCCTGGGAGCCATTGTTCATATCGACTAGTAATAATAATAACTCATTTGCAAGCTCTTTATTCCCCACCACCACGCATTTGTACCCCAGAAAACCCCAGAGGAAATAACATGAGGTAAAAAGTTGCTTCTAGTTACAGCCAGAAAAGCAGGAGTCCCAATAGTACATCAGATAGATGTTTATCTACTGCCACAGAAATGTTGAGTCGATGTTTTAACAAAGTTGAAGTTTCCTTTGCTTATGTCAGAGCTATTTCATTTGCATTCACAACCTACGCCACCACCTCCTCTTTCTCACTGTCTTCATCCCACTCCTCTTCCTCATTCCTTAGCCTGCCTGGTTGATTCTAAAGATATGAATTTTCAGATCTGTAGAGCCCAACTGAACTTAGAGAAGCATCAACTGCCTTGACAGACCCAGGGGCTACTCCCAATGGAAATTTCTGCCAGTGATTACATTTCTGTGTGAAGCCCAGTAGGCAGTTGGGAATGAAAATCTACCACAGCTTCCTGGAGAGACACTGTGGCCTAGTGAATAGAACATTGGCTTGGGCCTCAAGCGAGCTGGTTTCTATTCCTGGCTGTGACCTTGAGCAAGTTACATTGTTGCTCTGTGCCTCAGTTTCCCCATCTGTAAAATAAAGATGATACTTCCTTTGAGAAGTGCTCATGTTATTTATATTATAGTAGCACCTCATGGCCCCAATGGATTTCAGGGCCCCATTGTGCTAGGTGCTGTACAAATATATAGTAACAGACAATCCCTGCTCCCAGACAGTTTTCAGTGTACAGTGATAGACAAATGATGGGGGTAAAGAATATATTATTATTTCTCCTACGCAGACGGAGACCCAAGACACAGACTGGTTAAGAGACACTGACGAAGTCTGTGGCAGAATACCCCGATCTCCTGCCTCTCAATCCTGTGGCTTACCAACAAGACCACATGTCTTCTCTCTAGAGGTAAACAACTAAACCAATCAAAAAGGAAATGAGTTAGGACATGTCTTCTAACTAAATTACCATTGGCCACAGGGCCATAGTTAGGTTTGTATGGATGACCCCTACTTTCAACTCTGTGGGTCTTTTCTTTAGCATAATTTTAACATGCAGTTTACAGGGTTTCTAGCATTCATGTTTTCTGGGGACATGTTCTGTTAAAGGTTCTTCGCTTCGTGGCAAGATGTGATAAAATAATTAGCGGTCTGGAAAGCACACTTTACAGTGAGAGATTTAAGGAACTCAATCTATTTTGCTGATCAAAGAGACATTGAAGAGACGATTTGATCACAGTCCATATGAACCTTTATAGGGAGCAGAAACCTGACATTAAGGGATATTTTGATCTCTCAAGCCACAACAAGATCCAATGGCTGGAAGCTGAAGTTATAAAAATACAAATTGAAAATTAGATGCAGTTTCTCAACAGTGTGGGTAGTTAATCAGTGGGCCAGCTTACCAAGGGTAAGTGGTAAATTCATCATCCCTTGAAGCCTTTTAAATGAAGACTAGATTCATTTCTAAAAGAGATCCTCCAGTTCAGTCACAGGTTAATGGGTTTGTTAGCGTTCAACGGCATGATTCTGATAGAACTCAGTGGGAACAGCTGCTGTTCATTGGAAGACAACATTGGCTCAATTTCAATATCCCAGACCTTGTCTTCAGAAAAATTGAAACTGCCAAAAGGCACATATTCACTTCCCTGCCCATTTACCATCCGCTATCAATTCCATAATAAGTTAGGCCAAATTATCTACACTGAAAAAAAATCCGTTTCTAGCCACTAGCTTTACATATAGTGTCAAATTGTATTTGAATTTTTCTATTGCTCGAACATGCTTATTCCCATGATGGATCCCTCTTTACCATCTTTCGCTCATGTCCCAACTGCGCCATGCTGACACATGTGTTGGGCTCTACAGTCTTTCTCTCCCCCAGTCACAGGCCATCTGGGATACAAGGGGCCCTTGGCATAACTGAGAGCAGCTGCTAAGCTGCCTGCTTTCCCCCACCCCTCCATATCCCTGAGCTGTGTCCTGCACCAATGGGGCAGAGGATGTAGAGCTGGCTATGTCACCTTTACACTGCTCGTGGATTCCCCTGTGATGGGGGAAATCCTTCATTTCCTTCCCTGGGTGTAGCTCCACTTTGCATGGCTAAGGCTGTGCAAAGCAACCAGAGCTGAGCGCCCACACTGAGTTTCTGTGATGTTCACCTCTGGGCTCAGCAACCTAGCAGATACTCTGTTCCCACTTACTATGCATCTGCAAGGCTTAAATGGTGCATAGTGCCACCTCTTTGCAGCTGGGAACATTTGTGCTGGCCCCTGCAGAAGCCCCAAGTGCATAGACAGCAATTCAGTTTGCTTCGGGACCTGCACTTCATGTGTTCTATTTCAGGAGCTATGCAATTATCATAATGAAACCCCAAACTAGGTGAAATATATGGTTTGGTCTGGAAACCATGAGCAATTCTGTGGTTTTGCTTGGGTCTGTACTGAAACTAGGCAAAACTAGGTAGTTTGACTTAGAGATGTTTGAATTTATTTAGACCTGAAACTGAGAGCAAAATTCTGGGGGCATGAACCCACATAATCTAAAGGAAAAACCAAAAAAAGGTTTAGCATGAAACCGCAGGCAAGGTTCAAAAATTGACTTTCACGCCACTTTGAGCCACTCTGCTGATTGCTGGGTCGCTGAGCCCCTCTTCTCTAAACTCTTTACCAACTTCTGTCTTCCTGAGCCCATTTGATTCGGGCTATATATGGACTGCTGTGTTCTTGTGTTGTGAATTCAGTGTTTAATGCTGTGCGCCTTTTGTAAAATCCGCCCCTTCTGTTATGCTGCTGAGTTTAGAATCATCAAATGCCATCTGCTTTTTTCCAAGCAGCTGGACATTCCCATATTAGCTAGCATGCCTCCAAGATGGTGAAAGACTTGGGGAAAAAAGCAACACTGCTAGAGACACCCTTGCTATCTGGAGCAGAGGTGACTGGGGAGGACACGGTTGATGGTGTTCACCTTGTGCCCTTGCATCCAACTTTGCTGGGAACAGTGAAGAAGATTTTCCATCATAAGTGTCCTCACCCCTGTTCTCTGCCCAAGGAAGGAAGAGTCGATGCAAATCCTGAGACACTAGCCTAAAGGTGTCTAATTTAGAGCAGAATGTGGGAAAAATCCAAGAACATCTGCTGAAACTCTCAGCATCCTAAAAACATTGAAATTAACATTGCTAAGAATCCTAAGGTTTCATTAATTCAGGGAAAGGCTAAAGTAGAAATGATCTGAAGATCAATGGAAAAGTGAAAATCTTTGTGCCCTGTGTTTGGCATCAAAGAAAGAAACACAGAATTAAAAATAATTCATAGGAGGTTAGCTTTATTATGATCTATGTTGGATATCTACTTCTAGTGGATAAGTATACTGCAGTGATAAAAGCTCTGGATGTTTCTAGAACAGCAGTTCAATTGAAAAATCTTGGTGGATCGCTTCAAGATAATGTATTGTGTGTCTTTTACCCCAGTGGAGACCAAGAAAGAATGTTTTCAAGATAGGATATTATTTGTTAATCTCACACACGAGGATTATATTACATGTTCTCTGGTTCATGTGAATACAAGGTGAGATTTTTTTTAAAAAAATGCTCAACCCCAGTTTACCTCTGCTCCCTTTAGGTGTAATTTTTCAAAGGTACTTAATTTTCTACATGACTTAAGGACCCACCCAAGTCCCACTGACTTGAAAATTGTACCTATTAAAGTGAATACAAGTTTTATTCTTGACTGCACTGGGGGCAGAGTTAGGCTAGTGCCGGACATCTTTGAAAATCCAGCGTGGAATTGCTTGTCTGGCATTGTAAACTGGACACATTGGAAGCGGAGTAGCTCCACACAGGAGCTCAGTCAGTGGCATATCAGTGCTGCCAACCACTATATTAACCCACTCCTCTTGTCGGCATCTTCCACTGGTTAACTTGAGGTCGCTCCCTGCTCCGTTTGCTGTCTTTTGTGAATATAATTCTTATGCACCTGACTGTCCCCACGCATTGTCCAGGGAGCCTGGGCATGTAACTCAGGGCTGTGAATTCCACGGTATGGCAGAATGCTTAAAAGCTGGACATTGCAAAACTCAGCATTGTGAATCTAGCCCTTAGACCCTTTGTGCCTCAGTCCTCCATCTGTACAATGCGGATGATAGCAGTGCCCTGCCTCTCAGGGTGTTGTGAGGTTTAAAGATTAGGAGTTGCTAAGATACTACGGTAGTAGGGGCCAGATAAGTAACTTAAATCATGATCCAACTTTTGCAGGTCTTTTCTTCCCCAGATTACAGTGATGCAAAAAAAACAAAAAACCAAAAACAACCAACCAATAAAAATAACTTCACAGTCTAAATTGACTCCTCTCTTAGAAAAGATTGATGGATTTTTATCATTTTCTGAGGGTAAAACAACCCTGCTTGCCAGATTTATAAACAGGAATTTGTCCTGTGTCTTTTTTCCTCCCTTGATGTATAGTTTGCCTTTCAAGTTAGATGTGACTGTCTTTTCCCTGTCTTGTATTATTTCCCAATTAAATGTAATATATTAATCCCACATTCAGCAGACTGAATATTTGGTTTCTCTTTTTATAAGATATTGGGAGATTTATTAATAGTCTGTGCTGGAATGTAATTTTTTCTTCCATTCCTTTATTAAAATCTGAGTGCATAATGCATTCTGAGCCCAATTCTTTTCTATTGTAACTCTGTTGCTTTGGAGAGGTTAAAGCAGAGCTAATTTTGGCCCTATGTACATTTAATTATTTTCCTTTTATCTTTCTGACCTCCAGCCCAATCACATTTCTTTAACTGAAGTCTTTTAACAGAATTTTTAACACAATTCTCTTGTGTATGGCACACAGAAAAATAGAAATTGCCATATTAGATCAGACCAATGGTCCTTCTATCCTATTATGCTGTCTCCTTCAGTGACCAATATCAGATATTTCATAGGAAGGTTCAAAGAAACTCATAATATGATGGAATAAATTACCTACAGGGATATTTCTTCCTGACCTTAGCAAATTAGTCATTAACTTATGTTCTGAAACCTGAAGGTTTGAATCTTTCATCAGTATTAAGCTATCTCGTTTAACTGTGAACGTACTAGTTATTCATGCAAAAGTCTCTATAATCCTTTTCATATCCAGCTAAGCTTTATCAATGATATGTTGTGACAGTAAGTTACACAGGTATATAATGTATTGTGCAAAGCACATGGTTTATTTCTTTCTTCTCCTCCTTCTCCTTCTTATTTTTATTCTTCAAATTGTATTGAACAGTTTCTGTTGGGAAAGCTAAGGGGTAAACAAAGGTGATCTAATTTCTTTCTTTATCTGATCATTTATTTATTTGTCTCCAGTCACATTTTTGCCATTCGTGCAATAAGCTTTAGTCAAACACAAGTTGCTGGCATACTACAGCAATAACTGGATGAAATTCTGTGGTCTGTGTTACACAGAAGGTCAAAGATGATCTAATGTTCCTTGAAATCTTGGCTGTATCATACACTGTGATCCCAAGATCTTTTCTATAATCCTTGACCAAGCGAACATTCCTTTAATCTGCAAGTTTTGGGCATCCATAACACCATGATGTCCAGATCATGCTCTCTGTGTCTCTCATCCCAAGCCCAGTGTAGTCAATGGGAACCTTTCCCTTCACTTCAATGGGTTTGGAATCAGGGCTTCATTTCTTTTTTTTTTTTTCCATGCTTTTGATTTTTCATGCTTTTGTTTTCATGCTTTTCCATTTATTGTTGGCTGTATTTGACCCTCATTCAGTGACTTGAAACCGTTCAACTGACTTCCCCAGGCTGAGGTTTTCAGAAGTGTCTAGAGATTTTGGGTGATGCCAATCTTGGGTACCCAGCTGGAGAGACTCTGAAGAGGCCACTTTCAGAAAGCACTGAGTACCCAGCCTCTGAAAATCAGGCTCTTTTCAGGTGTCTCAGATTAGGCACCCAGAAATTGAAACTCCCCAGATCACTAGACATCTAAAAATCTGGTCTCAGGCACATATTGTATTTTAATTTTGACCTTCCTTTTTCTCTCAGCTTCACAGTTTACCACCATCCTCTCCATTCCATCCTTCAAGTTATTAATGAGACTACCAAATGGTATCGGTCCCAGAAAAGAAAATTTCCATCTTTATTAAATCTTGCCTACTATACCCTGCTATGAGATACCAAAGACTATCAAACAACCGAGGTGCAGCCTCTCTTTGGAGAGGATGCTATGCAAGGAGAACTATTATAGTCTATGGCTGACAATATCTCCAACTGAGGGTATGCATTATCTGAAAAATCTGTGCGAGTAATTGTATTATTATAACCCATTCTTTTTGTATTGGCTTATTATTGCATTTTATTATCTGCCTTAATGCCACTGGTTTCCCTATGCACTTTGAGAACGATGGATGATGCACATCCTCTATTGTTATAAAACGATTTTTTTCCCCGTACAGACAATTTACAGCTAATTTAATATACCTGCTCTGCTATTGCTTTGAAAGGCTGACTGATTTGTTTCCTTTGAACAAGGGAGATGGCTACACAGCAAGAATAAACGCTGTGCAGTTTCCTAGGGTGATAATACTGCACAAATTGCTAAGTTAACCTTTCTTTTTTTTCCTCTTATTTTCTTCCCTTCTGATGTCTATTTTTATTCAGTAATTTTAGTTGGTTGGTTTTTGTCCACCCTTTCCAAATGAGGAAAAACAAAACAAAATAAAACCCCAACATTTCTCTTCTTGAAATCCTCCCCTATATTCCAAAGGGGGAAGCCTTGGACTAGAGTTTCATAGCACCCTCTTAAAAGGAACAGTCTATCATACCAGCCCCAAATATTGTAGTAACAGTAATAAGTGTGTAACACAGATGAGTGTCATTAACTTTATTTACTTGTTCCAATCACCTGACATGGATCAGAATCACATGACATGGGTCAGTTTCCAATTATTTCAATGGTTATTACATTAACACATGGTCACTTAAAGTCAGTTATTCCAACTGAGACTAAGTTGAAAATCAATGGGACTTAGGAACCTAAGTCACTTACCCAGATCCACAAAGGTATTTAGGTGCCTAACATACTTTGATTTCCTTGAGATTTAGGTGGCAAAATTCCTTGGAGGATCTGGGCCCTAAGTGCTTTTCAAAATTGGACTCATGGTGTTTTATAGCAGTGGTTCACAGCCTTCTCCATGTTGACACACCCATCAAGCTGGCTCAACCCCCTGCCATTTGTCAATATGGGAAGGGCAGGGTGGATGCAATCTGTTCAGCTGCCAGGGTTGAGAACCCAAGTTTTACACCCATAGTGCAGAATAATGAAGTCTCATTTACAAGTGATGCAGCAGTACACGCATGGTGGAAAGGTCCCACACAAAGGCATCCATGGCCCAGAATGTTCTGAATGCATTGCTCAACCCACCCAGGCCCTGAGCTAGACTATAATGTAGGCCAAAGAGAGATGCGAGAAAATGATTCACTATGGGAATTTTAAAAAGTGTGACTCATCCCTTGAGTATACATATTTTCAATAACCTCAGTTTTCTGATTCTGCATTTCCGGTTTCCAATGATTTACCAGAGTAATCGTAAGGACGTGTGGGTCAGAGGTGCAGCTGAGTCTAAAATGATGGCCACTGCTTGCTGGAAGGGGCTGGCTGAGTGGTTCAACATGCAGATGAGTGAGAATCCCCTCTCTTAATACCAAATATTTGCTGTGTAAAACCATTTATTCATTTTTCATCTACATTCCAGGCATCTTTCTGATGCATCAGATGTATGGTATGGTTCATAAAAAGATCTGCCTTGAGATAAGTTAGTTGTTCGTAAACTATGGGTCAATTTCTCGCAGGAGGGCTACATGGGCATAAACACAAAAAAGAGGAAGATTTTGACAACACCTGGACCTAGTTCAGGGAGAGGGTAAATATCTCCTTAGAGGTACTGAGGACCGTCAGCTCACAGTGACTTCATGGAGGGGTGAATTTTACATAAGCCAGGTTTGATTAGATTGACCCCATTTAACAAGTTTGATTTAATTTTTCCTTTGCACTTAAAACTAGTGCAGTGAAGTTAAGATGGAGCTAAGGCTGTTTTTTTTTTTTTTTTTTTTTTGTAATAAGAACCACTTGTACATTCTGCAAAGAAACAATCAGCACTGCTGGTTTTGTGGTTCACTTGTTTTCTCCCTTCTTGTCCTTTCACACAAAGGCGGAGAGAAGACCTGTGTTGCAGATGCTGAAATGCACTCCATTTCATGTATTGAAGAGTCAATCCAAAGACACGGCTGCACCCTGCCTTAAAGTCTCTAGAACCGCAGTGTGGGGGAATGCATTCAAACATTCATATGAAGCTCCTTGAAGCTGTAAGCACTACACTGGACTATAGCGCTGCATTCTAGCAAGTCACTAGATAACCGGGGAGATAATAAGAGGGATTCCAGAAGTGACAACAGAATCCACGGAGTGATGGAACATCACCATGGGCACGTGTTTGAAAATGTTTTAGTTGTATCCAGGCCAGTGTTTATGGGCCACAAGCCTGTTTTTCAACTGTAGCGAATCCTCTCCCAGCTTTCTACACTCAGTGCTTGCCACTCACACCACAAACTCACCTTGATTTGATTAGCTGATGGGGTGCATTGTCTACTAGTCAGTTATGAAGGAGTTTTTTGAAGCATCTCTCCACCCTACAATGGATACCATTAAAAAGTTGCTAATTGCTCTAAAATAACTTAGATCAACTAAGTAACATTAGTTCAGTAATTCAAGATATTTCCTACAATCCATACGGGGATATATACTGGGCAAGTGCAGGCGCTTAGGCAGCATTCTCTATTTACCTACGGTAACACAGGTATGTACTTTTTCATATGAAAGGGGATGCTGTAGTCCACCTATGTTCACATTGTCATGTCTGCTCTCTTTAAGTAGCCACCTGCACTCATGAGTGATGCAGCTATGAGACGCTAATAGCAGAGTTCTACAACATGTTGCCAGGGGTTGAATGGGTACCAGTAAAAGGAAATTTCACAGAGGCAGACTGTCCTCTTTTGTTTTATTGGACAACTGCTGAAAACCTCTATGAGAAAGAAATGCTTGTCCAAATAATGCAGTTGCCTAATGCCAACTTAAGTAGTTGTTTTAAAATCCAATTTTCACCTTAGCACAGAAAACGGTGGGGAAAAAATTCAATAAGCATTTTGCTTCTTTACACCAGAGCTGAATTTGACCTAATATGTCCAGCCATTTTTTTCACTGAACTTCATTAGTGTATCTTCTTATACAGCCATCATCAGCACCGTTTCTGTGTGCCTGCCTATTATAATGATGATATGTATTACTAGATGGGCATAATTATTATTTTTACTCATGTTTATTACAGTAGTGTCCAAGGACCAACTGAAAACGGGACCTCATTGTGCCAGGTACTGTACAAACACAGAGTAATAGCCAGTCTCTGTGCAAACAGTGTATAGTAAAAATAGACAAGATAGCAAAAAGGTATTATTATCCCCATTGTACAGCTGAATAACTGAGGCACAGATGGATTATGTGACTTGCCAGATGTCACTGGAATCAAAAATTGGTTTTGCTGAGACTTAGGCTACTTCATTAACCACAAAACAATTCTTCTCTAGGCAACCATCTTCCTACCTGAGGTACTTCTCTGGATTCTGCCATGAGAGGTTTCCATCCAACAGTCCCTCCAAGCATAATTGCAGCTCTCAAGCCATTTGAAGGTCTTTTCAGCTCTGAATCTGTCTACTGCGCCGCCCATGCTTCAACGTCCACACTGCTATTTTTAGTGTGCTAGCGCAAGCAGAGCTAGTATGAGTCTGCATAGCCAGGCTAGGAGGCACATTTCCAGCTGCAGTGTAGACATGCCTAAGTGATTTAGGAGCCTGAGTCCCACTGACTTTCAATGGGACTTGTGTTCCTAAGTCATCTAGGTCCTTATGAAAATCCCACCCAAATTTTCCAAATCAGGACTGATGTTCACCAAACTCAGGTTGCCTCAATCATACCTGGACCCAGCTCTCCAGAGGAGAAAAGGCGATCACAGCCGTACAACACTTGACTAAGAATGAGAAGGAACTACACTGTGAAACAGGAAGATTCTAGCCGGGGTGATTTACTGTACTGAACTGTCACTGCAGTTGAGTAGGAAGTGAAACAGCATTTGACTTGTGCTCAGTTTCACAGAAAGAGGGTGGAAGAGGAGGGGGGAACCAACCTTGGTTACCATTCACCTTCTGACATCAGAAACCTCCGGTGCAGCATGCGAGGCTGCCTTCACAAAATCCCTGATCAAGACCATGAAGCTCCTTCCCCTCTTCACGGCTGCATCCTGCCTCACGCCCCCGGGCCCCTTTTTCTTCGTACGACAAGTGATGAAGCTTTTTTTCCAGATCACAAGAGCCAGGATGAGGGGGGAAAATCCTGCTAGGAACGGAGATGGGCTGCGAATACGAGTCTGATCGAGGAGAGATACAGAGCGATACACTGAGGGCTATATAAGAATGTGCTCCTCACAAGAACGAACATTTTTCCAGGCGAATGATTCTCATGAAGCAGCCATGAGCATGACTGAAGACGCTGTTTCAAGGAGGCTCAGCGCTTCTAACAAAACATACTTCTATTTCACCACTGCTTCCCTCACAGTGTGCCTCGTCTTTGCTCTCGCAACCATCATGGTCTTAATCGTTCAGAGGAAGGTAAGTCACGTCCAGCTTTTCGCCTTAGTTCTCTTTTTCCTCCCACTCTCTAAAAGGGTTCTTGCAACTGGCAATTCAGTCCCCGTCCCCTAAAAATTACAGATTAGGAAGGTAAAGGCAAAACAGAGAAAGAGGCAGAGAAAGAGAGAGAAGTTATAAGGAAATGGTGTATTTCTTAAGTACAATGCTAGTTTCCTGTACGCAGGATCTTCCACACAAGAGAAATAGAAAACCTCATGCTTCTGGACAGAAACTGTTAGAAATGGCTAGGTTGAGCCCTTTCTAGAGGGCAGGCTCTTATTGCTTACTGCAGGTTCTTATAGCTTTCTCTGATGCATCTGGTTCTGGCCACCATCAGGGACAGGACACTGGGCTAGGTGGATCCGTGTCCTGATCCAGCATAGCGATTCCTACAGTCCTGTGATGCATTGCCAAAACGCTTTATCGATTGATATAATATAAGGAACCACCGCGTATGACACCACGTATTTACAAGGAATGGTAGTTTATGGGGGAGAGGGAGCGATGATACAAAGGCCATACATGGCACATTTCTGAAATCATTCAGATTTCAAACTCATTAGCAGAAAGAGCGAGAAATAAGGAGGCAGAATAGAGGGAGGAGGATAGATGTTTTCAGATTAGTTTTGACAAGAGATGGAGAGGTCACTGAAGTAGAGGCATGCAGAGAAGCCATTCCAAACTGGCAAGAACTGCAGAAGACGTGGCTCTTGAACCACAGTGTCAAGTTTGGGGGACGGAGCAAGACAGTAGGTCAGTGCTAACTGCCGATAAGAAGCTCGAAAAAATGAAGGACTCTGAGGATAGCTGGCAGGAAACCTGTAGAGTATTTTTAAGGACAGCTCTGAGCTGGATCTTGGAATGAATGGGGAGCTGATGGTGTATTTCAGGATAGGGGTGATGGGGCTATATTTCTTTGTCCAGCTGATCATGGACATAGTGGATAAAATCTTAATGCTATTGAAATCAGGGGGAGTTTTACCGTTAACTTGAGAGGAGCCAGGATTTCACACAGTGGGTTAGGATAGCTTATTATGAATCCAAGTACTGAAGACTCACCACTGCGCCCGTTAGAAGAAAAGCTACAGCAGCTAAAGGCCCAGCTTTACGGAAGAAAGTTGAATAGAAAAATGTTTCATCACCATGTTCTTGTCTCTTGATTTATTAAACCTTGTGTGTGTGGAACTATCGGGAATGTCCCTAAAAATGAAACCACGGAGCCTAATTCGTCTCTCAATTACATCCATGTAAATAAGGGGTCATTTAACTGAAATCAATGTCATTACTCTAAGGTAAAACCAGGGTAAGCATGGTCAGAATGAGACTCAGGTATTTTAAAATAATAATCAAATAGCGAGACATCTAGGTAACGCCTAAAATAATGGCCTGGTTAATTACTGCAGAGATCCCATGTAATGTTGGCTCCAGTAGTATTTATTAACACCAAGCCTTTGTCTGCTTTACACAGTTTTGTTGACAATGCAGTGGAGGTGTACAGACTGAACCGCT
Organism: Emydura macquarii macquarii; assembly: GCF_026122565.2. Classification (NCBI taxonomy): domain Eukaryota; kingdom Metazoa; phylum Chordata; order Testudines; family Chelidae; genus Emydura; species Emydura macquarii. Next base: position 15,955,051 of record NW_027130828.1, read on the forward strand.
TCTCCCCCCAAAGTAAATCCCCTGCTATGCTGACATAACAAAACCACCTCAACAAGAGCGTAGGGCTTATGTCGGTATCATTAGGGTGACGCAGTGTCTACATTTGCTGTTGGCTGTCATTCTTGTCAATTTCACGGCCCAAATTGACAAGAAAGCCGAGCACCTAAAGCCCTGCTGACCCCTCCCGCAGTCCTCTGGGGAGCTGGGTGGCGGGACCCCATTCCAGGCTAGGAGCCGGGATAAGAAGTCCATGTGGCTGGACTTGTTCCATGTAGCATGTTCCCTGCGGGGAACGGGGAGCCAGTTGTGGGGGCAGCCCAGCTCCTGGCAGGGAGCTGCCAGCCTTCCTGACAGACTGGGCTCTCAGCTCCCCACGCTGCCCCTCTTAGGTCAGTGGAACCATGCCTGATGAGGAGTAATTAATTTGGTAGTTGTATATCGACCTAATGTAGGTCAACTTATCTTTGTAGTGTAGACATAACAAATTTAGCACTGACTTAGTGCTGCATCAGGATTAATGCTGTTACACTAAATGCCAGAGGAATGATAAGAATGAAGGATCAAAGTTTTTCATTTTAAAGGGCAACTGATATTGCAGTCGTTTTGGAAACAAAGCTTGCAAAAGGAGAAAGCAGCATGCTCGGGTATGTAATGCAGAGCGTCAGGCTGCAATTTTATGCTGCATGGGGGAACTGGGGAGTAAGGAACGTGTCTCCTGGTCTTGCTTGCAACATGCTGAAGAACTCACATGCCTAAATCATCTCCCTCTGTTTCCTTTACTCTCCCTCACGTCACTAACCTTCAAGCCCAGATAATGAGCTGTGACTCCTCATGAGCAGTTTCTCAGTGGAATATGGTGCTCATTTGGACCATTTGGACCTCAGGCTCACGCTGTCAATGGAATATGTGACAGGAACCCCGCTGAGAGCTGTGTTTATTGCTCTTGGGCTAGGGGATCCTCTAGTCTAGGTGCGGTCTTCAACGTACCCCCACAATGCAAGTATTTGTTGGAAGTTCTCATCATCTCATCAGTCCTGTGAGAAGTTGGACCCAACCGTGGTGGTGGAGCAGACCCATGGGGTGTTTTGACTGTTCTCTTAAGTCTTTTTCAACTAGATTAATGGGAGATTCCCAAAGGCACACAGGGCAGTTAGAGGTATCCAATGCCATTGACAGTCGATGGAAGTTGGCTGCCTAATCCTCCTTTGTGCCTTTGAAAATCTCCCTCTTAACAAATTTCCACTTAAAAACCCACTGGTTCAAGTTTAAGGACCTTATGGAGGGTGAAATTCAATAGATAAGATGAGGAGCTCTGGAGACCTGAAATCGAGATGCCTCAAACATGGATTATATAACCTGGAGGTCCACAATAATCAAACATCCATAAATCCAATCATCCCTCTGATACTATTCATCCTAGTGCATTTCATAGCACACCAAAAACCATCTTCTTCATACCCACTTCTTAGGGCCGATGGCCTAGCAGTGTACATTTAGCTTCCTTGGAACTATGTATTGGGACAGAGTCAACTGAGTTCTTCATATTTCTGCTAGAGATTCATTGGGCACCTCCCGGTTTTAGTGTTTATATATATTTTTGATGGGACCTTGGTTCTGGAAGGGGTTGCCATGTAGGCCTCGGACAAAATTTCCCCTTCTCATAGCTCTGAGAGATTGATGCCCTCCATCCCAGAGGTGATCGCATTTCATTGCTGCTGTAGGTATATACTCAATGAAGCACACTGGGGCAGAGGAATGTACTCAATAATGATTATGGCGCGCCAGCCTTAAGTGATCCTATTGTGCCGAAGTGTTGCACTAAACGTGGCACTGGTAGCCTCCCCTACTTACCTCCAAGCTCGTATTTTATCAACCGTCATAGCTTCACACATTGCCATGACTCATGAGTAGATGATTACTCTGAATTTTGGAGGTTTCTGTTTCTAACCTGGTAGGTTTTCTCCCCCAAGAGCTGTTCAGCCCCGTTAAAGCAATGATGTGACATTTTACGCGTATGAGCCCAGTAAAGACACTGAATGATCTAGTCTTCAAATAGTTGAAATTCTAGAACAATTTCATGGGTTGGAATCCAGCCCAGCTCAGTAGGTCCCAAAAGTAATTCCCGTCCGATGGCTGTTTAGTACATGATAGAACATGACGTCTAGAAATTTCACTCCATTTCCTATGTGGACATGTTGCAAGTTGCATTAAAGAATGCCCCCTGGTGGGCAAACTTGGCAGAGACCGCAAGAACTGGACCCCATGGAAAATGAGCCATGTACTCCTAAAATGGGACCCTGCAAAACAGGACTGAGTCATCTTGATGGAGCAACATAGAGGAAGATCCCTCTGCTAGAACCCATACTGTAACCTTTCTATGGATAAATAGTAGCCGTCCCTGCCCTAGGCTGTGAGCCTGGTACCTTTCACCAGCACTAAAATAATGTACTTGTATTTATGTCTGCATCTGTGACCATGCCCCTTGTCAGGTCAACTGTGACAACTGAACCGGGAACTGTGGATCATTATTCCCAGTTCTGCCATTGACTGGGTGCGAGTTTGCTCTAGCTGCTTAAATGGTCTATGCCTCAGTTTCCCCAGCTGTAAAATGAAAGTCATGATGCTCACCCACTTTGAAGTCCACAGACGAACATTGTGAAGCGTTATTATCATGCAACCAGGATGTACATTTCACAGCCTCTGTTATAACAGTCTAGCCGAAGATTAAGAATTAAGTAGCTGTTTACAGGCCCTATGTGAATATTGGGGCTAGCTGTAACGGCTGGGACTCATTCATGAATTTTCCTTTCTTCATATTCTTGCACCTTTTAAATGGCAAAAACGTGGAGAACTGTTGTTGTGTTAATAATAGATAGTTTAAACTAGGGTTAAAATCATATGGCAAAACTCCCATTGACTTTGATAGGGTCAAGATTTCACCCTTGAAGCTGGCTTTTCAGAGATGCTGAGTGTGCATAACTCTGGTTGAAGTGAATAAAAGTGGCGTATGCGAAGCAGCACAAAACTCCTGAACTAATGATGCTGCCCAGATGCATTTTTCTATGACAGTATGTTTGTTAAGTGTCTTTACTTGGATTTTATAGGACCAATCCCACACGCCAGTGAATGCAGGTAAAATGGACTTTCAATCCTAAGGGAGCTAAAGATATTCAGCCTGCATCCTTGTACCTCATAATCAAAGGGTGAATCTCAAATGGTTGGAGGTGAATTTCTGCCTTCATTTAAGTCAATAGTGAATATTCCACTAAGGTCAAATGCTCAGGATTGCACCCCGAGGAATTTGGATTCCGGTTGAATAGAACACCTGTAAATAGGGATGCTTATCTGAAACTTAACCCAGCTACTGTATTCAAACCACTTGGGTCTGCAAATCTAGACTAAATTGCTCATAACAATAGACTTTTGTCTCCATGACGACTCCGATGGGAATGGAGATCTTGGTGACATTTCAGTGTTGCAGGTTCTGGTTGGACCCAGACATTGAGATACTCATAAGTGGATGAAAACCGTTATCTGAACAAGAAAGACAGAAAGAGGATCAGAGTAAATTTCCGAATAGGCTCATACCTGTGCAAGTGCACTGAAGTTAACTAAGTGACATCTACTTACGCTAGCTGAATTTGGCCTTCCATTCAAGCTCAGTTTTAAAAAGAGGCAAAGATTCCGGTGAAAGAACGCTTCTTTTTTTCAAGCTCATTCATCCATCCCTACTCACATCTTCTGCAGGGCAAGTTCTGATATTTGACGTAACAGTAATCTCCACACCTCAGTGTTTGTTATTATGTAATCGTTAATGTAATCTATGATTCTATGAATTCTTATGGGTATGATTCCTTTCCAGACAGAGGAGATGTGACCTTTGCAGGTTTTCTCCCAGGGAAAGGGGTCTGCCCATCATTTATTAAGATGATTAGATGACAAATGAGACACCAGGCTGATTTGGTTTGGGAAGGTTTTTTTATAAAAGCGCTTTTTAAAAGCTGATTTTCCCTGGCCCATGACTATCATTTTCTCTAATGAAGCAAACTCAAATCATTCCACTTGTGATGATTGAGACCATTCATCACCTGCACCCAGAGCCATTGCAGATGGGGAGAAATTCATTTATAATGAATTTTTTCCCAAGCTTGTACTGAGGAATTTCATCTCTTTGAGCACCTTGAGGAGAACTCTTTACATTTCAAATTACAGCATTAAACTGCACCTGCTTGCTGTGGGGAACGGAAAAACAAAACAAAACAAAACCACAATAATATTTAGAAGCAAGCACTAAAGTTTTATTTGGGTGTCTACTCAATTGCTGTTGAAATAAAATGCATTAGTATCTATTATTTTCCATCCATGCTGAGACTTTCCAGGAGGGAATTTGACACATTAGTGCTTTTTAATTTCCCTCAGCCCACCCCCATCTGCACAGAAAACTACAAGTCATCAGATTTATATATTTTTCCCTTAACCGCCATTGCAGAGGAAGGTTTGAAAGGTGAATGTCTCGCTCTAATGCTAATGGCTCAATTGCTTTGCAAAACACTTTATAAGCAGCACTGGAATCAGTGTCAGATTTCATTTAGTGAAATGTAATTGTAGATGGAGAGTTTCTTTCTTCGTGTGGCAAAATGCCCCTCCCCCCCGTCTTTTCAGAATCGAGTATATTGCACTGAAATTTAATGCTATGGTTGGGGATCCCATAGTGGGAAAGATGATGTAGGGGTTAGGAACCATTGGTCTAGTGGCTAGGACACTGGACTGAAGCACAGGAGACTTGCATTTAATTCCCAGCTCAGCTACAGATTCCCTCTATGATCTTGGTCAAGTCACCCACTCTACCCCATGCCTCAGTTCTCCCTCTGTAAAATGGAGGTAGCATTTTCCCCTATCTCACAGGGATCTTTTAAAGGCAAAATCTAGTAATGGTTGTGAGACACTCAGGTCAAGATCGTTGGAGAGATTTAGGCACCTAACTCCCACCGGTTTCATTTGGGAGTTAGGTACCTAGATAGCTTTGAGGATCTGAGTCTCAGATATTATAGTAACAAGGTCGTATCAGATAGATAGATCTCAAGCTGCATCGTACAAACCTCTACCTAACCAGTGCAAACGTACAAACCTCCCCACCTAACTAGTGCAGGACCCACCAGACTTTAACCCACTGTGTTCTGACGTCTTAAGACTCTTGATTTTCTAGATCAGCCACAATGATATGCCACTTTCAGAAAGTTTAGACTCAGATTCCTTGGGAAATTGTGAATGCTTTGCCGAAAGCTAATTCCAGCTACCAAATCCTTTGCTCATGAGTCTGCTAAACTGGGCCTGGCACAGTTACCTCAACAGCGTATGTTTCCTAGATATTTGAAGCTATTTCCCCCTTGTGGCCATGGATGGAAGCACTGAGTGAAGATCCTTTCGCCTGTTATTTCAGCACTTCTGGTTCCAGTCGCAGACAGAATTGGAGGGCAGGGGGAGGGGGGGCATTTCTTTCAGCTTCAGACCTGGGAATGGGGAAAGTTATGGGGAGTCACTGTTTTTATCTTTGCTCCTCCCACTGACTTCAAAGGGATCAGGATTGTGCTCTCCGAGAAGGATTGCACACTGCACAAAGCATCCGGTTCTGTTCTACCCTGTGCAAAAACTTCATGAGCCGTGAAATGGAATTTACAGGGCGCATGCAGCCAACAGAAGCCAGACAGAGTTTTTATGGCATTGGGAGGCTAAAGTTCCAGCTGTATCAGGGATGAAAAACTCCAGTTCAGGAGGGAAGGAACTTCTCAGGTCACAAATCCCTCCTAAGGCACATTGGTTTTGTATTTTGGGCTTTGGTGATTGAGCACACAGGGTGAAATTCACCCCTGTGCAGAAAGCTGACATGAAGTCTGTGCACCATTTCAGTTCCACTTCAGGCCAAGGGGACACCATGGGTCATAAGTGATGGATAAGTCCTTGTGCTGGTCTGCTGCTCAGGGTGAATTTCACTCTTCGGGGACAGAATGTAATAGAATATAACTTGAAACCACTCTGTATCTTGAATACAAATATTCATAGGCCCTGGAATAAATACCGGCTTCCTTGCTTTTCTTTCAGGAGGTGGCTCCCGCAGAGGCAGGTGTTAAACATGCAATCAGAAGAGGTAAGACCTGCACCGGAATAGCAGTATAATTTTTTTTTCTTTTTTTTTGGTTTATAATGCAAATGCCATCCAGAGTGACAAAAAGCTGTTTGCGCAACTCTTAATTGTTTACCCAAACCCTCCTCTTGTTGCAAAAGCCAAGCCAGTGGAAACAGATTACAAATTACTCGGTACCTCCGGAAACCGGAACATGTCTAAGCGAATAACAAGCACTTCTTATCTTTGCTACAGTATGTTTTTTTGCCAGAAAATGTGAACATTAATCTGATTGTAAGGTAACACTTTGATGGCTCACTCCTGCATTCCAGCATGCAGGGACATATTTTACTCTGTTTTTATTAAGGATGGGTCATTATCACGCATTTCAAAATCACTGGGACACCGTGGGTTCACAGATTTGAGACGACGTCAAACAGTCATGGGTTCCCATTCTGCTTAGGAGGAGACGCAAGAAAGAGGGAGAGTTGGGGTGGAGGTAGGTGGGAGGATGGTGAAAAATGGAGTGGCAAGACAGGCACAGAAAAGAAATACATGGGAAAAAAGAGAGCACAGAGGGGGAGACAATTCTAATGAGAATAATGTATACAGTGGGCCAAGATTCTGCTTTCACTTAAATCATCATAAAAGTGGAGTAACTGTTGAATTCATTGCAATTATCCACCTGCTTATATGGGCCCCCCATCAGCAAGAATTTCAGCACCTCATAAACATTTATGAATTTATCTCCACCTCCAAGAGGAAAGGAAGCATCATTACCCTCCATTTTACAGATTGGGGAAGCTGAGGCACAAATATTTGTATTGGCTCGCCCAAAGTCACACAGAAGCAATGTTGTCATTGGAGTGATGCTGATTTACACCAACTGAGGATTAGCCCCAAGCAGTAAGATGCAGAGGGAGCTGTAGTAGTGGATACTGGCCATAGATGGAGGAATTGATGAAAATCAGGTGCAACAAAATTGTTGATCAGTGTGTGTATATTTAACCCAAAGCTGAGGATACAGTATGATTCTCTGTGGTGCAAAGAAGATTTATCGCTTATTCTAAATAAACACACTGAAATCTTTATTCCCTCCCAGCCAGCTCCTGGCAATTGGTCTCTCTCATCCTGAATAACCTGGGGAATGTCAGACAGAAGGAACGCGCACTCTCAGGGGTTTTACAAGCAGTCATTTCATTAAACAGAAACATTTGGGGCTTTAGGTCTAGAGCAATTAGCGGCAGATGTTCTGCCTGAATTCTGCTGGTAAATCTGAAATGCCACCGTGACCCCTGGTGAAAAGAAGAGGTCAGGGACGACAGAGCTGTCTGACAATTGAGGAAAGGGCTCTGGATGCGATTTGCTGTGCTTACACGGGTAATTAATGATAATAATGGGTCTGATTCTCATTTCTGCGGAGGGTTCGTTCACACAGCAGCTGGGAGGTGTGCGTGCAGCACATGGTGGCCGGTCTCAGCTAGCTTTGATCAAGCTGGCTCACTAAAAAGCACCGTGTACCACAGTGGCATGGGTGGCATCACGAGCTAGCCCTCCTCCGCCCCACACCTGGCACTTTGAATACAGTGCTGAATTTGTGCCGGCGCTTACCAGGCCCGAGCCCCGGCACCTCTGGGTTTGCCATGTCAGTTATGAAAGCAAAACCAATGGCTTGAGCCCTGGCGCCACTTTCATTACAAACGAAACACTGCCTGGATACGTATTCCGGTGGCTAGCCCTGCACTGCTATCGTTAGCGAGCCAGTTCCATTGAAGCTTCGCCTACATATGCTGTCTTGACTGCCGTGGAGGCATAGCCCAGGGCTATTTTATAATCCCCTGGCAAGGTAAAAGAGCATTTAAGGGTGTCTACACTGCAGCTGGGAGTGACCTCTCTAGCCCAGGCAGACAGACTCATGCTAGGGCGGCTTGAGATAGCATGTGGTGCTTCCTGCTTGTGCCGGAGCTCATGCCCTGCAGCTAAGGGGTCAGGTGGGCTTGAGATGCTGAGCTTCCACCCGAGAAGGAATGTCCTGCTTGCTATTTTTAGCACGCTAACTCCAGCCCCACTTGCACAAGTCTGTCTGCCAGTGCTGGGAGATGCGCTCGCAGCTGCCATGCTGATGTACCCAAAGGGAGTTAATTATATTTGTGTGCACTTTAAGGCCCCTTTCCATGACTAGATTGGGGTAACGTGGCCTTAGTGTAAATGAGAATATATATTCCATATAGACAAAAAAATGCCACCTATATGTATTACATACAAAAAAACTACAGTCAGAGAGAGTTACTTCATTTGTAAAGTCAAGCATCCAAAAGATAGGAAATGCCTGTTTTATGGTTGCCTGTGCAACTTTAATTTTACCCCTCTGTATGCCCATCTTGGGAGCTGAAGGAGGCAGGGGTGCAGTGCAAAAATAGTGATTGATCAAGCATTGAAATGTGTATCATCATGCAAATGCACAATGAGATAGAAATACGCTACTTTCCCAGGCTGATTCAGTGATACTAAAAACATGTAATGCATTTTCATCTCTTTCAGTTAGATTTCACATCATATTGTATATTATTCACTAAATACCAATGGGTACTTAAAAGCAAATTTATTCAGGTGTATATATTCCTTACTCCACTGTCAATCCTCAGGGGATAGTTTTGAAGTAATTTAATGGCATCTAATTGAAGGGATGCATTGCCAGCTAATTAAATGTTTATTTGAAAAAGCGCCACTAAAGCATCTGTAAATCTCTTTTTAGTATTCAGTGGAATGGCACAAGCAACAGAGGGAAAAATTTAAGTTCACCATAAAATAAATCTTTCCTGAAATGTCGTCTCTGCAACTGTGGAATCCCTTTCCCATTTCTTGGCATGCATTTACCATTCTGCTTAACAAGTTATTTCTGCCCAACTGTCAGGAGCCATTTGGTAAGAGATTTCAGGGCTCCACAAACCTCTCCACATATCATTTCCCTTCAGGTTTTATGTCTCCAGCTTGCTGACTTCTCTTATTCTTCTCTGGGTCATGAAGACACAGCACCAAACTCATTGACACTGGTGTATACCAGGAGATACGTCATTGGTTGCCTGGAAGTAAGATGTTGAAATGCGTTAGCAGCTGAGTGCTTAGACACTGCAGGACATATTATTATGCCAGATTTAATCAAAATAAACTTGATGATGTGAGTGGAGTAATTCCAGATTTATACCAATAGAAATGAGAGCACAATTTGGTCTTATGGGTTTGAATCTGGTCTCTCTTACACCAGAGTAAATCCAGTACAACTCCATTGAAGACTGTGGAATTACACTTGGGCAAAAACAGTGTAAATGAAAGCAGAATCCAGTCCTATGACGATAAACTCCTTAGAAATTGACTGTCCAGGCTGATAGATATAGAGACTGCAACTTTATTGATCTATCCTTACAGTCACATTCAATGCATTTGGATATGTCATGTGGGGAGGAGAAGACTACCTTGCAGTGACGTTAGTATGGAGATTGACAGACAGGTTTGGTATTGCCCTCTAATAGTTTCCTAGGCTGCAATTATAGAAACCAGTTTGTGTTTGTTCCTCTGTTTTCGTGTAGGAAAAAAAGTGGGTGGTGGCAAGTTTGGACTTGCAAATGCTAAGCAGATACTTCAGTTTACCTCCAAACCAGGCTTCCCTACCTGACCATCAATGCATAACACGAAGAAGTGGCCAGAAGTTAAACCCAGACAAATTCAAATTAGAAATGACCCACATCTTGTTTGTAGTGTTGGTGACTAACTACTGGAACAAACCACCAAGGAAAGTGGGGGGATTCTCCATCTCTTGATGTCTTGAAATCAAGACTGGACGCTTTTGCGGAAGAGATGCTTTAGTGTAGAACAAGTTACTGGGCTCAGTACGGCTGTAACTGGATGAACATCAATAGCCTGTGATAGACAAGAGGTCAGACTTGCTCACCAGTTCGAATGCTGAGGAGCCTGAAGAGTTGGGCAAGCAGCTCAGACCTCAGGACACCAGGCAGGCAGATTGCCCCAGCCAGCGTAGTTTCTGAAGAAAGTTTTGACGGAATATATTGATTCCACCAGGTCAGCATTTTCCAACAAAAACATTGTTACGCTGGAAATTTTTCCACCAGCTCGAGTTCTGATGATTATTTGTATTACCACAGAGCGAAGAGATCAGGGCCCCATTGTGCTAGGTACAGTGCGGGCACAGAATGAAAGGCAGTCCCTGCCCTAAAGAGTTTATATTTTAAATGTATCAGACAGACAAAAGGTGGGCAGAGGAACAGAGAGAGGTGAAGTGACTGAGGACACCCAGCGGGTCACTGGCAGAGCTGGGAATAGAACACCCATTCTCCAGTCATGCTGCCTTCTAGTGCTACCTGCGCCTAGGAGCCGACAGTGTCAATGGGTGCTGTGCCTGGCAGCTGGTTGCAGGACACAAAAGCAAACATAAAGGGTTAATTAAAATACCCTCAGATCGCTGAGCAGATATTTGCCAGAGCTGGGTGACCTCGTTTAGCCTAATTTCAAAGACACTTAAACCATTGTGGGTTTGGATGTGTGACTCAAACGTTATGGGGTTTGCCGTGCCATTAGGAGACCCTGTGAGATGAACCGACGGAGGAGAGAGATGCGAGCAAAAATGCAGCTACACTGTGCACTGTATCCCATATACAGGTCACTCTGGCTGTGGCAGCCTGGCTACAGCAGTCTCTTCACAGCAGCTCTTGAGTTAGACATTTTATTATTATTATTATTTGAACCAGACTTAGAATAATATTGATTTAAATTATCCTTAAGTACGCTGAACTCATTTTGTGAACCTCCTCAAAATTTCATAAGATCACAAACCTTCAGCTCCCGAAACTCCAACCAAACCTCTGTGTGTGTGTGAGAGAGAGAATGCATGTGTGTGTGTGTGTGTGTGTGTGTGTGCAAACGTGTGCATCCTATGGCCTTCAGCTTCCTCCTGTCCTAAAAGCTACAGTCCACTGAATAACACTGGGTACCTGTCCTAGACACCCTCCTCCTTGCACGACTGGTGGAATCTGTTGGGCATTCACCGTTATTGCAGATGAGGCTGTAGCCCAGCTGAGACTCATGTTCCATAGACATAACAGTTCTATTGGGTATGTTAAACAGGGAGCCTCCTAGATCTGGACTCCAAAGAACTTTGCTAAGCTTGTGTGAACTGTTACTCTCTCCCTGTCTTCCAGCAGGCAGATACTGCATCCTTCACAATAGGTTCCTTTGGGAGCCAAATGTAACTTACTCCCAGAATCTGTGGCAATGGCATACAAATGTTGAGATTCTCATGGCATAAGTAGCACCGTCAGGCCAGAATAGTCCACACATCTTCTTTATAGGGCTCCTTTCCCACTATTAGCCTCTGCCCAAGTTTGCACTGTATGTGACCTTCAGGTATCAAGCAGCTCTGGGGACAAGAATGCAGCCAGCATAAATTCCCTTACCCTTGCTTCCAGACTCTGACTCTAGTTTTCCTCTTACTTACTGTGGTTTAAATCTGATGTAACCCAATTGACTTCATTGGAGTCACGCCTGATTTACACCAATGTATGTAGGAGACTTAGGCCCTGCATACATAGATCTTTCCATGCTTCTGCTCACATTCACACAAGTTTTACACGCATGGAACTCTGCTGATTTGCACTGGGCCAGTTGAAATCAGAATAACTAACTAGAGACACAAAACTCAGAAATGGTTAGAAGCAGCCCCAGTGACAGCTTGAGCTCAGGAAATGCTTCTGTACAACCAGTTTTTTTTTTTTTTTTTTCCATGCTTGGTTTTCTCAGAAACACAGCTGATGTCACCAAATAAATGTTATTAAAACTTGCTGACGTCAATGAAAGCAAGTTCAGACTTGCACAGGCTGCGTACAGTCACATCAGCTCGGAGCTGATTGTGAGAGATGCCTTGAACCTCCTGAGAACATCTGGTGAGGTGCTTAGCTCTTTGCAAGATCCTGCTCTTTATTTCAAGACAACGTTCTTTGTTTGATCAGCAGAGCCTGCAATGCTGGAGCTTTAAATGCCCATCCGTGTTACTGGGGCTTTTCTGCTCTGAAGGATGAATTCCACTGAATAACATTGAGTTTCTGTAAAAAAAAAAAACTCTACCTTCCTGTAGGAGAGATGATGTTCTAAGGGTCTAGGGCTATGAATGCATATTACCAGATCCTATTTTCCATCATGATGGGGGTTTTAATACCTAGGATGGGTCATAAAGCTTTCTATTCTAATTTTGTTCTTCTGTCCTCCTCATTTCTGTAGTATCTGGGCAATTTCCAGTAGTTCATGAAGTAATGTGACTAAATCTATGTGTGCTTTTGTTTTTTCTCTGACTGGGATTTTCAACAGAACCTACATGAGTTAGGTGCCCAACTCTCATTGGTTTCCAGTTTGCAACAGTCACCTATCTACCTTTGGCTCTTTTGAAAATCTCAGCCTCTGTTGTATGTTTAGTGTTATCTAATTTCATTCATTTTTGTGTTTGTAACCTGCCTGACCAATGGTTTGGCGGCAACTTTACAAATTGCCATCTGATAGGATTAGCTATGCCTGCACAAGTGCTCCCTGGTTTGCCCACCCCAATGACAGGCAAGCTCTTCCTTCTTACTTAAAAGTGAGGCTCAGTAGATGGTCTTGAGGCCTAGACATCAGGATCTCTTTTCTTACACTTTTAGAGCAAATTTTATCTAAAAATCTCATCTAATTTTACACACAGACCACATTTTGCTCTCATTTGCACTGTGAAAATAAGGAGTAACTCTACTGATGTCTGTGGAGATACTCCAGATTTAATACAGGTGTAATTGACAGCAGCATTTGGCCCTATAATTAACAAAGCCTCATAAGAACTCTGTGAGGTAGGTAAGGTTTATGCCAGTTTAACAGAAGAATAAACTGAGGCACAGAAAGGTTTCAGTTACTTGCATATGGCTGCATATCTTGGGCCAAATTCTTTGCTGGTGTAAACTGGCACAGCTCCATTAAAGCCCATTTACACTTGGAGAATGTGGCCCCGTAGAGTCAGATCCAGGTACAGAACCCAGAAATCCTGACGTCCATTCTCCTGTTTTAGCCACTAGAAAACACTCCCTCCATATCTCTATTAGAATTCAGAGGTTTTACTTATGCCTTGTGTCATTCTATGTGATTTAGTTAATGAGGCTTTCAAGTAAAATGTGAAAGTAGCATTCACTTATCCGGAGGAAATGACTAATGGTGCATTGAGATCTATTTCCTCGACTGTATGTCCTATTGATAACACCCAGTCTATAGCAAAAACATGCAGGGAAGCTATAGGGGAAAAAAAATCAAGAGATGCAAAATCTTTCTGTCCTAATCACAGAGTAATGGTTATTATTACTGTTTATTATTTGCATTACCGGGAGACTCAGTCATGGATCAGGTCCCTATTGTGCAAGGTGCTATACAAACACAGAACAAAAAAGATTGCCCCTGCCCCAAAGAGCTTACAAACCAATTATAAATCAAGAGACCCCCGTTAGCTATAGCCAGAGGGGGAGTACAAGGAAACAATGTGACAACATTGGTCAGCATGGTAGGCAATGGTTTCAGCATACCAGCAGCCTAACTGTTTAAGGTTTTTTTACAGGTATCATGGCACAGGAGATTTTTGAGGCAGGATCTGAAGGTGGCTAAGTGAGGTAGCTTTACGGATGTTAACAGGGAGCAGCTCCCAAATACAAGGAGCAGCATGGGAGAAAACATGAAAGTGCTTGTGTGCAAATTGAACATGTGGGGCAGTGGAGCCAGGCAGCATGGGTAGACTGGAGGCAAGCGTCAACAGTGAAGGAGAGATGATCGGCAGGGTGGGGAGAGGTCCTGAAGGGCCTTGAAAGTGAAGAAATGTAATTGCTTTGATATTAAATTCACAGCTTTTAATTGCTGTGATAGAGAAGGGGGAGCCAGTCGAGTGATTCGAAGAGATGTGACGGTCAAAGTGACGGGCTAGGAAAACGATCTTTGCAGAATCATTCTGAGTGGATTTGAGGTGGACAAGATTTCATTTGTCAAGGCGAGGGAGACGGATGTTGCAGTAATCAATAAAAGAAAGAGAACTGGGGGAGAGGTTAGGAAGAGGGTAAGATCTGATGGGATTGTTGGTTAAGAAGGGAGGAGGTTTGATTTACAAACATTTGTATCCAAACTGTGCTAGAATGTGAAATTCATTCCCTGCTGTACTGAGAGCATTCAGCTCTGATGCACTATTTCTGCCCAGTAGGGGGATCTGTTCTCCTGCTTTTGAGCAATGGGAGAGCGGCTACAGAAATACAGTACTCTGCTCACTGCAGTCTCTGGTTCACACACAGTATGCATGAGATCACCTTTCCATTGCATAATTTGAGTTGCTCAGCTTCACGCTTGCAAATCAACCATTTCTCATTGCCTCAGCACCAGAGAAAAGGATCTGGGGAAAATGTATTGTGCATAATGGAAATAAAGCCTCTGTGAGGGAATATAAAAGGTAGAATTGTTTCATAATGTTTAGGGAGCTATCGCAACAGTTAATGAACCATTAAAAAGCTTAGTGCCCTTTTTATACAGCCCTTCTGTCCTCTGTCTACAGCTTGATTCTGCTGATAGGGCAGTGATTTAGGATATGACAAAGGTAGTTCCAGGCTTAAGGATGGCAAAGGACTCTGACGATCTGATGCCAAAATGTCTCAGGTTTCGCTGACTTTCCCCATGCCGCTTTACATCCCAGCTTCACTTTCTAGATTGATTTAAGGCACTTGTGTTGTGTGTACCAATTCCTCTTTCACTGTTGTTATGCAAGAAGAGACATACAAAAATGAAGTTGTATTATACGAGGTAAAGGGCCGCCTTCAGGTCTAGATGGTCCTCAAACTCCCCTGCATATCTATGAGCCCAACGTAACTTTCTAGAATTATAAAGAAATAGGGTGAGGCTGTCAAAAGCGCCTGTGTGAGCCTAAATCGCCCTTTCAAAAGCAAGGTCTCATCTGCCCTTGAAAGCTGTACCCTTTTAACTACATTGGTAGGGTTGAAGTGGTGCAACTCACTAGGGTGCTTAAATGTCCTTATACTGTTATGACTTCTCCCCATATGGAATGGGGAATAAGCGATACCAGTGTATGTCACCTTTATGCCAGTATAATTGGATCCTAGGGCTTGCGCCCGCGTAACTAGCTGTTAAAAAAAAAATCCCTAATTGACATTGTTATCCTCATAGGAAATTTGTGTGTGGATCAGGTGTTATTTAGAAAGTTAATGAGACTTAGAAGCCTAACTCTATTCTGAAAATGGCACATTTGAGAAGATCAAATGTATTTAGGCTCTTCATTTCCACTGAAATCTATGAAAGTTAGGAGCCTAAGGGCCTTCGATGATCTTGGTCTCTTAGGTGCTTTCAAAAATGTTACCCATAAGGAAAATGGCTTTGAGGAAATGGGGGGCAGGAAGTGTGGGGGGGGGGGGGGGGCGGTGCGGGCAGAAGGCAAAGTGTGTGGAGCCATTTCACTACATCATGGGGAGGAGGAGGTGATAAAACCACCTGCGTGTCCACGAAACGTCAATCAATGTTCCTTCAATTTCAATATCATTGCCATTTGAGTGCTATTCCCATCAATATCATTGGGAATAGTGTCATTCAAGCTAGGGTTGTATCTGTCAATAAGCTTCTGTTCTCCACAAGAGTTGAAGGCAGTACACCAGTGAAACTGAATGCAATTGTATATACACCCAAAGCCACTGGGAGTTTTCCCATTTCAGTTGGGCCAGGATTTCGCCCAAAATGCATTACAACATGGGTTTATGTTTCCAGAACATTGATTTATTTCCTCCCAGTAAATGAATTTTATTGGATAATATTTGGTTTATTTTACAGTTCTTTCTCTGTTATCTTTTACATTTTTATTGACATACTCAGCTAACAAGTATTCCATCTATGTGTCAGCAGGATGAGTTTTAAGCAATACTGAGCTAAAGTCATTCCTGAGTTCAGTAAAGTTAAACCAGGAATGAATTTGCTGCATTCATTAAAAAGTGAAATTAAGCTAGAAATTAAGGTAAAGTAACATTATGGATAATATTGCATTGAGGACCATGGGACGTGGACTTTTTATTTGGGATGGGGAATTATTCATGTTGGTGTGGGTTGGAGAATCACTTCAAATGAATGCTGGTAGCAAACCCTCTAATGGAAATGAATCTGCAATGGTTATTTATCTTTTGTTTCCTTCAGGGAATGATTTAGAAGCTGTTTTAACGACTCTACTGAATGCTTCATTTAAGAAAGCAGCTGCATACATGACAGGTCAGTGAATGAGTCCAGCTAATCCATTTTACAGGAGCCCATAATTCAAACTGGCTGAAGACTTTCCATCAAAACATTTTTGGTGGAAAATGGCTTTTTGCCTAAATGGACATTTTCATGAAAATAGTTCTTGTTATGTTGAAAAAATTGTTGAAAAATTGCACAAGGGTTTTCATTTAAAAATATGGGTTGAGGTTTTTTTAAGTTTTCAGCAACCAAATATTTTGTTTTTAAATGATGAAAACAAAATTGAATGACCATAGGTCTTTGTCTCCACTATTTCCTACCAGATGTTCCCAAAACATTTTGACTACATCTACTTGTATTGGGTGGGTTTTCTGCCTATCCGAAAGGTGTAGATAGGAGCCAGGTGGTTTAAATTGGGAAGGGTGGTGTTCAAAATTCTCAGGCTCAAGCCTAGTGTGCCTAGGACAATGATTGGTGTCTACTATAGAAGAATCACAGAATACTTGTCTACCATTTACCAGCAAGCTCTCACTTCTGTGTTTAAACAGAATATAAACCAGATTGGTAGATTGTATTGGCTCATTCTCCTTTTCTTTCTAGTGTCACATCCCGTAAATAGTTCAAAACTGAAGTGGACTTATCATGATGTTCTCCAAGACTTCACATACAACAGCGAGGGAGACTTGGTGATCCAGACACCAGGCTTGTACTTGGTCTACTGCAACTTGCAATTTCATTTAACCAACTTCTCAAGCAACACAAATGATCTAAAGCTGGTCCTGCTTGTGAATAACAGCATCAACAGGCAAACGTTATTCACATACTGTCCCAGCACCAACAGACAAACACTATCCAAGCAGTGTGCATCAGTTACAAACTCTAACAGGATTTATCAGGCGCTCTCCACACTTTTTCTGGTAAACCTAGAGGCAAATGACTGGATATCAGTAACAACTAATCAATACCAATATTTGGATTCAAATGTCCTTCCCAATGACAGTGTTCTTGCAGTCCTCAGATACAGTGATTAAGTGTGAGGTGTGCCTTTATTCCTCTCTGTAGCTCAGAGTAAACTAGCTTCAATGACAATAACCTGTTCTGCTGCACAATACCTGGTCTTAGCTGACATACCTTACCTCATCAGTAGGGAAAAATAAGGAACTTTCCAAGTGTCCAAAAGTGAAATATAAAACATGCACCCAACAGACATAGGAAAACACTCTGCTTTGGCAGAGAGTGGGATTGCTATGGTGATAGAAGACTGTCCATCAGGAACAAGGCCAGCAGACACGGCAATGGCTCCTCAAAACAAAAACAACCAAATTACAAGAAGGATTTTCCATGCTGAGAGTAATCAGATATCTGATATCTTCCACTTACAGAAGCAGCTGGGCACGGGTGGCTAGCCTGGGGAGAATGGGCCCTCTTGTAATATGAGGATCGTGGAATTACACATGATAGTACTTTGAGCAAGTTTTTCCAAAACTAGCAGTCAAAGCTGATGACTGATGCTTTCTATACAACTAGAGCTAACAATTGTAAATCGGAGAGAGACCCTGTGGACAGCATCATTGAAAGCAGAGACGGGAAGAAGTTAGGTCGTGAGAGGCAACGTGGCCCGCTGATTAAGGCACTGGACTGAGACTTGGGTTCTATTCCCCATTCCGCTACTGACCTGCAGGGTGGCTTTGCACAAGGTGTTTCACCATTTGTCCATCTTTCGTATTTAAATTGTAAGCTCTTTGGGTCTGGGACGATGTGTTTGTACGGTGCCCAGCACAATGCAATGCTGAGCTCAGTTGGGACCTCTGGGTACACCCATGATACAAATATTTAAAATAGTAATAATAATCTAGACCATGTGCCACATAACAGGGTAGTCCCTTACAATACATTTTCAAGTGCTTTGTTCAAGTCCTTTTAAATGTATCTGAATCTCACCACAGCATAAATGAATGTAAACCTTGTTTTTAGGGGGCTCATGGGAAGAAGGAATAGCCCAGACTGCACTAAACACCTGAAATTTGGTGAAATTATAGATTGAGCTCTGGAGTTTGAGCACCTATATTTGGGAGTGTTTGGATCCAGAGTTCTGATGTGGCCCACTATCGAGACCTGACATTTGGATCAGGGTCTGGAGGTCTGCTCTGTGTTTTTGGTTTGACCTTGCATCTGTTACTACTGGGTGTAGAGCATGGAGGACAAGACAGGAGAGGAGCATCCTCATAAGTCTATGAAGTTATTTATCTGTGGTACAGTAAATCAGAATATTACCTGAAATTCCAGCCTCCCAAAAATGTTTAGTTAAAATATAATTCCTGCAATATTGGTGACAGCAGAGAACATAAAATTAAGAAAGCAAGCCCTAGATCATACTCTCTTTTCATCATTGAGAGCCTAGTGATGTAAGGTTTCTTCATGAGTACCTATATTTTGTTTTAACCACATGATTAGAGCTGGGTGAACTGTTCACAAGGGATTTTTTTTCAGTGGATTTCCCTCCTGTTTGTCTTTGTGAATTACCCCCAAGCAGACTTCAGTTTTCACTAGGGGTTTTGTTATTCGGGTTTTTCTAATGAATGTTTCGAACATTTGTATATTAATAATTCATTATTTGTATCGTATGACCGGTCGGATGATATGGTTTCTTCTCCATGGTTGGATGACTTCAAAATGCACAAAGAGCTTTCAGAGCACATCCACTTCATCCGTGCAAATACAGAGTCGCACAAAAATTTGCACTTGGTTACATAATTAGTCATAGACTTCAAGGCCAGAAGGGACCATAGTGATCATTTAATCTTACAGGCCGTAGAAATCCCCCAGAATAATTTCTGTTTGAACTAGAGTGCATCTTTTAGATCATTCACAACACTTCCTGTTTCAGTGACCGTTCATGTGAAAAATATATCACGCACATACACACACACTTGCAAAAAATGAGTGAAAGGGATCACAGATACCATGAAAACAAAACTATGTTTTTTATTTAAAGGAATACATTTTCTGCAGCATTTACCTAGCTTTATACATTCAGACCCTCGGTAGGGTCAAATCATCCCTCTGGTCTTAAAATCTATAGCGGTCTTTGAATGTCTTTCTATCCAGCATCAGCCTGCACTTATGCATCATATGAGTGGAACCCAATGAACTTTAAAGAGGCTTATCCGTCTTACTAAGCTTTAACAAGGGCTGATTTCTCAGCCAACATGAATGCAGAAGCAGCATTTACACACACAAAAAAAGACTTTGAATTTGAAGATCAAAATGGTTCTTTAAAAAAATAATCCCCCTGCGTCATATGCTGTTCTTTCAGCAATGGAGGAAATCATGGAAGAGTGGAACTAGATTGATCAGCCCTTGGCTTTGTATGACCGCATGGCTTTGTATGACTAGAAGAAGCTGGCTCTTACCATGCCACAAATAGGCATAAATTATAGTGATAAAGCCAGACCGTTTAGAAGGTGCACTTTTGACACTCAGTTAGATGTGTGTCAAATGTCTTTCATTCAAATAAAGCCCTGTGCCAGGCACCAGACTCCACACTTCCTTGCAGGTTCCAAACCACTTTTTATTTCGTCTTTTGTCCCCCTTCCTCTCTTCTCCTTGTTTTTGGCCACATTGATATAATAATAAAAGCCCATTCCAGTCCCTTGCACTGCAGCATGCTATTTCAGCAAGGTCAATGGTGACAGCCTTTGGAGGACACATCATTCCACAGATCTGGATTTTACGTGCTGCAGAAGATCAAATTCTCAGTGGAGGCCACTTTTCAGAAGGTGGTGGTTCTCCTGTATTAAATCTGCCCAGCTTGGTCTTAGCCACGCAAGTCCCAGGGCACACTAGTGACACTAATTTCCTTTAGTAAGGGTGGTGGCCCAACCCTGCAGTCCTTACTCTGTCAAGACTCCCAAAGACCATTAACTCTTGGGAAGCAGGAGCGTTTCCTCTTTTGCCCTTCTCATTGTCTCTCAAATCGAAGAGTTCGGGATGTACCTTCTCTGAGATTCCCTCATAGGATATAACAATCCTGAAAGAGCCTACATCACATAGTCAAAAGTGTCTATCCCTCCCCATGTCTTCCGATGCGGCAGTCCTGGGGCCTTCTGCGTGTATGCTCTGTTCCTAGCTTGACCGGAAACAGGATGCACCAGAATCCTCACGCAGAAGTCTGATCTCTCAGGGTTTTCAGTCCATTTTCAGAGACTAAAGAGTTTGAATCCTCTGAATCTTTTAATGCTTTCCTAAGCTGTCTCTACAGGTCTTGGAAGATTTGTCCGTCACTGGTAAGTATAGGTGGGATTTTCAAAAGTGCTAAACATTGGGCTAACTCTGCTCCTGTTGCTGCTGAGTGGTGCTTTACCATTGACTTCACTAGCGCTTTTAATATTCCACCCTACGATAACTGACAATCAGAGCAATGAGCCCAAACCACCCATTTCAGATGTGGACCTGAACTTCCCCAATGTCAAAGGGAGCCAGCCTTTTGACTCAGACCATTATAAAGCCTGGGGTCAGCTGTAAAATTCTGATCTTGATCCAAACTTTCCCGGAATTCAGAGGTGGCCAAACCTGGGGGATTCAGTTGTGGTCTAACTGCTACGTATTCTCTACCAAGGCAATGGGCGGTTT
Organism: Emydura macquarii macquarii; assembly: GCF_026122565.2. Taxonomy (NCBI): domain Eukaryota; kingdom Metazoa; phylum Chordata; order Testudines; family Chelidae; genus Emydura; species Emydura macquarii. The sequence goes on from NW_027130828.1 coordinate 15,976,091, forward strand.
CTTCAGATGACTTGAAGTTTCCTTCTCTACTTGCATCCATTTATTCAGACCTTTCCAGTAGGGGTTGGGGGAAGATTCTAGACAATCTGGGTGAAATTCTTTACTGTTCTGAGGGCCAGCACAGGTATATCTACCACATAAATCCCACTGATGCCATATTGTGAGGAGTCAAATTGAATATAAATGGTTCATAAGCCTTGTTCTGGTCCTCCACAAAGGGGCTTCTGTGGAGGGAACAATAATAAAGATACAACTTCCACCACACAGACTGAACTAAGCAGAGTTAGAATAAGGTAGTATGAGCTCTGGGACCATAGAGACTTGGAGTAAAATTTTCAAAGGCGCCTGAGTGATTTAGGCTCCTAGGTCCAGAGCCTCAAAGATATTTAGGTGCCCAACTCCCATTGAAATCAATGGGAATTTTGAGAATCTGGGATGAAACCCCATTTTCCAACATAACTGAAGAAGTTAGGAGCCTAAGGGCTTGTTTACATGGTGTAGCAAGGCACACTGCGGGAGTGTGGTTTCTAAAGTGCATTAATTGGTCCGTGTAGATACAGCTGGTGTGCAAAAAAAGGTTTGCTAGGATGTTTGAAACAGCATCATGTTAAAGCACCATAGGGAACCTTTTATGCACACCAGCGTGGTCTCCACAGACCAATTAATGCACTTAGTGAGCTTTAGATATCACACTCCTGTAGTGCACATTGGCACACAGTGTAGACAAGCTCTACATTTCATATAAAGTCAGTGGGACTTAGGTGCTTTTGAAAATATTACCTTAGAGACCCCTAAATGTCATGAAGAAATGTTCAGGGCTAAATTTTCAGAAGTGATAAATGACTATGGGTGCCCAACTTGATACATCCTTGAGAGACCTGCTTTTCAGAGGAGGGGAGCTTAAGCTTTCTGAAATTCAGGTCTCTTTAAAGCGCTTTAATCTGGGCACCCTTTGAAACACCTAGCATCGCTGGCTACCTCTGAAAATGTATTGTTATTTTGCCTAAGAGACCAAGTCATGGACCAGAATCTCTTTGTGCTAGGTGCTGTACAAACACAAATGTAGGCCCTATTATTTGATGGAACACTACTAAATTAAGGCCTAATCCTTCTTATGCTTAATACTGTAAACGACTTTTGCCTCAAAGGAGATTATTCATGAGCAGTCTCATTGATTTTAATGGGACTACATATAGTATGTGAAGATAAGCACATGTGTAAGTGGTTGTAAGAGCAGGGTCTATGTATTTGCCAGATTAGGCCCATAAACAGTATCATAAAAGGCCCAGGCACCACTGCAGCATGATCTCCCAGGGCCTTTGTCCTCTTCAGTCCTGTTTAATACAAGATCACTATAAAGATATTTAGCCCTGATTAGTAATAATATCCTACAGTAAAGGCCCTACAGAAGCTTGCTGTGCACTGAGGGAAAGTATGACCATTCAAACCAGAGGCCAATCCCACATCTCTCCAAGAGCATCTGTGTGTGAAGCAAATCATTTATCCCAAGTGCAGTGTTACAGAATATTTATGAAATTGTGCTTGTGTTCCTGGTTAGTGCATTTCTAGATTTTATTTTTCTGGTACATGAAGGATAAAAGGGAATGAGAGTGGATCCTATTGCAGTCAATGGCCTGAATCAGAGTTCATTTACACCAGTTTATCCTGGTCACCAATGGTCAAAAATCAGGGGCTCAGGAGGAAAGGAGGTGGAGCCCCTAGAACTGAAAATGTCTATCATTTTAATTCTGCAGATTATGAAGAGGAATAATTTATATTTTACTCTACATTGTCATGAGTATTTTTACTGAATATTTTTTCTCAAAATGTTCATTTTTTAAATGTTTCACACCTTTTCAGATTTTTAGTTTCCTTGGGTTTTTTTCCCCCTTCCCCCCCCCCCACATTTTTCCTTTTCCCACTGAAAAATGGGAGAGAGGAAGGTGAAAGAGAGAGGGAAAAGGAAATACCAACCACAAAAAACCCACACACACTCAAAAACCCTCCAAAAAGCATTTTGTTGTTGTTTTCCAAGTTCTAAAAATAAATTTTAAAAGAGAAAACTTTGAAAGCCAGTATTTTTTCTTGAAAACATTCAACAAAAATGTTTTTGTCAAAATCATTCCAATTCTACTGCTGATGCATGTCCATTAACGTCACTTAAAATTAATCCCAATTTAGGTCACTATCCTGAAAATAGGTGTTCCAGTGCTTCAACTTGAAGGGACTATCCGTATGCCTAGTGTTAGGTACATGTGTAAGTCCTTGAATGATAAGAGTCTGACACTAGGGTAATTCCATTGACTTCAGATGAATTCATACAGATTAATGCTGATGTGAAATCAGAACTGGGTCTAATTGTGAGCAGCATTGGGCTTCGTGTGTCAAAGCCTTTACAGCTAAAAAAAAAAAAAAGCATAAATATGATTGTGTTCAGTGAGATACTGTAGCTAGGGGCTTTAGCAACGAACACAATTATAGAACATCTAAATAAATATGTCATGTAAATAAACTAAAATAAGAACACTTTTTGTAAATTGTTATTTTAATTTTAGAAATCTGAATAAATAGACCTGGCTTGTAACTAAGTGATAGTTTGTTTTTAATCATCTAAATAAGTATCTTAGAGAAAGAGATCAGCCTCGTTCTGGTGCAGATAAGGTTCTGGACTGGTATTCAGCTAACTTAGGCTCTATTTTGTTTAAGCCAAAACACGTAAGTCCTTTGGGGAAAAAAAAAACATTTGTGTGCAAGTCTAATTGTCCTGACACTGACCCTTTCATTCTGCTTCCACTGATCAGAGATCCTGAGCCTATGGAACGTGGTGGAAATGCTTCAACTGGTGTAAATCAAGAGTCATTTGAGTTACACCATTTCAAGTGAAGGGAAAAAATCAGATCCCATGTTTCTAAAACACATGATTTGGTTCTATGTAAATGAAATAGAATTCAACGCAAATTTTTCGAGTGACACATAGGGCCTGTCTTTGTGCCCACCTACACTGGCAGAAATTTGGAGTAATGTCATTGAAACCAGTGCAGGTCTCCTGCTGTTGCACACGTGCAAGTGAGAGGGAGAATTGGGCCCATAGAATTTAATAGAGAATGAGATCCCTGCTATGGAATTGAATAGCTGGTTTAAAATTTCTGCAGAAAGGTTATAACTCTCTGGGAATGCTACTGGACATTCTATCACTACAATGTCTGCAGTAAGGGTTAATGGCTTGTATGTGGTGTTTTAATATATTCATTACTGCTCTTCCACTGGCCTTAGGGCTTCATCCAGCAAGGTGCTCAGTACCCTGGCCCTGATGCAGAGAAAAACTTAAGTTCTTGCTTAACTTTAAGCACTTGCTTACATCCTGTTGAAGTCAATGGGTCATAAGCACATACTTAAAGGTAAGTGTGTGTTTGAGTGCAGTCCTGAAGAGGGCTCAGCTTGGGTGCTTTGCATTGTGGAAGCCTAGACCATTTCAGCCTGTAAAAGCTGTAAGGTGAGTCCATCTTGGTACATTTACCTTCTGCCAATACGTTAAACAATTGCTCAAGCACTTGGAGTCCTCATTACCATGTCTAGTAAATGTTTAAAAAAAAAAAAAAAAAAAAAAAAAAAGCAACCCTGAATAACTTGAACACTTTTAAGGCTGTGAAATCCACAAGTATGCAACTGTGATGTCAGTGTGAGTTTTGCTTTACTGTTCACTGCATCCACTCAAAGACTATTAGGAGTTGAAGATGGTGATGTTTCCCTAGGCAAAGAATGCGGTAGCTTTCGGGAAAGGGAAAGGGAAAGGGAAAAGAAATATAAAGTCCCCATTGGAGAGAGAGCAGCGTGAGTGATGAATTCTGTAAATGCACCCATCCTGAGCTCCATGTTGTAGAGAGGCTAGGAGTCCCAACTTATTCTTCAAGGTTCAATACTTAGGAACCAGCTTTACAGATAGTATACTAGAGCCCAGCAACCTGACTCAGACCCTCTGGGACCCAACTACAGGTGCAGGTCAGGCCTGGGGAAAAAAAACCCAAACCAACCCTCTCATACTCAAGTTGGGTCATCTCTGGTTATCTCCTCCCACCTCTGGGTTTGGCATGGCAAAGGATGAGTGCCCTGCTCCTGTTAGCCACCAGCACCTTGCTGCTCTGCGCGTGCACTGTGTAGCATGTGTGTCAACAAGTGACATTGCCTCTCTCTCCACAACACGCAGAGTATCAAGGCAGCAGTGGGCATGAGGAGAGAGGCCTGTAGTTGCTGCCAGGCCTATCCCATGGGCAGGAAGCAGCTGGTGATGGAACAAGGACAGGGGATGTGAGGAGCCCCCACCAAGCTGAGAATCAGAGATGAGGCTATTGATACAGGTTTGTTGATGGGGGAATGTTGGCTCTGGGTTGGGCTTTAAAATTAGGCCTGAGCAGACCTCTGTAGTGTTCACCACAATGGTTATGCAGTGTGTAATTATAAAGATAATTTTTCTAAGGTCCACGGTCAAATATAAGATGTCCCAGTAGTATGACCTCAGTATCATGAGGATTGAATAATCCTACTGATTATATAAAGGGAAACAAATGTATGATTTGTCTAAAGATCTGCTAGAGTTTTATTAATTGACAAGGATTTATTTCATTAGTAGTGATAGTCAAAGTGACCCGGTCAACTTAACAAAAAGCATGTTAAAAAGTAGTTTTAGGTACTTTTGCAGAAACATAGGAATTGCCAGACTGAATGAGATCCAGGGTCTGTCTAATCCACTATCCTGTCTCTAACAGTAGCCAATATCAAGAGCTTCAGATGAAAAAGAACACTAAAGTCAACAGATGTGGGATAATCTGCCCCAAACCCCCGCCTAAAAGTCTCATCCCAACCACCTGTAAAAGAGATTGTTTAAAGCCTGAAGCATGATGTTTATATCCATTCCAAAATGTTTGTTGTCATTAAGTATAACTCTAGATATTCTTGATATCCATATAAAGGTCTAGTCCCTTTTTGAATCTTGCTAAATTCTCAGTCTCAGCGATTTCCTGTGGCAATGATTTCCAGTCTAATTATGCAGCTGTGTGCAAAAGTATCCCCTTTTATTGGGTTCTGAGTTGGCCTATTATTGAGGATTTACAATCACATTGCAAACATGTTTTTCTTTCTTGTCTTGCTATGTGAAAGAACCCCACAAACAACAAAGGGTACTGACTGTAGAGGGGGAAGAGTGAAAATAAATACTCACAGAGGGAACTGACTAATTATACAGAGGAAACAATTAAACTCTACACCGAGGACCAATTTATGTAAAGAGCACAGCTTGTTCAAAGTTAAGTACTTTAGAAAATCTGCCCATCCGTGTCCATGGGAGTTTCTGGGTGCTGAACTTTAAGGCCAGATCCTCAGCTGGTATACAGCAGCATAGCTCCATCAAAGTCAATTACTGTAGTTTATACCACCTGAAGTTCTAGATCAGTGGTTCCCAACCTGTGGCCTGGGGGCCAAAAGTGGCCCTCGGGGGCTTTCAAAGTGGTCCGCCACTCCCCTTCCACTGGCTGCAGAACGGAGATGCTGCCTAGGGCCCCAGGTGGAGTGCACGGGGATACAGGACACATGTGGTTTCCCTGTTACACCAGGGGGATGGGAGATCAACGAGGAGGGAGGCAGCCTCCTCACTGAATTCCTTCTGTCTGACTGCACTGGGTAGATGGGGGGACGGCTGCTGGCGGAGACTGGTGGCCCTTCAGGGTTGTAACATTGATACCTGTGGCCCTCGAGCCAAAAAAGGTTGGGAACCCCTGGTCTAGATATTTAAAGGAGTCCATACAGATTGGTCCTAACTCCCATCATGAACAGGTTAGTCTTAATGTTTGCCATTACACTCCACTGCATGGAATTAGAACATTTAACCATATGCCAGAGGCCCTGTTCTGATAACAAGGATTCTCCGTTAGTTCCGATTGGAGGAACCAGTGCTTTTGGGGCAGGAAGCTTTGAATTCTCTCTTCACCATCATTATGAAATTCCAAGGGGCCATGGACCATGGTATGTCTAATCCAGCTGGTGCTGAGAGTCCCAAGAGGTTACAGATTCATTACAATTAGGGCTGGCCAGAAAACAAGAATTCCCTTCTATAAAAAAAGTTTTTAGCAGTTGGTTTCACTCCATATTGGATCAAAACCAAGACCCTTCCAGTTTTTTTCCTGCTAGAGAGAGAGTCATCCACCCTAAGCTAGCCATAAGCCCAGGATGAAGGCACTCACCTAGGACACAGGAGCCGCAGCTTCAAGTCCCTGTATTGAAGCAAAACAGGGACTTACACCTGGGTTCCCCACATCCCTGGTGATTACTCTAACCACATGGCAACTGGCTCCTCTGGAGTTTTGCATGCACTTGCTCTCTCTCAATTTCATCCCGGAGCTGCAAAACATCAATGAATTGGTATTTTCCAACAAAAAATGTTTTGTCATTAAATGTCCCAACCATTTGAAAAGACAAAAGCAGTTCCCAACACACTGCTTGAAAAATACTGGGGTAAGCAGTTTACAGCCAGGCTGGAGAGCCCTGAAAATAGAAGGTTTATAATGGAGGCAGCAATCAAAGTGCTGAAGAATGAAGATTTCCCTGCACCTAGTGGTGCTCATCTCCATGGCTGGATCCTGTTGAACAATATCTGCCTGGGATGCGATGTTTAGCCCTGGCTCATAATAATACAGTCCTTCAGATTGGTTTTCATATAGCGCCTAATATTTCTAAACAGCTCCCGGCCAGGTTTCCAAGTGTTGAGTACCCACGAGGGCAGGATTTTCCAGAAAGCTCAGCTCCTATGTAGACACCTTTAAAAAGAGAGAGAGAGAGAACCAGATTTTCCAATGTTCTCTGTGCTCAGTTGCTCCTGTTGTAAGATTCAGGGTCAGATTCTCACAGGAGCCCTATTGCCAGCCTGCTACGCTCTTTGGAAATAATCTGGTCACTTGCACAGATGACGCTGAGCTCTGGAACTGCTGGCTGCCCTTTTGAAATACGCTGATCCTAAAGTTTCGTTTTAAAGTTCCACAGAGGAAGGAAGACACCACTTCTCCGCCAAAGTCTTTGTCCCCATTTTGCAAAGCATTCAGCTGGAATGCTGACAAGAAGCCTAACACCAGCAGCAGGGAACATGACTACACACGCCAGGGTCTACGTTTTTAAACACCAGTTTCTCTTCCCTTTCGAGAGCAGATGGTCATAGACACAAAGATCAGTGCTTGCCTAGGAAAGGTAAAGGAGGCTTCCAAAGGGGTGTCCTACTCCCACAGCCCCCTATTTTCCTCAGCCGTGAAGGAGGGAGGAAAGTGTGGGCAATTCCTTTTGACTGTCACTTCCTCTTTCCATTTCCTTGACTGCATTGTTCTCATCATTTGCGCTGCTTGGGCCAACTGATGAGTTTGACACCTTCCTCTCCCCCCAAGGGGATATTGCTCAGACCAGATGTTCTGTGGGATGGAAAGTGCAAGAAACAGAAATGGAAGATGAATGGAATTCTTATGCTGTAATGCAGAGCGTGCGTGTGAGAGCGCGTAGGGCTTCTCAGCACCTGTTTCCTGTTCTTATCACAACGAGCCAGCGTGGGTCTTACAGAGGAAGGCAGTGTTTGTTGTGAGTTACAGCGAGATACTGGAGATCAAGCGATCGGAGTTCTGGCCAGGGTTTGGAAAGGAACCTAATGTAGTTAAGTGTCCAAGTCCCATTGAAATTCAGTGAGGTTTGGGTTCCTAAACCCCTTAAACACCTTTGAAACTCCCAGCTTCTCCTTCCAGCTCTGCCGCTGACTCACTATGTGACCTTGGATAGTTCAGAGTCAGGACAATGTTTTTAGAAATGGCCACTGTTATTGGGTGTCTCCATTTTCAGGAGCACAGCTTTTGATAGCACTGAAAACCCTTGGACAACCAAAGTCAGTGGCCATTTCTGAGAACTCTTGACTTAATCCTACCAGTACCTTACATTCTCCTACCTAGAAAAAAAGATCATAACAATATTTGCCAACCATACTTGTAGGTCATCTTAAGCAGAGATCACCATAGGGTCAGAATGTCTGAACATTGTAGAAAAACCTAAAGAGAGTTCATGCGATTCCAATAAAATAAGAAACTTTTGCAAAGCCTGGTTTCTGGACCTGAGGGTTGTGAACAGGGGTCAAAAAAATGCAACCCCTCTTCCCCCCTCCCCTTCTTATATTGCTAAACAGGATTGGGATTCTGGCATAAAAAGGCTGACAGCAGCCTTTGTAATGTGATTCGTTGGGATCCTTGCAGCAATATACACTTCTTCTTTCAAGAGTTGCTTGAATTTAAAATAAAAATCTGTGATCATAAAGAGATCTGAATGTACTACCGCTTGATGATAATGGAATATTGGTACCACGTGCATTCCAAATTCAGGGACTGAATGCAAAAGAGAACACCCTAGCAATACGGATAGATGACCCTTTAAAATTTTAAATTATTCAAAGTCACGCCTCTCATTAAGAATTTTGGGCTCAGATCAATCTTCCCCACCACCAGTAATTCTTGCTTCTTAAACTGCCCACTGACGGTTCCCGTTGTGTCACTAATCAGTACTGCAGATGCAAAGCTAGGGAATACTTAAGCGACAGATGATCCATCATGAGACTGCTAGGTCTAAAACAGGAGTGAGAGGACTATAAGACCAACTTCAAGTAAGCGCGAGTGTGAGTGGACGCTGCATCTGTGTGCAAGTAGGGTAAAATGGCCAGGCATAATCCTGATCGCTTGGTAATCGTGCAACTCAAGCCTCTTGCATAGCCACTCCCTTACAAGGAGAGCACAGGGGGCTCAGAGAATGTGCACGACTGAGGAAACAGGAGTTTAAGCATAATCCTCAACATACTAATGAGATCCTCAGCTCCTTTCTTGGGCCTTGTTATAGGCAGGAGAAACTCAGCAGCTGCTGTCATATGGCAATGGTACAGAGTCATGGAAGGAGCCACTGACTTCTGACACTGAATAAGGAGCGTCATTAGAACAAGGGAAAACTATATTATCTGGAAGCTACTGTTTTCTCTCCCGCTGTGAGAGCTCTGTTGGAACTTTCCTCATCTTCCCCTTTTGCCTGGCTTCCTGCTGCAGATTTAAATAAACATTCTACGTACCCTTACGAGCATGCTGCCACAATAAAAGCATCATTTTAATGCCTTTTTCCTCATGTGCATAGACATGCCCAAGATGTGCAAGATCCAGTGCCTCCTGTATTCCATCCCGAGTTCATACTGCCTGCAAAGTCACCAGATAGCTCCTCCCACACTCAGAGGGCGCACAAAATATTAAACACAAAATATTAATCAAAAGGCCCAGAGGAATAACAAGGCACCCACTTGACATTTCTTAATTATGCTAAATTTTCATTAAAATTAAAGCAAGGACCTGAAGATTGCATAGTACATTATACTTAATTGTTTCCTTCATTTTTGCCTAAGTCAGTAGCAGACATAATTATCTCATCCCTTCTGTATTTGGCTTCATTCTCATTCAATGTACCAATGATACTTGCTTTAAAAATAGATGGGTCAAACTCTGGTGAAATCAACTGAAGTCTCAGCACTGGCCTCAATGGGACCAGGGTTTAGTCCTGGGCAAAAAACAAAAAAAATTCTTGAAGTCAGGCGTGCTTTTGGCTTCCATGGGACAGAATTCAGGCCAAGAATGGTTCTAAAGTAGTAAAGTAAGCACAGACCAGCACTTGGATCACAAATTCCAACACAGTTGACCACAAGCTCATAGTTTCTTCAGCCAATAGGATAAGACAACAGCAGCAATGTAGTTAAGTTAGATAACACCAAAGTCTGGGCTCCAGCAACTTATATGGAACTTAGAAGGAGCAGCAGAGGTTGCAAGATGGCAGCCTTTGGAGAAGACACTAGGAAGCCAGTCTGTGTACACATGCCTAGAACAGGTGCTAGCTGCCACTGCAGAATTTCTTTAAATAGTTCCCTTAAAAGGACAATTTAGTGTTACAAGCATGGAATCCTTTCCCCTTATTTTCCAGCATGCAGTTGTTGCTGTCCTGTGACAGTCATTTCAGCCCATAGGGACACCGTACTTTTGTTCCACCGGTGACGTGGCATCTGGGTATCGTCTAATTGTAATTTGCTTTACTACAAACTATACACCAGCCCTGCCGTGATATGAGCCCGCGAGGCAACTCCTTCTCCCAGGAAGCTCAGCTCAACAACCGCTGCCGGGGTCTCTGAACCTTCCCCCGGTCTTCAGAGTTCCTGTGCAGCAGCGTGACAATTCTTCACGCTCCACCACGGCATGCCCGGGCTGCAAGGGCTTGGCTCCATGAAACCGCCTCGTCAAGGCCCGACTGACCCTCCACATTCTGGGCACTCTCGTAGCAGTTCATCTGCTTGCCTGTTTCTATTGTCGTGGAAAAGAATCACACTGCTACATTTTAGAGTTGGATCGGGTGCAGCTTTAATTGTGACACACACACAATCACATAACCATAGCTATGGGGAATACTATAGCCATAGGGAAAACCCAGGTGGCTATAGGGAATCAAGCAGCATGTCTGGATGCTGGGCAAATGTACTTCACCTGGCTACCAGATACTAAGGCTACCAGATACTAAGGCTACCAGGACTAAATTAGACCAAACAAAAGACCACAGTGATATAATTCAAGGACTATCTTGAAATCATGCTTCGTAAAAAAGAAGATGTGGAACCAGAAAATAATGAACCAGAATTGGTGTCTGATATTAGGTCTATTTGGTAGACAGAAAATAAAGGGATGGGCTAGCCTCTCTCTTGCCCCCTTTTGGGGTCCTTAAAGAGATTGGATGGGAGGAAAATACAGAAAGAAGAGACAGATGGAAGCTACTGGAGCAAGCTTTACCATCATGGCTGCCACTGCCCACCATCTCCTGGGACCCTGGCACGGGCCCTTCTTTGTCCTAATCCTGAGAGATGTCCTAACCGGCCCAGGCTTGAGAGATTGATCCAAATGACATCGCCACCCCTACCAGCTCCAGAGGAACCCCAAACATCACTTGAGATGAAATGGGATCAGATTAACCGCAGCAGCCACAGAAGCAGCAGTTCACGCCCACTAACATTTTCTCTTTTACCCAGAGGGAGAATTCCCATCTACGAGACTGTCAAACAAGGGGGGATAGTGGGTGCCTTCTAAAACTCTCTCCAGCTAAAGGGAAAGAGAACAAAAATGTTGTTCAAATGACAGCTTTACCTGATTCTTAACATTTTGAATGCTATAACTTTTTCCTATCTTTAATAAAAGGTTAAAAAGATTTTTAATGGGGTGATCCCCATTGTAATAAGCAGGGTGAGGTCTCCATATACCAAACACTGCACCTTGTTTAACATTGTTTAATATTGGACAATGACTGGATTATTTTAACACCTTGGACCAGTATATTCCATCTAAATTAATACAACAGCTTCTAGGCACTGGGCTAATTCATACTTTAATATGTAGAGTGTTTATCCCTTTAGTGAACCTGACTAGCATCAGAGTATAGTGATAAAGCAGTTGATTCTCATTCACACATGAACACTTTAATTCAGTTCAACAAGGGCTGATTTGAAACCCTTCCAAGTGAATGGGAGTCTCTCCACTGACTTCAGTGGGCGTGGACCAGGTGCTAATAACTTATTGACATGAGACAGGCTTTACAAGTGGTGTCTTTGGCCTTTGTCCACACAAGCACTTATGCCGGCAAAATTTATGTCATTCGGAGTGACAAAAGTTTTGCCGGAAGAAGTGCGTGTGTGGACAGCACTATGGCCACGGGAGATGCTCTCCTATAGACATAACCCGGCTATGCAAGCGCTCTTACAGCAGTTCAGCTGTGCCACCGTAAGTTTTAAGTGTAGACTAACCTGAGTTTACAAACAGACGGGCCTCTCAGCTACCCATGGAAAGCAGGTTCAAGTGTGCCCATAATAAAGACTCACAAAATGCTTGTAATTTTTCCACAGCATCCATTTTACATCAACCATCCCTGATTACACAGATAAACTGCTCTCTTTCACTCCTGCCCAGATAATTGACAGGAAGTTTATTTTAAACATTCCTCAGTTCTCCTGTCAACATCAAATCTGGCAAAGATTATTTCACCCACGTCATTCCTGGCTAGTTCTGTCACTTTGGAGGTATGCACCAGTTTTTCTATGTAAGCACAGTGGGCTAACCTCACTTCTCTTCCCTGGCATTTTACAGATGGCCCAGCAGGAAACCCAAGTTGGGGGTGGGGGGAGAAGAGTGAGGGAAGGAGTAGTAAGGGAGATGCTATGGAGCTTCTGTTTCTTTACAACATGACAGGAGAGGCTATGAAAAGCCAATCTTTGTAAAGTCCATATAAATGTTTATTTATAGGTGTATTTTTCCCTACAGGATGGTGCTCATAACCCACACAATAAAATAGAGCTTGTTAACATTTCTGAAGGAGCATTTTTAATCATCAAGAATTGGCACTTTTAAAAAAAAATGGTTTTTTTCCCCATGAGTTTTCCATTTTGGAGCAAATGGAAAAATTGTTTTATTTTCGTTTGCTTTTTAGATTTTTGGTTGATCTTTTTTTTTTTTTTTTTTTTTTTTGCCCCCATTTTCTCCTCTTTCTCACCCTTCTGCATTAGTGGCAAAACTGGCAAATTGAAGCAGCAATCTAAAACAAAGCAAGCGTGCAAAAACTGAGAAGTTGATTTCATAAAGGGACATTGACTTCACCCTAATCACATCAGCTCTTGAATAGAAAAGCTTGAATTATTGCTTCTAATTTTAAGATGTTCCCTTTTCCATGCACACAAACTGCAGCTATTACGTAGGAGAACACTACAGCAGCTGTCTCTGTGCCAGCAGAGCTGGGGTGTATGGAACATTTGTTTAGATCTGCTTGTGCAATACAATTTCTATTTCAAAAACCACCCTCTTTTACCCCTTGGAAAGTGTGATTGTTAAAGACACTCTCAAGCTTCCTTCTCTTTTTGCTAGAGCTGATCACAACTTGCGATTTCCATTCTGTGTGAAATTTCAACACTTTGAAGTTTCTTTTCATCCAGAAGTTTAACGGAAAGTCACCGTTTAAAAAATTTGCTGCAAAACAAAATTTCTGAAAAATTTCTGGAGTGTCCAAATGATCTTATTGAACTGTTTTGTGTGTGTATTATACACACGCCTGTAATGTACTACCCTTAGGAAGGAAAAAACCTAATACACAACTACAAAATGAGGAATTATTGGCTAAGTTGTAGTACTACTGAAAAAGACCTCAGGGTTATAGTGGATGACAAGCTGAACATGAGTTAACAATGTGATGCAGTTGCAAAAAACACTAATATGCCCGTGTGTATTAACAGGAGTGTCATATGTAAGACACAGGAAATAATCTTTCTCCCTCAATCTGTTTCCATTCGCTCATCATAGGCAACAGTAGTGCACGTGGGGTCTTCTTATACACTGTAAAATAAAATACTGGTGAGTACTGTGTCCAGTTCTGGGTGGCATACTTTAAGAAAGATGTGGACAAATTGGAGAGAGTCCAGCAGAGAGCAACTAAAGTGATGGAAGGTTTAAAAAAAAAAAAATTGACCTATGTGGAAAGGTTTAAAAACTGGGCATGTTTAGTCCTGATAAAAGATTATCAGGTTCCCACTCAGTCTTTAAAATATAGTAAGGCTTGTTCTAAGGAGGATGGTGATCAATTGTTCTCCATGTCTACCGAGGGCAGGACAATAGTAATGGGCTTAATCTGCTGTAAGGGAGATTTAAAATAGATATTAGGAAAAACTTTCTAACTGGATGGGTAGGTCAATTCTGAAATAGGCTTTCAAGGAAGGTTGTGGGATCCCCATCATTGGAGAATTTAAATAACAGGATGGAACCGGGTGCATCTGTCAGGGATGGTCTAGGTAAAGGAAGTACTATCATCCCCAATTTAAGAGATGGGAAACTGAGGCAGAGAGACTAGGGGACAAATATATAAAGGTATTTAAGCACCAAAAGATGCACACAGGTACTTACGTGGGAATAAGCTTCAGGGCATTTGAAAATCCCATTAAGTACCTTTATCCAAGTATAACTACATACACACTTGGAGGTTGCGCCACTCACTATATCAGTTTGTAAACGGACATATTTATGTAGATATACAGAAACTTTGTAAGCCAACCCTTAGAAAGAAGGGTACGTGTAACACTGATTAAGCTAAATGATGGACGGTGTCGGTGGATAGGCTCAGTTAGCATGTAGTAAGAACCTGATCCTGCAAACCCCTATCTGCTACCTTTATTATTAATAATAACCACCACCACCACCTACCTCTTATGGAGCACTTGTCAATTTCAAACCACTTCACAAAAGAGGTCAGTATCATTATCCCCATTTTACAGATGGGAAAACAGAGGCACAGAGAGAAGTGATTTGTTCAGGTCACCCAGCAGGTCAATGGTAGAGCTGATAATAGAACCTATGTGCACGCAGTCCCAGGCCAGTGTGCTCTATCCACTGGGCACCATTACCTCCTCTTTAAGACTATCCTTCCAATAATTGTAACTATTTACAAAACAAGGCCTTAGTTGTCTTTGAGCCAACAAGCACATATTTCTTTCATTCCCTCCAAACCCTTAAATGATCCTGTGTGTTACATTTGTCTGGACCTTTTCCAATTTCTCTTTCTTGACTTGGAGACACCCAAAATACAAACAAAGGCAAATGCCTCATTGAAATCCGGATAGATTAGATCTACTGCATTTCCTTTGTCTAAAAAGACCACTTATCTTCTCAGAAAGAGAGATCAGGTTGGTTCAGCATTATCTACCATTTGTAAAACCAAAGCTGGTGGGACCCAGAGTGTGTAGGTACCCGAGACTGCAGGGCAGGGGTGACAAAGGCCTTTACTGGTTTGGATTGCACCCCAAAATGTCACAGTTACACAGGCAGGAGAGAAATGAGAGTGGAGAAGAGTAGGAAGAACCAAGCTGGAATGGGACATAGTAGTAGCTGAGGCTGAAAAAATCAGGGCCTGAAAGGGATGATCTGAGCAGAGACAGAAAGTAGAAGAGATAAGGGAGAGAAGAAATAAGCAGAGAGAGTGGCAAGAATGGGAGAAATATGCAGAGAGAGGACAGAGAGTTAGTGTCTGCCCTGATCTGTACCCTAGTGTCTTATTCTTTTGCCACAGGATTCCCATTCCAACAAAAGACAATGGGGGTAGCTTGTATTTTACAGTGTATAAGACGACCCCACGTGCACTACTGTTGCCTATGATGAGCGAATGGAAATAGATTGAGGGAGAACAGTGCTGAGGACAAGCAAAGAAAATCCATAGGGCCCAAGGCTGTTATCCATGCACATGTGTATTCACTACTGACAGAGGAGTTTGGCACACGGAAAGACTGAAGGACTAGGAGACAAATACTAAACACAGTTTTAAAAAGTTATTGGAATGATTCAGAGCACACTGGGGGTCGGAGAGAATGGAAGAGAACAGAATAAGAAGGAGGTGTTTTTTAAGGAATCCATAAAATTGGAGGTCCTACCCTATGACTGGAGAATTCCTAATATAGAACCTATTTTTAAGAAAGGGGGGAAAAAGTGACCTGGGAAACTACAGGCCCATTAGTTTGACCTCAGTTGTATACAAGATCTTGGAACACATTTTGAAAGAGAAAGTAGTTAAGGACATCAACAGAAATTGGGATAAAATACATGGTTTTACAAATGGTAGATAATGCTGAACCAACCCGATCTCTTTTTCTGAGAAGATAACTGGTCTTTTTAGACAAAGGGAATGCAGTAGATCTAATCTATCTGGATTTCAATGAAGCATTTGCCTTTGTGAGAAATAAGTTAAATGGGAAAAGATGGGGATTAATATGAGAATTGAAATGTGGACAAGGAACTGGTTAAAATGGAGACAAGAATGGGCCATACTGAAAGGTGAACTGTCAGGCTGGAGGGAGATTATTAGTGGAATTCTTCAGGGATCAGTCTTGGGACAAGTCTTATTTAACGTTTTCATTCATGACCTTGGCGCAAAAAAAGTGGGAATGTGCTAATAAAATTTGCAGATGACACGAAGTTGAGAGGTATTGTCAAAATGGAGGAGAAGCGGAATATCACACAAGAAGATCTGGAGGACCTTGAAAAGTTGAGTAATAGAAATGGGATGAAGTTTAATAGTGCTAAATGCAAGGTCATGCACTAAAGGACTAACAAGAATTTTTAGTATAAGCTGGAGATGTATCAGTTTGAAGTGACAAAGGAGGAGAAAGTCATCCTGTGATCAACCAATACACCCAAGTCTATGAGCCACCAATGTGATGCAGCAATGAAAGAGGCTATCCTAGAATGCATTCAGGTGAGGTATTTCCAGTAGAGATAGAGAAGTATTATTGCCATTATACAAGGTATTGGTGAGACCTCATCTGGAATACTGTGTGCAATTCTGGTCTCCCATGATTAAAAAATTAATTTAGTCTGGAACAGGCGCAGAGACAGGCTACTTGGGTGATCAGAGGAATGGAAAACCTACCTTTGAGAGGAGTCTCAAGAAGCTTGGCTTGTTTTGTGTAACCAAACAAAGGCTGAGGGGAGATGTGATTGCTTTCTATAAATAGAGCAAAGGGATAAATACCAGGAATAGAGAGAAATTACTTAAATTGAGTGCCAATCTTGAAACAAGAACAAATGGATATAAACTGATAAAACATCAACAAGTTTAGGCTTGAAATTAGACAAAGGTTTCTAACCATCAGAGGAGTGAAGAGCCTTCCAAGGGAGCTAGTGGGGACAAAAAACCTAAGTGGTTTCAAGACTGATCTTGATAAGTTTGTGGAGAGGATGGTATGAGATTGCCTACAATGGCATGTGGCCTATCTGTGACTGCTAGTACCAAAAGTCCCAGTGGCTGGAGATGGAGTAGGCTCTGGGTTACTACAGAGATTTTTTCCCCAAGTGTCTGGCTGGTGGGCCTTGCCCACATGCTCAGGGTCTAACTGATTGCCATATTTGGGGTCAGGAAGGAATTTTCCCCCACGTCAAATTGGTAGAGACCCTGGTTTTTTGTTGTTGGGGGTTTTTTTTTTGGTTTTTTTTTTTTGCCTTCCTCTATATCATGGGGCAAAAGTCACTTGCTGGTTTAAACTAGAGAAAATGGTGGATTCTCTGTAACTTGAAGTCTTTTAACCATTATTTGAAGACTTCAGGAACTCAGCCAGAGGTTAGGGGTCTATTACAGGAGGAAGTGGGTGAGGTTCTGTGACCTGCAATGTGCTGGACGTCAAACTACATGATTATGATGGTCGTTTCCAGCCTTCAAGTCTATGAGGTGTGCTCTGGGTGTAGTCTAGAGAAAGAGAAATTTATTAGAGAAGCAAGAGGATTTTAAAAAGAGGGGGCAGGGGGCAAAGGCTGAATGTGAAGTGGAACAGAACAGGCTCTTAGCCTGGACAAAGGGTCACGAACAGCTTCAGAAGATTCTGATCACACTTCCTTTCTTCATGGGTATTTGGGAAAGAAGCGCAACACTTATTTCTGTTGTCTGGAATCACTGAAATAAAATAGAGGAAGTACAAACGTTGCTGCTTTTACATTTAGCACTGAGCAAGGAGGAAGCAACAATTTTCTTCCTAGCAAAGTTTCTGCTTCCTTCAAAACAAGACATAATCCCAGGATGACCCTCCCATGTTTTATTGCAGCTATATTAGCCTCAGTCCACTCCTCATTTCAGTTCACAGTGCAATTAGGTATAGTCAACAACTAGCCAGGAAGTCTAGTTATACTAGTTAATCTGTTGAAAAAAGGCAAAAGGTGCGGAGTGTGGAGGAAACACTGGGCCTATCTGAATAAGCTCTGCCAGTCAGAACCCAGCCATAGTGGACAGACCTGCAGCGGGAGGAAAGCCACCGTAGTCAACAGAGCTGCGAAGATTTATATCCATTGAGGAGAAGGCACAATGAGTTCAGGTTCAGTAGACCTAACACCGTAGGCATTTGCATTGTGATGGGATGGGATGACACATACATCAAGCCATCATTTATCATGACCCAGAGCAGGAACCACTCCATGGTAATTGGCAGCCACCAGAAGCGCATCTGTACAGGATGGCAACTGCAGAGTTGCCATTTTCCCATATAGCCCAGCCCCCTTGAACATCCTCACTCCATCCCCAGAGCACAGATTCTATGGGGATGGTGTTGCCATGTGATTATTTTTACATCTCAGTAGGGCATGGCCACATCAAGTTATGATGCGGATTGGAGGTGGGATTTTTTCTTTTTCTTTTTTTTAACTTTGTGCTCAGATCAGAAGCTATTTGGAATTACTCAGCCCGCTATCAGCTGCACACAAGGATGGCTTGGTTTTGAACTATTGCCATAAATAAATGGCATCGAACCTTGGCTACACAAGCAGCATGCTGATCAGAAGAGGATTAGGATATGGTACAATATTTTTTTAACCTGTCTAGCAATTTCAGGTGTCCAACCTGAGACACCTAAAAGGCCCTGATTTTCAGAGGGGAGAACCTCAGTACTTGCTAAATATTCAGGCCTCTTTCAATGTGCCTTAGGTTAGGCCCCCTAAAACTGAGACAAACGGGCATTTGCCAGTGATGAAAATCATGGCTCAACAGGCCTTGACATGGAGCTGGCTGACTTTTTTGCTGTGAGTAGGATAGCCAGCACATTTAGCCATTTGACCACTATGTGAACTGCTGGAGAAGGAATCTTGATCTTTGCAGAGACATTATTTATTCCTAAATCTTTGTTGCACAGCTCACTCAAACCAAATTCAACCTATGTCTTGCTTGGCAATTGGAGAAACCCACTGGAGGGACAAAGAGGAGGTCCTCACAGAGATCCCTCCCAATTATCCCATTAGGGGAAAGGTACCTTCTGCTCCTCACAGAAGAGGCTGTGACAGTGACCCACATTCCCAAGGCTTTCCATTCAGAAGCCCTGTACTTCCATGGAAACATTATAGCCCCTTTACTCCGTGGCAGCAGATGACTGCTCCAGGGATAACCACCTCCTAGTGGGTCCCCACCTATGGAGGAGTAGGCAGCAAATATTAGTTGTCTGTCTGGAGCTATATTAACTCCACTGGGCAAAAGTTGAGATAATGTGTGTCCTTCCCTTCCAACATCACTCCCAGCCCATATACTCTCCTATCTGGCCCACTCCTCACCTTCTTCCCACTCATCTATAGACAGCCTTTCATAGGTTGTAGGTAACAATAGGGACTTATGCCTCTTATTTGTACTCGAAAGGTAAGTTCTGAAGAAAGAGCAATGGGACCATGATTGGGCCCATCCACACAAACAAGACCAAGCAGTTGCTGTCTTATAACATGGTCACAGAACTACCATGTTGACATTTGTATGTGAACTTCTGCGTTGACATTTGTTTTCTTTGAACCCAGGAGAGCTATTTTCAGCCTCCTCTGGTTTCAAGCACGTGCTTCTTGGTGAAGGATATAAATGGCTTTTCACCTGGTTATTTATCTTACAGTAGCCCCCAGATGCGCAGCTGAGATCAGGGCTCCATTGTCTTAGGCACTGTGCAAACACATAGAAAGAGACAGTCCCTGCCATGGAGAGCTTACAATCAAGTAGACAAGAGATAAAGTATGAGGGAGGAAAACAAAGTGATGAAATAACTTGCTCAGTGTCACACAGCAAGTCAGCAAGAAAGGTGGGATGAGAACTCCTTTCAGTCTCTCACCCTGCTCATTGAACCACACTACCTCTTCCTATGCTTGTTAAGATCATTAATGACTGGGTCCTTGAACTCTTCCTTAAAACACTTCCTTTTTCCTCTCTACCCCCCATCCTGCCCTTGTCAGAAAGATGGCTGGATGCTTAGCATTTTTCTAAGGCTATCATTTAATGCAACATACTCCTGGTAGGGATGGGTGAAATGGTTCAGACCATCCTTGCGTCCCCCAGGTGCTGTGAGGCCTGGTGAGTTCCTATTCACAGAGCACTTTCCGATCCTCCAATGGAAGGAGCCATGCGAGCCCCAAAGGTTACAGTTGCATGGAATGTACTATGTTTTGTGAGGACAGTAGCAGGTATCGCTCTCTGGGAGTAGTGCTTTCCAGCTCTGACTGCCTCCTCTATCCCAACGTGACTCTGCCCTGAGAGCAAGTTCAGAGCGTTAAATTCAGGCGTTCAAACCACATCATTTTAAATGAGTGAAGAAAGCTTGATTCATTCTGCAAATGAACAATACCCCTCACTGAAGCATTTGTTTCACTTCTGCATTTGGAACATGACACCCTACTTTGTGCATCATGGCAATAATTCCTTCTCTTTATTTTTAATTCTCCCCATCTCCCCCACCCTGCCACACACACACACACACACACCCCTCAAGTTATGGTATGACTTGTCATTTTCTTGGTGAGCAATCTGTATTATTTGTTAGTAAACTACAGTGGATCATGAGACCTCAGGGGTTGAAATGCACAAAATCCCAAGCCTTGCTTGATTTGCATAATTGTGATCCAGACTGAAACTTTCATATGCTAGGTCAACATAACTATTTATATATAGCAATTTCCAGAGTCAAAGACTCAATAGACTATAGTTCCACATCTCTTCAGAGTTCAAGGGCGAGCTCAAAGCCCCCCCCCCATCTATACCAAGCCACATGAGCTGCAATTTAGCATAATCCATCCAAATGCTCCTCTGCCACCACGCACACGCCTAATCGCAGCGTCTGAATGTTTACAGCTACCTGACCCTGGGAGACAAGCAGAGCCCACAATTCCACTGAAGGCAATGAGAGAGGAAGGACTTCGTTTCGCCCGGAAGCCCGTTCCGTGTAAGCAGAAAGAGAGCGAAATGGAAAGAAGCAAAACAAAACAGAGCCACTGTGTTCTTGGACTGCAAAGAGGGAGACATCAGGTCACAAAGCAAGCAACCTGGTGACACTCCTCTGTCTTAGAGCTACACTGAGACTTTGACACAAAGAGGTGTGCTTTTCTGGAAGGATAACTAATGTCTCTTAGTTCTCAGGCTCTAAAAACTGTGGGGGACAAGGCACTTTAGTTTTACTGTGACGTAAATAAGATGAGGTCAACCCAGATGTGAGGGGGCGGGGTGGAGAAGAGTGGACTTTCCCCAGGCATACCCCCTCCTGGCTGGGTGTGGCCTACTAGCTGTTGTTTTCCCTGGCACGCCCAACTGATGATCACTCCAGTCCGGTGGTGATCCACCTCTCGTGTCTTAGCCCTCTGGTCAGGAAACAGTTTGGTTTTACACCCCTCCTGGGGTATTCCAGGCCCAAAGCCACATAAAATAATACCCAGAGTTCAAGTCCCTTCAGCCTCTCTTCCTGGCTGTCACTAAGACTCGTGTGTCCTCACTAAGGATTTCCAACATAGACCACTCCAAGAAATCCTCACTCGTGTATTTCTAGCAGGGCCCAAGCATAATTTTTTCGGCGCCCAGTACAAACTTGTAACACGGGCCCCTTCCCACACACTTAATCACAATCTCTCTTCCCGTACATACAATCTCATGAGCCATGAAAAAGCTTGAATTCTGGAATTACTGTTACATATTCTAAATTTCTGAAAAATGCCCCCCCCCCCCCCCTTTGCTACTTTTGTTTAACATAACACCCAACCTGAGAGTCCTACAAGTTTGCTGACTATTTTGTAACTTTTTGGTCATTATAAAGGTATTCTAGCCCATCAATGTCTTGATTTTTTTATTCTAAAGGGACTAATTTGACTGCGAACATTTTATAATTAGGCCGATTAACTTTAAAGCTTTATTTTTCTGGCCTTTTTCATTGCAAAATCATGAATTAGCCCCCCAATGCTATAATCTCAAGAGTTCCAAGCAAGTTACCATTGTATGGGTCACCTATCAGATTATCATCTCCTTGGAATGCTAAACCTCATGAAGCAAGAAATAAGGTAACAGCCAACAATCTTTCCAATATTTCTTTCCATCTTGTAGCTTCTGTTAATATTTGTTTTTGAATCTCACTGTCCACTCCGTGTCCACCTGATAGTGACTGCTGTAATTTCTTCCACTGGCAGTAGCAAGTTTTATGTTCTTTGCTCTTTTCATCTTCAGGAAGTTTGTTACCTGGCAGCTCTGTGTTCTTGGGGAACCAGGGCGCAAAACCCCGACTCTCTCTGGCTCACCTGAATATCCGCCCAGCCTCTGCTTGAGCCAGAAACCAAAAGCAATGAAAAGGCAGTGGAAGACACACCTAAACCCTTCCAAACAAGGGTGATAGGATTAAGGCAACTCCCCTAGCCTCATCTACATCAAAGATGTAAAAAGGAGGCATCTCCATTAGCACATCGAATGGAGAACAGAAGCCTCATCTACACCAAAGATGGAACAAGAATTAGCAAACTGAATGGAGAACCAAGCTCCAAAGCAGGAACCGCACTGAACTCTGGGATTGGCAAAGCAGGGACACACTGCATGATGGGAGATCTCTGCTCCTGATGTTAATGAACCCACACCTGCACACACCCAGCACCACAGTTATCAGACCATTCTAGTTATTGATATACAAAACATTGAATCTGCCTGATTGCATTATGAGGTCCCTCAAGAAACACTGCCCATAGCCAGGAATGATCAGCTCCTATTGTCCAGCATAAACAAAACCAGTCTGGTGTACTCCATTGAGTCATTGTTTACCCATAAACAAACCTAGTGTTCTCCCTTGAACCATTGTTTCTTCCCTACAAAAACTCCTACCCAAGTTCAAACCTGGGGTCTGATGCCTGGATCCAAATGCTGCATCAGCTCTGTCCTTTTCCTGACTGATCATGTTGGGGGCTCTGCCTGTCTCAAGCGCTCCGGACCCTAAGCTGAACAGCCTGTCTCTCAGCTGCACAGAGTGGTGAGACACACACCCCTTCCATCTGTCCCCAACACTCTCGCTCTCTCTCAGTCCAGATATAACTTTCTACTTTTGTAATCAAACCTGAGCTAGCTTTCTCCAATACCCCAACTGTAATTGTGTCGTATTGTAAGCATTTGATTGTTTTTCTCTCCTTGTATGATATTACTAGTAGTATCATAAGTTTTATATACCTGGCAATAAACTAACTGTTTTAATCACGCTGGTTGCCAGTCTCTCTCTCCAAACTTCATTTATTCTTTTGTGTTCTTGGCTTCCCTATCTTGCTCTGCAGCAACGCTTCTTTAACCTAAGCCAAACATCCCTAGAGTGCCAAAAAATCCTATGGGGTTTGCTCATCAAGGGGGTTACTGCTAGAACAATTGTAGAGTGAGGGGGAAGGCAGCTGAGAAGCGCTAGAGTCCAGGGGCATACAAGGGTGGCAGCTGACAGTGCTGTTTGGACCCGGCCTGCTCAGAAGTGCGCTCTATTCTGGTGCGGTGCAAAGGTGTATATAAAGGGGGCAGCTGAGAAATGCTGCTTTGCCTAGCCTATGGAGTCCAGGGGCAAAGGGTGGCTGCTGAGAGTGCTCATAGCCTGGTCTGCTCAGAATCAGTTGGTTAATTTTGAATGTGTGTGTGTATATATATGTGGGGGTTTATTTGAATCTGGGGCTGGAGGAACCCAGCTCTGAAAACCTTAGGTCCTGCAGGATACCTCCATTGGGAGGGGACTTGTAGCCATATGAACACACAAGTAACATAAGCAGTACATTAATAGAATCACACACACACACACACACACACACACACAAATCCCTCTGTCTCAGTCTCAAACGACAAGTCCTAGTTTAACTGCACAAGCACACACTCTCTAGTCTAGAGAAGGGCCTGGGCTGGGCCAGGAGGCCCAGCAACTCACAGTGCACAATGTTGCTTGAGACTGCGCTAACACTGCTTCTGATTGGCATCAGCAAATCTCACAAGATCCAGACAATAGATACAGGGAAATAAGTTTCCATAAATATCCTCAGCTATCATTTAGCCTCAGTTTTTTCCTCATGGTAATGAGGGTTGCAGCCTGGGCTGGGCCCCCCAGGGCCTCCAGGCCCCAGTAAAACATACCCTTTCCCACACCCACCCCCCTTGTGGGGGCCCTGATTTTTAATCCCACACAACTCCCAGTACTTTTCTGCACCCTCTTTTGGGCTCACCACAGTCAGAAGCCCTCAACACCTGCCATCTCAGTACTTCTTCAGTCTCAACTCCAAACCAAACTCTTTCCTGCTTGCTGCAGTGAGAATCACCATCTCCTGTAGCCTTCAGCTTTTAACTGTGCATACCCAGGGTTTTCCCCTTCCTTGGGCAGCCTTCCATGATTCCCACAGCTTCCTGGGAGTCCTTCCAAGGCCCCCCACCCTCCTTCTTCAGGGCTTCTTCCTAAGGCTCAGCCTAATTTCTGTAAGTTTTCAGGGTACAGCCTCCTAGGCTTCTGCCTGGCTCAAGCCCTTCTAATTAGCTCCAAATGTCAGGCCTCACAGGCTCCTCTCTACCTTTAATCCAGGAGAAGAAACTCCCAGCTACCTCTCACCTAGACCTCCTCCATAACCTTTCCCCACTGCTCTGTCCTCCTACCTTCACTAGATCCTACTTCTCCAGCTGGGTTTGATTAACCATTATGCCTAACACCCCCACCCCCACCCCCACGTGCTGTTCATTCGCTTAATTGGGCTCAGACTCCTGTTACTCCATGGTTAACCAATGTGGGGTTGACACACCCCATCACAAGGGGGATAGTGCTGACCTTCTCTGGCTCTCACAGTGAGTGACTTGTCACCACCTAGGATTTTATAAGATAGTTATCATGCATTTGTTATCTCACTGTCAAAAGAAGAGCTTTGTGTCAGTGAAGATGCTGCAATAGAATCCTCTGTCCAGTGTGGCAGACTGACAATATCATTTAATATCCCAGGGAAAAAATAAAAAAAAAACTATGGGAATTAAGATAAATTTTATTGAATTAAATTGTATTGAATTAGGATTAACATCTTTGGGGTACTTTGTATTAAAAATGCCATTGTGTATGTCTTGTTGTGGCATTGCACGTACTTTCTCTGGCAGGGAGAGAGGATGTTAATTAACATAGAATCATAGAAGATTAGAGCTGGAAGGGACCTCAGGAGATCATCTAGTCCAACCCTCTGCTCAAAGCAGGACTCACCTCAGCTAAATCATCCCAGACAGGGCTTTGTCAAGCCGCAGCTTAAAACCTCTAAAGATGGAGATTCCACCACCACCCTCCTAGTGAAAAACTTTTCCTAATATCCAACCTAGACCTCCCCCACTGCAACTTGAGACCATTGCTCCTTGTTCTGTCATCTACTACCACTGAGAACAGCCTAGCTCCATCCTCCTTGGAAATCCCTTCCAGGTAGTTAAAGGCCGCTATCAAATCCCCCTTCATTCTTCTCTTTTGCAGACTAAACAAGCCTAGTTCCCTCAGCCTCTCCTCATAAATCTTGTGCTCCAGCCCCCTAATCATTTTTGTTACCCTCCACTGGACTCTCTCCAACTTCTCCACATCCTTTTTGTAGTGGGGGGCCCAAAACTGGACACAATACCCCAAATGAGGCCTCACCAATGCCGAATAGAGAGGAATAATCACTTCCCTCGATCTGCTGGCAATGGTCCTACAAATGCAGCCCAGTATGCTATTAGCCTTCTTGGCAAACAAGACATACTGCTGACGCATATCCAGCTTCTTATCCACTGAAACCCCCAGGTCCTTCTCTGCAGAACTGCTGCCTAGCCCGTCAGTCCCCAGTCTGTAGCTGTGCATGGGATTCTTCCATCCTAAGTGCAGGACTCTGCACTTGTCCTTGTTGAAGCTCATCAAATTTCTTCCTTCATCATCAGTCTTTGAAGCCACTCCTCAGGGGGAAAGAGGCATTTACTAATTCAAACTGCATTCTCAAGAGACCAACACCCAAAGAAAAGACTTTTGGATAAAAAGCCTGAGTTTTAAACTGACTCGGGGCCTTCTTCCTGACCCAGAAAATTGACAGGACTCCTGGCCCCGGGAGGACCCCAATCCTTACAGGCGATTGGAAGGACTTGCCTTTCTGAGGCCTTATAAGACTGGGTGCTTGTTCTGAACTGAAGTGCTGATGAATGGGTAACCCACAAAGAAATTCTGAGGGTGGGATGATGCTTGGCAATCTTAATAGCTTGTGTATAGGGGTTTGATTTTTTTAAATTATTTTAATACATTTTTTTCTCTATTGCTTTTTACCTTAAAGAATAAAGTAGGCTTTCTTAGAAAAAGCTGTGTGGTAACTTATATCTGTAGCAATCATTCTATCACCCTGAAAAGAAAGCAAGCAGGTCAGTTTAGGCAGACTGTCTTGGCTGGGAAATATACAGTGAAGGGAGGGGATCATGCAGCCTGGGAATACACCAATCAGAAGGGAGAGAAAAAGGGGTCTCTATCCTGAAAGGCAATGACAGGGAAGCTGGAAGCCATGAGTGGATGCCCTTACTGGACCTGTGCAGGGAAATACAGGTGCAGTTGCCCTGATCTGTGACATCCAGCATCTTAGTGCTAGGGGTTGGAAAACAAACGTGCTAAAACAAGAACTACTCCCTTGAATATTCAGCCATTTCTGAACCCTCCAAAAACTTTTCTCAGGTTCTGAAATATGAGGTTTCCATCATGAATCAAAGTTGGAAATGCCTAAATGCTAACAGAGGAAGTTTTCTTGTGGTATTTTCAGCCTGCCCCAATTCATCTGAGAATTTGATACTTGTTTTGCAGACTCCAGATAATATTTTGGGTGCTTCTACCAAACGTTGAACTTTCTGAGATTCACCCATCAGCATTTTCGGCTGCCTGAGTGTCACTATATTTATCCAGATGTATTTACTCATTCTTAATGCCTAGCTATTGCATGTTACCAATGGTAGGTATGTGGGCAAGTGTATTCATTATAAGTGCAGTCATAAAGGGTGTGTTGGTGGAAGGAGAACAGAGATACAAACAGGTGTATTGCCAGAAACCCACATAGTGACTCTACAGGGTCATTACTCAAACATCCCAGTTCCTGAGTGGGATGAAGAGCCTACGGCTTGAACTCAACCCAGGAAAAGTGTAGGCGATACTGGTATAAAGAAGGAAGCATCAGGAATTTGGATCTCTGCCCACTCTGAGATGGTTTTGGCCTCTGCTGGTCACAGTGGCGCACAGTTTCTGTCTTCTTCAGGGCTCGTCTCTGACCTCAAACAACAGCTACTCCCACTCTTGACTAAATAGGAGATTGCTCCTCATTCTTTCAGAAGCAGGATTAGCCATGAAGATACATGTCTTTGTGACCTCCCAGGTAACCTATACGCTTTACCTGGGTTTGTCTGTGAAGGCCATGAGGAAGCACCCATTAGTTTAACATACATTAACCCGATTATTACGGAGCTTAGACAGACAAACATTGCTGCCTCCCTCGTTGCCTTGTTCCCTATCTAATTCCAGGCTCTTTTCAAGGTCTTAATACAAACCTTCAAAGCCCTCAATGCTCTGGAGCCATGCCAGAAAAAACAAATGGTTCCTCTATTCCTATTTCTTGCCATTTCCTGTCTCCGTCAGAGACATACGCTGGAGGCTTAAGAGGAGGATGTTAAATTCTCAGACAGCACCCAGTTATGCAATATTAAGTAATAGGGTGACATTTCCTCCTGAGCCCAGCTAATGATTTCCTTATGCCCGGAATCATGGGGATTAAGAGTCCTTGTTAATTTCATCCCGGTTAGTATAATTGCCGATACTCTTCCAATTCCTATGTCTCTTTGGGCTTACTCACTTACCTATATGAATCTCCTCTGCTCCACTCCCAAGTCCTTTCTCTCATGTCTCAACAGACTTCTTTCTGTTGCAAGATGCTTGATGCAAGAACTTTCTCCTCTGCAGGTGGGTGGGATTCTTTAGAACTGTAGATGCACCTGAACATAAACCAGGAATCCAAATATTATCAGACCATGAAAAAGGTTTGACTCTGGTTGCAAACACTGCAGCTCAGACTCATCTCCACTGAATCTAGTGCAATTCTTCTGTGTCTCCTTCTGCCATCTCTCTTTTCTCAAACCTAAGATGACAGCATATATTTTGCCCCGGCCCAGAGTTCCTAATTTCCCTTTGCAACTCTGCATTATTGAACTTTCCACATTTTCAGGGGATGCACTTTATATGGCAGAGATAGTGCTTCGAAGCTGCTGCACAACTGCATGGCCCAAAGGGGAACTTGGGAAGGCTGGTCTCCCAAGAAGCTCCATGGAGTGAGCAGGCTGCAATATCTCTTAAGGATGTTGCACCTGTTCCCTTCTCAGAGGCTGGTTAGCCCCACAGGTCAGTGCAAAGTGGGGTCTCTTGTCCCTGCCCTTTTCCACCTCCTCTGGGATGCATTGCTCCTCAGAGGGCAGGGGATCTCAACTGCCCCAACCCTTGTGCGAGGTGCTCAGGCAAAGGCAGATTGCTACTTGTTCCTTCCCCCTTCCTCCTCACATGGCCGTACAAGAGCCAAGAACCATCTGGTCCCTTCTGTGCTGTGTAATTGCTTTCTGGATCTTCTTGTTCTGTTTTGTTGTTTTCTCCCCCAGACAAATGGATATATGCAACTGATGTCGCTTTGTGTATCTTCGGCAGCCTGTTGACGTGCAGCCAGTAAACACTCGCTCTGCTCGCATGCAGTAATTTCCTTCTAACGAACTAACGAGACATACAGGGGGGGCAGGCCAATGGAGACTTAGCATAGCAGATGGTCAAGCTCCCAGCTCTTAAGAGGAGGGGGCCAAGGAACATTTGATACAGACTCCGGGCAGCAGAGGGTGCATCAAAACTGGATTGAAACTTAAATATTCTCCTTTGCACTTGCTACCTTGGATTTATTTTACCCAGATGGAACAGGGACCAGCTCAACCCACCCTCACCCCTGAGGATACAAAGGTTTTGCCACAAATCTCTACCAAGCACCAGTGCATAGCTGCTGGGACTGTTGTGTGATTGTCTGAGTCCATATCATCACTTGCTCCAGAAGGAAAAAAAAATCTGTACCAGCCCTTCACCTGGTGCAGGTTACCTCCTGCTCACATCAAAACTCTACCTTCGCCATGTCCATTCCCTGCTCATTCACACAAGATGGGGCGTAGGGGCCAGGCTTTATTCCCCTCTACAGGCACATCATGTGGGTCACAAATGTGCCTACAGAAAGTAAATCCAGATCCCGGTGTAAATTGTCATAGCTCCATTGACATCAGAGCACCTAAGCAGAAGATCTGGCCCATAATGCACTTCTTAAAACTTCACTAGACCCAAAGGTTGGCTGGTAAAAGCCTACTCAACTTCTGTACTGGGCTGAGAAGGGGCTGTTACAGAAGCAATGTCCAGCCAATGCTTTCCTATTTCACTGAGTCAAAAACACAAATTTTCCCCATGCTCTCTGATTTTTCTGTGCCCAAATGAGAATTGTTCACAACACTGTTGACCAAAATAGGATGCATGGACATAGACAGTAACTACTCTTTCTTTGCTTTCTTATGATAATGGAGTAGGTTTTCATTTGTTTTTTGATCTTTTAAAAAAAAGAAGTATATTTAGAATCCAATCTCTAGGTGTTGCTAATTTGCAGATGCATCACATGCCTGCACTACTTAGAAGTACTTGTCCCTTTCAGAGGACAAGCTCACAAATACCTTCCCCTCCCCCAATAAAGGAAAGTACTTGGCCCTTACGGGGATCTTGTCAGGTAATTTACATTGCAATGTTAGAGTTTCTGGGGAGAACGTGGGAGAAGATAGGAGAGAACTGCACAAATGTTGTTATTCGAAACATTTTCATTATTAGAACCAAGTCCTCAGCCTATTCTGTTGCTTCCCTATTGCACTGTGCACAGAAGGCTGACCTAAAAGGGAAACTGGAGATTCCCTTTGCATAGGGGGAATCCCCAGGTAACATGGAGCCTCTATAGCCCCTCCTGACTCCAACTGGCACAGGTCAGGTGTAGCAAACGGCATAGCACGAGGAGGGAGTAGCACAGGCTGACGGAGGGAAGAGTTTGGAACAGGCAGCACGAAGCCAGGCTGTGCGCACGTGGCTGGAATACTAGCACCTCTGCAAATAATTCGACTAACAAAGAGTTTTAAAATCTCGGAGTCCTCTCAAGTTCATGGCCAAGGTCAGTCTAGTGAGAACCACAGCAAGGAAGAGAGTTTGATTAATAGGCAAACAAAACTCTACCTAGCAACAGAGCAAACAGGCAGCATAGACAGACTCAAACCACTGGGAATGCTGGATTTCCAGAAAAAAAAAAACAACCTTGCATAAGCAAGGAAGCAGGGCAAGCAAGGATTGAGTCGGTATCCAGAGCTGACCATGGGGGATAAATAGAAAAGGAAGGTAATGGTTTTTCACTATCTCACTTGGAAAAAAGGATAAGAAGTGAGAGAGACTGTTGCCAGGAATAATGCCTGAAACACTGGAACAGCAATAAATGTGTTTAATGAGTGACCTCAGACAGAATGAGCCTAGAGGGATACTGAGGGGTTTTTTTTACCAGAAACCAAGAAGCAGAAGAGGGAATAGATATTTTCATTCTAGAGCTGAGAACTCTGGCATCCTCATGTAACTTTGGAGACATAAAAGATTCTGTAATTAAACACAGGGTCATTTGTGTGACATGTGAATCTGACTTACAGGAGAGATTATGGAGAGTACCAGCTCTAACCTAGAGATGTGCCGCCAAATATCCGGGGCAGCTGAACTGTCCACGGAAAGTATCGAAACAATGACAGTCACTAGTGCAGAACAAGTACACAGGCTCAAGCAAAAGGAATGCAAGAAGCAGGACAAAGGCAGGAAGAAACCAGCCCAATGTGGAGAAAGAATAGCAAATATGGCAGGCGTCCAACTTGGCTTAACAGAGAAGTCTTTGGTGAGCTTAAACATAAAAACGAAGTTTAAAAGAAATGGAAGCTTGGACAGATGACTAGAGAGGAGTATAAAGATACTGCTCGAGCATGCAGGGGTGAAATGAGGAAGGCCAGAGCACAACTGGAGTTGCAGCTAGCAAGGGACATGCAGGATAACAAGAAGGGTTTCTACAGGTATGTTAGCAACAAGAAGAAGGTCAGGAAAAGTGTGGGCCTCTTACTGAATGGGCGAGGCAACCTCGTGACAGATGATGTGGAAAAAGCTGAAGCACTCAATGCTTTTTTTGCCTCTCTCTTCACAGACAAGGTCAGCTCCCAGACTACTGCACTGGGAGGCACAGAATGGGGAGGAGGTGAGCAGTCCTCAGTCCTGAAAGAACAAGGTTCAGGACTATTTAGAAAGGCTGGACATGCACAAGTCCATGGGGCCGGATGCAATGCATCCGAGGGTGCTGAGGGAGTTGGTTACTGTAATTGCAGAGCCATTGGCCATTATCTTTGAAAACTTGTGACAATTGTGGGAGGTCCCAGACGATTGGAAAAAGGCAAACATAGTGCCCATCTTTAAAAAAGGGAAGGAGAAGGATCCGGAGTACTACAGTCTGGTCAGCCTCACCTCGGTTGCTGGAAAAATCATGAAGCAGGTCCTCAAGGAATCCATTTTGAAGCACTTAGAGGAGAGGAAGGTGATCAGGAACAGACAGCCTGGATTCGCCTAGGACAAGTCATGTCTGACCAACCTGATTGCCTTCTGTGATGAGATGACTGACTCTGTGGATGTGGGGAAAGTGGTGGACATAATATACCTTGAGTTTAGCAAAGCTTTTGATATAGTCTACCACAGTATTCTTGCCAGCAAGTTAAAGAAGTATGGGTTGGATGAATGGATTATCAGGTGGACAGAAAGCTGGCTAGATCATCGGGCTCAACAGGTAATGATCAATGGCTCTATGTCTAGTTAGCAACCGGTATCAAGTGGAGTTCCTCACGGGTCAGTCTTGGGGCTGTTTTCATTCAATATCCTCAATAATGATCTGGATGATAGGGTGGATTGCACCCTCAGCAAGTTCGCGGATGACACTGAGATGGGGGAATGGTAGATACGCTGGAGGGTAGGGATAGAATACAGAGTGATCTAGACAAATTGGAGGATGGGCCAAAAGAAATCTGATGAGGTTCAACAAGGACAAGTGCAGAGTCCTGCACTTAGGATGGAAGAATCCCATGCACAGATACCGACTGGCCAGGCAGCAGTTCTACAGAAAAGGACCTGGGGATCACACTGGATAAGAAGCTGGATATGAGTCAACGGTGTGCCCTTGTTGCCAAGAAGGCTAATGGCATATTGGGCTGCATTAGTAGGAATATTACCAGCCGTTCAAGGGAAGTGATTGTTCCCCTCTTTTCAGTGCTGGTGAGGCCACATCTGGAGCCTAGTAGTGGTGAGAAAACCTTCAGGTAAATTGAAGATCTGAGCTGACCCAAAATCACTGAATAGATCATTAAAAGACGTCACTACGTTACCCACAATTGAGGGCATATTAACCAATTTATCCAGTGTAAAAGTGTTCATTGTTCGTGGCATCAGTAATGGGTTCTGGCCTATTGAGCTAGATGAGACATGCAGCCAGAAGAAAAGATTTTTTGAAGGAAAGATGTAATGATCTACATGAAACTTGGAAGAAGGCACACAGGATGCAGGAAGAAAGGGTTTGGACCAGGCCCATGAAATTAGTCTGTTTGCACATGACTGTTATGCTAGATGTAGTTGTAGTGCCTCTGCAAATAGTTCTCTTAATAAAGAAAGAACCAGGGTAATTTCGCATGGAGTCCTTATGTGCTATTATCTAGCAAATGATACATGAAACATCACAGGTGGAAGGGTGTGTGTGGGAGGTGGGACTGGAACATGTTCTTGTTTTCCCCACCACCACCATCCGGCATCCTGGGGAGTAGGGAGTTGGTGTGTGAGAAGCGGGATTTGTTCTCTGGAGATCCTGGACCACTAGAACAGCTCCCAGCAGTTTGATTTACTACCAGAATGAATCAGAGGCTCCTCTAAGTAAGCCAACCCTGGTTGCCCTTAAGTCTAGGGAACTGCTGCATGTCATGTTTGCTTCCATCCCCTTCAACACCCACTCCAAGTGTCGCTGGCTGGACCTGAAGATCTATGCCTTCTTTTACATTTAATTGGAAAATGGTCTTGTTTGGGTTTCAGTATTTCCTTGCAGTGTTTGCAATTTAGACATTGCACTGTCTGACTGCAAACTGGAAACTGAACAGAAAGGAAAATGAAACTGGCTGCTTCCTTTCTCCAAGAAAAGTGAAATGGCAAATAGCACAAAGGATGAAAACTCAGTCCATTTTAGTCTCTTATCTGTTTCAGTCATATTTATCTGGGGGATTATTAGTGACTCAGAAAAGGAAAATAGTTGTCATTTTCACAACCCACTGTAGAACCATCAGCTACTGCTCATTCAAATAAATGCCCTGTGCAATCAAATAGAAGCACCAATCTTTTGCTTGATTTCTTTTTTTTTTTTCTTTCACCCCTGTTCTTTTCTTCAGTTTGTTTCTTTTTCAGTTTTTGTCATATGACTCTCACATAGGAAGGAATCTGGTTTAGTGGTTAAAACATGGGACTGAAAGTCTAGAGAACTGTATTCTTTCAATAGGTCTGAAACCAACTCAATAGCTGAACTAAGGCAAGTTACTTTGAGGCTAAATCCTGCAAACGTAACTCAATGTTGAGTTAGTGTTACAAGTCATTCTCTGCACAAGCCACAAAAGAGATGCGTCTGTTATAGGCCCACTCTACAAAGGACTGATTCTTTAGTTCAAATTGTAGCAGTGCCTGCTTTTAGTTCTAGAAGATCCCAGTTCAATCCCTGGTTTGTTGTTCAAGGTGGTGGCCCTCAAACAAACATTAATTCATTTGAGTTGTTTTTACCTAAACAAATATTCCCATTGATTCTACTGGTACTACTCATGAGGATAAGCAGTACAGATCTAAGGGTTTGAAGGCTTGGATCTTCAAGGATCTTTTACACTCTACTTTTGTTAGATGGCGATAATACCTATCACACGTGGACAATAGGATGCTTAATCCATTCATATTTGTAAAGCACTTTCAGAAGCTTAGATGGAGAATATTACGACCTGTATCTGTAGCCCTTGGAGTGAATGGATGCTGACCTGTGCCATATGACAAGGGAATTAATCTTTTGCAACTCTGACCCATGTTAAGTGTGTGGGCCTTGGAAATAAATAGTCTCGAGTCATCATTCCTGTGAGTCACACTTTTGCTGTATGCAGTGTATGTAGCCATGTTGGTCACAGATTATTAGAGACAAGGTGGGTGAGGTCATATCTTTTTATTGGACCAGCTTCTGTTGGTGAAAGAGACAAGTTACCAATCTTACACGGAGCTGTTCTTCCACTGGGGCATGTTCTTGAGTGCAACGCAGATCAGTGAAGAGTTGTGTCACCTCTTATCTTGTAACCCTGAGTGTCCCACAATGCCTTGCTACTGCGGCTCTCTACCTGGGATGCCCACAAGCATGCCTATGTCTATGTATTGGGCAGCCCTGAGCCAGTGCTTTGGATCGTAGAGCCTGCCTACAATACCCCAGACTTCCACTGGGCTCCACCAGCCTCGGTTAACAGCTGGTAGGGTGACTCCACCCTTTCGCCAGCCCCAAATTTTCCCAGAAATGTGTGTTCTGAAATGCCCAGCCCTGCCTTGGAACAATCAGAGGAATGTTAAAGTCCGTTGCTCCTTTAAGGAGTCAATAGAAGAAGATCTCTGTGTAAGTTCAAAAGCTCATCTCTCACCCACAGAAGTTGGTCCAATAAAAGATATTACCTCAGCCACCTGTCTTACACATTCATTGCACAGATATGCAAAGTATTCTTATTATTATTGCATTTAAAAACATGTAAATTTCCCTCTTTCTTTGTTAGTTTATGGTAGCAGCTAGAAGCTCCCATCTGAGACTAGGGCACAATTATGCTTCATACTTTATGTAATTTATCATTTATATAATTGATACTGACTCCCTAGATCAGTGGTTTTCCAACTGGGGTACGCATAACCCAAGGGATATGTGAGTTCTCCTCAGGGAGTACACAAGGAAAATCCGGTAATGGCGGACAACACATTTTATTTAGTAAGACTTGGCAATCTAATCAATGTTTAATCTCCCTTTATTTAAAACTGCAACCATATTGGTGTATGTTTCCATTCTGCTGTGCGAGGTTAATGCTATAAACATTTATAAATGCTGTAAGAGTGAGGCCAATCAGATCTCATTAGCGAGGTTAACGCTAATGAGGTCTAACTGGCCTCATTTTCACAAGCTGCTACTGACATCTGGCATCAGCGTTAAGAGTTTTTAATCTTCAGTTCAGTGAAAAAATATGGATCGTTGGCTCAGGACTGAGACGTTAGCAAAAGGTGAAACATACAGGGAGCAGAAGCAGCCCAGTGCAACCACAGTTTCAGCTGATTCAACCACTATGGTGCAAATGCAGGGGAGGCCATACATGATTTGTATGTTCAACCTGGGAAGTGTGCGACAGAGTAGTACAAAGAAAGGGTATCAAAAAAATGCAAGTATGATGAAAGTTACATTGAACTTGGATTTACATGGACTGAGGACACTGGATATCCTCAGCCACAGCGTGCCCTATGCTGTGAAGTTTTATCAAACAACAGTCTTAAACCTTCCCTTCTTCGCTGGCGTCTAGAGAATAAACAATCCATTTAAAGACAAACCGGTTCAGTTTTGCAGTCGCAAACTGAAAGCGCTAAAAAGCAGTAAAAAAAATTCTGCAATCAAATTCTTGCATGGGAAACGCAAATGTGCATCAAATTTCATACCTCATGAGTTAGAGAGTGGCTAAAACAGGGAAACCACACACTGCTTCAGAAGATTTAATTATACCTTCTGTGAAAGACGTGGTGAAGTGCATGCTTGGTGAAAAAGCAGAAAAAAACTTTGATGCCATACCAAAAACACTGTGTCGCATTGCGCAGCTGATAAGGCTGAAAATGTTCTTTCTCAGATTGTGAATTGCATTAGAAACCGTGACTATTATTCTCTGCAAGTAGACAAGTCCACAGATTTAGCTAGCTTAGCTAATCTTTTGGTTATGTTCATTACATGTATGAAAGAACCATACATGAAGAGTTTCTCTTTTGTCGTCCCTTGCCTACCTGAACAAGAGAAGAGACTTTTTTTTACTGTTTGATAGCTTCATGAGTCAGAATAGAATTGACTGGTCGCATTGTGTAGGGATTTGTACTGATGGGGCAAAATTGCTGACGGAAAATCACAATGGAGTCATGGTTCACATCAAGGCTGTAGCAACAGAAGCCACATGAGTGCACTGCAGCATCCACAAAGAGGCACTTGCTTCCCAAAAAATGCCTGAAGACTTAACATCAGTGTTGTCTGATGCTGTCAAAATGGTGAACTTTGTTAAGGCTCAGCCTCTAAATTCAAGAATTTTTACTACGATGTTACAAAATGGGAAGTGACCGTTTGATGCTACTGATGCACATTGAGGTTCACTGGCTGTCACGTGGCAAAGTGCTGACACGACTCTTGGAGCTATGCAATGAGCTTCAAGTTTTTTTCACTGACTACCATCCCTTTGTGCTGTCTTATTGCGTGGAAAATGCTGCCTGGCTTCAGCGATTAGAGTACTTGGCAGACATTTTTTCTTGCCTAAATAAACTCAATTCAGGCCTTCAGGACTTAAGCATGTCAAAACACAAGACAAAATCAAATCCATGATTAAGAAACTACTATTTTGGGATAGCTTTTAAAGAGAAATGTGATGGACACTGCAAACATTTCTCACATCAAAACAAATGACAATACGCAGTTACATAAGGGTATGGAAGCTGACATTATGGAGAACTTGCAACAACCTAGCTAGTAACTTAGAAAATATTTCCCCAAAATAGACAATGTAAAGGCCTGGATACACAATCCATTTGAGGTGCCCGAATTTCTCCCAATCCCTCATCTGTCAGTACATGAGCAGGAGAAACGCT
Source organism: Emydura macquarii macquarii (assembly GCF_026122565.2). NCBI lineage: Eukaryota > Metazoa > Chordata > Testudines > Chelidae > Emydura > Emydura macquarii. Next base: position 16,012,998 of record NW_027130828.1, read on the forward strand.
TAGATCTCTCATCTGATGCTGGGCTTAAATTAGAGTTTGCATGCAAACCTTTGGCAGACTTTTGGGAGCAAAGGATGAAAGATTGCCCGGACCTGTCAAAATGAGCTGTCGAGTTTCTGATGTCCTTCTCCACAACACAACTTTGCAAGACTGGATTCTCTGCACTCACGGCAATGAAGACCAAGTACCGTCAGAGACTAAATGCCAAAAATGACTTGAGACTGAAGCACTCTTCAATTTTCCCTGACATCAGTGATTTATGTGCTAAAAAGCAAGGGCATCCAACATACTGATAAGTAAGCATTTTATTATTATTGTTATTATTATTATTAATTAACATCAGTAAATACTACATATTAGTCACCAAGAAATTTAAAATGCCAATAATATATTCTCGTATTACCCAGGTCAGCTGTAGAAATGCATGGATAATGCTCTTTTCTCTGTCTCTTTTTTGTACCTTTTTATCACCATCAAAAATACATGATTGCCATTTTTAAATGCTTAATCACGAACAGGCTATCCTGGGTTATGACAATTGTGAGTGATTGAGATCAGCACAAAGGCTTTATTCATTTTAGTTATTTACAATAAAATGAAAACTTTCAATTTAATGTTTACAGCAACTAGAAACTTGTTTGAGGGACTATTTTTATCCAAAGCAAAAGTATATATAATAAAAGTGTTTGTTACAATAGTAAAAGATCAATAATAAATAAATAATCATAATAATTGTAGCCATATCTGGGATGACACACTCCAGGACTTGTGAGTTGTATTGCATCATGTTATCCATTACAGACTTCCCCCCTCCCTGTTTTCATAGGTATATTATGACCCTATCTCAGATAGGCGTACGAGGTAAATTACATTATTTGGAAAGCCTAAAAAGTTTGAAAACCACTGTCTTAGATCATACTGCATCCCACCTTTTTTTCTAATCCCGTTTTCTTCTTTTACTTTTCTGCTGTAACGCCTCATTCAACCCACTCATAGAGGTTTCTTTTCCTCTTTCTTCAGTCTCTAAGGCGCTGATCCTGCACCGAGAGGGAAGCAGACAGACTGTGCATTTCTCAGTGCAGAATTAGAACCTAAAGGATGTATTCTGTACAAAGTAGGATTTTCAGTTTTATACAGTATAAAGGGCTGCACAGGATTCCTTGTAACTGGGTGAATTATAATCTTGACTTCCACAAATTGCTAATGAGTAGAGCTGGTTGAAATTTTATCACCAGAACTTTATTAATTGAAAAATAGGTTCTGATGACAAGTGTTTTGTTTTTCAATGAAATTTTGAGACACATTTTTTCAACAGAGTATTTGAACAATCCCATTTTCTCTCACTCTTTAAACCTTCCCCTGCACATTTTATTTTCCTACTGGGAAAAAAGGAGAGTAAAAAAGTCAACAAAAATGTTGGGTTTTTTTCTTCTCACTTTTTCATTTTTTAACTTTTTTTCCAGTAGGAGAGGAGAGACACAATCAGAAAAAAAAGCACTGTACAAATAGGAAAAAGTGGAATTTTCACACCAAAATGTGAGGAAAAATCTTGGGGAAAAAATGGCCACAATTTTTTTTTTCTTTCCAAAAAGTGATCAATTGTGAAAAAGTTCAAATGTAGTGAAAAATCTTTTGGTGTATATATAAAATAAAATTTGCAAAATATTTTTTCAACTATCTCTGCTAATGATGTTTCAAAAGTCTTCGGATGTAACTAAGACATAATTTTTTTTTCTGTTATGATGATATTTGTCCAGTACTGTTTATGTTACCTTCTTTTAAGGGAGATACAAAATATTTAAAATTAAACAAAAGAAATACATTGTCTTCACTTTCTTGTTTCCCTTTCCTCTTGTTTTTCTTTCCCCCCCCCTGCCTTAAAATCAAAACCTCACCCATATGTCCAGCCGTTAATTGCAAGAGAATATAAAACAAATCTTAGTTAAACAATTGCTTAACTGATTACCCATAACACATTTCTTAGTCTCTTTTTAATTTCAATTCCTCACTGAAGAAAAGGAATCAAGAATTTAATTTGGTTTTATAGAGTTTTATTAAATATCCTTAACAACAGCAACTAATAGTATAGGATACAGGAAGACAAAAATAGTATTGGACTATGATTTGGCTAACAAATTAGAAAATTGGTTGATCCAAGCATTCAGGTTTTCAGAATCAAATCACACAACCACAACAGAAAATAACACATTCAATTACTATATTGGGAAGGTGACTTTGTTTAGATTTTTGACTAAGAGTCCCTCAGAATAGGGACAGTTGATTATCAACTCCTGTGTTGCTAACACAACAGAGGAAAAACAATCCAAAGGTAGATCACAAGACAATCTGGTCAGTTACTTACATGCCTGTTCACCGAGATCTCCTACACAACAGATCCGTAGTTGTCAACCCTTGTCACCCATTTCCCAGTGAATGATATTAGCCCCAGGATCTGACTAATTTTCCTATCTATCTAAAATAAACTCCTACATTTATGACAGACTATACAGATTGAGTGTGCCTATAACTTGAAAGGCAGAATGAAACAATAAACTACACACAAGTACAGTTCTATAACGTTAAATTAACAAAAGTAACTTTAGAATTATCTTGATTGGAACCTGTTACAAAACAAAGACACACACATGAGGTCTGTGACAATCTTCACAGTACACACACAAACACTTACATTTCCTTACTCAGGTACTCAGGTTTCTTAGGTACTCAGTTTCAGAAAGTAGTCAATTGACTGATTTGGGTCATCACCCCAGAGGAAGTCTGCGTGTTACTTACCATAAGATCTTGTTCGTCCATCAGCTTTCAGCGCAGTTATTGTTCAGAGCAGGCGTTGACACTGCAAACAGGTGGAGTGAAGAACAGACACAACTATAGTCTTTTCCCAGTGTGCTAATGAACATAAGAACAGCCATATTGGGTCAGACCAATGGTCCATCTAGCCCAGTATCCTGTCTTCCAACAGGATGCCACGTGCTTCAGAGGGAATGCATAGAACAGGTAATCATCACGTGATCCATCCCGTTGGCCATTCCCAGCCTCTGGCAAACAGCAATCCCTACCTATCCTGGCTAATAGCCACTGATGGACCTCTCCTCCTTGAACTTATCTAGTTCTTTTTTAAACCCCATTATAGTCTTGGCCTTCACAACATCCTCTGGCAAAGAATTCTACAGGTTGACTATGCTTTGTGTGAAGAAATACTTTCTTTTTTTGTTTTAAACCTGCTGCCTATTAATTTCATTTGGTGATCCCTAGTTCTTGTGTTATGAGAAGGAGTAAATAACACTTTCTTAGTTACTTTCTCCACACCAGTCATGATTTTATAGACCTCTATCATATCCCCCCTTATCATCTCTATTCGAAGCTGAAAAGTCCCAGTCTTATTAATCTTTCCTCATATGGAAGCTTTTCCATGCCCCTAATCATTTTAGTTGCCTTTTTCTGTACCTTTTCCAATTCCAATATATCTTTTTTGAGATGGGGCATAGGGGGACTAGATGTGCACACAGTATTCAAGATGTCGGCATACCATGGATTTATAAAGAGGCAATATGATATTTTCTGTTATATTATCTATCCCTTTCCTAATGATTCCTAACATTCTGTTAGTTTTTTTGATTGTTGCTGCACATTGAGTGGATGTTTTCAGAGAACTATCTATCCACAGTGACTCCAAGATCTTTTTCTTGAGTGGTAACAGCTAACTTAGAGCCCATCATTTTATATGTATAGTTAGGATTATGTTTCACCTGCCATTTTGTTGCCCAGTCATCCAGTTTTGTGAGACCCTCTTTGTAACTCTTCACAGGCTGCTTTTGTCTTAACCATCTTGAGTAGATTTGTATCATCTGCAAATTTTGCCACCTCACTGTTTGCCCGTTTTTCCAGAACATTTATGAATATGTTGAACAGTACTCATCTCAGTATAGACTCCTGGGGGACACCACTATTTACCTCTCTCCATTCTGAAAACTGACCATTTATTCCTATGCTTTATTTCCTATCTTTTAACCAGTTACTGATCCAGGAGAGGACCTTCCCTCTTATCCCATGACCTTTTACTTTGCTTAAGAGCCTTTGGAGAGGGACATTGTCAAAGGCTTTATAAAAATCTAAGTACACTATATCCACTGGATCAACCTTTTCCACATATTTCTTAACCCCCTCAAAGGATCCTAGTAGTTTGGAGAGGCATGATTTCCCTTTAGAAAAATCATGTTGACTCTTCCCCAACAAATCATATTCATCTATGTGACTGATAATTCTGTTCTTTACTACAGTTTCAACCAATTTGCCTGGAACTGAAGTTAGTCTTACTGGCCTGTAATTGCCGGGATCACCTCTGGAGCCTTTTTTAAAAATTGGTATCACATTAGATATCCTCCAATCATCTGGTACGGAGGTTGATTTAAATGATATTTTACATACCACAATTAGTAGTTCTACAATTTCACATTTGAGTTCCTTCAGAATTCTTGGGTGAATACCATCTGGTCGTGGTGATTTATTACTGTTTAATTTATCAATTTGTTCCCAAACCTCCTCTAGCGATACCTCATTCTGGGACAGATTTGTCACCTAAAAAGAATGGCTCAGGTTTGGGAATTTCTCTCACATCTTCAGCCGTGAAGACTGACGCAAAGAATTCATTTAATTTCTCCGCAATAGAGCTATCTTCCTTGAGTGCTCCTTTATCTTCTTGATCGTCCAGGGACCATGCTGGCTGGACAACCCAAATTGCTGAAAAATAGAAAGAAACAAATTGAAGGTTCCTATCCAAGATAAATAGTTGGTGTCACCACAAGGATTCAAAGATGGCCGGCCCAGGACCTCAGTCTTCTCTCTCCCAGGTGTTTTCAGCTTTGAGAAAGCAATCTGCTGAAGAAGACAGGCAATTTTATCCTATTTCTGCTGGGTCATCCAACTTGATTCCACTTCTTGGAGGTGACAAGTCAGATGGTGACCTATACTTCTTCTGAAGATTCAAAAGGTCCAACCAAAATGAAAGTTGTCCTCTCGCACCATCCAATCAGGGAGCGAGACATCAATTTTTCAGTTCTTATAAGTTATGTTTGCTCAAGTTCCAGGTTCTCTGTCAACACTCCACTATCTGCTGAAATGTCCAGTTTAAAGTTCATATAATTTATATAAAATTCCTCCACATTCTTTGCTATTTTTTAAACTTGTTTTGACAATTCATTATACAATGCAAAGTGTCTTCAAGAACTATTATTCTCCAGCAGGCCAGAACAGCTGAAGCAGTTTCCCTTGTTTTAATAGCAATGGTGGGACTTTGGTATGTATGGCTTGTAGGGTTGCCAATTTTGGTTGGCCGTATTCCTGGAGGTTTCCATCACGTGACATAATCTTTAATTGAAGGTTAATTTTTAAATCCTGGAGACTCCAGGACCTGGAGGGTTAGCAATCCTGACTTGGCTGAGCTTGTGCATTATTAACCAAAAATTACACTTCTAACTGTTCTACTCTGTGGTCAAGCATCCTTATAAACACATATTTGGTTTCATTTCCTTTTATTTAGTACCTTGTTCAGCAGCACAGGTGTATTTCACTAGCTCGATAACATAAGCATGCTTGATTGCAAACATTAGCCTCACTTTTTCACTTTATCATTTAAGCTAAAAGAAATGAATATGAACGCAACCCCTTTTTTAGCTAACATAAGGAAAAGCCTGTCACTAAAGTCTATATATTTTGCCCAAAGCTTTATCACTTAGAATTTACTTCCTTTTTATACACATTTTAATTATAATATTAGATTCCATCAAGTTCCCTGTTTTACTACTGTATCTGGCACATCATGTAACATCAATGTTTGATATTATTAGGACTTTTAATTCCTTTACTTTTTCACATACAGGAAAAAAAGGAGAAGTCTCTTTAGCTACACGAGTGATACATTATTGCGAAAGGCTGAAGCAACTATGAGCTTCCTATTGAAGAAATCTAGCTGTTAGACCTTGGGTATTCATTCTTTTAGCCCTCCGTTCTATTTTTTCTATAAGGTCTTGGTGTCTGGGCAATTCTTAAATAGTAATAACTCATAATTTTAGAGCCTCAGTTACGGCATAATATAGCACTGGCACTGGCACTTTGAGAATTTTAGTGCACTAAATTCAGAAAGACCAACATTTAAAAAGAGAGCCTCTGATATATCACTGTTTTCTACCTCCATGCAAGCTCTCCATCTAGAAGGGATGAGCACGGAATTCAATGAGAACTACAGGTACACAGCACTTATCAGGATCAGGCCCTTGCAGTAGCTGCTAATATGCATCTTCCTTCTCTCTCCTCCTACCTATTGTCTCTAAATCATGCCTGGATGCCTGTAGTGAGAGGGAGGAGATCAGCAGGCTTGCTCTGTGTTTGCATACAGGGATCAGTCACAGGGGCAGTCCCATTAAGAAAGAATGTGCTGACAAGTCATGCCAATATAGAAAGGAAGGATGGGCACACAGCCCAGAACAGATGTGCCCTCCCAAAGGAAGATAGCGCATGTGCAATTCCTTCTATATTGCAGAAAATCTGGAGAGGGATTATGGCTCCTGAATACTTCCTGGGTCTCCCTGTGAGGCAATACTCCACCACCCCCTTCACCCCATGTGGGACTGTGTTTAAATCACACCATGTGGCCTGATATTATTATTTTCCAGCTAATTTTATTGGGGTTATTTATTAGCTAGGAGCCTGATTTGCTCCCACTGAGGTCAACCACTAAACTCCCGTTCACCCAGGACTGGGCCTGTAGCCCTTTCAGCTGACCTCAAAATATCAGCCCACCTATAAACTAAGATGACCCTCAAGTATCCAGTGTATAGCAGAGACACTACTCTTCTCCTTTCCCTTCCTAGCCAGTGAAAACAGGTTCCAGGGAATTTGCACTGGAAAGAATCCAACAAACACTGAAAACAAGCAGAACATTTTTCCAACCTGCAAAGAAGCTTGGTGTCACCTGAGAACCAGGCAGGAATCCAGATCAGTTCTTTGGCTTGGGCCTGATCCTGTGAGTGGTTGCTTGAGCATTTCTGGTTGGGTACAACTCACCTTCCATTCCCACCAAAGCACTTCTCAGGATCGGGCCCATTAACAGAGTCACTTTACCCCCTCCCTAAACAATCACAGGACACTTGTCCCCTCCCCCCAGGGTTGCATGCTGTTACTATCCTTAATGAAGTGTGTGTACTCTGTAATTTTGAGCACAGTGTGTTATTTCTGTGCTGATCTCTCTCATCTCTCACTTTCACTCCCATTGCTTTCGTATTCCTTTCGCTGGGTGGAAAAGCTTTTAAGCTGATCCAGCCCTCCAGCTTCATTTATCCTGGTCCCACCCCCTGGGACTTTCCTAACTTCCTTCTGTAAAGGGAGGAAAAAACAGACACAAGCATAGTCCGTGCACCTCTACAAGCTCAGCAAAAGTGGTGTTCTCTATCTCCCTGCACTGGGTTTCTACTGTAGGCGGTGCATTCCTTGGGAGGGAGGGTGCATGTGTGTGTGGGGGGGGAAGCCATCCCACACTCAAGTGAGCTCTTATTTAATGGGGGTCTCCATCCAGGACAGCAAGCAGAAGAGTTTTTCCTCTTTCCAGATTCCATTCAGAGAAAGAAATGCACAAGCCAGTCACAGGCATGCAACACACTGCTGAAATATCCCTGGAGGAAGCAGTTCCTATGACCAATCAAGACTCCGGGATGGGTGTCAGGGAGGATCTGAAGAAAATACGCTGCGCTGTGGTTTTTTGCTTGCTGTCTGTTCTAGTCCTTGCATTGCCTACAGCCTATCTCCTGGTTGGAAATCTCAGAGCCCATAAACCTGGCCCAGCTCAGGTAAGGAAATGCCATTTCTCAGTGAGCTTAAGGAAAGATTGAGAAAAAAGAGGAGAGTTTCTTTAAATATTTGGGTTTGGAGAAAAAGTTTGTGGCTTCTTGTTTTATGGATCTGCTATTTAAAGGAAGAACGTTAAACACACTTTCTGTTTCTTTCGTTCTTTCATGCACATGGTGAGGAAAGAAGAAATCAGTTTTTTAATAGGCAGATTTTCTTCCATTTTATTTCTTTGATCTTAATAGAGTCAGAGGACCAGGAACAATATTAAGTCCTAACTGACAGACTGAAGAGAACTCTATGGTCCAGGTCAGCAGCTGGTGTAAATTGCTGGTTGTGCCATTGAATTCAGCTGGGGATCTGGCCAACCACCTCCTTTTCCTGCTTCAAGCTGAGAGCTCTCTCCTCTCCCAGCACAGGGTGAAAGGATATGATTTCAGCAGCCACCTGCTAACTGGCATTAGTGTATATACACCTCTATGTGTGGGTTGCGTTTGTGTCAAATACACAAATTTATGGGTATATCAGATAGGTCAAAGCTATCCATTTTGGCTCCAGAGTCACACGTGGATTCAAATTTCCTTGAGATTTGGGATGTTTACATATGGGTTTCCAGTTTGGGCTAATTATTAAGAATGACCGTAAGCCCAGCATTCAAATCCTCATCTGAACTCCAATCAAAAGATTCCCAAAATTCAGGGGCATTGGATTCAGGGTGCAGTTTCAGGTCCATCTTTACTAAACAGCTGGACATCTATCTCCACATTCATACATTTGTAGGTATGTGTCTTTAAACCCCGGGCTACTGGCATACAGTGCAGCTTGTGCCTAACTTTAAGCAGGTGCATATTCTCACTGATGTCAGGGAGGTCAATGGTATTATCTATGTGCTTAAAAGTAAGCATATGTGTGAATGTTTGCAAGAACCAGATCTTAAGAAATATCAGCTTTATGCCTGAAATTCACTATTTGCTAATTTGTATGAACCAAACTGCAATGGAATGAATACTGTAAGCAACAGCAACCGAGAGGCAGTAATAGGCTCAATTCAAACCTTATGTCTAGTTTGGCAAATGTATCGCCAGTAGGTTTTTACACTCTTTGACATGCATAGTTGTATGTACAAACACACATTGAAATCTGAGCAAGGGGCTCACTTCCAATACTTACAGTTCTTGGTCAAAGACTTTACAATCTCTCCAGGGTGTCAAATATAACATTCATCCTAGACCCGCTTTAGTCACTAAGCTATGTTTGCTGGTTGCTTAGATGAATGCTTATGGAAGATTTCATATTTCTATCCACACGTGTGAGTGCATGTTTGTATTCAGAGACTGCTTAAAAACACACAGCTCTTAATTCAGAAGTTCTCTTCCCAGCTTTCACATTGACTCACAATGTGGCCACGTGACTTTGGCAAGGCACTTAACCCCTTAGTGCCTCTCTCCGTCTTCTATAGAGGTTTCTATAGTGCCCACTACTGTAATACTTTAGCACGACACCTTGCACTAAATTCTGAATGGGTGGGCTCCTGGCATCTGTGCAGAGTTTACTGCAGGGTAAGGGTTTAGTACCTATGCTATCAGCCTGTCAGAGCAGGGACTGTGTCCTTCCCTCTGTCTGTACAGCACCTAGCACAATGGGATCCAGACCCTGGCCGGGACCTCTACACATGCTACCACAATTGAAATAATAATCTGTCCAATGGGATTAATACTTACTTGGCTCACAGGTGTGTTGTAAGGGTTAATGAAGTAATGCTGCTGAATGCTGAGATCTTCAGATGGAAAATGCTTTGTAAGCATTAAGGATTGTAAACAATATTATGATATTTATACATAGACGTAAGGAAATTAGTGCATATCTCTGATATTACACTGACAACTGGCTGTTAGGATTGAATGAGGTACAGTACGTGAAAATCCCAGGAGGCAAAAATAAAATCATCGTAGATGGAAACTTGCCATCTGTCTCTCTGCCAAGTGGAGTGGGTGGAATATAATATTGCTAAATGATTTACTGCACTCAGTAAACCTTCCACTCGCTCCATTGATAACAGAGTCAGTCAGCAGTGACTAGGAACTGTGAAATAGTTATGGGGGTGTTTGATTGTCCTTCGTAACTTTCTTCTTATGCCTCTGAAAGTCAGCGCTCTGACCTGAACTAGGGCTCGCACTACGGGCCCTGCTCTATAGCCATTATGCAGAGGAGTAACTCCATTCATTCCAGTGGGAATACTATCAGGAAGGTGGGCTCTCAGTTAAAGTCTTTTCTTTTCTAAACATTTGCCACCTTCCCCCGCCCCCCCAAAAAATCCCTTTTGATCTAATTCATTCATAGAATCATAGAAGATTAGGGTTGGAAGGGACCTCAGGAGGTCATCTAGTCCAACCCCCTGCTCAAAGCAGGACCAACCCCAACTAAATCATCCCAGCCAGGGCTTTCTCAAACCGCTGCTTAAAAACCTCTAAAGATGGAGATTCCGCCACCGCCCTAGGTAACCCATTCCAGTGCTTCACCATCCTCCTAGTGAAAACCTTTTTCTTAATATCCAACCTAGACCTCCCCCACTGCAACTTAAAACCATTGCTCCTTGTTCTGTCATCTACTACCATTGAGAACAGCCTATCTCCATCCTCCCTGGAACCCCCTTTCAGGTAGTTAAAGGTTGCTATCAAATCCCCCCTCATTCTTCTCTTTTGCAGACTAAACAAGCCTAGTTCCCTCAGCTCTCCTCATAAGTCTTGTGCTCCAGCCCACTAATCATTTTTGTTGCCCTTCGCTGGACTCTCTCCAACTTCTCCACATCCTTTTTGTAGTGGAGGGCCCAAAACTAGACACAATACTCCACATGCAGCCTCACCAATGCTGAATAGAGGGGAATAACCACTTCCCGCGATCTGCTGGCAATGCTCCTACTAATGCAGCTCAATATGCTATTAGCCTTCTTGGCAACCAGGGCACACTGCTGACTCATATCCAGCTTCTTATCCACTGTAACTCACAGGTCCTTTTTTGCAGAACTGCTGCCTAGCCAGTCAGTAGCTGTGCATGGGATTCTTCCATCTTAAGTGCAGGACTCTGCATTTGTCCTTGTTGAACCTCATCAGATTTCTTTTGGCCCAATCCTCCAATTTATCTAGTCACTCTGTATCCTATCCCCACTTTCCAGAGTATCTACCACTCCCCCTAGCTTAGTGTCATCTGCAAACTTGCTGAGGGTGTAATCTACCCTATCCTCCAGATCATTAATGAAGATGTTGAATAAAACCGGCCCCAGGACCGACCCCTGGGGCACTCCGCTTGTTACTGGCTGCCAGCTAGACATTGAGCCATTGATCACTACCCGTTGAGCCCAATGATCTAGCCAGTTCTCTATCCATTTTATAGTCCATTCATTCAATCCATACGTCTTTAAGTTGCTGATAAGAATACTGTGGGAGACTGTATCAAAAGCTTTGCTAAAGTCAAGGTATATCACATCCACGGCTTATCTCCAGTATCATACTAGAGCTCAGAGTAATCATAGAGCTCTCTTACATACAGTGCAACTCCTCCACCCTTTCTCCCCTGCCTGTCCTTCCTGAACAGTTTATACCCCTCCATGACAGTGCTCCAGTTGTGTGAGTTACCCCACCAAGTCTCGGTTATTCCAATCATATCACAGTTCCATGACTGTGCCAGGACTTCCAATTCCTCCTGCGTGTTTCCCAGGCTTCTTGCGTTTGTGTACAGGCACTTGAGATAACTGGCCGACTGCCCGACTTTCTCAGTGCAATTCAGGAGGCCTCCCCTGTTGCACCCTCCTCCTTCTGTTTCCTCCTGGTGTTCCACTTCCTCACTTACATCCAGGGTTAGATCCCCATCCCGCATCGAACCTAGTTTAAAGCCCTCCTCAGCCTGTCTACGAAGATTCCTATTGGTCTTTTAATAAATGTGAATTGTACTGATTAAGGACATCTTTTCGTCACACCATCCATCCACCATCATAATTAGCAGTCTCAGCAGAGAAGAAAAGGACTGAGGGGTAGATGGTGGTTTGACCTCATTCCTCACACAGGGGAGTGAGACCCCTGCCTACCCCCTTTAGATGTAGCTTTTCCCGGCTAGAGCAGGGCTGGCACACGTGATTGGGACAACACAGGCAAACCGGAAATTCTCCTTTCCTTGTTGTATTACACCTGGTCTGTGTATAACGCCGGGGTTCACACTCCAGAGCTGCTCACCTGGGCAGTTTCCACCCTCACCAAACTCCCCTTTTCAAAATAACAGATACTTCTTTAATTCTGAAGCAGCTGTACTGATTTGCCTTAGCGCTGTGACGGCTTCAACAGCACATTTGTTTCCGCACCTAAATTCCGGTTACTCAACTTAATTTAGAATATAACTTTTAGCACGTAGCTCCTGCCAGAGATCCGGCCGTTGGGGTGACACAGCTGATAGGAATGTGCCAGTCCCTGCCTTATCAGTCTGCTCAGTTAATCATCTGTTAACAGACAGCAACAGTTGTAATTGTTGCCCTGGGCACTTGACTCCCATTGAGGGTAGTGGGATTAGTGGGGTGGGTCAAAGACATCCTGAAGCTGGTGGGATCAAGTTTAGAGGGAAGTTCATCCCCATGGAGAAGTCTAGCACAAGGGTCTGCAGACCACTTTGAACTTACATTGCAACTGTGGGAGCGGGCTGCAGCAATGCAGAGGAACCCCCATAGCCCCCGATTGTGGAATGGATCTCTCCATGCCAGATCTGCGCCTGCCAGCATGGAAGCCATCGATGAGGGTCAGAAGAGGAGCTGACAGGAACCACGTTTATATGCAAAGGCAAAGACCTCAACATAACTGCTCAAGTGTCTGAGGAAGACCAAAGCAGCTACCCTAGTACATGGGTGGAGGAACAGCTGTGGGTGGGCTGAGAAGCCCACATTCTGGCTCCAGAGGTGTGGTATTCACCTCCCAAACTCTATCTGCATTACCACCACTGCCTGACTGGATAGTAATGACTCGGGATTTTATGCAGATATTGTGCATTTCCCTTAGGGCCTGATCCAACCCCCATGAAAGTCAATGAGTCTTTATTGGCTTTCCTGGGAGTTGGATAAGGCACTTAAAACATAGGTCAGGTTTCGGCGATATTCCAGACCTGGAAATTACACTGAATCAATTTGGTTCCTATATCATTTCAGGAAGAGAAGGTGGATGTGGCATTTCTGGAACAAACAGAAATATCCAAAACACGAGACCTAATAGTAATGGGGGACTTTAACTCCACAGACAACTTTTGGAAAAGTTATATGGCAAAACACAAACTCTCCAATAAGTTCTTGGAAAGTATTGGGGACAATTTTTGCTCCACAAAGTGGAGAAAGGGACCAATATGATTCCATCAGAAGCTCTCTAATGACCCCAAAATCAAAAAGGAATCCTACAAAAAGTGGAAACATGAACGAATTGCTAAGGAATATAAAAGAAGAGCCCAAACACATAGGAATAAAATCAGGAAGGCAAAGGCACAAAATGCGTTACAACTAGAAAGGGCATAAAAGGCAGTAAGAGGAAGTTCTTTAAGTATATTAGAAGCAAGGAAAGTGTAGGTCTTTTATTTAGAGGAGAAAGAGAGCTAATAACTGATGACATCAAGAAATCTGCCTATTTTGCTACAGTCTTCACTGAAAAGTTTAATGGTATCTAGATACTCAGCAGAATTAATATTACCAACAAGAGTGAAGGAATGCAAACCAAAATAGGGAAAGAACGGGTTAAAGAAAATTCAGGTAAGTTAGATGTATTCAAGTTGGCAGGGCATGATGAAATCCATCTTAGGACACTTAAGGAACTAGCTGAAGCAATTTCAGAACCGTTTAACAATTACCTTCAAGAACTCCTGGAAAATGGGTGAGGTCCCAGAAGACTGGAGAAGGGCAAATATAGCACTTATCTTTAAAAGGGAAACCAAGAGGACCAGGGGAATTATAGGCCAGACAGCCTAAGTAGTCAGTATCTGAAAAAATACTTGAACAAATTATTAAACAATCAGTTTGTAGGCACCTGGAGGATAATAGGGTTATAAGGAATAGCCAGCATGGATTTGTCAAGAACAAATCATGCCAAACAAAACCTAAGATCCTTCTTTGACAGGGTTACTGGCCTAGTGGAGAAGAGGGAAACAGTAGGTGTGATATATCTAGATTAGTAAGGCTTTTGAGACAGTCCTTCATGATATTCTAGGGGAAAATGGTCTAGATGAAATTACTATAAGGTGGGTGCACTACTGGTTGAAAGACGTACTCAAAGAATAATCATCAATGGTTCGCTGTCCAACTGGAAGGGTGTACCTAGTGGGGTCCCACAGGGGGTCATTCCTGGGTCTGGTGCTATTCAATATTTACAGTAATGACTTGGAAAATGGAGTGGAGAGTACACTTATACAATTTGCAGATGACACCAAGCTGGAAGGAGTTGCAAGCACTTTGAAGAACAGGATTAGAAATTGAAACAACCTGGACAAATTGGAGAATTGGTATGAAGTCAACAAGATGAAATTCAATTCAATTGACAAGGGCAAACTACCATACTTAGGAAGGAAAAATAAAATTCATAGCAGGAAAATGGAGAATACCTGGCTAGGGAGTAGTATTGCTGAAAAGGAACTATGGGTTATAGTGGATCACAAACGGAATATAAGTCAACAATGTGATTCAGTTGCAAAAAAAGGCCAATATCATTGTGGTGTTTATTAACAAGAGTGTTGTATGTAAGAGACAGGAGGTAATTGTCCTGCTCTACTCAGCACTGATGAGGCCTCAGCTGGTACACTGTGTCCAGTTCTGGGTCCCACACTTCAGGAAAGACGTGGACAAACTGCAGAGTCCAGAGGAGAGCAACAGAAATTATAAAAGGTTTAGAAAACTAGACCTTTGAGGAAAGGATAAAAACCACATATTTAGTCTTGAGAAGAGAAGGCTCAGGAGGGACTTGATAACAGCCTTTAGATATGTTAAGGGCTGTTATAAAGAGGACTGTGATCAATTGTTCTCCACGTCCACTGAAGGTAGAACAAGAAGTAATGGGCTTACCCTTCAGCAAGGGAGATTTAGGTTAGATTTTAGGCAAAACTTTCTAAATATAAGGATAGTTAAACTCTGGAAAAGGCTTTCAAGGGAGATTGTGGAATCCCCATCATTGGAGGTCTTTAAAAAACAGGTTAGACAAACACCTTCCAGGGACGGCCTAGAAGGATATGTGATCTTGTCTCAGCACAGGGGGCTGGACTTGATGGTTTCCTGAGGTCCCTTCCAGCCCTACATACCTATGATTACACATATGCACACACACTGAATCTGGCCCCCTAAGAAGGCTTTCTCTCTTCTTGGGTAAAGAACAAGGCAGACAGATGTGACCTGAATAGTGTTGCCTATTAATCTTTAGAACCACACAGTTCCAAACTATGTTGCTGCATTCAGCTTCGTAATGTGGACACCCCCATTCAAAAGGCACAAGAAGGCAAAATGTGTGGGAGGGGGATCTTTAGCTGTTTTCTTTTGGTGCCATATTAAATGTTCATAAGTGGGACTTCTGGCCGCTCTTGGAATTGAAAGCCTGTGGCACCTTTTTGCATACCGCAGATTTCACGGGTAGTAAAGCTGCCATTTCAGGATATCCTTGTCTTCAAACTCTGGGGTGCTTCAAACTCAGAAGCGATCAAGGTTGGCGTAACTCTGTTCCCATTGTAATCAATGGGGGAGTTTTCCACATACTTTAGTGTTAGCACGGTTAAGGGTGATGTCAAGAACGTTTGAAAAATATCAACCTAATCAAGAATGGGGAATAAGAAAACTCTCCAGTATATTTTTAAAGGGACTAATTTTTAAAAGCATTTTATTATAGGGTCTATAAATGGCACCTCCTTACTGTATGATAACATGGACTGAAAAATGCTATTTAAATAAAAGTTAATGGATCTTTACTATGCAGCATATGCATATTATACACATGCACAAACTATTAACAATAACTAGCACTTTTTGTCATATGATTTCAAAGCAAGTCAGTATCATTATTATTCCTATTTCACAGAGAGGGAAACTGAGGCAGAAATAAGGGCAGTGACATGCCCAAGGTCACCCAGCAGGCCACTGCCAGAGCCAGGAATAGAATTTAGGTTTCCTGAGTCCCAAATGAATGTTCTGTCCACTAGACTCCACTGTTTCTCTTCTCCTTATTCACAACTCCATGGGTCCAATTTACAAAGTTCAGAACTAAATTTTTCCAGGCTTGGGGGCACTGCATTGGAGGTCCCATTTAGGAACTTTCTGATAGTAAGTTGCAAACTGGGACTGGGTGAAAAATTTCTATCAAAACTTTTTTATTTCATTTGGAAAATTGGGTTTTCAACAAAATAAATGTTTTCATTGAAGTATGTTTTCTTAAAAAAAAACATTGGTTTTTTTCCTTCCCGAGAAAAACTAAAACTTTTGGCCTGAAATAGAAATTGTTTTGATTTTAAGCCAAACATATTTTGGCTGTCAGCAAATTTTTTGTTTTCTCAGTTTTTGTCCAAAATACATTTTACGTTTTTGACAAAAAGTCAAAACTTTCCATGGAAACTATCAGCTCTAATTAAACCTTTACGTTTCCAATTAAGTAAGGTTCTGCAGCAAACTATGTAAGCAGGGAACTAACTTTAAGCATGTAGTCCCACTGAAGTCAATAAATAGAGCTGTCCACGTGCGTAAAGTTAGGTATCTGCTGAAGTCTCTTGCTGAATTGGGGCCTCACACAGCTTTGTTATAACATGTGTAACTACGCTGAAAATTCAGTGATTACAACTGTAGTTAATGTCCCATGAGGGAGGACTGTCCCCAAGGGAATTCCCACACTATGGCCTTGTAAAGTCCCTCCAGGAAAATGACACATTCACGATGCTGTACACTGCATCAGAAATTACGATTGTATTCAAACATCCCAGCAATCTGGCAAACCCTTGCAGAAGGGCATTTAATATTTAGTACTGAGCAGCTGCCTGATCTCAAACACTTCTACGTCCATATGACTAACAGTTTTCTTCCTGTTTCCTTCCTATCCTGAAGACTGTGCATCTTCCAGGGGGGTCTTTTAGATCATGCTGTTCTGCTGAGGAGACATGGTGGAGGAAGAGGTGTAGCTGGGGAAGGGATGGAATTTTCTGTTGCAATTTTTTAATTTTCTCCAGATTTTTTTAAAAGTAATTTAAATATTGGGAAATCACCATTTTATAAGTGGCATAACTGTCTCCTATATACTATAGGCTATGCTCTCCCCTCAGCACTGGGCATCAGTTTTAAAATCTCAAGCCTCGGTGTAGCAGGTTCAAATCCTGGTTACGGTGGTCACAGTTCAGGGCAACTGTACCTGTATTTCCCCTCAGTGGTCCAGCAAGTGCACCCACTCTCAGGCTTCCAGCTCCTCAGCTGCTGTCTTTTGTTTGGCAGTCATGTCACTCCTTGCTGAGCCGGGTATTTCCTAGTTGCACAATTCCCTGCCCTCACTCTGTTATTCTCAGCAGAGACAGGCTGCCCTAGCACACGTGCTTCCTTTCTCTTCAGGGACCGATAGAGTGATTGTCAACAGTTATAAGTTGCCATACCGTTCTTTTTAATACGAACCTATTTTATTCTTAAGGTAAAAAGCACTATAGAGAAAACATTAAAAACAATAACAAAAAAACAAACAAACCCTGCACCAATGCTAATAAGCTTAGTGGACATCACCCCAACTCCAATACGGTCTCTGGCAGGAGCAGTCCTTTAACAGCCCACCCAATGGATTTCCTCTGTGCTCTTAAATTCATTATGGCCTCAGCTCAGAACTAGCACACTCATAACATGTTCAGTCAAGCCAGTTTAGGAGTCTTTGATCTGGAAGTTTCCTAGAGCAGGAAATAAATATACAGTAGCTTTCCCTCCCCAAGCTATAGCTTCAAAAGGATGGATTAGAGGTGGGTCATTTACATTCCAGGTACTGCCTAGGGAGTCCAACTCACAGGGGTTGATCCAAAAAGCCCTTTGAAGTTCCTAATATCTTCCAGACATTGCATTAGTCAGTCTCCTAGAGAACGTAATAAATACAATTCCACAATAACACAGACACAATTGCATTTTTAAGACAATGGACCCCAAAACTATTAAAACTAATTCAATAAGGTTTAACTTAATTCAGTAAAGTTCATTCAGGATATTGTCAGTCTGCCGCAAAGGTAACAGCCCTTTGTTCTCCTCTTGCCCATAGAATCATAAAGTGTAAGACTGGGAGGGACCTCGAGAGGTCTTCTAGTCCAGTTCCCTGCACTCAAGGCAGGACTAAGTATTATCTAGACCATGTTGACATGCACTGTGTGTCCTCTTCCCCCATAAACGGTTAATGTTGTGTGTGCATGAAATAATCCAAGCTGGATAATATATGTATAATCACATTAAATATCATCACTGTTATTCTATTAGTAATTGTCATTGGCCAAATCTTCAGCTGGAGTTAATCAGCAGAGCGCCATTGAAACCGATGTATGGGTTGCCAACCTTGCATTTGAGTTTTTACTGACATGAAGATATGAAGTTGATTTTTTTTTTTACTGACACTAAAAATACCATAAACAATATGTCTCAAAAGTGTGTACTCACTCGTGATATTCTGTACACAGGAATTAGGAATTACGCAGTTGTTTTACCTGCAGTGAATTGAACAATCGGGTTCTTTGGGCGTATGCAATAACAGAAAACAGGAAATTGATAAAATCATGGTCAGTGTAGTTTTATGATACAAGAAGTGATTCTGAACGATGACAATGCCAAAATACAAGATGTTTTATTTCTACCCAATTTCACAGACAATTTCATTTATTTACAGGTTTATGGACAGTGTTAAAATTGTACGTTTTTTTACTGGACTGTCCATACATTTACTGACAGTTGGCAACCCTGTTTATGCACACACACAAACTATAGGCCAGATCCTCAATCAGCCTAGCTCCGTCGGCTTTGAAACTATGCTGATCTAAAATCACCTGGGAATCTGGCCAAAAAGAAGCAAAGAATGCATGCGCTCTGTGGGTCTGAATCAGAAAAGTAGCACCACTGGCAGGCATCTGACTGGGCAAGTGGCATCCTCCCTCCCTTCCTGTTGCTTTGCATAAATGTCTTTTGTGTTTGGCAGTGACCCAATCAACGTTATGTTGCAATATTTACAGGCGGTCACAGTTACTCTGGATCTCACGTATAGATAATGACTTAGGAAACGATTTGAAAAAACAAAGCTGACCTTTCCTCTGTCAAGCGTTTGTTTACTTGCGAGATTAGTTCTCTGCCAGTTAGAGTTCTGGGATCTGTTCCATTACTGATTTATCTTTCATAAAAACTCTCTGCGCAAAGCCTTAGAGTGCCAAAGGATGAAATTACAGATTCCCATAATAAAGAGGAGAGGCGAGATAAATTACAAGGTACAGAAGTAAGGGAGATATAATGGGCCAGATCCTCACTCGCTGTATATCAATGTACCCCCATTCAGGGGAGGTCTGACACCAGCTGAGGTCAGGCCCACTGGGCTTTCAGAGAAGAAAGAGTCAGGGGCAGTTCCTGGCTCCCAGCTCTCACCTGTGTGCATTGTTTCAACTCTGCATGATTTGCTCCCCTCCCTGAGGTGAAGGGGATATCCAATGATGGGCTGGGGACAGGAGGGAGTGGAGCTGGACTGAGCGGTGACTCACAGGCCCTGGCTGGCAGAACTGTCCCCAGTTGAATGCTCTGGGTGGCGTAGGCCGTTCTGCGTTATTCCATGGACCATTTCAGCCTCTGGTTGAGCTGGGAGTCAGGGAAGCACGAATGTGTTTTGAAGCCACCATTCTCCCACCCGGTCCTGTGCTGAGCACAGATCAGCCAGTCCTGGGAATCTAGCCGTCTGCGAGGCAGAGGGATATTGGAAGGCAGTTTCAAACCAGCAGGAGCGGCAGGGGAGAAGGTCCTTGCACCACCAACGAAAGCTGCTGTTCTTCAGCATGCAAGGTTCAGTTCAGATGTAAACAAGTGCTGCTGCTGCCTCTTCTGTCTCCTGATGCAATTGTCAGGGGCTTTGATACAATCTTTGGATGCAAATGTTACATATACAGGAGGGCCTCGGCTCTCCATGATCTGTCTTATCTCATTCAACTGAATGCTAACCGCTTGTGAATCTATTCACAGGTTGCAGATGAAAGCACATCTAGATTCCTAAAGCAACAGACATCGTCTATTAGTAAGTTTGCCAGTCCTTTCCTTCTGCGATAAAAGCTTCTGTTCACTCTGGTGTCTAATGAGGGTGGTGCCTGCTCTCACAAATTCCTCAAACAGCTAAATGCATTGCAACAATGTAGGAGCAATAGTGAAATGCAGAGCTGTTGTAGCTGGGTCAGTCCCAGGATACTCGAAACAGGACGGGTGAGGTAATACTTCAAAAGCTTGTCTCTCACCAACAGAAGTTGGTTCAATGAAAGATATTGCTTCACCACCTTCTCTCTCTTCTATACTGAAATGCACTTTCCCAGTGCTATAAAGCAGCGACACCTCCCTTCTCCATTAACAACTAAGGATTCCAAGGGATTCCGATGCTCATGTGTAATGACGACCTTGAAACTTCTCTCCTCCCCACCCCGGAACGGGGAACAATATAAATACACTACACAGGGGTGTGGGAGGGTGTTTAGAGAGATATGACCCATAAACAGAAACTTCTGAGCACATTCAATGCTCCTGGGAACAGATTTGGAGAAAAGCCACACAAAAAGCACAGGAGGGTGGGGCAAAAGTAGCTTTCTGCCAGCTTTCTGCTGGCCTGATTGGCTGCCTATGAGTTATAGAATCATAGACTCATAGGGCTGGAAGGGACCTCGAGCGGTCATCTAGTCCAGTCCTCTGCACTCATGGCAGGACTAAGTAACATCTAGACCATCCCTGACAGGGGTTTGTCTAACCTGCTCTTAAAAATCTCCAATGATGGAGATTCCACAACCTCCTTAAGCAATTTATTCCAGTCATTAACCACCCCGACAGTTAGGAAGTTTTTCCTAATGTCCAACCTAAACCTCCCTTGCTGCAGTTTAAGCCCATTGCTTCTTGTCCTGTCCTCAGAGGTTGAGAACAACAATTTTTCTCCCTCCTCCTTGTAACAACCTTTTATGCACTTGAAAGCTGTTATCCTGTCCCCTCTCAGTCTTCTCTTCTCCAGGCTAAACAAACCCACTTCTTTCAGTCTTGCCTCATAGGTCATGTGTTTTAGACCTTTAATCATTTTTGTTGCTCTTCTCTGGACTTTCTCTGATATGTCCATATCTTTCCTGAAATGCGGTAGCCCGGAATGGTTTGTAGCGCCAAGAGCAGTGCGTCTGGGTAACCCTTTTCCCCCCACTATTTCTGCTTGCCAGCATTTGAATCGTGTCCCTTTGTTAAATAAACTTACTCTTGCTCTGTCGCTAAGCCAAGCTACGCGCTGTGTGTTAAGCGGGGTCGCTGGTAAGCTGGGACCAGGCGGGTACTGTTCCTTTGGAACAGAGAGTCTGGGAATGTCAGCGGCTCAGGGCTGGGCACTCCAGCATGCAGGGAGGTGCTTGGAAGTTGAAGGGTGCCTCTTGTTAACCTGTAAAGAGAGAAGTGGGCCTGCAGAGGCCTGCAAGGAGTTGCCAGAGACTAGAGGTGCTGGGGAACTGACCCACAGACAAGCCTTCCTCACGCTCAGGGCAAAGGGGTAGTGAGGCGCCTTACACTGTGGAGTACCCTCGAGAAGTATCACAACACGCCCCTTCCTGACCCAGCTGTACCCCAGCATGTCTTCTAGAATTGGGCTTTGAAGTGAACATCTCTCAGGCCTATGCTGCTTCTGCACAGGAGGACTTTTCCCCCAGCCCATCACAGCTCCTTTATGGGCCCTGTACACCATACAAAATAGTGTATAGGAGCCACAGTGGGGCCAGAACAGGTTCCTCGAGAGGAAAAGGGATTGCTTAGTGTGGTGCAAAAGGGTGTAACCAGAAGCCAAAGGAGATTAAAGTACAAGGAAGCAAATTCAGGCTGAATGTCAGGAGACACTTCCTGACACTGAGATCGGTTATGCGATAGATCAGTCTCATCCGGGAAGGGGTAGAAGCCCTATCACTTGTGCTACTGGAAAATCAGATCTCCCAAAAGAACCGTCTGAAGGAGGAGGGGCAGATGGCCTAACAATGATGGGCCAGTTTGTTGCCCTACTAAAGGGGTTTCATATTGCTCTACAGTGCAACCCAGCCTGAAAGTCATCATGCCTGGCAAGCTGAGAGCTGCGCAAGGGAATTATCTGGCAGCTTCTATGCTAACTCCATATCGCCTGCCAGTATAGGGGGACATATCTGGGGACACTTCTCCACCTCCCTCCCTTCTCCTCCAGTGATGCCTAGATGCTGGGGTGGGCAACCAGGTACAAATCAGCCCTGTTGCTACTCTACGCCACAGAAGGGAATAGCCCAGCAGCCACAAGGAACCAGAATTGGGGGCAGGGGTGTAAATGTGGCTTAAAGCCACCTTTGCCAACCCCCTCCTGAGCACAGCTCAGATGCATCCCGGGATCTGGGACTGTCTTTTCCATCTCTTCTCCTCTGTGATGCTATGGGCTAAATCCTCCCGTGGTGAACACCCATCAAAGTCCCTGGAAGTCTGGACAGGGTAAGAGCTGACGGTCTGGGCCCACAGTGAAGGTTTGAGTAAATATAAAACATAAATGACGAGCAAGGCTCCTGGTAGATAAGGATCTATATCTGAATCCACTTCCCTGTGCGGTGTCTGCTGTGGCAATTAATGCTACATTTAGCACTCTGTACAGGGAAAAGGTAATTTCATGTGAAAGCAAACTCGTGCTCTGTGGGCCAGATTCACAGGTGCCCCGGGCTCCGTTTTGTGCCCGTGTAGCTGGTACAAAGAAGCTGAAGTCCACCATTCTCCCCACCCCTTTCACCATAGGAGGTTTATAGAGCAGCCCTGCATTGCCTCCTCAGCAATGGTCCCCCAAATCCCTGTACAGGGAGTCTCCGGGAGGATCATGGGCAAGAGCTGGGCTGGAGGAGAGAGGTGTGGACCGGAGGCAAGGTGAGGAGGGAAGGAAGTAGGAGAGGGTGCGTCTGTGGCAGAGCACAGGCCGGCTTGAGGATGGGGGACAGGAGATAGAAAGATGGCATAAGAGGGGGAGTGGCTGGGTTGGTGCGGTGGGCCCTGAATAAGGGATGTGCTGACTGCCTCCTCTTTGCATTGGCACAGGGATAAACCTGCCCTGTGGCTTTTGGAGAACAATCTTACGATATTAGTACTGAAATCGCAGAAAGATAAAAGATGCCCTGGTGCATGTTGAAATTTAATTAAAAGAGGTGGCTTTTGCTTTGCTTTCCAGTGTGTGTGTGTGGGTGCGGGGGGGTTGGTGAGTTTTTTTGTTTGTCTGTTTTTGGAAAAACTGCTGTGATTGGATTTGGGGGATTTACCAAATTCTCACGAGCATTGCAGTGCAAGTGACAAGCCCTTGTGCTTGGTCAGTGATTCTATCAGCTGCATCCAAAGCTCTATCCCTGCCCTCTGCCACAAAAAAGGGGGGGAGGAAAATTGCCTAGACAAATAACTCGTAAAACAAACCAAGGTGGAAATGAAAAGGGACTGTACAGATTCTCTCTGTGAGGAATCAATCAGATGCCTGCAAATGTTTTTTGTTTTGTTTTTTAATTACAGATTTAATATCCAGTGCAGAAAAGCCAAGAGCACACCTGACAGGTAATTTAACTGTTCAACTGTTTAACACCCCCTAGGGTGTTGTGACTTAAGATTGCACTGCATAGAAGCTCGTCTCGTAAACACACATGCCTAATGGAATCTGACAGTCAGACGTTGCAAGGCAGGAAACGTAGGGGAAAGAAAATCATTGGCTGTTTACACTCTTTGGGCCAGATCTGAAGCAGGTGTCACTTGACTTAGCTTTACTGAGCTATGCTGCTTTACACCAGCCTAGGATTTGGCCCTGTGTTTGTGCAGTGTGTCTGCAAAGCTGGGCACTTGATGAAAAGCGTCTCTTTTGATGTTAAAGGGCTGCTTATGAAATGAACGCTCAGGCTGGTGGCTGTTAGCAACGGCTGGAATTACCTTGGCGCTTAAATCAATGGCTGGTATTTTACTCTTCTGCTGTACTTAATGGGTACTTTAAACATGAAGGACCTGGTTGGAGTCTTACCCTGATTTGAAGCAGGGTAACTCCACAGCCACCAGTCAATGGTGCTAGAGCAGTTTAAGGGACGGGGGAACCAGGCCCTTAATATTCCATAACCATCGAAGTCTTGATTCTCTTGATTTCTGCCCTGTTGATACCAGTGTAACTCCAGACTTCAGTAGAATCACCCCTGATCTGAGCAAGAAGAGAATTAGGCTTTGTTGTGGCTCTCGTGAGTCTGAGCGACGCAGGGGCGGGGGAGGCACCTGCAGGTGTTATGCTTTTCTCCAGGGCAGGAGTGGGTGTGCCAAAAGCAATATGAAAGGCTGAGGGAGCAAACTGAAGGGTGCTTCCGGTTACACCTGCTTAACAGGTGTGCCCAGCCTTGCCCCCAGCACAACTGTCCTGAGCCCGCCTCCAGTCCCATGGACTTCATTGGGTACATCTACACAGCAATCAGAAACCTGTGGCACTGACTCTCACAGCTCTGGGTCAATGGACTCAGGCACACAGGGCTTGGGCTACGGGGTTACAAAGTGCCATGTAGACATTTGGGCTCAAGCTAGAGGCTGGGTTCCAGTGAGGCTGCTTTGAGCAGCTACGGTAGCACAGAGCAGCATTTAAATTTGTCCAAAATACAAGCAGAGGGGGATGTAACACACTCCAGTGTAGGGGCCATGCCCGGGGCGGGAGGAAGCTGCACACAGAGACCACTGTACTCCAGCCTCCCCGGCTCCTGAATTGGCCCGGGAGCAGGGAGCTATTGCAAGCTGCTGCAAATTAGAGCAGGCCTAAGGCTGCTCTAATTTACACCAGGGTTTGAACCCCCCCCCTGGAAGCCCTGGTGAAGTGTGAAGGTAGCATACAGCCATTTGCTTCCTCAAACCTCAGTCTCTGCACCAAACAGAGCTCAGCTGCAGCCAAAATCAGAGCCCTGAGAACCACTTTGTTCCCCTCCATCCACTATTGCAATCCTTGTCTTCCCCCGCACATTTGTGTACTTTGCTTTCTTCTGGAGAAAAGTTACACTGACTAAAACTCACAATCCATTTTTGCAGAGGTCACTGCAAGCCAGCCTACTGTTACATTGCTCAGGGAATGCACAAGGCATTACGGCCCATTCCCCTCCTGTGGATTATATATATATACCTACCCAATAGCTGTTGCAATGTTCTGGAAGTGAGGTTTCACACCTGATCGGGTAGGTCTACGCAGGCTGGGGCAGCGAGCCTCCCAACCCAGCTCAGACTTGAACTAGCAGGACTCACACTAGCGCTCCACAAAGAGCTGTGTAGACAGCGTGTTGAAGTTGAGACTTGGGCTGGAGCTTGGGTTCTGAAGCCTGTAGCAGATGCCCTGTTAGCCCACCTGCCCATCTGGGCTGGGAGGCTTGCTTCTGTAGGTTGTGTAGCCATACCCACCCTGACCTGTGCTGAGCATCCACTGCTTCCAGTGAAGCCAACAGGAGTTGACCCGGAGCTGTGAGAGTCAGTGCCACAGGTTTCTGATTGCTGTGTCGATGTACCCAATGAAGTCCATGGGGCTGGAGGTGGGCTCAGGACAGTTGGGCTGGGGGCAGTGCTGGACCCGCCCCCAGTATTATAGCGTCTGTGGGACAATGTTTGCAGTTGGAATTGCCACCTTTTTGGATTAGATAAACACCAAGATTCTGATCATTTGTGGTCAGAAGAGATTCCACATCACTTTTTCTCGAGGTCTGTCTGTGCTAAATGCCAGTTAGGGTAATTAAAGTCCAGCAAGACTGAGAGGTCCATGGGATGTGGTGTTTTTCTTGATCACTGCCCTGAACCACTATGTACAGTTGCTGTAATCATTCACACAGCTGCCCCAGAGTTGTGTGCATTTTAGGATGACATGTTGATATAGGCCTGAAAATGGTGTGAAATGGTGCATTTCCTCCGTGGGGGGGAAATTCCTCTACATGCTGGAGTGAATTTCCCCCTCCGATGTGTCAAGGCTATACCCTGAGGAAGGATTGTCTTGCGCGTAAGTACTGGCCTAGGATTCAGGAGAACTGGGTTTTATCCTCAATTTGCCAGAGGCTTACTGCACGACATCAGCCACAATTTTCAAAGGTGACTAATGATGCTGAGTAGCTCAATTCCTGGGTACTCAAACTGAGACACTTCAAAGGGGCCTCAGCGTCCGTTCTCTGAAAATTAGGTGCCTTTACAGAGTCTCAAGTTGGGCACCCAAAATGACTAGTCATGTTAAAAAATCTGGCCATAATTGTCCTATGCCTCAGTTTTCCATATGTAAAATGGGAGTAATAATATTCCCTTTCTCCTACCCTTTGTTCGCCTGGTCTAGCTACACCCTAAGTTCTTTGGGGCAGACACTGTCTCTTACAATGTGTATGAAAACAGCTTAACACAGTGGGGCTCTGGTTTCAGGTGGGGACTCTGTCCACTACAACAGTACAAATCAGAGTGAGCCCTAACAAAGAGAATGTGCTGGCCTGGCTGTTTCCTTTTGAAGGACTGTGTTATGGTCACCACCACATATCTTGCTTGAATGGGTGAATTAACTGATTTCTTTTCTTTCTCCTTTATGTCCTCAGTTAAGAAACAAGATGTTTCACCCCCTCTGGGAGACCAGTTTCCAGTTCTCCAATGGGAACATGAGCACGGCTTAGCATTTACCAAGAACAACATGAATTATACCAACAAGTCACTGGTGATACCAAAGGCAGGGGATTACTATGTCTACTCGCAGGTCACTTTCCGAGGGCCCACGCCAAGTGACAATAACCCAGCTTCCGTAACTCAGATCATCACTAAAGTCACGGATAGTTACCCTGAACCTACCCAGCTACTGACTGCCACCAAGACTCTGGGTGCAATGGGAAGCAACTGGTTCCAACCTGTTTACTTGGGGGCAGTGCTTTTCATGGAAGAGGGGGACAGGCTGATGGTCAATGTTAGTGATATCCAATGGGTGGATTACACAAAAGAACACAAAACATTCTTTGGGGCTTTTTTACTGTAGGCTTCTGACAGCAGTCAATAAGGGGCTGCTCCTTTTTAGGGTCCTGAATCAACTGCACCCCTAAAGTCCCATGGGAGTTTTGACAATGACCTCAGTGAGTGCAGGATCAGGGTGTCCAACAGCCAAGCATTTCATTACCTGTACTCTCATTCACCTGTGTGGCTGTGGGGCCCATCATTTAGTTTATCCTGGGGAGAAGGAAGTTTGAAGCCATACCAAATACATCACACCACACCAAAGCACAGAGAAAATATAAGGATCAGAGCACAGAAAAATACAGTCACATGCTAAAGCTAGGACCTTCTTGAATGCCTACACGTGGGGGATAGACAGTTTATAGGTAAGGGGGCAACCATAACCTTAAAAAAATCAACAAAGCCTATATTCCACCTCCCGTAAGGAACCTCCTTGTCTTAAGCAACCACTTTAAACTGTCCCCGAGGTTCCAATGTAATTTCGTTTGACCTTTCTTCAGATCCCCCTTTAAGGAGGCAATTGATTCTTGGTACTTGCTTAAAAATAGATTTGCTCTGCACTTTGTACTAATGTAGAAATTTAAATCTTCAGGGCACTGTATAATCATTAACTGTTTAATGAGTACCTTACAACTGCCCTGTGACACAGATGAAAATTATTTCTTGCAGTTTGCAAAACAAACAAACAAAAAACCACACTACTTCTTTTTTTTTTTTTTTTGTCTGTCCCAAAATATTTTGCAGGGAATTGTTTGCAATGTTGTTTCTGGGCCAATTTGCTGCCCAGAAATGGCTCTTTTCATAGCATTTCTAATGGGTGGTCCATTTTTACACTGGGATGCTCAAAAATGTTAATGTTTCAGTGTAAAAATACATTTCATTATGAAAAAAAGTCCTAATACTAGAACAGGTTGAAAACTGGGATGGGGGAAAAATCTGGGGTGGAGGGGGAATTGAGAATTTTTAATTGAAATTTTGAGCAAAAATGTCAGCAAAATTTCAAATTTTGAAAACTTTCAGCCTGCTGTACAGCATATCAGTGTTGTCACACAGAATTAGGACCATTGTGAAAATGAGTTATGTTCCCTCAGCAGTGATTTTTTGTTTGTTTTTGTTTTTTGTGTGTAGCTTTTTGAAGAAAGAAACCACAAAATTTCAGAGATTCTCACAAAATTGAAAACAAATTTATTTTTTACTTCCAAGATGGCCATGACTCCCACATGATCACTACTGCAGAGGTTTCTGAAAAGAAAGGCTGCTCTCACTTTTTCTAGGCCCCAGGCTGGCTAGAACTCAGTGGTTCCTCTACAAAGAGAACTGGCTCAATGTCAAGACAACAGGGGAGTAGGAGGTGTAGCCGGGAGCAAAACTTCAGGAACTTTCCACTTCCAGTCTCTTGCTCATTCTTCTAGATCATACCCTCTCTCAGGGAAATTCCCTGGCTTTCCCTGCACCCCATGATAAACAATTAACTGATGATGATTCAAGTCATGTTCTGATAGACTGAAGCTTTATTAGGACTCAAGCTCAGTCACGTAAAGTACCAAAAGAATGTATTTTGCAGCCAGACCGCACTCTCTCTGACTGGAACTTCCTTAACTTTCAACAAGTCTTTCCACATGTGACCACTGAAAGTGAGTCTGCATTATATATGAACTCATAGTACTTTGCTGGATTCCGTATTGCTAAATCTAGCTGAGAAATATTTTCCCTCTAATGCCAGTGCACACATCTCATAAACCAATCATGGGAATCTCACACATCAGACAGGGAATTCTAGTGATCCTGATTAGGTTTAGAAGACAAGTTCAAACTTAAAGTCATTTTTATAGGCGGTGTAGCTACACTGACATGGAAGCCAGGCTGTTCTCTCCATGGCATTCCTCTTTCTAGCAGGAGATAAGTTTTTTGTCACATTAACACATGCAGCCGCTTGATCTGACAAAATTAATAGGCTCTACAGGAGTTCAGTGTAGGGGAGGAAGAGAAAAGAGCAGAGGCAAGTTGAGACAAGAGGGGCAGTCAGGGCAAGAAACACATGGAAGGAGACAAAATTATGAGACAGCACCGTGGTCTGAGCATTGCCTCCATGGCTCTCTGAACAAGCACATTAGTACTGAAAAACTGGCTGTGCTTTTGGTTAATTGCAAGGATTCTCCATCTTTTTCCTTCTGCAAACCACTTTGTAAGAGAAGGACTCTCCCACAGCTCTCTCCTCCTTCCAAACACCCTATCTCCTGGCTTTCCTAATATATATCCTATAAGGCATCTATCATCATGATATTGATGCACCCTAAAACAATTAAGAAGCATCAACCATGCCCCACAAGAGTCTGGATATTGCCATGCTCCCTGTTTCCAAGTGGGTTTTTTTTTCTTTCAAACTTGGTCTCTTTTCTTTTTGCCTCCTGCTTTTCTCCTCCTAGCTGCCTCATTGTGGGTTAGACCCAAGGAAGATACCACTGTTAGGCTAAGAAACTCTCATCACAGGGCACCTATCCAGGCCAGGTAATTTTCAACAGCCTGATATTAGCACTTCTGAGACATGTATTTGGATTATCCATGAAGGAGGGTGAAAGGCAAAATTCAAGCAGTCCCATGACAGTTATAGAAGCCCATGGAGCTCTTTGTTCCTATGATAGGCTGGTGGAACATATTCTTTGATCATGATGCAGTCCCAGTAGATTTCTACACTTGATTTTTTTTATGTATATGTATAATCAAGTCATCATTACTTAATGTCTGGTGCACTAAATCATAGTAAAATGAGTTAGCAGAAAGGAGTGGAACATACAGTACAAGGCATATAAAAAAGGCAGAGTCCTATGGGAGATATTTATATATAGATACATCAATATAGATATAGAAAGACGTATATTCTGTTCATGTTCTAGGAAGTTCTAGAACAATAAAAAGTCTTTCCTCACACGAGAAACACACAATTTCTTTCCACTGAATATTTATTGTATATTTCACAGTCCAAAAAATTACCTGCTGCAGTCCTCCTTGCCCAGTTATCCACATAACAAACCAATGTTTATTTTTCAGATATCTGTGTTTATAGCCCAATTAGTATAGGCTTTCAGACGCAATTCCTCTTCATGCTAACACATTTACATACGTAAGTGATTTTTCTTGCGTCACTTGTTTTAAAGCGGCGCTGGCATATTAACCTGTGCACATAATTTCCAGTGGAAACTTTCTCTGTTATTTGTGCTTCTGTAACAATGATGGTGACCAGTATGTATAAAAAGAAACAGATTCTGATCTCACTTCCACTGGTGTATATCAGGAGTAACTCCACTGAAACCAGTGGAGTAAATCACTGCAAAACCAGTGAAATTGAGAGGATCATCAGACCCAGGCATTTAAGAATGGTTGCAAAAGGCATGTAAATAGTACAATGGGACACAAAGTTTAAAAAGTTGATTGAAACTTTGAGACACTGTCAAGTAGCTTAAGCTGAAACTTTGAAGTTTGTAAAAGTTTTTTTTTTGTTTTTTGTTTTTATACAAAACTCAATATGAGCAATAATGTTCTCATAAAAGATTTTCTGATTCAATGGAAATATTTTTTCTTCTAATTTAAATAATCCCCTTGCAATTTTGGAAACACACACATCAGCATTGTTCTAATGCACCAGCAACAGAGAATGAAACTGACTATGGCCCCCATCCTGCAGGCACTTACCTGCGCTTAACTATAAATGCATGAGTTATCCCACTAAAATTAACGAGGCTACTCACATGCTTAATGCCAAGCACGTGACTAAATATTTGCAGGATTGGGGCTGACAGGCAGAAAATGAAAGAGACTAGACCATTGAGTGAAATGCATACAGGAAACAACAGACACAAATGGTGAAAAAGAAATTATGTTTTTAAAATGATTTAGACCATGATCCTGCAATGCAATTCTCTTAGGCAGTTCCCTGATTGCAATGGGAGTCTGCATTGGTATAAGGAAGTGCCTGCACAGATCAGATGGAAGGATCAAGGCATTAAATCAATTATGTGTTATTAGCAACGGACCATTTTTTTAATGAAATTTGATTTTTCACCTTGACAGTGTCTCCCTCCAACCTACAACATGCTTTGTTTACTTAACATCCTGGCTGGCCCATCATTTCAAAAGAGAACTAAGGAGAAATGTCATTCTTTAAAAGAATCAGACTCTAAATGTCACAAATATTTGCCCGATGTGGGTGTTAGAGACCAGTATAGCATTTTGCTATAGTAATATATTTACATATAAATGACTGTATTGTCTTATACTACAAGCTGTTTCCTTCAAAGTAGATTAGACTTGGCTTATTGTTTCCATAGTTTTATAATAAAATTACAAATAAACTATATGCAACTGTAATTCTGAGCTAATTTACTGTGTGAAAATGCAGCCGCCATTGGCTACTCAGCTATCTGAATTGTTCACTTGTGCTCACTAATATGAAGAAACCATGTCGATCCTATATAAGAAAAAGCAACCTTTTGTAACATACAAAGGTTTTGGTGATTATGATTTTAAAGTGCATTGAAAGAACAAAACATGCCCCCAAAGACAAAGGTGCCCAACAAGAGAGAACTCAATACAAGAAAGACCTCTAATTTGTTACCTGACAAACACTGGACAACTAAAATTCACATGCTGCTTCTGTCTTTCGAAATGTAAGAATCTTTATGAAGTCAGAGCTGGAAGGAGAGAGAGGGATGGTCATGAGCAGATTTTTCTGGGTTTCTTATCCTGTTAGCATCTTTTTGCTTAGCACATGGGGAAGATTTATTTATATGAACCACCTTTTGGATCAGTTACCTGCCTAAAAGCAAATCTTTGCTTTAACCATAGCTGGCTTTAAAGTACATAGATATACCTTGGATATAAAGCTTTCATATGAAAGCTTCAGCCAAAAGAGAGGGTCAGACGTTTCGATGGAGGCAGCAGAGCGAAGCTCTTCTGGGCAATTTTAGCCCAGTTTTTATCCTGAACAATGAATTAGACTCCTTGAATGTAATGGTAACAGTCTCACATTTTTGGTTTTCTTCTCTCATCCTGGCCAATTTTATGTGTGTTTCCTCTGACAATATGGAAGCTTTCTCTCTCTATCACCAGCAGAGATAAGAAACCTTTCTTCCACTGGGCATGTCATTTTTGATTTCCAGGCTTTCTAAAATTTTCTTGCCTTTGAAACCAAAACATCTTTTCCAGAAATGGTTGCTAGGGTCCTCTGTTCATCCATAGCTCTGGTTGAACTAAGGATAGTCCTTGAGAAGTCTTTTCAAAGGGAAAACATTTTTACGTTGGGTTTCATCCACTGTGACGTTCTTAAGATGTTGGTTATATGATTGGCAGCCTCAATAGAATAGCCCAGGGCTGAGGGAGCCATGGAGAAAGAATCATCCCTTATTGCTAGATATGGTCTTTCTACACCAGTGTTGTGGCAAATTGGGGGAGCTCTCTGACAGCAACTAGCCCTGCTACTGCCATTTTTTGAGGACATCGGTCTCCAGTTCTATCAGACCAGTGCCTTTCACCAGCACTAAATTCATTCCCTCCAAAGGATTAAATAGAAAACTATTAAACCACTGACTGAGCAGTGTCTATATACAGTCCCGGATCTTTCAGACCAAACCTGCCTTGAAGGGAAGGAAGGTGTTTTATTACAATGTTATGCTGAGAGATACTGACAGCTCCATGCATCACAAACATCTATAGGACTGGGTGTTAACACACTCCTCAATGAGCATAACTATCAGCATAAGCTAATCACGAAACAAAGGTGAACCCACCTAAGAGTTTTCGGACTGAACGGGGGTGGGGGGCTTTTGCTGAGTATTGTTTTGGTTAAGGAGGTAGAGTGAGGGAAGGGAGAATACAGGATACGGAGAGAGAGGCAGAGGCAAGAAAGCCAACGAGTATAGAATCAAGAGTTGGAAGGGACCTCAGGAGGTATCTAGTCCAACCCCCTGCTCAAAGCAGGACTAACCTCAGCTAAATAATCCCAGCCAGGGCTTTGTCAAGACACAGCTTAAAAACCTCTAAAGATGGAGATTCCACCACCTCTCTAGGTAACCCATTCCAGTGCTTCACCACCCTCCTAGTGAAAAACTTTTTTCTAATGTCCAACCTAGACCTCCCCCACTGCAATTTGAGACCGTTGCTCCTTGTTCTGTCATCTGCCACCACTGAGAACAGCCTCGCTCCATCCTCCCTGGAACCCCCTTTCAGGTAGTTAAAGGCCGCTATCCAATCTCCCCTCATTCTTCTCTTCTGCAGACTAAATAAACCTAGTTCCCTCAGCCTCTCCTCATAAGTCTTGTGCTCCAGCCCCCTAATCATTTTTCTTGCCCTCCGCTGGACTCTCTCCAACTTGTCCACATCCTTTTTGTAGTGGGGGGCCCAAAACTGGACACAATACTCCAAATGCGGCCTCACCAATGCCGAATAGAGGGGAATAATCACCTCCCACGATCTGCTGTAATCTTTGATCATAATGTGACCCAGGAAAAAGCTAGAGACACCTTTGAGGGTATGTTGACTAAAGATGCTTGGGACTATAAGCTAAGAAACTGTTGATTGGTTCCTGCTGTATTTGTAGAAGCAGGACTTTGTACATTCCTTGTAAATAAACAAGACTCTAAAAATACTAGACACCATCAATTTCTACTTCCAAATGAACATCCACCGGGCCCCAAACTTTGACTAGCGGCTCAGGTCAAAAACTGGCAACAAGAATCAATGTTATTCCGTGGAATTCACCCAGTAGGGCAGGAAATTCCCTGCAGGAGAAGTGGCATTTCACAGCTGCAGGACTGCAGTCAACCATCACTGGATGAGTTGGTTGACCAAGCTCTACTCAGCCCCACCTCAGTTGCTGCCCAGTGGGGAAATCCCTTGGCAATTTTTGAGAAGGGTAGGGGACAGCCCCAGGGTCATAGTCAATATTACCACTCATTTAAACAGCTTCTTAGTTTACTCTTTCAGTGTCAGGCTGCATTTCTGAATATCATCAATTCCCACCATCTTTAACATGGTCTGAGGAGTCCTAAGCTCCTTGCAGGATTGAGCCCTGAGGTTGGATATTCATTGTTCAGCAACAACAAATGGGGCCAGATTTTCCAAAAAGCCACCTAGGCACCTAAATAAGAGACACATTTTCCAAAGTGCTCAGCACTGTGTCCCATAGTGACACAGATGGTCCAGATTTTCAGAGGAGTTCAGCACCTAATGTGCACCAAACATGCCAGGCACTTCAAAAGACCTGGCCTCTACTGTCTAAGACAATCTGTGAATTGCTGCTGAATGCTAGATGGCCACCACATTTGGCTACACATCATCTGTTTCTAACTCATCAATTTGTAACTCATTGTTGCTAAGGGTTTGGGAATACCACGAAAGGCATTATGGAACAAGCAAGTTATACACTGCGTAATATACTGTAAATCAGGAGATTGAATTTCTGTTTACTCTTGCAGCATTGTAAAAGCTATGCTAACATCTCAGAGCCCGTCATTTTAGTGCTCACCAAACTGTGTGCTTTCATGGATCTTAAAAACTTTTATATTAAAACATCAGCAAACTGCCTGAAAGTGCACACAATCTATGTATTAATACTGTATGTACTAACTGGTATTATGACCTAGTTTTTATGTAATTGTAATAATAATGTGATATAAAATTGATCTTTAGATCCATCATATTTACCAGCTATTTCTTTTAAGAAATTGTGGCTCTGATATATGCAATATGATACAATTTACAGTGGCTTGAATAGTTTTTTTAAAGCCTTTTTTGTTACCTTTTCCAAGAATAAAAGAATGGAATTTTATTCGCAGAATCATTGTTATTCCAAAGTCTTTGAGCAACATAATGCAGTCATGCAAATGATGGTGAATACTAAAGTTTTCCTCGGTTTTAGCACTCATAATTCCCAATGGCCATACATTATTATTCACTATTCTCTTTTCTCAGGCACGTAAGTCACCCCAGTTGGAGAGCAAAAACTATATAAACTGTACAACATGACTGGTGAATACTGAAAGTGAAGATTTCGTGAGCAACCTCCAGTCTGAAAAGTATTCATCCAAACAATTCAGTGATGGTGAAATTCACCCCTGTGCAGAGGAACACCAGAAGGCCTTAGGCACCAATTCAGTTCCATTTAAACCCTCTTCTGAAGTTTTAATGGGTTATTAGGTTGTGTATAGAGCTTGTGCTGTCTTTCAACAAGGTGAATTTTACTATAAGTCATAAATGATGAGGTCAGATTTTATCACCAATCTTACTATATTTAGCGGTTTTTCTTAAAACCACAGATGGTGGAATTAAGAGATGGCAGGTAAGATTTTCATGCAATTTAAAGGGAGAAAGGGGGAATTTTCTACACAGGGACACTCAAGAAACTTAATCCGAACTAGTTTTTTAAAAGTGGATTAAACAAACTGCATTAAACTCCTTCCAAAATGAATTAAACTAATGAATTAGGGCCAATTTAATTCTGAATAAGAGCATCCACCCAGGAGATTAACATAGTTTAACCATTCTACTTTAAAAGTTAATTCAGATTAACTTTAAGTGTCCCTGAATAGACAAACCCTAAATTTCTAGCCCTCCTGGCTGCAGAGAAAAGCTTGAAAATGTGAAGTGAGGGTGACCTAAAGGCACAAGCTAGAACGTGTTAGAATAAAAGGAACCCTTATTATTATTAATTATTATTATTATTTCATGATCTTTAAACTAATCACATGAAGTTTGGTACCCTGTCTCATGAGTTTTGAAAGCTTGAGATTGGAAATACAGTGACTATGGCCCAAGATCATCAGGTCTGATTGTGAACGAGTCACTAGAATAACTGGGGCTAAACTCAATTAATACGATTTGTAACAAGTAGTTTGACCAGATCCAATGCAGAATCATTTTTTCATTTTGTTACCTTTTAAAATTCTGTGAAGCCCTCAATAGAAATAAAGTCCCATTGTGGAAGTAGTCACACAATAAATGTGTGGGTCCCTGAAGTTCTTTGAATTGTTCATTTGTTTTTCAACAGTCGACTGAATCATATCTCACAGCACTGTAGTAACTGTAGCCACATTGATGTTTTTACCTTCCCAGTAAGGTAGGAATACCAGTGCCCTGAAATCAGAGAGGCTGGGGCAAAATACTGTAGTGCATTGGCCAAGGGTGCCTTTGTCTTCCTTTAGTGGGTGTAACAAGGCGTTGTGGCCTTCCTCGGAGCCTGGGCCCGAGGAAGGGTCACGACACCCCTGCTAGACAGAACCAGGCCCTGCAGGCCCAGCCACCCAGAAGCAGAGGGGCGGAGCCAGGGCGGGAAGTATAAAAGGCAGGCCCAGCAGCTCAGTCAGGGGAAGCTGCTGCCAGAGGCAGACATGTCTTCCCAGAAGCTGCGTTCTAGGCCTGACCCAGGCCCTGTGGCTGTTTGGCGCAACCGCCCCATCTACCAGAGCCTCCAAAGCCTGCCCGAATTGCCGGGCCCGAGTGACTGGGAGCAGCTACCCGAGCCCGCTGGGTGGGAGAAACCCACTGAGGCCGGCCCTGACTTGGAGGAGCTGCCTGACGTGGAGGACACACCGGAGAGGACTGAACCTCGTGGACTGGAGGAACCCCTAGGGCCCTGTTACCTGGAGGAACTACCCTCCACGGATGACCCCGAGGAGTTTCTAAACTTGCCACTGGTCAATGGGGAAAGACTGTCCAGATGCCCACTTGCCGACTACCCCAGCGACCCGGAGGAAGACCAGCGGATGCAGCTACCTGGGGATTGGGTGGGAGGAAGTAGCCCAGGGACAGCTAACTAAAGAGTGGCTGAGTGTGACTGAGTCCATCAGTGTGTTGCGGCTGGATCCCTGCTAACTCAGTGGCAAAGTGTTTCGCCACTGATGGACCCTGGGCTGGGATGCAGTTGAGTCGAGTGGGCCTGCATCCCCCTCCCCCCTTCCCTAACCACCCCGGGAGTGCACGACGTCCTCTGCACCGCTGGCCAGAGGACCCCGAGCTTTGCCAGCCCCACCTGACTGTAAGGCCGGGGGCTATAGGCCACTGTAACTGCCCCTCCCACTTAAGGGCTGGGGGCTATTGATTGCCGCACCAGCCCTGCCCGGCTTGAGGGCCAGGAGCTGTAACCTGCGTACCTGTCCTGCCCGCTTGAGGGCCGGGGGCTACGGACTACTTTGCCAGTCCTGCCGACTTGAGGGCTGGGGACTGTAGACAGTACCTGCCCCGCCTACTTGAGGGCTGGGGGCACCAGATTACTCACCATCCCCGCCCTGTTTGAGGGCCAGGGGTCACAGGACCTTTGTACTTTCCAGCCCCACTTGTGAGCCGGGGGCTAAAGACTCTATTGCCTGCCCCACCCTGCCTGAGGGCTAGGGGCAATAAACTACTGACCCACCCTGCCTGTTGGAAGGCCGGGGGTCATGGACGCCTTACCAGCCCTGCCCTACAAGAGGGCCAGGGGGCTACAGAGTGCCAGGGAAGCCCGCCCCACCTGGGGGCCAGGGCTACAGACTCATAAACTGGGAGCTTATTTCCCTTGACAAAGGCACTGTGGTCTTCCTCGGAGCCTGGGCCCGAGGAAGGGTCGCGATACCCCCGGCTGGACCGTGCCACCAGCCTACAGTGGGCAATATTAAAGGATACCCGCTTGCTAATCGCTGGCACCTAATAGTTAACTTTTCAGCTGTGCTTATGGAGCTAGGGGACAGAGCTTCAACTCCTGCTGATGTGATGACCCACAGAGGGAAGTCTTATAGATGCATGTGTATGGCTCTGACTGACATCAAATATTGTCCTTGACTGGAAATTAGAGACACAGTTCTACATGAATGCAGAAATGAGAGGTGGAAGAAACTTGGTAGGCCACCTAGACCATTCATTGCCAATACATGATTGCTCCATAAACAATATTTTTCAGTGATTTGTCTTTTAATGACTCAGATGATGGGGATTCCATGATATCTCTTGGAAACACCATTCCAAACTCTAGTAGAAACCAGATAGATATTCACAAAATGTTCCTGTTATCCAACTACACTTTCTTGACTCTGATCCACCACTCCCACTGGTTCCTGGCAGTATTGGATAAGAAAAACATTGACCTATTTGTCATGCTCTTTCAAAGAGGAATTGTTGAGTTCCGAAAGCATCACACATCCATAAATCATCTCACCAACAATTTAGTTATTTTAAGAACAGGAAGTGGGAATTCCACAGGTAAATCAAAGGGACTATTTGGGCCTAAAGCAGGAAGATATGAAACAATTCTGGTAAGAATAATAGAGCAATGGGTGGGATT
Organism: Emydura macquarii macquarii; assembly: GCF_026122565.2. Taxonomy (NCBI): domain Eukaryota; kingdom Metazoa; phylum Chordata; order Testudines; family Chelidae; genus Emydura; species Emydura macquarii. The sequence continues at coordinate 16,051,355 of NW_027130828.1, forward strand.
TTCTACCTGTAAGGTTATTCCCCATTGTTACTGAATTATTTAATCAACAATCAACAGAGCATCTAAACTTCACTGCAGTGGATGGCTTAAGAATCTAAGGAGCAGGTTTCAAATACCTTGGGACAGTCACCCCCCCACTGGAGTGAATTATCATAGCTCCATCAAAGTCAATGGACAATTTACACCAGCTAAGAAGCTAGAGTCCCTAGAGAGACAGACGTGAAGTTGAGTACAGTCAATTAATCTCTTCATCCTTCTGGGATGGACAAACGGACAACAATACCATGGGGCCAGTTCTTTACACACAGGATACAACTCACTCCTATTAAAGTCAGTAAGGAAGAACTGGAGTTGTGTGCAGCTTTTCAGGGCACAAATGCTCATGTACATTAAATTAATGGACTAAGATAAAAAATCCAGAAGGGACCACTGTGATCACCTCACCTGACCTCCTGCGTAACACAGGCCATAGAACTTCCCTACATTATTTTCTGTTTGAATGAGAGCATGTCTTTGGGTGGGTGATGGGGGGAGGGAAGAAAGGGTGGGAAGGGGGAATCAATCATGTTTAAAATTGCCACCACAACCCTTGATAAATTATTCCAGTAATAACTCACTGTTAAAAACTTGCATCTTATTTCTAGTCTGACCCTGTCTAGCTTCAACTTCCTGCCTTTGGATCATGTTACACCTTTGTCTATTGGACCAAAGAGACCGTTATCGAAGTTTTGGTCTCCATGTAAGTCCTTATAGACTATAATCAAGCCACCACTGCACCATCTCTTAGTTTACTTAAACTTACTCCCATGCAACTGTCTGTAGCTTTGGACCTTTGGTCTTGTCGCTCATTCACAAACACTTCTGTTCTGAGTATTTGATATTCAGAATTCAAGCTGTTCTGACTGGATGCATACAAAGAGAGCTTCTGACTTGCTTCTGACTTGTTTTGGGACCCGAATTCAGCCAAACAATCACTTTGTTAACTTTAAGCATGAGAGTAATCTCATCCCTTTTCAGCAAAGCTATGTGCTTAACTAAGCATACGAGTAACCCCACTGAAGTCACTGGAGCTGTGCTAATTAAGACCAGCTGAGAATCTGGTCTAACGTTTGTTGTTAAAAAATAGTACTTACAGTTCTTTTTAAAGAAGAGATCAGATCAGTAGTGTTGAAAAAAACTCCTAGCCAGTTGATTGTTTTTAGGAGACACATAGTAAAGGGCACATTAGATATTTTCTTTAAAACCAAAAAATATGACGCATGGGTAGGACAAGTGTTACACTTAAGAAAAACAAACATTCAAATGCACAAATACAAAGTGGGAGAGTACTGGCAAGGCAGTGGCACTGCAGAAGAGGATTTGGAGGGTATAGAAAATCACAAACTAAATATGAGTCAGCAACATGTTGTTATAGAAAAGGCAAATAGCCTCCTGGAATGTATTAACAGGAGTGTTGCATGTAGGATATGGGAGGTAATTGGTCCACTCTACTTGGCACTGGGTAGACCTCAGCTGGAGTAACTGGGTCTAATTTTGGGCACCACACATGAGGAAAGATATGAGTAGATGGGAGAGAGACCAGAGGAGAGCAACAATAGTGATGATGGGTTTAGAAAACCTGATTGGCAATGAAAGATTGAAAAAAATCAGGCACGTTCAGTCTGAAGAAGAGAAGATGGGGAGGGAGATGTCACAGTCTTCAAATATGTAAAAGGTTGTTAAAAAGAGGAAGGTGATGAATTGCTCTCTAGGTCCATCGAGGGCAGGACAAGAAGTAATCAGTTCAATTAGAAACAAGGGAGATTTAGGTTAGATATTAGGAAAAGGTTTCTAAGTGCAAGGATGGTTAAGTACTGGAATAGGTTACCTAGGGAAGTTGTGGAATCCCCATTTCTGGAAGTTTTTAAGAGCATGTTAGACAGACATCTGTCGGGGATGGTCTAGCTATATTTAATCCTTCCTGGGGAGGATGGACTAGATGACCTCTTGAAGTCCCTTCCATAAATACTTTTCTATTATCCTAAATCAGTGATACTCAGACCTCAGTGATTCAGGAGCCAAATCAGCAATCAACATCTCCCAAACGAGCCACAGTAGTTTGAATTCATTGGGTCATTTATTATTTATATTTATATATATATATATATATATATATATATATATATATATATATATTCTCTCAGCAAAACGACTGACCAAGTATTATTTTACCAACTACAATTGGTTAATAATTTAGTAAAAGCATCCTGATTGGCTAATAATTAAATCACACCGTGTTTTAATATCATGTGCTGCAAAGAGCCACAGGAGGTACATCAAAGAGTCATTTGCAGCTTTCGATCCTCAGTCTGAGTATTATTGTCCTAAATGGTATGCAATTAACCTTTAGGAATTTCCAAGTAACTTCCTCCTAGAAGAGTACCATAGTGTACCAGCTGCAAGAACCTCAATTGCTCAGATAAGATATGTATTAATAGTATGGGCCAAACACATCAAAGTTGTAACTGCACTGGTCTGAAAGGAGACGTTTTGTCCTTGGCATGATCTATAGGCAGTATGGTGGTTGTGGCTGTGGAGGCTGGCAACTGGAAATGACGGTGTAGATCTCCCAGCTGAAAATGGTGATGTAGCCACAACATGTTGGAGCTAACTTCTGATTTAGTGCAATTCCTGGATCGTGCAGGATTCTGATGCAGAAGACTGAAAATTCTGGATCCTCATCATTTAAGCTAAATGTGTGTGAGGGTGTGTATATTAATGAATTAACCATGGAAGAGGTTTTTAAGCTGAGGCTTGACAAAGCCCTGGCTGGGATGATATAGCTGAGGTTAGTCCTGCTTTGAGCAGGGGGTTGGACTAGATGACCTCCTGAGGTCCCTTCCAACCCTAATATTCTATGATTCTAATATAGTCAGTACACAAGCCCCTGCATTAGACACAAAAGAGCACAGCAGTCCAGAGAGAAACCAATGGATCTGGCCATCTTGGACATCCACCTCCCCAGGTGGTGTGTAAACCAGTGTATCTGCTCTGTCATCCACAACCTACTCACCAGTCCCACCCAGTGTAGGAGTACAGCTGGAGAATGTCTGCCCTCTGACTCTCTGTGATTACCAGAACCACCTAGTAATTCCCATGGAGGTCGTGGGAAGCCTGGCATAAATTACTGTAGCCCCAAGGTTGCTTGAACTCACTCCAAGGTGCTGAACCAGACTCTAACTGAACCCAGAACAAAGGATCTGCAGATTAGGCCACTCTACTCCTGTTGATAATTGCCTCCAGACCTTTATCAAATAATACCCATCAAAACCATGGTATTCAAACCATTTCCTGCTTTGGCTTTATTTAAAATAAACAAGCGTCCCCTGACACTCCATTCATTCCAACGTATGACACACAGAAATAAAATACAGTACACCCAAGCTAGTTCTTGTGTTCTCATTTTTTCCATTATGGGCTTCCACAGCCTGCTCTTTAATGACAATTAATTGTTTTCATTTCCTTCCTCCTCATCCCCTTTCATGTTGGTCCACGTTATTATAGGCAATTAGGCGACGCTAGCACAGAAAGCTAGAATTTAACTTGTTTCCTGTCAGAACATACTACTCCCCACGTATTTGGAACCAAGTCAGAAAGTAATCACTGTTATCAGTTGGTGTTTAGTGCTCGTCAGTTGTTATCTGTGTGCGTGTATCCCCATGTATGTGTTATCGTAGCTTTTGCGTAGGAACCGAGACAGCGCTCACGATCAAATGAATCGACACAACCACAGATCCACTGAGCAATGAAGGCACCCAGACAGGTTTGTTGCAGGGGAGCAAAATGATAAGCGACCTATAACTTACAAGTACACTTAAAACATGAGTGCCCTTTTGCAATGGAACGGCTATGTTAACGGCAGGACTCTTCGTTATCCCCTCGGCCGGACAAAGTCGTTCCCTCCGACTTCCTCTTTTATACACTGTTACAGACAGTTTTGTTCTGCCTCTTTGATGTAGGTAGTTGCCACCTTCTTGGTGTAGTCCACTATTACCAATACCTTTGCATTGGCTGGTTCAGGCAAAACATCTCTATTCATTATATTAAGAAGACATTTCTATTCATTAAAGTGTCATTGGAGCAGGTCAGGTAACCCTTGTTATCTCTTTGGTGTTAGGATGTCCTGGCACCTTCTGCCTCTGACATCTATTTTTAGACTCTTACACCTATTACTGTTTTTGAAATGTGTTTGCAGTATCAGCTTACTTCTTGCCGGTTTCTGTGAGATCGTAAATTCACAGCTTGACTCCTGCTAACTTGGCTTTATAACAGACTTGACCATTCTTTCATCTTAGGCCTTTTGTCTTGGCCTATTCCACTAGGTCTCAGGCCTTATACCTGGCCTGTTATGTTAGGCCTTTTGTTTCAGGCTTTTACTTTCTACTACAATCACTGTCTGACATAGCCACCATCTCTCTACAAGGCTGAGCCAGATAGGAAATGTGCAGGATTACCCCAAAAATCCCACGCACTGGAACTGTCTACACTCTAACATCGCATGTGAAATTTACTATTGTAAGCTCCCTACTTAGCTGAGTTGCAGGAAAACTTTGCCCATTTTCAGCCAAAAGATGCAAAGTAGACCGCAAATCAGGTCAGGTTTGCACATTGTTTTCCATAAATGTCTTGGCACAGAAAGACTTTGTGTGGATGCTGTATCCCAGTATTTATATTCATGTTTTCACCTGTAATACTCACAAGATTTTTAGTGGAGCTGACTAATCCACCAATATTTTGGAAATTAAAACACTGAGTTTCATTCGGTTTATTTCTTGGCATCATATTATTCAGCAGCTGAGATTACTGAAATGACTGCTGGGTATCACCATGAATCTTGGAAGAGTCAAGAATTTTAGCATGAATATTTATTAATTCAGAAACACACACTGGAAAATGTATTGCTCATTATTCGCTTTTTGTCATCCTTGTGTTTGAAGTGTTTCATTCATCCAGTCAGGGAAAATAAAACAACACCATGTGATTTAGGTGACCAATCACAGTGCTAATTGAAAAGAGCTGATGTTAGTGATTTGTGGCCAACACCTGAGGTTCCATTTTATTCATCCAAACTATCTGGCAAATATTGATTAATAATAAATGGATTCACAGAAAATTAAAATCCTTCATGAAGGACTTGCTATCTAGAAAAGGAGCTGACTGTCTGTGTAAAGTATCTACATGTCCTTCCAGCCCCCATTACCACTATGAATCTCTGATCCTTAATGCATTTATCCTCACAACACTTGTGAGGCAGGGAGGTGTTCCATTTACAAAAGGGGAAGTGAGATTCTACAAAGAGACCAGAGCTTCCAAGATCTCCCAGTTTTCTGGCCAGAGGTGTCTCACATTGAGATAACCTTCAAACAAAGCATTATGCTTATTGGCATCCACATATTTGCATAGGAACAGAGGACTGTCAAGAACCTAGGTTTTCCAAGTCCCATTGCAGCACCAAAGTTATTGAACCATTCTTCAAATTCATAATGAACTGCCACAACATAAGATAATGAACTAGTCAGAAGAACCCCGCTGGTGCTGGCTTCACACTCTTTGGAATTCACACACACACACACACACACACACACACCTCTCTAGCAATGGCAATGTGGGACTTGCTCCTCAGCCATGTCTCCCTATTAACTGAAAAGCAAATCCCTCATACTTTATAAACTGGGCCACCTCACCGTATTCCAGTATCTCTGGAGATCCATTAAATCTCTTTGCAACATACACTCTCCACTAAGCCCTCCTACCCCTAAATTCTGAATCCAAATGTAAACCTAGGTCCACAATTTTCTGCATTGCCACAGCTGTGAAAATATTAGAGAAATCTTTCAGTATGGAGGTTTATTCTTGTGTCTACAGAGCCACAGTATTTTACAGAACTAGGTGAGAAAGTATTCCACTCTCCTCAGCTTGTGATATCAAGGGGCTGATCCTCAGTGAGGCCAAGGCCTTTTATGTCTCCCTGCTAAAACAACAAGGCTTTACGTCGAGCAGGACTCGCACTGCTGAAGGCATCCCCTGGCACAGATAAAGCTTGTGTACAGATTCTCCATTGATTGTGCTCCCCACCTCCCATGTAGGGGGCAAGTCAGGAATGATGCTGAAATCTGTGGGGACCCTGACTGTAAAGTTCTGAGGCTGTTTTCACATGAAGAGATTTGTTGTTTGAATAATGGGTACAAGTGTGACGCTGACAGGCCAGCAGCTCAGCGCCATAAGCCAATTCACCTGTGTGTGACTATCAAAATGTTAAATGTACTAGTCTGCACTGACTCATCCACTTACGTATTAATAGGTATTGTTTGTGCTTATCTGTATCCTATCGCATTACATTATGTATATCCCTGTATTTAATAATACCAACACACACTTTTGATCCAGGGTTAAAGATGAGAATTTACTTGATAGGTAAACTTTATGTAAACTAATGAAGGATGGTTGTGTGTTGTTACATTACAATTGACATAGCATATATCCCAGTAATTACGTTTACCCATCAAACAGGATTGGAACCTTGGCAATGTAAATGAAGAAGGTTACTAACTTCAAAGCATGGGTTATTGTGTTCAACCATGGAAATTCACAGACTCAGCATGCATTTAATCAACAAAGCAGAAGCCCACGCTGTGAATGAAAACACTTGCCAGATCACTTTCCATGGGAAGGAGCTATAAGAATGGATCCAGGGAATGATCCTATATCTCTGAACTATTTGGACATGCACAGGGAAGCATTCCAGATGCAAGACAGAGATCCCCTAAGTTATTATGGGTAACCATGTAAGATTTATGGGAAACTAGCAGATTACATCTCTGCTATCAGTTTGGAGTTACAAACTTAGACTCACCTGTTAATATATTTTACCTGCTTTAACCTCTCAATAACATTTCTTTTTCTTAGCTAATAAACCTTTAGTTACTTTACTAGAGAAATTGCTGCCTGCATTGTCTTTGGTGTGAAATCAAGGGTATCCATTGACGTTGGTGTAAGTGATTGACCCTTTGGGGTTGGGAGCAACCTAATGTGATGTGATATTTGGCATAGAGACCAGTAGCACAAAGTCCAGTTTTCTGTGTGGTAAGATAGGCCCGAAAGCCTAATAAGACTGCCCATGACTCCATGGTCAGACTAATATAGTGATCCAGGAGTTCACATTTGTTAATGGCTTGGTGAAATCTGATTAGAGAATATTTCACCATCTGCCCTGTTTCAGACAGTCTGACATGAGATTGGCACTCACAGTCATGAGTCGCTTAGGACAGTGACAACAAGTACCACTATTTCATGGCTGCAATATAAGCAGCTAATGTTGAAACCACAGCCCTATGATAGGAATGAAAACATCTGCATCTCTCTGTGTCTATGTTAGTGTCTGTCTGCCTGTCTCCCTGTGTGTTCATGTCTGACTGTGTCCATCTGCCAAACTGGAATTCAGAGTCCAGTCTCCTCTTCTAAGAAAGGAAACTCATTTGCTTCTGGAAGCATTTCAGGAGGGATGGGGCAGTGGGGGCAGGGAAGAGGCAAGCACTGAGCAATTGTTTTTTCTAGCTGCTAGATTCTCATTGTATAGGATAACACCTTCAGCTAACATGATTCACCTTGGTTTCTTCAGTTAATATTAATCCAGTTCCTTGACTGCTCTTAACCATCTCTGGTTCTTGAGCTGTCATCTGTCTCTGGCTGGATTAAAAAGGCAAAAAGCCTTATGTTTAGTGAATTTTGCATCCAAACACAAACACCACACACAAAACCAAGTATCTAGCATTTTTAAAAGGTTGGAAATTCACTGGCTACTCCCCCGCCTATCACAAAACCACCTGCAGCTGCCACTCAAGTCACAGGAGTGATGATGAATATTGCTTTCAGTTTCTTAGATATTTTAAGCTGTTTCAGTTTCTTGACTGAATATTGGCCATTGGCCATTTTTAAACAGCATCATCATCTAGTTGGGTGGTCTGATTTACTGTTATTGATCTGAGTTTTCATATCATCTATCACAGGTCCTTGAATGTGCAGAGAGAGTAATGTAGTGCCAACTGCATATAATAAAGCTGTAATTCCATTGCAGAGTCTAGATGACAACAAAAATGACTGTCTAAGACAACATCCAATGATGTACTGTTATAACCAGTATACTGGAATGGCGCTAGCACTTATTACTTCGCTTGTTCAAAAACCTGTCTGATTATTGGCTGAATATCCCTCCTGACAATACTGAGCTGCTGTATGTAAATTAACATTGTGCCAGTTGTACAAACAGGTACACAACAGCTAAGTCCAATGGCACAGTAAGTCCAATGGCAGAGCCATGACTAGAATCCAGACCTTCTCTACCAGCCTGATACAAAGATACCCCTTCTATTATGATGGAGGCACGTGGTAGCAGCTTCATAGCTAGTATGTAATCCTAAAGGGGCCTGATGATGAGGCATAAATTCCTATTTTCCCCATGAAATTTCACACAGGGTTAGTTTTTAATGCTCTTTGAAATTTCTATGTAATTTTGGTTTGATATTTTTAAACCTTCTTAATGGGAAGTCTTTGAATTTGGGATCTGGAAAAAGTCTTTCCTCAGCAGGCCTGCTTCTCCGAAATGACAGATCTGTCTTAAAAACAAAAAACATCCCCACAAAAGTTGGCAGAGAGATGAGCCCTTAGTAGAATTGGTGCGATGGATGGCTTGGGGGGAGGGGGAAAATATTGGATTGAAAGTAATTTTTAGCCATTATTCGGATTAGAACTAATTGTGTGCTGTTTGGGGGGGCATTGTAAATGAACCAACACAGAATATTAGCGACACAAGGTGGGTGAGGTGATCTTTTATTGGACCAACTTCTGTTGGTGGGAGAGACATGCATTCGCATGACAGAGCCCTTCTTCAGGTCTCTGACCCACCTTAGGCCTGGTGACCTGTCGACTTGATTGATGAGCCTGAGCTGCAAATAAAACCTTCTCCATTTTAGTTTCTGCTATGGCCGGTGTGCTATTGGACAGCAGGAGGAACATGCAATAGGGGCTGACTGAAAGAATCTTTTTCTGAGCACTACTCAGAGAGAGAAAACGTATGGGTCTCATACTGGACACGCAAAGAGCCGAGCAGGATAGACAGGGATGAGCAATCTAAGGCAGCTTGGGAAAGATTCAGGACTTTTGTTAGATTTTATGCTAACAGTTGCTGGTGAACAAGGATTCATACACTGCTTCTGGTGGATAACATCTTCTGTCCACCCCACACCCGCAGGTAAGCATAAAAACACCATCCTAGGAAATCCATTCAGAGAAACCATTGTTGTGAAGCAGTTTGGGTGGCCGGCCACACGCGCGCGCACACACACACACACACACACACACACACACACAAAAGCAAGGAAATTAAAACTTAAGACAACAGTACACAACCTCTGCTCCTTCACCTGAAGGCACACACCTTACTAGAACCATAACGACTGTACACCACAGACCCTGCACCACAACCATAACTCTGCTCTTATAGCAGGCCCCAGAAATATCTGCTTTCCCTCACGGCCTTTCACCACACAACTCTTTTCCAGTCTACCCCTCTTCTAACAAAACCAAACATCCACAACTACTCATGTCCAGGGGAAACTAATTGTATAAAGGGGTGTATGCCTAAGGGTGAAAGAGGTGTAGAGTTAAGGTTAAATAAAAGATAAGAAGTTAGAAAAGGTTAAGAGGGGCTAATAGACACTCCAGATACAGGAAGTATCTCAGTGGATAGGGATTGGCTGTTCCCATTTTACAGATGGGGACTGAGACAGAGGTTAAATGGGGTTTGGCCTACAGCTGGGCGACATTTTTTTATCCAAACTATTTCTGGGATTAAAAAAAAAATGTAGGTTTGGCAACACCAGCATATTGTGTGTGGGTTGGCTTTGCTGAACAGATTGTTCCAGAAAAAATAAAACAAAGTGTTTGGTTTCAACATTTTTTAAAAACAAAATGTAACGATTTTTCGGTTCAAAGTGACTTTGCGTTTTAAAACACTCAACATGCAAACAAAACGTTTAGTCGGACGGTAGCTTTTTTAGCTTTTTGATTCTCTGAAATTTCTCAGTCTAACTCAAATGATTCTTTCCACCTCCCAATCTTTCAAAGTTGCTAAGAGACTGAAAAAACCAAACAAAACCCAGTTTATTTGCTCAGCTTTGGTATGGTCAACATCATACACACACCCTGAGAGCCAAAACTGAACCCAAATCTGCTCAGTCCCCGGCTACTGCTTTATAACCATCCTTCCTTAACAAACAACTGCTTTTTTCCCAGTTCCTAGGAATGGACAAACAAGTTGAGCTGCAAATAAAACTACACAGAATTTCAAAATGAAGCCAAATCTTTTTGGTGCTTTTTTCACATGCCTGTCTTAACAGATACAACTACTGAAATGCCATGATTCTTATGCTGCCACATTCAAAAACAGGAAATACTGGAAATCCCACAAGAAAACCTGGGCTTCATAGATTTAGTGTTTTGGGCAGACAGGTCTCATTACATAAGCACTCTGCTTATTCTCATCAAAATATTTCCATGGGAATAGAGGAATTGTTATACCCACAGTAGGCAGCACTAGATGCTTCAAGGAGCCAGCAACATGCTTAATCAGTCCCTAAAGAAAGGTTCTTCTAAACACCATCAGAGGTTGTTTGCATGTTGTTGTAGCTGTGTTACGCCTCGCCTACACTACAGAGTTTTGTCGACCAAAGTCAGCTTTTTGTGCCAAAACAATGGTGGTGTACCCACTACAATGCCCCCACAGCCGACCCAATTCCCCTAATTTGGCAACAAAATAAAGCCACCTCGATGAGAAGTGTAGAGTTTTTTTGCAACAAAGCATCAGTGTAGAACCACGCTTTGTTATGTCGTGGTAAATTGCCTCCAGGAGGTGTCCCACAGTGCCCATCCTGACCGCTCTGGTCAGCAGTTTGAACTCCACTGCCCTACAGCCATCTGCCCCTTCCCCTTTGAAGGCCAGGAACTTAAGAAATTTCACTTCTTGTTTGCTCGGCGTGGAGAGTTCACATCTCATTTTCCCAGCCAACCATGGCGGCTCCCCGCAGCAAATTTTCTCCCACTTGGAGCGCACGGAGAGAGGAGGCTGGGCAGTCCCAGCTTTGCTCCAGCCATAGGAACTTCAATACCTAAGGTCAGATTCCTTGTGACATGGTGGAGAAGTGCTTTGAATGGGACGTGCTGTGCTAAAAATCAAGGAGCTGTGGTAGGTGTACCAGAAGGCAAGGGAGTCAAACTCTCTCTCTAGTGCAGATCAAAAGACATGCCACTTCTATAAAGAGCTGGAAGCCATCCTTGGAGGAAGCCCCGCCTCCACCACCAAGAGATCCATGAATACCTCCATGGGGCTGGAGACAGCAGAACACTGGGCTCATCACCAAGGAAGAGCTTGTGGACGAGGAAGCTGAGTTGGAGGATGATCCGGAGCAGGGTACAGGGTTGTTCAGTGCTGTGGGGAGCCAGGACCTCTTTGTGACCCTGGGGGGCTTGAGCAAGTCCCAGCACTCCAGCTCTGACACACAGGATGCAGGAGAAGGGAGCTCTGGTAAGTGATTTTTTTGAGCTGATGCTACTCAGCAGTTACCAGAGGTAACTTTGCTTTGTTGCATTTTACAGTTTGGTCGAAGGGATAGAAATGCATAAAAGATTAGCTGTGTTTGCGTGTACTTCCCATTCCCCTGTTCAGCTAGGCAGTGCAGCAAAAAAGTGTGTTAATACGCAGATTTCATGGGACTCCTCCAGAGAGATCTCTAAAAAAAAAAAAAAAAACTTTCTTGGAGGTACTTGCTAATCTTTTGCTGGCGGTTCCTTGATAGCTGCTTTGTTCCTCCCCCTCATTGTAGGAAACTTTCCTGTGCCAATCAGCAATAACTTGTGCAGGGACCAAAGTGGCATACATGCAAGCAGCATATGGACCCTGTCTGAAGCTGCTTGCATGGAGGAGATGCACCCTAGCATCCCTGCTTACTCTCAGGAGTGAGATATCAGCTTCTACAACGCCTCCCTGTGGAAAATGGTGTCAGAATTTACAATTTCGTCCAGAGCTATCTGCTGTGATCCTCTTAACAACCAGCATGACCCTTTACCACATCTTGAGGGGCCCCTCCTCATTTAAGGGAGGAACTCACCATGTTTAGGGCTTTCGCCAAGTTGTGTGCTTGCCAACGTACAGTGAGAAAGAGGTATATTTTACTGTAATGAGTCATGCTGTTAATGCACTAACAATCATGCTTCTGTTGACTGTTTCTTGTGCTTCTACCGATGTGGTCTTGAGGGGTACCCCCTTATAGACCAGCAGGGCACCTCTGATTGAGAAGAAAGTAACCATGGAGAAGCAAAGAGGACATATTTCAAGAACTGTTCCAATCTTCAGAGGTGGGGGGCAGGGCGGGGGGGGAAACAGGGCATGGAGACAGAATGGAAATGAAAATTCAAAAATAGATAGGCAGGAGAGGAGGGAAAACCAGGAGCAAGTGTTAGCAGCTCAGGAGTGGATAATAAAAGCCATGGAGGAGCAAACAGAACTGTTAAAGTCCCTAAAAATGCTGCAGACTGAATGCTCACTCCCCCCCCACACACATACTCCTCCTCGCAGCTAATAAAGAACTGCTTTCCATGCCCTTCCCAAACTCCAACCACACTTTCCTTCCAACCTCCCGGTCTGTCTTGGTATTCTGTTCATTCCACCCCTTCAGACAGCTTCCAAAATGATAGCTAGAGTTACACACAACCGAGAGCCCACACTGCACCCCTCACTGCTTTCTCCCTTCCATTCCAGTGTTGTGTGTTAATTGTTATTTAATAAAGATAGGCTCTGAAAGATAAGCAATCTTTGTCTCCTACCCATGGCAGTTGCTGCTTAAAATGATACACAGTAGTAACTGGATCATTTGCAAATTACAAATCACGGTCAGGAATCATCCAAAAGTTCGTGCAAGCTGACTAGCAGTCAGAGCATGGCACTGTGCTGTTTTCAAAGACACCTTGCTGGTGCTCATTGTCAAAATGGTTCCTCAAGACCTCCCTTATTCGACTGGTCCCCATTGTGCCCCTTTAATAGCTCTGACATCTGGTTGCTCAAAGTCAGCTGCTAGGCAATCCATCTCTGCGCTCCACCCAGGGGGAAACTTTTCATCATTAGCTTCACAAATATTATGGAGCACACAGCAGGCAGCAATAACCATGGGAATATTTTCATCATTTAGATCTAACCTGCCATAAAGGCATCACCAGCGTGCACGTTCCACGGTCATTTGGCACCTGCTCAGGCTGTTATTGAAGTGCTCCTTGCTGCTGTCCAGATTGCCTGTATAAGGCTTCATGAGCCATGGGAATAAGGGGTAAGCTGGGTTTCCCAGGGTCACTATAGAAATTTCAATATCCTCCATTGCAATATTTTGGTCTGGAAAGAAAATTCCTGCTTGCAACTTTATGTACAGGCCAGTGTTCCTGAAGATGCATGTGTCATGCACCTTTCTTGACCACCCAGCTAGGACGTCAGTGAAAAGCCCATGGTGATCCTCAAACGCCTGCAGTACCATACAGAAGTATCCCTTTCTATTGATGTACCCCATTGTGAGATGATCCGGGGCCAAAATTCCATGCCATCTATCGTCCCAACAGAGTTAGTGAATCTCATCACTGCAAAGCCATCCACTATTTATCACACATTTCCAAGACTCAGTCCTTCGTAGCAGAACACAATGAATGGCCATGCACGCTTGCGATAACGCACTCCCACCGGTGGACTTCCTGACTCCAACTGATTCGCAACCGACTGATAGCTATCTAGAGTTCCCAGCTTCCATCACCATGTGCTTCTCCACCAACAGGGCAGCTCTCATTTGGTTGTCCTTGTGCTGCAGGGCAGGGGCGAGCTCCACACACAGTTCCATGAAGGTGGCTTTGCGCATTTGAAAGTCCCAGACCTGCATAACGATGTGATCCCACTATTCAGTGCTTGTTTGATGTGCCCAAAAGCGGCAGTGCACCATGTACAGCTGCTCTATGAATGCCAAAAGTAATCCGCTGTTGTTTCTTTCCATGGCAAACAGCAGGTCAGGCCCCTCGGATTCCTGTTCCGGTTGGGAGCTCCTGATATACTGCGCGACCAGCCGCGATGTGTTCAGAACACTGACCACAACAGTGGAGAGCAGTGCATGATCCATCCTTCCAGACAAAGATGATAGGTGCACAGTACACAGGGTCTGTTGAAAAACGCTGCGAAACGCAGTCAGAAACCCCTGGAATGACAGGACGGAAAACACTGCATCATGGGACGTTGAGCCCGCATCCATGATGCGCTGTGATCCTCTCTGCCTTCCCACAACTCCCAGCTGCAGAAAGTGGTGAGTTGCACAGTTGGATAGCTGCCTACAGTGTATTGCTTTCTTGTATTGTTTGTACAGGCCAGAGCACCAACTGTGGACGTGCTTTGGCAACAAAATGAGTGCTGCGTGAACAGGCACAAACATTGTAATTCTAGCACTTTTTGATCATCGGCAACACTCTGTAGCGTAGATAAGGCCTGTAGTCTCAGGATATGGGAGAGACAAGGTGGGTGAGGTAATATTTTTTATTGACCCAACTTCTATTGGTGAAAGAGACAAGCTTTGAAGCTCCACAGAGTTCTGCTACACACCATAAATCATGGACTCAATAGAGACACCTGTTTGGTCTCTTATTACACTCTGTAACTTACTAACTCGCCGTTGGTCTATGATAGCAGGTGTTAATTGCTCATTTCATTTTGAATGGTTTCTTGCAACGTGCTAATTCCTTATGTTGAATCAGTTCCACCTTGTATTGAGCTGTGACACTGATTATCTTTCCCAGACCTGAAGAACTCAGTGGCACTTTTCTTTTTCACAAACAGAAGTTGGTTCAATAAAAGGCTTCACCTTCTCCTCTTCTCTCCCTGAAAGACTGACATTTGCTTTTTCTTCAAACTCACACCCTAAAGCCATGAGCAGTACTGGAGAATACTGAAGAAATTGTGTTGTGGTCCAGGAACAGAAGAGGTTTTCAGAAGAGCTAGATTCTATCCTTCCTCTACCATCACAGATGCTCAAAGTCATATCCTGTAAGTCATTTCACCTCAGTGTTATTTTTACAAAAACTAGAACCAGTTGATTATTTCTCCCCCCCTCCCCCGCAACTTTGGAAAAAATAAAACAGAGAGATCATCAATGAATTTTTTGTGAATTTTTTCTCCCTATATTTACTGAGTAAAATATTTAAAATGTTCAGATTTTAGAGGGGGGAAAAAAAAAAGGGAAAGGATTGGTAACATTTTTGCACAGGATTTTTCTTTTTTCTTTTAAAAAATCGTGGGGGTTGGACTAGATGGACCTTCTGAGGTCCTGTCCAACCCTAATTTTCTATTATTTGTAATGGTATCAATACTTGCATCTCTCATAGATAGGACTGGAATGTTTAGTTCATCAACAACTCAGAAAATGTAATTTCCATCTCACAGAAAATTCCAGTATTTTGACATTTATTTTGTCATCTTGAAATGGAGCGACAAATCCAAGTATCAAAATGGAACAAAAAATTGTATTTGAAAAGATTGAAGTGAAAAAAATTAATATTTTCGGATGAAACAATAAGTTTCATTTCAAAATGTCGAAGTACCTCTTACAAACAAAGTAAAAACAACGAGAGTTCTGTGGCACTTTAAAGACTAACAAATTTAATATTAGCAGGCACAAGCTTTCGTGAGGCTCAGCTCACTTCGTCAGATGCAGAGGTGTTTCAGTTTGGATTTTCCGGTTAACTTTTTTTTTTTAAATGTTGAAAACTACATTTTCCTATTAAAAAGATTGATTTCAATGCAATTCCATATTTTGTTAGGAATTGTTTTTGTCAGTCAAACAATTTCAACCAGCTCTATTCAATGCATTTGTTAATTATTGTTATTATTTATATTTTAGTACTGCCTCCAAGGCAGCATGGATCATGACCCCATTTTGCTAGGGGCTGTGAAAACACCCAACAAAAATAAAGTCCCTGTCCCAAAGAAATTACCCTCGAACTGACTTGAGATCCTCATCTCAAGGAAGGAGGTGTGGCTGCTAAATGTATTACAACATCCAAATGACATTGAATAACTATGTGAACACTGCAAATCTTGGCATTCCATCAGGAGATAGGGAATTTTTCTGTTTTATTCTTTTCTCCCCCTCCAAACAGCACTGGCAAGAGTCCAGAAAGTGACTCACTTTAATTTGTCAGATGTAGAACTTTCAGCAGAGAGTCCTGAGCGTGTAACAACGAGATCTATTAGAGAGAGCTGGGAAGCATGCCATTTCAAAATGGACGAAATTACTGAATTTTTGGAATTGAACTTCTGCTGAAGAAGATGACATGCAGAACTTGGGAGCAGCATAACGTATTGCAGCATTTTGAGGGGAAAACAAAACTAATTGAGGAGTTCAGATACAATTTTCACTTACTGCATGTTTTGGCAAGCAAAAATTATTTTGAACACAATTTAGAAATTTGTATCAATTAAAAAAAGTCAATAAAAATGCTTCAGAAAGAAATAGAAATTGAGTCCTTTTCATACCCTGCAAAGTTTGACATTTTGAAATTTTCTGTTCCCACTTTTCAACCAGCTGAACTGAGGGGAAAAAAAGAGTTCGCAGAGGCATTGATCAGATCATAGCTGAAAAAATTGCAGCTACCCAAATTAAACATCATTCGCTAGCCTTCACAAAACACCATTTGTAATGAGTATCTGGTGTCTTGTTATCACTGACCCCTACTGAAAGGAATCAAACTAGCTCAAAACCCATTTCTTCCAATTAGTGCTTCAGTGTTGATTTCCTGACCAATGATATCTGCATTCTTACACATTTGTACGGTTATTTGGTGTATTGTGTATGTTTAAGGTCATTTCTACACTATGGACATTATAGCAGCATAGCTATTGTGCCATGGTTTGCTGCTTTAATCCCATAGTGTAGACACAGACTACACTTACAGAAGCAGTTTCTCCATCACTAGGAACTCTACCCCCTGAGTGATGGAAGCATTCATCCATTGACCTAGCTGTGTCCACAGAGAGGGTCAAGTCAGCATAACTATGGTGTTCAGGAATGAATGCCATAGCTGTGTTGACCTATGTGTTAAGTGAAGTCTAGGCCTGAGTGACAACATATGCTCTACGGTACCTTGCCTTCTATATGTTTGTCAATTGCTGTATCACCTGATTGGCTGAACCTATCCCATATGATCAGGATGGTCAGACAATTCCAGCGGATTTCTCTGGGGGTATGTCTACACTGCAATCATAAAGTGTGATTACAGCTCAGACAGAAATCCAAGCTAGTTTGGGGTCCTAGAGCTGTGATTCCCCATTGACAATTATATTTTGAGACCGATCAATTAGCCATCTTTTAATCCATTGAATGTGTGCCATGTTTGTTTTAGAGGGTTCTATTGTTTTGGGGTTTTTTTCTTTGGGAGGCACTGGCATGTGTATTATCTGTAATTTCTTTGAGAACAGCCTTATTTATTAGTTTATATTTGACTTGACATAAGTAGAAATAAGACAAATTTCCAAGGAAAATTTTTGTCACCGCTGTTATCCAAGTTTTCTCTTCACTCAATATGAAGCCAGTTATATATTGGTTCCTGGACAGAAACCTATACACAGCAATCAGCAATTCCCATAGTTAGTGGGAAGCGTAAGTCATGCAATATTGAATCTAATTAACTGACTTTCTGGGGGAATTTATCGTTTCATCATGATATCTGTGTTTTTGTCCTCATTATATCAGCATGACGACTACAGTGTATTGTATTTCTGGACAGACACTTACCCAGTTATGACGGTAGTAATAACATCTGGACTTCCCTCACTTGTTATGTGAGTGTTGGCTGCTTTGCTGTTTAAGGTTTCCTTCACTTAAATCATTGGAAAGAAGCAGGAGGAGATACTTGTATCTCACGATGATGACAACATACTTTCCAGGGCATTGTTTATACTAATTCCTAATAACTAAGGAGGATGTTAAACAACATCTACTAAGGATAACAATACCTAGCTCTTACACATTGCACTTTTCATCCATAGAATTCAGAGTGCTTTACAAAGGAGGTCAGTATCATTATTCTCCTATTACAGATGGCACAGCAAGGTGAAGTGACTTATCTAACGTTCCTCAGCAGGCTAGCAGGGAACAGATCGTTGAGACCTCAACCTCTGTTCTATCCACTAGGCCACTCTGCCTCAAACTGTTTTAAATTGGCAGGCCTGGATAACTTGCACCTAAGAGTCCTAACAGAGTTGGCTGAGTGGATCTCTGGCCCACCTGATGTTCATTTTAAATACGTCTTGGAATTCCAGGGAAATTCCAGAGGCGTAAAAGAGTGCGAACGTTGAGCCATATTCAAAAAGGGCTAGCAGGATGATCCAGCTAGCTATAGCTCGCAATCAGTCCCAGGCAAAATATTGCAAAAGCTGACATGGGATTCAATTGATGAAGAATTATAACATAGGAATATAATTAATAAAAGTCAACCGTTTTGTGGAAAATAGGCCTTGTTAAAGAATGATCTGACAAGATTGCAGATTTGGTCGATAAAGGTAACTGCATAGATGTAAGTTGCTTAGACTTTTATAAGGTATTTGCCTTAGCCTCATGCAACATTCTGTTTAAAATATTAGCGCTATCCAAAACCAATAAAGCACACATTAATGGATTAAGAAGTGACTTGTGGACAGATCTCAAAGAAGTAGTCAATGCGGAATCATCACTGAATGGAGGTGTTTCTAGTGGGGACGCATGCCCAAAGCATGTGATCTGGAAACATAAAATCACTGTTGATAAAGCTGGCAGATGACAAAGATTGGCAGAACCATAAATAACGGAGGAGGACAGGACAAACATACAGTGTGATCCGAGTCATTTCATAAACTGGGCCCATTCCCACAAAATGTTAACACAGCCAAATGCAAAGTTACACCTCAAGGAACAAGGACTTTGGGACATATCTGCAGAATAGGGGACTGTGTCCTCGACAGCTTTCACTTTGAAAAGGATGTAGTTAAAAAAAAAAGTTACCAGTGTGATGCTGTAGTAATAAGGTCAAATGTGATCCTTGGATATATAAACAGGTAAGTAGGAGTGAGGAGGTGATTTTACCTCTATGTACGGCATTTGTGGGACTGATCCAGGAATACCACACACAATTCTGGTGTCCAAATTTTAAAAAGGGTGTTAAAAAATTGAAGAAGGTGCAGAAGAAAGCCACAAAAAGTTACGCAAGGTCTGAAAAACTTGAAGAGCTCCATCTATTTAGCTTATCAAAAAGAAGATTGAGAGGTGAGTTGATAATGTTGTAGGTACCTTCATGGAGAGAAAATAACAGATACTAAAAAGCCTTTTAATCTAGTGGAGAAAGACATAACAAGAACCAATGGATAGAAGCTGAAGCCAGAGACATTCAAATTAGACATCACTGCACACATTTTTTAATACAGTTAAAAGTGTTGGACAACACTGGAACCATTGGAACAAATTGTGAAGCAAAGAGGTGGATTCTCCATCTCTTGGAGTCTTGAAATCAAGACTGGCTATCTTTCTGGAAGCAAAGCCTTAGCCAGACAAGTTATTTGCCTCAATACAGGGGCAAAATGTAATGGCCTGTGACATATAGGAGGTCAGATTAGATGATTTAATGGTTCCTTGGTCTTTTCCGGCCTTAGACACTGTGAAACTGTCAGTCAGTCAGGTGGTCAGACTCAGGGACCGACACCACTGCAGCCACAGGATTAGACGTGTTCGATGTGGAAAAGGACAAAGAGCAGCATTCTGAAGGAGCCAGATGCTGAAGGTCAAGGGATCCTGCTGTATGATGAATGGGACTGGAGAAAGAGGGTCACTTTTCAGGAGGGACCTAGTTTATTGTGCATCTGGAGCTCAGGATTCAAGCTGCTGGCCATGCTGTTCCCAGACAAACACAAACTTCTCAATATTTAACACTGGCCTGGATGCATGCTCCATAAGGATCTTTTTCCCCCAACTCTGCCTGCCTGCCGCATCACTTATTGACAACAAAACAGACTCCATAACTTATTCGTGACTAACCAACTCGACTCAGGCGTGCCTCTCTACCTGCAAACCTCCAACCTGTTGCCACAGAGCGTATTGTCAGAATCAACTGGGGCCCAAGCACCAATCTGCAGAGGAGGAGGATGAAGGAGGATGCTCTTCTGGAGAGGAGCATTCTCTTCCCCATGAGAAGGCTATAGATGCCAAAAAGCTTCCCACAGGATGGGTTGACAGAGGAAAGGGATGAAAACCAAAGAAGAGGTAGTGACAGCCGAAGTTACCAGCCGAAGAGCCAGCAAGCTGACCTCTGGCCCATGGCAGCTGTGGGCAAAGATTCCCCTCGGCGGTGTCCTGTACCTGACACAGTACATGCAGAATGACCATGCTCACAGACACAGGTATTGGCTCATTAGACGCCACATAGAGCATTCAGGAACATTGATGAGAGCCCAAAACTTGTCTCTCTCATTTCCCCCCATTCAAGTCCCCGCCCAGAAGCGGCATCAGCAACCCCACGCCAGGCAATAGAGCCGGACGCACATGTCCACCACGTGACACAGACCAAATGCCCCACCCAGCCCTCTGCATGTCTGCAGAGCCACTGCCTCTCACTTCTCCCTGTCCGTGAACTCCCTTCCTGGGCTACACCAACAGCTGCCTTCTGTCTACATCAGGATGCTCTGCAGCTTACAGCACAACGTACTCAGGGGAGTGCTGGCCCTGAGTGAGCAAGGTGGGGCATGAGACAGGGACATCGGAGGCCTCCCTGTAACCACATGGCTCAGGAACAGATTCATTAAGTTCCAGGCGTAGGGCCTTCCAGGCACAAAGTCCACTTGAAGGGAGGAAGCTGATCTCAGAAAAGCACGGGAGATCTCTCCTCTGCTCAGACAGGGGGCCAATTCTGCCCAACGAGTCTTAAAGAAGGCACGAGCAGGGAATGCCCGGATTCAGCATACTCCCTCTTCAGCGTCAGAGGCCTGGTCTTGCACTGAAGTTTGGGTTGACCCAGCTACGTCGCTATGGGGAGTGAAAATCCGCACGCCTGAGGGGAGCAATTAAACTGACCTAATCCTCCCACAGACTGCGCTAGGCTGACCGAAGACTTCTCCCTTCGATCTAGCTACCGCCTCTCGAAGAGGTGGATTACTTGCGTCAAAGGGAGGACCCCTCCCGTTGGCTTTGATGCCATCGACACTGAAGCGCTACAGCAGCTGCCCCTGCTGCAGGAGACCAGGGGGGTCCACACATAACAACCTGACTCGATCCACCCCCAATAGAAATCCCAAAGGGAGGTGAGATGGCTGCAGTACCATCGGGGTAAGCCACAAGGCGGCTGGCTAGGACCTTTATGTTGCACTGCATCAGCAGCAGTAAGTCTGGGCCTTTGTTTCTATCTGGGATGTACATTGCTGTTTCAGTCAGACCCACCTCACAAGCACAGTGAGGTGTCCAGGAGGTTCATCGAATGCACATGGACACGTCAGCTCAGCCGGGCAGTCCCAACTCATCTCCCGGGCATCCCCCGTTTCAAGAATGGGCACAATTCATGGGAACAGTCACAAATAAAGATCTCATAGCTAAATATTGGGGTCAACTACCTGCCTCTGACCAGTCCAAGAAGAGAGTGCTCGTGCAAACTTACTTGCTGAACAGTAGCTTATAGAGGCCCCAGTGACAATCAGGACTCGTTGTGCTAGGTGCTGTACAAACATACAGGAAGGGTCTGTAACTGCAGCTGGGAGTGCGCTTTCTAGTGCTCGTAAGCAGACATGCTGGAGTTCGCATGCTAAAAAAGAGCCTCATGGCTGGGAGGTAATACAGAAGGCAGCTCAAGTTCATGGGATCCAGTTTGTATTCTGCCAGCTAGCACAAGCTACTCTGCTACTTTTAGCACACTAACATAAGGGGAGCTAACACAAGTCTGCCTACAGTGCTGAGACGCGTGCTTCCAG
Source organism: Emydura macquarii macquarii (assembly GCF_026122565.2). Classification (NCBI taxonomy): domain Eukaryota; kingdom Metazoa; phylum Chordata; order Testudines; family Chelidae; genus Emydura; species Emydura macquarii. Next base: position 16,073,445 of record NW_027130828.1, read on the forward strand.
CTGCAGTGTAGAAATCCCCCCAGTGACAGCCTATTTTGAAGAGCTTGCATGAGCGACCAGCAAGTTCATATGCCTGAGATTTTGGGTACCAGATTTGGGACACCTGTGAAGGGGCCTGTTTTTCAGAAGGTGATCAGCACCTGCCCTTTGATGATCAGGTCCCTTTAAGGTAGTGCTAGTTGGGCCCCGAAATATTGAGATACCCCCAAATCAGTAATGAGTTTTGAAGATCTTGGTCACAATCTAAATAGAAAAAAGGTTGGAGGGGAAACTGAGGCACAGATAGAGGCATGTCTTGTTCAAGATCACAACAGTGGGTCCTTGACTGAGCCAGGAATAGAACCCACAGCCGAGATCATTAAAGGAATTTTGAGACCACAATGCCCAACATTGCAACACCTTACTTTTAGACACCTTGGGGAAAAAAAAGTCACTGGACTCCACAAAGCCTAGGTTCCCTGCACCATGCGTGGGGAGAGCTAAGTGCCTTAGATCCAGAAAAGCCAGCACCCTAGGTGGCTCAATTCCAAATTATTTTGTTGCCCTGAAACTGCATTTTTTTTAAGCAAATAAACTATTCATCTAAAAAATTTCACCCAACTATAACCCTGATTTAAAAAAAAAAAAAAAAAGAAAAGAAAAAAGGATGATTTGGGTAATTTTAGTCTCACCCTTAGCACCTTCTGAAAAGAAACAGTGTCAAGTGCTGACTGAAACCACACACACAAGTGCATAGGTAGCTGTGAGCACCCCACCCTGTAATCTGTTCAGTTTCCCCAGTGCAAGCTTCCTCAAAGAAACCCACTAACACCTACGAGCAAAACTATGCATGTGCCATCCAGACAGAGCACCAAAACTTGTAGTCAAGCCCCATATTGCCTCACCCTTCCGGCTGCAAAGCTCATGCCATGTAGGAATTAATCATTCATCAAAAAGAATACAAATGACAGGAGAGAGACTGGCACCTATCCAATTCCATCACAGAACAGAGACCTGTTGAATCATCTTCCAAATAGAGCCTCTTATGCCTGCACGTCACACTTGAAAGCAGTGGAGCAACACTGATTTACCGCCGCTGATCCAGCCTTGATTTCTTCCATCCAGGGCAATTGTGGCAAGCTTTGGATTAGTGTGAAAACAAATGGTTAGGATACTGAATCCCACCACACGGAAGAATTTAAGTAGATCTGTTGGTCAGATGTTCTCGGACATTTAAAATGATCCTGCAGCAGTTAGGAATAATAAAAACTAAGAGAAAAACTACTATAGTTCTACGAGTCCTATTTTTTGCGGAAACTAGTGTGTCTTAGTTCTGAGAAGTAAACTATACCATTCATTCAATTCCTTGGTAGCCTATCTGCTCGCATTGGATGTGCAACTACTAGGAAGACAGTGACAAAATGCATAGCTGAGCTAATTACATTAGTTTGGTGCTTGACTAGGAATTTTATAGAACCTGCTTTTGTGCTCCTGGTTAGTTCTCAGATCTGACAAGGCCCATGTCATTGAATTATTGTCAAATCATTCATTTAAAATGAAAGGGGCTGTTATTTTGTTAATTAGTTTCTTGTTTCTAATTGTTTTTTACTCAATGGAAACACAAGACATCTTTGAGGAAGAGAAAGAAAGCTGCAATCAGATGGAAAGGGAAAATGTGAGATCAGAAACATGGTTTCAACAGTGCATTTAAAATACTTTCCTTGGGGATTTTTGATTGCTAGAAAATATTCTCCTGGGCAAATGTAAGTGGAATAAGACCTGGAGATGTGGTCTAAACTAAAGGCCTAGATCCACACTTTACTTACCTTTAGTGTAAAGGTGTAGGATTTGAAAGGATAGTACCGTAACTGGGCACTAGACAAATTAGCTAGATCAAACAGATGAAGGATATAGAGGAAGGACTCACCAACTAGCATGCCCCTTCATGGCTGGGTGTGATTCAGTAGGCTTCCCCTCTGGCACCCATTGCCAACAGTTGCTTTGGCCTTGCCGTGGTCTGCCTCTTCTCAGCATTTGACCCTCTGGGGTAACAGTCCCACAAAGTTGTAGTGCAGTGACCTTACGCCAGGTCTTCAGACCAACCCTACCGCCAAAGGTCCTTACACCCTTTATATCAGGGGGCTTTCATGCCACCTCCCTCAGTTACCAGTAGGGGAACCTAGGCCCTCCCTCTAGACTGGGTTCCAGCCCATGGACCCTGTAGCAAGCAGCTAAGGTCTTTCCCTCAGAGTCCTTGCTGCCTCCCCGGACTACTTCCAAAATCAGTCTGTCTCTAGGCCCTTTCCCCCAGCTCCTTCCCATACTCACTCCTCCCTAGACTCTGCGCCCCTTCCCACGCTCTGCAGAGTTCTTTCTAGCTCTTATACTGAGAAACACTTCCCAGGGCTTTCACTCCCTGAAAGCCCAGCTCCTGTCTGCCTCTCCCCAGGCTTTCCACCAGAAACCCAAAGCCTGGGCTGCCTGCCTGAGGCCTTGCCCTTTTGTCCAGGCTCATCCCAGGAGCTCACTTTACTACCCCCCTATTGCTTTCTAGAGTCTTTCCTGGTCTTCTGACAGAGGTGTCTTTGGAGGAAAGTATCCCAAGGGCTGATATCCCTTTAGGCTCCTTCTACTTCCCTAGAGTCTTTCCTTTATTAGTTTCCTTTCAGAGGGCACTCATCCTTAATTTGATCGCATGCTTCCTCACCAGATGGGCCTCATTTTATAGTGGGTCTGCCGCTCCCTCTCTCAGGTGCGCTAATTGTTCCCTGGCTCCAGTTAACGCTTTCTTTGCCAGACTCAGTGTAGGGTACACACCCCATGACGGATGGACCAACAGGTTGATCTGTAACTTGAGTTCAAATTTTGCAAGCGGTCCCTATTTTTATAATGGGCTAAATAGGAACACACACAAATTTTGAGGTTTGAAATCCAGATCTACATCCACTTTATGTGGCTTGGGTCCATGCTGGTAAACCATTGGGGATCAAATAATCCCTGATGTACTCAAGCCTCCTTTGTGTAAAACTCAAAACCAACCTGAAGAGAACATTCTCTAACAGTCAAAAAGGTTGTTAATGAGCTTCTCTCTCTCTCTCTTTCTCTGAAATTCTTGGTTTCAACCAGAATTTGAAGCAGAAGCAAAAGTTCATGATTGTCATAAAAAAAAAGTGGGTGCTTCCAATAACTTCTTCTAACACACACACACACACACACACTCACAAACACCTGTTCTCACAAATCTTCCAGACCAATTCTGCAGAAACAAGAGACTCAGAAAGTTCACATGAGGGTCATGTAAAGGCTATAAACCAAAAGCTGGATTCAAATTACCCATAAATTGTAGGCAGGAGGAAATAAATATCTGAACCCAGATCCCAATCTGAATTTTGTCAGGAGTGCCTTTCTTTCAAATGCGCTGAATCAAAACCATTGAACCACAGAAACCATGATCCAAGTCAAGATCTTAATGTAGCTTCTCCCCATTTGTATTTAAAACCCAAGGTGCTATTTCAAACCAAACTTCAACCCTCTGAGATTCATCCTTCCCAAATTGCCCTCTGAGGTTGTAATTTTACATGCTACATTTTACAAGCAAGAATCTCTAACTTTGGAATGCTAAATGCTCCTTTAGATTGGGATCACACTCCAAATCTCTGTCTCCTGTGCTTACTCATTTTCAATAAGCCATTTCTCTTATCTTTCTCTAGGGCTGTCGTGCTAGTATTGCTGTGTGTAAGACAACACCTTGAATTATATCCAGCTGGACCTCTGGAGGCATGTCTTTATGCAATGCATTTCTGACATTTCAGTGACAAATTGAAGTGGTTAAATCCTATATCCTTTGCACAATTGTCACTAACAATGGGATCTCCTCCTTCTCTTACTAATGTACCATTAGGCTGAGGGAACTGCAGTGGCATACTGTTGGTCTCTGGCACCCAGGGACCAATGCTGGCATTTGTGCCCCCCCCCCCTCCTTGCCGGGGGACACACCTGTGCTTCTGGGGTCCGGCTGGGGAGCCTCCAGTGACACTCCGCCGTGCAGATGCAGAGTGCAGCGGCCTCCACAGCCCAGGGCAGCCCAGCCATTCTGCCCCACTCCCGCCCCCCCGACACACTCACAGTGGCTGGTCAGGAGGCGCTCCAGCACCAGCCCTGCCCCCCAAGCAGCATGGCAGCTGCTCCCCACTCCTGGCCCCACCTCTTCTCCCCATCCCCTCACCCCCGTCCCTCTCCCATGTGGGGCCAGCGTCCTGGCCAAGAGCCGCTCCTGCCCCAAGCAGCGTGGTGGCTGCCCCCCACCTCACACATGGGCCCAAATGGCACCCCCTCTCCAGGCCGGCGCCCGGGGGCATGGCCCCTTTTGCCCCCCCTCCCCCTCGGTACGCCACTGGGGAACTGGGTTTATTTAGTCTGCAGAAGAAAAGAGTGAAGGGGGATTTGATAGCAGCCTTTAACTACCTGAAGAGGGGTTCCAAAGAGAAAGGAGCTAGGCTGTTCTCAGTGGTGGCAGATGACAGAACAAGGAGCAATGGTCTCAAGTTGCAGTGGGGAGGTCTAGGCTGGATATTAGGAAAAACTCTTTCACTAGGAGGGTGGTGAAGCACTGGAATGGGTTACCTAGGGAGGTGATGGAGTCTTCATCCATAGAGGTTTTTAAGGCCCGACTTAAAGCCCTGGCTGGGACGATTTATTTGGGCTTGGTCCTGCTTTGAGGACCTCCTGAGGTCCCTTCCAACCCTAATCTTCTATGATTCTATAAGTCCAGTTTGTGGCACAAAAGTGTGCTTTGAATATGTCAGATATTTTTCCCCTAATGCAGTAAATCTACACATAAATTCAGCCAACCACTGCCAAAAAAATAAAAAGAGATGAGTGAATAGAACAGCTCTGATTTACATCCTAACAAGTTAAAACAAAACAAATGAATCAGAGTCCAGAACTTCACGCAGAGTGTAAATATATACATATACTTGTATCAGTTTTAAGTGTGGTGCCTTTTAGTTTAATTTAATGGACCCCTGCCAAACTCTGACAATTCCAGGGATAAGCAGACAAGGGTACAAGAGAGCTATTGGGGTGTGGGAGTCTGAATCTTAGAATGCAAAAAACCATCTCTTATGGCTTGTTTAGCTATCGCCCTGGCAGAACAGTCTGGGTCCTTCGTTAGTTGTTTTTTCCCTTGTCCCTGAGGACTTGCCTGATTAAATACTTTGGTTTCTTGTTTTTGCTTTGAAATGTTCTCAAGTGAGGTCAGGGTCATTTTTAAATGCGCAGGGAGGCTTTTGTGGTTGGTGCCTTCCCTTTTCTGTTCATATTGGCTCAAATGCTGCCATTCTCACACAGCCCTTTTGCAAGCAAAACGTCAGGAACCCCATCTCCTCACTGTAGTATGCAAGCAACATCTGTTGATATCAGTGAGATCTCCTCTTGCAGCAAGAGGATTGCCCCTTGCCCCTCCAATTTGTGCTTCAGCAGGTGTTTTCCCTGAATAAGAGGGGATCTAGGGCTGCAGTATTTGGCTCATGAAGATTGTTTCTACAGATCTGTCTACACTGAAATCAGAGGTGGGATTGCAACTTGGGTAGGCATACCATCACTATCTTTTATTTAGCTAGCATGGCTAATAAATATCAGCAGCACATAGAACCCCGGGTATATATTCATGTTCCTAACCCATGCCAGGATCCATGGTGCCACATCTTCACCACTAAATTTGGCTGTGCTAGCTAGATTAAAGCTAGCGGTATGCCTGCCCAGATTGCAATCACACCTTTGATTTCAGTGTAGATATACCCTAAGAGAAATAAAAGGCTTAAGTGTCAAGCTGCCCGTAGAATGAATGGCAGAAGGAAAAAAGCAAGGCTAGTTGATGGACCTACTCTCCTGAAGAAGGTAAATGCAACCTCTAAAGATGGATGGATCTCAAAGGGCTCGGCAGATGTGTCTGGTTGTGATAAGTGTCCCAATACTTCTGATCTGTTAGCCACAGCTTGATTTTAAAAAAAAATAATTACCAAGTCTCTTAAATCTTCCAGAAATCTTGTCAGGACAGGAACAGGCCTTCTAAGGAAATGTTTGTTTCCTCGTGCATAAGTTCATGCCCGATATACCACAAGAACTGGTTTTTCCACTATGCTGTAACACTGTTGCTTTTGGCCCCAGAAGCTCAGTCACTCAGAACAATGAGAAATATCAAGAGACGTGTGTAAAAGCTGGTGGAATGATTTCAGCCCCCGTACGGGTAAATGATAAGGGTTTTGTGGGTTCCTCTTGGAGTGGAATGAGTTGACTCATCCGTATTTCTGAAAAGCAAATTCTTGGGGAGAGATATGTGGTCCTCTTTCTGGCTGCTTTGCTCTGTGCAGGCACAGTGAAGCCATTGGTGGACGCCTGGGCTTGCATGAGGGAAGTCCCAAGTGGCACAGAGCGGACAAGTAGTCAGGTGTGTGGCCAATAGGGAGAGGGAGGCATGGTCAGAGCACATTGCACCCTTGTGATCCTGGACCAGCAGCTGTTTCAAGCCAACCTAAATCAGTGCTGACCTTAAGTTGCTGTAACTTATGGCAGAGGCTGAACTCTCTCCCATCTTATCCCAGGATTAGAGGAGCAGAAAGGTCACCTAGAAAAGCATGAGGCAAGGAACTCAAGAATTTGGGCTTTGGTATCTGGATGCTGTAGCCTATAGGACTAGCCTGCTTGCTTGCATATTTTATACATATATATCTATCTTTCCTTATAGATTTAAGTATTGTTGTTTTATTATAATAGAATCATAGATTCATTTTAAAGTATTGTAGCTGTAATGCAAGGTACCTTACAGGCCATATCCTGTATGAAAGCTAAGGCAGTTAGCATGCATATGTTTGGGATCTTTGGCCAGATAATTAATGATGAGTTAAAGGGTAAGACATAGATGGTTATAACCTTTACCCTAGATAAGTCAGGAGGCATCAAAACAGGGGGTCAGTCTCAGGTTATGCCCCGAGTAAACTTCACAGAACCCACAAAGGGGCCAGAAATAACAATGGTCAGATAAACAAACTGTCTGGAACCATCTGGAAAGGATGTGGATATGTCATTAATATGCAAAAACCTGCCAGCTTATAGAATAAGTGTATCCTAATAATTTGGGGGTGAAGAATCCAAGTTTGGACTTAGAAGGAGGACCCATATTGCTCAGGGTATAAGAAGGGTGTGAGTATATTAATCCAAAGCATACCATAGAATATCTATATCACGAGTGCACCCTCGGGTCCCTATAAAACTCTTCTCGAGCCTGATTCCAGGACAAGAACCTCATTATCTTCTGATCAGACCAACTGGCAAGCCTATAACCCCATTCAAATTACTAAAACACCCAAAATCAGGCTACAACGCACAATGAACTTGATTCTGTTCCCCTTAGCAAAACTTGATGGAAGCAAGTACGAGCTCAGCCCCACCAGTGAAGAAAACATGCAAGTGGATCTCTTCAAACAATACCATCTTTTAGCTTTACTTCTAAACAATAGCATAATCCGGCCCATGATGTGCAAACTCCACAGCCAACATGTCTACAGGAGGGAAAAGTATCCTCACTCAGGCTGTAGGCTCCCAAACGCAGGCCCAGCAATGAGTTACTGCTTGATGCATGGACATCGCGGTATTGGAATGGCAACTAGCATGCGTCTATGAAACATGAACACAATTACAGTGGTGTCAGGTAACATGTTTCCGGGCCTTCTTCATCCAGTTGTTATTAGTTCTAGCTGTGAGATCTAATGTGGTCTGGAATACTGAGCTCCAGGCTAAGAGCTGGGCAATCATGAGTTCTAATCCTGATACAGCCCCTGACTTCCTGCATAGCCACTGTAAAAAGAGGGTAATAATTCTTCAGGGCAGGGTGTTGGATGGTGCTGAGCATAATGGGCCTGGGAGCCTCTGGACCCGTAATAGCAATAGGTAGCTACCACAGCAGTAATAATAATGCCTACCAGTCAGGGATAATCTGAGGAGTCACTCATAAATGCCTGTATTAGAAATTGAAGCTGGACTTGAACGAGCTCCAAGTTTGGATCTCAGTGAAATTTGGGACTAACCCAAAACTCTGGATCCACTCCTCCCTCTCCCCCAGGATTATGGGAAATTTTGGAGATGAGCTTTGTGACTCAGGATCTGGCTTTAGGAGTCTTGCGTGTTGTTACTCACTCTTGGACAAAAGGTGGTTGTTGTGTTGGGCTGGAGCCAACATACCACAAAGAAACAGCTAGAAAACAAAGAACCGGGAAGAAAGAAAAAAAAGGAACTCGCTCCTCGTGCCAGGAAGTGTGAGATCAGCAAGTGGGGGGCATGAAATAAAAGGCATGAAGAGATTCAAAAGGAGAATATTCTCAATGAAAACCCAATACAAATACTAGCTTGTTTTCCACTGCTTCTGGAAATGCCTCTCTCTGACTGACAGAGAGCTTGAAGCCTTGAAAGCCCTGGCTTGCACAGGGATAAATCAAGGCTTCCAGCTTCCCTGATGTAGAGTTTGGAGCAGAGACCTGGCTAGATCTGGGGCTTCTGGTTCTGCATCATGGAGTAAGTACTAGGATCCCCAGTCACGGGGCAAGCTGCTCCAGGACTGCAGTCCCTGGAAATCCAGGCTCCCCCACAGCCCACCAAGCAAACTGGCAGGAAACTGGGCTTAACAAAGAGAAGGTTCTCTCCCTCCTCTCTGAGGAACACATTTTTAAAAAGGGTTCTTCAATCAAGTAGAGAAAGCTGTAGCGTGATCCAATGGCTGGAAGTTGAAGCTGGACTGGAAATAAAGGGTAAGTTTTTTTAACAGTGAGGGCAGGGGTGTAGCTATGGGTGGGCCTGAGTGGGCCACAGCCCACCCACTTTGAAAGCAGGTCCACCCAATCTGTTGCTTCTGCTGCCGACGCTCTGCTTAAACTACCCTGGAACGTCAGGCAGCTTTCAGCTGGTCGCTACCCGAACATCCCGCTTCCGGTCACGTGGCTGGAAGCAGGGAGTTCGGGAAGCGACCGACAGAGAATCACTGAGCTGCCCGAAGCTCCAATTGGCAAGCTAATTGGGGCATCCGGCAGCTTAGTTTCTCAGGCTGGTTGTTTCCTGAACGTCCTGCTTCGGTCATTTGACTGGAAACAGGAAGTGGCCCAAGCCCACCTGAGTCAATCACAGGCCCTGCCCGAAAATCACTTCTGGCTATGCCCCTGAGTGAGGGTAATTAACCTTGGAACAATTTACCAAGCATCATGATGGATTCTCCATCACTGACCATTTTTAAATCAAGTTTAGTTGTCTTTCTAAAAGATCTAGGAATTCTTTTGGGGGACGTTTTATAGCCCGTGTTATACAGGGGTCAGACTAGATTATCACAATGGTCCCTTCAGGCCTTGGAATCTATGAATCTGATACATTTCCACGTAACATTTTGGTTTTGACTAATCAGTTATTTTGGGTTTTGGTTTTTTTGTCAAAAATCTGTTTCTGCAGAAAATTCCCAACCAGCTCTAATCTACAGGGGAAAAGCTTCTGTAGCGTATCCCATTGCCAGGCCCTCTGGCTACTAAATCCCACTCCACCATGACTAATTACTCACTGAATCTTTTCTATTAGCGTTTGAGAATACAAAAGGAAGTGCAAACACACCTTCTGCCAGTGCTCACGGCTGCCAAGTGTTCCCATAAATAACCTTGGGGGAAAGATGGCCGTAGGGCAGGACTGAAAGTCAGGAGAGCTAAATCCTAAAACAGGTTATGATCTTGGGCAAGCCATTTAACATCTCTGCAGCTCTATTTGCCCCATCAGTAAAGTGAATATGATACCTATTTCCCAAGGCAGAGCAGGTGGAAAAATGCTAAGTATCTTTCATGAAAAAAATAAATATTTTCAGATATTTTAAATAAAAGAATGAAAATCAGAAATCTTTCTGTTTCTGGAGATTTCCCCGTTCCTCTCTCTTTTGACTGTCTCAGTTTCAGGGTAACTATGCCTGTATTTCACCATCCATGGTACCTTGAGGGCACCCACACAAAGGCTTCCATTTCCCAGCTGTCACTTCTCCTGGACATGAAGATCCTTGTCTCACTTCCCTCTGACCAGAGATTTTAAGGCTGCACAGCTCCTTGCCTTATGTTGTGATATCCTCCGCAAGCCAGATTGCCCAAAAGACCCGCACCTGTGCTTTGCTTTCTCTTGAAGGCTTTCACCCACCATTGTAAGTTACTACAGAACTCCTTCTAAGCAAGCACATTTATCCTTCAGGTAAAAGTCTTACAGAGAAAATATGTTACACAATAAAAGAACCTATACACATGCTAAAAAGCTTGCCAGAGGTCACCCCCACCTCCAGCCTAGGGCTCTGACAGGTTTTAGTTATTCAAAACCAACAAGGGAATTTTCCCTATGGTTACAAGTTAATTCACTTAGATCCAGAACCAGAACACAGGCCGGGCAGAACAGCCATTTCTTTATACAGCTCAGGTCTGTGATCTTAACCTTCTATAATAGGTAATCAGCATATAAAGACCATCTCCTCAGAGTGTAGTTTCAAAAGCCTGGGAATTTCCATAACTGGAGTTGGGGAATTTGCATTAACCTTTCCCTAGAGTTTCCCAGGAAATCTACTTAACACTTCATGCATTCAACTTCCTCAAAATAATTCCTCAAAATAATTCCTAGATCATATCTTTCAGAGAAACATCCAACCTTGATTTAAAAATAGTCCATGATGGAGTATCCAACACAGTCCTTGATAAGTTGTTCCAATGGTTAATTACTTTCTCTGTTAAAAATGCACTCATTTCCAGTCTGAATTTGTCTAGCTTCAATTTCCAGCCATTGGATCATGTTATAGCTTCTTCTGCTAGACTGAAGAGCCTACTATTAAATATTTGTTGTCCATGTATTTACTTGTCAACTAGGATCAAGTCGACCCATAGCCTTCTCTTTGTTAAGCTAAATAACGAGCTCCCAGTGTGTCTATCACTAACAGACTAGAAAACATACCTTATAATCATTCTTGTGATTCTTCTCTGAACTTACTCCGATTTATCAACATCTTTCTTGAATTAAAACACAGAACTGGACACAATATTTCAGCAGCAGTTGCACCAAGGGCCAAATACAGAAGTAAAATAGCTTCTGTACTCCTACTCAAGATTCCCCTGTTTATGCATCCAAGGATTTCATTAGCCTTTTCAGTCACAGCATCGCACTGGGAGCTCATGTTCAGCTGATTATCCACCCCAACCAGCAAATCTTTTTCAGAGTCTTTGCTCTCCAGGATAGAGTATGGTCCTCTAAGTATGGTCTATGTTCTGTCCGTGGATGTATATATTTACATTTAGCCATATTAAAAAGCATATTATTGCTTTCACCCACTGTACCCAAGCCATCCAGGTCACTGTATACCAGTGATCTGTCCTCTTCATTATTTACCACTCCCTCAATTTTTGTGTCATGTGCAAAATGTATCGGTGATGATTTAGGTTTTCTTCCAGGTCATTAAAAAACATTAAATAGCAATAGGGCCAAGAACTGATCCCTGCAGGACCCCACTAGAAACACACCCATTCGGTTATGAGTCCCCTTTTACATTTGCATTTGGAGACCTATTAACTTTCCAGTTTTTAATCTAGGAGTGCCGTATTAATTTTATATTTTTCTAGTTTTTTAATCAAAATGTCATGCAGTACCAAATCAAATGCCTTACAAAAGTTTAAGTGTATTAAAACGTATTACTTATTTGGTTGATAATGGTAATTTGTAATTGTATCAAAAAAATCTCAGCTTAGTTTAATAGGATCTATTTTCCACAAACCCATGTTGATTTGTATTAATTATCTTACACTCCTTTCTTTCTTTATTAATTGAGTCCTGTATCAGCCACTCCATTATCTGACCTGCGATTGATATTAGACCAACAGGCCTATAGTTATCTGGATCATTCTGTTTATCATTTCTAAACATTGGCACAACATTAGCTTTCTTCCTTTCTTCTGGAATTTCCCTGGTGTTCTAAAACATATTGAAAGTCAGCATAAATGGTCCAGCAAGCTCCTACGCCAGCTCTTTAAAAACACTTGGATGCAAGATATCCAGACCTGCTGACTTAAAAATATCTAACTTTAGTAACTTATGTTTAACATCCTCCTGAGGTATTAGTGGAATGGAAAGAGTGTTATATGATTTGACTATATCATCTGTTTTTCCCAAATATAAAACCAGAAATATGTATTGAACACTTCTGCCTGTTCTGCATTATTATGGATAATTCTACCATTTCCATCTAGTAATGGACCAATAGCATTGTTAGAATTCTTTTTTTCCTATATACTTAAAAAATTCCTTCTTATTGTCTTTCACACTCTGCTGGTCATGGATTTTTCCTTGTATTCCTTTGGTTCCCTTGTCAATTTTCTTCAGTTTCTAGCTTCTGATTTATATTTATTACAATCAGCTTCCCTTTCTTCCATTTCTTTTTAATTTTTATAGCTGCCTTTACTTACCCTCTAAACCAGTTTTTTTTTTGTTTTTGTTTTTTAAACCAAGATAGCTTTCTTTCTCCATTGTAGGATTGTGGCTTTTTGGGTATCTAATAAAGTGTTCTTGAATGATTCCCTATTATCATTCACATTTGTCTGTTTAAAATTCTTCATCCCAGCTGATTTGGCTCATAATTATTTTCAGCTTTATGAAATTGGCCATTTTAAAGCACCAAGTGGGTGTGTATGTATAACATGGGTATGGTCTTTATTCTGTTTGCACAGTACAAATGTGATCAAGTCATGATCACTTGTAATTAAGTTACCATTCAGTTTTAGTTCTGTGATTAGTTCCTCTTTATCTGTCAAAATAAGGTCTAATACAGAATTCCTCCATGCTGAATGCAACACCTTTTGAGCTAGGAAATTGTGATCTATAAGGTTTAGAAATTCCAAGGATGTCTTAGTACTGGCAGCATAGGACCTCCATCAAATCTCTCTCAAATTGAAGACTCCCATGATCACACAGCTTTTTTCCTACACATTATAGATAGGAACGTAAGAAACTGGTCATGCTGTTCCCTAGTGTGATTTGGTCTGTAGCTGACAAGAAGTAATGGCCTATCTTGTGCTTTATCTGTTAGGACATTAATCCATAAGCACTGAAGATCATTTTCTTCCATCTTATCAGTGACTTGGAAACAGGGAACGCCATTTTTGACATAGACTGCTACTCTCCCTGACACACACACACACACACACTCTTTTGCTCACTCTATCTTTCCTAAATGGGTTATAACCACTGATATTAACATTCCAGTCATGGGAATCACCCCGCCAAGTTTCAGTAATACCAGCTAGATCAAGTTCATGCTCAAACCTGTTGTCCCAAAAGTCCATATTTGTCTGGCACATTTTCAAAATAGTCTTTTGAACTCCCAGTTTCTCATGTCTGTCACCTCTTCCCCCTTGAGAGGGTTACACAATCCTGCCTACAATAATACATAAACTTAATACAATAAGATCTTCCAAGGATATTTCAGGAAATTTCCCAATCTGTCACAGACCCCTTTTCAGAGGCAAAATAAACAAAAAAGAAAGAAGGGGGGTGGAGAGAAAAGGAGGGGAAAGGGGAAACCAAAACTTGTTTGATTTTCTATATCAAAAACTTATTGGTGGTTGGTTTTATTCGCCCCCCCCCCCCCAAAGTGAACTTTGGAGTTCTGGTTAAATTCAGCTTAGTCAACATCAGCCCCCATTGTCTGTGGAATTGTTCTGCTTTGTTTGCATATTTGTCTGTGAGATTTTGACACCTCTGTTCCCAGCCTCAGATTTAGATTCATGTCGCACTGTTTTCCCTTGTTTATTGTTCCCTGGGCTCTGCTTACAAAGCGCCACACAAACTGGAGAACACAGTGAGACATTTGCTGGTGACATTAAGAGCTGTTCAGCTGAGTTCAACTGCAGCACAGTCTACAAGGCCAGAACTAAACAAAACAGAATTAACCTATTGGTTTGTGTGGGTGGAAAATGCCTGGATTGTTTGGTGTCCACCACTCTAGTGCTGAAGTCATGCAATGAGCTCTTGTTCTAGGCCTGGAAAACCCTGCTAAGGAAAAGTAGCTCATGTCACATGCTAAGTCTGCACAGGTTTAGTGTCTCATTGAGGAAGCCAGCCTTTGCAGCCGAGATTTTCAAAGGCATCTAAGGAAGTTGGATGCCTAAATCCCTTAATCTCCTTGTAAAATGCCATATACATCTTTTTAACAGCTGCAGCTCAAGACCTGCTGCTGCCATAGAATCTGCAAGGCCAAAAAGCAAAAAAAAAAACTCACTCCAGAAGAACGAACTGTCCAGCAACGTAGGAAGACCCTACAACAAAGCCCCCAAACTGGTCATGTCACAGAACCTCAAGGCCTAATCCATATATTCGTGCAAGATTGCTTTAGTGCTACCGGCAGATAAGTCACATGAGAATTGCATGGCACTAGTGGCTTGGGAGAAAAGCCAATCCTTGGAAAAGGAATGATAGAACTAGGCTAATGTGCGCATACTGTTCCCAGGTGCTGTAACCGGTGTTTAATTTGGTCAGTCACTCATAAAAGATATTTGATTGCTATTTGCTATGCACAAGTAGGTGGATTGTTAGAGTCTCAAAGACACCCAAATCTCAGAACATTTTCCTATGTCTTTAACCCTAGAAGAATTATCCATAAGAAAGATCAGAGTGTAATGCCTTTTCTCTGACATAAAAACAGACAAACAACATAGTCTGCTCACACCCTAACATAAGGATGTGTTAGAATAGTACTGAAGCTGAGTGTCTAATTGCAGTTTTATTATAAAGCTAGTTTTTCAGAAGTTTATGACTTAGATGTTTCAAATGTCATCACAGTGAAAACTGGACACACAAAGTTGTTGGCTGGTTGAGAAATGTTTGCCTTAAAATGTTTTACTTTATTAAGCATCTTATTTGTTCATAAATAGGAAAAAAAAAAAAAAAAGGAGAGGGGGAGGAATCACAATTTAGAAGATCTTTCCTCTTTGTGTTGGTCGTCTTCGTTTTCCCAATTTCATTGGGATTTTGTCTAAATTCAAAAAAGAAAAGAAAATTTGACCAACTTTTTAGGTTGTCAAAGAAGTAAGTTTCATGGACATTTCAACAAAGCTTTTCTCCTTTATTTCAAATTCTGAAATTCAAAATTTCATCCAAATGTCGACATTTGAAAGATGTCCACCAGTTCTGTTTACACACACGTTAGCAGAGGACTCCGTTCAAGTTACAGACACGTTAAAAATAACCAAGTCATCATGAAATCAAGATCATACTTGATATTCAAGAGCTTATTGGGAATCAGAGGGACACGATCTTGCCAAGATCCTTTTTTCTGTGTATATTTATATTTATATATATTATATTTAAAAGAGTTTGGCATATCTTGCCCAGCGAGCCTGGGACTGGCTTGTTCAGCCAAGCACATAGGTTAAAGGGACTTTTGGTGATGGACAGGAGTTTACAATGTTGTTAGTGGTTCCCGTAACTTTCCCTTTCCTTACACGTAATCCGATCCCTGAGAAGCAGCTTTGCATCTGTGGAACATGAATGACGCACTTGCATCGATTTCAATACTGAAAGTAGTTTGAGCTCTCTCCTCTTTTATCTAATGGGAAGTCCAAACGGGGTCAGCGCTGAACCAGTCGTCATTCTTGAATGAAATGAAGGAACACACAGTGTCACCTGATCTCTCTCTCAGTCACAGACACAGCGCCTGCTCTGCTGCTCATCAGAACTCCTGACACCGAGGTGCTGCTGCAGACAGGAGCCCAATGGAGCAGAGCGCTACAGAAGGCTTGCAAGGCACAGATGCATCCTGAAGTCCTGCCTCAGATTTCACACAGGCAAAACTCCCACTGAGGTCAATGACGCAAAACTAGCCCACGCCTTTGACGGTGCAGGAGGCCTGGCATCGTTGTGCCATGTGGGGCACGGTCTGAGATGGGAGGGAACATGCTGTGCATACTTAACCCTGTGTGACATGGAGCCCAGCTCCACGAAGCCTCTCTGTGCATGGTCATATAGGGAGCGCTGGGCCTAGCAGAGGGCTGCAGGATCAGCCATCATGTAGATCCTCCATTCCATCCCCCCTTAGCAGGACGACATGAGGGACAATTTAATTTATTCCATCCCTTGCTCTCTGGAGATCCTCAAGGATGACCCCAACTAGTTTGGGAGGATTCAACACAGTGGGAGTTATTCCTGAATAAGGAACTCAGAGCCAGATACTCAGCAAGTGTAAACGGCCACTGCTTCAGTGGAGTCATGCTTGATTTACACCATAGGAGGATTTGGCGCATGGTTTCTAATCAGGAATTAGAGGGGGACCACAATGAAGTAGGTGTAAACATAGTTTGTTGGCTTCACTCCCAGAATCACTTGCACTTTACATTGCACAACACATGGATCTGGGTGCAGATGCTGAGTAGGGCATCATTAAAATGGATGGAGCTATTCTGATTCACACCAGCTGGGGAACAGGCCCATGTCTCTGTAACATCTCAATGAGCCACAGAAACTCTAAGGTGAACTCGTGCTGCTCAGCACTCGACTCCCTGTGGTGCTCCCAACGCACACCCCGGCTCGTAAATTGTTTGCAAGAATAGCTAACTAATAAAAAATGAAAATGTGACTTTGCCATTGATTTCGATACAGTCAGTGGGAGGAAGGAGGCCATTGGCCTCACTGAGCAAAGAGGAAAAAGCAATTGTGCGAGACAGCTGGATGAAACGCCCAACCTGTCAATATTCCCGATGAAGATGAATTTCATTGCTAAAAGGCAAAGTTCCAGGCCTGAGAAAAAAAGACCCCAAGACCATTAATTTCAATAGAGGTTAGGCCCGTAGGACTGGCACTGTGTACGAGAAAGAAAAGAACCTGATTGTGGTAAAATTCCATGGAGCTTGCTCGCCAGTTGTGGTGGTAAACTGCTGCACCTCAACTGATGTTATGCCAATTAACACCAGCTGAGGATCTTGCCCATTGGCTTTGCTGGAGAGCCACCTGATTTGCATAGGCCAGGCTCTGAATGAGCTCTCCCCTGCCATCTGCTGATGAACTGGGAAAAAAGACCTCCGGAGCAGACAGTATCTGCTTAGGTGCACCGACTTTTAAAAGCTAGGTGTTCTGCTTTCCCGAAGTGATCACTTTTGGCTGCTTTGGGTTACATTCCACTTTAGCCCTGAGGCCAGGTGTAATGAAGTGGTGTTATTCCAAATAGAGGCCGAAGTTTTACATTTACACTGGTGTAATGGAGGGCAAAAATCAGGCCCCAAGGCTGGCAGGCTGTGAGCACATAGTGCAGTGACGGCACCATTTCTGAGCAGTCAGGCCTGAGTACGTGCCACACTGGTTGTTACTGTTGCTCTGGAAAGGAGCAGGCTGAGAACCATCAGGCATTTTGTGCTGCTGAAACTAGAGTGTGCAAATACAGGAGGAAGGGACTAGGCCATGGCCTATTGTGATGATCCCTGAATTTGAGAGAGAAATAGGATTGTTATCTTGCCCTGCTGTTGAAGAATTTCTCCCTCGGATTCTAATCTCTTGGAGCCAGGGACAATCGTTTTGTTCTGTGTTTACACAGCACTTAGCATCTGCCCCAAGGAGCTTACAAACCAAGGGAGATTTTTTTCCTCATTTAGGTCCATGACTTGAGCTCCTTCACACCTACTACAATAGAAACAGACCATAATAAGGATCTTACAATCAGATAAGTGAAAGACTCCATATCAATGTCTGGCCAGCCAGCCAGAACTCTATCTCCCCACCACGGACGACAGGATCTCTCTAGACAGGGGGAGAGACCATGTCAAAGCATGGACATTCACATAACCACGCACATCTGAAACCTGATCACTCTGGCCCCCCAGTCGGCTCTTTTTCTAGCCCACAACTCCAGGCAGCGGCAGAGCGGAGTGTGGAGGAGCTCACCCGGTGAGGCTGGGATTGAATGGGCAAACCTCAAGCCAGTGTGTTGCCACAGCCTCTGCCTTTTCCACTGCACCAGCGGACTGATAGCAGCTCGCACAGCTCCACCCTCTGCCTGCAGGCTGCAAGTGCTCTGTGCAGACCTGGGAAGGAGAGAGCGGAGAGATGAAGGGGACGGGAGGAAATCTCTTGCCCTCCTCACTTTGAGGCCTTTGGAGAACAGAGCATGCAACATTTCCAAGCAACATTCCACAGATGCCAAAATTCAGCATGAGTGATACTGCTTAGACAACACGCAGCACTGAGCCTTTGCTCAGTAACGATCGGGTGGCCGGAAAAGCAAAAGCTGGCAAGTATGCCATGATTCATCTCTGTGAATCAAATATTTTGTTATGAACACCGCTCCTTGCAACTTATCCAAGAGAATCTTCCTGGCGGGGCCCGATCCTAGCCACACAACCCTTATTCCTGTACATCCCAATTGAGGGAATGGCTCAAGTTCCGAGGGGCCACGGGGCCAGGAGAACGTGCATCTGCAGTAAGGAGCGCGGTACCTCGCAGCTGCACAATCAGAGCATTGCTGTTGCTCTCAGCTCAGGTCAACCAGCAGCATGGTGATGCAAGACCTCGTGCCTGTCTGCAAACCCACACAGCGCAAACAGCTGAAGGTTCCAGTACCCACACTCCTGCTTACAAGAAAAGCAGAAAGGGCGAGAGCAGTGTGGTTTGATGCTGTGTGGAATGCAGTAGCCATGTGTGCAGTATGCAAATGATGTGGCTAAATGGGAGGATTGTTTGTTTCTAATCAACTCAACACCTACCTCACTACATTGGGCCTTGAAAGATGACCGAAAACTGGGGGAAGGGAATACTGGGTTTGTGCCGTTTGCTTGTTTATGATGGATGGCGAAGGCCTGAAATGTTTTGGGGGAGAGGGGTGTTGTTTTTTTTTAAGTAGGCACATGAGATTAACTGTTGTTGTTGTTTTTTTTTTTTTTTAAATATTGAAAGTATCAGGAATGACAGTCAAGATTTTCCAAAGTGACCAGTGATTTGGAGTGCCCAACTTCACAACCTTGAAAGGAGCCTGATCTGGAGAAAGTGCTGCACACCTACTTTCTTCAAATCATCCTAATTTAAGGTGTCTCAAGTTGGACCCCCAAAATGGAGGCACCCCAAACCCTTTTGAAAATCAGCCCCTTTTGAAAATCTCGGACATCAAGTCTGGCCTCCCCTTCTTTAATTGGCAGACTGCTGGAGGTCTCGAATATGTACTGTGAGCATTCCCACTTCACTGAAGGGTCACGGCTTGGATTTTCAACAGATACTTCTTTTATCCAAAGTGTTTCACAGGCATTGAAGTGAAATAGCTGTTAAAAACAAAAAGAGTTTTAAAACACTGTGATAACAGTCCCCTCTCCTCCCTCAAACTCTTCCCTCTTGTCTCTGATCATACCATGATGTCCTGTTTTCCATAGATCCCTATGGTAGAAAGAACATCATCTCTAACGGGGGGAAAAAAAAGGAACATTTTAAAAAAACCATCAAGCCTTTTTCATACATCATAAAGAAGCAAGAATGTGGGTTTGTGCCCCTTTCCCCTCCTTTCTAGGTTGCTTTAACATTCAAAGGACTGCTGACAAAACAGAGAGCCACCAAAGAACAATATGTACTTTAACTTGTTACAGACATTTGTTGTTTTCAGTCTATCATCTACTGCAGTGCATGCATTCAGCTGAAAAGCTAAATAAAGGAGATAGCATGAGTGGAAACAAAGACAGCATTGCCACTCAACTTAATTGGCTACAACTCCAACACATATTCAACATTTCTGTGTAGCCAAGCGTCTGTGTGTTCTGGTTTTAAATGGCCGGATATCTAGGAGCAGCAGCTGCTAAGATAACAAGGGATGCTTTTATTCAGGCTCGGAGTGGAGCGACTTGCAGTGATAAGGAGGATCCAGCAAGCACAGGTATTCCCTAAATGGGAGACTCGTACTGCTTTAACATAAGTTGTGATTTTAAATCAGTTAATTAAAAAGGCCTCCTGGATGCTCTTGATTCAGATTAAAACAGATTTAGTTTGCTTTAGTTTAAGTCGACAAGGAATGTGTTTCAGTTACACTGAAATAAGTCATGCTTAAGGTGAAATAAGAGGGTGAAATCCTGATTCCATTGAAGTCAGTGAGAGTTTTGGCATTGATTTCAACTGAGCCACGATTTCACTCAGAGTACCCACAAAGGGATCTGCAGAGGTGTAACTGCATTGGTTTACATCCTGATTTAAATTAAACTGAAGCAACTTCTGCACATAGAACAAACTCTCAGGCTGAAGATCATTATTCTAGAGCGCCTTCTGGAAACAGAATATTGCTTCTGTAAAGATATCAAATACTAGGTTTCAGGGCCAGCCCTAAGTATGTGCAGAGTATCCAGCTACACCAGTCCCTGTCCTTTTAGGGAACTTGTATTCCAGGATCCATTCCTATAGGGAGGGAGGGAGAAGAAGCCTCTCCAATTTCCCACCTCTCCCTTAGCTAAGAAAGTCCCCCTGCACCCACAAGCTGAGCAGCTGCCAATCCTTCCCTCGGCTTCTCTAGATGTGAGGGTTATAGAAGCCCTCACACATCTGTATTTGCCCAGATCCCTGTAAAACCAAAGGCTGGTCCTCACAAGCACAATAGAGAGCCACTGAGCCAAGTCACATCTTCAGGAATGGGGGTGAGGAAGGGGCAAATACTCTGAAAGCTGCTGCTGGTCAGGTGATTGTTTTGAGTTAACCCATTTGATGTCAGGGAACGTAGGAAGCCAGCACTCCTCAGGGCTGTATTCAGACAGTGGAAGGGAGAGAGCTGAGGGAACAGGAGCAGCGATGGGACCGGAGTTCAAACCTGCAGGTGAATGATGTGGATGCCAAGATGTGTATTTGCCTCAAAAGACTTTAATCATTTCTGCAAACAGTCAGCAGAAGGGGATGGGTATTTCACAGTAGTTGGCAATTGACTTGGTCCACTCCCTTTGTGGTCCGTTTGGAGTCTTGGTTCGGAAGGCGGGACATGACAGGAGCCTAGGTTCTTTAGCTGTGTTTACCTGGTTTACTTTTTAGCTAGCCTGACTTTAAATTCATATTAAATCATAAACAGAAAAAGAAACCCAGCAACACAATACTGCGGGCCTCTCCTTACCCCACTTGCACTGCTGAAAGCCAGAAGCAATTCCACGGCTGCTGTGAGCGAGTGGAGAATCAGGTTCTCTATTTCTATTCTCAGTTTAAATGCTCCAGCCCTTCTAAATGCTGATCCAGACAAACCTAAACCCTAGAGACCATGCATATGGACTACATCCTCAGCTCGGTTAAACCAATGTAGCTCCATAACCAATGGAGCTATGCCAATATACACCCTAGCTACAGCTGTGGCCTACAATCAGAGTTCTAAGCAGAGGATATCTGGATTTCAGTAGCAAAACTTAGTCACTCCATGTTGCCTTATGAGAGAGATCATAACAATTAGACTGGAACTCTACAGGGTTCAGACTGGGTCGTTGTCTCCACAGAGAAATGATAACTGCCCAGTTGTTAAAGTAACTGAAAACAAGCCTAGACATAACACCAGAGCATTGTTTCCATACTGGCACTGGCAGGAGGTGTCCAAGATGACCAGTCCAAATATGTGCCGTCTCTGATTTCTTGTGAAATCAAATGTGATTTGTCTTTGCTTGCATCAGAGGGTTCCATGTATTAATCATGAATGATACATTTCTAGTCTTCACACTAATATTTAATCATCACCACAGAAAGTGACTCTGCGTTATTTGCTGAGACATATCGCAACAAGCAGAAATATACATTCAATTCCCATGTGTCCAGGTTTTCATATGAGCCTGGCACTTCGAATTCACACTGAATGCTGAACTCTTGAAAATCTGATTTCTGATTGTGGATTCCAAGCACTTATTAAACTAACCCCAAGAGCTTTAAGAAAATCTTGGTGTCCTGCATGCTACAACTAACATATTTAGTCACCAAGTGTAAAAGTGAAACAGTCAGCAATCACATTCATTTCTGTGGGTGAGAAAGGAAAACATTTTAACTGTATTGATTTTGGTGTGACCTTAATAGCTTATACCTCAACGGCTACCGCTTTATGAACAAGCTTCATCTTTGCATCAGTCCTAGCCACACCAAAAAATCAGAAACTGCTTTGCAAAGAATTCTCAAAACCCTGCTGAGAGAGTGCCGGGTTTTCATGTTGGCCTTTCATCCCTCAGAATTTGGGCAAGATGAAGGAATCATATCTGGTGAGATAACGCAGGGATGAGAAGAGGGTCTTGTCTGTCCATTAGCCAGAGGCCAGAAATGAGAGGCGGAAATATTGATTGAAGAAATAGCCTCAGAAAGGAGGAGAACAGTCAAGACATGAAAGAGTTGTATCAAACTAAGAGTGGACCCGTCACCGTGGGGAGCTTCTCAGTGCCATCTCTGCAGTACCAATGCAAGCTGTATAAGGAAATTCTAACCATCATTAATGTTCCCATTTGTTTCATTGGTCGTATGGAAGCCACGCTGGCTGAACCGTGAGTTATAAAAAAAATGAGCAATTTCTCCACTGATTTGTACCTTAGATCATCTGTGAGACCTGATGCAAAGTGAATGTAAAATGCAACCAAATCACAATTCTCCAGTCATGTAGCGTCTTATACCCACATAGTCAAGGTGTAGTTATCTACACAAGGGATAAGGCACTGCAGTCAGATCTCATATTCACTGAAATTTTATTGGGTTTTTTGTTTGGTTTGGGGGTTTTTTCTTAGTAAGTCATCTGCAAACCTGTCCTGATGTCTGCCAATGTACTCTTTACTCACAAGTTTGCTAAATAATTTGGATGAATATTTTCCAATCTGTGTGATACTTTCTCCTCTTCAAATGTATATTACTCATGGTCACATGGTATTATTTCTTCTCCCTGATTATTTATTATTCTTTGGATAACAGAAAATCTTTAATCTATAATGCACTTGCTGGAAGAATAAAAATTTGTGCGAATATCTGTAAAATGTTCAAAATTTGCAACTACCGACATGATTATCCAGCAGTCATCCATATACTTGTGAATAGCAAACGATATGATCCTATGTAATTGTAGGAACTTGGTGAAGTTCATTCTCTACAGAAAGCCAAGCCAAGGTCGAGGTGCCACTTAAGTACCTTTTAAACCCCCGAAATGGGACTTAACTGGGATTTAAGTGGCTCATAAGCTTTGCACTGAAAATATTTGCAAAATAGTTTTCAATCATCTGTCTATTGCACATTCACGCTCAAGGAGTTTTGCCTCTGTGGTCCCTAACAGAAATATTTAATGGAAAGTCAACCTAAGTTGTCAAAGAAAAGGAGCTTCTTAAGTCTCCTGGCGAAGATTTGGGGCTCAAGAGAATTTTGGCATGAGTTATAGTTTTGCTGGCAAAGATCAGAAATCTAGAGGTTTTCCCAAACTGAAAATGCTGTGGCCTCTTCTAAATGCTCTTCTTTCATTTATCCTGGAAACTGCAACAAGCGCACACTTTGATATCTGCAATCCAGTAAATGAAGGAATAGGGCCATATGAAAGGGAGCTGTGTCATAGCAAAACAATGGCCCACACAGGGCTAATGATGTCACATATTCCATGAATATTGCTTAAATCACAAATTATAGACGAGAAGTGTTTACTGTGTAAGTTAGAGCGAGAACTGAAGACACCCAGGCTTTGGGGAAGTCAGGCCCCGATCTTATTTTCACACGTGGCCCAATGCTCCAAGTTCAAGCATCCCTGAACATTGGGAAAGATTGGATCCTGATCCAGATTCAAACATCAAATTCTGTCCCACTAGTGCACATGTAAGTTTCTACAGTCAGATCTCTTCTGATGTCTTACCTACCCTAACATCAATGGCTGCCACAGACAAGAAAAGGTTGGTTTAAATTTTTTGCTTATGACCCAGAATTAAACCAACATTTTCTAGGGATTTGGCTTCTCAAAGTTATGAAATAAAAATGTAGGGCCAGATTGTCAGATGGCAAAAAATTAGTGAATTTTAGTTGACCTCAGTGGAATTACGGCTATTTGCATAGGCCAAGGTTTCAATCCAGAATCTCTCTCTGGCATCTAGACAAATCCATCCCTGGTGTAACTCCACAGCTTTCAATGGAAGAGCAGTTCCCCAAGAATGAACTTGGAACTCCTTGCATGTTATTTTTGTGCACAATTCTCCTCTGATCAGATCAGTCCACTCTGATCAGTCTGGAGTCTGTTCTGTGAGTGGAACCCCAGTAGCTATCAATGTGATTTTTCAACCTTGAATAGGTTCAGGCAGCTCAGCAGAGATGTGCAATTCAGGCTGGAGAGAGAAATAACTTGCAGGAGTGCAAGAACACAACTGGAAATGTAATTAAAGCAAGGCTCCTTCTAGTGACAAGGCAGTTTTGGGGCCTCCACTGGGCATATTTGTCGATGCCATCTGTTTTTAAGACTATCTTCCTTTATTTGTAATGATTGACTGAGAGAAACTGTTGATCTAACAGCTTTGTTTTCAATTGCTCGACTTACACCCAGGTTATTCATAAATTGCATTTCCTGCAATATTTTCCAACCAGCAAGCTCTGCCGAGGTCACAGGGCGAGGAGCTTTGATGCCATTTTTAGAAAATTACTTCACCAGGAACAGAAACGGCGAGAAAATGAAACCAGAGAGACTGAGCCAAACTAAACAAAGAGGAACTCTGCATTTGCATTGCACCTGAGGAAGGAATTTTCCATGATGCCTTTCTATGGGAGACCTGAAATCCATCGGAGACCATGGATTTTGCTAGCAGG
Organism: Emydura macquarii macquarii; assembly: GCF_026122565.2. Classification (NCBI taxonomy): domain Eukaryota; kingdom Metazoa; phylum Chordata; order Testudines; family Chelidae; genus Emydura; species Emydura macquarii. The sequence continues at coordinate 16,098,237 of NW_027130828.1, forward strand.
GCTGGGGGATGGGCTGGGAGGTGCTATGGAGACAGCATGCTCTGCTTTGCGGTGGGCGCATACCACTTAATTACCTTCTGGGGAGATTACACTGAGTGAGTCTCAGAAAAGGAGCAAGCTCACGCTCCCCCGCTGCAGTGAAGTTGCCTGCAGCACAGGACTTTCAGAATGGAGGGCTACAAAGGGGAACAGATGGGGAGCAGTCAGCCAGAGCTCTGAGCAGTGAAACTGAACCATGAGCTTCAGGAGATGATGCATCAGAAGCACAACTCCTTATCCATCCCCCAGATTCACACATGGAAAGCTCTTAGGGAAAGCAGCGTGCTTCCCTCTCCATGGGCTTGTGTGGAAATGAGACAGGGCCAGGGCTTACCCTCCCTGCTACTGCCTTTGAGGCAGTTTGCACCCAGAGGGGTACACAGAGGGAGCAAGGTGCTCCATGACCTTGCACAGGGCACACCAGGATGGAGGCGGGGAATTTTCCATGAGCAGGGGCTAAGGACAGTCCCCTTCCAAAGGAGGAGGAGGAGGATCCTCAGGGCACTAGCAGTGCTGCAAAACCAGAGGAGCAGGTTGGGGGAGGAATCCAGAAATCAGAGAACCTGGTTCAGCTTTTGCTGATGTTGCTGTAAATCAAGCCTAACTCCCTGGAAGTCAATAGTGTAAAACTGCTGCCGGTGAGTTCAGAACCAGGTCCTGAGCTTCCCATGTTGATACAGCTGCAGGAATCACTTGCGTGCTTCCAATCATTTTAAGAGAGGTTATTATTTTTCACCCACCCTAAGTAGTCCCAAATGTATTGTCTTAGCAACAGATGCAGCTGTTAATACTGCCCAGTACTGGTGCTGGTGCTTAACCGAGACAATGAAAGATCAGCCAGTCACTGCTGCACTGGGTGGAAAACTTCAAAAAGCACACTAGCAGAGAGGTGCAACAGCTTCGCCTCTGCATGCCAGCAGCTGTCCCTTCAGTTTTATTGCCAGGAGCCCCTAGTGTCTTTGATTCCAAAAAACAAACCTTCCTTGAGGAGCACTAAGATTTGGAAGTGCTGAGTGGAAGTGGATGGTGCAATCTGTCATAAAAACCCAGGAAGGGTCCAGCTGATATTTCTCCAACCGTTACAATTTCCTGCCTCTGAGTGGCAGGATTACTACCCAACATGTCAGCTGTACTGTCAAGCCACTCTCAGAGAGGCAGCCACTTGGCTCTTTGTAAAGCCGCAAACCCATCTTACTCCTGCGATGTCCAGTCTCTTTGTAGATAAGTACGGATACGGCCCCCACTACTGTAGTCTGAGTACAAATCTTCAATGCATTTCTCCTCACATCACCATTAGTTAGGGAAGTGCAATTATCTCCCTTTTTTACACACAGGGAACCAAGACACAGAGAGGCTGAAGGATTTATTTAGTCCTCCCATAAGCACAGGGAACTGGACTAGATGACCTCTCAGGGTCCCTTCCAGTCCTATGATTCTATTTGCCAAAGGTCCACTAGGAAGTGTATGGTATGACAGGTATTCTAAATTCTAGGCCATTACCCTATCCACTGGAATATCCTTCTCCTTTCATTGTGGGCATAGTTGGACACAGTGAAGAGAAAACCTCAAGTGGTTCGGAAATGTTTCCAAAAGCGTAGGTGCTTATCTGAGCTGTAGGATCCCCTAAGGTCTTCAAAACTTGGAATGCAAATTTCTAAACATACTTGGTCTTTTAAAATAATTTCAACAGATATCAATGGGGTTTTTTTTAAGCATTTTTTTTAAATTTTCATCTATTTAAATTCAGAGTTGTGGAAAATTATGGGGTTAAGCAGTTTAAAATTGATCATTTTCACTATTGTGGGTAATTATGTGGGGGGGGAGCCTAGACATTTACTGTTATTTAATAAGCGTAGAGAACTTTAGAGTTTGGTTTAAGAATATTTGTAGATTTTGACAAGAGAGGTTTACAATTCATGTCCTAACAGCTGCAAATTTTTAACCTTTTGAATCTCTCAAGTAGAGTTTCTTACTTTGCCCATTTGTAAATTTCACTCATCGATGGAAATATGTTTTCACCGGTTTGTGTATGTATTATGAAATCAACATTTACCGACAAAAATCTAATCCTTCCAAGCTACTTACAAGATTTCCTGTTCTTGCTATTTCCAGTTAGGGTAAAAATAACGTAAGACTTTGGGACAGAGTCATCCCTGCTGTAACGCTGCTGATGTCAAGAGACTTACCATTGCGACTTGTGGCCCCTTAACACAGACTTTCAGCAATTCTGCTTCCAGTCACGGCCAGAATGAGGAAATGAAAAGTTAACGGGTAAACTGTTTACCTGCCTTTGTGACATTTGGCGCTGGGTCTCATTCTTGTTCCTATTGGGCAGTGGCCACACCACGCAGTCTACCACCACCCCCGCTGCCATGGGTCAATAACTCTGCTAGACCATCTCAGCAGAGATGCCAAGAGATCTCGGCAGAGTAGCCCAGGACTGAACAGGTAATAAAGACTAAAATCACCCATTTCCCGTACTCCTCTGACCTGCTCTATAATGCAAACTGATCTCCCCTCACCCAGCCATTCTCCCCCTCCCTCCCAAGCGTTTCAGTTTTCCAGCAACCTCACCCCCAACTGTCTTCCTTCCACACCCGCTACAGCACAAGTCAGATGCACAGTGGCTCTCTGACCTGATGCAGAAAGTACTTCTCCATTTTGAGATGTAACGTCCCCTTCAGAGAGGATGGTTTGGGTATAGCAAGACATAGGGCAAAACCTTCCCCTTATTGGGCACTTCCTGGTTTAAGATTTTGGAACCAAGATGGAAATAGGCCCTTGGGCAACCTCAACTGCCTTGTGACGGAGTTCTTGGTTTTGGAGTTTTCCTGTTTGTTTCAGGGGCGGACGGGACAGGGCAGAGGCGCTGAAAGGGGAAGGTTGATGTTGTCAGTGGGTGACGATAATAGGCCAATAGCAAGAGTACACTGGTTGTGTCACTGATGTAAGCGTAGGAGCAGAGATGGAGACTAAAAGCATGAACCTCTTGCCTCCATAAGCTTTCCTGTTCCTCTCCCAGCGGGGGCAGGGTGTGCCAGGAGTGGCTGATCATCCACCAGCAGCTGTTGTTCCTTTGCTGAGGCAGAACTACCACCAAAGGCAATCCATCCCTCTAGGCAACCTCTCCCCCAAAAACAGCCCCTTTTTTCCTCAGTCCGGTTTCCTTCTCTGCATTTCTGATGGGCCTCACAGCAGCCCCGTCACTCCGGCAGCCATGTAAAATAGTTTAAAAGGAGTCCTTTTCGAAGTCACATTATTCTGTGTCTTAGACTGAATCTACCCCAAACCAACATGAAACATCCAAACGCCAGTGTGTGGGTCGCGTTCTCAGACACTTTAAATTAGACCCAGCGGTGTTTTGGGAGTTAGCCCACCACCCATTTTGAAGGGCAACCACAAGTGATTTAGGTGACCTTAGCGCAGCCCCACTAATCAAAAGTTCCCAGCTTTAAACATGTTAGCAAGATATTACTGTAAATCTCTTTTAGATGCAGCAATTGGAGCCTGATTCTCATTTACACCACTGCTAGTTTAAGGGCCCCTCTGCATTACTAGGATGGTGTGAAGTGGTTGTACATATGTTTATACCTACTGTACACCCTCCTTTACATTACCACAGCACTGCAATATGCATTAGAATAAATAAGAATTAGGCTCCTGGTGTCTGCCACGCAGTTTGTGTTTGACACTGCAGGGTTAGTATTAGGTATGTTGTAATAGGAAAGCAAGAAGTGACTTCATCGAGTAGTAAATAAATATAAAGCAAAGGGAAACTTATCTACACAAAGCTCGTCATCAGTTGCATTGGCACACAGTGCCACAGGGGTCATTCGGTCAGGTTCTGTAGCTGGATTTCGCAAGAGGCTAGATGTTTTATGACCCCATAACAACTTGAGTAATGAAGCAACCTCTCACATGATGCTTCCCTTGTTATAACTCAGCTGATCACCCAAATTATGTTAAACTGAATCATTGCAAAGGTTGTGATGAGGTCGTAAAAATTCCCCCTGCATGATCTAATTGCATCATAAGCCAGGCACATGTTAAGATGTAGATTTCTCTGAAGCATGACAGACCGCTATGATGACTGGTAGCAGAAGGATTCTCTAATCCATCCATTCTAATATTTAGTCTAATTTAGACTTGGGAAAGAAACCTATTGCATATAACAATATAGGAGAAAAGTTTACAGAATCAGAGCCCCGGAAATGAGTGATAATGTCTTTTACATAAAGCTTTTTGTCTTCACAATGCTTTACAGACGTTGGTGAATTCATCCTCACACCAGACCAGTGAAGCAGAGAAGGGTTATACCTGGGCAATCTGTCGCAGAGTTCCTACGTCACTGAACTCAATGGAAATGTTATCATTGATCTCAGCATGGCAGAATTAGGTCCAAAACTACATGCCCACCCAAGTCAATGGCTGGAATAGTGTCAGAAGATGGAGTAGAAAGCAGAGATGCTCAAGTCCCAGTCCAGTACAGCAATGATGTACATCTCACCTCTGATAGTATCATTTGTATATACACACACACCTGATGAGGCCTTGATTACAATACAAACAACTCATAACTTATGTGTCACGTTAGATTTAAGTTTGTACAGGGACACTGGATTTATATTTCATGGACCACAGAAGTGACAGAGAGACCCACAAAAGCCCTCTATAATAGTGTGGTTTAGTGAACTGAAATATCATACATGGTTACCGTAAATGACTTCAGTAACCACCCATTAAATTTCAGGAAGTGCATGGAAATATTACTCAAAAAAATCCCACCCATTCTTTCCATGTCAGTTACATTTCTTTTAAAATTCAAACAATGAGTAATGATGCCAGCCGCAGCTGATCTCTCCGTAAAGTCCCTTCTATCTCCCATCACGCTAGCTGTTGGCGGCAACTGCGGTCAGCGTCATGGAGAGCAGGTGCGGCAGCTTAGCTCAATCAACAAGAAAAAACAGGTAGGGTGGAAATTAAAGCAGCAACGCTGCGCATCATCATCACTGAGGTTAGATGAATAGCTGAGCCATGGGACTCCTTCCCAGCATTTCAGAGCATCATGACCTTCAAGGTAACCACGTAATAAAGGGCTTTTCATAGTTCTGAATCCTGAAATGACTGACTGCTTACTCAGGCACCATTTCCCTGGGCAAATTAGTCACTTGTTATCACCTTGTTCTGGTTTCTCTTTTTTTGTTCTGTAAATATGGTCACAGTGGTAAGTGCCACTGCAGCCTGATTCTGCCAGCTGTTCAGCTCCCTCCATCCCATTGATTTTAGTGGGAGTTGAGGTCACTCAGTCCTGCTCTGGATTGAGCTCTTCGTGATTGACGTGCCAAGGTTTAGGGAGATTCTTGTTTTCCCCCTTTGGTTTCACACGCAGTGGATTTTTGTAAAGGTCTTTCCTTTTCCTGGTTGTCCACAACAGCACTTATTACTCATGCTTTCAAAATGAGCATGACAGATCACTGTAATAGCTGCATGCCTCCCAAACATGGATTTATCCTTCCTACTCCTCTGTAAAATACTATTATCCCCACGGTAAAGAAAAGCAACTAGGGTCATGGAGATTAAGTGATTACCCAAGGAAGTCCCTGACTCAGTTGCCTGCTCTACCACGAACTCCTGAGTCCCAGGCTCATTCTTTAACCATAAGGCCAAACCGTGAAGCTGCAGCAAAATTTCAAAATCACGCATCCGAGCCATCCCATTGCAAGACAGGTTTGGATCCGGATCAGTGTCTGCTGTGAATGCCAATGGTAGCCTCATCTCTATAGACTGAACCAAATCCCCAGCACTTCAGGAAAGTCTGGATATTGATCTCACCACATAGAAGCTTCACCCTTCACACACACTGCAGAACAAGATGAAGGCGAAAAAGCAATCTCTGCATCAGTTTCCTAGTATGTAGGAGATCTATGCTTCAGGGCATGAGCCAGTGTGACTAGCGAGGGTTAAGAGGAAACTTTCCCTATGAACAACCTATTGCAGTGTCTCTTGAGCCTTCCTGTGAAGTAGCTGGTGCTGACTATGGTTGGAGACGATTTATGGGGACTCCTGCTTTGATGTGATCTAGCAGTTCCTATGGTTTTAAGGCCCACAGGTTCAAACTTGGGTACCTAAATCTATATGTAGGCATTTAAAATACTGGTATAGTCACATTTTAACTGCAATGGGAGGAGGTGCCTCAGCAACTTCTTTAAAAAAAAAAAAAAAAAAAAAGCCTAATTCCTAATTGGAAAAAAAAAAAAAAAAAAACGGAGCCAGAACCTCAATCATTGTAAATTGGTTTCTCTCTATTGAAGTGAATTGAGTTATAACGAATTACACCAGCAGAGAATCTGGCCCAAGAGAAGTATTCAGACTATGCTGGGGGGAGGGGAGGAGAGGGGAAATCAGTTTAAAAATGGTCCAGTCAGCTGGTCTAAGCAGGTCTGGTAGCACCAACTATTAAGATAAGTCACCTGACACTTCCCATTGTAAGATCCGTTTTCAGTTGTTTGTTAACTTTGCCAAACTAACCATTTAGGCAAACATTTTCCATGATGGGCATCTGCCTTCAACTGAACTCCTCTGCAAAAATTCAGCCACAATTATTCAACCGTTCCCAAGAATAAGTCTCAGGGAAAAATGTTGTTTTGCCCAAGTTAAAAAAAATTCTGGACTTTAAAATCTTTTGCACACCTTGCTGTGCCACAGGGGCTTGAAATTCAGCAGGGCAGAGATCTTTGCATCAGGGATGTGGATTTTTGCCATCCTACAAAAATCTACCCACATTTGGCTAAGTTAGGAGCCTTTGAAAAATTGCAGCTCGCACACATCCAGTAGAGACTTTAGAGTTTGACTGGTATGATCGCCAGAGATTCCATCCTCACCGAGCATGCTCCAGCCTTTCACAAGTTAGGAGTAAATATACCGCATGTGCCATTCCGATAAGCAATGGAGCATGTTCCATCTCTCCAGTGCTAACCAGACTGTGAACGTTCCAGCCTCTCGCAGCTCTTAGTTGTGAATTGACTGTGCCTGGCGGGTTACACATGCAACCTTAATTCTGGCATTCCCTAACGTTTGATTACTTGACTTCGCGACCTTAATGTTCTTTTAACATAGCTGTGTGTGAAATATTTATTAAGTATACATTGGGCCAGATCCTAGAGTCGCCACATCAGAGGTGCAAAAGCAAAAGAATGGGACATGTGGAATGACCCTGAATCTATAGAACTGGACAGCTGGCAGGTGGGTGCTGAGCTACTGACAGATTTCTCAGGATAGTTACCTCAAAACAAGGATGATCCTGGGAAAACCTGGTCAGGTGGCAACCCTTCCAGATCCTCATCTAATATAAGTGGGGGTAGCTCCATTGACTGCAAGGACAAACCACTCAATGAAGGATCTAGCCCTCTCTTGGAAGTTTTCCCCCCTTACTCCTCTATTCCACTCTCTGGGAAGCTTGTCCCTTCCAGCGAGCAGTCATTTCTTCTCCCCCACAATGTTTCAACCACATCGGTTACTGCTGGTGACTTTTTGATACTTAAACTCTTCATTATAATCTCTAAATAAGAGGCCTTAGGAGAAGGTGAGACTTCTATGAAGCACCCACTGCAATCCATGACTTTTGGGTTCCAGCTTTCCTTCCTTTATTCTCCGTTATAACAAGGCTACGTCTGTACCAGGGAATTTAAAACAAGACTCAGATACTCCTTTGTCCTAAAGAGAGTTTATTCTCTGTGCCCAGTTGCATCCCCACATCACCCCTTCAATGGCTGGTTGGAAAAAGTCATCCTGGGGTGCTTACCCACCTCTTTTCAGGCAGCTGTTGTCCTTGGTCTGCACTGTCTGATAAGTGGCAACAATGTCTGGGATAAGAGAGAAAGTTTGTTCCAGGGGTTAGGTGGTCACCTTGTTTAGACCGGAGTGCAATGCTGTCAGACGGGTTGGCTGGGATGACCATCAGTACAGAATCTGGCCCCAGTACAGGTCAGCTGTCGTAGAAGCTGTTAGCTTTGTGCTCTTCACTCCTGCTGGTGTGACTCTGTTGATGTCAGGGGAGTTCCCTGGTGGACAGCAGTACCAGTGAAAGCTGACTCAAGTTTGTTCCATTAGTTCCAAGGTTCCCCCCCATTTTACAGAGATTTGTACTACCCAAAAGCTAGATTTTGTTGTTACTCTTTTTTAGTGAGTCAGGTGTCCTATCCAGTTTAGAAGCTGCCTGGCTTTTCATAAATTCATGGATATCTGCATGAAGCCATTTGACTTGAAGATAAATAGTAGAAACTCCCTACATAAGCAATGTGAAAGTGAAATAATGAGTGTGTGCGGATATAATTCTAAGATTATTACTGTACAATGGTGATTGCAGTCAAATCAATTATGCTAATAATTTTCATAAATAACCTTTAACTCCAATTATACGCTAATATAAATTAACTATCTTACATGCTAATGAGAGACGTCACTCAGCAAGCAAATACTGTCCTTTTGTAGAGGTTTTTGGCTCTGGTTTTGCTCTGTTACACTTGTAAATCAAGAGTAAAAGCACGGAAGACAACAGGACTCATGCTCCCTGTGAGATCAGGATCAGGGAGCTTAGTTTCGTTGCCCACTATTTGCAAGAATGTTTTAGAAAAAACAAAAAATTGCATTTCCTTTGCTATCAATTTTGATCTTTTCCCGCTGCTGTATACTGGAGTGCGTCCCCCTTATTCTATAGGGAACAAGGCAACCTAAAACCACGGCTTCTTGGCCGCCATGTCTACATTAGTCTTTTCACATAGAGAGAAAGGATGATCTGGTGCTTAATGCACCAGGCTGTGACTCAGGAGATCTGAGTACAAATCCTGCCTTTGCTATAGATTTCCCTGTGGGACCTTGAGCAAGTCACTTATTTTATGCCATCTGAAAAATGGGGATAATGACTCTACCTTTCTCCCACTTTCTCTGCATCTTCTTTAGATAAAATCTTCAGGGCACAGACTCATAGTATCGGTATGTACAGCACCCAACACAACTGGGACCTGATCTTGGAATTCTAGGTGCTAACAAAACACACACACACACACACCTTGGAACTAAGATATTCACAGGGTCTACACTGCTCCACTCCCAAAGCTTGGGGCCTCCCAGCTACCACAAGCCAAGCTGTGGGAAGATTTGGACAGAACGGAGGATGTGTCCAGGGGCGGTGCTTCTGCATCCACCACAAGGTGTGTGTTCAAGCTACCCTGCCCTGGCAGACAGCCTAAGAGAGGGCAGACTAGAGAATCTCTCTTCTAGTGCAGGGCGATTTGCCAGCTTCAGTTCACACATCCCAGATTCGTCACTACCTTGTACCCCCTTTGCAGCAATAAACCACAAGTCAGCCTGGGGTGGTTCTTGGAGAGGTGCTGTGACATTTTAGAACTAGCTGCTCTGCAATGCAGTGGTGATTTTAAAACAAAAGCCATTTCCCACCTTGGAAAACAGTCCCTAATGGATTGTAAAAATGCAATGGGTTGCTCTTTGGGCTTTAATTACACTGAGACAGGTCCTGTTGAGAGTGCTATTTCATGTCACCTCTACTCTCATTCAAATACAGGGAACATACTCTAAGCCCCACAACTGGAAAGTTGGTAGCAGATAGCTTAGATATTTACACTAACCCCCCTGCCCTCAAACTGGTAGTTAACTCTGCTATTCACTATAACTGTTTAGCCCTACAATCTGATCCAAAACGTTTTGCAACACTCTTCATTGTTACCTGCAAAGGCTTATTCAAAATTGGGTTTCTGCCCTTTGTTTCATTCTGGTGTCTAAAGAGAGGCATGAAAGAGGCATTTGAGTAGACGGGGTTTAACCCTAGAAGTAGCAGAAATGTTGAGGCTTTTGGGTTTCACTGGAGGGCCTTTGAGATTGCTCAGTGCCTAGTAGTTTTGAGTTCCAGCACCTTAAAGGGATTACACTGAACCTTTGACAAAGAGGCCCTTTAACCCACCTGTTAGTTAAATGTTAACAAATGCGAAGTTTTAAATGATTCAACTAGAAATCTCTTCCTTCTCTCATCAGCTCTTGGCAAACCATTTCACTACTTCTCCAGTCAGTGCACAGGCAAGACAGCCTTTCAGGCCTTCTTTAGCCTAGAGAAGCAAAAATGGGCACAAGCCCACTGTTCCCCCACCGCTTTGCAGCTTACTTTGATGCCCAGAAAGTCACTTTGTAACATGCCTGGCCAGCAAGTGCCCTAAAAGCCTTGGCCACCAAGTCACCAGCCCCTGCATCCTACTTAGGGAGATTTCTCAAATGCATAAAGGATTTAGGGGCACAAATCAATGGGACTTGTGCACCTAAACCCCTTAGGTACATTGGGGTTGGATACTGCAGTGGATACATATACCCTTGTCATTCATGCAGGCCAAGTCCTGAAGTCTTTCCTGAACCACCCCAACACAGTAAGGGGGCTACCGAAGGAAGAGATACTCAGACTTTTCATCAGATCATTCGGTGAGCATGAGCAGATGGATTCATCCTTAAACTCTGCTGATTCGGAGGCAAATTGCACAGGTGGTATGTGTCTGAGGGCCCTCTGACCCCTTCAGTTTCCTGCCAGGGCAGCCTAATAAATAGTTTCTTGCAGTATTGCTTGTTTTTATTATAACACAGTAGCACAGAGCAGAGAAAGGGCCCCTACTGCATTAGGTATTGGGCAGGTGCCTCATAGAGACATCTTGTCTGTTGAGATTATCAGCTGTCTTGCAAATGGGGAACTGAGGCACAGAGAGACTGTGACCCAGATCCTCAAGGTCATTTGGACACCTAAATCATGTTGAAATACTTCTGAGGCTCTGGGCCTAAGTGAGGCTGAGGGAGAGTCAGGTATAAGCCTAGATCTGAGGCCCACCCTAGTGCCATAGCCACAATTCCCTACAGCCTCTCCAGTGCAGGATGTTTCTGATAGGAACTGAGGCCCGTGGAGTAACTCTTCCTGCATAGCTCTCGCTTTAAACATTTATTACACAGCTCTCTCCTTTTAAACAGCAGCAGATCCAGAGATCCCAGCCTATCCTGCCTGTGCAAGCTGAGAATTCACAGCTCATTACTGATGTGGGTCAGTCCCTCAGAAGGGACTCCTCGTGGCCACTTTGGGGGTCTTGAAAAGCTCTCTCATCACTGAATAAAAGCTTCCCTGAGTATTGCAGCTGGTAAAGCAGATACTTTCCTGTTTAGTTCATCCTGCAGGGCCATGCTGCTTTTCAAGGCCTGGCAGAATACATTACCAGAGATGGCTTTGGCCTCAGAATTCTCAGCACTGGGCTTTTCGTTTCCAATGCAGGGCATCCGCATTACTGCAGAGTTCAAAATGATGGTCACTGAGTGAAATGCACAGAGAGGCGTATCATGAATCAGGGATTAGACACCGATTCTCAGTTACTGAACTGCAGCAAAGTGTCTATTTGCTATTCAGTCAGGAGGAAAGAGGTGAATACATACAAATGTACTGAGACACTGCATACACTGCCCTGCACACAAACAATTTAACCTTAAGAAATTTGTCAGGAAAAGAGTCATTGGCCTACATCAGCCACAGTGTGTGTAGGTGTGTGCATGCCAGCTTCTGATCTCAGTTACACAAGTATCCTCTGTCTCTAAAGAGGAGATCTGCTAGACATGGCTGAATCTTTTGAGTCATGTAAGTTTGTTCAATATTCAGCATCACGAAAAGCAAACATCTGTCTGCAATCAAAAATAGATCAGCCCTGACCTTTCTTCAAAAGAAGTCTATTCCGATAAAAGATGGAAGTTTTTGCAATATAATTATAGTGTTAGGTCTTTAGATACTGGAAAGTGATCAGTTTGGATTTTCCCTGAAAGGTCAGACTAAATTTGAACCTCATTTTTAATCAATTACTTTGTAAAATAATGTGCCTCACTTCCCAGTTCCCTGTTCGTGGATGTACAGACAGAAATAGTGTGCTAACAATAAGGTACTTTATAGCTCAAAGTTGTTGGTCAAACAGTTCCTGGATCCAAGAAGCCCCAGTTTTGTTTAGCACAAACTATGTTTACATTTAACACAGTCAAATTTTCCCACTAGCCCCAATGCTCAACACCATTCTTTTGAGCTTGCATTTTCTGTACAATCAAAGCAATTTTCTGCAATCAAAAGCAATGGACAAGTGGGGACATCGTGTGCTCCGGAATCCAAACCTCTGGGCCAGATGTTTAGCTTAGATAAAGAGGCATAGCTCTATTGAGCCAGTTTATAACGGCTGAGGATACAAATCCAAGGTCTTGCTGATACAAAAGTTGTAATACTTTAGCTATAGTTCACAAACCTTCTAACCTGGATGCAGTTATACAAGCATAGAAGTGCATGTCCTGGCATAATTTATTGCCCTTCCCATAAAGAGAAAAAAGTTACACTGGGGTCAAGATGCCTTATAAGTGTGCCCATACCAATGGTTGTATTAGCGTAGCTATTTTGGTGGGGGGAAAAAGTAACTGAACTGGTCAGAACAGAACAAAATCTGTATATAGACTAAAGATGGTTGAAATATACTGTTTTGTTGAAACTTGAATGGTTTTGTGGAGATATAGCTAAGTTTTCATTGGGAAAGCTTTTTGCAGAGGGAAACTATGGTCATTGTTCCAACTTGAGATGTCTTAAAGGGACCTGATTTTTAGAACGTTTAGCTCCTCCCTTCTGAAAATAAGGCCATTTAAAAGGTGTGTAAGTTTGACTCCTCCCCCCAAACGAGGCACCCAGAGTCACTAGCCACTTTTGAGTAGCTGAGCAATTTAATCTGCTTCTTTGAAAGTAACAATACTATTGAAAAAATAATCAGGCCCAGAGAAGTTTGGAAGGTTCTTACCTATAAGTCACTCTGCCGTCCCAGCTACATCATTCCTCTCCATAAACAGGATCAGCCAGTGGGACATTTCTAAAATATGCTGTTCTAAAACGCTGCCTTCTTCATTTGCAAAGCCAGATAAGTGCTGAAGAGTGATAAGAGATAAAGATGCGTAAAGATTTACAAGAGATCTGCAAATGCCTCTCCTTTCATAGAAAGCACAGTAAGCCTACCTGCTACAAGTTATTCTGCTGCAGTTTTGTTTGTTTTTTAAAAAGAAAGAAAAATCATGAAGCATGCTTGGATCCGAGAGGCTGGAGGGCAACACAAACGACCGTTGGAGGCTTTTAGATCTCGTCCCCATCGTGACATTACAAAAATACCTTTTCTTGCCCGTCAACAAGTGCAAAGAACTGATGTGTGGCATCAAAGTAAAGCAATAGCATGATCCAATGACTACCAAAGCAGATGGAAAAATCCCCCCATTGAGTTCAATGGTCTTTGGACCCAACGCCAAAGTTCATGGCGAGTGGGAGGAAAGATTCTCTTTTCCTGACCTGTTTCCTGGTGGATGAGTTCTGGGTCAGCCCCACTATTCTTTGCAACCTTCTTGCATGTGTCCTCACTACAGAGTGAGCTCAAGTGATCTACCTTTGAGTTACTTCATTCGTGGCAGCCTATCCTGAGGGCAAGTCGCCGCACTACAGAATAGTCCAACAGTGATAGCGTCCTGCGTCCTCCCTGGCACTCTACCACCTCATGTGTGGCACAGACTTCCGTAAGGCCACATCCCATGGGTCCTTGTGCTGCATAAGCTACATTACTCTGAACGCTTTTGCATTGCATTGTGGGAGAACTTGTCTGGCCCAGCTGGAGATCTTGGGCAGAAGTGGTATCAGCCCAGCAACTTAGTAAATTAAGCCAGTTTTAGTTTGGCACTCCAGATTTCGGTCTATGGCCTTCATTGCAGCTAGTGACACGGCATGAATCCAACTCAGAGGAGTGGATCTGGGTGACTAACCGATTTGTCAGTTCAGCCAGCAGAGAAAACCCCAAACCACAAGAGGTGGTTGGTTCAATTCCAAAGATGTTTAGAATTGGTTGGCAAATTAGAACAAAATTGTTTCGGACCAGCAAACTGTGTCCCCTTATAACTGTCCACCCACGCGGGTGGGGGCACTTACCCAGGCTGCTGGATTGAAGCAGGGATTTTAAGTCAGATCTCACCCCTCCCGAATGAGGGCCTAACCACCAGGCTATAGACTATTGTAGAGTGCACAGCTCTCATGTCTCCCCTGTTGATGCTCTTCCACTTTGTATGAATACTTAAGCATTCATTGAGGCAAAGAGATGGCATGAGAAGAGGGTTGCCACCCCTCCAGGACTGGCCAGGAATCTCCAGGAATCAATCTTTAATTAAAAAAGGTCATGTGATGAAACCTCCAGGAATCCGTCCAACCAAGCCCGGCAAACCCCAAGAACCAGGGGTGGCCCTCACCATTTTGCCAGTCAGGACAGAAAACATTTTTGGCCCTCTCACACTCAAGTGGCTGAGTAAAAATAAAAGGCCAGCCAGCCAATCTGGAGCAGAGTGGAAAAGAAAAAAAAGAAAGGCCAAGTACCACAGCAGTTCAGCTCCCCGGGACTTTGGCATGGAGGGTGGCCAACCTGCTCACCCACCCCTCGAACCAGTCCTAGTGAGAACAAGTCAATAGCCTGGTGATTACGGCATGTATCTAGGGGGTGAGGGGATGGTGGGGAATGTGGATTCAAATATACCGTGCCTATTTGTTTCTATATAGTGCAAGGGGAGAGACTGGGCTGTTTTGGAAGATCAGGGTCTTCCTGCCTCATAATACATAATGGGGGCATTTGAGGAAACAAAACGTGACCAATTCAAAACTTGAGACAATACTTTTCTTTCATCATGCAGTGCACCATTACCCAGCGGACCTCATTGCTACAAGCTAGCATTGAGGCCAAGAGCTTAGCCGGGTTCAAAAGAGGACTGGACATAAGAATATCCCGAGTTTAATAAATAAGTGAAGACACATACAAGAGATTTGACGGATATGAACTCCAGCTTCAGGGAATAAGTCAAACTCTAAAATGTTGGGGAGTTAGGAAAAAATGTCGGGGAGCAATTTACTCCATCACTACCTACTGCAAGGTTTCTTCCTCTGAAGTAGAAAGAAGATGCTACACTTGATGGACCCTGCAGCTGATCCAGTCTGGCAATTCCTATGCTTTTCTCTTCATGGTTTTCCAAACCCCTTAACTCCCATAGAGCTCTTGCCCTTCCTGAGATGAATAATCTGATTTTGCTCTGATCACATGTGATCGGATGCCAGTAAAAAAGGTCCAATCTTGCACGATGCTCAGTTCCTTCTGAGAGATGCTGAGCACTTGCGTCTTTTAGGTCAGTGGGAAAGAAAAACCCTCCACACCTTGCAGAAGGAGCACACACAGCATCTAGCGCTGTCAGCAATTTTACTCTTACACGTTCTTAGGAAATAAATTGTTTGCACTTCAAAGTATCTAAGACACATGGCGAGGTAGATGATCTAGCAATTAAGGTGTTGACTGTGAACCATTTACTCCCACTGGTACACCAGGGAGAGTTACTTAGGACTGGCCTATACTGAAAAAAGATTAGATCAACCTAGCTATGTTGCTCAGGGGCATGAATTTTTCACATCCCCGAACACCATTAGTTGGGTCAATGGAAGAATTCTTCTGTCAGCCTAGTTGCAGCTACACCACGGGTTAGGTCACCCTAGCTACCACCTCTGAGAGGTGGATTAACTACATCAACGGAAAAAAACCCTTCCGTCACTGTTGGAGGAATAGCTGCTGTAACCTCTGTAGTGCAGAGGAGCCTCACAAGTATTCCCAAGGAGCTCTGGGTCCTCTTCAACTTTGCCACAGGGATGGTGTGAATGGCCTAAACTGACGTAGATAAAGCAGGCTGAGAACCTCAGATGAAAGTCCCTGGGAAACGGCAGTCTCAGTTCACTTGGCTGGAATCACCACATTAAATCAATTAAATTGAAATCAACCCTTGACAGTTTCAGGGTGCAAACAAACAATCCCTCTAATAAAAAATCCCTGCCTAGGGTGGGAAACAGGACCAAGGTTGTACAGAAAGGCAGACTGATTGTGTTGCTTCCTGGCATAACGAGGGAGACTCAAACTCAATATCAGCAAGTGAACGCCTCAGCCAGAAAACAGAGCAGGGCAGATTAAATAAATCTTAAGCATGTCAACCTCTTGGCAGACATAAAGAAGAACAGACGCACATTCAACACACGGGATATGAATAAAGCAAAGCACAAAATGAACCTCAGGATTAATCAAGTGATAAACATCTGCACCTTCCTAACTAGGCACAAAGCCTGTTGGAGTAATTCAGCTAATGGTCCAAATTCTGCTCTGAGCTACTTCTACGCAAGCCTACTGATGTTAATAGCAACCCCAAGGGGGGCAGATGCAATGCAGAAAGAGCTTGGCCCAGTGCTGTTTTGTTGTGGCTTCGGCTAAGGGGTTGTGTTCTGTGTTGTAGTTAAATTTGCAGAGGAAACTAATCCATGTCAATTCCATTTAAGTGATGCAGTTGTGATACTACTTTCTACATTACTACAATCTGGAGCTGAGTATGCTCAAAGCTATCGGGATAGGGGATGAACAAAGCACCAGAGAAGTACACGAGCACAAAAGCTATGGGACATCAGAAGGGCAAGGGAGATTTATAATTATATTACAAGGCTCCTCCAACCCAGTCCAGGGCTCCGTTGTGCCAGGTGCTGTGTGAACGCATACCGAGAGAGATCCCTGACCTGAAGAGCTCACGAGCTAAACAGGGAAGACAGACACCAGGTGGCAGGAAGGCAGTTTTGTTATTCCTATGTTACAGATGGGGAAGAAAGGCAGAGAGATTAAGTGATTTACCCAAGGTCACACAGGAAGCCTGTGGCAGAGACAAAACACTGGCATCCAGAACTCCTGATCCCAACTCAGCTGCAAGACCATCATTCTTCCTACCAACATTTCATGTTTCAGTTTTGAAAGGGCTATAAAAAAAAATCCAAAACTACCCAAAATAATTGTGGGACCAAGTTATCCAATAGCACCCCTTTAAAAAAATACCCAATACCAGACATCATAAACAGGGTCCATCAACAGGGACTAGAGAATTCAGTATGCACATTCCATACAGTTGTAGTGTTGCATACTCAACAGGGCCCAACAGCAAACCACTCCATCTCATTCGGATAGCTCACAACTCCCCCAAGGACTCTGAGGGCTGGGAGTGGTGAACTCAAGTGCTTCCTCAGGAGGATGCAACGGCTGAAATATTTAGCCAAATCCATCCCTGGTTTAACTCCTTCGCAAGGAATGAGTTATAGCTGGGATAAATCTGGCCCATTTTCCGTCTCCATAAGAATTGTTCTCTCTTGCCTGGTTTTTGTTGTTTTGCAGCTGGCAGAGACAGATTGTCCTTTCTCTGGGAACAGATTTTTAAAGGTTAGCGGTGTGAGGATAAATTTTCAGCCCAGCTTCTACTGTGCCTCTCTATGGCATTTTTGCAGGTATAAATAACTGTGGTACAGTTTAGGGAGCAGAGAGGTCCAAGTATCTGATGGCACCTGCAAATCAGGCATTCACATGGCTAGATCACCCCAACTGCATGTGGAGCTCGTTGGAGGATGGTTTAGGTCCCACCAATATTGGGGCCCCACAATTTTGAGTGGGGAAAAAAAAAATCCAGTAGATCAGGCTATGAGAATCAGGACCTTAGTGTTTGCCTTGTGTCATTCCAAGTTACCCAGAATATTAAGGCCAACGTTCTCCAAACCAATAGACAAGATTGGAGGGAAAGTAGTGCTGGTACACCGCTCAAGCCCCACCCACAAGCAGAGGCACTCCACTGAAGCCTCACCCATCATTGCAGACTAGCTGCATACATCTGCGTAAGCGACCAGGGCAGCGCAGTAGTTAACAGCATTCTCATGACACTTCAGAGCTCATGCATCAGTTACTGTGCAGAGCAGCTCAGAGTTGTTTCAGGCTGCCTTTCTGCAGATTAGAGAAACCAGCACCTCATCCCATCCCGTCTGGGAGGGACGAGGGATCGTGTTCTTCAGTCAACTCAATTCCGCCCCTGACTGACCCATCCCCCTGGGTCTATTATCCACAGCAAGGGTGTTTACTGCCTAATCTAGATTTGTTGGCAGTGCTGTGGAAGTAGTATTGGTTCCACGACATGAGAGAGAAAAGATCTTTTTATTGGACGAATGTCTGTTGGTGAAAGCAGATCTGTGGCGCGATAGAGCTTTTTCTCGGTCATCAAAAGAAGTTGGCCCAATAAAAGATATTGCCTCACCCATTTTCTAGCTATATTTATTCAGCCTTTAGAGCTTCTTAGGACAGTAATAAAGTTTCCACATGCTAACTATAGTTTAATAGTAGATTCTGGAGTTCCCAGCCAAGATCACTATGATAGGCATGGTACATACACACAATTCTTTCCTCTAGGGATCTTAGTTGAAACGGACAAGATTTTCCATGAGACTTCAGGTAAAATTTTCAAAAGTGACTTGGGCACCTGGGAGCCTAAAGTACTTTTGAAAATGTTATCCAAAAATGACTTGAGCAAGTTCATGCAGCACGTCAGAGCTGGGAACGGCACTCAGGACTCCCAGTTTACTGCAGTATCCATGACCATGCTGCCTTCCTTTGGCACAAAAAAAAAAAAACAAAACCTCTAAATGTGGACAAGTAGGGAGAATTCTCTCTAAATCATTGATAGCCTTATCTGGGTCTAATCACCATGGGTCTTGGAAAATCCTCTCCCCGGCCCTTCCACACACTTGCAAGGTGAAGTTCTTATACGAGGTTGGAATTTGTCCCTAGATGATCAAGGACAGTATGGCTTGCTGCAATGGAGTGCTGTGTTCAGAGCATGGGCTTGACCTGTTAACTCCCACTTGGAAAAGGTACATCCCTTGTGCCATTTAATTGGTTGCTTTCATTTAAAACTCCTCTCAACCTCCACACTGGGAGTAACAGACAAGATTTGTGGGGAAAGAGAGACACCAGGAGTAGCCTCGTGCACAAAGGACACCATTATTAATATTATGTGTTCAGTGGTAACGCCTTGCAGCTGCAAAAAATTGAGGGCAGGACCCCATTGTGCTAGGTGCTATATAGACACTTAGAGAGGGGGGCCCAGCCTTGAAGACCTTACAATCTACATAGACAAAATATGGGGGGGGGGGGGGGAAGGCAGCATGTCTCATCCCCATTTTACAGATGGGAAACTGAGGCATAGAAGTTATGGGCCATATTTTCAAGGGAGCCCAGCACCCACAACTGGGATCAGATTTCCCAACAAATGAACCACTCAGCTTCCATTTAGGCACTCAAATGCAGGGTGAGATTTTCACAAGAGTCCGGCCTATTTTGTGAGATGAGATCTTTTGCAAACACACACTTTGTAAGCAAGCATAACATTTTCAGAACTCTCTTGAGCCATAGTTAGCTGGGTAATTACCCAAAGCAAGAGCACAGCTAAGACTTCTCTGGTGTATTGGAGGGGATGCTTGCAGCTGCTCACCAGACTAGCCGAGTAGTTAAGGTGTTGGGTTTAAGTTCCATGGGATGTGTATCTGCATGGGTTTAACCCCCACTTCTGGTAAGGAAGGTGCTGCTCTCCTAACTGGGAGCTCCAGATAGTTAACTCTTCCTCCTTTACCCTGCCACGGCACAGCTCCTAGGAGTGAAGCTCTTTCTACCCACCGTTGCCAACAGAAGAGCTCGGTTCTGCGAAGCAGCTACCGCAGTAAGGCTCCAGCGAGATTCGAACTCACGACCATCTGTTTACGCAACCGGTGCTCTAACCCCTGAGCTACCCAGCCAGGCTCAACCCAGGCCTGCCCACCTCAGTGAAACTGCAGGTGCTAGGATCAGCTGGGGCTAGGCACCAGCCCAAACAGAGCTGGATCCTTGGCAGCAGCCCAAGATGTTCCTGTTTCCTTTGGGCAGCCCCCGTGATGTCTGAGCAATTGAGGCGTCGGGCTCACATTCTGGTAGGCATGTGTCCGCGTGACTGGGAATCTCACCACGGCCAGCTCTAGGTGTCTGCTGCTTCTCCTTCTGGCTGCCACACCCTGCAGCAGTGCAAGCTCTCTGCCACAAGCCTGTGGCGTGACCTTCCACATGAGATGGTGGCCCCAGAGCCCGGGACAACATCCACTCCCCCAGAGAGCACAGGAGCACGGCCAAGGCTTTTCTCTTGGAGCCGAGAAGCTTCTCCTTGCTGCTTTTCAGGATGGCTGAGGGAAGACAGCCTGAAACAGCAGCAATTTGTGAGCTCCTCTGCTGGACACACACAGGTACAGGTGTGATTCCCCTGCTCACGTACACACACTTGACACTAGCTCAATGAGAGCTGGCACCCGTGCAAACAGCAGTTTCACTGCAGTAGCACAAGAAGCAGCCTGGCTGCCGTGCTTAGCCAGGCCAGATTTGTACCCACGAATTGGGGGAGGGGTAGGGGGAGGAGGATTTATACTCAGCACAGGGCCCACAGCTAATCTACTATTGATACTTGTGCTAGCGTTCACTGATCTAGCAGGAGTAGGTCTGTGTGAGCTGGGACTCACCTCCTAGCTCCCAGTGTAGGCATAGCCAGAGCAAGAGAAACAGCCCCTGCCTGATGAATGTGTCGAAATAGAGGAGACGGACCGCGGGATGATGGGAACAGATGAAGTGACTGATGTGATAGGTCAGTAGCAGAGACAGGAGTAGAATGGAGGTCTCTGGATTCCCAGTCCCGTGACTCAGCCGCTCTAGCACGCTCACCGAGTACCCCGCAACACCCGTATTCCACCCTTCCCAAAAAACACTGTCCTCCCCAAAATCCTGGGTAAAACAATGAGCTAGGATAAGAAGCCCAATGGCCAATCCCAGTAAGATGTGCTAGACCAGAATAGGGAGGGAAAGGTGGTTTTATGCCACCCTGGCCCATCTGCCAGTACAATGTAGAGCAAACTGGAGGCTGCTCTAACCTGTCCCATCTGGTAAAGGCCTCCCAAGAGCCCCCATTCACCTCCCAGGAATCACTGGAATCCAGCCATGCTCCAGCCACATGCATTTCCTCTGGCCATGCCCCCCAGCACAGCGAGGGAAACCTCAGGAGACCAATGAAGCTGGTTCTGCAGACCCTTAGCTCCCCTTTATTTCTGTCCCTAGAAGATGATTTTGTAGAGATTAGCTTTGAGATGGAGATGTACTGCAGGGTTTTCAGAACCCCCAACAGTGGTAACTTAACTCTTTCACTCCAGGTGGTTTCAGGAATAAATCAGTGGGAACACAGCATTTGCATCTGATAAAGGTTACTACAAGCAAGCATGCTCTCCTCTGAAAACTACTATTTATGAGATTTAAGCACACACAAACCTAAGCAATAGCTTTAGAGCATCCCAAATAATTACCTAGAATCTGGGATGGTAATTGAGTAATTGCGTTCCAGAGGGGTAGCCGTATTAGTCTTTAAAGTGCTACAGAACTCTCGTTGTTTTCGCTGTATACAGACTAACACAGTTTATTTCAGCAGCCATAAAGTGCTACAGAACCCTCGTTGTTTTTGAGAAATTGCAGCAGATCAGCACTGGCCAGGTGTTTCCCCACCAGGGAGTCGAGATGTCGGGAAAAAAATCTCTCTTGATAACTTCAGAGAGCTGCTCCAAAGTACACTATCACAAAACTATCCCTACTTGGTCACCACCTCTAACTTCAACACCACATTCCTAACAATCTTAGTTGTGATAAGCTTCTGTATCGAAGGTGCCTACATTCAAGATTCACAGTTTTCTCTCCTCCTCCGATTCTGATTTATAGAAACTGCCAGCCTGCAGCTAGCATGTGACCTTGCCTGTAGAAGCCCTGCTCGTTCAAATTAACCCTCAACTATGTGGTGTTTATTTTATTCTTCCATGGTGGCTGAATGCATGCAACATGGCTGCTATGAGCTTAAATCAACTTCTGGGGTAATACACCCCTCAAATCCAGGGTAACAGAGGCAGGTCATCCAAGTGGAGATGTCTGACTGGAAAGGGCAGGAGTAGAGAGGCAGCTTTAGAAGTCATCATCGTAGGGGTAATAGTAGAGAATTAGAGGGCTTTTAAAACACTCAGACCATTAAAATCACTTCATCCATCCCTACTCTGTCCCATGCAGGATTTCTCCCCACCGTGTGTTCTGGGGTGCTTTGGCCAGCCTAACTTGAAATGACTCAAGTGATAGGATTTCCACCCCTTCCAGAGACTATTCCAAGACCCAAGAGATCTCATCACATACAAATAGTATCTGAATTTCAGCTTAAAGTTATCTCTGCTTGATTTCAGCTCAGTATTCCTCCACAGCTATGAATCCCTTCGCACTGAGTCGGGGACTCCTTCAGGAAGACTGCATGACTTCAGGATTTGGCCCACTGTGACACTGTCTGGATTAAGGAAACCATTTATAATATTATTTAACATCAATATTTCAAAATTAAAATAAGTTGTACAAGATATGCCATGTCAACAAATTATAACCTTTCTAATGGTATCTAAGTATGATGATCTTGTTTGTGTATGCGTCATATTGGCATTGGAAGTTATGGATGTTTATCTATTTCAACTTGGGCTGTGTTTTTGGGCAAGAGCCCAGACAGGAAGGCAGCAGCAATAAACCTGCTTAATGGCCCATAAAGGGACATACAATGGACAAGGGAAAGGACCCAGGAACTATATCTTTGAGTCACCAGGACTCGCCCAGGTGACTCTGGACTACATCTTGTTTTTGTAAATTTCCACAAGCTGCATGGCAAAGGGACATAAAAGGGAGCTGCTCCGCTCCATCCCATGTTGTCTTTATTCCCGCTTCCTACCTCCGGATCAACTCACCTGCAACTGAAGCACTGAAACAAAGGCCTGAGATCCATCCAGGTACTGGATGTACATCAGAAGGACGGCACAAGCCTGCAAACTCCACAATTCTACTGCGGATCTGATATACATGGACGTCAGCCATTTCTATGTAACTGATTCTTTGACCAGTTTAACATCTCATTGTTTGTTTCTCTCCTTTTATAAAACAAACCATTAGTTTTAGTTACTAAAGGATTGGCTGGCAGCGTGGTATTTTGAGTAAGATCCAAACTTGTATTGATCTGGTACTGTGGCTGAACCTTTGAGATCAGGAGAACCTTTTTGATAAAGGGAATAGAGTTGAAAACTTATCCCTTTACTGGACCTAGTGGCTGATTGGAAGCTTAAGACTGAAATGCAATAAGGGGGCTGTGTAGCTTCTTGATAACCAGTGTGGGGAATCAGAAGCACTGCTTCTGACTGGGTGGGGAGTCTAACTTCAGTGTTACCCACCAGTGCTGGGAGAATCTGCTCTCCTTTGTCAGCCTGCCTTGACCTTGGCATTTTCAGGTGGTCTACCCTAGGCGCAGATGGGTCACACCCACTAATCTGTGTGAATTCTGCCTTAGAAAGGAGCAAGTAAAAACTGGTGGCCGTGTTGCCCCAGCCACGAGCTCAGATTGAGCCCCACAGACCTCAGTAAAGTCACTCCTGACATACCCCAGGGGTGAGTGAGAAGAGACCCAGACTTGGCACAAAGATTGTGCCAGTGCAGATTGCGCATAACATCCCTCACACCACCTAAGTTTTCACTGTACCAAAGCCAAATCACTGCTCTTGTTTGTTGCGGGTCACTTGCTGCTCTCAAGAGGGGTGGGGGGGTGCAGACACTTGTCCTGGTCTCTGAATACCAGGTTGCTGCATGCCACATATCAATCCGTAATCAATTTTGACAGGACCACGCAGGGCTCAGAACCTGGGCTTTTGTGATTCTTGATTTATGCGCTGCCTTTGAGTGATCTTATTTAGCAGCATAATAGCTGCTAAATTTTCTTCTATCCATTGGGGACACCTAGCTTTAGATTAAGCCTGGTTTCCTCCCCTTGCAGCATCCACTGGGCCTGGTTGCTTAAAGAAAGTCACAGCATCTCATTTACTTCTACTCAACCTCGCCTGTGTGGCGGGGCGTTCAAGAAGGGGAGGCCCTTTAGGGGACGGATGATCCTCAAAAGCATTTGGAGCTTTGGTTGGGGTCAATAAACACCCAAGGACCGATTCTCTGCTATCTTGCAACTTATATAGTTACCAGTACTAGTGCAGACTAACTGGTTAACATTCTGATCTGGTAGGCTTTTACATCCATTTTACACAGGTTTACGGTCTAGATCCACAAAGCAACACTTAAATTTAAGAAAAAACAAACAAAAACAAAACACTGAAACACAAAGCCTGACTTAGGCTTCCTGTACAAGGCATTGGGAGAGATCAGCACCTTAGAATGCAGGCCACAAAAGCCAGCCTGCTAGACAGGGAGACGCCTAAGCTGTGCAATGGGAGATGTGATGAGAGGGGAGCATCCAAAGCACCACCCCTCTCAGAGTTAAGCACCCAAATCTCTTGTAGATTCAGGCCTAAATGACAAGGAAGTGCAGGACCGTGGTGATTCAGCTGCCTCCAGCCACACATTTTAGCTGCATCTCAAAGGTTTATCAGAACTATTCAGAAATCTCCTGAGGGCTAGATTTCTTATGACATTTTCAGCACTTCCTGATTAGGATCAGGCACAATACCTTGCTAAGGACAGACTCTCTTGTCTTTAGCATTTAGGTCCCAGCCCACTGTGGAACCCAAAAATGCAGGCAACTAGATCTTTGTTGCCTCTGGAATCTCAAGGGGTGTCTCTAGCAAAAAATGCCATGGATCATCTCTGCATGATGGGGGGGGGGGGGGGAGAGAAGACTTGTTGCTTTTGGAGCCCGGCCCCACCACAACAATTTATGACATTGCCAAAAAAAAAAAAAAAAAAAAAAAAAAAAGTGCAGATTTAAGTATGTCGGTCTGGAACCAGATTTAATCAGTTCAACCCTCTTGTGGGCTGTTCTGCCTTTGTTTAAGCCTCGATGGGATTTTCTAAAGTTTCTACTTAGCTCCAGACAGCAAGTCCCCTGGGAAGTCAGTTAGACTGTCACCAAGCTATTACCTAATGGGCCAAGATGACCTGACCCACCCAAAAAAAAAAGGGGGAGGGGAAGGGAGCCAGAGAAAAACTGAGTAGAGACTAAGTCTGAATAGACTCTTTAGGTACATTTCCCCAACTTCTCAGGCAAGTCCAAATTGTGCTAAGGAAAAGGGGCCTAGCTGGCGTCCCACACTCACTACCTTTTTGCCCTCAACATGTTTGCTGCTCTTCTAGCTTCTGCCTAGAGCTGGTTTGCTTTAGTGCCTCTTCAGCCTCCAGTCTTCTTCAGCATTGCTTCACCTCCTCATAGTCTTGGAATGAGCTGGGTCTGGTTCATATAGGCCCAGGCACCTCCTACTCCCAGCAGCCTCTAAGAGGATTGGTTAATTGGACTCAGCTGTTGGGGAGGGGCTTCTTTTTTATTTCTCCCCATTGCAGAGGTGCTTTTGAAAGTCCTACTCTACATCTTAAGTGGTAGATAGTCTTTGTGCTGGCCTGGGGTGAATTTCACCCTGTAGTGAACACACTGAGCTTGACTCTACTCATTACACGGTTGTAAGTCACAGGTAACTACAGTGGAGTTAATGTTGTAAAACTAGTGTTAGTAAAAGGAGAATCAGGCCCATAGCCAATTAATTATGTGATACATAATCACTAAGTTTGCAAGACAACCCTGGGAATTTAGCCAGATATGTTCCATTAGTATTAATGGCTGAGGCCCAGATCCTCAAGAGAATTTTTGGTTCTTAACTTCCATTCAAATCCATGGGAGTTAAGAACCTAAATATCTTTGAGGATCTGGGTCTAAGTCTTCTACCCAGCTTTAAATATCTCCAACCCTCATCTACATTTTCACAACAGTATTTATTTTATTTTGCTTACATACCTAACAGAGTACATCCTCAGTTGTTGTAAACAAATTCAGTGGTGCTATATCAAACAAGATTATTATAATTATTACTACACTAGCTGAGCGTCTCACCCTTATTCCTTTTTTCCAAACTACTGAACAGAATCTGCTCAGAAAACAGATGTTTTCCCATGGAACTTTTGCCTGTTTTCCATCCAAATTTCATCCTGATGAAAAATTTCCAGCCAGCTCAAATCCTAATTGAATATTTTCTCTGCTTGCAATTGACTTTTTTTGCTGCCTCTTGCATTCAACTGAAAATGAAAACAACCCTAGAGCGATGCGGATTGATTTATAGGCATTCCATAGAGTGATTCTTTGATTAGCACATTTCACACACCAGGCTTCCAACTCCTCCCTCTCCTGTGAATCCCCAGAGTTCTTGACAACAGCTGTGTCAACATGATGAGCACACTCTGAAACAGGCTATCCTAATGCCTCTGAAAAGCGCATATAGTCAGTTCCCAGACCTATGTATTCACAGTCTCATACACTAGGATAGCCATTTGGCCAACCACATTGCCAGAGATAATCACTGTCCTGAGGTGATGGCCTCAAATGCTGAATCTAAGGGAATGGCTCCTGTGGTTTGGCTAGATTGTACATGTATTGTCAAAGCATCATCTGTGAACTCCGTATTAGCTAACACTCCCCTCGACAGGAAGATTTTGCTATAATTGTCTTGCATAGTGTAAAATACATCAGGATTCTTGCTTTGTTGCCAGCCACGCACACAGCAGAACTACACTGAATATTAGAAAGGGGATGGTTGGGTATGTTAGGCTGACACCAGCGAAGAGCTGGAATCAGATGGACAGCTGACTGTAATGGGGTATACTGGCCCATTAAAGGTAGAGGGGAACAGAGATCCCATTCTAGGGAGTCGGGCTGAACAAAGCCCCAGGAAATGGCCTGGTAGTGGAAGAGAAGCAGCAGTCCTGGGGCTGTGGATGGGGGAGGGGGTGGCAGGGGAAGCCAGGACACTTCCTTTAAGAGCCCAGGGTCAGACGTTTTGTAGTATCAGATGGGGTAGAGCTCCCAATTCTTCCAGTCAAAAGGGAGGGCAGTCCAGGGGCAAGATCAGATCCTTTGGCATGGCAAAGGCAGTGCCAGTGAAAGGAGATGTCTACAGAGAAAACTCAGAGGCCTTATGATAAATTTTTTTCATGCAACATGGATCAAGAATGCAAGGAAAGTGGAGCCCAATAAAAACCAAGATCTTCTGCAATTTTTCTAACCTTCCAGGGAAGGTGCAAAACTAAGACCTGCTCTACATGACAGA
Organism: Emydura macquarii macquarii; assembly: GCF_026122565.2. NCBI lineage: Eukaryota > Metazoa > Chordata > Testudines > Chelidae > Emydura > Emydura macquarii. The sequence goes on from NW_027130828.1 coordinate 16,125,391, forward strand.
GTTACTTGACATACGTAGCCTTGCATCATTCTAGCCGTGGAAGCATCTCACTTAAATTGGGCTCCTGCCCGTCAGTGCCTCTCTACCCCAATTTAGTAACACACCTCCCCAAGCAACGTGGTCACAGCCGACGTAATTAGGTCGCCGCAGCATCAGTGCAGACACTGCATTGCTTACGGCGACGTGGGACAGCTCCTGAAAGCGCAACCAACGGCCCACACTGACAATGCAATCGATACAAGCGCCCCCTCGGGAGGATGCGCCCCGCCGATACAAAGAGCCAAGTGGGCGCACGCACAAGCGAATTAATAATGGCGAAGGCTGTATGGTGACATAAGTGAGGGCGACATAATGTGGTCATGTAGTCATGGAAAAACTGCAAAGTACAGTGCATGGCCACAATAGACTCAGGAAGCAAGCCTGCTATGCCACAAAACCCAGAGAAGTAGTAGCAGTACAGGGCAGAGAGAGACTGTAGGAGAAGGAAGCCAGGGCTACAGCTCCAGGCAGAAAGGGCTGGAGGCTTTTGGTGGAGCAGACTGGGGAGGGTGAAGAGCTCTCTGTGTGACAGAGGAACGGAGGCTGAGTGTGAATATCCCGGGTAGGCATTTTATTTTGAGGATCTAAGGATTGTTTGAACCATTCATTAAGATCCAAACAGTCCTCTGAGTCCTTATTTATTGTTAAGCCAGCCCTGGGCAGGAGTGTCATTAAACACAAGAGAAACTGTTGGAGGGGGCCAACAAGAGGGAGCTGACAGGAGCAGGGTGCCTGAAAAATGACCCCTGGCCACGAGGGGATGCTCACTAAGTGGATGCCCCGTTATACTGACTGCATCTATCTATAAGCTTGTGTACATGGTGCAGGCAAAGCACACTAGAAGGGTAAAAGCGCACGGATGTGCTGTGCTCTAAATGCCCTGTGCAGACCCTACTGGTGTTCTCTAAAAGGTACTTTGTTCATGTTAGAGTAGGTCCATTTCAAAACAGGACTACAACGTAAACTAAGTACCTCTAGAGTGCATCAGCAGCATCTGCATGGAGCAATTACAGCACAGCAGGTGAGTGTGCTTCACAAATCACACCCCTTTGACGTGCTTTGCCATGCAGCGTGGACAAACCCTAGATCTAGATATGGCTTGGATTGCAAACTCTTGGGGGCAGGGACTGTCTTTTTGTTCTGTGTTTATAGAGCACCTAGCACCATGGGATCCTGAGCCTTGACTGGGGCCCCTATGTGCTACCACACTGTATATATAGTCACATGGAGAAGTAAATAAATATATTAAAAAAATATATGGTTGCATGGATAAGTAACTTGGGCAAGCTGGATTCTCTTGGTGGCTCTGCCAGCACCCTGCTATGTGAAATTGAGCATGTTTCTGTTTCCCTAACTGCATATTGGGGGGTAATGCTACCTCTGTGAGCTACAGATGAAAAATGATATGGAAAAGCTGAGTATTACTGTAAATTGGACTGTAGAGTTTAACTGCTGGAATAGACAAGGGATTTCTGTGAGAGGAAGGGAGAATGCACTGGGGTGAATTTCAGCAGTACTCAAAGAGTCAGCATAGGTCCTAGGCACCACTTAAGCGGTTTTGTGAGCTTAAGTGGTGCACAGGTGGGTAAATTTCACCAACAATGGTTTAAAAGAAAGAATCTGATGCTTCTACTTACACCCCTGAGTCCCTAGTATAACTGGTTCCTAAAAACCCAATGAAATACCAAGCTAATCATTTCACAGAGGCTAGGAGGAGACATTTTGTGATGATAAAATGATAATTGGGTATTAAATCATTTATTGTGGCTTAATGAGCCTGTTATAGACATGTAAGAGTCTGTTACATCCCAATAAATATTTTGCTATAGATAGTTGGTATTTATCACACAATAACTGTCCTCTTAAATGTAAATGATATGCATATTTGGGGACCTTAATGAAAGGCAGTGTCCATGAGCTCTCACTCTTGTCTGACTTATTGCTCAGGGACACTCATGTCTCTTGTTAACAGCTTATTGGTTGCAGCATGAGGAGCAAAAACACTGGGCCAGCAATTTATTTGTGTGTGTGGATGTTTTGTTATGTTTTATTTGAGTGAATGGAATTCTTCTGAAAGGTGCTGGAGTCAGTCCCATGAACAACGAAACCCTCTGTTTATCCAAAGAAGAGGTAACAGCATGGATAGCAGCAGCTCAAGCTTTCCACTTACTGCTCCACCCTGCTCGGGAATAACCACCTACCAGGATTAGAAGGGCATTCAGTCTACACAGCCCAGAGCTCCTACCACCCAGGCCTGTGCTGTAACCACTAGACAACACTCCTCTACATCCTGTTCTAGAGTGACCATCTATGAGGATCAGAAAAGCATTTCATATATGCAGGCCAGAGCTCTTGACTCCCAGGCCTGCATTGTAACCACTCGACCACATGGCCCTGCGTACCAATATAATCCAGGAATTTTACCAACTTCAAAATGGATTTGAGCCATTTCATTTGCCATATGGATGGTGGCTCCTGAGGCAAATGTCTCCCTGAGTCAGCCTGGGAGAGGAAAGCCAGTGCTTCAACCACAGAACAATACGCAATGTCATCTTTTGATTCATTTCCTTTTTAATGCTGCTACTGTGGTCTTTGTTATTATTGGAAGCTCTGTTGCACATTCTGAGCTACCGCCTCGCACGGGATACAAACTCAGGGTTAGGAAGAAGAAGGAAAAAAAAATGTCAAAAGCCTTTAAAGTTATAAGCCACATGGCATCTGCTTCAAATGGCTGCCATACAACCAGGCAGTATATTTCCCTGCAAGTGAACTACCATGCAGCTGGCATGCTACAGTTACACAAGAGCCACTGCAAATAAGCAGTAACATCAGAGAAGTGTTCTCCGTTTACTAGTTTGTAACGTCCGGGAATTTTGATACAGCCCTGGGCTTGAAACCATGACTAAACCGTGCAGCACCCTCTAGCTTATACGCATGAACATTAACCACCAGTGATGTTGTGTAAAATGAGTCAGTTGCACTGGTGCACACCTAGCACGAAACAATACCCAGGTTTGTTTTTGAAAGAAATGTAAGTGGAGCCTGATTTGCATTCCATGCCTAACTGCAAATTCCCGCCAGGTAGACCAATAGCCACCATCCAAGCACCCGCCTGTGGCCAGGAGTGCTTCTGCAGTACCCTGCCCTGTTTTCCCCTTCTCCAGAGCTCCTTAAACTAGTCGTTTTCAACCTTGCCAAATTACTGTACCTCTTTCAGGAGTCTGATTTGTCTTGCATACCCCACATTTCTCCTCACTCCAGAACAACTTGCTTACAAAAACCAGACATAAAAATACAAAGTTGTCACAGCACACAATCACTGAAGAGTGGCTGACTCATTTTTAACCACACAATTATAAAATAATATATATTTTACTTACATCTCAGTGTGATAAATGAGCCTGTTTTTCACTGTTGAGCCTTGTCATTCTGGGAAGCAGTGAAGCAACAGTTCGGTTTTTCTCCCCGTTGAGTCTATTCCTACTCTTTGTCTGGATGGCAGTCATAGCAAAAAATGACTAACGCCAGCCCTGGCACCCCCGTTAAAATGAACTCACCACACACTTTGGGGTCACAACCCACCATTTCAGAACCTATAGAACAGCATGAACAAGTCATTGTCTGTATGAATTGGAGTTTGTACTGACTTTGCTAGTGCTATTTATGTAGCCTGTGTAAAACTAGGCAAATATCTAGAGGAGTTGACGTACCCCCAGGGACGTGTACCTCTGCATATCCCGCAGGGACGTGTACCTCTGGTTAAAAACCACTGCGTTAAACAATAGTCCACCCAGTCTTGCTCAGCAGCCTTTCTTGGGATCTGGGGTTTTTAATCAAATTAACAACATTCCCAAAAGGAAACATGTAATGGAAAGCTACAGCATTATACTGTTCAGACAGCAGGTGGCACTGCATTTAAACAGTTTAACAAACAAACCTCAGCCATACCTAGCAGAGTGTGGAAGTATTTTAGGATGAATGCATCTGAGTTCAAGCAAGCTCTGTAGCCTGTCCATATGTGCTACGGGGACATGACAAAACACAATAGAAGTCTTCCACAGGGACCACCACAAGAAACTATCTGCCCCTGCAGCCCCCCTCTGGCACTGCTTTTCCTCTGAGCTCTCCTTAATCTAACTCACAGGCTGCATCTGGCTAAACTTTGCAGGAGCCAAACTTTCTTCTTGTAGCTGCTTTTTCTCACCATCAATCCCAGCTCCACACAGACTCTTGTTTCCTGAGCGTCCCCTGCCAGCTTCCTTCCTCTACAGACCCGGCTACACCCATACACCCATTTCTTGCTGACTCTTATATATGGGAATCAGCCAATTCCTCACAGATGGGACTCATTTTGTAACTAACCAGGGCTGAATTAGCCCTAGCCTCTCCTGCAACCCTCCCTGTTACACCCTGCAAGCATCATTCTTCAGTGTTCACCAGCGACTGTCAGGTAGCCATGCAAGAAGAAAGATGCAGTCACGATGTGATCTAGGTGACCAATCACACACCACCAATAATGAACAGCAAAGAGTAGGAGAGTAGGGATGAAATTTACAGCTGAAGGGCCTGATGGCAGAGGCATAACTTGGAACCAACTCCACGGAGGCTGTAATTTGCACTAGGGGCAAGTGGTGCTGGATCAGCAAGACACAAGCGACTGCATATGCCCTCCCATTCCATAGTGGAGAATCAAACCCCTAGTCCCTGCCTGAAGATCTACCTAACCCCTAGATTCTTGTATTGTGTTATGCATGCATAGGGGTACTGTCACGTTATGTAGGGGAATGTGCTCACCGGGGGGCTGCTGTTAGTGAGTTGTCTAGAGAAGAAGGAATTTGCCTGCAGTAGGAAGCTGTCCATTCAGCTTCCTCCTTGCTACCAGGCAGCTGACTGTAGTTTTGCTGTTCCTGACAAAACAAAATAAAAGAATTCATCGTTGCTGCTGACCACGAGTGATTACACGAGCTCTTCCCTGCACAAATGCACCACCCAATTTTTCTGGAGATGCGGATGGGACCCTGATAAAGAGTAAAGAGAAGCAGCAAGAATCTGCAACCGCACCCTGAAGAAAATCGCAATCTCAAGAACAACCGGCAAGCATTTGGGTTTGAAGGCCGCCATCTGGGAATCTGAACCAATGTTGTGTGCCTGCAATTTGAAATGGCCATGCTGGAGCACATTGAGGACTTTGATGTAAAGCAATCTGAATCGTGGGATTTTTATCCAGAAAGACTTTCTTACTATCTTGAAACAAATAAGATCGACGACCCTGAACAGACATGGGCCATTCTCTGGACAGTCTGTAGGGTCAAGACATTTGACATTACATAGTCGCTCATTGCACCTGCACTGCCCAAGACCAAGGCATACAATGAAATGATAGCTTTGCTGAAAGCACTTTTCTTGCCTACGCCATCTGTCATTGTTTGGAGATTTCAGTTTCATAATTGAAATCAATGAGCAGATGAGAGCACCACTGCCTATGCTGCACTGCATTGCCGAACATTGTAACTTTGGTAATTTTCTCAACAACATGCTGCAAGACCACCTTGTCCGTGGAGTCCAGGAGTTTCAATGCCATCTCCTTGCTTAGTCAAATTTGACATGCACCATCACTCAGGAAAAGGCCTTAGCTGCCAAAACTGCATCATTATGCACTAAGAAAACGCACGTTACAGTAACCAATGTGAACACTGTCTGTCACAATGGAAAGATGATCATCATCAACAAATTCAGCAGAACAGGAACTCAATCACACTGATGTCATCGGACAAGATTAATCATCTGTTTAAACTGCAAAGGATAGCATTGATGCTCTGCTTGGAGATTCAAAGACACCAAGTGCCCCTTCTGCAAAAGAGAAATGTCACATCGATCGAGTCGTCCAATCAAAAGTCAGCAGAGGTGAAGCAAAAGGACCATGACAAGTATTCTTATTCTCAAGCAACAAACAAATCCAACTCCTCCTTTGACAATGATGTCAAGAAGTTTTCCCACATTCAGGATGTTCCTGACAAGGAATCTCAAGGTTCTGAAATGTTTGTGACAGTGTTCATCAATGATCATAAGAGTGAAATGGAAGTTGTCTCTGGTTCTGAAATGTCACTTGTCAATGAGGACATATTCTGTTCTTGTTGTTTTTTTCACATTGTCCTCCCAAGTTGTCAAGTCCGGAATGCAGCCTTTGAGACTACAATGGACAAAATGTTGACCTCACTGGAAGTCGTAATGTGAATGTTTGCTATGACTCTTTCCATGCAAGATCGTCTCTCATTGTCTGACCTACCTCTTAAGGCTCACTGGAAGTCGTAATGTGAACAAGATCGTCTCTCATTGTCACAAAAGGTCAACATAAAAGCTACTTATGTAGGAACCTGTTCACACCATTGGGAATCAGCATCCAAGGCATCCATGCCATCAATGAAGAGTAACTAAGAAAGATCGTCCATGAATTCCTTCAAATGTTTTCTGAAGAACTGGGAGCTTAAAAAGGACCACCAGTGTCGTTCTTCCTGGATTCAACTATCATGCCAATCCACATGATGGTCAGGAATGCACCATTTGCCCTACACCCGAAGACTGATGCTGAACTAGAGTGTTTTGTTGCACAGGGAATCCTTGAGCCAGTTACACACACGAAATGGGCTACACTGATTGTACCCATACTCAAGCCGATTGGCAACGTGTAGATTACAAATGCACTTTGAATATGGCACTCAAACAGCAGCCTTTCCCAGTGCCTGCTATTAACCAACTGCTCACTGTTCTTGCTGATGGAAAAATCTTCACGAAACTTGACCTTGCCTAGGCATATCAACAATTGATTGTTGACGAAGATGCTGCAGATGCGCAGACAGTTATCACTCTTCTAGAAGCATTTAGAGTCAAGCATCTCCAGTTTTGAATTTCCATTACACCAGGAATTTTCCAATGTTTCCTGGAAACTCTACTTCCCTGAATTCCAAGCGCTGTCCCATATTTTGATGACATCCTGATCAACCAAGGATTAACTGGCCGGGTGACTTTGAGAAGTCTCACTTTGATTTGAGAAGTCAGGCATTCGAGTCAAGAAGGAAAAATATGAAATTGGAACTACAAGTGTCACCTTCCTGGGATATTGCATCAATGCATCTGGAATGCATCCGACTGAAAATAAACTAAGGCAATCCATGATTCTCCTGAGCTGAAATCCAAACGGGAATTTCAAGCATTTTTTGGGCTGCTCAACTTCTATCACAGTTTTCTTCCAAAAAAGGCTCTTCATCACCTTCTTGACAAGGGCATTCCATGAAATGGACTTTCCAGTTTGCAGAAAGCCTTCAAGAATGTCAGAAAGTTACTAACGTCTGACTCTGTCCTCATCCGTTACGACAAACAGAAGCCATTGACCATTACCTGTGTTCAGAGCCATTCTTAACCATCCCTTGTCAGATGAAACTGAGGCACCTTTAGCCTACTATTCAAGAATCTTATCATCCACTAAGACAAACTATGCCCAAATTGATTTAAAAAAGTGCTCACTGTCAATGCTGCAGTCAAGAAATTCCACAATTACATCTATAGTCATGCATTTGAGATTTGTACTGGCCATAAGCCACTTCCAGGAATTCTCTCCAATAACAAGCTGACACCTCCAGTCATGTCACCATGAATGCTATGGTGGAGAGTCATGCTAAGTGCTTACAACTACACACTTGTTTATGAGCCAGGAAAGTCAATCGCTGATGCACTGAGCCAAATGCCCCTAGACTTGCTGGAGTGTGCTGAAGTTTTGCTGTTGGAATTCCTCCCTGACCTACCTCTTAAGGCTGACCAGATCACAAAAATGACTGCCAAGGATCTGACACTGGGATGTGGTCTGAGCTAAGTGTAAAGGGGATGGCCAGCTTGGAAACTGCCTGTGGAGTTCAATCAAACCATTTTCAAACCATTGACATGAGCTGTCTGCCCATAAAGGATCCTTCTTATGGGAACATTACATTGTTATTCCAGTAAGAGGCCACTGAGTCATCTTAGCTATATTATACACAAGCACATTTAGGAATTGGGAACATGAAAGCATTAGCCAGAAGTTATGTCTGGTGGCCCAGAATTGATGGTAAAATAGAAAAATCATAAATAAGCATAAGCACATGCCAAAGTACTCAACATAACCCACCAAAATCCCCAGTGTTTTCTTGGGAAGTGACCAAGAAACAATGGTCAAGAATCCATATTGACTTTGCGGGGCCCTTTCAGGGAAAGAACTTTCTGATCGTAGTAAACTCATTTTCAAAATGACTCTGAATGATCTTAGTCTCATTACAAAAGTCTACTGCAATGATCACTGCTCTACATCAACTGTTTGCGTTTCATGAGTTACTGGATATGATTTTGTCCAATAATGGAACTGCTTTTACCTCTGATGAAGTCAAGGACTTTGCCAAAAGCAACTTCATTTGAGCAATCACCATTGAGCCACGCTGTACCCAAGCAAACAGCCAGACCAAACAGATGGTGCAGACAACCAAAGATGCCATGATGAAGAATGTGCATTTCTTTCTATGTATAGCTTCACAAAAGATCTACTATAAATGTCTTGCCATTTCCCAGGCTATTAGGTCATGCCAATACCAGACACTATGAACCAGAAAATATTTTGTTTGGAATACATGACATTTTACTAGGCTCCTGATTACAACGAGCTTTTCAGACATGGCCTGTAAGTCTGATGAGTGCTGTTCGTCAGAACTGGAGAAAATAACATTAACTGCATGTTTACAAAAGCACATCTTGCCTTGTGTTTCCCTACGCCCACATCTTGAATACTGCATGCAGCTCTCGTCATCCCCATCTAAAAAAAGATATATTGGAATTAGTAAAGGTACAGAAAAGGGCAACAAAAATGATTAAGGGTATGGAACAGCTTCCACATGCGTTCCATAATAAGCCTGGAACCTTTCAGTTTGGAAAAGAGACGACTAAAGGGGGATATAACTATAACGGGGTTCAAAAAGGAACTCAATAAATCCATGGAGGATATGGCTATTAGCCAAGATGGATAGGATGTAAAACCATGCTCTGAAGTGTCCCAAGCCTCTGTTTGCCAGAAGGTGAGAATGGGCGACAGCCGATGGATCACGTGATGATTACCTGTTCTGTTCATTCCCTCTGAAGCACCTGGCATTGGCCACAGTCAGAAAGACAGGACACTGGGCTAGATGGACCATTGGTCTGACCTAGTATGGCCGTTATTATGTACTATGAACTCTACTAAGTGCTATAAAGCCGCAGCTGCATTTTCAAATGGGTTGGCAGCACTTTGACCTGAGGCTTTGGTTTTGCTCCTTTTTTCTGTTCCCATTAGCAAGTAACTGCTACTGAATAAACTTGGACGCAATATCTATTCTGCCTGACTTGTGAATTAATTATGAGATTGTCATACTGGGTCAGACACATGGTCCATTTAGTCCTGTGTTCTGTCTCCATAACAGCTACTACTAGATACTTAAGAGGAAGGTGTAAGGTACATTAACAGTTTTGGAAGACTTTCATTTAATGAACTGCTAGAAGGCATTCGGGTGCTGTGGTAATGAGTGGTATAAGAACCTCAGAATAGAATGGAATACAATACAGGAGAATAACCTGCCTATAGAGATTGCGTTTTCCTACTTTCCATCAGTTATGAGATGATTTAGTCCTTTTTCAGCTCACTAATAATTCATGAAGGAGTTGTGATTTCTGTAAATCAGTCAGTCTCCGTAAGTACTTGACACTAAATAATTTGGATGACCAGTTTTCATCCTCTGGTTGTGTGGGAGCTGTCCGTTCTTTGCTCAGTGTGACTGAGTACTTAGCATGTGAATTTTTTTTCTGCACGCTGATTGGCTGACTGAAACTTTTTAAATGGGAGAATAGGAAGTAATAAATGATGAACAGCAAGTTAGCGAACAGCAAATAGCCTCGCTCACACACAAATCGCTTTGCCCGCATGTGAATACATGCATCTGGTCAAAGTACAGCTGTTCCCCAAACCGTCCTGCGAAGGGAAACCTGTTCACATGGGTGATGACCATGAATAGCAAATATAACCGCTCCAGCAGAGCATGCACTGACTCAGCCCCTAGGCATGCTGCAGCAGCCTATCCTGGGCAGAGCCTGAATCAGCTGATCCCAGGGCACATGTACCCTCACCTATCCTGTACAAGGGCCCTACTTGGCTATGCGCTCACCTGCTGCCCTGTGCGGTCACAGACATCCCTAGACTTCTAGTCTGCCCTCCACCCTATCTCTGTTCCTGCTCCATCCTTGCCCAGGCCTTGTTCCAGCCTTGTCTGTGCCTTACTCTGACCCTGCTCCAGCCCTGCACCTGCCTCTTGACCCCCCACCAGTCCCTTGGACTGACTCCAAGCCAGCTTTAACCTTTGATCTCTATCTGGACTGTGATTACAATTCTGATTTGGCTTGTCTAGAGGCTCTGACCCCGGGTCTGACCCACAGCCTATCCCCAGACCCCGGTTTCAGTGCTGCCCTCGGCTCAGTCCCAACTCTCCACTGCTCCAATCACCAGGCCTGACTGCCTAGAACCCAGAGCCTGGCCACTAGGCTGGAAAGCTCATGAGAAAAAGTGCTTTCCCGTGGGATTTCTGACATTTTCTGCCTCCAGTGAGACTGAAAATGCCTTGAAAAAAGTCTGTCTCGCAGTATATTTAATTAGCTTACGAGTGCCTTTGGGCAATCAAACTTACATCCCTGCCTAAGTCCCTGCTTACTCCTCCCAGTAGATGAGACACCGTATTGCCAACCCCAAATGTTCAAAAATCGTGATTCAGGCTCACCAAAAATCACGAGCTTGGCTTTAAAATCCTGCGATTATGTAAACATAATAGATTTGGTGTTCTTTTAATTTGCCTTCTGCTTTTTGAGCATGTAAGGTGCACGGGGGGGGAGGGGGGGTGGTGTCACATTTTGAAGCTTTCTCCACAGCCATGAGAGCTAGAAACTTACTTTTTCTCTAAGATCGAAGGCTGAAATCATCACATCTCCACTTGACTCCAGGAGCTGGGGCTTTAAAGAAAACAATAATTATCGTGAGACTCAAGACAAAAATCATGAGAGTCGGCCACACTGGAGATACCAATGCTGGAGCCAGGTTTTGCAACCAGAGGGGGTGAGGAGTCATTGGTGGTACCTCTCTATTCAATCAGTGCACTCCTTCTCCACTGCACTGTCACCTCCTCACCCACCCAAGGGGGCACCCGTCACCCCCAGCAGCACCCGTTGCTCCGGCACTACTATCGAAATCCCGGCCCCATGCAGAGGGGAGCTGGGGAGCGAGCCCATCCTGCACTCACCTGCAGCAGCGGCTCCTGTCCCACAGGACTGGGCCTGGCTTCCCGATCCAAGCATTGCAACCTAGCACATGATGTCACAGCCAGGGACCCCACATGGGGGGGAGGGGGGAGGAAAAAGAGTACACTTTTCCAGGGGCCAGGCTGCAACCCCCGTGTGTGTGGGTGGGAGCCCATGTTACAAGTTTGTTCTGGGCCTGAAAAGATTATGCTTGGGTGCAGGTCACAGCACCATTCAGGTTTGGCCCGGCTGCTGCTCTGTCCATCTGAGCAAGTGCACTGCAGCGTGGCACACAGGTTTGTAGCGCTACTCACAATGCCTTGTCACAATGCCCGGAGCTAGGGACCAGGAGCCACCGCTGCCGGCTGAGTGCGGGGCAGGCTGGCTCTCCAGCCGTGTATGAAAAGGTGCCACAAATACACCTAAATGCCCACGGGGTGGGGGCTGCAGCCTCCTTCCCTGCCATGCTGCCCTGGTAGCTCCTCTGCTGTGGGACGCTGATTGACGATTTAGATGTTGCCTCTACTTCCTGCTTAGTAGAATCAAGACATTTTTAAAGGCCAGATCTCCCACTCCAGCACCGAAATAATTGGCTCAGCACGTCGGAAAATCCAGCCATGAGTGTGAAGTGGGAGCTGCTGGGTGCTGAGGTCCTTGTACCCCCATTCTGGGGCAAGAGCATTTGGAAATCTGGCCCTGAGTTCTTGAGGTGGCCCTGTGTGGGGTCTCCATGCCAGGTGCGGGGCCTCTCTTGGAAAGCCTTGTCTGCTAATTTTATACCATAACCACTGGGAGAAAAACAACCCTTGGCCATAGCCGGTCATGGAAACTGTGCTGGAAACAGGCACTGAGCAAGGCTAGATAACACGGTAATTAAAATGCTGGCAGCATCCTGCAGATGCTAACGCTCCTTCCAGGAAGGCCACTGAGGCACCCCCAGAACAGCAGACATGCTAGTGTTTCTGGGAATGTGGCCCCGCCCATGCCTGCATGATCCTGCCTCTGACGGTTTGATCTTGCATACTCGGTGCACGTGTGAGCACAATGCTGATGGGGGGGGGGGAGGGGGAGTGGCGAGCTGTTCAAGAAGGCATCCCCTGTGCATGATACCAGACACCGCGTCTGGTTTTGTCTCAGAACCGGTCTGGGAACAAACCACGGGAAAGCAGGACTCTCCGGCTTCAAACTGAACAAATGGCCTGCCTCGCTCCCATTGGAGCCACACCAATAGCAGTGAAACAGCAAGAGATTATAGGAAACTAATTAGGCAAAGGCATAGGAACCAGATTCTACTGGCAGGTGCATAGCCTGATGACTCAAAAACGCATCTACTGCAGTAGCAGCACATGCACACAGGGCTAGAGGTCCATTGATTCAGCTGAGCTGGCTGGATTTATGAGGATCTGGCCTGGACAATCCTTTCCAAAGAATAGGTTGTCGACCAATATTTCTAAGAGTGGGTTTTGAAGTATATAAGAATCTTTGCCCCTTAAAGAACAAAGGAACATTAAAGGGAATAAAGATCAAGGGTCTGATTCTCCTCTCAGACTAATTTTACACCACAATATGTCCATTGGCTTCAATGAAGTTAATCCTGATTTACACCAAGGTGAATGGGAGGAGAATCAGATGCAAAACGTGATTATTCTCTAGAAAGTGACTCTTTAAAAAATGGCATCGTTGGTTTCCATACTGTACGTATTGTCCTTTAGAGGCACCAAGTAAAACTTGCTCAGTTAAAAATTTGAGAGTTATTTTCCTAACTAATCACTGGAAATCCACCCTGGGATCTGAAAGTCAAGCTGGATTCTTCTGGGCTCATGAAGTGGCATCAATACGTAATCCAGATTCTGTAAGTGGAATTCGGCAAATGCTGCAGTTGATGATGCATGGGATGGGACAGAATCCAGCTCTCTCTCTCTTCACTGGCTTGCTCTGTATAGCTAGCAGGAGTAAAAAAAAAAAATAGTAAAAATGTATTTTTTGTCACTCAAATCAGTAGGCTGGACTCTGAATATGCACAGGGAGCAGTTCTGTTGATTAAGAAGCTGTCACGTTTGCATAGTCACCACATTTTCAGAATGGGGAACATGAAATGGCACAAGGGAGATGAAATTTACTTTCTGCAAATAAATATGGTGAGTGCTATAGCAGGAAAAGCATGCAAGATGGACCATGAGCCCAGCAGAGAGTTCTATAACTAGTACAGATGCCTCTGTGTCATCACTATGGGAGTAAGTAATGAGTGCCAGATGTGCACAGTGGCTCTGGTATTTCACAACTGGCTTCTCTCCAGCTGTAGCCCATGACCTCTTTGCTCAGTTCACGCAGTGATTTTGGCGAATTTCTCTGCCCTAAATCATGTTGAGTGGCCGGCGCCTCACTCCTTTCTCTTTAATCTATCGCCATCTAGAGCGCTGTGTCAGTAATGCAAAAAAAGCCAAGACTCCCCTGCCTTACACAGTAGCGTCCAAATGAAAATCGTCTCAGAAACATATTCAGCCCCAAAGTGCCAGAGCAAATCAGACTGCCAAGAGAAAGACTCAACATGGATGTATTTCTTCCTACATCCCTCTCTCTGCCAGACCACAAGGTGTGGGTTGCAATCATCCTGGTTCTTCTTTTCAGTTCTTTAGCACAGGTGAAAGGTTGACAAGTCATGTGGGCTGAGGCCCTTTCTGTCTCCGCAAAGCAGATACAACATAGGCGGCAGCCGTGCAAGCTTCCCCAACACACACACATCAGCGTATCCCAGCACTGACCTGGAGGGGAGTCCTCAAGGGCTGGTGGCGGGGAGATCATTTTTCGTATCCCTCTAATTCTTGGTCTTTGAGAGAGGCTGCTCGTAAAGGTACTGTTAGTTGTGGTAATGGTTGTGCGCTGTGTCGTGGGCTGGTTTTTTTCTGAGCCCCGTGCTTTAGGGTTTAAGCCAATCTCTAATATTAGAGAGCAGAATGTGACCTATGTGGGGGACAGGGAGACAGGTTATCTCACATCTGCCTTCTGATGGGGTCTTACACCTTCCTCTGAAGAATTTGGTGACGTCCACTGTCGGAGACAGGATGCTACGATAGATGGCTCTTGGGTCTGATCCAGTGTGGCAATTCCTATGCAGCCTCAGACTTGGTGCAGAGAGAGCGAAAGACAGAGAGAGAGTGTTGGCGGAATAGTTGCTTCTCCATACTCAAAGAGCAGAGCACAGGCTTTCAGACTACACTAAGGAAAACAAGAACAAAAAAGCACAAAAGCAACGTTTCCCTGAGAGAGCACAGCATGCGCATCTCCTCAGTAACAGTCTGCAGCAGTTCCTGAGCGCCCGCGCTGCAAAGAGTGCAAAACAGCTGCTCCTCTTAGAGCAACAGAACCGCACCGGAGTTGTCCAGCAACAGGACTGTGAGCCCCAGTACGCCTGCACCGGGCCTGGGGTGGGGGTGAGACCTGCTGTTGCAGAGAGATGGGCCAGGGATGCGACAGCCTCAGAGCAGTGGCACATCTCCCAAGAGGAAAAGCTCTCTGTGAAAAGCAGCAATCCTGCTGAGTCAGCGCGGCAGGCACTGTCCGTCTCTCCCTGTGGGTGTCTAACACAAACACTCTGTCCAGGGGCAATGGGAACGGAGAAATGATACACCCGCTGTCCAGCGTCTGATGGAGCTGGAAGGAAACCACAGCCAGCTCGCTGCCTTGCCTTTCCTGTTGTCCCTGCCTGAAGCTTGTTGTTGTACACACACTTGTTTAATAAAGGGGTGGGGGGGGACTTAAAAAAAAAACCCTCTTGAGGACAAAATGGCTGTTCTCTCAGCTGAAGGGCAGAGTTCCAGTGGGGGCAGAGTTCTGGAAGGCTACCTCAGAGAAATTTGAGCCACTTGCTAGATTTAGCTTCTCTTCTGTCATGGGGGCAAAACTCATCTCCCTCACTGCCTCAGGTACAGAGGGCCCTGAGGTTAGCGGAAGCGGTGTAGGGAGGGGATAGGATTGTGCGGGTGGAGGAGGTAGTGGGGGGAACAGACACATGGTCCATGTGCACCACATAGATCTTTGCTCTGGGTGGGAGACATGGGGGAAAGTGGGCGGACTGGATGGAGAACACAGAGGAAGGATCCGGATTCCTCTCCCATCACTCCTGATCTGTTCAGAGAAACACTGCACCAAGGCCACATCCTCTGGCTTAGCTCAGAGCCTGGGATCCACCCACAATACCTGTCGGTTTTTAAGGAGTCAGCTATTGCTCAAGCATGGTTATAACTCCTGGATTCCTCTCAGGCAGCTGGAGCAATTCCCACAGCGTGGGCCAAATGTATCAGTGGTGTAACGTCACTTAAGTCAGTGGTGCTACACCAGGGATGGCTGCTTCAGTTTAGATACAATCGTTCTGCGTTGCATAACCAACTGCTGTATAAACTGGGCAATACACCGACGTAGGTTAGATCAAAATCACAGCCAGGGATAGGTCTGAACTCCACCCCTCATAATCCTCTCTGGAGGGCAGGAAAGCAAAGATCACCCAACACTCTCTCAGGCCTTCCAGCCACATGACTCCTGTTACTGAAGCAACGTCCTGGGAGGGAGGAGGAAATAGTGTTGTAAAAAACAAACCACAGCCCGGCTGAATCTGTGAGAGCAGAGCAGAGCAGAGCAGAGCAGCAGGAAAGCACAGCCCGTGTGGACCCCCGGAGAGATGGTCTGAGTAATTATCAATGGTAAGGAAATCTCTTCCATGCAGACAAGGTCGAGCAGAGGGGGATGTTTGGCTGGTAAATACATGTGCGCTCCCTGAGTAGATTTGGTGCCCCATTTCGCAGGGAGAAAGGATGATGAGTGAATTCTTTGAAATGCCATCTGAATTGTCAGGCCTTTGCTAACTGTCTCCTTACACGGCCATGGTCTTTATTGTTGGCGGGCTGTTCCATAGTGGGGCATCCCAGCCCTGAACGAAGGGGAGGCTTCTGGAGTATCTGCTGCCTCACAGGGCAAGGGAGGGATAATTATATCCACTGGGACTCTCCACAACACACAGTAAAACCATACACTTTGTCGATCTGGATCTGGGGCGGGGACGGGGGTTGGTGTTACAAGCTAGGGAAGTAAAGTAAAATTTTGCTCATTGATTAAAAAATCATTAGGCCTGAATTGTGAATCAGGAGTAATGCTGCTGAAGTGAATGGAATTGCATGGAATAAACCTGGAGCTGGCATCTGTTGAATCTCTCTCTCTATAAGGGCTCTTTATCCAACCCTGACAGGAGATGGACTTGTATTATCATAGTGCCTAGGTGCCCCAGCCCTGGAGCAGGCCCCCATGGTGCTAGGTGCTGTACAAACACAGAACAAATAGACAGTCCTTGCCCCAAACTTTTACCTTGACGCTATGATCCTATTGCAGTCTGGATGTTTTGCTGATCCTTTGTTACAGCTCCCTGACTCCCCCATGCTTGCAGGACAGGGTTGGGCTGAGACCTTCTGGTAGGAAGGTGACTCATTGGGTCCCTAGATCAGGTAAGATCAGAGAGGGGATGATTTTCTCCTGTGAATGCCCCTTCCAACTCAGTGCCTTGTGCAGCCCAGCTTTTTTCCCCCAATGCCCTACAGGGGCCTACAAATATTTGCCCTTAGCTTGAGGAATAGAAACCAATTTTTTCTCTCTCTCTCTGCAGCCTGCAGGTATGTGGCAGCGAAGATCGGGAGCCTGTGTGGCCAGAGAAATGAGGAGCCCCCTACCAAACCGGCCCACCCAGCTGACCACAGCCAGAACCAAAGTAAGTAAAGACCCGGCTGCAGCTGTCATGCGGATTGCCATCGTGTGAGTGACCTACATCCTAGATTCGAAAGGAGGTGTAGTGCAGCAGGTTGGGACTCAGGAGACTGGGGTTCCCTTCCTAGATCTCCTGCTGCATGGCCAGGGGCAAGTCACTGCACCTCTGCTGATGTTTGCAACGTGCCGAGCGTGGCAGGGCCCCTGGGTGCTACCGTAACACGACCAACAGTACCACGCTGACTCTGTGGGATGGGTGTGGCTTCACCTTTGCGGCTGCCAGGTGCTTCCGTCCACTGTAGTGGAGACACAGGACGTGTTGCATCATTAATCCCCCCCCCCCCCCGCTCCACCCCATCACCAGGCAAAGCAGCGTTGCTCTCTCTTAAAGGGCCTGTTAGGCTTCTGGAGAGGTGGGAGCTTTGCACTAGTCAGAGCTGCAGAATTGGGCCCTTGGAGGCTAGAGCTGTTTCCTTTTCTTTCCTTCTCCTACTTTCCCACCGCTCCCGGCTTTTTACCTTTCTCCAGGAGCCAGGCAAACCGCGGCTTTTGGAACTGAGCCCAAAGCTATTTCAGATACAAGCACAGGGAAGGCTGGCTATACCTGGTCGAAGCTCTTAGCACCCGCAAGTTCCAAGATCTAGGTCTGCCTAGGGGACTTCCTGTTAGACACCAAACTGCGTCATCACACACCAGGGTCAGCGGCAAAGAGCTTTTCATTGCTAAATTCACCCCTACCCCCATGGGCTGCATCAGTCAGAGGAAGCTATTTAAAACACAGAAGTCAGCATGACTTTGCAGATGGCTCATACCATACCCACGAGGGCGGCGGCTTTCCCAGCTGCCTGCAATTCGATACCTTCAATACTAGTCACTGAATCACCTGGGACACTCCCCCCTTTATGATAAGCTCTTGGAGCCACAAAATACGGCTGTCACTTGACAGACGTGCACTTTCAATTCCTGTTAAATTGCTGTAGATTATACCAAGCCTGCATCACTTTCCGACAAAATAAGGCTAACTGAATTGCTGTCCTAACCCCTACCCCAGGGTCTGAGACTAAATTTTAAAATGCGGTAGCAATTGGCTAGTAGATTGATGAGACTGAGACGCAAGAAGTGTGTTCCAAAGAAGGGCTCCAAAATCATTTGCCCAAGCCCTAAGAAAGCAGTGAGTGGAGAGTTTACATGGTCAAGGTAACGAGTCTGATTCGCCTCACACTTACACCAGTTTTACACCAGTGTAACTCCATGATCCTCGCTGGAGTTTGTCCCAATTTGCTCTAAGGTAAGTGAGCCCACAATTGGACCAATGTCCAGAAAGGTCTAGTCAATATCAACCTGTATTGCTATATGCAGCAGCAGGGAGTGTAGCCACAGCTACTGCACCTAGACCAGCCTAGCTGTGTGGACATAGCTAACTAGGTGTGACTGAAGAACAAAGAGTTTTAAACAGGTTTGCTAAAAACCTGGTGGGGTGGGGCCGCAGAGCTGTCTGGAGGCCAAGAATTGGAACAGCAGGGATTTAACAGGTGTCAGATAAATTGCCTTGGCAGTGGTATTTAAACTTCCCTTTAAGGTAATAGACTCATCTTCAGGTGCTGTAAATCAGCATCTCCCTGTTGGAGCTCCACTAATTTACACCAATGTATTATGATGGAGAGGGCCAGGTCTTCAGCTGGTGTAAAGCTGTATTGACTTCAGGGGAGGGATGATCATTTAAAACCAGCTGAGGAGCTGGCCTAGAATCTCAAAGGCCAGGTCTGCACTAGAAGTTTTTTGCTAGTGTAGCCGTGTTGTCTTGGATGGGGGGTATGATTTTTGGGTGACACTTCTATGCCAGCAAAAGCTCTAGTGTAGACACAGTTACCCTAGGTACTGTTGGCAGTAAAGCTTATGTCACTTACTGAACCACTATAAACTATACCAACAAAAGCCTTTTTTTGTTTTTTACCTACGTTGGGCAGCTTTGTTGGCCGAGCGATACCCATATAGCTCAATCTGAAAACATTTTCTAATGCAGATCTGGCCTAATTCTTTCAGGGCTCGCTGACGCTAGAAAATTAGATCGACACAGCTACGTCGCTCAGGCGTGTGAAAAATCCACACCCCTGAATGACATAGTTAAGCCGAACTGAATCCCTGTGTAGATGGTGCTCATTCAAGGGAAGAATTCTTCCTAGCTACCACCTCTCAGGGAAGGTAGATTAACTACAGCAGCGAGAGATCTCCTCCCATCACTGCAGTAAGTATCTACACTGAAGTGCTACACCGGCACAGGTGCAGCGCAGCAGGCGTGCCGCTGGAGCATTTGAAGCGTAAACACAACCTCAGATTTACCTTGTTCTGTGTCACAGTTTTCTTCTGTAAGGTTTTGAATGCAGCCTTCTTGCTAGCGGATGGTGAAGCTTTGTCCAGAGCATGATGAAAGCCTTTTAACTCCCCCCGGCAAAGGCTGATTCCTCCTCTTTTCTCTGTTGTGCTTGCGTTTTCAGATGTAAACACAGTGGTATCAGAAGGCCCCCGAGTGACGGACCCAGTCACTAGGAATGAGGTCCTCGGCCCTGAACAGCCCTGCAGATCCTGAGGGTAGATGGCCTCAGGGCAATCCTTGGAAGCCCTAGAGCCTGACTCCACGCGAGTCTTGGTCAGCTGATGCACCTGTTCCCCGGGGATCGGAAATGTGTTGTCACCAGTACATCCATCTTGCATTTGCTCTCTATAAATCTGTATAACTATGAATTCTCCTTATTAGCCCTTTGCTACCAGGATTTCCCAGTGTGAAAGACTAATTACCGCTGACACTCAGCACCTGCTATAGCTGCTGGCTGCAACACTCACTCTGTGTTCCATGCCTGCGTGGGCCAGGGAGCATCTTGGAAAATGTGTTACTCTTTATCAGTCTAATAACAAACCAAAGTCTTAGTCAATATGTATATAGGGCCAAATTCTGCTCTCATGTATGCTGGTGCAAATCCAGAGTAACTTCACTGATGTTAATGGAGTCAGATTCTTGGCTGTTGTAAATTAGCGGAGCCTCCATTGATTGGAGCTACTCTGGTTTGCCCCAGCTGAGGATGTAGACCAGAGTAGCTCTGGATTGACACCAGTGTAATGGAGAACAGAATCTGGCCTTCAGGGCTACAAATCGGCTCTGAAACTGTCATAAAGCAGTGAAACGCCATTGATTTCAATGAAGTTACTCTGGATTTAGACAGGAGTAGGAGAGAGCAGAATTTGATCTATGGAGGGAAGACGTCACTAGTTGGTATTATAAAGTTAATGCCACCCTTGATAAGTTAGTGGGCTCCCACATACAGCAAAGTCAGTTAGTTAGTTGGAAAACTGACTCCCATCTTGTGTCCGGAGATCAGTGTCAAAGTCTTTGGTAAGGCAGCAGAGAGGACATGGAGTATGGTTTGCCTGCAGATAACAAGAGAACTTCATTAATCTGGAGCCTTCCAGAAGACATTGATGTGACCGGTATATCTAAACCTACAAAAAAGGGCCTGATTCTGATCTCACTCGTAAGGGTGTAAATCAGGAAAACCTCCATGGAAGTCAGCTGAGCCACAGTGTGTAAACCAGAGTGAGATCAACATCAGCCACACAATCATGTTCTCAATGTATTCCTAGAAAGGTACCTCCAGCCGTAGAACCCTTTGAAAGCAATATGGATTCTTGGGGCCAGATCCTCCAGGACAGCCAAAGTGTACAGACTGAGGGAAGGGCAGGGTTGTGATGGGTGCAAAGGAAGCTTGCAGCTCATCCCTGTGCTCCCCTAACTCAGGTGCTGCTTTGTCCCCCAGTACCATATTGTGACACCAGCCGTACTGCCTGATTACAGCCACGGTGCCATGCAAGGTGGCCACAGGGAACTACATGGGAGTATGTGGCCCTGGGTCTTTGGTGATCTCATTTCCTTTCCTCTGGGAAGTTCTCCCTGTATTGTCACAGTGAGCAATGACGACAGATTCACAAACTCCTTTGTGTGGAGATGAACAAGTCCGAATCCTTCCTGTGCAACAAACACAGACTTTAACCAGAAACAAAGATTAAAATCAGAATGAATGAAAACGTGCTGCTTATTTATGGTCTTTTCTACCACCAGGTCTTTTGTTGTCATTCCATTTGAGAGCATTTATTCCTTTTGAGCATACACTGCATTATAGATTAGTTGTATTACAGTTGCCATAGAGGTCCCAGGCCGGACTAGGGCCCCATGGTGTCCTACTATATGTGCAAACCCATGGCAAGAGATAGCCGCTGCTCCTGAATTGCTGACAGTCTAAACAAAGAAGACAGGCAGAGGGTGGGAGGGGAACCGGCGTAAATGATTCCCCCTCGTCCCTGGGTGCCCCCTTGCAGCTAGGAACTCCAGCACCAGGGGTACATCCCAATTCCCCTCTCGGAAGGGCTCCATGACAGGGTCTCTTGCCTCAGTAGTGGACCAGTTTATTATAAAAACATAGTGCAAATAATCCTTAACAAAAGTCCCAAAACATAGTCCACTTATCACGCGCACTCCCAGTCCCCAGGGAAATAGTCTTTAAAATCCCACCCTATCTCGCTCACCAGCGTAGCACGTGCCACACTCTGGTGTCATCCACTATACCCAGGTTCTTCTGTCCTCTCCTGTCCTGCTAGGACTGCCTTCCAGCCAGAGTGAAGCTCCTCTCTTCCCAATAGGAACCCCACTAGCCTCTCTGCTGGGAGATCATCCTCACCAGGGGAACAGCCATCACTCCCCAGTTCTGTTAACCTCTCACCTCGGACAGGCCAGCCAGCAAGGAACCCCTTCCACTGATGCCCTAGCTTCAGCCCTCCAGCTTCAACTCTCTGGCTTTGAAGTCAGCAGGAAAATCCCTGTGCTGTTCTACTGCCATCAGCCTTCTCCAACCCTGGCTGTCCAGGTTGGGGAGGTCAGCCGTAAACCCCTCTGCTGATCTTCAACCACCCTCTGACCCAGGAGCCTCCTACAGCTCCCTTCAAGGACCTCCTACTTCTCTGATTCTCCCTGAGCCATTATAGCCACCCCATCCTCTTAATCAGCCAAACTGGGAGTACCTGTTCTGGCACAGAGGCGCTGGACCTCCTTCCTTTAAAGGGTCCAGCCACCCTGGGACAGGTATGGAGAGGGGAAGTGACTTGCCTGATGTCAGTGGCAGGCCCAGTATTAGCACCAAAATATCCTGACTCCCAGTCTAGTGCCATAGGTAATGTTTTATATTGTGTCACCGTAAGCTGGTCTGTTACACAGTTTCACGACAAAGGCCTGCTCTGAACAATGAGGAACTTCCTGCTCCAAGAAACTATTCAGGCCAGGGGTGAAATTCTGGCCCCACTGAAGTCATTGTTAAAAATCCCATTGTCTTTGGAGGAGCCAGGATTTCTTTGCAGAAGCTTCATAGGCTTCAAAAAAGGATTGGACACTTCAATTGATAGTGCAAACACCCCCAGTTACATTTGATGGGATGAAAAAAATGTTATAAGGGACATAACATATTTCAGGGAATGCACTAAGAATTAACTGAGAGGGGTAAGGAAGAAATTTCTCCTTGGAGCAGGTGACTTTTTAATTGTTCCCTGTGGGTTTTCTTTCCCCTTCATCAAAAACATCTGGTAGTGGCCACTGTCGGAGACAAGATAGTGAGCTAGATCACACTGGTGTGATGTGGGCTGGCAAATCCCATGTTCCTATGTAACAGGAGAGAGTGGATGGAGGTTGGTTTAAATGATATCTTTAAGTGCCTGCACAGAAAGGCAACATTTAAAATGAATGCGTTTCATCAACAGAAATAAGATATTCAGGGGACTTTACAATTCGAAACAACAGGGCAGGAGCACATCATTCCAACTGTCTGTCTAGCCCAGTGGTCCTCAAACTTTTGTCCCAGCACTATTGCCAACATGAACTGATAGCTCATTATTAACACATTTAAATGCAACTCTTTGTAGTGGGTGGCCAACGGACATGACGAGAAATAAGGAACTCACGTTCCTAAGCAGCACGATTCACTTTTTCACATGAGATTTGGCCCCTATACAAAGGGGCGGTTGGACAGGTAGTTGTCTGTTCTTTTATTGTCTCCGAATGGGATATTGCATATTTAACGAAAGTCATGTCCTCCACCTCATTACTGTTCTCTCATTGGTCAGAATAAATCCCTGATGCAGTTGTGTCTCTCTCCAGGACTTCCCTATGCCCTGGCTTCTTCCACTGACCACTGTATTTGAACAGTATTAATTGCAACAGCTGTTTCCAGGTCCCTCATGTCACCTGGCCTTGAACCAACTGTGTCCTATGTTGAGCACACTGGTCTCTAGGAACTGGCAAAGGCAGGGGATATTCGTGCGTTCCACGTGCCGTAACATGATGACCTGAGGGAGCTGACCACTGACCAAGAGTCTGACGTAATAGCCACTGAAGATCACCAACAGCTGCTGGGCCATCACCTGGAACAAGCATGAGATCAATGTCAGAGGCACTCCACACACCGGTACCTACAGAGGCCCCACAGTGCCCGTGGTGACAGAGTGATAGGTCAACTTCTATGGTGACAGAGTCTTGGGGCAATCATAGGAGTCAAAGATGAAAAAGATCTATTAGATATTGGTGTCTATTTCCCTGTTAAGGAGACATCTAGATCCCCCAATCAATGATGGATTAGATATTAAATGATATCTCTCCTTACTATTCCTGATCCAGCCCCAAACAGATGCTCCAACAACAGCGGACAGTGCAAAAGCCACCAAAGACATTTTTAGCTGTATTTCTTGCATGGAAATGGGATGAATATAAAGGTCTGTAAATACTGAAGAAAGTGCCAGTAAAACAAGGGGATCCTGCTGCATTCAGAAGGTTAAATTTATCCGGGCCTGATTCTTGTTTATGTTTAGGCCCCTCTCTACACCACTCTGGCTATGTAAAGCGGCCTATGTTACACTCACTTTAAAGACCATTTACATGGCCTTACTGCCAATGTGGAGCAGGCCCTCTGTCCTTAATAGCAATATCAGTGAGGTTACTAGATGGCTCAGAGGAACAGTAATACAGCACAGTGATGGTTAGGTCACTGCTTCAAATACAGCTCAGGACAGCAGAGATAGAATGTCATTACCGCCTAAGGGCTGTTTTGGGGCCAATCTGAAATGATTGAGTGTGTCAACCACCATGGAACAACCACCCCATTTGTTATCAGCTGACAGAGCCAGCTGAGGGGCCAAGGACTACGTGGGCCATGGAGACTGAACAACTCCATCCTGCGAGGGGTCAGGGCTGAGCCAAGTTGGCAGCAGGGGAGTGGAGGCCAGCTGGCTCCACCACAGCTCTTGTAGCTGTTCTGTAGATAGCTAGAGGGCTTGAGTCTCCAGGGCTGTCACCAGCACTAAATTCACTTCATAGCTCTCTATATAAACATGTACAATAAATCAAACCCATCCCCTTGCTGAGTCAAAGAGAGAAAACATTTGCTGCTTAGCCTCCACGTTTACCTCCGGAGCTCCCTCGGGAATGAGATGGAGCAGTTCGCTGCATGCCACGGTTCCTTTCTTTAAACTCTTGCCGCTGGGTAGAAGAGGTGACCCTTCAGATGAACTCGCCTCTCCTCTTCCCTGATCCGACTGGATCACCGTCTCCATAGTGACGCAGAATTGGTCCAGATTGTGCCTCAGGGCTGACTGAAAAAGACAAGGAGCGCTCTTGGGATCTCCAAAGGTGGGTAGCATTGTCCCTCTGCCTTTTCCCTCCTTCGCTCTGAGTTGCAGGCGAGGTACGGTGCTGCACAGTTATCAACAGGTATCCACCCAGGAAAGAAGGGCATGAAAAAGATATAGGCTTGGAAAGACCTGATTTTTATCAGTGAATGTCGGTAACATCGATTTCACGACACACACACACACACAAACCAATGAAAAAATATTTCCATCGATAGTCATTGAAATTTACTGATGCTGCTGCTTGAGAACTACTGTTTGATTTAGGGAGATTTAATTTCTATGTTTTGACATGCGATGTTGACACTTTATGTTTTAACAGTTATCAAGCTTTAACTCTTCGTATCTCAGGGCCTACCATCCTTAAATAACGATTGTCTGACTCCACCCTACTCCGTTATCTGACACTCCGCCCCCATAATTTCCTGAAAATGTGAAAATTTAAATCAATAGAAATTTAAAAAATGCTTAAAATAAACATCCATATTATCCATCAAAATTATTTTTAAAAAAAACAACAAATTCTGCCAAGCCTAAAAATATGTTAGAGCCACCCGCACCACTTTGACCTAGGACCTGCATTTCAACACATAGTGCATATTATGTCTAATGTGTGCTGTGTGTCTAGCATAGAATTTAACCTCCCGGCAGAAAGGACTAGGTCTGTGTTTTGTATGGCACCCAGCACATTGCCAGGATGACAGGTCAGATTGTGAACTTCTCATTACATTGGTCAGCAGTGTCTCACATGAGTAAACCCAGTCATTTCAGCTGTGTTTCTCATGTGAGTAACTCCTCACCCTCAAGATATTTACAATCTGACCCTAAGAAAATAATAAGTAATAATGCTTTTGTTTGAAATCTGTGGTGGCTGTTAGGTTGTTCAATTTGCTTGTTGCATTCCCACCCATTGCTGAATCCATCTTTACACTTCTGCAGAGGGATTTCTTCAGATTTCAGAGGATTACCGGAGTGGGGATTTGAAACGCATGTCAGGACTTGGGGTCACAGCCAGTAATGACACTACAGCGTGGAATTTACATATGCATACACATCCCAGAGGAAAAGAGACACTAACTGCAGCACTTTTTGAAGGCACTCGGGATCAGATTATATACCCTTAGTCAAGTGGAGTAGTCTCTTACTCCTAGAGCTGTCCCACTGATTTCAGTAGCATGGCTCAAGAAGTTAGGTACTAGTCAATGTGTGTAAAAGAGTATCAAAATCTGACCTTAATTCTTGATCATTTTCTTTCATTACATTTTCATGTTTAATTATCAAGTGATAGAGCTTTAGAAATGTGTGCACCCAAATGCACCTGTGAACTTGCAACATGCATTTCTAAAACTCCGGCCCTAGATGAAGAAATTTACAACAGGGGCCAGATCCCTAAGAAATTCAAACAGGTGATCCTTTTTATTTTCATTAGATTCACTTTCAGATCAACACACGGAGCTTGATTCACCAGTACATGCTTGCTTCTTTGTGCTGTTCCAGTGATGCAAAGCAGACAGAGACCCCGCTCAGCTGGCTGGGTAAGCCATGTTTCTGGCTGTTTTCTATTACTAGAGTGGGGTAAGGCAATTAGAGTATCCCTGTGAACCTGGCTCATGCACTATACCCATCATTTTTTTCCAAATCCTAGAGCTCGTATGCAGTACGGTCAGCTCAGATTGCTCCAAAAATCATTTACCTCCTGGTTTCTCTTCAGTTCTGTAATATAGTCTGATAAGGATTGAAGACACTGCTCCAGGTTGAAATGGACAAACCAAAGCTGAGAATGGTGAGGAATGTTAAGGAAGGAGTATTTAAAGGACAGACATCAGTACAATTCCTTAATGCTTCATCTTTTGAGCTATCTAGAGCCCCTGCCAGTTTGGGGGCTTCAGAGACAAGACCCAGCTCCCCAGGCAAAGATTGGGACTGCCAGTGGGACTGCCTATCTGCTTGTGTTGGAGGGACATACCTAACTGGTCTGGCATGCTGCGGTGACCAACGTCTGGCCCCGAAAACCTGCGCCAGGCTGGCCCCTGTGCAGCTCAGTCTGAGGGGCCAAGTGATCAGGGAAGGAGAGCCAGAGGGGAAGGAGGCTGGTTGTTGCTCTCACAGCTGCAGGAGAGGCAGCCATTTTAGCAGACTAGTCAGGGGCTGGAGGCCAAACCAGAACCCCCTCCACCCAACAATGGTGAGTCTGAGCCCTAAGAAGCTGCATCCATGGGGGCTGAAAAAACAGTAGTGCCCGTAGGCCTCCCCTGCTGCACCGGGAGCCAGAGGTTGGCCAGGGCTCAATACTGTCCAGGATGCCATCCAGTTGGACATGAGAGAGGTTGGCTGCACAGACAGGGAGGGATACCAGCCCGACAACCTGAGCTCCAGTCCCATCGCCCTGGTCAGGCCTGTGGGGTGATTATGGTGGAGGTATATCTTGTATGTGCAGTTTAGTTGTTCTCAGAGTGGCTGGGGCCTTTGCTTAGTTATTTTCCTTGAACCCTTCACATGTTTCCCTCCCCTTATTTTAAATGACCTCTATCCGGTCCAGGGAATGAACTGTGGCTTATTTTTATGTGGTCTTCGATTTACTGTATTTGTGACCTAATAACCTAGAGGTCATGAAGCTAATGGTTTTGTGTGCCCAGCCATTAGATGGAGGCACCAGTTACTAGGAAACCAAGACTCATTGGTCCTTGAGCGTGGTGGCCATGGAGGACAAAAGAATGAGGGGCTCCACCAATTTTGGGGATTGGGGGGTATACATCTACAACCTTGCTTTGCATAATCAAGGGCAATATGAGCAATATGAAAGCTGAGAAAAGATATAGTCAAACACTGGAGTAAGACGGATAAAAATATACATCCTTGTGCCTAGTTCTGCTCTCTGACCTGCCCAACACACGTGCACAGATCCAGGAGCCTATTCCATTAGCCATCCTGATTAGTTAGAGGTGTATCTAGGTTTGTTCTCAAGTGTCTAATCCTCACCTTCAAGACTTTGCATCACTTCCCCCTCCTTGCATCTCTCCTAATTTCTTCCTACTCCCCTCTCAGCTCTTGTGCTCCAGCTCTAGTTTTCCTCTCCAGTTCTCATGATTGTGCCTTCCCCCATGCGGCCTCTGTCTCTGTTTTCTTGTCCCCTTCGTCCACCCCCTCCTTCAACCCACTTCTTCCAAGCTCTTGTGCAATAATCCACACAAGTTCTCTTTAAAAAGTAGGGAAAGAGATCCACTTTCATCTGGTCCTCTGGGCCTAAATTTTTAAAAATGCCGACTGATTTGGTGTCCGTCCATTTTGAGGACCCCAATTTGCGACACCTTAAAGAAGCCCAATTTTCGGAAAGTGCTGAGCACTCATCCTCTTAAAATCAGGGCTCTTTTAAGGTGTCTAAAGTAGTGCACGCAGACTCAGTAGACACTTGTGAAAATGGCATATTATGTGCCTTAATGAGTGTGTCTTCACAACATAGAACAGGGACAGGGACAGGGACTGGAGACATTATTGTCAGTGGATCAGGCCTCAAATCTGAAAAAACTCTGGAGGGCCTCTTTAATGAGAAGATTGATGGTACATACCTCCATATCTGCAGCCCCCAGAGATAAGGGGAAACTATCTCATACAGAAAGGATACCTGAAGAATGTTCTGGTGCCTTTCCATAGCATCGACCACCCCCAGAAGTAAGTTGCGCTTCATGAAGACTTCATTGACAACTGCCAGCCTCACATCAGTATTCACATGTATCTGTTAAATAACAGTGAAGACCTTAGCGGGTCCCACAGTGACTTTCCAGGCCAGCCTGCAACCATGAATTTTGAAGAGTCAGTGACTCTGATAGTCCCTAAGTCCCTGAAAACAAAGCAACTAGAGAAACTATCCATTTCAGGTGGTCTTTTCAGGAGTGCTCGGCTCTGGCTTAACTCTGCTCCCGTTGAAGCAGATTTACCTACCAAACCAGGTCCACTCAACCGGAGTTCTTGCTACAAAACGTGATATACGCACAGACGTTGGAGAGGGAAATGACTTGTAAGATCATTGTGCGCACACCTTTCCCCGTTCAGGATTGTCTCAGACAGTCCTGTATATCTTCCAGTCCAGGCTTCAATATCTCAAACACTGGAGCTTCCACGACTTTCTTTGGAAGATTAAATCTATAGCTCTCATCATTAGATGCTTGATCTGAAGTCCATCATAGTCACTGTCAAGAATCTCATTGACTTCACTGGGCTATGGATCAAGCCCTAGGACTTATTTTTTCTGATATGCTACCTAACTTTACCTTTGCACCCCATTGCTTCTTCTAATTATACTGTGCCCATTCTAAAATATTTTATCCCTCCTTGGCAATTATGCGCTTTAAATATTTCTAGACAATGACCTTGTTCCCTAACTGTTTGCTGGGAAAGAAATACCTTTGTTACATAGGTGAACACATGAATAATTTCTTCTTACCTTCCTTTGATGTTGGTCAATAATCAATATAACAACTATAGTGATTACTACGGCAGCCAATGTCACCAGAATGCTGACTTCCCAGTGACATCCAAAGGAATACAGCTGCATGGTGGAATAAATATTTGCCCAGAGAGAGATGTAGAAAATCTGAAAAGATCCAGAGATATTCAGAAAACAATACTCACAAAAAAAAAAAAAAACCCACAGAAGTCAAGAGAACAAGAAAATTCCCTTCTCACAGGTCCCTTCTCATAAATTAGCTAAACCACCGGGGATTTTCTGGGGGTAAATGGACAAAAGGTCTTTCTAATAAGAATCAGGGGGGCGAGAGGTCTAGAAAGAGAGCCAGGATTAAATGAGCTCCTGGGTTATAATAAAGAAGAAGTGATCATTGAAGATAGCAAATGAGTTCTTGATGGTGTTTCACACTTAGGATTTCAATCAAGTTCTTCCTTTTAATAAGAAATGCATTCACCGAGGTGTATTGATAATACTTAATATAGTCACTGTGTTTATAAAGCGCCCACCCCAAAGCATGAAGAGTACTGCCAAAACAATTAAAATGCAATAACACACAAACGATGTGCAGCGACACCTGCTTTAAGGGACTAATCTAGGGACTAACGAAGGTGGGGCAGTCATATTCATTTGGGAATACCTTGGCGTGGTATTTTAAGGCAGGACGTTGAGTGATGGGCTGTATAAATAGATTAGAGATGGACTGAAGTAGGTATGATACAGTGTGACACAATGTGATATGAGATGGATAGTTTAGCTAGGTTAGATCAATAATACCAAACAGAAAAATAGTAAAAATCCAAAACTGCAGCATTAGCGAAAATAGAGGAACCTATTACACAATGGCTGACAATAAAAAATACCTCTAAAAAAGGAGGTAGACACAAGGGCCACTTCACCCCCACTCTGTTCACGAAAAGGGGCCTTAAAGTTGGTGCAAATATAATTTGCTCCCATTTTAAGACTCCTTGGCCTTGCCAGAGGTGTGTGAAGACCTCAGGGTAAATGAGAATGAAGTCCAGAGTGTTTTCAGATGATTTTTGAAAGGTGGGAACTTCAGGATGGGCTGAGGCAGATACTTCCAGGTAAGTGAGGTCCACCCCAGGTTAAAACCAACACAGCAAAAGCTTTGCTATCTGACAGCCTCTGGTGGGACTCCTGAAAAGTGGCAGTGTGTATATCTGCCTCATTATACAGCAAACTGTGCAGGATGGGATTTTCAATGGCACCTAAGGGAGTTAGGTGCTCAGCTCCCATTCAAAGTCAATAGGGGTTGGACACTTAACTCCCATATGTGCCTTTGAAAACTCAATCCCTTCTCCAAACTCCCATTGAAATGGCACCAAACTCCCTTAGGCTCCTGTGAAAATCCCAGGGGCAACTTTCATTGTACATCAATAATGGCACATACCATTGCGGACAATGAGAGGCCTGATCCTTACCACAGCAATGGCTATCCCAAAAGCTCTGGAGTTGTAGAACATGTATCGTCTTACTTCAGGTTCCAGAATGGCATTTTGAATTAAACTCCACTGATCCATTGTCATCTGTTCAGGAACGAAAAACAAACAAACACCACTCACTTTTTCATGCAGCTCTCCAAGAACAGTCTGCAGGAGAGCTCAATGGCAATACCCAAGAGCCAGGCTAGCTTTTCAAGTTATTAGACTCAAGAGGATTGGCCTGTGTCCCAGACTCTGCCTCTAAACAAAGGACATTGGCCCAAATTCAGATCTCATTTATACTGGTGTGACTGAGATAAAAATCTGGCCTAGAAACCTATTTGTGCCTCAGTTTCCCCAGTTGTAAAAACCTTTCTAAAGGGCTTTGAGATCGTCAGTTGAAAGATGCTTTCTGTATAACTAAGGTTTTGTCTACCTGCAGAGTTGTACCGGTTGCAGAAATTTAACTGATGGGATTTAAACCAATTTAGTTAAACCAGTGCAAAAGGCTGCATGAACATTCTAATATTGGTTTAAACCAAACTTCTTCCGGTATAGCTGAAGTCAGTAAGGAAAAGGTTTTAACTAAACTGAAATAAGCCCCTCTCAAACTGAAATAAGAGAGTCCACACAAGGGTTTGCACCCATTTAACTAAAGTGTGTGTGTGAACAAAGACTAAGTGCTAAGTAGTAGTAAATGATGTATTGCTCTGCGCATGCAGTCAGCACAGCTTGCCCTGGAAGCGGTGAAACTCTGTGCGGCAGACTCACTGTATTGATATGAAACTGCAAAGAACCCATCCTGGGAGTTCATGTCAGCCCAAGATCATATTTACAGCTGCAGGAGAGTTCACAAGCCAGTCCAACCCCATGCACAAGCAACAATGCTGTGTCCCTCACAGAGCAGATACCTCCAATGCCGCTTTCTGTCTTTAGCAAATGAACGGTTTGTCTAAATGGTCAGTGACCATTGGCAAGCGTGTTACTCAAGTCTGTCTCTCCACTAGCAACAGGCCCCATCTTCCTCCCATTTGAGCCAGTGGAATTTTGACCATTGAATTAGTGGGAAAAAGACCAGGTCTTTTAGTGCCGAGATCTGATCCTCTAGTGCCGAGATCTGGTCCTTTAGTGACACAGACTATGGGCGGCAGGACTTGTTTACATGCATCGGTTTAAAAGCACACCAGTTCAGCTGCCTCAGCTCCGCATGTAAACAAGCCCCGAGTTACACAGAGCACTTGTCACCAGAGGATCTCAAAGCACTATCATTGTGATATCACTTTCTCAGACTCAGCTCTCTGGGCAGAAATTGATACACATCCCACCTCACTGAAGTCAACAGGTTGTGACGATGGGGCTAAGCCAACATGTCTGCGGGGTAGTGATGCGGATGAAGTGCACAGTTAGAAGACTGGAGGGTGGGCTGCAATATCTGAATACCCTCGACAATGCAACAGTTAGATGACTGAATAATTTAGGTGTCGACTTGTGATGAGCACGAAAGAAGATTGAAGTGAGTGGGTTGGCACAGGTGTAAATGATAGCCCTCCTCCTACAGTCCTATATGCCTGTGTGACAGATATGAATTAGACCCTGATTTCCTGCTACAGGTGCAAGTGACATCGCCATAAAAATACCCATCACCCCCGTATGCCATCATTCCCAGAGAGACGCTAACCTGAATTCCCAAGGTCTTCAGTTTCTCGGCGCAAAGCTCCATATCAAAGGAAGTGGAAGAGCAAGTATTGCTAGCGGTGAGCGCCATAAGCACTTGGCCATTGTGAAGCTCTGCGAAAAGAATCAGAGAAGACTGGGTGTGACCATCAAACTGGTCTGTGGTGCCTTTTCCTCATGAGAACTGAAGTGGGCTTGGCAAAGTGAGGAAATGGCAGACAACGGATTGCACTGAGATGCTCTCAGCATGTGAGGGACTCCGAACTCTTCCTCAAGCGTTCCTAATAAAATCACAGCGCGAAGAGCTGCACAGCATTCCGGCTATAAAGGCGGGACCCAGGGCTGAAAGGTGAGGAGACCAAATCCTACACGTGCCCAAAGAGCAAGTGATCTGACCTGGGAAGGGATCATGTGCCAGTCCAGTGACCCACGGGTGAAAAGACAATGGGTTCAACTCACTCAGAGCAGCCGTGAAGATCTGTGACAAATGGCTTTAAGGCCCAGCTCCTTGAAGGTATTTAGGTGCCTAACTCTCATTGATTTCAATGCGAGTTAGGTGCCTAAATACCTTTGAGAAACTGGGATTAAGTCAAAAATGGCTCTGAATCCACTCCCTCAATCCTGGCCCAGCCAAGGAAAGTGTGGGACTGATCTGAGTGACACTGGCGATGGGTCTCTCCTAGAGACTGCCTTGGCTGAGGATAAGTAGAGCAACGCAGTCGGCCCCAGCCCCTCCTACCCAAGGCACAGCACTCCCCATCCTCTGCATCAGCTCTATGCCATCCCAGGATTCCCTGTGTTGGGTAACAGGAAAGAGCTAAATTCCTTCTCACACAAAGGTGGGGCCCATCCAGATTAAAATCTGAGGAGTAGGTGTATTTCAAAGCCTGTGGTGTATCTGAATGAAGCAATAGTCTATGTGTTTGCTGAGATGAATGACATCATCAGAAGCTGATCAGTGTGGTGTAGTAGATATAAATGGAGCAGGAGTCAGAAAACCTGGGTTCTATTCCCAGCCCTGCCACTAACTCACTTTGTGACCTTGGGCAAGTTACTTAGGACAAAGTCTAATAATTTGGGGTGCCCAACTTTAACCACCAGTTGATTTTCAGAGGTGCTGAGCACCCCGCAACTTGAAGTCAGTGGGAGCGGTAAGTGCTCAGCACCTCTGGAAATCAGGCACTGGCTACTAGGTGTTTCAAGCTGGGCAAACCAAAATGGAGGCACTCAAAACGAATGGACACTTTTATACGTGTTCACACGGCCAGATTTCCAGCCACACTGAGCAGCTGCAGCTCCCACGCACTGCTCTCAAAGTCACTTTGAAACCTTGGGCCCTGGTCCTGCAGCTGTATCAGCAAAGGTCCACTTGCTGAGCTGTGCATGAAATATGTGATACAGCAGCGACCAGTTATTATTGTGCTAGATGGACACAGGACTTCAGTCAGTTTCTAAAGGAGCATTGCCTTTAGCAACAGAAACAGAGCAAAGCTTTGTCAGTCACTTTACAAATCCAGGCTAAGACCTTCACAAGTGATGTATGATTTTGGGGGCCCAAATTGAGGTGCTTTACAAAGGTCTAATTTTCAGCAAGGGGAGTGCTGTCCCCTGAAAATCAGGCCTCTTTAGAGTGTACCAAGTTGGGTTCCTCAGATTTGGGGCACCCAAAATTCTTAGTCGCTTTTTTGTTGTTCTTGGCCCTGGCGTGTGTTCTTGATTTGTTATTAATGATGATGATGATTATATTCCTTCAATCGAAAAGGAGCAGCCCTGAAAAAAATGGCACCTTCTCTTAGTTTAATGACACCTGATTCCAAATGTCATTGTTGCAATCAGTAGTTCAAGTTGGCTGCTTACCTTTCACCCAGTGACGGGAACTTTCACCTGTCTGGGTTCCACAGCAGGAGATGGAGGAGGAGCTGGGACCTTGTTTCTCAGCTCCATCTGCTTGGCTTTCACAGGCCATGGTGAAGAAACAGGCTTTGTCTGGACCCCTATCTCACGCAGGCATAAATCCAACACTCTGGATTCATAATTCTCCCTCTTTTCCTGCATAGAAACACCCAGTTAAATCTAAGCTGGCATGTAAAAAGACTCTTCCCCTTGCTGTGCACCAAACTGTAACCCTCTTATTCGCACTGAAGAAAAGTCCCATTGATTTGCTTGCGACATAACATACGACTTCATTCGAGCAAGGGAGTCAGTCTGGCCCGCAAGGAAGAAGAGAAATGACAACCCCCTTGCAAAAAAATAAATAAATAAAAGACTCTGCAGCACAGCACATGCAAACGCTTGGGAGTCTCAGGGACTCGGCTCCTGATGGACTATGCCCAAAGGATTAATGAAGTATTCTTGGATCAGCTCCAGAGTCCTCCTGGATACTGTGTGCCCATGTCATCCCCATGTCTGTGTGCACTGCTCCAGGCATAGGTGCCGGGAGTCCACACCTCGCTCTATGAGGCAATAGCCCGCTTTGCTCATGGGAAAGACCGTCCATTAATTAAACATGATCATGCACATTTTGTAGGCAATTAGTCCACAAATGGGCCTGATCCTGATCCTCTTGCAGCCAATGGGAGCTTTGCCATTTTCTTCCAGGGGAGAAGGATCGGGGCCAGTGAGAATGTACATTAGTGGCGTTTTGGAGCAGCCAAGACATTGAACTGTAAATATTGGGCACTGAGCAGTTCATCATAATGGACTACGGCGTGAGAAAGAGAGAACCAGTTCAGATAAGGAATGATGGATGATACAGTGATAGGAACATTACAAATGCATTGAGAGAGATACAGACAGACTAGGGCCTAGCCACTAGGCCTTCCACCCGGCACCCCTAGGGAACCTTTGAGCTGGGTCAGAAATGCATGGGTAACCCCCCGCTCTCATTTTCACCCTCGTCTGTGAGTTCTCAGTTCCAGAAACAGAAGTGACACAGCCCTGTGAGAGAGACCGTGTGTGTGAGAGAGGATGATTTCCTGCAATCTCCTGGGCAAACCTTATTGGATTAAGTGTGAGGATTTGAGGAGTTTGTTGGATTAAAAATGCAAATGGTTGTGTATCATTGTGGGAGGTAGCCGTCCCGAGGAGGGGGACATGACTCATGTCAAGCCTGGGAAGTGTGATGAGCTTCAAAGGATTCATTT
Organism: Emydura macquarii macquarii; assembly: GCF_026122565.2. Lineage (NCBI taxonomy): Eukaryota > Metazoa > Chordata > Testudines > Chelidae > Emydura > Emydura macquarii. The sequence continues at coordinate 16,160,946 of NW_027130828.1, forward strand.
AAACAATGGACCAGACAAGAATGAATCTGTAGTTGAGTGGGTTTCCTGGGAAATACCGGAGAGGAAGGGAATGCAAATTCCCACCTCCAGACCCAATATCTTGAAGCGACGCCCTAAGAAGCAACTGTCTGCTGTTCCCAGGCTCCCATGGTCAAGAACCCAAAGCGTAGAAAGGAGGGACGCACAGATTCGGGGGGGTGCTTGTTCTGAGCGAAAGCTGTTAGGAACTTGTAACCGCAGCAAACCCCTGGGTGGGTTTGAAGGACTGCCTCACCCCCAGAGCCTCTGCGTGGGTTGGGTGGGGTGGTTTCTGGTAAATTTCTTAGCAAGTGAGTAGGTTCTTTTATTGTTGTGATGTGTTTTCTCTTTAACACTTCACCTTAAGAATAAATGTGCTTGCTTAGAAAAGGCGTGTGGTACCTTATAGTTATGGGCAATTATGCTGTGTGTAGCCTCTGAGGAGAAAGCAAAACAGGCCTGCGTAGGCAGTCTGAGTTGCTGGGGAACTCAGAGTGTAGGTGGGGAACTGTTCAGCCCCGTCAGAAGAGAGCAGGATGGGGTCTCCGCCCAAGAGAGCTGATGGCTGGGAGCCAGGAGCCTTAAAGTTGGTGCCCTTGCTCAATACAGGTGCAATTGCCCTGGACTGTGATATGGTGCTTGTAAGATTTTGAGTTAAATGTTGCTGATGCAGGAGGTTTGTATAGTTCAGCTCAGCAGACAGACTGTGGGTACTTATCCAAAATGAGCACCTGAACGCCCTGAGGTTTGTCCTGCATCAGTAACTGCCTCACGGACACAGGACTCATCTGCATCTCTACGAGAACACGGATGATTCTCCACAATTACTCTTCACTTCTCTACCCCTTTCTCCTGTCTTACCTGTGTTCCGAAGAGCCTGTGATGCAGCTGCAGGGCTCCCTCACCGAGCCTATGAATGCTGTCCCTCAGTCAGATGTGGGATTGCTCTGTTTGCATCCCTTGGTGTCATTGCAATTTAACACACGCACATACATCCATGATAGTCATCAACTAAAGCGCAGTCAAACAGGAAACTGATGCAACAGAAACTACATTAAAAGATCGTTATGATTGCAGCAGGAGTCCACAAAGGACAGGAAACTCACCACTAAAGGAGTAAAGCTCTGGTATTTTGGCACAACAGGAGGGGCTTGTGTTAGTTTAACCCACACAGTGGTGGCATGTTTCAGACTGACTGTTTAGGAGGGTGAGTATTTGTGCAATCTCAAGAAAACAAATGCTCTGCTGTGGCTGCTAATACCATGAAGTCTCTCTATAATGACAGCAGCTATCAGCTCTCTGTCTCTCTCTCTCTCACACACACACAAAAAGCCCTTTTCCACCAGACCACATCACCCTGATGCCAGCCCAAATAAGTAACATTCTTGTTCTCAAAAAATCCACTCTCTATCCTATTTTCCTTGGAGATCGAGGGTGAAATAAACTGTTCTTCCAGGTCAAAAGGCAAAATGTGAATGTTGCTATCCCTCACACCTGGCCTTGCCCTGAATTCCTGCACTTTGGGGGAAGACAGCAAGAAAAATGAAAAAGAAAAGAAGAGACATAACGAAACCACAGCCCAGAGTTAAAAGACATACACCCACTAAATGCACCTTCAGTGCTGATACCATAGAAAGTGACAGATGAAACAGGATTTTCTGTTTTACACGTCAGACATTTCAGTCACCTGAAAACAGCTTCGCATAGGAGAAAACTTCAGCTGGACCAGCGGATCAGAGCAGGCAATGAGTTCTGGCAGTTCTCAGACAGTACCCGAGCTGCAGCAGGGAGCCAACCCCTCCTACCCAGGAAGAGGGTGCAGATTCCATAGCTTCCCCATTACCTTTTTAGCCAGGGTGCATCTCATTCCACTGGGTTTTCTGTCAGTGCAGAAACAATGTCCCTCTGTGGAGATCTGTCTGCCGCCCAGATCCTTTTTCCAACTCCACCGTCACTTCCTCTCTTCTTAGGTTCTTCTCTTCACCTCCAAAGTTCTCTGGGACTCTGCCTTTGTCTCCTCCTATGCTCCCTCCCATTCCTTATGCTCTGCCAACCCTACTATTGCGGCTACTCCCTTGTCTCCTTCACTCACTCCAGGCTTTTATGACATCACATATTCTCAGCTAAGCTCCAGATTAATGTTCAACAACATCCATCCCCCCTTGTCCTTCAAGAGACTTCTAAAAGCTCACCTATTCCACGTTGTCTTCTGTATCCAACGATCCCACCCCATTCACTTGCTTCTTCTCATATTGTCTTTTGTATGATAAGGTCCGACACCATACCCCTTGTGCCTTTACACTGTTGAACCTTGGGATGGGGACCTCTTTCTTGTTTGGAAGGCTTCAGCTATTGTAGAGTGGCTGCTGCAGAACTGAATCATCCTCATTTCCCCAAACGCCTTGGTCCAAATCAATAAACTGGTGCAACCCACAGAAGTCGATAGGCTTGTCACAGCAGCATATTCAGCCCCACCCTGCCTCCCACTCTCACACTGTGTTGCAGGCACCAACTTGCAGAATATCATGTGTGCGTGTGAGTTTTCCCCTAGGCACGTTGCATACAGTGGATTTAACCCTGTAGAGTTCCTCCCCAGTGTTTCCCCATCTGTTACAACTGTAGAGATAGACTCCACTTGCAAAATTTGTATGCAGATTTCAAACACCTCAAAGTTTGGGGGAGTGCAGATCTGGGGGTTAAATCCCATGGGCCTAGTGGAGATACAGTAAGCTGATCACCAGCATGGTCCAAAGGGAGTACTTTCCCTTAAACAGGACGATAAGGTTCATGTTGTATTCTCAGCTGCAGGCCCCACAGTTGCATCATCAAAACTGCCATTGGTTTATTAGCCAAAGCAATGCTTTAGCAATGCTGCAGCTGCCTGGGCGTCTGCCGTGCAAGCCTGCAGAAGATGACCGCTGACATTGAGCAATGTGCAACTTGCCTTCGCTGACTGCAGTCATTTCCAGCAGGGTGACATTTCCTTTGCCAGAACATATGACTCGTCAGAAAGAACTGCTTTGATCACAGCTCTGATTCATCATTCTCTTTGAAGGCCCTGTCTTTATCAGCCATCCTCAAACCACAACCACACACACAGCACTTGTCGTTGTGCGGTACCAAACTATGCACTCATCCCTGCAAAACAAGCCCAATGAACAAACACGGACGGCAGTAGCGGTGTTGTTCTCTTTAAAGAAAGCTATGGCCACCATGCACATCCCCCTCCCAGCCACAGACGGCAGGAATTTATCTAAGCTGTGGCAGACATTTCGCTCTGTGAACTACAGCGAGATTGGAGATCTCACACACAGAGCGCAAGGCTGGGGAATAATATACTAAGAAAATGGTCATGCAAATCACAGACACATAGAGAGAGGCGGGAGGGGAGAATGTACTGGATGTTTGCAAGAACGGACCGTATTATTAGGACATTTTCCTGGTCTCCCTTACAAATAAATTGCTGTGCAGAAAGACCAAGAAAAGATGAGTTCGTTTTGCGTTAGGGGTCTGCTCCATTGAAGCCGGTGGAAAGACTCCCAGTCACTTTAGTGGGTTTCGTAGTGGGCAGGGCCGGCCGTAGGGAAAATGACCCCTGGTCCCTGCTGCCTGAGCTCCCCACCCATCCTCCCGGGCCCCCGCTGCCTCCCCAGGCTCCCCACCCATCCCCGCTGGTCCCCCACTGCCTCCCTATCCCCCCGAGCTCCCTTCCACGGCCTTGCACCCTAAGCCTCTCCTGCTCTTTGCCTCTTGACCATGCCCCATTGCCCCAACCATGGCACCCTAGGCAGTCGCCCACGTCACCCAGCCACAAGGCCAGCACTGGTAGTGGGTCTTAGGCCAGGTTTATATTAGGAGCCCTTCGCGGGTGTAGAATACCAGTATACTATACCAGTAAGGCTCTCCTTGTGGGGACATAGCACATACCAGCAAAACTGTGCTTTTGTGGCACGGCTTATTTCAGTGTCCATCCCCCCGAGTGAAATAAGCTATCCTGCCAAAAGCACGGTTTTTCCATTCGAACTGTGTCGATTCCGGGGGCTTTCCCTAGCACAGCTGTGTCTGCCAGGGATTCGACCTCGTCATTCCCCTGACTGGCAGAACTTTGCTGCCAAAAGGTTGTAGCATACACTGGCCTGGATCAGTTCCTAGGTGTGGACTATTCACATCTGATTCAAAACATGCGAATGCACAATCAGTTGACCTAAAGGACACAGGCTGTACCACTTCCCAACCTGCTGTGTCCAACCCAGCTTTTCCTAGAGAAATGAGACAGGACCAGTCGTAAAATCAGAGGGCGTTACACCATAGCTTTGTCTCCATTGTGTAACGTGCAACACAGTGGTTACAGCTTCCCCCAGGCAAAGGAGTGGAGTGGGAAGGGAGAAAGTTTATTTTACATTGTCTGTAGAGTCATGATGTTGCCACATAATTGGGACACATCAGAAACGAGTGGTTCTGGGAAGGCATGAGACAGATCTAATCCAGGATCTTAGCACGCTTGTTTATACTAATGAATGCTGATTAAAATTAAAAATAGTTCCACTTAATGTACGCCCTCCCCCTGTGAGTCTCTTGTTCTAAACATTATTAGGCAATGTGTTAATTGAAACAGGAAGAGATTTTACTTCAAAACTGCTTATCCACATGGGATCTTTTTACAGTGGCCACTGCAGGTTTTCGTAGTAAAACCACCCATCTTTTGTGGAAAAGCAAATAAATCTTCTCTGTGTTGTCATTAGCACACAGTATCACCAGCCTTCTACAACCACAGATAGGCAAATCTTGGGATATAATTGCACAGGCATTGCATCAAAACCAGTAACTGCATCTTCCTTCTCTTCTCCCCCAGATAAGGATCCCGGCATAGCAATAAAACAGGGGCATAGTGTTTAGAAAGGGCACTGCAAGCAGGTTATTAAAAACAGCCTTGGCAAACCCCAGGTGGGGGTAATAAAAATGACACTGAATCTCCCTGGCTGCTTCCTTGCTGATTAGCTACAGTGCATGAACTGTGTACATGGAACTCTTTAGCAAAAATTACCCGGGGGAGCTGATCTCAAAGCCAAAGCCTGACCCCGTTGATGCAAGTGGCAAAATTCCAATGGCTTTCAAAGGGACCAGGGATTTAATGCTGAGGGGCAAATCCTGCCTGCCCCTTCCATGGATGCAATGGGGTCTTAAACCTAGTGGCTCTGTCGTGCAAGCAGAGAGAAAACTTGGGATCCTGCCCAGGGGGAAACACGATCCCTAAATGCTGTCATGCAGGAAAGCTGGAGCGGGGCTGCGACTCTTGGCTGTCATTTTGTGCATCTACCTGCCATTTGCTCCTTGCCCAGCTGTGGGAATGGCACTGCCAGAGCCGAGTGGCTCCTGAGCATTAACGCTGCTGCTCCTCTGTAGCCCTTCCCCCCTAGAGATCTCCAGCGCCAACTTCTGTTACTTTAGAATGGCAATAGGCCAACAATGAGGAAACTACTAGCCTAAAAGGCCTTGATGTCACAAATAAGGAGCCTGAAATCCTTAGGTTCAGCATGGAGGCTATCTGAGAAATTGTAACCATTCTCCGAAGGCATGCACGTCCCTAAAGCAGAAAGGACCCTGAAAGCTGTCTGCATGGTGGGGCTGCCCTGCAGCTATGGATCCTGGTAGTGCCGGATACCCCAGCTTTGGGGTAGTCCACATGGCAGAACCGCCATGGAGCCACAGATCCTGGCAGCGCAAGGTTCCCTGCAGGTCCTACCAGGTTCGCTGGCTGGAAACCAAGCAGGTTTCTGATTAAACCCTGCCTGGGGGTTCGTCAAAAGTTGATTGAACCTGGTACGTTTCCACAAACATTTTGTTCCTGGTTTTATTAACCTTTTGTAAACCATTTGTAAAAGGAACCAAAACAGAAAGAGCGACCAGAAAAAGGAAATCCAATCCTAACGAAGCCAACAGGGAGGAGATACAATGGAAATTAGGAGGCTGGGGTGGAACGTGAAGAGTCAATAGCCAAAGATACATAAAGAATTATTTAAGTACATCCAGAAACAAGAAGCCTGCAAGAGAATCACAAGCCCTGTCACAGGCCACATCCCTGCCACCGCTGCTTTCGTCCCATCATTTTCCCACAGCTGCTCTCTCTTGGATTCTGACCAGCAGGGTCTATTCAGTTTCCTTATTATTTTTTTGCCTCACTCATTCATTACCTGTAAAGAATTTTGGCCAAGATTTTTCAAAAGCGACTAGTGATTCAGGGGGTGCTTCAATTTTCAGGTTTAGGACACCTGAGTGGGGCCTGATTTTCAAAAAGCGTTGAGTGCCCACTCTCCGAAAATCAACTCCTTTTAAAGTGTCTCACATTGGGCCCCCAAAAATTGAGGTGCCTAAAATGACTAGTCACTTCTGAAAATGTATGCCCCACCTGTTCCAAGAACCAGCCACTGGGCTGTATATTTAGCTGATGCATTCCAAGTGGCCGCCGTTTTTTCGGTGTTTTACATTTAATTGCTGCTCTCCTTGACTGGTTGGTCTCTCTCTCTCTCTCACACACACACACACACACACACTCTGTTTTGCATATTTTAATATTTGTTACAATGCCACCAAATTGCAAATAGAACAATAGAGACATACCTGTTTCCTGTGAAGCACTTATAGTTCCCCATGCTCAGGACAGGCGGTTTGAGTCCTTGGATGTTAAATTAGATGATGTCATTAATAAAATTGCCCATATTAACAGCTGAGCAGGAAGGATATGGGTTCAACTGTGTCTTTGGAAAAAAGCATTTTTAACGCTGGAAACAGAGAACGCAACTATTGAAACTTGAACAGTTTTCACCAGTTAGAATTCCTTCTTGTAGTGAAAACTAGAAAAGCTTGGAAATTTTACTAATGCAACCTATATACATCTCCCTACAGTGTGTCTGGAGTCTTTGGATTGGGGGTAGGGGGAAAGGGCTACCGAATTCTTTTTTGTTATTTTGAAATTCTCTACTACTGTTTGACCCTGCCCTCTAGAGCAGTGGTTCTTAACCTTTCCAAACTACTGTACCCCTGAAGCCTGAGTCCCACCCCCACGGGGCTGAGGCATGTAACTTAGTTTCATGGTGCCCCTGTGGCTCCAGGCAATTGCCTTTCTTGCCACCCCCAATACCAGCTCTGCACTTGCGACCCCTCTAAATCCCCAGGTTGAGAAACACTGCTCTAGATATTAGGGGTGAAATCCTGGCTTCACTGAAACCAGTGTGAGCTTTGTCATTGAGTTCAATCGGCTTTCACACCAAACTTTTGTGCAGACCTAGGAAATGGGGAGATGTGGAGTCAGATCCTTCACTGCGATATACATTCTTTGTACGACTCAATTGGTGCAAAGGGGCCATAAAGCTGACCTCAGCAGGCAAATGAGGATTCCCAGGTCTGGAGGAATCCTTAGGGGAATGCAGTGTCAGAATAATTGGCCTTGCACCATTTCCTCTTTGCAGCTTCCAGGACAGGGGCATGAACAGGGAAGGCTTATGGCTGAAGCTCTGCTCTGCCAATCTCTGGCTAGTAAAAGAGAACCTCGGAGGCAGCTGCATTTGAGCAGAAGTTAGAGCAGCCCTCACGTTACTCTAACCTGCACCCTGCTACTGGTCCCAATATTAACAATACAACTGATTGCAACTGGAATTTTTGAGGCAGCTGAATGTAATTTAATATCTATTTAATTATTATTCTCAAGCCAGTCTGCGCAACCATATTTACTGCATGAGATTAATACCAAAAAAAGATTTGTGTTATTTTCTTTCTTTCCATAAGGTGTGTTGGGGGATTGTCTTTCTAGACAAACCGTTGTTTGTTTGATTGGCTTTTTGGAGGGGGACAGGGGATGGTATTATTTTTATAATGTATTAGGCCAGATCTTTAGCTGCTATAAAAGGTGGATCTTCCAGCTCAGGAACTTTACCTTTTGTTATGAATTACTGTTAGAATTCATATGAAATCATAAAGAAAGTGTGTGTGTGGGGGGGGAGGGCGGGGGAAAATCTAAGAAACAAAGAAGAGTAAAAACTGGTCAAATTTCATGGCAAAACGTTAGTAAGTAAACAGGACTGATACTGTTTAATATATATCAGTGATCTGGAAAATGGGTTGAGCGGCGAGGTGTCAACATTTGCAGAAGACACGTGTTAGTCCACATTAGAGACCATGAGGATTTCCAGAGGGACCTAACCAAAGTAGGTGAATGGGAAGAAAAATGGCAATTGTAATTCAATATTGACAAGCATAAACTAGTGAACATTCAAATAACCTGAGCTACTCCTACAAATCATTAATCTAGAACCTAGCAATCACTGTACATCATTTTAGGCAGCACAATTAAAATATCTGCTCTACCTTCAGCGACAGTCTCAAAGGCCAAGTTCTCGCCACGAACTTTTCACCTAGATCAGGTTGAAAATTTTTGTCAATGAAAACTGGCTTTTTTGACTCAAAGAAAATTTTTGCAAAAAAAAAAAAAAAAAGTTTTTTTAAGAGAATGTTTCAATTTTTTTCCTCCTGTCTTTTCCCTTTTCATCCCCCCCTTCTCTTCTTCTATTTTGTCACTGAAAATGGAAAAAGGAAGTGAGGAGAAAATGGAATTACTAAACCTTCCCTCAGAAGAAATTCCTGTGGAAAATTTCAAAATAAAATGTTAGGCTTTTTAAAAATGTTCTCGCATAATACGTATCGTTTTTCAACCAGTTGTATCTCTAACCATAGTGATAAAACCATATGCCTCTGGATTCTGTTAACTTAATAAATCTATTTAAAAGACATACACCTGATGACCACTGTGCAAAAAGAGCCACTATTTAATCTTCTGTGTAAAATGCCTTCCCTGCTATCATGCTCCCTTGTGCTGTGTCCTAGATTATAAATGAATTAGAGTCTGGACAGTCTTCAGTCTCACCATAAAGTGCCATGCTGCAAACCATCACTCTGCTCTCTTCTGTGTATCCCTTTCCCTACTCTTTTCCTGTCTTGCTTATTTAGATTGTAAGCGTGACAGCTGCCATCCTTGGGGCTGCTAACTGGGAACTGAACCTGGGACCTCCAGAGCTCAAAACAGGAGCTGTTACAGCTTGAGGTAACCTTTCCCTAACTTGTCCTCTAACAGACACATCTTCTGTGGCTCAGGCACAAGATGGGCTTTGTAACACACATTCAGCAGCAGCAGGTTGTATAAGCTACAAATCCAGGCACAATCCCTTCCTGTGGGTTTGCACAGTGCTTAACACAATAAAACAACCCTTTGCAAATATTAATTGTAGCTCTAAGGGTTGGGATAGGGATCCTGGTATTTCCAAATTGCTGAGCATCTGCAGTTCTCGTTGACTACAACCGGAGTTGCAAGTTATCACTGCAAACCACATCTAGGTCTTTAGCTGCGTTTGGAGCAGCGCAGCGTACAGCATAAGAATGTGCCAGCACTCTTATCCAGAAAGTCCACCTTCCATAGTAGCCACAGAAATTCAGCCTACTGTCCTCTACATGCAATCATTCAATTCCCTCACAAGCATCCATCCCCTCCGAAACAGAGGCCGATTATCCTCCCACCGGTGTAAATCAGAAGCATTGACATTGGTGCAACACTGGTGTAAGGGAAAAGAGAACCAGCCCCCAAGAAACCACCGCTGCTGGACACTTCCTTTCCCCAGGCTTATCTAGTGCTCAGCGTCTCCTCAGAGCAAAGACCCAAGTGCAAAATTTCCCAGCACCCATGCATCAGTGACAGATGAAAACTGACACTTGGCCAAAGTGGCACTGGGGGATCTGGGGAGGGGGGAGAGGAGACTGAACTTTAATCTGGCTACACAAGAGTTACCTAGCGGCTGGCTGGGAAATACAGCCCTTTCCCTCTAAGCAGCCTACTGTTTAACAAGTGTGCTAAAATGAGGCCATGCAGCGACTGAACAGGGGAGGGAAGGTGTCTGCACACTCAATAATACTTATGCATATTGAACCAAGGTCACTAACTCCCAGCCGGGCTGCTGTGGGTTCACTCCATGCTACTGCCTAAACATGTGAAGCTGGTACTTCACTCTTATGTAGTCCAGATCCATGATGGGGGCTCCTAGGAGCTACTATCACACAAACAACAACAAAGGTTAGAGTTTCAGCTTGTGTGTGTAATTGTTGCAGCATACATAGAACATACGAACAAGACATAGGACAAAAGAAGGCGGCAGGTGGGGTGGGTTCTGTCCCCAAGCTCTGCTACAGACTGTGTACGACTTTAACCTCCCTGGGTCTCAGTTTCCCCATCTGAGAAATACCAAACAGCCATTAATTGTTTGTGATGTGCTCATATACCATATGTATATATAGGTCTCATCTACCCTAACTGAACTGACTTTGTTAGCACTTACCCTCCCCATTGTTACGTTTCTTACCCGTGGATGTACATATGTACCTCTTACCTGGGATTTCCACTTCATGCATCTGATGAAGTGGGTTGCAGCCCACGAAAGCTTATGCCCGCAGAAATTTGTTAGTCTTTCAGGTGCTACAGGACTCTCGTTGTTTTTTCTCATATACCAGTGATAGACACCATAGAAAAGTCTATAAAAAGACGGCTCTTCAGCCGGGCATGCAGCCGCTATTAGAATTAATGGGACTTCAACCACTGACTGAGGTCAGTTTATAGCCCGTCACACACAGCTTTACTATTTGCCATCTGCCACTGATGCAATACTTGGGCACAACTATAAAGGCAAACTTCACTCTCAGACAACACTGTGTTGGCAGCTGGTGTAGGCTACACCTGTATTCATCAAGGAGTCATTAGGGAACAGGTGAAATTTTAGATTAATCAGATCTCAGAGCTGAAAGACCTTTTGTTTAATGCGTGCCCCTGGCTGCCGAGAACTGTGCCACGCAGAACACTTGCTAGTGCAGTCTAATTTTGAGATGAAACATTGAATGAAATCTAGTTTGTGATCAATAATTGCACTAGATGGCCTTTCCCCCCAGGGGGTTGGGATAAGGTTTCTGTATCTTTCATTCCAAAAGGACCCCCTGCATTGCAAACAAAGCCACCATGCCTGGAGAGCAAAACCAGGACAGATTTGTAGGGTCAGATCATTTTGGGCTTTTTAATGAGACTTTTCAGGAACAGCATGCCGACGGACAGAAAAGCAAACGACTGTTTGTATTCTTAAAAAGCATTAAAACCGCATGAGCTACAGCTGAAGTCTTCACACTTCCAGCGGAAAAGGAACTCTGGAGTGGAACAGAAAATAACCCACCCCACGCTAGAGGATGAGGCAGAAGGAAAAGCCAGTGTCAACAAGCAGCTCTGGGCACCTTGACATTAACAATGAGGTGGCTTCCAGACTGGTATAGGAAGGGGGAGGGTGCCATCATTTCTCAGACTGGCAAGTGGGAGGGTCTCTGTCTACGGGAGAAGAGAAACCACATCTAGAGATGCATACTGCAGCCTGGAGCTAGCCACGTGTTCTACAAAGGAATCCTACATCATCTGTGCATTGCACGAGCAGGGCCAAATGCTTCAACACCAGTGGATTAAATATAGAGCCCAAGCAACTCCCCCCTGGAAAAACAAGAAAACATCATCTGGCACCTGCCCAGCCCTTGATCATATGGTTTTAATTTATATTCCAATGGAACAGGCTCTATGAATGAGGCCAAACTAATCCTAGGCATCAGATTGCCCTGGTTTTTTCCAGGCCTACTGCAACGCAGGGCTTTTTGTTTCAATTTCATAGCCAGTTTAATAGCTTGATTTTCTGGAGGCTCTTTCAGGATTCTATAAAGGAGATATTTGATGAGAACTGAGCTTAGTGATTAAGACAGCAGATTGGTGAGTCTGCTATCTCATTGCCTCACATGACCTTGGGCAAGTCACCAGTTATCTGTTACCCCACTCAAAGATAAGGTTGATGCTCTTTCCTACCGCACAAGGCTGCTTTGAGGTTTGACAGCAGTTAGTTTTTAGACCTTCTGACAAACAATGCTATATGGGGGGGGGGGGGGTGTTATTTCTTGTCTGTTACCATGCAACTCAGTTTTGCATCAAGTAGACTATTTCTTGCTTATTTTAATTGCAAAGCCGCTATGCATAAAAACAGCCCTTACCTGGGAGGTCTCCCCCACTCCCCCTTTACAGAGCTTTTATCAAGATTCGTGATTATCACCCAGCTAATGGAGAGATGCTGCTGAAACAAAAAGCTCCTATCCGATCCTAAATGGATTCTGATGCATGTCAGGAGACAAAGACTAGTATATACACAAGTGTATTTTGTCCTACACTGTTCTTAAGTGCAGCAGGATGCTGCCTAAACCAATTCAACCTGGGTAATACAGTAGAGATCAGTATGGAGCATGAAAAAAGGAAGGATAATTACTGTATTCATATGTCTGACTACCAAAATATACTGGGAAAGAATGACTAGCTTCCATTTCGCCAAGGGATCATAGAAGAAATCCTTCTTCCAGGCATTTTGGAGGCGAGAAGGGGGAGACACTGGTGCATAATGGGGTCTAATGGCCAGGCTAGGAATCCGAACACCTGGGTTTTATTCCAGGCTCTGTCATTGACCTGCTATGTGACTTCAGACAAGTTGATTAATCTCTTTAGGACCTTTTCTCCTCCTACCCTCTGTCTTGTTTATTTAGATTAACTCCTCAAGGCAGGGACCCACATGTGCACACAGCAAGCAGATGCTACTGTAACAGATAAGTAAAAGGGCAGGTGAAAAAAAAAAGAACTGAAGAAACTCCAGAGTTAAATAAATTCTTTACTTTCAAATACCATAGTATCAGGTTTCTAATTCAAATCAATGGTAGAACATACAAAGGGGTGCTTAAGATTCAGTAATTCACAGGCTCCTGAGGACCGCTAGTCAGTAATGCACACGCAGAAGTTTTTTTTTGTTTTTTTTTTTAAACTCTGCTAAACCCTATTCTTAAGGTTACTAACACCACTACGGCAACAAACTCCACTCTATGAGGATGTCAGACTTGTGTTTTCCAACAGGTACAGACTCAGACTTGCAATTTTAACCTGTCCAGTCTCTCTCCCTTTTTTCTCTCTCACTCCTCTTTTGAGCAAGGAAAGCCACTTGTTTAATACCTACCAAGAAGCACAGAATGTTAACACTCCCCTTAAATATATATCACACTTAATACGTATTTGAGACATGACCATGGAATCTTTGGATAAGCTCTGAATCCATATAAAGGTAAACTAGAGTCTCTCCAAGATAAAGGGCCTACAACTTATTGAAATAATTTAACACCTCTACAAGCAGCACACAGAGCTATAGCATGACTAAGGGCCGTACACTTCATCTGAAGCACAGATGTTATTGCTAACACTTCCAGTAGGCCCATTCATTCCTCCTGCACTATCCATTGATGCGGTAATTCACATGGATTTCCGGTTTGATGTTACACACAAACAGCAGCAGGTTATTCAGCACTTCCTCCCTATTCTTCTGGAAATTGCCCTGGATTGCGCTCATCTTCACCTGGGTCTCCTTCTCGACTTCCGTGGTGCAGCTGCCGTGAGAACCAAGAGCCTAAGGCAGACAAGGGAAAGAGAGATGCCCACTTAGAGTTACTTGGCAACCAAACAAAATATTGTGCTCAGTTGTGTGTTATGCCATTCTATACAGTTACATCCTTTGGTGCATGGATTTATGGTTAATGGGCTGCACTGGGAGCCAGAAGATTTGGGTTCAGTTCCCAGCTCTGCCAGTAACCCAACATGTGATCTAGGGCAAGTCACTTCACTTCTCTGTGCCTCTATTTTCCCCTCTCTTCCTTAGACTGTTTTGCCTATTTACATTAGGTTTTTGGGGGCAAGGATGGTCTCTCCCTAGGTATTTGCACAATGAGGCCCTGCTTGCAGTTACAGCCCTCTAGGCACTACTGTAATAATAAAATAATTACAAACAAAAAATTATGTCAAAGACCTTTACAAACAATGTAATTTAAGATGTAAAGCACTTTTGTAATAGAAATTCATCCCTTCTATTCTGGAAGTTCTTTAAAAAACCCTAACACTCTGACACTAAGCACTTCTGTATTTACACCCTGCACTCTATTGTAATCACCTTTGTACAAAATATGTCTGGTGAGGTGTCATTTGAAAAATAATAACTCCCTGATCATTAGTATTCTTGTAATGTATGTAAATGAGGGGTATTAAGAGTTGTGGAGATATGCTGGAATGATTATTCAAGGGTGTTTAAACCAGGTATGCCAGGGAAATTGGTAAACAGGTCTCCACTGGACAAATGTTTTCCCCACCTGGGAGATATTTCCAAAGCACTTTGAAAGACAAGGAGAATGTATTTACATATCGTGTAAACAGACCCATCAAACTAACAAGGGGTGGAGGCAAACCTCATACTAACAAGTGTGGAAGAAGACAGCATGGCGTCTACACCCAGCAGCAGAGAGAAGCTCTGTCTGGGTTTTACTCTTCAAAGAATCCATTGCAAAAGGTTTACTGGTCTGTAAACACAGGGGAGGCTGAAACATGAGTGAAAAGCAATTGAATCAACTGATCGTACACGATATTACTGTATCATAAAATTGCAGAGTGTGAGGCCTTTTATGAAAGCTTGACACCCTACTGATTATCATCATTGTGAATTGTATGTATTAACACTATATAAGGAATTATGGCTACGCAATGATATTAGGCTTTCCAGTCCAGTCTGTGACCAAACATACCTGTCTACAGTGAAATTAAGCAAACTGCAACCAGAAACAATGGACGTTCCATTTACATAGAAGATCAGCAGGGGGATGGGAAGTCCACAGGAAAGGGAAAAAACAGCATGAGGTCATCCTGACTCTTAAAACAAAATCACTGAACTTTGGGAGATATGAACAAGGAGAGAAGCCATTTTTGGCTTCCATCACTAGCCAGGCACAAAGAAACAGAGCTCCTGAAAGCTGAGTCCTTCAATCAAAGGAGGGAGGGGTTAAGTCTCTGGAAACTGAATACAGATGAGAGAAACCATCTTGAACAAAGCCTGTACCTTGCTAGATAAAGTTTTAGACTTTTAGATGCATATTTTCATTTTCATCTGCTTGTAATCCTTTCTAACTTTTATATGGCATTCCTTTTATATGGCATCACTTAAAAATTAACAATAGAACATGATTTAGAGTAAAAACAAAAAAAACCACACATAACCCTAACTCACTCTGCGTCTGCAGGGAAAGGTGTATTTACCCCAATTACGCTGTAATGTGTTTTTATGTCTTTAGATGAACAAATGAACCTTATTATTTCTCTGATCTGTCCAAGTGAGGGCTATATATTGCAGAGCACACAGTTTGCAGAAAGATCTGGACTGGAAGTATGTTGGGATCACCCTGCAAGTAGGAACCAAGGCTGGTGGAAACCAGACTGGGGCTGTAGACAGACTGCTGAACCAGGGCTGTCTAGCACTGGGTGTTACCTACATGCTGTAAGTTAATTGTGAGTGTCTCAGTCTGGGAGATGGGAGCAGGTGATGGGTAATACAGGCCCCAGAAGTATTTCAGACAAATAAACTTTGGCGTTAAGTACCTTCTGTGGCCTAGATGCTTTCTATCAAGGTAACATTGTAAAAAAAAGCATTTGTGAGAATGAACAGGATTTGGTAGGGGAAGCAGGCGAGTGAGCATTGTCTCTGCTTCTAACATTAATACAAACAGTACACTTTGTCACAGACACTTATAGCCTTATACTCTGTGAATGGGACCACAGGAGCTTTGGTCAGTGTACGATCTTGTTAATACAAACTGCTTTACTTCTAAAAGAGAAATTCCAGCTTCCAAGATACGACTTTTTTTTTATGCATTGACTTCTTGATTGATATCACCAAGATATCTGGCTTCACATTGGAGCACAGAAAAGCAATTAAGGGAAACTGCTTGAGGACAGAACACCCCACGTGGAACGTTCCACCAAGAGGAGCGGCAGCCAAATATGATTTCTCAGAGTTCTAACAGCATCATCTCATGCAGATCTCAGTGCAAGTAACACTGATGGGGACGGGAGGCTGATTTGATGGCAGTGAATTATCTAACAGAAACTAACAGCTGCTTCCTTGGCTTTGAACTCCTTCTCCCTCTGTAGGCGGTACTGTTCAATCTCTTCCTGGGCTTCTTCTTTCGCCTGCTTCAGCCTCCGGTTCTTACCTGTTTCCAAAAAAAGAACCATATTAAGTAACAATTTAAGCCAGACAGCCAGGCCAGATTTAATGGGGACAGCACTTTCCCTCAAGCTATCTGACTCCCAGGGCAATTGCTGTAGCATTTGCTATTATAGCAAACCATGAAGAGACCGCAGGAGGTCAACTCCAGAATACAACACACTCTCTCCAACCTCACCCAGCCTTCCAAAGCCTTCCAGTTACAGATAACTGGTATTTTTGTATCTTCCAGGAAGCGCACAAAGAACACTTCCTGCCAAGTGTGCCATTGGTCCATTGCCATGCTCTCCAACTGGTGAGCTTTGACAACAAACAAGCAGTCATCAAACCCAGCAGATGTTGCCAGAAAACTCCCCACAGCTGACTCAGCTTACAGAAAGTGCATAACTCACTTCAGAGCACTCTGAATCTGCACAGCAGAAAGGTCATATTATCCTACTTTTGCCTCAAGATAGATGTAATAGCTGACTCTTTTATGGGTGCTGCACATGAACTTTTCCCCTTCAAGATCTCTATAATTAAACTGAACAAAAACAATCAATTCACCATACAACAGCATAAGAAGCTGAAGCTACTAGGCCAGAGGCAGTCCTTAAAACTGGTCTTGAAAATGTGACACTTTGAACGCCTCAGGGCAGGGACCTGATGAATTCCTGGTTCTACTTATGTCAATGGCAAAACTTTCATTGACTTCAATGGGGCAAGGATTTCACCCCATGTCTTCAATCTCTACATAAATGGTCAGCCATCATTTACAACATTCCTTTCATTAACAAATAGCCAAAAGAGGAAACCTACAAACTAGAGGCAGATAAGAGACATGGAGGAGACACCCAACTATGGCCAGTATTTGGCCAATAAAGCTGATCCAGCCCTCAGCTGGTGGGATTCCTAACATACAGCAGTACCTGGGCCATGCTTGGTGGCACCATCTTTAATGTCAATCTTTAGCTAGTAGAATTGTTGTCTGATGAATCTGAAACTTTTCAATGTCTCTCCAGCTGCTGGAATGGAGAAGTGTCACCCACGCCCTCCTCCCCACACATCTACCAGCAGACAGAGCTTTCTCAGGGGCCTTCCCGAGATTGTGCAATGAACTCCCACAGGATCTGAGGACCACCACCTTCCGCTTTAAGAGCAAAGCGCATTTCATTGACCTTGTCCTCTCTAACAAGGACATAGCAACGCGTGTGTAATTATATATATAAACATTCTTTTGCACACAATTCTCCCTCAAGTGACAGATCTTAAGCCTGGTCCACACTAGGCCATTAGGTCAGTATAACTACATCACTCAGGGGTGTGAAAAATCCACGTTGTTACACCAACCTATATCCCCCTGTAGACAGTGCTATGTTGAGGGGAGGTGGATTAACTACATGGTCATCATAGGAGTGTCTACACTAAAGTGCTGCAGCTGCATCGCTGTATGTGAACGCAAGCCCTTCGTCACCCTGCTTACTGCAGTACTGGAAGGAGTTCAAGGTATTAGGATGAGGAGTATGGTGTAAAGAACCTGTATAGAATAGGAAAAAAATAAAACCTCCTAATTGCTTCATAGCAAGGGGCTTCAACTTCTTCAGCACTCTCCCTAACTCCATTTTTAGGTTCTTCTCACCTGCAGTGTTTGCTTGGTCTGTAGCTGCTGTGTAAAATAGTTATAAGTTTCACCACTGCCCAAAGGGTCCTGAAAAGCAACGCCACCACTGACAAACCTCTTAATTCATTCTGCTCTTGCATGAGAAAGCTACTAGCAGCAGCAATACCAGACCCACCTGTCTGCAGACTTAGCAAAAATGCACTGTTTTAGTTTACAGTTTGTTCATATTTGGAAGATTTTTTCAAACATAAGAATCACTTTTTTTTTTTTTTTAAATGAAAACTTAAAGCTTGCAGAAATTGATGGCTTAGACCCCCCCCGCCATAGCACGCCACTGAAGTTTTCCCATTTGCCACTGAAAAGTTGATTTTTCCAAGCCACAAATAACCTAGCTAGATTACTCTATTATTCCTGGGGTCATGTTGTTTGTTACTCATAAGCATGTAGGAGGCCAGTTTAGGGTGACCAGCTAGTAAGTGTAAAAAATCAGGAGAGAGTGGGAGGGTAATAAGCACCTATATAAGAAAAAGTCCTCAATATTGGGACTGTCCCTATAAAATCAGGACACCTGGTCACCCTAGGCCAGTTTGTCCATGAAAAATGTTCACAACCCGCCCCCCAAGTTATATGCATTATACCAAATGATTATTTGTCCAACAATTTGTACCAGAAAGAGCATTACTCATCAACTGCTGGTCTCCTGCTTAAAGAGCTAAAGTTATCTAGTCAGAAACAATACCACATGATTTGGGTGACAAATCACATGTCAAGAACAGCAAAAAGCTTGCAAGCAACACACAAGCTGAAATCTATTTGCATCAGCTATATGGCAAATATGTACAACAGATACAGAAATCTAGATTGATTCCAAGAGCTGAGGGGATGTCAGATAATTAGCAATTAATAACGTGAGCAGCCCTGCTCCTAAGGAACCCGTATGCAGGAAGGTGCATTCTTCTTTGGGCTTAGGAGACTCTCTTGTGTAATGGAGGAACTCGAAGATGATTTTTAGACCCACCCTTTGTTCCAGAGGTAAGTAAAGAAGCGGAAACGCAGTTTTCTCCACAGCCCCTCTTCAAAGTGGGAGGAGAGACAGCAGCACCAAAACCAAACACTCGGACTGCTGCAATGGACTGGGGCGGACCCTAGTTTCCGTGAGCACGGCACAGATCTGAATGAACGGGTCTCTGGTGCTAGCTAAGCCGCAGGAACCAGTCGCAGGGGGACAGCTCCGTTCCGCAGCGATGTCTCTGCACGGGCTGCTGAGGGGCGGGTTACGGATCGCCCTTGGCCCCGCTGCACAAAGCAGGCCTGGGCCCCTCGAAGGAGCAACACACACCGGCCGGGGCGGGCGGGCGACACCCTGCGGGATGCGGGGAGCCGGACCGGACGAGCCGACGGCCCCTTCGGGCCTCCGCCCCCCGGACACGGACACAGCCGACCCCACGCTCCGGGGCCTGGCCCAGCGCCGCCACGGCCGCCCCCCGGGAGGCACCACGGCGCCGGGCAGGGCCAGAGAGGGGCCAGCGGCGGGGGCTGCAGGCAGGACGGGCGGTGCCGCCGTCCCTCTGTCTGTCCGTCCGTCCCCCGCCCGCAGACACCAGCGGGGGGCCCCGCCCGGCCCGGTCCGGCCCGGCCCGGCCCGCCCCCCCGGGACACTCACGCTTGCGGGCTTCGGCCACCTTCTCGGCGGCGCGTTTCTCGGCCTGCAGCAGCTGCTGGATGCCCTGCGACTGGCTGGCCATGGCGGCGGGGAGCCGGGCGAGCAGCTCCGGAGCGCGGGCACTGGCTCGTCCCTCCGGCAACCGCAGCGCTCGGTCGGTCAGTCAGCCGGGCCCGGCCCGCCCCGCCCACCTCACGTGATGCGCCGGCCTGGCTCACGTGGTCCCGTCAGCTGACAGCGAGCGGCCGGGGGGGCGGGGCTCGCGAGACCTCCCCTGCCCCTCCCCCAGCAAGGCAGGCCCCGCCCCGCCGCCTTCCGCGCTCCCCATCCCCCACTCACTGCGCGGCCGGGGGGGTCCCCGAGGGCTGCCGAGGCCCGAACTCGCCCTGCCCGGCTCTGGCCTCCCCCCCTTCGGCCGGTGGGAGACGCTCCTACCGTCTCCCTCCATCGCCGGGGCCCGCAGCGCCGCTGCTCCGGTTTGGGCGGTGCACGGGTTAAAGCGGAGTCCCCGGCCCCGTAGGTAGGTTCGTGGCCCCGCTGGGTGCAGAGAACAGCTCGGACCCGTGCCGCCCGCGGGGCCCGACAGGCTCCGACCCGGGAATGCGGATGAAAAGGACCCGCCATGGATGGTTTGTCAATAGCCGCCGCCCGTTTCCAGCCGGCCGCAGGATTTCGGGGGCCCTGCTCTTGGTGCTGCTTTCCAGGTGCACGTGGGCATGGAGCCTGGGCACCGAGGATGACATTCTGGCCTCGCTGAAGTCAGTGGGTGGTTTCCCATTGACTTAAATGGAGCCGGAATGTCAGCCCTGCACTCAGACTGCGGAAAAGGGCCTAGGAATTATTAACTTCTCTGAACATTGGGGTCTGAGATTTGTATCGGGTCCTGAGGGAATTAGGTACCCAACTTCCATTGGAAGACACCTAATTCCCTTAGTACCCCTTCGAAAATACCAGAATTGGCCTTCACTGTATAGTTGCTGTTCAAAGCCAATATGCTTCTCCCTCCAACACTTGCATAGAGTACATTACAGCTACAATTATTGCCGTAATAGAAGCATTAGAGCTCTGGCAATGACTCACGGTTCTGCAGGGAGGAATTAGTATCTGCTGGTGCATCTTTCCTGTCTCCTCTGATGGCAGGGACATGGGGCAATGAGTCAGGCTGGATATTTAGAGAACTAAACAGGAATGATGAGCGTTTGGCAGGATGACCTTCAGCCAGTCACAGAGACGAAATCAATGAGTTTAGAGGGCCTGTCAATCCAGCACTGCAGTTCACTTTAAAAAAGGAGAGAGAATGAAAGACAGGGAGAAAGGCTTTGATCTTAACACACTGTATGCAGAACCAGGCTTGGAGACTCCCTGCAGATTCACGTGATCTATAGAACAGAAGTGGTGGTAGAGATGCAAGGACACACGTGCGACACTTGCGTGCTGTCCCACCAATGTGCCTCTACTCTCACTACACAGATCTCCTCCAGAGACAAGAGGGGAATTCAGGCTCCATGCTCAGTGTCTGATGTAACTCCCATTACTAGCAATCGACAGCCTCTCAGGGTTCCCAGTTGGGATAATGGATTTTCTGAAGTAAACATTGGTCTGTTTAAAAGTGGGCTGTGGCCATCAAATCATTTCATACAGAGCCCCAGAACAATTGCCAATTGCTAACAATTTTCAGCCGTTTTACGCCCACTCTGGATTTAAAACAGCGGTCTAGGGATGAAAGCCTCCTTACCCTCTTCCTATTCACCCCTTTCT
Source organism: Emydura macquarii macquarii (assembly GCF_026122565.2). Classification (NCBI taxonomy): domain Eukaryota; kingdom Metazoa; phylum Chordata; order Testudines; family Chelidae; genus Emydura; species Emydura macquarii. The sequence goes on from NW_027130828.1 coordinate 16,182,172, forward strand.
CATGCTAAACGGACTGACCCAAAGCCCAGTGAAATCGGGGAGAATCCTTCCATTGACTTCAGCAGGCTGTGGATCTAGTCCAGGACCATCCCATTCCTGCTCCACTGTCCTCTGAACCAGGGAAGGGGAAGATTTCCACCTGGAAGTTCACCTGTTAGAAGCTGCAGGTTTTAAGGGATGTATGTTTCTAATCAGCACACGCTAGAGATGAACCCACAAAATAAACTTGGTATAAAATGCTTTAAAAGCAACACAACAGCCACTTGTTGGCATGTGGCAAACCACCTGAGACTGACGCTACCTTGCTCCCAGAGACAATACAGGTGATGGGGGTTTTCCTTACTGCTGGATAATTGCCTTTTTCACATGTCTAGAATAACACTGCCATTTACTGTCATCACAGATATTCGGGAGCATGTGTGCACCAGGCCAGCTCATCTTTCCGAAGTCAGAGAGTCTGACTTGGGACTGGCTTGACAGTTTCCAATATTTCCAGGCCTGGTTTCCACAGATTTCTAATTAATTGGCATCAGAAGCATTTCTGAACCCAGCTTTTATTCCTCACCATGCTCTAGATGAACCTGCCAGTGTGTGTTATGGAGAAACATGCTATCTTTGCATCGTTAACACTGAATCTGGCTTCCCATTGTTAGTCCAATGCTGGCTCTCCACCACCATTAATTTAAGTAACATTAAACTTCATCGAAGTTTGACATAGCCCTGAAGGGAAGAATGTTTTTAAAATATTAGGGCTGGATTGGTACTACTCAGTTCCTGCTTCCTCTCTGTTCCAGTGGGAAATGAGATGCACTAACCCCTTCCTGATACACATGGCTTTCCCCTCTGTGACAACTTAGCTGGGCTGGCTGGTGCGAGGGAGTGATGGAGTACTGCTTCTGCCCACTCCCAGCCTCTGCTCACACACTCCTTGTCCACCTCTCAGAAGAATTGTCACCCTGCAGTGATGTAGGTAGTAAGGTGTGTAGCCCATGTGTGATGGAGTTCTCAGGACAGCGCTCTGGACCTACTCAGGATGCAGCCAGTCAGGACTCTAGTACTTCGCAGTCTGCCTCAGGTCTCCACACACCAGTGAAGCCGCCTCCTGACTCTGGCCTCAGAGTCTGAACTCCCCCTGTGGGACCACCTGGATGTGACTCTGGGGAGTCCTTCAATGCCCCCAAAGGGCCAAGCACGCCATCTTGCAGTCAGACGCGATTCACAGCCAGTGTAGAGGTCAGAAGGGTTTATTAGTTCTCAGGATTACAGCATAGGTAGACTTTGTTAGCAGCTTAACTAGTAGTTACAGCAGTGACCAAGTGTGGGGGGGCTCAGAGCCCCACTCTCAGGCTCCACTCCCTTCAACCTCTCATGGGCAACTCCCTCTCCTCCCAGTCACCAGACAGACCCCCATCTCTCTGGCCTCTCTCCCCAGTCCTTTGTCTCTTTCCCAGGCAAGATGTTACAACCTGTTGTAGCTGGTTTGACCCAGTAGGTCAGAAGAGGTCTGCCCTTGGTCTGCGTACCTGTGGCTGCGGAAGGCCCATCCGCACTCTGGTAGTCTCTGCAGTGATCACACACCAAGTCCCATTACCAAAATACATGAATAACATATGAGAATACATGAGTAACATATGGGTAAACTGAGGCACGCACATAGCACTCAGAGGAAACATTGGGACATCTCCACTTCATCACACCATGCATATGTGGAATCAGAAAAATCACTGACACCTTTGTCTGAAACTGTGATAGAAATGCTAAGTTCAAGTGGAATGTCTTAGCCCTACCATCCACATGCAAATTCGCTAGTCTATGTTGTAGAACTTAGCCACCTTTGAAGTCCGAACACGGACATCCCTTGTCAGATAAGATAGCAAGTGTTTGTACGTGATCCTAGACTTCCTGGCACCAGAAGACCCACCAGGACAGGCTAGCACCCGGAAACCCCGATTGTGTGTTATAATTACCTTGCATGAGGTAATTAACCTGTTAAGAAACTCCACTATATGATCTATATGTAAATGAATCTAAAACAAACCCATATAAGTCCTTTGTATCTGGTAGCAAGCCGAAGTTCCAGAGATCAGCACAGGGGCGTGCTGATGGGCTTCCTTATGGCCATAGCTGTTTATGTGTGTGTCACAAATAAAGCTCTATTCGATCTAACCCTAAAAGTGAAGCTGCGTGATCTTTCTTCCACGACACACAGAAGTAAAGGGGTTTCAGTCTCCCTTTATTCTCCTGTTATGAAGCCAGGTTATGAAGCCAGGTTCACGATTGAGCTCTTGGTTAGTCAAAAAGCTAAGCCTTATGTAATGCATACAAACAGAGCTATGATGATTAACAACATGATATGTATTTAATGTTATTTTAAAATACCATCAGTGCAATTCCCAGTGAAACATGGCTCGTACTTTCCATGGAAAAGTTTGACTGAAATGAAAACATTTTCATTTCTTTTGGCCTTTTTCATGTAATGTTTCCATTTTTTTTAATTAAACAAAATGATTTTTTATGTTTTGTTTTGATTAGAAGCATTTTTTCCCCATTTTCAAAAACTGGAAAAAAAAAATCATGTTAGGTCCTCCCTTCTTCTCTGCTGTTTTTCCCCACCGCAACTTGACTTTAAGCACTCGCATAACAGTTGTGGTGAATCAGACCCTCCATCCCAAAGAATCATAAGTTCTTTCTAAAAAAAGAAAAAAATAGCCCTCTTTTGTCTCTGCTTTGAGTTTGCAAAAAAAGCTAATACAAAAATGTTTCCATGTCCCAATAACTTGAGGTCAATAAAAATCCCAAGGCACACTCCGTAAGAGATGCAATGATAGTCCTAGTGTCTGGACTCTTTCCAGCTCCGATAATTACATTCTTCCTCCTTAAAGTCCTCCACATTTCAATTGGATACACTATTATTCTTCAGTTACTGACCTAAACTGTTGTGTTGTGCAACTGTCTGCTTTTTAAAAATGCTGCTGTGTTCAACCCACAAATATCTGGGATAGTTGCATTTTAATAGCAATTGAAGTGATCGCTCTATATCCCATATCTATCTTTTGAGGTTTAATGTGTTAATGTAAATCACTTTGTGATCCTGGACTGAAAACTACTATAAAAGTGTAGGCTAATAATTAACTGGTAATTGTTAATGATTTATTATTATCATTGATGGAAAATTTATCATTTTTTGTTGTTGTTGTAAGCACTCAGGGTATTTTAGATTTATAAATGAAATAAAACGACAGGAACTTAAGACAATGTATAGGGAGAATTCTGAAATGGTTAAATGAAGGATTGGGCCAAATCCTCAACTAGTATGAGTCAATGTAGCTCCAATGACTTCAGCATACGCCAGCTGAAGATCTGGACTGAAAAGTGGGAAAGAATGTTCCATTTTCAATTTAGACTTTGTGATCCATTGGCCAACTTTATTATCCCTGGAATAACTCAGTTGCGCCCCATGGATTTCCACCAGGGGTAAATTTGGATCAGTGTGTGGATCAAGGGTGCAGACTGGCTAACAGAATTTTCAGGAGGCTGTACTCATGCTGTGAACTGTTGTCACCTTTCCCCAGGACAAATCTGTTGCATCATGAATTTGTGACAGAAACAATACGGGTCTATTTCAATACCCTGTAGGCTCTGTTTGTAGTGTATGAGACAGCCCCATCCAAATCATGGCTGCCATATGGACTCTCCTATGCTGGCAGAGTGTCTTTGGCACTCAGTAGGAGTCAGGATTTCAGATGTCCCAGGTTAAGTCTGAGGGTGCCAATAACAGTCTAAGTTCATAATTCCCTGGTACCAGTCAGGGGGTAGATTAATAGATATAATAATAGGTTGAATTGTATTGCAACTGAACCCACTTTCCTTTGCAAGAGATGTGATTGTGAAGCTTAAAATCCTCCTTTAGGAACAAGCAAAATCTCCCAGGCTCTGCTTTGCTACCTGGTGGTGCTTCTGGGATTTGTAAAGCACAGAGGCTGGGGTCCTCATTTCAGACAGTGTCATTAACAATGCACGTAGTGGCAGGTGCTATACATCCCGTGAACTCCCAGCCAAATGGGCCTCAAGCCACTGCTCTGCCGCGGCAGTTGGGTTACGGGATTGAACTGCAACTCGTAAACATGTTCTGTGGAACCGATTGTGCAAGGTTGAGGAAAAGTGGCTGTAGGGACCATTAAGTCATCGGGATTCTTCCCATTGACTTAATGGACATTGGATCAGGCTCTTAAATACTAGGATGGCAGAGAAAACCCTACTATAGAGCAATAAATGCTGTCTTTCCTATAATAGGCAAACCCAAAGCTTTGACTGCTTGTGGCCATTCCCTGGTGATGTCTGCAAGTATAGGGGTTCACCTGGAAACATTCCAGTTAGGTAACAATGTTTTCACTGCTACCAAAAAAAATCCCCCTGTGTTTTCAGTTTGGATGCGTTAGCTTTCACTTTCTGCCGCAAACCTTTGCATATCATTGCTGCACACTATTAAACAGCTGCTGCCGTCAGGTGGTTGCAGTTCAGTGGTGAATGAAATAGTCCCAGCATGTGTAGATTGTTCAGTGCTTTGAGAGATGTGTGGATAGGTGAAGGGAGGCTGTATAACTCTCATTCATTATTAATGTTGCTCAGAGACATTGAAAGTTTTCAAGGGCTCCATTTAATTTGGATGCTTATTACAAGCGCTGGAGACCAGGGAAATACCCTGTGACAATCACACAAAACAGTGTGAATGGGACAGAGTGACCTTTCCTGATAGTGAAAGAAATTACTCTATTTCCAAGCCCCTAGGGCAACTGTACTGAATGTTTTAGGGCTGCCCTCTGCAGAGAAACTCTTAGGGCAGGTTGTGACTTAAAACACAGCAGTGGTGCAGGTGCAGCATTTCAGTGAAGACGGTGCTTTACTGACAGGAGAGCTTCTGCCATTGGTGCAGTTAATCTATCACCACGAGAAGGGGTAGCTATGTTGATGGGAGAAGTCAGCATAGTATTGTCTACACTGGTGGTTAGGTCAGTATGGCTGCATGCTCGGGTGTGGATTTTTCACTCCCCTGAGCGACGTAGTTAGACTGCTGTAAGTTTGTAGTGTAAACCTGGCCTGGTTCACCAAAGCAAGGTGAGGCTGGAAATAGCTTCGAATGGCTACATGTGGTATCTGTTACTGCAAACACCCTGATTCCGGTTTGCATGGTGTGCATGAGATATAGAGATGCCCATGAGATATGGAGCATACAGAAGCATAACAACCTTAAGCAACGAGCAAGTATCTACGAAAGGGCCATCAGCAGTATCTTAGCCATAGCAGGTAGGAAGGATGGTCTTGTGGGAAAGGCACTTAGCTCAGACCCTGGACATTTGGCTCTGCTATGGACTCCTTGTGTAACCCTTATTCGGGTCCCTTAGGACCAGATTTTCAGAGGCATTTGGGCAACTAAAGATTCAAATATGTGCCTAGTTGCAGTGTTTTTTGTCAATGCCACTAGGTGCCTATCTGCATCTTTGATAATCTGGCCCTTAGTCGCTTCGTGCCTCAGTTTCCCTGACCCTAAAATAATGATAATGTATTTCTCTGTCTCACAGGGAGTTGGAGTACAAATATGATGGGGTCATATACCATAAATAGGTTTGCTTCTGTACCACTTATGTGGCCCATGTACCTCTCTGCAATGTTGGAGTAAAGTGCTACTACTGGGATAAAGTGAGTGGCAAACTCTGATTTGGTAGCATTTCACACCCAGGTGGCACAGATTTAAGGCCCAGATCCTCAAAGATGTAGAGATGTCAAACTCTCATTGATTCAATAACAGCTAGATGCTTAAATAACCGTTCAGGATCTTGGTCCAAACGAATGCACCAGGCACAAGGCCCTGCATCAGACCTCCATTCTGACTGTTGGTAATCCCTCCCTCCATCGCATCCACCCACCGCCCTTCCCCCTACACTGCTCCTGGCAAGGCAGATCTTAGCACTGAAAGTCAATCTTTGTTCTCGCCACCTTCAGCTTTCCAAGTCCCCCAGCAACAAACCTGCTGCTGTCAAAACTGGTTTTTCATTGTCTGACAATTGTGGAGAGGACCCCAGGCCATTCGGGCTGCAATAGTAAAGAGTTGCTATGCAGAGGCTGCAACCACACAGCTAATTGTGCGAGGGGTTGGGGCAAGGGGGACTGGTGTGGACTCTGGGTAGGGAAACAGCATTTTGATGGATTCAGGACATTAATAGGGTGGATTAAGCTGGAATAACCATGGTAACAAACTGACCATCAAGAACAATAAATCATCTTTCTACACCAATACAGGCGATGTAGGCTTTATTTATTTTGGCTTCAGAAAGCTCATATCCTGCATACAATAGCACAGCAACCTTAAGCAGGGAGCAATTATTTATTTTGGTCTACACTACAGAGTTAGATCAACATTAGGCAGCTCCCCGCTCCCCGCTGGGAACATGGCAGCTGACCATGCTCCAGGTGTGGTTCTCCCCACCAGAGATGAAAAGCCCCATGGGGCTGTCCCCAGCCCCAGTGAATAACTGTTATTCATGGAGGGACTCACAGCCACACGCCCTCAGCTCTTCATCATCCAGAAAGGAAACCCTGAGTAACACCCATGAAGGGACTTGTTCACAACCTCCCATGCAACCCAATGTGTCTTGCATGCTTCGGAATCGCTGAATACATGTGGAGGAGATGTGAGTTAGAGCCTTGTGTTGGTGAGTGGGCCATCCCTCTGGAGGGGGAGCCACACTGGAGTGTCTGGCATGGCCTCTGGATTTAAGAAAAGGGTGAACACGGGTAATAGGAAACAAGTGTGCGTCTCTCGGCCCCTACCACAGGATTTTGTAACAGCAGTGTATGTCTCCTGGAGATAATTTGCACAGCACGTGCACAGAAAGAGCATCAGAGAAATTGCCGTTCGGCTTGGAATACATGCACGCAGGCCTCTGCTGCATCTAGCCTCCTCCTCTGCTGTGCGCAGCAGATGTGCAGTTGTTTCAAAGGAGCAGAGCTGTGGTTCACCAATTCTGGGGGCAGCCAGGGGCCGGCTCAGCTCCCAGCATAGCTTAGAGAAACCTCACAGATGCCCTAAACTAGGCTCCAATGGCAATGGCACCTAAATGTCATCTGGCAACTCAAGCATTCATCATCATCAGGGCAAATCCCAAAGGGAGGTAGCCTCTCTGCAGATCAAGCACCACCCAAATGGACCTCTAGCTAGGTCCTTAGGCCGGCTCTGGCTGGACGTTCCATGTTTGTCTGGCATGGGCAATCTCATCGTGCCCCTAAAGCTTTTGGTGACTATGTGATCGCTGGCTGTGCGGCAGCATTCCTTGGTAAACACACGTCCTAATTTGTCTGTCTTCCATCCTAATGGTACATCTCTACCAAGACAGGCCCTGAAACCGAACCCGTGCCAACGGAGATGCTTGCTGGGTTTGGCCACGAATAACATAGAATCATAGAGTTGGAAGGGACCTCAGGAGGTCACCTAGTCCAACCCCGAGTTCAAAGCAGGACCAACCTCAGTTAAATAAACCTAGCGAGGGTTTTGTCAAGCCGCACCTTAAAAACCTCTAAGGATGGAGATTCCACCACCTCCCTAGGTAACCCACTCCAGTGCTTCACCACCCTCCTAGCGAAAAACTTTTTCCTAATGTCCAACCTAGACCTCCCGCCCTGCAACCTGAGACCGTTGCTCCTTGTTCTGTCGTCTGCCACCACTGAGAACAGCCTAGCTCCATCCTCCCTGGAACCCCCTTTCAGGTAGTTAAAGGCCGCTTAAAGGCCTCCTTGCTGATCTTGACCTGCCACTTGAGATGGAGTAGCTGACGAAGACGACCAGAATCTCAAACATCAATCCAGTGCTCTTCAGCCTTCCTCAGCACCCACGTTTCACTGTTGTACAATGAAGTCGGTATAACCGTGGTTCCGCAGCAAGCTTGATGTCTGCTCAAGGATTGCTGGAACTCAACGTACTCTTGCCACGCCCCTTCAGTCCACACACCTAAAACATCCCTTCTGATGGGTTCTGGGAGGAGGAAGGCATAGGGCCAGCTATACTAGCTATAGGCCACCCAGGAATTCCCTCTGTACTGGAGGAATTTCCAGCTGGGTGGTTCAAATCAGTTGTAAGCCCTTAGCGCTAGGAGAGCGGCACAAAGCAGCCGTACAAGATCTGAGGGCTGAAGCCATATATATTATATTTAATATAGATACATGGGAAAGGAATCCACACAGAAATGCTAACTGTTCCTCTAAAAAAATCACAGCCCAGAGCAGCCTCTGAAATGGAGTCTCTCAAAATCCCCCGTGTCATCGCTTTTCCTTTTCCTCTGTCGTGAATGGAGGGCTGGGGAAAGGTGTTTGAGTCACAGCACTGGGGACTGAAGATCTCTCTATGCGCAAGGCGCAGCACGGGCAGAGGCAGCGCAAGCTTCCACTATACGGCCCTGCTGGCCTCTCTCATCTCTGAGCTGGAATGGCCATCTCTTGGGGGAGCGGAGGGATCCTCTCCTTGCAGTCCATTCAGTCCTTAGCCCCTCGGACAAGAGACTGCTAACAAAGTGGATTTGGTAAAGGGACTGCTCAGTGCAACAGAAAGAAATCTACCCACAGGACTGCAGAGTTGGAACGTGCTGCTTTATTTAAATGAATCACAACAGAGTGGGGGGAAAATTCCCACGGACTAAACAGGAAGTATAGGTGGACCGTGGATCAACCCCATAATACCCTTGGTAACCCAGTTCAGCGTAACATGACCTCTTTACTACTGGGGCCCAGTGTGGTGTGGACACCACTAGTGAGAAACTAAACTAAGAGCCCCTTCCCCCTGCAGCTTCAGTTCACTTCATTCTGCCCCTCAAACAAGGAAAGGTCTTTGAACAGATACTAACTGGGGCCAGCTTGGATCTGGTGATCTGCTGGTGAAAGACTCCCTGTGCTGTAGGCAGTCAGATACCATGGTGATGGGTGCTGTATAAGAACATGACTAGGCTACGCTAGACTCACCAGTCCTCCAAGCCATCCAGCCCCTCCTCTTTGTTAAATAGTCCTGCACGTAAGAAGCTAGTGGGTCCCCACTCCAGTTTCACTTGTATGTATGTATGAAATCTGAAATCAGGATTCAATCAGATGCTGCATCATTTCTTGCATTATGGGCCCAGTTCAGGCACAGGGAAAAAACTCAGTGGGAGTTGGATTGGGGCCCACATGCTCAAAGGACAGATCACTCCCACATAGCATCTTTTATCTGAACTTCTCCAAACACCTTCAATGATTTAACCTTCACCACACCCCCAGGTGGGGAAGGTCAGCATCAGGCAGGGAGTCAGCTGGGTCTCCTCCCAGCTGCTCGTTTTGGGGGAACAGTTTTATCCAAGGAAGAACCTGAAAGGGAGCGCAGAGAGCTGAGAGGGCCATAAACCTTGGGGCCGTCCCCCTCAGGCCTTCGTGATCTGAGTACCCATCTCCATCGATGTCTGACAGTCTCGTGAATTGCAGCCTGCTCCAGGACTTGGCTGTGCATGCAGGTGTGTGCGAGAGAGAGACACGTATCTGTTGTCTTAATATGCCACGGATGAGAGATGGGATCCCAGGGGAGATGTTACGAATTCATCTTGCAGAAAATAACATGATCCATGAACATAGTCAATTACTTGGAAAGGGATGTCATCTGTTACAGTGTGGATGTCAGATTAGCCGTATAGCAAGCAGAAGCCATATAACTCCTCATTCACCTAGGGCCTGTTCCAAAGCTCATCAGTGCTGATGGAAAGATGCCCATTGACTTCAAGTGGCTTTGGGCCAATCTCCTAATGCCGGAGGCAGAATCGTACTCACACAGGAACACGTTTTGCTCTGCAGGCGCCTTGGAAGGCAACTCTTTGGTTTTGCTGGTGGATGCTAGGTGTTTTTCTTTCCCTGTTTATTTAAAATTGGTTTAAGCTTCTCATTCTCTTCTAGGATTGATCACGTCTAGGCTAAGAAGGATTTCATTAGTCATGGAGTCCATGACTAACACCGTTGGTTATTTCCATGTATTTTTGCTATTATTCGCCAGTTTTTAATCAACTTAAAATTTTGAACTATGAGGACAAACATCTAACTGCCTGGAATTTTCAAAGATGCTTAAGGGAATTAGGCACCCAACTCCCATTGGGATTCAACGCCCTGGGACTCCTTTGAAAATCCCAGCTGATGATATTAGCAGACATGGACTGGAAGGAGACCAAGGGAGCTAGGGCCAGATTTTCAAGGGTATTTAAGTGCCTAAGGATGCAAATAGTATAGGTGCTCTTAAACTCCCACTAGGCACCTAGGGGCCTAACTCCCTTAGGGCTTGTCTACCCCCAAACGTTGTACAGCTTTAATTGTACTGACTTCGCTAAAATTACATAAATTGACCATTGCCAACACTGTCCTGGTTAAATGTCAGATCCTCCCAAGTATCCCCCTAACTACGTGTGACCTGCCTATTGCAGATCCCGCCCGATCCCTACTCAGTGCAAACCTACTGTGCTATCGCCCCCAAAGAAGCTGATCGTGCACTCCCCAATTTTCCCATTGACCAACCATCCTAATGCAGACAGGCTCAAGGAGAGAGTGGACAGAAGGCCGCCTTCTCCAATCTCATAGACCCTAGTACACGAAGGGTGAAATTCACCCCATGCAATGGGACAGCACAATGGCTAGCCATCACTTATGTCCCACCCAACTCCTCAAGACAGGGCGTAAGTGGGACATAAGTTGTACCTGGGCTGTTTGTTGGTTCTCTAGAGGGAAGTGAATGACACCCCCAGACAATCAGAGAGACGTAGGGTCACTAGTCAAGTCCTCTGCACTGAGGCAGGACGAAGTATCTAGACTATCCCTGACAGGTGTTTGTCTAACCTGTTTTTAAAAACCTTCAGTGCCAGAAATTCTACAACCTCCCTGGGTAACTTGTTCCAGGACTTAACTGCCCTGACAGTTAGGAAGTTTTTCCTAAAGTCTAAGCTAGGCAAAGGCAGAGCCAACAGCATGCAGTGCTGTAGCTCATCCGCCTCTGGATATCCAACCAGGCTGACTAATGAGGATGCTGCTTTACAGCTCTGGACGTTGCCAGGCTCCGCTTGTTGCCTGGGGATGAAATTCACTTCCAGCAGTTCTCAGTAACCGCATCTGAAAGGTAGCGAGAACTGCCTTTTGAGGAGCTGACGTGAAAGCCTCTCCCCGGCTCCATATGCTGCTCTCTCACTGCATTGTTTGTTCTGCCCGACATAAAATATGATCAAGTGAATTTACACTAGAAAGGAGCAAGCATGAAAGAGAAATTCGCTTTGCGATATCTTCCCTGCTTCCCGGGCAGATCACAGAAGCTGCTTGCCTGCCTTAGCCAGCCCAGCAAGGGGAGGAAGACCAAAGATTTGCTGTTAGGCTGCGTGGGGAATCACAGGTTCTGAGCGTGGTTCTGCACATAGCTGACAATCAGAGCGTTTGTTTCTATAAAGGACTCTTTACCCAGCACTCTGGGAGCCCAGCTCCTGCTGCAGTTCCCGGTGCTGAGAATATAGATGTTTGTGGCTGCTAACCTTGGCTCCCCTTTCTGAACACACAGCTCTGTGCTTCCTTGTGGAGGAATAACCCACCTGAAGGGCTGGGTCCTGGGTTCTAATCAGACTTTCCTCCTGCAGAGGGGGATGGGATTGTCCCTGCCCGTAGATCCCCCAAGAGCCATGAAGTGCAGCAGAGAGAGGAGCCATCCACACAGAGGGTGCTGCGGTCATGTGCCTCTGCATTTCCCCCTGGGCTTACAGCTGCCAGCAAGCACAGCATACATGGATCCAGGCTACCATGAATCCCCACCCCCCACCGCTGCTGAACCCCCCTTCACCCTAGATCTGGAGGGGGAACTCAGCCACCACCTCTCCACGACCTGCAAAGGAACTTCCGTGGGCTCAAGATGACCATGCCTTGGAACTGGCACGGCCAAGGAAAATCTTAGGGGCCAAATGCACCAGTGATGTAAGTGAGCCCAACACCACTGCTGGCAATGGAATTACACCAAGGCTGGGGCTAGCCTGACACCTCCAACTCTGGGCTGTGGCCGAGCTAACTTGGCAAAAGTCCTGGGAAGGCAAAAGCAGCTGTGCCCCACCTTTGTGCCTCCTGGGTTCTGGAGGCAGCTGGGTACCACAGCAGTCCTCTTCCCCCAGAAGTTCTCATTCACACTGTGCAATGATGGCTTCCTATGGAGCTGTCCAGCTGCACAGAATAGCTGGAGTACAGTTCACTCCAGCCATGCCTCCTCCCTCCTCTGAACCGCCCCCTTGACATGCCCTCTGTAGTAAGGACTCCAAGAGGAGATAGCTTTGCACTGCGGAAGGAAACACACTCCCTCCCCTCATGATAGGGGTAATTCTTTGTCCCACCAGAATGGCTTAAAGGGGCCACAGTGTATTGTAGAATCTGTCCCTCCCCCCTTTCAAGAGCTCTAGATAATAATCTAAAACGTGGTCTTGGAGCCAAGTTAGAGGAGACAAAGCCCTGGCTGGGATGATTTAGTCAAGGTTGGTCCTACTTTGAGCAGGGGGTTGGACTAGATACCTCCTGAGGTCCCTTCCAACCCTCGTCTTCTATGATTCTATGTGTCTGATAGCACCAGCTACACCCAAGATTATCCAGGCATCGTAGTGAACTGCTAAGAATTAAACAAAGCAAACCAAACGTCCAGTTAAGCTCTAAAGAGCTAGAAATTTGCACTGGCTCTTGGTTCATCAGTTCAGTTCATAGCATGTTAGCTCTACCCGTTGACTTGGCAGTTGAGATTTGTGTTTAAACATTTACACGCTGTAGCAAGAAACAACCCTAACTTAAACACCACAAAGCCAGACTTTCTGAATGCATTGCATCCTCATCATCAGCACATGAAGGAAGAGGAATAAATTAAATGCCGTCTAGAGATCTTTCTGCCTCCAGGATCAGGTTGCAATTTTTCCCTTGTCTCTTTCTCAAAAGAGTTATTGCTGCGTTCTTAACCCAAAATAGGAAGTGATCCTGGATGGTGCTCCAAGGACTGTTCTGTTGATGGTAGAATGCAGCTACTCATGTACAGGAGTGACGTGTTCTGATCTGATTTGCACTTTGCACAGGTGTAAGGGATTCCACACGGTGCAAAGCAGTGAGGAATCATGCCCTGGGAGGTGTTATGCTCACAGTGTACAAAGAGGGAAGTTAGATAAAAACAAAGTACTCTTGCTGGCAGGTGGCACCTCACACTGCTTTATTTCTTAGACTACATAATGATAACACACAAGAACCCCCAAACCAGAGAGAGACAAGCCAGGCTGCTCCCCAAGACAGCAAGGCACAACTCACCCCACTTTGCTCTGGGCTGGCTTTTTGCAGACTGACTCAGTTCACACACGTCCCTGCAGAGCCCCCTCGCCTGCAAGCTGGACCAGGAAATGCCCCCACTCTTAAAAAGTGATAACTTGCAGTTCCAATGCAGTCTTCAGTACAACACAAGAGGTGAAGTGAATTGACCAGGGTCACAAGAAGAGTCAGTGGCAGGAGTCAGAAACCAAACACAGAAGTCTTGATTTCAAATACCCTGCCCTGATTACACAACACCTATGTCTATCAGGTTAAGGCTCTCCAAAAGGAGCCTTTTTCCTTACATAGCCAGCAGCAACCTAATCTGTAATAATAATGTTTTAAATCCCCACTGGTCATAGCTAATTAGTGTATTTCTATATTTATTTTAAAATCTTTCCATAGAAAAACCCAGGGGAGACAGATTTCATTTTCATCGGGGTCCCAGGGGCTCGTCAGGTATACAGCCTTACAACAGGCCACTTCAGTCTGTGGGCCAGTTCCCCAGCCGATGGAAATCAGCATAGTTGTAGAGAAGTCAAGGGAGCTGTACTAATCTACAGCATCTGAGGCTTTATTTACAACCCCCTGCCTCAGCAGTAGCTGCATGCCTATATAACACAGGCAGGCAGGTTGCTCCACCACCTCCCAGAGCTACATGTAGAAAGCACAGTGTCAGAGCAAGCACCAGACAACACAGAACCATCAAGTGATGCTGATGGGGAACAATTAGGTCTAGCAGCGATTCCTGAACCTGCTTCGGAGTCCTAACGCCCGCTGAGGCTTATGGACGGGAGCAGGAAGCATGAGTCACGGCCGAGTGGCTCTTGCTGCTCCAATATTGTTCCCACAGCAAATTAACTGTCCAGCCAACTTGGCCGGTAGTGATCCACTGGGAACGCAGCTCAATCGGCTCGCTGTGCTGGAGCTGCTCCCTTAAGAGCCTTGAGAATCAAATGAAAAATTCTAAATCCTGGTGTAGAAACTTGGGCCTGATTTGTAAAGATGCTAAGACCCCGACACATTGCTTGGTAGCGAAAAGGGAACTCCATGGGGGCAGAAACAGCCTCTGAAAATACACTCTGGTAATATACATGCCTCTCCACCGGTGATACAGCTGGTGTATGGACTGGACACCAGCCCAGCCGAGGGGACAGATCAGGGATGTGACCAGAGTACACGCATTGTGGTTATTCTCTCTTTCCTACTGTCCATGGGGAAGGGGGGGCCGGACACAGGAAGCAGAGTGCAAGTTACAGCAGCCCTGAGGCTGCCCTAATTTACACCAGGGAGCTGAGCAGATCTCTGCACTACTTCTGGGTACAGGAAATGGAAAAGTGGTGTCAAGCTACATTTGTGCCACCCCTGCGCCCCCACTTTGCCCCAGGTGCTGGAACAAAGTGATTGAGACTCAAGCCCCGAACTGAGAGCCAGCATAAAGGTTTGGAGAGTGGAATAATAGGTCAGACTTTCCCTAGCTGCAGTGGTTTGTAAAGCACATAGCAAATCTAGGATGTGGTGTAAAGGATTGTTTATAGAGGATAATTAGCCAGAGCTCCTCTAGGGCTGTTCCAGGTATCAGGTAGCTCCCCTGTGAAATACCTGATGTCCCAGTGAAACATCAGTACCTCAGAAAAGGCTGTCAGCCTAGGCAAAAAAACCAGCAAGCAAAGAGTTAATGATAATGCCTTCTTGTATGCTCCTTTACCCCCAAAAGATCCCCTAAAGCTCAACAAATTATTATGGAGCACTCCATAGTTAAGGTTGTGTTGAGTTTAGCACTTAAATCAGAGATTCAACTTCTCTGTTGTGTATTATATACTCACACAGGGATCATTTCACCCACGGTTCAAATGCAGCAACCTCTGGGGTGGAACACTGCAATTGTTCCACAGAGCATAGTAACAGTAAAAACCTTGTGATTTTCCCTTGCACAATCCTTTTTCTCCACCTCAATCCCCCCTCTCCCCAGCTCCATGTCTGTCGCACACAGGACATTAACTGCTCAATCACTCTAGTTCCAACTGATTAGGCACCTGCATTAGGTCAAAATTAAGCAGTATCAGTTTCAGACACCAACAAAACTGATCTCTGCTTTCTCTTCTCTGGGAGCAATTGGTCTTTTGCAAAAACATCTACACATGGCAGCAGTTAATTCATGTTAGATGTCTGTAGAGTCAAATCTCCAATGCCAAGAAATCCTAAAGAAAAGGAAGCTTTTTACTCCAATTTCTAGGGTGGACGTGGAAACAGGAGAAGCATGGACTGTGGTTGCTGTCTCCATTTAGTGTAACAGGCATGCGGCTCTTAAGAATGTGCTATGAATTCTGCAGTCTTAATAAAGTCGATGCTGAAGCTCAAGGTATGTTTATTGCAGGTAAAAGGAGACATTTTAATGTCAACTGCCAAAATGTGTCATGCACTCGTATGTTTGCTTCCCAGTGAGGCAATGATTGCATGTCTATGTTGGGGCGACAGAGAGTACAGATGGAATAGATTTCCCTGTGAATCTTTAGGCAGCCTCCAGACAAGTTTCTTTTTTAAAAGCAAAGTTAGTGCTGGTGCCAGATGCCAGATTGACAGTCCTGGAGACAGACGCTTCCTCCAGCTACAGGATGGATGTCAAGATGCAGGATGGTCCAGGAGATAGAACATTGGACCGAGGGTGGGAGTCTATTCCCTGCTGTGCTACTGACCTGCCAAGTGACCTGAGGCAAGTTGCTTTCTCTGCCTCAGTTTACCATCCCCTATATTGTCTAGTTAGTGAGTCATCTGTTTGGAGCAGGGACGCTTCTTCCCTATGGGTACATCAACTCCACAGATGAAGGTGTGATTGCAGCTCAAGTGACATACCCATGCTAGCTTTACTCTAGCTAGCACAGATAACAATACCATGAAGATGCTGTGGCACAGACGCTGGCACAGGCTACCCCAGTACAAGTCAGCTGGGGACTCTGGATACATACTCAGGTTGCTGGCCTGCACTGGGGTCCGTGCTGCTGTCTTCACTGCTATTGTTACCTGATCTAGCTAGAGTAAAGCTAGAGCAAATATACCTACCCTCCCTGCAATCACACCTGCATTGCAGGGTAGACGTCCCTTCGGTGTTTGCACAGCACCTAGCACAATGGGACCCTGATATAGGTGCTACCATAATACTTATAACAATAGTGCAGGGAACAGCAGGCAATCGACTTGTTAGCCCAGTGATCTTCACTATTTTTCAAGCGGGGGCCACTCCACCTGCTGGGGAGAGGGGGAAGAGCCGCCCCCTCTGGGCTCCTGGCCCCCTGTGAGCCTTGCGGCTTCCCCAAGTCACCAGGAGGCAAAGAGGCATTGGTCGGCACTGAGCGCTTTCCTCGGCACCTCTCCCGCTCCGGTGGCCGCTGTTCCCAGCAGTAACCCAGCTGCTGACCTTGGCTCCCCCCTCCCCGCGCGGTGACCTGCCCGGCCTCGCAGGGCCCTGGCCAGGAGCATGAAGAGCGGATGGGGTAGTGGGGGGTTTCGGATGGGGTAGCTCCATCCCCTTTTCCAGGTGTGTGTGTTTGGGGAGGAGTGAGTCAATTAGTCAAGGAGCTGCAGTTAGGGTCGATGGGAGCCGCCACTGGCTCCGGGGCCTCACACTGGAGAACACTGCTTTAGCCCCTGCTCACGGGATTCACAGTGGGCACCTCTCAGGTTGAGCGTGGAGGTCAGTTTCTATGGTTTGTTCAGTCCTGGGCCACTGTCCTGAATCTGTGCTGGGCAGAGTGCCCCCTTCAGGGGGTGCACAGCGAGCACAAGTGCACGGATCCAGTTGCCCTCGCTTCCACAAGCGCTGTGGGGCCAGTCAGTTGGGGGGTGGGGTGCTCAACCCTCCAGCTGAAGCCTTCAAGGTGTTTCTTCCTCTCTCAGGGCCCCAGGTGAAACAAAGAAAACCCGGGCAGCCAACAGGGTTAAATAAAAGCATTAAAGAAAAGAACGAAAACCTGCAGGCAGCTGGAGTGAGGATATTGGGCCCTTCTCCTTCAGAGGACCTTGGCGGTGTCTCCGTCCGCCCCAGCATCCAGGCTCAGTCTCAGTTTCTTAGCCCAGGGCTTCTGCATCCTCCTTTCGGCAAGACCAGGGGCTCAGTTGTTCAGCCCGCTGTGCACTGCCCCCAGCTGAGCGGCATTCCCTCCTGTTAACCCCTCCTGCGGTCCTGGCATGGTTTGCAGGTGCGGTGGGGCTGCTCCAGCGGGAGGCAGCTCCTTACCCCTTCCATGCTGGTGCGGGGTCTGCACATCCCCGCCACAGCTTTCGGCTGAAGCTGTCAGAAAGGATGTTAGTTGTGGTGGCTTCTCTGAACTGGGCATCTGGACGGAGCCGCGTCCACGGGTTTCCCAGAGGTCTTCCATCTGCCACTGCGAGATAACAACTGCTGGTTGGCTAGGGACCAGTGGCCCAGTCAGTTCAGCACAAGACGCCAGCCCCTTCCCAGTTCCCTGAGCCATTCAGCCTAATATCTACTGGGAAGTACCTGCACTTTGCTGGAGGTGTGTGGCATGACCTGGCACTCACATTTCCCCTGGGGCTACGTAATACATGTGAACAATTGAGAAGGATCATGATGAGCTCCTTTGCCCTGCCCCAATTACACCCCTACTGACAATGTCCTGCATAACATACTCCCGATCCCTGTCCCGGAGCAGCGCGGGAGAGTCTCAGTGAGGGCAGAGCACAGCCAAAGCAAGTGGCAGCATTCAGGAATGAAGCGCATTGAAAGTGACATGGCAGGAGAAGAAAGGGCTGGCCTGGGATCAGCTCCTTCATGTAAAACAAGTGTGGGCAGGGGGCCAATGCCTTGAAGCATGGTCTATACGCTGCGTTGATCAGGTTTGGCTCCTATCCGCCGTCTTTTCTGCTGGAAGGGATGTTCCCAGGTTTGTAAATGAGCCCTAGGGCCAGGCTAGCATTTCACCTTGCCCCGTTATTTATTTATTCCATCCTTCCTAAAGCGGTGGTGGAGGCAGATTTTATTTATTCCCTTTCTTTTCAGACAGAAATTGTTTCTAGCTCAGCTCATGATCCCTTGTGAAGCCAAGTGAAGCTGCCTTGCCTCTATTGCCAAGCCCTCAGGCCCACACGCCGGCCACTAATGGAGCAGCAGGCTCATGGTGCAGTCTGCACTCTTTTCAGTGCCATGCTTGGGTGACCCCACAGGCACTCGGAGTGGCTCACGTCGCCGGCTCATTTACACTGCTTCAGTTGCCATCACATCACCCTCCACCCTTGGTGATGCTGGGATAATGGGATTCAATTTGCAATCAGGCGCCGTGCACCAGTGCCGTGTGTCGAAGGCTGAAGGTTCTGCGAGCAGGACTGGGTAGTCTTTTTATGTACGGGGAACATGAGGCTGGGGCAGGTAGGCAGTTAGTGTTCACAGCACTTGGCATGTGGCAGGGATGCAGCCAGGCAAAGCTTTGGTTCCCGCAGACTGTAACCCTTTTTATGCCTTAACAGTTGCATCGCACGACTTCTCTCCAGCAATCAGCCGAGGGGATCAGCCACAGGTGTTTGCCTGGTAAAAGAGGTCATTAGTTAAAGGTGTGTCTAACCTTGGGGGTGCTGTGATGTGTCTGGATGTTGGAGTAGGCCCTTTATGCACTAAGGCAGTGGATATGATTCATAGAACTAAACCCCGGGAGCTAATGAGTTCTCATCCCAGGTCCTGGTTCTCCCACTGACTTGCTGGTTGGCCTTGGGTAAGGTAGTTCATTCTGTGCCTCAGTTTCCCCACCTTTAAAAGGAAGGCTGTATTCATTAACGAACTCCTGGGGATGGTGAGACTGGTTTAATATTTCTGCAGAACTTTGACAGTGTTTCATGCTAAGGGCTAGCTGCCCACTTACCAGCCTGCCTGGGACTCAGGATTTTTAGGGTGAACAAAGAATATAGGCCCAGACCCTGTATGTATAGCAGAGATTCAATTAATAATAACGACACCTGGCACATACATCATCCATTTTATCCACGGCTTTCCATAGTGCTTTGCGAAGGTTTGTAAGTATCATGGTCCCCATTTCACAGATGAGGAAACTGAGGCAAAGAGCAGGGAAGTGACTTGCCCAAGGTCACCCAGCAGCCAAGCGGACAAGCTGGGATTAGAACTCCTGACTCCCAGCCCACTCCTACCATTGAGTAATGCTGTCCTTCCCATTAAAATAATCTGGATCGACAGCTTATTCAAAAATAAGGGGTGGCTGTATTTCACCTTTGATAGATGTGGCTGATTTTCAGTGGCTTGGGCTAACGTACGCCTAGGCTTTTTAGCATCTTGAGAGAGGACTTTGAACTTAATATTCTCAGAGAGGTATTTAACATTAACAACAAACACACTGTGTGTTGGGCTTCATGTGTTTTGCTCATACTTACCATAAGCAGGAGCTCTTAGTGAAAGGGGAATCATAGCATTGCTTTGGATAAAACAGTCTTTATAGGGTTTTTATATCCTCACTTCTAAAAGTGGCATCCAGTGTAAACAGCTGCATTTCACATGGACGTGACTCCATTCAGGTTTCTGGTGCCTTTGCTTTAATCCCTTCCTCTACTTCAATATCCAAGGTCTAAAATCAGCAACCTCTTCCACAAAAACAATTAAACTGGTCTCACCGGAGATGCTGCAACAATTAATTAAATGCCTGCATTTGCCATCTGCAAGCACTAGAGGGTGCACCGAGAAAGAGTGGTTACTGACCCTGTGCAATAACTGTAGTTCTTTGAGATGTGTGTCCCTGGAGTGCTCCACTTCAGCTGTGCATGAGCTCCCGCTGCCTTCCATCAAAGATTTTCATCGGCAAAGTCCCTTTGGCCTGCACCAAGGCTGTATCAGGCTGCATGGGCAAAGCACCCGCAGTTTCTTCTCCACT
Source organism: Emydura macquarii macquarii (assembly GCF_026122565.2). Classification (NCBI taxonomy): domain Eukaryota; kingdom Metazoa; phylum Chordata; order Testudines; family Chelidae; genus Emydura; species Emydura macquarii. The sequence goes on from NW_027130828.1 coordinate 16,202,409, forward strand.
GCTGAGTCTCAGAAGGAAGCGCAAAGCAGAGGGGAAGGAGGACCGGGGACATGTCTCAGAGAACTACTGCTCAGGGTGAATAACCTCTTTCTTCTCTGAGTAGTTTCCCTATGGGTGTGCCACGTCAGGTAACTCCCAAATAGCATCCCATAAGAAGGAGGGAAATTCAGAGTCAAGTCCGTTACAGAGGAAAGAACTGCATTGCCAGCTGCCGCAGCAGATCTGGAAACATCAGCTAAGGCATAGTGTCCCGGAGAAGGTATGTACCAAAGACCATGTAGCAACTCTGCAGATCTCAGCAACTGGGACATTTTAAACAGAGCCAGAGATACAGATTGTGACCTCGTCGAGTGAGCTGACATGCCAGCAGCGGGTGGGATGTTGCCAGCACTGTAACAGGCTATAATACACCCAGACATCCATTTTGATAGCCTGTGGATAGAAATGGCAGAACCTTTTGATCTGTCTGGAAATGAAACAAACAGTCTAGGGGATTTACGAAAGGGTTTAGTCCAATCTAGATAGAAGGATAACGTCCTGCTGACATGTAGAGTAGGGAGAACAGTCTCCAGGTTGGAATTGTGCAGTTTTGGAAAGAAAACTGGTAGATAAATGATCTGATTTAGATGAAACTCAGAAGATGCTTTAGGAAGGAACCTGGGATACAGCTGTAAGGATACCTGGGATACAGCTTATCCTTGCAGAATATTGTGAACGGGGGTTCTGCCATTAAGGCCCCAGTCTCTCTAACTCTGCAGGTTGAGATAATAGCCACTAGGAAGGCTGTTTTCATAGACCAATTCAATAAAGAGCAGGGCGTCGTCAGTTCAAAAGGAGATTTCATGAGACTTTTAAGAACCAGATTAAGGCTCCAGACTGGGGTAGGGAATGGGGGGAAGAGATTTCCCAGGCCTTTCATGAGTCTTGTGGTTGCAGGCTGAGCAAACAGGGAGATCCCCTCAGTAATGGTATGAAAAGCTGTCAGGGCAGCCAGATGAACCTCGAGGGAACTGAGTGACTGCCCTGTTTTCTTTAGTTGCAACAGGTATTCCGGAATGAGTGGAAGCAAGGCAGATTCCAGGACAATGTTCTGGAGTTCTTCTCAACTCTTGAAGGTGAGTATTTCTGGTTGAATCTTTCCCACTATTTCATAATATCTGTTATGCCTCTGCAGGAGAGGACAACTCTAGCGTCTCAAACCATTGAGGACCCACGCCTTGAGGCAGAGAATGCTCAGATTGGGATGCAGCAGTCGACCAGTGTCCTGAGAGAGGAGTTGAGGAGTGATTGGGAGATTTATCGGTGGATAAAGAGCTAGGAGGTGGAAGATGTAAGGAAACCACGCTTGCCTCGACCATGTCAGAGCTGTTAGAGTGACTCTGTTCTTGCCCTGTCTGATTTTGCTCACCACTGCTAGGCTCAGAGGTGTTGGGGGGAAAGCATAAAATAGCTTCTCCATCCAAGGAAGGAGGAAGACTTCTCCCAAGGAATTGCAACCTAAAGCCTCCCTTGAACAAAATAGGTGGCAGTTTTTGTTCATTGTTGTGGCAAGGAGGTCCACTTCTGGGAACCCTGAAGCCTGAAAAATGCCGACCGGAACCTGGGGATCCAACTCTCATTCGTAGTGTTGGGGAAAATCCCTGCTGAGACCATTGGCCGTGACATTCTGTCTGCCTAGCAGAAGCGTTGCTGAGAATCCTGTGTGACGTTCTATACACCAGTTCCGTAACCGTGTTGCTTCGGCACAGAGGGAAGGGGATCTTGCTCTTCCCTGCCGACTGATACAGAACATGCAGGCCATGTTGTCCATCATGACCTTGATATAGACCTGGGCCTGATGAGAGGTAGAAAAGGAAGGCAAGCATTTCTGACCACTCTGAGCTCCAACTGATTGATATGGGAGGCTGGTTTCTTGGGATGACCATCCGCCCTGTACCGTTAGACCGTCAAGGTTCACCTTCCATCCTAACAGAGATGCATCCATGGTTACGATTACTATTGGTGTCGGCTGGAGGAAGGGAACCCACCTCCTGCATTGTGATGAGCTTTTCACCAGTGTAGGGAATGCTTCACCTGTTGGGGAACTGACATCTACTTGTCTAAACTGTGTCTGTTTGGTGAGTGAACTGATCTGAGCCATTCCCAGAAACAGCGAAGGTGTAACTTCGTATACTCTGTCCCGAAGACGCAAGCTGCCATGGGACTGAGTTGAAGACAGTTTCTGACTGAAGTCTGGGGGCTCCCTTGAATAGTTCTGACAAGGTTTGATACTGTCATGAATCTGTCCATGGGAAGGAAGGCCTGGGATGCCAAGGAATCTAGGGATGTCCCTATAAATTGTATGTTCTGAATGGGAGTCAGTGTGGATTTTCCCACGTTCAACTAAAGACCCAGGTCCAAGAACAGAGAAAGCACTTTCCACATCTCTGCTCCTCTTCTCCTTCCCAGCTCTCGCCATCAGTTAAGTATCTTATCCAACAGATTAACCTGAGTTCCCCATCCTCTTCTCACTTTCCATCAGAAAATTAGGGGTGAGAGCTGCCAGCTAAGTTTAGAGGACCAAAGCCATCTAACTGTGGGGAGGAGGGGAGGGCAGGCACAGCTGACGATGATTAATGAAGCACATGCCCATAAATATTCATTCTTTTCTGCTTCAGCTGCTAGCTGGGACTTCCAAGGAGATTTGGTTTCTTGCAGCCACTCCATCAGCACAGGCTGGACGTGCCTTCACATGGAATGTGTGTGCAGGTGAGCACATGTGTGTGTGTGTGTGTGTGTGTGTCTGTGTGGGCATGTGCATGGGTCTCTATGTGTTCCTGTCTGTGGTGCGTGTGCGATGCTACACCCCGTCCTTCTCCCACACACATGCTCTGGAAATTCTTCACTTCACTCTATATTAAGACCTCGCCCGGAGGGCCTATATGTGATCTTTGGGAGTTGGAGGGGTGGGGAGATGAGACACCCCAACCCTCCAAGTCTTGGGTGCCCCCGGTCTGAGTGAGTCTGCCAGGCTCCAGGAGACACAGACAATCCTGCCAAGTGGGAAGATGAATAAATATTTAAAAATGTAATTGGATTCGTTGCAGGATGTGACAGGATTTAAACGATGCCATAACATACTTGTCTTGTCTCCGCCGGCCCGGCTAATCAGCATGAACTGAGAGCATTAGAGATATATTTGCAGGTATGAGCATTCGGTAGTCAGGGGATCACCTCCTTCATTTATCTCAGCCAGCCCCTCCCTCTCCAGTGCCCCCGGGTTCTTGGGGTTTGGGTTTGTTTCACGACTGGTTTCCTTTTACTCAAAGCTGGAATCCCCCTGTCCAGACAGCGCCTGGTTGCCATGGGGATGGATGGACAGCCAGCTGGAAGATAGTTAAGTAGAGCTGATCGACAAAGATTTGATATTCTTCACCCCCTCCCTTCCCATCTCCCAAGAGAAAAATTCTTTTATTTTGAAAATTTTTCACCGGAAATTTAGTGACAAATTGAAATTTTCATTTTGTTTCTTTTTTTTTTTTTTTAAATTTCCCAACCAAAAAATGTAATAAAAAAAAATGTGTCGTGTCGTGTGTCTCCCCCCCCCCCCCCCGAACAAAATAATCTTCAATGAAATCCCATGTGTCTGCAAGAAACATTTTTTGGTCAAAAAATGTTGGCCAGCTCTAAGAAGGTACATAGAAAGGAAGGAAAGCTGGAGTGGTTAGGGCCCTCCCCTGGAATTGGGGACACTGTCACTGCTCTGTCACTGACTTCCTTGTGTGCCCTTGGGCCAGTCACTTAGGCCCAGATCCTCAGATTAAACCTTGCAATCAATGGGAGTTAGGCTCCTGAATATCTTTGAGGATCTGGGCCTTACTCTTTCTGTGCCTCAGTTCCCTATCTGTACAATGGGGGTAAGGGCACTGCCCCGCCTCAGTGCTGTGTTGTGAGGATAAATACAGCCAAGATGGAGAGGTGCTCATGTACTATAATGGGGGCCATTTAAATACCATAGCTAGCTGGTAATGTATGGGAACAGATAGGGTAGATGGCTATGTAGGGGTAGATAGATAGGACCATGCTGAATTGAAAGCCTCAGTCTGTGTCCAGGTTTTGTTACAACAAGGGAAGTATCTCCTCCTATCTTCCTCCACCTTGCAGCCAGGTGGAATTGCTCCTCTTCTCTTACTGAGGGGCCTAACCCAGACTGGGGATGCTGGATGATCTACCAAAAAAATTCTTCATAGTGAATTTAGTGTTGATGGGAGGCACCAGGTGGAGATCCCCAGAGATCTGTGTGTCTCTCTTTACCCCAAGACAGTGACCTCATGGGCAAGGCCAGTGCAAGCTTCCCCCAAACTGCCCTATCACTGGATTTTAACCCTGAGCAACAGAGAGCCTAATTGGTTTTGGATGCCAAGATAGAGACTCAGTTGCTCGCTTGATTTACATCCGTGCAGGACCAGATTTCCAATTAGGCATAGTAGGCACGTGCCTAGGGGCACCGGCATTCTGGGGTACCTAAACAGTGGTGAATTACCGCACAGGTCAACAGGGCCATGCCCAGGGGCTCCAGCCAATTTGGGGGGCCCGCACGAGCGCCAGGACTCTGGTCTCCTCCTCCTCTCTCCCAGGGTCCTGCCTCCCTGCCCCTCCTATTCCCCTGAGGCCCCATCCCCTGGCCAGGCCAGAAGCAGGACCCCAGAGATGAGCATTTTCCCCCTGTCCAGAGCTGGCTGAGCCGGTCACCCCAGACTCTCTCCCTCCTCCCACCCCCCCAACCCCTGCGCAGAACTGGCCCAGCCAGCCCCTCACTCCCCCATAGCCGCCCCGGCACAGAAAACATGAAGGTCAGCTGTAGGGGGGGAGGCGCTGAAGATGCTGTGCCTAGGGTGTGTAAGGTGTAAATCCAGCCCTGCTTCTATGGACCCTGCTTTGACCCCTTTCCTTGCAAGGATGGAGCTGGTGGAACACGGAGGGGCTGTGAGACTGATCTATTGTGATGGTATCCAGCTGCTGCAGGAGGGTCGTGTTCCCGCTGAGATACCAACACCTGCTATTTGATGCTGGGGATCAATACCAGCGCTGGCTAATCAGTTCAATGGCTGCACAGAGGTGCTGATAAATTCGAAAGGAAGGTCAGAATGGGGGAGACCCTATGGCATGACTCAGGCATTTCCTCCTGTGACTTACCCCTCGGCCCTGCTTCCTGGTCTGCAGGCTCCTTCGACGCTCCTAATCCTGTTGATCTCCCTCCTCAGGAGCAGTCTAGAATGGAGCATGAAGCCAGCTGAGTTTAGGTGTAACGATGGCGGCAGGGGTAAGACAGCTGGCAAGGGATCAAATGCTTCAGAGCTAGCTCCTTGACCATCCAGATATTTCATTTCTGGGGTTAAGTAGCAGCCCTCTGGCTCCAGTTACTGTTGGCATTAAATTAATCTGAAACTTAAAAAATAAAAAGGCTTATGTGATTGATTAAGTGCCTCTGCTCGGCTTCTACGTTTAATCAATTGCCGCAGTTGTTTATTGCTTCATATATTACAAAGCAATGGAGATTAGTACTTCATTAACCTATTCCATGTTCTTGTGATTTTAGTCTCGCAGTGTTTTAATAACTCAGCAGGGAGCACGGTTCCCCACCTTTACGCTGGCCTCCTGAGGAGATTTGCTCTGGGAAGAGGAACAGCAAAGAGACGTGTTTATACTGTAGTGAGAAGGGATTCGATCCTGCAGCACCACTATCTTGCTCATGTGAGTAAGGGTGTGTATCTTCCAAAGCCATGGACTGAATTACAGGGCAAAGGGCATGATCTACGGGATTTCTACACAGGCTGTGTCTCACGAGACCCAGACGATGTGATAGACCAAACTTGGCCAACAGCAGTTCAGAACTGGAACCTCTGAACCTTTCATTCCTGACAAGCATCTGAGCCCCGCGGCTCGGCAGCAGTGGCTGAGTGGAGAGAACAAGCCTCCAGCAGTGAAAGGGAAGGCACTTGAAAGAAATCCCTGTTAGTGTAATAATCCTGCTCAAGGGCGAGGGAGACATCTGCCCACCAGCCTGGGGTCAGTGAAGGGCAATTGCGCAAGAGAGGCCGGGGGTAGGGGGTGCCTCAGGTCTCACCGGTGTGGGGAAGGAGAGGTGGGGCTTTAGTAATGTCCGGAGGGGACGTGTCTTCTCCTCAGCCCTCCTCCCCATTGCAGAATCCCCAGGCACGGACCAGGACACTGCCGTGCTAGGCGCTGTACACCCACAAAACAAAGAGGGGTCATCGAGCAGTCATGAAGAGCAAACCAACTTGCTACTAACAAATGCCTATATCCTCAAACAAACCCTTCGAGCAAGTGCTGCCAAATGATTGAATTCATCAGGCTCAGTTCGATCGGGAGGAACTTTGTTGATGTCAGTGGAATTCCGGTGGATTTACACCGATGTCGCTGAGAGCAGCATTTGGCACCGGTGTAACTGAATGTTGAATTTGGGCCATCGAGCAACAATCCTGCTAAGTGGCTGGGCTTTTGAAATGAACACTGACTAGAACAAATTTGCCCAAATAAGAAATACATTAAATCCGTCAATAAAGAGTGAGGATGGTGCAGGTTCCTGTTAATTCTCTGTGTGTGGGCGAAGGCGGCAGATTCTCCCACCTGTTCGGAGGCTCAGTTGATGAAAATGAACAAATTGCCTGAAAAGCTCAGACCAATTTAGAATATCTCATAAATATATTTATATGACAACCATTTCATAAATAGACTCACTTCCCCCCTGAATCCGTTTGGTATTCTCCAGTATGGCAATTATTTTATGCACTAGACCTCGGGTGGTGTATGATTAAGAGAAAGTACATAGGCTAGGTGGAACGATACGCCAGGGCTCTCTGCAGCCTGACCTATACTATTATTTGTATTGCAGTAGCACCTGGAGGTCTCAACCAAGATCAAAGCCCTATCATGCTAAGCGCTGTGCAAACACATCACGAGAGACAGTCTTTGCTCTGAAGACTTTACAGTCTAAATAGATCAGCCAGATAGATGATAGGAGGGGGAAGAGAGACACAGACCAAGAGGAAGTGACTTGTCCAATGTCACCCAGCCCGTTACGAATAGAACCCAGGTCTCCTGACTCTTAGTCCAGTTTCCTAATTTGCAGACCATGCTGCCTCTCTGCAGGCAGCTTATAGATCCCCAAGTTATGCATAAATGCACCACTTTGGGGATAAGGGTGTATGTCCATCCCACAATTTGTTACCATCCTATGTCTGTCCCTCTCAGCTTGATCTTAGCTCTATGTGCATCCTCACTCCTACTCCCTCCCCCCCCCCACCAACTTTCCCTATGTGGTTGTATTCCTGTAATTTTACCAGCCCCTCAGCTGGTGTAAATGGTCATGGCTCCCTCAATTTCAATGGAACGGTGCCAATTTACATCAGAGGAGCCGGCTCTGCATGCGTACAGAACCTGGGCTATCTGCCAGCTGCTGAGAGACCTCACCTCCTATTGATTGAATCTACAGCCATCCAAACCCTCTGTACTTCACTGCCTGGGAGCTGACATGAGTCTTGTGTTAAAATCATGCAAACCGGCTAACAAGCAGCCCAAGTTAGAGACTAGGATCTAATGAAGTCCCGTGTTTTGCAGCACACCTTGTCTGCTGCTTCCCTATCCGCAGACCCCAGCCTTGTATTGAGAATGAAAGATGTCTTATGCTACACAAAAGGGAAGCCCTCAATTGTAAAACTCCCCTTTCTTCCCCAGGCATTTGGAAATGGGGTGTGAAAGAGGGGAATTTCCAGCAGGGGAAGGTTTAAGTTTTTAAGTTGCCTGGTGCCCTACGGCTGGGTTATATTACATTTCATTACTCTACTGGGGACATTACTGAGGGCAGAGCTGGCCAAAAAAATATTCGATGGAACAGTTTTTGCATCATAAAATGCAGGTTTGTCAATCAAAACGTTTTGTGAACACTTCAATTTTTGTGAAATGGTTGACAGGAAAAAGCCTAAGTGATTTGTTTTGACTTTACCATTTTGTTTCGATAATATCCAAATGTTTTGAGACAAAATAAAAACCTGTTGTTTCAATGTTATTCTTTTGATTCACTTCAGTTAGGCTTTTTAACATAACAGAGTCTAAGCAAAATGAATCAAAATGAAAAAGTCAAAACAACCTGGTTTTATCTTATCAACGTGAGACATGTCTGTGATCAACAAGTGTTGGGATTTTTTCTCTGCAAGAGACTGGGACTTTTCATTCCCATTCAGAACTAATTTTTTCAAACTGTCAAAATTGTCCATGCAATGGAAATTCTGTTTTCTGACCAGTTCTAACCGGTGATACTCCTAACCCTTTTATAAATCCCAGCCTCACGAAATACTATTTATTGAATATTGTCTCATCGCTTCCTTGTGCTCTTCCATTTGTCTCCACTTGTCTCTTGTCTTGTTTTTAAATTGTAAGCTCTTTTGAGGAAGGAATCATCTCTTTGTTCTGTGATTGTACAGCACCTAGCACAATGGGGCCCATGTTCCAGAACTGGGGCTCCTACAACAATACAAAACATTACCTCTTCAGTGCCCAGCACTTCTCCATTTGTTAGAAAACATTTGCAACAAATTCATTTCCCCCTCTCCCCCTTGGAACAGATTTTTTTATTTTAAGTAAATATCACCCAAACTCAGACACTTGCAGTTGATTCTCATCCACGCCAAGGAGCAGCACATGTTCATACAGCACATCCTAGGTGCTATAAAGAGAGAACTGGGGACCTGTCTGCTAAACCAGGATTTACCCAAGATGCAGCCCTGAACACAGCCACTCTCCTAATGCTTTCTTAAGGAGCCTAATAGCAAAGGAGGGTTCCTTCTTCCTTCCTAAGCTTTCCCCTTCTTTCTCACAGCTCAGTGAAATCCTCCAGCTCAACAGTAAGGAATTTCCATTCTGAAATGTGCTTTCCATCCTCTTCATGCTACAGCTCTTTTAACTGGGAACATAAAGGCTCTGGAGATTGCACCACCAGCTTTCAGGAGGGAGCTCTGGGAAGTGACTGCAATTGGATTAAAGTGAAAGGTTCAGCAATTTATTCATCCAGCACTTTCCAAGGACATTGGATTATTTTATCCGGAAGGAATAAGAGAGAGAACTCATTCTTCTGGAGGTTACTGATGGGACTAACTCAATTTCCATGCTACGCAAGTCAGGTATTGTAACCTTTAAATGTATTCTCGGAACTGAGATACATCCAGAATCCTGCTGCTGCTATTCGGTATCATGTTTTCGCCAACCAACCAGCCAGCCTGCCACAACTCTTCTTCCAGAATGCTCTGAGGCAGTTGTGTCTTGCCACAAGCATTCCCTCTCCCTGCTCTCAGAATATTCCTCGCTCCTCAGCTCTACCCTGCCTCACCTACATTGGAAACAACAGTCTGATCCTCTTGGGATGGAAATCACTGACTCAGGAGAGGTCTCCTCACTGCAGGACCTCTGCATGGGGAGTGGGTAGGAGCAACGCAAGGCTGGTCTTTGTACTCACTGCGCACCTGGGAGGTGGGCTCCATACAAAGGCTGTATTGCCTTGTACCTGCTCCCACTCAGGTTGATGTATAATCTCCTGTGGGCTCCCATGGGACAGGATTCAGCCCCATGTGCTAGCCGGGACGGTACAGTTGGCAATCAGGAGACTCACCGTTAGATCCACGCTCAGGAACTTCCACACCTCATGCCAAGGGGTAGCCACCCCCATTCCGCCAACAGCCAGGGACTATGCTGCAATCTGAGGGCCTGGGTCCAAGTGAGAGGTCCTGCTCAAACCAGGCTGCAGTCCTCCGAGACTTTTCCCCCTTGCTTCTCCCAGCCCCCAAAGAAAAGGATAAGCCCTTTCTTTAAATCCCCTGCTGAGTCATGTGACATGCAGGAGGTCCTTAACCCTTTCCTGGCTGCTTCACCCTGTCACATGTCCCATAGAGAAGGCTGTCTCCCGCCCACACTCTGCATTCTTTGACCCATAATGTACGTAGGGACATAGCCCAGGTCGCAGTCAGGCTCACTGTGATCATTGGAACTACTCGTGGAGCAAGGTTCTGCTCAGACTGAGTAAGGGAACAGGAACCTGTGTGCTGGTAAGTGGGCCTGATGTTTCCCCCACTTACCTTGGGGCCAATCGGAACCAGGCCTGTAAGTTCTAAGGGCCTGGGAAACTCACATGACTGTATCTGAGACACACCGGGAAGAGAGTTAGCCCTGAATTGCACAGCTGGTTTAAAACACAATGAGCTAGATCCTTAGCTGGTGTAAATCAGCACAACTGACCCTTTAGTGCTCCTAGAGCCCTGTTCGCCTCAGTTTTATACTGGTGTAACTCCATGTCTCCAGTGACATTACTCCTGGATTTAGGCTCTGTGACCCCACACTGTCCCCTAAGGGGTTAATAGAGCTCTAGGGAGACTGTGCAGAAAACAGCCAATTAGAGAGGGGCTGAGAGTTGCAACCAATCAGAGCCTGGCAGGCCCATATAAAGAAAAGCCGCAGGCCAGAGCAGGGTCAATTCCTCCCTGGAGCAGCACCCAGCACCCTGGACAGAGCTGTGCCACTAGCAGGGACTGGGGGAGCTCCTGGCAGGCTGCTAGGATTGGCAGGCTGAGGTCCTGAGTTAAGGGTGAAGAAGGTGCTGGGGCTGTGGGGAAGTGGCCCAGGGAAATGTACTGAGGAGTTGGAGGGGATGCAGCATGTGGCTGCCATCTATAGGATCCCTGGGTTGGGTCCTATAGTGGATGGACCCAGGTCTTCTCCCCCAGAACCCTGACCCCAGTTGCCGCTGGGGAAGGGGTGAGACAGTTGGACTGCAACACTTGCCCCTGGAACAGGGGTGCACAGATCGTGACATGGCTGGAGGGCTGTGTCATGAAGAGGATGCGGTGGTCCTTGGGGTGAGGTGGGTCCCAGGGCAGAAGTGACGGCAGGTGAGGCACCATGGGGAGCCGGTGTACTGACCTGTGGAGCTAATCCCCAAGACAGCCAGCAGGAGGCACCAGCATGGTGAGTGCAGCCCCGTTACAGGGTCTATTCGGGTGCCTATTGAAGCCAGAGGAAAGAGACACATTGGCTTCAAAGAGCTTTGGATCAGGCCTTAAAGCAGCCTAAGAGGAGAAGCAGAGGCAGCTCCATTTTAAAACTAAAACTCCCCCGATCACTATCCTAGACTTGCCCGACCCCTCACACTCTGAGGGACTCTGCTGAAGGCACTGACATTGTAAAATCAGGTTAAATATGAAGAAAATCAAGTCTGCCATGTGTCTGAATGGCCAGGATCTGCTGATTAAGGATACAACTCATTAACGGTGACTAAGTCGATTCATTATGAAGTGGTTCCTTCCCTGTGTTCACAGGAGGTTAGATCGTTCGAATTGCTGAGCTGCCCTCAGTTAGACACCAAAATAAGGGGTCATGCTTTCCAAAGAACTCAGCACGTTGGGGGCTGAGCTCTTTGGAGAATTTGCCTCCAGTTGTCGGTGCTGGGAACTTGGAAACCTGGGCCTGAGCTTTCTTTGAAAATCTACCCCTCTGAAATCTTCTGAGTTGTAGCTCTTGGATTTATGGTGCCTGCACTGAATATGAATGGACTGTAATCTTATTTTAAAAGGGCCAGTGCAGACTGCAAGGGTCAACAATAAATGTTTTAGAAAGCCCTTACTCTGGATTTTTTTATAGCAAATTGCTATTTCAAATTCCCCTTTCAATCTACTCACTTGCCCTGACACTACACTGCCCCATAACAGAGCCATGCTCCAGGGACACAGGCAGGCAGCAGTTCAAATAGCCCAGAATCCAATTCTTGACAGATTCTTGCAGCAGCTTGAGTTGTCTCGGTGATTGTAGCTCCAAGGAATCCCCTCATGGAAGGATAACAGTCTTACTGGTGGCACAGCGGACTGACAATTTGTCTTTTATCTCATCAACCCAGGTTTGCTTTCTGTCCCCTGAAATTAGTACATCGGTCTCAACCTAGTCCCTGGCGTAACACAATCCACATTACAAAAGCAACAGGCCATTTGTCACAACTCGCAGTCTGTGCTCGAGAGATGCCTGAGTCTGTAGTAGCAAGATGTGCAGCGAAGGACTGAGATGCACTGACAAAGCTGCGCAGTTGTGTCGGGGGAAGCAGAGGAGCAATAGTGCTTCGCTCTCGTCCCTAGAGAGCAGAGTGTTTGTAAAAAGATGGGATAAGTAGCATCTGCTGAAGATTTGGCCCCATTGACTCCAAGGAGCAACGCCAATTTACACAGCCAGAGATCTGGCTCAAAGTGTGCAAATTATCTTGCTTCCTTGCATGTTTCTAGCTGTGTTTCCTTTAAAACACACACACACACAACTTATATCCAAAGCAACACTATTAGGGACTGATCCTGTAAAAAGTTTAAAGGCCCCTACTAGGTGTTAAATAGCAGCAACTCTCACAGTGTTCCACCTGAATAGCACCCCTGGAAATGAGATCAGAATCAGACCATGGCTTGTGTTGCCCTCACTCCAGGTGTCAAATGCAATTTTAGTGTAGGTAGGCAGTGTGGCCTAGGGGTAAGTGCACTAGATTGGTTCTCATGAGACATGGGCTCCACTGCTGACTCTTGTTACTGACCTTCTTGGTGGACTGGGGCAAGCCATTTCACCACTCAGTGCATCGCTTTCCCTGTCTGTGAAATAGGGATAATGATTCTGACTGCCTTTGTAAAGTGCCTTAAGATCAGTTGGTGAGAAGTGCTGTACAAGAGATAAATATTGATGATTATTATTGGGCCTGAAGATTATTTAGTTACATTGATGTAAGCCTGGAATAACTGGTACTGAGATATTACCTGGCAGAGTAGATATTCCGAGGTAGGCCAACAGCCGGATAGATAGCTACTGCGATGGAAGTCACACCGGTGTGAAAGCAGAATCATTCCAAAATTTGGCCACTTCTACAAGAGTTACAACAGTTTACATTGAGCTGCATCTGGTTGAATTTGTCCCAGTATCTGATGATTGCTGGGCATGTAGCTGCTTTCAGAGCAGTGATCAAAATGTGAGGGGCCAGCCCAGAATTGCCTCTTAACTCCACCAGTTTGGGCCTGATAATAAAGAAGGTGAGGTCCTTGGTTAGTGTACTAACGGAGAACTTTCCAAAGGTAGGTTCAATTCCCTGCTTTGTTACAGACTTCCTACATGAAAATTATTTCATCTGTCTGTGCCTCAGTTCCCCAGCTATTGGAAAAAAGGGATGACAGTACTTCTTCAGTATTTTTTGCCAGCAAGTTACAGAAGTATGGCTTGGATGGATGGATTATAAAGTGGCTAGACAGCGGGCTAGATCATCAGCCTCAATGGGTAGTGATCAATGGCTCGATGTCTAGCTGGCAGCCAGTATCGAGCAGAGTGCCCCAGGGGTCGGTCCTCGGGCTGGCTTTGTTCAACATCTTCATTAATGATCTGGAAGGTGGGGTGGATTGCACCCTCAGCAAGTTCGCAGTTGACACTAAGCTAGGGGGAGTGGTAGTTATGCTGAAGGGTAGGAATAGGATACAGAGTGACCTAGACAAATTGGAGGATTGGGCCAAAAGAAATCTAAGGTTCAACAAGGACAAGTGCAGAGTCCTGCACTTAGACAAAAGAATCCCATGCACTGCTACAGACTGGGGACCGACGGGCTAGGCAGCAGTTCTGCAGAAAAGGACCTGGTGGTCACAGTGGACAAGAAGCTGGATATGAGCCAAAAGTGTGCCCATGTTGCCAAGAAGGCTAATGGCATATTGGACTGCCTTAGTAGGAGCATTGCCACAAGATTGAGGGAAGTGATTATTTCCCTCTATTCGGCGCTGGTGAGGCCTCATTTGGAGTATGGTGTCCAGTTTTTGGCCCCCCACTACAGAAAGGGTGTGAAAAAATTGGGGAGAATCCAGAGCACAACAAAAATGATTGGAGGCTGGGGCACATGACTTGCGAGGAGCGGCTGAGGGAACTGGGCTTGTTTAGTCTGCAGAAGAGAAGAATGAGGGGGGATTTGATAGCGGCCTTCAACTACAAGAAGAGGGGTTCCAGGGACGATAGAGCTAGGCTGTTCTCAGTGATGGCAGATGGCAGAACAAGGAGCAATGGTCTCAAGTTGCAGGGGGGGGGGAAGTCTAGGTTGAATTTTAGGAAAATCTTTTTCCCTCAGAGGGTGGTGAAGCACTGGAATGGGTTCCCTAGGGAGGTGGTAGACTCTCCTTCCTTAGGGGTTTTTAAGGCCTGGCTTGATAAAAGCCCTGGCTGGGATGATTTAGTTGGGGTTGGTCTTGCTTTGAGCAGGGGGTTGAACTAGATACCTCCTGAGGTCCCTTCCATCCCTAATCTTTTATGATGCTCTACCTCACAGGTGTCATGAGACAACTACATTAAAGAGTGTTTGGTGCTCAGATATAATAGTGATGAGGGGACATAGAAGTACCCTAGACAGAAAGATTCTCCATTGTGGTTTCTAGACATTATATGGTCAGTAACAACTAAATTGAAGGGATTCTCTTCTATTGTTAACTTTTTACCTTTTTTGCCCCTCTCTAGTTTTTTAATTTCTGTTGCTCCTTTTCTGCCATATACTGTTTTGTTCTCTTTGCCAGTTACATTGATTATTCCATCTGCTTATTTATCACAGTTAGAACCCAAATTAGCAAGCTGCCTGTTTTTGTCTCATTTTAAACAAAGCACTGAATGATCCAACAAAGCTTTGATACATAAAGCTACTTGTAATGCAGCTGTTAAGGCTCTTTCATCATATCCATGAATAAAATGAATTCTAGTGCCATCAAGATACATCTGAGAGATTAAGTTTAAGCCTCTTCTATTGCTTTGAATAGAAGGCACTTCAGCAGAAGCTAGAAAGAAAGACTTTAATGACTCTGAAATATAAAATGGTTTTCGCTCATGCACTAAAGACAGAGGAAAATGAAAGATCAAATGAAAATGTACATAATAAAAAAATTAATCAAGCAATGGGACCAAGTAGTCACAATGAATTTTTCAACTGATTTTTTCTCCTGAAGCTTCATGTTCTAATCTTAGGAAAGGTCACAAGTGAAGTGAATGTGAAGGCGTGATCTCACTTTGTAAAGAAGAATTATCATGCCCTACAGTCATTCCACCTCAAGCAATGGGCTGGCACCAGTCTGAATGGGGGACTTCCAGAGTACAGCTAGGTGAAGGGATACAATCCCCGTGTATGATTCTAGGGGACCCAGTGCTGCAGGGTCCATCTTTCAGGGTTTTTTTGAACATTACAGTAGCATTTAGAGGTCCTGCCTCAGATCAAGACCCCATTGTGCTATACACTGTGCACACACAAGGTGAGCGTGAGCCCCTGCCCAAAAGAGCTGACCATCTAGAGAAGACAGACACAGGGTAAGAGCAGAAAGAGAGGCTCAGCCGGTTGGTGGTAAAGTGTAGACCAGAAACCAGCCCTTCTGAGTTCCAGGCTACTGCCTCCTCCACTACACCATGTTGCTTCATATTTAAAACTATGGCCCTGACCATTTGTGGTCATTTAAATCACTTCTCATCAGAAACGGGGAGGGGGGTGTTATCCCATTTGCTATAGTCATGTTCCTGGGTTAATGTTCTGCCTTGCATTTCTTCTTTCCATCCTAACTGGATGTAGTATCTTCCTTCGCTTCCAGTCCTAGATTGCTGTGTCATGTAATGTTTAAGAGCTGCCTTGAGGATTCCACCGAAGAGTGGCTGCATTCGTGTGAATGTAATGAAACCTACATAGCCAGAACCTACCAGATAGGGATTTTGTGAGGCTTGTTTACCCAATATTTATGGAGTGCTTTGATTAGGAACTGTATTATATGATCTAAGGAAGTCAATAGACTCCCTTTGACTTCAATGAGATTTGGATCAGGCCCAGATTCAGCAAAGCATTTAAGTACCTGCTTCACTTTAAGCAGGAATGTAAGCCAATCCCTATTCAGAAAAGTAAGCACATACTTAAGTCCTGTTAACATCAATGGGATATAAATGTGATTAAAATTAAACATGTTCTTAAACGCTTTGATGAATCACAGCTGTAGTGTAGATTTATTACTATTATTATTACTAACCAAAATGAATAACTAGTGAAATTATTAGCTATTATTAACAACCTGGACTGGCACATCAGGCAATGGAAAAAATACTCACAAGGATCAGATAACCAGTTCGCTGTAAAGGAGCAGTGGACATCCAAGCCAGGGTATTCTCCTCAGAACAGTGTGTAAACTGACTCCTCTTCTCTAACCCATAGGCTGGCCCAATGCAGCTCGTCGATACGCTGAGATCTTCCTTTCCCAGTGTGTCATTTCTAAACAATTAATTCACTATCAGTGAGGAAACAGACTTCTGGGCCCCAGGTACACAATGCACCATAGTGAACTGTGCAGTTCGCAAGCAGATCTGGAGGTATTTATCCAAGATGGTTGGGAGAGGAGGGGAGGGAGGGAATACCAGTGAAACATCAGCCCCTTCCCTCTCCAGCCTGTTGTCAATGTACGGTGAGAACTTGTGATCACAAAAAAACCAAACAAATGAAAAGCCAAAGCATTTTACATGTTAAAGGGACGAGGAAAAAAAAATCCTGTTTCACCATTTTCACACCCTGATCCTTCCCTAGGCAATGACCCTCATTGCAATGGGTCTGATCCGCAGTTCCTAGTGCTCTTTCTCTCACTGAAACCAATGGCTGGCCAAAGAAGGCAGGATCAGGTCTCAGATTTGCACAGCATTGTTACTACCTCAAACAAACCCCCTTTATGTACGTCCCAATCCTGCAAGGCACTGCATGCATGGAGCCCAGTTCACCTCTATGGGTCTCTGCAGGGAGGCAGACCCACATAGCTGACAATGAAGTGTCAGGATCTTTGTTTGTAAGATCTCTGGAGCAGGTACAGTCTCTCATGTTGTGTCTGTAAGACATCTAACACAAAGGGGACCTAATCTCAGCTGAGGTCCCTCAAACGGAGATGAATTATTAAACCTGGTCATGACAACTATAATTGGAGAGGGACATGGTTTAGTGGCCTAAACATCTAAGTCCATCTCTGCCACTGACACCTTATATGGGCTTGGGCAAAACACTTCACCTCTCTGCTTCCACTGTTGTTAGATGGATAATGATTATCCTCCTTTATCTCTGTAGGCATTTATTAGAGCCAAGATTTACAAAAATAACTAGTGATTTTTTTTTTTTTTGGTTGCCTAATTTTTTGGAGCCTGACTTTAAAGGGGCCTGATTTTTGGAAAGTCCTCAGCACCTACACTGTAAAAATCAGGCCTTTTTCAGGTGGACCCCATACTGAATTCCCCCAGAGTCACGAGGAACTTCTGCAATCTCATGGAATGTGAGGTACCTCCCAAAGTTGCGCTCTGAGAATTAACTGGCTGATGTTCCTAAAGCAAGTTGAAGGTGGAAAGTGCTGGGTAAATACTCAGTATGACTTTTTTAGTATAATAGGAAAACCAAGCTAAGGAAATCTGAACATAAACCACACACTGCAGAAATTAGCTCCTTTGTAGAGAATTAATTCCCACATTTGACAGTGACTATTCAGACAACTAGTTTGTACATTTTTTTAAAAGAAAGGTAGTAAAGATCATTTCAGTGTGTCTAAACAACAGGCCAAAAAAGGGAGGGTCTGATTCTTCTCTCACTTGCACCAGTTTTGCACTGGTGTATCTATCTCCTTTGACTTCAAGGGAGTCACTCCTGATTTACTCCATGACAAGAGCGGACTCAGACTTGCACCATTCAGACTCAGAGACATTTCACAGGAGAGTCGTCCCCTTCCAGCACAGCACAGCACCCCCTGCCATATTTACGTGTACATTAATTTGTTTCCTCTCAATTGCTCGTCTCTCACCTAAGCTGTGGTGAATAAACAAGGTGCCGGCTTGCTCTGTAAGAGCAGCTCCATCTATTATACATGACTGTGTGCAACAGCTCCTTCCCAGGGCAATGACCCCCTGGGTCGCAAGGCGATGGCAGTGGTCGCCTCTGCTTTCACCGCCCTGGAGGGCAGGCGGGCAGGCCCCGCAGGTCTCCTGCATCCACGCCGGCAGTGAGCTCGCCGCACTTCAGGGCTCCCATGCTCCATCACCGAAGTGGACTGGATCACCCCGGACTGTATCAGCCTGTCTCCTGGCAACCGGAGAGCCGTCAGGAGCCACGTCATTTCCTCGAGCGCTGCTGGCTGACAGCGGGGCCGGCCCTGGCCAGCCGGCAGCCGGGGAGCGCACGGGATCCAGGACTTTAGCAAAGTCCGCGGCGGGCGCCCGGGGCCGGCTCTGGGGCTTCGCGCGCGCCGGGCCGGGACCCGCGGCAGCTGGGCCGCGGAGCAAAGGGACTTCGGGGGAGAACCAGCGGGCGAAGGGAGCGAAGTGCCGGGGGGGCTGCTCCTGGCCTGGGGGGAGATTGCTCCTTGCGACGGGGCTGAGCCGGCTGCAGACGCCTGCGGGTGGAGGGGGGGCGCCCCACATCTGCCAAGGCGGAGGACCAGCCAGTGCCAGGCGGGATCCCCGCCTCTGCAGCGCCTAGCACTTGGGGGGCGGAGAGCGAGAGAGAGAGAGAGATCGCTTCTCCCTAGCCGGAGGCCGCCCGCTCCGCCGCGGGGGCAGACGAGAGCGGAGCCAGGGCCGAGGCAGCCCGGCGGGGGAGCGGGACTGGAGGGGTCCTGGCCGCTTTCCAGCTCCTCCGCCGTGCACCCAGCGGGAGCCGCCTGCCGGCTGCACCCCAGGCCGGGAGCGCATCTCGGTGCCGGAGCAGGGACGGCCCCGGCTCCGGGGAGCGGGGAGAAGCGGGTTGCGCCCAGGGGTGGGTGGGTGTGTGGCGTGGGGGAGCCCCCCCCCCCTTTTCTCGGGCGGCTCCTCGGGGCTGAGCGAGCGGCCGAAGCCCGAGAGCCGGCGGGGGCTGCGGGCTGTCTGAAGGCGATCCCCCCCGTCCCCCCCCCCACCAGCCAGGAGCAAGTTCGCGGGGACCGGCCCGCGCCGGAGGATGCTCTGAGCGGGAGGCGCGGATCCGTCCCCCCCCCCCAGCGCTGCGCGGGGCGGGGAGATGAGCGCCCAGCTGGACCGCACGTCCGCCAATGCCGCCCCCGCCGCCAGCTCTCCGGGGCCGGGCAGCCGAGGCGCCTCTCCGGGCCTGCCCCCCGCCGGGGCCGCCGCCGGGGCCGGGGCGGGCAGCCGCCTGCTCTCGGCCAACGTGCGCCAGCTGCACCGCGCCCTGAGCCGGCTGCTGAGCGAGCCCGAGCGGGCGCAGTTCATCCACTGCCTGAACGCCTACCACGCCCGCCGCAACGTCTGTGACCTGGTGCGGACCCTCCACGTGCTGCTCGACCGGCCGGACCAGCGGCAGCTGCTGCCCATGCTGCGCCTGGTGCTGCCCCGCTCCGACCAGCTGCTCTTCGACCAGTACACCGCGCAGGGCCTCTGCCTCACCCCCGACTTCGTGGCCGGCGGCGGGAGCCCGGCCAGCCCCGCGGCTACCCCGCCCGCTCCTCTCTGGCCCCGGCCGGCGACTCCTTGGCTCCCGCCCGCCAGATCCCCGCCGGATTTCAGCACCGCCGCCGGCCGGACAGCGCCCCGGGCCGGGCCGGCGCCGGAGACGCTGGGCGGGGAGGTCCGGCGGGTGAGCTTGAAGAGGAGCAAGACCAACGAAGGCTTGGGCTTCAGCATCCGAGGGGGCTCGGAGCACGGGGTGGGCATCTACGTCTCCCTGGTGGAGCCGGGCTCCCTGGCAGAGAAAGAAGGGCTCCGGGTCGGGGACCAGATCCTGGGGGTCAACGACAAGTCCTTGGACAGAGTCACCCACGCCGAAGCTGTCAAGGTAGGTGAAATTAGGGGGGGGGAAGAAGCTGTTTCTTTGAGGATTAGTTCTTAGCCCTTCACCCCCCGCCCCTCCTCCGCACTAGCCGGGACCCTCCAGTCCTCTTCCCCCACTGAGCGATGAAGCCGTGGTTGTGAGACACACACACAGCCAGGTTGTGAACCTTAGACCACTGAAGACGGTGAGCCAGATCCTGTCTCTGGTACAGCGGTGTAAATCTGGACCAACTCCAAGTATTCAGTGGAGTGGTCCCTGAGTTGTACCTTTTAAGGAGAGTTCAGAATCAGTCCCATGACATGCTGGAAGGGTGAAAAAAACAGGCATTGAGCAATGTCCAGTGGCAAGCCAATAAGTTGAATGGGGAGTGGAGATCATCACAAAGGACAGGACTATACTGTACACCACAACTGTCTGAAAGTGCTTTGCAAAGGTGGACAAGTAGCATTATTCCTATTTCCAAATGTCTGTCTATCTAGTTCCTTACAGAGAGACCCCATTACCACAGCATCTGAGCACCTCAATGTAATTCACGGATCCTTCCTCTCCCCAGTTCTGTGGGGCAGGGCATCTGTGTGTCATCTCATTTTGCAGTTGGGGAACTGAGGCACAAGGAGACTTAATGTTTTGCCCAAAGTCTTGCAGGAAATCTGTGATTAAACCTGGATTTGAACCCCAGGCCCCACCTAATAGCTTATCCCCTAGACCATACTACCACCTCCCACAGTTAAGGAAACTGAGGCACAGAGTGGTGAAATGACTTCCCTTCACCCTCCAACAAGCCCACAGAGTGATTCGGTGGCAGCACTGGGAACAGAATCCAGGAGCCCTTTCTTACCACTTGACCAGAATGAAAAAGAGAACAGTCACACACCTGGATTGCAAGCTGCTCAGGAATTTTTATTGTATGCACGCAGTACAACAGATCCCCAATCTGCCCTGAGAATTACTGTAACACAAATAAATAATGATTACAGAGGTGCAGTAAATCAGAGTTTGCCAGCAAGGGGACTAGGTGGAAGGTATCTGCAGAAGGAATTTTGCATCTGCAGGTTACTGATATGAGCCTAAAATTGCTACCATCTGACATCAAGATGTTTTGGTGAAATAGGTTGGTGGGCTCAGTCCAAAGAATGAAAGGCCAAAGGTTCAATGAGCCACAGAGTGGGGGCTGATTTCCCTTAGCAGAGCTGGGGAGAGCAGGGCAGGGATTGGAAGGCTATCTTACATTGCCTGTGCTTTCGTTCTTCTGTGGATAAGTGAAGCACTTTGGTTTCCAGCCCAGTCAGTTTGGTACCTTTCATCAGCACTTGCTTCTGCAATTCCTTACTCCTGTGCGTAGTCCCAGTGATTTCAAAGGGGATGTCCAGGTGAGTAAGGATCACTTGCATAAAAATTTACAGGATCAAATCCTTCATTTCCAAACAATCAACTTTCCCCCTCCCATCATTTTTAAAGCTCTATCCCAGTCAAAAGAAATTTGTTCCAAACTGAATTTTAGGTAAAAATAATCTCAGGACCAGACAGAAGTTTTTGACATTATTTTTAAATGATAAGAGAATAAAAAGGGAAGCTTACCAATTTAATATGCTATTCTGTGCTTGCAAAACGGAAAAGAACTTTCTGTTGCATGGTGCAGTGATTAGAGATGGGGAAGTTGTGCCAGCCCTCCTGAGTTCTACACATAGCTCTGCCACTGACTCAACCTTGTGACCTGGGGTAATTCACTTAACAGCTCTGTGTCTCCATTTACCCACTGGTAAAATGTAGATAACCATATCTACCTTCTTCACATGGATATTTTTAGGCACCATTAGTAAGTGTGTAAACTACTTGGAGCTCCTGGTACAAATAGTACTGTTATATAATAAAATTTGCCAAGAGGCTTTTCCATAATACCTGTGGGTATTTCGAAATGATCAGGTTACAAAATGGAAACTCAGAAATTACCTTCTCATGGGCTGGAACTTTTTTAGATAGCAATTTCATCCAAATATGCTGCGCAACTGGCATCTTTTAGAGCTCTTGTGGTCTGTTGATGAAGAAGGATGTGTATAATACACTTTAATGGCCCTGAGGAACCCCCACTCCTTCTTTTAAAAGGCAGTCACATAACAATTCACGTAGCTAGCCATGATGGCTCCTCTGGAGATTTTAAAACTGAGTAAAATTAATACACCTTATTGTTGTGCTGCTTTTGAAAGTAAACCCCAAGAAAATTCAAAGCTAAAAACTTAATTCAATTAATGTTACGAATCTGACTTCAAAAGACACAACTTGGGGTTAAGGTATAAACTCCATCTATAACTCACTCTGCTGTATGCAGTAATAGAAGGCTACTTAGCGCTCAAGTCTACACCATTTGAGCTGCAATGACAAAGTGAGTTAAGGATATTTTCCAGGCAGAAAGTCCAATCATTCACACCACTGAAGTCAATAAACCAAATTCAGCTCTCAATTACACCAGGCTAAATCTGAAAAACTTCCAGTTACATCAGTGGGTTTACATCAGCATAAATGATAACAGAATTTGGTCCAGTGGGCTTATGCCAGGGCTAACTGGCCCTTAGGAGTTTGGGTGCAGAAGAATTCAGGATCAGGCCCAGAAAGATGTGCACGGTTTTTCTTCCTGTGACTTAGGGTTATTGCTTATATAAAATGTGAGCAGAGTTTAGTAATATCTGGGGCCCTTTCCTAGTACAAAAATATAAATCCCTCTAATAAGATTCTCTGAACATCGTCTGGTCCAGAAGTTTGCTTTAAATTATTAGGGCACAGTAGCTGTCCTTCTAAAGCTATCTGATTAAACAGTGCTTTCAGTCATATGAGGGGTATTACTCTGGTTCCTCATTTAGCTGAAAAGAAGTATGCCTTCTCTACTGCATTCTGATCTTAATTGTCCTGCAGTGAAAACTGACTGTCTGGGTACTTCAGGATATGCAAAGCATGCTACCGTGAGATAGCGGTAATCAAAGCTCATTCTTCAGGCTATAATGTGACCACACAGGAGTCAAGAAGGAATTTTCTCTTTAGTCATTCTGCCATTGCCCCCTGGCTGGCTGCATATATGAGTTTCTTTCCTTCTTCTGAAGCATCATGTTGACCATGGACAGAATCACAGCTTGCCAATTGTCTGATCCAATATGGTAGCTCCTAGACGCTCAGATTACACAAGGATGGGTCCTGTACAAAAGCACAGGCAACCAGTCAGTCATTCAGACAAAGTAGATAAAACATAGGCATTCCTGTTCATGGAGTCTATTACATAAATTCACAGGGTGACTAATATATTCATCTCAGTAAACCAAGCAAGTTCAGTCACTTTCTCCTTTTTTTCTTTTTTTAGCATTTGATCCTTTGTCTGACTTTGCAGAAATAATCTAATCTTTCCAGCCTTCTTCCACGAAGGAAACGAGAGAGACTGATTTTGACATGGGGCAGTTCCTCTTTCTATTGGCTGCTGTCTCCGGAGACCATTCATAGAATAGTAATAAATTTGAAAAAATCTTACAAAGACATGATATCCTGAGAGTGGAATCTTGGCTCCAAGAGCAATTGCCACTAAGTCAGACAAAAGAGACATAAATTGATGAGTTACATGCCGTTCCACCTGGAAATTTACTAGTGTGTCATAACCTGGACATTTGACTGAAGATATTTTAGTGTAAATGAGATAAAAAGTAGGATTCTGACATAAGCAGCGAGATTACCTAAGCACTCCAAATCTAATTTAGTTAATGACTGGTTTCTTAACCCAGTGTGAGTGTTGGGGTTTTATGCCTAGCCTGCTCCGTGATATGTGTGTGTTTCATCCAGATCAAAATTAAATGACTTCATTACAATTATAGTTCCCTCACCGTAGCACTCAGGAGCACATATTATCAGAAGCACGTTGTTATTTAAATCACGCTGTAAGTGAAGATGTTTGCATTGTCTATATGCTTTCCAGAGCTCATCTGGTTGTGTTTACTCTTGTTACAGTATATCCTGGGTATTATAGCAACAAACAAATGAGTGTATGTTTCAACATGCCATAATATTTTGTCCAACACATTTTCAATTCAAAAACAATGTGAGCTATGTGTCAGAAAAGGAGACATTTCTCCTCTTCAGTTTTATCAGATCCTTATTTTGCATCTTACCTCTTTCATTTGTTTCACTTTGATGGAAAAAGATAATTGGGCCGGATCCTCAGCTAGCATAAATCAGCCGAGTTCCAGTGAGTCAGATTCCAATCTAAATTACACCAGTGTAAACCTAGAGTAACTCCACCAGAGTCAATGGAACTACATGGATTTACCACATCAGAGGATCTGGTCTGATGAGTTTGATTCTGATCTCATTCATGCTGGTGCAAATCCAGAGTAACTTGCACCAGTGTAACTCAGATCGGTATCTTTGAAAGGATGTTGTGATCTCACATTTGGGATAAGGAGCCAGCGCAGAGGTTATGATGAGACAGATCCGCTATTGGAAAGCAAAATAAATGCAGAATACAGTGGAGAGCTCTGACAGCTCACAAGTAGTCTATCCTTTCAGCAAGTGTACTCCCCTTGCGCAGCTCTGTCTGAGAAGACTTGTTTGTGATGGACGAGGCTGAGGAAGCCAAGGGTGCTTTTTATCCATTTGTACCTGTTTGTCTCAGTTTGGTACTCAGGGTTTTAATTCACTTTCTTCTCACACTCAGCCTCTGCCAAGCAGACATTTTAGAGAAAAAAAAATCAAATCTCCTTTGATATATTTGAATGTTCCATTCACTTGGAAACACAAGGCAGCAAGCAGGGCAATCTTTTAAAAGGCTGTAACGTTCTGTCCAAGTTATAAAGAGCTCCGGCTGCTGATTCTCTAGTGGGGTACCATGTAGCATTGCTCAGACACTGCTGAGAGGTGACAAAAGAGACATGCTGATCTGAAGCCTGAAAATATATTTAGAACAAGCCTACCTTTCAGACCATTTAAAAGAAAACAAGCCTAATTTTGTCATTTCTGATTGTTGCCCAATTAATCGATTCGCATATTTGATGCGGCTTACTTGCTACAATCGATAATTGCCATTGCATTTCACCAGACATTCAGCTGCAGTGGTTTGTACGGATGAGTGTATTCTTTAACCCTCCCAATGCTTGCATTTTACGGACTGTCAGATAAATGAACGGAGAGGCAAGATAGATAGACAGATAGAGAGCCCCGTTTTCCCCAAAGGTATCAATCAGACTTGTTCTGTTTATAAAATGATACTCGTATCAAATGTGCTGTGTTAGCTCAACTCTTCTCTCTGTATATTTTAGACACTGGTGTACAATCCAGTAGCCAAACTCCTTCTCTCCTCCCCCAGGAATCTCTGGGGTGGTTGCAGGGTAGATGTGAATAGTAGGATCACCATTCGTCTGTCCTAATAGTTAGCTAGAAGCGACATCTGAATCCTTGGTAAATGGATCTTGGGTGGGTTTGGGTTTGTTTTTAATTGCACTACAAAAAAAATCAATAAAAGGGGGAAAAAAGATCTTACACACAGACATCTAAAAAAACCTAACCTTGGGCTTCTGCTCCGCTTTGGTGTATTGCAAACAACGTGCATTTTAATTTTAGCAGCACGCTGAGCCCAAAGGGTGGCAGGGAAGTAATCAGAGTCACCAGGACTTCCCAGTCGAGGATAGGGGATGGGTTGGCTCTTTGCATAGGAAACGTTTGTATTTTAACTTTGTTTTAATGCTCCTGAAAGGGAGAGGCTGCCAGCAATGATCGGCCATAGAGCCGACAGGTAATACGTATGTTTTCTCGTACAGCTCTGGAGATGCAGCTCCCTCCTGGCCCCCTCTGCTATAGTCCTGAGCCACCAACATGCCACAATAGCAACCTGATAGTCAAGAGCCCAGCTACTCCTGAGCAGAGACTGTGACAAACTGGGCAGTGATTTTTATTGTGGACTAAGCTGAGATGACAGCATTCATTTCATCTGGGACCTGCGGGAGGATTTGAACACAGGTCCACAGAAATGCTACATCTGCTGAAAAGATAGCTGGGCTTGTCACTAATATACTGGCGTGGGCCTCAGGAGATAAAGATTCAATTCTCTATTCTGCCCCAGGTTTCTTGCGAGACCTTGGGCAAGTCATTTAGGGTCTGCTACTCCTCTTAATGACAAATCCAGCGAATCCAGAGTAACTCTGTTGAAATCAATGGAGCTACACTAGTGTAAAACAGATTAGAATAAGGCCCTTAGTCTCTCTGGGCCTCAGGTCCCCATTTGTAATACAAGGATAATAATGCTTCATTTCTCCAATCCATTGTCTGTCTAGATACGAAGCTCTTCAAAGCAGGGACTGTCTCTTACCATTTGCATAGACAGTGCCTACTACATTAGGAGCCCCGTCTTGGTTGGGCCAGCAGGCAACACTGGAAGATAAATAATAAAAAATCCTGTGACATTCACTGAAATCCCATAAAGAAACATTTCTGCATCCATGAAGAAATACACAAACTGGCCCAAAAGAGAAACTTCTCCTTCCAGCCCAACGAGGTATTAGAAGAAAACAAAGATGTAGCATGCAGAATAATTCATGGGTTAAAATCTTATTTTCTCTGTTCCCCCTCCCCTCTAGTTAGGCTGATGGATTTGGGGTGTTTTCCTCAATGTCATGGTCTACTTAGAGAATGACCAAAGTCTAAATCGGTGGCAATCTCATTTAAACTGACACCGTATTTACTAGAGTTGTTTTGCTTTGCTTCTTATCTTGCACAATATCTGAATTTTCCTTCTTGCCAAATGCAGAGTGCACTTGTTATCTCCCTGTAAATAAAATCAACATCTAATGAATCAGGGATCCACCTAGAATATAGTGCCATCAATGACCCCATCTTCCTCTCAAGCCCACAACCCTCACTTTTGGGGCTTAATATGTTGCATTCTGCACACCACCAAGGAGGGATCCACCAATAGAAAAGGCTCTGTGGGCTGCTGATCATTAGACGTGGTTGATTTTCTTTTTAAAATTTAAAATGGCTTTGTTTTCCATTCATTTACTTTCAAAATGTTCTGGGTTTTTTTCAATGAAAAAACAAATACCAAGACATGTTCAGTTTGGGTGTCCCTCCCCCCCCCACACACACACTAGAATTTCTCCTTCCCCACTTTTCTCAATGACATGCTGCATGAAGGGAGAGGGAGAGAGAAAGAGGAAAGAAAAATAGAAGAACTGGGGAAAAAATAGAGAAAGAGACTGTTTTGGTTTCTGATAAAAAAAATCCAGGAAGGGGTTATTTTTCCAGAAAATTTCAAACAGAACGAAAATTCTTTCCAAACGTTCAGTGAAAAGTCCTCACCAGCCTTTGACCAGCTGTGCTGGTGACAAGGATCCTCGGGGCAGTTGTTCCAGGCTTGGGCATCGAAGAGATTTGAGGTAGTGCCAGAGTCTGTACCGCAGCAAGTCTGGGCTAGTGGTTTCTACTGCAGCACACAGCCAGTTCCTGATGGAGCCAGGGAGAACTCCCGAGGAGCCAGGAGCTTTCCTCAGTCATCCCCAGGGGCCTGAACCTAGTGAAGAGGTGAGGCTCAAATCTGCCCACACCCACGCTACCGCCCTCTAAAGGCCTGCAATCAAATTTGCATATATTTACATGAGCCTAAGTGCTTATTTGCATACATTTGTATGTTCACAGACTATTTGAAAACCAAAATATATTTTCAGTTCTGCATTTTCAGTTCCCTGCTGTGTTGTGTCTGGAGGCAGCTTCCCCGCCCTTCTTAAAAGATGGAGAGTGCATCCAAAGTCCCCCATTTCTGTCCTCATGAGCAATCTCATGGTGCTTTTTCTACGCTCATTTCTCACTGCTTCCCCTCCTCTGAGAAAGCAGAGCTACCTTCAAGCTGCTCCCCCAGCTCTCTGGCCCCATCTCCTTTGTCTCTGTCCCTTCCCAGCTGGCCTGTAGCACACACTCTTTATGCACAGGAGCTGGCCTGTGCAAAGGGGAGAGGGCAGCAAGCTGGCCCAGAAGCCACTAGTGGCTGTGAAAAAAAGAGGGGGGGAAAGCTGTGAAAAAGACTAAACTCTGGCCAAGTAAATCCTGAAGCAGTAGAAGGCAGCGAGGGGGCCGGGCCAAAGAGCAGAAAGCCAGAGCTTCCAGACAAAAACTGGAGGTTAGGCTGCTCTAGTGGAGAGCCACCAACGTTAGGGTGAATGGGGGAGGACAAGAGGGATTGTGAGTGCAGCTGAAAACCTGTGGAGAGGAGGCCAGAGGCCCTTCGTGGGAAGAGTCAAGGTTGCAAAGGTCATTGGGCAGGTGTAAAAATGCGTCAGGCCCTGTGTTCATGATATTAACCACACTCACCGTAGTACAGCATTTCCCCTGGCCTTGTCCTTCAGCCCCCGCTGGAAGGGTATAAACTCAGTTCAGTTCATCGCACTGATGGACAGGTCCAACTAGCTTGAAGACTGTGGGCCCAGTTCTGCCATCAGATATTCCCACTCAGGTCACGTGTGGGCCTGAGGGAAGGCTACGGCCCAGTCACCACAGCTCGGGCTTGTTGGTGCTGCAGTGGATCAGGATGGAGCCAGACCCAGACCCTAGGGGTTTGATTTGCTTCTTCTTGTCTCTTAGTAATTTTTTGGCATCGGTGAAAGGTGCTGGGCTGGCAGCCCAGGGGAATGGAGGCCTCTCTTTCTGCACAGGTACAGGATGATGGGCAGCTTCAAGCTGCATCCCTATGGCCCTGTCAAGAGGGACCTTCTCTAGGGTGAGAGCAGCCTCCATAGGTCCTTCGTTTTGTGACCTCTCTGCTGATGCTGCCAGGGAGGGAGGGAGTTAGTGCTACCTGGGACACAATCTGGATCAGGCTCTGGAACAGGACTCAGAAACTGTGGATTGTTGGCCACCAACCTGCTCTGTGGCCTTGGGAAAGTTACTTCACTTTCCCTCTCTGGGCATCCCGCCTTTTGTCTGACCCATCTGTTTAGACTGGAAGTTCTTTGGGCCAGGGACTGTCTGTCCCTAGGGGTTTGGGCTGCGTCCAGCACAGTGGAGCTCCCATCTCAGCGGGGAGATCGAGTTGCTGCTGGAATACTGTCAATAATAATCGTACTCCCTCTTCAGGACACCCAGAGAAGGTCTCTGGGGATAAGGGGTGCCTTCCCCTTATGCTTGGCTTGTCTGCTCCTCATTGCCTTCCACCCATGGATGCAGAGGGATGCGTTAAGCCAACAGGCATCAAATGGTCTCCTTTTAAAAGTGAATTTCCTTCCACCCTCCCACCTGTCTTCCACAACAATGCTGGAAGCTTTCTCTGTGCTATTGACAGTTGGTTGTTCTTGTCCAACCTAATTGGGTCCAAAGGGCCAAGAGTCGAGGCTGTTCAGCTATTTTGAAGGCACCTGTTTCTTCTAACATTATCCATGCCAGGATAATGCAGGAAACAGTGGCTGTGCAAATTCTGCGTGCTGTTTCCACCGCACTTCCAGGTGTGGGAATCCACGGCCTCAAAGAACTCTATCCCTTTCTTTCTCTTACTCTTAGAATCATAGAAGATGAGGGTTGGAAGGGACCCAGGAGGTCTTCTAATCCAACCCCCTGCTCAAAGCAGGACCAACCCTAACTTCATCATCCCAGCCAGGGCTCTTCCTCTCTTTCATACTTAATGCTTTTATTGTGGACTGACTTGATGCAAAACTTCAGGGGATCTTTCTGTGCTCTAGAACCTCAGCTCCAGCCTTTGTGATCTGCAAGTGGGGATAATTACCCAGGCAGAAAAATGGATTCCCATCTTCTGAATAGCTCAAAAAAACAATCAGTTCCTTAGAGTCTATTATTGAAACAAGAAAAGGTGGGAGGAGGAGGGAAGATGGAAGGATGGCCCTCAGTTAATGCTCTTTGTATCCAGCTGTGATCTGCAGCAGTGCTACTAACCAAATGAATTGGAATAGATTGCTCATTTCATTAGCAGTGAAGGTAAGCGACCGAGCCACATCTATATGAGATGTGTCTTTTATTCAGGCTGCCAGGAAACTCCTTGTGATTAATAGCCATTGATTTATGACATCTGCATTCCTGCTGAGGGGATTTTGAGGGCCAGGGAGAAGTTTTAAAACAGCTTTTCTCTTTCAGCTTTCTCTGGGCGAGGACAGGTCAAGAAAAGAAAAAACAGTGAGGGGAAGAGAAACAAATTCTGTCGATATCATTAGGCACAAGTCTGGGGAGAGAACTATTGACATAAATGGATTTTCCTGAAGGATGGAATATGTCATAGGCATTGATCCAGGCAAATAAAATGCTGTATTGCAAATCCATTTAATAACATGTAAGCCATGCAGCAGGCAGTGTATTTATATTAATGACTCATTAAAGCTAGGGATTCTTGGGTATATATGCTATTTTAAAAGTGCTTTTTTTAAAAAAGAAAAGAAATCTGCTTAAATCATAAGAGACTGAATGGAGAATTAAAGAATGGAGGGACTCAATAGCCTTATAAAATATGTCCTGTCCCTGTCTTTGGCACTTACTTCCCATAATAATACTTCCAGGAGATTAGTGTCCGCTTCCCGGCTGTGATTTTTGTAAGGGTGATCCCCTGATGCTATCATTCTCCAGTGCCACTTGACCTGTTTCCTTTGATCCTCTCCCCGCCCTCCCCCCATGCCCACCTCTCTTGCACACACGCACACATACTCTCTCTGACAGACTTACATGGTGCCCTTCATCTAACGGTCACAAAAGCATGTTACAGGCAATAGCGGCAACGATTGTACCCTGAGGAAATGCAGCTGCCTCTAGGGTGGAACACAGCAGCAAACAACACACAGCACGTTGACACAACAGTTTGAGAAAGGAAGTGAAGGCATCTGTATCCAATTGACACTTCAGGGGGAATTTAAGGAGGAAAAAATATTTTAGTTTACTGATCCAGCCAAAATGTGTTGTCTGCTTTCTATGTCTGTAAAGCATCACCTGTCCTGAAGAGTTTACAATCTAAATGTGGTTAGCTCAGAGAGAACTTAATGATTTTAAGAGGCCTGCATTATGGTTTTTCTTCACATACTGAGCCTATGTAGAGGTTCTCAACCATGATCTCTCAACCTGGGCCTCATAACCACCCTCCTTTTCTTCTAGCCGAAAAAGTAGGTCCAAAAACCTTTCCCTGTTGTAACATGGAGTCATGGTGTGGAAAGCTGAGAAATGCCAGCCTAGACTATCCCATGACTCGTCTATGGGATGCCTAGACTATCCCATGCCTCAATGCAGGGAATACAGTTGTTGGCTGGCTCCTGCCTGCACTGTCTGATTTCTGCTATTGCTTTCAGACTTTCCCAGCCACTAATGCTCCGTTAAGGGAAGGAAGACTCTTGACAAAGCTTTAAGATTTGGGGCAAGGGCAAAATTCAGCCCTGGTGTGAGTAAAGCTCTCGTGCAGTCCATGGAGTTGCATCAATTTATGTCAGGACTGAATTCCGCCCCAAGGGACCAACATTTCAAAGGCTGAAACGATCTTGAGTGGGAAAGAGAAGACCCCCCAGACATCATTCGGTCTCAGGGATTTAAGGAGAACCTGGACTGGCTGCAGCTCAGTGCGAGCAGCCTGATGGCACCATCAAGGAACCAAGATGGAATGAGCTAAAGGAACCTGCTGATGAGCAACTGGACTTCTGGGAAGCTGTCCTTTTCCTGTCCTTTCTCACACTGGCATCACTCTGTTGACCTTTCCTTGGTCTCATCCCAGCCTCTCACCCTCTTTGCCAATTCAGCCCTGATCTATTCCAGCTCCTGGGAGCGTGAGCCCCACTGCAGGGCCCCTGCTGATCATCTGCCAAGGGAGGAGGCTGCATTGGTGGAAATTGGCCACAACATCCCCTTTACCAGGGGGCCAGTGCTGCCCCCCAATCCATGCCCCATCAGGCCCCCTAGGCCCATGCAAACACCCATGCCAAGGCAGTCCCTGCCCCAAAGAGCTTACAGTCTAGGTTACAGCAGGCGGATGAAAGAAACAGGGCAGGGCTGGGGATGGAAGATGAGCTTCCCGGTTGCTGACATGTAGCAGCGAGGCCGAGGGCTGGCTGAGCCTGGGATATGAAGATGGAGATGGTCCCCCCACCCAGGGCCAAGGCACTTTGGCGGGGGGAGGCATGTTGAGGCACCTAGGGCTCCATTCACTGATGCCCAGTGGCTTCCTGCTGGCATAAAGGGTCTGTCCCCAGGGAACTCCCCCGAACTCAAGGGGGTGTCTTGCGGGTGTAGTCAGTAGCTGGCCCTCTGCTGTCCCCAGGACAGGGTGTTTGCTGGGTTTGTTCCCAGGGCCCAGGGGCCTCATGAGAACTTCGCTGTGTCCTGGTTATTGCTGGCTGCCTCGGTGACCCGTAGGGGCAGTGAACCGCTGAGCACATGTGAGGGCAGCTCCTCAGGCTGCTCTAACCTACCCTGGGGGCCAAATCAGCCAATGACTGGGCCAGCAAGGGGTGATGTAAAGCCATCTTTGGCCCTGGAGTCCAGGGTTGTCGTCTGATGCCTTAACCACACGGCTATCCTTCCTCTGTCCATCAGACCAGAATCCGGCTGTATGTGTCTTGTAATGAGGGTATTTTGTACCCCCTTATGCTGGAACGTCCCCCCAGAGCTCACAGAAAGAACTCTAATGCCATTATTGCCCTTTCCGGCTCAGCCCATTTATGCTTGCCTCCCTCTGGTTCAGAGGCTAATAGCAGCTTTCATTTACATAGCGCCTTGCAACCCAGCATACTTCCCAGGCAGTGTCAAAGGGAACCTCGTGACAGGACATTAGCTTCACGTCTCAGTCTAAAGCCATCACCTCCGTGCCTCCTAAAAGCAGCTCAGTTCAGAATGAGAGGGAAGAGCACCATTACTGATGCACCAACACGACTCCCATCCCCGGTAGCTCTTTGCAGGTCTCCCATCCACCTGTCAATCAGGGTCTGCTCTGTTAGCATGCGAGAGCTAAAAGAACCCAGCCAGCAGTAGTACATCTACAGGCAACACTTCATTACCTTGGTAGTTTGCATTAAATTGCACCATTAAATCCACTCAGCGTCCCCATGCTGAAGCAGTAAAAGATGACAAGCCCTGGATGCTATTAAATAATTGATGGGAGCAGGCTTGTCCCTGGGGATTGCTTTGAAGGTGGCCCGTTGGACCGAGGTATCCTTTGGAGGAAGCCTTTTCCACTAGTGCTACACAACCATCAAAAGGACAGTCGCCAGGAGTAAGTGAGAGCTACTTTACCTCCTCCTCCTTTGACAGCTTTCAAAAGGCCTCAAGTAACAATGTTCAGTAGATAAGAAAATGACCTGCAAACTTTTCCGCTGGTAAAAAGTAAAGTCAGCCATACCCTGTCCTGAGACTGAAAGCTATTGAGAGCGCCGATGGCCAAGCACATCCAACTGGAATGAAGAGGATAAATGAGGCTGGACAAGGGCAGGAATCACTGACAGCCTCTGACATGCATCTCCAATGCTATCAGAAGGGAGCCCGTCTCAAGCAATCTGTCCTGAGCAGCAAGATGGGGCACCCAGAGGAAGTACTAGAAGAAGAATACTAGAGGTGGCGTCTACCTCTAGCACTTTGTAGCTTTTCATCTGCAGATCTCAGAGCCATTCACAAAGGTGGATAAGAGCGATCCCCAGTTTTACAGGTAGGGAAACTGAGGCACAGAGAGATGGGAAGTGAATTGTTCCAAGGCCACACAGCAAGCCAGTGGCAGAGTGAGGAATAGACCGTACGTCTCCTGATTCCCAGTCCCACCTGTCCATACTGGATGACATTGGCAGGGATTATCCACCGGAAAAGATAGCAGCTGGGTCTGCTGTGCTGAGATAGCGGCAGTACAATAAAGGGAAATTCAGGTAAACCCTGATTTAGTGGTCCCAGGACACCTGCAACTTTTGGGACTGAGGAACCTAAATAGCTCGGCGGATCTGGACCGTGGCCTCTCTGTTCACCACAGGCATAGCAACACTTCCTAACCTCACACAGGTGGTGTGGGGGTGCTGAGGGTTCTGAGATGCTCAGGTACTAGAGTAACAGGCAGGTGAGATAGACAGAACGCAAGCAGCAGTTTCAAGAGTCCCCTCTTAGCGGGCCATCTTTGACAGAGGCAGGGCAAATGAAAGTGGGAGGAAATAGGGGGACCTGGATGAAGCAGACACAACCTCCCCCACAAGGGAAACCCGTAAAATATTTGGGTCAACTTGGGGCTCGCTAAGGTGTGTGAGCATTTGATAGCTGCACTGGGACATAGTGTGAAGCTTCTCCCGTTCAGCTCTGCCAATGCCTCTGAATTCTGCAACACTGCCTGCCAAGTGTTTTGTGAAAGCCTGTTTTAGTGCATAGACGTGTGAATGCTTTCAAAAGCTGTGCCAGATCTCCCGCACCGCTGTGCTTCATTCCCCTGCACACCTGGTGCCACTGTGAAAAGGAAAGCACCATTTCCTGTTTCATCTAGGCTCCATGCTGCACCAACTTTCGTCCAGAGGAGCAGAAAGCTTCAGATGCCCCGAGGATTTCAGATCATTGAGTAACCAGACCTTGTGCTCACTTGGCTGACACATAGCTGATACATCCAGGCCTTTGGGAGAGATTTTCTCCATCGCCCTGGCCTGTTCTGCTAACGCACCTACCTCTGGAAGGATGTGCTTGCGGTTACAACACTGCAGTGGCTCTTAGGAGCTTTCAGTTCAACTTCCACCACAGACTTGCTGTGTGACCTTGGGAAAGTCACTTAATCTCTTTGTGCCTCAGTTCCCCATCAGTAGCACAAGGATGAGTATACATCTTCTCGATTGAGATTGTAAACTCTTGGAGGAAGGGGCTATATCTCACAAGGGTATGTCTACTCCGCCATCGGGAGATGTGGCTGCAGCATGTGTAGACACACCCGAGCTAGCTTTGATGTAGCTAATGCGAGTAACAGCAGCAGTGAAGCTGTGCAGCAGCACAGGTGCTGGCATGGGCTAGCTCCACCTGCCTGGGATCCTGGGCACATACTCCAGTGGCTAACTTGTGCCATTAGCAATCACATCGCCCAATGGCAGTGAGGACATACCAGTGGAGCCCTGGTCTCATTTGGGGACTCTAGATAATAACAATCCAAACTGCTCTGGCCAGCGCCTTTGTGTCCTAAAATACACACCCTGCTCAATGCACCTGGACCCTGCAGCACCCAACCCTACTCTTCCACTTCGGGGCCTTTCTTGAGCAGGGAATTGTGCTGTCACTTGCCAATGTGGACACGTTTCCTTAAGGGATTAAATGAGGAGGTTCCCAAACCAATCTTCACTTGTGACGTATATAAAAGGATGGATTTGTCGCCAGAGATGAAACCCAAGTGTCAAACTCTCCCCAAGTGTATCTCTATTGAGTGCAGCAAGGCTGTATCCTGGATTGAATTTAGTCCCTGGTATTTTAAGGCGCTTGCAAAGTTCCTATTGTTTATTAATATGTATATTTTATAGCTTCATACTGCAGATGGTTATGATGCATTTCCAGACAGAATATTTTGTGAGATGGCTACATAAAAATGCTTTCCAAGTTGACACAGTCTAATGAATCAAAAAATCCACTTTGATAAATATGCTTATCTATGAATGTACTTTCTCAAGCCCCCATTCAGCAAAGCACTTAAGCACATGCTTCATTTTAAGCATGTGTTTAAATTCCTGTTGACTTCCTCTTGATTTCAGTGGGACTTCAGCATGTGCTTAAAGTTAAGCAGATGCTTAAGTGCCTTCCTGAATGAGAACCCCTGTAGGTTTGTCTTCCAGGTGAAAAAAAAACATCTTTTAATAGCATATAGTATTCTTCTCTTCCTTTCCTCAACAGTTGCATAGTGTTGCTGTGCACTGTTAAACATCTGCCATGTTCCACCCCAGAGGTGGCTGCATTTCAATGGTGCATGAAGTGACTTATTACGTTCACAGATACTCATATAAATAGCCACACATTCACACACATTTAATACCCTGATTTGGGATCCTTCAGGTGGTATATAAATTTTGCATACTATTTTTCCAGTATCATATCTTTCCATGAAAGATTTGTTCATTTATTGTTGTAATGACCCTTAATTTTTTGGAAGGATATTAACCCAATAAAGGCTGAATTAAAATAAAGGTTCTGGCATGAACCCACACATGTCAGGAGGGATCTCAGACAATCCTTAACTCACCCCTTTCTCCTATGATATTAGAGGAGTCTCTTTGTGTGGTGGCAGGGTGCACATAAGCTGCACACTGGGTCTGATGGACAGATAAACAATCTGAACATCCAGAGCCATATTCTACCAATGTAACCGCACAAATTGAATGGGGTCAGACAGATGCACGGGAGGACAGAGGTGCAGTTTACCTGCAGAACAAAGCTCCAAAGAGCTGGTCAGGACTGTAGTTAGGATTATCTTAGATGGCAGGGTCTATTGGAAGGGGCATCAAGCCAGGAGACAAGGCTGCTGTTCCCTGCCTGCCCAGTGACCTGTTGCATGACCTTGGGCAAATTGTTTCATGTCTCATTCTCCCCTCCCCCCTTTGTCCGTCTTGCCTATTTAAATTATACCCTCTTTGAGGAAAAGACTGTCTCTTCACCTGTGTTTGTGCAGCACCTAGCACGGCAGGGCGCAGGAGGGGGTGGTGGGTTGATATGACGCTGCTTGGCATTCTCAGCAACAGGAGAAGTGACTGGAGCTGTGACTCTGAAGCAGCTGAACCCCGCTTAGCAGCCTAGACAGGAGACCCCCTACCGGCTGCCACTGACCTCACCAGAGCATAGCCTGGGGTGGGAGCTGGGACCAGCGTTTAGCTCATAGGGATAAGTGTAGCTTGTAGGAAAATGCTATTTTTGTTGCATAAAAGATCTAGTTTGGGATGCAGGCATAAATGTTTTCAAGCCACAATTGCTGGTGACAGAGGGGGCTGATTACCTGCTGTCTCTGGTGATTAACTCCCCTGCCTGCTGCTGCAGTTTGAGGTAAGTAACCAATTGTTTTCAAAAGCTGAGGCAGGAGGATTTCGTGAGTGAAGGGCAAAGTTCCAGCAGCCCCTTTACTGTGAAATTAAGGGCAAATGGAGCAATTTCATCAGTATTCAAGCAGAAACTGCACTGGCATCCATTAGATGTGGCTGGTTAGTTATAGCAAATGCAATGGCAGGATTACAGGTCCAATTTCTTTCCTTTATAGCTTTTTCTAATTCTTTCTTTGCTAGAGAAAAAAACCAACCCCAACTACCTAAATAATTGGATAGGTGACCTGTCTCTAAAGCTGGCATTTGTGCATCTGCGTGATTACTTCCAGCTCATTCTTGGGTTCAATTCCTGCTCTGCCTCAGACTGTTGGTGTGACCATGGGCAAGTCACTTAATCTACCCTGTGCCTCAGTTCTCCGTCTGTAAAATAGGGATCACAGCGCTGCTTTACTTCACAGGGGCGGTTGTGTGAGAGAATAAAATAGAGATGAAAGAGGACAGGATCCACTAAAATTTCAGTTCCAAT
This sequence comes from Emydura macquarii macquarii, assembly GCF_026122565.2. Lineage (NCBI taxonomy): Eukaryota > Metazoa > Chordata > Testudines > Chelidae > Emydura > Emydura macquarii. The sequence goes on from NW_027130828.1 coordinate 16,239,724, forward strand.
CCCCTTAAAATGTGCCATCCTCTCACTTCCAGACCCCTACCCCCTTCCTATGAACTGTGGTGCTGGTTTTAGGCCAGGCCAGGTGGGGCTGTATAACTGTCCCTCTGCTGGTCCACGAAGGGCATTTGTGTAAGGGTCCCTTAGCACTGGACTGCTGCAGTTGCAGGGGACCCCTCTGGTGGGGTGTGCGCTGTACCAGCCAGGCAGGCGGTTGACCCTCAGTCCCTTCATGCCAACTCTACTGGTGCAAAGGGCTTGAGGCCTGGCCGAGCCAGACCCCAGGGAATCCCCCCCAATGTAGGGAGAGTCCCTATGGAGATCACACAACAGGTCCTCGCCCCTGGCAGCGGGCGTGAGTCCGAGCCGTTCCTGAGGAACCACAGGCCTGGCCAGTGAACCGCTATGCTATCTTCTCGGCAGCCCCAACAGCCCCTCGTGGCCACGAGCAGCAAGGTCCAAGGTAGGGCAGCCCTAGGCCCCAGAATAAGGAAGGCCAAAGGTGGCTTGAGGCACCCTGAGGTCCGGTGCTTGTCTCAGCTTGGCCCCAGTGACAGGCTCCACAGCCGCCATATCCTGTTCCTCTGGGAGAGCCACACTGGCGTTAGCAGCAGCCTGCAGTGGCCCGCTGACAGACCACACCTCCATTCCCAAGCCTTGCTGCCTAAGAGACCCGGCCCAGCCGGCTGCTGCCACGCAGGGCTATGCATTCACTTCCCCAGCCTCCCAGGGTCTCTACTGCCAGCTTCATACATAAAACATCTCGCCGTTAATTGAGATTCCAGTTCCCTGCCAGGACTGTCAGGGGAACACCAGGGGGACCTTAAAAGTACCTTGTAAATCTCCGGCCACTCAGCCTGTTTACTGCGCTTTCCCAGAGCAGCTCCCCTGGCGTTCCCACTCTGTCAGAGGCTGACATTTAGCTGAGATGGAACGGTCATCCCTCTGCTCACCTCCTCCCACCAGCAATGGCCACGCTTGTTCCTCCCCCAGGCTCTCTCCCCGGTCCCTCCGCCCTCTTTGGAAGGGCTGCCTTGTCTTGCGTTTTTATCTCCTAAATATGGTGCAAAGTCATGGCTGTACGGGCTTGTGTCAGACCAAGGCCAGGCCTGGTGACATTGGGAACCTGAGCGAGGTCATGCCGATGCCTGGCAAAGCTTTCTCAAGCAAACCCAGTTTGTCTCAGACCTCACCCTTACCAGGTATGTCCTGCCGCATGGCAAATCAGGGGTTAACTCCAACTCAGCGGCCTCTTCCATTACACAGCTGATGGAAGAATTAATCCCTGCATCATCTTGTGCTAATTCTGGGTGCGGTGAGGGACAACTTGACCCTCAGTGCTGTTTAGGAGACAGAGGGAGAAGAATGTATTTGGGAAGGGTGGGCCGCACAGTCTGGGCTGACCCTCAGGAAGGGAGTTGTCTGTTTATTAACATTAAGTAACAGTAGCACCTAGAAACCAAGATCAAGGCCCCATTGCTCTCGGCTCTGTGGAAACACGTGTGCAAAGAGCTGTATGAACACTGACTAAGAGGCAATCCCTGCCCCTAAGGATGTATCTACACTGCACACTAAGCCCGTGCTCTGACTCTGGTTTGAGCCCAAGCCCCCCCTTCTGTCTACACACAAATCAGTCTGATTCAGGTCAGCGAGGACTCACGACCGAGGTCCTACGACCCTGCTAGTCCTGCTGTGACTCCAGCCCAAGCCCTGTCATGTTGCAGTGTGGACTCTGCTCAAGCTGCAGACCCGAGTCAGAAGGTCTGTGTAGTGCAGTGAGTATATATTAGCACGACGGGGAGACCCAGGTCCAGCAACTGTAATCCCAGGTTTACAGTGCAGTGTGGATGCTCAGACACAGGCTTGGAAAGAGCCGGTATGTCTACACAGCAAAATAACCCCCGCAGCAGTGCGTCTTGGAGTCAGGGTCCACAGAGTCGGGCTCGCGCTAGAGAGCTAAAGAGTCATGTAGGCGTTCTGGCTCGCCCTGGAACTCAAGGAAGGAGGCCAAGGGAGGAGGGTGGGTTTCAGAACCCCCACTCCAGCCTGAGCCAGAACGTCTACATGTGGAGCTGTAACACGAGCCCACGTCTGTAGACACAGGCTCTGAAACTCGCTGCTGTGGGTTATTTTTTTATTTTTTTCCTGCGTAGAATCCACAAGCCCGAGTTCCACAGACCTGGGTTTACAATGCAGTGTAGACACACCCTATGAGTTTACACTCTAATAGATAAACCAGACAAAGGCGTGAGGGAAAAACAGGGGGGAGAGCCATTAGCCCACAGTCACACAGCAGAGCAGGGAACAGAACACGGGTCTCCTAACCTGGCTGACTCTCCACTAGACAAAGCCACTTCTGCTTCTTTTCCTGCTCTTTTGCATTTATTTTGGATTATTTGGTACGGTGCTCTTCAAGGAAAAGCCTTTGCCCACCATGGCTTGTCGTGTCTGCTGACGTGAACAGTGTTCTGTGGAATACAGAAATGTAATAGGGTTCAACAGAAATTGCTCTAAAACTCTATATAGCATTTAATAGAGAACACGACCATTTCTGTAGGTTGTTTTGACCCACTCTCTAGGATTTGATAGCAGGGCACTAATTCTGTATTACATTTTATAGATTGGTTAAAGAAATGATTGACAATCTGTTCCAGTCTCGGTTTTAGGCTGCTGTCTAAGCATTTTTATACTGCTGCCTGTCACTGTAGACTGAGTGCTATGGGGTTTTCCATGCTCTCCTTCCCAGTGTGAGTCTTTTGTTGTATGTTACCGCGGCCTCCATCCCCCATCTGGGGCTTGCTGGTTTCAGAGCCTTGTTCCTGGATAGTAGAGGGGGAAAGTGGCATATCTGGAGCCTGGGCTCCATACCAAGCAGAGACTTCTACACAGCTATTTTTAGCCCCATAGCACAAATCTGAGACAGTTAGCCTGGGCTCTGAGACTTGTCGCTGGGGGTTGGGTTTTTTTTTTTTTTTTTGCAGCGTAGACATGCTCTTGGTCTCTCAGCTTGGATGTTAACCAGCTGATCATTCCAAGATGAGCTAACAAGCTATATTAATTAGCTAATGCTTGTACAATGCTATAGAGGTGCTGGGTGTTATCGTTGATTACATTCACAGCCTCATAAAATCAAATTCCTTGCTCTGGGGGGCTGCCTGGAGATTTGCTTGATTTCCACTCTGGGAAAGCATTCCCAGCTAAGGCAAAGCCAGTGTGGGTTCACGTTTGGTGCTGCAGCTCTCTCAATAGGTGGTGGGGGGTGCAGCCCCTGCATGGACCGTAAGCTTTAAAAGTCACTGCAATTAATTGGAGAGAGCCGATTGCTTATAAAGACCTCCTGTCACAAAGCAGCTGGTCTCTGTGGCCAGACTGAGCCCAGGGCTCCTGGACTGGAGCAGGTGAGCCTAATTTGCCTAATTAAAGAGGGTTGGGCGACACCTGGGTCTAGAAAGGGCTGTTCGTAGACAGGTGAGAGGAGGATATGGCAGGCTGAGCCCTGGGAGGAAGGACTGAGCTAGACTGAGCTCTGCGTAGCACAGGCTACATAGGAGTGGAGCAAGGGGGCAACTAGGGAAATAACCCTGGGCTGGCGGCTGCTGCGAGGGGGAGCAGGGCTGGTGGAGGCTAGGAAGATGCAAGGAGATGGAATGTAAGAGGCCCCTGTGACAGGTGACGCCCGGGGCCGGGTACTGACTTCAGATGTCTTTTGGCTGTTTGGTTAACCTTTGCGCTAAAGGAATAACCCTCCTTCAGTGGGGCTGGGCATGGCAGTGCGTGTCTGGAGCCGGGGTGCAGCAGTGACACCTCCCTTACGCTTGCTGCGAGCCTCGCGGGACGGAGGTAACGCAGCCAAACGGCTACAAGTGGTGCAGCCTGTGAACCATGGAATTGGTGGTGTGCTGGTCCCCCTGGCTCCCCCCCACCCCTGCTGCCTCTCTGACAGCAGCTGACGGGGGGGCAGGGATCTGCTTGCAGGGAGAGCACAGGAACTGCCACCTCTGGTCAACGCAGGGGTCCAGCTGATCTTGGATCTGAGAGCAGCCAGCACCAGCTGCCTCTTGGCAAGTCTCCCCCGCCATGGGACTCCAGTTAGTTTTAACAGGAGACTGGGCCCCAAACAGGGGAGGCAGAACCAGGAGGATGGCGAGGGGGGGCTAGTGTCCCAGACATGGAAATATGGGGGGAGGGGCTGATCTATGTTTCTTCCCCTGCAATATGCCCTCTGTATTGGGAAAGGGGGGAGGCAGGGGTAGCCTGTGCCCCTGCCTCCCCCGACTCTGCCTCTGGAGGTGGGGGCTGGAGCCAGGCTGGGCAGCCGAGTGGAGCTGTGTCATTTGAGGGAAAGGGGGGGAGGGCTCTTACCCCGCCGGGGGGAGCTGCTGCCAGATGTGTGAAAGCAGGGAGCTGGCCAGGCAGCTGCTCTGGTTCCCCAAGCAAGGGAGCGCAGGTCACCATGCAGCAACAGCTGGCCTGCCCCTGCCACCCTCCGTCTGCTGTGTGTCTGGCGCCAAGGCAAACGCCTGCCCCACCGGCTGCCCCCAGCCCTGCTCTAGCCACAGCCCCAGTCCCTGCTGCAGTGTGGCCTCCTTGGCACGCACCCTCTGCCCCCCATTCAAGGCGAGCATCCGCCCTCTCTGCCCCACTGCCAGATGTATGTTAAACCGGCAAAGCAGCCTCCCTCCCATCCTGAGTCCTGTGAGCAGCTGGTCTAGCTCTGGTCTCCCCAGGGAGAGCTCCCCACAAGTTTATTAAATGAAATTTCACTACAAAACAGGCGTCAGCCCTTTGCCGTGCGAGCCAGAGGGGGCACCTGGCACAAGGCCCAGCTGGATGTGCAGGACCCCTGGCGGTGGGCAGGGGGTGGTGGAGGTTTTTAATGATAAGCATGTAATTGTTGGACGTGGTGTTTTGACCATTTGTGCTTGAGACGGTTATGGAAAAGAGCAGCCCTGGTGACTGAGGTTCCCCCTCATGGGCCTGATCCAAAGCCCCTTGGAGTCAACGGGTATCTTTCCCATTGCCTTCAATGGACTGGGCAGAGGCAGGGTAGGTTTCCACGAGCACCACTCCCTGTTGATGACGTAGGCCGATCCTGACCTCTCCTTCTTTTCTTATGGAGGAGAAACTGCTCAGGTTCCAGACCTGGGTCATTCCTAGCCTGAGCAGTAGAGACTGCCCGGGTGCCGAATGACTGCAGGAGTCATGCTGTTGAGATGCAGACTCCTCCGGACAGGTGAGGCTGGAGCTGGCAATTTGGGATGAGCAGGCCCTGGGTCCCTCTGCTCTGGGAGCCTGGCTCTGACGGAGACCAGAGCCAACTGCGTCAGAGGAAGGGGCAAGAAAACCCCTAGTGCTCTAGTGTGGAATGACTTGCCTGTCAGAGAAGCTGCTTCCTAACCCCGTGTTTTAGAAGTTGGCTAATGCCTGGAGATGTGGAGATTTGTATCCTGCCTAGTGTAACTGTGGGGAACAGATGGTGTGTGGCCGCTTCTCCGATACGGCTAGAGCATACAGTAGATCTGGATCCAAATATTGCAGAAGAAGGATGGTCCAGTGGTTAGGGCACTTGCCTGCAACTCAGGAGACCCATGTGGTACCTGCCGTTAGACAGAATATGTCTGCCCCGGTGAGATCATTCACAATCCCATGGTGCTTTGCATAAGAATTAGGGTAACTAACTCCAGTGTCCTACCAACTTTCTAACATGCGTCTCTCTGATCCAGCTGCAGTTTCAAATGGTTATACACTCCCGCTGCTTGTCCTATAGGGATGATGTGGGCTGTTAACAGGTGCTCTGATCTACCCCAGAAGTGGCTGCATTTCAGCAGAGGGTACAGGGAGTCCTGTACCAGTTTCGTGGATTTGTGAGCCTTGCTCCATCCATGTTTGCAAAGTGCTTTGAGATCACCTGACGAATGATTTCATAGAAACGCAAAGATTTGACGTTATCGATCCATTAGCATTAGTTGCTGTTATTTCCATTTTGCTCTGGAATTAATTTCCTTTTTCTCCCGGACTGTCTCTCAGGCTCTGAAAGGCTCCAAGAAGCTGAACCTGTCGGTGCATTCGGTGGGGCGGATCCCTGGGGGTTACGTCACCAATCACATTTACACCTGGGTGGATCCCCAGGGGAGGAGTGCGTCCCCGCCCATGGGCCTGCCGCAGCACCAGAGCAGCTCCCTGCGGAAGGACAGCGAAAAGAGGAGCCACCTGCAGCTTCTGCAAGAGGGGGATGAGAAAAAGGTGAGTGATGGGAGAGAAAATCAAAGCCCTGGGAGCTCATCTTCTGTTGCCATGTAAGTGCAAGACCCCTCCTCTCTGCCATTCCATCCTCCATCGGTTCTTACCAGAACAATGGCTGGCCCTTTGCTTCTCTAGTTCCTATGCCATCCCAGCTCGTATTGGAACTGGTCTGCCATTGCCCTGCACCTTGCATAGTGCCAAATGCTTCCAAAATGTCCTGTGTTCACTTTACAATGATGCAAATGCCTGCAAAACGGGTCAGGCAATGGAGAAGAGAGCCCCCAGCTCTCGTATCTGTCCCTCAAACACAGCTTTGTTCTCTGGACTCACCGTGTGATGCCCAGAAAACCTCTTGGAGGGTGTTTTTTTTCCTATCGGGATTTTAGTTTCAGCTCCATCTCCTAGGTCTCTGTAATGTCCTGCAGATCTGAATGGGGATGAAGCCAGCAAGGTCCTGATGAAATATAACCAGGTAAATAGAACTGAACAGGAAATGGGGCCCTTCTTATAGATTTTTTGAATCAGTGGTCCTTTGTTTTGAACATCAAAGCGCCAACACCTTTCCTGAACTCCAGACAAAAACAAGGCTCTTTCAGATGCAAATAGGACTGTCAGTGACGCTTGCAGCTGGGAAGCTGCTGATCAGACCAGAACCCATTTCTGTGATGTTTCCCAGGCTGATCGTTAACTTTTACTTTGATGTCAATAAATGAATCTGATTAATGTGCCCCAAAAAAAAAAAAAAAACCCTAAAAGCCCATGTTGGCCTCTCTTGTGGTGGTTTGGGGCATGGCTCTTCTGAAGGCTGTATAGCAAAAAGATTTTCTCTTATTGCTTCTTTCCCTCCATTTCAGATCATTCCTGAATTTCACCATTTAATTTTGGGCCAAGTCCTGAAACCTTACTCTGGGTGGGGAGGAGGGTTGGCTTCAGTGTTGCCGGCATAAAAGATGGAAAAAACCAGAGTAAAAACATCAAGCTTTCTCTCTTCAAACATAGGTCCTTGGCCTCTCATCAGCTTTTCTCCTCTGACGGGTGGTCTGGGTATAGGACTCTGCAGAGAGAAGCAGGCTTATTTGGCTGATTCATATGGCAACTAGATCAGGGGAGGCTCATAGCTCTCATCCAGGGTCATGGCTCTTGGAGAGGGAACTGAGGACATAGAAGAGTCTAGGAACAGGCCAAGCAAAGGCTTGTCATTTATTACTTAAGTTCACCATAATTCCCAAAAAGGGGGTTAGTGTCTAAAATTCAGCTGTGTGCATGCATGAGCTGGGGAGCCGAGGGGGGGAGAGATTGATTTATTCCTTTCCTCTTTTATACCTTTTGTATGTTTCCTTTTTCTCTCACTTAATCATATTTCCTTTCTTCTTTCATCCATTTTGCTCCTTCACTTCTCTTCCCCTCTCATGCATCTCCCGGACGTTCCCCAGGGAAAAAAACACTCTTCTCCGCCAAACCCCGACTCTCATGTTTTTGTATCAGCTCAGCTTGGTTTTGCCTTAATTTTTTTTTTTGATGCCATAAAAATGAGTGTTTAGTGGCTGAGTTATGACTGGGGACTGACGGGCTAGGCAGCAGTTCTGCAGAAAAGGCTCTGGGGGTTACAGTGGATAAGAAGCTGGATATGAGTCAGCAGTGTGCCCTGGTTGCCAAGAAGACTAATAGCATGTTAGGCTGCATTGGTAGGAGCACTGCCAGCAGATTGAGGGATGTGATTATTTCCCTCTATTCAGCATTGGTGTGGCCGCATTTGGAGTATTGTGTCCAGTTTTGGGCCCCACTCTACAAAAAGGATGTGGACAAGTTGGAGAGAGTCCAGCGGAGGGCAACAAAAATGATGAGGGGGCTGGAGCACAGGACTTATGAGGAGAGGCTGAAGGAACTAGGCTTGTTTAGTCTGCAAAAGAGAAGAGTGAGGGGGGATTTGATAGCAGCCCTTAACTACCTGAAAGGGGATTCCAGGGAGGATGGAGCGAGGCTGTTCTCAGTGGTGGCAGATGACAGAACAAGGAGCAATGGTCTCAAGTTGCAGTGGGGGAGGTCTAGGTTGGACATTAGGAAAAAGCTTTTCACTAGGAGGGTGGTGAAGCACTGGAATGGGTTACCTAGGGAAGTGGCGGAATCTTTAGCGATTTTTAAGCTGAGGTTTGACAAAGCCCTGGCTGGGATGATATAGCTGAGGTTAGTCCTGCTTTGAGCAGGGGTTGGACTAGATGACCTCCTGAGGTCCCTTCCAACTCTATGATTCTATGATGTCCCTCATCATATAAGTGGGTGGATGGATGGACAAACAGACGAGTATCTTTCTATCAGATAGGACTATCTCTCTATCTGTGTCAGTGCATGGGGGACCCCATTCACTCTGGAATCAGGCAGGGGTATTGAATCTGTGAAAGCACCATTATATGTGGAGAAACTCTAAGGCTTTGTCTACGCTGCAAAGAAAAACCCACGGAGCTGAGTCTCGGAGCCCAAGTCAACTGCTTCGGGCAGTGAAGCTAAAAATAGCAGTGCAGATGTTCCTGCTTTAGCTGGAACCTGGGCTCTGAAACCTGGTTACTGGGGAGGGTCTTGGTGACTAGGCACCAGCCCAAAGGGGATTGTCTATGCTGCTATTTTTAGCCCCTCAGCCCTAGCCCCACAAGCCTGAGTCCATTGACCCAGGCTCTGACTCGGTGCTCGGGTTTTTCTTTGCAGTGTAAACATGCCCGTAGAAACCTACCATCACAGCAGCACTGCGGGGAGCTGAGCACCAACTTCCCAGAGGAGCCAAACTGCTTGTGCTTCGACGTGCCTCTAACCGCTCACGCTGAGGTTGCTTCTTGATTGCTCCAGGCTCCTGGACTGCTCGCCCAAGAGGCTGTGAGTACGGCCTGACGTAGCTGAAGAGGGACCTGTGAGCTAGCACGTCTCCTGGTGGTCAGGTAGAAAAACACATGAAGGGACAAGATGTTTGGCTTCATTGAAATATTCAGGCCGGCCACAAGAGAGAGGCCATTATTTTCCTGTGAGGAGAATTGAAAACCAGCCATCGTGCTGGGAGACTGGTTTGGTTGCGTCCCTGCTCCCTGCTTTGTGCCGCTATGATGTGTATCCAGGGGGTTGGCAGAGGCTCTTTGAAGCTGAAGGTTGGAAAGTGTTTCTCATGCCTGTCACTCTCCTCCTGCCTCTCATGTCTCTCTCTCCTTCCATCAGTGTGAATGCACATGTCCACCCCTGCTGCCTCTGAGCCTGGCCCGCTGCTGGGGGAGGCTGCAGGCTAACAGTGCTGGGAGACGGGGTGGGCTCCCTCCTCCCTTTTTCCTCCCAATACTTGCTTGATTTTTTTTTCAGTGCCTGCCTTGGTAGCCAACCATTTAATTCTAACGCTCTTTAGCATCCTTGTGCAGGGGATGGAGTGTATGTTACGCTGGCCTCTGGGCGAGGCAAAAAAAAAAATCACCTCCTGAAGCCTCCTCAGTGTGTAGAGCAGAAGAAAGCTCTTGGATACTGGAACCTTTATTTTACGCAGTGCTGCCCAGCAGGCTGCTGACAGAGGTACCGAGCGCTGCCAGTTAATGACTGAAGACGGCACTGTAACGCACAAGAGAATTTGGGAAGGCTTTTCTGGGATGTCATTTGTCCAAGGGGGCCCCTCGAGGGATGAATGATCCAAGTCATTTTACCTAGATTTAGCACGCACCAAAGAGCACATCAAAACATGCCCCAATGACAGGACCTCATCCTGAAAGCTACTAAGCACCCGGAAGCCACTGGCTTTCAGCAGTTCCCCTCCGGATCAGGCCCTAACCCACGCCGTGCCTCTGCTTTCCATACAGCCGTTCTGAAGGTGGTTGCCCTGATTAGACTTGTCATGTAAATGCACCATGTCCTTGAATAGCTCAGGACCACCATTCAGGAGTGACAGGAGGCCCCGGGCGGTGTCTGATGTCCAGCCAGCTTGAAAATCCTTGGAAAGGGTTAGGGACATTTTTTCCCTCCCTTCCGTTTCTAATCAGTCTGAATGTCTGGGAATAAATGTTCAGACATTTGGGTGAGTGGCATTTGGAAGAGAGTAACCGTTCAGAGAGCTGAATTCAGCCTTCGAGCTGGGGACAGAAACAACGCAAATCCAAAGGTTGACTGGGGAGGAAGGGGGTGTAGCTAAATATAATAGTGATGCTACTGTAGTTAATATGATGTTTTCAACTCTTGCAAGGTTAAACTCAAGGTCAGAGCAGGGACCTTGTCATGGGGCTGAAATGTTCCCAGCCAGCTTTCTTCCCTGACCGTGCTGTTCTGCGTGCCTGGCAGGAAGTTGTCGGTAGCATTATTTAACAAGCTCACTTATCTGTAGGTGAAAGCATTCATTATAAAGCAGGCTTGAAATGGAGACTGCTGCCATTGGGGTATGTGTGAGCAGTGTAACCAATTTGTTTGGGGAGAGGCAGGGGTGTGTGTGTGACAGAGAGAGAGAAGGAATAGAAAGGTGAGGGCATGCTGGGGGCCAAAGGTATGGAGAAGGAAGGTTTTTGTGGGTGGGCGTGGCCACATTTGTGCCAATTGTGTTGCTGTCAGGAAGGCAAGGAACCCAGCTTTAGAGAAGCCGTAGGGTGAGTTGTTCAACTGCCCTCAACTTGCCAAAAAGAAAACATAAATGGTGGCTCGGACAAAAAACAAAAGGAAGACGGAGCGGACGTTCCATTCGTAAAGGATGCAGTGAGCAAGCTGCTAGTACATCCATGTTGGCAAGAATACTATGAGGGTCCGCTTAATGAGGAGAACCCTTCGTGTGCTACATTACCATCGTGTGAACCAGCTTTTCATGACCTGTCGGAGGCAGATGTCAAGGCCGCATTGCTGAAGATGGCACCCAGAAAAGCAACCGGTCCGGACAGTCACAGAAGAAATGATCAAATCCTTGAGAGAGTTTGATATGTGTTGGGTCACACGAGTCCTGTACCTAGTTTGAAAAGGGAAGAAAATCCCAAGAGAATGGAGAAGGTCCATACTGGTACCAATATGCAAACAAAAAGGTGATATATACGATCGTTCAAACTACAGAGGAATTAAGTTGCTGTCCTGCTGCATGAAACAGTTGCATTCATCCAAATAGTGGTTGGAGAAAGATTGGACAAAGTACCTAGGTGACAGCTAGTGTCTATGGGATGCCGAAGGACCTTGCCCAGATGGTGATGGGTTTGTAGGGCGGTTCCATGACACAGGTGCAGATGCCCTTTGGTGTAACAGGGTTTTGTGGTAAAGGTTGGGCTCCATCAGGGATTAGCATTTTGTCCATTACCATTCATGATTGTGGTGGACTTCCCAAGTAAGCAAATACAAATGGAAGGTGGTATGAAGTTGATTTATGCAGACAACATTGAGCTAGTGGTGCTAGTGAGGAAGATTTGGTCCAAGCAATTGGTATCTGGAGCAGGGAACTAAAAAACTATGGCCTCAAAATGAGTGAAGAAAAGACTGAAGTCGTCTGGATGATTTGTGCAGAACCAAGAGGGCTGAATATCAACATTGAGGAGTGGTGCCTGCATCAGGTCTCTGTGTTTCAGTACCTTGAGGGCTGCTTCCAGTGACTTTTTTTTTTTTTTTTTTTTTAACTAGCGCTAATAATAATGTTCAAGACACTAATGCTTTCACTAGTGTCATTACTAGAGGGAAGCAAGTGTGCAGAATTTGAGTACGATTAATTTTTGGTTTTTCAGTTCTTCCTTACATTTGCATTTCTCAGACCTGAATTTTGCCCACCCAACTGTAATGTGTATTTGATTAGATACTAAGTGGATGAGCCTGATCCTCTACTCACTTATGCTGGTGTAAATCAGCATGTTAAAGTTAAAGTCAGTGGAGTTGCCCTGGGGTAACTGAGAGGGGAATGGGACCTTATCTGTCTCTTTAAACTTTATTGTATTTTAGCAGGAATGTCATCAAGATAACAGCAGCAATATGATACTTTAAAATTAGAACACACAGTCACATGCAGAATTGATCTAGTATGGAATAAGTCCTGCCTGCAAATGCTTTTCTAAAAGATAGCGAATCCATCCACAGATAATTGCATAAACCAAACAAAAAAAACCCCACCAGTATCGACCTAAGACTTATTCCTTATTGAGGATGCTGTGATGGCGTTTTCAGTTTCTCCATCCTTGCTTGGGAGAAGAGGAAAGTTGCAGTGTTAACTATGGGTGTGATCCTACTAATGCCTAGACATACTTAATTTCACCCGTGGGAGTAGCCCCACTATACTCACTTGTGGCTTCTCACGCAGGTAACGCTAAGACCATGTTAGGAGCCTACATCTGTGTATTTAGTTGTGGCAATGATCGTACAATTCAAAATGAGTGTGTCCCTATAATATCAAGTCATAATATTGTTTATCACTCAGACCCACAGCCCCAGAGCTGGGAGACCACCTGGGCTATGGCCTGACCACTTTTTGCTGGACCAAACCTGAGTGATGCTGCAATCTTATGCACCAGGTCACAATGCCACTCACTCAAATGTGGAGGGGGTTGGTGGTAGGGCTCACCAGTTTCAGAGATTCAGACTGCTGGTAGGGGACACCTGAAAGGCGAAGAGAAGGGTCAGGCAGGGGTAAATCTGTACCTTCCCCCACACTTCAAAAGGGGACTCTGTGGGCCCTGAGATTATAGTTAGCAGCAGAGCTGGCTGAAAAATCAGGGGGAAGGATGTAGCATAAACTTCATCAAAGTATTTCCTTTTTTGTCAACATTTGGATGAAAATTTTAATAGAAAAACTTTGCCCAGCACCATTGAGCTTATGTGAAGTGTTTTATGTGGGATGGTGTACAGCCTACAGAATTTAAACTTCTGTGATGGTAACCAACAAAAATGTACCTGCACACACCTAAGGATGACACAACCTTGCCACCTCTTTCTAGCCCAACCGAAAAGAGGAAATTAATAAAATCTTAAAATCCTCCCAGCAAGAGTTTTGACCTCCAGAAGGGAAAAGTGCCCAGAGGGTCCATGAAGTCCATTCATCAGGGCCTGTTGTTACTGTTAATTTTATATGGAAGACACTTTGATAGTCTGGTGATAAGTGACCATATAAAAACCTGAAGATAAATAAAACCAGTTCTACCCAAAACACCCAACTGCTCCCAACCCCGGGAGTGAAATGAAAATAAAAGTGGAGGCAAATAATTCAGGGACAGATTTTGTCCCCTGCCCTGTCCTGCCCCCTACGTGCACTCCAGCAGCACACAGAAGCCAACACTGTGCTGCAAAGGGGCCCTGGCTAGCCGCAGTGCGGAGGAGGAGCTGGAGGTGGGAGTGAGACACGTGAGTGTCTGTAGTACGCTCGACTGTGGAGATTTTTGCTCTACTTCAAACTGCAGGGCGGGCCTAGGAAGGCTGTGGTATATTAGAACAGCCTTGGGGTTGCTCTAATTTATGCAGGGTGGTTTTGGCCCCTGAAGTAGTCCAGGATTTGGAGAGCGCAGATGGTTGGGAACCACCTGTCCCACCCCAAGCTGGGCCTTCTGAGAAGAACCTCAACTTTTTTGCTTCTTAAGGGGTCTGATCCAGCTCCCATATAATTCAGTGGCAAAAGTTCCATTGATTTCAGTGGTGTAGGATCAAGCCCTACGAGGTGAGAGGTTCCTGCATAAAATCTCTCTCAACCTTTTCCAGCAAAGCTTTGACTTCCTATCTCAAAGCCAGTAGCTTTTATCGCTGTATTTCATTCTTCATTTAGCACAATAAGTACTAATGTGTAATAAGCTGTCTCCATGCTCAGCGGCTGGAGTGTATTCCTCCTCCTTTCTGCCTGGCTACTGGTCCCAAATGGTAGAAGAAATAGATCCACTCCTTTATATACTCGATCCCTTTTCATTTCTTGGCTACAGCATTTTGTCAATAAGTCAGGCGCTATCAACGTGATTGTTTTCTTTTGTTCCCCACTGCCAGTCGAAGCTCTCCTCGGCACCCTGCAGTTTAATGTAAATTGGGTCTTCTTCAGGGTTTATCTTGAGAGCCTTAGGTATTAGCTGATTAAGAAATGCAATTAAGTTCTCGCCATCCCAGCCTTCTGTGACTGCCAGCAGCTGTTTATGTTTAAGGAGTGCTTGGTTTTTTATACAGTCATTCAGGCTCATAATGCGTAGCAGGCCTTGCATTCTTTAATTGCCGGTGTCCTGAGTTCAGTTATTTTCACTCCTTGAGCCACCCATTTAGCCAGGTATTTAAGCAGGTGCTTAACTTCAAGCACATGAAAAGTGCCATTGATTACTTTAAGCTTTCTTTGACCTTGTCTTCTCTAAATACATAGCAGCATGTGTACTAAAAATAACCCCTCCTCCCAAAAAATCCAACAGCCTACCAAAATGGAAGCAGGTATTCCAGACACCGAAGGTCTCCTATGAATGTGTGTCTGACTGGGAGGTACCCAACAGCCATAGACCATGGGGATTTGTCACCCCCTACAGTTGTTTGCTGGTATTGTTATGAGGCTATTCTTTTTCCTGCACCATTGTTTCAGCTTTGTAGCACTCCAGATCTTCTGTCACAGAGGGGTGGCCTGAGTGTATGTTTAAAACATATTTTAAAAAAATTAACTCTACCAAAACAAGACACTCCACTTCATGAACTTCTCTCCTGGGGAAGAGGGTGAGCAAATAAACACATAGCAGATATTAATCCTGTTGCTTAATGGACAGTTGGAAAGCCCTTGTGATAGAAGAACCTATATAGAGCAGAATAGAATTGTACTCATCTGTAACAATGCTGAGTTAGTTTTGTTTTTCATTTTCCCACTCTGTAACTCTTCCAACGTTTAAAGAAGACTTGAAAAGTTAGTGAAGAGAAAGAAAAGAGAGAGTAAAAATGTGTGTGGGGAAGGGAATGCTAAATAGAATTCATTTTATTACAGTCCCTGCCCCCTCTCCCCCCCCCCCCCAAAAAAAAAAAAAAAAAAAGGATAAAGGGGAAAGACGGAAAAGGATTTTAAAAAGCTTAAATCAGATATTTTTCAGTTTTATAAAACCATACACAACTAAATTCAATTCAAAACAGACTAAACAGAAAAAAATCTCCTGTCCAAAATCAGCTTAATTGGTCTAAAACAGCTTTTTTCCCCACAAAACCAAAATCCCATGTTTTGACAAGAAATTTTTTTGTCTGTCCTACTGTCTAACATGAAGGGCAGAAGGCCTGCCACAAGTCTCTCATGACTATGTAACCCTACAATTGTTTTCAGTACCTTGTGTCCCTAAGAGCAATGAAGGGGTTAAACCAATTAATTTAAACTTTTTGGAAGAATGGAGAAGAGGAGGCCTTCGCTGGCTAGTTTCTTGTGTGTGCGACTCCCCAGCCTTCATGGTTGTAGCTAATCCATGGAATGCAGACAGCATGAATGAATAGGATGTGGTGGTTAGGAAGTCTTCCTATCTCATTCTTTCTCATCACCCCTGATAAGGTTAACAATGTCCATATTACAGCGTGAAGTCATCTTAGCAGCCTTCTCCCCTCTCTTCTACAAGCCAGCCCTGATAAAAGGGAACAACAGGTGTGGAAGTACAAGGCTGAAGAGAATACGGAGCATCATGTCTCTGCAGAGTCCATTAATGTGCATCATGTCATTATCTGATTGGCTGCTGGCAGTCCCATAAAAACGTGCATGGGTGACAATGGCACATTAGCAGGCCTGCAAAGCAGCTGTAAAACCAGTTAATAAAAGTGAAGCTGCCTTTGGATCCAGCTTATACAATGCAATGAATAGTCCTCAGTTGGAATTTCTGCCCCACTGCTGAGACACCAATTGGCAATTGCCTGTGACACTGGCAGACCTGGTGCCTGCTCATGCCAAGGCCCCCAGGCCTCACTGAACACTGACAAATGCCAGCCTGGCTCACCTGTGTGTTAGCAGTGTTAAAACGGGTGTTATGTTTATCAGAGTGTGTTGAGTGTTTGGACTTTATGAAAGGCTTGTGAGTTGCTGCGAGCGCTAATCTGCCTCCCATTTGATAAGGTGAGATTTAAGTATTTGCTTTATAACTATAAAAATGTTTGCTATGAAACTGGAAGCCCCCACAGTGAAGGGAGAAGCTTTGCCAAGCGTGAAATACTCATTTACCACAAGAGGTGTCCTGTCCTACCCAACAAAAGAAGGCCCACAGACCCAGACTAACCATTGTTAAACATCAGGGGACAAAAGACTTTGCTTTTCCCTCACCCATGAAGACAGGACCCACACAAATGCTTGTCCCATCACAACTTCAGCTCTGGGGGAAGAGAATAAAAATCCCTGACCAGAAGGAATAGATCACTGTGCTGCTTGGAATTTGGAGAGGTCAATATTTCTAAGCATAAGCAAGGGATCCCCAACTTGCTTAGCCTGTGTTAGCCCTAAAGGACATATAGTGCTTACACATTACAGCAGCTTCTATTACTTTTTGGAATAGAAAAGTAGCAACCAAACATGTAACTAACAGGACAAGCACCTAATCCTCGCCTCAGTCACTTATGGCCTAATCCAAAGCCCACCAAGTCAACGGACAGACCCTCGCTGTTCGTAGCAAGCTGCAGATCAGGCCCTTAGTCTACATATCAGAGTGTAGTATTTCCCGCGTTTCCTACGCCCACGGGTGCTCTGCAGAGCCGTTGCTGGTGCTTCTTTATGAGCTGTCTAGTCACGTGAGGTCAGATTTTCACAAGAGCTCAGCACCCAACGTGCAACCAGTGTGCTGAGCCACCTTAAAAATCCAGCCCTGCAATAGGGTGGTTTGCCCCTTACGGGCTAGAGCCCTGGGGCCAGGAAACCCTGGTTACTAAGGAGGTACTCCTGAGCAGGGAACACCTGCTTCCCGATAAAGAGCAGTAGGATACTGCTGGGGGTGCTCAGGGAGATCGGAGATTGCTGGGAGTGAGCAGGGGGTAAATGCATGGAGTTGAGGAGACGTTATTTTGGATGGAAGGAAAGCAGACTCCACAGGAGTAAGGAAAGACTCCAGCCCGGTAGGACTGAGAGTGGTGTGCTAAGGAAAGGAGGAGCTGCAGAGAGTAGACGTGGGGGCAAAAAGAAGCCCCCGGGCTGAGTGTTGTTTTCTGTTTTATGCCCCTAGGAGAAAGAGGCAATAATATCTGTGACATTTATTGAAGGAGTCCCTGGAAGGGAGACACTGAAAGGGGCGGCTTGCACGGCTGTCGTGAGGCCACGGTGAAGTGGCTGGGACTGGCCACATGTTCAAAGGCCCCAGTTGTGGGTCCTGAGCTCTTCCGAAAATTCCAGCTCTAGTGCTGGGTCTTCCTTTCCTTTCCAGCTGCCAAACTGCTCTGAAATACATCAGATATACGTCCCTAATGTTGCTTTCCCCTGTAAGTAGTTGCCACAGGCATGTTATATTGTTGCAGGTGGGAGCAGGTGGTGCTATGTGATCTTGAACAGGAATGTTTTGGTTTTTCTGGTAAATTTAGACTAAAAAGATCTTAAAATGGGGGGCGGAGGGGATTGAAATTGAAATGGAAAATTTTGAAATGATCAAAACAAAACACTTTGACCTGAACTGATTTTTTTTTTCAATTTGTCGGTTCACAAAAACGTTCAAGATTTTGATTTTTCATCCTGATTTGGGATGAGAAAAAAGTCTGAAATCTTGAAAATTCTCCCAGGACAAGAAACATTTCTTTCCTGACATCTGTTTGCCATTCCTGCGTTGAGAACCCCTATCTCAGATTGTTTGCTCTCAGGGAATGACCTGTCTTGCTCTGCATCTGGAAAGCATCCAGCACTCTGCAGGAATTATTGCTATCTAAACAATGAGAAGAATTCCACTTTGCTCCCCCTTCCCCTGGCCTCATCTATCTTACAGATGCTCTGCCAGTATAGCTATCCTGGCAGAGACCCCAGTGTAGACGCTGCATGTACCAAGAGAAGGAGTTTTTCTGCCCACATAGTGATACTACCTCCCAGAATGACTCTTCTGTCAGCATAGCTGCGTGTACACTGAGGGTTCTGCCAGCATAGCTATGTTGGGTAGGGAGTGTGGTTTTCTCACACCCCGGCTGCCATATCTACATCAACAACATTTTGTAGCATAGACCTGGCCTCCTGTCTTCTACTAAACCCTTTCCAATAAGCAATCTTCCTGCAGGACTTTAAGCTTCTCTATATTGGGACACTCAGGAAACTAAACCGATTTAAGGCCACTTTAATTCTGAATGAGAGTATGTATACAAGGGCTTAATGTGGCTTTACTGATCCATTTTTAATTCCCAGATTTAGTTAATTCAGATTAATTTTCCTGTATAGACAAGCCTTTAGAGCAGAAGAGTCCAGGGAAACCTGAAGGAATGGTTATATGGGAGGCTGTGGGGGAAGAGGGTGATAACTGTAAACCACATAAAAGCAGCTTCACGATCTAAAGCGTCTGCCTACGTCGGGAAAAAATGCCAGCCCTACCTTTGCCTGATAACTTTGCGGCCAGATGTCTGTGGAAAATATTTACCACCTGTCGGCAGCAGATGTGCCAGCTGCCCTGAGCAGGATGGGCTGCGTTTGTACTATTAATTAGTGATAATAACACACTTATGTGCAGGGGGATCCTGAAGCCTTTGCTTGTTCTTGAGCGGACACAGAGTTAATTTCCTTGTGATGTCTCACACAGGTGCATACCGTTGACTACCAGGACCAGGTCAGGGGATGTAGGCCCGGAAGGAATGTAGCAAATGTGATGAGCCAGGTTTTAAAAGCTCAGAACACCACGTGCCCCTGGGCACTTCTGACATTCTGGCTCTAACTGGGGGTACTGAGCCTTCGGAAAATCTGTCCCTACAAGAACGCTTGTTTGACTTGAAATACATTGAGGTGGCTCAAATGGCGCACCCAGAATTGCCTGGTGGGGAGCTCTGTGGGAGAGCTGGGAATAGACCCCAAAGCCCAATGCCGCCCTCCTGTGCTTTAGAAACAAAACCGTTGCTTGCACCCTTTGAAATCAGGGGCAGCTTTGCCTAAGTGAGGCTTGCAGGATTGGGCTCAAAGAGGAACTGATTTTCCTCCCTTCCTACTCCAATCCCTTTTCCTTAGTAAAATAATTGCAGTCCCCCCCCCCCTCCGGCCCCCCGCGGCTCCAGGCACCCTCCCCACTGTGTGTACTGCCGGGATGTCTCTTCATCCCGCTGTTCCTTTACTTCATGAATCTGGAAGAAGAGATCACCTGGAGCATCTTTGTAGCTGTTGCTCCTGTCTGACTCCTAGGCTGCGTGCTGGCATAAAGGGAAGAGAGAAATCTCAGTCTAGTTCATCATCCGTAGAAAAGCGTGTAACTCATCTATAACCATGTAAACTCATGTTTACAAAGGAACATGGCAATGGAACAGATTCTGTGCTGTTGTGAATTGGCATAGCTCCATCAAAGGCAATGGAGCTGCACCGATTTATGTCAGCTGAGGTGGTAGCAGTCCACCGTGGTAGCAGTCAGGGCTGGTCCCAGTCCTGCTTGATTTGGTCGTATTGCCTCTGGCAGCACAAAGGAGAGTGTTAGGAGAAACCAGGGATAAAAATAGAGCCTCCAGAGACAAAATATGCCTATATGCTGATTGACTTTTATTCATCAGCAAAGCCCTTCAGACCATCCCCAGTATATTATACAAACTCTTGAGTTAGTTGGGAAAATCTCGGGGAGCCAAATGGCTTGGCACACGTCAGAGGCTCTCAGTATCTCTAGAAGGGTGCATGATGTCACCTTCTTAGGTAACACTTTTTGCTGGCAGCAGGTGCGAACCAGGTACCTGGGAATCCTCTTCTTTTTTTTTTTTTTTTTTTTTTTTTAAGGAACATAAAAAAAATAGTCAAAATTAATCTCAGTCCTTTTATCCCACTGCTATCTGTGGGTTTACATGGATGGCAGGGCCTCCCTTTATCCCTTAGGGCTGAGTTGTTATATTAAAGTTGAATGTCCTCCTGAGACTTCTGTTTGTCCTGAGCTCCATGCCAGTTCATATTCCCCCGTTGGTTTTTTCCAGAATTAACAGCATTTTAAAGGCTTTGTGGCATGTGGGCAACAAGCCCAGATTATCCTTTGACAAAAGGAAGCTGCCTTTTAAACCAGGAGGGTTTGGTCGGCCCAACCTTAGGCTTTACTATATAGCCTCACTTCTGAGCCTGGCAACACAGTGGCTGACCCTCTGACACCCACGATCCCCAGCCTGGCTGTGCATGATGGAGGAAATCGTAGCCCCACTACCACTAGCCACAGTCCTAAACTCAGACTTCTCCTGTTTCCCTGAGGAGAAATCTGTCACAGTTGTGGGCGCTAGGAAAGCCTGGTATCTGGTTCCTTCTAAGTTTCAATGTCATCCTTTATTACATCTGGTCAGGACCCCCACATGGGGGGGGGGGGGGGAAAGGGTATACTTTACCGGGTCCCAGAGGCCCTGGGTAGCCCGGACCAGGCTGCAACCCCCATAGGGATGCGTGTGGGAGGGGGCTTGTGTTACAAATTTGTACTGGGCCTGAAAAAAGTATGCTTGGGCCCTGCATCCAGTCTTCAGTTTGGGGTATCTCCAAAAGCTTAATTGCCCGTAGACCTGTTCTGTGGTCCGGCTGGATTCCGAAAGGGATTTTGAGCATCAATTGATTCCTTGGTGCCTTTTCCTCACCTTAGGGAGAAATTCCAGCTGGACCCAAAGAAGGAACAGCAATACCTTAAACTTAGACATGCTCCGCAACATCAGTTTGGGCAGGATATCTTTGCAGCACTGGCCCCACTGACCTTTGGGGCTTTCTGAAAATGTTACGCTATCTATCTAGCCAGCCTGAATTCCCACCCATCAAGCAACCTGTCAATTAGTAGCAACAATGTTAGAAGGAAATGGGAACAGGAGCTCTCAGACTTCCTTACCAACGTTCAGTGGAATCAGATGTGTTCTGATGTACAGCTTTGTGGTTCTCATTGACCCAGGAGTGGAAGATGTTCTGGATTCCATAGCAACTTTTCAGATCCAGAGCAGCCAGGTCTGACCCAGGCTGGTGCTGCAGTGCGGCAGGTGCGAACTCACACCGCACGCTAGGGGATTGCCTTCTGATCGGCCTTTTCCGGACAGAGGTAACTTTGTGGGCCAATTACTTTCTCTCCACTACGGTTGAACAGCAGGCTGGCCACTCCATCCTAGGTCTAGCCAGTCCATCCTGGGAACTGAAATCCTTCAAGAAACTGCGGTTGGGTAGACTCTGATCAGAGCCAAACATCTCAATCTTGGAGGGTCTAAATCAGTGGAGGAAGTCCAAAGTGCACCGACATATTGAAGAATGATGCTCTGACTTGGGGATCCCGGTGGCAATGGAACGACTAACATTTTGCGATAGAAACAAGCAAGATACATTTATGGATAAATGGTCCCTATTTTTGGAAGTATTGGAAAAATCAATTAACTTGCTTCTTGGGTAAACTCCCCTGTTTTTTGGCTGTGCTCCCCAAGACTCTAGTCCCCTCCCATCTTTCCAATTTATCCCTTCCCTCTCACCCCCTTTTCTCCCTCTCATCTCTGTCAGTTCATTCCTCTCCTACCCTCTTTCACTTACCTTTCAGGCTTTTCTTTTGATCCTTTTCTTTCTCTTCTGCTTCTCTTTCTCTGTAAGGGAATAATTCTGGTGATCGGTTTATGATCTTACATTACAAAGAACTCCAAACCAGGGCTGAATAATAAAATGACCATTGATACATAACTGTACAGGCAAATTGCTTTAACCAGTCAAAGATTGTTTTTGTTATATTACTCTTTGTCCTTAATAATGAAATAGTTTGGGTCTAAATGGCTGTAAAATATGATATTGATTCTTTGCTCCGGGTTTGAGAGACCTTTCTTCTTTTTGCTATTTTTGTTTGTCATAATCACACACACAAGTATGGCACGGGCCCATAGCCAATACTTCAGCTATTTCCCTACACCTGGAAGCCAGTCCCTCACCATCCTGCTCTCCGTGGGGCTCTGCTAGTGTGGCAGGAAAGTCACCAAAAGAACAACTCGCTTGAACAGCTAGAACTGCTGCTCGCTTCCCTCCCTTGCAATGCAACAGGCAGCCAGGTGGGGAGGACAGAGCTGCTGTAGCAGGGGAGGACAGCAGCCGCTCCCACTGCTCCTGCATCACACCAGAGCCACGCTTGGGGCTGCCGGGGAGGTGTCTGGAGGCAGTTGACGAGGTGTTGCCCCCTGTCGTCCTCCTCATTGCAATGGGGCTGATTCACGCCCTGCACAAGGAGCACATTTTCAGTTCATAATCAGCTGGCTCCTTTGATTCTAAGTACACGCTGTCTTCTTAACACAGTCTGCCTTACGCCATGATGTAGGGCCTGGATGGCCAGAGATTGGGCACCATGTTGTCAGAGACCTGGGGTACGGGCAGTGCCTTCCCGGCACCTATAAAGAACTGGGCATGTCTGTAGAGCTACATAAATAACAGCTCTCCCTCTCCACAGGTGAACCTGGTGCTGAACGAAGGGAAGTCCTTGGGCCTCATGATCCGAGGAGGAGCAGAATATGCGCTGGGCATTTATATCACCGGGGTGGATAAGGGCTCGGAAGCAGAAAGCACCGGCCTGAAGGTGAGAAACGAACGTGGAAGTGGGGGGTGGTTAACTGTTTACAGGATGATTTTTTTTTTACACTGGGCTCTTAAAACCCTCTGGAAGTGCTGCCGTGGGGGTGAGGGGGAAGCACTGTACGCAGTGAACACATCCAGCCCCTCCAGAGCAGGCTGCACCTCCATTCTGCACTATACACGCCACATGGCAATCAGTGCGGCCTTGTTTTCAGTCTGGCCGGAAATCTCTCCACCAGGAGCAGAGCGGAGAGTGACCCCAGCATAGCAATCCTAGGCTGCAATGAAAGCCAGGCGTCTGGAAGGAAAAGCAAGTGTTCACCTACTCCACCACCGCCCCAGGTTGTAAAAGAAGAGACTTCTTCATTAAAGTGACTGGTGCCCCCCAGTCTGATCAGAAACCTGTCATCGCTAGCTCTTTGGAGCTGGGGTTTTCAATTCCTTACTCTAAGTACGTCCTTGGGAGTCTGTGTCAGCTGCAGTGATGCGGGGAGGCTGCGCGCGCTATACCAGCAGCAGGCATGACACCATGTCTGGGCTGGTTTCCTTCAGCTTCAGTGAGGTTAGCAAGAGTGCTCTCCATCAGTGATCGGAACCACAGGTGGCAAATGCGTGTCTGCAGGCAGCCTAACCTGACGTGACTTGCATCTACTTCTCCACATTCAATTCCCTTGCGGTTAGGACCTACTCCTGCTTCGGGGCTGACTGAGAGATGCAAGGAGTGTTGGAGGATCTGTTACAGCACCTCCACTGGCATTCTCTCTGTAGCTGAGTTGCTCTCATGCCCAGGGTTTGGCGCATGCTCGCTGTTGAGATAGCAGAAGGCAAACCCTTGTTTCTGCTTCATTCAAAGGACTCCCTGACCCAGGTCATTAGCCAGGAGAGAGGGGAAATGTGGCAACTCAGCTGTGCCTGGAAGAGCAGGCTTTGGGGGCAGATGCGCTAGAAAATGATTTAATAGCAGACAGTAAAATTGTAAAGGAGTTGTAAAGAGACACGTTGGGCTCTGGGGTATTCCTTAGCTCCTCTGATTGGGAGCGTGTTTCAGAAGCAGGTTTTACAAGCTGTAATTTCTGGCTGTGCCGCTCAAAATAACCCAGTTCTGTTGGCATTTCTCTAAATGGCTCATCTCCCGGGGATCACACCTTTGTGCTCGTCATCTGTTACAATGCAATCCAGCAGCGGCTGAGGGTAAGGTGATTTGGGAGGGGGAGTTCCCTTGGAAATTAATTAATAGACTGTGCCTATTGCTTCAGTGTAGGACTAACAAACTCTTTATAATCAGCTTTGTATGTTCCCTCAAACCTCAGACAAAGGCCTGGATTATCAGGGATTGAGGTGTAATTCTCCCTGGTCCCACTGCCCATGTGATGGGCTGGTAAATTACTCCCGCTTCCCCACTGCTAAACTTTCTGCGGTGCCACGCTAATCGCACTTCCTCACATCACTGCCCTTTTGAAACCAGGGTGCCTGTGCTAAATTGCCTGAGATCGGCGGCTGGAGAGGAAGGACGGGCCAATGGTTAGGGTGCTAGTCTCAGATTTGGGTGATCCAGGTTCAGTTCACTGCTCTGCCACAGACTTCCTGTGTGACCTGGGGCAAGTCATTCGACTTTTCAGTGTCTCAGTTTCCCATTTATACAAGGGGGATGATAGCACCGCCCTGCCTCACATGGTGTTGTGAGGATAAACACATTCAAGATTGTGAGATGCTCTGACACTGCGGTGCTGGGGGCCGGATCGGTCCCTTACTTAGACAGAAGGCTTACCTTCCTGCAGCCTTTCAACTCCCGGTTACCCCTCCAAACCCACAGTCCCAGTGCTAGACCATCCCCATTCTATTCAGCTTCTTATACCACCCTTGTCACATGGTGTCTGAGATTGTGGTCTTGTCCCCTTGAAACCACTCTCCCATACCAGGTCTTTTTAAACACCTGTTCTTTGTGTTCTCTCTTCCTGGGGAGATATTGACACTCCCCCTAGTTCATGTACTCCAGGGGTAGCAGGAACAGTGCTCCAGGGCAGATGCAGTGTCCGGACAGCAGTGCTATCCCATTCCTATTTGCCATAGCACAGCATCTGCATTTTTTTCCCCCTGACGTAAACAGAAAACAGCCTGTGCCTTCGGACATAACGCAAGTCACTTGGCTGAGATGGAGGGCTGGTCTCCTGAGATCAAGTCTATGTGTTCCCAGCACCGGCCTGTCAGGCTCTCCCTTGTAAACACTGAAAGCCTGAAAGATTAATGGCAGTAGAGGGAGAGGAACTGGTCTCCTTTCCCTGTGATTATTTTCTGTTTATTTCATAATCGATGCCGCCATGTTCCACCAAGCTCCCTCAACCAGCCCCTGTCGTCACCCAGAGAAAATTGCTGCTTTTCCTAACTCAGCCAGATACACTGAGGAGGCTGGTGCAGCTAATGGACAATGGGGCCAATGGATATGTGTCTAAGAAAAAGTAATAGGGGGCATATCAAGAATACAGCCTTCTGTTATCAGCCTCTCTGATTATTACCACTTATAATGCAGAGCACTCTCTCTCCACCTATCGTTTCATCTCCAAGACAGGGGAGGGAAGAAAATAATTGGATAAGCTTCTTTAAAAATGCACCGCCTAACCCTGTGTTGTTGTTTTCCACCTTCACCAGGTGAGGATTTAAGAGTGGGTGGTGTTTTCTGTGCAAGGCTTCGTGCCGCGAGCTTTGTTTTCACATTACAGCTCTGCTTATTGATTCTTTACGCCTCGCTCTCCTCGCTGTACTGTTTCCTTATAACTGATTTGTGAGTGCCAGGATGCTTTGCTGAACGCCAGGTTCTGCATACTTCTATAGATTTCCTTCCCCCTGATTTGTGTACACTGCGAGCTGTACATTTGGAAATATTTGGTGGCAGGAGGAAAAGAAAGGGGCCTCTGTGTCCTGTTCTGAATCATGTAGGATGATACTTAGACTATAGAATGCACATACACTCCCTAAGGGAATATAGCCCGAGGCACAGAGAGACCTGCTAAGATGTGGAAAGAAACTGAAGTTAAACAAGACTTTCCAAGTAACATGTTAGACCAGGCAAATAGAAAGACTTCTGTTCCCTAGGGGCACGATCCAACAGCCACTGGAGTGGCTGGGAAGACTCCTATTGACATCAATTGGCATATTAAGCCGATTTATTAGCTGCCCTGGCTATATTTAATATGGTGCATGATCATTTTATAAGTGGATTGTTAACTCCAGTGCTACTCGGTGTTCACTCAAGGGGTCAATAAATATCATCCAGCTGAAGGATAGCCTTATGGTTAAAGTGCTAGACTGGGATTCAGGTGATGTGGGTTTCCTTCCCAGCTTTGCCACAGATTTCCTATGTGACCTGGGGCAAGTCACTTACAGACAGCCAGTATTGGGTGGAAAGCAACTGGTGGAGACAATAAACACATGAGGACAATACAAAGAGGGGGTTAGATGTGTAAACTTCAGCTCCCATGGCCTGATTTTTCAAAGGCGCCGAACACTGCCTGAGCAACCAAGAAAGCCAGTGGGTGTTGATGCTTTCAAGACTATTAAAGCATCACCTTAACCTCTCTGAGCTTCAGGTCCCCCAAAAGCCCAATGGGAATACTACTTACTCCAGTAGGGCAAAAGGTTAGGTAAGGGTTTCCTGATCTTTACATGGACAGTGCAAAGCATTTGGTGATTGGACAGAAATCCCACTGCCAGCTAATTAAAATCTCATTGCAATTCAGAAGAGCTATCCTCACCTAGCTCCATTTCATAGCTAGAACATTAGAACATCCCAGCCGTGAAACAGAGAGTTCTTCAGGTATCAGAAGAAAACAGACTTGATCATTATAAATGATCAGCATTTAAATATTTATGCCCCAGGCCATATGTTATGTTTATCTGGCCATGAAACTTTTGACAGAATTTTCAGAACCTGCCTCTGAATAAGTTTCTTTAATGAAAAATAGAAGCTAATGGCTAGCCTTAATTCTGGGAATCCCTATAAATAGTCCCTTCCCTATCCTTGCATCCTTCTGATACTATAGACTGTCCTTCCTTAGTTATTCCTTAGCCTAACCAGACCTAGTCAGCCCTTTTAATCTTACTTCATAAATCAGTCCTTCCAGCCACCCATCACTTTTCCTGCTTTCTGAACTCCTCATAATGAGGTACCTAGCAGTGACTGTAATATTCCACCATGAAGTCCCAATCTCAGTTAGGGCCTGTAAATACTGCTGGAATTAAGAAGAGAGGAGAAACTACAAGCAAAATAAACCTATAAGTTACAGATCCTGTAAAAATAGTTTTTGATGAAAAGCAAATGACAGAATACTTGGAAAAATAGAGCATGCACATATCAGTCAGTCCAGATTATGTACACTTTGCCAGGGATTTTACTAATTAACACCAATAACCATTTTTCATATGCCAAGGACAACTAATGACTGGAGAAGAGAAAATGTAGTGCTAGTTTTAAAAAGTTGATCCTGGCAATTACTGTGCTACAACTCTAGCTCCTATAAGGGGAATAAAGGAAGAAATAAGGGGAGAAGTATTGAAAGAGAAAAATCACTGCACTGGAAACTTAGAGCCAGATTTGCAGAAGGGTTTATCACATTGGGTGTCAACAATGAGAACTACTGAGAGCTGAGCACTTTTGAAAATCTGACCCAAAATACTGGTGCCAAGTACTACCCATAGAGAGTCCTGGACCTGCAAGCAAGAAGCAGGAAGAGTTTATAAAGAGTAAATCTTGCTGGACAGCCTTGGTGACTTCTCTGCCCTGAAGATCTAATAAGCTAAATAGGCAAAGGCAAACAGGAGGTGAATCAGGTTGCTGATAGATGAAGTGACCTGTCAAAGGTTATGCAGCAGGTCAGTAGCAGAGACAACTAGAACTTGAGTCTTCTGACTCCAAGTTAGTGTCCGTTCTGCTGGAGCACAAACAAAACAGCACCAGAAACTGTGTACTACTGTCACCCTACGGCACTGTTATAACAGCCTAAATTGCTTGTGCTGCACCCCACCACAGTCTTCTGTCCTGCTCTGCTCCGCATCTGTAATGCCAAATCTAATCAGGATGCTTTCCCTTTCCTTTCTCTGCTCCTTTCCCCAGACTCCTTATTAGAGAGAGGGCTTGCTGGGGTTTTGGACTTCTATGAAATAGTTATAAGATGGCTCATTAAAACTGCATATCCGTCTTGGACAAAAAAAATGAAAATTTAAGACTTGATATGAAAACCTATTAAAGATTCATAATTGCAATAAATCTCCTTGATGGAATTTGAATTTTCATCAGTTTAGTGCTGCAATGGGCTGGTGGACACTCCTTATTTTAGCAGCAAAACTTCAGCCCAGTATGGATTGCTCAGTGCATTAAAGAGGCCCAGGAGATGATACTCACTGCATGTTTAATTCAAGGCTTCTTCACCCCGATGTGCATTCTTCTTAGCAGGCTAAGCTGTTGCGTAATTTATCCTATTTGTTCCTATGGTGGTTAGGAATTTTTTGAACTCTGGTTTAAAGCCAGCAGATTGTGAAGGGATTTGGTGCTGATTTGTGAATTCTGATCTCTGAGCACATCAGAACTCATGACAAACTCACTCTAACAAAGCAGCTGGCTGCTAAGTTTGCTGTCTGTCTGAACCTGTTTGCAGTCCTTCCTCCAGTTTTCCTGGTTTCAGTATCGCACCAGCTTAGACACTTCCAGAGCCATCTTAGAAACTCAGGGCCTGATCCTGGAGCACCTTCCACTGGGGAAAGCCAAGGCAGGAACAGAGCAAGTGAGTTCAGGGCAACTGGCTGTTATAAGCCTCTTGCTCCAAACCCTTTGCTGCTGTTACCAGGAGAGGCAGCAAGAAGCCATACAGAAATATGGAGAGCTGGCCTTCCAGGCCACCAATCATCAGCTCTGTTTTGTACCAGTCCTTTTCAGAGGCTATGTTACAACTACTTACATTGGCTTTCTTCTTCCCATTGCACTGCCAGCTCAGATGTCCTAGTGGGCTCTGCTCAGTGACACAGGGGACTAGGAGGTAGGAGACCCAAGTTGTATTTCTGACTCCTGGTGAAATCTGGAGTGAGTCTCTGGCCTTGTCTTCACTAGCCCTTTCTTCCTAGCATCTCCGCAGCTGGTAGGACTGCTACCATACCCAGGGCATCGGCTGCTACTGATGTTTTACCACCATCCTGTTAGCCAGTATTATAAAATGAACCAGGATGCTTATGCTAAGCTAAAAACCAAACTCCCTGCATGCTTTTGCAGTTATTAAGGTTTATTGTGGAAATTTACTGAGGAGTTAAATTGTTCAAGGCTGGTTTTTTTGTATGTGCATGTGGGATCCTGTCAGGAATATTATACATTAATGTTGCTAGGCACTGGAGTACAAAACAGTAGTTCACATCATGTGTCTAATACTATTTGTACTTTACGGTCTATTGGCATCTGGAATGGCATTGTGTGAAATGAACCTGTGAAAAAGGGAGTGATGTGTATTAATCTCCTGCTTGCCATAAACAAGTATCGTGTAAAAATAACTCAAATTAAACTCACACTTTGGAGCAGACACAGACTGAGAACTGCTTCCCAGGACTGAGTAAAATGTTAACCCTTTCTGTCTGGGCTGATTTCGCTGTTCAATGAAGCTGATTGAGCTTAGATTATCTGACGTTTCATGAATCAGTAATCTACCCACAACTATTCCCTCCGCAACAATGAGAGCAATGATGGGAAATTCTCGCTGCCCGTTTTCTCTTGTGTACAATTTGGATAATGATGATGCTTCTTGTCAAAGCACTTTGAGCTCCTTCATTGCAAGATGCAATGCCGTGCAAGGGATGAGGTGGTAATCAGAAGGGGGAATAGTCCATCCCAGAGTAGCAGCTGCATTAGTTTGTTGGCTCAGCCCTGTTGTGGGTGCTGTCACAGTCTGACTTGCTGGAAAGTGCCATTTTCACAAGGGCTGCGTGAATGAGGCTTGGGTTACTGGACCGGACCTGTCTGCTGGAGAGACACAATAGTCAGATACCACCTGAGCTGCAATAGCACAGAATGAGGTGGTTCTGCAGAGATGGCAGAAGCAGGACCTGTTTCCAACACGGCTGCATTTATATAGAAATTATGGAAACGTTGGGCCTGGTTCTCAGTTTAACTCTGACTCTAGGGGAGTTGCACGTAGGAAGAGACTGGGGTCCTATATCTGTAGCAGACATTGGACACTTATGGAATAACCTGCTCTGAAGGAAAGTTTCTGCCTTACCCCCAATCAGCTACTGGTTAATTCATAATCTGAAGCATAAGAGCTTGTATCACTTACAGATTTTTTATGCTAGTTTAACGATAGAAGGGGAGGTAGTGTTTCCTACTGGTTAGAGCTCTATCCTGGGAATTGGGAGACATGGGTCCAATTCCTGGCTCTGGCACTGGCCTGCTGGGTGACCTTGGGAAATATGTCACTTCTCTGTGCCTCAGTTTCCCATCTGTAAAATGGGGATAATGCTACTGGCCTTTGTAAAGCACTTGGATTAATGAAAAGCTCTAGGAATTAATACGTACAGGAGAACCTCAGAGTCATGAACACCTCGGGAATGGAGGTTGTTCATAACTCTGAAATGTTCGTAACTCAGAACAAAAGATTATGGGTGTTCTTTCAAAAGTTTGCAACTGACCACTGACTTAATACTGCTTTGAAACCTTACTATACAGAAGAAAAATGCTGCTTTCCCTTTTTTTTTTTAGTAGTTTACGTTTAAAACAGTACTGTACTGTATTTGTTTTTTATTTGTTTTTGTTTTTTTTCCTCTGATGCTGCCTGGTTGCGTACGTCCAGTTCCAAATGAGATGTGTGGTTGACTGATCAATTCATAACTGTGGCATTTGTAACTCTGAGGTGCTACAGTATATCAAATAATTTATATCCATAGATCTCAATGCACTTTACCAAGGAGGGCAATATCATTATCCCCATTTTACAGAGCAGGAAACTGAGGCACAGAGGTGAGGTGACTTATTCAAGGTCACCCAGTAGGCCAAGTGCAGAGCTGAGAATAGAACCCAGGTTGGCTGAGTTACAGTACTGGGCCTTTAGCTCTTATAAAGATCTAATTCCTCTACTGAACTTTTAGCCTCGGTGCTAACTTGTGGTACAGAGTTCCACAGATTGTGTCCAGAATCAGAACTGATTTCCTCGGATCAATTTAGAATGTGCTGCCTTTCCCTTTAATCGAATGCCCCTTGTTCTTTTATTATGAAGGAGGGTAAATGAGAGCACCTGACTTATCTTCTCTACTTCATTCAGTATTTTGGATACCTCTGCCATGTCCCCTCTCACATGTCTGCTCTCTACATTTAACAGTCCGAATCTTTTTAATCTGTCCTTGCCTGGAAGCCTTTGAATGATACTAATCATCTCTGTTGCCCTCCTCTGGGACGTTTTCTATTTCTGCTGGTATCCTCTCTGAGCTGAGAATGACCACAGCTGAAGAGTGTACTCTGAGTGAGGTCATACAGTTGATCTATAGAATAGTTTGGGGGCTATTCTCTGTCTGCCTTAACACAACATCTTGTTTCCTTTGTTTAAACCACCCCTGCATATTGAGAAGATGTCCATTGACCTGTCCCGCAGGACGCCTAGGTCTTTTTCCTGTTTAGTTACTATTGATTTAGAAGCCATCCAAGTGCATTTGTCATTCCTTCTGATGTGTATGTCCTTGCACTGCTCTACAAATAATTTTCCCTGCATTGTGTGCAATCCTCTGTTGCATTCACATAGTTACATGCATTTACTAATATCAATAGGATTTCCATTTCACACTTGGAAATCTCAAGGGATCAAATGAGTCCTGGTTTATCAGGCAGAGAGCAAGTCATTAGTTAGAAATCTCCTTTGTGAAATGGGGATTTCATACCAAAGAAACCCAGAGCCCTGAGTAAATTATACACAGGGATCACTTCACCTGCCACAGACATCCAGCCACCCCTGGCATGGAACAGCACCTCAATATGGATCAGAACAACGCTATGCAACACAAGCAGGGTGTAGCTTCCCAGTGTCAAGTGTCTAGTCTGGTATCAGACATGGAGGGAGCTAAAACAGAGACACGAACCAGGAGGGTCCAGCAGCCCTTTATTTTAGTTTTACTCATTCTGCATATACCACACCCAGATCCAACTCTTTGCACTTCCTAGTCTGATCTCTGACCAAGTTTCTTAAAGGTATAGTCCATTACACACAGTGGGATAGGGAGAAGTGAGGCACGTTTCTCTGTGTAGTACACATGCACTTTACCTGAGAGCAGCGTTGTGAATGAAAGGGGGCTGAGCTCATGAGCCAGGACCTAAAACCTGGCTAGCAGAGGATTCTCTTCCGTGCCTGCCTCCATTCCTATCAGTTTTGTGGAGGTTCTCAATGGAAGGCAATCACAGCGCAGACTGGCTGGCAGTAGGCAGTGCAATTAAGCAGTTTTGCCTCTTAAAGAGATCAGCAAGAGATTATGGCACCAGGATGACAAAAGCAGACAACAGCAAGTGGCTCTGTTGCCAGCCTGCACCGTGGCCAGATTATCTATCCCCTTCAGAGCACAAACAATCCCATCAAACCCTTCCCAGCAGACTGGGGAACTCGGGGTGAAATCTTAATGTTTGGAGAGTAGAGACTGGCCTTGCTCCAGTCGTGCTGCCCAAAGAGACACCTTTCGAGGCAGAGGCTGCAATATTTTCTGGTGCCATGGGGTGTGTGGTGATTGGAAGCTACAGCCCTGCCCTGACCCACACAGTCATAAGTGCAATAATATTGTGTAGCATTTTTCCTTGTGGATTTTTGTTCTGAAGAGAGGATGGCCCAGTGGTTAGGGTGATAGTTGCAGATTTGGGAAACCCAAGTTTAAATCTTGGGCAAGTCACTTAGTCTCGCTGTGTCCTACCTCACAGGGTTGTGTGAGGATAAAGATTGTGAGGCTCCAGTACTGTGATAATGGGGGCGATAAAGCAGGCTGATCACCAGAAGACTGATCACTGTTCCCAGCCTAGCACACAAGTTAAATGACTTTTGCAAGCTAGTCTGTGTCAGGACAAAAACCTAGGTCTCCTGATGCTTTATCCTTGACACACACGGCCAAATTCTGCTCTCAGTTGCACTGAAATAAATGGAATTACACCGGTAATGAAAGCAAAATGTGGCCCATGCATTCATCAGCAGCAACTGTTAAAGGCCCAGTACTAGTTTGCTTTGTCATGTCCCCAGCTCTTTTCTGTCTTCTTCTGTTGGAAGGTCATTTCCTTGCAGGCTGTCCTCCACTTCTAAAGTGGAGGGAGGGTTAGAGAGGAAAAGAGGAGAGTGGTTTTGTGCTAGATCACTAAGATTATGGTCCCGTGCAATAGTCTGGAATTGCACCAGTATAACTGAAAGCAGGATGTGGCCCATCTGTGTTTCAGGCCAGGTTGTAGAAACAACGAAAGTCGAGAGAGCACCCAAAGAATCTTCCCAGGTTTTACATGAGACCCAGCGCAGTCTGGGACAAGATGCTTTGAGAGTTTAGTTAGTTTCAGCTGTGTGGCTGGCCCAGGGTGAGACCGAGTTGGGGTCTGAATGTGAGGACTAGGAGTCAGTTCCAATGTTGACTTCTCTCTGCAAATCAGCTTCTCTGCCTTAGTCCACCCATCTCTGAAATACAGATGATAACCTACCACACCACAACGAGGTCTTTGACTGGAGTGTAGGGCCCTAGCTGTCAGTGTTAGGGGGAACGCTGCCCTATGCTGGGTCCAAGGCAGAACAGCTGCTGTTCAGTTTGTGGGGCAGTGCTACCTACCTACCTGCCTGCCTCTCTTGGGTTTCCATGTGATTCTAGGGACTCCTAGTCCATCACCTGCAGTTGTCACCCTCCAGGGCTCACTGTGTCTTGCAGAGAGCAAGTCTGCCGATTTTAACTCTCATTCGGTGGGAAATCCCCCAGCTGCCAGCATGGCAGAGCTAATGCACGAGTCGATGTACGTTCCCCTGGAATGGTCTTGCATGGAATGCATAGGGCAGGTTGACTCTCCATTGGGGTGTGGTGGGGGATGTCCATCCTGGCAGCCCTGTTTCCTGTGTCTGTCCCCACCCGCCTGTAACTGCCCTGGTAACCATTTACCTTCATCCTGGGCTGACTCTCGAGGGTGCGCCAAAGGCCATTTACACCCCCTCCGGAGCAGATACAGACATGTGGCTGCTATGGCACTCTTGGCCATGAGCAGACTCCTGTTCCTTGGGAGATACAGTTCCAAGGACACTCCTGTGCCCACAAGGAGCAGTAGCTTTAACCCACTCGCTGTGTGCAACAAACATCCCTGTGGGCTGAGAGCAGGATTTGAACTTATCTCCTTCAGGAGTCCAGCACAGACCTCTATCACTGGAGCTAAAGGAGCATCTCTGCTAGCAGCTGGCAGTATTAGGCTGTTATCCTTTACTGGGCCAGCTATTAGCAGGGCATACAACATATACAACAAAGAAAAGTTCATCCTGTGACTTCTGTACTATGGATAAGTAGCTCACTTGGCTCCTGCCCTTTGAATTTAGGATGTCTTCTGTAATTTCTTAAAATAACAGGAGCAAGAAATATGCACTCTCCACACAGGATTGGACACTTGATCCTATTTTGAAGCCATTGCACTAATTCGGCTCTGACTGAGCCCTAGCGTGTATCTGGAGTAACTTCACAACATTACTCTGGCTTTACCGCATGTGCAGTTCAGAGTGGGATCTGGCCCGTGCCTTTGCTTGGCTGTTGAAGGTCTCAGAGGATTTCTTGGATGAGTTGGTTCTGTTCTTTTAAGCATGAGTTTCATTTTGCACTCTGAAGCTGGATTGCCCATATCAACTCGGCCCTGGGGAGTGGAAATGGGGACTGGCCCCTTTAAATGTCTACTTTTTTTTTTTTTTTTTTAAAGAGTGATTTCCAAGCAAAATAAAACAAAATGTAATAACAATTAAGACTGCAGCAAGCACGCGAATATGGCTGTTAGCTGAGGTATGATTCAGGATAATGGTGCTTTGCTTGGTTATTAAACTGAATGTATTTAATGGCAACCTCTGAGGTGATGGGGTGACGTGCTTGAGTCCCAGAGGGGCTCTGCAGAAATGAGGAGGAGGTGATCGCATCCTCTGGGGAGAGCTGGAGCAGGCTGGCACCGCTAGAGAGTCTCACTCCTTTGGATACGAATCTGGCTCAGGAAGAAATGGTCTGCCCCATTTGGAATGGAAAACTCATGTTCCTCCTGGTGCACTCTCTGAGTCTATGGACTCCAGATCGGTCTAGGACTCTAC
Organism: Emydura macquarii macquarii; assembly: GCF_026122565.2. Classification (NCBI taxonomy): domain Eukaryota; kingdom Metazoa; phylum Chordata; order Testudines; family Chelidae; genus Emydura; species Emydura macquarii. The sequence goes on from NW_027130828.1 coordinate 16,274,815, forward strand.
CCTCACTGCAAATGACACCATGGCAGGGACACTTGGTTACAACACAGTTGTCCCCTCAACAGCTTACTGACATGGCCTGATTCTCCTCTCAGACTGGTCGTACACTGGTAAATATCTCCACTGGCTGCAGTGGGGTTGCTTCTGACTTCCGTCAGAGTTAAGTGGTCCACGCTTCCAGTTTGGGAGCGTACAACGGACAAAGCCAGATAATGCCTCTCAAGGCTTGGTTGGACCAAAGCATTCACCTAACGGTGAAACATGGGTACGGTCAAGGGTCAGGTACGTCTACACGTAGAGCTCCGTGCGCTCGCTCTGCTGCGACTACCCTTCCGCTTAGTGCCCTCGCTCGAGCAGAGCCAGCACAGGTTTGTCTGCACGAGCGAAGCCCCGGCTTGAAGTGCAAACTCAAGTCTCCATCTAAGTTGGTCCTATGTTTGTAACAGGGCTGCAACCAGGGTCCATGCCATGCTTGTGTTTGCAGTGTCTTGAGGCCCTGTCTCAAGGCAAGACCCCACCCAGTTCATCCAGCATGATTTTCCCCATCTGCCACTGCAATATTCTCCATTCCTGCCCTGAGGATCTGGCCAACACTGATGCAAAAACTGTATGAGAGCAAAACGTGTGGAATCAGCCCTGCAGGCTCTCAGATTTCCTGGGCCCTGCAGCAGTCAGAAGGAGCCAAGCAAGAACTGATTTCTCATTTTATTATATTTAGCTTCAGAAATTCCAGCTCCCCCCCTTCCCCCGCCCCCCCCAAAAGCGGGGAGTTATTGAAGGTAACGGCACATTCCGCTGAGAGAATAGACTTTTGTTCTGACGAAGCGGAGCGGAAGGCTGTGGTTAAGCAAAGATACGAAGGAGCTGTTTCAAAGAAGTCACTTATCAGAAACATAGGGGATCGTGATACCGAGTGGAGGGAGGAGCCGATTTGGATACACTGGAAGCCAAAAAAAAAAAAAAAAAGGCCCAAAAGAATGATGCCCATCAAGCAGTGCAGAGCGTCCCGAGGAAGCCTCTGACACGGGCTGTGAAATGAAATGACAGTTATCTTAACAATGGTCAGGGGGGAGCTAAGAGGCAGAAGAAAGAGATGAAGTCTCGTCCCTGGTCCTCAACCCCGAAGCTGGCCTGGATTTGGAAGCAGGAGGGAGACGCTGTGGAATTAACCCCAGATGCTGCAGTCAGGGATTGGAGTCTCATAACGTTTTCAGGTGATTTATGGCCGGTCGACTGCATGCAAGTGAGCAGGGAGAGGGAAGGAAAAGGTGTCAGCTGCCAGCATTCTGCTCAGGAAGAATCCCAGTGAGTGGGGAAGACCTCTGTCTATTTTTGTGTTGTTTGGAGTTATTTTTAACCGAGGGGGTTTCAGAACACTGCATGTAAATGGATGGAGTGCAGAGACTGGTCTGCTGGGACCCTGGATACAAACTCCCTCGAGGTTCACAGGTTGGCCCATTTTGGCTAACTGTCTGGGTGCCTACTGCTAACATAAAGGCACAAACAAAGAGCACAACTCCACAAGGAAGAAATAATTTCACAGTGACTGTGCTGAACTGACCTTTGCCCTCTACTGGATAGACTCAGAACTGCTCTGCTGTGTGTCATATGTCTTATACTGTTAACAGCTGATGGGGATTCTCCTTTAGCTCAGCTGGTGATTGCTGTGCTTTTGCAGCAGGATCAGGATCTGAGTTCTTTCTGTGCTGTTGCCTGGGTGATCCAAGTGGCCCTGATAGGCAGGTCAGTGACACTGAGAAGTTTGAAGTGGCCAGTTGTTCACTCTGCCAGTGACTCCCCAGTGGATTTTCAAGACAAGGAATGAGAGTGAGGTGCCTGCCCCAACCTTTTTTGCAGAGGGCTGTGTGCTGTCATGCCAGGAGATGGACTTCTTGCTGCAGATAAAACACTCAGTTGTGCTGTAAAATGATGCATCCCAAATAGGTCTATGTAAGATTCCAGGCAGCCACCATCTGGCTCCAGCAGCACGGAAGCCTGAGCCACAGAGTTTATAAACTGGTTTCCCCTGAGACCTGGTGATGGAGCTCCAAGAAGCCAGCCCACACGAGGCAGCAACGCTCCTTGCCCTGAGTGGGTGCAAGTTGCAAATGGATTAACAGCAGGGGAGATAAAAACAGTGCAATGTATCATGCAAAATGTGTGTGCTTCAAGTCCTGGAGTGAATTACCCAGAGCCACAAACCAGGATTTGCAGCTCAAAAGGGAACCAAGTCCAGCTTTCATCAGGACTTGGAAGGGTGAACAGCTGACATGGCACTGATTAGGGGAGAGAAGTGTTTTCCCAGCTCTGGGCTGATTTGTTTAACTGGCTTGGTTTGTAAGTGCTGTGTGGGGGCTGGGAAATCAGCTAGGGATTTAGGAGTGATTACAGAATACGAGGACAGAGTTAATCTAGCCAGTAAATTTAGAGTCAGATCCTGCTGTCTTGAATAAGATGAGGCTTAGATTGCGAGGGACGGGAGGGTAATAAAATGGGTGATTTCCCCAGGGAGCACAAACAGAAGAGGTTGCAGAGTGTGTTAGCTCCTAGCAGGTCCCAGGGAGAGAAGCCATGGGCAGCGACACAGATCTGCTACTGGAGAATCAATGCAGCCCTGGCCCACTGGTGCATCAAAGCCTTTAATTACCTACATGTCTGCTGGGTGAGAAATACCGCTCACCAGGGACCATCTGACTGGTTTCTGCATTCGGCTGAGGACAGCTGTGTGATACTGAGACACCAGCCCAAGGAGAAATCCAGCTAGCTCAGCTTCTCACCGGAGGGGAGGAACTGCGAGAGAATTTGAAGGCAAGCCTGGAGCTGGTGTGACTGCAGAGACTGAACTCCGCGAGGGAGCACTTAGTGGAAGGTTACCGCAGGACAAAGGCATTAGGCTGCAAGGCCGTGTGTAAGCAGCTGCAGTTAGCGGAGGGGTGGCCGGGGTAAATACGGAATCAGTGGAAAATACTAACCTAGGTTCCCTTTTTAAAAACCTCAGTCCGTATTTGCTCCCAAAGGGATGTTCTCCATTCCCCACTTCGGAGCCTGGTGGACAAGATTGGACTAAGGGCGCTGGGCCAGAGAATCATTGCTCATCGTCCACAGTTGGGAGCAGGTTTTCAGAAGAGGTCCTCTCCCGTCTAGGGTCTGTGTACACGGCAATTAAAAACCTGCGGCTGGCCCATGCCCACTGACGGGCTCACGGGGCTTGGGGTAAAGGGCTGTTTAGCTGCAGTGTAGACGTTCAGGCTTGGACTCTAGCACCCTGGGGGGTGGGAGGGCCCCGGAACTCAGCCTGCAGCCCAAGGCAGAACGTCTACACCTGCTCCGCAATTAAATAGCCCTGTAGCCCAAGTCAGCTGCCACAGACCAGCCATGAGTCTTAACTGCAAGGTAGACATACTCTTAGACACCTAAGTAAGGGCCAGGTTTTCAAAAGCACTCAGCACCCGGCATGCAGCCCACGTGCTCAGCTTTCTGGAAAACCTGGCCACTGAGTTGGTCCCTATAAGGATATCTCTACACTCAAGGGAAGGTGTGATTGTAGCATGTGTAGACATACAATAAGAGCGTTGATGTAGCAGCGTGGGCTAGCAACCCAAGTACATACCCAGGCTCCCCGGCCAGCTCGTACGCTGGTTGCTAGCCTGTCCCACCATCTCTACACTGCTCTGGTTACCCATGCTAGCTAGAGTAAAGCTAGTACAGGTAGGCATTCCCGTGGTACGCTCACACCTTCACTTGCTAAAAGGCAGCTGATCCCTTTAGAAACTCACCCCGCGGGTGTGGCTGATCCAGCAATACTGAAGGGGGTCAGAAATGTAACCCGCTGGTCACAGGTCCCTCTCTGTGCCCGCTCCACAGACGATAGGATGTCATCCACGTGGGTGGTTTAGTGCAAGCTGTAACAGCTGACGCTTTCAGTTCTGCTGGTCCCCAGTTCAAGATAGTGACCATCACAGGCAGGGCTTTATATCAAGAGGAAAGGAAATGCTAGGGCAGTAATACCAGGAGAGGGACACTGCTCTGTAGATAAGGAATGACACTGAGCTGCACGGGGGATAGCCCGGTAACACCAAACACTTGGCTCTAACGTGAAGGGTTGCTTGGGTGCTCGGCCAGGCTCACCCGGTTCATCCGTTTCTCTCGGGCTCTGCAGGTGGGAGATCAGATCCTGGAGGTGAACGGCAGAAGCTTCCTCAGCATACCTCACGACGAGGCGGTGAAGTTGCTGAAGTCGTCCCGGCACCTCATCATGACGGTGAAGGACATCGGAAGGCTGCCTCACGCCCGCACCACCGTGGATGAGACCAGATGGATAGCAAGCTCCCAGATCGGAGAGACCCTGGTGAACGCAGCAGGGTTTGTACGGGTTCTGTGCTAGATCTGTAGAACCTCGCTTTGTACGGCCGACAAGCCAGCATCCTGGGTGGGATGTACAGAGTCGCCTGGATGTCGTTTTGTGAGATTAGTGGCCTGTACTCCATGACTTGGCCTGCTGTGTTCTATGAACCTCCTCTATGTACCTGTAATCTGGATCCCAGAAACCTAGCAGCCCGTACCTAGAATCTGGTAACACGTACCCATATGCTGGAACCCAGCAAACTGGGCCCATAGTCTAGAACCCAGCAGTATGGGGCAGTGCCCTGGAGTCTAGAACATATCTCCCCGTGGTCTAGAACCCAGTAGCTTGTGACATACGGCCTGCAATGTAATACTCTACTGTTAGCCTAGAACAATGGAGGAGGGGCAAACAGGCTTTCAGTAAGGTCTGTGCCAATACCGGCACCCCTCTGCCCGCTAGGGCTGTTCTGAGCTGCCTCGGTGCTAAAGGTTGTTCTCTTTCCTCACAGGGCAGCCGGTGATCACACAGCAGAGGCAATGGCAAAGGTAAGAGACTCCAGACACGGGGAGATGAAAGGGGATGTCTGAGGGGTCCCTGCAGGCTGGAATTAGGCTTAGCCCGGGGCAGGCTGGGGAGCCAGTTGTGTGACAGGATGCAATGGAAGGCAGCACAGGTGTGCTGGGGAGAAGAGAGCCGTCTTCGCATCCTTTCCGTGCTCTTTTGTCATAGCGTAAAAATCTCGTGCTCCGTGAGCTCCGCACCCTTCTCCCCCATTAAGAAACCAAACCCCTCCTCCCCCCATATCCTAGGGCACTCAGAATCTAAACCTGGGTCCCAATCCAAATTTTGGCCAGATTCTGATTGCTGTTACGCCAGGGGGCGTGCGGAGTCACTGGTGCACCGGCGTATCTGAGACCCAAATCCAGCACCCTCTCTTTGAGCACGCTGAATCAAAGCCCCAAACAATCCACGGTGCCGGAAATCCAGCTCTGCGTGTTGTGGGTTGAGCAAATTCCCAGCTCGAAGGCACTTGCTCTGCAACAGCCAGTCACTCGGCCCCCCTCGCTGCATCGCACTTCTTGCCATGCCCCTCCGTTCAGTAGCACCCTCTTCCTAACGCTTGCCAGCCACTCCTCTCTTCTAAAGATCGGGCCAGCCTCCTGGAGCCTCTGCGAGCTGGGAGGGAAGCAGTGTCTCTGGGCAGTGCAGCTGGCAGGTAATTGATGCCCAGTTGTCATTGGTTTATCTTGCGGAAAAACATTAAAAGCATCTTACAAGATGTTTAATTATCATAACGGTTCTTGGCTCCCTCCCCCACTCCCTCCCGCCTCCCAGTTCTCCCCCTCCTCCCTCCATTTCTTTGACCTTCTCCTCCCCCAGCCTCTTCTTGGAGGATGAGTTTTGCGTTTTGCAGGCTGCTGTGATTTATGATGCTCTGATTTCTTCAATCCTTTGCCTGCGCACCACAGTTTCTGCTCCATTCCTATCCCAGGGGAGGGGGGAAGAGGTGGGATTAGCTGTGGGTTTTCATGGGGCACAGTGGTTTTTATGGTGATAGATAAGCAGTGGCATTCAGTGGCAGTAAGTGGTGGTATTGCAACAATGCAGTGGCAGGATGCCATAGGGTGATGGGGCAAAGGATTTTGCGGAAATGCTGCAGTGGCAAAGGATTCTGGATTCCAACTTTCTGGGAGGTTTTGAAAGCCGTGACACACATCAGGGTTGTAGCTACAGAGATCTGTGTATGCCACCTGCCGGTGCTCTTTGAATCGGCAGTATGGTTGGCTCTGAAGATAGCCCACTTCTCATCAGGTTCTGGTGCTAAAAGAAGTTGCATCTTGCCTAGGATGCATGTGATGGCTGGCTTTTTAAATAGTTTGATGGCCATCAGAAATAGCAGGAGTCATGGAAGCTAAGGTGTAATGACCATCAGCTCACATGCTCCAGGCTGTAAGTTGATTGCTTAAGGGTGTCAGGATGTAATTCTTCCCTTCCGTCATGTGCAGCCTTGTGCAATTACCCAGGGGCATTGTGTGCTGGGGGAGGGATTTCCTCTTCCTTGGGCAGCATCAAGTATTGGTCACCGTAGAGGTAGGATGTCCAAGTTGATGGACCAATTGTCTGATCCCACAGGGGGAAATTCTATAGCTGCACCAATGACATAATGATACTGAGCACTTCTGTGGCACTTTGATGGAAAGTGAGATAGATCTCAGAGTACTTTAATGATTCAGTCCCATGGAGTGTTAGTGGCAGCAGAGCCATTCTGAGAGCCAGCGCTTAGCCCTGTGCCCGGTCCAGTGGGCTACGCTCTAAAATGGGACGAGATGGCTTGGAAATAAGGAAGCTGCAGGAGAGAAGAAGGAACCAGAACCAAACATGTTTTCACCTGCTCTGATAGACAATCCAGATGCTGCCCTTCAAGAACATGTTTCCTGATTCCTCAGTGCTTCCCAGCTGCCCTTGGCATCTAAGTGCTGGCGCTGACCCTTCTTTAGGAGAGAGGAAGAGACTGATCCCCTTCCATCATGAGAACTGGCTGTTGCCCTCCCTTCCACCAGCCACCTTCTGTGGTCCTGGTCATTAGACCCTCTTGCCCATACACTGGTGCAAGTGCTGCGGACATGTGGGGAGTGACTGGTATTAGGACTCCAGTGAAGATGGTGGAGGCTCTGAGTTTCCATCAGGCAAAGTAATCGAATTCATTCCCGGATGGGGGAAGCCGGCTAAAACCCCCCTCCAGGGGAGAGCTGTGCTGCTCTGGGGGTTGTCTACCTCTGGATCTCCCATCTCACTAATACGCATCAAACGTTCAAACAGACAAAGCTAGAAGGACGGAGCCAAACTCTTGCAAAGGTGATGGGGAGCTTCGCGTTCCACGCTCTTTGGGTCTCCCGGGGGATGTGTCTGTTCAGGGGGAAGTTGTAAAGGACCACAGATGAACCCGGCCAGACCCTGGGATACAGCTGGCAGCTGCAAATATCTGTGCATCACAACGGTTCACGAGCGAGACCACACCGGCTGCTGGGCAATGGAATAACTCGCTCACGGTGCTTTCATCCATTGCGCTGTGGAAATGAGACTCACGAGATGAACTGGCAGGAACAGAGGGGTTTTTCTCTCCCCCCCACGTAACTCTAGTTCATTACACTTATAGTGCCCTTCCCCCAGGGGACAGGGGGCTGACTGGGATGACAGACAGGTTTGGATGTCTCTTGCCATTCTTACAGAGCCTGTGACCAACCAGGAACCAACGGGTGCATCCCCGCAGTGGGGACATCCTAGAGGCTAATATCTGCTCTCTCCATCCCAGGCAGATCATGATGCATTCACACGGCCCTTCCACTGTCTCCAGCCATTCGGGGCTGGGAGAGTGTATGCCACTGGTCTGGGTCTCAGGGGCGGGGCAGGTGGGTGACCAGATCTGAAAGCCCTGGAGCTCCAGAGGGCGGGTACACCCTACCACAGCCAGGCCAGACCTACCAGCCACACCCCTTCACCTGCGTGCCCACCCACAGGCATACAGGTGCCCTTTCTAAATCCGTTCTCTGGGTGTGGGGTGCCACCAGCTCTGCCTTTCCCCTTCACAATGACCAGTCTGAAGGCAGCTCTGTCCTGAGCGTATACGCACCTGCCGGAAGCCTGCAGGCGAGGGTGAAGATCAGTGACCCGCTGAACTTCTGGGGACACTTGGCAACCATCAGAATCAGAGCCGAGCCCTGTAACACCTGGCAGGCTGGAGCTGCTCCAGGCTGTGGGTGGAGAGAGAGTCTAGTCTATCGTGAAGGTGTTTGGCAGCTGCCTGACGTGTCGCACGTGCCCATGTGCAGTGCTGGACTGTGCTCTGAGGCTATTCACACAGCCGTGCAGCGAGCCAGGAGGAGGCAGACCGGAGCTCAGCGAAGCTGTGCGTGACGCGGGCGTGCTCCCTCCTCCGCTTCGCTCGGTTTCTCTGATTGTCTCTGTCTCTCGGCTGGCTGCTGCATCAAGATACAATGCTCAGCCCTGGGCATGTGCGAGAACAACCCTAGGAAGCAGCCTTTGACCCAACTCCTGGCTGTATAACTCACAGCCACCCACCCTGGTCCATCTGCTCAGCTCACCCAGCGTCCTTCCCCGCCCCAGGCAAGATGAGTCAGGGCTCAGTCGTAATGAGACTAAAACAGATTCTTTTTATTCAGGCTGCTGGACCAAGAGAGACCCTGGGGTTCTCTCTGGCTCTCAGGCTGGGTCACCAAAGGCCTGGGGCACCACATTCTTTCACCTGCCTGCCAGCTCCCCCGCAGGTCTCCTTAAGACCTGGGTTAAGACAACATGGAAGGGGCTGGCTGGCTGCACTATAATCGGGTGCTCAATGGAGGGACATGGAAACTGATGATCTTCGCTGGGCAGGTCCCTGGAGAGTGCAGATGCTCTTCGGTCTGATTCAGCCCAAGACAGCTTAGCATTAACCGTAGCTGCAGGCAACTCTGAGATCCAGGGTCTGGTGCAGTGTTAGTAGGCAAGTTCCTCCCTGGAAGCGAGTGGGGCTGGCCCTCTGGGGGCTGTGCTTTACTCAGTTCTACCCCAGAGCCTCATCAGCAGGAGAGAGATCAGGGAACCTGGAAGCGGCGCTGTGCCTGGGAGAAGAAGCTGGGTGGGTAATTATGAACTCAGAGCGCAGTGGAAACAGCAGGGGCAGACTGTGATTAATGCGCTATAATAGATCACTCTGCCTTCTTAATGAGAATAAAGTACACACTGAGAAGGACGGAGTGGAACCGGTACTGGCGTCTTGCCAATTTAGAACGCTGCAACTTCCTGGGCACCAGTGGCATCTTCTACCTGGTCATGCCTGGGCTGCTCCCTTCCAGCTGTTCTGTTCACCCATCTCGGACCTTTCCAACACCCAGCAGTCTGAGCACAACCAGGACTCTGAGATCCTGTCGCTCCCCACCTCAGCACTGCATGCCACAACACAGCCAGGAAGGAATCCGGTGCCCAGGATTTGCTGAGATTATCAGCATCTCCCCTTAACGACTGTCTGTGCAGAGCCCTCCTTTTCAATGGAAATGCGTTGAGAAGCTCAGGTGGTGTGCGCTGGTAACAGATTTGCACTCCTTATTTGGCAAAACATGTTTCACAGCCTACACTGTTTCCACTGCTTCCCCGGCTTGCCTGGCACTTATTTGCTTGGGTCTTTTGTTTCTTTACAACAGTTTGCATCCTTGATGTAGGAAGGCCGAACAACACACCCCTGACCTGTTCAGGGACCACATAGGGTTAGAAACCGCTCTAAAAGAAAAAAACCTTTTAAACTCAGCCAGGCTCGAATCTCCCCAGCACTCAGCTGGGAACTGCTGGCTGTCCTGTATCCTCTGCTGCAGGCTCTTCAGTCTGGGTTCTGCTCTGAGCTGGCAGCAGTGGGGGTGGGTCAGAGGGAACTGTGGTTGATCTTGCTTTGTCTCTTCCCAGAGGAAGAAGCCTGACGCTTGCCCACCCCAGGAGAAACACAAGTGGTGTTAAAATATTAAATCAATGGCTATTGAAGGGATAACTTCCATGCTAGCTGAGGGGGGCTGGGCAAACACTTTTTTCTTCAGCTGCTCTGCAGCAATTATTTTAGCTCTGTCGCTACAGGTACATATAATCACGCTAAGCTAGAGACGTGGCATTTAATCTTTGGGGGAAGGGGTGACTACCTTCTTGGCAGAAGCCTAGGCTACTGCAGTCTTTGTCCCCATCACCCACGCACTGGCAGAGGCAGTTTGGTCTAGTGGTTAGAGCACTGATCTGAGACTCAAGACTCCTGGGTTCTGTGCCTGCTTCTGTGAGGTGTGTGTGCCAATGGTTGGATTAGGGGAGGAGGGGTGAGGATTCCTGGGTTCTGTTTGTACCTATCCACCTTTCTCTGTACTCGTATGTCATCTGCCAGCCGTGCTGGTCTGTGGGCCCCACTGAGTGACGTCTTCTGACCCACCCGGTTGCAAAGATCACATGTGGTGCCGCTTGCAGCTCTACCTTGATCTTAGCTGCTCGCTTGTTCAGTTCTCCGCTCCCGATTCCTGTTCTTTGATGGGTTTCCTTGCTTCCTTCTTCCACGCTCAGTTGCTAGAAGAGTCCATGTAGAAAGGCAGGAAACCTCATGAACAGGTGGTGGGTATATGCCAGGTCCTGGCAGGAGGGGGGTTGCAGACATCCCCAGGATGATCAAAGACTGTTGTGAAGACTGGAGCTGGAGTAGAGGAATCACAGCTGAGGAGGGACCATCCTGCTTCTCTGTGCCTCGGTTTGTCCATCTGAATGCAGTTTGCTCACCTCAAGGGTGGGAGGAAATTTAACTAATTGTTTGCAAGGCACTTTGAGAGCTTCATCTGGAATGCCCCGGGGACATGCAAAGTTCTGTCATTCCTACCAAAAGGACTGGTTGGGACTCTCTTTGGGGCCCCTCAGTATAGCTTCTTCCTAACCCACATAGGTGTCAGTTGCTCTTAGAAGCGTAAGATTAGCTTTACTGGATGGTAAAGACCTTTCCTTGCTGTATCACCTGTCATCCAAATGGAGCCAAAGCACTTCCTAAACTTTTCTATAAAGGAATCACTTAGCCCAGCACTGAAGGGCAGCCACCTCTGGGGTGGTACAAGGCACCTGTTTAACGGTGCCCAGCGACAGGGCAGAAGAGAAGTGGGGTACATCATAACCAATTCAAACTATGGGAGGTCAGGTTGGCTGAATGAATCTGGCCAGGGGTGGCTGGCTGTGATCTGTGAATCGTGCTGGGAGGTCTCTCATGACTGCGAGCGGTCAAGATGTCAGTTTTACTGCTGAACCTAGATTGACCCCTCTCAGCACAGTGCCCTGGGCACCACGGAGGGAGGCTGGATCATTGCCAACTCTGAAGGGAAGCAGATTGCCAAGCGCCTACAAAAATGAGAGACAAGGTGGGTGAGGTAATATCTCTTACTGGTCCGGCTTCTGCTGGTGAGGGACAAGCTTCTGAGCTGACACAGCCCTCTAAAGAGAAGCTATTGTCTGATAGTGCTACCCACTCCAAATCCCTTTCAGAGCTAACCATCTGATTTCAATTAACAGGCACCTTGCAATTACAGTGGATTGTTTAGTGAACAATAGGCATCTCTGTAGCTTGCTGTGGAGGCTAGTCACGTGCATGACATCAATAAATTCCCTTTAAATATCAAGCTTTAGTCAAGTGAAAGGATGTGAACTGGGACCGAAGGAAAAGGTTAATATTAAAACCACGAGGCTCATGCAGACGCTTCAGCAAAAAGACGAGAACGAATCTCGGGTTTCAGCGCTAAGAATGAATCCGGGCTGGGTTGTGGTCTCGCTAGGCTTTCTCTAGAGCCCCCTCCCGTTTAAGAGGCCAGGTCAAATCCAGCCTAGGAATAACTAAGGCCAGTGTTCTTCAGAAGTGGCCTCTGATGCTGGTTGCTCTCGTTTGTGGGTGCCCGGCATTGATACCTGGGCCCTGTTTGCCGAGCAGGCTGAGTGCCCAGAGCGCCAGTTAAAGCCCATGGGAACAGGGGCATGCACAGGAATAAAAATGTGGCTGCTTTTGGAGGGGCACTTTCTGTGCTCCCCATGGCTGGAGGAGCTGGATCTCCCCCCTCTTCGCCCCCTGCAGTCGGAGGAGCTGGTTCTCCCCTCACCTTTTCCCCCACTCCATCTCTCACGGCCAGTGGTGCTCACTCTCCAGGCAGCTGGAGGAGCTGTCATCTCCCGGCCCGGGGTTGGAAGAACTCGCTGCCCTGGCCCCAAAGGAGTTCTCTGCCCCGCCGACTGGGGGGACCCATGCCCCTGCTTGCCCTCCCTTGTACACGCCCCTGCATGGGAACTGCAGGTGCTCAGCACTGCTGGAGATCTAGCCCCAGGTGTCCAGACCTGGACACCCAAACTGAGAGGCTGATTTTGAAAATGGGGATGTTATCCTGCCTCACCTCCAGAGTGCCTCCCCGTGTCTGGGGGTGGTGTTCAGTCTAATGCCCCCTGCAGTCATTCTGGTGACACAAACATCTGTCACTATACATGGCCTCTGGCCAGGTCACTGCTCGGTCCATTCCCCTTCATGGGTTAATAGAAAACCCCTGGACAGGACCCCCAGTCTAGTGGCTTTTGAGACAGGGCCTCAATCTCCATCCGGGGCGCATGATGTTTGACTCTTCTCTTTCTGATGCCCACATGTTCGCTCTTGGTCTGGGGAAGGGTAGGGGAACCCGGGCCCACCCTCTCTTCTGGGTCCCAGCCCTGGTTAGGCGGCCAAGGACTTTTCCTTCAGTCCCTCTGCCGTTTTCCCTGGGCTGCTCCTCCCTTTTGCCAAGCCTGTCAACATCTTTCCCGAGGTCTCTGCCTGCTCCTCAACACTTCTTTGGCAGCGACAGCGGAACCCCTTTGGAGCTGCTCCCTGCCCTTCCTGCAGCGGCTGGCTCTTCTGTCTCTTGCCTGGGACTGGTCCATCCTACTCTCCTTGAGGCAGGATCTCCCTCTCTCTGGATCCGGGGTTATCTCCCAGGCCTCTCTGTACCCTGCTTCAGGCAGGGCTGCCCTGCCCAGCCCTTCTCCTGGAGCTGGGAGTGTGACTTAAGCCAACCGCAAGGCTCTTGACAGCTTCCTTCAGCAGAACATCCTCCCCGATTAGCCTCCCGCTCCTTCTCCCGCCAGCACCTGCCTTACGTGAGGGAGCAGGCAGCCTCCACGCTACTCCCTCTCTCCCGGCTGGCTGGGGAGAGCGGACCCTTGCCCTGCTTTCTCTGCCAGGTTTCAGGCCCTTGGAGGTACAGTGTCCAGATTCCTTCCCCAAGCACCATTCGTCCCCAGAACCCTTAGACCTCAACCAGTGGTCCCCAAACTGTGGGGTGTGCCTCCCTAAGGGGGTGCCGAAGAATGTTCGGGGGGGGGGCTGCCCTTGGCCCCCAGCTCCTGGCCCTGGCTGCGGCTCCAGCTCCCAAAGGGTACGGAGAGGGGAGGGGCACGGACCAAAAAAGTTTGGGGACCACTGCTCTAGAGGTATCTACTGGACCCATCTGCACCTTTGAAGGGCCATGCCAGGGGGCGGGGCGGGCTGACCCCTAGGCATCACTGCTCTCAATGGCAGACTCCCCCGTTACAGGGACCCTTAGTCAATGCCACCTGGTGGCCTGCGCTCTCCACCCAGCGTCGGCCTCATAGAAACGCCCCCGTGGGAATCTGCACCGGGTGGCTGAGTATCAAACAGACCAGAAGGCCACACTCCCCTCTCAACCCTCGGTCTGCTCCCTCCGGGCCTGGGCTGAGGCACGCCGGCAACTCTGGGCTGTGGAGAAGACGGCTCTGCTGCTGTCCCTGATGCACCTGTTCGGAAGAGAAGCCTTCAGCCTATAGGCCAGCCGCCAGTCAGGCACCTTTCCCCAGTTCTCAGTTCAGTTCAGCTTTGGCCGATGCCGGCGTTAGCTGGCCGGGAATGGCTGATCAGGGACCCGGGGCGGGGGGATGCAACCATTAATGTGGAGTTCCCTGCCACCTCTCTGTCTGCTGCTGCGTGTCTGAGGCCATGGGGTAAACCAGTGGTTCCCGTCCTGCTGGCTGCAGAAGGGAGCCGCAACCTAAGGACCCAGGTGGAGCGCACAGTGATACTGGAGGCGTGCGGGTTCCCTGCTGCAGCCAGGGAGACGGGAGATCAGCGAGGACCTCACTAACTCATTCCATCTGGCTGCGGGTGGAGGCTGCTGGCAGAGACTGCTGGCCCTTCAGGGTTGTAAAAATTATATCTGTGGCCCTCGCGCCGAAAAGGTTGGGAACCCCTGGGGTAAACCATTTCCCCCGTGTTTTCTTTCAGCCCGTGTTCTACCGAGGCCTGGCTGGCTCCCAGGTGACGCTGAGCAGCCTGGTGAACCAGACCCGCGTCATGCTGGAGGAGCAAGCTCGCCACCTGCTGAACGAACAGGAGCGGGCGACCATGGCTTACTACCTGGACGAATACAGGGAGACCCACATCTCCGTCGACTCCCTCGTCATGGCTCTCTTTGAGCTGCTCAACACGCATGCCAAGGTAAGGCAGAGAGGCCCCCGGCGCCAGGGAAGCACGGCTTGCCCACAGCAGAGCGAACAGAGCCGCTCATTGTGGCGGGAGTCAGGCCAATCCCTGCGACACCACAACTAGCGAGCCATTAGTAACTGTGGCGGTTTTGAAGGCCAACTCATTCTTCAGACCGAAGCTGCAGCAGAGACGTAGCATGGTCCAGTGGAGAGGGCACTGGGCTGGGAGTCAGGAGACCTGGGGCCTGTTCCTATCCCTGCCACTGACCTGCTGGGTGACCTTGGGCAAGTCACTCCCCCTTTCTGGGCTTGTTTTCCCTCCCCTCCCACCTACTGTCTGTTTAAATTGTGAGCTTTTTGTATCTCAGTGTGTCTGTACAGCACCTAGCACAATGAGGCCCTGATCTGGAGCCTTCAGGTGCTATCCCAACACAGCTAATGACTACAGCTAACGTTATGGATGCCGGGAGTGGCTGAAACCAGGGGCTGTGATGGCAGCTGGTTCTAACCATTTCTCCAGACTGGGAACATTGAAAAGCAAATGGATGTCCAATTTACTGGGGTCTCTGCAGCCCTGTGTCAGGCTGTGACCCATGCCCACGGCACCGAGAGCTGAAAGCGTTGTTCTGAAGGGGGCTGTGGGCTCAGCTGAGTGTGATGTTAGTCAATGCAGCATTTGCACATGCAGATCCGGGCATTTGCAAATACCCACAGTGGTCACTACTGCTGGCTGGAGCACAGGTGGCCATTTTGTGAGCATGCAAAGCTGTAAATGCTGCGTGATCCGCTTCGGAGGCCTGGCTGCAGAGATGGCCGTCGCTGCTAAGATTTCCAACGCCTGGCACCGAGGGGTTAAAAAAATGCACGCCATCATGATGCAGCAAAAGGCCAACTGTCAAGGCTGCCCATGCACTGTCTCAGTGTTGGCTTTTCCCTCCTCCCCATCCAGTTCTCACTGCTGTCTGAGGTGAGGGGCCTGATAGCCCCTCAGGACCTCGATCGCTTCGATAACCTCGTTCTGAAGCGGGAAATCGAATCCATGAAGGCCCGGCAGCCCTCAGTGCCCAGCACCGACTCCTACTCCATGACATCCTACAGCGACACCGGTTCCTCCACGGGCAGTCATTTCACCTCCACCACGGTCAGCTCAGCTCGGGTAAGTGCACTCACTTTTCCCTCAGTGCCTTTCCTGCCATTCCCAGCCAGCCCCCCAAGCCCCCCTGCTTCCCCCTGAAGCCCTACCCCCAACTTGCTGCCCTGCGAAGTCCTCCTGTATAAACCCTCCGCGAACCTGCTCCCCGTCAGATCTCCAGAATGATCTCCAAGCTCACGCGTGCTCTCTCCCCCTTTACGCGCTCGCAAGGTGCAGTGGCTCCACTCTGTCTGCAAGTTGCAGGCGTCGTGGGGACCCGGGTCTCTTGTGCGGCGACGGTGCTGAGGCGGTGCCTGGGAGGAAGGAGAACGGCATTGCGGGCTTAGTTCTAAAAGTGCTGACCCAACACACCCGCCGATTCTCTGCCTCCACGACTCTGCAGCTAAGATAAATGGGATCAAACCGAACATGCTGCAGGGCACAAACAGATCACCACAGGCATCAGGAAAGGATATTCCCTCCAATTCCCTGGCCCATCGCCTCCCCATATGCACCGCATGGCAGAAGCAGCTGAGTGAATTGAGAGAGGGGGAAATCTCTCCCACTGAAGCAATAAATTCCAGGTCACGTTGGATGGCAAGGTGCCAGATTTGATTGGCCAGTAATTGGATCCTGTGGGGCAAACTCTGTAACCCTGAATAACAGATGCATAGAGATAACACTAGAGAATGTGCTTTGCATCTAAAGGCTCACCCCGTGGCTCCATGGCAGCACTTCTGCCCCCTTATGCCATATGCATGGGTTCAGTAAGAAGGTGGGAACTGACCAAGAGCCGGAAATGGTGCTGAAGCATCAGACTCCTGCCCCAGAGATCTCCCCTGGCCTATGTCTGAGTGGTACTGGTGGACTCCATCCAGGCAGCCAGGGCAAACCGAGAGACCCTTGAAGCACGTGGAAAATGAACATGCACGCACCGTAAGCAGTTCTGCAGTCACATTCCTAACCTCTGGTCATAATGAGGGCAGAGCTCCGCTGGGCAGGAGTCCAGTGCATTGAAGCACCCTCTGACTTCCACCATGGGCCAAAGGGAACTGAACAAGTGGGAGGGTGGTACGCCAGCTTTCAGAGTCCAGTTGTAAGTCCTTAGGGCCCTAAGGTGGGGTGCCCCGCTCTGTGAGGAGAGGTCAGCTGGAGATCATGGGGGACCTTGGAGATCACACACCTGGTCTTTAGGACAGGATCATTTGTAGGTTCCCGGGGACCTCAGAGGTGATGAACCTGGTGGATTGCTCCTGAAAGGTCCTGGGAGAGCATGGAGATGGTGCACTTTGTCTCTGAGAAGGAAGCGCTGAGCTGTTCTGCTTCATCAGGTCCCTAAGGCCACCAGCCCCTCTCGCTCGCTTGCTCACTCTGCCCCGCTGAAGTCAGTGGGAGTGCTAGTACAGCCTGCCCACGGCTGAGCCCACTTGAAAATCCCACCCTATATCACTGCCACTGCTCTCCGTTTCTAATTGCACAGGCACCGGCTCCAGCTGCCTTTCCCCTCCGCTGGCCCACCATGATTGTGATGGTACTAGCTGTCCCTTTAAACAATTCCCCTCCTGCCCATGCCCACATAAACACACCAGCTCTCTGCCACCCTCTTCCCCGTCCCAGCAGGGATGGTGGAAATCATGCCATTTGCATTCCCTGCCAGTCCTCTTCTTCCCACTGCGTAAGTGACACCGTTGCAATGTCTCGAGGGCGTCGCTGCATGCACCGTCTAATTAAGTTATCATAATCACCTCGAAGTGTGCAGCGGCGCGGCCCCAAAATTAATTTCCCAGCCATAAAATGCCTTTCATCATAAACGCATTAGCTGCCTTGGAAATTAAAACCTCCATGAAAGGAACAGACGACAATGGCTGCGGCCAGATAAGCGCGGCGAGGGGGGCGATAGGAAAACAGGCCAGGTTTTGCTCTAATGAGGAGGCTATGTAGCCATCAGGGGAGAAGCAGAGGGGTCTTTCTTGGGATGAGGCAGCCCCATCTGAGCTCTGAGCAGGGCTTTGTAAGTTTCATGGCATTGGGCCTGGCTTTTCAGCCTTTAATGGGAGTCTCATAGTTAATATCTTCCGCCTCCCCCCCTCCCCCCCTGGGGTGGATTAAAGCTGAACATTGGATCGAGCCAAATAGGGAACTCCAGAGCCACTCGGGGAGGGAGGTGGGTTTGCTGGCAAAATATCTACAGAGCTGTGGAGGGAGCAGGAGATGGTGCTGGCAAATAACATAAAAACGGCCATACGGGGTCAGACCAAAGGTCCATCTAGCCCAGTGTCCTGTCTGCTGACAGTGGCCAATGCCAGGTGCTGCAGAGGGCGTGAACAGAACAGGTGATTATCAAGTGACCCATCCTGTCGTCCATTCCCAGCTTCCAGCAAACAGAGGCTAGGGAACAATCCTCAAGCAAGGAGTGGTGCTAGTTCTTTGAAGGCAATTGATTACCAGGAGGACAGGGAAAGCTGGGAAAATATCAGGTGACCCCTTCAGATCCCAAATTGGCAGATCAGTGCAATGCTTCCTTAAACCACCCCTGGATCTCCAGCTGTCCTCTGCACCGGCAACCGATTGATCTCTGCTTCTGGGACTGCTTCAGAATGTAGGAGCCACCCCCGCCCAAATTACACCCTGTTTAGAGCACGTGGAGCCAGCCCCCACAGGAATCAGTGGGATTGCATGGGGCATAAATCAGCCCAGGGTCTGTAGGGAAGCCGGGGCATGCAAGATGGCCACTCTTCAGACGATCCTTGCTCTTCCTTTCCACTGGTGAGACCTGCAGCCTCAGCCTAGTGCAACCACGGCAACCAGCGTGGTCAGATCACCCAGCTCCTGTAACTCTCCCCCTCCGAAAACCCTGATCCTTTGCTTTAACCAGGGCCCACGCATAATTTTTTCGGGCCCAGTACACACACGTACCCATGGGGGTTGCAGCCTGGGCAGGACCCTGCAGGGCCTCCAGGCCCCAGTAAAGTGTACCCTTTACTGTTCCCCCATGTGGGGACCCTGGCTTTAACTCTGCCTGTTAATGCAGAAGGAGAAGATGACGGAGGGGAGTGAGCTGAAGGGGGGGCTCTGTGCAAGCCAAGAAAGAGACCACACAGCCCACCAATGCTAGTTATTGGCCCCCTCTCCCTGTGCTTCTCTCTGAACAGAGCAATTGCTGCCTTTATCTGAATGCATGTGAGAGAACTCAGTGCCTACTCCATGGGATGGCGCAGGCGGCGGTGAGGATGGGGGGTCGGGCAGTGTTTTGTTTGTTTGTTCTGCTACCTCCCTAATGTTTTGTTTTCCCCCTTTTATGTCTGTTTTTGATTTGTTCCCCCAGGAGCGGCTCTTGTGGCTAATAGACCTGATGGAGGTAGGGCCCTTTCAGTGGGGTGGGGAGCTTGAGTGCTGTGGTTTCCATAGTGAAAGGGGTGGGGGGAGCTTGTGTGTGTGTGTGCGGGGGGCATAATTCAATTGTTTGCTGCCAGAGGCTGATGCTCTAACCACATGAACAGCTGCAGCTCCAGTCTCCGGCATTTGCTTTTGCTTCCTTTGGCTCTGCCAACACTGAGCTTTTCCTTAATGTCTCTCTCTCTGCCGCAAGCTCCGAGCAGCGCTGCTCGGAGCTCTGGGGTCTTTACCAGCTCTCACCTGATTCGGACCAGGTCGAGATGCCGGAGCCCTGTCTACACTAAAGTTCCCAGTGCAGCTGATGGTGCAACAGTGGGAGATTTGAAGGGCAAGCTCAGTGCCAGGCTGCTGGTCAGATCTGATCCATCCCTGATTGTCCTTTCTACCTCCTGTCTCATTTCAGCTTGTCTCATGATACCTTTGTACCTGCTCCCTCTATCACTGCACCACATCTGTCTGCTGCTTTGTGTAATCAGCCAGTCTATGTCCTGGCTGCGGGGAGAGCGGGGGGGAAATCACATCGTCCATCTAGGGCAGGTGAGAATAGGCAGAGGATGACTTGTTCCTGAAGGCCTTAGGTCCACATTGTCTTTGATTCAAGTGCTATAAAGGGCAGTGCACGATAGCATGTGTTCTTAACCTGGGGGGATGGCCACTCTCCTTCTTCCATATGGCTAAACGGGGGCAGGGAGTGTCTCCAATGTTTGGGCCAGGGGCTCCTGAAACTCTATTCTGCTGTAACATGGACTCCTGGCACAGAACTGGCTGAGAGGCGCAGCACTATCATGTGCAGCAATTCTACTCCATCTGCAGACCAGCTTCCAGACACACTGAGGCCCAAAAGGCTGCAATCAGAGCTGAACCGTACACAACAGCAGGATGAATTACAGGGCGCAGGCATGTGCAAATACAGCTCCAAACTCATCCCCGGTGCAGCTCTACTGACCTGCAGGGGAGTCATGCAAGGGCTGCACAGTGAATGATGGAGGGTTCTCATTTGTGAGGCTGAGCGCATTCAGTAATGGATCTTTAAAAGCCCCTTCTATCCTGCAGGGAGGGATCTCGGGGTTACTGGACGGAAATCACCCTGCAGGTGGAATCTTAAAGCGCCTGGACCGTAGCTGGTGCAGTAATTGGTTTCAGTGGAACTTGCCTTCGGACAGCTTGAAGTTGGTCCATGCAGTGATAAATTCTTACCTGTCTGATAAGTGCTTCGAGAGAGTTGTGGGCTAATAAGAACCACCTCATTAGATGGCTTTGCCTCCAACTGCTTTACTGACCCTGACTTTCCTTGCCAGGAACTCGGCAGCGTCTCCCTTGGTGCAGATGGCAGTGTAGTGTCCCTTGCTCTGGATGTGAGTTAGGGGGCATCTCTAGGGAAAGAGGAGGAGCTCGATAAATGCCTCATGCAGTGTGCTCCCCACCACATCCAGTGAGCCCTGCTTTCGGGGAAGTCTCCTAGATTGTCAGGATGTTCCACAAACGGTACAGTGTTTGGCTAAAGATATTACTCAAGCGGGTGCTGGGAAGTTAACACCATGAAGATTAAATGGAGTGAGCTAAGTTCAGTTATTTGGTCTCTTGAACATTTTAAAGAATGAACCTCGAAATGATTGCCTACAACTCTGAGTCAGTACTTTGTATGATAGTCTTTTCGGCAAAGCAGAAACTTGGCAAGTGCCACTTCGCTCCAAAGTAAGGGCCAGTGGGAACATCTACGCTGCTATTTTTAGCACCACCGCACAAGACCCGCCAGCCTGAGTTAGTTGACCTGGCCTCTGAGACGCACTGCTGCAGGGAGTATGTGGGGATTGGGGTTGCAGAGCAGAGATACCCTAAGAGGCCCCTCAGCTTTCCAGCATGCAAGTTAACCAGTAACCGAGGAATGAACCAGTACATTTGAGGATAATAAACCCCTTCCAACCTTGAGGGGTGAGAGATCATTACAGGATGCATGAAGTTCACCCACAGGCTGGCTAAGTCCTCATTAAACCTTTCTTTGACCTGCCGCTGGACAGTAATAATGACCCCTTTCATCAGGCATGATCAGCTGGAGGCTGATGTATGGCCCAGCCAGGCCTGGTGATCACCTCCTAGCTTAATGCGGTTTTGGCTCTCCCCTAAGATTTGCAAAGCAGGGGTTAATTGTGCAATGTAATAATCACAGGCAGCTTGATCAAAGAGGCATACTTCTTGTGGAATTTGCTTCAGAACAAGCCAGCCCTGAGGGATTTGGTTTGATTTTTTTCCCCTGCCTTTTTCCCAGCTATGTAACTATTACGATTATGAAATTGAAATCTATATTGATTTTATTTGGTCGTGATTTCATAGCAAATTTAGTGCCAGATTGACAGGCAGCAGAGTCCTCTACACAGAGCCCAATCCTGCGAGGGGCTGAGCAGCTCATGGGTGGTGCTGGACACGGTGAAGGGTCAGGTGAAGGATCGGGCTCTGTAGCTGCAGAATAGACACAGCATGGATGGCAGCAGTGTCCTCCCCTGTCCTGACCCCTGTGAACACCATTGTGGGTGGAACAACAGAGCGGGGGTAATTTGATCTCCTTGTCCATTCATCCCTGAGTGACCATGCTGAGATTACCCACCAGTAGCTGAAAAGGCCTACCCTGGGGTCAGGTTCAGGTCAAAGGTTCAGCTTGGTTCTTATTTTATTCCAATTGGATCGGCCATGCCTGGTTTTAAAGGAACAGAGGTATAAATAAAAGTGAGGCAGCGTTGTCTAGTGATTAGAGCAAGGGGCTGGGAGTCAGGCTTTCTGGGCCCTGCACCTAGCTCAGCCGCCAACCCCATTGAATGATCTTCATTTACCTTCTTGTGCCTCAGTTTCCCAACTGTAAAGTTGGACTAGTGATATTGCCCTGCCTCCCTGGGGGTGGGACCGGTGGGTCGATAGGCTTAATTAATTACTATCTGGGAAGTGCTTTGAGACCCTCAGATGGAAGGAGCTTGAGAAGTGCAACGTATAATACAACCGGAAAAGATATTAGGGTGATCCCAGGTTCCTGCTGGTGATGAAATGAAATGCCTGTTTTCCCATTTGCTTTGCTTGCCTGTTTCTCGCGTCAAGAGGCAATGATGGGTTGTGGATGTTGTATCTTAAAACCAAATGGAGGGAAGATTAGACAGCGGCTATAAATTATCTCAGTTCATCTCCCCTCAACTTATCATTCAGCGGTGACCCTTCTGTTCACCCTGAAAACTCCCAGCCGTTCTTAGTTCTGAGCATGTAGCTGTTGGAATGCTCTCAGATCCTTATTTCAAGACTTCCCAGCATAATAAACTCAATTAAAGCAGCAAGAGGACCAATAAATTCACTTAACAATGTAATGGTATTGGAGGCAGGTCTCCGCTAACATCGCCATGGAATATGGAGCTGTAGACATTTCCTACAAGTAATAATTCGCATGACTCTGCAGTGGGTTTCGATAGCGTCTTAGTATAAGTGCAAGGAATTCTGGCAGGAAATCACAATTCTGCTTGCTGTGGCTGAGAGTATGGGGGAAAACGTGACAAGCCCAGAGGAGAAAGAATAGTGTCTGATGTTTTAGGATCTTTTGTGAAGGTCTTCCATCCCTTCATCCCACCTGCTGTTTGGGGAAGGCAGCACAATCCAGAGGAACTAGGGCAATGACGGGAGACATGGAAGAATGGTAAGGGCGTTAACCTATGCCTTGAGAGATGTGGGTTCAAATGTGGTTCTCTGCCTCTGCCACAGATTTCTTGTGTGACCTTGGACAAGTTACTTAGTCTCTCTGTGCCTCAGTTCCCCATCTGTAAAATGGGGATAACAGCACTTCCTGGCCTGATAGGGGTGTGGTCAGGATAACTACATTAATATGCAGCAATTGCTTTGGCCATGTAAGTACCTAAAATAGAAAAGCATCTTCTGTTCTAATCCCAGCTGTGTTCTTGGGCAAATCATTGGCTTGCTTTCATTTTACATCTGTAAAATGGGAATAATGCTCACCATCTCTCCCTCAGGGGGATATAGAATCATAGAAATGTGGGGCTGGAAGGGACCCCGAGAAGTCATCAAATCCAGCCCCCTGCACTGTAGCAGGACCAAGTAAACCTAGACCATCCCTGACAGATGTTTGTCCAACCTGTTTTTAAAAACCTTCAATGACAGGGTCCCACAACTTCCCTTGGAAACCTATTCCAGAGCTTAACTACCTCTAATAGGTAGAAAGTTTTTCCTATTGTCTAACCTAAATCTCCCTTGCTGCTGTTTAAGCCCATTGCTTCTTGTCCTACCTTCAGTGAACATGGAGAACAATTGATCACAGTCCTCCTTATAACAGCCCTAGATGTACTCCACAGTTATCAGGTCCCCCCTTAGTCTTATTTTTTCAAGACTAAACATGCTTGTTTGTTTGTTTTGTTCATAGATCAGGCTTACTAAGCCTTTTATCACTTTTGTTGCTCTGTCCTCTGGATTCTCTCCAATGTCCACAGCTGTCCTAACGTGTGGTGCCCAGAACGGGACACTACTTCAGCTGAGGCCTCCCCTGTGATGAGCAGAGTGGAACAATTACATCCTGTGTCTTCCGTATGACACACCTGTTAACACACCCCAGAATTATATTAGCCTTTTTCGCAACTGCATCACGTTGTTGACTTATATTCAATGTGTGACCCACTGTAACCCCCAGATCCTTTCCTGCAGAGCTGCTATCTAGCCAGTGTGTTTGGGGAAGGCAGCGCTTTGCACTTGTCTTTTTGAATTTCACCTTGTTGATTTCAAATCAATTCTCTGGTTTGTCAGTTTGGTTTTGAATTCTAATCCTGCCCTCCCAAGTGCTTGCAACCCCTCCCATCTTGGTGTCATCTGCATTTTATAAGCATTTTTAAGCATAATCTCCACTCCATTATCCAAGTCATTAATGAAGATATTGGATTGTCTGAACCCTGCAGAACTCTGCTAGATACATTCTCCCAGTTTGACAGTGAGCCATTGATAACTACTCTTTGAGTAAGGTCTTTCAACCTGTTGTGCACCCAACCTACATTAATATCATCTAGATCACATTTCCCTGGTTTGCTTATGAGACTGTCATGTGGGACTGTGGAGCAGGGTTAATTAATTATTGTCTGTATAGCGCTTTGATTACGTAAGTGCTAAGGATAATTATGCCCCCTTTGCCCTTGTGACATCCTAGTCCTCCTTCATGGATGCAAAACATCCAGCAACCTGCAGCCCCGTTGCTGCATGGCACCAATGCTAGAACTGTTTGGAAAACAAGATTTTTCCTGGAAAATTTTGAAATTCGTTTTGTCAAAAATGGAATATTTTGACTTTTTGGCAAAAAGTCGAAAACCAAAAAAAAAATCTCATCATAAAACTGAAAAAACGTGGCCAAAACCCAAATCATTTTTATTAGAAAATGCCCCCATTAGAAAGTGCCTCATTCATGATGTAGTTTGGGTGCCTCGTGCCCCCTTGCTCGTTCAGCTTGCTGCCTCCCAGCAATAGACTCTGCAGCGATCTCAGTAGCCAATCCAGGGGAACCAGCGTCGCAGCATGACATTAGGGGATGCTTTGTTATCCCAGACTACTGCCGTGCTCTGATACAGCTCTTTTCATCCGTAGATCTCAAAGCACATTACAAAGGAGCTCAGTATCATAATCCCTATTTTACAGAAGGGGAAACTGAGACACAGAGAGAGGATGTGATTTGCCAAAGCACACCCAGAGCCAGGAATAAAACCCAGGTTTCCTGAGTTCCAGTTCAGTGCTCTGTCCAGTAGGCCATGCTGCCTCGCAGGAGCCATGCATGAGGAATACAGCAATGGCTTTGACTGCTTGTTGTAAGACCAGGGATATGTCCTGGCCAAAGTCTAACTTAGGAATTCCCCGTTCACTGTTTTAATGGAATCTCTGTTGTCTCCTGTGCTAAAATGACATTGATGTGTAATGTTGCTGGGAGATGTTAAGCCACTGTCAAGCTACACACCAGAATTGGTTGCCTTTGAGTGGAGGGTGAAGTGATCCCCATTGCTTAGCAATATATGTCAGTAAAGTGTTTTGAGACTTGAGAATATAAAATACATTGTCACGTAAGTAGTTATTTTATTACTACCCTATGTCCATGTCTGAGTTGTTAATGCTGCTGGTTGGAAAAACTGACAAACTTTGTTTTGTCAAAACTGAGGTGTTCTGCGGGCACGGTTTGATTTGATGAAGTTACAGCAGAAACCAGGTTTCCACTGGTTTCCTGCCTCCTTGCCTACCCACCTCTGAGAGCCTGGTGTCCTCAGGGCTTCCAGGGTGGGTGGCTCTGCGGCAGGCTACCAGGCAGACTGCCCCAGGGCTGGGACTCTAGTCCCTTTCATGGAGAATTTTGAATTTTATTCCAAATCTGAACAAAACCAGATTTCAAAATACCAAAATCCTCCTCCAAACAGAATGACCTTTCTCTGCCCGGCTCCTGTCATTAGCAATACCTGGAAAAAAAGGAGGTACTCATTTTTAACAGTGAGTTTAATTAACTATTGCAACAGATTGCAGATCTGTCCATCTGACAGATTAGGCAGGCAGGCATCAGACAGGTAGAGTATCCATCACTTGGCGTCTTTCCATCAAGACAGGATGTTTTTCTAAAAGATACATCTAGCTCCGCTATAGGTTGGGCTCAGTACAGGAATCAGTGGGTGAAATTCTCTGGCCTGTGCTCTGCAGGGATCAGACTAGATGATCATAATGGTGCCTTCTGGCCTAGGAGTCTATGAATAACATGAATTAGAGGGAGAAGAAATAGATTGTTGCTAGAGGGGAGCAGAGCTGTTTCTAAACGCTTGTTTTTCAAAGCTGTGGCATGAGGCTTTGGTGTCTTTTTAAAGCGAGAGCCAGTTAAATATGGTCTTAAAATAGAGCGAGTTCCTAAAGGCACTGCACTTTGCTTAAAAGCCATCACCTTTTATAGCCAGAAGCCATTTCTATTTTGCCCCCAAATATTAGGCGTTAGGGAAATCCAGTCCTCTTCTTGGACAGCTCAGCAAAAAAGGGAACAATATTTATATCTCTACACCGATGGGCAGAAAAATAGCCAGGGTCAACAGCATTGTTTGCAAGGCATGGGTACAGAGCAGCCTGAGGGTTGCTGAGTGCCCCTAGCAGCAAAGGGGGGGGATGGCAGGCTTCCTTGGCTCTGTGAGCCTGTCCCTCCTGCACATGGGTGGAGATGGATAGCCCATCAGTCCTTTCCCTGAAACGCCCTCTGCAGGTGCAGAACATTTTGGAAGCATCTCCAGCTGAGATCAAGTACAGGAGCAGCCCCATAGAAATAGAGTTGGGGGTGGAATGGGTATAAAACCACAGGCCCTGTAGTCTCCACCGGATTGAAAACCCGGTGGGTGTATCCGCAACGGGCCACTTATTGGTCATGGGTCCGTGTAAAAATCTGCTACAGTCTTGCCCCTGAGAAACCCTCTGGTCCTGCAGGAAGGGAAGGAACTCAGTGCTGTTCACCCTGCAGGGGAAGAGGAATGTTAAAGGGCACAGTCTCCAGATAGCCCAGGTCCATGGGTCATGCGGACTGTCCAGACTGAGCGAGCTGCAGCTGGGCCCATTGCTGGCAGAGTTTCTCCAGGGTTTCCCAGAGCGGTGTGGGCAGGGGTCTTTTTTTTTTTTTTCAGGCTAGCCAAATCGTGCTATAGAAACATCCCTCCCACTCTTCTCACCATGCACTTCAGCTCCTAGGCAGGTAGCCTGGCTGGACTAGAACTCCATCCAGATCAGGCAGGGAAAGCAGCGGGTATCCTGCTAGCAGCCATGGGGTGTACAGGAGAGCTTTGCAATGTGCTTCATTCACACCATGGTGCAAACTCCCCTACCCGTGTAGTGAGAGTGTGACTGTGAATGGACCTGGCCTAATGCACTTTGGGAAAGGACTGAGGTACCCTGGCCAGCCGGCCGAGCGCATCCACACAAGCCTGGTAGGGGGAGCAGACCTCACTCTCTCTGTAAATAGTTTCTCTCTTCACTCCACCTTCCTGGGAAGCTTTTCTAGCCCAATTAACGGTGGGTCTCAATTTCTATCTCCTATTTATAAGGCCCTGGCGTCTTAATATTTCACCCATCCTGCAAGGGGAAGATCTTTTTAGCAGGAACTCAGTGTTACTCAGTGGACTTCACCCTGCAGGGCGGGCAAGCTTCAAAGATGCTGGGGCTCTAGGACGTGCATTTTGAAAGTTCTCCAGGCCTCATGTGTTTGGTGAACTGTTCATGTCCTAGCTCATGTGGCATCCTGAAAGCTTGAAGCCCTTGTCTCTGGCACAACAAGCAGGCACTTTAGAAACCGGCCAGGGAAGGGTTACAGACCCAGCAGCCTTCCTCTGAAAAGCTAAATGCGAAGGGGGCTGGAAATGCCACTGCTGCTGGCTGGTTATTGACAGAGCCCTTTGGCAGGATTAGAAGCTTAGGGGGCAGCAGCTGGAGATCACAGAAAGGAGGAGATGGTGATATTTCAGCAGCTCCCTGTGGAGCAGCTTTCCATTTCGATGCAGGAAGAGAAAGGGCAGTGGGTATGGAGGCCAGTGCACCGCCGGGGTAAGAAGGTGCAGCTGAGCGGAGGTGCTCAGCCCCGGTCTGAATTTGGCCCAATAACTGTGTCCCCCTCCTCTGTCGGATCAGGCGGGTGCCTTTCTTGTTCACTAGGGGAGGGGATGGAAATTCAAGTTCCCTAAAATTGTCTCTTCCTGAAATCACTGATACCCACCCTCCGTTGACACCCGCTGTCCCATCTCCAAGATGGCTAACCCTTCATAAATCAACCTTCCTGAAATTCCTGCCCCATGGCTAGCCTGTCTGGGACCGAGGATGAATCCCCCTAATACCTCTCCATTGATGGGGCTGTCTGTCCCCAAGGCCTAATCCCCTTGAAATCCGTCCTTCCTGCAAAATAACCATTGGCCCAGTCCTGGGCTAGCTGGGAATGAGGGCTCGTTGCCCTGAAACAAGGGCTTTCTGCTTTCTAGTCCTGCTGGTCTCTCAGGCTCAGGAATGGGTTTCCATGCTAACGCTTTCCCCATTGCTATCAAACCATTTCTGTTCACTTCCTCATACTCCCATCACCCCTATTCCCCGTCCTAAAGCTGGAAAGACTGAAAGCACTTTCTTCAAATGTTTTCATTGCCTATAATGCTTTTAATTCCCTCCTGGGCCTATTTTGGAAGTGTGTCCTCTAACGCATAGTTTCTCAACCTGTGGTACACGTACCCCTGGCGGTACACAAGACACAGGCAGGGGGTACCTGGGGAAAAACAGACTGAAGGGGAGGCGGGCGGCAGCCCCCGCTTCCCACCCAGTCACAGCTCCCAGCTGGGAGGCAGTGGCAGCCATCACGGTACCGGGAAACCGGGCTTCAGCTGCCCACTTCCTGCCCTGCCACAACTCTCAGCTGGGAGGTGGGCAGCAGCCGCCGGCTTTTGGGGAAGGCGCGCGGCAGCCATCCACTTCCTGCCCAGTCCCAGCTCTTAGCTAGGAGGCGAGCAGTAGCCGCCTGCAACTTGCCTAGGTGGCAGCCTCCCTCCCTGGCTCAAAGCCCAGTGCCTAGAAAACTTGACAACTCTGACAGCCCCAGATTTTACCAATTACCATCTTCTCCTGTCTCTCTCTCACCTCTTCCTCCTCTCAAATCTATGGCAAACAATTTGGCGCGGCGCTTTACGTTCCCCAGCATTGGCACGCCGCTCAAAGCCTCCTAGCTTTGGCCAACATCACCTCTAGCCCAGGTACACACTTGAGTTGTGCACCCCGGTGTAAAGATGGTGACCCTACCCCCACTAGATCTGACATCTGTCATATCCTGGCCTTATATACTCAGCCCTTCTTCCAACATATAGCTCACGTTAATCTGTAAACATACAATCCCATGGAAAATTGAGTGTTGGGAACATATTAAAATTGTCAGAAGTTAGGAGGTACTTGCTACTTAAAAGGTTGCGAAACACTGTCTAACGGGTGCAAGCCTTGGAGCGAGAGCTTTCCCGCAGATGGGGAAATGCACATGTAGCACAGATTCAAACTAATCAAGTGTTTATCCAACAATAGACAACATGCAAGGAGACACAAGCTGTACCCTGCCCCTTCCAGCACAAATGAACAGCCTCATTAATGTGAGGGGAATGAAATATGCTGAACCAGTAGTTTCTGCAGATGTCAACTGCCTCGTGGCTTGACATAATTGCAGAAGGCAAGACCAGTCTAAATATAGGAAGTGGTTTTCGTGGCATTTTGCTAATCAAACGGGAGCTGACTGCTATTCTTTCTAAATGCCCCTGCCATGAGAAGATGGTTCCCACGGGAGTACAGATGACATTTGATTTGTTTCTTAACAAGGCCCCCTTCTGTGCGACACGCTTTCCCTGGTTGGGGTGTGGGCAGTGAGTGAGAGAGTGAATCCTGGTGCAAGTGCCCCGTCCTCGTTATAGAGAGCCCGTTGTGCTTACAGGCTAGGCGTGTGGATCCTGGCAGCCGTGCCCCTCTCCCTCTTCCACAGCAGACAGATCCCGTTGCACTCCTGGGCTGTGCGTGCAGCTCTGGGCGCTAGTACACAGGAGTTCTCCAAGCTCAGTGGCTGGGAAGGAGAGAATCCAGTGGACTGATGATAGCGTGTTGAAGAACATGATTTCTCTTGCCTGACCTCATGGGATCAAGAGGCGTTATGACCACGCTGCGGAGCCCTGCTCTCTCCTTGTCAGTTACGCCTCCAGTGGGGCCAGGCTGCAGGACGGAGATACTGCAGTGACAGGAGCTATTCAGACCCAGTCGTTTCCTCCCCCGGGAGCTCTATCCACCACTGCCCTCCCTCAGCTTTCCTGCAGGAGGAAGTACATTTAAATCCTGCAAGCAGCAGCTACCCTGCAAGCAGGATTTGCTTTGGGTTGGTTCTGAATCAGCGCTCAGCCTAGCCGGGCCTACAGGCCAGCATGTGGCAGCTGTGCTGGCCTCCTTCTGCCCCCTATGACAAGGGGGGAGTACAGTCCCAGTTTGCCACTGCAACCTGATGCCGTGGAGGACTTCCCACCATCCATCTGGGCCCTCTGCCGAGATCTACACTGGCCTAAGCCCAGGATGAATCTGATCATTGGCCTTGTAATTTCCATCCCCTCCACACAGACAAAGTCAAGCCATGCTCCGATACAGGGCCCTAGCGCATTAATATGAGCAGGGACACACAGCGGCCTCAGCCCCCACGTGCCGTGAGAATGACACCTGCATTCATGCTCCCAGCATATCAGCGCCAGGGAGTCCATGCAGCAGGGGCCAGGCATGTTACAGTTCATGCTCCCGAGCATGGAGTGCAACAGAACTCACACGCTACAGGCCACTAGCGCCTGGATTCACACTCAAAGCTGGCAAGCACCCGACAGGGGCCAGGAGGTAAGTTACCTAGACCACCCCGACAGGTGCTTTCAGATCCTAGAGGGCGCTTAGTGCCCGGAATCACACTTCCAGCTGGGAGCTGCTCTACTCAGCAGGGCCAAAGTGGTGGCAAAGTGATGGCTCTGGCCTGGGGGCAGGTGATCAAAGCCCATCCGGGGCAGACACCAACCCCGCTGCAGGGTCCCACCGTGTGTCAGATTTGAGCCCGCACAAGAAAAGAGAGGAGAAAAGTCCCTTTTCCCTGCATTCCCGGGCATTCATTGGCCAGACACTCACTGCTCCAAGCCTCTCTCCCCGGCTGATGTTATCCATGTCTCCACTGCCCTGATTGACAGCCCCGCCGCCCCCTCTGTGCCTAGAGACTAACAAACTAATTGAATTCTTTTGCTAATGTCTCGAGCTCTGTTGATGGCATTGACATATTCCAGGCTATATTTTGACATTTGATAATTAATTTTGGCTATAATTATAATGAAAAAAAAAAAACCAACGCACCCAACATCTGCCACATATTTGCATCTGAGACTGTCTGGTCTGATTTCGGGGGAAGGGAGAATCTTGATTTAACCCTTTCATTGCCCCCCCAAAGATCCAGCCCGCCTTCCCCAAGGAGGTGAAAATATGATTGGGGCAACCGCCAGAGTGGCTCAGCTGAGCAAGGGCAGGGAGCTAAATGCGCCAGGCTGCCAGGGCATGTGGGCTCCTGAAGAAGCATTTTGCTAGGGGGAAGGAGGACATGAAATGGAAGGAGCGTGACTGGAAGCCGTCCGGTGATCTTCTTGCAGTGAAGCTGCGATTCCTGATGGAGGCGACAGCTGCAAAATGAGGGCTGGGAACGGAGAGAGAGCCAGATACAGAGAGACCCGCGCACACCCCCTTGCCCTGTGGACCCCGAACACGGCTAATGCAGACTCGGAGGCAGGCTGGACTGAGGGTGTGGCGGTGGCTATGCACGGCGCGTGCCGAATGGAGACGCATCTCACCATGCAGAGCGTGGCCGGAGCTGCACCGCGCTGGTGCACGAAGGGGGATTTGCTTGACTTTCCCCACCAGGGCAAGTCCCTGGGAGAGGCATCCACACGGGGCCATAGCTACAGTGGGGGGCGGCTCCTGCCCCGTTGCCAGGAAGCCCGAAGTCCAAAGAGTAGCCAGCCTCTCCGACCGCGAGAGCAAGACTCAAAGGCTCAGTGATGATCTCACACAGTGAGCAGCGAGGTCACAGCCAGGTCACCTTCCCCAGGCAGGCTCCCCGCTCACATGTGGGCTCGGCTGCGCCCCACCCTAGGTGCTGGCCACACTCGTGAGCTCCCCTCTTGCACAAGCGCTCCCTCCGCTGGCACGGCCATGCTCCCTGATCATCACCTGGTCCTTGGAAGCCTCTGTCCCCACCAGTCCTTGCAGTGTCACCTCTGAAGACGGCCCAGGCCTGAGCAAAGCAAGACCAAGCCCTGAGAGAGCCTCTCCCCTGGAAGAACGCTTCTCTCACCCTGGTAGCTCTGAGCACTTGATGCTGCATGATCGTTGGCCAAATGCTGCTCTTAACTCACCCGAGTGCCTCCTCCATTGAAATCAATGGGGCTCGCACCCGTGGAACGGCAAGCAGTCCTGTCTCACCTCTCCCGGAGGTTGCACCTGACTGGAGTATCCCCTCGCTCACTCCAGCGTGACACCAATGGCGTCACTTCTGATGCACAGCGGGGTGGGCGAGTTGAGAAGCCAGCCCTTTGGCGTCAATGAAGGGCTGTTTTTAAAGGGCACGCTGCCACGATAAAAACTGTGGGTTTGATCTTTACATCCCTTGCTCCCCTAAAATTCCCCACTGAAATCAACAGGCGGGTCGGGGGCACACAGACGGTAGCAACAGGCCCCCGGCCTCCTCACCTGTGTTACTAAGAGTCCCTTGCGTTATTAAAACAAACATATGTAACAACGGTACAATGCTTGTCGCCAGGGCTTGAACCCACAAAGGTAAAGCTGGAGCTGAAGGACTTGCCGTCCCAGTCAGCACATGTAGTAGAAGCAGCTCCGCTCCCCTATGGATGGCTCTGCTCCTACAGGGAAATGTATAGCACACGCTGTGCAGTGGGCTGCCGTGGAATTAACTTGTCCCTACTTATGGGACTGGTTTTCATTCTGCATTTCCCTCTGCTAGGGGTCGGTCAGTTTCGCATCCTGGTTGCTTTGCTCTCACTGTTGTGTTTGGATCTTCCACACTGCAAGGGAAGCCTTTCAATGAATACGAACCTTTCCGTTGAAACTGAAAAGCTCCATTTGCTGCAAACACTTTTGTCCGTGTTAGATTTTCTAAGATTCATCCTGACCCCCCCAGCAGCCCCTTGTGTTAGCACCTCTGCTTTCCTTTGTGTTGCTGTGCAGTGTGGTGACTCGATGTTTTTCCCTTCCCTTCCTAGAACACATCAGATCTGGAGGGAAGCGGAGATGGATTCCAGAGCAGTATTAATGCCCTGCCCGACATTTCCCTGGTAAGATATTTCACCTTCTCTCTCTCAAATGGAAATGGATGCTGACTGAAGGCACCGTATTCTGCCTCATCTTCGCTAATACGTTCCAACATCACTAACCTGTGGAACTCACTGCAGCAGGATATTATTGACGCAAACAACATAGCATAATTAGGAAAAAGGACTCAGGGTCTGTGAATAAGAATAGCATCCATGGTTACTGTAGCTGAAATCAAAATGACCAGGATTATTTCTCTATCAATCTTCACATTCCAGGGTATATTCAGATTGCTCCTGAGGTCAGGAAGAAACTTCCAGGCCATCTCCTCCAATCTGGGTGAAACATCTGACGCTGGTCACTGTAGGTTACAGGACACCAGGCGACGTGGGTGATAGGCCAGTTTCTAGGTCTCCAGAAGGGGGCAGAAGGGGTCCCATATAGTGGCGTCTAATGGCCTTTTGTTCTGGTTTTTCACAGGACGACGTTTCATCTTTTTCTGAGGAACCGCCCGGCTTTAAGCCCCCACCTCCTTCTGCAGTTCAAGCGCTGGACTCCTCCACCGCCCAGCACCGAAATGCAGTGAAAGACACACTCAAGCGCCCTTCCTCCGAATCCTCCCAGTCAGGCCTCTTCTTCGTGGCTTCTCGCAGCCTCACCCCGCCTCCCAGCCACCCCGAAAAGGACGCAGCCAGCACGGCTTCCACTTTGTCCTCTGCATCCACTGAGGATTCTGCCTCGAGCACCGTCTGCACCGCTGTTTCCCCTGCCACTGACAGCTCCAGGAGGCGCATGGATGCCCACTTGTCCTTGGTCAACCCGCACCCGATAGGCCCCTTCCCCAGAGTTCAGTCTCCAACCAGGCTGAAGAGTCCATCTCCCGAGAGCACCCCAGTCCGTAGCCTCCCAACACCCGTTGCTCCTCTTCCCCCTCCATCACACCCGGCTCCTCTGGCTCCAGACAAAGGCAGCCCGCGGTCAGCGATCAACCAGCATTTTATCCTGGTGGAGGTGCATCAGCCCAACAGCGAGCCAGACCTGAACGAAGTGAGATCCTTACCCCAAGCGCGAGGTGGGTGGCTCTGCCTGCTGGACTGTCTCCGGGGGGACGTTGCCAGGGTAAAGAACTGCGGTACAAATTGGCGCTCAGGTGGTTAATGCTAACGGGGCTTGTTCGCTCGCTCTTCCTGTTTTGCATTGCTTTGTTCGGACAATGAGACTGGTCGGTTTCACTTTTCTTTACAGCCACCCGCTAGTCAATTTCTGTTTCCATTTCCCGTGATCTAGCACAAGGCCTGGCTGTCCGGGTTGCAAACACCATAGTGGGGAGCAGTTTACAGTGGAACTTTCTCTAAAGACTTGCAGTGAGGATTGGGGGCCCTGAGAGAAGAAAAAGGGCCATTCTGCTGTCTCACCCAGGTAGCTAGATCAGGGACAGCTCACTAGCTCCAACTCTGGGCTAGGAAGAGGCAGGAGAGAGCTAGAGGGAAGGACAGGGAGAAAGCCTTGAGAACAGCCAGTTGATGGGGGAGCTTGAGAGCTATCTCTGTAAACACAGCCCTGCTTGAGATCCTCAGAGGTATCTAGGGTCCACACTTCCATCTGGGCCTTTGTTACAAAGGGCTTGTCTGCACGGGGAAACTGGAATAACTATGCTGGAATAAGAATGTCCAACAGGGAGCTACTCCAGAATAGCTACTGCACTTTAAATTCACGCCCTACTTTATTCTGGAATAACTTCCCCGTGTAGACAAGCCCTTCCCTTAAACCATGGGAAGTGGGTAAACTAGAGCAACGACCAATGTGTGTGTGCTGTGCTCAGAGCAATGTTGCCAACTCTCATGATTTTAGTGCAATATTTTGCTGCTGCTCTTGAAGCCCCAGCTGCTGGAGTCATGCTGCTCATGTGAGAATAGCAGATTGCATGTAAAAAAATTCAGTGTCTGGTCCTCCAAACTGTGCATACAAGTTTGAAAAGACCTTTAATAATAATAATAGAATACCTAGCTCTTATATAACTAGGTGTTGTAACATTATCATTACTATTAAGTTTTAGGATCAAAAATCCAGGAGGCAAATGAGAAGAGCCCCACATTATTCTTGTTTTTAATCTCATGATTTTTAAGCTGATCTCGTGATATTTGAATGTTTGGCATTGGCGATGTGGGAAGAGCCGGGAGAGGCGCTGAGCCCGCTTTGCGGGACCCTGCCTCCCCACCTCCCTGTGCTCAGTGAACTTTTGTAAGCCTCCCTGAGCTTTCCAGTGCAATTTTACATGACCTTTAGTGAAAGCCCAGGCTCTGCTAGGCAGCTGATTGCAGCTGGGCTCCTGGGCGAGCCTGGCTGTGTTTGTTAATAAAATCTGTTTCTGATGGAATTTTAAAAGAAAAGAGAAATAACCTTGGGACTTTTTCCATTCGTGTCTGCGCTGAGAAAAGCTTGTCTAGCAAAAAGCTAAACTTGGAGGCCAGATTTAACTAGGCAATGATCCTTTAAACATATGTTTGGGGAGCTGAGGGGAAGTGCAAAGAGGAGAGCAAGGGGAAGTTATCCAAAAGGAAACACAAGGTCCAAAGGGGTAAGATGCCCCTAGAGTTGCTATCACAATGGATCGATGTTGGAGTGTGCCTGACTCAACAGATATTCTACCTCCTTGGACCCCTGCGCAGTCCTCTGTGGGTGGCTGAAGTGTCCCCAGAATCCAGTTCAGGTGTGGACAAGAATCCAGGACTGGATTTCTCTGGCACTTGTGAAGTCAGAAGCCCCGATTCTCCTTGTCACTAGGGCCTGTTTATACTGTCAGTTACTCATTTCACCTCCCAGAGCCCTGGAAAGGGGCCTTCATGTAAATGAGAATCAGCCCCGAAGTTGGTCCTGCTGTCGGACAGGCAGAGAGTCTGGTGATTGACTCCAAATACGGCTGGGGGGAAATGACCACCCTGGCTTTCTGGGCCCAGCTGCAATGGAGTCTCGCCAGAGCCCCCGAGAGCCCCAAAATGCCATTTTCCAGCTTCTCCTGGACACCAGACTCTGGAAACACTTGGTGCAGGTGGCTTGGCTGCCCTCTTGCGGGGCTGTCTGCACACTGCAGATCTTGTCACTGCAGGCAGGCAATGGTGACATGATTTTCTTTTCCGCTCTGTTCTGTATAGGGGGCTGCCTGGCCACCACTCTGGCAGTGCTAACAGGTTCATGGGGCCAGATACAGCCCGTCACCCCCTCCTCCTTGTCACAGATTGATTCTCCACCTGCAGCCCCACTAAGAATGTTGGTTCGGGTTTATTGTTATTTATTATTATCCTTTCAGGAGCACCAGAGGCTCCAGCTGAGGTCAGCGCTGCACTGCGCTAGGCACTGTACACAGCAATAGTAGGAGACCAGCCATGTCCTGAAGAGCCAACGCTCTACATACACAAGACAGACACAGGGTGGAATGACATACCCATGGTTATTCAGCAGGGCAGTGGCAGAGCCAGGACAAGAAGCCAGTTCTCCTGAGTGCTACTCCAGTGCCTTATCCGCTAGCCCACACTGCCTGGCTCACTCTCCTCTGTGCCAGGGGGATTGGTGGATAAGAAACTGACGTTTCATTTCTGAGGCCCAGTTCAAGTCCAGTTCAAGCTCCTGTTAAATGCACTCAGCCTGGACACAGCCCTTGGTCCCCTGATGCTGTGTCTGGCTCCACCGACAGCCCTCTGCTGATAGACATCAGCTCGATTCCCTGCACAAACAGGCGCACACACGCACTTTCCCAGTTCCTGGTACTCCCCTAGAGCGCCTCCCAGCCACTGTCACGGACAGCCTGACTCAGCGCTGCATTCTGCACACCCCTTCCCATTCCTCGCATTTGTAAGGTCCTGGGACGATCCTAGCCAGGGGTGAAGAAGAGGTTTCCCCCAAAGGAACTCTACAGGTTCTACCCTTCCTGATAGGGCTCTGGGAGCTGAGTTAGTCCTGTGCAAATACCCAGGCAGGTTAAATAGGAGCAAGGAAGCTCATAGTCACTAACCTCAGTATCTTAGTACGCAGCACCCGGTATTCTGGGACCCATCCTGAGAGCCTCTTCTAGATCATTTCCCTCCAACAAATGTCCTAAAGACCTGGTAGCACCCTCCTGGCTGCTCTGCTTTGCGAGTCCTCTGGAGCAGAACAACCCATGCTCTGCAGGTGTGCGTGGAGTAGCCCATGGATGGTGTCCTATGCAGCCACCGTCCAGAACAGTGGACGGCCACGCTGGCACTTTGATTGCGTATGTGTGCTTAACCCAACCTGCGGATGGGATTGCAGGGTGCTGGTGTCAGAAAAGAGAGGCTGCGTGCAGAAGCCGCAGGGAGACAATTGTCTGGAGGAATGGGCTAAGGGTGAAATTCTCCCCTGTGCCGCGGGCTAGCCTCTATGCCACATTAGGCCCACTTTGGACCTATTCTGAGGGTTTAAGTAACATGTAGGTCTTTTCCCAGCTCTCTGCATAGGGGTGAATTTCACCTAGATTGTCCTAATAGGTCTTTTCCTTCTCTGCGTGCTGTGATTAACCATTTCACTGCTGCACAGACTGTGACAGGCATTCAGCGGGGGGGGGGAATATGATGCCCCAGTGCAATGTTAAGGGGACATTAATGGCTGCACAGAGCAGCAGCAAAGAGATTGAGCCCTCTGCTCAGCTTGGAAAATGAGATTGCCATCGTTAATGGCAGGTCTATAAAGCTGGCGATTTACACCCAATTTGCAGGTGTATTTCTTTATAATTCATTACCAGTTAATAAATCTCATGCAAATGTATGCAAATTAAGCTTTTTAAATCAGCTTGCCTGACGCACAATGCAAGCTGTGTGGCAGCTCCCTGTGTTTTTTGACGCACGTAAGCGCAGCTCTGCAAAACTAGCGGGCTCCCTTTCTCTGGGGCTGGGGTCTCTGGTTTCAATCCCCTGGGTTCGGAACCCCTGCCGTTTTGCTTGGTGATTCCTTTTCTAACAAGCCTGAAAGGAAATTCTGACAGTGTCAAATCTCACTTGAGACCGTACTGAAAACCTACGAAATTGCAGACTGAGGCCTGGTCTACACTACACAGTCAGGTCGACATAAGGCAGCTAATTATGCCAGTGTCTACACGACAGCCTTTCTCCCTCCCATGTAAGTGCCCCACGACACCGACTTAATAACTCCACCTCCAGGAGAGAGGCCTAGGGCTTATGTCGGTGTAGTTAGGGCAAGGCAGTGTGTAGACACTGCCTTACTTATCTGGGCTGCTGGCTGTCATTCAGGTCAATTTCGGAGCCCTGAAATTGACAAGAAAGCTGGCTTCCAGCTCCACAGCTGAGCTACGGGGTCAAGCCCTGCCGCCACCCTGGTTTCCGGTTGGGGCTGCCACTTGGGCTCTCCACTGAGAACCCTGCTGCCTCTGCGTCCAATGCCCACACCGGGAACAGGGCTACTCCCAGCTGAGAGCGGGTCGGGCACAAGCCCAGGCAGCTGGGACTCCCCCCCTGGGTGGGGGGGCAGCTGGGCTCCCGGCTGGCGTTCTTCAGTCGGTGGAAGCATGCCCGGTGAGGATGCACACCACCGACAGAAGGAGGGTAGTGTGGACGTCAGCCTCCGCAGTCATTACTGCGGTCGCTATAAGTCGACCTAACATAGGTTGACTTAGGTTTGTAGCGTAGACCGCGCCCTGAATGTGGGTCTGATGCACACCCCATGAATTAGCTCCGCCCCGGTTGGCTTGAATCTGGATCCATCTTTCTTCCAGAGGCGGAAGAGGAGAAAAACGCTGTGGTGGAACATGCGCTGGCTGTCAAGCTTGTGTCAAAATCAGAGCTGGGCCTTAAAAAGGAAGCCCAGAGCCGTCCCTTCCACTTGATCTATGTTCAGATCAGGATCCAGATCTGGGCTTAGATCCAAATTTAGAGCCAAATTTTCCAGAAAGCTCAGCACTTTATGTTCTGATGCTCTGACCTTCAAACATCTGAGCACTTGCGATTTGGGCCTGCCTGTGCTCTTAGCCCAAACTGCCCCCCCACCCCACCATATCTGAGCACTGGGGAACTTAGGCCCAACCCCCCAAAGGCGTTTAGGCACCTAATTCCCAATGATTGAGCGTCCGAGCCTTAGTCTCTGGATCTGAGTCTGGAATGACCTTGGCGGTTCCGGGCCACTCTCTAAGCCAGACAGGGAAGCAGCTGAATGTGGCTGTGCTTTGGGATTCCAGCCAGCTGCAAACACCCCGGCCAGCTGCGTGATGCACAGAGAAAGGTGGGGTCTTTGGTGCTGTGGGAATCCCAGATGCCCTTGATCAGAGATTTCCCCACCCCAGGTACCAGTGCAGACTGGGGAATAATGGTGCGCTACTGACATAGGGAGCTTTGCTTGCAAGACAGTGCTGGGTGCAGGGGGTGCCCAATGGGAAAATGAGGGGATGTCCACACTTCAACCACTGCAGGGCTTCAGTGTAGACGCTACTTGCGCCAATGGGAGGGTTCTCGCGTCGGCGTAGGTAAGCCACCTCCCCGAGAGGTGGTAGCTAAGTTGATGGAATCATTCTTTCGTTGACCTAGCGCTGCCTATGCTGGGGGTTAGATCAACTGAACTACATCTCTCAGAGAGACGGATTTTTCACACCCCGAGCGACTGTAGCTATGCCAGTGTAAGTTCCGGGTGTAGACCAGCCAAAGCTTGCGGTGTTCATGTGAAGTTTGCCTCGCCCCCTCCACGCGGCTCTTTCCCTCCTGCTAACAGCTCTGGTCCCCCTCTTCCCTCAGCCTCCACCCTCTCCCAGCTGTCGGACAGCGGGCAGACCCTCAGCGAGGACAGCGGGGTGGACATCGGCGAAGTGGAGCTGAGCGGCAAGGACAAGAGCCGGCAGCAGATCCCCGGGAAAAGCCGAAGCCCCAAGGAAGCACTGAGAAGCGATGGGCCAGCAGAGGCAGCCTCCAAACCGGTGAGGCCCCCAGCAGAGCCAGCGGCACTCGCCTGGAGCAAGAGACAGGCAGTGCATAAAGTCTCCGTGTGCTTCAGACACAAGTGCCGCACGGCCCACGTAGGGAGGCCGGACTAGAACCCTGGGCCCTGCGTGCTCTAGCCGTGTGTCTGCACTGCAGGCAGGGGTGTGACGGCAGCACGTGCAGACACGCCTGAGGAAGCTTTGATCAGCTCAGTCAGATAAGGGAGCAGGGCACAGGCTAGCTACTCAAGCAGAGCGTACTCAGGCTTGCAAAGGGGCTGGTACAGTGCGCGCTGCTGCCGCTTCACTGCTCTTGGGTCCCACACTCAGGGCCCAAGCATCATTTTCTCGGGCCCAGTACAAACCTGTAACACGGGCCCCCTCCCACACACATCCCACAGTCCCTCATCCCAGATGTACAATCTCATGAGCCAGGAAAAGTTTTTTCCTCGTGATAATGGGGGTTGCAGCCTGGGCTGGGCCCCCCAGGTCCTCTGGGCCCCAGTAAAATGTACCCTTTCCCCTGCCCACACTAGCGAGGTCAGAGCTAGCTCAGGTGCGTCTCCACATGCTGCTGTCGCACCCCTGCTTGCAGCGCAGACATCACACACACCCTAAGAATGCAGCCCTTTGCCCCTGGAGATGAAGGAGCTGGTAACATCAGCTGACCCAGCCACTAGAGATCACAACCCATCCCTCACTCACGGGCTGTGTCCACACTGCACAGGGCTGGCGGTGGCATGCAGGGTGTGTGTAGCGACATGCCACAGTGCGTAGCTACATGTGGCAGGGAAAGGCTCTGGCAGGCGGGAGGCAGCAGGCCACTGCCTTGCTCAAAATAGCCGTGTGACTTGGGAGGCGCGGCTCGGGCATTTGGAGGGCCCCGGAGGGCATAGCATGGGGGTTCTGGCATGTCTGTCCTCACCTAAAACACACCTCACTGCCTAGCCTGCTCTTTATCCCTGTGCTGGGGGCGTGCGGTGTCTATGCTCCCCACGCGCCGCCGGAAGGAGTGTGCCGTGGAGATGGACCCATACGCACAACAGCAGGCTGGGACGGGCCAGCGTTTGCGGTACTAAGGTGCCGGCGGCCCAGCTGCAGTGCATAGCGAGCCTCAGGGCCGACGGCCTTTCGGAGACCAGCCCCCTGTGACATCCCCCCGCAGCTGTGAGGACGGCTGATCTCCTCTGGGCTGGGGAGGCACATCTGCCAATCAGCTCCTGCCACGGCTCTTCCCACCACGCCGAGGAATGGGCTTCAGGGCAGTGGCCGTGTCAGAGAGGCGGGATCGCAGGGGCCACACCCTTCTGCCACGGAAAATGGCCCCGTACAGTCACAACGAGGCAGGCCAGAAAGGGTTAAGCTGCTTGGCATGGGGTACCCAGACCCAGGCGGGTCTGGTCTCTCTGGGGGCTGGGAGTGGGGGCAGGATGGCCCGGAGAGAAGGCTTTCCAGCCCTCTTCAGTCACGTTGCTGTTTCTCCCGCCACAGCCTGGCCTTCTGGAGCCCACGTCGTGTCTGATCCGAGTGGCGAAGAGCGCGCCCACCCTGGGGATCGCCATCGAAGGCGGTGCCAACACCCGGCAGCCTCTGCCCCGGATAGTCACCATACAGGTACGGCAGGCTGAGAACTGGAGTAGCTCCATGCAGATGCTCCCCTGTGGCTCTTAGCTCTTCTGAGATTTTCACACCTGGGTTCTTCTAACAGCGACATGCCCAGAATCCAACCTCCCTCCTGTCTCCTAGACCTGCCAGCCTTAGCGTTCCCTCCCCAGCCCCCCGGCAGCAGACGGAGACAGAACGCTGGCTGTTGATTGCGTCCTCCTTCCCAGAACTGGGTGTTGCTGCCCTTCGTGTCTTCCCAACTCCAGCAGAGGCAGAGCCTGTGCTCAGGGAGGGGAGAGTATAAAAGTCAGCTAGATCCAGGAGACTAGGCTGCCCTGGCATTTCCTGTAGGGCTACCGTACTTGGAGGGAAGGCGATTGCAACTGGGGGTGTGAGACACTTAGCCCACAGCACGCTGGGGTGTGAATCTGCCGCACACTTAGCATGCCGAGCACTAAGTGTCTGCCTGGACCCTGTCTCACACTAACCATTCCCTGGTGCACTTTGACCTGCTACTGATCAAAGCGCACTAAGGAACGTAGTGTGCAATAGGTCAGTGCGGGGTCGACTCACACCCCAGCTCGTCTTTGGCTATGCCTGCACGGACGGTGGCAAAGTCGCTGCCATCAGATCGACCTATCTGGATCGACTGAGCGGTCAGTGAAGACCCGCTCAATTGATCCAGAAGTCGACACTGGTAAACCACCCCCTGAAGCGGCGTCGTGCTGCGTCGACGGGAACCAGTCGACCGGGCGCAGTGCAGTGAAGATGCTGCGCAGAAGGGAAGCACAGCAGTCAGCCGCAAGCTCCTCTGCGTAGCCTGCGTAACTCCCGTCGACTGCCGCCGAATCTCCAGGTCAGCGTAGACCAGGGCTTCGGCTAAGTGTCCATGTAGAGAAATCCGTTAGCTGGTTTTTCAGTTCACCAGCAACTCCTAAATAATGAAATAGAAGATTGTTTCAGGTCAAACTGAAAATGAAAATGTGCTGAAATTTTCAGTAAATTGAAACATCCCCCCCCCCCCCCCCCCCCCCAAAAAAAAAAAAAAAAAAAAAAAAAAAAGAGTTTAGGGTCAAACTAAACAGTCTGAGCATTTTGAAACATTTAAAAAAAAATAAACTCCAAGGAGTTTTGAAATGAAAAGTCATTGCAAACTGAAAACCGGAAACATTTTGTTTCGAGACGGTCAAAATGGGCGTGAAAACAACAGGAACTCGTGAAATGTCGCTGTGGAACCCAATCTGCATTTATCACTGAAAAATAGTTTGAGAGGACAAAGTTTGCCTGGGTCTAA
Source organism: Emydura macquarii macquarii (assembly GCF_026122565.2). Lineage (NCBI taxonomy): Eukaryota > Metazoa > Chordata > Testudines > Chelidae > Emydura > Emydura macquarii. The sequence goes on from NW_027130828.1 coordinate 16,317,392, forward strand.
TTTGTAACCCTGCCGTCCTGCCCCCTTGGGCTCAAAAAATGAAACAGCAGATTTGCGAACAGCTCCAAAACACCGGCTCAGCTGCTGGGGTGGAGCCGTACCATTCAATATTTCTAGGAATGCCGACCAATGGGGAAGTTTTGCCTTTTGTGGCTGGGTGTTTGGTAGCTGTTATTCACTGGTCTCCCGTTCAGATGGTTCACTGAGGCAGCACGCAGGCTGACGCTCTACAAGCAGCCAGGCACCACGATTTGCGAAAAGCAAAGCGAACAGTTCAGACGGCAGCCACAGACTGAGCGCTACTTGTCCAGACTAGCCAGTGAGTAACTGCTGAAGAACAGTATCGCCCATAACAAATACTCATTTAAATGCCGCAATCAGGCATAGCTCGCGACCCAAAGCCAGCGCGATGCTATCGAACCAGCTCGATTGTTATCATTCATCTGTGTTACAGTGGTGCCGAAAGAGGCCACCTGAGATCAGGGCCCCGTTGTGCCGGGCGTTGTACAGACACACAGCGAGCGACAACGAGCTTACGAAATGAATAGACAAGCCAGACACAGGGAGGGAGATGAAAGAGGGGCCCAGAAAGGTGAAGGGATTTGCTGCAGGTCAGTGGGAGAGCTAGGATTAGACCCTGGGTCTCCTGTGTCCTAGTCCAATGCCCCAACATGCGGGGCGCTTTCTGTAAAAGTAGGGCTAACCCAGGTCCACTGGCTACATCACAACCCAGGGAATTACATTCTGTCTCTTTAAAGGTCCCTGGTTTTTTGTTGGCTACAGTATTCTTCACTTTGTCCTAAACTGTTGTGTAATGTTGCACGGAGCTGTTAAACAGCAGTTGTGCCCCCCACTCCACCCCAGAGGTGGCTGCATTTCAGTAGTGGGCTAAGGCCCAGATCCTCTAAGGTATTTAGGTGCCTGAGTTGAAATCAGTTGGAGTTAGGCACCTAAATACCTTTGGTGATCCGGGGCTAAGTGACCCCTGAAGCATTTGGGGATAAAGGCTGCTGTATGTGAGAGCTTCCCTCTCATCTGTTCCTGCCCCGCCACAGCGAGGCGGCTCTGCCCACAACTGCGGGAAGCTGAAGGTGGGGCACGTGATCCTGGAGGTGAACGGCACGACGCTGAGGGGGAAGGAACACCGGGAAGCCGCGCGCATCATCGCCGAGGCCTTTAAGACGAAGGAGAAAGACCACATCGATTTCCTGGTCACCGAGTTCAACGTCGCACTTTAGGGGGCCCGGCAGCCCCCAAGCCAAACAGAACAGAGAGTGCGGGAGCAGGGAGCTGGATCGGACGGGGCTTCGGGCAGATCGACGCGCACCTTGCCGCGGGCACCCCCACGTGATGGCGCAGCATCCACCCTCCCGCGCAGAGCCCCGTGCTGGCCCCGGCCCAGCACATGCCTGCTCACACATCCACGCACGCCCGCTCCGAGCACAGAACATGGGCAGCCAGTCCCGGGCAGGTGCTCCCTGGCGCTCTGCGGCTGGGGCTGACAGCAGCGGTGCTGGTGATGGGCCCCGGGGCTGAGAAGGACTGTGGGAGTGTGTGGGGACAGAGGGCAAAGGGAGGGAGGAGAGAGGAAGCAAAGGGCTGTGTAGGAGAGCGGAGAAGGCTGCCTCCAGCTGCTCCCTGCCTCTTCTCCCTGGACACTTACTCTGGGCACTGCCCGGCCTCCGTCTCTCTTCAGTGGTTCAGATTCGTGTCGCAGTTTAAGCCATATTTCACATTGTCTTTCTCTGCGCTTCCTCCTCGATGTGGGGGTAGGGAAGCCAGCCGCACCCCGAGAGCTTGCCCCACCCTGCCCCTTCCCCAGCCAACCCCCCAATAGCGCCCCTCTCCTCTCCCTTATTCCCCCTTCCTCTGCCACAGAGAATCCATCCAGGCCCGGAAGATTGGATGGGGGCCAGGGGTGCAGGTCACCGGTGCAGGGTGCCCTGCCGTGCAGGAACGTTAGTGCCACACATGCAGTGCTGGGAGCTCCACGGCTGCTAATGGCATCAGCAAGGTGCAGTGAGGACAGGGAAGGGATTTCCTTGGTGGTCACTTGGTTCCTGGCTTAGTCTGTTCTCTCATGGGCTTGTCCTCTGTGGGCTGGGCGGGAGGCATGCGGCACAGGCCCCCATCAAGGCTCCAGGCCCCAGGTCCCAGCGTGTACAGCCAGTAATGGATGCCTTGTACATTGCCAGCAGTGTCATTGTATTTATATATAAAGAGCTTGTGCTTTTAATTTTTCAATAAATCTAACGGGTTAGAAAAAGGTCCGACGGCTCGTGGGCATCTCTCCTGAGCCTGGCCAGCTGCTAGACCAGAGACCAGCTCTGAGCAGGGGCGGTTGCTCTCTGTGCTTGAACAGTTTGTGGTCAGGAGCCCCCAGCCTAAGAGCTGTTATTATTGTTTGCATTGCAACTGAGATCAGGGCTCTGTTGCGCTAGGTGCTACGCAGGCACAGCGAGAGAGTCCCTGCCCCAAAGAGCTTGCATTTAAATGGACAAGACAGCCAAGGAGAACAAAGAACCGCCTGTGTGAACACCCTGTTGCCATGCATTCACGTGTGCACAGGCGGCATGCACTGAGTGTGGTGTGTAGTGCATGCCTGTGTGTGTGTGTGTGCAGACCACATGTGCCACATGCAGGGTGTGCGCACAGAGGCTGTTTACTACATACAGTGTATATGGGTGTGTGTGTGCAGAGCATATGTGTGCTCCATGCAAGGCATGTGTGTACGCATGCAGAGCAATATGTGCTACATGCAAGGTGTGTGCATGTGTGCAGAGTGTATGTGTGCTACCAGTCATGTGTGTGCTTGTGTGTGTGTGTGTGTGTAGAGCACATACGTGGCCACATGCAGGGGTCATGCATGCAAGGACCCAGCATACAGAGGACCGTCCCAGTCCTGTGCTGCTCCCAGCACCCTACAAGGAAGGCCCCTTTGGCGATGGGTCAGGCTCCTCCCCACCAGGGAGCGCACTGCTGTCCTCTCCCCCTAGGCCAACACAGCCAGTGCAAAAACCTGCTCTACATCCCTGGGGCTGAGTCACAGCCGGCATGTGGGGACCCTGTTTTATGGTGGGGGGCCTGTGAAATCTCCTCTTCTCCTGGGCAATGTTACTAAGACCTGTCGACGGCCCGGCCCCTGGCGGTGCCCATGGCACAGGTGAGCGGGGGGCTGCAGGAAACTGGCAGCCCTGCACACAGTTCCAGGGCCGTCTGACTGACCATGGCACGGCTCTCAGCCTGCACCAGCCACACTGATGAGGGCGTTTGCTGACACCGGGGCTCCAATCTGCTCTCGGGCCCAGCTGCAGAACGTGCTCAGCGGGGTTACCAACCTTGCATTTTAGTTTTTACTGGCATGAAGATTGGAGGCTGATTTTTTTTTTTGTTTACTGACACAGTAAACTTTTCACTGACATCACTAAACATGCCATAAACTATACAATAGTGTCACAAAAGTGTGTACTCACTCGCGATATTCTGTACACAGGCATTCGGAATTACGCAATTGTTTTAGCTGCAGTTAATTGATCAATCGGGTTCTTTGGGCGTGTGCAATCATAGAAAACAGGAAATGGATACAGTCAGGGTCAGCGTAGCTTTGTGATACAAGAAGTGCTTCTGAACGACGACAATCGACGTCAAAATACAGTGTTTTATTTCTACCCAATTTCACAGACATTTTCATTTGTTTACGGGTTTATGGAGTGTTAAAATTGTACATCTTTTTACTGACTGTCCATAAATATATGGATGGTTGGCAACCCTGACATGCCGTCACAAGTTCCCTCTTCACACCCCAAGCCTGGTCGGTGGATCCAGGGGTAGGTTGAAATTCGAGTGTGACTTTGCTGCTCATACTCTCTGTGAAGAAACTTGGGTCTTCAGGGAAACTGGGACGTCCCTGGCTAGGGCACATCACAGATACACACACCGCCTCTGCCCCTAGCGCCCTCTGCAATCCCACACTCCACTCGGGCCAAGCGGGTGTGGGGGGGAAGAGAGGGAAAATCACACACAGTCTTGGGCCTTGCAGATGGTATGGTGGTGGAGATGGGGGGAGATCAAATGGTTTTGTAAAGAGTCCCAGATCCGCTTAAATGGGCGATTCCTGATTCTGGTTCTTACAAGCCATCAGGAGGAGAAGGTTAAGTTCTGTCTCATGGTGCCCTCTGGTGTCTTCCAGAAAGATAACCAGAGAAAGCGCAGCAGCACCAGACAGACCATATGCCCCAGCAGCGTACTTAGGACCGCGGGCAGACGTGCAGAGAAGAAGAATTTCAGAACCAGGGAATGCGGCAGCTGTTTACGGAGGCGCTGTGACGGGAGCGACTAGGGTGATTCCACCTCCCAAGAAGATGCGAAGTGTGTAGCGAGCTCTAAAGATGGCATCAGACTGCATCTTACCCGACTCAGGAGTCAGAGCCAAGGCACCTCACGTGCGGAAGCACTGGGTCACCTGGCAGCTGTTGGGCTCAGTGTTGAAATGAGTTTGCTGGTTCTCAGACCAGATCTGCATATCTCCAAAACCATCCTCAGTTTGTGTCCCCCTACACACACTCACTAATGGGCCTCTGATGGCCCCATCAGCAAAGAGGTCAAGGGTTAAATATGCCAGGGAGGATAAGATTCTCCCTCTGGTTCAGGGGTTGGGCACATGGGCAGAGCCACCTGCGGGGAGCATGTCCTGCCACTGCCCATCCTGGATCCATTGCACGGAAAGCCAGAGGGCTCCAGTCTCCGGTGCAGTCAATACAGCGAGGTGCCAAATTTACATTTCAAAACAAGGACTCAGATCAGAGCTAGCCAAATAGCGCCAGAGAACACCTGTCGGGGCTGCCAACCCCTGAAAGAGCCACTCACCACGCTGCCCAGCAGCGCCTTTCCTCTGCTGCCCTGTCAACGTGCCACCACCCTGCCCTGCAGGGTCCCTCGCGGGCGGAGAGTTAATGTGGGCGTCCAGGCTGCCCATCCACCGGGCCCCAGCGCTGGCTCCAGGGAGTGATTCCAAGAACCTGATGATAACAGCAGATGCCCCAAGGATGCACCTCGGGACAAGAGGGAGGCAGCACATGCAGGGTCTCCAGGGATGGGTTTACTATTCAGCGGCAGCTACGCGAAGGCTCACGGCAGGCCTTAGAACTTTCCCTGTCCCTTTGGGCAGCCCCAGGGCATCGGAAATCGACTCCCCCACGGGGCAGCCCAGGCCAGCCCAGCCAAAGGATGCAGAGAGGCTAATGACGCTTGCTGAGGATTCAGGAAGTTTCTCTCTCTCTTCTTCGGTGTTCGTTAACCTGGGTCGCTCACGCCAGCCAGGCAGGAATGGATCAGCACCTTTCCAATGGCCATTGCGCTGCCTCTGCCGCTCCAACCTGGCTGGGCTGCTAAATGGTATCTTCTTCTCCACCTCCCTGCTGAACCCAGGAGCTGGGAGCAGTGGGTAATGTGCCCTTTTCTAATCCATCTCTTGGGCCCAGTGCACCTTCTGCTGGCTGGAATGGGCGAGCACAGCTCCTGGTAAGGGAGGTGCGTTTGTTTTGGAAACCAAAAGTAGTCAGAGTTCTGTTGCCCTCCACGAGCTGGGCTAGCATTGAGGTTGCTGTGTGTACGCAGCCCCAGAGCGCACTGAGCTGAGGTCCTGATATGACGTACATGCAAAGCGTTGCCTCCCAGGGCTGTGATTAATTCACTGCTTCCTAGCTGTGGGCCATAGGCCCTGACCTGATAAAAGCAAATGGAGATTCTCCTTCAGCTCAGGTGGTAGTGGGAGGAGGGGGCTCGGAAGGGGTAGCAGAGTTGGGACAGGGACAGGGAAGGAGGAGGGAGACAAAGAGCTGGAGAGGAAGCAGAGAAGAAGGGGACGATGCGGAGACAAATCCCAGGATGAAGCACATGAGAGCTGGGGACAGAGCATCCGACTATGAGTGTGACCATCTTTAGGAAACGCTGCAAAACCTTCCTCTTGGACAGAGACTTTCCATCCTAAGTGACACTTACAGTATGAACCCCACCTCTATGCCGACCCGCCCCCATAACCCTGACCCCCAAAACGTACCCCCCGACCAGAGCTTTGGCTCAGCAAGGGGAGAGGAGCCAAAGTCTCCATGAAGTCCACTAGAGACTCTGCGAGAGCTGCTGATTGAGCATGGACCATGCCAGACACAGCCGTGAGGGGCTGTATAAACCTCTAAAGGAGATGAGCTGGCTTCTAAAGGAGATGAGCTGGCTAGGCGAGGGAGGGGAAGGAGGGGGCAGCCAAAGCAGAGTGAAACCGGGGTGGGGAAGGGAGAGAGCTTCCAAACCAGCCAAGAAGAAGGGGGAGCTGGTGTCTGCACTGCCCCCTTTAGTCCCTGGAAGAGGGGGCACAGGGTGGGCTGCAGGTAGGTCGCGCTGGATGGGGGGTGGGAGGGATGAATCTCTGCCCCGGCCCAGTCTCTCTTGCTGCCCAATCCCGAGCCCAGGAGACGCCTGCGCTATTAATGAAGATAAGGAGATACTACCAGGGTATATTCCAGCGGCTGCAGAAAAGCACCGCCCCGAGCAGCTCTGATTGGCGGTATTTGTTATATTATGCTAAATAGCATTGGAACCTCCACCCCCGGCAATCTCTGATTGGGAGACGTCATGTATTATGCAAATATAGACGTGAACCCTTCCCATTAGCGTTCTGATTGGACCCATGTGATGTGATATGCAAATGTAGGATAGAACTCTCCCCCTTCAGCTACTCTTGCGGGAAATAGTCTGTATTATGCTAATGAGATCGGAGGCTCCGCCCCTACCATCTGCGCCTCTCTCGGGCTGGGGACTATTGTTTGCAATCTGCAACTCCAGGAAATTGACCGAGGAGGGAAGAGTTTGTGCTGCCTGCGGGGAGAAACTTTGTTGGAGCAGCCTGGGGTGCGGCTGGGAGGAGGACTCAGCACCGCCGTCCGCCCAGGTGAGAGCCCCGCTGAGCTCACGGCAAGCAGAGGAGCAAGCTCTGCATTCCCAATCCCAGCCCAGCGCCCGCCTCGCTGCGGGATCCCGCGTGTTTGCAGTGGGATGGTGGGGGAGCAAATCCAGGGCTGGCTGCGGGGCAGAGGCTTAATCCGAAATGAGGCTGTACAAATGCCTCTTTGAACCCTCCTGAGAAAAATCCTGCTCCTCAATGTGTGTATGTCGGGGGAGGGGAGAGACTTTTAGAAAAACTGGTTTAAAAATGAACCAGCCTTGCACATCTGGCCATGTCTACACACAGAAAAATGTGGCGGGAGTTGCAGCCAGCCCGGCTCTTTCTGTTTTGGTTTCTTACTGCGTTTTCGTGTTTCATGCACAAAAGAGAAGAAGAAATTGCTAGTTAAAGGCGTCGGGTGTGTGTGGGGGGACTTTAAAAGAATCTCAGCTTCATGCAACAGATCTTTGTGTGTGTGTGAGTCTTGGAGCTAGGAGCTGGAGCCTTGGTTGCTGTGGTTACCCAGAGAAGAAGTGGTGTTGCCTGCTGGCTGGTTTGTGTATGTGATGCTCACTAGGCAACAAACGGACACTCCGTGCTGTAGTGACTTGCTTGACAAGAAACTGTGATTTAACTAATCAGCTTCCCTCCCCCAGAAATCTATAGACCCTTTCCCTCCCCCTTGGTTTTGAGGGGGAGAAGCAGAGGCTGGAAACTGGCTTGGTTATTGTGGATATTAATGTCAAGGGAGATAAAAAGGGTATGGCAGGGAGGGTGTTGTCTGGTGGTTAGAGCAGGGCTCTGGGAAGCAGCTCTCTTGGGTCTGTTACCACCTCCGGAGTGGGGTGTTGTAATCTGGGGGTCAGGCCGACAGATGGGAAGTCAGCACGACTGTTTTTTGAGGGGGTATGTTCTGTTGCTTAGTTCAGGGAATTGGATCTCAGGACTCCTGGGTTCTGTTCCCCATGCTTGAAGGCACTGTATTCTGGTGGTTAGAGGAGAGTGGGATTCAGGACTCCTACGTTAGGTATTCAACAAAAAGGCCAACTGAGCAAACTGGCAACTAAAAGCCGCGCTGCATTCAAAAGGTCAAAAGACTTTTTTCTCTGCGATGGGCTTTATGTGAGTATGTTTCCTTTCTAAACAGGCAAGTGTTTGAAGTGTGCTTATTGCTTGGGGGAAACCTGCTTTTTTTTTTTTTAAAAGGCTCTTTCAACTCAAAAAGTCTGCTGCAGTTTTTTAAAGTTTGCTCTTAGAACATCCGGGCAAGAGGATTTCATGGTCATTTCATCAGTTTGGTCTGCTCACTGATGGGAAATGTGGCACTAACTCAAGTCCGGGGCTGTAAAAGGGGATTTCAAGACGCTGGTTTCTAGCCCTGCCTGATGTTGCTTGGAGGATGTTGCAAGAGCTGGTTTGAGTTTTAGTTCCCTTTATTTTCCTTACAGAAAAGAAAGTTTAATAGTCATTTCCTTAGACATAGATCATTAACAGCCCCCACAATTCATAAATGGCCACACTGGGATGAAGAGCACATTTCAAAAATAGTTTATACAGGTTAATGATGATGAATAGATGTTTTAATAAATAGTTTGTCACTTGTTACAGAATCAACTGATTCTATAGCAATTGATTAGGACACCAGCTCATCATTTATTAACCCTTTATAAACTATTTTTAAAACGTACCTTTCATATAAAATGTAATCTGAGAGTTCTTAGCCATGCTTTCTGCCCTGTCTCTTGCATCTCTTTGCCTCATGGCCCCTTCTCCTGCCATCTACATGGTCATCCCATTTGCTTCTTCCCCCGCCGTGGTGTTGGAAGGGTCTCTCTCAACCGCAGGCTTTATCTTGGTGGTGGTGACAGCTGTATCTAGACAGGGATTAAAGCCAGCATCCTGAGCAGCGTTACTGACCGGGAGACTTGTCAAGCTGCGTTAGAATGACGTGCGATGACCTCGCATCCTCCTGGTGTCAGAATTACCCTGAAGATCAGCGAAGAGCACCCCACGTGCATGTGCATTTATTCCCCTGCTCGTCCCATTCACCACTGGGGCTTTGGGACGTTCAGACGGAGTTAAATGCTGCTTGTTTGAAATAAACCCAACATCACTTCAGCCACGACAGGGAGGGGACACAGCACAGGATTTGCATTGCACGCTGCTGGGTTTTTAGGTGTGCAGCTTGCAGGTGCTAAGATGAGGATGTTACCCCTGCTAGGGTCAGAGTCACAGGCAAAGAAGGCAGGAGATACAAAGCAAGGGTTGAAATTCTGGAGTGATGCTCTGGCTTTTATTCGTGCTGAGATGCAACTGATCTCATGTCAAGACCCATGCAGCTGCAGACGTTTTACCTCACAGGCTCTTGACTTGTTAGGTCACAGCCTATTGAATGAGGGCCAGATCCAAAGCTCACTGACATCAGTGGCAATCTTTCCAGTGGACTTTGTATTAGACCCTGTATGTGTCCCCCACGCATACTCAAGTGAGTAGAGCCGATTGGATCAAGGGCACCTCTCACGTGAACAAGATAAACAGGGAGCGGGTCCTTGCACAATAAACCCCAGACAGTCCCTTTGCACATTTTTAATGGGGAGAGCTGGGAAGAAATGCACCGCATCTTTCACCTTCGATGTCAAACCAGAGTTCATGCATTGCACGTCCTAGGGCGCTTTTGCAGGAGATGAAGTTGAAGCCCTGCTGACGCGGGTCCTGAATTGCACCCTGCCAACCTAAAACTACCCCCTGTTGTTTCCTTTGGGAAGTTACATCCCTTCTCTCGTTTTTAAAAAGGGGTTGGGGGGTCGGCTGTAAAAACACCCACGTCGGCCGCACACTCCATCCCACCAGGCTGTATTCTAGAGGTGGTGAAGAGCAATCTGGGTCATTTCTAATGCACTCGGGATGATCCTTTACAGTGATAGGCATGGACTGCGTCAGGTTCTTGATACAGTAGAGTGCAAAGTGGGTGTTAAGGCATGGGGTCAGAGTACCCCTTTGATGGTGATCAGGCTTGTGGTGCTTTTCAATACCAGTTGCAGAGGGATGTGAAAGCTTGGTAGAGTATGTCCTTGACAGCATTGTAGGCAATGTGAAGGCAGGAATGCAGGGGACTTTCCCCTTAGCTTCTTCTTTTTGTGCTTTAAAGATTCAGGGTGGGTGGGGTGTGCCTTGGTGTAATCTCACCTGCCCTGAATTCACATTTTTGTGTGTTACTATAAGGGATGATGATGCTGTGTCAGATGCTTAAGGTCAGAGGCTAGGCCCCACTCGAGAGGCAGTGTGGTCTAATGGATAGAGCACTGGACTGGCACGCAGGCGACCTGGGTTCTGTTTCCAGCTCAGCCCCAGGTCTGCTGGGTGACTCTGTGCAAGTCACTAACCCACTCTGCCTCAGTTTCCCTATCTGTAAGATGGGGATAATGAAACTGACCTCCTTTGTGAAGCACTTTGAGATCTGCTGATGAAAAGCAGTAGACAAGAGCTATTATAAAAGGCTTTATTCCACAAGAAGATACATTTTCCATTAATTTTAAAATATAATAGTTTATTAATTAAAACATAACTTTTACGGCTTGTTTGTCCTTTATTTCCTTTCTTTTATGCACATAGACTGAAGTTCTATGCGTTTCATTTTTTTGTTTTTTAAGTTTTATAAGTCAGGCATAATTCCCTGCTGAACTGAAAATTTCCCCTCACCAACTTTCAACCAGAAGCACATTCTTAGGTTCTACTTAAAATCCCCCAAACTAGAGGTTTTGAATGGAAATGCTGACATGCCGTTAATGATAGCGGCCTAGACAAAAACACAAACTGAAGAGGGAATGTGCTGAGAATACTTGAGTCTTGGGAATATGAAAATGTCCAGATACAAGAAGCTATCATTCTATCACGTCTGCCTTTGCGGCTTCCATTAACATGCAAGGGACACTGGCGGCTTTAAAAATCATGCAGAAAACTTCCTTCTCTCTTAGGCATAACGAGAGATTAGATTATTAAACCCAAAAGATTTTTTTTTTAAAGTGTATTTTTCACTCTTCATTCTGTTACTTTCCTTTTTGCATTTCACTCAGCTTGGACAGAGAAAATAGGTCAAATTTTCAAAGTGGGGTGCCTAATGGGAGGCAGCGTGACCTAGTGGAGACAGCACTGGATGAGGATTTAGGAGAGCTGAGTTGTATTCCTGGCACAGCCACTAATCTGGTGAATGACCTTGGGCAGGTCATGTCCCCTCTCTGTGACTCAGTTTTGACATCTGTAAAACGGGGATAATGAGACTGCCATCCCTTTGTAAAGCACTTTGAGGTCTGTTAATGAAAAGTGCTAGCTAAGAGCCAGGTATTTTATTACTACGAGTGCTTGGCCCCATGTATAATCACCTAAAGAAAAGCAACTTGATCTTCAAGGATGCTTTGTGCCCGCAGATCCAACTGTGAACAACGGGAGCTGCAGGTTCTCGGCGCCTTTGGAAAAATGAGCCGCTTTTGCAGAATTGCCAACCCCAAGTGTTCAAAAATCACTAGTCAGGCCTAAAAAAAATCATAAAATTGGCTTTAAAAATGATTAAATTAAAAAAAAAAAGGGGGGGGGGGAGGATCTTTCCATTTGCCTTCTAGTTTCTGAGCCTTTAGGGTGTCACTCAGGGCACGTTTTCAAGCTTTTCTCTGCAACCAGGAGGACTAGAAACTACTTCTTTTAAATAATGAAAGCTGAGATTCTCGCTTACTCAGTTGACTCCAGAAGTACTGTGATTTAAGTAAAACACCAAATATCAAGATCATTGCAAGAGTTGGCGACACTGCTTTCCTTAAGGTGACTATATATGCAGCTTTAACTTTAGGCACCTTGGCCCAGATCCTCAAAGGTATACTAGCCTCCTAACTTCCCTTAATAAGTCCAACGAAAAGTGTTTGTATTAAATCTTGGAAACATTTCTGTTGGTCTAAGCTTGTGGAAAGACTTTCATGCACAAAACATACATTTTGGACCATCTTTAACCTGGTAGTGGTCCTTTTTAGTGAGCATTGATCACTGACAGGAAAGAGAAAAGGCTGCAGTCTGTGGGCCAGATGCTGATCTCACCCCAGCGTAAATCTGGAACCACACTGTTAAAGTCCACTGGGGTAACTGTGAATCTGGAGGGAATCTTTTGCATGGCAAAAGGGGGAAATGAGTCTTTCAGGATAAAGGAGATCATGTCTGTTTTATGGCTGGGTGGATCGGATGAGCATCCAGATGGATTATTGCGACTACCTCCAATCCTGTGCGCTGCTGCTGGGGTTGCTCATTTTGATGTTATCTTTGGCTAACTTATAAACCGGAAGTATTTCGAGGAAGAATAATTGTAGCGGAGAGGTGGGTGTGTCAGAAGTGAAAGCTCAGCTGGGCTGCCACTCATTAGGGTCTGGGGAAAACTCAATTTCTGTAGCCATCTCTCTATGTTTGTAGGAGAAAAGGAAGGTGGGGATAATGGAGCACACACAAAGGTCTTGATGCAAGGGACTGATGTCAGTAGCATGTTGTGAATATATGGGCCCTGGTGCTGCAATTGCTTACACATGCATTTACCTTTATGCACCCAACTGGTCCCATTGAAATCTGTAAAGGGGAGCAGGTGTGGGCCAGCCAGCTCAGTACTGTAGTTAATAAATTAAAATGCAGGGTGGGTGGATGTGTGTGAGAGAGAGAGTGTGTGTGTGCGCCTTCTGCTGGATGGAATTAGAACTGCTCAACTATGTGTCATATGTCTTTTACCGCTACCAGTGCATGGAGATTTTCCTTTAGTTTTAGTAGTAATGGTCAGTGTTTGCAGGAAAGATGATTAAAGTTCTATCCCACCTTAACCATGGAGTTCTCAGTAGCCAGGGTCTGCAGCATAGTAAAATCCTGGGCCCACAGACTTGTCAGAACATTTCCCTGCCTCTTTCCCCCTTGGGGTTGTGTGAGTACCTCGAGATGGTGACAGACTCTCAGACACTGCTTCTTATTACTGACAGGACCATGTGTGTTCGATAAAGCTTAAGCTGAGTTCAGCCCACAGTGGGGACAGAACCAAGCAGTAATAGCTGGGTTTCAATGTGATGGCCGCCAGCAGGATTCTGTTTTTGATTTTTAGGCCTTTCCTAGGGTGGACGCTCATGTAGGTACATTCTGGCAGCTGCACCACTGCAAGCACCTAGGGATTTGCACTGACATAGCTACGTCAGAGGCTAGAACCCCAGTGCAGACAAGGCCCTAGTTTGAGAAACAATGGTGAAGGACAGTCCATAGCAAAGAAAATCCCTCTGTACTGGGTGAGGGAATCCATGCCTGACCCCGCTGGCAACAACCAAGCTGAAATGACAGCGTACAAGACCAGGAGGGGCGTCACTTCTCTGGGTCTGTGGCCGTCTCTGAAGGATTGGGGGAAATCTAGTGGCAGGGATGAAATTGTTAGGGATGCTTTTCTGGGGCCGATAAATGGGTTCGCTGCAGCGTGGAGACTTCCTGAGCAGAGGCAAATTTGTGCCCTCGGCCTGCTTCCTGGGGTCATGCTGGTGCTGAACGATGGCTTGGCTACCAAGGGCTCCCAGCTAAATAAAGAGAGGTGGGTGGATACCTCAAACGTGCCCCGGGGGAATTCACTCCTGCCACCCTGCGTTGCCACGGTTACAGGAACAGGGCCCCAGGCCTACAGTCGGTGGCACTGGAATTGGGCTCGGCTGTATGTTGTTGGAGTTGGAAAAGGGGGGACAGCCCGTGACCATGGGGAGTAGGAGAGGGGGAAAGGAGGCCCTAGCTTGAAGGGTGGGAGTGTGGGGGTGCCGTCTTTGCCCAGGGAGGGGGTGTGGCCGTTGGGAAGGGGCGGGGAAGGGCCACCTGTGCTCATGCAGGGAGGCAGGCGGTGTATGGGCCTCTGCTCTCTTGGCCTGGCCTCTGGCATCACATTGGGCTTTTTTAGCTCTGCTCTTTGTTCTGGTTTTTTCCCCCGTGCCACAGGCCGTTTTTCTTCTGCCTCCTGCTCGCCTGGATGTTCCAGCAGCTCATGTGGAAATACGGTTGTTTCCTCGTCCCTCCGCGCTGCCCAACTCAGGGTAGAGCAACGTGCCGGCTGGGAAAAGGTCTTGCTCCTGTTCCTAGTGGGACAGGTGTGCACGCACCTCTGCTTAGCACTTTTACCGGCAGCCTCAGAAGAAAAGCTGAAAGTCTGCCGAGGTCATCGCTGCTGAACTCTCCGCTCAGGCCTAGGGCTGGGATGCAGCGTGCTGGTGTGGTTTGTTCACTGCCTCCCCGTGATCCGCTGACATCCCTCAGGATCTGCCTAATTCAGAACCTGCTCCTGCTCCCAGTTAACGTCGTTCCCGCTGCCTGCAGGGGCTGCAGGATCAAGCCCTTATGTTCCCAAGTTCATCTTCCTCTTATGCCTCTGGATGACACCCAGGGACCCTCCTGCTGCTCCAGTAAGTGCCCTGCTCTGGGAGCCGAGCCCCTTCTAGCTCTACGGCTGCATGATAGGCCCCAACTGACACCGCAGATGGGCATGTTAGCACTGTGCAGCTGGAACGTGCGTCTTCCTAACCCAACTCACCTGGAGACTCCTTGGCTGCTAAGAGAAAAACCTGCCCCCCAGGTGAACGTGAGAGACCAACAGCAGGGAGTCAGGGCTGGGCTTTTACAGGGCTTCCTTGGACTTCGTTAGCAGGTGTCTCCTGCCTCCTCCTCCACCTCGCTTTCCTCCTCTGCGCCCCCCCCCACTCCCAATGAGGCCCCCTCCCCGCCCCATTCAGGTAGGAGGCAGGAGTCTGGTCTGGATGAGAGCAGGGGGTTAGCTAGTCTCATCTCTCAGACTCCCTGCGCCTTGGGCTAGAGACCAGCTCAGCTCCTATCATTGCTCAGCTGAGAGGCCGATGGAGACATGTCTGGGAGAATCCCTCACCCGTCTCCCGAGGAGACACATCACTGGGTGTTTTTCTCCCTCTCCAGGATTCGACAAGCCGGCAATGGGAGTCTGGCAACTGCCTGTCTCCATGCAGATAATTAGATCTTAGGATCTGCTGCAGCTCTTATGTACCCAAGGTTCAAACCTTTGTTCCATCACACGCCCCCACGCTCTGCAGCCCAGTGTCCCCAGGGCTCCGTACCTGCCCCCATTGCCTTGCTGATCACTTCCAACTGGGCTTCAAACCAGTTTGGGTCAGAAGAGCAACCGTGTTTAGCCTTCGCCCCCCAGGGATATTTAGGGTAACCAGGCTTCTAATCTCCAAACCAAGACACTTTTCTGAGGGCTCTCCCTGGCAGGCGGGAAGGTGGGGCGGACTGGCTGGGAGGCACGTTATGGGGGACGGGACCTGGGTTGCTGGGGGCTGGTGGTTCGGGAAGTGGGGCACGCTCTTTTGGTTGGTCTTCCAGCCTCTGCCACCCCTCGGGGGTTGGCACCCCGACTTTCAGCTTCGGTGAAGCCGTGCTGCTGCAATCTCTCTCTTTTACTCTGAGGGGAGCTACCCGCGGTGGGGTAGGGGGTGACATGCTCGGATGAGCTGGAGATTCATCCCTCCAGTGCCCTGCGGCAGAGCTGCCGCCATCGGGCACAGTTTGCCGGGGCCCGGTCGAGCCGTGCCGCGGGTCCGGGCAGAGGTGCGTGGTTGGCAGAGCGGTGTGTGGGCGAGGCTGGGAGAGCAGAGAGGACGGCAGGGCAGGATTGAACGCGCTAGTAGGGCTGGGACGAGCCCAGGGCTGGAGCAGCAGGGAACGCCGCGGGTCAGGACTGCAGGGTATTGGCAGAGCAGTGCACAGAGCCGGCAGGAGTAACAGAGGCTGCTGCAGGCCTGAGCGAGGTGCATCTCCAGGAGGTTGTGCAGGGCCCGTGCTGCGCCTGCATCAGCCCCTCGCGATCCACGAACAGGAAGGTTCCTCGCTCACGCAAGCGTTTTACAGCGAAGAAGGGGGAGAGAGTTGCAAACATCCAGGGGCACAGACCAGGACGGAGCCAATAAATGCAGCCGTTGCCTTGGCGCTCGCATGTAGGTACGCCAAGCAAGGCTCCACTGGGGCAAGTGCCCAGAAAACCGCTGGAGCCAGGCTCAGCCAGGGCCTTCCCAGCAAAGGGGACACCTGGTGCGTGGGGCTTTTGTCTGCATGTGTGTGTGTGGGGGGGGGGGGCGAGGAGCCTGCAGCCAGCCATGGATAATCAGATTAGCAGAGCCAGGCTGATTTTGCAAAGTGGGGGGCAGGGCGCTGTCCCTTCCCCTTACTTCCCCTTTCAATCAATTGTCAGCGTCCTGCTTTGCGTGATGCCGGGCCGGGCTGCTGAGCTGAGCTCTCTTTGGCTGGCGGATTATACTCTCATCTGTGGTAACCCTCCCGTTGGCTGGGGTTGGAAGGATTCCCAGTTATTATGTTATGCTTTTGCTACTAGCGCTTCATTGTCTTTAAACAGTCGTCCTTCCCCGTTCCATCACTGTCTTCGTTGCAGTAACCCGCTTGCTTCCCATTCTCTCACAGGCTGTCTACTCTAATCGGCTCATTTCTTCCGGCCCTGCCTGTCTCTTTCATTTTCACTCACTGGCCAGAACTGGAGTCTTCACCACTCCTCCCCCTCACCCCTTAAAGTGACTTCCGATTTGGATGTCTGGGGAAGAGATGAGAAACTGTTCTTGAGTTACAGCCGAAGGTAGCCATGGTTATGGCGATCATATTGATCATCAGTTATAAGTTAAAGGAAAAGAGCAAATTTGGCCCTCAGGTTCGGAGTTGTAAAACAATAATCTTTTACAAAACCAAAGTCAATACACAAAAGTTTGAAAGAATTCCTATGGAAAGCAGGTTTTTTAAATTCTTTTTAATCTTCCTCTGCGTTTGCAATATTGCCAAAGCGAGGCACGCAAAAAATCATGAGGTTTAAAAATAAAACCCCAAGCTTTTAGTTGCCTTGTGATTTTTGAGCATTTAAGGGTTTACATTTTCAAGTTTTTCTCTGCCTCCATGAGGGCCAGACATTTAATATTTGATAAAAAAGCTGAGATTCTCCCGAAACAACATGAACTCTGGTAGCTGGGGCTGTCAGAAAAACCCACCAAATATCACAAGACTCTCAATAAAATCATGACAGTTAGCCAGGCTGTTTGCAACTCAGTCATTGCAGCATTGTGCTAGTGCTGGAGAGCATGGGAAACTGACAAGAAACAAGAGAAACTGACCAGTCTAGTCCAGTGCTTCAGCCCTGAAAAACCCCCCAGTAGTGCAGGAGGGTGTATCTGATGAAGGGAGGGGGACACAGTGAGGGTATGCTGCGGGGGGAAGGCTAGTAGTGTGTGTGTGTGACAGAGAGGGCAGGAGGTTGCGGAGGGATGAGGGCATGTTTGGCGGTTGTGGTACGTGGGTGAACTAGAGATCTCATAGTGATGGGTGAGTGCTTGTTTGGGACGGGTGTCTGCATGAGGGGGTATAGTGTGTGGGTGACTGGAGGGAGAGGATATTGCAGGAGGTCTGTGATGGGGATGTAGTAAGAGTGTCTTTGAGGGAGGTGGATTTGGGGGTGGTCTGTTTCAAGGATGTAGCGAGATGTCCAGGGCTTGCCTGTCTATGGGACATAGTGGGGTATGTGATTGTCTGGAGAGGGCGTGTGGTGGTAATGGCAGAGGAAGGATGGCAGGATTAGGGACCCAGCTCCCCACTCCTGAAGGAGAGATGGCGGTCCAGTGATCAGTAGCATCAGAACGCCATTCTGGCTCCCACGACAGCGCCCGATGCCATTTCATAGCGTTCCAGCACCACTCGAGCTGGGGTGCTGAGCACTGGGGCGCTGAGTGATGAGCAACATAACGTAAACGTCGACAAGCAAATTAGGGGCCAGATCTTCAGCTGGTGTAAATCAGGGTCACTCCATTGCAGTCACTGGAGCTATGCCAGTTTCCATCAGCTGAGAATTTGGTCCAGGTATCTGGATTATGGCAGTGCCTAGAGGCCGCCGCCCTCTTGTGCTAGGCGCTGTACAGAGACGCACAACAAACCAGCATCGCTGCCCCAAAGAGCTTCCGTACTCTCTCACTTTCATGATCTCAGGTGTTTGTTACCAACTCCAGTAGGAAACATTCATTTTTTTAAACCCTCTTTTAATGTGTGCACAATAACACACAAATAAGTTTCAGGGTTCATATCCTGCCCAATGCCCAGTCATTTCCTTCCGTTTCTCTGTCGAAACATTGCTCCTGTCCAGAACTTTGACAGAATCATTTCATTGTCCTGCTTCCTGAACCCTTTGCAGCAATAACTCCTGGGAGGTCTGTACTTCACACCCCTGTTTCCTTCAGCTGTTTTGATTTTATTTCAAGTAGGTTTATTTTGTCTTTGTGGTACAGTGGAAATTGATTATGGTGACTCCAAATCTGGAGCAGCTTCACTTCTAGCAGAGCGGAATACCCATATAGTTTCAATGCAGGGCAGGGTATGGGTTATATTCCTAGGTTGGGAAAAGGTTTGCATTTAGATTGGGTTTAGCTAGCACATGTTGGCTATGGAAACGCAGTCACTTTTCCAAGTGGAGACAAGGCATTATAGATTACAAGTTCTTTGAAGCGGGGATCATCTTTTTTGGTTTTTTTCTGTACAGCGCCTAGCACAGTGGGTCCTGGACCATGACTGGGGCTCAGAAGTCCTACTGCAATACAGATCATTAGCAATAATAATTAGAATCAGAGGGAAGTCAAAATAACTTCAGTTAATTGGAGTTGTCACCTGTGCTTTGCGATGCATTGAAACCCTGTGGGAATTGCATTCTGCTCCAATGAAGGATGAGACACACTGTATCTGCGGTTACCCACGATATTCGCAACTCACATTGGGTAATATTTGTATGTGCTGAGAGGAATAAAAACCTCAATGAAAAAACGTTAAAGCAAAGAGCCATCATGAGTTCCCAATGCCAGACTGACCCTGAAGATGCACTGTTAAGTTCCCAAGGGGCCTGATCCTACATACCTGGAATCCCCAAAACAATGGCTGGGATTTTGGCGTGTGTACAGAATTCAGGGATTAGGCCCCGAATGAGCAACATAGTCCCTTTGGCACCCAGCTATGAGCTATCTGACTCCTGGGGCATTTTTAGAAGCAGTTCCCTTCGACTTATTCGTACTCCTGTGTCCACCCAGGCGAGCATAATGGGGGTGATCCATTGACTCTTTCCATTGACCAGGCCCCGGCCCTGCATCCCTTCACTCCAACACAAAAACAGTGTGGCTGGGGCTTCATCTCCAAAGCTGGCTGGATGTCAGCTTCGTTGCCAGTCCTGGATCTTGAGATGTGAAAGGGGAAAGGCTGAATAGTTCCCATACGCAGTGAAGAGCAGAAGCTAGCATGGGGCCAGCTGCCATAGTGACTACATCTCATGAGTACGTCTGGCCCACTGTGGATATAGATGGCGCTGACAGAGAGCAAGGGTGTAGGTGTCCCCGTCTGAAGATACTGTGGGAGTGCTCTCCATCTGTCTTCAACGTTTGTTGGGTTCCCATCACTGTAGTACCTGAGCACCTTACACTCTTGAATGTATTTAGCCACACAATACCCCTGTGAGCTAAGGTAGTGCTTTTATCCCCATTTTACAGATGGGAAATTCAGGCACAGAGAGGCTAAGTGACTCGCTCAAATCTGTGGCCAACCAGGGAATCAAACCTGGGTCCCAAGGGTCTCAGGCTAGTGCCATACCCATTGGCTACATCACCACGTGGCACAGACTTCAGCCCACTGTGCCCAGTCCCTAAGGAGAAGGGCTGGAAGCGTTGGGTCCGTTCCTCTCTGCTCTGGAAGAGAGCTCTTTGCATAGAGTCCAGCAGCTCTCTCCTGGCCGCTGCAAATCAAAGCACATTCCAGGCCATGTCGAGGCTTCAATGGCTGTGTAGGGTTGGCAAATGTCATCCTCCTCGTGTCACCAATTACACAGCAAGGGCTGGCTTAATTACCCTCTCGTGAATATGCCAAGACATGATACGCCCCCAGCATGACAATTACAGCGCTGCTGTTCCCGGGAGTGATTATTACCCCTCTCTTCTCCTCGGCTCCCCATTGTGTGTAATTATAGAGTGCTCTGTAGTCCCGGGACTGCTCAGGCCACAGAGCTGTGCAGACTAACCCTGCTTCTCTCTGCCTGAGGCCCCAAGCTGCATTTTAATGCAAATATTTGTTCCAGAAATGGGTGAGCCTCAATGGCTCAGCTTGGATCATCGCCAAAGAGTTTGGCAGCTTCTCTGAACCCTGTGGGAGCTCTGCGACTCTCCGGGGACTGCAGAGCCGAGTGTCACGGGAGCAGGGGGAGACTGAAAGTTTGGATGCTCCCTGTGATCGATCTGAAATACAAAAAAACAGCCTCTCCTGCATCATGCGGGCTCCATTTTGGGGTGAAGGTCTAGCTCGGTTTCTGTTTTTTCTGTGCCTCTTTGCCCTTGTTTGATTCATTCCTATTTTCATTTTGTTCTGTTTGAAAGCCAGCATCTTCTCCCTCTGAGTGACTTGCCTGTTGTTTCAAACACTCTCTGTGTGTGATGTAATTTGTGTGCATGCTTTGCTGGGGAAAGGTGCTGAGCCGGCAGCCTGGATGCTGAAGTCCTCTGTCTGCAGTTCTTGGAAGGCACCTTCTGCCTTATCCATGAAGCAGGTGCAGCGTAGGCTGTAGCAGGACAAGCTTCCCCCACACTGTCTCACCCGGTGGCTTTGTTCCTGACGTGAATGCCCTCCTTCTTGGGGGAAGAGGGGAGTTGCAGTCCTCAAGCTAATTCGACCCCCTGCCTCCCCGCTGAGAGCTGGTTTTTAAGGAGACCACCTCTTGCACAGCTTGACTGCTTCTTCATGTGACATGTGTCTTCTTCCTTCTCACATCTCCCTAGTAGAACACAGTCCTTGTAAACAAAGATCAGCTGCCTACCCCACGCTACGCAAGAGGCAGCACAGAGAAATGTAGTAAGAGGCATGGTCTTGTGACCAAGGCACAAGAAGTAGCAGTCAGGAGATCTGGGACCAAGTCCTGCCTCTGCCACAGGTTTTCTGTGTGAACTTGGGTTCCTCAATTCCCCGGCAGTACAATGGGGAGGATGATACTTCCCTCCGTATGATATTGTGAGGATAAAGCCAGGTGTGTGCTAGGGAGATGCTCAGACGCTGTGGTGTTTTGGGGGGCGGGGAGGCTGTAGAAACGGAGACCCAAAGAAGACGCAGCTTCATAGACTCAACATCAGAAGGAACCCAGGACATCAACACGGGAGGAGAGAAATCTTAAAAGCCAGCTCAAGTCGGCCTGAGCATTACAAAGGAGGGATGTTCTACTGGGAACACCCCCAAAGGCAGGTCGTTAGCGACCAGAGATTGTTATCTTCTGATTCATTCCATGACATGAGCTGGTGGGTCTCCGTTCAGTTCCCAGTCCAGTGGCAACCGTGTCGCACAGGTTAATCCGTATATGCCAGATCTTGGGTTCTTAGCATCGGTCACTTTCCCCACTCTGCACCTCCCATACATCTCCCAGCCCTGTCATATCGCAGCGGGGGCCCCAGTTTTCTCACCAGGTGCCCCTCTTTGGAGGTATGCAGATGGGCATCTTTGTACAGTGTCACCAGAGACGCCAAGGACTGAATGCACCGGGGGGGACTGAATGCCCCCCTCGCCCCTAGAGGTGGCACGTTAGCTGAGCGGCAGGGAAGAAGCTTGCCCTCCCACTGCCTGTGCTGCCTCTGCTCTGTGGCTAGCGGTCTCCGGGGATGAGAGTCCAGCACTAAATTCAGCAGAGAGAGCGGATCCATTTTAAAGCCCCGTCTAAGACGGCGTCCCCGGAAAGGATTTGCGTTTGAATGCAGGAGGCGAATGAGGGTGGCGGGCTGCACCACCTGGGTACACGGGCCTTGTGCCAGCCTGCGGGGCTGTACAGAGTTAACAAGTTCTGACTGCATGCGCGCACACGAAAACTTGTAGGAAATCTGCCTGCATGCTTCCTGCTTCAGCTTCTGCCTTCGAACGGGGGCGGGGATGGAGCGCGGGCAGAGCTGTGAGTCTGCGAACGCTCTTTCGTCTGGCAGCACCGGCTGGAGACGAGCCACGGGAGCCTGAGAGACGGAGGGGGAGAGACAGACAGACAGAGAGAGAGTTTAGGCAAGAAAGTGATCTGAGCTCCGCCAGGCTGCACGGCCCTGGAGACGCAAAGCGGGGAGCCACGCTGCGGCTCCTGGGTGCGGAAAGCGGCAAAGGGAGAAGGCAAACGGCACCAGGGAACGTGCCAGCAGGTGAGTGTATCTAACCTTCCGAGCCCACTGCTTCTGGCCCCCCAGGGCTGCCGACAACGGGGCTGCTCCTGCGATCTGCGGAAAGCAGGCACGTAGGGTTTGAACATCTGGGGTCTTTGCTCAGTGCCCAGTCCCCAGGCAGCAGAGCTGAGAGGGAAGCAACAGTGGCTGACACAGTCTAGAGAGGGCTAGAAGGAGAGCAGGGTGCAGCGTGGGGTGGGCAGGCATGCCATGCTATGGGGAGGCCAGCCGCAGGGCAACGGGGCAGTGACTGAGCCAGCCTCTCAGAGAGGGAAGCCCAGGCACCACAGTCTGCCCGAGCATTTCGAGTGCTTCCCTCCCCGTAGTATCCAGCTGTGGCGCTGCCTTCAGGGAGCTGCTGCTTGTTCTGCTGCTCCGCCGTAAGCTCTGGCTTGCTACCCTGGACCCGGAGGATGGTTGCTGCCCTGGCTGTCTTGTCTCTCCTGAGCCCGACAGTTAATGCAGCTAGACTTTCTGTTGCCGTGTTTGGCCTCCCTGGGGATTTCCTGCAGCGCGTGGGGACTCCGGTGAAGCGAGAGGCGGCTGGGTCTGAGTGCTGTGCTGCACGCAGCTTTGTTTGTAGCCGTTCCCTAGGTGGTGGCTGAGTGAGTCACATGGGCCCGAACCTTGAAAGGCGGCTCCAGGGCCAAACTAGCAGAAGGTTCATTCCCAAAGCTGATGTTTGACCCGCGCTGGAGACTGCCTTGAAGCCTGCCCGGTGGCTGTTTTGATCCAGTGGGGTTGGTTTCGGCCTAGCTCTGCCCAAGAGGATATTTATGGGCTGATTTTTCTGACGTGCCGAGCGCTGGATTTGCTCGGCACCTTTTGCAAACCAGGTCACTGATACACGTTATGTGGGAGGGCTTCCGCCAAGAGCAACCCAAGAGAGAGGCAGAGTGACCAGGTAGTGGATTTTCTAAGACTAGTTCGGAAACCAGCAAGTCGCCCCCGTCACTGGGTTATTATCATCACGATGCTGAATAAAGGTGGTTTTAAAGTCTGTCTCTTTAAGGATGTGGGGAGAGGGGAAGAGTCTTCTGTGGGAAGCAGGCTGAGCCGTGGCAGGTGGGGGGTAACTGGGCTGTTGCAGGGTTTGTCAAACTTTGGAGTTTTTAGCTTTTTGGTCTGAGCTTTGCACTGGATGTTTTGCTCCACTTGCTCCCTCTGGGCTGTCCCGAGGCAGGCTGGAGTCTCACTTACTTGTCGGTGCTGAGAAAGCCTTGAGTTCTGATTGCTCACACGCCCGGGTTTGTTCTGCTGTTTCCATCGCTAAAGAGACCTAGACAGTTCTGACGGGGAGTCGAATTGCCGTGGAAAGCTAAGCATCCTGGAGGGGGTCAAAGTCTGAAAAGACTCAACTTGCTCCTCGGTGGGGGTGTTCAGATGTCTGAGTTGGACGGATTTCCCTCCTTCTCCCCCTCCCAGTGAAAAACCCAATCCATGAATGCTTTGGGGCCTGATTCTGTCCCCCTTGTGCAGTGAGCAAGTCCATGGTTGGCCAGTAACCCCGCACTGAAATCAGCGGGGTTCCTCGTGGAGCAAAGCACGACTGGGAGTGAGTGAGGTTGGCAGAACTGGGCTCTCGTGATCACTATTTTGACTGAAAAACCCTGTGCCTCTTTTCACGGTCCCGCTATGATCACTTGCTAGGGAGAGAAAGGCACGATGCTCCAGCCATAGGCAGGATCGGGATACAGAGAAGGCTCAGGATATCATACAGGAAGATCTGGATGACCTTGTAAACTGGAGTAATAGAAACAGGATGAAATTTAATAGTGGAGAGTGCAAGGTCATGCACCTAGGGACTAATAACAAGAATTTCTGCTCTAAGCTGGGGACGCATCAGTTGGGAGTGACAGAGGAGGAGAAGGACCTGGGCATATTGGTTGATCACAGGATGACTATGAGCCGCCAACATGATGGGGCCATGAAAAAAGCTAATGCCGTCCTTAGATGCATCGGACAAGGTATTTCCAGTAGAGAGAGGGAGGTGTTAGTACTGTTATGCAAGGCGCTGGTGAGACCTCATCTGGAATAGTGTGTGCAGTTCTGATCCCCCCTGTTTAAGAAAGATGAATTCAAACTGGAACAGGTGCAGAGAAGGGCTACTAGGGTGATCTGCAGAATGGAAAACCTGCCTTATGAGAGGAGACTCAAAGAGCTTGGCTTGTTTAGCCTAACCAAA
The DNA here is from genome assembly GCF_026122565.2 of Emydura macquarii macquarii. Classification (NCBI taxonomy): domain Eukaryota; kingdom Metazoa; phylum Chordata; order Testudines; family Chelidae; genus Emydura; species Emydura macquarii. The sequence goes on from NW_027130828.1 coordinate 16,341,774, forward strand.
AGAAGGGTGAGGGGAGATGTGATTGCTCTCTATAAATACATCAGAGGGATAAATACCAGGGAGGGAGAGGAGTTCAGCGCCAATGTGGACACAAGAACTAATGGATATAAACTGGCCATCAGGAAGTTTAGACTTGAAATTAGACACAGGTTTCTAACTATCAGAGGAGTGAAGTTCTGGAACAGCCTTCCAAGGGGAGCAGTGGGGGCAATAAACCCAGCTGGCTTCAAAACTGAGCTTGATAAATTTCTGGAGAGGATGGCATGATGGGACAGTCTAGTTTGGCAATTGACTGATCTTTGACTGCTGGTGGTAGATATGCCAATGGCCTGTGAAGGGATGTTAGATGGGTGGGTTCTGAGTTATTACACAGAATTATTTCTTGGGTGTCTGCCTGGTGAATCTTGCCCACATGCTCAGGCTTAGGCTGATCACCATATTTGGGGTCGGGAAGGAATTTTCCCGCAGGGCAGATTGGCAAAGGTTCTGGGGTTTTTTTGCCTTCCTCTGTAGCATGGGGCATGGCTCACTTGCTGGTGGATTCTCTGTACCTTGAAGTCTTTAAACCATGATTTGAGGACTTTAATAACTCAGTCATACGTTAGAGGTCTATTACTGGAGTGGGTGGGTGAGGTTCTGTGGCCTGCCTTGTGCCGGAGGTCAAACTAGAGGATCATATTGATCCCTTCTGACTTTAGAGTCTATGAGTCTGTTCCATAATTGTCCCCTGTGTGGTTACTAGCACTTTTCTGAGCATCTGCAGCTGGTCACTGTCAGGCAGGACACTGGACTAGATGGACCATTCACCTGATCTGCTGTGGTAACTTCTATGCTCCCAGGATCCTTTGCCGCTGACATTCCTCTTAGAAGGATCCTCCCAAGCCCTTCACCAACAGTAGCCCATGCAACCAGCAGTCGTCCAGCAGGGATCCCACCTCCCATTTACCAATCCAGCTGATACAGGTCGCTAATTCACAGTCCAAACCTGCAATATGATCGGGCACTCCCTCTGTCCCTCCATTGGTACCCACGTGATCTCAGCAGCAAAGCAGCTCTGCTTATAACTAATTGCAAGTAAAACTGATGCCCGCATCCTGGTGCTCACCCTGAGTCATAGCTGTGTCAGCCATAGCCTAGCATTCTACCCAGTGTGCACGACCGGCCCAGCAGTAACTTATCATGCGGAACAGGGTCACGGGCCAACCTATAGTAACAAACCCAGTGTGTGTGTGTGTGTTGCGATGGAGGGGAACGTTTTGATTAAAGAAACGTCTCTGAGTTTTTCCAGGGGCTGGAATGTGCTAATTATGAGCAACACTGAGAGAAGAAGCTGTTTGCTTGATGAGTAAAACTAACTGAATGAACCTTGGCAGCGTCGCTGAGACATGAAAATGGCCTGGGTTTCTGCTCTCCCCGGGCGTAGGGCGTGCGTTGGGGAGTTTCACACCATTTGCCTGGGTTTGTAAGGCATTTGTTGGGTGTGTCGACGGTGTGGCTGTAGTGAGTTTGACACACTGCTCATGTGGGCTGTAGGGCGTGCGTGTTGATGTTTGATGCCCTGAGAGAAAACAAAATACCAATTTGAGCCCAGTTCTCGCTTGAGTGACGTTGTTTTCTCTTCCGCTGGATCTGATTGTAGCAGGGAGTCCTGTTGGGAATGTTACCCGGGTTGTACGGATACAGGCGGCTCAGAACCAGCTCCTGCAGCTGCTTTTGGAAGGGCTGTGGGTTTCTGGAGTTGTGTCAGGGAAAAAGAGCAGTAAGGGAAGCAAAGCTGGGCAACCTGGATGTGAATCTTTCCCGACACCTGCTTCTGTGCATGCAAACGCACATGCTGCTTATAGCCCTGTGCTGAAGGCAATATGACCCTTGTTTTCCAAAGGGACCACTGATTCTGGGTTCCCAACTTGAGACAGACACCTGATTCTCAGTGGTGCTGAGCACCCACCACTGGCATCAATGGGACCCACAGGTGCCCAGCACCTCTGAGAATCAGGTGTCTGTCTCAAGTTGGGCACCCAAAATCAGGAACAACTTTTGAAAATTTGGGTTTAAAACTCGGGGCCAGAGGGACACCTCCCAGAAAACACAGGGATGTTTCCACCTGCCTGCTCTGGGTGCTGCCCTCCCATTCACAATTGTCTGGGCCACCTCCACACCTCTGGAGACCTCAGACCATGCCCATGGCAGCAGCCGAAACTGCTTATATGGCAAATGAACAATGGGAGAGTATTTAGCTGCCTCTAGTTATGATTTCACAAGTTGAAATGAAGAAGAGAGTTAGTACCATGTGAGTAATCTGTTCTCCACAGGCTGCTGGTGGTTGCCGGAGGCTATGTCTGTGTCTTTTGATTTGTAGCAGGAAGCCAGGTGGGAGAGAGCTGGGGAAGATCCTATGCAGTTACCCCGTACCGTGGGGGTAACTCTAGCGGTGACACTGCTTGCTTTATCCCAGCAAAGCTCCTGGTTCAGTGCCATCAGAAAGCAACTTTCCCTGCGATTCTTTACCCCTCTCTCCTGACAGGACCCAGAGCCCCGTGGCCCTGCTGCCTGCTCAGTGACCTGCAGCAGACGAGTTGGTGGGTCTCTGTCTGGCTTTCAGCAGTGGCCCAGGTCCGACTGTCTGACTGGCTTTAGCTTGCTTGCTTGTCAGCTATCCTAATCAAGGACTTGGGCCCCGCACACTACAGCGTTTCTGCCGCACTCCCCACCATTGTATGCAAGTGTCTAGTAGGTGCCTCCTGCACATTAGGCTGTGACTCCTTGGCGGGTAGTGTTGGGAGAAGCTGGCGCCGCCCCTGCCCGTGCCATGCCTGGCCTGTGGGTGGATAATATCAGCCTCCAGTGTGCATGCTTTTGTTCTCGCTGGTGATGATGGGAGGGGGACAGGAGGAGATGGGAGGTGACTCCACATGCCCTAGTGCCAGGCCCTGGGGGCTCTGAGCCTCCCTCATCAAAGGCAGGTTCCCATGAGCTGTCCCCGTCTTCAGCCTGAGGTAACTGCGGTTGCTGGGGCTGCGACTGGATGGATTTGACAGCGTGCTAGATCGTGAGCTCTCTGGAGTCGGGATGGTGTCTGTCCTGGTTGTACAGGCCTAGCACAGTAGGGTCCTGATTCCTGTCTGGGGCCCAGAGGTGCTACAGAAATAGGCCAGGGCTTTCAAGGGGGGTCAGTGACTGTGGGGGGCCCAACCTGAGCCCCCTGAGGGAGTGGCCTGGTTTCCAAAGGGTGGGCGTCTGACAGTCTCAAGTCGCTTTAAGGCATCTCCATTTGGGCTCTCGAAATAACTAGTCACTGTGAAACCCAAGGCCCTAATAATAAGGCATCAGCTGGAGAAAAAGGGAATGAAAGTTCTCGAGTCCTGCCCGTAGGTCATCGATGGAATGAGTCTGCTGGATCTCAGCCACAATCTCTTTCACGCACGGTCCGACTTGTCGTCCCTCCCACAGACATGATTCCGTGCAGACAGTTAACAGGCTCCAAGCTCAGTCTGGTTATTCTCTTATTTCTTCCTCCGCTCTTTCGGCTTTCGTCCTCCCCCCGCCTTTGGTTCTCTTCCTTTGCTAAGCTAGCTCAGCCTTCCAGGAATAAACTCTGGCTGACAGCATCTCACCTGAACCTGCACAGCTGCCAGAGGGTTGGGGAGAATGGAAGGACCTCAAGCAGCTCCATGCCCGCCCACACGTGCTGGCGGGCACGCGCGCCTGGGAGCTCTCCATCCTGAAATAAAACCCGTCTGCCCCTTTCCAGGTCCCACTGCACTGACCCTGTGGTGGGCTGTACCGGTCACTGGCAGACATTGAATGCCCTGCTTTGTGATCCTCTTCTCCATTCCCAGCTGCCCTGTGGCGAGCCCAGCTTGTTCCCCTGCTGAGTGACCTGGCCTCTGGCTATGCGGGATGAGCCTTTGTGGGGTAGGAGTTGGTGGGTAGCAAAAGCTATGGCATGCTCCAGCCATGTCTCATTCCTGCCCTCCAGCACTCTCACCTTGTTACCCCAACCAAAGACCCTTGTGTTGCCTGGGTAGTATTACTGCTACAGGAACTAGGCCCAAAAGCACTTACCAGAGCTGCCACTCCTGAATCTCAGAGCTGACAGACTCTGAGCGCAGGAGCAAAGGGGTTAATAGCCAGGCTCCGCTGAGACCTTTGTGTTTGGTTTTGATTAGTCACTGAGTAAAATGGGGCTTAACGTGAGGGGTGAACTGGTAGGAAAAAAATGTGACGTAATCCAGGAATCCGCTGATGTGTGTGCGCGTGCCCTATGTTGGACGATGTGTGCCCTGCGGTGGATGGTAGTGCCCAATTGTGGTGCAGAACTGCCCAGCTGTGTGTCATAGGCCCTATATTGCTAACAGCTAAGGGTGATTCTCCAGTAGCCCAAATGAAGGAGGCCTGTGTTTTTGGAGCAAGGGGATCAGAGTTGTATTCTCAATGACACGGAAGGTGTGAGTGGCGATGGTGCACAACAGTGGTGGCAGTGAAGTTCTAGGTGGTTGTGGATTTGTTATAAAACTCGCGGCTTGGGGTCACAGCTGCCCTGAGAGAGCATTCTGCTTCCTTGTTCCACATCGAGGAAGACGGGAGAGCGGAGCAGTTTGCGGGGATGTGATTTTGCTCCTGGCTGCCAGATGGGAGGAAGCAGGCTTGGGGCAGGGCCTGGCCCAGGAACAAGAGCTGAGAGCGGTAGAGCTAGTGCTGGGGACTCCAGAGCATTCGTGTGGCTGGCAAGCGGGCCTCTGCCAGCACTCGAGGGGTAAATGATGGCAGCAGAGTTTTAAACACGCTCAGATCTGAGACTGCCAGGCAAGCACCGAAGAGAGAGAGAGAGGGTGCGGGGAGGAGTTGTTTCTTTTTTTTTTCTTCCTGGATTTGAATTTGGCTGAGGCCAAAACTGCAGCGAATTGTGAGTTCTCAGCTCAGGAACGGCCCATCTCCTTGCAGGGGAGAACGGGAGGGCTGTGCTGGGTGCTGCTTGTTGAAAGTGAAAGGGAAAGCTGCACTGGAGGCCAATCCTTTGCTGATGCACAGAAAAGGAACGGCTGGGTCTGCTGCAGAGCAGCCTTCACCACTGACGCTGGGAGTCTCAGTCCCCGGAGGCATCGCTGCTGGGGAGACTAAGGCATTTGGGCTTCCAGGGCCCATTCAGTCCATACCTCCCTGTGGGGGAACTAGGCTGAGACCCAGCAGCTCATTTCACACAAGCCACCAGGCAGCGATAGGCTGGTCACTACCCTTCTGGAACCAGTTTCAAACCAGTGATCTAGGCTTTGCTGGGAATCACCGTGTCCCCTAAGCCGGTTGGTGTCCACCACAGAGGGGATTAGTTTCCCCTGTGTCTCTGCAGGAGTCCAAGGGCCACTGACTCCCGATGGAGGTGCAGGTGCTCAGCACTGCTGAAAATCAGCCTTCTTGCTTGCCAGTACTGCAGCCTGGCCGCTGAGTGGCTGCGCTTGGGCCATGGCAGCTGGGATCAGGCAAACGACTTGCACTAGAGCTCTTCCTGCCACATCGCCCTGGGGGTGCGGGGGGAGGGAGATCCCTTTGCAAAGGGAAGGAGGAAGCGTGAAAAGAGGCAGCTGTGTTGAAATGGGCTAGCGAGGTTCAAGAGGCAGCGCAGGGCTCTGTGTTTCCAGAGCGCGAGAATGGTGGTTATGGGACAGACAGTGGCAGATGTGCTCCCTGCACCTGCGCTCCGGCTCACACAAAGCCGTGGCTGGACGTGTCAACGCGTGAGGCGCTGGTCCCGGATGGCTCACGACGGGCGTTTGCAAGGCAACGTCAAGCCCAGGAATGTATCCGGCCCGCATTGTGGATGCAAGGCTCACCAGCTGGCAGAGGTTCTGACCATGCAGATATTGGTGACCAGTTCCTGGCTCCACCGGACCCAATCCACCAAGGAGCTGGGTGGATCAGTGCCTGGCACAGCAAGGGGCAGTGTCCAGTGCAGGGAGAGGGAGGGAACGCCTAGCTGGTGCTTTGATCTGAGCCAGGCAGGAGTTTCCCCGGGGCTCCCTGCTTGATTTCCAATCCCTCCATGGCAGCCTTGTGGGTACTTGGGGGAGTTTGCCCAGTCCTGCGTCAGTGGGAGAGAACAGCAGCCTGGTGGGGGAGCTGGCGGCAGGGCAGCTTGCACACAGGGGGCATGCCGAGATCACTTGCTCCTTGTGGCCCCGGGCAGAGGCCAGCAGACGGGCCTCGGTGACGTACTGAGGTCCCCCCGCCCAATAAGGCCCGGCAATGGCCCCATGTGCTCCAGCAGAAGCCTGCCTGCACATGTCTGCCGTGGTTTCTTTTTCAAAGGGGCGTCACCGAGGGGGGCAGAGCTGAGTGCTGAGGATGTGAGATCAAGTGTGTAACCGGCTGGGGGGGAGGATAAACACTAGGCTTCAGCAGCTTAAGAGCCTCCCTGGGCGGTTGGGAGCTGCTTTTCCCGCACACAATGGCTAGGGACAATGGGACCCTGCTGTTACAGAGGAGCCCTCTCAGCCCTAGCGCGGCGCCAGGTCCGGCAGCTCCCGCGGGCATCCCAGGCACTTGCTGAAACAGGCTCCCCATCCTAACAGCACAGAGCGGCAGCGACCTCCCTTCCTCCCAGCGCGGGGTGGTGGATCCTACGGTCCCCTCTGGGGCTGGGTGTAAAGGGAGGGGCTGGGGAGAGGAAGCCAAGGACCTTCTGCTGTGTCTGAGGGCAGAGGAGCTCTAAGCACCCCTGGGTGAGGTGTCCGCTCCCCGGGCCCCAGGCCCAGCCAGTGCGCACATCGGGTGACTCTCCCCCCCGAGGGAGAGCACCCGTGTCAGTCCGGGCAGCGCGACGTCACATGACAGCGTCTACAGCACCCAGCCTGGGTGTCGGACCCTTTAGTGGGAGGCGGGAAGGAGGGTGCAATCCGTGAGGTGACGGCTCCCCGTGGAGCTGGGGCGGGGAGCTGGGGCCGGGGACAGGGAGAGGGACTGTTTGAACAGAGCCCGCTGTGTCCCTCCTGGCAGCCATGTAAGCGTCTCTCCCTCTCTCTGCCCGTCTCCCCTTCGCTGCAGGCTGGGGACTGAAGCGCCGAATGGAGCCGCGATGTGACCCGCGTTCCCCAAGGAAGCAAGGCGCCCCCAGCCCCCGGCCCTTCCGCAGCACCCGCACCATGAAATGATGCCAGTGAAGGCCCTTCCGCCTCGGCAGGCCCTTCCTGAGCCAGGCTTCTCACCCAGCTGCCCCGCCGCACGCCATTCGCCGGGGACGGCCGGACATGGCCAGCTCAGCCCCGTGGGCCCACTGGCTGGAGTCGGATCTTGCCAATGGCTCTGGGCAGTGCTGGGACGAGCTGGTGGAGCGGGTCTCTGAGAGGCACGTGGAGGAGACTGGAGTCACTGGAGTGGAGGAGAGCGGACGTGTGGGTCACGCTAGCCAGCGGGATGAGTCACCAGCCCCAGGGCCCGCAGAACTGGAGTTCCTGGGGCACGGGAGGCGTACCAAGGATCCGCTTCCCCACCCGGGGCTCTTGGCACCGAGTGACGGGGGATTCGAACTCAGCAACCTGCAGGAGTTTGAGTGGGGAGAGCCCAGACAGGATGGAGACAGTGCGAGGAGCCCACTCGCTGGTGAGTCCGTGCTCTCTTCTGCCTTCCTCTCCCTCTGGTAGCCTGCATGGACTAGGGAGATGGCACAGATATCTCAGAGCAGAGAGTGACCCACCCAGTGGCGGGGTCTGGTGACACCAGGGCATTGGGGGTTCTCTCCAGACCCCAAAAGTCTGCTGGGACCAGGGAAATGCAGCTCACTGCCTCAAAGAACACGAATCCCAGATAGCCTAAGTGCCTAGGGATCGCCCACTAAAGTGCAGCTGCCTCTGGGGTGGAACAGGGAACCCATTGTATGTGCACAGCACACCCATTTAGGACAGAAAGCAAGGAGCCACTCTGTATCCAACTGAAACTGCAAGAGGGTTTCTAGGGAGGCAGATTGCAATTACCTGAGTTGGCATCTTACCACCTGTACAAAAACACGGAGTGTCTTTCATGATCGCAAGGGATGAGGATCTGAGTCTTTTACAGTGCTGGGGGAAAGCAAGTGCTACCCATTGAAGTTCCAGTGACACTGCTTGGAATACCTGAAAGTTTTCCTGGGAGGTCCCTCATCTGAGCACTGATTAGGTCTGATGTTATTTAGCTTCTGAGGCCTGGCAGGATCTGTGCTGAATGCTCTGGCTAGTGAATGCTATGAATGCTATACTATTTGCTATGGCTGCAGGCTAGGGAAGCCCTCCTGTTGGCAATTGCCAGGTCTCAGGAAATTCACTCAAGCAGATTTTCTCCTGGCATGTCTGACTCACCAGAGGGAGTGCCAGCTGCACCATGTGTTGTGCAGGGAATATCTACCTGCATTTACCTACCAGACTCATTTACCACTCAGTGGTCACAGTTATGGGCTACAGTCCATATATGTTGCTAGAAGTCTGCTTTCTGTGAAGGAAACTTTATAACTGCATGGTGAGAGGCCAACTCCCATCATGTTAATAGCTAGGAAGCCCAGAGTAGGAATAAATGACCATTGAGCAACATGGCAAGGTGTTAACATGGCAAGGTGTTAACAGCTGAAGTGCAAACACGAGGACTAGTGATATTAAGGACGTAGTCTAGACTAGAAGTATGAAACCCCAGCCAGGAGCCAGGAAAATCTTGACTCCTATTCTCAGCTATGACACCAGATGGTTGCTGTGTCTCGGGGCAAGTCAGCTATGGGTAAAAGTTCACAAGTGCCTAAAACTAAGTCTACACAGCAACTAGACGTCTGGGTGTGGACTGGATCCCAGGCTCTAGGCCCCTGAGAAGTGGGAGGGTCCTAGAACCTGGGCTCCAAACCGAGCCCGGAAGTCTACACAGGAATGAAACAGCCCCCCAGCCTGAGCCCATGTTGGCTGGCACCAGCCAGCCACGGGTTTTTCTTCGCTGTGTAGACAGAGGAGCCCAGATTGGGGTTTCGGCTCATAAAGCATTTGTGCATTTCAGAAAACGTTACCTTTAATCTCTGCACCTTGAGTTCCATCGGTGGGGGATGACGAGTGTTCCCAGGGATGGTGAGGTTACCTGCTCACTGTGTAAGATGGTTAAAATGAAAAACACATGTTGATTCTGAGGGGTATAATGCCTTGGAGTAGGAGGGGAACTGTGGAAGTGGCCACATCTGCTGATGGTACAAAATGTCAGTTCATTGAGACGAGGGAGGATTTTGTGCGGAACTCTGGAAGGAGCTGTAAAAAAGAGGCGTGAATGGGTGGGTGCCAGTAGAGCAGGTGAACGTCAGTGCAGTCAAGGGCAAGGTAATGGGTCTGGGAAGAAATCCTGTAGGCTGGCGAGGTGCAGTGATGGCCTTGGATTGAGTTGTAATTCCACGTGGGAAAGATCGAGCTGGCCTAGCAGACATTTCAGTGGAGGCATCTGCTCAACGGTGGCCAGAAAAGTCCAGAAGATATCGGGGTATGTCTCCACTGCCGTCGGGGGGGGTGAGCGATTGTTGTGATTGTGTGAGCTGTGGTCGAGCCAGCGGTGTGGCCAGGGCGGAGGGACGGGCTGCTCAACTGCACAGCTAGGATACCGGGCAAGTGACTAGCTCATCCCACTGCCCATGCGGCTCCTTTTAGTAAGCCAGCTCAATCCCAGGTAGAGAATCACAGAAGATGAGGGTCGGAAGGGACCTCAGGAGGTACCTAGTCCAACCCCCTGCTCAAAGCAGGACCAACCCCAACTCAATCGTCCCAGCCAGGGCTTTGTCAAGCCAGGCCTTAAAAACCTCTAAAGATGGAGATTCCACCACCTCCCTAGGTAACCCATTCCAGTGCTTCACCACCCTCCTAGTGAAAAGTTTTTCCTCAGATCCAACCTAGACTTTCCCCACTGCAACTTGAGACCATTGCTCCTTGTTCTGTCATCTGCCACCACTGAGAACAGCCTAGCTCCATCCTCCCTGGAACCCCTCTTCAGGTAGTTAAAGGCCGCTATCAAATCCCCCCTCACTCTTCTCTTCTGCAGACTAAATAAGCTCAGTTCCCTCAGCCTCCCCTCACCCATGCCTACATGTGCTCCCATCACGCCTCCCCACTGCCGTGTAGACGAATCCTTAGTCTTGTATTGAGGGCCAAGGAATAATAGGGAAATACATTCATGTTGTTAATGAGATGATGACCCCTAAATACGTTCCCAGTGTTATAGAGATATATATTGAAGGTACCCCTCCTCGGGAAGACAGCGTTCAAGATTTGGCCATCTCCTCTTCAGGCCGTAACAGAAATAGAAACATCCCATTGCTGGGCCAATAAACATGATTAGGGACGTTAGACCTGATTCACCTGTCCTGCTGGTGGACATCAAGAGTAACTCCACTGAAGTCAGTGGAGGTCCCCCCGCGTTAAAATGGTATGAGCGGAGAGTCGGACCCGTTGGGCAAGGAGGCCTCCACATGAGGGACGATTACCAAAACTAAGGGTCAAATGTCCAAAGGTGCCAGAGGTCTCATCTTCTAAAGTGACGTGGACACTTAGGAGCCTCATTGGAAGTCGATGGAACTTAGGCTTCTAAAGCACTTTGCAATATTTTACCCAGGGACAAGTTGGCTTGGATTGGAGAACAGAGAGAAGAGAGACGCTGGAGGTCTAGAAATGTCTGACTGGTGCACAGAAAGCCACTCAGACTGCTGGCTGCTCCCATCTTGTAAAGTAACAACAGGAGGGTGCTTGGAAACGATTCAAAGGCAGTGTATTTTAAAATGGCGGAATTGGAAAGAATGACATATTATGTATGTGGGATCGATATTTCCTCTAAGCAATGTGACCTGTGGAACTCACTGCAGCAGGAGACTTTAGGGCAAAAAGCAGAGATTATTATTAAACAACAACAAACAAAACCCCCGTGTTTGTAGGAATAATAATAACGCCACCTTAATAATAATACCACCACTTACAGAGCACGGTTCATGAAGGTCATTATCATTACTGCCATTTACAGATGAGGCATAGGGAGGGGAATGGCTCGCCCAAGTCCCCCAGCAGGCCTGTGGCAGAGCCAGGAATAGAACCCAGCTCTCCTGAACCGTTTTGGGGTTGGGTTCCTAGTGTGAAATCAAACGAAGGAAGAAACCACAGAGCACTTGGTGACGGCAACGCTATTGTTTGTTTTCCAGATGATGGTGAGGAGCTAGGACATGAGGGGACACAGGAGGACCCAGCCTACTGGCACCCACAGAGAGACCAGCAACTGGACATGACTGAAGAGGATGAGGACAGAGCTAGCTCAGGGGAGGCGGCGAGGGTGGAGGGGGACTGGGAGGCAGGGAGTGAGGGAGAGGGCTACCCAGATCTCTCCTTCGAGGGCCAGTATGGCTCAGATTACAGCGCCAGCCCTGATGCTCTGGGGGACGCCCAGGCTCTGTACAGGGACTATGGCAAATCCTTCAGCTTCACCACGGACGGTGGGGAGGAGCTTTCGGGACGCTCCGACGTCAGCCCGCCCCCCTGCAGCACCCTGCCGGAGCGCCCCTACAGGCCAGGCCGGAGAACTGCAGCCGATGCCTTTGAAAGCCGGAACCAGCTCGGGGAAAGCCTGGAGTTCCCTGCGGAAACGGAGCACGCATCACCCTCAGGCGGGTCCCTGGACAGCCCTGAGCCCAGCCCGCTGGGCGATTCCGCCCGCTGGCGCCTGAGCCGGAGCCTCCTGCACCACCTGTCTGTGGAAGACCTTCAGAACGCCCCAAGCATCGACGCAGAGACCTTCCCCGAATCCTCCTATTCCGAGAGCATCGAGGACCCCTCCCGAACCATCTCCCAGGCAATCTCTGCGGGTGGAGCTAGGGCATCCCGCCGCCCCCCTGTGCCTGCAGCCGAGCCTTCGGCGAGGCCTGCAGGGGCGCTCGAGGCAGCGGGGACTCCCCCTTCCATACGGCAGGTTGGCAGCCAGCAGCGGGGCAGGGCTCGGGCGCTGCAGAAGGCCTTTTCTCCTGCACTCCCTTCCAAGTTCAGCCGGCAGTCCAGGTCGCTGAGCCCTCGGGGGAATGCCAGGAAACGGGCAGAGCGGTCTGGCTCGCCCAAGTCAGGCCCTGCCAGGCCGTCCCTGGCGACAGCTGAATATGGGCGAGGCCAGCTCAACTACCCGCTGCCGGATTTGTCCAAGGTGGAGCCGCGTGTGAAGTTCCCAAAGGACGATCAGAGTTACCGCCCGCCCCGGGGCAGGACTCTGCCCATGAAGGCCACGGGGTCGGTGAGCCCCGTGATCTTCAAATCTCCTGCGGAGATTGTCCGGGAGGTGTTGCTGAGCAGCACGGAGGGATCCCCGCAGAAATGCCCTACCCCTTCCACCGCCATGGTGCCCGAGGAGTTCAAGTCCCCGAAGCAAGCCACTGAGCTGGTACAGCAGCTGCAGGTAACTTCCACCTTTCACAGGCCAGGGAAACCTCACTGGGACAGAGACCAGGGGTCTCGGAGCAGGATTGAAATCAAAGGGCCCTCCCTTTTGACTTCTGCAAGAAGCTGGGCAGAAAGGGGCGCCAGAACATGAAGGGAATAAATGTTGGAGCCTTCACCTGTACGGCGTCGCCTCTGGACTAGGAGACAATGCTGCCTGGGGACGCTCGTCCCTCTGGAATCCCAGCCAGCACTGCCACGGGGCAGATCATTGCCTGGGGTATTAATGACAGGGCATTAGAATTAACAGTAAGGAAACCAGGATCACTTCTTCAGGTGGACTATCATGTGCAGGCGCGTGTGCGTGGAGGGGGAACTAGGTTTTGATGTATTTATTCTTGGTTTGCAGACTAAGTTTTGAAGCCGCTGTTTTTGAAGCATATATTTCTGCAGCGCTTCCATGCGCCGTGCATGCGTGTCTGTGCACACATACACCGTGCCCTTTCATACCCAGCTGCGAACTGCTCCTTCAGCTTCTTCTTGGGCCACCCTCCTGCAGCTGGACGTTTATGTTGCTACATACTCAGTGACAGTAACACCCTTGCGTGACCCTGACGTGTGCTCTCCCTCTCCTTCCAGGAGGATTACCACAAACTGCTGACAAAGTACGCCGAAGCTGAGAACACCATTGACCGGCTGCGGCTGGGAGCAAAGGTACGACGGCCACGGAGTCGCAAACAGGCCAGGGGTTTGGTTCGGAGAAGCACCCCTCATTGCAGAGGTTTTGCCCAGCTGCTTTTGGGGGCGTCACATTGGGCCAGCAGGCTCTCAAGCGCAGGCTGCTTGTGAGATTTACAATAATAATCCATATGCAAAGTGAGGAGCTATCCTTGTCCCCATTTTACAGCTAGGGAAAACGAAGCACTGAGAGGTAAAGTGATTTCTCAGGGTCACACAGCAGGCAAAGTTAGGGATAGAAGCTCAGTCTCCTACCTCTCAGGGCAGCACGCTAACCACTGGACCTCGCTGCCTTCCGGATGGGGATTGCTCAAGACCTGGCCTTTCCAGGGTATTGTGGCAGCCCTGCTCCCAGCCAGAAGCAGAAAGTGCAGAGGCAGCCAGGAAATGACCAAATAAGTTACGCAAACTCTTCAGAGCTTGTAAAGAGCCTCACTTGTGGTTTGAGTGCACGGTGCGTGTTGTGGTGGGTTCCTAGCTCATCCGGCCAGCTTTGCCCGAGTGGATGCTGGATCACTCAGAGCGAGGTGGGGGCACTGCATGCTGGGATCTTTAGCCTTCCCAGGCCGTACCTCCACAAACTAGAGGAGGGTGGCTGCCATCTGCTTCACTTTATGCAGCTCAGGTGCCGTTCTGAGGCACAGGCTCCTGCCAAATTGCCAGTGTGGCCCTTAATTAGTTAAAGCCTGGATGCCCTCTGCGGTTCAGAATCTGCCCCCCTCAAACCACCTGCTTCTGCACCTCTCTCTGTCTTTAGGGTTCATATAAACCCGAGCAGAATGGATTCATGCCCACACCCCAGCTAGTGCACGAGTCCGATTTCCATCTCAACACCCGGGTGTGTGATTAGTCTGACAGCACGCGGAGTTAGGAACCTGGTTCCCAGCAAAAGGCTCCATCTCTACTCCCCTTCCAACAGCCAAAGCTTTGAATTCACAGCGCCCTCCCACACTGCCTCGTGCTTCCTTCCTCTTTCTGGGTAGCTGCTGGGCTGCGGTTTAGCGAGTGCAGTGCCGGGGGAGGGAAGTCGAAACCTGGCGCAATGTCACATTGCGAAGCTCCTCGCGCTGTCTCCCCTCCTCCTTCCCTTCCTGTCGGAGGCCAAGCCCTGTGGCCACATCGGGCAAGAAAAGAGACGCAGCTGAAGCTGGCCACATAACACAAAAACAGGGCCATGAGCGCTCATGTGAATTTTGAAGCAGCTCTTGCATTCGTGCCCGTTGTATGTGCGCTTGCTGTCAATATTCTAGCCAAGGAATTTGCTGTCGGGAACCTTCACGGAGCCGGCAGGGCTGCTTCTCCGTTACCCTGCCCCTTGTGTTGTCATTCAGCAGTGTAAACGTGCCTGGGTGAAACCGTAGCTGTAAGGCAGATGCACTAAGACACAGATGCTGTCCCCTGCAGTTGTTTGCTTGCTTAGTGTATAGCTGGACCCAAGGAGTGATACACAGCGTCTCCTGCCATTGATTAGGCAAATGGTCTGCTGCAAGTACAGCTCTGCTGTTTCACTCTGTCTAAGGTACTTTTCACCTCACACTCTGTAATGTATTTGTCTTCACACCACCCATGGGTGGTAGGCCAGTGCTGTTATCCCCATTTTACATATGGGACACTGAGGCACAGACAGATCCTCAACTGGTGCAGAATGTTATAGCTCCAGTAACTTCAACTGTGACTTGCCCACGGTCTCAGAGGGCATCCTAGATTCGAAGACCGAATTGTGACCATATAGTCTGACCTCCCGTAGAGCACGGGCTGTGGAAGAGCAGGGAACTGAACCTGGATCTCTCCCAGGTTAGTGGCCTAACCACTGCGCAATCCTGTCTCTCGTTGCTCCCTGCTGTCCCAGGGTGTAGTTCTACTCCAGACAAAGGCTAGCGCCAACTTCCTGTCCTCCCCTTTAGCCTCCCATACAGTGCCTTATCCCTGCACACCTGCCCAGGGCCACGGTCGCTCTGGGCCGTGCACGGCTGCAGAAGGCTTGTCTCTGGCTAGGAGGACGCGCCACACGTGAGGACGGGAGCAAAGCTGCGGCGGGGAGAGCTGGCAGTGATCTTCATGCTGTGCTCATGCCGGGAGAGGGGGAGGCTGGGCGGACGTGCGCCGAGTGGGGATGGTTTGTGGGATGGGGATAGCGTGGGCTGGGTGGGGAGGGTCGGTTTGTGAGAAGGCTTTGGGGGGGAGGCACTGGGGAGATGAGTGACGGGCTCAGCATGGGGGAGGCTCTGTCTGTGAGTAAGACGGGGTGGGGGGCAGGCTGTGTGA
Source organism: Emydura macquarii macquarii (assembly GCF_026122565.2). Classification (NCBI taxonomy): domain Eukaryota; kingdom Metazoa; phylum Chordata; order Testudines; family Chelidae; genus Emydura; species Emydura macquarii. The sequence continues at coordinate 16,357,160 of NW_027130828.1, forward strand.
ATGCAGCTTGGAGAGGACCCCAGCTGTCACGGTGCAGGGTGCATGGATGGGGCTCGCTAGGGAAGACATGTCTTTGAACGAGGCCAGGGAGTAGGAGAAGGGCAAGCGACTAGCTAGGCGTGGGGTGATGGGGATGCACCATCTGGGAGTGGAGGTCCGTGGGGTGAAGGGTCTATCCGTGACCAGGGTTTGGAAGTGGAGGCCAGGCGCCATCCCTCAGCAGAAGACTCCCTCTGACTGCTCTGTATCTCTTCCTGTCTGCAAGGTCCTTCCGGGCCTGGTGAAGCTCCACAGGCCCACGCTCCCCGCCGGGGCTCCTAGCTCGTGTGGCATGTCTCACTCTGGCCCTGCGGTGCGGACTGACCCAGGTCGACGTCTCCGTGCAGCACCGGGCGTGCCGGGAGCTCCAAGGCTCAAGTGGGCGCTGTCACTCTGCACTGTAGGATCTCCGGGTCCCCGGTCCCCGGTCCCAGCTGGCTGCTGAGAGAGGGGGTCTCTTTCTGCCCCATGGCCGTGCAGGCAGGCAGGTGTGGGTGAGAGCTTCTCTCCTGATCAGCTGTTCACCTGGGGCTCCCCTATCGGGAGCCCAGCCTGGGGGTCATCGTTGGCAGCCTGTGTCATTGCAGTTTTGGGTGGAGAGAGGCTAGATATGGGGCAGAGCCTCTTTTCTCAAAGAATCCATCCAGCTCTTAAAGAGACAGTGCAGCACCCAGCTCTGTTCTCCAGGCTTTCCGCTGAGTCAGCAATCCACCCCCTCCTCTGCACCACACGCAGACGGTTTATCGGTGAACTCAGAGGCTTGGGGGGGGGGGGGGGGCGCTAAAATGCAGCCTTCATCTGTGCTGCAAACATGAGGGAGTGGCTCTGCCCTACGCGAGGTGAGCGGCCTGTAATAATACTTTGCACTGTTTCAGCACCTCCTCTGTGAGGATCTCAAAGCACATTACAGACGTTAAACCTCCGCCCTCTCCTCTTGAGGAAGGGGTTCCGCCAGTCTACGCACCGAGGAACGGAGACACTGAGGAAGCTTACGGGCCTGATTTTCAGAAGCGCTGAGCACCGCGCCCCTCCAGTTGTCCATAGGAGTTACGGGTGCTCAGCGCTTCTGAAAATCCAGGCCTCAAGTGACTTGCCCAACGACACACGGCAAAGTCAGAGCTGGAAAAGAACCCAGGAGTCCTGACTCCCAAGTCCTTGTTCTAACCATTAGGAAAGACTAACCCTCAATATAGGGAAAGGAGCATTAACTTTGGTATAGAACAGAACTAGCAACCAGCAGAGAGCACCGCTTATTTGTCCAAATTCTACATAGGATCAGTACCACCAGCCCATCGTCTCTCTGGGGAAGCCAGCGCTTAGTCCCCTGAAGGGAAAGGGCTTGCTGGCTGGGAGAAGTGAGACAGGAAGAAGCAGATCTACAAACACACGCACCTCCATTTGTTGCACACAAATTGCAGAGGAAAACAACTGGGGCGTACGTCAGGTAGCTAGCTCGGGGGCTTAGCTCCACTAGTGATGAGTGTAACATAAAGGCCTGAACAGATCTAAGGCCCTGATTGTGGGTGCGAACATGGAAGCCGGATTAAGACTGAAAGTCTGGCTGAAACGAACAGAGAGCAGGGCCTGCTGCGCCTTTCGGCTGGCCCCCTTCTGGAGGAGCACTGCGCTGTGTCTTTAAATAAGAACGAGTTAGCCTCGTAAACCTATGACTTATCACAGTCAGTGACTGCTTTATTAGCCCTAAAGGGTCTTGCTGGCACCAATCGCTGCTTTCTGAATCACTGCAAGCGATTAGCTGGTGTGTGTATTTATCTATAAAAATACACACATTCCCAGACACGCCCTCCCCCTCCACCCCGCCTGCCCTGCTTCTGGAGAGGGAACAGGCTGTAAGGACGGCTGGAGCTTCCAATTGCTGGGAGCCTCGGGCAATGTGCTGGGAATGCCGCAGCATTAGCAAGCAGGTCAGCAAGTGTCTTGGTCCTGTGCCCCCATCCTGGGTCTTCTCCAGCACATCAGATGCGCATCTCTCTCCTCTCCAGAGCACTTTTCTTCTTTCTTTTTCAAGTGCTTCTCTTTGATCATCGAAGCATGAAAGGGCTCTCTTCAGCTAATGGGTCGCCTAGAGCGGCCATCGTGCATGGGGGGAGAGGGCGGGGGGGACAAGACGCTGGACTGTGCATTACAGGATGAAGTAATCACATTGTGACCCTGCACATTTGTGTCCAAGCGAAGGTACACTCTTGTGTGTCTCCTGGGTTATCACACTGTATTACCTCAATGCGGATGTGGTGTCGATGGTGTGCTGCTGTTGTCTGTCTTAAGTACTTAAATGCCCCCCCTTCACAATAGTATCGGAGCACCTCACAATCTGTAATGTATTTATCCTCCCAGCATTCCTGGGGGCGAGGGCAGTGCTGTTACTCCCATTTGACAGATGGGGAGCTGAGGTACAGAGAGACTAAGTGACTTGCCCAGGGTCACACAGGGAAAGTCAGTAACAGAGGAGGGGACTTGAATCTAGTTCTCCCAAATCTTTGCTAGCATCATAACCACTGGCCCACCCTTCCTCCCTCCATCACCTTATGGCGCTGTGTGAGGCATGTGCCCAAGTGAACTTGAGACTCTACTTGTCTTGCAGGCTGCAAATCGGGGTTGTGGAAGAGGTGCCTTCCCTCTTGTCACAACACCATGCAAACCAAGCGCCTGTCTGCAGGTCTCATGATGGCATGCCTTAAAACTAAACAATCCTTCCAGTCAGTCCCAAATCAGAACAGAAGCCACCTGTTACAATGAGAGGTGGATTGGGGAGAAAGGATGGCCTTGTGGGTAAGGCACTGAGCCATGGGTTCCGTTCCCTGCTCTGATGCAGCCTCGCTGTGCGGCTGTGGGCAAATCACTTAATCTCTCTGCGCCTCAACTCCCCTTTGTCAAGGGGGGGATAATAATCTCCCACCTTTTGTCTGTCTTATCTCTTTAGATTGTGAACTCTCTGAGCTAGGCAATGTCTCTTACTAAGGGGCCCCTGTCTCCGTTATAAATAAATACAGTAAATCTATTTTCTGGCTGTCCAAGTCACAAATTCTTTCCATTTCCATTCCCAAGAGCCAGCCTCTTGCTGCCTTCTGGTATGAAACTGGCTGGCACCGACCCTGAGGTGGAATAGAGCTGGGCAGGTTATTCGCAAGGACAAATCCATTCAGGAAATTCACCTTCTTCCTGGGTTTGTGCATTATTACCGAACACGTTGGTTGTACGGCTGTACGCTCTATCCAATGAACGGGTTGTGCCAACACTCTCCAGCCCATGGGCTGCTCACAAACTGCCCCCGGGGCCACTATCGCTGCAAAACGTTTGTTGTTTGTAATCCAACTCCTTGTGCTGTGGGGGTGAGAGGAGTCCCCTATATCACATGGCGTTTTTCCTGCTCCCTGAATGAATGATTTTCAAGGCCAGAAAGAACTGCTGAGGGGAACACGTGCATGCTTTTGTGACTGTGTAGTTGTGTGAGGATGCAGGTATGTATCTTGATGAGTACCTGGGATATGATATGTTCCTTTTCCATGTAGATTCATGCACCCTTACTCTCTTTTTCCTCTCAGTAAGTTGACTGGGTGCTGTGCTTTCTCCTTTGTGTTTGAAATGCGTGTTGAGTGACTGATATCTTGTGTTGCTGGTTCCCAGCTACACTCCATGGCTAAAAGGTATGAAGAGGAGAGAGCTGGGCGAATAATTAATTTGGTTGGTTTCTAATCAAAACTGATGATTTTTTCCAGTTTTCCAGTTTTGCTCGCTAAGATGAAAAAAGAAAACAACAAGTTGAACAAATGGTGATTCAAAACTAAATGCTGAAACGATTCATTTCGGAAACATTTCCAAATTCTTTTCCTTTTGGCTTAAACTATTAGTCAAATTTGACCTCAATTTGCGAGTAGTTTCCATACCCCCTAAAATGCATTTTTCTGCAACTTTTCAATTTGCTGCAAAAATTTTGCCCAGCTCCCAGCATGCAGCTCTCCAGCAACATGGCTGGCTCGCTGGGGATGAAACATCTCATGCTGAAACTCGTGGTTACTGGCAGTCACACTGGCTGTGGGTGGCGTTGGACAACTCTTTGGAGCAGTTTTGACCTGTAAGCTGCACTTTAGCCCCCAACACCGTATGGAGAGAAATGCATCGATTTCTGCTCCGTGATGCAGGCTCCTTGCTGGCTGGTAATTGAAGCAGAAGCCCAAGGGGTGCTGCCTTCACAGGGGTCACAACAACGCTGTCATGGCCAGTGGCTAATAGAGGGCAACTGGGTGGGCAAGAATAAGGCAAGAACCAGGCCAGGAGACTGCAGATGGGCACAATTCCTGCCTTCTGCCACCACCTGGGTTCCTGGGAGTTTAGGGGGTGGGGGAGAATTTGCTACCAAAAATTGAATGAAAGAAAGAGCTTTGGAGGTAACTCCTCCATTCTCTTGGGAAATGTGGGGCAGGAGGAGATGGGTTCTGAGCCATGCTTCGCAGCACAAGGGTGAGCAGATGGCGGGGATTACTGAAATCCAGCCAAGTCCTCTGCCAGCAGAGGAGGAATGAGAGCTGGGAAACAGGCCCAGGAGAAAGAGGCAGAGACAAGTGTGGGTGTGATACTGTTTCTGAATGGGCTGCATTTTATTGTGAGGACGTGAATCATAGAAGATTAGGGTTGGAAGGGACCTCAGGAGGTCATCTAGTCCAACCCCCTGCTCAAAGCAGGACTAACCTCAGCTAAATCATTCCAGCCAGGGCTTTGTCAAGTGAAGTGCAACTTCAAAGAGAGGAGCTGTCAGCCAGCCTGGGTATCCTGGTGCCAACTAGTATGTGTATCCTGGTTGCTTCTGCTGGGCTAAAAAAGAAGCCAAAAAAGGAGCCAAAGAAGGAGTTTGGCTGGAAAATAGTTTGGGGAGAGATTTGTGTTTTCAGCGCTTTATGTGCCCAAAATCTTAATGGTCGTGGGAACGTGGATATGTGTGCATGTGCTTGAGTGTGTGTGCATGCATTTGTGTGCCTGTGGGCTACACACATTTGTGTGCATGCATTTTAATATGCATGTAGGTTTGTGTACAGAGGGGTACATGCATGCGTGCATGTTTGTACATGAGGTGTGTGGTGTGTGTAGGCATGCATGGATTTGAGCATGCATGTGGACACACGCCATCTGCGTACTGTATTACACTCTAGTGCCTCTCCAGCCCCTCCCCCGGTGCGACTTCCCCAGTCGTTAGCCCTGCACCGATGTGCTGGGAATATGCTGCAGTTGCTGTGCCTTGGGGCGGAGACTGAGGCCTTCTAGGGCAGGGTAGGAAGTGGTAGAGCCTGACTGAGCTGGTGTTTACTAGTCTCTGCTCTCCTGGCCTGGGAACGCTGGGTGGGACTCCTGCTGTCACTCACACCACTAGCCATGGGAGAGGCAAGATGAGCAGTTGCTTAGGGCTGCAGAATGGTTAGTGGTGGCGATGGCTCTTAGTGTGACAGAATCTGTTTGACACCCCATGGGCTGAACACTCTGTGTGCATGTCACTCTCAGCCCCTCCCTGCTTGGGGAGCTGGAGCTCAGAGCAGGGAATGGAAGCAGCGCTCCTTTCTGACAGTGGCAGAGCGTTACCCCAGGCCAGCACCTGAGAATTTCCCCCAGGCTACAGCAGCTCGAAGAGCGGATGCTTCCCACAAGCCACCCAGCTGGATGAGTTGGTCTCTGCAGGCCTGATTCTCTGGGTGCTAAGAGTCAATGTCGGGAGTGACCCGAATTCTCTGCTCTGTTTCTCCTCGCCCCTCAGGTCAGCTTGTATGCCGACCCTCCGAAGCCCAGCCACAGCGTTCACATGGGGACCGTGGCCCACGGCTCCAAGGTCCTGGCTTTCAGCATCCCACAGATCAGGACAGCGGAGTTCAGCCTCACCCCTGCTCCAGCCCTGCCAGCGGCTCTGGATGAAGGTGGGTTTGAGGCACGGGAGAGTCTCTTGGTGCGGGGGCTTTTCCCCTCATTCTGCCACCCCCTCCCTTTCTGCCTGGCAATAAGCTGCTCCCTTACCCCTGCTGGTCTCCAGCTGTTTACAGCTGGGGCAGCACTGATGGGGACGGCTCCAGACCAAATGCCAACAGAGGAATCTGGATGCACTCCACCTACCTGCAGCTGAAGTTACTGTCCATCGTCACTAGCATATACTCCAGCTGCCAGGACTTCAGCATGCTGGTAGTGATGCTGTGCCCTTGCAGATGCTGCTCGTTCAGGTGGGCAGGATCCATTCACCTTGCACCATCGCTACCGCGGGCCTGTGCTGCCCTCACATGGCTGGGACCCTTCTTGTGCAGCATCTCGTCATCCCCTGCCCAGTCACTGCAGCTACATCCATGCCGCCAGTGTGCAGTCCACGTGGCACGCTTGTGTCGCTGTAGGGGAAGGATGGGTCCAAATGCATCCCTGGCACAAGCAGCCATGATGCTAGTGACCTCCATGGAGTTGACACCATTTGTACCAGCTGTAAATATCCCCCACCATCTTCTCAGTGGCAGTGAGAGAAGCAAAGAGCAGAGCAGGACTGCTGGTTCATCATGGCCCATCCCAGGGGCCAGGGCAGATGCTCAATCACAAGGAGTTACGTCTGCCGACTGACACGTGCGCCAGAGACTGAAACAAACGCTTCTCACCTGGGCTCTCTGATTCATTGGGAGCTGCTGCGAAAGAGCTGAAAGCATTTGCTCTCACTGCTCTGGGGTCAGGCCCATGGGCCAGTCTGGAGACTGTGGCTTATGCCTGCCATGGTGATCGGGACAGAGGTGCTCCCTTAGCTTGGGTGCCACCTAGAGAAGGGAGATGGCACAGCTGGGATCTTCTTATATTTGTCTTCTGTTCCAGGGCCATCATCGGCACCAGGAGACCAGGCAACATCCTTTCCGGCTCATCCTGCACTCACCAGCGTGGCTGGGGTTGATGCCTGCACCTCTACGGAGAGACCATTTCCGGAGGATCCCCTGACACGAACTCTGGCTGGTCAGGCGAGGAAATTTGAAACGCAGGCAAGTTGGGTCCAGAGCGAGGAAACTGCAGCGTGTGGAACGAAACCCGCTTGTATTTGGGGAATGGGTGTGTTGAATTTGTCAGTTCTGGGGGAGAATCCGTCGAGGGATGGGAGATAAGAAAGGAGCCCTGAGGAAGAGGGGGGACTGGTATAGGAGGTAAAGCTCCCTTTTAATTCTGCACCCACTGACTGTTAGAATGACCTTCCAGGATAGCAGCTCAATGCAATGTTCGTTAATGCCTTATTTTTCCTGTCCAGGTGGGATCCTTCGAGGGACTGATGCAAATGGGAAGACTGACCCCACAAGACCAGCTAAAGGTACATCCAGCTTTGCTCTTATTAGCCCTTTCTCTGAGATCCCGATAATTTCCAGGATGCATCCATGGAGTGGCAGGTGCGTCTAGTGCCAGGCACGTGCATGCAGCCCATTCGGTCATTGAGAACCCCGCGGGGCTGACGAGCATGTAGAGCCCCCCTCCCCAGTGTCCCAAATAAAGCAGCGTGTCACCATGCCCGAGGCTGCTGGGTGTCGTGGCCCTGTGCTGTCACCTCACGATGATGCTGTGATGCCAACATTGTGACGCTGCTGCCGTTGTGCGCAGAGTCACAGCCATGGAGCTTCCCAGCCAGGCCCGAGCTTCCGTGTAAGAGCTCTTCACTGAGCCTAGGGAGGGAAAATAACAGCAGAGCAGGGAGGAGTACAGCCCAGCACGGGGCTGTGGTAGAGCCCTGCGGTGGGACTGGGATCCTGCGGGACCCACTGCCGTAATAGTGGGAGCGGGATGCAAAAACAGGCCTGCGTAGGGCTGTGGGGAGGAGGTGGTTAGGCCCATGAGACTTTAGGAGGTGCTGTACTTAGCTAGTCCTCCTGTGCCGGGCGGTGCCGGTGCTGGGCGTGTCTCGGAGTTGAGCTCAGCTGTAGCTAAAGCTTTCACTGCACTTGCATTTTGGGAAGCTTTAAACTGGCTCCCTGGGCAAAAGAGCCCTGTGGCATGGTCAGGGTTAATTCTCCTTGGTATGTTAGGGCCCGTGTTTAGACCCTCTGCCGCTGGGTGCAGTAGGATCTATATAGTTCCTAGTGCCATTGTAACATGCTGATCCTGTTCCCCTCTCGTGGCTGGCCCCAAAGGGGATAAAAGCCTGCCACTTACGCACAGCTAATGGAGTTACCCTCTAGCTCAGTTGAGCGAGACTCGTGCTTCTGGTATGGAAGGTCCAAAGTGGATCTCCCCTGACGATGTATCATGGCTGCGCATGTGTGGTCCTGGATTTGTTACCCCAGGATTCACTGGCCCGGTGCAGCAGGGCTGGAGTGTAAAATCCCACCCTTGCTGCCTCGCCGGATCCCATCCTGGGCGTGTCTCTCGGCGCAGGGGCTCCACACTGTGTGGGTTCTGAAAGCTGGGACTCTCACGTGTTGATGTGTTACCCCCGTCGTAGGGATTTGCGAGGCTGAAGGACGCGCAGGATGCTCTGGAGCGAGCGTATCTGCGAGCCCGGGAAGAGTACTGCCAGCAGCAGCAGGGCCCAGGCACAGCGGGGCCCTGTGGGGAGTTCGATCCGGACAGGTAGGTTTCTTTTGTCCATCACATTTGTTCCTTAACTAGTGTCTTGATCAAATGCTGTTTTCTATCAAGAGGAAGCATGGCTCAGGGGTTAGCATGCCAGCTTGGGATTTCAGAGATCCGGGTTCAATTCCCTGCTCACTGACAGACACCCTGTGACCTTGGGCATGTCACTTACTTTCTCTGTTCCCATCTGTAACATGAGGATAACAACCCTGCCCTGCCTCACTGGGGCAGGGGTGAAGATAAACGTATTGATGAGGTGCTCAGATACTACAGCCGTGGGCACAGATAAGTACTTTGGACAGTTAGAGCTCAAGAAAGAAAAGGTTGGTTGGACAGGGAATGGCTTGAGATTGGAGGTTTAAAATCTGGGTTTATTTGAGCAGCCAGCCGCAAAGTGGCGTGAGTGAATGTTTAACTCTCATATGATCAATGCAGCCACCTTTGGGCAGTGGAGGGTCCTGTTGCAATTCTGCCATTTTATTCTAATCTGCCCGTGTTTCCTGATTGATACTTATGGACGTTAATGAAAGGACGAGGCCCGTGAATCCTGAGCGGTGAATTATTGCCCGCTGCCTTCCAAGCCCGGACTAGCCAGCTCCCTCCGCTGACTTCTCCTGGCTCATCATTTACGTGTTTAAAAGGATGCTCTGACACTGCAGACAATGACCTGGAGCCACATGTGTACCCTGCGTGACAAAAGAGCTCTAACAGCTGGTGTGAGTGGGCCAGATCTGATCTCAGTCACGTCAGTGTAAATCCAGGGTAACCCCACCCACACCAGTGAAGCTACTGCTGATGTTCTCTTTCGTGGACAATAACAACGCCTGCAGATATACTAGATAGGCTGGATTTTCCCTCTTACATATTTTTACCCTAAGGCTGAAGCACCTGCTATTGGCTACACTTAGTGCCCTTTGGTCTGGCAGTTCCCCTGCTGCTGGTTTAACTGGGTTCAGAACCTAGCCCAGAGCCATCTAGTGTGGGGGAATTCTTATGTTTTACTTCTGTTACCAGAGCCCCACCTCTGAGATCAGGACTGCCCCATGTGCTAGGTGCTGTACGCACACACAGAGACAGTCCCTGCCCTGAAGAGCTTGCAACCCAACCAGGCAGGCCACACGAAGGAAGGGTTGTTACCAGATGGGGAGGGAGGCACAGGGCGTCACCCAAGCCGTCTGTAGCAAAGCAGGGACCTCAGTCGGGTCCTATGATGGTGCCTTATCCACTGGACCATCCTTTCTTTCTAAGCTCTTTGCTGTTTCTTTCCACCTGGGCATGGTTTTGAAGGCCCTCACCCCCCTGCTGCTGGCCTGCTGTGTTTCAGAGCGGTGGAAGGGGAGATATTCCGCCTGGGAATGCGCTTGGAGGAGCTGAAGGATAGGATTGACCAAGCGCTGCAGAGGCTGCCCTCCCCACGGAGCTGCTCCGAGCCAGCCTCGTCTCCCAGCTGTTTGCCAACCCTGGTCTCAGAGCCGCTGCCCTCCTCCCCAGCACCATCAGTTCAAGTCCCGATCCCGGCTGTCCGCACCCCCTACCCTGAGGTAAGCTCCACGCTGTTCTTGGTTTCTCTTGCCTGAGGTTTCCCCACAAGGTGATTACTGATGCTTTTCATTCCCAAAGACACGACAGAAAACTGACCCGGAAGTGCTTTCAAATTATCCCTCTTTTGCCACCTCCTCCAGAGAGATGCTGGGACTGGAGCAGCAGTGATGCCCAGTTCCCTCAGAACCCGTACTGGGTCAGGCCAGAACTGGAGTAGCACTGAGCTCTCTCTAACCCCCCCATCGCCCACAGCCTGAGCTCCCAGTCACTTCCCTGCAGCGCCTCCTGCTGGATCAGGAGTCGTGATGAGCTGCCCTCACATGGTGTAGAAGCATGTCAAGTGTTGAGAGACTCTTTCCATTTGTGGCTTGAACTGGAAAATTGCTGAGGTCCTCTGCAGCCAGCACATTGGTATCATTCCCTGCAGCGCCTCCTGCTGGCAGAGTTGTTCTGGTTTGGGGGCTGGCCTTACCCCTTTCTGCCCCCCCCAGGCTCCTCTTCCAAAGCATGCCCGCTCCCGAATGCAAGTGGAGGCGGAGGTGAGTTCTGCGAGTGGTGAGATGGACGAGGAGAGAGAAGAGCTTCCCGAGCCCCTTCGACACAAGCAGTTTCAAGTGGAGAAGGACTTTGATAACCTGCTGGACCAGTAAGTGTCACCCCTGCTCACCCAGCCAGCCGCTTGCATGCCGACGTGTTGAGATGGACATGCATGCTCCGTGTTATCTGCCCACAGCCAGCGCTCGTGCAAACCAAGCGCCTCGCGTGCAGTGATCATCCAGCACAGCAATTTTGTGCCCATGGGGGATGTGTTTCGGCATCAGGCAAATCCATCCTTTGCCGGTGTCAGCCCATGTAAAGGGGCCTGTGGGCCAGGGGCTCTGAACACACAGTTTAGCTTTCTGCATTGAGAGGATCTTCACTGCCCGCCCCGTGCTGGAAAGGTGCATTTCACCTCAGCGCCGGGTTTGTAACTGGGAAGGGGAAACGGATATCGTTCAGGCCGGGAGTTCAAGCGCAGACTTCTCGTGGCAGTGGGTGCCCATGTTTGGAGACCTGTGTCCAACCCCGCATGGACGCCCATGTAATGAGTTCAGCAGCTTCAATCTCGTCCCCGGGAAAAACCAGCACATGGTGCTAGACTAGCAGTGGCAGCTACATCTGCATCACCAAAGCGGCGTGGGAGCTTGGTGCTGAAATCATTAGCGCAGCTACTAGGTGGGGTTGAGGGGCTTGGGCAGAGCAGTGACGGAAGGGCTTCCACAGCACTTGCCCATACTGGACCTCGCTCTGATAGTGCTGCCAGTGTCCCGTTCTGCCCATGCACCCAGCTGCTAACCTGTCCTGCGAAACTGGCTGCTGACATTCAATCCAGGTCAAATGGGACCTGGTGCATCATCCTAAGGTGCAGAGTGCAAGGAATTCCTTGGCCCCTGCTGTTTTAACTGGGTATGGGTGCTGGAGCATGGTACTGCCAGCACTAGGAAGGGGACCGCCGGCTGGATGGAGACACTCAGTCTCTTTCATACCGCCAGGTACAATAGCTTCAAGTCCTTGCCTGAATCTCTGAGCATGGAACAGCTAGACCTGGAAGAGAACGACTCTCCACAGGAAGTGGATGGTCCCCTTGCAGAGGATGCTGGGCTGGATGAAAGCCCTTACGGGATCCCGTCATTAAAGGAAGAGACGACCCGTGTGACCGCTCAGCCGTAAGTAATTCAGGAGCACAAAATACATGAATATCCTGAACTAATTGGGGTGAGAGGGGAGGAGACAAGAGACTAATTTAAAGGGACAACGCCCGCTGACTGTAGGCCCAAAATTTTAGTTCTGTTGGAAGGGAGGGAAAATAGTTACAAAGCTTTTTCATTGTTTACAAAATAAATGACTATTTAAAGCTATCTTATTTTCATTTCTTAATTTAAATAAGGCCCTGTCATATTGGAAACCCAGCAGCTGAAGTGCAGAGATTTATGTCTCTGCCAAGCTGATCAGCTCTGAAACAGTTTACATTACTGGTGTTTGCCTTGCCATTGTTAGGGTTCAGAGTTAACACAGGCAGGTGAATGGGGTAGTTCATGCCTGTCTCAGGGCTGTTGTTTCTCAGGAAGGTAGCACAGCATTACGTTGCATTTGAAAGGTTTTCTTTGCAGCCAGAAGGGCTAGATAGGCCCAAATTTTCAGAAGTGGTTACTGATTTTCAGAGATACGCTAGCACTTTCAATTCCCTGTCACTTCATCTGGTGCGGTACTCAAGCTCTCTGAAAATCAGCCTTGTGTTGTTGTCCCTCTGTATTTCATGGGGATATGTATATAAATAGTCCTCACAGCATGCAGTATCTTTAAGCATACTGTCAAAAATGTATCCCCATGAGTCACCAGACCCATGAACTGACTCCATAGGTTCGGACAGTCAGGAATTTTGTTAAACCCTCTTTAAAATTCTTGCATTTTCGGTGCTCAGCTGCGCTCCTTATTTATGTATGTATGTATTTATTTATTGAGTGTTTGTATTGCGCTAGCACCTGAGAGCCCAGGCAAGCACCAGGACCCCACTGTGCTAAGTGCTGTACAAAGACAGAACAGAACAGTCCCTGTCCCAAAGAGCTCACGGTCTGAATCGCCCCTAGATGCTCTCAGGTTGGGCTCCCAAAATCAGTGGTCATTTTTCAAAATTTTTCACCTTTATTTTTATGAAACAAAAGCTTACATGCTGCAGAAACTGCAGAGCCCTGTTAGAATGGCGTATTGACCAGTATAGGTTCAGTCTAATCCCTGCTAGATACTGTTCTTCTGTATTATATTTATCAGGGTATTTTGTGTGTGTCTCTGGAGGTGACCTAAATAAGAACTGAGTCCCACTTTCGCTTTACCCGGTTAAAATGTAATAAACCAGGCACACAAAGACGTCTTCTCTCTCTGTCTTTCTCTCCAAGTCACAAGCAGAACAAAGGAGCCTTCAGCTATTCCTTACCCCGCTTTGGACGGCAAGCTGGCTGCAGAAGCGAGGGGGACTCTGCCCCGGGGGGCAAGCCCATTGCAGAATAAATAACGAGAAGGAGGGCGAGGCCAAGAGGGGGAGGAAGAAATGGAGGCAGGCAGGGAGGGAGGAAAAAAACTGAGCATGAAAACGGGAACACGTTCTAGTGACTAGGGAAAGAACCAAGGAATGGAGGCTCTGGCTGTTTACTTGCATAATGTCTGTAAGGCACTCAGAAACCAGAGTAAAGACCCAAAATGTGCCAGGCACTGTACACATCTAAAGGAAAATGCAGTCCCTGCCTTGAATAGCTTGCTGGCTAAGGTATAAATTCATCCATCTAGTCTCTGTATCCTCACGTCAGGGCAATACACAAGTGCAGCCCCTGGGGCCCTTGATTTAAGGTGCTTTTCCTCACCGGGGTCAAACTCTCAGCGGAGCGCTGCATAGAGCTGGTCGGGAAAAATTCCTATGAAACACCTTTATGTCTGACTTTGCTGGCTGGTGGAAATGGAAATGTTTCACAGAGATGGTTTCAATGTCAACAAAGTTCCAGCTGCCCAGCCTGCTGGGGAGCAGGGGAAGGGTTGAAATGGAAACCTGCCAGCATGCCCACCCGGTTCCTCCCTAGCTCCCAACGTCTCTGGGGGCAGCCCTCGGGTGAGAGCACCTTGGAATGAGGGCTCCCTGGGACAGCCCAGCAGGAGTATCGCCCGGGGACCAGGTCTCCCATCCCTACTGCAGAGAACTCTGAAAACGTTGATTTTCGTTCCGAATCGGAACAAAACCAGATTTCTACCCTCGAAGTCCTCCAGGAACCGGACTGACCTTTCTCCGCCCAGCTCTCGCAGGGCAGCCTTGGGAGCGGAAGCAGACGTCTAACTAGCTGAGCACCTGGTGGAGCTGACTCTGTTCTCATTGAAACTTTGTTGAGAGCAGCAAGGGGGGCCGGAGCAGACCTATTGCGCTTTGTAGGTACACCACTCCCCGAATGTTCTTGGAACTCCCCGAATGCTGGCAGGAGCAGTGGGGTGGTGAATGGCTGCGTCCCTTGCCCAGGTGGTGCTGCTGGGGGTGGGAGACCAGCTGACAGCAGAGCTATGACAAGGGGGCACTGCCCCATCTAGATAGAAGGTTCTGACTGCTCTTGCTTTCTTTCTCACCCTGACAGGCAGCCCCCAGAGAGGAAGCCGCGCACCCTGCAGCCAAGGGAACTCCAGCAGCTGATCAGGAAGAGCCGTCGCTTGCCCTCTGTCCAGGGTGAGGAGTCCCTCCCTCGGAGCATGGCTATTAAAGCCAGGCCCCCAGACACAATCCCCAAGCCATCCTTTGGGAGGCAGCAGGAGACACTCTCCCGCCAGAGCAGCTTGGCAGGCAGCGCCGATTCTGAGCATCTTCCGCAGAAGCCTTTCCACCAGGCAAAATCCTCACGGTCCGAGGTGAGTGCCCGGGAGGCAGGAGCGTGGGTGAAACGGAGGCAGGGCTCCCACCTACCCAGGTTCACTGAATTTGGGGCACAGATCCAGAAGCTATTCCTGAAAATAAGGCGCTGGGTATACAAAGATGGCCGTCTCAGCTGCTGAAATGCAGCCATCTCTGGTGCGTGATCCACTGCAGCTGTTTAACAGCACAGTGTAACACCACCCAGCGGGTTCTTTGAAAAGAAGAGAAGTATCATTTCCATGTTTGAAGCTGCAGGAGAGCTTACTGGGGCAGAATGCAGTTATCCGCCATGGAATATGGCCTGTTGCCTCCGGAGTTAACACCCTGCTTCCTGCAGAAAGGAACGTGGGATTTTTTTAATGACCATGTGTTCCAGGACCTCAGTTTTCCTTGTCCTATAAAAGACAGTGGCTCCAGCAACGTAGCACTCCCTGACACCATGCTGGGGCATTGGTTCGGTACTGACTACAAGGGAGGAACACCACTTATTGGTTGACCAGCACCATGTGTCAGCATGCTTATACTTGGTGGTTTCCCCGCCAAATACATACCAGCTTTCCCCGGTCATGTATCCGGCATCCCTTGCGTTGATCTGACCTGGATCAAGTTTCCCTTCTGTTGCAGGATCAACGCATCGTGTCTCCAGAGACGGACAGCGGGTTCATAGGGTCGGAGGCCAGCAGGGTGTCCCCACTGACGCACACCCCAGAACATCGCCCCTCTCGCACTGCGTATGGATCACCTTTGTCTCTCTTCTCCCCACTCAAGCTCCTATGACCTTCCCTTCTCCTATCCTCGGGTGCTGACAAAAAGGGTCTAGGGCTGAAGGGTGATGTGTGGGGTTGGTGATTGGTGAACGGGGGTGAGAGAAAAGGAGAGGGACTGAAGCAGGTGATCAGACTGGGGACAGGGATCATGAGGACAGGAGTGCATGGGGTGAGCAGTGAAGTGGGGACCAGGGCACTAGAGTGAATGGGGTAACGGGGTCTGGAGCACATGGGCTGACAAAGGGGGTGGTTAGTGAATAGGGGGAGACTAGATGCACAGAGTGAACTGGCTAAGCAGTGGCTGGGGCAGGGACGCCGGGAAAGACGTATGATGGAAGAGACCAGAGGTCACCAGCCAGCTGGGTGAAGCAGAGTAGCAGCCAGGCTGGGGATAGCTTGGAGATTCCCTCAGTGAGGCCCATGTGTTTGCCTTGTTCCCAGGACCCCCGGCATGCGGGGAACATCTGGCCCCACATCCAGCCCTGCTGCGCATCGCACTTCCCTGAGGAAAGAGGCTGCCCCACCTCAGTCGGGAAAGGAACGGTTGGGCGTGTACACACCCACCAGCCAGGTACTGCCCAGGGGCAGCGCCCGGAGACACAGCCTGCCCCATGGCAGCCATTCCCAGACCAGCTTCCCTCCCCAGTGGACAAACAGCATCGCCAGCGAGGTGGGACCAGAGGCAGACATCCGTGAGTAGAAAGCGCCCATCGGTGGGTGTCTGGGCACCTCCAACGTGAGACACACGCTGTTTCCTATAGGGGGCAGAGTTCTCCTCCCATCACCCCACAGCGAGAGGGGCTGCTGCTGATATTTGAGCTGATACGAACAAAAAAAGTCGATGATTTATTTATTTTTTTAAGTTTGAATTTATTCCCCGACGTTTCTCATGATTTTTTTTCCCTCTGAAAAGCCAAAAGAACATGTTGATTTTCAAAAGCTAGTTTTGGTTTAAAAAATACTGATTTTAGAAAACCAGTATTTGGGGGGATTTGGTTTTTCAATAGAAAACTGGGAGGAAAATGGACCAAAATGAAACTTTTCCACCCAAATTTTCCTTTTTTGATTTAAAAAATGTGGACCGGTGCTAGTCATTGTGTGGGAGATGATGGTTTCAAAGGGGATGGACGGGCTCAGACAGCCGGAGAGTGAGCAGTAAGAAAGGCTCACGTAGACTATCAGCTTCCATGCCCCTTTGGGGAGCTGTACGGGTCCCCCAGTTTAAGGCTGTACTAGCCAGTGACCTCTCCTCACCCTCAGTTCCCACCCCCAGTGATCTTTCTCCTCCTCATCTTTACACGGCAGGCTCTGTGATTTGGCCTGAAGTTTGCCCACAGGCAGACTAGATTTCAGGGCTCCCAGGATCTGAAGACCTCCCTTCGGTTTATGGCTTGAGACAAACCCAGCCTGGTGCCCTCCTTTTTCCTCAGACGCGTGGTTCGGAGGGAAAACAGTGGCGTACCAGGGGAGACTCCGTCACCCAGTCAGTTGGCTCACTCAGCCTCACTCCTTTTACGGGGGGGGGCCTTTGTGGGTGGCTGGCTCTGGAGATTGGGTATGGGAAATGGAGCCTTTCCTCTCGTGGGTGCTGGTTCAAATCCCACTCAAGCTGGTGGTGGTTTGGGAGGGTCTCATTCCAGGGAGCAGAGGCCCCACAGTGCACCGGGACCCCTTGTTGGTAGAGGGGTCAAGGGCTGACTGGACCATGGAGACTGAACTCCACGAACTTTCTCCAGGGGAGAGTTGGAGTGTAGAGGGGTGGGCAAAACAGCCTGAGCCAGACCTGAAAATGGTCCCAGGTGGCTGGCGAAATAAACCAAGGCCCCCAAAGGTCACAGCCCTTTAATGTCGGTCGCTGTCTCCTTACTTCCCCAGCTCCCACGGACTCCGAGGCAGAGCAGCACAGCGGGGCCAGCACTCCTGATCGCCGTCCCAGCAAAACAAGATGCTCGCCCAGCTCCACCACCACGTCGCCTTCCCCAGTCCGGGCTCATCACGGCCTCCTGGGCTCCCGGGTGGAGCGAGAGTGAGTGTGCCCTCCTAGGACGGGCTGAGCTTTGGGGACGGGGCCGTGTCAGCCACAGAAGCAGCTGCTTTATTCGCTGGGGGCAGCAGCGTCTGCTGCGGGGAAAGGCGGGTCCTGAATTTATCTCCCAGTGGAGCAATCGATCTGAGTCACCCTGGCCTTTCTGTCAGTGGTGACAGCTCTGGGCCAGTCCCGGCTGCAATCCCTGGAGCCAGTCCTCTCTGGAAGGGGCTTAGAATCAAGCACTGCCATGAGATTTCCCTTGAGTGCCATTAGCTCAGCGTGAGCCAGGCAGCGGCTGAGTGTAGGAGGTGGGGGTGGCTCATCTGAGCAGGAGGAGGTCCGAGAGGGTGGGGCCTTCGGCCTGCTGCCCTCTGCTTGCACAATGTCAGCAAACATTTCTAAGAAGGTTGCTAGGACGCTGCCTCTCTTGGACAACCACCGTGGCAGGGTGGGACTGGGAGGAAACGGCGCTGTTTTCTGTGCATGGAGGAGTAGGAATGTTTGCAAAGCTCCTTGGGCGATCTGAGCACACCACGTCCTGAAGTGCCCACCCGAGGAGAGATCCCTTATCTCCAGTCTCCACCCTGCTCTGTGACTGGTTTCTACTGGTCTGTGCTGGGCTGATGAAATGGTTCCAGTACACGGAGCTTTAGAAGGGCTGGTCACTTGTTTCTTTGGGCTCAGACGTTCCAAGAGAGACCAGACCTCCCGGTTGGGAGCCTCTGTACAATAGATCTCTCCCATGGGGGTGAATTCCCTCGTCGAGACGAAAGATCTTAAAACCACAGTCGGCTGCCTCACCAGTACTGGGGTGTCACTGGAGCCGGCTAGAGGAAGGGGAGAAGCACTGGATATGACAGCGCCGATCCCGGCTTTCTCCATCACGTGCGTATCGCTCGGATTGGCGCAGCCTTGGCGTGGTGGTGGGGGGTCCATCCTGTAAGCAGACAGCCCCCAAAATCAAGGCTGAGACTATCCGACTCATTGCACCGTGACCACAGCTAGATGTGAGGCCAGGTCTGCGGCTTATCCTGGCAGCTGGATACTGGCCCCTTGGCAGAAGGCATTGCAGTGTCTTAGCTGGGAGTCGGAACAGGTGGGGCCAGATCAGATCCTGCTAGGCAGACCAGGGACAGAGTGGTCTTTGGAAACAGCTCTTCTCAGAGAGAGTAACCAGGGGAGCTGGGAGAATCCCATACAGTGAGTCCCTGGCTATACAGCACAGCTAACGTAATGCCACTAGGGCCGCCTCTATGATCACTGCACAGAGGATGCGCTGTCGCAAGAGCAGATTGGTGGGAAAGGGTCCGGAAGTTCCCGTCACTCTTGCTAGCAGAGTGGCCGGGTAGAGCTGTGAGCTGCCCTCCTGTAGCATCAGCCAGCTGGACAGAAAGCTTTTATTTCAATGCGTTGCCTTCCAGGGGCTGGTCTCTCTCTAAGCAAACTGTGATCTGGTTCACCTCGATGTCCATCGATACCCCCTCTGCTCAGTGCCTGGCTGTCTCGCTTCAGCTCGGCAGGGAAAGTGTTAACTCTACTCACAAGGGGCGGGATGGGACTGGCTGGTTCTGAAAGAGTAAGAAATCTGCCCCATCTCCTCTCCCGCTGCAAACCTGCATCTGGTTGGAGACCCGGATTGGAACCAGACCTTTGCCGTGGCTCAGAAACGCTTGGCTTGGGGCGAGAGGGCCCTGGGGGAGCCTGAGGTTTCCAGAACCTTGCAAACTATTTCTGTGGGGTTTGCAAACCTCCGCTGAGTTCCCATACCTTTCTCCTTGTTGTTTTAATTTGACACAGCAGGATCCTGAGCGGGCGTAAATCTGCATTGTTCCGTTGACTGCAGTGGAGCGACACCAGTTTACACTAGCTAAGGATCTGGACCCTGGTGTTTGTTTCCCCGAGGGTGATTATATATTTTCCTAGCTAAAAGGCGGCAGCTTGTGCTATGTGTTGGGGATAACAGGGCCAACCCTGAAAGTTGAGCTGACACAAGTAGGTGTCCTGCATCCTGTAATGAACTGGATGCTGAGGGGGGGTGCCTGTCTCCTACTGGATGGAGTCAGCACTGCTCAGGTGTCTGTCAGATCCCCTTGTGCTGCTGAAAATTCCCCTCCAGCTCAGCTGGCAGGGCTTTGTGCTTTTTGGAGCAGAGAGGTCCAAGTCCTATCCCCACTGCCGCTGGGAGGAGCTGAGAAAGCTTGTGATGTACAGCTTAGTGACACCAGAGAGCTACGGATTTCAGTGAACCTTGAACCCAAGATTACGAGTAGGCTGGAATTGACCCGTCAAATTTGCATAGCCTTAGTCTGGGTAACTCTTGGTATTTCTAGCCCATTCCCTGCCATGCTGTACAGTTTTGGGTAGCAGCCGGGGCTCAAATAGGAAGGAGAAAATGTTGCTCTCACTATGTCGCTTTGCAGCTGTCTGCTGAGAGAGTCACTTCCCGGGGGGTTTCATATCTGCCTTTGCATAACCCAGAGGCCCAGCTAATTTGGAGACGGCTCAGAGAATCCGCCGCGCTTCCCAGTGTTTATCCAGCCTGAGCCCCCAGATGGTCTGAAGTGCTCTCCGCCTTGCTCAGAGGACACGTTCCACTGAGGACCAAGATTGTCAAAAGGCACTAGTGTTTTGGGTGCCCAGCCTCGGGTGCCTTCAAGGGCCCTGATCCGCAGCAGCCAGGTGCTCAGCTCTGTCTGAAAACCAGACCCCTGGAGGGCATCTCAAGGAAGACCAGGTGACAGGGCTGCACTCCCTAAGGAGAAGGGCTCTTTTCAATTGCCGGGGAAAAGCAAAACTAAATGACCGGCACTCTGAAAAGGGAGGTGTTGAACCCTTTGGTGACTGGAAAAGAGAGCCACACGCTTCCCCTAAGCCTACATTTGCCTGGCCATCTGGAAAACGCCAGCACCAAGGATTAATGCATGCATATTTTCCCCCAGATGGTGTGGTAGCCAGCAGAGTAACGTAGCCATTTAAGCATTCCTTCTGCCGCTGGCTGTCTTGTGCATTTAGTCAGAGGAGCTGAGGTTGAATGTATAGACTAAAATATCAAATTTCCCTGCAAGGGCTGGGGCGGCACTGAATAAACTCCAGAGATGCCTGGCCAGGCACTGTGATTGCAAGGGGCTGAATGTCTTGAAGTCTTTGCAGCCATTCAGAACGGCTCTGTGTGTAAAACCCATATTTCAGCCCCTTCCCATTACCTCCCAGAGACCTCTAGAAAACAAAACAGACCCTGCTCCCCTCCCTCCCTCGTGCACTGCTTTCCATTTCCCTTGCTTGGAAAGGCTAGGGTCACTGCTCCGGGGAATGAAATCCTCTCTCTTGCCACAGAGCTGGTTCTGCTGGGGCAGCAGTGCAGGCTTCCCCCACCCTGCCCTTCCTACCTGCCTCAGTCGTCCTTTCCGCCCTCCGAAGGACAAATCCTGGGGGTCGGGGGGCTCGTGGAGGGTGACGGTCTCACCTTGGCAACATTCAAGGGTTCCAAGTTTTTCGCTCCCCAGTGGAGTGACCCCCAAACCTCTCCAATGTTTTTGCGAAACCAGAATTGTGTCCAAGTGCCTGTTTTGGAATTGAAACCTGAGCTCTTCAATACTGTGGGGGGGGAGGGGGGGTTGGTAGCCTGGTGGCTAGGGCACAGGCCTGGGAGGCCTGAGTTCAAGTCCCTGCTCTGGCTGATCCAAAGCAGAGTTGTTTTGTCCCAGATCACCTGCGTGTCCTACCTCCCAAGCCAGTGCCCTAACCAGCAGGCTACCAGTCGCCCCCTCTCCTTTCCCCACCTCACACACAGTCGAAAAGCTCAGGTTCCAATCCCGAAACAGGCACCAAAACCAGCTACAGTTAGGCCCCTGTCTCCTGGCCTCTTTCCAGAGTAGCCAAGTCCCTTCTGCTTCCCATGGTTTCAATTTGAATACAGGAGTCGCCTTCGTGTCTTGTCCTGCCCCAGAGGTGGGTGCAGGTCAGTGGTGGGGGGTTCAGTGACTCCCACGTATCCATTTTAAGCTGAAGATTGCCTGGGGAGCCTCTGAGGTGACAGATGGGGCTCGTTCAGATCGGGCTACCACGCTGATTCACGTAGTGGCCTGCAGCTGAGACATGGCGAGCTTGCCCTGCCATCAGGCAGCAGAGACCTCTGAAGGGAGACAGCTTAGGTGTGGCCACAGCTGCGGTTGGTGCTTCCCCAAAAGTACCTTCTAGGGTGTTTCTGATGATGATGGAGTCTCACGTCGCTCTCGACGTACGAGGATTCAGCCAACACCATTGGGGACCATGGACACGTGAGGTCAGACCCCTGCGAGAACCGCGAACATTGTTACGTGTGAGACAGACAAGATCCATGACCATCGCAGGCTGCACTTCGCTTCAGGATAGTTAACAGCGACGGGACAAATCTGCAGCCACCTTGCTGTGTCGTGGGCTATTGCTTCCCAGTTGCCGGGGTCCAGGCTTCCACGTTTGAAATTCAGTGTGTCTTTATATCACCTGTACTGGCCGCCGGGAGAACCGTGCCTTGCTTTAGCTGGCTGTAAAATCCAGCGTTGGGTATTGCTAAGTCGGCTGTACGAACGAGGGGCTCAGATCCACGCAGCTGAGCTTCCATCGACATTGCTTTGAATGCCGGACGTCCAACCACAGTGGAGGATTTTGCTGTTGGGACTGTTGTCTCCCCGTTTGACCCTGCAAACAGATGGAAGACGGCGCACGTGGAGCTGATCAAGCTTCCTAACTTGGCAGTGACACGTTTTCCGTGACTGACCACCACAGAGGAGCATTGTAAGCAGGATGGCCTGGTAGATATTGAGCTTGGGGCTTATCTCGACACCCCTGTCGTTCCAGAGGTGGTGCGGCAGCGTTGTTGATGTTGGCTGTGTGATGGGTAAACTCGTGCTCAATCCTGGCGCCCTGTAACAGCAAACTCCTCAGATAGAGAAACTTCTCCACAGACTTGAGACAAGCGCTGTTGATCTCAGTGACTGGGTAGACATGTACATCCCCCGGCACAGGCTGGTACAGTGCTTCAGGTTTAGAGGCTGCAGCCTCGGAGTTGCATTGCTGAATCACTTGCACTGTGATTAGATTCTAGTGGGGAAACAGGTGTGTGGTTCCCGTCCCGCGCGCTCATCCACGCAAGCCAGGTGCAGGCGGGTGTAGAAATTGTAGCGAGTAGCACGACAGACGTGGGTGCAGGTTAAGTTCGGGTTCCGTCTCCTAGTGAATGCTGTTGACTTCTCCGCCTTTCCAGAGCTCCTTGTGGAAGGGCAATTGCATGCCCCATTGGCACTAACTGGCTGCAGGCGTAGCTGGTTGCGGCCTGTATTCGCCGTGTCCAGCACTGTCTTTGGGCAGCTGTGGCATTTTATTGGGGCAGCAGTTAACTTGGGTACCAACCGCAATGAAGCCAGGGCAGCTGCTTGAGTATTTACACCAGGTCCTGGGTGGGCGGGGCTAGTCCACGCTGCCACGACTTCCCTGCGACTGTGACGCGAGCAAGCTTCCGTCGTTACTTTCAATGCTCGAGTCGCCAAGGCGATGAGCCGTGCTGTCCCCTCTGCAAGGGTCAGATGGGGTGAGCAGAGGTGGGACTGGCCAGGTGATTTCAGCCAGGCACAGAGAATGGAGCCTTCCCCGTTTTTCTGGATCGGACATTTCTTTTGAGACCTGCACCTACTAATCCTTTATTCCCCTTCCCATCCCAGCCAGGCCATCCGGGCTCTGCAGGACGAGGTCTTGCGGCTTCGCCAGCAGCTGGAGGAGAGTTTGCACCGATCCCGCAGCTACCCAGAAGGAAAGTCGTCCCCCCGCACGGCTAGGAGCAGGAGGCAGCCTACAGGGGACGGCCATTCAGTCTGGAGCTCAGCCCCCTTTGGGTAGGTGCCAGCCTACAACACAACAGGGCCTGGTGGCCTATTGTGCCTTTCCTGCAAACTCTGGTGCCCATGGCGATTTCTGCCGCCGCCCCCCCCGTGGAACTGACTTGTTTTCTGCTGAGCCTCGAAAAGAGCTGCTGAGCTGGGAGGGTCCAGGGGGGTTGTTCCAGCTGGTGGGAGCTGCACAGGAGAAGGCTCTTGCGCCAGCACCAGCAATGGTGAGGTTGTGTGACTGGTCGGAGAGGAGGCAGGGCCAGGCAGGTGGAAGGGGGGAGTAGGGAAGGCCAGGGGTGAGACAGCGTGGGGAGTACAGCCTTGGCCGGCACGCCTGGCCTTCGGGGACATGGTTGCCGTATAGCTCCCGTCGACCCTAGTGGGAATGAGGTTGGTGTAATGCTGACAGAATTGGTCCCTTTATTGCACGGTGAAGGGCTGGTAGCCAGTCAGGGTGTGGGCCTTTCCCCTTGCAGCTTTCTGGGAGACTGACAAGCTTCCCCTGGATACTAGAAGAGGGCCTGGCTCATTTCGCCCATGTGCAGCGCCACACAGACAGCCAGGGCCTCGCAGGGTGACAGGTGATTGTGTTCACTCCCTGAGTCCCCCAGCCGCCCTGCCCGTCTCCCCATGGACCCCATCTGCAGGCTGCTAAGCACATGGCAACTCGTCCGCTCTGTGCTTTAATCCGTGTCTTGGCAAGGCATCCTGTTGTGAGCATCCTAGAGGCTGGGAATGTCTCTCTGTGCAAGCAGAGCCCCTCCCAGGGCCGGGTGGAGAGTGTGGTTAAAATCCTCTGCCCCCAGAACCGGTGTGCTGAGCCCCGGGCTTCACTCTGTGTCCGTCCCTTTCCCAGCAAATCCGCAGAGAGGAGCCCGGGCGAGTTTGGGGAGCCGGCGCCAGTAATCAAGCCAGCGGGGCAAGTGAGGTCAGCATCGCTCCCTCGGGATGGGCCTGAACTGGACCTCAGTAAGTCAACCCCTGGGAACCTCCCTCCTTTGGGATCAACCCGGCTTCCATCCCTGCTTTCCAGGAGCCATGGCGAGGGGGCAGCAGACTGCAGAGGCAGCAGGACCTGCTTTTCCTTCCCCTCTTCTTTGAATTCCCCTTCCTAAAAGGGGTTTTCTGGTGCTTCTAATGCCCTTCTCGTGTGTGCAGCAGGTGAGAATTGGCACTCCGGCACACACACGGGGACAGTGACACCGACGCCCTTGGACCGTTCCTCACAGCAGGCTCACGCCCAGATCCAACCCTCCTGACCTTTAGGAAAGCTGGGGTCCGGACCTGGACCCAAACGTTGCAGCTTGTGCCCAGCTCTTCACTGTCGTTCTCCTCGATCCTGTGGTTGTTAATTCACATCAGGGCCAGTTGTTGCTACAAGCCCAGATGTGTTTGTGTGACCCCCTCGCGACTCCCTCCTCTGACCTGGTGATGGCAACACACACTTGAGTTGTGTTCACACCACAGCTTCTTTTCCCCCCATGGGTATCCAAACACCAACCATGTTGGTGGCCTCCACACCTATCCCACCCCTAATAGCACTTGTACCCGTGCGTGCCGGGACAGTCAGCTACCCATGGTGCCTAGAGACCAGGCGCACAGAGCAGCACCCCCCGCAGGCAGGGCAATGCACTAGCCAGTTAGAAACTCACTCAAGAGCTGTAGAGCAGAGGTGGCCGACTGTCTCACCTGGTGTTCACTCTCCGTGCACTGCAGCTTCGGAGTCGGACCGCTCCCCACCACGGGCTCGGGATGGGAAGCCCAGGACAACTTTCTCCTCCAGGCAGGGCCTCCCGAGGACTCTGGACACAGTGACATTCAGGGGCCAGTACACAGGTGGGTGAGCGCAAGCCAGGCCCTACCGTGCCCTGGTGCGGCCTCTCTCGTAACACCGTAGGCCGCCCTGTGTTCTTAGCCTGGATCCCTGTTCTCGGCCCTGCACACACGCTGACTTGATGCTGCATTTCCCAAGCATGAGAGATCTCCCTCTCCCTGCCACGTGAGCGCCACAGCTCAGTCTCGAAGTGCAGCCCGTCCTCTCTCCCAGCCCAGCGGGGCGCCCCCTGCGAAGCGTGCTGAGTGAGCTCGTGTTGCATTTTGCAGGGACGCAGTACCACTTGTCAACCCCTGCGTCCCCGGAGTGGAGGGAAGAGATGGGCCCCACTTCCTGCCTCCATTGCCAAGGGACCAGGACACAAGCTGGTAAGTATCCCATCCACTCGCCCTCGGGCCAGACCCCAAAGAATCACACCTCCGCACTGCTTTGCTTAGTATTTGCAACCCATCGGATAATAAGATTTTGTACTTCATTAGCGCCTTCTGTCTGAGATTTCCAAACACCCGCTAATGAAGTTATTAATTGCTTATGGCATGAACCAATTAAATAACAAAGCCTCACAAACACCCCGATGAGAGAGAGAAGCAGAGATCACTCCCCACTGAGCAGGGATGTGGTGAGAGGGTCACCCAGGCAACCTGGAGTTGGAAGCACCTCCTTCGTAGTGGGAAAGGTAGGAGCAGGCTCCCTCTGCTGCTTGTAGAGAAGCAGGATTAGCCAGTAGCTGCTGGGACAGTGAGATCTCATTAGAGATTTGCAGATATGGGGAGTGGCACAGGCACGCTGGAGGCTGTATCCCTACCGCAAGAGAGCAGGCTAGTCCAGATCAAAGCAGGTAGTATCTTACACTGCTGAACTGTTAACTCAGCCCTGTTGCACGTATGTCTCTTGCTCTCTCCTTCCTTACATGTGAACCTATGGATGTTCATTATTCTGGAAGCTGCCCCACGTAACCTACAGGACGGGTGACCTTGCCTAGCTAAGGCTGCCAGTGCAGCCGTCATCCTTGGATTTTTCTGACCTTTGAGTGCAATCTTGCAGCTTTCATGTTGTGCTAAAGCCAGTTGTCATGAGCGAGCTCTGTGTTATAACCTGCTTTGTTCGTCTTGTCTCCTGATGCTCGCAACATACGTCATACAAAGAAATGTCCAGCTTACCGGACAGGCAGCCACCTATACTGAATGATTTAACTTGGCTAAAGACTCACTTTCATTTCCTTTTCGGAGCAAAATGTAGTCCACAGCAAGTTGTGATCCGCTCAGGTGATTTGCCTGAGTCTTTGCACATCTGCGGCTGTTTCCATGCAGCAGATGTGGACACATCTGTGTTTTGTCCAGTTGCTGATAGGAATCCACAGCTAAGCTAAAGATGCACGGTGTCATTTGCATATTGTGACCCAGAATGCTTTGCACTCAACTTTTTGTTAAAGTTTTTACTTTCTGCAAATTTCCTTAATCTAGTGTAATAACAAGTTTGCTGCTTCCAAACAGCCTGAAACCGCCTATGTACTTCTGCTGCCCTTTGCCCTTTAGATCTTTGGGGAGTTACTTTACCCTCTGTTTGTCCTCTGTGTTTTTTAGGCAATGCATCAGCAGGGGACACCTTGGGACCTGCTCAGCATAGCACTCCAAGGAAGACGCACTGTCCAACCTGCAATGGGACCAGGAGCACCCCAGCTTCTAAAACCAGGGACAAAGCAGCACGTGGTGGGTGAACAGTTGGATCCGTTTGAATGTTTTCATTCTGTGAAGAGCTGCTCTGCGTGAGGAGTGATCCTGGTGAATGGTTCCCATCTGGCGGAGGGACATACTGGCCCAGGCCATGCTGAAAGCTGAATTCACAGCTCTGCGGTTCCCAAAAGGAGTCACTACAGAGGATGGTGGTAGAATAGGGTGTCCAGATAGCAAGTGTGAAAAATCGGGACGGGACAGGGAGGACTAGGTGCCTATATAAGAAAAAGCCCTGAATATCAGGACTGTCCCTGTAAAATCTGGACATCGGATCACCCTATGGTAGAGGGCTAGCTGTGGAAGAGCTCCTAGTCACGATAGTTTCAGCTTCAGCCAGCAGGAGTCGCTATAGGTGATGGGGTTGGCACGCTGGCTATGGCTCACGGCTGCTGCAGCCCCAGCAGTGGTGGTGACGGAAACGAGCACTATCTGGGAGAACTTAGAGGCGTCCCTGTAAGGTCTGGAGCACTGACAGCGGAAGAACTTACACATGCTGCAGTTGCAGATGCTAGGGCAGGGTTCTCCGGCACAGCCACTTGCAGGTCTGATTCATCATTCACAAGGAGCTTATTCCAGTATATTGAGGGGTGCCTGCCATGCCCTTTCTTTGTTCTCAGGCCAGACTGCCCCCTGAAGTCAGTGGCATAGCACCAGGGATGGATTTAGCCTTGTAGGTTTCCTCTCGGTTCACCTCGAATACCAGCGTGTCTCTTACCGTGTGTCGTTCTTCTCCACAGTGGCAGGCCGCAGCACAGAGAGCGCATCGTCTCCAGGCTCCGTCCTCAGCCACAAACCCGAGAAGCCGCCACAGAAGCAGCAGCCTGGACTTTGGTACCTGGCGGCCCCGCTCCCTGGCACAGCTGTCAGCTACATCCCAACAGTGCCCCTGGTGCCTTACTCGCCCTCTGTAGTGTAAGAGCTGCCCACGCCACGTTTGTTGGGGTTACTGTGGGGAGGGATATTAAGAGTTTCTTTCTGGGATTGTGGGAGGCAACCTAGAATTCCTAGAGCCGGAGCAGAACCCGTAGAGAGGCAAAATGGTCGTGTGAGTCTCCCTCCCGTCGGCAGATCTAGCAATAGCTACAGAAGGTGTAGGCATGAGTTGATGTGCGTGGCTCACCGCTGCTCCCTGTTGGAAGGAATCTGATGTGTGTGTGGGCAGGGGGGTGGACAGGCAGCCCCATGCAAACATCTCCCGTAGGCCAGCAAAAGGGACCTTCTTGTTGGTTTGAGTGCATGCTTTGCATGTATGAGGCTATAGGTTCAATCCCCACCACTTCTAGTTTGTCCTGCTCTCAGCAGGGGGTTGGACTTGATGATCTCTTGAGATCCCTTCCAACTCTAATATTCTATGATTCTACTTCTAGTCCAGTAGGATTTAGAGACCCCAACAGAGCTCAGGGCCGCATGGGAGCAGAGCAGGCTGGTTTGCACATCTGGTGCATGTGCCCCGCAATGCGTATGGAGGTGCAGGCACGTTCAGTGGGTGGGTTTAGAAGCACTGTATTTTGTCTCTGGTTTTTTTTCAGCTACTGTTCTCCACCAGCACCTACCTCAGGCCCCCTCCCAGCTGGCCTCCCCCCCCATTACTCCAGCGGGTACAGAGTGGCGGAGCTGAAGCCCTGGGCCGCCCGGCAGCAAGCCCATAGTCGCCATCCCTCCCAGAAGCTCGACTTCCACAGCCTGGAGGATCTCAACTGGTCCCTAAGCCGAGCCGTGGAAGCTGCCAAGAGCATGAAGTTCACCACCAAGCAAATGAACAGGTCACTGACCTCCGAACTGAGCAAGGCCAGGATCCTGAGGAGATCCTGCCTCTTCTGACAGGAACTGGGGGCGGCTTCCCCTGGGGCCTGGAGGGGACAGTTTGAGCCGGCAGGCGGAGCCTCTCAAAACATCTGGAGCTGAGCCCCCAGCAAACCTCTGGGGAACTGATTTGCCAAAGAATGACTAGACTGTTCCCGAGTTTCCCACCCCTTCCTGGGGGGGCGGAGAGCTGTCCTCCAGCGCCTGAGGAGCCCCGACATGCTGGAGTCTCCGCGCTGGATCCCCTGGCGTCCACATTTGAAGCGAAGCCTGCAGAGTCCTCTCTCCACCGTTCTCCAGAGCCCCCCATGTTACAGTTGCCTTAAGCCTCAAACCTCTCTCTTGCACTCCTCTGCAGGAGGTGCTGCGCTCTGCTCGGGGAGATGGGGACTGCTGTTGCACTGGGCATCTCACCTGCCCCTCTCCGCTTGGCCCGGAGCTTTTGGTGGTTGTTGGTTTTCTTAAAGGATCAAATTTTAAGATGAAGGAAGCCAGTGAAAATCCTTGGGCCACGTGACTGGGCGGAGAGCAGCCCTGTCCTCCCAGGGGCCTGAGACCCGCACTTTAGAATCCCCCACCCAGTCTCATACCTACAGAGCGTTCTATTTTTCAATAACGTTTTAACTTCCCTTTCCCTTCTCCCCATTGCGCAGCTTGGAGATGGACACCGGCCGGTGGTTTACCATCACACTGTGAGCTCCCACTCCTGGCCCCTTGCAAAAACTCCCACCTGGGCCTTACCCCGCCTTGCGTTGCTAAATCAATCCATTTCCATGGGGCTCTGTCCCCATAGTCACTTCACAGGGCCGCGGGGACGTGCTCTGTTTACACGCTGAGCCTCTTCTAGAGTCGCTCTCGTGTAGGCCCTGTCATGATGTGGGTGGAGCCGCCTTCGCAGCAAAGTTTACCTCAGAGTGCTTGTGATGGACAGGACACGTATCTCTATTTTTCTATGTTCGTCCCAAAGGGGAATGGAGGAAGATCAGGTGTTTATATGGAATTTTGTTGTTTTTCTACCTTTTTGCTCATGGCTGTTATTGCTGAAGTTACGTGTTATCGGCGGTGACGTGAGAATTGAAAGGGCTTTGCTTCTGCAGTCTGGAACTCAGCTTCGCTGAGAAGATTGTGCATCTTCTGCTCTTTCTCTGTCCTCTCTTCTCTCTTCCCTCCCTGCTTATCCAGGCAGCGCTCTCCCGCTGCAGTGCAATTCACAACTTGTGCGATGAAGGGAAAAAATGTAGGCCATTCCCATCAGGCTAGGCCCTAGGCGCCATCTTCACCAGACCAGGGATTAATCCAGCCCTATCAGATAGGCTGAAAGATTCAATCGCACGTCCGTTAACTCTTCGAGTGCCTTAGGGGTGCAGCGCACAGCCGGGGAGGGGTCAGCCTTTGGGAAGCAGCAGGGGGGCCTAAAGGAACATTGTCAAAGTAAGAAGTGTCCAGCCCAGCAGTTTAGATGATTGCAGTCGAAACAGTTTGTAGCAACTTCTTTCGTAATTTTCACCACATCTGCTGTTTCTGGTTTCAGCTGGGGATGAGGAATCACAAATGGTCAGTTTCACTTTCTGTTTCTAAGGCCTCTCCTTGAATCTGAGAGAAGTTATAGGAGCTCAGCACCTCTGGAAGGTCAGCCACGAGCTTAGGTCCCCACACTGGTTAGCCCAGTGCTTCTGGTTTGGGTGCTTTCCAATGCTGCATCCATTTCTGTTTTAACCTTGTTTTTGTTGGCACATATTTTGTGCTCTCACAACCCTTTCTATGGAGATGAAGACCCGGTCCTGCAATTAGATCTCCTGCAGTGGGGCTCCCCATTGACCAAAGCTGGTAGAAAAATATGTAAGTACGTGTCACGGAAATGTTCATTTTCTCTAAATTTTTGGTGAAAAATGTCAACATTTTCCAATTTTTCACTGTGGGGAAAAAAAATCTACAACCAGAAATATTTCAGTTTATGGTTCTTCCCCTTTCTTTCTTCTTTCTATTTTGCCACTGAAAAGGCAGAGGAAGAATGAAAAAAGAGAGCAAGGGATCAATAACTGAAAATTTTAAAACCAAAAAAAAAAAAGTCTTGTTCGAAAGTTGGAAAATTACAACAACAAATCTGCAAAAATATCCAGTTTTTTGGGGGGGTGAGGTGATTTTTTTCATTGGAATAAAAATTCAGAATGAAAAATTTCAGCCGCTCTAAGGAGATCAGTAAGGTTTTTGCATGAGTGTAGGAGTCTGTTTGTCCTTCTCTCTGTCCATCCATCCCCATTCTATCTATCTATCTATCTATCATCTGATTTCAGGATTGGTCGTCTAGGTTTGTAAATCACCTCTTAAACAAAAAAAAGTTTGAGCCAAAATTGGACACTGTCCCTTTAAAACCACATGCTCTTTCTGCCCCCTTAGATTTAGGGTTTGACTTATATCAGGCTGTTTGATCTCCTTAATGAAGCGCTTGTTTGCATGTTAATGTTTTGAATGGAATATTTCTCATTGTGGTAGCTGGTGAGTGGTTAAATCACTCTCTTCAGATTCTCGGTGTGTGTATATAATTATTTTTTCAACATAATCCTTAGGGCATTTCACTTTTTACATGTAATTTATTGTTTTTAAAAATTGTTCCTACTGTGTGTGTGCTTTTAAATCTGTGAGGTGTAGTGAACAAATTCCTCTCCAGCCTCTAAGGGTCCTTGTCTGTGTAAATGGCGCGCATATACTCTTGGGCTGTGGGCAGAAGGGGTCAGAGGGTCACACACCCAATCTAACCTCTTTGGAAAAGGTAGGAACAGGCTCCCTCTACTGATTGTGCAGTGGCAAAAGTAGCCAGCTGCTGATCTGATAACGGGACTTGATCAGGGCTTTGCAGAAGGGGGTATAGCACAGGTATGATTGAGGCTGTACCCTATTGCAGGCTAGCATGGATCAAAGCATGTGCTTGGCCAGAGGAGGAGATCTTTGAATGAAGGTACATATCGACATTGCTCCGTACGGTACGTCTGGCAGTCTAGTTTAAAATGGAGCAGGCTGTCACGCTGCCTACAGACCAGATTTAACTCTCAAAGGCTGTTCTAGCAGGACCTTGGGTGGCCACTTCTTGCATGGGCCGTTCAAACTCAGCCAGCAAAGATTGGTACTTACGCTAGTTTCCAAATTGGCGATGTAGGGAGAGTTTGACCATCACTTTAAACACGGAACTGTCTGACCCTCAAGCACCATCTAAACCCCGGGAGCGGGTGGAGCCTGGGAATGGGAGCTAAGGTCGCTTGGGGCTTGTCTACACACAGACGTTGCATTGGCTTAACACCAGTTAAAACTAAATCCATATGTGGACACTTGTTGATTTTAAACAAGGTTTGTATTGGTAAATTAGAGGTGCAAGATAATCACTAACGCCAGCTTTCAACCCATTTCACACACTCTTGCCTGGGTTTAAAATCACACCTCTAGTGAAACTAGTACAGGCTTGCGTGCAGACAAGATTTTCAACCGTGACTAGTGATTTTGTGTGCCTGCGTTTCTAGCTCCCCAACCTGAGACCCTTTTAAAAAAAAACGGCTGAATTTCAGAGGGCAGGTTATTGGCACCTCCAAAAATCAGCCCCCTTTCAGATGTCTCAAGCTGGACATCCCCAACTTAAGGGGCCCATAATCAGTAGTTGCTTTTCAGAACCGTGACCCAGGCTTAGATTGTGTGCTACAGCATATGGAAAGAGTCACCATGTTAGCCTCTGCGTGAGATAATAACCTCGGCTTTCCCCGTATCCACTCAGGGTCTGTACCACTCGCCATGACACGTATTTCACCTAGCATGGGCTGAGTCTTACAAGGCTCAGTCCCAAGCGTAAACCTGTGCACACAAACCATTTATCATCAGGCCATATCCCAAACCCTTGGTGAAGACCAAACTCCCATTGACTTCAAACCAAACATTCTTCAGTGTGGGTTTGATCTGAGAAAAATCATGAGGTAGGGCCTTCTGGAAGTGATCCTGCATGTGTGGCTTTGTTTATATGTAGGACCTACCCCAAGTGTCCCTTTTTTAAAATTATTTATTGCTTGATTTTTTATTATAATTATTGTTATAATCCAGTTGTGGCTGTTTAAGGCAAGTTATCAAGGTCTCACTCTTTTAAGGACCTCACAGAGCCACTGAAATTATGTCCCCCACCACAGGCAGAGTCCTGGAACAAGGGAAAGTTGTCGATCCATAAAGCTTCAGAGACCTTGCATAGTGAAACTCATCTCAAACAACCATTGACAAACAGATGGGGTAGTTTAACAGAGGTGGCCTTCTAATAAAAATGGAGGGCAGAACTGAACTCTGTTCAGGGGTGGATATTTTGGGGGCGGTCTCTTAAGATTAACCTCTTAAAAGCATGTTTGGGTGAGACCCTCTGTCCATGGACAACAACCTCTACTATATAGTGCCGGAGAGAGACCCCATTTCAGTGCATTGCACTCAGCAAGTCTCACTGAAATGTGAAAGCTTCACCTAGAATGAAGTTGTTCTCTGTGAGTTCGTTTTCTTTTGTTTTGTTTTAAAAGGACTTTGCTAGAAGAGGCTTCCATTTGATGGACCAAATTCAGGCCTGGTTTTTAAGGGTGCAATGCCATTGATTTGGAGGAGTTGCACCTGCAGCTTTGAATTTTGCACATGTACTTGTTTTCTTATCGCAAAGCTAATTGTGCTGCGGTCATGAGCCCCCGGGCTCTTGAAACCAGGACACTGTGATTAATGCACTCCTCGGTGAGAGAACACAAGAAGTTAGGGTGTGTGCGTGTGTGTATTTAATTCTATGAAATGCAATAACAAGACGTGAAGGTTACATTTTCAGCATCTCCCTCGTTTTGTAATGAACTAGCAAAGCCATTTGACAGTATTTTGTAACGAGATAATTGCCTATTTTTTAACTCAATAAATTTGTTTTTAAAACCAAGTCTCTCTCGTGTGTTTCGGACACAGCCCTGAGCTTCAGGAAACCCAGCCTTCCAGCTAGATATTATTTACATAGTACTGCAGTGCCTGGAAGCCCAAACTGAGATGAAGACCCCTTTGTGCTTGGGGCTGTGTGTACCGATAGTTAGAAGCAGTCCTGCCCCAAAGAGCTAAATAGCTAAGACAGATAGTGGGTGGGAAAGGAATGAGAGATGCAGCAAGGAGTAGTGACTATCCAAGGTCACCCAGCAAGTCAGTGGCAGAGCTGGGAATAGATCCCAGGGATCCTGAGTATAAGGGCCCTGATTTGTAATGGTATTGAAGTGTTTAAGGATGCAGATATTTGCCTGGTAGGATTTTAAAGAGTCTAGGCACTTAACTCCCATAGGAAGTAGATGCCTAGGTGGTTTTCAAAATCTCACTGGTACTTTTAAAACTCTGACGTGAAGTCCGTGCCTTGCCCACTAGACCGCACTACCTCTTCCCCAAGCTCTGGCTTCAGTTTGGAGTCACCAGTGGAAAGGCTACTTTGCTTCTAACGCCTGCTTGTGGGCCAAGAGGGCATTCTGATTTCACCCACGCTAGGTGTTCCAGGTGTTTCCATGTCCAGCTGTGCTGCTGAGATCAGAGTCTGAGCCATCCCACCATCCTTGCAAGACTGGCATCTCTTAAAGAAACAGTGCAAACAAAAGCAAGTCTATGGTACTTAGGTTCCAGGGCTCTTCAGGGATTGGATGGATGGACTCTGCTGTAGACTTTCCCATGGTCCCCAACAGCCTCCATGCATCCACCATTTCAAAACCAAGCATTCGCCGTTCAGGTAAAGCGAGGGAAGGGGATGGAAAAGGACAGCAGGCTACCCTGATTAGCCAGCGGTCGTGGAGGGCGTGCGAAACCTGCAGATGTTCCGGAGAGCCAGTATATGGTGTGTTTCGACTGTAACCTATAGATAGCAGTGGCTGGAAAGGTGGGGAGCCAGGAGCTATGTAAGCTTCCCATATGTAGCTCTGGCAGAAGAACATAAGAATGGCCATATTGGGTCAGACCAATGGTCCATCCAGCCCAATATCTTGTCTTCCGACCGTGGATGGTGCCAGGGGCTTCAGAGGGAATGAACGGAACAGGGCCGTTGTTGAGTGATCCATCCCCTGTCATCCAGGCCCAGCTTCTGGCAGCCAGAGCGTGGGCTGGCGATGTCCCTTCGTCTCATCGTACATTCGGAGAGCTGCAGCGGTGGGGCTGAGGCCTTCACCAGTTCTGCCAATGCCTCGGTGGAGCAGGGCTGTAGCGCGCAGTCTGAAACGTGCAGGCACGTTGGCTAAGCAACCACGCCCTGCTAGTCCGGACCAGCCTCCTGCTTGTCTGCATGGCTGCTTGCCTGGGGCACGCCTGTTCCTCAGCACGCTCGGGGACCACCTTGGCTAAAGGGGCCTCACTTTGGAGCACACGGCCAAGGCTTCCAGTCCCTATCGTCCAGCCGGAGAGATTCCACAGATCCCCTGGCACCAGGGGTTTGCGTTAGACAGCTACGGCTGTCCCAACCTCCTCTCTAATCATAGACGACCACAGCCCAGTGCATGTTGATCCTCCAGGCCCTTCTGCCTGTAAAACAGTAGGGGTTGGCTGGAAAACCGGAGTGGGAGGAGGGGGAAATTGCAAAATTTGCCTTACTTTTTTCATCAGGATGTTACCAGTTTTCCTAAACACAGTGCAGTGGAGGCACCAGAAGGTGGCCTGGGGAGCCCTCTAGTGGGGCCTGTGTGCGGAGACATAAGACTGACCAGGCCCCATGCGTTGTGGCACTCACACAGGTAAGAGCCCGTATGACCGCTCTGCCCCGGGGAGCTCTGGAACTGCTACCTAGACACGATCACCGTTTGTTCCCAGGCCCTCTGCTTTTCCACGCCTTGCATCTCTTTGCAAAATCAGGGTGATTCTTCAACGCTGTCCCCACACAAACACCGTCATGCTCTTTAGCAAAGAAACCCGTGCATGCACCCCTCTGCCCCTGAGCAACCCGACAATAACACAGCTGTTCATATGCCTGATATCGGGGAGGGGTGGTGGTGAACAAAGGGAAGGACACTGATTTCAGCTTTGCACTTACTGTGGTGTCCATCCTGCCAGGGATTTACAGGCCTCCCTTGTAAATAGCAGAGGACATGAGCCTGCGCCTGTTGAATTCAGCGGCAACGCTCCCGATGACTTTACCGGGGCGTAATGAGTCACCTGGCAGCACACGGGCTCTCCGAGTGCTGGCCTGCACGGCTGCCTGTGCTCCAAGTGTCAGGCCTGGCATGCGACGCTCGTGTCTGCCTCTCCACCTCACCTGCCCGCCTGCTCTCACACCCGCAGGCATGCAGCAGCCTTACCTTGCCCTCACTCCTCTGCAGGGACGGGTGCCACTGGCATGCCAGCTGAATAGGCAGCTCCAAGGTCTGTTTGCCTCCCGTTTCACTGCTCTCCGTGCGTGCCCCTGCCCTTCAAGGGGCAGCCGTGCCAGCAGCCCACGATGGAGGGACCCCGATACTGGTTGTAGGCTTCCCCACATCATGGACACACCAGGCCCTGTGGCCCTTCCGATGTTCAACCCCCTTGCACCTAGCTCCCACAAGCAGCTGCCCCTCTGAGCTGCTTGGCTGTTCATTCCCACCCCCCTGTGGAGGTTGGAAGGCGGTCCATGGGTATGTGCAGATGAGCACAATGGGTGGGTGGGACAGAGATTGAGCGGAGGGGAGCAGAAGGGGGGGGAGAGATACCACCATAATCCCCCACTCCAGGGATTCATCCCCCACCCCAGCGCCTTTGGAACGACTTAACAGCTAAGCAGGTCTGTTTCACTTGCTCTTTGTCCAGAGGGTGTGGAAGGAGTTGTCATCCAGTCCCTTCCATGCATTAAGCACTGGAACAAAGGCTGGGTGTCCTTATGGGAAGGTGAGGCAGTGTTTCCTAGTGGCTAGAGCACTGGACTGCGACTCAGGAGACATAGATTCTATGCTTGGCTGGGCCACTGGCCTGCCGGATGACCTTGGGCAGGTCATGGGCCTCCTTGCCTCAGTTTCCCCATCTGTAAACTGGGAATAACAGTATTGACCTCCTTTGTGCAGTGTTTTGGGATCAATTGAGGTAAGGTCCTATAGAAAATCAAGATATTATTTATTATTAAAGCATTAATTGGGAGCTGGGTGTTACCCAATGTGACCCTAGTCGAAAATTCTGCAGAGTAGAGCTGCTTCAAGTCTCCCATGTTATTTTCTCAACATTTTGACTTCCACAGACATAGGGGGAGTTGGGAGGTGGGCTGGGGCAGGTGAGTGAGTGTGCGGCAGAATTGCAATGTCATCGTAGCTGTGTCAATCCCAGGTTATTAGAGAGCCGAGGCGGGTGAGGGAATAGCTTTTGTTGGACCGATAGCTGTTTGTGCAAGAGAAAAGCTTTTGAGCTACACAGAGGTCTTCTTCGGGTCTGGGGGAACTGATGACATTGATGAATTCCCACAGGGAACTGATGACATTTGTACCTGATTTGTTTTGGTCAGCTGTGGAGTCCTAGAAATTGATGAAAGTGGATCAAAATTCCAACCTCCAAAAAGAGGGGGGGGGGAGAACAAAAAAAAGTAGCAATATTTTCCTTTCTTTGTTTTGCAACCAGCTCTGCTTCAGATCATGTGTGACGGACACACTTTCTTAATGCTCTCCCCAACCTGCCTTCCCACCCCCCCAAACAGAAGACACGCTAGGCAGCCTTTTGCACCATGTATGGGAGCGCATTTATTTATTGACTCAAGTGCTTTCGTACAGAAGAACAGATATACAGAGATGATACATGTTTGTGCTTCAACACTTGTCAAACATTTAGATTCCAATAAGTTCAAGGTAAACAAGTTCCAAGACAAGATGCTTTTAATTTTTTTCTTTTTTGATAAATTATTTGTTTATATAAATAACTGTAACAGAGGAAAAACCAGAGAAACTAATAATGTCCAACAGACAAGATCCTGAAGCATTTGCAATGCTAATTAAAAAAAAAAAAAAACAAGGAGAGGGAGGGGCAAGGAATAACTAATATCAGTGCAAATGTTTACAGAGTTTGCCCTTATCTAGCATTAATGGGCCAGGAACAGGGGAGATGAGAAGGAAAAAAATGGAAACACCTAAGAAACAGCGAGCTCTATTTGGGAAGAGCAGGGTGAGCGAAGAGTGAGGGGTTCAGTTCCCTGGGGGGGGAAAAAAAAAAGTATCCCCCTCCCCAAACTATCGCAATGCAGCTAACGCCAGAGGTGGTGAGAGAAAGGCAGAGGAAATCATTTAAAGAAAAGTAACAAGGTCTCATTAAACCACTATACACCAAGCCTGTAAGAACGTCACAAGACACCTGAACTAATATACACACAGCCTGCTGTGAGAGAGGGGCGAAAGGAGGCCGGGATGGGAGAGTTTTGGCGATTTTTTCACAGTCAGCAACGTTTCACTACTGGACGACAACAGCAGAAACAAATGGGGGAGGCGCTACTAGGGTCAGTGCAGCAGGGACCTCAAGACAAAAACCAAGGAGATGACAGCCGTTAGCTTATTTTTTTTTAATTCTTTTTCTGTTTTTGTTTTTTAACATACGTTCAATACTGAGATATAAACTGCCTTGCTTTAATTCGTTTTTTTGCAAGCAAAAAGAGACTTTTTTGACTCCACACATTTTTTTTTTTAAAGTCCGTATCTTTTTTTTTTTTTTTAAAGGAATATGCCAAACTGAGGCTAGGTAAGGAAAGAGTTAAACCATTGGCGAAAGGATGCTGTCATGTGTAGCCCTAAATTGCAAGGATCTCTGGGCACCAGCAGGTTTGGGCTCCTCTTCTAGGGGGTGTTATTTTGTGGTGAGGGGCAGAGCTAAGCTGTCCCTTTTTTCTGCCTGTAAAATTGCCCTAGGATCCCACTTTCAATTTAAAGCTGGGCGGGCTGGTTTCTGTTCCCAAGAGCACAATCATTGACTGGAGCTCAGCCATTTCCCCCAGCTCTGCCGCTCTTTCATCCACAATGAGCCAAGTGGACCATGGGGCTTTTACCCCTTCCTCTGAAACATCAGCCATTGGCTACTGTCAGAGTCAGGCTACCAGACTAGATAGACCAATGTGCTGATTGGTAAGTGCAAATCTAGCCCCACCGCCCAGTAAAGAAAGTGCTGATTGGGCAGTTCTCGGAAGCTCCGCCTTCAAATGCAAATCAAAAGGGCACCCCTCCAGCAGCAATCTGATTGATTTGTCCAGATGTGCTCAACTGAACCTTGCTGGAGGTGGGGGACAGGGTAAAGAAAGGGAGGGTTGGTCAACATCTGTCAGCAGAAGAAGCCTCAGAATATTTGGGGACTGGTGTGCTGGAATCATGGGTAATCCCCAATTTAACATATTCCTCCACGAAACACAAAAAAATAGATGCATTTAAGAATCACAAATACACCCCCCCAAAAATGAAGAACAAAACAAACCCAATGACAGCAGCAACCGAACTCTACTAATTCCATATTTGTGTTTGCGTCTGGGCTAGGTACAAGATCACATAGCTATAAATAATTTGGGTGCATCCATCCATCCTGAAAAGCGCTTGGAAAATTTTCGTCTAGCGATGGGTAAATGGGTTACTTGAAAATGAGTTTGGTTTGGGTTTTTTTTTGGCTACATACATAGCGAATAAATAGTTTGCTTTCAGGTTTCTTTTAACCACAATGCAATTTTTGTCCATCCGTCCCCTTGCCCCACTCCTTTCTCTTAAAATGAGGGGCAAGAGGGGGATAGGAAGGTTTCTAAACACAAGAACAGGGCAAAAGCTTAGGGGTTGGGCGATGGCGCCATGGGTCAGCAACGTAACATTTAACGGGACAGCCAATGGGGGAGCGGCCACGAGCCTGGAAGGTGGAGGAGTCGTCGTCATTTCCTTTGCTTTGTTTTGTTTTAACTGCTGGTTTCTTCGTCTGTTTTATTCAGTTTCTTCAGTGTGTCCAGCAGTTTCTGTGGGGTCAGGATGTGCGTGGACCCTGCGGGAGGCAGAGGGAAAGACGGGCAAAACATTAGCGCTCTGAAGGGTTAGTTCGGCAGCTGTCACCTCTGCGCTCCTGCCTAAGGAAGGGCGTGGGCAGCCCTGCTCCTCATACAGTGCCAGTCTAGGCAGCGCACGCGGT
The DNA here is from genome assembly GCF_026122565.2 of Emydura macquarii macquarii. Classification (NCBI taxonomy): domain Eukaryota; kingdom Metazoa; phylum Chordata; order Testudines; family Chelidae; genus Emydura; species Emydura macquarii. The sequence goes on from NW_027130828.1 coordinate 16,396,856, forward strand.
TGGCCAGAGGCGGCGTTAAGGTGGGTGTCTGGGGCACGCGGGAGGACATGCGCTTCCCATTGGCGGACTTTGGTACGGCGGCTGAGCACGGTAGGGCGCGCCCGCACAGCTGCGCGTGCGTTCGCACTTGTATAGGCACCTCATTCTGCTGCCAGAGGCGACAGAGGCGTGACTCGGTGGCAGAGCCCCCCCCCACGTTCCCCCGTGGCAGTATGGGTGGTCCCAACCTTGCCTATAGGCGGGATGGGGCGATGCCAGGGCCTGGCGGGCGCTCGCTAACCCAGCTTCAGCTGTAAAGTACACACCATGCGCGCTACCGCTCTGGACGCCAGAGCAAGAGCGGGCATTGTGTGTGAGGAGCGTGTGGGCGCCCCCCCCCAGAGGGCATCCCCCTGCCACTGACCCTGCCCTCCCTCCCCAGCAAGGAGCACTGCTGTGGCAAGGCGAGCGGAGGCCCGCTCTGATGCCTGCGTCCTTACCTTGCCCAGACAGCACAGAACGTTATTGGAAATGCTTGCAAAAATGGAAGCCTATGGAATTCCGAGTGTTTCTATGGCAGAAACCAATAAAGGAAAGAAAAAGAAATATATGGAGGCCTCTCAGCAAGAGATCTAGGTGGGGCGACAGAATGAGGCATGGAACGTGTGTGTGGCGGGGACATGGACGTCGAGTCGACAGAACGGTGTTGCGTGCACGGAGCGGCAAGAGGGCTGTGTGGCGTCTGAGGACTGCACAGGTGGTGGCCTTCAGGGAAAGATGCTACCACCCCCACTGCCGCTGCCATCTAGGGCGGGAGAGAAGAACCAAAGGGAAAGTCGTCAGCACTTGAAAACGTGCATCCCTTGGAAGATGGAGAAGAGGCGCAGAGGAGGAAGGGAGGTGGCCGGAAGCTAGACTTATACAGGCAGGCAGGGGCTGTGCCTACGGCCCTACAGGCAGGGAATCAAGTTGTCAGTGCGGATGTGAGAGATGCGGGGTGGGGCTGGTTCTTTTTGCCAGCAGCGAACGGCATCCCTGGATAAGGAGGCTGCTGGAGGCTCGCTGGATGCAGTGGCAGGAGATGCTGGAAGAGGCTAGAGAAGAGAAGGAGCAGGGAAGGGGAGTGGGAAGCCCTCACAAGTTGCCCTCTCACACTGGGAGCTGGTCAGCGTAGCAGGAACCTCTCCTGACTCTGCCTCACGGCACCTGTTCAGCCGCCAAGCAGCTCAGTCCCCGGCCTTGCCAGTGCTCCATGCTAAGACAGCCAAGCTCGTGTGCAAGGTGTGGCCAAGCGTACAGCCGTCAGCGCGTCACTGTCCTGCCCAAGGACAACGTGCTTGGTCCCGGTCTCGCCTCCATTCCCTCTCCCAGGGGTATGCAAGGTGACACGGGGGCGGAGCCGCCCCCCTCCACCCAGTTCGGCCGCCCCAGTCACTTTCCAGAGTAGCATTACGCTCTAATCGACTGCTCCACTCCCTGGGGGGAGTGAGGGGCGATCCCAGCTCCACGCTCTCATGGCCAAACAGGGCTTACCAGCCTGTTTTGTTTGGGGCCAGCTCCTGATTTCATTTTCACTGATTTTTTTGCACCAATTTAACACTGTTGATGTCAATGGAATTGTTCCCATGTCACCCTGCTGTAAGTGAAACCAGAATCAGGCCCCTGATTGCCCCCACCTCCTAGTGTTGATACAGGGAACCCAAATCCAGACCCGTGCAATGACTCCCAGTCCCTGCTCAAGGCATATACAAACCCATGCCGGGTGAACGTACAATGCCTGCAGGCACTGGGGGTTGGATTGCCCTGCTGTAATCAGCCTCTTGCGGCTCCTGTACTTTATATAATGTCCTTTCTGTTAAATACGTGAACGCTGACATGCCGCCCAGGGATTCCCCCAAGTAGGGACTGCCCTCCTCACCCAACTATGTCCACTGGTTTGGTTTTTTTTTTTGATGCGCACACACATGCACCAAGGAGTAGGAGGTGCCCCCTCCGGCTCGTTTCAGTGGATGAGCTAAGCCATGTGAACTACCCCCGCTACTCTGGCTCAGCAGTTAAAAACCTTCCACTCACCGACGTTCAGTCCACACCCTCTCAGCCACTGCTCACACCAGCGGTGGGGAAGGGCCCCATTTTACAGCTGGGGAAACTGCAGTACAGAGAGATAGAACGACGTACACAAGGTCTCACCGCCACTGTGGTAGAATCTGGCCTAGAACGTCAGTTTCCTGACTCCCGGTCCCATGGTCTAACTGCAAAGGTCCAGAGGCTGTGTAGTCTAGCAGTTAGACTGCGGCCCTGGGAGTCAGGTGTTCTGGTCCAGGTGACTAGGCACGCGCAATGAAGCACTGCTACTCAGCAGTGATAGGGCTAATGCTCCACTGGCCTTTGGAAAGTGCTGGTCAGTTTATGGAGAAGTATTATTAGTATAAATGTGATTGGTTGAGGAGCTCCAGGGATGGAGTCAGAGACAAAGCTTTTACTGGCCTGATAAACTGCTTACTGGGGTGGCCATTTTACACCCACTGAAAGAAATGAAGGATATGTAGCGCCAAAGACTGCCACCTGCCTGCAATCTGCACGCCATCTGCACTGACAAGTAAACTCCCACTAGGATACTAAAGCTCGGCTGGAAGAACCTCCTCGCCTCTAACAATGCTTTTGCTGTTTGCGTCCTGCAAAAGCAGAGCTCGAGACCTAAGAGCCATGTTCGAAAAGCGGGTCCTGAACGGCACCGGACTGACATTTTGGCTCTACCGCGTGCGTCTCTTCCACGTCTCTTGACTGACTGCAGACCTGGCTGGGGCGTGTGTGTATGTGTGTGATAAGAAGGGAACACTGAGCCAAGCTGACATCTCGAGTGCATGCCGGGTGAGCAGCCTGGGGCGGCAGAGGAGATGTCATTGCCATGGCTGCTTTTTAACAGAAATGTTTCTGGAGTCCTGCTGTGCATTTGCACAGCAACCTTGCCTCCTCAAATGCTTTTGCCTGGCAAATTTTGCAGTGGGGGGAGGGGAATGAGGTTTAAGCCTGAAGCAAAAGACTGCACTGAAGAAACATTAGCCTGGATGCTAACAGACGGCCCAGTAAAGCCAATTCTCTCCCTGGCACCCGAATGCCATTTGCTCTGGCTGTGGACAGTGGCCCTTTAATACAGCGGCTGCTTGGCTTCAAGTTGGGACAGTGCATAAAGGGACTCGTGACCCTGGTGGGCCACAGATCTGTGTTCACATGGCGAGAGTGGCTGCAATCGGATCCAGTTTAAACAAAACTAAAGGGAAGCACTTGGGCCCGTGGCCACCGTGATAATCACTCTGCCAATCCCTGGCACGTACTGGGTGACGCGCCAGACATGGAGGGCAGGCGGTTCCGGAAGGGCTGGAGGTGCGCCTCCTCTGCCCTCAGCTCAGCGTGGCAGCGCCTGTGACACAAGTGTTTGTCTGGTCAGAGCCGGCAGGACTTTGCCGGAGAGAGGCAGGAATAATGAACATCCAGCCACTTTTGCATCAGCGTGGCTCTCCTTTACCTGATCCTTCACAAGCTGCTTCTAATAGACCGAGACACTTGGAGCATTTCTAGATGTAGAGAGAGAGTGTCACATCCCCTTTAGAAAACGGGTCAGCATCAACTGGTGCTACTGTACTTGCACTGGTGGAGGGTCCTTTACTATTCTTTCCCCTACCACTTTCAGCCTTTCCCCATTTATACCCAAACCCATGTGAACAAACCCCACCTCTCTTCTCCTGGGCTGTAACTGATAAGTCCCCCTTACCCACTGTCATTGGCCTTAAGACGCCAGTGTTTGTATACAGTCTCCTTACACCGCCATGGATGCTGCACAGAATAAAGCTGGGTGAAATCCTGGCCCTAGTGAAGTCAACGAGAGTTTTTCCATTGACTTTAACAAGACCAGGATTTGATCCCATGTCTCTGAAGCTGCTAAAGCAGTAACATGGCTCCCTTTAGTTTGTTCCCTTGACATCCCAAAACATCCTAGACCCAGAAGATTGAAATAGTCCCAGAGGGAGAAAGCTGCATGAAATAGGCTATATCAACAACTCAACTTTCTCCCGTGGAATGGATGTCATCTGTATTGCAGTGATTAGTATCCAACAGTAATGTAACTTCGTTATCGCATGCTGCAAGGAGTCTACGTGGCTCTTGCCACCTGGAAACCCTGGTTTGTCCTAACACATGATCTGCTTGCTATACATGTCCTCTCTGTATCCAAAGTAGGGGACTGTTGATTCAGCTACACATTGTTTCCTCTCATGCTGCACATCCATGCATGTGCCGTCTGGGCCTAACCATGCACACGCTCTGAAGGCCTGCAAATCACGGGTCCATCGCGTGCCCTGTCCCTGTTCAGATGCCTTTAAGTGTAAGTGTCTCTCCAGTCAAGTTAAAGCCAGCGACCCATTGCTGCCAGTGTCTCCGTGAGTACGTAATGGGGAACTAATGGCATGAGGTTATGCCGACAAGTTCTGGGCAAAAAGAGATTCATGATATAGGGTTAATGGAGGCAGCGCTGGACACATTTTCAAATCGGTAGTAAGAACGGCAAGCATTTTCTCATCAAAGAACCAAATAAAAAAAGAAAAAGAAAAGAGTAAAAATAATAATAATAATTAAAGAAAAAGAGTGACGGAAGAATCAAAGAAAACCCTTCCGCGTGGAAGAGTTTCTTTTCTTTAATAAGCTGCTTTTACTTTGTTTCTTTGGCTCTCACTCCATTGTTGGAGCCTGATCCTCAAAAGATACCCTAGTGGAGTCCCTGAAGTCGGGGTGCCTCAGGTCCATGAGAAATTTGGTGGGAGTAAGAATGTGAGTAGAACCTGTGAGAGAACAGAGGCGGGCTGACTTCTTGAACAGAAATAAATTAAAGGAACATGCCAACTTAGGCCTAATATTCATAATACACAGCAGGTGAGGATGTGTGAGAAAGCCAGTGAGAGAGACACAGAGAGAGACGGGGATAAATGGACGATTGGATGAGCAAACACCACGTGCATTAACACATGAGCCCCGAGGCTGGGCTTATGCGGTCACCCCTGGGCCTCCATGCCTGAAGGTGTGTTGTATGAAGACAACAGCAACAGTCTATCGCCCACCTCCTCCCCCAGCCCTCACCTCAGATTTCTGCTGAGCTGCGAGGCTTCCAAGCCGCGCGCTAGGACTCAAGGCCAAATCCAGTGTCTCTGAAGCCAATGGGAGTCATTCCATTGGCGCCAGTGGACGTTGTATCAAGTCAGACGAGAGAAACCTTGACGGAATTGTAATGGGCGAGGCCTTAGTGGGAACCCTGCTTAGCGAGGAGGCCCAGAGGTAAACCACTGCCACCCAGGAAGGGTTTGAGACACTCGTCGTCGTCGTCAGGGGACATTAAACACGCATGCAGCGATCGCAGAGTCACAGGCCAGAGAGCGCGTTAACGGCAGATATTACGCGGCCATGGGAACGGTTACACAGAAGTGCACTGAGAGATGGCTGAGCAGGCTGTGGGGGTTGGAGGGTTAAGGCGAGTGAGTGGAGAAAATCCAGTGAGCAGACGAGGTGCTGGTTAGAGGACCCACAAGGGGCGTCGTCCCCCCCCCGGTCTACGTTTTGTATTTGGCGAGCTGAGCCGTGTTGTGCTAAGGACACAGGCCTGAGTGGATTCAGCTGAGCCCAGCATGGGAAGCCAACATGAGTGAATTTTGTACTCAGGAACGTGGGGGCCCAAGAGCACTCACTAGAATGCGGCACAGATTCTCCCATACCCCTCACAGCTGACCGCCAACTCCTCCTGCTATTCTAGACCTGCCTCCACCCCAAGCACAGACAGACATGGAGCATCCACAGTGCATTTCAGGCTTGAACTGCAGCAAGGAAAAGGCCAGCCTCTCCCTGTCAGAATCATGCATTAGGCAGACCTTCTCCCCTGGAGTGTTTGTGGCTCCTCATGCTTCCTCCACAAGCTGGATTTTGGCTCTACCCCATGGACATAAACATATTCTGTGCTGCCCATCTGGCAGCGCCTCCAAGCATTTGCCCTGGAGAAGCAGAGCTGTGCAGCTGCATGCATTTTCTGACCAATAAAAACCATCAGGGTGTGACAGGAATTAATCAAATCTCATGCTTCAGGACCAAAACAGATCACTTCAGGGGTCAGGAAGGAAGCTCCCCTTTCCTCCCACCCAACCATCCCCCATGTGTAACACTGAAAAACTGGCTGGGGGAGACAAGTCACCTTCCCCCAAAGCATCAAGTATTGGCCACTGGCAGAACCAGGACACCAGACTCAATGGGTCAGTGGTTTGTAGGGGCAAATCCTATGTTTTCAGGTGGGGTGGGGGGAAAGGAGCTTTCCACATCGGTCCTTTCCACACGGGCATCTGGAGACTGGATTTTGTTTACTTGCCTTTGGCACAGAGAGGAATGGCATTCAGAGAGAGGGTGAGACACAGAAGCATGGGATGGAGCCAGAGAGTGCGATGGAGCTGTGCGCGGCTCCGCCCGGAACGCCTGCAGCACTCACCTATTAGCACCTCCCACTTCCCGCTGGCTTGCGTCACCTCGTAGGCGCAGCGCATCTCGCTCAGGCTCACGCCCCCGAGGATGAAGATGATGAGGCGAGGGCCAGTCCTGTACTCACCAGGGGCCTTGTTCTTGTGCCAGTGTCCGTAGCGGGCACTAGACAGGGAAGAGAGGAAGGAGTGAGGCGGAACGCAGCATACAGTATCTGCACTCAGAATGCTTTGCAATCGCTACCCACAGTGCTAATCAACTCCTATGTCTGCTCATTACTACGGAAGAGTGAAGGCCTCTGGGCGGTACTGGGTGAGAGACATGGCCTGGTGCCTGGGCACAAGGCAGGGAGTCAGGACGCCTGGGTTCTGTTCCCAATTCCCTCTGCAGTCTTGAATGAGTCACAGTACCCGTAGAGAAACTGAAGCAGGGAATTCCATACTGAGGCAGAGAGGTTAACAATGCTGTCTGCCCTCCTGGGGCAGTTGAGAGGGTGAGTTGCTTTTTCCAATTAGCAGTAAGTTACCCCTCTGTTACAGATGGGGAAACTGAGGCACAGAGCAGTTACGTGACTTAACACGGACACGTGCCTGGATGACAAACCCGATACACATTCTGACACCATTTTCCAGCGCTAGGTGTTCCAGTTTAGGAAAGGTGCAGGATTTGAATTCAGGCCCTGACCTAGCGTTGCTGCAGAACAGGAGTGAGGCATACCTCACACCCGCATGCCTGCCCGTGCCTGGCTCTAGGCACTCTGAACAACGCCGCACTCCCACGGAGTCAGAAGGCAAACAACGAAAGCGGAGTCGCTGTGAGTCGCTGGCGCTGGGGCGACTTTGTGTTTATCCGCCTGCCAAGTACACGTACTTTTGTAGCCGGTTCCGAAGACCCCCACCTCATCCGTTTACAGCGAACAGGGTTGAGCTGTGTCCAGACTGCAGCTTCTCTTACCCACGTCTGTGCAGCCACACCAGCCCCACCATGGTGTGAAAACCTGAGCAATTATTCTCTAATGCCTTAGTGGGGGAGAGGTGGCCTGGGGGACCGGCACAGAGGGCAATGCATTTTGGGATGTTGTGACAGAGTGAAATGTCATAGGGGGGCAGAAAAACCCCCCACAAGGAGCTGACTCCGCTTAACCAATCCTGTCAGAGCCTGCTGGGAATGGGCGGGGCCTGGGACTATATAAGCCAGACCCAGCTCATTCAAGGGATGAGAAGAGTGTCAAGGGAAAACAGCTGATGGAGCAGGGCTCTCCTGGGAGAAAGGTACTGAGTATGGGGCAAACTGGGCCTGCCTCCGTAGGAAACTTTGGACTTGCCTGAAAGGTAAGAGAACTTATGGGGAAATGAGGCTAGAGACTTTGGGTGTAGATGATCATAAACTAAACACTGACAGACCCTTTAATAAGTGTTACTATCTTCTCTCTGGCTCCCTTTTTTTCCTGCCCCTCACCCTTTTCTTTTCCTGGTCTGCCAGGCAATATGGAGACCTGGGGAGGAAGGAGGAGTCATTCAACCTGTTACCCAGGCACTGTTGTTGGTCCCAGCCACCCAGCAAACTGCAGAACGGTCTGGGTGGGTTACGGGAGGTCAGTTGTGTGCCAGGTTAGGTCTGCAGAAAGGCTGATGAATTGCTGGCTGCCGTGTCCGCTGAGTGTTGAGTGCGTTGTGTAGAACAAGCCAGGCTTTGAGCAGCCCATGGCAGTAACGGATTACAAGGTGTGGTAGGAAGGTAGGTTGTGGTTAGGGCTCTGCATAGGGTCTCAGCTGACCTGAGTTCAGTTCCTGGCCCCGCCACACACTATCTGTGTGGTGTTGGGCAAATCATTTATCTACCCTGTGCCTCCTTTCACATCTTTACAAAGGGGCTGATGCTTCCCTGCCTGCCCAGCGTGCTGGAAGGATGTAATCCCTCATGGCTTCTGAGGCTCCTACACTAGGCTGATGTGACCCATATGAGCAGAGACCTCTAATGTAGACAGGGCCTAATTGGGAGCTGTTCTGTGACCTACCAAGTCTTGAAACCGAGGGAAGCCAAGAGGGGCAGAGAGGCAAGGATGACATGAGGCTTGAAGCTGCACCTCCTCCCAGAAAGGACATTCACAGGCCTCTACCTACCTGACTGCAGTGGTACTGAAGGAGGCTGAGGAGCGGGTGGAGATATAAGGGTAGTGTTTGGTGTCCAGTTTGTCCTCAATCGTGTCCTGGGAAGAGAGGAGCCTGACGTCAGTATTTAGCGGGCAAGCCGATGTGATGCTGTCTGCATCAGCGCTCCAATTCCACTCACTGGGCAGCTTCTGGGACCCAGCTGTTGAGGTCGCTCCAAGGGGGCGAACCCTTCCCATTGGCGCCTCGGCAGAATTATTCACCATCTATCCCATCGAAAAGAGCCCAGCTGCCGCCTGAGCTCTAGCATCGTCTCGGTAACTGAATCCTGCCCCAGCCAAGGAGGGCTGGACTAGATGACCTCTTGATACCCCTTCGAGACCTGCAGTTCAGAGAGTCTCTAGTTTCTCTGGCTCCTTCCTGGGTTGACCAGCCAGCCCAATGAGCCAGTCACTCTCCGTGGCACAGGCCACATACAGCAGCTGCTGAATACCTAGGGCAAGCCCTAAACCTAAGACACCCGCATGCCACGCTGTGGGCTTCAGAGGGCCTCTGGAAGAGGCCTATAAGGCAGCAGATCTGCTGTGCCTGTGCATTGAGGGCCTTTATTAAGCTAGGAGAGCCGATGTCATCCTGACATTCCCTGATCTGAGCATGGGCCTGCTCTGTGCCTTGCTAGGACCACATCCTCAAAGGTGTTCAGACATCCCAGAGACGTCAGGAGCCTAAATGCCCGTGAGCAGCGGGGCCTCAGTGAGAGCTCTGGCACCTGCAATGATTTTGGGGGGAGCAGCGTTGGGTAAAAGTCTCTCTCTGAGATAGAGACTAATTTACAACCCTCTCTATTAGGATTTTGACCCACCTTCTTTTCCATGGGGACTGTGGGGAATGGAGCCGGGCCCCTGTTGGGACTCGGTTGTAATGAAGATAAAATGGAGGCAGTTGGACCCGGACAAAGCCCAGCCTGTGGCGCCTAGCATCACCGCACAGGATCTCCTGGCATCCTAACTTGGACTCAGCAGTCACGCAAGGGGCTTCTGCTGGGATTAGCAGCTCACCTAATAGAGTCTGATCCCAGGGCTGGCTGTATACATGGGGCTTTCAAAGGATCCTAAGGGACTTGGGTGTATAACTCTCTTAGGCTCCTCTGAATTTCCTAGCCTACTCTAGTAGGCTATCACAGAGTAGGAAGGGGGCAGGCAGGGGGCTGACAAGCTCCCTCCCAGTTCAACTCTGCAGTCAGAGGTCAAGTGCATGTGTAAATGTGTAGTCTCTGGCAACCACTTGCCCTGGGCTGGCTGCATGTCCCTCTGGGTCCCCTGGCATAATGACTGTCACTCCTGACCACAGCACACCTCACCAAGCCCTGGTCTAGATGGGAAAGTCAGAGCCGTCCCTAGGGTATGGCGAATCAGGCTGACCACCCCATTCTTTGGGGGGCCCTGCGCTTCGACATCACAAGAGTTGCCACACCCTGCCCTAAGAAAGAGCGGAAGTATGTCCGAAAATGTGACCAAACCTGTCCAATTTTTTTTTTTTTTTTACCGCAACGAAGATGGCGGATTTTGCATTTCCGGCTCTGGTTGTGTGGCGCTGGAAGCCAGAAATTCAGGAAGTGACTAGGCCCAAAACACATGAAATGACCCGCGATGTTAAGGGGGGGCCCACGCAGTGTGATTTGCCCCGGGCCCTGCACCTTTCTAGGGACGGCCCTGGGGAAAGTTACACTAGTTTAACTTAAATTTGATTTTTAAACCAGCTTGGTTAAATCGGTGCAACCCCCTGTGTGGTTTCCCTTCCACCAGTTTAGCTTCCACCAGTTGCCAGTCGACTTGCGCTGAACTGAAACAAATGTGCCCAAACAGGGGTTTGCACCAATTTAAACTAGGATGTGAATTTAAGCCGGTTTAGTGAAACCGGAGCAACTGTCTCTTGTGGACTAGGCTGGAATCCCCCTGAACAATGCCTATGCTGCTGACAGTGCCGTAGACGGGAGTGGGGCTATTTTCCTCCAGCGTTGGGCGCACAAAGCACTGTGCACGCTGTGGGTCGGATTCTGATCTCGGCTACCCCTGACAATCCAGAGTAATCCACTGACGTTAGTTCTCACCGAGGTGCACGTGAGATCAGTGGTCTAGGGTCTGCAGGGCTAGGCTCTAATATACCTGGTTCTGCAATTAAAATCCCGAGGACCGTCACTTAAACTGCAGCTGAAAAGCTGACAAGTCACCCCATGAGTTCCCAGCGCCTCCAGCACTCGTAATGGGGGAAGAACAGGAGCGAGCCAGCTGTGTCGCTCCTGAACGGGAGCTCTTTGTCTCTGCTGGTTCACAACCACCTCCTGTCACCCCCTGGGTCTCTGAGCCTGACAAGGTGATTATTATGTACAGCTCCGCAGCGTGACCTATTAGGAACCCTGCTGCGCCATGCACCCTCAGTGAGTCATTGCCATCTGCTCAGATGATTTACTCATTACCCCGGCCCCTACTAGCGCAGGGCTGAGCCCAGGGTCAGGGAGCGCTGATTAGTGTCTCGGTTATTGCCTTCAGCAGAGGTCACGGACAGGAAAGAGGTTTATTAACCCAGGGGTGGCAGGAGAGGAAACAGCCATCTGGGGGGGACATGGCTGATGTGGGAGGTAGGTGGAGCAGTGACTCAGTGTCAAGGATAAAGCCAAAGTTAGGGCCATAGGTCCCTGCTTCTGTCTCCTCTCTCCCAGGTTTGTGGTTGATTTCATAGCACTTCCCAAGGGTTCTTTAGATCAATTACTTGGCGGTCAAAGAGAGACTGCCATAGCTCTGTGTGCACAAGATTCCTCTGTGCACCTCTCTTCTCCCCGACACCCCCTCATAAAATATTAGCTATCCTTTCCTGCCCCCGGTGTGGGGATAATAACACCTCCACTGATGTCCTCAAAACAAGTTTCCTCCTGTACAGCATCAATAATATCCAAAGCGTTGCCAGATTGGATCACAGTAGGGGTCCATCTAATTCATGAACCAATTATGAACTCTTTGGGGCAGGAACCCACTTTTTGTGCAGTTTGCACAGCACCTCGCACCATGGGATTCGCACCAGCACCTTGCACCAGCACCTCGCCCTGGGATTCGCAGTCTGTTACCATCCAGTTTAAGTTCTCAGCCATTTGGGGCTTTTTACACACCTGACTATGAATTACACCTGTGCACCAGCACAGCCTTGGGTAACTGGTAAATAGCAATAGCCCGTTTCCGGCCGTGACCAGCACCAGAGGGAAGTGTAAAACTCTGGAATGGGAAGTTATGGAATAACCTGAGTGGCGTGAGGGAAATTTCTTCCAAGCCCTAGGTGGCTAGCTAGTGTTTACTCCTCTTTAACCAGGCTGAGGGTCCCCTGAGCACACAGAGGAGAGAGCTTCTCTCATGATGATGAGGGATTGGTCTCAGATCTGGCTCTTAGCCGCTCTGCCCCACTTCTGTTAGGGCAAATAGATCTTAGACAAAGTTTGAATCCAGGATTTTGCTCTGGGCTCCAGCGTTCTCCTTTGGATTTTGGAAATAGTTTTAAAACCTTCTGGTGTCGGATGCAGGCTCTGTCAGAGGGGACACATCCACCTCTCCAAAGCCGTGGCTGTGTTCCTCTTCAGGGCTGTCTTTTGCCATTAGGTGGCGGCATAGACAAGGGTCCTGACCTGCGTCACTGAGAAATTAACACCTGTCCAGCACAGAACAGCTTGGCCCCAGTTTGCCTGCAAGGTTGCTCTATTCTGGTCGGCCAGCAGGTTTATTATTATGGCAATTACCCTTGAAAGGTCAGACTGGAAAACGTCTTTTCAAACCCAGCGCTGCTCTCGGCGCCAGGCAGGATCAGAACTCTGTATTCCTTAGGATTGGGGCTGGGGAGGAATTGAGCACATCTGTTTTCTTACCCCTCCCCACCCTGCTCCCCCATGGAATGACCTTCGCCGCGTGATACCAGAGCCCAGGGATACAGGGTGACCGGCTCACAGAGAGGCCAGTGATTGGGTGCTGGTTTTCAGATGTGTGGGGTGCCCGCAGCTCCAGATCACTCTGCACATCTGAATAAATGCAATCCTCAATGGGGGGAAGGTCTGCTCTCTAGATCAGAGTGTGCAGCATGCGCTCTCCGTGGCTCTCCAGCTCGGTGAGCTGAGGGATACAGCCCGGACGGTCCGTGCTGTAAAGGACCTTGGGGCCCTGGAAGCAGGTGAATGACTATGTTTTACTGTAGCACTTAGGAGCCCCAGTCATGGACTGGAGCCCATTGAGCGAGGTGCTGGGTGTCAGGCTGGTGAGTCTTGCCCACATGCCCAGGGTTTAGCTGATCGCCATATTTGGGGTCAGGAAGGAACCTTCCCCCAGGGCAGATTGGCAAAGGCACTGGAATTTTATCGCCTTCCTCTGCAGCATGGGGCACGGCTCACTTGCTGGTGGATTCTCTGTACTTTGAAGTTTTTAAACCATGATTTGAGGACGTCAATAACTGTGTCTTAGGTGAGGGGTCTATTACTGGAGTGGGTGGGTGAGGTTCTGTGGCCCGCGTTGTGCAGCAGGTCAGACTAGATGATCATGATGGTCCCTTCTGACCTGGTAATCGATGAGTAAACTCAGAACAGACAGTCCCTGCCCCAAAGACCTTGCAGTCTAAGCACCAGACTCCAGGATCTTGCAGCAATCCCATGGAAGATCCCCACTAGCAACACTCCCCGTTCTCCCTGCCTCACTGTCCCCATGCTCCTTATTTACCTCCATGATGTCCTTCACGACCGGGGTCCATCGTGAGAGCTGGTAGGTCTGCTCGCTGATACGCTCCTTCCGTTCTGGCTTGCTCCTGCGACGCAAGGTAGACTGGACACAAATGACACATGCAGAGAGGCCTTAAAATGTAGGCTCCGTAACTGAGCCTACAGGACAGAGAGGGGCTTTCAGAGGGGGGGGGGGGGAGGGTGTGGAGGAGAAGGAGGGAGGGTCTGATAATGGGGTATGGACCCTTCCCTGCTAGGGCGGTCTTTCAAATCCAGTCCAGGTTGGCAGGAACCAAAATGAGTTGCGCGGCTCGCAGTTCAGTCCCCCCCATGTTCACCACAGAAAAGCTGTCACCACATCTCCCCCGTGTTCTCCCCACCCACCCACATCGGCAGCCTCGGCAGAAAGCCAAGGAGTGACTAGGCCATGAAGACTGGCCCCTCCACTCCCCACTGATGGAGGAGAGCAGGAAGCCTGCACTTCTGCTGCCTGGGCCTTGTCTGCCTGGTGTCTTCAGGGCTGTTCATCCAGCTCCTTCCGTGAAGACTAAGAGTGGAAATAAAACACCATGGAGTTTCTCCACGGGGCCTCTCGCTGCCCCAGGAGCCGCGGGTTCAGGTCACTAGTGACTGCCCTGCTGTTTATGCAGCGCCCAGAGAATCACCGCGCGGGGTGGGGGGGGTCATAGGGAACAGTCAGTTTAATCCAGCCACGCCACAGGTGTCTGCAGCCAGCTGTTAATCTCCACTGGTGTGAGTGGAAGAGAATACAGCGATAGCAGTTCAAGGCCAGAGCCCTATCCCAATGATGTCCTGAGGGGGGGTCCATTTCTTCACTGGAGTGGTCCCTTATCCTTTCCCCATGCTTCAATGATCCTCTGTCATTTACAACTTGACTATCGGGGGGGTCTCACCACTCTACTAGAGAGAGGTCCAGTCGGGCTGGATCCACAACCTTCTGACCCAGAGATGAGCGCATTAGCTGGTCCCAGACTCACTAATTCCCCCTTGTTACAAAAGTGCAGTCACTTCCTCCTTCCCAGCTTCTGTAGAGATCAATCCACACCTGCCATTTTGGATTTAATTACAATCCCATAGCCAACAGCATTTCGCTGTCATTTTAGTGGCTTCCTCTGATGTCTACCAGACATGTAATCCTAATCCTGCTAATCCTAAACCAGGACAGTTAGTGGGATGGTGTTACTTGATCCCACAGCTTGTGACCATTGGAGAACCAGAGCCAGTCACGGTCTGGCAGTGCTGGAGGCATGATCTACTTATAGTTGGGAGTCTCTCTGTCAGTCATAAGCAAGCGTGTCTGGGCTTGGTGCCTGGGGTAGGACGCAGGGACTCGGGGCAGGGGGCCATTGGGCGCTTACATCTGTGATGATGGGCACCCCAAGGTGGGCCATGTTGGTGATGATCTCGCTGTCCTCTGGCGGGATCTGCGCGTGCTGGATCAGTTTGTTCAGGTTTTCCTCGGTGATCCCTAGGAATGCAAACAAGGAAGAGTCTCCCAAACTGAAACTGTTCTGGTCTGGGGTCGGGGGTCCCCACCCATCAATCAGCAGCCGTAAGCATCAATCATGAGGTGCCTCACTCAGCACAAGAACAATACACTTCCCCCGTCACTTCATCACTTCCCTCCCCCAGAGCTGCTCTCTTCCCTAAAGTGCTGCAGTTTGTGTGCATTGCTTCTGCATCTCCTGCCGCGTATCTCCAGCCCAGGAAGCTGGGTGGCTTGGCGGGGAAGTCAAGGGGTTAGGAGATTGGGGTTCTCGTTCCAGCTCTGTCACGGAACTGCTAGGTGACTTTGTGTCAATCACTCCGCCTCCCCGTGCCTCCGTTTCCTCCGTCTGTCGGAGAAGGAGGGCGACAGCCCCTTGGGAAAGCTCCGTCTCGCTGGAATGTTTGCAAAGCGGTGAAGCGCCGATCCATGACCTAGGATTACGATAGGTGGGGACGCTATTGAGGGGAGCAGCTTGGCACTTACAAGCTGGGCAGCTGGTGTTCTATGCCCAGGCTGAATATTTCGGTGGGTTACTGGTGTACAGAGTCGGACAGTAGCTCCAGTTCCCTGATATCTGATGGGCTGAACCCTTCAGCAACCAGTTCTCCTGGGTTCCATGTCTGAAAAGCAGACAGTGGGATCTGTCCCCACGGCTTCCCTTCTGTTCCTCTCTCCTTCCTCACTCCCCATCTCCCCGTCTTTCTCCATTGGCCTTCTGTGCCAAGGGGAGACCACCTGCCCACCCCCCGCCACCACCCGCACCCTCGCAGCACTACCGTTTTTCAGGAAGACGTAGAGCAGGATGATGCGGATCTTGTCGTAAGTGCTGACGTTCCCATCCAGCAGGATTGGGACAATGGCCCTCATGGGGTCCTTGATCTTCTCCCCCTCGGCATCCGTGCCCATAGCCAGGTCCTGCAGAGAATGCACACGCTCGTTACCCCTTGCTCCTGGAGTCCTCTCCAGGGCCGTGATGCGAGCCACCACAGGAAGCCTCTGGGCCAACGTCAGAGGGGG
The DNA here is from genome assembly GCF_026122565.2 of Emydura macquarii macquarii. Classification (NCBI taxonomy): domain Eukaryota; kingdom Metazoa; phylum Chordata; order Testudines; family Chelidae; genus Emydura; species Emydura macquarii. The sequence continues at coordinate 16,412,724 of NW_027130828.1, forward strand.
ATGTGGAAGCTGGTCTCTGACTCGCTTCGGCCGACTTACACCCACTTCCCAGTGTGCAAGGGAGCAGAGCAGGGCTCCTCGGGGCACAGACTAAAAGGAGATGCTTGGCTTCTTTTAGCCTTTTCTGTGTGACAGGCCTGAAAACTGAAGCCAGTCTAGATGATGCAGCTGGATCACGAGGGCCGGAGGGAGCGAACAAGCAGCCAGATCTGCTTCTGCAGCAGGAGGCTAAGGGGGTGGCAGGAGGCAGCTAAAATTCCATCCCCCCCGAGTGCAGCTGTTGGCCTTCCAAGGAGCAGGCGGTTCAAACCCCAGCCCCGGCTTAACTGAGAGCAGCGTTTGGACCGTGGCAGTCAGGAAACACCTTGGCTGGTGACAGACAAAAGACCCCACCCTTCTGGGTAGGTCAGGGAGACTGAAACACTGGACCTGGAACAGGCCCCTTCTCTGCAGCGTCAGGGTCTAGGCCTGAGGATTGCCTCAATCGAGGGGAGCGTCTCCAGTGACCCGGCCCCTTTTACTGGGTGTGCGGAGGAGGGAGAGACTAGTTGGAAGCTCGACAAAAGACCCATTTACTCCTGCCTCTGGAGAGTTTTGCTTTCCCACCTGGGAAGGATTTGATATGCGGCCAGGGAGCTTCTGGGAAGGGGGAACAAACGGTGTCGAAATCAAAAGCACAAACTCTGGCCGTTCTGGGCTGCCGTCAGCCTGGCAGCGTAGGGCTCGGCCTCTTGGCACAGCCAGGTCTGACTGCAGTCGCGGTCCTGGCTCCTGCAACCGAGCCTCTAGCGTGCAAAGACCAGGCAGCATGGCACTAAAACCTCCCCAAGAATAGCCCCGGGAGGCCTGGGGAGATGTGTGCCCTGGTGAAGGAGGAATTTGCCGCTGGGTTCTGCAGGACCTTTGGGCTCCGAGACTGCCCTTGAGTTGGGGGTGACTGCATGGGGTGGTGGCAGGGGGGAGAGGGACAGAGAGGAGACCAATACCTGCTCAACTCGGCAGAGCTTATCCACAGTGCCTTGGTAGTGCTTCATGCAGTCTTCAGCTAGGTGCAGGTGAGTCGAGTACTAAGGAGACACAAGAGGTACAGAGACACTCCTAGCAGCGGCAGCAGCAGTCGGGGGGCCAGAGCCTCCGCTTTGGAGAAACTGGGTACTGACTTCCACCTGCGGAGGGTCTGGCCCTGTAATTTGAGCGTACGTGTGAACAGTCATCACATGAACTCTGCCCCCGGGCTGGCCCCCGAGCCTGCCACTCTCTCTCTGATCTCCCAGCCGCAGGGCTCTGCGGAAAACATCCATTTGTAGCTGTGCCACTAGAGATGTCCCTGGAAAACCAAGTCTGGGATGTCTAGCTACTCTCAGAGCTTTTGCTAAAGCTAAGCTAGTGGTTCCTCTTCCTCCTCCTCCTCCTCAGCCCTCTTATCACCATCACCTTTCCCCAGGAGAATGAATGACATGGACCATACATGAGGTTATAGACTGAGCTGTGGACAGGAGACCTAGTTTCAGCCCCAGCTCTAGGGTTCTAGACTCCAGGCATGTCACTTTTCCTCTTGCCCAGTTTTTCCTGTCTTTCTTTTATTTTTTTAAACTCTCTGGGGCCAGGGCTGACTCCTACTCTGTATCTGTACAGTTCCTCACACAAGGGGCCTTGATCTCAGGCGAGACCTCTAAGCTCTACTGTAATAATCATGTAGAAAGTTTAACAAAGTGGTTCCCAGCTACTTCCTTCCACATGAGGACGATTCCCTGCCCAGTTTCCTGTGCAGGCCCTCTCTCCTCCTGCTTCCCCAACCAACCACTTGGGCCTTAACAGAAGTCTCTCGATGGACCACCAGCAAGGGCTCCTCTGGTCACTGCTGGCCCACCGACCTCCGTGTGAGAACTGCCGCCTTAGCTGAAGGCAGAAGGCCAGTTTTCGACCTGTTATAGGGCAGGTTGTTCATGCCCCGATTCCTTTTGGTGAGCAGCCACCCGGTTTCCTCATGCATTTTACCTTGCTGAGTTCTTTCTGGTACTGGGGCATCTTCTTCAGCATCTGGGACAGGTCCCTCATTGTGGTCTGCAAGGAAAGGAGAGGGCATGACTTCCCCTGCTGTACCTCTGCCACCCGAGGGAGGCAGGCCAGGGAGGAAGACACCAATGGGAGCGTCACACCTCCTGCCTTGTAACTCTCTCGGGCAGTTGTTCGAATGGTGGTGGTGGTCAGGAGGTCCCCAAGTCTCCCCCTGGACTGACTAACTTTATGAGCACTGATAAGAGTTCTAGTGATGGAGGCTAGAGAAAGGGGATCGCGGGGAGCTGCAAGGAACGCCTGCCTCTGAAGCAGATGGTGCTGGCCACTGTCAGAGACCAGATCCTGGATGAGATGGACCCCAGGTCTGATCCAGTCTGGCACTCCTGTGTCCTTACGTGTCTGGTATTGTCCGCTGGCTGATGCAGGAAACTGATGGACCATCCTGGAGGGCAAGTCCTGTATTGCTAGAATGTGCTGTTGATGGCCTCAGAGGAGAAACCCCTCCTCCCTTTCTCCCCTCCCCTTGCCCCGGGGCTCAGGACCATGCCTAGGGTGGCGTTCATCCGCATTTGAGCCTCTAGGCATAACATGGATGGAGCATTGCCCTCTCCCCTCCTTTCGAAAAGGACCCGCTAGAGCCAGGTGGGATTGGAGGGTCCTTGGCGCTTTGCAGGATTGGGCCTCAAACATCCCTGCAGAACCTAACTCCCCCCCACCCCGGCTCCCTGCTCATTCCTTGTGAATGTCTCTAACGCACAGCTCCACTGCACGGGGTGGGACACGACCTGATAGCGGGAGTGCAGCTCCAACGCGAGCCAGGGCCTCACCTTCTCGCCGGTGTTCATCCGCTTGCTGGAAGAAAATTCCTTTAGGGAGCGGGTGACCTCCCTGCAAAGAAGGGGGTATGATGATCAGCAATCTGCTCCGGCCCGACGCCCTAACCCCGGCCTGCCCTCCCCCTTCCTCTCTTCCTTGCAGTTTCACCTGTTCCTTCTCTCTAGCGTTCCCCAGCCTCTTGGGGGGAAGAAAAGGGGGGTTGAAGGCCAGGGCCTAGGAACCCAAGCCCCATCCTAAGACGCAGCAGTGAGACATCCCCATATAGCAGGCAGCTGATTGCTCCAGACACAAGCTCCCAGGAGGCAGAGCTGCACTAGACGAGTCCAGAGCCTTCCTTGCCCTCTCGTGTCGCTTGCTGACCCAGAGAAGGAGGCCGTGGCTGGGCAGCACGGTGGTGGGAAGGGGTCGGAAGGTTTGGGGTTTGCTGATCGGATGGGGGAAGAGAGGGGGCTGCAAAACTCTGGTGGGTCTGGGCGCAGTAAATAGCGATGATCTGCCTCTGACCGCAGTAACAGATGCGCAGCAGCCAAAGGTTAATACTGTGCTGAACTTCCTGCTCCGCGCCACACGTCCTTCACTCCCTGCATGCTGGGGCTTGCCGGTGACAACAGGAAGGGTCTGCACACACAGAGCGAAACAGCAGAGTGGAGCTGCACCGGCTGGGGAATGAGGGGGAAACGTGGCCCTGTCTCACAGCACCGGTGGTAGGTGTTGCACTGGTCTGTGCCCCGCTTCCCAGTGCAGCCTAAATCCTCCTCACACAGGACCCCAGGGAACAAAGACTGGTGGTTTTGCTCTTTGTCTCTACAAGGGTGCATCTACTCAGCAGCTGAGAGGGGACCTCCCCGTGTGGGGAGACAGCCCCGCTAGCGCTGCTCCAGTTAGCGTGTTAGGAAGAGCAGTGGCGCTAGGTTAGCATGGGCAGGAGCTGGGGCTTGCCGCCCACGTACAAACCTGCCCGGACCCCCAGCCATGTGCTCGCGTGGCTAACCCAACCCACTGCCCATGCTTCTCCTGGCTATGCTGTTACTGCTAGTGAGGGGCTAGTGCAGGTCTGTCTACCCCCGCTGGGAAATCTACTCTAAGTTCGTTTAGACGCACCCTTAGAGACCAAAACATAACTTCCAGTCTCTGTCCACAGGAAGCTCCGGTGGGAATGGCAGGGGCTGCAGGGCATTGACAGAGCCATGGGTGGAGGCTCTGGCTGGTTAAAGCAGGGGGCTGTGGATCAGGATTGTAGGACACTGGCTGATCTGTGGGAGTCTAGGACCAGGCTACAGAGGGGACTCCAGGTCAGGACTGAGGTGCGTTGGCAGAGCTGTGCTGAAATGCTGGCCCAGCGCCTGCCTTCATTCCTCGTCTTGCCGGTGGAATTAATTCAACGTTCCTTTAAGTACAAGCACTAAGCAAACTGCCTGCCCCTGCCCAGGAGAAGGGGGACTGTTCCAGCCGCGTCACGCGGGCAGGTGGAATAGGGAAAGCACTCACTGGGACACCTCTGCAATGTGCTTGTGGCGTAAGGTGATCCAGAGGTCATCGTCCTCATCGAGGAGAACCTCCTTCACCCTGGCCTCGCCAATGCCACTTGTCTCGTACCTGGATTAAAGAGAAGGGCAAACTCATGGTGAAAATCTTTTTCACAGAATGGGAAAACTGACTGACAGTGGGGGGGGGGAAATCCACTCGTCACCTCCTGCTTCTGATGGAGATAACCTCATCCCCTATAGCACCTCCCCTACCCCAGGCCAGAAGAAGGAGAGACAAGACTGATTCCCAGGGCCCATGCGTGTCTCTTCAGTGGCATTGTACCAATGCATCCCAGGGACCATGTACCAAGTGGGGTGTGCTGTGCTTTCTCTCCACATGGGTCCGGGACTCCGTTCTGGGATTTATTCACAGTAGAATTATACTCAGGACTGTCTCTGTGTTCGTACAGCGCCTAACGCACTGGGGTCCTGGTCCAGGCCTGGGGATCCTAGCTGCTGTCATGGTACAAACAGTAAAATGACAGGTGACGGAAGTTGGCTGACAGTGTACAGCCGGCCTGCGATGGTTCCAGGGAGCTGTGTCACTGCGGTTAGCTGCTTACACTCTCCAGTAGAATCAGAACTGGACTCATGCACCCCCTGAATAGACTGTGGGGAAAACTCCCATTTCAGGCTATTGCCATTTTGGTTTAGAGAGGAATCGTACCACCCCAGGGGTAGGACTGGGAGAGCAAAGAGTGGGGCTTTCACTTTCTTTATGACTCTACAATATTCTCTCAAGCAACCCGACCCACCTCCCTGGCTCATCCACCTTTTACGAGGGGCAATATTAGTGACTAGATGAATACGCCATGGATAAGATGCAGCAAAACTTCTGCAAATTTCACCTCCCGCCCCCCCAAAAAAAGAAAATTGGTCAGTGAGGCAGTGTGGCCTCGTAGACAGAGCCCTGCCTTGAGGGTCAGGAGACCTTGGTTTTATTCCTGACTCTACCGGTGATGTAGGGCAAGTTGTTTCACCTCTGTTTCTTCTCCCACCGTTTATCTGTTTTATCTACTTCAGGTCAGGAACTCACTGTGTTTGTACAGCACCTGACGCTATGGGGGCCTGATCACCGTTGAGGCTTCTAGCAATTACCCTAACACAAATAGTTATGAATAATAATAGAAGTTTGCAATGAAAAAGCACAATTTCCCGCGGCTCACGACTTCCATGAGTTCTATAGATTTTTATACTCCTAAGTATGAAAATGACATGCCCTTCATTAACGGTTAGTGTGTATTCCCAAAGCCTGGAAGTATCCCATTGCTCTTTAAACTATCCCACTCAGACTGCACTGCATCTCTCAGCTGGAGGTCTTTAAGGGCTCTGCCTACGGTAATTATTTCGCACAATTCAGTCAACTGTCCAGCAGGTAAAACCAGTCGAGGCAGAGGTTCAGGCCAAAGTATCTGGACGTGGCTTTTGAACATGTCCAGTCTGGGTGTCCCCTGGAGCCAGAGCGCCAAACATTCATAGCACGGGTCAAGTCAGTGACTTCTTCAGGGTCCATCAGGCCGGGACGTGCCAGCGCTGCAGGGGTTAAGGGGTAATGTACGTTGCACCTCATGGGCTGCTGCCACCGTACTCACTTGTAGACGTCGTTCTCGATGGGCAGCAGGTCGTAACTCATAGCCTGGAATGTGAGTTCATGCAACACAGGAGAGGAAGGATCAAAGCCACGGTCCAGAATGAGGAGCTGGGAGCGAGCTTTGTCCGGACCCTGCCAAAACAAAGAGCAAATGGTTGTTGCTGAGAAGTGGGGCAGATACTCCATCGATTAGCGCCATTACTGGGAAAACTAGAGGCCCCTCGCCGAGATGGGCTGAGGTTCAGCCCCCTGCTATTGGTCTGGATGCAGGAATCGCTGCTCCAGAACACAGAGGTTGGCCTAGATGAGATCAGAATGGTCCTTTCCAGCCTGAGTTTTCAGGCACAAGCGTAAAGCAACACTAGAATTGTTCCCCTTTGGCTCGGAACAGGTGCAAACACTCACACTGAACAGGGAGTTTCATGTTGCTTCCAGTGTCCTAGTGCAGCGCAGGAGATCATGCAATGGCCCTCCACCCCCTGCTCCACAAGCAGATCTAGCGTCCGTGGGACATCGCTGTGCCAAGGCAATGCTCCCCGCCTGATGCTAAGAGAACCTCAGGAACCAGAGTGCTCTCCGTGCTTCTACTGCAAGAGCGCCGTCAGCAGAGGGCTCCAGGCAGAGCCTCTCTACACACGCACAGCAGCATCTGATCTGAGGTCGTGTCTAGGCTGAATTTATTGACCGAGAGCTCAAATTCGAGGTGAATTGAAATGAAAAGCCACTTCCCTATCCCCCAAGTCATGCAGCCCATGAGGCGAATTTGAGAGGCTGGTGGAGAAGGCACTGAACGAGGACACATGGGTGGTGGTTTTTGGCTCTGCAGCTAACTTGTGTGATCGTGGGCTGGGCACTTCAGCTCTGTGTCTGCTGCCCCTCCACCACCATGACAGTCTCGTCTATTTAGCTGTAAGCTCCTTGGTGCAGGGATTCTCTCGCTTACTATGTGCGTACAGCGCCTAGCACTATGGGTTCCTGATCTTGGTTTGGACTTTTAGATGCTGCCGTAATGCAAATTACGATTATTAATCATCTAAGATTGCAGTTGTCTTCCTTCTCCTGGTACCGGAAGCTGCTCGTCTTACTGCTACATACTAGGCTCTCACCACTTCACTAAGTGCACGCGCACAGACAAGTCCACAAGTAAAACCAGAGCTTTCGTGACCTCCTGCTGTTCTTCTAACGGCTACAGCCAGTGTCCAGCACCCTGCAGCTCGTACTCACCTCGCCCATGGTTGGATCGTCAGCCTTGTAGGCATCCAGTTTGTCCTGGATTAGCTGGGCCAGCATGGCATTGTCTTTGTAATCTCTAGCAAAGGAGGGAGGGAAAGAAAGGTGCAAAGTCATTTCATTACTCATGCACCTCCCAGCCTAGGGTGAGTGTTTGATTGTGTTTGAGCCTGGTGAAAAATCCCACCCTTGTAGCTATCTTACATCGGACTGTTTTAGCAGCTTCTCATTTCCGAGCGGTATGTAGTTCAGGGCACATGTGGGAGCAGTAAGATAGGAGAGAGGCTGTGTGGGCCACAGTTCTGTTTACAGTCGGTCTCCCTGTAAAACCCTGGGAGAGCACACGGAGAAGATGCGGGCTGGATGCTCTCACCACACCTATGAAGCACACCTCCGGGGCTTTAGCAGATTTCTTCTGCTCGGCCCACTTCTCCCTGGGGAGCACTCACCGTCTTCATCATGGCACCCGCCCCACTGCAGTGTGATAGGCTCAGCTGCGGCGAGCGCAGCGCTCACCTTCCTACTTTTCTCAGGCGGAGGAAGTTGGTTTTTTTCTTGGGTAGGGATAACACACGAGGAAGGAAGGATTCTCAGCAGGGAACAGGTGGAAACTGCCATTGGGCAAATGGAAGTGAAGAAGGATTTGGGCAGGAGGAGAAATGGACAATCGCCTGGAACTTTGGCAAGTCTTTGATCTACTCTGGAGAATTAACAGATGACAGGGAGTAATTCCAGCCCTGTCCCGTTGGGGAGGTGTAGGGTGGGGACCGGCCAATGTTCTCACTGAATAGATACTTCAAGGAGAAGCCTCCAGCTCAGCCCACCCCACGGGCACAGCCTTACCCTCTGTATCGGACAGCTGGATATTCCTTCAGGGTGGCACACAGCGTGGCAATCTGTTCGGCCAGCCGTTCCAGGATCGGGTTCTTCATCTGGGTCTTGTGGGGGCTGTAGAAGCTTTGGAAAGAATCGGCAGAATCCAAGGAGTAAACCTGGATGGGACGGGAATGGCGGAAGTTGAGCATCAATGTGAATGCAACACTGAGAGCACCCAAGGAATGGCCTAGAGAAGACGGGGCTAGCGGGAGTCACACGGCCAGTAATAATGGTACCAAGATCTTACATAGCACTTTCCAGCAGTAGATCTCACAGGAGGTCAGTGCTTTATCCCCATCTTGCAGATGGGGAAACTGAGTCAGGGGGAGATGAAGAGACTTGCCCATGCAGGCCAGTGGCAGAGCCAGGGATAGAACCAAAGGTCTCTTGAGTCCCAGTTAACTGCTCTACCCACTTGGCAACACAGCCGCGCATCTAGAGCAATGCTCTTCTAGTCCTTGTCATACTCAAGGCATTGTACCGCACTTTGCAACATCCCACCCGTGACTGGTGCAAGTCTGTAGGGAAATCCAACAACTCGGCACAAGCACCAGCTTTCCAGAGAAGGGGGCTATGGCCGGCAGGCTATAGCTCGCCTCTGCTTGCCCTGAAGAAGCACTGTGGGGTCTTCAACTTCCCCCAGAGCCAGGCAGAAGGCAGCTTGTTTTAAATGCGTGGTCCGAACCTGTGCCCCACACAGCATCCCTCCCCAGCGGCCCCGCGCAGTTGAGTCGAATGCCTCATTGAGCCGTTGCCGTGTTACGCTCACGTGGCAAAGTCCCCTTCAAAAGCCTTTGGCGGCTGGTCTAAAATTAGGCCTTGGTGGAAACGCAAGGAGGTTGGAGACATTTCCTGGCTGAGGCAACGAATCTAAGGTGCACAGACGGGCTCGGGGGCAGGCGCGTGACACTGACGTGTCCTCCCCGGTGGAAGATTTATGGGATGACACTGGCTTATTGCGAGGAAGGGTCAGTTCTCCCCATCTCCAAGGTACAATGAAGGGGTGCAGGGAAGGGGACCCTAACTGGTCCCAACATTGTAATGATTTGTTTTTATGCTGATGCCAAATAATTCTCCCCTTCTGACGTGGCACCAGCCCTGCCAGCCCACCACGGTAACACGTGTCCGTGTGTGTTGCAAGTCTCCCTGTAGGCCCAGTCCGCGGAGGGTACGTTACTGTACTAGGTCGGGAGATTTAGCAGCTCATGCTTTTGGCTCTAGACGGGCCCAGTTTAATCCCCAAGGTGTCGGCCAAGATAGGGGCCGTCACAGTCGCATCTCAAGGGTTGCATCAAAAACAAAGGGGGAATTTCCAGAACTGTCGCCTAACGCCAGTGTGCCCCCGTCATGGCACTGCGGCAGCGGATGAACCCAACAGCCAGCAGTGGGCTGAGGGCAGGCAAATCAGCCACGTATGGATCCAGCCGGCAAAGAGGGACGGAACAGGGTGAGGACAGAGACAGATGAAGGGATCACTGATAATTGCCACTCGCAAATAAGCCTCCTGTTTGACTAGACACAGCTGGCTGCCTGGAAAAGATCCAGACCGGCTCACTGCTGTATGGAGACGAATTCCTCCCCAGCAGACACAATGCCCCTGTGCCGGCTCAGAGCCATAGCAAGATGGCTGCCCGCGTCCCCCGCCATGCGCTGCCCAGGCCAGAGAAGAGCCTACCACCTGCAACGCTATAGCACCACAGAATAGGGGCCCCAAGAACACAGGGGTCAGGCACCCAAAGCGGAGAGAGAACGTTCAGGTGGGGGTCCAGATTTCAACCCTCCCAAAGGGTGTTTGGACCCAGGGCTGGCCTGAGCCTGTCAGAAAGAGCGGAGCTGTTTGCAAAATGTGGATCTGGGTTTGTGTTGGGTGTTCACACCCCCCCAGAGCTCAGGGATGCTTGGGATTAGGCTATGTCTACATTAGCACTTATGTCGCTCAGGGATGTGGAAACCGCCCCCCGAGCGAGGTAAATTGCACCAACAGATGTGCCGGTGTGGACAGCACTACGTCAGCGGGAGAGCATCTCCCGCCGCCATAGCTACCACCGCTCGTTGGGGGATGGTTTAATTATGCCAGCGGGAAAGCGCTCTCCCATCGGCATAGAGCGGCTACACGGGAGATCTTACAGCGAGCAGCTGCGTGGAGACATCTGTGCTGCTGTCAGCTCGCTAGGGTCGACATGGCCTTAGGGATATTGCTCAGGCCTTACTCTACAGACAACTAAAATCATAAGAGTAGATCCTGCAGCACCTCACCTATTGCCATTATTATTAGCCATCACACGGTTGTGCCCGGAGACTCCCAACTGAGACCGGGGCCCTGTTGTGATAGGTGCTGTGTAGACACATAGTGAGGAATTTTCCCTCTTGCTTTGGCCCCTTTTATGCTGGTGCAATGGGCAAGGGACCATAAAAGCCCTGGTTCAAGCTGGGGGAGAATTTCCCCACCGCCGAAACCGAGTAAGACCTGCCACAAGGCCCCCCCCTCCACAAACTCTGGCCCGGGGGCGTGCTGGGGGCAGGGCCGGACGCTGGAGGGGATGGGGCTGTGCGGGATGATGCCACAGTGATTCTGTGCGTGCCTGGGGTTTGCCACCTTTCAGCTCAGAATCAGGAGAAGACAGAGGTGGCTATAGCCACACCAGTCCCTTCCCCAGGCTGCCAGTTACGCGCTGGACCTCCCAGAGGCAGAGCGTAAAATCACACACATCACAAGAGACACGTCCATGCCTCGCTCCGAACAGAAAAGGCCGGGGAAACTGAGGCGCACAGACTTGCCCAAGGCAGGGCCCAAGCATAATTTTCTTGGGCCCAGTACAAACTTTTAACACAGACCCCCACCCGTAATCGGAGTAATGGGGGTTGCAGCCTGGGCTGGGCCCCCCAGGGTCTCCGGGCCCCAGTGAAGTGTATCCTTTCCTCCCCATGTGGGGGCTTGGCCCAAGGTCATGCAGCAGGTCACTGGTAGGACTGGGAACTGGGTCTCAGGTCTCCTGATTCCCAGCCCAGTGCCCTGTCCATGAGACCGTGCTGTCTCTCTCCCTCACATCAGCCTCCCAGTGTAAACTCCCACGCTCGCTCAGGCAGGACCCCCCAGGTGGTAGCAGGAGCAGGAGCTGAGAAGCAGACTCAGATCCATTCCCTGCAGCCCTAGGAGCATGTTTCTATCTGTAGTTTAGCAGGCGTGGAGGGGTGGGGAAACCACCTCATTTCTGCACCCGGGGGCCAGGACAGCTCAGGCTAAGAAGATACCAAATTCTAGTCCCAGCTGCTGGCAGAGGTTTATTCTCCGTGGGCACATTTGGTTTGGGCAGCGAGGCAAATCCTTGCAACGTTTGGGATTTAAAGAGTTAATGGCTCTGCACGTTTACTGCCATCTGTTCCTAGTCACATGGGCCGCCCCCCACAGGGCCACAGCAGATGGCACAGGTTTCACCCCTCCCGGCCCCTCCCTGGGGGTGCCCAAAGAGCCCGCCAATGACAGGCGATGGGGGGGGGGGCGGGGGGGGGGGGCCGGGGTGGGGCGCAGGGTTAATACACAACGAAGGATCAGCCTTGAGAAATAATCAAAGGAGACAAGTCTGAGAGAGCAGGGCAGGAGGTAAAGAACCTGCCCTGGGAAAAGGCGGTTAGGAATTTATCTCATTTCAGGCTGTGCCATAAGCCCTCATCCTCCAGGGCTACCGGAAAAACCCAGGGGGGTTGTAACCCTTAGCTAGGCCAACCAGAGAGCAAGTGTGAAAAATCGGGACCCTTTTTTTGTTGGGGGAGGAGCGGGGTAGAGTTATCTCCATAAGATAAAGCCCCAATAGTGGGACTGTCCCAATAATCGCAGGCCGTGCGGTCACCCTCCCCGCAGTTAGCAAACCTAGAATATCTTCCTTTCCAGCCTCCCTTGCCGTGCGCCTGGGTCTGCGAGGGAAGGATTGCTAGGATGATGATCTCTGTGCTTTGCCCCCGGACTCACCTGGGACTCGTAGGGAAGGAAGGCTATATTGATTTCCGTCAGGGTCTTGATGACTTTGGCCGCACGAGATTTCACCAATTCGTTAAACAGGGCGTCGGGGCAGGCTGGAAAGAGGAGGAGAAGCGTTACATTCAGCAGTAGTTTTAAATCCTTGGGTGCCGCATGACCAAAGGCCAAAATTAAGGTCAAAACCACACAGGTATCGAACCCACCCTAAGAAAGGCCCCGATAAATCCAGAGAGGGGTGGATGGTCTCAGTCTAGTGTCCACAAAACACTCTTGAGACAATAGGCAACAGCTGTGAGAACCAGCGATCCAACTGAGAGACCCCCAGCCAAGTGAACACTCAACAACCTGGGGGCTGCCACCATAGCATTAATCTGCCTTCTCTAGCCCAGCATCTCAAAGCGTTTTACGCACATTGTTAATGACTCTGGCCTCCCTGGGGAGTGCAAAGATACTATGGCCATGACAATGACATACATGTTGACATAAGACAGGGCAATAGTGATGATAGATCAGAAACAGGCTCCGAGAGGTGCAATGAGGGGCCCATAATTGCACAGGAAGAGCTGGGGAGATTTCCTGCCTCTTATGCCTGTAATGTTGCTGCTAGGCTACTGTTCTCACAGGGCCCCATGGTGCTAGATGCTGTACAAACACATAATGTGAAAGAGAGCCCCTGCCTCAAAAAACTTGCAATCGAAACAAAGGCCAGGAAGGGAAACACAAGGATGAAGTGACTTGCTCCAGCTCAAAGAGCAGGTCAATGGTAGAGCCAGGACTAGAACGCAGGTTTCTTGAATGCCCCCAGCCCACCCCCTGGACCATGCTATCTCTCCATCAGTATCCCTGTTCCCCAGGGTGGCACTTAAAGGAGAGGCAATTTATTGAACTCCCCACTCTCTTGGTGAGACTGGAAGAGTAATAAATCTCTGCCAGCGAGCGGCTGAGGCCCTGTCAGTTACCAAGCTGGCCCTGATGAACAGACCTTCTCAGAACGAAGATAAAACCAGAGGGCCTTCAGTCCTGCTTTGATAGACCCCAGAGAGGTGACAGAGGACGAGAGGAGAGATGGGAAAGCTGTTATTTAAAGAGGAGGGAGGAAGTGAAATGGCCTTTTCTGGATCCTTGGAACGACCTGTGTTGAGAGGAGGAAGTCCCATTATTTAGGGAATCAATGCTTTCTCGTCTGTTAATAGCAGCAGCAAATAAAGGGCCTGATCCAAATCCCACTGAAGCAATGGGAAACTTTCCATTGACTTGAGTGGGCTTTGGATCAGGCCTGAAGTTCTGATGCCTTGCAAGTTTGTTCTGTCCCCTCTGCCGTGTAGCCAGGGGATGAGGTGGTTCGGTACCGTGCAGATAGGCAAAGGAAGCCTTTTCAACTTTTCCTACCAATTCCAAGTCACTCCCCAGACCACGGAGCACCCTGCTTTGGTACCATCTGAGCTCATGCTGTTTGCTCACAATCACCAGGCTGCAATTTTCCAGCCATGACATTATTCGCTAGGTGATAATCCCACATGGTTTCCAAAGTCTCCATTATAAACCTATCTCCTGTCCTCTGCACTAGCTCCAACCTAGGTTTCTCTTTGCCTCTGGGGACAACCTCAGCAGCAATCCACTCACCGATGCCCCCGCCATCTTCTCCTCGGAAACAATGCAAAGAAATGACACCCCAGGGGGATGCATTCTAATCTTTGTGACAAAGTGTAATGCCAGAGTTACGTTACTGACATCAGCAGCGGGGCTATTCCAGAGCTACACCAGTATAACAGAGCAGAATATGACTTGCAGTGTCCAGTGCAAAAATGCAGCAGTGCCATTAAGCATGTGGGCCATGAGTAACCATTCTGTAACACCAGTTTTATCCAAGTGTGGCTCCAATGAAGTAAAGGGAGTCCCACCATTTTAATACTGGGGTAACAAAAATCAGGCCCCTGGGACTTAAATTAATCCCTGGTGTAACTCCATTGACTTCAGTAGAGTTATGCATCTGGGGTGCATTTAGCTTCTGGTGCATTGAACAGCTAGAAGAGGGATCTTGGAAGAAATATCCCCTTCCAGAAACACCTGGCCCCAGAGGGGATGATCAGGAGTAGGGGGATGAATGTGAGTGAAGGCTGAACATAGGAAATATTTTCTAACAATAAGACCTAATTAGATTGTTCAATAGCTTCCCACAGGAACTGGTGAAAGCTCTGTTGCATGAGTTATTTGGATTAGATACAGTATTTGCATGTATATCGCAGAGAACAAACTTGCACTGGATGGGGGGGGGAGGGGAAGGGGGTGAACTGGATTCCCAAACAGGGCTTTCCCCAGCTCTGATTTCTAGGATTCTTTGGGGAATTTTACAAATCTCAGGCAAAGGTCGCTGCAAATCTCCTGCATGCAAGACTTGCTTGTTTACTGCCACACTCCTGCATCTCCTTGGCATTCTGGAAATCACGGTTTGTCGGGATTCCAGACAACGAGACATTGGAGATGGAGGGAGAGGGACGGAGGCAGCATACTTACAGTCAGTGAAGAAGACATGAGCAGCCCTGTATTTAGCAGTGGGGGGATCCTTGAAGTCACCGATGAGTGAGTGGACAGACTACAAGAGAAAAACAAAAGAAACCCACGTGAGGCTGGACACCACAGATCAGGATTAGCATCGTTAGACACTTAACCCAGATGGCGCATTGGCTGGTCTCCGTAATCACACGTCTGCCATGCGAGGGAATTATCAGCTGGCTCTGATCCATTAGCTTAGGAGACTGATATTTACACAGTCTCAATTGTCAATACCAGTCCAGCGTCTTCAGGAACTGAAGTGCCAAGGAACGTTGAGGCAACCTTAAGATAAAGGATCTTCATTCTGTAACACCAGTTTTATCCAAGTGTGGCTCCAATGAAGTCAAGGGAGTCCCACCAATTTAATACTGGGGTAACAAAAACCAGGCCCCTGGGACTTAAATTAATCCCTGGTGTAACTCCATTGACTTCAGTAGAGTTATGCATCTGGGGTGCATTTAGCTTCTGGTGCATTGAACAGCTAGAAGAGGGATCTTGGAAGAAATATCCCCTTCCAGAAACACCAGGGGGAATCAAAGGATTCGTTCATTCTGATGACAGTTGTGTGGCTAACTCCCCTGATTGGCTTTGAAAATCTCCACCCTAGACCTGGCCACTTTACAGACCCGAGGGGAGGGGAGGACAGGCTCTAATGGCACTCACTGGTAGGCATCTGGGAAGACACTCACGTGATGGACACCCTGGCTGGGCAGTGCTGTGATAAATTTCACACCACTGAAATCCCGGAGCACTGCTGTTAGAAAACTCACAGGGCTAGGTTTCCGGCTGGGCACTGCTGGAGACCTAACAGGCCTGGGCACCGCTCTGCTATGTGCAAGCTCTCACGACTGGAGTCCTACTAGTGCAAGGTACCTTACTCTGCTGGTCTACTATTACTGAAGCAAAGAGCACAGTAGGTTTCCAGTAAAGGATTTAAAATGTATGTGTGTAATAAGATACAGGACACTGGATTAGAGGGACAATTGGCGTGATAGGATCGGGAATTTCCATGTGTCCAACGTGCATGGGCAGGATTCTGCTGGGAGGAAGCTCATGCTTCGGGAGTCCCAGCTGACATGGGCAAGATACGGCTGAGAGGAAGTTCACCCACCTGCCATGAACAGGGCTCTGTTACATGCTTGTGATTTTTGCCAGCGCTCTCGTACCAGTGAGAAGTATGCTCATGTACCACAATGTTAGCCAGAAAGGCTTCAAATCCCACCCTAAATGAGGTTAAACTGACCCACAGCAATTCAGCTGGGACAGCACCATTTTGGCTATAAGAAGCTCATTAGAGCTGGATGGAAAAATGCAGATGGAACCATTTTTCACCCAAATCAAAACGCTTCACAAAATCAGGTTGATTTAATCACATTTTCTGCTTTGGAGAAAAACCGTGGAAAAGAATTCCCAAAATGTTGAAATGTCCCATTTTGACATTTTCAGAATGAAACGTTTTGATTTTTCATTATGTAACAACTTTTGGTTTTGGGCTTTTTTTTTTTTTTTTAATTTGTGTTGTGCTGTGTTTTTTTTTTGTCGAAATGAAATGTTTCAATGAATCGAAAACTACTTTCTTCTCAGAATTTTCTTTTGAGGAGAATTTTGGTATTTTGAGGCTTCGCTCCAAATTGGAATGAAAAAAATTCAAAATCCTGAACTCTTTTGGGAAACTTTCCTTTCGCTGCACGGCTCTAATTATCATGGCTGATGCCTGTAAGCATCTTATAGGGCGCTGCCATCCATTCTTACCCTGGCACTGACAAATACCCTATGCAGCACAGACGCTACAACCAAACATTATAAACTTTCACCAGACCCTGGTACAAGACCCAACCATGTTGGAGATTCACCTTATCAGACGGGGTGATGAGGTATACGGCCTCCAAGCTGGGGAGCGGCTCTCGGCGCTTGTTGATGTCTTCCACAACTGCACAAGAAACACAACCAGAACGCAGGAGTTTGGTGCAGCAGGTGACACAAGATAGGCTACCTGTTCTCTGTTGTAGGTAGCTATATATTGTGTATAGAGCTATACTGCTTTGGACCTGGATTCTCTTGTCTAATAATTGCTTTTTGGTCATGTCTAATCAACACAGCAAGTCCCAATGACAGAAGAGCTGTGAGTCCACCAACCTCCCAACACCCAAACAAAATTGTTCCCAGCCATTCGCTTGCACCTGCAGCACACCCGAGGGGAGGATCAAAGGGACAGTATACTCCAGAGGCAATGTTGCTGATTGCTCCATTCTGCAAGACAGCCACTCCCCTTAAAGCACAACAGTATTCTACAGGAACCTCTCAAAGCATCACAGCTGGGAGACTGAAGAGTTTGGGACCTGTCCTAGAGAATCCTTGTATTTTTTTTGAAAGGGTTGATTTTTAGGGATACGTCTTTCCATTTTTAAAAATGTATTTATTATTATTCCCCTTGAATCTTAACGCTTGTGAAAGATAAATTCATGCACAAGACTGTGCAAGAGGCAGGAGTACCAGCTTCCCCCAAGAAACCTCATCCTTATCCAGGAAAAGTCAACTGGCGGTGTTGGTTGGGCTGCTGGTGACTTCTGCTGGAGGTCAGCACCTCTTTGTGCTAGGCACTGCACATGGACAGAACGAAGGAGCAGTCTCTGCCCCAAATAGCTTCCAATCTGTGCTGTTCAGAATGTTCTGACCCTTCTCTCGTGGCTATTCTGGGGGCATTCCCATAGCAACAGGATCTTTGTTTTCCTGGGAGTCCCATTTGCTCCTACAGCTTGTTGCCACCACCCACACTCTGAAATTCTGGTTCTGCTTTCACTTGCCCTGGTGTAAAGCAGCAGCAATCCAGACTGACGTCAGTGGAGTTACCCTAAGTGTAAAATTGCTGGGAAAGGAAAATCAGGCCCCAGATCCAACGTTTGTTACATTGCAACAGGACTGTGTGTTGTGACAAATGCCATACAGAACAGCATCCTTTGATCAAATGCCAGTAAAATGTAATGGCTCCATATTTGTGTTTTACAGTTTTTCCTCTGGCTTTTTTAATTCCACAGAGAGCTTACGGACTGAAATACAATGATGTCGGGTCTCATTGTGGTATTTCCAGCAACCAGGGACTGAAATACCACCAAGCGACAAGATCTTCATGCTATCCTCATGCTATGAGGCATTCAGGGAAGTCTGTGAAAAATATAACCACAAATGGAAACACAACCGAGTGGGTTACCACAGAATATTGCATCTCCTGGTGCCAATAAGCTGCAATATTGCCATGCTAATATCCTTAGTACCAATAGCTCAGTGGAAGAGAGACATAATCCATTTGCATCCTGGATGTAAGGGGTCACACTGGCATAGCCAACCCAATGTATCTATTCAGGGTCATAGGGGCAATTTGCGGAACAAATGAAGCTCTAAACTCACCAGCTCTATAGTAACATTTTCAATGTGATGGGAGCTAAGAGAGAGAAGTTAACTCAGTGGTTCTCAACCAAGGGGACGTGTACCCATAGGGTATGCAGAGGACTTCCCAGGGATACATCAACTCATCTAGATATTTGCCTAGTTTTACAACAGGCTACGTAAAAAGCTCTGACGAAGTCAGTACAAACTAAAATTTCATACAGACGATTTGTTTATGCTGCACTGAAATGTAAGTACAATAATTATATTCTAACTGATTTATTTTATAAGTATACGGTTAAAAATGAGCAAGGAAGCCATGCTTCAGCAAGAGTGCGCTGTGACACTTTTGTAACTTTATGTCTGATTTTGTTAGCAAGTAGATTTTAAGTGAGATGAAACTTGGGGGTGCGCAAGACAGATCAGACTCCTGAAAGGGGTACAGTAGTCGGGGAAGGTTGAGAGCTGCTGGATTAGATCCTGGTGAGGTCCAGTTGCAAAGCACTAACAAGGCGCGATGGTCAGAGGCAGCAGATGGAGTGAGACAAGCTGTCAAGGGAAGAAGTTGGTCTCCCAGCCTAACTCCTCCTGGCCCCCCGTCTAGCGACAGCCGACTTTGGTGGTGAAGCTGCAGTGTGAGGAGCAGAGGCACCCTGGTGGATGGGAGTGTCGGGGGGTATTGCACTCACTTGTTATCCCCTCCGTCATGATGTCGGTCATTTTACAGCAGGAAGAGAGCATGCGCATGCTGAGCTGATCCACCACCAGCACCTGGGAGGGAGGGGAGAGATGCAGAGTGAGCAGGAAGCCCAGTGGCTGAGCCCATGGGGATCAGGCATTAAGATGAACCTGGTGTAATTCGGCGCCTCTGACAGCAAAGGAAATGTGATCCTGACTGGGCCCAGCTGAGCGAAGGGGCCAACTCGCAGGCTTCTCCCACGCAGCTCTACCAGGGCATCTCAGCGCCGGCACACAGCCTGCCCAGCTTGCCCTAGAACTATTGTCACGCTGGTCTCTAACCACCAGCTCTGGGCTGCCACAGAACTCTGCCAGGACCGCAACGCGCTGCCCTGCAGCACCCTCAGCTATTTCCATCCAGGACTTCATTTGGTAAATGGCATTTGGAGAGCAGCTGTTCTTCTCTACAGCCATTTTCTTTTGGACTCCCCAGCCTCATATGTCAAACTGACTGCAGTGCAGCACCCCTCCACCCCCCACCCCCCAGCCATCGCTGGAAGGAGGGGTGCAGAGAGCAGGAGCAGATCCCCAGTGGGTCTGGTGCTACACATTGCTCAGCATGTTCTTTGCACATCTGGCGATTTTAGCACCCCTCCAGCATGCCTCTTTGCTCTCCACTGGGCTAGGAACTCCCTGGCGACTTCCAACCTCACCCCTTCTTCCATATCTCTGCCCGTCCCATTCCACCTCTCTGTGTATTCCCCCACTCACCTTCCACTCGCCCTTCTTCTTCACCTTCCTGATGACATCATGCATGATCTCTGTAGAAGGAAAAGAAAAGGCAGATGTTAGTTCACACCAGCTTTCCAAGGGTCCTGGGTGCTGAGCCCCTGTTACCCCCCCAGCTCCACCCTCCTGGACTGCAACAGCACCAGGCGGGTCTGCACTGCGACTACCCATCAATGCTCTGCTTATGTGTAGGGAATAATTATCTTGCATCGACCGCTCTCAAAGCGCTTCCCAAAGGAGGTCAGCATCATTATCCCCATTTTACAGGTGGGGAAACGGAGGCACGAAGTGGACTTGCCCAAGGTCATCCAGCAGGCTCGTCACAGAGTTGGGAATAGAAGCCAGGTCTCCTGAATCCTGCTGGCTGGCTGACACTCTAAGCTCTCACCACCCAGAGGTGGTATCTAAGGGGATAGCGTTGGCATTTGCTTGTCAGTGAGTGGGTCTGTGTGAATGACAAGCAGAAGGGCCAGTAGAAGGGGTGAATTCCTCACTGGAGACGGTCTTACGCCTTCTGATCTACCATCACTTCTGAATCAGGCAGTGAGCTCTCAATGCGGTGACTGGGATCAGAGATGGTCAGAGAGGGCTCACAGAGGCAGCTACAAAGATGATATCAGGGCCGTTCAAGCACGCTGGGCACCTGCATCCATCCTGTTCAAGGGGGCAATGAGCTGCACTTCATTTGCGCTCCTTCACTGGCGACAGCACTAGTATCTTGTATGTGGAAAGGGTGGGAACACAAAGACGCTGCTGTGGGACATGCCAGCTCATCGGGCCAGCAGGACAAGCAGCCTGACCCAGACAGCAGGGGAGAGAGAGTGGCCATCGAGTGGCAGAACCCTCTTCTGCCTGGCGCGTCTCCTCTGTGAGCATCGGCGCTTGGGAATCGGGCTTTGCAGAGGTACCAGGCTTCCGCCCCCCCAGCCTGCCAGAAACTAGGCAGGCGTCTGATGGAAACCTCCCTGGCAGGCCGGACTCCATCAGAACTTCATCGAAACCAAGCCACCCCCAGGAAACAATTCCATTCTGACGAAGCAGCAAATTCATCCCCGCCCCCCTCCCAAAAATAAAGACCGTTCTGTCTGAATGTTTCTGACCCGCTGCAGTCTGAGGCAGTGGTGGGGGAAAGTCCGTTCCATTGGCATGGGGGGTATACAGGGAAAGGCGGAATGGGGGTAGTTGGGGGGACTTGGTCTGTGAGAATGGATGGGTTGTGCCTCACCCCCAGAAGTTCATGGTGAGCTTTGGATCAGGCCCTTTAAAACCAATGGAAAGACACCCACTGACTTCAGTGGGCTTTTGGGTCAAGTCCCAAGTGAGGCCTGGTATTCCAGAGCCTCCAGAGAGCCCGTAGCCCAGTTCACACTGGCATCAGGTGGGCAACAGAAGTTATCCTGGTGTCAGTCCTGCGGGGGGAGGATGGGGACTGTCATATACCCCAAATCTGCCCTGACCACCCAAAAGAACTCACCTAAACACAGTAAAATCTGCTAACATCGGTCGCCAAAAGGGCTGCTAAAATTCTGCCTTATGGGAAGTGGTGGCGCAGCAAAAGAAGGACTCTTCCAGGGACTGAGATTTCACAGAGCTTCCCCCCTCCAGTATTCTTCAAGGGCTGATTTTCCCTGATTTCACCCTCTTTTCACTTTTAAACCAAGCAGCCAGGATTCGAACCCAGCTTCCTTCAGGTGGAGGCCTGCTCTGTGCAAACACCCTAGTAGCAAAAGCCTGCAAGAAGGCAGCTCCCTTCAGATGCCTCGGCACGCCCCTGGCTGCTGCTCAGCCGCCCCGCTCGACAGGAGCTTCCTAATCCAGCGCACAGAGAAAACAACACAGGATTTAGAGTCCCTTTTAGAAACAAGAACCAAGCATCTTGAGCCATTCCCTTATAATCCTTGGCAATCGCATTTTGCCTCCCGTTCCTGGCTGTCTTATGCAAGCAGAGGCGACAAGATCACACAGATCCCCACACGTACCCGGCTCGCTCCACTTTCACCCTCGGCACATCTGTACTCCCCCTTGCTCCCATCACTTGTCCCAGCTCTAGAGCTAAGGAGGATCAGCAGCGATGGCCCTTCCGGGCATGGCCCATCCCAGGTTGCTCCGGATTCTGTTTTAGCCACACAGTCTGACTTGCCTTTGCCCAGAGTCCTGGCTACTGAGGCTGAGAATCAGCCTTTCCAGTCACTTGGCTCAGCGGTTTGTCCTCCCCCCTTGTGCTAAGTGGCTTTCTTCTTTATTGACCACGGGCTTGGATTTCTGTTCCACTTTGTCCGGACCACCTCACTTCAGTAATTGCTGTAGCAGGAGCCGTAATGTACGGACCGCTCTGACTTTCAGATGCTAGAGTCCCTACACCCTGCCTCTTCTCTTCCTCCTCTCCCCTCACGGCTGGCAATTTACCAAATGGGACTCTGCTGAAGCTGCACTTAGCTCCAAACCCTCTTCACTTCTGGCCCGAGACCAAGCCTGAAATGTTTCAGGCCAAAGAGTCGTCTTTCAAGAAAATTATGCTTGCAAGCAGGGGGCATTGAGTAGAAGGGCTCTCTCCAGCTCTTAGAAATGCTTCTGTGAAAGCACGGCCCAACCTACGCCGGTCATCAGCAAGGAGAGAACCTGGCAGCAAAAGCATCAACCACTACCACTTGAGCAAAAGAAGTTATCCCTTCCGGTAGTAACAGATCTTATCCTCCATGTGGAGCAGCGATAGAGAGAATGTTACACCACAGTTAGCTAGCATGTTAGTAGGAATCAGGACATCCACTATCCTAAAAACTAGTAGAGAGCGGTGGAGGGAGGGGAGTTTTTAGGATAGTGGATGTCCTGATTCCCACTAACTGCTGAGCTGTACAGCTAAAGCAGAGAAAACGAAAGTACAGCTAAAGTGCACCGTTGGTGGAAAGGCAGCATAAGCTACATGGTTTGTCATTGTCCTCTCTCTGTTCCTTCCTCTGCAGAGGGTTTTGCTAATCCATGCCATCTCAGAGATGTGACTGGAAAAACTAAATAAAAGAACTCCTTATCCTGTGTTTTTAAAAAAATGCTTCACAGGGAAAAAATCAGGGGAGGGGAATCTGTCACTAAGGGACAGATCCTACAAACACTTAATACCGTGAACAATTTTACCCACCGACCTCAGTGACACTGCTCACATGAGTAAATTACACACATGCTTATTTGGTTGCAGGACCAAGCCCTAAATCAGGACAGAAAGAACTAAAGCTCAAAACCAAAAGGTTTTCAGAAGTAACTAGTGATTTTGGGTGCCCAATGCAAGACACCTTAAAGAGGCCTGATTTTAAAAATCATCAGCTCTCTGAAAATCAGGCCCCTTAAGATGCCTTGTGTTGGAAACCCCAAAAACTCAGACACCCAAAATCAATTTTGAAGTCCTTGAACTCTGGATTTATAGATATTTTGATTAGCTTTCATTTTGAGCCAGACAGGCAGCCCACGGGTACATATTGCACGTCAGACAATAGCAGCAGGTCAAAGCCCATCAGACAGACCAACCACAGTAAATGGCCATCTTTACAGCCAACAAGAAATTGTGTCCATTCTCTGGGAGGAGAATGAGCAAAAAAAAAAAAAGGAAAAAGCCCTAATGCAGAACCATCCTAGATAAAAGTAATTCTTTTACATAAAAATAGAATAGTCGTTTCTTACACTGGCCTTTCTTCCCAAAGGAACACTTTGCAAACTATATGTAACATTCATTCACTACCTATCTGGGAATGCGCCCAACTCTGGGTTGGAACGTGGCCTCAATGCTATAGTTCAGCCCTATGGATCTATATAATGAAGTACGGCTATGATGGGATAGGACAGATACGTCTGAAGGCAGACCAGCTCAGTGAGGTTGGTATGTGGATGGGAATTATCCAGAGGGCATCCACCCGTATGGGTCAGAAAGGCATACTGAAGATAATTCTGGGGTGGGAGGGCTCTCTTTAGACCTAGCTGAAAATTTTTTGATGCAATGTTATTGCTCTGGAAAATGGTGTTTCATGTAACAATGAAACAATGGACAGAAACGTCAGTTTCAACAACATTTCATTTAAAAACATCAGAATGGAAAGTTCCAAACATTTTGACCTTTTCTGACAGGAACATTTCAATTTTCCATTTTGCGATTACTTTTTGTGTCAATTTTTTTTATGTTACTTAATATTTGTTTAAAAAAGTAGAAATTGGAACAAAACATTTTGATTGTATTGAAATAGTACAATCAAGCCAAGATTATTTGGGGGAAGGTGATTTGATTTCACAGGAAATTTCCATTTTTATTTGCTTTCGTTATATTTTGGAATGGAATTTCTTTTCAAAATCATGGAATTTCCCACAGAATGGAAAATCTGGCAGTCACCCAGCTCGGGTCCTCTTCCCTCTGAGTCCGTGGGGGCACTTTGCTACTAACGGTGCCTTGTTTCACATGAGACAGATGCCAAGAATGAGAAGCCTGTCCAAATCTGTCTGATATCTCCTACCTCCCTAGAGGCCTGACCCTGCACCACTGAAATCTATAGCAGTTTTGGGACTCACTTCAATCAGTGAACCCTCACCTCTCCATCTAAGTGCAGGTATAAAAGAATCTTTCACTTTGTGTCCTGCAATGTCTCCAGAAACCTGCTAAACAACTGCTGCGTTTTAGGTAGAGGCCCCCTGAGGTAGATCATACCTGCTTGTAAGGTGCTTTGGCTTTCAGGTGCTGTGTAAGTGGAAGGTTATAACCACAGACATCTGTAAACGTATTCCAGGACTCCCCAGCCATTCTGTAGAACACCGCATGGGATGAAAATGGTATGGCAAATAAAGCCCGTTTTTAATGATTGTGATCATGTTTTATGTGCATTCACAGCAGTAAAGCAAGAGGAAGTGCTGGCTGGACTGATGCCAGGATCCCAGTCCCGCAGGCTGCGATAGTCTATGTTTGATTTGACCCCGAAAACAATAATTTTGGTGGCTGTTAGCACCTGGGAAAGCAAGGAAGTCCGTGCTTTGGGTAGTGCCAGGCAGCGTGTGGTCATAAATTGTGCATGTCACACGCACGCCTGCCCATTTACTTAAGTCTTGTCTTGCAGCATATCCTACGGCCCCCAAAGTGAATCCCCACATCCAGCTCTGTCGTTGCATCAGCAGCCTGGATTCCTTTCCATCCCCTGCTATTCCAGCACTGAACAGAGTCATGTGGATTCATGCCATTCTGGAGAAGAGAGCAGCATGATCTAGTGGCTAGGGTGCTAGTCTGGGACATGGAAGACCCGGGTATAATTCGTTGCTCTGCCACCGACATCCTGTGTCACCTTCAGCAAGTCTCTTGGCCTTGCTGTGCCTCAGTTCCCCATCTGCACAATGGGGATAATAGCCCTGCCCTGTCTCTCAGGGTAGTTGTGAGGATAAATACATTAAAGATGGTGAGGCGCTCAGATACTGTGGTCCTGGGGTCCAAGATAGCTAGGTAGACATCCACTAATTCCCAAGTGGAGACTATCAAATGTATTGTACTTCTGAACCATGTTCAGTTTAAATCCAAGTCCCCATGGCAATGTATTAAATCATCATAAAGGAAAGCCAACAGGTTCTCTGTGAAATTTTCCTCTGCTGATAGAAGGCCTGCAATAAAAATTTGCTTCCCATAATTGATGGATTTAAATGTAGTCTGGGTGCATTCAGTATCTGCCTGTCTCCTTAGAAGTCTTTTCTGCTTGTGGTCTGGCCTGGGAAAGAGAACTGGCCTGGCCTGGGAAAGTCACATAAACTCTATACCCCATACCACCTGGCCTTTTTGTGGGGGGGGTAATTTGTGTAAGCATCACACCATCTTCTAGGGATCATGTCCAACTAGCGAGGCAGGGTCCTTCCAAACCAAGCAGCAGGATCAGGAGACCTGGCCAGCCCAGAGACGTATTTCTGCCTAAATTTATATTTGCAAACAAATTTGTTAAGACATCTCCAGCAATTCCCCTGGGCCAAAGGTTCAAATCCAGCACAGCTCTGCAATGACTGAAAGTTACCACCATCTGGTGACTGCCCAGTGGCCTATGTGTAGAGAATTAGCACTCCCCATTCAGTCTCTAGTGGACAAGTCTCCACATCACTAAAAATGTGGCACTAGGGCAGCCTACACAAGGAGGCCAAGGGCTGTCTAGGCCAGATGGTAGAATAACCTCCTCGCCCTTTATATGTGCACACAGGACAGTCCCCATCTGCTCCGTCCTATCTCTGAAAGACTTAATGGGAGTAAACGAGGCCAATTAGCTCACTTGGTTTGGGCCTGGCCCAGTTAAGGATAAACCCAGCTGGGGAGGAGCGGGGTGGTTGGTACAAAGCAGAAGGGGACAGCAGGGAATTCACTGACTGACTGATTGACTCTGTTGGTATTAGAGAGTGAAGAGACCCGGAAGGTGAAGGAGGAAGTCCAGGGGGAGAGTTGACCCTGGGAGCTGCTCCTGCATTACAGAAGTCTGGCAGGAGGTTAAGGGAGACACCCAGTGGCAAGTGGGGAGCCCTGATAAAAGGCCAGGATCTGGACATGGGAGGTGTGCAGTGCAGGAAAGCAGGGATATGTATGAGGGATGAAAGGCCAAGCCTGAGGAGGGCAGAAGTTGGGTAGAATTTGTACCTTTGCCTTGGGATTTACTGGGGGATTCAAGGGGAGAGTCCTGGGCCTGAGAGAAGGGTCAGCTAGAGAGGCTGTGGGAGAGGCCTGCTGTCAGACTATGGTAGGAAGAGGTCCAGGCAGGTAGCAGCAAGGAGTCGGTAGAGCAGACCTTGGCTGCTGGTTATAGGGTCCTGGACTAGAACCTAGTGTAGTGGGAGAGCCTGGGTTCCCCTACCAGCTCCGGGGCCAGTGAGGAGGATAAGGACCACTGAAAGCCCTGAGCAAAGGGGTGAAATGACCATGGGGCCCAGAGTTGGGGCCAAAGACCAGAGGTAGGGAAACTGGACTCCTTATCTATGGGACTCTGTGACTTAGGAAGGGGTGGAGCTAAAGCAAGACCTGGCCGGAGGGCTGAGTCCCTAGAAGAGGTAGACTATGGCGAGATAGCCGTGACCGTCAGCAGGGGGTGCTAGAACGGAAAGCACGGCAGCTATGCCACACCCAGCCAGGTGGAGGCGCACCGGCTGTAAGTATGCTCTTCCACAAGGGCTAAACCCCTGGACCATCAGTGCCAGAGTGCAGGCTTCTGCCAGTTGAGCTCAAGTTGTTACTCCATTAGCTAGTAGCAGTAGCTGGTCATCCACCATGTGGGCCAGTCATCAGAGAGGGGTCATGGCCAGTGCGTTACCCGTGCTATCGCCGGATTGGCCAGTGCATTACCCATGCTATCACCGGATTGGCCAGCGCACTACCTGTTTTTTTCGCTGGATTGGCCAGTGAACTACCTGTGCTATCACTGGATTGGCCAGCGCGCTACCCATGCTATCGCCGGATTGGCCAGCATGTTGTATCTTTTCTATGGAGAAGTAGAGCACTCTCTGGTCTCTAGAGCGCTCAGTTCAGCAGATTTCATCAGCACTAACGTCCCTAGAGGATTTACTTTTTTTAAGGATCTGTGGGTGGGCTTCTCAGCAGGAGCCTTAACTCTGAATGTGCCCCCTGCCCAGCTCCATCCACTGGATCAGCCGTTTCAGCTCAGTCTACAGAAAAGCCCCTTGGGCAAGCTCCAGATGTCTGTGCTGCTGTGTGGTACAGCAGGGAACGCCTCCTCAGGTCACTTCACTCACGCCGTGGGCTCTATACTGCACGTAGGACAAGCGCCTTCCCCAGAATCTCATGGAGACGTCCCCTTCCCTGTGGGAGTTGGACATGGATCGTTGTACTCTGGGATGGAATCAGTCCGTCCCAGAGCTGGGCCAGGGTCAGGGGGCTGCCTGTCTGGGCAGAATGTGCTGCCGGCAGGCAGGGGAGTGGGCTTCAGGTCAAATCGGTTTATCTGCTGGGCAGGGTGAGTTAGAGCCCATGCTCCCTCCTGAATGGTAAAGGCAGGCTCCAGGCACACACCGAACACCGTGCTAAAGACCCAGCAGCACCAGGGACTAAACTGAAGACACTTCCCCTTGGGGCCAGGCTGCTATGCTCTGTCTTCCCAAGCGTCTCACATAGTCCGAATGGGCAAAACTCTGCCTTCAATCTCTGGGCAGAGGGAAAGGGTGAGGTATGTTACACAGCCCTGGGGCCTTCAAATTCCACATCTCCAGCAGGGCGTGTTCCACTGAACAACGCTGAGCTCCTGTAAAGAGCTTTCACCTGCAGAGCATGTGGAATCTGGGCTATGTAGTGGACTGCACGCCATGCTTTGATATACTAGCTGAAGCAAACGCACTGGTGCACAGGAGACGTCCTGTGTATTAAGCAGGGAGGGAGCTACACCTGCTCTTTCACACTCCCTGCCCCTCATCCATCCCTCTAGGGCAGGAAAAGCCCTTCCCTTGCTCCCCAGCATGAGTCAGAGCTGGTATTACACCTGTGAGGTCCCCTTACCACACCCCATCCCAGAAAGAGCAGTAGAGGTGGGTCCTCCAGCCTGCTTAGACAGTCTGCAGGGATCAGCCAATCAGAGCCCAGCAAACTCCTATAAAAAGGAGCTGCTGGCTCCAGGTGAGCAGAATGGCAGATCAGCTGGGTTCTGGTTAGTGGAACAAGGCTGTTGCTCCTGGCTGGCTGCACTATCGGGACAGAGCAGTTGCTGGCTGGAGGAATGCAAGTGGGATCTTCAACCTTGATTTAAGGGTGAAGGTAGAAATGAGGGGGCTGTGGGGAAGTGGCCCAGGGCATAGTAACTGCAGAGTTTAAAGGGATGCAGCATGCAGCTGCTATTTATAGAGTCCCTGGGTCAGGACCCAAAGGAGTAGGTTGGCCTGGGTCCCTGGCCCCCCACACAGGCAGAGTGGCCAAAGCCCTGAAGAAGGGGAGTTTAAGCAGGCCCAAGGAGTGGGATGAAGACCACAAAAAGTGTAAGTGTTGGTGGACTTTGATACCTCCCGGAAGGGGACTGAAGTGAGAGGCTGACTCAGCTGGGGTCAGTGGAGGTGCTGCAGAAGGCAAAGAGTGTTCAGGGAGAAAGCCCTAGAGGTGCTGCCCCATCCCAGAGAGGGACCATTTGAGAGCTAGCCCAGAGGGACTGAGCATGAAGCTAGACACTAACTTAGGGTACTGGGATCAGTGCTGTTGGACTGTGTACCCCGGTGCGGTCTGTTTTGTAGTACACGGGCAGACTGTGAGACTTGGCCAGAAGTCACTGATACCGGCTTGAGAACTTAACTGCCATCAGGGGTCCCCACAAGCAGAGCAAAACCGAGAGAGTACAGGCAGAGACACCCGCGTGGAGGTGCTTGCAGGGAGGCGAGTGGCCCCGTCACAAGACCCTGTTCACCTCCCTCACGCACACTTGCTGATTATTCCCTGGTGGCTGGTTGGTGCACAGCTGGTCTGAGTGGGCAGGAGGGTAGCCTTGCCTCTCCCCAAGGAGGTGTAGGGGGAGCTCATCCATTGAGGGCAGGATGTGAGCGGTGGAGAGCACATAGCAGTGTTGTGAAGTCTGCATTGCAATGTTCAAGCAACTACAGTCTTGGGGGGGAAGGTGACCCGCCCTGGCTGGTGACTGCTATCAATGTTAAATTGTGTAACTGGGGTATCCGTGGTTTGAGTGAAGTTCCAGCCAGGAGACGGATGCTCACAGAAAAACATTTCTAGCTCACACCACCCACTCAATATATCTGTGTCCTGTTATTTATTTTTGGATCTTTCCCTTTAATAACAACCCAGGAATAAAAATGCTGTTTGCAGAGCAATGTGCATGCATGCACCAAGGCGCTCGGGGGGGGCACAAACTGCTTCAAGTGCAGTTAAAAGCAACCAGTGATGCCTGATGTGTTTCAAAAGCCAAATATTTGGATGATTGGGTGGGATCAAAAGTGAATACCTTTCTGGAAGATATGCTTTAAATCCCCCTCTGTACCATATAACTGAAGGGTAGCTACTGTAACACTGATTTATATTTTTAAAAGGCTCCAGAGGCGATCTTGGCAATTACAGGCTGGTAAACCTCACTTCGGGATCAGCCAAATTGGTTGAAACTATAACAAACAGAATTATCATATGCATAGATAAATCATAGGGTGGGGTAGAATCAATACAGCTGTTGTAAAGGGAAATTATGCTTCACTACTCTTGTAAATTCTTTGAGGGTGTCTAAGCATGTGGACAAGGGTGATCCAGTTGACATAGTGTAGCTGGGCTTTCAGAAAGCCTTTGACAAGGTCCCTCATCAAAGATTCTTAAGGTAAGTAAGCAGTCATAGAATAAAAAGAAAGATCCTCTCATGGATCAGTCACTGGTTAAAGGATAGGAGATAAGGGACAGAAATAAGTGGTCACTTTTCACAGTAGAGAGAAGAAAATAGCATGGACCCCAAAGGGTCTGTAGTAGGACCAGTGCTGTTCAACATGTTCATAAATGATCTGGACAAGGGGGTTAACAG
The DNA here is from genome assembly GCF_026122565.2 of Emydura macquarii macquarii. NCBI lineage: Eukaryota > Metazoa > Chordata > Testudines > Chelidae > Emydura > Emydura macquarii. The sequence goes on from NW_027130828.1 coordinate 16,442,670, forward strand.
TGAGGTGGTCAAATTTGAGTAATTTTATATCATCTGCAAAATAGTTAAATCAAAAGCTGAGTGTGACAAGTTACAAAGGGATCTCCCCAAACTGACTGACTGGGCAACAAATTGCCAAATGAAATTTAATGTTGAAAAATGCAAAGTAATGCACATGGGAAAACATAATCCCAAACCTACATACAAAATGATAGGGTCTAAATTAGCTGCTACCACTCAAAGAGATTTGGGTGTCATCCTGGATAGCTCTCTGAAAACATCCACTCAATGTGCAGCAGTCAAAAAAGCTAACAGAATATTAGGAACCATTAGGAAAGGGAGAGATGATAAAACAGAAAATAGCATACTGCCACTATAAATCCATGGTACACCCACACCTTGAATACTGTGTGCAGTTCTGGTCACTGCATTTAAAAAAAAATGTTTTAGAATTGGAAAAGGTACAGAGAAGTGCAACAAAAATGATATGAGGTACAGAACAGCTTCCATACAAGGAGAGATTAAAAAGACCAATAAGGGGGGATATGAGAGAGGTTTATAAAATCATGAATAGTGTGGAGAAAGTAAATAAGGACGTGCTATTTACACTTCACATAACACAAGAACCCATGGTCACCCAATGAAATTAATAGACAGCATGCTTTAAAGAAAAAAAAAAGGAAGTACTTCTGCACCATGCACCGTCAACCTGTGGAACTCATTGCCAAGGGTTGTTGTGAAGGTCAAAAGTGTAAGTGGGTTAAAAAAAATAGATAAGTTGATGGAGGATAGATCCATCAGTGGCTATTAGCCAAGATGGTCAGGGATGCAACCCCATGCTCTAGTGTTCCTAAACCTCTAGCTGCCGAAAGCTGGGGCTGCTTGACAGGGGACGCATCACTTAAAGTTGCCTTGTTCTGTTCATTCCCTCTGAAGTATCTAGCCACTTTCAGAAGACAGGATATTAGACTAGATAGACAATTGGTCTGACCCAATATGGCTGTTCTTATGTAATTTAACAAGAGTTATTGGGCTCAATACAGGAGCAACTGGATAAAATTCTATGGCCTGTGATATACAGGAACTCAGATTAGAGGCCCTTTGGGCCTATCTATGAGTCTATTAATAGACTTTAATTGAGCTACTTGGTATTTACACCATTGTAGCCAAGAGTAGAATCAAGAATATTACGCAGGTCAGTGGGAGAGGATGTACCAGCCATTAGCTGCCCTGTACTGGAGGTCTTGCTGCCTTGGCGCTCTAAGAAGCTGTCCTTTTGGAAGAGAAAAGCAGCAAATTAAGATCTCCAGGAGTTGCTTAGAGAGGCCCCCTAGGATCAGCTGCTGATGGAACCAGTGAGACTTGGTCCTCCAGTGGCTAGAGGGCCAGAAGTAAGCAGAGGCCAATCAGGATTCAGCAGGCCAGATTAAAAGGGCTGGCTGCTGCTTTCAAAGCAGTTCTTTGTGAGACCAGGACAGGGCAGGAAGGCTTTCCATGTCTTAACCCAAGAAACCTGGCTTGGACTCTGGGGCATTTTGGTTGGACCAGAGAAGGACTGTTGGTAAGCCCTTTAATGCCCAGGTGGCCATCTTGAGATAAGCGTTAGTTTATTTTCTGTAAAAATAAGGTGAGTCTACTTTACAGGATGCCCTGGCTCAGGTGAGCCTGTGACAGTCAGATATAACTAAGGTCATGGAAGAAATGCTTTTGGTGTCCTTTCATCCCACCTCCTTGGATGTTATCATACCCAGGCCTGTATGGTCTCACCACTTTGGATCTGTTATCCTCAACCCAAGCTGCTCTTCAATTTCTATTTTTATTAAGAAGGGGGGGAAGCAAACATCTGCAGTTTCACTTCTTTAATTTATAGAAAAAAATGCTAATCCAAATGGCTAAGGAGGAGTATTTCTCCTCTATTATTGATCGCCCTGTTTACTGATGGTCTCCAGCACGCTTGGGAGATAAGATCTTAAATATGTGATGGGGACAAATCATAAGGCTACAGCCAACTCTTTAGACACCTTGCATGTATCTTCTAATCCGTCATTCTTTCTGAATTAATTCGCCTCTTGGGGTGATTTGCATGGTGCTAAGGTGACTGACCGTATAATTTAAAAGTTAGCGACGCGGTGGCCTATAAGAAATAAAACTTGTATGTCACCCTGGGAGGCAGTGTAGTTTATTTATAACCGAGCAGTGCACAGCAATCTTTCATGGAGCCTTTCAAATGAGTACAGTTTGCTTGACATAGGGTCTGAGCCTCCTGTCATTAGCGTTGATGGCAAATCTCCAGTTGACTTTGATGGTGCGATAATGGAACAGTAAGAAAAATGGGCTAAATACCGCACAGAGGATATGTCAGGACTTAAACGGCTACACTAGCACAGCTGCACCACTTCAGTGTAGATGCTACCTATGCCTGTCAGAGGGGGTCTCCAGTTGGCATAGCTAATCCAGGAGGAGCTAATAGCAGGAGAGAGTCTCCCGCTGACATAACACTGTGCACACAAGCGCTTATGCTGACAAAACTTATGTCGCTTGGAGGGGGGGAGGGTCACATAATTCTTCTGTTGACCTTGTGCTGTCTACAGTGGGGGTTAGGTTAGCTTAACAACATCTCACAATTAAGCCCTATTAACTCCCAGGCAGCTCTAAAATATTAATGCTGATGTAAATTCCCAGTGTAGACCAGCCCTCAGTTAAGCCCTATGAACTCCAGGGCAGGACATGGGCGTAACGACGGCAGAATTTCCTACAATGTGTAGAATTTCTGTCTACAGCTGTGCTGCAGATGTGATCATGCTACAGAAGCAGATGATGCCCCTAAGGAAATTGGTGGCATGTAAACGTATTGCCAACAGAGTTCTACACCAATGTGCATATTGAATAGGACTGGTAACATAGGAACAATCTGATTGGCTGACGAAGAATAAAACGGGGAGTATCCTCCCAGTTAAACTACCCAACACTGGGTGTTAACCAATGGGAAAAAACTCCCCAGGCAAACGTAACAATGCACGTCACAAGAGCAGTAACTCACTTCAAGATGAGCAGCGACAAGGAATCCCTGTTCTCAGCTGGCTGAAGGTACTTGGCCTTTAGCCTCAGCTCTTACCCACACCGTCACTGGTTCTTTGGATCCTATATAACATGCATATCTCGTGATGTGGTCTAGCTCCCACTTTTCAGAAGTGACTCTCTAAAATGTGACCACCATTATAGTAGCTGAACACCCCATAGTCATTACTGTATTTATTCTCACCTCACGCCTGTGAGGTAGGGCAGTGCTGTTATTCCCATTGTACAGATGGAGAACTGAGGCACAGAAAGACTAAGTGACTGTGACACTAAGCACCCTTGTATTCAGACCCTACACACTATTGTAATAATCTTTGGCCAAAACATGTCTTGAGGTATCATTTGAAAACGAATAACTCCCTGATCATTAATATTCTTGTGCAATGTATGTACGTGAGGGGTGTTAAGTTATGGATATGTGCTAGAATGATGACTAAAGTGTGTTTAAACCAGCTCTGCTGGGGGAGTTGGTAAACAGGTCTGCCCTACCAAAGGGAATGTTTTCCCCACCTGGGAGTTATTTCCAAAGCATATTGAAAGACAACAGGAGTGGATTTACAGATCACACAAACGGTCCCATCAAGCTAACAAGGGGTGGTGGCAAACCTCGCACTAAGAAGTGGGGGAGAAGACCGCATGGCATCTACACCCAGCAGGAGAGAGAAGTTTGGTCAGTGTTTTACTTTTCAAAGAATCCATTACAAAAGTTTATCCATCTATAAAGACCGGGATGCTGAACGTCAAGTGATAAGAAATGGAATCAGCATGCAATATTACTGTATTATAAAAGTATAACGAGTGAGGTGTATTATGAAAACTTATGACACCCTGTTGATTGATGTTATTGCGAATAGTATGTTTTAACACTAAATAAGGAATTATGGCCACTCACTGATATTAGGCTTTCCCCGTCTGGACCAAACAGGGATAAACAGGTTTCCCCAGACAGGAAGGATGGCAGCTGTCTGTCTCCAGTGAAATTAAGCAAGGCGTGACCAGAAACAATGGAAGTTTATTTACATCAGCAGCGGGATGGGAAGCCCACAGGAAAGGAAAAACCAGCACGAGGTTGTCCTGCCTCTTGAAACAAAGTCATTGAACTTTGTTTCTGTCCTTGCTTATATCGTCCAATCTTTAGCATCCTTCACTAGCCAGACACAACGGAATAGAGTTCTTGCAAGCTGAGAAAGATGGGCCCTTCAACCAAAGGGGTGTTGAAGTCTCTGGAAACTAAATATAGGTGAGAAACCATCTTGAACCAAGCCTTTATCTTGCTGGATCAAGTTTGAGTTTTAGATATGTGTTATCACTTTTATTTGCTTGTAACCCTTTCTAACTTTATGCCTTTTAAGTGGCATCACTTAACCTATGTCCTATTGTTAATCATTTTGTTTTACTATTAAGCTAAAGCACTAGTGCTGTGTTGGAATTAAAGTGACTGTTAACTTCATTTAATGTGGCAAGCTGGTGGGTTTTGTGCCTTTGGAAGATTTCTGTGCACTGTCCAGGAGAGGGCTGGTTTTGGAGAAATTCAGGACAGTGGGTGTGTTGGGGTCACCTTGCTGGTTGTAACCAAGGCTGGTGCAAACCAGTGTGTGATCGTTGTGTTGCTGGCAGGCTGCTGGGGACTCAGAGTTACCGGACAAGAGCTGCAGTTATACAAAGACACTCAGGGTACGACCTGCACACACGTTGCTGACTGTGAATGTCCTAGGCAGGTCGTTACAGTAGCAAAGCATTTGAGGCACCCAAGGTTGCAAGGCAAGTGGGGAGACAACTCCTCACTTGTCTGGATTGTCCCCTGAACCCCCTCAGTGACTTGCCCAAGGTCATGCAGAAAGTCTGCGGCACAGCACTGAACAGAACCCCAGTCTCCCAATGACCAGGCTAGCATCCCAGCCACTGGATCATCCTTCCTCTCTAAGGCCTGATTTTCACATGACAGCTGCTCTGCGCTTTTCGAAAGTCGGGCCTCCAACATCTCTTCACGGAGACCCAAAATCACTAGTCACTTCTGAAAGCTGGGCAATAATATCTACAGCAAAATCTGCTCTAGGACCACTTCCAATACCCAACTCCAATGTATCCAACTATCTCAATGTATCTCCAGCCCAAATTTGTTCAATCTTTAGTTCAAGACCCACTTGGACTAGGCAAATTTTTGCTGATTGCTTATGAGAAGATCCACTGTGTACATACAGCCACCCATAATATATTCTACCATTTATAGCATCAGAAATTGGCTCAATGCATGCTCTCTAGGCCTGAAATTATTATTCCCTAAGCATCTCCAGCACTGACAAGCAGACTCCATTGACTTAGGAACAGTGGGGAGGCAGTCACTTGGTTCAATGCACAGATAATATCGCAAATTCCTAAAGGCAGGGCCCGGCCTGCAACATTTACTCAACTAAAGAAGGCTCAATAACCACTGAAGGACCAGGCCCAATGCCTTTAAACAGAAGGACTTACTAGTGTCTTCAGTGTAGTTTGAAAGTTTATTCTTCTACTAGGGTTATTCCTTCACCTGCTGCTTATCTGAAAAACCTTTGTGGTATTTCAAATCTGGCTTCACAGAACTTTTTTCTTTTAAGAGTGCTTTAACACACGGTCACTGAGATGCGAGTTTCAGTGTGCCCCACACATGTGCTATTAAACATGACCACCATGTGTACAGAAATAGGTTGTAGGCTCCAGCCTGCTTGCCCTGAACTCAGCAGCAGAATTCCTGTCAAGGTCAACAGCAGTTTCTTCCAACCCCCTGGTGAGTTGCGCCTCCGGATTACGACATCTGAAGAGCCCTTGCAGAGACATGGGACCACACATTTTATCCCGTAATGGTGTAAATGCTCCATGGATGTAATTACTGCCTTACCACGCCTGCGGCACTGCATTGAAAGGCAGATTTGCAAAAGAAATCAGCATGTCAGGAGTGGTGGAGCACTTTGAGAAATCTGCCTGAAATCATGGGCACTGAGCACTCGGAAATCAGACCGTAAGGGTTAGTTGCAGTCTCCATCATAACCCGCAATCGAATCTTCTTGGGTTTTGTTTGTGCTGGCCTAAAACAGGACGTGCACATTTCTGCCCCACTTGCATTCCTTCCCGGAGTCCTGTCACAAGTGCAACACTTTCGGATGACAGGGAGATGCAGAGCTCTCTCTTTTTAACTACAGTTGTGTTTTTAAAAATGGGGGAGGGGGGGATTAAATGTAAAGACTCATAAATTAGAATGAAATGTCGAATTCCACTGTTGGAAGCTGTCACTCCAGCCATAATTTCCTAATTTATTGGGGACGGGGCCTCAGACAAATGCAGAGCCTTTGTATTCAATAACACCTCCGCTGTGGTACTTTAAGGGCTGGTTCTCCCCTGCCTTGCTCTTTGGGTGGTCAATGAACCTGTGCAAGTGGGTGTTAAATGCGAGCAAATCAGAATTCTCCACTCTCAATGGTGGCAAGGTACCACATGGTCTTGCAGAAGTATAAGGCCCAGATCCTCAAAGGTATTTAGACACCTGACTCCCATTGAGTTCAGTGGACATTAGCCCAGATCAAAGGTATTCAGGCAAGACAGTGAAGAATCAGCCCGTTTGACACAATTCGGGCCAAATTTCCAAAAAAAGCTCACTCCCGTTTATTCAGCATGCTGGGCTCTTTTAAAAATCTGGCTCAAGGGGGTGAGTCATGGATGGCCTGACCACCTTTGGCACTTGTGTGACTGTAAGAACGCTTTGTCCGATTGTGTAGATGTATATAAAAGAGAAGGCGAGCGTGTGAGCATGCCAGAAAAATTAAAACAAAGCTGAGTTTTGTTAATTCTTTTACAACTCCCAACATGCAAGAGTTCGGTGTCTTACAGCACCATTAGTTTGAGCATCTGGCACTTCTGGTATATATTGGCAGCATTCCCTTGAAAACCATGAACAGTGATAGATAAAGTCAGACATCTAACACAGAAACTAAAACAGGGGATGCTACATAGGGGCAGCATGGTTGCAGGTACCTTGGTGGAGATTTCCCAAGCAACTTAGGGGATTCTGGACACCTGGCTTCCATTCATTTTAATAGAAAAAGTGTCTAATATAGTCCTTTATAGCATCTCTTTAAACAAACGCTGTTGTAACCATTGTTTTGTTTCTTGATCTTTACAGAGCGAGGATTTGTAAATTTGTCAACAGGTCCTAAATCATTTAAAAGAGCCTAAAATCCCCTAAACTGTTTGCAAATTTCAATTCTTAACTTTGCATTTCCTGGGTGACATGCTTTCATTTCTTCTAAAAGCAAAAAAAAAAAAAAAAAGAAGAAATTAAATTCAAAGAGGAAAAAGAGAGGCTCCCAGGAGTGTGCAACGGCTGAGGGCAATGGCACTAGCACAGGATTTCCAGCCTGCTCTCCTTTAGCTGCGCTGTTAACTCATGCCCACGTCAGCGCAGCACCGTGTGGGAGACCTCCACAAAATCTGCAAAGGAGCAGGCTGACATCCCCCCCCAGTAGGCCTAAGAGGTGCAAAGGAGCAGACGGCCAATAGGAAAGGAGGACGAAAATGGCCTTGGGACCTAGCTGGGGAGGAGACGAGCAGTGATGCTTATTACTCTGCCATGTATTCTAGGCCCACTGTATGGAGAGGGACACAGACTGAAATCTAAGTGACTATGAAGCAGATGTGAGAGGCAGGATAAGAGGTTCAGGAGACCGGGCAGAGGATGGGGGTAAGAGGCAGGAGGTGGGCAAAGCCTTCTAAGCCATGAGGAAGCTGATGCGTCCCAACTCATCTGCTCTGCACCCGGTCACTCCCCTGCCTGCGTCGCACAGCCCCCTCAATTGGCGGAAGGCCAACACGTTTCAAAAGCAATCACGCCAGCTCCACTAGCCGCCTTGGTTGGTTTTTAAGAGATCGGAACAAACCTGGGTCAGACAGGGCAGCTGACAAATCGGGTAACCTCATAAAAGGGTGACAGAGGGGGCTGGGAATCGGGGTTTAACCATCGCTCAGATAAGCAGGAGAGATTTTACTCAGACTTTACAAGACACCTGGGGGCAGAGACCAGACCTGGAAAGTTTCATCCAGGAATGTGTTGGGGGTTTTATGTGCTTGGGGTTTTTTTTTGGAATTAGAGTGTTACAACCAAGACTATTTCGCACCAGCATGGTCTGCAGAGTGTTTGTTCTCAAAAACAACACCGGGTGGGAGGCGGGGGTGATGTCCTGGAGGGAATGGCCTCAGAAAATGTATCCTTATGACACGAATTGGCTGTGAATTCAGAGGCAAATCTATCACGTTGTTACCAAGGGCGAGAGGGAAGCTAGGGCTGGTGCCTCCCTCTGAGGGATGTAAAAGAGGAAGCCATGGCAACGCAGCAGCATCCTGCCTTCCCCACTTTGGAGGAAACCCCTTCAGAGATGCTCTGTGCATAGGATCAGTGGGTGGCTAAAGATCAGGACAACTGTTCTCCATGGCGGCTGCAGCAGCAGCATCACCGCCACCAGAAAAACCTCCCAGACATCCCAGCCCACAGTCTTCACAGTCAGCATTATCTGGTATAGGGTGGGCAACGGCACCGTGAACCCATGGGAGATGGGTGGGGCCAGTGCGGTCTGCCAGGGCGGCCTGGCTTCTGCAGGAAACATTGTAGTAAGGGGGCCAGGAGGCAGTGAAGAGGCATAGGGTCGTAGGTCCAAGCTGAGCGCCACCTCCCGGACAGGACAATTGCAAGGAAACCGAGAGCAAACTCTGCAAGGCCCTGATCCTACAAAGGGAGCCCACTGTTGGCGAATCCCAAGCCCCATTGAAGGCGGGAGGGTGGGGTTAGACTGCCTGGATCTCTCTGGATGATCAGAGTACAAGTTTCCTGTGTCCTATGCAGCATCCCTGCACCGGGAGAGAATCCAGCGCTAGTATTCACAGATAATCTTATATTAGATGGATACCCAGCTGCTATTTTGAGGGAAGAAGAGTACAGTTTTTTTTATAAAAACTCTGAAGGCCAGAAATTTGCCTTCAGTCAGACGTCCATCGCTGGATAGTTAGAACAAGAGAGCACATGTGACTTGTGATTGTTAATATTGCATTCAAGTAAAGACAAAAAAATATGTAAAAAGTCAACATATTTAGCTTCCAGCTCTGGGTCTTTGTTCATAGAATGGAAGGTATATAAGATCCACTTAGAAGATCGTGACTTGGAGTTTTGACTGAGGAAGGTGTGTAGGATGAGACCTTTACTATTTCCAAGGAATGTTTGGTTAAGGAACGCAGTGATTTTTTTTTTTTTAAAGGAGCAAAGGGTTTATTATATTCAGTAAAGGAGCTCTCAATTACTAAAAAAGTTAAGTGAAAAGGCTAACATTTTAGTCAGGCAGGTGATAGTCCCTGTGTCATCAGAAACCCCTCTGCAAAATGAAGATGGATTTTAAAGTCCAACCCGGGCAAGACCTACATTGTGCATCGTGTTGGTTTCATAACCTACTTTTCACAGGCTAGAGAATGAAAAAGAACAATCTAGTGCAAGAAAATTAAATGCAGCAAAACATTTTAAATCTGCCCGTCCCTCCAGGATTATCATGCAGCAGAAGAACCAAAGGATTTTTTTTTTCTCTGACTCAAATCTAAACCACTTCCCAGTGCACTGTTGGAGCTGACAGAGCTGCAGCTGAGCTGTAGATTTTTTGGAAAATAAAAGAGCAAGACTGGTGCAGAGCTGTCTGTTAGCTCTCTGGGCAGGTGATTTCTTGGAACAAAGCAGGACATAAATCTAATGGGATCATCCCACCAACCAGTCACACCACCACACTTCAGCCACACCATCTGCAGAGTGGAGCCAATGCTGTGGTGTGGAGGATTGTTAAATAAGACACTGCCTTCTTAATGCAAGGAACTCCAGTAGCGCTTTCTCTGTAGCCAGAGCTATTAGAACCTACGTTTATTTCGCCCATTCCCGCAGTTAAGCAAAAAAAAAAAAATTAGTTCGACAATGAATTTTTAAAGTGACATTTTGCAAGGTTTCAATGTTAAATAAATAACACGAGGTTAATTAATTTCAAGAGAGTGAAGGATTTAAATGATTCATGACAGAGGGAACACAGAGGAAGTTGCCACCATTTTATACCATTTTTGTTTTTTGTTGTTTAGGCATAAAAGTTTCTAATTTAATTATTATGGTATGATGAATTTAGGCACTTTGTACAGGAACTCCCCACTTCCGCACCGGCATAAACTCCAGATCCTATAAGAACCCCTGATTTAGATCCTAAAAATAATGTCATCTTGGGGGGGAAAAATCTAAGATTTTTTTCAATCTAGAGAAAATCATCAACTGTGAGCCAAAAATAGCACCTTGGATTCATGCACAAGAGCTTAGGTCTGTCTCACACACACATACACAAATCATCAGAGTAACTGCACAAAGAAACACCCTGGTTGCCAAAGCTCAAAGCCAAAGATTCACCCTTTATTTTAACCATTTTGGGGGGTAGCTTCAATACCATACCCCTCTTGGGACAAATGTTGCTTGGGGAAGCTGCTTGCTTAGTATTATTTAATTTGGAGGGGATGGTGAGGGAGGGGGAAATCCAGAAGGCTTTGCTCTGACACTGCAGGATTTGGATTAGGAGCAAGGGCTTTCTCTGCCTGCGCAAAATAACGTAACAAATTTCTGCGAACCACATGAAAGCCAGCCTGTAATTTTGTATTTATTTTTTTGGTCCAGGCAGAGATCACTGCTACCAATCGCCTCCTCCCCCTTCCAAAGCCCTGAGGCTCTGGGGAATCATTTGTGATTTATTTATTGTCATCATCAGGAGCATTTGAATTAGGCGACCGCTGCCTTGTTGGACAAAGCCACTAGGACCCAGCCCTTGGAGAAATAAATCAACTTGTTTTCCCTTGCCATCCTCCTCCCCCAGTACTGCAGAAAAATCCCAACAGCCCCCCTCCCTTCATCAAAAATTGCAACACCCCCTCACCACCACCATTTCCCCATGTATTTCTCCAGTTTCCTCTCAATTGATTTCCCTGCCCCCTTTTCCCCCCCACAACTGGGCGTTGAGCCTGACTGCAAGGGTCCAGATTGCGCATCTGCAACCCACACACACAAAATCCGCTTTCTATTTCCTTCAGCAAAGGAATATCAAGACTCTGGTCCATTTCCCCTTCAGATCCTCCCAACCCCCTCCCCCACAACACACACACACTCCCATCTCCCAGTCCCCCCTCCCGCCTGGGGCGCAGGGCTCCCAGATCCAGCCTCCATCAGCAGGCCAGGAAGGGGATGGGAGAGAGAAGGGAAAACAGCTCAAACAACAGAAGCAGCCTCTTACTTTCTCCAACCACAGCCTTCAGCCCAATGGGTGCCATGATGCCCTGGTGCCTCTTGGGGTAGGCGGCAGGGGGTGGGGGGCTTGTCTCCTTCTGTTCCTGCTGCCGCTGCTCTGGTTTGTAAAAGTCCTCTCCCCCCTGGCAGGCTGGCTGTGGCTTTGCTCTCAGCTGACTGCGAAGGAAGGAGGGGGAAGCAGGGGAGGGGAGGGGAGGTGTGGTGCTGATGATGGGGAAAGGGAGGTGATGGTGCTTCAGGACGTCACCGCTTGGCAGACCAATCGGCTCGGCGGGATGGTGCATCCATCTCAGGGCTGCTGCAGTACATCCCACTGGCCATCTGGGCCAGGGAGGAGGAGGAGCAGCAGTAGCAATAGCAACCGGTCCCTGCCTCCCTGTCTCCCCACAGGACACTAGAGCGAACCCTCCATGGGCCTTCGGGGCTGCAGGCAGGGATGAAGGATGGCTCTAATAAGGCAGCACACTGCAGGGGGGTGGAGGAGGGATGGGAAATATGTCTGGCTAGGCACAACCTCACCTCCGCTGTAGCAATCCGGGCATTAGTTGCAAGGCCAGCCCTCCCACAGAGTCACCAGGGCTGCATGCGCCAGGGCCAGGCTGGGAATTAAGATCTTGGGTCAAATTCCTCCCTGGGGAAGACTTCTGCAGTGACGGGAGTTACACCACGGCTGGACGTGCAGCCCCGGAGCTCGGGGCGTGATCAGAAAGCATGGCTTTAACCAAACCAAACCCTGCACTTTCACAGCCAGCTGCTGCTCCCCAGCCTGCCTGTTTGTTTATGTATTGCTTAACCTTGCATTATTTAGTTAAACTGGATACCTTGCAAAATGTAGCTTTAAAAATTCAATGTCTAACGGTAACTTTTTGCTTAACTGGGGGCAATGGGAGAAATAAATGTAGATTCCAAGAGCTCTGTGCAGAGAGAGCACAGCTGTATTTATCCCCATTCCTGGCTGCATGTAAACCAACTGATGTGGATGATCTTTTAGATCTATAGGCACAGAGGTTAGTGGCAAAAGGCTGCACTAGACTTTGCCCCTCACTGCATCCTGGACCTGCAATTTGTTTTTCTCTGTGAGAAAACAAAAGGCACCAGAGGAAAAAAAACCAGCAAGACAGAGGAGAATCTAGCTCAGCGAGGCAGGGCTTCCCCCCAGAGTGCAGGGGCGAGGCCCTCCAGAAACGGTCCCCAGCCCAAGGACATCTCGGCTAGGATCTAACGGGGGCTGGACGGGGAGTGTGCATGAGTGAGCTGACCTGGAAAAGATCTACACGGTGGAGCCACCCGAAGAACTTTCCCCAAAGTGTCTGTCCTGGATTTTAGACACATAAATTGGTTAGCAAATAAGGCACCAGGCAGGGGGTCCAGAGACCTGCGTTCTCCTCCCAGTGCTGCAACGGACCTGCTGTGTAAACTTGGGTAAGTCACATCTTATGTTTTATGCCTGTTTCCCTCCCCTTTTGTCCGGTCTGTGAAGACTGTAAGCTCCTTGGGGCTTTCACTGGCTGTTTGTACAGCACCTAGCACAATGAGGCCCTGAACTTATCTGGGGCCTCTAGGTCCTACCGTTGTGGTGTTTTGTTCTTATATATTTTATTTTATGGCCCTGTATATGCCACTGACAAAGAAGAGAGCTTACAGTCTTACAGCACTGCTTGTGGGGAGCAGGGCCCTGTGTCCATCCAGAACCCAACTGGGGCCTCATGCAAGTAAAGGGGGGCGTGCCCAGGCTCAACCCATTGCAGGATGGGGGTCCAAGGGTCAGACAGAATGCAGCAGGAGGACGAGACTGACAAACCGCGGGCGAGAGGGAGCGGGGAATATGGCTTCACAATAAAACGAACGGCCTGTAGCCTCAAGAGCGAACTCTTCCCAAATCAGGACATGGCCTAGGATTCTTACACGCACGTGTACCTACACCACACGTGTTGTGCCGTGGTGTTAGTATTGTTTGTGACGGATTTGGACCTGCTCTGCAGTAATTTATGAATACCGCACGTTGAGCTGGTTATTGGGGTGCTGCTCTATCAATATATTGGTTTAGTTTAATAGGGGACTGTTGGGGTGGGGGGAAAAACAAGCAGGAAGGGAAAGAATGGCTCAAGATGAGCCTCGTCTTTGCCAACACTTCAGAGCTGGTGAGGGAGAATGCCAGGACAGGAAAAGATCCACAAACACAAGAGATCAAAAGCAATCTGCCAGGTTTAAAAGGGTGCACGCTCTCAAGAGAGAAGGGGATGGGGGTATTTGGGAAGCCAGGCTGTGACCTCGGCCTGGCTAGGTTACCAGCCGGGGAGGGTAAGCCTTTAGGTGAGAGAGAGACGTGTTGACCATTGCTTTGAAATCCTTTTTCCCTAGTTTTCTTTTTTTTCCTGTGAACATAAAGAGTGCTTTGGTTTCAGGAGGCCGGCTGGCCACCGTGGTCATGGCTGGTCACAGACTCCTGAAGGGAAGAGTTGCAGGGGCTGGACCCAGACAGATATGTCGGGTGAACTCGGCTGACGCGCAGGGGGCTCTGGCCCCAGGCTGGGTCACTGAGTGGGAGAACTGCAGCACCCCAGGAGAGGTAAAGGCATGAAGCCGGACATCTGAGGGGATGCACTCACAAGAGGACAGAGGTGCAGCTAGGCCTGGAACTGTGACGTTATTTATCATTTGGATTGTGGTACTGTCGAGGCGCCCGAGTTGTGGATCAGGGCCCTGTTGTGCTAGGTGCTGTACAAACACAACACAGAGACCCTTTCCTTGCCAGCTCTTATTTAAAAAACAATGGTACATTTAAGGTCTGTATGCCCCTTGGTTTGTCGTTCATCTTCCAGCTGTTATTTGAAGGCAAGAACATTATTATTGTTTGTTATTTGCAAGACTGTATCTCCCAGGGTCAGGGTCCCCTTTGTGCTGGGCATGGCATGAACACAAAATAAAAAGCAACCCCGGCCCAAAGAGCCTGCAGGGCAAGGCACCCAGTCGGCCAGCTGAGCCTCCTTATGACTTCCATTAGCTTCACTGGGCTTTGGGTAGAGGAGACAGCATTGGACTGAGAGGCAGGAGAATCTGGTTTCTGTTACCAGCTTTGCCAGTTTGCCTCCTGGGAGACCTTGGGCAAGTCACTTCCCCGCTCCGTGCCTCAGTTTCCCCATCTGTAAAATGGGGATAATGATACCGACCTCCTTTGTGAAGTGCTTTGAGATCTGCTGATGCCATGTGCTATACGAGAGCAAGGTATTGTTTATCTGTGTTCTCTTAACGTGCCCGTCCCCACAGTAAATGAGTGCTTAATTCCAGTAAGTGATAGTAGAATTCTGCTGGCTATAACTGAGTGCTGGATACAGCCGTGCAGGAAGATTTTTGTCAAATGAACAATAAATAAAGGAATACAATGCTGCTTTTGACCAGTTGAGAGCCCCAAAAGCCAAGCCATGTAAACGTGCTGATTCCAAGAGGAAACTTAGCTCGGCCCGATTGCAATGCGGCATGAAGGGTAATATATTGAGCTGCATATTTCACCAGAAACACAGGAATAGTACATGCTGCAAACATGCAGAGGGGTTGAGAGAATACTGCTGCCGGAACTGGCTCTTTGGTGTTGTCCTTTGTGATTAGGGGCCTGTTGAACTCAACCCTTATCCAGCAAAGCTCGTAGGTATGAGCTAAATGTTGTGTGACAATTCGGCCTGTTAAATTCGAAGTGAAGTATGTGCTGGATGAGGACCTAGGAATTTTGCTTCAGTAGAACATCCAGATTCTAAGCTCTCAGGGCCGGGGTTGTGGGCCTGGCTCTGCTCCATGTTACACATGTAGAAGGGCCTGAGCCAAAGCCCATTGAAGTCAGTGGAAACCTTTCTGTTGACTCCAGGGGGCTCAGGATTTAGTCCTAAATCAGGAGTCCAGGGAATAACACCTGAGTGCAAAATTGGTCCGAGCTCAGATCTGACCAAGTGCCTTTTAAAGCTCTGAAAAGTGCCCTGCATGGTTGTCTACACAGAAGGGAATTATTATTATTGCTGCTATTGTGACATGACTGCCAGTGCACAATAACTAACGGTTTGTCTCTCGAAGTAGAGCTAACAATGACCCTCCATTCCCAGCTATTTCATTTCAAGTGGTGTCCACTAGGAACGCTCCATAGCACACAAATGTATTGGCCAAGGCTTTGAAACAGAGACTAGAGATTTTGGGTGCCCAAGCTGAGACACCTTAAAGGGGCCTGATTGTCATACAATGCTGAGCTCCCACCCTCTGGAAATACAGCCTTTTTCAGGGGTCTCAAGCTGCTTTCCTGAAATAACTGATCGTTCTTGAAAATCCTGGCCTTTGTTTTTTAACTCAGCCTGCAGCAAGGCTGGGTATCATTTTCAGAGGTGGGAAATTCAAGTGAAGTGGGGGAAGTTTAGCTTAAATGTAAGTTCAAGAACATAAAGCCAAGAGAGAAGACACTGAATAAGCTTCCCCCAGTATAGCAGTATAGCAACCCAGTTCCAATGGGAAACTCCTCCAGGTCCTTCAATCTGGGGCCTCTCCTGAACTGCTTGGATGGTGGGTTCCCAACAACCACAGCATTGCCAACCTCAAGCATTCAAAAATGATGAGTCAGGCTCAAAAAATTATGAGATTGGCTTAAATCATTAAATTGAAAATAAATAAATCAGGCTCTTTTCACGTGCCATTTGATTTGGAGCCTTTTGGATATGTCTTTTCAAGCATTCCTCCCCAGTCAGGAGGGCTAGAAACTTTTTAAAATATGTTGGAGCTTTACTAATCACCTGACTCCAGGAGCTGGGGATTTAAAAAAAACACCAACTATTGTGAAAATTGTGACAACGTAACGGGAGCTGGGGATGTTGTGAACTCTCTTTCCTTTCTTGAGGGCTAGATGGGAAGTGGTCCTGACTCTGTCTTTATTCTTGCAACGTGGTCACAGTACAAAAGAGTTGAGAACCACTCATCTGGGCTACGCCTGTATTTGCAAAAGGCTCTTATTTCTTTAAATTCGGATGCCAGCTGTTTTCTTCTGTTTGCCTCACTGATCTGCTCTGCCCTGTGAGGTCCCCATCTGCATTGCCACATGTGATCTTCCCTAGAGAAATGTTTTGCTCAAATTGAAATGCTAGAAGCTCATATTTTCTCACCTTAAGAATAAGAGGTTGGGTGGTAGAAAGGCAGGATTTTAATATTATCCTGCATGAATCAGTCCCATGCAAGCAAGCAACTGCATCCCTAGTGCCACATGTCAGGGACAGAGAGCCCCCGGGAGAAGTGCACAAAGTGGTTAAAGGATGCAGCTCAGATGGGGTGCACGGCAAATGGGGGCCTCCTCTGAGCCTCAGAATGGAGTCACCTTGAGAGCTGAAAGAAAAACTCTCCAGGTGTTTAACTGCTGTTGCACTCTTTCAAACACTGGGGTCTAGTGGATAAGACAGTGGACTGGGAGTCAGAAGACCTGGGTGCTATTCCTGCCTCTGCCACTCCCCTGCTGCGTGACCTTGGGCAAGTCACTTCACCTCCCTGTGCCTCTGTTTCCTTTCCACTGTGTCTATTTAGCTTGTAAGCGCCTCAAACCGTCTCTCATGATATGTTTGTACAGTGCCTAGCACAATGGGGCCAGAGCAGAGTATCATGACTGGAGCCCCTCTGCTCTACTGCAACACAAATAAACAGCAGTAATAATAATACTAACCACTGAAGTTCTGGTCTGAACAGTGAGTACCTACAGATCAGAGGGTGAGGGAAAGCTGGCTCCTGCTCATCAGGACTGAGACCCCCTTGCTGATGCAGTGCGTAGGTGGAAGAAAAGCATGTGTCATCAGCAGAGAATGAATGTAGGACCTTGGCGTCCGAAATCATGAGTCACCGCTGCCTGGACTCCCAGCCTGTAGCAGACATGGAGCCCTCTGTGTTGTATGTGGGCCAATCACTAGAGGAGACAGAGAGCAGGGACTTGTCTATGAGTCTGGCTCGTACCCGAAGTACCACTGCCCAGCTGCACTGGTTTCATGCACTAGCTAGAACTCTTAGTGCTTGTGAAGCCACGTATCAATCCCTGAATAACAAGCTCTCCAGGTGAGACCCTAGGCCTGGGATCAGAGACAGCTCATCGGGCAGTGCTGAGGGCAGTGGACTGGGACTAGAGAATCGTCTCTAATTCACTAAAAGCACCTGGATGCTGGTTTGAAAAGATTCCATTACAATTTCCGGTACCATTGAGCAGACTCGTGCGTCTGACTTAGAAACAGCTCAGCTACCCTCCAGCTCTTCGCGCTTTAGCAGGTGCTTTCCTGAGGCACTGCTGTGTGGGATCAGAAAAACAAACTGGGGTTCAGGGCTGCTGCGTTCTAGTCCCGACTCTGTCACCCACTCACTGGGCAACCTGCGGCGTGTCACTTTGTCTCTGTGTCTGTTTACCCCGCCGTATTATTATTGGTATTGGAATAGCACCTCGGAGCCCTGGTCGCGGGCCAGGACCCACTGTTCCGTCATCATCACCAAGGCGAATCCCAACGGGATGTTCGCTATTTGCCTATTGAGCGCCACCCAGACTGGTCTCTAGTGAGGTCTCTGAGACAGTCTGGCTGGATGTTCAGTCTGTGTCCGTCCCTGGCCATCTGATTGTGCCACTGAAGCTTGGGGAGCTCCTGCAGTCGCTGGCCTTGTGGTGGCATTCCTCTGTAAATAGGCTTCCGCGGTCCTTGGTTCCATCCCAATAACGCGCCCGTACCAAGAAAGCTGCCAAAACGGACCCAGTGCTGATGGAGGCGGTTGCTAGGTTCGGCAGCACGTACCCTCTGTGCTGATCTTGCCTGGCTGCTGAATGGGGAGCAGGGGACAAAGACAATGAGACTCCACAATGCCCACCTGCTGGATGCTGTGCAAACACAGAACAAAAGACTGTCAGTCCTGGGGAGCTGACAATGTCGCTGTAAGAGACAACAGATGGAGACAGACAGAGACATAAATAGGAATAACAGTTGCTACCTCCTGGGGGTGTTGCAAGGGCCCGTCAAGCAACGTTCTGGAAGCACGTCACCATCCTTGGATAGCTGTAATGCGTAAATGCAGATGAATTATTCTGATTGATTAGTAATGGTCGGATGATAAATGGGGACTGTTTGCCAGCATGTTTCGTTGGTTCTTCTCTGCATCTGCATGAAGGGTCGGATTCTGCCAGGCTTACCCCTGCTGGGCAGAATCTATCCCAGTGCCAGAGAAGAAGCAGGCACCTCCTCTAGCCTGGGGCTGCCAACAGCTACTTATGGCCCCAGCCCAGGTTAGGGCAGCCTAAAGCCTCCCCTAACATATGCCTCTGCAGCAATGGTCCCTCTGAGCTACCGCTGTGCTGTAGAATAGCTGGGCACAGGCATGTCTCCAGCACATCCCCTTTCTGCTCCTGAAATGCCCCTGGCACGGTGGAGGTTCCTGTGAGTGGTACCTGGGGCCGGCTCCAAGGCGGGCAGCCTTTCGGACGTCACAGCTGCCTCCACGGGCTGCTTTCACTCCATTGAGCCGTACCAGTGGAGCCATTGAAATCAGTGTGATTAAGGGTGGCAGGGCTGGGCTCTGGTGGGTTGTAAGCGCCTCAGGGCAAGGACCTTATCTTCCTATTTGTCGGTTAAGTGCCGGGCCCACGGCTGGTGCGATGGACACAGCCAATGAGCATGCAAGCAGCGCTGGAGATAGGACATAGCGATGCTCTGATGTTCCCCAGCTGTGACTTGGGGGTGCTGGGAAGTGTTTTACCTGTTCCAGGTCTGCGTGGGACTGCAGCTGCCGGCTTGGATGGGCTAAGGCTCCCCTTAAAATCAATGTGGGTTTCTTTCCGGAGCAAGGGGAGCAAGATGTGACCAGCATGGAGCTAAAATCCCACCAACCATTCCCCCCGCCCCGCCTTTGAAGTGCTGCTCACAACATGCTGGGCACAATGATGCTCAGAAACGTTGGACTGGGGAGCCTGAATGAAAGTGCATATGTCCCACAGCCATAGTGTGGGGGGCTTGTCCAGGGGAGAAATTCCAGGAGACACACCCCCTTCATCCTCTGGGGTTGCAGCTGTGCTCGTGGGTAGCGTGGGAATGGGTGTGGTGTGAGAACTGGAAGAGAATCATAGAACTGTAGGACTGGAAGGGACCTCAAGAGGTCTTCTTGTCCAGTCCCCTGCACTTCTGGCAGGACTAAGTGTTATCTTCTGTCTAGACCATCCCTGATGACCAGAGTTTGTCTAACCTGCTCGTAAAAATCTCCACTGAAGGAGACTCCACAACCTCCCTAGGCAATTTATTCCAGTGCTTAACTCCCATCTGTTAGGAAGTTTTTCCTAATGTCCAACCTAAATGGCCGTTGCCACAATTTAAGCCCATTGCTTCTTGGCCTGTGCTCAGAGGTTAAAAAGAACAATTCTTCTCTTCTGCACGGAGCAGAGAGGAGGAAACAAACGGCTTTCTCCCCGTTGTCCACTGAAGGGAGAGCCTGGCCTGGAATCTCAGTGCTCATGGCATTCCCCAGCCTGCTTGGGTCCAGGGTGTAGGGGGATGAGCTCCGATTAGCAGGAGACCCTCTATTTCCCTGTTAGCTCCAAAATCCAGCCTGAGCCCAGCCCGAGCAGACGAGCTGCAGCTGTCCACATCCCAGCAGCGCGAGGTCAGCAAACCCAGCCGTCGATACCCTTCCCCTCGCCAGTCATGAGAGGTTTGGAGGCCAGGTGGGGTCCTGACATTTTCTGTGTGGGGGCTGCAGCCCGCGGTGAAGGCTGAGCGGCCAGCGGCCGCAAGAGGGTCTCCAGCTGCAGCGGCAGCTGCCTCCATCCCTTCTCCACAGCAGCTGCTGGTCGCCTGCCGCAAGAGGTAGCGGGGCTGTGGGGCTTTGTGCTGGGGGAGGGGGGCTGATGTGAATGGACGCGTGTGGGTCGCACCAGGCAATGCCTGGATCAAGGCCTCATTCCAAGTGCGGCACTGTCACTGGGCGGGTGGCCAGATGTCCCAATTCTATAGGGATGGTCCTGACATTCGGGGCTTTGTCTTATGACCCCTCCCACCCTACCCCATCTCGATTTTTTACCCTTGCTATCGGGTCACCCTAGACTGGCCATAGGCAGCACCCCCTGCGTGGGCCGCATCCAGGGTGGCAGCGGTCTGCCTTCTCCGGCCCAGCACAGCTGGGAGCATCAGGGCTGCCAGGGCGCCTCAGATGCATTTGCTTGTCTGGGCAGTTGATCCAGCAGCTGTATTTATTCGCCCCCGGTATGCACCCTGTCAGCATCCCTGTGGGCACCAGGGGGAGGGGGACACACACATACCCAGTCCCTATTTAACAGGGTGGCGGAGAGATCCCACAAACAACAAGATGCCCACTGTTCTCCAAAGCAGGGGGCAGAGCGTCAAAACCTGGCATCCGTTCCACACGCCCAAAGAAGCCACTGGCACCCAGGGGGCCCAAAGGACTATTATTATTCCATTCGATTTGTATCGCTGCAGCTCCGCGGAGCCCAGCTGCACAAAAGCCGGATTTCCTTCAGCTGCCTCCAATGTCTGGTCCGTTGGGAATGATAGCAAAATGGGCTCGTGGCTAGCGGACTCGTGGGGGGAGGGGACTGGGAATCAGGCGATTTAGGGAAGGATTTTGCCCAGGGCCCCGATACACATGTCCAGCCAGGCAGGAGCTGTAAACAATCTGCAGACGAGGAGCAGAGAGATCCTTTTGTGCAGGCGCTGTCTTGGGCTGCCGTAAGCAGCCACACCCTAGCCCCGGTGCAGCGGTCATGCTCATCAGAAGGATTAAAACTGGGGAAATTACTTTCCAATTAAAGACACTCCTTCCTGCAGCTTTGGCCTTTTCCCAGCTAACGCTCATCTCACTCTTGGCCACCAGACGGCAACAGAGTTCCACACCAGCCACCCTTCAGTTCCCGTAGGCTTGAGACAGGGGATGTGATTGCAGAAGGCAGCCTGGGCATTTGCTACAGAGCGAGACCGACCTTCTACACGCTCAGCAGAGGTGTCCTCCTCTGGCTCCTGAAGGAAAGGCCCATCTCGGTGTGGGGGCCATGTCTCGGCCTCACCCATCGCTCCCCTTTTCCTGTTATGTGATGCTCCTTGGAAATCGTTAGCATTTTTCCCGCAGCAGATAGCACCTGCAGCCGCATCCCGGCTCAGGGATCCACTGTGCCAGGTGCTGCACATGTTCCCTGCATTGAATTCTCTCCAAGCCTGGGGAGGCTGGAGACAGCCCAGGGCTGGAGGTTAGTTCTTCCCAAAGGTCTGGGGGCAGAAGGAGGGGGGAGCTAAATAATTAAACTGGAAAATACCTTGGCCATAACTAGATGGGTTTTTAGCTTTGCTGCTCAGCCCCTTCACTTTGTGTTTGCACCTCGTCCTTCATCTGTATGTCACCCACTCACGGCTTGGTTCTCCGAATGCTGACTCGCAGGAGGCGCTGGACCTGTTGACTTCTAAGGGCCTACTCCTATTTTACAGAATCAACTCCAGAGCATGGGCTTGTCTTCTTCCTGTCCGGTCATGGCTAAAACCTAAATCATCGGCTTTTAGGAGTCCCTTCTCAAATTGCTTCGGTGTTGAATTGTTATGGAGCCTACGCCCTGCTCTGGAGCCCTGTCCACACTAAGCCCCTGATTCAGCAAAGCACATGCTCAAATCCATCCTATTTCAGCAAGACACTTAAGCACATGCTTAGTTTTGAGCACTTGCTTCGTCTATTGACCTCAGAACATGTCAGGTGGAAGAGCAGAACCAGGCCCACTCTAGCTGTACTCTGAAACAGCGGCCGGGTACCACTGCACTCCTGAATAGTTTCTCTCTCTTAGGGCTTATCTATACAGGGAAATGTATCAGTGTAATTACACCCCTCTAGTGGTGCTGGTATAACTGCGGCAGTATTTTTATGCTGGCAACATTCCCCAGGTAGATAAGTCCAAAGTTGCACAGGAAGCCTGTCTCCCTAATGCCATGCTAGCACTCTAACCATTTCACCATCCCTCCTCTAACTGTCTTCCTCTTTTGTCCCCACCTGGGCAGCACTTCGCTTGGGAACCGTTTCCTAATGCACCTGTCGCTGGCACAGTTTCCACAGCCTGTGTGGGCCAGGCTTGGTTTTCTTCACAACATCTGTGCTGGTAGTAGGGTAACCAGAGAGCAAATGTGAAAAATCAGGACAGGGGGCCGAGGGTAACAGGCACCTATGTAAGACGAAGCCCCGAATGTTGGGACTGTCCCTATAAAATCCAGATATCTGGTCACCTCAGCTGGTAGAACTCTTGCTGCCCTCAGCCCCCTGCTTCCAGGAGCCGCCCAGCCCTGTTTCAGTAGGTGGCTGTCACCCCATCTATGGCTGGGCTGAGCGTGGCTGTACTCAGACAGGTTTGGCTGCCAGGACATTTGAAAAGTTTGCAAGGCAGCTACAAAGCCTCACGTGGGTAGGGCCTCGCACTCCCATGGAGCAGGCCCAAAGTATACCAGACAGCCCGTCCCCTGCTTTGAATTCTCTGCACATTCTTCAGTCTAATTGATAAGATTCCTTTGTTGATCTTGGTCGCTGTGAAAACAGATCATTACTGCCTGAGGTCAATGAGAGTTAAAGGAAAACACCAGCGATTAGTTATAATGTCAGAGGAAGGGAAATAAATATTTACTAAAAAAAAAAATCCTGCGCCTGCAAGAGCTCATGTGTAGGGTGATGGTTATTTTTACTGCATTAGCTCCCAGGATCTGTCTGTGCCGCAGTCCAAGGTGTGATTGCAGCAGTGGGAGACCTACCTGTACTAGCTTTATCTATGCTAGCAAAGCTGAAGAATAGTATATGCTGGCCAGGGACCCTTGGTTTGTACTCAGCATACTCGCCAGCGCTGCAGCCTATGCTGTCTTTGTATTTTTAGCTGTGCTCGTGCAGATATGTCTACCCAGACTGTAATCACATCTCCGACGACAGCATCGATATAGTCCGAGAGGCACCGATTGAAATATGGGGGGGGAGGGGTGGCTCAATGTTCTAGATGCTCTACAAATACATAGGCAAGATCTTCACTCCAAAAAAGATGTGTTTTACATCACGCTAGCTATCTGATTAGCATATGTAAAGTACGGGTTGTTTCTACCTTGATGTAGCTAGTCAAGGTCAACCCACTTGAAACACTTAAGATGGCGATTTGAGCTGGTCCAGTTGTGACAAAACGTATTCGCAAATAATGCCTTTGACAATTGACAAGGAAAAATGTGTCTCAAATTATTTGCTGACTTTCTTTTGAATGTCTGTCTAACCTACCATAGGTGTTCAGGCCCCAATTCAGGAAAGCACTGAGGCATGTTATTGACTTCAATGCAACTTAACTTTAAACACATGCTTATGTGTTTTACTGAATTGGAATAGACTTCAGCAAATGTCCAAAGTTAAGCATGTGCTTAGAGTGCTTTGCTGAATCCTGGTCTCCTGTACATTCATCACCAGGATGTCTGAGGCCCTACAGCTGGTTGATCTCATGAAATCGTTTATCCACAAATCATTTAGCCAAAGGAAAAATGCCCAAATTCATAGGATAACATTTTCACAACAGCCGATTCAATCAGCTCTAACAGATTAGAGACACTTACATTTATTTAGTGATTTGCTCCTACGTGTAATTAGCTGCGATGATTAGAATCTTTGTTACGGTGTAATTTTTAAAATCTTTATCTTCATTGCCTTTAAATAAATGGAAACCGAAGGCCTGAAATAAAGCTCACTGCGGTCAGTGGAAAGACAATGAACTGCCAGCAACTCACTTAGTTCATGTCCCAAGCACATAGTCCAGGACATGAACTACAAGGGTTTGAATAACCCTCTCTAACGGTCTCCGTTTTCTAGTAATGCTGTTATTTTTCAGTGCTAGCCGGCTGCCACCAGGTGGCCCTCTTTTAGTAACTATCGGGATGTCAATTTCACTTCTGTAGGTGCTGAGCCTGGAAAAATGTACACCCAGGGGTAAGGTAAGCCACCTGAGTTGTTCAGGTCACGTGCGTAAAGTTACCCATGGGGGTAAGTATGTGCAGAGCCAATCAAAAACATCCCCGGTGCCTTCCTTTCCATCCCCTTCCTGCAGCAAAGAAAACGCTGTAAATGTCGGCCAGGTGTAAGCCGGGTGACATCTGCCTGAGTCTGCAGACAGGCTGTTGCGGCACTCGTGCCTACGCCGCGCTGGCTGCAGCAGAGTGAAAATTGACCAGGGATTTCAGAGTTTTCACTGTTGCTGTTGAATGACAGCATACCACAATCAAATCCTGTAAAGAGTGAGCTGTGCTTCTGGGCCCAGCCTGACCCCTATCTTTCCATTGACTTGAATAGCCAATGGATCCACCTTTAGCTGCTTTATGCCTTTATATTGCAAGGGGCACGGCCTGGGAGGTTGCACAGGCTTTTTCGCCTGGGCTACTGGATTTGGTCCTCAGGCTAGCAGATGTGAGGTCACTCTTGCCAGCCATGACAACAGGCAACAATCTGCTTTGGCAGAGGGATGCACAGTGACCCCACACCAGCAAAGCACTGAAGCGTATGTTTGGCCCAAAGCACATGACTAGGCCCACTGAAACCAACGGGGAAACTGACATGCTTAAAATTAAGCATGTACTTGTGTGCTTTGCTGAAGCGAGGCCTATATGCCCACATCTGCCTGTAAACTCTCTAACAAGGCTTCTGTTGATTAATTATTATGATCGTATTGCAGTAGTGCCTAGACACCACAGTCATGCATCAGGACTCCACATGTGCTGTACAAACTGTCTGCACATCTGCATTGTATAGTATGCATACAGGGCCTGGTCCAAAGCCCAGGAAGTCAACAAGAGTCAGATCAGGCTGCCCTTTACCACAGAACTGTGATTCTCTATTTTAATGTCAAGCATGAAACTAATGTTGTTACAGTTATTTTTAGTACACACAAGGGAGAGAGACGTTTTATTAGTAATTATTATTATGATTATTGTTTTTTGTACAGACCAAATAAAAAACCCACATTCCCCGATTAACTATCTACTTTTAGAGCTACTCAATATTTTTTTTCTATCCAAAATATTTTTGGATGGAAAAGAACATTTTTATTCCAAATGAAAAGGTTTTTGTTTTAGTCCAAATGTTTTGGTTCCCCCCCTCCCCCCCAATTTTCTCTTTTTCCTCCTCATTTTCCTGCTGGAAAAGGAAGGAAGGGAGAAAATGGGAGAGAAAAAGGAAAAAATGAACGATTTTAACAAAATAAATTGATTTAAAAAAAAAACTGCAGAAAAACAATTAATTTTCAACAAGCTCTGTTAATTTTAGATGAGTGGGGAAAACAGAAGGAAATGGGGGTGGGGTCTGGAATTAGGAAGAACAAGCTTATATCAAGCTTTGACATCTGTTCATCTTTATTGATCAATGACAGATACAGCCCTTTCTCACCCACGAGTAGTCCAAAGGCTTAACAATAATGCATTGATCTTTCTGACGCAGACATGAATTGTGATTTCTCCATATATAGTTGTAAACAAATTCTTAGTCATGTGGGGTGAAATTTTCATAAGAACTCAGGGCCAGGTTTCCAAGGACAAAGTACTAGACAAGAGCGGGTTGAAAATGTTCTGATGGAACGTTTTTCCATCAGAAAATGCTTTTTTTTTTAAAATCATTTGAAAATCAGCATTGAAAACAAGCATTTTGACAAGAATGAAATATTCTGCTTAGATGTTTTTTAGAATGGAGCATTTTGAGTGTGTTTGTTTTTTGGGATGACTTTTCATTTTGAAAATTCTTTTATATTATGAAGACTTTTTAAAATGGAAACAAAATTTTTAGATTTTATATATTTAAAAAAACAAAAACAAAAACAAAAAAACCCTTTTGCTTGACCTGAAATGAAGGGGGTTGGGGAAATTTTGTTTAGTAGGAAATTTCTAAATCTTTTAATTTTCATTCAAATTCTGGCCTCCCCACAGCAAGACCAAGCACCCATCACAATCAGAGCCAGAATTTTAAAAGAGGTCAGCTGGAAATTCTGTCCTTTACAACCTTCTGTTAGGAGGAGCCTGGCCGGGGAAGGGCAGGGTGACTTGAACAATGCCAGAGACACTTCACTCCAGTGTGATCCTGAGTCATCAGCTGCATGTGAGTGGCAGCTAGATCAGTGACCATGTGCTACAGAGACAGTCTGCTCCATTTGGAAATGGGACCTGGAAAACCCAGCCACCAGCAGGCCAGGGGGGTTGTTGTCTAACAACCATCACTAAAGACGGGCCAGAAAGACAAGGCTAACGCAGTCTGGCTCTGTGTCACCCTCTAGTGGCTAGACAACCTAGAGAGATTAATCAATCCGCTACTGCCTCCCAGTTCATGGGCCAGGACCTTTAGTAGTAGTGCTGGCTCATGCTTTGAGATCCTGAGTTCAATCCCCACAGCTGGCCGGTCCAGGAGCGTCCATTAAAGAAATGCTCCTAAATCCTGGTGGGAACAAGCTGCGTCTGCCCTGCCAATGCTACGGGGCTCTCTAGGGGTGGTGGAAAGCATGGGCTCGAAGGTGATGGAGTCTGACATCCCACACCAATGTGGCAGTGCTACCTCCACCCATCCTGCCCACGGCCACTCCACCGCGAGCACGAGACTCTGGGTCCAGGTCCTGCTCACCCACCGGCCTCTCTGCTGAGCCTGCCAATGAAGACAGTCCGGGGCGAGCGTGAGGGTGGAGTTTGAGGTATTTCGGCCACTAACCCATTTCAGATAGGCCAGCATCCAGCCGCCAGGCATCACGGAGCATGTGCCGATTTGAACCAATGACTTGGCGTGTCTCGTCTTTTACGTCGGCAAGCCACGCCCACTTGTGCCGGCAAGCCACGCCCACTCACGCTGGTATCATCCCCCTCGGGTGGCGGCTGGGCCACAGAGAGGTTGATGAGCTTGCTTCAACTTCGGCCAGCAGAGCTGAGTCTTTGAGCTCAAGCCATAGCGCAGGGGTGTCCTGGCCAAATTAACTGACCCCCCTGTGAATCTCGTCCCCGCTGGGCAGAATCCTCTAGCCCCACCACCCTGCCACAGGGCAGAAGCTCCAAACTCCCTACCCCAGTCTGGTAGGCGGAGAATGGGGGAGGTATAGGGGGCTCTGCGAGCCACACTGGCTCATGAGCCACAGTTTGGCCACCCCTGAGGTTCATGCAGCAGTGGAGCTAACAGGGGATGCGGGGGTGAGGGGGGAGAACTGCCCCTCCCGTGCCTTTTCGGTGTATAGGAGGTGTCTTTTCACATGGGGCCGGAGAGCCGGCGAGCCCACCCTGCGCTCTTCCGGCAGTGGCAGCTCCTGTCCCGCAGGGCTGGGCCTGCCTCCCCACTCCAGGAGTTGCAACATGGCATGCAAGGTGACAATGCCACTCGTTCACGCTGTCCAGGGCCACACCTGAGTAGCAGTGTGAAGGCATGTGCCAGCCCCATGGGACGGGGGCCGCCACCGCCGTGTGAGTGCGGAGTGGGCTTGCTCTCCAGCCTCCCCTCCCCTCCCCGCATCTCCCCTCTGCGCAGGGCAGGGTTAATGTTGCTGTGCAGGGGCAGAGGGTGTGGTTGTAGGTTGTTGGTGCCCCCTTGTCTGTTGCCCTTGGGCTCCTGCATTAAGACCCAGAGATCCGAGGTTTGATCCTCTCTGGCCGCGACCGTCGCGAGGGCGTGGTGCGCCATCACACCTCTATCACCAAATCCCTGGAGGGACGGTAAATATTTAGTGAGGGAAGGCCGCCCCCCCTCTGTGTACTCAGCTACACTTGATTTCAAACAGGGGGAATGGCTTCAAAAGGATGGGGGCAGGGTATAGGGTTCAGGCTGTACCCTGCCTTATATCAGAGACTGGGCGGGGAGCTCTGAGTCCCGCGCAGCCAGCATATCTCCCAGCCCAAATCAGCAGGTCTCCCAGAAGTCGCCAGCCGCCTGGCTCTGTCCTCTTGCAGGAGTTTGCCCGGCGCAGCGTGTTTTAGCGACGGATGAGCAGGCCTGCGCAATGCATAAGGTGTGTGCGCTCGCAGCACTGTGTGTTTTGGGTGGGTGCTGTTTATCTGCACTCAGCTGCAAGGACACTCCGGTTTGGGCAGCCCCGTTCCCAGAGCCGAGAGGTGCTGACAGCAAGGGGGCCCCCCTCTGGGGCTGGCAGACGCCTGGGGAATTTTTCTGACCTGGGGTGTGCCAAGAGAAGCTATTTTAGGCGCAACCAACAGGACGTTTGTACAAAGAACAGTCAAGATACAGGCCACAGATTTCTCCCGCCCCCGCTCACCTCAGGAGCTGAGCAGTACCCCCCAAAAAAATTCACGCCCCACAGCATCATCCTTGAGCCATTCCGACTCACCCTCTCCCATATATATTAAGACACCCTGGCACAGATCCTAATGCCTGTGAGGATCCAAGCCCCTGGCTCTCAGGCTGGGCAGCGAGCCCCCCCGAGCCCAGCCCAGGGAGGCAAAGGTCTGTGTGCGAGACGCGTCCTGCAGTGCGGAGGACCAGGCCGGTTCCCAGAACTAGCTAGAGCAGCCTCGTGGGTTGCTCTGCGTTATGGCTGCTGGCAAACAATGGCTCCCTCCAGGGCTTTCCAGCTGGGTCACACCTCCTCCCCGGGCATGGTCCCTGCTACTCTCTGTGCCAAGGGCTACGAGTCCCGAGCACAGGGTCATTCTGTCAGCTCCTTCCTCCGGCCAGAAGGGGCTGCAGCAAGGGCTGTTTCCACCCCTGCTCTGGCACCAGCGCAGCTGGACGGGACTGCAACCTGGGGCGAAATCTGGCCTCTCAACTTTAGGTCTGGCAGAGGAAGGAGGAGCTTTTCTGCGATCCGTGGGCAGGCTCTGGGTGCCCATCTCCCTCAGCCCCCACCGCAACTGACAGTCCCATGACAGCCGCAGCTAAGAGGCCATGGACTGAACCTGAGGCCCTCCCTCCCCCCACGTACAGCCATTGAGGGCGGCGGTTGCGCCAATGAAACGAGGCCCGTGTGAATCCCCGGCGTAGATGGACTAGCCCCGTGCAGCGTGTCTGCATTCGAGGGTTTGTGCTGGCGCACCAACACCGATTTCCCCAGTCCAGACCGACCCTGCATTCTCCTCGGGCCCTTACAGAGGTTGTCTCCCCATCCGCGGCGAGATGCCTGGGTTGGGAGGGGGCGATGCCTGTGCTGTTCCTGTTTTGGGGGCGAAGGCGCCCCCTCTCTAGGGCTCTCCGCTGCTTCCTTTTCTGAGCATCCAGTTCAGAAGAGAGGTTTTATTTTGCGTAAGTTTGCACCGAACCTGCCTTTTAGTCCCACACTTGCTGCCCTGTGACCGAAAGAGGCAGAGGCTCTGACAGGCTGGAGCAGGGGTTCTCAAACTGGCGGGTTGTGATCCTCAGGGGGTCACAAGGTTATTATGGGGGGAGGAGGCGTGAGCTGTCAGCCCCTATGTATGCCCATAAAGGTAGCATGGTATGGGGGGTCCTCACTTTATTTTGGAGGGCGGGGGGGGGGGGTCATCACAGCCTGAAATATTTTCAAAGCGGGTCCCGGTGAAAAAAGTTGGAGAAGCCCTGGGCTAGCGAGAAGGGGGAGGGCTGAAGAAAGGTCTTCGGCAAGGCAAAGCCAAGCCCTGCTCCCGTGTTCAGGTCCCGTTTTCTGTCCTCCCCGCCCAGCCCAGCGGTGTGACAGGCTTTGGCATTCGGGAGGGACCCAGGCTGAGATTTATGACTTGGGCGTAATGGAAGGGTGCAAAGGGTTGGGCGCCTGTTGCAATCCCGGGTGAAGCAATGGCAGAAACCGAGGCAGATGCCAACCCAGAGCTGGTTTGACTGGTGACAGCGGCGCAGGCCGGGCTCAGCCCCACTCCCCGGGGCAGGAAGGCACCTGGAGTAGCTCTGAGCAGCGGGAGGGCCCCGGGGGAGCAGGGCCAAGAGAGATGCCAGGGTCAGCTGCGGGCGGGGTCACTCTGCTCCAAGGGCCTGCGTCTTGGGAGCCGGGGCGCTCCTAGCGCGGCGTGCGGAGGCGGGTGGGACCGGGACCGGGACCCAGGTGCGAGGGGAGGCGCTTTTAGCACAGGCCGGTGCAATCGTGAAATGAGGCGGCCAGGGCTGGGCGCGGGTCTTTCGGGCTCCCCGGTTCTTGCCTGGGAAGCGGAGAAGGACCCTGCAAAGCAAAGCAAAGCAAAGCAGAGCCCCCCCGCACTGCAGAGAGGGGGCGGTGTTTGCAAAGCCCCCCCACCTCCCCGCCCGCCGGCTGTGCGTGGCACGGAAGAACCCACAGCCGCGCGGAGGGTGTGTCCCGGGGGGAGGGAGGGAGGGAGGCTGCCCCCCCCCGGGGGTGTGTCCGTCTGTGCTGGCAGGAGCCGCTCCGCTCCTGCCTCTTGCTCAGACCCGCCCAGGGCTTCCCTCTGCTGGGAGGAGAGCGGCTGGTTCCCTCCCCATGGAGCAGCTCCCCGGCTGAGCCCAGCAGAGCCGCCGCTCGTCCCGGCCCAAGGAAGGAAGGAAGGAGAAACCCTCCCCCCCCCTTTTTAATTGCAAGCCTCCCTGGGGGTGAGTTTTCCCAGCCTCCCCCCCCCTTCCCGCCGGGATCCCCCCCTCCCCGCCGGGAGCATCCAGCCGCTGGATTGTAATCGCGCCGCTTTCCGCCATGGGCGATGTGATCTCGACTCACCTGGATGAGAGCAGGCGCCACTACATCTCAGGTAAGGTGTGTCCCCCCCCCCTCCCGGCCCCCTTTGCTGGGGCTGCGCCGCTTCCCGGAGCCACGGGCCGGTTCCAGGAGGGGTGCGCCGGGCCGGGTCTCGGCTGTGTCAGTTTCCCCAGGCCGAGCCCTCCCCGCTCCGGCTCACAGGTGGGCATCGCAAGGGGCGGTTTTCTGGCGGGAGGAAAACTTTCCCCGGTGTCCCCTCCTCGCGTGAGCCGGCGGATCTCTTTGTGTTAGGGGCTCCCCGGCGTTTCTCTTTTCTGCCCCCTCATTAAAGGACAAAATAAGGGTGGGGAGGGGCGAAAAAACCCTCCCCCTCAACAGCACCTTTCTCCCCGCCGTGTAGGGTCCTTTCACGCTGGGTTTCGTTTCCCTCCTGCAGGGGAATCCGATTTTCCTGCCTGCAAACTTCTTTTTTTTTTTTGTTTGGTAAAAGTTCCACGTTGCAGCTCTGGGTCTCTCTCCTCCTTTGCAGAGCTGGAAGCAGCCTCTCGTAAGGGGAGGGGTGGGGGAGTTGGGCAATAAGGTGTCTGTCTGTCTGTCTGTCTGCCTCCCCTCTGAAAGGCTTGTCTTGTGAGGTGGCTGTTGGTCTTGGCGGCAGGAATAGATGATTTGATCCAGGGAGAAAAATCCTCCTGGCCAGGGCTTCTGCTGGGTCTGCGGGCAGGCGAATGGATCTCTCTGTAAAGGGGATGGGTCCAAGTTTTGTCCTGTCCGTGCTAGCAGCTAAATCATGTTCAGCAGTTGGTTCAAGGGGGGCCCATGGGGCCCCGATCCTGCAGGTGGGCACAGGGGTCTGCCTGTGTGGCTATGATGCAGATCTGGACCAGTGCCAGCAAGGGGTTTGCCTCTTGGTGCAGACAGGGCTACAGCCCTCATGCTACTGAAATGTCCGGCCCTGGAGTCTAGAGAGCTGACAATGTGGCTATTGATTGCCCTGTAATTTACTCTTGATGTTGTGGGTCTCAGTCTGACGTGTCTGTCCTAAAGATTCCTCTTGGACTTGGGGGTCAGGATGTCTGACTGGTCCTGCTTGGAATAGTTTTTGTATTTAAAAGCATGGGATTGTGGCTTCTAGACAGTTGCCTTTTTGTCCAAGGAGCCGGCATGTAAGGGCCAAGAGGATGGGGAAGGGTGGGGGGCTAATTGCTGCCTGCAGTTACTTGATTGACCCTTATAAGTGGGGTCATTCTGCCACTGAGCACTGTGACGTGGCCTCTGTTTTGCCCTCTTCTCTTGGGATGTCTCATAATTTACGACGCTGGCGTCTTCGCTCCCAAGGGCCTCTGAGTTTGCAGGACTTGACCTCCGTCCCTTCCTTTCATAGGCTTTAATTATTGTTACTTTAGAGGCTTTTTGAAGGAGCTATTAGTGGCAGTAACCAAGAGCTTAACGCCAGCCTGGCTAGGGACCCTCAGACTTCACAAATCAGGGTGGGCGAGGAGATGCGGCTTTCATGACGCGAGACCTAACCAACTTCTCTTGCTGGAGGGCCAAGATGCCTTAGAAACTTTAGACATTCAGAGGTGAATCAGTTTCTTCACTCCCTGGAGGAAAACTGTGGCTCTGCCTCACTTTCCAGTGGACCGCGAGAAGTGGTCACGTCATGCAAAGCTGCAGTTAAACTGCCGACCGAACAATGCAGCTGTCTTAATACCAAGAGCTCACAACATGACTAATGCTGTTGCATTGCTGAATCCCAAAGGAAGCGTGACTTTCCAGTAAGTGACAAGTATTGCCCATTTCAGAGTTCCCCATTCAGCACCATGAACCATGGGGTTTCATGTGGGCCAAACACCATTTAAAGGGGCACTACCCGGTTTAAAACAATCTCTTCTAAAATATCCGATATTACAAATGACACCTTAGATCGTTCAAACCAACGAGCGATTAAGGTTTATTTTATTAGCCTAGTCTCTTTGCAGGGATGGAGATTGTCTGGCTCTCTGCCCCCCACTTTTTTTTTTAAACAGACACTACCTTAAAATGTACTCCGATTTCAAATGAGTTTCAGCTCCTAGACCTTCTGCTGTGTCCCCTTGCTAACTCACTGCTTGTATGAAGTAGTGACTAGAGGCCCAGTCAGGATCAAGGCACTGTGCTAACAACTTTAGAGCATTTTTCCCCCTATCTTTAAAATCTGGACCTTCCCCTGTTGTGTTAAAGATCTCCACAAATTGGGGAGCGGTGTGAGGGGGCACTCTGTATAATGGCACAGAGGAGGGGCGCAATTTGCTGTCAGATGAGCAAAGTAACTTTAAAAAACCAAAGAATTTCCTCCAGTCTCTTCCACCTCTTGTAATCTGGGGTGTCGCTAGCATCAGCGGCAGCTGAGAGATTTGTTTAGAGGTGTGTGCGCTATTATCCAGTTCCTGAATGCCTGGACCACGTGGGTTTATTTAGACTCCTAAGATAATTAGACTGGCATGGGGGTGGGGGATGGGACCTGTTGCAGATCAAAAGTTGGGGGGATCAGGCAGTTGTTGCCAGGAAGGGAGGAAACGTAGGTCTTATACATGGGTGTGTAAAACTATTGACTTCAATGCTCTGGATCCACAATAATAGTAGAGAGCATCAGAGGGGCCAGCGAAGGGATGTTGCCAGGAGCCGTGGGATTGGTGAGCCCCTTCTGTCCCTGGAGGCTGAACTTTTTTTAGTGGCCGAGCTCTTTTTAATTAGCCCAATGGATGAAGAAAGGGACAGCTACCGATGGAGCCGGGGAAGGGGAGGTTTCTGGCTTGCCAAGGGGATGCAGATGGAACGTTATCCATTTTGCTCCTTGTGTCTTCTGTTTGGGCTCCCATATCGCTTGGTCCCATGGCGCAGCTGAGGTGTGCAAGCTGGAGAAGTGAAGTGGGGTGGGGGGAGGTGGCTTGGACTGATCAGTGGGAAGTTAGTATGCACTAGTTCTCTGGAGCTTGTGTTCCTCTAACCGTGCTAAAGAACACAGGGCAGGGGACCTGTTAGCTGGCCTGGACACTCCATTTGATGAGCCGTTCATATCTCTGAGTGCCTCTACCCTGGGGAGCGCCTGTAAAAGGCTGCTCCTGCCTGGTGCATCCATCAGTATTGCAAAGGAGGGGAGCGCTGGTGTAGAAGGGGCTCGGGCATTGAACCACTGCTCACTCGGCCTGCTCTGTGCAGCATCGGGGACCGGAGTGGCGGTGTTGATGCGAGGGACTCCACTAAGCTATGTCTCCCGCCGGCACCATTGCGACGGTGCTAGTGTAACCGAGGGAATACCCTGGAAGCTGCCAGTGCAGTCCCAGCCTTTCTGTCCGCTGGGAGCTGGGGCGGGGGGTGAGGGTGTAAGGTAGCTGGGCGGGCAGACGTTGGACTGGTACTGCTCTCCCGCCCTCCTGAGCTCTGGAGCCATTCTCTCGCTGCCGCCTCAACCGCGTTGGCTCACCAGGGGAGGGGCCATCACTACCTGTCTCTGCTGTGCCCAGCAGCGTAGTGGGGCCCCGAGCTGACGGAGGCTGCTGCAGACTGAAGGTGCAGGCGGTTCAACGGCACCATTGCGAGGGGGCCCTTCCCCACGATCCCACCCTGCCCCCCCCCCCCAGCCCTCGTTATCTTGGATTTCTGGAACTTCGTGCCTAGGGGTCTTCTCTTTGATAAACTAGGGGTCACGCTGTGTTGCTCCTGTTGGCTGCCACACTTCCATCTCCCTCTGTTTCAGAGACTCCCTGCAACCCAGGGTCCCCCAAACTACCATCCCCAGAGGTCTTTGTGCCCTCAATCCCCCCTCTCCCATACCTGGACCCAGCATTCTCTCCTCAATGCCCGGGCTCTTTGTGCCCCCTCCCCAATCCCGCCCGTGTTTCTCTTTCTGCCCCAGAGATATCAGGGTATCAGCATGTTAGCGTCTATTGGGAGGCCATTGTTATGCTGGGCGGAGTTAATGGGCACCATTAATAGGTACCATTAACTCCTTCTCTGATCTTCAGACAATTGCAGAGGTGCTGGAAGCTGTGACTCACTCTGCTAGAGAGATGGCAGGGCCCTGTGTGGCCTCCATTTCCCCTTTCCGTTTTTTTTCCAGTTTTTCCCCAGAATCAATAGGTGTCTGCCCATTGACACCTACAGCGTCCCCCGCAATCTTGGCATTGATCAGATGCCGTGTACAAACTGTATTGCTTTAGACAGACTCCGTCGCGCTGAGGGCAGGGCCTCACGAACCCGGCTAATATAGGCCCGCACTGTAGAAACACAACACGCTCCCTGCCCCAGAGCTTTTAAATCACCAGGGCAGACAGGCTGTGAGAGGTGCAGAGAGGTGAAGTGAT
Organism: Emydura macquarii macquarii; assembly: GCF_026122565.2. Taxonomy (NCBI): domain Eukaryota; kingdom Metazoa; phylum Chordata; order Testudines; family Chelidae; genus Emydura; species Emydura macquarii. The sequence goes on from NW_027130828.1 coordinate 16,478,008, forward strand.
TTGGTTGATCTGGGTGCTGGGTCCTAGCCTGTGCCGTGCTCTGGCCACCTGTGCTCCTGGATGCAGTCTCAGGCTCTTTTTTTATTTTAAAAAGGAAAGCACCGGTTTATGCAGTGCCCGTGGCCTGTAGAATAGCGGGTTCTCCCCCAGGCTGTTGTATCCGTTTCCACTTTCAGCAAACACACTAATGAAGTAGCTCTCCAACTGCAGATTTGCTACACCCATGAGGATCTTCCCTCTCCTCCCCGACACCCTTAGGAGCCCAGTGCTAGGATCTACAGGGTTAGGGCATCAGGCAGGGAGGAAGGGAGGCGTTTGCTTTCCTAATGTCAGTGTCCAAAGTCCAGGGAGGGTGGGGGACACAAAATGGAAGACCTCCTGGAGCGATGAAAAGTTGATCGGGGACGGGTGTGGGGGGGTAAACTGCAACCCCTCCCACTCCAGAGCAAAGGATGCTCCTAGATGGGGACCCTATTGCACTGATATTTCAATGGCAGGAGGGAGCCTGGGATGTAGACTGGGATGGCTAGCGTGGGCCCACTGCACTGCATTTAGTTTGCTCAGGTGGTTTGTAGGCTGGGCCTGTCCCGATGGTTGAGAGGAGATGGCACCACGTGTATTCTGATGCTAGGTAGGCTGTGTCCCCATCTGCTCCGCTATCAGAGAAACCCTGGACAGCATGGGGACGTTCCCTGTGGCAATCCAGGAGCCCTTGGGTTGCTCTGGAAACCTTTTTCTAGCTAAGCAGTTGACCATTTCTTGCTACCACACCTCCTATCCTCCCTAAATAAAACAGCCTTGCTATTCTCAGGGAGGGTTTGGGGTTAGTTTCCAGGAAGTGCCTGGTATAAAAGGTCTTAGTTATTACAGCCACGAGCCAAGTGCCTCCCCTCAGCTGGGGGAGGCGCAGCCTGGGGCCGTGATGCCATGTTACCCAGCCGCACGGTTTAGTTTTTCATTTGGAACTCATTCCTGCCTGGGCTGCCTTCGGGCCTGAACGAGCCCAGCCCAGAGCCTCTGCTGTCCCTCAAATGGCAGGCGTGTGTGTGCATGCGTCTGCGAAGGGGGAAGGGAGTGAAAAGCAAACACCCAGAGGCCTCGTCTACACTGGGATTTTAGCCCCGGACAGCTCCCAGTGCAAACGCAGCTTACCCCAGTGCAGTTTACCCCGGCCAACCGGATTAGTTGCAGTGGCCCCGATCATGTCTGCGCAAGCACTTTGCAATGGCGCAGTTACACTTGTCCTAGTGTAGAGCAGGTCTGAGGGATGGTCTTGAGCCAAGGCACAGTTTGGAGCTGAATTCCCCAAAGTTTGAGGGGGGAGCCCACCCCACGTGTGACGAACACTGAAATCCGACTAACCGGGAGATGCCCTTGGTGAGGTTTCAGCTGGTCCTAACAGTAAAAATTAATTAATACACTTCTTCATTTCCCAAACGTCCTTGGCTTGCCTTGGAGCTGAGTGAATAATTAGCTGCTATTAACTTGCTTAACTAATTTTAGCCTCTTTCTGCTCCTAGAATGAAAATCAGCTAACCCCAGCCTGCTCGACAGTGACATGGGAATAGCTTTTTTTTTTCTGTCAATTTGCAAACTGCTCCCTGCAAGCATCAAATGCTTGATAGTTGCACCCAGTCATGTGGCGTCAGGTCTGTCCCCTGACTGGCTGAGCATATTGTAGAGCAGGTGCTTCCAGCCTGGGCATCTGAAGGTCATTTCCTGCCTGGGAAGGTCTGGCTCCCAGTCCTGTGCTCAGACCAGGCTGCTTCACTAACCCAGCCTGTCTGCAGCAGACTCTGAGTTCAGTGTCCGACCCTCAGGGGTGGCCAAACAGTTAAAGTGCAGCTCGCGGAGCCCCCCCGTGCTCCTCCTGTTCTCTGCATGCCAGACTGGGAGGTGGGGTGGGGAGGAAGAGAGCTCAGGGCTTCTGCCCTGCACTGGGGTGCTGGGGATCAGCTCTGCGGGAGGCGTCTACTGGGACTTGGGGCTTCAGACCTGCGGGAGGCACCGCTCCCCGGGCTGAAGCCCCGAGCCCTGGCAGGTGTGCTCGGCTCTCGAACGTCTGAAGATTATGGTATGCGACTCGGAGGGTCGGTAAGTTGGGCCACCCCTCCCTTGGCTGGCTGTGCTTGTGCTTGGTTCAAGGCTGGCTTCAAAGTTCAACTGTCAGCTGTGCCCCTTGCAGACTCGGGGGTCCCGCTCTCTCCCCAGGCTGCTGTTTCTTGCACACACCACAGTGCTGGAGACTTTCTGATTGGGCAAAATGAGCCCTGACAGAGGCACTGAGCACGCGGCCTCCTGCATTTGTGAGGAGGTTTGAGTCCCTTAGCAACAGCCCAGGAAATAAACACAACTGACTGGAGGGCAAAATCTTCGTGGCGTAGTTTAGAGGGCGAGCAGGGGGAGAATATTGGCTGGAGGTGCCTCTCTCCCCTTCCTCCATCCCACAGCAAAACCCCCTCCCCTGTCATCATGCAGCACGCTTCTCTCCTGCCCCGGACTCGGCGCAGTTGTAGGGCAGAGTCCAGCCCCGAACACAGCTTCTCTTTTCTCTCTGGAGTTAAAGGGGGAAAAGTGAAGCTTCTCTTTTCTCTTCTCGTTCTGTGAAAGCCCCAGGAGGAAGCCTGTTTGCAATTAGTGGTTCTGCTTCGGCCTCTCCTGGCTCACCAGCTTCCAGGGGACAGGGCTTTCCATGTGGCATGGGGCGGCAGAGCCAATGCCAGCTGTACCACAGTCCCGCTTGGTTGAGCGCTGGGGGTTGAGGGGGGGGAGGGTGTCTCTGTAGACAAAGGAAAGTCACCGGCCTCTTAAAGGGGCATTGGCGTAACGATGGCCCGTCTGTCAATGAGCTCTTCTGTCTCTGGGTTTAAATCCTGGTTTTGGGGCATCTCTGGATGAGGTTTCCCAGCGGGAGGTCAGGGTGTGTCATGGTGCCCTAGACTGGGATTTTCAAGCGGGCTGAACGCATGGATGCACGTTGAGCCCTTCTGAAAAGCAGGCCTGATGTCACTGTCGGGCGCTGAGCCTGGGCTGGGGTGGGCGTCGTCTGGATGGCTTCTCGATGGGGCAGCTCCAGAAGTCTGTGCAGTGCAGGCCAGGAGCTGCCCTTCTTGTTGTGCATGAGCGGCTTTGAAGCTCCCGATCTCTCTGGAGAGTCCCAGGATGATTCCAGGATTTGGCTCTCATGTGCTTTGCCCTGAACTTCACGATCCACATCGGCCCAGAGGAGATCCACTGTCTTGGTGGCGCTTCGTAGCTGGAGAAGCCGCGTGTGGTCCAGGAGAGCTCCAGCTCATTCCGCACACTGTGGCGTGTCTGCCTGAACAGCACAAAGCCCGGCAGGTTTCCCACCTATCGGACACTTGCTGGGACTTGTGCGGATGCTGTAGGAACTCCATGGGCCTGCCAGCAAACACCCGCTCAGAGGAAAACTCCTGGGCCAGAGCCATTGATGGGCCTGGTCCCGGCCACCTCCAAAGATCCCATCCCCTTAATCAGAGGCCGTGACACGTTCCAGCCATTGCACTGCAAGGAACAGGGCCAGCGGCTGCGAGGGCGAGCTCCGCAGAGCGGGGTCAGATGCATCCGTGGAAGCCGGCCCACGGCTATGACCCTCCCCACAGCAAGGGCAGAGTGTGGGGGGGTGGGATCCTACCATGTTCGGGGGAAAGCCGTTTCCTCCTGGTGGTGGTGGTTGGGGTGAACCTCTGATATATCCTTGTGGAAGGGGGCAGGGCAGGGGACTGAGACCCAGGATCCAGCTGTTAAATGTAGGCGACTTTTCCGTGACACTTAGGTAACCCTGCCGAGATCTGGGTTTGCGTCCACGGTCTGCGAGACCCTGAACACGTTGCTTGGGACCAGGCTGTTAACGCACCGACGCTGCTGAGTCAGTGAGCACATGTCCCTGGAAGCTGGGCTGGGCTCTGCTGCCCCATGGTCTTTTTTTCAGTATCGTGCAAAGACCCTTGCGGCCGGGTCCGTCAGGTGAGCTAGCGAGGCGAGGTGCAGGCTGGCTGGGGACGCGTGTCCCTTGCACGCTGCCATCGGACCTGCCCTGCACCTGCGGGGGCCTCCGCGTGAGCCACTCAGCGCCAGCCCTGCTATGTCCGCGGAGTCGAGTCAACGGGCAGGCCCTCGGCCCCAGCCCAGCGGCCACACCCGCTGCGAGCCCTGGCTTGTGTCAGGGCACAAGGGACAAGTGGCTCCCGGGGAAGGGATCAGAGATGAAAGCTGCCAGTGGTAGTGGGGAGCAGGGGTAGTGGGCGCGTCAACTCTTCCCTTCACAGCCGCTTCGACCTTCCTGCTGGCACCTCGCTGATGCCATGCTGTGACCGTCCTGGCTCGTCACTTGGGGAGTCCCAGGTTACGGGCACAGAATCCCTGACGCAGAGGTGCGTGCTGGGGATTTGGTTACACACGTGCCCTGGCCTGCCCACCCTGGGCTCTTACAAGTGAAAACAGGAGACTGCGGGCAGAGCTAGGGGATGCTCGTGGGGTGCTCTTGCTCCCTAGATTCCCATGTGCTTTGTGGAGCTGGGCAGGGTTATTCCCCTGGTCTCAGAGATGGGTAATTCGGTGAGGCAGTGGCAGAACCGAGACCAGTTCCCAGGTCTTTAGATTCCCCTTCCAGTGGACTGTGGTGCCAGAGACAGAAGAACCTGTGGAGGCAGAGCACTGAAGCGGGTGGTAACAGGTGATAAGGGGAGTGTTGCAGGACTCCGTGAACCTGCAGATAAATGGGCTTGTTCAATGCAGTGACCTCTTCTTCCCACTCCCTGCATTGCAGCGAAAGAGGGGCTTGTTGAGACCAGCTTAATAGGGGTGTGAAGTTGTCCCCTCTCCCTGCCCCTGAAAAGCATGGTCTCCCCACTTCCCCTCTCACATCTCCCTTGGCTGCCTGTGGAGGGAATTGCTGGAGGTGTCTCTCTCTTGTCAATGGCAGGGTGGGGTGAGGGGGAGCAGGCTGGTCCAGTGTCTCTTCCTGATGGAAGCGTGTTACTACAAGTTTACAGCTGTGTCGACTGTTAAGAGGATGAACCACAACCTCCACTACATCAGGGTCACATGTGAGACCAGAATCCGAGGCTGGGAGGGGCCAGTGGGCGTGTTTCGTACTGGGAGGATGGAGCGGCCGGGCTGAGATCCTGACGGCTGAGAATTCACGCCAAGTCACCCGCCGATGACAGGAGTGGCAGCTGGGACTCCAGGGCGGGGATCTTGGGGATGGGGCCGAGGAATGGAGTTAGGCAAGTCCTTGCCCCGCTCTGTGCCCCCGTTTCTCCATCTGTAAGTAAAATGGCAGTAACACGGCCCTTCCTTAGGGCTGTTCTTGAGGCTTTAATGGTGAGCCAGATGCGTGGAGAGCCCGGATCTGCGTTATACGAGCAAAGTCTTTGGTGACAGCAGGGAAACAATGTGGCTGCTGCCTTCCCGTAGGCGTTCTTGTCTGTGAGAGGCTCGCTTTCTCTCTGTCCTAAACTGCAAGAAGGGAATCTCTCTCTGGCCCCAAGGGTGACCCCCCCCTGCCATTTCACTTCCTCTGTCATAGCTCCTATGATCCCAACACCTTCCTCCCCATCCCCGCCGTTTTAAAGCGCACTCTTGCAGGGGCTGTCAGATGCAGTTAGCCCAGCCACGGTGGCTCCTGCTTCTCACACCTCTGCTCTGTCCTGACGAGGCAGAAGCTGGGAAACTTCTAAAAATGGTCAAAATATGTAACTTTTCCCCCCGCCCCCCCCCCCCCATCCTGCTGCATTTCCTCGTCCGGCTTCTACAATCCCCTCTTGGCACGGGCCCCACCATCTGGAGCCAAAACAAAGCAGGGAAGCTGTCTCCCTGCAGGGATCCTCCCCATGCTGAGCCTCCCGGACAGGGGGACTGGGTTTGTTTAACGCCCTAGCAGTGGGTAGATCTCGCACTTGGTCTAAACCGTAGCTCCTGTGGCAAAGAGCACGCGAGTGCCGATGGCGGTTCTCCGCTTTGCAGAGTGGCTACGGTTCTCAGCGGCTGGTATGTGGGTGTGGGGAGCCTGGAAAACGGGGGGCGGAGGCGGGGAGACGTCCAGTGGGGAGTCTGTTGGAAGGGGGGGGTGTGGTGTCACTTGGCCAACTCTGGGGACTCGTCTTCCGGTGCTGATGGCACAAGCGGCTGGAGCGCCGGAACCAGGCTGTCGTGCAGAATCCTAACAAGCCATGTCCTGTGGGGTTGGGCACATGGGGACATGTGTCACGTGGGCTTGCCCATAGTGGGAAACACCCCCCCCCCCCATCTCACTTGGACACAGCTGATCTTCTGGGCTTTATCTACCCTGAGATGTTCAGAGTCAAGGCAAGAGATGGCCCTAGCACCCCCACAGCTCAGCCAGCGCTAGTCGTGGTGGGAGGACAAGGAGGCAGGTTGGCTTTTTTTTAATCGGACTCATCTGTTCTGATCAGGGTTTGAGGATGTGTTGCCTGATGTCCTGTCTACACTAGGGCGCTCTCAGCTGCTGCCCCGATGTAGTAGCACCATTGTGGAAGTACAGGTTTTAGTATTTCTACTGTGGACAAGGAGATCCAAGGCCTCACGTGCCTGCTGGCTCTGCTCCCAATTGCCTCATTAGCCCCATGGTGGTCCTAGGTAGCTTCTAATCCCTCTTTCACTTGCCTGGGGGAAACATGTGCGGTGGGGGTTATGCAAGGGGGTTCAGAGCACTGTGTGGTGGGTGCAGGGTTCAGGTGAAAGCCCTCCCCTTCCACTGCATTCAAACATCACCATCCCCAAACTACACCCAGCAGCAGCCTGAGGCTTCTGTGTCTGAACCATGTAGACTAGTCAAGAGGATTGAAAAGTAGTGATTCCTCCAATTCACAAGCCTACGGACACAAATCTCTCGCAAGAACCCAGCCTGGGCTCTTTAAAGGTCCATCTTCTTTGCAAGGGAGGGCAATCTGATATTGATGGACAAGTTAGGGGAGGGTCGCTTTGAATAAGGACTCACTTTAGTCCCAATTCTACCACTGATTGGCTGTGACCTTGGGCATATCACTTTGCTCCTCCATGCCTTCGTTTCCCCATGTGAGGGTGTGGGCTAAGGAATGATATGTGCTCACACGTACTTAAAACACCCTGAGATCCAAGGAGGAAAGCGCTATAGAAGTACTGTAGTACTATACACTTAATGTGCTGCCTGGATCTGCCAAGTTGGGGTGGCCAAGGGCTTCTATCCAGCCTGGAAATCCCATAAACAGCCTTTCCTTGTGGTAGCTCAGTGCTTCTGCTACTAACAGGAGCAATGCGGGGGAATAGAGGGGGACTCCCTCTCTCGGGGGGTGGGGGGTGATTGACTGGTCATCTGTTTTTGTGCTTACAGGAACACGCTGGAGCTCTAAACTTCCTAGCACCTGTGTGTGTGGTGGGGAGGGCTTGGAGCGGTTTCTTGCACGCAGAGCAGGGAATAGAGTGGTGTTTGCTTTCCCTGTGTCGCTACCTCCCACCAGCCATTTCCCAGCAAACAGCTGCTGGAATTTAGACCTTGTTCTCTGCACCAGTTAAGCTGGCGCTTTGGTCCTGGCGTGTTCCAGATGCAGCTGGCAGAAGGACTGGGATCGTGCCTGAAGATGATTATTTATTACGATCATCTGACTCCTCCTTCCCCCACTGCAGTGACCTGCTGGGAGGACCTCCAGGGTATCTGGGCAGCTCTACCTTGATCCACCTGTCTCATTGGCTTGTGGGATGGCAACTGCCTTCTCGCCGGGAGATGTTGTGCCACCCACTGCCCTTCCCAGGGCAGGAAATGAGTTTCCCGGCCACCACAGCACAGCAGTGACACTTCAGGGTGCCGGGCTGTGCTGGGGCCCCAGTTACCCTCCTGCCTGTGCGCTCAGCAGCTGAGACTGAAGGGACTAGAAGCTTGTTCTACAGGATCTGGCTCGGCTCCCTCTCGATTGGGTTGCTGACTCCTTCGCAGGCTCTGCAGGTGTTGATCAGCTGGACATGCCCAGAGCCCTTCAAACTGATCTGCGAGGGGATGTGTTGGAAGCGCTGGGACCTGGCGCGTTGTGCGGTAGAGAAGCAGTGACTCTTTCTGCACCAGGTCTCTTCTCCCCGTCTCCACTGGCATCCCGCGCCCTCTGCATGCGTCTACGGCGGCGGCCAGTCTTTCTTCAGCCCTCTGGGCACCATGGCTGTAGCGGGAACAGACGCTGTAGTGCAGACGGGGCTCGGATGTCGTCTCACCCTGCATGGAGGCTAGACGACAGGATGTTGTGAGCGCCGGCTCTCGTTTTGTACCAGCGCTGGCGCAGCAATAGTGGTGGATCAGCAGTAGGGAGAGGGCTCGAGCAGACAAGGCCCTCTGGTGCTCAAGCCTCTCGTGAGTGAATGGAAACACGTCCAGGTTTGGAAGCTCTCAGCCACTTTGCCCTTTGCATGGGAATTCTGTGAGCTATGAGTGCACACACCCTTGGAGTGCCCGAGGCTCCCGGTGTGCTAACAAAAGGGGGTGCCCTGCCTTTGGATTGGCTGGGGCTAGCGTCTCCTCCAGCCTGCGAAGATCTGACTCCACTGCCTTGTTCCCAGAGTGCAGGAGTCTCTTCCCTTCTCGCCCTCTTGTTTGCCTACCTGGGAAAGAATTGCTTCCCTGGGCTCTCTTGTGCTCTGCCCCCACTCGCGATCAGCTGGCAAAAATTAGTTCCTCTCTGCTAGCCCCCCATATAGTTCCCCTCTCTGGCCATGCACGTCCTTGTCGTGGGGGTCCTTTGAGGCTGGGGATTTCTAGCGAGTGTTTAGAGGAAAGGATCAAACTTGGCGTGTGCCTGTAAACTGCAGCATGCCCTGGATTTGGTCTCCAGCTAACACATTAGATCCAAGATACTGGGGCAAGGTGCGGGTGGAAGGCCCCCGCCAGGACAGAGAAATATGCATTAGACTTCATGGAGATGAGGTGCTTGAACCTGAGGACTGTGGATAGAAAAGTGTGTGTCAGACTCCTGAGAACCAGCCGCCGAAAACAGGCGTGGGGCTGTTTGGTTGTCTGAATAAACTTTGTTTTTTCCATTCATAAGCCTTTGTGGGTTTTTTGTTGTTTTCTTCCTGGCACTGGAATGCTGGAATTGGGTTTCCTGCTGGCACAAATCAGCTCTGCGGAGCAAAATTTTATATCCAGCTTTATATTCTCTCCCTTGGACTAAAAGTATGTGTAACAGAGAGATTGCAAAGGCTAGATCCTTTCCTCTCTTGGGAAGAAAGGGACGCTTATGCAATGGCTTAACAGAGCACTGATACTGCTCTCATCTTTGTAGAAGGTATTGCCAAGATTCTCTACACATAAAGGACTTAACCTCTGTCTTGGATCCTTTGCCAACGCTTACCTCAATGTGTCTTTGGCACACGCAGCTGGAGAACTGTTGGAACTTGTAAGAATTTGAAAGAGGAATGGTGTGCGGGGGGTGGGGGGACAGACTGAAACACCAAGAGCTACTGGGAAGAAACCTGCAGAACAAGCCAGAGAACTTGGCCAGCTTGCTGCTATAATGCACACCTACAGGTAGCTTGCTGTATTGAATTGTATGGGCCATGGGCCCACGTCATCCCTTTTCTTCTTTTTTTCCCTTCTTCCCCCAAGCTTGTATCATAGAGAATTGCGTCCTTGCCAGCTTTCACAAGCACAATGGCCTCTGGGCCTGGCCCATGTAGGCGAGCGAAGCTACCCTGAAACTTGGTAATCGGAGGATACTCCACAGTGTGGCATTGTGTGTAGCCGTCTTGGCGTCACCCGCCGGCTGCAGTTACATAACGTGGAGCAGCAGGGGCTGTAATTTGAAGCAGAAGCATCCGTAATCCAGGACTGACCGGGAAGGGAATGCAGGAGGCAGGAACGCTCTTGTTCAGGGTTTTACTGGAGCCCGTTCGCCTCCCTGGCCGGGCTCCTGCTGCACGGAAAGTGGGGATCCAGGCGTAGCTCTGCGCAGAGGGATCTTGGTAGAGAATCAGGCTGCGTGGGTGCCCAGACTTCGCAGCGCGGGTCGGGAGGGCTGAACGCTCTTTGCAAAGCTGGGAGCTGCTAGTTATTTGTAGTAACGCCGAGTCCTGCTGAGTTCAAGGGAGAACGTAGCGGACGCCGCACGACTGACTGATGGCAGGGGGCATCATCTTACTCACAAGGGAAAGTCTTCAGATTTGCAGCCGTTGGTTGCCATGGCATCCAGGCAGCATGGCAAGGGTTAACTGACCTGCCGCCCTGTCCCTCTCGCTTCCTCCCCCGGGCAGGGCCTGTCCCCTTCCCTCACGTTCCACTTCTCTGTGGCGGGCTGAGGTTACGCTGCCTCTGGCCAGGCTCCCCGAAAGGCTCAGCCAACTAGACTCGAGATGGATGCGTTTGGTTGTGAAACCCTGCGTCCCAACTCGCCCTGGCAGTCCGCTTTGGAGCAGCCTGGCGAGTCGGGGGACCTGAGAGAGCCCCATGACCCAGACCAAGGGGCGAGATGAGGAAACTGCTGATGATTGACCGCCCCAAAATGGCCGCCATTCTGGTTGATCAGCTGCTGCATGGCGGAGTTCCTTCTAGCCTTCACTGTAGCAGCAAGGGACGAGGAGGGAAGGCCGTCAAACCTGTTTCCAAGGGAGAGGTCCTGGCTCTCTCCCTGCCTTTGAGTTGTTCTAAAGAGTTCTTGTTTCTCCCTGAAATCTCATAAACCTAACCGGCGTCGTCTTATTCTGCAAGCAGCCCCAACGTTGCGCAGCCCGTAGTTTCAATACGTAGCCCGGGACAAGAGTGAGGGTCCCAGTTTTTTTCTCTCCCTGCCTCCCCATTCCTTTAAAAGCACTGTGTAGTCCCACATTTAGTCCTAGTTATTCTGCCACCATGGAAAAATACCGGGCAAAAACCAAGTTAAAGAAACATCTGGCCATTAGTAAGTGAACCCCATCATGGAAGCAGTCTGGGTGCGGGTGTGACTAGCAGCGGGGTTCTGTTGTTTACCCTTGTTCAGATCTCCTGCATCTCTGGCCTGTATTGACCTATCAAGGCCTGGTCTCTGAGCAGCCCAGCTGGCAGGCGCCTTGGGAGCCTGGGCTTCTGAGCTGTGGGCAACCCGCCGTGCAGACAACCCCAGAGCTTTCCAAGGTCCACAGCTCCAAAGCAGCCCACCAGGTTGGCTGTCCCAGGGCAGGGCCTCCAATCCCTTTCATGAAGAACTGAGGACTCTGTGAGGTTCGTTCTTGCAACAAAGCCAAACATTGAAATCCTCCATGAAATGCAATTGCCTTTCTCTGCAGAGCTGTAATATACAGTGAGACAGTCCCTGCCCCGAGGAGCCTGCACTCAAAGCAGGCAAGACCGGGAAAGGAGGCATTCTCCACACTTAGGTGGGGGACTTGTACTTCTCTGGCATTAGCTCTGTCTCGTTACAACAGCTGTACCTCTAGCAAATGGTTGTGATGCTGAAACTGCAGAGGTACCTGTCCCCAGTGTGAAGGGACAGGACGGGTAAACTATTGGGGGATTATTTTCCTCCTCCCGTGGCAGAAGCACTAATCCGTAAAGTGGGATCTCTTGAGAGTAGAAATTCCAGCTCCTAGCATGAGGGGCTTTTTCAAAGAGTCCTTTAGTGTAAGAGGATTCCACCATCTCAGGAATTCCACATGTCAGACTTTCCAGTTCGCACAGACCAACGCTCTTTGTATGTGTGACACCACGCCCCCCCGTCCCACCCCAGCTCCCTCCCCCCCATTAGGGGCAAGCCCCAAATGCTGTTGATGGAAAATCCATTTTGCACATTCCTTGCGTGGAGCTCTAAAGCAGCCGGAGGCCGAACGCTGCTGTCCCACAGCAAGCTGTTCTGCAGTTCACGGGGGCATCTGAAATAGCAAGAGCAGAGCTAGTTCCCAGGATCAAACCTCCTGGGACTGGTGCATGTTTGTGTCTGGTGGGGAAGCAGATTAATCTTCCTGTGTCTCGGATCTTCCACACGGGTGACCTCCAGCACTGAGAATACACGTTTTGCTTTCGCTGAATGTGAAACTTTTCCAGCAAGGTGCTCTGGGTTGGGCTGAAAACCCTGCCCGAGGACTCCAATCTGCTGCCCATCCGTGTGGCGGCGCCAAGAGGACTTACTGCAGTTTCTAGCACTTCTCCCTGCTTGGACCAAACTCTGCTCGTGATAGGGCGCTGGCCTGCAGTTGGTAGGGGTCTAGGGTCACAGTGTTGTGAAAATTACAGTTACAGCTTTGTGTAGGTTGTGGGCTGCCTGGGAATGTCTACACTGCAATCAGAAGTGTGCTTGCCTGTGTAGACACACCTTGGCTAGCTTTGATCTAGTGTGTGTGAGTGTCAATAGCAGTGAAGCAGCTTTCGCATGGGCTGTACGAGCCTGCCCAGGACCCCGGGTACTTCGATATCTAGCCCGTGCTGCTGCTACAGTACCTGTGCTGGCTAGATGGAAGCCAACTCGGCTGTATCTACGCATGCTGCAGTCACACCCGGAGTGCAGTGGAGACGTACCCTTTGAGGCAGGGAGTCTGCAGCTGGGCGCACAAGCTGATCTTGCTTGGGTCAAAGCACCACTGTGCTTTTGGGCTTGGCTTGTCAAATCCTGCAATAAACAGAAAAGCCCCCATGGTGGCTGCCTGCTTTCAAGAGTGTTTAAACCCATATGGGATGCTTGGGACCAGATCCCCAGCTGCTGTAAAATGGCATGACTCCTTGGAGCCAATAGAGCTACTCCAGTTCATACCCACTGAGGTCCTGTGATTGGGTCCAGGGGCTTCTCCATTTTTGTTTTGTCAGCTTGGTTGTGGGCTGGGTGCTTCCAGCGAGGCCACTGCTTATGCCATGTCTGCAGAAATTCCAGTGGGAAGCATTGACAGAAGGATTAGAAAAGCCAGATTGTGCAATAGGCCGCTTGCTGGAGGGGTGGAGTTGCAGGTATTTGGAGCATCGCACAAACAGTGCAATAGAAGATGAACCAGTCAGGCCTCTGTCTGTCTGGGTTTCTTACCTTTGTCTGCTCTGTGTGATCTCCTGTCCCCCACTCCACCCCACCGGAGCTAGTGGGACTGCACGTTCATGCAGATCTGGGTGCTGTGACTTGGAATGAGCTGCACCCTGCACACTAGCGCTCGGTGGCTGTTGGACGCTTCCATTCACAAAGCACCACTGCCCACTTTCAGCCCATAAAGTGACTTTGTAAAGGGGCACCAACTTAAAAAGACACTCCTCAGTCTAAAAATATTTGTACCGACAATGTTAACGTTAACTTTAAAAGGGGAGGGGGGCGGCGGTTGGAAAAATCCCTACTTTCACCTTGCCGGTTAGCTTCCTTCAGACTATTCTACATGGAAAGTTGCACTGGCTTAACTTAGTGTCACTTTTTTAAAGCAATTTAGATCAACTGGTACAAAAGGCAGTGTGGGCAGTATTTCAGTTTAAACAGGACTGCTTTTGGTTCAGAGTGTCCATTAGGAGGAAGCTAAATTGAAATAAGCCACTCTTAAACTGATTTAGGAGTGTCTAAATCATGGTTGAATCTGATGCAAATCTGCATGTGGGCAAAGCCCTTTCACGTTTGACAATAATCTGTGTAAAGTCAGTTGCCTTGATCACATGAGCCTTTGACAAAGCAACAGGGTGGAGAGAAATGTGAAGCAGCCAACTTGACAGAGGACACATTTCAGGTGCCAACCCTGCCTTACTTTTTTACAGAACAGCTTTCAAGTTGGTGCCTTTCCTTCTTAAAGTCCTACGTGTGTGTATCAACTTTGACGTGTTCTCTGTGTGTGCGGGGTGAGGGGGGGCAGCGGCGGGTGAGAAACATCTCTCTGGTGGGGAAATGTTCCTGGCGTGAGCTAAATCTGGTCCAGGTGAAGGAGATTGTATATTCCAGATGGAAATTAATGGAAGAAAGATTCAGCTCTGGAAAAACTATGCTGCAGGCTGAAGGTTTTAACCCTTTGGATACTTCCGGCGTTGGATTTAAAGGAATGATGTGGCTACTATTTAATTTTATCAGCTTAACCCCCTTTTCTGCCACGTCAGTGCTTCATCTAGCACGAGGCAGCATGGTCCAGCGATCAGGCCACTGGCCGGGGAGAAAGAGCTGGATTCTGTTCCTGATTCTGCCACTGACTTGCTGTAAGACCTTAGAAGCAAAGAGAAGCGGTTTGCCCGTCTCTCTTCCCACCCTCTCTTATCTACTTTATATTGGACATAACTGCAAGCAGGGGCTGTCTCTTGCGATGTGTTTTGCACAGTGAGAATGTAACGGGCGCCCCGGCTCCATTCTAGCTACACATTTTCTACTGTCTGTTGCCGTTTCAGCAACGGCGGGAGCTCAAACGTTGTTGTTCGCTCTGAGCGGCGAGGTCTCAGATGGTCTGATAGCACCCCCTGCTGGTGGGGCAGCATCGGCAAGAGCAAGAGAGGGAACTCCAAACCTTCTAGTGCAAGTTCATCCAAAGGCTCTGTCTACAATAGGGCCAAATACAACCGAAAACCCTAGGGATTGGTCATGCTTTGTTAAACAGGACCAGGAACTTGGTTACTCTACTGGTGTGGAGAGGGTCAGCAAAGTTCAACTCCAGTGTGGGGAGGAGAGGGGGTTAGAGCTCTTTGACTCCTTCCCCCTCTCCATAATGAAACAAGACTGAACATCCTAGTGTAGACAGGGTCAAAAACAAACTCAGTGCGCCAGAATTATTCCTCGCTGCGGAGATGTAGGGCAAATGTTGGCCTGAGCCCTGCGCTGGTGTGTTTGCATCCAGATGACGCTGCGGTGGTAGGATTCCTGGCACTTTATCAGCACTTGGCTGACTCCTAACATGCTGGGCTGATCAAACTTCTATTATTGGAGTGAATGAGGTACTAAAAACGCATTAAAACTCCCCTATGGAGGGGCTAATTCTGCCCCAGTGTAAGCGAGTGCAGCTCCTGTGGACTTCCGTTAGACCAGTGTTTCTCAACCTTTTAAGTAGCAAGTACCCCCTAACTTCTGACAATTTTAATACGTACCCGACACTTAATTTTCCACGGGATTTTATGTTTACAGATTAACGTGAGCTATATGTTGGAAGAAGGGCTGAGTATATAAGGCCAGGATATGACAGATGTCAGATCTAGTGGGGGTAGGGTCACCATCTTTACACCAGGGTGCACAACTCAAGTGTGTACCTGGGCTAGAGGTGATGTTGGCCAAAGCTAGGAGGCTTTGAGCGGCGTGCCAATGCTGGGGAACATAAAGCGCTGCGCCAAATTTTTTGCCATAGATTTGAGAGGAGGAAGAGGTGAGAGAGAGACAGGAGAAGAGGGTAATTGGTAAAATCTGGGGCTGTCAGAGTTGTCAAGTTTTCTAGGCACTGGGCTTTGAGCCAGGGAGGGAGGCTGCCACCTAGGTAAGTTGCAGGTGGCTACTGATCGCTTCCTAGCTAAGAGCTGGGACTGGGCAGGAAGTGGGTGTCTGCTGCGCGCTTTCCCCAAAAGCCGGCAGCTGCTGCCCACCTCCCAGCTGAGAGTTGTGACAGGGCAGGAAGCGGGCAGCTGAAGCCCGGCTTCCCGGGACCGTGATGGCTGCCGCCTGCCTCCCAGCTGGGAGCTGTGACTGGGTGGGAAGCGGGGGCTGCCGCCCGCCTCCCCCAGAAGCCAGGGGCTGCCGCCCGCCTGCCCTTCACTCTGTTTTTCCCCAGGTACCCCCTGCCTGTGTCTCGCATACCACAGGTTGAGAAACTATGCTTTAGACCAAGGCCTCATAGCTGTATTCCGAAATGTGGTCTCAGATGTGCTTGGGCCTCGTCCACACTAGGGTGGTTCAGCTCGGTAACTCCTAGTGGCAAGGTTGCCACCTGTCCAGATTTTCCCAGGGTCATCCCGTTTTGACGTGGCAGTCCTGGGAAATCTGTCAGGGAGCTCGCTACACACTGCTAGCTGTCCAGTTTCATGGGCTGCAGATCATCCCAGGTGTCATGGTCTTTTGTACCTCAAAGATGGCAATCCTATCTACAGTGTGAGAAGCTGAAGTGTACGCCACGGTGTCCTCTGTTGACCTGCTCAATAGGATTCAATGAGTGACTTAGGGCAGTGGCTCTCAACCTTTCCAGACTACTGCACCCCTTTCAGGAGTCTGATTTGTCTTGCACACCCCCCAACTTTCACCTCACTTCAATGACTTACTTACAAAATCAGACATAAAAATACAAAAGTCTCCCAGCTCACTAGTCCTGAAAAATGGCTTCCTTGCTCATTTTTTACCACGTAATTATAAAATAAGTCCATTGGAATATAAATATTGTACTTGCATGTCAGCGTCTGGGGTATAGAGCAGTATAACAAGTCGTATGAAATTTTAATTTGTGCTGACTTTGCTGGTGCTTTTTAGGTAGCCTGTTGTAAAGCTAGGCAAATATCTAGATTAATGTTTCTCAACCAGGGGGACATGTACCCCTGGGGGTACACAAAGGTCTTCCAGGGAGTGCATAAACTCATCTAGATATTTGCCTAGTTTTACAATAGGCTACCTAAAAAACACTAGTGAAATCAGTACAAACTCAAATTTCATAGGCAACGACTTGTTTATACTGCTCTATATGTTACACACTGAAACGTAAGTACAATATTTATATTCCAATTGATTTGTTTTATAATTATATCATTAAAAACGTAAGCCATTTTTCAGTAACCGTGCGCTGTGACACTTGTATTTTTAGGTCTGATCTTGTAATTTAAGTGAGGTGAAACTTGGGGTACACAAGACAAATCAGACTACTGAAAGGGGTACAAAAGTCTGCAAAGGTTGAGAACCACTGATCTAGATGAGTTGATGCACCCCCTGGAAGACCTCTGCGTCCCCCTGGTTAAGAACCACGGACTTTACAGTGTGTCTACACTGTGAGATTTAAAAAAATAAAATATCTCAGAGCCCAGGTCTTTGGGGCTATAAAACTGCAGTGTAGATGGACAGGCCATGCTGGAGTCCAGACTCTGAGACCCTATGAGGGAGGAGGGTCCCCAACAGCAGGCTCCAGCCTGAGCCCAACCATCTACACTGCAGTTTTATAGCCCCCCAGTCTGAGTCCCACAAGCCCAAGTCAATTGACCCAAGCTGGCACAGCATAGATGGACCCTTCAACACCTGGGCAGGTCTATGTAGAGCTGCATCTGGTGAAGCTACAGGGGTGGGATGATTCCAGAAAGACTGCAGCATAGACACTGCCTAGTGCGGGAGTTGCACCGTTTGAACCTTTAAGGTGGGTTCCTTTTGGGTTTTTATTTAAAAACAACAGTTTAAGGGTGCAAACCAGTGCTTGATTTGTGCCAGGGCTGAGCCCCAACACCTCTGGGCTTGCTGCACCAGTTACGAATACAAAAAAAATTGCTTGAGCCCCGGCACCTCTTTCATTACAACCTAAGCGCTAGTTCCAGAGGGGTAGCCGTGTTAGTCTGTATACAGCAAAAACAAGGAGAGTCCTGTAGCACTTTAAAGACTAACACATTTAATTTCTGCAGGCATCAGCTTTCGTGGGCTGTAACCCACTTCGTCAGATGTAAGGAATAGAAATCAGAGGAGATATATATACATCTAAGGGTAAGGAACAGCAATGGGGAAGTTAGTATGAGCAAAGTCCATTCAGTTAGAGTAGTTGAGGCCTATTCACAACCATTGATTAGGAGGTGAGAATGTGTGAACAGTGACAATTACTTCTTGTCATGAGAGAACCATTCCCAGTCCCTATTTAGACTGTTTGATTGTGTCAACTTTGCAGATGAGTTCCAGCTCTGCAGAGCAAAGTTTGCGCTTGTGCAAACCCATCTGTGGACACCGGACTTTCAGTTTGAGTGGCTTCTTATCGCTGAGCAGTAGCTCTTATGCAGTGAAAGCTGAGATTTTGGCTTGACTGAAACCTGTTCGATTCACTTGCGCAAACTGAAACCTGATATTTTTTTTTAACCTGAAATAAGTGTTTGTGCAGCCTTTTAAATCTCTTTAGCACCTTTTGGTTCAATGGGAGGAACTTCCCCACGTAGGCAAGCCCTGAAAATGTAGTCACGCTGGAAGATCAGCCAGCTGTACCATTTTGCTTTCCCGTTTGGATTGGTCTTAATGAATAATGGGCAACTTCTTTCTCCCTCTACCTCCTTCCACCTACTCACTTAAGGGAATTGCTTATCACTTGCCTAATAAAAAGCTATTGCAGTGTCTGTCTTTTACAGCACCCTTGGCCCAGAAGTGTGCTGCAAATCGGAGAGATACAGGAATCCCTCTGAAGCAGCCGTTTGAGTGTACAGCAGCACCTCACAAAGAGTGGTCTGTGCTACAGAGAGTGACTGTGCATTTGGCTGGTGCTCTGAGAACTCTGTGTGTGTCCTGCTAATCTCTAGACCAGGATCCTAGACGATGCATGGGAGAGAGCCGGGAGGATGCAAAGGGAACACGAATAGAAGGCGAAGAGGGCTCACTGCCTGAGCCGTGCGGTGGTGGAGGGGGTCGGGCAGAGCCATGAAGATGATGAGGGTGAGGATTCTGGATTCGATGAAGAGCCAGCGGAGGCTCTAGTGGTCAGAGCAGCAGCGGAAGAGGAAGACTAGTTGGGATTGAGCGTAGGAGAGCGAGGCTGGGGGTAGGTAGGCCGGATAGAAGGCAGGCAGCCCCCGCAGGAGAAATGTGAGCTAGACAGCTAAGCGGGATGGGCACCATCTTGGCCAACCAGGGACCTCCTGAGCTTAACACAAGTCTCCCCAGCTTGCTCCAAAGAGCCAGGCACGCCTGTCTGGCGACTGGAGCAGATTCTCATGCTCTGTGGAACGGGCACGGAGGGGGATGACCCAGGGGTTACGTAAGCTCCTAGCAGTCAGTGAGTGAAAGATGGATGTCAGGCGAGCTGTCATGGGGCCTTGCTTATCCCGGCAGTGCCTGGCTCCAACAGCAAAGCCATGGGTGTCTAGTTGCCCTTGAGGTTTCCCTTGGCATGTCTCTCTTCCTGCCTAGCAGTGCTCTGTCTGGGAGGGCGGGGGCTCTGGAGTCTGGCTCAGGTTACTGGCAGCTCTGGTGTTTACCCACGGAAGCCATGTGGCCGCTGGAGGAGGGGCCCTTTTTTATTTTGCTCTGTTTATGTTTGAGCTTGAAATCGGCTTCCGTCCATTCATCAGGCCTCCGAGGTGTAAATTGAAAGGCCGATCGTAGCAGGCCGTTAGGACGTGTCTTTTCGAGGCTGCCCGTTCAGCTTGCTCAAGCTAGGACGTCTTCCCTTGGTTTCCCCTCTGCTGCTCCCACCATCTCCCCACAGTGACCAGCTAGTTAAACATTGACTACATAAAACTACAGATTAAAGCCCGGCGCAGCTCTTGGCAAGGCTGGTCACTGTGCAGGTATCTGCAGATCTGTGAATCATGCTGGGGGAATTCTGCCTGAGATGTTTTACTGTTCACTCCCCCCTGAGGTGCTGTCCAGTGTAGAGGCGGGCCCAGGAACTGCTGCTCCTGGTTGAATGCAAGAGGAAATAGACCACTATTGTGAGGCAAGTTCTACTCTGTTGAAGGCTTTGGGCAGTATAACCTTAGATCAGTGTAGGGCTTTGTCTGTCTCCCCTTCCCCCCCCACCCCAGTGGCTGGTGACATGGGGATAAAAGCCTACTACAGCTGTCCTGCTCAGAGTAGCTCAGTTAGCTAGGCAGGCGCTTTTGTGCTGTGGATCCTGAGTTCAAACTCTGCTGTTGGCACTGGTTGGATCAGTTGTGTACATGGGATGCCATGAGAGCGTTGACTCAAAGCCACCCCACGCACTGAAACTTAGCAAAGGCTGATAGTAGGGTACTGCGAAACTGGGAGCTGTGGTTGACCAAATGGGACTTTGAAAGTCCCTTTGCTCTTCATGGACTCCAGTGGGAACTGCGCTCCCTGCATCCTTCTCTACATGAAACTGCCATGACGGTGGCTTCCAGCCAACCAGCTGCATCCCCGGCGACTTTGCTCTAGTAACCCGATGGTTCAGAGGGGTCAGTGCAGCTCTCCTCTATATCTTGGGAAATGAAGCGGTTGGAGCAGGCTCTCCTGGAATCTGTCTGTCTGTCTGTGTAGAGTCACTGGTTAGATACACAAGGTCTTGGTGCTAATGATGGCTTCTGTGTGTTGGGCACCTGGAGGTGGGCAAAGGGGCAGAGAGCCCCTTCCCTTAGCAACCTCTTGCACTAGCCAAGAGCTCCTCTCTGCCTCAGCCTCCCGCCAGCTCTCCCAGTGTCCTCGGTGCTGGCTGGAAGGGTGCAATGTAGCAGAGGCCATTCCCCCATGGCCATTTCTCTCTGCTCAGGGGTTGCAGCAGCCACATGCTGGAGCCATCTTGCTTGCTGCTAGGATGCAGGTGAAACTTGTCCAAGAGCTTCCATTCAGCGGTGTTCCCTCTCCTTCCTGTCCGCACCCCCCGGCTTGATAGGAGGTGATCTCTTAGCATTAGTAATGGGCAGCAGTGGGAAGTTTCCTGACACCCCCCAGACCAGGGCTGCTCACGTTCCCGGTTCTCCTGGGACTGGTGACCTGAAGCAAACAGGTTTTTTCCCTAATCAAATTAACTTTTGACTAGTCTCTCTTCGCCCTGTACCCAAACCTTTCAGCTATCCCAGCTGATCAGGTGGGCAGACAACAGCCTTTCCATCTACCTCTGTGAGAACAGAAATCACTTAGTCCAGGAAGAAAACATGCTGGGACTGGTTGATTTGTACAATGGTATCTGGCTTCCCTGTCTCACACCGGTAACTTTAAATACCCAAACTGTATCTATTGTCAGATTGCTTTTCCTCTGGCTTCTACTGACTCAAGCTTTCCTCCCAGGGCAGTCTGTTATCAAAATCCTGGGAAACTGACTCTTATCTAGAGGTATCACATCACTATTGCAGGGGACATGAGTAGAACTGGTCATATTTTTTATCAATTTTTTTTCTAGCAAAAACAGTTTTATTGAAATGTTTTGTGGAAATAGATTTTTGGTGTGTGGAGGAGGGGAGATTGGAAACAAACATTTCTTCTGTTCAAATTGCAAAGGCCGGGGGGCATGGAACTTCCAAAACTGAAACTTTTATATTTTTATTCCCCCTTCCCTCCTCTTGCTTTAACTAAAACTTTCCCTACAGGGAAATAAAGGGGCTGTGGGTGGGAGGAGGACTCCCAAGTTTTTGGTTTCTGAAAACCAAAGCCCAATTGTAATTTGCAATGGAAGCTTTTGCTTCTAACTTTTGACTAAAGTCAAACATTTTGTTTCTGTTTTTTCTCGGTGAGGGGAGGAAGGGTTTGGAGTTTGACCAGCTCCAGATGTGAGGCATCTGCCTCTTTGGATAACACTTCGAGTGGACAGTAGGGGCCTGATCCTTCACCTGTTGAAGTTTTGGGTGAAAGGGGAAGGTGCAAGGAATGCAGGAGGGCGGCTCGCTCCCTGACCCTGCTGGATAGGAGCGCAGGGCCTAAGCCGCAGCCAGCGCCCTGGCGTGCTTTCCTCTAGTCTAGATTCCCGTAGTAGGTGAATAAGTACTGTGAGCTCAGGCCATCACTGCCTCGAACGGTGTTCAAGGAAAAGCTCCATGCAACAAGAGCTGGCCTTCTCTGCGCCTGGGAGCCCATGTGGGGAACTGCCATGAGAACTCTCCGAGGGGAACAGGCCCCTGACCGTGAAGGTGTGTATTGGAGAGAACGGTTCGTGTGCAAATATCCCATGGTTCTCAGTGCCCAACTCTTTCAGTTAATTTTTTTCTATCCGCCACTCTTTTGAACCTCCTACCCACGTGCCAGGGCTTGGAATCCGATGCTCAGTTGGTCTGGAAGTCTAAAATACTGGCTAAAAGCTAATGCTCATGCCCTGGACCTGACAGCTTCTCAGTTGGCAGCCAAGAAGCAATCAAAGACGTTGTCCCCTTGGGAATGCTCCCAAATTGCCAGATGTCTCCAGGAAGGAGGAACTGGCTTTACTTTCCGTGAAGCAATCCCCCAGCTGAACGTGGCAGCAATTGCTTTGGAATGGGTATGGCAAGTTGGTAACGGAAACTGGAGATACGGAGGGGAGCTGTGCAATCTCTCCTCCCCTCCTCTTACTCTTTCATCCGTGCCCCGAAGCCCTGCTCGTGCACTGCTCCTTTCCAGTTGCAACATATTTGCTGTTCCGGGTCCTCTCCGGTGCTGACAGCAACCATTGCAGTATTCCCCACCCCAAGAGCTCACAACCGTGAGTCACCTCCCACCAACCTGAGAAAACAAAACACAAACTTGGCTTAAAAGATCAGGAGACTAAAAGAACAAATTGGGTGTCTGTTCGCTTCCTTGCTGTATCTTTTGTTTTCATTTGGGGTGGGGTTTTTTTGAGCTTTTAACGGGACCCTGGAGTCACATTTTTCAAGCTTTTTCTCCAGCCATAAATGGGTTGAAATGTCAACTTGGGAAAAATCTGTTTTCGTTTTTAAAAATGTCCATCCTCCAGTAGCTGGGGCTCTAGGGAAAACACCAGCGATCCCCAGACTTGTGATCTTTTTATTGCCTAGGTATGGAATCTGCTTTATGTGTTTGCTAATCCTTAGCCTAAGGAAACAGAAGATCATGGGTTGGGGTGTAAAATATACCTTACGCTGGTTCTTTGTTGCTAGAATACACTGGGGTTTTGTGTCTCAAGCCAACCTGTTTCTAAGGGCTGTAATTTACAGCCACAACCTGCCTTTTCATCTGAACAGAAGTCATGCTGAATCTCCCAGGGTCTGGGGCCTGCCCTCTGCGGCTGGTGTTGCTTAAGAACTTTGGCCAGTCTTGTACAAAGTTATTACTGGAAACAACGTGACCTGGGAGGGACCCCTGCTCTGATCCCTGGTGGGGCTGGCAGGCAGCCGGTCGATGCTGGGAAGGTACAAATAGGGGCGTGTGGGGAGAACTAGGGGAATTCCTTTTTGTTGGAATCAATGGTGGAAAGTGGTGAATGTTCTGCTAAATATGCCTGGTTGGCATCGTTTATTGGCCATCCTTCTGTGGTGAGACACCGGCTACCTCAGAGCCATGAACAGGTTCGCCCTGATGGTTTGCATGGTATAAATGTGTTGCTCGCTGATAGGAGCCGCTCCATCATGATCATTCTGGCTGGAGCCAGGGTAGACTCACTTTCTGAGCCGGGCCTGCCCAGCTCTGCATGGGGGAAGGGTAGATCTCGCTCAGATTGACCCTGTCTCAGATAGGAATGGAGCCACGTTCAACACCTCCATCTGCTGCTAGAGCGAGGGAAAACACTCCTCTCTTGGGGTGGTGAACAAGCCGTCCGTGCCTAAGGGAAGGCTGGGCTTGCGCTGGGTGTCGAACCTTCTGTCGCTCCTAGTATAGACGTGCTCATTGGTGTGAAAGCATAAGAGCCTCGTAGAGGGCTGAAAGGGGCCCAAAACAGTGAGGGGAGGGGAAACTGGATCTCCTGCCCCATTCTTCACTCGCCCACTTGATCAAGAAATTTTGCTTCTCCCCCCGGCCCATCACAAGTCGCTGGGGAGGAAGGGGATGGGAAGCGGGATCTCAGGGGGCGAGTTGAGCAGATGCATCACAGCCTTGTGTGGAAATCTCCTTGTACCTGCTCCAAAAAGGTTAGGAAGAATTCTGTGTGCCAGAGAGGAGATGTCATGCAGGTGACTCTCCAGCCAGGTATTTGAGCCCTTGCCTGCCTGCGGGAGCTTGTCATTATCCTAATTCCTGTATATTTTCCAGGCTGGAATAGTCCCTGCAAGATGACCACCAAGGTGCCTGAGGCCTGGTCTACACTTAGGTCAACATAGTTGCAAAACTTGGGATGCGGAAAAATCTCCATCCCAGAGTGCTGTAGCTATCCTGAGATACCCCCAGTGTAGATGCGTCTAGGTTGATGGAAGAACACGTTCATTGATCCAGCTACCATCTCTGGGGAAGGTGCAGTTCCCACACGGATGGGAAAACCCCTTCCGCTGCTGTAGCCTGCGTCCACACCGCAGGGTTATAGCAGCATAGCTACAGTGCCGTGGCTGTGCCCCTGTGGTATAGTGCCTGTAGTGTAGACGTGGCTGGAGGCTGCATGGAGCCCACTGCTCCTCCTCCTCCTGTGCTTCCACCGCTGGCGTAGGGGGTGACACACCGGGGGACTGCTGGCTGCATTCACGCCATGCATCAGTAATGGATCCATCTACGTCCTGGCCTGTCTTCCTGCATTGCTGCTTTAGCTGTCAAAGGTCCCCTTTCTGTCCTGGCATCTCACCGTGTATGCACCTGCCTTCCATTCTCCAGAACTAACGTAACCCTGGCCTACTGCCTTCAGTGGGCAGCACGGAAACCTGAGCCGCCTCCACAAAGATTCCCGAAGACCTTTCTCTCTCTGGTGAAAGATCAGCCGGTGATCACAAAGCCGGTTCACTTTGTTAGCGTGGGGGGTGAGGTGGGTAGCTTGGGGCAGCTTCAGGGGGGTGGGGAAGGAGGAGATACAGTCACTCCAGCGCTCCTGGTGGTCTAGCCAGGGCTGTGGTTCTGCCAGGGCTTCTGCTGTGAACCCCCCAGGTTCTAGGAAGCATTCACGACTGCTTTCAATATTCACTTCAAGCTGGAGCCAGGCCTGAGGGCAGGAGGGAGGAATGAGCTGTCAGGAGGGCAAAGGAAGAAAAACTGATTGGGCCGCTTGACGTACAAGTCAGAATTTCTGGACCTCTGATGCTGTGTCCCCTCTTGTCTCAGGGCAGAGATTTGGCCAGCTAACCCGACTGCTAGCTCTGTGTGATCTGATGGTGTTTGAAGATGCATCTTAAAAAGAGGCTTGATGCTGATGTACAAAGACTGCCCACGTGGGCAGGAATGGGGGAGGCAGCACACGTCCACACGTGTCAGCGCCATGGCAGGAGTCCCGGTTCTAGGATGATACGAGGAGCCTCGAGTGCCAGATGCCCCCGGTGCAGGTGGAAGTTTCTGGGGTGAGGTGGCTCATGAAGATGGGTGAGGTGGAAGAGTTGGCAGCACAGAGTGTGTCTTGGCTTTTTCTGGTTCTAAAGCTCTTCTTGGCTAGCTACGGGCTTCCGGGGTGGAGAGGGAAGCTGGAAAGAGTGCGTAATATAGGTAGAATGGGAGACAGGCCCCCGGTGAGGCAGGAGGCAGCGCGGAGCGTGAACTGCTGCACTTCTGTGCATCGCGCTATGGTAACAGCACCAACTTGGCCACACCCAGGCTCGTCCCACCTTTCAACCTGCAGCGCAGAGGAGTCAGAGCTACGGGAACGGGAACAGGCCTAGACTGGCTGTTGCCTGTGGAGAGGTTCCGGCCTGCAGGGAGAAGTGCTCCAGGCGTGTGTATCGGAGCCACGTGCATCGATGTGACTAGCTACGTGTGTGGAGAAACGGCGTGTGTGGCCCTTGCTCCCCAAACACATCCTCTAAAAGGAGAAATCTCTCTCTCTCCCCAGCAGCCCGTGGTGTCCGTGGGGCCGCGCTTTCTCAGCTCTCTAAGACCCCGATTTTTCCAAAGGGTTCAGTGCCCACAACTGGGGGGGGCCAGACTTCCAAAGCGCTCCTTCGAGCCCGTAGGCGCTGTGCTCTTGACAAACGTGGCCACCTTCCTTCCGGTGCGGAAGCTGGAGCAGAGCCCTCTAGGAACCTGGGCCATTAAACGGAAGCCAGAGCAGGGCTACCTCCTCCGCCACATCGCCTCGTCCTCTGCCTGCTGGAGGGGTTTAGGTGTCCCGTGTTACACAGACCTGACAAGGTGGAGCTGGCAGAAACCCTGACGTGCAGCTGTTCACGCCGATTTCCCCTGCTGGGAGATGGGTGCGTCAGAAGATTTTTGTTTCTAAAAATCTCTATCCCAGCGGCTGCTAACGGGGCTGGGTAGGGATCAGGTCCTAACTTCGGAGAGCAGAAGGAAACAACCCTGCTGTCCCACCACGTAGCTCTGATCATAGTCTCTGCTCTGAGCGCTCCAACCCCACTGACTGCGGCGGGCTGCCCCTTGCAGCGCAGTGACTGTCTGCAGCCTCTGATCTCCCCGCTGCTAAGTCAGCTGACTTTTGACAGCCGCAGTCTGGGCTATTTACAGCCCCACTCATTTTCACATGATTTCCAGGGCGATTGGAAGAAGACCCGCTTTGTTCGCTGGCTAAGGCTGTCCATTATCTCACTGGCCCCGACGCTCTCCAACCTGATCATCTGGCGACGGGGCCAGTCACACCGGAGGGAGGCATGTCTGGGCGAAGCCATAGGGCAGTGGCTGTCAACCTTTCCAGACGACTGCACCCCTTTCAGGAGCCTGATTTGCCTTGTGTGCTCGCCAAGCTTCTTCACATCTACTTTGCTTACAAAATCAGAAATAAAAATGCAGCCGTGTCCCAGCACACTAGTACTGAAAAATTGTTTACTTTCCTATTTTTACCAAATAGTTATAAAAGTCAGTTGGGGACTATAAATGTAAGTACAGACTTTCAGTGTATCGTCTATAGAGCAGTGTAAACAAGTCACTGTCTGTATGAAATTATCGTTTGTACTGACGTCGCTAGTGGTTTTTTATATGGCCTGCTGTAAAACTAGGCAAATATCGAAATGAGTTGATGTGCCCCCTGGAAGTCCTCTGCGTACCCCCAGGAGTATGTGTACTCTGGTTGAGAGCCACTGCCAGAGAGCTCCCCCCACACGGGACCAGGCCAAGAGGCTCTACGGGGCCCAACTTTGCAATTACTCCAGTGGCAACCTGGCGTGACTCGGTGGAGTCGCAGCTGCGTCAAATGGCACCAGTGAGAGGAGAGTCGAGGCCCAGCACAGCTGCGCTGGATTAACACCTGTCGGAGAGAGCAGGCACTGGCCCCTTGGGCTTCATGGAGGCGGCTGGCCATGCGGGTTGGGTCAGGGTAAGCAGAGGAGGGGCAGGGAAGGAATGAACGTGGAGGATGGTCTGGAGTGTTCCTTGTGGCTCCCGGGTGCTGTCTAGATAGGACAGGTATGGTTTAATGATGGCACTTAATAGGATCTTGGAGGGGGAAGACGAAGTAAGAGGCATAACCATGGGCACAGTGAGGAGAGCGGGGAGTCGGCGGTGGGATAGTGGGAGGCGGCAGCTGTCCATGAGCGGTGGTGCTGGCGGTGGGGAGCCCAATGGACGGGCTGGAGAGGAAGCAGGTGTGGGGTGGGTGGAGCTCCGTGGCTTAGGGGAAGGCCCCCGTGAAGCAGCTCCTGACACGAACTGGCAGCTGGTGCCTTGGTGGTTTGGCTTCTTGGCCTGTGTGAGGAGGGCGGCCACGTTCTGGGGAGCAGCGTGAGTGGACAAAGACCCCAATGGGGGCCCGAAGGCAGCAGGTGCAGCTTGCCCTTTCTCTGATGTCACCTGCCCAGCAAACCCAAGCTGCTCCAGGGCTGGGACCTCTCCCAGAAGCTCTGCACAGAGACCTGAACACCCATAAGGGGCGGGAATTCAGACTATTGCATCCTCTTGAAAAGGAAATCTTCCCCTGCATGTGGAAGCCTTAAAGCTGCTTCAGGCCCCCTGCTCCTTCTCTCCATGCCCATATTATCACAGACCTTGGAACAAATCCCCGGTTTCAGGACACGTCTGCTACCAATTCCCCTATGAGCTCAGGCTCAGCCGGGTTCTGTGCCTCTCAGCGTCATCACCTGGTGTAATGGGGATCTCCAGCCTAGTGCTGAGCCTGAGCTGCGGAGATGGCAGAAGTTTGGATCAGAAGTTGACGAGTGTTTTGGTCCTTCAATTCTGGTCCATATGTAGTAGATGGTGACTAGAGCTTGGCTATCATCTGGGTTACGTGGCCAAAGGCCTATTGAAGCCTGCCTTGCTGGGGAGTTAAGATGAATATATTCAGGATTACTTTGGTAATGGTATGATAGGGGGAGGACAGCACTGTTCCCAAGGGCAGTTGGACCGCGGAGCTCTCGGTGGGTGCTAGACACAGGATCTGTGCCCTGGGAGTCGACCTGGAGCAGCCGCTCCAGGCCGTGCCTGGCCTCCGTTCAGATTTCCAGAGGCTTAAAGCACACAGGAATTCCGGGTTTGGATTGCTCTCAGCAGGCTGATGGGTGTCACGACCTCTCTGACTGACTCCTAGTGTCTCTCTGGGCTGCACTCTCCGTTGTGCTGCTGTTGTGTAACGAGTGCTGGAGTCCTAGCTTTTTCTCCTGAAGCCCCCTGTGTACCCAGTATGGTTTGCAATCTTGGTTTATGATTCATCATCATCTGCAAGCAGCAAAAACATGACCTCCCGAGGATGACCCAGAAGAGCAATGGGAAGGGTACAGTGCATCTGTCCTGGAATGTGAATGCTGATCATTTTTTACATAGCTCTAGTGAACTGTTTACCTTGGCAGCAGAGTGAGTTTGAGGCAGCATTACCCACCCGCACAGCAGGAGAGGGCGGACAGTCCAGTGGTTAGACACTAGCCCAAAACTTGAGAGGTGTGGAGTCAATTCCTTGCTCGATCACAGAACTTGAGCAAGTCACTTAGCCTCTCGGTGACTTGGTTCCCTATTGTGCAGCTCAGGAGAAGAGCACGGCCCTACCTACCTAACGGGTGCTGTGAGTATAAAGAATTATTAAAGAATGAATTAAAGAATAAGATGCTCAAAAACGACAGGGATGGTCAGGTAAGTACCTCAGACAGCTGGGGGAGGAAGACCTTGAGATTCCTGGAGGAGGCAGTGACTTTCCACTGAAGGCCAGAGCGCATGGAGAGAGCAGCATAAAGCAGCTTGAGACTGAGCGAACCCCAGCTTTGACTTGGTGGCTCCTTCATGGGGGTGAGGCCCCACTGGGAAACTATGGCACAGTTGAGGGATGGGCAAAGGTGGCCTTTGGAAAGCTCCACTTGTGGCTGTGGCTGGATGTTTCCCTCCCTCTTTTCTAATGTCTAGCCCGGCATTTCTAAAACCAACCTGGACAGTCACAGGGCTGCCCCGGCTAGTGCGCCTCGTATTCACCCCTGCATAGACCTGGAGCACTTAGTAGGCAGGAGATTTCTGCGTTGGGGTAGAGAGGCCCAGCGTGTGAGCGGGCAGCGGGTCTGCGGATCGGATTTTATTCGGGCGCCCACGGAATGACTCCAGTTCTCAGGCGGAGCCGGCTACTAGCTGGGGCTATACGACACAGTGGCCAAACATGCTCATCGCTTGCGGCTGAAGACCTTGGTTCATAATTTGCCCCTGGTCTCTAATGGTCCCAACTGCAAAAGCACCTGGCTGGACTAGGAGGGATGTGGTGTGTTGGGACTGAGGTATGTAGAAGCAGCCCTTCAAATAAGCATTTCTCACTGTTAGTACGCTGCATGCTCTGCCAGGAAACACCCATTCCTGTGGCTGAAGGGAGCTTTGCTCCGCTTTAATTCGAGGCATAAATCTCTCAGCCTAACACCCTGGCCCACGATTCCAGTAGTTTTCCCTGCCTCTACCGCAAACTAGGTTTGGGTTATGGGAGAAACTGGAAAAGAAAGAAGCCTGTGGAAACCTGGAAAGTGCCTAGAATGGCACCACCCTGTGAAATGAAGTCCACCCAAGGCAGCATGGACGCTGGCTTGCTTACCTTAACTCTGCTCATTTGCCATCTGGGTGTCTGACACCCGCACTAAGAAAGGGTGGGTTATTGCTTGTGTGAGCAGGAACTGAGCTGTGTGTTTCTATTGCTGAGCCGTGGCTGGTATGCACATTTTTCGTCTATGCTAGGAAAAACTGGCTGCATGGGAATGGGTGGACGATTCGGTAGTTTAAAGCCTGTGCTTGCCTGCATGACTGTTCCCACTATGCCAGACTAAGAGCTGGATTTTGCCATTGTCAGACTCTCACGGATGCTGGGGCTCTGTCCGCTCGAGGCACGGTGCGACGTGGCGCATGAGCTCTCTGCCCTGTACTGGCAGCTTGGGTCTGAGAGGCTCCTGTCTTGGCTTCAAAGTAAACCTGCACTGCCATGCTCCCGCCTGGCTTGCCAAAGTCATGCAGCTCTCGGCGAGATGCACCGCCAGAGACTGTCCGCAGAGCGGGAGGATGCACTTGCAAGAGCTGTCAAACAGCTGGGGCCCTAGCACTATGATGGGAGGGAGGAGGCAGGTATCTGAGCTGTCCATATTACTGTGGCATGATACGCTTGTATCTTGCTTAAGCTTCCGAGAGGGACCAGAAATTGGGTAAAATCTGTGGCCAGCTGAGATACCGACTTAGGAAAATGCCGGGCGTCAGGACACTAGGTCTTCCAAATACATTTGTTTCTCACCACTGCCCAGAGCTTGAGTCTGGTCTCCATTGTAAGCAGCTTAGTTTCCTGAGCCAGCACAGGGGTAGGATGGATGTCTTTTTACCCTTAGCGCTAATAGGAAAGCAAAGGGCACTAACTTTGAGCTATTTGTAGTCCGTCCAGGAATTCACGGTTTATCTTTTCTGGGTTTGACAGGAACTTGAAATAAGTGCACGGGACAGTGATCTCGGACACGTTTCCAAAGGAGTAACTTGGATTTCCTTGGTAGTTAAGCCACTTCAGATCCAGGAGCTGGAAATGCTTAGCCTTGATCTGATCAAGAAACTCCTTTTAACTCCTTTTAAAACCAATGCAAAGAATTTTTATTTCCATTCACCGAAGACCTAATAAGTGGTCTGTCATGCATTAGTAAAGAATGAGTAACTGCATTGTCATGACTGCCGGAGAGCTAGACTCTCTCTCTCTCTCTTTCCCATGAACTTGAAGGAAATGAGACTTCAAAATACTCTCCTAAATCTTAGTCTTTCTGTCATCAATATTTCTCGACTTTTTTAAACCCAAACAATGTTTTTGGTACATGCCTTGATTTGCAACAGAACATCTAGCTGCAAATAATAAGTGGGATATCCATTCTTTGGGGTTTTTCTCCCAATAGAAGGTGCCAAAATAGGTAATGTGTCATTTTTGAGGGGTTTTTTGTTCCACCCATCCGCCCTCGACCATCTTGCAAAAGCATGCATTTCTTACTTGTTCCAAATCTTAAGCCACTCTTTTTATCTAAGCCCACCCCTCTTCGTAACCTCTACAGACCATCCCTTCCCTCCCAGGATTGCTTCCAGCATGCTCTCCTAGGTGTCGGTTATGGAGCAGATTCTGCACTTAGTGACGTACTGGCATCGTAACCCTAACCATGGAGACAAAGGGCCTAACTCTGAGGAGCTGGGTCCAGAACTAGAATCTTTGCAGCATGTCCCATCTCGGGGAGTGGTTTGGTTGTGAATCTGTGGATTCAAGCCTCCTCCCTGTAGCTTCTGGCTCCAGTTGGAAGGCTGCCAGAGGAGCATCTGATCATGCCAACTTTTCTGCAACACTGGGCCAAAACTCTTGCTGGAGTCACACACATGAGACGACAGAGCCACTGGTCCGGGCCACACCCTGAACTGTGAATCCTAGCTCACTGAACCCTGTGAACCCAGTGTGAATGCTACTTCCCCATCCCATTCAATAATGAGGACCGAGAGCACGTCCCCAAAGAGGGCAGCAGTTCATGTGGTGTGGGTGAGATTCTTAACCTCCACCCAGCCTTGCCACAGACGTGTTTGTCAAACACGTCTGGAGTGAAGAAGTCGGTGTGAGGAGACGGACTGCTATCCTGACACAAGCTTCTAGGGCTTAGTGACTGCTCCTCATACTGACTGTCCTGCGTCCATGACAGAAGAAAGGATTGTGGTAAAACCTCAGGGTGAAGAACTTACACCCCGATAGGTGCTGCACTGGGGAGTTATGATCTCTGCAGACTTTTTATCCGCTTCCATCCTTTAGGATCCAGGCACATCTTCATCTTCTCTGTACTATTCGCAGTGCTCTTCACCAGTGTACCCAAGGGGTTTGCAAACAAGATGAGGTTGGTCCTTTCCCCACCCCTTATCTTACTAGCGCCATTTGCCACTGTTCCCGTGAAAGTGACTCTGAAGGAGCTGCAACCTGAGCTGAAGTGGAAGAGCCTTTGGCCACCTTTTTAAGCAACATCCTCTGCAGGGGTGTGTGGGTGGCCTGGTTAACGCTCTCCAGACGCTGCTGGTTTCCTTGACGAGGATGCGGCGTTCTTTCCCTCCTGCTATCTGCAGATCTCTGGGATAGATCAAATAGTTTCTGAAATGGCTGGAAGTGACGTTAAATCTCTCTGTCTCCAGGGCAAAGTTGAAGGAGAGGAATTCAAAACAAAGGTCCCACCTGCCAAACAAAACTGCTGCAAATCGCTCTGGAAAACCTTCAGTTTGGGGGAAGTCTCTGCTAGCACCAGAAGCTCTGGAATCCACTGGCGCACACGAGCATCGGTTTCTATAGCAGGGGCAGGACTGGTCTGTGAGCAATCTCTGAACGGAGAGCTAAGGAAGCTGTGTAGTTCTGAACTCACGAAGCAATCCATTGCTGGATGCAGAATTCCAGGCTGGCTGCAATTAGATGAAAAAGGCCTGCTCATTCCACATGAACTTGAGCAGTGCAGGGCTGTTTCCAACCATATAGTCTCAAGGGCTTTATCTAGACTAGCTGTAAATGACTCGAGCAATGAGACTTACTTCTGGTTCTTCAAAATTCCAATGCCATGAAATCATTCACTGTCCACAGGCTACGTCACTGTACAGGAATGATCCTTTGTACAAGACGGACCCTGGAGTGTATTGGTGGAGCTTCCGCTGACCATGTGAAAACTTCTTTTTCTAACAGATGCAATGAAATTAGCCTTTTCGTAGTCCTGTCCTGCCCCGCTATAAATCTCTTAGAGCTGTGTTCTACTTGCATGTAACACTTCAGTATGCACGGGTGGACAGTCAAGGAAGTATCAAGCTCTCTCGTGCATTTCCAACCACATCTAGGCTAACTAAGCTCTCGGTATCTAGCAGTTACTGTCCGGTCCTCCAGGGAATGTTCTTCACATGTGAGGGTGAAGCTTATTGGTTGAACTCAATGTTCCGCACCGTGTCACATGGGTGGCACTCTGAAATACGTCGAACGTGGCTCCGCCCCTTGCTCACGCAGCTTAAATTCAGTTCTGATCTCACTTCTTATCCCAGCTCTTCTCTGCACTGGAAGCTAACGTTCCAAATCCAGCTCTTCACGGCTGCGCCATGCTGTTTTTCTCCTCCACACCCGCTCCATGTGTGTGGAGCAGGCTAAGGGAAGAGAGCCCATCCACCACGCAATCAGATTGGAGTCTTGTGTCTATATGAAGAACGACATCTGGCGGCAACATCTGGGGTGTGCAAAACTAACAGAGACTGTCACTGGGAGGGAAGCGACCTGTTCTCTGAAGCTCTGCTAAACCTGTTTAAAAGCCTCTTAACCACCCACTCTTCTCTCACTGTTAGCTTAGACAATAAAGGGGGAAGCTGCCTGCCTCCACATCAGTTGGCTTATTTAATGCTAGCTTGTGGCCTATGAGAGAGGCTCCAATTGTGACTCTAAAGCCAGCAGTTTGAGAAACTCACTGATTAGAACTGGCTGGAAAATATAAACGGTTTTTGCAGGAAACGTTGAAAAATGTCAACTTCCTATTAACTATTTTTTGACAAATATGAAAACTGTAGATGGAAAAATTCTTTCTTCCAAAAAAGGGTCTATGGAAAATCTTTGACTAGTTCTAGTGTTAGGAGCAACTTTGTTTTAACCTGCTCCTTGCATTCCGGGAGGAGGAAGATTACTCGAATGATTGACTGGTTTTTAATCCCACACTCTTGGGTTTGCAGGCATTTTAGGGCATCTCCTCCTGCTTCCTGATGTTCTGGTCTGGTGCGTCTTGGCTGCTGCCTTCCCTGTGGAGAAGAGAACACTGCTCCCACCCTCATCTTTTGCTTTGCTCTGCTCTGAGGGAAGCGAGGGGCACAGTGCTGCTGCTGGTCACCTGTGCTCTGCCTTCTCCACTTGGAGTAAGTCCAAGAGGAGTTTTTCTGATGCGAGAGAGGAGCTGGAATGCAGCGTGCTCGTGCGTTCCCTGACCCCGTACGAACTATGCCACAAAGCAGCCGAAGCTTTTGGCTTTGAAATCAGCCCAAAGAAGAGTGCGGTGGAAGTATTCTGGCTTTTCTTCAGCTTAGCTCTGGGGGTCACGTTGAAAGGCTTAGTGCAGTGACTGCTGGAGAACTAGGCCCACGTTCTCTCGTCTTCAGTAAGGGAAGCTCTTGATCTCCCCAGGCTTGTGTCTGACCGTGTTCCCACCTGGGCACACGGGGGAGTGGGAACGGTGGGGCTGCAAGGTATCGGAACGGATTTGGTGGTGCATCAAGAGAGCTGGGGATTGGGGGTGGGGACGGGCGTGATTTGGGTGGCAAATGCCTGTGCTAAACTGACCTTCCTGCTCTCCACATTATGGCTGCCCTTTGCCTTCATGGGGACCATGGCAAAGGTAGCACACGTCTGACCTTCCCTAGCTCCGTCTCCGTGGTGCAGGATGGGTATCGCTGGTGCCCCAGAGCCAGGCTGATGCTATCGTTCTTGTTGGACCCCTGCTTTCTAGCATGGCAGAAATGCCCCACACGTGATTCTTAAAGGGGCCCTACAGCCTTAAACGCCCCTACTTGATCTGCTGTAGTTACAAGTGAGGCTGGAGTTCTTCATCTTTCCAGTCTGTCAGCTCATGCACCTGACCATACCCCTCCGCTAGCCCAGCTCAAATGTGGGATGCTGGGGGACAGACGTCCCGTATGCGGGCAGGTTAAAATGGTGCTGGGTTTCCTTCCTTCGATGTGCATCAAGTACGTGATCCTGCATTTCTGATGCAAACAATTCTCAAAACAAGGGGACAGCAAAACTACGGCATGTCGGTACCTTTGGGGTTATAAAATCTGTGGCTTCCCTCGCTGAGAGACCAGTGAAAGGGGGTGTCTGTGTCTGTACACACTTGTCAACACTTGGTGTAGTTTGCACTGACTTTTTTTTTTTTTTTTTGCCCCCCCACCCCCACCCTTTTTCCTCCGCTCTCTATAAAGTCGGTCACGTCCCCTGTTTGTGGTGGGTCCCTCGCACAGCAGGAGAAAACGATCCATTTCTTTAAACAGGATTTTCTTGTAAACCACAGCAGCTGGTTAAGAGGCAAGGAATGGGTCAGAAGCTACACTCAAGGCACTTGTATTGACTCATGCCACGTAGACTCTGGCCTTTCAGTGCAAGAGGGAGCTGCATGGAGAGAGCAGGAGATGAGGGAGACGTGGGGACTCTTAAACACAAAGCAGACGCTGCCTTGATCTCGCTTTCCTTGTGTTTTGACAGGGAGTCTGTGCTGAAGTCGGGGGGTTGCACAATAGTTCTCACGGCAAGTTTTAACCACGAGCTAGATTCTGTGCGATGTTTGTCAACGCTCCCCCCTCCAACCCCTCTGCCCCGGGTAGTTATTTGGGAGGGGCTGGAAACGGAGTGTGGAGGTCCCAAAGCTCTCTTGCCCTCCTCTTTAGAGGGCTGGGGTGTCCTGATCTAATTCATAAAGAGCCCCTGGGGTGTTGATCCCCCTTCTCTCAATGGGGAGAGATGAGATGCTACGCTGACTCTAATCTCAAATCTGGTTGTCTGGGTTCGTTGGAGAGCCCTGAGATGAAAACGCTGTTCTCTGCTGGACATTTCCTCTCCTGGGCCCCTGTCCCCCTCCAGCAAGACAGCAAGTCCCTCTGGGGAAGAGGAGTGTACACCGCTCACTGGACTTACGTGGACAGGTGAGTGGGATCGCATGTGTCCACAGGAGACCCTTGGACACGGCAATGAAGAGGCACCCATGTTTCCGTCGTGGCCCAGCACTGACACTGGGAGCCTGGCTATCTACCCAAAGAACCTAAAATCTCTCCAAATCCAGCTGGCAGACCTGTCTGCCGATCTCTGTCCTGAGCTCGCTGGGTCCTCTTGCTCGCAGCCCCATCTCTCTGCCGGCCTCCACCTGGTGCCTGTTTTGAAGGTGGATGCCAGGATCCTCCCTAGGGGACCCTGCCTGCGAGATCTGCTTTAATGAGCTGCTAGTGACGGGCATGTCCTTCCTCAACAGGGGCCAAGTATCCACTGGGCAGGGTGCTGACCAGGCGTTCTGGTGGTGGTGCTGAGAAAGCAAAGGGGATTTTGTCTGTAATTGCTCGCACTCCGCGTGCGTGGGAGAGCTGAGGCCCTGGCACCATGTGAGAGCAAGTGGAATGTTGCTTGGCTGTTCTGGAGCATCTGCATTATTGCAGCCCAGAGAGCTGCCAGCCGGCTCCAAGGCTGGTTGGATTATCTTGGATGGAAGCACAGAGAGGTTGCACCAGTCTTCCCTGTCGTTCCTGTCCTGACCGCTGGCTGCTGGGCTGTGGGAAGGAACAGGCCTTCTCTTCCCTGGCTCGGAGTTTTGGCAGCTAGTTGCCTTCTGTTCTGGTAAACCCAGTTTGTTAGGGTGGAGGTGGAGCGGGCGTGGGAGTGTGTTGCCAAAGATGCATGGACCCAGTTACTGGAGCTGGGAAGGATCAAACTGTTGGTTCAGTACCTGATGTCAGTTGGATTAAGGTAGCTCGTGGAGGCCTTGACCAAAGCCAGAGCCCCACCGTTCGCTACTGCGCAGTGAGATGGTCCCTGCCCCAAAGAACCTTCAGTTTAACCAGCCCAGGTGGGGAGCTGAGGCGGAGAGAGAGCGACCTACTTATGGTCTCGTAGCTGGTCTCTTGCAGAGCTGAGGATGGAACCCGAATCTCCTGGCTCCCAGCCCGATGCCTTAACGACAAGGACCCTGCCCCCCCGTCTCCTCTCCTGAGAGGATGGAGTCAGGGCAGGGGGTGGGAAGCCACTGATGGCTCTGTCGCATGGGGGTGGGGAGAGGTGGGTGCCACTGATCGCTCCAAGCAGCGGCTCCATTCTGGTGGGCTCATGAGCTCTGTTTACAACCATTTCGGGCCACCTTCCACTGGAGGAACCCGTGGCCCAGAAGAGTCCCATGGAGTTGTTCCAAACCCTAGTCCCCAGTTTGAACCAGCAGAGGCACTTCTTCCCCTGGGGCTTTGAACCACTCCGAGAGCGCCTATGAGGAAGAGGGAACCGAAACCCACCCGCAGCGGGAGCTGTTCAGTAGGTGAACTTGCTCACCTTCCCGATCCCGCTGGAGTCAGCAAGCACCAGGGTGCCTGCTTGGTGTATTCTGGCTGCTGCTGAACTCAGCGGATGAGGTCTGCTAGGTGGGGGGAAACTTGGAAAAATGGCTTGTTTGCGTGCCTCTTAAACCCAGAACCCTTCTCAAAAACCAGAGGCGGAAGCTCATACCCTGCCTCTCTTCCCCTCCCCCCGCCCTGCATCATTGCTGATAGCCACTGCAGCGTTCCTATCCTGCACCTTGCCGTGGTGAGCATAACCCTCTTTCTGCTCAGCTCACCTTAAGGAAAGCTCTGCTCCGTGTGCTTTGCAAGGTGAGTGACAAGCCGATCCCCCTGGGCCCCAGCTGCCATGTACGCTGAGGGCCACTTGGAAAAATGGCTTGTTTGCATGCCTCTTAAACCCAGAACCCTTTCCAAAAACCAGAGAAAGCGGCTACGCACTTACGCAGGGCTGCGGGTCGTGCTTTTAACCACACAGTGAAGCATCTGCAGGCTCGGCTCAGAGTCCTCACTGATTGGGGGGGACACACCCTACAGCACGAATTCTGTAGCCTCACCCCTTGAGTAAGGAAAGATCTAAAGATAAGGCTGGTGGCAGAGCCTCTCTCTGGTGATTGTATCCCAACAAGACCATTCTTTCTCCAGAACCACGAACAATTGCGTCTTACTCTCACTGTACAGGATGTGCAACGTGGGTATGTTAGTATTGTCGGAACAAAAATCTTAATGTCTGGAATTTCCTGACTCTGGGATCTCAGGCATCTTTTGGTTTTTTGGCATTTAATATTTAATAAGTGTGTAACCCGCAGTTAGTCCCAGGGTAGGGTGTGATATACTGCGTGAAGGGTGGGAGTTTTAGTAGTGCCAGGTGTTGGCCTAACTCTGCTCCCACTAAAGACCATGGCAACACAGAGGCGGTTAAGTCCCATTGTTTTAGAGATGGAGTGGAAACTGAGGCACAGAAGGGGGAAGTAACTTGCCCAAGGTTGCACAAAGAGGGCAATGTCAGAGCCAGGATGGAATCAGGAAGCCTGAGTTCTCAGTTGGCGGCTGTCCGGTGGGGGATGCTCCCGTCACGTCTTGGCATTCAAGCGAGAGTCCAATAGGACCTTCTCTGCTGTTCTGTAATGTGTATTGAGGGACCCCGCTTCCCATGCTGGGCAGGCGTAATCACTGGGAACAAGCAGCCAGACCGGCTGGGGGAGTCTGTGTTGTCCCGGCAATGGGAGTGGTACAGGCAGCCTTGCGTTGCTGTGGCTGCTGATTGCACTCAGTTGCACACCTCAGAGGATCGGCCTTCTCCCACGTGCAGGGGGAGTGTGTTCGGGGGCAAGCGTGGATGCAGTATGGGGAGAAAAGACACACGCCAGAGGCTCGGCTTTGCTCGCACTTCCTCACCCTTTGCAGGCCTGGCTAGTGGATGGGTGAAGTGGAGGTGGCCGCAGCAGAGATTATGCCCTCATTCGTGTGCTCAGCTTTATCCGTACGCCCGCCTCGCATCGTCAGCCCTCAGGGTGAAAACTAGGGGACTCTGCCCCTCCCCATGAGAAACAGCCTGACCCCACCCCCTTCCAAACTGGTGCACCCTCCCAGTCTCTCCCTTGGTGTCAGTTTTATCTTAAGGGGTGGATGATGGCCGTGGGTCAAAAGGCCAGCTGTAGCTCCGTGATGGAAGGCAGCGTCGGGGGTGATAGGGTAGGACCTTCAGATTGTAACAAAAGAGAAAAATAAGATTGAGGGTTTGGGGGTGAAACAGATGGGCATTTCAGGACTTTCCCAGTGGTGTTGCTGGGATGGAATGGCCAGCCAAAACCATTCTGATTCTTAGTGTGTTAAATACTCCTGTATGGTAAGTGCACATGGTAATGTGCACAACTACCTGGCAAGGTCCCTGCCCCAAGGAGCTTACAACCTAGCAGTCCAATCCTGCTCCCCTGAAGCATCTGGGTACACCCAAGATGCATGCATGCCTTCGTGAGTAACCATGTGATCTGACTGTCAGCCAAGGCGTCCGGTTCTGGTTTCACTTCCCCTTGCCTTGTGGAATGTGGAGCGGGAGCTGGTGGGGGCAGAGACTGGAAGAGCCGAACGTGTTTTACATGGATAGCAGCTTGTGTACGTTTTCGCTTTGCATCTTCCCCCGGTGTCGAATGATCGGGAGCAGGGATCTGTGGTGGCTGCTAAATGACTGATGTGTTTGGAGCAGGCAGAGGATTATAGAACCCTGTCAGCTGGGGGCTGTGACTAGTAAATTCAGAGCCTGTCTCAGCAGTCTGCCTTCCTTTGTAGGCCCCAGTTAAATACAGTGTTTGTGCTGAGCGCTGCCTTGGAGGTGGGATAGCAAGGGCAATCTTTTTATCCCTGCTACTTACTGGGTCTGTGTCTAAACACAGCCACGCTCCAGTCTTCAGTTTCATTATCAAAGCCATGAGAACAGTGTCTGCATCTCCATCTCTCTGTCAGAAGCCCTTATCGCAGAGGATAAGATGGGCTGGGCCCAGAAGACACTTTTACAGTGGTGAGAATTGATGCCATGTGCAGGCATGGCAAGGCACGCATCAACTCTGCTGCAACGGGGGCAAGTGTCCCTTGGGGAGTCTCAGAGATGCAAGAAGCTCCAACCGCTCCCTGCACTAGGAGAGGAAGCAGGCAGGAGTCTCAGACCTGAGACATGGTATTAGGCTGCAGCACAAACAAGCCTTGATGAGAGAAGGGGTTTTCTCACAGAAGAAGCCTTGGTGTAGTTGAGAATATCGTGCTTTCAGTGTCCTTGCTAGCATAGTCCGCTGCTCAGTGTGTTTGGCATCTCCTGGAGCCCCATAGGATACGAGTTTGACTCTGTTACTGCTCCCAGCTACAGAACCTGACTGCAGAGGTTGACACATCTTCGCTCTGGAGGTTTCTGGTATCCGCCAAGTTGGTGACTAGCCTGGACTACTTGGTATCCTCCAAAGAGTTAAAGGGAGTTCTTTGCATAATCCCAAAAAGAGACAGGAAGGGTCTGCCCTGATCAAATACACATTGTAACAAAGGGGTGGCTACCTAGGGCTTGACAGCTGTTGCCATGCAGCACGTTGGGGTTATTTGGAAATGACGTGGCTACAGCAGGGTTAGAATCTGGAACTGCTGCTGTCAGTGTGTGGCCTGTGATGCAGTGGAGAAATCCTGGCGGGGCGGTGAGGGAACGGCAGTGGTACAGGCTCACTGGTCAAGTCATGCCACTAGAAGTCACCAAAAAGGTTGCTCCATCGACTGAGCAATCTACTGCCCTGTTAGAAAGTTCGCCTTTTGGTATGGAACAGCGTGTGTATTAGACTGATAGCAGGCAAGAGGGACTCCTGGGGCCCTGCCTACACTAGAAAAGTTTTGCTGGCATAGCTATACCAGCAGAGTTACACTGGCAAACTTCCCTAGCATAGACACAGCTTATACCAGCATAACAGGGTTGTTGCCGGCATAGTTTGTGTCTCAGGGAATCGCTATGTCGCCAGTTCCCTGAGATATCAACTATGCTGGCCAAAGTGTTCTTATGCCGGTATAATTTCCTCCATACAAGGGCTTATTCCAGAATAAAAATCACAGCCCGAACCAACACAGCGATGCCAACACAAGTTTAAGGATAGACCTTAGTTTTAAATATATTGTCACCTGCTCCTAGGGATATGTTCTATTCGAGTTCTCAACGATTTCCACTATCTCTTGCCCCAAGGCCATTGATGACTCTTCTCTTATGAAACAAAACTGTTGTTGAGTTCCCACCTGATGCTGTATGACCAAATCAGGGTTTCTGGAGTATTTGTAGGAGCCTTTCCTGCATCTCTCTACTCTGCATGTTGGCCTCTGCTTCCAAAGACGAGAGCACGGCTCACGGCAGGGGAGGCTGGCAGTCTGGGCGCTGGCTGGTTCTGCCTCCTGGCAAAAGTCACTGGTATTGCTGGCACTAGGAATGGGAAAACATTTCAAGTGGCACCGTGCGGGATGTCTGCCCACATGCTCTTATTCACCACTCCATTCTGAGTTGCACAATTCGGGTTTGTTTACAGATCAGATGCTGATGGAAATGTGACTCTCATGGCCGCTTGATTCAGTACGGCGTGCTTTCCACCTGCTCCCGGGGCCAGGCAGCATGTGGTGAAAGCTGCCCTCCTTTCATCAGGGAGAGAGCTGGGTTTGGGTCCAGCCTTGGGAACATGCTGGTGAAAAGCGTTCTGGATCTCTGCCACTCCCTGATAAGAGGACGGAAACGCTGCTTCATGCAGGGAAGAACCTTGTGGGCAGCACATGCAAATGAGAGGCTGCTGGTGGTGACTTGCACTGTAGCAGCTACCCATGGGCGCATGGTGGGATTCCTTCCATAACAAGGATGGACTGTGGTGCGTGCTGGAAACTTTCCAAACTGCCTCCTCTTGGCTGGCTTCTCTTGGCATATTCAGAACGGGCGGGGGAGGAAATAGGGCAGCACTGAAGGAACATGACAGCTGATGGCATTCGGGGTCAAGTTGTCTTTCGAGTGGCCAGGGTAAGGCATTTTTGGTAGGGGTGGAATTCCCCAGTGATCAATGTCCTGCCAGAGCCAGTCCTCTTACACCCTAAAAGTAGCAAAAGATCCATCTTTCTTGCATGCCTCTTTCCATCCATCCCTCTAAGAGCTACAGAGCAGGGTATGTGGGCGTGTGCCAGTAAGCCCACGTGGCATAACCACTAACGCAAGACATTGGTGAGGACGGAATGAAATGTCTCTTGCTCAGTGATGTGTGCAGTAGAAATGCAGGCCGACACAGGAAATAGGAGTTGATTGCAAACTGGGATACTACGTGGTCCTAGCCTAGGTGTAACTGGATTCTTCAGCATGGGTCTTCTATGACTCTTGTCATCAAAACAAAAGTTGAACTTGGTAGGAGGGCGGTTGTTTTTTTCCTGGCAGGTAGCTAGAATAGGAGGAGAAATGAGCATAAATCCTTCTGCTAATGCAATATAGTATGTGTGGATTACTCAGTAACCCACCCGCTAGTCATCAGAGTAAGATGATTCCACTAACTCCCATGCCAATCCCTGGAGCCCGCAAACTGGTGGCCAGGGATTTGCAAACAGCTGTGGCCACCTAACTGATAGGGATGCTTTTAGCTGGTAGAAATTCTCCCATGGCTGCAGAAAATGAGACACCTCCTTACTAATAATCTCTGTCCCACACTTTCATGTAGGAGTATAAAACCGGCTTGAGAGGAGTCTCTTCAGTAGATGGGGGAGGGGTTTTGCACGGGTGTGTTTGCAGGATTTTTGTGTGTGTTTTTAAATCAAGCGATCTCTGTTAAACCTCTCTTAATTTTGACTTTCAGAGAAAACAGGGAAGGTGCTGGGGGAATTCTGCCAGTTTTACGAGGAACAGTATGGAGTCGCACTCTTCAACAGCGTCCGGTATGAAATTGAGGGCAACGGAGGGCCGCAGTCCCAGCTGCTCCACCGTAAGGTACGAGCCAGTTTATTCAACAGGCTTCCTCTGAGCATTGTTCTGTCCTGGGATCTCTGGCTCCACTCTGCTCTGCTGCACTCCAGATGCTTGGTTTGGGTTGCTGCTCTGCAGTATTAAATACTCCCTGCAACATCTTCGCGCTCAGATCTGTCGTGAATCCAGGAATGGGGATGGGCAACAAAACTGATCCACATTCAGTGGTTAAGGACATTGGCTTGTAGGAGTTTTGTGCATGCCCAAACGTGGGACTCCTGGGGAAGGGAGGCAGATGGCCCTGGGCCAGCCTGCTGTCCCTGACTAACTAAAGGTAGCGTGGGGTGTCAGTAATGCTGCATTGTGCAGTGCGGTAAGAGTGAGCCTTCCTGATGGAGAACTAGAAATCCAGCATGAGAGCCGGCAGAGAGCTGGAGCGAAAAACCCAGGAGGGAAAGGCCAAGTTCTTCCAGTGCGGTAGAGCCAACAGAAGAAGTTTAACCTTCGTTAAGCCCATGGCTGCCCTGGAGCGCTCTGCAGTTCAAGCAGAGCAGCGGCCTTGGAGTTGAAGTCCTGTGCGTACAGGAGGTGTGTTCATGGGGGGGCCCCCGGCAGGTGGCCAGTATCACCAGAGGCGGTCGAAGCTCTGGGGCTCACTCTGAAGAAGCAGTGTGTTCTTTCTAGCTTCGGTGACTCCTACTCCAGGGCGGGAGCTGGTCCAGGCTCTTCACACCGCAGTTTGACTCTTGCACAAGTTCCAGGCTTGGTTTTTCCTCCCGATGTGAGTCAAGGGCCTTAATTGCAGCTCTGTGAAAATGTGATTCATTTCCCCTAGCCACAGAAGGAGCAAATAGGCTCCGTGGAGAAAGGCAGGAGGTACTTTGCATTGCAGCCCCGCCTTGCCCTTCACTGGACTCCCTTGTGCGATTGACTCCCAATGAACTGCAGGGATGTAGCAGCCAGAGGCACCTGGCCCGAGATGCCACGGATGGAGGGAGCAGGCTCTGGACATACGGGTGTAGCTGAGAGAGAATTTCCAGCCACGGAAGTGCTGGCGGTTTTGTATCGAATCGCGGGGTGTCCAGGAGCATGCTTGTGCACAGTGAGCTTCAAGATCGGATGGTTACATGGATAACGAGTGTGGTGCACAGTTACAGCTGCTGCTAATGCATTTGGGAAGGGATATTAAACGCCATGTTTCAGGGCATAAGACAATTTCCCTAGCTGTGGGGGGGAGGGGAGAGATTAGATGACCTAGCATTGGGGAGGCAGATTATTTCACCTCTGACCCCAAAACAGGCAGTAAACCACCTTCGGAAGCCTGTGGTACTGCTCAGCGTCAGGTACTGGATCAGATGGACAAGTATGCAAATTCCTACATTCAGAGCACAGCCTCCTACCCATTCCTTCCTGCCTCCCAGCCCCTTCATGTAAAATCACACTCCTGCTTTTCCAGTTTCCAGATGCAAATGTATGCTAGAGACTGAAGCAGGAAGCTTTCAACACCTTGCCCCTGCCAGCACTTACTAGTTTATTATTCAATAGGTCACACTGAATTAATCCAGCATCTAGAGAGTTAAACTGGTCATGTACTACAGAGCAAAGTTAATTAGCATCACTAACCTGCCCTGTGCCATAGGCTAGGAAGACCTAGGTACAGTCTAAAATGAATCCATTATTGCAATTTGTAGTAGTCTAACTGGCTGGAGCTGGCTTTGCTTAGAGGCGGTTCTGAACAACACACAACTACTGATTCATGGATTGATTTGTACTGCAGTAGCACCGAGGGTCGCCAGTCATGGGCCCATTGTGCTAGG
The DNA here is from genome assembly GCF_026122565.2 of Emydura macquarii macquarii. Classification (NCBI taxonomy): domain Eukaryota; kingdom Metazoa; phylum Chordata; order Testudines; family Chelidae; genus Emydura; species Emydura macquarii. Next base: position 16,522,245 of record NW_027130828.1, read on the forward strand.
GGCTGTACGAACACCACAAAAAGCATCCCTGCTCCAAAGAGCTTACAGTCCAAGTAGATGTATCCCTGGCCCTGCAGAGACTGGGCAAACCAAGCAGATGGTTAGCAGCCTTTAATCACAAGCATCACGAGTTCCATCTCTCGTGCTCTGTTAGCAAGAGGACGGTGTCAGAAACTTCCTGAGCATAGACACGCTGCTGATGGGTATGATTACGAGGGACACGCCCGCCAGTTTGGGCTGCTGGCCAAGACCGAATCTTGCAGCTCTTTAAGATCCAAGCTAGGTTTGCATTGTTTCCACTCTGGCAGATATTTTTCCAGGGTGTGGGGAGAGCGTTTGGGTTTCAATTCTTCACCCATTCAGTGGAGCCACTTATCCTGTCTGCTGGTCAGACCTGCTCACACTGCAGGGGGAAGAGAATGTGAACTTCGACCATAAACAAAGAGCCAGAGACAGGAAATACCAGGCAGTGTGGAGGTCGGAAGCCTTTGGTTAGAAAAGGGAAGGGAAATCACTCCTTCTGGGCCTATAATTAGGCTTGGAAGGATGAGTTTTGATTTCAGCTGATGTGTAGAGCTGAGTATCCGTATTAGTCTGTCGGTCTGACTCTCTTACTAGCAGGAAACAAAACACACCCTCAGATCTAATGTTTGAAAACTGAATCGCACTGGATAATGCTCTTTGATTATAGCATTTAGTTCCTGCTTGCTTCCCAGATTTAGTTATCAGAAAGCATGGGCATCGCTGGCCTATCTTTAACTTCCCCTCTGTACAGTTCATTTACCTGTCGCTTATTTAGATTCTAATATTTCCCAGACTGATTGTAACAAACACTTGGAGTGCGGGGAGGAGAGGGGAATTTACGTTCAGGAGATCACTCTAACAAGAATGGCTCTGTGTTGCAACAACCTTCTGGCTTCAGAAGAGCTGGCTCAGTTCCAGCTCTGGCCTCAGGTAGGTTAAGCAGTTTCTGTTAGAAACATACGCCCAGGGCTCACGTGATTCAGCGCCATTCCTCTCCATTGCAGAGATACCGCTGCCCAAGATGGCGTCGCTTTGGGAGAGCTGTGGGCTTTGTGGGGTCCCCAAGAGAACTTGGCCAGGATCTTCCAAGTTCTATAATGAGATTGGGATGTGACGGTGTGGACCCTAGGACCAGTTCTTCTCTTGTACACGTCCAACGCCCCCTAAGTTGGACTGCCAGGGAGAAGATGCTCATGGGGTCAAGGCACAAGATTGTGGGTCAGCGGATCTGGGTTCTTTCCTTTGCCTCTGCCACAGACTTGCTGTGTGACCTTGAGCAACTCTCTCTCCGTCTTGTAAAGTGAGGGAGAACAACCTCACAGGGGTGTGGAGGCCTGTTTACGTGATACCTTCCCTCCAAGGACCGCCAAGCGCTTCACAGCAGTTCACGGAAGGGCAAAGTCTGTACGAACCAGGGGCTGAGTTGTGCTCTGGGCCTGCAGAGCGTGTGCACGTTGCGGCAGGCTGCATCCGCTTCGGACTAGTTGGTGACTGTCTTGGCAGTTTATTTTTTAACGGTAGTTAACTCAAATGGCCACTAAGTGGGAAACAGCTCTGCCGGGCTGAGCTCCCCTTCCACAGCAGTGCTCCACGGGCTAGCCTGTTTATAGAGCATTAACAGTAAAAATAGGAAGGCTCCATCGCTGGCACGTGCCGCACCCACTACTGGGAACACACTGCTGTGTGTGTATTTTGTGTATGCATATCTTCCTTTGGGGGAGATGCTCTGGGACTCTTCCTTCACCCAGGGACAGGTCCTTCCTGAGCCCACTATGGCCACCCTGCAGCTGTTCTGGACTGTCCCCATTTCACAGCTAAGTGAGGCCCGTGGCTGAATAGCCCTTGTAGCCCCACTGCCCAGTGCTCTGGCTCTAGAGTGGTGCTACTCTTCCACTCTCCTAGGCTGCCAGTCCAGCCCATGTACCGGCACTCGCTCTCCATGGTGTCGCAGGGTGTCCTAGGGATTGCCTTTCTTCTCTAGCCATTCAGTTAGTGCCGGCCACCTTTGTCACCTTGTTGTAACAGCGCTGTTGGCACAAGAGCTGTCTTCTCTGCTGCTCCTTCCAGTCTAGAATAAGCGTCTCGTGTTGGGTCGCTCTTCTGACTCTCCATCTACTATAACTTCAAATCACAGCTGGAAAGCCCTCTTCTCCCTGGCCTATGCCTCTGAATTTCTCTCTCCCTTTGTTCTCAGCACATGGCTTTGCTATTTGCAATGACTGTAAAGCACTTGGAGGCACAGCTTCGTTGATATGAACTATCAGAAACTTTGCTGTAAATGTTGGTGCCTAGCCTGGCAGCTGGATTTTCCTGTCACCCATTCCCAGCAAAGAGGCTAGGGGCACGTCAGAGCATGGTTTTGCCTCTCTGCCCATCCTGGCTAATAGCCATTGATGGACCTATCCTCCATGAACTTCCTAGTTCTTTTTTGAACCCTGTTACAATCTTGGCCTTCAAAACATCCTCTGGCAAGGAGTTCCACAGGTTGAATGTTTGTTGTGTGAAGAAATACTTCCTTTTGTTCATTTTATACCTGCTGCCTATTAATTTCATTTGGCGACCCCTAGTTCTTGTGTTAGGAGAAGGAGTAAATAACACTTCTTTATTTACTTTCTCCACACCAGTCATGATTTTATAGACCTCTATCATGTTCTCCCTTCCCTCCCCCCGATGTCTCTTTTTTCCAAGCTGAACAGTCCCAGTCTGATTAACGTCTCCTCATATGGAAGCTTTTCCATACCCCTAATCATTTTAGTTGCCCGTTTCTGTATCTTTTCCAATACCAACATATCTTTTTTGAGATAGGGCACCAGATCTGTAAGCAGAATTCAAGGTGTGGGCGTACCATGGATTTATAAAGATGCAATGTAATATTTTCTGTCTTATTATCTATCCCTTTCCTAATGATTCCTGACATCCACTCAATGTGCAACAACAGTCAAAAAAGCTAACAATGTTTTCAGAGGACTATCCAAAGTGACTCCAAGAACCCTTTCTTGAGTGGTAACAGCTAACTTAGACCCCCATCATTTTATATGTATAGTTGGGATTATGTTTTCCAATGTGCATTACTTTGCATTTATCAACACTGAATTTCATCTGCCATTTTGTTGCCCAGTCACCCAGTTTTTGAGATCCCTTTGTTACTCTTTGCAGTCTGTTTTAGACTTGAGTAGTTTTGTATCATCTGTAACTTTTGCCACCTCACTGTTTACCCCTTTTTTCCAGAGCATTTATGAATATGTTGAACAGCACTGGTCCCAGTATAGACCCCTGGGAGACACCACTATTTATTTCTCTCCATTCTGAAAACTGCCTATTTATTCCCACCCTTCGTTTCTTATCTTTTAACCAATTACTGATCCAGGAAAGGACCTCTCCTCTTATTCCATGACAGCTTATGAGATAAGAGGGGGTGGCATGATGATTGCTAAATGCCTCCTACTTTTGGAGCCTTGTTTATGCTATGACACTCTCTGCTGGAGTTGTGATGATGGGGAAATTCTAGGTTGAGCAAGACCACCATATGCTCAACCCTTAGTAGAGAAAGAGACACTAAGCATCTGGGGTATTAATGAAAGGCTGGTGAATCCCACTGATTCTGATAAGGGGGGAAGAGAGCTGGGGTTGCTTGAGGGTCAGGGTGGAGGAGTAGTTTATTTTTATGTAGGATCCTAAAGTTCTTCACAAGCGCAGTGTCAGATTTTGATCAGGCTTCCAGCTTACACTGGTGTAAACCAAAGTCTCCACAGAAATCTATGGAGTTACACCAGTGAATGATCAGAATCAAACCCCATATAAGCACACAGTGCTAAATGTCCGGTACTGTAATGCAGCCTCCTCTAAGGTAGAGGTCAACCTCCTAATGGTACACTGTACACAATCTCACAGGGAAAGGGAACGTCCAGCCCAGGTGATTCGGTCGCACCCCTACTCTTACAGAAAGTGTCATGGGAACTTTCGTGTCAGGAGTAAAGTAGATGAGACACGCACAGAACCTGCATGGTACGTAACAAGCTCTGCGTACTAGCCTGTCCCATAGCAACATGGATGTCACGATAGAGGGTGGTCAGGAGCATGTTACAGTCCACTCAATGGGTGTGTTAAGCAAAATAAACTGGGGATCTATCTCTGAGGAATGAGCCCCCAGTGTTCACAATGAGCGCTGGGTGTATCACCAACACACGGATGCATCCAACCTTCCCAGTGAGTCCTGCTTAAAGGTTGCCTGTGTCATAAATCCCAGCTAGCAGTCGTGGAGTGTCTGAGAAATGGAAGCGGGTTGCAGAGGTCAGGGACATGGTGCAATTTTAAAACCCAGATGATTATGTAAGTAGGACGTTCCTCTGCTGAGCTGCTGCGGGGAGATCAGTTTAGCTTCTCCTGGTCGCTGTGGGGGCCAGTGAAACCTCCTGCCACCCAGCCGTATCTGGGTCCAGAGCCGATTGCTGGCTTGGGGAGCCATATCGTTGGCCTGATCCTGAATGGTGCTGGGTAGCCATCACTCATTGACTCCAGGTGCAGGGAGACCAGCGGCCCGGTATGCGGAGCAGGGTATGCAATCAGCTCTTCAGGTCTCAGCACCCACAGCCGGGGCCGGGTTCTCAAGAGATTGGCACGCTGGGTGCTGAACTGTTTCTCGAATCCGGCCCTGACTGTAGGGTGCGGAGCCCTTGGACCTCTGGCCCGACATGTTTGAACCACTTCCTGCTTTGGGGAAAGGGTGGCTTGCTGCTGTGACTTGGCTCCCTGTGAGTCACCTGGCCCTATTCTGATGGAGCGCTGCAAGGACGGGACCCCTCCAGGAAGCAAGTGGGTTTGGTTCACTAACAGACCCTCTGTTCTTCCTGCCAGGCACCCATAGGAGCAATTTGAGTTTCTCAGTTCTGTCCACCTCTCAGCCTGCTTTTGATGTCCCTGGCTGGGCGGCCTGCCAGAATGACGGAGTTCCTGCTTAATGAGGCTCTGTGGATTAATGTGTCTCTAGTTTACACCAAGGCCTCGCTAAAGGGAAATTGCAAGGGGGGCAGGAGGGAATAGAGTGAAGCTGAGCTGTCAGGTCCTGAGTTTGTAATTTGCCTTTTAAGTTCTGATTAAAGCCTAGCAGGGTCTCATGAGATCTCTGCTCAGTATCTCCAGTATTGGGGAGGGAGAGCATAATAGGCACGCAATGTTTCCCTGAAAGCCTTTTCCAAAAGATGGGGTGTTAAGTGGCTTGTGCTGACTTACCAGGGTAGGTGGCTTATTACTGCACCTGGATAATAAAGGAGTGAGGATCTAGGGTATGAGCTGAGCAGTCCTGAGGGAGGAACCCTAGGGGCAGAAGGTTTGAGCTGAACTTTATTTTTGTTTGTTTAGGAGTTTAGGCTCTGCATATTGTAGCCTGTATGTGCAGAGCAGGTGGGGAAAGGTGTCTGCCCCTGAGTGGAAAGCAATGATGCAAGATGTGCTGATCCTGCCATGTAAAAATAGATGGATAGGGGGATTGTAACTTTGAGAGCAGGAATTCTCAAGAATCTGATCTGGTTTCCTTTAGACTAGCTAAAGCCATGACTACCGTGCTCTGCCCACCCAGAGAGCCACATGTAATGCTCATAAAACCGAGCAGATTGCAGATGGCTTCGTCTTTAATACAATGGTGCAGCCTATGGATTCTCCAGGTTTCAGTCTGCAATGATCAGTCTCGAGCCAGCAGGCGTTCCACTCCATTCATGTTTGGGGGACCGCAAGCTGAGCCCTATTGTGACCGTGGGCCATTGCTCCGTACTAAAGATGAAGTCTGCTCTTGCGTCGTGCGGTAGTTCAGTTCCTGCATGGGGACATGCCAAGATTGACTCCCTTTATCACACAAGCCACCCAAACCCAAGTGCAGTACTGAGAGTTGGACTTGTTGGGGTTCCCCTGCAGCGCCCCAGTGCACAGCTCGAGTCGTTGCTGCTGTTTGGTTGTTTCCCCAGGTTGCCTGACTCCCTACGTCTGAGGACTTGGGATGATCAGGGTTAGTGATGGCAACTTGGGGGCAAGTGGGTGCAGGGAAAGTCGCTAACCTGAGAGCTGGACGCGCTCCGTTGTTGGCAATGGTAAGATGGACGAAACCCCGTGCCACGCTGCAGATCTGATCAGCATGGCGCAGAGGCTGAGAGACGTATGCTGTTTGACGAGTCTTTCAATTCAAGGTGGCTCTTCAGGAAGAGGTGCCCCCAGGAGTGATCCAGGAGTTACTCCTTGAATCTAGAGCTTAGACAAAGTCTCTATAAATACGGGCAAGCCAGCCGCCCCCCGCCTGTATTGTAATGGCGGAGGTGAAACTGAGCATAAAAGCCATTTGTGCCCAGATGCTGTGTGTATGTGAGGGATCCTCTGGTGCAAGTGCCGGACTGACTGTCCTGAAACTAACACGTGAATAAATATGGCTTCTCTTGCTATCCCTGGTTCAGCATCTTTGCTTGCTCTCTGTCTCTAAAGATAGTATCTCCTGGCTGCTCTTAGCTCCTCTCAGAGTAGAAAGTCCTGTGCTGAATCTCTCCAGAACTCCCTTGATGCTCCAATTTTTTTACTTCACAGCCTGGCTTCCTCTTCTGGCTCCTACTGGGATGGAGAGAAACTCGTTAATGAAGGATGGATTTTTAGGATTATGGATTGCAGGAATTAGAGAAGGGGAAGAGCTTGATCTCAGTTTACACGTGCAGGGTCTAGTCCCCCTCCAGTGCACTGAAAACTGAGACCTAGGAAGGCAATTGCCAAATAATCCAAGGGGAGATTTAACTCCCATTTGCCTCTGGAAATTGCCTGACTGGCCAGTGTTCCTGCTTTGACTATGCGTAGGTGTCCCGACTCGGGGGCCCGAGGTCCCAATCACCATTTTGACCAGTAAGGCTGACGGGACCTCCACTGAAAGCCTGCCAATGAGCTGTAAGCGCTGACCACCGGGTTCAGCGGATTGACTTGTGGTGCCCATTTCTAGCTGTTGGCAGAGTAGTACAAACTGGAAAATCCAGATGATGCACTCTGTATAGGCTGAGATTCGGCAGCTGAGATAGGCTGAGACTCTGATATGCCCGCACGTCCTCTAAATAAGAGGAAGCATGACAGGCCGGGTAGAGCCCAGGACTGGACGTCAGGCGTTGTGGGTTCTGTGCCTACCTCTGCATCTTTCTGTCGCTTTCGGCGAGTCTCCTGAGCAGGTGCTCTCTGCCTCCGTGTTCCCGTCTTCAGACTGGAGACCACGCCTGGCTAACTCTGAAAGGGCTGCGCTGCACTTTCAACCTTCATACGGTGCTTGGGGATCCTCGGAGACCTCAATATTTCAGGGGCATTTTTTAATCATTAAAATACCGAATTCTTTGTTCTGCCTTACAAAGCACAGAGAAAGGAGTATCCCTAGAAAGCTGGTGAAGGGATCTGCGTTCAGTGATACCAGTGGGTGGGGGTGTTTGGACCTTCCCCACCCGAAATACGATCTCCCCCTCATCACTCAACTGCACCCTCCACCAGCCTCCTTCCATGACTATCGCTTCCAACTCTTTCCCTTCCCTGTTCCTGGGGTGTGTAACTTTGTCCCATATATCAGTGCCATTAACTACCTCCTACAAGATAATGTGCTCCTCCTGGAGGGTGGGGGGAGGGATGCCAGCCCCAGGAATCGCCTCCAGCATGTGTAAGCTGTGTTAAATGAGCCACCACAAAAATATTTAAAGGGTTCTTTTAATGGGCTACAGCACGTCTTGTGTAATTATGGTAACTGGGAGCCACAGGAAGACGGCTGAATTATCCTTCAGCTCTTCGCAGCGGCCCATTGTTTTTGGTTTTTATAAAAATTAAGCTTGTTGGTATTACAGCTGATCCGCCGCTCTCCAGAACGTAAACTATCAAAGCACATAATTGCACTGCTGTCTCTCTGCCCAGGGACAAAGTCCCAGATGGACAGACGCTCCATGGAATAACTTGCAAATATCTATGGCCTTTAATCCCTCAGGATCCCAAAGCACTTGAACTATATTAGCATTTGGCTGGGTCAGTGGAGGGGGAGGAGGGAGGGAGACAAACTGGCGCTTGACACAGTGAGGGGGGCTGTTGGCCGAGGACCCCAGGGCAAACCTCTGTTACAGATGACACTGTGAGATCGTTAATGTGCGTGCACAGCAGACAGGGCCGCTGGTTCTAAGATGTCTTCTGAAGGTGTCTGCACCATGTGAACTGCACTGAGCGTCTCTTAGAAAGGAGGAGAGAGTTGAACTTGGGGTCCCAGGAAATCTGGGCATTTCAACCCCCTGAGGTGGGCCCCACTCCGGGCTACCAGGAGAATGAGCTCGCCATGATGTGGGTCGGTTGCTGTTGCTCCGGACACGGTTAGGGCTTATCCGTTTCCCTGTGGAGACTGGAGTAGATATTGTGGAGAAATCTGTTCCGCCCCAGCTATTCTGGTTCAGTGTGCCTGTGTAGACAAGCCCTTGGTCGTCTTCCATCACAGTTCACACCTCCTGGCTTTTCATGATTTGGCTTTTTGCTGTTGTCTGTGACTTGCAGAAATCAATAGCAGGTCATCACCATGTGAGGCGGCGGAGTTGCTTTTCTGGCCGCAAATAAGATGCTGTCTCATGCCGGGGCATCGTGGACTACGATCTGTGTCCTTGTGACTAGCAGCCGTTGGAGGCTATGCCTACTGACTGCTCTCCTGGGGCAGAGCTGTAACCATGACCCAGGGCCTACGGAGGGGTCATGTGCTGATGGCGGGGGCCACTGTTAGTGCTCTCCTCCTGTAAGCCCAAGAACCGGGGCAGTCAATGTGCTGTGACTGCTTTAAAAATGGGTGTCCAGAATGAGGGGGGTTCAAACAGAAACCATTTCCCATGGCTGCCTCTTCCCCATTCTTCGTCTTCTGCTTGGTCCGGACGAGCCCCATCTCCCTGTGCACCTCTGATGGCAGTAGGTATTGGATCACTGCAGGGGAAGGGGAGGGCTGGCCACAGCTGGTGGAAGGGGGGTGCCTTGAGTGTAGGCCAGAAAATGCTTCTAGCTGTGATTAATCTATGGAAGAAACAATTAAAGAGGAACTGATGCTAAAAGGTAGCTCTCCAATCTTGGGACAGCCTCTCCTGCTCCTCCGCGGGCTGCTTGACTTCCCATCCTTGGAGTCTGTTGTGCTGGCTTCAAAGCAAGCTCCGTTTCAGGTCTTGGTGTCTGGCACTGAAAACCACCTCTCTCTCTTCTAGAAGGGATCTGGTGCATCAGCCTTCGCACCAAAGGGCTTGTCTGAACATTGTATCAGCCTGCACAGGGCATCTGCTGCGAATAAACATGGGTTTTAAAGAGCCACCCGTGTGCATCCCATTCGCACCACACCCCTCAGAGGTGCTTTGCAATGGGGCAGTGCCTGGAGCACAGACTGAGAGGAGCCTCTCTGCTAGATACTTTCTCACTCCTGAATACTGAGACCCAGCCTAATAGCTTCCCATCCAAATACCTGTCCTGTTACAATAATGACATAGTCGATCTACCCTGCCTTGGGTTTTCATGCCCTTCTCTCACACCTTGGCCTTTTAATCCTCCTGACGATCTAAAACCCCACTTGTTTGCCTCATTATGGTTTAGGATTAGCTTACCATTAACTTTTTTTAATGGCTCTCGCTGCCCACAGGTTTGAATTCATCACCTCCTTTATTTTCTACTTGCATTTTTCTTCTAAGTGCCTTGGAAATAGAGGAGAACTTCCTTGTTGCTATAAAGCACTGGATAGTGACCTGGAGGGAATGTTTTAGTGAAGCAATCAAGTGGATAGTGTAGGGGAGGGGGGAACAGGATACCTGATTTCTTTTTCTGGCTCTGCCTTGCACTAGCTGTGTGACCAGAGGCAAGTCCCTTTAAGGGACACCGTCAAGTTAACAATACACTTTTATCTGAACATTGATACCTAGCATTGGTACAGGCAGCACCAAATTACTAGAACTAAAAGAGGAGAGGAAACCACCCCCCGCCCCCGTCTGTCTTAGCAGATGTTGCTCTGTTTTTAGCCCTATATATTTTCCCACTCAGTTTCCCCTGTTGTTGTTTCTTCCTAGTGATATGAAACACACACCTACAAGAAAGTTTAAATTTAAAAAAAAAAAAAGGTGGCAAATGTGGTACCTAGTGATATCGAAAAAGAGAAATTGCTAGCAGTATTGGAGTTCAAGTTGATGGTGTCACTTTCTAACTTCTTCTGCATCTGAATGCTGGCCCAGTGATTAGGGAGCTAACCTGGGACTCTGGAGACCCTGTTTCAATTCCCTGCTCTGCCACACACTTTGGACAAGTCCCCGAGGCTATGTCTACACTGCAGTGTAAGCCCAGGGTTTGAACTCAGGCTCAAGCCTAGCCCTCTTTCTGTCTAAACACCCATTGCGCTGACTCAGGACCACATTGGGGTCCAAGCCAGGACCCAGGGTTCAAGCCCTATAGCTTTGCAGGTTTTGATGCAGCACCCACCGTGCTCTGGGAGTCCCCCCAAAGTATCCCATGGGCTGACTTTTTGTCCTCTGGACAGTCAAGTTTTCCCACGCTGCATCAGGAACAAAGGGCTAGAGCTGCCACATTTTGGGAGGATGCTAGGAAGTCTGGGATACGGGTGGTTGGACTCGGGCCTGTGTAATACAGGTTGGGACCCAGGATTCAAAAATTCACAACCTGGGGTTACAAATGAGTGTAGCTGCTGGGGTCTGCTAACTCGAGTTCTACTACCCCTGGGCTTACATTGTAGTGTGGACGCACCCTAAGAGCATGTGTCCTCATTGTAGAGTTAATCTGGGCGATCAGCAACTGAGTTAGCCTACTCCAGGTGTGGGCAACCCCCCTACAAAGCCAGCTGAGTGACGGTATCCTCATGGGTGCTGTGCTTCCCGTGTGTTGCTTGGACGCTGAATGTGTAGCCCGTAGTGCTTCGTGTTGCAGTAAGCTGAGCTGCTGTATGATTCTTTCCCAGTGAATTGTGGGGGGACTTGTTTGCCCTTCTGGACCCAAGGGGGCATTGTGGGAAGGCATTGGAGGACTATCAACACTCAAGTGGCTTAGCCTGAGTCCTTGCCGCAAAGTGCCACAGCAAAAGTGGAACCTGGGCTCTAACACACACCCCCAGCCAGGCCAGCTAGCCTGGTGAAAAGCACCACTCAGCTCTGGTGAGCGTGTTTTGTATGTGGATGGGAGCCAGGTTGGGGCAATGCTTGAGTTAACTCTGCAGTGAAGACATACACTTAGTCCTTGTGCCTCAGCCTCCCATCTGAAATATTGCTGGGGTGAGGCGGGTGGGGAGGGGGAGTCTGTGGATTTAGATCGCTTAGGCCTGCCTGATATCTCATCAGTACTGATCCTTTTTGCTGACTTTCATTGTGGAGGACTTGGCTACCAGACTGAGAGACACTCTGAGCAAGAAGTGCTTTTTGTTCTTGTTTATATTCCATGGGTCATAAACGTTCCCTGGAGAGTTCTCTTGGACCATTAGGCAAGCCTGTGTTTAGGATCCCAGAACAAGTTGTAACACACAGGAGCTCTCAGGGCAAAAAGCTTAGAAAGTTGAAGGCAGCACACTCCAATGGATGGGCCTTGTATGGACTAGGATGACCTGACTTCTATTTCCTGTACGGCCACTCACCTGCTGTGTGATGGTGGGCCACTAACTTCATCTGTTCCCCGCCAATGCTTTGTCTTATGCATTTAGATTATAAATTATTCAGGGAAGAGTGTGAGGATGGTGAGTCCCTGGTTACCGCCCTGCCTCCAGCGAGGTGTCGTGTCTTGTGCTTCACTGGGTGTCAGCTCTCTGGTACCACCAGCCTGTCAGCCATGCAAGTGCACTCCTCTGGTCTGTGCCAGCCCTCACGTTGCCTTACAGCTTAGCAATAGGTGCACGCTGGTTCCTGAGACCCTTTGGAGCATTCCCCCTGCGGTTTTCAGCCCCTTATCCACTGAACACTGACAGAAATACCGGGTCTGCTGTCCCCAAAGGAACACTATACGCCAGCTTGTGTGATTCAACTCAGGATCGGCACCTTGGCTAATATCACAGCACTGAGATATAGTTATAGTGAAAACCACAGGTTTATAGATCAGAGACTAAAGAGTCCGGAGATCGTGAGTAAGGAGACTGAAAACAAAGGATTACATATAAAACAAAATTCACAACATGCTTTCTAGAGACTAAACTTTACTAATAAGTTACTCTCTTGTCTAAAGAAGCTTTTCTTACCCTAAGTTTACTATAGCATCTTCAGCCAAGGCTAGCTGAGATTCTGTTTTCATGAATGAAAACGCACTGCCCATTTATTTCCTTGGTGTAGGACAAGGGGTTTCCTCTTTGCCTTCTATTATATCCCCAAAGCTCATTGTCTGTTCTCAGAGACAGGATAATGTCCCTTGGCTTGTTTTGCCTCTGTGCTGCTTCCTTGTTTACTTCAATAACTCCATATATAAATGGGCATCCACTGTCTCTCGTTTACAATGTTTAATTTACATCTAACCAAGAGAGAAGTGAATAAACATCTTGTGTCTGACAGAAAACCGGTTTCTCCACCTCTGCTATGATAAGAATCTGAGAACATATTTTCAGTGTAGACTCCTTACTACTTACATAGTATCTATAGATACATTTCACAATGATATCAATGACCAGTGTGACCTTGGCTTTCCTTTAAAATCTCACGTGACCTTTGGTGAACCAGAATGTAGATCCGAATCAGGATATTCTTGTAATGTCTTTGCCAGTTGGCATTCAGGTGTCCTTGGGTCATGTAGAGAGAGTTTCTTGCTATATACTGTGCCTTGCCCAATAATATCTGATCTGTGCTGGGGTCTAGGCATGACTGTGGTACAGATCAGTAAATTGAATGTGCTTTTTTGGTGGGGGAGCGGGAATGTAGTGGGCATGAGGATTCTGAAGGCAAGTATGATACACAGTGTGTTCATTGGTGCCCACTGCGCTCTTTCAGCTCTACGCTTTGGAGTATTTCTCCAGCCTGAGAGTTGAGAGATCTGGGTTCTAATCCTGGCCAGTTTTGTAACGGTGGGCAAGTCGCTTTACCTCTCTGCCTCCGCTTCCTTGTCGCTAACAAAATGAGGATCATGCTTGCCTAGATCTTGAGCTGTAGATGGAAAACACCATGCACTGTCAGAGCTAAGCATTTTTGGGCAGAGAGGCCGGATCGCCAGCTGATGTAAGTGGTTTGGCTTCACTGAATTTGGTTTCTCTAATGTGCCATAAATTCGCCTTCCTCCTCCGCTCACTGTGCTGTCTCCCCTCTGTGCAGGTCCCTCTGGAGGACCGTGTCATCATCTCGGGGAACCTCTTCCAGTACGTGGAGGAAAACAAGAAGTGGCGAAACCGCTTCAGCGTGGTGCCGCACAACTACGGCCTGGTGCTGTATGAGAACAAGCTGGTGAGGCCTTCGCCGCTTCTCCACCCATTTCCCCTTTCCTCTCCGCTTTGTGGTGGGTGGTTTTTTTGTCCAGGAGGCCTGTTTGGCACAGGTAGCGCCTGCCAGAGAATGTACCCCTTAAAGGAGCTCTCCTCCTTTCGAGGAGTCTTCAGCAACAGCTGTTCAAACAGCTCTTGCACATGAATGACACGTCACCAGTGCACTTAATGCTTCAAAGCAAGGGCTCCATGAGTCTGGCCTGTGTCTCCAGTTGAGGAATGGATGTAAGTGGCCTGGCTGGGGTCACAGAGCTGGGGAATCAAAGGGAAGCTTTGGACTTCCTCTCAGCTTCCTTTTTGCTGCTGCACCGGTTGAAGGGCAGTCCCCGAGCCGATTGACTGAGCTCTGGGATGCCCCCTCGCCAATGGGGAAGGCTCAGCTTGAGATATGGCGTTCCCCTGATGCAGTGGAACATCAGGGAGCCCACACTGACCTCAGGCATTCAACCTGCCTCCCGGCATGGGACATCCCCCTACCGGGAGCAGTCTCTGATACTGCGCTTCTGTGGGAGGCGTCTCAAAAGATGACCGTTTCCCTTCGCCCATCGCAATCCTCCAGCAAGGCTGCAGGCATCTGATTACTCTTCACACCAGCGACTATCCCCCATCCACAGTAGGTTCCCCTCCCACCCGTGTGCGCACTCCCCACCCCCCAACATCCCAGGAATCAGACTCTAGAAGATCTGTGTGGACAAGCCGTAGTGTATTAACCCCTGCCAAAGACAAGAGGTGAGGAGCAAGGCACGGGTCTTGCGTCACAGGGTTTCAGAGACGTGGGCTTGTTACAGATCTTGGCTTGAGCAGCTTTGGGAACTGCTCCCGGAGACTCACTGACTCTTCCTCCTTTCTAGGCCTATGACCGAGGGATTCGGCCTCGGCTAGTCCTCAACAGCGCTGGCTACAAAATCCTCACCTCCCTGGACCAGTATCTTGACCTTGTCAATAGCAGTTTACCAGGTAAGTCCACCCTGGGCCTATTGATGACATCCTGTCCCCAGCCGCTCTGCGCATGCAGGTGCAAAGGGAAGTGGGATAACGGAGGACGAAAACAGGTGATGTACGTCAGCCCCTCCATTAGTCCAGGCTGGCTTGTGTGTGTTTCCCTTCTGCTGCTATCCCAGGATGCTGTGCAGCATCTATAGGACCAGAGCTGGAGGCAGACATGGAGACGTACAATTTTGGTCCCCTTTTTCCCTGTCTAGCTCTCCTGGCTTCAGTGCTCTTCACTGGGGAGGACAAAAGGAGCCGGAGAGGTGGCTGCAAGGGACGTATCGAGAAGACAGCGTAGATAGGGAGGAGTGAAAATACCTGGTGTCCCGTGCTGTACCATGTAGACATGAACACTCCCTTGTGGGGTATGGGGCTCCCTCCTGCACAAGCTCCTTGAGAATGCAGGTGGTATTATATCCGCAGGGCCCTGTCATACCGTGTCTGCCCCCTTCTCCGGGTGCAAGGAAAGGAGCCTGTAACTTCTAGCCCCTGCTCTTCAGAGTCGGGCCCTTGATTTCCCTGAAACTTGGCAAAGGAGAAACCCCTCCGGCCAAATCTCTTACTCCCACCCTCTTGTTCGCAGAGGGCTGGGGTGGACGAGAAAACTGGGGGGAGGTGGAACGAAGCCCGTTTTCAAGGGCTTGGTGCCAGGTTTACCTTAGTGCAGGTTGGGAGCTGAGCAACTCCAAAAACCGGATCGCTGGGTGCTTGTCGCCTCCGATCTTGCAACCAGCTGGCTTAGGTCAGCCCAGCCAGGCCGTGCTGCCAGCCTCTCCCTTGCCTTCCCCTTGCAGCATCGCTGGGCAGATCTGGTTCTGGTTATGTGTGTGGATTTTTATTTTTTTTCCAGATTTTTAAATCCAGGTTAATCTTTGGTTATTTCCAAAATCCCATGGAACCACCGAGGTTTTAAGGAGCAGGGTTGTGGGGCTGGGAGTGGGAGTGGTACCCACTTGTAGAAACCCTCCCTGCCCCTGGCGAGAACCTGTTACCCGTCCCCTTCAGGGGCTCTTCTCTGAGTGGTGCTGCCTGGGGGTCTGTGGGGGGGACGCCTCTCTTCAGAGCAGAGCTGCTGCTGCTAGACTTTTGAGCTGCGGCTTGAGGGAAAAATGCCTCAGCACAGTGGTGTGTAAATAAACAGAGTCCGATTAGTGTGTCCCGCCAGTGTGTAAAATAGCACCGAGGTGGGGCAGGGAGGAGGGAGAGAAGGTTTCAGCAGGAGTGGCTTGAAAGGCATCTGTCTGAAGGAAGCTGGCCAGGAATAGCATGTTCCCAATGGGATAACAGAGCCTCTTCCTAGACTTCCTAGCTCGTATGAGCCAGGACGGCAGTGGAGGCCTCTTGAGTGGGCAGTGATTGGTATAGAGGGTGGGACAGATGCAACCTTCTGGAGGGTGTAGTTGTATAAGGCACAATATAAGCCCTTGAGGGACCTGCAGAATTGCACGGCTCAGCAGTTTCCCCTCACCCCAGAGCATAATGCACTAGGAGAGGGTTCTGCTTCCCTCCTGAGGTGGTGGTAGGGTTTGGTTGCTATTTGGGGTTGGGGGCACTGGACCCGGGCCAGTGGTCAGGCCCCACGCAGATAGAACCTGTGTCCCTAAAACAGGTGGAGGAGCTGGTGGTTGTGGGGCCGGGACGCTGAGATGTATTGTCCTCGCTGTGAAAAGCGTTTGGCCGGTGCATCTAAATGCCGCGTTACAAAGAGAGTGCAGACGTGCTCTCAGGTTAAGACCCTCCCATCCTCTGTGTGCTATGAGGCAAGCGCTGCCCCTGCATGCCGGCCCTTGTCGAAGGGACTCGTAAACGCCACAGCAGGAAATCTGCTCCTAGTTCATTGGCTCTTTCTGTATTCCGGGCGCTAAGCCTGCCGGATGTGGTGCTTCCCCTGCTGCTGCCTCCTCCTCCTCCAGGGCTCTCATCCCTAACAAAATCCAGTGATTCCAGATGGGAGCTCAGCGTGCCCGTCACCCATCCCTCTGCCGCTGCCATGTGGCAGCCTGAACAAATCTTCCCGTGATCTGTCATCAAATGGTACATGCCAAGGGCCCTTCAGCTGCTCTCTGAGCTCTCTGGGGCTGTTCCTTTTGGCCGCTTTAGCTCATGGTTGGGAGTGGAGATGCCTCCTCTGTTCCGGCCTGTTGTTCTCGGCTGCTTTTCCGGTGGGTGACCTCGTTGCTGGGATGCTCCTTGAGAACAGGAAGGGTAGCCTGGATCACCACCGCGACCTCAGGCAGAAGGACGGTGGAGGGCTTGGGGGAGGCTTTGGGATGTCTCCAGAGCTCGTTCTGGAGCACATGAAGACTGGGGTATAGTTTGGGGCAACAGATTTAGAAATGCCCCCTGCCTTGAGTCATCGAAGCTCCGGTGGAGCTGTCCTGCAGGCGAGCCTAGAGGAAAGCCTCGCCGCGGTGCCGATGCGTAGGCGTCACTCCCCCGGAACACGAACATTGCCACTGGCGCTCGGCGCCAAGCCCGTGGGCTGGGGCGTCTCATGCTGGCTGATGTGGCCCAAAGACCCGGAAGAGGGATGCAACCAAACGGTGCAAGTGCAGGCTGGAAGTGCTGAGACAAGAGGAAACGTTCCCGCTGGGATTATAATGCAGCATGGAATGGGCAGGGCTCTGTGAGACAGAGAAGGAAGCTGGTCCAGTAACGGCACCCAGTTAGTTTTAACTGGCCCCTTACTGGCCACAGACTGAATGGGCCCTGGAGACTGACCTCTCCTTGCATCCCGTGATGGGTCTGTGTTGAGGCCCCTTAGCGGGGCAGCGTAGGAAGCGGTGGCTGAGTGATGGAGGCCGTCAATCTCCATGGCACTCGGTCTAACACCTTTCATCCATGCCTTGCCCGTGGACCCAGAATGTGGGCCTCCCGGCTGGCCAGTTCCACGCAGTCTTTTCAGCACACGCCCATGACTCGAGATGTCTTTTTTCGATTTCTTTCATCAGGTACAACCCCCAAATCTGGCAATGCCCCGATCCTCAAGTGCCCCACCCAGT
Source organism: Emydura macquarii macquarii (assembly GCF_026122565.2). Taxonomy (NCBI): domain Eukaryota; kingdom Metazoa; phylum Chordata; order Testudines; family Chelidae; genus Emydura; species Emydura macquarii. The sequence goes on from NW_027130828.1 coordinate 16,539,702, forward strand.
TTCCTCTCATCCTTTGGCACCCGTACTCCTGCCACTACTACTTCTGTGTGATGACCGGGAAGGAGCAGGACAAGTGGCGAGCGGTGTTCCAGGACTGCGTGCGACACTGCACCAATGGTAAGTGCAAGGCTCGGAGCTTCTCACTGAGAGGTTGGACCTTACGCGTCTCGGGCCTCCTTCCTTGTGCCCTGCCCCTGGGGAGGTGTGACTGTCGTGGTGTTACGAGCAATACATGCACAGACAGAATTGGTCCTTCCTCGAGTGCAGTCTGGCCCTGAGAAGCGACTGTCTTCGGAAACGGGGTGCCAGGTTTCTTTGTGTCTCTGTTACTGCTGTGTCAAACGTGCCCTGCTTAAAAATCAAACACCTTTTGTTTGTGAAATGGCAGCTCAGTGATGTATCTGTGTGTGTGCATTCAGTGCTCAGCACAGGGGGGGTCAGGTCCGCGACTGGCCTTCCTGGGTGCTACTGCAAGCTAAATAAGAATAAATCCTGGGAGCTGAGTCAAGCTGGGGGGGCTTCCTTTCTCATGCTAATAAAGACCCCGCTGGCCAAGTGTCTGTCTTCAAATTCAGTCTGCTGGCACACGCTTGCAGGTGTAAGAATTTTAACCCTGCAAGTGGAACTTACTTGGTAATTCCATCTTGGGGGTTTCTACAGCTGCCCATCCCCACAGTATCTGAGCATCCTCCATGTAAAATCGATAGCAATGAGCAAGTCCCTAGTGGACTCTACGGAGTCTTTGGTGCCTCTCTTTATTGGGATAAAACTTTGCTTGAGGTAGGGTTGTGGATGATTTGGTCGTTGGCTAGGAGGGGGTTGATCCATGAGTCCAAGTGGAATCAGTCGCTCTCCCCCACAGCGGCACTGGGTCTGCAGTGCTAACAGAAGATGAAAAGGGGTGTGGGGGAGGGCGGGGGGAGAGATCAGGGAAGTTGACAGATCTGACTCCCGTTAAACCTGGTGTCTTCATGCGACTGTCCCCAGTGAGATTGAGAAAACACCTTCATGAGCAAAACTGTTTCTAAAGGGAACGGGCTCCTTGCAAAACTCTCTCATTTGGGTGTCAGTGGCTGGCCTGCGCATTCCTGGGTTCTTCCAGTTGCCCTGTGAGAACCGCTTGCATGCGCTGCTGCTTTGGATGAAATAGCCCTTTTCTCACTTGAGACGGGTTTGGAGGGGAGGGGAGGGGTTCTCGTGGATCAGGATTTAGCAAAATCTCCGACAGTCTCGCTAGTGGAAATACATTTAACGTGAGAGCCTGGTCTGAACAGGGACACTGATACAGCCGCTGCTTACTCATCCATCTGCCACTGTGTATTAAAAGCCACCTCTGCTGACTTGAGTGGCTAAAATAAGGTGGCTGGGGTGTTGCTACTTTAATTCCTGCCTGCGCTGCAGAGTTTACATGGCTTTGGGAGAGCAAGCTGGAGTCTGGTCTGGCTCATGCATAGCCTGAATGGCTGACTAAATTCAGATTGCAGAATCTCCCGTGCTTTTCATGCCAGAAAGGATCCGGATTGGCTCTTGGGTCCCAGACAGAGTTTACAGGACTGGCAAACACCCCCATTTTCACTCAGCACTTTTGATTGGAAGCCCACACGATGGGATGCCATTTTAAGAATATTTTTAAAGGTCCAAAATCTGGGTGGTAACTGGTGAGATCCAGAGGGTAGGGATGAAATGCCAGGGCAGACATGGAGAGTAGATAGCCCCACAATGACCAGTGTGCTGCAAACTAGACAGGCTTTTCTTTTAAGCCAGCTGCAGCTGCCCTGGATGATGCCTGAAATAGCTCCTGGCCCTGTCCTGTGTTCAGACAGGGAACTAAAGCACATGGAGTTCTGCAGTGCCTGGTCCAGACAAACCATCTTTCCCTTGGTAGGTGGCCTCAAGCTCTGTGGAGGGGGTGAGAGTTCAAGGTGAAAGCAGGACTAGTTGGCCTGCCATTGCCTGGACTCCAGGCTGTGATGAGAGGAACAAAACCTGTGAGGTTTGGATACTGATCGGCACAGTTAAGCATCAGGGTAAGGAATCTGGTGGGTGATTTTTAGGGTGAAGGGGCAGAGAGAGAGACTCCTTCCTTCTCCCCAGAACCTCACCAGCCGGTGAAGACCTAGGACCGCCTCAAGGAGGGTTTGGGGGCCCATAGGTACCTCGATCCCAGAAGGGTTAAAGTGCAGGAGGGGGGAGACTGACCTGCACTGTGGGGTGGGCAGGGACAGGTTGGCTAAGTCCTTGGCCCACAGCCCGGCAGAGAGCCGGTTCGGAGTCACAGCTGGCTCTGTGCTCCTTTCCTGGGACCACCGTGCATGGGGCTCTCGATGCACCATGGGCCCAACACCCAGGCACTGGAACTGACCGAGGGGAGCCAGAGCTCGCTCCGAGGGTGCCTGAGCTGGCTGGCTCCAGCGGAGCTGCTTCCCCTCTAGCTGCGTGGCGGGATACGCGCTTGGATACCGGCAACCCATGCTTGGCATGGCACAAAAGGCCTCGCGCTGGGCCTACTGGCCTGGCTGCCTCTAAAGCAGTTGCCTCCCTGCCCTAATTAGGAGCTGGCATTTAAACGCTATCTCACAAAGTGTTTGCAAGAGTCGACGATGTGTAAACCAGCCAGGATATAGCGCTCGGTAAAGGCAAGCAGCTTGCGGAGATCTAATTGCTTCGTAATTAAACTTACCAAAACTCCGTCTCAAAGAACCACTTTCCCGTCACGCCTTCCCGGCGGTCTCCATTCTCTGGCAGGGTCTTGTGGCACTTGCTCTCAGTGGAGGGGGAGCTGGGTGGGCTGCCTGTCTCTGGGAAGCCCAGAAAGGAGCTGGGCGGACGGGAGAGGCAAGCTGAGAATCGGTGCTGCTGTGTCGTTGAATTATCTGCTTTGAGTAGCAGCTCGGGTGCCTTGCACGAGCCCGGAAGCTTTTTACAGCCCAGCAATTTGTGCACAAACTGGAACGAATGTCACCTCACCCCCCGCAATGTGGGTGTAACAACAGCACCAGCAAGAGCTGCCGGCCAGTGAGCGAAGGGCTGTGCTGCAACCAGTTAGTGTGAGGAGAAGGCATTCTAGGGAGGCAGAACATAGCCCCGCTTTACTAGAGACCGAGTCCGGCCCGGACAAGTGCCCCCTACGTGTAAGCCTTGCTCAGTCCTGAATGACCGCTGGTGATCATCAGGGCCTCTATCTCTTGTCTTGCACCTCCAGCAGCACCGCACCCCTTTAGCCTCATGCAGGGCCCCCACATGGGGGGGGGAAGGGTACACTTTATTGAGACCCTGGGGGGCCCGGCCCGGGCTGCAACCACATTACCATGAGGAAAAAAATCAAGGCTAAATTCTAGATCACGCCTGAGGATACTTATAGAAACTTATTTCCCTGTATCTATTGTCCAGATCTTGTGAGATTTGCAAATCTTGGAGATTTGTAACATGGGAGGGGGTCTCTATAAAACTCTCTACAGAGCCATTAGCCAGCCAGGTGCTGTCCCTGTTTTATTCTATAAAGGTTTCTATAGCGTGGGGTTGCCAGTTTTGGTTGGACGTATTCCTGGAGGTTTCATCACATGACACAACCTTTCATGAAAGATTATCTTTTACTTCCTGGAGACTCCAGGAGCATCCTGGAGGGTTGGCAACCAATACATGAGTGTCTTCTGGCAGTGCAGTACGTTGTGTGAGGACACGGCTGGCACGTGTTCGTTCGTTCATCTCCTCCATAGAGGGAGAAACGTGTGTAGCAGGGTGAAATACACCTGTTGCCATGTGTTTAGACTAGAGAAAGCCAGGTCGGAGAAATGCACCTTGCGCTTGGAGCGGAAAGTGGTGGGGTTTGTGTCGGTCCTGAGTTCTCTGACCCTCAACCACAGGAGTGGTGTCTTTGTTTCAGACAGCTGCCCAGTCCCTTCTGGAGTTTGGCTCCCAGGTGGCTGCAAATAACATCCCTGTATTTGGAGCGAGATTTCCCCTCTCCCCCCCACCTCCAGGAATCTCGAAATTCCCAATCACTAGCAGAACTGCTGTCTAGGCGCTAAATAGCGTTAGTTTGATTGTTCTGTGTGAAGCGCCGCGTGGCTGGTTCCATCAACAGAAAACACCTCTCAGCGGCGCTCACGGGCAGGCTGAGGGGAGTCGCCCACACAATTCAGACACTTGTTCCTCTTCCAGAAGATGGTGAGAAGGGAGGGGCCAGTATGGCCTAGCCGATAGGGAACTGGACTGAGAGCCAAGTGATCTGGGCTCTATTCCCTGCTCTGCCAATGAGCTGTCTGTGGCTGTTTTTCCCTCCCACCCTTTGTCTGACTGTGCACTCATGGAAGGACTGCCTCTTTACACCCAGTGCCCAGCATGGTGGGACTCAGGGGGCTACCATCATACCACTAATTAAATGACTTTGCCCACCAAGGTCCCACAGCAAACTGGTGCTGGAGCTGGGATTCGATCTCCCAAGTTTTGTCAGGCCTGGTGCACAGCCACTGGTGTATTTGCTTGCTCCCGGTCACATGTGAGCGCCGCTGGCTGGCGGACGTCCTCATTCAGAACACTGTCCGCTTTCCAGTCTCTTAGCTGAACAAACAGGCCCCTTTCCCTTTAAGACATTGCAGGGTGGATTTCAGCCCTTGTAATCCTCCCCGGTGCCTCATTGCACTTGCCTGTGATAACCTGCCGAGCTCAGAGCAGCAGCTCCTCCCCCTCTTGACTCGGCAGAAATTAGCTGGGTTTTTTTGTTTTGTTTTGTTTTAATTCCCAGCCCAGCCCCCTTGCTCCCCTTTCTTGCTCTGACAGGTCCCTCCCTGCAAGGCAGAGTTTAGCTCCCTCCCTCGCAGGCCTCTGCAGGTTGGGAAAGGAGAGCTGGCTGGGCAATGCACGGGGTAAGGCTGGGCTGGCACAGACCTACCTTGGCGTTGACATGCATCTTCCCGCACCCTTCCTGCGCTCACCCTCTCTTGGCGTTTCCTCCTGGAGCCTGGCTGGAATTCGCAGCGCAGGAGGGCTCGTCAAGCAGCTCTGCCGGGGAAAGGCCATCAGTCACCCTCTCCCACACACCCCTGAATTGCTTCCCCACCTAGCACTGTTCCTCATGCTCCGCCCCACTGACAAAAGCTCTCTGTTCCACGGCGTGTCTCGGTGCCCTAAGCCAAGGGGGAGGTGGAAGGGCCAGAAGGGACCATGGAGGAGCTAGCTGGTCAGGCAGCTGCATTGCTGTCTTTGCAATCGATGCTCATTAACTGCTGTGCTCTGATGGCTTGATACCTAACTCCATCCTGGTCCAATTGTCCCCCCTTGCACTAAACCATGCGGAGACTCTGGCCACATGTCCGCATGGGGGAGTCGGAGGATGCTCGCCCAGCTTGCTTCACTGCTGATCTCTGCTTCTTGGCCAAAGACCTAGCCTCTATTTTAGCAGGCTGAAAGCTGCTGCTGTTATGGGTATTGTCAGTGGAAAGCTGCTGTTTTATCCTCTTTTCCATTTCCCTAGCCGTGGCCTCTGGTCCTTTCCCCAGGTCAGGTGCCCTAAGAATCCCTCTGCTGCATTTGGGACCCTGGCATCGGTCACTTGCACAGAGGCGGAGGGGCCAGAGCGGGAAGGAGGCTGCTTTTCTGGATTTCACACAGATAGAGCTGACTTGCAGCATTTGGAGGCTTAGCTCTGCCTGGCAGGAGACTGCAGAGACCCAGACTTCATGCTGAGTCCGAGTCACATCCTGCATTCCTTCACAAGGAAGCCAGAAGGGAAGTCCATGCACAGTCTAACGCATCAGGCATCCGGCATCTTTGCTATCCAGAGGTGAACTCGCCCCCCCCGCCCCACTTCGCTTTACCCAGGCTGTGCAATGCAGACTGCAGAGAGACTGGAGGCAGGGCAGGGTTAGCGGGACCCCATGGAGCACTTGGCAAGCAGGGCTCCTTGTGCCCGCACTCCCCTCCCTTCTCTCACATTCCACAGCCCTGTGGCTGTTTCAGCTGCTCGGAGCCTCCTTAACGAGCTCTGGAAAGGTTAGCGCCACCGCCTCCTTTTCTTGTGTATCTGGATGTTGCAGTGAGTTACGCAAACCGGTTCCCAGAACTCTCTGCCCGCGGCTTGGTACCTCTCAAACCCTGGCGAACCCCTGCTGCTCCCCCAGTGAACCACCCCCACCCTCCCTGCTGTTGCAGACCAGTCTGAGTGAACAACCACCTACGGCGGGGCTGCTGGCTTTCAGAGAGGGCAGAGGTCCTGCAAAAAGATGACACCCCCTTCCGCCCCCCCATCAACTAGTCCTCTTCCCTTCCTGCAGTCTGTGACTGTGATCTGTGCTGCTGTGAATCATGGAGATGACATCTCAGTGGGAGTGGAGCAGGCTGCAATACAATTCGTGTCCCCACCTCCCCACGGAGGGTTTGCCTGGGAACCATGTGTTGCCCATGAGTCATCCACTGCCTTATCCTGTTTGGGTTTTTTGTTTGTTTAACTACTTTCTCCTTTCCCTCCCTGCCTCCCTAATATTGGTAATTCCCTTTACACCTTACTTCCCGGGGCTTGCTTTCCCCCATGCTCCAGGTGTCTCTCTAGCCCTGAGTCTCAGGAGAGCTCTCATGGAGTAGTCTGGGGCCAGCTGGGTGTTTAGTTACTTGATGCCAATAGGAAATCTGTCTGAAAATGCCCATGCTTTTAATGACGCACCTCCTTTCGCCTCTCCTCCCCATTCATGTGCTGTGGGATCCCCCTGGTCCGGTGACAATGGTAGTGTTGCATGCTGCAGGAGATCTTGCCCTAGGGCACTGATATCTATTCTGTTACCACTAGGAGGCTGTGCGGGGAGCAATATATTGCCGCCACATTTAGAACCAGATCAGAAATGTCCCAGGCTTTGGGGGCTATTTGGATATCCAGGGTTTTGGTTCAGGCCCATCTCGATTAGTCTTAAATGGCCCTTTTCACTTTTGAAGGTGCTTTGGAGCTCCGGCTGGAGGGGGGCTCACGCTACTCTGGTCCCAGCCTGGAGTTAGCAGGAGTCGCTTTAGGAATTGGTATAAGACTGCTGGCTGCGAGCTCCCCGCAACCACTCCGGTCCCCGTCAGCATGAGTCACTGCAGGGGGGAGAATGTGGAACTAATGTGAAGGACAAAAACTGAGCAGAAGCTGTGAGCTCATCACAGGAAAATCTGCTGTGGTTTCCTCTCTCTTCCACCACCCCAGTGTAAATAACCTCTTTCTCCTTCAGGGATCCCAGAGGACTCCAAGGTGGAGGCCCCAGCCTTTACTGATGCCGTCCGCATGTACAGGCAGTCGAAGGAGCAGTACGGCACCTGGGACATGCTCTGTGGCAGCGAGGTCCAGGTGAGGGCATGAGGGGTCCTCGGCCCACAGCCGCAAGGCTGCTTCGCCCACAATAACCTCACCCCAGCCAGAAGGGGGGATTGTTCGGGGGCTCCGAACCAGCCTCCTTAATGGATTCATTGGGATTAACTACAGCTGCTGGGGAAGCGGAGCTGGCCTAGATGCTGCAAAGTCTTGGGGCTTGGCCATGCTGTGGGGTGTGTCCCATCCTGAGGGCTGCCCTAAGGGATAAAACTCGTCCCTTTGGTCTGGCAGCTGGTCTCGGGGGGGGGGGGGGAGCTGGCTTGATCTTGTAACCTGCCAGGCGGGGCTTGCACAAGGGGGGTACGCAGGGCCCCCCCAGTCAGCAGGGCACAGAACTCCTCCGGGGCCAAGGCCAGGAGAGCGAGCTCCTCCGATCCTGGGCTGAGCTGGGAGATGACAGCTCCTCCGGCCACCAGGGGAGAGTGAGCTCCTCCGGCGTGAGTGCCTACACCCTAGTGCCATGGGGCGCTGACCCTCTGGGAGTTACCGCAACCAAAACGTGGGTCATGCTCTGAGTCAAAGCCCTGATTTTGATGTTCACAGAGTGTGGAGGGAGAGCATCTCCGTTAGCTTCTCACGCACACGTCCTTTGCAGGCGCGCAACCACGTCCCGCCAGCCCCTTCCGTAGGAAACGGGCTTTGGTCCTGGCGGATGTTCAGGATGTCTCCAGGGGGGCCGGCTGTCCTAGCTAGCAATCGGCGCGCCCTCTCACGCTAAGCTCAGACGCGAGCGGCACAGTGCGCCTGTCCTGGGCCACAAAAGACCCTCGCGTGGGAGGAGGAAGCAGCTCCGCTTACAGGACCCATCCCTGATGCTCTGTCGGGGCAGACGGCCCAGGCACCGCTCAGGCATCGGGGAAGGATTTGTGGCACAAAGGGCTCTCTTCGCTGGAAAACCAATGGTGGGGGGGCTCTGGCTTCCCCAAGCAAGGACCCTCAGTACTGCACTGCTTTAAAACTCCTGCCGGCGAGAGGCCATTGGCATGTGTTATGGAGAGGTGCTTTCATGCCAAGAGCCCTCACGAGGGGCCTTGATCGAAGGTGGAAGGTACCACAGCCTTGTGTCCGAGCGTTCGATGCACAGGGGAAGGTGTCACAGAACAGTTTGTAGCCACATATGATGGGCGGGGAGGGGGATATTCCCAGGTGGGCACCACTCATAAAGAGAATGAGCTAGGCCTCCAGAAGGAGGGGCAGCCTGTGAGGAAGAAGAGGGGACTGGTGGGGAGAGCAGAGAGCCCAGGAGGCGGAAGGACAGCTAACGGGCATGTGAGATCTAGTCACTAATAGCTTCCTCCCGCCGCTCATCCAGGTCTTGAGCAATCTGGTGATGGAGGAGCTGGTCCCAGAGCTGAAAAACATGATCAGCCCCAGGCTGAAGGGCAAGGCCCAGGAAAGGCAGAGGCTCTGGATACAGGTCAGTGTGCGTTGTGTTGTGTTGTGTTGGGGGGCGGAGAGGGAGCCGTGGTAAGAGGCAGGGGCCCCGTGAGGACGGTACGGGCAATGCACTGGCTGAAACGTTCCCGCACGGATGACTTGGCACAACCCTCCGTTCTCCAGCTGCCAGGAATGGCTGGAGATGGGGCCTGGCCGGCCGACCTCCATCTGAAGGTCTCCAAACTTTTCCAGCTCAGTCACATGGCTCTCGGGCTTCCATTTCCTTTGGGGCCCATCTGGATCAGGAAACTTGTGCTGGCTTCTGTGAAACCCAGGGCTGGATTCTGACTGCTTTTGGAGTGGATCCCCTTGCTGAGGGCGTGGCGCCTTGACTCTGTTTCCTCATGGCTTTTGTGACTGAATCACCCACCCCCATTCACTCCCTTTCTCCCCGGGGGCGCATGGAGACAGGCCGTCCACGTTCTTGGCTGCTTGTTGTATAAAGCTCCCCATCAAAGCCTGTTCCCACTTACCTTCCGTTGGTTACGTGTTTGCAGATTCTGTGGGGCCAGCCATTCCCCCAGGGGAGGGAAGTACTCACTAGAAAACACCAATCCCCAGCTAAACCAGCCGCGTGGCTCATCCCGGCTATATTTAGCAAACCATTTTTAGACCAACGTGAGCTAAATCTGGCCCAAACCGATGGTTTTATCAAAGCAAGCTTTTTATAAAACCTTGGAAACCAACAGAAATGTTTCCATGAGACACTCTACAAAATTCCACTTGAAACCTCCTTTAAACAAACAAACAAACAGTGCCCAGGAACCTTCACCACCCAGACGCTGCAGCCTGTGCTAACGCATGAGCGAGGGGAAGCGAAACAGACTGGGAACCAGTCTGTGCTCCTGGGCCAAGCTGAAGATTGCAAATGTCTAGCTTAAATCCTTGATAGGCAAATGGGATTCTTATTTAATTTTAATAACCCAAGGTGGGGAAAGGATTGTGCTGCTCCCTTGAAAGGGGCAGGAGGATGAGGAAGGGCCATGGGAGGAAGGGCGGCCTTATCATTAAGGCATTGGAGTAGTACTTAAGAGACCTAGGATCAGTTCCTGCCTCTGCCACAAACACCTTGTGTGAGCTTTGGCCTACGTGACTTGCCCAAGGTTTTGAGTGACTGATTTTGGGTGCACAACTTGACCCTTTAAAGGGGCCTGACTTTCAGGAAGTGGCTGAGTATTTCTTCCTGATGGGAAGGTAATTATCCCGCTTGACTCAGCACAGGCTGAGCATGGTTCTGGGTGACACGCTTGAGGAAAGAGGTGGACAAATTGGAGAAAGTCCAGTGCACCGCAACGAAAATGAAAGGCTTAGAAAACCTGACCTGTGAGGAGAGGTTTAAAAAAAAAACCTGGGCATGTTTAGCCTTTGAGAAAAGAAGACTGAGGAGGGAGGACAAGATAAACCTTCAAATGTGTTCAGGGGTGTTATAAAGAGGGCGAGGACCAATTGTTCTCCATCGCCACAGAAGATAGGACAAGAAGTGATTGGCTTAATCTGCAGCATGGGAGATTTAGGTTAGATATTAAGAAAATCTTTCTGACTATAAGGGTGGTTAAGCTCTGGAACAGACTTCCAAGGGGGGTTGTGGAATCCCCATCACTGGTGGTGTTTAAAAACAGGTTGGACAGACATCTGTCGGGTTTACTTGGTCCTGCCTCAGTGCCAGGGGGTGGACTTCATGACCTCCCAAGGTCCCTTGGGACCTACCTTTCTATTATTTTATGATCTTCAAGACCAGAGGTGCTAAATAGTAGTGTGACAAACTTCCAGGCGGGAGATGCCGCCAAACTCCCCAATTAATGACTTGTGCAGACAGTAACACTTTGTGGTCATAACAAAAATAGGTATTAATAAAGCACCCCAAGGCATGTGAAGCACGGAGCTACAACCCGAGACTCTGATCCTGCCTCGAGACCTGCTAGCATGGAGTCCGGCCACTTGAATTCAGTGGTGCCCAGCTGGTGTCTGCCCAGATCCCAATGCAGGATCAGAGCCAGAACAAACCACCACGAGTGAACAGTAGAAAAGAAAAAAAAATATTTAAAGTCAGCAGTTTTTAAAAAAAAGAAAAATAGGTGGGTGTGTGGGTGGGAGCGAACAGAACTCAGAGCTAGATGGAATTGCTCTTGCTGACATAAGGAAATAGTGAATGACAAGAGATGTACTGACCAGCCACTGTGCTATGAAAAGACTTGACAGGCAGCTCTCAAATAGCCAGTTTTCTCTTTGTTAAGGGATCTAATGCCAGCTGCAGATGCAATTCCTATGCATGCTGTAAAAATGTTATTGCCAGACGTCCCTGCATATCCTCAGTCCCGAGGGGTGCAAAGAGATGGCAGGTCGCCTTGCAAAGAGAGATCAGGAAGGATCCTGGGTTCACAGGGCTTGGCACAGCCTCAGAAGTCCCCTGGGAGTGAGGTGCGGAAGATAATGTTCCTCTCTCCCGCTAGATCTCAGATGCTGTCTACAGGCTCGTCTATGACCAGATAAAGGCACACTATGAGGCAGTGGTGACAAAATGTGAGCTGGAGCGTCCTAGAATGGAGAGCACCATCCGTACGGACATGGACCAGATCATCACATCAAAGGAACATTTAGCCAGCAAAATCCGAGGTAGGAAATGCCCTACCCCTCCGGGTATGTCTACATGGCAAAAAAAATATACCCTGGCACCGAGTCTTGGAGCCCAGATCTACAGACTTCGGCTCGTGCTGCTGCATTAAAAATAGCTCTGTAGATGCTCAGGTTCTGACGCCTGGGGGGGGGTGTGGGTATCCGAGCCTGAGCCCGAACGTCGACACTCAGCAATAGCCCGTTAGGTTGGGTTAGTCAAAATCCTGAAGTTCAAAATTGCAGTGCTCTCGTAGGGCTGGGAGCCGGAAATCTGATATGGGCGCGAAGAGGCCAAGCGCTGTAGCAGTCCTCTAGTTCACATAGCTCTCGGGTGACCCCCTGGCCCGTATTTGAAGGCACTGTCCCTTATTTCTGTGATTTGTCCCTCAGAGGGATCCCCCATCCCTTATCTTAAGAGATATTGAAATATATTAATACTGCTAAGTACCATTTAAACATGAAACTGAAGCTTGTGATGATTGCATTGTGTACTAGAGAGCCGTAGAAATGTACACACGAGATAAAAATACATGATATGCTAAGGGAAGTGGCATTTCCCTAAAACGTCCCTTCAAATAAAGTGATGTTCTTTATTTTTCACGTGGTTTTCCCTTATTTCCCTCCAACAAAGGTGGTCACCCTACATAGTTCCTTGTATCCTGAAGGATCCCAAGTATTACAAACTAAATGTGCTTTGCCAAACTATAACTGCAAACATACAGCTGTGATGGGCAGGCAATGAAGAATACAATGCGCCTATGACAGTGCAGGGGCAGGGCTTATGGCAATGGAAAAAACCTGACTGGCTTCAAAACGGAGCTTGATAAATTTATGGAGGGGACGTCATGATGGGACAGCCTAGTTTGGCAATTGACTGATCTTTGACTGCTGGTGGTAGATATGCCAATGGCCTGTGAAGGGATGTTAGATGGGTGGGTTCTGAGTTATTACACAGAATTCTTTCTTGGATGTCTGGCTGGTGAGTCTTGCCCACATGCTCAGGGTTTAACTGATCACCATGTTTGGGGTCGGGAAGGAATTTTCCCCCAGGGCAGATTGGCAAAGGCTCTGGGGGTTTTTTGCCTTCCTCTGCAGCATGGGGCACGGCTCACTTGCTGGTGGATTCTCTGTACCTTAAAGTCCTTAAACCATGATTTGAGGATTTTATTAACTCAGTTATAGGTGAGGGGTCTATTACTGGCGTGGATGGGTGAGGTTCTGTGGCCTGCGTTGTGCAGGAGGTCAGACTAGAGGATTATATTGGTCCCTTCTGACCTTAGAGTCTGAGTTTACCCAAACTAGACTTTGACCAGGGCTTTGAGATGACTCCTGTTTGTAGAGAGCCCTGTGGTATCAGGAGCTCATACAACAGCCAACACCTCCAGCAGTCTGTGGCCCCATGCTCCATGCTGGGGAGGGAATGGAGCAATACTGACTCTAGAGCGCTGCCTATTGAATTGCCAGTAGCACTCTGCATGCCTATATGTGTTTTTTTTTTTTTCTTGGAAGGCTGCAATTCCAGTACTGCCAAGCATAGCAGGTAGAGGGGCTGTGGCTGCAGGCTGATCAGACATCAGATGGGAAAGGGACCTCCTGGGTCTTCAAGTCTAGTCCCCTGCTGTGGCAAGCAACTCTGTCATCCAGTTCATACATTTATCAAGCTCTAGCCTCTTGGAAGGGGTGGCAGAGTAACTCCTTTCCTTCTCTGAAAACCACTGCCATAATCTGTGGTCTGTGGACCCCTGGGCGTCTGCAGACTGTCGAAGATTTCCAAAGGGATCCGCACCTCCGTTTCACATTTTTTAGGGATCTGCAAATGAAGAAAAGTTGAAAACCACTCTGCTAGGATGCAGTCTGGCAGCTGGAGCACCATGCTGGGTTTCCAGGTGCTCCAACGCTCAGAGGAGGTGGGTAGAGCAGGTGCCATCCCGTGCTCACTGTCTGTCTGTCTGTCTGTCTCTTCCTCGTCCAGCCTTTGTGCTCCCCAAAGCAGAGATCTGTGTCCGAAATCATGTGCAGCCCTACATCCCTTCCATCCTGGAGGCGCTGATGATGCCCACGAGCCACGGTTTTGCCGAGGTCCGGGAAGTGTTCTTCAAGGAGGTCACAGACATGAACATGAACGTCATTAACGAGGGCGGGATGGAGAAGCTGGGAGAGGTGAGGCCCCTGGAGGACGTGGCGCAGATTCCCATTGCTGGCCTAGTAGGATGGGCTGGGAGACCCAGGGGAATGGCCTCTGTAGCCACTGCAGGTTGCATGGGCGGAGGGCAACGTGCTGTGTGACTGGGCTGCTTGAAGTGTGGCTTCTTCGCTCCCTCCTGAATCGAGGAGGAGGAATGTCAGCCTTGCAGGTGCCCAGGGAAAGTCTGGCCAAGGAGAGGGCACAGCTGCCACCTCCGGTTGTCCTGAGCAAGAACATGGACTGCCTCCAAAGGCTGGAGCTGAACGATGAGAATAAACCTGTGGTCCTGCCCTTAGTCTGCTCACGTCTGAGGTGGCAGGCCTGTGCTCCCCTCTTAGCCAGAAGCCACAGACTGTAGGGGGCCCAGACGCCAGAACATCCTTGGGCAGCACCAGTCACAGTCCTTTGGTGTTTTGGCAGAAGCTGGAACAATTCACGTAAGGTGGGAACTGAATTCCCAGCTCTCCTCCCGAGCCCTGGGCAATGAGCCAGTCTAACAAAATCTGGGGCATCCAATTTCACATGCCTATGGAAACGTGGGGTGACTCTGTATCCAGCCAGACCTGCCCCTGGTGTTCACATGCCTACCTCCTGCTCCGCAGTAACAGGAGAGACCCTTGGTTTGATCCTGTGACCTGTAGCAGGAGATTTTCCTGCCCCAGGCTCACCGATGTCTCTGTGAAACCTGGCGGCGAAGGGACCCAGGGTTGCTTGGAAATGCTCTTGTCTTTGTGACCCAGATTAAAAGGGAGCAGTTGAGGAAGGATTCAGATTTCTGGGCTTGACCCCCCCACCCCCTCCTCTGCTCCCTGGAAGCGTGGTGCCCATGTGCCAGTGGGCCTGGCCGGGTGGGGTGCTCCCTCCGTCCAGCCATTGAGTTGTGTGTGTGACTCCTTGCCCTTCAGTACATGGAGAAGCTTTCCCAGCTGGCCTTCCACCCGGTCAAGATGCAGTGCTGCTATGAGCAGATGGACCAGCTGAAACTGGAGGGGCTTCAACAGAGATTTGACGTCTCCAGTGCCTCCGTGTTCAAGCAGAGGGCCCAGATCCTCATGAGACAGGTAGGGTTTTAATAGCCACCCTCAAGCAGCGACCAGCCCTTGCGCTCCCTGCCCTGTGGAGGGCTTTGGCCCGACCCACCTGCTCAGAGTTTAGGTGGGTCGCTGGGGCTCTGAATTCGGGTGCTCTATGAAACTGCCTCCCAAGTGCCCTGTCCTGGCTGTTGGACTGTCCTGCTACGTGGGTACCCCTTACCTGTTAAATTAACAGCCGGGCCAGGGGCATGGCACTGGTACAGAGACCAGCTTATTTCAGTGACATTCGTTTTTCTCCTCTGAATGTGGCAACGCCCCAGTGGCAGCACCATCACCGGCCCAACCCCTTCGCCATGTTCTCCGGCACCACGCTGCCCCGTGGCCTGACAGACACGTGACCTGGCTGTGGTGGCCCCTTGTGGTCTTTGGGACAAACGATTGCCCCGCCCTGCATGTCGCGACTGTGCACTAATGCTGGTGGACGATTCGGTTTCCGACGGGGAGGGAGCGTCTGTGTGTGAACAACCTCACTGGGCTGTGGAGACCTCAAATACATCCCGGGCTGTCTTGCTGGTGTCAGGATGGGTGGCCAGTTCTGGGCTGGGGAGAGAGGAATCTCCCACAGGCAATAGTCTAAATATTCTGGTGGGGGTCCAGGGAGCCAGTGTAACTTTCCTATGAGCCAGTGTAACTTTCCACCGAGTTTTCTGGCCCCCGAGGAGAACTGGGAGACATTCTATGGCTGTAATACTCCCACCTCCAACACATTCAGCCGGGCACAGCTGATTTAGGAGACTTGCTGTTATACAGCTCCCCAAGGAGTATCTCAGGGCCAATCAGGACAAGAATTCACTTGCAGACCTAGTTAAGGAGGGGGAGGAGTTTGTGTACTGATATCCCATGCACCATTGCAGCACCGTATTTTGGGGACGTGCTGCCACTGCCCTCTACGGGTGGGAAAGAAAACCTGCAGAAATGTGTTAACTTGGTGCTTTAAAAATCCTAACTGGGTGCAGCGCACAAGTGGGATGGTGCAGCAGATGGGGACCAGGCCCGTTGTCTGTCCTGGTGCAGGTTCAGGAATAGAGGCCATGTCCATGAGGTGGTCGTGTGTTGCCGTGCCTGCTCTGTGCATCCCTTCCTGCCCCTTCATGGGGACTTTTGCCGCTGTTGCTAAATGAGCCAGCCCAACGTGCCTTGATCTCTTGGTCTCCTTTCGGGACATCTTCTGATGATGTTTCTCATTGTAGCAAATGGACGATGCCGTTCACACGTTCGGGACCCTCCTCCACCAGGAGCTGGCAAAGATGCTGGGCAAGGAGGAGCTATGCAAGTCAATCCAGCGTATCCTCGAACGGGTGCTCAAGGTAAGGCAGTCTGCAAAGCAGCTGCGTGCTCCTGCAAAGTCAGGAACGTGACTGTGCTCGGCATTTTAACTTGCCCAGGCTGCACCAATAAGGTCTCGTGATGCTAGACGCGTGAGAAACCTTTGCCACAAAAAAAAAACTCCTGCAGCTTCTGTTCAAAGCCCAGATCAGAGCCAGGGGTAGAACCCAGGTCGACAGAATCTGTTCTGTGACCTATCCTGTAGACCACACTGCCGGAGCCCAGATAAGAGGCTAGTGCTGGAGACTGAAAACACTTCTGTAAATGCCCTTCTGTCAGTTGCTTCATGTGGAAAGAGTTTTTAAATAAAACAGAAGGAAAGCTGCATGTTCTCCCCTTCCTCTAAATGGCCCACTCCTCTGTAATCTCTTCTCCTGCGATATGCCGGATGTTTAACCGGCCTCACTTCTCTCTCCCCGGTTCGCCCTTCGTCCTGCAGAAATACGACTATGACAGCAGCACTGTGCGGAAGAAGTTCTTCAGGGAAGCCCTGCTCCAGATCACCATCCCCTTCCTGCTGAAGAAGCTGGCACCAACCTGCAAGGGGGTAAGAGCCCCAGAACCCCGCTGAGTCCTCAAGCTGTGTGCATGTCTCATCATGGATGAGACACCTGCCCTCCCCGCCCCCCGTCCCTTGCCAACATCCCTAGAGCATGGGTCTGATTCTCATTTACACTAAGGCCCCTTTACACCACTCTGGCAATGTTAGGGAGCCTTGAGGTGAGAGTCAACTCAATAGATGTTGCTTGATGTTGCTGGTGGTGCCAACTGATCTATGAAAAATCCTGATCTTGAAATTCCTGACTCCTTTAGGTCTATGTATAATCTAAACTTGGTGTATATCTCCTCTGGCTAGATGGCCCATAACTGGTGTAATCTATGGGTAAACGGTGCCCGTGCTTTGTGGTAAGGATCGCTCTCTGCCTTTCAAAGGCATGTCATCTTTGGAAAGGCACAGGGCAGCAAGGCAGCCTGGGGTTATCTCTGCCAGCTACGTGAAATCTGCCTTCTCCTTCTGGCAGGAGTTACCGAAGTTCCAGGAACTGATCTTCGAGGACTTTGACAGCTTCATCCTGGTGGAGAACACTTACGAGGAGGTCGTGCTGCAGTCGGTGATGAAGGACATCATGCAGGGTGAGAGGACTGCCTGTATTTTGCTGGGAGGAGAAAGAGGAGCATTGCGTGCTCAATCCTACACCATTCTGGGGAGGGCCCAATGAAACCCTGGATAACCACCAGTGAGCCAGCTTGGAAAATCCTAGGGGCTGTAATTGCTGCAGTGTCTTGGCTGCCGCCATATGCAGTTGACACTGAGCGAATCCTCTCCCTTGGGGAGCAGAAGGAGAGTGGCACAGCTGCTAAGAGGGCTGGCCTGGTATGGTGTCTAGCTGCCAAGGACTGGACATGCATGCCCCTGCGTGTGCCTGGCCACTTGCCACAGAGAGGCTTTGGAGGAAACGGTCTGGGAAAGAGGCGTGGGCATGACAACGATGGAAGCCATGTAGAGCTGGTTCCTAGGGCATCTCCTCCTGCAGGTCTTTGCCGCTGAGCTCCGGATCCATGGTCTGTGTGATGTTGGGAGGAGGGGAGGGGGCACATGCACTCTTCGCTGTCAACTGAACGCCTTCCTCCCTCTCTCTGTCCTGTAGCCCAGCAGCTCCCTGTGCCCCTGCCCTCTCTTGTGTCACAATTCGAAGTCGGGTCCAAACTCACCGATTCTCCCGTCAGAACTTCTCCAGGATCTGTCCCTTTCCTTTCTGCCCAGCCTCTCACCCTGGCCCTGCGTCATCTGCTGTCTTGGTTACCGAGGATTCCTCCTCCTTAGCCTCCCCAACGCTCTCACATCGCAGCCCTTCCGCTCCATGCGAAAAGCATCTGCTAAGATCATCTTCCCCGCCTACCCCTCTGACTGCATCACCTCCACCAGCCCCCACACTCCCTTCTCCACCGCATCAAGTTCAGGCTTCTTGTCCTCCCCACCAAGGCCCTTCACAATTCTGCCCTCCCCTATTGCCCTCCTGTTGCAAAGTGCTGTGCCGGCGTGGTCCTCCTGTCAGCTGCAAACCCTTCCGTGCGTCCTTCCACCCTGTCCCTTACGCCTCCCTTGTCTGCCATTGCCACCTTCTTCAAATTCCTTCTCAAGGACCTTCCCCACTGGCTAAGACAGAAGTAAGAACTTAGCTGATCCAGGAGGGCTCGGCTGAGGCGTGGATGGAGACGTTTCATCCACTGTGTGGGTGTGAGAATTGTCCCAGGGTATCGATTTGAACAGTAACTGTCTCTCCCTACTAGTTCGTTGTATGTGGTTTGCTCTGAATCCTAGGAAGGCTGGCTGGGACCAGGTCTTGCTATGCGTTTGCACAATACCCAGCCTGGTGAGGCCTCGATCTCGAAGGAGGCCCGTGGGTGCTACTGACCCATAAATAGCTGTCTGTCCTGTCCTGACCTGGCCTCTCTGTCTTTGCCATTCCAGCTGTGAAGGAGGCGGCAGTGCAGAGGAAGCATAACCTGTACCGGGACAGCATGGTCATGCACAACAGCGACCCCAACCTGCACCTGCTGGGAGGGGGCGCGCCCATCGACTGGGGCGAGGAGTACGGCAGCCAGTCGGACTCAGACCCCTCCGCTGAGAAGCGCCGCCGAGCCAGGCAGGTGGTGTCGGTCATCCAGGACGACGAGGGGGCCCTGCCCTACGAGGCCGGGGCGGAAGGGGTGATGCGCCAGGCCTCCCAGGAAGACCCTGGGTCAGAGGAGCCGGAGGCCTGCCCTGCTGCCACGGCCCCGGGTTCTCCTGGCGGTGTGCAGGAGATACGGATGATGCTGGTGAAGGAGCTCCACGTGAAGACCCTGGTCCCGGCAGGAGAGGAGGCGAAGGAACAGCTGACGAACGGCACCATCATCCAGCCGAGCGGCGGCTCTGAGGAGCATGTGGTGGAGGGAGCTGCCCAGAAGGCCGAGGAAGGCCCTGATCCCTTGGAACACTCCGCCCAGGGTGACGTTGGCTTCCAGCGCCCACTGAACCCGGGGCTGGAGGAGCAGGAAGCCAAACCAGCCGCGCCCGCCTCTCCGGCCAAGCCGCTTCCCCTGGCAGCTGCCCTGCTGCTCGCTGAGGGGGCGACTGAGGCGACCCGCCAAGAACCCAACGACAAGGAGACGGGGGAAGAGGTGTCCACCCAGGCCTGTGCGGAGAAGGTGGAGCCTGCCCAGCCGGCCCCAGAGAACAGCGAGGGGACCACAGAGAACAGCGAGGGGGTGCAGACACAGTTCTAAGTCAGCCCCCCGCCCCTGCCCCGGTCGGGATCCAAGCCGGCTGTGTACACTGTGTGCCAAAGGTGGACTGGAGTCAGTGATGCCAAGGGGGGAGGGGGCGGGGGGCTCGTAGGCCGGTCCAGTCGCTGGCACTGGTGGCTGTTACATTCCCAAGTCCTGAAGCAGATTCGGCTTCAGGCGCTGGCGTTCCAGGGAAGCGGGGTGTGGGGGAGCCACTGAGACGCGAGATCTCCTAAACCGCAGTCCCCCTCGGAGGGGAGCTGTGTGCAGCAGCACCTCTGTGCTGGCCGCAACCGAGCCGCCGTGCTGGGCCGATCTGTTGCCCCTTCCTCCCAGGACTCCAGCTCAGTATAGGACCTGCCGCCACACACACCTTGCTCTGTCTCCTTTCGTTGTTTTCCCTTTATTGAAGAGACGCTTTGCTCCATTGCTCGACTAACAAGGGTGTGACTGGGTGAACGCCTGGGGCATCCCCCTAGGCAGCAGCTCCGCAGGACATCCGCACAGCGTGTGCCAGCGGCCAGCTGGTGCCCGAGGGGTGGGCTTAGCAGGGATTCCCATTCCCCTTCCAACAATCCAGCCCTTCCCTTCGTCTGGTGCTTCTCATTCCAACCAAAGAGGTCAAGGCTGCATGCCACACGTTGGTGCCAAGCACGGCCCCCTATCTGTATCGGTCATTTCTCCTCCTAGCGAGCCCGCATCCTGGACCCTGGCTGAGATAGAATGTGAACGCCCCCCTCTGCCCTTGTGAATGCTGAACACTGGCCCCGCTGGAAAGGCGCACCCTTCCCCCCCCCCAAATGACCAGTGGGTGCCCCTTGTTTGCGACTAAGTGCTCTTAAAGTAATGGCGCTGGCTTAAATGTGTCTTGCCGCACCTGGCTCTGGCAAAGGGGGGGTGTTAAACGAGTCACAAACTAACTTAAATTGAACTGGAATCCGTCTTTTCTGATTGACCCCTCCGGAGGCGAGTCAGCGGCAGCGGGCGGGGCGGTTGCTTGCATGGTTCTGGGGACACAGTGCATGGCTGACGAATAGGTAGAACTAGCTGGTGTGCACCTTAGCTCTCTCGCTCCTGGCCTTCCTTGCATGTGCTCTTCGGACTGTGGGTTCCAAAGATTCTCCACTTGTAGGGCAGGTTAAGGGATGAAAGGAGCCAAAATACCTCTCAGCTATCAGCCTTTCCTCCACGTCCCTCCTACCCTGTTACACCCCCAGGTTAGGATTGTGAAGTAAACTTGAGAATTCACCCCTTGGCTTTGGGGGGAGAGAGAACTGTTCTCTCTGGTAAGAGACGATGATGATGGCTGGTCTGGCATGGCTTGAGTCATAAATGTCTGACACTATCCAGTGCCGTTCTGCTCCTGGGAGCCTTTAGGGAAAGCTGGATTCTCTTGTTCAGCTAAAAATGTTCAGCTATAGAGATGCATCATCTCTGAGGTCTTAGAACCAGCCACTTATTTTTCTTTCCTCCCTTCACTTCTGGTACGTGGCTTCTCCAAAGCCCCAGTGAGCGGTGGCCTCACCACTCATGCCTTTCCTTGCAAGCCCGCTACAGCCTTGAACCTGCCCTAAGACAGTTCCCAAACAAGCTTAGCTGATTTGTTTAAAAATGCTAATGGCCACATGTATTATTGTTAGACTGTCTCCTCTGCTTTCCTAAACACTTGGAAGGCCAGGGTAGGTGAAATAGTGCTTCCAGAAGCTTTTCAGATGGAAATGGAGAGGAAGTTTGCTTTGCAGGAAGAGAATTAAAGATCTAACAGGGAGCCAGAACTCTAGACACATGGTTCAGAGGGAGAAATGTGTAAGGGCAAGTATTGACACAATTGCAGCGTGGAAACGCCAGTTGCGCCGGATCAGAGCTGGTGGAGAAGAGAGGGGGCTGCATGCTGGCAGGGAGGAGGCCTAAAGTTGTAGGACTGGCTTGTTGCTAATGAGTGTTTCTTTCCTGCACCCGATGGTGTGGTTTAGGGCTCTTAATTTCATTGTGCTTGCTTTTGAGTAGCTCAGGGTAGGAGGTAGCTTGGTGGAGCTGGGCTATTTTTATGTGTTTGTTGTTTGTTGAAAACCCTCCGTGAGAGAAACAAGTGCCTTCATGGGGACAGGAGTCTTTGTACAACCACGCCCCGCTCTGGGCAATCATCAACCCAAGAATGAATTCCATTGCACTGAGGCTGGACTGGCCTTGGATCCTTTTCCTGTCCCATCAGCATGGGAGGAATGGCTTAGGTAGGGGAGAGACAACTGCTCCTAATAAGGGAATGGATACAATTTGCCTCCTCCCTTCCCTCCCCTCCCTCAGCCAGTCAGGAAAACATCCAGCTACAGGAGGAGTGTGGGGCATTGCTTTAATTTTCCCACTGGGCCCCTCGTTATGTCTCTTCCCCCCATCCCCAATCCAACTCTTCTGAAAAGCTCTGCCAAAATGACATGCTTGTCCTAGCACGTTGTTGCTGGGAATAAATCTCCCGTTCTTTTGTGAGTCTGTGGATGCCAGGTAAATCCAAACTGACCCCCTAGAGGCATTTGACTTTGCTCGGGTAGTTGGACTTCACTTGGCATCTGGGTCTGGTGCCCAGTGTGAACCCTAGGCCTTGCGGACTTAGCTCTTGTTGCATTGCAAAGGTTAAGTTCTCCTGGGAACACCTGTCATGGAGGGGAGGGGGGGAGAGAGAAAAAAGGTACTGGCTCAATCTACCCCCACGGGGCTTTGGGTTTTGTGCAAACAAGTTAAACTTCTGGGATTAAGTAACTTTAAAGCCAAAGCTTCGATGTCGAAGGCCACCCCCTGAAACGCTGTTATGTGGGTCCGATTGTCCGTGCACCAAGTGTGAAGGAGAGGGGAACCTTGTCACTTTTCTGTCAAAGGCAAGTCTGGTGGAAACGTGCACAGGAATCCAGCTCCGGCCAAGCTCCTAGAAAGGTGCTGAGTTAGCTCGGATGGAGTTAGCCAGTTTTTCTTTCAGTTGTAATGGTCCAGTGACTTCTCCGTGTGGACACAATCCAACTCGTCGTGCCCTTTACAGGAGGTCAGGGTGTGGGGAGAGTGGAAATGTTCCCGGCCCAAATTCAGGGGATGGCAGAGGCTGCTGAAGTGGGTTTTCCTCGATCTCTCTCTGGCATCTCTGCCAGCAGTCAAAGTAAAATTGTACTGAGCGAGTCGGCCCTCCAGCCAGAAGTTCTGCTGAACACTAAGGGTGATCTATAATTCAGTACACAATGGGACATCCATGCCGCTGTGGGTGACTTGTGTCTCAGACTTCCATTAGCACTAAGGGGAGCTGGGGACATGTAGCTAGCTGGCATATAACCAGACACACAAGCTGCATGCAGGCAATGTAATGTTTAAAACATGACCTAGTTGACACAACTGGTGTAAAGTCCCATGAGTGGACTGCAGAATATGGACCAGGAGCCCAGCCTCCCAGCACTATCCTCTGCTACAGTTACATTCCAACTTCCATGTGTATTTTAGATGCCGTTGTTTCTCTTTAAATGGGGGGGTTCCCCAGTCTCAACCACTCGGACCCCCCCAGAGTGCCTTGCATTGGGCATCAAAACCTGTCTCTCCCAAGATATTTTATTGAGAATGTTATACAAATGTTTAAAATATGCTTCTAATAATAAATAAAAACCAGCTTTATTTAAAGTCAGTGGACACAGTCTCATTCCTGAACGGCTCATTCCAGCGATTGGCTCACATGGGCACACTGATGCAAGGCAGATGTTCCACATGAAGTTTTGAGGGTGAGTTGGGGCAGGACCAGAATGTTTGGTGCCAGCTGTGAAGTTCCTCTAAGTTCAGAAGGCGGGCTTTGCTTTGGTGTCAAGACTGGGGCCAACCAAGCAGTTGGTAGGTATATTGGAACGTCCAGACGTGCCCTGGGGCTATGTGATGCTGTGCGGCCCAGATAGTCCCGGCCTCTGAGAGTTTGAGCTCTGGGGTGGTGCTTTAGAGTCCATCTCTAATTGGATTTGTAGTCCAGTTGCACTTTCAGGCCCCAACCAAGATTGGGCTCCGTTATGCTAGGAGCTGCACGCACGCACGCACACAGGACAGTCTCTGCCCCAAAGAGCATACAATGTAAATGCATTTCATTAGACAAAGAGTGGGGAAAAGGAGGTGGTAGCATCCCCACTTTACAGATAGGGAACTGAGGCACAGAAAGACCAGTGGTATACAAGAAACCTGTGGCAGAGCTTGGAACTGAATCTGTGTCTCCTGAGTCCGTCCAGTGCCTTAACTAAACCATCTCCCCTTCACTGTTAGTGAAAATGCTGAGCTCCAGGTCATTCCAAATGAGGGTGGGACCCTAGGATTTAACTAATGGGGTGGAGTGACCTCACTGACAGTGCTGTCTGTCCAGCTAAGGTCAGTGAATGGCTTCTGAATATGGTGTGTGTTCAACTGGGGTATCACTTAGCCCACTGCACTGGGATTCAAGAGACCTGGCTTCTATTCCTGACTCAGCTACCAGCCTGCTGGTTGACCGTCCCTGCTCTGTGCCTCTGTTTCCCCGTCTGTAGAATGGGAATAGTGATACTGATCTCCGTTGTATAGCACTTTATGATCTATTGAGAAAAAGCTCTAAATAAGGGGCTAGGTGGTATGTTTTTCTTGTTTGTAATCTCTCATCACTGGCATGTAGCATCCACACTGGAGGCAGGAGGCTGGTGAATTAAGGAGTCTGGTTTCTAACTGCTAAACCTTGAACAGGATCACTTTATTTTTTAAGCACATACAACCCCGGGACGTGCAGCCCTGTGATGGCTTGTGCTTGATCCACAGAGAGCTGGTCAGGTTTAAAGTGATTTGCCTTCTGTATCTGGGAGAAGCAGCTGGCCTCTTTCACAGGGCTGAAAGATACTGTATAAATAGATGGTGCTGATCAAAAATTAGCCTCCCCTTATTTCACTCCCAGTCCAGCATTCTCCCAAACCCCACAGGCGAAAGGACCCAATGGCAAGGAACTGCACAAAAAGCTGCAAGAGCAAAGTCCGTTAAAGCAATTGCTGATGTGTTACTAATAATGACCTAGATTTGATTCAGCTGCAACTGTAACACGTAGGAACCCCATTCATGGACCAGCAACCCATTGTGCTAGGGACTGCACAAACACAGAAGAAAAAGACTATCCCTGGCTAGAACTAAAAGACCAGGACTTGCACTGGGACTTATTTCCAGCTCTGCTCCTGGCTAGCTGCATGGACTTGGGACAAATCAGTAAATGGCTCTGTGCCGAGCTGTAAAATGGGGATAATAACCTATTTTGAAAGGGGCCCAGAGATTCCCCAGATGGAAGATGCTGAGTGCAAAGTATCCACTTGTTTGAGCTGGCTGGGAAATGTTTTCCTATCCTGTGCGAGGTTGAGATGTTGAATTTTTTTTGTGTTTGAAAACTGGATAAAAAGTTACTTTCAAATTTTTGCAGGCCAATATTTCCCTCCCTCCCTCCCCCTGCAAAAAAACCCTTCATGTTGGATCAATCAATAGAAATGCTTTGTTTTGATTTACATTTTTTTAGCCTAAATTAACTAAAATTTCTAACTGAAAAGTCCATTCACTTGGAAAATGTTGAAAGGGATCATCTGACAACTTTCGATTTTGACATTTTTTTTCCAAAATGTTCCCAAAGCAGCAGAATCCTCCTAGTTTGACCCGCTCTTGCAAACAGTTTTGTTTTTGATGAATCAGTACTTTCTGATTGACAAAACACGTCATCAGAAAATTCCCAGCCACCTAACTCCCATCTTCTCTTTGACTGTTAACACTTTTGCTTACCTCTGGGGGGGCAGAGAAACGGGACTGGGTTAGGTTTTGTTTCTGGGAGGGCACGGATGGAGGATTTAGCGCTAAATCTTCAGAAGTGTTACCTAAATCAGTGTCTGAAAGGAATAAAAAGCCCATAACCAAAATCTGGGCTATTGCTGGGAGGGCAAGACATCCCTGTGGACCACCTATTAGATGTGGGGTGCATCGGAGAGCCTGAGTGAAAACAAAATGAAGACCCCTTTATTCAGAGGAAGACACTTCCCATGCTAGGATCAGATGCTCTGGTGCAGCAGAATGCTTCTTGTCCAAGCAGGTCAGGGTGCTAGTTACAGAACCATGGCTGGTGCAGACCAAGGGAAAGAGCAGCAGAGGGGAACTGAATGGACACCCATCAGTGGAGAGTAGTTTTCATGGAGCAATGGTCTGCCAGGCCTCCTGAGGCGGGTGGGGGCAGTTGGCATTGCAGCAGTTTCTGCTGGCTTTTCAGGAGTGGGGAATTCGGTCCCTGCTAGACATTTGCAGCCAGAATCTGGCCTCTTTGTGTTGCTTGAGTGGCAGAGAGAAGCCAATCTCAGATGAGAATGGGGCCCTTGGCACCGCAGGATCACGTACCGGAGGTGACGCACTTGAAGGCCAAGCTCCTGCCCAAGGCACCACGCCAGGCCTTCAGCCAGGAAGCTGCTTAGACTCGACATCCCCAGCAGTGGCACAGCTCCTAAGTCATTTTCTAAGGACGTGCCAATCGTACTGGAGAGATGACATGAGCCATGGGTGCTACAAGACAGGAAGAGAGTTAACCTGATGCTGCTCTGATACCTGGAGTGGGAGAGGCTATTCCTGGCATGCTGTGGCCTGGGGGATCATTCAGGAGTTCCAAGGGGCAGGCACTGAACATGCGTGTGGAGGGGACCAAGCCACGAGGGAATGGCAGGGGTACTGATTTCCTCACCATGAGCTCCCTGCATGGGGGGTGGCAATGTGAGCGCAGGGGTGCATGGGTTCTGCAGCCCGTTCCATGGGGTAGATACCTTCATGGGCACCACCCTCAGGCACGCACACAGCAGGAACCAAACACTCGGGATCGCTTTATTAAAACGGGCCCTTCTTGTGAAATGAGATGCAGCAGGTTCCCGTGAGACCCGCCAGCCCCGGGGCGCATCCTGGCTTCCAAAACCAACAAGCCACTGCACACGCAAGACTGCCTGGCTCCCTGGTGCTCCAGCAGCAGGAGGATGGATGGGTCGAGCTGCGTCTGACCGCGCCCTGCCTGGGAGGTGCTGGGAAGGGGAGCTTGCGTACAGCTTGTTCTGTTGGGAACACTTTAGGCACCGTGTGAGGGAGAGCCCTCCGGAGGGCAGAGGTAGAGTGGGAATTGAGGTGCTAACCCAAAGGGGTTGTTTTTTTTTTTTTCTCCTTCCCCTCGCTGCCCCCAAGCAGCTGGGCAGGGAGCATGGAGCCCTCACAGAGCCAGCCAGATACATGAACCAGCTGGGAGGGAAGGTAAAATAATCCCCACTCCATCGCCTGGCATGCGCACCCCTCTGGCACCGGCTGATGGACATGCAGCCTGGAACACGTCCACCTGCTCTTTTATTCACCAGACGAGAGGGCAGTGACAATGGCCCGAGTCTCTCTGCTCCCCCAGTCAGCAGGGAAAGGCACCTGGGATTCCTGAGTGAGAACTGGGGGAGAAGAGGGGGTCCAAAGTTATTGGTGATTGTTCTTCCTTGGAGGCAGTGGAGATGGCAGCTGCAGGGCTGAGCGTCTCTTCTGCCCAGCCCAGCTAAAGGCCAAGTCTTGCACAAACATTTTCTCCAGGATGCCTCTTTAGTCCTTCTCCCACTGCAGATGTGGCCCTCTTCTGCGTTGAAGCGTCCTGGCATGCAGCGGGCCATGGCACCTCTATCGGGTCTGGAGCATTGGGTAGGCCACGTAATAACCTACAGCAGAACCCGCGATCACACCCAGGAAGATCCAAGTATTGTAAGACATCACCACCAGCATCACCAGGTAACCGAGCACCACCTGGACCACGTGGAGCAGCGTCTGGCTGAGGTGGTATAAAAACCACCTTCCCGGAAAAGAAAAGCAGTTAGCTATAGAGAGAACAAGCCTGGCTAGCTAGTAACACCCCCCTTAAATGGCTAAGTGTGTCCTCTGAGGTGCATGCCCAAGGAAGGGGGCACCAGGCTGAGGGCCAAGGGGGTGTAAGAGCTTATGCCCAGGAGCCTTGGTAGTGGGGTGAATTTATGTTTGCATAGTGCCCTGAAGGTTCGGTGCTGCAATCATGTGGTGTGACTGCAGTTCGTGCAGCAGGACCTGAGCTAGATGTAATCTACCAGTACCCGAGCTACCCAGCAAGTGATGCTGCAGCAGGAGGAACTAGCCCCGGAGTGATTACACAGGTTCCAGGCGGCTTGTATAGTCCACACTGAAGTGCAAGTTCCTGCAGCGTCACTGCTCCCTCCCATACCGAGTTGGCAAGATTAACGCTGGCTCGGGGATGTCCACACGAGCTGTAATCACGGTGCTGAGCTGCTGAGGAGTTCTGATTAGTTATTAATGAGCTGTGGTGTGGTTGCTCCTAAGGGAGCCCCACTCATGGACCAAGACCCCATTGTGCTAGGTGCTGTACAAACACAACAAAAAAGACTGTCCCTGACCCAAACTGCTTACCATCTAAGACAAGAGATGGCAGGTGGATATAGACAGACGGGAAGCTCAAGGAAATAATGAGACAATCTTCAGCAGCATGACAGGCAGTGATCTCAGCATGCTGTTGAATCTGTGTGGGCTACACCATCCAAATGACACCACTCTGCAGCCCCGCCCTGCCCCAGCATCTACACTAGCTTGTTTCCCCCTCCTCCTCATATGCTGGTTAGTATATGAAACTGTGAGCCACATGGAACAGGAAATGCAAGGCAGGAAGGCATGATCTTTAAAGTCACGTGATTCTCCTTGCACTGTTTGTTGCCTGCTGCATTTCATGTTTATTTGGCTTTGTTTCCTTGCAAAAACCCGCGTTGGTGGGTTCAAGCTCTGAACTGAGCGTTACCTCTTCCGCATTTTGGTTTCTGCACATATGGGCTAAAACTTGCCTTTGATTTCTTAACCGTTTTCATGCACGGCTTACTTAGGAACACTGAGCTTTGAGCCCACGTTGTTCCAACTCGGTGGAATTCTCTGCCTTGCCACCTGGCTATGGTTACCTCCTCATCCCAGTTTAAGGCTCTTTTTATGTAGTGGCACTTCTTCTTTTAAGTACAGTGCTCTGGTGTCTGTGAAAAGCTCTTTCAAGCTGCAGGAAACCAGCCTTAAGTGAGCATAGAAAGTGGATGCTAAATGGACATGGCCTTCTAATGAAGGTGGAGCAGAACAGTAGCCAGTATGCATATTTTTGGGGTGATCTCTTAACCCTTCGTAGGCAACCTCGAATATTATTTCTTGAACAGATTTTCTGTGTCACAGGACTAAGTTCCATTATCCCACCATTGCCAAAGCAGAAAGTGATCACGTAGGATAGGCCTGGGTGATCATAACAGATCCCCATTGACAGTTCAATGGAGACACAGAAGGGGAAAAGCCCTATAGCATTCCCATTACGTCCACTGATTTATTCCCAGCTTCAGGAGGTGCAATCCTGCACATGTGAATGAGAGTCCATCCTAGATAAAGCCTCTCATGCTAGTTCCCCCTGATCACATGGGAACAGCAGAGGAAGGGCTCCTGAAAAGACGAGGGGCGGGCAGCCATTCAGTGTATTTCCTCAGGCTGTCTGCCAAAAGAACCTGCTAGAGAAATGTGGTTGGCCAGAAGATAACAGAGATGGCTTAGCTCATGATACAGGCACTGCCTGAGGGAAGATGAAACCAAGTGGGATTAACTGGTTACTACATTTTAATGGCTGTAGTTGTGATGCTTTATGGGTTACGGAAAGCCTGCAGAGCCTCATACCTGCCACCGTTTGAACCCGGAAAAACCAGCGGGTTTCAATTAACAAATCTGTACACAGCTTAAATCGAAGCTGGTCCAAACTCAAAATTCCTGTTCTATGCCAAATTCCAAAAGTTTGGAGGAGGGGTAAATTGTTCCAAATTGGAACAAAAATTTAAAATTTCCCCCCAGCCTGGGAATTCCAAAACTTCATTTAGGGATGATCTAAATGTTCTGACGTGATCCATGTGACTTGTTTCTGTTATAACTTTTATCATTTAAACACGCCAGTGCGACCACGGTGCAAAGAAAGGTTTCAATCATTTTTCATTGGATCCGCATTTTCCGATGGAAAAATGTTCCACTGGGACAATTCCAGACAGCCTGAACTCCACGGGCGGCAGCCCGGCTGGCTGGTGTAGTGCCAGCAACCTGGGCAGGGTGTGCTGGTGCTGGACGGCTTCCTGCCCTGTCACATAGACCTTTCCCACCCCCAGCCTATGGGGCTGCCCCGCCAACCCCGACACTGCGGTGGGTCTGGTGGTAGTGGCCCCACTTGGCAGCCCCCTGTCAACTGGAAGACGAGGGAGCAGCTGGGCACCCCCTGAAGCCAATGGGCAGAGCAAGGAGACAGCTGTGGTAAGGGGGAGAAGGGAAGGGGCAGAAGCACAGGGGCACGTGTGGGGAGAAGCTGAGTGAGGCAGCACAGGGGCAGACATGAGGGCAGGAGCACATAGCAGAAGGGGGAGATTGGGCCACAGCCACCTACTGGGAAGGGTCTGGGGACACTGGGACCTTCATCTCCCCTGACCTGTCTCACTGACCAGGCGCAGCGCTCTGGGCAAGGAAGAGGAGCAGGGCCGGCAACTTCACCCCCTTTCCTGGCCCTAAGGGGCCTGGTGCAGGAACAGCCAGAGATGGGGTGGGAGCTGTAAATCCCGCTGGAGCAATCTAGGTGCTGCCTGTGCTGAGGGGCCGGGTTGTCCCCAGGCGGTGGGGGAATGGGGAAAAGCCGTCAGTTGGGTGCGGATCGCCCGCAGAAGTGATCGACGCTCGCAGTGCGGTGAATTTAGCAGGTCCGGAACCAACCCCTCCTCAGCGTTGCTGTCTCCCCTGACCCGGTCTAACGGGCAGGCACCCTGCTCTTACTGTGTGTTGCACTGTCCATCTTCACCACGCACCACCAGCCAGCGCTCTTCAGATGTGACCACGTGAACGTGAGGAGGGAGCATTCCCTGGGAGCTACTGCAGCTGGCGCTAGCCAGGTCCCAGCCAGCAGTTCCCATAGGCCCACACAGCAAATGGTGCTGACAGCAGGTTGCTAGTGTCTCTTGGGCACCCTTTGTGCAGCAGACAACAGTGACAGACTCAGACTGGGGCGGGGTTACCTTTTCGGGGTGGCGTTTTGCTGATCCAGGCCTGAGTTGACAGACCCCCTCTCCAGGTTCTCTCGTGACTCCTGACTCAGGGTGGTGGGGATGGCCAGTAGCGTCCGGCGAAGGAGTTTCGTTTTGCCGATCTTGATGGCCTCGTACAACACAGCGAGCAGCAGAACCACCAGCACCGAGAGCACCATACCTGCAAGGCAAACACCACTCAGATGGCCTGTAACCAGTAAGGGAGGCGGGAGAAGGAAGTTTCCTGATCAAATATAGTAGCTAATGCTCAGCATCTGCCTTTCCCCTGCCCTTATTCCACCCTCCATCCCAGCCAGGCAGCAACCAGGCTGCAAAGCTCCGATCCAGTCGGAAAGGCGAGGTGACACTTCTAGTACCGCCCGCAAGGGCTCTCCTCCATCTCTTCTGCGCTGCTCTTCTCACGTGGGGCCAGAGCCTCTGCCAAGCGAAGGACACGAGATACAAAATTCTTCTTGAGACCTTTGGCAGAACTGCCCGCTTTCCATTTCCGAATGACCCCTCCTCCCCACACCTTAGCATGGCTGGAGTGGCAGCAGGCAAGAGTGTGATTCACTGACCAGTCCTCATGAGACAATACACGTTATTGTATATTCTCTAGGCATCTTCTCCCAAGTCCCACCCCAATCTAGGACCTAACCAATAATCTTCCTGTGCTGTGGGAGACAGAGGCTGAGTTTAAACTCTCTTCTTGCTGGTGAGTAAACTGAGCACGGAACAGCCCCCCTTATTCCCTCCTCTACGTATCACTTACTCAGCACCGATTATGGCCTCTGCTAGAGCCTAGAGTAAACAGGAATGAACGACTTGGCTGAGAACCACCCATAATCAGCTGCTCTCTGAGGCCAGGTCTACACTACAAATGACTTGGGAATAATTTATTGCGCTCAGGGGTGTGAATAATCCACATTCCTGAGCGACGTAAATTATCCTGACCAAACCCCAGTGTGGACAACGCTAGGGGGTGGGAGACCTTCTCCTGCTACCCTAGCTACCACCTCTCATAGTGGCAGGAGTTAAGCTGCTGGGAACACCTTCACCAAAAGCCCTACAACGGCACAGCTGCATGGGTGCCGCTGTCGTGTAGACAGAGCCTCAGTTTCTCCCTATAAATTTCCCTAAAAATCTCTAGCTCAGAAATTTTTAAGAATAAGAGTCTCCCAGGCCAGGAACGAGTGAGATGGTGCACTCTAGAGAAGAGGGGTGTCCTAGCCGCACACTGCCATTTATGGCCTTCATTCAAACTACCTCCCTGTGTGAAAGGAAGCCGAGATGTGGGGCGTGTCAAACAGTTTCAGATGCGGGGGGATGTCAGGGGGAAGTCCAGCCCTTCAACAGCTCCTCCAAACTGTCTCACTGCGGGGACAGGCTGGAACTGAAGCAGGAGTCTGAGCGCTTTTTACCTAGGCTTTTTACCTAGGATTGTCCCCAACCACGCCCAAAGCTGCTTGCTGAGCCCCTTTGCAGAGAGGAGAAAACATCTGGCCCTTGGATGGGAACTGGAGGGGGCAGGTTTTGCAGAATCTGTCTCATAACCTGCCACGGAAGAGGCTAAAACCATGTTCTGGGCCAGGGTAAAAGTCTCTTTTCCCTCCAACACGCTCCCCAAAGGCCCTCCCTTCCTCTCTGCTAGAAAGACTTGCTGGCAAGATGTCTTGCCTAGCTCAGAGTGAGGGAAACAGTGACCAAGCCAATTGAAAAGAAAGTCAGACCTTTTAAAGCCTCTCCCTCCGTGTACACTCCCTCCCTATTCATCACTGCGTGAGTCAGTCCCAGAGAACAGCAGCCACTCTGCGGTTGGCCAGTGCCTGGCTGTTCTTACCTGCAGGGCTGTGGACGTTCCAGAAGTCAAACAAAAGCACCACCTTGTCGGAGAAGAAGAAATGCATCTAGAGGAGGACCAAAGCAAAGGCAGAAGTTAGGAGCCAGGTTGTGGGAGAATGTAGAAACTGCAGCCCCATCCCTTGTCAGCCGATGCCAGGTTTCCTGCGCAAATTACAGCACCTTTTATAAATAATTATTTGTTTTCTTGAAGTGGGTTGAGTGTTGATGAAAGGTGTGTCAGGCTGAGAGCTCAGAGAGTCTGTGTATCCACGGACTGGGAAGAGCCAGCACACAGTGTAGGGAAACTGTGTCCTGCCTCAGTAAGCGTGTAACAGACATGGCAATTTCCAGCACTATCAGCGGGAGATCTTACTGAATTAAGTTTAAATAGCTTTGGAGACCATTGTATTACAAATGCAAAGTGTATGTGTTATGGTTGGATCGCGTGTAACTTCTCTAGGGGGGAGGCGTGGCCAGTGTAAACCCTGGGAAATGTTCTGCGCTTCAAAGGACTCTTTTACACAAAGGGCCAGCCAAGGAGGCTGAACAAAGCAGGTTTCCTAGGGAGTACCTGGAGGGAGGGGAATGCAGATTCCACACCCCAAGTTTTGAACTGCTGACTGGCGGATTCCCTATTCCCAGTCTCTGCAGAGCCTGCAAGTCCCTTCTTTATCCTTGCTAAGTCTACGCTCCCAGCGCAAGGTGTGATTCCCCTGCTCGTGAACACACGCGCATGCTCGCTCCCATCAAGCTAACGCGGGTCTGAATAGCAGTGTAGCCGCAGTCGGCAGCGGGGCAATGGAGACACGGCTGAGCCGCGCTGAGTATGCCCGGTTTCAGACTGTTTGCTTGTGTTCTGAGCAAAAGCTGATAGAACTTGTGACCACAGAAAACCCCCTGGTGGGGGCTGAAGGCTGTTCACCTGCCAGAGCCCTTGGGGGGGAGGAGAAAGGGTGTGGATCTCTGGTAAACTTATTAGCAGCTGTGTAAGTTCTTGTTTTAACGTGTTTGCTCTGTAACGCTTGCACCTTAAGAATAGCTGTGCTTGCTGACAAAGGGCAGTGGGGTAACGTCTAACTGCGGGCAATTACGCTGTTTATAACCTCTGAGGAGTAACAAATCAGGCCTGCTTAGACGGCCTGCCCTGCTGGGGAATTTACAGCCTAGGAGGAAACTGGGCGCAGACTGGTCAGGAGGGTGCGAGACCTCCCCAAGAGGTGAGGGCTGGTACCTGGGAACCTAAGAGTGGGTGCCCTTGCTGGACCATGGAGGGGGGAATACAAGTGCAGGTCCCTGGACTGTGACAGAAGGGAGCACTGTCAGGACTCTAGCTAGATATCTTAGGTACTTCTATGACCCCCATTACCATGGCATCTGAACGCCTCCCAATCTTGAATGTAGTTATCCCTGTGAGGTGCTATTATCCCTATTTTACAGACGGGGAACAGAGAATGTGACATGTCCAAGGTCACACGGGAAGTCTGTGGCAGAATGTGGAATCGAGTCTAGATCTCCCAAATCCTAACCATTGGGCCATCCTTCCCTTTAAGATAAGAGGGACTGCTCAGCCGCTATAGGCCCATCCAGCCCTGGGCCTGGCACTGGGGATGCAGATGCCGCCTGTCCATTATGAACTGGGCTGAGACCAGAAACTTAAGTCACGGGCCACCAAAGTGCATTTTAAAGAGGGGGACATCATTTGTTTGAAGGAGTTTCCATCCCGCTCTGTGCACGTTCTGTCTACTGAGACTAGCTATTCTGCACTCCTCATGGTGGTGGCGAGAGTCCAGGATGGGCCAGGAGCTACAGACAGGACCTGTGAGGTGTAGGTCTCATTTCATTAACAGGTGCAGGCTAGGTTGGAATGTGCCCAGGTTTCTCTGGACTGTTTTCTCCCAGCTGTTGATTGGTTTCCATATTCTCCCCCTTCCCTCCAGTCACCCAGGGGCTGCCTCAGCAGTCAGGCCTTCAGCATGGGGCGTTGCGGAGTGGGGCGCCCAGCTCCTCCAGCGTCACTGAAGCTGGCTCTGGAGCGAGAAGCACGATGGCAATCAGTCTGAGCGCTGGAGATTGCAAAGGGCCAGTGGCTAGATGTGCTCCAGTGGAAACAGGGAGGAGCAAACTGCATTGCCCCATCTGCGGCTGCATGGGAAGGGGGAAACTCCCTGTTGCAGGAGGGCGGTGGCTGCGTTGCCCACACCCACTCCCAAGGATGCCACCTAAAGCTGTCCTGCCTTACATTCTAGCTGAAGCTCTATAGAATCCTTCCTGGGAGATGCACTGAATGAGCATGGGCTGCCCCTGGCCCTGCCAGAGGTGGGGGGAGAGGAGGGGAAGGGAATGAGGGCTTGTATTGGCTTCTGCTGCCAAATGCCTGCAGCGTGGTGGGGGCCGGTGCAAGATGTGTGATTTGAAATAGATCAAGCACCGGGTGGCTGGCCATGGGGGCTGACATCCATCTCGCCTGCAGAATAAGCAGTTGGGTACAGGATTCCCCAATTGCCACCCCCCAGGGTGGCCCAGTCCTGGTCTGGCTGGTGCTTGGTATCTTTTTGAGACTGCCAACAGAGGTGGGTTGTATGAGGTGACTATTTATCTGATCTATACCCACCACTTCCTTCTCCACGGGCGTCAGCCAGCCAGCACATTATAATGATTGTTGGTGCTTGGGGCCAAGTCGACGAGTGGCTCTGTATTCCCATTTCCTGACCCATCCGGTCCCCTTCCAGCCCCTCATTCTCCCCTTTCCGGATCTCTCTATCTCATGGCAGGAACTTTTGCTTCTGCAAAGTCTTTTCCACGTGATCGCACAACGGAGATGGTTCCATTAACAACAAAAAGCTCCCTCAGAGGATTGAACCAACAGTAACTCAAGACTAGAAAGTGAGCTCCCGCTCTGCCTTCATTTCTCCAAAGCCCTTTGGGTCTCACTGCACACAGAAGTGTCAGAGATCATTGATTTACTTCTATCAATCTCAGAAAACTGCATGACTTTGCTGAACCAAACTGAAGGGCTCTTAGCAGCTTTGGCTCTTGGCAGATCGCTAAAGTACTGGCTCTTCACTTCAAAGGCAAACTCTGTTTGCTCCAGTTCAGTTTGCTGAAGCTCCCTCTGATATAGCCTCTTAGAGAGGAAGCCACATTGCACAAAGACCAACCCGAGGCAGAACAGAATCAGGTGGGGGAAAGGGGCTGATGGTCTGGGAATGCTGAGCACTCACAAGTCCCACTGCAATCACTGTTTCTCACACACCTCCAAAAATCAGCCCCCAGTTGTTTGGGATGTTAGAGGTAGTGAGTGTGATGTACTCTTGCACTTATCTAGCTCTTTGCAAGCATCACTAAAGACTCACAGGATCCTGGGACAGGGCTAGGTAGGTGGCTGCATTTTATAAGTAAAGTGAGGCATGGAGAGGTTAAAGAATCTGACTATGGCCACACAGCAAACCAAGAACAGAATCCAGGAGTCCTGGCTCCTACCAACTCTTATAGAGAGCTTTCCAAAGGTAGGCAGTATCATTATCCCCATTTTACAGATGGGGAAACTGAGGCTCATAGTAATGACATGACTTGCCCACATGACTTGACTTGTTTATCTTACTTTTAACACAGCCTCGATCAGCATGCAGAGCATGATCCTGAACTGGGCCCTTGCTCATGACTGCCGTACACTCAGCAACGGGCCCTTGGGGTGGCTAGACAAAAAGGAGCAACCTTGAGTTTTTCCATGAAGAAGCAAAGCTAATGGCAGTAAGAAAGGTGCCATGCCTCTAGGTGAGCAGCTGGCCATCATTAGCAATCAGCTCAGCTGGGGAGACTCAGCTGCTTAGCCACTGCAGTTCAAGGCAGTTTCACTCCCCCTTGGAGCAGGGGGGTTTCAGTGTGTGTTCAGTGAACGGCCTTCGTGATTGATTGTTAAGTGCTCTAAGCTGTGTTTCTCTTTGCACTACAAGTTTAGGGAAGCAGTGCCCCTCTGGTGCTTCCCTCTGTGGGTGGGACATGGTGACTTGCAAGTAGGGCTGGAGAAAATCCCCTAGCCTCGAAGTTATACCAGATCCCTCAAAAAGCAGCATTAGGCTGGGAAAACTGCATTCGCCATAGCAGCTGTGGAGGGGACTGGAACCAGGGCTAGGTCCCAGTAAGTGCTAGCAAATGGGGGGGCTGTTTCTCCTTTAATGCATCGTTTTGTGACATTCCTAGAACTGAAACAGGAGCTTTCCAGGACTGTGCAATACAATGGTGGATTTAAATCGTACCTGTCCCCCCCTCCCAGTAGTCTGAGGCCTAGACTATGAGAAAATGTGCTTTTTCCAATAGAATTGGCTCCAGTGAGCTAGTTTAAGTTGATTGGAAAAATGCCAATTAACACCTATAAACCCAGTTTAACAGACTTATCTTGAGTTCGGCAGGCTGAGTTATAGCAGCTGCAGGACTTAACCCTGCTGGAAAAAAGCCCCTTTCTTCCTAGTCTAAACAGAGCTTCAGCAGCAGCAGAGCCAGGAGGTGGACTGTGACTTCCAGCCCAGCATGTGTGGGGTGCTAGCACTTTGGAAGGCCCTGAAAAGCAGGATGTGCTACAGGCCATTCAGATGCCACCTGAGGCCTTTAGCAAAATAGCCTTGTGGTTCGAGCCCAGCATTGGGAGGCTGAAGACTTGGACTTTTCTCCTCGCTGCCACTTGCTTTCTGTGTGACTTTGGGTAAGTCACTTCCTCCAAGCCAGAAAGTGCAACTGTGACCCTTCCTCTTGACACCGCATACGCTTCTCCAGCAATGCCCAGGACTTTCCCGCTAAGAAGGGAAGGCTTCAGATTACCCAGGAACCACTCTGGTAAGAGCTCTCTTTTCTGCCTCCAGATAAATGCATGGCTGCTCTTCTGCTTTATGGTCCTGCATTTTACTTAGACCTGATCCTCTATGGGCAATGCTACCAATTTCGAAACCAAGGGTCTCTTTCTGGACCCAGTCAGTCTCATCTGCGTGCCCATTTTACTAAACCGCTGCTACTCCCTGTTGTAAAAGGCTTTCATCACGTTGCAGTTGGAGCAGGATTAAGGATGCCTTGCCTCTCTCTCACATAGAGCACTGAAGCATACTATGTATATGGTGCCATAATTGCAGGGGGGGGGAAGCTCATTCAGATACCATGGAGACAAGGGAGAGATTTTACCCTGACATAGGGTTCATGCTGACTGGGTATTTCCCCTTCTCTCCCCCAGGGTTGACCTCCACTAGCCTTCACCACGGTTATGAAGGAGCTATGCCTTGTCTCCATTGGAATTTTACATTGATAGCTAAAAACACATCTTTTTGCAGTGAATGCCTAGCATTTGCCTTGTCAATTACATGCCACATACAGCTGCAGCATTTAATGACATGAGCAGATGATGTGTTTTTACAATCATCTCAATTTGTGCATCTGAAGGGAACTGCCTGGGCTAGAAATATTGCCTAATAGATGTATGGATTCATCCAGTGAACAGGATCTAATGACATGCTTTGCACAATGTGCAGACTAAGCATATAATCACCTGTAATTGGCTCATTCTTTTGAATTTCCTTTGGCAGCAGATTTATAATAATAATGTTTAAACGAGACGATACTAGGACTTGGCACACTTAACCCATCATTCTTAAACACTTCACTATGCTGGTAGCATTGTTTTTCCCTTACAAATGGGAAAATGTGGGTGCAGAACTATTCAGTGACTTGTCCAGGGTGTCTCAGCCAGGATTTGAACCTGGATCCCTGGTCTCTTAGTCCTATGCTGAGTCCGGTAATCACATTTATCACCTTCAAATGCAGGAGTCCCCCTGGTGGTTACTGGGCCATTTGTTTCTATCTGAAGAGCTATGGCTGTAATCCTAACCTGGAGATTGGATTGCATTTTGTCTTCTAGTTGGCCTTTTTCCTTTCCAAGATGAGAAACTCACTATCCCTAACTGGGGAGGAAATGCTACACACTGTAAGGACAGAGCTGTGTTTCCTGG
Source organism: Emydura macquarii macquarii (assembly GCF_026122565.2). Classification (NCBI taxonomy): domain Eukaryota; kingdom Metazoa; phylum Chordata; order Testudines; family Chelidae; genus Emydura; species Emydura macquarii. Next base: position 16,577,906 of record NW_027130828.1, read on the forward strand.
GCCAAATCTCCCTGGCACCTTTTCTATGCAAGGATGCTAGGGCTGATTTAATCCCAAATTAGTGGGCTGCCAACTACTGAAGACTCCTATGGGCTGTTCCCAGATGCCAGGGTGTAAGAATACCCCTGCCAAGACCCTCTCCCCTGATACTCCTGGAGCTGGGGCTCCTCTTGGAGTGTCAGATGTATATGCCTGCTGGGCTGTCCATCTGCATTGCATGCATTTCTCAGGAGCACCAATGGCTGCTTTATGGTTTCTTCGTGGTGACCACGGTGCTGTGCAGAACTGGTCTTTTCTTGTGTCCTGTCAGTCTGAGTCAGCGGCAGGAAGGCCGTTCCTTCGCTGAAACCGGCTATTCCTCAGCACCGCTGCTACTCTCATGAAGAGCCAGAGGGGAAGGACGGGCTTGGGGTTAAGGGGCTGGGCCAGCAGCCAGAAGATCTTGATCCCATTCTGTCTCTGACTTGCTGTGTGATCTTGTGTGAGCCACATCACCTCCCTCTGAAATAGGGATAATACTTCCCTACCTTGTGCGGCCATTATGAGGCTTAATTCGCTATTGACTGTTCAGCAATTTGAGATGAGCTGGTATTAAAGTACTTAGTGCCACACCATGGAATCCTTGGATTGTTGCTAAAGAGCTGTTGTTACATATTATTTATTTGTACTGCAGTAGCACGTGTGAGCCCCAGTCATGGACCAGGACCCCATTGTGCTAGGCGCTGTACGTTGAGAAAATGGGGATAGTTTCCAGAAGTACTGTGTGTCTGCACAGGAGTTGGATTAACCTGCCAATATAGTGCAGTGTAAGGGGATGTCCACACTTAAAATGCTATGACAGCTGTGCTGCTTTGTATAGACACTACATATGCTGACGGGAGGGTTTCTCCTGTTGGGATAGGTAACCCATCTCCCTTAGAGATGGTAGCTAGGTAATGGAAGAATTCCTCTGTCAACCCAGCTCTGTCTACACTGGGGATTAGGTCAGTATAGCTATATCTCTCTGTGGGTTGGATTTTCCACACACCGAGAGACACAGCTATACTGCGGTAGACCAGGTCTACGATCTGAAGATGGGCTACAGCTTCTTGGTAAGAGGCAATGCATCCTGCAGTTCTCCCTCCCCAGTCAATTCACACCCAGGAGTTGTGCATCATAAGAGACGTCTACACAGAGCTGTGAGGTGTAATTCCCAAGAGGCGTGCTCGCTCTATAGCAGTGTGGCTGTGGTGATGTGGGTGGTGGCTCAGGCTAGCCAGCCGAGTATAATCCTGCTCGACCCGCTGGGGACTTAGTTGCTCAGCTAACTTGTGCTAGACACACAACTATGTGTGGGCGCTCGCTCGAGCAGAGCTAGTGCGTATCTGTCTCTCCGCAGTGGGAATTACACCCACCAGGTGCTGTGCAGGCATCCCCTGAGAAAGAGAGAGGCCAGCAGATGATCCTTGCAATGCTTACTGCACTACACAACCCTGTAACTGGCTTTGGTCAGGCCTGTCACAGCCTATCCAAGGCCTGGTCTACCCTTAAAACGTAGCTTGACACAGCTATGGCACGCACTTTAGCTATGGTGGCCTAGCCCCCAGTGTTCACACTGCTAGTTTGACTGAAGAACGCTGTCACAGTTCAAGGCAACTGCAGCTGTATTCCCCCTCCATGGTCCTCCAAGGGCAGCCACTCTCAGCTGCTGGCTTCTCAGCTGTCACCTCTCTTGGGTTGTATTACTGTGGTCTAATTTCTGTTGTTGGGATTAGTGTGCGGGTGTTTGGTGGGCTTTTATAGACAGGAAGTGGGACTAGATGGTCGGGTGGCCCCTTCTGCCCTTGAACTCGGACTCTCGCCTCTGACTGGGGTTTTTCCAGGCACCATCGTTCCCCGCCTGCATTGTGGTGGTTCCAGTCAGACTACCTAAGCAGGCCTGTTCTGCTTTCTCCTTGGCGGCTCTAAACCGCATGACTGCCCTCAATTATAGGTTACCACACAACCCTTTGCAAGCAAGCACGTTTATTCTCAAGGTGGAAGCATTACAGAGAAAACGTTAAAAGAACCCACACGCATGGTGGTAATCTTACCAGAGCTCAACTTCACCTGTCAGAGCCCGTGTTGGGGGCAGGGGAACAGTCCTTCAACGCCCCCCCAGAGTCTCTTCTGTAGTTACAAATTCACAACAGCTGTTAGCTCAGAACAAACACACCCATGAATCTGTGCAAGGCGAGGCTGTGACCTTCAGATTCTGGGAACAGATAATCAACAGACAATGGGTTTCTCTTTAGGGCGAAGCTTCCAAAGGTTGGGACTGGAGGTAGGAATTTGCATTCATCTCTTGCCAAGTAGTGCCTAGGAAATCCACTCAACTTAATGTGTCTCAAAAGTTCCTCTGTGTCTGGCAATTTTTTTAAAAAAAATAGTCATTGGAAGCTCCTAGCTCTTGCCAGGATTTACACTGGTCACATCCTACCCCTCCCTGCCTGAAAAGTTGCATACAAGTCCACAATAACACATAAACCTTTCCTTGTTAATGCAATGGACTCCAAAGATACTTCTACTTAATTCAATAGGGTTTTTCAAGGATATCGCAGGAAATTGCCATATCTGTCATAAAGGCTTCCATTGACCTAGCTACCATCATTCAGGGAAGTGATGCTCCTATAGTGATGGAAAAAAACCCTTATCTCATAGTAATCTGCTTTTACACTACAGAGTTATGGCACTGTAGTTATGCAACTATAGCACCCAGAGTGTAGACACAGCCCCCATGTCACCATGTGAAAAGCTAGATGGTGTAAGACTCTTGCAACAGAGGAAGTTAACCCGTTGTGTATCTCAGTGCAGGCAGATAATGGTGACACTAATGTAGCCAAGTGGTCCAACTACCACAAGCGTCATTTACTATGCAGAGCCCCAAAGTGAGCGTTGCAGACAGATAAAACCCATGGTCCTTGACCCAATGATCTGACTGTGTAAAGAGAGACATAACACAACAAGCAATTGTTGGGCTGGATCCAGCACATAGACTGGGTATCTGACACCTTGCATTACGCAAAGGAAGTCCCTTCTAGTGGCTTGTGGAAGCCCTAACTGTGGGGTTATCGATATAAGGCCTTTGCCACATGTACAAATTGCACCCATGTAGCTTAAGTCAGTTAACAGTTTTACACTGGTGCAAACCCCTGCACGGACACACTTCTATCTGTTTAAAACTGGATATATCGGTGTAGCTTGAACCTATGAATTTACAGGTGCAAGCTAAAGCACTAAATCAGGTTTAAATCTTTAAGCAGGTCCGTGCACCCAGTTAAACCAGTGCAACTTTGGCATATCTTCACTGCAGCGTTAACTTGAGGTATCTACACACCAGTTACTCCTCTCAGGTCAGCCGAGCTCAAGTAAATGGCCACGGTGCAAAACAATACTTGGCTGCTGTCCACACTGGTGCTGCACTCGCTCATGTTCTTTGTGCTGAGCCCAGCTTTCCAAGTGAATTGTGGAAGAACTTGTCTGTTCTTTCTGGGCACATGGGGGAAATTGTGGGAAGGCACTGGAGGACCATCTAGAGGCAACTGAGTGGAGTGCACAAGACAGAGCGGTGGTGTTAGCAGCTGACCAGTTGTGCTAACTTGAGCCTTAGCCGGTACTCCCTGACAGGCCAGCTGATTTGAATTAAAAGTTTTTGTGTGTGGACAGGAAGGACTCAAATTAGGGGCAACACTTGAGTTGTAACGCAAGTTAACTTTGCAGTGAAGACAGGCCTATATCGGGTGTAGACCAGGCCTATGGTAAAGTTGCACCAAATCAATTTAGTTACGCCAGTCTAATGCGGACACACTTAAACTGGGTTTAAGCCTCACTAATTTCAAAGAAATTGTTCCAAGCAAGGTTTAAACCACTTGAAATCATTTAAAAATCAGATTGTTACGTGTTTTCTACCGTAGACCAGACTTAAGGGCTGCACCCAAGATAACAAAGCTGCACTGTGCCAAGAGCCAGCCTCCCCTCTGCAAGTTCCGGATAGCAATGTTAGGTTGCCTAACTTTTCCACTCCTCACACCCACACATCTGTGTTCCACCACCTGATCAGAAAGTCAGTTCTGTTTACAAGCCATTTCCTTAATTCTAACTAAAACACTGAGACAAATCACATGGTGAAAATGGAACTAGAGAGACAGATTTTTTTTTTCTGTGTTGCAATTCTCTTGGGGAAAATGCACATGTGATGTTGGAGGGGGTTTTAAAGTCAATGTGTTGCAGCTTTTAAATAATATTTTGTATTTACATGGCACCATTCACCTGAGGATCTCAAAGAACTTTAAAATAATTGATTAAGCTACATAAAAGCCCTGCAAGGAAGATGTTATCCCTTTCTTACAGCTGGTTAAGTGAACAGAGGTTAAATGACTTGCCAAAGGCCAAGCAACAAGTCAGCAGAAGATCTAGAAATAGTCCCGATTGCCATCCTCCTGCTCTAATGCTAGATAAAACAAAACATTCATGTGGCTATTAAACAGGATTTGGAGAAAATGTGTTTAGTTCATTGATCCCACTTCAACAATGAGGAAACTGCATGGTCTGATGGATAGGGTATTTGACTGGAAGTCAGGAATCCTGGGTCCTAATCTTGGTTTAAGCACCGACCACCAGAGTGATCTTTGGCAAGTCATGTCATTGCTCTGTGCCTCAATTTCTCCATCTGTAAAATGGGGCTAATGATGCTTCTGAAACACTGTGAGATCTATGGATAGTAAGTATTACATAAGAGCAGTTGCCATCATTTAAACTTATTGTAACATGATGTCATAGGAGGAGAGATATTGGGCTAGACTAATAACTTGCTATTCCAGACTGCTGCTAAGGACTCGTGAGATTTCAGATAGATGGAGGTAAGCCGAAAGCCCAGAAGACCCTCTAAAGCTAGTGAGGAAGTCATGGTTTAGCCAAGTCACGGAGTTCTACTGGCCCAGATCTTCAAAGGTATTTAGGTGTCTAACTTCCATTGGACCATGGTAGGTAAGCATCTCTTTTCACTAGAGATGAGCCTGAGACCAGAACTCTGGATCCAAACACCCCTTGACATTTGGGAAAGTTCAGACTTGATTTTGGATCTGAACTAAGATGGCTTGTGTTCAGTTCTGGTTTTTGAAGATCTGTATCTGATCACAATCATGTATTAGCTCAATTCTTGGTCGATTCTATTAATTGAATTGTCTGACAGTTGAATCACTTCTTAAGAAGTTGATACATCTAATGATCCAATAAACCAACATTAAATTTTAACTAAATTTCTTAGCAATAATGTAGAATTGTAGCATTCAGAACAGCCCTTCAACCAGCAGACTTATTAAATATATCAGTGAAACTACCAATCCACCATCCGTATGTGTGATAACTGCTTATCTCAGTTGCATGCATGTAACAGAATCGGGGCTCCTTTTTGTTACCCTGTACCTGCAGGTTTTTGTTAACCTTAGTTTAGGTCCTTATCTACCCATTCAGAATGGTTACAGGGTATCTCCAACTTCAGTGATTCTGTCACTGTTTCCTTCCACAAAAGGTGATCATTTGCTAAAATGCTCTCCTATGTACGTTAGGAGTGTTTTACTGGTATTTATAGAAATACCAGGATACTGTCTTGGCACTGAGCTCCTATCATGGACGCAGATACTCCGGCCAAGCTGCGCTTTGTACCAGTATAGTAAAATTTTCTATCTATAAAGATAGTTAAGCTCTGGAACCAGCTTCCAAGGGAGGTTGTGGAACCCCTGTCACTGGAGGCTTTCGAGAACAGATTAGACAAACCTCCACCAGGAATGGTCAAGGTATACCTGGCCCTGCCTCAGTGCAGCAGGCTGGAATAGATTATCTCTTGAGGTCCCTTCCAGCTCTACGTTTCTATGATTCTGTTACATCCAACCACTGCACACGAGCAAAACAATCTCTACTAGTAAAAGCACAGCTTTGTTGGTCTAGCTGCTTTTGCCGGCCTAGCTGTGTTGGTTAGGGATCACACTTCTTTGCACCCCTGCCTGACGTATATTGGCAGAACTCTGTAGTGCAGACCTAGCGTGAACCAACCTATGAAAAATGGCAACTGGGTGGAGAGGAGGGGAGAGAAATCCAAAAATGGTTAATGGAAAATTTTCATCAGAAAAATAAAAATGTTGAGGAAATCAAAGTGATCTTTGGAAAAATGGCCAAATGTCCTCAACTTATGAACTAAAAAAGTTGACCCTCCCCCCCCCTACCTAGGACACTGGTTCTCCAACTCTGGTGGAGTCATGTCTTTATGTCAATGGTTACTTTGGGGTAAATTCAACCATGATTAAATCTGCTGAGCACCTCTAACTGAAAGGGCAGCAGTAGCATGGTGAGGGACAGACGCAAACTAATGTGGTGAGGATGAAGTAGTGGAGAACTGCCAGCAACATTGCTAGGGGCTGGTACTCAAAGTCAGAGACCCAAGCAGAGGTAATGAACAGCATGGATATAAAATGGGGTGATGGGTAGAAGTTACCAAGTATTCCACCCTTTGCATCAAAGATAATCTATTTTCAACCCATCTCCTTAACACTGCCTTAATGTAATTCTTGTAACCAAGCTTCATAGCTGCTGCAGGGAAAGAGAGGTAGGATTGAGAAGATAATTTTTTACCTTAAAGTGGCCCTCCACAAAATGGAAAAAAAGGTTAGTTTACTGAGATCACATTTTTGCAATCAGAAAGCTTAACCACCAGCCCCAACACGGGAAACCTCGGTTTCAGTACTGAAACAATTACACTGCCTTGTGCTGTCCCTAATAAAGTTATTGTGTCAACATTACGCTTCCCTGCCCCCAAATAAATGGGTAGACTGCAGCAGAGCCTTCTCTGTGCAAAATATAAACCTTCCCACTGTCAATCCCCTACAATCTGATTGTTAATTAAATACCACAAATGTATCGTTTGTATTTGAAGGAAAGCACGGCATGAAACAGCTGACTCCAATCTGTAGTTTACAGTCCCGGCAGATTTATAACCCCATCAGAAAGTAAATCTGAAATATATTTACTTGCATCATGTTGGCTTCTTTATTTCTCCTTTGCAATGCAACAGAATCAGAAAGGAAAGGAGTTTGTAAAGTGATCCCGAAGTCCGATTGCTGCGTCTCTTGGAAACTCAGTGCTTTGGAAAATTGCTCAGCGCGGGGGTGTATGTTTCAGTACAGGTCCCGGGCAGATAAAATCACATGGCTTGCACAGAATTCTGGGAGTTGTAGTGCACCATACACTGAAAAGTTCCCCAGGGTTAGCTGTGTTAGTCTGTATAGAGCAAAAACAAGGAGAATCCTGTAGCACTTTAAAGACTAACACATTTAATTTCTGCAGCCATAAGCTTTCGTGGGCTGCAACCCACTTCCTCAGATGCAAGCAATAGAAATCAGATAGGGGGTGTATATATACATCCTGGGAGATTCCTATGAGAGAGAGAACCCTTTTCTCTGCAATAGCACTTGTTTAAACCTATTTTAATTACCAGTCTAATTAATCTGAATCTAATTGTTTGAATCCCCTTTGGAGCTGTTGCAGTTTAGGTTATGTCTACGCTATCACTTATGCCAGCAAAAGTTCTGTGGCTCAGGAGTGTGGGTTTTTGTTTTTTTTCCCCCCATACTCCCAGAGTGACACAAGTTTTGCTGGAATAAATGCTAGGGTAGAGAAGGCCTAAATGGTAGTGTGGTGTGTCTCTCCAACATAGGTACCACCGCTCGTGGAGGTGGTTTTATTATGTGGGTGGGAGAGCTCTCTCTGTCCACAGAATGCGGATACACAAACTCTCTCTTACAGTGACACAGCTGCATCAGTACAACTGCACTGCTGTAAGCTCGCTAGTAGACATGGCCTTATTGACATCTTTTTCTTTTTGATGAGGAAAACCTAATACCTAGCTTCAGGGCCAGATTTAAGTGTAGGTGACCCAGGCAAACAGGCTTGGGGTACGGGGCTTGGAGTGCTGTTTTTGTTAGTGACAAAAGGGAAAATAGAATGTTTGAAGTAAAATGTTTCAAGTATTCTGTACGTGGATTCATTTTTCACTAACTTCCTAGTAACACTGTTTAATGTTGGTGCACTGTTCAATTTCTTGATGATGGTACATTTCAGTTCTTAATTAAAACATCTGTATAAGTTTAGAGGAAACAATTTTTTGGACTTGCTTAGATATGGCATGATAAACTTGCATGTTAGGATCTGTAAATCTGTATTTATTCATCTTATATGAGATGGATAAAATCATGCATACAGATAATGCATCAAACTCATGAAATGGGCTATAAATGCAAGAAAAAAATAAGGTGCTCAAATATTTAACAAATGGAGGGGGGTTAGTGTAGGAGATGCTCCTCCCCGGGGCGCTATTTGGTCTAGGGCCAGCCCCCTCTATCTGTTATATAACCCTGTTCATCTATTCATCTCACCTTGCTTTACAAAGGAGCGCACCATCCCTGTCCCCATTTTACAGCTGGGGAAACTGCCAAGCGCTTATTCTGCAAGTCACAGGATGGCCGGGTAACCCGCCTGTCCCACCTTGGGCAGTGGCAGCTGGGTGAGTGGGTGGGTGAGATCTTAGGGGATGTAGCGCTTTCTCGGGGATTCCCCCCCATTAGCTTTTTTGCACGATCTCCTCTGGGGGCAGCTTGCATTGCACAGAGCTGCAGCAGTTTCCAGCTGAGGGGGGTGGGACGGGGCTCTGCAAGTGTCCACAGGGGAACGCAGAACCTGTCGGTGCATGCAGGGGTTCAGGTGCTCTGGGAGCCTCAGACTCCCTGTAAGCCCCGCCCCCTCCCTGCGCCGCTCGTGCCCGGACCGTAGCGCAGTCGGGGGACCCGGCCGCGGCCTTGGAAGTACAGTTCCCAGCATCCCCTGCGGCGGGGAGGGCGTTCGCCGGTGGAACTGCATCTCCCAGCATGCCTCGCTGCGGGGGGGACGGGACCCGGATGTTGCGGTCCCTAGCGGGAGCGGGGCGTGCGTGAACCGGGCTGCGTGTGGCGGCGGCGGCACCATGGGCGAGGGGCCGGGCCCGGCCGGGCTGGGGGCGGGGCGCGGCATGGCCGGGGTCGGGCGCGGGGTCCCGTGTAGCCGCCGCGGGGGGGGGCTCCTGCTCCTGCTCCTGCTCGTAGCCCGGCCATGGGCGGGGGCGGGGGCGGCGAGGGGGGGCCCGGGGCGGCGGCGGGGGCGCCCCCCCGTGGGCGTGCTGCTGGCCCTGCTCTGGGCGCCCCTCGCCGCGGGGGCCGCGGCCCTGGGGGCGGCGGAGAAGAGTCGGCTCAGGTAAGGGCAGCCCTGCTCCGTCCGTCCGTCCGTCTGTGGCCGGGACCCGCCCTGGGTGTGCGCGCGGGGGGGGGGAGGCTCCCTTCCCGGTGCCCGCCCCTCCCCCCACCCTGCAAGGCTGCCCGCCCCCCTGCGCCGGCCGGATCACGGGCCGTGCAATGCCCCAGCTGGTCTCCTGCCCCGCCCCGCCCAGCGAAATCAGAGCAGGGCTGGAGTCCAGCCGCCTGGAGACAGACAGACAGACAGCCCTTCGGAGAAGCCAGGTCTGTCTGGACTGGCAAAGTCTGGTTGCCACCACCGGCCGCCAGTGAGATGGTGAAGATGGCTTGGGCGGGGAGGAGGTGCTGGTGTGTATGGTACAAGCTCCCTGGGTCAGACGGGTTACTTCATCGTCTGGTAGCGCCTGGAGGTGCTAGTCGCGGCTCCGGGTTCCCTTGTGCCAGGTGCTGTACATGTACCTGATGAAAGACCGGCCTTGACCCAAAGCGTGCCCAGCGGCAATAGATGTGCGCCAACGCTGTGCACTTGAGGAACTCTTGACGGAACTTGAAAACACCTGCCTGATGATCCTCTAAGTGCAACAGCAATTTAATGTAACCCAGCACCAGGAAGCCAGACAATTTAAAAACTCAAATCCCCCCCCATCCCAATTTCCAAATGCCTGCAAATAAAATATGAGCTTTGTAGGTCGCCACTCCTAAAAATGTATTCGGCCCTGTGAAAAGATCTAGTGTGTTGCCTGTAGCGTCTGCCCTGTTTAGACTTCCCTGTGGAGAGCTGGCACCTTCTCTGCTCTGTACACAATTTAACCTAACGACTATAGTTGAGAAAGAAGGGGATCAGTAATTCAGCACCGACTTAATAAAATGCTCTAGATACAAGTCATTGATCTCTGCCAGATAGTTGTTTCATCTGCTTTGAAATGGCAGTTACAAGATTCTTGATAAGGGGGACTGCATAATGGCAGTATTTTGCTGCAGATTCTGTAAGCAGTTCTGAGTTTCCTGTTGTCTCTCTGCTGTTGCCTTTTCAGGGACCAGGTCGTGGAGATGTTTGACCACGCATATGGCAGCTACATGGTAACTAGTATTTTTATATTTGTACTTGCTCACGTGTCCGTGAACTAAACTCTGAGTCTAATGTCTTGTCTGTTCTTCTAATACTACTTCCCCAGCAGCACCTCAGATAGCTCTACAGCTGCAGGAGAAAAAACACAGGAGTATTGGGGTGTGACCAAAAAACACCCTTTACAATAGAAACATGGGGGAAGCAATCCAGGTGCAGCAACCACTCACACCCCAGCTCCACTGAATTTACTTTCGTCATGGGGCTAGGCTGTGGCTTTTAACCACAGGCCCAAGCTGGGAGTGATATGGAGCTGCTCCGACGCCCGGGGTAGAGCTGGGAGGGGCTGGGTCTCTGCTAGGATGATATGGAGGAGTTGTGGAGGTCAAAGACCCTTCCCTCCTTCTTTGGAGCGGTTTGTGCATGGAAGGACGGACCAGACCCTGTGTCCCATTCTTCTGACTCTTGGATGGGGTATAGTGAAGGCTGGAAAGCTGCCTGTATCCCTCAAACACCCTACAGTGGCCACACACTATCTAGTCTTTTCCTGTTTCCATTCTAAACTCAAGAGGATCACACTTGGCAAAAGGAAGGCTGCCTTCTTCATGGGAAATTTACCCTCTCCCATTTCTGTTCTTTAAATGAACACTGAGGATATATCTATGCTACAAATGCTGTAGCATTGTAGTGTAGACACTTGCTACAGCAATGGAATGGGTTTCTCTCTCACTGTTGTAAATCTATCCTCCCAAGAGGCAGTAGCTAGGTTGATGGAAGAATTCTTCCATTGACCAACCTAGCGGCATCTACACCAGGGCTTGAGTAGGCTTAACTATGTCTCTCATGGTGCAACTTTTTCACACCCCGGAGCGATGTAACTAGGCCGACCTATGTTTTAGGTGTAGACCAGGTATAAGTCTCCCCCAAAGAAATTTCTGCATAGCAAAGGCCTTGGACAGCATTCAGGTGCTGGCCGGAATCCACCCAACTCTAGGAGACTTGCAAATGGAGCAAGGAAACCTTCCTCATCTTATTCCCTTGTGCTTAGAGTAGGCGTAGCTGATAGTAGGTGGCTGTCCCTCAGAACAGAGGGTAACTCTTGCTCACTATGTGAGCTTCTATGGCTAGCAAAGCCTGGATGATTCTGGCCAGAATTCCAAATGTCCCCTCACCTAAATGACTTAGAATTTGAGGTAGCCGTATGTAAAATGGGGCTAATCATAACTGAAGAGCCAAACACTGAAATCCATGCACCTGGCTTTCATTTGCTCCTAACTTAAGCAAAATCCAATTGACGTTGTTTTGCCTGAGGAGGAGCTCCAGGATTTTACTGAATGTTTGCAAAGCCCTCAAACATCTTTGGCTAGGTGCTTTAGATTGGCAAAGTATTAGCCCTCCTAGTGTAAGATCTAGATGAGTGCAGCACAGATCTAAGCAGCTGTTTGCATTGCTTCCTATGTCCTGGGTAGAGGTTGATAAGGCGTGTGTAACTAACAGCTTACCACGAGGCATTTCCGTGGCGTGGGGAATGGCAAAAGGGGCCCCTTTTACTTCAAAAGCAGCCCATTTTACAGTCTTGATGTTGAGTCTTTGTTTCCAAGTCCTTGATCTATCATCAATCTCCAACAGTCAGAGATTGAACATTTTGTGCTGTTTCCTCTCCCCTGTACAGAAACATGCATATCCTGCAGATGAGCTAATGCCTTTGAGTTGTCGGGGCCGAGTGCGTGGGATGGAGCCGAGTCGTGGGGATATTGATGATGCCCTTGGCAAGTGAGTGTACAAGATGGGTTCCTCCTCTTCCTCCATTCGCACGACAGGGTGTGGAGCACTTTTCTGGAACTGCACGTGCTAAATAAACCTGTTAGCCACAAGCATCCTCTCGGTTCTTTGCTACTGTGAAGGATTGTTGTGTCTTTTCTGGTTATGTGTTACAGTGTAGCTTAGTGGTTAGGACAGTAGACTGGGAATAAGGTTCTGGGCTTCTATTCCCATCCGACACTTGGGCTCACTATGATGTGCCACCAAGAGCTAATCATGTCACACAACGTGCCTCAGTTTCCCCACAGGTAAAATGATGGTGATACTCCACATGGGGACTTTAAAGCTGAATTAATTAATATTTGAGAAAAACATTGAGGGAGGTTCTGGAACAGCCTTCCAAGGGGAGCAGTGCGGGCAAGAAACCTAACTGGCTTCAAGACTGAGCTTCATAAGTTTATGGAAGGGATGGTATGATGGGACAGCCTAGTTTGGCAATTGACTGATCTTAGATTACTAGTGGTAAATATGCCCAATGGCCTGTGAAGGGATGTTAGATGGGGTAGGTTCTGAGTTACTACAGAGAATTCTTTCTGGGTGTCTGGCTGGTGAGTCCTGCCCACATGCTCAGAGTTTAACTGATCACCATATTTGGGGTTGGGAAGGAATTTTCCCCAGGGCAGATTGGCAAAGGCTCTGGGAGTTTTTCACCTTCCTCTGTAGCCATGGGGCATGGATCACTTGCTGGTGGATCTTCTGTCTTGAAGTCTTTAAATCATTATTTGAGGACTTCAATAACTGTGTCTTAGGTTAGGGATCTATTACAGGAGTGGGTGAGTGAAGTTCTGTGACCTGTGTTGTGCAGGAGGTCAGACTACATGATCATACTGGTCCCTTCTGACCTTATAGTCTGAGTCTGTCCACTTGTGGAAGGATCTTTGTGACAGAAAAGTGGATGTGCTATTTATAATTTCAGTCTCAGTAATTAAAGTGCATTTTCCCCCTCATGACCAAGAAGGTACAGAATGAAAGCTGGTCAGGAAATGGTTTTTGTTCTTGCAATATACTTCGAGGAATTTTTTTCTGCAAAATACTTTTTATCAAAAAACCAATAACCAAAATAATAAAAAGATTTTCAGCAATCAGAAATGTTTCAGGTTTGACTGAAACTTTTGGTTTTTCAGTGGCAACCTGAAAAAAATTGTTGAAAACAGATACTGTAGAAATTTGTTTTTGAGTGGGGGCGGGGCGGGTCAGCTTTTCATAATTCTCCGGGGATGGATATTTATACAGCTATTTTGCAAGTGCAAAGATCGCTTTTTGCCTTGTAGTTGCATGCACAGATGGCTGGTTATGCATCCATTTGTGTATACAGTTACAGCAATTGCATGAATAACGGCACAGATTGTAGAAGTGCTTTTTTGCAAGTGCCAAGTTCAGAAAATCTGCCCCTTGGTGTGTTTTGGACTAACCATGTGGTCCAGTTCGCTTTCCAAGAACTAGTTTTCATCTTAATTTAAAAGGTAACAGTTTCTTTGCATTTAAATCTGTAGGTTTTCCCTCACTCTTATTGACACTTTGGATACGCTTGTGGTAAGTCAGCAATCTACTTTTCAGACCAGTTTATTTGTGGGTTTGCAGGTTTAGATCTGTTGAGCTGGGTTTTAGTGGTGTCTGCATTTACAGGCAGTGGTATCTGTCAACAACATGATTGAGTTCCTGGCACAGAGGGGATTCCCTTTCGTTGGTTTGTATTGCACTGTATGTTTCTCTCTGCTGTTCTTTGCTTCTTTTCAAGTGAGCGAAGAGTTGGTATTAAAGCATGTTCTTGATGGACAAGCTCAGAGTTAAAGTATAGTTGAAGTATACCTAGGAGCAGGAGTTTCTTGGGGCATCTTCAGGGGTGGTTGGAGTGGGGGGAACTTATGGGCTTGTTTTAAATAGGACACGGGAGAAAGTCAAGTGCCAAGTGTTCAGTGCACAAAACGGATTTGGCCCATGGAAGTTCATGCAAACTTGATTTTTCTCTCTACTCCCAGCCCACACATCCTGCCTCCACTTCAGGCATAGCTCAGCTGGGTGTTAAATAAACCCAGCAACTGCAGGTGAAATTCAGCTGAACGCACTCCCAAGCTTTGTTTGGCTTTCTTCTCAGACCAGATCTTGGCTCATGCTTGCCAAAAGGCTATAGAACTTAGGGCCAGACTGCCCCCAAACGTCAGGATTGTAATGAAACCCAGAACCACCGGATCAGCAAACCTTCATGCAGGTCTGTGCAGATCTCCTGGGTTCTCTTCCCTCTTTTGTGACTGACTGATTCTCTAACCTTGGGCAAGTCACTTGACCCTAGCTTCCGCAACTGTACAATGGGGATAACAGTAGCGTTACATGCACTATTAGTGTGATTGTGTGTGTTTGTCAGTGGGATAAAAGCAGGCAGTCTGTATGTTTGAAAGCAATGCAGTTAAAAGCATGGAACCTCTCAGTTTAGCATGAGTACTTCTTGCTTATAAAAGAATATGATCAAAATAAAAAATGACCGTGCTGGACATGTGTTATGCTCTTTGAGGCCAGGACTGTCTCTTACTATGTTCAGTATTAGCACAATGGGGCCCTGATCTCAACTGAGGCTTCTAGGTGCTACAGCTAATAACCCTTTCCCCACATAATTTGCTAGTTTCTCTTGTCTTTTCCTTCTCTGTTAATGCATCTTCTTCTTAGCATTCTTTGCCCCAGTGACAAACAAAAATTAATGCATTTTTCCCATGTTCAGTTAATTTTTTCTCCCTGAGTCCCCTCTGGGGCCTCAGTTCTATACTGACTGATGCATTAGAGAGAAATTCAGGGCATGTTTTCCGTTCTCTTCGTCTGTCTATCTTCAGCTTCTTTTTTTCCCTTCACTATGTCCTGTTTGTTTCCTTATCCTGTCATTGGTTCTATGATCCTGGGTTTATTTAACTGCCTTAAACAAATAATAAAAGGAATAGATTTTTTGTATTGCTGTAGGTCCTAGTCGCCTCAGTCATGGACCAGGACCCCTTTGTGCTAGGTGCTGTACAAACACAGAACAGAAACGTGGTCCCTGCCCCCAAAGAGCTTGTAATCCTCCATTCTTGGCCATGCTTTTTCAGGGCATGCAATGTCCCCCCGACTCTGCTTGTCCCCTCCCTTCCCCATACACCCACTGCTATTGCCAGCCCATATCATTCAAAAATCATGAGTTAGGTCCCGTGAAATCATGAGATTTTAAAAGAAAACAATTATAAAATGTGGGTTCTTATTCTTTGCCTTCTGGGTTTTAAACCTGTCGTGTGCACTCAGGCCATGATTTGAAGCCCTTCTCCATGTGGGCTAGAAACTTTTTTTAAAATAAAACTGAGATTCTGATATTATCACATGAATCTATGATCTGAAATGTAAACCCCCCCCCCCCACACACAAAAAAACCCAAAGCCCCCAGCAAATATTGGGGGGGTGGGACAGTAAAATCATGAGCTTGCAACCTGGGGACCACTCATGCTCTTGTGTGGGCCCTGCTCCTGCTAGCATTGGAGAGAGTGACCCAGAAAGCATATCTAAAAGGGAGGATTGCCTACTGGTTAGGATGCTAGCTCCCTGAAAACAAGGCCTGAAACAAGGTGTCTAAGCAGGTGATGCCCCTCAGGAATGTGATCAGTTAGCGAATTGCTCTTGTGAGTATCCTTTATCTAGTGCCCAGCAGTGTGCTACGGGCTGTACACACCTCACAAGACCAGCTCCCGCACCAAAGACCTTGCAGTCTGTATAGACAACACACGGCCCCAGGAGCAGGGAGTAGCCCTCGTTGAGGGGGAACTGTTGGATTGTTGTTTGAGGGACTGAGGGGGCTTTGGCGGCGGCGGAGGGGGACAGACTCAGGGCAGCTATGCCAGGCATAGTGGGTGATCCAACACTCTTGTGGGAGAAAGGAATGAGGGGACATCGAGAGAGGGGGCACAGGCACGCAGGGTCGGGAGAGGGGAGCGGTGGGTAGCCGGACAGTAGCTGTGGGCAGGGCCCTGAAAACCCGGCGAGGCAGAGGCATTTGAAGGGAGCTATGAAGCCAGTGAAGTGCCGTCAAGCGGGCCCCATGTCGCTGACCTGAATCTCTTCTCTCCCATGGGTCTCACCGCCCAGGTCCTTAACAAGCTGGACGAGTTCGAGGATGCTGTGCGGAAGGTGGTCCTGGATGTGCGGCTGGACAATGACGTGGTGGTCTCTGTCTTCGAAACCAACATTCGTGTGCTGGGGTGAGCCCCCGATGGTAGCAAGAGCCACAGCCCATAGGCGTTGGACGGGTGGTGGCGGACAGGGCCCCTCTTGCTCAGTCCTTTAGAGCACTGACCCAGTGCTACGGCCCCTTCAGCTCAGCACATGCTGCCCACCCAGTGGGACTGGGCTCTGTCAGATGTTCTGCAGGGTGGCTCTTCAGTGCAGTGGCTCTGGGGAAGAGAGGCATCCGAGGGTGCAGAAGGGGCTGCGGGGGGGGGGGAGGGGCAGAGAAGGGTGGGCGGGCGGCCGGGGGAAGGCTGCTTGCTGTGTGTGAAATGCATTGGATTCATTGGGGGTGGAGAGCAAGGACGTCACCCCAGGCTGTGGGCCCATTGCTCACCAATGGGCCTTGGCGGGTGGGTGCAGAGGGGCCCATCTGGCCTAGCGTCTCCTCATCCCAGCAGGGGAAGTGAGCACCAAGCTCCTGAAATGGGCTGTCTGGGATCTCGACTTGCAGGGTCCTCTGGGCAGCCTGACCCGCTCTGCGCTGTCCCCCTTTCTGTCATGCAGGGGCCTGCTAGGGGGTCACATCATGGCTGACATGTTGAAGGCACAAGGCATGCGGCTGCAGTGGTACAAGGACGAGCTCCTGCATCTGGCCCGGGATTTAGGGTACCGTCTCTTGCCTGCTTTCAACACCACCAGTGGGCTTCCGTACCCCAGGGTAAGGGAGTGGCAGATCTGAACCGGGACAGGGGAGGCTTTGTGTGAGCTGGCATGGACTGACCCTGCAGAGCCCCAGTAAGGCCTGCAGAGTCTGAAGAGACATGTCCAGAGCCCAAGGGGCTGTGCGCTTTCCTAGAGCCTCAGGCTGAGTGCCACCGGCCATGGCAACTTCCCTGAGCCCCTATCCAGGAGGACGCTGGGGGTGGGGCTGACCCTTCTCACCAGCCCCACAGTCCCAGTGCTTCTGAGTGACTGAAAGGGGTTCAGGCTCTCTAGAGATGGCTCCACATTGCCTTGGCTGTTGCTTCAGGTCTGAGGCACCCAGGTTCCTTGCAGCCATAGAAACCCCATATGGCTTATGGTGAGGGGGAGGGGCACTTCCAGATGACTGTTTATAAACCAAAATCCTTCCTGTCCCATGTGGATGATAAAGGTTTCCTGATCCTCTTGGCAGGAGGATAGGCGTGTCCCAATTCCTAGGCCAGAAAACTCCTTTCCTTGCTGTGGTGGAACATGCTGCATGTCAGCTGTTTGCTACCCTCCACCCCAGAGGAGGCTGCATTTTGGCAGGTGCTTTATAAAATGCTGTGGGACAGAGAGTGCTGAATGGAAGTAAAATAACCTCATTGCTGTTGGCAGCCCAGCACAATTTGAGTTGCTTGACCACTGTCCTACAGGCCTAGCATAGTGTCAGTTGCTTGCTTGTCTTTTCTGACCCCTGTAGCATGACATCTTCCAGTTGGCAGAGACTGAATAACACTATAGATGTCTCAGTTTCTGCAAAGCACGGCACATAATAAGACAAAATACAGATACTCTATGGCTTGCAGCTGCACATTGATAACCGTGATGGGAACAAGTTATCCTTGAACGTCTGGAGTACACTGTTTTATTGCCAAGAGGCATACTTTTACTCCGCCCCTCCTATCACCAGATGTTGTTTTGACGACCCCAATTATTATGGTGAGAATGGAATGTAGTTAAGAGTGGAAACCCAATGTAGGTAATTAGCATATATGATAATGAGAGAGATAATTAGGTGAAGGTTGTTTATGGAAGGGTATAAGTAGTCACCACTTAGACAAAGGAGCGGGCGCTCCATCAACACCTAACTCCGCGGGAGGTGCTGCCGGTTGGACCAGAGGATCCACTGACTCCCTGGCGGGGCCCCTGGAGAAAGCCATTCCTGTATACAGCCTTCTGAGTGACTGCTTAGCTCTCCTGGCTTAGTGAGTGTGAGATATTGTAGTTAATTTTAGGCTTTGTATCTAACTAGTATATTTATAGAACACCTTGCACATTAAACCTTATTGATCTGCAAATCGGGGGTACTGTCTCAGTGGTATCCACACTAATCACAAAGTGTCCAGAATCAACAATTGCTGTATGTGAAAAGCCTGAGGGGAAAACACGCAGTAAAACTCAGGCAGCATCCGTCCATCCAGGTGAACCTGAGGTATGGGGTCCTGAGTCCGAACTCCCGGACAGGCACAGAGCTGGACACCTGCACGGCGTGCGCTGGCACCATGATTTTGGAGTTTGCTGCCCTCAGTCGCCTGACACAAGAGACTGTTTTCGAAGTAAGTGGTTGGGAGGCTCGGGGTGGGGAGGGGGAAGCAAAGTCTGGTTGCTGTTTCCTGCCTGAGGCGATCCTGTGTGCAGACCTGGTGGAGCCCCTGGGGTAACTAGCCCAGAATGTGATGAGCCCTTTATTTTGCAGTGCTTCTCCATGGACTGCACTGGTTCACTTGAACCTGCACAGAGCTTGGGCAAAGCCCCTCAATGCCAGGGGCCAGACACTGTCTCTGTCAAACCCTCTGGCTGCTGCTTATCCATCTGTCCATGGATTGTGCTTGAGTCACCTCGCTGTCAGCCGTCCTCTATTTCATACGGCCACTGGAAGCCCGAAGGCCCCATGCCCTCTGCATTCAGCATAACAGAGATCTAGTGCAGCCTGTGCCATCTGCAGGATCCCAGCTCCCTTCATCTACAGGCTAAATGGGGTGGTGGAGGGCGGTCAGGTGAGCAATCCCTCAACACCCCCACCCTGCTGGAATCTGAGGAGCGACTGGAAACAGGGTTTCCACCCTGCCCAGTGCTGGTTGGTACCGCAGGCAGCTGGGAGACGTAAAGCATCCAGCCCAGCATGGACTCAGGGTTTCACAAACAGGACATTGCTTTGGTTAAACGGTAAGAACGTGGGCGGGTGGGGTAAAGAAGAATCTGGGCGTGAAGGGGGAAATGATTCTATTTTATGTCTCTGCTTTTCACTGGAGCCTCGAACCCAGGGCTGGATTTCTCGTCACAGCATCCCATGTGCTTGGGAAGGGTTATCACCCCCATTTTACAGATGGGGAAACTGAGACACAGTGATTTGCCCAAGGTGTCAAGCCCCACAATTAGTGGCAGAGCCCAAAACCTCCTCATCCCTTTTGGAGGGCCCAGTTCCTAGTGCGATCCGCTCTCTCTGCAGGGTGGTTCTATTTAATGAGCATAAGGAATGCAGTAGAAACAACGCCTGTGCGGTGTTGGGCAAAGAGGGTGATGTGTAATCTGTGTTCTGTAACTTAATTCCTTTCTCTGTCCGTCCACTCATCTCCATTCTCAGGACACAGCTCGGAGAGCTCTGGATGTTCTCTGGGAGAAGCGCCAGAAAGGGAACAACCTGGTGGGGACAGTCATCAACATTCACAATGGAGATTGGGTCCGGCGGGGTAAGTGAATCAGTGGTGTACCGAGGGGGGGCATGCCCTGGGCACTGGCCTAGAGGGGGCGCCGGCTGGGCCCACCTCAGAGGAGCTACCCCCCGCTGACTTCCCTGGTGACCACGCCAGCCAGCCCCTCCACCCCTATGCTGGGCGGAAGGAGGGAGCCACAGGGATCTCGGCCACACAGGGACCAGACAACCAAAGGCAGGTTTCCGAGGCAGAGCCCGTCACGCCTCTTTCTCTCCCCCTGCTGCCAGGCGCCCCTCATCCTTACATTTGCGTCCCCACCAGGTCAGCAGCAGCGATGGCAGCACCCCGGGGGGGGGGGGGTGAGGTCTGCAGGCCCATTTCCCACTGCCCCCAGAGCCAGGGGGTGCTGTTGCCGACAGGGCAGGGCTCAAATGTAAGTATCGGTCCCGGGCGCCGGAGACCCATAGTACACCACTGAAGTGAATCTAGGGGCCTGAAGGACACCATCATGGCACGGCTGCCTGGGGGCAGAGGTGTGCCAGCTGGCATCGCAGTCACCCGTGCGCTTGGAGCAGCGGCAGGGCTCGAGTCCTGCTGGAGTGCTTCGGAATGGCCTTCCACCACCTTTTTTGGGTGGTGAGGAGCCAGAACAATGATCTGGCATTTACGGAGCTATTGCTTATGATTGGGAGGCAGGGGCCATGGGCTGGGTGGTTTATACTGGTCTCCACCCCCTTGGGGTCCCAAAGCAGTGTCGTCCCCCCTGTCACCCTGGAGCTCCCTGCTGTGGCGCTGTCCCAGCTGGCTCTGGTAGCATACCAAAAGGAGGTGCCGCTCTCTCTGCCCCGCCCTGGGCAGGGGAAGAGCGCTCTGCCTGCTGCCAGGGCATGGCTGGAGATCTGCCTTGCTGATGGCTTCACCAGCACCACTGGGGAGCCTACAAGGGTGTCAGTGCTGTGGCACCCTTGGGGCGGTACCAAGGCGCATGGGGCAAGGCAGGCTGCAGCACGGAACCTCCTGCCAACATCCTCCTCTTCTGGGATGCCTGCGCCATTCTGGGTAAGGCCCCCACGCGTCACTGCCTGCTCCATCCATTGTGATTTTCCTAGACAGCGGGGTCGGAGCCGGGATAGACTCGTACTATGAGTACCTGATGAAGGCGTATATCCTTCTGGGGGACGACACCTACCTGGAGAGATTCAATGCTGTGAGTACACAGGGTAACACTCTCTCTCCTTTTCTGTCGCTCTCTGGTGGGAATGGGGGTAATTAAACCATTCCTCCCTCACCCCCTCTTCCAGCTGAGAATCCATTTTGAAGCTGCGAGGCCAGCTTGATCTGCAATGCAAGACCCGCTGCCGGGCAGCCTGTCTGCATCCATTTCCTTTCACGGGGCCGGCTGCTGCTACAGCTGTGCTTTGGAGGGCTCCGTGACTCTGATGGCTTCCACTTAGCAGCAATCGAGAGGCAAAGTTGAGCAAATGACCACATGCCGGGTATGCAGCGAGGACAGGAGCTGGCTGGCCGGCCACCCCAGCACTCCCTCCTTCATCTGCTCTTGTGTAGGAACTTGCAGCTAGTGCTGGGGGGAAGCGCATCGCTCTGTGCTCACAAATACACCATGGCTTGCTTTCTTTCCAGCAAGTGCCATTTGGAGCCCTGTAGCATTGAACGCAGAGCTTGCCCTCAGTTATGAGAGATGATGGGGAAGCTTGCGCAGCATTCGGAACCTCTTTCCAATTAGCGTAGGTGATGCAAGCAAACTCTCTTCTCTTCTGCTTGCTCCTAAGGACTTGATCCATGCTCGGCTGTTGACCATGAGGTGGGTTTTTTTTTTAAGAACTGAGCTTGAACCAGCCTTGCTCAGCCGTTTTACTTGTGTGAGCATGGAAGAGAGATGCCCACAGTGTCCCTTGACTGACATTCTTGGGCATGTGTCACAGAGATGAGTCTGTAGGTGCAACCTTAGCTTTACTCGTCCCTGATTTCCAAGGACTCAGCTGGGGAGTCTTCACGCTGAATGGACAATTGCAAGCTCTTGCTAACCCTCCATTTCCCTGCTCTGCCCTGCCGTCTTACTGGATTTATAGAGCGCTTTTCCCTGCCGTTTAGTTAATAAAGTTTGTCTGTCTGTCTCTCCAGCATTACGTGGCCATAATGAAATACATCAGCCAGCCTCCGCTCCTGCTCAACGTCCATATGCACAACCCTACAGTCAGCATCCGGAGCTGGATGGATTCCCTCCTGGCCTTCTTCCCCGGCCTCCAGGTACAGAGGCCATGGGCAGAATGGACTTGTTGATACCGTGTGGCTCTGCCAAATGAACACTAACTGTTGGTTTTAGTGGGGCTCTGCTCAGATGCAGCCTGTGCCATCTCTTATTTGCCGGGCACAGCAAAGGGGCAGGACTGTGAAAGGTGGGTTAATATATAAAAAGAGAAGGCGAGCTGTGGGAATGGAGATGGGCTTTGTCCTTTAGCAGGGTAGGTGTCTTCATCCAATCGGACTGGCCAAAATGTGCTGACTGTTCTGCTCCTCAACACTTGTATGTCCTTTAGCTGGCGTCTCATGAGCCAGTGTTCTGTGCTTAGCTACATATCTGGCCCCTGTTACCCTAGCATGAGAGCACCTCAGTCTTTAATGTGTCTAGCCTCCCACAGGGCAGTGCTACAATCCTCATTGTACACAGGGGGAGCTAAGGCAGAGAGAGGATAAGTGATTTGCCTAGGATTACCCAAGAAGTCAGTGGCAGAGCAGGGATTTGAATCCGGGTCTCCCAAGTGGCAGGCTTGTGCCCTAACCACTTTTCCTTCCCTCTGAACCTTTGTGTTCCTGGAAAAGCTGGTTCTGGGGCCATGTTTGGGGCTCTTGGAAATATACGCTACAAGCCATCTCGTGAAGTGAAATGTTTCCAAGTGTCCATCTGTAAAATGCTCTGTCCCAGGCAGATCCAGTCAGCCTGGCTCAGCTGTGGGCCAAAGGTACGACCCAAGGTGAATCAGGAGGAAATAGGCTATGAAAAGGGTAGGGGCAGTGATTGAAGCTAAAATACCCTCCTTCCTTCCCCATGGTTTTGGCTGAGAGGCAGCTGCAGGTGTATTATGGCTAACGTGGGAGAGCTATAACCTTTATGTGAAATGAGTTGGTGCGGGCTCCACCCAACTTCTGTGGCTGCACATCACAAAAGCCACCATTCATATAGTTAGCACTAATTATCTTGCCCCGCCCCTCCTTTGGCCCCACTGCTGCCTCACAGAGGTCAACAAAGACTGAATGGGATTAGACTGGAATCCTCTCTCTCACCCACACACCCCCCAGTGCTGGTCTCTGCCCCCAGAGAAGGGTGAGTCCTATCGGTGAGCTAATGGGAGGGCAGCTTGACCTTGCCCTGGCTGTGTCTGCCCTGTGGATACAGTGCCAGGCAGCTGGCATCGTTCACTAGCACTAAATTCACTAGCTAGTGTGTGCTGCTGCTGAAATGAGCTGCTGTTAAAAAATCGCCCCCTAACGAGGATCCCACTTTCCCCACCTTGCTGTGACCCAGGCTGTCACTGTTAAGAGCCGGAAGCGTTTTTAATGCCTCACAATTGCCCCCAAAGTTGTTTTTTTACCCTGATGTGCCCCAGGGAAACAAAGGGTTTTGTCTCTGTCCCCAGGTGCTGAGGGGGGATTTGAAGCCTGCCATCGAGACGCATGAGATGCTGTACCAGGTCACCAAGCAACACAAATTCCTCCCGGAGGTGAGTGTGCAAGCTGCTTCTCTGTCCGTTGTGCTGTGATCCCACTGGTCCCTGGGCCTGGCCTTCATGCTGCCTAGGCTCGGTCCCACAGCAGCTGTGATGGGAAAAAATCTGTCCCTTGCTCATTGCAGGGAAAATTCTTCAGGCTCCCATGTCCTGACCCCATGTATCATGCACAGCATCCTTCCTGAGACCCTGTCATTGCAATGCTGACCATCCCCTGCGTTCTCTTTCTAGCTTGCATGAATAGGATTGGGGCTTGATCTGATGCCTATTGAAGTCAGTAGATAGACTCCTATTGACATCCATGGGCTTTTTGATATGGGGAAAGGGACCCAAGGGTTTGCACCTTTAATCCTTTGTGATCTTCATAACTATGCTGTAACTGCTTCCCTTTCTCAGTAGGACACTAGCATTCTCCTCCCAGCCCCCAGGGTTGAAATGCCTGGTGTCTCCTTAGCGGCCAAAGCAAAATGCCCTATGGCCTTTCACTCTCTTCTTCCATGCTTTGCACCTCACTGTCTCTCCAGACCCAGATCCAAAGCCCATAGAAGTCAATAGAAAACTCTTGAGGAATCCAGTGGCTTTGGATTGGGCTCAAAGTTAGCAGCGTCTGAACGTGGTTTCCTTCTAAGCCTGTTTGTTCTGATAAGGACAATGACCCAGCTGCAGCAGCAAATCCTGAGAGAGAGCAAAGCCAGGAGAGGATGTTTGTCTTCTTTGGTTTTATTTCCAGCCTCTTCCTGTTTTGGTCTCTTATTTTAGCTGCTTAGACTGTTGTCTTGCTCTAGTAGTGAAAGGCAGGGAGCCCTAATGGTTGTTGGTAAAACACTTTGAGGTCCTTTCATGAATGTCCTTGTATGAATGTCACTAGGCAAATCCAAAATAGCACCTTTCTAGCAAAGGAGGGACGAATCCTGCCATGGTAAGGGACTTGCTGCCCTTTCCCTGTTGCTGAAATGTTTTTGTCATCTCAGTGCCCTTCTGCAACAAGATGCGCAATTGTTGCCTTTTGCATTAACCAGAGAGCATTGGCGGGGTAAGGTACAGGCAAACCACTCAGGGGTTGTACGAGGTGTTCTTTCACTCGAAGCCCATCTGGGGGAAACAAACTCCTTGCTCGCCTGAACTTCTGCCTTGGGTTCTGAGCAATCCTGAGAACATGGCCCTTGTTTAGATGTCCGACTGAGAGGAGCTGCTTTGACAATCCTGCCCGGGTGGTGGGGGCTCAGTAGGGCTGACTGAAAATTTTCCCTCAGAACTGTTGTTTTTTTGTCTTTTGTCAGTCATGGCTTGTCTACATGGAGACTTAGTGCATGCAGGCCAGGGTATAGCTCGAGGCCAGCTTGCCGCGCATTGTCTGTGTGGGCTCTGTACTGCTATTTCAAACAGGAGTATTTGAGAACAGTTAGCGCATGGTGATAGGGTCCACACGGCCATTTAGTGCCTGGAAAGCTAGCTTAGATCCTGGCTTGCCACACACTACAGTTCATGTAGACTTGCCCTTAGGGTCTCTGTTGTGAAAATGGCAGCTTGTATCTTAGTGTGCTCTCTCGCTCTCCCTTTGATAAAGGCGTTCACGTCAGACTTCGCTGTGTACTGGGCCCAGCATCCTCTGCGGCCGGAGTTTGCCGAGAGCACCTACTTCCTGTACCAGGTTAGTCCCATCCCGTTGCTTAAAAAATCAACACACTGAAAGTGGATGTGTTTAACTCCACCGAAGAAGTGCGAATGTGTGTCAGACGGGAGGGTGGTATTGCTTCCAGGGCCATCTGTAGCTGATGAAGAGATGAGTAAAGGGCTGATCAGGGGCTTGCTCTTATTCCAGGCTGACTGTCATTATTCTAAAGCACTTGGGGTGTGGGAGTTGGCCACTTCACTTCGCTGGCTGACCATCGGTAGTGGAGATTTGGATCTCTTAATTCCCTCCCCTGGCATGTGGGATTGACCCTCCAGAGAGTGGCTTGTCATGTCAGCCTGTGAATGAGCCACCATTTCCCTCTGGCTTCACTGTGCTGTGAACAGAGTGAGTTGGTAGCATGCTGAATTGCAATTGTTTTCTCTCCAAGGCTACCCGAGACCCCTACTATCTCCAGGTGGGCAAGTCCATTGTAGAGAGCCTGAATGAGTATGCCCGGGTGGCCTGCGGCTTTGCGGCGGTGCAGGATGTAAGGACGGGGCGACATGAGGACAGGTGAACCCTGGGCAGAGAGAAGCATTGTACAGGCATGGGGTAGTGCTAATCAGGAGTGGGATGGGCCATTGGGAAAGTAGGCACATGCAACCAGTGTCAGGTATGGGAGGTCCCGGGTCCCCGGCAGTGATGGATGGCCCTGGGCTATGATTTCCTATTTGAAAATCACTGGGCTGCATCATTGTAATCAACCAAGTGGAGCTGAGTCCCTCTGCACCATTGACATGGGGGTTGTCTGCAAGGGGTCAGCTGCAGAACTGGAGCCTAGTTCTCTTGGTGTTCATTTTCCCCTGAAAGTAGAGAGGGATGCTGGTGGTTTTCCCTGCCGGTGGAAGGACATTGCAGCTGCACGCCGGGCAGATTAGGGTACAAGTCTTGTTCACAGATAATCCTGCCTGCTCCCCGGGTACATAGGCAGGTGATGAGCAACCTATGCTGCTGTTTGCCGGTACTACCTCTAGCAGAGCTTGCACATGTCTGTCTGCCCACACTGGGATTACACCTGCCAGCTGCTGTGCAGACATAACCTTAGGGCTAGTCTACACTAGAAGTGCTACAGCAGTGCAGCCGCACCGATCCAGCAGCAGTACCGTAGTGGCCTGGTGACAAAACCCTAAGCCCCTGGGAGAGAGCTCTTAGCTTGGCATAATTTACGTCACTCAGGAAGTGCGGATTATTCACACCCCTGAGCGACGTACATTATGCCAAAGTAAGTGGTGGGGTAGAGAACCCCTTTGTCATCAGAAAAGCTACCCAAGACAGGAGCAACCTATGAGTCTCGTAGCTATTCTCCTGATTGGTCTCTGATGTGGTGGGAATTTCCCTCCTGTCCTGACTGGTCAGTGAGCACTCGTTTATTAATACCAACTGCATGTTCAGCCTTTCCCAGTGCTATTCCTGTTGATCAATTTGCTGTGTGGGGATGTATGCGAGGGCAGAATGTTGCAGTGTGCGTACGAGACTCACTGTGCTCTCACCGGTGACCACATCACTGCATTGCAGAGGAAGTCTTTAGGGCTATGTCCAGGGAGTACCATGCTCAGACAGAACTGCCCTGCAGCTGTGCTGAACTGAATTTACCAAAACCAGGATAATCTTCTGGAGACTGTCTCAGATTTATCTTCATCCTCTTCTTCACACAATTCCACTGGGCACCTTAATTTACTTCATTACTACATAAAGTAGTATTTCTAGAGCCGTGAGCTGACCCGGTCCTTCACTGACATGAACGTGTGGCCCTTATCTTAAAGAGATCACCATCTAAATCTGACTGACTGAAAGCTAATAGAAGGGAGGGACAAAGGTAGCAAACAGGTCTGAATCTCTCCTGGAGTGAAATAGTCTTCAGTCAATTCCGAGCCATGAGAGGAAATCTCATCCCCTTGTATGTTGTCTGTCTGCAGTGGGCGTAGGAATACCATCTCCCTCGGGGCGTTGCTGTGTGACATGGCAAGATAGCATTTCAGCAGCAGATAGGTGGGTCTCAAAGATAGCGGGGGGACCTCTGGGGTTGCTTCTTCCACCCCTCGTAGCTTCCATCTCAAGCAGAGAGGATTGACATGATTCCCCAGAGATTTTTAGGGACGTAAATAAATCTGCACAGACTCTTCAATTCTTGCTGCCTCGTTCTCAGCGGGCTCAGCCTCTAATGCCTGTCTCCGTTTGTCCTGCAGGATGGACTCCTTTTTCCTGGCCGAGATGTTTAAGTACCTCTACTTGCTTTTCACAGAGAAGCGAGATCTGCCTCTAGACATCGATGATTACATCTTCACCACAGAAGCCCACCTGCTGCCCCTGTCACTCTCTACTGCCCGGGACCCCTGCCCCCGCAACATGACTGTACGTCAGCTGTAGGCTTTATTAATGGTGCCTGGGGCATGTTTTACTTCACAGCAGCTTATGGTTGCGTCTATGACTTCCAAGGCACATGACTGTTTTCAGTGGAGGAGGTCAACTTGGCTGGTAATTTTTTCCAGGTTTAAAACCAGCTGTGTTGGGTCACAGCATGAGAAGGCATTTCCAGAGGGGGTTGGGTGCCTGAATCCCTTGGCATCTTACTGCGGCATCTAGGTTTAGTTTTAAAAATGGGTTGCAGTTGCTGTGAAATGTGGGGGTGAGGGACCTGGTTTATGTGCAGCTAGTGCTTCCCTCCCCCTGCCAAATGGTGTGTGTGACGGCTCGCAGAAGGCTACCACCACTAACTCTTTGTAGCTAGGGCTCTTCCTCAGCAGAACTCAAAAGTGCTGGTCAAAGCAGATCCATATCATTATCCCTCTCTAACAGAGGAGGAAGCTCAGGCACGGGAACGGGAAGTGACTTGCCCAAGGTTACCCAGCAAACCAGTGGCAGGGCTGGGAATAGAACCCAGGTTCCCTTCATCCCAGTTCGGTGCCATAATGCTAGGCCACAGTGTCTCTCCAGAGCTAACAGCCACAAGGCTCTGCAAAGCTGGGGGCTGTAACAGACTTGCGTCCTCTGAATTGGGCACGGGGATGTGGGAGGACATGACACCCCCGGACCAGTGAGTTCCATTTGCACCTAACACACCTGAGCTCATCTGGCATGGGACTTGGTGCATCTCCACGAAGGGGGGTTGCCAATGGCACAGGTGGCTGTGAGGCACCCACCCACTTTCCAAAACCTCCTTAGAGTGTCAGATGGCCCCAGCAAGAGTCTTGGAAAGTCCCTGCTCCGGCACCTGTCACTAGCCATCTCGAACCCTTGGTACAACCTGCCCGTTGGTCTCCTGCATCCCACAAGGAGGAGGGTTTGCATTATGGCAGCACGTAGGGACCCCACTCAGAATTGGGACCTCAGTGTGCTGCGCCCACCTGGGGAGAGACAGTTCCTGACCCGATTACAATCCACTTAGACAAGGCAGAAAAAGGGTAGGGGAAAAGAAAATATCATGCAGCCCATTGTTTAGCTCTGGGAACTGAGACACGGTGGAAGTGGCTTTCTGAGAGCTGTGCAGGGAGGCTCTGGCAGAGCTGGCAACTGAACCCACATTTGCTGACGCCCCAGCTAGTGTCTTAACCACAAGCCCATCCATCTCAGTTGCTTGTGCTCCTTTGTACTCTGCCTCCTTCTCTCCAGGCCAGCTCAGCTACTGCAGAGTAATCCCAGTCTCTTGGCATTATGGGCAGGAATCAAATGTGGCTCTACTTATTCAGCATCAGGCATGCCCTGAGATCCTGTCCTGCCCAGCCCTGGTGAGGACAGGGACTGTAACTGCATCCAGTGCCAGGATTTTCAGAACTAGAAGGGACAAGTCAAGGGCCTTGATGCTGTCACTTGAGCTGGGTTGAGAGGCTCTGCTGGTCCCTCACTGAGTGTTGGAAAAGAAAGTCAGTGCTGGACCATTGGTCACACAAACCCAGGGGACTGCACCAGTGGAGGGCAGAAATTGATCCCTGTCTCTTTCACTGTAGATGTTTCGCATGGGCCATGGAGAGGAGCAGATTTTTACCCGCTCTTGCCCCAGTGCACAGACCCTCTTCCCCAATAACCCAACCTTCACCCGCACTATACGGGATGCCCACAAGCAGCTGCTGCAGCCTGGGGCAGAGCGCCTGGCGCTCTTCAGGTGAGTGGCAATCCCTGCATAACTCCCATAGGTTTTTGGTGATTCATAGCTTCCAAGGCCAGAAGGAACCATTGTGCTCGTCTAGTCTGACCTGCATAACACAAGCCCTAGGACTTATTCCTGCTTCAGGTCTAATAGTTGTTTGAATGAGAGCAGATCTCTTAGAAAAACACCTGATCTTGATTTAAATGTTGCTGGTGATGGAGAATCCACCATGCCCCGTGGTAAGGTGGTCCATTGGCTAATTACCCTCACTGTTAAAAATTTGTTCCTTATTTCCAGCCTGAATTTGTCTAGCTTCAACTTCCAACTCTTGGATCTTGTTAGATCTCTGTCTGCTGTAGTCTGGGCTTGTGCTGTTCCAGGATGGGTTGTGTTGCTGTCGCCCTGACTTGGATGGTTGGTCCTTGTCTCCTTCAGTGGGATTGAGTTCCCTCTCCATGATGCCAGGATGGAGCCCTTGGAGATCTTGAGGAGCATGGGACTGACCCTGCTCCCACTGGGCGACAGGAGCGTGCAGCTGACCGGCATCCACCACAAGGTGAGCTCCCAGTTCTCTGTGCATGGTGGCAGTGCTCTGCCTGCTGCTGGGTATTGTGGAAGGCCAGGAAGAGAATTCCTGACAAGGCTCCTACCAGCTCCAGGTGCCTGAGTAATTGCTTGCCCATAGGGATAACTGCAGCTGAGCTATTTCCCTGACTAATCCTTTCCCTCATGAACTGCTAGGTGAATGTGAACAGCTGGGGCAGTTAATGAGAACCATCTCCAATAGCTGAGCATCTGTCTTTTGAGCAACTGCTTTAAAGGACCTTCATGTTTCCTTGCAATGTCTAAAACCCAAGCTCCACCACGCTGCCAAGTTTTTGCAGCTCTCTCTGGTTGCATAAGTCAAGCTTCCAAGTGCTTTGTCCAGCACTGCCACGTAGAATTGTTTTCCTCCAAGGATCGCTAACAGATACACTGATTAAACCTCACATCAGCCCTGTGGGATATGTCAGGAGTATTTGCTCCATTCTGGTGGAGATGAGCCAGAGCAGGGTCAGAATGAGTCTGGTGCAGTCCCCCTGCTTGTGCTGTGATAGAGGCTTTGCCTCATGCTCCTCCCCCAGCTCCACGCTGTAAGGCAGACGTAGCAGGCTCCAGCTGCTAGCTTAGTGACTCTGACTGGAGCCTGTCAGAGCCCATACAGTGCTGTGTCTCTCCCTCTGCAGCAGGACGCTTCCCCGCTGGGGTTCTTCAGCCTGAAATTCATCACCGAGTTGGTTGATCCACCTGCAGGAGAGCAGCAAGGCATCTCCCCGCTGGCTGTCCAAGTTATTTCTCCCCCCTTTTTAGGGCGAATGGTACTCACTGCTGGACCAGCCCAGTTTGGAATGGACCTGACCAAACAGGAGCATGGGGTGGGTGACTTTCACTCCTGATAGCTGGGGAGTTGGGCCAGGTTGTATCTGCAGGAGTGGCTAACCTTCCCTGCCTCTCCTTGCTGGGCCTTAGAGCCAAGTGAATGAAAGCCCCCTCTGCTTGCCAGCTGATCCCACTTTTCTGGGGCCATATGTGGGGTGGGTAAAGGATTCACTGAATAATTTTACATCTTGGTTGCTTTGCCTGTTTGTGCTTGGTCACCCCAATTACATGGCCTTGTTTCTGCTCTGTTTGGATGACCACTTTTTTAATTAAAATCAGGAGAATAAAAAATCCTCCAAGAAGTTTGATCTATTTTTAAACGAAGCAACATTCCTGCTCCAAAGAGGAAAACCTGCAGGCTGCTGTTGCAGATTGGGAATTGTTCCAGTTGGCTTTAATTGCTCTTTTTGGGTTCATTTATGTTTTGAACAGTCCACAGGGACTGCAGCATGGGCTTGTCTACGTGAACCTGTGCCGAGGCCAGGCCCCACAACCCAATGCATGATGCAAACATTGCTGGGAAGTTGCAGGATGGAAAGGGGCCATGGTCAGAGAGAGAAGCTAGCCCAAGGCTCCTCGCTATGCCATGCAGGTGTGAGCTGTGCACATCCCTTCTTTCAACTGCTTGTTGCCTTTACAGTGGAAAATGCACCCTTACGTCTTGTAGGAAAGGGATGAAATTGGGCTCCTACGCAGCAAGCTGACTGGGATGTGTCACCCACTCCTGAGTCTCAACATCCCTAGGAAATTTGAACAGCCAACCTTAATGGTAGTGAAATAGCCCATTGTTACATATTATTTGTATTATCCAAATGTCTGTGAACCCCAGTTATGGACCAGCCCCCCACTCCCCTGGTGTGTGCTAGGTGCTGTACAAACAGAGCCAAATGACTGTCCTTGCTCCGAAGAGCTTACCTGTGTCTGTGTCACTGTAGGTGAAAGGAAGCTTAGTGCTGAGTGAACCTTACCAGGCCTGTGGAGCTATCACCAACCAGGAGGAGATGCGAGGTAAAATGGCGCTGGCCCAGAGAGGCGAGTGCACGTTTGCCGCCAAAGCCAGGAACTTGCAGAAAGCAGGAGCCGTGGGCGTGATTTTCATCGGTGAGTCTCAAGCACATAGCGCACCACTCATGTCTTGTTCACAGAAGCTGGGTGGGAGTTGGAGGGGGCCGGGAGACAGTGGTGTTCTGTGGAAGCCATGGAGATGACTGGAAGCGAAGGCTCTTCCCTGCGGGGGGAGCATCTCCTTGGGTCTGAGAGCTGGGGCTTGGACCAGAAGAGTGATGAGTGTGTCTTCTGCTCCGGTGTGTTTATTGCAAAACCCTTGCAGCCCAGAGAGGGGCTAGAGGGGGAAAGTGAGAGAATATCCCAATCACCTGCGCCCCGCTCCCTGCCAATAACATGTATAGCCGGAGTAAGAACTAGTGACTGAGTAAGAACTAGCTGCATACAACCGTGGGTCAGCCCAAACCTGCCCTCTACACAGCAGTGCTTGGACACAGCGGGCGGAGCATGTACAAGGAGGCGAATGCTCCCGGCTCTGACCCTGAAACAGGCTCTTATTCCCTCTCTAGACAATGCTGAAGGCAGCTGCAGCGAGGAGATGGTTCTGTTCCAGATGGTGGGTGATGGAAGCACCAGTGACATTGTCATCCCCCTTGTCTTCCTCTTCCAGAAGGAGGGGCAGGTCCTTTTAGATGCACTGTCCCAGCATCGCAATGTGGACGTGCTTCTGGGGGCTAAACCCATGCTCCCCAGTGAAGGTAAGTGATGATAAACCCAACGGCAGGGGGAGTTGAGAAATGGCTGAGCTGAGAGGAAATTGAATTAAGAGCAGAGGTGTTTTGGATCCAACTGTTTCCCCAGTTACTACAGGCAAGGGCAGTTTGCTGGATTTTGATTTGGGCTTTTGGGGGAGGGTTTTGTTAATTGGCAGCGGGACTATACCTATGGCGAGAAGGAGGGAGTGTGGGAAGTCCAAGCTAGAAGGGCTTGGCAGTAGAACTGAGAGAGACTCATGGGTGGAAATAATGTCAACTTCACCTGTCAGGGTAAGTTGCCTTTGGAACAACTTGCCAAGGGCTGGGGTGGATTCTCCATGGCTTGAAATACTTTTCAGGCGAGATTGATTGTCATTGAGAGAGAGACTAGTGCAGTGGGTCTCAACCTCTTTGGGCTCAGCACCTATTTGTAAATGGCGATGGCCTGTTGCAACCGAGTCAATAGGTGGGGTGGGGGAGGGTGTTAGATCCTGCCTGGGGACGGCACCATTTTCCCCAGCTCTCTGCTGTGTACAGGGTCACGGGGCTGGTCACATGTGCACCAGCCACCCCCCTCATCATGACAGTGGGGGGCTGGCTGGGCCAAATTTGCACCATTGGTGTTGTGACCAGCTGCATGGTGCTGCACTGCCACTCAGATTTGGCCCAACCTGCCCCCCCTCATCATGATGGAGGGGTGGCTGGACCAAACCTGTGTGATGCTGTGTCTCACGTCACAATGGTCTGAGCAGGGAGCTGAACCCAGCCAGCCCCAGGGGACTGGAGCTGCATTAGAACCCTTTGATAGATGCTGGTTTGCCGACTTTGGGACGTGACTCTCAGGTTGAGAAACGTTGCTCTTTTTCAACCATTAGCTGTTACCCTCTAATTCTTGGGTCAAAGCTAAGATTCTGCAGAAGGACAGACTAGAGGATGATCACAATGGGTCCCTCTGGCCTTCTGATCTACCACTTGTGGGGCTTTAAAGGAATGAGAGCCCCTGGGTGCAGATTTAATACAGATAAAAGGCAGATTGGAGCTGGGTGGTTTTGAAAACCTTCACCCTTTAACTGTTCTAAAATTCTAGGAAAAACAGACCAGCTCTGATCCACGAGGCAGCTGTGGAGACCAGTTCCTGGAGGGTGAGAAGTGCTCCAGCCCAAGTTGAGCCTGCTTCTCCTGCTATCCACGAGGCTAGTGGCCAGCCAGCAGCTAGAAGGCAGGTGCCCTGACCTCTCATGGAAGCTGCTCTCAGAGCCTGGAGCAAGCAGAAGCACTGCGCTCCTCCCATTTACTGCAGCGCACGGAGTCGCTGGTTTTGGCCAGTGGGTTTCCACCCTGCAACCCCTCAGGACCTTTCATGTTTGAGGGGGAGGAGGGGAAAAGTGGCATTTAGCTGTGAGCCAGAGGGCAAGTGAGTCATGACAGTAGCATCTCTACCACTTGTGCCAAGCTGGGGCAGGTGCTGATGCCAAGGGCCAGTGGATGGGAGTCATGGACCATGGGTGTTTTGAAATAGAAAGATGTTGCCAATGGTTGGTTTGTTAAAGTGCAAGTTAAGGGGTTTGTGAGGTGAGGATCAGCTGTAGCAAAGAGCAAGGGCCTCACCTGCTGTACCAAAGAAGCCAAGACTAACCCAGCTGCAACTTTCACGGTCTGTGTTACTTGAATGCAACAGGCTACACGCTGCAGTCTCTATGGTACTTTGAAAAGGTAAAGGTAGGAAATCTTCAGTTAGAAATCTCACTGGCCTCTGCAACAAGCAGCAGAGGCTCTCTAGTGCTTGTCTACACTTCTTATAGTCCCTTCACCAGTAGGAATTAAATTGCCTGCCTGGTTCTTAAAAGCCTACTCTAAATTTTACAAGCCTTTAAAACTTGATTTGGTTGAATCAGGCAGTGTAGTACAATTCAGTCAGCTAGAACAAGCAAGTATTCAGGTACTAATAGGGCCCTTGAAAGACCTAAGCTACAACTAACTGGTGGAAATTAGGCTGCTCATTATTTACTCTCACAAAGGGAGACCCTTGATTTAGAATGCAAAATAGGCTTGGCAAACTGCTCAGACTGCCCTGTGGTGCTGGTCTAGCTAGCAGTAGGGGGTAGGGGGAGAGTGTGCATCAAACTTGCCCCAGAAGTCCTGAAGGAAAAAATGATCTAGGAGGAAGCAATTCCTGCACTGCCATTGAAGTGCTATGACTTACACAGTGATTAAAAATGCATGTAGCTGTACAAAGGGGCACCATAGCTTTCTCCTCCTGGGAAGGATAATTCCATTTTATATTGTAGTTCAAAGATTTTTTTTCTAAATCTTTGTGTTGTAGGTGCTGCTTGTGCCTCTGAAATCTGCACTTTACTACTTTCAGTTGTTAGGGGGAGTTAGATTTGGGGCCTGTGATGCCAGGAGTGCAGTGGAGAAGTTACCTTGCAAAGTAACTGACTTCAGCTGCCAGCTGGTTTCAGTAAATTAAATATTCCACTCCTAGGCCCTTTTAATACAATGTGTTGTCTTTTGCACAAACCCTAAACTAAAAGCAGCTGGTAAGGGCTCCAGGCTTACTAGGACTCTCCTGCCTGACAAACACCTTCATGGGAACTTGCTGGAAGGAGGGTTTATTGTGGCTGGTAACAACAAAGGGAAACTGCTGAGGCTAATTGGATTACTAGCTCAGTCCTTGCCCTTCTTCCCCCTTGCAAAGGAAGGGCGTGTACTGCTTTGTGAAATCAGATCACTTCACTGTGTACCAGATGGAGCAGGTGTTTGAAGTTCTCATGGCAGAACAAGAAGTCAAACAGCAAGGGTTAGGACAAATCTTTTGTATTGCATACGTATGACTGGTGCTAGTTTTATAAAATGCATCACATCTTTATACAAAATGACCAGCATCTCTTAGCTAGAGGGTAGGCTATAATTATACAAATAACAGGCTGGGAAAAGCAGTGAACCTTGTGGTCAGCAATGCAGTTGGTACATCCATTACCAGCAACAGATGTCACACTTAACCACAAACCAAGGCTGCACTTGAGTTGTTGAAGCAGAATGTAACTGATTTCATGATTTTGTCTCACTCCCTAGAACAGCTTTAGCATCCCCCTCTGTGTGGTACCTCCCCCGAGACAATGAAGGTGAGGCCCCTCAACAACAATCCTTACTGCAGTGAAGCTGCACTGATCCCTCAAGAGACTGTAGCGAAGAGTACACATCTCCCCCTCAGTCCACTAATAGTGGTGGGCAGGGGGGCACAGCTAGAGTTCAGTGCTTGGTTTTAGTTTAATTCCTGCAATATGAGATTTCACTCACAGGGGCTGCGTAAGAGCACAACAAGCCTCTCCCTAAGCTAGCCAGCTGTACAGAAGTGATTTGACTGACTGTAGGAGGTAGTACAACCTCAACCAATATTTGCAACCTGCTTGTGGAGGGAATTAGACTCCAGGAATGGTGCTTAATTGTAAAACCACTACAGCTGCTAATCCAGCCCAGCACAGCCCAAGCAACTGCACCATCTCAAGGTTGGCACACCTGCTAGGAAAAAAAAATGCCCATGTACAACAAAGTTTTAAATAGTCTGTTTTGATTCTCAGTAGCACCTCCTGAAGTGTTATTTAAGTGCACAGAATATAATTAGACACCTCTTGCCCTGTCTCCCATAGTGAAACTAGGCCTTAATCAACCAACAGCACAAGGAAAGGAAGGGCTCCTCGTTGCTAGGGGAGAGGAGAATCCTGCCACAAATTTTATCCCTTTTCTCTCCACTAACTACCACTGAAAAAATTGGCAGCAACTGTTGATTAGTATAATGATTTAAGGCAGGAGCTGCTATTAACTATGGCCCTCCATTCTACTGCTCTTGATAAAGTTCAGGTGTGGATGGCAATCTTTGTCACTCCATCTTTCACAATTGCTAATACAGACACTGCTGGGTTCCTAAGTGATGAGGCTGCATGAATAGGCTAGTGGGAGCACAGTACACAAACTACTTTACTGTGTGTATGAAAAGCTACAGCCTAGTTTAAAAAAAAGGGGGGAGAAGAGGGCCAATAAGAAATACCAACTGCCTCCTCACTACTGAAGTGTGATGCAAGTAGTCAGTTTTGGCTTGGTCCTTTAAGACCAAAGTGCGATTGCGGACCCCCCTCAGGCTAGGCTACAGTTAGAGCTGGGAAGGAAAGAGGTTTCCCATTCTGCAGAAATTTTTCCAATGTCAAACTATTTCCCCCCCTGTGGGAATCAGGCTCAAGTCAACTTTGTGACAATTTTCACAAATTGAAAATCCAAACAGAAAATTTCAGAGTGGGTCACCTAGACAGTAGTTTCAGGAGAGAGAACCAGAATTTGAGTCAACTCTTGTCTCAACTTACCGTTTCTCGCAACAAGGTCCAGTTATGATGAATTATTTTCTGATGAAAAAATATTTTGTGGAAAAATCCCCAACCCGTGCCAGTTGCTTGATTGACCAACACGAGCTCCACTAACACCACTAGCCTTTCTACTTGCCTGTGCTAAGCCAGCCGCTGCACCCCCACACTGCTGCAGCAGAGAAAGGGACGCAGGGCCTTGTGCAATTGAATGAGGTGAAGAAAAATTGGTTGAGCTGAAAACTTGGCTCTTCTTTTGAGCAGATCCCAATGGATGTAGTTGAATGACAATTTTTCCATTAATGATTAAATTAGCACCTTTTATATATATGTTTATAGCGAAATTACTTTTGTAAACAATGTTCTCCTTCAGAAGGACGTGTAGTCCATAGCATAACACGTATCCTATAAATAGAAATGGTAGCTTTCAAAAGCTAGCTAGAAGTGCAGTAAGCAGAAGGATTTTTTATTTCCTTTCTCCTCTGCAGTCATTATTCCCCAAAAGGAAAGCGGGTTTTTGGGTGTGGTTTCAGCTGAAGCAAACTGGGCCGATGGTGAATCCAAACTGGTGTGAGGCATCTCCGTTGTGAAACACAGCCAGGTCTCGCAGGGGCAAGAGTGCCAGCTCCTCTGTGGAAAACTGGAATATGGTGTCTGTGATCGAAGACTCATTGTCCAGCTGTAACACACACAAAGCAATGCAGCTGCACTGTTAGCACCCTGAAAAGGAAGGTGGCACCTGATTTGCTCGACACATTAGCATGTGTCTACTGAACCGGAATTGCTTGATTTATTTTGTCGGGGGGGAGTG
Source organism: Emydura macquarii macquarii (assembly GCF_026122565.2). NCBI lineage: Eukaryota > Metazoa > Chordata > Testudines > Chelidae > Emydura > Emydura macquarii. The sequence goes on from NW_027130828.1 coordinate 16,615,510, forward strand.
GGAGGGTGAGAAGCCTCCATCCTGAATGTGCGCCACACAGCTATGGGTAACGGGTAACCGTGCTTTTGGCCAGGTCTCTTGTCATTGCAAACGTTGATTTGGCACCCATCGCTCTCCTAGCGGCTTCATTTGAGACCAGCACTAAGCCCCTCTCCCTGCAGCCGGAAAGCCAAGGTTTAATCTTTCAGAAAGGTCTGTCACGGCTGCTGGGCCTGCCAGACGGGGGGTGCCACCAGAAAGGCCTTTGTCCACTTCTCTCACCCTAATTGCTTCTTCCACCAGGGGAAAAAAATTAAAAAGGAAGGCAACACCCTCTCCCTGGGCACTGTCTGAAACCAACCGGGGGGTGTCAGGATTGAGACGCAGAAGGCTGCCTGCCTGCCCGAACCAACACACACCCCATGGTATCTCTGCTGCTAAGATCACACCACTGGCACAACTCCCTCCACTTACCATGCAGCCCTGCAGGGTGGCCAAGTAGCTCCGCTCCCTGGAGTCTGCTAGGAATTTCACATCTTTCCCTGGCCGCAGCTCTCCTGCGTTGGAGTCAGGCCGGCAGGAGTACGACACCTGCTGGGTGGCGAGGCTGCTGTGCAGCTTCAGGAAGCGGAGCTGCACGGTGCTGGCACCCTGGTATTCCAGCTGTAGTGACAAGAGGGTTAACGGTGAGAGAGACCTACCGCAGCCACCAAGAATGCTTAGCCCACAGGAAAGCCCCAGCGCCTAGCATGATGGAGAGGGTGTCAGCGTTCGCAGCAGGAGGGATTCTGGCTGTTCCAAAGACCAGACTTAACCCACCCTGAAATTATCAGCTGGTGGGAAGATGTCTTAGGGCCCCTAATGCCATTTGCTCCCCCCATGGCTGTAGGGCAGCTTGGCTTTCACTGTAGGGTGCATCATCCAGCGAGGCAACAACTGTACTGCTGTGCTGCTCATTCGGCGTGGTCACTCACCCTCCCTGTTACAGGAATTGGGGAGGGTGAGGGGCATGAGAGAAGCTTTCATAGGATTCCTAAAGTGCAAGGCCAGAAGGGACCCTTGTGCTCACCCCCTTGGACCTTAAGTATAACACAGGCCCTAGGACTTCCCTGGATTCATTCCTGTTTCAAGTAGCACTTGAGTCAAGCATGACCAGAATCTCTGTTAGTGTCCACCCACCCAGCTGCTCCTTCGGCCTGTGCCAAGAAAGAACAGCAGGTCCTGCTTCCTATATTGAAATGTCCCTGTGTACAGGGCTCTGATCGCTCCTGGAGCTGAGCCCAGTCCTCACAGCCATGACAGGTCAATGAGCTAACATGGGCACAGTCCCTGATACTCGAGTGCAGAACGAGAACTGACCAGGAAGCCCCCCGGCAGGGAGCTGAACCACTCAAAGGTGTCCATGGAGGTGTAGGCTCTCAGCCAGGCTTTGATCGGCACCTGGGGGTAACAATGGGGCCACAGTTAGACACTCCGGGAGCGGGTGATGAGACGCCAGCATGGCTTGGCTTTCAGGTCTCACCTGCAGCTCTGTGTTGGAGGTTAAACAGCTGGACGTCCTGGCACAAAAAAACAACCCTGACCATTAACTGCAGCCTGGCTTTGGCTCCAGACTAGGCCTCTCAGCAGAGCAATGTGCTGTGCCTGCATGTGTGTAGCAATGATTGCGTTGTATAAAGGCTCCACTGCTTCCCACCCTCTGCTCCCTCCCGCGCCCACGGGGGGGAGGGAAGGAAGTGTCACAAGGGGATCAAGAAGTATAAGGCTTCACACTTAGCAGGCAGCAGTAGTTTTAAAAGCCTGCCCCTAAGCACTCCTGCTCTGTTTAGCATCCTGGGCTCCTGGGCAGTCTCAGGTGCCATTTGAGGCTTTGTCAGCACAAACCAGGCACTATAAAAGCCAAACCACACACTAAGCAAGTTGTGTGTGGTGATTTGTTGGTGCTAAGGCTTTGGGCTACACACCTCTCACCTGGCCAGCCCACAATGTGCCCAGCAATCAGTCACGCCCGCCCCAATTCCTGGATCCCATTTCCTGCCCCCATCATGTCCCAGACCTTGGCTGCACCGGCACGGCTCTGCTGCAGTCAGAGGCATTGCAGAGAAGCAGATTGTGTGTCTTGTGCTGCAAACTCTCTGCCCTACCTGGTTGCGCACTGGAGGGATACAGGTCTCTCCCCCGGCCGTGAAGTTGCAGAACGCCAGCAGCGAGTCCTGTGGACTGCCTTGATTAGGGTCTATATAATAAGAACCTGGAAGGGGGCAGAGCGAGTAGCAAGTCACCAGAGCTGCTCATGTTAGAGGTGGCTGCATTAGCTTTCATTTCCAAACTCGCTCTTTGGCTTTTATAAAGGGCAGCACCTGTTACTACCGTGTCTGAGATGGCGCAAAAATCCTACCATGTGCCCTGCTGCCTTCCCCATGCCAGCCCCTAAAACACGTAGGGCTCAGTTTGCGATACATTATGCTGACTTCCCAGTCACGTCATACTCCAGCTGGGCCCCCTGAGCCAGCCCATCGCCGGCCATTCCTAACAGCAGGCTAAAACAGATAGTGGACGAATAAACACCCGCCAACCCGCTCTGTGCGTGCACACTCAGGAGCCAGAAATACCTTCCACTCGGCTTTTATTTAGTTCAATCCCCAGTGAGTCCGCCAAGATTGCACATGGGAACTCCTCCCGGATTTGCACAGCTGTGGACCTCAGCCCCTCGAGATGGGCTTCCTTTGTCCAGAGGAAGCATGTAAGCCCTTGGTGAGTGTGTCCCTCATGCAAACGGTACGAGTGTGTTACAGCCCCACCGGTAGCAGCTCAGACCTTTACCTTTGGAGGGCCCCAGGTCAATTCCCAGGGTGTCAGCCTGGCCCGTGGAAGTCAACACGCCGCCCCTTCCTGGTGCAGCCCCCAGGCTAACAGCAATCCCCCAAGCATAAGGGCAAAACTTGTCTGGCGATATTACAGACATGAAAAGTCTGCAGAGATTAACAGGTGATGGGGCAGCGGCTCATCTTTTCTCATACAGAGAAGTCATTAAGAGGGTCTGGCTGTAGATTTCAGTTTAGGGTGAGCAGGTCAGAAGGGCAGGACCTGGGGCTGTGTGTGCAGGAGAGAGAGGACGTTATCTGGACCCTCTTTCTAATGCTTTAACGTTTCCAGTCGATCACCCCCAGAGGAACCCTGGACACTGAACGCCTGAGTGCATTGGCCCTAGAGAGTAACCAGGGGGAAACCGCTGTCCCATTGGGCAGGGCACAGCTCATGGTTTTGCTGGTGAACCTCAGTGCCCATGAAGGTGCAGGGCTAATGATTCTGTCTCAAGTCAAGCAGAGTTGCCCAGTGGATGCTTCCCTCCCCCCAGTAAATCTCTCTGCAGAGCTCAGGCTAGATGGGGCCCCAGCTTGCGACATGCCCGTGGTAATCTTCCCTGAACGCAGCTACCATGCTGCGCTGTGCGTTTGTAATACATGCACAGCTCACGGAGGCCTGGACGGACCCCATTCCACCCATGACCTCCTCCAGCCAGGGACCCAGCTCTGCCCAGGGTACGGTGCCGGCTCTTCCGTACCGTCAGGCAGGTGTGGCTGAGCCAGGAGGAGCTCCTTGCAGGTGGCAGCTGGGTTGTCTTTCGTGCCATTTGGGGGGTCTACCAAGAGCTTTAGCTCATGGCTCAAGCGGTCCATCAGAGTCCACACCATGGTGTAGTTCAGTTTGTGAGCTGGATAAATCAGCTGCTAAAAAGGGGTGGAAATGTACAGAAATTAACTCAAATCTCCCTCTCTTTCCCCAGCCAGCCAGAAACATCCCAAGTACACCCGAGGTCTGTCTTGTCTAGTCCGACTGTGGCTGTTGAGAACAGGGAGTGTCTCTCACTGTGTTTGTACAGTGCCTTGCACAAGGGGCCCTGATCTCAGCTAGGTCCTACCAGGATGGGTGCCAGGCAGGGGAGGAAGTTGTTATGCTCACGTCAATGCCTGCTCACTAAGTCAGAAGCACATCCAGCGGGCTTTGTGAGCTAACACTGCAGCACTGCTTGGTTCCGCTCTCATAGCGACTAACAAGCTCTGCTGGTTTTTCCTTAGAAGCCTCCTCTCTGGAGGAAGCCTTCTCCTGCCCAGAGAAGAGCCAGCTTACCACCTCTTCTGTTGGGGCTGGAAGCGGAAGCAGTGTAAAGAGGGGGAATGTGATCTGAGGCCTGCAATGCAAACCCAGGGAGGTGGAGGCCGCTGATTGTTCAGTGTTCAGTGCACTCAATTCTCCTGATTAAGCCACCATATAGTTTATATTCAAGCAAGCCTCAGCAGGCGAACGCCGCCCCCCTCCCCTGCCAAGCGAAACAAGATTCAGCACATCAGTGATACACTGTCAGATTCATCGGGCTAGTTACCCAGGTCCCACTAGGCCAAGCCTAACCAGCGCTTTGGGAAAGGAAACATTCTCCCCACCCAAGCAGCAGCCCCCATCACACGCTCTGTGTGACCTGGTCACCGTGTTTTCCCACCCATGACACTCACCTTCAGATCCTCCAGGGAGACGTTTAGGGAGGGGCCCCTGGGACCGGCGAGGCCGGGTGCACCCTAGACGACAACAAACAACATTGGCACCCCCTCAGCATTCGGCACAAGCTGGCGGGTGACAGCAGGGGCCTGGACGTGAGGACCCGGGAGTTTCCTTCCTTCCAGGCCTGCTGTCATTCAGCTGCTCCCCATGTGCATGGCAGGCTGCTGGTGCTCTGCTCCCCTGCCGCCGCGTGTTGTCAGCAGCACCGTGCAAGCTCTCTCGTGAGAGAAAGGACGGATGGGAAATATGTAAATATCAGTTTAACTTACAGGCAGGCCTGGCTCGCCTTTGGATCCCGGCAGGCCTTGGAAACCTTTGAGTCCCTGAGAGAGAGAGAGGGGAAAACAACAAACAATCAGCAAGATGCTGTGCCGCTGGAGAATCCCCGCTCTTCCCGCCGGCAGGGCCCACACCTCTAGCGGCCCAGATCAGCTAGGATAAGAGACGCTCTCCAGGGTGAAGGTGTGCGAGGGCAGAGCTGCAAGGACTTTCAGGAATTGGCTGGTTATTTCTTAGCGCAGCAGTGCAGTGCAGGCCCCCTCCACCCCTGCCCGACCAGCATCGCAGGCTAGAGACCAGCTCGGACACTCTGCCACAGCTGCCCAGCAGAGCTTGTGACTCTGTGCTCGGCGGACGCGGATGTGGTTCTGCTTGCCCCCTTCACACGCATGGAGAGTGCAGACGCTTTGGGTGGCCCCACTTTCTGACACCCAGCCTCCAAAATGCCAGGGAGGAGGAGGAGGAGGGTTGGTTGCTTCCTTCCTCTGTGCGCCTTCCCAGAACAGCCCTGACCCCAGGCTCAAACCTTTTCACTCTCCTACCAAGTTCAGGCTGCAGCCGCGCAGCTGAGCGCCTGCCCATCAGACTTTGCCAAAGGTTCTTGTTAAAGCTAGCGCCAGCCGTGTCCCTTCCCAAGGAACCCAGCGCAGAACCAGTTACTGGGGAAACCGGGCCACAACAGCTGCAGCACCTAAAGCAGCATTACTGGAGATCAGGCGGTTTAGCTTCAAAGGCCAACTTCTTAACCCTGGCAGAGCCTGGGAGACAGGCATCTCCTCAGTCACACACTGGCACGGAGGGATCTGCCCAAGGCCACCCGGGCAGCTGGTGTCCGGAGCCAGGATTAGATCTGGGGCTCCAGTAGCTAGGATTTGACCTTCCCCTCCCTCTCTCCACACATGGGGCCCAAAGGGCAGAGAAGGCCCAGGGCCAGCAAGATCGTGAGCAGAGGAGATGCACAAATCAGCGCGAGTGTTAGGGCCTGCTGGGGAAAATGCAGCGAGCTGCTCCAGTTTCCCCTGACTTTCCTCTGCTGGCAGCAGAACTGTCCTCCCCCATCGGACGCAGGGTCGGTGTGTACGGAGCTAGGTGGAGGGAGATGGGGAGAGCACATGCAGGACGGGATATGTTCAGAGGAGACAGGCAGAGTGCAGGGTGCATGTCCTACTTACTTTTTGTCCAAACAAACCCTGGAAGGGAAAAGACAGAAAAAACAAACATTGGCTGAGATGGAAGAATATACACTGACTTGGGAAGAAATAGAACCACCGTGGCAATAAACAAACAAACAAATAGAATAATATTAATAAAATGCTTTTCATCAGCAGAGCTCAAAGGAGGTCATTTTACCGAGGCATGGGGCAAGGAAGCGACTTGGCCATGGTCACCCAGCAGGCCAGGGGCAGAGCCAGGAATAGAACCCAGGTTTCCTGAGTCCCAATCCAGTGATCTGTCCACTAGGCCGCACTGCTGCCCCTTTCATAGCTGCGTGGTGCCCAATCCTGAGCTACCCAATTAAGTGGCAGTCGCTGCATCTCGTTACCAGCAAAGCACAATGAGCCCAGGGAACCCTCGTCTTTTGATGGCTTGTGCGGCTAACACCTGAAATACATAATCTAGCCTAGCAAAAGGCGACTGCCCCCATCCACCCCGCAGTCTAGAGTGAGCACACGAATGGCCTCCCCAAGTCTGTCATGCTATGGATGAGGGAGAAGACCATGCTGGGAGATGGAGCAAAGTAGCTCCAAGAGAAACAAGGGGAAGGACTGGAAAGTCTCCGACGCAGAGGAACTGGCTCAACTGGCCCAACAGCTGCACAGCACGGCAGCAAGTTCATTATTCATTATTATTGTTCTTGAACTAGTCCTGCTACACCAGCTGTGTCGTTGGGCAGTTGTAAACCAGAGCATCTCTCCAGGCCCGAGAAGCAGCCGGCTGCTCATTCATCACATGGTACCACCATACGAACACCCTTCGGGAAAGCGAAGGACTTACTGGCATTCCAGGGAAGCCGGAGGAGCCCCGTGGACCAGGTGGGCCAATATCACCCTGCAAAAATGGGACATGCTCAGCTGACAACATACGGCAGGAAAAGATGTGAACAACCCCTGGGTGCCCCTGGAGCCAGGTCGCCCCATTCAGGGTCTTGGAGTTTAGAGCATGCACTGAACCTCCACGCTGCAAAAGGATTCTCCAGCCTTCAGGACAAGAAAGGAGCATCACTAACCATAATACTTGGCACCCATTCAGCTGATGAGCAGACTGTACCTTAAATAATTAAGCCTCACTACATCCATGAGGTTGATCCCAATGCTATTTGGAGTATAAAAAGAAAATTGAGTCCAATGAGATTAAAAGACTTGCCCAAGGTCAAATAGCAAGTCAGTGTCAGTCAGGAATGGGCCTCACCCCTGATTCCCAGTCCCCTGGTCTAACCACTGGACCCCACAGTCTCTATTGGAGACTCCCCATCCTTTTGCAGCATCAATGTCTGCACGCTGTGATATGCAATCAAAGCCTGTCAGTGTATTTTGCAGAGAAGAGGCAGACTTTTGCAACAAAATGCCAAAAATTCACCCAAGCCAAATTCCAGTTCCTTCCCTCCAATAATGTGGCTATTGCCTGCTCTCATTTGTCCCTCCCCCCACAGCCGGTGCTCTGCATTCCTCTTCTCACGGTCCAACCCCAGCTGGGAGCTTACTTTTGGATTAATTCATCGCTTCCCCCATGTGCCTCCCATTTCTCCCCAACATTGGAGCTACCGGCTAGTGCCTGAAAGAAGCCAGGCAAGGCAGCAGGGGGCAGCACTACAGACAACTGCAGAGCAATCTACATAAGAAGGAAACACGTTAAAGTCTTTACCTGCTCTCCCTTTGGTCCTGACCTCCCAGGAGCACCGATGGGTCCTGGCTTGCCCTAAGAGATGGGACAGGTACTGAGTGAGCACCACAGTAGTTGAAAGCGTCAGGACAGGGAACGGGGGAAAAAAATCACCCTACACACCTTGAAGCCATGGTCTCCTTGCTGGCCATGATATCCCATGCTGCCTTTCTCACCCTAGAAGAGCCGATTGCAGGCAGGAATTGGTAACAGCACAGACAACAAAACTCAACAGCCCAATGGCTGAGACGTGGGAAGGTAGAAAGGTTATAGCAGCCCTATGATAATCAGTTCATGGGAGATGGAGGGTGAGCTGGTGTGGAGGTTATATACAGGGAACCTTGCTAACGTCAGTTATTAAATCTCATTAGAGCAGCCAAGGACTGATGATCATCTGCGCAGGTTTTGCTGTATGTACAGAGTAGTGGTAGATATTGATCGTGTTCCTTATACAATTTATCATCAAAGAGGTGAGCACCCTAAAGTGATTCAAAATCCTCCCTAGGAGATGAATAATCGACACAAATGCAAGACAAATGTCCTTCCTTCAACTCAAACGCCAGGAAGAGGGAAACCGCAGAAATTAACAGGAGCCTAGATTCATTCCACTTTCCTGATTACATGGGTTCTTCTCTTATGTTGATAGGTCAGTGGCAAATGGTTTGACCAAGAACCTCACACTCATCACATTGGGAGAAGAGGTGCGCTAACAGTGGCACATCCAACATGAGTCAGCCAAGCAGGGCCAGACAGGTCCCAACACGAAGAACAGAACCAGTGCCATGATGCTGACAACTGCAACTGGCTGAAAACTTTCTGGAGAAGTGTTTTTGGTTTTGGGGGGATTTCTGGTTCTTTTTTTACGAGGGTGGAGCAGGGTGGAGCGTTACACAATAAAACAAATGCTTGTGATTACAAATGTCTTTTGTCAAAAATGTTGGCAACCAAACATCCAAACATTTTTGGGTTTAAACAATTTCCCCCCCTGCTTTTTGATGAAAGCCCAAGGAGTTTTCCAAGAAAATGTTGGACGAAAATGAAAAAAAAAATATTGTTCACCAAAATTTTTCATGGTGATAAAGAAAAACAAACCAATTTCCCAACCAGCCCTACTGACAATGCTTTCAGTTCTGATACATTTAAAAGTTTTATTTATTACAATGAGTGCTGAAAGTCATGGGCAACTTGGGAACACCTGGTCACCTGTATCACAACAGACCGATCGAGCCATCAAGAAAGATATGCATGGGCTTTTTGAGCCAGGGTCAAGTCATGCACCTAATCAGTGCACCAAGAGAATATCTACTCACATCTGAAAGACATCAGAAGCACTGGGAACAGATGATGGGGGGATTAAATGAGTGTATACTCCTAGGGCCTGGTTTCAACCACCAGGTGACATGATGGGTGGGGTAAGACAAGTAACAAGCAAGGGAAAAGGGAGAAGCCTCACACATGCATAGCTACAAGCTCCTGGGAATTGGGAAAAGTTAGACCAACGTACAAAGAAGCAGGGTGGCTAAGCTGGAAAGATTTTGAGAAAGGGACAGAATAAGTGACTACCACCGACTAGACTCATACTCCACCCATGCAAAGCCAGGACTAGAACACAGTGCCCAGGTGATCAACAGAACAGAGCACTACGTACCTTCTGCCCTTTCGGTCCCTGGTCTCCCCTTGTCCCCTTCAGTCCAGGAATCCCCTGTGGGGAGGGAAAACATAGCATCCATGTGTCTTCGTGAGCTGTGACTCTGACTATCGTGGAGTTAGTTACCCGCTGCTGAGAACACTGCTATGCAATAACATGTCTAGCTGGGCTGACGGCCCCGTGTCCATGAGTATCTCTTCCCCCAACAAAGACCAACCTTGCCAGTAATGACCGCTGCTGGTTGCCACTAAAGCTGCTTGAAATGTTATGAAATGTGTGTTTTCTATGACTGGCTAGGCAGCAGTTCTGCAGAAAAGGACCTGGTGGATCACAGTGGACAAGAAACTGGATATGAGTCAACAATGTGCCCTTATTGCCAAGAAGGCTAACAGCAGATTGGGCTGCATTAGTAGGAGCATTGCCAGCAGATCGAGTGAGGTGATTATTCCCCTCTATTCGGCACTGGTGAGACCAGATCTGGAGTATTGTGTCCAGTTTTGGGACTCCCATTACAGGAAGCATATTGGAGAGAGTCCAGCGGAGGGCAACAAAAATGATTAATTAGGGGGCTAAGGCATGACTTATGAGGAGAGGCTGAGGGAACTGGGCTTGTTTAGTCTGCAAAAGAGAAGAATGAGGGCGGATTTGATAGCAGCCTTTAACTACTGGAAGGGAAGTTCTAGGAAGGATGAAGCTGGGCTGTTCTCAATGGTGGTAGATGACAGAACTAGGAGCAATGGTCTCAAGTTGCAGTGGGGAAGGTCTTGGTTGGATATTAAGAAAAACTCTTTCACTAGGAGGGTGGTGAAGAACCATCCAAGCCTGTGATGTTCTTCTCAGACATCACAGCTGGTCAGAAAATCCAGGGGCAGGAGATGCACAGATTTTAACAAAATGTTGTTTTTCATCATGGTTTTATTTTCATCAAAATTATCTGACCAGCTCTATGGGCATGCACTATTGTGGGAATGCTAGTGTGTGGAAGGGCAAGGTAGATTGGATGAGCCAAATACCTACAATACATTAGGCCCTCACGCACAACTGATTTTTGGAATTGTTTTCTATAGGATGAACCTGTCTGGGGGGCAAACAATCTAACTAATATTAAGATTGGGCTTTATGAATTGATGAACAGGATTATATGATGGGGTGCTTTTATCAGCAGGGCGTTCCTTTCCAGTCCTATGTAGCGGAACAAACGTTAGGTCTGCCATAGCAACAGCTGGATGCCAGAAAGGCAGCTTTTGGCCTTCCCAATTGAGAAGCAGAAGCTCAGACAGGAGTGAAGGCTGTCCTGCTCCAGCCCAGACATGATACTGCATCATCAAAGGGCAAGCACTGACTATCTGGAGTTTGATCTAGGGATTAGCATAAGGGAATGAGAGTCAGGACTCCTGGGTTTTTGTTCCAGTTCTCTCCCCGACTTGACACATGAACCTGGGCAAGTCACTTCACACCTCTGTACCTCAATGACCTCCTCTGCCACAGGAGGAGAAACTGATCACAATGCAGTGTAAATGCAGTCAGATCGGATACCTCCCCCAGGCACTGAAAGGCAGATGAATGGGCAAACACTTGCCTTTGTTAATAACCGTGTTTCTTATGGATGTGCATAAGGCAGAGTCCCGCAGCGGGACTGGGATCCTGTGGGTCCCATTGCCTTGTTGTGTTAGCCTGGATCCTGCTCTCAGGCCAGCAGGAATCAGGAGTAACTCCACTGCAGTCAGTGGCATTGCACGGATGTCAAACCAGCGAGAGAAGAATCAGCCCCAGGGTGCAGAGAGCAGCGAGCGCTCACCGAGACAAGCTTCCAACCAGCCCTGGACTCCCAACCCTCTCCAGCTTTGAGTACTGTGTTTGTGCAGCACTTAGCACAATAGGATCCTGGTCCACGCAGAGCCAGGATGTGAACTTAGCTCTCCCGAGTGCCTTAGCCACAAGACTGTCCCTCCTTTCTCTTAGAAAGCTCTGCAGCATCATGTGCACCGTGCCCAGAAAGAGTCAGATTCCAAGGCCTGAAGGGACCACCGCGAGCAGTAAGTCTGACCCACCTGTGTAACGCCGGCCAGAGAACTTCCGCACAATAATTCCTAGAGCAGATCTTTTAGGAAAACATCCAATCTTGACTTAAAATTTGTCAACAAAAGAGCAGGCTCAGAAGAGGCACCTGTCCTATCTGGCCATCTCTGGCCAATACTCACGTAAGGTCCTTGTGGGCCTTGTGGTCCCCCTTCCCCTGGTTCACCTGGATGGCCCTGGAAGGCAGAAGGAGAAGAGACCCTTCTCAATGTCACAATATAACAGCAAGGCAGGAATGATTCCACAGGCTTTTCTTGGGCAGAAGGAAAGCAGAGCATTGCGGAGATGACGCAAGCGCTGGAGAGATGGGAACAGGCCTTGGGATCCGTGCTTTAGGTAAGAGGAGAAGCAAGGATTTGCCCCAGATGATGCCTTCTCCAGAAGAAGCATGGGGGACAGAAGACGGTACTAAAGGTGTGGGGACAGTGTGGGAGGAACAGGACAAGCTGCTTCAACATACATCACTGCACCATGAACAGCCTAAGGCAGGGAGGTGCATCCCTTTGGGTTTCTCGCCCCCTTCGCCACATGGGCAGATCAGCTTTCAGCCCGATCTCTAGTGATGCAAATCAGCCGCTTACGGTTTCATTGCTGTGAAAACCCTCAGCACAGGGGGGAGAGAGACAGAATTCACAGGCGCCGTGAGGCGCAGCGGCACAGCTGGGACCGGCCTATGCAAAAGCACCTAACTTCCTTGGTACCCCACGGGTTAATGGGATCAGGACTCAGATGTGCTGTCGTAAACTAACTAGTGCTGGGGGACCAGATTCCCCACCAGCAGTGCTGAGATTGGAGGTGTCAGCCCCAGTGGCTCTCCGACGCCTCTGCTGGTGGATGCTCTAGGCCCAGTCATGCTAAGGATCCTTCACAGACACAAAGATGCCCTGCCCTTGGCTTATCCAAGGGATCCTCACTGCAGCTCCTTTCATTTGATGCCCTAAGGAGCCCTCAGTTGCCAGGGACAACGACTTTCCCAGGTGGGCACTGTAGTTCGCCGAGTGCTGCTCAGTGACCCGGGCCAGTTGAAGGGGTGGGCTCTTTTCCCAGTTGTTCTCATGGAAAGCAAATCCCATGCATTCAGCAACCCCAGGGGCCTGGCCAGGACGACAGGAAGATCCAGTCTAGTTTGCCCCACGGCTGTCCATGGTGACTGTTAATGAAACTTACAATGGGCCCAGGCTTAGCCCTGGTACGGCAGGCCAAGGAGAAGCAGGCGACACGGTTCTGTCTGCCCAGCAGGTGATATCACCCAACTGGTGACAGCCACAGGACCGTGCAGATGGTGCTGCCTAGCAAAGTCGCTGTGCGGGCACTTGCCCAGCCTCAGGGTCCATGCTCGCTCAGCGCTGTCAGTGGTTAACACAGCCCGGGCATGGCTAGACAGGAGGCCAAGTGAGACCCAGGTTTCGTTACCTGGCACCGCTGGGAAAAGGACGAGAGAAAGTGCAGGTGTGCCTACCTTGGGTCCCTTGGCGCCTCTCGGGAGCTTGTGCCCGGCTTTGCCTCGCTTGCCCTGCGCAACGATAGAGAACTGGAGTTTGTGAATGAAGTCGTGTGAAAATCAACGAAGACTGAGCCTCCTGCCCAGCTCAGCTCCTCACTACGGCAGCTCCCCCGCCCCTCACCCCCTGGGGCTCACCCCCAAAGCTCCTCGCTGCGTAGGTACCCCCCAGTAACGGTGTCCTCTCCTCACTGCTACAATATCCCAAGAAACCTGTGCCACTGTCTCCCGGCCCCTTTGCTACGGTAGCCAAGGTCACCCTCAAAGAGCTCGTGCGGCCCCTTCGGGAACGGCTCACGCAGGAGTGAGAGGAATTCACTCAGCCCGTTCGCACGGGGTTCGCATGAACCGTCAGCATGGGGCAGCCTCTAAGCAGTGGCTGCAGAGCACGCGGCGAGGAAGGTGATGCCACTTTACCCGTCTGCCAGGCTTGCCGGGGAGGCCCCGATCTCCTTCACGCCCGTTGCTCCCCTAAGGAAATAGACAAACACGCACCCGGCCAGTTACTAGCAGCTCCGATGAGCCGCGAGAAAGGGGGCAGACTCCTCCCGACCTACCCAAGGGAAGCCAAGGGTGCTCGTTCACTGCTGCAGCCTCCCTGGGATACAAGGGAGTGCAAATCTGGCTCATAGCCCGCCTCTGACTGAGGCGTGGCAGTGTGCCCCAGAGGTGGTTGCACTGCAGTGGTGGGTGCTGTGAGCCCTTTGGGGGTGGAAGGAGCTATACACATGGAAGATGTGACCAGCAGGAAGCCACGTGTCAATGGCACCTGTCACTCTGGTGGAAGAGTTCCTGGCACTGACCCCAAAAGGTGAGCGTGCCACAGTCGCAGAATGCACCGCCAAAGGGGCCAAGACCCTGTTATTCTACAACAGGAACTCTCCATTTGGGGGAAGGCTCCTTCCCCAGCTGAAGAGCAGGGAAGGGCTTTTGAAGGTACCTTTTCTCCTTTACGACCTCTCTGGCCCTCTGGCCCCGGCTGTCCTCGAGACCCCTGAAATCAAAAGGGAGAAAGAAATGTCTCCATGGGAGCGCCAAGGAAGGGGTTTCTTCAGTGATGCTTCCTAATGCAGGAACCTCTCGACAGAGTCCAATGCACTTCTCTTGAGCTGTCCCCACCCCCCGCCCACGCATACCCCAATGCAGTTGCATACTCTCTATGCTGAGCTCTCCATTTGTTTCTCCAAAACAGGACTTGTAAAAGCCCAGGGGTGTGGAGCAGGGGCATGAGACAGCATGGGGATTTTTCACCCAGCCTGATGGGGACCAGGTAAGGTTTCAAGCCCTGCTCCCTGAAGAGGCTCTGGAGTCAGGCTTTCAGGAAAGAAAAGGAGGCATGCAATGTATGCTTGCATGGAGAAGGGACCGGACATGTTCCACACTGGCACATGGCATGCCTCTCCCTGCCCTCACCGTTGGTCCTGGTTCTCCTGGCTCACCCAGCTCCCCTCTCTTGCCCGGAGGGCCCTGATGGAAAAAAAAACCAAAACCAGATAAACAATCCATTACATTCATATCTCCCTAACGAACATGTTAAGATGACATGTCCTTCTAGACCCCTCCATGGCCCTCACCACCCTCCCATCCGAGTGCATCACAATCAGCAATAGCTTTTGTCCTCACTGAGTGGTAGGTAAGTATTAGTCCCTTTAACAGATGGGGCAACTCTCACTGGGGCTGGAGCCTGCAGAGAGGGCTGTGGGGTCTCAGAGCTCAAGCGGGAATGTCTACACTGCTGTGTTTGCCCCAGAGCAGGAGCCTGTCTCAGCTGACCCAGGCTCTGAGAGTCACTGCTGAGGGATTTTGGGTTTTGTTTCTTTTGCAATGTAGACATACCCTGAGTGACTTCCCCAAGGTCACATGGGAAGTATGTGGCAAAGATGGGACTAGAACCCAGCTGTCCTGCATCCTGGTCAAATGCCTGAACTGTAAAAACCTCTTCCAAGACTCTGGCACTGTCACTGCAGTACAGATAACAACGACACCATTTGTGTGTGAGTGAATTATGGGGAGAGGTGGTAGCACCTATTATTAAGGTTGCCCAACACTTCCCATTCTAAGACCCTGTTTTCAGTTGCTAACAACTGAACTTTGCCAAATTGTAACAGGGCTGAAGTTTTCCATGCTGGGTGGCTGCCTTGGGCTTAACTTGTTTTGGGGGGAAAATGTCCAAAATGGTCCAGCCCATTTCCAAGAATGAAGCTAAGGAAAAACATGTTTCGCCCATGTTAAAAAATTCTTGAGACCTTTTCTTTGAAAAGCTGTAGCATCCATGCTTAGGGACTTGAAACTTGGCCAGCAGGTAGCCCTGGTGTTAGGGAACTGCCTTTTGCTGTCCCAGTGAAAATCTGCCCAAATCCGGCCACGCTTTGCAGTTCACACATGCTCAGTAGAGACTCCTTAGATTTTAGCAGCTAAACGCCCCCAAAAGTCCATCCACACGGAGCATGCTTCAGTCTGTGAAATTGTAGCTCTGGGCTGCAGGCTGTGCCAGGTCCGGGCTCTTGAACTGACAGCAAGGACACTGTCTCTCCTGTGCTCCTGATGAGCGTTGCACAGCACAAGCAGCGTGGAGGAGGGAACTGCCTGATTCGAATGCAGAGGGAACAAGAGACGGACCTGAAGCGAGAGGCTGGGCCTGGCTGAGCAAGGAGTCTGGGGGAAACAAGGGATGGGAGAGGGACAGGGTCTAGGCGCTAGTTGGTGCAGTGGGGAGACTGACACTGGATGAGGAGCCAAGGAGAAACAGAATGGCTGGGCAAGGAGACAGACTGAGAACCAACGGGAAGGGGCGGGAAAGAGAAAGAGGGGATGGGGAGACAGATCTGATGAGACAGGCTGTGGAGAGACCTCTGGGACTGGCTGGGCAAAGGGACTGGGACAAGAAGCCTTGGCAGGGGAGGAGACGGTCTCTTTCACTACCCGGCCTTGATTCATCCCCAAGCAGGCCCAGCCTGTGCACTGAACGAGGCAGGAGCCCGGTGGAAAAACTAGCCTGTGACGAGGTAGTTACAGGCACTGGCACAAGAGGGCCAAATGGAGTTTGCAGGGGGAGACAGAATTCTGGCGTTTCCTAGTTTTGGAGTGCGTGGCTTTGCGACCTTAACAACGTTCTTTTAATGGGGTGTGTGTGCGTGTGCGTGCGCGTGCGCGTGCGCCCAACATTTACTAGCGTGGTGGACACATTGCTGTGTAACAGAATTCCCAGTAATCAGGCGCAATCCGCTTATAGCGTTCAGACCAGGCCATTTGCCTAACGGTTCTGAAATACTGGTACAGTCCCAGCCGTCTTCCCACACTACCTCCAAACCCGCTGCGTATTCTGAGCACAGGCTCTGCATGAGGGCAGCTGCAAACCACAAGCTCCATATTTACTCAAAACCCAGAAAAGAGGCCAACTCACTTGAACGCCATTTAACCCAGCTGCTCCCGCGTCTCCAAGTGGCCCACCAGAACCCTGAATTCATTGGGGAGGAAAAACACAATTGATATTAGCTGCAGGTGAAGCAGGAAAGGCAGTCTAGGGCGTGGGCACCTGGTGAACCGCCCTGTACGGGAGGCTAACTCATGGCACCGCCCCATCTGCCCAAGGCCACACCTGTCTCACTGCCACCTGGAGCTTCCTCCTACTGCAGCTGGAGGAGCCATGCCCCACCCCAGAGCCGGGTCACCCTGCGTCCCAAGAAGGTGGCCCCGGCACCCCCAACTGCGCATGGCCCCAGCTGCCCTGAGTCCCGGCACTAGCCGGGCAGCCTGAGCCTTGTATGGCCCTGGCTGCCACGGAGCTCTGGCCGCACGGCCCCAGCGCCCATCGGTGCTGAGAGAGGCTGCAGTGAGGGGAATCAGCTCACAAAGGATTTGCGGGAGGGAGGGTGGTGGCTAAAGTTACCTGAGGGCCAATCTCTCCTTTTTTGCCAGCATCTCCTTTGGGTCCTTCAGGCCCGCCAAAGCCCTTCAGTCCTTGGATCCCATTTCCACCCCTGGAGCCAGCCGCACCCTAGAATGCACAGAAGAGGGAGATGCACTTAATTCACAACATCACCAACTTGACCCACTGGTCTCGATTGTCTCTTCCTTCAGAGAGCGGTCATGCAAACATCAAAAGCGAGAGCTCCTTGAGAACTATGGGACCCATTTCATAAAACCCACAGATGGCTGCAAACCGATGAGCTAGTGGGTGAATATAGATGGGGACCCAACTGCACCCCCGATCCAAAGGATGGCCAGCTGTGGATCTCAATCAGCTCAGAGTCAGCTCTCTGTGAACTGGGCATGTTCTGAAAGCCACAAGGTCACCTTGTTGCTTCATTGGTGTGCAACTAGTCCAGGGGTTTTTTGTTTGTTTTTAAAAAGGACTAAACAGCATTTCCCAGAAAACTTTTAAGCTGTTTTTTTTTTTTTTTTTAATTATTTGATACAATTTATTTTACTTCCTCTTTCTCTTTGCAAATGGAATTTATTGAACTAAAAAAACAATCTTAGCCACGGAGAGATGAGTTGCCAGCCTAGACAGTGGGAAACCCTGGATCCGGACAAGATTTATTTCTCCAATTAAGCTGCACAGCGTAATTACTACATCTTCAGTGCTTTGTAATGTCACCTTTGCAATCATTAAATGTCATCAGGTGCAGCCATTCATCATCCAGTGCGTGAAAGGAAGTGGGGCAGTAATCTGCCCTTTTAAATTTGAACCGAAGATGATGGAGAGCACTTTTAAGAATACAGCACGGCTATCCGGGCACTGGGCTATCTGTCATGTGCATTTTTGGTGAGCTTTCCCCTCCTAACAATTCAAGCATATCTGAAGCACAACAGCAAACATTAAACAAAATGTACTGTGCATGTTCTGCAAGAGACACAGGTAACTAATTGCACCATTACAGCAGCATTTAGCCACGTGTCTTACTGGCAACCATACTTACAATGCCTTTAACTGATTATAATTTTACAGAAATCAAGAAAATGAGGACTTGACTGGAAAGTATTTACCTGAAGGGATCCCTTCCTGGCCATCCTTTTACATTTTCCCAATGCCACTTAGCAGAGCAATTGCATAACGGCATTACCATAAATCCAACCATTTTGTCTCGAGCAGGGATAATAATGCCCTATCTGGATCACAGAGAAGTCCAGGATGTCAGGCTGGGCCTGTTTCTCTTGTCTCATAATACAATAGCTTCAGCAGGAGCAGATTAATTTAATTAGAACAAGCAAAACATTGCAATGACTTTTCATGTTGCACTGGAGACTTGAGAACGTCTATACACCTCAGTCTTAAGTCGCCCAGTTTGGGACATGGGGACACTTCAGAAGTGACCTGAAACCTAACCCAAAGCTGGAAGCACCCTTGAGGTTTGAAAAACTTCTGTGACTTTCCATCTTGCCCTGATTTCACAGGTGCTCTGATTTCACCCAGAACTGGAAGAAAAAGCCACAAGTAGCTTGTGGAAAGGCCATTTCCAGCCTAGGTGGAAATAAAGATGCAGCCAAGCCTGCTGCCATGTGATTCCAGCCTGGTTTGTTGCACTCGAGAACTGGGACTGTCCAGACAGCAGCACCCTCTTCCCGACTGAGCAAACCATTCAACTAAAACGTAAAACAAGAAACCAGAAGGGGAATAAAGTACCAACGAGGCAGGTTAAAGGAGCAGCCTCCTAAAAACTGTTTTGATCTCGGAACACCTCCCAAGCTCTGCTCTGGAGCAGGAGTTAGTACTTACAGCAGGTCCTGGCTTGCCTCGCTCTCCTTTTCTTCCATTTTCCCCAGGTACTCCCTGAAGTAAGGTTGAAGAATTAACATGAATCTGACTCTCTCCTGCTTGATGCATTCATTCGTATCTCCTATTAGGACACTACCAAGGGCTGGTAGTCTCAAGGTACATCTAATATCGCAGATGAAGGTGTGATTGCAGTGTGGGTAGGCACACCTGAGCTGGCTTTAATCTAGTGTTAGCGAGGATGTGGTGGTGCAGGCTAGGTGACCCAGTACAAGCGCACCAGGGACTGTGGGTATGTAACGACTTATGCTAGGG
This sequence comes from Emydura macquarii macquarii, assembly GCF_026122565.2. Lineage (NCBI taxonomy): Eukaryota > Metazoa > Chordata > Testudines > Chelidae > Emydura > Emydura macquarii. The sequence goes on from NW_027130828.1 coordinate 16,634,464, forward strand.
TCCATACCGCCACATCTTCACTGCAGGTCAAGCACTGACTAGCCCATGGGAAGAATCATAGAAGATGAGGGTTGGAAGAGACCTCAGGAGGTCATCTAGTCCAACCCTCTGCTCAAAGCAGGGCCAACCCCAACTAAACCATCCCAAAGATGATCCCTAAAGAAAACTGTCCTGTCTCTCTTACAGATGTTCCCTGACAGAAACACACTGATGAAGGGATTGCACAGCTGCTGTCCATTATTATATCAGTCTCATGGACAAATATGGGAATAGTGAGGATATCTGTCTCAAGAGATGTCGGGCCAGCACGTTGCAGTGCACTAAGATGCACTTGGTAAATACAGCGTCCCAGCAAGTGCCTGTAAAAAGACAACTGGGGAAAGAAACGTGTCTGAGGGCTGGAGAACAGACTTTCAGAGGGGACTAGTGATTTGTGTTGCCAACTTGAGACACACCTTAAAGGAAAGGGGCCTGATTTTTAGAGGGCAGGTGCTCAGCACCCCCTGAAATCCAGTGCCCAAGTTGGACACTCAAGAACTGAGGCATCCAAGATCACTAGTCCCAGCTGCAAGTCTTGGTCTGGGATGGCAAGGGGGAACTTGTCTAGTTTTCATTTCAGAGGGCAATTGTGAGGCGTGCCTTAGAAAACCACTGTGGTTCTACAGGATGCCAGTGGGAATTACCTCCAATCCAACCACACCAGCTGGGCCAGTCAGTCCATTTGGTCCCGGATCTCCCTGGGGAAAAATAAGGGAATAGCTCTCATCCTGTCCTCTGGAACCTAGGCCACTAAAACCTGCATGAGGCTGACACACTCCTCTCACCTTTGATCACCAAACCCAAAAGGGTCGGGGATTGAACCCTGGCACAATCAGCCTGCGTGACAAGCCTGTCATTGAAAATCTTTATCTGGCAGGCTGGATTTTGTCATGGGTATTTTTAGCAGGGGCTCCTCCGGCCCCGGGGGCCATTGCTCTGGCTTTGGGGGCTGACCTGGCCTTGGCCGTTTCTCCTGCGGCCCCAGGCCTTTGCTCTGCACTCCTCCGGCAGCCAACTGCTGGCCGCTGCTCTGGCCCTAGACTACTCTGGTCACGCTGCTGCTCCCGGGCAGGGGCTGATAGCTGCTCCCGCCCTCCCACTGTGGCGGGCTGAAGCCGACAATGTCACGGAGCTCCACTGAAGTCATGGAAACCATGGCAGAATCGGATCCTTGTCCATAACATGGGACCCTCCCTTCATACTTCCACTCACTGGTAATCTTCCCTGTTATCCCAGGGCTAGAAAGCAGGGCTTGGGACATGAGTAAACCAGAGAAAGGGGAGTTTTCTGTTCTTAAATCCAGTGGGGATTTCATTGGCTTCTCTCCGTGGTCTCTTTACAGTTGTCTAGCTTTATGGTCCTCACAGATCCCAGACACACAGCTGCGGGAAAGCAGCTCCGCTAATCACCAAACCAAGTACAGCTCTCCAGTGCCTTCTGGAAATGCCAGCTTTCCCACCTCTTAAAGTTCATTATCACAATCCTGTGGGGGTAGAGGAGGTTATATCAGACTTTACCACTTCTTCTCAGTACCTTCTCTCCCTCAGGGCCATTTAAGCCAGGTGAACCTAGGATGCCTGCTTCACCCTGTTACAAAGGAAAAAATAGGTCGCATCCATTCAAAAGAGCCATGCCTTGCACACAGACATCTGACTGGCAAGTAACATGCATGGCTCCCAGATTTCTACGTCAGAGACCTTGCAACCAGCAAGAGAAGGAGAGAATAATACAAGTTAACATACAATTTGTCCTCTGGCTCCAACAGGTCCCGCAACCCCGATTACACCGACCTGGCCCTGCAGAAGGAAGGGAAGTGTTACTTATTAGGATCCTGACAGAGCTCTGAAAACTAAGGCTGGAGTTTGACTCGGCTGCTGAATAAAGCATTTATCCAGAATGCCCTGTACAGCAGCAACTGCATTCCAGCCCACTGTCACCGTGACAGAACCCGGAGATACTGGCACGACAGGGAAAACACAGGGAAGGCTGAAATCTCAGCCCAGTAGGTTCACAGGGAACCAGGAAATTGCATGGAGAGTGACAGACCCCTGTGCACTCTATGGACAATGGCAACATGTCCCACTCAGCGCCCAGAACATGTTAAACAGACAAACGCAAACATTACCCTGAAGGGCAACCCCAAGAACACGCATGGAGAGAGGAGACAGAGACTCAGGGAAAAGATATTCTAAACTGAGAGCAAGAAACATGCCTGGATATTGACAGATCAGATTCCTCTCTCAATAAGATGCACCGAGAACTCAATCAGCCACAAAGAGAGAGACTCAAAAACTAGTGCTGAGACTGAAAAGCACCCAAGGGTGAAGCCCCGTGGAGAAATGGTCATGGTGGTGAGTCAAGTGAACTTCAGGCTCAAAACCTGGACTTTTGGCCAGCTGATAGTTTTGGCATAAAGTCATACCTAACTGTAGCATTTTGAACACGTCAGTGTGAAAACTGGCCTTTGTCAGAATGAAAGTTCTAATGGGAAAAGCACTGACACTGTCTCATTTGGTCAGAAAAACAGGGAAACACGTGTTAAAATAGCCTCACTTTGCTCACAAATGTGTGTATTTTTGGGGTGGTGAAGGAGGGGGGAATGCAAGTTTTCCTCCACCTCTACCTCCTCCCCGCCCCATTGGGCTAATTTGGTGAAACTGAAACATGACATAAACATCTCCAGTTTCAGAGGTCTTCTGATTTCCCTGTGAATGTTTTGCGTGGTCCTTGGGAAACCCTTGGTTTCCTGCTAGATGGCCAAGAACTCTCCTGTCTACTCAGCTAGAAATAAACTCCCACCTTAATGGGAACTACTGGGATTCCTGTCAGGGCCCTGTGACCCACATGGAGACAGAGATAGGCCGTCTCTGTACTTGCCAGTAAACCTTCTTGCCCCTTCTCTCCTTTAAGACCTTTTTCACCAGTTTCTCCCACAATGGCATCTGGTCCAGGCATTCCAGGAGAGCCCCTGGGGCCAGCGTCTCCCTGTCCATTAATGGAAACACATGGGTTATTACAAAGACCTGAATGAGTAAAATCACTAGCAGTTAAATGAGCCAACAATGGAACTGCGTCTAAATGAACACTTAATGCATGTTTTAAACTCATATTGGGTGCCAGTCACGTGGTCCTACATCATCAACACACTACAGAGGGGTTATAAAAATCCCTGCTTTCTTAGTAAATCTCAGCCGTAAAACTCCAGAACTCCAGTGGCACCTCCGTAAGCCTGGCACATCTCCAGCATGTCAGCTGGGGCCCACTAGAAACTTAAAGGGGTATTAGAGAAAACCAGGGGCTGAGCAGGCCATGGCAGTGTAGGTGTTTAAAGGGAAAACATAAAGGAAGAGATGCTCCCCACCTTTTTGCCCTTTGGTCCTGGCTCCCCCATAACTCCGGGATCCCCGATGTCACCCTGCAAAGAAGGAGAAGCAAACTCTTTAGCCCCAGTTCATGGCCTGCACCAGGTGTGTCCTCTCTATGCTCATCAGTCCCTGAAGAGTGAGTCCTCTTCCATTGACTCTCAATGGACTTCACGGCACTGGCAAAGCATTCTTCAGCCTGCTATATGAATTCTGGCGAAGGCGTTGCAGGCACTAGAAAGTCATAGAAACACAGGGCTGAAAGGGACCTTGAGAGGTCATGAAGACCAGCCCCCATGTACTGAGGCAGGACTAAGTAAAGCTAGACCATCTCTAACAAGTGTGTGGCCAACCTGTTCTTAAAACCCTTCAGTGGTGGGGATTCCACAGCCTCCCTTGGAAGCCGATTCCAGAGCTTAATCGCTCTGGTAGTTAGAGCTTTTTTCAGATGTTTAACCTAAATCTCCCTTGCTACAGACTAAGTCAATTACTTCTTGTCCTACCTTCAATGGACACGGAGGACAATGAATCACACTCCTCTTTATATCAGCCTCTACAGTCAGGGGGATGTTGGGTGAACTAATGGGGCGTGACAAGGTATAACAAGATCCAGTGACTGAAAACTGAACCTAGACAACTTCAGCCCGGAAATGAGGTGCACATTCTGAACAAGAAGGGTATTTAGCCGTTGGAATGGCTTATCAAATACCCATCACTGGGTAAAGCTGGCTGAGAATTTTCCATTTTAAATGGAAAATTGGGTTTTCAATACAAGAATTTTCACAAATGGTGTCAATTTTCCTAAAAATGATCATCGAGTTTTGATTGGAAAACTAAAAATCAAAATTTTTGAAGGGCTGGAAACCTTCCACTCTCCCCCCCTCCAGTTTTCTCCCTGGCTGCTCAACCTCGCTCTCCACTCGTGTCAAGGATCACAACTGCAGCTTTCTCTAGTGGGCTACAGTGGAACAGCTGCCACGGTGGTGGGCTACCTGTCAGAGAATGCCTGTAGCGTACCTTGCTTCCCAGTTCCCCAGTTCCCCCGGGATGTCCCTTCAGTCCTTCCCTTCCTGGCTCCCCAGAACCTCCAGTGACACCTGGATGCCCTGGGACTCCTGCCTCTCCCTGGAAAGGAAGAAGACAAGAAGTATTATTATCCAGTCACTTTTACTAGCTATGTCCTGAACTCTCCTACTATTGATTGTCAATATAAATCATGAACATCTCACCACGCAGGAAGTGAAGGAGTTAGGTGCCCACTGAAAAAATCTATGAGAACCTGGGCACCTAACTCAAGACGCTTTTGAAAATCTTGCCCGTGGGCATTGAGGGTAGTGATGGATGAACCGCAACAGACTGGGAGGCTTGACTGTTTATTCCAAACCCCACGAGTCTGCAGACTGGCCTCGGAAAGCGTGAGTGCTCATGCTTTCTGGTGGAGCTGCTGTATGCAGAGTGGGAAACTCACTGGTGTGTTTTCATTGTGGAAGCAGAGCGCAGCATGAAAAGGGAACTAAATAAGGGCTCCTTCATTTGCAACAGCCTAAGCAGTTGTTAGTAACACAGGTAAAGGATGATTAATGCATGATTAATTATAAGGTAAGGCTTCTCTTTCAGTTCCAGTTTCTGTCCACACTAGAACCACAGATATAGAATGAGCATAAAAGCGTGTGTCTGAGCGCAGGAATTCCTGCTTCTACATGTGCCAGGGTAACTCGAGTTCCAAAGCACCATGGAGGAGTTTTATCCAGGCTTCTGCCCACAAATGCACACCAGGAATTAGCATTACCTGAAGGATTTCAGCTTCCTAAACCTGGGTGCAAAACGCAGCCTGTCGGATCTTCTCTTCCATGTGCCACCTTAGTTTAGGTGAGCATCACAAATACGACAAGACCTTTCAGGACTCATTTTAAATACTGACCTGTTCGCCTTTGGACCCAGGCTGACCTTCCACTCCTGGGAGTCCTGGAGGACCCTACGGGGGAAAAATAGATCAGCTCATAAATCTTTTAAAGAGTTTATGCACCCTGTGGTAGCATACACTGAATAGCAACACACCTGTGACTCAGCGCTGCTAGAATGAGAGCAGGGCTTCATGGTGGGGCAATCTTGGAAATTATCCAGGAAATTAAAACCTAGCGAGGATACCCAGGGGAGTTACAGGTGAATATCTCCAATGGGTCTTCTTTTGGGTAGGTTACCAGTGTGATGAAAGCCATCTTGGGTGACACACCCCAGGGACTGAACTGGGACTTCCAGAGCTAAATGCATGAGCTGCTACAGTTTGAGCTAATTAGCCCCGACTTGCCAGCTAGGGCTGTGACAGACTCAGAGCGGGACCTGTAACACGCTCACCATTGGACTACACCAAATCCTGTCCTGCAGACATATTATTTGGCTGCAGGCCTGCTCTAGGGCAGATACTCAACTCAAATAACTAAGATGACAAGAAAGTCTCGACCCTCACAATTTTCCTTCGGAAGAATCAGCCCCAAAACTCTACTTCTCCCGGCAGCTGGAAGCCAAAGGGAAGGGGGACTGAAAAGTCCAGAGAGAGGAACATTAAAAGGGGACACCATTTCCTCAGCTATTTTACCAGTGTTGCCTAGTGGACAGCGCACTGGACTGGGACTCAGAAGACCTGGATTCTAGTCCCAGCCCTGCTACTGGCCTGCTGGATGACCTTGGGCAAGTCACTGCACTGCTCTGTGCCTTAGTTTCCCTCTTCATAACATGGTAATAACCATCCTTTGAGATCTACAGATGAAAAGTGCTCTATCAGAGCTAGGCATTACCACCATACCTGCTCTCCATCCAGGCCTCTGACGCCAGCTTCTCCAGGCTCTCCCACTTCACCCTAAAGAAACAGGACATTCAACTGAGCAGCTCATCTTAGTGGGGGTTTGCACTGAGAAGTCTCCATCCTTTAAGCCTTTGCAGTATTCAGGTCTGAACTCAGCATCACCCAGCTGTGAAATCTGAGCACAGACGCGCCAGGAGAGTTTGCAGGGTTTTACTCTCCATTGCATCAGATGCTCCCACCTACATTTCTCCATGTTAATATTCTCACCCCCCACTCTAAAGAAAGGCCAGTCCCGCTGCAAATAACGGAGGGGCTGGGGTGTGTGCATTCGTGTGTCTCAGCTTGGGCAGGTACCCCCCATTAGTAAGAAGGAATAGCATTCATCTGGGGCATAATCAGGGCTGCTGTAAGCAAGCAAAAGGCTCAGGAGGCCTGGGGTAACAAACAAGCAGCTCTGGACTCAGAAGCGACCGGGGTTGGGATGCAGTTCTTGAGAGGAAGGCCGAGGAGTGAGAGCTAGTGGTTCCAAATGAGCTCATTGCACATGGATGCGTCAAAGAGCATCAAAAGGCTAAAGTCAGCAGAGTTACTGGAGTCAGGCTGCGGGGGGCACTGGAAGGGGTGTCTGGGAGCTACAGTTCAGCCTCCAGCTTTTCCTCCTCCTGTCCCCAACACACTAACTTTGCCCATTCTGCACAATGCACTATGCTCCTTTCCAGCCCCCATCTCCCAGAGATGGCTGAAATCTGTTTGCCACGGGATGACTATTTCTAATGTGTCAGGAGAACAATTCTGCACATATCCTTCATTCACGAACTCAGGCTCAGCGCAGGCAGCGGTGCTGAATTTGTGACACTCTCACCCATGCAACTGAACAGCTGTGGAACCAAGTGCCCCTTTCATCTCCTTACCTTCTCTCCTGTCTCCCCCAAAGGCCCGTCAGGCCCAGCTGGACCTCCCTGGCCCTGTAAGAACACAAACTGATTTAGCAATCATGTCCCAATGCAGAGAGTCCGTGCCAATCCGCGACACAGCACGTAGGAGCGGTGACGGAACGCGCTGCACACCACTCAGCCCATTGGCCAACGGGATTAGCCAGTCTTCAGCTTCGGTTTAAGGGCTCCTGTATCACCCTCGAGCTCTCTCCCACTACATCCTGGTGCTCATAGCTCTGGCAAGCTCACGCTTCCCGGCACAATGCACTGGGAAACCATCACTGCAACACACGGTGTGCCCAAAAGCCCAGACTGAAAGAACAAGGCAGGCTGAGAAAGGAGGCGAACACCAAGCCACGGGATCGGTGAGTAAACTAATGAGTCCCATTTCCAACCTGAGAGCCAGGATTCAGGCCCAGAAATCGTAGAATCATAGGATATTAGAGTTGGAAGGGACCTCAGGAGGTCATCTAGTCCAACCCCCTGCTCAAAGCAGGACTCACCTCAGCTAAATCATCCCAGCCAGGGCTTTGTCAAGCCGCAGCTTAAAAACCTCTAAAGATGGAGATTCCACCACTTCCAGCGGCAGCCTGGAGGAAGCAGCCGGAACCAGCCAGTGGACAGTTGGCAGCCTCCTAGTGGCTGCAGCGCAGCCATGGGGGGCCTGGGGCTGCAGGCGGGAGGGACAGGGTGGGCAAAGCGAGAGCCAAGCTGGAGCTAGGGCTTGGAGAGATCCTCCACTTTAAACAGCATTGCACAGCCCTGTAGGACAGATCCTGGCAAGGGGTCGTTTTCATTCTCTCTCCCCTGCTTGCATGTGCACGTGCAATGGTGGGTCCCCCAAGACGACTAAATGCACTTGGGGGTCGCCCCAGTGAAGCCTGGGAACCACTGCACTGTTGCCCCTTGGCATACCCGGATGGAGAGACGTGTTGGTGCATATACCATCACAGCTGGATTTTATTAGGGGCTATCCCAAATCTTTGTCTCATACAGAGTCCTGCAGAGTTTAGGAATGGAAAGGCAGGTTACACATCTGACCTTGGGGTAACTGGGGGCAGGGCAAGGTGCCTGGAACTCAGCAGGTCTGTAGCTATGCGGTATGTAACCACGGGAACGAAGCCGTGGGCTGGAGAAGAGGACACCTCTTCAGCAGTTTAGTTTTGATCACAGCTAGCAGCTCACGGTTAGTGGGATAGAGACGTGCTCCAAGTCGGGCAGGAACTCGGTATCATCCTCCCGTTGCACATCAGTCAAAGAAATCAGCGTCTCTACTTACTGGGTACCCAGCAGGTCCAGTAGCCCCATCCAGTCCAGCCGGCCCCTTCTCTCCTGGCACACCAGGCTTACCACGGATGCCATCTGGCCCTTGAATGCCCGGAGGCCCCTGGGCAGAGGAAATCATTATGCAACTGTAGATGCATGTCGGTGGGAAGAGCTACGTTATGAACACCACACACACCAAGTGGCATTCGAGTTCCAACAGTCCAAGACTGAGCGATGAGGAATGAAATACAGTGCCTGACGTAACAAAGAAGCCACTTGAATGCTTTTTAGTGGCACCGCCAGAGCCCCTCAGGAGTATTTATCAGCTCGTAACTCACAAGAGTGTATTCACTGAATACCTCTTTGTAAGAATCAATCTCTCCCCCCTTTACAAAAGAAGAGTTCGGAAGTGAGAGGCAGTGCTATAGTCAAGGATGCTGGAAAGACAAAAACCAGAGAACAATTCGCCCAGAGCCCCATCTGCAGCATAAATACAGACCAACCAGGCTGCCTCGAGCTATGATCCAGCGTACCTTACCTTGACCTGTAGAGGCCGCTTCTGTGAGTGTGATGGCAATGCAGTCACCATACCCATTCTAGCACCAGGTGGGTTGGGACATAGGCCCACTGAGAACTGGACTGAGACTCTCAAATCATTTTACTTAGGGCAGCGCTCAGCCAAAAGACGGGAACAAATTAGTCTCTAGGTGGGGTGTGTATGTGTTGTATCTTTCCTGCTCCATCAGCATCACATGACTGGAGACCAGAAGGGGGGTATGGCACAGCACAGCTATCCCTCTTCTACTTACCGACAGTCCTGGAAGCCCTGTAGGACCTGGGTCTCCCAGTCTTCCCTGAAACAGAGAGATTTTTCAGCGTAATAATGGCAGATGAGATGCTGTCACTTAGGCCCAGAGATCATACGTCTCAAGTGGGGGAATGCACTCAGCTTCATAATGCAAACAGAACACACACGGGTCATTTCAGGGGGTGCCCCGGCAGTGATCTGCCTCCAGTATAAAGAAGGGTCTCTCGTAAACATGTAGCCTTTGATAAAAGCCGTGTCCCAGGGCCTGTGTTTCCAAAGAGACCAGGGTATCTAGTCACTTGTTAATCCCATTTAACACAAAAACAGTTTCTATTTTATTCTGAACAGGTTCTTATATTTCACTCATCATTCTAGTATCCGAGCTTTTTGCAGCACTGTATTAAGCAACATTGGTCACGTGTTCTTTGTTCTCTCATCCTCTCCCCAAGGGGAGACGCGTCTGCACTGAAGTGTCTTGCTGTGTCTGGAAAATCAGGAGCAGAGAGCACATGCAGACACCCTTATGCTCTGTCCATGTGGGACTGAACTGAAATAGCCGCGCAGAATCCCTGCTCCCGGCTTTGCACCGCCTCCTGCTCCTGTCTGCGGTTCGTGTGCTGCAGGGCCAATTGTAATCAAGGATGGAGAGAATAGCCGTGACTCAGGACAACCTGGACTAAGGGCACAGGGTGGAAATGTTTGTAACTTTATTGCTAACAGATACACTCAGTATGTCAAGGGTACACCACAGTTTAACCTGCAGTATTTGAAATGGCTGTAAGAGTAAGCGTGTTAACTGTCCTCATTACACCTCTCCCCATCTGCAAACCTTCTCAGGTGCAACACCAGGGATCAAAATGTGTCCAGACGAGCAGCTGAAATGGGGAGCAGCTGTATTCCGCTGCGTGGCACAGCATCCATTTACAGATTAGAAAAGATTTTTAACAGCAAAACCTAATTTAAAGACGGTTTCTCACTGTGTGAATTCAATAAACCACTCTTATTGTTTAAACAGAAAACCACATTCTAGCACATGCAGAGGTGAGGTTGGAACGGAAGGCTTTCGAGATCCCAGTTCTATTCATTTTCCCCGAGATCCAGGGTAGTTGGTCCTGGAGTCTGCCACACGGACACCAGCCCCTGCTTTTGTGGTGCAGCGGAACGGGGAGCCCGAGTCAGTCAAAATGCACAATGTCCCACAAAATCGGGTGTCCTTGAGAGGTCTGGCTATCCAGCTGCCATACAAGCTGTGACCAGAACGCTCACTTGGGTGCTTCCAGTTCAGAGCAGGAGTTGCAGACGGCCGATCCAAACCCACAGGGGTGAGTGGGCATTAGTGGCCAATATGGAGAAGTGAAGGCCATAATAGAGTAGCGAGGCTAATGTACTGCAGCGTGCAGTACCACTTGCTGCCACTGCAGGATTTCGGGTGCAGGAGACCCAGAGGAAATTTTTTTTTAACAAAAGGTTTGCATTGGAATATGCGGATTCAGCAAAACCAGAACTGTTTGCGGGAACGCACTGGGTTTGACAGAACTTCGGTGGAGAAAGGTGTCACAGGTTCAGGATGCAAGAGCTGGTCAAAACGAGAAAGCACAAGTGAGAGAGTCTGTCCCAAACTAGCAATACCCTGGGCGCTAGGATACTCACCTGGGTTACAGTCCTGCTCCGCCAAGTCTCCCACATCCCGGGGGAGTGTCCTAACCACTGGCTGTAGAGTCAGCCTCTCTTGCTCGCTCTCTCTGGCCCAATGAATATTTAACTATTTATACAAAGTGGAACGGCTCCAACAGGAAAGACTGAGAGACAGGAGAGTCAATAGCCCCGTGGTTAGGGCACACCCCTGAGATGGGGGAGGTCCGGGCACAAGTCCCTGCTCCAAATCAGGCGCTGGCTGGTCTCCCACATCCCAGGTGAGTGCCCTCACTATGGAGCTATTGGCTAGTCTGGAGTATCCCTTGCACTGTTTATTCATCGAAAAACTTCTGAAGGTCTCAGTCCCTTACGGGGAATGGGAAAAATTTCCAACCCCCGGACAATATTCATGGGATGGTAAAACCATTTCCTGCCCAGCTCTAAGGATACCTGGCTGCCACCACCTGCCCCTGAGCATGTGGACTACAGACAGGAGAGGGAGGCAGCACAAAGCAGGGGACAGGGATTCGGTGCGGCTATTTCAGTTGAGTCCCGTAAGGGAAAAGCATGTGTGTGTGTGTGTGTGTGTGTGTGTGTGTGTGTGTGTGTGAGGGCGGGAGGGTGAGACAGGATGGGACAGGGGCATTCTCTGAGCCCGGGAGTGCCAGGCAGAGGAAGGTTCACAGCCGAGGAGAGGTTATGTAGTAATACGAGTGGTTCTCAGACTGGGGGTTGAGGGCTGTCTGAGCTGGAGGGGGTTGGGCTGGAGGGAGCTGAAGAGCTTTGAGGACCTTTTGAGCTGGGTGAGAGGCAGGTTGAATGAAGGGCGAACAGAGTCAATTGGAAGGGTCAAGAATTAGTTTGGAGAAGTTGGGACTAGAGTAAAGGGGACGCAGAGGATGGATAATTTCCTCCCATCTTGTTCTTTACTGTGAAGTTCTTTACAGGGGAGAGGGAAGAGGAGTCCCTTTTTCCTCTTCGTTGCCCTCCCCTCCCGCAAAATGTTTCCTTGCAAGGTCCCCCAGCCCAGTGTCCCAGTTTTTCACTTGAAAAATATGTCCCACCTGCACTGGCGCTGGGGGAGAGGAGAGCTCTGCAGAGTACCCTACTGCTATTTGGGGCACCGGCTCCCCTGCAAACCCACGCCCATCCCCAGGGCACTACGCCTGCCCCGATCCCACCACACCCAACAGCCCAGGGGACTGTACCGGCACTGTGTCCATCCGCAGGAAGTTCACACAATGCGGCACCAGCAAATCCGATTAACAGATGTGCAGGCAAAGGCTTGCCTCTAGTCAGCAGAATTAGACAGTCAAACTCCCCTTCCAAAGGGAGATGTGAATCTGGCGCTGAGCTGACACAGCTCAAGTGATGTCTGAGATTAATTGGAATTAATTCATTACCGTGGCTCAGCAAAGAAGCCCGGTATTTCTGTCACAGCGAGGGCCCCTGCCTGGAGCCGGCAAAAACTGGAGAGGGCGGAAGGCAGCTTCCCAGGAAATTCTGTGGGTGCTGCCTTCTTTTTGTTACCGCCCCATGGGCTCTTGAGACCCAGCTGTTACCTGGGGGAGGGGGTTGGGAGCCAGCTCCTATTTGGGGTTGCAGCCTCCCACTGAAGCAGATTTGCTCAGCCACCTGCAGCTGCTCCTCCCCAGGTGCTGGGACTGCCCAGGAAGTCATTACCCTGGGCCTGTTGTGAGGAACGTGGACTCATGCCGCAATCCAGGTGGGAAGCCCCTTGTTTTCCCTGACACTGACACAGCCTCTCATCCCCACAGGGCTCCTTGGCTCCACCTGGCTGGGCTGTGATCCGATCCAGCCCCAAGATGTACACCGGAACAGACCGAGACAGCTCTCACCAGCGTGGCCCTTGCTGCTTCCCATGACTGGGGTGTCTTAACAACGGCACAGTAACCCTGGAAAACCACGAAGGGGCAAAGCTAGTTCTCACTCTCCTCCTGACCAGCTTGACCACAGAGGGGGCCAAGATCCGGGTGTGCAGGGCTGCTCCGGCCTACGGCATGATGCTAATGTTTCCTTCGCACTGCACTGTGAGAGCACATGGTCACAAGGCCATGAACCCAGCCCCAGGACCGCGCAGTCATAGCTTTGATCTTTCACCCCTGTGTTACATGGGCTGGCAAAACCAGCCTAATCCTTGCAGTGCTCAGAGCATCTCATCACACATGTACAGAGGGGTACATATGTACAGACAGGACGGGACGTACCTGTGGGCCCGGGGGTCCTTTCCCACCAGGTGGGCCAGGGGGAGCCTGTGGAAGGAGAGAGAGGCAGAGATCAGAGCCTGAACATTTCACCTCACGTCTGCTGAGAACTCATTGCACAGAGGCCTGTTGAGAGACCTTTTCACTTCTAGTCACAGAGGCTCATGCTGAACTCTTAGACAACCAGCATGCCTGGACCAGACTTCATTTAACCCCCGGGTGCCGGGGATAGAAGTGTCTCATCGTACCTATTAGTGCCTGTAGAAAACAGCTCGGCCCTGCGGCTTTCCACTGGGGCACTCTACGGGTTGATTTCATTGAGAGTCAGGGAACAATACTCACTTTGGGGCCGGCTTTTCCCGGAAATCCCGGTGGGCCCCGGACTCCTGGCTCTCCCTGCAAGAAGGAGCAGAAAGTTTTTTCAGGTTTGTTCTATTGAAGAGCTGCTTGGGAACGGCAGCAGCAGCATCCACCTCTGAGTGGAGAATGGTGACTAAGACTGGGAGGGTTAAGGAGAGCCAGCCAGAAAACAGGGAGGGGGAAAAAAACCCCAAAACACGTACGCAGATTTTCTGACCAATTCTAGAGATGAGTTCTCCTGACTCATGCATTGGTGAAGACAGAAAGTTGGATTTTGGCAAACTGTTGTAGGGTAACTTCAAGGACATGAATATAAATAAGTGTGCCCACCTGATTCGAGATAGGCGTGAGTCAACACCCCAAATACCCTCCCAATTTTGATCCGGCATCCAGCCTTATAACAAGCCAAACCCAAAACACTGGAAATGTCAACTCCTAAATTTCAAGGAAGTCCAAATCTAGTTTGGAACTCAGCAACTCTGGCCTCTCCCTGTTACTATCCTGGGCTGACGAATGGATGTAGCAGGATTTCAGTGTGTTCATATTGCTCCCACTCTAAATGCCTATTATGCAGCCATTTCCCCTGAGCTAAAACCACAACCACTTTCTGTTAAATCCAGCTTTGGTCTGTGTCAGGAAATGAAGGCGGGGGTGGGGTGAGGATGGTGCGGGGAAGCGTAAGTGGCACAAGAGATACCAGAGATACTGGAAGAGCAGTACAGTCTCACCCTACAGATGCTAATCCTACACCCTATTCCTAGTGTTGGAAAGAGAAAAGTTGTCTCCACAGTTACTGCTCAGTAAACGTCAAACAAAAAGCTCTTTGCGGGTCACCCAAGAATTCCCAATGATCTTCATTATTGTAGCTCTTTTCCAGCCCTACCTTTTCACCCCTGGGTCCTGGCTTTCCTCTGTCGCCAACAGGTCCCGGGTAGCCCTGGGACAGAGAAATCCATTGATTTTGGTCAGTTCAGGCTGACACAATGTATTTTCTGGCAACGTCGGCATGAAATGGAGGAAGCTAGCAGCCTATGGATAGCGGTGTTCACTTCCGAGAGGTGGCACCAGATCTCCAGAAGAGGTGGTGGTCATCACAGGGGTTAAGGTTTCACACACCTCCCCTGTTTATTTGGCTCTTTCTCAAATAAACTGCTTTACCTTAAAGTAGCTTTAATGAGCTCTTGCAAATGAGGGTCTTGTGGCCCACCAGCTGCATTGACCAGCAGTGCCATGTCTAGCTGGCTAGCCCTCACCCATGTAACCATGCCCTCTTCCCACTGGATCAGGAGAACCTCATGAGAGCACTGCCAACAGTTGCTTAAAAACTGGACAACCCTACCCCAGAATGGGATGTGCTAGTCAGGAGCATCATTCTGTTTATTCAAATAGCACATGGCTGGGGTGGAGAAGGGGCTTACAGCAAGACAGACAGTGCCCATTTAGCTTCTTCTGCCAGAGAAGGCGGCGAGATCTTGTGCCTAACTCAATGGGGGCCACCATCAATGTGCCTCCCTTTAGCCTGGGGACCAGGCCCGAACATCGCACAACGCAATATGGGGATTTCCAAACCCCATAGAAATTGGAGCCCTATTTCCTCAAAGCAAGAAGGCAGATGTCACCATACATCTTCTGGTCAGACCCATGATCTGGGAACCCCTGCCTTGGGACTATGAGAGGAAGACGGTTAGTTCTGCCCCTCCAGTAGGGGGGCAACCAGCCAGTATTGGAAAACTGGCCTGAACCTACCCAGCCATTCTCACCGACACGTGCCCTTTCCTTGCACACAGCAAATTCCATGGGATAGACCCAGTGTAGCCAACGGTGCCCAGCTGGGCTGGGCCTGTAGGTCTGTGAAAGCTCCTTACAGCAGGTGCCTCCCTTCTGAACAGGTATTTTTTCCAAGTTCATCCTCTCTCTGCTTCTGCCCCATATGTTCTCATATAGCTGCCTGGTTATTGCTAGGCCTCATTGTGCACTGGGAACAAATGGGCCTGGGTATCACTTACATATATGCCGACAGATCCTTGCAGTCCTTCCAAGCCAAGCTGACCAGGCATCCCCTGCCAGGAAAGAAATGAAAATGTAACAAATGCAGCAATATTGGCTTGAATACAGGTGGTCAGTTTTGGTACCGACATTGGCATGGAAGGAGCAGTAAAGTAGGTCACAAAGAACTAGGGTGCATAGACCTCATCAAGTAAAAGCTCATCTAAACAGACATTGTGCTTTATGGATCTAATCCTAAGAGGTGCTGAGCACTTGCAACTCCTGTTGGCTTCAGTGGGGACTGTGCAGGCTTGGAATCAGGCTCCAAAAGGGCAAGTTGTAGGGTGATTGGCAGAGCTGTGTGAGTAACCGATTCTTTGGTTCGGCCATTGAACTCCACCTCCCAAAATTGTTTTGGGTCGAACAAAACATTTAATTTAATTTGAGAGGTTTTTTAAAAATAGTTTTTCTTTCTGATTGAAACTCTAGTAAAGAACATAATTATCAGACACATAGATTAATACAATTTGTTGGGGGAAGAGTCAATGTGTTTTTATAAAGGGAAATCATGCCTCACCAATCTACTAGGATTCTTTGAGGGGGTTAAAAAGCATGTGAACAAGGGCGATCCAGTGGACACAGTGTACTTAGATTTTCAGAAAACCTGTGACAAGGCCCCTCACCAAAGGCTCTTAAACAAAGTAAGCGGTTATGGCGTAAGAGGGAAGGTCCTCTCCTGGATCAGTAATTAGTTAAAAGACAGGAAACAAAGGGCAGGAATAAATGGTTAGTTTCAGAATGCAGAGAAGGAAAACAGTGGTGTCTCCCAGGGGTCTGTACTGGGATCAGTACTGTTCAACATATTCATAAATGATCTGGAAAAAGGGGTAAACAGTGAGGGGGCAAAATTTGCAGATGATACGAAACTACTCAAGATAGTTAAGTCCAAAGCTGACTGTGAAGAGTTAGAAAGGGATCTCACAAAACTGGGTGACTGGGCAACATAATGGCAGATGAAATTCAATGTTGATAAATGCAAAGTAATGCACATTGGAAAATATAATCCCAACTCTACATATAAAATGATGTGGTCTAAGTTAGCTGTTACCACACAAGAAAGAGATCTTGGAGTCACTGTGGATAGTTCTCTGAAAACATCCACTCCATGTGCAGCGGCAGTCAAAAAAGCTAACAGAATGTTGGGAATCATTAGGAAAGGGATAGATAATAAGACAGAAAATATCATATTGCCTCTTTATAAATCCATGGCATGCCCACATCTTGAGTACTGTGTGCAGATCTGGTCGCCCCATCTCAAAAAGGATACACTGGAATTGGAGAGGGTGCAGAAGAGGGCAACTAAAATGATGAGGGGTATAGAAAAGCTTCCATATGAGGAGAGATTAATAAGACTGGGACTTTTCAGCTTGGAAAAGAGACAACTACGGGGGGATATGATAGAGGTCTATAAAATCATGATTGGTTTGGAGAAAGTAACTAAGGAAGTGTTATTTGTTCCTTTTCTCATAACACAAAAACTAGGGGGTCACCAAATGAAATTAAATAGGCAGCAGATTTAAAACGAACAAAAGGAAGTATTTCTTCACACAACACACAGTCAACCTCTGGAACTCCTGGCCAGATGATGTTGTGAAGGCCAAGACTATAACAGGGTTCAAAAAAGAACTAGATAAGTTCATGGAAGATAGGTCCATCAATGGCTACTAGCCAGGATAGGCAGGGATTGCTCTTTGCCAGAGTCTGGGAACGGCTGACGGGATGGATCACTTGATGATTACCTGTTCTATGCATTCCTCTGAAGCACCTGGCATTGGCCACTTTTGGCAGACAGGACACTGGGCTAGATGGACCATTGGTCTGACCCCGTATGGCCGTTCTTATGTTATGTTTAATTTAATAACATTGATGGTAACTCAAAACAGTAGTTTTCAATTTTTTTCCGATGGAAACAATTTGGTGCATTTGACACGGATTTGCAGTGTTTTGGTTGACCCAAATCTGCATATTTCTTCAAAAAAGGTTTTTGTCCAAAAACCTCCCCCCAGCTCTAGTGTTCAGGCAAGTGCAATGCTGGACCATATGGGAACCACAGCTAGCAACACAGACTGCACCACGTGCTGCATGTGCTGGTAAAGTGGGAGTGCTGCAGATGGCAGGGGGAAAGAGGCAGAGCCACTTCTCTCTCTGCAGAGAGCCCAGACAGGGAATTCAAGAGCAGCATTAATGGGGTCATAGGTAGCTGTGACACGCGACCCTTGCTTTGTGAGTATTGGGTGATAAAAGAAAACATATAAAGGATCCTCAGGCTGAGTGTCAGCAAGAGCCTTAGCATGAATTGAGTTGCAGCGTGGAGATACCCAGCTAATACCTAATTAGCCCTTTTCCCTGGAGTGTGGCTAATGTTTCGGCTGGTCATTAAAAGCACCCTTCTGTAGTTATCCATTTCGTGAAGCGCTTCAAAGTAAGGAACCCCCTTTTCCCATCTCACAATGCCTCTGAAGAGATGCTACCACAGAGCTGATCCCAGAGGAACACTCCAAAATATCAACTCAGCGATTTTGTCATTAAGACCAGGCTTCATGCGGCTCCATCACTCTCACACACATATACCAGCTCATTAGTGGCTCTTACCTCTGGCCCCCATGAACCTGGGTCTCCATCAGGTCCTGGCTTTCCTGGAGGGCCCTTAAAAAAACATTTGGGGAGAGGTGTCATTAATTGAGTCACCTTATAAGGCCACGTCAGGCCCTGACGCATTGCCAGGCTCAGCGAGGCGAGTGAGCTAATTAACATTTGATCGCGCTGCATTAACGCTGCCTCTGCGGATTGTCGCTGCAGTTCCTGTCCGGCAACGTTCAGCCGTCCTCCATCGCCAGCAGCCCAAAGCTGGTGCTGCAGAGAGGCTGAGCCTGGCACGCGGGGTGGCACTCAGAGGGTACCGTGTTCAGTGTGCCTAGTGCCCTGCGCAGCGGGAAAGCAGCTAGCAGGTTCTCAGACGTTCTTTCTGGGGATGGTGCAAAATAATCACCTGACTGATTTCGAAAGTCAGTAGCTCAGAGCGCCTTTGGGGCCTGCCAGCTATATACGAATGCTCTGTGGACTCAGTCATTCTCCCACAATGTGTGCGCGCTGCCCCGATGGATTCCAAAACCTGCTCTGTGGACGTGATCATGCCATCCCCTAAGTTGCATCGTCTGGGGCCATAAGATCAAATGCTACTACACAATGGGACTGCTGCACGGCTTACTGCCAGCTCTCCCTTCCTGGCTGGTCCAGCAGCAAATCCCACGCTCTTTACTCTCAGGCTGCTGGCATGTCACTGCAGGAGGGGCACAGTCTCTGGGTTTTCATTAGGAAGAGTGTAGACGGCTAAACTGCCTCGGTGCTTCTGAGTGCAAGATGCAACAGCCTGTTGCTGTGGACCGAGGAGAGGTTTGCACGGACTCGGTGTAGATGCGTTTTCCTTGTGGAAGTTCAGTGACCAGAATCCCCAAGCAGCCTTATTAGCCGTAAACAGGCCCAGGCAGTAAGGTTACCAGACACACCACCCATGAAAATAAATTCTAAGATTAAGGGAAGAGAGCTTCTCCTCCCTGAGGTCTCTCTCAGGCAGCGCATGTCGGGGTTAACTTATTTTTCTCCTCTCTGTTTAAGGCATGAGCCAACACCTACTTCTGCCAATCGGGGACTTTTCATGGATTTTAACCCTCTGCGAGGAGGGGGAGTATGTGGGTGAAATTGTGTAACAGTGGATTTTATTTATCAGTTATTTTATTTATTGCATTTTCACAATAGGCCACTCAGACAAAGCTTTAAAACTCTGTGGGAATTTGTTATTATAAATACGGTAGTTAATTTACTTCAAGATGTACCAGTGAGAAGACAGATATCCAGAGACGCTGATGTGCAGACCCTCACCTCCAATCCGCGTACAGCGTGGGTTCAGTTGCCCAGCAACAGTCCAGTCTGACTGAGCTCAGAACTTAGTCAGGTTTTTTTTCCCCCCAGTTATTTACATCGCACTAGAACTATATCTGTACGTAACAGGGAAATATGGACAAGTGGCTAAAGACAGGTAGAAGAACCACCAAGTATCAATGATGAGAAGGGTAGGGATACGCACGCAGCTGGTGGATCTGAAAGGGGGTACGCAATAAGAAAAGTTTGGGAACCTCTGCTGTAGAGGGTTGGATGCTTCCACCTGCTCCTAGCTAGAGAACAACAACATATCCCTTACCAGCCAGTATTGATCTCAGCTTCTGTCTACTATTCACCACCCTCCCAGGACACACAGAAAAGCAGCTGACTTTCTGCCTTTGTGTTGTGCAGACTAATGCAACAGACAAATCATCACAGAATGAAGATGTTCCTTACTATTGGTCCAGGAGGTCCGTCATGCCCTCTCTCACCCTGTAAGCCATCAGCACCCTGGAGACAATAGCAAAAGATCAAAACACACCCACGGACAGTTGGGGGAAGTGCTACAGGTGCAGAAGAGAGTCGTAGGGTGCATAACGGCATGGCTTGCCCAAGAGGGGTGCACCTGCCATGGGACCAATGCTGGTGCTCCTGTTAAGCTGTACATGCTCACAGCCACAGGTTTTCCTGAAGCAGCCTTTTGTAAGAGTTGGCTCCTGCCTGTCTGTGGATTTCCTCATGGATTGGTCACTGATGACATTTAATTAAAAAAAAAAAAAAAGCTAGCCTGGAACAGAGCATTCCAGTAAGGTTAAAACAGAACATTTCCACCTGTGCAGAATGGAACGTTTCCATGACTTTAGTTTCATTTTTTAAAAATGTGGATATTCTAGAATGCAAAGTCCAAAATGTCAAATTCAGAACAAAACTTTGCGATTTTATCCGAACGAAATGTTGGGATCAACCTGAAGCATGCTGGGTTTTTGGAATTTCATTTTGTGGGAAATTTTGATAATTTTTCTCTTTGTTGCATTTTAGATCAGAGGAAAAAAAAAAACAAAAACAAAACCCAAATTGCAGAATTTCCCACAAATTGGAAAAACTGGTTCCCACCCAGCCCTAGCTGCTGGCTCCATTCGTCCCATCTCAGTTTTGTTTTTGACAACATGACACCAAATATGCCTTAGAAATAGCCACATTTTTATTTTTTCCTGAAAAGGGGCAATTTTTCCAGCCTCTCCTCCCTTGCTCATCTCTGCACAGACGTGCAGCCCCTCACCTGCTTATTTCTTACTGATGGAAATCCTTATCCTATCTCCCAGCATTCAAAGAGAAGACACCAACCTGGTACAGGGTTAGGGGAAGATGCCCCCATTACAGTGCACTCCAAGGGCCCTTTCTTAGGCCATGTCCTGACTTAAGTGCATCTGTTTTTGAGGTGAATGGGAGCAATTCACTTGCATTCAGGAGAGATGGGGAGGGTGGGTTAAGAGAGTGAAGAAGCTGATAAGACAGCACCTACGGCCGAAGGATGCTGTTGTGTCTCAGCCCAAGAGCGGAGGAGCGTGATGTGCATCTCTCAAGCATTCTAAGTTAAATCTTGTACCACCCAACTGGGTCATTGTTAGTTGACAATTGAACATGAAAAGTTTGTGTTGGAAGCGAATAAGACCCAACAGTTGGTTTGCTTGGACTCGGACGATGTCACAATTAACAAAGGCGTTGCAGGGTACTCAATGCCAAACCCCTAGCTCGAATCAAACCCCGGGATCTGAATACAGGGCAGAAAACCCTTTACATTCCGAGCTCACACCCAGGAAGGTGGACTGGTCAGTTGAACTAAGGCCAGCCACCATCATTAGGGAGCTCGCCTAGGACTTGATAGACTCGTGTTCAATTCCCAGCTCTGCCACAGACTTCTGGTGTGATCTTGGGCAAGTCACTTAGGCTCTTGGTGCCTGAGTTTCCCACCTGTACAATGGAGATAATAGCACTGCCTTACCTTACAGGGGTGTGAGAGGACAAATACATTAAAGATTGCGAAGCGCTTTGAGATCTACTGCTGAAAAGCTCCATACAAGAGCTAGGTATTATTATCATGCTAATGTGGCTCAAAGGACTGGACGAATTTAAAATAGACAAGGAATTCTACTCACAGCTGGTCCCTTTCTGCCAGCGCTCCCCATGGCACCTGGCATACCCTGCAGGATAAGTCAGACAGATGGTAAAGACCAAGAGAGATCACAAACCTTCCCAGCACTGCATTGTATGAACATGGATTTGCACGTAAACTCGGCTTTCTCTGTAGTGGAAATGCTCTAGTGACACTAGCTGGAATTGTGTGTAAACCTGATAGCTCGTTCCCATTAAAGGGTTAGATCATGAGCAAGGAGTTTCTGGATCTCATCCTAGCTCGTAGCAAAGGGCTGTTCCCAGCAAACCACCATGCAGTTTTGTTCTAGACAGGGTCTCTGCATGAAGGGCTTGGGACTGGACCAACAGGACCTGTGTGCTAAGAGTGAGGATCGAGGGTCATTGGCAGAGCTGCTTATGGGCACAGAACCAGAACATGTCTACGTGAGCACAGGGGGCAGCGTGAGCCGCAGGTGACAGCGGAAATGAATGGGCAGAGCTGTGCTGGGGAGAGAACTGGAAGATTGGGGGGAAGGCGGTGGCTTGTTGCAAGTCAGGAATGAGGGGCATGAACTCTGCCAGCCCAAGCCTGTGTTGCTACGCGGAGGTGGGCCTAGACCACAGAGTGTGGATCCAGCTCCGAAAGTCCCCAAATCTGAGGGAGTTTGGCTCTGTGGTTCCGTTCAGATCCATCTCCCTACTTTTGGAGGTACGTTTAGAGACACTCACCAAATTTACCAGAGACAAACCAACTCTGGCACCAACGCACATCAAAGTTAACGTGACACGCAATAATACAGCAGCATTCCCCTGAAGCCCTGGCCCCTCTAGCCGGCATGGCAATTATGAGATAATGAAGAATATTTAAATATATAGTATAGAATGGGAACCTGTGTACCAGGCTTTCCTTCTGGGCCTTTTATTCCAAGAACGCCTCGTAAGCCCTGTAAAGGAGATTTTTGCCTTGGATCAGTATATAAATTAAAATAGGTGCTCGGATTTTAAATGCTGAAAACGCAGACTGCAAAAGAAGTTTTTAATGGATGCAGCTATGTGCAGCCATATAAGCAAAGTCAATACAAATATTTTCACAAGAGCAATTTAAACAAATGGGAATAGGAGACTCTTGCATGTGTATATTTATTTGCGATGTGAGTACTAAACTCTGTCTACTGGGACAGCAGTGATCAACGCAATCACATCTGTCTCTACTGTTATCTTGTCCTCTACCCCCCGCCCGGCTGTCTGTCTATTTATTCACCTGCTGTGTGTCCTCTAAATCCTAGACTGGGATCTCGCTAGGGCAGGGGGTGTTTTTTGTTATTTTTTTTGCACAGTGCTTAAAACATCGTCCTCATCTCTGTTGGAGCTCCCTGGATGGCAGTTCAAGAAAAACAAACTGCATGTGCAAACCGTCAGGTTTGGAAACCTTCCCAAGCAAAGTGTGCGCTCATAACTGCACTGTGCTCATTAACATGCATCGTGTCTCCTATCTGTGTCTGCACTCAACACCCTGGGCAAGCAGCTTCTCACAGCCCTTTACTGCCTCCGCTGGCAAATGTTAGAACCAAAAAAAGAAAATGAGCAGCAGGTAAAAAGCCTGTTTTTACTGCAGCAGAGAAAGAATGTCGAGTTCCTTAACCATATTTTTTCCTCCCTATCCTCCTTTGCCCACCTCCACAACTATTAATTGTAGCTTGTTTGTCAAATGTAAACCTGCGCAATAACAGCTCCTCTGAAAGTTACTTAAAAAGAGTCTGATTTCCTACATTCCTTGCGAGTAGGCAAAGGTCAGGTGTGTTTCTGGGTTTTTTATTATTATTTTTAACAATGTAAAACTTGTATAGAATGATGCACATCCTGAATCACCCACTGACCTTACCACAGGCTTATCTAAAGGCAGAATACAACCCACAGAAGATTTTAAACACAAACACATTTTCAAATCGCTGCCAAAACCCAAACAAAGTGCACAATACCTGTCTAGGCAAGCACTGTTAACTGTTTTCAACCTTCATTTGTGAGCTACAAACAAATGAAGCCCTCTAATCTGGCTGAGAAATAAGCAGTTGTGCCTTTGATGAGAAGGCTGCACTCCCCTACACGCTGCCTGTTTGTTTTCATGCAGGCGTGCAATAGCTGCTATGCTTTTAAGCGCATGCCTAGTTAAAGACACACTGTCTGGATGCTGGTGTCCATCGGGAGCATCTGCCCTGCAATCAGCACAGTCACACTAACAGATGAGCAGAAAAATGCCCTCTGTTTGGAGAATGTTACACTTGTATCTGCCAACCGAGAGTCAGGTCTATGCTTTCTGCTTTCAAGCCTGAACCATGCTCCTGGGGCAGCCAGTCCTGTCCCCTCTCTAAAGCATACTTTACATAAGTTAGAGACGGAGCATTGTGTGTATTGCTACTTACTGGGGGTCCTGGAATTCCAACCAACCCGCGCTGGCCCATACGGCCCTGTAAAGAAACAAATATTACAAGAAAGGACTTTGCCATTAGTAAACAAGATGCAAATTCAGAGGCCTCAATAGGCAAGTGGCATCAGGAATGATCTTTGCTAGCAGTAAAAGTTACAGGGCTTCTAACTATATAGATTGGTTCATATTTCAGTCATGGTTCCAATTTTATCTAAACTCCTCTCTAGTGAGTTATTTCCACCTTGCTAGCATGGTGTAGTTTATTCAGTCCTTTCAAGTGCAGGGAGCTGGCCATGGTGATCTGCCACTGCTATCCACATTTTTGCCACCTCCACAGTAGATCTTTGCATAGCGACTCTGCACAGCTATGGGCCTTCAAGCCATTCAAAAGCTGCAGCCTCCTGATTCTGGAAAGCAACTTACTTGAGTCTCCTTGATGTCAACCGGACTTAAGTTTATGCTTAAAGCTAAGAACGTGCTTAAGTGTGGTCTGGCCCAGAATGCCAGTGAAAACCATGGCTGGCGCTCATCTGTGCAGTTTCTCATGCAGGGAGTGCTGCTTTATGTCCATGCTACATGACCTGGGCTGCTCACAAATCAGTTTTTAGAGAGATTGACAGTGTTGGTTTAAAGCTCTATAACGACTCTGACATTCATCTCCAAGTAACAAACGGCTGTGTTACTTACCCTGCGTCCTTTTGTCCCTTGCGTTCCCTTGGGGCCATCAGGTCCCCGACTGCCCTAAAAATTCACAGGGGAAAATCATTTGAGATACCACTGCTTGAATCCCCCACTCTCCACCATGCTTGTCTACCTTAGAGATACAGAGTTGGGGATGTGTCTTGACAGTCTTAGGGGCTTCATCCAAAGCCCTTTGGACTCAATGGATCTAAGAGCTTGGGGTCAGGCTGGAGATGCTGGTTTTGATGCAGATTTTCCTATTGAAATGATGTTGTCATTGGTGTAACATGCCTTACGCTTCAGGGAAGCGGAGATGCTGGGCCCAGCAAGCACTATTAGGAGGAGAGGCGAGGCCAGCCATGATGCTTTGTACATGCACATGACTTAGGGAAACCCCCAAGCTGCCAGGATGCATTCCTAGATATTCTGGGGTTGGGAATGCGAGAACTACGTCTCCAAAACTGCTGCCTCCTCAGGGCCACAGGTGAACCCAGAAATCTTCGGAGAGCAGCAGACACAAGCTGGAGCAAGACCCTCAACACACGTGCCTAAACCTTGCCCTGAGAAAAAGACATAGTTCCTACCCCTTTGTATTCTGAAACCCTGCCTCCAGGGTCAATTGGGGCACCAGGCTGGACAATACCCTCGCTGGGGGCTCGTCAGTGGGATGTCTATGGATCACTGGACCCCTCGTATCAGTAAAGGGGGTGTGTGTGTAAGGGGTGGATGGGTACACAGAGGTAGAAGGTGATTACCAGTATTTCAATCCCCCACCCCACCCCCTGTCAGATTCATTCTGTAGCTTATAACTCCGCTAGCTCTGTCTCCACGGAGGAAGGAGGATTTTTCCCTTTTTAAGCAATGCACCAAGTGGAGACCACGTTCATTCCCACAGCTTGAAACCTGTCAAGCAGATTCACAGATGGGCTGCGGGATGCTGCTGCTATCATTCCAGCTTGGAATCAGCACAGAATTGTGTTTTTTTTTTTTTTTTTTTTTTTAAAGAGCGCAACTCAAATCCCATCTCACGCTCTCTTTGAACAGGACACACTGACAGCCTATGATCCAGGTACAAGAGGAGGTTGTTGGGGTTTTCTTGGACCCAGAATAGTGGGTGTAAACCTCAGATGAGGACATTGGAAACAGGGAAACTCTTATTCAGTGTGAACAAATATGATCCACTCCTTTGTGCTCCCTACCCAAACCTTTCCTAAGTCAGGAAAAAGCCAGTGTAAACAAATCCATCTTAAAACTGGCCTCATGCCCTGGCTATGTTTTCCCTGCATGCTTCCCAGCACTGGCAGACAGACATGTGCCAGCACTGCTTGAGCTACTGTGCTAAAAATAGCAGCGTGGCTGCAGGAGCACAAGTGGCTCAGGCTTGCCGCCCCGTGTACAATCCCACCCGACCCCTACAAAGAAAAAGAACGCTGCAGTTGTGCAGAGCAATTGAGCTGCATTTCTGGGCCTTCTACTCCTGCCAACTGGACACACTGCACACTTTGGGAAAGAGCAAAGGACCCGCTGCCGGCGATATTACAAACCGAACAAGATTATTTTATAAAAGAACACCAGCAGATCAAATATGGCCTGAAGTTTAAGTTATGCAAACACTTTTACAAAAGCCAGGCTCAAAGAGAAATGTTTCCTTGAATGAAAAGAACAAAAGCCACTCCCCACAAACTCCACCCCCAACCCACTGAAAACACCTTTATTTTAACAAGTAAACCTGAACTCGCCTTCACTGCTGGCAAACCCAAATATTGCAGTGTTATGTCAGTGCAGGAGGATGGAAAGTGGGGAATGACTAGAAAGGAGTGAAATCACCGAACGGATTGTCATGGTCTGAGCTGAGAGAATTGCAAACAGTGAAAAGCAAACACAGGAAAGTAAAAGTAGCAAAGCAGCTCCAGTACAGCAACTGGTGAAGAACAATACAGTTTTATATCCCCCCTCTGCAACCATGGTTTCATAATTTATTCCATTATTTGTAACTTGGGACATTTATTTTCTTTTAAGTTGAATTTTAAGCTGGCTATGTCCACTGAAGCACAATCCACCTCAATATGAAGCTATGTACCAAAACGCTGGAGCATAGGAATACCCACACTGCCCAACCTTGCTCCAAAGAGAGGCTATGACACCCCACCTTCCAACATCATGCATACAAATAGGTGGTACGGCTCTGTTGTGAGTTTGCTTGTCCATGCCTCAGTTTCCCCAGCTGTGAAATGAGGATGGTACTTCTCCATCTTTGTAGAGGCTGGGATTATCAAAGGAGTCTTTTGGAGTTTGGCAACCAAACCCTGTTGAAATTCAATGGCTTGGATTTGAAAATGAGCCTACATAGTAAAAAAAAAAACCCTGTGGCATTGAGTCTCAGGGTCTGAGTCAACTGACTCAGGGTCATGGGGCTCACCCTGAGAGACTAACAATAGTAGCATAGATATCGGGGCTCGGGCTGGAGCCTGGGCTCTGAAACCTGGTGAGGGAAGAGGATCTCCAAACCCAAATGTCTACATGCTACTGGTAGTCTCTCAGTGCGAAACCGAATGAGCTGAGCTGGGCTCTGAGAGTCACTACCATGGGCCTGTTTTTTGCTGTGTAGACAAACCCCAAAGCACTGAGATGCCTGGGTGAAGAGCATGACATAAAAGGCTTATGATGAAATGAAGAGAGGGGAAGAAATCATGGCAATGCTGACCTTTGGTCCTTCACGGTTGTTCCGACCAGGTGGGCCTATCTGTCCTTCCTCCCCCTAAAAGAACAAAGCAGCAGAATTAAGGTACAGTCAAGACAACTTCTGGAAGCCATTCTGAAATGAGTCCGGGACAGTCTGCTGCACGCAAGGCAATATTTGAATGAGAAATTATTGGCTCAGGAGCCAGCCGAACCTTCAAAATGTTGCCGATCTACCTACCCGCCAATGTACCTGACCCCGCTCTCAGGGGGGAGTGTGACCAGCATACTGTATAAACAGAGAGAAGCTGTATGAATCCGTCCCTTTGCAAGGGAGTCACCCACAGTTGTATATCCAATGGTCTTCAGCAGGGATGTCTCACCCATAAATATCCCTTGAGATAGGGACATCAGGTTTCAATTGTGTGTGTGGCAGGAGTGTCGCTCTAGGACATCAATCAAGGATCATGGTGCTGGGTGATGTACAAACAGGCTGTAAAAGGAGAGTCCCATGTCCTCTGTGCATCAAAGAGGGAAACAGCCCATTTCACAGCCATCTAGCCCTGTCCCCTCCCAAGCACGGCATGGAGAACAAACCCTTCAGTGCTGTAGGAACAGGAAACAGAACAGGGCCAAAACCGAAGGGAGACCCGCTGAAGGGCTAAAAATCACCAGGATTATTGAATTGTTTTTGTTCCCAGAAGGTTGAATTAAGAGGGTTAATATTCTGATGTCTCTATCTCTTGATGTCCCCCTTCCTCCTCAAGGGAGGCAGAAGATCAAGATGCCTGGCTTGGTGCTGTGGGTTTGCCACAGTAAAATGCATGCAGCTTCTATCTACAATGAGATACTGTTTTGAGTGGGACACACTGCATACTAAGCTGGAAAGGGGATAATGTAGTGGGCAGAGGACTTCTGCTGAATTATCCTTCTCTCAGGGAAATGGGAGGATGAGTGTATTCAATCTGAATAGTGAATACCTAATCAGGGCCCATAGGAGGCCAAACTCCAGCGCCCCATGAGATAGCATTATTCTCAGACAGCGTGGTATTTTACTCCTGGCTTGTCAGTCAGGAAAGGGTAAGACAGATGGGAGAGAGCAAAGCCGCCTTCTCTCATCTTCCTTGTGTTTTTGGACACTCAAAGATAAGGATCTAATTCTATGTTAAAATATTCAGCTTCCTGCTGCATCCACCCAGCCCCGAGGCTCTGCGCTGAAATCCGCATTGCATGAGAAAGCGGTTTTTAAATCAGCTTGCTTCTTGCAGCACTTCTGATCCTTTCAGGTCTCACCCGCTCAGAAGGGTTCCACTTGGCCAGCGTAACTGACCAGAGACAGGAGACTGAACTAGATGAGCCCTCCTTCCAGCTGATCTAGCAATTCCTACCTTCTGAATTCTTAAAATGCCAATTTCAGCATCTTTATTTTCAGTGCTGGAAGAGTCAGAAAGAACTCAGCTTCGCTCTGGGATCTCAGCTTCAGTTTGAAGGGCTGGCAGCTGGAAATAACCATCTGCAAACCACATAATCTCGAAATACTTGTAAAGTGGTGAGCAGATCTGTCTTGGAGAAACAACTGTCAAGAACCCCACAAGGACATTATTAAGGGCAATTTCACTGCAAAAAACACCTCGGAAATCCACTGAGCTACTGCCTTTGACCACAGTTTTGCACCAACCTACATTGGCAGTAGATCTCTCAATTGTCTGATTTAGAACCATGATAAAATTCCAGGGCAGTTAAGGTCAAATCTCTGCTGGTGTAAGCTGGCCCAGCTCTATTGACTTCATTGAGTCCTGTGAAGCTGCGACCATGTAGACCTGCTGAGAATTTGGCCCTTAGTTTCTATCTGTCCCACTATCTGATACTGAATCCACACCACCAATGGATTAAGTATCTCTTTGCAGGGCTTATGAGCAAGGTTGTGTCTCTATTTTGTGTATGTATACCCCATAGATTCTCATTTTAAGTTTCTCCCCAGTAAGATGTAACCCAGTTAGAGAGAAATAACAAGATATGTTCAACTTCTATTAACAGCAGCCATATTGATAGTGAGGGAGGGAGTTAATGAACCCTCCTCTGCATTCCTTCTAACGTAGGAAGCTTGGGACAGATGAGATTTATCATTAGAAAGTTCACTGCGGTAAGCAACATTGGCATTAGCTGGACCATATGAAAATGGCAATAAACAGAGAACACGTGTTTTTAAAGCACATAGCGACTCGCCACTAGAGGGAGCCTGTGCATCAGTTACTTCTTTGGCTTGTCAAGAGGAACAAGTTGGCTGAGTTGGAGAGATGCAACTTTGTGAATTGCAGCACATGGAAATATTTGCGCCAACTGCCTCAGGACGAGTCTGGGCCCGGGAGCATGCAAGGGTTTAATCCAGGGGGAGAGAGAGGCGTGGTGGGAGGCAGCTGAGGTTCCCAGCAAGGCAGGAGACTGTGGGATGGGTTACAGACAGGGGGACTCAGTCAGTCAGGAGAAAGGAGTGGGGAAATGGGGAAGCTGAAGCCTTTGGATCCAAGGCCCGGCAATGATTCCAGTCGGGGTCCTTTCCGCTGTTCAGCAAGCCAGGACAAAGGCTCAGCAGACCCATAATCACAGTGAGAGATGGGACGGGATTCCTAAATACACACCTGCCTCTAGACCAATTCTTCACCTGCGACTGGGGAAATCCGACCTTCGGATTCACTTTAACGTGGAATCAGGCCTGTTCGGTGCCTGTCTAGAGTTGTTAATTTCCCTGCATGAAGATGCACTGCATCCCAAATGCTATTTTAGGGTTGCACCCGAGGGCCCAGATTCGGGTAATTAATAGCAACCCGCTGCCCACATGGTTAGAACCACTAGCACATGGAGCTGCTGATAAATTGAGCCAGAGAACATAAGGCCTAAGAATTCAGCTCCTCCCAGAAAAATCAATGCTAGAAGGGAAAGCACAATATGCTCAGGGCTGAGCTAAAGGATGGGGCAAGGTAAATGGAGAGGTGTAGGCAGAGTAGCCACGCCGTGCACCCTGCTCTCCCAAGCAGGTTTCCAGGTGGGAAGGGGACATCACTTTGAAGATATTTTCTCTTGCACGTTGCGCTGCAGTCGCTTTCTCACACAGTGTTTAATCAATGTCTGGAGAAGCAAAGAATCCTTACATCAGGTCCTTGGCGTCCAGCCTGCTCGCTGGGTCCAGGAAACCCCGGCAGACCCATTTGACCTCGAACTCCTGGCGGCCCTTTCATCCCCTGTGGCCCACGTGCTCCCTGAAAACAAGACACACATACATCATGGGGGGCCTGGCTGCACCTCCTGTTGCCCTTCCACTGGCATGAACTGAAATGAAAATGGATGAGGTCTTTGTAATAAGCAATTAGGGTGACTATCTCAGCTCCTAACGCCGCAGGGTGGCAATTTCCTTGCTCTCCCTCCGGATAGTCAGTCTTCTTTTATCTTTGGGTCTCTTAAATCTCATCACGCTAGGCCATTCATGGCAGGATAGAATGGGAAATGGAAACAACCTGAATTAACCCTAATTGCCTGTTCTCTGATGTGGTCAAGGTCAGCAAAACATGCTCCCCTGTCTCCACAACCAGCAACAGTTTTTTATTCTTGCAAGTCCCTTCTATCCCAAGACCTGGGAAATGAGACAGGCCTCAGCCAAACCCCAGGATCCAAACAACCCTGAACTTCGGATCCACGTCCAGTTCTGAACTTGGCTGCTCATTCTCATCTCTGCTTCAGAGTCAACACCGCTGGACAACATGCACCTCAAACACACCACACCGTATCCCGCTTCCTTACCATTAGCAGCGTGTTGAAGCCCAAACCAGACACCTGTGCCCTGCCAGCTTTCTCCACCTCATCAGAGCGCCCCAAAATTTGGGGGCGGGGAGCAGGACACAGCCATTTATGACACGCATCTGGCCCCCACTACTGTGTCTCACCTCGCACTGTTCAGTGGATTTATTCCTGTGTAGCATGGCTGTGCTGTTATCCCCACTGCCCAGACAAGGAACTGAGGCATAAAGAGACTGAGTGACTTTCCCAAGGTGTCACAGGAAATGGCCTAAATTGCCCAAAATATCCCTGGCTGAGAGGAAAAATGTCAGGAACTCCAGCTGCAGACAGGGTTGAAATTCTCAAAATAGGGATGAGATCTCCTTGTCTCAGATGGGCCAGTAACTGGGGTAAATGGGGTGTGGGGGGAAAGAATTATTTGTGATTATTTTCATCAAAAAAATAAAATGTTGAGATTCTCTCTCACACACACACACACACACACACACACACACACAAGCCTGGAAATATGGAGAGCATGGTCAGTTGCAGGGAAGTGTGTGTAGACATGCTGACCTGGTCCAGGAACAAATGGGGCTAGAAACACACTGCAGCTAAGTTTAACCTTGCAGCCAAGTCAGTGCTCTGGTATAGACAGACTACTAGTTAAACCAGACCTGCAGTCACACACCTCTCCATGACCTACTGCCCCCATCCTGCAGTGCCTGTGCTGCTCTCTCTCCAGCTGCCCTGCTACGTGAGAGATGGTGCCAAGGCTCAGCCTCTGGAAGGCTGAACTGGTGGAAACTGGGTAACGTCAGGTGTCAAAGGTCTGTTTAGGTAGGCGAGGACGGAAGCTCCAAAGGCAGGTTTCTCCAGAGTGGTATTTTGTGATCTGATGGCAGTGCTATGCTGGGGTGCCGTGGTCCAGGTTCCCCAGTTAGCTCTCTCTCAGGATAGATCCCACAGAATCACATGAAACCTGCTCTCTACATACAGGATACTAGAGCAGACACAGTCCATTGCTTTTACAGACAGGCGTCTGCTTTGCAGACAAAGCATCAATTAAACATGAATCTAGGAGTGGAGAGTCCTCTGTTTTCAAGGGCCCGAGGTAGAATATACCAGGCCCCGATACCTGAGTGACTGCTCCCTGTCTCTGTCCTTCCAGGCCAGCTGATGTCAGCCAGATGGGTCCCTTCCTTCCGTCCAACAGTCCCATCTGAATGGGGTCAAGGGCAGGTCACAGATCCTTTCTGGGGCAGGAAGGAGATTCAAACAGATCCAGCGCTGGACTGGGATTCAAGAGACCGGGTTTCAATTCCCAGCTCAGCCACAAAGTTTCCTGTGTTGACCTCAGGCAAATCAATGGGGACGAGGCTAGCAGATCCCACAGGAAGTAACCTCCATTGCATTAATAATTGTGAGGTGTTGTTGCTATGGTGATGGGGGCCATGGACATACCTAGGCAGATGGACCTATGGAATTCCCTGGCCTGTGCCCTGCCAGATCCCCTCTAAGCCTGGTCTTGTAGGCTCGGCCAGTGAAGAATCCTTTCTGTGAGAGTCAGGGTCATCTTCGGGACATCCCCACCCCTCCATCTCCTCTTCCTCTTTGTGTTTGGCCCCTTGGTTGACAGAGTGGCTGGTTCTTTCTGGGCCCAGCTCTGGGGTGGTTTTTGCCATTGTTACTTTAGTTTCCAGAACTCCTCTCCTGACCCGTGCTTTGGAAACACATCACGTCACTAAATGCAAGTCGTCTCATGCTAACAGGAGACGTAAAAAGGGCTGGAGAACCCGGTGCCTGTCCTACATCCAGCCGGGAGCAAGGTTCCCTTCCCCTTGGCACAAAGAGCTGAGGAGACAGTGACCAGGAATATCAGATTCCACTGACAGAGCAAGAGGTTCTCTCTCCTGACGCTCAGTTCAGAGCTTGCCTTTCCCTGCGGCCACGTCTTTCCCCACTTCACCTGCTATTCAAGCCTCTGATTAAATGCTGTGCCTGCAGTGAAGCCAGAATCCAATGCCAGAGGGGACTAGCTAGACTAGGCAGATGCACAGGAGAGCCGTGATGGGAGGAATCCTTCCAGACCCGAAGTGCCAAGGATGTTGGAGGAGATGAAGGACAAGAGTATTTTGGCAACAGTAGATATTCTGGCCCCTCCCTGTCCTTTTTATGCCCCACCCATTCCATTCTGCCATGCAGGGGGCCCCTAGTAAAGCTTAGCTCTGTACTGGCAGAATGCATCCTGTGTGGCCCTCCCACATCCGGACCATTCTCTATTGCAAGGGGAACCACACTAACCCCATTGCTGGGGGCCTGGGCTCCCAGATGGGGGTACGGCTACCTTAGCTCTCTGTGCAGCGTTGCCAACTCATGATTTTATAAAAAGTCTCACGACATTTGGTGCTTAAAGCCCCAGCTTCTGGAGTCATGTGATTACATAAGCATCTCAGCTTCCCTTTAATAAGAAAACCAGAAAAAAGGAAGCATCTAGCTCATAGCAGTGGAGAAAAGCTTCAAAAGCTGAACCCTAAAGGCTCAAAAACCAGAAGTCAAAATAAAAATAATCCAACTTTAAACAATCAAGATTTTTAAGCTGATCATGATTTTTGGGGCCTGACTCATGAGTTTTGATCACTTGGCACTTGCAATGCCACCTATAATAATTTTAAAAAAGGGGTTTCAGCAGATGAACTAGAGTAACTTCCTTGCATGGTGGGATCTTTATACAAATCTCTCCCTAGTGAGGCTGCTGTTTAAAGGAGCAGAGACTCGCCCTGTGTAGGAAGGCACACTAGGGATTCTAATAGTTTATTCTTCAAGTGCCAGCATAGAGCTGGTTCAATGCCCAAAATGAGGATGCCCACCCCCCAAGAACGCACAATCTAATTATTAGTACAACACAACCAGATCAAACATGCTCTGATTCTACGTGACCACATTTAAACAGCAGGGAGGAATGAGGAAGCTACAGAAATTACCCTCTTAATGCCAGCCACTGGGTCTGTTACCTTGTCTCCTTTGGTTCCCATGTCCCCTTTCATTCCATCTGGACCTTCACAACCCTGTAATAAAAGCATGCGTTAAGAGTGCAACTTCTCAAGAGACTGAGCTGTGATAATCTGCAGGGCTGAGGGGCACAGCAATCTGTCTTCAGCATCGGAGAGGAAATTTTCACCAGTTTTGATCAAAAGTTTATTCTTGATGGAACTGTCCACAGCTAGAAAGGGATCTTTCTACCCAGACCAGAAAGCCGAATCATGTTCCAGATACTCCTGTAACTTTAGACCTCCTGCAGGTAGCTTTAGCACCCCGTAAAATGGAGGTGATATTTCAAATGGAGGAGGAGGAGTGTATGGCACGGAGGTTAACTTCAGACCTTCTGTGGTTTGGCGTTGATGCAAATGTTTGTTGCTTGGGTGAGAAGGAAGGACCCCATCACTGCTATTAGCAAATATTCAAGTAACTTCCCTTCTTCTTTATATTGGGAAACGCTCCCTTTCCCCTCCTCCCCCCAACTCAAACGTCTTAGGGATTTTGATGCTTCGGAAACTTTACAGCCCATTATAACTGGCTTAGGAGAGGCCTAGCATGGGCAGATACTGGGAAAACTTCCCCAAATGCCGCACAGAGCTCACTGACACGCAACAAGTCCCGCTACTGCTGTTTTAAGCAGAGAGTGTGGGCGAGGCTCATTGCTGCCAGATTGCATGGCGCTTTTGTGATGTGCAGCAGGAGCTAGGAGGAGGTCACTAAGCCTGTTTAGCTGTGACCTCTGTAGGGAAGGACCAGAAATTAGAACTCCAAAAGGTCCTCCAAACAGGTCAGTACATTGACCCTCCGTATTATATAGCCTACCCTGATTTGTGTATGCCAAAAGATCTCAAAGCCACCTCCAAGAGCAGCAAACCTGTGGTCTTGTGCCTTGATGTCTAATGTCCTGGTTAAATTCTTTCTCCAACATCAAACATCCTCCCTAACTAACCACAAGGCCCTCTGTCCGCATAGCATATAGCACAGGAAGAGGACGTACTGGAGCTAGGTATTACTCCCAGGTCTGTTAGTTTCAATGCGTGTGGCCTGAGCTCAATTGTACCAGATTTTCCCCATCTGTAAAATGGGGGCGATATCTCAAATGGCAGCGGTGGAGGAGTGTATGGAAAGGAGGTCAAACTTATGAACATTTGTGAAGAGCTCTGAGACGCTCACATGCAAGGTGCGAGGGGAATTAAAAGTATTGTTCTCCCTGATAGGTGATCAGGTTTCAGGGATCTTTAACAATCCAACTTCTATGATGATTAGGGTGTGTCCACACAAGGAAAAAAGGTGTGCTCTTACCGCAAGTTAACTGTTTCGTGTGACAGCTACTAGCTGCTTTGTCTTTGGATGGTTTAGGCACAACAAATCCTGCATCTTGGCAGGGGGTTAGACTAGGTAACCCTTGTGGTCCCTTCTAACCTATGGTTCTATGAGTCTGATTCACCAGGATTTTACTTCATGTTAGTTACCATGTGGTAAGAACACACCTTTTTTCTAGTGAAGACAAGGCCTCAGAAGGCAGAGTCCCTTCAGAGAGCACCCCTAACACACAGCATTTCAAGGGAGTACAAAAGTGGCCACCTATTTTATTTCCCAAATAATCATATTTAGCTTTCAGTACAAACTCTCATATGGAGGGCCACGCTTCCAGCAATTCCACAGCATATCGGAGCCCCCTAACTAGACTTTCCTGTGCTATCGGGACCCGAGCCACTGAAGTTAATTGCATTATGCAGGCCAAGTGACTTACCTGGTCTCCTGGCAGTCCCTGGGAACCTGGCATTCCGATCAACCCCTGAAAGAGGAAGAGGGGCTTTTCAGTGCAACTTTTCAAAGACACAGGAAAAAATCCACACAGGTCTCCAAAAACTCCCAGGGTGGAAAGCATGTGCCAGAAAAAGCAGCGTCTGAACTTCATGATCAAGGGGAAACACCAGCCTAACCGGCAGAGAGTCATTGTTGATAGTCCTATGGCGAGGTGTAAATGAGAGGCCTCCTCCCAGGCACCCCTTCTTGGCCTCAGGACAGCCCTGCCAGTGGCCCCTCGCCTCGGTTTCCCTTTTGAGTCCCCAGTAACTCCATGGAAGCTTGTCTTCTAAACCACCATAGTTCATTGATACAACTGACTGCAAACATCCATAACCAGAAGTTCCAACACACAGTCCACATCACCCCCAGTGCATGCAGTCTTTAAAACCTGCCTTTGTTCACACCATACCCTGGTGTCTTCCACCACCCCAGCCCTTTTATCAGTCCTCTTCAGTCTCCCTGCCAGGACAGGCACCCAGCCCTTCCTTCTGGGGAGAGTGCTCCTCTTCCCAGCAGCAACCGCCACAGCCTCTCTGCTCAGAGCACCCTTGCCAGGGGAGCATCCCTCATTTCCCTTGACCTTCTCATGATTCCTCTGGCTCAAACTCACCAGCAAGGAGACACCAGCAGGTAAGCCCCTCCAGAGCGCCCCCCTTCCTTCCACACCCTCTGGCCCTGGGCTCCGGCTCTCCAGCTGCGAGCCAGCAGGCATCTTCCTCTGCTGCTGCTCCCCCTGCCTTCAACCGTCTCCCAGGAACCACCTTCTCTCTCTGGCAGCCCTCATCGCCTGCCTCCTTGACTGACCCAGTCTGCTCCCACTCTCTGGGTCTTTCTCACGAGGCCTCGTCTAGTTCCCCCAGGTGCTGCCCTGTCCTCTTCATTGGCCCCCTTCATTTCATGTAGTGGGCCAGCCACACTGTCCATCTCCAGGAGGGAGAGAGAGAGCTAGGAACATAGGGAAATGATTACTGGGGCAGGCAGCCATCCTTTAACCTGCACTGAGCATTTGCATTGTTCTTCAATGCCAGGTGCCTGTCAAGCTGTGACCCAGCGATAACAGACAGAAGGACAAACAGGAGGGACATGGCTCTCTCAACACCACCTCACCGGCCCACCTGGCTAGGCTAAATTATCAGCAGCCCTCAGGAGGGTTTAAAAATAAAATCTTGTTTTTAATCAAACACCCACATGCACTGGTCCCAAAGTACATGTGCTCTGCTGAGCTAGCCCCCAGGAGATGCTATGGTCTGAGTCAGACTCATCTGTCTAGGTAACTGGCCATTCGTGGATTTTATCCTCCACGCTCCCTGCCCAGAAGGGAAGCATCATTCTCATATTACGGATGGGCACCTGAGACACAGGGTATATGAGGGGACTCATCCAAGGGAGTCTGTGGATGAGCAGGGAATTGAACCCAGGTGTCCTGAGTCCCACTCCAGCCCCCTATCCACCAGCTCCCCTTTCTGCTCTGGTTCTTGCCAGAGTTACCTCCCTGTTTCACCGATTTCCACTGGGCACAGAGAGAGCTTAGGAGAAAACCGTTCCTTGCTTATTATCCACAAAAGATGCCCTCCAACCCTCCGGGTTTTACATGCTTCCATGGGGAAAGATTACTCTCAGATTTGCTCTTTAGGATGTCACTAACTGAAAGGCAAAAGCCTTATGGGAATCCCCCACACTGAGACATAGCCCCGGCACAGTCCATGATTGCACCCAAAGCCTACGAACACCCAGGGAGCGTAAAGGGATCTGACAGTGTGCACTGGTGAAAGGTCTATGAGTGTGTGAGGGGCGCCGTGAGAGGGCTTGGAGCAAGTCAGAAGCACGAACTCTTCTGGCACCCAGATAGGAGGTGTGTGAGAAAGACATGGAGAGCTGCTTCTATTCAGTGTAGGAAAGGCATTGACAATAGCGTGTCCTTCGTCTCTCCTGCTGAAAAGAGGCCAGGAGGAGTTAACCTCCTCCCAATCAGGGTGGATTACCCCAGGGCTCAGACTCTGCATTTCCCCAGAAATCTACCTCGCTCACCCGGCTTAGCTTCTGCAACAGCATTACTCCAGTAAGGGCAGCTTCCCCAGTGCGCACACAGGCACCCACTGCCTAAATCCCATCACTGCCATAGGTGACTGCAGCAGTATTGTGTGGGACTGCCCAGTGCAGCACGCTTGCTCGCCAATCCGGTTCTTTTACCTGGCCCATTTCCTAGCCCAGCCACATGCGCAGATAAATGCATCTGAGTCTACAACGTACCAACACACGGGGGGGATGCAAGGGTGGGGGGAGAAAGCTAGCTTGGTTTTGTCATTTGTGCAGTGGGCAGGATCACAAATGGCCTATGAGTTCTACCAGTGGTAGCCGCAGGGCTCCAAAAAGAAAGATGGAGCTAAGGGAAAGACCAAGTGGGTTTCCCTCATTATTTATGCCAATGCAATGTGCCTGTTCAGGTTACGAATTGGAGCAAGGGTAGAAAGAATTCACCATGCCCAATACCTCCCGCTTCCCTTCCCCGCTCTTCCTCCCAGAGTGGAAATCTAAATCCATGCGGACTTACCGCGGGGCCTTCTTGCCCACGCTCTCCTCTGAACCCAGCAGGACCGACTGCTCCCTGCAACCAGAAATAATCCGATATAAAAGGCTTCATGAAAAGGCGGCCCACGTTTGAATGAACTCATCAAGGCTGGCTGTTATTTAGAGGTAACAAACAGCAGCCCAGAGACACTCAAACGGCGTGAGTGCATGAGGGGAAATGGCAGAGGGTGGGTAAAAAATCAAATCTTGTTTCCAAGGAAGAAGGGATGTGGAGAGAGGGGATTACGAGGCTCCCAAGAGGGACGTTTCTTAATTGGATATAAAAAGTTTAATGAATTCTGTACATGTCCCACTCCACATTTGAGCCATTCTAGACTTCCAGGTGCCAGACTCTTTACTCTTCATAGGCAGGGAATTTGGCCAGCAGCTATGGGAAAGGAGGTGCCAATGACCCATTTTGACCAAGAATGGGCTATGAATGTCACACACTCAGTTTTTCCGAATGACTAACGGTGACAAAGCGAAGGACGATACTCTACTGTTAATAAGGCAGTTTCTTCTAAGTAGTCAGAGGCTCATCCCAGACCTGCATCTAAACATGCAACTCTGCATTTACCAATTATAGCCAATGCCTCTGTTTATCCATCAGACTCCATCCTGCTACATTTCTACCCCTGCAGTCATTCTCTAACCTTTATGGCAAGTTAATGGCCCGTGGCCAAGTCAACAACGAATGTGGGAAGAGACAAAACAAAAAATAAAATAACCCCAAAGGTTTCAGGATTGTGCCAGACCTAAGTGTGAAAAGGACCCAATTCCACCTCTAAAGGGCTCTCTTTCAACTGTGAGTTATAGTCTGCAGCAAATGGACCAGAAAGAGTTAAAAAATGGAATCACTACATGGATAGCAGAGGAATGTATCCTATCTGAGTTTTATATGTCTGCCCATCACCACAGGATCTCAACACCTTCCATTTAAAATCAACAGCAACAGCAAACGGGTTCCTAGTGGACTGGATGGAGTGTCTGGCCCTTCTCCCTTTTTCAAACATCCTCCTGGGGTAGAGTATTTAGATTTTTGTCCCCTTCCTTTTTTTCTCCCTCAGATTTTACAATTTTCTCTTTTCCCCCCTTTTGGCTAGCAGGAGTTCAGGGGTCAAAGACTAGCATTGTGAGTATCTTCCTTAGGGTAGAAAGGCATATGCCAGATGCTGGAGCTTGGCAGGGAAAGAGGCTGTCTCTGTGGTGGTCCTTCTGCCAGCCAGTCAACACACAGATACCAGCAATGGCCCAGAGAAAGCCACCTACCTATTTCTCTTTTTTAAGTGGGGCAGTGTGGGAGCATTTCATAGAGACGTCCCACCCTGCACTAGCTACCAATCCCAGGCTCGGTCCAATTCAAGGTGTTTATCTTCAAAAACCTAAAGCCACCAGGGTTTGGTTACCTGAGTCTGCTGCAACCTGGCATAGTGGCTGCCATCAGCAAGGACACTGCAGCCATATGCCCCCAGGCATGGAGGCTGAGGGCAAGGTGCTCTCAGGATTTATCTGTCATGACCATGGCTTGGGTGGTCAGACCTAGTGGTTGGAGCAGGAGGCAGAGTCGAGCCAATGGTCAGAGACCCGGGGCAGGGATCAGGAAGAGGTCAGGAAAGCAAGAAGTGGGGACAAGTCAGGTAAGCAGGGCTCAGGAGTCAGGTGAGATGACAAAGTCTGATGCAGCTGCCAGACAGGAATTCCCCCACTTGCACCTGTGCCTCCTTCTGCCCTAAATAGCACAGCTGGACCAATCAGTGGGCCAATCAGGATTCACATGGGCCATGCCTCTGGTGGGGCTATGGTTGCTTTAGCCACTCGGCTCACTAGTTACTAGCAAACCATTGGATGGTGGCCAGTATGCAAAGGTTGCCTGGGGACTCGCAGACCTGGGTCCAAGACCCATGGATTCTCACAATATCCATACTGTAATTGGAGGGCAGACACACCTGAGATAGCTTTACTCTAGCCAGCTCAGGTCTGAGTGGAGTGAAACAGCCGCTGGATGGGGAGAGCTCTGTAAGGAGTTACACAGGGCTCCAGGCAGGCTTCTACAGCCCACACTGCTACAGCTTCGCTGCTTCTGGCCCTGCATCAGCTAAATTAAAGCTCGCTCAGGTATGTCTATGAGAGCTTCTAGCATAGCCTGTCCATACAGCATAGACATACTCTCAACAGAAATCCCTGGGCTTTGGAATTCATTCCCACCTGAGATCAAGTTTACAGGGCACAAAGGAAGACTCCATTGTCTATGCAGGCCTCTACCTAACAGCCCTGGAGCCAAAACGGGCACCACTTGGCACGTGCTCAGTTTAGACAAGTAGCTCCGGGGAGGGCAAGAGTACTTTGTTCTCCCTTCAGGGATATAGATACCAGATACTACAGTGATGGGCTCATTGCAACATGCCACCTCAGTAACAACGAAACACCATTGCAATGGCAGCATATATATAGAGAGAGAGATGGGGGAAACAGACTCTTACAGGGTCTCCTTTAGGCCCAGGGCATCCTTCTATCCCAAGGGGACCCTAGAGAGAAAGAGAACAAAAATAAGCTGTAAATATAGGCAAGGATAAAGACTCCGTCCTTTAGAAGTAGATTTTAAATGAAATCAAAGGCAAACAGAATCCTGTCCAGCATCCTTCAAATGATGTCACTACAGATCAAGGGTAGCACTGGCTCATTCGCTTTGTGCTATTTCTTTCACTCCACAGTCTGTTCAAATGCCACGTACCCTCCAGCCCTGCATTCGGTGGTTTATACCCATTGGCAATGAAGGATCTCAGGTGATTTCATCTCATGAGCCCTGGCCCCTCCCAATGCTACAGTTTCCCCAAGTGAAACTCTTCCAGGCAACGGACAGTCTTTGTGACAGATGGGTGAGGAGGGGTCAGAAATAGTAAACACATATCCATGGTGAATTGTCCATGGGGATGGAGAAGTTTGTCCTAAGCTTTCCTATAGCCCATTAGGGAAACAGGGTGGATTTGGATGTATATTTCCATACAAATGACAATGTTTTTCCACATGCACTAGTCTATCTGGGATACGGCTTGCTTACATTTCTTTTCCTGCATCTTCATCAGTCATCTTTCTCCTTCCACTAACCCCTCTGGCTGGTCTACCAGTACCTGCAGGTGTCCCTGCCAGGGCCATGCTCAGTGAGGAAAACACTCTCTTCTAAGAACTCTGGCTTTTCCTGTGGTGTAACCTCACTTCCAGTCCTGATCTCACCTGCAGCACAGAGAATCAGGCCCCAGACCTCAGGAAGAGGTGAGGAGAAGGTGCAGAACCTCGCAGCACAGTTTACTAGAGTGTTGTACTTCCCTGCCAGTGGTCCCCCCGCTTCTCGGCGGCTGTGAGGTGCAATGGATAATTCCAGCACCCCCTGCACTTAGCAAGGTCTTGGGCAAGGCCCCACTTTTCGGGATGGTGTACAGGACACCTGTGGCCTTGGAAATGCCATGTGCTCTGTACTGAGAAGATGATTATGCAGCCAGGAGCAATTTACCTGTAATCCTCTAGGCCCTGGGGATCCACGTCTCCCTTGCAAGCCTTGTGGTCCCTACAGAAAACAGGGTGGGGCAAAAGCACCCTACAGTTAGGCTTGAATTAACTTGTGCGCCTGGAAAAACCTGTAAGCTCCGCCTTCCAATGTGCTTCATCGGATTCGCTGCATTCCTTATTCACCATCCACCTCTTGCAAGGAATGAGCAGAAGTGTCTGTGGCATGGGGTGGAGGTGCAAGGACAGAGAGATTCTTTAGCCTCCAGGCCAATTAAGCCTTCCTCCACCCCGGCTCGGTTGCCATTTAGTGCCAGCTGAGCTGATGGATTTGGTGCCAGGGTAACACAGCCCCACCCTTGAACTC
The DNA here is from genome assembly GCF_026122565.2 of Emydura macquarii macquarii. Classification (NCBI taxonomy): domain Eukaryota; kingdom Metazoa; phylum Chordata; order Testudines; family Chelidae; genus Emydura; species Emydura macquarii. The sequence goes on from NW_027130828.1 coordinate 16,676,798, forward strand.
ATTTCACAAAGGTCCCCATAGCCACCTCTGTCACCACGTGGCTAGCGTTCAAGTTTGGGAGAAGGGTCGAGGACGTACCTTGGGGCCCCGTGGGCCTGGCAAGCCGGATGGGCCCATTTCTCCCTGCGAAAAAAGCAAACACATGCATGCTCACTAAAGCGGCACGGCAGGCAAAGAAAGAGACGCACGCAACAACAAGGTACATGCCACCTGCCCCGTACAGACCCACCTGCGAGCCATTGACTCCTTGTAACCCAACTGGCCCTGGCTGCCCAGGCTCCCCCTGCAATAAAGCAACAGACAAATAAGTACAGGCCCCATAGTTATTCTGTCATGAACTGCGCGAGAACCATGCAGTCAGCTCCTTCACGGATCCACATCAGGACAGCCAGGGTCCGGCAGGAGGAAGAGCAGGCACAGGATGGATGGAGCTGTCTGTCAGATCTTCCAGGCAGCTGGGAATTCTCCCAGTAAGATTGCAGTGTTGAGCAGACTGGAGTGGCTGTTTTCTTTAGCGGCCTATATACCTGCATTGAGACCACTTGGTTAAACCCGTGCTTCTGGATTGGCTTGGCCCTGGATGATGGGCAGGGGCCTATCCTAGGACTTGCAGGTGATTAATCACCAGCTCATGCTCAGGGATGATGCATCGCCACACACGAGTTAGGGCTCCCCACCCAGCAGCATTCAGTGCCCTCCAATGGGGTCTGTCTTGGGGCTTCCCGAGACAGACCCCAGCAGAGCAGGGCACTCGCTTGAAGCAATACAGACTAGAAGCTCAGAAGACCAAGTTATTGGGCTTGATGCAGGAGTTACTGGGTGAAATTTTGTGGCCTTTACTGCAGGTCAGACTAGATGATCTGCTGGACACGTCTGGCCTGAACATCTCTTAATTTAGTGTTCCTGGAGAAAGCCATGCGGGATTTACATCAACGCTGTGTTGTTAATATGCAGTGGAGTCCATCAGAACCACCAGACCATGAGCTCTTTGAGACAGAGACCATCTTTTTATTCTATGTTTGTACAGCACCTAGCACAATGGGGGTCTTGGCCCATGACCCAGGCTCCTACGTATTACTGCTATGCAACCAAAGATCATAATGTTTCATATTCTCACATTCACAAAAGAGCTCCAGTCAGCAACCATAAAAGCATGGGGATGAGTCGAAATGGAGAGAGCATGTCACTGGCACAGGTAGGTTAGTCCCATTCCTTCCAGTGTTACCACTTTATACCTGCCTATATTGCTGCACAGGGATTTATTTCGCTATGCTGCAACCCCACACCGCCAACTCATTCCCAAAGAGACAGATGCATAGGCATGCCATCTCCTAACCCTGGCCATTATGGCTGTATGTTTAAAACTCAGTAATGTTCTTGTATTGAAGAGACAGCTGCCCCACTCACACCACAGTGCTACTTCTTTGTGGGTCTCTAGACAAGCAAGAGGGAATAGATGGGAAAGGAATTCCTTTTTCTTCCACTTTCCTCCTTTCTGCTGATGGTGTTTACCTCTCGTGCTCATTGCAACATGCCCTGCCCTCGCACGGCAGGGCTGATTCCCTTTAGAGCTGCTCAGGAAGTGGAATTTCCATCTCACAGGAAATTCCACCATTTTGAAATATGCTTTGGAGTGAAAATTCAAATTTTAAACCTTTCTGGGATACTGAATTTTTGAAAATTTTAGATTGTAATTTGTAATATAAAACAAAATATATTTTGAAACAAAAAATCAAAAGGTTCCATCCCAAAAGCATTGAAATAGAATTTTTCATCCTTATGAATATTCGTCATTTGGACTTTTTTTTTCCAAAATAAAAATTTGTTGAAATTGACACATTCCCCTGGAAAGTTTCAATTTTGACAAACGGCATTTTCCACCAGCTCTATTTCCTTTTCCAGCTCAAAGGCAATGGCACTGAATGAACCAGGGCAGTGCTGGGTTGACCTACCACCTGAGTCAGAGGATAGTGAAAGCCATCTCAGGCACAAGAACAACCTTCTTTTTATTCACTGTGTGAACTAAAAGAATTATAAACTTACCATAGGTCCAGCTGGCCCTGGAGAACCCACTGCACCACTCTCCCCCTGGAGCAAGATAAAGAAACACTTGAGACCTCAACACTGAAAGCAGCATCTCTCTTTTCCCGTCCCCTCTTCCCTGCTGAGTGACATCGCACCAGGTATAACCTGGAAATAGCCACCTTTGTGAGTGTACGAGGATGATGTAATGCAGACCCATGCTGGCAAGTGTAACCCACACCCACTCCACATGACACTCTGCTCTGCTCCGGTGGTGGCTGGACCACAGATAAAAGTTGTTGAGCCTGCCACAGCCTTGGCTAACAGATCTGGGTCTCTTAGCTCAGGCAACAGAGGCTCATGCTTTAAGATCCAGAGGTCCCAGGTGTTATGTCCATGGCACACACACAGCAAAGTTACATTAACAAATACTCATTCTGGAAGATTGCAAAATAACACCACTACATTTCTTAGACTTTAGAATGATAACACACAAGAACGCAAAAACAGAGACACACAAAACTGGCTGCTCCCTAAAACAGAGAGGCACAACTCACCCCACCTTACCGTAGGCTGGCTGACTGCTGCTAGGACCAGCTCACACACTCCCCTAAAGAACCCCAAACACTGCAAGCAGGACCAGGAAAAATCCAAGTGTTTAAAGTGGCAGCTTATATCATTTCAATACACCATGCCAGGTTCAATCCCCACTGCGGATGACCCAACTCTGGGGCAGAGCATCACACAAAGAATGTTCCTATCCACTGTGGGGCAGGCAAAGTGAGCCCAGACCTGGGACAGTGAATTCTGACCAGAAGCTCAGAAGGCCATTGTGAGGGGCAAGCGATTAAAATCCTCATTTATCTTTGTACAAAATCCACTGGCTAATTAGTCAAGTGTCCACAGGTCTGAGTCCATTGGCTTTAGCTGTACTGTGCTCAGGAATATTGATTTAAGGGCGCTATATAAACGGAAGTGAATGATCAGTCCATTGTCCATGGAGTGGTAGAAATGTTTGTAACCAAGCCCTGAATTTATCTGCTTTCACACAGTTGCAAACCTGAAAGACCAGGCTGGGTTCGTCAAGATTCGCAAACCGTTTGGGTTTCGAGCCGGGCTGCGTTTCGAGTGAAACTGGGCCCATTTATGGCTTTGGGTGCAATCTATACAGGAATCTGGCTGCACGTGGCTTTAGCCCAAAGGCCGGCACAGCTCAGCCACTTGGCCGGGTTTCATTTTGAGTTTTGTTAATTGATTTGAATCTGAAACCCCGAGCAAAGCCCTGTTGGGTGCACGTCCTCATGGACTCATAGACTTTAAGGTCAGAAGGGACCGATATGATCCTCTAGTCTGACCTCCTGCACAACACAGGCCGCAGAACCTCACCCACCCACTCCTGTAAGAGACCCCTCACCTATAACTGAGTTAATAAAATCCTCAAATCATGGTTTAAAGACGTCAAGGTACAGAGAATCCACCAGCAAGCGACCCGTGCCCCATCCTGCAGAGGAAGGTGAAAAACCCCCAGAGCCTTGCGAGGAGAGTTGGTGTGATCCCCTCTTGCAGATCAGAATAGAAGCCCACAATGCTGTCCTTTCTTTTCCTTTACAGGCGATGCTCTTAACAGGGCTTCACCACCTGCCCCTTTCTTCACCCAAAATCCACCTACCCACTTCAACTCACATGGGGCATGCCAGGCAGACTGGAGCTATTTCCCCTGCTTTACATTCACAAAGGGGAGTTAAGGAACGGAGTAAATGCCCAGCCCTTAGGATTCATGTTCAGAGGGACCCGTTACCACTTTCACGTGGAGAACTTGGACTGCTGAAAGGGGATCCTGTTGCTGGCACCAGAATAAGAAGGATCTCCTGATGCCTGAGTGGGACAGGCACATGACGTAGAGCCAGGCCATGAGCCAACCACTTTCTAGCCAGGCCAAACCTGAGCGGCACTGGGACCCCACGTGCCAGGTTGTTACACCACTCACTCAAATTTGGCCTGGCTGCCCCTCTGTTATGAGCAAATGGCATTGTGACCTGGCAAGCTGAGTCATTGTGCCACTCACGTTTGGCCCAGCCACCTTCCTGTCGTGATGGACAGGTGGCTGGGCCAAATTTGAGTGAGTGGTGTTGTTACAAGGTAGTTCAGATTCTCCCCCTTCCCCCCAAAGGAAATGAGAGGGTGCTGTAAGAAGTCAGAGCGGTGTTGATGTCCTGCACTCTGTGACTCATGCCTTCCTCTGTGCACTAGCGCTTCATTTGGTATCAGGATACGTGATGCTGCAGTGCGTGCACGCTAGGGAAGGAAGCATACCATGGAGAAGAATGCAAATCACTCACCCCTGGTCCAGGCAGGCCCTGGAACCCTGATGCACCCTTGACACCCATCATTCCCTAGGAAACAAGCCAACGTATGGAGGAGAAGATTAGGAGCAGACACATCGGGCACAGGGCCATCTCATCTGCCGCTTTAAAGAGTCAAACCCAAGAGAAGAGAGTCCCACATCAAGGCACTCACAGCCTGTGAGACATTTCCACTCTTTACTGAAATGCCGTGGCCATTCAACAAGGGTTTCTTCCCTGGAAGGAGAGTCTCCAAGCATTAAGGAGCTTTGCCACACACCTCCGCACCCCAAAAATGCAAGTAGCAGCATCATAATCTTGACAGAGGGGTAAACTGAGGTACAGCAGACTGAGTGACTTGCCCAAGGTCACATGAATCTGTGTCGGATCCAAGCATCGAACCGGTATCACCCTACTCCTTGTCATGAGCTTTAATCACTATAGACCACCGCTCCTCATCCAGCTACAAAAGGCATCAGAGTTAGGTATCGTTCCAGGAGAGCAAAGGGCGGAATGGACTAGGAGGGGTGCTGCAGGACAGAAGGCACTGGGGGCTCAGTACTAGGTAAACTAACTCATGGTGAGCTGTGGGGGATGCTTGGCTCCTTCCCCCCCCTTTGGAGTCAGAGACCTTGTTTCACTTCCTGGGGGTTCAAGTCTCCCCAAGTTCTGCTTTGAGCTTGGGGCTCGAGCAACCCCCTGAACTCAAAGCAAAACTGACGGCTGGAAAGACTGAGCAAGTGGGAAGAGAGGTGAGAGAGAAATCCTGGGAGGCAGTCAGAGGAGGAGAGGAGCTGGTTTCTTGGCCAACTTACCTGAGCTCCAGCAGATCCTGAAGGGCCGTTTTGTCCTTTCACCCCCTGAAACAGCAAAAAGCGCAGACAGAGCTGAGGAATATGCACCCTGTGCAGCAGAAAGCAGTGCTAGATGGGAGGGGATGCCTCGTGCCAGCTGGGATCCTGAACCGTGCCAGAGAGCTGTGAGCACAGACCGAGCAGTACCCGCTCTCACAGGGTGGGCAATGGGGGGCTGAGTCACTCAGCCGGGCGGCCCAATACATTTCCATTCTATATACCACAAGCCAGGCTTGTGTGGGAGACAATGCCCTGTCTGCGCTCCAACCCTAACCTAATCTCTGCTCTTCTCTGATTTAGGCTTTTTGTAGGGAAGGGGAACTACAGTCCAACCTACCCCCTCCTCCTCCTAAAACACAACAAGGATGCGGAACAATGGGAAGGGTTGGCCCCTTCTTTCGGAAGTAGAGAGCAACGCAGAGCCGAAGGAACCTGGACCAGGGCTGTGAGCTAACTCAGGACACGGGGGCTGAATAGACATGAAGATGCAGAGAGGAATCAGATTTGTTTTCTAAGTGACAATGGGACTTGAGCAGAATTGGCTTCATCTCGGTGAGAGAGGAGCAAAAGGCAGTATCCCTGCAACATGGCAGCAAGCTCTTAGGCCATGGGGGACACTGAAAGGCCTCCTGCTGACAAGCCAGTGCTCTCCATGCAAATGACAACATCTCTTGTACGGCTCTAATACCCACTGGGTCCCCGTGTCCAGGCTCAGAACAGGTGAACTCACCTTTGACCCCTTTTCTCCTTTTTCCCCAGGTGGTCCAGGGTCGCCCAAGAAGCCCTGAAACAGGTACATTGGAGACATGAGAACCACTGCAGTGCTATTAACCAGCTGGAGGCAATCGGCCCATTCCCTCTCTGAGTGCTGGTGATTTGAGTGCAATTAACATGACCCAAACCTGGTCCAGCCAACCACAGCAACCCCCTAGGTTGCCCTTAGAGGCTGCAGTGAGCTTAAAAAAAGGTCTGCTAGCCTGGCGTGGGTCTACTTGTGGCTCAGTGCGTGAGGGTTGCCAAAGAGATGGGAGGGGTGATTGTGTACGTTGGAAAGGCTTTCAACCTCTTGACAAAACAAATCAAAGTAAAATCATGTTCAGAATTAAGGCTGTTACCTTGGACCCTTCATACTTAATGGACCTGGTGGTTTGTAGGCCTGGCATGGAGAAGCGACCAGGCACAGCGAAGGACACGGGGGAAAGCCTTAGAATGCTGGATATTCTTGATTTTTTTTTCCAGGGGCCAAATTTTCAAAAAGTGCACCGCTTCCGATCTTCACCCACCGGGCTGAACGCTGGGAACATCTGGCCCTGATTGTGGGTGCTGAGCAACTTGGAAAATCTGGCCATATACCTTCAAGCTGCAGCCCCGAAATGCTCCCAACGTTAATCAAGTAACTAATCCTTCCATCCCCCCGTCGAGCGCTGCAGGTAGGCCAGCATGACTACTGTCGTGCAGATGGGGACGCTGATGCAGAGATTAGTGTCAATCTGTTCAGAAGAGGCCACTGACTCTGGGTGACTCCGTTTCTGCGGGTCCGACCTGAGACTCTAAGTGGCTGATTTTCTGAGATGCTCATCACCAGGAGAAGCCAATGGTACTGCCAGTGCTCAGCACCTCTGAAAATCAGGCCACAGGAAGTCTCAAGATGGGCACCAGAAAATGGAGGCGCTCCAAATTAGAGGCAGCTGGGGAAAATTTGAGCCTAAGTGACTTGCCCCAAGTGACAGAGTCAAAGAGGAGAGCTGAGATTTTAACTCAGGCCTTGCTGGCTCCCAGTCTCCTGTTCACTCCACTGGATCATGCTAACTCATGGATCTAGAGTCAATTCTCCCCTCTCCCACAGGTCTTGGGTATGTTAGAATCTCTGTTCCTCAGTTTCCCCAGCTGGAAAAGGATGATAATAAACCTGCCCCACTTCACAGAGGGAGACGGGTGTGAGGACAAATTCATTCATGTCTGTGAGACACTCATATGCTATAGTGATGCCAGGATCAATACAAGATTTATGTAAGTATCCAGATAGAAAAATAATTACTTCAGAACAATATTTTGAAGTAGTGTGTTCTTGTTTTAAAGATAAGGCCAGTTTTTTGTACTTAGCCCATAGGCCCTTCAGACAACTGTGGTATGAACTGAACTTTTCCAACATATAAATCATACCAGACACGTCTATGGACCCTCTAACACAATGCAATGCAGATGGAAGCTGTTGAAACTTGTATCACAGTATTATCCAGATGAGGAGTATTACTGAAGCTGTAAGGAGTATGCTGATGCCACTTTTCTAAGGTACTGTAAATACGTTCTCTGATTTTAAAAGAGAGCCAAAGATCCCAGTCCAGACTAAGGGACAATGAGGGAATTTTCAAAAGTGACTGAGAAACATAAGTCCCATTGAAAGCCAAAAGCGCAAATGACAGTCAGGTGCCTAACGCCCATCAACTCATTTGATATTCACAGGCAGAAACAGTAGGCAGGTGCCTAACTCTCATTGACGTTTGATGGGAATTAGGAGGAGATTTTCAAAGGCACAAACAGCATGTTGGCACCTAACTCCCATTGAAAGTCAATGAGAGTTAGGCACCTGCCTGCTGCATGTGCCTTAGAAAATCTCCTCCTATGTGTCTAAATTCTTCAGGAGGTGTTGAAAATTCCACGCTGAATGTTTTTAGAATTTCTTATTTTGTTTTAAATCCGGACTGAAATTTCAAAAGTCATCAAAGGGATTTAGATGCCCAATTCTGATTATAATAAATGAGAATTGGGTGCCCAAATCCTTTAGGCAGTTTTAAAAATGGCTGTTAAGGCCTTTAGCTTAAAAAGAACAAAAGGAACCCAGACCAGTAAAACTGACTTGATTTTGTCTGAGCGCTGTAAAGCTTCAGTAAAGATGCTACCTATGCCGATGGGAGGACTTCTCTCATAATCCACTTCCCTGGGAGGGTTAGCTAGGTCAGCGGGAGAATTTTCCCATCAATTTAGCGCTGTCTGCACCGAGGTTAGGTCAGTTGAATGGTGTTGCTCTGGGGTATGGATTTTTCACACCCCTGAGAGATGTAGTTATAGTGACCTAATTTCCTAGTGTAGACCTGGCCTGAAAGGACTTTGTGAGGACATTTTCCATCCAGGCTGATAAATCCTAGGTGGCTCAGAGAAACTCAAACCACCCAGTCTTTATCAGCCTCTGAAAACCACAGTTTGGAAAAAGTAACTGTCTCAGTGATGTGGTTTATGACCATTTCACAGATCAACTGAGAGAGTCCTGGAATGGAAGCAGCCTGCACTGTATCCCACGCAGCTTCTGATCAACTCCTTGCCCTGCCCAACGCACATGGGCGTGGCACCGCTCGGAGGGGCACTCCTTGCTGTCAGCACTGCTCTCTGCTCACATGTCGGAGGAGGAGTGGGGTGCTGCTCAGAGGACACCCAAGGCAACCACGGAAAGAAACCAAGGAGGGGGCCAAGGAAAGGGAGGAGGGAAAACTGCTCCCACCTCGTATTCAAGATACATTTGTAATTAGTTTATACAGGTTTAATAAAATGATGAATTGTTTGGTATAGATTGTCATAGAGGCCAACAGCTTAATTACAACCATGGATTATGACCATCTATAAACACCTACTGATGGGTTTATAGCCTTCTAGAACACAGGCTACCAGGGGCATGTACCCGGGGGCAGGGGGGACAAGCAGAGACATGTCCCCTCCCCAGTAATTGGGTGGGGACTCAGAACTCCTCCAGCCCTGTGGATGAAGCCAACAGCTCTTCTGGCTGTGGGGGCGGCAGTGTGGGGGAGGAGAGCCAGCCAGCTCCACCGGAGCCGTGGGGGGGCATAGAACATGCCTCTCCAAAAGTGGCCAATTTTTATTCCTCTGCACGCGCCTGCATGCTACTCGTGTGTGTAACACGCGGATAACAGCTGTTAATTCTTTATAGATAAACCTTCGGTGTATCCATGTGCGGGTCATTCCCCTCTCGCACCTGATTTCACAGCTGTAGACAGATTCAGAGAGGCACACAGAACAACAAGGGAGACCTGAGCATGAAAAGCTGCAGTGACGCAGACCCCAGAAGAGCTCGTTATTTGCAAAATGATGTCTCATCTAAAGATAGGGGGATGAGGGGAGAGGGAGTGGAAGGTAGGAGAAGATACTAATTTTGGTTTCCACTGAGTCACATCTCCTGTATTCAAGACAAATGAAACCCCTCAACATGTAGGATCCCCCCTCCCCAGCTGCCCCCAGATCATTGCCGCCAGCTCACCTGGTCTCCTTTCTCTCCAGCTGGACCTTGGTCGCCCTTAAATCCCTGTGGACCCTGGTAACAACGAAGAAGGAAAAGAACACACAAAAAACAGGATTATCCTAGTGAGACCTGAGCTGACACAGCTTGTGTGACAGAACGAGGCAGCGGTTCTCAAACTGCTGTGGTCATTCACCAGGCCAAATTCAAGCCTGTTGTAAGTGGGTGTGACTCCACTGGCTTCCCCCGAGTTGCTCCCACTTACACAAGCTGTGGGCCAGTTTTTGAGGCTGGCACCTTCTCCAGTTCGCAGCCTCGTCAGCAGGGCTGAATTAACACTGAGGTGAGCGAGGCACATTCAACAAATTCACAGGGAGCCCAGATGTGAACACAGGTGCCAGGCTGCAAAGCCGCTCCATCAAATTTGGTCTGGCCGTCCCTCCGTCATGGGGGGCAACAGACCAAACAGCAGCAGGATGGACAGCTGGACCTGACGGATCCATAGCATGGCCAGTCCCACTGTGGCCAGTGTGCTGTATGACTGTCGTTACTCAGATTAGAAGGTAAGGGCTCCAAAATATGTTTGTCTAGGCCCCAGTGATGGGTTAATCTGGCCCCACTCATCAGACCAGTCACAAATCTCAGGCCTCATGAGCCAATCAGCTGGGTGAAGAGCTCACCCTGTATTAGTTTATCTCCAGCCATTTTATATCTAGTGACTAACCCCCTCCCGAGTGCTAAGCCCAGGATCAATTCTAAAGCAGCGTTTCAGTGAAGAAATGTCATTTAGCCCTTCTGAGCTCTGACCCACACAAACTTCCAGGGGCTGTCACCATTGCAGGTGCTGCCCAGCTCTTCGAGCTCCCTGAATGCAAGCCTCCTCCACATTGCTATCATTCTCTAACCCCCGCCCCAATTTACGTAGGCATTTATACTGTGCACGTCACCCGGCTACCTCCCCTGCTTTGAAGTTTTGATGAGGCCCCCACTTCAGACAACCCCGAGCAGGTCAGCCATGCTCATTTCCTGACACAGTTCTGGTTATAAGCAAGCAGATGTGTATGTAGTTAATTCAATGATTTCCTTGCCCCTTTTGGCCTGAGCGGTTAGCCAATACTCAGGGCTTTCCCAGGTTGCTTCCATTAGGAGAAGAAATTGCTTTTGGAATTAGAAATGTCTTTGATGCAGTCCTGTTTATTCACATAGAATGCGTACAAAGTCCTGCTTCCCTGAATATAGTATGAACAAACAATAGGTGGCTGTTTCCTTGCTCACAATTCCTAACCTCTTCCCAGCTGGTACTCTGCCCAAAGATCTCCCTCTCTTCGCTTCTTCGTAGGGCCATGATAAAAGTGCTTCTCTAGCTGCCCCCCGGCTTCCTTGGCTGCTTTCTTTCTGGTTTTCTGCTTCAACCCCACCCCCAAATTTTCTATCCCTCTCCATATACACCTCTCACAAGATCTCTTATAAAAGTTTGCACTCTCCTGACTAAGTCAGCTTGCAAGGCTAGTTACGGGTGGGGCTCTTAGTTCAAAGAGCTGACAAGCTCCACATAAGAAGTCAATAGAGCTAGTCAACTAGACAAGCAGATGGAATCCAGATTCTCTCTTGTCTTTTTCCTTTCTCCCTCCTGTAAAAACAACCTAGGAAACTAAATGCAGCAATGCAATCAAGCACTTCAGGAGTTCAGATTGCTCTAGGGACACTAACTATGCCCTATGATCATATATCCTGTTCCTCTTTCCTTTGTTAAATGTTAACTTTCAGGCATTTTTATCAAAGTAATGCCTAGAGGTTCTAACTTTAGGTCGAGCAGGTTTTTTCTTTTGTAGGTAGATTGCTGGCTGCCTAGACACTATCAGCTGGGACAATGGGCAGTGTCTTTAATTCCTTGTTGCAAACGTATCCCATTATATCCTGATAGAGCCTCCAAAACTCTCAGCAGTTTCTGACTTTGAAACATGAGATCTCTCTGCATTAGTGCTAAGTATTGTGCAACTAATTGGCCCATAACCAATTCTAATGAAGTGCAAAGTGATTCTTCAGTCTAATGCCCAGGTTCTCACCTGCTCTCCTGGTAACCCTGGTGGTCCGGGCTTTCCATCTATTCCAGGAAGCCCATCTACGCCAGGGAAACCAGCACGTCCCAGGAAGCCCTGAAGTCCAGACTCCCCCTGCAGAGAGAAAGCAGGTGGATCAATAAGACGATACAGAGGAACAATGCAAATGAAGCACTATCTTACACTCCTGCCTGGTCATTCACTTCTGCCTCAGGACTCAGTAAAAAGATTTGGGCACGGAGGTAGGAAATAGCTGTGTCCCAAGAAGTGAAGCATTTCATTTTCACATGGTTAAGAACCAAGGGGTGGAGGAAACTAAGAACTATAGTAAGGAAGGAGCAGAAAGAGTAACCAAAATCCAGGTCATTATAAAACAGATCGATAGTAAATTAAAGTCATATTCATTGGCTACATGACAAGAAATGAAATGGAGGGAGGAGAATATGGAAGAGAATAAAGATGACATTAAGAGAAGGTCACGCCAAGGCCTTGTATATCTGTGTCTCAGCCCAACAGCTGCACGCCAGAGCTCAGAGGCTTATTGCTGGTTGTTCCAGGTAGGCACCCGCCCAAACAGACTCCAAGAACTATTGCTTCTGCAGAGCAAAGAGCAGTTCTAGGGATGATTGGTGGAATGGTAGCATCGAGGGGCCTGGACTGAGATCGTGAGATAGTCTATGCAAACACAAAATGACTGGCCCAGCCGCAAAGAGCCGACAATCTGAACCGACAAAACAATGTCAGTGGCATGGCAGGAGATAAGAAAGCAGGTCTCCCAATTCCCAGATCCACTGGACCACCGAAACCGCTGGGTATTTATTGGTATGGGTCAGCCGTGCCTCCATTGCCATTACTACACTGCTGCATATGCTCACAACTCGGTGAGAGTTAGGGTGAGGATGAGCTTCTGAGCAGGGGAATCAGACCCCTCGCTCCTAGCATAGACATAGTCTCAGAATAAGTAACATCACCAGGACCAGCGGAAAGTCACAAATGCAAAAAACAACAACAAAACACAATGGTCCCAGGTTCTGATTCTGCCATTTTGTTTGTGTGCTTTTGCAGACAGACATCGGGCTTTACTGCGGCGTCTGCATTTTCATTTCAAAACTAGAATGAAAAGACAGTTTGCGGAGTCTGGTGTGAAGATCAGCTGTGGGACAGCAACTCTCTAGGGGAGAAAATACTGTCTCCACAAAACCAAACAAGAACGACCACAGAAGAGCAGCAGCAAAGACGGGTCACCTGGCTTCAGGGCCACCCTGGGGCTCGTCATTATTAAGCAATAGCAATCTCTTAAAATTCAGCTGGCGACGGAGTGGCAAGCCCATTTGTCGCTGGGCACGGCAGTGTTTTGACTGCATCGGAGGCTGCATCTCTCAGAGATTGGTTTGACCTTACCACTTGGAGCAGCAGATGAAGTGCCAGCCTACCACTTGTTACCAAACTCTTCTCCAGGAAAGAATCAACTGACACAGGCAAAATGAAAGACAGGCCCTGTCTGAACCAAACCCAAATGATCCATTTGGGTAAGTCCCTCCTCAACTACAACCACAGTCGTATAATTCCAAGGGCTGTAGGTCATGTCACTGTGGGGAAAGATTTCTCCCATTCCTCCCCAAGTAATGCTCTGAACCCCTCTGCACAAAGCCTGGTGCAGATTGGAATGGTACATAGGCCAGGCAAACCCTGCACTGGAACAGGGCCCTGAGGAGGAAGAGACATGGCTAGTGGGGAGGTGTGATATGTATGGAGGTAAATGAAGATTCTTCTTGAATGTAAATAGAATCACAAGATGTTTGGCTCCAGTCCCAGTAGAGACATGCACTTTATTACACACAATGTTACTAAATCAGCCTGGCAGCGTCTCAGCAAAGAACACCTGCTGAGCATTATCATCCTGATTGTATTTCTATTGCAGCAGCTCTGCGGAGTCCCAGTCGGGCTCCGCGCTCCACAAACACAGAGCCACAAGAAGGTTCCTGCTCCCACAGAGCTCACAATACTTGCCACCGGCACAACTTCACACCAAAATGGTGGCACCATTTCCCACTGGCTCTTGTTATTGGACCCTGGAGCTAAAAGCTTGTTACTCACCACTGGAGTTGGGGAGCCCTCAGACAGCACAGTAGCAAAGCTCCACGGAAAGATAGAACTCCAGTGCTGAAACGTTCGATCCCATAGCCGCTGACTCAATGGCAGAGGGCAGCAACAACACGGAATCCCTAAAATCAATGCAAGTGCTGCCTGAGAAAAGACTCGGGAATTCAGGATTAGGTCTGTGGTATGAAACCTTGTTGAGACTTCCCTGGTTTGCTGAGACTATCCCCTTTGGAAAATAAACACATCTACCTGGGCAGTGACAAAGAGCAGGTCCTCTACACGTGTGGTATGCCTCACAGTATATTCCCTGTGCGTGCTGCAGGAGTAGATCAACAGATCAGAAATATACAACTGCATTTAAGGAACTAATGCAAGCACAAAACAAAGCTGCTCGTTCAAACCTTGACAATGCAGAGCTTAGCTTCCCTTGCAACTCCGGGTCTCAGTTCAGAGCTATCCAGTGATGGGGACTGTCTCAACCCCCTAGCTCAGATGCAGACCTGCTTTTGAAGCACATCAGGGTCACAGCTGCACTCTTGAGAAAAATGGTTTATTTTCATTCCTGAAGCAAGCCCTCAGTAAGCCCCCTCACCAATCCTGTTTATGCGAATGGATGAATAATTTTTGGTACCATTTGATTAAGTTACACTGACAGCTTCGAATGTTTACATTCTGCCCGCTTAATACGATCAGTGAAAACTTCCAGATGTCGGCAGCTGGTAGAATACACGGTAAGAACACTGTGCGTTGCTACCAATTCCCCAGCGCTGTCCTCTGTTCTCCACAAACAGACAGGAGACATCTGGAGGCAGGTTGCATTTATGGACTATTACCCCTCCCCGCGCTAAAAACGCTTTCTGCTTTTCCACCTTGTAAGAGGCAGGTCACCCTAAGCCCCTCTTTGCAAAGCCCAAACGGACCGTGCATCAGACCTTTGTTCAGTTCCTCAGCCTGCTGTTCAAAAAGCACTGCAAGAAGCAACTACTTGGAGAGGGCTTGGAAAGATAAAGCTGCAACAATGTACTTAGTCAGGGGCTTAAAGAAAGCGAACCGCTTATCTCTGCTACCTAATCCCATGGGCCTTGAAGGTGCTCAGACAGCTCCGTGTTCCTTGTCTCTGTACCTCTGTCAGCTTTGCTGTGCCATCTAGCGACCTCACGTTGAAGGATGCCTGGCGCTGGTTCAGCAGAAGCTTCAAGAAGCAGCCCCCACTCCCACCACTACTGTCCATTACATACGCAGATACCTGGGGGGACACAGCTGTCTCTGACCTAAACTCTCCAGTCTGGAAAAACATTCGAGACAGGGAGGACTTGGAGTCCACTAGGGAGGGAGGGAACCAGTTCAGGAAAAAGGAATAATGACCTGAGTTTTTGCACGAAACTCAAACCAGACATAAATGGCCACACTGAGGTTTGAAAACACGTCAATCCTCTCCTTGCCCTGCACTGACTTGATCTGGCTGGGATCAGCACAAGAAATATCAGCCAGCCTAATGTTTGCAAACACAAGGAGGTTTTGCACAGTTCAGATCATCAGCCAAGTGCTTATCCTAGCAAACCCGTTTAAAGTTCTTCCCTTGCGAATGTTTACATTGCCGTCTGTCTAATTCACTTTTGGCTTTGATCCCCACAGGCCCCAGAGATACCATCTTTCCCTGCATGCCTCACTGAAACGCAGAGAGACTGCATCTGGGGATTAACAGTGGGAGTTGAGAAAGACCACCTCCAGCTTCTGTAGCGGTGCACAAGAATCGGAGCACTTTCAGGTTGTGCTGGGGGTGGGAGGTGCTCCCTGAGCATTTCCATGCTGGTCTGAGGCACAATCCAGGAATCACCAACTACGTCTGCAATTGAAATAGAGTGACCTTAGAGAAATCAGGACAAATATCACTCAAAAAAGTAACACCAAAGCCACGTCTACGCTACCAGTTAAGTCGGCAAAACTTATGTCTCTCAGGGGTGCGAAAAACACACCTCCCTGAGTGCCAAGTTTTGCCGGCATAAGTGGCGATATGAACAGCGCTGTGTAGGTGGAAGAGCTTCTCCCTCTGACGTAGCTACTGCTACTTGCAGGGATGGTTTTATCAGGTCAACAAAAGAGGTCTCTCCTGTCGGCATACATGCATCAGTACAGCTGTGCCGCTGTAAGCTCACTAGTGTACACGTGGCCACAACTCATCTAAAAGACCTGTTTCTCCTCCAGGGAACTCTTTGTGGAATCCAGTTAGAAGCCAAGGAAAAAATCTGCCAATGACCTAAACTCACATGTACCAAGGTGTGAATATCTCCTCTGCACATACGCCCGTCCCAGACACCCAGGCCAGAAGAGACACCTCGCTCTGAAAGCAAAGGCAATAGGAATGGACAGCTGATTCCTCTGAGAGGGAGAGAAATGAATGAAAGGGAGCAGCATGGGGAAGAGAAGCCATTTCTCAAAAGAGAACTGAAAGGAGGTTGGATGTTGTCACTGGGACCATTGTGGGATGAAGAAAGCTCCGGAGAGAGAGAAAAAAAAAAAGGCATTGTTACCTAGACTGCTGAATGTACTGCCAGAGAACAGTATAGCAACGCGGTCAGGGAAAATCTACTGTCCCTCTTAATCATGAATGCTGGATTTGCAACAGTTAAAGACAAATGGGCCTCTTGGGTGAGATGGGTCAGTGCTAGGAACTGAAGGTCACACAAGAGGATGGTTACTGGGAAACAGCTGAGTGTCTGGTGAAAAGAGGTTCAGAAAAAAACAGCCACCTTTACATGAACTAGGTACAGATCAAGAGTAGGGTTTCAAAACCACCCAAGAGATTTGGACACCTGATTCCCCTTGTTATTTCAATGGGATTTGGGCATCCAAATCCCTTAGGCAGCTTTGAAAATCTCTGTTTAATTTTGCAGAGCGGTTTGCTCAGTCCCAGCTGAGAGAGCTACGATCCTCACGATACATCACCCCAGCATGAATGAGGCATAGGCTGAGATCGCTCCTATCAGAAGGAAAAGAGAGCGACAGGAGCAGTGGAGAGATCTATTTAGATTCAGAGTTTTCTTAATTTAAAGCTTAGGAGAAGAGGAGTATGGTTTCCAGAATCTGGCCCGAAGACAATATGACCAGGCAGGTTTGGAACGACACACACAAGTAAATGAATAGCTCACAAATCCCAATTTCATCCACTTCCTATAGACACGGGGTTCAGTTTTTAGTGCAGGTAAGTTATCACCAGACTGGGTGGGGTCACCTATTACATCTCTATTGAGGCTTCTAAGGACGGCCTGGAAGCACCACCCCAGTGCTGGTACAAGTATCTCTTTGAACGGGTGACGCTGACTGGGGTGGTTGTAGAGCTCATGGAAATGACAGGGACTGGCTCCACCCTTGTGCCGGAGGTGGGTGATTACTCACAGCAAAGGAACAAACACAAGACACAAATATTCAGTGAGCCAACCTCATCCCCATCTGGCATTTCAGATGAACTCCCAGGCCAGAGATGTGGCTCTGCCAGAGAGGGTTAAGATCTTGGAGGGCCCTCCTACTTAGACATGAACACAGAGCTCCGTGTCTTGATGCTAAGAGATATGGAGCAACCCATCCCTCCCTGTTATTGCAGTGTGGGTTGTGCATGCCCCATACTCAGGGCATGATTCTGAGAGGTATGTACAGCTGCCCAGCAGCAGGAAACCAACCCTGACACTAGAATGTGTCTTACTGCCCTACAGTTTGGAATGTCATGTACCTGGACTGGGCTAATGCATATCTGAGACGGTAGCTATAGGCAGCCTGCACTTACCATGTACCCTGACCAGCCTTTATCTCCTGGCTCCCCTGGATATCCGGGTGGACCCTGCACAGAGCACACAGAGCAAATCAATGCACGTTAGCCTTTCCCCCAGCAAGCCCAGATCATGTTGCAGTATTTACCGTGTTGAAAGAATGTTGGGCCTTGCGGCCTTGTTTAAAGATACCATTACAGAGGAGACAATGAACAATACACAAAGGTAGCATTAGAAATCTCAAATGCTGTGTGACAGCGTGATCCGCATCAAAGCTCTTTACATGCTCTATGGAGACTGCCCTGGTTTTGCTGTTCTGCCTGCGTTCCCCTGGTTTATGGCAAAGGCACCATCAACCACAGACTGTGGGAGCAAACCCCTTCTCCACTGCTTATAATACCCTTTTGGAGACTAGAACGTAAGATGTCTTCCCCCTGCTTTTCTCTCATTCCATTTGGCTTCCACAAATTTCCTCTTTCACAATCCCGCTCACCTTCCCAGGCATATTTATAACGCAGCTGGTCACGAAGACACCTGTCTGGCTTTCCTATTTGTGTGTCAGCACCATCAGTCACGTCAGCGAGCTTGGGGATAGCATTAGTTCATTGCTGCCTTGGTTAATAGTCTGTAGTAAACAGCACTTTTAAAAAATCCTCTGGGATGGATATAAAATATTAATACAAAATCCGTCTGTTGCATGATAAAAGAATTTTTTTTGAACATACTGGTTTAATAGGGGTGGGAGGCTGCAGCCCAAGCCTACAAGGCTACACAGCAATGAACCAGACCTGCAGCCAGAGCCCTGTAAGCCTGAGTTGGTTGGCATGGGCCAGCCGCGGGTTTTTCTTTGCTGTGTAGCCAGACCGGTGGCCATCCTCCTTTCCAGGGGGTACGGTCACACAAACAGAAGGGAAGAATTAATCTCTCATCGACTAGCAGCTGCTAGGATACGGAGATCCTCCCCATGGCAAAAGAAAAGTAGCCCAAAGCTAGAGGAATGGTTCAAAAATGAATCAAGTACACAAGAGAAGTGCGCCCCCCCCCCCAAAAAAAAGGAGGAGAGGTATTCAGAAATTTGGTCACCCTTTTTTAGCACGCTCAGAGGAGGAGGACTCCCTAGCCAGCAAGCCAGAATCCTTAGCTTGACTATTAACCTGATCCTGCAAGGTAATAAGTACTGTACGATGTCGTATGTTAACATTTTATTGTAACTTTGTCTAAAGGAAAAAACCCACCAAACACAGGGGAGGTTACTGCTATGGAAAAATGAATGCACTGATTACATACCCACAAAATAGACAAAGAACAAACAGATACGTAGATATTTGGTTACTGTAGCAAACAGCCAGTTCCTCCCTAGTGGGTCTCATGCATCAACCCCTTGTAGTGGGCCAGGGAGACCCCAGTAACCCTGTCTCCCCTTGGAGGTACCTTGCTCCAGCTTCCTTCTGCTAGCTGTGGTCAGGGGTTTTCTCCTTCTGTAGCTGCAGAGAAGCACTGTCTCCTGGCCAGGGAGTGGGGGCAGGGGGAGTTTCTCCTCCAGCAGCTACCACTCTTCTAGCAGCTTCCTCTACCTATGCTTCTCCCCCTCCCTTTAGGGAAGGCAGGATTTAAGTACACCTGGACTGGCTCTTCATTGGGTCCAGGTGTCCCTAATTGCCCCACAACAATCTCTCCCTTGCTTGCAGGAACCAGGGCTTTAGGCATTCTTGGGCTCACACTCTGGCCCTGGTATGTCTTTTTGCAGCCCTCTGGCCTGACTTTATCACATTACCCACTATTCGATACTCAGAAAATGTACATTCACCTGCAAAACCACCAGCACAGCAGCCCGACACTTCTGAGTTTTAATACTGGGTACAAGTGCCAGGTTTGAAATATATATATATTGATGTCATCAGAAGTTTCACTCAATTTAATAAAACCACCAGAAACAACACGTGCTGGGGCGTGCGAAGAGGATCATTTGGTAACAGGGTAACACCCTGTCAGACAGACAGATTTGAGGAGATCACTGTATAATGATTCTCTAAACAATCGCTCACTGTTGTAATGATGATCGTTTTGTCTCTTGATATTTACAGGGCAATGATCTGTAAATCTATTATAACTCACTCACTCACTCACCCACACCAATTTCTTGGTGTGGTCCCTTGTGGGGCTTCAGCATCTCCTGACTGACCCTCCTTAGTTTACTCTCAGTCAAGCCAGTTCTTGGACCCTCATCTCCATTTAAGCCTGTCACCCCTTCACTCTTGCAGTCTCCTTAGTCTTGTTGCTGTTTCCTTGGAGGCAACCCGGTGCATTGCTGTTGCCCCTTCGCTAGTCCAGACCTTCCTGCTTCCCCCTCCTTCTCTGCACTCTCCCTTTGGTAGGAGGACTTGTTTCCTCTATTGGGTGCCTGCCCCCCACGTGACTGTGGCAGCTGTGAGGAGTTCCCCTCAAGCTGCTTGCTTATAAACAGGAGAGACCCTCCTCTCCCCTCTGTCTACACTCAAGATGGGGTTTGTAGACCCCTTATGCACAGACACCCCCCCACATACTCCACAAATATTCAGAGCCAGTTCTTCAGTGAGTGTAAATGAGCCTTGTTTCACTGAAGTAAGTCAATGGAGCTAGGCCCGCTTACACCAGCTGAGGGGCTGGACTTCCATAGGAAGCTAAAGGGAGCCAGGCATCCAACTTCAATTGATTTTCGCTACTATTTGAGCACTCCAACTCCATTGCCTCTGAGAGTTTCCAATGAAAGCAGAAGTGTCTGATGGGATAATTGGGGAGTTAGCTGGTTTGGGCATATTTAGAAGGGATTTTTCATACTTACAGGTAATCCTGGTTTCCCTGGATGCCCCGGCTGCCCACGGGGTCCTTGATGTCTCTGGATTTAAAAAAATAAAGGCAAACAGTAAAATATTTTCGGTACCAACCCTATTGGGAAAGACACAAGACTCCAAATGATCATGCAGAGGAAACCCAAGAGACCATGGTAGAGGATTCAGAGCACAAAATCCTCTTTTTGTTTAAACATGCGATACATCGGGGACGGAGTGGTATAATGCAGGGGAAAGATCTGTGAAGTGGGCAGAGTAAGTGTCCGGGTTTTTTTTTTTTTTTAAACGTAAAGATGAATTTGTGACTGAATCTGAAAATGAATGGGGAACTAGCAGAGGTACTGGAAGACTGAGCTTCTAAGGGGTATAACACTGGAGTCTCCATCTCTTGCTTCCATGATCCTTCAATCCTAGGCTTAACTATGATCCAAAAGTGAACCCCAGCCACCCGTTTTGAGGTACTTTAGTGGCATTCTCCCAACTCCCTCTTTTAAGGCCACGAGGGGCCATTAAGCCCATCTTGTCTGACCTCTCGCATAACACAGGGCAGAGAATTTCCCCCACTGATTCCTGGGTCAAGTCTGTCACTTCAGTTTGAGCTACAGCAAATCTTTTAGAAAGACATCCAGTCTTGATTTTAAAAAAAAGTCCCGGTGATGGAGAACCCAACCACATCCCTGCGTGGACTTACTCAACAGGTGACACTCACCGGCCAGCCTGCCTGGAGAAGCTGGTAAAACGAGGATTGCTAAACGGAGAGGAGGGGAAAAAAAGAGAGAGAGAGAGAGAAGATGTAAAATAAATAAGTCTACGACACCAAGTAAGAATGACACAAGCTGCTGCAACCAAGGCACCAGGAGCATTGCTACCCTCCTGCCAGCTTGATGATTTCTATCTCGTTAGACCAGAACACACACTCAGCTGCCACTCGTTTATCATCCTGGCAGCACCCACTCTGTGCTAAGTGCTTTCCGACTGGAAAGGAAAGCCCAGCCCAGGCCCCGAAGAACTCACAGGCTGAGGCAGATGCAAAGGAAAAGGGACACAACACGTTAGCGCAGCAGCCAAGGAGGTGCTTGCCAAGTCTTGACAAAATAAAGTGGACATGGCGCCCCCCCCCATCCTCTCTTCTCCCCAATTACTCCTCAACTCCATCCGTATAGTCAGCTGCTTTCTCCAGAGGCGTCAGAGCAGACCTGGGGCTTCAGAAGGGACCTGGACATGGAGAGGAGAAGAGGCCTCAACAATGAGCTCGGGAAGGGCATTCCGCTCCGAGGGGGCTGCATGGCGAGGCTGGTTTGAAAAGCTGATGAGTGGGTGGATGAGGCTGGCATTGTGGGTGGAGCAGACAGGGTTGGGAGCCATCTTGAAACGAGACCAGGGAAGATAAGTAGGTAGGGCAGAGTCATGCAGGACATTTAAGGTGCCTCTCTACTCTCGAACTCGTTGAATCAACCTCTCCGCTACTGGGTTTTCTCCTTCCATTCAATCCCATCTCTCCACGTTGCATTTGATGTGGTGGTAGAGGGGCAGTCAGTGCAGGGATTCAAAGATGTACAGATGGTTGAGGGGGGAAGGGGAGAGAGAAATAAGCAGAGCAATGAATGAGAAAGCTATTTCAGAGGCAGCATTGTATATGGACTGTAGGGAGACAAAACAGATACCTGGAAAGCCAGAGAGGGGAGGCTGTAATAATTGAGACAGGAAACAATGAGGGCTTGGACTAGAGTTTTATCCATAGAGAGGGAGGAAGAAAAGGCTGGAGCATAGAGACGTTACGGAGGAAGCAGCAGCAGAATTTGGGTTCTCCTCCACTGTGTGAGGGAAGCAGGAGGGAGGAGACACAACTGGCTCCCCTCATTACAGGCCTGAGTGATGGGGAGGATGGTGATAGCGACTGGGAGGGAAACAAAGCGGGTCGGTTTTGGTTGTGTGATGTTTCAGCTGACAACGTAACGGCCCTGGGATGTCAGAGCGAGAGGCTGGTATGCAGGATCTGGTGGAAGCAGGCAAGTCAGAAGCGGAGAAGTTGATTTGTGAGTCATCTGTATCAAGACAGCAGCTGCAGCCACATGAATGGACGAGATTACCCAGAGAAGGTATACAGTGAAAAGAGCAGGGAAGTGGAGCTGGGAGAGGTAGGGGGCAGGGCTGTGGTAAGTGTCTCCAGAGGAAGAAGAAGAGAAAGATGAATGCAGATGCACTGTGTGGGATGAGAAGAGGAGAAGCAGCAAGGGGGACAGGAGACCCATTCTGCCGCTGCCAATTCCTGTCCCATAGAGCCAACAATGACATGTTAGACACAACCTGTAGGGATTTCCTATTTTCCATTTCCATGTACGGCTATTCCTTTGCTCTGGAGATGCAATCTCCTAGATAAAACAGAACGAAACACCAGAACAGAGGAGGCCACCAAAGAGATATGGCATGCTGCATGTCTCTGAGAATAGAGAGCCATCCCTGACCACAGGAGGAGGGCAGAAGAGCGCACACAACACGAAATACAGATGTAGCCCAGGCTAGCATAGTGTGGGATCTGTCTCTGAGTCTACGTATAGAGGTTTACAAATCTGCTACCCTGTCTAAACCAACTTCAACTCATCCTGTAAATTCAGGTGGTGGGGTCTCATGCGTTTGGATCCAGAGAACCTGGGTTCAGTCCCTGCAGATGACAACAGGGCAGGGGTGATGTTAAACAGATTATAAAAAATGAATCTTATGGAGTCCAGAAATGAAAAAGATTTAATAGGCCACCTGTCCATAGACTGGGGCCCAGAGAAAAAACAGCCTGTACAGGACAGTTTCTAATGTTTTCTCCAGTTCAATTTAGAAGTTCAAGTGATACGGCTTTGATTGCTTTTGGTGAGAAAATAACCCAGAGCCAGAGATCTCAGGGTCCACAAACATCTCCTGATGTTCAGACAACATTTTCTCTCCATTTCATCTCTGTCCTTGCACAGAACCCGGCCTTACCCCAGATACATCCCTCAGTCCTGGCTGTTCACAGCCTCATAACCCACTTGTGGGCATGTCATATCCCCTGCTTAGCCAAGCCGGACATATTTAGCTACTTTCATCTCACCCCATAAATCAATCCCTCCAGCCCCCTAACCATCATTTCTGTTACTCTCTGAACTCCCTCCAAAAAAGCCACCAGAATATTTCAAACCCTGTCAGTTTGTTGCTTTTACCTCAAAAATATGCCACAAACACAACTTTTGGCGGTTAGTCATGAAAGTATTTTGGGGACATTGCATGTCTGCTGGATTTTAATGTGAGCGGTTGCTGCTTGACTGACATTTACAGCGTAATCCAAAGCCAGGTCAATGGATGGGCTTCCATGGACGTCCGCGGGGATTGGATCACTCCCTCCAGCAGCAAGGTGCAACAGGCACAGCTTTTTTACTATGCTCCTTTCAAAGTGTTAGACCAAAGGGACAATGGACTCTAAGCTAGAGCGGGTCAGGAGTTTTCCAACAAAATGTATTTCATCAGAAAATGCAATTAGTCAAAACTAATTTTTTCCCCGGAACCAGAGACTTGAACTTGGGTATGTCACTGAGCTTTCCCGGAGTCTGTCTCTCCCTCTGGTTTTTCATGAAAAAAAATGCAAAAGATCTGTTTCCTCCCGATGCAGAATTAAACCAACTAATGTTTTGCAAAGTGGAATTCTTGTTTTCCAGCCAGCCCTACTCCAAATCACCATCTGAGAGTTGCAAAAAGCAGCCAGCAATGCACTGCAGCAGGTCATGCAAATCCTGAATGCTAACCCTGGGACCTAGTGATAGTAGTAAGCCACTGCTAAAAACCTGTCCTGGGAGCTGTGGATGTTGAGTATCCTGAAGCCATGTAGGGCCTGCTTTTCAGGTGTGCTGAGCACCTGCACCTCCCAATCATTTCCCCTGGAGCTGTGGCAGTTCTGCAAGTCTGAAAATCAGGCCCTTGATAAATAACATATGACGAAGAACTTGATAATCCTGGATTGCCTCATACAGGTTGCAAACTCAAAGCCAAAGGACTGTTTGATCAAATCCCGTAGCACAGCCATTCTGCTGTATCTAGGTCCTCTGGGTAGTGTTCTTACTATACACGTTTTAAAAACTAGTCTTCATGCTCCTCCATTCTTCATGCCTTCTCCCACACTGACCACTAAGCCTGGAATTCTCTCCCCACTTAGCAGTGTCAGCACAGCTACCAGCTCCCTCCCACAGACTCACTTCTTCCATGATCTCCCCAAGAAGGGAACAAAACCCAACTTTCAAATAAAAATAAGCCTGCCCTTTTCTAAAAAGTGCCCTTCTCTGTTCTGTCTTCACTGTGTCTTTTTGTGCGGCACCAAGCACTTTGTCTGTGATTAATAAATTAAAAGAGTAACACAGCCATGTAGTTTTAGTGGGCACCCTGTCGATCCTCCACACATTTGGGCCCACGTATAACTTCACTGACATGGGAATCTGCATGTAAAATTGTGAGATCAGGGAGTTGGACTGGAAACTTGATTAGCTGTCTGCAGTTACACATACCCATTCTATCAGCCACATAACAGACAGGGCTGGGTGCCCCAGTTCAGTCTAAAAAATGACCCAGATGTTAATTGAAAACTAGAGCTGGCTGAAAAATTATCACAGGATCAGGTTCCCATTAGAAAATGCTCTTTCATCAAAGTCTGAATGTTTCACAGGAATGTGTCAATTTCAATGAAACTTGACGGAACAATTCAACATTGAAATGAAATATTTCAATTTTACTTTCTTCTTCTGCCTTTCATATTATAAAATCTTAATTTAAAATTCTATATTTGTGTTATATTTAATGTTTTCCATTACATTTAATATTTTATCTTAGACTTTCAATGTTATTGAAACATTTCAACGAAGTCCCTTAAATGTTTATGAAGAGAATTTTTCTAGAGTTTCTATTCTGCAAAAGATTCCACTTTTCATCATGAATTGGGACGGAAACAAATTGTGAAGTGTCAGAATTTCCATAGGACTGAAATTCCATCCTCCAATGAAAATTGACAAGAACCTCTCTCTCCTACTGATTTTCATTTATGGGCCGCTGCACTTCTGGATCACGTCTCTACTGTATCTTCAAAAGAAAACTAAATAAACATTTAAAAAAACCAAAACATATCACAAAGGAAAAAGACTAACATACGACATGGAAAGCTGATCTCCCATTATTTTTGGCCCAGCTAGAGGAATTTAAAAATTTCCAGAGAAACCCTCATATCTGCACATTTCCAGTCCAGTGTTCTTGAGGGGTTCATTTGTTTGGAGAAGCATCCTAAAAACATTCGGGCATGAATTCAACCTCCCAGCTCTTTTGAAATTCTCACATCAGGATGAATGACAGGGACACACAGGAGGGAAAAGGTGTTATTTCCTCCTTCTGTCCCCCCATTCTTTTCACTTTATTCTGGTCTCCAGTAGGGACTTGCGCACGATTCTGCCAGCTCACCCCGGTCCACCACAAAGGCACCCCACTTTCCAAACAGAAACCAAACACCACTGATAGGACTGGGCTCCCATTGAATTTCCAAGCTGTATATCCATCTCTAGTCTTCAGAGTTGTGGGAAATGCCCCTCCCCTCCTACCAAGATGATTCCTCCGACATAGGAGGAGAGAGAAAGGGGGTAGGTTAAGAGAGCTCCTTTACAAAAATAAACAGAGGTCTTTCAACATATGGAAATATTTCTAGTAATAAGCGGGGCTCTTGGGCAGATGATGGATGGATACATTTAACTAGATCTAATGCTGCATCAGGCATTTCGGCTCCTTTAAAGTTTATCCCAAATTGATTAATGCGAGCAAATGTGCAAAATCCTTGACAGTCCGTCAGAGCCAGGCTGCGGCCCGGTGCAGCTGAGTCTCATTTTCCTCAGAAACCTCTTCAGAGTGACTTTTCGGGGGCTCTGGAGCAACTGGCATGCAGCCAATGCACTCTCCCCATTGCTTTTGAAGCAATGAACTCAGGTGCACTGGGGGCTTCTGATGCTGTTTCGTTAAACTTCAAAGAAAAGAAAAGAGAGAGAACTGAACCCTGGATACATACTGAATCCTGGCCTCAGAAGCCAAGGGAAATCAATTGCTTCCTGCATTTGAAGCAGGAAATAAGCAGTTCTTAGCCTGAAGGTGCTCTGGTCAGCAGAAAAGTGGAGCAATTAGTGTAGACACTATACGTGACTGAACACTGGCAGATAAGAGGGATCACGGTGATGGACCAACTAGTAGGTATCCTGCCTCTGATTGTAGCTAATACAGGATGCTTCACGGGACAGCAATACACTCCCATACGGCATCTGGCCAATTCCACAATGCCATACTGAACATTGTGCAAAAAATTTCCCTTCCTAACCCCTCATTGGGGACCAATTTATGTCCTGAAGCATGAGAATTGATTAACCTCACCATGATTTCAGATTGCACAACTAACTTTGATGTGCTATGTATGATTATGATCATATTTATCCAGCCACAGAATTGACCCTGACCCTTTTGTAGCAGTAAATTCCTAACAGTTGACTACCTCGCATGAAGCACTATTTTCCTTTGTTCTAAAGTTACCAGCCATTCATTTCTGAGCATGACCTCTTGACCTCAAGTTACTGGGCAAGGTTCAAAAAGGACTGATTGGTTTTCACTATAACCCTGTGAAATTCTGTGCATTTCCACTTGCGATTGACAATGCCAAGCAATGCCAAGTGACTTCTCTGGTCTTCTGAAGCCATTTTCAACGTCAGCTATATCTTAATTCGAGAAAGGAGGGTGATAGTTATTCTAATGGAACCTACCCCTTCCGACATGGACATCGGTATGTTTAGACTGGTTTTTGCTATCCTACACTTGTCCACTCTGAAGTTTGCCAGCCTTCGTGCTGCTGCTGAATCTAGCTATAATTCCTCACAGTTCACCATGGCCTTCCCCTATCTGTAATACTTCAGAGGCTCCAGAAAACTTCTCCAACTCATTGTCAGCATCCTCCTCCAAATCATTACTAAATAACCGCTGTAAACGGCCCCAGTATCAACCAGGGAGATTCTCTATTAGTAAGGAGGAAGTTCTATGGTTTGTGTTATGACAGGAGCTCAAACTAGATCATCACAATGGTTCCTTCTGGCCCTGAAGTCTAAGAATCCATGAAAAGTTCTTACTGATACAAGCAGCCTGCCATCAGAACTCTGTTGGCTATATGGCCATTGCTTAACTAGTTTTAATCCATAATGAGACCGAAACACTCACCCAGTGGCTATTTTTTTCCTCAGGAGTCCTATGAGAGACATCAATAAAAGGCCCTAAAACCAGACCGCGGCAGTGATCAGCCACTCATTCCTGCCAAGAGTCACTGAGTCCATCTTGAAACAATTGAAATACAATTATAGATGACTGCAGCCTCTTCTGATCAGTGGAAAGGACTTCCCACTCTAATAAATGTTTTCACCAACTGCTCTGGGAGCAGACGTCTCCATGCTTGGGGCTGCATCCTGTAACATTTATCATGAGACACTATTAGGAAAGGCCAGCCTCAGCCCCTCCCTGCAGTGCTCTGCATTGCCACTCCTGGCTACACGAGCTCTCGCACTTCCAGGCAGGCAACTTTGAGCACCGGAAGCTGGGCTCCGTGATGGAGAAGGGCTGCAGCCTAGTCAGTTTGGGGCAGGAGGATCCAGCATGTAGACTGACTGATTGTTGCAGCTGTTGCCACTAGCACACAAGGAAACTGGTCTGGGAGGATGGGAACAGCATAGGCAGAAATGTCTGTTTTAGGGGAGGAGCGTAGGGGAAGCCATCTGGATTTCTTTGAACAGTATTCCAAGCTTTGGACGCTTATCGGGAGCAGAGTCCCAGAGCGCTCTAGAACGATTTATTAGAGAGGACAAAAGGTATCCTTCATTTCCTAGCAATCCCCCCATTGACTTTCCCTCTCTCAGGGATCTGGTTTGGTCCTTTCGCAGATGCAACTGGAACAAGATGTGGTGCAGGTTGGCCCCAAGCTATTTACATTGTTACCATGAGATGCTCTGCAGAATCTAGGCAGTAACAGCCTGGCAACAGCTCCAGGGTAACTCATATGTATGATCACGACAGCATGACCTGCTGAATCTCATCGCCGCTGCACAAAGGAAGCAAGTTATACGCTGCAGCAATTTCACTGGAAAAGACATGGAGAAAGGGGAAAAAGAAAGCTGGTTTATAGGTCTGTCCACAGCTGTCCTGTAGCGATCACCCTCTGCCTCCTGTGTTCAGCTTGCTAGCTCACCAGTGCTTCGGCACGGCTTTGGGCACTGTGCTGCCATCAGAGAGGACCTCACTGGATTCTCAGTCTCATTCTCACTCAGCACAGGGCAGGCTACGGCCCCGCATTAATCAACAGCAACCCCTCCAGGTAGCAGTACACCAAGCCGAAGGCAACAGATGTTCTGTCGGAAGCATGGGATGTGCCTTCACTCTTCCACTGATTTCACTGCCATGTTCAGGTTATGATGGCAGCAGAGCACCTCACCCATGAGACCTATCCCAGGAAGGTTACAGCAATGATATACAGGTTCTGAAAGGAGCCGGGACCAAACCGTCCCACTCAGAATGCTCAGTGGGGGCTTTAAGGGTGAGAAGAGGGAGTAAAGGCCAGAAAGAATGCAAGGAGAAGGAGTCCTCTGGGATCCATCATGGACGGTGGAAAAACCTCTTCCTCCTCGTAATAAGGGATCAATGTTCGGGGGGAGGAACCCACCAACTTTTAAAAGCCAGATCAGTAGCTGAGCGAGCTGGTCAAGCAAACTTTAAAAGGCCAACTCAGAAACCAACCAAGCCTTAGAGAGTGCACGAAAACCTCATGCTGTGTGGACTACACAAACCTGGTGCCTCTGCTAAAATCCCCCAAGGTCTCTAGGAATCCCCTCCCCTCCCCCCAAACACACACAAAAGACTTCCCGAGCCGCAGAACATTTCAGAGCTGCCCAGCTGAGCTCACTACTAAAGCATTGCAGGGAAAATGAAGATTCCTGCATTACGCTGACAAAGACATTAGCAAGGGTGTAGCCTGTCTATCGGACTGTGGGTGCATCATTACACTTTGCATTTGTTTCAGTGTCGGTCATTTCCTACCTTACCAGCAAAGCTGAAATGGTAACATTACCGGAGTCTATCGTTAAATCTCCTCCTCCACTACAGTTACGGGGGTGGTCTCTCAACTACTCAGCATCATCTTTCCTACTAGCTCTTTTCACCTGAAGAGTAGCAATTGGCTAAGAGTGAGGGGATAGCCGCTGGATCCCAGGATACAAGACGGTCCATGGTTTGTTCAGCAGAAACACGTTGCAAGAGAATACACCACCTTTGCAGAGAACATCAAGCACTTGAGAATCAGCCTCTAAAGCCCTGCTACAGATACCATCTGTTCCCGTCAATAATAATACCACTGTCTACTGTGGGCTCACAATACACAGAAGAAATATAACTTTCGGCAATATTTTCAAGTGGCAGCATTCAGGCATGTTAAACAAACAGAATGCAAGTGCACAAGGACAAATCAAGAGCTTTAATACAAAATGCCTCCAATAAAACTGGCACACCAGGCAGGCAGGAGAAAGTGTGGCTATAGCTGGACAGAGCTCGGACCCGGGACCCAGGAACGACAGAGTTCTAATCCCAATACTGAGACACCACGCGGCCTTGGGAACGTCACTTCACTCCATTTTGCAGACAGAGAAGGCCTGGACAGGTGACTGATCACAGGGGTGACTGTCCCCAAATGGACATTGAGATTTGCCCGGTAGTGGCAGGGAGATGGGGAATAGATAACCCCAACCGGTCTCGTCCATCCTAACTTCTTTAATTCCATCATCACTATTAGCTACTTACTGAATTTCTGATCTATAGCAGTAGGCAGTCAGAAGGGTCTGGATGCTTTGTGCAGGGGGTTGGACTAGATGACCTCCTGAGATCCCTTCCGACCCTCATCTTCTACAATTATATGCTGGGTTAGCTTCAGCCAGTGGTGTACTGTGGGTCTTTGGCGCCCAGGGGCCAAGCCTGAATTTGCTGCCCTCCTGCCCCCCACGGCTTCATGCCTCCCCCCCGCGCAGGGCAGGAGGGGTCCCTGGCTCCCACAAGATGGCATGGAACCCCCCCGCTGCCCTGGTATGCCACTGGCTTTAGCCAAGGATTTGGATAAACACCACACGAACCTCAACACATTTCAGCCAGTTTGATTTCTTGGGAGGAGTTTGGCCTAATCCAAACCAGAAATTCGCCAGCCCTTATAGTTCTGATCTGGCCTGAAACAACAAATCAAAGGGCCATATTTGGATCCAGGGAGTCCAGTCCAAGCTTCTCAGTAATTTGGACAGGTTCAGATTCCAGGTGCTGGGTAATAAATACAGAACTGTGACATCACAAGAAAGGCTCAGTAAAGTATTCACAGGCCATCTGTCTTAATAGGAGTCGTAACCATCTCTTCACTCTCTAGGGATGAAAACAACAGACTCCTTAGACCCTTGATGGACCCAGCCAACACTCTGGAATGACCCAAACCTGCTCTCTCCAATGCAGCACGTCGCAGCACAAACATGCTACATACATCTGGCTGCCGTGCAGCGTACGCTCTCCGGGATACCTGCGAGTGAGACCTGGGGCAGTTCAATGGCCTCCCCCAAGTGACGGCAGGTACAGGCTAACGTAGCAGGAGAGCGCCCGCAGGAACGACCAGAGCCTCCCAAGGGCTGGGTTCTCTTTTCTGTCGGAAATGCCGCTGCTCATGTCCAAACAGGTCATGTGAAAAATCCCTTTGCCGGCTCGGCTGGTGATGAATATTATCAAAGGCAGGGCTCCTCGTTCCGAGGATTCCCTCTCATCTCCTGCCAAGCACCTGCAGTCCCCTCCTCTCCCATCCCCCTCCAACCCTTCCCCCGCTAGCACATTGCTAGCAGGCCAGCACACGCAACACTGGCCTGAAAACCGGTGTGCATTTCCCATGTGGTGCGCTCCCCCTCGTTCACAACTCCCCCCACACCCCTTCCTCTTTGATGTTATTCACAAAGGGGAAAGACGTCTCTCTGCGGCGGTAACAGGTCCAAGAACACCCATTCCAAGCCCGTAACCAACAGACGTGTGCATTCGCTTTTACAGCACAACTGTACATGGCTGATGGAGCCACCAGCAGCAGCGATGGAGCATTCTTGTTACAGCTCGCCTTGTGGAACCTGCATTGCCCACTCCTTTCCACCTCACGCTTCCTGCTGGAACAATAAAACGTGAGCTCCCCTCAACACAGGCGAAGCCAGGACATGCAGCTGGCGTCTCAGAGTACACGCCTGATGTACACGCTCCAATGGCTTTCCAGAGCCAGGTAGGAACCGACAAGGTGACTCGATCGACCTGTTGTGGCACCGCTACACCACACACACAGGATGTGCGGCACCAGATCAAACCATCCGTCTCTCCATAGCAGCAGTGGCCAATAGTTGATGCTTGAGTAGAATGACTGTAAAGTATTTTAGTCCCTGTCACCATAATATCTGAGCCCCTCACAGCCATTAATGCGTTTCTCCTCACAACACCCTGTGAGGTAGGGCAGTGCCATTATCCAGATTTTACAGCTGGAGAGCAGAGAGGCTAAGTGACTTGCCCGGGTGTCACAGAACCTTTATGGCAGAGCAGAGAATCTAATCTGGGTCTCACACGGCTTTGTCTAGCACCCTGGGCGTGGGAGCATGCTTCCTCTCTCACCCAATAACCAAGCTGACCAACACAGCAGTACTGCAGAAGTGGCGAGTTATATGGGCCGTGGTGCCCGTGCTCCACCAATAATCAGGAACATGGCCCGGCTCCACCAATATCTCTGTGCTGCTGGGCGGCCAGCCGTGGAGCCTCCATTGGCACTTGGCGGTGAAGGGCAGAGCACAGCGGTCCCCAGCACCTAGGGCGGCCTGGCCGTTCTGCCCCCTTCCCTCCCCGCCCTGGACACAGTCACAGCGGCTGGCCAGGAGCTGCTCCGGTGCTGGCCCTGCCCTCCAAGCAGAGCAGCAGCTGCTCCCCCCTCCCGGCCCCTTTTCTTCCCCTCGCCCCTCTCCCATGTGGGCCCAGCACTCTGGCCAGGAGGTGCTCCTGCCCCAATCAGCACGGCGGCCGTCCCCTCCACCCCCCGGCCCCACCGCTCATGGGCCCAGCTGGCCATACCTCCCTCAGAGGCTTACAAGGCAGGTGTGGGGGGCAGGACTTGGACCCGTTCTGGGCACCACAAAATTTATATAAACCTGGCACCCATGGCAGAGGGTGTAAAGAGAGCCCTTTCCAGAACCCTGCAAAGCATTGCTCTAGGTGTTTAAGCACACCAAGTGTCATTATCTGAGGGACCCACTTCTGTCGCTGCATGAAGTGTCTATACTGCAGCTGCAGCCTGGCAGTGCTTGTAGCGCAGACACACCCAGAACCTAGGAGTCAGAGATTCTGCATCTGACTTTGGTGGCTCCTGTCCCCGGAGTGCCTTCCAATCAGAAAGAGCAATGACAATACCTCTCTTCCCTGTCCCAACCTGCAGAGAAATAGTAGATTATAGTCTGTCTGCAGGAATGTCTCCAGCAACCCAACGGTAGCTAAATCAAAGAGATCGGTTCTGAACCTGGTGAAGCCCATGGTCATTCCCATCTCCTGCGGGGGGTGGGGTACACAGAGCAGCTCCAGCTCCCGTCAACAGCCAGCCTCCTGCACCCACAAGTCCCCCATTATGGCCGAGAGTTTCATTGATCCAGTCACCTGCAACTGTCACGGGAAGCCATGGAAGCAGCAGGAAAACTGATCTCTCAGATCATCAGGACCAGCCCCATCAAGGACTTTGATGATAAGAACAGGGACCTAGAACCACACCCTCATCTACAGGGAGCCAGGAGTGATGCTCTCACGGCAACCTGCGTTGCTAAGCAGATGGGTGGATGGGTTCTGTACAACCTGGACCTTCTTCAGACTGCAATGGCTTCACTCCTAGATACAAGGGGCATTAATCCAGCCTGGGATGTCATGGACAGGTGGAACACTATGGCCAGCTGTGTCTGAAAGACGGGGTGCAATATTCCAGTCAGTCATAGCTGGAATTCCTTATTTTTTCTGCCAGTGTGGCTATTTAGACATTCAATAGCCCTATTTCTGGCTGTGGCGCTGACTTGTTCCATCCATCACCTCAGGCCAGTTTTTTTACAATAAACCCTTGGTCCCTGACTCCCCATCCAGAGCTCAGGTTAATATCCACACTTGCCCCCTCTCTGCGGAGCGCTGTTTGCAAAGCCAGTTTGTAGAGTGGCTGGCCCAGTGGTTACACATCATGGCTCCTGCATAAAGCACACAGGGGCACTGGCTCGGCACTAAAAGGCAGAGCAGTGGTAGGCTCTGAAAGAGCAACATGTGCTACCCCTGCAGTCCCAGCCTGCAACCCAGCCTGCATGCATCACGGCCAGCAGGGAATCTGATGCGGCTTTAAAAAGCATTAAAGGCCTTTGATGTTTTAATATGCCTTCCCTAACACGTCGCAGCAGCAGCATGCAACACTAATAAAGGGAAAGCATTAAATACAGAACATACTGATTCCATTTCATGCAAGGACAGCTTCAGTCGGAACTGTCACCAGCTTGAAACATGTTTCTCCTTAGGATTCTTGCTCGTCTTTACATGTGGTTTTAATCAGGACTGCTTTCCCGCCCCCTCCCTCAGGGCAAAGTTTGGGAATGTGGGTTAGGAGGGGAAAAGAAGTAAAAACCCTAATGCTGGAAATAGAAAACCATGGATTAGCCCTCCTGAGAAATCCCCACGTCTGCTCTTTCAGCTTTCATCCTTAGCAAAACAGAAAAGATGGGTCCATGAAGTAGGGAGGCTGCTGCTGCTTCTCCTACAGCCCCACCGCTTTGCAGAATATACCCCCGCTGTCCTTGCTGCTGCCACCGCAGGAAGTCTGCCAGTGAAGTTCTGACTAATCAAAGCGATGAATCAGAATATACACACATGCACAGCACACTGGTCACCCCCCTTTCATTTCATTGCTGGGCCACAGAGAGGTTTAATTGCCTATGGTTACTATCAGCTAACAGTTACTCCTTTCGGTTAATTGGTAGAGAGGTGTGCTTTGGTGTGAAAAATCTCGGGTTCAAACCCTCTGTTGATGCCTGGGGGGAGTTTCTTACTTGGGCGAAGCAGGATTTTATCATACTGCTCCCCAGAGTTTGCTTTCTGAGCGATAAGGAGCTTTTTGTTCCTCTGGCTCGTGGGATACTTACTACAGAACAATGCTGAGAGCCTCCTGAAGATTAGCTTCTCCTGTGATGTGAGTAGATCATAAAAGAAATGTAATTGTGTTAAAGACATGACTGTACCAACCGTGAGTAACCTCTCAGTCTTACAGCCAGAACTCTCCCCTGCCCTCCCCACTATCTCAACCATAGGGCCAGCTAGGAAATTAGATTGTAGGCTCTTTAGAGGGAGGCTGTGTGGCTTAGCGGACAGGGCATTGGACGAGGCCTCCAGCGACCTGTCTTCCATGCCAGGCCGTGGCACAGCGCTGCCATAATTGAGTCTGGAACAGGCATTCACAAACATGGAGGTCAAGCTTCCAAAAATCTGACAATTAACTTCTCCGTGCCGCAGTTTCCTCAGCTGTCAGAAGGGGATAGAATTTATGTGCTGCACAGGGATGTAGTGAGACTCAGCTGGTGCCTCAGAAGCTCTTTGAGCGCCTCAGGCAAGAGGTGTTATTGACGTGACACTCTTTCTATGCAGAAACTTTAAGTCCCTCTTTCGTCTCACCCTGGCAAGAAAGCCCACTCCCCAGTTCCTGCTGCACCTCTCTACTCAGGGGTATGGGTTTGCAGGAGGAGCCAGACACTGTGCAGTCCACCCTAGTATGGGATGCTCTGGGCTGCGAGCAGTTTGAGTTTTCCTTTCCTTCTCAGCTCTCCGCAGAGACGGGCTCGTCCTAGACTCACCATGAACGCCAGCCAGTCCTCTTTTGAATTCCTCCAGAGAACGACGGTAGGTACACCAGGAACGCCCGGGGGGCCTGGATCTCCAGGGGGACCTATTCTCCCCATTGCGCCAGGGTGCCCCTAGGAAAGAGAGAGGAGCGGCTCCTTTAAGACAGGCTTGGATTTTTCAGTCAGCACAAAACCAGAGCTGGGCCTGAATCAAAACCACGTATCCCAACTGCGAGGGAGTTCAGATCTGAACTTCTTGGCCGATTCCTGTGACCAAAATGGGATAAACCGAGACTCAAACAACTCTGGGGAAAGTATGGAGCTGGGAATGAAAGATGTGGCTTGACCCAACCCTAAAACAGACACAAGAATACACACAGGCCAAGCGAGATGCTGTAGGTGGAGATCACAGATGTCTCTCTCTCTCTGTATAACTCTAGAGACACAAACAAAAGGGATCAGTGTAACTGTCTGTGCTACACATACCCATCTCTCCCTAGTTCTCTCCAAAGAGACACATTGAGATGTGCTGACAAAGAAACCCATCGCCACCCAGGGCGCCGCTAAAAGCATCCATCGCCCTGGAATCTGAACACTGTACATATCTAGTGGGGTACACCAGCTTTAGATAGATAAATGATGCTGAATGATGCTAGGTCGAGTGGGGCCCTTGTACTTCAAGCAGCAAAATCGCCGTTATCTCTGCGGCAGCGTGGCCAAAGTTTCAGCCACATCTGAGAAACCAACATCCCCATGTGGGCTGCTGGCCGCAGTTTCAAGCCCTATGCTGGTGTCCGCTTTCCTTTTTTTAAAGAGAGAGTGTGGTTATTTAAAGTCACCACGCGCACCACTGTGCACAGTCAGGACAGCTGGGAGGGCAGGAATGTAACCGTGCCAAGGGCTGCCCTCTGGGTTTCTAAAGCTGGGGAATGTGGCAGCGTGCAAGGGCCATAGCCTTTGGAACACGTCTCTGCAGTGCGGGAGGAATATGTACATGCACTGCTGCCCCGGAGCTCTGACAGTACATCTACACAGCAAAACCAACAAAACCTTGCAGCAGTGAGTCTCAGATCCTGGGTCAACTACAGACCAAGAATTGCCATGTATACGTTTGGGCTCAGGCTGGAATCTGGGCTCTGAGACTGAGAGGGGACGGTTTCAGGGCCTGGGTTCCAGCCTGAGCCTGAAAGTCTACATTGCTATTTTAGCTCCACAGCACAAGCCCTCCAATCCTGAGTCAGTTGACCCGAGCTTTGACACTCG
The DNA here is from genome assembly GCF_026122565.2 of Emydura macquarii macquarii. NCBI lineage: Eukaryota > Metazoa > Chordata > Testudines > Chelidae > Emydura > Emydura macquarii. The sequence goes on from NW_027130828.1 coordinate 16,713,237, forward strand.
CTGCAGTGAGTATTTTTTTTGCTTTCTTCTTGCTGTGTAGACGTACCCTGAGAAGCCAGATCTGAAACCTAATGGGCAATGTGAAGCAGCACTGGAGCAACGCTCACTTCCCTCCCCAGACCATATAACACCCAGGGTTTCTGTTGAACTTTCTTTGTTGACAAAGGCTATTCCGAAGGCATACAGTGTTTGTCCATAGAGAGGGCAGTGCAGTCTATTGGACAGAGCACTGGTCTGGGTCTTGGGAGACCTGGGTTCTATTCTCTGACTCTGGCCTACTGGGTGGTCGTAGATAAGTCACTTTACCTCTCTGTGCTTCTGTTTCCTCATCTGTAAAATGGGGATAAGGATATTGTCCTGTGCAAGGTACCTAGCACTTATTCAAAATAATGTAAGTAGCTCAAACTCCTCTACTGGGCTTGTACAGAAAAGCCGTCTCAAGATAATAAGCATGAATTTGGCTCTAAAACATCCCAACAAAAGCTGAATCATCATCACGTAAGCAGTGGTGCAGGAATCTCAGAAGCTCACCAGGCAGGTTCTAATCAAGAGAAATGTCAGAGTTGCATTCACCCCTGGACCTAAACCACAGCTAATGAACTTCAAGAGTATTCCAATGTACTTACTTTGTCTCCTTTGGGCCCCAGAAGTCCACGTCTTCCTGGGCAACCCTGAAAAGCAAAACAAGAGTTGTGTCATAACTGCTTTTGTTCGCCCGACTCCACTTGGGGAAAGGTTTCAGAAGCTGGCACAGGACAAACTTGAGCCGTGGAGATCCTCCAAGCTGATTGTAGAACAGGCACTTCTAAGCAGAGCTACTGCAAACAAAGGCTGGAAGGCAGAGAACTGAACTGGAATGCTCACCTCATGCTTGGCTGGGTGGAAACCATAGTAAGACTGTCACAGGGCCTGTCTACATGGGGACACTCAGAGAAGTTAATATGAATTAATGAAAAGTGTGAATTTAAAGTGGATTAGTTTAACTGCCTTAAACCTGTGTGGACACTCTCATTCAGAATTAAAGTGGCCTTAATTCAGTATATTTTAGTTCAAACTAAGCTTAATTATGGCCACTTTAAAAGCTGGTCTACGCTAGAAACTTAGATCGACCCAACTACGTTGCTCAACGGCGTGAAAAATCCACTCCATGAGTGAAGTAGTTAAGCCGACCTAAATCCCATGTGTAGACAGCACTACTTACCCTAGGTATTGCCTCCTGGAGAGGTAGATTTACTACAGCGATACAAGATCCCCTCCCGTTTCAGTAGTAAGTGTCCACACTGAGGCGCTACAGCGTTTTGAGTGTAGATATAGCCAACTTTTAATTTTTTTTTTTGTGAGGAAAATGCTGATTCCCACCACAAATTTCTGTTTCAATTGAAGAGTTAGTTTTGAAGGGAAGGTTTGGTCCAAGATGGAAGTCACAACGCACAAGAGACAATCTCTAGCCAAGAGGTTAGGGCACTCGCCCGGCATGTGGGAGAGATCCAGGTTCAAAGTCCCCAATCCAAAGCAGGCAAGACTTGAACCTGGATCTCTTCCATAATCACTGGGCTAGTGGTTATGTGGGGGTGAGATAGACTTGGACACACACCCAGGACGGGGAAATAGTTTCCTGTTCCGCTCTACTCAGCAGCCTACAGCCCATTGATTATCAATGAGACTTTGTTTCTTGACTGCCTATGTCACTTTTGAAAATGGTACTTGGGAACCTTGGAAAATTTGATCTAATTCCTCTATTTGAGAGCACCAGTCTTTGGTTTGTAAAGTTTTTTGCTCAGGAAAAGGATGAAGTACAAATGTCATAGGGGTGGGGAGTGTTTTTGTATTTTCAGTTGTTTTGTAAGGAAAAAAAAGCTCTGCATCAAATTCTCTTGCCTGGTAAAAATCTAGACCTTTAGCTACTGTAAATCAGCATAACTCTATTAAAATCGTTAGGGCTATGTATGTCCCTTTCTACCAGCTGATGATCTGATCCAAAAATATACTACCTGCAACAATGACACTGGTGAATTCAATTATATCAGGAAGCAAACACTCTGAGTCCCGAGGGTAAATTGCAATTCAACACATATAGTTTTGGGCCTAGGTATTTTTAGTGAAGACAGTCTGGAAGCCATGCCTACACGTCTGGTGGCTCTGTGATGTGAGTCATGTTCTACTAAACACTGAACTGAGAACTACCCAGACTTAGTTCACCCAAGATAACAACTTGAGGGGAAAGCGTTCACAAGGACTTCAGTTAGACAAGAAAAAAAATACACTAAAAGTCTCCTTTCATGCTGAGTGGGAGAAGAAACAAGAGATACAGTCCAGATCCTTCCCTGGACCACCAAGAGCACCGAAAATGGCCCTTCAAACTGCTCTGTCCATACTGCTCAGTTACATTTTACGGCAGCTGCTTTGGCATGGAAATAACTCAAATATCGTTCTCAAGACACGGCCGTTATCTGGAATATTGTACTGGAACAACATTGGCAAACTGGTATGAAATTCCACATGGTTTCATGGTTTGTGTATGTCCAGATGCACACACTCTGGCCTCATGCACAGCAATTTTGACTTTTTAAAAAAAAAAGAAAAGAATTATATGGTGTACATTTATCCTGAAGGACAGCCATCCTTGAATATGATTCTCTGGAAAACGCATGAAGCATAAAAGTGCTATTGGAAAGTTTTGGCTGACTTTCAGGATGTGTGAAGGAAGGAAGCAGTCATGGGTAAAATACAAAGTTGCCCTTGAGTGTAAAAACACAACAGAGCTAGCAGAGGTGGCCTTTCAGTCCCAATAGCCTTTGAAATGAACTATTTCTGCTGATTATTTGTGCAAGTTATCCCGTTTAATAAGCTATGTGTGCAATAACCCTGGGTGATTTGGCCCTCTGCACAGCAGCTCAAAACATTTAAGAATTGTGCGCACAAATGGCTCTAAATATTTATACTGTGCTCACAACAGTGATATCTGGAAGATGGAGCCAATAGTCTCAAATCTGGGTGCTTATGAACTCGTGCACATTAAGAAATGGTCTTGTTTTCAGAGATGTTGAGTTCCCACAAATACCACCAAAGTCAGTGAGAGATGGGAAATTGCGTTCTGGGTTTCTACTGCCTTGGGAAGCTCAAACAGCTGAGCTGTTGGAATGACGGGCTGGGAATCGGGCATTTAGTGCTGCCACCAACTTCTCTTCTCTCATATAAAACCAGTCCCTCTGCATCCCCAAAGGACGTTCACAGGCAATATCACACTGCGTAAGACTACAAAAGCCTTCTTGTGCTGCTCCAGCTGTATCAGTACCTTCCTCAAGTTCCTTCCCTGGTTTTCCTCATCTTTGACTTCAGGGCCCTGGCCTGCTCAGTTCTGCTCTCACTAGCCCCCTGCTAAAATAACCCCCCAGTTCAGCTTGTTATACTCACATTCCATCCCGAACCGTCATCTTGCTCTGTATGGTTCTCTAAATGCTCTTCACCAACTGCTCTTCTTTTGTCTCCTCTTCCTGCTCTTTTTTCTACCCCATCTTTCTTGTGGCCCCCTCAGATGGATTGCTCTTCCCCATGCACCCCTTCTCCTCTTTTCCATTTTCTCTCAGAGGACATCTCCTTACTTTCTCATCCTTAAGCTGTTAGTTCATGCATGCTAGGAGTTCGAAGCTAGCCCCTTCAAGGCCTCAACATCTCCTTACATCCTCTTTGCATTCACACTGGGCAGATCTACTGGGAGGTGCAGGACTCTCTCTCAAGCATGGCAAAGCAAACCAGTCAGCCAAAGTTGGGGAGAAAGGTTGATTTTGTGCTTAAGGTACTGGACTAGGTCTCAGGAGGGCTGGGTTCAAATCCAGACTCTCCCACTACCTTCCCTCTGTGACTTTGGGCAAATCACTTATACTGAGAGTCATTTCAGTTTATAATCCTTCCTTCCACCCTTTGTCAGCCTACTTAGAATCCCTGTCCTGAGCTGCTTACAGCCGAACATCATGTTGTTGTTACCACAACCACTGCACAACGGGTCTCCAATTTCAGTTGGATCCTCACCATGCAATAATGTAATACAAATAATGAGTAATATTAAAATTAATCTGTACCCAAGTCTCAAACTGACTGGTATTTCCAAAACGAGGAAAAACATTCCCCTTCCATGGTCTTGGCTCATGGTCATGTGTTATAAATTATGCTATGTTCATGCTCGGGATACTCAATCTTTCTGCATTTTGATGGACAGTGAATTGATTAGATTAGATTCTCCTTGCTCATATTAATGAATAGCCACCATAAATTCACAAAATAAATGCCATCTCAGGAGGGAAATATTATAGACAAATATATAAAAATCCAGATATATGAGGGAACAAAAAAGGCAAAGATTTGGGAGTTGTTATTGAATGCAACAGTCACCATGGCATTAGCTACAATTTCACAGTATATATTTCTCTCCCTCCTTACAAGCCGAATTCCTCTTAAATTGATACCATTTAGAGCAAGACAAAACACGTTCAGAGCACCAAGAATAATGGACTAAATGGCTATGACATTTCAGAGCAGAAGATGAAAATTGATCCATGGGGTCTCTTAAAGAAAAGAGTTAGTATTTTTCTCTGTAAATCATACTCAGTGTCATTCTGGAGTATAATCCTTCACCTTCCAGAGTGACCTAACATTTGTAACTGCACGTGTCATGAAACAATGGATAACTCCTTAGAGAAAATCAGAGTCATGCTTCTGTATTTGTTTCCCCTATGGAATCACACTGTCCTCCCACATGATGTGTTCCTATCAGAATTCAGAGTAAATTCTGGAACAGAAAACATGCCAGTTCCTTTAAATAACCAGAACTAAATTTGATTAACAAACCAAAGCCAGACAATACTTAAAAGCTACCATGTAACCTCCCCAAATAAAACATTGGGAGTCAAATCTCCAGCACAGAAGCTTCTGAATAATGACAATGTGGTTAAATCTTTGGCAGGATGAGAAGCAGAGATCATAAGCATCAACAGTTTTTAAAATAAAAAATACTTTTCACTTAACATAGTACTTTTCAACTCTAGACCTTAGATCTCTTTACAAATGGTGAATGAGAATCATTATCCCCACATTGCAGATGGACAAACTGAGAAGGGAAATAACTTGACTACAGTCATATGGGAAATCAGGAGAGGAACTGGGAATAGAACCCTGGTCAGCAAATCTCAAGCCTGTATTCAGTCCACCTTACTCTGATGCCCCACTCTGCAAACACTGAACACAGTCTGACCTGGTTAGCAAACAACCAAGTCTTTGCAAAGTATTAAGCACAGCTCTAGCCATGACTCACGATGTGGGCAGCTGCTCAAAACACTTTGCAAAGGCATAAAACCTTTGATGAAGAACCTCAGCAAAGCAGAGGCTCACAGGCTGCACTAGAAAGCGGAAAGCATCCTTGCTTTAGGAACATGACACATTAGCAGCCCCAAGGGGAGATCAATTGCATTTTCTTTCCTTCCATTTGAACAGCTTGCACTGTTAAATGCATTGTTCAATACAGACACTGCAATACAATATGCTAGGAGTATCCTCACCAACATTAAGCATAAGTACCGCTGCGTTAATCTGCCGTGGGTTAAGAACTGCACCCCCTTGGCTCCTGCACCAACATGGCTGCTGCCCACAAACCTCATGTTATCTCCATCTGCCTGTGCTTTACTGCCTTGGTAAAGGCAGCTAAATGTGCCAGCTGCCAGAGCAGAGGAGACCAACATCCACACTTCGAGCACAGCCTCGCTCTTCCCAGCTCCGTGTCCAGCGATGAATCAGGATCTCAGAAGCCAAGGGTCAGACCTTGTGCAGAGCGAAATGGGATCAAAACTATTCTGGATATTAAAGGAATCTCTTGGCTTTTCCAAAGCACAGAAAAGCCTGAGAAGGCCATTTTCAAGGAGATCAGAAATATACCAAACTGCAACCAGAGAGACTTGTACATGCAATAAATAGAAATTGGAGCGTTTGTGAAGGCCAGGAAGGAGGAGAAGGGACAACCAGGGCACTCTGGAAACAAAGAAACTGAACATGTCAGAGAGGGAGAAAACCAGGCTCCCTTTCCACAAGGGTTGTTTATCTTTATTGCCATGTTGCCCTGGCTGTCATTTTTCCATAGGCCCTGCAGCAATGGGATGTTCTGCTGTGCTTGGAAGGAGCAGTGGGCATCTTGTGATTGACACCAATCACGAATCCTGAGCTCTAGTTCCTGACTCACCCTGGGACTTCGGCCATGTCATTCTGCCTCGCTCATATGTGCCTCAGTTTCCCTATATATAAAAGGAGGATTATTTCTTATTTCTACTACAGTAGCACCTAGATCCCTCAGACAAGATTGGGGCCCCAGTGTGCTGGGTGCTGTACAAACACATAATAAGAGAGAGTTTCTGCCCCCAAAGAGCTTGAAAGACAGAAAAGGGGTGGGAGGAGGAACAGAGGCGCAGAAAGGAGGCATGACTTGGCCAAGGTCAGGCAGCTGGTCAGTGGCAGAGCTGAGAATTTTATCTACCTATCTAAGTCCCATCACCTGAGTGCCCTCTATTAAAATCAATAGTGAAGAACCTAGTGGACTTCATGCAGTCTCTGGCCCTTCCCTTTCTGGGGGTAAATCCTCTGCTGTAGGTAGGCTTCTTCTGATTTGCTTTGTTAATTTGTTTCAGGAACGTATGGAGAACAGGGAGGCAGACTGAAGGGCAATCAGTGCCCCCTCTGTGCAAGGGAGTGATATGCATCCTTATCTGTCACTTGGTTGAGTTTCTGACAGCTCACACAGAACCATTGTTTCCCATCCTCCTTCTTGACCAGGACAATAGAGACTGCCCAGAGACTGTGGCTTTCTTTGATCACATCTGCTTCTTTCATCTCATAAAGTCTCGCTTTTATTTATCGACACAAACCAGACTGGGCAGGCTAGCTTCTCTCCTGAATCCGGGCCTGGCTAGGGATGATCCGGTGCTGGATGTCAATGGCGCACCCGAAGTTGGCGGAGAGCCATGAGAAGGCAATGGAGTGCTTCCAGATCAGCTGGCTCAGAGGTTCTTTGGTAATCAGTGTATCACTCATGCCTATTCTCTTGGAGCCGAGCCTCCTCGGGGCCTTTGCTGAGGCTGCTTTGTAAAACAATGGGGGAAATCGCAGGTTCCAGTCTTTCCTTGGAGATCACTACCGCCGTCCAGGAGAAGCCAGAAGGCCTGGACAATGGCTCAGTTGTGGAGCAACCCTACAATGGTCCCTCACTGGAACATTCCCTTTCTGACAGGTACCAGCCAGCAAGTCCCCATCATTGAATTTCCATGTATGCCACCGATATGGCTCCATCAAGGCCATACAGTCCTTGCCCCCTAAGCCCGTCTTTGCCTGGCATAGGAGGATTGTCTCTGGCCAGTTCTATCTAGTGTCCTAAATCCTGATGGTGATATGCTGGCAGTTCAGTATTTGTTTGATGGTGTTCTGCCCAACAACTGCTGAGCAACAGAATTAGGGGACCTTTCTGTTAATCATGCAGCCAACTGCTTCTCATCTGATAGACTGAAGGTTCAGTTGGAGGCAGGTGGCACAAGGCAAAGTCTCAGAGACTCCATGAATCCACCAGGGACTTCGCTATAGCTATGGACTTTATGTGGGAGGTGCTAAGATACTGTGGCAATGGGCATCAATATACCGTTTTGAGAGAGAGAGAGATGAAAGAGGCTGTGATGAATAAAAGCTTCAGAGCCTTAACTCTGGGTTTCTGGTGTCTGTAACGTTTGCACTATTTAAAAAGGGAAATCAGCCACCTTAATTCCTGTGAATTCCATGCCACCCCCACCCCTATTTAAGGTCAGTGCTCATGCTATTCTGTGCTTCCTCTGCCTGGCACCAACCCACCCCCAGACTTTGGCATCACATAGAAATGAGACCTGGATTAATTCCGTATCCATTGCTGACTCAGGGGAGCCCACAGCCTTCTGTCTTGCTGAACTGCCTGTGACAAACCAGTCGGGTGTGAATGTCACCCCTCTCGACAGTCAATCCAGAGGAAGCCGAATGGTTTCTCATCAGGGCTCCTTTCTGAAGGCACTCTTCACTGGCGGTTCCCTTCTATGGCTGCAATATCCAGCCACCCCCTTGGGCCTTGCTCCCGGGGAGTACGCCTAGACTTGGGGCTGAGGGAGTGATTCCCAGCTCGCCTAGACATCCTCGCGCTAGCTCTCCTCAAGCTCCTGTGCTACAAATGGCAGCGTAGCTGAAGTAGCGCGGGCAGCGGTGAGCAGTGGCCTGGGCGAGCCAGGCTAACCATGAACCTGCCTGAACCGTGCGAGCCCGTAACTGCGGGCAGCTAACCCAGACTGCCGCTCGCCCCTGTCTGTGCTGCCCCAGCCACACGACCATTTGCAGCGCACTGGCTGGGTGAGCGCTACCGCAGGCGTGTGTCTGCGTGAGCTGGGAATCACACCCCTCGCTCCAAGCGTAGACGTGGTCTCGGACTTCATCTGCGGGCTCCATGCAGCAGCGACTCGCCCTCTGCGGCACTGCTCCACCCACCAACTGCAACATCTCCTTCCTAGCCTCCTGGCCTCGGCCTCGTTTTCGGACGCAGCACACAGGGCATGTCCAGATGCAATCCAAATCGAGCGTCAACCAATCAGCTCTCACGGCCGCTGCGTGTCCCTCTCCCTTGTGGAACCAGTCAGTACCCCTGCTTTCCTCCACTGTGCTATTGTTGGGACCTATGGCACCTCCTTCACCCACTCCCTCTGGTGTTTCTATGCTACACGTATAACTAGGTGGTAAGAGCCAGCACGGGGCAAGGAGTCAGACTGCTCCATCGGAGACAGCGATGGTCCATCTCCCCTCCCAGTGGCAAAATTCCCCAGTGCATTGCCCAAGAGACAAGGGCCCAATGCCGAGCGATGGGAGGGTGGTCTCCTTCCAGCAGGTGAAATCCTCCCACTCCTCAGGACTGACCTGGCCCCGACTCAACAACTTTCCCCTGGTGCTGCAAGCATTTGCTACTCACCAGGGTGAGAGCAGCAGGGACTAGATCCACAAGAGCGCCTCTTCCTCATCACACCCCCTATGGATTCATCTCCCCCTGTGCATACACTCTCTTGACACCCACTGCACCTGGAAAGCCGTGCCTCTATCCTGAACAGCACTCTGCTTCCCTCTCTTTCTCCAGAGGGTCTTCTCTCATCTCCAGTCCCTCCAATGGGGTTCCCTGCCACCTGGAATTTCTGCACTGAAAAGAAAGGCACTAACACAATCCACACTGTGCAATGGATTAGGAACTTTGTTTGTGTAACCCTCCCTCCCAGGAGCCACCTCTCCTCACATCAAGGCATGTCACATCTATTCCAGGCTGTAAACCCCTCAGGCCAGGCACCAGATCTTCAGCCTTTCTGCAAAGCACCAAGGACAGCTGTGCAAATGATAAAGCAAGGAACGCAAGTCTGAAGCACTGAGCCAGGCTGAGCAGAGCAGCATTCACAGGGTAAAGCCAGAAGAACTTCCAGCAAGAATGGATCCAGTAAAGAGACATATTTGGCGCAGCAGAATCCATTGCCACGTTCGCAGGGGTTTGTGCACTGTGTGGAGCCCTGGGCAATGGCACAGACATAAAGCCAGCTCGGAAGAAAAATATTTTCCTGATTTAAAGTCTTCTGGGACATATTTAAACACTTGAAAAATCCATCACTTCTTCGCTTTGGTCACCATGAGCCATGGGGCATATTAACAACCTTTCGGTGAGACTTGTGTGCTAAAACCACCTAAACGGCCTGGGTCACAGACACAGGTCAACTGTGAGGCCTCAGATTTACAAAAGGAAACACCTGAGTTGCTTTGAGTAATTTCAAGAGTCCTTGGATCATAGTAAAAAGCCAAGTTACATTTTTCCATTCAGGATCTGCCTCCTGGCAGATTTTAAGATAAACTGTGCTATGGAGATAAGGGCTAAAAATCACTGACCCATAACTCAACTGCCACTACAGACAAGTGAATGAAACACACCATTCAGGCCTGTACGCAAAGGGCTCTAGAACAAGAATGACCCACAAGTTCTGATCTAAATATTTTGGTTGAAACATCTTGTCAGAAGTTGATTTTGTTTCTGTCTTTTCCCCACCTCTCCCTTTTCCAGTGGAAAATAAAGGGGGAGGGAACCCAAATGAGAGATATTTTTCAGTTTTGTTTAGCCATAGAAGAAGAACAATGCTACAAAAAAAGAACTGAACTAAGCACCATTCGCTCGCCCCCCCCCGAAATATCTTGCAGGAAATGTACAGCTTTCTTCACTTTGGCTTCTCCCAGACTAGGCCATGCCCACCAGAATGTTTGGAGTGGACATTTTGTTGCATGCTCTGCTTGTGTTACTCTCCCTGTCCTGATGACAAGGCAGCAGGATTGTCGAAAGTCATGAAAACGTTGTGATTCTCAAAGTCTTCTCAGCATCTGTTCTAGTCTCTAAGTCTAGTTCTGCAGGCAGTAGCAACAGCAGCAAGAAAGTGGCTTGTGGGGGGGAACTTAATATACCTAAATTTAAATGTCAAGTGACCCAATACCCTGGTGATAAACTCCCCTTGGTAAAAGTATAAAATACATTTTGTCTGCAGTTGGCAGATTGAGCAGAATTCATCTTGTGACTGGGACAGAGTTCTCTGAGGATTGACTATTTTACATGCAGTTAATTGTCGGTGTTAGAAAGTCACCCGCAGCAGTTACAGGAAAATCACTGTGTTATTTCCTATACCGCTGTGCGGGAACTGTGGGTAAAGGATGATAGTACAACGACAATGACTGGAGAGCTCCAGCACACACGTAATCACATCAAACCAGCTGTTGAAGAGAATTTGACACCTGCAGATTACTAAAGTGAAAAGCAAATAACTCAGAATTCCAGTCCTGGGTTTTGTTTGAGCAGAGATGGTTTAGACTTCTTTTACTGGCCTCTGGACAAATATCCATCCACTAAGCTAGGATCATGTTCATAGCCGTTAGCAGAAGCTAAGGTCTTCAGAAATGAAGAGGTAATGCAGTCTGTGATGGATGTGGAGTTGCTCTCTAATAATGTATGAACATTGTATGTTGACCTGGGTTCACTGTATGCTTTATTGGGTTAAATCAACAGCACTGTTAGGAAAGAAAGTGGAAGGCAAAAACAATGACTCTAGATAAGACACTCACACACCGCAGGCATCCAGCAAACACTGGGAGGGGCAGAGGGGGTGTGACGGGACCACCAAACAGCCACTGATTCTGAAGAGACTGGCTCTACCTCCCGCTGAGTCCACCAAGCTGGTTTTGGACAGCAGGGCTAAAAAGCCTGGGAACGGAGAGAGCAAAGAACTCTGGCTGGATAAAAAAGTGACTCTCTGGGGACCTGTTTGGGGGAGCAGATTGTCACCCACTGGGGTGTCAGAAGACAGGCCTGGTTGGTTCAACATCACCAGGTGGCAGGACGTTAGGCACGTCGACTGTTCATAGCACTGAAATCTTTTTTCCCTTTGTTATGCTTCCTTGCGACTGTGAAAATTAAACAATACTGTGCTTTATGAAGGCTGGCTGGGCACGGTATTCACCGCTGGTCACACACTACCTTAGGGGAGCACAGTTGACACACATAAGGATGTACCCATGGGCCCAGTCTGAGATTGGGAGAATCACATGATTCCACCCCATGAAAGGTAAAGGCACCAGGCCGGACACCTGAGGGCTGCACTCAGAGAGGGGACAGAGGTGCAGCGAAACCTGGAGCCAGGGCATAGCCTTTCCCCATCTGTGAGGCGGACAGTTGAGTCCGACAAGGGGTCAGCGGGCAGCACAGACTAGTGCGGTCTCAAACAGCAGCTGTAGGGAAAACAGCATCACGCCAGGTCCTCAGCAAACATACTGCATGGTAAGTGGGGTGACTCTTCAAAACCTCCCCCTCCCACCTTCACAGGCCCCCTCCCGAACCCTCCTCCCATCCTCCCCAGGGACGCATGGACAGGGTCTGGCAGCCACCCATTGGCCCTGGCTTCCTGTCTCTGCTCCCATGGCACTAATCTCAGTCTGACTCCATAGAGCCAGTGATGGATGTCCCCTGCCCGCCCCCACAGAAAAACAAAATATAGAAGGTGAGGGAAGAAATGCGTAGATGGAAGAATGGTTTAAGTGAACAGGGAACCTGACTGGCCTCTGGATACCTGGGTTCTATTCCTGGTTTAGCCCCTGACCCGCTGTGAAGCCCTGGGTGAGTCATTTTGTCTCTCCGTGCTGCTGTTTTACTTCCTGCCTTGCTATTTAGACTCTTTGGGGCAGAGACTGTCTTACGCCATGTATTTGGACAGCACCTGCCACACTGGGGACCTTGGGTGGGTTTTTAAGGTGCTGTTTGCTATACAAATAACAAGGAAAAACAAGATGAGAAGAAAAAGTGGGAGGAGAAAGGGAGAGGAAATGGAGAGAGAGCAGCAATTGTTCTGGGGCATGGTGCAAGGGTACAAGGGAGCTGGGTCATATGCATCCACCAATCTATGGTGCATTGAGGACTGTGCTGGAATTGCAAGCTATCACTTTATCACTGCAGATGAGTGTGTTAGGGGAGCAGTGTCCCCCTGGTCCTGCTTGCAGGTGAGCAGACTCTGTAGGGAAGTGTGCCATGATGAGCCAGTCTGGAAAGAGCCAGCCTAGAGCAATGTAGGGGGAGTTGGGTCTTGCTGCCTTAGGGAGCAGCCTGCTTTGTCTCTCTCTGTCTTCGGGTTCTTATGTATTGTCCATCTGAATTATCAGAAATAAAGTTGTGTTACATGGCAACCCTTCCAGCCAGAGTAGCTATGTTTTTATCTAAGTTCCCTGTGTGTGTGTTTGCTGTGCACATAACACAATCCACCACCATTGGGGGACTCCAGCAAAAGTAAGAGGATGAAAGTCACCCAGGGAACTTCTAACCGTCAGAATACTTTTGCTCAAAAGTGCCTATATTCCTAGAAACCTCAAATGATGCTTTGGTTGAAGTGAGAATTAGGAACAGGGGGGACTTTTATGAAGCTTGCCAGAGCTTAGGAAGGCACCATGGCTTCTAAGCTTTCCCAGGCAGCAGCAGTGCCTGCAATTATCACTGCAAATCCTCAAAATTGCAAGAAGCATTTGCCTTTCTTTCTACCCATGAGCTGGAGTTTATGCATCATCCCACCCACATTCATTCAGCTGGAAAAGGGAGTGGGGGAACAGCAACAGCACCTTAAGGGTTAACAGTTTAATATTTTAAAATAGACTGCCCATAGTCGTGGGGGCAGAGTTGAGTGGGCAGGAAGGAGGGGGTGGAGCTGGGCCATTGCAGAATGCTCAGTTCGACATTAATGGCTGCCTCCTGCAGTTACTGAGGAGGGCCAGGAACAATGACAGTTCAGCATGATGGGCAGAGGGGTGAAAGCCTACTGACCTCACCAGCTTTCAGGCGTGGCGAAGAGCCTCCGAGATCTGAGCCTCTTCTTCATACACCTCCCTGCCCTTCCCCAAATCCACGTGCCTTTGCAGTCAAGGTCGCCTGTAGCTTATGACCGCCTCAGTTATGGTAAATGAGGATTCTCCATCGTATACAGAACTGTTCTCTCAGACAACCCCTCACATCCCATTCCACTTACAGGCAAACCTGGTGGTCCTTGCAGCCCATGGGGTCCTGGCTTCATGCGAACCTGTCGCCCGTCTGCTGCTGTCCACAAGACACCGCTGTCACCGTGGTCCTCGCTTCCCTTTGCTTCACTCCCTGTCTTCTCTCGATGCACGACCCCTTTGTTATGTTCTGTGGGTACCACCTCAACATCCAGCAATGTCTGCATTGGTTTCACAGCATCCTTGGGGCTTAGGGAAGCTGTAGACGGGATCTCTAGGGTTCCTCTACCCACAGGTTTCTCTGCCTTCTTATAGGAGTCAGGAGAGGGGACCCTGGGTATGTTTCCTGCAGAGGCCCCGGCCTGACTGACCTCTATGGAGACTTTGGAGAAGATGGAAGGGTTGTCTAGGTCTATGATGGTGTCAATCGGTTTGCTGGGTGAGAACCAGGTCCAGGAGCCCGTGTCTCCCTTCAGCTTTTCTGTAGTGATGTTCTCATCCTCGGGTTTCACAATGTGGTCTTTCTTGGAAGCCGGTCTGTTTACTTTGGCAGAGGTTTCCGAAAGGATAACACTGTCATCAGCCGCCTGAGCATCTCGATGCCCAGGAAGAGGAACTGAGGTAACCGTGGAAGTTGAATCACTGAAATTTCCGGCAACCTCTGAGTCACTTCTGCCAACCCCAGACCTGCCGGATCCTGTGATTTTATTGGAGGTGGAGTTAAAAAGCTCAAAGCCTTCCTCTTCAAAAGAAAGGCTTTCCTCCACTTCCTCAGCAGAGGGCCTCTTGGTAGAAGGGGCTGAAGTGAGAGCACTTCCATCGGGGTGGGGGTTAAGGTTCTCTCGAGGATTCTCCCACACCAGCAGCGGCCTCACTGCCAAATCTGAAGTGGTAAATTTTGAGCCCTGAAAGGAAGGAAGAAGAAAGGACTTTTTAATCATTTTAACCAGACAAGGCATCCTCTGTTAGCATTCCAGGCCTTTGGAAAACACCTCCTGTTGCCATGCTGGTCCAAAAACAACCCATCTTTGTTAGCTTTTAGGTCCAACCTTTTCTCCCTCACCCATGAGGAGATGGGCATTGGGCAGGGCTGCATAGCAGTGGCATGGAGCAGTTAATTCATTTATTTTTGATTATATGTAGTTGCTGAGTGGTTGGGTTTGATCTGGTGTAATGGATGGCCTAGGTTAGGCCTAATTTCAGGGCAAAATGGAACTTTCTCAGCTGGGGAGCTACAACCCAGAGCTCCATAATTCATGAGTATCATTTTAAAACATTGCCAAAGGCACTCAGAGCATTGGACAACTGAAATTCTAGGCCACAGATGAAAACTTAACATGTAGTCACTTCTTCTATTAGCCTCAAACTAAAGGGTAAAATAAAATTCAACGCCTGTTTTTTGGGGTTTTGGGGTGGGGGGCAGAGTTCTGTGGCTGGAAATCCAACCCTGGTGCAAGCAGATTTAACTGAAGTCCATGGAGTTACACTAGGCACAAATCCACTCCCAAAGTCTTTGAGGTACAACTTTTAAAAGGCCCCTTGTGGTCTCTGTGCAGCCACACACACACAAGCATGTCTCAATCAAGGGAATTTGCTAAGCTCCCAGCCCTCACTCTAAAACTTCCTCTTCCATTTCACAACAGCTGGAACAAGACTTTAGGCAGCAAATCTCCTTGAGGTTCCAGCTGGGAAAGGGGGAGGGGGTGGGCGGGGAGATGGAAAGATGAGAGGAAGCGCAATCTCTTGGACATTTGTGGCAAGTTAATGAATGTAACATGGTGACTGGCAAGGGTTTCATTCTGTGTTAGCCCATGATAGTAAACTGCCCCTTTGGGATGGTGCAACTAGCGACTATTCTTGTATCTTTTTAACACAAGAGAAATGGAGTCCAGGTACCTCACTGTTCCCCACACAGTGACAAGGGGTGGGATGGGGGAATTATGACATTAAAAAAGTTCCAAACTCAGAAAGAAAATAAATCTCCTAAGCAAATAAGACATTCAATCCAAAGTGGTTTAGTTGCATTAGAATGTATGATAAACTTCATGTTCAGTACAGTATTCACTAACTCCAACTTAGGTTAACGGTAGGGTCTGAATCCAGACTTTTCAGCAAATCGAGTCTGCTCTCTGGAAACAAACACCTGACACTTTCCTTCCTCTCTCCTGTCTGCCTGAATTTGCTTGTTGTCTCAGACTGTAAGCCCTTTGGGGCAGGGACTGTCTTTTTGTTGTGTGTCTGTATATTGCCTAGCACAACTGAGTCCTGGTTCATGACTAGGCGCTACCACAATACAAATAATAAATCACAATCAGAATCATCTTAGAGCAGTCAGTAGAGGGAGACCATGTCCCACCCTTGCCTTGCCCTTTTAAATCTCCCATAACTGCAGTTCCATTAGTGATCGCAACCTCAGGAGTACTAGTGTAGACAGAGTCATCAGCGTTGTTACCGGGTTATAATTTGTAAAATGGGGACAGACTAGAAAGTAACACTTCATATATCAGAGCCTCTCTAGCCCATCCACATCTGCCAGGATCTTGCTTTTAGCAGAACTGGTTAGCAACATTATTTGGCCCAACTATTCACTAGGCACCTGGTCTTGATTAACAGACCCACAGTTGCTTATTTAGAAATGCTGAATTAGTCTGTCACAAACAGCAAGTGCACCAAGAGGCAAAATAAAGAGAGGAAACATATAATTAAACTTCCAGAACATGAAGTCCCTCTTTTAACATGACAAGAGGGCAGGGAGAGGAGGGAACAAGGAAAAAGAAAAACAGACCCTATTCAGGCTATGCTTACACTAGCGGCAGCAAAATCGCCGCTGCCAGTTCGATCTTTCATGATCGATTGAGTGGTCAGTGAGACCCGCTCAATCGATGAGGGTGTTGACTTAAGTCCACCTCCTCAACTAGCGTAGCACTGAGCGGACGGGAACGCTTTTCCCGTGGGCTCAGCACAACGTGAACAGCGCGCAGAAGCAGTCGACGGGAGTTACGCAAACTACTCTGCATAGTTTGCGTAACTCCCGTCGACTGCCGCCGAATTCCCGGGTAAGTGTGAACAAGCCCTTAGTTCACCCTTCCCTCAACTCTGTTTCTGTAACAGTATTAGAACAGGTATGGATTCACAAGGAAGCAAGGCAATGGAGTCCATGCCAAAGCCATGAACCTGCTGATAAGTTAACCCAACCATCCCTTTTTAAGTTTACCTTTTAGAATCAATGAGGCTTTCTCTTGATTACACAGAAACCCAAACAAGATATAACTCTTATCAAGCAATTCCATATCTTAAGAGATATCATCATTTCACTACCACAAAATATCGCCAACATCCTAGGTAGAGCTGGGTGGGAAAGTTTTCCCGTCCCTTGAAAATTTTTGAGATTTTGAAATTTTTGCCCTTCCCAAATCAGGACAAAGTCAAAAATCTCAAAAATGGTCATGATCCAGAAATGGCAGGGGGGGCGGGGGTGTGAGGGTGGGGAATCAGTTTTTATTTTGTCTGTTTAAAAATATATTTTACTATAAAAGTGGTTTCCAACTGGAAAACCAAAAATTTTCATTTCCAATATGTCAAAAGAAACACTGACAATTTCAAAACTTTTTCAAAAAATATCTCAAGCTGTTGCTATCGCCAGTGAAACCACTGGGAGATTTCCCCAAAAGACTAGCGTATTCACAGCATTTTTTAACTCCACTGTTCATTTCCTCAAGAACTAAATTAAGCCACAAAATTAAAACCCTGAGTGATACACTCGAATGGTCTCTACTCACAGTGTGTATGTATTTGAAAAAAAAGGGCCATTTTTCCATCAGTGGTTTCTTCCAATATTGCTCCTTGGAACAGAGAGTTGGTTGGGTTTCTATAAATACACACAACTTATTTAAAGGAAACTGAGCTGAAACTTGGTGTCAAACAGTAAATCCATCGGCTCGGTAGCTGTACAATTGCTGCCCTGTGGCACTGTACTGCAGCCGTGCATTGATCTAGCTGAAATAAGTGTAAACTCCATACAGTTAGATACAGCATTTCCACAATGAAAATGAAGGAAGGTCAATACCACGTTTCCGTCTGATGCACAGAGTTCAAAATAACCCACTTCCCCTGAGTGCATCTCACACACCTTCAGTCTCTTGGCAAGCCTGATTAACACAGACACAAACAGCCAGCTTGAGCAGAAATAAAGAAGAAAAAAAATCACTTCAGAACGAATTATTTGAGTTCAGAATAAACAAACAAAATCAAAGTCCCCAGCAGTGCGGGGCAGCAGCCTCAAAAGCCACAGCATCTCCACTGAGGTCAGTTGAACGGCAGAAAAGAAGTCTGGTTAAAAACCGGACTTGTACATGCCCAGTTCACTAAGTGAAGATTCTGGTTTGACATCTAAGGAGAATGATACCAGAGCAGCAGAATGAGACACGGCTGCTTGCCTGAAAAGATTTATGGACACGATATAAATATATAGCAAAATTTCCCTGCACTGCATGTGCTGGTTAACCTCAGCCAACCTATTATCCTCTTTGGTAACATTTTGAAACAATTTAACTCTGGCATTTACTTATCTTCAAAGGAACTGATATAAGCACTATCTAAGGGGGTAAAATAAGGGCATCTTCTGGAGAGAAGCAGACAGACAGATATCCGTAACTTAAGGGAGGCATATATTGGGGAAAGGACACATACCAAAAGCCTTTAAGACTTGCAACCAAACTAGACTGAACAACCAGGACAAATAATTTAACGTTACAACAAATGAGACTTACAGCTGTGCCCTCCATGGCAGGATGCGCATGGTGGAGATTAGCACCAACTCCAAACTATTCTCCTACCTTAGGAAAGCCTGTGGCAGGACGAGCTGCTTGCAAATCCAGCAGCAGACAACCCAGCACGAGTATCTTCATCATGTCCAGCAGAGCTGAGTGCTTGGGGCAAACCCAAGCATGGGGAATGGAAAGGTTAGACTGTGCAGTTGGCATAAGACTCAAGGGATGCCATATAGCCCTGCCCATTTCACTACCACAAAGCCAGTCCCAACGAGTGCTCTCAGTTTTCTCAATGGAAGCACAGACTGCAGATATGGCTGGGCTCCAAAAACACACCACAGATTTCAGGTTCTTCTTCTTTAAAAAAAAAAAAAAAAAAAAAAGCCACTGCCATTTTGCACTTAAAGATCAAGGGACGCAGAGTGGGTAAGGAAATTTTATCCCATTGGCACTGGAGTAAGCAGTCTCTCTCTCCTCCTGGCTATGTGACTATTTTGTACAACTCCAGTAGCCAGGGTGTGGTCAGATTTGACTGGAGAAAGGCTTTCCTTTAACAGAGCCCAGAGTAAGGGTGTCCAACGACAGAACCCATTTTACTTCGCAAACCAGCATGATCCTGCTTCCCAAGTGGACTTCAAGACAGTTCAACAGCAAAAGAGATGGAAAAGGAAGGTTTGCTTTTCCCTTTCAAACCCACACTTCCTAGTTCCCATCTTGAGCCAAGTTCTTTCATACAACACAGCGGCATAGGTTCAAAAGCTCATGACAGACCATGACTAGCGAGACACTCTTCAGGAGAGTGGGTGTGGATGTCTGCATGTGTGCCATTCTCCTCTCTAGCCAGTATTGCTCTCCTACCCGTAAGACCACATCCCTCACTGTCACAATGCCCTTATGTCACTTAATGGCCTCCTTTGACAGCCGTATTTCCAAGGCTGGTGCCTAAAACAGATCTTGAATAGCCAAACCGCCATCCAGCTACAAATGATCAGGAACTGACTGCTAACATTCTGTCTCCGAACTCTCACGGCAAAGTGGAAGCCAGTGGCTGCTGCAGAAGAACAAAGGGTAGGATGTCAAACAGAGAGAGGGAGGAGGGGAAAAATAAGTAAGAAGAAACGAGGGTCAGGATAGAAAATAAGCAATACTAATGCGAAGAGCCAACGGAGACTTTTCTTGCAGAGACGTCCTGATTTGTGGATCAGAGTGTCTTGGGTTCAGGTCCCAGTGAAGCACAGATCCCTCAGCACATTTATTTCTATGTGCTTACAACCCTTTGAATAAAGGCGAAGGGCAGCATCTCTCCTACTTGGGGTTTAAAACCAATCGCAGAGGTGCCAGCTGTGGGTTACCCTGTGGGCAGAGCAATGCCTGAGCTTGCTGATCAGTGGTTGTGTTTGCAAAGCATGATCTGAAACACCTTGAGAGGAACAGAAATGGCACCAGGAAGATGCCAGGAAAGGTGCAACACCTTTGAACAAGAGCACTCTGCAAATAGAAGGCTCAAATCCAGCCGCTTGCCAGTGTTTGATGTCTCCTGTGCCTCCCTCACAGCCAGCTTTCCACATGCTGATGAAGCCAGCCTGCTTCATCTCCAGCTGGATTTAACAGCTAGGTCCTCTCAGCTTCTCCCCTGCATACAATACCACTGAATTAGCAATCCAATGGCAGGCACTCTCTCGTTTCAAGCCAGCACGAGGCTGGGAAGAAAAAAACCTATGGTTTCTAAGCAAAGCATAGTTTCTGGGTAATATTCAAAGATACCTAGGAAAGTGAGGGAGGCTTCTACACTGTGAAAGCACCATACAAGTGAACAGGATGAAATACTTGGTTCAGAGAACAAGTTATTAACCCAACAGTGTATGCTCGGTAAATCAGTAGAATTACAAGGATTAGAGCAATCTGAAATGTGCTACCAATTAAACCAAGGCAATTTCGCTGCCTTTAAAGCTGGAAGTGTGTGGGTGTGTTTAGGGCCCAACTAACAGCCCCTGTATTCACAGCCCCCATGTTAGCCACAGAACAGGTACACATCACCAGAAGCAGCAGCCCAACCTCCCCCACATAATTGTCCTACCGAGCCCACCCCAAGGGTGAGTGGGGAGATCATGCTCCATGAGCCATCCACACTTGGACTTCTCTAATGGGCCTGCCAGACAGCAGGCTGGTTATTGCTTCCTGGGGTGGGTTGTTTTTGTGAACTGGCCTGTGACTCCCAACTCATTGCACAGGCCAACCAACAGGCATCGGATGGCAACAGCTTCTAGGGCCAAGTTCTCGGCTCCCATCCCAGCTGCTTTATGTTCCTCAGGCAGCTAAAGAGACCCCTTCCTATGGGGGAATCCCCATGTGCTGTCAATCAAGCATAGCTAGTCCTACACCATGTACTCCTGACTTCCCTGCAGTAGGGGGAATGACAGATGTAGTTGGAACATTCCGTGCTATAGCAAAGTGATGGCAGAAGCATGCCCCTGAAAAAGGTGTGTAGGGGATATCATTCCAGCCAATGCACGTTACAGCATCTAAAGACCCTACAACCCCATCCCAAACATGCCCAGCTGAGCTCAGGTGTACAAGATGATCTAGCCCATTGTCTTTACCAACTCAATCTGAGCAGTGACCTAATGGGGAAATGCTTTGCATTCCCCGCCCCAGGCTCCTGAGCCATCTCCAGCCCCAGAGAGTGTAATATATGACTAGCAGCAGTGTATGCAACAGCCAAACACAAGCAAGTGTGTAAATAATGCTAGTGTTATGGACTCTCCTCTGTCTTTATTCCTGCTTCTGGCCTTCCCCCTGGCACCCAGGGTAGTCTCTGCATTGCGCTCAGCTCAGAGGGATGGGCAGGAGTTTCAGCCATTTGCTTGGTTTGAGACGATTTAAGCTTCTTCCCTTTCAACCAAACGAGCTGGCCTCCCAACCCACACTTCAACTAGCTCACCCACTGCCTGCCCCGTCAAACTCCATCTGCTCCCTCCAAGTGTAGGTTCTCTAGATCCCCACGGCCCTGTTCACCAAGGTATTCCCCCTGCTGGATCTTGTGTTTCTCCCCGTATAAGGGGATCACACTAAGCATTTACAAACGGGATCCTTCCTAGGTGAGACTCACTCCAGGGCCATTACAAGCCAAGGCCCTTTCTCAGTCAACAAGGATTGGTCCAGACACCAGGTTTTCCTAGATGCTATGGCTGAAGGTGAAGTGGCTTCCCAGTTTGCGAAGAAGCTTCATTTATCACATATTAAATTCAGCAAAAACAATGAGAATTCTGTGGCACTTTAAAGACTAATAAATTTAAATTTAATATTTAAATTTGTTAGTCTTTAAAGTGCCACAGAACTCTCGCTGTTTTTGCTTTATACAGACTAACACGGCTACCCCTCTGGAAATATTAAATTCAGATATTGCCCATTTTCCCTGGTGCTGATCCACACTGCATATCGTTTTCAAAAGAGAGGCAGTACCTGGATTTTTTTTAGGGCAAAGGAATAGGTTAGGTGCGTGCATGTTCTTAGAAATGGCACTGGTACAGCTCAAAGGCAGACTTGGGGATTCAGAAGAACATTGCCTTGTGCCCCTTTCAAAAAAGCCATACA
The DNA here is from genome assembly GCF_026122565.2 of Emydura macquarii macquarii. Classification (NCBI taxonomy): domain Eukaryota; kingdom Metazoa; phylum Chordata; order Testudines; family Chelidae; genus Emydura; species Emydura macquarii. Next base: position 16,735,181 of record NW_027130828.1, read on the forward strand.
TGCAAATTTATATATTTTGGTGGAGGAGGTGGAAGAGAGACTGGAATGCCAGATTCCCAGCTATGCCTCTGACATCTCAGTTGAATGAGCATCCAAAGCAGTGGAGAAAACTATTTCCAAACTTCGTTGACAACAGTCCAGGCTTCTAAAGCCATATTTTATCACTTAACTAACACTGGTCTGATGTTCTTAGGTGCTGTGAACTCCCAGCTCCAGTTGCTGTCAATGGGTGCGGGTTTTGCTCAGTACATTTAAATAATCAGGCATGAACATTTTAAGTTTAGTTTCTTATACAAGGCTAAAGTGAAAGTCTTGCTAATTTGAACTAAAATAATTTTTTGTTCCCTAAATTCATATTTATTTTTATTTAATAAAGTACAGCATTAGCTGCCTTACTATGCATACAAAAATGTGGATGGTTAGAGTTCAATGGAAATTTTTTGTCAAACCATTACTTTGAAACAAAATACCATTTTAATCTAAATCGCAACGTTTCGAAAAACCTGTCCATTTCAACAAAATTGCATTTTGAAAACATGAAATAAAGCCTCTGATAATGTTGAAATGTCCTGTTCTGACATTTTTCAGAACAAAATGTTTTGATTTTTCCTATCAAAAGTGAATTTTCTAAACAAAATTCATTTTTATATAAAAACATTTAAAATGTTTTTAAAAGGTTGAAATAAGAATGAAATGTTTTGATTTTATTCAAATGAAACATTTTGATCAACCCAAAACAATTTTCTTTGTGGAATTTTGTTTTGAACGAAATTTCAAAATTTTGTTTTTGTTTTGTTTCAGAACAATTTTTTTTTTTTTTTAATTTGTGGAATTTCCCACGAAACAAAAAATCCAATTCCTGCCCAGCTCTGGTGTCTCCCTTCCTCTTGGCAAAATATATAATAGCAGATGCTATAGCATGGTTTCGGGCCACTAAGATTTCTTTATGTTTACAAAAAAGTATCACATTCCATTCACTATCTTCCTGAACTATGAAGTAATTCAAAGTAAACTGCAGTTGACAAAATAAATGAGTGTATTTAGGATTCTTGCTTTTTCACTGTGGGTTTTTCATTCCCGTGCTAATTTGCAATGGTTAGCTCAGTTTTTAGAGGACCTGATCCTAAATTCATGAAGTCAGTAGAAACCCTCCCATTTGACTTCAATGGGCTTAGGACAAGACCTGAGAGAGAATGAAGAAGAATCAATCCTATTGTAATGGGGCCTACCCTCCCCCATTAGCTGGGTTCCAGCTGAGTGTGGTTTGAGAGAGAGAGTGGGATTTCAGAAGTGCCTATGTGATTTAGGAGCCTGGGTCCCATTTTTAAAAGCAATTTAGTCACTCAGGATATGTATACACTGCAGACTAAACCCAGGTCTGTGGGACCTGGGCTCATGGACTCGGTGTTTCCAAGCCCATGCTTGAGCAGGATGCGAGCTGTGACCCAGCTCCCTTGAAGGGTCCTAGGACTCAGGTCCTGAGTCAGACTGATGTGTGTGTGTAGGCAATGTGGGGACTTGGGCTCAAACCTGAGTCAGAGCATGGACTTAGCGTGCAATGTAGACATGCCCTTAGGAACATAAAGGGAAAAGTTTTTCCAGTTATACCAATATATATTTATACTGGTATAATGCCATGTGAGCACCCTTATTATTCCAGCATGAGAGAGACTTTGTAGTTTTGCTTAAACCCCACCCCAAGTGACATAAGCTAAATTGGAAAAAGGCACTGTTACACTAGAATAAGAGAAACCATACATGGGACTGGGATAAAACCAGGATAACTACATCTCTTTACATTCACATTTTGGTTTATACAAAAAGACACGGCCTAAGTGTTATAGAAAATCAATAGGACTTTCACTCCTAAATCACTTGGGCACATCTGAAAATTTTACCCAGGGGCTGAGGAAATGGGAATTGAAACAAAGTGTTGTTTTACGGGGGTGGATTGCCTGTATGCAGCTCCGACTACATTCCAAGGTGTTGGCTTTTTAGACCACGTGGTCTCACCTCGTTCTGTCAACGTACTGATTTTACAGTATTGTGTGTTTTTCTAAGAAAGGATCCTTCATGAACGGAGACTTTAAATAACGCTTTTATATTGTACACACAATTGGGTGAAAGTTGTCATATATACTTTCTGTGAAACCAATTCTCAGGTTTGGGGGTGGGGGGAAGAAAGAAAGGACGCTCATGATACCTTTCTTTTTCAGTTTCAAAGTAGCTCTCCTGAAGCACTGCCCTCAGTTTCAACATTCTCTGTTGCCAGCACCCTTATTATAGATCGTGACAGAGCATCCATCAAAGCAATTTCAAAGCTGATTTCTGTATCCAATCAAGGCACAGCAGATGATCAAATGAAAGAAACATGCTGCAGCCTGTTAAACGCAAGGAACTGGAGAGAACTGCAGAGAAATCCCATCATGATTCCATGAGCAAAGGGACCGAACGCTCATTACACTTCCAGTGTTGTGTTGGAGGAGTGGGTGTTATTTAACATATTAAACCTGGAAAGACCACAGGGCTTAGCAGAAGAACAGAGTGGGCAAGAAGTGGTTTTCCCATCCTGTGAAAAGTTTTACTCCATTGAAAAGTGTTCCTGTCCTGAACTGGGATGAAAAGTCAATCTCAAAAATGTTCATGAACCCAAAATCTGAACAAGTATTTGAATTCAGGTTAATTGAAATGTTAGCTTTTGATCATTTTTAAACATTTCATTTTTGATCTCTTGAAATCTTTTTTTTAGTCTAAATGTACTAAAATGTTGAAACAGCCATTTCTACTAGAGAAATCAAATTTTCATTTTGGGATATTTTAAGAGTTTGAATTTTACTTTTCTTCAAAAAATGGTTTTCAGTCACAAAATTCATCAAAAGCAGCCCTGCTGCACACACAGATGGGGTTCAATTCATTGACTTTTTTTGTGGGGAAAAAAAGATGTGTCAAAAAAACCCCAATCAGCTCTACTTAACAGCACATAGAGGAAAATGACAGATATACACAATTGGGAGGGTTGCAAACATGAGCAAGGACTAAGGAAATGACACAAAGCTATTTGGAGAGGAAGATGGTCTTGAGGTTAGGGCACTGGACTGTGCTTAAGAGATCTGGTACAGTTCCCGACTTTGCCACAGATTCTCTTATTCATCTGACTTCAATGAACCCACAACATTTTAGTCATCTGAGAGCCCTTATTCCCAACTCTGAGGACTGTGAAATAGTGTGTGTGACGGCTCTAAGAGCAAGTACTACAGCTCTGAAGGAAAAGGATTCCCTAGCATTGGAAGAGGAGGGTGTATTGCTAACTATAACCATACACGCTTTTATAGCATCTTTCATCCAAGGACCTCACAATGCTTTAGACAAATTAATCAAACTGGACAGGGAGAGCGGGTTGAGCTGTTTTTTTGGATGAAACACTTTTTTCAAAGGAAAATGCAGATCAGTCAAAACCAAAAATTTTCATGGAAATGAATAAGTTTCAATAAAACTTTCAACAAGAAAGTTCTCTCAGGTCTAAGATGGAATTTCTGATCAAAAGCAGGTGGGAGACAAGCCTAAGTCTGGATAGCCAACAGCCTGGAGGATAAGGCATTCATCTGCAATAGAGGAGACCAAGAGATTCAAGTGTCTCTGCTCTACCTGATTTGGACCAAGGAATGAATCTGGATCTCTCACATCCCAGATGAGAGCCCTAAGCACTGGGCCATTGGCTATTCTGAGATCAGTCTCTCATTTTCCATGAGAAAAATGTGAAAGGTCCCAGTTTATCCCACAGTGGAATACAACCAACTGCCTCAATCTTGAAAATGTTAATGAAGTGGAATTCTTGTTTTCCAGCTAGCCCTCCTCACGACATAGATGCTGTCACTGCTGCATGCAAACATCGATAAACTGGTTTTCAGAGACGAAGAGTATCTGAAGCCCCCATTCAGCCAACTCAATGACAGTTGCATGTGCTCAGCAACTCTGAACATCAGCTTGCCCAAAATCCCAGGTACAGTGCTGGGAAAAGAACCCACATTCCCTAGTTTAGACACTAAACAGTCCTCTTCATATGGTAGGTTTCAGCTCAGCTCATTTATACAAAAGACTGAATTATAAACTGTTCTGGTGATTAAATTGCTGCAATTAGCACTTGTGTAACACCTGAGATCCCACAGATTTTCACAGTGGAATCTTGGATAGTATTTAAATATTGGAGCCCTCTTCACATAAATCCTGGTAATTCCGCTCCTTTTTCCTTGCACCACCTGCTTTTGAGAAGCTAAAGGGTTAATCAATGTTCGTACTGTCCATGGAAACACTTTACGCATCACAGTTAGTGTGTATGGGACTTCAAACAGCCAGTGCCGGTATCACCTGAAACCACTTAGTAATAGAGGATTGCATTTACTAAGGTGTTTAAACCACCTATTAGGCAAATACACGGAATGTTTCAGGCTCCTCTTTCTTCTGGACTTTCCCATAGAAGCATAAGATGCAGGCAAGCAGCGTAGAGGAACTCCAGTCTGAAGGTACTTGGCAGAAGGCTAAGACACCATGCTTGCTCTCTTCCTGTACGTGGAGATCATGTTCTGAGCACTGGCAAGTCTTAAACCAAAGGCATCCAAATGTCCATTTCAGACATTAAGACCCACACTGCCTGGTGATGACTATGTGATGGATTTGGAAGAAATCCAAAAGTTTGGAGCAAACACCAGTTTGCTCCTGCAAAACATATTCTGAATGGCCAGACACATTCCATCCCATGCATGCTCCCTTACTCCTCCTCCAGTCCAACCATCTGGGTGCATTCCATCCTAACCCCCAGCCCATCATCAAGTCCTATTCTGCCCCTTCTCCCCAGCCTCCACACACTTCACACTGGCCTGGAACCTTGGTTAACGTTTTCCAAAGCACCTAAGTGGTTTAGCAGCCTAAGCCCCATTGACTTTATATGGAAATGAGGCTCGCAAGTGATTTAGGTGCTTCTGAAAATCATATCCCTTTTCTATATTCAGAGTTTGCACCAGTTTAACTAAAAGTGTGATTTCAAATTGATTTAATTAAACTGGTGCAAAATCCCACATGGACCTTCTTAATTCAGTTTAAATCTGGTTTATATTAGATTTAGTTACACTCAGTTCAATTCAAACTTAGATATAAGACAGATTTAAAATCAAATTAAGAACATCCACATTGCGTGTTTCACTGCTTTAACTAAACACGTTTGAAGTCACATTTTCAATTATACTGTGCAACTTTGAACACAGACAAGGCCTTAGAAAAAAGTCTGAGTGTTCATTAAAAAAATCCCACCTGCCCCCCAAATAATAATACATCTATTTTAGCAGATTTGGTAATTTTCAGATCTATACTTTGAAAAGGTTAATCTATTTTATGAATTATTTTTAGGCCAGGGATTAATTTAGTAACTTTAATTCAGAAAAGTGTTTTCATACTGAAATTCAGTGCAAATGAATCATTCATGACTTTGTTTTAAAACAGTTTAATCCTTAACTATGATGTGGTGGTTAAAATGTAACCATTCCGATCAAGCCAATAAAACAAGATCTAGCTCACAAGACGATGACTGACAACAGTATCTAACAATCATAAAGCTTCTCATACTGTTCAGCAGTTTATCCATTCTGTTCTCGGATAGAATTCATTCTGGAGTCCTTAGGGAATGCATTTGAGATATTTGTACTGTGGGGTGAGGCAGGATGGGGAGAGATCTCTCTGAGATGAAATGATAAACTTAACACTCCCTCAGGGCAATTTGACTGTGGAACTCACTGTCATAGCATGGGACTGAAGTAAAAAACTTCACAATGCTCGAAGAGGGAGTAGACAATTATGGATAAAAAGAATATCCAGGATTATAATGGCTAATGCTTTTAAAAAAATGTATTGGAAAGGACATAAAACCTCGTGCTTTGGCGTTTAAACCAATAGTTAATTATAAGGGATCCGGACAAGACCTGCATGGGGCAGATTATCCCACATCTGCTACTATCATATTCTGGCGCCTTCCTCTGCAGCATTTGGTGCCAACCAGTGTGAGACAGGACATTGGGCTAGATGGACACTGGGTCTGATCCTGTCCGGCAATTCCTATGTTCCTGTCTCCATCCTTCCTACCTCACAGCAGTCAACATGAGACCAAGAAAGGAAAGATACAAGCACCACAGCAAAGGGAAGATGTGTCATGAGAGGGGGCAGGAGAAGCTGTTGGCATTTCTAATGCCATTGGCATAACAGTTCTGAAGCCACATTGCTTTTTAGTGGAGGCTAACCCCTCCAGGAAAGCATGATGATCTTCAAGCCTCCATCAGCTTCCCTTCTTGGGAATGATTTTGCTGCTTCTCTGAAGACGAACCAAATTAGAGCTCCCTGGGAGATAATTAGAAAGGAGCCTTTCTGTGCAGACCCACAGACTAGGCACCACCTGCCAAAGGGGGACACCCAGCTCCCTCAGGAACATATAAATGGTAGGAAGGGTATTTTTGAGCTGTCTGCAAGATATAATTAAAAACCCCAGCACACAGGATTGCTAAATTGGAATCCAGTGGTTTTGGGTTCCCATGACCGAAATCCTGGCCAAAGGCAGCACAAACAATGCTAACTACTCTGCAGTGCACAGGACTTTGGGCAAAGCAACTTCAGGCCCTAACTAGCAGATAACTTCCTTTACGTTCAATCGCAGAGAACCTGCCTGGCATACAAGAAAACGGGGAAGTGGTTCCACTGGAGAAAACATGCGACTGTTTGGCATATTACTGTACAGCTAGCCAGTGTCTGAAAGCATCCAGGGTCCATTTGCATTCTCTCTCTCAAGAGAAGGGAGAGATTATTTAGGATGGTGCAAGGGTGAGGGACACAGGAGTAATCATATGGGATGAAATTAGGAAAGGGAAATTTGAGGAGGAATATCAGGAAAGGACTCCCTGACAGTGAGATTTATTCTCCTGTGGAACCATCTCCCAAGGAAAGCAGTGGAAGCTCCATTGGATGGAACATTTGAAACCAGGGTGAGCTGTAGAAAACTTCCTACAGGGAACAATGATAGAATCATAAATGTCGGGATGGAAGGGACCTCGAGAGATCACCAAGTCCAGCCCTCTGTGCTGAGGCAGGACCATTTTAACCTAGATCATTGCTGACAGGTGTTTATCCAACCTGTTCTTAAAAAAAAAAAAAACTCCAGTGATGGGGATTCCACAACCTCCCTGGGAAGCCTATTCCAGAGCTTAAATATCCTTGTCATTAGAAAAGTTTTTCCTAACATCTAACTGAAATCTCCCTGGCTGCAGACTAAGTCTATTACTTCTTGTATCCTGAATCCTGGTGGCTGATTAGGACTTTTTCCATCTTTAATACCCTAGATTACTTTATGCAACTCATCAACTGCAGGACAAACACCTGCTTTCTTAGAGCTTCATCATACAAGGTGCTGAGCACGCTGACTCTGATCCAGCAAAGTACGTAAGCGCATGCTTAACTTTAAACACACGCATCTTTAATGGAACAATGCATGTGCTTAAAGTTAAGCACATGCTTAAGTGCTTTGCTGGACCAGGGCAAGTATCCTCCGCACATTGCTGGATTAAGCCCTTGGCATCTGACCAAATGAAGTTTCTGGGTAGGAGAAACAATTAGCTTCCTAGAGACAAATTAATGCACCATAATTAGCAGCCACTGGCTCATTACTCTCCCTGAATGCTGCTGTCCATCGTGCATATGCTGCACAGCAACCAGAAGGGCCTGTGACACTTGATTAGACACCCTTCTGTATGTATATCATGCATGCCCTCCCCATTGAGCCAGGATACAGGGGAGGAAGATAGGTGTTGGATCTGCTTTTACATATAAATCCTCCCCTTTCATTCAATGTATAAACCTGTTTACAGTTTTCAGCAGTACACTAAAACCTCAGATGTGGGAGAGCCCTGTCCCATCCAATTTCGCACCCTCCCAAGGAAACCAAAATCCCAGCATGCTTTTTCATAGTGAAAAAGCATCTAGAATTCCAAAGGGGGTCACAACCCACTTAACAAACCCCCCAGCAAAGGGTGCAGGGGAGGATACCTCGGCCACCCCACCCATCAGGAAAAGAGGCATGGGTACTTGTCACCTCAGCAAGGGACACAGAGATAAAATTTCTAGACACCATAAATGATTGATTTTGGAGCAGTTTGTCTTGGAACACACAACGGGAGAGGCAATTCTTAATTTAGTCCTAAATGGAGTACAGGATCTGATCCAAGAGGTGAATATAGCTGAACCATTCAGTAATAGTGACCATAAAGTAAATAAGTTTAACATCTTTGCAAAGAGAAAAATGACACAAACTCACCACAGTAATATTTAACTTAAAAAAGAGGAACTACACAAAAATGCAGAAACTAGTTAAATAGAAATTAAAAGAAACAGTCACAAGGGTGAAATGCCTGCAAACTGCCTGAAGACTATTTAAAAGCACAATAATAGAGGCTCAAACTAAATGTATATCCCAGATTAAATATATACATATATATTACAGGCTGGTAAACCTAACTTCATTACCTGGCAAATTGGTTGAAAGTATAGTAAATAATAGAATTATTAGACACAGATAAACAAAATTTGTTGGGAAAGAATCAATGTGGCTTTTGTAAAGGGAAATCATGCCTCGCCCATCTATTATAATTCTTTGAGGGTATCAACATGAAGGTGGACAAGAGTGATCCAGTCAGTATAGTGTATTTGGAGTTTCAGAACACCTTTGACAAGGTCCTTCACTAAGCAAAATAAGCTGTCATGGAAGAAGAGGGAAAGTCCTCTCATGGATCAGTACTGGTTGAATAATAGGAAACAAAGGGTGGGAGTAAATGATCAATAGCAGAGTCTCCCCAGGTATCTATATTGGGACCTATGCTGTTCAACACACTTAAATGATCTGGAAAAGGGGTGATTAGTGACGAGATAAAATTTGCACACAATATGAAATTACTCAAGATAGTTAAGTCAAAAGCTGACTGCGAAGACATACAGCGTGATTTCACAAAACTAGATGACTGGGCAACAAAGTAGCAGATGAAATTCCATGATGCTAAATGCAAAGTAATGCACACTGGAAAAAATCATTCCTACTATACATACAAAATGATGGGGTCTAAATTAGCTGTCACACTCAGGAATGAGATCTGGGAGTCATCATGGATAGTTCTCAGAAAACATCTCTCCATGTGCAGCAACAGTCAAAAAGCTAACACTGTTAGGAACCATTAGGAAAGGGATAGATGATAAGACACTAAATATCATAATGCCCCTATATAAATCCATGGTACACCCACACCTCAAATACTGCATGCAGTTCTGGTCACCCCATCTCAAAAAGATGTATTAGAATTGGAAAAGATACAGAGAAGGGCAACAGAAGTGATTAGGGGTATGGAACAGCTTCTATACAAGAAGAAATTAAAAAGACAGACTGTTCATCTTAGAAAGGAGATGACTAAGGGGGGAAATACGATAGTGGTATATATCATGGGACGTGATTCCAGCTTGTGTAGACATACCGGAGTTAGCGTTAATCTCGCTAGCTTCAGTCCCAGAACAGCGAAGTCTGAGTAGCACAGGCTAGCCAGCCGAGTAGTTATCTAGCGTTCTGGGCAGGCTTACGTAGGCTGAACTGAAGTCCATGCTGACACAGCTTCACTGTTCCAGTACCTAAGCTAGCTAGCATCTGCATGAGCTGCAATCACCCCCCTTGACTGCAGTGTAGACATGTCCTTAGTCCAGTTTTTCATTTGTTCTGTTATTCCCTGCTTCCACTAGCCTAGTTCTCCTGCCCATGTTCCAGTTCAGATAATTACATTCTAGATAATATGGTCTAGATAATGCTTGGTCCTGCCATAAGTACAGGGGACTGGAATAGATGACCTCGTGAGGCCCCTTTCAGTCCTACGATTCTACCTACTTATATTCCCCTTGCTGTTACAAGTCCATATGGTACTATTCCCCATGTCCTGCTCTCAGTAGGGAGGTTGTGAACTGCTGAACGGCTGCTGTTTTTTATCTCAAGTGTGGCTTCATTTCTGGAATTGGTGAAGAGATTCTTGTACATCCCTCCTTACTTGGCTGGGGTACTATGAAGCTCAATGACTCGAAAGCACATCAAGACTCTCAGATGGAAAGTGCTATTAAGTTCAAATGATTATTTATGCGGAACGTTCATGCACATATAACATTTAATTGTTGCTACCATGGCTATGGAGATGGTTCTCAGCCCATTACTGTTTTTCACAGGCTGTAATCTTCCATGCCTGCTATGATGGAATTATTGTACTAAAAGGGTTATTACCAGAAGAGCCTTTTCTTTCACTACAGAACAGCCAAGAAAAGGAAGTCATCCAGTGTCTAAATGTGCCTTAAAATTCAGGCAGAGGAATCTTCAAGTCTGTCCTATTAACTTTGTTAAAACCAAATCACGCTCGGTATTACTTATGGCAGGAAACTTTGAGGTGAGGTTTTAAAAACGCTCCCCCATCGGCATTCATACATTGACCCACCAGGCAGCTACAGCTGCCCACAAGCTGACCAAAGGTTCCTGCTTTTAAAAGCTGCCTGTTGACATCAGAAAGTTGAGTCATCAATAAAATAAAGTCTGGCCTGATGTCATTTGTTAGCTTATGGAACGGGAAGTGTTTGTTTAGTTTGAAATCGTATCAAAGCAAATTTGCTTGAGGTTTCCAAGTGTGGGCACGTCAGCCCTCATTAATGTTGCCACGGGCTCCTGATTAACTGGCTGGCATTAGTAACTGCAGCCAATCAGCTCCAATTATACCATCAATAGGGATCTTCAACGTATAAGAGGGATCTAGGTACCCGTATTGTCAGCGCCCAACAGACTAGTATCAAAGCACCTTAACCACATTAATGAATGCTCCCTCACAATGCCCTTGTGAGCTAGGGAAGTATCCCTATGCTTATTTTAGAAAGAGAATAGGGATTAAGTTATTTGTCCAAGATCACACATTCCTAGGTCTCCCGAGTCTCACTCCACAGGACTATACCTCTGCAGTATGTCTTAAGAACAAGGCTTACTGCTGGGTTAGGGCTCTGCAGGGAGTTCTTAAAGGACAAAGAATGTTCTGCAGGGATCAGTGGATCTCAAGCAGCTGTTCTTAATTCATAGCCCGAAAATGCAACACACAAACTGCCATAGAACCTGTGATTTTACAGCAAGGCTCGTCCACATGGTCAAGTCAGTCACAGGGATGTTCCGGCGGTTAGGACACTGGCGTGGAACTTGGAAAACCTGGGCTCAGTTCTCTGCTCTGCCACAGACTGCCTGCGTGATCGTGGGCAAGCCATTCAGCTTCCCAGTGCGCCTCCGCTCCCCATCTGTAAAATAGGGATAATAGCCCTGCCCTGCTCTGCCCCAGAGGGGCATTGGGAGGATAAGAACATTGAAGATTGTGAGGGGGCCATGTAAGTATCTAAGATTGGGTATTTCAGACATGCTGCCAAATCGTGGTGACTTTATTAAGCCCTGACTGGCTTCACTGGGAACTCTGCTGGAGTAGAGTAAAAATTGAGCAAGGAGCTTAGGGTTTGGCCAGTGATTTGGAGAGGGAAAACCCTAATGAAAGGAATTATTTAAACCCTGTTAGGGAACTGCACAAGCTATATCATTTCATACCCACAAACAACTGGAAGGCAGGTGACGCATGAGGAGGAGTGGGAAACCGTAGGCCAAATCACCTGCTGATAGATATCATTTTAGTGCCACAGAGTAATGCTGATTTATACCAGCTGAGGATCTGGCCCACATCTTATATGAAGGAACAAACCCTTTTTCAAGAGCTGCAAGGAGCTGAAGGTGGCAAGGCACCCCAAAGACCCCTGCGCTGCTTGGCTCAGATCATGCTATATTTTACAGAAAAGGTGTCAGAAAAGACACAAGGAATAGTGGTTAGCCTGGGACAGGAAACCTGGGTTTCAATTCTCTGTCCCATCACAGACACTCTGTGTGACTTGAGGCAAATCACTTTGGCCTTGTCCACACACAAAAGTTGTACCACTTTAGTTATACTGATGTAGTTAATGTGGTACAACCCCTTTGGTGTGGACACAGTTGTATCAGTATAAAGGTGCCTTATATTAGTGTATCTGTTCCAGTACGGGGAGAGATTGACTACAATGGTATCAGCCACCTTCATACAGGGCTGGCTCTAGAGGAAATAGCACCCCAAGTGAGGAGTGTCTTCAGCACCCCCCCTCCATTTGTTAAACTTTTGAATGCCTTATTTTTTATTCCATTTCATTTTATTCCATTCCATTTTTAGCCCATTTTACGACTTTGATGCACTATTTGCATGCATGATATAGCCCTGTCATATAAGAGGATAAATTTGCATGCTAGGATCTGAGAGTCTGTATTTATTCATGTAAGCAAATAAAAAAAGATTTGTTTCCTCTAAGCTTATAGAAATGTTTTAATTTTAAGAGTAATTGAAAGGCGCTCACATCAAGCAATTGAACTGTGCACCAACACCGGGTGGACCAGTATTAAATAGTGCTACAGTAGGTGATAGCCCTAGAATGTTAACCCTTGTCCTTTAGTTCAAAAGGTCGCTTTTCTCGCCTTCGTCCTCACAAACTGAAGCACAGTGTCAGCGATCCAAAGACACACAATTACACAACACCACAAGGTTCACAATATCACGGCTGGGCTCTCACTTCACTTCAGTTCATTCTTGTATCTCACTGACTGACTGGCGATGCCCCACCCCTTATATACCCGTGAGGTCCTGGCTGACAACATTCTAGGAGGTTGGAAGGAAACATAGCTCTCAGAACGTCTGGAAACTTCCATGAGATTCTACAAAGGTCCAGAACATTCTAGGAAGTTAGTGACAAATGAATCCACACACAGACATTTTACTTCAAACAAACAATCTATTTCCCCTTCTGTCGCTAACAACAAAAACAGCACCGCAAGCCCAGCGCCCCCTGAGCCTTGCACCCTCAGCGGTCTCCAAGGTCGCTTGCCCCTAAATCTGGCCCTGCCTTATAACTACATCCACATAAGGGCTTGGACTGGTGTAACTATATCATAAAAAAATGTCATGTCCCTAGGGGACATCGCTGTACCACTACAACCTTTAAGTATACCCCAGGTTTTGATGTCCCTATGCCTCAGCTCTCTGTCTGCATGATGGGGAGAGCAGTGATTCTCTATCTTAAGGGCTGTTGTGAGGATAACACATTCAGGATTGTGAGGTGCTCTGATACTATGGCAAAGGGGGTCCTATTAATTCCATAGATAAAAATATTCCTGAGCAGGTCAAGGGAATAAAAGAAGTCTCAGTGTAGAAAGAAAATTAAGGCCATGCCACATGGAAACCATTCAGCGTAATCCTGGAATTAAAGTTCAGCTCTTCCAAAGATAGAAAGTCAATTGCACTCGAAAGAGAAATAAACCTAGAACTAGATTGAAAATCTATTTTTATCTCTGCATGAGAGAATAGAACCGGAGCTGGGACTTGAAAGCACAGGCCTCTCCCTTCTCACCCTACAGGGTAGAATAGAAAAAACTAAATGCTGGCTAGTAGCTCATTATGCACCAAGCCCATTTATTATAGCACATAAAAGTCTTCTCCATCCTCTGCCTTGGAAAGGGCAGCTGCTGCTGCTAAAATAAAACACAATATAATTTTAAACGACACAAAAAAAAAAATAGATTCTAAAGTTGGAAGATGGCAACAGGACGAGCAGCCAGTCTAGTGTTCCATGAGTATTACGGGCAGGCAGGGCTTAGCGCCTCAGCTCTGATCCCAGCTCTTTCCTAAAATACCACATTCAAAGGCTGTTTATACCCAGAGCCCATGTGTTATTAACAACAAGCTGCAAAAAGTAGGAAATCAAAACATTCTGGGAGTTTATTCCCAGCGCTGATACCTCGTCCTCTCCTGGGTTCTGAGCAAATCCCTCAGCTTCAACACTCCCATCTGTTAAAAGGGAGGGAAATACCTCCTTCCCTCCGTGGGACTTACACAGATTATCCATTGTTTGGAAAGTTCTTTGAATAGGACAAAACCCGTTCACGCAGCCTCTTTCCTGGTGTACTTTTCCTGCACCGGGGGCGGGGAAAGGCCCACAACTGCTTTTCCCCATGCATCACATGGAACATAGGAATTGCCAGCCTGGTACAGACCTGTGGTGCACCTTGACTAGTGTCTTGTCTCCAACATTAGCCAGTACCAGCTGATTCAGAGGAAGGTTGAAGAAATGCTGCTGCAGATGGTTGTAGAATAGTCTGCCCCCAGGCAAAACCCCTTCCTAACTCCTGTTCATTAGATTTTGACAGATGCCCTGAAGCGGGAGAGTGTAAACCTGGCCCTTACAAAAGTATCATTTGGACCCTAAATTTGCTTCCTATGTAGTTAGGCAGTACAATTGCAATCTGAGTCCAAATCAGAAGCAAAAGCAATTATCTGCTTAACCGGATCAAGCGAAAGCAAAGTAGGAAGTGAAAACCCACTCAACTCTTAGCGCCTGGTGCTTTACTGAACTCCTAAAGGGGAGTGGGGAGAGATGGAAAAAAGAAGAAAAGTTAGAAGTCAGCTGTGCACAAATCCTTTGTGACTGGTTCTAGCACCTGCTCAGAGACAATGAGCCTCACCTGACCTGCAATAAGGCCAAGAGCAGAACTACTACACTGCAGGAGCTTTGGGAAAAACAAATCCCTTCTGTTACTAGATAAAGAGTCCATGCCCTGCAACAGAAGGCCCCCCTCTCTGTTCCCCCTGCCCCTTTCCAGAGATAACAGATTCCCAGTCAATCCTGACAACAAAAGCCTCAGTTAATGAGCACTGACAGGAAGAATGTGAAGGGATAAGTAGTCCAGGCTCTGCTGTCAATACCTCACTCCTGCCTATCTCCAGCAACTTGTTCATGCCAGGCTTCTGGAACCAGCCCCTGGGCTCTTTGGCTTCAGAGCAGTTCAGGCGGCTGCTGCTTGTCTGTCAATGCAGCAAATCCTCCTTCAGCAGCCGTCGTGGAAATCGATGCACTTCTCTGTCTCAAGAGCCCTAGAAAGCAGAGCCAGTGGAATCAGTGGTTCAAATACTCAGGGAAATAGCTCTCTACTAGAGCTGGGCAGGAAACGGTTTTCCCACCCCATTAATATCTTCAAGAGTTCAAAGGTTTTTCCCCCATCTCAAATCAGGCCAAAAAGTCAAAATCTTGAAAATATTAATGAACCAAAGCATTTTTTTTTTCTGGCTTGGGTCAATCGAAACGTTTCATTTGGGTCATGTGTTGTGATTGACTTTTCCTTTTAAAATTCTTAATCTAATGTCCTTAAATTTCTCAATGAAGTCATTTTGACCCAGAAAAAACAGGATGTTTTGTGTTGAAAGTGCCTAAACAAAACACTGAAAATTCCAATGTTTTTTCCCCTCAGGAAATTCAGACTCTGTTTCATGAACTGTTTCAACAAATTGGCATTTTTCAATTAAAAAGATTTCTGCAAAAATTCCCATCTTGCGCTACTCTCTACATTGTGGTGTGTTTCCTTCAGTAACAAAACCCCAGAGGGGACCAGCAGCAGAGGAGGACTTTACGCTGCAGATTCTGGGAGATGACTATGGAGTAGCTTAGGGTGTGTCTGATCCATTTGCTACTGTGGAAAATCAAAATATTCAACCCACGGCCACCCCTTGTGGCTAAGGCAGTGTGACAGCTATTTTTGCTCCCTTGGAATTTACTAATGGTGTCCAGATGCTGGACTTGGAATAGGAATACACTGCAAGCCTTAATTATTAAAGGTCTAAACTTTCAAGAGTGACTAGAGTGATTTTGGGTTTTCACCATTTTTAGCTGCCAAATTTGAGACACCTTAAAGGGTCTAATTTTCAAAGGGCAGGTGGTTGGGACTTCCTAAAGACCAAGACCACTTAAGGTACTGTAAGCTGGGCTTCCATCAGCTCAGGTACCCAAAATCACTCTAGTCACTCTAGAAAAATATATGCATCAGGGTCAAACTTAGACCAGCCAAAGAAAGGAGCCAACAACCTAGACCCAGATGTACCTTTATAAAACAGTATGTGACTTAATACATCACCACTGAGAGTCCAATTCAAGAAAAGGGCAGAAAGATAATCATTTAAAAAGCCATCCCCTGGTAAACAGCAGCTCTTCTGACCTTTCACAAGGTCAATGGATCTATAACCACATGGTCACAGCAAGACACCAGTACGACATGATAAACCAGGGAGGTACAGTGCTTTGTAAAGGAGCTAGAACAGGAGCAGAGAAGTCATCTTTCAAACTGAAAACATATTGAAATATTGCAAGCATATGGTAAACAATAAAAGGCAACATGAGCATGGGAACTGAGAGCCTGCAGAAGGTCAACTAATAAAACATTTAATACTGGTTGTTATTCACTCTTGATGATGACACATGGCATGGCTGAATGGAATTGTGTTTTATTTTGTTATAAGGAAAAACAAAGTTAAAAACCAGCCAGAGATTCCTCCCCAACTCACACTTTTTAAAAAAAATTAGTAGTAAGAAGCAAAATGCACATCTGAAATGATGTACCAGAAACCATCTAACAACATCCAATCCAGTCTGAATTCAGTTCTGTCCATTTCAGATGGCTGAGATATTAGAAGGTCTATAATTAGAGCTGACAAAAAAAATTGGTGAAAGTAAATTAGCCAAAACATGCATTTTTTGAGGCACAGAAACAATTCACAAATTCAGGTCAAATTTGGCAAATAGTTACATCTGAAAAACAAAATGAAAACAACAATTTCAGAAGCATTGTTTCCAGTCAACCGCAAACATTTTGTTTGACCCAAATTATTTTTTTCCTCAAGTTTTTCATTTTATCCAGAAAAATCAGTGTCGGATGGAAGTTAACCAATTTTTCTTCTGATTTTTTGGTTGAACCACAAACCAAAAAAAACCCAAAAATCAATTATTTGCTCAGCTCTATTTATAATAGAAATTAGAGCTGATCCTTCGTTGCACCATCTCAAACAAGTTGCAGTGAGAGGGACAGCTCCTCATTTGCTCAAACTCTTTCAGTCAAATGTCCAAGATTCCAGATTGGTCTTTACCCAAGAAGCATATAGTCAGAGATGCTGGAGAGCACTGCTGGGGCAGAAAACTGCCAGTGTTTATTCCATCAGGTCTGGTCTTTATCATACAGGGAGCATGCGGCAAGAACAAGCAGTTTGCTTACAAGCTATTGAGTGTCAAGCAACTTGCTGGAATTGAACTCTGTGACTCCCACAGCTGTTAATGGTGAGCAAGCAGTCAAATCTCCCATTAACCACTTTGAAAAGTTACTCTTAAGAGGGCCATCCAGCGAGAGAGTTGGTTCAAAGACATTATAACAAAGATAAACAGCAAAGGGATTTTTTGTCTTTCATTGCATCCTTTATGGCTCCATGGATATGTATCCCAACCCCTACTACTCCCCTCCCAATCAAAATACATTTTCTGTTCTTCCTCACTACCAGAAATATCATGGTTTGATCTCCTCTGTTTCACTGGGAGAACTCCTTGGAGGACTAATGGGATAATGACAGCATAAAACACTGAAGCCTGATCATCAACTTTTCCAGCTTTCAAGTGGCAGCAGGGTTTTTTTTTTTTTGCTGTTAAACTCCGAGGCTGTCTTTATCCACCATAAATCAATTAAGGACCCAGATACAATCTGATTTACTTTGTAGTTCACATAAAACAAACCTGTAGAACCCACAGCTTGTTTTTGCAGTTATATAAACCATGTACTTAAGGGCCTAATCCTGTGAATGCTTATGCATGTGAGTAACTTCACGGATGGGACTAATCCTATTCAGTTTGCTCAGCTGTGTAAGCATTTGCAAGATCAGGGCAGTGATAAAAGTTTGATTAGTTCCATCCATTTATCCTCTTCTTATTTGGTGCTGTAGCAAAGGGAATCATGTGGTTTCTTATTTGGCCACATTGCCAGTTGGAATTGCTTTAAGTTACTTTTAGCCCTGGTCTACACTAGAGAGTTTGGCCGACAAACCAATCCTGGTGTACATACTGCAATGACCCTTTTGTCGACAAGATAAAACCACCTTGATGAGAGGCATCAAGCTTTTTGCGACAATGTTTTAGCGACAAAGCGGCAATGTAGACACTGCTGTATGTTTTTGTCGTGGTAAATGGCCTCTGGAAATGTCCCACAGTGCCAATCCTGACCACTCTGGACATTCATTTGCACTCCGCTGCTCCGCAGTCACCCGCCCCTTCCACCCGGAAACTCGCGTGAAGTTTTGAAATTGTTATTCCACTTCCTGCTTGGTCAGCGAGGAGAGCTTGCATCTCATCTTCCCAACTAACCATGGCGGCTCCACGCAGCAAACGCTCTCCTACTTAGAAGACACCGGAGCTGCTGGACCTGAACAGCATTTGGGGGGAGTCTGCCGTGCAGTCCCAGCTCCGCTCTAGCGAAGGAACTTTGATACCTACGGCCAGGTTTCTCATGCCTTGGCGGAGAAGGGCTGTGAATGGGACACGCTGCAGTGCTGAGCTAACATCAAGGAGTGGCGGCAGAGCTACCACAAGGCCATGGAGGCAAACCACAGCTCTGGTGCAGAGCCAATGAGCTGCCGCTTCTACAAAGAGCTGGAATCCATCCTCAGCGGCAACCCCACATTCACCCCAAGACGCCCATAGACACCCCGGAGCCAACAGATACTGGACTGAACCCCGACAAAGAGGTCATCAACGAGGAAGTGGCGCTGGAGGATGACCAGGAGGCAGGGAACAGTTTGGTTGCTGAGGGTGGGAGTCAGGAGCTGTTCTCGACCCCAGAAGGCTACAGCCAGCCCCAGCCGTTCAGCTCAGGCACTCAGGAAGCAGGAGAGGGAAGCTCTGGTAAGTGTTTGGAAGCTGATGCTGCTTGTGTACTGGAGGCAGGGGGGTTGTTAGCTTGGCTAAAACATACAGGTAAGTGAAGGGATAGAAATGCACAGGAGTAGCTGTGTTTGCATGTGCTTTCCAGTTCCCTTGCACATCTAGGCAGTACGGCTGAGAAGCACATTAACGCACGCCGAGATTTTGTGGGTATCCTCTGGTGTGACCTCTAGGAAACTTTCTGGGAGGTACTCCCTGATTCTCTGCCGCAGATTCCTGGGCAGCGCAGCTGTGTTTCTGCCCCCATTGTAGGTCGCTTTCCCATGCCAATTGGCAATCACTTGAGTGGGGACCAAATCAGCACACGGTCGTGCAGCATAGCAACCCGGTTTGAAGCTGCTTGAGTGGAGGAGATGCATCCTAGCATCCTTGCTGACTCTAAGGAGTGAGATATCTGCTTCTATGGCCCTGCTTGTGGAGAATGGTGGCACAATTTGAAATTTACTTTCCCTGTGTACAAGCGAGCACCCGCCCAGAACTCAGACTTACTTGGATGGTCTGCCCCCGCCCCCAACTCACCATTCTCAGGCTGATCAAGGAGCTGTACTCTGTGCAGGGGGACAGTGAGAATGAGGTGTGTTTCACAGTGATTCATGTGTACTGCTATAATGGTTTTTTTCCACTGTTTCTTGTTCTTACACAGATGTGACCTTTGCAGCCAAGGCCCCTACACCGGCGGACTGCCTACAACTGATAAGGAAGCGACCCTGGAGAAGCAAGGAGGAGATGTTCCAGGAACTCCTCCTGTCCTCTGAGGCATCCGAGAGAGAGAAAAGGGTATGGAGACAATCAGTGTCAGAATCTCAGAAGCTGGATAGACAGGAACAGAAGGAAAACCAGCAGAAAATTTTAGCTGGCCATGAGCGCATGATCAAGGCCATGGAAAATTAGACAGAGCTTCTAAAAAGAATAGTGTTATTGCAGACACAGCTCATACAAGCTCAGCCCCCACTTCAGCCACAAACAGAACTTCTTTCCCTGCACTCCACCAACTCCCCCTACACATTCTTACCAAAGTCATGGGACATCTCACTACCCCCTCCATTCTACCCCCTCAGACAGCTATGAGAACGACAGATGGACTTACACACAACTGTCATAGCTGGCACTGCCACCTACTACTTTCTCCCCTTTAGGATTTGTGTTGTGTGATGTTTTGTGTTTAATAAAAGTAAGCTCTCAAAACAAGCAGCACTCTTTATTTATGTGTTGAACATGATATGTGCACCTGTCACTGACACACATGTACAGCTGTATAGAATGTCACAGCGCAGTTCCAAAAATACCTGACGGGTTCTCATTGTCAAAATGGGCCCTCAATGCCTCCCTTATGCATATGGCCCCCCGTTGGGACCCTCTAATACCCTTGGCATCTGGCTGCTCATATTCAGATGCAAGGCGATCCGCTTCTGTGGTCCACCCAGGGGCAAACTTTTCGCCCTTAGCTTCACATACATTATGGAGCGCACATCAGGCAGTTATAATCACAGGAATATTGTCCTCATTTAAGTCCAGCCTGCCATAAAGGCATCTCCAGCGTGCCTTTAACCTGCCAAACATACATTCAATAGTCATTTGGCACCACTCATCCTGTTATTGAAGTGCTTCTTGATGCTGTCCAGGTTGCCTGTGTAAGGCTTCATGAGCCATGGCATTAGTGGGTAGGCTGGGTTTCCCAGGATCACTATGGGCATCTCAACATCCCCTATTGTAATCTTCTCATCTGGAAAAAAAAGTCCCTGCTTATAGCTTCCAGTACAGGCCAGTGTTCCTGAATATACAAGCATCATGCACCTTTCCTGACCAACCTACATTGATATCAGTGAAACATCTTTGGTGATCCACAAGCACCTGCAGTACCATAGAGAAATACTCCTTCCTATCGATATACTCTGTTGCAAGATGGTCCGGTGCCAAAATTGGAATCTGCGTGTCATTTATTGCCCTGCCACAGTTAGGGAATCCCATTGCCATGAATCCATCCACTATTTCGTGTACATTGCCCAGAGCCACAGTCCTTCGCAGCAGAATGCGATTAACGGCCCTGCACACTTGCAATAACACAACTCCAACAGTGGACTGGCTGACTCCAAACTGATTAGCAACTGACTGGTAGCAGTCTGGAGTTGCCAGCTTCCACATGGCGATCGCCACACGCTTCTCCACCAAGAGGGAAGATCTCATTCTGTGCCGTAGGGCAGGGGCCAGCTCCGCACAGAGTTCCATGAAGGTGGCTTTGTGCATTCCAAAGTTCTAAAGCCACTGCTCATCATCCCAGACCTGCAGAACAATGTGATCCCATCACTCAGTGCTTCTCTCACACGCCCAGAAGCGGTAGTTCACTGTATGAAGATGCTCCATGAATGACAACAGTAATGCTGGGCTGTTTGTCTGCATGTCACTCAGCAGGTCAGGCTCCTTGGATTTCTGTTCTGATTTGGAGCTCATGATGTACTGCTTGACCAGCCGCGATGTGTTCAGAATGCTGTAAGCAACAGTGGAGAGTAGCGCAGGAACCATCTTTTCAGATAGAGATGTTGGGCACGCAAGGGGTATTAGAGGGGCCCAACGGGGGGGGCATACACATAAGGGAGGCATTCAGGGCCCATTTGGACAATGAGAACCCATATGTGCACCTATCACCGACACACATGTACAGCAATGCAATGAGTGATGTCACGGAAATGCAATGCACCATGGAACATTGAGCCAGCCCCTATGCTGCTCTGCGTTCCTCTCCCCCATCCCAGAATTCCTAGCGGCAGAAACTGCCAAGTTACACAGTGGGATAGCTTCCCACGATGCACTGCTCTCACTGTCGATACTACAGCACCAAGTGTGTACGTGTTTTTGTGACGAAATGAATGCTGTGTGGATGGGCGCAAGCGCTGTAATTATAGCGTTTATCACCCAAAAAACTACTGTCGACAAAACTTTCTAGTGTATACAAGGCCTTAGTTTTGAAGGAGACTAATAGGCCTTTGAGTTCTGTGGACCATAAGAACAAGACCATTATTGTTTTCATGGCAACCCGCATGATATCTTCATAAGATAGGACTTCCCTTCCAGATCAAGTGGGAGAAGGAGTTTAGCTGTGATGACAGACCTACTTTAAAGTATGCTTCTGTCTATTGGAGTGCTCATACCTTACCCATTGCCATAGAAACAGACCCCAAGGCACAATGCAAGGAGGTTCTGTTGTACCTTCTAATGGTCGTTTATTACACAAGTGCGCGGGTTAGGGCTGAAACCTTCACTCAAAAAATCCAAACATCAGGCAGATGAGGAAAAAGCTCAGAGGCTGATGTTTGTGAGTGCAGGCCTGCCTTAGCTTTTCAGTTACTTAGAACTGCAGGCAAACCCCTGGAACGGAGCAAGGATGGGTTTGGGTGCCAGAGTCTTAGGCTTGGTCCGTATTACAGCCTTATATCGGCATAATGTCGTCGCTCAGGGGAGTGGAAAATCCATGTCCAAGTGACGCAGTTATAGCAACCCGGCTCCTGGAGGAGAAAGCTCTATGTTGATGGGGGGGCTTCTCCTGTCCACATAGCCACCACTTCTTGGGGAGGTGGAATACCAATGCCAATGGGAGAAGGTCTCCCATTGGTGCAGATAGAGTCTTCACTAAGTGCTACATTGGCGCAGCTGTGCTACTGCAGCACTGTGTGTATAGACAAGCCCTTAGATTCATAGATTCCAAGGCCAGGAGGGACCGTTGTGATCATCTAGTCTGATCTCCTGTAAAACACAGGCCAGAGAAGTTCCCCTAAATCATTCCTAGAGCAGATCTTTTAGAAAAACAGCCAATCTTGATTTAAAAATGGTCAGTGCTGGAGAATCCACATGACCCTTAGTAAGCTGTTCCAATGGTTAATTATTCTCACTGTTAAAAATCTACACCGTATTTCCAGTCTGAATTTGTCCAGCTTTGTCTTAGCTACACAGAAGCTCCAAATCTTTCTTTCCTTCTTTCTTTTTCTTTTCTTTTATTTCTTTTTTTTTTTAAATTAACTAAACAACCAGGAACTGGTCTTGAGCCAGTTTGAATTTCCTATTTCATTCGGGTACTTTTGAAATTTTACCCAGGGCCTAGTCAAGCCATCCATCTGGGTACAAAATAGCACAGTCACAATTACTCAGAAGAGCAAGGGGTGGAGGAAGGATAAGAGAAACGTGTCTTGCTGTCTCTGTCCCGTTTTACTAGTATGCAATGATCCCCTCTTAAAATGACTATTAAAGCCAGTTGACCCAACTGCTCCCTCTTGAGAAATAATGTAAATATGACAAGCAGAATTATCTAGCTCCATAAAGGGCTGGAAGGATGGATGAAGGTAACACACATTGCCAGTACTTCCCTGGATCTAAATTGCTAACTTTGCCCAGATACACACACTGAGGATCTTATACCCTTGAACCATGGAGACATCTATTTATGGCATCAGCTCCACACAATTAATCTAGTCCTTTTTGTACCCATCCACTTATATGGTTGCACCCAGCACCACCACTGTAGTAACCAAGCCCTTTATAATATGCAATTAGTTATCCTAATTAGCAGTTAATGAAAACGCCGGAGCTTCCATCCACCCTTAAAAAAATACAGAGTCTTGAAAACGGAAATTACAAACTGAAGTTTATCGGAAAGGCGCCTCTCTGCAGCAGCTGACCTGCTCCTCATTATTTTTCAAACCACCACATTTTATATATATAATATCAGAGTTAAAGATCCTCAGGAGTCTCTGGTTTTGATTAAGTGCTTGAAAAATTAAACTTGACCCAGCTCCAGAATCTCATTATCCTTCCCCTTTGGGCATGTGAAGTTCACCGGCTTTCTTACTATGGCAGAACCTCACTAATTCACACTAACCAGTAGGAAAAGCCACTGAGAACAAGCCAGGTTTGCGAAAGAGCAAGGGAAGCAGACAGATAGACTGGAGAAGGAGAACGTGTCACAAGCTAAGATGCTCATTTGGAGAATTGTGAAGCAGCGTTATTCGTGGCAATTCATAGTTTGCATGGAACATCAATCTTCTCCAACGTATTCTGAGGAATTTTATGGCACAGTTTTTCAGAACGGCGCATGTTTGGATTTGGATGGATACCTCAATTGCACATGCATTCAGACTAAACCGTGTGTTCAAAATACAGGTAGAATTAGGTACACACTTCTGAATATCTACATTTATATATTTTGCATAAAATTAATGACATTGTGAGAGTGTGAGACCATGCCACAGGATTCTTTTGCTGTGACCTATTGGATGTTGAAAAATAATAAATAGTACACAGTTTCAAAAGCTATTCACACTTCAACTCTTTGAATTTCCATCTCTGGGTTAAACCTTTTCCGCTACTATTAGAAAAATGACTTTGGCATTCCCCCTCATCCCCATACCGAGAAAAGTTTTGGTAGTTATAAAATGAATGGGGGCACTGGTCTGGCAGTTTCTGCCCTCCCAAATACTCTATGACAGGAGGAGTGGCAGCAGGATTGAATCTTCCTGGGGCAGATCTTTGAAATCCCATATCAGTGGAAGAAGTGGTAGCCATAGTCCATTCTCCGGCTCCCCCTAAGTCAACTTCAGATTTCACCATCTTCCCATCATCATCATCATCTCCTTCTCCTCCCCTATTTACAAGAACTCCAGGCAGCACTGGCTAACCTACAGATCATTTCTGTTTCTACTGCCACGTGTGATGCACGTTCACAGCCGCAACTTGTGCAGCCATTTGATTCATTCAACCAACGCCTTACCAGCCTCTCAGTCCATCGTCAAAGTTTAAACACTCAAAACATGCACCTAAAAACTCCAAACAACTCCATAATCTTATTGCTCCTGTCCTGCTTTCCCCTCTTACTGTTTAGCATGGGGCGTGCTAGCTCTATATTTTTGCTGGAAGCTCTTCAGGACACGAATCTTGTCTAGTGTTTGTTTTGAAAGCATCTAGCACACTTTTGGGGTGCTTGGGAAAAATATCAACCAACAATCGTATCCCAGGCTGTGCAATATGGTCTTTTACCTGCTAATTAATGATGTAGCCAAAACAATCCATTTGTTTCCTTGAGAAATGTCATAACATATTGATGCATCAATGAAATCTCGGAAACCGCTCCCACCCCCCCAAACTGCTCCCCAAAAGGGATTATCCCTGTACACATCCCCCAAACTGAACTGGGAAAGTCATACCTGAGTGTAGGATTCCTGGATTTCATTGGTTTCTTTTGGCACCTACATAATCAGGAAAAGAAAGAGAGAAATAGAACATCACTACCTCAGTTGCTGAATTTATTTAAGCAAGTAATTGTTGATGGGCTCTGCTATTTACATAGGTTAAGAGTCTACTGGGTAACAGAGCTGGTTTTTGTAAAAAGTCCTTCCTTCCAGCATGGATTTTCATGCTTCTCGCTGCATGAGCAGGACTGGGGAATTTGCTTGGTACTTTAACATCTGTGCTTCATTGTACACATTTAGCCGTTTTCTTGTTGCTATTCTGGAGTAAAGGTCCGGGAGAAAAGCTCCCGGAACACAGGTATTTTACTACTCAGCCCTAGGAAAGGCTAACAATGGGTGGGGACCACAAAGACCTGGGCTTTATTCCTAGCTCTTCCAGTGCAACCTTGGACAAGATCATCTCTGGGTCACAGTTCCCCTTCTGTAAAATGGAGCCTACACTAGCCTTCCTCATGGGATTGTGGCAAGTGTTAGATAATAGATCTGCAGAGAAATGTGAGCAAGGAAAGTGTCATCTAATGTGCCAGTACCATGGTTGCTAGGGATGACTGTGAGTAACACTTGTGCTGTAACTTGGTGCTTATCTACAAGAACATTTAATTCATGGAAAGCTCGGATGAGAATCAACCTCGCATTAGCCTGCCGCAGACTAACTGTACAGGTGGACCCTTGCTGACGTGCAATAGCAGTTCGCTAATGTGCTTTGATTTAGTCTCGTTTGCAAGAGGACTTGACCAGAGTCCATTAACAAACCATTAATGCATGTCACCATCAGGGTCCTCTCAGACAGTTGGTCTGTGGTAGGCTAGCCCGGGGTAGCTGCACATCCCAGCCTTCTGTGAACTAAATGCTTTTATGGACAAGTCCTTGTACATAGAAGAGCAAAACATATCATATTCAATGCAGGCAAGTAACACCATGTGTTACACTGACATCCATCACCTAGTCCCCTCTGTTCTCCCCGTATCACACATTTGGCCTTCTACACATTTCCTATGTCTGGCACCATACATTTCTAGTTAATCCTCCATGATGATGATCTTTTCTTTTAAACATTTTCTTTTTAATAAATATGGAAATTGATGCAATAGAGCCCAGTGCATGAGCAAGGAAGCCAGTGACTGCTCCAAGGCCAGAGGAAAGGAAGCGACATGGCAACACTCCTCCACCTTCACCACTGGGCTTGTAAACGAGAAGAATAACGATGAACGGGTGTGAAAGCAAATGAAGAGATGCAAAGGGCCAGCAGGAGATTTTCCCATAACTCCAGAGAGGGCCAGGAGGGCAGCTGCTCCATCCTACACGTCTATAGCCTCCCCTTCCACAGCCCTTTCCCCCAAGGCCTTCCCAGCTCATTAGTCATCCATTCTCTGCGGTCATTAAACACAGAAGAAAGCTCATGCCAAAGGCTGACACTGCTTAGTTACCCACCCCTTCCCCAAAAAGCAAGCCCTGATATTTTAACTGCCTCACCTCACCCCTGCTCCCCAAGAGCAGAATGCTTGTAGCACTAAGAACCAGGCATAGGAGACATCAATGCTTGGCCTAGACCGGGGTGGTTAGCTATCCCTGCATGAGAAAAGCCGGTGTCCATCCCTTCCCTCCAGCGAGATGCTGTTATTCTACTCAGAACAAGCCATCTATTAGGAATCAATTATTCTCTTCCAGCATCTAAGTTAACAGAGGGGCCAACAGACTGCTGATAGGTCACCCCTCCCGCTAGTTAAAGGAGGGAAGTCACTGCTGGGACCAGAAGCAAAGGCCTCCTCTGGTGCACAGGCCCTGCTGCATGGGAGTGGGATTTCAGGGTGGGAAGGAAACTCTTGAGCACACTTGTCGTTTGTTGCACTCTTTCTTTGATAAATGTACAGTGCTAGGATTGCGTAATATTGTGGCACATTTTACATACCCACGAACATACACAACAACATATACATGCACACACGCACACTTCTGACAGCTAAAAACCTGACCATATCTTCCCCCTTGCACTAAATCCCTTCGCCATTTCACCAAGGGAAGTCAAACGCCAAAGCCTCAGATGGCTTTGACAGCTTACACTTAACGGTGGCTCCTGGGTCGCCATGGCAACAGCAAAGGCCGTAGCGCCATCTCTCACGGAGCCCACTGGATTCTCAAGGGAAGGGACGTGGCTCTGTTTGGAATGGGGGATAAAACAGACATGGTCAGCGCACAAGAACTGCCACAGCCACTAGCCCAAAAGCCTCTCTCCATATTCATGCAATAGTGGGGCAGTCTCTACCCCCACCCCCAGGGCCCAAGCATAATTTTTTTGGGCCCAGTACAAGTTTGTAACACAGGCACCCTCCCACACATATACCCCTGGGGGTTGCAGCCTGGGCCGGGCTCCCCAGGGCCTCTGGGCCCCAATAAACTGTACTCTGTTTCCCTTCCATGTGGGGGCCCTGCCCGCCCCCACCACTGATCGAGAATAGCTCCCATTCAGCGTTCCCCATCTAGCCTGATGAGGATGGGGCATACACTATCCATGGCTGCAGACTTGGTACCAACGGCAAGATCATTCTGCTGACCCACCCGGAAACAGACCGGGCCACACGGCTGTCAGCTCCCACCCCAGACACGGCGTGGGTGGGGAGGACAGGCCAAATCCTCCAAAGCTTCTCCTGATTCCTAGCTCTCCGCAGGCACCATCAGCCACCGTTGCTGAAGCTCTTGCCACCTGCCCCTGTCGCGTGGGCTGAAGGACAGCAGAACCGGGCAGATGGGTGTTCTTTGGGGCTCCTTTCCATCCCTGGAGCACTGATATGTGTGGGGAGGAAAAGAAACACGACACCGGTGCCCAGCCATAAAGGGTGTCACCGCCTCCCCACGTCACTGCAGAAACCTGAGTCCCAATGGGCTGAATTAAGTCAATGGTGGGACCCCAGGGATCAAGTAGTATTCCAGCAGGGATAAACTGGGTCCCACTCTGCATTGGGGAAACCCAAGGATGCTCTTTGCAGGACCTTGCCTCACCTCCGGCCAAGCGGGGGGAAGCTCCCCCAGGGAGCGGGACTGGTTGCGGAAAGCTTCTGTGCTGAAAGAGCTGGTGCAACTGGCATTGTAGCCCCAACAGTATTCGCCGGCAGCCCTCGGGTCTCCCATCCGGAAGGTCAGCTGCTGCAGAGCGCCCTGGGAGGCAAGGAAGCAAACAAGCTGGAGTTTACACATGGACCACAGACACTTCCTCTGGAGGACGAGTGGCAAATAAAAAGCAAGCGGGATAGGTTTGTACAGAGTTACTTGGACCCAGGATTTGTAACAACTAGATGGGTGACGAGACACCCCACCACAGTCTACGGAGCAGGACCAAGACCAGCAGCGGGACCTCACAGGAAAGGGATGTCTGAGCCTGGACTGCCTGGTTCCGCACCCTTTGCTGCATCAGCTTGGCCGAGTCTCTTAACCCCGTGGTTCCCAATGCAAACACTCGCATGTCCCCTTGCTCCATGGCAAGAACTGCATCCACATAGGCAGCAAGGGAACATCCAAGCGGAACTCCTGAAAAGGAAGGATGGGTCTCTGCAGGCTGCTGGGCGCCTCCTGAGAGACGGGAATGGAGTTAAATGGGAGCGGAGGGTCACCAGCAGATCAGGCCCTAAATCAACACCGTACCCCAAAGGGCAGACATTCCCCTCACCCACAGCCTGAAATTACCTAGATAGGCTCTGGATTACTAAACCATAATCCCCAGTGTTTGGCATGACAGGGAGGGAAGAACCAGCTGTCTCCATGAGGTCAGTGTTGGCTAGTAACTCCAAACGCCACCTACCCCGCACCCAGCCCCCCTCCTCGCACTGGGATCTTTAGCTAGAGTGGGGGTGTAAGAAGGCCATTGATGAAATGCACGGTCTTTGCCCTCCTTGTCCTTTGCTGGTGACAGCTCTGGGCTGAAGAGAACGTGCCAGCAGGAGAGAGAGCACATCAGAGCCCAGGGATTCTGAAGAAGAGAAAGACCCAGTTCTTGGTGCTGGGAGAGCTGAAATGAGTCTCCGGGGTGGGAGTGGGAAAAGCCCTGCTCGTCTGGAGAAGCCAGGAGTCTCCACAGTTACTGAAGTTCTGTACTTCTTAATGTCAGGGCCAATTCAAACAGAGCTTCTCTTTGTTAGCCGCCTCCTGCACCTGCCCTCCTCCTCCTCCTCTCTCTGTTCAGCCCAGCATAATTGGTGCAGTGGTTTGTTAGCTGCAGTATCATTAATCCATAAGCAGCTTTTCCTGCACCATACGAGTGTCCAGAGCAAACATCCCTCCCCATGTGAACCTGCCCCATTTAGTCATTCTCTCCTCCTGTCTCCGAGGAGCAGTAAAACTGAGATGAGATGAATGTCTGAAAGCTGTTGGTTAATCGCTCCAACGCGGGACCAGCTTAATGAGATGAAATCTTCCTTCCAAGCCAAGGGTTTGGCGAGGCTAATGGCTGTGAAAGAGAGGTGGGAAAGGGTGACAGAGCTCCATACACACCTGAATCAATAGGGAAGAGCATTATGCAGATGATGCAAGATATTAGGGGGCCTTAGAGCTGCCTTTTGCACTTCACCCTTCTATTAACTTTTGCAATCAGAGACCTCAGGTTCCTATTTGCATGTTAGTTATGGGGGGCAGGGAGGGTTCATTGTAAAGACCCTAAAATAATCCTTGATCCAATAAGATTTAGGCATTTTCTTAACAGAGCTCCGTCTTGTGATCTGCTGCATGTTCTTAGACCGGCAGCTGTTTGGGGCAGGAACTCTGCATCTTCCATGCATGTGTGCCGTGTGCCTAGCACAACGGGATCCAGATCCCTGCCTGAATTCTTTAGATACTGTGGCTAGGCAAACAACAACAACAACATTACTCGACAGCACAAATTTCATTGACTAAGCCAGGATCAATTTAACAGGAAAGCAGCATGGTTCAGTAGTTGGGGGAATCCTGGTTTATATTCCAGGGTCCTGTCACCCTGATGTGTGACCTTGGGCAAGTCACTTCAATTTGTGGGAGCCTCAGTTTATCCCCCTGTAAAATGGGGATAAGTATAAATATCCCGGAGTGTGTGAAGGATGCTAGCAAGGTGCTTAGAGTCTACACTGCAATCAGAGGCATGACTGTAATTCGGATAGACATCGGCACGCTAACTTTAATCTAGCTATTCTGGGTACCAACAGCAGTGAAGAAGATGGACCCCAGTGCAGGCTAGCATTGAGTGTTCACAGCCAGAGTCACAGGGTGGCTTGCCCAGCCCACGCTGCAGTCTCTTTACTGCTACTTTTAGCGGTGCTTGCTAGAGTAAAGCAATCACACCTTGGTTTGCAGTGTAGACACACCCTCACAGGAAAGCTGCCATGTCAAAGTGCCAATTTTGTATCGTTTGCTCTCTCTCCTCCTAAATTTCAGGAGTCGCAAGTGTGTTGCTTTGGCTGGAAATGAGCTGCGAGTCTGCATTCTCTGGTGCTCTCATTCTAGCTACATTAAAGGGCAACTCTTACATGCTGCTATTGGGAATTTTGTGCTTCAAAAGGCTTAAGAATCCTGTGTGGGGATATCAGTGGGGAGTGAATTTAAAGCTCTTTGCTGCTTATTTGAACAGTCACTTATCTCAGAGAATGTAAAAAAGCTAGTCCCTCTCTCAGCAGTGTGGGTGCACCATCTGTACAGACATGAGGAGAAAGGGGTGGGTTAAAGGGTGTTTTTGGGGGAGGGGTAGATCCTTCTTACTGGCTGACATATTTGCACTGGTTTGGTTTCTCTGACCTAGGAGCAAACACTTGGTGCACTTCAAAGCCTTTGCACTGCACATCACCTGAGCAGTAAAAATAAATAGTGTGTGTTTATAGTAGTAGAGGGAGGAGATGGGGTTCCATCAGAAATGGAATTCCAGCATCATTTCGTCCCCTTCCAGCCCTCCGAAACACGTCTCTCCTGCAGGCTGCCTATGTAGATCCTTTTGGCTGAAAGAGGAGAGTCTGTGTGTGTTAGAGGAGCAAGCTCTCACCTCAAAGGGAATCTCAAAGGATGTAATCAGGCCTCCAACGATGACCAGCCCCTGAGTGGTGACTCCCATCCCAAAGTAATTGGACCAGCCCACACTTTCCACCAGCTGACAGTCCACGTGCAGCTCCAGTCTCTCTGAGGAGATGCTGAGAGCAACCTGATGCCAGTCCCCATCACCCAGGATGGAAACTGGGAACCTGTGTGCCCCAGGTTGGGGACAGGAGAAAGATAAAACAGGAGGCTCAGACAGATGCAAAATGACCAACATCTTATACAGGCTGAGTTCACCTTTTGATATTAGCAGAGGCGCCATTGTGTTATGCAGCCAGCTACTCTGAACATGGGCAATTAGAAGCTAAAGGAAAGGGTCTCATGGAAATTTAACCCCACCCTTACTTGTAACTAGAACTGGGCAAAT
This sequence comes from Emydura macquarii macquarii, assembly GCF_026122565.2. Classification (NCBI taxonomy): domain Eukaryota; kingdom Metazoa; phylum Chordata; order Testudines; family Chelidae; genus Emydura; species Emydura macquarii. The sequence goes on from NW_027130828.1 coordinate 16,766,765, forward strand.
AATTGATTCTCTCAATTTGGCCAGAAGAAATAGTCAGTTTAGTTCTGAAAACTCAGGTCCCCGCTGTCCGGAGAGTGTCCTAAGCACCTGCCTGGGAGCTATTCTGCTCTCAGTTTCTCCCATTTAAGCCGTTTCCCTTCATAATAAATATATGACTGTTCACTCTGCTAAAGAGAGAGTGAGTACTTTACAGCCTGGTGATTAAGGCACTCACCTAGGAGACGTGGATTCATATAGTCTCTCTGCCTGATTCAGAGGATGGATTCGGCGGGAGGAGACCTGACTTCAAGTACCTGCTCCAGGATGGGATTCAAATGTGGGTCTCGCACAGGGCACTTGCCTGGGGTAACCACTGGGCTAAGGGTTATTAGAGACACAACAGGGTTTTCTGAAGCTGAGCCTGAAAGCTTTTTTCCCAGCCAAAACTAATGAGGTCATCAAATTCACATAGCATTTCACATGGACCGAAACTGCATTCTTCCGCAAATAAACTATTTGTTTTTTAAAAAAATTCACTCAGTGGTACTTGTAACAGACACGTACCATCACTGCAGTCTCTAAGCGCTGGACTATTGCAGCTTTCCAGTGCAGTGGAGAATCCATAGGAAAAAAAACCCTATCTAGCCAGTTACAGCCTGTTTCACAAATGTCCGTCTGTCCTGGGCAGGCCACTGTGTTCATTCATTGAGCCCCACTCCCCTTGTAGGGTAACACTTCACGTGGGCACCAAAGCAATGGCATTGAGTGCACTGATTATCCCACAGTCAGCCACTTTATCTAATGCCAGCACTTCTCTTGGGTTTTGCTGCTGGTTTAGAATCAACCTTGCAGCTGGGATAGTGGGAAAGGTTGGCTCTTCAGAGCCTGAACAGCAACGCTGGCTCTGGATTTCTCTTGCCTCACTGCAGACGGCAGCATGTATGGACTTTCAAAGGCTTCTAAAAATTCCACCCAGGATTGGCACTAGCAAGGCAAAGATCATCCCACCACCCGAAATTGAATGGTGCAGGGACACTTTCCAAACTGCATGGAGAATCCCAGCTCTGGCTCTGATCCAACCCTTGAGTCATAGGTTGTGTCAGCTGGCTCTTTTATTTAGGTTGACACTTCCCCTCCCACCCAATTCCTCATAGCCGTGGCTTTACACAGTGCAGATTCCCCTGCCTGCCACTTTTACGACACACTCTGTATGAAAGGCCATTTATAACCGTCACTTGGCCATCATGCCATCTGCAGCCCTGAATCTGGAGTCATAGAATCGCAGGACTAGAAGGGACCTTGAGAGGTTGTCTAATCCATTCCCCTGCACTTATGGCAGGAGTGAGTATTATCTAGACCATCCCTGACAGGTGTTTGTCTAACCTGCTCTTAAAATCCGCAATGACGACGATTCCAAAACCTCCCTAGGCAATTTATTCCAGTGCTTAACTACCCTGACATTTTGGAAACGTTTCCTAATGTTCAACCTAAACAGCCTTTCCTGCAGTTTAAGCCCATTGCTTCTTGTCCTGTCCTCAGAGGTGAAGGAGAACAATTTTTCTCTCTCCTCCTTGTAACAACCTTTTACATACTTGAAAATTGTCATGTCCCCTCTCAGTTTTCTCTTCTCCAGACTAAACTAACCCAATTTTTTCAATCTTCCCTCATAGGCCATGTTTTCTAGACCTTTAATCATTTTTATTGCTTTTCTCTGGACTTTCTCCAATTTGTCCACATCTTTCCTGAAATGTGGTGCCCAGAACTGGACACAGGACTCCAGTTGAGGTCTAATCAGGGCGGAGTAGAGCCAAAGAATTACTTCTCATGTCTTGCTTAAAACACTTCTGCTAATACATCCCAGAATGAGGTTTGCTTTTTTTGCAACAGTATGACACAGTTGACTCATATTTAGCTTGTGATCCTCTATGATCCCCAGATCCCTTTCTGCAGTACTCTTTCCTAGGCAGTCATTTCACATTTTGTATGTGTGCAACTGATTGTTCCCTTCTAAGTGGAACACTTTGCATTTGTCCGTATTGAATTTCATCCTATTTACTTCAGACCATTTCTCCAGTTCGTCCAGATCATTTTGAATTTTTATCCTATCCTCCAAAGCACTTGCAACCCCTCCCAGCTTGGTATTGTCCATAAACTTTATAAGTATGTTCTCTATTCAATTATCTAAATAACTGATGAAGATACTGAACAGATCCGGACTCAGAACTGATCCCTCTGGGACCCCACTCAATATGCCCTTCCAGCTTGACTGTAAACGACTGATTCCTACTCTCTAGGAATGATTTTCCAACCAGTTATACAGCCACGCTATAGTAGCTCCATCTAGGTTGTATTTTCCTAATTTATTTATGAGACGGTTACGCAAGACAGTCTCAAAATCCTTACTAAAGTCAAGATATACCACATCTACCGCTTCTCCCCTAGCCACAAGGGTTGTTACCCTGTCAAAGAAAGCTATCAGGTTGGTTTGACATAATTTGTTCTTCACAAATTCATGCTGACTGTTACTTATCACCTTATTATCTTCTAGGTATTTGCAAACTGATTGCTTAATTATTTGCTCCATTATCTATCACGGGTACTGAAGTTAAGCTGACTGGTCTGTAATTCCCCACGTTGTCCTTTTTTCCATTTTTAAAGATTGGCACTATATTTGCCCTTTCCCAGTCCTCTGGAATCTCTCCAGTCTTCCAAAGACAATCACTAATGGCTCAGATATCAGCTCAGTCAGTCATGTTAACAGGTGGGTCACTGGGAACACAACTCCAGCTCTGCTTTGGATGCTCCCTGCCTGCCAGTCAGCAGCAAAATACTTCAGGAAAACCAGTTATGAGATGTGCATGGACCAAGCAAGACAGGGAGCCTCCTTTTTTCTTGGACAGTGAGGAAAGTGATGACTGGATCTTCAGCATGGCTTTTCCAAGGATCCTGCCTGCTTTGATGATTTCATTGGCAAAATAGATGTCATCATCACAAAATCATAGAAATACACAGCTGGAAGGGAACTCAAGAGGTTATCTAGTCCATCATCACAGGCTGAGGCAGGTTTAAATAAACCTACACAATCCCTTACAGGTGTTTGTCCAACCTGTTCTTGGAAACCTCCAGTGATGTGGATTCCACAAGTTCCCTTGGAAGCCTATTCCAGAATTTAACTACCCTTATAGTTAGACAGCTTTTCCTATTGTCTAACCTAAATCTCACTACCAACTAAGCTGATTTCTTCTGGTTTCACCCTCGGTGGACATGGAGAGCAATTGATCACTGTCCTCTTTGTAACAATCTTTTGCATATTTGAACACTTATGTCCCCACTCAGCCTTCTCGTTAGTAAACATGCCCATTCCTTTCCACCTTTAACAACAACTATCCCCAATACCCTCAAGTTCTCACACAGCACGCTGCATTGATAGGTCTCCAAGCGCTGTACGAGGGTCGCCACCATCATTATCTCTATTTTTACAGATGGGGAACCTGAGTAACAAGGAGAAGTGACATGCCCAAGGTCACACAGCTACCTAATGGCAGAGTTGGGAATAGAACTTGGGTCTCCTGACTCCTAGTTTTACGCTCTATCCATTAGGCCACACTCCCTCCCAAATGACCAGGTCAGAGTGTGATCTCAGTCCAGGGTGAAAACAGCAATTGCTAGGCCAATACCACAGCACTCAAGTTGCCATATTGAGGTGGGTGAGGTGTATCAATCACACAGGAACCATCTGCATAGCACAGTAGCATGGATTCGTTGCAATTTATTTTCTTCTTCCAACCACTAAACGTCAAAGCTGTGAAGAATTAGACTGGAGGAAACCACTGGCACAAGGACTTGTAAGAGGCTTCCCAGGTGAAGAATAGTATTGAAGGCCTGCCTCACAGTGCTGGCAATCGAAGTGGGGCCAGATACCCTGAAGCCTGGGCATTGCGTACAGGCTATCAAAGATTTTTACTCCCCAATAGATGATCTCTTCTGCCTCTGTGTGATGAATTGGTCAAACCACAGCACTTCTCAAGCACATCATGGCTTGAGACACTTAGGGTAGGTCTGCACTATGAGTTAGGGATGTCATTGCCATACTTGCACTAGCTGTCATTGAGCTAGGATGAGTATAAATAGCAGCGTAGCCGTGGTAGCGGCAACAGAGGCATGGCTGAGCTGTCCCGAGTACAAACCTAGTTCATACTCAGCATGTACTTTGTAGCAAAGGGGCGTGACCTCCCTCTGTGACAGACAGGAATACACCCTCCTCCCACCCCCCCTGGAGGGTAGACAGGGCAACCATGCCCACCCTGCCAGAAGCAGAGAGGTGGGGCAGGAAGATGATGTATAAAGGGCCATTAACCTTCTTGGCAATAAGGGCACACTGTTGACTCATATCCAGCTTCTCGTCCACTGTAACCCCCAGATCCTTTTCTGCAGAACTGCTGTCTAGCCAGTCAGTCCCCAGTCTGTAGCTGTGCATGGGATTTTTCCATCCTACGTGCAGGACTCTGCACTTGTCCTTGTTGAACCTCATCAGATTTCTTTTGGCCCAATGCACTAATATCTCTAGGTCACTCTGTATCCTGTACCTGCCCTCCAGCATATCTACCACTCTCCCTAAGCTTCGTGTCATCTGCAAACTTGTTGAGGGTGCAATCTATCACATCCTCCAGATCATTAATGAAGATGTTGAACAAAACCGGCCCCAGCACTGACCCTTGGGCACTCCACTTGTTTCTGGCTGCCAGCTAGACATTGAGCCATTGATCACTACTCGTGGAGCCCGATGATCTAGCCAGCCCTCTATTCACCTTATAGTCCATTCATCCGACCCATTCTTCAACTTGCTGATAAAAATATTGCAGGAGACCATATCAACAGCTTTGCTAAAGTCAAAATATATCTCGACCACCACTTTCCCCACGTCCACAAAGTCAGTCATCTCATCATAGAAGGCAATCAGGTTGGTCAGGTGAAAAAACAGATTTTCTGTCAGACAAGAGAAGTTTACCCACCTCTCTCTGTCAGGATGCAAATTAAGCATTGTAAGCTTAACACAATGGATACCCAGTTACATAGATGTCAGTGAAGAGATGCAAAGTCAACAGGGAAGCAGCACATAGGAAAGCCAAGCCGCAGATGGTCACTGTCTCTGAGGACAGACTATGAACTTTGGGGAGTATAAGCAGAAGGACAAAAAAGACACCCCATATCCTTCACGTAGGAAGTAAATGGGCAGTGCCTTTACAATCATGAAATGCTTGGTTGAAAAGCTGCAAAAGACATTGGGTGAGAAACATCTTCAAACAGAAGGTTTGCCTGTTCCATACGTTTAGTCTCTAGAAAGCATGTTATGATTTTGTTTTACGTGTAACCTTTTCTTTCCAATATCCTGACTCGCTATCACTTGAATCTGGAATCTTTGAGAATAAATTTGTTCTTCTTTTCATTAGATCTAAGTGCTTTGATAGTAAGCAAAATGCTGGATCAGAGCTGAGTCTTACTGGCTGGCGGGTATACTGCTCATTGGGGGACAGCAACCCTGATATTTCTGTGCGTAGCCCGGGGCTGGATATCACAGAGGAACACTTCAAAGGGCCTGGAGGGCACTTATTGTTAATTTGCGAGGCAACGCGAGGACTTGCAGAGCCCAGAGGAGTGCGCCTGCATGGCTGACAGGCTGGGGGTGTCAGGGAGCTGACACCCAGAGAAGCACAAGCAAGACGCCCTCTTGCTGGAGGCAGGGGGGTAACAAGGTGACTCATTCCTGGGCGCTCAAAAACCTTCACACCTGCCAGCTAACGTCTCTCGCAGCTTGAGCTAGAGCATTTCTCCATATGCAAAAGACCACAGTTCAGCATTTTCAGAGAGGTAACTTGGAGTGCAGTGGATGAGTATGTGGATGCAATCCCGTGATTACAGACAAAAATCATGTAGCAGCATGAGCATAACGAAGAGCATTATGCTTGCAACCTGGGCTTGCATGGGAAGTTACCCCTTTGCACCCACAGCTGAGTATTCGGCAGGCTTAGCTTCCGTGCCTGTTTTGAAAACTCCCCCGGTGTTTTGGGGTAGAGGAAGACGAGAGCTCAGATGGAACTTACTCATAATGTCGCCTCCTGGTGGTGACAAAGACCAGGGCATTGGGGTTAATCCTGATCTGGAACAGCACATGGCTACGATGACTGAGGATTGTCAAGAGGCTGGTATCCTCCTTCAGAGAGTACCTAAGTTTCAGCAACACGGTCAGCTCATTCGCAAACCTAGGAGAGGGAAGCAAACCACAGCATCCTGTAGCACCTGGTGTAATAAACCAACCATTCGTTCATTGTACATCATTGGAGGCACAAACACTAAGTTAAAAGACTATTATTCAGAGTGTGAAGTCAAGCACTCAAAAGCGAAGCAATGGCAGAATGAAGGAAACCATAGCACAGGCTTCAGCAAGGGTGGCACAAGCCCCCCCTCCACCACGCCGCGTAGACACTGACTTATGAACCCATGCCATGGCATCGGCACTTCTATTGTTAGTGAGCTAGCTCGAGTTCTGCGAGCACAAGGCTGTCGACACAGGCTGCCGTGCACAGGCCCAGCTGCGATGTAGACGTACCTCCGAGAAGGGGAGGTGAAGGGAGGAATCAGGGTTTTGGAAGGCCAAAATCACCAGGCGTGCAGGGAGTTCCATTTTAAGAAGCTCTGGGAAATCAGCCTACCTGGGCCCAAAGGCCTCCTGGGTGGGGAGGCTGAGGGTGGAGTACTGCCCAATCTCCAGGACATTGCAGTTGGCTTCGTCAGAACTGAGGGAAACATTGCTGAAGTCTTGGGCGGAAGAAGTCAGTTTGTCCAGCAAGTTCACTTCATCTGCAGGGGGGGCAAAAAGGAGAGAGAGAGAGAGATTGACTAAATGTTTAATGCATCCTTCCTCCGGAGTGCTGCTTAGAACATTAGCCAAGGTGTTCAGCGCTGTACTGGATGCCATGGGAACATGGTCCCGGATGGGTAACAGCCCTTTGAAAGGGCTTTCAGAAGGAGAACACTCATGTCTAGGAACAGCTCATGGCTGTAATCTTCCTGCCTAGAAAAGCGTCGTTGAGCTGTAAGTATCACTGAAAGTCTCAGCCAAAGACATGCTTATTCCAGAACGACCTCTGAATTTAGGGTGACAAAGACACAAAACATTGCCTAGTTGATTACACAGTCACATATGTCTTAAAGGGATGGGACGGTATTTCTAATTAATATTCCCCCGGCCATATAACTACCTACAACCTCTGCTCCACCCAACTAAAAGGTAACTATCGGAGCAAAGGGTTTGTGTCAACTGCCTTTCTCCTCATTGCCCTATTAAGCTTTGCACTGCATCGTCCATTAGGATGCAGCTATATTCTCAGGAACATCTGAATTCTAGCTATTCCTACGGGGCACTCAATCTAAGAAGAGACCTCCCCGTGACTCCAGTCATTCCCACGGGAGGGTTTTCATCACATTGAAATAGACACTTGCAGCTTTGCAAACACGAGGGGATGACAAGAAAAGCAAGAGGATCCTTGTACGGATATCACCCCCCATCTGTGGTGGAGAACCACAGTTCTCTTTTTCTGTGATCGGCTAGTGTGGCTGGGGAATGGCCATACATCTCTTTTGACAGGTAAGAGGGATTCTCTGTAGTGCAAGGGTTCTCAAACTGGGGGTCCTGACCTCTCAGGGGGTCGTGAGGTTTTTATGGGAGGGGTCGTGAGCTGTCAGCCCCTAAGCATGCCGGTAAGGGTGGCATGGCTTGGTGGAGGATCATCACTTTTTGGGGGGGGGGGGGGGGGGGGGGTTGTCACCGCCTGAAATGTTTGCAAAGGGGGTCCCAGCAAAAAAAGGTTCGAGAACCCCTGCTATAGTGGCACTGGACTGCTACCTGGAAATTACAATTCATGCAAAAAAGTTCCTCTCAAAAACCTAGTATCACATGTGCTATAAAATGAGCCATGAAAAAAGTCCAAGCAAGAAGTGAGGAAGAGTTCCTGCAATATCAGCAAGACGGCCAACACTCCTGCAGGAATCCCAAGCAGGCAGAGAGAAGGAAGGATCCATCCCAAGGTGTCAGCATAGCATCCTTAGTGAGAACGCAGTTTCCCGAGGAGAGCAGATCATGCTGCAGATGGAAAGCACAGGAGAGATGACTAGGGCTGAAGCACAGTTGCTCTTCACTCAGTTGGGGAGCAGGAACAAGCACAAGATAACTGCATTCCACTGGTAAAGCAACTGCAGCTGTGTCGCTGTCAGAGCAGCAAGAGCTGCACGGCAGGCACACATGGGCATGGACGCGTGCACACGCTGCCCTATCCTATTCCTTCCACAGCAAGGACTGTGTCCTTGGACAAGCTACTCAGTGGATTCATGAAAGAGTTTAATTGCTACTAACCAGAAGAACAGGCAACAGCAAAGCCATGGCTCTCTAACATGAGACCTTGTCATTCCGGGCAGGTCGCTTAATCCAGGCTATGGACAAAAATCTTGCCTTGAGACCTGAATAGTCTCACTTCTTGAACCAACTCTGGGCAGTTTGTATGGTTCATGGATCCAGTTTCTAAGCCATCTGGACTCTGCATGAATCCTACACAGCCTTTTTAATGTATATACACATAGTGAGAGAGAGAGTCCCTGCCCCAAGGAGCTTACAGTCTAAACGGATAAAACAGACAGCGGGGAGGAGGCAAAAGAGGCAAAGCAACTCCCGCAGAGACACATCAGGTCAGTAGCACGGCCCTGAACAGAAAACAAGTCTCTTTACTCACAATCCAAGTGCCTCTATTCACCATCACCTCATTGCAATCCACACAGGAGATTCAAACACACCGATTCTAGCATCCAATGCTGAGTATTAATAAGCACATAACAGTGATTCCATTTGCATTAAAAGCTGCTGTATTGCCACTACCCAGCTCAGTGCTTTGTAAAGAACTTTGGGACATGCTGGAGATGGAAGGCACTGTCTAAAGCCAAATGACTTTCTGTACCAACTGCAGTCAGAAGGTAGGAGTAACTCCATGGAAATCAAAAGTTACGTTGGCATACGTAAAGTCAGAACCAGGCCATGTGTACAGACAAATATGCACAAGCACAACTCTTGGATCAAGGAACATTCATCTGTCTGTGGGTTTTACCCTCACACCCATCACCATAGTATCTGAGCGTCTTCCATATGCGACCAATGTATCTTCCAGTCTCAGCTCCTCAGAGCAAATGGGTTTGCTCCTTGCAGTCATGAACTCTTTCTTTGCCTCACAGAGCCACAGATGGGAAAGAGCAGTGCCGTCTGACCTCTCTCCGGTATTTCTAGAGTGCTTATTTGTTGCCAGGGTATCCAAGTCCTTTCCCCACCCTCATCTAGTGCTGGCTCTAGCTCTTATTCCTTCATTTCCTTGCTCCTCTCCTTCTCTTCTGTTCTTTCTCCCACCCCACCTCGACAGACCAGGTTTTTTATAACAAAGCACGCGCAGCAGCTGTATTTTAAAGCAGGGCCTCTAGCGTCTGGTGCCCATCAGCAGCTGCAGCTCTCCTCCCACCTCTGGGGCTGAACATTCTGCTGATACACAGATTTCCCAGCCCCAAATAAATCAGAAATGGGAATGTCGGGGCAGCTTACGCAGGGCAGTTTCTCACAGGGCTTGTTTCGGCCGATTTCCAACGTTGTTTAAGGTATTTCCATTCTTAGAATGGCCCAGACTCAAGCTTTATCTTCACTGCTCTTCTCTCCCTATAAAATCTTAAGCTTAGAGGAGGCACCTGAAGTGTTCGCCACCAGGGAGCTATGCAAGGTCAGCATGACGCCCCTCCCCAGCTGGGGTAGACTTTACCTAGATGTAAAAGTACAGTGCCATGCCTCCACGATGGCTTTTACAAGGGGGGAGCGAAGGTGCGTTAGTTACTTGGCAGGAAACATACACCTTCTCTCAGCAGGGCAGACAAAGGCTCATAAGTTGCTCCTATTGCTTTTCAAGATGGCAAGAATAAGCATCAATGCTCACACCTTAGACCTGCAGGTGGCAGTACCCTGCTTACCCTGGGAGCACCCACCTCAGCCTACTCCTTGCCAGAGCACCAGACAGATGCATCATAACGCCACCTTTCTCGAGGTACCATCTTTCTCTCCAGAATCTCAGTTTCATTGGGGGAGGGGAGGGGAAGCAAGTCTCTAGCCCTTACAGCCACAAAGGATCCCTTCCGAACACGAACCAAGCACAATGGTTGCAGTGGAGTCTGCTTGTGTTTGCAGAGAGCCTGAAACCAGGACAAAGCCTTTCAAAAGCGACAATTGATTTTGGGTGCCTCACTTGAGATGCCCTAAAAAGGAACTTGATTTGCAGATGGCGGGTGCTCAGCTCTTTCTGAAAACCAGGCTACTTTAAAGGCATCTCAAAATTGGGCATCTCGGTATGGCTACACCTCACAGTTACCCAGGCCTCTTACCTGGGTTGTAGTCTTACCTCTCCACACCATCCACACAGAAAAACCTCTGATGGTGGCTTGGAGGTGCTTTAAGCCCAGACAAGCTGACTCGGCTGGGCTCTACTTTAATTTGGGCTAGAACCCACTCATTCTGCAGTGCGGATGCAGGCTAAGTCACTCCGGTTCAGAGAGTCCTCCAATGCCTTCCCACCATTCCCCCCAAGGAGAGCCAAATGCTATCACAACTGACACAACTAGCTGTGAAAGAATCCTAATGCACTGAAGCATGAAGGACTCTGGGGTGCTCCCCTCGACAGACACAGGCAAGAGCAGAAACGGTGAGGACACAGTGACATGGGTAGGGCTTTGCAGTACAGATGATCATACCCGGGCTAGGCTAACGCAGGTGCAGCTCACCAGGGTTAATTCTGCAGTGAAGACACAGCCCAAGGGCCAGTCTACACTGAAAAGTTAGGTCGACCAGCGATGTCACTCAGAGGTGCGAAAAATCCCCTCAGGGTTGTGGAATAACGACAGCAATGGGAGAAGCCCTCCTATCCCTGCGGTAAGTGTCTACACTGAAGTGCTGCTGCTCTAGGTTTTGTCTACACTAGTACTTTTGTCGGCCAGGGGTGTGACCGACATAAGTTTCACCAACAAAAGCAGCAATGTCACTCGCCCACTGACATAGCAACTGCTGGTCGCTGGGGGTGGTTTAATTAGAGTGAAAGCAGAGGCTGGAGAGCTCTCTCCTGTCGGCATAGAGCGGCTACACGGGAGACCTTACAGTGGCGTAGCCGCAGAGGTATGGCTGTGCTGCTGTCAGGTCTCTAGTGTAGACGTAGCCCTCGCCACTGAGCCAACCACAATCATGATTCTCTTTTGAAAATCTTGGCCAGTAATTGAGAGGCGTGAACATTCGTCTGGGAGAAGTGAAAGCTGGATGCCCAATGATTTCTAATTCAAAGTTCAGTGTTTAGTCTGCAGAAGAGAAGAATGAGGGGGGATTTGATAGCAGCCTTTAACTACCTGAAAGGGGTTCCAGGGAGGATGGAGCTAGGCTGTTCTCGGTAGTGGCAGATGACAGAACAAGGAGCAATGGTCTCAAGTTGCAATGGGGGAGGTCTAGGTTGGACATTAGGAAAAGGTTTTTCACTAGGAGGGTGGTGAAGCACTGGAATGGGTTACCTAGGGAGGTGATGGAATCTCCATCTTTAGAGGTTTTTAAGCTGCGGCTTGACAAAACCCTGGCTGGGATGATTTAGCTGAGGTTAGTCCTGCTTTGAGCAGGGGGTTGGACTAGATATCTCCTGAGGTCCCTTCCAACTCGATGATTCTATGAAACCGTTAATGTTGATGATCAAGGTCTGCTCTGTCTTTTTGTTCTGTTTAAGTACAGCGCCCAGCACAAAGAGATCAGGGGGTGCGCCGAATTGTTTCCACAATACAAATTGTACAGAAGAAGAAAATAGAGCAACGATCATATCCTAAAGCTCTGCCTTTTGAGAAGGGGTAGCTTCTGCAGCTGAGCTGACCTAGCTCATATGAACAAGGAAGAGGAGACATTATTTCAGGAATCAAAGACCATCAAAACAACAGGTGGGGAGGGGTGTCACCCCAGACACAACATTTCCACCTCTGGATCTCCATGATCTCATCCCCATTTCTGCCTTGACCTGCATGTCACATGCCGTGGAAATAACCTGCGGTCCAGCCAGTGGGCTGGGAGATGGTAATCATCTCAGACAACACCCCGCTGGGCCCAACTGGCACAAACGCGCTGGGTTTTCATGGAGCCAGTAATGCATTAGGTGGGAGGGCGTGGACAATCTTACTCGATTATTTGTCAGCGGGAACCCTGCCAGTACCATCTGCACTAGAGTCTGCAATCACTTGGCAGACGTCCAGTCTCTGCTTTCACTCTAATTCCCACTGTAGATGAGGTGTGAGATTTATTCCAGGGCAGATGAACACCCTAAGGCACTCTGCAGCTTGTCAGGATATATACACGAGGCAGAGATCTGCTGCTGATGTGAATAACAAGTCAATTGAGCAGAAAGCTGTTTTGATCCAGTTCACACGCTGCAATGTAACAGTTCTGCCGTCCGTCTTCTCAAAGGGATTTTCAAGGGAGCACAGCCCAGTGGGAGGATTAGTGATCTGCAGGAGAGACTCATGGCTTTTGGGATGAATTTGGGTTTTATCTGGCTGACCAATTGCTCCCCAGGTTACACAGCATCAACATGCCTGGGGGCAATTCTCAGCCTGCAGACAAGAAGCTAAAGGTAAGTCATTTTAGTACCCAAGATACATCTGTGTGTTTGGATGAGATCAGCACTTGGAAACCATGGCGATAGGTATTATAGAGATACATTGGGCCCATTAGACACCATTACTGCCTTCCCACCTTTTGCCAGCTGAAGAGACGTTTAAATAAAGGACATCTCATGCCCAGAAACGCCAGCCTTCATTAAGAGGGCTCCAAACTAGTGTATCACCTCCACAGGCTGCAGATGCTGCTCTTCTGCTTTACCAGTTTCACACTGCAGCACTTTTCCATAGCAGAAGCAGGTTTCCATTTATTTATTTTAGCCGAGCCTCATCTGGCTAGCGTCTGCTCTGTCAGGATAAGCCAGCAGGCCTCAGAAACCCTGTTGAGCAGGACGAGGAGAGGCTTGTGCTACACAAGAGAACAAACACCAGACAAAACCAATCCTCTCACGCTGCTTGAAAGAGCTGTTTGCTGCAGGAGACACCGCTCTCGGCACTGACATCTCTATCGCGATGCACTAGCTCTGCCGAGGAGACTGGGGCAAGCCAAGCCTTAGTGATGTGTTCAACCAAGCCGAACCTTGCAACTTCTGCTCCCAAGATTAACCCAGGGAAATGCCATATCCCTGCATCTCTGCTATTTTGTAGTTACAAGGACCCAAGGTTCTGGTGTTTATTTGTTTTTCCCCCCCTAAAACTAGCTCCATTTCTAAACAAAATACCTTTTTGAAATGAAGAGGCAAAATGTTTCGTTCTAAAAAATGTCAAAAGGAAATGTTTGGACTCTTTTGGAGTTTGTCTCCAATTTTATTCAGGGGAAACTACGTCCTAAATTCGGCCTGAATTTACAAATACTTTCATTCAACTGAAAAATGCAATTTTTTGGCAAATAAACTATTCGCCGAGAAAAAAATCCACCCAAATCTAGTGCTGGACACTATGGGAGACAGAATATTGCATTAGATGGACCACAGGTCTGATCCAGTCTGGCAGTTCTGATGACGGACAAATGGAATCAACCAGGGTCCTATGCACATACAGCCAGCACGACCATTAGTGGGGATGGAGTCCAGGACTTCCAGCACCAAAGCGCAAGCCTCTAAACTTAAATAGCGGAGACAACCATTAGCTATAAGTAGGAAGCAGACTGTTCTAGTCAGCGTGTCCAGACACTGGGGAGAGGCAGGAGGGGGCACTACTGGTGGATGCATGCACGCACGCACGCACGCCCAGCCTGGGCACTTACCATAAGAGCAGATGGGAAACCTTTCCTTACATTGATTCCTTGCTGCAGGAGGATTTTTCCCATCTATTTTTGTTTCCTATGAAGTGAAGCATCCGTTTTAGAGGCTTGCCCTGCGCTGCATTTCCCAAACACAGCACAAGGAACGGAAGGGGAATTTTACCACCATTTAGTCTGGTTCTCACAACCAAATCCCACATTGCCTCTGGGTGGCTCCCCACCTGTAAAATGAGGATCGTCGCGCAATAAGCCTGGAGACCTACAGATGAAAAAGCACTAGAGAAGGGTGAGTTGGAAGAGATCACGCACACACCCTAGACTCGCTCGCTACAACAAATTTAACTGAACTATAAGAGAGTAGCCCCTAGCTTGGTCCTTAGGCACATCTAAAAGGGCCAAGAGGTCCTGAAGCCTAATACCGAAGTGTCTCCTCTCAATCCAGTCCTCTCCAGAGATTCCCTAGCCACGGCTCAGGACTGCAGTCCATCTTGTTGGGGTCACCACTGCTTGTTCTTCTGTGTCAAGGCAATGGCTTCAGTGCAGCTCCTGCCAGCAGGCGCCTCGCCTGAACTCCTTACACATCTGTTTGCTAATACCCAAACAGCAGTGCTTAATTTGTGCCAGGGCTGAGCCCCGGGACCGCTAGACTTGGCAGTTCATAGCCCTGGCACTTCTGGGTTTGCCAGATGAGTTATGAATGTAAATAAATTGCACCTCTCAGTACAAATTAAGCACGGCCAAACACCCCCTAATGTGGGAGGGTCGCTACACGGCCCTCTGCAGAGCGAGGGCTGTTCATCCAATTCGTTGCACAGGGTTTCTCTGCATCAGTGCAAGAGTGAGCATCCATTTCCCCCCATGCTGGCCATAGGCAGCTGCACCAGCACCATTAGCACAGGACTCCCACTTGCAAGGGCTATCCCTTCAACAGACGTCTGCTCCTGGCTAGCAAGCAAGATGCATTCCCCGTTCCACACGGCCGTTCCCTGGTGGCTGCTGTGACACCGAAGCACAGTGCTAACACTTCTAGTGCCTCGTGCAGCGACTTCATCCTGTTTATCGATCAGAAGCATCCCAGGCGTGAGCCTATAGCTTCATTCACCCTTGCAGTGCTACGGAAAGGAGAGAAAAGATTCCCAATTCACTTCAAGCACGTTAGCTCATTTCAAAGCACTTTTTGGGTACATTCAGTGTGCAAAAAGCTGTATGAACTCATGTCTACTCTGCATTCTTCGCCTGCACATTCAAAGGAGAAGAGAAGGGCTCTCATCACTTTAGAGAAGGAGATTCTTAGAGATCAATGCTCACTGCCAAATTGAACTTGCCTCTAGGCTGCTCAGGCAACAGAGAAACCTTTCCAGCCAGCTCTGGGCCAGGGAGACTTGTATACAGGCCAACGTTAGCAGGAGCAAACACAGGCCAATGAGACTTCAGCCAAGAATGTGTCATTCCGATTTTAAATGTATCAGCAGCCACGACAGGGCCAAGCACATTTTGGGAGGACCAGTTCCAAGCTGGTGCGGAGATGCCAATGAATAGCATCCTGTTCAAAAACAAATATGCCTATAAACACCTGTTACAAATACACCCTCACTCATTGTCTAATAATATAAAATGAATCTATTACAATGCTTGGAGTTGCACAGAAAAAGGAGCTGCCGTTGAGATGCCAGATGAAAACAATGATGCTTAACCAAGGAATGCAAGAGCACGGACATTTTGCTTTAGTGCAGTCACTAAATTTTGCTTTAGGCCTTGCTAAGAAACACTGGGGGAGAAGGAAGTAAGACTTGTACAGGAAAGCGCCCCTCTGTGTGGGTCACATTGTTGGGGGACAACAGAGGGAGTGTGCATGAATTGTTCCACGTCTGTGGATCAATACTCAGCTTCAGTCTCCAGGCTGTCAATCCAGCACCTTTCACCAAGGCTAACTTCACACAGCAGGACTGTCCTTAACACATGCTTCTGTCCGTAAAGCAATAGCATCAATGTAAAATATAGTCAATATTTTTTTTAAAAAGTTAAAAGCAGTTTCAAGTCCTTCCTCTGCCTGCATCCCCCTGGTTTGCTTTTACAACCACAATACCGTATTTTAAAATGAAGTTACTGCCAAAAGCACAATGTAAATGGGTTAAAACAAAACAGAGAATAGTATTTTCCCCATCGTTTCTTGCACTTGTAAACAAACTTACAACCCAATGATGCAAATGTTCAGCTCACAAGTAAAATTACGTAAACATTTCCTGAGAGCAGACCTGAAGAAGAGCTCTGCGTAGCTTGAAATCTTGTCTCTTTCACCAGCTGGTCCAACAAAAGAGGTAATCATCTCACCCACCTTGCTGAAGTTAGAATTGATCAGAAATTTTCCAATGAAACATTTTTCTGTCAGAAAATGCCACTTCGCTGAAATCAAAACTTTCCAAAATAATGTGTCAATGCAGACAAAACTTCATTTAAAAAGAAAACATTTCAATAAGGTCAAAACATTCAGTTCGGATGGAACATTTCACATTTCCCTTTTGTAATGACTTTGTGTTTTGAAATTTATTTGATACTATATTACAAATTACAATTCTAAGATAATTAAAAAATCAAAATTTGATCAAAATGTTTTGATGAACCTGAAACAAAGTTAAATTTTTATTTTGTGGGAAATGTTGTTTTCATTCTGATTTGGAACGAAAATAAATTTTGAAAAGTCTAAACATTCACGGACCAGAAATTCTGAGTTCAATCAGCTTTAGCTTAAGCGCTTGCGGGACCTAGACCTCAAGTGTTAATTATAATAGCAGTTCTCCTCCACTCCACAAGAGTTATTTTCATGTTAACATCAGTTCATACGTATTTCCACAGCCACACTGTTTTGACTGCTGTGCTTTTAACAATGACTTGCATCCAGACAAATCTATGTCATACATGAAATTTATACTTGCTCAGATTTATTTAATGTTCTCTCCAAGGAAGCTTAGCTAGGAATACTGGGATGAAAATAAGTGAAGGAAAACATAAGCAGAATATCAGGAGACATTTCCTGAGAGCAAAATCTATTAGGGTCAATCTATTAGTCTCTCAAGGGAAGTGTTGGAGGCACCATTGTTTGAATAATTTGAATAACTAGGCTGGACAAAACACTGGAGAATATGCTAGAGGAAGGAAACAGTTCAATCCCAGGCTGCCAGGGGAACAGACTGGATGACTTAATAGGTCTTTTCCATTTCTAATTTCTGTGATGACCCTTGTGAAAATATCTTGCTCAGAGTCTGTTTAGCACCACAAGCCGTGTGCTTTAGTAATGTTTACAGACTGTACATTAGAGACACTTGTAGATCACAACTACGGTTTCAGATCTTCAGTTAAAACTAATGAACCAGATTAAACCCCACTGAAGAGGTCTCTATAAACAGGGTGTGGTTTTGTTGTAAAGTCAGAATGGTTACACGACCAAATTAGCATGAACAACTAAGGAGCAAGCATTTAGAAACAAAATGGGCTTCCCAGAACATTTCTGCTTCTCCCCTTGCACTGTCACAACCCAAATTCCTCCCACCCCTGTCCCACCCAGGACATTTTTGTGGTTAAGGCACTTGGTGAGGACTCAGGACTACAGCTGGGGGAAATAATTTGGCAAATAGAATTTTTGCAAAAAAATGCATTTGGGGGTGGTTGGAGGGGTGGGGGGGATTATTTGCAAATTCAGGTCGAATGCATCAAATACTTTTGGCAAAAAAAAAAAAAAAAATCCCTTAAAGCTTTTTGAAAAAAAGTGAAAAATCTTTTGTTTTGACCATTTCAAACTTTCATTTTGACTTTCTCGTTTCAACTTTTTTTTTTTTTAAATGAGTATTTTATTTTCCAGTTTGGCCAGCTAAAACACACTCACTTTCACTCACTCACTCACACACACGCGCGCGCGCCAAAGTGAACAAAACCTTTTTTAAAAACAGTTTTGAGTTGATTGAAACATTCTGGTTGATTTTAAATGAATTTTTTCTAAGTTTTTCAATTCAACAACAAACTTCTACAAATTGAGCTTGGTTCAAATCAAACTGGATATTCTCTCCACCCCAGTTGGGTCCCCATACTGAAAAATCTAGCATTTGCTCAGCCATACTCAGGAGTTTGAAAGTCATTTCCTGGTTCCCACAGCCTGTGTGTTACCTTGAGCAAATAACTTCCTCCTTACATCTCAGCTCCTCCATCTTCACAGACAAGGTCAACCTTGTCAGCCTACTGCACTGGGCAGCACAGAATGGGGAGGAGGTGAGCAGCCCTCAGTGGTGAAAGAACAGATTCAAGACTATTTAGAAAGGCTGGACATGCACAAGTCCATGGGCTCAGATGCAATGCATCCGAGGGTGCTGAGGGAGTTGGCTGATGTGATTGCAGAGCCATTGGCCATTATCTTTGAAAACTCATGGTGATTGGGGAAGGTCCTAAACGATTGGAAAAAGGCAAATATAGTGCCCATCTTCAAAGAAGGGAAGGAGGAGGATCTGGGAAACTACAGACCAGTCAGCCTCACCTCAGTCCCCAGAAAAATCATGGAGCAGGTCCTCAAGGAATCCATTAGGCACTTGGAAAAGAGGAAGATGATCAGGAACAGTCAACATGGATTCACCAAGAGCAAGTCACGATAATTGATTTTTTTTTAAATTCAAGCCCCAACTTTTGGAGTCATCTGATTACACAAAACCCTCAGCTCTCATTTAAAAATAAAAAAAGTTTCTTCTCTTGTGGCTACAGAGAAAAGTTTGAAAACATGACCCTCCTATGAAAAACCTCTTTGATTCTATGTTGGCATTAGTCCAAATTTGCATGAGAAATTTCAAAACCACTCACAACTCGATTGTTAGTACAACAATTATACTGTTGCCTACTGTTTCCATCTCTCGTACAATTAAAAAAAATCAGCACAAACTACTTGCAAAAGGCTTCAGCCTAAAACACTCACAGACCAACCTAGCATGTTATGCAACAGGATTTAAAACCTAGTCTCCACGCTCCGACAAGCAGTGATCATTTATTTTCTAAGCAGTGGCTGCAAGTTAAGAAGGACATGGCCAACTTGTGGGTGAGGGGGGAAAAAGGGAGAAGTCTCTCTGAAAATGTTGTAGCTGCTATTAACTTAAAAGACCCGTATGTCACAAGAGGGCAGAAAACTAATTTTTGGTAAGTTTTTTTTTTTAAAGCAAACATCTCAGTAAATCCTGTTTGGGGTGGCTCTATCAGAACACGTATTTGTTTTGTAAAATTAGTTAATTACGGAATGTGTATTTATTTACTTCTTATGTTTGTGCAGTCACACATGCTTAGTGCTTCGAAGCGCTACTGTTCCAGCTCTTGTGAATGAATCAGGTCTTTCACAATATTTGATTTTTTCCCTAAAGTCCTAGCTGCTGGAATCAAGAAAGTGCATGAGACTGTCAGCTCATTAAACAAGTTTCTATCCTCATGGTTTCACCTTGCAAACATTAAATGAATGCACCCTAAAGGCTCAAACCAGAAGCAAAATAAAAAAAAAATTTTTTTTAAACATATCGTGATTTTTAAGCCAATCTGATGATTGTTTTGGCCTGACTCATGATTTTTGAATGCTTCAGGTTGATAATACAGAATACTACTGAGTACCCAAACAAAAGAAAGTTTTATGTCAGTGGAAACTCACTAACACAATCACTAAAAATCAAGATAATCTAACTAAGGCAGCCTTCATTCCCATACCTTTCGGCAGCACACCAAACACACCCTGCCAGTCATCACCTCTACAACTTCCCTCCTTAAACTTCCAGTATATAAACAACCGCTCTGGCCAGCACTCACCAAATTCCTCCACCTTGAACTCAAATGCACAGCCTCCACTCCAACCTCAGTCTGATTAGCGTACATTGGCTTCTGGAGCAGCGCTCAAAGGGTTAAAAGTCCAGGGCTTGGTAAATGTGTTTTAGCAAGCGTGCTGCTGAAATGCAGGCTCCCCAAGCTGTTGTATTCACCTTTCAGAACCCGGCATTAACTGATGTGAAATCTAACCTTAGTCTTTAATGTGTATAAAGCAATAAAGCATAAGAATCCTTTATTTCTTCTTACAGCCCGTAGAAGATTTCTGCACAATTTCATGCTTATTTTAAGCAGTTTATAATATCAACAGTGATGAAAATTCAAATTCTTGGTTTTAAGGATTTTCAATTCACCTTCTGAATCTCTGAGATGAGCTAGCAACTACTTCAGAGGACAAACAAGGCAGAGGACCCAGCTCCTTGGACGCATGCACAGCTGGGGCTCACAAAACTCAATTCACCTCAATTCACCTCCCATGTGCGCCCAATACATAAAATAAAACTCCCTGGAGCCAGCTCCGCTGTGCCTATCCTCAGCACCACCTACAGAAGGTAAAACTTGCGGCCCTTTGCTGTTGCTCACCCATGCTTCTGGAATGGCTTAGCTATCCATCGATTCTAGGTACTTCTATGACCCCTTGCTGTAGGAGTGAGTGACTCTCAGATTCAGCTGCAATTTCTAATAAAAATGACACTCAAATCTTCCCTGGGGGTTGATGAACAGCTGTGTTTCACGGAGAGATTCTGCAACGAGGCTTTGATCCCCAAGTCTTTCAGCACCCATCAATCCTTAACCGGGGGTGGGGCTACCCACGGAGAACCAGAGGTTTAAAAAGCCCGCGCCTAAGCGACCAGAGGAGCTAGCAAACAGGGGAGTTTTGCGAGGGAGTTGGGGGGTGGAGGACTGGAGGGGCTAGATACACTTAATTAACATTCTTTAAACTAAAGACAATAAACACCCCCTAATAAAAAAAACAATAAAAGAAAGAGCTGCAGGAGTAAAAAGAGAATGCAGGCAGAAGTCCAGAACAGAACGGGTGCTATCCAGTTTATTGCACTGAATGCATATATGATGACCTGCCCTAGGGGCTGGAGGCGTACAGATGCATTCGGTGCAAGGAGCTCCTGGCCCTCAGAGAGTGCATACAGCCTTTGGAGACCAGGATGGCTGAAGTGGAGGAGCTCAGGGAGACAGAGAGGTACATAGATGAGACTTTCCGGGACACAGAAGAACAGTCCCACCCCTGGTAAGTCAGCCTCTGTGCTGTTGAGAAGAATGAAAGTTTCGGGGAAGGAGAACATCAAACTGGAGCAGAGGGAAACGATCCCAAAGTTGAGACCCTCCTTTCAGACAATGTCATGGTATCCCCTCGCACTGAGAATACCTCTCCAGGGGAGGGAACTCCAATTACCATGAAGAGACAGGTAACAGTAATGGGGGACTATCATTAGAAATATTCATAGCTAGGTTTGCAATGACCAGGAGAACCACATGGTGACTTGCCTGCTGAATGCAAAGGTTGCGGATCTCTCAAGACATCTAGACAGATTTACGTGCAGTGCTGGGGAGGAGCCAATGGTCATGGTATACGTAGGTACCAGTGACATAGGGAAGGATAGGGGAAGAGAGGTCCTGGAGGCTAAATTTAGACTGCTAGGTAAGAGATTGGAGTCCAGGACCTCCATGGTAGCATTCTCTGAAATACTTCCAGTTCCACGTGCAGGGCCAGTTAGTCAGGCAGAATTGCAGGGTCTCAATGCATGGATGAGACGATGTGGTGTAGGAAGGAGGGGTTTAGATTTATTAGGAACCAAGAAACCTTTTGGGAAAGGAGGAGCCTATACAGGAAGGATGGGCTCCACCTAAACCAAAATGGAACCGGATTGCCGGCACGTAAAATTAAAAAGGCCGTAAAGCAATTTTTAAACTAAGGGCTAGAGGAAATCCAACAGGTGTGGAGGAGCACACAGTTCGGACACAAACATCCCTTAGGGGAGGATCTATTAATGGAGATTCTCTATATCCTAGCAAGGAAGAGAGGATGGAAGATGATAAAATATGTGTGGGATCTAATGAGAAACAGTCAAATGAAAAAGAGTCCCATTCAATTACATCACATAATGGGAGACTGCTAAAAAGTTAAAAGCAATTTAAGTGCTTATATACAAATGCTAGAAGTCTAAATACTAAGATGAGTGAACTTGAGTGTCTTGTATTAAATAAGGATATTGATATAATAGGCATCACAGAAACTTGGTGGAATGAGGATAATCAATGGGACACAGTAATACCAGGGTACTAAATTTATCAGGACAGAATAGGTTGTACTGGGGAGGGGTGTGTGTGGAGGGGAGTGGCACTATATGTGAAAGAAAGCATAGAGTCAAATGAAGTAAAAATCTTAAATGAACCAAATTGTGCCATAGAAACTTAATGGATAGTAATTCCATGCTCGAACAATAAGAATATTGCAGTAGAGATACACTGCCGACCACCTGACCAGGATGGTGATGGTGACTGTGAAATGCTCTGGGAAATCAGAGAGGCTATAAAAATAAAATATTCATTAACAACAGGGGATTTCAACTATCTCCGTATTGACTGGGTACATATCACCTCAGGTCAAGGTGCAGAGATAAAGTTTCTGGACACCTTAAATGACTGTTTCTTGAAGCAACTAGCCCACAAGAGGAGAGGCAATTCTTGATTCAGTCCCAAGTGGAGCGCAGGATCTGGTCCAAGAGGTGAATATAGCTGAACTTCTTGGTAATAGGGACCATAACATAATAAAATGCAACACCCCTGGAGTAGGGAGAGACATCAAGGCAGCCCACCATGGTAGCATTTAATTTCAGAAAGAGGAACTACACAAAACTGAGGAAGTTAGTTAAGCAGAAATTAAAAAGGTACAGTGCCAAAAATGAAGTCCCTGCAAGCTGCATGGAAACTTTTTAAAGACACCATAATAGAGGCTTAATTTAAATATATATCCCAAATTTTAAAAAAAACATAGTAAGAGGACCAAAAAAGTGCTACCATGGCTAACCAACAAAGTAAAAAAAGCAGTTAGAGGCAAAAAAGCATCCTTTAAAAAGTGGAAGTTAAATCCTATTGAGGAAAATAGAAAGGAGCATAAACTCCCATGCCAAAGGCTTTAAAACAAAGTAAGTGGTCACAGGATAAGAGGGAAAGTCCGCCCTAGATCAGTAACTGTTCAAAAGATAGGAAACAAAGGGTAAGAATAATTGGTCCGTTTTCAGAATTGAGAGAGGTAAATAGTGGTGTCCCCCAGGTATCTGTACTGGGACCAGTACTATTCAACATATTCATAAACGATCTGGAAAAATTTGCAGATGATACAAAACTACTTAAGATAATTAAGTTCAACGCAGATTGCAAAGAGTTACAAAGGGATCTTACAAAACTGGGTGACTGGTCAACAAAATGGCAGATGAAAGTAATGCACACTGGAAAGCATAATCCCAACCATACAGATAAAATGCTAGGGTCTAAATTAGCTGTTACCACTCAAAGAGAGACCTTGGAGTCACTGTGGATAGTTCTCTGAAGACATCCTCTCTATGTGCAGTGGCAGCCAAAAAAGCTAACAGAATATTGGGAACCATTAGGAAAGGAATAGATAATAAAACAGAAAATATCGTATTGCCTCTTTATAAATCTATGGTACGCCCATATCTTGAATATTACATTCAGATCTGGTCGCCCCACCTCAAAAAAGATACATTGGAATTGGAAAAGGTACAGAAAAGGGGCAACTAAAATGATTAGGGGTAGGGGAACAGCTTCCATATGAGGAGAGTTTAATAAGATTGGGACTTTTCATCTTGGAAAAGAAACGTCTCAGGGGGGATATGATAGAGGTCTATAAAATCATGACTGGTGTGGAGAAAGTAAATAAGGAAGTGTTATTTACTCCTTCTCATAACACAAGAACTAGGGGTCACCAAATGAAATTAGTAGGCAGAAGGGTTAAAACAAACAAAATGAAGTATTTCTTCACACAACGCACAGTCAACCCGTGGAACTCTTTGCCAGAGGATGTTGTGAAGGCCAAGACTATAACTAGGTTAAAAAAAGAACTAGACAACTTTATGGAGGATAGGTCCATCAATGGTTATTAGTCAGATGGGCAAGGAGTGCTGTTTGCCAGAAGCTGGGATGGTGTGATGGAATAGATTGCTTGATGATCACCTGTTCTGTTCATTACCTCTGAAGCACCTGGCACTGGCCACTGTCGGAAAACAGGATACTGGGCTAGATTGACCGTTGGTCTGACCCAGTATGGCCGTTCTTATGGTTCACTACCATCTTTCTTCATGTTTTCCTAACAGATGTCAGAATTTGTATGGAGCAGCAATTCACATTCAATGGACTCCAATGGCACACGGTGTGTTTTGCTGCATACTCTGAGCTGGATAGCTGCATTTCCTTATCTCTTTATATGGCAACTGCTCTCTGAGAGCTTCATAATCTTGAATGCGATTTAGTCTCTCAACCCCCCAAGGGGGTAGGGCAGCACCATCATCCTCAGTTTACAGATGAGGAACAGAGGCACAGAGAAACTAAGTGACTTGCCCAGGGCCATGCAGAACGACTGTGGCAGAGCAGAGACTTGAACTCAGGTCTTGCAAGTCCCAGGCTAGGGCCCTCACCACTGGGCCATCCTTCCTTCCTGACTGTATCTCCCTGGGGGCCCATCCTCCCATCCCCCTCTGCTTCAGTGACTCCTGGCAGCTCTCCCACACTCTGGCCCACGCCAGGGGCTGTGTGTGGCCCATGTCCGTCCCACCACCACTCTCCTTCATTCTCCCCCCACCTGCCATATCAGAAGCTTCATATGCACCCCATTTGCCCTCTCCCCCATACACCCCCTTCCTCATCATGACAAGGGCCATACATCCTGCAAATCCCACCTCTTGGCAGAGGTTTAGACTAGATGACCCTTGCAGTCCCTTCCAGCCCTATGATTCTACGCCCCACTTTCCCTTCATAGCCACACGGCAGATGGACAGGGAAACATCACTGAGTTTTAGCGTGAGAATTGGCATCACTCAGTCACATGTGACATCCTCCCCTGACTGTGTAACTGAGATTCTATATTAAAAGATGAATCAGTTTAACTAAAAGTGTGTTTATTAAATTGATTTAGTTAAACTAGGGCAAACCCCTGCGTGGATGCTCTTAAATTGGTTCAAACCTGGCTTATGCTGATTTAGCTTAATTCAGTAATTAGACTCAATTGACATAAGCCAGGTGTGAACTGATTTAAGAGAGCATGTCCACACCAGGGTTTGCATAGGTTTAAGCTAAATCAATTTCAGGGCTTGCCTATACTTGAAATGCTACAGCTGGAGTGCTTCAATGTAGACACTACTTATGCCAACAGAAGAGTTTCTCCTGTCAGTGTAGGTGATCCACCTCTCCAAGAGGTGGTAGCAAGGATGGAAGAATTCTTCTGTCCACACCGGTGGTTAGATCGGCTAAACTACATCATTCGGGGTGTGCATTTTTCACACCCTTGAGTGACATAGCTGGGTCAACCTAACCTTTTAGCGTAGACCCAGCCCTAGTTAAACCAGTGCAACTTTGAATATAGACAAGACCCTAAAACGACGACGTCACTAGCAGAGCGACAGAGAGGTGTTTATGCGTCAAAACAAGTAAGTGCTGCCAAGTCCATCTTGCCTGAGTGGAAAAGCTTTGCCAGTGGAAGCAAACAAGATTCTTTCATCTGTTTGGAAGGACCTGGAGGATGCACCATAAATGGAGCCAGATGGACATGCATGTTTAATTATACACGAAACCACGCAGAAGCCTCCAGAAATAAAGGAGGTAAAGATAAAAAGTGAGGACCCTGAGCTCCCTTGCCGCTGCCCCATTCCAAGTAGATGACTGGCTGCGCTAACCTGCAGCCGCATCCCTGCCAATGGCAAAAATCCGGACATAGAACTTTTCCTCCACTCATAACGCCACAGCCCTGCATGGGATGTTGGCAGCAAGGATTGAACCTAGGACCTCAAAGCATGATCTTCTGCTGCCTGAGCTAAGGGACCTAAGTCTACAGCAGGTAGAGACTGTTCGAATTTTTCAATACACAAATTTTTTTTGGTCAGAAAATGCCGGTTTGTCAAAACGAAAACTTTCCAACAGGAACGCACCATTCTCAATGAAACTTCTGTTCGAAAAGGTTTCTCAGGTCCAAGGCGTGTGCCCTAGCTGTCAAGGCTATCATCTGTCGAGAGGTTGGAGCTATTTCACATTGTAGCGATAATTCACCAGAGAATAGTCTCCCATATTGCAGGTCAGGGCCCTAACCACTGGCCATTGGCTATTCCGGGGCAGGTCTCTCGCAATCTCTCCTATTGGAGCTGTTCCAATCTTTGCATAAATAAATAAATATTCATTAGGCCAGAAAGAGGGAGACACTGATTCTATAACCCAGTGGTTAGAGCACTCACCTAGGGTGTGGGAGACCCAGATTCAAGTCCCTGCTCCAGTGAATATTTAATACCCAGCACTCGATGGCATGGATTTGTGCTCTCATCATGGGGAAAATACATTTTGAATCAGAGAGTGTAGAGTGGGCAGAGCCCGCTGTGGATTATCTCGCAGACTAGCACTGTCCAAGATGAAACAACAAGGAAATGATGAAGAGTTATCTAGTTACAAGTCACATAGAACTGTCTTTTACTCAATGGATTGATGGATGGGAAAGGAGTTTGGCAAGCAACAAACCCGGAGGCACTAATGTAATCTGAAGAGGTAAGAGAAGAGGAGTAAGAAAGAAGTAAAATTTGAGAGAAGATGAGGGTTAGAAAGAAAAAAGCCAGCGGCTTTGGTGGGAAATGTGCATGTCCCTTCAGACAGCCCAGACTCCACCCCACTACAAATTGAGCTTTACAGATATTTCTACAGTTTAGACTCACGCTGTCTTGAGCTAATTATTTTAAAACCTGGAAAATGTTCAGTCTGGGCTATTATTTCAACTATGTTGAAAGTTGTCTTGAGTAACAACAGAGTGAAATCAGGCTGGGATTAGGAGTCTGTTTTGCTGCAGACATGCGCAGCTGCGGGAGATTACAGCTGTAATAAATAGCTAGAGAGTCAGTACTAGGAATCCCAGCCACTTCAGCAAGATAGAAAATATAACCAACACGCACACAAAATGAGTCTCCCTCAAACTACCCCACCTGCATTATTTTCTAAAGTGCTCAGTTCACCATGTTTATCCTGTCAGCACTTTTAGAGTTTACATATAACTTCATTTTAAGACATTAAGAACAACACATGGTGTAAATGGAGACTTCAAATCAACACGTTAATGTTAGTGGCTTGTGGTGGGTGAATTAAAAACAAGCCAGTTGAATGCATACAAACATCTGTCAAACACAGAGAAAAAGGAAACGTCTCAGGACCGCCAGGGTTCTTTATCTTCCAAGTTACAATGGAAGTGTCAAAAAAGTTACATTTAACAACAGTCACAAACAGAAAAAATGATAATGATACTTTGCTTCTCTGAGTCAAGGATCTCCAAGCCTGATGTAAAACCAGGAACTGCCATGTCACACCAGACCATCGGCTCATATGGTCCAGTCTCATCCCAGATAGCTGCCACAGCTGGAGGAAAGCACAAAAAGTCCTCTCAACAGGCAGTTTTGAAACATCCTGCCCGCAGAGAACCTGCCCCATTAGTTAGAAGTTGGCTTATGCGCTGGAGCATGAATGTTTAGGATGTACAAGGTGAGTGAGGTAACATCTTTTAATGGATCCACTTCTCTCGGTGAGAGAGACAAGTTCTCAAGCTGCACAGAACTCTTCTTCGGGTCTGTGTCGCTCGAGAGCTTGTCTCTCCCACCAACAGAAGTGGGTCTAATAGACGGTATTACCTCCTCCACCTTGTCTCTCTCTTATCCTGGGACCAGCGCGGCTACAACGCCGCCGCAAACATTGAATGGTTACACATCACAATCTCTCTTTGGGGTGGGAATTCCCCCATTTTATCATCAACTGCAGGAAGATTAACACGCCCGTCCCGCAACGAGCTCTAACAGTGCACACCCCGAAACCTGCACCCAACCCCATCAACGTCAAGGGTCTGCTGGCAAGGAGCCATTTGCAGGATCAGGGTCCTGGTGACCTGCCCGAGGTTACAGAGTAAATCTGTGGCAGTGACAAGAACAGAACACAGGCCTCTCAACTCCAAGTCTCCTTCTGTTCAATCCTTCCCCAAGGGCAGGCTGGTGAAATGTGACGTAGCCGACAAACCCAAACGTAGGCTGCTCTGCTCTCCTTAACCGACCCCATTCTGATCAGGCATACAGTTTATCTACTGTTCTGTCACCCCCTGAGAGGAAGGATGGCCCAGTGGTTAGGGTGCTAAACCCAGGACTCAAGAGATCTGCCCAGTTCCCTGCTATGCCACAGACATCTTGTTTGAAGTTGGGAAAGTGTCAGTCTCTGCGTCTCAGCTCCCCATCTGGAAAAGGCTCATAGCACTTCCGTGTTGTGAGGAGCTTGGATGCTAAGATAAGTGGGGGTCATATAATACCTTATATTAAAACTGACGTCTCATGTCCCTGTGTAACACCGCTCAGTGTAATTTACGGGTCCCACCTTATAGCCAATGTTAATCTATTACGGAGCCTGGCTCTTTAGCTAAAGATATAGACTCCTGGCTTTCGGCTCTGGAGGTCAAACAGCCAAGAGGGCAGCCATCACTCCTGCAAGCCTCTCTCATTTCCTGGCATGTTGATGTCAGGAACAATTCCATTGGCTGTGCTAATACTGCTGTTAAAACAAGTTTCAACCTATAGAGACACGGGTCACAATGGTAATTAACAATGCACCCTCACAGTAAACGTAACAGTCCAGGGTCCTTCGTTCCCAGGGTTTCAGAACCTCTGGCAGTGACATTAGCAATACTGGCCCTCTCTTCAGCTTGCCAATTACGCTTGCAAGAGCAATAATGAGGTGCTGGCTCCAATTATTCATGGCACATCATGATCACGTTATCAAAAGGAAGAGGCAATTATACTGTCTGATCAAGGCAGCCAGATAGAAAGAGGGGGAAGGAGGGTGCAAGAATAAGAGAGAGCAAATTGCTGTGGAAGGAGACAGTAACTCAGCCAAAAGTATGCATCTGTTACAGGAGAGGATGGGTGAGGCTGTAGGGCCTGCAGTGTGCAGGAGGTCGGACTAGATGATCGTGATGGTCCCTTCTGGCCTTAAAGTTTGAGTCTGAGACTGCAGAGAGTGAGAAAGAGAAATTGCCCACCCACTCACACACACCCACTCTCTCACACACACACACACACACACACACACACACGCAATTCCACTGTACCCAAAGGAGGAATAAAAGCAATAAAAATTAAAATCAATAGAGAGACCATGTTATGGGAAAGTTGAAATGTAAACATTATAACCCTATTAGGTAATATTCTGCTGAGAAACCCCTTTACTCAAATAAATAATTAGACAGGTATTTTATTAGTGCATCTGAGAATTACCAGGAAACAGGGAAGTTTAGAGTGGCAAGGAACTGCAGCAAGGTTAATGGACAGGCCTAGGGGACAGCAGAGAGGCTCTCAGAAAAGGGCAGCTATTACTTCTGAAAGCAGCTGGCCTATGGCAGGGCAGAGCAGGGTTACCATCCTTCCCTTCCCCTCCGCATACAAAGATCATAATTTAGCAGACTCTCATTCCCTGCAGTTTGCCTCCCTTTAAGTCAGGTCCTGGCAATCTCTCTACCCTGCTGATGTCAGGTCCCAGGATGCTCATGACAAGAGTGTATTATAAACCTGCAGACCAATGCGTAGAAGCCTAATCTGGCGGGGTGATTTCAAATGGCTTGTTTTTCCAAGCTTAATCATAGCCACTCACTGAACTCAGGGCACAGACCATGCTGCATCTCTCAAAGGTTAGGTCCAGGTCTCCCCTGTGCCTAATTATTTAAAATACAGTCTTGTTACTGCATCCTTAGCAGCAGAGTATTCCCATGGAGGGTCTTCACAGGACAAAATAGCTGCCCCCAAACTTGAGAGGTCTTTGGGTTCATTGTTATGTGCTTGCAAAAAATCTATAGAATTTCATTCCACCACCTCCAAGCCCTCACACACATGCCCAGAGACATAGGCTGACTTTGTAAGTTAATGCTTTGAATACAAATTCATTTACAAAGACAGCGTGCAAGATGGGAGAAGGAAATTCTGTGGATTTTTTCTAATGAACTCTTTTC
Organism: Emydura macquarii macquarii; assembly: GCF_026122565.2. Taxonomy (NCBI): domain Eukaryota; kingdom Metazoa; phylum Chordata; order Testudines; family Chelidae; genus Emydura; species Emydura macquarii. Next base: position 16,796,788 of record NW_027130828.1, read on the forward strand.
GGTTTCCAAGCAGCGATTACAGTGCTGACAATCCTCACCATTTCAATCACGGGTATTGCAGTATTTGGTGTTTTTTTTTTCTTAAAGCCCACACTCACGGAGTGAAGAGAATCTCAGTTTTCATTGTAAAATGGAAGACCCTAGAGCTCATGGCTGCAGAGAAAGGCTTGAAACTGTGACTGACGTGCAGCCTAAAGCAAATAAAAAGAACCCACTATGACCGAAGGCACCCCGGATTCACACCCATCATGCTAGTGTTCGAATCTCTGCACAAAATAGACTTTGTGAGATATCACTTGAAAACTAACAATTCACTGGTCAGTAATATTATGGTGAAATGTACATAGCAGCCTTATATGTAAAGTTATGAAATCCTCCTGTATGACAGCCTCAGCACATGTTCAAGCCCATCCATTTTTCAGAAAGACAAAGGACAAGCTGAGGCCTCTAACAAGGTGTCAAAGTTGTTTAGCAATCGCTTGTCAAGTGGCCATTCTTTGGCAACAAGGGGGGCAGGAAGAGATCAATCTGCATTTTAGCAAACAACCAACCACCTCTTTCACCAGGAGACTCCATGTCTCCCTCCTCACAGCTGGAAGGAACTTTATCAAGGGGTAATCCTAAAGAAAATACATTTCAAAGGGTGACTGAACTATATGGGTTGTCTACACTTGTGCTTATGCTGGCAAAACTTTTGTTGCTCAAGGGGTTGTGAATAAAATACCTTGCAGTGTGACATAAATTTTGCTGGAATAAGCCACAAGTGTAGACAAGTTCTAAGAGTGAGGGGCAAAAACACTCCAGGTTATCACTTCTTTCCTCCCACCCCCCTCTCTCTTTCATCTAAGACGACAAAGGAACCAGCCTTTTGACTTTGGGAGGGATCCTAACATGAAAACTTGGTAAGCAATGTTGCTGGGAACATGTGCTAAGGATTTGACCATGAATCAAGTCTAGTTTGTTACATGTTAGCTACTAGAAGCATTTTATCTTTATTTCTCTTCTAATAATTTCTGACTTTAATACCTTATATGCTCGTACTCACTTAAAAATCTCTTTGTAGTTAAATCCACTTGTTTTATTCTTTCATCAAAACTAATCCAGCGCTGTGTTTAAACCGAGCTATTTGGTAACTCCATCTAAAGTAGCAGGCTGTTGGATATTGACCCCTTACAGGGCAATGGACTGATCTGAACTGCCCGGGATAGGGCTGGACAGTGCAGAACACACATTTGGGGGGAAATTCAGGACTGGGGGTGTGTTGGGGACACCCTGCAAGTAGCAACCAAGGCTGCTGGAAGCCAGAGCCTGGCTCGAGTGTTGCTGACAGGCTGCTGGGGTCAGCGTTGCTGGAGCAGGGCTGTGTCTATACACAGACACGTGTTGGTTGGCTGCTCCCCAGTAGCCCAGGTTGGGAGCTACAACAGCAAAACATTGTGCAGCATCCAAGGTTGCAGGGCCGGGGGTGACAGAGCCCCTCACTGGTCCAGATTGAACCCTGGAATGTGACACCCAATTTTTTTTTTTAATTATTGATTTTTAAACCTCAGTTTAGCGATTTCTGGGGACCTGCCTCATCATTTTGGAGCACTTAGGATTGGCAATGCTGCGATTACAAAGGGCTGCCTCCAGGTTCCAGCACTCCCATCACTTTTAAAAAAAACAAACAAACCCAACCTTCTTTGCCCTTCGAGCAGGTCCACCAGGCCTGAGCTAGGCTGTCCATGTACAAAGGGGGAAAGCTCAGTGTTCAAAGCTTTACTATCCAAACCCTCCTTCCACGAGGCCAGACATTATCGGGGCTGAACACAGGCTGCCAGGTAAACAAGCATGGCCAGCGAGAATAAAGCAATTGAAGGATATGATGAACAACTGCTTTGGAAGATGCCTGGCTATCCCTGCTGAGCGGCAAGGGTCCCAGACCGTAGGAGAGGGAATGAACAGGCTTTCTGTTTTCAGTAATGGAGTTCAACGCAGTGACCCTCCTTCCCCACAAAGTCGCGAGCCGAAGAAACCAGATACGCCAGCCTCAGTTCAGTCTCCACCCGCAGACGTCAACGCTCCCCAGTGGAAGCCTGCTTCTGCTGGTGCTTCTGCTTATTCAGTCTCCCACAAAACCAAGCACCGAAGCGAAAACTGGAATCAAGTGTCACCACGCTTAAATTAATAACAGGACAAAGGAGAATTTGCCTTTACAGCCAAGCAAACTGTGCAGCACTTCGGCGATATCAGTTTCTGCTTCCGGCTTTGCTGCTGCAAATCCAAATGCTTAGCCTGTGACACCGACGGTTAAAACGGAGCTGGTCCCCAGAACTCTTCTGGTGCTCCTAAGCCCACACCCCGGGAACCCCATGCTTACAGGGCATTCTGCAGGACATGGGGGAAACACGGGAGAAAAAGACGACTCCTGGGTGCTTGATGGACAATTTTTCAATGCTATTTTCTTTTCACAGTGCCATATGCCATGCACTAAAGTTGACTCGATCTTGGTTAAAATGGGGACAACAACTACTCGGTGTTTTTCCCCACTTATTTTCAAAAAGAATTATTTTCTTTTCTTGCCTTCAGCATCCCACCTCCGCTTCCTCCCTCCCCGCCCGCCACTCACCACTGGGTGGGGGTTACAGATTCCTTTCTGTGCCATTCCACTGAGGATATGCGTCACAGCCCTCAGCAACAGAGCCCTGGTGCTGAAACTGCAACAGTTATTCTTTTAGCTCCAGAAGTCCCCGGTTCAATGACCTGGTGCATCAGCCCAGGCGTCCATCACACAGGCACATGCTGTTCTCCACACAAGACGAAGAAACCAACACGTCAAAATGTAATAAAGGTCACATTTTCACCTCAAGCAAACTGCAGGCACATTTGTGAATGGTTCCATAGCAGAATCTTGTCAATTTTCTCCAGGAACTATTGAATTGTGAGATTTCCACCTTAACCAAAAACTCATGAATTCTCATCAGTTTATTTATACTTAATTTTTCATAACTCTAGTCTTGGTTTATTTCTCATTTTTCTCCTAAAATTATTTATACACACCAAGTTCCTTTTAGTTTGGATGCTTATGATCCTATAAAATTCACTGTAAACCACACAGTATAATCAGTGACTGCTTTCCCAAGCAATAGCTCCACCTGAAATGCCAGTGACTCAATGAGACACCCAAACATAAAATATCATCTGGATCTCTATATATCTTGCCCTTTGTCAGGGCTAATCAACAACAGATATTTCTATATATTCACAGCCTCTAATTCACTGGCTCATCACTCGAGACCATGCATGGAACATTCAAAGTCTATTGAAAGAATGGCAAATCCACTTCCCAGACAGGCTCAGGCCCATAAATAGGAACAAAGATAATGATCAAATTAAAGCAATACGGATGCAATATTTCTTTCACATCCACAAGGCTGACAAATGCCTCAAAGGATGCAGAGGTAAAGGGATGAGCAAGAATATTCACTGCATTTTTATAGGTGCCACTCACTCACTGCCGCATCACAAAAGGCGCCTAGATAGGGTGCATGAACAAGCTAAAGACAGGAAAGAGAGGAGGTGGATGTGTAAAGGTAACAGCACACCTCAGCAGTTGCCAGAGAAGAGCTGTGGTTTATAGAAAAAAAAGTAAAACAAAGAAAGTTTCTTGGCAAGAACCCACCCTTATGATTTCATCACAACCCCTGAACCCTCAAGGTCACCACATGAAACCATTCGAGGAACTGCAAACATCACGGGGGAATCTAGCACGAAACTTCACAATCCAAACATGCACAATTGACATTAAAGAAGAACCCCCGGCTGTGCTGGATGCTCCAATTAGAGTTTAATACAAGGGAAGATCAGAGCCAGACAAAGGAAATTGAACCAACATCTTAGATGATGTCGGCAGCAAACAAGCTTTTAGAGGCCTGCTAATCCCAAGAGAGACATTTCAGCATCTCTCCACTGAGCAGAGACTGCTACAGATCTAAGTCATTACTGAACCGCAAAGGCATTCATAAGAGAAGAGGCTTAATCCCGCATCACTGTCACGGGGAAGCCATCGATCAGAAACAGAAGGCAACATTCAACACTTTGCCTTGACCCACTCCTGGTCCTGGGGATAAACACAGTCTGTAGTTAGCCTGGGGGAGGAGGGACAGAGAGATGGCGAGGGAAGGAAGCATTTAACCAGACTGCACTTCAGACCCTAAGCCCAGGGTCTCAGGGTCCCACAGCAAACAATGAGACCTAAATAAACGAGAACATGAAGGAGAAAAACCCCAGGCCAAGGAGCAAAGAGCAGGGATCCTGGAAACGGTCTGGCTTTGCAGCCAGTATCATAGTTTATACAATGGGTAACCCATCAATATGCTTCATGCTTGTTAAGTCTTCAGCTGTGCAAGGAGGAGCTGTGCTTACCCCCAGCACTTCAATCGCCCCTTTAAAAGAAGGATCCCAGAATGCTTTACAAACATACATTGGTTCGTAACTTGCCACAAGGTATTATACCCATTCTGTCTACTGGGAAACTGAGACTTTAAGAAGTTAAAGGTCACTGGCAAAGGGGGATAAAAACAAAGCTTCATTTGTGTCCTTTTTACTCCGTTTTGATATATGGAGAAGGCCTGGATGGATTTTGGAGGCTGGTATTTGTAGTTTCTCCTATAAATACCAGGAACGCAGTGGTATTCCATCAGTGTGTGCAGGACGCAGTGCGTGCCCCAGGACTGGCTGTACCCAGCTTCTGTCGAGCTCCCAAATTCACAAACAAGATGGCAGCCTCTGCACAGCGTGACCTCACATGCGCCGTACTTGTGAGCTCACGCTGCATGGAGGACACCACTTTGCACGCAAGCGTACAACTGCGTGATTGACCAAAAATGTCCCAGCACGGCACTGCAGGAACGGCAAATCGAGTTGCTGGAAGATTTGTTGGAGACGTCAGTCACTTGGGGATTGTGAGGTCTTGCAGACTTTGTTTCAAGACACAAACCCCCTGATCTTTCAACTAAAGAATTTTTTCAGCCGGGTTCTTCCCAGCCCTGTTAAGTTAAATGGGTGTCTGTCTGACAGACAGACAGAGACACACAGACTAAGAAAACAAAACTATCTGAACAATAATCACTGCCTATCTCAATGCAGGGCTTTGCTTCCCTACTGCTTCTACTGTCAATGTGCTTCTAATTTCTGGACAGGGGAAATCCTGAATTTCTAGTGCAAAGAAACCATAGGAGGAAATACTTCCCCTCTTCCTTCCCCCCAGGACGGAAGGCCTTTGTTATACATCAGAAACAAAGCTAAGAAGGGCACAACCCTCTGCCCTGCCCCTCCTTCCGAGCCCCACTTTGCAGATCTCTTTTAAGGCAACAGAGCTAGTTTTGGTTGAGCCCAGGAACAGAATGGAAGAGTTTTATTCCAGCTCTTGAATACATTCCCTCCTTTGTCAATGTAATAACCTCACTGGCAAACACCTCATTGGAGCGCTACTCCACCTCCATCTGCCAATCACCTCCGGCTCAGAGTATCCCACAGAGGGCATTTTCTCAGCAGAGACAGCTAATCATGCTCAAACGTACCCAAGTGCTTTAGGGACCTCAGCAATTCTCCACTCCACAGCCCATTTCGTTGTGACCCAAGCTGATCTCAGACCAGCTCTGTAGAAATGAACATAGCATTAACCCGCTGCACTAGAAGAATTTAGAGCCAGAGCTAGCTTCTCTGGCCACAAGAAAGAAAAGGGCTACTAAAATAAAACTAGACTGTATTTAATGCTCCAAAACCTTCAGGAATCTGAAGCATCACATCATGTTCAATACCATGGCAAGAGAAATCCTTCTTGGGACAGCTCTCTCTCCAAGACATAAAACATTCCAGCCTCGCGTAAGGCCACACTAGGCAGGTGCTCCTACAGGAGGACGGCAGGGACATAAGGAAGCCGCAGTGAGCTGAAACGGAGGGAGAATTTACAGTAGTTTTGCACAATCTCTAAAGCATCTGGAGCCTGTAAATTACCACCGGCTGCAGCCATTTTGGATGGTCTGAGATTACAGAACGGAAGCTGTGAACTATGAGGGCAAAGACCGAAAAGGGACCTCAGCTCTCAGGGTAAGTCTACTCTGCTTTTCGGAGATGTCCTTCCCAACTCGGGCAGACGTGCTCAGACTAGCCCTGATACTGATGGGCTAACAGCAGCAGTCTGGGCACGGCGGTGGCTCCAGCTAGCCATCCAAGTATGTACTTCGGATCTCATACAGGCTTGTATGGGAGCAGCAATCCCAAGCTGTCCAGCCACCACACAATTTTAGCGGGCTGGCTCAATCAGAGCGAGTTTACATACGTCCACCGGAGCTGGTACGTGAACCCCTCAGCTGCAGAGCAGACATGGCCTCAGGGCAAAGATGGATGTGCAAGGAAGAGTTGCTGAGGCCAGGTCTTTGGAGACACTTTGAGCGTGGAGGACGTTCAGGTGAGGATAGTTTGGGCCCATCTCTAAACGGCATTTCTACCAATCTAGGTATTCCTATGGCCCCTGTCATTGAAGTCTTTCAGCACCTCACTATCATGAATCATATCCTCAACACCGCGTCACGCAGGGACGTTTCATCCCCATTGTGGAGATGGGGAACTGAGGCACAGGAATTGAACCCAGGTCTCCGAAGAGCCCATCCAGAGCCCTATCCATCCGTTACACCATCCTTCCTATTCTAGGAGCAGCAGGTAATGTGGCTTGGTGAAGCACAAACCTCCCCACAGCCCAATGTTGCTTTGGTACAGACTTGCCCAGGCGGTGGCTTAATCTCATGCTTAAAATACACGGGGCATGTGAGCACGTGATCAACAGCAACCTGCCAGCAGAGGGGAAATGGAATCAAGTTAATAGGGAGGTTTAGGAACACAGAACCCATGAAAAGTCAATGGAACTCAAGCTACTAAACCTTTCAGTGCTTCAACAGTTTCCCCTTATGTGTCTAGACTGTAAGCTCTTTGGGGCAGGGACTGTCTTTTTATTCCATGTGTGTACAGCACCCAGAACAATGGGGGCCCCAGGCCCTACTGTAACAGACATAAATAATAATGATAATCACACGAATAAAACACCTAAATATTTCCTTAAAGAGAACACCCAAAACCCCTCAGGAAACCCTGAAGCAAAAGCAAAACCAAGTTGATTACAAATGACATCGGAAGTTTGCTTACACTCCCAACACAATGTGTCTCTTCCCCATGTTGAGCTGTATTAAGTGCTGAAATGAGCTCTCTTCCCTCCAAGACCAGCAATGCCTGTGAGACTTATCGACCAATACAGTTGAGAACAATACATGTCAATTGCTGTGAATATAAATCTCTCAGCATTCCCAGGATTCTTTTAAACAAAGAACAGCGGGTTTGTTTTTAAACGATCAGACTAAACATCACAACCTCAGCACAGCTGTAGAAACAGCTGACCCTTGGGCTTGTAAAGGTGCTCTCAGTAACTACTGCACACAGAGACACTCCTCCCCATCCCCCAAAGCCCATATGATTTTTTGATCAGTGTAAGTATGTTTCCTGATGGAAAGCTATGGTATGCCATGGTCACTTCATATAAACTTCAGGAAGGGAAAATTTACTCTGAAGATGCCTGCGATATATTTTACAGCTGGTCAAAACTCTGATTAAACAGTTTTCCATGGAAAATAGCAAAATGAAAACGTTTTGCAGGAAAGTCTCAATTTGCTTATATTTTTTATGGGGAAAAAAGCCCAAACGAATCATTTTGAGAAGGTGAAATGTTTCATTTTGACCCTATTGTTTAGATTCATTTTGTTTTCACTTTGTAATATTTTATTAAAATACATTTATTTTACAGTATATTAAACTATTAAATATATTTTATAGTATTGCAAAATATGAAGTTATATATACTTAAATAAAAATATAAAAGAAACAAAATGAATCTAAGTGATTAATCAATACAATGGTCCCAGGTTTTTTAAAATTTTTATATATATATATATATATATACATACACACACATACACACACACACACACACACACACACACACATACATACACACACATACATACACACACATACACTCTTTTAAAAAAATTATTTTGAAGAAAATTTTGAAATCTTGGCTTTTTGTTCCAATTAAAAATGAAAAATATTCAACATGTCGAGAAATTCTCATGTAACAGAAATTCCAATTCCCAACCAACTCTAGCATTAGCCTGTGGATTCAACAAAGGAGAGGAGGAACCAACACACTGATCAGACCAAGCGTCTGGGGCTACGTCTGCACTGCCGGCGGCACTGCCAGCAGTGCAGGATTGATTTTTCGTGTTCGATTGAGCGGCAGTGAAGACTCGCTCAATCAAACCCAGAGATAAACTTGGTGAATCCACCCTGGCAAGAAGCGTAATGCTGCATCAACAGGAGGGCATTTCCCATCAGCGCCGCACAGTGAAGATGCCAGAGAGGGGTCAATTCCTGGCTCTGCCACAGACTCACAGTGGGACCTCGGGCAAATCATTTAATCTCGTTATCTCGGTCCTCCCTCCCGCACCTCCCCAGAAAACAGGGATAGGACTGACATGCCTCACTGGGAGACACTCAGATCCCATCACATCCCTACACCTTCCATGGTTCAATGCACTTTGCTCATGCCCTTGCATAAATAACTTCATAAGCTGGCATTAAGCAACATGACAGAAGACGCTCGGTGACTGGCTGGGAATTAAACCATGAACTCCGCTTCGTCAACTCACTTCAGCTCAACTTCAGAAATTTCTCTGAGCAGGTTGGAAAGAGCCAGGTTTGTAGCATGCACAGAGTGAGCATGGGCCAGGAGTCTCTCCTATTTATTTATCTAAGTTGCCTTCCACTTATGTTCTGGTTCCAATCATGAGACCTTATCCGTTCAGCCCCGACCCTCTGGGGCTTTCAGCAAAGCCTGAAAGGACTATAAAAATGAAACACAAACACAGTCAAGGAGACTGAAGCGAGGAAAAGCAACTGTGTTTGAGAAAACAAACCAAGGTCATTTTCACGACTCTTCTCACGCCAAAAAAGCTAGAGGAGTGTGAGCATTTCTGGCTGAGTGAGGGACTTTGCCCCCAGCATCGGTGAGAGTTCTCCTTCCCGTCAAATGTGTGCGCCTGATGTTGCTGTGGGGATACACAGCAGTGCAGGCTGTGAGGGCAAATGGGACCATTGTGATTATAGCCATAGGCTTCTTCTGAAGGAGCTAATCTGCACAGAGAATGTATTTACAGTGTGTGTGTGTGTGTGTCAGACATGCAAAGAGAGATTCCATAGGCCATACCTACAAGCAAAACCACATGGCTGGCTGGGTGGTGATATGAAACAACCCACAATTCCGATGCACTGACAGGAAGCCACAGGCCAAGGGTCTTTAGGGAATAGCTGCACTGAAGCCAGGAGCGCGCCGCCCAGCCCAGGGAGACAAACGCACACTAGCTAGGCTCAAGCTCCAGCGCTAAAAATAGCAGTGTGGATGCTGCGGCCTGGACGGCAGCAGAGACTAGCCACTCGAGTACAGAGCCAGGAGGGCCGCTGGGCTCGTACTTCAGCAGCTAGCTTGTGCCACAACGTCCACCCTGGACGCTGCTATTTTTGCATACTAGCGCATGTCTGTCTACAATGCTTAATTTGTAATCAAAGAGGTGCCGGGGCTCAAGCAATTAGTTTCCATTCATAACTGATGCAGGAAGCTCAGAGGCGCCAGGCTATGAACTGCCAAGCCTAGAGGTGCTGGAGCTCAGCCCTGGCACATGTTAAGCACTGTCTCTCTACCTGGACTGGGTGGCTCGCTTCCAGCTGCAGTGTAGATTTACCCGTAGAGTCATCTGAGACCAGCTAATCCAGGGGAAGTTTTAATGGGGATTGAGAGAGGTTGGTTAAAAATTGGCTCGGGCGTCCCTTCTTGTATTGTTTTGGAGGCACACCTGTGGAGGGAGAATTTTAGCCCTTAGGAATAACCACTGGATAAAAAGTGAGTAAAAGGCTTGATTTTTAAACTCCATGCCGCATAGGAAGGTCTATAGCAGTGGCATATTTATCAACATTTTGCACTTGGTACCACACCTTTCACGGGGAAAAGGGAGCAAGTCAAAAATCACAAAGCACTTGCAATTTGTTAAAGCTTGCAAGGTCCCTGTGAGGCAAGTGGGGCAATCCCTATGTCACCGATAGAGAAACTGAAGCACAGAGCAGCAGTTTGAGTTCAGCTGAGTTCCCAAGATACACTGCAGCTGAATGGTGGAGTTGACAGAAACCAGGAGACAGCATTGCCAGCTCTTGCAGTTTTATCGTGAGTCTTGTGCAATATTTGAATGTTTCACAGATGGGGGTGGCTTTTTTCCCCCTTAAAGCCCCAGCTACTGGAGTTGTATGATTATATGAGAAACAAAGCCTTTTTAAAAAAAAAAAAAAAAAAAAACACGAGGTGTGCAATACCATCACTAACTGCTATTCATCCTTTATTCACATTTCAGCACAAGATCTCCCCCACACCTTCCAAACAACTGAATCTTCCATCCATCTACTTGCTCTGGATAACTGATTTGTGCATCAAAGTGGTGATCTGTCCCATTTTCCCTAACCCTGTAATTAAGAAACCTCTGACAGTTGTTGACTGCATCTTGGCCAGCTTAAATTTACTGTATCCAAAAACTTGCAGCTCTCCTAGGCCTGGCTTGCCTGAAATTCTGTGAGGCTCTCTATTAAAGTTCCAGAGGGGTAGCCGTGTTAGTCTGTATACAGCAAAGACAACAAGAGTTCTGTCTTTAAAGTGCCACAGAACTCTCGTCTCTATTAAAGGCGGCTCTGCCCCTCTGCCGTATGCCCACCATAAAGCCCCGTAACCCTGCTCCTGCTGATGTGGAAGAAGAATCTTGGCTTCCAAGTGATTTGCACAGACCCAAATGACGACCACAGTTTACTGCAGTAAATTAGAAATGTTTCTGCGCAGCCCCGCCTGTGAAATGTTGAGCCGGAGATGGAGGATTTATAAAGAGCAAAGGAAAACAACGTTTCGTGTCGTTGCCACTTTGAGACCTAGGAACGCACAGTCGCCATCTAAGATGTTGTCTACACTTGCAGCAGTGTGTACGGTCAATGTAGCTTCACACTGCAATGAAAGGCGAGCCGGTCCACATTCACTGTAGTGTGTAACTGCGCACACAGCAGTGGAAGGTTGCGGCCTGGGGGAGGCAGCAGGGAAAGTCTCCGGCAACTGCCCTTTGGGAACTGCCAGAGCTTTTCCCTGCTGCCTCTCCCTTGCCAGAGGCTTTCATTGCAGTAAGTAAAGGCTCTGGCAGCGGAGAGCTAGACAGATATTCCACTGCTATATATAGCAGTGTAGACGTGGGAGGCAGTGCTTGGCCCAGGAGAGAGCTGTGTAGAATATACACCTGGGGGTTCAGGTGTGTGGTGCCCTCCACTCACCTAAGCCATACCTCACCGTCTGCACTACTACTTGGACCTGTGCTAGCTGGGCATGCAGGGTCTGTACTCTACATGCAACTGCAATTCTAGATGTACCCTAAGTCACCCTTTTGATGCCTACATACAGCAGCGATGGCTTGATTCCCAACTGCAGGGAGAAGGAGATCAGCAAAAGATGCATAGAATTACGTTTCTCTTGCCTTCCCTCATAGACTTTAAGGCCTGAAGTGACCATCATGATCATCTAGTCTGACCTCCTGCATATCGCAGGCCAGAGAACCTCACCCATCCACTCCTGTAATAGACCCCTAACCTCTGGCTGAGTTACTGAAGTCCTCAAATCGTGGTTTAAAGACTTCAAGTTACAGGGAATTCACCATTTACACTAGTTTAAACCGGCAAGTAATCCAGGCCCCATGCTGCAGAGGAAGGTGAAAAGCCCCAAGGTCTCTGCCAATCTCCCACAGGGGAAAAATTCCTTCCTGACCCCAAATATAGCTGGTAGCAACAAGATGTGTGGTGACCATAATCATCGCTGGAATGAGCCAACCAGCAGTCTTTGTATTCTTTGTCTGAAGCATCAGACCACACATCAGAGCAAGTGTTGAAACCATTAGCGCTACATTAACCAAAACAAATAGATTCCACATTGAAAATGGCAGCTTGACAATGGCCTCCACCGAGCTCTGTGGCACAGTGCCAGGGCCAGCGGGCGACTAAGGCAACGTCTACACGACAGCTTATGTCAGCATAATGTGCGTCACTCAGGAGTGTAAATAAACCATTCCCCTGAGCAACGCAACACCAACACAAGCACTTGTGTGCACAGTGCTATGTCAGTGTGAGAGCTTCTCTCGCCAACAGAACTTCTGCTGTTTGCAGAGGTGGTTTTATTATTCCAACAGGAGAGCTGCAACGCTGTACGTATAGACATGCCCTTAGAGGCGCTCTCTTCTCTAGCAAGGCTGGGGTAGTTTTTAAATCAACTTTAGTTTGCTGATGGGTGACTCCTCAGCTTGCTCCCCCTGGTGTTAATCTGATCTAACACTGGTGTAAACGTTTTGTGAGCAAAATGAATGGGAAATGTTGCAAGCCAATCCCCTTCCTCTGAGAGCAATTAAAACTGAAGTGAGGTGACAGTTTTTGCTCTATTTGAATTAAATTTGCCAAAAAAAATGAGTTTCAGGGCAACCAAAACTATTTGTGAATCAGGTGAAGAGTTTCAGGTGAAGAAAAAAAAATTCAAAGTGAGACTGTACATTTTCAAAACAATACAATACACTGACTTATTGTGAAATTATGTTTCATTTAGAAATTTAGCTACATGTTTAAAATGAATTAAAAGGGTAAAAAAAAAAAAAAAAAACACCCCACCCATAATGAAATGACCCTCACCTCTCAAAAAGGGGAGTTGAACAAAATATTTTGTTTGATCTGAAATGAAGTTTTTCAGTTTGGTGAGAAAAACAAACATTTTCAGTTTTGTTTCAAAACAAAAGCAATTTTTTTTCCTGGTCACCAAATCAAAAAGATCCATTATTTGCCCAGCTCTGCTTACAAACACTCACTTTCACAGGCTAACAGCGGGCATATTTTGCCTAGTCTCAGTGCAGTTTTACCCCACTGGAGTCCAGAGACAAGCTTTAATCTGCATCTGCGTCTATAATATGAATGGATTCATGCCAAGTTCATCAAGTGGACAGGGGAGCACGTGTGTGCCAGATGCTTAACATTTTTGGAGGAGGATAGGTACAAAGGTCAAGGTCACAAGCAAAGGCCGACTAATCTCTTTGCAAAGAAGCCTTCCTGAAGGGGAGAGACCAGCTTGTGTGAGTGTGCATGCATGTGGGGGCGTGTTTATAGAGGCGTGTAATACATACACAGGGGGATTTATGGCCATGTTTTCATACATGGGGCTTAGGCAAGGCAGGAGGTAAAAAGGCACAATGTCCTTAGCATCTCACATGAGCATGCACCAGCATGAAGTCCTCTCCCCCCCCCCAACACATTAAGCACACTGGAGTATTGCAGAAAACATTTACCTGTAACTTTAATGTCTGGACCAGTGAATGACCAAGCTGCTAAGGGTTGGAATTGAGACTTAGCCACCAGCTGTTGAAGTTTCTTCTTCATTTATTTACTCATTTAAGGAACCAAAACAAACCCCAGTACCAATATGCTGTGTGTGTGTGGCGCTCCCAAGCATCCCAGAGAATAGGAATCACCTGGAGTTTTCCCACCTTCGAGCCATTTCTGTACAATTCTCATCTATTCTACACAGGTTCTTATAACCACTGTCATCACTGTAGAATCTGAGCGCCTTCCAGTAGAGCGTTAAACGAATTCCTCCACCACCCCGCATTCGGCTGTCAATATGAGGTTTTTGAGCGTGGGAGGGTAAAACTGTAGTCCCCACTGGAGCCTCAGAGCACAGCCTTCACCACTCTCAAAAGCTCAGAAATAAGCCAAGCTTCATAAACCTTCTTGTTTACATCAGAGGAAAGAGCCCCATGTATATATACTGGCTCATGGTACCAGCTCGGGCATTGCCCATCTCAGGTTACTGGCAGCAGTTTTATTCTCCCTTTATTGAAGCAATCACCTCTCTCTACCTGGAAAAGCTCAGTGTAGGAGAAGTCAAGTTTTATGGCTGCTTAGATATTGCAAACACGTTTAACACAACTGGAAATGAAGAACCGAAGGACCACATGCAGCAATAAGAAGAGAGAGAGAGAAAGACAGAGTCATACGCATGCATGAGAGAAAGATTATGGATGGAAATAAATCTCAGATCTTATTCAGCCATATTCTCTAACTTTTATTAAAAAAGAGCTTGAGGATCAGAGGTCAAGGCCAGCTCCTCATTCTTCTCCCTTTATTTTTAAGTGTTGTCATTAATGTACCTCCCTTTTACCTTCCATGACCCAGGCAATGTCTGCTGCCTATCTACAGTACCCCAGCATCTGTTGGCTTTACACACGCCCCCTTGACCACATTGCCCCCTTGAAAATGTGCAGCTTTTTCCTAGCAGCAAGAGAGGAAGAAGAGGAGAAAGACAAAGAGTGCTCCAACTAACCACAAAAAACAGGACTTCTTCCAGCCTGCTCATTCTGGCACCTTTCTTTATATTCATTTGAGAAGGGAACCTCTCCAGCTGACTTTAACAAAGTCACTTTATTACAAGGGTCAGGTGCATTTGGCGCAAACACGGGTTTCATTTGAGCTCCAGTAGCGAGGTGCATGGAGGGATTATTTCTGAGTTGCTCTGAAAAGAAACATTCATTAGCGTTGGTGATCCTGACACTCAGCAAAACAAAATCAGCGGCCTCAGCTAATCCTCCTTCAGGATCACTATAATCACTAAATAGCTTAGCAGTACTCAGAATACACTGCAAAGAGACGGATGTATGTAGGCCCCTTCCCCTTGGAGTATTTCTCCCCTTTCTGATAAGGAACACCAGCAGCTACCACACACAGATGCATTATTTCGCAGTTTCAGCACCAGGTTGGGAATCAACATCTTCCGAGTTCTAACATCAGCTCAGCCCCCCACCTCTGGCTCCCTTTAGCAAATCCCTTCATCTCGGCAACTCCGTTCCCCACCTGTAAAACAGAGATCACACTTGCGAAGTCAGGGTCAATTCGATAGCGTCTCTAAAGCATTTTGAACATGAAAAAGAGAATTCTTCTTCAAATATTCTACTGCCAGGCTGTCAGGGCAGAACACTCTAGTACTGGCTCTGCCTTGGCGCTTTATCCGGAAACAATCTAGAACAACCTCAAGGTAAACATCCTTCCAACTACAGGCTCAGGCTCGCCATTCATCTTGCTTTGTATTTTCACGTGTGTATAATGCAACCTCACGGCTGAGCTCAATAGAGAGGCAGGTCTGGAAACTCCCAGAAGTTATCAAGGACCCTGAATGACATCAGATCAGCATGCCATGCAATTTGGTTTTATACAATATTCTTAGTAGACGTTAACACCAAACTCATTGCAAAGAAAGCTATGAGATAGAGGGACAGAAGAATTCTAAGGAGAAATGTAAACAGAGTACTTAACTCCAAAAGCTTGGTGGGAGAATAGAAGAGAGTTCCATAAACCTGTGATAACAAGCGCTCCCTGGATATCTTTTTCAAAAGCACCTAAGTCCCATTTTCCAAAGTGAGCTGCTAAGTGACATCTCATTGATAGTCAGTGGGACTTGGGCTCCTAAATCTCTTTTGAAAATGGAACATTGGTGCTTTTGAACAAAAATACCCACTGTCACCAAATCTTCCCTTTTGTCTCCCCCCTCCCCTCAAAAAAATTATGGAAAGTTACATAGAGAAAAGATAATGAGGAGGCTGAGATTTGTGGAATAAAAAAAGTGGAAGTTGGGGGATAGAACAAAACAGAGAATTAAAACAGAGATAAAGAGTTCAACGTTAAATTGAATTCACAGATGGATTAGAATGCAGACAAGGAAGAATGGGGAGCCGGTGAAAGGGATGGAAGGTGGGGGCTGGACATGAAGCCAAGGAGGACTAGGAGGTGGAAGAATAGTTAGGAAACCCATAGACTATCTGCATTAGCTTTTTCAGGGACATTTCTCATCATTGTATAATCACGTGCATCTTCTCCGATGGTAAGAACAGTGGGAACATTAGTGTAGATGGGGCATAGGCATTTTTACCACCTTGGCATCCAAGGATAATCCTTGGCACTTTCTGTTTACAAAATGGGAAATATCTAACAACAAACAATGAAACAACAATTAAAGCTATTGTTGATTAGCCCAATCTCCTAAAAACACCTAGAATTAACCACTTGGAGAGGACGCTCTGTTGCTTCAGTTTATGAAAAGCGATCAAGCGACAAGTGTCTCAAAACTAAAATGCTGGAAGACAAGGGAAGGGATTGGAAATATTGCAGTGACAGACGTGTGTGGACTATGCTTAAAGATTAATAGATTCCAAGGCCAGAAAAGTCCACTGTGATCATCTAATCTGACCTACCGCATGTCACAGACCTTAGGACTTCCTTGAACTAATTCCTCCTTCAAGTCCACTAGCCGTGTTTGAACTCGAGCTGAGCTTTTAGAAAAACATCCAGTCTTGATTCAAATATTTCCAGCAATGGAGAATCCACCACAAAACCAGCATGTAGGCTTGGCCAAAAGAAAATACGTATTGTTCTAGTCCCTGGGATACTACTTTAGTGTGAAAAGCTGCAATTCAGACTAATACTAAGCATCACAGCTGTGGACCAAAATCCACAGCACATTTATGACTTATGGGAGTGTCCAAAATATTCACTAATTTTTTGGGAGGGGGCAGAGGGGGAACTACCAGTAAAATATGAAGAAGAACACATTAGTAAGGATCCAAAAACTGCTTATCCAGGGGAGCTTCATAATCTGCTGATTATAAATAAGACCAACAAAAAATTTCTGCTCTGAGCAAGTTAAGCAGCCTAATGGCTTATACTGCAAAGGATTGAGACACTGAGAACGTCAGATGTTACAGAATGGAGTCTTGTTTTGACAGAGCTGGCTACTCCGGATAGGGTAACTTTTGCTTTGAATAAGCCAGAGGCGTCTAAGGAGACGTCATCCAGCCTTCTGGAGATCTAGGTTTAACACACTTGCTGTCCATTGTATTGTACCTCTAGACCTCAGTACAGACCCCAGAGTTAAGGGTGCAAATCACTTTCCATTATAGGCACACTTAAACTGAGGTTGATCCTTCGGTGACTTGGGCAGGTGTAAACCAAGCAGCAGGGTAGGCGCTTCCCCCAACTGAGTTTTGCCCTCTCTTGAGTCAGGGAGCAGAAGCAGCTCTAATGAATCAGGCCATCTGGCTGTGAAGCCAATTTGAGACTCAGCATGCTGGAAATGAAAAAGAGCATAAATCAAGATTCGCCCCTTTCCTCTCTCATGGCCATTTCAATGTGCATTCATCGCTGCCCCACGCAGGGAGGGCTGCAAAATCTGCACGGTTACTTTAAAACACAGGCTGCCACATGCCCTCTGCAGGTCAGTTCTCTGCAGCTGGGGTGGAGGAGAATGACACATAGACCACAGAGCTGAGCCCATGTTATCCTGCAGCTCAGACGCTCCTCCGTCATAAATATCGAGATGACAGACTTTAATGGAGCCACTTATCTTCCCCAGCCCACAGAGCACCGCACACGGGCTGTTTCTAGGTAACCTATTAAAGAAACAATCCTGCTGCATGTCAGGAATTGCACCCGTCTGCTCTCACTTCCAGATCTCCCCTACATAAGAGTTAGGGCTCATGGCACAGCTAGGCTGAAGCAGTGTCCTGCTCTGTAACAGCAGAGCCCGGCCTCTCGCCCCCAAGGCTCTGAACTGCAGCCCTCCATGGACACCGTGCAAAGAGAAGCGTGCGCATGTGATTCGGAAATGAAAATGGCGTCTCCCTTTGCCATGCCCTGGCATTTTGACTGAATCAGGTCCATGGCTACAAGAAGGAGGGAGGGGGAGAGGTGCTGCCTCCCCAACGGCCTCAGATCACCTCTTCTGCAGCCCCAGGAGTAGCTCCGGTGTGAGCCAGGAGTGATGTGAGGAGGCGCCGTCCTTTCCCTGCTGCTGGGGACACCTCACAGCAGGAGGTTTATGGGGGGTTCCCACCCCCCTTTTCGCTGCCTGAATGAAGCGAAGAGTTCAGAACTTCTACTCCAAAGTCTCTATTGCAGTATTAGCCACATCTTCAGGCTTTCCGACGTCACGTAATTGGCTTCAAAATCCCTGAGACTTTAGCCAATAATAAACTGTTTTTTAAAGTTTGATTTCTGCTTTTGGAGCCTTTAGGGCTCATGTTGTCCAGATTTTCTCGGTAACTACCAGGGTAGTTACAAAGAAAATCTCAGTAACTACCCTTTTTCTCGGTAACCACTTTTTTTTTTTTTAAATGAAAATCGAGATATTATCCGAGATAGTCACATGACCCCAGGAGCTGGAGATTTAAGTAAACACACCAAAAATCACAAGAACTGGCAATACTGTGATGGGACCCCTGGATCTTTTTCAAACAAGATTGCTCGCAACCCTGAAAACACTGGACTCTACTGCTCGACAGCAAATGATTTCTGTTTCCGAGTTTCAACGGTTTTTAAAACCTCAGTAAGAATACAATTTGCCTCTAAAGTCTGAGACAAAAAACCAGGGATAGGACGTGCACCAAAAACTTGGCTGAATAAAGAGGGAGTGGGATTTTCAAAACTGCCTACGTGTTTTCAGCATCACATGGCCTATTGATTCAATTAGACAGGCACCTAAATCACTTTGGCTAGATTTGTAAAGGTCTGAGAGTTGGGTGCCTAAATGCCTTTAAAAATCTGGCCCTTCAGCATTTTTGAAAAATCCACCTACAAAGTTTAACGAACGGTTAAATTCCGTCCTGAGAACAGCTGTCGCAAGACAGCGGGATGCACAAAGTGCATCTGGGGCGAAGTTCTCTTACAACCCAGACAAACAGCCACACTCCAGCCCAAGTGTCTGCCTGGTAGAAGGCATGCTTTGGGCCATCCTTGCAGACTGGAGCAAGCAGCGCCAACACCCTGGATGGGTAGCAAACAACTGGGTGTAATAATTGAGGTTCTGCTCCCAAAGCGTCTACATAACATGGCTCCTCTTTTCCCAGTGGCTCTGCTGCCCGGGTGTGTTCAGTCAGATCGGCTCATTTTAGTCACTGTTATTTTGGGCAGAGAGCCCTTGAGGGCACAAACCCATGGGGGTCAGGAGCGTCTTTACTCTACTTGCCTGAGCACCTTGCTGTCTACAGTGCCATTTACACCCATGCTAGGGGGGCATATAGTGTACGCACTCTACACGCCACCAAAAGGAGCGTGCAGTGCAGATGTAGCCACAGTGCATAGGAACCCCAGTCATGGATCAGGCTGCGTCATGCTGGGCACTGCAAACAGAACAGAAAGAGTCCGACCATGGCCCAAACAGCTTGGGGCTGGGTGGGGGGGTGGGCAATTTAAACAGTGAATTCATTCACAGCAGCAGGGAAGTGAGAGGGAATTGTATCTCTCAACCTGAGCAGGCCTAAATGTGGGACACAAGGTGACACAAAGACCCAAAGTGAGGGAAACAAAGTTCACACAGGAAACTTAAAATGCAGCAGGATTCCTTCCCCTCATGTAAATCACTCTCTGTCACCTCAGTTGCATGATTTACACCCAAAGCAAAGATACGTTTCAACAATTAAAAGATGGCAGGGGCACCGAATTTTTGTGGAAGGCAGGTAAGTCGGGGGCTAAAAGAGCAACACCCCTCGGAACAAGGGGCATTTGAGAAATATAATGGAGATTGGGTCCTTCGTATTGCGCCTCCCATTTTCCACTTCTTCCCCCTTCAGCCTCTCAATTTATCATCCTAAGAGCAGACTGGCTGAAAAAGCTGTGGGAAAAGATGGAGGGAGGGGAATCAGAAAGTAAAGGGTGTTGTAAATCCACTCACGTAAATCTCGCTGACAGGATGCATGATTTGTCTTCAAACACTTCATATTTCAAACCCTGTGCATTCTTAATGACCCTTTAATAGCTCTCATTACAGAACATCTCACTCAGCCCTTGTACATCCACCGCAGATGAAAACAAAGACTTATTTCCACAGGCAAAAACCAACTCTTTAAATTATCCAGTTCAGGGACTTCAGAACATTGTTAATAACGCAACTGTGTCAGACTAAAAGTTGTATTTCAGCACATCAGAGGTGTCCGTAGGATGACAAACTATTTTAATCCTCCTCTATCAAATGCAACATTTTCTCTGTGTAGTAAAAAATGATGACATTTGAACTGGGGCCATTTCCAGGTTGCTCTGGCTCATAAAACCAAGGCTGTTAGCAACAAAATAAGTTACACTTTTAATAATGTAATGTAGCTCTTTAATAGTGATATAATGTAATTTAACAATATTACGTAGGTCTGTCTTGGGTCTGGTTATATTCAATATCTCCATAAATGATTCAGATAATGGCATAGAGAGTACACTTATAAAGTTGGCGGATGATACCAAACTGAGAGGGGTTACAATAAGTGCTTTGAGAGACAGGATTAGAATTCAAATGATCTTGATAAACTGAAGAAATGGTCTGAAATATATAGGATGAAATTCAGTAAGGACAAATGCAAAGTACTACACTTCGAAGGAATCATCAATTGCACAAACACAACATGGGAAATGACTGCTTAGGAAGGAGTACTGTAGAAAAGGACCTGGGGGTTATAAATGATCACAAATTAAATGAGAGTCAACAATAAAACACTGTTGCAAAAAAAAAAAAAAAAAGCGCAAACATGATTCTGGGATGTATTAGCAGGAGTGTTGTAAGCAAGATAGGAGAAGTAACTTCCACTCTACTCAGCACTGGTAAGGTTTCAACTGGAGTACGGTGTTCAGTTCCAGGCACCACACTTCAGGAAAGATGTGGACAAATTCGAGAAAGTCCAGAGGAGAGCAACAAAAATGATTAAAGGTCTAGAAAACATGACCTACACGGAAAGAGAAAAAACTGGGTTTGTTTAGTTTGGAGAAAAGATGACTGAGGGAGAACCTGATAACAGTCTAGAAGTACATAAAAATTGTTAAAAAGGGGAGGGTGATAAATTGTTTTCCTTACCCACTGAGGACAGGACAAGAAGCAACGGGCTTAATCTGCAGCAATGGAGATTTAGACGTTAGAAAAAACTTCCTAATTTTAAGGATAGCACTGGAACAAACTACCTAGGGAGGTTGTGGAATCTCCATCATTGGAGTTTTTAAGAACAGGTTAGACAAACACCTGTCAGGGTTGGTATAATCCTACCTCCATGCAGGGCACTAGACAAGATGACCTATCGAAGTCCCTTTCAGTCTAACATTTCTATGACTTTTCTCATATACATTTTATTGTTTGTATTACAGTAGCATGCTGCTTTCATTCTAACAAATAAAATGTCTATGGAAGAGCTGCATTATGTTGTTAAAATTGTAACATTTTGTTTTGCACTAACAGGCCTTGCTTTTCTGAATCAGAGCTACCTGGAAATGCCCCAACCAAGATCAGAATCTGATTGTGCTAGGTGCTTGTGGCAGATAGCTGAGTACACCCTAGTGGGCCTCATGCTTCCATCGCTTGTAGTGGGTCAGGGTGTCTCCAGTCACTCTAGTTCCCCTGAGGAGGGGGTAGGGACCCAGGCCCACCCACTCCTCCGGGTCCCAGCCCAGGGGCCCCGTGAGAAGCAGCTATGTGCTGCTGGCACCGTGTTCCCAGCTGCAAACTCTCTTCCCCTGGGCTAATTTTCCCCCTCCTTCTGGCTTCTTGAGCCTGGTACCTTCCTCCAGCCTGCTCTTCCACAGAATCTCTGCACTCGGGTCTGTTTCTCCTCGCAATCAGTACTCCTACGCACAGCACAGCACTCCTGCTCCTCCCAGCTCGTGCCCTGTCTGTTTGGGTCAGAGGGTTTTTATGGAGCACCTGGCTGGTCCCTAATTAGCCCCAGCTGCTCCTAATTGCCCCCTAACCACTCTCAGCTAAACTGCAGGGAACAGAGCCCGGAGCATTCTGAGGCTTACATATCTCCCTTCAATCACTTTTCTAGAGCCTTCTGCCTTCGCTATATCACATGCTGTACAAACACATTGTATCATAGGAGACAGTCCTTGCCCCCAAAGAACTGAAATCTAACTATACAACACTGACCAAGGATAGAAGAAATAAAGTAGCATTCCTGTTTTACAGATAAGGAAAAAAAACAAAGATTAAAGGCCAAATTCTCATGAGCTTGACTCCCAGTTCGGCCCCTACCTAAGTCTCAGAACCCAGCAACTCCCACTGTGATATTTGTGGCCAGATGTTCCAATGAGCTTCGCCCCAGACACACGGCGCTTGTTTGAAAGGTTAGTCACTTATTTTGATACAGTAGATGCTCATTAGGTGCCCTTTTGCTATGTTGCTGTTATGGGAAAGTGTTCCCAGGGGAAATGTGGCTCGTAATTGGTGGTTGCCTCTTACTTGTTTGCAGCAACACCTTGTGTCTATTGTACCTAAATCAGAGCTCAGCTCTTTTGAAAATCTGCCTCTAAGCCACTTGCCCAAGGTCTCACAGGGAGTCCGCAGGAGAGCTGGGAACTGAATGCAGACCCCGAGCCTTACGTCTCGACGCCTTTCATAAAGGTCGGTGAGTGCTACTCAAAGAGGAGTGATGGAAAAATCACACCTGCACTAGGCCCCCCACTTGTGGGGTTCCAAAAGGATCAGTTCTCACTCTGATCCTTTTCAACATCTATGTGCAGCCAATGGGTGAACTGGTCAGACGACATGGACTCTGGTGCCAACAATACACAGAGGACACATGGCTCTACTCGGCCATCATATGGCCACACCGCTACCGCCAAGATGGCCCAGTGCTTGGATGAGGTCAGCTCATGGATGAAGAGCAGCTGGCTGAAGCTGAACTTGGGAAAATTCCAGCTAGTTCGGAACGCTGCAGCAAGTCTCCTCGGCAACACGGGCTACCGTGAGCACAGCACACCTGTCCTCCGCTCCCTACACTGGCTTCCCACAGAACTGTGAACCAAGTTCAAGATCTCGGTCCTTGTCTTCAAAGCACTCCGTGGCTTGGGCCCAGGATATCTCAATGACCACCTAAAGCTCCAGAACAAAGACCGTGGTTAACAGCTATACTCCTCTGGCCCGGTGGAACGCCCTCCAAGAAGAGGGAATGTCATTTGTGCGGGAGACAAACGTCTCGAGGTCCAAGACTGGAATGAACTCTCAAAGGAACTAAAACCTAATCACAAACCTCATTGCTTTCTGCCCAGGTGCAGGCTCATTTCTTTGACCTTGCCTTCCTTTACATCAACACATAGCAACAGCTATGTTCATATTTAAATAAAATCCCATTCCCTACCAAAACAAGACACTCCCTTGCACACACTTCTTCCGCTGGGGAGAGGATGACAGCGCAAACACATGACAGATGTGTAAGCACATTGCATAATGCACTACTGGAAGGAACTCAGATACTATAGTGAGGAGTGCGGTAAAAGAAAACCCTATATAGAATAGGATAGAATCCCCTTTTAAAGATGAGGCACGCAGAGATTAAGCAACATGCCAAAGATCAGACAGCAAGTCAATGCCAGGCCTGAGAACAGCACCCAGGCCCCCCAGCTTGGTGCTTTACCCACTGCGTCATGCCACGGCCTTAGGTTGCTTTTGGATATTTCACAGTCTTGCTTCTATATAGAGAGAACACGAGTTTTGTGACGAGCCCACAGAATCCCCCCCAGTTTTCTCAAGGTTTCAGTTTACTTTAAAATATTCTCTCCCCTTCTCCTCACGTTAAATCTGAAACGGTGTTACCTCAAGGAAGATCTCAGTCCTTCCCTGCAGTCTGGGCTAAAAAAACCACAGTTGTAGTAACTCCCTCCCTCTCAAGGATCTTGGCAGCAGGTAAGATTGATGAGAGAGGAGCAGCAGCTGCCTGACCCTCCTGCAGGCTTGAAGAATGAGTCTGTCCTGCTCTCATTGGCTGTAGCAGCTCCTGCCCCACAGAGCTGAGCTTGGCTCCCTCCAAGCAGCGCCCTGCATCAGGGAGGCATAGCTGATGGACTGCAGTGCTCTTGGCTTAAGAGCTGAGGAGGGGAGTGAAATGCAGGCGAAATGGAAAGAGAGAACATTTACTGTAATGGAATTTAATGACAGGAGCTGCTGTTCAACAGATGTTGGCAAGTGACCGTTCCTTCTGTCATCCGTGCTTTGGCCCCTCCCCGTCCTAATCCTAATCCCTAGTCCTAATCCCCTCCCCCATCCTAAACAAGGAGTCGGTGAAGCTCCTCATGGGGGTTGGTTTTGCTCCCTGCAAGCCTGGAGCCACATGCATTCAAGTCACTGGGAGTTGTGCCACCAACGGCCACAGAGGCCAGTATAGATCTTGCAGTGCCCTGAGGGCAAGGGCTGACACTGGGGGCTAGCCAGCGGGAGAAGGGGTGCCGTCTCCACTCCTCAGACATCCATGGTCTGCACAGGCACAGGCTGGCCACAAAGGACAGGACTTGGAGGGGGCGAGGAGGGTGGCTTCATTCCCGCATAACAATCACGTCTATGTCCAACATCCAGTTAATGCCAATGGTCAGCAATCCGGAGTTACAAACCACACTCTCACACCCCAATGCTGGGGCCCATGGGCCCCCCAGCACTCGCCAGCTAAGTATAAGAGACAGAGTAGGGTAGGCATCGAATCCTACTCTCAGTTACACCAACAAGAGGAAGGCTGGTTCAGTGGTGAGGACACTTGTCTAGAACTTCCCACGTTCGAATCCCCGTGTGACACTGGGAAAGTCACTTATTCCCTCTGTGCCTCAATGGGGTGTTGGGGAGATAAATACACTAACGACTGTAAGGTCCTGAGACACTATGATCGTGGTGCTTGTATGGCCCCACAACTGAACGCAGCCCCAGTGAATGCAGAATTTAGCTCTGGATCTTTTCTGCTAGGGATGCTGCTCAGCTAAACTCATCCGGGAAATAAATGGCACGTTCATGCTTAGTGACTGGATGCTAGCCGGCCTCTCTGCTCACCCAGCAACTTTATGCTGAGAAGATCCAACAGGGAAGCATTCCGATTGCTTATAGATGCTCTGATCGCTTATCCCCGCCCCAGAAACGTTAAACACAAACACCTAGGGGGGGCCTCCATAAAATGGAGACTTTTTAGACCTCTGGCCTCAATTATTCAAGGGCAATGCAGTCATGATACACAGCCTCTTAAAGAAACCCCTACGGGTTAAAGGCATGATGCTACCCTCCATAACTCCCCAGCATGGAACCCTAGTGTACACATCCATCACTTCTGCAGAGACGCTGGGGGCTAAACTCAGAGGTGGTGCCCCTGCAAACTGAAATCTTGGCACTGCATGTGGTTTGTAGGCAGTCACCCAGCTCCTCCTCTCAGTGATGCCTATTGCTGACATTAGAGTGACAGTTCTTCCCTCTGCCCCCATCCCACCCCGACCCGAGCCATGGAGCGCACGTGCCTCTCGGCAGCAGTTGTGCACGGCGCTGCAGCTCCACAAGGTTGTTTCGTAATTACCTGCAGATCGTGAGGCCACCAAAAATCCCTTTCAGATCAGGGTCTGGTGCTCATTTACTAGCACATCTGCCGCACCAGCAAAGCCAATTCCAGGATAATAAAACCTCTCAGGATTGACATTGACCATGGAATGCAGGCTGGCTGCTACTCATCAAAACGTCTTCCTTTCACATTCGCACCACTAGCCAAGTGAGCTCACGCTAGCCACGGGCCTCTCTGTCAGAACCGTTGGGTTGTGAACGGACTCAAGTCCTGTCTGAGAAGAGCCCTGAGATTTCTCTCCGTGAATTACTTTGTTTCATTACAGTAATTCAGCTTCTGAGGCTAGGGGAATTCATTGCAGAACCACCTTTCTATTCACAGTTTCTCATATTATGATCCAGGGTTCCCACCACTGACAAATCCCAATGCCAGTTGCATCAGTGCTAACCATGAGGACTGGCTGCCCATTCGGAGCAGCAGACTCAGCTAGGTTGGGGTGGAGTGAGGGTACCTCTCTCAAACTTTTCCTCTCGTACAGTAGAATCCAAAGAGGAGGAGCTAGTTAAATATAATCTTCCAGCCATTGCACAGGATGCTGGTTCAGATCTCTGCAGAGGTTACACTGCATGGTTTAGATGCATTATAATCGTAAAGTATGTTTTAAAATAATTATAAATGTGAGCACTTACATAGACCTGCCACCCAACATTCTCAAAGCACTTTATCAAGGCCAGGAAAGCACCATGATCCCCATTTTACAGATGAAGGATTTGAGGAATGGAGAGGCAAAGTGACTTGGGAGGCTCACAATGAATGAGTGACAAACAGGAATACCAATCAGGATCCCATCTTCTAGTCCCTTTGTTTTAGCCACTACACCACATTGTCTCGCCCTTATCAGTTAACTGTGCTTGTAAGCACATGGAAGCTTTAAAACCAGTTATTGTGTAAGTATCACAGATGCCCCTCCTCCCTGATGCCCGTGGACTGGAAGCCCCTTAAATCTTTCTGCTCTCGGAAGAGAGAGAGAGCTGGTCATCAACTCCCCTCAACCTCCTCCTGCCCCCTCCTCCCCAATCCCAGCAGATCTCACAAGCTAAGCAGTCAGGACTTTGGCTGGGAGACTTCTCAGAAACACCAGTAATGTGTACCAAAAGAAATGGTACCGGGGAAAGAAAGTGTGTTAGGGGAAAGAAATCAGTAGCTCCAACATAGCAAATGGGTGCTGTGCTATTGTGTTGTGAAAGAGTCCAGACCACTTATTAAAGTTCCCATGGCACTTTTGGAACCAGTTGTCCTAGCCATACGTCCCAATATTACTCTGCTGTTCCCTTCCAGTTCTGTCACATAGGATTGGTGTGCGCTGTTAAACATCAGTTGCATTTCATGGCAGAGGTGACTGCAATTCAGTAATGCATGAAAATATCCATATTTGTATATATAAAACACACAATATTTATACAGAGAGAGAATGAATTCATGCCTTATGTGATTTAAGATTCCCTTTACAGTGACTTTCCTACCTGTTAATCTGATTTCTCCCAATCCTGACAAAAAATATGTAATACAAATATTAATTAAAAATACATTCACCCCTAGGAGTTTGTATGAATGTGTGTGTAGTGATATTTGTAAGAGCAGTTCACTTTCTACAGAGAGAGGCACTTTTCTTTAAGAATACATAAACTGTTTCTTAAAATAATAATGTAAAGAGGTGAAAACCTAACCTTTAATTGCACTCTCTATAAAGAACCAAAAAAACGTCAGCAGCTTTCACTGGGTTAAATCCCTTTGATTTATGCCCAACACCTATAATTTTTGCACAGCACATTTATTAGGAGATGAACTGCACACCGTCATATAGAGCCATTAAATTGTATCAAGTAATACCAGGTGTGGAGAGGCAGGTCCTACAAAAAATACCAAGTCTCTGTAACTGCTACTGAATCCTCAAGAGAGAATAAATGTGGGCTATGTGGCAAAAGAAACCCAAAAAGCAAACCAAAAATCCTTATAAAATCTCGAGGTCTGAATGAGTTGTTCACAGTAAAATCTACTGCTATTCAGAGGTACACTGCATCTCTGCATCAAGGGCCAAATACTGGACAAAAAAGCTAAATTAAGGTAAACAAAACAGCGATTAAAGCTTCAAAAAGTGTTGATTGTAACAGGTATAAAGCTTTGTATAAACTCAGTTTCCCCAAGTCGCCCTTCCTGATCTCAGTTTACATTCACTGCCATAAGATACCATGGCATCCAAGAGCTGGAGCAAAGAAAGATTAGATGTTTATGTGATGCGTAAAAAGTCACCCAAGTAGATAAGACAAGAGAAAAGCAAAAGCATGGAACCCCTCAGGCTGCAGGGCAGGAGTCAACCACTATTTGCCTGGGGTGAGGCAGAAACATTCCCTGTGGGCAGGTTATGCCTTAATCATTCTGGGATTTGAAAGCCTCCGTGGGTCAGTGTGGGAGACAGGACGCTGGGCAAGATGGACCATTACTCTGATGGCACTTGGCAATTCCTGCATTCCTTAGCAGTTTTCCATAACAGTGAGGCTGGCACCAGGTTTTTGTGACTGCAACCATGGTCTAGAAAAGGGGGAAAATGCTCAGATATCCACCTAAAAGTACAAGCTATGGTCCCTGCAGCTGTGCTACACGCTTCAGACATTGAAACTGGCAGCCCCACCGCTCGAGCCCTCACACACTTCCCATGTCGTTGCTGCATCTCCCTGAATGTACTTCCGGGAGCTCCAGAAAGCTTTGCCTTTGTATCCAAACGCTGCAGAATTCTACCCGGTTCTCTCACCCAGGACTGGAGACTGGACTGGACAGGCCTGGAGTGTTTTCATTATAACCATCCCCTGCTAGGGGACAGAGGAGTGGAGTTCATGTCCAATTGATTTCGGGAAAGGCGGGGTGGGATCTAGGACTCTCTTGATCGCAGCAGATCCCTGGGATTTGTGATTCCAAAGGTGTGAATATTCTTTTCCGTCAGTATATGCCAACGTCACTTGTCTGTCACTGAACCAACAAGTCCATGGTGTTCAGTGCAGTGCATCGGCTGCATCTGACAGACACTTATCACACACACCTCACGAGGGGAAGAAACATTGATACTCACAGTGCAGCCAAACCTAATTTTTGTGGCCCCGATTCAGCAGGTTCTTAAGCATGTGCCTTTAACACTGAGCAGTCCCATCGATTTGGGTGGTCTGTGTGGACTTGAACCAGCCTCTAACATTCTCCTTGAGAGCACCTTCGCAAGTCACATGCTTGGCATTTCTTACTCTACCATCCATCCCCCAAGCCAAGCAGCATTTTCTTATCTATGGTACATAACTGGTCCCTATTACAATTTTGTTATGTTTTTATCCCCATTTTACAGATGGAGAACTGAGAAAGTGACTTGCCCAAGGTCACACAAAGTCCGTTGCGGAGCAGGGAATTGAAATCCTACCTCTTGAACCGCAGGCTAGAACCCGAGTCACTGGATCACCCTTGCTCATGGCTATATAAAAAGGAGCTGAGACTGGACTGTTGGCTTAATGCATTATTTTGTCATTGTCCATCAGTCGGGAACCACTTGGACAGAATTACCATAGAGTTACTACACTATCGGTTCTGTGATAGCATTAATGAGTGAGCCCTTGCTATATCTTTCAGCCATGACCATTTAATAATCACTCTCCTCCCTTTGCTCTCAGCAGAGTATTGTATATCATTTCAGTACATTCAAAGGACATTGCTGGAATTAGAAATTACATTTAATCCTTCAATGGGTAAAAGGCTGATTGCCCAATAGTTTACCTTCAGAGGATACTTTAGGAAGCAACATTATACATGAAAGAGCCTATATAGACAAGAACTCCTTGTATATAAGAAATGAGCAAGATGCAACCTCTAACCTCATCTCTTCTGCATTCTTTTGAGTTCTGTGCGTGAAATATTGGGTGGTTAATGCCCTCAATAAAATGCAAGAAACTTCTCTCATTTCTTCAGAGACAGAGAAGGTGGCTATTGTCCTAATTTAAGAAATAGGTATAAGCCTTTGAACATTTAAATTGAAAAGAGACTGTGACACATCCTAAATGAACAAAAGGAGAGTAGCTATGTTAATATGCTAAATGCTCACACTTTGTGATTATTTCATTCATCACAGATGAGGATATTAGCTCGTGTATAGTCTGACTATAATCTCAATATTAGAGCGGAGTGAAAAATCCGAATTCCATCCTGTGGGAAATTCCAATATTTCAATATTTGTTTTCATTCCAAATTGGGGGGGGGGGGGGGGGGGGGGGGGCCAAAAATATAGAAATGTCTCACAAAATGTGAAATTCCTAAAAGTTGAGTTTTGGAAATGGTGATGCTGCCTTGAGTCATCTTTGATGAAAATGGAACATTTTGACATTCCCAGGATGAGACATTTCATTTCGTTTTTTTGAATTGAACTGACATTTCATTTCAAGTCAGGGGAGCATTACACTGTCCTCCTGTGGGGGTTGCAATGCCTTATGGGAGTTGTGCCTCAAGTGCCTCATGCCCCCATTATAGGCTGGGCTACCTGGCCAGACTTCATCTCCCATGACAAACCACAAAGCTCAGTCAGATGGGAGACCATGTTGCACCATGGGGCTTGTAGTCCAGCCTGACCCATAGCCGAGAATGAGGGCACAAGGAACCTGCACTAAAACTTCCATGAGGCACCATAGGAAGATGCGGTTTAATGTCGAACTGACTCTAAATGAAACATTTTGGTTTCTGAAGTATTTCAATTTGGGAGGAACCAACTCAAAATGAAATAGTTCATTTGTTTTCCCAACTGAAAAACAAAACAAAATCAGCAACATATATATTTGCAGAAACTGCATTTTCTGTTGAAAAGTCACCTAATGGAAAATACCCAACCAGCTCTAACATTAGTGAGCTCCTCCTGGTCATTCTTTCAGTTTTCTACCAGGTTTGGTGAGTAATTACTTTCATCTTCCAAATAACCAATTCATTCATGGAGAGCACGTTACGAGAGTCAGAACTCCCACCCAACTTCAGAAGGCACAAAAATCTAAACCCTTCAATGGTTTCTTTATGGAGCAAGAGGTTTCAGGGATAGGAATAGACTTTTTGTTATTTAACTGTACAGGAAAATGGGTCCTTAATCTCTATTTTGCATCTTTACATGCTACTGCAATAGAAATAAGGATGAGATCATCAATGTTTGGAAGCTAATTTGATTTTCACTAAGGTTGA
Source organism: Emydura macquarii macquarii (assembly GCF_026122565.2). Lineage (NCBI taxonomy): Eukaryota > Metazoa > Chordata > Testudines > Chelidae > Emydura > Emydura macquarii. Next base: position 16,827,549 of record NW_027130828.1, read on the forward strand.
AACGGCCTCAAAATATTTACCTTCTACAGAAGCTTCAATGCGTGATTTGAGATAAGCATTTGAAGTCACCTAGAAGACATCCAGAGGGGGACTGATGTATGTTTCAGCTCCCCATGTTTCTCCTCCCCTCCAATATCTCACAGAGGTGAGAGCGGGACCTGGAGGAGGGGTCTGAAGGCTGGAGGGACCGCCACAGTGCATGAGATCAGGTCAGCTGTCGAGGAGCAGGTAGGAACAACTTTCCTCTCATGAACTTCCAGCCACCACAGGTCCCGGAGGAGACACTAGGTCTGGTGGAGGGGCAGGAGCATTGCACCAGCTGCTGGGTTGGGAGGGATATAGGGGATCAGCACCTGGGTAGGGGGCAGAGGGGTGGATCTCAGGGCACCAGCTGCTGAGGAACAATAGAAAGAACTGCTAGGACAGTCCCAGACTGAACCTAGTTGCCCCTTTCCACGTCCCACCCCACCAATGCTCTGTCTCAGTAGCTCCACTCACTCCCTCTGGGCTTCCATTCAATGTAAGCTTTTGCTCTCCCGGTTGTAAGGAGTGGGTTTTAACTACAGTGACTAAAAGCAAAGGTCTCAAAACGCACAACACAGCATGGATGAGCTAGAGGAGAAGTTTGTCTCCAACCTGAATAGGCTAAAAATCTTGCAACAGCGCAAAGGAGGCTTACACCACAGCATGTGGAAGTTCTCTTCACCGCGTTAAAGCTACGGCAGGCCCTAGCACTGAATACATCATCTTATGCCAACCTTGTCTCCCAAAAGGCATGGCCAGGCAGTTAAATCATCCCAGCTGCCCTGGAAGTTTGGAGCCAGATGGTTTATAATAGCTTTTCTTTTTAAAGAAAGAAACAGCCGGTAAATGTAAAAATAAAGCAATGCTGGTCTATAGAGGACCAAGAGCTTTCTGCTCTCCATCACCCATGGCCTTGAGGGACGGCAAGAGAGATATCTGGTTACCAGCTTTGGAGTAACTACACGTGAACGAGGAGGCAATGTTAGCAGGGGGATGTCTGTGCCAATGCCAGTGCTAAGCTGCTGAGAAAGCCTGGTGTGTATTAGCCTTTTCCAGAAGTCTGAAAAGATTTCTCTACTCATGAAAGTTGCGCTGGTTTCATTCATAGCACAGTTTTGCCAGCTCTCACTTTAATCACAAGTCCTGCAACAGTTGATAGCTTTCTTAAAACCTCAGCTCTCAGCGCCATGTGAATACTCCAGAATCTCAGCTTACATTAAAAAAACAAAGTTTCTAGCCCTTATGGTTGTGAAAATAAACTTGAAAATGTGACCCCGAAAGTGTCAAAAGCCAGAACACAAATCAGGAGAACCCAACTGTATTATTTTTACTATCTTGTGATTTTTGCATGCTTGGGGTTAGAAGTGAAGGCATGACTTCAAACCAATGCAAACCCCGGGGGGATGCTCTTATTTCAGTTTAATAGTGGCTCATTTGGGGATTTAGCTTAAGTCGATCATGAACAGGTTTAAGACAACCTGAAATAAGCCTGAGTCAGAGTTTACACACAGGGGGTTGAAAAGAGTTAACTTAACTGCTTTAAAAACTGATTTCAGTTAAACTAGGTGAAATTTCTCTCTGTAGACGAAGCCTCAGACTGAGAGCTCATGTATTTAATAGTTCACTGCCTTCCCTCGTGACAAACCTGATCTCGGAGTGAGCATTAACCATTACAGAAATCTAACAGTTAGGACTCCACACCAACCTTAACTTCAACCCTGCCTGCTTCCCATTTAAGTTTATTATGAATTCCCTGACCAGAAACTGCGCAATCAGTATCTTGGGGCACAGTTTATACGGGGCTTTGTGAGAAGATGCAGATACATCTGGCATGTATGCAAGTGACTAGATAACGGAGGCAATGTTGGCAGTGGAGAAACGGAGGAGTATAGCAAGGAACTGCAACGAACAGAGAGGGCCCAATCCTGCAAGGTACTGAGCACCTTCAATTCTCCACGGACTGCAGGCCCATAGGGCTGGTCAGCTCATAGCAGAATAGCATGTGTGTGAAAGTTCTTAACATCCCAATCACTACCTCACCTGAGCAGCACTGGCAGGCCAGCCGCTGCTCCCCTCCTCCGCAGGGTCGCATGGGAAAGGAAAGCTTCCCATGTCCTGGGCTCACGCACAAAGCAAGTCCTTCGCAGCTAAGCAGCTCCACAGCACTGAACCTTGGCTCCTGACCCAAACGGTATCTCTGCAGTTGTAATTAAGCCAACCCATTCAGAGCATGTAACGCTCAGTGCTCCATCCCCCTATAGTGGAGACAGAGCAACACGTAGAGGTCGCTGCCGCCTCGGTTATCAGAGCTCGGGTCTTTCAGCTCAAGAAATAAAAGGTTCTAAAATAAAATAATTAAGGTTTGTACATTAAAATACTGAGGTCCCAATTCAAACCCTGCTGCTTCACGACGCCCCCAGAGGCATGGCACAACAGAGACCTTGCAGAACGCTCAGAGAAGCTATTGCCCATTGTGAATGACTTGGAAATGATCCAGCAACAAAGTAAAGCATGCAGAAGTAGCTACTCTTCAGAACAGTTTTTCATGACAAACAGACGTGGAGTTCCTCCCCGCCCCAGTTTTATCTTAGATAATAACTATCAGCCACTTGAAACATCAGAATTTGAAAGTGTGTCAATTTCTGAAGTCTCATTCTCTTACCCATCTTGCTCAGTCTCCCTCAAATCTTTCCTGAAACATTCTCCTCTAGCAAGAAGTTGGAGGAGGAGAGATAGATGGATGATGAACATGTGGGTGTCCAAGGAAAGAAAAAAGAAATCATCCTTATCATAGATTCATAAACTCCAAGGCCACTAGGGACCATTGTGATCATCCGTTCTGACCCCCTGGATAACACAGGCCAGAGAACTACCCCAAAAGTACCTGGAAAGTACCTTGCAATCTTAACTGTGTTGTCACTGTTGCAGATCTAACACACTGTGATAAACTGGATGAAACAAAGAGACTGACTGGCTGCAGGGCAGGGGGCTGTTTCCTTTCTTCCATCACTGCACTCTGCTAAAATTTCACCTTTACCTTGCTTATACTTATGCATCCATCCCTCTAAAGGGCCAACCAGCCATCTTAGCAGGGCACCCTCACCCACAGCGCACCGGGGTCAATGCTTGGTGACCTAATGTGGCCTTTAACTTTTCAAAAATTATACTGCCGGTGGGCATTTCACAGCCAGGCAAAGTTCAACTTGAATCATTAGTGCTGCACTGATTACCAGCATTGTGAGCTAGAGAGACGCCCGTCAAGGTTGACATGTCCAGAACAGAAGTGGATTTGAATATTATTATTTCTCTTGAGGCCTGATGTATTTACTTTCTTAGTAAGCCACTCAAAAACTAGGACTTGGAGATTGAAAATCCATCTGCTACACTGGTTGCTCCATCCCCAGGGTTGCTAGTTAGATTTTGACTGCAGAGGATGCACAGACAACAAGATTAGGGACTCTCTTCTGCTCCTGTGCTTTGCCTCTAGCCAGCAGACAGACTGTGCTTTGCTCTGGGCGTATGGGCTGTGCCAGCAGGATTACTGTAAATTTCAACACCAGGCCCTGCTCACAGGAAAGCAGAAGGCAGAACAGACAGATGTGACAGAGTCCAGCTCTAATTATAGGGTGACCCCAGTACCAGCTTCCACAGCTGCTGTAGGCGCTGTTATTCCCACTGCTGTTGCTGGAGAAGCAGAGTGCTCCTAGGTGCCAGTAATTTGCCTCTACACATTTACTGTGCAAACACAGAGCAGGGCTGAAAGCGATGGAGTGGTGAGAATTAGTGCTCGCCACCCAGGGTTATTAAAAAGAAGGCTGCAAAGAGATGACTATTAGCCTGAGGTTGAATGGTCTTTATTAGAGTCAGACTCCAGAGGGGATGAAGTTTGCTTTCATATAATATTTCACTCTGCTTAGTTTATATTCTCTTTTCAACGCAGGTCCCATATTTGAATTGCATCCTCCCAAAATGATTCCTGAGTGCCAGAATTTCTCAAATGAGAAATCCAAATACCAGCCCTTCCCCCTGAACAGCCTGTAATTAATCAAACAAGACCTGACATGGAAACCTATATCTTGCACAGACCTAGTTAAGGGTGATGGAAACAGATAGAGTTGAGTGCTATTCGACCCAAACCCATCTATAAATGGGCTACGGGCTAGGTTTAAGGAAAGAAACATTGCCACGATATGAAGGGCTTAATGCGAGAAGGTTCACTCAGAGCTGCTAGACACCTTCAATGTTTGTGGAAACCAAAGGAAATGGATGGCACCAATTCACTGAAAGTTTTGAAGATTTTTTTTTTCAGCCCATAAGGCTTTTTTTCCCCCTCCAATTTTTCAAAACTGCCAACGAACCAAAAATCATTCTTCACCCAGCTCTGCTCAGTACTTAGCAAGATCAGGGCCTTAAAAAGAATGCATGAAAGTACCTCTGTGCAGGTTACACCACATTCTTTATTATCTGGGATTTATTTTCCATCTTATGCTTTAGCAGCTGTAGCATAACAGAACTGAGTAGCATCCTTTTAAAAAGTTTGCAAACCCTATAGCGATCCTTGATGCCTGCTGTATTTCAGAAGCCACCACAGCAACAACGTAGATATGTAGCTAGGCCTTGCATGTTATATGCGTTTTACTAAACATGGTGATTTGAATCCCATAGTGCCCCTGCGGTTACATATATTGTGTAAAGAGCAAAAGAGATGTCATAGCAGCTTCAGGCACAATTAGAATAAGATTTTATAGGAGACACCACCAGAGGAAGCCCTCTCGTATGGCTAGGGTGACCCCATGTCCTGATTTTATACAGACAGTTCTGATATTTGGGGCTTTTTCTTATGTATGTGCCTATTACCTGGTCGCCCTTCATATGCCTGAATATTTTATGCAAATGTCAACAGGCTACAACAACTGAATGCTTGGTACATAACACTATGTGCCAACTTCCAAGAGCAGCGTCTTTGCATGATCAAAACCATGCATCTAAGATCTTGGTTGAAGGCATTTGGAGAAGGCATGGACACATCACTGGGTTGGTATCTAGGGCAACATTTCCAAGATACTTGTTTGAAGCACCTGAAGCCCATATTTATGTAGATACATAAATGTCCTGATTTCCTGTTCCTTGTGAAACCATGTCCACCGCTTCTGGAGACCTCCGAAGGCGGGGCCATTTATGTAGGGTCCAAATCTGGAGTTAGGTGCCTCACTTTGAACAACCAGGTTTGAAAATTTTGGCATTAGCTCTTGATAACTGTCACGCTGGCTGGACAGAGGGGTGGGGGAGGGGGATTTATTATGTTATTTAACACCAATATGTCAAAATCATAGTAATTCATGTGAGATTTGCCATGCCAGGTACTGTTAGAAAGGCAATAATGTGCTAAGTAAGATGATAATGTCTATGTTCATGTGTTGTGTGTAATGGAAGTTATGGGTATGTTTGATACATCTGTATTTCAAATTGTGCTGTGTCTGGGTCACTCCCCAGACAGGATGGCTGCAGCAATAACCTGCTTAATGGCCCATTAAGAAATTCACAGGTGCAAGAGGTCCAGGGGGAGAAGCCAGGGATATACCTGATGAGTCACCAGGACTTATTCATGTGACTCTGGACTCCATTTTGGTTCTTGTAATATTCCACAGGCAGCATGGCACAGACCAGAGGACATAAAAGGCAGCTGCCCGGGATCCATTTTGTCTTCAGTCTGGATCATCTCATCTACGACTGAACGGAGGCTGTGAAACAAAGGACTGAGACCCATCCAGGTACCGGATGTACACCAGAGGGATTATACAAGCCTGCAAACGCCACAATTCTACTAGAAACCTGATGTATATGGACTTTCAAATCATTTGCCTGTATCTGATTGCTTTAATCCTTTAACATTTCTCTTATAGTTTGTTTCTTTCTTTTTATAATAAACCTTTAGTTTGAGTTACTAAAGGATTGGCTGGCAGCGTGGTATTTTGGGTAAGATCCAAACTTATATTGATCTGGTACTGTGACTGACCCTTTGGGATCAGGAGAAACCTTCTTGGTAAAGAGCATGGAGTTTAAATAACTGGTCTCTTTACTGGACCTAGTGGCTGACTGGGAGCCAGAGACTGAAATGCAGTAAAGGGGGCTGTGTATATTTGTATATTGGCTTCTTGATAACTGGTGTGGGGAATCAGAAGCACTTTGTGGCTGGTTGGGAAGTCTGACTTCAGTGTCACCCACCAGTGTTGGGAGAAACTGCTCTCCTTTTACAGCCTGCCCTGACTTTGGCATTTTCAGGTGGCTGCCCTGGGCATGGAAGGGTCACAATAACTTTATTAGCATCAACCGACCACATCACTTCAGTGGGTACCACCACCCCAGCACTAGGCACCACTGATGAGCAAAAGGACAGCCTCTCTGACAACGGTCCTGGGTGTCTGGAAAATGGAGTAAGAAAAGTTTATATCCAAAAGCCTTAATGAAGTTTAATGTCCCATCTCATGCCATGCTTTCTTCCAGAAGGCCCCTCTCAAATGATTTCCACAATCATTTCTACTGCATTATTTGTGTTGTCTAGGGCTCCTAGACACAGGACCCCAAGGTACTTGGTGCTGTACAAACACGGGTCCTTGAAGCACCCAGTACCACGAATACTCATGGAGTATTGTGTCCAGTTTTGGGCCCCCATTGCAAGAAGGATGTGGACAAATTGGAAAAAGTCCAGTGAAGGGCAATGAGAATGATTAAGGGGCTGGGGCACAAGACTTATGGGGAGAGACTGTGGGAACTAGGCTTGTTTAACCTGCAGAAGAGAAGAGTGAGGGGGGATTTGATAGCAGCCTTTAACTACCTGAAGGGGGAGTTTCCAAAGAGGCTGGAGCTAGGCTGTTCTCAGTGGTGGTAAATGACAGAACATGGAGCAATGGTCTCAAGTTGCAGTGGGGGAGGTCTAGGTTGGACATTAGGAAAAACTTTTTCACTAGGAGGGTGATGAAGCTCTGGAATGGGTTACCTAGGGAGATGGTGGAATCTCCATCCTTAGAGGCCCGGCTTGACAAAGCTCTAGCTGGGATGATTTAGTTGGGGTTGGCTCTGCTTTGAGCAGGGGGTTGGACTAGACACCTCCTGAGGTCCTTTCCAACCCTAATATTCTATGATTCTATGAAAAAAAGTCAGGGGTGAATCCTTTGCTGCTCATCCCTCTGCTCTACAAAGGGCATTTTGTGCTTTCCTTTTCTGAGCCTGGCTTAAATAAAACCAAGTCTGCAGGGAAACAGACAATCCCATATGCAGCAGATGGCATAGCAGGACTGGGCAGAGGGGGAGTTGTAATCACCTGCAACTACTGACACTGGATTTAAAACCAGCTTCCCTCACACATGCCAAAAGATCACGAGCGTTAGGAGTGACAGCAGCCTCATGGCCTGCTATGAATACAAGACTTGGAAAAGGGGGGTATTTTTTAAAATCACTACCCAGTGAATATATGTGAAAAGAAACCAGTTCTGACTGTTTTGGTTTGAGGTGGAACAACATTACGTCACCTGGTATGGCTCCTTGGCACCATGGCTGTGTCACATTAGACACTGGTGCATCTAAAATCTGTCACTGGCTTTCCAGGGTATAAATTCTGAGATCTGATCTTTTCAGAGCCTGCCCGAGGAGGACATGGTGTGGAGGAGAACGTCAGCCCCACATGACTTCACATCTAAGCACACACCTCTTTATCACACTCAAGTCCCAGCGACCCAGCCAATTCCTTGGCTTAATCAGATTGTTATATTTGGCCACAGCCAGCTCTGCACCAAATAAAAATACCTGGTATTTTAGTTTGGGCCCATTAGTGATGGAAGTTCAGGTTTATTGCTGGCAACATGCACTGCCTTCAGAACACGGTAGAGCTTCTGTAAATATTTCTAGATGGAACGATAACAGGTTTCTGCATGGTAGCACACAGGCAGCGTGACTAATTCAAACGGCTTATTTCTCCATGAGCGTGTTGCATGTATCACCTATCTACATTAAACATCTCTCAAACACAGACAATATTCTAACTAGAAAACCTTCTTCCAATTATTTTGAAGGAAAGGCACTCAATTATCCTTCAAATCTTTTTATAGCTCAGTGGAATTTTTAAAGGTTTATATAAATTATATCCCAAAAACTACATTAAAAGGACATTAATTAAGTGACCTTGAGTGCACATGGTCTTCTGACCTAAGGAGCTGCCTCAAATGTCCTCTCTACCTAGGGTTGCCACCCATCCAGTTTTTGGTTTCTGTGTCCAGGTGCCATTTAGAATTGCCAGGTGTCCAGTTTTCAGGGACCCGGCAACCCTAAATGGCACCCGAACCAAAAGTCTGGTTACCACGGGGCAGGAGGGAGGTGCTGGGTCATTAACCTGCACCAGCCCCTGCTCAGCTGGGGCTACTTCCTACCTGCAGGCAGACTCCTGGAGAGGATCCAGCAAGCGATTGGGGGGGGGGGGGGGGAGTGAGCAACAGGGGTGGGGCCTTAGGGAAAGAGGCAGAGCAGTGGGCAGGACCTCAGGGTCCAGGTGCAGTAATTAGAAAGGTGGCAACCCTCTCTCTTCCCCATTCCCAAAAGCATGCCAACAACGACGTAGCCTTTCCCTTCCCTTCCCTCCCTATTGCATAAAGCAGAGGAAACGGCCAACCCAGAAGGCCCCATGGACTTCAAATAAACTGTCCAACTCAAGTCTTCAGTTGCACTCATCACTTTTGTTTGGATGCTGTCCTGCTTCCATTCGACTCCATCTCAGTGTGCAAAGCACCCTGGCTGGCTGTGCAAGCTCCATGGGTCACCGCACCGGTCCACAAAGCTTAGAAATAGCAGGTTTAATCAGCGAGAGAGAGGCAAAGGCAAGCTGCAGGCAGGGGAATCGTAACAATCCATTACACACACTTATATGCCTGTTGGATTTACCACAGCGATGGAAAAACCCCTTCCTCTCTGCACCGCAGCCGCATAGCTGCAACGCCACAGCTGTGCCGCTGTCGTGTTTCTAGCACAGACTCAGCCTTTAACGTAGCCCTAATTTCAGCCATCAGAACAACAGCACCAGTGCCAGCTCCCAAACCATTAGTCGCATCACTGCAGCGTCATTTGAGTGCCAAGTGTCAAGCCAAGGTAAGCGCATGTCTTGCTTGTCTGCACTACAGGGTCGCGCCAGTGAGACTAGGCTGAAGGCTGAAATTTAATTTCTAACCAATTCCAAATGTAAGCTTCCTAGGCTGGGAGAGTCTCTCTGTTCTGCGTTTGTACAGCACCGGGTACAATGGGATTGGAGCACATCTATGTGTGTGCTTGAGCTATCACCTAAACACAGCAGCAGGCTGGGTAGCTGTCTGAGTACATACCCAGGGGGTCGAGCAGGATTGTATTCGGGCAGCTAACCTGAGCTGCCGCCCGCACTGCTGCAGACACATTGCTCTTTTATGCTGTAGCTCAGTGATACCCAGACTGCAACTCACGAACCGCAAGTGGCTCTTAACATGTCTCATGTGGCTCTTTGCCACACAGGATATTAAAACGCTGTGTAACTTATTAACCAATCAGGCTGCTTTTACTATGTTATTAACCGATTCAGTGATCAACTTGCAGTAAGTTATGAATTCATTTGCTGTGAGAATTCTATGTACAATGACCAGTACTATAGTAAGTAATGCAATGAATTCACACTGCTGGGGTTCTGTGTGGGTAACGCTGATCATTGATTGGGGTCCTGAATCACTGAGGTCTGAGCATCGCTGCTCTAGCTAGCACAGGTATGTCTACACGAGCTGGGGATCACACCTCCCACCTCCACTGCAGCCGTATCCTGAGGCTCCGAGGTGCGGCCAGGGAGACACATAACAAACCCTTCCTTGGTAACAAACAGCGCTTCGTTTCAAAATAAAAATCAACAAGAAATCCCCATTGCATCTTACACACACCAAGTTGTCTACCACCACACAGAGCCTCTCGCCTTCAAAATGGAGGAAGGTCTGAGTCCCCTGCTCTACCTACGGGACACCCTGTTATTTAACACTTCCAATCCAGCCTGACCACAGCACTCATTGCCCGATCTGCACACTGGGGAAAGTAACAATGCCACGAAATAGCCAGTGTATCCCTTTGGGGGGGGGGGGGGGAGGGGTTGCACCCCTTGGATTGTATCTCCCATTTAAAGTGGGCTCGCTGTGGACTCCCTCAGCTACAGGTAACCTCCCCAGGCAGACACTCTTGAGTTAGCAGCAGAGCTGTGAGAAGAGCTAAGAGCTCAGTTAGAGTTAACCCAGGCTAAGATTATAGCTAGATAAAGCAGCGCTGGGCACGGCCATGCAAGAGGCTCCCCTCTAGTCTCAGCAGGCTGGCCCGGGAGCAGAGAGCAACCCAGGCCTGGATTGTACCAACCTGTAACAGAGACTTGAGCGTTCGGTCTCTTTGTTACACGTTGGCAGTGCTTGTATAGCTTCTCATGACAACCCAGGCTCATTGAATTGAACAGAGACCATGAAGTTCATTCCAACCATGACTCATTTTTGAAGCCACATCTGCAGAATGCTAGCCAGTGCCCCAGCTCACCAAGCCCCCTCTCCATCCTCCCTCCCAGATGGCATCACTAAACCCAGCCTTGCAGCTCTGAAGAAGCAATGAAAGAGCAGCCCTATGGCAGGAGACTAGTCATGGTGTTCGGCTCTGATTTAGTTGGGGCCCGTCCTGCTGTGAGTAGGGGGCTGGACTACATGACATCCTGGGGTCCCCTTCTTCCAACCTCAATCTTCTATTATTCTATATAGTCCAGTTACGACCGATGTTATCTGCAGCTAGAAATTATTTCCAAATATTCTCCCTCAGAGAAAGCAGCATGATTTTCCTTGGTCAGATGGATGGGGTGGGGGTGGTGGGGGGGGGGGGGGGGAAGGGAGAGATTTCACCAATCCCCAAGACTTTTGAGAGTGCTTGTCATTACAGAACCATCCTAGCCCTGCACATCACATACACATCACTTTGCATCCTTGGCAGCATTTTGGCTGTGCAGTTCATCCAGGTGTGTTGCATTATGAGTCTAAACCAGAGTCAGCCCAAAGGGGCAGGGAACACCATGCATCATCAGCTAGACAGAACAGGGGAAGTAGCAGGAAAAGCTCTAAGACCAAGAGCTGTTGTCAGTTGCCTCCTCACCTCCTACCTGGCTTTCCCAAGGAGCATAAATCCTGGATTAACAGTGCATCCTAGTGGACACCTTTTATCAGTGGCTCCGTCCCAGAGAGTACCAGAGGCTTTAAACCAGACAGGTAGGGAAGTCAGTGATTTAAACTGCACAAAATTGCAAATTGCAGGAATTGCATGGACACGTAGGGGAGTCAGTGACTTAAAATATTCATTGTTCTTTCAACAGAAAAAGCCCCATCACCTTTGGAAGGTGGGAAATGGGTACCCCAAGGACAGGGAAAGAAAGTGACATCTTCCAAGCATCATGCTCTGTCTCCACAGTAACAAGCTTGTCAGCCAGACCAGTACAGAAGAGAAGCGGTTATACAGACTAGCTTAGCTGGTCGTGTGATAACCAGTGCACCAGGGTTCCCTCCACAGAACACAGGCAGCATGTCTATACAAATAAGTCAAGGGACGGCTGCAGTTAGCTTGGTGCAGCTTTGGGGAAAATCCCGGCAGCAATGCAAGCAGATATACATCAGGCTTGGCCCCACCCACGGAGGTTTGCCCCAGTTGAACTAGGTTTGTTTCATAAACCCCATTTAACTCACACCCACGTCACTTCTTTGCTTAGACAAGACCTGAGCCTATTTCTACCCAACACTGTCAGCTGGAGTCTGTGGGGGCATCCTTGTGGACTCAGTGTTTCCCAGCCCACACATCAACATCCACACGGCATTGCAAATTGGGTTTAGCCTGGCTGGCGGCGGGTCTCACAGTCGTGCTAACCTGGCTAAGCTGCACCACCTGGACCTTCTGAGTCAGGCCTGCAGCTTGGCCTGTGTCCACACGGCAAAGTGACAAGGCATGGCCCTGAGCCGTGGTGAGACTGGGGCTCTGCCCAAAGCCTGAGCAGGGCCCTGTAACCCAGGTCACCAGTGCTTGCTGACCTGGGTCAGGCTGGTGTGTGTGTGTGGACGGGGGGAAGAGAGGGGCCTGGGGGTCAAACCTGAGTGGGAGCCGGGGCTGAGTTTGCAGCGGGACCAGGCAGGGCAGAGCACAGCAGAAGGGTCCCTCCCTCCCTCCCCGGTGCAGAGCTCAAGGGGTCTCTGGATGCTCCCCAACCCCCCAGCAGAGCGGAACCAGGCAGTCCTCAAAGGCTCCCCCCACCCCCCTGCTGGGCCGGGTGCTCCGCCTGCCCCCGCCCTACCAACACCCAGCCCGAAACACCCGCGCGCCGAGAAAACCGACCCGCCAGCCGGGTCCTTCTCCAGCCGCGGAGCCTGGTGCAGCGGGGGCAGGGCGGGGGGGAAGCTGGCTTGGTTCGCGGGCAGAGCCGGGTGGGACCTGCCCCCCGGCCCAGGGAGGGGCCCGGGGATGCTCCAGCGAGCCGGAGCCGGAGACGCGCCCCACCCAGAGCGAGCAGGGACGGGACCCCCCCCAGCAGCTGGGGCCAGGGCTGGAGACCGCTTCGCAGCCCGCTGGGTACCCCAGGGTATCCCCGTTAACCCGGGCAGCCCCCACTGCCTCCAGCCCCCCCTACCTGGGTGCAGTCCGGAGCCCAGCTCCCAGCGCTCCTGCTCCAGGCCGGCCGCCAGCGCCAGGCACCGCAGCAGCAGCAGCGCCATGCACAGCCCCCTGCAGCCCATGGGGCGCGCCGAGCGGAGCCCCTCGCTCCCCGGGCCGCTCAGCACCGCCGGGAGCGCCAGACCCCAGGCTCCCTTCGCCGGGCAGCTGCTCCCGCTTCCAGCCCGGCTCTGCACCGCACCGCCCAGCCCGCATCCGCCCGGACAGGCACAGCCGCGGCCCCGCCCACCGCCTGCTGCCTCCGGGACCCCGGCCTGCACCGGGGAGGGGGGGGAACGTGCCTAGACACCCCCGCCTTGGCTCAAAGCAGGGTGAAGGGGGACCCGCCCCTTGGCTTGGTACCGCACGGGTTAAGGGGAACCCCCCCCACACACACACACACACCAGCCTGGCGCTGCACGGGTTATTGCTGATCGCCCCCTTTCTAGCACGGCACGGGTTAATGCCCCCCCTTTCCGGCACGGCAGCAGTTATTTCTCTGCCCGCAGCAGCCCCAGTCTCTGGTCTTTCTCAGGAGTTCAAAGACCCGAGGCAAAGCCGTCCGTCCGTCCGGCTCACCGCTTGTCCCTTCCACCAGCAGAAGTTGGCCCAGTACAAGTTATTCTCTCACCCCCCTTCTGTGACAGGGCCCGCATGGGACAGGCACACCCCCTTACCTGCCCCCTGGTGCTTCACGGGTTAATGGACCACCCAGGGCCCATCGACTTCAGTGGGCTTTGGTGGTATGTGTCCCCCGTTCCCATGTGCTAGCACCACAGGCTGGCTGTCCCAGGCGAACGGCCCCGTAGGAGATTTGAAAGGAAGAGGCCTGTGTCGATAAGCAGCCTGATTCTCCCCTGTGCAACATGGGCGTAACATGCTGTCAAGGCAAAGTGGCAGCAGCTGATGCTCATTTTGCTCAGGTGTATGGGGATGACCTGGCAGCGGAGAACCAGGCATCAGCAGATCTTGATTGAACCTTGGTTCCTGACCCATTAACCCAATCCTCTCCACCTGTTTGGGATTGGGGCGGGAGGGGCTGCAGGCGCAACAGCTGTTACTGGTTATAGTTAGAAAAGTTTCCCTACTATCTCAGGCTAGTTGAGCCCTGGAACAGATTAGCTACAGTGGTTGTGAATTTGCTGTCCTCAGAGATTTTAAACAGCAGGCTAGACAAACACTTGTCAGGGACTGTCTAGTTATACTTCTCCTGTCTGAGCATGGGAGGATGGCCTAAATGGACTCTTGAGGTTCCGTCTAGCCTTACATTTCTGTTATTTCTACTGCTATTCATTGCCTATTTATCCCTTCTAAGGCAGCATCCTGCTACTGTCTCACTCAGCTCATGGAGGAAATACACTTCAGAGACACAGGGGATCTGAGTGCTTTATAAAGTGTATAGAATTTGAGTTGTCAGGAACAACATGACGTGGAGTTTTTCCTGCCTTTGGCAGATGTTACTGAATCTATTATATTGATTTTCAAGGTGGAAACCTTCTGTCCCAACAGCCCATCTGGAAGGCTCCTGTAACATGTCCTTACCTCTCTGTCTTGCAGCAGGTTTCTGGTGGGGGACATCCATCCAGCCTTCAATGTAACTAAGTGAAGGAGGCAACCTTGCTGTTGACATGCAAATCTCCCCATGCCTATAGAGTGGGAAGCTTTGTATGGGAATCAACTTCAGCCAGGCCTTTTAAATTCTCATTGCTGAACTCAGCAAAAAAGCCTTGTGAAATGGATGCATTTGCTCTGCAGCAGGTTTTTATGCTCCGTTTACCCTTTCAGATAATCAATGCTCTTAAAGGGTGAATCCCTAGCCAACCACACCCACTCCCTCTCATAACATCATCTAAAAAAACAGAGTTTTTATGCCCCCAATTGATATTTCAGGCTCAGTTCCAAGTCTAGGGCTTTTGCGTGTTAGTAACTGTTCAGGGACCATGGCTATTTGGGTTTATATGGAGTGCTGAGAGCACTACTGGAAACAAATGAATAATAATAAACAGATGCAGACAAAAGAATGGGGGGCATGTTGTCTGTTTCAAGACAATCACAGAAATTTGAGCTGGGGGAAAGAAATGATGACAGGATATAGACCACCCTATTTGCATCAACACAGGATTGCTCCCAACAGTATTTTCCACTATTAGAAGTCCCAGGCTAAGAAGCTTCCGCCACGTCACATGGGAAATCATTGCACTCAGCCTTCCCTGTTGGAAATCTGCCCCTTACGGTTCAGCCAGCTATGCCTCCTTGCACTAACCTAAGCACTGCTTCTTCCTCCTCCACATTTCACCCCCACAAATATTTGTATTCCGTTATCATGGCCCCCCACAATCATTTCCCCAAGACACTTAAATCTTGCCTCAGAATCAATCCCTCCAGTCCTTTAAATTTTTTTTTCTTCATTCCTCTTCTTTGGATTTCCTCTAATTAAGCAACATTTCCTGTTCTGAGGTGCCAGGTATTGCATGCAGATTTCTAGGTGCAGTCTCACCAGTGACATAGGCAAACTGTTCCAAGGAGCCTATGAGATTTAAGATCTGTGATTTAGGGAGGCAGTGTGGCCTAGTGGGCCTCAGAAGAGCTGGGTTCTAGTCCTGGATCTGTAACTGGTCCGTTGGGTGACCTTGGGCAAGTCAAGTCACTGCTCTGTGCCTCAGTTTCCCCATCTGCAAAATTAGGATAATGACACTGCTCTTCTTGGTAAAGCATTTTGAGATCTACCCATGAAAAGTGCTATATAAGAAGTAGGTATGATTACTTAGGCACGTTTAAAAACATTACCCTCTTACCGTATTCTGTGGCACTGGCATGAGATCAAAGATAACATATCATCAATTTCTGGAAGGATCAACAGGAACAAATTCCAGTAGGTCTCTGGAATGAGTAAGTCATAGACTTAGTGGAGACTCAGCTGTCTATAGAAATCTAACGACACCTTATGCAAATGGACATAGAGCTGGAAACCAACTCAGTTACAGTGACTTTTCCTTCTCCTGTGAATAACAAATGCCAAACCATCTGGGTCTCTTCTTTGAACTCTTTTTCTTGTATATATGGTACATTTACTACACTACCCACGTTATACATTCATTGAGGGTCATAATACAGTATGCTCTGTACAATAGATTCATGAATTACAGCGAATATTTTTAAGGGTGACCTGCAAAGGGGAAAAAAGTGCATTATGCCCTTCATTCTCACTACTCCCCGTGTTTCTTTATGATGTCAGAAGGCCTGCAAGGATTTTTTTTTTAAACAGTAGGCGGTGGGGAAGGTTGCTCTTATCTTAGAAATATTAGGAATGTCAAATTCAATCCTTGCAGCTGACTTGTCCAGCGGCATGGTTAAAAGTGATCTTCAGTGCAGGGATCAGAACTAGTGTGGACCTCTGGTACTCAGGATGTCTCTCCTGTGGCAGGAGGGCTAGGTAACCTACACTAATCCTGGGAAGGGCCATGTCCCCATTGAGTGGCCAGACTCTGTAAAAGGTTTAATGTCTCTGCTACTGTTCACCTGCTGGACCTTGCCTTTAGCTTAGGCAGCAGAGGTGTGTGTTTTTAGATTCAGAGATACTGGGCTCAATCACTGTAGCCAGCTCACCCAGGAGCATCCCTATCCCCTGGAAGATCATCCCAGAGATGAAGCCAACACCGTTTGGTAGAAATTCCTCTTAAGCCATAGGGAATATAGACTTCTAGAGGGTTGCTGTGGAACCACCCCATAGCATTCTGTAAATTCTATAGGATGAGTAAGGGAACCTGTGGAAAAGTTCTTTGTGTATTAAATTCTACAGAACTTTTCCTTACAGGTAGGAAAGGCACAGATCGATTCCCAGCTGTTGGAATGAGCCAGCGGGTAAGTCTCCCCCACCACCTCCGGGTCAGACACATCGATCAGAGGGATGAGCATCAAGCCCTCTTTGCTGACCGTATTTGGAGTGCGTGGAAGAACAAAGATCCCCTTGTCCCAAAAGCCTGTACATCTGGGGCAGGCAGAACAAGAATGGACTGATAAGGAGAGGCCAAGTGGTTCAGGCCAGCAGTCAAAAGATGTGGTTCTGTTCCTTCCATTGACATGCAACAGCACCTTGACCAAATCATTTCCCCTTTCACCCTGCTGTCCCTCTTCTTAATGGGGATCCTAAGATTTTGGGAGCAGGGACTATCTATTACTATGTACGTATAGCATCTTGCACAATGTGCTGGTCTCAGATGGGGGCTCATGCTGCTAGCAGCATCTGTAATAAACAACAATAGGTGGGCAGTGAGGAAGGAGAGAGGGAGTGAGTCCTAAAAAGCCTAATTCCGGGTCTCCAAAGAATACTGAAAAATGCACGTGGTTCTCCTTTCTGCAGCTCTTTTGAGGTGTAATACTTGTGCGTTGCTGGGAATAAGATCAGGTGACTGATTAAATGTTTATAGCTCCCAGATCAGGTTCTGACACGGTGCTCTTTCTGACAAGTCAAAAAACAATCAGTTTCCCTGGAAGAGGAGAGGGAGTTTGTCCTGTGGCCCAAAGAAAAGAAGCGAGTTGCGGATGTTCATTTATATTTACAAACGTTCCTTGGATTTTTCTTCTGCTTAAATAAGAGCTCTGAGAGCCAGGGAAATGCAAGCTGCTTTCACATGAACTGTTTTACACATGCTACCTGTTACTCCTGTATGTAAGGCAGGTGACGTATAGCACTGATGCAGCCAAATAGACCTCTTGTGTCTTGATTTCAAGGGGAATGTATATTCGAAAGAGTATCACTGGAGACGGTTGCTGGAAGTGGGAGGCAGAGGAGTCAGCACTGCAGTTAAGGGATTAATGCCAATGGGATTACACACCTAACAGTGCTCCACCTCCATGAGAGTAACATACATGTGTAAAAAATGTGCATCTGGAAGGAACAACTAAAGATATGATCAATTTCTTACAGCGTTCACCCTGGGTAATGCAATTTTGCTGCACATTGGATGCCAAGAATTGTAACCTTAGTACTGGACGCATATTAAAAAGACAAATTCACAAACCAATCCCTAAAAAAGAAAAATGATCATCTGCATGGGAACACAACCAAAGCTCAGATCAGTTACAGCATTCAATCCTGGCAATTCAGATTCCAAGTCCAGAAGGGACCTTTGTGATCATCTAGCCTGACCTCCAGTATAACGCAGGCCAGAGAACTTCTCCAAAATAATTCCTAGAGCAGATCATTTAGAAAAAATCTAATCTTGATTTAAAAATAATCAGTGATGGAAAATCCATCACAACACTTGGTAAGTTGTTCCAATGGTTAATCACTCTCACTGTTATAAATGTGCGCCTTATTTCCAGTCTAAATTTGTCTAGCTTCAACTTCCAGTCATTGGATCATGCAATCTTGCTGCAAATGAAATTCCACCACTTGTAACCTGCAGATTGGACTCTTCATATCGAAAAGGCAAATTTCATAATAATGGCTCTTTCCTAGCTAGATCATTAGAACAAGCAATGCTTTCTTGGGACGCTGGTCTCCCATTCACCATGCACACTACTGCACACACCACCTTTGGATCTGTAAGTTTTTGCTAAGTTTTTATTTTAATTCAAGGACTTTGCTTCATACAAAATGTAATTGTAGAAACAACTGCAGAATTCAAAGTTTGGCTGATAAATATTACTCAGGCAGCAAACTAGGCAATCACAGAATCTTTTTGTGTGTGTGTTTGTGTGTGCGTGAGTGTAAAGTTCCAGTTGTGTTGCATGGTTGGAACTTTGATCATTTTTAACACTGTTTTTTAAATATAAAGTTTTGCAACAAACCCCCAATTTATATCAAATATAATTAAAAATTAACAACTGATGAATACATTGTATCAAAAAAGTACGAAGATAAACATTTTCCATGCACATACTTTATATATATATATGTATATATTTTACATGCAAACATTACTTATTCAAAGTACAGCCACTACGAGACTGGTTCTGGATGCAGAAAACTGGTTGGTGCAATTCAAGTTTGGCAACTCACTATGAGAATTCTGGGAAATATTATGTATGTGTTTAAGAGACAGAATAGAGGCTGTAAAAAATACGCAGAAGGGTTATGAACAGTTGTGGTCAGGCTCTTCTGTCATTGTCATGTGGAGAAATCCCCCGAGACAAGTAGACAACAATGTTCTTCTTCATGGTCTATACTATATAAGAATTTAAATGATCCAATGCCATCTATTTCTGTGAGATTCCAGCCATCTTATTTATATGAGATTGTGGCTTTTAATATCTAAAATGATGCAGGAAGGGGAAAAGCAGAGGTGGAGGAAAAGACAAAATAATTTAATATAGAGACAACATTTCCTTTCACTTTCCAATGTGAGTACAATGGTTGCATGCACTATCAGCAAAACTGGTTTGTTTTTTTCCTCCTTTACTTCTCGGAGTAAAATAGTAATGTTTTCTTTAAAATTTCAAAGAAAGTGTTTGTGCCTTCATATAAGGAAAATGTATAAAACATTTGGTCACAATCATGCTGAAGCCTGAAACAGGAAAATCCAGCAGGTAAAGCTACAGAATGGATGAAGGTCTTTTTGTTTATTTTGTTTTGATTTGTTTCCTTAAGTGTCATCTTGTTGCATAGCCCTACAGTTAAAAATTACATCCATTATCCATAATGTACCTCTCGGCTAAAGCACTTCCTTTCCTCAAAGTGCACAGATGTATATAGATATAATAGAGATGAGTTATCTTTTAGCAGAATCCAGGGATGAGATTGGCCAGAGCTTCTAAAACAAAACAAGGTTCAATTTTTCTCAACGTAAAGGCTAGAGGAGATGTGGACGACCATCCGACACCTGTCCTGCTCCCCTTCTGAGACTTTGCTGATAGTGGTAGATGCCTTCTGAGCCATTTTCTGAACCGTATGATACCCCTAGACTAACCTAGCTACAAAACAAAACAAAACAGGGCCCATCAGGATTGCTGCTCCACTGAGCACCTGCTCACTCTACGTCGTAGTGTGCTATGGCTTGGTCATTCTGCCCACACCAGCCAGCTCACTATGTCAGGCCTACTCCCTGCCAGCACTCTTACCACCACCTCTTTTGTTGTTTGGCATTGCTAAGGTTTCTTTCTCCTCCCTCACCCTTTTCCCAACTCACCATGCCAAAACCCTGACCGCAGCATGTCCAACAATGGCCCCACAGCGGTTCTTCCAGCCCATCCATGGAAGGTCCATCAATCTTTTTCTTTAGCACTTTTCCCCCTTCTTGTCATTGTCTTTTGCTCAGTCTCAAAACGCAGAAATCCGCACTTGCGCACAAAAAATAAATGATCCAACATAAAAGTAACCATAAGAACACAGAAATCTCATCCCTGAGAGTCAGATTTTTTTTTTCAACAGGCAATAATAACAAGGCTCTCTCCAACCGCCCTCGGCACGAACTACGCACCATGAAACGTTGTCAGAACTTTCACAACCAAGTTAAGACTAGACATGCAGTGTGTGAAAGTCTCTTATTTTTTCTGTAAAAGCATTGCTGCTGATGCTGTACTTTTACCTGCATTTCTCCTGCAGGACCCTAAATTCTATTCAATGAGAAAAGGCTGATTTTGTTTGCCCTGATTTGTTCTTCTCCCGCTCCCCAACAAAATTATTTTTAAAATAGTTTTACCCTCCCCTTTTGTAAGTTTCCAACCTGGCTACTTGAAACACTGTTCAGAAAACATGTACTTGGAATTGTATGCACAGTAGATTATCTGAGACAAATCTTCCAGGCTCTCCCTCTACCACCCACTTTCTCAAGTTCTGATGTGTTGAAGCAAGAGGGTGCATCGTCGCTGTGAGAGATTTCAAAGGTTAGGCACTTAGTAGTGAACAACTGGAGCATTCAATAGAAACCATGGGACCTGGAATGACAATTGGACTAATTTTCTACATAAAGATTTTTTTTTTCTTTTTTTCTTTTTTACTGTACAATTTACAAAAATGCACACAATGAAAAGTTAAAGTTCTATCTAATAGCTTGATATAAAACCGATTACATTTCTCCTTTTCACCCCCCATGGTTTTTTGTTTTGTTTTTTGTTTTTTGTTTTTTTGCTAAATCAAGCTTATATTGTAAACAAGACAAAACAGTGAGGGCATGTTGCAATTGACAGGAGATGAGGGGACCGAAATAAAAGTCCCAGCAGCAAGGAAACAGTCCTTACAAAGTAGCTCTCTTGTAGCTTTATCATGTGTCAGTGTGAAGGATTCAACGTGGAAAAATAAAACAAAATAAATCCACAGAGTAGCGTGTCAAAGTAGAGGGTCACAGACGACATAGTGCTTTATCAGCTTGACGGTTTGTTACTGGCTCCATTGAAAACGATTGCCGTTATTGAACATTGAGTCTAGAAGGATTGTCCTCTGTTCTGATTTGTGTTTCTCCTCTCCCAGTGTGTTAGGCAGATCTCTCTCTTAATGTTTGAATGAGATAAAATGCAGGTCCAGTTTTGTACAAGAATGTCAATATCCATCCCTGACACTCGAACCAGAAAATTAAAAGAAAAACAAACAACAATACAACAAAAGCTATCCTGATCTCCAAAAGGATCGACAGTCCTTTTTATGCTGTCAAAGTTCAGACTTTCTCCGCTCTGCGCATACATTGCAGATTTGGTATCTGGTGTATGTCATTAAACTAGTCAAGGCAGTAGGCAGGTGAGAGAGAGAGACAGCGAGAAACCACTCCCTCCACAAAAATGATCTTCCATTATTTATTTTGTCAAGTGCAAAAAAAAAAAAAAGAAAGAAAGAAAGAAAGAAAGAAAAGATAGAGGCTGAACAAGTGTCTCAGATGGTGTCGGGTTTGGGTGTGGAGCAGTTCTTGCCAGCAGCTGTTTCTTCCCCCTGTGACCCCGGTCACCATGTGTGTCTGAGCACACAGCCTTCCAGATGATAAAACTCATCGATTCCAAACGCATACACCTGCAAGGGCTTTGCCTTTATGCTAGCACCAGTCGTCCTCGTCAGCTTCGTGATAATAGCGACGTGCTCTGGTGCATGTCCCGGGGCCTGTGCTGAGGCCCAGCGTGTAGTGGTAGCCGTTGGGAACCCTGCGGATTTGGTGAGACTGGGAAGTCAAGGACGAGACGTAAGAAGTCCTCGAGGACCTTCCTGAATTGGTGGCGACAGCCTCCTCGAAGGTGAGCGTGTCCTCGGGCACGACGTGGTATGGGCTGTCACTGTCGTCACGGTGTCCAAGGTAGGGGTCGGAACCAATGCGGGCCACCGTGGAGCGCGAGTGGCTCTGAGAGTCCCCTTGCAGTAACGCATTATGCTCAGACAAACCTCGGCTCAGGCGTCCCGGGGAGAAAGTGGGCAGGTTTGTTTGGAAACTGGTGAAGTGCACGGGTGAGGAGTTGGCGGTCTTGTAAGTGATGCTGGGGCGGGGGGTCAGCGGAGTCTGCGGAAGCTGCCTCCGCCCACGGCACGGGGTGCTAGCACCAGATGTCGACAGCAAGGGGCTCCCATTAACTGAACCACTACCCTACATGAAAATTGGAACACAGCAAATCAAAAATAAAAAAGGAAACACCAGACAGACACAGAGGCACGCAGGTAAAAAACAGAAGGGCAAGCGACAGGAGGGAGAGACAAGTGACAAGAGGAGAGAAAAACGAAAAAGAGAGAGTTTAGACAAGCACAGTCAGGGGAAGGAGGTTATAGAGAAGCAATTAAAAACAGAGATGTAAAGAGTTGGAAAAGTGCCGTGAGCGATAAATCAGAACAGAAACAATCAGAGCGTTAGTAGGACGCAAACTAGCAGACGGCTCCAACAGAAAGGGACACTGTCCAGAGAAAAGGCATACACACCATACATATTCTTTACAAGCGCCTTACCTGAGCTATTAAATAGAGCCAGCAGGAAAATGTAAATTATTTTCCCCACACACACAAAAAAAAATTGGAAAAAAACCCTAAAAATTTTCATAGTTTTTGAAACATTTGCAGTCTTTTTCAGGTTTTTGACAATGAACATTGTTAATTTTTTTATTTTCTGTTGTTGAAAACAAAATATTTTGGATTTTTGCAGTGTGAGGAAAATTTCTGATTAATTAAACAAGCCATTTTTCATCACCAAAAAAAATGATGAAAATGTTTTGTCCATCTTGACTTTTAAACACCCGGGATCATTAAAGGGAACATTTAAAATTCTATTTCCTTTTTACTATTCATGCTGTGCGTTGACTTTTTGGGTCTCAAGTTGGATGGCAGAGTGGACTGGGCAGTTTCACACTGTTGGTGAGATTGTGCTCTTATTGACAGTGAGTAACTTTGTAGAAGTCAACAGAGTTACACTGGCGTAAAATTGGTGGAAGCAAGAGGGGAGTCAGGCCCTTGTGTTGGTGTTTGTTTGCAGTGTCACATGGAAGAATATGAAATTTTGAAGTATTTTTACAAACATTTATTTCTTGTTTGGTGTAAACTACTCGACAGCACCCTTTCACTTTAGAAGTGAAGCTCTTCTAGATACATAAACTATCAAGTCATTCCAGTTCTTCTTCTGCCATGGTCATTTTTTTTCCACTACATTTTTGTAGGTGGATTGAGTGGTGGTGCAAGATAGTGGCCTAACAGCACTGGAGACTGTAGTCTATGTAAGACTGTTTTAAGATATGTCTGCACTTACAGAAGCGTATGGAGTACAGGCATGGCATGCTCACCTAGCATGGTTATATGCAGCAGTTTAGACAGTGAGGCATGGCTTAGGTGAGTAGATTACAATGCCCTACACACCTGACCCTCAAGGTATATACTCTACATGGCTCTCTGCATCCTCCTGCATCTGCATTGCTATTGTCAGCATGGTAGTGTCCTTCTGCCTCCTTGCTGCCAGAGACTGTCACTGCGACGTGTAGCTACACACCACCGTGACCAGTGTGGATGCAGTCTGTCTTCCACTGCAGCACGTAGCTACAGGTGTAGTGCCACTGCTCTACATGCTGCCATGAGTGTAGACATAGGTTAAGTCCCAGAAATAATGGAGTCCAGTTGTTGTTAGTTTTTTTTTTAACGTATTAATGACTTGGCATAGAAGACTTTTTTGATCACTGAACCCACCTCCCTGCCTGGGCAGGGCCTGAATACGTCAGCTATCAAACAGATATCACCCTTGGCATGACTAGCCGTAGCACCCTGGTCACTGCGGTTGCTACAGCACAGAGAAGGCTGTTGGCTTAACTGGAATCAAGCAACTTGTTACTGGGGGGAATTACTGCCACTTGGTGGCAACTGCTGGGCTAATGAGGCCTAGCGAAGGCAAGGATATATATTGGGGAGGAACAGATATAAAGGGGGAGGAGCTCAGAGAGTGAGTTGGATGGAGGACAGAAAGCTGTGTGAAAAGCTGCACCTGCTGTATACCTGGGCTATGTCCTGCCATGTTAGGAAACTGAGGATTCAAGGTACACAGGGTGAAAAAGAAAGACTGTGGGTGGTGGTGACTAGGAGACCACGAAGACAGGCTGGGTGCCGCTGCTCACAAGGTTGCCGGAGAAGCACCCTGTGACACTTGGTCTTGGCCAAAAGGCTGAGATGACTCAATGACTTTACAGAGCACATTCTATGCCTTACGTATGCCAACGTCTGTTCGCAAAGCAGTGCACTGTGGACTAGTGAGGCGTGAAGCATTCAGTTATTGTCCACAGCCAGCCTCCGAGATTATAACCTGTTTTACTGCTCAGGATCATGAAAGTACAACACACCAAGAAAGAGGGAGGCACAGAACGGGGCGAAGAGGTAGAAAGTTGAGGTGGTAGAAAGTATTTTGGGGGGTGGCACCTTGTTATTATAGACATGCTGCTTCTTTTTAAACCTTCCTTCCTTTTATTCCATGGGCTCTAACCCACACAGCAAAGGCAAGCTTCCCTTTTCCTCTCAGCTAGCCACTTATCAAGAGCTGCCGTTGCCGTGGGGATGTGCCTCGGTTGAGATGACAGCACCAGTCAGTCCTCCTGAGCTGGCCTGTCAGTCACGCTCCACTGACAGACTGCAACTCCAGGCTGATTTCTACGCCGGGGTCGCCGCTTTCTCCTCCCTGGAACTAGAGCTGGACGGTGTTTCAAGACCCGCTTTGGGCTCACTCTGGTGAGGTGCTGAGCACCCTCAGCTTCCATTCGAGTTCTAATTTTCTCCTACATTCCCTGACTTGCTGTCATTCTGTCAGCTTGTCCCCCCCTGCTCCCCCATAGAGCTGATGTGTTTGTGGGTGGATTTAGCACTGGGCTAAGGAGCCCTTCCTAGCTCTTTTTTCAAAATGCTCCTGAAAATGCACCTATTCCACGAAGGTTTGCCAGCAGAGAAGATGGGACCATGCTGGGGCCAACTTCTTCCCTCAGTTGCCCCTGCAGAAATCAATGGGGTTGTACAGGTGTAACTGAGGGCAGGATTCAGTTCTTGGGGTTCCCTTTCTCGGCACTGTACTGTACTCGCTTGTATTCTGGTGGTAGGGATTTATCGGGTTAGTACAATTCAATTCCTTTAGAACACCCATGGGTGCTTATGGCATTATGCAAACTGCAGCAATAGGTGCTGGGTTAATAACTCTGTCTCCTGGACAGAGACAGCACAAAAAACCAGCAGTGCAAGCTTCCCATTCTGCCCTGCCCGCCTGCCTGGGCTCAGACCTGGCAGGACACTTTCCCCATGAGAAAAGAAAAGGTAGTTCAGTCTGCAGGCCCCGCTTACTCTTTGACCTCTCTGCTGAGACTGTCAAGAAGGGTGCTGATTGGGAGGTTGGATTCTGAGGCCTGGACTCCTGTTTTGTAGGAGCTGGGCAGACATCATCATTTTGCAGAAGGCCTCCAAAGAGCCATCAGATGGCCAGAACCCTCAGTCACCAGCCTGGATCTGAACCAACAGCCTAAAGGTGAAAGGTTCCAGCTCCTATTGCCCAGCCCGTCCCCAGCCCTGATTGTTTTTCTTTTTGTGTAACCTGGGCGCATCCATTGAAGACTTCAGGCCTCCTCCCGCCTTGAATCTCCTCACCTGTCTGTGGGGGCCTGGCTCCAGCCCCCCGTTGGGTGAGGTGGGCCTGCTGTGATCAGCTGATTTGGGCTGAGAGCGGTCCCGGCTCCCGTAGCGGTCACAGGAGTAGAAGCGCTGTTTTTCGGAGGAAGAGGAGGAGTGCAGCTTTCTCTCTTGGGACCTGCCTCGTTCTTGCTTCTTGTCCTTGGAAGAAGCCTCACCTGAATGTGACACCAAAATAAAGTAATTGGCTGGGGCTGCAACAACCGTAGAAACATTCAACTAGGGGCCGAGCCAGTTCAAGAACTCGGGGGGCCCCATCTGGATCCTCTCAAATGGGACCCCCTCCCACATGTAGTGTGGGCCTCCCTGCTGGGCACCATTAGCCATGTGGGGGGGGAGGGGAGAAGTTGCCATGAAAGATTCCCCTTGGGTGCACTATCATCCATTGGGAAAGGTCCCAAGGGAGCTAATTGAACTGGGGCACCATAACCCCTCCCAAGTTCCCATCCCCTCACTGTGATGCATGAAGAGTGGCGGTTTGGGAAGAGCAATCATCACAGTTCTGTAGTGTGAATGAGAGAAGACAATGTGGAAAAGCCTTTACCGGCATCTCCATCAGCCAGCTGGTTGGGTGACCTGTCCAGCAACTTCTGCTTCTTGTCTTTCCGTCGATGGCAGCGATGGTGATGGTGGTGATGAGCCTGGTCCGGGGGCATGCGCTCCAGGGAATACTCGTACAGGTGCATGGCATGCGGACGCTGCGGAGTCAGCGTGGAGATGGAGCGCTTCATGGGGCTGGTGTCTGGGATGGGCTGCAAAGCACATGGAGGGAAGGGGGAGCGGGCGGGAGAGGGCAGAGACCACACTACAGTTAATTGGATGTCTTCCAGAATGGGAGAGTTTTGCAGGGGGGTGGGGGAAAGGAGAGAAAAGGTTAATCAAACAGAACTGGAAAGGACAGAAGCAGTTGCATAATGAAACATTTAGTGCTAAATTTGTGGAACAAATGCAGTTGACGATACCTGAATGGGGCTCTATTGTGACGTTTGCAATAACACAATTACTGTATCCATAGAGGAATGCACAACATTTAACATCAGCCACAATCCACAAGTGCTCATGTGAGTCAGCAAGAGTGACTCAGCAGGATGACAAGGCAGGCATGACAGCTAAATGTTTCGCAAAGTTAATTCACCAATGTTTGTGTCGCTCAGTGCAATTCCAGAAAGTATAATGTTCCCAGTGCAATACCGAAGAACTAAGCAGGTACACTTTACTGTACAGCAGGCAAACAGTAAGAAAATCAGTAATAACAATAAATTGACAGAGCCAGACGGGTACCCAGAAGTTACCTACTACAGGACAGACCCAACAAAGAAAACAACAGAACACCACGGGCCATCACCTACAGCCCCCAGCTAAAATCTCTCCAACACATCATTAAAGATCTACAATCTATCCTAGCAGATGATCCATCTCTCGCTCAGGCAGTGGATGACAGACCCATCCTGGCTTACAGACAGCCCCCCATCCTGAAGCAAATACTCACCAGCAACCATACACCCTACAAAAAGTCCAACCCAGGAACCTATTCCTGCAACAAATCCTGTTGTCAGCTCTGCCCAAACATCGACTCTAGTGACAGCATCACAGGTCCTAACCACATCAATCACACCATAAGGGGCTTATCCACCTGCACATCCACTAATGTTATATATGCCATTATGTGCCAGCAATGCTCCTCTGCCATGTACATTGGCCAAACTGGACTATCACTACGCACAAGGATAAATGGACACAAATCAGACATAAAAAATAATAACATCCATAAACCAGTGGGAGAACACTTTAATCTCCCAGGGCACACTGTCGCTGACCTGAAAGTTGCTGTACTTCTCTAAAAAAACTCCAAAAACAGACTTCAAAGAGAAACTGCTGAGTTAGAAATGATCTGCAAACTTGACACATTCAAACTGGGTTTAAACAGACTTGGAATGGCTCTCTCATTACAAGAGGTAAATTGCTTTGCTCATCCATTCTCACCTCCTACTCAATGACTGTCATTAGCCCTCAAATACCCGGCTTTCATCCACCTCTCCCCTTGTTCTCTATGCACTTGTATATCTATGTTTCCTATTTACTGTATCATTCTACCTCTGCATCTGATGAAGTGAGCTGAGTCTCACGAAAGCTTATGCCTACAAGAATTAAATTTGTTAGTCTTTAAAGTGCCACAGAACTCTCGTTGTCTTTGAGTTTTGGTCTCTCTCTTTACATTGCTTGTATTATCCTGACTGCTGCTAGCTCAGCTCGTGACCCGTGTCCTGCCCAGCGACCACTTGCAAGCTCCCTAAATGATGTGAGCCTGGTTTGCTTTTCTTTCACTTGGCTTGTCTCCAGTTGTTCTGTGGACTTGCTTTATGGATGTGGCAGCGTTCCAGCCATCCTCTGTCTAGAGGCTCTGCAAAAGGAACTGGCTAGAGAAGAGACCTCTACCCAGAGCAATCTCTCAGGTCTCATGGATGTGGAATTGGGATTTCTTTGTCCCTTTGGTCAGATGCGTGACACAATGCTCCTTCCTCCTATGTGTGCCTAAAATGACAGCGCTAGCAGAGCATTAACTTTGTTCTGTTTCACCTTTCTACCTATTCCCCTGTGGCTTGGGTTTTTTGTTTTTTTAAACTGTTGGTGCCACTTTGTTTGTTTATACTGGAGTTTGGGTATCTGCTACCCCCTGATATTTGCACATTATTAGGCTAGCTGGTGTGCAGTTCCACTCATTATTTTTAATCTAAAGACCCCATTCATTTCCCAGGGGCAGTGTCAGTGATTGGGTTTCTTATCTCACATGCAAGGGAGCAATCTGAGCAGAATTTTTACCCCTCTCCCCCCCCTCCATTCTTTCGTCCCAGCAACTCATCCAAACCTTGATGCTTCCCTCGGTCTCCCAGGTGAGGTTACTGCTGGGAGCAGGGCTGTGATAGAAACATAAGCCATTGGAGAACACAGACTGGGCACCAGGGGTTAAGATACGCCCAGGAGGACTCTCCACTTGTGATGCTGCAGCATGTTGGAAGAGAAGGACAGTTTTGGCTGCAACCTTTGCACAGGAGTATTCTGAGTCACTGCAAAGGGGCAGAAAGTGGTTGGAAGGCTTACACTCTTGCTGCCCAGTTAGGAAGATGGCTCTGGTCAGTGGTGTAGGTTTGTAGTGGTGCACAGGAGGGGGGAAGAGAAAGGAGGCAAAGAGGACCGCTGAACAGGTAGCTGGTAGGTTATGTAGCCCATATAGACAAAGTGCTGGGTAAAGGAGGGCACCCCTCTAATTCCCTCTCCTGGATCTCTGGCGCTGTCCATTTTGCAGGGCCTTCAGCAGACATACCTGTCTTAACTAGACACAGCTCTGTATTTAAGTCACCAACAGAGCGAATAACTGGCCAGAGTATACTCCATGCCTCATCTGTTTCCTTTTCCACTGTTTTGTACCTTCTTCCATGCTGCACCCTGTATATGGCATGGCCCTGCCTCATGCCAGGTCCCCACACTTATTATTCAGAGCCAGTAGATTTCTTTTTTGGTGGGCCGGAGGTAAGGTAACAACACTGCAGATTTGACAGTCCAAGATATGGGAAATGACAGATCTAGGCAAGGAAGTAAATGGGGGAAGTCCCCCACTGTAAAAACACAGATCAAGATCTTAGATTAAGTAACCTGGTAGCTGCCGGCCCCCCCCTCCACTCTCCTCCACCCTCCCACCCCCCGCCCAAAGGAACAGCTGCAAAGAAAACAATAGTGATGGGCAAAGATTTTCAAAAGAGAAGCCAGGTGCATAAAAAACAAACCTTCCTTGGGCCCGACTCTGCAGTTGTTCCAGGTGCAACCCCCCCCCACAGAATTATAACAGTCTCTCTTCCTATACCACACAGACAGGTATATTCTCTCCTGGAGGCATTTTAATTGGACTTACCCACCCACCCACAAAGGTATATCTACACTGGAGCTGGAGGTGTATTTTCAGCCTAGGTGGATGTATACATGCTAGGTTTGACTGAGCTAGAAGTAGCAGTATGGGTGGCAGGACAGGCTAGTCCCACCTGGGACCCAGTGGCTAGCCCATTCGTGTACCGTGACTGCACTTCTATTTTTAGTGTGCTAGCTCGATCAAAGTTAGCATGACTACATCTCGGCAAGCAGGAAATGACACCTCCACCTCGAGTGGAGATGTACCGGAGGAGAATACACCATTTGAGCCTTTGAGGGCTTCATTAGTTTCTCATTCGTTAGCAACCCTTACAGTTTTCACCTATGAAATGTTTAGCCACCAAGGCACTACAAACAAATTAAAGGCATCACAATGTGCAGCATGCAACTATGGATCAGAGTAACTGCAATGAACTGAGGTGGAGAGAGACTGCAGCTGCATCGTTATAGCATCAGAAAGTAATCCAAACAAGGGGGGGTGAAAGGGGTTAGTGAAGGTTAATCATTGCTTAATAAAAATGTAATAGGATACAATTTAGTGCGAACTACATACTGCTAGGTAACTCCCCGGTGACCGTGTTTTGCTCCTCTGCAAACAATTCGGACAAGATGAGAGATAATATTTGAAGCAGCCCCACAGTACAGCCATTGTCAGACATCACGGCAGATGTGCAGCGGACGAGATGATGAGAAGGGAGGGAAGGTGACAGGAGGAAAGGAAGAAAGCAAAAGGGGAGGAAGGAAGCGAGATCAATAGCATGAAACGATAAAAGAAGTGAAACGCAAAATGACAGAGACATGACAAGCAAACAGAGAGGGGGAGGAACGAAAATTAATTATTGTAATAAAAGTTAGAAAGAAATTAAAGTTTGGGGGGTGTGGGGGGGAACCAGAAGTAGCACATAAAAGATAGGGTGCAGGGCACAGAAGGGGAAAACACACACAGAAAGGACATCAGTTATTTTGCTGAAACTACAACCACTAAAACATTATATTATTAAATGACGTTAGATCTGTTCAGACTCCGCAGGCCTGATTCAGAAAGGAGTGACCCAGCATGAATGCAGGGCTGATGTTCACTTCGCCCCGGAGCAATGTGCACCACGCTTCTCCCGAACAAGAAAGTAACTCCCTGGCTTCATTCATGGCCTCTCTCCCATGCCCCTATTTGCTTCATCTGGGAAAAGGGAGGCATTGATTTGCTTCATTAAAAAACAAACCCTAGGAGAAGTTGGAGGATTCTCCTCAGGGAAAGTGATGGGTATAAGGGAGAGGCCAGGAGCAAGCTGGCAGATTTCATCTGTTCTGCTGGAGGGCTGTCTATTGGCCATGGGGCTTTTCAACCGTGGACTGTGATTTTGTCAGTTCTCATCAGTTCAGCAAGGCTGGGACTGGTGAGCACTTGGTATAGAGTTTTCCAAGGACTGCTCCAGGTGATGCCTTTCCCTGTGAATCAATGTATTAAACTGGAGCAGTGCGGTGCTGAGGATACTGTGACGCTGGGAGGTGCTATCCTTTATTTCAGAGCAGAAACCAAGTCTTGTGGCCATAAAAAAACCTCATACAATTTCTGTGTTAACCCCTGAGATTTGCTGTCAAGGGATGCTGGTGTGAAATGGTTACTAAGGCATGGCTGCTTTTCAGTGGTGGGGGAGTGATTCCTATGGCCGTGCAGTGGTCCCCATTGAAATCTACAGTTTTGCCTTTGCAAGTGTTGGCAAAGATTTTATGGGCAACCACTGTTTACATGCATAGACCTAAATGTGCTTTGGGATTCTACGGGATGAAAACAGCAATGTAACTATAACGTTAGCATTGATATTGCACTGAAGAAAAGGATCAATGCCCAAGAAAGGGTTGTTTTTAGGGTTCATATGTTGGCATCATTCCCATGAGGAATGGCTCTAGGTTTGGTAGAACCTGGCACACATCTATCCCATGAGGGATAGATCCCATGAGCTTTTTGTGTGTGTGTGTGTGTGTGTGTGGCGGGGGGGAGGGGGGGGGAGGAGGAGGAGGAAGGGAAAGGGAGGGAGAGTTGTTTGTTTTTAAGCATGCTATACAGAGTTCCGGAGAACTCAAAGAAAACTGGGAGATGGAGTCTATTCAAAGGATTTCCTATAATTGTGGGGGAAAGGTGTTTCTTTCTTAAGGTTGCACAGAGATCCAGACAGCTGAGCTAGATGCAGTTTGTGTCATGATCCAACGTGGCTGTCATACTGAAGGACATATCTGCTGGAGGTGCTGCTGCATAGGCGGGAGTCCTTTAGTTGTAGATTCCAGCATACGTCTCACATTCTGTCTCGCTTGTGAAACAGCATAGCACAGCCCAGCACAACCACACGTTACTCACTCATTATCAAATGAATCAGGCCCTTGGAGCTAAAGAGGGAGACGTTCTGACACACAATGGGCAGCGTGGTGATGGGAAAGTGTCTGAGGCCATGTTAGCCATGCACAGGAGAAATGCCCAGAAGAGATTTGAGAAAACTGTGCAGTCATATGCACCATGAAATGCCTAGAGCTGGTCACAAAGCTGTTCTGAAGGCCACCTCTAATGATGAGGCTTCCTCGCAAGGCTCCTTCAGAGAAGCAAAGGAAGTAAAATCCTAAGCATCGTATTGCCAACCAACCATTCAGTGCACTACTTTCTAAACCCTAGTGGGGGAGGAGAGAGGCAGAGGAAATGCTTAGTGTCTAAACGCAGGCTCTGGGGAGGAAGAGCCTACAGCACATTTCATCTATAAACAGGCTCATCAAAGAGTAACATGCTACAATTCCAGCTTATCTGATGCCCCGGGCTATGGATATACCCCACCATGAACTCAGGGCAGCGAAGTATACTATTATGTATGGAAGGTTAAGGAATACACCTCTGCAAACCATAGAGTGACTCCCTGGCAATTGGACCAGATATTTTCAGCTAGGCAGACATCAGATTAAATGAGGTGCTTTGCCCAGAGAGCAGGATTTCTTTCCGTTTCTTTTTGCTGCCTGAATATGGTGATGGGGACAGCTGGGGAACTGCACTGTGTACATACAGCCTCCTTATGATCGAAAGCACAAAGGCTGGCCAAATGTCTGAGCCTCCAGCTTCAACAGTGTCTCTTACCCAAACAACCACCCACAAGTTGCTTCAAAAAACAACATGACAAGGACAAGAAGAGAGAACGTGTTGAATTCATGATTCACGGTAAGTTTTCCATTGCCAGTAAAGCTTCCCTCCCTCACCTGAGTTTCAGCAGCCAGACGCGGCATGGAAGCTGCCCGCCCCTGGCTCTCCAGGCCAGGCTGGTGCTCTCCGTTGGCCAGGGTGGGGCTGATTTCTTTCATTTCTACAACCTGATTGGATTGAGAAATATTTTCAGAAGCAGGAACATAAACGTACATTTAAAACAATCACCCTGCCAGGCTCCTTCCAGGACTAAGTCGGACAGCAGGGGTTTTTATTTTATTTGTGAGGGTTTGCTGCTAGTCAGAGATGACAGCCCCGGAGACTGAAGATCACTATTTATCTATAGAACAAGCTCAGCTTGCCCACGCTGCCATGCCTCAACTTTTACCACTTCTCAGTGTAAGTCAGTTTCCATGCCTCATTCAGTCACGAAGGCAGCCAATATTGGTGCTTTTTATAATACGGCCCATCCATCCACTGGGAACTGCACTAGCGACCCCAAACCTTGTTCACATATGTCCCTGAAGAGCCATCGTATAGCAAACACTTGCAGTAGCTATTGATCTAGGCAGGATTTGAACAGGTGACCTACAATTAAAAGTAACACTGATCTATCTAGGTACTTGCACACTACTCCTCAATGTAGTACCCGAGTGTTTCACAACCACTAATGGATTTTAGCCTCATAGCACCTCTGTGTGACAAGGTACAGATGGGGAACCAGGCAGAGTGACTTGCTCAAGGTCACACAGCAAAGTTTGTGGCTGAGTTGGGAAGTGGACCCAAGTGTCCCTGTCTCCCAATCCAGTTGCCTAGCCACAAAACCATTCTTCCTCCCTCATGTTCCCATTTGGGATAAGTCTGACTCTGTCAAATATCCAAGAGGAGCATCTGCCACGGAAAGTGGTGCAAAGATAAAGGGTTGAATTCAGTTCTCAGTTATATCCAAGCAAACCTTTTGCAACTAACAAGGCTGCCTGAGTGTGAAAGAGCAATATTTGGCCCAAACATAAATGGGGAGCTCTTGGGCAGATCAAAAGGAAGAACTAGCTCGACGCCCAGGGAGACCCAGAACATCCCGTTCTACCTTCACCTGTTTGCTTGTCCGCTCAAAGGCAATTTCTTCCGAGCGGCCTCGCTCAAAAGCTGGTGTCCTGGTTTCGTAAAACACATCCTGAGTGCGCTGAGTCCCCCAGGAAATGGACTCCTTGAGCCCACTCTCTGGGGCTGGCCTGTTGCAAGGTGAAGGAAAAAGGTGAACAGCTGAGGCATTGCAGTTGGATTTATTTAATGCATTCTGGAGTGGTTGGGGGGGGGAACATTTCTCAAGTTGCATAGAAAAAAAAACAATGGATGGTGGGGGGAGCGGCTGGGGAAGCTAGTAACCTGCAGGGCTCTTGCGCTTTGACTGACAGATAACTTCCTTATTCATCCTGAGGATCTCAGGAAAAACATGGAAACAAAACCCATTTACTTAAAAGGTAAAACAGCAACCTGTTTTCATTGCCTTAGGAAATTAAGTTCTGGAACTGACACAGACGGCTAAACTTTTCTTGGAGATCAGATGTTGCTAAACTGCGGTATTGTCCACAAAAGAATGGAAGGACCAGTACAGACTGCCACTATCAAACATATACAAAAATACTCTGCAAATACACATGGCAGCAGGCTAGAGGAGAAAAAGCAAGTAGGACTTTTGAAAACATGGAGAAGTTACATGAACGTGGCCAGCTAGGCTAACAGTCTTAAATGTTACTGGCCAAATTCCTCTGTAATCAGCGAAGCTGTATCAGGGATAAACTTAGCCCTAGGTTTATAGAATTATAGGTTTATTACCATTGTATTTTCCCCTTGTGGTTATTAGTGTATTTATATCTCAGAGGCCTATTGATAATGTCAGTGGTGCAAGTGACACAGACGATCTAACACAAGAGGAGAGGAGGGCACTTGGGGACAATTGTGGCAAAAAGTGTTTGAGATGCATTTTGTGCAGAAATTGTATTATCTGACTGCAAAAAAAAAGGGCCAAATTCTACCCTTCTCAGAAACATGCATGGAAATTCCCACTGATATTAAGTCGTGTCATATCCGGGGGTATTCTTTGGCTCAAAGACTCTTTAGAATCAGTGAACATTCACTGGGCAATTTTTGCAGTAGTCCAAGCTCCTGCTGCCTGAAAACACAAATTAAACTAGCAATGCTGGGACGTTACAAACTGTAGACTGTATAAGGGGACTGGTTCAAATACTAAGAAATCAGAGAACTATGGAGAAATCACTGTGGTCCCTCCCCCACTCCCACCATCTAAGTTAATTTTGGGAAAGCCATGGGAATACTCACAATGTACCCCCATTGTTGAGCGAGGCAGAACTTTTCTGGCGGAGGAATGCTCTAGCGTTGCTGAACACTGAAGGCTGGGTTTGCTCGAGCGCTGCTTTCAAGGGTTGGAACAAGGACACTGGCCCAGTCTGCAATGCATAAAGAGAGGGCATCAATGAGAAAGCTACAGCTGATTGAAGAATGAGTGGTGTGATCTTTCCTAGTTGAATTCTTATTGGTGTCCACATGATCAAACCCCTCTTCCAAAATCGCAACCAGCACTAATTAATTGCCCCCTCATTGGCATTCTCTGTGTATAGGCCACATGGACGGGACTCCCCTTTAGCCCCTAAAAGTGGTCTCTATGTATCAAGGATGAGGCACATTGCAAGGAAAGTATAAAGGAAGCTTGCATTGCCACTGTCCATCAGCGTTCAGGGATGTCAATCTGGCACCTTGCTCCAGCACTAAATTCACTTTTAAAAAACGGTTTCTTTTGCTCTTCCAGGTTCACTGCCATAGTACAGTAGCTGAGCCTTTTATAGTTCATACGCCAGGCTACTTGGGACGAATGGTTTTAGCTACACATCAATTTTCAGAGCAAACAGAGTAAAACGATATGGTCTTGATTTAACCGCAAAAGGTTTCACAGCTTACAGGGTCAGGTGATCTCTCAGTCTGACACACCAAATCATGTCCTGAAATACCCTCATGCTGTTCTATAAGAGATGTCTCTCTATTGACAGATACATTCTGTAAATTGCCTGTGCGCTCAGCTATTGCAATGTCATCCTGAAGACTATTAGGTGCTTGTTATTTCAGGAATTCCCAAGGTTTCAATCCCAAGGCCGTGTTTCTGATTTAGGACTTCAGGATACCAGTGAAATGTACTCATCAGCCTAGCTTGGAGTTAACAGAAGGACTCTATGACCATATTACACTCTTTATGGATGAAATCCTGGCCCCATTAAAGTCAGGGGGA
The DNA here is from genome assembly GCF_026122565.2 of Emydura macquarii macquarii. Lineage (NCBI taxonomy): Eukaryota > Metazoa > Chordata > Testudines > Chelidae > Emydura > Emydura macquarii. The sequence goes on from NW_027130828.1 coordinate 16,863,726, forward strand.
GTTCTGCCACTGATTTCAGTATGGCCAAGATTTCATCCTACAAGTACAGGACCTATCCACCTGACAGTAGGATGTGCACGTGGACACAGCATGGGGATCGTTCTTACAGTTCTATTCAATCACAAAGCCTCTTGAAATCAGTGGGAGCTGGGTTTAAGTTTTGAGTAAGGATTTAGCCCAATATCCATAGAAACAACATGCTGTGCTTGTGAGCTGCGGAACGATTATTGCTGCAGAAGCATGGCTCACAGCAATGATACACAAGGACAGGTGAACTAGCATGGAGACAATAGGAATCAACCCAAACCTTGGCGCCAAACTCAAGGCAAACATTTCTCACTGTTTGCATAATGTTTTCACCCACTGGTTATAATTGTCATTGTTGATCGTTGACACCTCACCTGATCTTGAGAGTGCTGTGATTTGGGGTAAAATATAACCTGTCTGCTAAGCATGCTTATAGATATAAGAATGGAAGTTACTGAAGCTGCAACAGCAAGTAGAAAAACCAAAATATATCTATTAAAAATAGGCTTGGCTACAGGTCTTAAGCTTTAAGTGTTAAAGGCTTAGAGTGAGGCCTAGCAGAGGTTGGCAATCGGCATCAGTTAGCATAAATATTACGTACCTGACCAAAGGTTATGAAATATGTTTGACAGAAGGTTAAATGTAGCAATATGGATCTTGTGATAGGTTCACAATGCATCCCGGGATAAACAGGTGAACACAAATGAACAGATGGCAGCATCTTAGCGGCTTTTTGCAATAAAAGTTAGCTGCATTGATGTACCAAAACTATTGGGAAAGGGACTCACGTGAATGGTGGGGTTAATTGTTGGAAATGTAATTATGGTCAACTGGAATACCACATATGGACAATCAAAACCCTAAAATTGGTCTCTTGGAATATCAGATATGAGTAGGGGGCTGAGACATAATAAAAGATTGTCAAACCTATTCCTAGCTGGCTCACCAGGATGACGACACGGGACAACCTAGTCAGAAGAGTGGACCAGGGCCTTCCTCTTGTGGTAAGTGTCACAGGAAACTCCACTTACTTTTTCTTCTGTCTTTACAATAAACAGTCTTCATGACGTTATGAGTATGTTAATCACCATACATATGCATAACCGGGGAGGTTGTCTTGTTATATTTATTGTGCTTCCTTTTCTTTGTCTATAATTTCAATTAGACTGGTCTGTATTACCTAAGATATCATCAAGCCTCTATCTGTGTGTGTCTCTTCAATCCCATACTCAACCACGATCCCCTGTGTAGCCATCTGGGGGGAAGAAGCTGTGGCAGTGACAAATGCAATCTTACACTCTCAATATTTACCAGGCTGCCTCACGTTCCTTGATGCTCAGAGTTCTGGCCAGGGCAGGAAATGGAAGTGCCCAAACACCATGGGTGGAGATATTTCCAAGGAGTAAAATTTTCAACCATGCCTAAGTTCTATTTTTTCAAAAGTGACAGCATTTGGGAGCCTACATCTTGTTGACTTTCACTGGGTCTTTTGATCCCAAATGCCTAAACACATTTAGGTGCTTTTGAAAATATTACTCTTAGTCACTGACTTATAATGAGATTTAGGCTCCTAAGTCACTTAGGTGCTTTTGGAAATTTTATTCAAAATATTTCCAGGCCTGCTGAAAGTGTTAGAAACTAAACGAGGAAGTGTGTTGTCATGAGATTTGGAGCCCAATTTTCCACTTCCATGGTGCTTTGACAATTCAGAAGGGTTTGGAGAAGCATGCAGACTTTCAGGTGCTGGACAAAATGGAACCTCTGGACTTTCAGAGGTTTGCTCATTGCTAGTATAAAGGACCATGAGGTGCCCTGGCATCTTGGTGGGGGCGAGAAGAAGGAGCAGCATCTTGCTGCCGGGTACCTGGCAATGACCTCCAGGCGGCTGGTGCACTTGTTCCCTGCTGTTTTTATTCTGCTTGTAGAAGTCGAATATCATGAGTGCTGCATAGACCTTCCCCACAGTCATTTCATCAGCTAGATGAGGAAACGGGAGGTGACATGCAGAAGGGAGGGTCAGATGGAAAGTGGGAAAGGTGCAGGCGGAGAGAAGAGGAGCGAGGAAGGAACGGGTGTCAGAAATGGAGGAAAAGAGAAGAATTTGATTTAAATGGGAGAACGTCAAATGGGCAAGAAAAGCAAGTGAAAAGACATACAGGACGTCACAGGAGAAGTGGAGGAGGGGGAGGAAAGAAAGAAAGAAAGAAAGAAAGAAAGAAATTGTTAGACAAGACTTAGCATTTTTCCTCTTCCTTTATTGTATCCCTGACCACTGTCGCCTTTCCTCTCTCTCAGGATCCCAGCACCCAGTGTTTTAAAGCCACCCTCGCTCTTTGTTGAAAGTATTTAGGGATGCTTTATACGAAGGGTGCCCTAGACAAGTGAATCTGTATGGAGTTGTAAGAATGAGAGACAGAAAAGAACATTCCAACCAGATCTGCAGCCAGAGTTTTTACAATCCGAAAGGCCTTATTTTCCTTTCTTTATATTCTCATCGGCAGGGGAATATACATTTAAATTGTATTTCATTTTTCCAGATGGCTTTTTTGGTTCATTTCTGTTTTACAGTTATACCACTGACCTCTCTCTGTCGTGCCGCCTAGCACTTGTCTTAGGGCAAGGGGCCGTAAAGTCCCAGGATATGACAACATCGGCTATGCGGGGGAAAGCAGCCATTGCCCTTTCACTGCATCTCCAGGACATCATCCCTTTCTCAGCTAATAATGCCCTGATTGGATGGGGCTGTTTCTCATTAATCAGCCAGCCAATGAATTCAGAGCCCTGGCTTTTGCCAATCAAGAGAATTTCAAACTTTCCATTTTCTCAACACGCTCCCACAGGCCATCCTTAGGGGAGATTAAGCCCTTTAGTACCAAACCCCCCCTTCCTATTACATGGGCTCTTTGCAACCTTTAACTTCCCTCTCTTGATTTTTTTTGGATGCAGACAGAGCCCAGATGGTAGAAATTGTTTCCCAGACCTGTGGGAGCCAGGTTGGGAGCAGATAAAACTACAGGAAGCAGGACTGCTGCATGACAAAGAAATCTCTCTTGAAGAGTCTGGACAAGGCATCGTTCTCTTCTGGCCGCTATGTATTATATTTTTCCACAGTGCAAAGAATCTACAGGCTCAGGCATGAGGCACTAGGACATAATGTTTTGGGACCCATGCCTGGGTGTGTCCTTGGGATTCTTACTGCTGAGGGATGGGGACATGGGTCTGTGGGCATTCCGGAGGTGACACTTGGAAGCTCCAGGTAGAGGGTGAAATGGGCTTCTGTATCGTGTCCTCTAAACTGCTGCGCACTCCCAGGCTTAGCTCTGGGTACCATCCATGAGAGGGGAAGAACCTGGATTTTTGTGGCTGCCTGGAATGGGTTTTAGGGTTCCTGTCTCCGCATTGCTTCTAAGGGGAACAGGGTCCTTACGTAGCACTTACGTTTATGGGGAGGCACCAATAAGTCCAATGTCTTCTGGGACAGATTGGGCCAAACCAGAGAGATCTCTTTCCTCAGCTCAGCGTCACACTGGTGCTGCTTCACTCCCGCTGGGCAGGGGGCAAAAAAGGCAAATGAAGCTGACAGCAGCCGACTACACATTCCACATGTGCTTCCCCCATTTGCACCTCAAGTGAATGAGCAAGCTTATACCACTTGAGTAGATCCTGTCTTTTCCTACCTCCGTTCCCCTGCCTTCTTCCCAGAATACCAGGTCAGGATCTCACTGATATTAAAGGCGGTACTAGCCCTCGCCATTATAACCAAGTGCGTGATCTCTGGAATGGACTCAGTCTGATCAGTACAAAGTTTCAGGAACTAGAACTAGTTTGATCTGGTGTCCCCACCAGTGGGATGCACAGCCACCGTTATCCCTTAACCTGAACAATGTCCTTCTCTTTTAAACTTGTCACATCATTGGCTGCTTTCAAGGGAAACAACATATCCACAGCAGAAAAGAATCTGACTATGAAACAATGGTGGGCTTGAGTTATTAACTAAACACTCCCCATTTAATCTCAGCGCATAGTATATGTCAGAGCTTGAAGACTTATGGCTTCTACTTCCAGCAGACAGGATCATTAGCAAGAAGAAGTTTTTCTTCTTATTGGTGTGGCTAAGGTAATAAAATCTAGAGTAGGGGTTGTTTAAAAAAAAAAAAATCACACCACTTGGTGCTTGCATGGGGCTTTTCATAGCAAAGCCATTTACCCAGGTGAAAAAGTAATGCTCTCCTCAGCTTACGAAGGGGTACAGAGTGGTGCTGGGACTTGTCGAGGACACACAGTCCATCGGCACTGCAGCCATGAGTGTAATTCCCAGCCCTCACAGACAAACGCACTAACTCTGCTCAAGCTCACATGCTGAAATGAGCAGGTGGTAGCTGCATGGATGGAAGGTCAGGCTAGCTGTGTGAGCGCCGTCCCACCCACCCCCCGGGCCATCCTTCATCATGTCACCCTGCCTTTGGCTTAGGCCCTCTCTGCAGAGTAATCTGGTTGCGAGCTAGGTTCTGAACGCACGCTCCTGTTCGCACACCTCCCGCCTCACCTGTAGCGAGTTTGATTTCGAGCGCGGTCCGGATCAGGGCCATCAGCGTGGAAGTGAAGTGGACCGTCAGGTCCTGGTCCGAGATCGGCATGTTCATCCGCACCAGGCGCTGAGAAGCAAAGCAGAATCGCTGTCAGTGCCAGCTGGCGCTGCCCCTCCCCCGCCCCCCCCACGCTGCTCCCTCTTTTGTTATCATCCATCCCCCTGATTCTTAAAATAGCAAAATGACCAACATGTGCGGTTCGGAAATGTTAACCTTTCGTGTGCTGGCTGGCAGGAGACTCTCCCTTTTTAGAATGCTGCAGAATTAAGGGCTCGCTGCAATGTTCTGAGCCTGCGATTTGCCAGCACTCATACTGCCATCGCAGGCGTGTATCTGATCTCCCATCGCAATAGCCCACATTGGGACGTGGCTTCCTGCCCTGATCTGATCCCACCAGGGGAGCTCCAGGTGTCCTGGTTGGGGCGCAAGAGAAGCACAGCGGCAGCTGAAGCTTTCCCTCAGCTATCTTCGGGGTGCTACTGATGTTTCAGCCAAAACAATCACGCCCTTGTTGTGTACATCTAGGGAAAGCCATGCAGTTATGGTCACCTCTGGCCAGGCAAGAGGCATAGATCTCCTCTCCTCCTCTGGTGAAACGGCACATAAAGGAGAACAATCTACGGCCGACTCCAGTTCCAGACCTCCTCCTGGGTGTGACGCGTTCCACACAGCTGCTTCCTACACTGAGGCTATACGGTGGAGACAAGCCCCACAAGCAAGACCAAGCAGCATCAAGTAACTGTGAAGGGTGAGTAGGTCAACACTGCAGGAGAAGTTCCCGTCGGAGATAAGGGAGTGCAATGCCATAGAAGTGAGAGTAGCTGTGCCTACTTATCTCAGCTATGCAGCTGGCTCTGCATTTATACAGGGATGCACACAAGGCATTTCTGTGGGAAAGGGTTCTGGGAGATGTGAAGTGCCTCGCCCTGAACATCCACAGGGTCACGCTTTTGTCTCACCCCACGCGCACCACCCGTCTGTAAGGACAGCTGACGTTTCTGACGGAAGCCCAGCGTCCGAGTCAGAGAACGTCTGACCTGCCACTCACACTGGGGCTGCTCCTAGCTACGGGAGAGGGAGGATCCCTGTTAGGACAGACACAAGACCGGACTCTTTCTCCTACCCTCTCCTGTCTTTCCTGCAGATACCCTGCAATCCCATTAGAGCCCTGTAGCTCACCTCCTTGGCTTGCTGTCAGCTACGAACTCCCATCCAGTCCATATCAGTGGAGGGAGTCTTCTTAGTAAGCAATGCTAGGACCTTCCTTCGCCCTGTCCCACCGGCAGCGGAGTGTGCTGCCTGCACAGAGCTCCAGCTTCTATTCAGAGCACGTCACAGTGTCAGTGTGAATCTTTCCAGATTCTGGCCAGAGGTCACGAGGCTCCTTGGGAAACGCTTCCTCCGCCATCACTTGGTTACACCATCATTAGACTCCCTGGGCCAAATTCATCCCTGGTGGAACTCGAATGAAGTCAGTGAGATTACACCAAGTGTGCCACTGTGGCCCACCATGTCTTCCTGACTTTTAACAGGTCAGTTCCTGCAGCATTAAATGCTCACTAGAGGCACAGCCCTCCAGGCTAGCTGATCACTGTAGCACGGTACAGCAAGGACTGATTTCTTCTTCTTGGGCAAATGTGTGATTTCCCAGCTCCTCAGCTCTCATATAATGTTTAGAAACTTCCTAACCTGGAGCCAAATCAGATGAGCCTCTACATTTCTTTTCTCTAAAGTTCCATGCAACGCAAGGAAATGTCCGGGAATTCTCTGTTTGCATAGGTCAGTAAAGCCCAAGAGGTAGGTATGTTTCGGTCCTTGGCACAGAGTGGATTTCATCCCTGGAGAGTGCCTCTGGAAACTGATTCGACTGTTATTTGACACATATTGCTCCATGGAAGTCTTTTCTTCAACAGAAGTTCAACACTTTGCTAAGGGCATTTAAGTGGGTTCTTTGTGATTCTTCAGCCGTGTGTGCAGAGAAAGGGCCGGACTGGAACTAGGCACTGAATGGGCTTGCCGGGGGGCAAAGAGACATCCTTCTGCATGAATCCTCTCACAGGAGCTAGCCACTCCATTACTCCAGTCTCTTTGCTCTCCCAGCCACAGTGACAGGGTCTCGCTAGAACCTCCTGGGGTGCAAAGCACTCCAACAGGGGTAGGGAAAGATGGAGACAGACCATGGCGCTGTGGAGATCCTGCTGAGGAGGTGTCCTTTTCTAAAAGCTCAAACACCTTCCAGGATAAACTGAATCTGGATTCAGATCCAACCACCACTTCCCTGCCTCATCTCCAACCACTGCAGAGAGGGAGACTAATATTTTCAAAAGTGCCTAAGCGATTTAGGAGCCTATATTCCATTTTTAAAAGTGAGCTGGAGACTTAGGCCTGGTCTACACGTAAAAATCAAATTAACCTAGCTACGGGGCTCAGGGCTCTTACAAATTGTGCGCCCTGGAAGCTGTAATTAGGTTGACCTAAACCCAATGTAGGTGCAGCTAAGTTGACAGAAGAATTCCATCTTGGAGAAAACGACACTGCCAGAAAAGTCTCTTCTGTCGATGCAGGAAACATCTATATTCTGGTGCTACAGTGACACCACCGCAGCGCTGTAGCTGTGCATGTGGCTGTCATGTAGACATGCCCTCAGGCATCTAAGCCTCATTAAAAGCCAATGGGATTTAAGCCTGGTCCACACAGAGTTTTTGTACAGTATAACTACATCAGTTAAGGGTATGATGTTTTTACCTGTCTGGTAGTACTGGTACAGTCCCTTGTGCGAAGGCAGTTATACTGGTATTCAAGAGCTGTATACTGGCATAGTTTATTCCCCTTCCATTACTGGAGTAAGTTAGACCACTATAAGCACATTCATTCTGGTATAACTGTGTCCACACATTGCTTTAACTATAAAGTACCACAACTTTTGTGTATAGATAAAGACTTAGGCTCCTAAGTGGTTGGCACTCTTGAAAATGGGACTTAGACTCCTGAGTCACTCAGGTACTTTTAAAAGCGTTCCCCAGAGTTTTTTTAACAGAGTCTCCAAAGCAACGTAGAAATAGAAACTAATCCTCACCACATGTCTCTGATTGTTAGCCTCTTTTTACAGATGGAGGAAAATGAGGCATAACAACGTGAAGGGAGTTGCCTGGGTCCCCAGAGGAAGAGAGTAGGATTCTGTAGGGAACTTGACTCCCAGGCCTCTGTTCAAATCATTAAGATGCTCTTCATAGAAAAGGACTGGACTGGAACATTAATTTTTCATCCTCCTTTTCCACCATCAGGGGAAAAAATAGTTCTGACTCTTTTGGGGAAAAATCTCAGAAATTTTATTTCCCAGTGGTATAAACTGGACATTGACTTAGGAGTCTCATCGAACGCAATCATGGAGGATGGAACTGGGACAAAAACTGCTGAGCCTGATTGCCCCAGTCATTTCTAGGAGCGCAAACTCAGGCGTGTCTACATGGCAGCTGGCACAGTGAGTCCCAGCTCAGATAGATAGCCACACACTAGCTCTGCATGGCTGGGGCAGCATGGGTGGCCGCTCAGGCTAGCTGCCCAACTATATGCTCAGGGCTTCAGGTGAGTCTGTACTCGGGGCAGCTAGTCCAAGCTGCTGCCTGTGCCACTATAGCCAAACTACTATTTTAGATTATTTTCGCCTGTCTACTTGTGCTAGGAAGCAGCCATGCAGCTGCTGTGTAGATGTAGCCTAGGAGAAGTCCATAGAAGTGCATTCGTGTAAAGTGTGTGGGATGGGAGAAAGGAGGCCTGTCCTCTTTAAACATCACTGGTTGCTTAAGGAAATTGGGGCGAAAGACTCAGGCAGGAAGCTACTCTGCCCGCTCCAGGTTTAGTCTAGTAATCATAGAGCCAAGAGGTTAGTGGGTGAGGTTCTGTGGCCTGCAACGTGCAGGAGGTCAGACAAGATGATCGCGATGGTCCCTTCTGACCTTAAAGTCTACGAGTCTAAGAGAAAGCAGCACAGCCTAAAAGAATCCTATTTAAAACATGGACGAGGGGTTCTCCTCAGTCTATTGACAGGAGGGATAATGAAATCAAAGCTGAGAATTTGCTCCCCGTATAATTCAAAGGCAATATCAAATGCTGGCAAAGCTACACGAATTTTGTCTGTTCAATTGTGTAAAACAGAATAGCACCTCGGCTGGAATATCCTCCTTCAGCACGCCAAAGGTTAAAGCAAAAGTAGTGTGTTTAATGCAATCCAATGGTTAACTTACTGAAAGAGTCCCACTGAATCCCACTTCAGTGAGAGAGAGAGAGAATTAAGAGATGGAGAGAGAAAGGAGATGCATGGAAATGAAGAACAAGCAGGTGAGAAATAATTCCTCCTAGGAGAGCTCCGTCCTCCTGAGAACTGGGACTGCGAACCCTGGGTCTCCCCATAGACGTAACAGAGTGAACTCCCAAGAACAGCTGAGCTCATGCACAGAGGACAGAGTGTACCCCAGGCTGTGAGTTTACGTCACCACTGCACGGGGGCCCTTCCTCGCAGGTTTAAATCAGTGCTGATGGGATTTTTCAAACGAGAACTCTAAAATGGGCTGGTGCAGCCCTCTGGATCTGCAGTGTACAAACAGCCATGTGTGCAACGTGGGTAACTGAGATAACGGGTGCTCATGTGTACATGAAAACAGGTGTTCTCTGGGTGCAGTGCTAGAGGCCCACGTGGACATGTGCTTCTCCATATTTATTCTATCTCTCACACTGACCCATTGTAACCATACTTCTCAATCACAGGAGGGATGTGACTAGCTGCCTTGCATTGCTGAGTCCTACGTAGCCTTTACACCATAACGTGCAAACTAATAGGATGGCCTATTGTCAACACCTTTTGTGTGATCCAGTATGGGTTATTTCTGATTGTAAATGTGAGCGTTACATCCCAGCGACGGCACTGAAAACTGAAAGACACACACAACTTTTAGCCTTTGTTCAGCATTTTTCCATCTGAGGATCTCAAAGCCCTTTACAGATTTTAATTTGGAACTAAAATCTGGTTGTTCGTGTCAGAGGCGGGTGTAGTGAGTCCAGCAGACTCAACCAGAATCCCTCCTGGGGGAAACACAAGCTGCAGTGGTACCTCCAGCACTACAGCAATGTGTGGCACAATCATGGCCCTTCACACCCTGCCACCACAGAGGATGGACAAAGACTTTCCTTGTTTCGTTAGCAAAGTCACCCCGATATGGGCAACTCGATGCCTAAACTTGCACCCGTTAGCTAATACCTTCCACAGGGGTTGGTAGTGGGTTCACATTACACAGACTGAATTAATCTTCTCCAGTCCTCTCGAGCCCAAGGCAACCTTGCATCACTATAACCCTGTGAGAACTAACAACCATGCTCAGTGAGAGAGGGTGACTGCATAGCTGGCCCCTCTGCTCATCATGGCCCACTCAAACCAACCCTCCCCCCTCCATTTTAGCAGTATTTCAGAACTGCAGTCCTCACTCTGAGACTCACGGAGCCTTAGCCCTTCCTGCTGCTTTGAAATGCAATTCAAATATTTGCCAGAAGGAACTGCAGAGACGAAGGGAAGGCTTAATTTGTAGCATTTTCCCATTACTCTAGGTCTAGTGTAGACATAGCCAGAGTGTGTTGATACAGATGGTGAGGGATCACAATGCTCCTTGACTCCAGGATCCCCTGCCACAGGTGAAAAGTGCGGTTAGCTACACTAATTAAATGGGGGAAGAAAACCACCTTGGTGAAAAGAAAAGCCTGCACTAGATCTCCGTGCCTGGGAGAAATAGATTTCTTGACTCCTTTTGCCAGTCCCCTTCCTACCCTTATCTTGCTCTCACATTTCCTCCAATGGAGTTTTAAGAGACGTATCAGGCAGGAGATGGAGATCTAGTTCCTGATTTCCCAACCTGTCCCAGAGAAACCTCCTCAATCCCCAGATCTTAATTAGGCAGTTTCAGAGTCATTCTCCCTTCTCAACATGAGCAGAACAGAGGCTAACAAGAGGAACTTAACTAGTGTATGAGAAGATCTTGTTAATATTTCGGCAGTGAAAGGCCTCGGGCTGTGATATTCTCTCTAGAGCATCCTAATTAACTCTGCAACACAGAAGGGGGAGCAACCAGATAACAAGAAAAAAGCCAGTTACAGACTGCAGCATGGGTTACATTTGCAGCATTTTTTGCTCCAGTTACTAACATGGTCAGGAGATGGGAGAACCAGACATGACTCATCTACCAACAAGGGATGTAATTAGAGTTGAGCAACTAACTAACTAACTGTGCACCGACACTGATTCAAGTAAAATACAGGACTGATCTGGCCTGAATTTGTGCCAATTTCATGTTCACTTTTTGCAAATATTTTCCTGAAAAGCGTTACGTACAGGAATGCCAATGGAGACAGGGAATTTTAAACAAATATTCAGAACGTCAGGGGCAAATCATCTCAGTGTATACAGCCTATACATCTCAGGGCTTGCGTAAGACTGAAGCAGCACATAGGCCTCCTGCACACCTCTGCACAGAGGTGAATTTCACCCACAAGTGTCTATTGAACTTCTAAACATGAGCATTTGTAAGGAAATCTGACTCACTATTACATTCATCCAAATGTCAGTGGAAAAAAATACCATGTGATCTGTACATCCCATTAAAACTAGATAACACCACTCAAATTCTGGATATTGAAAACTCACTTTGACGACTTATAGGACAAAAATCACTGGGGCAATAATTGCTAAGAGTGAATAAATTCAAAAGAATTGAGAACTGCTTGCGGACAATCTACTGGCAGAAAAAGAGTCTGAATGTGTTGAATAAATCATTTGCTATGAATAATTCACCCTGTTCTAGTTGTAATTGTTATGCTCTGACTTATTTCATGTCCTGTCTTTTGACTGGCTAGTCATTGCATTTCCCCATACAAACACTGCACGGAGAAGATAGAATGACCGGCCAGTTAGCACAGAGACCAGTTCAAAGTCTGTGAGTTGTTTAAAATCGTTCACAGCCTAATCCAGACATTCAAATTCTGCTGGCCCCATTCTTGACACAAAGCTTGGGAAGGAAGGAAGAAAACAAAAGTGAGCATGGGATAAAGTTATTTTCATTCATGTCACCATGATGGATCTAGGATGGGAAGGAGTATATTTGCCAGGAATCCTCAAAGCCCGTCTGGCTGGCTTTATATGACCTAAGAGTTCTAAAATATAGCCATAGGCTTGGGTAATCAGATGTCCTGATTCTATCGGGACAGTCCTGGTAGTCGGGGCTTTGTCTTACATAGATGCTATTACTCCCCAACCTCCGTCCCGATTTTTCCCATTTGCTATCCGGTCACCCCACCATAGGCACTACAACCTCGGTGTGCAAGGCTCAGCATTGGAGCAAACAGAGGACTACTCAGAACAAGATGAAGCACTGCAGGCTGGAATGTGCAGTCACCATGGGCTGCACCTGTGGTTCAAGATGGGCAAGGTACGGGGACAGCCTGGGTATTCATGGCAAATTGTCAGTGTGGCCCTCAGAGGGGCACAGTTTGGATGTGCCTGGAATAAGCAAAACTGGTAACATTACACTGAGACTTGGCAGAATTCAATTTTTAAAAAGAAAATAATTTCGAGGGATAATATCGATGAGTCAAAAAATTAAAGCTTTATAACAGTAAACCACAATTTGTCACCATCATATGTCACAATATATGATGTAAATAGCCTTAAATCAAATTCTAATATGTTCTCAAGTAACAGTTTTCCTAGTTTGCCTATCTGTAAACTTCCATTATTACCAAAAGTATTTTTTCCCACTGGCTTGTGTGAAATCGACATTTACTGACATTTACCAATAAAAATCAAATCCTTTCAAGCCTAATTACTTTACACTCAAGAGTCATTACCCTAGACTTAAATCTAACTGAAACCCTGCTCCAAACTCCAGTTCATTTCAGCATCTGCTCAATAGCAATGCATTGCCAAGTACGCAGAGGGCGTTGCACTGGTTGGGTTCCTTCCCCCAATTTCTCTGCAGATACATCCGAAACTCTGTGATGTATAAAATCAGCCTCATGCTGAAAAAGCCATTATCAATAGTGGAGCACAATGACTGCAAACACCTAAGCTCCAGTTCTGCCAGCTGACTCAAAGCACGAGGTTGGAATGCTCATTGTATTGCCTTGAAAATTAAGGGAAGGTTTTCAAGTGAGAGCACAATGAGCACCAAGATGCATGCACCCATTGCAACCAGAAAACCCTTTAATGCATTCAGGTAATGTACTGACCATTTCCTATGGAATTTCTCCAAGTATGCATGTGTGTGTACACAGACACAAGGGTGGAGTTCTCCAGGGTTATTTGTCTACAAACCTGCTAAAAACACCACTATTTAGAAGCTTCCGTGCTTGTAGCGTGCGATAGATGAAGAGGGGTGGCCCAAATCTAGAGCTGGGCAAATAATGGATTTTTTCTGTTTGCTGGTAATTTAAAAAAAAAAAATGGAAACAAAAATTTAGAGTTGAAGCAAAAAAAATTTTTTTTTAATTTTCAGCAAATCTAAAAGTATTTGAAAAAAAGTTTCTGGTGGAACTAAACATTCCATCTGACCTGAAACAAAATGTTTCTATTTTGTCATAAATGAAACAATTCATTCAACCTGAAACTATGTGTTTTGTTTCAAGTTTGACCATTTGTAGAGGTTTTTGTATTTTTAATAAACAAACAAAATGTTGTTTTGAACCAAACGAATCAAAGAGTTTTTGTTTAAAGTATGTCATAATGAAACATTTTGATTATTTTGGAGTTGTTTGTTTTTGACAAAAACAGTTTGGCGAAACTGACATGAACTCATAAAAGGTTTTGGTGTCACCAAACCTGTATTTTTTGCCAAAAAATTTGGATTAGCACTCCCATGGTTGCTGACACAAGGCCTGTTCAGGGCTAGGACGAAGCCACAGTATACTCAGCTAAATGGACCAAAGTCTCTGATTTGAAACTATGTTACCACTAGAACTTTGATCAGCTGGAGGGGACCCAAAGTGCCATTTTCCCCTACCCCAGAAATGAGGAGGAAGGTGGCCTTCTTTTGAAAGCCCAGTGTCTCTTGGGACAGAGCTCTCCTGTCACCTGAGGAGTTTCAGAACAAGGCACGAAAAGATTCCCATGCATGAATTTCAAGGCAAGCACAAGCCACGTGCATAACAACTCTGCAGGGATTGGTCTTGCTAACCAAGGAGAACAGTTCAGAAAGAGGGAACAAAATAAACAAATAAATAAATAAAAGAAGAATTTGGAAGGAAAGAAACAGCAGCCCAAAAAGGCTGGAGAAAAAACACAAACAAACACCAACACTGTGCAGAAATATCGAGGTCAACTGACAGAGATAGGGACAAAACTACACAGACTGACCAAATCTTTGCAACCAAAGAGAGTCAGGAAAATACATAGAACACGAAAAGGGACAAAGGGGCAAAAAAGCCTTTTGCCTGACAGAACAGAAAAAAAGTGACTTTTCCTGACAGTGAGAGAACAGGAGAGTGCAGAGACAAAACACTGACTTCTTTCACTAACTGTCTCTTCTGAGCTACAGTTGCAAATTAGAGGTGTCATTTTAATTATTTACTTATTTTTTAACTTCTTAGAAAGTTGATTTCTTTGTGATCTGAAATATGTGCATGTAACTGAGCATGGATGGTTGCACTGTGCCTCAAGAAGGGCGGACCGTCACAGTGAGTTTTCCCATCAGTTACAAACAGATCGATGGTAACACCAGGTAGACAATGACCACTTGGCAACTACTGGAATCTAAGGCAACTGAATACAACCATTCCCATGCAGTGTTAATCTGAGTGCAGATTTTCAGCACAAATATGTCTTCTTGCACATGCTCTTCCTAGTTATGTCAGTTAATAAAAAGGGAGGAGGGGGCAATGAAAGCCAATGTCATTATTCACCAAGGCCTGAATTTTTTTTTTTTTTTGGGGGGGGGGGGATTAAATTAATTAAATGCCCCAGTAACACTGCGATAGCTATGAATGGAGATGAGCCCAAACTACAATGATTGATTTAAGCTTCCTGTACTTTCAGGGGAATTCAGATCAAGATCCAGGTGCAAACTCTGCCAGAGTGGAACAATGTATCTGACCACCTTCAAACTCAGAGAACGTTTGACTGTGAATCTGAATCTGAACTTCACAGCTTGGACTCTAGTTATGGCTCTCAGTTATACTCCCTGCCATCTGTTTGGAGGGCTGTTACTTGATGAGTAAAAATTAAGGATGGAGGAATCAAGTGGAGATATTTTAAAAAATACTCAAAGGTACCTAAATGCTATGGGAGAGGTATATAAATACAGACATAAATTAAACTGCATTTAAGAAGACTAATGTGCAAAGAACTTTCTGATGAAGAATGGGGGCAGGTAAGTATCTAAGGTCTCAGTCCAAAAAACTGTCTACATATATAGGTTAAAAAACAACAACAACAAAAAACATGCAACCTTTAAATGATGCAGAATTAAAAAGACAATAAACCTGTTAAAAATGTATATTTTAAACACACTTATTGGCTACTTTTAATGTACAGAGATAGGAAAAAGTAATACAATTGAAAATATTGTGCTTTGGGGGTGAAGGGTGTACACACATATGCTACAAAAGGCATATATTGAGAGTGGCCAAAAAAAAAAACCAACAAAAAACTGCACCTCTGAAAATCAGGCCCAATGGGTCTTTGGGCCTCTAAAATGGAGACACTTAAAACCAGGGACTACTTTTACAAATGTGGCCCTCTGTGTGTGTGTATATTGCCAACAGATATTTTAAATGGCTAAAATATGAAGTTTAAAAACTGATTGTCTGTCTGAAGTTTTTATAAGGATGTTTACTATATATTGGGTATTATTACGTATTCATAATAAATATGCCCCTTCAGAGTACTCACATTTTGTGCCAGGAACAAGATGAACACAGAAAATGTACCTAACTAATCATTTGTATAATGCTGAATCCAAAAGTAGTTTCCAAGCCAACTATTCTACCTTCTCTTCACTTTGTCCCATGCAGGGAAAATGCACTACACTAGGGAAGGGCCATGTGGAAAGTATTTATTTGAAACTTTGGTTGATATTTACACGCCCTATGAAAGGCCACAGTGAAATTCAGATCTTCCCAGACGTGAAAGTGGGAGTGCGGGGACTGTATCTGGGGTTTTGGTGTGGGCCCATCTCATATGGAACCCCTACCCAAACTCAGTTTCACATAGTTTAATTGAGACACCAGGTGACACTTGAAGGTTTGATGTGTTCTGGAGTCCCTTCCAATCTGTCACACCAAGCAAAGCTCAGGATGGATGGATGGGATTTTCAAAATCGCTCAGGGCTGGTCTAATTCTGTTTCCACTGACGTCAACAGTAAAACTCCCATTGCCTTTAATGGGAGCAGAGTTAGGCCAGTCCTGCTTGCTTTTGAAAACCCCATCCTTTGAAGGTATGAGAATCAAAGCGAAAGAAAAATTCCCCACGGAGCCCCCTTCAAATGCAAATGTCATGCAGAATTTGGTGTTAGCAGTGCAACTCTCAATTGGCTGGAATCCTGGCTTGCTCTTTGTAAATTCAATCTAATTTATCTCTGCATTTCTTCTACACTCTCTCCGGCAGGGTCTGAAATGTAGCAACTAACATATTTTTTAATGCAATGTGTTTTGTGGTTTAATTAAAACCTTGTTTAGAACAAATTACATGTGATTTCTCTTTTTTTCTTTGGACCAAAATGATTCGATTTGAGTGCATTTATTTCCAGGAGTGTGTTAGGGAGCCTTTATGGTACTATCTATATTTAATAATTTGCTACCTCCGATAGCCCTACCTACCCTAATTATTTTCACCTAATTAAAAGAAAAAAACCACACACAACTAAAAGGCTAGTCAGAGTAGACAGAGATATACAAAAATAAGTGGAGTTTTATTAGTGGCGTAAATTGCTTATTAACGCCATTCCACCTCCCCCTGCAGGTGGACCAGAAAGGAAGCAGAAAGATACAGAGAGCAACATCTATACAGATAGGCGGAGACATAGCTAGAAAGACAAACTGACGTGTCACAGTTTTAATGATTGAAGAGAGTATTATAAAAACGTGGAATGTTTAAAATCCAGGCTGCGCAGAAAGAAGATAAAGCGCCAGAAAGAACCCAGGCTCACATCAACAATATCACAGGAAAACAGCACCCGTTTCAGCCATGGCAAAAGAAGCTTTCACTGGTGGTTTGGGGAGTTTTTACGGGTGATCTACCTTATAGGCAACTCGAGCAGGGCATTTCTTTCCCAGGCCTAGAGGTGGGGACATGTGTCTCAGCATCTCATACATATCAGTGTAACTGATGCGCCCGCTTGGAATTGAAGTCAGGGGGGAGGGAAAGGCAAAAGCAGGAGGACACACAGAAATCAAACCGGAACCAAAATAAAAAAAAGGGAACACCACAAAGGGTGAAATGAAACCAGGGAGAGGGAAATGCGTGGCAGGGGAGAAAGCACACAAGAAAAACAGATATCCGGTTAATCAGATTTCTCAGGAAATTGAAAAATAAACCAATAAATAAAATAAAGAGGAGGGTAAACTGAAGGATTTCTCCACCTCTGTCCCTTTGTTTGAACTCCTTGGTGTCTCCTCCTTATCGCAGAGAAATCCCAGTTTAAACACTGACACTCTAATCCCTGCGGCAGCAGTACGGAATGATTGATGTTTAAGTTAATGGACATGGAAAGGGATTGGGGGTGGGGAAGGATTTGGGAGGGGGTGCTTTTTTTGTTTACTTGTTTTTCAAATCAAAAAATGGTTGTATTCACCATGCCAGGGAGAGCTGGTAGGCAGAGTTATGGGACAGACAGAGCTGTGACATATAAAATGCTTCTGTTTTCCTTTTGTGGATAAGAAGTTTTGCTTCCAATTTAGGTTAAAGGCTAAAAGAGAAAGAAGAAGAAGAAGAATCCCTTTTTGTTTTTTCACGTGGGCAGACTTAGATTGCTCTGACTCACAGAAAAAGCTGAATTTCTGCAGCACAAAAGAGAATCCTCCACAATACGGATTCGGATCTCACAAGGACAGCCTCATAGATCGTAGCCAACCTTCAATCAGGGAACTGGTGTGAGGATGTATTATTTCACCCTCTGTGGCCATTCCGTTGTCTAACCAACTGGCTTCATTAAAAGGGTCCATTGGCCAGCCTGCAAGTTTGGGAGCAGTGAGAATTAGCTAGGAAGTAGGGGTTCAACATATGCCTTGCAACTTTGTCTCCATTGTTGATGAGTTTTATTACAGCCAGAATCCAAGACACATTAAATCCTTCATTGGGAAGACGGCTGAAAAGCCATCCCTTTCTGGCTTGCTGCCCCTAATGACACTGTTGATGACTTTGGACACAACTTGTAGTGTCTGGTTTTGTCCTCCCAGCTGGCTGTGTATTAATAATACTTTGTAATTCCATAGTGGCCTTTCATCCAAGGATACCAAAGCATATTAAAGAGCATTATTAATTAATATTAACCTCCTGTGACGGTATTATCTCCATTGTATAGATTGTGAAACTGGCACAAAGAGGTTAAATGAACTGGCATAGTTCATACAGCAAGTCAGGTGTAGACTTAGGAGTAGAGCCCACATACTCTGAGCCCAAATGCTCTAAAGTGACCATGACACCACAGTCCCAGCTGCTACACAGCTGGCTGCTAGATGGGGAAAAGGAAGGAAGAGAGAAACAACTCACAAAACCAAAAAGATACGTTTCTGTGCCTAGCAATCATTTCAACACTGAAATACAGCCCTGGGGGTTTTTATTCCCACATGAAAAAAAATATTTTTCGTAGATTTTAAACGTCATTGATAATCTAAACTGAACATGGAGCGTACATGTAGAGTGTGTGTTTCTGTATACGGCAATCTGTAAAATATTGCAAAACGGGCCACTTTAAAGACTTAAAAATGCAATTAGAAGCTTATGCCTTTGTGGTGTCATGAGCCCAACACACAGTGCCAGTGGCTAAGAGAGGCTGAATTCCCAGCTGTGCAGCTGGCAACTTGTCAGGAGCCTCGGCGCGGCAGCTAATTTACATATATTGGACTACAGCTGCCCTAAAGGGAGGCATAGCCAACAGAGACGACATGTCCTAGCCGGCAATGCTCTGTAATCCTGTGTGGTTCTGCAGAATTGTTCTAATCTGATTTCCACTGGTGTGGAATCCATCGACTTCAGCACAGTTCTCCTGATTTACACCAGCGTAAGTGAAATCAGAATGAGGCCCATACGCCCATAAACCAATGGGAGTGGCCCAAGGTTTTGTTTTAGAACTCTGTGTCCTGTACTTCGTGGTGTTGAAGAGCAGGAGAGCCAGAGACTTCTGCCTTCTGCCTTGCCATATTTGTCAGCAAGTGTTCGCTTTTTTGACTGCTGCTGGGCATTGAGTGGCTATTTCCAGAGAACTATCTACTGTCTACAATGACTCCAAGATCTCTTTCTTGAGTGGTAACAGATAATTTAGACCCCATCGTTCTGTATGTATGGTGGGAATTATTGTTTCCATTGTGCATTACTTTGGCCTTATCATAATTGAATTTCATCTGCCATTTGTTGCACACAGTTTAGTGAGATCCCTCCATAACTCTTCACGCTCAGCTTTGGACTTAACTATCTTGAGTAATTTTCTATCATCTGCAAATTTTGATATCTCACTGTACAACCCTTGATCATTTATGAGTGTGTTGAACAGCACAGATCTCAGTTCAGACCCTTGGGCACTCCACCATTGTGAAAAGTGAACATTTATTCCTACCTGTTGGTCTGGTCTACAATACAGACCTATATTGGTATAACCACATTGTGAAAAATCCACACCCCTGCGTGACATAGTTATAATGATCTAACCCCCTGGGTGGACAGCTACAGTCTCTCAGGGAGGTGGATTAACTACGCTGATGGGAGAGCTCTCGCCCATAGGTGTAGAACGTCTTCATTACAGTGCTACACTGATGCAGCGTTTTAAGTATAGACTTGCCCTTTGTTTCTTATCTTTTAACCAGTTACTGATCCATGAGGGGACCTTTCTCTTATCCCAGGACTGCTTACTTTGCTTAAGAGCCTCTGGTGTGGGACCTTGGCAAAGGTTTTCTGAAAGTTCAAGTACACTATATTGATTGCATCATCTTTGTCCACATGCTCGTTGACCCCTTCAAAGAATTCTAGTAGATTGGTGAGGCCTGATGTCCCTTTACAAATGCCATGTTGACTCTTCCCCAACAAATCGTGTTCATCTATGTGCCAGATAATTCTGTTCTTTACTAGAGTTTCAACCAATTTGCCTGGTACTGAAGTTAGGCTTACCGGCCTGTAATGGCCAGGATCACTTCTGGATCCATTCAAAAAAATTGGCATTACATTAGCTATCCTACAGCCATCTGGTAGAGAGGCTGATTTAAGTGATAGGTTACATACCACAGTTAGTAGTTCTGCAATTTCATATTTGAGTTCCTTCAGAACTCTTGGGTGAACACCATCAGGTCCTGGTTACATATAATTTACCAATTTCTTCCAAAATCTCCTCTACTGACACCTCAGTCTGGGCCAGTTCCTCAGATTCATCACCTCAAAAGAACAGCTCAGGGGTGGGGGTCTCCCCCATAACTACTGCAGTGAAGACCAATGCAAAGAATTCATTTAGCTTCTCGGCAATGGTCCTGTCTTCCTTGAGTGCTCCTTGTGCACCTATCATCCAGTGGCCCCACCGACTGTTTGGCAGGCCTCCTGCTTTGGATATACTTAAAAATATATTTGCTGTTCTCTTTTGTGTTTTCAGCTAGTTGTTCTTCAGATTCTCTCTTGGGCCTGCCTTATTATACTTTTACACTTGACTTGCCAGAGTTTTTGCTCCTTTTTATTTTCCTTTTACTGTTTTGGTTTGTTTTTTTCCCCCGGAAGGGAATACAGGGGTACATATTTAGTTTGAGCCTCTCTTATGGTGTTTTTAAATAGTCTCCAGGCGGTTTGGAGATATTTCACCCTTTTGACTGTTCCTTTTAATTTCCTTTTTACTAGAGCCCTCATTTTTTAGTAGTTCTCATTTTTGAAGTTAAATGCTACGGTGGTGGGTTTCTTTGGCATTTCCCCCCTATAAAGAAGTTAAATTCAATTACAATTTTGTCGCTATTATGGAGCAATTCAGTTATATTCACCTTTTGGCCCAGATCCTGTGCTCCACTTAAGACTGAATCAAGAATCACCTCTCCCCTTGTGGGTTCCAGGAGAAGCTGCTCTGTATATCTAGAAATGTTATTTCTGCATACTTCCATATCCCCAGGCTAGTTGAAATCCCCCATTATTACTGCGTTTTCTGTCTTTCTAGCTTCTATAATCTCCCTGAACATTCCACAGTCACCCTCACAATCCTGGTCAGGTGGTAAATACTATATTCTTACTGTTCTACTCTTATTGTTCAAGCATGGAATTTCTATCCATAGAGAATTTGTCATAGAGTTTGAGTCATTTAAGATTTTTACTTTATTTGACTCCACGCTTTCTTTCACAGACAGTGCCACCCCCCACCAGTGCAACCTACTCTGTCATTCTTACATATTTTATGCTCTTGTATTACCATTTCCCATTGATTGTCCTCATTCCACCAAGTTTCCACAATGCCTATTATAACATCTTCATTTAATGTGAGGCACTCCAGTTCACTCAGACGTCTAGCATTTCTCTATAAGCACTGGTACATTTTGTGAATATTCAGTCGCTTCCCTTCATGTGCTGTATTTCAATGGCACTCTCTTACCTTTGCCTGTTCCTCGCTAGGTCCTACCTGTACTTTACCTACCAACTTCTTTCATGTCATCTTTACTAGGCTATAGAGTTCCCCCTTTAATAAATTCATCCCTAATGGCGCTCTCCTCCTAAACCATGTGTTCCTCTGCACCTGTCGGCTTTCCCCCAGCTCTTACTTTAAAAAATAATCCAAAACTTTTTTTAATTTTACATGCCAGCAGTCTGGTTCCATTTTGGTTTAGGTGGAGTCCATCCTTTCTGTATAGGCTCCTCTTTTCCCAAAAGGTTCCCC
Organism: Emydura macquarii macquarii; assembly: GCF_026122565.2. Lineage (NCBI taxonomy): Eukaryota > Metazoa > Chordata > Testudines > Chelidae > Emydura > Emydura macquarii. The sequence continues at coordinate 16,885,424 of NW_027130828.1, forward strand.
AGTTCCTAATAAACCTAAACCCCTCCACATGTTAAGACATTATAATACTTTTCATTAATTACACTGTCATCTGAGGATCTCAAAGAGATCGGTCTTGTTCCTAAAGGCATTCTGGGGCTATTGCTATTACACTATGGCAGAGAAAGAATATTCAGTCCCTCATCCTTTCCTGACCCTATGTAAGCATCCCTCCCCACCCTTGCATCATTAACCTGGCCCTTGATCTAATGTCCTTTCAACTTAGGAAAGAGTAGGGATCAAAGGTTAGTCACTAAACTGAAGGTGCAACATCAGCTAAAAATCCAAAATAAAATGGCCTCATATAAAGAGATTTTCTCCTCAATGTTTCACAGAAATATTATAATGTTGTTTCTCTCTCTCTCGTATAGATATAAGGAGCGTTGCTCTTTCCTCACCCCTTCCCATCTAGCCCAGGAGGGATGGAAGCTTTCAGGTTCACTGTCTCATAAGGCTGCCTTTCTCCAGCCAGCTGGGGTGTAGGAGTAGATGGGGAATTGATGCATCAGGGGATAAGGAGGGCACACTCAATCATTCCTTTTCAGGCAACGGGTTAGTGACGTTCCAGTTTCTTTTTGGTATTGTTTGCATTTGCAGTTTGGATAAAAAGGAAAAGAAAAAAAAAAAAAAAGAAGAAGAAAATGCTGGACAGACTCTCTGAAATGCCAAACCTTGTATGCCACCCTATGAGGGCACTTCTTTCCTAAGCCAAGAGGTGGAGCAATAACACGTAACAAATTGTACATATCCTTATAATGAATCCGGCAACTGGAAAGAAAACATCACAAGTTATAACAGCATAGGCAAGGAAGGGCCTCCCTCCCCAAAGATCACTTCCCTACAGAACATAGCAAAGGGGACCGGGGGGAGGAGGAAAACATTGTAGAAGCAAGGTTAGTTTGACGATTGGGTTCTCCAGGAAGTAAGACATCTTAATTCAGAGCTAGCCATAGCTTAATGTAGCAGGATTATTTTAATTACTGTCCAAACAACAATGCAATAGAAAACATCTTCTAACCACCAGATTTAATTATATGAGTCACTAATGTTACATTTTTTTAATGTGTCTGAAATATAAGAATATAAAGATTAACAGGCAGGCCAGTAATTGCTATCTTAAGAGCCTGATGAGACTGATTAGGACTGAGAAAATTCAGATCCCATTAGCAACAACTGAAATCATAAAGTTGTTTTTATGGTTAATTCTATTATTAAAAAAAATATGTTTTCAGTTAATCTAGCCGTTGGATTCAGGAACTTCATGTATTAATTTTTAATTTTATTTCTAATTATCATTAGCCAAATCATCTAAAAGAAAAAGCAGTACTGAACTTCAAGGAACCTGCAAAGGAAAGCAAACTGGGATTGTAACCCACCCCCAAAAACATTTTTTCTTAACTTCTTTATGAAAAATAAAAAAGGCCTTACAGATTCCCCTCCCCCCACTCCATTTTCAGGTGGTTTTGTTTTTTTGCATTAGAAATTCAGGGCTGGTTTACCCACACTTTTTGAACAGGTATAATTGTATCACTTTAGAAAACAATACAGTTCAATTAGTGTAACCCACTATCACAAACACAGTTACATTGATATTGAACTGTGGCATATTGATATTATAGTGGCATTTTCTTTCAGTAAATTTACTGAATTTTTTAAACCATATTGTTAAATCTGTGCAAAACCTGTGTGTAGACAAGCCCCCAACCATATCTACTCTGGGAGACTGTGTGAGTGACAGATGAGCTAGTAGGTTTATGACATGATAAATACCACTGTAGTGAACCACGATTAATTGACAGTGGAATTGATTCTTATTTAGGCTATTTAAATCTCTTTGTTTTCCATTTGCTTTTGTTTAACACCTATTTATTTCAGACACTCATGAGAGAAGCTCTCCTTCTTAGGGATTCCACAACCCTGCTCCTTCTATTAAGAGCTGAAAACATTTACAGTACATACTTCTAAGCCTCCAAGAAGGCCTCTGACAAAACAGGAAAGACAAAGCTTGACATTCCTAATATTTCCAAGGGGAAAAACACATAGAAAAGACTCTTAAAAAGAAAAAATACAGCATCTTTCAGGCCTTTTTTATACATTTTAAAGAAATAAAAAAGGGCATAAATTCAATTTTATTTTATTTTGCAGGTCACCTTGAAGTTCAATGCTATTATTTTTAAAAAATTACTAAAAGCGGCTGATAGTTAGAGCAAGATCACCATTTGTCAGTATCCATTTACATGCCGTAGATTTTCCCTAGAACCAAATTGGTAGGTTTCATAGCTCTCTCTCTTTCTCTGATGTATGGTGTTTCTACTATCCTTTAATCCATCAGTATTACCATATTTACTTTCTATTTAGTACAATGCATTTTTAAAAACAATCATATTTTCTGTTTTTACCTCTTTCTCAACATTTGGAATATTTCCCTCCCAGAAAGTTTAAAGACTTAATAACCAGAAGAAAGATGATGACACTGATACTATTTTAAAGATATAAAATATTAAAATATCTATCTATCTATCTATTATAATATACATAATATTTGCACTTTGCACTCACACATCACCTTTCATCTGAGAGTCTCAAACAGTTTACCAAGGTAGATAAGGCATTATTATGTCCATTTTATTGATCGGCAAACTGAGTCATACAAAGATTAAGTGGCTTGACAAAGGTCACAAAGTAAATTAGTGATAGAAGTAGGAATAATAATCTAGTTTGCCTGAATCTAGCTCACACTGCCATGTAATCCCCTTCCATGCAGATTATTATGATTATCTATTATTCCCCATGACATGTAAATACCTCTACTATGAAGAAAGGGTCTTATCTCAGAAAGTGTAAATCAGTGATATTTTAGGCATCAAACCTGGAAATACTTAAGAACATGCTTAGTTTATGCATGTGACTTCAATGAAACTATTGCATGTGTAAAATTAAGCACAGGCATGTTTTTGCAGGCTCAAGGCCAAAAATATCATGGGCCTGATTCCCCTTTGATTTACACAGTTGCACAGTGGGAGTAACTCCACTGAAGTCAATGGAGTTACACCAGTGGAAAACTAGAGTAAATTAGAGAATCAAGCTCCCTGATCTTCATGCGTGACATAGTATGCATTTTTTAAAATAAGTGTCTTTTGAAACCAACATTTTAATCTTTCACTTCAGAACCAGAAGAGTGAGGAAATTATGCAGAAAACACCCTCCTTATGACCCCAATGGTCTGAGCATCTGAATTTTAGGAGAAGCACATTGGTGTTTTTTTCTTCTGCCTTGTACACAGGAAATTTATCTCATTGGTGCTAATCTGAGGTGAGATTATCTGTTAACGGGAGAATGGACATTCCCAAATTTTCAGCCTCACTGAGTTTTCCATCAGTGGTAAGAAAGAAGACAGGATTTGCAAAAGAAAAATAATGACTGATTGCTGATCAGATATTCACTAAGGACTGGTCTGTATTAGAAACTTGCAGTAACTAAAATCTAGTTATACCGGTTCAAACCCCTAATGGGGATGCACTTGAGATGGTATAAATTATGTTTAAACAGATTTACCTACTGTATTAAAGCTAATACATTAAAACAAATTGATTGAAGTTTGATTTAAACTGACTTAAGAGCATTCTTATCAGGGGTTTAAGTTCTTGTCTATAAATGTTTTTCCTACATCACCAGCCCTGCTTGCGGGGGAACAAAAACAGGGTGAAAAGCACACAGTGGTTGAAGGCAGCTTTAGTTTAGTTTGTGTGTTGTAGATGTACAAGTCTGAAGCCTTTTCATAGGAAAGCTGTATTTTGTGGGAAACACATGGCATGCTGGCTTTGTGGGGAGAAGGAGACTAAGAAGAGTGGGAGTTTGTAAAAAAAATTGCCTCCAATATACAATTTCTGAAAGCTGTGAAAGCTCAAGGAAATGGTTCTGACTACACCTCAGAATATCTAAAACCTTCAGATTTCTAGAAAGCTCGTAGCCTCTACAGAAAGCTTTAGAAGGGCTAATTCTCCTGCATTATCAGGAAAGTGGCATCTCAAAGTAATATTCATAGTTCAGAGGTGGCACCTATCAGAATGCTTCTCTCCCCTACATTTTGTTGCAATGTTTTAAAGTAAATTTTGCTCCAAACCTGGAGACAAAATAACTTTGTGGGAGCCAACCCCCAGATCATCTATACCCTAAAACTCTTCCACCCTGACTTTTGATCTGTGGTAACATACTGTCCTTCTCTTATTGCAATGTTTCCTGCCATGAGGGACTCCAGCCAGTTGTGTGTTGATTCCTCCACTATTGTATTTGGATAACAACAACAAAAATCCAAAGGAGATTTCACTTTCTGGCTGGGAGAAAAAAACACTTTCCTTTAACAGATCTGTATATCAAGGGCGTTTTATTGGAGATTCACTGGAAATTGAAAGGGTCAGAGAATTTAGGCTGATTGTTTTTTCTTCTCCTTATTCCTTTACATGTCTCAGCTTTCACCCTATTACCCAAAAACCAGCATAGTCTTAAAAAGATCAAAGATCTCTTCTGTAATTTGATGCTATTAAAAGGATGTTTCCAGGATCAAAACACAATTTCCAATGATAATTCTCTATGTAAGTGGTATGTTTTAATCAAACCAATGCTATATTAACAAATATTCAGTCCTCCCCTCATTGTCTTGCACCTTGTGTAGTCCCATACACCTGTACAGAGTGGATGTAAAATGCAACTGGACGTGAGTGGAGAATTATGATTTGGTAGCATTTTACACTCATGTCGCACAGCAAAAAGTGATGACTCAACGTGCAAAGAAGTGGCAAATCAGGGCCACACTTTTTAGGGAGGGACGGCACCTTGAAAATGTGAAAAGAAAGCTTCATTGGTTTTCCACAACCTCAAAACAAAACACATGCTGTATTTTATTATTTTAAATTATTAAGGCAGTTCTTGTCCATTAACAAATGCTGCATCATCTTTATTTATCTAAGCTGGCTTTGGGAAGCTTAATTTCAAGTGTTAACTAAAATGCTGATGATGGTGAGAGATTTCACTTCCCACCCCCCCTTCACTTTGGGAAATGAAAACCAAAGGTGTTCAATTGCGTTTCCAGAAATAATAAATGCCTTTTCTGCATGGCCATGGAGCTAGGGTCAGACACTCTGTTTGCATCGGACCCATTCTTTTTCTGGCAGTGTTCAGGGTTTGAGTTTTCTTTCTTTTCTGATTCCCATGTCAGCTAAAAGGAAATTCTCCTGTAATTACGTCAGGCTTGTTACTCTGAAGTGCACAGTGAATGTGGGTTGCAATCACCTCCCCAGCTCTTTACAACTCTGGATTTTGTTTTCCTTGTGGACTTAATAATCACATTAAAAAGAGTACATATACTATGTGTGTGTGTGTGTGTATATATATATATATATATATATATATAGTATATTTTATGCACCATATATACATATCTGCTGCATACATACCAGGCAGCTGGGTCGTATTCAGCCCAGACCCGAATAAACTCATCCAGGTGATGGGGTCCTAGGATGGAAGAGTCGCGTGTCAGGTACTCAAAGTTGTCCATGATTACAGCCACAAACAGGTTCAACATCTGCATGGGGGAAAAGATATTGGTGTGGGGGAGGAAAGAAACACACTTGCCTTTTACCTTGTGGATTCAATTTAAGATGTGTGACTGAAGAAGGTGGAAGAACGAAGCTGCAAGTTGAGAATACGCGTATTTGCTTAGCAGGAGGTGTGGTTTCTATGGGTATCCTCAGGACCCACAATTTTTAATCTTGGTTGCACCCTCACCATCACATGGTGTGGCACTGCAGTCACTATCCACCCTTCAGACCAAGAAGGGAGAAATCCACCTTCGGGGCCTGTAATCACAGCTCCTCACTCACTGGGAATAGCCCAGGAACAGGAGACTTTCCCAATCCCTGACTCCCGAGGCTGAATGCACTGCTATTTTACAGCAGTGTCAGTCACTGCAGGAGCAGAGCATGGTGCAGGCAGGTGGAGAGGCCAGGGAGAATAGAAGCACCCCCTCCCATTCTTGCAACTAACAGGATCTGCAACCCTTCCACCCAGCAACAAGTTCCCCTCCACTCCATACAACCCCAGCCTAGAGCATCCATCTCCACATCAGCATCACCAGACAGCAGATCCTGCCCTTCTACCAACATCCTCCCAGTACCAGCATCTCTCCACTCAGAATGTCTATCCTCACCTGGCAGCACCCATCTTCCTCTCCAGAATCCACAGATTCAAGCATCAAAACCCAGCCCCATCAACTCACCTATCTCAGAACCCCCACCCCAAAACAGCCATGTTTTCTTGCCAGGATGCCAAAGAGACATAGGGCGTGACTGTAAAGGATTGTGGGATTGGAACCATCGTAACTAGTTGGTTTGGGGGCCCCGAGTGGAGAACCTCTGAGAACTCCTGCTTTAGGAGTTTGCCGTGAGTGTCAAGGAATATGGGATAGCTTTTTCTTCCTGGCCACATGGCTAAGATCAGGAACTCTATTTGGCCCATTCTTTGATGGCAGTATTAAGGTTATTTTCGGATGACCAGGAGTCCATATAAAAACAGCTGCTGGACGAAGCCCATTTCCACATCACAAAGACCAATGCCACAAAGGACACTCATCTGCCACGGGGCCAAAGGCTCTTCAGGAAAATTAGGGCCTAACTGGCTCGTGACAATCTTGTGGGTTGCACCTGGCAACAAGCAGGTGCTCCAAGTGGCACCCCTGTAGCTAATTAGCACTGGAGTAGCTGAGCTGGAAAGAAGCTGCTAGAACAGGATAAAGGAAAAGTTGAATAGAAGGGAGAGGGAGAGAAAAGGAGCTCTCTCTAGAAAAGACCTGCAGCTGGCACAGGCTGGAAGGAGCCCTTGGGGGTAGAATAGGCCTGTGTGGGGGCAGGCCCCGAATGAGGATTTGGAGTTGACAGTGAGAACGCAAAGAGAACTGTCGGGGTCTGGAGAATGGAGACAGTGGTGGAGTTCCTCTTAGTAGGCTCTGGGAAGATAGTGGCCATAGGTCTCCATCCCACAGAGTCCTACAGGTGGAAACTGGCTCAACAGAAGGGAGTAAGGAGGAGAGAGATGTGGTGGAAGAAACCCATGGGGAGCAGAGTAGACTCCTGTGGGGAAACGCCCTGAGTTAGGGTCTACAACAGTGAAACTTCCTTAAAATTCCATCTTCTTTTATTCAGAAACTTGTTTAACTTTTAATCTAAACCAGCAGTGCTGTGTTAGAGTTACAGTGCTTATTAACTCCAGTTAAAGTGATAACCTGTTGGGTTGTCTCTCTTTAAAGGCGCAAACAGACCTCATTATTCCTCTGAATGTTGCAGGAGAGGGCTGGGACATTGCAAAGCACACAAGTTTGGGAAAGTTCAGAACTGGGAGTGTGTTGGGGTCAACCTGCAAGGAGTAACCAATGCTCGGGGAAGCCAGGGTGTGGTAGAAGGCAGGCTACAGGAGTCAGAGTTGATAATCCAGGAACACACAGTGCACAGACACCCAGGGTGTGACTGGCATGCTTGTCTGCAGGTGTCCACAGCAGCAGGGCATTGAGGCTCCCAGGAGTGCAGGGCAGGTGATGACACAGCTCCTCCCTGGTCTGGATTGCATCCCAGAATGTGACAAACGGTTAGAAGGCAAGTTAGGCTCCAACCCCAGAGATAAACTGCCAGAGTCTCTGGGGGAGGGAAGGAGGCAGCGTGGGGAATCCTGCTGGAGAAGAAGTAGTTACTAGTTTGGCTCAAGAGAAGCCAAAGAATTATTACACTGGATTTGTTTGGATGTTTTATTATCCAACAGGGGTTTGGACGTTTTGTTGACTTTATGACTTAGCAGAGGGCTGAGCCACAGAAGACCCAGCAAGAGGTAGACGGCCAGCAGGAGGCGCTGGGGACAATGACCCCTTGCAGCTTTGCACCCGGACACAAGGGGACACCACAGGTGGTCAGTACACTACCTTACACTCCCTTTATGATACCCTCCACAGAGTCAAGGACTGAACAGACCATGGAGAGTGAACTACCTTCTCATCGCCTATAGACAGCAGGATTGAAGCACGCTGGGGAACCACTGGGATGCTGCTTCCCCTTCTACCTGCTGCAGTGGATAAAGAGAGGAGTTTGTTCTCCAGGGCTGCTAATCCAGCACCTTCAGCTAGTGTGAAAATTCAATGCATATTTATTATTTTAACAGGAAGTGTCTCTCCATTACTGAGGCAGTCATGCGGCATGATACAATCCAGAATATAACTGGCACAATCTGACTCACTCTTTCTCTGTGGAGAAATATTGTTTCCTTATTCATATGCAGGCAGAAGGTGGCAGAGGTGCTCCAATCAACCAACCCATCATGTGGATGTATGCAGCTCCTCTCCTGAGAACATTTCCCAGTGCTCCTCAAATCAGAGCAAGTCAAGACAAAACATTTCAGATAAATGTGTCTTGAACCTGGCTCTCCTCTGTTAGGATCTCAGAGATCAGAATCCTCAAAGGGACCCAGGGAAGAGAGGTATGGCATGCAAAAGGTCCCTGCCCCAAATGGCAAGATCCTAATTAATACACAGGTGGGCAAATGTTCCAGAGAGATAAGGGTCCAAACCAACTCCTATTAAAGTCCATGGAAAACCTCACAATGACTTCAGCAGGGGTTGAATCAGGCTCAGAAGATAGACCAAGAAGGTCACAAAAGACATATAAGATGATGTTATTTTCTCTCACCCAAAAGGTAGAGGTAATGCCCTTGTGCTGGATAAAGACCTGAGTAGCACAAGGCAGCTTTCTAAATGTCTGCTCTATTCATGGAGCTGGGCTGATATTCTGATGTGGCTGCTGCTTCTTGGCATTTCATTGTGCACAAGGAAATAGTGCAGTGGAGCAGTTTGCAAGTTCTCTGTGTGTGATCAACACAAATTAAACAGCAGTTAGCTGTCTCCAGCTCAGCAGCAGCTGCAAGTCATTAAAAGGAAACCAGGCAATTACATACGGGGGTTGAGTTTGTGCAGTTTAAAAGAATCCGGCGTCCTTCCGTACTTATGAGGAGGAGGGGGTGGGAATCGTGTACAGGATGTGCTATTGCTGTTACTCATGACCCAGTAATAAAGACAGCGTGAATCCCTAACTCACTGCCACAGTAATATACCATATGAACGCTAATTAATCACTCTTTAGGCCTTTCTTCCAATTCACGTGGTATAACTAAGCCCATTTTATAGGCAAGGAAACTGAGGCACAAAAACTGAATTGACTTGACTACCTGGTAAACTGGAGAACAGAATCCCAGGTATCCTTATTCTCAGACCCATGCTCCAATCTACTAGAATTATTTGAGGGGGACAACAAGCATGTGGACAAGGGTGAGCCAGTTGATATAGTGTACCTAGACTTTTAGAAAACCTTTCACCAGGTCCCTCACCAAAGATTCTTAAGCAAAGTGAGTAGTCATGGGATAAGAGGGAAGGTCCTCTCATGGATCAGAAACTGGTTAAAAGATAGGAAACTAAGGGTAGGAATAAATGGTCAGTTTTCACAGTGGAGAGAGGCTCGAGTCTGGACTGGGACCTGTGCTGTTCAACATACTCATAAATAACCTGGAAAAGGGGGTGAATAGTGAAGTGGCAAAATGTGCAGATGATATAAAATTACTCATGATAATTAAGTCCAAAGCTAGGTGTGAAGAGTTACAGAGCGATCTCACCAAACTGGGTGACAGGGCAACAATATGGCCGATGAAACTCAATCTTGATAAGTGCAAAGTAATGCACACTGGAAAAAATAGTCCCAACTGTACATAAAAAAATAATGAGGTCTAAATTATCTGTTGCCACTCAAGAAAGAGGTCTTGGCGTCATCATGGATAGTTCTCTGAAAACATCTGCTCAATATGCAGCAAAGGTGGGACTGGGCAATGGGATGGATCACTCAAAATTACCTTGTTCTGTTCATTCCCTCTGAAGCATCTCACACTGGCCACTGTCAGAGACAGGATGGACTATTGGTTTGAGCCAGTATGGCCACTCTTAGTTCTTAAAGAACTGGGGAGGGACTTTTGAAAGCGCCTAAGTCACATATGAGCATAAGTCCCATTTTACGAAGTAACAGAGGTTTAGGAGACTAAGTCGGATTGAAAATCAGTGGGACTAAGGCTCTTAAATGCCAACGTCTTTTTTGAAAACTGGACTTGGGCACCTAAATCACTTGGGCTCTTTTGAAAATGTTACTCCTATACTTTCTCAGGATCCCTTCAGCTATTCCCAAAATGCATTAGGTGCAGTTACACTTAATATTCCCTCCTCTCACACTCAGAAAGAACAAGAAGAGGAGGTGGTTATTGAAGGAGGTGAGAGCTTATGTGGCATAAACCCGGTGGATTATCTAGAACTACCCTCCTGCCTGACAGGCACTGAAGACCACTGACCACTCCAGGGCAGCTGAGGCCATTGGAATCATTCCTGCTGAAGATATAGGGTCATTTTGTGGAACTGAAGCCAGCACACCTGCTTGTATGGATACCTGACCAAGTGTTCTATGATACACATTAGCTACACTACAGGCTATTCCGTACGTCATTATCGCAACCGCAACGTTCTCACATCCATGGCAGCTTTTGTGAGTTTGGGGCTTGCTCCAGAGAAGTCAATTGGAGTCTTTCTTTTGACTTCACTGAGTTTTCAATCAGGTTCTGGGTGCTACTATCTGCTCCCCCACCCTCCTTAGGATAAAAGAAAGTGATTCTCTGACAACCAGTTACATGCTCCCCAAGTCTCAGAGCAGGAGTCAGGGTGAGACCCTGTCTCCTCTTCTCTTTCTGCACTGCCCAGAAGAGATGGCTGGCCATAGGGGGGAGTCATGTTGCACTGCAGGTGCACTGAGATGCTATGGAAGGTTGTTCTCCCATGAGGGTGGCGCACTTCTGTGCAGTCCCCAGTGCAAGGCTGAGTTTATTTGACTGCTACAAATCAGCTTCGAAAGTTGCTCTCTTTTTTAGTTTCACCTTATATCAAACGATGGCAAATTAAACAAGGAAAATGATGTCAAACCGGATGTCCTTAAAGACACTGAAACAATGTTAATACATTACATAATTTCCCCCAGCTCTGTGATGTAGCAAAATCTAATAAACCATAAATATGCACTCTGCTGGCAAGACGGCTGCTCTATAATGGTTTGATCATTTGTGGGGAACCACATGTTTTATTGCCATGACGTGCCAAAGGCATTTTAAAAAGTGAGTAATGAGTCTGTCCTGAAATATGTCAGCTGGCTTTCTTTCCACGATCTATTTTCAGAGCCCTTCCCACCTGCTGCCAGTGAACGAAGGGTGTAGTCCCACAGAGCACTGTTTCGGGAGCACTGACTCAAAGAGTAAGATCATGCAGAGTTGTGTATTTCACAGACGTCCAGCAGCCTCCAATTCTGCTACTACATTTGGAGTGTGAAAGTTGACGTGATTCTGTGAGGTTTTTTCCACAGGGGACGGGGCGGGGGGAGCTTGAGGAATGTTAATGGACTTTAAAATAGAGAATTTCTGATGTGAGGTTAGAGATTTATACAAGGAAAGAGTTTTGCTTTAAAGTGCTGGAGTTCTAAAGGAATCAGTAAATGGAGCAGTAACTTTTTATCAGCTTCCAGGGTTCTACAAATTTTAACACATGCAGGAAGGAGTGAGATGCCAGATACCAAGGCGAGGGCTCCAGTTGGCCACAGGACCTTATGGTGATCTATGAGGTGGTATTTCCCTCTGCAGTATATAAATGAAGCTAGTTTTCCTAGACAGAATCTTTTGTGGGTAATGGGGATTGACTGCATTTGTGAAAGTCTGATTCATAACCAGCTCTTAAATCTTAAGGCAATCTCTTGTCTGTGTTGTGGAAAGCAGTGAGAAATCATATGTAGGGTAGAACAGATAAATCCCATTTGCCTTCTGGTAAGTTTCAGAGCTGTGATTTCAACTCTTCAGTCTCTGAGTTTGTTCTCTGCTTGTCTGATTCTCTATTCTCTTACACTGGTGGAGTTACGTCAGCATATAAACCAGCACCACAGAATGGGGAATCAGCATTCAGGAATGGATAGCCTTTCATATGTTTGCAAGGAATTTCCAAAACATGGTTTATGTTAAAAGACTAGTTCCAGTCCTTCCTGATGAACAATGGCATGAATCAGTTACAGCAGCACGATGTGCTGCTTTCACCTTCACGACTGACAATTTCCCAAATGCTATCAGCAGGAAACGATCAGGTTTTTCCTCCAACAAATAAAATATCATACAAACTTGGTACTTTCCTACTGCTTTCTGAAAGCAACAAAGAGCCGATGGTGTCCCCACCATCCCAGCCCCTCTCCATTCCCAAGTCCATTCTTCAAAAGCTCACATACAAATTGAGACAAAACAGATTAATGTTTAATTCCAAAAATTAGACACCCTCCCAGGGGAAAGATAAAAACCTGTGCATTAAACTAATCATTAAATTATCTCTTTGAGGATTAAAGGTTTTTTATCACCATGATAATAAATGCTTTTAAAGGGAATTGCCCTGTAACGTTGTTTAAATCATAATTAGGGAGCAGCAGGAAACAAGGAGGTGGGAAGGAGAAGAGGGACTCTATTCTGTGCTAAGTATGGAGGGCGCTGGAGGACGTATTGAGGGTTGATGTGATGCCTGTGTGATGCTAAGGTGGAAGGGAAGGAGAAACTGGGACTGACTTACCAGAAAGGAACAGAGGAAGATGAAGGAGACGAAGTAAAAATAGGCAAAGTCACTGCCACATTCATTTTTGGTGAGGCCGGAGAGTTTGTCGCAGGCTCTGTTACTGAGGCAGGACAGCATGATCTCGTGCCAAGCTTCCCCGGTGGCACTCCTACAGATGGGGACAAAGATTCAATAAAAGGCAAAAGGGTGAGTTCTTTTGACTGCAGATGTTTGCACCGTTAGGGCTAATCACAGCGCAGCCCAGCAGTCCTGGGCCTGTAACAGTAGGTCAAATTCACCAAAAAGATACCCTCTCACCAGCTTTCTTAAATTCCATTCTGAATTCCTTTATCGGTGTTTGTTACAAACTACCTCCTCCTTCCATGGCCAACTTTTGTGTGTTAGTAGGCATGATTGGAAGCAGTGTGCGCTGGCATTTACTGTACCTGATTCACTTATCAACTTTGTGAAAGAAAGAAATGAAAAAGATCTTTCCCCGTCCCCTCCCATGACATAAGGAAACAGAATAAACTTGACAGGAGCAGATAGGATAAACTAAATCTGTTTCTGGAAAGTGAAAATAGATTCACTGAAGTCAGTTAAGTACCAAGGACAAATGTAATCAAACAAGTTTAACACACACATCCCCCCAAATTCAACAGCCCAACCTTAATGGTGGCTGAAAACCCAATGGAGTGGAAGTGAAACAAAAACAGACTCTTTGGTCTTAATCTGTCATTTTAAGTGGATGCATCAGAGTATTGTGGCCTATCACTCTGACACAGATAAACTTTTTTTTATGAAAGTCTCCTGGGTTTTTCCTTAACCATTTCTACACAGACCTGAAGAAGAGCGGTGTGTGTCTCAAAAAGTTGTCTCACTCACCAACAGAATAAAAGACATTACCTCATCCACTTTGCCTCTGACACTTAGTTTCACAGATTCATAGATCATAAAACCAGAAGAGACCATTCTGGTCATCTAGTCTGACCTCCCATATACCACCGGCTGGAGAAACTTTACAAACTTTACAAATTCCCGTGAACCTCAGTGCTGGTGAATGGTGCTGGACTGGCAGCCTTGAGTGCTGAAGTCCTATATTTATCCATAGGATACATACAGCGTGGAGAGTGAAACCCCCACACACAGTACCTGACTCGGGCCTTGACACTGATCCTGGGGTTGGTTTGGTTCCTTGTACAAGTTAGAGCAGCCACAAGACTACTCCCAAGGTGCAACTGGGGATCACCAGAGTCAGGCCCCAGACCCTTGTCCACCCTTCCATAATGATGGCATAGAACAGAGCTAGCAGAGTCAGCTCAAGGCCACTCAAGAATTCCTCTTACTCTGGGAATATCCTCAGTGGCTGGTTAAACTAGCTTTACAGGTAGTGCTGCCACAGCTGTGAAAAAAGGGCATGCCAGGGGCCAAGATCTGGCCCAAAGGATCCAGGAGCAAGATTGGGAAAAAAAATCTGATTTTATTACGATTAAGAGATTAATTTCAGACAGATAATTTAAAGCTGCATGAGCAAACCAGAGTGAGCTAATTTCACGTCCGTCTATGGCTTTACACAAAAACCCCAGTAATCACGATCCCCAGCGGGATATCCAGTTACAAGCATTACATCATCAGAATAAAGTTTCATTGGTTGACCATTACCTGAGCCCCAGCTGGTGCTAGCTGCTTGTGGAAGCAGTAGCCTTATGCAAAAATGAACCATCGTGTCTGTGAAATATACACAATGAAAGGTGAAACTACACAAATATTGAGCGGCGTTTGCTTTTTTTTCCCCTTTTGTTAAAATCACAAAAATGGCATCATTTGACTGAAATTTTTGCTATGATTCACTTAAAAATGGACTCCTTCTCCAGTGCAAGTGAGCCCAAGTGGAAATGGATTTATTCTGGAGCCCAAGTAGCTTTGAAATATGAAATTTCAAGTTGCTCATGATGCAAAAGTAACCATTACATTGAATTTCTCATAACAGCAAAATCTGAGTGGCATGAACTCACCTGGAATGAAACAACAACAATTTGTGAGCAAGGGCTGGCAGATATATTTCCATCCGATGTGTACAGCTCTAACCACAAGGAACAGAAAATGAGGGAGGTAAGCTCCACTACTTTGCTTAGAGGATTTATATAACTCACATAACCACAGCAGTTAAACCGGCACATGAAGAGAGAGACTTATTTATTACTCACGTGGAAAACCTGTTCATACTTTTTATTTTATTTACCTGAACAATAGCATCAGGGCTTGCAAGAAAGTTCTGAAGTTGTTGTGTCGATTAATTGAGGTATCGTCGTCTAGTGCAATGTTTCCAAATACCTGGAAAAGAAAACAAAAGCAATCAGGCCCAAATGCAGTCTGGAGTAAGCTCCTCTGGGAATCTCGGGGCCCAAGTCAGCAGTGATATATGAGTGGCACAGTGGGTGTAATCAGGCATAAAGCAGATGTTAGTGCGAGAGGGTGGAATGTCACTTGCACCGAGTTGACATTCAGCAGATGTGCAAAATGGGTGTAAGTTACATGCTGTGGAGGCAGAAGGGGGCGGAGCAGGAAAGACGTCAAATAGAAGAGAAGATGGCCTGGATGTAAATGAAGTTGGCTATCACCAAAACTGATGGCGCCAACTCAGCTTAGCATACGCAGGGGTAAACTGCACTGATTTCAACAGGAGTTACTTCTGCTTACATCAGGGCTGCATTTGATCCCCAAGGAATATCAGATGTAAACAATACTCATTTTAGACGCCCAGGGCCCAATTTGTCCGTGTGTCTGAGCTCTGTTTGGCCCAGGACGTTGGGCGGGGGCAAAGGTGACTTTATCCCCCCCTCTGCACCTCTTCTGTTCTGGAGTCAGGTGAGTTCTTCACCTTACTTTGAAACAGGCCTATTGCTGGAGGCAGGCTATAGCAATAGCTGGTCAAATGCTCTGCATCAGCATGGCAAATCTTAAGAGTCTTAGATTTATTATTGAAGCTAAAATGTTACCTGCATGCCAATTATGGCATAGATGAAGAAGAGCATCGCAATGAGGAGACACACGTAAGGCAAAGCCTGTAGAAAAACCAACAGGCGCAGCATTAACAAAGCCAGGGCAGAGATTAGCAAACAGTCTTCATCAATTATGGGTTAGCACAGTGCTACTTCAGACTGTGTGTGATTTGGATGAGAGTGCTAGCAAGAGAAACCCGAGCAGTGGTGGTACGAAGGAGACCTTCAGAAGGTACACAACTGGCAGCAGGTCTTGCCTTTTTACAAACCTTTAGGATTTTTTTTTTTTAATAGAGTTAGTTTTCCTCAGTGTTATATTCCATAATATCCTGGTGAGCAGATAAAACCTAACCAGAGAGAAAGCAACAACAGACTGCATGGTGAGTGCTTTAGCCTAGTAATGACATACTGGGGCAGTTCGTAGGCAAAGTTATACAATCATAAAATAGTTATTTCTAAAGGTTTTCTTAAAAAATGTAATCTGAGAAAAATACAAATGTACAAATGTAATCTGAGAAATGTAATCTGAGAAAAATACATCTACAGAGAGGCAGTCACTGGTTTTAATTAGGCACAAAGTTACGCTGGCGAGAAAAAGAAAAGTTTCCAAGTTTCAGTGATAAATCACAAAGGGCTAGACCACGACTTTGGCCTAGATGCCCATGCTGGGAGTAGGAACCCCAACTGTGCAGCCCACCAGGACCTTGCATCTGAGTGAGCATGGTAAAACAGGTGCAATGTGACCGCTCAGCCCTCCCCCTGGAGCAGCTGGTAAGGGAGGAGAACAGGTGGAGCTCCAGCTCATCAATATGACAGCTAGCATAGCTGAATTAGCATGCTGGGGGGAGGGAGGGGACGAGACACAATGATAACCAGGAATTGTAGATGCTGAGAATCAAGCTCTTCACTCCCCTGTACCTATGTGTCCTCCAATGTAAATAATAGAGACAATAACATTGTTATGCAGGGAACTGGGCAATCACACCACTTCACTGACACTGTGGGGCGTGATGACCCATTCAGGCTAAATGAGGGAACAATTAAATTCCACTTTCTTTAGTGATGGCTGAAACAATGGAAAACTACCGCCCAAGGCTAGACTGCATGAAATCCTAGGGCATGCAGTCCAAGGAGTTTCCTGGGATTCTGATAACAAATGCAGAAGTGGGGGACAGATTTGATTGCAGCCATGTGTAAGAGAGAGGGGAGCAGGAGAGACACCACACAAGCACAGAGAAGGCAGCAAGAGAACCTGACAGCCATCCAGGGAGGCACTGGTAGCATGACCCTGAGAAAAAAGCTGAGAGAGTGCACTTTTGGGTAGGGTGCTAGCCAGAAAGAGGCTTGGAACGACGAGCAAAGAACCTGTCTCCTGCTGTTTGATTCTTACTGCATTGAGGGAAACAGGACTTGACACATTCCTTGCAAATAAACAGGATTGTATCAATGAATATACTGACTCCATCGTCGATTTCTCCTCCTAACGGAAACAACCCGCAAGACCCCAAAAACCAGCTAAGTGCTTGGGCCAAAGAGGGTAAGAATATTGATCTGCCTCAGGGTGGAGTCGTGAGGATACATTCATTCATGTCTGTGGTGTTTATTGACCCCCTCAGATAGAAGGAGCTACAGAAGCGCAGTGTATTATCAGAAGGCAGTGGGCACACACTTCGGTTTCCAGTTCAAATCTATCAGTCTCGAATAGGGTTGTATGTTAAGCAGAGAGCAATTTTTCCTTTCAAGACCATCTCTTTTGTCCCTCAAATGTTTTGGATCATCTGACTTTGGCCTGTATCATTACAGATGTCACTGAGGATCTTGCAATTATCCAGCTATGTTAAAAGTCCAGCCAGAGTATTTGCCTCATGCCACTGCAGCTATCTCTCTTTCTCTCTTTTGATCAGGCCCTGAGTGACTGGTAGAACCAGAACCAATGCCTCCGGCATCCCACACTTGTATTTTCACTACAAGCCCATCCCTTCCACCCTTCTGTGGGCACTGGTTTATTTTGAAGGAGGCAAATCTAGAGATGGGAGATATTCCTGGCTAGTTTTAAGTTGACTGCTGTAGCAATAATAGACTAAAACCCCAGCCCATGGATCGAATCCTTAAGGAAAGTGCTAAACAAACAAACCTCATGGTGTGTTTATTTTCAGGCATTAACAGCCATCGCAATAGTCCCTTTAATTACACTGCCTGACAGCTAGATGAGAGCGGAAATGTTGAAAAAATATTTGATATCATTAGCTGCCTGCCCCACGGTCTCTCAAAGGACCTTAAATACAATCTCCTTGTAATGAACTCCCCAGGCTGCAGCCTTCCTTCTGACACGCCCAAAGGAGCGTAGCCACATTCTCCCCATCTCCATCCTCCAACAACCCCATTTATTTCAAGATCTAGTTAAAACTGCTCTCCTTGTTTTTAAATCCCAAGAGGCTTGCTTCAGCCCACTTCATAGTCCTTCTCATGCCCTTGTCCTTGTCCCGTCACACTCTCTTGCTACTTTTGGAGGAAGTTTCTGCTATCTGGGTACAACCTCCCTGCATCATCCTACCTCGCAGATTCTACCTCCCATTCCAAACCGCAGTTAAAAGCACGCTCTCTCTTCACTGCTCTTTCCCTTTGCAGTTATTTATGACTTAACTCTGTAAGGCATTGGGGAGCAGTTTGTATGGAAGGCCTTAGACAAAATAAAATTGTGCTATTGTTCTCAGGACAGGTCCTGCAACACAAGCTTCCATCCAACGATCTAAAGCAACAGCTATAAGGCCTCAAGTTAGAGGGAAGTTATATGCACATTAGAAAGCCTGACATATGATACACAGACATACAGATCATACACCACACACTTTGCTATAGCTCAGTGTATGTATCTAAGTCAGGGTAGGGGAAAAATGCAGTTAGCTGCATGTGGGTGAGGGCTAGTGCATAGGTCTGTCTCTGACTCCCTGCGTCCCCTCACATCTCTGTGATTCACTTTCCTGATTGTAAAAACGGGGATCATGACACTTTTCTTCCTTCATAAAGCAATTTGAGATCCTTGGATGACAGGAGAACATAAGCTCTTTGGGGCAGGGACCTTCTTTTACTTCTGTGTTTGTACAGCACCTAGCACAAGGAGGCTGGGGCCTCTACCACAATAGAAAGAGTAAATAATAATACATGCTAAATATTATTATTGCAGATGGTCTAGTGACTATACTGAGGCATCCCTTTAGACTTTAGGAGAAAATGATAGCCTTCCTAGTCTACAGAATTTAATTATGTCCCTTCTTCAGAATAACATCAAAACTAACACCTCTCATTCTCTAAATTCTCTAGGGTCTGGAGTAATTTCTATAAAGCCCAACTACATTTCTGTACAACCCTGCTGGTTTCCCCTCTGTTCAGTTCTAGAAAAGGTTTTGCAGCAGTTAAAGCAGGAGACTGGAACTTTTCTTTCCTGTGGTCTACCTCTGTGTCTGCAACTGACTCGC
Source organism: Emydura macquarii macquarii (assembly GCF_026122565.2). Classification (NCBI taxonomy): domain Eukaryota; kingdom Metazoa; phylum Chordata; order Testudines; family Chelidae; genus Emydura; species Emydura macquarii. The sequence goes on from NW_027130828.1 coordinate 16,904,611, forward strand.
CTGGGGGCTGATTTTCAGAGGTGTTGGGCACCTGCAGGATCCGCTGATGTCAACAGAGGTTAGGGATACATAGTGCTCCTGCAAAACAGGATCTTCATCAAGTTAATTACCCATTTTACAGACAGGTCATCAGAGAATTGCCTTTCAGGGATGCTGAAAAGTTTAATTCTTTAGCATTTGATGTCCTCACCTGGAAGATGCTACAGAAGTGCCAAGCATTAGCAGATACCTCTCTGCTCTCAAGCTTGGCTGCCACTCACCTTAAAAGACTGTACAAATGTCCAGAGCAGAATGCGAATGGTATACCCCTGGCGAAGAAGTTTGATCAGCCTGGCTGCCCTGAAGAGCCTCAGGAAGCTGAGGTTGATGAAGTTGTCCTGTGGAAAGTAAAGGTTTTGTGTCCTTCAGAAATTAACGCGACTAGAAACCACAGCCCGCAAAAAAGAAATTAAAATTACCGGCTTCACGATCTAAGCAGCAAATCGGCCACCAGAAAACCTTCCAAAAGAAACATTCGTCAGTGCAGATCACTCCACATGCAGTAAGTCTGAGAAAACCCCTCTCCACAAAAGCCCCTCCCTCAGCTATTGGGTAAATAATAAAAAGAAAATGGCCCTTACACACTTTTCTTTGAATTCTTGTTTTCTTTATGCAAAGCAGGTTTCCCCAAACAGTTACAGAAAGGTGATGGTGCATTATTAGCATTTGCTATTGAGTGGGACTGTTTGGAAGTCTTAGGTTGGCTCATTTTATTTTTATTAGAGTGAATTCAACATAAGCCAAGAGGGGCTATCACAGTGGGCACCATTAGCCTCTTCCACGACAAAGGAAGATATTAGCCAATCCACTTTAAAGTGCCCTCCTTTTAGGAATATTTACACAACAGGTGAGAAGACAGGATCACTGCTGACAAGCATTGCTGGGACATGATCATTATCTTTAGAAGCGGGATCATTTGTAGACTAGAATGAATTGAGAGAAGGTTGATTGTTCAACAGCAGGGGTTGCCCTTAGGAGCCTGCTGACTTATTAATGATTCATAAATATTCCTTTTAAGGTGGATCAAAGAAATGCCAGGGATGGATTTTGATTTTCATTTGATTATTTTGGTTGATTCTCCCCCTCCCTTCCCTTTTCTTTTATTGACAGAAAATAGGTCATCTAACGAGCTAATCTAGAGGGGGGTCTTTCCAAAAGAAAACATGCAAAAGTTAAAAAAGGAGGGCAAAGGGGAATCTAAATAGATACCAAAAAAAAAAAAAGTCCCCCTGCCTGCACTCATCCCAATTCCTGTGAATGTGAAACTTTAACCACAGGAATTTGACTGGGGTAACTAAATAAAAAACCACCTAGTATTAAGCGGTGGAGGGGGGTGATACAATCATAAAAAGGCCTTGTAGCTAAAGATGAGTAAGTATAGTCTTTCCCTTCTCCCACTCCCAGTCATCTTTTACCACAAGATACCTGCTCAGATTAAAATGACTGAAAGCTCTTGCTAATTTGGGTGCATAGCTCATGCTGACTTTCTGGGCGCTTGTTTTATCTATTAATTTATTTAAATGGCAGCTCAGCGGTGGGGCCAATAGCGCTGCATTCCACCGATACCATCAAATGGTTCAAGGAATCAGTTTCAGGCATGCACTTGTTTTGTGTTTAAAATGCAAGCAGCTCAGAGTTAGGCATATACTGTATGTCAGACTCAATCCTAAAATAAAGAGAAAAGAGAAAAGCACAGAGATGTTCAATGAAATAGCAGACAACACAGAGCTATTTCTACTCTACCACGGAAGGCAGCTCATGACAGGCAAAACACAAGCAAGGATTCTCCTGGGCCGTGCAAGGGTAGCAAAACAGGAGGAGGGTTCAAAGATTATTTCTTAAAACCATACTTTTCTGTAGGTTATTGTTCCTTCATAAAATACATAGCAGAACTCAGCTCAGCATTAAAGACCATCACTGGACAGGAGTAAGATTCTGACTGCCGTTACAGCCATGTAAATACATCATAACATCACTGATTTAATTTAGCCTTCAATCTACACACGGCCTTGGACCTAGAGTGGTCAGTTGCATCAGTGCATAGTGGAGGTAAATACCAGCACTAGGACTGGGAGCAATTCAGACTGACTTTGCGCAGGTGTATGGACCTGATCCAAAGCCCAAAGAAGTCTATAGAAAGACTCCACCTTAGCAGGTATTGGATCAAGCCCCAAATGACTACACAAGGTCCATGGCTTTGGAGAATCAGGCCCTTAATTCCCAATGATACAATAGGTAGATATGGAGTGGTATTTGGATCAGATCCTGCAAACACAAACTCAGAGACTAACTTTCCTCATGTGAGTAGCTCTGTGTACATGCTGTAAATGTTAACAGGATCAGGCCCTGAGCTTATAAACCATTAGAAGTGCTTTTATACAGCATTTTTTCCCTGAGAATTATTACAACATTTGTTTGGTAGCAAAAATACTATAGTTTGTTTTCTTCAGACTCCAGTTAGAATTTCCTCATAATCACAGTCAGCTGATACAATGCTTAACATTTGTCTTGATCTAAGTTACGGCATTGTATTAGCTAACTTGGTTTTTCACCTCTATGGGGAAACACATGACAATTGTGTAATGGTAAGAAGCACTAGCTGGAGGAAGTGCAGGTAAAAAAGGAATAAGATCCCTACAACATAAACATGTTCCAGGCTCGGATTTTCAGAAGTGCCTAAAGGAGTTAGGCACCCAACTCTCATTGAAATTCCCTGGGAATTGTGTGGCTAACAACTTTCAGGTTTTTTTTAAACAGTCCCAGCCTCAATACCTGCTTTTCCATTACACACCTGCCACCATTTCACAAATTGTAATAAAATGAACAGCCCCCAGGGGGATCACTAGTGACCCAGGAAAATCCTACTTGATCAACAGTTACAAAGCTTTTGAGGGACTGTTCTCCATGCTATTCACTGGTTGGTAAAATTACACACGCAACTGTGACAATTGAAGGGGCACTGTGTATGTGTGTTACCCCCAGTACACCACATAGAAAACCTGTCCCTCAATCACAAGACCGCCTCAGCAGTTATTAAAATTGCATGCAATTAAAGGGGAAACTCCACATTGCAATATTTCTCTTGCTCAATTATATTTGCATCGATTGTCCTTCCAATTAATTATCTGTGACATATGAATGTCATTCCTGTGGATTATTTGTTTCATTCTTGCTATTCCCCTTTTTCTGTTGCACAGCTGCTGAAGACTGACTAGGGTATGACGTTGTTTTGACGTATTAGCTTTTACCCATTCCCATGATATCATGTGATTTATTCTATTTAAAAGCAGAAAAGTGACCACAAATATGGCATCCTGACACTGCCCAACTCTGCTCCTTCGACATCGTTGGCATCATCTCAGCTTCTTTTGCAGACAGCTAAGCTGATGGCAGTGTCAGCAGAGGCAGTAAAGATGCAGAAACCCAATTTGTATTTTATTCTGCTCTGTGTATTGTCAGTAAAATTACTTGCTAAACTAATTCCAGAATCTTTTATTTTATCTGAAATAAGAGTTGTGACTCCTTATGCCACAACTGAAAACATTCCCCACGGTCTACCAAATCAGTTACATCCGACTGACTGATGAAATCACTGAAAATTATGTTAGTTTGCTTCATGTGCCTGTTTTTGTTTTTGTTTTCTTTCGTCTAATTTATGCCAACACTGAATTTGGCCCAGAGACATAAGAAATGGATTGCAGCTTTAGCTTATGTCTACTCCACAGTTACAGGTGTGACTGTAGCTCAGGTAGGCGTACCTGCACTGACTTTAACCGACCTAGCATGGATAATAATAGCAGTGGAAGATTCAGTGGACCAGCAACCTGAGTACATTGCCAGGATTCCAGATGGGCATGTGCAGTGCATGCTGCTGCGTCTTCACTGAAGAAACACTAGTTTATCTTTCTTCAAATTAAAGGTTTTTCCAAAGCCATGTGCCACATGAGGCAGGAATATGGCTTTGAGGGCAAGTCAGTCTTTGGGTCTTCAATGCTGGGACTGGGATATCATGGGAAGCATTTTAGTGGTAACAGTTGGGAATGAACATTTCCACTATGCTGCTAAGAAATGACAAGCAAGAAAACTGTTTCTGAGCGTGTGAACAATCTGAAATGTGCAGACTGAAGGGTCTGGTCTCCCAAAATGCATGTGACTCTGTAAATAATATGGGGCAATTACCATACCTTGGGTGAAATCTTGGCCTCACTGAAATCAACAGGGCCAAGATTTCAGCCTATCAATGTGTGTGGTGAGTGGGTTCTGTCATTGCAGGCATGTTGTTTCCTTTGGCCCTCATCTGGGAAGGGAAAGTGAAGTCAAAGGGATTCCACAAGCATGTCAAATTCAGCCCATGGAGGATCAGGACCTAAACCATTAAGCTGCTCCATGGACTGTACCAAGGCCCAGATTTTCAAATATGGGTGACCAAACTGTACCAGAATAAATTGCGCTTTTGCTTGTTGCATATTCATAACCTGCTTTTGCACATGCAAATAGGGTAGTGCAATTATGGCCTTTCACCATCACTGCTAAAATAATTCAAGTTACTATAAAGCACATAAAGAACTCTCTTCCTTTAAATTTCACCATGAAAATTCTAGAAAGGCATCATTTGAACTTTACATTGCTTTTTCTTCTCTATTGCTTCCCAGAAGACAACTTCATCCCATCACCCTGCATGAAATGGCTATGGAATATGTGTGTTTGCAGTCTGTCATGGAGGCCAAAGTGAATTTAATCTCTGAAGAAAACAGCAACTATGCGACAGAAAATCCAGACGGAAAACTAACATAGATTAAAGGGATGCTGCCAAATAAAATGCATGTATCTTTAATAAACCCATTTCTGTATCTGTATTACTAATATCACCTGAGATTATTAAAAATGGTATTGTTTTAAAATGTATTTTTCATCAGCTATACTACTTGCTGATTTTTGTATTTTGCTCATTTAGGACAAAGAAAACCGTCTACGCTCAGATTTCCAATGAAGCCAATGGAAGTTAGGCACCTAACACTCATTAACTTTCAGTGGGAGTTGGATGCCTAATTCCTTTCAACTCTTTGTACAACCCAAGCCTCATTTATTTTATTTGGAAGGCTTCACACTTTTGTTGCTAGTCACTGTCCCCTTCTAGATCTCAGGTGGTGGCAAAATGGCGGCATACTGGAGTTGCAGTGGACGTTCAAAGCCAACGTCAACGTTTTCACTAACCTCTTTTTACTTCAATGAAATTAATTCTGTAGCAGCTTCACTAAAAATCTTTGCCCTTCAATAAAAGTGCTTAAAGCCCATGACATTGTCCTTTTAAATGGACCACTTCCTTTTTCACAAAGTCCAACAAACCTCAGTATAAAATAGTGGTTGCTTAGACTCTTAAATTTGGTTCTATCACCTGCAAAATAAAGGTTTTTCCAAGCCACATAATCTTCCCTACTCCAGGTCATGTGGAAGCAGCTTTCCTTCCACCTCTAATTCAGTCCTCCATGAAAATAAAGCAAGTGCCAGTTTCCCCTTTATCATTATCAAGTGAAACATCGAACAGCAGAAAATGGGCTATTGGTAACTTTATTTGCCTCATGTCACCAATTAGCCAATGGGAAGAAGATGCACAAGAGAAGCCAGTTGTGAGGCAATCTGCGGACATACAGTGAGGCTTGCAACTAGCGCAATCAGAAATCTCATCAAAATGAAATTTAAAAAAATAATAATAAAAAAAACCAAGAGAAAATAAAAGCAGAGAGTTAAATAATTGTTTAAATTCAATGAAACCAACCGTGTCCTATATGTGATGTTTTCATGGATGAATATTTGCAAGATTATTTACAAATTATTTTTTGAGCGGCAGGTGCACAACATACAGACGGAGACATGGTTTTCGCATTGTATGTTGATTGGATGGCGTGATTCAGCAGGTAGGTAAGGAAAATAAAGAACAAAAACAGAAAACAAAAGAGAAAATGAGTAATCAGGACAAGCGAAAAACAGAAGCTCTGAAAGTTTCATTGGAAAAAATTGTTGGGTTTTGGCTTTTCTCCCCCCTTTTTTAATGGTAATTATACAAATTTTAAAGAAAATGCTTCAAATCAAAAGAGAGTTTGAAACCCTAAAGGTAACACAGACAGTGCGCCAGTTATTTGCATTTCATTTTGTAATGCAAATGAGGAGACAGTTCACAAACACTTTTTATTTTATTTTTTGTATTTCCAGGCAGAGAAATAGATGTCAGTTTCACATATGCTCACAGTATCTCTTCCAGGCCTACTGCACTCAGAAGCACTGACCTGTCTTTAACTCCATCTAGTTTACTGTGGTTACTAAACCAGGGGAAAACTGACATACATGTTTTTGCCTAAGGAAATAAAAAAAAAAAAATCCACGGCATTCACAAAGTAAATTACATACAACATGACTACGAAAATTAAAAAAAAGCAATTAATCAATACATTCCTTTTCCTTTTATCTTTACTCTTCAATGGTACAAAAGTGCTGACACAGCCAGGTTAGTTGGGTTATGTGGCTCGGAGAGTGTTTATGGTTGGAAAGTTGAGGGAGATTGGCCAAGCAGGAAACTGGAATCATTGCACCTATTTGCAAGCCAGATCTAGCTCTTGCTCATCTCTAGTCAAAGTTTGCCAGTGATCTCAGGGTCGGTCCCATAGAGGAGTCCTTCCTTTATGAAGCGAGGGAAGAAATTCACTTTCAATCATAGGGAGCCATGAACAGAAATTGTGCTGAGTTGAGAATGGCCAGGATGTCATCTGGGCTTCTTTGTGCCCATGTTAAAACAGCAAGATGTAAATTTAAGCTGATAACTAATTTATGTTGAGCACCCATGTGGGGGCTTAGTGATGCCGTACAAATTCCCAGACTGCTGTTTACATCCTGCTGAGTATTTTGCTCTGAGGAAGGCCAGGTGATCAGCAAAAGGGGTCTTTCATCCAATAAAGAAATTCTACACGTTGGACACAGACTTTTGTAAAATGACCTGAAAACAAAGTCCCCTTCCTTTCTCTGGCTACTGTAGTTTCTATAACCCAATGGCCTTGATCCGATAAGTATGTGCATCATGCACAAAGCTGCTATGTTCCAGACTATGCAGGAATAGAGATGACATGTGAGTTCAAGTAAGGTAAAGCACCAGCTGCACTCCTCCATGCTGAACCAAAGTAAGTCTTAATCCCTTTTGTCACCCACTCCTTTACATGCAAGAGCACAGGGGGGTGGGAGGGCTGGGGGGGGGGAGGGGGGGAAGGGGCTAGACATGGACAAAGATTAAACACAACTGAAGAGATATATCCTGAAGTATGCTCCTCAACTTTCTAATGAGGCATCACACGGCCTGCTCCCCTCTTAAGATTTGTTCCAGCTCCGAGGTGGAATTATTGGTGTCTGCATGGCAGAGCTCTCACTAATGGAGGGCTAAGTTCCACAGCACTCCTTGTCCTGTACACCATTTTTAAGTGGGTAACATGTTCAAAAGCACCTAAGTGACTTAGGAGCCCAAGACCCATAGAAATTTAAAGGGATAAAGCAGCTTAGGCCCAGCTCCTCAAAGATCCTTACCTCACTCTCACTGATTTCAACGTTTGCTCATAGAGGTAAAAGAAAAGAGATCTTGGGTCAACTTCTGTACTGCACTCCCAGGAGGTGGAGTACAGCTGGCGCAGCCAAGGGAGAGGTTCGAGGCAAGCTTCACATGCCCTCTGGATTTTAGGCTGTTGCAAAGGCCAAAACAGCCCTTGGTGTAATGCAGGCACCCCTGGGGCCTGCTGTAAGTTATGTCTGCCTAGGTCTGTGGCCACAATGGCCATAGTGGTGTGAACTGGAACCTGGTCCCTGTGACTGGGTTTGTGAAATGGGGTCATAGCATGGGGCTGAATCCTTCCTCTTGGTTCCACCCTGGGTATGACAGGCTTCTTTGGGACTGGAGGAGGAGAAAAAGTACCAGGGCAGCCAAGCCCCTGTTGCGAGATTGCCCAGATTGCACACAGCAGGATGAAACCATAAAAGCAGTGTTCTCTTTGTGAGTGACACTCGGAAAACTATAATTATTTATTGCTGTTAAAGTCCCGCTCTAGATGTAACTTATGGAACACCATTTAAAAAAAAAAAAAAAAGCACGTAATTAAGCAATGATTTCATGAGATCTGTGTGTCAATGTCATCCTTAAGTGAGTTAATCTGCTTTCTATCGTCTCTTCTGCCAGCTTTGTGTGGTGCCTGTGAACTATTAGCCCATTGATCCTGTCTGAAGTTTACAAAAAGATGTGCTTTGCTTAAAGGATTGTTCACCAGAGGCTACGAAAGTTGATCCGTAACGAGGTATGTGTTGCTATAGACAGAGACAAATTGAAGAGAGCTCAGAGGACAACAAAAATGATAGAAGCCTACTGAGGAAAAGGTTGAGACGAGTGGGCATATTTAGTTGAGAGGAAAGAAGAATAAAGGGAAGACAAGATAACTGTATACAAACACTTAGAAAGGCATGATTTACAGAGAGCAGGGATAAAAATAGGCTCATTAGTCAACAGATATTGAACAAGGAAAAATGGGCTGGAGCTGAAACAGGGGCATTTAGGTTAAATGTTAGGGAAAAGTCTGTAAGAACAGTTTGCAACAGAACTCACAGCCAAGGGAGGCTGCAGAATGACTGTAGCTGGAAATATTCAGACACCCCGCTCTGAGGGGGAGCGGGATAAATTTAGTTACTCTTATATCAGGATCCCCTAAAATGCAACTTGGGAGCATCCATGAAAAGTGTTATGGGTGATTAGAAGTTTGGATCTTTTGTCATTTACTATATGACCATCCTCTCACGTAACTTACACCATTCTTTAAACCATCACAGTATTTTGCCCTCCAGACTTAAAGGTTGAGCTTGAAGAAATTACAGTACAATAAAAGAGAAATTCAGGCATACATATTAAATCATTGGTCATTGCTAGTGCATTGTAGCTTCAGAATTACTAAGGGCTTGTCTACATGAACATTTAGGCCATGTCTACACTTGCGACCTTACACTTGCCACTCTAAGGTCTCCCATGTAGCTGCTCTATGCCAACAGGAGCTCTCCCGTCAGTATAATTAAGTCACCCCCAAAGAGCCGTGGTAGCTATGTCAGTGGGAGAGCGCCTCCCATTGACATAAAGCTGTCCACACCGATGCTTCTGTCGGTAAAACTTAGGTCAGGCAGGGTGTGTGGTTTTTTCACACCCCCGACCAACAAAAGTGCTAGTGCAGACACAGCCATGCTTTGCGGCAAGCTGTGGACGGTCGACATGAACACTACTGACTTGCCTTACCAGTTTGTTATTGCGCATTGATCTCATCCGGTTGCAGAGAGAACTAGATCGAAGCGCACTAATGAACTGTTAATGCTTGTCAGCAGGGTCCAAGTGGACCGCTAGTCTGCGGCAGGCGAGCATGGGGTAGATTCACACCTCAGCTTGCCAGGAACTAAATGTTCGTGTAGGTAAATCTGTTACAATTTGAGTGTGAAACGTACTATTTGCATGTAGAACCACATGCATATTTACCCATATGAATTATGATTATAGGAACCTTCCAGTTCCATCCCACTGCCTGCTGAGGGTCAGCCTATGGCTGGCCTCTCCATGGCCATGCAGGAGAAGAGCGGTGGGAGCACAGAGCTTTCTCTTCAGCACTTTTTGTGCACAGCCAGGCACAGTTGCTATCTCTGCACTCTCCTGCCAACAGACAGTGCTTCATCTTAGCAACGGCTGGAGTGCAAACGACTCCAGAATTGGGTGAGGGAGAGGTCAGAAGAAGACTGACAACGATGCTGGGGTAAGCCTCTCCTCCTCAAATCAGCACCCCCCCCACACACCAGCCAGCTATGTGAAAGCACAGCTACTTCCGAAGGCGTGGTGCAATGGATACACTGTCCGTGGGATATTCCAGCTTTGCACCATCCAACACGGACCTGGAAATTAAAGGCACAATTGCTCAATTCTGTATCTGAGTCCCTGGGACAGGACTCCTCAGAGTAAAGGGAAAAGGTCTGGGCTCTCAGTACACACAGAAATATCTGAAAACAAATCTCTGGGGGCTTGTTTACATGGCGAGTTACGTGTGGCAAGCCATTCGCTACCACCGAAAGTCCCAGGGTGTGGTCTGACATACTACAAGTAGTAACCAGGACATCCAGTGAGCTGGAAAGCATCCACAAGCAAGTGTGCTGTAGATTCACAGTAACTTGCCGTGTAGACGAGCCCTGGGAGGCGTACAAGGAAAAGTTACAGTGATTCACATTTTCAATATGCATAGCTGAAACATCAGGATGTGATGAAAACAAGCAGCTAAGATAAGAATAGTTCATAAACGGGTAAAACCAGGTTCTCAGGACGGGGTCATTCTTATTCCTTGCCCTTATGAAAACATCTTATAGAATTGAATAGAAAGTCTGAAATTTTTAAACCATCCTACAAAATTCTTTAACAATGATATAATTCCCTTACATTTTACAGCTCATTTGATACGTTCTACAGAAATGATCTCATTTTCCATTAAGTTCTTTTAATATTAATTTCTATGGAAACCTTTTAAAAAAATGAACAATGATCCAAACATGGCTAAACTGAGGTTGCAGACGACGGTACTGCTCTAATCCTCGTCCTTTCTCGTCCCATCTGTTCCTTACCGCTTTGTCCCTTTCACTCTTTCTGTCCAATACAAAAAGTAGCTTGAAAGCCTGAAGGGACAGAGAACAGTATCTTTCTATTTCCTTTGAGAAGCTCCTAGCAGGGTGATGGACACTACTAAGCAGGAACAATCATAACAACTCTATTTGGGTTTCTTCTCCATTAAATTTGACAGGACTTTTCCACGAAGGGGTAAAACAGGCGCAAGGGTGGGATCCTTTCATTAAATGAGAAAGAGGCGACATTTCCTAGACCAGCTACTAACGTTGTTGTTCTCATCAGAACTCCTTGTCATGGGAGTCTTTAACCAGACCATGTGTTCAGTCTGGGGAAAGAACAGAGCTAATGTGAATGAGCACCCAGAGTGCATCATCTCATGAGGAGCCCCAGAGGCAACTCCAGGAAATAGGTTGGTGGGAAGCAGATGCGATGCCGTGCCCGGGCACAGCTTTGTTGGTTAAAGTGAATTCAGCAAACTGTACTTACCGCAATCTCTGTTACTAAAATATCGGTAATACTTCCCAATACTGTTACGAAATCGAAGATGTTCCAGGCATCTCGGAAATAATTCTTCAAAATAAAAACACAAGATGGGGAAAAAAAATCCATAAATTAAAATTTGTTTGGTTTTTTTAAAATCTCTGCATCATCTCAGAGCAGGAATGTTCGATGCAAAGGGAAAGCAGTAGAAGGTACATGAGAAAGGCACGTACCAGGACACCAAAGGCAATGATCTTCAGAACGCATTCCATCGAAAACATAGATGTAAACACAATATTCAGGCATTTCAGCATTTCTTCATAGGCGCCTGGAGCATCATAGAACTAAACCAAGAAGGAACACAGGCCGTTATGGGAAGAATTTTTATGCTGATGAAACAATGTCCCCAATTGACTTGCTTGACTGTAGAACTCATGACTGATGTAGGGCCAGATCCTGGTCTGTGCTATGGATCATTTGTGCCATTCCAAAGGCACAATGGGGTCATGACACTGTCGGGATTGGGTGGCTGAGCCCGCCCCCATTGGAGGAATGCTGATGGGGTCAGAGTGGGCCCAGAATGCTGCTGCACCCCAGTGATCCCCTGCAAGGTAGCAGCCCATGGGCTCACCTGAGGTAGCTCCAGCTTACGCCAGGGATTGGGGGAGATCATGCATGCTATACAGACACCTCTGCTTCTCCCTTTTGGGTGCTGCGGTGCGTGAAGCTCAGCCAGACCCCAGGATTCCCCATCAGGTGCAAATCAGAGTAACTCTATTGATGAGCTGTTCTGGATTTCAACCAGTGTAAACGAGAAGTGAATCAGATCCTTAATTAGAAGCGACAGATTCAGTGGGGAACACCATGTTATTAGAGAATGGAGTCCCAATTCTTCTGCAGACAGGCATAGGGGAGTGCAAGCAGAAGCAGTCTGAGCTTCCTGCCTTCGTATCTAAATCCTGAGCAGGGGAGCTCAGTCTTACAATGATCCATGTCCAGGCAACCATGGCTTCTTCAGTAAGGACTGCCCAACGAACAGCACTGCGGCTGAACAGTGATGAAGCGACATCAGAAACTAAGCTAGCTCTTGTCACTTTTACCTTACTACAGTGTCTCAAGCGTGTTGCTCCTATAGCAAAAGCCCCGTTTTCTAGCCCACATAAGGGTAGGAAGAGCTAACAACAGCTCACTAACCTTCATCATCAGCACAATAGTATTGAGTGCAATCATGACCATGATAAAATATTCAAAGGGAGGCGACACCACAAACTTCCACATCTTGTACTGAAAAGACTGCTTGTTTTGAGGCATGTAGCGGGTAAGTGGTTTGGCACTTATGGCAAAATCTATGCAGGCTCTCTACACAAAACAGGAATGGGAGAAAAAATTAAAATAATTTGGGATCATCCAATAGCCAATGTGTTCACAGGAAGCAGGTTATCTTTGGGAGCACGGGTAGGGTATTTTGAAACATTTTATTTTGTTTTTGACCTCATTTATTTTAATTTAACTGAAATGTGACTAAAAGTTCAAAAACATAGGTTTGAACAGAAAAATGAAATATTTCATTCTGAAAATGTCAAAATGAGACATATTAATATTTTCAAATGTTTTCTCGATATTTTTTCAAAACAAAAAATGTGTCAAAATCAATATATTCCTGCAGGAAGTTTTGGTTTCATCAACAAATGCCCAATGAGCTCAAGGGTATCTTCATTAAGATGCAAAACAGCAAACTTCTTGGACACCAAGAACATGCACTTTGGTGTCTCGGCAAACTTCTCATTTAACTCCAGAGTTTTCACCCATAAGAAAAAAAGAACCAGTGTCAATCTTGTGTTTACCAGTGTAATTTGGTTTCCTTTGATTCACTTTATTTTTCGTTTTGAAGGCTTTTCAGCTATATGGTTTGACTATTAAAGTGAAAGACTATTTGTTGGAGACAGACATAATGAGAACAGGTGTCTACTATCCCACACATGAGAATTTGTTGCTGTATTTTATTCATGACGAATAACACTTGGATTAATTAATTTATCTTGCACAGAGATTAAAACTAGAGATAACCTAAGCAAATATTGTCCAGGCATCTACCACTAAAAATTCTTGGCCCCTACCACTGGAGTTAGAAGAGATAATAACCTTTGGCTGTCTGTAATAGCTGTAGTCCACTTATGATTGCTTTAGACTGGCCACTAGAAACCAAAATATCATACACACGCAGAGTGCAATGATTTAACACCATCTTAATCTGTAATAGGGAGGTGTGGTCCACAGAGACATGTAATTTTGCTTAGCAGTTTAGGTCAAATTGTAGCATCATATTCAGAGATGTGTGGTCTCCATAGGCCATACATCCTAGTAAAGGGTTAGGGTTGCTGCAACTGGGTTCTTTAAATTTCATATTCAACACATCTCTCAATGTGGTCATTGATAACACAAAATTTAGGGCCCCCCCTCCCTCGGTTAATAATTGCCATAAACTCCTTAGTAGTGGTAGTGGTAAAAGTGGGATTTCATTTGTAGCAAGCTGGTTTGAGCCAAAAAAAAGCTGACTCCCAGTGTTCACAGGGTTGCTGAATTCATAAGTCCTTGGTACCTCATTTTTTTCTAGGCTGCATTCCGACATCACTTTATCTCCTTGCTCCTGAAAGGTGATGATGATTAACGCCACAAAGATATTCACAAAGAAGAAGGGGAAGACAACAAAGTACACCACGTAAAAGATGGACATTTCCATTCGAAAGCCAGGGCTGGGACCCTGCTCTTCATATGTAGCGTCCACCGAATGCTTCAGTACACTGTAACCAAACGCAGAGAGAGAAGAAAAGCAACGGAATTAAGTGCAGGGCAAAGTACCAGTGACACACGGCATCAGAGGCTTCACTGTGGAGATTCTTCCTTACATGCATGGGATCAAATTCATTGCCACCTTGCAACTGCGAAGGAACTTTCCTTAAACGCATACTAGTGCTCACCCTTTCTTTCTTCTCCATTTTGGAACAGGGCATCATTTGTTAGTGTCACATCAGCATATCTGCCATGATCACTTTTCTGTGATTGCAAGGGGAGGGGATACTTCTGGGTCTCAATTCTTCCTCTCTCCTATGTGTCAATATGGATGAAACACTAGCGGTGAAAGGACTGTGTGACTAATCTGTGAATAGTCTGTGAGGCACACTACCCTGACTATATGTTGGCAAGTGATGTTTTCATTCATTATTTTATTAGGAAGTGGGGCATGGATGAAAGGGCTTGCCTGTCACATGAAAAGACTTGCAGATTGCATGTCTAACTAATACTCCCCAGGAAGAGCCAAGCAAAATAATGTCATAGGCTTAACAGCACATATAGTTTTAAGTCAAAAAGCCTGACATGCTTTCTGCATGGGTGGCAGTGTTCTTCTTCCCCCTGATCTCAAGGTCAACAGCTTTTGTGAACCTCAGTCTATTTCACACCAAAGAAAGTCATGCAAATCTGAAGGCCAGGAGCGAGCAGACAATTATGTATCACAAAGTGCCCAGGAAACACCACTGGGCAACCTCATAGGAACGTGTAGAAAAATACACTCAGTCCTGCGTAATACCTCTGATTTATTGTACATCACGTGAGGAAAGCCAGAAGCCTAGCTGATAACGAATTCCCCATCCACTTTGCACAAGTCATCGATTGTTTATCTATCCCTGAGAGCTACAAAGAGTTAGCATTACATCTCAATAAGATAAATGAACCCATCAAACTCCATGTACTTACGTCGGCCACCCTTCTCCTGTGGAGACGGTGAACAGTGTTAACAGAGCCCAGAGCACATTGTCATAGTGAAACTCATATTTTTTCCACTGCCTGGGCTGTGCCTCAACCTCACTCTTTTCATAATCCAGATACTGACCCCTGAAAAGAAGAGCAGAGGTTTGAAACATGCAAGGGGACAAGGCTCAGCAGCAATTTATTATTGATTATTGTCATTATTATTTGTATTGCAGTAGCACGTAGGATCTCAGTCTTGGATCGAGGCCCCATTGTGCTAGGCACTGTATAATCTCAGAACACAAAGATGGTTCCCACCCCAAGATTTTATAACTGAAATAAAAATTAAAAGAGCCATAGAATTGTATCTCTGCGCAAGGCAGAGCAGCGATTTGAATCTACAGCTTTGGGCATGGGAGGGGAAGGCCATTTCCACAGGCCTCCCAATCACAGGTGAGAATCACTAAAACAGTGCTTACAATTAAGAGGATATTGTCAATTACTTTAGGTGTGGAATAATCTGATCCATCAGAAACTGTTAAAATCTAGTGGAGAATGTCCTCTGGGTTCTAAATGTCTGTTTGAAAACAGATCACTATTTTGCCGGTGAAAAACTGAAAATACAAAACCCAGAAATACTGCTTACTTGTGGCCTCATAATATATTTGCTCTGCTGCTATAAAGCCAGAAGCCAGTAGAGGAAATATACAGAGAAGATAAGCTACATATCGCTGTTCCAAGAGCTGTGGGTGACGTTACTGGTGACATTCCCAGATGACGACAATCATCAATGAAAGAAGCAAGCAAGGAAGAGCCGTGCTGGCATGTGGTACATAGGAACAACATAAAAATATTGTTAAATGGGAAAGGACAAATCAGGGTGGAAAAATGGGGTTCTATCCTGTTATTGCCAACAATGGCATATTTTTTAAATACTTGATACTGGCCCTTTAGCTTCTTTTTAACTTCTGACTTATTAACTAGAATTTTCATATAAAAGAGCTTCAAGAAAAAAAATCCATTATAAAAATCAGAAAGGCAGCTAACCACATAGGCTTTGATCCTTCAAACGCTTAAGCTTGTGTTTTAATTTAAGCATGATTAGTTCAAATCAAGCCATTGAAACTACTCATACTTAAAGGGCATGTCTACATTGAGGAGTGAAGTCGATTTATTTTAAATCAACTTTCACCAGCCAAATTTTAGAAGTTACAGGAGTGTGATCACACCACGCTCATTGCATCAGGGGATTGCGTCCCCACTTGCTGTGCTTGGGTCGACAATCAAAGCAGTGCACTGTGGGTAGCTCTCTCACAGTGCAACTAGCCGCAGAGGCTTTTGGGAAGGTTGTCGTCCTCCCATGATGCAACGTCCTCCTTCGCCCTACCTTCTTGTCCAAAACAAAAAGACTAACACTTTTTCACACCATTTTTCTAAACCCTTCAGTCTTTGCCACATATACGCCGTTGCAGGAGAGACATGGAGCCCACTCAGTTCTAAACTATTATTGTGAGCGTCACAAACACTTCACGTCATATCCTGCAGTATTTTCAAGGGTGAGACAAGGGCCGCAGTGCTGAAAATTGTGATGTTACTCAAGACGCTCTGCTACAAGTCAAAGAATGAAACAATTGCCGTTTGCTGCTGATTGTCAAGCACCATCTGCAGTCGGTGGAGCACCACTTCTGGTCCCGGGAAACAAGCAGTGACTGGTGGGATTTCATCATTATGAAGGTGCGGGATGATGAGCAGTGGCTGCAGAACTTTTGTATGCGAAAAGCCACTTTCTTTGAACTCTGCGCAGAGCTGTCCCCAGCCCTGAAACGCATGAACACTCACTTAAGACCGGCTCTGACAGTGGAGAAGCAGGTGCCCATTGCTCTGTGGAAGCTAGCAACACCAGACTGCTACCAGTCAGTTGGAAATCAATTTAGAGTCGGTAAATCCACCGTGGGAGCTGGTGTAATACAAGTTTGCTGGGCCATTAACAGACTTCTACTAAGAAGGGTAGTAACTTTGGGAAACATGTATGACATAGTGGATGGGTTTTCTGCAATGGGGTTCCCAAACTGGAGGGGGGGGCGATAGATGGCACGCTTATTGGTGTCTTAGCACCAGCTCACCTAACCCATTAGTACATTAATCGAAAGGGATACTTCTCAATGGTGTTGCAGGCCCTTGTGGATAACAAGGGACGCTTCACTGACATCAGTGTGGGGTGGCCTGGAAAAGTGCATGACGTGCGGATCTTTAGGAACTCAGGTCTGTTCCAAAAGATGCAAACAGGGCTTTCTTCCCTGACCAAAAATAAATATTGGCGATATTGAAATGGCAATATTGATCCTTGGAGACCCTGAGCACCCATTGCTCCCCTGGCTGGTGAAGCCATACACCAGACACCTGGACAGTGAGAAGGAGAGGTTCAATAATAGACTCAGTGCGAAATGGTGGTGGAATGTGCATTTGGACGTTTAAAGGCTCGCTGGCGCAGTTTACTCTCTAGGCTAGACCTCAGTGAAAAAAACATCCCAGCAGTTATCTCTGCATGCTGTGTGCTCCATAATGTCTGTGAGACCAAGAAGAAGAAGTTCCTGTTGGGTTGGGTCGTGGAGGCAGATAGGCTGGCTGCCAATTTTGAGTATCCAGACAGCAGTGCAACACTGAGAGCCAACCGTGGAGCGCTGCGCCTCAGGGAAGCTTTGAAAAATCGGTTTTGCAGTGAGACCTAATGTTTCTGAAAAATCTGTATTCTGTCTTCCTTTCCCATCCCCCTCCAATTCCCTAGCACTACAGCACTGTGCTACCTCACTCTCCCCAGCGCTAATCCCCGGAGTCTCAATAAAGAAAGAGTAATGATCTTTAAGCAGTAAATTTTTATTGTTGGTCGTTTACAGTGGAGGGAAAGGAAGCTATTTCAACCCTTTGCATGCATTGTAATGGGGCTGTGAGGGGACACAGAGCAAAGTTTCAATGTGCAAACAGCAAACAACACAGTCCCATTTCTTAAAGGTGCCGGCACCTCTTTTTGCTCCCCTCACCCAGCGTGGAGTGGAGCATATACTGCACCTTGCTTAATCTCCTCCTAGATCACTTAGGGGTGGGGGCTAGGAAAGAGTGTGTGAGTTGAGAGTTTTGCAGGGGCTGCAGAGGGGGTCTATCCTGCCACTGCTCTTCTGTAAGCGCAACCAAATGACTCAACATGTCTGACTGATCCCTCATTATGTGCAGCTTCTCATCCTGTGTTGCATGCTCATGTTCTTGGGCCGCCTTCCTGTTCTTCATGTCCATGTTCATTTTCTCCAAAAATGAAATCCTCCAGGCTCTTAGCTCTGTGTCAACAGCCACGGAGGCGTTCATTATCTCAGTGAACATGTCATCCCGAGTTTTTTTTTTTTCGCCTTCTAATCTGCGACAGGTGGTCAGTGGGAGTAGTAGATGCTTAGGTGAACTAACAGTAAGGAAGCCCAACAGACCAATGAGATTCAAGACCTCAGGTCAACTCCAGGCTGGAGAGCGTTTGGGGCGTGCAGTTGCCATGATCAGTTCTGCTGGCAAGGTCTCTCCTCGCTGACAAAACAGGAAATGGGAATTCAAAATATCCCAGGGCTTGAAGGGAGGGTCTGTTTCCTGTATATGTGGCTGCAGTGCAGTACAGTGTGACTGTGCAGAGCGGTCACAGCAGAGCATTGTGGGATAACTCACAGAGGACAATTACATCAAATTACGCTGTGCTTTGCCTACACTGTTGCTCATTCGACCCAAACAATTCGATTTCAGCACTACGCCACTTGCAGAGGTGGTTTTATTATGTTGAATTTTCCAACAATTTAAGTCAACAGAACTGAGAAGCCAGTGAAGACGCATACATTATGTGGTCGACGCAAGCCACATTCCATCGACCTACCTTTGCAGTGTAGATCAGGCCAAAGTTAAGCATTTGAGTTTGCAGGATCGGGGTCTTAGACATTTACATTATTAAGAAAAACTAAGGGTAAAATTAATCTCTGGTATAACACAGTTAAAGTAGCCCTTTTATTCAATGGAGCCACACCAGAACCAACTGAGCCCAGAATGATGGGACTTTAAGTTGTGCAGAGTTAGGTGAGTTATCACCATCAAAAGAACTCCAGAAAGGAACTAAGATGTCTGTCCTGCCAGGCAATCCTCTGCCAGCTTACAGCATCCCCTGCCCCTCCCATCCTTCAAGTACCTGCAATCCTTCTCTAGCTCTTTGGACTCATCCGTGCAGTAGAAGAATTTGCCTTTGAAGAGTTGCACAGCAATAACAGCAAAGATGAACATGAAGAGCATGTAAACTATTAGGATATTGAGGACGTTCTTCAGGGAATTCACCACGCAGTCAAAGACAGCCTATAGAAGTGGAGTGAAAAATAGGAGAAGAGGTGAGGACACACACACACAGATATATATATATATTGGCATTTAACATTTGAACGGGAACATGTGGAATTTTGGATCAGGTACCTGATTTATATGGTGTTTGTCAGGGAAGATTTTTTTTTTAAACTTACACTACAGATGTTTCAAATTACTAGTTCTACTAATGCCCATCTTCTGTGGTTCTATTCTTTTTCCTTGTTGTGAGAGTTTAATCCATGTGATTGACTTCTGTGATATTGCCAGTAAAAATGGCAAATATTACAACCAGTTTTCTGTGTAAATATTAGTCCCAAGCAAATATTTTCATAGCTGGATGAATAACTGAAATAATGTATATGTGAATAATCTGTTCAAGAACTAATAGGAAAAAAACCTTGTCAAATAAATTACTCATTAAATATTATTTGAACTGTTTGGACTATAAGAAAAAGTATTTCATGATAAAATACCAAAATGCTTTGAATAAATAATTTGTAGCAAATAATTCAACCAATGTTAACTATGAAATAATTTGTTGGCAAATGTAGCTTGTGAAATGTCTGCAAACACTTTTTGAATGTATTTTTATATCATATTAGTTGCCAAATCATTTCTGCAAATAGCTGTTGGTTTACAGAACGTTCATGAGCAGTTTGTGGTGATAATTAAGCAAATCTGAACGGGATTTGTCAGTTCTGTTTGGACACTTAAGAAATTGTTTTTGTTTTTCTGAATGTAACTCTAGAATAATTTCTGGTGCAAGCACAATCCAGAAATTCCAAATTCACTTTCCACAAATATCCTCTAATTATCTTATACAACTCAGTTTCAGTGACAAGTAACTAGTTTCCAAGGAGCAAATGCAAAAGAGGTGTGTAGACAAGCAATATGAATTCAATTTCTGATTCACATAAGTATTTGCTGACACTTTTTAGCACGATTCAACCTGGTCTGGCAAATATAAATTTGAAAATAAAAAATTAGTTTGATAAAAAGACAGTGTTCCTCTGCATTCCAGAGTAGACGAAAATTAACACTGCTGATTTCAAGGGTCACAGAACAACACATTTAAATTTCCAATCAACTAGCCATGGTTTTTTGCACAGTTTTCAGGTGAATTTAGCACTTGTATAAATTAAATTGGCTGAAATTGAAATGATCTACCTGACCCTGAACTGTGGGGATCTGGATAGAAGAGAACCCATATCAGAGCTAAATCTGGTTTTTATTTTGGGTTAAGAAAAAAAAAAAAAGAATTCAACTGATGTAGTTTCACAAAAGCAAAAGCTCTTTGTGTTTTTGGCCCACCTCTAATGGAAAAGATCATGAATGAACTGGTGAGCACACAAAAACATTCTACAGTCAATATTTCCTGCACTGAGTCCCTACAACACACATCTGTTTAATTCTGTAGCTCCCCCTCTTCATGATTCTTGAAAAGTATTCAATAACTAAGCTCAGGCCACCAAATTCATTTCACTTGTGACTCAGGATTCCAGAGATGAAAGTCGATTGATGCTAACTCCCTGCACACACTCCTAAATGAAGAGGTGAACAGATTAAAATTCCTCCTGAGTCAGTGCAAGATTTCCAGAGAGAGAACTGGGCAAAATGTGCAGTGTTCATTTTGTAGAAGTTGTGCAGTGAAAATGAAAGCTCCAGGAGTTACTTTTTGCACACTACAAAATTGTGTTTTGGGTGGGTTTCCCCATCCCTACACTTTATAAGGGTTATTAGATGCATAACAGTTCACAAAACCAAACATGGTATTAGCTGTGGAACAAAACACTGTTCTTTTAACGTTTGATAAAAATGTGCAAAACTATTAAAATTGCAAGAACATCATAGGGCTATCCATCACCCACTTTTACTTCACACAAGAAATTTTGCCCACAGCCCTGTCTGCATGTCCCCAACAAAGAGGAACTGTTTCCTGTTATTCGCCAACCTTCAACTTGGGCAGACGCTTGATAGTCTTCAATGGTCTTAGGACTCTCAGGACACGCAGTGACTTGATTGTGTTGATGTCTTTGCCTTTGCTTCCTCTGAAAGGGGAATGAGAGAAGAACAAAAGGAAGGAGTTTGGTTCTAGTGGGGCTCATTATAAAGGCTTGCAAATACCCAGATTGTTTAGATTTGGAGCCAAATTCTTCCCCTTGTATGCCCACACAGGGAGTTACAGATGAGCATCCGCTTGAGAAGCATAAAGCAATGTACAGAAGGGAAGCTGAGGGCAGAACTTAGTCCTGAGAAAGTTTAACTGCTTGCGCTCTCCATCCCTGCATCACTTCCCAGCTATTCACACAGTTTTACCAAACTGTTCAGATTCTCCCCTTTCCTCTCACCGGTAGGAGGGCAGCAGAGGATGTCTGGTTATAGCAGGTAGGAGAGAAGCCAGAGCACATTAGCACAGCTGCAACTACTGGTGGGAGAAGGGAGAAAAAGTCATATCTGCCCCACCCAAAACATTTCTGGCCTGGGTTACATACATCTCCGTCTCTTCCCACGAAGTCAGACATTTTGTTGACACACCTCCCATCCAATTTATCAGTGCAGCTCTCTTAGTGGTCTGGAGAGAAAGTTTTCCTTAATAAAACAGGCAGTGAATAGAAGGAAATGGATCCTTTGGTGGATAGATGGAGAGTATGCCCTACCTGGGCAGAATAAGCTTTCCATTTCTGCATTCTGTACAGCCATACTATCACTCTCAGGTCTCTTTCAGAGGACATGCTGCCAAGACCATGCTGAGCCATGTAATATGCAGGCATATTACATGCCTGAAACAATAACAGTGTAATTTTCCAGTCCATGCATGCAGAGGTTGGAGGTCACGTCTCTTTTATGAAAACCATATGCAAAAGGTTAATAATTTATGCAAAGAATATTGTTCATTTAGCTACCATTATGGGGGAGTTGATAATGATGGGGAGAAAGAGTTCCCCTTCCCCATCCCCACCCCACCATAAAAAAAGGAGCGGGATTTTCCTGAAGAGATGCAGCTCAGCCTTTTGTCAATCTGCTGGTACAACAATGCAGTTCACCTTCATTCAGTATGGAGTGAGAATGAGATGGAGGACTGTTGATGGAACTGAACCCTTGACCACAGGCATGGGTTTAAGGGCTGGTCTAGACACAAACTTGCATTGAAATAACAACGGGTGTGAATGAACACTGTTTCGAGCAGTCTCCCTGACTCCTCTCCCCTCCCAACATTCAGGTTCCCTTCCCCAATGGGGAAACATGTCAAGAAAAATATCATTAAGCCAAGAGACTCAAAACAGCACAGCCTGGGCAGTGGCAAGTTCAAGCTTCACCCACACTGCCTCGCCCATAAGGACTTAACTCTATCCTGGAGGAACCACATCTAGGGGGAAGAGAACAGCTCCAACTCTACGGCTCACTCAAGTCACTGACCCCGCTGAGAGGTGATGGTGGGTTTTGTGACTTGGATCCATTAGTAAAGAGAAACCAATAGGTCATTTCATACCATTAGCTGAGCAGTAATCAGAAGGTAACAACTTTTGTTCACTACTGAACAGAGTGGATTTGCACTAGAGTCTGAGGGGTGAACATGCCCATGTCCCATTTGCAATCTTTTTCTCTATTTAGTCACTTCTGTTCATTTACAGTGCCAGGAACATAAGGAACATTCAGAATGATAGCTGAGAGGCTCTTGCCTATATCACCATGTCATCTTTACAGGTTAGTCTGTAGGGTGGATTTCCAGGACTGGATTGGGAGAGACAGAGGACAAGGGGATAGGTACCCAGACAGGGAGAGGACAGAACATCTGAGTTTTTCACTGCTATTTTAGAACTACTTTAATCAGACACATCTGGCACTTGATTCTGCACTAATTCACACTGCTGTCAACCAGAAGTAGCTCCACTGAAATCAATGGAATTACACTAGTATAAAACTGGTGTGAGAAG
This sequence comes from Emydura macquarii macquarii, assembly GCF_026122565.2. Taxonomy (NCBI): domain Eukaryota; kingdom Metazoa; phylum Chordata; order Testudines; family Chelidae; genus Emydura; species Emydura macquarii. The sequence goes on from NW_027130828.1 coordinate 16,927,852, forward strand.
ATGAGACATGCAGGTTGGAAATCCAAGCTATGACTGGAAGGGATTGTCCACTTTCACCATTAGTTTTAAAAGAGATTGTTATAGCTATGAATTGATAAAGCCATTATAGATCCTCATGCTCTCTCATCGTCTAAAGGGTTGGGGAAATTCTTCTGTAATTGAGTCACATGGCGATTTATGGGTTTAACTCCAATGCCCATGAGGGGAGAGGCATTTGTTTCTGTACACCCCTTTGAATACAGATGGAAGAGGCGCCTTAGAAAGTCCTTCTGTAGACCAATCTCTTGACAAATGCCCCAAGTGTTGAACTAATGAAAATATATGGCTTTCAAGTATATCACTAAAAACATTGTTTTATTTTTTTCTTAATTTGAAAATATACAGTAGAAGCCCAAATCTTTTCTCTGGAGCTGCCTTAAATAGGAGATTTAATTGTGATTTAGTGTGTTAATAACTACTATTTGATTAATTGGAAGATCTCTGATGGAATCATGACCTGAAAAAGAGCTCAGTGAAACTCCAAAACTTGTCTCTTTCACCCACAGAAGTTGGTGTAATGAAAAGAAAAAAATATTACCTCACCCAATTTGTCTCTCCAGATTAGGAGACATTTTATGACTCATAGGCACAGTCTCCATTATGCAGTTGATAAAAGATTTAGCAACAGCTGTGCTTAAAGATGCTCATCTCTAGCATGGTTTCCCTAAGTAGCATAGATAGAAGTTATCATAGAATCATAGATTAGGGTTGGAAGAGACCTCACGAGGTCATCTAGTCCAACCCACCTGCGCAAAGCAGGACCAACCCCAACTAAATCACCACTGAAAGGATGGAGATTCCATCAGCTCCCTAGGTAACCCATTCCAGTGCTTCACCACTCTCCTAGTGAAAAAGTTTTTCCTAATGATAAACATGTATTGCCCTTGACATGACTTGCCCTTGGTGAATCCATGCTGAATGTTCCTGATCACTTTCCTCTCCTCCAAGTACTTCAAAATGGATTCCTTGAGGACCCGCTTCATGATATTTCCGGGGACTGAGGTGAGGCTGACCAGTCTGTAGTTCTCCGGATCCTCCTCCTTCCCTTTTTTAAAGATGGGCATTACATTTGCCATTTTCCAATTGCCTTTCTCCCTCCTAGAGAAAAAGTTTTTCCTAAGATACAATCTAGACCTCCCCCACTGCAACTTGAGACCATGTCTCCTTGTTCTGTCATCTGCCACTGAAGAGAACAGCCTTGCTCCATCCTCCCTTCAGGTAGTTGAAGGCTACTATCAAATCCCCTTTCACTCTTCTCTTTTGCAGATTAAACAAGACCATTTTCCTCAGCCTCTCCTCATAAGTCATGTGCTGAAAATTGCTGAAAAACATGCTATCCTAACCATGCTATTGACTATCCCTTCGCAGCAGGCTATTACATGAATGTGAAGGGAAAGGAATCCCTGTCTATGTTGCTCAGGGAAGCCATGCGAGTGTCTCAAGCACTGTGTGGACAGGACCACAGTGAAGGAGAGTGGAAAGCTAAGAAGACAAGCCAACCGCTTGGTTTAGAGAGGATTCTGAGAAAAGTTTCCATGGGCATCTCAAAGGCAGTAAGAAAACTTGACAGAGTATATTCCGTTTCTGACTGATTTGAAAACAGTTTTTTCAGAGGGCAATAACAATGTTTTAGCATTGTACATGTGGTCTACCAGCTCCTCTTGTTGTCTATGGTGACAGAGAATGGTTGCCTGTGTCGTGATAAAAGGCACAGCTAGTGTGAAAATTGTGAGAGGACAAAAAAAGAAAAAATAGGAGCCCAATGCAGTGCTAGGCTGATTCAACCCATGCATTGCTGTGCCCTGATCCTGCTTCTGCTGAAGTCAATGGCAAAAATCCTTTAATTCAATGGGAGCAGGAGCAGGTTTTTATTGTTTTACTTGCAGAAGGAAGTATGAGGCCATTGAAATGTAATCTGAGAGGAGGCAGGAATTCGACATACAGCTCAGATTGCAGCCATGAGGGGATCACTTCTGCAGTTACAGGAACAATAATGCACTCGTTTCTGAAGGAAGCAGAGACTCTGCAGGGGCAGATCAACTTACGCAAGGTGCAACCAAACTCCACTCAGCTGAGGTCTGCACTGGCAAGTTGCCAGGTGTCTGAGTTCATAACTAATTTGCAGGAAATAAAGCAAGCTGTAGCCTCTCCCTCATCTTCATTAAAGAGGCTTGGCCTTCAGAAAAGACAGGATAGCTCATCTTCAGTGGGCTAATGTTTTCCTAAGCCTGCTTTGTGGGGAGTGCAGGAAGGAGTGGTGAAGGGGTAGCTCTATGGCCTACTGCAAGAATATCTTGGAAGGATTAGAAAATAATGCAATATTATTATTAGCTGATAACTTTTCCCTTCAATGCTTAACGTAAAATCACCAACACTGAGAGCACCTAAATTTGTTTTGAATTTTGAATATGGGTTCATGTCACATTAAGGATGATTAACCATAAAGGGCCTGATTCCCTTTACACTAAAACCCCTTCATACTACTCTGGCAGTCTAAATAGACCTTAAAGTTAGCATACCTAAATTTACTCTCCTTTTAGGCCCCTTTACACTGTCGGGGCAGTGACCTTAGTTTAAATGACCCAAAGTTTTTAAACAGTATTTTTGGATCTCTTTCTGCATTTTTACATCACTAGATGCTAGCAAGCAAAGATCACACTACAGTCAGTGTATGATGCCATCTCTGCCAGCATAACCTAGAGGAAACTACTCAGATCCTTCCGTTGAGTTTCCTTCTTCAGGTGTACAGGCACAAAAATATTCATAAGCACCTAGTTGATCACCCTTCTTTACTATTTGGAAGACAGAGCATTTAGATGTAAAGCAGAATCAAAAAAGAAAAAACACATTTCACAGCCCAATTTTGTTTTTTTGAAACAGGATGTGTGAACAGCAAACAAAATGAGATTCAAATGTCTTGTGAAAAGAGAAAAGATATTATGTACCTGTGGGTGTGATCTATACAAACTCATCTCTTTAAACAAAAATCTAGTGCTCTCAGTATATATAAACAAGAACTGGCTTTTGGCAGCCCACCCACACTATGAAGCACAGGAAACAGATGGATCTGTTTCTACAGGTCTTGATGTAGCTGGGTAATAATGAAATACAGGCAATCAGAGAGGGCTTCCCAGGGTATCTAAATCAGCAAGAAACATGAACTCAGGAAAACTAGAAATCCATTGAACTATGAGAGCATGAACCCTGCAGTTACACTAGCCATTATCTTTGAAAACTCGTGGTGATTGGGGGAGATCCCGCATGATTGGAAAAAGGCAAATATAATGCCCATCTTTAAAAAAGGGAAGGAGGAGGATCCGGAGAACTACAGACCGGTTAGCCTCACCTCAGTCCCCGGAAATATCATGGAGCGGGTCCTCAAGGAATCCATTTTGAAGTACTTGGAGGAGAGGAAGGTGATCAGGAACATTCAGCATGGATTCACCAAGGGCAAGTCATGTCTGACCAACCTGATTGCCTTCTGTGATGAGATGACTGGCTCTGTGGATGTGGGGAAAGCAGTGGACATGATATACCTTGACTTTAGCAAAACTTTTCCTCCAACAGTGTTCTTGCCAGCAAGTTAAAAAAGTATGGGGTTGGATGAATGTACATTAGGGTGGATAGAAAGCTGGCTAGATCATCAGGTAGAGATCAACGGCTCGATGTCCAGTTGGCAGCCAGTATCAAGAGGAGTGCCCAGGGGTCAGTCCAGGGACTGGTTTTGTTCAACATCTTCGTTAATGATCTGCAGGATGGGGTGGATTGCACCCTCAGCAAGTTCGCAGATGACACTAAATTGGGGGGAGTGGTAAATATGCTAGAGTATAGGGATAGGATACAGAGTGACCTAGACAAATTGGAGGATTGGGACAAAACTAATCTGATGAGGTTCAACAAGGACAAGTTCAGAGTCCTGATCTTAGGACAGAAGAATTACATGAACAGCTACAGACAGAGGACCAACTGACTAGGCAGAAGTTCTGCAGAAAAGGCACTGGGGGTTACAGTGGACTAAAAGCTGGATATGAGTGAACAGTGTGCTCTTGTTGCCAAGAAGGCTAAGAGAATATCAGGCTGCATTAGTAGGAGCATTGCTAGCAGATCGAGGGAAGTGATTATTCCCCTCTATTCAGCACTGGTGAGGCTACATCTGGAGTACTGTGTCCAGTTTTGGGCCCTCCACTACAGAAAGGATGTGGACAAATTGGAGAGAGCCGAGCGGAGGGCAACTAAAATGATTAGGGGGCTGGAGCAAATGACTGATGAGGAGGTGTTGAGGGAACTAGGCTTGTTTAGTCTGAAGAAGAGAAGAATGAGGTGGGATTTGATGGTGGCCTTTAACTACCTGAAGGGGGCTTCCAGGGAGGATGGAACTTGGCTGTTCTCCATGGTGGTAGATGACAGAACAAGGAGCAATGGTTTCAAGTTGGAGTGGGGGATGTCTAGGTTGGATATTAGGAAAAACTTTTTCACTAGGAGGGTGGTGAAGCACTGGAATGGGTTACCTAGGGAGCTGATGGAATCTCTTCACAAAGCCCTGGCTGAGATGATTTAGTTGGGGTTAGTCCTGCTTTGAGCAGGGGGTTGGACTAGATACCTCCTGAGTTCCCTTCCAACCCTAATCTTCTATGATTCTATGTTCAGGAGTCTTTTTGAAATGGGCGTAATTTCGTATTACAATGAATAAGAGGCAATGTTTGAAATCTGAAAATAGTTTGTACAAAGGGAAGCTGATGGATGGCTGATCTGGATAGGGAGCTACGTCTGCAGAAGACTGAGGTGCACTGATCACAAACCTCAGGAGAGAGAGACATTATTGCAAACTGGAAATCCAAAAGGCTTCATCTATAACCAATTTATAACCAAATATTAAGTTACTGCATTCCCAGGGAGGAGTAGAAGGTTAACAGACATGGATCTTAATGAATAGGTGTGATGACCCACCCCTCCCTGCATAGCCACCAGTCTTCTTGATGTAGGGAATATACTTCAGAACCATTCTATGATGAGAAAGGGAGGCGTGGCTGAACTCCTAATAAAGGATTTCAAGATTAAAACTCTCTGTTAGGAGAATTCCAATGAATAACAATGAGGATGAGGTTTTCAAAAGCACCTAAGTGAATTAAGGGCACCAGTTCCATCGAATGTCATGTAGCTGCTTTTGAAAAACCCATTCTAATTTACTGTTAAAAAAAAAAAAAAAAAAAAAAAAAAAAAAAAAGATTCTTCCTACAGGAAAGGTGTATTTGGAGAGGTCTAGGACTATATGTGGTGGATCAATGCAAGTGACTTCTTGATGAAACATACCCTCCTTTTGACAGCTCCACTAACTAGCTATCTGTACAAAGACAAGAGTGTTTGTTTTTAAATGCAGGGTTTTTTTTCCTCCAATTTTGATTTGCAAACTGCCCTAATACGAGGCTGGAAATCATACACTGAAAGGGTCTGACGTATGACAGTTCAGTTAACGGATTTACACCAGGATGCATTTCACCACAGAAGTCCAAACACTGTCTAACTCTCCCTGCCCAAACATAACGAGGGTGTGAGAGAAAAAGGAGGAGGAGTTGATTTTGCTTCTCTATGAACTTTACAGAATAGCAGAGCACGATAGAAAATAGACAGAAAATAGAAACCCAAAAATCTAAAAAAAAGGTGGGGAAAAAAAAGCAAGTAACTGGCCTGTGTATTTGTGTCAAGCCAATTCTGGTTGCAGGCCAGGACTACAGCTCTGGTTGTCCTTGAGTAGAAAGTTGCTCATATATTTAAACTATAAAAATAATAAAAGAGATCTTGTAAGTTATTTTTCTATAATAAATAAAATATCTGTTAAAAAATTGATAGATCTTTCAAATGGAAGCTGCTTGTTTCTGTTGCTCATGCCAGCAGCTCTGATATCATGTACACAGGTCTCTTAAGGGCTTATAATCAAATATTCATAGAGGGGTGCAGTAACCATCCCCTGTGATCGCTTGAAATCCCCAAGGCAGAACGCGAACTCCTCCACTGAAGAGTAAAAGATTTCTGGCCTGAGTGTGATTCTACCCAGTTCCAGTGCTTAACTGATCCAGCTTCTAAAAGGGGAAGAAAGAAGAGAGCACCCTAATTCCTGGGTTGTATTACAGGACTGCTGTCCCTTTCATTCTGTCTCTTCACCTTCCTCTGCAGGGAAACTGATGAGTGCCTGTCCTCTACTCTTAACTCTAGAAAGCCAGTAGAGGAGATGGCAGTCGTCTGCCTGAAGGAGCTCTCCGTGGTCCTGAGAAGGCAACTCCTTTGTCCCACAGATGTAAGTGAGATCTTCTGATATGAAGATTAAAGGTCACTCTTGCGACATCTTTTCTTTGTAGTTCCCTTTGTGGACCCCTCAAAATCCCACATCACTTAGTTTCCACTTCAAATAACTTTCTCTATTGTAAGTTGCACAGAGCCAGAATCCATGATTCTTAAGAATGCAGACAGTTATGCCTGAAACTTCCATTACTGCTAATGGAGTTTACGCACCCCACCCCCTATATGAGAATAAACCCTGCTACTCTTATGACTACTTGTTTATTATTTTTAATGCAAACTGTATATCACACATTAAGGCTAATCCCAATAAGTCAGTCCCCCAAATCTTTCACACTGGAGCTGGATACATATAAATTTGCTTATTTCAATCTGTGACTTTTGCTAAACATAGCAATTGCAACCTGGGTTTATTCTTCTGGCTAAAGTCAACAGGGACAAATGAGAGCTGTTAAGAGGAAGGGGATTGAATAATGGGTAATGAAGGGACAAAGGAGTCAATACAATGGGTGTAAAATGGATCATTTCCACAGGTGAGTGTGTACACTCTGCTGAGAATACACACATTTCACAGGCATAACAGTGCAGCAAGAGAGCAATAATGCATTACCCCATGAAACTCCTAGAGAGAGATTCCAGCAACAGGAAGACAAAGAAAGAGCACAGAGTCAATGACAAACAGAAACAGATATATACAGTATACCCAATTCACAAAGAGATGCGAGCTTCCCCTGCCTCCCCCTCCCCCCACATGCTCATAAAATAAATAAGGAAGGAATCAATAGATTTGATACGTGGCATATGCGCACACACCCCTCCCTGGTGTCATTCCAATGAAAAACAGACAGCATTACTATACTTTCAAGTTATTGTCACTTTGGAAGGAAATAATTTTCATTGTTCAGCAAATTATGGTAAATTCATTCACTTTAAACAAGCAGTGCAAAATTTTACACATCTAGGGCAAACTTTTCCTGTTGATGCGCAGGGAGTGTTTCTCTAGTTTTTTTCCTCCATTGATCAGCATCGTTCAAATGAGCAAGTAGAATTTGTGCCTGGAGCTGACCAATTTTCATGACAAATTTGCAAGGCTGTTTTAAGCCACCCTACTTCCATTTCTTTAAAGACAACAACATTCAGACCTATCTCATGTCATTTTTATCTTCAACACAGAGAGACGCTTCATTTGAAAGATACTGCTATATAAAAGATACATAATTTTGTTATTATCATTCATTGCTTACAAGCATCTCTTTGGGGCCCACCTTGAAAAGAATAAATTGAGTTACAATCTTTTGAAGAATTAAAAGCAGGAGAAGGTGGACTGGTGCAAAGTTTAAAAGGGGTAAGCATGCTGAATCTTGCAGGAGTGACTCATATTACTATCTATATTGAGAAGCGGGTGCTATTGCAATATTCCAGGAGACAATGAATGAGCTGATTTGACTTGGTGTCCACTTGACAAAAAAGTTAATAAAGATCACCATTATCTAGCAGCAGATCAAGAAAATAAATTTGGTGAATTAAATGGGTTTGGCTCAGAGGTAGTCGTCAAGCTGTCTTGTTGCAGACAGGAATCAGTAAAGGCCGCAGTAAAGAATGTTTGCAAGATTGTTGTAGGCTTTACCATTGTTCTGCTCTAGCATTTATTAGCAAAAAAATCCCAACAGAGGCAGAACAAAAATCACGCAGCTCACTACCAAATCAAGTTCTTTTCTAGCGATAAACAATACTCACAAGGTTCAGAAAGTCCCTTTGGTTTGGATAAGTACCCAAGAGCCTGGATGTTTATCCAAACTTCATCTGAACTGTCTGAATCCCTTATTTTAGCAGAATTGGACTAGAAATCTCTGGAGAACAAGATTGCTGGTACTTTCTGCATTTAGTTAGCCTGGAAATCCTGAAAGTATTGTCTCTCTCCTGGGATTCAGCATTTACAGACCCAGCTGGAATGTGGAAGTACAGAGGCTAAAGCAAGAACAACAGAAATAGAAAATTCTTCAAACTCTTCCAAACCTCAAAAAAAGTTTGATTCAGTTCAAGTCCAGGAGAAGGTTTGGGATGGTTCTTGTTTTATCCAAACCACTTTACCCATCCTTCATTATTTCCTCCCAAAAGGGTGCATGTTTAAGAATCCTGCACCCTTCCTTTTATAATCTTTTCATGAACCTATTCTCAACATTTATTCAAAAGCCCTGTAACACACATGTAGTTCAAGACACACTGTCATGAAGTACAGCTGAAGGATGTACAATGAAGTGTAGAGACTGTTATTATACCATTAGATATCAATGACCAGTGTGAACTACAGAAATACTGAATACAATGTACCCTCATAAGGAACAGAAACTATAAACTTTTCATCAGAAACAATTTTCCCAGCAGCAAAAAAGGCTCTATAAATCTGTTGATGTTCCACATTACCTTAAGAGAACCATGTTAATCAAGGAGAAGGTATTTTAAAGACCAATTCAATTATTGGTCTTCAGAACACACAGAGTTTCTCCGATTGGACAAGCTCCCTAGATTCCTCTCCAGGAAATGTGAATTCTTACTGAACAATGAGATCAGGAATTTACAGTAGATCACAGACATGGACATTATTTCCTGGAAAATGATGTTTATGTTTAACAATATTTTACAATTCTATACCCTCTTTCATCTGGAGCTCTCAAAGTATTTTACAACCTTAATTAGCTAAGCCTCACTACACTCAAGTTTGACAGGTATTATTATACCCATTTCTCCAGATCAGGAGACACAGGGTCAGTTTTCCAAAAGTGGCCTCTAATTTTGTGGCCCAACTTTACACACCTAGGGCCTAATTCTCAGAAGCATGGAGTGACTCCATCTTATGGTTGACTTCAACTGAGTTAGGAGTTCTCAGCCCATCTGAACAACTCCTAGGTACCTAAAATTGGGCACCCAAAACTGTAGGCAACCAAAATTAGAAGTCATGTTTGAAAATCTGGGCCTCAAACAACTTGCCCCATGATCACAAAACTTGTTAGCAGCCAAGTCAGGAACAGAGCACAGAGCTCCCAGTTCGCAATCCCCTTCTCTAAACACAAGTCAACATTATTACCTTCATTTAATGGTGGCAAATGATACAATTTGATCATATTCTGGAATCTAATTTTTTCTAGGAAAGTCCTTGTCACCCTCATGCTGTTGAAAATAAATCCAGAGGATTAAAGGGTCTACTTCTGTGATTTAAGACAAGTTTGCACTACTCTATGTCAGATACTCTCTCCCTAGGGGAAGAGGGAAAAGACAACTGTCCCATCTTAGCCAATTTAGAAATAAATACCATGATACAAACTCTGTGCTACTGTTGTCACAGTCTCAATGGCTGAGGTCAAACCAATTTAGATTTGGGTTGTTGAGCGTGGGGTTGACGGTCCAAGCCCTGCCACGTGCAGGGCTGATAGCCTGAGCCCTTCCAGTTCAGCTCCTCCTCCAGGCCCCCTCCATCTCCAGCATTTAAAATAGTGTTAAATATAAAAAAATGTGTTTTTAATTTATAAGGAGGGATCACACTTAGAGGCTTTTGCTGCTGTGTGAAAGGGGTCGTCAATACAAAAATTTGAGAACCACTGCACTAGAAGCTCCCTAGTGCATTTTAATCTACTCATATTTCAAACTTGCCTCCAGGTCAATACCTGGAGCTTCAGAGACCTGTGGAAAACCCTCATAATGCAACTGGTAAATTACCCAGTATTACATGGGGGGGAAATGTCCTCACAGATTCCCACTGTGATCAGCTTGTGTTCTGAAGTGTCTGTGTTTCTCTTCCTGTGTTCTTTACTAATAAGGACCTTTGAATAAAAACAGGATCTTGGTTTCTTAACTCATCTTTGTCTGTTGCTCATTCCTCACTTCATCTCAAAATGCTCTGTGAAATCACAGTAGGTTGTTTGGGAAATTATACTGATGTCTGAAACAGAGGATAGTGATTTGAAGTAGTTGATAAGCAGCAGGAGAAGAGGAACACTGTAGAATCTAGGAAATTGTCATGTAAATATCTTTAATGAGAAAGAATGAAGGGAGAGAAATACAGAAAATACACAAAGCAGAAGCTGCAGTGATTCTAAAAATAATGTTTTTCTAGATTTTGGTGAAAAGATACCCATTACCTCATGAAAAAATGCACACTTTCTTAAACGGCTCAATCTCCTGTGATCATTTTTTTTCTCAATCAGAGCAGCTTAAAATTTCCAGAGCTGCCAGAAACGTTTGCAATGAGCCCTTAGAACTCAGGAAAGGCTTGCCAATAGGTCACAAATGTGGGCCCAGATTGAAGTGAGTGGAAGCTGAGACCAAAATACACCTGGGTGAAGTTTCAATGGAATCTAGAACAACTTGTTAAGTTAGGTTGACATTATGGAAAGTTCTTTTCCCCCTAAGTTTCCGGTGATTAAATAGAAAAAAAATGAAAATTTCACTTGAAGTTTTCGCTTTGTTCTGACCCAAAATTTAAAATAAAAAAACTGGGGCCGTGAAACCCATGAACTTGTTTTTAAATGGAACTGCAACTTCTGAGCTTTAAATGGTTTAGGGTCACATCTGCTGCCCTCTATCCTTTCCTGGAAATTCAGATTGTAAAGAAAAGCTACTTACGAGAAGGCAAATGCCACCAAGGCCCCACTGACCACAATAAAATCCAAGATGTTCCACAGGTCACGGAAATAGGAGCCAGGATGAAGTAGCAGCCCCAAGTCAATCATCTTCAGAGGAAACAAATGAACACAACACATGTAAAACCACAGGAACCAACTTCAGTGGAAATGTGCAGCAGGGATATGTATCATCTACAATGGAGTGGACCTATGGCCTTATCAAATGATTTAGGTCCCTTCACAAAACCTCCTTCTAAGTTACACAGCAGCAATGTTTTTGTTCTTGACAGGTTTTCAGTAGGGGAAAGGGAGGTTTGCCTTTGTCATTTAGTGAGAGAAGTTAGTATTTTGGAAGCAGACAACGTTGACTAGAGTCAGGAGCAGTGCAGGCAGATGCTCGGTAAGCTTTCTATCCATAGCTTTGTCAGTGCACTCCATGATTTTCAATCCCCTTAATATGCCAGTTCCTGGCTTTTTCCTGTCAGAAGAAAAACTATGCCACATCGTGTGGTAGTTTGGTACAATGAATACATAGGAGAGATTATGCTGAGAATAGGGGAATTTTGTTCCTTTCTTGTAATTTGGTCTTCTCTTAAATATACATTCACCTGAACAGTTTACTTGCTCATTGTTTAATACATGCATACTGTGCACTTTGCCAGCTACACAAAATTAAATTAAACAACATCCACAGAGGCAGCTTTGCTGGAAATTAGTTGGGGGCCAAACTATGAGACTGAATCCAAAGCTTACACCAACAAGCTGTAATAAATTCCTTGTGTTTGAACCCCCATAAGTTTGCAGCAACAAAATGAGAGATTTCTCACATTATGTTGTGCAGATCTGTGATGCGCTCCCTCTCTGTTCTTACATAAGGGATGAAATAGTTGATCATTTTGACCTTTGAATTATTATTGAATCACAGAGTTTACACCTCACTGAGATGAATGGGACTGTTTCCACTTTTCTGGGGTTCCAAGTATTTGCAGACTCACGCTGACATTTCTCCATCACACTAAATTAACATTTTTCAGATTTTCTTCCCAACCATAACAGCTAGAGACTTTCTTTTCTTTTTAGAGATGAAAGCTGAGATTCTGAAGAACAAGACAGTAGCTACATAAAAGTGCTGGTATGATGTAGGGGTGTGGTGCCAGCTGTTTCAAGCCCTGTTCCTGATGGGTAGAATTTATGATCAATATTTTTCTACAAGCATTAGTGGTCTCTCTGCCCCGTTTATATCTCTTGCTCTGGACTCCTGAAAATATACCACAATGAATCTGAGAAGCTGAAGAAATATCCATGGTGATATTCTTACCTTTATCACCATCTCAAAGGTAAAGACACCTGTAAATATGTAATCCAGATACTTCAGTGCCTAAATCAAAAAGAGAAATCTATTTAAAGGAGGTTACACACAGAATCACTGAAATGATCTGCACAAAAAGAGTGTATGGAAGGTCAATTCCAGCAGTGGATTATTTACCACAGTATCACTGCATAACATCAAGTTCATGGGATGCTGTCAGGTAGTTTAGACCACAAACTGAATCCCCTCAATGGAACTGAAACAGGGTTTTTGTTTTTGTTTTAAACAAATCATTGCCAGAACACTAGTGTGCATGTGTGAGATATCATCTATGGCCAGCTTAAAATAGCAAAGTGAATACATTTAAAATCAAAATATTGGGAAATCTTTTCCTAATTTGCTTACCTGCAAACAACTTCGTACAAATGTGTGCTCCTCATCTACAACAGTTGACAACAGCATTGAATGTAAGGGGGATATAAATCCCCCAGCCCAGGGCATAAACCAACCTCTAACTAGTATTAGGAAGAAACTTTCCCCAAGGCTAGTTTATTTCATAGCTGCCTATTTCAGGGTTTCCTGAACCCTTCCTTGAAACCTCTGGAGCTGGCCAGCCTACAAGACTAGGTGGTCCCATTATCTGATCCAATATGGCAATTCCTATGTTCTGAGGAATGCAACTCCCTGATCTGTTTTAGAGGTTAGGAAAAGGCAGAATCCTGAACTCAGGCCTTTGTAAGTAAAACACCTGCCAGTTCACACCTATACATTTCATAATCTTCTTGGTAAACTGCTTTGGATTTTAAGGGTGAATTTTCAGTCCTGGTCTTCAGTTTTATACATTCACCTTTACACTTGCAATTGACTGCACCCATTTTGTGTACACAGTTTGTGCAACAAATGTGGCAGCTGGACCCTGTTGTATTTGTTGCTAATTTAGGGCCAGATTCCTCTGATACCCTTGATAATAGAGCTACTCATGGAGTAAGGTGTTACTGAAGAGCAAGAGTATCCGAATCTGGGCCCTTATGTTAATATAGCTTTCATTCTCAAAAGTCACATGAGAAGAGAGGGGAGGTTTGGTAATCATCTTCATTTAGTGACTAGCTGACATAGTATCTATCTGAGTATCCTGATCCAAATACAGATGATATGGAGGAGATATGTTCCAAGAAACCCAATGTGTCACTATTTGCTAACGCAAGAGGTGCCCAGCCAACCAATCTGTGAATGCAGCTATGGGGTTTGTGCGTATATATAAGGTGCATGCCCATTTGTGTGTGTATTATCACATGGATGTGCAAGCTCAGAGTCTGGTTTGAAACCTGTTGAAAACTGGGCCCTAAATGTAGTTTTCTGTTGTTATTTAAAAACAAAGTATCCATCCTATGTTGGTCCTACTGGTTACTGTTGTCCCCTACCATTCAGGAGAAGCTACTCTGAAGTCTGGCTTCAGTCTCTTGCTTTCTGTACTACAGATGATGAAAATACCCTGTAAGTGTACTCCACCCTCAGATACCTCCCACTGCTCAGCATTGATCCCTTTGGCCGTGAAGGCACAGCCTTTCCAGGTTTCAAAACACTCCCATCCAGCTGTCATCAACCGACCGCTAAGATACAGGTTCTCAAAGGTTAAAAGGATTAAAACAGAGGAAATGGCCAGGCAACCTCAGTGTTCTGGTGGGGAAATTGATAGATCAGATTCTTATTATAAATGTCTAGCCACTACTTTGGAAAGCCGTGCAAGTAAACGTTGGGTTTGCAACACTTTTCAGAATGAGACATGAAATCCGAGCGCTATCATTAGGCTAGTGTGAGTCTCCCCTAACTGATACCTGTCTGACACTAAAAATATAATTTGGGGGCTATCTTCTCTCTGTACTGCACTTGGCTGTCACTGGTGCAGATCTTACTTCCAGAGGGTCCCACGTTTGCACTCCCAACCCCAGTGTCACCCACTAGACAGTAAATGGTGATGTCATTTGTGTACCAGGTGGAAGCATGAAGTCTGTAGTGTGCTGTTGCCCGCACCTCCTATCAGAGAAGCAAAACAAGAGTATTCTGGCTCCCTTGGTCACTACTCACATCATTCCTTGGAGATTCAGCTTGCACGGGGTCTTCGGCAGCCAGGGCAATGCTGCTCAGTGCTATGACTATGAGGATGACCATCTCAAAGTAGCGCATGTTCACAATGTAATGAAAGAGGCGTCGGATTCTGAAAGAATCAACCAACCAACCAGATAAATAAAGCAGATGGAAGAACTGACATTTCTACTGTCCATCAGTATCTGCGCCACGGTGTTGGTGACTTGTGGGAGCATGTTGCTTATCAAGAATACCATCTTTGGGAATTTTATCATGGTTATAGCAGGGAACTGGGAGTCATGACTACTGGGCTTTATTCTTTGACCTGCCACCAACTTGCTGTGGGACATGGGGCAAATCACTTCACTTCACGTCACTAATCCAGCGGTAAGATGGTGATAGCAGTTATATATATATCACAGGAGCATCGAGAGCTTTCACTAATTGGGGGACAATTCTGCAGACCTTAATAACGGCTAATCTAGATGAGACGTTAGCACGCAGCCACCCAGGGCGTGAATCTACAGTGCACTAGCTTGCCACGCAGCAACATCCCATGTGGACACTACCGCACTGCACTGAAAGTTCGGTGGCGCACTTTGACACATTCCCATTTCAAACTGCAGTACATCAGAGTGCACTATGGAACGTCTCACGAGCATGGGACATTACTGCACAGCAAGCTAGTGTGCTGTAGATTCACACCCCATCCTGCCACGCACTAACATCCAGTGTATGCATAAGACTTGACTTGATTCTGTTCTCTTTTAATGTGGTGACAAAACTCCCAAAGACTAGAATGGCGCAGGGTCAAGACCACATAGTAGTACTTATTCATGCAAGTAATCCCTTTGAAACTATGAAGAAGCAGGCTCTTAATGTTTGCTATGTGCTTTGAGATCCTCAGATAAAAAGTGTTTCATAATTGCAATGTAATATTTTTATTCTCTCTCTTTCCAGGCATCTCTACCAGGCTTTTTGCTACAATATTTGAGAGCTGGACAACTAATTAATAACCAGTAATTTATTTGATAAATGTAACCTCTTTTTATTGTGAACTATCTGCAAGAAAATTGTGAATCTCTGGTATTTTTATATTATTCAAAACTATTCACAAATTCTTTCAGCAAATAACTCTTGATTGGCACACAGTTGCAACCATTTAACTGCAAATATGCAAAATTATACATTTGCACAGTGTTGGTTAATTAACAGTAAATTTGGTGTGGTTTCTATTCCCAGATTCAATGTTGTATGTAACTAACTAACAGCCCTAAATTATTACATGAGCCTGTAATTCAATAACAATTCAAAATCTGCCTTTAGCAAATATTTGACTCGTGGATTTTAAAATTCACTTTTTGCAAGTATTTATTTCAGTAATTCCTGTTACTAGATTAGTAATGGATAATGAATGTAAAATGAGCACAAAAACAACTGAAGTGAATTTGTTATGAAAAAAACTGAAATAATAGTCATGGCATTGTTTCAGAGTCCCCCAGTCTCTGGTTATGTATCTCACAATAAGGGAGAATTATCCTGATGTTCTGGGCTCTAAAGAAGTGAAATTACCAAAAACATTTGTAACTTTAACTCCCATGTTGAATTTGGATTCATCAAAAAAATAACAAGTAGCTATTTTTGGTTCTTTGTCATTCATAAGAAATACTGAGATGCAAAGTATTTGTAAACTATAACTAGTACGTTACAAATCTTTTTCAACGTGTATATGCATTTTTTGAATCATTGGTACTTTAAAAAAACATCTATTTAAATTATATTTTTCAAAAATACTTTGCACTCAGGGCAACACTCAAGTAAACTTCCTCCAGAGGTTGGAAAAATAATCATTTAGAAATAGATACCGTGAAAAATAGCCCACCTTCAGAAAAATAGAAAAGACCTGCTCTTTGAAATAGAATCAGAGTAACAAACCTATACGCAACCTTCAACTGTGTAGGACCAGAAAAAACAACTTGTTGAAGCAGGTCTTTTCTTCCTGTTCCTTATCTAGACCCTCGGGGGCTTCTGACCATTTTAGTGTGAAACATTTCAATAAAATGTGTTTTTAGCCCTTCTTACATTGAAAGTAACTTTCTGAATGGAAAGGGGCTCAAACTCCAGATGAAATTGACAGCTGACACACACTGTGAGCTAGATACTGGCCTTTACAGATGGGATGTGCTGCCCGGGGTACTAAGGGATCAAACTGCAGTGGGAGAGCTCTGGAGGAATTCTGGCTGAGTTTCCAAGGGAGCTTATGTTCCACAGGCAGCCGCACTATTCTTGCAGAGGGTGCAGCATTCTTTCCTTGTGTCTGGCTGACCTCATCCTTGCTCCTCCTTGTAGCACAACATTTGCAAGGATCCGTGTTCATGCTCCACAATGAGATTGTGTCTGGCCCCTTCATAGGAGGCTTCCTATGGCCTCCCCTCATCTTGCTTACCTTCACAGTGCTGGGCACAATATGGCTGTGTGTGTTAATGCCTACTTTGCCCATATATGGTCCCATGAACTCTGCATTACACCTTTTGTTGGTTTCTTTTCTTGGTGGTGGGGGGAGGCAGGATTAATAGAGCACAAAGGATGCTAGAATATGGGGCTTAAAGCATTCTGCAAGATGGGGTAACAGAAGAAAAAGTGGTTGTGTTTTGGGGGTTACGTGAAAAAAGGTTGAGAACTACTCTAAGTAGTCTAAAGGCATCCATTCTCAGCTCAGGACTTTTGTATTCTTTCTGCTATAGCAGCTTAGTACCTTTATCAGGTGTTTCATAACCTAAGACACATTCTAGGCAGTCAACCCACAGCTGATGCAAAGCAGAACCAATATTCAAGGCAGAATTGTGTTTAAAATCAAGCCAGCCAGGATTCAAGACCCATAATTCAAACATTTTTTGCCCCCGAAAGTTCATCATTCTTTTGTATCATGCCGTGTGACACCAGATAAAACTCTTCCCTCATATTAAGTGTGCATTATCATATTCATCAAAGGACGTTTTGCTGTATTTGAAGCTGCTGTTAGAACTAGTACAATGTGATCACAGAATTCTGAGAAACCAAAATCTCTGTCGACTTTCCAATCAGCGACCCCAAGCCTCCATGAAGCCTTATTTGGCAGTGGCACAAACAAATCATAAAAAATGCAGAGGGAAATCAGATATTTCTTTCATGGTGTCAAAGTAGAGAGGTTTATGTTGCTAATGGGAAGTGGACTGAGCCCTCAATTCATTTCCTATAGGCTACTACACAGCAGTCAGATCACTAATGGTCTGGGCCCCTTTGTATCCATAGTTTGTATTGAAAAATACCCTCCATATTTATTTCCAGTGTATTCCAGTGACACACACACTCATAGTCAGATCATCTTGGCGCATGAGTTTATAGCCAAGAGATGTTAAAAAAAAAAAAGAAGATCTAATCAGGGTTTAATTCGGAGAGAAATGATCATAGATAGTGCAAGCAATCCTTGGGGGTGGCAAAGATTCCAAGCACCCTGTACGGCTCCAAGTTACTGCTTGAAATGACTCTCAGCCCTTTATGCTAGATTTCTTCCAGCTCGTGGTGCACCTGTCCAGTCCTGCAGCACTTTGGAGTGACACGGTTTTTTACTTGCAGTCAAAGTGCAGAGCTACCCATGAGACATAGATGCCGCAAGCAGCAGAAGTGCTATGACCCCAACAGACCTATGTGTTATAGTCAGCCTGAGCTAATGAAGAAATACTCACAGTTTTCCAGAAGTTCAGCTCCTATGGGGACGTGGAGCTATAGGTATGGCAAAAATACCACATCCTCCAGGGAAAAGTGTTTGTGGAACCAGGCTTCATTCGCTGGTCTCAAAAACACTTTCCCTGAGCCCTTTCCTCCTCATAATGCCTCTTCATCTACTGACACTCCATCCTCCAAAAACAGATCCCTGACAAAGGTATGTGCTCTTGGTCAGACTGGAAATTCAGAGGAGTAATTCTCAATAGCGAGCTCACAGTCTCCACTGATGAATCACTACACAAATATTCACTAACTTGACCATCAGGAGCTCATACTCCTCTCTGGATTTTTTTTCTTTTCCATTGGTAATTTATTACCTCAGGAAAGCCCAGCTCAAACAGTGCATCTGGTTTGTAGCCCAGTCAAGTTATGTACTGGGTTTTCTAATGGATTTGACTAAACAGAGATCAAATAAATGTACACGATTTTTCTCTGAATAGTCACATACATACACACACACAAAAGACAGAAAAGTCACTGTGAAGCTAGAAGACTTACGGGTTTGTAGGGCTTAAGATAAACATGGAGCTATAAGGCAGGATTGGCTTAGGCCCGTTTTTTGTCAAGTCGTCAACCTCCATATCTTTCTTCTCTTCCGTTTTACTTTCACATTCAACGTTGTTCACTGCAATGTGAATTGAAGGAAACAGGCATCAGACAGGTCAAAAAATGTAAACACATCCCATTTACAAATGTTCTTCAACTGTTGGGTATATAGACAAGGCAGCTTGAATAAAGAAAAATAGCTTTCAAATATATTGATTAAGTATAATGAATCTAATATCTGTCTGTTATTAGCATGGCTGTTCACTATAGTATAATAGACAATACAATTAAATTATTCCTTAACTGCTTCACTGATAAGCAATATTTCAGAACTGTCCGGAAAATGAGTATCCCCAAATGCAGAAAAATCTGAAGTTTTTTCATAAAGGATCTGTCAAGGGGGGGGTTGAAGTTTGAGCCGAAACAACCAGGTATCTCTGTAATCTGTAGGGAAAGATAGCGAATTTGCTAGGGCTCTATGAAAAAAAAAGATAACGAGCCTAACTGACAGCGTGCTCCTGAGTCTTTTGATACACGGGATATAAACCAGCAGCGGAGGTAGATCTGGGAGGCTCAAATAAGCAAGCTGTAGCTCTGCTTTGATAATTCTGGGACTGAGAAAAGCCTGAACTTCTCTGTGTTAGGACTGCTACTGAAGTCTGATGCCCAGTACATGAATGAATGACCCTGTTTATGTCTCAAGTTCTTTTCTTAGCCAAATAGCTGCTGCATACGTTGGCCAATCACTTCTTAAGTCCAAAATGACATTCTCTCGTGAGGCTTTAGCTGAGGTGTTAAGGTTTACCCACCAAACCTATACTTTTTATTTTTTCCCCCCAACCAACTGATATTTTAGCATGAGCAAGTGACAGGCCCCCTAACTCCTTTTCCTAAACATGTTGAGTAAATTCCTTAGTATTTCTCAGATCAGATATGTGTGAACACCACAAGGGAAGAAAGAACCGGGTAAGACTGACTGAAAGAGACATCAGTATCAGAATGTAGTGGAATTACTGAACCTCTCACATGGTAAAGAGTCTAAAGAGGAATAGTACAATCAGAGACCTAAGAGACACAGCCGAGACAGCTTGAAGCCTAATTACATTTCCTGCATTCCAGGCCCAGCCACCAGCACAACTTACAGCGGCTCCAGGGGCTATTTTAAGTTTCAATGACTTCCCAGAGCTCCACTGTTGCAGGAGACCTCCCCAGTCATGCCCCCAGAATATCTCCTTCTAATCCTACCCGCCCACCCAAGCCAGGGGCCATAAGCAGTGGGAAGGGGCTGTACATAAAGTTCTGTGCCAGAGGTATATTCTAGGAAAGCATTTCACACCCCTTTACACAGACGCAGCAGGGGAGAGAATTGGAAAGCAGACAATACAAAGGAAAAGCTGTATTTAGAATAAAAACGGAAGCAACCTTCTCATCTTCTTCAGAAGGTGGCCTTGTAATGGTTGTATCCAGGATATAAACTCGAAAGGACAAATAATTAACCACCAATTTCTCATTCATCTGCGTCATAATGAAAGAGGCTGGACACGGCACAAGAGTCCTCGCTAATTAAAGCCCGCTTAGAGTGACAAGCTTTAATCAAACGCTGCTCACTGCTCTTTCCCTAGCATGACATTTGGATAAATGAAAAGCTGTTGGCGTGCACTGCTGACAGCTGCCCCACTGCAAAGTGACCATCACTCTGGAGTCCCAAACTATTTGGTTTCAAAAGGCTTGATAATGATGTTTCTGCTGAGGGGCTACATGGGGCTTGTCCTGTCCACGTAGAAGGCAGAACCAGTTTATTCCTACTAAGAACACACTGTGCTGCTCAGATGTTCACAAAGCGCTTCACACACATTCATGAATTAAGGCTCACACCCATTCTGAGGCAGGTATTCTCCCTCGTTTTCATATGGGGACACTGAGGCAGCAGGGCTTAAAGGGCTTGATTTTCAGAAGTGCTGAGCACCCACTGACTTCAGCTGGAGTTGTGGGAGCTCATCTCCTCTGAGCAATAAGTGACCTGCCCAAGATCAACATGCCAAATCCGTGTGGCAATGCGCACTAGAGGGGTGGGATTTCAAAAGAGCTCTGCACCCAATGTGCATGGTCCACAACTTCCATTGAGACTGACAGGCTGCCTGAGGCACTCACTTGGTATGACAGTGGTCTCCCCAGGAGGTGCGGTGATGGTGACGGGGATGTTCACAGTGGTGGTTTTGTCCAGTGGCGGCTGAGTCATCCGAGTCACATTCTTCTGGTTGTCGGCATCTTCTGGCTGTTCAGGCACTTTCTGCAGGTAGGTGCTGGGCAGGGTATGCACTGGGACGACACTCACACTGCCCGCAGCCTCTGTCTCACATGGAGTCTCCCTGAGATAGAACAGCAGAGATTATAAACCTCTTCAAGACCAAACCAGGGAGAATAGCCATGCCCTGCAGTCATGCCACCATAGGATACGCCTATCAGATCTTCTAAGCGAAGCTGGGCTGGTTTCTCCATGGAAGACCTCCGGGGAAAACCCAGATGCTGGTGATTCAGTAAGGCTTCGTCCACACGGCAAGCGAGGGGTGCGATTTCCCTGTTCACGTCCACATACTCCAGCTAGCACGAGTCTAAACAGCAGGATAGCTGCAGCAGCATAGGCAGCGGTGGCGAGGCTGAGCTGTGCGGAACACAGACCCACCTGAAACGGCTCAGTCGTGCCTCCGCTACCGCTACATGCGCTACCACAGCCCCATTGCAATTTCTACTAGCCCCAGCTCAGTGAGAGCTACCGCAAGGATGTGAAGTGAGCCAGGAATCACACACCTACTCCTAGTGCAGACGTAGCCTTCGTGACTCTCTCCTCTCTGAGTCCGACTGAGCAAGCATCCAAGCAATATTATTATGTATTATTTGTATTATCGTGCTGCCTGCTAGTCAGAGCCCTGAACCAGGACCCCGTTGGGTTAGGTGCTGTACAAATGCTGTCTGCAGCCTTTGGGCTGCTGGCGGTACCATTTGTTTTAATGAGACATAAACCTGAGGTCCCCACGACGTGTAGTAAGAATCCCCTGGCACTTTTACAACAGTAAGCAAATTAGCCTCTCTGTATTGTCCTGCTTACCTTCCACCTCTCTAAAATTCTCCCTGCAGTTTCATTTGAATCTGGTGCTCTTCAGGTCCAGTCCTAAATCATCGTGGAATGTTGCGCTTTGCTGTTAAACAGCTGCTGGGTTCCACCTCAGACGTGGCTGCATTTCAGCAATGAGCAAAGTGTGTATGGCTAATCTAGAACATTTGTAAAGTGCTTTGGGGTCCATTTGAATGGAAGGTGCACTATATAGAGATCATTATGTCAATTCCACTCTGTTACCAGGATTTCATAGGGTGAACTATGCCCACACCTATCATTCCCAACTTAATTTGTTTCCATTTAGATTAACAGAGGCATAAAGGCAATTTTGTACTCTTTCCTCATTTCTTTATTGAATATTCTAAATGATTCATGGTTATTAAGTTTTCTATTAATTCCAATAAAAATGAAATACAACAGAATGGAATGGTTTGTGTACAGCCCTTAGATAACAGCACTACACTGAATGTGGTAGCCATTACATGCACATCAACAGTCTTGGACATAATGGACTCATCCTTTTTCCCACTGAGTCTATGGGAGGTTTGTAATTGACTTCAGTGGGAGCAAGATGGGGCTGCAGAAGCTGTTTTTAATGAGAGCAAATTAGCCAGGGCACTTAAGTTTTCATGCACTTTAACTGCTGACTGAATAATGAATGACCAGAAAGGGAGTGGGGTTTAATGTGTCACTTCTAACACAGCAGCACTCCCTTAGTAAGGCCCGGCAATAGCACATAGGAGCCCGAGTGCTATGGTGAGACATGACCCTAAAACCATCTAGCCCAGCAGTTCTCAAACTTCATTACACCGTGACCCTCTTCTGAAAACAGAAATTACTATACAAGCTCCGGAAAGGGGACCGAAGCTCAAGCCCCAGCCATGCTACCTCAAGAGGGGGAGAAGGGGTCCAAAGCCCGATGGCTTCAGCCCTGGGAGGGGGGCTGTAACCTGAGCCCCGCTGCCCAGAGTAGATTCAGCTCCGGGAAGTGAAGCTCAGGCTTTGGTTTCAGCTCTGGGCTCCAGCAAGTCGAATGCCAGCCCTGGTAACCCCATTAAAACAGGGTCCCGACCCACAGTTTGAGAACCGCTGTTCTAGCCCACACGTGAAAGTGCATCCCACGGAGCCACGTGGATTGATTAGTTCTGTGCCACAAATGGATCAGATTTCAAGTGCCGTTCAAAAATCTTTAACCTGTCACAGAAACCGAGCATCCAGGGGACTCCGGGCACCCAAAATCTGTATTTGCCCTATGATATGGTTACAATCAAACACATACCCTCAGGGCAAGAAGTGACTTCAAGCCTCAGCTAGTCTATGGAGTTTCCACCTTTTCTCCACAAGGGTCCCTTTACATTGTTTAGCAGTACAACAAAAGAGACATTTTGGCTCAGGATAGTTCCTGGATTAGTCCCAAATGTATCAGAGACAGGAAGAGGGAAAAGTCTACAGAGACTGTTAACAGTGAAACTGTAGCTACTGCATCTGTACAGAAATCAATCCCTGCACAGGTTTCTACTGCACAAGCACACCACGATTAGGCCCCCAGCGCTCTAAAGTGCTGAGCATGTTTATCTGATGTGCTGTAATAGCTTGAAGGAGGCGTGAGCGTCCGGCTGATCAATTACATACATTTTAAAAAGCCCCTAAGTATTATTAGTGGAATCCCCATTGTAAGGTGCCTGTGAACACATGCTGAGGAATCAGCATATGACGGAATCAGGACAGTAAGTTGCTATTGTGCTTACTCTAAGACATGCTGAGACATACTCAGCCTCAAATCAAATTCATTTACAAACTACAACAGAAGAAATTCACATGCACAAAACTGTCAAGGATCTGACAACAATATAAATAACACAGGACATGAAAGCTGTCTGAATACTGCAGAAACACAAGGCAAGATTTTGATCATACCTACATTAGTATAAAATCTGAAGTTTTCACAGAAAAGACTTCAAGGAAATTACTCTGGATTTGTAGCAGTGTAACTGAGATCAGGTCCCATTTTTCTGGTTTCATATGCAGATTTGCAGTGGGAAGGGAGGCAATAGGGAGCCTGCTTTTATAAGGGCCAGACAAAATTTCAGTCCCTCTCTGCTCCCCTGGGGGCACATGATGCCCAAGAGAAAATTGGGAAGTGGACCCATGGCTCCACTCTGTACAGTCCCCACTGCACACTGGGGAACTCCAGGAGATACCCACACCTTAGTACAGGCACAAACTAGCCCAGAATATGACCCACTAAATATGCACGTCCTCCTAGGCACTCATCTGGTTGGCGGCCTGGAAAACCAGCAGCATTCTCTGGGTTAAGCATAACAACATACCATCCTTCGAGGAACACGTTCAGTTTTCATGTTTATTAAAAATGGATTGCTTCCCACTGCTTACTATCACCATGTCAGAGCATAATTTGCAATCACATGAAGCAGCTCACCTGCTGATGTCCACGTGCTTTACAAGCATTAACTAACTCAACCTCATAACTCCCCTTGTGGTAGGTCAGTGTTACTATGAGAAAATAAAAGATGCCTCCTATCCTCAGCCTATTCTGGCACAGAATAGTTTGGTCTCCTGAGGACAGCAATACTTCGGTCTAAGTTTGGTTGTTGGATTTAGTGTGTGGGTTATGGGTAGCCTGTAGTATGTAAGAGGTCAGACTAGATGGTGATCCTTTCTGCCCTTAAACTCTATGATTCTCTGAAAGGACGTGAAGTGCAATTGTGCACTGAGCTGTAGCACACAGATGCAAAGGGTGGGAGGCTAAGGTGGCTTTCTGCCAGACCGAACGTCTTTTTAAAAAATATGTTCCAGCCCAACTCCAAGATGTGTGCTTCACTGCACCAATTACTGGGTGAAATTCTGTGGCCTGAGTTATGCAGGTGGCCTAGATGACTAGTCCCTTCTGGCCCTAAAATCGATCATTCTCTTTGCACCCTGCTGATCCTGGGCTGATCTGGAAGTCTGCATGACCCCAACATCACTTGGGCAGCCCTAGGGATTACCAATTTAAGCAAAATAGAAACAGAACACTTTTATTCCAAAATAAGACCGTCTACACACAGTCTTGCACCAATGTAACAACCGGTATGAATTAAAAACAATTTCGTTATTTTGGTGCCAGTTTGTGCATAGATCAGCACCTGGCAACTGCTGGAGCCTTTTACAACTCTGCAAAGTGCACGTAAATGTTACCAATCAGAACCGCCCGGTTTAACACCCTCTTCTCAATCACTTTGCACAGGTGTAAAGGACTACGTAAGCCAGGAGGCTCTCATAGAGAACTCCGAGGGCATGTCTGCACCACAGTCAGGAGGTGTGATCAAAGCGAGCTAGGATACGACAACACGTGCCACAATCACATCTCCCAATCGCAGTTTAGACACACCCTGGGTCTGAGGAACAAGGTGGTACTGATGTTATAAACCTTATCATGGCAAACATATGGGCTGGTTTCTCTCCTCACTGACACTGAAGTCAGCCAAGAGTAACTCCGCTGAATCCAATGGAGCTACAACACATTGGCGTACAACTGAACTGAGAGGAGAATCAGGCCCACAGTGTTTGCATGTGTGTAATTTCACTTGTTAACAGATTCACCTCCAATGCTGTCAATTATCTCTACAGCCTTTAAAATACAGCCTAACTCTGAACAGAGTGGAGGCGAGGTTATGGCTGCATAGCGACAGTTGTGTTGTGCAGATGTCAGCTAACATGTCTCCATTTAGAAGGGCAAAACCCTAGTACCGAGACACTTTTTACATGCTCCGAAGCTGCTGGATGATTTGGGGCTTATTTGGCCCCATGCAGACCGTGTGCCATTCTAGAATGATGTATTCAACCCTAAATATTAATATAAAGGCAGTCCAAGGCAAGCTAGACACCCACCACAGGCCCTCAGACGACACCTTAAGATACTGTAATTACAGTGCATTAGGCCGTTAGAGAGAGAATGTATACACATTATTAAGGACCATCTTGGCATTTGCACAGGCTGTGTCAGGGGATGCACAGGGCATGGAATCGGTGCTAGTCTGACAACGACTTTCGAGCCACACAAAGCACTCAGCTTTCTGCTCCATCCCTGACATTTCTCCACGATGACAGATGGAAAATCGGTTGGGAAGAGGAGACAAAATTGCTGAGATTGCAAAGCCTTTGGGGCAGGGGACAACTGTTTGTCTGGGTTTGTACATCACCGAGCACGATGGGGTCCTACTCTGTGAGTAGGGCACCTACATGCTTCAGTAATACACATGATATATAATAATACTCTGCTAAGTAAATACTCCAGTATAATACAGTCAGAGTTCAAAACACCATTAAAAGCAACTGGGCTCCATTCATTCTGTTGGTGCAACTATGAACCTGTGTGCCTCATGGCGGGAAGTTTGCCAGGAGCAGGAGCCCAATCGTGCAACTCTTCAACAACCCCCACTGTGCCCGAGGCTCTAGGGCTGTACAGCACAGACCTGGATAGGGTTAGGCCAGGCCAGAGACATTCTAGCTCAAAATCACTTCAAGACAGCATCGGCCAGTGAAACGCAGACCAACGTTTAAAGTTGTGCTGCAGGTGGAATAGCCCCTGCAGGCATGGGAAGGGGTGGCTGTGTCCTCTTGCCCCTGTGGCCGTCATCCCAGCCCACAGTGCTATCAACGAAGCCTGGAGAATATTGTCGTGAATCCCCCACAGCCGACATACTGACAAGCTCTGATTGCACAGCGCTGACTTACTTGGGCTGATGGTTCCGAAGATCTTTCTCCCCAGCCTCTCCTTCCTTCTCCCCATTCTCCTTCTCCACCGAATCAGACGCTAACAAAGTTTTGTGCCGAATCTTGTGTCGTCGATGGGGCTCTTCCCCATTCTCTCCTTTCAAGCCCGGATCTCCTTCCCGGTTCCCTGGCCGTGACCCTCCTCGGTGACGCGAACGCCGCTCGCCTTTGGCACCACTGATTGTCCCGTTGCCTTCCTTTCCTTGCCGCGCGGCTGAGTGCCGGTGAGCCCGGTGCTGCCGGTATTCCTTCTCGGCCCCTTCTTCCACTGAGCCCCGGCGGTGATGCCTTTTACCCCCTTCCTGGCTTCTGTTGCGCTCACTTTTTCCTTCTTTGCTGCCCCCCTCTGCCTCTTTGCTGCGGCTCCTATGCTGCCTGTGCCGTTCCTCCCTGTTGTTCGTGCCAGACTCCCCGTTTTCATCCTTGGCCACGTCGCTCTTCTCCTGCTCTCCCCCCTTGTCTTTATCCCGATGCCGGTGGTGCTTTCGCGGCACTTCTGCACCGTCGGCAGTGGTGGCCTTGGCCTGCTCAATCTCCTGAACATCCACGGGGCTTAGCTTACTGACGTTGTTCCGCCCTTCACTCCTGAGTTCTACCACCAGAGGCCGATCCAAATGGGTCTTCATGTCTGGCCGGATGTGAAGGTTAGTAGCGTAGCGCACCCGCTCCTCTGGGTCGAGCTCATTGTACAGCGCCTCACAGCTGGCCCGGAAATTGTGCATCCGGATCTGGCTAGTCCTCTGTTCCCACACGGACTTGGATTTGGAGGAGTTCTGCTGTTTGCTGTGGAACAGAGGAGGAAAAAAAATGAGTAGATAGTTAGCAGCAGGTCTGGCTCCACTTCTCTAAAAGACATTTTAAAAAGAAGGTGTAAATTTCTAGCTGAGACAGGGAATTGTAGGGTTGAGCCAAAGAAAATATAGGGATGAAAATAGAATGACTGGCAGAAAACACATGGGCAGATACAGCCAGTGAGATCGCCAGAGCGCTAGTGCCGTCCCCACACACAACTGGTACTATTAGAAAAGGTTCTTGGGAAGGGTTTATTTTGATTTCTAAACTTCTTCTGTGTTTTGCACAGCAGAGAGCACGCTGGCAGCTCTAAAATAACGCATAGTAATAATGTGTTAAGTTAGTGCTGGTTGACAGCCCTAGCACGGACTGATGTGTTCCATCTATCCACAGAACAGAAATAGCTCAGGCAACAGCCTGTGCCCTCCCCCATACACCACCCTTCCAGCATGCTGCAGTCTTGACTTGGAGGGACCATCTCTAAGGGGGAGAAGGGGAGTTCTGTCTTTGTGAGCCACGTAAACCTTGGCCACTAAAGCAGACAATCAATGCAACTGTGGTGTTGCTTTCTGTGATGCAACCTCATGGCACTTGGATTGAGACCACCCAACGTACTGCACACAAATTCCTAAAGCACTCATATCATGGAGATGGGTGCCATGTAAGAACCTGACAGTCATCGTATAGTAGAGACTTTTGATTCCTACCAACCTGGGCTGGATTTGGATCAGTGAATGGTTTTGCCATTGCGTGATATGACTTCCTATCTGTGTGGCTTGTAAAACTTTGAGAACAGGCTTACGTCCCTCTGAGATCTCAGCGGCTTTCTTTAGGGCTCCTACCCAGTTAGAGCTCTTTGATGGGGATGATTGCAGTTGGTTTTTGAGATCTTCCCCTTGTGTGAGTTTCAGGCCAGTGACCTACCAGTGCAGGAAGCATTTGCTCTGGAAATGGCTGTGTGATTTGATTGTTAGTTGTTTTTCACGTGTATTAAGAACACAAAACAGTCATTTAAAAATGCAATTATCTCAGAGTTGCAAAGTGTTCCATTGTGTTTGGACTACAGACAACTGAGAGCTGAAGCTGTTGCTAAGAACATACACTATTGGGAACCTATAGGAGGACAGTAATTTGCATATTAATGAAGTCTATTTTGCATAATTTGCTTCCTTAACAGGGACAGCAAAATTACAGACTCGCCAAACTTTTCAGACACTATAAATACGAAAGTCACATCATTTACTCTGACACGGTTAGCAAAGGGTGACACCCACACAAAAAAAATGCATTGCCAGCCACTAGCTTTTGTTACTAATAAGCCGAAGAGCAAGAGAATTAGTTAGCAGTGAGATTTGGAAGTAATGATTACATTTATGGAATGGAATGGAAAAAAAATTTAGATAAGCAAAGACACAATCTGCAAAGTTTTAAGCATGCCGTCAAATAATCACCATATCAAAACTAGTCAAGAATATCAGGAGCAAGTGATGGTGCACGTTAGGGTCTTGCCTGGGAAATGGCAATAAGGAAATAGAACAGGTTGGTGCCTTCAGGGACAGTATTTAGAGCTTTTCAGAGCAAAAGCTCAAGTAGCTGGGGGAATTATGTATTCTGCTTGTCCAATTAAATGGATCCGATTCTTGCTTTCTATAAGTTCTCACAGTAACTGAAATATAGACACATATGAGGGCTGCTTCTGTGCTGTGGCTGCTGTTGTGTTTCTTCAGAGAGGAAGGCTTTTGAACTTATTCACCAGACTTATTTGTGGAACAATAGCGATGCCACCTTAAGACAAAACACAGCATCATTAAACTACTTCCATGTAAAGATGCAGTTCATTTGTGTTGCACACAAAGAATCGCAGAAGAGATGGGAAAAATCTAGCTAATGCACAATTATCCCTGTAACTCTAGTTATTCTCTAGTGCTTTGACTAGTTCAGTTTTAAATAACTCAAGTGATGAGGCTACCACAAATCCCCTTAGGATTAGTACCAGATATTTCTATGTTGGGTGTGAATCTTTACAATAATAGTGCAACCATGAACCCTTTTATCACGTCTTTTGTTGGTACTGTTGATCTGGTACTTTATATCAATAACTCTCCATATTATTCCTTCTGCAGACCTCTTCATAAGAGAAAAAAAATCCATTCATGAATCCACCTCCATTCCTCAAACCCCAATATCCACTGCTTTTATGCTGCTCCCTACCAACAAAGCACTTCAAATTCTTTACAGTGGTATCACCAATATACATAGCTTCCATTACCCAGGGCCTGGCATGCCAAAACAGATTGGCAGACATTATGATTAGTGGATTTTATTGCACAATCCCACCAATGCCACTTGGATTCAGAGACAGACCACCAGAAAATAATGCAGTGGCTGTAATCAGATATCTTTCAGCTCTCTGTACAAAACAGACATTGTATCAAATAAAACGAATGCTAATGTATCACTTTCCTGACTGGTGAATCCCCTATTTCCTCATTAAAAATAATACAAATGAAATGTCAACCAATCACAGTCTAGATTGTTCAAGACAGTACAGTGTATTCCTTGTTACGATTTTTTAAAATCACATTTAAGAACAAGCTACTTTCTTATTGGCTGAAGCATTTTGATCACAGACATTTAGAATGCTGCTTTTATGTAATGGACCACTACCTTCCAAAACAACTGTTTTAAATAAACTACTTAAATATCAACAAATATATAATAAATAAATAAAAATATATTCTCACTGAAGTCTTTAACAATTTTACCTGAGCATAGACTGAAAAAAAGCTGTGTAAGAACTTCAGAATTTGGCCCTATACATTTTAGATTCTAGATATGCTAGAAAAGTATATTCTGATTAGAGCTGTTGTGGAATTTTTTGCTGAAATATTTTTTGATGGAAAACGCAATTTCTGCAAAATCAAAATTGGATTTTTTTTAAGAGAAATTTTCTAATTTGGCTACATTTTTTGATTTTCCGTGGGGAAAAATCTAACTGAAATGGTTTGGTTTGGTTTGGTTTGAGTTGATCCGAATTGAAATATTTTGGTTTGTTAAACACAACCGAAACATTTTTATTCCTGGTCAGTTTGGAACTAAATCTCGCCCACCTCAGCTCCTGCATGGCCTCTTGGGAGTTGTAGTTTGGGTGTCTACTGGCTCGACTCTCTGGCTGGACCACATCTCTTATGATTTATCACAGTCTCCTGCTAGTTGAAGTGCCATGGTATATCAAGGGAGTCCCATGACCATGGGACCTCACAAGAGATGTAGTTCAGCCATGCCTTCTCTCATCACATGAGCTATAGCCCACTAAAAATTACAATTTCTGTTCTGTGAAAATTTGTGATATTTCAACTTTTTGTTCAAATTCAGGACAAAAACAATTTTTGAAAATTCTGATTTTTGACCAGTTCTAATTCTGTTAAGCTCGTATTGGAAGCATATGATTGAATTAAGATATGGCTTTAAAACTGTCACCAATGTCAACTTCCTGGATCAACATAGACCAATAAATACAGGAGTCTGACTTTATTTTTAGTATTCTCATATAGAAATGCTGTTTTGTTTTCTAGCTCTTTGAAAGAAAACAATTAATAGGAAAATAGGGTTGGTGAAGGGCTGGTATTTCCAGGGGATGGAGTCCTCCCTCAAAACAGTAGGTACAGCCCAGGCAGCACAAATGCTGGCTTCTGTTATGCTGTTCTGCCAACATGTCTTAGCCTGGCTTGGAGAGTTTGTTCTCCATGGCACAGTCAGTTCTTGGTCTCGCTGCTGAAACTGCCAGCAAACATCAAAATTGGGGCCAGTTTCGATAGCGTTTTTTTGTAAAAAGTAGATATTGTAATTCACTAGAGTGAATCTGTTAAGTAATAAATTTGCTGTTTCTTCTCTCTACGGACCGGGGGGTGATAAGTCAGCAGGGGGTGGAAGGCTCTGGGGCTGTTAGACGAACTGCCAGTTGATAGAACCTATAAGGTCCATCAGCGAAGTGACTTATTCTTCTCCTACGGTCATTGTACATGTAGCACACTACCAAGTACTGTATCACAACTGTTGTACCTCAGCAATCCAGAGCCCACAGCGGGGAGATGATTACAATAATAGCCTATTAGATGATCCAGTCCATCTCTTATTGACAGCTATCCACTGGGAAGAAGAAAGCAAGCATCAACTCATCCCGTCCAGGCTATCAAGTAACCTTAGATGGTAACAACTTTGGGTCACTATAGAGCTGGGCTTTTATGGATTGGTAAACTAGAAAGGAAAGCTCTCATATTTCATTATCAATTCCCTGAGCCACCCAGTCTCTCCAGCAATTCAATTTCACAAGAAGCAATAAAACGCACTACAGCACAATTCGGTAGAGCCTCTAACACAAAATGAATGGCGTCATCCATTGATTTACATCTTCCAACAGCCAAAGGAATGATGCAGTCTCTCAAGACCAAAGCCTGAAGTTCTTCCTCAAGCAGAACTTGGGCTGAAATCAGTGGTAGTTTTGTCTGAGGATCTGGAACCAATAAAATGCACCATCATGCAAACCATAGACTACTGCTTTAATAAACCGAGTCTTTTAATTACTCACTGTAAAATTATCTCATCATGTAGTTATTATTATTATTATTATTATACATTGAAGCATACTACTTTTAGCAAATTTTAATCTCAAGAAAACTCCAGAAAATATTTAGTAGATATCAAGTCACCACACTCATAACATATTTATTAGATTTCTCTTTGACCTTGTGATTTTGGAACCACTGTTATGTACTGTGATAAAGTAATTGCATATTTAGTAATAAATTGCAGGGGTGAAAAATTCTTTACTAAAATCAAGTTAAAAGTGCACTTTTCAGCCCTGATTCAACAAAAACCATATCTAGCTTAAACATATTGAACCATTAATTATACACAGGTCCTAAATCCAGTCAAATGACATTTCCTTTTCAATTAGCTGTTTTCTCTACATCGCTCATGTTATAATTTCAATAAGACACTTCAGAAATTATTACACACAACTGCACAGCCCAGACTCTGTAATGGCTTAAATCCCCATAGGAACTCATAGATTCTAATAAGAACAAAACACATTAGTGCAATGAAGCTACAGCTCCTTGTGCTGTGAGAATGGAGATAAAACTGAAGCCATGGATGCTGCATTCAGGCAAAAGCAAGTGATATGGGTGAACAGTGACTTGGCTTTTTGGATGGCAAATGAGGAACACGAGACATTTAAAGCTTTTTATTTCCCTCCTGGATGGGTGCTGCAGAATCATGCAGTTAGGGCTTTTACCATAGAAACAATTGCTCTAAGAACATCAACTTATTTTTAAGTCAATGGGAACTGACTGCATCCAGGGGCAGGATTTGCCCTAAGGCTTATATATGACACAGCGGCAGTTATAATTTCCCAGCTGGACTTTCAAGACGGTTACATATTGTGCATACTATAGCACTTTATACCCATGTCCTCCTTTTCTTCCAACCCCACCATGCCAGGTGTTTAGATTACTATGCATATCCACTGCACAGATGACCTTCATCATGATTGCTGTTGTAGCTGTGTATTGAGTAAGTAGTAGTGTTCCTTAATCAAAATTTTCAAATGTGGTGGCTGAGTTCCTGCATCTGCCACTGAATTCAATCGGAACCACAGGTGCACAGCACCTCTAAAAAAAATCTCATTTAGATGCCTAAATATGGAGTTTGAGGTGCCTAATCTTATAGGGACCCAAGATTGAAAATGTTGGCCCTTTCTTTGTTTGACAATCTACAAAATGTCCTGAGATTAACCCGTCTTTTAGGTCTGGAAAGTGACTGATGCATCATGGGTGCTATCACAAACCGATAACAATAAAAAGAGAATCCCACTGGATTGAGTAACTGTAGAGGTTGGGATTCAGTTGCTCATTTTAATGTAAACAGAATCTGTAAAACACTGATCATATATTCTAGATACCTGCGACGTGGGTGACTGAAAGCACTTTGCCGTTGACTTATGCCTGAAGTATAACTGTGCACTTAGCTGTGTTACCAGTTTTCAGCATGTGTTTTATGCAAATAGTGACTAACTTTTTAGAAATAAAAATAATTATTGGTATATATATATTTAATTATTTTTCCCTCCAAAGTGAACCAAACATGGATTTTTATTGGTTGCTGTGTTTGTACTATAAATTAATTACAACATGAAGGTCTGAAATTAACATCAGAGGGACTCGTCTTATTATCTTTTTGTTAAGAAGCTATTTCGGATATTTTTGTCCTGATTTTCTTGCCACTTACAATTTTCAATTGAAAAAATTAGACACTGAAAACTGAAAAAATATCTAAATTTCAGTGGAATATTTCTTGGTGTCCATTCAGTAAACATGGATTCTCAGGGCCTGATTCCTAGTCACATTAAGGCCACTTCCCATTGCTCTTGCAATGCAAAGCAACATTAAAGTGGAAGTAAGATTTATTTCCCCTTCACATGACTTGAGCATGCCCTTGTCAAAAAATTAATCCACTTTGTAACACTATAGTTAAAGGGGTTGAATCCCCATAGAGTATATGTAATTATATTGGTATAAAGGTATCTTATATCAGTATAACTATTCCCACAGGGAAGGAGAATAAGCTATGAGGAACCTTTATACGTGTATAACTGTATCCAGACGGCGAGGCATTGTACTGATTTAACTGTTTCAGTAAAAACAACAACACCTCTAGCCAAAATACTTACATTGCTGCAAAACCTGTGCGTAGGCCTTAATATAACTCAGAATCAGGTCCTTCAAGTTTAGCTACAGAGATTTTATTGGTATAAACTGGATACTGGAAAACCTATATGTATCACGTATATCAAGTGATAGCTACCTATAGGATCCAGTAAATTTAGCCAAACAAGTATTTTGCTGGGGAAAAGCACTGCAAATAATGTAGAGAGAAAGAATTGCAGACTCAGCTAAACCTTCCAACCTAGATCTGCACTACACACAAAAAGAGCTTAATTCACGTTTATGGCTCTGGTAGTATGAAGGGACCTTAACGTGGCTACCAACTACATCTACACCTACTTTAAGGCTCCACTTCATGACTGAACAGCTGTAAAGTGGCTTCAGGGTAAAAGATACTCAGTTCCAAGGTGAGTTTTGTACTCATCATTCGGATTCAGCTTTTTAAAAGCACAGCCTACCCCTGTCTCCACAAGATGGGTTTATGGGTCAAATTCAAAGATAACAGGCCTGGTGCACATTTACACGAAAGCTGCTTTACACTGCCCTGGTGCAGCTCTAGGTTACGCTGCTGGAGTAAAGTATCACAAAGAATCAGGCACAGACTCGGTTTGCCACATCCCCTCCCCTTGATAAACCTCCTTCTTTCTTCTCCCTCCCCTTCTGTTGCAAGGGACTTCCAGTGGACCTGGTGATAGAGTCAGACACCACAGCTGATGCAGGAGGCAGCAGAGTTCACTCCACCAACTTTGCACCAACAGAGAGTCTCTCTACACGGGGGGAAGGGGGAAACGGGCTGTGAGGGGGGGATTTTCCAGCTTGACCCAAAGTGAACAACAGCTCTAAATTGTACTAGACACCAAACCACACCTGAGATGCATCAGGAAGAGGGAGCAAAAAGGTGGTGGAAAGCTGCCTGTTTCCCAATTGCTCAGGTGCACTGGGCCCTACTATGACACCCTGTGGGATCTGGCTCTTCGTGTCTGAAGTGCACTTACTCATCTTCCCAAGAGCATTACACAGTAGAAAGGTAACACAAAATGATAAAAGCCGAAGAGGCTCAATGGGTTGATGACAAGCTTTGCTGCATGACTTGGACAGAATCAAAGGTATTTCCTACAAACCTGCACCTTTCAGGCATACTCAGGGTTCACAATGAGTCCTGGAGAGGATGGGATCTTTAATGGGAAGTGGGTGAAATAGCTGAAGGGACTACCACTGTGTTTGCAAAATTCTAGGCTACACAGGAGCTTGCTGAGTACCTCATTGACATGATGAAGTATCGTAGCTTTATACTCAAACCCCGTGAAGGGGTGGGGGGAGCATCTCTGCTCTCGTTATAACACATTTCCAAGGGTTATGAATGCAGTTTTCAAATTTTGACCCATTTGAGTCCTGTTTCCAGAAGGGGGATCCCTTTGAAGCTCTCACCTTCTAGGTTTCATTGCAAAGAGCACGCTCACAGTGGAACCCCACTCTCCTACTAAACCAAAAGTGCAAACACTGGTGAAACATCAAAACCATTATCCCAGTGTATAAATAACACAAATGAAAAAATATATCAGTGAGAACAAGACACGCCACAAAACAAGGGCAGAGGGCAAGGAGGAGTGTAAGAGGAAAAGGAAAGGAACATGACTAAGAAAGGAAAGGACAGAGTGAAAAGGGAAAAAGAAAAAATAAAGGACAGAAGCGGAGGAACTCACACCCAGTGCACAAAACACTACAGAGTTGCTCACGCTCAAATCACAAGCATTATATGGCACTGCTGCACACCTTCCAGTGTTCCACCGTATGCTGGCCTGGAGGTTTTCCACAATGATGTGAATGATTTTTGGAAAAAACTGGGGAAGGGGAAAGGCATCAGGAGGGTGGGAAGCAGGGAGGTTTATAAATATATAGATATATATCATAAAACCATTTACTGAATATTGTAACAGAGAGCAACTCACGGTGAATTTACGCTGGAGACTGACGAGCTGCGAGATACAGTACCTCGAGTTTGCTTTACAAAACTGCACATGCAAAAAACAAAAAACAAAAAATAAAAAAAGGTGAGAAAAAAAAAAGGAGAGAAGAAAAACTACAAAAGACATCGGGAGAAGACTCATACAGGCTGTGTCCTATCGAATGCAGGCTGCAACGTGCATCTTGGAAGGAGCCCGGGAAAGCTTCAGAAAGTGCGGAAGCCACAGAGACATCGTCTTCTAGTCAAAAGGAAAACAACTGGAAAATCAAATCGGAGCCGAAAGAAAATATAAAAAGGTGAACCAAAAGACACAAGAGGATATTAAGACTTTGTGCTGTAATATGCTGTACTCACACAGTCAGAGTCTTCCATGCAAGCTACCTTCAGGGCCCCAGAGCAGAGGGTTTTGTAGAAACAGGTGGAGTTTGCATTTACAGCATATACTGCAATGATTCATTTCAAACTAAGAGAAGGAAACAAAGCCACCAATTCCAACTCAGGTTATCGATGGGGGTAGGGGAAAAAGGGCCCAGTCCCAAGGATATACCATCTGCATGGACAACAGGGGACATGTCTGTGTCTCACACACAAAAGTAAAGAGGCATTTGTTCAGATTTCATTTGGTAGTTTTGCCTCCTTTCAACACATGTGATTGCCGGACTCAAAATGCAGTTGCAGACGAATTTGACGGAGAGCGGGGCAGTATCTTCCTGTTCCAGCACTTAAAGGGACACTTCGATTCTAATTTAAAAAATAATTCTATATATTCATTTTTTGCAACATTATTTTTTCTCTAGAACCCTCCCAGGAGGTGAAAAATAAAATCCATCCTCTTTCTGAATTTACCATTTTCAGTTTAAATACCCATTTATTTCCATTGCTTTTTGTGGGTTTTATTTAGCTAACAACTGATGCTATAAAGCCAGAAGGCCCAGTTGATAGGATATTGCCCCTGGGAAGGAGATGGAGTTGGAGGGGGGAAGGCAGAATTAACTGGCTGAATTTTAAATAAACACATTACAAACCCATAGGATATTAAATAACCATGTATGATAAAATTAAATTAGACCATGCTGAATGTATGTATATTTAACACTGCCTTATGGGGCTCGGAGTACCCATATGAAGGAGCAATCATTAACGACACTTACTTGGCTTTGGTGGAAATCAATGGTTGTGGGGAGCAATCATATGAAGTTATTTTTCCATAACTTCATTATTCGTATATTTTATACTGCACTGAAGCAAACAGGAGCATTTTTGACCCTTTGGTGTTGGCACTTCCTAAGTTTTTAAAGGGAAATTATTGCTTTGAGGTCACCACTCCTTTCTTTCTTGATTTGGCTGGGCACTGCATCCGCAGGACGTTAAGTGACGCCTCCAGCATAGGATCCTACGATTGTATAAATGTCTAAAGTAAGGGTAGAATGGCCTGAGCAAATTAGGTGGAAAACTCATGATAGCGAAGAATATACCAGTCTGGCTTAACTCATCAGAGATTCAGGGAAAGGAGACCCAGCACTAGCAAACTGCCTGTGGAGGCAGCGGGGCAACCCGAAACATTTTATTGCTTAAAGCAGATCTCCAAATCCCTTGGCATAACACTTATGCTTATCACCATACTCCTCATTACCGCATTTGGCCCAGTGCAGGATGAAGGCCCCACAGTGATGCTGCCCTACATCCCTGTACTTGGCCAAACATCACGACGCAAAAGGGCTCTTGGAGGTCCATTTCCTTGTTTTCATTGCTGGAATCCCTGTTCTGCAATACCCATCAACTAATTTCATACTAGAATCACACAGTGTAAACTCACAGGGCAAAGACAGCCCCTCTTTCGAAGTGAAGTGGAGGAGATATTTGACCTTTGCTTGCTGCTACTTACCAGGAAAGAGAGAAGGAGAACAAGAGTCTTTCTGGGCAGCTGTTTGCTGATTCACAGTTACACCACAAAAAGGGCAAAAAAGCAAACTAAGAGGAAGAGTCACAGTACGCCACACACCAGCACACTCAGGGAGGAGGAAGAGGGAAGAAATGACAAGCCGCAAGATAAAAAGAACGCCTCTTCTGGTCTATACATGATCGTATACAGTACTTTTTATTTGCTAGTTATTCAGGCGTATTTCTTGCAGGGTTCTATTGGTTACCAACAGCCATGCCCCACAATGACTGTAGAACAGACCACAGCGTACCAGAGACAAGAGGAAATATGGACTCGGAGATGGACAATGCCCTGATGAAACAAAACAACCCACCCAGCCTTCATCCCCAAACCTGTACAAAAGGGACAGATGACCACTTAGTGTTTGTGAACAACAAAAGTGTGCTACTGTATCTGCTCTTTCATGTGATGTCTTTGGTATTTTAACACCACATCTTTTCTTTATTTACCAATTTATAATGAGTTGGCAGCATCCCTGGGTCAGAGCTATCAATGTAACCGGCAGGGTTTACCTGTGAGCAGGAGGTCTTAGCTGAGCACACAACTACATAAGGGACCAGCAAAAACCAATCATCTAATGGAGATGGGTCTATAACAAATGGTTGACTAACACTGTATTGGAAAACACACGGAGCCATTTAAAGTGGTCAATTCCGTGGTCAGTCCTAGAGACAACTCTCAGTTCAGGATTTGGCCCATACATTCTTCTAGAAGGAGAAACTGTTTCCCCATCACTCACTACATGGTCCCAGCTGTCACATCTGGGGACTCCCTCTCCCATCAAAATCTCCAGCTGGAAACCTATCGTACAGCACTGTATGCTTATTAGACTTTTGGACGCCAGCTACAACTCAAAACCATTACCACCTTGAAACAAAAAATCACTGTGTGTGTGAGAACTTAGCCAAATACTAAATTTATAACAAACTGCAAAATAGTTGTGCCTGTTATTGCTGCTGCAGTTGCTATTTTAAGACTTTTCCCAAGAAGAGTTTGAGACAGACCACTGGAAACATATGAATAAACAAATAAAAATGTTATTTATTTTAAGCACAAGTTCTGCTTCAGTAGCCTCTGGGCACCAGGGGTGAAGAGGATGTGCGTGTGTGTGTGAGGCTTCAGATTCCTTTATGAGTCATAGCTTGTCTGTTAGACTGGTCAACTGAACTGCGTAGGGTGCTGGTGTAGCCTTTTGTTTACTGCAGCCCCTTTTGTACATGACATTGGTGCACCTCTGGCTGGGAAAGAAGAGGTGAAGGAGGATCTCAAAGGTGTGGCATTTAGGATTGAAGGTTTTTGAAATATCAAACAACTACAAAAAAATAATTTGAAATAGGGGCTTTGAGCCATAATATGAACAATCCTGAAGCTTTCCACTTCTCTGGTGCCTCTCACATAAGGACTCAAAGTGCTTTACACATTAATTGATGGAGCCTCATTCTTCACGAACTTCATAAATCATCATCCAGTTTTCCCCACTGAGACCCAGAAAAGTTAAATGACTTGCCCCAACTCCCATCGTGCGTTAGTGGCATAGCAGCAAAGTGCTGATTCCTGGCTCCCAATAACTTGTTCTATCAGCTAAACAACCCTACAATTAAAGGGGGAATTCCCCTAAGATGTGCTTCCCCCTTTCTCCTCCATTTTCACCACCAAGGAAGCTGCACCAATGGCTTGCTGTATATTCCCGTCTGTTAGTACAGTAGCTCTCAGTTCAAGAGCCTGAGCAATCTAAAGTTTATTCAAAACAGAGGCTCTCAAAGGACAACGCCAGGTAAACTGAACAAACCCAAACTCACCTCAAGAAACAATAAAGCAAGGAAAACGCTAAACGGAAAAAAAAATCATAAAACCAGAATGAAAAAAATAAGCGAAAACTAAAATGTAAAACATATATTAAGCAAACATTTTGTTTTAAAACAAACATTGCAACAGAAAAATGTCCCATATCAGCTTTAATCCTGAAAAAGAAAACAATAAGCCTATTCAGGATAGAGTTCACCAGGTAAAAAAAGCAAAGCCATGGCCAAATCTTGAACCGCTGAAATCCTTGAAGATGAACAAACCAGGAGCTACAAATCAACTGTAGTAACTTACTTCATTGCCTCTCCCAGTTATAGATGCAGTATTATAAAATAGCACTTCTGAGTTAGTTATGAGACAGATGATATCATTACTCGACTGCAAAGATTAATATATTGTTAAAACAAGTTTCAAATTTCAGAAGTAGGACTTCACCATCCATCAACCACAAAATAATCCTTGCTTGCATTGCAACCTATGCATCTGCAAAATTCTAAAATATCACTTAATGCACTGAAATTAGATTGACCTACTAAAGAAGTAACTAACTTTTGTAGCCTAGAAAATTAAGTTCTGCAACTTTTGCAGTAAACTGAATTCTTCCTGCAGCTCAGCTGTTGTTAAGTGAGCCTATTTTCCATAGCAGAGCAGAGGGACAAGTACAATGAAATCACAGGCATATGAACACACATATACAACTACACATACAAATAAATGCACATTATATACACATTGCAGTAATGCATGAGGATGGAAAAACTTGGGTACATTATCACCCACTGTAGTGTA
The DNA here is from genome assembly GCF_026122565.2 of Emydura macquarii macquarii. NCBI lineage: Eukaryota > Metazoa > Chordata > Testudines > Chelidae > Emydura > Emydura macquarii. Next base: position 16,968,417 of record NW_027130828.1, read on the forward strand.
AACACACAATAAGGAGTTTCCAAAATGCAGATTTTGCTAAAATGAGAAAATAGGAGTGAAGAGGGTTAGAGGAAGGTATTTGCTCCCACTTATAGTAAAAATGTTACAAAACTAACAAGAAACAGAAGCAAAGCAGCAAGCACAGTATCTTACTGTTTAAACACAAGGGAGGGAAAATAGAAATGACTTTTTACCAGACTTAGCACCAGGATGGTTTTGCCACTTCTGTAGGTTCTAGGAACCCAAAGGACAGGTCCACAAAATTAACAACAAGTAATATTAAGAGTCACACTACAATGTTCATTGAGAACCATTCTGCTAACATGAACAATATTACTAAGAAAACACTTGAACCACTGTGCTTTCTGCAATCTACAAAACACTGAAAGAAAGAGAGAGTTATTTTAGCTGACACAGACAGAGAGACTTTTTAAATACATTTTCATAATATTGGTTTCTACTAAGGTCATAAGTTATAATAGAAATTCATTTTAAAATATACTTTTTGAAAAGTAAATTTAAAAATAAGAAAAATCAAATAAGCCCTTTTTTAAAAAAGAAAGACCTATTAAAATTATAAACACATTTCAAAGAAAAAAATTCAGCATGGATGGATTTATACATCACTCAGATCCTTTGTAATTTCCGTTAATTAAACCACCTATTTGTCACCAACCAACAATCCATCCACACATCTAACCACTAATCTGTCCTTCTATGTGTTTATTCATTCAATCACCCATCTATTTATCCTTCAGTCTTTCTCCCCACCTAATGTCACTCACTCACTCATGCAATTATTAAACCCCAGTAGCCTTATAAGTATCTCAGGCTTCCATATTGCAGATACAACTTGTCTAGAGACACACTGCTGAAAGAATAATCCAACATTTTAAAATATGGCCTCTAGTATTGCAAGCACAATTTTGCGACTGCTGTTAACTGTAGATACAATTAATTGCACTTTCAATTGCATTCATTTTATAAGCCTAACCACCTGAATATACCTACAAATCAGACACACAGATGTTTGAGCAGATATAATTGTAGACACAATAAATAGTAACTTGCAAATTTGCACTCGCATGTAACTGTTGTCACAAAACTGAATCTGTGATATTAAAAGTCAGATTGAAGCCTGATGAAAAATCAGGGACTAAAATTACTGTAAGTAACTAAGAATCTGGGGTGAAATCCTGGCCCCATTAAAGTCAATAGGAGTTTGGGGTTCTAAGTAATCTTCACGTATATGACAATTTTAGAATAATAATAGAATAAACAATGCCATCGTACATTTAAAAATTACACTACATAGAAATACATCAAAGAGTAACTTTTTTCAAGTGAATTCTTTCTGAGGCTGGCAAATCATCATAAAAGGAGAATTATCTGTAATTCCAACTGTATATGCATTGCACAAATATGAATTGCAAAAAAAAAAATGCTAAACAGGAACAAAATAATTAACCTTCAGATTACGAATATTCTTTTCTTTTTTTCACATTTAGTGAATGAGCTTCATTTGCTCCATTGTGTGTGCTTGCTGAAATAACATGATTCTGGATTAAACACACACTAATGAAGGCCTCATGAGACAGATTTTCACTGGGGACAATATATTAGAAAATATTTAGTTATTTAGTCGAGGTTCTCCCTGGACTCCAGATATTCTGAAATAAGCCTGCACAGAAAATTATTCTGAATAAGTTTAGGCTTCCCTACTCCTTGGAGTCATTTCCAGCTGCCCCTTTCTGAGGACTGGAGGCTGTCAAGAAATAGTTGCAGCTCTCAAAACACAGCAGAGCAGAATCTTTTTGACAAAAAGATGCTTGAACTTCCCCATGGAGTTGCATAAGCTTGCAAAATATTTGTGTGTGTCAATCAGTACATTTCAAAATGTCTTCATTTCACACATGGGTTCCTAAGGAGTCCGAGCACAATGTGTTTTGTGTGTGCAAACAAGCAATTGCGTGTGCTGAAATAAGTCCTTACACAGGCAAAACTCCCACTGACCTCAAGGACCTCAGAACAGGTCTGAAAATTACCTATTTCCACCTGCATGTGCATGTTCTGCAGGAGACGTTTAGACTGATATACTTGAAAAACTGGCCCCAAGAGTAACATTTTTTAAACATTCTTCCAAATTAAGATCACACAATGTGTGCACGCCCACTTCCATGCACAAAAGCCTACATTTGCATGTGCAAGATGATACTTCTGAATGTGAACCATGTGTATATGAGTGCCTGTTTACATATGCAATGTCCCATTTTGCACACTCAAATGGCTTTTTTTCAGAGCAAAGAGCATGCAAAGCCAATTTTGTAGCTGAAATTTAGAAGGCTCTCTTTACAATTCATTATCAAAGCACAGATTATTGTACTTAAACTGTATTTCATATGTCATACACACACACCTTTCAGGACTAAAATTTGAAGCAAAATGATAACATTTCACCTGGTGAAGTCTTTCCTAGGACAACTTAACCATTCTCTAGAATGCATTTCTTTTACAGTCACATGGAGACAATGACATTTCAAAGAAAAACAAACGAAACGTAAAGATGCCAAAAAACCCACACAACTAAGTGACCGACACTGAAGTATTCAGATCACCACAGCCCTTATTAGTCCTTCATATTGTACATCAGGGTCCATGCACCCTATGAATTGCTACAATGGAACGGATATATACAGAGTCTGCAGAATAGAAACAAAGTGATTAAATTTCTCAAATAATAAAATAACTCTTACGCTGCTATGGAGATGTTAGCTGCAGACATGGGACTGACTTCTGCTACCTCCTTGGCCTTTTGGAGAGCAAGTTTTTGATTGGTAGCCTCCTCCATCTCCTCTTCATCCTGTTTCAGAAGTCAAGACACATCCAGGTTTATAACGTTCATCATTTAGTTAAAGATGTAGGATGAAAATCAATTGAACTCATAAGTGATACACAACTGTCACATCTGCTTTAACAGTTAAAACCTGCTAGAACACTGCATTCAGTTTTTGTTAAAAGGACACAACTGCATGATTTCTTCCAGCATATTTTCCTGAGCGGGGTCCATGGGCTTTACCTGCCTACTGCCATATTGGCAAGTTATAAGGAGTCTAAAGACTGCAACTCTTACGCATAAAATGGAGATGATAGCAACTACCCTCATCTTCAACACAGTGGCAAAGTCTGTCAAGACTAGAAATCCTACTGCAAGGTTCTGTGTTGGACTGAGCGTCCTTCTGCTTCGACCAAGAGGGAGCACTGCATGCTGGCTGGGATCTCCAGTCTCTGAGGGCATCTCCTTATACCTCTTCTCATCATAATCAGACAACATATGGCACAAGGTGGAAAGAGAATATATAAGAGCCTGACATTCTGGATGTAAAATAAGGCCACATTATATTAATTAGACTGAAAGTATTTAAAAAAAAACAAATAATGTACCAGAGGACCTGAATCTGATCTTATTCATACCAAAATAACACTGGTGTAGCTCCATTGACGTCAACTGAGTTACTCTAGTGGAAACTGAAATTGGAAGCCACATTAAATGATGTTTTTGGCCAGAAAGATGCTCATGTAGAGAGAGCTCCTTCTTACTCAGCAGATTAGAGGCTTGCAACCTGACCCGAACTCAACGGGACCCAACTACCAGGGTTGGGTTCGGGCTGGGTGTAAAAATGACCCACTCTTTCGGACTCAGGATGGATTGTCTCTGATCACCTCCTCCTGCCTGGGGGCTCGTACAGGAGCGGCTGTGAGGCCCACTCCTGCCAGTCACAGCACCTTGCTGCGCCTTGTGCGCTGCGGTTTGTGTGGCACTGTGACTCAGCGGCAGACTCACCCCACTGCGCACACAGAACTGCAGGGGGCGGGGGCCACCAGAGGCAGGTCAGACATCTGCTGCGCCAACCCAGTGGACAGGAGCCAGCCAGAGATGGTCATGGGGGGTGAGGAGTGGGAAGCCCCCACCAGGCAAGTTCCAAGAATGAGTTGGCGGCAGTGCTGACAGGTTTGGGGGGAAGTGTCAGGTTTGGATCAGGTCTGAAAACAACTTGACCCACTCAGGCTCTTGTTGGATTTGGGTGGGCTTAGATTTGGTCAGGTCAGGTTTTAAAATTAGGCCCAAACAGACCTCTACAACAGGTCTGCCCCATGTGTGCCTTGAAAAACAGATCAGTTGACTTCCAAAAAAAATGCTTTCTATTTTTGCCACTCGTTAGCATTGTGGGACCCATGCAGTTGCAGAAGGGTGATCTGCTGTGTTCTAGCTAGTGTATCATCAACACCGTTGTTACGTTCTTACTGCAGCATCCTTATTACTGGTGGTGAGCGACACATGCAAAGAACCTGGCTGGATTCAGATCCAAGGGCCAGTCTGCGGCTCTGACAGCTTGACAAAACATCCTTTCTAACTAGCCAATTTGGCCACTCAAGCTAGCCAATTTGGACAGGGAATTTACGGAAAGATAAACATGGAACCCTACAATGCCACTTTTAACATCACTGCTCCGAGTATAATCACTCTTCAAAGATGAGGGCCATTATACACCACACGGTACCACTCTATAGGATAATATTTGACCACCTCATGCTGTTGGGGATTAGTTTTGTGAGCTATTATCCTCTAAGCAAAAAATAACTAGTGCATAGCATACGTATGGATTTCTCCACCCTGGAATATTATAGGCATGAACAAGTAACTGGTCTGAATGTAGTATTATTTGATCATATTAAACTCACTTTGAAATTGGTTTCCTTTTCAAGTGGAAAAAAAATGACAGTGAATTATAGAGGTGGAAAAACTCCCTCTGCCATTAGGCTTTCAAGCTTGCTTTTTTCTCTCCAGATATTAGTAAATCTATAACGAGCAAATCCTCATTGCAGTTAAAGAAGGAATGCAAGCCAGACCAAGATGAAAACACTCCATTAAACAATTATACAAAGTCAATGTTTCTCAACTGCCAACTTCCAGTAAGTTTATCAATGGCTTGAGACTTACTGGAAGTCAAATATGAATCATTTGGGGTATAAAACCTGAAAGAAATTAAATTTGACAAAGGTTTGAATGTTTTGCTTTTATGGGCTGGGGTTCTCCAACTGTCTCTCCTCCCAAGGACTAGCCAAACAAGATAATAATTCTGTGGCACCTTCTATCAAGGGTTCTCAAGACTTATACTCCTATTAATTAAACTTCGGTCTTACACATCAATGGTATGCGCTCTTTGGGGCAGAATCAGTTGTTTTGTTCTGCTATTGTGCACCGTATAACATAGTGGGGTCCTTGTGCATTACTGGGGTTCTTAGTTGCTACCGCAATACAAATCCAATATTACTGCTGTTAGTACTACTACTGTTAACAACAGCAGCAACCCTGGGCCATACACTCTATTTGGCATCCTCATTTTACAGAAGAGAAAGCACCTACAAAGGCCATCAGCGGTGTTTAATTTGTAATGAAAAAGATACTAGGGCTCAAGCAGTTTTTTTATTTTCATAACTGACACAGCAAGCCCAGAGGTGCCGGGGCTCTGAACTGCCAAGCCTAGAGGTGCCAAGGTTCAGCCTTGGAAAACCCTGACACAAATTAAGCACTGGCTATAAGTGATTTGCTTGGGGATACTCAGTGGGTCTGAACAGAACCCAGCATTCCCGTTTCCTACTCTTGTGTCCTAACCACTTGATCATCTTTCCTTCCCTGAAGCTGATATTCTAGTCCGTGATCTCTTCATTGTAACATGCATCTGATCAATGGCTGAAAACGTTTATATAAATGCTCAGAATTATTATAATTAACGATGTTATGTTCAAAGTCACGTATGCCCTTCGTTGTGAGAAGGATGTAAATGTGGCAAGCTATCAACCTCCTAACTGCTACTGACAAGCTTTGTGTGGACAGCACACACTCTTATTCAAAGCAGAAGCCAGAATACTTGAGGAGTTTGAATTTTTAGTGAGTTGCTTTATAATACTGGTCAATTTTCTAATCCGGTTTCCACTTACTAAACTGCATTGAAATGCAGCAACCATGACTCTTTTGGTTTCTGCCATCAGTGACAATGGGTTAATGCTACAAAATAAGTTCAAGTCATGTGATAAACCACGTCCTATTTCATATCTAATATAGGTAGTGCTGGCTGAACTAATGCAGACATAAAGGGTAATGGGGAAGGGTTTTTTTGTCTTTCCCAAACAGTGATTTTCAGGTTACTTACAGTATTTGGACATCGTATGCAACGCTGATCTTGATTAGTTTTAAAATGTAATTGCCAAAGGAAGTCTCTTGAGGTCAACTGACTCCTTAGTAATTTAATTATATCTCCAGGCCATTTTGGATTTTGCACAATCATATTTGCTTAGCAATAAATCTCTCATTCTCTAGGTAGGCCGCATGATTGAATTACTTTTATCTTTTTCCTCCTCTTTTGAAAATCCTAGTGATTTTTGGATCCATGAAGTGAGAGTTTCGAAAGAAGCTCGGTGATTTGGCAATGCTTTTGATTTTGTCAATATTTCATTGCACTCTATAAATGCTAACAAAGGCAGTTTTCCAACCACCAGGGTTAGCTACTGATAAATTCCAAAGGGAAAGTTAAAAGGATGAAAAAGGAAGAGATGAACTTCATTAGACAAGAACTCTAAGGGGCCTATACTTTTATCATCACATGCAAGGGACTCCCCCAAATCTTCCTGGCAGGTGTCAAACACACCAATAGAGAGGATCATAAATTTCTAGTATAAGAATTTCTGGATTTCATAATGCTCAGAAAGTTTCTGTAAGAGAAAGTCTTCTCCAGTAAAGCTAGGACCACCTGCTAAACTCAGGACTCAGATGAATCATAACAGAAAAGAGATGCAGAAAACATGATCTCACAGACAGAGGAAAATTATTATACACCTGAGACCCATTATCTCTTTTGCTACACATCAGACATCCGCTTTCAGGAAACAAAGCTCCATTCAGAGCTGCATACTGAAGGCAGTAATGCAGCTGCCTAACAGAGAGGGAGGACTGTAGAGGAAATGTGCAACCCTAAAACTGCCCTGTACCCGGTAGAGTTAACTGTGTTGGATTCGGGTGGCAGGAATTGGGGTGGGGTAGGAAACTTTCATTTAGTCTGGTTTCCCATCGCAAGAACTATTAGGGACAGATGGTATCTCTGAACTATTAGCAACATGGCATACCAACAGTGTCTGCAAGAGATGTCCTGAATGCCTTAGACTGGCTATGCCTGCGGGACAAATATGTCTGGCTCTGAACTTGCATGGAGGATGCCATTTTGTAGTACAGTAGACCTCACATGTACTGAATATGCAAGGTCACGCCACATGAGGGATGCCATCTCGCATGCCAATGTACTATTGCCTGCCTGACTAGAAATTTCACGGTATGCCACTGACTGGCAAACATTGTCACAGCTCTACCAAGAAAAGCTTTCTTGCGAACTGGTGCAACAAACACAAGGATTAGTGATCCTTTTATCATAAAAGGAATAACCCGTAAAAGTCTGTGAAATATAATAGCTCAAAGGGATATTATTTATTATTGTATTATCTTAGTGCCAACGAACCCCAGTCATGGACCAAGATCCTACTGTGCTAGGTGCTGGACAAACACATTTCTCCTTGTTAATTAGCAGGAGACAGAGTTCTAGAAGTGGGAGCAGCATTACAACAAGCTTTGTATTATTTTATTCGCCAATGAGAAAGAGTTAGAAATTTGTAAGCAAAACTGTAGAGATCATAAAGAGGATGAAGTATTCTACAATAATGATCCAAACCAGTACAGTAACACTGCTGTAAGCTGTAGCATTTTGCACCTTTCAAGCATAATATTGGGGTATATATATTTTCCCATAAGGGATATTTCAGTGTAAAATGGAGTATTAGAGTAAAGTGACCTCAGCTTCATTTTAAGCTCTTGCTAGGTCCTGGCATTCTGCCAGTGCTCTGGCTTGTGTGTCAAATTTTTCTTGCCCCTGTTGAGAGGCAGGAAGGTTTTAATATCTTGACTGAAACTCCATAAAGGCCTTTTGCAAGTGGCTTTCCACAGACCTCATTGGAGGATTTTAATTCTCTGATCTGTACTGAAATTCACCAAGGTGAGAAGTATTAGCATGAAACACCAAACTAGGCAATATGACACAAATCACTGAATTTCCCCAGGCAAGAGCTTCAAAATATGCTATTGAGTAACCTAAAAACCTTTCACTGGTTCACCTTTGCCCCTGAAACTAGCTAATACCAGAGGTCCTTATGACTTTTGTGTGATAGCAATGAAAAGTGCTCACGACCCACTCTATAATAATAATAATAATAATAAAAAAGGCAATCTAAACTATAAGTAGGGTTCAGGTGTACAAAGATGCGCATGCACAGGTCTTCATTACTAAACAGAAAGAAACTCCTTAAACCAGGGCTGCAGCAATGGAAATGGGGAAAGAGCAGGGCCCTAGCATACTTTTTTCGGGCCCAGTACCAACTTGGAACACGGGCCCCCTCCCACACACTTACCACAACCCCTCAGCCCACACATACAATCACATGAGCCGTGAAAAAAGTTCGAATTCTGAAATTACTGTTACACATTCTACATTTCTGAAAAATGCCTCCCCTTTGCTATCTTTGTTTAAATAACACCCAGCCTGAGAGTCCTACAAATTTGCTGACTATTCTGTAATCGTTTGGTCATTATAAAGGTATTATATCCTGTCAATGTCTTGATATTTTATTCTAATGGACTAATGTGACTGCAAGCATTTTATAATTAGGCCAATTAATTTTAAAGCTTTATTTTTCTGGCCTTTTCATTGCAAAATCATGAATTAGCCCCCCAAAGTCAATTTCTCTTGCAAGTTCACCCTCAACAAACAAGATAGCTAAGGTGGCTTAACCGGTCATGCCCCGTTGTAGAACACCTGCGGTTTTTCATGAGTGCGAGCTTGCTGAAACTTCTTTCAGCTTCTGCCACAGTCACTGGCAGTGTGCAAAAAATCCATAGGGCTATGCACACTTCACTGAAAATTAACTGCAGTTGTTTTTTGTAAATCTCATTTAATAAGATAAGTGGGGGTAGTTCATATTCTTTTCCAAAAGTAGACTTGAAGATTTTTTTCAGGTGTGACATTTCACAAGGAAAATTCCCAGAAAGATCTGTAGGGTGCTTGTGAAGTAGACATTTAGAAGCTTCTTCCTGTTCCCCAGGCTCTAGTGTCACATATTTCAGGACTGGACGGAATGTCAAACAATTGTTATTGGTTGCTTTGAATCTGTGTCTAATTCGCAGGTGACGTTGTCCAAAGTTGCATCGAAAACATTCCTTCTGAATAAAGACTCTGGTTCATTTTCAGAGGCGGTAGAACATGATTCCTCAGGCTCAGATGTCTCAGTGTGAAATCTTTTCTGTTTCATTCCTCTCTTCTTTAGCAATTGTCCCAAAATTCCCATGCCTTCTACTACAAGACATGTTTCCTGTAGAATTATGGGCCACTGATCTCTAAGTTATTTTATTTTTTCAAAAATAGCAGCAATGAAAGCTACCTCTGATTCAAGAGAGATTCCTCTGGCTTGTAAAATCTTGTTTCTGTCCTCAATACCTGAAAGAACTTTGTACCAGGAGCTAGCCATAAAAAGGCATAAAAATGAGCTGAAGTACCTTTTCAGTGCTTCTACTTGTGATTGAGCATCGTGTGTCAAGTTTAATTCAAGAGCACATTCCAGTGCTTCCAGAATACCTGGAAGATGCTTTTTGAGTGGACGGACAGCATCAGCGCATGCACTATATTCCATAAATATCCTCAGGCACGATCTACGCTTTAGCCTCAATTTTTTCCTCATGGTAATGGGGGTTGCAGCCTGGGCCGGGCCCCCCAGGGCCTCTGGGCCCCAGTATAATGTACCCTTCCCCCCCCATGTGGGGGCCTTGGGAAAGAGAGGTGCAACATGAGCATGACAGTTGTACAGAAATCTCAAGGCCACCTGAGCTTGGGTGAAATAGGACAATTCATTTAGATCCACCACCTGCGGCATATACAGAATTCAAAGGTCATAGGGGGAGAATGCAATAAGGAATCATTAGTCACATTTGCAGAATGGGGACCACATACAACAGTCTCTCCTGCACAAGTACGGGGTGAAGAACTAGATGTTTCATACATACCTTGGTTAGCTCTTGTGCATTCGCAAGATTGTCGACAGCAATAGCCAAGAAGACATTCAGAAGTGTGTCTTTTAGGCAGCAGCTAAGGAAAAATCTTCACACAATGATGGGTTAAATAATTTTTCGCCTATATTCCCTCCACCACCACCACAACCACCTGCAACCAACACCGTATTACAGACATGGGGAAAGGAAAAATCTTAATGAGGTTATGTAGTTCCCCTCCTGCCAACATAGGATTGTCCCCAACTGAATATTCTCCAGTGCTTTGTCAATCCAGTTAAAAATTACCCAACGTCATCACTTGCATTGGGAGACTATTCCACAGTGTAGGAGACATCACTGTTTCATCCATTCTTCCCCTCCAACTTCTCCACTCCATCATACTTACACAAACACACACCTATTTTTTGGCCTTCTTCATTTCCCCTTCCTTAAATATCAACCATTATCTGAAAAACGGTTTGCTCTGAGACAATTTTATCTCTTCTGTACAGTGGTTGCCATTAAAAAGGAAAATGTCTTCTCAAGTTAAATTTCTCTCATCGCAATTACATACTAGCTAGAGGAAAAGATGACGTATCACAGTAAAGTCAATATGGCAACGAGATCATTGCTTCATTTATCACTGACACCTACTACACGTCCTCTTTGTTATTCCTTTATTTATCATTAGGAGGAACACTCATTTTTGCTTATAATTTCAGCTACTCCTTGTCCCTTCGTATTTTTTATTGTGACCATTCTAGGTATTGGTTTGCTACAAAGTGAAAGATAAATTAAAAATAAGATAGTACATACACAAAAGACAAGGCATATACAGCAAAGAAACGAAATAAAACATTAAAACCAAAACAAGTTCGCAAATCTAAAATTTTACCTTAGAAGAAAGAATGCCAGGCTGTTATGACAATATCTGATATATGACAACGTTCAGCTATAAAGGTTCTGTGATGGCTGTATGAAGTTGTGATGCATCTGCTGAATGGTATCCTACATGATAAGGAACATGATCTTCTTGCATGTATGTAGCGCTCTTGCTCTAAAGAATCCCCAAGTCATTTACAACTATAAGTGCGCTTGTATGCTCATGCACGTCTGTGGTGTGTACAGGGATTGCTTCATCCACCAGAGCACTGTAATTGTTGCACAAGAGTTTAGGACAGGAATTGAAAATATACCAGAACCAGCTGAAATGCCTGAAGAAATTTTAGGCAGACAGAATGTAATTAACTACTCGGCTGTGTCTGCTGGTTTGGTCTGTGAGTTGGGAAAGATGCACAAGGCTTTGCTGTAGGGAACAAAAGATTTATAGGAGAAAGCAAAGAGTGAAGGAGGTACCGGGGAGTATGGCAAGGAGGATGTGTGGCATAGTTAGCAGCCCCTTTCACGGCAGCTAAATCCAAGACAGGATTTAGGAAACCTTGGGCTAAATCCTCATCTCTCCATCTGGGTGCTTTGCACTTCAGGCGGTTGTCCTAATAGGATCTGTGGTGGCATAAAGTGGATGTAGCTAGAACACAATCCATTCCCAGACCCCTAAGCTTAGGGGGCACATGAGGGATGTGCTCACAGAACCCTGAGCTCAACACTACTTGGCTAGCCAAGCGGTATCTTGGGGACCATTCCCAACCATCCAACCCAGAGCAGGCTGCTTAGCTCAGCGCCTGAGGCTTTTCTAAATTATTCTGAGGGCCACAGTGATGAAGCGGAGAAACCGCCAACCAGCACAGCAGGGGTAAGGAGAGCCTTTGAGTCCAGATAGCCTTGCCCCATTATACCTGCAGCCAATGCCAGGCCTGGAGGGAGAGAAAAAGGAGAGAGCCTGGCTCAGTTCAGGGCCGCCTGCTGAAGAAGCAGGAGCTAGCTGCCTCCCTATCTGAGATGAAGGGTCACTAGCCTGCCAGCTGAGGCAGCCATCAGGGAGCAAGTACTATCTCCCCAGCCAAGGGACACTGGCAGAGGAGACCTAGGAGCCACCGGCACCGGTGGTAACTGGGTGATGAAAGCACAGAGACACTTTGGGGTTCAGCCTCACCAACCTTACGGCTGCTTCACCTGAAGGAGCACAAGGTCCACAAGGGACCATTATGGAAGACAAGCCACCCTAGTGAATTGGACACCCCAAACTGAAGAGACAGTGGTAGAAAGTAGCCCAGAGCAGGGGATTTAGACTCCCTTATGGGAGAGCCCCCTGTTCAGGGGTTAACTCAAACAGGGCCCTGGGCTGGGACCTAGTCCAGGTCCCTCTACCTCACTGCCTAAAAGACTGAGGCACCTCGACTAGAGAAACAAGGGGCCAGAGGTCAGGCACCTTCTTACAGCCACATTAACCCCTGGCATGGTGACATTAGGCAACAGGCATTGTGTTTAGTCAGTCAGAGAGCTAGAGAGCCAGAGAAAGCTGCAGGGAGTCTGTCAGCCTCTATGGGTCTGGGAGTGAGCATCTCTGCCCGGGCTGACAGACGTAAATCAGTGGGGCCTGCACTAGCATGCCAACAATCGCTGTGTGAATATTGCGGCTTGGGCTCTCAAACTCACCCAACCCAAAGGTTTGAGAGCCCGAGTTGCAACATCCACACACCTATTTTTAGCGCACCAGTGCACGAGTCTGTCTACTGGGCTGGGATGCTCGCTCCCAGCTGCAGGGTAGACTTATGCAGCCTGACTACAGAATGCCCCTTCATGTTCATGACAAGTGACCCTTCCTGGGACAGAGGGAGGGCCATTGAAGATCTCCAGGCAATGGCAGACTAGGGGAGCTCATGCACTGTGTTTTCAATTTGTTGAGTCCTCTGGGATAGTGGAGTTTATTCTGTAGAGATGATCTCCCTGGTGCTGAGAAAAGCTGGAAATGGCTCCTTCCTGTTTGCAGGTAGGGGCTGTGGGTGAGAGAATATCTTTCCTGCTGAGTCAAGTCAGCAAAAAAAAACCTCATCATGCTGTCTCTTTAATGATTGCATTTCTGACCGAAGTTCCAGTTCCATTAACTTTTGATGTAAAAGATACTAATTTCCCAATTCCCCATTGCCAATTGGAACATGAGGTTCTAATTTAACAAATGGAGTGGCAGCTGTGAAGGCTGCATTACCATTGTCAGCAATCACTGCTACCATCCTAAGTGACCAAAGCTAGCTGGACTTCTTCCTCTCAGGTGCTTCCGATGCTTTCAAAACACCTGTGAGCATCCAAGTCAGAAAGCCGATGGGGATAAATGGATAAATCATGATGCTGGTTTCCCACTCCTATCCCCTACATATACACAGGAAAAAAAGTCTCACATCATGTTGTTAATCGCTGCCAATATCTCTTTTAAAGCAGGGCACTATTTGACCAACCTTCACACAGATGCAGTCTGGTAAAATGGGAACTTTGGGACCATGCGAGCCACATTAATATCTTGCCAGTAGCCCTGGTTTATACCAAGCACTGCACACAACTACAGCATTTGGCTCAGTCTTGTATCTTCCTGGACAGGTTAACACAATTTGCTGGTTAGCTGAATTCAGCAGCCATTGCTCAGCCTTGTCCTCGCTCCATAGTTATAAAGAGAAGGCAATCACAGGCTGCTCTTGCGGGATAGATTTGGCCTTGAAGTTTCATTTAGAACACTTCTCTAGGTCTTGATTATATTCAAAGTTGCCCTTGCTTACAGAGCAACACTGAATATAGACAAGCCCTTAACCTATATCAGGCCATCCCAATAGTACCACCCCAATTAAGCATACTGAGACAGAGCCAGCCCCAGGATTTTGTGGAACTAGAAATATAATATAATATAAATGAGAATCTCAAGGATTTTGAGGTTTTTTGCTTTTGCTTTTTAAGTAATTTTCTAGCCCTTTTCCTTGCAAAGGGCTTTGAATGCAGAAATGGATACAGACAAGAAACTGAGCTCCACTATTGAAGCAGGAGGCTGGAGATATACCCACTCATCACATTTTTATGTAAAATGAAACTCCCCCCCAAAATTCTTAGGCCAGCTTTCTGCATGGTAATGTGATCACGGATCATGGTGAGCAGAAATTTATGTATGAAGCAGGTGGGGCAGCAGCCAAACATTGGTTTGGAAGCCTACCCCCAATTGTTAAAAAACAGGCTCTCTAATTGGAGCAGAATTTGGTCCATTTATTTCCACCACCTTCTCCTAAACAGTAATTAATCAAATACTGGTATTGAGAAACTGAAATTAAAGCCACTTCTTACAGAGGAACTGCAATGTCTCTTGCTTTGCTACTGCACAGACTCCCAGATGGAGCACACATTAGCTAAGAAAACCTATTCCCAGAGCTGATCTGACATCAATGATGCAAGTAAGAAAAATGAGAAGAGCCATGTAAATTTTAGCTCCAGTGAAAATACCCATGGGGAAGGATGGTGGTAAACTAGTTTTTGCCAAATGAGAAGTCCAGGTTGGGAAATAAATGTTCTTTTCAAGCTTTTAAGAGGGTATTGCAAATGACAGCGGGGAAAGGAGTAGTAAAATTATTGTTTAAAATATAATTAACAGTGAATTTAATTGATGGATTGGAAATAGAAGAGATATTTTCTGTATTATCTAATCCACAACCTAGCCAGTGTGGAGTTGTTCCCTATAGGATAATAGATATATTGTATCCTACCTACATTTCCCTTTTTTAATGTCATTCTATTACTTGGGGCTATACCCACTTGCACCACCAACTGTTTAACATCTAGAAAGAACATTAGGAGGTTAGGGTTAGGGTGCTGGAGGGTAGGAGGTGTTGGTTGGTTGGTTTTTGGCAGACTAAATTTATATTCCATTTCCAGACGTTTCTGATTATATTGTACCTGAGACAACATAAGCCATTTGAAAGTTACATGGTTCAGTTTTCTCTGATATATATGAAAAGAATGCCCCCTGCATGCTATAAGCAGTAAAAATGTCATGCAATGGAAGACAGAGGTAACAGCGACCTCACTGAAATCCTTTTTGAAATGTCAGCAGGAGTATCAGTGGGTTTACCACTGCTATTCCGCTACTGCTCAAGGGAAAAAAAGAGATTTTAAAAAACAGAACAAAAAAAACACATTCCCTGCATCTGTTCTCCCCAATCTGTGCAGATTCTCATGCATCTTAATTGGAAATAAAGTCACAGGAGGGTGGAGAGTAATCCCAAATTTTCTCTATCAAATTATACCGGTCTGAGATACTTAGGAAGACATATTTCTAGAGACAAAATAAACTATATTTTGATGTCACTTACACTTACTACCGCCACAGAAGTCAATGGCCTTATTCCAGATTTACAAGAGTGCATGGTATCTCACATCAGAACCTGGTCCTAAATCTGTTAGAATGAATTAACCCTGTTATTGTGATTTCCTTAAAGTCAAATACTTTTCAGTTGGCTTTCTTCTCCTGTGTACTTCATTTTTGCAGAAACTCCACTTCAGTGAACTCATTTTCATCTGCAGTATTCATAACAAATTAAGAAATTGCTCTTGACATATCTTAGTTGTTGTACGTATATTGTGCCCTGTGGATTCCTGTGTCTGCATTACAGGGTGTGTGGCAAGTAGTCAGATTGCAGGCAACAGGCATGAGAAGCAAAGTTTTGGTGGCTCTCTCTGGGATGAACTGAATGAGAAAATGGTAGGCACATTACTTAGCACTGAAATGGGCAATAGTGAAAACTAACTAATGGTCATATCAAATAATGAAAGCAACCTGAAGAAGAGCTCCTTGTAGCTCGAAAGCTTGTCTCTTTCGCCAACAGAAGTTGGTTCAATAAAAGATATTACCTCACCCACCTTGTGTCTCTAAAACAATAAAAGAGTCAGGCTAATAAAACGTCTTTCGAACATTCTCCCCAAGTGTAACCTTCGTACGGAACTATCTGCCAGTTAAAATGGAACTTTAAAGTGGCTATTTCCACAGCATGAGGTCCCTTTTATATGCAAAATTATCATGGTTAGGGATGCTCAGCCCATAAAACTAGTTGAATCGCTAATCATGTTCCAGAGTTTGATATGATGACTATTATTTTAATTTAACCCTTCACCATCTAGTCTGCTCTCTACCTTGAAAAAATATATTATGGATTCAGTGACAGCACAAGAGATTTCAAAGTGTCCCTTTATGGCACCTGTTATTGACAGAGTATGGCAGGTAGGTGTGAAGTTCTGCTGAAGCATCGGACACACATCAAGAGGACTACGGGTGGAAACATACAGGGAAGTGGCCCTCTTTCCATCCCTAGCAAAAAAGGCTGTAGGATGGCTGGAGCGTACAAAGAACATGATCGTAACCCTGGAAGGTGTGTAGCATGGAAATGAAAATAAAATCAGTACAGGAAACATTAGTGTATCTACAAATGGGAAACCCTTTCCCCTTCTCCCCTGTCATATGTCCCTCATAAAGAGAAAGGCTCTTTCCAAGCAGGACGGGACAACAGCTTTGGGGCAATCTGGAGAAAGTTTCGACCATGGCTTTTGTGCCTCCCTAATTCCGGACTCCTCCAGGTACTGCAGTGGTGCCAGGTGCAAGTTAGGCTAGCCCCAGGGGCTGCTCTAGCCTACAGCAGCCTCGGGTAGCTATAGGCTGTCTATGGACAGTGCTTTGTCCACTCCCTCTCCTGTCTCAAAGGAACTGTCTCACCTAGCTCCTATGCTGGGGGAATTCCTCTTGCTTTTCACTGGCAGATTAGCCTAAGGGGCTGGTGCAGGGAAGAGAATCTGTCCCTTGGTGGATCCCACACTGACCAATACTCTTGATTCGCCGCTCCATTACACAAATGTTGTGCTTGTGTAACTAATCATTTCAATGGAGCTACATCAATGTATAGCAGCAGAGAATCGGCGCGGGGAGGAGAAAGGGGTCAGAATGGAATCTGTATCCTTTTAAAAAGCACCAGATCTCGGTCTCTTTAAGGTTAAAAGCGAGTCTGACCCTCCCAGTCCCTCTGTCAATGTGATTACATTTTCGTCTCCTTTTCAAATGCCATGCCCTAAGGATTCAGAGATCTCCTTCCTCTCCCTCCCTTGACCTACTGTCCCAATTTTAGAAGCTTCCTATTTCCAGAGGGGTTTCTGCACTGCAAGAGACAGACACCCTACCGCAAAGACTGAGCCAGTCTCCAGGTAGTGGGTACTGCTGCTCACTGACAGTCTGAATTAGAGCTGGGTGATTCCAAAGAGAGCCGCTTATGTGACAAGTACAACTGGGATGCCATTTAATCTGCCGTTCCTTGTCATCTTGCCTCACGCTGAATGTGGAGAAACATGCAAAATGAAAGGCTGGTATGCTGCTGTAAATGTGCCCCCGCCTTCCTTGTTTTCTCACATTTCCCCCCAAAACGAAGGACCGAATGATTCACATGGACTGTTTCAATAAAGCTACTTCCCCCTCCATCCCTCCCTTTAAAACAAGCCTCTTTATTGATCTGGAGCTCAGGCTACTGAGCCTAAAAAGAAAGGCTCTCAGGTGGGAGGCGGTTGTGAGACACTCTGATAGCCCGTTAAGGCTACTTTGCACTGCTCTTGACCCTTTCTTGCAAGGACCCTGAATATTCACAAAGGTGAATATTATTATCATCCCTATTTTACAGATGGAGAAACAAACGGAGAAACGGCGAGATCAAGGGGTGGTTCATGCCCAAACATGCACCAAAATAACGTAACTGGATTTCACTTCACACAAGTCTGTGTGTGAACACACTTCACATTAAGACGGTCCTTTTTGGATTTATCTTAAATTATTTCCCCCTCTGGTTTAGATTCAATCAATATAGGATTTTCTTAATTTGAAGTAAGGGTCCACACACAGACTTGCAGTGAAGTAACAAAAGGTGTGAATTAAAACCAGCTTAGTGTTTGGAGCAGGTCTGTCCAGAGGCAAACCCTAAGTGACTTACATAAGGTCAGCCAGTAAACCAGTGACACAGTCAGAATCGCACCAAAGTATCCTGACTCCCAGACTCAGGCTTCACCCACAACACTACGTGGCCTTCTAGCCCTTCACGAGGCTGGAGAATCCTGAACGCTGATTTGCCAGTGAGAGACTGTGTGTCATACCCTGGGCAATTCATACTAATATGCAAGGATACAGTTACCAAACAAAGTCAGGACGATGAAGTAAATGGAAGAGAACATTCCTGAGTGGACACCGCCTTGTGATACTATCCCATGATACATCACTGCATTCCAGTCTTCGCCAGTCAGTATCTGGGTAGTTATGAGAGAGAGAGAGAGAGATGAGCAAAGAGCTGGAGTGTTTAAGCATCATTTATATACTGCCATGGGTTCAGATCCTCTAAGTGAAATTACTGATACGAAGGCCATAGAAAAGGGGTTTGGCAGAAACCTGTCCCAGGCATTCAGACCATTTAGCTTTCTTTTGCCCATAAGAGTTTCTGGAAGCTCTTTTTCCAGACAAACTGCAGAAAAACGGCTACAACACCACGTACATATCTACCTAAAACTGGCAATCACTTGCATTTTGTTCTGCCTCCTTTAAGAAGATAGGGAGAGATTCCTTCTGAGAACTCCAGCCCCATACATTCCTCAAAATACATAGTTCAAACAAGTTTGGTTTAGACAAAACCAAAGTAGGATAACAATTATTGGACGGTACATTAGTGAAAATAGGTATTAATCACCAGGCTTCATAAAATTCCTTCCAGCCATCTGGGAGTGGATTAAGGCAGGCTCTATGGACCCACAGATCCAAACCTGAGGCTGCGAGGAGGCCTTTGGACCCAAAGTTAGGCTCCAAGGACCCATGAGAGGGCCCTGTAACCAGAGACAGCTGTGGTCCGCCATGAGGGCTGAGGAGAACTTGGGACCAGTGGCAGGATGAGGCCAATAGCACCACTTCAAGGCTCCTCCTCAGTCCTATTCCTGCCTCAAAACTCCTTCCCTCAGCTGACGCTGCCTGCTTTGTGCTGTCTGGCAGAACCTGCACTGCCAGGTTGACGGCGGGACACAGAGCGAAGACTGCCAGCATACCGAAGCAGTAGCAGCCCGACTCTGATATCCCCTGGCCAGTTTCCTTCCATTAGCCAGTCATGCATAGGGGCCAAGGTTTCCACGGTGACGTTTCCCCTGGATGGGAGAGAATCACTGACTTCCTAACTCAGGGCCCCAAATGGTGGCAGAGCTGGGACACGGAGGCACAGATCCACACAGAGCACTGGGAGCCTAAACCCCCCCCCGCACCCCAGCCCCCTGGAAGCC
Organism: Emydura macquarii macquarii; assembly: GCF_026122565.2. Lineage (NCBI taxonomy): Eukaryota > Metazoa > Chordata > Testudines > Chelidae > Emydura > Emydura macquarii. Next base: position 16,987,771 of record NW_027130828.1, read on the forward strand.
CTATTTTGGGGGACAGAACGAACAGTCACCAAACCTACAAGCTCAGCCTCTCTCTTGTCTCTCTGTCCCCTCTCTCACTGCCTGGGAAGGTTTGAGAGGAGAACCTGCGCATGCAGGTCTCAGGCTCGAGCTTGGCAGCCATTCACTCTACAGGGAGCAGAAGACGAGCCTGCCTCTGGTGTGCGGTGAGGAGGGCACACTACAGGCACTTACGGGGGCAAAGGCAGATGGAAGCAGATGCCTCCTGATGCAGGAGGTACCCTGGCTCTGGGTGGCGTCTGGGGTAACTGGAAGGTGTTTGAAGGGGGGTGGTAGGGAGGGGTACCTGGACAGCGTGCCATGGGACATCTCAGGGGTTCCTGAATGACAGCTGGTGAGTGCTGGGGACCGGTGGGGGAGCTGAGGAGTGAATGACTTTTCTCCATCTTCCTTGCTGTCATCCTCCTTCCCATTGCTGACAAGCCCCCCCCCCCATGCAATACAGAACGGACGGCAAGCTTTTCAGCCTCCATCGCCTTGGAGTCAAGACAAAGACTAGCCCTAAATCAGTCATTTAACGGCAATATAAGGATGACTGTGCTCTGTGCTCCCACTCAGAAGAAGATCTTCCAAAAAAAAAACAACAAAACTTTCTCTGAAGCCTACAACCAACTCGGCCTCACACTTAATACCGAGAAAAACGAAAGCACTGCACCAACAGGATCCAAACGACCAGGGTCCTGCTCCCGTGATTCAGAGCAATAAAGAGACCCTGGAGAACATCAAGCACTTCCTTCAGTGGCAGATTAACACATGGACCCCTGGGGCCTGAGCCCAGGTGCCCTGGCCAATTTGGGGGCCCCCTCAGGAGTGATGGAAACTGTGTAGAAGTGGGGGGACGGACTCACCAGAGCCGGAACTGTGGCCCCGCCCCCTGCCTCTCCTCTTCCCCCATCCCCTGCTTCTCCTCTTCTCCCTGAGGCCCCGCCCCCTGACTTGGCTGGAAGCTAGAGCCAGATTACGGTAAGAGCTGCCCAGGGAGCCCAGGCTGCGGTGGGGAGCCCTGGACACTTCACCTGCCCTGGGTGGGGCATTGGCTGCCCAAGAGCAGCTCCTGGCCCATGACTTCCTTAACCTTGGTAGCTATCCGTCACAGAAATCTGACATTGACGAGGAAATTCAACATCGCCTTCAATGCACTGGTGCAGCTTTTGGATGCTTGAGAAAACACGTCTTTGAAGATTGTGAGATCAAGACTCAAACCAAGCTTCTCATGTACCAGGCCACTACTATTCCTGCTCTCTTGTACGGTGTTGAAACCTGGGTCATGTACAGTGGACATCTCAAGGTTCTTGAAAGATACCATCAACGGTGCCTCCAAAAGATCTACACCAACATCAGTGTTCTGCCCCAAGCTAAAACTTCCAGCATTGAAACTATGGTCATCTGCCACCAACACCACAGGGCTGGTCATGTTCTTCGAATGTCAGAAAGTTGACTCCCAAAGCAGGTCATGTTCTCGCAACTGAGCCATGGCCAATAGTCAAGGGGCAGGCAAAAAAAGAGGTTCAAAGAAACCCTCAAAGCCAACATGAAGAAGTGCAATATTGAATAAACTTATGGAAACCCAACCCCTCAACCAACCAAAATGGAAAAGGACTTTGTGTAAGGATGTCAGTATTTTGAGATTCAAAGGAGACACCAGAAAATGGGGAAACAGGAAAGGAGAAAAGAAAGTCCTGCAGCCCAACTTAATAATCTAGATCCTCCCCATCCATTGGGAAATGTCTGCCCTAATTGTGACCAGGTCAGTGGATTCCAGCTAGGTCTCCTTAGTCACCTGCAGATCCACCAGTGATAACTGGCTATGGTTTTATTGGAAGACAATCATCCTCGAACTCCGAGGCATTGCCGACAGCCTGAGTTGGAGAGGGGCTGGCTGGTAGGTGTTGGGGTAGCTGGGAGGATGCTGAAGAGGTGCCAGGGTGCAGCTGGAGGAAGTGGGGGTGTTGGCAATGGAAGGGAGGCAGAGCCCCTCACCTTCTTTCTCCACCAGCCATTCCTCAAACCTCAGCTCCTTGCTATGCCCTGGCAGAGTGCCGGCAAGCTGCGCAGCAAGAGGGGTGGGCAGAGAGGCCATCTGGATTTCTGCTCAGCAAGCACCACCCAGCAGCCTCGAGGAGCAACCGTGGAACCTGCTTCCTACTCGCCAGCCCCATTCCCTCTGTCTCCTCTTCTACTCACCCTCCTCCCTTGCCAGCAGCATGGCACCAGGCTGCAAGTCACAGCTGCCTCCTCCTCCTGGCGGCTCCATGCTTGGCTCCAGTCGGGGAGCAGTGAGAGTAGAGGGAAAGAGGCAGCTAAGCTACAATTTACCCTTGCAACAGCCCCAGTGACCAGTGGGGGAATCCCTGTTGCCTCCCTACTCTATGGTTAAAATCCCACAGGGCTGCAGGCAGGTGTGGTGGGGCTGATGAGTGTCACAGGAGACACTGGACACTTGACAACCCTGCCCTCTTGGTTTGTTAGTAACAGCAGATGCAGGGTTCTTGTCAGCGCCTGCTGCTCCCAGCCGTCTTTGACCACGAGATGCCTCAGACAGCCAAATGCTGCAGACAGCAATCACCCGGCCAGAGAAGCACAAAAAACCAATACAGAATCTAAACAGGGAGCATGACAGGAAGGAGGAAGAACTGTGGGCTCATAGATGAGATACTGTGACTTCCTATGTGCTTGTAGAGGGCATAACACAATGGGACCCAGATCCTGATCTAGGACTCTGGATGCTAACACAAAACTAAGAATGAGTAAATGAATAATAGCTAAACAAATAGCAATCAATGAATTTGTCTCAGACTTTGATGAGCATCACAACTATTCCACACTAAAACTCAGTCTTCTGAGCCTCTGCCGTCCCTATTTTTCAACAATGACTGTAATGCAGTAACTTTGTGCACAGTGTTCTGACTGCCCTGCATAGGGGACTTTTAATTATACTACTTATTAGTGCATTAGGAAATGGTGTTTTGGAATTCAGTATTCTGACCCCCTAAATAGAAAGTTTGAATGGTCTGTATTTAGTAAGAAAATAAAACATGGCGTATTGTTAGCAATCAAGTCCCATGTGAGCACAATATACTAGAAAGAATTACAAATTTCAGAATGCCTACCAGCTGCTGACTTTGGGAAAGACTCTGGCTGAGGTATGATGATGAGAATTCTTATGCCAGAAGAGTAAGTATAGTGCAGTACGTACACCCTAATGACCACTTAGGGACAGATTCTTGTCTCAGTTACATCAGGGTAAATCTGAAGTAACCCTAATCAATGGATTTACTCTGGATTTACATCACAGAAATTGAGTATATTATTCTGGTCATTGGTCTCTCAGCAGTAGTGCTGGATGAGTTCTGCAAAACAATTTTCACAAACATTTTTTCAAATAAATTCCCATGAATTTGCATCTGCTTTTATTTGCTTTCCAGCAACATTAATGTGAGTGATTTTGATTCACAAGAAAGTTCATGGAAAGAGAAGGAGCTAGGGAAACAGGCCCATACATGAAAATTGAGAACAGAAGTGTTCAATGATCAACTGGAAAGATACTTGTGGATTTTGGAGTCATTCAGTCAGGAAGCAAAAATATTATGGAATTTAGGAAGCCAATTACAGATTGGATAGCAAATTACAACTAGTGAATACTCACGCCAAGAGCTGTGGGAAATGGTCTCTGAGCAGCTCACATTATTTGCCAGATCATTTGGAATATGGAACAAAGTCATGAAAGTCAAAGTTCATTTTATGGAACTTTTGCAGAAAGATAAATGAGCGAAACTTACCGGATTGTCTGTGGTGATTAGTTTGTTCAGCATTGCTCAGTATTGAATGTAAAGGGTTGTCTGAAGAGCCATCAGATGGAATAAAAATAGCTTTTAAAATCTGCTCCGTAATAAGAATGGACTAATTAGTGTGTGTTAGTGGTGCCAAAGTCACTGGGATGCCAATTCAGGAAAATATTGAAGCATGTACTTAGAGTGCAGTCCTGAATGCAGAGGCTTTCCTGAACTGGGGCCTGAATGAGTGCTAAGTGATTTAAACCCAGCATCAGACACACATGCAATGCAACTCAGAAAAGAACGGAGCTAGAGTGGCCGAACTGAAATCAGCACGGCTTAGAATTCTCAGATCTCAACCACTGAACAAAATATCCCACAGCAGAGCCAAAGTTCAATAGCATCCTGTCTCCAACATTCCACATCCCCTCAGGCACCCGTCAACGGCCTGCCTCTTAGCGCTAGCAGCATATCATTATTTAAGTGGCAGCCCTCGAGCAGTGCTGCATGTATGGCTAGCAGAGGTCTTTCTGGTTTATAAACAGTCTCTGTGTTTATGGTTGTTGTAATCACTTCTTGCTGAGCCGCTGAATGCATGCTACGTGATTGCTGGAGTACAGAGATGTAGAAATTTGCTACCACGTCTAGGGTCACGTGGTAGGAGACGGTGACTCAAACGCTCCTGCTGGGACACAAAGGGCAGCCTGAGTTCAGAGGGAGAGCTGAAAGGCGTAGAGTGGCTCCAGGAGCAGACCGTAGATCAGGAAAAGGATCTGGGATGCAGAGCTTGCCTTGCCAGCTAGGTGAAAGACCTGGCTGGGGATACCTGCTGTGTGGGCAGCAGCAGAAACAATCTGAGGCCTTAGGAGAGGCCAGGCACCAGATGTGGTTTACCTGTTTTGATTGATGTTGATCTATATTTGTATCTGAGAATTAAATGCTTTGCTGGGAAAAGGGACTGAAACACTGACATTGGTGGGAGCATCACTGGCTACATCTACACTTGGGGTATGTCTATGCCAGCTGGGAATTGCACCCCTAGCTCCAAGTGTAGACGTAGCCATGGATGCGTTGGCCAGTGAGCTGGCCTACTGGCTTGTATGAGAGTAGGGAAACTGAGGCAGAGGTAAGGTCTAATGCTGGATTTGGGGAGACCTTATTACACTGATGCTGTGTTCTGAATGGTTGTGTGTGTGTGTGTGTGTGTGCGCGCGCGCATGCGGTGGTGGAGAACATGACATCAAATTACTTCATCAGAATGAACTGGGTAGCAGAAGCCGACTTGAAAATTTCACTGACTTTCCTGTGTTGCCATTTTTAATTCACGTATTTTTACATAAATTTAATAAATGATCTGCCCAAGACTCATTCTCATCCCACAGAAGCTCTGTTGTAGGTTGCCTTTATCAAGTACTATTAACATTTCCCGAAAGGTAACAATGGGCTTAAACCAAAACAGCACCAGAGCCTGGGGATATTCATAGCTGGAGCTCAGCTTTACAGCTCAGGCCCACCTCTATAACAACAGCTTTGCTCTTCTACAGGAGCTTCCCTTTAAGGGCCTCAAAGCACTTTGCAAAGAATAGCACAGTAACAACATCTCAGTGAGGTGAGTAATAGAATCTCCCCTTCACATATGGGGAAATTGAGGGCCATAGCGAAGCGGCTCACCCAAGGTCACGCAGTGAATCAGTGGCAGAACTATGACTAGAACCCAGGTCTCTTAAAGTTCTGTATTTTAACCACAAGATTGTTCTTCCCTCTGGAGGACTATGAACTGTGATCCAGGCCTCATTGGATTTGGGGAAGTTTGGATCTGGATCCGAATTCTAACTTCTCAGCTTGAGCCAGTCTCCAGTAAAAATGGGTGCCCAATGAGGAGAGTAATAAAGGACATCCATGCAGAGCTTGTGCTCCTGTGTTCGTGGGTCTCCCCAAGGCAAATGAGAGTTCACTTGCTGATTCAGACAGAACTGGGGGTACCACTCCTATTTCTCTAACGAAACACGATTCTGTAAAAATATCAGGCACTGAGCAGCTACAGAATCAGACCCTTAAAACCTGAGCTGCAGCTCTCCCATACCATCACATCATGTTGCCTAAGGTCGATGACTCTTTTCTGACTCCCCCACTGATTTTAATTCTTAACCAATCTTATCCCGCAACCTTGATAGTGCAAAATGCTATATTATTTTCTCATTGCCTTGGGCCCTTCTCCAGCAACTCCCTCATTAACTTATGGCAACTAGAGGAGGAAATGGAAGTAGGTCATTGCATGCTCATTTGCTACATTGTGCTATTATAGATGCTGTGCAGAGGACAACACACGAGTGGTCCCATTGCAGTGTAAGGTACTGTGGAGGTGACCTCATGAAGAATGCTGGGGGGCCACCTATAGTCCTTGGATCATGCTTTGTCTGTGCAAAGCGACTATCCGTTTTCCCAGTAAAAGAATTCTGTTTGCCTGAATTTCAAAGAGTCCCTCAGCATTTATTTTAATGGATGATTTAATTGGTAAATGTGTGCGTTATAATCCCACAGCATATTGTGAGAAGTTCTTCTCTGACAAACAGTAGAATATGAACAAACAAAAATTATTTTCTCCTTTCCTAAATTCCAAATTGCTTGAGGGACATTTCCTCCATTAGGAAGAGAAAGATGTCTGAAAGGTTCCTTTCTAGTGCACACACAATAAGAAGGCAGCTTTACCTGGAACACAGTGAGGATGGCAGCAGGGAATGTATCGAAGTTTGTGGTCGGTGTTTCATCTTGAAAATTAAATCTAAGCAGGAAATAAAAATGAAAAATCAAAACAGTACCAGGGGAAAGATCTATGCTCTCATAATTCTCTATAAACAGAGTCAGAAGATTTGCTTTACATAGAGATAATCTGGTCATCTTCAGGAAGGGATGGGTATCTTAAGTAAGAGAGGTGTGTTTAGCAGAACTGTAAAGAAAATAGCATTTTTGTCTCACTGGAAATTTCAACATTTCAAAATTCATTTTCATTCTGGAATGGAAAATCAAAATATTGAAAAAATTTGTGCAACAAATCATTCCTAAAATTTTAAATCAGAAATGTCCAGCTGAAAATAAACTAAATGAAGTTATGAATGGACATTTCAACATAAAATGTCATTTTATATAGATTATTTTAAAGAACAAAATGACAATTTATCTTTAAGCAAAACAGAAACCCTTCTTTCAAAGGGTCAATTTGAAACAAAGATGCTTGTTTTGGCATTCATGCTGGGAAACTGAAATTATACAGTGGAATTGATATTGTCCCATAAGAAAATTCAGGTTTGATTAAACTATTTTCCAGTAGGAAAATTTTCCATATGAAAGAATTTTAACCAGATTTGCAAACCCTCTGAGCCACTCAGTCCCCCTCAGCCTTTTGCCTTCCACAGGGACTTTTTCCCCAGGGGGAACATGTTTCAATTATCACTTAAGAGCCAGGAATGACACTTACTGTCCTCCAAAGAGCTGCATTCCCAGCAGAGCAAACACCACAATGAACAGAAAGAGCAGGAAAAGCAAACTGATGATGGATTTCATGGAGTTCAGCAAGGAGACCACCAGATTCCTTAGGGAGTTCCAGTATCTAGGGTTGTAAATCAAAGCAGCCTACAGTTAGTGTCACTGGGAGAGAAGGGGCCATTTCCGGGAGAGATTAAACGATCTACATGAGAAGTGATGATGGGTGTTCTATGGGATGAGGGGCCAAACTCTCCGCAGATGTAATGCCAGCAGAACAATATGGCCTATTTGAGTCTGTCTGATAGCAAAATAACATGTAGAATCATAGGGGCCTGAGATGGAAAACACCTCTCTGATCCTCTTGAGCAAATGACTTGCCCGTGGAGAATGGTCACCTACCATGAATTCTGCAGTGCTTTGTCCAATCTAGCTTTACATGTTCTAAACAATGCAGCTTTCCTCAGCTCGCCCTCTCCACGGGATAGGTCCGTTCCCTACAGTACACACTCCCAGGCATTTTCCTTTCCTTTCCTACCCATCTCAATTGTTGAGGATGCCAAGAATGAAGATTGACTGATAAAGGTGAGAACGACTCTGGGGATTGTAAACTATCCGTTTCAGTAAGACTTGAGCCAGGACTGAATGGTTCATTTCCATGGAGCTTGATCCCCAACAACACCGTGGGAGGATCAAGCTCTATGGAAATGAACCATTCATTATAGACAAGAGGAGCCTATCCCAAGCCATGACCTACACATGGCAGGTTCCACCTGGCCAGTCACTGCTGTTCGGTCTGCTCTGATCCCTGCCCACGTGATCCTTGATTAATTCTATCCCTTGCCATTATGGGCAGGTACACACACTCACACACACACACACAGCTGGGAGAGGCAGGTTAAATAACGGAGGTCTGAGAGGGTGTGCAGCAATGGCACTCTCTCTCCATTTTATTATCCTGCTGAGAATAAGCAGGGAACATTTATATTAGGAAAACCAATGAATCAGAAAATGCAGAAAGAGCCATTACAGCTGAGAATCTCTTTAACAATCTCCGGCAGGGTTAGAGCACATAATGGGAGATAGTGATTTAAACCTTTATATACACAGCTAGGACACGTCTACACTGCATTGTGAACCTAAGTCTGTGGGACCTGCACTTGTGGACTTGGTGTTTCCAGGCCCAAGCTTGGGCATCCATACGATATTGTAAACCCAGGTTTACAATTGCTGGACCTAGGTCTCAGAGCTGTGCTAATGCATCCATACTGCAATATTCAGACCTCCTTATTCAGGTCTGTTGTTTGACCTACATCCACACTGCAAAATGATAGGGCTTGGACCCGAGGTTCAGTGGGACTCAGGCTCTGACCTACCCTCCTTATCAGGGACCTAAACCCTGGGTGCTGAGTGCTTGCTGACTCAAATCAGACTGATTTTAAACACAAAAAATCCTGCATCTTGGCAGGGGATTAGACTAGATGATCCTTGCAGTCCCTTCTAACCCTATGATTCCTTGATATATGTGTGAACAGAAGGGGGGCTTGGACTCAAACCTGAGTCAGAGCACAGGCTAAGTGTGCAGTGTAAACATTCCCTTAAAGGCTTTCTGATCACTTTGGGATTGCAAGTAAGAATTTTACCAACTCTCCTTTTTTTCCCTCTCTCTTTTTTCTCCAGTTACTTCTATCACCTCCACTATCCAGACCAGGAAGCTACTACACAGAGGCTTGTATTCTGATGGCAATCTTGCTCCACAGTCTCCAGCTGGGCTTTAGGGGACAGGCCCATAACCTGAAATCCTTACTGCAAAACAGCTGTTGGGATGTGTGGAAGAAGCATGCCAGATGATTTGTCTGTTCCCCCTCCGCAGCTCCATAAGACAGCTGACAGGAAAACTGGCTTTAATACAGCCTCATAATTATTCTATTTCTACCCACTCCTCCTTCACTTTTCTGTTTCAGTTTTCCAAATCTTTTCCCAGAACATCATTCCTTTCTCCACCATGTACCTGCAAGTAGAGCTGTGTGAATAACTGATTTTCTGGTGTGCTGGCTGTTGCAAAAAAAAAAAAAAAAAATGTAATTGTTTCAGGCTGTCCCAAACCCAGATTTTTTTAAATCTTTCAGCAAATAGAAAAGTTTAAAAAAATTGTTGCTTCAGGTTGAACAAAATAGATTTAAAGCACCAAACTTTTAAAAAATTTATAAAATTTAAGGAAATTTCTGAAAAGCCATTTTGAATTAATAGATTAATAGATTCATAAAAGCCAGAAGGGACCACTGTGATCATCTAGAGTGACCTCCTACATAAAACCGGCCACATAACTTCCCCAAAATAATTCCTAGAGCAGATCTTCTAGAAAAACATCCAGTCTTGATTTTAAAATTATCAGTAGTCAAGAATCCACCATGACCCTTGGTAAATTGTTCCCATGGTCAATTACTCTCCCTGTTTAAAATGTACACCTTATTTCAGTCTGAATTTGTCTAGCTTCAACTTTCAGACATTGGGTCACATTATACCTTTCTCTGCTGGACTGAAGATTATTAAATATAGGGGCCTATTACAGGAGTGGGTGGGTGAGGTTCTGTGGCCTGCGATGTGCAGGAGATAGGACTAGCTGATCATGATGACCCCTACATGATCATGATGGACCTTTAAGTCTATTAGTCTATTTATTCCCCCTTTAGGTATTTATAGGCTGTAATCAAATCACCCCATAACCTTCTCACTGTTAAGTTAGACTCAAAGAGCTCAGTCTATTTATCAGTGTAAAGCACATTTTCTAAATCTTTAATCATTCTCATGGCTTTTCTTTGAACCCTGTTCAGTTTAACAGCTTCCTTCTTGGATTGCGGACCCCAGAACTGGACACAGGATTCCAGCAGCGGTTGCATCGGTGCCAAATACAGAACTAAAATAACCTCTCTACTCCTACTCAAGATTCCCCCGTTTATGCATCCCAGGATCGCATTAACTCTTTTGGCCACAGCATCACACTGGGAGCTCATGTTCAGCTGATTACCCAGAAACCCCAAATCTTTTCAGGAATCACTGCTTCCCAGGATAAAGGCACCCCCTGGTGTAGGGTGGGCTACATTCTTTGTTCCCAGATGTATGTATTTACATTTCACTGTTTTAAAATGCATATTGTAAATTACGTCAACACTACTACCTTTTAACAACCAAACTCCTAGTCTTATCAAAAAGAGATAGTAGGTCACATTGACAGGATCTATTTTCCATAAACCCATGTTGATTTGCATTAATTACATTACCCTCCTTTAGTTTATTAACTGAGTCCCTTATCAGCCACTCCATTATCCTGCCTGGGATCGATGCTGGGTTGACAGGACTATAATTTCCCAGGATATCTCATTTCCCCTTTTTAAAAACCAGCACAACATTTTCTCCTAGAAAGCTTCTGAAACCTCCCCAGCACTCCAAGACTTATCAAAATGTTTTGTTTCAAAAATATCACAACAAAATGTTTTGACTTTTTTGGAATTTGTTTGGTTTGGGTTGTTTTTCACCAAAACAATTCAATGAAATTGATACGAATTCACAATGTTGTATGCAGTGTTGTTGTAGCCGTGTCAGTCCCAGGATATTAGAGAGAAGGTGAGTAAGGTCATATTTTTTATTAGACCAACATCTTTTGGGGAGAGAGACAACCTTTTGAGCTATGCAGAGCTGAGCACCTGACATCTCTCTCAACAGATATTGGTCCAGTAAAAGATATCGCCTCATCCACCTTGTCTCAGAAATTCCCCAAAATTTTGGTGTCACTGAATTTGCACTTTTGAAAAAGTTTCAGATGGAAAATTTCACCCAGCTGTACTTGCAAGTACTGCACAAGCTCGTGCATGTGTGATATGGGGGTATAATGGTTGCTTATTGCCCGAGGACAGGATCCTACTGCCCTGCTACACCCACCCCAGTGGGAACCCCAAAACGAGGCCTCTCTACGACAGACAGTGACATGGTTTGGAGGTGGGGGTTCAGAGTCTGAGATGGAAGACTCCCTGAGCTGTATCAAAAAGATGTACCTCAGTTAGGCTTCGACTCTCAAAAGAGGCTAAATTGTTCTCATGGGAGGGAGAGACAGAGGTTTTCATGACCACAGTCCAGGACAGAAAGTTCTCCAAGGGAATTTCCCCTACCTCGTGCTGCTGCCTGCCTCAGGCAAAACTTGGGTCAACCCTCAAGCTGGTATTGCTCAGTTGACATGACTGGGCACCAAATACAGGTCAGGTGCTGGATTATCCAGGAGTAACTGGGCATACCTGGGTCATTTCAGCACCCATCAAGGACTGATTACAGACCCCAGGGCTGTAACGAGGAGCTACATTTCTTCAGTTGCCAGTTCCCATTACATTTGTCTTGACAAGGAGAAAATTATGTTGAGCAATTTTCTCCTTGTCTTCCGATCTCTGAATTTCAGTGCCTCTTAGGCTGCATTCCCACTCGCTGTAGTGATATGCCATTCTGCTGTGACATTTTCAGCCTGCTGTAATTTAACTTTCTAACCATCACGCTGCTCTGCTTTTTACAATCTTCCTGGCTTGTACTGAAGGAAGAAAAGGCCTCCAAATCAAAAGGCATAATACTCCCAATTATTCAGAGCAGGGTGGTGTGCCCCTGCCTTCCGTTGAACAGATTAGAGGCAAAAATCCAAGGGCAGGATGCTTCAGGGAAAGATTGCAGTGAAAGCCAGGGGAAAAGGAAAGAATTAGCACAGGGTGAAGCTGTAATGAGACACGGATAGCAGCAATTTAGCATCTGGAGCTCTTGCTTTGGTAACTTTCTAAACTAGCCCATAATCAGATGTGCTGCGCTGGTTTGATTGAGCACTTTTCTGGAGCTCGCTGTGCCTTCGGGACATTTCTTTTCTGCTGAGAACCTAAGATTTTTCCAGAAAGAACCAAATATTCAGGCCAGCTAGGCTCAGTTATTAGCCTCCTTCTTTGCAGGCTAACCCGAGCTACAAACTGTCCCAATACAGACCAAAGTTCCTGGGTTTCAACCTCACCACCCTGGGGCTCGAACACGCTCCCTCTATCCAGGGTTTCAGGCAGGTTTCAATCTCTGATCAGCTCCTGTCTCCAGCTACTCCTTGCACACCACAGGACAGTTTTCTGCTCTGCATCCCCCATCCTGCACTGATGCAATGGAGCGAGTCTAACTGAACAGGGCTGAGAGGCTGCAACACTCACCTTGCTATTACACTCCTCTTGCTCATACAAAAAGATTATTAAAGAGTGGGATGAAGGAAGGGGCAAACTTGTTTGGGGAGAAAAAACAAAACTGGCATGAATGCCCAAACCATTTTTAGTTAGCTCAACATTACAACTTTAACATCCTGCAGAAATTGCTCTAAATGGATGATAAATTGCACAACAGCTGTTTGTTCATTCCAACACATATTAATCTGACACATCAGAAGGAGAACAAGTTAAAAGCTTTGGCCACCAACTCTACTGGATCCCCAAAGCGCCAGATTCACAGCCTTGGAAACTGAGACCTCAACATATTCCTAGTTTAGGTACAGAACAGGCAGAGACAGCACAAAGTTCCTCATGCCATTGGCCGGCAGATCTTGTCTCCTGCAGGGGAGAGGGTAGTTTAGTCTTCATGGTTCATTCAGCTGTAGCAACGATGGCCTGGTTTGGTTAACATGAGTGCCGGCAACACTCGAGTCAGATAATCTCAGTTCATGTTTGACAGTGTAAGAGTGATGGACAGAAGCAGAAGTTACTGCTAGGGCCCAAATTCTACATGGCTTTATAACAGGCATGTGCAAAGCAAGCAGGCAATGCTATTCGTAGGGGAGTGATGTGAACTTTCACGTCGAGCTAAATAGCCGACTGGAGTGAAAAAGGAACCTGGACTTACTTGGTTACTTTGAAAATCCTCAGCAGTCGAAGAGCCCTCAATACACTGATGCCAAATGAGGTACCGGGCTTCACCGCTGCCCAAATCACTTCAAAAATGCTCCCCACTATCACCTGCAAGAACAACTCGTTTTAAAAGGGAAAATGATTGCTCAGCCAGCTGTGGCTTTGGGTCCTCCCACAGGGGGTAGAGACCAAAGAGTCCTGCACAGTGTGGTTGGATTCTAATAGGGGCTGTCAGTATAGTTTGCATAATCAAGGAAAACAGCAAGAAAGTCTAAACGCTCAGACATAATGGCTCTAATTTTGTAAACGTGCAATCCAGCCTGAGAAGGGGGCATGTTGTCGCACTGCCCCTGGAGCAGGACAGCAACGCAGTCACAATCTGCTGCTTGCTTCTCCCTTGCTCTGGTTGCAGAAGCACCATGCATAAGCTCTTTTTCTAGTGCAGATTGCTTCCCAGCTCCTGCACTGGCTCTGTACGTTGGCCGATGTATTGTGATATCAAAGCCAAGGCTCCACTCACTCCCCACCAGCGTGCACCTGCTCAAGAAGGGGGATAGCTGCCAGGCAGAAGCTGTCCCCATCCCCAAACCGTGCATATTGGTAACCCCCACAGGGGTGTGAGGCATCTCCTTACACCCCTTTGCTCCCATGAGTCGGGGCACAGCTGGGCTCAAGAGTGAGCAACATATAGGAGCTAAGTATTATTATTATGTAAAATCTACTGGAAGTTTCTCTCTATTCCGAACCTTTAGAGCACTGGTTAATTAAGATACCTGTAGTTTAAAAAAAATCCTTAAACTTCACTAGAGTTCACATCCAACCGTTCAGCAGCCCCCGGCCTTGAGATATATAAAGAAATGTCTCGGGACATATTTTCTTAAAAGGTTGGCAGCTATGCAATAGTACAAGCCCTAAGATGCAAAGGGACTTTCTATGGAATGTAGTGCAAATAAGGAGAAATTATAGTAATGAGAAATGCACTATAGTAAGGGAGATTATATGAAGTTAGGTTACTACTTAGGTAATATGGTAAGACAAGCATTTCTTAGCCATTATATCTAGCTTCAGGCAAGACCAAAGGCTGAGAGACTTTAGCCATGGAGAAGCACAATAATTGGCTTGAAATGAACGAGAGGCTTATTTCTACCGTGGAATGCAATTTCCGTGGACAATCAAGGTGAACAGACAGACCTGCGCTAGTCATCGCACCTGAGTGACGGTATGAGACTGTCAACACCCTGAAAGCTCCCTTTGTGTACAGAATTCCAGCTTCCTTTCAGCAGAATACAACTCTCCTCTCCTCCACTGTAAACCCTTTTTGGGAATCCATCATGGATCAGTAAAACCTTCCCCCAGACCCTCTGAGTTTTAAACTGATAATTAATTTTCTTGCCATATTAAAAGAACCTCTTGGGAATAACTTCACACAAGACTCTATTGGACTATTCCTCCTGGGGCCAATGTCTCTCCGTTTTGTTGTTTCTCCCTTTGCTTTTGAATTGTTTCATCTTGACGGTTTGTCAAACTAAACTGACTACTGTTCCAAAGGGGGTGAAAAAACTGAAATAATTCAAGGAGTGGGAAGGTGGTGAGGGGGATGAAACACAGATAGTCTTGGGTTCCCAATGGACTCTCTAAAGAAGAAAGAATTAGAAAAGTGATCAAAACCCTTTCATGGGAATCCTAGTCTGTGAAACTTATTACCAGTGCTTCATTCAGCATGGCATGAAGAAAAGCTGATTGGCCCAATGGATTTGTTTTCTGTTTAATATAAAATTCCTAAATCATTTATCCCACAAGGTCAGGTATAAATTTTTTCCCCTTGTGGATGGAGCATTCTGATTAACAACGCCATTTATGAAATAAATGAAGGAAAATTAGCAGACAGTGAGCATGAAGCTTGCCATATTGAGGCCCAGACAATACCTGTGCGATACTCCCTGGGCCACACAGGACTAGAGGATAGAGGACATCCATCTACCATCTTTCACTGGAACTTGACAAAAAACAAGGCAGTGACAAATTAAACGCCTAATTAAAGTATTACAAAACTGGCTAATTTTTTTGACTGTGTAAGTGTCCTGTGTCTCCAGAGGGACTGAGCACAAATGTTTACATCACTGGCATGTGGTCACCATCTCCCCGCATTGTGCCACTTATATTATGTACGCCTAATGATGGATTCAATGCCTCACTCTGAGAACTCAAATTTGAAACTCACTATCCATGTATCGTGAGGGGAAAATCACCCACAGGATGACAGGGAATCCAAGCAAAGGGAAACATGATTTAAAACACAAACACACCCCTCACTTGAAAATGACATCACGTGGTATTAGAGCACTTATGAGAACATCTCGGTGAGCTTCTAGCAGAAAACAATTCTCGCAGACAACCAGTTCTCAGGGGCTGCTGGGTTACTTAGAAGGAGACAATTCCTAGAGGAAGCGTATTCAGACTGGCATGTTTTCTCATTGTTTCTCTGTGACATCGGGCCAGAAAGGGCTAAGCAACTCTGCAAGCTGCATGGCCCAAATCCGACCTTCAAAGAATATTAAAGGAAAATACAAATGGAAATGATGGCCATTCCTTATAAGTCAATTAGAACTTTGATATGCAAGTGTATTGTTGGTAGTTATTTGATGTTGTTCACATAGATCTTGTTAGAGGTTAACCATGCAGATAAACTGCTTTCCTGTCTACCTATTACTATTGTTCTATTGATTAATTGATCAAAAGGAATATTAACATCTAGACGAACTATTAACCATGCTAATGAAGCTAATTACCAATGTGTGCCTAGGAAATGAAGGTTTTACTTCAAAGGACAATATGCATTACTAGTCTCCACTCAAGGAAATATCTGTGAACTGTCTTGGTAGTTTAAATGGCTATTGCTGACTATATTGTCTGAGAAAGGACCCACTGAGTAAAGATCAAACTGTCAGTTCGCTTTCATCAAAGTCCACGTTACCTGCAAGTACCCGTCTTGCTTCAACTATAAAGGAAGTTTTGGACCTGATGCTTTTTTTCTCAAATGTGTCCAATCTTTTTCAGGGAAAGTTTAGATCACACTATTGGGATAACAGCACCAGCCTGGAATCGCCCGGCTAATTCTCATGGAAGAATTTGAACAAACTCTGTACATGGGTTATTTGGTCTTCGCTTCCTGCTTCTTTTCTCTGGACTGGATTTCTAACAAGGAAGCTTTAAACAAGGACTGATCACCTTCAAGCTGTTTCGGTGATTTCTAAAGGCTTTTGCAAATTAAGAACTCTTACAATCCAGCAATTAATCATCTTTGCTGTGAAACTGACCGAAGAACTTTATTTTCATCTGTATATGTATAATGATCTTTTAACTATTACTCCCTTTCCTTTTTTAAAAATAGGTATTAGCTTAGTTAATAAGCATTGGCTTGAAACGTGTTATTTGGGTAAGATCTGAACTATGCATTGACCAGGTTGGTAATGTGTCCAATCTTTTGGGATTGGTAGAACTCTTTAAAAAAAAAAAAAAAAAAAAAAAAAAAAAAAAAAAAAAAACGTGCTAGATAAGATTTTCAGTAATCCCTATGATATTTGACTTGGCTGTCTGGTTAGAGGCCAGAGGGCTGGATGGCTTTAAGGAAACTGTGGTTTTGATCAAAAGCTGTTTGTTGCTGGCTTGGTATATTTTATGGAATAAAACCCACCCCTTCTTTGAAGTTTTGTCCTGTTTATGTATCTCAGCATGGCTCCCCCTAGATGCCAACCCCCAATCTCACTGTATGCTTGATTCTTATGGGGAAGTGAGAGAGGAGTAGCCAATCCCTGTAAAATGTGCCCATTGTCTTTGCACTTACTGATAACCGTATAACACCACTCAGTAAAGGAGGCGCTTACACACAGCATTGGTGTGTGCAGCTGATGTCAACTTACCCCAAAGTCAAAGCAGTTGAATGAGGAGTGGAAGTAATTTCTTGGCCCCAGTCCATACATCTTCAAGGACATCTCAGTAAGGAACAGACCCAGGAAAACAAACTCTGCAAAATCTAGAAGCCAGCAAAGTGGCAGAATCAGTTAATGAGGTTCTGCTAGGCCGAAATAATACAATGCAACAGCTCCGGCATGGACTGCCTACTGCTGGTTGAAAACCCTTCTGCAATGGGAAGGTAACTACATTAGACCCCTTTCACGTAATTATCTCTGCATACGGATAGGGGAGGCATATTATGCAAGGGGCAGTTTCAACTCTGCTGTGGCAAGCAGGCCTGCTGACAACAATTCTGGGCTCCACAGCAGAACAGTCAATGGCCTCCCTAGAAAGGGATGGCTGAGCTTTACGACACTACTTTTTATCCTATTGATAAGACATTAGAACCCACTACCCGTAAACTGTGGTGTTGCTTGATCTAGTTTACTTCCCCCCACCCCCCAGTTACAGCACCAGTATTAAACACATTGGAGTGGGCTTCTGCCGGAAGTTTATGCTTATTTATTATGTGCCATGCAGGGTTCCCAGGCAGCTGAGGAGGCGGTATCTGCTACTCAGCATCCCAGGTCCCTTGGACACCCCAGGGAGATTACTAATGAACACAGGAGGCTGAGTAGCAGATTCCGGGAGGCTGAGGAGGCGGTAACCTGCATGGCACATAATAAATAAGCTCGGCTCAGGGGAGGGGCAGAGAGTGCGAGCTACAGGGGTCCTGGTGGAAGGCAGGGTGTGGAGGAGAGGAGGGGGTCTTAGCAAAGGGCAGGAGGGATGCAGCAAGTGGTGGTGGGAAGGACTGAGGGACACGCAGCAAGCAGGGAGGGGGTCAAGTGGGGGAGGAGGGGGGGCCTGGGCAGAGTGGGGGTGGAATGTGGGCAGGGCCGCGGGCAGAAGAGGTGGGACGGGTAGCTAGCCGAGGGGAAGCTTCACCCGCCACCCATGGCCTGGGCCCTTTTAAATTGCTGGGCCCCTGGGCAATTGCCATCCACTCTGTCGCCAGGCCTGGTGAGAAGTTTGGCATGTGAGCTTTGAGAAATCCTGTCAACGCTTTGAAAAGCACTTTGAGAAAAAGGTTTCTGGGGCTGTTTATAAAGGCCTCCCTTAACTCCACCCATAATATTCATGCGCAATTACACAGACCTGTCAATTGCTCTTTCAAATGGGTAGTAGATTCACAGACTCCAAGACCAAGAGGGGCCATTGTGATCATCTAGTCTCCTATATTGCACAGGCCAGAGAATTTCCCCAAAATCATTCCTAGAGCAGATCTTTTAGAGAGACTTCCAATGTTCATTTAAAAATGGTCATTAATGGAAAATCTGCCATGCCCCTTGATAAATTCTTCCAACGGTTGCATCTATATAGTATAATGGGCAGTTACCCAGTTTGCTCAAACATGCAAAAAGCTGTGATCAGAGGTATTGCTAGTACAAATCTGTGATCAAAGGCATTGCTAGCACAACCAAGGAGTCCCTTTAAGTCCCTTTAGATCATTGGTTAAATTAGATGTGCTATAGCTGAAAAATCATCTTTTTCCAGGTGTGATAATGGTCTTAAAAATGACGATGAGAAAATGTTTAAAAGTATTTAAGTCCTATTTTCAAAAGTGCCTGTGTCAGATGTCTAAGCTCCATTGATTTTCAATGGCACTTTTGATAACTAACTGATTTAGGTCACAAACACACTTAAGTCACTTAGAAGGCCAAGTATCATTGAAAGTCAATGGAATTTAGGTGCCTAAATGATATTGGCATTTTTGAAAATGGGATTTAGGTGCTTTTGCAAATTTTACCATATGTAAAAATGACACCTTCTTATTTAACAGAATTGCATCCTGTATTCAGTGTCCAAGGTGCTGACTTTACTACTGACTCAAAGCACTGTTTCCTTTCGTTAGCCCTGCAGAATGTATACAGCTTGGAGATAGTGAGTTGGTTTTCATTCTGCCCCATGCATCCCCAACAAAACAGTCAGGTAAGTTTTTGATTGGAAAGTTTTTTATCAACGATGGTGATGTAAGGGGCAGAAGAAAAATCCAGCTGGATTTTTCAAGTCTGATTGAATTTGCAGAAGTCACAGCTATAGAAAAAACTACCTATTGCTTCGTAAATTGAGCAGGTTGGATCCAGAAGTCACTGAGAAAGAGTAACTCTGGAACCTTTTAAAAAATGAGCTGGGTTGGATCTGGAGGTCACTGAGAAAGAGTAACTGTGGAACATTTTTTAAAAAGAAATATCAAGAGCAAAACTCTACCAAAACAAAACACTCCACTGCACACACAGTTCTCCTCCTGGGGAAAGGATGAGAAAACAAACCACATGACCGATATTAAGCTCAGTGCTTAATGCACGGCTGGAAGGTGTTCAGATGCTACAGTGGTGAGTGCATTATAAAAACTGATATAGAATATGGAACTCCCATGGCCTATTTACATAGTCACTCTTCTGTCGACAGCTGCCCTTTAAGCTTTGTGATTCCAACTCTCCTTAGCCCTTGGACAGAATTCCAGGTCCCTTTCAATAGAATTCAGTCAGACCAAAGGATGTGGCCCTCAATGCACAAGTGCAATGTGTTTAGTGGAATCCTTCTGTCCCTTCAAGGATATCTGTTCCACCACATGCTCTGAAACAGACAGAAGTCTCTACCTCTGAGGAGACAAGACATGAAGCAGCAAGGGGAGCTTCAGGTCAGGTCAGGTCTAAGGTGGGTTGGGGAATTTGCATCATCATGCCTGTTCTATCTAATTCTAGACAACTCTGTTCGTTTCTTGCTTTCAAGAGCATCAAATTTACCCAAAAAGTTTTTAAAATAGCTATGCTTTCTGAGTGAAACCAGGAAGTTGCACTGGAGATAAATCCTAGCTAGGTGTGAGAATCCATCTAGGTATAATAATCTCTAGCTCTTACACAGCAATTTTCCTCAGTAGAGCTCAAAGCACTTTACAAAGGAGATTAGCATCATTATCCCCATTTTAGAGGTACAGAGAGGGGAAGTGACTTGCCCCAGGTCACCCAGCAAGACAATGGCAGAGTCAGAAATAGAGCCACAGTCTCCTGACTCTCAGTCCAGTGCTCTACCCACTAGACCACACTACAACAGGCATATAACAGTCTTGCACTCTACCTATTTATATACAGCAAAACACAACACAGGCTCAGTAGATAGATAGATCTGGGCTTTTTTAAGGTACTTGGCAAGAAATGGAAGTAACAGATGTAAAAGTCAAAGAAACAGCCAAGAAGCTGGAGTGCCTATTCCAGATCTCCTCTTTGCACCCCTGGGAGAAGAAACCAAACGCCATTTCAGAGTGAATGATTCTCGCATACAGAACCATACTCAGTGGCACCTGGTCCCAGAGTTCAACGCTAGCAGTAGCAGCAGTGTCTCAATGGTCACCAGCTGCCATGGGCCCTGGCTCCACAAGGCAACATACAGGCAGTAAAGGAAAGGCGGATGGAAGGATGCAGAGAAAAACGAAAGCACTTAACTCCTTGAGTACAAGAGAGTGACTCAGAATGAATCAGCTTCTCTAGCTGACGGATCCAAAACAGGATTTCTTCTGACATGGTCCTGCCCATATAATTGAAAATGCAATTTCATTGTTTGGACCTCCTGGTATTCAGGCCCTAAATTTAATTTAATCTCCCTTAAACAGAAGCATTCTGTAACTCAATTTAAGGGGAAAATAGTTTGATACAAATAGTCTAATTTAATTTAAAATTTGTGCTACTGGCAAAGGCCATGCTGGTATCATTTTGCCCCATACATCTGAATTAGGTAGTTAGTGGCTCTTTTTTGTCAATCACCAACGAATTAATTCCATTTCCGCACTGTCTGGAAGTCTGATGTCATTAGGTGCAGGAGCTGGGAATGCTGCTAGCAGGTTTATTTGCTCTTCCTCTGTGTGGAAGCCTCTAACCAGGAAAGAGCCCCAGGTCCAAACCTCCTTCTCTTCTTGAGGAGAGCAGGCTTGAAATAATCAGCAGACATAAATAAATATGCATGTTTCAGAAACCTTTTTTCTTTCGATTGCAAATGTTGCATATTTATATCCAGAGGGAGCTGGGCCTCTACTTCAAAGGCAAATACGATATCATCAAGAAACTAATTGCATAATACATTTGGTTAAGCACAGCGCAGTGCACGAAAGAAAAGAGACAAGACAAGTTCTTAGACCGTTATGGCCAAAATATCTTGATTGAGTTTCCGATTTCCTAAAAATTTAGATAGATAGATAGATAGATAGATATTTTTCAGCCTTTTTTAACATTTCATTTTTAAAGTATATTGAGGGAAGGTGTAAGGTGCTAGATTGACAGCCCTGGAGAATGTCAACCTCCATTGGTGGTAGCTAAAGAAAAGCAAAGGCAGCAGCAATGTGAGACTTCCCTACGTGTTGCCCAGCCAAACTTACCTAAAGAAGTGAAAGGACAGTCCAGTCCCTATGATCCATTTGTTCCTTAGTCTTCTTCCATAGATGTATAGATTTTAAGGCCAGGAGACAATTGAGATAATCTTTTCTGATCTCCTGCATAATATAGGCCATAGAACCTCACAGAACTTCTGCATCAAGCCCATGACGTCCGATTGAGCTGTAGCATTTCTTTTAGGAAAACACCCAGTCTTGATTTAAAAACTGTAAGTGATGGAAAATCCACCACATGCCTAGTTAAGTTTTTCCAATGTTAATTACCCTCACTGAAAATGTGTGCCTTTTTTCTAATCTGACTTCGTCGTGCATCAGCTTCCAACCACTGGCTCTCATTATGCCTTTTTGTGCTAGATTAAAGAGTTGTCCGCGATCAGAAATCTCTTCCTCTTCAGAATGCCAGTGACAGTGGCAATTAACGCAAACAGTGACGGTAGGTGGTTGTGTGACGGAAACCTGTCCACCAGGAATGGCAACCTATTTCACCTAGGCCACCAACCAAAGGTCTGCTCTTTGAGGAAGAGAACCTGCACAACAGACCCATAATATTTATAGCATGACACTGATGTGCTTTCTCTGCAGAAGAGAAAAATTGGAAAATGGTCCAAAAACATCCAAGAAGTTCAAGTGCCTACTCCAGATCTCAGAACATAAGAACGACCATACTGAGTCAGACCAATGGTCCATGTAGCCCAGTATCCTGTCTTCCAACAGCATCCAATGACAAATGCTTCAAAGGGAATGAACAGAACAGGGTAATCATTAAGTGAGCTATCCCCTGCCATCCAGTCCCAGCACTTGGCAGTCAGAGCCTTAGGAACACTCGGAGCATGGGGTTGTATCACTGACCATCTTTGATAATAGTCAGGAACTTACCTAATTCTTTTTTTATCCCATTTATACTTTTGGCCTTCACAACGTCGCTTGCCAACAACTGACAGTGCATTGTGTGAAGAATTACTTCCTTTTGTTTGTTTTAAACCTATTGCCTATTAATTTCATTGGGCGATTCCCTGGTTCTTGAGTTATGTGAAGGGGTAAATAACACTTCCTTATTCATTTTCTCTACACCAGTCATGATTTTATAGACCTCTATCATATTTTCCCTTAGTCATCTCTTTTCCAAGCTGAATAGTCTCAGTCTTTTTAATCTCTTCTCACATGGAAGTTTTTTTATACCCTTAATCATTTTTGTTGCCCTTCTCTGTACCTTTTCCATTTTTAACATATCTTTTTTGAGATGGGTCAACCAGAACTGCACGCAGTATTCGATACCATGTATCAATACCATGGTTTATATAGTGGCATTACGATATTTACTGTATTATTAGCTATCCCTTTCCAAGTGGTTCCTGTTAGCTTTTTTGACTGCTGCTGCACATTGAGTGGATGTTTTCAGAGAACTATCCACAATGACTCCAAGATCTCTTTCTTGAGGGATAACAGCTAACTTAGATCCCATCATTTTATATGTAGAGTTGGGATTATGTTTTCCAATGTGCATTATTTTGCATTTATCAACACTGAATTTCATCTGTCGTTTTGTTGCTCAATCACTCCGTTGCATCCCAACGGGAATGGCTCTTTTTCCAGTGGACCTGGAGGCATATGGATATCTTCTGCTATTCACTGAGGACCTGTGTCCAAAGAATTCACAGAACACAGATGCTACTAAACAAAAGTGAAACTAAACAAACATTCCAATTAATTTCTTAACGCTCCTACAGTCCGTTTCAAAGCAGTGAAGAGAACAGGAAATATCAAGCAGAGAAAGTTAATCAGAGCATTTCAACAACAGGAAAGTTAAAAGAATGGGGGGGGAGAGGAACATCAATGCAGACCCAAAGGCTCTCACCATCTATTCATTAGGTAAAATACATTTGTAATGTAATTAAATGCTTCCCAGAGGGACAGGTGTAATTGAATTAGAGGGTGCCTGGTTGAGTTTCAGGTTGATGCAGGCTCTCCTAGACTTGACTTGACTCCTCGGACTCCTGCCTATTGCAGTTCACAAGACTCCTTTCAAGTTCAATTATAAGCAAACTCCATGAAACAATCTGATTAGAGGCAGTGACATTTCTCAGGTTCTACATCAGACCTTACAAGTCTCACTCCTTTAGAGTGAGGCTCACTCACTGTGGATTCATCTTAAGGATGACTTTTAAAGCCTCTCTCTCTTGTGGCAAAGGATTTTTCTGTGTGTTTCCATAAGATGTTGCAATTCTCCTGGTTTTGTGGAATCTCGTTCAGTGCCACTGTCACTCCTTGATAGCCCGGTTACATCCAGGGTTCATTCACAAATCCATTGGACACAGGGATAATTAGAGTGCCTACGGTTCAATGTAGAGACAGGCCTAAATAAAAACACCGGATCTTATCACCTCTAACATTTGGAAAAGTTCCTATCTGCATTTCTGAAGCTTTGAACCCTCTTACAGGAAGAGCAGGGTTTGTTAATCACTTCGGAGCCTAGATTCTTTTCTGGATCTCTCTGGTCTGAAAATGACACGAACAGTTGGGTTTTTTTTCCTCATGAGGTTCCGTTACTCAATGCTAACAGACAGGCTGGAAATACTGCAAGAATAGCCTTGTCACACAGCATGGTGGCACTTCTGCTACTGGTCTCAGACAAACACAGGAGGTGCAAAAGCAAATGAAAATTATGAACAAGGAGTTAACCACGCTTATTTGAGCTTCAAAAAATATTGGATCTGAGTTCAGCTGGAATTTCATTTCAAGGTTCAGGTCCATCTAACCACTGCACCCTTCCTTAATTGAAATATCATCCTTTCCAGCCTCTAGAATGAGGCTAGAGTCACAAGCTATTGCACTTTCACTTAGAATTTCTATGGCTGACATTCATTCTCCATGTCCAAGGCTCCTTTTCTCTTACAGTCACCAATCTCACAGTTTATAATATTCTAACTAGAGATAGGCTTGAGACAAAAAGCTCACACCTGGATCTGAACTTCCACAAAGTTTGTGGGAGTTTGTAGCTAGAGTTTTGGTTTAGAACCACCTCTAATTTCCACAGCCCCATGCCAAGAATGTGTCAGGCTGCTGTTTCTAACAACACATGGCCCACTTCCTCTGGTGTTTCCTTAGCACCACCCAGGGATTTATTTGTGGGTATGGGAAGCTATACAAAGGTGTCTGGCCTGCAAATGCTATAAAGAAGGTGTCATAGGAAATGATAATGCAAACCACAGAAAACTATATGGGACAGAAAGGAGAGAGAGCGTCTCTGGTTGGGAAGATACTGAATATTCAGAGCCAAGGAACAGATGGACAGAGAAACATTTCTTTGCCACTCCCATTGAAAACAAATCAATCACAGGGGTCAACTATGATTTCCAGTTGGGTGGCATCCTAAATGCACAGATTAGAGCACCCTGGTTGAGATTTTCAAAAGCAACTGGTGATTTTGGGTATTTCTATTTCTGGGTGGGTCAACTCCAGACTCCGCAAAGGAGCCTGGTTTTCAGAGAGCAGGTGCTCTGCACTTTCTGAAACTCAAGCTGCTTTAAGGCATCTCAAATTGGGTATCCAGAACTAAGTGACTCAAAATTATTAATCACTTGGCCTCTGTCTTATGATAGGGGGTCATTTCTGGTAGACTCCTTTTCTCAAGAGTTACTGCTATCACGGCACAGTATGCATTTTAGTAGGGTTGGAGTGTGCCCCATTTTGTCCCCACTGAGATAAATTGGATCCTTAACCTCTGACTTTTATGCTAGATTTTTTCTCTCCCTCATCAGGAAATGCATCTTTAATACCAGTTAACGTGAGCACTTTTTCAGTGTGAGTTTGGATAACAAAACAAAATGGATTTCAGCTGACATTCTTTTTTAAACATTCCCTCAGAAAAATTACTGCGTAAGTCAGTTCCAGAAGGCATGTTTAGAAATCAAAAATCTTCTTTTTAGAATTAAAGATTTAAAAACATTTTCTAGCCATTTCTAGTTCCAGTTTGGAAAGAAATCCTGAACTTGAGATTTCTAATTGCTTTGCAGCTCTACTCCATTATTTTCACTATTAAATTCAGGCTATGTACACAATGACAGCAGCAAATTTGCCACCATCAGATGGATTTTTCCGGTTCGATTGAGCTGCAGTGAAGAAATGCTCAATCGATCCAGAAGTCAATCTAATAAAACCACCTCCCCAAAAAGCATAGCGCTGCGTCGACGAATACATATTTCCCATCGGCGCAGCACAGTGGAGACAGCGCGCTAAAGGGAAGTTACGAAGTCGACGAGAGTTACGCAAACTACTCTGTGTAGTTTGCATTACTCCTGTTGACTGCCATCAAATTTTGACGGCAGTGTAGACCAGACCTCAGAAAACGAATAGGCAGGACTGATTTACCTCTGTCTTCTGTCTCCATTTTCACTCTAAATCCTGCTGGAGAAGAAGAGTTGAAAGGATTTATTTCTCCCTTTCACCCATCTCTCATTATAGCTTTCAATTACCTGGTATTATCAAATATTTCAGTAAACATTAGCAGGACTTCTTTGAGGACACAATAACCAGTAGCCTCACCCTTTTAGGCTGAGGGAAAGGGAAGACTTCAAAAGTTAACCTTTTTTACAATTATTTTAAGATAGGAAAGCTTAGTTCCTAAATTATTCTGGTTTAAGTATCTTTTTTAATTTGTATTGGTTTTTCCCCATCTTTTAATTTTCTTTCTGGTTTGGAAAAATTTGCCTGTGATCCCTGAATCGATAATCCACTTCTGAATTCCACATATTGGTGCCAGGGCTTAATCACGCAAGGTTGGCCCAATCCAGCAAAGAACATGCTTAACTTTAAGCAGCCCCATTAAACTCAATGGGTGAAGTCCAAGCCCCATTGAAGTTGATTGGAGTTTGTCAGTGATTTTAACGGGACCAGGATTTCACCGAATGGGACTACTCATGTGCTTAAAATCAAGCAAGTGCTTAAATGATCTGTTAGTCCAGGCCAGCATACTGATTACCTCGCCAGACTGATCCCCAGCAGCATGAGGCTGATCAAACTGGACCAAGAGTCCACTTCCAGCTTCCCTGATCTTCATATTAGTCCAAGAAACTTCAGCACACGAAGGGCCAGGTTTTCAAAGGTGCAGCTTGCACAACTGGGGCCAGATTTTCAAAAGTGCTCAGTGTTCAGCAGTTCCCATCGTGATACGTGCAGTGAGATTAGCACCTAGCAAGCTGGGCTTGTCTAAATGAACACTTAGTGCACAGCACACCGAAATGTAATGGTACCACACTTCAGCATACCATGCGTTATGCTACCGGTCCATTGGGACCCTGCAGCGCACTAAGGAACTTTTAATGCAACAGATTCTACACAGACAGGAAGTGTGCGGCATGCTGGAGAAGCACACCCCAGCTTGCTGAATGCTAACTGTTCGTCTACACATGCATGCTGAGCCGTTTTGAAAATCTGGCCGCTTTTTGAAGCGCCTGCATTGGAGCGAAGCGCTTACATTCTGGCTCCAGCTGCAAATTCTGAGCCCTTCTGAAAATTCCAGCCAAAGAGCTGAAAATCTGGGGCCTGACCCCAATGGGAGTTGTGCAGGTGACTTCAGTGGGAGCAGGATTGGAGTCCAGAGCTCCACATCCAATGGGAAATCTTGGAAAGTGCATCATGCAGTTTGAACAGTCGGACATATGGTGCCCTTCTCACCATGTCCCTCTGCGGAGAGGGGCTACAGGATAGGGAGAGAGCTTGGAGGCAGGGAGAGAACAGTACATGGGGGAACTCAATTACAGGGTATGGAAATGTTGTGCAACTCTAAATTGTTGTGGGTCTAAGACCCCATTTCCACCCTCAAGTTCACGATACCCATGAGCTCTTCTGTCATAGAACTAAACTTCAAGGGTCTGACTGTGATCTCCCTCATGACCGTTTTACACCGATGTATCTTCACTGATTGTACCTTTGATCCATTATGAGGCCAGAATCAGGCCCTACAACTTATCTTCTGCTCAGCAGTTGTTTTGTGCTCTGTGCTAGTCAACGTCTAGCTATCTGACCTGAATTCTTTGTCAGATACATACAGACAATGCAGCCCTGTTTTTCTACCTCATGGTAAAACTGAACCCGCCCCAACCTCTGAGGGAGATATTGATGGTGCCCCAAATTTAGTGCCACTGTATGTTTAAATTCTCAGTTATCCAAACACAATCTTTCAGGAGGTTTTGGGTCAAATCTTGCAACCTTTAGATGAGCAGGGCTGCTCCTACTTTTGTTTAAAAAAGGGCACTGTGAAAGCAAGAATATGATCAGCAGAGGTTTAACTGCATAAAGGGTTTAATTGCAGAGAGGAGGATTCATTGGCTATTCATTACCAAATAAAACATTACACACTTTAAAAAAGCAGTAACACTGCAAGACCCTTTATACAGTACTGAATGCCCATGCTAATGGGTAACTGACGGCATCAGGCTAAAACACATCCAATATGCACAGGCATATGATATAACTGCCCTCCTGCCATGTGTTATTGCTTATATGTGTATGGGACATATTTTCACAGTGTGATTTGCTGTAGGGTACTATTACAGTTCTCCTCACTGGCCACGCCTAGTTTATTAAGGCAAGTGCTCTCATGGAAAGCTACTTTCTGAACAAGTGCACGTTCAGAGACGGTTTGATATTAATTGGCACAATTGGACTGAATTAGCGTACAATGTTTTGGTGCAGGGAATACTGTTTCTATTAAGTGGAACTGTCCCCTGCACAAGTTGATATCAAGTGGACCTCAGCATCTATATTACCGTCATATATTCTACTATCAAAAATGGTCTACTATATACTGAACACAAGGAGATCTGAGGACAAGCTATACATCTCCTGGGTGGGGTTTGAATCCCGAGGCTTTCTAGACAGCCACAGGTGAAGACGGCGCGAGAAACTTATGAAGCTGCTGAGAGGGGCCCAAGTAAATGTTTTTTGCCCATCCCACAAACCTCCCCCTCCTCCGCCAAATCCTCCTGTGATGTTCACCAAGTTTGTAGGTGATTATTACAGGTCAAGGATGTGTCTTGGGCTGTTTTTTAGAGCCCATTGTCCACTTTCTCTGGTGTTTCTTGGAGCCACTTAGTAATTTATTTGTGAAACTCCTCCATGGGGCATAAGAAGTTACAAAAGACCTCAAGGCTGCAGGTGGTAATGGAAATGTGGAGCGAGCGCTCAGACAGTAGGGAGTGGGAAGACCAGACAGAATATGACTCTGATCCTGACACTCACACAAAGCGTTGGTGAGCCCCTCTGGCTGGTCATAATGCACCATGGCGACGCACAGCGTGTTCAGGGTGACGACACACAGGACGATCCAGTAGAAGCTTTGTGCTTTCACCATGCGCCGGATGAAGAACCGGAACATCTTCTCTTTCCTCCGGAAATATGAGGAGCTCTCATTCTTACCGCTTTTCAGACTGGCACGTGCAAATGGAGACCCTGGGCATTGGGAGACAGAAGGGATCGTCGTCATGCTAAATGCAGGAAGATAACGGGGGAGGGAGAAACTGAAAATCACAACCACAAAAGGCCCAGACCCTCAAAGGTATTTAGATGCCTAACTGAAATCAGTGACAGTTAGGTGCCTAAATACCTTTGAGGATCTGGGCAGAAGAATCTCTCCCCGCTCTGGAAATGCAACTAAGCACTAACGTGGCCATATTTACAATGAGCTGCAAGAGACATCAATTTGCCCAGGCCAGCCCAACAGATTAACACTGGGATTTGAAAAGAGCCTAATGGTGTCAGATGCTCAGCTCCCATTGCCTTTCAAAGGGAATTCTGCACTCAACCCCTATAAATAACTTTAGAAATCCTAGCCTAAACTCTTAAATCCTGAGCTGTGACTGGCCAGGTTAAAAGCTATGGGCAGCATGGCACTTACTCTGTTACTTGTGACACAGGTCTATCCCTTCTCCCCGCCAGGAAGCCTGAATGCCATGGTTAGCAGCATGTGGAGCATGGCACCCTGCAGTCCAGCTCCAAGGAGCAGCACAGTGTGAGTCACAGCATGGTGCGCTGATTGTCAGGAATGCTGGGACAGAAGACGTACGTGATTGCTTCTCTGCTCCCCATCACTGCACTGGCCAGGGTGCAGAGAAGCAATTCTGAGCACCCTTTATTCCTCCTTCAAAAAAGGGGAAGGATGCAACCTCAGCTTGTGCCTTCTGTACAGAGAAGCACAGGCACTGGCTAGCTGGAGGGGAAAGAGCCCCATGCTCACCTCCTAGCTTGGCACGCTGAATCCCCTAGAAGCTGTGGAGTGCTAGCCAGCGCAGACGCCGGTGTCTCCTCCTAATACCCTGAGTGGTGGCAGAGATCTTGCCCCAGTGCTTGTGCTGAGGGAAAAGGCTCCCTACATCCCTCCTTCAACTCATGCACCTGCACAACACAGGGCAGGATTTGACCTCAGACGCAGTACTCAATGGCAGGTGTGTTGACTCACATTTGCCCTGCCTGCTATGGCTGCATTTCACATTTTGTCTGAAATCCTAATTAAGAGTCAGATCAGACCTTTAAAAATAGATACTTGAAAGAAGAGAAGAGTTGTAGATTAAAGTGTCCATATTGCAATGATAGGCATTGTAGAAATGCATGAGGTGCTAATTAGCACTATTAGTTTTATAATATTTCTTGCTGCACCAAAGAATTTCTCCGTATTTATATTGCCCTTCAAGGTGACAGATTTAACCACAGGCCACGAAGAAAGCTGTGTCAAAGTTCTGCTGTTATTCTGTAAATACAGACCTCTCAAGAACTCAGGGCAAACCTCTGCTGTCAAAGTTGCCCAGGAGACCTGTACACAGATATTCCACTCTACTCTTGAGACGTACACCTGTCTGAGATAACAAAATGAACCAAATCCTGCATTCAGTTCAACTGGTCTAAAGCGGGAGTCACTTCACTGAAGTGAACCAGGTTAGTTTGGATTTACCCTGGTCACCTGGTGTAAATCAGATTGGGGTTTGGCTCAGTAAGAGAATACAGATTCGCCATGTGCTTCTGAGAGCAGAATTTTGCCCTTTCCTTGGAAAACCATGCCAGACGTTAGGCATTCACGGTGCTGAACTGGCAGACTATTCCAGTGCTGATGTTTCTGTTTCAGCATCTAGTGTTCCTAGCACAAGGGAGCCAGGATCTACCATTGGGGTTTTATCAGCACAGAAAAAGTGCAAAGAGAAGTGAGAAAATAAACTGTGGATTAAAAAATTATTTCAGAAGGCACATTGTGAATGATGTTTATTGTTATACAGCTTTATCATGTGACTATAAGGTTCTTGGAGGCACTTTTAATTGAATTACAAAGCAACTTGTTCAGGTAACAGCTGGCAAGAGGCTCATCAATGCAACTACTACACTGGTCAGCACATTTACATCACACTTTGTAATTAGATTGTTAGTTCTACCATGACCTTTAAGTCACATCAGACAGATATGTTACTACAGCATAAAGAAAACATCAGAAAAAACCCTCATTGCATATACACTTTGTACATAAACCCCAGTATGTTTTGATTATGATATGCAGTTTCATGCATTTCCAGAGGGTAAAATGTCTCTTCCACAGCCTGCAGCACTTTCAGTTTTCTCTGCTGTATTTGTTTCTTCTTCTCCACCATGTGCCATACTTTACTAAATACACTTTTCCCAAATGGATGAACCAATTATACAGAAAAGGGGGTATTGCAGATATTTTTCTGACCATACACTCAATAAACGGTTCCCAGTTCACTGTCAGATTATCCATGAGTGCAACTGCTCCTGCTTCCATCAGATCTGCTGTGTCAGGTGCTAGGTGCAGAGAATTGCTCAAGTGACATGAGTTTCTGGAGCCCGAGGGGAGTTAAAAATGATTAAAAGCTCCCTATATGTTCTCATGGCAATAAGTAAATGCTGTAACCAGGGGTGTGCACAGGAATTTAAATGTGACCGCTTTTGGACGGGCACAGAGCTCCTCTGGCTCCGGGGCCGCAGTGGGGAGAGCGAATTCCCGCTGCGGCCCTGGGGCTGGAGGAGTTCTGTTCCCCCAAGATTACTGGGGGGCCCGGGCCCCTGATTGTCCACCCTTGTGCACGCCCCTGGCTGTAGCACTGTGAATCTTCTGCCACACACACAGCAACTCCACCTCCCTCCAAAAACAAAAAATCCCACCCAATAATGCTGTGATTTCTCCAGCAACAAAACTCTCCTACCAATTTCAGCAGGTTGAGCAGTTTGACTGTCTTATGGCTAATCTGGGGGGATACCTGGGGATGTGATGGTGGGTTGCAGAGTCACACAAATGTGCTGTACAGCAATTACCTCCAGTGATCAGCTCCTTATGAAAAAAAATAAAAACCCTTAGAATCTCTTCGGGCCTGTCTACATAGCAAGTTGCTGCACAGCAAGTCATGGTCTGACTCTACAGCGCACCAGCTTGTGCAGTAGCATGCCGTGTGAACAATGCTGCAGCACAGTGAAAGTCGTAGAGTGCAGCTAGGCTCACTGTACTTTCAAGCCACATTTCTTTTTAAGGGCCGGACACTAAAACGTCCAGGGGTTCTAGCAATTAAGTGCAGTCTGTTGAAACAAAGGAATAGCTCAGAGGAGTGTGACATGAAAGCACTTTGCCCGAGTTCTTAACATCGCCAGAGAACGCAGGGCCAGTACTCACCAACAGAACAAATGTCTGTGAAATGGTCCTCCCCCTCTTCAGCATGAATCAGGTCATTTTTGCTCTTCTTTATTGTAGCTCTTTTCAACACTGCATGCAAATCAAACAACAACAAAAAAGCACTATAAACATTCTGTAGCCAATCCTCTCTCCACCTCTCATTCTCGGGGG
Organism: Emydura macquarii macquarii; assembly: GCF_026122565.2. Taxonomy (NCBI): domain Eukaryota; kingdom Metazoa; phylum Chordata; order Testudines; family Chelidae; genus Emydura; species Emydura macquarii. The sequence continues at coordinate 17,020,201 of NW_027130828.1, forward strand.
CTTGTATTTCCTTCTCAATGCTAGCTAAAAGCTGCCATAGAAGGATAAGCCATAGCAAATCAATCAACCTATGGCTGTGTGCTGAGGCCTCTGCAGGCTTTGATGGCAGGGTCATTATTTATTTAACCTTCTCAATCTTGAAGGTTTGCCCAACAGGACTTCTGTCCACCTACGCCTCAATGCAACTGAAGTGGAAAGGCGGTGGGGAAGAAAAATATCTGGTAGCTTCTTAGAGCTCAGAAGCCGGGCATTTTCACCATTATTCATTTCAGCATAGCTACTGGAGTGATATTTATATTAAACAAAAGCATATGCAGAGGAGAGATTTTGCTTGGTTAATTGAGCCATGATGAGATATGGGACAGTGTTATCGTCTATTAACATATTCATATTGATACTCTGCTTTTCTACAGGGTGCATCATTAAAAAGTCAACATTCGCTCTATTCCAGTATACATACTTTGCCACTGTATATTGCCTTAAGCATATGAAATACCACGGGTAAGCAAATACTACCACATGGTAAATACCTTTTTAATGGCACCCACTGTGCAATACTTTCCATATGGGGATGTCAAAACTTTTTGAAAACATAAGCCTGATCCGGTGACCCCTTTTATGAGGTAGGTAAATATCACTATTCCTGTTTTACAGATGGACAAACTGAGGCACAGAGAGATTAACTGATTTGCCCAAGGACACAGAACATGTCAGTGGCAAAGCCAGGAACAGAATGGAATCGCTGCCTCGCTAACCCTATTCTGAGCCCTAGACCACCTGCCTTGGAACCTTGAGAACTATCAGAAAACATTTTGATACTGTCTTGGTAAGAGTTTAAAAACATTATAATGATTAAACACCATTTGATACCAGCAGTAAGACACTCCATGGTGTGGTGATACATACTGTTAACTGGGGACATATAGGAAATCTGCTAGGTCAGAACTGCCCTGAGGATAATTGGGGTTCAGGGTAATGCAAACAGGGGATCCTCCTCCTACACCTACTGCATTGCTATGGTTGAGCGATGGGTGCATCACTTCCTCGGTGACTGAAATCCTCGGTACTGAAATCCTTCTTATGAATATGTAATTCCATTAGAGATGGGCTCACCCCAACCCCTCAGACTCACAAGTATCCAAACTTTGGAGGGTGAAGGGTTCTAATCGGAACTGGGATCGGGATCCAAATTTTGCATATACCAACTTTATAACAAACTGAACATAAATCCTAGATACCAACAGGTCCCAGCTTTGGGGCATTAAATATATGGGTCTGAATTCTGTGGCGTAAGCCCATCTCTATTTTATTCACACAACTCCCCTCTTGTAAAGCTATTCCTCCATACCAGGCGCTCATTACAATGAGGCATCAACCGCACCGTCTACAGCCAAGCACTGTGCAAAACTTCCTCCCCGTCCCAAAGCTCTGTCAATGCACCTCAAACCTGACCTGCCATACCCCCTGCTTTTCCACTCCGGGGCCTCTCCTGAGTGCAGATCACCAACCACTCCAAAGCATACCAGATTTTGTGATCGTTTCGTATAGTGGACCAGTGGCCAGGTGGGATTTGGATAAATCCCAGCAAACATCTTGTTCCTAGTGACCTACAGTACTCAGGATCTGAAGCCACAAGCAAAAAGCATCAACCCACACTGTTCCACCTAACCCCCTGTTGATTTTCAATCCACTCACTGTTGTAGCTGCTGCCGCCAGTCTCCGCCGGTGCTGTGCCTTGCTGAATTGGCCCTTCGGAGGCGGCCCTCCCTGACAGTAAATGGGAGGAGAAACAAAAAAAGAGAAGGGGAGGGGCAGGGAGGGAATGGAAAAGGAGGAGACACAGGAGGACGAAAGATGGTCAGAAAAGGGAGAGGGAAGAGTCTTTAACTGAACGTTCACTGTCTGTAACATCCTAAGAGCTTGATGTCAGAGGGAAGGGGAGAACAGTCTCCATATTCTCACTGCACCTGTGTCAGAAATCTTAATACCTCGAGTTATCCTGCTAACATTAGACCCCCAGGAGTCATAAAAATAGTAGACATACGCGAGATTGGATAGGATCACCACACCCTGCTATGTCTTACTGCTTAAAAGTAACAGGGGTCTTAGTCTCTTTGTCAAATCCATTAAAAAACTTTGGTTTTGAGCCCTGCCTTTATTTATTTCTGCTGGCATTCACACTGAAGCTTTTCCCTCAAAGCTACAAGTAGACTCATCCCTCCATGCTGCCCAGAGGCTGGTAGGGGGCCGTTTGCACACCAGACCCCCATAATTATACCAAGGAGTCTGGCAGTTCCCAAGTGTGGATCCCCATCCCAGAACAACGTGTCACAAAGCTGCCGATTGTCCACCTGAAACCTTGAGAGGTCCTACGCAGGAAGAAGGAATTTTTAGCTGGATTTCCTCCAAGGCTGGGATCAGCATTTTCAACTGCATGCAAAGGTATGGTGCTTACACCCGCTGGGCCAGAGTAGAAACCACATCAGCACACGGCATAGAAACCTCTCATATAGTGCAAGAGGAAAAGTACAAGGCAAAGCAGCCTACCGTCCAGTGGGGACTTCTCTTCTGCATTCTTGTCTTCTTCTGCCAGCATCACTTCCTCTGAAAAAGGGAAATAGCAGCACTCAATGCTGGATTGGTTGCCTTTTCATTGTAAAGGTCACTGACTGGGATGCAGTGGGTGAGGACATTTGCCGCAGTCTGAGCTCCCCATACCGCCCAATGAGACTGAGTCTTTAGACTCAGCGCTGAGTGAGGGGCAGCTCCGAGAGTCATAATTACTCCCTTGCTCCTCTCTTGCTCCAGGGAGGAAAGCAAGTGATTAAAACTCTTGAAAGGTTGCAGCTTGCTTTCCTCCCTTCACCAAGCCACCTCCTCAGACAAGTATGACGGCAGAGCGCTGGCTTTGCTCACACGTCTCTATCCAGGCCCCACCTACTTGCTTGCAGTGGAGAGTATCTGGAAAGCAATTGCTGCCATCCACTCCAAACCTGGACCTAAGAACTGCATAGGCATAATTGCATCTCAGTGACATACTGCCACTAAGTATAGTACTATCACTCTCAGTCAAATTCGAAACATCACGCCAGAAGTGAAAGAGGCCGTTTGCCATTACTATGTCTCTGAGATACTCATCAATGCCAGGACTTAAGGCAACTCTGCACTGATCTGCAACTCATCCTCGGTAGAAGATACAAGCCATGTTTGCCACTGCATACCAGCAAAGTGATCCTGTACATAATGATGCATAATGATGCCTTGATAAATGATAAATACTGGGTGAAATCACAGCTCCACTGAAGTCCGTGACAAAACTCCAATGGACTTCAATAGAGTCAAGAAGTCACCATTGCGTTGTCACTGTTAAAACTATATAATACACATGAAAAGAATTGGTATACTTTTTTGGTTTTCCATATTTATATAACTGTCTCCAAAACTGGCATAGTTGATTGTGTTTTCCCATAATGTAGCAACTTAGTATTGACTGAAGCCAAAGAATGGAACCTGTTCTGCTTTTACTTGCTAGAGAGTAGGCCAAATTCTATCCCAATGAAACTATGCTCTATATATTCTACAGCAACAATCCAGATGACCAGAGTTTGTAGAAATAGTTCTACAGTGTTTTGGCTTATTACTCTACAATACTGAATTGTTGGAGGCATTTTTAAGAAGAAACTGGTGTACCTCACCAGACTTTGACATTCTAAATTGTAATTTTCTTCATGTTCTTCAGCATGAATGTGCTCTTGGATTTAGTAAAGTATCCTACTTGAAAAGACAATTTCAATCATTTTAGATTTGTCTAAAGAAACAGACTAAACAGCAAAGAACTTACTAGTTGAGGGAGCTGTCTAGAGGGATACTAGAAGGCTGGATGTTAACAACCCTCTTAAAATATCTTTATTAATGATCTGGAAGAGTTAGTGAATTCTGCTACACTAATGAAAAGACACAAACCTGAAAGAAGAAATAGTGCAAAGGGACAGAGAGATTAGAAACATGGGCAGAAAAGAGCAAAATGAGATTCAACTTTGGAAAATGCAGATTAATTCATCTGAGTGCAAATGAATCAGAGACACATACAGTCAGCGAGAGGGAGAACTCTAGGAAGCAGTGTCGCTGACAGAGACTGGCAGGTGATCACAAACAGCAAACGATAGATCAGTTTGCAGTTTTACAAGGCAGCCGATGAGGCCAATACAATTTTGGGCACATATATAGATGCATCACATGAGAGAACAGGAAAATAGAAAAAGCCTTTCTAGATGGCTCAGGTGTGACTCCACCTGAACATCACTGGACAGCTCAGTACCCAAAAGATACTCACAACTTGAAGGTAGTTCAGAGAGGAGCTGTGAAAATGTTTAGGGGTGTGCTTGTGGGGGGAGGGGGAGAAGATGATGAGTAAAATATAGCTAAGTGACAACTCAAGGGGAATGTGATACATCTAAAATAGGAGGAAGAGGAATAATTTAACATAGCAAAAAGGGGTATTCACTGGGGGCACTGGGACAAATTAAATAAAGGAGCTGTCCATGACTGTGAGGTCTCATAGGCTGTGGAATAGTCTCCTAAGGAAAGTAACAGAACCCCCATCACTTTGTCCACTTTACTTCTGAATGAGCCAAGGCTTAGTAAATGTACAATATAGAACCATCTTCTATTGGCTGCAAGTCGGACTATGTACCCTTATACTTCAGGTCTTTATCTACAGCTTCTCTGCGAGCCTCATTTAACCAAGCTAGATACATTAAGTTACAGTGAAAACTAAAATCCAATGGTCAGGCTTGGGTTTGGATTTAAGCTTATTGTTTGCAACTGAAATAAAGAATATGAAGAAATGATACGAAGAGGCGTGCCCTGGTGCTTGTGAGATTTGCTGCCAACTGGCCCTGCTGCAGGAGCAACATAGTTCAGAACCCGAAGTCGATAAACAAGAGACTAAAATGCATTACATCGTGGACTACTGTACCTGACATGCTGGCCAAGGTGAGTGCTGCAGACACTGAGCTAGCAAAGAGACACAGGGGACTGTCATCCAGACATCATTAGACTCAATGGGCTAAATTCAGACCTGGCGTAAGTATATACAACTGTATGGAGTTGCATGTGCTTATCCCAGGTCTGATCTAGGCATAGAATGGGGAACTCACTGCTACTATGAGGAACCTTATTTTTAATTTAATCTTATTACAGACTCTATTAAAACTCCCCAGAAAAACACCTTGTTAAATGGAAGCCCCATGTACATTCTACACTGGATTCATCTCAGCGCAGGAACAAAACACGTTTCTATTTCCACTTTTCAGAAATGACTGACTGAGCAAAGGGAATAAAGTCTTACTTCTCCCTTTTTGACTGACCTCATGTTTAGTGAGCTCACAAGTAAGATCTTCTCTAGTTATTTACCCTCCCAGGGACATCACTTGAAGAACAGTAATGAGTCTCAAGTCTTTGAGGTTTGTGAACAATGGGACCATATAACCAGGTGGAGCTGTGACGAGGTATTGACGCAGCATGATGTACTAACATTACAATGTCATGGCACATGAGTATGTCCCCCAGCAGATAGACTGACAAAAGGGTCAACCAAAATCAGGAGAGTCAGGGTTCAGAAGTCCTAACAATAGATCCTAGTAGGAATTTGGGAGTTATGTGATGTGACAACTTACTACAGACATGTTTCACCTTTATTACAAGCTTTCCCCTCACAGAACAGCACCATAAATCAGATGGGTCCTTACTCTGTCCTCAGAGCACATAGACCCTGAATTTCTTCCCCAACAAAACCGCTTCCCAGGGTTTGGCTTTACCAGTGACAAAATACAACACCACAAAGTAAACCTCAGCCAAAGCATCCACCCCAAACTTGTTTCATCTTAGGTTTTCCTTCCAGGTCCTTCTTCTCTGTCCTAGCTCCCAAAAGTTCCCTCTCTAGAGAGTCACGCCCATCTGCCTAATACCCGGGGTGAAGATTAAGAGCTGCACTTGCCACAATACACCAGAGCAACTTCAGCAACTTTGCGCAGGTTTTTAAACTTGCTGACTGGGCGGGTCAATGGAGGAGCCTGGCACCCTGTAACTAATATCTTTTACCATATGCTGCCCTGACAAGAAATTCCAAGCAGAGGAATTAGAAATTGTGTTGCTTTTAGTGATTCGCATGAAATACAACATTTGAAAGACAATTATTAGAAGCCCTCACAAACCTCTAAGTGATATAGGATGCGAGGCAGGAGATAATTCTACATCAGACAGAACAACTGACAAGGGAACAAGGAGCAAGAGTTATATTAGCAACATATGCCCACTAAGAGTGGGTGTAAGGGACTCTCTGCATTTATATATCATAGTGACAGTTGCCTTCAAGATTAGATTAATTGCTACTAATTAAGGGCTGAGAATATGCTCGGAGCTGTACATGGCATAAAATAAAGACAGCCCTTTCCCTTGCAAGCTAGCAAGACAGACAACACAACAGTAAGACCACTGCTGCTTCATCACCGACATGTAGAGAAAGGACCTCGTGTGCAGAGGAAAAGGCTGGATTATTGGAATTAAAGATACAGTGGAAATACAACAAGGCAGAAGAATCAAATTAAGTCATTAGGGCTCAGACCTAGTAAATATGAAAGACACAAAATGCATCTATAAGGATAATCCCACTAAATTTTTATCTGGGCCCATAACTTTTCCCATTGAATGAGCACCCTCCCGCCGAATCTCTGGCATATCTTTGACTCATTTTAATTAAGCCAGGCTTCTAGTCTCAGCTGTGTGAGGGGACTGCTGTCTCTGTGCATCTTCCATAAAAGCTGAATCCCGATGCTCTTAAAATCTCACAATGCCGGAGCATGACGCTCACGCTACAATGAGCTGGAAGAGAAAGGTTAAATGAAATGTCCCAAAGATCGCTTGTTCTAGGGGAAAAGAAACACACAAGAACTGGCAGTGAAGGGCTGTGGCAAGGAGACGGACTTGAAAGGAATTAAAATGCAAGCGGCTTGATTTGCTCTGAATTGTAAGACTTTCAGTCTCCAAAGCGAAAACATTTTCAAATGATGCATGTCCTTGTAAGATAAGAGAAATGTCTTCAAAAGAATATTTGGGGACTTATGAATGCTTTTCTCTTTCCAGAGAGAAGTTCTAGCTCTCGGCTCCCTCAGAAATGTAGCATGAGAACCTAATAGTTGCTACAGCTCAGAGGAGTTTAATGAAGAAAGCAGCAGCAGCAAGATCATTTTCATGGATTAAATCAGTGTCTTCTCCTTTATTCCCGTAAAGGGCATAATTTCAGATAAACTCCCTTCCACCTTCTCTTTGAGCCAAAGAAAAAATACCCTTCCCTATATAGAGTGAATGAGCCTGTTGGTTCCCAACATAGCAACAGCTTTCCCCTGTTTCCAGCTAGATATCACTTGGTGTTGAATTCGCTGAGGAAGTGGCGTTTGCTAAGAGAACTTTATTTTTGGGCTAGGGCTGTTAAAAAATGCAATCCACAGACATTTTGCACAAGGAGGCAGCTACATTTCATCGGTGGGTAGAGACTACCCTTCTACAGAATTTATTTTAAAAATCCTATGGGTTTCATGCTTTATTCTCTGCAGTCTTTAAATCAGGTTAGGTGTCTCTTTCTAAAAAATATGCTCAACCAGAAGTTATGGGCTTGATGAAGGAGTTACAATGTGAAGTTCTGTGGCCTGTGTCGTGCAGGAGGTCAGACTAGTTGATCAAAATGTTCCCTTCTGGCCTTAAAATCTGAATCACCTAAACTTTTCTCTGCGTCCCTCCCAGTTTACACCACTATATGTTGCTAACTTGAACAGAATCACACCAGATTTACACCAACATGAGAGAAGAATCAGGCCCTATATACATTCCACTTCCTTCTGTTCTGTCCACCTCCAGGCCTTTCTTCCATAATGCCCCCTTATCTATGGAACACCCACTCAAAATCTGTCTGCCTAGCGACTATCCTCTCCTTCTCCACATCCCTCTGAAAGTTCCTAAAAGCTCATACTTGCTGGGTTGCCTATGTGAAGCGAGTTCATACATTAAAAATATAAATTCACCCCCACCAAAACAGCAAGGGAGCCATCAAGACATGCACCCATTGGAGTGAGTAACCCTGTGGTCTTATTGTTGTGCCCATCTCCTCCTCTCTCCTCTGGCTTGCGAATCTCGCTTGGATCATCTGTGAATGTATGCTGTGTGAGCCTCTGGGCAAGACCATTTCCTCTGTAACAATCCCTCTCTATTGAATGCATCAGCCCTCAGATTATTAAGATGGTCTGCAGCTTTGGGGTCTTTCTGGGTTCTTCAATGCTCCTGGATGTCCAAAGAACCACGACAGTACAAAGCAACCAGCCTCATGTGCAGGTCACCAGGAGTCTGCACCTCATCCTTGACCACTGTGATCCACACACTCATTACCTCCAGCCTTGATTAATGTGACTCATCGTATCTAAGAAATGAGCCACACACCCTGGAAAATCTCCAGCTGTCACAAAATGCTGCAGCCCATCTGCTTAATGACATGCACACCATGAGCACATCGCCCCAGTGTTCCATTCTCTGAACAGGTTCCCCCAAGATAAATAGGTTCCAGTTTAAGGTCTCTGCCCTGTATTCAAAGCCTTCCATGGGACTGGCCCTAGCTACCTGGTGTTTCACTGGAGCCATGAAACTATCAGCTAGTTCAGGGAGACTTGTGGCTCCAGGAAGCAGAGCTCTGACAGTCAAAATCAGGGCCAGCAGCGGAGCCAGTTTCCTGGCAACCTCACAAGTGCCGCTGGCCTGTAGTAGGGTGCCTGATTGGTTGTGCCACCCGAGTGATTGAAAGATTCAGCGGACCAGCTCCTATGCACAACAGCAGTTCTAAACATTCGCCCAAGCTGTGACAGACCCTGCTCCTGCCTTGTCCTCAGCCCGGATCCTGCCTTGGCCTCACGCCAAGAGCCCCAGTCTTGAACCTGAGCTCCGGTTCCTGTTGGCCCTGATGCCGGGCCTCTGACTCCGGCTCTGACCATTGGCTTTGATTTCGGGCTACCATCTTCTACTTTAATCACTGGTCATGACTCTTGTGCCAATCACGAGACACAACTGCCCATATCCCTGTCACAGACAGTCAGGAGCCGAACCTAGACTGTGGGGTTCACCCTACCAAGAGATGAGATTGATCATACTCCACTTAGAGCCAAATGCAGGAATCATCTCTGGCCTAGCCTTCCTGTAGGGTGACCAGATAGCAAGTGTGAAAAATTCGGGAGAGCGGGTGGTGGGTAATAGACACCTATATAAGACAAAGCCCCAAATATCAGGACTGTCCCTATAAAATCAGGACATCTGGTCACCTTGCCTTCCCGCAACAAATACTTCTCTCCAAACTCTCTCTGAAACCTGCACTGAGAGCTGAGGTGCAGTTTCCAGACCAGCTCCTCTAGTCTTGTCACTCACAACTTCCTCAAACAAATTCCTTTGAGCAAAAATGCTCCATATTTGGTCTCAGCCCCAAGTTAAGCTCTTCTGGGAAGTTTAAGTGAAATTGGCTGTTTTCAAGGTTGGAAGCACTAAAAAAAACCAAACCCAAACCACTTTTCTAATTAAATTCCAGCTAATATATTAGCATTCACACAGCTCAGAAATACCTGGCTTGTTTTATAACCCTATTTCAGGGGGGAGAAATCAATTCAGAAAGAAAATGGGTGTATTTAAATTTAAATCCAGTACTTTCTATTTCTTTTCCTATCCTTTTGTTAAGAAAGCACTTGTTAAGCACTCCTTCAATTAAGGTTTCCTGTATTAAGTATACCTCATGCAAGCAGTCCCATATGAAGGTTCTCACCATTTGTTTCAGATACCTCAAGTGGATACACCTCTGCCAAAGTTATGAACTCTCAGTTAAAGCAGTCTCAGTTAAATCCATTTCTGCTCCAGTTAAAGGTACATTGTTTTGCTGATTTACCAGCAGTGAGTTGTCTCTAAGGTCTTTTAGCAATGCCAAGATGCTTTCTTCAGCATTCTTTAAGTAGACATGTGGGCTGGCTGGTCCAGGATTGTCCACAATGTGTTTCCTCTCATCTTCCTCTGAAGTAGCTTGTTCTGGCCAAATTCCCATTCACTTTATTGGGGCCAAGATTTCAACGCCTGATTTTTGATCACTTGATTTCTCAACTTTAGCGTAGCTCCCAATACTCCTTTTTGCATTTAATGATTTCCCAACTTAGCTTACGCGATTTGATTTGATTTTATTTAGCTGCATGAAGCTTCCTTCAGGCTGTACTAGGAGCCTGTATTGTATTGCTATTGTATTTCCAACAATGCCTCTACAGGAGTGTTTTATTATTCCCTGATTCAGCTACTTCCTTTTAGCTCTGCAGTTCTAAATGTCACACCAGATCTCATGTCATTAGATAACCACATAGGCCACGATAGGTATTTCATAGCATTTGTACTACACGCTCATGCGGCATTTAGGTGCAAGGTGACACAGCAACCAGACATTCCCACAGAGAGATGCCACAGTGACACACAAATTTAAGGAAAGAGATTTCATGGTATGCTTTGCAATTTATGCATCTCAATTTCCAAATAACCAATCCCAGTAATATCTGGCACAGTTCCTTTCAGCAGAACACATCAAAGCCCTTTAACCAATCAGAATAAAGCCATGCCACACTCCTGCAAGAAAAGTGTTATCCTCATTTTACTGATGGGGAAACAGAGGGTACCTCTACACTGGAATTGAAGGGATAGCTTCTAGTTGGGCTAGACATACCTCCGCTAGCTTTGATTGAGCTATCAGGCTAAATATAGCAGTGTAGCCAGGCTGGCAGGAAGGGCTAGATAGAGTTTCAGATGGGCCTGCCTTCGGGGTGGCTAACCTGAGCTTGCACTGCCACAGGTACATAGCTGTTTCTAGCATGCAAGATCAATCAAAGGTAGCGCGTGTACTTTTATCTGAGTTGAAAATTGCACCTCCGGCTGCAGCGTCCGCATACCTCTAAAGCAAGGCAGAAAAAGAGATGGGATTAGAACTGAGGCTTCCTCTGCTCTAGCTACTAGATGAACCTTCAGTTAATTTGAATGTGAAGTAGCACAGAGTTGTAAACAAATGTAGGGACAATTTATGAATTGGAAAGTAACATGAATGGTTCCTATCTTGAATGCTAGGGAACCACAGAATTAAAGGGAGATAAAGTGTGGTTAACTAACTGACGCAGTTCCTGTTGAGCAGTTACATTCAATAAAGCTTGGTCAATACAATTGGCTTTTGATTGTCACTATTCATAGTATGGTGTGAAATAACAGCTTCTGGTGACCATACAAACTGCTGCTGTTTCTTCCTCCGATTTAACATTTCAAAGCTTCAGACTTTCCTCTCTGACTCGACAAAATCCTTGTCCAGGCCACTATCATCGTGTGTCTTGATTACTGCACTCTCCTCTTCAAATCCCAGCAAATGTTAATACCATGGATGAATTCCCCAAGTCGAGACAAAGCAGGAGGAGTTCTTTCTCCTTACCTGCCTTGAAGATCCACTCCAAGTACCCGTTTAGCTCTCGTTCGATCTGCTGCTGCCTACGGAGCTTCAGGAAGGCCCGGCGGTTCTCTACCCTCTCGCGCTCTTTGGCAAACTCGCTGCAGAGAGAGAGAGAAAGTGTATCCAACAAGGTCAAGGCAGATTAATAACTCTGTCAAATTTACTTTGAAAAACTCTCGTTTGCCAGGATGCCTACAAAACACTTGACAATAGTTGGGCGGCAACTGTCATCTCAGGTCTTATACTCAGATTGTAAGCCTTTTGTTCTATGTTTGTACAGAGCCTAGCACAATGGAGTCCAGGCCAGAACTGGAGCTCTGAGAAACTATCGCAATACAAATAAATAAAACAATAATAATGTTGCTACTCCTACTAATAAAACTAAGTAATAAGGGACATGTAAACAAAAACCTCTGCTCTTCCCAGGACCACAATTTAAAAAAGATCAAAATATTATCCCACAGTGGGAAGCTCCCTGGAGGACCAGGGCAACATTCCCGATGTGGAGCACTCGGAATGTGATCGGGGCACAGCCAGCCTTCCACATTCAGAGTGGGGAGTTTTAGTCTGTCTCTGAACTTCCACGGGCCTGGGCTGAGGTTCACAAATACAAGTCTAACTTGAACCAAGAGTGATGGTGGGCACTTGGCAGTTATGGTCAAACATCTCACACAATCCTAGGCTGAGAATCAGGGAGGTCCCACTAGTTGCTAAAGTTACATGGAAAAGAGAAACACGTTATCAGCTAATCCTTAGTCAAAATGGAACGATAAGGAGGAGTCGGACAGGAAGTACCCGAAACACAGTCATTTAATTCATCCCCCAGCCAGTGCAAGAATCTCTGATACATTATATTCTAGTCTGCTTCTAAATGGCCTTAGTGATGATGTATCCACCATTTCTTCATGAGGCTATTCTGCAGCCTAACACACATCACTGTTAGGAAGCTTTTCCTGATATTCAACTTGCATTTCCTTTGTTCAGTTTCATCTCATTGACTCCCAGTAACGCAACATTGAATTACCCTGCACAGACCCTCTCTCACTTTGTGGCTGATTCTCATCTCACCTGGGGTTAAATCAGGAGTGACTACACTGAAGCCAATGGAGTTTACACTTGGATAAAACTGGTGTAAGGGAGATCAGGACTGGACCTTTGGTGTTCTTACCTTCCAAGTATTTCTCTTATCCCCCAATTAGTCATCAGTGAGCCAAACCTAGCCAGTCCCTAAAGCTCTCCAGTTAATATTTGTTGTTCTTTTCTAGATTCCCATCCAAAGCATCCAAACCTGTTATCCAAACATGCTCCTCGGTTAAAAACCAGCAAGGGTGGGGTGGGGTGGGCGGTTAGAGGTGCCTGAGGCAGCTCTGTCTTCGTGCTCTTTATTTCATCTGCCAAAGGTGGCACTTTAACTTAGTCTAGAGGGATTGTCTGACCTGTTCAGAAGGGACTGCAGTGAGAGCTTGACTTATAGCACAGCAAGACCGGCTATCAGCCGATGCCTGCCATCAACAATACCCTTATTCTGCTTCTGCCCTGGCCCTCTCTTCTCAGTCTTATGACTCTCCTCTTCCCTCTCACATGCAACAGCACAACTCATGACCCCATCTTTTGGGTGGAGGAGCAGCCGTGTTACTCTGGGCATTGGTATTGATTCACAAACCTGCACGTGTTAGCAGGGATAATGACTTTCCTCTCTCTCTTTTTCATGTTCTCCTTTCTGGTTCAGCACCCATCGGTCCAGGCCGAGGGGCCGCCAATCAGATTTGATTTCTTTCCGAGAGAGGAGGAATGAGATCTGACAGTGCTGGTGCAGTGACGGCACTCATATAAAGCTGCCAGGCATGGAGGCACAGCTGGGCTACGTTGACTGCTATACGGTGTTGTTTCACTGAAAGTTATGCAGGCCTAGATTGTGCCAGACAGGGACAGCAGTGAGTAGGAGGTGATGTGGCTCTGCAGTGCCCCAGGGAAGAGTTCCATGCAAGATTGTGCTTACCCCGTGCCCTGTCCAAGATATAGACGGGGAGAGGCACATAAACGGGGCCAACGTCTCCCCTGAGCCCCTTCTGGGCAAGGTGTGCTGTAACGGGCATGGACTGAGCAGTCTCTGAGTTTTCCTGAGGGCAGGGACCATGAATGTTGTCTCTTGAGCAATGCCCCCAAGATGTGGGGAGAAGTCCCTTGAACATACACACCTCCCGCTAGTCACAATCTGAAAAGTAAAGTCTAACAGGGGTTAAATATGCTCTTAGCCTATTGACTAGTGGGTTTATATCCTGCAGTCAAATGAGGCAGAAACCAGGCCAGGGCACAAGATTGTAATAACTCCTAACCAGACTGACTGACATCCTGCTTGTAAGGCACGAGGTAGATGCTGTGACAGGCTCCAGCCAACACTGCCTAGCGGAGGAAGTTGCATGCAATCAGCTATCATAGATACCAGTCCCTGGAGACATGTCGTTACTGTGACCTCAGCCAGGTACAGCCACAAATGGAATATGTTTAACCCTAAGGTTATGTGCTATAACAATGCCAAAGGAAGAACAAGACTGAATTCCAACCCAGGTCTTGTTCGCCAATGCTGGCTGAGTTTGGACAAGCTGTGGAGGAAGAAGCGCCTCATTTCACTCCTCATTAATTCTCTGGTATGATTAAGAAGCTGCCAGTGCCACTCAAGCCTCCTAGACTGGAGACAAGGTGGCTTTGGTGAAGAGTTTTTGGGGGGTGAAGAGTAGATGCACAGTGGAAATAGAGGACTGTCCCTATGGACCTGCTGACAGAGGAGTTGATAAGGAGGGTTTTTTTTTTCCATTAAAAATTTCAACGGAAACACATTTCCCACCCAATTTCTTCAACATTTTCTTTTAATTTGTGTGTGTGTGTGGATCTTTTGGCACAAAACTGAAAACCAACACATTCTTTTCTCCCCCCCACCCCCCTTCAGTTTGGGGTTTTCAACAAAATCCCTCTCCCCCTCCAAAAAAAGAAATTCACAACTTTCTGTTAAATCCAAAAGCCATTTTCCATCAAAAACCATTTTGACAGAAAATGTTCATCCGTCTCTAGCTGAGAGCACAGAAGGATCCAGAGAAGAGGGTGGCTGGCATTAAATAAATCTTCTGATTTATTTAGCAAAGTTGTTATTTTCACCGTTGACAACCAAAAAATCCCCCACAGCGAAACAGAAGTTAAAGCTGGGAGAGAGCTATCCAGGCATCCAGCCACACAGCAGAGCTGCTCTCAACTGACCGGACTATTCCTTGTAGGGTGATTCCTAGCATTGGGCCGTATTCACAGAGTGGGGCTAGTTTCCACAGACTGTGGCCCTGTAGGTTTCAGTGGGTGGATGCTCCGCAGCATGGTCTCACCCATGCTTAGAGCAGGAGGTAGATGAAACACAAGAGAGTGCTTTCACCAGGGAGGTGTAGGGTGAGATGCAAACAGCAGTCAGCCACACAGGCACGGCTACCGAGCCTTTCACACACCAGGCTCTAACTTTAGGAGAGGGGATGTTTCCTCACTTTTTCATTGCAAATTTAATGCTGCTGGGGAAAGACACTGAGCTGACAGCCTGGCAGATGAAAACCCCTATCAATCCGCAGGACAGGGGCAGGACAGGCAGCAGCTTCTCTGACAATGCACTGCAAGCTGGACAGAGCTGGAGCCAACCATGTCTAGGGGTTCGAAGGCCTACAGCCTGTTCAGTGTTTGTCATCCCTTTTCCAAGTCTCTCCTAACGTTGTGTGAATGAGTACAATGTGCTGGCACCAGAAACAGACTCCGAGTGGTTCAAGGAGATAGAACAAAATATCAGATGTTGTTTCATTGATTTACTCTTGTGAATAGGCTGGGATGTGTAAAGAGAAAAAGCACTTCTCCCCCGGCTGGGCATAAATTCTGGTGACCCAAGGCAGTACCAGGTTACCAAGGTGCTGATGGAGGCAGCCATCTATCTAGTCTAAGGCAGTAGTCTCTCAAACTTTCTCCCATCATGCCCCACTTTTACCAAGGCAAATGACAGGGGCTGGGGTAGGGGGAGCCTGGAGTCTTGGAGCAATCTAACCCAGATTACCTCAGATTCCTGTCACCCCCATCAGCCTCCCATCAACCTCCCTGTCCATCTATGTGCCCCCAGAAGCCAGACTGTTCCCCCCACAAGCTCCCTGACGGAAACTGGCTGCTGCCTCCTCCTCCACCTCACTCTCTCCTCTCCCAGTAGCTCCTCGCCGGCTGAGCACCTGCAGGGAGGCACAGTGAGAACATGGCTCCAAAGAGATTCTCCCCACACTCAGGGACGACCTCACAGTGAGGCTGGCAGCCAGGAGGCCTCACGATGGAAAACACCACACTCACTCCTTGCCTGGATGCAAGATAATCAAGCGTTATAAGGACTGCATTTGGAATATATCTGTAATACCACACTTGTGAACAGGGATCGAACTCAAGATCTTCAGCACGCAAACCACTTGAGCTAAAGGATGCACTTCTTTTGCTCGGAGTAGCAGGCTGTTAAAGTTGCTGAAGCCAGCCACTAGGAAGAGATACAAAGAACATAAGATTGGCCATACTGGGTCAGACCAATGGTTCATCTAGTCCAGTATCCTGTTTTCTGACAGTGGCCAATGCCAGGTGTTTCAGAGGGACTGAAAAGAACAGGCAATCATCAAGTGATCCATGCCCTGTCACCCATTCCCAGCTTCTGGCAAACAGCAATCCCTGACCATTTGGCTAATAGCCATCGATGGACCTATCCTCCATGAACTTATCTAGTTCTTTTTTTGAACTCCGTTATAGTCTTGGCCTTCACAACATCCTCTGGCCAGGAGTTCCACTGGTTGACTGTGCGTTGTTTGAAAATTATACTTCCTTTTCTTTGTTTTAAACCTGCTGCCTATTAATTTCATTTGGTGACCCCTTTGGTGGGTAGAAGATTAACGTAAATCAGAGTGTAAAAAATGTTGGGATAGCCATTTTGAGGGAAATCATATTCAATCATAGGTAAGGAAAAAAAGAGACTGTTAAGCTCAGCTAATCACCACCAGGAGCCAACAGAAGATTATTGCTTGTTGAAGGTCTTCCAAGTTCTTTATCCATGCTAGTTGTAAATATTTCAAGCAATGTGGCTTCCACAATTTCCTCTGGCAGTGACAAATTGTGTCACAGCAGCCAAACCCTTGGCTTCCTTCCTTTGGTCTCTGCAGAGCAAGCCTCAAGGGTAAGCTCTGCCATTTTAGAGTGAACAACTGAAATGCAAGAGTCGGACAATTTGTCCGTCGTTCTTGGGTTTCCTAACAGCCTCTCGGGGTCAGCTACTACTGACTTCCTGCATGACCTAAGACAGGATGGCAGCCATAGGCTATTGAATTAAAAACCATGCTCAGCTACAAGCAGAGAGAGAGAAATTGAGGCACAGACCTAGCAGAGCAGTTTCGCCACCATCCAATGCCCAAAAAGAGATGAGCTGGGCCCATGCAAAGGCCCCTTTTGTTTGTGAAAAAGAACCTAGTTCAGATGCCCAAAGCTCCTTCACCACAACTGGGAACTGCTGATGAAGAGCTACATTGAATCTCCAGTGCGTAGCATGCAGGAAGCTAATGGCACACAGCACTGTATGGGAAAACATGATCCCGCCCAACTGAAGCCCAGCCACACGAGCACAGCTGGTGGAAAGGCTCTTCTTCCTTCTACAGCTGGCAAACCAGGCAGATGATGCAGCGTCTGGGTTGGTCACTGGCTAAAGAGAATTCTCCAGGTAGGAAAATAAAGTAGGCTGAGAGAGACGGATGAGCTCTGCGGAGGGCTAAATTTGGAAGCTATTTTTGCTGAATGTAGGACAGTGCCCAAGAACAGACCAGCAGTATGTTAAACAGCCTCGTCATTCAACAGCATAGAGAAAAGGACCGCTGATGCCTAATGCAGACTGAATATAAGAGGTGGAATAAAGCATCTTCTTTGGTTCCCTGGGCTCCCGACCCCACAGCCAGGGGAAGAATGAGTGCTGCAGGGAATCTGTCAGCACAGCAGTGGTGGTGCAAAGCTTGGCTGAGTGGTGCCAGACAGGCACATGCTGGTTGGCCTCACCTGGGAGGAAAATTAAGGATTTAGGTGTGGGAGGAAGGCAAGACTTGCTCATGGGGGGCGGGGGCTGTGCGGATGGGGGAGTTTGTCAGGGGAGAAGAGAAGCAGAGCCAGTTTAAGGGGTAGAAAGGGGGAGTTCCCAAAATTCTGGTGGATCAGGGACCAACTTAATTTTAATCCACCCTTGGTATGACTAGTGATGAGGGAACCTCAAATGGTCCAGAGGTTTGGTAAAAATAGTTCTCCTAAATGTTGGATACTTCTCCAAGTCTCCTCCAAACCTTTCAGGAAATTAAAACTGGCCTAAAAATCTGCCAAGAAGGAGTCCTTTCACGATCTGGCACTTCTGCTTCCAACAATGACCAGGCATGAGAAAGAGAAACAGGGAGGAGTGGAGAGGGTGGGAGTTTGGCCTGCCTGCAGTGCTTCATTTGCAATGAAGGAGATGCTGGGATTCAAGCAATTTTTTTACATCCATAACAGATGCAGCAAGCCCAGAGATGCCAGGGCTATGAATTGCCAAGCCCAGAGATGCTGGGGCTATGAACTGCCAAGCCCAGAGTTGCTGGGGATCAGCCCTGGCACAAATTAAGCACTGCCTACCTCCAAAAAGGTTGGTTTGGGGGGATTCTTCCTTTAACTCAGCTGTTTGCTTTTTCCTAGCTCAGAGATGGAATCTACACAGCGCAGGTCCCACCACCACCTGCCATGCTGACAGATTCACTGCTGTATTCATTCTTCCCCAGACTATGGGGTCTGCATCCCAGGGAACCTGAGCAACCACTTCAAGTGCAAGGTGCAACCCTGAAAGGAACAGTCCAGAGACAGTCACAGGACTAGATATAGGACTGCACAATGGAGGGGGAGCATTAGGATAGGCAGGAAGAGGAGCTGAATGCTCCCTAAGATGTAAAGAAAAGGGAGGAAAGCTGTAACTTTGCAAGAAGTAACAGACATCAGCCTCTGAACAAGTCCATGATACTGGGAATGTAGAAGCATCATTTTTCATGCTACCTTTGAATGGGTCTGCATTAGAGTAATGTCCCTCTGCATTTCAGACCAGGACAGTGGAACAACCCAAGGAGAGTGGGTGAGCAAAGTAATTTACCTTCGGTAGTGAGATAGCCATTCCAAGTCTCTGTTTAAACCCAGTTTGAATGTGTCAAGTTTGCAGATCATTTCTAATTCTAACTCTTTGGAGAAACTGCTGAATTAGAAATGATCTGCAAACCTCCTACTCAATGGTCGTCATTAGGTCTTAAGTACCGACTCCACCACCGCCCGACTCCACCTCCCCCATTGTTCTCAATGCACCTGGAAACATATAAGATACCTCTGTGTTTCCTATTTTCTGTATTACTGCATCTGAAGAAGAGAGCTAAGTCTCTCGAAAGCTAATGTCTTCAAATATTAAATTTGTTAGTCTTTAAAGTGCCACAGAACTCTCGTTGTCTATGGTTTGTTAAGTTAGACACTAGTAAATGTTTTATCTTTATTTTTCTTGTAACTATTTCTGACTTTTATGCCTCATTGCTTGTGCTCCCATAAAATCTCTTTTTTGTTAATAAACTTGTTTTATTGTGTTTAAACTTGTCTAATCCAGTGTGTTAAAGCTGAAGTGTCTGGGTAACTAAACTATTAAGTTGATATATTATTCCCTTAAAGAACAGACACAATTTATTTGTGCTGTCCGAGGGAGAGCTGGGCACTACATGACATACATTTCTGGGGGAAGAGCCGGGACTTGGGAGGTGCTGGGGTTACCATGCAGTATAACCAAGGCTGGTGAGATCCAAGGTGTAGCTGGTAGTCTGCAGTTACACACAGACACTCAGGAAGTGGCTTGCATGCTGGCAGGCTGGTTGTGAGCGGCCCAGGGTCAGTGAATCATTTACAGTCCTAATTTTGGAGGCGTTCAGTCTGCTTCTCCACTCAGGGAACAGGGTGACACTCTAACCTTTCCCCATGGCCTGACAGTGAATGAGTCTCCACCATCAAAAGCCCCTCCACACATAGGCAGGAACACTGGGCTATACTTAAGGATCAATGGAACGGAGCAGGCTCCTAAGACGTGCCTGGCTCATTCAGCTGCTCCGTGGGGTGGGAGAAGAGGAGCGGTGAATTTTGCTTGGTCTTCCCTTTTGTTCTGTGGCCATCTTGCTTCTGATGAAGAAAGCCATTACAGGGCGGGAAGTGACACCATGTTGAAAGCCAGGGGTGTTACAGCTGCATGGCTTAGCAAGACACCATAAGAACACAACAAACGGCCATACTGGGCCAGGCCAATGGTTCATCTAGCCCAGTATCCTGTCTTCCTGACAGTGGGCGGTACCAGACTGCCGTAGGCACGTCCCTCCGTTGTAATCGACCCCCACCAGCCCACGGAGTGCTTATTCCTGAGGCTGCTCCAACCTGAACTCAGCCGCCTCTGTTGCAACAAGCTGCTTCTCCTCAGGTGGTTATCAGCTGGTGATGATACTACCACAGTGCTGTGCCCGTCGACCTGCTCGGAGTTGCCAGCCCACCCTTTCTGCAGCAAGGTGGCATTCTCCCCTCCTGCAAATCCCAGCTACAAATCCTTCAAAGCCCCGGCAGCTCATCTCACCAGGAATCCGATCTTGTTAATGTTCTTACACTTCCCTCAGTAACCGCATTAGTGTTACCGTGTTTATGAAAAGCGGATCCTTGCTCCAAGGGAAGAATTTATTCTGCAGGTTCATATTTCTGTTACGTCTTTCTGGAGCACAGTAAATCCTTTGTAACATGCAATCCCTCCTGGCTGCAGCAAAAAGCAGCCGCTTTATGATTCTGTTTATCCAACTAAAAGACATATGGACACCAACCTTGGATGAGTCTAAATATCCATTTAATCACTGCTGACCTGCTCTACGAGCAATGAGAGTGCTCTAGGGGGAAATGGAGGGGGGGAAGAGAGAAGGAAGCAGAGAGAGAAAAAGACAGAAAGAAAGAAAGAAGTTGGAAGACTGGGGACCAATCCTGCAAAGTGCCAAAAACTCTCAAATGCAAATGGCATTCCATGCTGAGCATCTGTCAATCCCATTGACTTCTAAAGATGCTTAGGAATGGGCCCAGGAAGAGAGAAAAGGAGAGTGGTTAGGCAGACACGAAGAAGAAGTAGAAAAAGACAGTGAAAGAAAGGAAGGGGGTTTGAGATACAGCAGCAAAGCACAGGACCTGAGCAGGGTTAAACATAGGCTGTTTTCCCTTTGATACCTGCCTTGTTTAGCTTCAGATAGATGTATTTTTGATGGGGAAATGTCACTTGAAACAGGGCCAGCGACCCTTTGAATTCTTTTGGAAGTTGAATAATTCAGATAGAGGCCCACCCCCTCACCCTGCGATGCAGCAGACCTCTGAGAGCATGAAACGGAAAGCCAGGGAGACGGCTGAAAGAAAACAGAGACACACACACACCCCCGCCAACATGTCACAGCATGCCGGCCATAGCCCAGCCACCTCAAAGATGCCAACCTTCGGTATTGCTCAGAAAAGCTCCTCTATGCAAAGAACAAAGGCAAACTCAGCAGCAGCTGAATTATTCATACCCGCAGATAGGAGCCATAGGGTTGGGGGAGGGATGGGCGAGGCGAGGAGAGAACATCTTTCTCTTCAATGCATTAACCAGAGCAGCTGCTGAGAGGTTAGAAACACAGGTGGGAAATAAAATGAAATTTGTCTTTAAAAAAACTGAAAGCCAGTAAATCTGGGGGAAAATAATCTGAAGCCTGTATGTGGCGGAGAGAGACACGCAGGAGGCAGCAAACCAAGAGGGATCTAGGAGTGACAATGGGCCGCAAATTAGAAAGGAGTTTGCAATGCATCACAGCAGCAATACAGGCCACCACAATTTTAGGCTGCATGCACAGAGGTATCAGGGTGCAGAGGAGGAAAGACACAAGTCCACGGCTATATGGCTCAGGTGTGAGCATGCCGGGAATATTGTTTTTGGCACCTCGCTATCAAAAAGATATAAACAAACTGAAGGGAAATCAGTGACGACTGAATGACACACATTCTTCTTCAGTACTTATATGCCTGCTCCCCTATTCCCAGTCAGACATTACTATCTGAGTAGCTCACTACTTTTAACACATTTAACCTTAACAATACCCTGGTGAGGTAAGGAAGCACTATTGCCCCATTTCACTGACGGAGAACCGAGGCACAGACAGGATAAGCAATTTGCCCATGGTCACGTAGAAAGTCGGTAGCAGAGCAGAAAATTGAACCTGTATCTTTCCAAATCCCTGGCTAGCACCATAACCACTGGGCAATCCTTCCTTTTATCTTTAAGAGGAAAAGAATTAAATATGTCACGCTTGGCTAGGAAATCACTTACAGGTGAGGTGGTTACGATCTACAGGTGCAAGAAGGGTGTACTCAGAAAGAATAAGGAGGACTTGTTTAGAGCAATACAAGGGGGTATAACCGGGCTGGGATGAGACGAAATTAGAGCAGTGAAACATTTGGCAAAACATGAGCAGGAACTTCCTGGTGTGGATGACATCTAATACAACTGAGACAGATGTGGCTGTGGCAGCACCTCCCCAGGGAAGGGCCAAGTGCCCGATTATTTTAGACATCTAAAACTGGAGAGCGGGCTCACAGAGCAACGGAGAATGATGGTTATGTGTCTGCCTTCCTTAGGAGCTGTGCACAGCGGGCGCCTTTCAGAACCATTCCTGGACATTCTCGCCCCTGGCAAAAGGAAGCGATTGCAGGGATGGCACAACAGAACCAGCATCAGCGACTCCTGATGCGAGGACAAGGAGGCAGCACACCAACAGCAGCGCGTGGAGCTGTGCGCCCATTGCAGGCCTTGCTGAGCCAGAGGCATAGATCGGAGCAGCTGATGGCATTTACACAAGGAGCTTGCACAGCTGTTGGGAGGAGAGGAGAGCATGTGGCCATCCCTGGCCATGGAGCAAATCTCTGGCTCGAGAATATAGCTGATGGGTCCTTCTAGCAGTGGCTCTACCAGTTATATCCCTGCACTGCCCTCAGCCTAGGATGAATGACCCTGGGGAGGGTGTAGGAACAATTCCCCGTCAGGGAACCACTCCCTGCTCTTCAGAGCCCCGTCTGCCTACAGGCAGCCTGTGACATAACTACAATGGTGACTAAGGTAGAGCAGCCTCTGCTGGTTGAGCCCCCATTGCCTCACAGACCCTGGTGCGACTGCACCACTTGCACCATTGAAGCCACGCCCCTGAATGTAGCCCCCACGGAGCTCAGCTTTGCAGTGCACTGGGGCTGCAGCCTCCCTGTTCAAGCTCTCCATGTCCTTCCCAGCCGCAACACGCAGCAGAACCATCCGGGCTTCTGCAGCCCCTGCGTGGCCCAGCAGCTGCGCTGCCACTGCACCGTCGACACGAATGGAAAAGGTTAGCACCAGTAAACCGACGGGCTCCAGAGACACACGGGACGCAGACGCACCGAGTGAGAAGTCGCCGTTTTTCAGCGTCAGTTTCCTGAGCATAAAGGCACCTGAACCATAAGATTAAACCTCCAACATTTAACAATACGCATCAAGGAAGCATAAGGGAGGACTAAGATTTGATGATGATGCAGATGACAGAGCACATTGCTGCAAATCTGCCCCCAATGCTCTCACTAGCTACATGAAATCTCCACCATGCCCAGTGCTATCCAACCCCGTCTGGCCTTCCGGCTGGAAGTCATTGGGGTCATGCTGTGCATGGGAGAGAGAGCCCCCCTGTTCCCTCTGGGCTGAACTCAGAGATGACGCTACCTGGAGGGCAGGAGAGGCCCAGCTAGCCGAGGCGCCAGCCCCTTGCTAATAGCCCACATTTATCTCAGAAAGGGCCAAGGTCTAGGCTCGATCAATCCTGCACTGCCAGAGCTGCTGCTGCTTCCCTCTCATCGCTTGCACAGAGGAAAAAATAGCTCTTCTCGGCTAGCTGAAAAGAGATGAAAGCATTACTGGGAGAACAATGCTCAGAATCAGTCCAGGCTTTGCCACCCTTTCTATCTCTTGAGACAGAGTGAATCAAATGTGAATCAAACCCAGCGAGCACCATGTATTCCTGGAGACGGGGAAACGGAAAGGCCCAGAGACGACCCTTTAATGCACTTTCAGCCTCTGTCTTTACACCCAGTTTGTGCCAGTTCCAATCCCGGTAAGTAACGTTGCAGATACCGTGTCAGCGCAGCTCTGGGGCAGAGAGCTTGGGGATGGCAGCACCATTTATCCCACAATCTCAAGTGCCGTTTTCAACCTGCGGCAGAAAACAAGAGGCAGTTCTGAGGGAAGCTGTAAGTAGATCCAGCAGCTCTCCATCCCAATGTCAAGGAAGAGCCCCGTGCAGCTTAACCTAAACAGATCTCCCCATTGGCTGATACACTAAAGGCTCTTTCTTCCACTTCACTTCCAACAGGGCCAAGGGTGTAACACACAGAGTGAATGACAGACAGTTCTTGGTACCCGTTAGTGGACCACGCACAGAAAAAGGGACCAACTACCTCAGCTGCAACCTCAGGCTCATTTAGCTCAATGGGAGAGGCCTGTACTTTGAACCAGAAGTACAGCTCTCACCTCTGCAGGGAGCAAATGGGATTTTTCTAAATAGCATCTCTGTTGTTTCCAGCAATGGCTTTGTTGCAAACTGGGGTGGTGGTGGAGAAGGGAGAGTGAACGCATCTTGTACTCTGTCTGCAGTTCTAATGTGGAGCAGAAGGTGGGCTCAGACCCACATTAAAGATCATCCAAAGCAAGAGAGCATGAATCTGAAACTAATGCAAGACACATTTATAGCACTGACATCCCTCCCTTTCCATTATGCAGTATTTCTGAGGCAAATAATTGATATCAGCCAAAGTGGGATCGCAGTAGGTAAGCGTGGGATGGAAGTAAATCTGGGTGGAAAATGAGTGATTGTCCCTCATAATGAGGGAAGAGAAGGACAGAGGAATTTTTTGCAATTATGATAAATTAATTAGCCTTTCACTCTCCTCCAGTCTCTGCCTGTCTCACAAGATGAAGTTTTATGATCTCAATCTGGCAGAATCCTCTGAACGGGAAAAACCTGTCATGAAACTTAGCAAATCAAGCCATTAAGACAGGCGGCTCAATGGAGTTTGAATAAGCTGGGTGCCCCCAGCCAGTAGGCTGCACCGATCAGCACTGAAGCTGCGGTTACCCAACACACAAGGGTAAGGAACGAAAATAGGACTCCCCTGGGGAGGATGTAAGCAACAGTGATCTAGGACACACACTACCCTCAGCGTTGAGAAAACAGCAGCAGATGGGAGGAGGACGTATTGAAAGTTCAGTTCAGACGACACTACGATAGGGTTCAACCAGCTAAAAATGAGCTGTGGCAGGAGAGGTTTAAGATGCATGGTTATCGTGAACCATGAAAGCTGCGGTAGTTCTTCCAGGACAATCAGCAGCCACTAGTTCAAATCAGAGACAAGCTCATCAAATCCCCTGAAATCCATTAAACCCGGCACCTTAAAGCCAGCATCATTCTCGGTGTTGAGAGATAACAGTCATGTCTTCCGTTCGCTGGCTCCCCCTCCATGGAAGTAGCCTCTCTGCTCGGCCGCTAGAAGCCTGTGCTGTTGATCTGGCTGTGGCGCCGTAAATAACACGCCAGGCTCACACCGTCATGAAGATGGAGGGTTTTACTTCATCCGAAGTAAAAATCATTCCGACTGAAACTTTGTCTATACTGAGGCCTTGTCTACACTACAGAATTTTGTCGGCACAAGTTACGCCGGTGTACAGTCGCCGCTGTAATTAAACCGCTGTTGTGTGTTCTCACTATGCTCTTTGTGTCACTGCAGTGCATTCACACCACTAGCTCTTGCATTGACGCAGGGAGCAGTGCACTGTGGGTAGCTGTCCCACTGTGCAACTGCACACGGGGTGCTTTGGGAAGGGTTTGCAATGCCTCCCGGGCAGGCCCAGCATCACAGGATGAAGGTTTCTGAGTCCCATCGATCCTACTAGATTGACAGCTGCTTCTCAACGGCCCTGTCAGCCAAACTAACATTGCTGAAAACAAACACTGAAAGCCCATAGAAACGTGGGGGGGGGGGGGGGAGAAGGGGAAGGGAGAGAGAGTGTGTGACAGGGAGTGAGTGAGTGTGTGAGAGAGAGAGACAGAGTGTGCATTGGGGGACAGCGAGTGTGTCCGCACACTGTCTCTATGTTCAGACAGCAGCTGGAAGCAACCAATCCTGAAGAAGAAGCTGGTGCACAGACAGCTGGTGTCCCCCTGTGCCCCCACCCCAGCTCAGTGGAGACCGGTACACCGACAGAGGAGGGGGACACCCCGACATCAGCCCCCGCCTCCCTCCCTGGCTCTGCACAGCAAAACAGGAGTCTCCCTTCCTCCTCCTCCAGCAGCAGCCTACGCAGCCTGCATGCCTGCCATAGGAGAGCAGGATTGATTCCCTCCATGTTCTCCCACAGCCGCGTCTCCCCACACACCCAGGAGAATGATTCACCCCCTCCCCTATAGACAAAGCAGGAGCCTCTTTGCTGCCGGGAGCTGGCAAACTCAGCTGGGCAGGAGCTGTTTGAGCTCTCCACACTCAGCAATTTCAAAACTTCCTGGGGCTTTGGCAGGGGAGGGGCGCCTGCCTGTGTAGCTGCAATGCAGGGCAGCGCAGCAGAGTTCAAAACGGTACGCAAAGTGGACAGGGGGGGCATTGTGAGATAGCTCCCGGAGCCCGGTTACGGCACACAGCGTCTACACCGACACCTTTTCACTCTCACTTTGCCGCAAGAAGCTCTACGGCTCTCGTCAAGGTCCGTTTATTTTGTCATCAAAGCAGGGGAGTTTTGTTGGCGGCGGGAACATTGTAGTGTGTACACTGCCATTTTGTCACCAAAAGTTGACTTTTGCCAACAAAGCTCTGTAGTGTAGACCAGCCCTGAGACCCTGTGCCATTATTGCAGCACCACCAGCCACGCTCAGGGTGTTAAGTATAAGCAAAGCTTCTGCAGCCATTGATGTTGCCTATCCCTGCACACAGCTGGTCTAGATGACGCACAGGTATGTCTACACTAGGAAAAAAGGTGCTAGCTACCATCTTGGTGCATCTCCGCACTGCCTGATTGCAGCTGGGAGCAGAAGCCCAAAAAAGGCTGTTGCTGCTGTTTGTTTGGGCTGGAAATACCCCAAGGACCACCATCGATGCTGTGGTAAAGCTCATTTTCATGAAGTGCCCAGCACCATCCTTCACACTCAGGAGGTTCAGATGTAAAAGCATCCAGGCTTTTGGACACACGTCCAGAGCGAACCACTTGCAACTATTCACTCCCTTCCCAGCAATGCAGTGAAAATACGGGGTGGGGGGGAAGAAGAGGGTCATCACACCCACGCCTGCCCAGCAATTAATTCTTGCCCCCCAGCCCCCAAATCAATCCAGTCCCCGCAGTCCTCACATCAATTCTGCCCCCACATCTGTTCTGCATCCTCCAGCCCCCTCTTCAGTTCTGCCCACACCTCAGCCTCACCTCTTCTCCTCCTGGGGTTCTTCCCATTCCGGGGGGGGTGGGCTGCAAGAGTTCCCAGTGTTGCTGGGGGCGGGGGGGGCAGAGGAGCTGTCAGTCATTGCTCACAGAGCTTCCTGCTGCAGCTGTGATTGGCTGCCTGCCCCAGGGCCCCACATCCTGGAGAAGAGCAGCAATCAGAGGGGATTTTTCCCCCAGACGGTGACCCAGCTCACTGTGCCCCCACTTCGACCTGGCACACTTTAAGGGCTGCCCCTCAGACCAGCACTGCATGCTGCCCCTGCGGGAGGAATGCTGGCAGTTGCTGGCGCCTTGTGCTCCCACCGCTCCCACCACTGACGGCAGAAGAAGTGGGATACTTAGCCAAAGGCCTAGTGTAGACTCAGACTAAGGCTCCGAAGCAAGTTCACACCCATCCTTCTGTGATGACACCGGTTCCCTTGCTCTTGCCACAGTGTAATCTAAAGCTATTACATAGGCCTAGTCTAAGCATTTACACAGGGCAAAAATGCATAGGAATGAACCTGTTGGTTCATTATCGGGCACTGTTACCACCTCGTTCAACATCCAGCTCACAGAGGACTCCATAATCCCACCTGGCTGAGGGGAGAAGGGATATGGCTCCGGTGGGAGTAGCAAACTGCAGCCAGCAGCCGGGGAGCTTGCTGTGGAAGGAAGGCTGGATAGCAGGCAGCCTGGAGGAGACACAGGAGGGCCTGAGAACTGGACAGAGACGCACCTTGAAGCTGGGAGGGGGACCAGCTGTAGGCCCCAGCAGGAGTACGCAGAGTTTCAACCTGCTGCCAAGAGGATGGTCTTCAAGGTTATAACTGGACCTGGTTACCTTGTACGTCCCTGGACTGGCCCTAGGGGCAGACCTAGGAAGTGTGGGCTGATCTCCTGTTCTTAACTGGCAAAGAAATCATGCCTAGCTTAACTGCCTCAATTATTCCTGGCAGGGCCTGACCCTTCTATCGATTTGAAGCAGACGAGTGTTTTGGGATGGCCACGCAGGGCTAGAACCTGAAGAGCTCAGTGATCGGAGCACCTCTAGCACTTGCTTCTGATCTCACAGCCTGTCCCCAGCACACAACCAGCCACTTAGGGAACCACAACATTCCCCGTCACCCCCTGCAGGCGTGTCAGTACAGTAGGGAGAACACTACACAACCACACGCACAGCAGACGCCGCAATGCTCCACAAAGGGTCTAATAACAAAGTAGTGCAGACCACCTATCAGCAGGCTGAAGAAAACAGTTAAGCATGACCAGATCAGTGCTGATGTGGATGCAAATAAACTAAAACTGTGCAGCCAGTCCTTTTGCGACTGCCCCACAGCACATCAGTGGCCTTGTGAAATCTCCTACAAGGCACTGCTTCCGGGAGCGAAGATGGGGGTTGTGGGATAGGTACCCACTGCAACTGAAACAGTTTAGGACAGCACTACTATGGATGTAAGACAAAACGTAAACTGATTCAGCCAGGCTAGTATGGACACACAGACTTGTTTGTGGTTAAGTTGGATCAGTATAACCAGTACAGTTCGCCAGTGTAAACAAAGCCTGAGACAGTCCTTCTTTCGGTGGACTCAGCTGCATGTTGCATGGGAACGTTAATCTGGTTGTTAATTGGGCTTCTTTAATGTGAACATTTTCCTCTTTAAAAGGTTTTTACTGTGTCTCTATAACTGAAGTGTGCATGGTGACACCTTAAGCCAGTTTGATGTGTTTTCTAGCGTATGGATGACTGGATTGCTTGATGGATGGATGGCCAAACACACACTGTATCTGTCCAATTTGATCAAGTAGACTGTCCGCTGTTGTTTACGAGCGGGAGGGTTAGCCCAGTAAAACAGATCCCCAGCTCGGTGAATTATTGGCATCAGTCATCTCTGAAGGGCATCTCACCTACTCATGCTCAGCTAGAAGGATAGTGCCTGTAATGGGGGATCTTGTCATAGGTAATGGAGAGGGAGGGGGAGTGGAGACACCCCCCTCCAGGCTTCAAAAGGAACACAGAAGACACCCTATGAGGGAGGAAAATATCATGAATCATTGCAGAGAAGGGATGGGCATGTGCTCAATTTGAGAGGAACATCACTCTATGCTACAAACGTGGCACTGGGGTCTATAGTCTCATTCCTCCCTGACCAATGGTCCAAAAGGATAATGGCACGCAAGGTCAGAAAATCCAAACTGATGAACATGACTGCACACAGCTGTCACAATACAGTGAGTACACAGCTTTGCTCCTGCCAGAGCGACTTGTGCCTTGTCTACACTGGCAAATTTAGGACTTCAATTCCAGCAACTGCTGGAATTCTGCTGCACCAGTGATAACCCCCAGTGTAGACATGAAAACACGTCTCCTGGGGCTAAAACACCCTAACCTTGTCTTGAGCATCTTAAGACGGGTGCAGCTGCATTGCCACTGGAAACCAGGTACCAAGTTTGCCATTACTGACTCACCCTTGATGTCATAATGAATAGATATGGTGAAGTGTATGTCTACACTACAGTCTGAACACCATGAGCTCACGAACGCTAGCATTGTAGCTGCCTGAATACATACACAGGATCTTGGGTTCGATTGTGTCCAAGCAGCTAGCCTATGCTGCTGCACCTCCACTGCTATTTATAATGATCTACTTCGACCCCAACTAGCTTGGGTATGCTACATGTGCTGCAATTGTGCCTTCAGATTGCGGTGTAGACTTGCCTTAAGAGCCTGATCCACCATCCTAAGCAGAGGCAAAGCCGCCAGAAATTCCCACTGTGACACCAATGACCAGATTTTTATAAGAATTCAGCACCCAATTTTCTGAGCACCTTTGGAAAATCTGGCATCTCAGAGGGAGCTGAGCCCTTTTGACCATCTGACCCATGATACTTGGACTGGGGAAGAGAAACGAGCCACCAGCTTCAGAGATGAGCCTGAGATGAAAGAGAGCGGGAGGCTGAGAAGATCATTCCGAGAGGATATTTAAATATTAACTGATTACAAGAGCGCTGGCAGCACTTTGATCAGCATGCATGGGGGTGGGGGAGGAGGGCACGCCATACAGCAGGCAGAGCCTAATTTAATCTGAATTACAGAGCCAACATGCTTTTAATTACATCTTTAGCCGTATACTCAAGGGACACTGTCGTGGCAAGTGTGGTCTGATGTTTAGGGTTATTTTTATACTACAATTTTTCTAATACCTAAGAGTCAAACACTTCCCCCCATTTTTGTTGTTGTTGGTTGGTTGGTTTGCTATCATTTCCACTGGAAATGGTGGGGATGGAGGGGTTATTTGGCCTTCCTTTTAAAACAAATATTGCACCTGTAGGGTTTGCAACCCAAACATTGCCAGATTTTGCTAGTTCCTGAGAACCAGGAAGCAGAACAGGCTGGTTTATTTGCATTTACCAAGAAAGGAAAAAGAAACAAAACTTCCAGCATAGAGAAGGGGCAGTGGAGTAGTAAAGAGAGGCCATGTGCTAAGCCCTGTCTACATTAGAGAACAGTGCACTGGTGTTACATTATTGACAATTTAATCAGTGAAAACCTCTAATGTAGACACACTGCACCAATGTAAAACGGGGCTTACCAATTCCCTCAATAACTTGGGTATAAACCCAGTTTTACATGGGTCCAGTGCTTCTAAATTAGTCTAAGTAGTGGTGCAAATCTCTCTAGTAGACATAAACAGAAACAGCAGTAGCTGTTCAAACAACCTAGCTTGGCCTGGTACTCAGATACTAGATAGCAATGAGTGCAGTATAAATGGCTAGCAAGAGAAATTCCTAGATAAATGGTGAAAAGTAATTTGATTGTTTTTTTACTGCTCTTTTCATAATCTTCAGTGCTACTGGGAATTTAAGTAATTTCATTTGTGTTTAAAGTTATTTATTATTATTGATGATGGTTTTTAAGATGACGTCTCTTTAAACATGTCAGAAATCTATAGCATTTCCATTGCCACTCTGGGAAAGAGGCCTAATCCAAGCATGAGAGAGGAATTAGTTAAAACCTAATCACAGTGATAAATATCCAAGGGCTGTTTAGTTAAAAATCTCTTTCATGTCTTTCCATATCATCAGTGGTGGCAAGTTGAAGCTATACATGCAACTAGAAAGCAATTTTTAAAAAAGCCATATATACATCAAGGTAGTTTGCCAGGTTATGGTGACGGAAGTATACAATCACACAAGTACCACTTAGGAGAGGAAGGCTGGTATATTGATTAGGGTACCAGCCTACGACTTCTGAGACCAGCATTTAATTCCTCACTCTGCTTCAGAATTTTTGTGTGACCTTGAGCAAGCCAGCTAGCCTTTCCGTGCCTCAGTTCCCCAGGTGTACAATGGGGATAACAGCACTGCCTGACCTCCCAGGGGCATACATTAAATATAGTGAGTTGCTGAGATAATGATAATGCGGTCTATATGAATACTGAAGACATGATTTCTGAGTGAACCCTTTTGGTGATGATCCCACTAGTACCTCAGTCCCGAATCCACGTTTGCCTCTGCTTCACAGAAACAGCATAGAGCTGGGGCTGTCCGAGGCAGAGCTGTCTTGTGCCTGTGGGTGCAGCCAGCACACTGAGCAGCTGTACTGCGAAATAATATAAACTCCTTGGGTGAAATCTTATCGTATTGAAGTCAATGGGAGTTTTGTCATAGACTCGACTGGGATCACGATTTCACCCTTTGTCTCTCTCTTTTAATGATCAAATGCTCTGCACGCAAAGACTCTTCCCATGAAACACAGGATTTTATCTGTGATTTCAGCAGAACCACATTTCTTTGAAGTGCTGTTCCAGAGTCCTCTCTCAGGGAAGGTAATGGCACTGATCGCTGCCGGCAGGAATGCAAGGCCACGTCATTGGCACATCTAAAATTAATCACAGTAATTTGCCATTTTCTTCTACACAGGTTCTTCTACTCCCTTCATCATCATAATAAATAGTGCCTTCCAGGAGTGCACTAAGCAATGCAGCTCACATAGGCCACCTGTGGTTGGATCTTTCTCTCAGCCTCTCTTTGGGGGATCTTCCTCGTGAAGCTCTTTAGAAATCTCAATTAATTGAGTCTCCCCCTGTGAGGTGGGTATTATTACCTGTGTAACAGCGTGGCACCCACCTCTTGCAGGTGCCCCTTCTAGTTGGTGTGTCCACAGTCTTTAACCAGACCCAGCCCTGGTATCAGGCCACACCACCAGGACTTCCTCCCTGGAGCCAATGGTTTTGCCCCCTCCCTCTGGGCTTTCTCACCCCAGATGAGCCACTAAGTAGTTCAGCTTTCCTTCTGGGGAATTTATCCCTGTCCAATTGTAGGCCACCGCCCCAGTGGCTTATGGGAAGGAACCCGGGCCCACCCACTACTCTGGGTCCTAGCCGAGGGACCCTAAGAATAACAGCCACACACTGCCGTGTCCCTTTAAGGAAACTACTTTCAGTTCCCTGGGCCTCTTCCCCACAGCCTCAGCTTTCACCCATGCTTCACCCTTAGCTCAGGGATTCTCTATTTTCAGGCCCAGCAGCCAGCCAGTCAGGAGCGCTCGCTCAATCCTCTAGGGCCTAGGCCCTGCCAGCACTGAGCTGTCCATGGTGCTACTGTTCCCTTTATCCAGCCAGGAGCACCACTGCACTCCTTTGGCTCCAGTAAGGAACTGCCCATCTCTGGATCTGCAGCTTTTTTATATATGGCCTTCTTGGGCCTTGACTGGCTGCTTCCTGGAGCCTTTCTGATTGGCTAACCCTTTTTTGCCACCCCCTGATTGGCTGCTTCCTGCACAGTCTCTCTAAGCCACACGGAGGACTTAACTCCACTGCTCCTTTCCTGGGATGGGTGTGGTAGGACCCTGAGGTCTCCAGCAGGGGCCTAGTCCACCCCATCAAATCCCTATAGTACAGATGATGAAACTGAGGCATAGAGAGGTGAAGTGACTTGCCCAAGGTCACAAGAAGTATGTGGCAGAGCCAAAAACAGATCTCCCAGGTCCTTGCTTTAATCACAAGATCACCCTTGAGTCCAAACCTAAGGGAGCAGGAGTGTGCAGCTTTAGTTTATTATTCATTATTATTGTTATTATTTATTAAGCAGCATATTGTTAACTGAGCTCAGCTGAGACACTGGGGAGCCATGTATGTGAATAGTGCAAACATTGAACCACCCCCGGCCCAAGCCACTGCACAAGTGCTTTCAGTACGATATCACATCGATATGGACATGAGCTTCCCCTTTCCAACATCTCTGAGGTCAGACAGCACCTGATCAGAACATCATTACCCCTAACCACTTATCCTGGAACGAAGGGGCAGTAAAGCTCTTCAGATGGCCAGACACTAGCTTGCTCCATGACCTTCTGAAACAACTTATGCCAGCTGTACCCTCCTTGCTCCAGTTCACAGCCCTACCAGGGCAGTGTTCCTGATCTTCACACAAAGCTGCTCCCTACTTTTTCCCCCGCACCTGCTTTGAACACAGGAGGATCTGTGGCTATTGAGACTCTTTAAAAAATATCTACGCATGGATCTGTTCTTTGAAGAACATTTTATTTCCCTGACTACATAAGACAGAGAAAGCAATGTTAAAAGGGCTTTTAATCTGAATAGCATTAACACTTTCCTCCAACAAAGCTGCACACTTCTCTCCTGCTACCAGAAGGACAAGCAGCAAACGAGAGATTGTTATTTCACGGTCTGAGAATCAGGCTATGGGAGGTAAATCTAGGTGCACATACACAAGCCCAATATTGATTTATTGGAGAGGCTCCAGCACCCAGTTGCACACACTGTAAGAGACTGCGTACTATCAAGATGGGTCTGGATGATAAACCCAGATCCAAACATCCCTAGATGCTGGGGATATAGATCCCTAGATATATATAATGGGCCAAATATAATAGAAGAGGCCTGACAAACCCAATCACATGGGGCTTTAAGAAAAACACCAAATATGGCAAGATACAAAATAGAATCATAAGAGTTGGTAACACTGGCTGGTTTCATACAAACACGGTATATCTACACTGCACAAATCTTACGGCAGCATACAAAGTACATACACTACATGTCCCCCAGCATGGGTATAAATAGCTGTGTAGGCTCTGCATAAGCAAGTAAAGACACACCTGAACTCCCAGTCTATATGTCCTACATGGCTCTCTACACACCCAAGTAGTGTCTCCTCCATCTAGGCAGTGGACTAACCCATTGTTGGAGCCTTTCCCCATTGCCTCTCCCTTCACAGAGCCTTTCACTGACCACTGTAGCTACACACCACAGTGTGCACACAGCCTGCTTTTCACAGCAGCATATAGCTACGCATAACCCTACACACTGCCCCAAGTGGTGTGTAGTGTAGACAGAGCCACAGATAACACAGCGAATGTAACCAAAGGCACAAGCCCCTCCCACTGCATGAGTTGGCGAGGTAGCTCCATTATCTGGAGCCAATCACTAGAGGGAGATATAACCAAATGCATTACAAACACGTACTCACATGCTTAATTTTAAGCATTGGAGTAGTCCCCCTGACTGTAGTGGGGCTACTCATCTGCTTACACTTAAGCATTTGTGTAAGTGTTAGCTAGACAAGGCCTAAGTCAGTGTATTCCATGAAACTCCCTTGCCCCTTGCAACTTGACAGTTCAGGACCATCTTGGCTACTGACTTTTCACCAGCCCTGCTGGTGTTCTCAGGTTACAGCTGTATGGTGGTCTCATAAGGGCACACCATTCCATGGAAGAGAAAAGGGGGGCAGGGAATGAAACAAAAGCAATGTGCTGAGTATGGTGTGTCACTGTCCTTTCCCAGTCCCTGCCCACAACACACACAAACCAACATGCTGAAGCTGTCCAGGTGGAGACAGACAAGTCATCGGCGCCTTACCCTGATAAGACGCCCAGCACCAGGTTGAGCATGAAGAAAGAGCCAATGATGATGAGAGGGATGAAGTAAAGCCAGTTCCAGGTATTTCCTGCAGCATCATTGGTCTGGAAATAGAGAAGGGGAGAAAGAAAAGCAATTTTTAATTAGTCCCCAGAAAAGCTAACGTCTATCACTGCAGGGCAATGGATTCTCCCTTTAGACTCCCTACAGACTGTGCCAATATTAATTAGCATTGTTACATGTGCACAACTGAACCGAGGACTGAAATCCAAGGAACAGAATTAATGAAGCAAGTTTGGGGCTCACTGTTCTGTGCATGAGGTGTCCACATTTCAAACCTACCATGAATTCTAGCAAGAATAGCAGTCTCTGATTGAAAAGACTGGGCCCCTCCAACCTCAAGGTGGGCCTGTTGGCATTCTCTCCCAACAACACTTTCAGATATCCAACCCGCTCATCCACCTTGTTACAAAAATAGCCCCTCCATTCCAAACTCCCTGTCCACCTAAGGTCTGAGTTACCATGTGCTTGCATCTCTGTCGAATTTACATCTGACTCAAAACACAAAGCACGTGAGGGAGATGCAATCTTCTTTTTATGTGTGTTGCATTTAACACGGCATGCCCAGAATTCACACACTCTAAACAGAAAAAAAGGAAAACAGTCCCCCAAAAACACACAAAAACAAAAAAACCACAAGGTGAATATATTCTTTAGAGTGAATCCAACTTCACATCTGGTTATTCTGCACTTTGGAAGTCTGACATCGAAACCAGCATCTAAAACTTCCTGAGTAAGTAAGTGTGTGCATTTGGGGGGAAGAGAGGGTTTTAGTTTCTTATGTTTTTGCATTCTTTAACCACAAGGGAGCTCTTCAAGTAATTGCTGAACAGTAAAATGCCATGTGGCCACTACCCATGCCACGAGCCTTGGAGAGTTCAGATTCTTCTCTCGTGGATGAAGAACTCAGCAACTTTTGGATCAGCTGATTTGAAGGTTGAGGGGAAAAAACAAGGGAAATTTGCATCTCTCCTTTTACACTGGTGAAAGAACGACAGTTCCCCCATCCCTAATACAGGCCTGAAATGTGTGATAGATTACAAACAGAACGTGGCAAATACGGCAGAAAGTACTTGTGAGAATTGCCTTGAACAAAATCCATTAGCTCACTTTAACACAGACCCTTTTATTCACAATTTGTCATGCCTTATATTCACTATTCCCCAGCGTTTGTACAAGTGAAATTTTGCTCACAACAGTATTCACAGGAAGAGGAAATGTCACAAATGCGTTGACAAGTATTTGCACCACATGCGTTCTTGAAGCCCTCTTGAATGCTCCTTGTGGATTTGGGAGTCATCCAATCAGGGAGCAAAAACAAATATCATGTGACCCGTTACACAGTATGAATTACAGATAACAAACACCTGAAGTATTAACCGTGACAAATTGCTCATGAGTCACCCTTGGCCCACTATATGCTGACACAAACCATTCCTCGAATGACTGAGACTAAGAAGCAGATTCATGAAGAATGTTTCTCTGAATAACTAACACATTCATAAATATCTACATCAGCTGACGGGTGATTCCTTAACAATATGAGGGGTTAACATTGTCCCTGCCAGCACTTCCTGCAGTCCTAGCTACAAACAATTCATCTCTGATGACAAAAGGAGAAAGAAAGAAGAGTAAGGAAAGCGGGAAGGAACGAAGCAGTCGCAGGTGAAGGGAGAGTAAAGGAGAGAAAACAGATTGCCCCACACCCGGTCCATCCCCTACTTCCATAAAATAATTGTAAAAAACACATGCCACCACCAATACATTTCAGCCTCCCTCACCTCCCCCTGCATTTTTCCTTCTTCTGAAGTTTTCATCTGTCTTTCTTTTCTTCTCTTCTCTTCTTTCCTCCTGCTCTTAGTTTTCCTCCCTTCCACTCTTTTTCTTCCCTGCCCCTTCTCTACAGGACTGGGCTGAACACATGAGGATGAAGTGTGAGTACTGTTCTCATCCTTCATGCCTCTTTCCCCATGTGCTTTGGCTCTGCTGATAGTGTTGACACTCAGCTGTAACCCGGTGGTGAATGCGTGCTACAGGTACCCCTCTCTGCCCGATCCACAGAGGAGATACGTCTGTTACAGCAAACCACAGTCCATTAGCTCCAGCTATAGCAACTTAGGCTTTTAGCTCAATGGCAGACCACATTTACTAACGCTGGGAACTGTAGTCTGGCCTGCCCTGATGAGGCTGATGGGACAAAGGGGTCAAGAAAAGGCAAAAGGGGGAGCACAGAGGAAGGACCTAGATGGGAGAAGGCAATTCCTATAAACACGCATTGAGTGTGCTTTATAGGTTAAAATGTTGTCAAGAGATCATTTATTTATTCATCTGAAGCCCAGACTTGATGGCAGATCCATGATTCAATTCCACGATCAAAGCCTTTAAAGCAAAATGGGCAGAAAGGTGTCTCATTAAACACCTTCCTTTGAGAATCTGAAGGGTGGCCTTATGTTTGGGGCAGGGCCTTCCTCTGTTTGTTCTGTGCATGCACAAAGGGGTCAAGGTGCAGGCAGCATTCAGCAGGCGGGGGAGAAGAAGCTGTAGGAATCTTCCCCAGAGGAGGTGAGGGTCTTGTGGAGCAGAATCTTTTCTCCACAGGCCCAAAAACTTGTGTCTGGACACAGCTTATGGCACCAACCCTGCCCCAGGGAGATGCTTTCATGAATCAACTTGTGAGCTGCCAGGAAAAAAGAACTCCCGACCCTCAGTAAAATAGAGCAGAGGGCCGCAGCCGTATCTGGGAACGAGA
The DNA here is from genome assembly GCF_026122565.2 of Emydura macquarii macquarii. Taxonomy (NCBI): domain Eukaryota; kingdom Metazoa; phylum Chordata; order Testudines; family Chelidae; genus Emydura; species Emydura macquarii. Next base: position 17,058,030 of record NW_027130828.1, read on the forward strand.
AGCAGCGCAGCGTTCCATGAGCAGAGCGGCTGGGCTTCACTCCCACATCCCGATTCAGTCCTGCTCATTAAGCGGGGGAAGCCAAGAGATCAAATCAATTTTTATGCTTCCAGTTAATGCTTGGCTGCCTGTTTGCGCTACTCAATCACAATCGCAGGACTAACCTGATAGGGAAGGGCTGGAAATAAAATACTTTTAATGATGTGACAGCATTGTACCAAATTGCAGAAGGAGCTTACGGGCAGCTCTCAACACCCTCCGAACTCACATCAATAACAAGCCCCACATGTATATCCAGCTAAGGGTTTATACATGACCCCCATCACCACCATATCCGAGCACCTCACAATCTTTCGGGCATTTATCCTTGCACCCAGAGGGGGCTGAAACTTTTCATTTGAATTTGCCGAAAAATGCCATTTGGGAGCAATCAAAACTCTCTGCAAATTCAGGTCAAAACTGGTGAATACTTTTGGCTGAATAACCAATGAGGAGTTAGGGCAGGATTGTACCTGGATGGCAGCCTGAGCCACCACCCATGCTGCTATGGCCACATTGCTCATCAGCGCTTGCTTGAGTGCAACTAGCCTGTGTACAACTACCTGAGCTGGGAATCACACCTCCCAGCTGCTGTATAGCCAGACCCTCAGACATACCTGTGCCCAAATCCATGCTAAAGCCTCATTGCACTAGCAAGATGGCAGCCTCTGCCAGATTGTGAATTCTTTTAAAATGATGCTTTCAAACAATCTGCTTGACAGTAATTTACCCCTGCTTGCAATCAACTGCAGGGTCTAGAAACCCCTTCGTGCCACCCTGCCACTTTCCCTTCTATGAGCCTGTTCTGGGAGGGGATTTTTGGATGCAGCTTCGCTGGTGTTTCTATGGCACTGAACATGCCAGGAGGCAGCCCTCATGCCCCATTGAACCAAGAGGAGGAGGCTGTAGTTTTCAGAGCTTCTTGCCACTGGAAGGGAAGGAGCAATGACTATGCTCAGCTCAACCCAATTCCATCAAACATGGGCTGGGATTTCTGCTTCAGCTGCCATAGATCAATGGAGGCCTGCCCACTCTGTCAGATCTCCCCTACCCCGTGTACGACACAGTGGTGGGAAGTTCTACCTTCAGGGAACCCACCTACTTGCAGTTCCATGCTCCCTCTGGCTGGGGGATCAGCAGGGGATCTTAATGAATCGTAGGCATAGCTGCTGAATTCCACATTCCACTGACTTCAAACGACGCTGATCAAAGGGGGCACATGCCAGAGTCGATATGAAAAAGGAGCATGTAAATACTCCTGAAGACTTTGCCTCCATTGTCTTCTAGGCCTCCACTAATGATGAGGGGTGTCAGGAAAAGTTTGACATCCCCTGCACAATCATTCAGAGAGATTAAGAGGCTTGCATAAGGTCGCAAAGTGAACTGGTGCCAGAGGACAGAGTAGAATCCAGGAGCCCTGACTCCACAGTTCCCTTACTTTAACCAGAGTACAAACCCTCTCACATGTTGTTGCATCTCTCTTTTTCAGAAGTGTCTCTATGCACTTTCATACAAAGCTAAGCCAACGATCTGGACAAGGAAAGGAACATGGAAATGTGTTCAGTCATACCTGACAAGTCATCCGGTCAGTCCAAAGAGATCAACTAATAACGCTGAGAGGAGGTATCATTGTTAATGGGACACTCCCTCCCTGGGAATGGCCAACCGCTACCTGCACAAGTATTCCAGGGGAGAAAAATTCCACAGGAGAAAATGCTCCTGGCATCTAGAGTCACTCCAGCCTCCACCCCTTCGGGTTTCTAAGGCTGTACTTTTTCTAATGAGCAATAGAACTCGCAAATACTCAGAGGTACATTGTCTACATTCCACCTAGCAGAAACCAGAGAGCTGAAAACTAGCACATGCTTCAAGGGGCTTCTCTCAGGGTATGTCTACACTGCAGTTAGACTCCCATAGCCCGAGCCTGAACATCTGCATCACAGTTAAACAGCCCCTTAGCCTGAGCCAGGTGAGCCACAGTCAGCTGGTGTGGCCAGTTCTGGGTGTCTACCTGAAGTATAGACATCCCCTAGAGGACTTAACCATGTTCTAACACCTGGAGTTTACAGCTTCTTGCAACCTGGGCAAACAATCCACCCACCACCCCGTGCTCCGCAGCTCAGTTTCACATGTGCTTAGGACTGAATGGCACAAGCAGAATGGTAACCCATGTTTAAGCGACCTGTTGTAATAACCCTTTAAATGTTGTACTGAGAGTGATTAAATCCATTTTGGGAACACAAAAGCAGTAGAACAAAACAGGCCTCCCCGCAGGAAGATGCTAGGTGGCACTTGGCAGATCCTTTGAATTCTACTTCCTGGGACCATCATGCTGCGATGAACTTTAAACAGTAAACAGAATAGTTGAACCGAACATCATTTATCTTTCATTTTGCCTCCTGGCTTCCCGGTTTTTAGTTGAAAACTGAACATTCTTCACAAATGCCCTCCCACAAAACCTCGCTATCACCTTCAGCAGCCCCTCAACTCCTGCCTCTGGGGTTCACAAATAACTAAAAGAGCTGCCTACATGAAAAGTTGCACCAGTTTAGTTTAACCATTGTAAACCCCTGCGTAGATGCTCTGATTTCAGCGAAAGTAGCTAATTCCATTTTAGCTTTAACCGGCTCCTAATCCATTTAAGTTAAACAGAAATAAGCATGGTTTAAACTGAAGTAAAAGTGTCCACACAGCCTTTTGCATTGGTTCAACTAAGTTTCAAATCACACTAAATTCAACCAGTACAAGTGTGCATGTAGACAAATCCTTGGTGGAGTTTCAACGGCCTTTTCTCACTCTGATATTAAGCTCAGGCTACAACTCTGTGATTCGTTATATTGTATCTACTTCCTGTTTGATGATGGGATAGCTTACCAGTCAAAACATCATGTTTGATGTCCCTCTAGAATAACTGGTTCAAATCCCAGTTAGGTCAAAAAAAAGTGCTTCATACATCTGAGACTGATTGGTTTCATTTCACATATTACTATTTTGGTAGCACCTACGGGCATCATGTTGCCTCGCGCTGTACAAACACCTAGGAAGAAACAGTCCCTATACGAAGAAGCTTATAGTCCGAAAAAGCAAATGATGGGAGAAGACAGAGATCCATGCATGACCAAACAGCAGAGCTTGGACTAGAACCCAGGTCTCTGAAGTCCCACTCCAGTGTTTTAGCCCATAGGCCACAATGACTCTTTTGAGCCCACTTTGGGATGAGTCTTTAAAAACAACTTCTCGGTCAAAATTTCCACCATCTTTGTTCTTGAGCAGCATAATGAGTGTTGTTTGGTTGCCTCACTCCACCTAGAAGTGGGTACTGAATGCACATAGGTGAAATACGTTGGGACTCTTTGGGATGAATGTAAAATATTATCATTGTGAGCTTGGAAGTTTGGACTGTGATAAGCTCTGAAATGCTAAGATGCGTATTCGGACATCTAGGATTTGCAAAATCGGTCTGGAAATCCACCAAAGTGTTTCTGGTTAGGCCAGCAATACCACAGGAATCGTTTCTGGTTGCGTCTGTTTTTGGTCCCAGCCAAAACCAGGAACTACAGAAGGGCATAGGAATGGGAGGAGGGGGAGAGCATGTTAAAGACCATCTTTTATGGTAAGTGAACAGACAGGACAGGGCTGTAATTGCTCAAGTGCTGATTCTTTACGGAGGCTTCTGGACACCTACAGATCTTGTGGTTCTCTCTGGCTCTCCACCTCCCAGCCTAACAAAGTCTATATTGCTGTCTAGGATCAGCACACAGGGTCTCTTTAAGGGTCTGCCTAGTGTGCAATCAGAGGTGTGACCGCAGCCTGTGTGGTCATACCCAGACTAGAACAGGTACTAAGAGCAGCAAGGGCACATTCCCCCCGACTCCCGGATGGGTTTGTACTCGGGTGTCTAGCTCATTCTGTCACAACTTTACTATGACTGGCACTCATGCGAGCTAGACAAAAGCTAGCTCAGATATGTATGTACACACTGCAGTCACACTTCTAATTGCAGTGTAGACAGGCTCCAAGTCTGAGCCTGGATTAAGCATATGGAACATTCCTTTAGGCACCAGTGCTTTCCTAGACATTTAGCCACATGGTTCAAGTCCATATAGGTTGGTTCTGTCCATAGATCCAGATCTGAAGTTCTCTGTGCCCTTGGTTGTCCTCTCTCGGTAGCATAATCCTTTTATTTTAGCAGGGTTACTTTTGGTTTACACCAACAAAAGAGAAGAATCAATTCCTTTGTCTTTGCACATGGAGCCACAGAGTTGTCTAAATAAGTTTTCCCTCTTGACCAGGGTGGAAGACTTGACCTGAATGCCCCTGTCTCTTCTAGGGAAGGAGTACAGTCACTATAGTGACATATGAAAAACAGCCCATGAAGAGGTTAACTAATAAATGTTTATAAGTGTTTTGGAGTTCTGGAATTCAATAGAGAAGGAATTTAATTTGACAGAGGATCCGAGGTGGAAATAAACAGACCATTAGCCCTTTAGTACGTCTTTTACAAAAATGCATGATGCACCCAAAGTTCACTCTGTCTTAGTTAATTTAACTACTGGCAGAATCTGACTTATTTGGGGCAATTAAACTATAATCTTCCCTTAAAGAAACACTTTCACATTGGGGAAAACTCTTAGCTATCTCTCACAGATGAATTTCACTTACCTTTCATCTGATTTTCTCAATTCTCCTAGCCACTTCTGCTAATTAACAAAGCCATTTGTGCTTTATTTATTTCTATTTCTCCCTGCTCATAGCTCTAGATACACATAAAGCTGCCATAATCAAAACAAGCCACAGGGTAGAATTTGGACCAATTTCCACACGGAGCTCTCCGCTACCCACCCAGACACATTTCTCCCAGCACCTGCTCCCATCTATTTAGCCTTAGAAAAAGTGATAGACTTTGCAACTGGACAACTGTGGGTTCCTGGAGGCCAATGGGAAGAAGCACATTCCAGACCCTTCACTGAGAATGGCCCGTTTCTAGCCACCTCCCATTTCAGTCTGGGGGCTATAAAGTCAAGCAGCTCTTTCAATGTCTCACAAAGGGAGAGGTTATCATTGAACCAACCAGAACAAGTTATTTATCTCTTTACAGTATGTAAATGTGGCCCCCTTTACCACAGTATCAGACCACCTCAGAATCTTTAATGTATTTATCCTCACCGCTCCCCATGAGGCAGGGAAGTGCTATTATCCCCATTTTAGGGATGGAAAACTGAGAGCCTACATGATTTACCACACAGGAAGTCTGTGACACAGCGAGGGATGGAAGCCAGGTCTATCCCAAGCTAGCCCCCTAATCACTGGACCATTCATCCTCCTATGCAAAGTTCTATATGCTAACACCAGCACCCTGAGTTGCACCCAGAAATAACTTAGAAGCCAGTAAAGCCACACAGGTGTCACATTGTCACATACTCCCTCCGAATTAAGCAGATGGGGTGAAGGCTGCACTAGCTGAAAGTTCTGAATGGTCTTCAGTTGAGGCATGACCAGGCAGCTGGCCATGGCAAGTGTATTGCTTGCAAAGTGCTTATTAAGGGGGTCTTTTTTTGGTAAGTGTTCTTTTTTGAGAATTTTGTCCCCTTTGGCTAGGAGAGAAGCATGTGTTCAAATCCTTTCATTAGAGCTTTTGTTCCCTCTGTTGTCTTTGTTCCTGAAACTAGCCTGTGCAATAATCCGTTCTTCCTCTTAATAGGCCCTCTAGATAGTTCATTGGGTTTTCTGCAAAATTTTGATTAGATGCAAATTTCCAGCATCCTATTATCTCTTCATCAACTGTAACACTAGGGAAAATAACCAGCATCCCCCATTTGTCCCTGTCCTCTTCCATAGTCAGAAAACCTGATGGTACCAAATCCCTCTGACTAGTGGCAGGTCCTACTCTATGCAGAAATGATTATTTTTAATATTTTTGTTGTGGTAGTATCTTGAAACCCCAATCACGTCCTAGGACCCCAATGTGCTAGGTATTGTACGAACACAGAACAGAGTAATAAATTACCTTCATTAGCCCAGAGAAGGTGTTTTCTTCATATATTCCAAGCCCAGAAGGGACCACTGTGATCATCTAGTCTGACCATCTGTATAACACAGGCCACAGAACTTCCACAAAATAATTCCTTTCAGAAAAACACCCAACCTTGATTTAAAAATTGTCTGTGATGGAGAATCCATCACAACCCTCAGTAAATGGTTCCTTTCTCTCACCATTAAAAATGTATGCCTTCCAGTCTGAATTTGTTGAGCTTCAACTTCCAGCCTTTGAATCACATTATACCCTTTCCTAATGGATTGAAGAGCCCATTATTAAATATTTGTTCCCGATGCAGATACTTATAGACTGTAATCAACTCACCCCTTAACCCCCCGATCCCTTTGCATCAGTTAGGGTTAGATGGTCCACGCACCCCCAGCATGGTTTCAGCTGACAATGGCAGTTCCACCTGAATAGAGCTCTTATCAGCACTTGATTCGCTTTGTCTTATGCCAGAGAACTCTGATGCCTAAAAACAGGCAAATCTAGTAGATTAGTTAGGCTCTACCTATAACTTGCTTTATTTTTCAAAGTAGAGCTAGTCACAAACTGAGGGGGGAAATTGTGAAAAGGTTTAAAAAAAGACGCAGTCCTTTCACTCAGCAGGTTTTTGTGTATTCAAGTTTTTTCTCAAAAATTATTAAAATTCTTCAGTTTTTTCCTGTGTTTCACCCTTTCCTTTTTGTCCCTTTATTCTTTCCCCTTCCCAGCATACTTTTTTTTTTTTTTTTGGCAAGCATTTTTGGCACTAGACAAAGGAGATTTCAGATTTCCCTCCTGCTCTGCGCGCTACAGAAACACATTGTACTTGCATTCCTCTGTAAATTGTAGGGTGGGTGCTTTTCTTTCAGCTCAACAATAGAAATAAACCATAATGACTCGTTTAACAAAAGGAAGTGCTCATGTCTGCAAATGTAAGATGCAATCAGGGGTCACAAGGCAGAGAACCCCATTGAACATTCCATTGGTCTGCAAAAGACTCTAAAAAGCCGATGGGTGCTGCCTACTGCAATTATGCCCAGTCAGTTGGGTCACAGTTAAAGAGATTTTGTCTCACCATCTCTTGTTTCCATAGACACATGAATTAGCCAGTGTCAGGAAATGGATGTGACTTTGACTTTCAGTGGCATAGAAATAACCATAACAGTTAGCTCTTCTATAGTGCTTTTCATCAGCAGATCTCACAGTGCTTCACAAAGGAGGTTGATATCATTACCCCTATTTTACAGATGTGGAAAGTGAGGCACAGAGACTTGCTCAAAGTCACCTAGCAGGTCAGGGGCAGAGCTGGGAAAAGAACCTAGGTCTCCTGAGTCCCAGTCCAGTGCCCTAGCCAATAGTACAAAAACACACAATAGCTTCTTGCAAACTTTCTTTTTCAGTCCACTTTAAATATAACTTTGGCACAGACAAAGAGCTGGTCTACACTTAACATGTATATCAGCCTAGCTACGTCACTCAGGAGTGTGGAAAAAAACAGAAATCACATCTCTGAGCACCATACTTAAGCCAACCTAACATTCCCTGGTGTCGACACAGCGAGGTTGATGAAAGAATTCTTCCATCGACCTAACTACTGCTGCTTGAGAAGGTAGATTACCTACATCGATGGAAAATGCCCTTCCATTGATGTAGGAAGTGTCTACGCTACAGCAGTGCATGCCACTGTAGCGCTTGTAGTGCAGCCAGCCTGAGACAAATAACTCTGGTTGTGTTTTTCAGGTGCTCAGTTCCATTCATAGAGCAGATCTGGTATTTAGCTCTGTTTTTGGCATGACCATTTGAGTCGGAGCAATACCAGTACACCTTTCACAGCAAAATAAAACTGGCAAGGAGACAGTCAAAAGACTAGAAGACTGACACCAATCCTGAGGACTGTGTAGCCTATAAAGAAGAAGCGACAGAAGGGTTTGGCAGAGGTATTTAACATTGTGAAGGATTCAATGAAAACTGATCAGTCTTTTAAATGAATGGGCAGTAAACATAAGGCAAAATCATACTTCTTAACACATAACATACCCCTAGCCCATGTCCTTTGCTACCACAGGAAGTCACAGGGTGAAAAGCAATAGCTGGAGTTTTAAAAAAATGCCAGAAAACCTAGTTAAAGATGAGCCTGAACCAAAACTCCACATCTGAACCTCTCTCAACTTTAGGTACCACTTCAAATCTATTTCAAATTTAAGTTTAAGGAACTTTGGATCATGGCTTGAACGGTGCAGTTTGGGCTCAGATCTAGATACATATTTTGAAATGAAATTGAAAGGCACCTCAGCGGAGGCTTTACATGCTACACTTGAGTTAGAGGCAAACTTTTTTTTTTAACCTTTTTACAATCAAATCTAAATCCCAGGAACAAGAGATCTGAATGCGAAGCACTGGACAAACGCTGGAATCACACAGTGTTGCTATCAGCACCACTGGAATTGGCTCATTCATCCCTTTCTGGTGTAAATAACTGGGCTGGTCAGTTGTGACTATAAATCACAATTAGAGCTCTACCAGTGTTTCTGGCGGGCAGAGCTGTTGCATGAAGCGTCTCTTGTTTTCAGTTTGTGGGGGATTTGCTGATACCTAAGGGCTTGGCTATATGGGGAAGTTATTCCAGAAAAAAGCCAGGTGTGAATTCTATTGCTATTCTGGAAGAGCTGGACATGTGGACATTCTTATTCCATAATTGCTGTAGTGGAATAGTTATTCCAGAATAGCTATTCCTGTCAATTTCCACACATAGACAAGTCCTTAGTTGCACTTGGAACTTTGGATTTACATTTAAAACAAAGTCTCGGACCAAAACTCATCTGGAGTCACAGGGTCTGCCTACAGTGCAATTAAACAGCCACGGCTGGCCTGTGCCAGCTGACCGGGGCTTGCGGGGCTTCGGCTGTTTAATTGCAGTGTAGACACTCAGGCGGTCGGGAGCCCAGGCTCTGGGACCCTGCAGAGGGGAGGGCCCAGAGCTCAGGCTGCAACCAAGCATGAGCATCCACATTGCAGCTGAGCAGGCCTGTAGCCTGAGCTCCGCAAGCCTGAGCTGGCTAGTGTATACAGACCCAGGGTTGCAGCCACAGCGTTTTGCATCGTTTCCACGGGCAATCCACGAATCCTTTCCTGGTATTCAAAACTAGAGCTGATCGGAAAATGTGATTTCAGACAACTGGAAAGAAGTTAGAAATTTCCATTTTTTTCCAAAGATTTTTATGAAAATGTTTAGGGGGCTTGGATGAAAAACCCCAAACTGAAAAACCGTGCAATAGCCAGTTTGTCTCAAAAAGGGGGGAAATGTTTTCCTTTTTTTGGCAAAATTTGAAGCAGAAAATTTGCATTTAGAACAGGCCATTTTTCATCATTTTTCCCCCCGACCAAGTCTTCAACCAGCTCTTGTCAAAACTCACTCCAGTGACACCTGCTTTTGGGTTTCCTTACAAATATTTTGCAGAATTTTATTGACTTTAAGTTGACTTTCAGCAGCCGAATTTTAGAAGTCACAGCAGTGTGTATACACTATGCTGTTTGCGCATGTCTCCTGCGTTTACACTGACCACTCATAATTCGAATTGCAAAGCAGTGCAATGTGGGTAGCTATCCCACAGTGCAACTAGCCGTGGTCATCATCCCATGATGCAACGCTGCTTCCTCCTCTCTTCTCCCCGCCCCCCCCCAACCAAACAGGAAAAGTATTTTCGTGCTGTTTTTTTACTCCCCGCGCTCGCCACTGCTGCCGAGACATGGAGCCAGCTCAACTCTGCAGTATTATTGTGAGCGTTACAAATACATCGCGACTTATCATCGAGTATTTTTGAAGTAGAGCAAGAAGCCGAAGCACACACAACAGCGATGCCACCGAGGCTGCCCTGCTACAAGCCATCGAGCAGAACAATTCCCGATTGCTGCAGGCTGTAACACATCATCTGCAGTCCGTAGGACGCCGGTTCTGGTGCAGGGAAACAAGCACAGACTGCTGGGATCACATCGTTATGCAGCTGTGGGATGATGATCAGTGGCTGCAAAACTTTCGTATGCGAAAGGCAACTTTCCTGGAGCTGTGCTCGGAGCTGGCCCCATCCCTGAAGCGCGTGAATACTCGCTTGGGACCAGCTCTGACGGTGGAGAAGAGAGTCGTCATCACTCTGTGGAAGCTGGCAACCCCCAACTGTTACCGCTCGGTTGGGAATCAATTTGGAGTCGGTAAATCTACAGTGGGCACCGCCGTGATTCAAGTGTGCAGGGCCATCAGTAGATTTCTGCTACGAAGGATAGTGACTTTGGGAAACGTGCAGGACATAGTGGAGGGGTTTGCCACGATGGGCTTCCCAAACTGTGGGGGGGGCATTGATGGGACACACTTCCCTATCTTAGCACCTGCCCACCTAGCAACCGAGTACATAAACCGCAAGGGTACTTTTCCATGATCCTGCAGGGGCTTGTGGATCACAGGGGTCGTTTCACCAACATCTATGGGGGTGGTCTGGGAAGGTGCATGATGTGCGCGTATTTTGTAATTCGGGGTTGTTCTCTAATATGCAGGCAGGCACTTTTTTTCCCAGACCAAAAAATTCAAATTGGGGGTGTGGAAATACCCATATGATCCTGGGGGATCCTGCTTACCCCTTGCTCCCTTGGCTAATGAAGCCATACACTGGGCACCTTGACAGCGACAAGGAGTGTTTTAATAACAGGTTAAGCAGTTGCAGAATGGTTGCAGAATGTACCTTTGGGTGTTTAAAGGGTAGATGGAGGAGTCTCCTGACTAGGCTGGACATGACTGAGAAGAACCTCCCTTCGGTGATGTCTGCTTGCTGTGTTCTTCATAATGTGTGTGAAGCGAAGGGTGAGAGGTTCCCCCAGGGTTGGGCTGTGGGGGGAGAAAGACTGGCCGCCAATTATGAGCAGCCAGACGCCAGCACTACGCTGAGAGCGAACCACGTAGCGCTTTGCATTAGGAAAGCTTTGAAAACCATGTTCTGCAATGAGATGCAGGACTGATTTCTGTTCCTGTATGTTGTTTGCCTTTGGTGAACCCCCTCCCCCATCGATATCTGCAGCCGCCAAATCCCTCCAGAACAAGATATGATTTAACAAAGAAACGTGTTGAAATGATGCAAAAGTTTATTTACGAACATTCAAGTCATGGGGGAAGAAGGGGGAGTGTTCATTCACTGTCTCAAGGGGTAGGGTGGTAGCTTGCTGGCCAGCTGTCAGCGTGGCTGCCGCTGCTTTCTGCTCGCCTCCACCAGGGTGGAAGCGAGCAGGTACTGCAGCCTGGCCAGTCTCCTCCGAGACCAGCTGGGGGCAGGGGAGGGGCAGGGCATCAAAGCCCTCGGTTGAGGAGCATTATGGAGGGGCTGCAGCGGGACTTTGTCCTGCCTTCGCTTCTCCTGAAGCTCCAGAAGCCGCCGCAGCATGTCTGCCTGGTCCCGCATGATTCGCAGCATCTCCTGCGTGGCACTGCGATCACGCTCCATCATTTCTCTGCGACTCTCCCTGTCCACGTCCATATTCTGGGACAAGGTGAGCTGCCGCGCTCTTTGCTCTGTCTCTGCAGCCGCTGCGGCGTTCATGATCTCGCAAAACATGTCATCTCTTGTTTTTTTTTCCCCTCTTTCTAATCTGTGCTAGTCTTTCTGCAGCATTTCTTGAGGGTGAGGCCAAGGCCGAGGTGTCTACAGAATGAAAAAAAATAATAAGGTAGCCACTGTTAGCAGAATGAAGAAAATGATACAACTGCAACAACGTAGACAATAATCAATCCCCATGCAGGGCACAGGGCAAACACAGAGCCTCAGTCCATTCCTGACCGCCCAGAAGGGTCTGCTCGCTGTGTCCTTACAGGGAGGATCTGAGGACAGCATGGGGGGGGGGGGGGGGGTTCCTGATGGTATTTTAAACCCTTACAGAGAGGAACTGTGGACAATGGGGGAGGTGGGGGGGGTGGAGGCTCTGCTTAAAACACAGATTTGCTGCACACAGCGGGGTCCCAGCAGGCTCCTGCTATGATGCAGGCTCCCTTGATTGCAGTAAAGTAGCCTACCGTGGAGGGAGGAACAAGGCAGCCCTCCCCTGAAAACTTCTGCGAAGGATAACAGATTAGATACGTGAAAGTTTCCGTGAGATATCAACTGATGATAAACGTAGCATTACTCATCACATAAATCAACTGTTCCCTGGGTAACCCCCCAGTACAGTCACCGAAACGCCTGAGATCCCCTTCCTCCTCCCCCTCCCCCCCAATGTAAAAGGACAGAACTGCTAAGAAGAAGAAAAACTCACCAGCTGTGCCTTCCATGGATCATTAGTGCTGTCCTGGGTGCTGCTGGACTGCTCTGGGGTCAGGAATAGGTCCTGACTTTCAGGGAGAACGGACACCCCGCTCTCCTGCACCCTGCTCTCCTCAGCCTCCTCCTCATCCACGGAGTCCTCATCATTGTCCATGGACTGTGACCCAGTGGAGGTATCAATGCTGCAGGGCGGCACCGTGGTGGGATCGCCACCTAGAATTGCATGCACCTCATCACAGAAGCGGCATGTTTTGGGCGAGGAGCCAGAACGGCTGTTAGCTTCCCTGGCTTTCTGATATGACTCACGCAGCTCCTTGATCTTCACGCGGCACTGCTGAGCGTCCCTCTTGTGTCCCTTCTCCAGCATGCCCTGGGATATCTTCACATAAATGTCCAGGTTCCTTTTGCTGGCTCTGAGCTGAGCCAGAATGGACTCCTCACCCCACAGCCCAATGAGATCTAAGACCTCTGGTTGACTCCATGCTGGAACGCGTTTGGGCTTTGCAGTAGCCATGTGGAGTACAGTGACAAAGCTCTCTCCATGCTGGCAGCACAGGAAATGAACATTCAAATCTTCAGCGAGTTTGAGGGGAGGGGACATTTCCTGGTAGTGTGACCACTGAGCAGCACAGCGCGACTGTCCAGAGCGGACAAAACGGGGCATTGTGGGATACCTCCCAGAGGCCAATAAATTTGATTTAAGTGAAGTTGTGTCTACACTGACACTAAATCAAATTAACAAATTCGAATTAGGCACTACACCACTTGCAGAGGTGGTCTTATTAAGTCGATTTCCAATGTGACAATTCGAATTAACAGTAGGGCCTGTGTAGACGCAGGTGTACAGAGGTTGACGTAAGTGACTTTACGTCGTTCTCCGTCGCCAGTGTAGACCAGGCCTAAGTGAATTGCTCAAGGTCACACCCAAAATATGTAGGCGAGCACGGAACTCAACCTAGGTTTCCTAAATCCTAGACAAGTGCCAAACAACTGGATCATCCTTCCCCGCAAGCAGGCATACCCATTTTGATATTTGTATCATCTTTGGGCCAGCCATGGTTCTAAACAGAGGGTTATGTCCCTCTATAATCTCCTACATGCAAACAGGAATTCTGCCCATCTGCACAGCTTCTGATCTCAAGAAAGCTTCAGTATGGCTACAGCTAGAAGGTCTGCAGGCTTCTACAGCCACCTCTGCTCACAGGGCTGAAAGCAGAAAAGGACCAACTTAGATGGCCCTCTCTCTAAGATAGCACCTCTTTGATTCATCTTACTCCCTGTTTCCATCCTCTGCTGGTACAAACGAAACTGGGCAATTAGAGTTATTGCTTTAATGATAATAAGGGACCAGACAACTCAAATCTCCCTTCCACCTCCTCCTCATATCCTTTCCTAGCTCCTTCCTAACTGGGAAGCAGATTGAGAGTCAGACCAGCTCTGCGATTCCTCTGATTCTCACAAACTCTCCAAAATCAGCAATGTTTAAAAACAAGGCAAAAAAAAAGTCATTTGCTTCCAGCCTCTCAGTCATCCGATGTTTAAAAGAGCAAAGCACAGAGCTGCTTGCTAACATGACCATAATTGAATCCAGCATAGAATCAACATGGCATTTGATATTAAATGATTAAAATACAAACAAGTCAAAACCCTTGATAGATTTTTTTTTTAATTGGCTCAAATGAAAAACCACTCTGGCCCCCCAATAATTCACTACTTCTAGGCATATTTTAATAAATGTTGCTGGGCGAAAGGATGCTCCCGACTCCGCCATGCTAGCTACAAGACTCTAGGTCACAGTCAACATTTCACATGGCAACACCAGGACGTGCTTTGAGAGATATTCAGAGCATTGTTATTGCTCAATGGTCCGGGTGCCTGATGGGGATTTTTATGCCTCTCTCTACAACTTCCAATATAGGCCCTGTCAGGAGGTGGCTTCCACATTTATATGGACCATGTGCCTGTTCCATCAAGGCCAATGTTTTCCAGGTGTGGGATGTGCTTAGAACCATCCACAATTCCTTCTGTTGATGTGCTTGGAACACGTTTATAAATGGAACTTTACTATAACGTGACCCAGTCATTTTCTGGACTCTTGCCTTGAGTGGTACAAGAAACATCAGGTGTGGGAGAAGGGGGCTCAGTGCATGTACCCATTAAGATTGGCAGGCATCTGACAACACATAGTGAGGTTGTGGGGTGGCAGGACATAATGAGGTTGTGTGGTGGCAGGACTGGTTTTCCTAAAGTGGGGCTCTGCTTTCAGATGTTTGGGAAGTGCTGACATAGGCGATTCTTATTTTCCTGTTAAAGTGAGGGGCTGAAAATAAAGCCACACCCTTTCCCTATACTTTGGCATTGGTCACTCACTCCCAAGAGAGATGCAAAGAACCACAAGCTGACTCCGAGCTGGGGGTGGGTAGATGGGGATTTGAGTGAAGGATGTTTCACATCACGTCATCATGATCTATTCTTCTCCTGCCCAAGTCTCAGAGGAACATGCACTCGACGCTAATTTTTCACAAATCTAGGAATGGCTGAAAAGAAGAGAGCTAAAAATAGAAGCAGCATGGGGAGGGCAGAGCAGGAGAACCCTCACCAGGCCTGCGCAAAGCAGCACAGCATGGGATGTGCAGATTGCCATACACAGGAGAACAAAGCTACTGCAACTGCACCAGGCACTTGAATAGCAGGCAGAGGGAGAGCGGGTCTTGTGTCCCCAAAGAGTCTCACATGGCCAAGCAGGCAGAACGAGACGTGAGTGCCCAGATGCAAAGGGGCTATTTGCTGCATTCCGGGCAGAAATTGAAATGGAACCAGGCTCCCACGCAGGGAAAAAATGGTCTGTCAGCCTTGAGGGGGCAGGGCTAATGGAGGTTCTCGGCAGGAGTGAGCTGAGGTGCCCTGAGTTCTCTTTTTCTCATGGACCCAGAGCCCAGCGGATTCCAGAGTAGCTTTATGGAGTTGACCATGAAGCACCCCCATGTTGTCCTCCAGGCCAGGGAGTTAGAGATCTGCAGAGAGCGGTGACACTTTCTCGGGGCACCAGAACCATGGGTGACCTTGCTCCCCTATTCCTTAGCAAAAGAGATTTGTTGGTGCTAAACCGAGTGACAGCTCCCCGCTTGCCCATCTGCTAGCCACCCCAGACAAAATTCTCAGGATTCTGCCAGTCCTTACTTTGCCTTGCAGGTAAAGCTTGGTGCATCCCAGAGTCTGAACCTCTTTGAAGTGCCTTCCCCTGCAGTACTCAGCCCCTCACTGGACACTCACAGAAATGACTACGTTTGCTGTCTCCAAAAAGGCGGTGAACACACCAGCTTTCTAGCACAGCTGAGGATGCACTCTTTATTTTAATTTTACAACACCGAAATGAATTTAGGATAAAACAAAGAGAAGTTCATTAATAAAGATAGAGATTTAAGTGACATTGTGCAAAGATAGTGGAAACAGATATGGTTACAGCTTCTAAGAGACTAAACATAATTTTGGTGCTTAAAATGGAAACTTCATAACATGAAGAAGAAGGAAGCCAGACTAAACAGTGACATCTACTTCCTGAGAAAATGTAATTAAAAAAGCATCATCCCTTGAGGACTTACCATCTATAATCCTCTGACCATTACCTATAATTGCAAATATACTGAACAGCTTTGCAGAAAGATTAGTGAAATACCGAGGAACCGTCTCCTGCACCTTAGATACTCCAGAAGGGACCACCTCAAACAAGAATTCATCACCTGTTCCCACAGACTAGAAGAAAAATAAATCAGGAAACCTACCTGGAGGTTATAAAGGAAACGCAAAACAACTATCTAAAAAAACCAACCCAATGACAGCCACCCAACACAAAAACAAAGAAATAGCACCAACTACAATAACTCCGCAGCCACCTCTGGGACAAACCAAGCCACTAAGACCCACCACATGGACACCACACACCACTCCAACATCACCTACCTATCAAGACGATTCCTAACCAGAAGTGAAGTAACTGTACTCTCCAAGGGACTGAAATTCTGCCCCACACAGAACCTGATACCATATTAGCATGTGGAGAACTAGAAGAATTCGTCTGCTGATTCTGCTCAAGGACTTCTTTCACAACAGAGATGACAGCATCCACAACTACCACATCCCCACTGATAGTCATAAGAAAAAAGAATCATCTGACTGCACACCCTCCAACGGACGAAACCCCAAACTTGATCATTACATCAATTGCTTCAGGAAAAAAAATGGACTGTGAAATCCTCAACAAACATAACATCCACCACAATCTCTTTACCACCAAGGGCATAGACATACAGCCCCTGAAATCCAACCACCAGATAGTGATCAAACAAGCTGATGGTGTGCATTACCGTAGTCCTTAGTTGCAATGACTATTACAATGAGGCCAACAGACAGCTCTCTGACATTATCTACTATAAAGCACTAAAAGAAGACTCTACACCACAATTCACACAGGAATTTAAAGATATCATCAAATCCTGCTCCAAGCAATTTCAAGAAAAACTCTACAACCTCATCCCCCACAAACCCACCCCAGGGACCTTCGACCTGCCTCTCATGATACACAAACAAGGGAACCCAGGCAGATCCATCATATCTGGGAAGGACACTCTTACTAAAGGAATACCAGGACTCAGACACCATCTTCAAACCACTTGGCACATAAAGGGTCACCTTCTTCCAAGACACAACCGACTTCCTCCAGAAAGTCCACAACATTAACAACCTCCCTCAGCAAACTGTCATTGCCACCTTGGATGTCAGCTCCCTATACACCAACATCCCTCACCATGACAGCATCGCTGCCTGCCTCAAATATCTATGAAACAACATACAACACCTAGAAATCCACTCAAAACACATTGCTTAACTCATCCATTTCATCCTTACTCTTAACAACTTTACATTTAACAACAAACACTTTGTCCAAACACTGGCAACAGCTATGGGTACTAGGACGGCTCCCCAATATACCAGCTTCTTATTGGCCACCTCGAGGAAGAATTTCTGGGAAAATGCATCATGAAACCAACAATCTACCTGAGATATAACAATGATATTTTCCTCCTCTGGACAGGCAACCTAAATTCCCTTATAGATTTCCACCACAACTATCAAACTCTCTCTAGAACACTCCCACACCAGAATCAACTTCCTGGACAGCACAATTAGCTTCAACACTGGAACCCTACAAATGACTATATACAAGAAACCCACGGATCGCTGCACTTGCCTTCACAGATCCAGTAACTACCTAAACACACCAAGAAATCTGTTATCTACAGTCAGGCACTCAGATAGCACAGAATAGACTATGAGGAGAAAGTCCAGGACACACACTTAAAGCCATCTTCACTAAACAAGGACACTCCACCAGAGAGGTAGATCACATCATGGAAAGAGCTACCCAAATAATCCAGGAGAACCTGCTTTCAATGCAGGAAAAAACCCACTGACTGCACTCCCCTAATTGTCACCTACCACCCCACACTGGAACCCCTACAGGGTATCATCAAACAATTACAACCCCATATTTGATGGAAACCATATCCTGAAAGAAATGTCTCCCCCCACCCCCTTTTGGCCTTTAAACAGCCCTCTAACCTTGCCAAACTCATCATCAGAAGCCAACTCCCAACGGACCAGGACACATCAACTCAAAGTGGCACCAGACCCTGACCGAACAACAGACACAAAACCTGCAGGCATATCTCCTGTTGCTATGATAAATACCCCCCACAACACACCTTTCAAGATTCATGGGTCCTACATATGCCATTCACAATATGTGGTGTACCTCATCCAGTGCATCAAATGCCCCAACAACAACTATGTGGCTAAAACCAGACAATCACTACACTCTCGAACAAAATGACACAGAAAAAAGAAAAAAAAAAATCACTGGTGGGTGACGCTTTTCACAAACTGATCGCTGCATATCTGATCTTTCAATACTTGTCCTCAAAGGAAACTTGCACAACACCTTCAAAAGGTGAGGCCGAGAACTTAAATTCATAATGCTTCTAGACCCTAAAAACATGGCGTTAACAGGGACACTGGTTTCATGGCTCACTGCAACAACCTGTAACACACCTGCCAGCTAACCACTTCAAAACCCTTTTGCATAACAATCTAACTCTTATTGCCTTGGGCAATTGCTCTTCAAATTTGGCCATAGCCAACCAATTAAGAAAGTCATACTTGGCCAGCCAAGATTGCTGGTTCACAATCCTCATCTACAGAGGGGAGTAGATGTATATCTTTCTGGCCCAAAGGTCTAGATGCTTAGTCTCTATATTTGGTGGTGGGCACAAAACAGCACTTCTCCAAGAGCTTGGCCACTGGTGTTACTGAAGCCAGCATACCCCAAAGAGCTCTCGCAGACTCATGGACCACCTCATTAATTGGAAGGGCCACCCTCCCAGGGATAGAGGGCTGGAAAATGCCCATGAGTTTATAAGTTCCAGAGGGGTAGCCGTGTTAGTCTGTTTTTAGCAAAACCGCGAGAGTCCTGTGGCACCTTAAAGACTAACAAATTTATTTGGGCATAAGCTTTTGTGGGCAAAAACCCACTTCGTCGGATGCATCAGTTTATAGGTGTGTGTATATATATATATATATATTCATGAGTTTATAGGTATTCTCCTGCAGAAATTCTGCTTGAATACTGAGGGACATGGCATATATCATAAAAGGTCTTGGTACTCCGGGATGGAAGGGGACGATGAACCAGTCTGAACTGCATCATCCAGGAACAAGGATGAGGCTGTTGGCTGAGGTCCTGTTCCTGAGGTAGCATCTTTGGAAAGGGAAACTCCGGCAGCTCCAAAGGAAGGGTAACCGTGGGTGTCTGGACTTGTGGCTGATCCACAGCCACCAATGCCGCACAAGCAGGCAATCTCACTTTTAACTTGGACGACGAGCAATACATCCGAGAGAGAGGGGAGCTTCCCTCTGAGTCCAAGGAGGCCACTGGTATGGGCCCGGCCAGGGGCCTCCATCCCAGCCTCAGGATGCATGCCAACTCTGGTAGCCATAATGGTCTACGGGTGGCCTTCAGACCTCCTCTGGAGAAGTGCAGCGGGAGGACGAGGATCCCGGCTCTAAAACGGAGGAGTCCTGGAATCTCAGAGACATGGGGGGAGCGACTCCAGGGGGATCCAATAGGCAATCTGACTCATCGTTGGCCCAGAGCAAGGTTAGAATTGACACTCCTGAGGTAGTTGCCAAAAATGTCAGTGCTGCAGGCAAGGTAGATCCCAGTGCAAAGAGCAGTACCAGACCACCTGAGTGCCTTGACGTTGAGGGTGGCAACAACCTCCACATAACCATCTGTGGCATCGATGACGAGGAAGGACCCAGTACTGAAGAACCTTGTGCTGTCTCTGGTACTGTGTCTATACCCACCACTGGGAGGGAGGCTTCCTGGTGCAGTGTCAAAAGGCCTGAGAGTTTGGCAGCATGTTCCAACGGGAGGGCCATCGCAGACTCCAGCCTCACGAAGTCCTGGACCAGCGTTGAAGGCACAGGTCTGCCACAGCCTGGTACACCAACATCGCAGACACTGTCAGTACCGGCATTGCTCCAGCCTGTACCATACTCACCCAGAGGCTGGAGCTGGAGGTGATGGTACATGAGACTTTACAGTGCAGTCCAGTGGGAAATCCACCTTGGTAGTCAAAACTGGATGGGGAAGACATTCTGGGGGATATCTTGGCCCCCAGTGAAGTCAGTGGCAAAATTCCCATTGACGTTGAAAGGTTTAGGATTTCACCCTTGATTTCCACACTTCCAACAGACTTCTCCAAACAATGGAGAACAAAATAAATTACAAATACAACAAAAACAAACTGGACAGCATTCTTATTAATTGTCGGAATAGAATCATGAGTGAGACACACTGGTAGTAAAGTTCCATTTATAAATGTTCGATAGACGTTATAAGCATGTTGCAGACATGAGTAGAAGGTGGCATGGATGTTTCTAAGCACATCAGCTGAAGGTGTCATATACGGCTGCAACTCACGCTAATATGAAACTCATTGCCCTATTGGTCTCTAACTATCCATAACAATTGATTGACTATTTATTGAAACACCTATTTCTCTTTTATTAGTCCTTTATTAACTATTCATAAATGGAACCTTAAGATAATCTTATTTTTATTAGAAGCTGCACACTCAGATGGATGGCTTCCCTGGCTCTGCTGAAACTGCTAGCATGGTTCTCCTGACCATTGTTAACAGATTGTTACACACTCATACTCACACACAAAACTGTTAGCCCTGTATTATAAAGCCATATCATTGACTATGATATGATAACATCTGATAACACATAGCACAGCCCTGATAGGGGTATATTTTTACTGAGAAAGAAGCTATCATACTGGTTGAGAAAACTACAATGCTGCCAACTAGAGCTGGGCAACACAGAGCCACTCTCACCCGTTCTCTGGCCTAATGACTATTTCTTGTTATTCACAGTGGCAATATAGCCATTCATAAGGCTAAGATTTTGGCACAGGTATTTTTAGTAAAAGTCAGAGACAGGATGTGGGCAATAAATAATAAATCATGGAAGCTCAAGCCCCACTGCTGAGGGCTAAAGTTACAGAGGTCACATAAAATCACAGAATCCATTACCGCCCCACAGCCTTAGCCCATTCATAGGCTTGGTCTACACTTACCTTAGCGATTCGGTGGCAGCCGACGGGCGTTACGCAAAGTACGCAAAGAACTTGCGTAATTCCCATCGACTTCTGTGCTTCTCTTCTGCACGCCGTCTTCACTGCACTGCACCAACAGGAACCGCGTTCCCATCGACGCAGCGCTACGCCACTTGAGGAGGTGGTTTTAGTACATCAATTTCTGGATCTACTGAGCGGTCTTCGCTGACCACTCAGTCGATCCAGAGAAATCGATCTGCCGGCGGCGACTTTGCCACCGTCAGTGTAGAGAGAAACCCATACCAGAATATCCCACAGACTCCTGGTTAGGACACTCTCCTGCACTGTGAGAGACCCATGTTTAAATTCTTTCTTCAAGTCAGGCAGAGCAGAGAATCAAACCTGAGTCACCCATCTCCCAGGAGAGTGCCCGGATCATTGGCCCAAAAATCAGAACAGTGGCCTCCTCCTTCTTCACTGAGGCAAAATATCTATTGCAGGTCGAGTCATTCAATCTGAAAAGAATTTTTTTTTTAATTCATCAAAAAAATTTTTTTGTAATTTCCAGATTTGATTTGGGTCAAACCAATTTTTTCCCCCCAAATTTTCAGAACTGCCAGGAAATCAAAATATCAGTTATTTGCCCAGCTCTACTGCCATCCCCAAAGTATTACAAATCATGAGATTTATATAATTTGCCTTCTGATTTTTGAGCCTTTATGGTTCACATTTTCAAGCTTCTCTATGCAATCCTGAGGGCTAGAAAATTCTTTAAGAAAACAGAGACAAGGAAAAAACTGATTCTCACATAATCACATGACTCCAGGAGCTTGGGGTTTCAGGAAAAAAATATGCACTACATTTCACAAGACTCAGGAGCTAGCAATACTGAAATTGTGCTAGGACCCTGCTAGTAGTGTTTAAATACGGTCACTGCAAACTATCATGCAGTTAATTCAGCTGGAGTGTGAACAGCACCTAAATCTTTATTTTGTTACTCCCCCTCCCTCTCCTCTGGCCCTACCCTTTCCCAGAAGTTCAGACCTAGAGAGAGAGAGAACTGGAATGCTTTATGCCTTGATCTGAAGGCTTATAGCACCAATCAATCAATAAATATGCTAACAGGATCAAATGATAAAAAATTCATTCACTCCTGTGCTACTGCGGACTCACTAAGCTTCCTGATTCATGAGAGTGCTCAGCTGCCCGCCTGCCTGGTACTGGCAAAAGTTTAATTCACTGTCAAGATTACTGTCTGGCCAAGGAACTCTCGCTTTATCTAATCCTTCTCGTTCCCTCCCTGCCAATTTTTAAAACAGCTTTAGTCTTTAATTATGAATCTAAACTAGGTCCAAGCAAATCATCATGCCTGCTGGTAATGCAAGTTAAGGGTCAGACCCTTAGCATGGATAGTTTTGAGCTGGTAAGCCCTAGCACAGCATCCATACGATTGACCGCAGTGCCAACCACATCCAATCAATTACGACCTGAAGGTTGTGTGGAGCACGCAGTTAGAGAAGAAACTTTTCCAAAGTTGCACAGCAACTCACTGGCACAGCTGTGGATAGAACTCGGGAACTCTTAAGCTTTAATAACTAGACTACACTCCTTCTAAACTGCACTTCTGAAAGAGGAATACTTGTTAGGAATTGGAGTGCACTGGTTGATATGGCAGAAAACAGACAGTAAAGGGAAAACCATACTACATTGCAAAGTACTTTGTGCACATGAATGCTTAATTTTTTTTCTAAATTAATACTATGTAAGCCAGCAATTAAAAATCTAAATAGTAGTCCTTCCTCTACATTTATTCAATATTCATTATAAATCTAAATACCTAATACTAGTAACACTTTGGGAATCACATCGGTTGACTGGAACATGACTTGGATATTTTGAGAGTTTTCAGGGGTAGTCGTTTGATTTATCATTTAGCAAAGCTCCAAGATATTTGTATTGTTATGATAGGCATCACCAGCGTTGTTGTTACACACAATCCACCAAGATCTTTTTCTGAGGCCGGGTCTACACCAAAAAGTTAGATTGATCCAGCTATATTACTCAGGGGTATGAAAAATCCACACCACTGAGCAGCGTAATTAACTAGGTCAATGGAAGAATTCTTCTGTCAACCTAGCTACGGTCTCTCGGGGAGGTGGATCACCTAAGCCAATGGGAAAACCCGTGCCGTCAGCATAGGTAGCATTTACACTGAAGCACTAATGCGGCACAGCTGCGCTGTGGCATTTCAAGTGTAGACAAGCCTTTAGTGTGAAAGCAAGTTTTGACTCTTGGGAAGATATGCTTGTTGCGTTATGCAAGACGTGTACAGTCAGTTCGGAGAGAGGGAGCTGTGGGAACCAGAGGGGAGATTGCTCTCTGCCTTTGTGTGATGGAGTGTACCAACCCCACACTTGGCCAGCAGAGGTTAATGAGAGTCTGTGGGCTCAGTCAACTGCAGCCCACGACATCTGCAGGAAATGTCAAGCCTGGAGAGGGGGGACCTGGCTCAACTGGGGCCTGACCAGGAAGGAGAGCAGATCTCTGGCTCTCAGTCAGTAAGAGAAGCCTCGCTGGAGTCGGTGCACTAAGGCAAACTGCTGGCAGATGGAGACTCCTTGAAGGAAGGCACCTCTGGATGGGGGGAGCCCAAGGCAATTGGGAAGGAAACCAAGAGGAAGTGACTCCACCTAGGATTCTCCATGCTGGTGGAGGAGTCTGGAGGGAACAGGGAGATTCTTGTAGGGGCAGGCACTTCCCAGCCAGGGGAGGGGAAAAACTCTCCTGAGGCAGAATCAGCTGGCAGAGCGCGCTAAAAGTTTTCAGTGTTCTGTAGGAGAGGCTCTCCTGATCTCCCCTAAAGGAACAGGCCTGGCCACACATCGTATTGAAAAGATAAATGGTGAATGATATGCCACACCACTCCTTTGACATGCGGGACTGTTGTTCTGGGTCTGTAAAACATAACCATTTTCAAACATATCAAATTACAGCTGCCCAGCTATGGATTTCCAATCAGGGAGGTTACGAATGTCTGCTTTACTTTTCTGTCTGGCTACCCCTCTGTTGGCACAGTGCCACCCTGGACACACTTGTATCTAGACTGGTTTATGTCCTCCTCCAACAGATCCACAATGCAACATTGCCTTCAGCAGTAATTTATCTGGTAAAAGTTTTGAACTCAGCTGCCCAAGGATCACAGTGACTGGGCCATTTAAACTTCCCAGGGCATTGTTTGCAGCTGCCTCTGCTCCTGCTCCCTTTCACACACATGCGGCATGCATGGCTCCAGTTTGTCCTCTTCTATTTTAGACCAAGTAGGTCAAAGCAATGGGAGGACTTATGGGAAGTGTAACAACTCGGAAAGGCCATTCACTGTTCTCAAGATGACTTGGCCATACACAATAGAAAGTTGCACCATTTCTGAACAGGTTACACATTTAACATTACTGGATTTGTTGAAGAGGGAGACTTCTGTAACCCCTGGTATTTATATCCCTCAAGGGACCCACTGACATGTAAAATTAGAGACTTTTGCTGGAGTCTGGTCTCAAGGCATTGCCATTGACTTATATTTACACAAAAAGCAGATATAGCGCTGAAGGCCTCTAAGACGCCTTTAAGACACTGAATGGAGATTTGTATTACACTGAGATAAGCAGGATGCCATCTGTGAAGAGAGCAATTGTATGTTCTTTATCCTGGATTGCAATGCACTGAATCTCTGGAGAATCTGAGAGCTACTGTTAGTGGTTCTGTGGAGACAGCAAATAGGAAAGGTGACCAAAAAGAATTAAAAAAAAAAAAACAACCCACAAACATTGCCTTGTATCATCTTTCAAAGAGAAAATCACTAAGTGGGGGCCATTCAAATAAAGGAAGCTGCACAGAGAATTGCAGAACAGTTTGATGGAGGTTGTAAATCAATGCCTGAAACTCTGTTTCCAGCAATGTTAAAAGATAGTCACCAAACTACCCATCAAAAACCTTCTCTGCCTCTAATGCTAAAAGAAGGCTGATTTTATGCGGCATAAAACCATAAAAATGGTTTTGTTTAATGGCATAAATGATGCTTAGTATTCACAGAATATTATCACAGTTTGTGGCACCCCTTGGAATAAAATGGGTCAGCGTGAATTCGTAGAGTTAGCCAAATTGGTAAGGCAGGTCTACACACATTTTTTGTACCATTTAACTAAATTGATTTAGAAACAGATATATTTGAATCAGTACAACCTCCTTATGTATATAAGAACCATAGGAACAGAGGGAATTGGACTTGTTCAGTCTGCAGAAGAGAAGAGTGAGGGGGGATTTGATAGCGGCCTTCAACTACCTAAAGGGGGGTTCCAGGGAGGATGGAGCTAGGCTGTTCTCAGTGGTGGCAGATGACAGAACAAGGAGCAATGGTCTCAAGCTGCAGTGAGAGAGGTTTAGGTTAGATATTAGGAAAAACATTTTCACTAGGAGGGTGGTGAAGCACTGGAATGGATTACCTGGGAGGTAATGGAATCTCCATCCTTAATGGTTTTTAAGGCCCATCTTGACAAAGCCCTGGCTGGGATGATTTAGTTGGGATTGATCCTGCTTTGAGCAGGGGGCTGGATTAAATGACCTTCTGAAGTCCCTTCCAACCCCAATCTTTTATGATTCTACGATTCTTCTATGTGGATGCGATAATACCAGTGTTTATAACTGTATGCCATATTTCAATGAATTTATGAGAATAAGCAATACCAATATAAACACCTTTATACTGGTATAATTGCATCCACATTAGGAGATTGTCACTTTAACTATGTCAGTTGCTAGACCACTAACATTAAATCAGTACAAAATCTGCTTGTAGACAAGCCCAGAGGCTTTTTGCCAGCATGTTGTTGTCTAGATTCATTAGGGATTTTGGTCAGTATTATCTACAGTGTCTTTTTTTTTCAGAAGTAGCAATGCTGACTTCCAAACAGGAGCTGGGCAATTTTTCCTGTGCAATAGAGTGACAGAACATTTGACATATTTGAGGCACTAGAAACTCTAAGAAGATGTAGAGAACTTGCTGCTAAAACCATCCAGCTCTGGAGATTTGCCATTTGCAAGTTCCCCTATAGCACTTTGAACATCCTCTTTTGAATGTTAGGTTCTCCCCCAAAAAACCCCTATGGGTTGAAATCTGCACCAGTCCTGAGATCTGCTTTCGCCCAGGGGAGAAAGAATCAGCAGGGAGGAGATTGCAGTTCTTTAATCCCACACAGCCTAGCCCCAGCTTAAGTTAGAGCTGTCGAGAGCCCCACGATATTCCTCAGGGAGCTACCCCAGTAGAAGATTGGATGTAGTGGAACTCTGCTCCACTGGGTCCTTCCTTTCTCTGACTCTATCCCAACACTCACCTGACTGCAGAGATGCAGGTGGCACATAGCACAGGGGGCAGCTATGATATCTCCACCAGCTTTACAACACTGGAGAATTCTCCTAAGGAAAGGGGAATTCTGCTCTGGGCGCCTCTGGCTAGAACACAGCCACTTTGCTTTGCACAGAGAATCCAGCCCTATTTATTTGTTCACATTAGGAACTCCTAAAGATGAATAAAGTTTCTGGCAGACCATTAAAATGGGTATTGTCTTGCTTTTTTATTGTTAATAATTGTTCTGTTATTTTCCTCCACTATAACCACAGATGTACCAGTTGAGGCATTAGCAGGATGGCATATTTTTGAAAGCGTGCAGCTGTCTTTATTTCCCTATGCAGGAAACCAATTGTTGGACATATGAGAGAGCTGCGTGTACCCTAAATATGATAATGTTGTCAAGCTGGAAGTGAATTTTTTCAGTTTCAGCTTTCGTTTCTTGGCAAGCACCAGTGATTAAGTCGTTGTTTGGAGAGATTTTAGATTATTTTCCAAGACCAATTGCTCTGCTAAAAGGGCTCTTTGGGTGTGCGTGATAGATGTCACACTTCTTTACCACGTATCTTAAATGCCTCTCAGAAAACCTGAGGGGAGGCTGCCCCATTGTCATTTGTTTCAACCTCCTGCTGTATATATGTTAACTAGTAAACTAAATAAGACCCTGAAGATTCAGCAAAGCACTCAAACGCTTTCTTGACTTAAAGCATTTGCTCAAGTGCTTTGCTGAAGAGGAATAATTTGCTAACTCATTAATTTATTTGTTTATTTTTATCTTACACAAGAGGAATTTTCATCTGGGTACTAGATCTTCAACAGTTTGTGCTTCCGCCCAGGTATATACTGGGTGATGTGTATCAGACATATCTTAGAAGCTACATACACCATTTTCAATACTGTTTCAGCCTTAGGGAAAATTCCAATCTATTATTATTATTTCTTTTGATTTATTCAATTAGTTCTAGATGGAGTAGAAAGCAATGCTTTATTTCATCAACAGGTGGGAGTTCCAGAACCTTTGAAAATGCAACAATTTGAGTTTCACATGGGCCATACAAAATGAGAGGGTGTTTTGGATAATTGGACCTGTGAATAGGGGTGGGCAAATAGAGTCAGGTAAAATAAGTTGCAGCCTGAACCTTTGCCCCAAAGTAAAAATGAACCCACAGTTTTGATGAGATGATGCAAACTGTCATTAATTTTTAAAGTTATAGGTTAAATCCTGACCCCACTGAAGTGAAATACTATTTTGCCATCGACTTCAATAGGGCCAGAATTTCACCCTATAACTTCAGTGGGGTTTCTCCCATTTAAACTAACAGAAGTTCTGAGAAGCAGGTAAACTTTGTGATGCTAGGTAGTGATGGTTAAATCTCAAAGGAGTTCTGAATATTTAACCGTAATCCTCCAATTGGAAGTGGTGTTTGACCTAAACTGAATTAGAAACTGAATTGTGGATACAGCAATTACGTATTATATACACTTGATTAGCTTTTGTCACCAAAGAGCTGTCTATGTATCACAGGTATTTCCAGGGTCGATAAATATTGATTTAAAAAAGCAGATATTTTAAAATTTAAATTTAATTTTTTTAATTAAATACAAATATTTAAAAATAAATCTATTTGAAATTATAACAACCTATTTTAAGCCCAAAACTTACTCTAATCTATTAAAATCATCTAAAGTAAAAAAAAATTAGGCTTATATGTTTGCTGCCAAAATTTTAAAGAACGTCAAACCATAGAACTGGCGAAGTCACTGGCTAAGCACCTAGAACCAGAATATGGTAATATGCTAAACCACGTTTTGACACAGTAGTCTCTTCTGTAAATGCAGAGAGAATATGTTCTTCATTTCAGTTTATTTAGCTAGTTTCGTTCAATAATTCATTCATTCAAAGTTAAAAATCAACAGGAAGTTGAAAAGCAGGAAATCTTGTTTTCCTCCTCCAATCTATGAATAAAAACTAGGTGTGAGGGTGAGAACTACTAGTTCTAAAATCTTGAAGGACATGGTGACCAGAAACAATCAGTTCAGTTTAGGAACTGCAGAAAATACTTTTCTTTGTTTATTAAAATAATTAGTTTTAAATACAAAAACATGTTTTGAACATTTTTGTTAATTTGGTCGTTTTTTCTTATGTATCCAGCACAGTTCAGGTAGTTTTATTTAACTAATTAAAGAATGACTGTAAAATTGCTGGGGATTTTTGCATTTTAAATTGGATTCAAATTCCCATCCAAATAAAGCTTGACACAAACCACAAGTAAAAAATGTATCATCTAGCAGCTAAGTGCATTATTCACCATTTTCTAAGACAATGCAAAATGTAAACATTAAGAAATCTAAATAAATGCAACTTAAGTTATACAACTGCTTCAATCAAGTCATCTAACTTGCCATGACTGACTTCACAACATCCACAGTGGCAGCCATTCATGTCCCATGCTGCTAGTTCGGTGCCAATCTTGGATGAACAACGGCATACCAGGGCCGACAGCTATGCCCTCGCAGAGTGACGGTGGGATAGACAGAGAGACATGATGACAAACTTCAGAAGCCTTACATTACATCTACCAGTTTGCAACCTGAAACAAAAATCCTGGACAAAGCTTAACAGGCTGCTGACAGGAACAGCCAGAGTGGCTGTCACAATGCAGAATTTGGCTTAGCTCAGTCTTCATAGTATGACTGAGGGACGGACGATCAAACATGTGGTGGAGGAATTAGAAGACTGGGGGGTGGATTGCCACACCTTGCTACCCTTGATGATGCGGCAGTTAGATGGCTGAATAATCTAGATACCAACATGTGACGCACACAAAAGAAGATTGCTTAAATAAATGTACACGGATATAGTGCAAAGTAATGCACATTGGAAAATGCAAAGTAATGCGCATTGGAAAACATTATCCATATAAAATGATGGGGTCTAAATAAGCTGTTACCACTCAGGAAAGAGATCTTGGAGTCACAGGATAGTTCTCTGAAAACATCTACTCCATGTGCAGTGGCAGTCAAAAAAGTTAACAGAATGGTGGGAATCATTAAGAAAGGGATAGATAATAAGACAGAAAATATCATATTACTTCTCTATAAAGCCATGGTATGCTCCCATCTTAAATTCTGCATGCAGATCTGGATGCCTCATCTCAAAAAAGATATATTGGAATTGGAAAAAGTACAGAGAAGGGCAACAAAAATGATGAGGGGTATGGAAAAGCTTCCATATGAGGAGAGATTAATAAGACTGGGACTTTTCAGCTTGGAGGGGGGATCTGATAGAGGTCTATAAAATCATGACTGGTGTGGAAATAGTAAATAAGGAAGTGTTATTTACTCCTTCTCATAACACAAGAACAAATGAAATTAATGGGCAGCAGATTTAAAACGAACAAAAGGAAGTATATCTTCACACAACACACAGTCAACCTGTGGAACTCCTTGCCAGAGGATGTTGAGAAGGCCAAGATTATAATGGGGTTCAAAAAAGAACAAGGTAAGTTCATGGAGGATAGGTTATCAATGGCTGTTAACCAGGCTGGGCAGGGATTGCTGTTTGCCAGAAACTGGGAATGGATGACAGGATGGATCACTTGATCATTATCTGTTCTTTTCATTCCCTCTGGGCTAGATGGACCATTGGTCTGACCCAGTATTATCATTCTTATGTTCTTAGTGTATCCTCCTGGTTTGCAGAAAAAGTACCACATTTAGTATAAAAATTATATTTAGTTTCAAATCAACATGTTGTGATGGTTAACCACCAGTGCAAATCAACCTTTCTTTGGGAAGATAACTAAAAAGTACAAATGCAAAACATTTAAAGTCAAATATATAAAAATCCAGGTGTTCTGCTTGCTGATCTACATCAATCTACCCTGGGTGTTTCTAAAGTACCTCGCACTGAGCACATAGATATCCAAGTGCAGTAAATAACAGGCCAAATCCTGATGGCCTGACTCAAAACTCTCAGTGAAGGTTAATAGGGGTTTGCCTATGTAGGAACTGAAAAAAAGACTTCAGCC
Source organism: Emydura macquarii macquarii (assembly GCF_026122565.2). Lineage (NCBI taxonomy): Eukaryota > Metazoa > Chordata > Testudines > Chelidae > Emydura > Emydura macquarii. Next base: position 17,088,499 of record NW_027130828.1, read on the forward strand.
ACTACCAAAAGCTGGTCATCATCACAACCTCACAAAACAAAGCCTACTTCTGTTATTGCCTTCCTTATATTTTGTTAGTCACTTGCTATTCTTATCACAAAAACAACAACAACAACAACAAAAAACACACCAGTCCACTGCATGCAAAATCTCTCCTTTGGATGAAGCAGATTTCCATACCGAACCATTGATCATAATTAAAGAAGTTGTTATTCACATTTTCTGTGAAGACATTCTGGCAATTAAAACCATCCTGAAAAAAAACGTGCTTCTGCCCTTTATTACGAGATTAATTATTTTTGTTGTTGCAAACTAGAGCAGACCAATGAGCACTGAAATAGATTAAAGAATTTTATTTTGCTTTTGGGCTATCACTCACTCCCCCTCTTGGTCCATAACAGCTTGACAGCGTTGGGTTTTAGGCAAAAGGGCTGGGTCGATCTTTATTTATTTATTTTTCTTTTTGCTGAACTGGCTCACACATCCCCAAGTGCTTCCCCCCCGCTACAACACCTGAAGATCCTCCACTGGCAATTCTGCATGAGCTCTGAACTATAGGTGCCACCCCTGGATGGGCAAAGAGGTGGGCTCAGACCTTCTTCCCAAACAACTTTTCACCATCCTGCTGATGTGCCACGCAAAGCAGCTGACAGCTGCCTGCATTTTTGCTCCTAGTCCTCCTCCCACTACTCCACCTTACTGTACGTGGTTGGAGCTCTGGGTTCATATGGAGATGCAAGCAAGGGAAAGATTAACCAAATGCAAACCTGTGTCCTAAGGAAGAGAGCTACCAGTCTCTGTTATCACGGCTCCACCCTGCAGTCTCCATTCACTGTCAATTAACTACTCCAGCTGCATTCTTGGCTGTAGTCACTCCTCATATTGTGTAGAGTTGCCAACGCTCCAGAATTATCCTGGAGTCTCCACGAACTAAAGCTTAATCTTTAATTAAAGATGATGTCATGTGATGAAACCTCCAGGAATATGTCCATCCAAAATTGGCAAACAGGCTCCCCCATTACAGACAGCATGCTCTGGCATTCACCACCCCCCACTATACAGATGAGCACCATTGCAAACTGTGTAAGCTACACTGGTTCCTTAATGCAACTCCTGTGTTTTCTGCTGCTCTGCTCCCTGCCACCTCTCTCCGCATTCAGAACATTTACAGAACCAGAACTACCTCCGTGACAGTGACTTAAGCCTTGGTGGACAGAGGAGGCCCTGAGGACACCTTCTCCCAGACAACAGATGAAAGGAGAGCTCTCCAGTACGACTGATTACTCTTGCTTACTTTCTTTGCCTTTTGCGTCAGTGCTCTTAGCCAGGTTGGGGATGCTTTTGAGAGGAGGAGGCTGCCCAGAGTCCTGGCCTCAGAACATTCAGCGAAGGCACAATTCTTAGCTCCACCGAGCTTCTGACATTCTGTCCTCCCTGCTCCTTAGTTCCTGCAACTGGCTGCACCAAGAGGTCACCAGCCTTCAGTGGGGTTTCCTTTATGGGTACGTGTGCACAGCAACAGCAGGTGTGACTGCAGCTGAGATAGGCACTCCCATGAGAGCTGTAATCTAGCTAGCATGGCAAAAAATATCAGTGAAGATGCAGCAGTGCAGACAGTACAAACCTGCCCGGACCCCCATGTCCCATGCCCCTCTTCACTGCTAGCGTTAGCCATGCTAGCTAGATCAAACCTAGTGCAGGTGTGTCTACCTAACTGCAGAGACACCTCTGACTACAGTGTAGACATACCCTATGTATCTGAAGCCTCTGCCCATCCTCTGGATCCTGACAGTGTGTATCATGTGGTGCCCCAGGCCCCACAAGAAAGCACTGTAGGTTCAGATTAACCAGCATGGCATCAACACACCTGCAGGTGGGCAGGCATCCATCTTCTCACCCCCGGTAGTTATTCCTATGACTAAGCAACCACCCAAGAAGGAATCCAGCACCACGGTCCACATCCCAGGGAGGGGATTTCCAAAATCTTGATTGCACAGTCCATTTTGCAGGTGCTAGCGCCCTCTGCAATCTGGATTCATGGTTCCCCACTTTAAAATGGTGCAAATTCTACCTGTTGGACAGAACAGAGAATGCAGCTTTAAAAAAAAAAAAAAAGAAAAGAAAGAAAGAAAGAAGTCACCCTGGAAACTTGACGTGTGGCCAGGGCGAAAAAATAAAACCTTTACTTGTCCTTTTTCTTCCTCCGTTGTGGCTTCATTAAAAGCTGCAGTTTTGCCAAGCAATTTTTTTGGCTGTCCATGCTTTTGCTGGCTAAACAGTTTTGTTCCTCAGCATGTTAACTCAGAGCAATGAGAGCTGATACACACACACACACACACACACACACACGAAAGAGTGAGAGATATCGAAACCTCCATAAATCAGTGACGCTGCAGGCAGCTAGCTTCAGGCGCACATAAATAACAGCGCAAATGAACCCTCATTTATTCAGGCTGATGCTGGTGCCTAACAATTATGGATTTGTGCTTTAGTGGACTCTGGCAGTTAAAATCACTTCTAATGGACAATAGATTGCAGTATGGTAGGTGCTTTATGAGAAAACTGTGATTTCAAAGCCACCTCCTTGGAATCCCATGGGGTTTGCAGGCTTATTTTGCAGGTGAGACGATCACACACATGCAGCAAAGGTAGATAACCTCAGGGTGAAAATCAACCCCATGTAAAATGCCAGCAAATGCCATTTAATCCCTAAACGGAGAGCTTAAGTGCCGCCTAGACTTTCATTGGCCCTCTGCACAGAGCTTAATCTCACAAACAGAAACTACCTATCTTAGCTACTTATCTGACCCCCATCCCTGTAGTATCTGAACACCACACAATCTTTAATGTAGCATCACAACACCACTCGGAGGCAGGATAGTGTTATCATACCCCTTTCACAAATGGAGAACTGAGGAACAGAGAGACTAAGTGATTCGCTCACGGTCACACCAGATGTTTGCGGTGGAGAAAGAATTGAACGCAGGTCTCCAAGAACCCGGGAAAATGCACTAACCACTGAACCATCCTTCCACTGAGTAACCAAAGATGAATCCTATCTGTGTGAATGAGGGCTGTATTACTTTATCTTATTTACTTTCCTCCTCCTTTTTGCTCCATGTTAAGCTTTATTCCACCTTCATCTTCCTTTGAGGGCAGTTTTTCTTTTCTCAGATAAAAATCCGATGGCTCATACAGTGTAGGCTGGTCATGCTCAAATCCTCCGTGACAGACATCCCAGCAACACCCCCAGACTCTGGGACTCACAATTAGGATTAGTGATGGGCAAACCTCAAACAATCTGTCCTTTAGGTTCAGCTGAAAGAAGTACCCAAAAGTCTAGAAATGCTTATCTGAGCTATCGAAAGGTAACTGGGTCTAAAGTCTCATAAACACAGATTCTCTGCAAAATTCCAGGAAATACCACCCTTTTTGGGCTGGATGTAGAGTGAGAACAAACTTTCTCATTGTATTTTGATCCTTTCACTTCCATTTCTAACAGGAACTAAGAATTCAGATACACAGGAGGAAATGCAAAATAGGACCTAGTTAATCAAAAGCTGTTGTCAAGCCTGCTAAAGGTGTGGTTCAAATTAGGATCAAGTTTTGGGTCAATTCTGGGTTTTTGCTGGGGAGGGTTGAACCACAAAAGCACATATTAGCATAGCAGCTTAGCTCTAGCTGTTCACAGATACGAAATACCCATTGGCCACTGGTATTAGACAAGAGAAACAGAAGTTGTACTCACAAAAAACATTACAATCTCTCCTTATTATGAGAGAGAGACATTTAAAATTTCTCAGGTTCTGCGGGACATTCCTTATTTCATAGGGCAAACTGCACTGAATAGCTTTGAGCTCCTGTAAAAAAAAAAAAAGATAGCATAGATGGAATCTGAGCCCTACTGAAGTCATTGGTAAAACTCCCATAGACTTCAACGAGGCCAGGATTTCACCCACTGCCTGCCTACAGGATGGGTGGAAGTACTAGGCTCCAGGACTTGCACATCTCAGTTCTCCTGCAACTCAGTGCTGCTGTTTATTTCCTGTTAAGTGAAGCACAGGGATTTCTCAACCTGCAGGTCACAGGATGCAGGGGTGGGGTTGCAATCACCTGGTCTTTGCAAAATGGGAGTGGAGTCTGGGTAGATCCTGGAAAGAGGAGAATTGGCATCCCCAGGGGGGGGACCTAGCATGGAAGAGGGAGTCTTGGTATGAAAGAGAGCAAGAATCAATGATGTAGCTCAAGAAAAGAAGATAAACAGAAATGACTCGTCTACCTCCTATGGAAAACACACACCATAGACTGACTGTGTGCCATGCCATGCTGTATTTGTGACATGGAGTAGAAGTAGATGATCTCTTGTGGTCCCTTTCACCTACACACATTTTAAATACATAAAGAACTGTACCTAACTGATTCTAGAAGTAGGGATGGAGAAAGATAAGAACAATCTTGCGTGGCCAGGATGACCTGAGCACTTTGTCTAGTCTAGTCTTAAATAACTCAAGCAATAGAGCTCCCTTTTTTCTCACGGCAGACTATTCTACTCTCCCCTGAACCTCATGGCGAAGCAGATTTTTTTCCTGATATTCAACCTCAGTTTTCCTTTCCCTGGTCTCATCTCGTTTTTATTTACATCCCCTTCATCCTCCCTTGGAATCTCTTCTCTGGATTCTCAGAATAATCCACTTATAGTGGAACAATGTTCTCTTCTGCCTTGGAATCGAATTTATTCAACCTAGCTCAGCTCCCCGAAGCGAGGCCCTTTTCACCCACCCCTGGGTTCAGGGTTTCACAGCCCTCCTTCTGGGGCTGAGAGAGTCCTGGTCTCCCCAACCCACAAACTCACCCTTTAGATCAAGGTTTCACAGCCCTCCTTCCAGGAACCGCAACCTAGCTGACTTCCTGCTCCTCGACTAGACTTGGAACATCCTTTTGAGATTCTCCCACTCAGTCATCCGGCCACTGCCATAATCTTCCTCAGGTGGGTCTAATAACCCTGAAGAGTTGTCTGGGCTAGCTGAGAGAGACAGGAGCTTTGGCCTGCCACTCTACAAGGCTCCTGGTCAGTGGCGTATCATGGGTCTCCGGCACCAGGGGCCAATACTTGCATTTGCACCTGCTCCCCCTTTGGTGTCAGCGTCCCACGGGAGGGTCTGCGGGCCTGCTTCCCGCTCACCCCCACTCCTCCTGTTGCTGTGGGTGCGGCAGGGAGTGGGAGTGACAGAGGCAGGTGCCCCTGGGCCACCCGGCAGCTGGGGGGGAGTGACAGCCTCTGCCCCAGAGCCCCGCCATTAGGTTGGCTGCCTGGCCCCTGAGCAGCCGGGATCCCCGCAGCTCCCTCACTGTGCCCAGCACAGGAGCGGAGGAGCCAAGAGAAGACTCTTGCTCCCCCCAGAGAGGGAACCCTCAGCTGCCAGCAAGCCGGAGCTGGGGTCGGCATGGCCTCTGAGGATGTCAAAGCCTGGAAGCCCTTGGCTGTCTGTGACAGTGGTGGGCAGCTCCTCTGAGGAGGCCCCAGACAGCGCCCAGAGGTATGGCCCCCTCCTGACCCCCATCAATAGGCCACTGCTCCTGGTCCCAGGCCCTTAAAGGAACAGTGGTTTGGGTTTTTTCCTTACCTTCCCTCTGCCAGACAAACTATAACCCAGGACCAGCTTCTTCTCTCCCAATGACTGCTTTGCTTCCTTCCCTGCATACATGGAACAGGGAAACTGGCTTCTCAAACCACCACCTCTGACCTTAAAGAGTCAGTACCACATTACAATCCTCTTTACAGATGGGGAAACTAAGACAGAGGTGAAAGAGTTTGCCCGCAGACGCACAGTTATTCAGTAGGAGAGCCGTGAGCAGAATCCAGGACCTGCTGCATACTCACTTATCCAGGCTACGCTGCCTTTCAATAAGAGTCTTTAACAGAAATTAAACCCACAATCCACAGGATCAAATTTAAGTCCCTTGCAACTTGCTTTTCTATGGAAAGTAAGACCTTGTCTGCCTGCATTCTTTCTCCCGGGCTGCCATGGTCCCATGCTCACACTTGGAAGGAGCTCCCTCTAAACGTCCACACAACTAACTCATTCTTCTTTGTTGTGATGCCAACAAAACACTTGACAAGGGTTAGGCTGCTGGCGTGCTGAGATCATCGTCCATCATGCTGACCAATATTGTCTCAATGTTTCCTCTTCATCTCCTCATCTGCCTCCCTGTATCCACCCACTGTCTCTTTGCTTCCATTGTAAGCTCTTTGAGGCAGGGATCATCTTTTTGTTTTGCCTTTGTATTGCCCTTGGCATAACGGGGTCCCTTGTCCACCACGAGGATTCCTAGGCACTATGCCAATAACAATTTTATTCTAAAGATCCTATGAAACTTTTAGCAAGAGTAGAAGTTTGCTCTGATGTGCTTGCCCCAGATTCCCCATCACTCACTATTTGCTGGTTGGCTTTCAATCTCTACCCCACCGGAAGCTGTACTTCAGTGTTGCGGGATGGCATGTCCCGTATATAATTTGTAAAGCACTTTAGGGTGAAAGGAGCCATGTAAATTATTATAAACACTTCTAGGCAGTTATCCTAATCCTCTTTAGCTATTATTTAGCCAAGCTACACACATTAAATTCTTTTAATCTGCAGTCCCTCTAGCCTCTTAATTGTTGTTGTTTTCCAAGTTCCCTCCGGTTTAATGGTGTATCAAGTATTGAGATGTCCAGAACAGTACAGTAGTCTACTGAGAGATACAGTCACTTCTGTGCTGTACAGAGAGACACTATGGCTTTCTGAGTCCAGGGAACATTTTTTTTTATTTCAGCAGGCTATTCACACAGCAAGGTACCACTCTGGATGAGTAAAGGTTTCAGAATCTGGCCATATGTTACTCAGGAGTCTCTGTGGTCCCATCTGTTCTCTTCTATCCTACCTTCAGTGTTCTCAATCTTCTACTTAATGTGACCCCATTTTACAACAGAGAAAAAAGTTTCAGGTCCATCTTTTCAATGAGCCATAAAGGCAAGTTGAGAACCCATTGAGAACCCATCCATTGAGAATCCATGTTCTGCCACGGTGGGGAAATTGGTTACAGCACGTTAGTCTTCCAACACATTTAAAACATGGGTGGTGTAGATGGGCTCAGTCCATGCTCTATTGTTCCCAGATTATGCTGGGGCCTTGGGCTTGTCTCAGTAGGAGAGAATTTTGGCTCCGCTCTTTGCGGGAGAAAAGATGGCTCCCCACCATCAGCACACAAGACAAATGGACTGTTTCTAAATCATCTGTTGCTCTCCAAACCCACACCAGCATTCTGGCTAGGTGCAGGCCACAGCCGGTGAGCCTGCAGCACGCAGAAAGGCTTGTTTGAAGTGATTACTCTGCTGTTATTGTGCTACTGTTTCAGAAATGAGCTTCCCCCAGCTTATTCTTAAAGCATTTTTCCTGATTGATGCTTTAATCTCTTTGCCTCAAGCATAAATCACTTTTCACATAAAGTCTTGCTAGAAAGCTTTCATTGACTCCAATTAAAGGGAAACTCCTATAAAAGCATAAATGGCAGAAGAGTGAGGCAAAAAGGGAAAGAATTTTTTGCAGACCATGAAAATCTGATGTCTATCGCTTCACCTTTATAACTCCTCCATTTATTATCATGGAGGAGGAGATGCCAAGGGATTTAAGGGTTTCCAAGTTGGTCTTATCTACCACAAAGCCCTTCCTTCTGCCTGCTATGTTACTCTCTAATAACCTGTGGGAAGGTCACATCCGCATCACACGTGAAGTCAGCACAGTCCTTTAGAAACGTCTAAGTAATCCACAGAAAAATTGTTGATACTAAAAAGGCCCTTTGTGAAAGAGCTGAGCCCAACTGGTAAATCAGATCCAAAGCACCCTCCTTCCTGAATGCTGGGGAAGTTTGTGCCTGGATCTGATCTCTACGGCTTGTCTATCTCCATAGATGGAGTTGGATGAATGGAAGGTGGATAGAAAGCTGGCTAGATTATTGGGCTCAATGAGTAGTGATCAACAGCTTGATGTCTAGCTGGCAGCCAGTAACAAGTGGAGAGCCCCAGGCTTCAGTGCTGTGGCCAGTTTTGTTCAACATCTTCATTAATGATCTGGAGGATGGGGTGGATCGTACCTCAGCAGGTTTGTAGATGTCACTAAGTTGGGGAGAGTGGTAGATAAATTGGAGGGCAGAGATAGGACACAGAGCGACCTAGACAAATTAGAGGTTTGAGCCAAAAGAAATCTGATAAAGTTCAACAAGGACAAGTGCAGAGTCCTCCACTTAGGTCAGAAGAATTCCATGCACAGCTACAGACTGGGGACTAACTGGCTAGGCAGCAGTTCAGCAGAAAAGGTCCTGGGGGTTACAGTGGACAAGAAGCTGGATATGAGTCAGCAGTGTGCCCTTATAGCCAAGAAGGCTAACCGTATATTGGGCTGCATTAGTAGGAGCACTGACAGCAGATCGAGGGAAGCAATTATGCCCCTCTGTTCGGCATTGGTGAGACCTCATTGGGAGTACTGTGTCCGGTTTTGGGCCCCCCACTACAAAAAGGATGTGAACAAATTGGAAAGAGTCCAGCGGAGGGCAACAAAAATGATTAGGGGGCTGGAGCACATGACTGATGAGAAGCTGTGGGAACTAGGCTTGTTTAGCCTGCAGAAGAGAAGAATGAGGGGGGATTTGATAGCAGCCTTTAACTACCTGAAAGGGGGTTCCAGGGAGGATGAAGCTGGGCTGTTCTCAATGGTAGTAGATGACAGAACAAGGATCTCAAGCTGCAGTGGGGGAGGTCTAGGTTGGATATTAGGAAAAACTTTTTCACTAGGAGGATGGTGAAGCACTGGAATGGGTTACCTAGGGAGGTGGTGGAATCTCCATCCTTTTAAGATTTTTAAGGCCCGGCTTGATAAAGCCCTGGCTGGGATGATTTAGCTGGGGTTGATCCTACTTTGAGCAGGGGGTTGGACTAGATGACCTCCTGAGGTCCCTTCCAACCCTCATCTTCTATGATTCTATGATAACAGGAAGAACCAGAACTTCAGATACAAAACCCCTCAAGCTGTGGGGAACTCCAGGTCCAAACCCCAATGCTGCAGCTCAGGCGCATCTTCCCAGTGGCCTGAATCACAGCCCTGAACCCAAACAGGCCACAGCTCGGGGGTTTTGTTTGAAGCCTATACCTGAGCTCTTGGGTTTGGGCTCCGACAATAGGACCAATCAGCGTCAGTTGTGTGTCTATCAGTCCAAAGTTGCTTTTGGGGGAAAACCACTTCCATTCCCTGGTGAAGTTAATGAGGAATTGGCTAAGCAGTTAGGATGTGAGCTATGCTCTTCTGAGTTTATGAGTGACTCTAACAATGATTTACATAGGGAAAAAACAGTACCTCTTTCCACCACCCCCATGTCAGAGCACAGCAGCAGCGATGGCTGTAGCATAGAAATATGAACAGCAACCAAGTGCTATTGATCCAAAGCCATCAAACAATCAATCACCTCATTTTCAGGAGGAAACCAATGTCCCTCCAAGCTCATTGCAACCTCAACTTCCCTATAATGGCCTTGGACCCAGACTGCCCGGCAGAACAGACCAGAGGGTGGGTCTCCTCTCAGGACATGCTCCATCCTTTTAAAGTTCTGATCCACCCTCATCTGCCCTGCCTAGAAACCTTCTCCTCTCTGGCAGAGTGCCCCAACAGCAAAGTGAACTCCTTAACAAATAACCAGTCTCTACATGAGACCCACAGGGGGAAGACTAGGTTCTGCAGGGTAGGAGCCATGTCTTATTCTGCTTTTTAAAGTGTCACGTAGATTATGGAGCTATGTGCTGTGCATGCGCATCATTAACAAATCAGAAAATATCCAGGTCTCCTGCTATTTTGCATTTTAAGCATGTGGGCAGGGAAGACTCGGTCACCATATGGGCTGGCAGTTCAGAGATATTGTTTCTGTCCCTGAGTTTCGGCTCTGCCTCAGAGGTGGCTGTAGTCTAATGGACTGAACATGGGGCCATGAGTCAGCATGATCTGGGTTCTGCTATTGACTCACCCAGGACAACTCACTTGCCTTCTCTACACTTCATTTTCCCTCCACTATCTAATGAAGATCATGACTCTTGCACCCTCTCTTTGTAATGTGCTTATAGAGTAATGGATACAAAATGCAGTGTCTTTCTGGCTCACTTCCACACTCCAGACTCAGCTGGTGCAGGCAGCAAAGTGTACAGAATAGCTGGTCCGCAGGTGGTATATGGGGAGATTTTGATAGACCAGTAAAAGGACCAGGGACCACTTGATATTGTAATATTGAATATCATATCTGTTGCTAACGGCAGCCAAAACTGGTAGGCTTTTCTGCAGGCCTGAACAACCTTGGCATGACTAAGCCAGGAGGGGAGGGGAGCCTCTTGCTCAACCTTTGCCTGACGCTGTGCCCCTCCCTGATGCTCTGGAGGATGTGCTGGGATCTACCTTTCAGGAATACACCAGTAAGCTTATTTATGCACGCCCTCTCGGGTATGTTTGTCCAGCCCTCAAGATATGCAGATTTTGTAGGAACACATCTAGTTAATTAAGCACTCTGGAGACCTTAGGTCTAGCTTTTGAAACTTTTTTCCCCTCTTTCTTGATGTGTTATTGTCTACTAACAAGAATAAATGGGGGAGCGGGGGGAGGCTTGTACTCTTTGGGATCTCTTCTTAGACACAGCTTCGGGATCCACCAATGACAGTGGGAAGATCCGGCTAATCAGAGAGCCGTTGTTCTTTCCTCTCAAAAGACGCTCCAGACTTCAGTAATTATTGAAAGTCGGGGTGTTTTACTAAGCTGTTGTGGACTCGTGTAAGTGCTTGAGCCTAAGTATAGCTTTAAAGTAAGAGCACTTTTGTGTTATACTGTTTCTACCAGTCCATCTATTGGCTGAACGGCCGTGTCTCCATGTGGCTTATTTCCTGACACCATCCCGCACAAAGTAAAGTTACTACGAGCTTTGGGTTGGCAGAACCCTGGGTAACAGTGGGTTGGTTGGAGCAGCAAGTTCTGAATGGCTGGGTTGTGGCGATCTCTGCTGTGCAGTCTGATAGTTGCATCATTGCACGTTCGCTCTGATGAGTTTACAGTCACTATTGTGTGTCTCTAAGTCAGTGTTTCACAACGTTTTAAGTAGCAAGTACCCCCTAACTTCTGAAAATTGTAATAAGTACCCCAACACTCAATTTTCCACAGGATTTTATATTTACAGACTAATGTGTGCCATTTGTTGGAAGAAGGGCTGAGTATATAAGGCCGTGATGTGACAGATGTCAGATCAAGTGTGCGTAGGATTGCCACCTTTACACCAGGGGTGCACAACTCAAGTATGTACCTGTGCCAGAGGTGATGATGGCCAAAGGTAGGAGGCTTTGAGTGGCATGCCAATGCTGGGGAATATAAAGCACTGCGCAATGTGTCAAATTTTTTGCCATAGATTTGAGAGAGACACGGAAGTAGGGCGAGAGGGAAGATTGTGGTTGCTTTTTCTCTAAAAAGGGTATGTCTGCAGGAGTACTGTGGTGGCAGTGGGTGAAGGGAGTGTTTGGATTTGTAGTTCAGAGATAAAAAGACACAAGGACATAGTCAGACACATGCAGCGACATGCTGAGACACACACATGCGGGCAGACGTGGAGGCACACACAAATAAGCATACAATAATTCAGAATGTAACATTTATTCTTTTTTATTGAATTTTACAACAGTTTTTGAAACAAAATAACACATAAATCATAAAAATTATAAAACAATAAACACAATATAACTCAAACATTTATATTAATAAAACTCTAAACATGGGTATCTTTGTGACGGGAACTGATACTCCCCCTCTAGAATTGTTCTACAAATCAGGACTGGACTGGACTTTTTGCTAGTTTTAACAAAATAACATAAAAATGAGTTCTTGTAAGAGCTGGATTTAATGAGAAACTTGGGCCTGTTTGGATGACATAAGCACTCCAAATCTCGGTTTTAAACTACTTATTGCTACTATCAGATCATTTTCTGGGCACACAGAATTTCTTATTTTACTTTTTAGCCCAGCTAAATGTGAGAAACTGGTCTCACACAAATATGTGGAGGCAAACAGAAGAAGCTCTGTGAGAGCCATGTTCCTCAGCTGTAGGTATTCCCATTTCATTTTCTGCCAAAAGCATGGGATGTCACCCAGTCCCATGATCTGCATCCTCTGCAACGTACTGTCCATGAAAAGCTCAAAAAGTTTTTCCTTCATGCTTTCTGGAATCCCGGCTTGTTCAATAGCGCTGTCATTAAATGGATTCAGAATCCACAGTTTCTGTGGATCTTCATGCTCTTCAACATTAGGGAAATAATGTTCAAAGTTTGACTCCAAAATTTACCCAAGTGTTGTTTAATATTTTCTTTCACACCTTCATTCAGAGTGATTTCATTTTCTTCACAGAACTCTGAGAGCTGTGGAAATGAAATAAAATTTCCACATAAAGCTCGATTTTTCCAAAGCCTCAACTTTTTTCTAAAAGCTCTTACTTTGTCATGCAAGATAAATATATTTGTGTTGTATCCCTGAAGGTGAAGATTCAAGTCATTGATTTTATCAGAAATGTCACAAAGATAGGCAAATTTGCAAATCCATACTTCATATTCAAAACGCTGTAAGAATTCAGATTTCATATCTCTGAAAAAGACAGTAACTTCATATCTCAACTCGAACAGGCGATTCAACAACCTTCCACATGACAATCACCAAATTTCAGTGTGAAGAAGTATAATAATATGTTCAGACCCCATGTCATGGCACAGCGATCAGAAAAGACGCGAATTCAGAGCCCGAACTTTTATGAAGTTTACTGTTTTAATGGCCATTCCTAGCACGCTGTTTAAATCTTCATTCAGTCGCTTTGCAGACAATGCCTGACTATGGATAATACAATGGTCCCACTTGATTGAAGGATTTATAGCTTTTAAGTAAGTAACAAGACCACTTCGTTGACCTATGATTGCTGCTTCTCTGTCTGTGCACACAGACACACACCACTCCCATGACAATCCATTTTTCACAATGTGCTCATTTAAGATCTTAAAAATGTCCTCTCCTGTTGTTTTTGCGTCTAATTCTTTGCAGCCATATATTTGTTCTTGTATTCTTTGCTCGACTTCCTCATCAATGTATCTAACAAACATAATGAATTGTGCATAGTTGGATACATCCGTAGATTCATCAATCTGTAAAGAGAACTGTTTTTTCTGGATGATTTTTTTCTGAAATTTGTTTAATTATGTCTTCTGCCATTTCATCAATTCTTCTTGTCATGGTGTCATTTGAATGTGAGATGGTTTTAATTTTATCTACTTCTGTTGTGCCAACATGATCTCAGCATTTCTGATAGCAGCAGGAATGTCAAGGGTCTCAGCAATGGTATCTGGTTTCTTCGTGTTTGCCACCATGTGTGCGATTTCAAACGAAGCTTGTACAGCTCGTTCAGTGATCGCAGAGTACAATTGCACAGCAACACTTGATTTTTTCAAACTTTCACATTTTCTTGTGAAAAAAATCTGTTGATTTGTCCTTCAGATCAGGATGTTTCGTCTGAAGGTGCCTTTTCAAAAGGGAAGGCTTCATACAGTGGTTAGACAATGTCTCACTGCAGATCACACAAAGTGGTCATGGAGGTTTACCTCTGTTTGTGTAAACCCGAAAGCCAGATAACTGGGATCGTAGCTACATGCTCTATGGACCTGGGAAGATTTTGTATTTTCACTACTGATGGTTTGTTTGTTTTTTTGAAACATGATCCTCTGGATCCAACACTTGTTGCACATTTGTATGGGAACTACTTTTTTCTAAATCTGAAGTCTTTCTTTTGACAAGAAAACGATCCGTTTTAACACCCTCACAATCAGGAAAATTAAAACAGTAACACAAGCTCAGTTACATTTAAACACTAAAAGTGGAAACTACAGCGGACTGGCACGTGCTTAAACTCTGAGAAACGCAATCTTTTTCCCCTTTACCACTGGACAACTGTATTTCTCATAAAGCAGGAGAGTTCTGAGTTCTGCAGTGCTGGGTGGCTGTGGCAGATCACAAAACCCCCTGCTCTTTCTCCCCTCCTTCCTCCATATAGGAGCAAAGGTCAGCACCAGCCAATCACTATGGCCTGATGGCGGGGGTCACGTGGTGTTCTCCTCACAGAGGCGGGAACTTGTGAGGTCTGAGCAGGCACTAGCGGCCCAGAGTGGATAAGCAGCGCTCCTCATGGCCGTCCCTAAAGGGGTGCAGGCCTGGGACAAATCACACTGTGTGGGCCCCTCTGAACATTTTTATACTAGTGAAATCTGGGGCTGTCATAGTTGTCAATTCCACCGTTCAGCTAGAGCAGTGAAATTGACAAGTAAGCCTGCGGGTAGAGCCCAGCTCCAGGACCATGAGGCTGGGATCTCCGCCTGGCTTTCTGGGCACCGGGCTTTGAGCCGAGGAGGAGGGCTGCCACCTGGGCAAGTTGCAGGTGGCTGCCACCTGGCTGCCAGCCCGGGAAGTGGGTGGCTGCCACCCACTCTGAGCTGGGGCGGAGGTGGTTTCCACGCCGGGCTGGGATCCAGGGATGTGGGCAGATATCAGGCGGCTGCTGCCCATTTTCAAGCCGGGGCGCGGGAGACTGTCCCACAGCTCAGAGCCGGGGCACAGGTGGCCGCCACCCAGCTGTGAACCCAGCTCGCAGGGCAAGGAGGCTGCTGCCAGGCTCCCACTTGGGAGCTGGGTCTGGGCAGGACGCGGGCAGCTGCCTCCCAGCTTTCCAAAAAGCCAGCAGCTACCGCCCAAGCTGGCAGCTGCTGCCCGGCTTCCCAGGACTGGGGCAACTGCCGCCCACCTCCAAGCTGGGACCTGTCAGGAAGCAGGTGGCTACCGCCCGCCTCCCTTTACTGGGTTTTTCACCATGTACCCCCGACTGTGTCTCACATACCCTGTACCACCGTTAGGTGACTCTTTGGCCATGATTCTCAAATGTACTTAGTCACATGAATGGTTTTATGCATGTGAGCGTTCCTGTTGAAGTCAAAGGGGTATTAGATACAGTGGTGGTAGGCAGATGCTTAAAAGTTACACACATACTCATTGGCTTAAAGTTACACACATGCTTAAGAGCCTTCCTGAATTGAGGCTGCTGATACCATGGTAACAGGCAGATCAGAAATGGGTTAGAACAGTTGAAAAGAAAAACAATCCTCCATTTGTAAATTGTCCATTGTTGCATTTGTGCTCCCACAGGGAATGCCAGCCTCACAGCCTAAGGAAGTTTGTCCTAGGCCATCCATAGAGCTTTACACTCGCAGGACATGGGAAATCCACCTGACATGTAAGGCTTTACCAGGGATAAGAGGCCGGGGCTTACTGTTCCACAGGCAAGATCTGCAGCATCCGGATCATGCTTGCACAGCCAATCCCCGCTGCAGCAGATCAATATATCAGCTTCCAATTAGGTTAATGGATGTTTCAAAATGGTACTGTAATAGCTTCAAAGTTATCCTGAACCAATTTCCCCAATAGCCAGCTCTGCTCCCTTCATGCTAGATGAAAGGCAGGCTGGAAGATGATGATCTAATATGCCATTTATTGATTAATCAGTGAAAATCAGGAACTTAAAGAGCTTTTCACATGACTGTTGATTGTGGAGAGAAGGCACAGAGTCAGTGAATGAGTCTGGGGGGACTGGTTGTGTGACAAAATAGGTAGGAAGTGGACGGGGGGAACACAGCTGGGAAGTGAGGCCTTCCCTCCACCTCTCAGTTGGAGACTCTTGCAACCAATCTAAATGGGCTGGGCAAATGGAGGAATCATGCAATGAGGAGAGAAGGGAGTAAATGAGATGTATAGGCTTCAGATGAAGCAGAATTGCACCTTACAGTTTACTGTCCTTGCTAACCATGATGTCCCGCTGTCATAGAAATATCCAGAGGGAAGGGCTGGAAGAGAAGGGGTCCCATAGCCCATAATGAAATGGTTATAACACCCTGAGCACAACTGAAGTCTTCTTATAGGTCATTGGCCATTCCTATGCCAATAACGCCCAGTAAATGCAATGGGTCTGACTCTTTCCCTTATGTCTAAATTCCATTCCACAATGACCAATAAAGCACACCAGACCCTGAAACTCAGGGGGTTACAGCACATCTGGAGTCATTAATAAGTCACATAGCCTTGTGCTTTATAGCACTACTCAAGGCACGCTATAAACGGCTCACTGCCCCAAGCATGCTGCTGCATTGGCTATTATCACGCTAAACCCTCATTTAAATACAGAACATCTTTGTCACTAGCACTAACGAGACTTCTACAACTAACATTCTCTGCTACTTTGTGCCCCGTGCAGTCATTAACACTACACAAAGAGGGTGAAAAACGGCTGGAAAATACACCCTGATCTGAACTACAGCCTTTTATACCCGCTTTGCACAAGTGTAAATGACTAAACAAAATGCAAGGCAATGAAGAATCAGATCCAAAAAACCAAATTCATCCTGAGTGCAGCTCCACCGTAGCTAGTGGAGTTACAGCAGGTAAGAATATGGCTGGTTTGATTTTGTTAAACTCCTCCAGAATAAATCAAACCAGCACTACACGCGGGATCATAATCTAGCTGACTGTTCCTTTAAGCATATTACAACAGACAGCACTAAGTGTGAACCTAGGCTGTAGGGAAAGCCCTTAGATACAAGAGAAGAATGTTAAGGGGTCATTGATTGCAACACTTCCGTTAGGTCATTGATTAAATATATTCTATAAGAAATAGTGAGGATGGGCGCAACACTCGAAGTTTATACAATAGGACAAACCCATTCGGTATGAAAGTGCATCAGCACATTGCAGTGTAACCTGATGATACCTGGGCATGGCATCATCGTTCTACATCAAAAGTCACTACACAGGTATGCAAAAGTGAGGAACGCTACCTCAAAATGCCATCTCTTTTGACTGCGATAATGATTTGTGGGACCCATAAAGGATTACAAGGCATCAAGGAATGTCCTACAAAGCACAGTGCTTGTTGGCCACAGGACTGTCCTAAGAAAACTGGGACAGTCCCAAAAAAGCCTGGCCTGGGGCTACTGATGGAAAAACATCAACCGCTAATTTGTTTTGCAGTTTAAGCCTGAGTTCTAGCCTATCCCAGTGAGAATGAATCAGTGACACGTTTCTCCTTGTTTTGTTCTCCAAACCGGGAATGTGCACGAAGCCCGTCCCCACCGTGGAATAGAAAAATGCAATCCACACATGGCCCAGACAACTCTTCACGGACATTGTCCATTATACTCACATTGTAGAGGATGTCAGTCCAGCCCTCCATGGTGATGCACTGGAAGACAGTTAGCACAGCAAACAGGATATTGTCAAAGTTGGTGATTCCGTAGTTGGGGCCTGGCCAGTATTTCCTGCATGTGGTTCCATTCTCACATTGCCTGGCAGGGGGATCCTCTCCACAAGGAAAATCTCCCACCTCCTCACCTATGGAGACCAGGGGGTGAAGGAGACAAAGAGAGAAACAGTTATTGATCAAAGACTCCCAAATACGCTGGTGTCTCTAAGCTCTCACCACACTGCCTCCAGGACCACCAGGGTTGATTCTCATTTACACTAGGGTGCCTTTATGCTACTTTGGGACCTTAAAATGGGTGTGGCTGCAGTTTGTGCCCCCATAAGGCCCTTTACATTGCCAAGGCTGTATGCTAGGGGCTTTAGTGAGCATGTAAATGAAAATCAGGCCCCATGCATCCAAAACCTACAATTGACAACAGTGTTAGTGCAGTGTTTGGGGCCATAACTGAGCAATATTGTAGCACTAACAGGCAGAGTTTCATTCAAAAAACTGCAGCACCCCACTTATGCCCTGGAACCAGTGTCTGCAGTAAACCAAGTGCTAGACCAAAGAGATTCCCTGGATTTAAAGCAGAGTGAGTACTGTGATTCAGTGATATGCTGTAATGTGCGGGGAAGTGATAAGTATTATTACTACTACTTTGTACTAGGCCTATTGTGTCATAGTGATGATGGACAGAAACAGAAAAACTATGGGGCAGATTCTCCGGCCCACTAAGGACTCTTAGCACAGCAGCTGTCCCAGCATAAGGGGAGGGAGAGGAAATGTTGAGGTCATGAAGGGAAGAGTAGAGCAACGTTAAAGCCAATCCTATTTAGGGCACGTTTCCACTTCTTGAGCTGGGAATCGCAACCCAAACTCGGAGGCATACCCACACTAGCTCTGATCCAGGTCGCATGCTAAAAACAGAAGTGTAGCCATGGTAGTGGGAGGGCCTAGCAACCCCAAGTATGATCCCACCTGTAATGGTGCGGCACCCATCTCTCACGAGCACCCTTCTGGTCGGGTGTGCCTTCAGTCTTTAAACAGCCCCGGCCTTGGTATCAGGCCGTAACCTCAGAGCTTCCTCCCTGGAGGCAATGATTTTGCCCTCTCTGGGCCCTTCTGGCCCCAGCACTCCAGCTGGGCCGCTAAGTAGCTCAGATCCCCTTCTGGGGGTTTATCACTGTCCAATTGTAGTCTGCTTTCCCAGTGGCCTATGGGGGGACCCAGGCCCACCCACTACTGCGGGTCCCAGTCCAGGGTCCCTAAGAATAGCAGCCATGCATCGCCATGTCCCTTTAACTAAACTGCTTTCAGTTCCCCGGGCTATTTGCCTGCAGCCCCAGACTTCACCAGGGCTTCGCCCTTAGCTCAGGGCAATTCTTTGTTCAGGCCCAGCAACCAGCCAGGAGCTCATCCTGGCCCCCTGGTTCCTTGCAGCACTGAGCCGTCCCTGGTGCTGCAGCTCCCTTTGGCCAGCCAGGTGCACCAGCTGCACTCCTCTGGCTCCAGCAAGGAACCAGCTGTGCTGCACTGCCTTGACATTGGTCTGCAACCTTCTGACTGGCTGCTCCCTGAAGCCTTTCCCTGATTGGCTGCTTCCCCTGGAGCCACTCTAGGCTGTTTGGAGGACTCCTCCACTGCTCCTTCCCTGGGATGTGTGTGTCAGGACCCTGAGAGCTCCAGCAGGGGGCCTCTGGGCCTAGTCCACCCCCATCCCACCACACAAAAAAGTAGCTATGCACGCAAGTGGCTAGCCCATCCCACCACTCACGCTGCCATGGCTACACTTTTTTTTCTTTTTTTAGCATGCCAGCTTGATCAGAGCTAGTGTGGGTATCTCTAATCAAGCTGCAAATAGACCTCCAGCGTGAAGCATAACCATACCCATAGATACAGAGAGTGCCTAATGCCAACGGTGAAAGTTAGAGCTGCTCCTGGACAGCTCTAACTTGCTTTGAGGCCAGGCAGTAGAGCTTACAAGGACAGAGTAAAGAATTGAGCCCTATGACTTCAGTATTGCAGGCCAGTCTCATGATAGTGTAGTCTGTGCAGCTCAACACAGCACGCAATCCTCTGGGACAGAAGGTAGTGGGTTCATATCTCTTCGCAAGCTTTGCATTCCCATCCAAGGCAGAGAAGGCAATGATGAACTGCTGTAGGTGCCATTGAGTGGGGGGGTGCTACTAAGTAGGGAAATATTAAACAGAGGCTCTGGAGCAAGGGCATTATCAATTCCCTCATGCTCCATGTTGGAGACTGTAAAGGAGGATGCCGGCATGCCCTTGCCAATGTTCCTTCTCTTACTGAAACAGCTTTTCATGTCCAGAGCTGACAAGTGCTGAATACATAATGAACTGCAAGCCCTTGGAGACAGGCACAGTCACTGTATACATGGTTGTACAGGGCCTAGCACAGTGGAGGCCTGGCCTCCAGGCACTACCATGAGACCAATAATAAATGAATAATAAATAATGATGGCTGCTCTGCTTGTCCTACACAACCATTGCAGTAGTCATCAGTATTTAATTCATTTGTAAAGCTACCCTGAGTAAGAAACAGTCTTTGTCCTATGGCAGTCACCCTCCAGCCCCACTGAAGGCAAAGGTAAAGACTTCTACCACTTGTGAAGACCTTAAAGGATGTGTGGAAAGGGTGACCTAGGTCATCCGAGGCAAGATCCAAAATATCCATTCAGTGCCATGAATAAGCAAAGAGCGATTGACCACTCCCCAGGTAGACATTCAAACCAGCTCTTCTCCCACCCAAAATTAAATTAAAGTCATTTTATATCCATATTCCTCTTGATTTCCATGCTCACTGCAGATATCCAGAGCAGTTATTACGCTGCCACCTTGCAGCTGATGGAGAAGATTTGGGAGCACAGGGCTCGATTCTCAAAGTAAACAAACGCATCAGGCCACATTTTTCATTTACACTAAGGCCCTTTACACCACTCTGGCACTGGCAGAAGGAAAGGTCCTTAAAGAAAAACACTGCCAGGACAGTAGCAATGAGAATCAGGCCTTACTAAATCAAATTCACCAAAGGGGGGTTGGAAATCAGTAATAACAATAAATAATAATAATAATAATAATTACACAGAAAGAAGCCTGCAGAGGAAAAAAGACTGGCAGTTTGACTCTAATATTTCACAATATGGTGTGTGAAAATGACCTTTCCCCATCTCACCAGCCCCTTAATACAAGATTTTGCCCTCAGGCTCCCATCTGGGTCACTATGGCTTTTGTAATGAATGTTGAAGGATTTACTGAAGCAAGGCTGCAAGAAGAAAAAAGAAAATAAAGTCTTTGAGGCCTATTCTCCAGGGGCCTTTTGGAAGAGTGCAGCCTGCTTTCTGACGTTTGGCCTTTGCTTACAAGGTAATCCTTTCTAAAGGCAATGAACATCTATTACTACATGTATTGATTACTTTATAAGCAGGAGACATGACAGCAACTAGGATCTTCTAAAGTCCATGTGAAAAAGAGAGTTCAATGGAGGGAATCAGTATTAACTACTCCACTTTTTTTTCTTTTTTTTTTAAAAGTATGCAAAGTGATGAGGCCAAATTATCATTTGTATCTCATGCCACAAAGGTTTGTTCTAGGATACAACTAAACCACAAATATTTGCATCACAAAACAATCATTTAGGTCACATCTAGACCAGTCTTTCACAATCATTTTAGCAATTTATGTTAACAAACAATCAATTAACGCGAGTTAAAAAACTCTCATCTATACAAACTCAAAGGGAGAGACCCCAAAGAGTTCACAATCTGATCTGTTACACAAGTGTAAATCCAGGATAACACCATGGATTTCAGTGGGATTATTCTGGATTTTTACACTGGTATAACAGAGCAGAATTGGCCCATAATCTCTAACGCATGTTTCAAAGGACTAGGTAGGTGTCAAATGGAAAATTCAGAAATGGGTGTGATGCCTTCCTATCTCAAGATGGTTTCATAACCTAGCTTCTGGAGTCTGGTCAGCAGGGAACTGTGAATGAAAATTTGTGCAAATGGCTGTACATAAAAGAATTCTCAGTTTCAGTAAAACATGAGTGCATGGAAGAGTATGGAGATAAAATATATCATATATTCACTGAAAATCACACACGAATGTGTGGATTTGTCTTAGATTTTTTCCTATTTTTCACCAAAATGAAGTGTCTTTTCCATAAACTCAGAACAGCCTCTCATGTCATATATAAAAAGTCACATTACAAACTTTCCCCAGCGTTTGAGGAAAAAACCCCACAAACACTCTTAATTACCCCTTATAGTTGAGCCACTCAGTGCCACAAAATTACTAACGCTGTGCCAACGTGAGCCACGGCATTTCCATTCATATCCCATGACCTCACCTGGAACATCTTTCCAAATTACTGCTCTTTGATTCTTGGTTTCCATAAGAATCCCAGGTGACTGTTTCATTTGGGGCCTGGGAACAAGGCCTGGCCTGAATCCCCCGAACTCCCCAGGTCCCCAACCCTTCTGCTGCTGCAAGGATGCAGCTCCTTGAGGAGATTCATATTTCCACACTTAAGTCGATGCTTTGAGCAAATGGATCTGAGCTTGTTAATGCACCTCTTCTGAGATTAGGCATTTAGGTTTAAAAGGCTGGGTTGATTAGATTAGCGAGATGCTTTGCTTTCCCTGCACTTGAGGGATTCCAGATCCAGGAAACCTCGCCTGCTGCCTTTTCAGAAATGCCATTGCTCCATTTCCGATCGGAGGGAGGGAGAGGAGAGGGAACTGGGTAGAATCAATTTCTATAATTCATCTGTAGATGAACACATTAACCACTGAGCAGAAAGCTGTCTGGCTCCCTTTAACAGAGACTCCTTCGTACGCTGGTAAGGCATAGACTTTAAGGAGGTCATAACCTTCATTCTGGAGCTGGCCCTCCTTCCTTCCTGTCAAGATGCCATGATGTACAGTACTCACAAATTTCTGGCTGGGCTCCCAGTTCCATACTTGAGGGCTATTCCAAGAGAAGTGCTAAGATGGGTATGTTACATCACATGCCAGAAACAGGGCTCAGCCTTCTGCTTGGTCTAGAGATTTGTCAGTCGTATTGTCATCATGATGTCATACACCAAGATGGCGTCAAAATGGCCATGAATGGGACTGTGGCTTTTTTAAAGACGCTACAAAAATTAAAAGGAAAAAATCCCAGTAACTACTTAACACTTGCCCTCCTTCGCCTCACCCACCAAAACCCCAAAACCGCCATGTCAGGGCGGAAAAGGCAGAGAATTCTACATGGTGCTCTGCCCATTTAAGAAGTACCACGGGCATAAAGAAGAAGATTATGTGATGTTTAGGAAAACACCTGATCACTTGACTCTTCTCTTCCCTGGACTCTCTGGTTCTCACCTCTCCCTATCTCCACTCTACTGCAAAACACCACCACTCTAGCCACCTTCTTTATCCAAGGCTGCTCCCTCCTCACTCACTCTTTGGTTGTCTACTAGAGTAACGTGTTACAGGTCACCCTCTCTGCTGATCCACCTAGGATATGAGTTTTTGCTGCTCCCACTTAGGGAGTGTTGGCTCTTTAGCAGCTCATGACTTTAGCTCTGGAGGTCTGCAATTCAATCCTCAGAGCGTCAGCCAAGACGATGGCCGTCTCACTACCACATTGAATTCCAGATCATCCTTCTCACCTGCTAGGCTCAAAACAGTCTCAGTCCTGCCTGTGTCTCTGCTCCCGTGTTCTTGCAATCCTTCTCACTCCATCTCTCCTTAGCACTCTGTTTCCTTTCTCTCGGTTGCATCCCACCAGCCACTACGAAAACCTCGGGCCAGATTGTCCACAGCTCTGCACCTCATATGGCCACTTGCACATCGGTCATTACCAGTCTGATACAGTAGCTTTTCACACTCCTTTTGCACTGGCACAAATGACTCCACAGAGCACAAGGGAATGGAGAATCAGGCCCCGGAAACCTCACCCCCCTTTCTATCACTTGACCTGCTGGGTGAGCTTGGGCAAATCACTTCCTTGCTCTGTGCCTCTATTTCCCCAACCATAAAATAGGGATAAAAGAGTACCTAACCTAGCTGTTATCTTCCACTTTTCATCAGGAGATCTCAAAGCACCTTACACAGGAGGTCAGTATCATTACCCACATTTCACAGATTGAGAAACGGACATAGAGAAGGGAAGTGATTTGCCTGAGGTCACCCAATTAGACAACGGCAGAACAGGGAATAGAAACCATATCTCCTGAGTGCCAGCCCAGTGCTCTAACCGCTAGGCAACACGGCTTCCCATGCTGCCGCTCAGTGGACCCTATGCACGTGTTAGACAGAAGTTATTTCTGAGCCCACAACAGAGCTTTGGAAAAATCTCCCACTCCCTGCCAACCAAATGTTGTTATTAATTTACTATTAACTATTATTACTATTACCTATTTGAATTGTGGTAGCATCTCTGAGCCCCAGTCGTGGTCCAGGAGCTCATTGTGCAAGCTGTTGCACAAACACAGAACAAAAAGTCAGCCCCCCTCCCAAAAGAGCTAATCATTTAAAATAGTCCTCCTCCCACCTACAAATCCTGTCTTAAAATCCATTTATTCCAGGAATCTTCTTGCTTTCCTCCTAAGTCATCTCTCTACAAAGATGGGTCATTGTGCCAGGTCTTGCTCATCTTACACAATGAATCCTTCGGACAAGAAAAATATCTCACGTTGTGTTTGCAAAGCCCTGTGTCAATGTAAGATGCTATATTATTGTAGTATATTTTTTACACAAATTGTCAAAGGCACCCAAAGCATTGGATGGGGCATGCTTATTACAGTTTGTATAAATCTAAATAAATAAATACAAATGATGGTTAATGATAATCACCAAAAAGGCCAGATGTTTTTTAGATTGTCAGATCTTTGGGGTAGGAACAACCTCTTTACCTCTGAGATTTCATGCCACCTAACACAACTGGGCACCACGTTAATAGAAAAATTAAAAACTAATGTGGGGAGAGAGAAGAACACTTTCTGCATTTTTTTAAAGTGAAATTGCATCTCCAGGGGCTATTTTGATGTTGCATACTGTCCTTAGTTAAGGGTCTCTGGGTGTCCAGACTCTACATCTCTATTTTCTAGGGTTTATAGTGCAGCTGCAAGCAGACACATGTAATTTTCACTGCAGGGTTCAATTTCCCATTTCCTGGCCGCAACATTCCTTATGGCAACTGCCAGGTTTTATCCTTCTCCTTTATCAGGTCTTTCATTAACATGCTGTGAGGCCTTTCTCTCTCTCTAACCACAGGTGCTGCATTGCTGACCGGACTGAGGGTAATGGTAGGGCTCTCCTGGGGGATTATGGAGTCAGTGCAGCAGATGGGAGGCGTCAGCATGTATGCACATTTATTTCACAGCGCTAGCTCTAAGCATTCTGCCTGGATGCAGGGTATATGTGCAGACCGTTCACACTGCAATACTGCACCTTAAGGGGCCAGCCGGGTCGCCCTGACAAGAAGTGATTCTGGTACTTAAACATCGCCTGCCATGCTCCAGCAGCCTGCACCACACTCTCCCCAAACCCTATGCAATTGCTTTCCTAGCCACCACCTCCTTAGGCCTCTCTTTATCTCACATGACCCACCAAGAAGGCTGTGGTCGTGCCACAGGTTCCCCCTTCCTCTCATCAGCCATAGCCCTTCAATCTTCCTCCTCCTCCTCAGCTTGGCCGGCTCGCACTCCAGGCCCTCCCCTCGTCTCTGCCTCAGCCGGGTTCTGAACGATCTTTCCTGGATCTTTCTTCCTCTTTGACTTTGAATTGTTTGTCTGTCCCTATCTCGCCTCATTCACGGGGACGTCAACCGCCACGTCAACCGCTACTCATAACTAGCTGCCTTCCAGTTCCTCTTTCTCCCCAGCTCTGGATGGTCCGTCCCACTCACCTTCATGGGCACATGGTTGGCCTGTTCTTCTTGAAGCTCTGTCTGGTTCTGACTTCCCTGCCTGGAAAGTCCTTCACCCCTGTGTCCCCTTACTTTCTCTCCCAGAATTTTCATTCCTCCCTCTCTCTGACTTGTCTGCTGCTCATCCTCTCTCCTGACCCATGATTCATGCTATGGCGCTGTCTCTTCCCCCAGCAACCTTCTAGAGATCTCGCAAATAAACAGCTGTTCATCAGAACCCCAGTTGCCTGGAAACCAAAAGTCACTGCACCCAGCTGGGGCCATGGGAGCCCTACTGCTCGTTACAATACAAAAGTGATACACACATAAAATGAGGGCCTGAGCTTCCTCTCACACACTTGGGTGTAAGTAAACTGGGAGTAAATCCATCCAAGCCAGCGGAGGAAATGAGAGGAGAATCTATCTGGTTGCCAGTGTGCATGTACGCGCCCAGGTGTACCGCAGCACTGAGAGTAGGCAGGGAGGGAAAGATGGAGTGGAAGAGGAAAAAGGAAAGAGGCAGGAGGGAGAAAGGAGTCTAATACAGAAACCTGTGGTTTAATTAGCTAGGAGAGAGCCAGAAAAGACCGAGGGAAAAATAAGTATCAGAAAACTAACTTGAATGGAAAGGAGAAATGAAAGAAGCATGAATGAACGTAGAGACAAAAACTGGAAATTGTATTAATTGTCATCAAATGTAGCCTGGAAAAAAACAGACACAGAATCAGTGCACAACAGTTTAGGACAGGAAGTGAAGAGTACAGGGCCAATGAAACTGCACTGACTCATACCAGCAAAAAACTGGGTCCATTACATCCAAGTCAAACTGCAGAGGGAATTAGGGAGGCAGAAGATAATTATGCTACCTGTAATTTTGCCAGGATCCCTCCGGGCCATAGGATCGCCACTGGATAAGCTCCTGGACTGTGGCTTTAGGTCTCATCACAAAACCCTACATTTGCAGGCCCCTGTGGGATTCACCCTTTCTTCCACAGGTCACTTCTCTGAGAGATGACACTAGGCCCTTAAAGAGTGAATGCGCATCCTGCTGACCTGCTCAGGGGAGCAGCAACTCAGCCTCACCTGTTTCATTTGAGAAGCAGGTTTTATGGAACTTCCCCATGTAGAACTCCAGCCCAATGATGGCAAACATCACGATTGCAAAGAAGAGAAGCAGCCCAATCTGCAGCAAGGGCACCATGGCCTTCATGATGGACTTGAGAACAACCTGCAAACCTGTTGGAAGCAAGAAAATTATTGTGGTCAGTGACTGGAGGAAAAGAAGGATTTTTTGGGGCCAGTGGGGGAGTTTGGACTTTTAATAAAGAGCTCTGGATTGGCAATGTCCTGCAATGCCTCTTTCTTCTAGCTCATTGGTTCAAAGCTCTCCCCGCTCAGTAAGGATTAAGGCTCTGATCCAGATCCCATCAGAATCTTCCAATTAACATCAGTGGGAGCCAGACCAAGCCCTAAAAGATGTCCCGTGGCTCATGTGTTGGCAGTCTCAAGCCAGTTCCCAGAGGGTGGGTCCAAATACCAAAAAACCCACCACCACGATTAGCATGAATTCAGCACTCTTACTTCCCACAAAGGCCAAGGAGTTGGTGGGTCATGAAGAGAGAGCATCAAGGCAATTCATTGCCATTCATGATGCCAGTGTATAGTTACTGGGCCAGGGAAAAAACGGGAATGCTCTACAGCCTGATGGTTTGGGCACTCACCGGGGAGGTGGGAGACCCAACTTCAAGACCCTGCTCCAGTGACTATAGTTATTGATTAACAAGTGGAACAGCGTTAAGAGGAGAGCCCCATAGCAGAATATCCCAGGGCCCTAGCGCAAGTGCACAGGTTTAAATTCCTGCTCTATGTCAGGCAACGAGAACTGAACCTGTGTCTCCTACACCCCAAGTGAATGCCCTAATCTGTGGGCTAAAGCTTAGAAAGAGAACCAACGCTGCCGCCGCCACCACCTGCCATTTTTGGGACTTTTTTCCTTTGCTTCTGACAAAAGTCTGAAAAATCAAAACAAAAATGTTTGGGCTCAAAACAAAATGTTAACACTGTATGTAGACTTTTCCAGTCTGATTGAAACTATTCAGCAAACTCTAGGCAAATTTGCAAATTGTTTCAGTCTACCCCAACTGCATTTTTCAGTGACTAAATGATTAGTTGGAAAAATGTTGCTCTGCTCTAAGTGAGACCCACTGATAAATGAAAAAAGGGTGGAGTGACTACACAGTGTGCCCATCTTTTCGATGAACAGAAGACTGCAATCTCTGGGGCTGCCAATCCGGGGCCTTTTCACCAGTGCTAAAATTCTGTTTTAATTAAAACAGGGAAGATAAGAGGAAAAGGTGAAGAGATAATGGTGTCAGATAATTTTATGAAGATGTGCATAATGAAAACAATGCAATGTTAACCAACTGTTTAAAGCTAACTTGGCTGTGGGGCCCACACTGGGGCAATGGGAATAAAGGATCAGCATTGTCCCACTCAGGTCCAGATTTAGGGGCAGGTGACCCACACAGCTTCCTGGGCACCAGGTGTGGGGGGCGCCTGGCTTGGGGGGCTGTTTTTGTTGTTAGTGACAAAAGGGAAAATAGAATGTTTGAAGTAAAATGTTTCAGGTATTCCACGTGTGGATTCATTTTTCATGGAACCTTCTGGATGTTCTGAGAACGACATTTTCCTCAAACCTCCTAGAACGTTGGCAGCCAGGCCCTCGCGGCTATATTTGCTTATGCATGGCATGAATAAATACCGATTGACAGAATCTAGCATGCAAATTTATCGTCTCATAAACCATGCATGCAAATCGTGAATCAAAGACGTGAAATGGGCTACAAACGCAATAAAAAATAAGGTATTCAAAAGTTTAACAAATGGGGGGTGTTGGCACCAAAGACACTCCTCACCTGGGGGTGCTATTTGATCTAGGGCCGGCCCTTGTCCCGTTACCTTGTAAAAATTTAAGTGAGGTCAACACAGAGATGCACAGAAAAGTGTTCATCTGTGTTGGGAAAAAATACAGACACATGGAGAGAGCGTATGAGGACAGCACACAGCACATCTGTGAATGATTAGGTCTCAGGACGGTGTACGTATTGCAGGGGGGAATAATTATAAAGTTCTCAAGTGCCAAAACAACCTTTAAATTGTGTAGCAGGGCTATAGCATGCCTTAAATCTACTGTGTCACAGTGGGCTACAGTTACTACTTTGATCAACGGGCGGAAGAGTTGTGGCTGGCCAGATTAAGTTGAATATCTGTTTTCATAAGGCATAAGTATGCATGAAGCAAAACCTGGTGGTTTTCTCATACCGTAAATGGGAGATTCTCTCCCACCAGATAATCAGTTGCAGAAAGTTGACTGGGGCCCTAGAATACTCCATGGAAGTGTGTAACATTTTGGTCATAGTAAAGGGAAATTCATCCCTATGTAGAGAGCCAGTACACAGCCTCTGTCCCACTTATACTCTCAGAATAAGGCTTATGCTGGATGTAAATGATGAACATTCCTTGTGCTGATCTCTACGCCCAGGCAGGGATGCCTTTATCCAATGGAGAAGGCAAGTTCTCCTTTAAGAACCTCTTGTATTTGTGATTTCACCCTCCTTACAGTTCATATGGTATCATGGTTATTTTATTCAACTGGTTTTGGTTTTTTAATATGAATTTCATGATAGAGAACGGTGCCAGATTTACAGTCTAGGGAGTGGAATCTGCTTTTTATCCACCCACAGCATGGGCAACGGCAGGACAATCCTCCTCCAAGCTGTCAACGCGCCTCATGAGTGGGCTGGGTGGAAGGGTCAGTCAATGGTCTAGTGCAACAGTTCCCAACCTTTTCGAGTGTGCAGACCCCTTTTCAACCTCCAAACATTTTGCAGACCACCACATGCTGCTAATTGTAAAATAAATGACAATCGTAGGTTTTTAGACACTATATGAAATTATTTTTTATTTTAAATTGTTCAGTTCCTTGCTGAGGATGTTGTTATTTTTTTTCCATGGACCCCCTGTAGTAGCCTCGAGGACCACCAGAGGTCCAGGGACGACAGGTTGGGAATCACTGGT
The DNA here is from genome assembly GCF_026122565.2 of Emydura macquarii macquarii. Classification (NCBI taxonomy): domain Eukaryota; kingdom Metazoa; phylum Chordata; order Testudines; family Chelidae; genus Emydura; species Emydura macquarii. The sequence goes on from NW_027130828.1 coordinate 17,117,859, forward strand.
CTAGTGGATAAAGCAGTAGATGGGGATATAGGAGACTCTGATTTATCAAGTGACCTTGGACAAGTCACTTCATCTTAGTTTCCCCTCCAATGCTTTATCATGTCTACTTAAATGGCCTTGTACTGTCAAAAGCATGGTTGGTGCTTAACGGATAAGGGTCATTTCCCTATGACTATTAATTACAAATTCAGATTTATCAATAAATGCCACCTTGTCACAAGCCAAGCCATGGCCCTTTCCTTCTGGATGGGAGATGCCTATGTAATCTGTGCTCCCAAAAGGACTCTGCCATCTCAAATTTCCAGCGCCAGAGGTGAGGAAACTAAACCCTCAGATCTCCACAGTCCCTAGTGTTTTGGCTGCAAGAAACCATCTCTGTTGTAGAACTGAAACAGCAGGCTGCTGCTTGGGAGGAGGAGAAGAGTGCTAATGAGTTGATCCGAATGAATAGCTGAACTTCACGAAGTGCATCTCATTTAAAAGGGCAACAATTTCCTCTCACTGCCTCATGCTGCATGGCAAATGCTTCAGTTCCAAATTGAGACATGAAATTTGCCATTTTTAGTAATCTGTTGCTAACACACCCAGAGGGCCACGGGGCATAGAAAAATGAACAGATACCAACTGTTATAGCTCCAGCTAAAGATCTCCCTTGGGAAGTCTGGTACTGGGGGGCCAGAAGTCTGCCAAACTTGGCCTCTGGCAGTGTTTGGAGTACAGATGGAGTCCCAGAGGCAAAGAAGTCTCAAGTACCAGATCTGTGAAGTCCCACTCTTGGGGCCTAATATGGTAGCTCTTTGCACACACTTTGCATAGGTGTAAATGCTGACATGCGACACAGAGCAATGGAAAATCAGGTCCCAGATGTTGAAAGCCAGGGCATCCCAGTGTGATAGGAAATAGGGGGGGAAACTATATTGTCCAGAGGACACCGTGCCCCAAAACCTGGGGGGCCTCTCTGACATTGACGATGATGTTGCAATGATTTTCGTTACACTCACTTGGGATTCCTGACACCAGCTTCAAAGGTCTCAATACCCGAACAGCTCGCAGGGTCCGTAGGTCAAAATCAGTCCCGGCGGTGGCTAGAATCCTGATTTAAGACAAAGTGGGGTGGGGAGGGAGAAAGAGAGAGGCAAAAATTGGATTAAATGTGAGTTTTTGAAAATATGAATAAATAAAGCATGGCAATAAATTCAGGCCACCTAAGACTTTACAGCTGTCATGACACTGCATTCAGTAGCCAGTGAAAACATACAATGCACATCTGTCTGCTCCTGAGTCACAGATCCCTACTACTCAAGCTAAAGGAGAATCTCAATTAGCTCTCTGCAATAAAGAGCTCATGACACACAGTTGAGCAGTTCTGATTCCATCCAGCAGAGAGGAGTGTCCCATGTACATAGACATGCAAATACTGGTACATTTATATAATGCAAGCTTTACTTTTTAAAAAAATTTGGTTTTTACGCTTCATTTTGTCTGATTTTGAGGTTTTCCATTTAATCCTGAACTGTTTTATCCCTTTCAGTTACATGAGTTCAAAATTATTACCATAGCCTGCTGGAGTAATTTGCCTTGCTCTTTAGGAGACTGCTGAGTCACCCTACAAGACCCTGGTGTGGGGGGGGATTCACAAAGCACATAGCCTTGATTTTGAAAATGTCAAAGTTTTAAAAATTTCAACCAACACTATAGTTGGTCAAAAATCAGGAGGCTAGAGGAATTATGAAAAGTTTATCTAAATTTTTCTCACCCACTCCCCATCCCACCAAAAAAACCCTCCAAATTCAAAATGTTGATGACATTTTGAAATGTGCTCAGTACTCAAAGTTGGGGCCATATTTTCCAGAGCTCAGCTCCTATCGTGCACCACATTTCACTCCTGCAGCAAGGGAAGAAAAGAGGACCTAGGATCCAAAAGACATCAGGAATGCAATCTTCCCTGAGCAAGGAACTTAGACACTCAATGTCCCCTCAATGATAAGAGTAATTACTGCAGCTCTTCCTTCAGTGTTTCAACAATGCAAATGTTAAGATCTGGGGAAGAAAGTTCTCCTGTAACATATGCCAGCCACAGAGAACCTCTCAGAAGGGAAAAGCACCTCACCGACCGCCTATTGATTGCTCCCTTTACAGTCATTATAGGCAACATCCATTAATTTTTTATAGGTTTGTTCTGAGGCTACTTTAACAGAGGGAACAAAAAGAAGGTCCGGATGAACTAGCCCTGCCAATGGAGTTTGCAAGAGCCAACATTGCACAGACCCAGCCATTTTTAGCTATTCTTGCCTCCTGCCCATGCAGCTATCACCTCTGTCATTGTCTCCTTCCCAGATGGAAAAGCATCCTCTTGCACAGAGGTCAGTAAAGCCATCTAGCCCAACGTCATGCAGATCTGAGGGATAGCGTTATGTATTTTGTGTCCTGCCTCGCTCCCTAGCTAGAGCATTATGGGGTAGTATACGCTATTTGGTGAGTTTTAGGTTTATTTAAAAATAAAAATGAACGAACTGGTCTTAAGTACACCTGTGTCCATGTCTGCTAGTTTCTCTCTAAGTGCAAAGTAATTCCAATTATCAAAATATAACAAAGTGGCGACGAGGACAACGGACCTGTGCCTGTACTGCCACCGGCGAGGAGCCACAGTAAAATGTAACGAAAAACTCTTTGCCGCTCAGTGTGACTGCATTGTTTGCGCCGACGGTGGAAACTGACAGTAAAGCAGACAGACGAAGGGGGAGGAAGCGTTGTGCTAGTAAAAGGAAATCACTAGTAATTGTGTGTGAAACAAGCCCCAGCACATGTGAATAAAAGACACTAAAATAAAAACAATGGTGACACTTACTGGGCCTCTGGGATATTTTGATGAAACTGTTGAGCAATGGAGCTCGTATACTGAGTGCTTTGAGTTTTTGTGTTGTTGCAAACGGAATTGAAGATGATAAGAAGGTGGCAACTTTCTCACGTGTTATGGGAGCCAAAACCTTTCGTTTGCTGCGCAGCTTAGTGCAACCTGAGAAACCAGGTACAAAATCTTACAGTGACTTTGTGAAAATCCTGGAAGCACATTTTTCCCCAAAACCACTGGTAATTGCAGAGAGATTTAGGTTCCACAAAACGAATCAAGAGAAGGTGAAACAATTGCCCAATTTGTAGCAGTTCTTAAGAAGCTTGCTGAGCACTGTGAATTTAATGATGTGTTAAATGACACCCTGCCTGATAGGCTAGTCTGTGATCTGCACAGTGAAGCAATACAGAAGCGCCTACTGACAGAGGCCAAGCGCACCTTGCAGAAGGCCACTGAAAATTGCAGTTTCCATGCAACTGGCGACAAAGGAAGCACAACAACTAAGTGCATCAACCCGAGTGCATAAGGTGTCACAAGAACATACCAACAAGACACTGGGGAGCCGGGACTGTTACTGTTGTGGAAAGCCGGGTCACCATGTATCAGAATGCCGGTGTAAAGACCTAGTGTGTTGACAATGTGGCAAAAAGGCACACATTAAGCGTGCCTGAAAACATAAGAAAAAGAGTCAAACAGAACAGGCAAGCAGGAGAAAAAGAAACTTGCACCCAGTAAAGCAAACTCAGGATGATCACCCAGTCAGAAGAAGTGCTACTCCATATCTTGTCCATGGCAGTTGGCTCACATGAATACTGGGTAACTCTGCTGTTGGAAGGTAAACCTGTACGCATGGAACTGGACACCAGCGCAGCAGTTTCGCTGGTCTCAGACCCTGTGTACAAGGAGAAGTTAAAGCATCTTCCGCTTAAGCCGACAAAAATTGTTTGGAAGACGTACACAGGAGAAGCTGTACCTATGTTGGGTACTACTGATGTTAAAGTGGAGCTCAATGGACAGACTGCTCAATTGCCACTGTTTGGGGTGGAAGACAATTACCTAGCCTTAGTTGGAAGGTCATGGCTGAAGAAGATCTGGCTGAATTGGGCAGAAGTGCACATGATGGCTAAGGGAGAAACAGGTCTGACAGCTGCATTAAAGAAACATGCTGCTGTTTTTGAAGGGGACGTGGGAAGTACGAATGGAATAACTGTGAAACTGAACATTAAGCCTGACAGCCAACCAAAATGTCTGAAAGCCAGAACTATGTCATATGCCATCAGGCCAAAAGCTGAAGCTGACCTAGAGCGCCTGGACAAGAGTGGAATCCTAGTACCTGTTACCCACAGCCAATGTGCAACACCAGTCGTTCCAGTATCGAAGAAGGATGGCTCCATTCGGATTTGTGGGGATTTTAAGGTTACTGTTAACCCAGCGTTGTGTGTAGAGCACTCCCCTCTTCCCCACATCAACAACCTCTTTGCTGGCTTGGCTGGTGGACAAAAGTTCAACAAGATTGATCTGTGTTAGGCATATTTACAGATGCATGTCGATGAGAAGACCCAAGAGCAGTTGACTATCGTGACGCAAAAGGGTTGTACTGATACTGTTGCTTGCCCTTTAGAATAATGTCTGCTTCAGCTTTGTTCCAGAGGGCTATGGACCAGATCTTGAGTCACTTGCCAGGAGTCCAGTGCTATATTGACGACATCCTGGTCACTGGCAAGAATAAAGAAGATCACCTTAAGAACTTGGATGCTGCCCAGTATGAAAAGTACGGCCTAGGAGTCCGCAAAGACAAATGTGAATTATTCCAGCCCTCTGTTGAATATTTGGGACATGTCATTGACACTACTGGCCTTCATAAGGCTCCTGCAAAAGTCAAGGCTATTGTGGAAGCTCCAGCTCCTCAAAATGTGAGCCAACTTCGCTCTTTGTTTGGGCTACTGAATTATTATGGGGAATTTATTCCACAGTTAGCAACATTACTAAAACCATTACATGAACAAACTCTGGGAGTGGACTGAAGCCTGTGATGTTGCATTTAACAAGGTTAAACGCTCATTACTAAATTCAGAGGTTCTGACACATTTTGACCCACCCTTACCTCTACAATTGGCCTGTGATGTCTCTCCTTATGGTGTGGGAGCGGTTGTGTCACACGTTATGCCTTCTGGAGAGGAAAGGCCTATTTCTTTTGCATCACGCACCTTAAGCAAGGCAGAAACTAACTATGACCAAATCGAACATGAAGCACTGGGAATCATTTTTGGAATTTGGAAATTTCACTAGTAACTGATTGGACAGAAGTTAACACTTCTCACTGATCATTGACCTCTAACATCAATTTTTGGACCACACACAGGCATTCAATCATTGGCTGCTAGTCGTATGCAATGGTAGGCATTGTTGCTTTCTGCACACACATCAGATCAAGTATCGGAGATCCACCCTGCACTGCAACGCAAATGGTCTCTCAAGACTACCTTTACCAGGTAACCATCAAGATATTGGCCAGAAAGAAATCTTTCTACTTTGAAAAGGTGGAGAACACACCCATCACTGCTACTCAAGTAAAGAAAGCAATCCACGTTGATTCAGTATTATCCCAAATTATGGACCTAGTGATGCATGGAAAATCTCTATTGGACTCTCAGGTCTCACCCAATCTTCATCCCTACATGTTCAGGAGGATGGAGTTATCAATCCATTCTGGTTGCTTGTTGTGGGATATGCACGTCATTATTCCACCTCTACTGAGATCGCAAATGTTAGAACAGCTACATTCAGGTTACTATGAAACAGTGTGTATGAAGGAAATTGCACGAAACTACTTTTGGTGGCCTGGTCTGGACATTGCCATTGAAGAGAAGGCAAGAGCTTGTACTTCATGTCAGAGGATGAGGAACACACCTCAGTTGGTGCCCCTACACATGAGACTGGCCTGAAAATCTGTGGCAGTGTATCCACGTTGATTTTGCCGGCCTATCTGAAGGAAGCATGTTCTTGGTTGTTGTAGATGCCCACTCCAAATGGTCAGAATTCTCTGTAATGCCATCCACTACTGCTGAAAGCACTATCCAGAGACTGTGTGAAAACTTTAGTCGTTTCAGTCTGTCAGAGCAACTTGTGAGCAACAACGGACCACAGTGCATCTCTCAGGAGTTTGAAAATGTTCTGAAAGCAAATGGGATACATCACATCACCTCAGCACCGTGCCACCTATCCACCAACGGATTAGCTGAAAGGTTTGTGCAGACAATGAAACAAGCTTTAAAATCTGCATGAGGATATTTGTCCATTCAAAAGCGTCTGGACACTTTCTTACTATCTTATGGAAACACACCTCATGCTACGACCAAAGCGTCTCTGGCCTTTCTAATGATGGGATGACAGCTGCGCACTTGCTTTGATCTGCTGAAACCCTCCGAAACATGAAAATTGTGCAACGTCAACAGCACAACCAAGTCATCAGATGTGCACACAGAGCAAAAGGCCAAAACTTTAGTCCTGGACACCCTCTTCTAGCCCGGAATTATGCTTCTGGAGCTAAATGGGTTTCTGCTACAGTCATCACCCAGACAGGACCTGTTTCCTACACTGTCCAGACTTCAAATGATGTCACCTTGCGGCAACATGTAGATCAGTTGTTGCCAGGTCATACAAGTCCCAAGACTACATCTCCAATTGAACTGCCTGACCTCACCATTGTAGATGAGAGATCCTTGAGCCATGAGTCACACGTTCCTTACTCTCCTCCTCCATCCACCTCTACAGCAGATACAGACCCCTCCCCTGTTCAAGCTATGAGTCCTGAGCCCATTGTTAGACTCGCACCAATAACACCTCCCTGTGCGAGAACACCAGAAGTCTGCTGTAATCCACCTAAACACAGAAGGCCTCCTCAACAGTTACATTTTTAGCTAGGGCAAACCCACATTTACAGGGTCCCCGGGGTTTAGCCAGGAAATGAGACCGTCTACCCTCATTTCCTTGTTTAGTTATTGTTCTGTTAAATGGACGTTTCCATTAAGGGGGGAGGAATATGTTATGTATTTTGTGTCCTGCCTAGTTTGCTGTATCTAACAGAGCTAGAGCATTATGGGATAGTATATGCTATTTGGTGAGTCTTGCGTTTATTAAAAAATAAAAACAAACGATCTGGTCTTCAGTACATCTGTGTCCATGTCTGCTAGTTTCTCTCTAAGTGCAAAGTAATTCCAATTATCCAAATATAACAGAGAGCAGTGCCAAATTAAGGAGCAGGAACGCCACAACCAATTTTTTACATAATGGCTCAGAAAGTGGGTGGATAACATGCTATGCTACTCTTTGCTACTGACGCAATGGGTTCAGATCCTGTCTTAGGAAAGCAATTAAGGGGGGAAATTTAAAATCCTTGACGATGCAACCATCTGCCTAGGGAGCTACATAGGCCTCAAATATTAAAGGGACTCAAAGCTAAGCTCAAGCAGGAGAGGTTCCTAAGCGACCAAAGAGTTGATGAGACAACCCAGGATGTTATTCCCAACATCCTCATCCAGGATTCTGTTGAGAAATGAGGCCCATTTTAGTCTATCTCCAGACCACAAACCCACCATGCAATGCCGCACAATTTACACTCTGTCCAAAGGACTTGGCTAGCAGAGGTTGTCACAAGTCAGCATTAAGATGTACTGGCAAAGATGTGTGAGATTCCAGGGGTTGTAATAGCACTGTGGATGCTTTAGGTCAGGGGAAAGCTGTACAAAACCCTGGGACAGGAATAATCAATAGTTTGGCAGATCAGGATTGGGGCCTTGTCCACACCTGGTGTGGCTATATCAGCAAATCCTCGTAATGCAGACGCAGCTGATACAGGCAAAAGAGTACTTTTGTAAGCATAGCTTATATCAGTCACCCAAACAAAATAAGCTATACTGACATAAAGACTTTTCTGTTGTATAACTGTCTCCATTAGGGCTTTTGCTGGCATGGCTACGTCAGCAAAATCATACCCCTGCGCGATAAAGCTAAATCTGCAAAACTTTGCAGTGTAGCCCCGGCACGCAATATATTGGCATAGCGACATGGGGAAGCCAGGACGCAAGGAGCAGGAGGTGCTCAAGGTCAAGATCTGAGTGCTTTGGCAAAGCAGGGTGAGATCCCAGTCCAGGCATAGCAGGGGCTGAATGAAGTGAGCTGGGGGCACCAACCCATGTTACAGCTGCCTCTAGCCAGGATGACCAGCCCTACATCTTCATACACACCAACTTTGCGCAAAGCCTGGAGCAATCAGAAAAGAATGAGAAAACACTGAGTTGCTGTCGTTCGAGCACAAGCTACTGAAGATAGGGATTGGTTTAAATTATTGCATTCAGAGGCATTGAATTTTAAGCTTCCACGCGCTCACCATTTCCAGTGCTCACGTATCAAACCATTGCAGCAGCCCCACATGTTTCGAGCCTTAAATGCCTGCTTCGGCTGTCCCTCTCGAAGGTGCACATGGCCTCCAGTGGCTTTCACGTGGATTCATGTGGTCCTTAACCAGGCCCTTTCCTATCTGCTACCGGCTGAGAGAAGGAGCCCTTGGGCTCCCACAGTATTGCTTTCAAACTTCTTGGAGAGAGAACAGGAGTGAACGTAGGAGAGAGTCAATTAGTCCCACGGCGCCAGCAAGTGCCCTGATGGCAGCGCTGGCTGTCTCAACACACAGAGGCGGCTCTTCATTCCCTTAACGTGTTCTTAAGAGGTCTGAAGTTAATAAGAACTGCCTGATTTATGGTTCGTCCTGCTTCCGCCACCCCTTTAGTCAAGGATCTCAGCCGCCCGCCACCCCTGTGTTGTTAATAACTATTTGCCCTACCTCAGCGTGTGACAATACAATTCCTGTAAGGCACTTCCCAGCATATTCTGCAATCATGCCATTTCTCCCACAGAACTGCGCGATAATATACAGCTCCTGTATGACCAATCCCTGCCACTATGCTGTTCTGCAGTTTTCCATGGAGAATAAGTGAAGGGAAAAGTGTAATTAAATGAAAGCTTCTGCTAACTTCATAAAATTCACATAAGTGCTGTCTTTCTTCCCCCTTTTCCCCTCCCCATTCCCTGCACTCAAGCTGTAAGCCCTCAGAACCCACTGTGGGCTGGGCTGGAGCAAGAAGGAAATGATTATTAAAAATGGGGGAGAACGGGAGAGATCAAATGAGCCAGATGACAAGCATGACTTGAAAATCTTGTGGAAGCTTTCCTGTCTACGCGCGTAACAAGTGAGAACAAAGAGCAAGTAACTGAAGAGCCAGAACTGGAGGAGGAAATTGACAGTGAGAATAAAAATAGAGGGAAAGTAGTATTTAAGAGGCGACTTAGCAACAAGGGAAGAAATTGGGTCTGTACACTTTCATGCTTCTTGATGAGTGATAAGGACGTCTTGATGATTTGTGGGTTTGGGGCGGGTGGTTTCTGCATGTCTTTACTTTGGAAATAGTAGGGCTTGACTTCCCTGCTGGGGGACCCTGTGGAGGACTGGGAAACCAGTGGGATTATGAAAGCACAAGAGACTGAAAGTTGAGCAGTTGGGTCAGGAAGGGACTTTTACCCGAGTGTGGTTATTAGAGACTGACGACAGAGCTACAGCATAAAGTCTTGTTGAAACGATACAGACTCCGCCTTCACTAGAAAAAACTCATTTTATCGTGAGGCACACATGGCAACAGATTCATCTCTTGCTGTGCATTGTGCTGCAACTTCCCCCTCACTGCAGCCTATGTGGAATATTAGAGCATTTTTGGAACTATTTGAGTAGATCAGGAACTGCTCAAGTCAAGAAAAACCCTTGGGATCCGTGATGACATCAGTCCATCTAGTCCAGTATCCTGTCTCTGACAGTGGCCAGCCAGTACCAGCTGCTTCAGAGGGAATGCAACAGACCCTTGGCAAGAGTCAGCGATAGGACAACCTTCCCTCAGGAAAGGCTCCTCCTTCCCAAACCCAGTAGTCAGATGTTGACTTATGCCCTGAGCATGAGATCTGCATTCCTTACAAAACTAGTTTATTTTTAAAATGTTTCCTATTGAATCCTGGATATTCTTATTGCCCATATAAATGTCTAATCCTCTTCAAAATCCTGCTACACTCTTGACTGCAAAGCCATCTTGTTGCAATGAGTTCCACTGTCTAGCCATGCATTGTGGGAACAGGCTGAGTGAAAGACCAAACTTTCTCTTGTGAGCCAATGCAGGTTTGTACCCAAGTATTCAGAGAGGAAAACCTAGAGCATTATTCCCCTGCTGCCCAATAGCATTGCACTATGTTATCCCATCGTACCATCAACTTGGCTAAACTAACTTTCCATCTTATCTCCTTCCATTAAAATGCTCTCTGGCCAATTTCTGCCCTCAGAGACCAAGGGCACAGTTGTGATATATATGTGACATCTTCTGTTCCAACAGTGCCTGGGATAATATGTTAAAAACCAGCTTATTCCTTTGGGTATAAAATGAAGCAAGGCAAAGCAAAAAAAAAAAAAAAAAAGGGAAAAACCCAGGGTAAATAATTGGTGAGTGTCTGCTTTCATTTCTGGGGGATTTAGTATTTTTACTCTACTAGTATAGAGAGAGAGACATTGTCACCTGGTGCCATGGATTTCATGGCTACATGTCGTGAATCTTCTTACTGAAACGCTGATCAAAGACAGTCTCAAGAAAATGCCTGAAAATTCATCCGAACTGAGCCCCTGGATCTCTACAGCCTGAGGCTAGGAGGGTTGGAAAAAGCTAACCCTCTTCCTCAGAGCTGCTGCTATCTCCTGTTCATCCTGGCTGCCTTTTAGCAGATTTAGTTCACCTTTTCCATATAATATCATGGGGAACGGATGACAAAGGCTTTCCGCTATCTCTCTATAGGTGGACAGAGGAGGGGAGAGGGGGAACTGAACATGGGGAGACTTTCTGAGCTAAGAGGCTGGAATAAATGAGCCTAGACATGGAGCTTTCTGTGGTTACCTCTGCTTAAATGACACTGTGGATCCTGCTTCAACAGAGAATAAACGCTGGGGCCCAGGGTTAGAGGAACATTAGACTGCAGATGATTTGGCGGCATGTTTTTACAACCTAATTCCCTGGTGCCGTTGATAATGAGGTAAGTCGCAGTGGAAGGTACCAAGGAGAGATCTCCACATGAGAACTGTAACTAGAGCGGTGAGAAATTCAGCAGCTTCAGTCTACAAGTGGGGGGGGAGGGATGTCATGTCAAACTGCATCTGAAACCACTGAGATTAATAATTAATAACTAACAACAACATCGCTCCTCTTCTGGGCATTATCAGCTGTCAGAGCCTTGCAGCTTAGTTTCCCAATAGAGGAGAAATCAGTGGCCCAGATGCTGGGTGTTTTTTAAAATAATTGGTTTATTTACACTATATACACCACTCCTGGAACAGAGGTGAGCCCAGATGGTGTGTAGGAAAATCCCTCCTTCAGGTACCACAGCCCAAGCAACAATGTCCAGTTCCCAGGAATCACCTCTGCCTCAAGAATTGACTCTAAGTAGAGAGATTAGGGCAGAAAGCCAGCTCTCTTGATGCTTGCAACAGCTTCCCTTAATAGAAACTCCACCACAAATCTAATCAACATTACAGCAGTTTTTGCAAGATTGTATGCTGCTCACACAATAAGAAAAAGAACTTTTAAGATTATGCGCAGTAGCCCCATGTGATGACACCTGTCCTAATAAATACCAATAATCTGCATGCGGCACTTTCTTCTTCATCTCAGATCCCTTTTCAAAAATAGGTAAGCATTATTATCCCCATACGATGTATGGAGAAACTGAGTAAAGTCTCTTGCCCAAGATCTCATAACAGAACAGTAGTAGACCAAGATTTGGACCCAGATTTTCTAGACCCATACCAAGTCATCCAAGCCATAGAGACCTCCATCTCCTGCTTTGAGACCGAAACCAATGCAATATCACAAGTCTTCTGCTACAGCTGGTTGAATTGTACGCACTTGGCGCACGCGGGCCATCTGGTTGGTCTCTGACTCATTTGCAAGCCATTCCTCACTGCTGTCAGTTGCATTAGTTCTTCACAAGAACTGGCCAGCTAGCTTGGAAGATGAATTTCCAGACTCCGAGTGGTTCACATGCAGTTAGTCCATTGTTATCTATTCACTCTTCAACACCAGCCTCAATCATCTGATTCAGTGCTTCTACCCCAAGTACCTTCACATTTTCTCCCATGCTGTCCCTTACGCTTGAAAAAGCAGTCTAGTGCACATCTGTAAAGTCACTACACTGACCCTCCCTCAGAAGTCACCTCTGCCATAATACACACAGGAAATTGCAACCTGACAGCAGTTAGGCTGATGGTAAGTTGTGCTCCTGATAGTCTCTGTGCATCGTTAGTCAATTATTTTTGTCACCTTCTGTCCCCAACCCTAACCTGCTTGTTTGTTTCATCCACTAGTTATATCTTGTCTTTTAAACTGTTGATCTACATTTAGACCGTAAGCTCTGAAACAGGAACTTTCATTTATTATTTGCTGTTACACAGCTGAGAGTAATGGGGCCTTGACCAGTCATTAATGATTATTACTGATCACACATGGGACTGGTTGGAAAATGGCCCGTTTTTAAAATGAAAAGGTTTCTTTCAACATTTTCCGATTTTTCTATGAAGCTTCCCTCTGCCCCCACCAAAATATATAATCAGTTTTTGTGATCTGGTTTGTAGTTTTTCATCAAAACCTATTTTTTTAAAAAAAGCAGCAAAAGTTGTAGGAAAAAATATATAAATATTTCTGGTTTTTCTTAAACTTTTTGCTGAAAGTATTTACAATTTTCCAACCATTTCTTGTCACATGGCTCAGCTTCCGCTCCCTGACTGGACAATTGAAGCATTTGAACAGAAGAACACCATGTAGCACATTTCTGGTACAGGTTGATGAGATTTTCATCAGGATTTGTGAATACCAGCAGCTGGCTGAATTTGAGAGTAACCAACAGTCTAGCCCCACAAACAGTGGAGGTTTGAATTAGAGATCTTTATTTGGAAACACAGAATTCAGCTCCAGTGTCTACCCCACACCAGAAATTGCGCTAAGCTCACTCCGACATCAGCTCAGTGGCAGCAGACTCCTGGCCTCTCCCATTCGTGTGCTGTGGCAGAATTTTTCTGGGGAATCAGCCTTCTTTCGAGCAAGACCAAGTGATTGTCACTTGGTTTCCAGTTTTGACCTGAAAGTTTAGCATGTGTTTAAACCTAACATTCAGCTTTCAATGGGAAATATCAAGAGGAAGGTCATTTGTGCACATATGAACTAGGCAGTCCATTTATGTGTGAGAATAAAAGTGAGAGAGAAAGACCCACTTATTCCAGAAAAGCCTGGCAAACACACCTTTCAGGGCACCAGGAAAGTCTATGAGAATCTGATGCTCTTGAAAATGAAGAATTCATACTGCTAGGCAAAACATATGGCCATGTGCTAGGTAAATTACTACACACAAGGTCTGATTCTCATCTCACATAATAGAGTATTATATGAGTGCAATCCCACTGGCTTCAATGGAGTTACTTCTGCTTTATGACAATGGGACAAAGTTAGGTCCCAGCTACTCCACACTTAGAAACACCAGAACTGCCATACTAGTCCATCAAACCATTTATCTTTTTTCCAGTATTGGCATATGCCTGATACATCAGAGGAAGATGAAAGCCTTCCAAAATGCAGCTGAACCAATGTGCAATATGACCTTCTACCTGGGGTGTAGCAATTCTTTTCTTCCTGATCCTTGCAGTGATCCAGTGATGTTCCCAGGAGTATGATTTCATCACCTGAGTCACAGTACATGCAGATACTAATAGATTTAACTCCTGTTATCCCACACTTGAACCTTACTTGAGAAGAGACTGCTGAGTCATACGCCACCGTTAACAAATCCTGGTGGGTTAACTGGTGGCTGTGGACTAACTGGATATTGGATGAGATCAAACTGTTTTTCCCACTTCTGACCTGAGAACAGATGTGAAGGCAGGTGAGTGGAGGTGAAAGACTAGTGCACGAGTTCTTGAACTGGATCTCAGGATGCTGGCACTGGCTTTGCTCATCTGCAAGGCTGGCTTGCCTTCAAACTCTAATGACCACTGTGGCATCGCTGTGACAGTCCCTCTCTTCCTTGCATTCTTGCTCTCCCAGCTACCTCACAGATCTCCAGGACAGCACTGACTGTGCCTCCTGGAAAGATGCCCTCTTCTAGTCAATTTGATTTCATGGGCTGGGAGCTTTATCTTGGCTGCTTAAGGCAAGCAGCTAACACCAAATTTGGACAGACAAATAGATTAGGAATGCTAATTGCGGCTGTAGAATTTATAGCACCATCAGTTCCATCTGGGTGTCAGAAGACTCCATAATGAAGACTTCTCTAACTCTTGACCTTAGTAACCCTCCGACGTAAATGCAAGCACTTGGATTGCCTGCTCTTCGTTGGATGGTGGACACAAAGGAATCCAGTCATCCAACCAGACCTCCACTCAGTGCTTCTCTACCCATTCCTTCCTTTTCCTGCCCAAGGAGTCTTGGCTCTAACTTTAGTTAGCCCCTCTCCAGGGCAATGCTAGCCCGTAGCCATTGCCACGCAGGGCAACAACAACTTGTCCCCACCCAGAGGTGATTACAACGTGATAGACAAGGTGTGAAACATCTCCACAACACTTACTAGCCGAACGACTAAGCCTGCTAAGGCCACATGAAGAATAACTCAGCGGCCATTCCCCCAAAGCCACCCCAGTGCAATTTAAAGGTATGTAACAGCTAGCACTGTTCATTGATATTTATTATTTGCATTACACTAGCACCTCAATACCCCAATTGAAGCCAGGGCCCCTCTGTACAAACACAGAGAGACAGTCCCCACACTAAGCTTACAAATTATACAGACAAAGGATGGGCAGAAAGAGGCACGGAGAGGCAAGGAGACAAGGGGAAACAGACATTCAGGGAAAGGAGATATTTTGTTCCCTGACTCCAGCCACCCCACTCGCTGCAAATTCCTGCACATCCTGGGTGGGTTTTTCAAGCCCTGGTTATATATATATATTAACCAGCAGGCATCCGTACAAAGATATTTGGCCTCAATATATAATGTAAACATCTCTCCTCACTCCATCATTAATCTGCATCAGCAAATAAAAGGCAGAGACATGTTCTCGGAGGCCCAGAAGCAGGGCAGAAGGTCACCCATGGAATACGTCAATCCCTATGGATTCATCTCTAGGAATTAATGGAGTTCATCTGACCCGGGTACCGGTTTCCTCCAGGGTACCCCATGAAAATCCCAGGCTAGTGTTTGGCCCATTCCTAAATTAATCCCCACCGGCTGCCACACAAAAAAGATGCTCCCAGTCTCAAGGGAAGATGCACAATGGAATGATGTCAGGCTTCCAAATCCCCAAAGGAGCGACCAACAGCCGATCTCTTGAGCACGATTTCTGGATCAGACTTTGGCCCTTGAAGGGCACCCACAGAGACCCTTCCAGGGCTATGAGAAGAGCCAGGAGCACCCTGAGACGCACGATTTTCAAACCCAGCTGAGCTTTTGCACAGTGTGCAGTGCAGAGAGCCAGGGGACCTGGCCGCTACCCAGGAGCACTGGGCACATGTTGGTGCAGTCATGTGTGTCATGATTTTGTCTTGTTTGATGTCAAGACGGGACTAATATCCAGAGCCCACGAAACAGCAAAGGGGACTTTTCTTCCCATTGAACATGAAGCAACTGGCAGAGACGCTTGGCCAGGTGTGTTTTCCTGAGTTCACACTGGGAAAACAAGCACTGAAGAGTTAAAACTCATCCTGCACTTGGATCTAGCCAGAAAGTAGGTCACCCTCCACCTCGCTATGTTAGCATTACAAAAGGAGAGACGGCTGCCTTTTTGGAACTGAGCATGGCAGAGAGTTTGTTCCTGGGATACGGCGGGGCGGGGAAGGGGGGGATCATGCCTCCAGAGAGCTCTCCCAATGCTCATCTCAAGTTCTACCCCATGCCCAGTTCTGTATCTCTGGATCCCTGATGGAATCTTATGCAATCTGCCACGAGGGTTGCCGCTCCCATTGCTGGAAAGAAGAGAGAGCGGATGGAAACAGCTAATGTAGGGTGTGTACACTGCAAAAAAAAAAAAAAAAAAAAAAAAAAAAGGTGTGTTCTTAACTCAGCTAAGATAGAGAAGACCCAAGAACTTGGCTGTTACCAGGCTTAGCAGCTCGAGTTCAACCCCAGGCTCCCCTACAGGTTTTAACTCAAGCTGCTAATCCAAGTTTTTCAAGTTGCCGTGTCTCTGCTGCTATTTAACTGAGTTAACACACAGTTTGTTTGCAGTGTAGACACACCCTTAGTATCCCCCTGGTAGGCAGGTGGGAGGAGCGGCATGTGGCAGATGAAGGGGTGGGGGGCATGTGAAGAGGCAGAATGAGGGGGGATGCCAAGCCAATGCAGGGGGGAGCATGGTTAAGAACGTATGAAGAAATGAGGCATAAAATCCTAGGCAAAAACAGAGAGGTTAGGACACAAAAAGGGAGGAAAACAGGAAAGCTGGAGCAGGTTCTGAGCATTGCAATTCCCATTTACAGAGCTTTGCCCATCGTTTTCTCTCTGTGCTTCAGAGGTGGTTTGGCTGTTTCTACTTTAAAAAAAAAAAGTTCCCCAGCCTTTGGATGGAGGGGGGGACAATCCCCCCAAACTTCTTCAGATGCAGGCAGGGGGTCATATCCCCATCCCCACAATACCTCCCTTTTGGGCTCTATCACCTTCATTCCCTTTTTGGAGAAGCTAACGGGGCCACAGGGCTTCTCACCCTACTGTACGTGCCTAAGGGAGAGTGCTGGAGCGCAGAGGACAGGGATGGGGGTGAGACACAACCACAGCCGAGCACAGTGGATTCCTGGTCCATGGCTAGGGGACTTAGGCACGACTATAGTATAAATCATAAATAACAATCATCTAACTAATACTACCATTTGTCCACCGTCAAGAAGGAAGGAATGCATCTCTCTGAATGCTACAATATGGCATGTACGTATCCCTGATCTTTCCTTCCAATTAGAGCTGAACAGACAATGTAAAACAGCGGCCAGGAATATTCATTGAAGTGTTTCACAATGGCGCCACACACACACACAAAGCCAAGAGCCATGATCAGCATTTCAAATATCCCCAACTATTCCACAGAGTAAAAACCAAAAGGAAATTTGCTGCATACATTCAAGACGGCCCTGATCTGCTCATGGAATAACCAGGGAGGCCAGGTTTGCAGCGGACCATTTGCCCAGCTTCACTTCCTACTGTCCTTCCGTCAAAAATATCTCCTTCACGGTTCATCCCTGCACACGGGCTCCTTTGGCATACTGCCCCAGCACAGCACCAATACAGCAAGTTCAGAACAAACTGTGAGGGCCTTGCTGCCATAGGAGTGTTGTTAAACATCTCTTCTTCCCTGCCTTGTCACTGCGCTTGTCCTCTGAGCCGAAACACACGGGAGCTGTGCCGTGCCAGGAGAGGGACTCACGCTGCATCCCATTGATTTTTCCAAGAGAAAACCAACAGGGAACTCTAACCTGCCACTCTAATGCACAGCCAAATTGGATTCTTAGATTGTCAAATAACAAGCAACCACAAGCAGCTGTGCTGTCCACCCCATTACAACTGCCGAGAGACCCCAGCCACCATTCCCCACTCAGGTGAGGAATGTCTAACACCTGCCACCCCGGAAGGGCTGGAAGCCACGTTCTGCTTAGTGAAGGTGGTTTTCTTTCACGGAGAACAGGTGGTTCACAAGCCAGACTACCGCAGTTTGCATGGCCTGGTGCCAGGCTGGGGAGAGCAACGCAATGAGCAGTCACTGGCGTTGAGCATGTGACTTTCCCCCTTAAAGAACATCGTTGGAGGACACTGAATCCAAAAAGCAGTGCATTGACACAGACTTTAAGTACACACTTAAGTATTTAAGCAGTGTACTCCCACGGCACCTGTGGCCCACTACCCAGCATTCTGATTTTGTCCAATTTCACAAACTAAAGCACAGCCAGGTCAGTTCTTGAACGGGAGACCTCCAACGCACAGCCAGATGCCATAGGAACAAAGTGGTGCTGGCTCCTTCCACGGAGCCCCTACAGGGCAAATGCCTGCTGGAGATGCTAGTTCTTTGCAAGGCGAATTAGAGATTCCCGGGTGCTTGTCACCCAAGCAAGGACACTGCCCCCAGTGCACTGGTTAAATCCCAACCATGCATTTCTGCCTTCCGAAATTTCCCCTCTAAAATGAGTCCAACTGACTGTAGCATTCTTCCCATCCTGTCCCAAAGAGCTGCAAAGCAGGGACTGACTGTCACGTTTCTTCCTAGAGGTAATCCTGCTCTGTAGTTTGTCTATAGAGTTTATAGTTTGTAAAGCACTTTGGGGTCCTTGGCGGGAAGGAAGGGGATAGGCGAAATGAAAGCGGTTATATTATTTCTTTTCAGAAGGCTGGCCCAGTAACATACTTAACCACTCTGACCTTAGGAACTTGGATCCCTTTATCTCACTTCTGCCCCACTCCCCAGTTGCTCACATCACATGCTGCTCTCCTCTGCCTAAGGTCATACAGCAGCAGCCCCTGTGCTCCCTGCATGAGAATGGGTGAAGGGGAAGGCAATATCCCCTCTCAATTCCTTGCTTCATACCATTGTGAGTCCTACTGTGATGACTGCAGCATGCCCTCCTGTCAACTCCGCCAAGTATATATGTAATGGGGACAGGAGCATTGTAACAGGGCAGCTCCTACCAAGCCCCCCTTACAGCCAGAGTTGGCTGTTCCTGCAATAATCTGCCTTCATTTCCCATTCTCTGGGCCCCCTCACTGACCTTCACACACAGGCTTTCCACCTCTTCAAACTCCCCTTCTTAGGGTCTGGGTGCATTAATAAAGTTACAAACAAAACTCAAACTCCCAAAATAAAGCCGACAGGCTCCAACTCCGTTCCCCGCTTTTAGCAGGCCACTCTCAGCCCTGCCCGGCTGGAGTCGTTGCCCTGGTGGCTCAAACTCCCCTGCAGCCATCTACACTCGGCCACAGCTGCCTCTCTAGCTCTTTCGGAGACCAGCTGCCCTCTATCACGCCTCATCAAGAAGCCATTAACGAGGCACAGGTAGGCTGGAGCAGCTACCTCCAAAAGGGCCCAGTCCAACCTATGCCAGGCAGCTAAGAATGGCTGTCATGTAGCTCACCGCCCACGAGGTGCCTGACCGACCTTACACCCAAGTGTACTGCTAGGAACGAGAGTCCCCTAAGAATCCAGCTGGTGATCTGAGTTCATGCATGAGCCTAACAAGGCCACAAGCCCGCTGCATCCACGGATCCGCCACTCTATTGCACACCTGCCAACAGCAGGTCTTGGTGAGGGTCTCCTGGGGGGAGGAGGGGTAAATAATGCAAACAGGTAATTTCCTTTAGAAGAGGAGGACGGAGCGGAGGTCACTCTCTTTAGAGCTTAGCAGGGCGGTTGATCTTCAGGTTTCTCTCTCGGAGTCTTATCTGCAGCAAGATCTGAGCGGCTCCGCATCCCATCACTGGGAACCTCTCTCTCCCCCACCCCCCGCCCATCCCCTCCCCCAACCTGCCCTCCTGATATGCCTGGTCTTCCCCCACGGAAGGGCCCTGCCTCCTCTTTCAGGCTGGGAGAGCTCAGGCCTGGAGCATGGAGGGAGAAAGCCCCTGGTGGAAACGTGGCTGCTAACTTGGTTTCTGTTTCCAGCAGTAACTGAAGTGAGCCCTCCCAGACTGGATGCTCAACTCTCAGTCTGCTGATACCAGCAAGGCCCACTGGTAACCAGATCTCAGAGGGGAGGCTGCCACCAGTAAAAGCACTGGACAAGCAGACAGGCCCCCACGTTCCTGCTGCATCTTATGTTCAAATCTGTAGATTCAAGGACCCAAAGTGCAACCACCACTTTTCTGTCCTGTCCCGTCTTTGGAAGAAGCCTCCTGCACTGCGAGTCGGCACTGCTAATCCCAAACCTGCGGAAATCATGAGTCAGGCCCAAAAAATCATGAGACTGGCTTAAAAAATCACGAGATTTGTTTTTTAAAACACAACAACCTTTGGGGTCTGTTTATTGGGCTTCTTATTTCTGCACCTTTAGGGCACACTCGCATCCTGTCAGCTTTTCTCTGCAACTATGCCAGATAGAAACTGTTTAAATGAAAACAGAAATTCTCCTCTAATCACGACTCCTGGAGCCGGGGCTTCAGGCAGAGCATCAGATATCACTAGACTCGTGATAAAATCACGAGAACTGGCAACACTCATCTCACGTCTATAAACACTCACCTCTGTGTAACTCTCAGAAGAGTCTGCATCTGAGAACAGGAGAGTGTAGATATATATATATATTTTTTCTGCCAGAGTCATTACAATAACCACACAATGTTGCTCTAAAGAAGACACAGTTTGCCAAGATATCTACAATATTGTGTATTCCCTCCATCTGCTTCTACTAAATACATTCAGGGCCTTATCTGATATAATGAATGGATGTTGGCAATAATTGTATAGCCATCCATACAGTGCTTTGAAACCATCACAAGCGGAGTTGCTGAGATGAGGAAGACAGAATCGATCCATCTGACACTAGAACAAGGACCTCTGACCTGGTTGTGTTTGTTTTTTTAAGATCATTCATCCCCGTCAGCTACTGAGCAGGTGCATTCTAGCAGGTACACTTCACGCTGGTGACAACCCCATTGTGCTCGGGGCTGTACAAACACAGAACAAATGATGACATGATGAGTAAGAAGCTGGTGCCCCATCTATACTAGCGCTCCCACAGGTGGGGCTGTCCCGGTCATGTGTGATGGGTGGAATGATCCCCAGAAATGTTACTGTGGATCAGGTCTTCAAGTGAACATGGGAGTCATCCATAGTACATCCACATCACATACACAGTGGTTTTCAGCAGCCATACGGGAAGCAGCAGCAGCACCTCCGCTGAATGCTAGATATTCCATCCTCTCCCAGAACGAGCCGTTTCCTACAACACGGGCCAGACTTCAAAAGTGCCCTTTCCAGCCCAACCTGCCAGTGAACAGAAGATCCTCGGGAGCAACACAATATTAGCGCCAGACATCACATTTCCTAGAGTCGTCTGCATTCTTGCTGAATGGCTGTGCAAAAGTCAGCTGAAGAATAAATATTACCTGACAAGACAGCTTCAGGGACAAGAAGCCTTCAGTAGGTAACCTGCAACCTGGAGTCTCTTATCCCCTTCCTCCTCCTCTCCTCTCCTCTCCTCTCCCTCCTCCATCACCCTGGAACACTGTAACCGCAGCTCCTTCTCTGCCACTTAGATGCACTACTCCAATAAACACACACATCGGCCCCTCTGCTCTCGTTAGGGCTGGAGATGGTGGCATGGCCCTCGCTGGGAAGGACTCCAGCGCAAACCCCTCAGCACGCCATGAGATCAAAAGCAGTGTGATGCACAGAGCACAGGACTGGGAACCAGGAGAGCTGGGGATCTCTTGCCAGCTATGCCACAGACTCCTGTGTAACCTCAGGCAAGTCCCTTAACCACTCTGTACCTCTGTTTCCCCATCTGTAAAATGAGGATGATACTCAATGGCTTCAGAGGGGCAGAATGAATCTTAACTGACACCTCTAAAGCACTGAGAGATTCTTGGACTGAAAGAGCTACAGGGCAAAGTCTTAATGTTCATCTGTCTAGGTACTTCCATGGCTCTCATAATCAAGAGGATCCGAGGATCCAAAAGGAACAAGTTTTGGAAAGAACAGCTATTTTCTATGCACTAATTTATTATTATTATTATTATTATTCAAATGCTGTGGCTACAGATTCCTGTCCTTTGCGTTCAGCGTTTTATTATTGGGTACTTGTTTTCACATGGGAACTGCAGGCAACTCTGAGAAATTGAACGAAAAGCTCTATCTAGCTCTGATGTCTCTTCTGAACTACTGCTGTATCCTCCACTGACATTTATTCTGTAACGTCCATTCAGTCAAGGACAAAAGATATCCCTAGGCCTCAGAGAGTGCGTCTACACAGCAGCCAGGAGAGTGCCTCCCTGCCCAAACAGACAGACTCACTCTAGCTCCGCTCAATTACCAGGGTGCTAAAAATAGCAGTGTGGATTTTACAGCTCAGGCAGTAGCTTGGGCTTTCAAGTCCATCCCAGCCTCCTGGATCTGAGCTCAGGTGGGCTGGAGCTGCAAGCTCCACATTGCTCTTTTTAGCACAAGCAGAGCTAGTGTGAGTCCATCTATCCAGGGTGGGCGGTTCGCTGTGTAGACATAACCTAAACCTAGAGCTCGGAGCATTAGCCTAGGAAGCAGGTTCTGTGCCCCATCCCATCACAGACTCACTGTGGATACATCTACATTGCAGTTTGAGCCCCACCCCCTACTATCCACCCAGAAAACCTGGGTTAAGAGGTGTTCTAAGCCAAGGATAACTAAGCCAGCTGGGGATGGGTTAGAAACAGGCCCGGCCTTAGCCATAGGCGAAGTAGGCAATTGCCTAGGGTGGCAAAAGGTAAAGTGCAGCACATTCTTATTTCATATATTGAATTATTTTCCCCCTGCTGGGCTGCAGCCGCCCGCCTCCCACCTGGTCCCAGTGTGCAGCCAGGACTCTGGCGGCAGCCGCCAGCATCTCGGGAAACAGGAGGCAGCCACCCGTGCAGGCAGCAGCTGCCCTGTCCCCTCCCAGAGCCAGGCTCCAGCTGCCCCTGGCTTTCTGATCAATTATTGACCAGAATGACAGTCCCTGCACCGCTGCAAATACTCACATTTTTTCCAGTTGGGGGAGGGGAGGGGTGCACATTTTAATTTTGCCTAGGGCAGCAGAATATATAAAGCCGGCGCTGGTTTGAAACTGGGCTCCTCTTTCACGCAGGCTGTAACCCAGCCGCTTTGCAGGAAGGATACGAGGTCACTCAAGTGCGGATAGCCATAGAGTCAGAGAGTTTCAGGCCAGGAGGGACCCCCAAATGATCTAGTCTGACCTCCTGTACCGCACAAGCCACCAACCCCACCCAGCACCAGCTCACTAAACCCAACAACCAACCAAAATGAGACCAGCCCTCAGGAGGCTAAACTAGTCTGTGCCAACACCTTCCCACAACTCGCTACCTCCCCCCCCCCAAAGGGTAGGCAAGTTCTCCCCCGACTGACAACTGCCTGGGCAAGAATCCTAAAGTGTCTCAGCACAAAGAACCCTGGGATTCGCCCCCAGACACACGCGGGCAAGTGCAGGAACAGTGAGGACACAGTCACATGGGTAGGCCTTGCAGTGAGGAAGCGCATGCCTCGGCTAGGCTAACCCAGGTGCCCATCACCGGGGTTAACTGTGCGGTGCAGACACAGCCTGCCTGGCTGTTGGGAAGTCGCAGAACTTCTGCCCCTCCATTGCCTCCATGGGGATGACACGTGCCTATGCCCAGGAGGTGCTGGTAGGCGAATAACAAGAATTGGACTACAAGCAGCTGTGCATCCTCAGCTATCAATGCCTCCAAGGGGGGGTCGAGGGTGCCAAGTGCCTCACAGGATCAGACCCCTCGTGTCTAAGCACCATGGGCCGATTTTCAAAGGAGCTCAGCACCTAAATAAGGGCCAGGTTTTTGGAAGAGCTCAGCATCCCGGATACCTGGATTCTCTTCCCCGCTCAGCCATAAACTCCCTGTGTTACCCTGGACAAATCAAGGACTCTACCCTGAGCCGCGGTTCGCATTCTATAAAATGGGGCTGACACGTCCCTACCGCACAGGGGTGTCATGAGGATAAAATCCACTAACGATGGAGAGGCTCAGATACTAGGGTGCAGTGGGCCATGTAAGTAGCTCGATAGCAGGAGAGGGTCCAGCTACAAAGACACAGAATACAGCCAGACTCCATCCCAGCCGCACGGGTACTGGGCTGACTTCAGACACTGTTTGTCAGCTCACTGAGTTAAACTGCAAGCTTGCTCCGGTCACCCCTGAAATGCAGCAGATGGGGTCTGCTCTCTGCTTGCAGACAGCAGCGCAAATATCCCCTCCTGGATAGTGACACAGGCACGTGAGGGACAAACATTCTGGATTCTGAGCAGGCATGTGCACAGCAGCTACTGCAGGTGGCAGCTGCTACTTCTGCTGGGGACCTGACTTCTGGAAGCAATCAATTCACTGACTGCTGTTTCTAATATCGTCATGTATTTTGCTACCTACATCCCTTCTTTCCCACCGTTTGGTGGCCATTCTCTCACTGCATGTGCATTTTGCCAGCCACATTCTCTCTCCTCGCCCTAAATATTTTGCTAGCCATGTTTTCTCCCCTTCCCCCTCCACATTTTACTAGCCAAAAATCTTGCTCCTCCTCTCCATTTTGCTCAGCCTCCTCTTCCTTCCCAGCATTGTCAGAAAAGGCAGCTGCTTTCAAGGCCAGCTCAGACGTCGCTATTAGCTAATGACGCAGGAGGCAGCGTGGCCAGTGTCCCCGTTGAATTAAGATTGAACACTCCCCCAGCCCTCTTTATAACTCCATCTTTGAGGCCAATGCAATTTCCCTGCTGCAGAGAGGCAGCATCTATGTAACAGGATAAGAGAAAGCGGTTCAAGTAATCGGGAATCCAGTGACAGCAGCTTTTGCTCTCTGATGGGCTGTTACTAATGCAGAAATTGCTGTAGATAAAAGTCCAGCAGCACTTTCATCATCAGCTCAGTAATTCTGGGTTGTATAATTCAGTCATAAAATTACCCTCAGCTGGACCTTGACACAGGAGGTCCCAGCACAGCAGCAAGTGCCTGCGTTTTCCAAGTGTCCAGGGCATGCTCTTTGGGCCCATTGGAAAGTTACAAGCCTGCAGAAAGGCAATGGAAGTTTGCAGCCTTCTGAGCAGGTTGGTGTTCATATCAGTCGTGACAGCTCAGCTGCAGCCTTCGCTGGCCAGTCATCCTCAGTCTAAGCGCAGCAGCCTGCAAAATACAACAGGACCGTGCACCCTGTCCCACAGATAAGAGCGCTATGCTCCTCTGCTTGCCACAGCAAGCTTGTAAATAGCAAGTGAGAGCAGCTGATTATGGGATGGGACAGAAGGAGCCATGGGTGTTTGTCCCCAAACTCCCACAATTCCCTGAGAGGTATGCAGGTATCCCACAATGCACAGTGGCAGCGACAGCTTCCCATGAACCAGCACCGAGAACACTGGGACACCTACCCATTATGCAACATGCTTTTTGCCAGTACCACCCGATGCAGCACGGGCACAATGCACCCACAACGGATGCACTCTACCAAAACAGTTTTGTTGGCAGCGCTCTGCCAGCAGAACGTTTACCAGTTCCAGCTTCTAATACGGACAAGTCCTTGGAGGGCAGAAACCATTTTTACAAATAGCCCTTTATCGGCTGCATTCAAACTTGAGGAGCCGTTTTCCTTCTCCTTTACACAACCTTTAGCCAGATCAGGTCATGTGGGGCCTAGCATAGAGAAGTCCCTGGCTGTGAATCCCTCCTGCCTGCATGGAAAGGGTGGCGGGATTGTTAACTGCCTCCTTAGCGGTGCAATCCCCTTCCTCCGTGCAGAGCTGGGGATCCATGGGTGAGGAGAGGGTGGGCAGTGGCTTGGAAGGATGCTCTTTGCCCACATCACCAACCCCAGAGGGAGCCTGCTCTTAACTCATATAGCTGTGTAAGCCAACATGAGTAGAGGCAGAACAAATCCGAACTCACATTGACAACATTGGGCATTCAAAACTTGTGAGTCAGCCCCTTCCCCTCCGCCTCAAAAAATTCATGAGAGTGGCTTAAAAATCATGAGATTTAAATAACAAATGTTGGGTTCTATTAATTGGCCAGCTGGTTTCTGAGCCGCAGGGTGCCCCTGGGCCACATCTTCCAGCTCTTCGCTGCAACCATGAGGACTAGAAACTCACTTTGGGTTAATGAAAGCTGAGCTTCTCATGTAATGACAGGACTCCAGGAGCTGGGGTTTTAGGGAAAAAACACCAAAGATGGTGAGACTCAGAATAAAATCATGAGAGCAAGCCACCCTGGATCTGGAGGAAACCGGCTGGGATCTAGAACCTGAACTGGCTTGGAAGGCTGGCCCTAGGCTCAACCCAAAAATCTGGGTTCCAAGCACCACTGAACCTTGGGGGAGTTCTGACTGGGTCCTGACTGGCTCAGGCTCCATGGCAAAGGAGGCTGATAGTGGGAGGCAGGTGAGATCCATAAACACAGAGGGAAAGAGTTGAAAGGGTGCGCTGGACCTGAGAGGAGAACTGAGAGCTCTCTCGTGATGCGCGTGGCTGAAACAGACCCCGCCTTGTTCAGCTGGGTGAGGAAAGCCCTTTCGTCTTTAGACCCTGACCTCAACAGGACAGATTGCTCATTGCTCTAGAGTACTGTTCATCTCATCACTTCAATGCCAGTGCGGGCAGAGCCCCTGCTGAAACTGTCTCCATCCTCAGCATGTATCACACATCCAGAGGGAGGAGACTGGACAAGGAGCCCATTTTCCAACCTAAAGAAATAAATACAATTGTGAAACAATGGATTTTGTCAGTGAAACGTGGCCATTTTCAAGTTGTAACAAACTGCAAAGCAGCTGCAGTATTTAGCAGTGTTAGTCAAGCCTTTGCAAAAGGCTTTACACATGAACCTTCACAAACTGCATCTGAATTAGCGATTACCATTTTGCAAGCAGGTAAACGGAGGCACAGGGAGAAGAAGAGACAGAGGAACAGGGCTCTGTTCTCAGTCCAGCCCTGACCTACTGTACGGCCTTGGGCATGTCACTTTACTTCCTCCCTCAGTATCCTGGTTTCCCTCCCATACTGCATCTGTCTTGTCTAATTAGCCTGTAGCCCCTTTGGGTTGTACAGTGCCTAGCATGATGGGACCTTGATCTTCAGGGGGGTCTTGAGGCATGAATGTCATGCAAACAACAGATCATTGCCTGAGTTAACACAGACAGTGTGTCACAGCCAGGAGCTTCTGCCTCCCAGCCCTGTTCTCAATCTATTGCTTCTCCCTGGGTTGTGGCTGTCACACAGCTCTAATAACCAGGCAAGCAGCTCCCCAGGAAGAAGGGAAACAATAGGAAATGCTGTTCCGAGGCTGGCTTCTCAGCCAGCACCAAGGCAGGAAGGAGCCTCTTAGCAACTTTCCAGTCTATCGGCCTGAGTTAATTGAGGATTTGCATCCAGCGCAGCCTTGCCTAGGAAGCACTAAACTCCAAAAGGGAAGGGGAGGAAGGAGTTTAATCTCCATAGTAAGCATTTCTGACAATCGCTTAGTCATTTACTTTCCTCTAGTTATCAGAGATTCTTTCCTCTGGTAACCCTGGGAACGGCTGGGAGGAGGCAGCACCAGATGTGCATGCCTCCGTGTCAGCGGTGTGGGCTGCTGCTGCAATTTCACCTCTGCAAGGACCTGCAGTCTCGTGTTGGTCCCTGTTCCTGCAGCCTGCCCCTCTCCTGGCCAGAGGGATTGGACGCGTAGCCCCAATCTGAGTAAGGATGAGGTCCCCATCTGGGCATGTGCGGCAGAGGATCCCGCTTTACCCAACCTCATGGATGGGTATCACACTCTCTTTTCTCAGCCTTTTTCCATGTTTTCAGAGCTGAATTCACACCCCAGAGCAAGGCTGTGGGGTCAGTGAGCCCCTACCACACTCTAGCCAGTTAGGGAGCTGTGCTGAGGAACTCTACCCTGTCCCTCTCCAGTCATCCTCTTTGTCCGGAAAGGTGGTGGCTGCAGCATGAGGCGGAGCGATCCAGTGCCCTGACCCAGATGTGTGAGAGAACGGTTCCTCCTGCCACTGGGGCAAAGCCATGCATTGGTCTCCCGATTCTATGCACTACATGTGACTGGTCGGTAAATAGCAAGGCACTGCTCCAACATGACCCTTCCCCCACATCCCTTGCTTCTCCCTACCTAAGGGGAAAGGGTGGCAAATAAGGGTGGCACTGCTCTCAGAATAATAATAATCAGAATAATAATAATCAGAATAATTTAAAGCCTTAGTGTCTCCTCACAACAGTCTGAGTTTCAGAATTGTTACCGTCTAAAGTATGTCACTGGAAATCTAGATATTCCAACATGAACCAAAGCCTCACACATTCTAATGGTAGAAAGAGAGCCCTATGATGCAAGTGAAGAGACAACAAATTAGTACCGCATGGCTTCTAGTTTTTAAACACAACCAGTATGCAATCTGTGGAACTCTCTGCTGCAGGATATTAATGAAGGCAAACAAGTTACTAAGAATTTTTTTTAAAGAATTTGGCACACAGATTTTAAGATCAGAAGGCCCCATTATGGTGAGTCTGACTGTCTGTATAATACACAGGCCATACAGAATTCTATCTGGTAATTCCTGCACCAACCCCATATCTTGTGGTTGAAGCCAGTAATGAATAACAACTTCAGGAACAGTGGGTACGATAAAAAAAATGTAAGGTCAGTTAGTCCTCATGTGTGATGCATGGACTTTTCACCAAGTAGATCTAAGGAAGACTCCTCACCCCCACCCCATGTACAGGACTAGGTCTCCATCCCCTGCCTGTGCCTAATCCTCATTAGCATCAGTAAGAAACTGGTGCCTCAGTGGTGGGGAAATGGAGTCCCAGCAATATTTACAGATTTGTTTTCCTTCTGGTAATTTTGCCTGTTTCTTCTGTGTGAGCATCTCTGGAGACATGGACAAGCAGTAGCCAGCGCTGAAGCCTTCAGGATGGTGCAAAAGGAAACTTTTATCAGGGCCCCCTGTCTAAATACAGCATGCAAACTGTAATGCTATGAATTGGTGTGAACCCACAAACAGCTGTACCCACGCTCTTCCTCATGATCCCTCTTAGTGGGGAATCCGCCACAGTGCTGAGAACAAAACTCACCTGCTGCAGAGCAATCTGAGGAGGATGCAGCAAGTTGTGATGTGCAAGGTACTCACTTGTCTAGGACTCAGGAGACTTGGGTTTCATTGCCAACTCTACCACTGACTTGCTGTGTCACCTTAAGCAATTCTCTGTGCCTTTATTTCCCCTCCCAACCTTTGCCTGTCTGGTCATATGCGGATTATAAACTCTTTGGGGGTGGGACCATTTTTTATGTATGGATGTACAGCACCTAGCACAATGGGACATGGCCTTTCGGCAGTACTGTAATATAAATAACAGAGAGCTCTTGGTGGGAGATGACTCTTGGTGGGAGGAAAGTTGGTAATTTCTCAGTGATAAGTATTTAAAGCAAATGAACAGATGTGCCAGCACTTAGAACCAAACCTGGCTGAAGTTTTTCATAGGGGAAGTTTTCCTGCTGAAAAATCCTGATTTATTCAAATTTACTTTTTCTTTTTTTTTTTCCAGGAAAATGTCACTTTCAGTCGTCCTGTGGGAAACACTGAAACTAAAACGTTTGTTTCATTTTGGCTTGAAATGCTGTTTTGGGCTTGTTTGGGTTTTTAAAAACCAAAATGGCATTTTAAGTCTCTTCAAAACAAACATTTTTGTTTAGAATCACTTTGAAATTTGCCCCTGGGAAAAACAGCATCTTTCAAAATGAACGTTTTCTAACCAAGATTTTTCGCAAGACCTTTCTCCTAGGAAAAACTTTGGCTTTCTGATCACCTTTCCTTAAAACCCAGAGAAAGGCTCTTCCTTGCATCAGATCACAACCGCTAGAAGGCAGGATCAATGTTGGGGCCTCAAGCACTTGATGGTGGGTTTTTTTATGTTCATTTAATCTTCAACAGCAGCAGCAGATCTGTGAAAGCTCCCAGCCAACACCTCTCCTCTCCCACCCCTCCACAGCTGGGAAACCAGGCTGGCAGAGGTGCTCTCATATGGACACGATTCTTGGCTGGATTTCATGAGGCTACTTAGGTTTCAGGGAAACCCAATTGCCTCTTTAGCTGTTGATGGCTCAGATGACTGATCAAACTTTGATGTTTATATAAGTGCACCACTTGTCAAGTAATCTTCAGCAGCCCACATGCTTGGCAGGGAAGGAAAGCTCCTTCAGTCATTTGCAAGGTGTAGAGAGGCAAGTGGGATTTTTTGCCAGCTCCCTTTGACTTCATTGTCATCTTTCCAGGCAGCCTGGCAACCTGACATGAAGCATGATGGAGGGCAGAAGAGCAGTCAAATGCCAGGTGAAGTGCTAATCCAATGGATTCAGTAGCAAAGGCCGCAGCTGTGGTGCAGACTCAGTTTGGTTTATGTAAGGCAGGATCGAGGAAGTGGCTTTGAGCGAAGGCAGTGCCGGGGGCAGGGGACAAGACGTTCAGCAGGAACACACTCAGCAAGAGGCATGTCTCTCCCAGAAAGCAGGTCTCAGAGATCGGGCAAGGCACGGCACATTCAACCTCCAATCCTCCACAAAGGATTCTTTGCGACTAAGGAAGAATGGGAGAAGGAGGGACTCAAACAGCATCAACTCGGTGAGAGCGCTTCATTTGCAATGGCAGAGGTGCCAGGGCTCAAGCAATTTTTTTTTTTTACTTTCATAACTGATGTGGCAAGTGAGGTGCCAGGCCTATGAACTCCCAGGCCTACAGGTGCCAGGGCTCAGACCTGGCAAGCCCTGGCACAAATTAACATCGCTCTGAGGGTTTGCTGAGATCACAGGATGCAGCTGGGAGGTGGAAAGTTTGGATCTGGAGTGCAAGACTGCAAATTTTAGGAGCTGGGGTGGAGTTTGGATGAGAAATTTTAGCTCAGGCTCCGCTCTGCTCCATGGAGGATTTCATCCCCCCCCCCCCCGCCAGGGGACACTATAATCACTAGCAGCAAAGAGGGGTGGAGAGAATCAGCACAGAACTATGCAGAGGAAATTGTTACCCTGCCTGATTCACATAAGGGAGGCCACGGCTTTGCTTGGATGGTGGCTCTTGCTTGTGGAGAAGGGACCATTTCTCAGAGTGGATTGAAGTTAAAGAGGAGCAGAGCTGATATTACCATCTGCACCCAGAGAGCGTAAAGCCTCATGCAACATACAGCTCAGCCACCTGTTTCATTAGCGCAGCACCCTGGCTAGTCCAATACAGGCTCCTTGGACACAGCTCAGTTAATGCACCTTAACCCTGGTCTGCAGCATTTCCTGCTAGCCTATGGCTTGTGCCAATGCACATCCATCTGGGCCCTTGCTATTCCAGCCCTGGGAGTCTCCCTCAGCTCTGCCAGCACCACCACCCACGGCTCATCTTCAAGTCCTGAAGTCCCTCCCAACAGATCTGTCATCCTTCCTACCAGGCCTTTGTGTTCAAGTCCAGGACTCTAGCCCCACTGAGCACAGACTGTCAAAATACTGTAGGCAAAACAAAACCAGGAGAAAGCTAA
The DNA here is from genome assembly GCF_026122565.2 of Emydura macquarii macquarii. Taxonomy (NCBI): domain Eukaryota; kingdom Metazoa; phylum Chordata; order Testudines; family Chelidae; genus Emydura; species Emydura macquarii. The sequence goes on from NW_027130828.1 coordinate 17,149,047, forward strand.
GACCATCAAATTCACTTTACTTGTGGCCTGCGCTAAGGCAGGATTTGAACCTGGGTCTACGGAAGTGAAAGGCTAGAACATGTACCCCCAGCAAAAGCCCCACGATGTTATGACTGTAACCACAGAGGGTTAAGTCTGCACCATTTCCCACTATTGTTCCAATCTTGTTTCAGGGGAGACTGTCCTTTTTCTTTTTTGCCATTTTCTTCTCTCGTTACAACTTTCTCCCTTGTTACAAGAATGAGACAGCAGAATTTTAATGCTTCTTATGTTCTGTGACAGCCAACAGTAAACTGTACCACTCTGACCTTTTCAATGTTGTATAATTCAATTGGCTGTCCAGACCCACTCTTCCCTTTCACAGCCTCTGCCACCAGCGGGAAAGAGGTAGAGGGGACAGCAAATCCAAGTACAGGTGAACCCACAGGTAAAACAGCAACAGGGCACCCACTCTTCTCCTTTCAGAGCATGTGGGCCAGGGACGCTCTGGCACCTCCTCTTCAGGGGACCAGATGTCAGGAAGGAAAACATCCCAGAGCTCAGAACCTGCACGTGGAAGCCAAGTGTTCTGCGTTCTTTCCTGCATCTTGTTTAGGAAGACAATGCTCAAGAGAGCAAGGGACCGGACGACAGAAAAGGAAACTAAGACGCAGGGAGGTTCAGTGACTTACTCAGCATCGCAGAGGGGAGTCAAGGGAAAAACCCAAGGCCAGAACTCCTGACTCGCTCACTCCCAAAGCTAACCACTAGACCACATGCCCTCTCATGGCTGGGCATAGAGCCCAGGAGGCCTGCCTCCCACTCCTCTGCCGCAAACTCCAGAACACGCATTCTCCCCAAATCCCACACTGCTTTCCTGTTCTGAGGGGGGGAATGTTATTCATTTCCTTATTTGGCCAGCCTCTTGCTGCCCCCTCCAGAGCCTGCCTGGCATCCTGTGTTGTTGCAAAAGGGAGCTGGCAGCAGAAGAGCTCTGACAGGCAGTGACATGCTAACGCCTTGACGTAGAAATTGCTTATGCCGGGTGTCAGTCATCCTTCAGCCAGCAGCTGGGGAGACACTTGCCTTTCAGGAAGCGGAGCCAAGCTCACATTGAGACCAGGGTGAGTCGTGTTTCCTTGTCACTGGGAGGAAAATCCCAGCAGGGTGGTGAGAGGAAAGCGCAGTGAGACAGAGCAGGGGTGGAGAAGAAAGTTCTGACTGTAGCTATGGGATTCAGGTTGGCGTAACGTAGGGATGGCTGGGAAAATATATGGAGGGAGGCGGACGCCCCTAAAAACACTAGGGAAGAGGTTAGAGCAGCACAAGACGTCAGAGGTACAAGGACTAACTAGCCCTGGAATTTTAGGCTCAGCCATAATCAGAGCAACTCTGTCCTCAGACAGCAGCACTGTGAGATGGTGAGGGTGGTGGCTGAAAGCCTCTACTGCTGATTCACAGTGGCAAGGGGGGGCTGGTAGCATGAGCTCACTATGACAGCCCTGCCCAGGCACTCGTGTCTGCCCACTGTCCAGGGAAGACCTCCTCCCTGCTCCAGGCTCATTGCCCGATTCTGATCTCTCTTACACTGGTGTCAGTTAGGAGTGTTTGCACTGAAGCCAATGGTGATGCACCCCTGGAAAAGCAGCATGAGATCAGTCAGGCGCCAGGACTTTGGAGGGGCCAAAGCAAAGAATTCTTGTATGAGAATTCATCCCAGGCTTCCTGTGGGCCCCAGCTCTGATCACGCACTGAAAGGTTCACCTGCCCTCGCCCCCGTCTCCTGCTAACACCCCATTGCTTTCTGTGCTCTATTCAAAGGTCTCTCCTGTCTCCTCCGCCCTCTCTAGACTTTGGACTCAATTCACAGTGGCCTCACTAGCACAAAAGGGATGTAAATCAGCCAGATCTGCCCCCAGGGAATTGCCCCCAGTATAGTAGGAGGTGTCGGCAGGCATAGAATCAGCACAGCCAGCCCTGTGCCCCGCACGGGGACATGCTGAGAGTGCATCAGGCGAGCGTGCGACAAGTATAAAACCAACTGCATGGATCTGCTTCTATGACAGCGCACTGGGAATGACTGGAGGAAGCTTGCTGTCACAGTCCATAGCAAGGCTCCCCCTTCCAAGACCCCTTTTCCAGTGCACCCCTTTCAAGTAGCAGGCCCATGCTTTTTTCTCTCTTTGCTATCAGAGGGGTGCAAACAGCAGGCCCAGCGGACTTGGCACCTGCAACCATTCTCCTTTGAGAGCCCGTGGAGTGTGGCGGTTTGCCAAGACAATATATGATTTATTTTGCCCAAAAGGTACTCAGCACTTCAAAGTGGATTTGAAGGTAACAAAGAGACCGACACGCAGATTGTTATGAGCTGGGAGAAACCTTGTTATGGATTGAGTTAAAATGGCATTGAGATTGATATGTTAATTGACAGGTGAGTTCACACCTACCTGTAAACACCTACAACAAAAGGAGGGTGTGAACCCACCCAGGAGCTTTGGTCTGTGTTGCTGGGGATGAGGGGGAGAAAGCAGAAAAGACAAAAACCGGAAGAAAGGCAAACAGCAAAGAAACCAAGCAGCAGCCTGCGAGCGCAGCGTGACCCTAAGAAAAGCTAGAGCCATCTTTTGGTTCTGAGACTGGCTAAAGAGGTTTGGGCTGTAAGCTAAGAAATTCCTCCTTTCATTCTTGGCTCCTCCGGCATTCAGAGGAGCAGAACTTTGGACGCTCCTCATAAATAAACGAGACTGCAGCAAAGAAAACACCAGACTCATCAATTTCTACTTCCAGCTGGAACATCCACAGGGCCCCAAACTTTGACAAGCAGCTTGGGTCGAAAAGGGGCAACGCATTGTCCTACACATACTGGCGTTCCCCCCCAACCGCTAGCTAGATGTCACTTTGCTTAGGGCTATGATGACCAGTCACCAGATAGGAAGTATGAAAAATCGGAATGGGGGATGGGGAGTAATAGGCACCTATATAAGAGAAAGCCCCGAATACTGGGACTGTCCCTATAAAATCGGGACATCTGGTCACTCTACCTAGGGATTCTCCCTTCTTTTGCAGGCCGAACTGTAGCCTCCATGCTGCAGACCCTACTTCTCAGTCAGTCTCTCAGCCTACTCCCCTGTGTCGGCTACCAGCTGAATCAACCACTTCCCCACTCCCGTTCTGCCAGCAGCACCTTTGACAGATGGGTAGTTTTTCATCTCCAGATTCTCAGCCCTGCCACACGGCCAGAGTTCAGGCTGAGAAATCTCCCTTCAGGGCTATAAACCTGGCTATTGTTTGAAGAGATGCCTTTTAAAGAGACGTAGGCCATTGTTTTGCCTTCCCTGCCTGGTCCTTTCATTAGCCCCTTTTGATCTAACTCTATGCATCCAGGCAGGGTGATATCGCACCAGTACACTGAGGGGCACATAGCATGGCATCTATTTCCCAGTTCCCCACAGTCCCCGGTTTCTAATCTAGTAGAACTGCCAAAATGTCAGAGCCCTTGGATTCTGTGTGGAAAGAACCTGAGACAACACCAAGGAACTTAGGTCTGGTCTGCACCTAAAAATTAGGTCAATCTGTTTATATTGATCTAGGCTGTGAAAAATTTCACACTCAGTTAGGCCAACCTAACCCTCACTGTAGATGCAACTAGGTTGTCAGGAAAATTCTTCCATCGGCCTCACTCCTGCCTCTCAAGGGGATGGATTTATCAGAGTGACAGAAAACCCCTTCCATCACTGTAGTTGTGTCGACACGACAATGCGACAGCGGCAGAGCTGCAGCTGTAGCGCCTGCAATGTGAACAAACCCTTAAAGTCTGCCCAGCAGTCTGCCACGGCAGAGCTTTCAAATAAGAGGAGGTACATTATACACCCGGAGATCCACCTCTGGACCAGTGCCAGCTGCCCCTCAAACGCCATTAATCCTGCCTTGTTATCTGAGCCACCTAAGCAGGCCTCAGAATGTATTTAAGTGGGAATTTTCTCCTTTCCTTTCCAAACCTTTCCTTCTTCCCTAATGTTTAGCTGCGATCTCCTCTGACAAATTTCTCTCCACTGAGAGGGAAATGGGCTCCGATTGCTACAGACAGCTGATAACAGCCTAGTAAATTTTAATCCTTGCCTGTTATTGTATTACCGCCAGAAGTACATGCATTGAAATAAAAGGATCACCAACCCCAGCGTAATTATATTAGAAAGGTAATTATCTCCTCTTCCACAATACTTTGCGCTTTTCTTTCTGTAACTAAAGTTTCCAGCTAACGTTTGCAGCACTGGGGCCCACCACTGGGAAATCACTGGGAAATGTAAAAGCTAAATGATGGTTGAGCATTAAAGAAATACCGGAGGAGGCTGAGGAGGGGATTAAAAATCAGAAGGACCCCACAAAGCCCCTGAACTGGGAGTAGATCCCATCACAGCCATTTCCTTGCTAATGATTATTAATTATTTGTGTGAGGCCCCCACTGGCAAAAGAGTCCCCATCCCAAAGAGCTTACAACAGCACTGCATATCCAGGTCCACAAGTATTCAAAAATCACGAGCCAGGACCCCAAACCCATGAGATTAGCTTTAAAAATCAAGAGGTATTTTTTAAAAAAAGAAAAGAATAAAGGTTGGGTTCTTTCCCTTGCCTTCTGATTTCTGACCCTTTAGGGCACATTCACTTCATGCTTTCAAGCTGCAACCATGAGGATTAGAAACTTGCTTTTCTTTTTAAACTGAAGATGAGATTGTCATGCCACCTTTTGAGCCCAGCATCTGGGGCTGTAAAGAGAACCCCAAATATTGTGAGACTCTCAATAAGCCAGCCAGCCACCCCCCACACACACACAAAAGATGGAAACACTGTGATGATCCAAATAGACAAAGGGTGGAAGAGGAAACAGACAGGTGAAGTGTCTTGCACAATATCCTGTCTCTGACAGTGATCCATACCAGAGCTGCAGGAGGCGTATATAGAACACAGCACTTAAGAAGTGATCCACTCCCATCTTCCACTCCTGGCAGTCAGAGGTTTAAAATCACTTTGAACATGGGGCTGCATCCCTGATCATCTTGGCTAATAGCCATTGATGGACTTCTCCTCCATGAACTTATCGAAGTCTTTTTTCAACTGAGTTATGCTTTTGGCCTTCCCAGCATCCCTGGGCAATGAGATCCACAGGTTAGCTGTGCATTGTGTGAAAAAGCCCTTCCTCTTTTCTGTATTAAACCTGCTGCCTATTAATTGCATCAGGTGACCCTTGGTTTTTGTATTGTGTGAAAGCATAAATAAAACTTATCTATTCACTTTTTCCACACTTTTCTTGATTTTATAGACCTCTGTCATATCCCTCTTAGTCATCTCTTTTCAGGACTGTTCCATACCCTGGATCATCTTTGTTGTCCTTTCTGAACTTGTTAGAGTTCCGCTATATCCTTTTAGAGATAGGGGACCAGAACTGGATACAGTATTCAAGTTTTGGGTGCGCCAATGGGTTTATATAGCAGCCTTATGAAATTTTCTGTCTTATTATCTATCCTTTCCCTAATAGTTGCTAATATACCATTAGCCTTTTCAACCACTGCTGTGCATTGAGCAGAAGTTTTCAGAGAACTATCCATGGTGACTCCACGACCTCTTTCTTGGGTGGTAAAGCTAATGTATTGTATATGTGCAGCTGGGATTATTTTTTCCCATGTGCATTACTCTACACTTATCAATGTTGAATTTCATCTGCCATTTTGTTGGCTAGTCAACCCAGTTTTATGAGACCTCTCTGTAACTCCTTGCATCTGCTTTGGACTTAACAAGCAAGTAGTAAAAGTAGGAATAGAACCCAAATTTCCTGAATGCTACTTCAGTGGTCTAACTACTACAAGATGATATCTCTCTGCCACTTTCACCCCAAAACTTTGCATTGGAAGGACTTCATGCCTGGCATTTACACAGACAGCTGAAGAGAATTAAACCTCTTTTTCTTATAGACAACAACTTATCTGGCATTGATCATTGTAATTAAAATTTTGAGCCAGCACATGCTGTACATATCAGGATAGGAAGACGTTGACTTACATATGTCGGACCCATTGTTTGATGAGTTCTTTTTTATGCCTTGAACTATTACTGAATGGACTAAATTACCATCTGAGACAGATAATTGTACTAATTATGTTCATTTTTGGAACATGTTGAATAATTACTGTCTTGGATCTAAGAATAACTGACCACATGATCTTCTGGGTAATATTTCCCCCATCCTCTTTCGCATCCCTCAAAATGAAGGGTTAGGACTGGAGCTAGCTGGATATTAGATTTTTTAGTTGGCTGGACATTCCAAAAAGTTGAAAAAATAATTATGAGTTGGACCAAAATTGAACATTTTCAACATTTTCAATGAATCAAGTGGTGCAAAAAAATTCAGGTCAAATGAAATATTTCGTTTTGATTTTGATCATTTAAAAATGTTTCTGAAATTTAAAAAAAAATTAATATTAACAGATATTTTGAATCAAAAAATCATTTTAAATAAAAAAATCAAAAAGATTTGTTTAAAAAATGTCAATGAAACATTGATTTTTCTTCTGAATTTTAGAGTTGGTTTGTTTTTAAATGAACACTTTGGTGAACTTGACATGAAGTCGCAAAACATTTCATTGTCAGAGAATCTGCATTTTTCACCCACCTTTAGTTAGTACCATTCTTTGCAATCATTCCCAGTGGGACTGTTTACCACCTGGAACGAGGCAGATTCAATTATTCATTTCAGACCCTATTTCAGGACAGAAATCTAATTGCTACCTTAACTACTGATGAATGAAGCTCTAGTGGTTTGGTAAAGCACCCTAAAAGGTCAAGGGTGAAATCCTGGCCTCATTGAACTCAGTGGCAAAATCCTCATGGACTTCAGTGGGGTCAAGATTTCACCACAGATGCTTCACCAAAGTATCTGAACATCCTGGATCCGCATAAAGAGGCTGAAAGCTTGGTGGGATTGGGCCCTTGTACGACATTCCCAGTATTCCCCATTCAGATCATGCCTGGAATAATACCCCCCACAGGCTGCCCTGATGGTAGATCAGCCAACCTGCTTCTGGTCCCGGTGGAATCCAGGAAGTGCAGAGGAGCATGGGAAAAAGATGATCAGTTATGTCTCTCTAGAGTTCTGCTCCCATACTGCATAAACTGACTGGCCATCTAACCTTTACCAGTAAAGCAGACGACCTCCTGCCCAGAGGGGAGCTTGTGTGGCCTAATGGATAGGACATTGACCCAGGCGGCTAAAGAGCTGGCTTCTATTCCTGCCCCTGCTGTGTGACTTTGCACGTCACTTCACCCCTCCCCCGCCTCTCACCCCCTTGTCCAGTTCTCTCTCTCTTATAGGGACTGTCTCTAACTACCTGTCTGCACATCACCAAGCGTGACAGGGCACCAATCTTAGACACTCCTGTAAATCAACTAAATACTACTGCTGCTCTGGAATGCTAACATCAGGGGCATAGCCACATTCAGAGATGGGCCCACATGCCCCATGCCAATGCAATGTCTGCCTCCTCAAAACATCCATCCTAACCCACACCGGCCTCCCTTTATCCTCTCTACCCAAGTCGCTGATGGATCTGCTGCTCCCTTCATCTTGGAGCCAGAGCTGTCACCTTGCAGCAGTAGGAGCTCCAAGGACTTGTAGGCCATCAAATGTTAGTGAGTTTGGATTTATGCCTATGCTCTGAGAGATTTGGGCACAACACGGTGGTATCGTTATATTATTGTTAGTATTTAAATTACACCTAGGAGCCCCATCCAGGATCAGGGCCTCATTGTGCTAGGTGCTGCCCATATGCATACCAACCAAGACATGGTCCCTGCCCCAAACAGCTTGCTGTCTTTTCCATTTACACTAGCAAATACCACATTCTACCCCAGAGGATGCTGGATATGGAGCCACTCCACAGCCAGGAAGATTTGGGAGGAATGATTGCACCATGATGAATAACTGTGTCAAATCTGTAGGTTGAAAACTACATCAAGAGAATGAGAAAGAGGGACCGAAGTCAATTAAACCCAAAGAGAGAAACAACAGGAAGTTATCATCTGCCCCCAGCAATACCTGGTCCTCCCAGAACAGCATCTGACAGCATACAACTCTAGCTAAGGCAGTTTATGGGGGGGTTTCAGAAAGTGCTTTCAAAAACCCAGCCAGCTAAATTCCAGGAATTGTCTAGGAAAGATCTCAAACCACTACATATAGAGGTAGGGAGGTTGGGAGGGGAAGCTGGAGAAGATGTTTCCATTAAGCTGGCTGTGTTTGAAACATCCACCAAGTTGTAAACAACTCCCTTTCCGGGTAGCTCCTGCAGGCAGCTGGATAGTACAAGACTGGACAAAATAGGACGGTAAGAACCAAAGGTCGATACAATTGGAACACAGGAACCCACTGTGGTGCTCTTCTGCTGTGCTGCACTACCCCCTTTCTGTATATACACCTGTCCTGCCGTAACCATCCCACCTAACCGTGCAGTCTGACCGAAAGCTCAGTTAAATTCGTCACTTCCTATGGGTCCCAGGAGTCCTGGTTCTCCTCCCGTTTGTGCTGCTTTCACAGAACCGTAGCTCCATTGGCTGCAGCAGAGGTAGTCCCACTGTGCGTTGGCGTGACAGCAGAGCCAGGTCGCAGTGTGCGCGGCGGGGGCCAATTCAGCATTTCTGGAATGTCTTTTTAAAAAGAAAAACATAAGGAATAAAAAGACTGTTTTGTCCTTTGGAAATTCCCCCCAATTTATCAGCCCTGCGGTGGGACGGAGGCCGTGATGGGACTCACCTCCTCCCTTCTGCCCTACCTAAGCAATGCAACTCATCATCCTGGTTGTAATTGCACAGCATAAGGGGCTTTAACATTTGCAATGCAAACGAGGCCTGTCAGCTCCCATCCGGTGCCCAGCTCTCTGTTTCCATCGCTGCTGGGCCATGTCTCCCAGAGACCCCATGGCTTCACCTGTAATTGGATTCTTCCCCTCTGGCTGGAGCAGCTGGATTGCATGGAGACAGCAATTTTACCATCCTCCCCGGCTCGGTGACTGATCATCCTCCATGGTAATATGCAGCCTCTCCGTGGGGCGCAAGGTCAGCAAATTGTTCCTCCACTGCTGAGCCAGCGGGGTTGCTGGGGCACCACCATTTGCCAGCTCAGATAATTTGCAGGCTCGCCGCACCTTCAAGGCTCAAGCTGCTTCATGCCAGTCAATAAATTCTTCCCCACTTCCCTCTGATTGTAGCGCATCCACGAGAAGAGAAGGTCGATGTGATCGGTGAGTGGGGGAGTCGGCCCACATCCGTCACGTTACTTTGCTCTGAAACATGAGCATCCTTTAACCTGCATTTTTTTAATGCAGAAAAAACAGCCCTATTCAGCCAGTCTCAGCAATTAGGAGCTTGAAATATCTGGTTAGAGAAGCTTTATAATTACAGCTTTTCCCTATCCCCTCTCACTGCCAAAAAGAAATCACTGAAGATCAACCACCTCTGTGCGATTCTTCAAGGTTGCCCCATGCAGGACAGCAGTTTTGGAGGCAGACGGGGTTGAGGTACAAGCCTTTTACTTTGAGAAGCCTGGGCTCAGATGCAGACTAGGCCCCAGACGAAACAGGCATGTGTGGCTTCATCCGTTCCCTGCAGTGGACAAACGTCTCAGAGGGATGGAACTGCGGGTTGGGATTTGGGAGCAACAGCAGAGCCCTGCTTGGTAGAAGGAAAATGGGCATGAGCCGGCAGGCTGCCCACAAACCAAGAGATCCATCCCAGGGGATTTTCTGTCTTGTTTTGGAGGAGCAGGCATCCTTCACCTGCTCCCCCATAGCCTCGGTCAAATACAGCAGGTGGTGGGATGTGGAGAGGGCCTTGAAAGACACTGGAGGTTACCAGACACCACAACTTCTCCTCAGGAGTGAGGGGAAGCCTAATCCTTTTGAGGAAGGGAGCTCCTGACTGTGGAGGTCCTGGCAGGGGACAGGACAGGGGCTGAGATTCAGGCTGGGTGCTTTTCTTAGTCAGGGGGCTGAACGTCATTTGGATATGGAGACTCCCAAATGTGAATGTGAGCGGAACACGGCAGCCCACAGGTGCTCCCTGGCTTAGTACCCAGACATGCGGATGCTCAAAGCTCTTGAGCCTGCAGAACACAAGAACTCACCCCTCATACACACCCCTGTGCTCCCCCACCCCCGCAACCTGCACCCGTCCTCACACCAAGATCACCACAACCTGCGCCCACTCTGCTCTGTGTGTGTGTGTGTGTGTGTGTGTCTCTCTCTCTCTCTCTCTCTCTCTAACACACACACACACACACACACACACACACACACCACCAGCATGCCCACAATCTGCATATACTCCTCACTCCCACATATACACCCCCAGTCACCATCTCCACAATTTACAACCCTCTGCCCGCATACACACACAACCATCTATGCTATCCAATCATTCCAGCTTACCCATGACACACTTCCATGGTTCTCCTTAATCCTGACTGGCTGGAGTAGTTGTATTAAGTCATCATCTTTGCAGTTTCTACAGCCCTCCCATGCCTTATACCTTAATGCCAGGATAAATGTGCCCATCCAAACGTCTGTTTGCTAAGCTGTCTTGTCTGACTAGGAGACTAGCCCGTTATAATTACATCGGAGACCGATGAATGGCAATTCTTAACAAGAAGAAATGAATAGCCAAGTAGGAAAACACTTGACTAACATGCAAAGGGTTTTATTGTACAATTCTGCAGAGGAGACCTGGACTCCCAGGACTGCCCTCCACGCGTGGCTCATTGCTTGCCCCATGCATTGCCATCTGGGAGGTGATACCGTGACTCGGGGAGCTCCGTGCGCTACTGGAAGGCAGGTAGCTTGTGTCACCTCCTCGGCCAGTGAGGAGGTACACTTTGTTTTGTCCTATCAGGCCTTTAATGAACGGTTCGTGTCACGTGGAGTGCTGCACTGCTCTGGCTGATCCAGCTGAAGTCTTCCTGGAGAACCTCTCTTTGGAAAGCCCCACATCAGGCTCAGCTCTCAATAGGAACATCGGTGTGCTTCCACATCATCCCTGGGGAAGAAACCCCAGGCCAGGTCCCTCCCTTTCCCCTCTCAGCTGATCTGGTTCAGACAAACGCCAGCCAAGAACCGAGTGTGAAACAGACGCACAGGGACAGCAGGGTTGGAGACAAAGGCAGGCGTCCTCCTCCTCCGGCTGCCACTCAGCAGGCACGTGAAAGGGGATGACATTCAGGGTCTGAGTCAACAACAAAGAACATTCTGAGTCGAGGCTGCCACCGTGTCCTCGGCCGACTTGCCGCATGCAGGCATTCCAACTCGTGTAAATCGGCACGGTCTCCCACCCCAAGAGACGGCTCCAGGAGGAGCAATCCGTCCGGTCTCTCCTCAGCTCTGGTCAGTCCACCCGGCCAGTAACCAGCAGGGTTTCCGGGAGTGTTGCGCTAGCACCAGGCAGACGGGAACCAAGCCTGAGGTGAAATGAGCGCGTGTGAGCTCTGCCCCCTGTGCAGAGCAGGCTGACTGAGGCACAAAGAAATGCTATGCCAAAACACAGATCGAGGCAACGGCTCTGAATTCTTTCCTCCCTAGTGCTCACCCACCACCACACTGCATGCCGTTGCTTCTGTTCTGCCCTGGCACTGTGGCTGTGTACACCAAGGCCTGTGAGGAAAATGCCCTTGAGCTGCCTGAACTGTTCCACAAAGACAGGAGCTGCCCAGCTGCCTGTTGCATGGCCCATGAACTCCCTTAATTTTGACCGTGACCTTGTGTCACGCGACCCCAGCTCAGAGGATATTAAAGGGCTTTGTAGCTCCCTTAGCAGCGTCACAGAGGGACCACGTACCACGATGCAGCAATGTTGCACTCGATACTTATCGTGCCGCACCATCACACCACCTCACAACAGTCCTGCGCGATGCAGCGAGGTAGGTGCCACAAATTCACAGTTCAAGGGGACCCGCGACCAGCCAGAGGTGGGGTTATAAATTGTATCCGCTTTCCTTTGCTGTACCTGAATTAACCCGCAGGGCAGCGCAGCCCAGTGGAGAGGGTGCTGTCACGCTGGGATGCCAGACACCCGGGTGTTAATCCTGGCTGGCTTGTGACTCCGGGCAAGTCACTTCTCCTTTGTCTGTGTGCTCTGTTTAGACTGTCACTCTGTCTGCACAGTTCCTAACGCAGCAGGGCTCTAGTTCTGTAGGAGACCTCTAGGCACAAGGGCAACGCACAGAGCCAGCGATAATAGCAGGAGGGCTGTGCTAGCTGAGAGCCAGTGCGCAGATGTCTCGTTCAGCTGCTGAGAAGTGACCCAGAAGGGTCTTCACACCTGGCTAGACTATCTCCTCAGCCTGCTGGGTGACCAGCTGCCTCGTGAACTATTGGCCCAGCTGGTCCCTGGTCTCTGTCCTCGGTGCTACTGGCTGCCCTTTGGCTCAGTCGGCCACTCTCCCGGCACCCCAGGGTGCAAACACCAAGGGCCTTTCTGACTTATATTAGCCTGGCCTGTATCATTCCCATCTTAAATTCTGCTGCCATGAGCCTCCACTTGGACTCGGCTCTAATTATTAATGGGCTTTAATGAGCACTGCTGCAACCCGTTCATATCTCACTGCCATGCAGTATGTGGGGAGAGGCCTCATGTCTTTAGCAGAGAGCTCCGCACAATGAGGAAACAAAGCACCCTTCTCCCCTCCACACACTCCCCAGCAATGGCTAGTCCTTGGCACAACGGAGAGGACTTCATTGTTAGGGCAAAGGCACAGCCATCCCCCTCCAGAGCAAAGAAAAATGACCACCAGAGTCCATTCATCAGGCACAAGAGATCAGCAAAGGCACAGTGCAGGCTGGGTGGAGATACATGGGTATCGTTTCCCCTGCTAATCCATAACCAGTGCACCAGTCTCTGTCCCTGCCTGTGAGGAAGCCCACAGCGCGCTGCCCCTCTGCCCCTCCCTGCCCACTCCCACAGTGCTGGAGCTGAGTGTGAAATTTTTGCTTTCTGGCTGGGACAAAACTGAGACCTTGTGAAATTTTTCATGAAAAGCAAGAGAGGCTAATTCCACAGCCTGCTGGTTAGGACACTCCCTGCTTTGTCTGATTCAAAGCACTGGGCTATTCTGGGCTCTCAGTCAATTCCATCCTGGAGCTGAGACACCTCTCCCGATGCAAGTTTTGTCAGAACTGATCCATTCCCACAAAAAGTTTTGGTTCAGAGGAAAAAAAATGTTTAGTCAAAAAATTCCCAACCAACTCTATTACTATGGTGATACGTGAAGCCAGCCTTGCAAAACCATCTTAAAAATAGGCACAAAATCCCACAGCTGCCCTTCACTGTGAGGATGGAAAAGAATGGAAAAAAACAAAGGATATTTCACTCTCCCGTCAAATTAAGATTTCTTGTCCTGGCTACCCAACTGAGCAGCATTCTGAAAGGCTGTCCGGAGCTACGGAAACATACTCTAATCAGAGAATAGATAGAGACAGACAAAAAGGGAAATGGCACCCGTAACTCTTATTCATCATTCATCATAGGTAAAACCAATAGCTCCATTCAAAAGCATGCTCAGAATGGCTCCTGCCCATCTCTCTGTCTAGGCTGCTGGTGTGCTGAAAATCACTGCCCATCATGCTGACCAATATTAGCTCATTCTTTTCTTGTACTCTCCATCTGTCTGTACCCACCTGTTGTCTCCTATCTTCTACTAATGCATTGTCCATACTTACAGCGATGTGGACAGTACAGGCACTACACGCGTAGCTGCATCCACACTGGTCACTGGGGTGTGTAGCTACACACAGCAGTGGAAGGCTCCAGCAATAGGGAGTCAACAGGACAGCACACTGCTAAAAATAGCACTGTAGACACGAGAGGCAGTGCTCGGGTGTGTGGAGAACCCCTGCAGGGTATACAGTCTGGGGGTTCAGGCATGTAGGGCACTTTACTCCACTCACCTAACCTGTGCCTCGCTTTCTACACTGCTATTCATACCTGTGCTAGCTGGGCGTGAAGTGTCTGTACTCTACATGCGGCCAGGAGTGTAGACCTCCCTGTAGATTGTAGGCTCTTTAAGGCAAGGATTGTCTTTTGGTTCTGCGTTTGTACCGCATGGAGCGCAATGGGCTCCCCTGGTCCACCACAGGGACTCCTAGGCTACGATAATAAACAACAATAATACATCCCAGGCCTGACGCAGCATCAAAGCTTCTTCAGCATCACTCTCATCTTTTTAACTCTTTCAACAATTCACAACTCATTGCAGGGTGAAAGCCTGCTGGGCATTGCTCCTCTCCATTCACCAACTGCCATCCCTAGCCCTGCAGGAGGCTAAGGCATCTCCAGAAACCAATTCCACTGCAAAGCAATAGCTGCAAAGGAATCACACTGCACATAAGAGCCAGAGGAGCCCCAATGCCAGGCAATAGTCCTAGAGACAGGACAATGTCTGGAAAGATTTCTGCTAATGGGGACCTACAAAGCCAGAGAACAGTGCAGCCAACCATGCCTGGCCTATGCAAAGGGCCGTGTATTGATCCCCCAGATGAATGCAATCCCTGCATAGGGCAGCTTCACTCATGTACAGTCACTGAACTGCGACCCTAAAGCCAGCATCACACAAAACCATGGGTTTTTCTGCCAAAGATACACATAGGAACCAGGTTTCAAAGGCAACTCCTAGACTGTGCACAGGACATCAGCAAGGGCAGCCATTTGCATTCCCCAAACCCCTCACTTAATGGGTGAAATTCACCCCTGTACAAGCCAGCACGAGGCCTGCGTGTGGCTTAAACCCCCACTTGTGCTGACCCTTTGCACAGGCGCAAATTCACTTTTACATGCAGAGATGCATATTTGCAGGTATTCATGCATGCAGCTCCTAGCTCTGTGTACACAAATGCAAGGACATGTATGCGTAGACTGGTGCAGGCACAAGGTAGGCGGCAAACTTTGGCTCACATTGAAAATAAAGTTGATTTGATAACATCTGCAGATCCTTATTGCTCACTGCTCCCATCTCTAAAATGAACCCAGCTTAGACCATATCCTTCCTCACTGCCCAAAGTGAAATGAAAATGAGATCCCTAAGGCCCACAAAAGACAAAGTGGTCTGACAGAAATCACAGGCAATGGTGGGTGTCAGTGTGATACACTCTGGAAGAACCATGTGAATCCCACACATGAATTCCCATCACTCAGCAATGTATGAGCGCTGCACTCATGAAAATAAAAGGAGCATTGTGCGGCCCACCTTGATGGAGTCCTGGCTCTGATGGGCCTTACACAGGGTGACAGACTGAAGAGGCAGAGACCACATAGCCGGAAAGGAGCTGTACGGAACAATCCTGCACTGGCAAGGGATGACCTGATAGGGCTTTTCCATCTCTAAAGAGTGGGATGGAAACCAGAGGCACAGGGAGAGGAAGTGACTTTGCCAAGGAAAAAACAAACAAACCATGTCTCCTGACTCTCAAGCCAGTGTCCTATGCAGTAGACTATAGCACCTCCTCTACTTCAGTGCATCCCGCCAGTCCAGTATTATTTCAGGAGCAGCTGGACTGTCACCTGGAGTATGTGAGACCGAACGTTAGGGAGTGAAGACGATCCTTAGCGTTGTGGGGACCCAAAGGGTTGAAGAGAGTCTGGCTGGTGCAGCTGCCCTGCCCCTCTTTGCTGATTGCTGCAGGGCAATGTGGGAGGTTGGGAGCCTTTTCTGATGGAGTTTGAGGGCTCTTTCCAGAGCGATAGGCATAATCCTTCCCCCAGCCGGGAGAACCACTTTCCTAAGGGACAGTGCTGAAAACAGCGTGTTACAAAAGGGAGATGCATGGAGCTGTGTCTGGGGTTATTTTTAAGCCTCCAGGCTAAAATAAATGAGTTTGCTCAGAGAGGAGCAGAGATGAGGCCAAAAACGACTACACCCCCTATTCTAGATCTGACGTTAGCATTAGCACACCGAGGGTCACAGGCTGACGAATCGTTCACCGTCACAAATCGAGGAGTCAGAGTAACAAGGCTGCTAATGATTCGGAAGGGAAAGAGTCGGCCCATCACCCAGCTGAAGCCCTGGGAGCTGTGGCTGGTGTGGAGAACCAGGCAGGAGAGCGGCACAAGGTGCAGGAGAATTACAGTGCTTACCCTACACCGGGTACGTTCTGAGTCCCGTGCATAAGGATTGCAAGGCACCTTCTTTATATCACCCAGGAGCACTGGGGCCTATATAAGCCCTAATCCAAAGCCCTTTGAAGCCAGTGGATCAACTCTCATTGACTTCAAAGGGTGCTGGGCTGGACTCATTACAACAGCATATAGTCTGAGAACCCTGTGCCTACACAGGCCCTGATCCTGCACCATTAAAGTCAATGAGAGCTTTGCCATTAACTTCAAGGAGCCTGAGATCAAGTCCATCATGCCCAGAATCCACAACCCTGTGGCCAATCCACTGCACTGGGTTCAGAAAATAGGAAGTGAAGAAGGCAGAGGAAGAGAAACCTAAACCCCTTTGGGCTTGACTCTGCAGGCAGGAAGGATGCAGGTTCAACACTGTCATCAGCGCATCAAGGCCACTTTCTTATCGGGACCGTGATCTTCTCTGGGTGTGAGCCAAGGGCTGAGCGCACCCAGACAGGCATTCAAAGCTCTTGGCAGCAGGGCTGAGGGGAGGGGAACAGGCCTACCAGGGAAAGCTGAGGATTGACCTATGAGTGGCAGGCCCACTGGACTGTAATTGTGTCCTCGATCCAAGGTGCACGTGTGCCTATTCCATGCATATGTGCGTGCATGCACACAGCTCAGATCTATCCCTAACAGACCAGCAAGAATGAAAAGTTAACCCTTTGCGCCCTTGGGTTCGAAGCATTGGGATGGGCTGTGAATTCCCATCTTCTCCTCTCTCCCCCACCCCCAACAGTCTCCTCTCAGCTCATAAAATTATACCTCTTGCACTTCCCTAGCCCACCCCAGCATCCCCAGTAGGTAGCCACACTCCGAACAGGAAGAGCTTCATCTCCGGCCTGGATCCACCCTGGGCTCAGTGCCAGGACGTCCCAGTCCATAGCCACTCGTGCTGTTGTGTTCTGCCCTATTCCTGGGGTACGACTAGCAGGCAGAGCTGGAGGGGCAGAGGGAGGCAGTGATGTTACCTTCACCAAGGGTGAGCGTGACCTGGCCCCTCCTCTCCCAGCCCAAAGTCCCTGCCTTTTAGGAAGTGGTCTGATCAGTCTGGGAGGGGCACAGCTAATTTGGGTTAATTGAAAGCCATTGGCTTTGCATGGTGAGCCAGCTCTAAACGAAGCAGGGACGTCTGAGTTACAGACAGAGAACCCCCTCTGCCGCCCCCCAAAAAAACCCAGGCCGGCACAAAAGGGCACTTTACAAACTGCATTTATTGTTCCATTTGAAAGTTCCCCTCACCCGCTCCCCCCTGGTTTCACTGAGTTTCCTCTCGTCTCCTGTTTTCAGGATCCCCCAAGCGGAATGTGAACCTCCTGTGTCAGAGCTGGTCACACGCTGAACCCCACAACACTCAGCTGAGTTCAGAACCAGGCAAACGGAGTTTGTCCAGCCCTCAGCGAGAACCCTGCTCAGCCGCCACCCAAAGCGAAGCCCATTCTGCTCCCAACGCTCCAGCAGCCCAGAGAGGGTTAAATAACAAATCCACCCGCTTTTTAAAAGAAAGACAGGAGCCCAGAGGCAGCTGGATCTGGGTAGAGCGGCCAGCTTTGGAGCACAGCCCCCGCAGCGGGGAGCAGGAAGGAATTGTTAGCACCAAGGCTAATGAGCGCTGGGGTCTGCGGAGAGTTGTGGCATTCGTTGGGTAAGTGGATTTCAATTAAAGCCATCCATAAAGAGACTTTTTTCCTCCCTCTCTTAATCACAACAGCACATCAGAGAGAGCCAAGAATGTATCGCTAAATGATACACCTAAGGTGGCAAAGAGCGCTGCTCTCCTACTCCTGGGGATAAAAAAATAGATGAATTGATACCAGTCAGACCAGCACAGGACCCTGGGTAACTGTACAATAATTACCCTAATCAGAAATTTAAATTAAAAAAGCCAACTCTGTGAGGTTTAGGCGCAACATTAGCTACGCTGGAAACTGATCATCCGACAGCTACCACCCGATGAAACATTAAGCACCAGATGTTCAAATCTCGGCCCCTGTAACTGTGCACATATATTTGCCCGTCTTACTTATGTACACAAACACCTAGTGTGCGTGTACACATCAGGCAGTGGCACACACCCCTGGCCAGTGAGCCTGCCTGTGCCATTAGGTATCTGATTGTGTAGCTATGTTCTACATATGTGATGTAGACCGTGAGCTTCTGCTAGCTGTGTACTTACACAGCCTCCGTCAGAGTATCCAAGCATATCACAATCATTAAGGAATTTACCCCTCTCACGACCCTTTGACGTTGAGAAATATTATTATCCCCATTTCACAAAGGGGGAACGAGGCACAGAGCAATGAAGTGACTTGCCCAAAGCCAGGAACTGAAGCCAGTCCCCACCCAATAGCTCCACCACATGACTGTCCTTCCAATTCTGTTGTCTCAGTTCCACAAGCAGACCAGCTGTCCACAGGATGCCTTTAAGCACTAAAGGCGGGTCTGAGCTGAGCTTTCAAATACCAAACATCTGATCAGTGCGGCCGGAATCCATGGCACAGCAAAAAACTCAGGAAAACAAAAGACAAGGAAAGTTGCAGATGAGAATTGCTCCGCATAATACACTAGCAGAATGCACATCTTCAGGAGCAGGAGGAGATGCTTACACAGGCAAAAGAGATATTAGCACAACAAAAGGAAGCCTATTAAGGCTGCTCCCTTGAAGCAAATTTATACATCAGCCAGTTTATACATCAGAGTTTAGAGCAGCAATAGAGGGGGCTGGATGGTTAACCGGACCAGCCTTTCACCGGTTGTGAATTCAGATCAGCAGTGCTAGAAATTCATTCACACCCAACAGGTGTTTCAGCAGCCAATGTGAAATTAGTACAGTGGTTCTCAGCTCAGTGTCCAGCCGGGGTACTGTCCATGTCACAGACACCGCCACCACGGCTTGGCAGCATCAGCAGAGAGGCTAAGGGCGAGCCGGGAGGTTGACCTCCTCTAGTCCCGTTAGGCTGCGGGGTGGCCTAGCTGTTAGGCAGTGTGGTCCTCCAGCCCGCAGAGGCAGCAGGGGGCAATGTGAGCACGTCTGTAATGCTGCTGCTCGTTCGGCGGACACGCAAGGGATTTCAGTCTCTGGGGCTGTCAGTCCAGCAGCTTTCATAGGAACATGGGGCTCTTCCAGAGTAGAGAGGAACATGCCCTGGAGACAGCACTTAATCTGTAACCAAAGAGGTGCCGGGGCTCACACAATTTGGTGCCGGGGCTCCAGCAATTTTTTTTACATTCATAACTGATGCAGGAAGCCCCGAGGTGCCCCGGCTATGAATTGCCAAGCCCAGAGGTGTGGAGAAGGCAGATTCCATCCGTTGGGTCACTCGGGGGTCTGTCTCCCGGCCCTCAGGGCTAGCTTAACCCATCACAGGGCCCTCGGTGAACACATGCTTCTGGGCCCTGCCTTCTTATATGAACCCCCAGCTGCCGTTCAGTGGGGCCAGGCTGGCCATACTGCCGACAGTGGTGGCGTTAGGCACCTGCAGACCATGCAATTACAGGGGGCCCCCTGAAAGTTGGATCTGGCTTGCCAGGCATTAGCTGCTGCTCCCTGCCAGGTGCTCCGTTTCACGGACTGCCCCACGGCTGGCGCCAGCTCCACCCAGGGGTCCCCTCAGCTCCGGCACCTGCACTCCCCTGTCCAGTCCCTGCCGCGGTGTTTCTACGCTGCCCCACCGCTGAACACCTCCCTCCTGCCAGTTCGGAGGATGCTCTGCAGCTGAGAGGGCAAGGAGCCACCTGGAAGCCAGGAAAGGGCTGGGGCTGCTAGGAACCCAGGGGCAGCTGGAGCTGGGTAGGGAGGCCATCTTTACAGGAAGGAATAGCTAGCACCCAGTAAGCCAAACGATGGCCGTTGCTGGTGGCTCCAGCCCCTGTGCCCCATGCCAGGCAGCCCCTTTCCCTGCCCTGCAGAGCATGCCTGGCCCAGGCAGCAGATGGGGAGGTGCTCAGAGGTGGGTCAGTGCAAGGACACTGCAGCCCAGGACCGGCCAGGAGAGGGCAGGGGCTGATGCTGAGAAGTGGGGCTGCCCAGACAGCAGAGCCCACAGCTGGGGGCATCAGCCGGGCACAGGCCGGGGGAGGCAGGGCCAGGACAGGCTCTAGGGGGTGGGAAGCACCCGCTGCTTCCCTGGGACCAGCTCCCCCACCTTCCTCTCAGCTCTGTAATGGCCCCAGAACTGAGCTTTGCAGGGGGGGTCCCACGGGACACAAACAGCCACTGGCTGCAGATCCCCAGGGACTGGCTGCTTATCCTGCTGCTGCTCACCACAACAGAGGGCTGGCCAGGCCAAACCTGAATGGTGCTGTGACTCCATGGGCTCCTTGCATGGATTTGGGCCCTAGATATGTGCCTGGTCTGCCGAGGAGTTAATCCAGCCCTGCTGACCCTTGCCAGTGAGATACTCACTTTGCACCACTCTCCACCAGCTATTCCTTTCCCTACAGAGACACCTTTGTCCCAGACAGCCACCATCCCTCCATTACAAGCATAACCCACTTGTGAGTGTGAGCTACAGCTCCCCCTCCGTGCCCAATCCACTGAGTCTGTTACAGCCCCCCCCCCCCCGGGAGAGGCTTGGCTCTTTTGCTCAAATTGCAGCAGCTCCTACTTTTAATCCAGAGGTTCAGTTCAGTGCCTGGCATGTTACCCAAGATGGCAGCCATCACATAAGCAAATCTCAGCCACCCCTCTCCTCCCCAGGCAACTCCTAGCCCCTTTAAGTATCACCCTTTCCCCATGTCTTACTGACAGAGTTCTCCACCCCATCCCTTCTCCCCCAGAGATTTCTCCACCACCATCTCTGCCCTCGAGCCCTCACACTCATCCCTGGCTATGCTGATAACGGCTGCAGACTTATTTAACATTGGCAGTTCAAAAGCCACTTTCCTTCTGCTTAATCGATGGGGAATAGCCCACGTGGGTTCCTCCACTGGGAGGGGTGAAAACCATTCAACTCCAGGTGGGGATCCACACAGCAGCCCATTCAATGGAGGCTGAATCAGCTGCAGCTCTCTCAGCCAGACTGGCCCAGCCTACCTACTTCGGGGCCGTACCTGCTCTCTCCAGGCCCTTCACCGCAGGGCTTCCAGGACCCCACTTGCTAACTTCCTACTGGGAAGCGAATTCTACGAGGTTCCGCCGGCACGAGGCTGATGAGGCCCATGGAGCAGGTTCCACACCCGTGTAACTGGCCCAGGGAGTTCGCTTTGCCACAAGACGAGGCAATGGTAGACGATGAATTACTGTGGAGTTTGAGGCCAGAAAATGGGAGGTGACACTAAGGAGTCTGGGGAGAGTTCACAGTTTTTTCACTCTTTCAACTTGGAGAGAGACAGGCTGAAATCACATCTGAATTCTTTGCTATTTAGTAACGCTGCACTACTTAGACAGCTTCTGCTTCCACAGAGAGCCCGGAACCCAAGACGTTCTTCCCGTCCCATCATCGCCTCTTACCCAGTCACCTGGCAGTGCTGACCTGTTCCCAAAGCAGGCAGCCATTTCTCCAATGTGTGTGCAACCCACAAAGTGCCGAAGCACCAGCTCAGACACACTCAGTGTGAACAATCACTCCAAGCGGCTCTTGAGGGCTTTGCGTAGGATACCAGTAGGGATTAATTAAAAGATCCGACTCCAGAGAGAGCACCAGCTGGGACCAAAACAGGCTCCAAGACATTGCTGTTTCCCTGAAGCTGCCTCATCAAAGACAGGCAAATGCTGCTGAGCGCAGCAGGCTGGGGAGGAGGTGGCTCGGTGGCAGGGAATCAGTTTTTATAAAGTTGAATCAAGTGTAATTTAGTTAAACTATGTCACCAGGAAGAGAAATACTATATTATATTAACCTAATTGAACCAAGACACTCAGTTCCACAGATATGCCCTTAGGGTAGGAAAGGAGAGGTAAGCATTAGAGCCGGTTAAAAACTTTCCAGGGGAACAGCTTTCTGTCAGAAAATGCTGATTCAGTGAAATTGAAACACTCCACTGCATTTAGAAAAGAACCAAAATGTTTCCTTTTGATAAGTTCAGAATTTTTCATTTTGACTTTTTCATTGCCAAATAATATTTTCATTTCAATTAATTTTAGATTATAAATATGATGTGATAGAAAAGTCAAAATCAAAGCAAACCGTGGTGATTGACCCTAAACAAAATATTTTGGACTTTTTAAAATTTGGTTTTGCAGGAAATTTGGATGTTTAAAGCAAATATGAAAATTGCAGGATTTCCCATTGGATGGAAATTCCAGGTTTCACTCCTCTCTAGTACGGATACAGCTACGTCATGTCAGGAAGGATTCCTGGAAAGGTAAATCCCAGGAATATTCGTCCCAATTCTTGAATGAATTCCCATTGGCTGCGATCATGTCCTAATCCACAAACATCCGTCAGACAGATTTGCTAGCATGGGTTTTCCCCTGAAAGCCAGTTCAAGCTGCACACAAGCCTTTGCACCACAAACCTGTTTACCAAAAGTAACACTCACCCAATCTGAAAACAACAAACCATGTGACGGTGATGGCCAATCACAGCTAAGCAAGGCAGCTTGCATTCCAGATTTGAAACTTGCAAACATCAACAGAAACTTGCAAAAAATGAAGATCAGCACTTTTCAAATGACAAGTAAATTTGAGGAGCTCATGGACATTCTGCTAACAGAAAAGGGGAAAATATTTGTGAAGATTGGTCTATTGTCTGTTCATTAACCATCATCTTAGGGTTTGTTTAGGTTCAGGGCTTTGATACGACTTCAGTGGGGTACCATGTGGGTATAAGGCTCTGGGTCTGCCTTATCTTGCCATGAACACTGAGGTTTGGTGTCAGTAAAAATCACCAGGCACAAGGAAGTGAGGAAATCAACTGGATGCTTTCAATCCTGGGGAAAAGGCTCAGTTTCAGTTCAAGTTTTTTGCCAAAGTTCAGGTCAGTTCCTATGTCATGTGTCTGTTTTCATACAATCATAGAAATGTCAGACTGGAAGGCCTCAAGACATCAGCTATTCCATCCCCCCATGACAAGGCCCCCATTCCTAACAATGGTGAAAAGTTCCAGAGGGGTAGCCGTGTTAGTCTGTATACAGCAAAAACAACAAGAGTCCTGTAGCACCTTAAAGACTCACAAATTTCTACGGGCATACGCTTTTGTGGGCTGCAACCCACTTCGTCAGATAACGAAGTAGGTTGCAGCCCACGAAAACTTAAGCCCGCAGAAATTTGTGAGTCTTTAAGGTGCCACAGGACTCTCGTCGTTATTCCTAACAATACATTGCACTTCCCTGGCTCCTTTCCCCTCCAGATCTCAGAGAGGTTTACAAACATCCATGAACTGATCCTCATGACATCTCCTGTATGGCAGGGGAACATTAATTTCCCCATTTTATAAGAAGGGATGGAGGCGGAGGCCCAAGAGATTATTTTACAAACCTCTTGCACCTCTCCTTTACTTCTTCTGTCTTTTTTGTTGCCATATGATTTTATTCGCTTATTTGTTTCTTCCCCATCATGTTCCGAATGAGTTTATTTTATTTCAATATATACCAACTTTAAAAGGCATTTTTTCTAAGTTCCAGGTGCCTTCAGCACATCTCTAAACTATTAGAATTCCACATCAGAGGAGAACAGACCAATAAGGTTGTGTCCTTGCTTTTTATACAATACTAGGAATATGAGCAAACCACAGAGCACAGCTGGGTTGCAAAGAACCATGTTCACTAACTATATAAAAACATTCAAGCCCAGGCTATATACATACCGTCCAGCTCTGTGGTGTTCCAGGTGATCTTAGTCACATTAGGGTACAACAGAACCTCAGAGTTATGAACAACCTCCATTCCCAAGATGCTCGTAACTTCGAACAAAACATTCTGGTTGTTCTTTCAAAAGTTTACAACTGAACATTGATTTAATACAGCTTTGAAACTTTACCGTGCAGAAGAAAAATGCTGCTTTTAACCATCTTAATTTAAATTAAACAAGCACAGAAAGTTTCTTTACCTTGGCAAATCTTTTTTATTAAACTTTCCCTTTATTTATTTAATAGTTTATATTTAACACGGTACTGCACTGTACTGTATTTGCTTTCTTTTTTTGTTGGGTTATTTTTGTTCGTTTGCTTTCTGGGGTTTTTTTGGTCGCTGCTGCTGCCTGATTGAACACTTCTGGTTCCAAATGCGGTGCGTGGTTGACTGGTCAGCTTGTAACTCTGGTGTTTGTAACTCTGAGGTTCTACTTATCGTTTGGTTTGAGGTTCAGAGATGAGCCCAAGCCACGAGAGTTCAGATCCTGAATCAACTTCCCCACTATCCAGGGCTACTTGGAGCCAGGGTTTTGCTTTGTGCCTGTCCTTGCACTCTCCACTGGGCTACGTGATGACCAGCTAACAATTTCAAATGTGTTAGCCACTGTGTTACCAAGTATTCACAGGGCTTCCCCTAACACAGGCAAAGAAAGAACAATGATGGCTACAGTGCAATTCCAGGGACCACACCAAAGAGGTACAGAGCTAAATATATAAGTCACAAGGGCTTGAGTTACAGAGCCAGGCTCTGTACTTAGGAGTTATAACAGACTCCCAGCCTGTAGAGCTCACGAAGCAAACAGGACAGATATCTCACCAGTGGGACACAAAACCCTCCTTTTGGCCCACCACGGCAGGGCCTCAAGCAACAACTCTTTAACCAGCAGCATTTAAATCAGTGGCGCTAAATGCATTGCTTGCTGGTGACAGGTCTGAATTCCAAGGTAATGCAGCTCAGTAACCGGGTAAGCAAGCTCAGGCTTAATGAGACTCAGGGGAGTGAGACAGCACCTACGTTATAAAAACAATCAAACCAGCCAACTTATGCCAGATTTTGGCATTAGCCTGGCTCAGCCACGGGGCCTCCGGGCACACACAAACACACTGCACATTCCTCTGGCGTCCACTCATGCTGGGGCTTTGCAGGTTCCCCTCCCATTTATCCCAGAGCAGCAGCAAGAGGAGGAAGAAGAAGAGAGAATCACAGCCAGGACTGCTATGATTAATGAAGGGGGGGGACCTAAACTCCGCAAACACAGATGCCAGTGAAAATATAATGTCCTCTTTTTGAAAACGAGAGCTTTTATCATCTTCACGGTGTCATTGAGCAATTCCTTCGATACTGCATTTCCCTTGACTCCAACAAAAATTAAATGCCCTGGGGTGAGGTCTTGCCTTTGTTTTGTTACTATCAAACTTCCATTATTAACAAAACAACATGTTGCTATTGCCTAAACAGGCAGCGATTTCAGCTGTAAAAGACTTTGGGTAAGAACTGTCTCTCCTTCTGGGGGCTTGTCTACACTTACCTCGGCGATTCGGCGGCAGTCGACCGGAGTTACGCAAACTATGCAAAAAACTTGCATAACTCCCGTCGACTGCTGTGCTTCTGTTCTGCGTGCCGCCTTCACGGCACTGCGCCAACGGGAACTGCGTTCCCGTCAACACAGCACTACCACAGCCACTTGAGAAGGTGGTCGTAATATGTCGATTTCTGGATCGACTGAGCGGGTCTTCACTGACCGCCCAGTCGATCCAGATAAGTCGATCTGACAGCAGCGAATTTGCCGCTGTCAGTGAAGACATAGCCATGGTCTGGTGCAGAGCTTCACCAATAATCAGCCTACTTTGCACTGAGTCAGTGCTCATTGTTTATAAGGCAAAAGGCACTTTCTGAAGCTGGGAGAGCACAATAAGCTCCTTTTCACCAACGGGGAAAAACAACTCAGAGAGATGAACTGACTTGCCTAGAGTCACACAAGTCACTAGCAAACTTGGGAACAGCATCCTCGTGCCCTGGCTACTGTTGCTACATTTTACCCACTAGACCAAACTGTCCCATTTAGTATCAACCCATGTCGCAACCAGTTAAAGTTATGCCTGCGCTTAATTGCTTTGCTAAACGGGGATGAACTTGAAGCATGCGTTTAAGCACTTTCCCGAAGCAGAGGCCTCGCAGTATAGTAACAAGATACAGGTTAGTGCAGCGTAAGGTGCTGATGCTTCTGTTAGACCATTCCTTTGCCATGCACACCATATGCAAAAAGCTAACTTCGATTCCTAGCTCCCTTCCTCCCCCATCTGTCAGGGGACTGCAGGCATGAGAGAGGCAGCATGTTCAATCTGAAGCAGGAAGGGAGTCTCTCATTGCTCAGCAGAATTGAACCAGATCCTTCGTTTCAGGTAATTCACCAAATGAAATGGCTGCGCCATCTTGGGTTTCTGCATCCTGAGTGTGTGGTGGGTTTGCTTATTCCTGCTTTATTCAGCTACCCACAGACACAGCTACTCCTGAGAAGAGATGGACATTGGCAGGCCCAAGGAGGGCCAGCAGGGCACTCTCTCTCTCTCATCTGCAAGTGTGGCAGCAGCAACACAGGAGCTCGTGGTGAGCAGCAAATGGGGCTGGGGGTGAGTTTCAACACTTCCTGCGGGATGTGCAGGGCACTGCAGAGGAAATAATGAAAGGAGTGAAAAGCACTTCAGGATGGAAGGGGGGGAAATTCTGATGTAAATGGGTCAGGTACTCTGCTAAAAATGGACATGCCTCTGAATTAATCTATAGATAATTGTCTCTCATGCAGAGCTCCTCTGCCTGTCTGCTGTCAGACACATACCACCAGCTTTTCCCGTTATCACTGCTGCGATATTACTGTACGACAGAAACACCAGCATTTGGGTTCACGCCAGAGACATTATCACAGGGTGGGGAGGAAACAAGGCTAATGTTCTTGCTGTTCAGTTCTAGGGACTTGGATTTAAGTTTCACCTTCGGTCATAAATGAGATGAGTTTGGTGGTTCTCCGCCTAGGTATTAGAAGGCATTCATCCACAACACAAAGCTACTGCCCAATTTGGTATGACCAGCAGTCCCTGCTCAGGACAGAGTCAAGACCAAGCATTGAAATGTACAAGGGTGTCACCACAAATCAGGACTGAGCTGCATCAGGTTTAGGAAACCTTGCACTGTGCATATCACACTCTACGAGGTGCTGTCAATCTCTAGCTTTTCAGCAAAATAAATAGCAGGAAATAAGATGGTTACTTAACACAACTGCCTTTGCAAGTGGCAAAAGCACCTCTCAGCCCCCCTGGTTTTGGAAAAATGGAAGCTGTTTAGGATTGTCCATAGTGGATCAGATGATTCTTCCATCAAATCGGGTATCTCAACACTGGCAGTGTCCAGTTCTGGATCTCTCTCTCAGTTGTTTGCACCGCTGAGGATTATCTGATGTTTCAAAGGAAGCTGACTCCACCCCTTTGCCTTCAATGCATCTGACCAAAGATGCAATGAATGTTCTATAGAGTGGAAGTCATGAATTCATTGCTGTTCCTCCACAGCCTTCTTTGAGTTATGAGATCCAATTGCCCTTATCAGAGCTGACATAATTGCAGATGCAACACACTGAGTTACATCCCTCAGGAACAGCAGGCAATGGATCACGCAAAACATCCCCATCTGATGGATGATTCCTGCTCACAGCTTCACAGTGCCTTGTTCACAGGAACAAAGTTAATCCCCCTGGTACCTACTGTAGCCCTCTGCACATGAGAAAGAATCAACAGTAGTTGCAAATTTTATTGGCCTTCCCTGATCTCTAAGTGTTTTCTGGATTCTGTAGAGTTGATCTCATCTAAGTTTGGGTGACACCATTCAGCTCTGCATAGGAATGCAGGAGTCTGACGTTCCATCCCTAATCCAATTTTGCCCTTATATTGTTACTGTAGCACCTCTAAGCCCTAGTCATGGACCAGGACCACATTGTGCAAGGCACTGTGCAAACACAGAACAAAATGGCAGTCCCTGCCCCAAAGAGATTGCAATCTACCATAGGCCCAAGGGCAGTCTCAAATAACTGCTTAGTCTGCTCCCCCTGGAGAAAGAAAAGATGCGTTCAGAGTGGCCTAATGGGCGTACATGCAAATACTACATTTGCACATGTAAATTACACCGTTCATTTGGTTCAGATGCCTCCAGAAACATTTGCTACTGTGTTTTCAGAAGGGCATGAAGGAAAGGAATTTACCAAACTGGCAAAAGACAGTGCCCTCTTGTGGACTGGCATACCCCTCTCATTCAGCTGTACACCAGTGTCTGTCTGAGTAGATGAATGATTCACCTCTCCATATTCTAATCTGCAACCAAAGCAACCAAAAAAAAAAACAAACAGAGAGAGAGTTTCTTTTGAGGCTCTAATTACAGAAGAATCTCAGGAATAAGGAGCACCAGCTTCAGCAGAGAAATAACATGTGTTTTCTAAAATATTTAATTCCAGGATTAAGAAATAAGATCATTGTTAAGGGATAATTTGCCTCTTTATACAGAGAGAGGTCTTTTCAAAACTATTTTACAGCTGATTACATTAAAAAGGTCACAAACCAGAAGATTTATTGGTGAAATTTATGAGCTGGAAGAGAGAAACTGCTGACAGGGAAGAAAGCTGAATCAATTTGAAATCATAGGAGAGCCACATTTAAGTGGGCTTCAAAGAAGGTGTTAAAGTCAATAAGACAGAAAGAGGCACAAAATAAACACACACACACACACACACACACACACACACACACACTTCTATTCCAAAGGACTTCTAGCTGGAAGAGACAGAATGCCATGAAAGAAACTAAAAACAACAATTCCTAAAGGGCAATCAGGCCCGGTCACTGAACAAAATAGCTGAGGAATGAAGATGGGTGTGGCACATTACGCAAACAAATAGAAAGATGTCTCATGGGATGTATAACCAAAACAGCAAAATATCAATTTTCCCTACCTGGAGCTTTTTTTTAAAAAAAAAAAAACAGTTCATCCTAACCAAGACAAAAAGGTGCGTCTCCACATCCCCTTAGAAAGGGGTTCAGACATCAGAAGTGTCTGCCTCCAAGGCCCACTATAAAGCAGACCAAGAAACAACCTGCTTCCCATTAGGTCTCTCCCCCACTGACAAAGGGACAGAGTTTATCTACACCCCTGACTTCCCAGCGTGCCGTGCCCCAGACTACTGCTTGGCTGCCAGGAGGGAATACATTTTCCAACAACTGTGAAGTCCTGGATCTCAGAGAGAGAGAGAGACCAGCTAGGGACCAGCTTGTGCCTCACCACGGAAGGTAAAGGAAAGGTCCAGCCCTTCCCGCTCCTGGACTTCCAATTTCAGCCTTAAAGCCAATCAGAAGCTGAGTGCTTTTGGGGCCGCAAAGCTCACGCTGCGTCCCTGAGATCACTTCTTCCCCCTCAGTGCCATTATGTTTCACAGCATACAAAACAGAGAACATAGATCGCATACAGTGCTCTTACTTTATTGCTGAGAATTCACAGGGACAACATGGGAAACCAAAAACGGAGAGAGACAAAGCAGCGAGGCAAAACTCACCAGCTGCCGCTTGCACACTTTGCTACAGAGCCCCCTAGCCAGCAAGGAGGGCCAGGGAATCACACCTGCTCTCAAAGCAGTAGCTTGCAATTCCAGCACAGTCTGCAGCACAAGTGACAAGTAAACCTGGAAATGCTTTGGGCTGGCCTAGGAGGCTTTCCCTTAAGCTTTAAGGGGATACCCTGTTATGGGGGGAGTTCTACACCCTGTCATCCAACAGAGTGCATAAACCCCACCCACCCATCTGAAACTGCAGCATATGATTTGAACCCCACCCAGCAAAAGGCCTACACCCAAGCCAGCCAGTTGGCAAGCCAGCAAGTATGGATCCAGACTTGCCCAACGTTCTGGGGTTCAGAGTTTGGCTTAGCCATCCCATTATGTAGACAGGCTCTGCTCTTCCTCTGCGAGGGAGGGAGGTGTGGGGTTTGGATCTGTGGCCCCAATTTCAGACTTAAAAAAAAAAAAGGGCTCTGCTCAGTTTTGCTTCCATCAATGGGTGACCAAGGTCATTTATTGCTCCTGGATCCCTGGCCCAGCCCGAGTAAATCACTCAATCGGGTTCCATTGACCGATGTGCCAATTCAGAGAGATGCTGAAGGAACATGGGAAGGGCAGAGGGCTCCCAGGAAAGAGCAAGAAGATGGGTTCAGGGGAGAACAGATACCAGTGCCAAGATCAGATCAGACTCACCCTGCCACGCTTGGCGTATTTGGATGCTCATAACGTCAAGCTACTCATGCGGAAAGAGGTCACTGCATCTAAGGTTATGGAGAGAGAACTGGAACTGGGCTCTCCCAGGCAGCACTGGGCTGATCTCCAGGGGCTTGCAGCTGGCAATGGGCAAGAGTCTAGAGTTCACTTCGGACAAGCACCCTGAAGTTCATCCAAACTAGCCACACCTGGCAAGGACCCTCTAATCCCATCCTCTGCCTGTCACCTACCTTTATTGGGCAGGTGCTTCCCACACCCCTCTGCAGCAACATGCTTGACAGCCTCTCCCCCATCCCAGAATCCTCCTGGGTAGATGCTGCGCATCATCCACCTCCCTGGACTTATCTCCCTTCGTAGCCTCCGCATCTCCAAAGCTCTTCTCGGAAGAGGAGCTTCGTCCTGCCGCCACCCCCAGGAGCCTTCGTCGCGGCAGAATGCCACAGCTCTCCTCCCAGCCTGTCTGCTCCCCCATCCAATTGCCAGGCCTCTGGGGCTTCCCCGAGTGGAGACACAGCACAGCCTGGGAAGCTGCCGGATTTGGGGCTTGCCAGCAGCGTGAGGCCTTATGGGGTGCGAATACCAGGGGAGTTCGAGAGTGATGCAGAGGCAGAGGTGGGCCTCCAGCATCAACCAAGAGGGGGAGAGAAGCGAGCAGAAACAGGGGAGGCATAAACTTCTTTAGTTCCTCCAGTTCAGCAGGGGCACAGGAGAAGGTTTGAGATGATCCCGTGGGAGGCGAGAGTCTAATTAAGCCAAACTGGCCCAACCATTCTATTTATAGCAGAGACGCAGCATTTTAGCCCCACTAAGTTTCAGTGGAATCCACTTAAACATCACGTGCGTCATACAGACGGGCCAGGGCAGATCCCTGGTTTGCCCTTTGGTGTCGCTATGGATTCTGTCCCTAAACAGCCCATAGTGAATTCTGCTTACAGGAGGGAATTCCCGTTCGGTATAAAGATGGCAGAGCCAGCACCTGTGCCGGCCACATCCCCACCATGACATAGAGGACTCAAGGAACCATAACTAGCTCCTTGACCCTCCCCCTCAACACCGCTCCTCCGAGCCGAGTGGAGCTCAGTCACAGGGGAGAATCTGCACTCTGTCTCCCTATTGATATTTAAACCAAATAAATCCATTCTGAGCCTGGTATTCTGTTCCTGCCTTCATTGCTGCTTCTGCTCCTGAAACATTCCCCCAAAGGTAATCTGATGTCTGCTCTTCTCACCCCCACACTCCACACGTACAGCACTCTGAAGCTACAGGGGTGCATTACAGCATATGGGGAGCTGCCTTTCGGTGACACACCTGTATTGCACCCATGCAACAGGAAGGCAGGAAGCAAGAGTCGATGGACCCCGGGTGCTTTGATACAGGAGGGCAAATCCTATCCACCCATGCTAACGCTGCCGTCTTTGAAATCTGGCACCCTGAACAGGGGTGACAAAACAACAACAAAGCCAGGCCTCAGGTCTCGCCGTGCTTCCGACAGTGCTCTTGGGGGTGGTGGGCAGCTTTGAAATACCAGGAGTGATGCTGTAACCCGCAGCTAGCCCCAACCAGAGGAAGGCTCTGAGGAAGAGAGGCAGGCCATGGCAATCAGCAGTCTGGTTTCAAATAGGATTTCTAGGCTTTGGGAACCGAAACAGCCACTTTGATCACTAAACTCCATGTTCCACGTGAAACAGACTGAAAATGTGTCCCTGCCACAATGACTCAACAAATCAGCTAATCCTCGTCTTCATTCACATAAGAACGGCCATACTGGATCAGACCTATGGTCCATCTAGCCCAGTGTCCTGTCTTCTGACAGTAGCCAGCACCAGAGGGAATGAAGAGAACAGGTAACCCAGTGATCCATCCCAGCAGCCATTCTCAACCTCTGGCAAACAGCAATCCCTGCCTATCCGGGCTAATTATCTTCCCAGAGCAGGCTTCTAAAACGATGTTTGCGTGTCTCCTATCTCGGCTAATAGCAGCAGATGTGATACAGAGCGACATTAATGCAGATTTGATCTTAGGCTTGCAAGAAAGGGCAATGTGAGTTACTAATACCAGGTCTTAGGAGACTGGTCTGCTTCCTTTTTCTGATTACTCATTGCCGGCTGTCGTGAGAAGGGGAATATTTAAAAATAAAATCTGGTTAAGTGCTGGCTTTTGTGCTGGTGAAAGACTCGGGATCCACAGCCCTGGAGGCCAAAGTCCTCTGTGTATGCACAAGACAGATGCAGCGCAAACAGCTGCAGTGCAAGCTTCTCACGCGCTGGCCAGCCCGTGGGCTTCAACCCTGCTTCGAAAGCGACCCCTTCCCCGCGGAGGGAGAGGGATGGAATTTAGTTCAAGAGCCAAAGAGGGCGGGAGATTTTTTTCAACCAGCTCTGTGGGCTGGGGCTGAACCATAGAACAGGGGGCGAAGTCTGTGCCTGCGTGACAGCTGTCATCTTAGCCAACACCAAGGATTGAACCAGGGCTTCCGAAGCTACAGGCATAAAGCTGTATCTCTTGAGCTAAAGACCCAGCCTTTGGGGCTTAGGACTGTACCGGTCTCATGTCCTCTGTGGATCAAGACCCGAAGGAGATCCATAACACACACTGACAAGTGGGTGAGATGGGGGCTTGCTAATCCTGAATTAGGAGAATGGTTTCTCAGGGTAACTCACTGAAACCCAAGCTTCCCCTAGACTGCTGCCTAACGTCACCGGCAGGCATGGCTGATTATTGCTTGAGTTTTTCATTTGTAATCTTTATTTGACATTAATCTTTTGGAGACTGGCTAGCCAAGAGGTACTTTGTTTGCTTAGGACTAGCCAGTTTCCTGGTAGCATTTACGGTCAAGGGAATGTGGGTCTGAAATATTCCATCTCTATGAAGGCCCACGCCACAATTTCTTTACACAATAATTCACGTTTAGCCAGGGGATACATGGGACAACTTACTATTGTAGTGCAGTAGAATCTAGAGTCCCCAGCCAAGGTCAGGGTGCTATTGTGCTAGGTCCTGTACACTCACCTACACTCCTAGCCCCAAAGACCTTGAAATCTCCACAGTCAAAGAGTGGAAACGGAGGCATAGAGAAAGGCAGCGACTTGCCCAAGACCACCCAGCAGGTTAGAATAGGACCCAAGTCTCCTGAGTCTTAGCTCAATGCCTGGAACATGCTGCCTCGAAATTGCAAGTCAAGCGAGATTGATGGGGACAGCCTATCTCGGCATACATGGCATCTCCCTGCAGCCAGCAATATGTTTCTGATGGACTGTTGATGAGGGTCATAAAGTCATAGAATCATAGAATCGGAAGGGACCTCAGGAGGTCATCTAGTCCAAGCCCCTGCTTAAAGCAGGACTAACCTCAGCTAAATAATCCCAGCCAGGGTTTTGTCAAGCCGCAGCTTAAAAACCTCTAAAGATGGAGATTCCACCACCTCCCTAGGTAACCCATTCCAGTGCTTCACCACCCTCCTAGTGAAAAACTTTTTCCTAATATCCAACCTAGACCTCCCCCACTGCAACTTGAGCCCATTGCTCCTTGTTCTGTCATCTGCCACCACCGAGAACAGCCCAGCTTCATCCTCCCTGGAACCCCCTTTCAGGTAGTTAAAGGCTGCTATCAAATCTCCCCTCATTCTACTCTTCTGCAGACTAAACAAGCCCAGTTCCCTCAGCCTCTCCTCATAAGTCCTGTGCTCCAGCCCCCTCATCATTTTTGTTGCCCTCCGCTGGACTCTCTCCAACTTGTCCACATCCTTTCTGTAGTGTAGTCAAGTTTGTCATGTATTTGATCATAACTAGGATATATCCTGTGCCCTCAGTCAAGCGAGAGAAGAGCCCATCTTGGGCTACTCAACTGCTCCATGCTAACAGAGAGAAAACAGCAAGGGCTCGTTCTCAGAGGAGTCCTCTTGGTGCTTTTTCTTTTAAAAAATGTTCCTGTGTCATTTTCCTTTGTTCACATGATCATTTGGACATCAGAAGTAAACTGGCCACTCAGCTGGTTCCCTTCAGACACTGTAGCCATCCCATCTTAGGCTGGGCCTTTTCTAAGTTTGCAAACCAAGTACATTTAAGACCAGTTAGTATTTAGATGGGAGACGAACCAAGAAAGCTCCAGAAATGGGGCTGGTGATTTAGGAGGGGGTGCTCTGCCCTCTGAGGCAGTGCTGAATCGGTGCTACAGCCCAGAGCGAAACAGTGTCCTTGGTACATGGCCCAGCACACGGGGCGGTGCAGTTGAGAGATCCCTGCGGAAGAAGGAATGCCCATCTGCTGCAGTAGCCTTTGTGGATGGCACGTTCCCCCTCCGTGGATGGAATGGGAGATGGAACCACATAGCTGCTAACCCACTGGTCCTTTTCTGAGCTACCCCTGCACAACCCCTCAGCCACTCTGCTAGGGTGCAGGGAGCCTCCATAGAGCTGTGCTACAACAGAGGCATCACCCCCAGTGGACCTGAGCCTCCAGCCCCTCATGCAGCAGAACTGCACTGTTCCTAAGCACCTGGAGAGGGAGGGGGAAGGACGTGAGCTGAAGATGCTCTTCCTGGTGCATCTTTTGGAAGACACATAAGACCAAGATCCCAGCTAACAACCTGGGGCACCCTTCCCTGAGGAAGCTGCTCTCTCTGAGGTCTTGGCATTGCTCAGCTTTGATTAAACTTCGAGGCATTGCTGAAAGATCCAGAAACGATCCAGAGAGGTTGAGATTTATAGTTAAGCATAACAGCCATCACAAGACACTGTGCCTTTTCTGTCTTCAGATTGATGTAGCCTGAAACATGGATGGCAAATGTGTGTGTAACTTCTCAACCTTGTCAGCATTATTTAAACATCCTCGCTCTTTTTAAAGCCATCCCTCTGACAATCCACAGCCTACACGAGGCGTTTCACTGAGCACAAACGGAGTGCATTGACGCCAGTACCAACTGCCAGCACCAGTGATCGCCAAATGTCCACTTATCTTTGATGGACTCGGACCCTGCAAAACTTCTTTATGCAAGTGGCCCCCTCCTTGCCACCCAGCTGCAACCAGTCCAGAATTAGTGCCCATGCAACCTGAATCCTCCGTGACCCAAACCCTTCATAGCAGCAGGGTATAGCAGGGGTAATAGGACAAGACAGCAGAGTGAAGTGATAGGAGAGCTCTAATGTGTAGATCACCCAGACCGAATTATGGATTCTCTATGGGGTTCAGCCATTTACCATGCCAGAAATTACGGGGTGTGGTTCTTTAGCCTGCGTACTGCAGCAGGAATTAGAGGCCAGATTCTTAGCTGCATCCATTATCTGAGGGTTGCAAGTAAGTAAGTAAGGGAAGGCTAAGGGGAGCCAGTTCTATCTCCCTGGTCCTGAGAGCTGTTCTACTGTGGACTGGGCTCTGGCACAGTTTAGAGCAGTGGTTCCCAACTTGTGGCCCAGTGGCCTCCCGCTGGCTGTAGAAGGGAGCCTCTGCCTAAGGACCCAGGCGGAGTGCGTTTCCACGGGGCTAAAAGACCAGTGCAAGCTCCTTGCTGCAGCCAAGGGGATGGAAGATCAATGCTCCCTGCAGAAGGGAGCCACTGCCTAGGGACCAGTTGGAGCACAGGGGGCTACAGGACGCGTGCGGTTTCCCTGCTGCAGCCAGGGGGACGGGAGATCAGCGAGGAGGCAGCCAACTCACTGAACTCCTTCCATCTGGCTGCGGTGGTGGGGGGACCTGCTGGCAGAGACTGGTGGCCCTTGAGGGTTGTAAAAATGATACTGGTGGCCCTTGAGCCAAAAAGGTTGGGAACCCCTGGTTTAGAGCAGCTTCCGAGATGCTCTAAAATTCACACACTGGCTGTGGCCCCAAGCATCTATTACCCCAGCTAAGAATAACTGAAGCTCAGTAGCATTCCCAGAATGCCCTGGGCTATAGGAGAAGGGGCAAAGGAGCCAGCTATGGTGGCTCCGACTGGCTGGGAATCGAGGGTACGTCTACACTACAAAAGCAACCCCACAGCAATGAGTCTCAGAGCTTGGGTCAACTGAATTGGGCTCACGCTATGGGGCTAAAATAGCACTGTAGACATTTGGGTTTGGGCTGGAGCCAGGCCTCCGAGATCCTCCCTGGGTTTCAGAGCCTGGGCTCCAGCCTGAGCCGGCACATCTACACTGCTGTTTTTAGCACCCTAACACAAGCCCCACTAGCCCAAGTCAGCTGACCCAGGCTCTGAGACTCACTGCCGCCGGTCTCTTTTTGCAATGTAGACGTACCCGGAGGGTCTCTGACCCTGAGGGCTGTATTTCTTGTCCCTCTGGCTAGTCAGGCTGAGGAAAAACAGCTCCTGCCAAGGTTCCTCATCCCTTCAGTTAGTTTGACCAACTGGAGAAATTTGGTAGGCTGCTGCCTCACTATATGTATATAGGAAGAGACTCAGACAGCTCACCCCCGAGGGTCCCTGTAGCCACCACTTTGCCGGATTTGGCTTCAAACACAGAAGGGATTACATTAGAGGAAACAAACAGATACACAACCAGGCAAACCCAGGAAAAGCCAAGGGACAGATTGCGGGTAAGACACACCCAGCAGTCATCACTCAAACTTGGGTACACTCTTTACACAAAGCACCCGAACACAAGAAAACATTTTGAACCACACTTTCCAAAGAGGCTTCTAGCTCTGCACCTGTTGCATGAACAATTGTTTGCATGGCATGTAAACCCCAGTTCAAAGGATGATCTCTTTCCTGCCCTAAATTCCTGGGCTGTTTTACATGGGTGTTAATTTCATAGGGCAAGAGAGAGCATGCCTAGAACTAGTGTGTTTGCAGAGAGAGCTAAAGGAAGTTACAGAGGATAGCTTCTGGTTACACAGGAGGAGGGGAACCTGTGGTGTGACCCAGTCACTAGGGTTCCTACCCCAAGGCACCCCCTAGGTGGGCCCCAGCACTCACCCACCCAGAGCTCTGCTCTGCACTGTCCAGGTTTTCCACCACACCCGTCCAGTCATAAGAGGCTCTGTTCCCCCCACCCCTGGGGTGTCAATAAACACAAACTCATGATCCCCCCAGGCGTGGTACAGCTCTCTTCCCTCAGAGAGCTTTGGGTAAACTGTGGCCCCCAACAAGGCTCACTAGCTAATGCAAATGAAGACCTCACTCCACTTTGGGTTTCCCCCTTTTAAGCTCCTCCCTGCAGTCTGACATCTTTCACAGGTGAGCTCATTAACTTTGTGCTGCCCAGGGTGGGGTCCCAGACATGGCAGCAATAAAGCAGCCTGACATCCTGAGTCCCCCAGGAGATCAAATCAGTATCTCCCTGGAGTTCTTATTCAGAAGCAAGCAGCTTGTCCCGCACATGCAACTGGAACCTGAGCTGTTACACATCACATTGACATTTCAGCCTCTCCCTGCTGGAGTAAAGTGACCAGCTGCAGGTCTATCAGCAGTTTTTGAACCAGCCTTGATGCACTCATAGCAAATGCACGTGCGGACGTTTGCCTGGCTTATGTGCATAGTTGTTGTCTGGAGGAGCACGTCTGGGAGTTCTGCAAGTGCCATTTGGGAGTGTGGCTGAGGGGGTGCTCTTTGAAAAGCTGCTCCTTTTGCTCAAGCCGGGCTGGGGAAGGAGGGAGAGAAAAGGAAGACAAAACACGAGCATTGGGATTTGGGCCTGGAAGGCAAGGCTGTCAATGAAGTGCTAGAAATAAACAATTGCTCCGGGCTAATTTTCTTCCAACATTTGACCAAGACAAATGTTAAAGCTATGATTACAATGAACCCGTGTCTCACTGATGAGAAATCAGCAGACAAGGGAAAGGGGTATAAGGGAACTGGAAGCCAATGGGGAAAGAAAAAAAAGTGTCAAATGCAAAACTATATCCAGGAGGAATAATGGCCATATGGAATAAGTGATCAAAAAGATGAATTCTGCCTTCAGTATGTTCATGAAAGAAACTAAACGAGACCTAATCTGGGGGTTGCCAAATCCTTCTAAAAAGAGAAACTGCCACTCCATCTTGAACTGGAACATTTGGTGTTTCATTTGCATCTTGGAATGAGGCATCTGATATTATTCAAACTTCATGTTCATCTTTTGGATTGCTGCCCTGAGAGGTCACATTTGTGGCTCTCACATAACCAGGAATCACCCAGCTACAATATGCTTTTCCTGGCTCAGCCTTAAAACCAAATTCCAGAGCAGTTGACGTGGAAATTTACCATCAGAAAACTATTACAGTTTTACCTTGGACTGTAAAGATTGTTTTATGGGGCTTTGTTTGAAGAATGTAAATACCGCGGCTCACCTCACATGCTGTAGAGCCTTTGTGCTGCGATCCATTGGCTGGGTCAGTGTCTGGACAAAAATTATGGCCTCAGTCCTTCTATTTGCAACATTCTGATGGACCCTGGCACCTGCCAGTAGCCCAACTGGCTTCACAGTATATTGCAAGATCAAAGCACCTTCCATCAGAGAAACTCAAGGTGATTTTCAATCATTCATTAATTTAAACCTCAGTCTCCTGTCCTCCCCTCCCACCTTTCTCCCCAGTGAGGTCAGTTTCATTATCCCCATTTTACAGATGGGGAAAGTGAAGCATATTAGAGCTATAAAGTGATGTGCCCTAGTTTACACCCTCTGAATCTGGCAGCCAACAGAACCCAAAGCTACAGATGCACAGTTTTCTGCTGCAATTGCAAAATCATTCGTCCTTTAACCTGGGAGAAGGAACACACTCCACATGGCATTATGAGTACTGATGAGATAATGGAGTTAACCACTAATCCCACTAGCCACATACAGAGATGGATATAATTAAGAATGGGAGAAACCAGGATTAGACTAAACCCAATTATAAGAAACGGCATTGTTTGTATTAAAATGAACAGCACTAAAAAACCTCAATCTCTAAATGTTGATGAACCACTTAAAAAAGCTCAAGTTGAGTTATGGACCAATGGAAGGTCAAGGTGAGATATGGACCAACATGGGGCTAATTTTTCTGTGTACATTTCATTATTGTTTCCCCTCGACCTTATTTTCCAGTCTAACACTAATTTCTTCTTTCTAGCTGAAGAAAAAAATTTGCCCTTTGCCTCCTCCCCTCATCTCTTGTGTACTCCTGTAGCTCTTGCTTATCTTTCAAGAGGACCCATCATGGCAGCAACAAGAAAGGAGGCAGAGGAAGGCTGCTGATGAAAGACTTACAGATTTTCAGCTAGACGACCCACTGGGCCAGAGGATCAAAAATCCATGGGTCACGCACAGCCAGCGGGACAGAGATAAACATCTTCTCACTCACTAATCCCACCTGAGGGGCAGGATACCCTCCGAATTCCTTAAGCAATGCCTCCCACCCCATCTAGTAAAACAGATTTTGGAGAGGAGTAGCAGAGCACCCCAGTCTCCCAGAAGCTTTGCAGATACCTGAAGGTCAGTGGAGGTCCCTGAGCTGATTTAGCAAAAAAATGCCATATCATCTGTGAATTCCAGAATCAATCCAAGCTTCACTGTTACATCTCATCCAACAGGCACCCACGGCATCAGCACAGCATACTGAGAACTGTCAGTGACTAGGAGGAAAGGACACCACCTACTGAATCACAAACACCTGCCTCCATACCACTGCATTGGATCTCCCCCTGTAAAGATCCAGTCCATCCTCTACTCCCATCCCACTGCTGACCCGGCTCAAGCCAGTTTTGCTCATGAGAACTGATGGAGTCACGGGGCTATATCACCAAATACTAGCTGTTTCTTTTAGGGCTTTTCCCCCTTGCCTCTGCCTCTTTCATTGTCTATATCAGTCTCTTTCTGTGCGGTAAATAATGGCAATTTCTATTGTTACTCTGCATCCCAACTTCTGCCACTTATTCTCCTTCTTCCTATTCCTTTTCCTTGATGGAGAGAACTCCGGTCCCAGTCCTCAGCACTGCACCCAGCTAACCACCACAGAATTAAAGGTGGCAACTATCACCATATAGGTTTTCCCATGACTATCAGGCTTGAAATCCTACTTCATCAAAGCTACAAGTGCACCATGGTGTGTATCCTCTGCATATGTCTGTGTTTCCCCCCCCCCCCCCCCCCAAAAAAAAAAAAAAAACAACCCACCTCCTTTGGCAAATAAATGGATAGCAATTGCAAGATGAGTATTCACCTCTTTATTTCAATAGGAATCACACTGCTTGCTGAGTTAGTTGCTGGAACCTTTAGTTAGCATCAGCAACTTGTGAAGTGAGTATTGCATTCTCCTGCTAAATTCTGTTCGTGTTATAACCTCCCACATTTCCTGACTCTTCTCTATTTTCTCCACCTGACACCAGGACTGTAAGCTGTCTGGGGAAGGGACTTTCTTCTTTGTCTGTACTGTATCCAGCACAGTGAGGCCTTGATTCATTCTTGGGGATCCTAAGTACTACCATCATACACATAAATAATCATAATATTTAGGCCTTCAGTGAAGCAGCAACATTTAGTAACACTCAGTGTACTGTGTTATATACCAAGAATGACAAATGCAAAAATGCACCACCCCGCAGCTGAACGTACCCATGTCATCTTCACATTGGTGCACGATCAATACTACACAGACATCTCAAAAGGGGACGTGCCAGTCCCTTTGGATAGCTCTGGAGATACCCTTTGCCCAAGGTACTGATGTGCACCTATGCAGCAATGAAGAAGCTAAAAGATCTCGGCCATAAACAAACAAACACAATTCTTTCCTCCCTTTCTACTCTGTAGAGCAGTGTTTCTCAATTTTATTTCCCCCCAGAACCCTTGCGCGCCCACGCCATACCCTCCGCCGAAAAGTCGAGGAAATCTTCCTCTTTCCGGCGGCGCGGTGTAGGCTTGTTTCGGCGGAACCCTTCAACTCAGCCCACGGAAGCCTGGGGTTCCGTGGAACACCATTTGAGAAACACTGCTGTAGAGACACTTGCTGGTTAACTCAATAACAAGGTAAACAAACAGTGATAATGTGCATGTGGCTGATGATTCAGCCAAAGCAAGTAGATCAGCATTTAAGCAACAGGCAATCAACGTGCTTTATTTCCTCAATGAGAAAGACTCCGCAATGAGCAATGGCTACAGAAAGACATCGTGTTCCATCAGACAACAGCATGCACAAGGCATCTAGAATTAATCGCACGACCTCCCGCTCAAAGAGCCCACAGGCAGGGGCAGTGCTAGGGTAGGGCTGGTGGGGCTACAGCCACCCCAAAATTTGCCTTAGCCACCCCTCCCTCTGCAAATGTCAAACATCACGCACAAATAAGGGTGGCATGATATGGCATTGCCACCCTTTTCCGCTGCTGCTCGTGGTGGTGCTGCTTTCAGAGCCAGGCAGCAGGAGAGCAGTGGCTACTGGCCGGGTACCAAAGACAGCCCCGCCGTCAGCAGCCATGCAGAACTAAGGGCGGCATGTGCCCACAAAGATGGATAGTGCAAGACACCCCACAATTTTCTGTCTAGCCCACCTCAGCCCCCCCCACCGGGAAGAGGCTGGTGCCACCCCTGCCCACAGGCCTCTACCAGTGAGTTTAAAAGGCAGCTCAGAATTGATTACATTTGTAGGGATGATCTATTACATGTGCCCCTCTTTTGGATGTGAGACATGCACAGAAGCCAGGATATTACAGCTAGGGGTGGGAGAGTGGTTCCTGGGAGAACAGACTGACTCCTCAGCAGTAAGGAAGGCAACAAAACATGATAGCTGGAGGAGAGAAAATGCACCAGGAAGCCTGCAAAATGGCTTTTCGAGGGCTACAGTGATGGACTCTGCCAAATTTAAAGGGCCGGCACAAGAAAAGCTCTCTGGGTGAACGTGCCTGTAAGATGGCATCTCCCTGCACTGTGGAGAGTTAAGAGGGACGAGGAAGTCACCGAGGAAGGTGCTGTTGCCGCCTCTGTTGTGCCTATTGCTGCTGTATCACAATTCCCATTAGATCACTTTTGTGACCGGGTAACAATGAAACAAGGGCGCTGTATTTTACAATGGCTAACTAAACCACAAAACCATGGAGACAGGGCCAGATCCTCAACTGGTGTAAACAGATGTAGCTTCACAGAAGTCAATGGAACGATACTGATTTACACTAGCTGAGAATCTGGCCCCTAGGTTTATCAGCAGAACAATGTGCATGCGTGAGGGTTGTTTGCAATCTCATGATCCCTCCTCTAAACATATTGTCTTTTCCTGGAAGAGGAAGAGACATCAGCCCCTTTGCAGATGGTCCTCTGATGCAACCATTGTGCAGCTGTCAATTTTATTACCATGCCACTAGAATCAAAGGAATGTGAGGCTGTGCCTAGTACATTCATCTTCACAGCAAGAGCTTCATCTCTTCCTGACTATTTCCTTGAACACTCAATAGCCCAGCAGGTGTGTGCTGTCTGAATGTAGCTGGCATGCTAGCAGTACAGCCAGTGCCCTCTACCTGAATGTACCCGGAAGGTTAACAGCAGCCAAGAGGTTAACTTTCCCAAGAAATATATCTGCTCTATTTAAGCAAAGGCAAAAAAACCAGCAGGGGGGCCCTATGTTGTTGACAACTCTAACAGCAAATTAAGAAGCTAAAATAAAATGTACCCTCAAATAAGCTGGAGACAAGCCAGAAATCAAAAATAGATGTAAAGAAAACTATATGGAGAAATCAGTTCCAAGCAGTTTCATTGAGCTCAATTACTAGAAATTAGAAAAGGATCTAGAAAAAGAAATATTGTGAGGATACAATGCATTAGGTGGTGTTAATGATTGCTGTTCCCTTCACGGGCTGCTTTCTAATCATGTTTTTATGGCATCAGATTTGCCGTATTAAACCGGAGCATTATTGATAGGGGAGCATGGTCTGGCACTTCCAGGCATAAATAAATCTGATTTAGCATCTTTAATTAAAGAAATTAC
Organism: Emydura macquarii macquarii; assembly: GCF_026122565.2. NCBI lineage: Eukaryota > Metazoa > Chordata > Testudines > Chelidae > Emydura > Emydura macquarii. The sequence continues at coordinate 17,192,169 of NW_027130828.1, forward strand.
ATTAAAAGTAAAGTTTAATGGTTGGGATCTGGGCCTGCAGCAACTCTGTCACCAATGCCAGGTGTTCAAGTCTCAAGAGACAGAAGCTCACAAAGTCATGAGATTTTAAAAAGTAAATATTGAGGGGTTTTTTTTTTTTTTTTCGTCTTCAGTTTTTTGAGCTTAGGAGTCCTGTTGTGAAACTTTGCTTTGCGGCCATGAAGGCCGGAAAAGACTGACTTTTAAAAAAATCTCAAAAGTCATATCTAATGACAGGACTCCAGGAGCTGGGGCTTTAAGAAAAGACACAAAGTATCCTGAAACTTGTGGTAAAATCACCAGAGCTGGCAAATGAGTGAACAGGCCGATACTCAGCACTGATGTTTGCACGTGGATCATTTGAGGATCATATTATTTAGAAAACATTCAGCCCCAAACATGAACATACACCGCCCTGCGACTCTCCTCTGCAAGCCGGTCTGCCCTGGCACCTCCTCTGCCCTGGAAGAGTTCCACGCCACCCTTTCTCTCTTCTCCTTCTCAGAACACCTGGGAATGTCAAGGCTCAGTCTTGATGGGCTCTTCTATTTCAAGGAGGCCATGGGGCAGGGTTAACCCAGGAGAGCAATCTTCTCCTCCAAACCCCCTGGAGTTCTTCCCCCACTCCCTGGAATAGAAGGGGTTTTCCTCACCCTCTCCCATGCACAGTCAGGATGTGTGGGGATGCCAGGCCAGTGACAGCTCAAGCCTCACTAGCTGGACAAAGTCAGGACTGAGGTTCAACAGGTTTCTAGCTCAGGTCGGCTTCTTACTAGCAGCGTGGGTGAGCCAAACATCTAGTACGCTGAACGTCAGCCAATATCATTTGGTAGACCAAACGCAGCCAATAGTAGACCCGGTGCATCATTGCCTCATGTCACTATTCACACCAGTGCACCAGGAGTGCAAACTGCTCCTGCCCTGACTGGATAGGCTGTCCCACCCATCATTTCTACCGGCGTAAATGACTCCATAAGATGCAGGCAGCAATGAACTGAGCCCGCTGGGCACCCCAGTGGTAGGTGGATGGGAGAATTCTCCCACTGACCTAGTTATCGCCCCTCGGGGAGGCGGAGTACCTACTCCAGCAGAAGAACCCCTCCTATCGGCATAGGCAGCATCTTCCCTGAAGCACTGCAGCAGTGCAGGTGTGCTGCTGTAGCGTTTTAAGCATAGACGAGCCCTCAGAGAGCTCAGTTTCAAACTCTTAGAGGAGGACATCGGTGACACACTGAGATGGTGCCTGAGCACCTGTATTTAATGAAAAGGAAGAGAAAGCGCATTGAGTTTGTACATCACCAGAACCGCTGCCACATTTCAGCACAGCAGTACAGCCAACATCTTGCTCAGCCTGCTTTAACAAGACCACCGCCTAGCTTTTCTCATCAGTAGATCTCAAAGCACATTACCAAGGAGTTCAGTATCATTATCCCCATTTTACAGATGGAGCAACTGAGGCACCAGGGCAGGAAATTACTCTCGCAAGGTCACCAGCCGGGAATAGGACGCAAGTCTCCCAAGAGCCAGTCCAATGTGCTAACCACTAGACCACAGTGCTTTGCAAATCTCTCTCTATATATACACATATCCTTTTGATAGTGAATCTGGTGCCAAGTTGGCAGCCTTAGAGATTCCAGGTCTCCGTTAATCCACACATCAAGGCTAGTATGGCATAGGCAGTACACTGCAAACTTCCCTGAGCCCTCAATGAGCTTTACCCGAACCAGCTCAGTGGGGCACAGCAAGGTTCAATCTCCAGAGCCCAGTTACTCCTTGGCATCTCGCTGAGTTTGTCTTCAGAGGGTGATGTTGGTGACAACTGCTGCCGTTGAAGACGGTGATTTAGGATGTGGCTATCTGTGTATTTGATGCCCACCACTGACATGTCTCACTTTATCCTTTCAGCAAAAATTCTTTGCTTCCCCGCAGCCATTCTTTTCTGATCGGGCCTTTCCCCTCTATGTTACCATCCCGTAATTTCCCGCAGCCCTCTCTCTTCCTCCTTTCCCCACCACTTCATCCTTCTTTTCTCCTCTCCAGTTTTGTCTCCATTGGTCCCACCTCCCATCCATTTGTCCTTGGGATGGAGTCCAGACGTCCAGTAGTTCACCCTCTAAATGTGGAGGTGAAGCGTCTTGTGGAGAGTAAGCAGGTGAGGGACAATGTTTTGAGGTGTCACCCTCCAAATAAGGGTGCACTGACCACTTCAGAGGCCCTTGAAGAAGAGCTCAGCTGTTCTCTCTCTCAACCTCCCTAAGATGTGACTATGACAGTGCTGCAGGACAGAGATACATCTGCCTGCAGCACAGATTTGCTAGGAGTCTGTTGAGGCTTCCTAGAGCCAGAAGTCAGTTTTGTTCTGAGGGCATCTTGCTTTAGTCTCAGTTGACTTATTGACAGCAGTGAGGCAACTGTTTTGGAGAGCCATAGGCAGAGTGGCCTCTCAAACATGCAGTTTTACCTGACACTTGTTTTCCTTTAAAACAGGTTCTCTTTTCTTAGGCACTAGGGCTGTCTTCATTCATTGTACAAGCAATCTCATGGCCAAAAGGACAAGACTTACAATCAGATTTGCTTATTTAAAGGATTTATCCGTTTAACATGTCCCGAAGTTTTCTTATTTCAACCAGGTGGCACCCAGGATCATATCCATTTAACACATTCCATCAGTCCTTCCACACTCCTCTCGAAGGAGACCCCAGTGCATTCAGCAGCTGGGTAAATGGGCATGGAATAACTTTACACTCCAAGAGCGTTTAGTGTCTCACATTTGGCATTTGTTTAAGTGCATTTCATGGTATTGACATTCACATTCCCTAAGTAAGAGCATGGCAAAAATAATACTGCCGGGGTGCTAAAATGGTCTTACCGCAGCTACACATTTTTATCTATATAGTTTTTTTCTGTGCTAAGATGAGTGCAGCACAAAGCACTGTATTCTATAAATGGAAGATATATAAAGATCTTTCAGCATTTTACCTGTCAGGGTACTGGATAGCTCAAGGGGACTGATAACTAGGCAAGGAGCCTTTCACCTAGCCAGTAAATTGCTGGATTGAATCCAACCCTGGCCAACAGGGTTCAAAAAATTACCATCTGATCTCAGCTGAGTGGCTCATGCAAAACAAGCCATTGGTTTCAGTCCAGTGGGCAGGTGTCCATGCATCTGAAAGTCACTTCCACAAGTGACTCCAGCTCTGGCACTCACCAAAGAGAGAGGACAAGGATGGAACAGAGATGGGTCCCTCGAGGTTAGCTGGGGTAAAAGCTTGCACTATGCATGCTGCACCTGTTCTGGGACTGGATAGAAACAGCCAGACAGTGGCAGTCTGAAGAGCCCTCGTTCTTTCTGCTCTTCCACTTTGTGCAATTTTGAGCCCACTGTACTTTCCATCTCTGCGTCTTTTGTCTCTTTTAGCTGCTTACAGGGTCCCTGAGAAACACAAACTGCCCAGCATAGAACCTGTGAACAGCACAGCAATTCCCTCTGGGACCCACAGAATCTCACACATCGCAGACGCACGCAGTGCAGGCTGGAGGAGGAGCGTTCTCGAGCAAAGCCAGATTGGTGGGTCTAACCCCATATTGGGTTTAAGCGACCACACCATTTTCTGCAGGAGAAGATGCTGGAAGGAGAAAAAGGCCCAGCAGAAGTGGGGGGAGGGGGCATTTCATATCCCAGGGGACAAGGGATGGACTCAGGGCTTGTTGGGGGAGGGAGAGTGCTAAGACATGTCAGGTAGGGAGACGACAGGTGGATCAGGACTGGGTACACCTGGGGAGCTGCTGATGGGGGAATTACCGAAGAATTTCTAAAGTGACTAGGGATTTGGGGACACAACAAAGGGACCTGATTTTCAGAGGGCAGGTGATCGGCCTTTGCTGAAAGTCAAGCCCCTCTGAAGCCTCTCCAGCTGAGCACCCAGAGTCTCTGGTCACTTTAGAAAGCCTTCATCTTAGGCTGCAGAAGGGGCGGGGTCCTGGTGAAGAGAGAAGGAACGTTCCAGAAGGAGAGCAGAGGGTGCTAGGCAAAGGAGGGGAGCTGAATCGGGTCCACCAGAAAAGGGCAAAGGCAGCAACTTGTTACAACAGCACAAGCCCTGGGTGCTGGCCATCTGGTATGGGGGAAAACGTGCTCTTGTCCACGTCCACTCGAAATGGAGCTGGCTTTCTCTCTGCCCAGATCCTTTCAGAGAACAGCTGAGTGGGCGCGCTGGTGCGTGAATCTGAGCTTTTCTGTTTGCAGCAGCTAGGGATGGCTGCATTACTCATGAGTGGGATGTGCAGCATCATCCCTCATGAATGAAAGTTAAAAAAAATAACAAATCACACCACCCACTACCAGGCACTCTATAAATACCGTAGCAGGGGGTGTCTGCAGAGGAACTGGAGGTGTCAACTTCATGGCATACTTATAGAGCTGCTCACGTAACTTGATTAGCAGCCATAGCATAACAAAGGCCTCATCCTTTTGGACGGGGGTCTCAATGAAAACAATGGGCTCCATTCTACTCTGTTAGTCCCCTGCCAGCCCACAGATCTCGGTGGGGTTGCAGAGATATGAGTCTGTCTGGTTCCCTTTTCCTGTCTTCCTAGCGGGTGGACAGTTGTGTGTTTGGATTGCAGCAGTGCTTGAGGGATCAAGGCCGCGTTGTACTAGACACTGTACACAAATGTAACAAGAAGACGGTCTCTCCCCCCTGGAGCTTGCGGTCTAAGTACAGCTGGGGGAAGGCTGGGACCTCTTCCTGCTGTGAACAGTGAGAAATTGACCATCGCTTTTATGTGGGACATGCAGAGCTGCTGCATGAATGGGAGCAGGAGAAAAAAGGTATGTATGCAGTGTCTGGAATGGATGGATGATGTATAGAATAAATGTGCTAGAAATGGGTTTAAATTAGGAACCTCTTGCCCTGTAGATTGAACCAAGTGGGGATAAAAGTCCATAATCTGATTTTAGTTGCAACAGGGGTAAATGTGGAGCAGCTCCTTTCTGGGTTTACATCCCATGCAACTGAAGTCAGAGTCTGGCCCTTTAAGATTCAAAGCCCCCTGCCTATCACTTTCTAAATCCAGAGAGCAAAAGTTTTTGTTCACGAAGCAAAAAAGAAAAATCACAATATTGGCACAAAGAGACCTTTCTGTTAAGAAAGCTGTTGGTTTTTATTGTTGCGGAGAAAGAACATTGTTACTTGGAAAATGCAGCTGGGGAGGAGTTAGGAATGACCTGCACAGAGAGGCTGGCAGAGGAAGAGTGAGAGAGAAATAGCACTTGGTTAGCAGGTGGCGCCGCAGCCTTGGTAGCGGGCAGCTGTGGGCTTCTGAGTCCGTCTTACAGACATCTCTCCCTAAATAATAAATAAGGTCCTTGTTTAGTAAATAATGACAGCGTGTAAGTGCAGCAAGTCTCTGCTTTACACTGGAGCACCAAAGCGGATGAAAGGAGCATCAAGAAAGCGGGGCCGCTTTCCCCTTAGGAGGTGTGCAGCAAACCGGCTGAACACATCGTCCCTGTTTGTAACCCTTTCAAGCTGGGTGATCGGGTACCGCACGCACAGCCCCAGCATTCACCAGGTTCCAAGGAGACAGAGCAACATTAGACACAGAAAATTGGCCTCTCGCACCCCACAGGGATTGAGCGCTGCTCCCGCCTTCCCTCCCTGGAATCCATCCTACAAGGTGGCGCAGTGGAGCCCATTTTTCTAGTTGGAATCAGGAGTGAGAGAAACTGGCAGGAGCATTGTCCTTCTCTGTTCTCTTTGCAATGCCCAGGAGCAGAGCCTCACCCTAAGTTCCCCTCTGAAGATTCTCCCAAAGTATGTGTGTGTGTGGGGGGGGGTCCCCAGTGGACAGAGATTTCCCCACAGATCCCAGAGACGGCGGCTTACAGAGAGCAAGGAGAAAGAGCGGCTGAATACCTATGCATTCTGACAATCTCCAGTTGGTGGATGGTCCCTTGAGGGCCATTGCCAGCTGGTGCAGGTTACAGCAGCCTTCCAGGGCTGGGGCAGAGAGAGATTCAGGGAGCAGGTTACACCCCTCCCCCTCCCTATGCTCAGTATAGACCGGATGCAGCTGAGAATCCAGCCCACGGTGTTTTTAAAACAGGGAGCCCTGCTGGCACATTATGATGGTGGTCAACCATATAAGAGCAATGAAAGCAATATGGCCAGCTAAGATCGCTGCTCTCACAGTCACTGCCTCCCATTCAAGCACGGGAGCGCTAGTCCTGCATGGAGAAGGAGCAGCCTGACTTTTGAAGGGTAGACCATGCACACAGGCTCTGCAGCAGGTCCACTGGGAAGGTAGGGAGGAAAAATCCGGAGCAATTGCCATGAAGACTTCAAGTGCCGTTGTGTGTGTGCAGGCATGCGGCTGAGATGGGGAATTTAAGTGGCACAGCCATTAGCAAAGACAAGTTAGGAAATAAGAGACATTCATTCTCATGATGTTACTCTGTGAACCTGAACCAACTGAGAGCAACCCAAAATAAACAGGGCTATCAGTAATTCCCTGCATCTGGTTTGACCAGTGCTGGAGTAGCGTGAGCCCCCAGCAATGATCTTTGCATGGAGACACTTCTGTTGCCTTGATTAAGGTAGTTATTATATGATGTATAACGAGCGCCTTATTTATATGCTCATACACTCAGCATAGTCAAAAGCCTCAACACGCCCTAAGACTTCCTTCACAGGGGAAAAAAATTAAACACAGTTCTATAGATACCACTGGAGACAATTCTCCATCAATACTGGCTATTTGTTTTAACCATGTAGTGTTAAGGTTTTAGATTGGCGGGGTCTTCCTAACAGGATGAAACTAATTACTTAGCACTTTTCAGCTACAGAGCACTTTACAATCAATCAATCAATTTAGCCTCACAACAGCCCTAGGAGGTAAGTATCATTATCCCCAGTTTTCAGACAAGGTGTCACAGGAAGAGGTCAAGTGATTCATCCATGGAAACAGAGGTTTTAAGTATCAGAACTGAGATTAAAATCCAGGAGTACATAGTACTGGGAGCCAGGAAGGGATCACTAGAAGGATAGCTTATTTGTGTACAGCAACTGGAGTTCTTTGCGATGTTTGGTCCCTAGGAGTGTTCCACCACAGGATGAGCATGTACCTATGCACTCTTGATGGGAGATTTAAGTTAACAGTGTCTGTGGGTCCGCAACTACACAACGCAGAACTTTGTGCTTCAGAGCAAGGATATGTAGGGGAGAAGCAGACCACTCAGCACTCCAGCTTCTTAACTACAGAACCTAGAAGACTCATCAGAAGACAGGAAAAAAGCTGGGACGTGGAGCACCCATAGGGGCAAAACATGTGAAGAACTCAAATTACTGTACGGGTAAGAAACTTCTCCTTCTGCTCTACCACAGGAGACTTCAGGCAGTAACTCAGTGTGTAGGCAAGAGCTGAAGAAGTGGATCCAAGATAGTTCGGAGGCATTTTTAGCAGAGTACCTGACCCATTTACATCAGAATTTCCCCCCCTTCCATCCTGAAGTGCTTTTCACTCCTTTCATTATTTCCTCTGCAGTACCCTGCACATCCCGCAGGAAATGTTGAAACTCACCCCCAGCCCCATTTGCTGCTCACCACGAGCTCCTGCGTTGCTGCTGCCACACTTGCAGATGAGAGAGAGAGAGAGTGCCCTGCTGGCTCTCCTTGGGCCTGCCAATGTCCATCTCTTCTCAGGAGTAGCTGTGTCTGTGGGTAGCTGAATAAAGCAGGAATAAGCAAACCCACCACACACTCAGGATGCAGAAACCCAAGATGGCGCAGCCATTTCATTTGGTGAATTACCTGAAACGAAGGATCTGGTTCAATTCTGCTGAGCAATGAGAGACTCCCTTCCTGTTTCAGATTGAACACGTTGCCTCTCTCATGCCTTCAGTCCCCTGACAGACGGGGGAGGAAGGGAGCTAGGAATCGAAGTTAGCTTTTTGCATATGGTGTGCATGGCAAAGGAATGGTCTAACAGAAGCATCAGCACCTTACGCTGCACTAACCTGTATCTTGTTACTATACTGCGAGGCCTCTGCTTTGGGAAAGTACTTAAACGCATGCTTCAAGTTCATCCCCGTTTAGTAAAGCAGTTAAGTACAGGCTTAACTTTAACTGGTTGCAGCATGGTTGATACTAAATGGGACAGTTTGGGCTAGTGTTTTAGACAAGACTCAATGCCTAGAAGTTTCTGTCAATGGTACTGGGGATGGTGCTTCTTGACGTTGCTTGCGGACAGACTTACCAGGGCAGAATGTCTCCTGACGCGGTACTGACGCCTCGGTGCCGGCGTCTGTTGGAGCCATGGGGGTACCCGAAGTCTCCTGGGGGTCAGCTCTGAGAGGTGACTGACCCCTTCTTCTGGGGTTTCTTTCAGGGGAATGAGGCTCCTTCCTTAGTCTCTGGCTACATTAGAAAGTTTACACTGATGCAGCTGTGCCGCTGTAACATCTAGTGTGGCTGCTCTAAGCTGATGGGAGGGAGCTCTCCCGTCGGCTTAATTACTCCAGTCCCCGCGAGCGACAGCAGCCATGTTGACAGGAGAAGCTCCCCCGCCGACACAGCTAATTCACCCCCAAGTGACATGACATATGTCGACTTACGCTGTAGTGTAGCCAGAGCTTTAGAGTGCTTCGTCCCCAAGGCAGCCTCTCTGCCAAAACAAAACAAAAAAGCCGGCGGCGGCAAGTCTCAGAGCTCAGGTCAACCGACTCAGGCTCCCGGAGCTCGTGCTACGGGGCTAAAACCAGCCAGGTAGACGTTCATGCTCAGGCTCAAGCCCAGGGTCTGAAACCTGGGAAGGTTCTCAGAGTCTGAGGGAGAACGTCTCCATGGCGACGATTAGCCCTGTAACATGAGCCCAAGTCAGTCAACCCAGGTTCTGCTGCAGGGTTTTTTTGCTTTGTGTTGCAGTGTAGATGTACCCTTCGTCACTGGTACAGCAAGGCCACTAGAGGAGGGGGAATTGTTCCCCGTGGACCTCAGGGGGAGCTCCATGACAAGCTTCAGTCTCACTTTGGCTCTTTGAACCCTGTGCAAACCTGGCACCTGGATGGGACGTGAGAGTCTCCAAGACATTAGGGACAGCCGGAGTACCCGTTGCTCCGGGAGACAGACCTACGGCAGGGCTGGCTGGGTTTGAATCCTGGAGCCTTTGGCACATCCCAGAAATCAGCCACCAAGCAAACGGGGTCAAGGAAGTAATCCCAGGAGACTGTGCAGGGGCCCTCGAAAGCACAAACGTGTGCCAAAATTCAATTAAAGTAAATGTTAAAATAAAACAAAAGCGAGAGAAGCAGCTTTCAGGAAGCAACGGATACGGCAGTTGCTCTGTCTCAAGCCACAGACAGTCAAGAAGGAACTGGAGCAGTAGTGGGTCCGCTCCACCCTCGACACCCTCACTCTGGACACGAAGTTGTCTAGTGCGCAGTTGTGGACCTGCAGACACGGCCAATTTAAATCTCCGGTCAAGAGTAGAACGGCATGTGCTCATCGTATGGTGGAGCGCCCAGAGAGACATATATGTGAAGAATGCACTGATCTCTCAAGACAACCTGTTAAAATGGTGTGAGAGAGCAGAGGCTTTTATCCACTGGTTAAGAAAAGGGAGGTCTTGCATGAGGTTTCCCAGTGCCTCAGTCCATTAAGCAAGCTGAATTTTACATCCCTCGCTCTGATTGTATTATTGGAAATCTTTATTCCTGTCACACACAGTTTCTTTCAATAAATACTACTTTAGAAAATATTCTTGGATACCAAAAAAAAAAAAAATTTCCTCAACCTATTTTTTTCTCAGTTGTCTGCCGAGGAATATGTATGTTAAGTGGTTGTTTTGAACTGAGAAATCTGATTGGCCAGTGTTGTGACTATTCAGTATAATCAAACAGGGCAGAGCTCCTGAGACAACCCTGTCACAAGAATCATGCAAATCAGAATAAAAGTAACTGCAAGCTATGAGAAATCTAGTAAAGATGAGATGTCTAGTGGCCAGACCACAGGGCTGGGAGCCAGGAGTCTGGGTTTCGATACCTGCTCTGCCACCAAGCCACATGTGCAAATAAATGTTGTTTGCCGACATTTCTCCATTTGTAAATCTGGGATTATAATACTTGACCCTCATCGGAGGGCTGTGAGGCTTAATTCATTAATGCTTGAGCTTTTTAAATGAAAGGCAGAGCAGGGCTGCACATGACACAGCTAATGTAATCTATCAAAAACTTGGCTTTTATGGAAAACTCCTTTAGGACACAGTTGGAATGAAGGCTTACATTTTCCAAAGCACCTGAGCATGGAAAGCCAACGGCACTTAGGAACCTTGATCACTTAGTGCTTGTAGACATTTTACAAAACCAGTAGCGTTCTATACAAAATATTCTAAAAACCCTCTGAATTAATTGAGTTAAAGACCAAAAGGGACCAATATGACCATCTACCTGTCTTCCTGCATAGTACAGGCCAAACTAGAGAACTGAATAGGAAATAACAACCTCTCTCTAGATTTTTATAGGCTCATTCTCTGCCCCACAGAGCTTACATCCTCAGAGAGGCAAAGAAGCCAGAATGCTGGACCACAGCTCAGGAAAGGGAAGATCTGAAGGAAAGGGATTATATTCAATCTCTAGATGGCAGATTGACGGAAGGTATAGCACAGAGAGTGGGTAAAGGACAGAGGTAGGTGGCTGGTGGGAGGAACCGGAAGAGCAGAGGTGATGGGTAGCAGAGATAGTGGCAAGGGTAAGATCTTGTTAGGTCTTTTAGCAGGGGTTCAAGGAGCAGGAAGGTGAAATAGTAAGAGACAAGAAGCCAGCTGAGAGATGCAAGGAAAGGGGGAGAGCAGCAGAAGAGGAAGACGACTCTGGCACCAGTAAATGGAACATTGGGTAGCAGGGTGAAGTGTCAGGCTATGAGGGACAGGCCTGACAAGGCCTGGCAGGATAGCTACTATAATCAGCGCAAGGGAGCAGATACACCAGCTGGGGGAGACACATTGCAGTCACACTCCAATTAAAGTTCAGTTCAAGCCCCTTTCCTCAGGACCGGCTTTACCAATGCAAAGAAAAATCCAGAGCAAAGCAGCTGTGAACTCCGCAGCACAGCCTGCATCTAGTGAGCTGGGAGGGGAAAGGACACTCCCTGCTCCCTCATCTAGCCTCTTTTGCAAGGGCTTCCCCCTTCATTTTACAGTCCCACCCCAGATAAGCTGGGGACTTGGCAATTCTTCCCAGGCCGGGACACCTTTCCGACCGGTCACGGACAGGCTGTGGAACTACTGACGAGGATTGGACTTGCTGAAAGAAGGTGAATATTAGAGTGTAGTCCCATGGGAGGGCAGCAAGTTTGCTAGATTGAGATCTCCAATAGCAGGGACTGCAGAATGCAAAGAGAAGAGGCAAGAAGCAGGGGTGGGGAAGAAATCCCAGGCAAAATAAATCCATGTGGTCTCCCCACCTAGCCACACATAAGCCATTTGCAGGCAGGCTGAGATGAATCACTTCTCACCCATACAAGTCTCTCAGCTTGTGGTCCCCCCCCCCCCCCCCCGTGAGCCATCCCTGAAGCACCATCCTGCTGCATCATTCTTTTGCCAAGCTAACGCTCACATTTGAGACTCTGCCACCATCTTCTCACCAGGCAAGCGGCCTTTTGCACTGCTCCAGTTCGCAGCCCCCTCCCCACTAAAGTTTCAAAGATGTTGGTCTTCTGTTGAAAAGAAAGAAAGAAACAAAACAGCTTCTGCAGCCTGAATGTGAAATGTATCAAACTACCTCTGACTTCGGGGCACTGACTTTTGTGGATTTGCTCTTTGCTTTTCATTCTCAGCACTCCATTGTTTCAAAAGGAGGAGTTTCAAAACACCCCAAATTCCCATCTCAGGAGGATCATGGTGCATTTTGCAATACCGGCCCCTGCTTTAACTCCTTTCGGTCCCACAGGCGTTGTCTGCACAGGGGTTATTTCTGCACTGATGTTACTACACTGATGCAAATTCTTGCATAGACATGCTGGCAAATATGACAGATGCCATCTTAGCTGCCACATCAGGGACATTCAGAACGTAACGCATGAGGTCAACTAAAGGCCAGTAATGCATGAGAACGTAACGCATGAGGTCAGCTTCAGCTAAAAAGAGCCAAATTTTGTAACTAGGGCTGTAACAGACTAAATCCTCTGTGAAATCTCAAATACAAGAGACAAAAAAGAAAGATCAAAGATGGTGTGGGTCTGCCGCTCAGTAGAGAAGGGGAGCTGGTAATGGAAGATGATAGAAAGGCAGAGCAGCTCAGTGTTTACTTTACTCCAGTCTTCTCTCAAAAATAGCATGTGACTGGACAACTAGTGAAGTTACCATAGAAAGTAAAGGGGAAGGGATGCAGAGTGGGATAAGTAAAGAACACATCAGAGATTTTCTGACCAATTTGAATGAATTCAAATCAGCAGGGATTGATGCTATTCACCCAAGGGAATTAGCTGAAGAAATCTCGGAGCCACTGGCTATATTATTTGCAAACTCATGGATGACAGGAGACTGGAGAAGGGCTAACAAGTGCCGTTTTTAAAAAGGGGAAAAAGGAGGAGCTGGGAAACTGTAGACCAGTCAGCTTGACTTCGATGCCTGGGAAGCTACTAGAGCAATGTACGAAACATTCAATTTGCAAATACCTGGTGAGTGAAGGAGTAATCACTAGCAGCCAGCATGGATTTACCAAGAACAAATCATGCCAAACCAGCTTGATTTCCTTCTTTGACAGGGTAACTGGTTTGGTGGATAGGGGCAATGCAGTGGACATAATATACCTGGACTTCAGCAAGGCTTTTGACACAGTCCCACATAACATCCCGATAGGTAAGCTGGAAAAATGTGGGCTTGGTGGAACTACCATTTAGTGGATACATATATGGTTAAACAACCGAGAACAAAGAGTAACTATTAATGGAATGGATGTCAACTTGGAGGGAGGTCTTGAGCGGGGTTCCACAGGGAGATGTTCTGGATCTGGTGTTTATTAATGACCTGGATGTACGAATAGAGAACATACTGATCAAATCTGCAGATGACACAAAGCTGGGAGTTGCCAACACTTTGGGGGAATAGAGCTAAAACTCAGAGGGATCTTGATAAATTGGAGAACTGGGCTATAGACAACAAAATGAAATTCAACAGAGACAAATGTAAGGTGCTACACTTAGCGAAGAAAAACCAATGCATGAATACAAAATGTGGGGTGTAACTGGCTTGGCAGCAGCACTGCTGAGAAGGATCTGGGGGTTGTGGTGGATCACAACCTCAACATGAGTCAGCAATGCGATGCTGTTGCAAAAAAACCCCACGCAATTGCAATTTTAGGTTGTATTAATAGAGGCATGGCATGCAGGTCAGGGGAGGTGATAGTACCACTCTGTTTGCTGCTGGTTAGGTGTCAGCTGCAGTCCAGTTTTGGTCACCAATGTATAGAAAGGACGTAAAGAACCTGAAAAGTATCCAGAGGTGAGCGACAAAGGGATGGAATGCAAGCCATATGAGCAAAAGCTGAAGGAACTGGGTATGTTTAGTTTGGAAAAGAGGAGATTAAGGGGGGATGTGATAGCGGCCTTCAGATACTCGAAAAGTTGCCATAAAAAAGATGGAGAAAAGTTGTCCCGGAGGACAGTACAAGAGGCAATGGGAGGTTGTGGAAGCTCCTTCACTGGAGGTTTTCAAAAGGAGACCGGATAGCCACCTGCCTTGGATGGTTTAGTCACAACAAATCCTGCCTCTTGGCAGGAGGTTAGACTAGATGTCCCTTGCGGTCCCTTCTAGCCCTATCCTTCTCTGAAGTAGGCACAGGGGGCCGGGGAGAACACATAAATAGAGCTGGGTGAAATTTTTCAGACAAAGTTTATTCACCATAAAATGCAGTTTTGGTCAACCCAAAACTGTTTCCAAATTTGACACCAATAGTTTCAGTCAGTCACAAAACTGGGGAAGGTGATGCCACTGCTCCCCTCACATCCCCACCACTCCCATAACCTCTAGCTGAGTGGTCAAGGCTAGACTGTTAAGCAATGGGGGAGAGCCAGGTTCAGCTGGGAGAGACCCCAGACAGGCTTTTTCAATTCACCTAAAGTTCCAAGCCATTTCAGATTCGCTTCAACCAGAAGCATTTTTTTTTTTGGGATCATTCAGATCTGCCACCAAACCGAAAGATCAGTTATTTGCCCAGCTCTACACCTAACGTACACTAACCAGTAAGTCCCATCGTAAACCCTACCTAACCAGAACAGCAGCATTTCAGACCCACGTTGCTTGAGGTAAATGTCTGTACAAGGTAACAGAGAATCCAGTCCCTGATGCAGACAAGATTTTTAAAAAATCAACCTCCCCATGGATTCTGCTGCACTGGCCTGGCTATTACAGACATTCTAGATCCTTTTTTTTTCTAGCTAAAAAAGAAGGGAGGGGAAAAATTGCTTACCAAGATGATTAAATAAAACGTAAGCCATTCCAGCTACCCACTGGCTTTGGGTTTGACGTCAGTGCAGAACGCATTAACTATATTTGTCGCTCATGATCTAAAAATATCTGAGGCACTAAAAAAAAAAAAAATAGGGCAGTGCTGAAAACACTGCAGGTCTTCCAGGGGCACCAAGCACCTCTGAATCTATTCTGTGTCCAACACCTCACCAGAGAGTGGCCGTTTGTCCATGCTGATGCCCCGCATGATACACAGCCCACCGCACTGAGCTCTTAAAGAAAAAATGATGATGAAGAAAGCCCAATGGGACCAGGTGTGTGGGGCATAGCTACCTTTGGTATGAATGTTTAGTATCAGACTAAGTCAAAGACCCATGGCGGTGGTGTGACTGTGATGGTGATTTTGTTTTACAGTTAAGATGTGGACTGGTCGCTATGGCTTTCCCTCAGTTTTGTTTGCTGCATCGCAAACTGAGACAGAAGGGAGGGTAAACCAGTGTATAACTTTCCAAATGGCTGTACAGGGCAAATGATTCAAAAGTGCTAAAAATCTACTGTATCAGGTAGAACCGAAAGCAAATTCACCCTGGAGTTTTAGATGATGAAACAGGGCCTGTATCTCAAGCCTGGATTTCAACCTGGTTCTCTCATTCTCTTCCTACCTGCCTTTTTCTTCCTTTCAAGCCAGCTGAATCTCACATTCACAAAGGGTGGTGCAGGCACTGTAAGTGAAACATCAAAAGGAAAGAACAAATGCTGGAGCAAAGCCTAAAGGCACTATTTATTTTTTGTCCTTGGCAAAGAGTGTGCTTTGTAGGTCAAACCTCCCTTCCTCTCCCCGCACCAACACCACCACCACCACCTGCACAGATTTCTAAGAGTCAAGCTGCTTCTTTGTTTAAAAAAATTCCTACAGGGTTTGTTGCATGGTGGAAAATATCTAAGCATGGAAAGCTGCTGCAAAAGGGAGACTGCCTCCTGGTCTCGGATGGTTGCAAGTTGCTTGAGGGTAGATTCAAAGGAACAAAGCAAAGCGATCTAGAAACCTTTGTGTTTTGTAGCCAAAGAAGAGGCAATAAGTCTGGTTTCACTGATTTGATTTCAGGTATTGAAAAGTAATCTTCATGAAGAGCTTTCAGTTGTATTGTTACTATTTGTTTAAGCCCTTGATTTAAACATGTGCTTTGCTGAATAGTGATGGAGTTAAGTGTATGCTTAAAGTTAAGCACGAACTAAAGTTCTTTGCTGAACTGGGGTACTTGTGACTAAGGCTTGTCAGATGTAGAGCTGGGCAGATGGTGTATTTTTCAGTTCTGTGGGAATTCTAAAAACTAAAAAAAAAGTTGTGTTCCGGGCCAAACCACAAATCTTTTGGATTTTTTCGGTGAATCAAAAAGTAATGAAAGTCAAAACTAAACGTTTCGTTTCAAACTGAAAAATGTGTGTTTAGATTTTCAGAAATTTTGAAAAAAAGTGAAACAAGTGATTCACACAATAGTGTTACCTGCCTTCTAAGTTTCAGCCCATTAGTTAAGGCACTCACTTGGGATGTGGGAAACTTAGAAGCCCAAGTCCCATTGACTTTCCCCTGGTCCCTGTCCCCAAAAGACATTTTTAAAGATAGACCAAATCAAAACATTTGGAGGAAGGTGAGAATTAAGCTTTAAATAAAAAGCTGGTCATAACTATAGCAGACCTGGCTGTCCCTTATAATAAAAGTGTACTGTTTATGGGATGGAGAACCCAGTCAGTCCCTAATCATATCCAGAATCCTGGCATTGAGGCAACTAATCAGGACAGACCAAGGGCTGCATCCTGGGCAGATGGATATATGCAAAAATAATTACACTGGATCAATGAAACAAAAGGAAATTGCTAAACAGACAATAATCTGGCTTCTTTCTCTACCAGGGCTAGGAAAGAGCCCAAAATCCAGGAATCCCATGCCTAGTCCTATATGAAACAATGCTTCTCATTGTGCATGAGGGGGAAGGACAAGCTTTTAAAATTCTTTAATATTCCCCAGACCTGCTCATCTTGGTCTCACTGAAGCGTGCATGCTCTCTCCCGGCCAATGGTTGCCTTTGGTTTACACACATAGGCTGTCCAATCATGGACCAGAGACAGCATCACGTGATGTAGTGATTAATCACGCAACATGAATAATGAACAATTACTGGCATGTGGAGTAGAGTGACACTTTTTCAGTCAATAGTCCATTTGCCCCAAAATGCATTTTTCATGGCACCTCGACTCAAATTCACAAATAGTTTTGGCGGGGCGCAAGGGGATCTATTTCCCAGAAAAGTCAAAATGCTTCATATTGGCCTTTTCAAAATAAGATAGTTAGATTTTTTATTTTGAAATGGCATTTTGTTAGGAAATCCAGCTAAATTTTGACAAACGACATCAAAAAACAACATGAAAAAAATTATTTTGGGTCAACAAAAATGTTTTGCTCAACCCAAAATATTCACATTTTGGCAAGAAACTGAAAAAAATAATGAGTTCTGATTCTAATTAAAATAATTTTTTTTTAAATTGTATTTTTTGGTTCAGCTCCCAAACCAAACAAAAAATAAATCAATTATTTACTCAGACCTACTGGCATAAATACTCATAACAAGCAGATGGAGAGTGATCCATAGGCTAAAGTTTGTTTGCAAAAGAAATTCTGATGATTCAAGACAGCAAATGAATTGCAGGTAGGGGTCTCTCTGAAGACTGAAGAATTTGCAAACAGGATAAAGGGCTAGTTTTAACTGGTAAATTATTCATTGGAAATAGTTTGCCCAGTTCTAGGAACCATGTTACCCTTACATGAAGTGTACCAAAAATTATCCCCTTGGTTGTAGAAAGAAAACTAAATGCTGAGTTTGCAAATGCATGGAATGTGCTGATAGGACACCTCTCACTGTAGCTGAAAAGACCTGGAAATCAAGTATTAATGTTTTAATGGGAAGGAAAAAGAAAGGGTGGATGGAGAGAGGAACCCTTCCTATGGGGAATATCTAAATGTATTAGCTAAATAAGACCCTGTGAGCATAAATCTGCTCCTGATCCCCTGCAGCCCATCAGTGGTCATCTTCCCTGCCATGAGCCTTAGCTTGCTTATCTCCATTGTATTGGTTTTCCTATCATCTTCTATAGAGGTGGCATCTCTCCACCATATCAGATTAATGGATTTCCAATCTGTCCAGGGTTAATGAGGCAGGGGGGGTTCACACTAGGGAGGGTTAACAGACAGAAAACTCTTGCCGTAACTACTTGCAATGACAACATAACTACTGTATGAAAACTTAATTGGATTTAGTACAACACAGTAACAAACCTGCAAAGGGATTGCTTAATCCATGCCCTTGGGTAATTGTTGGGCTAAATGCTCTGCAGCAGAAACCGGTTTTAACAGTGTAAGAAAGAAGGCTACAATGAGTTCTGCACTAGGGCTAGCACGGACATAAAACAGCGTAACCTTTGAAAGGTGGGGAAAACACCAGCCTAAACTCAGAGTTTAAACAACCATGCAAACAAATGGCCTGAGGCTGAGTAGTACTGCGCCTCCACCGCTCCCACATAAATTAGAGAAGGGAGTGTGCTCAGCACCTCCTTTTATAAGGCCCAAAGTAAGTAGAAAACTCCATAGCTAACCCCACTGGCATGATGAATTTGATTCCTAAGGGAAAGGGACTGGAAGATTCCCAAGGCAGGGCCATAGTTGAGAGAGCATCAAATGTCTTTCAATTCTAGGGCAGCCTGGAAAACACACACTTATTTTTGTGAACAAATTCAACATTCTTTTCATTTCCAGGGATTTGAAGTAGACCCGTTTTCTCAAATTTTTCACCATGTTTTTAAAATGTTTTATATTGAAATGGTTATAAAACAACATTGTTTATAAAAAAAACTGTTTTTTAGTAAATGAAAAAGTGTAGATAAATAAAACAACAAATGTCTTGGGGGTTTTTTACAAAATTTTTTTTAGAAAATAGATGTTTAAAAAAAAAATGCAAGGGCTATGTTGACAATTTTCCACAACATTTTTGTTTTCAAAAATAAGAGGCAATCTGACAAACACTTTTTGTTCTAAAAATTTCAGCCAGCTCTACTCAATTTACAGCTATATTAGACCTGTGTCAATACAGACTATCAAACAGCTCCTGCCAGAGAAACTGCCCACAGAAACTCCACCCCCAAATCCCACCCACAAGATATCCTGTGATAATACTGAATCCATAAAATGCAATGTTAGAAATTTTACATTTTCAGAACAAATGCACATTGGCTAATCAGGCCTTGAGGGCAGCGGAATGAATTCACATGCTAGATAACACACAGCATTGCTCATAAACCTATCCCTCTGCATATATTTATATAAACTATTTTTGGTGCCATTCCTACAGCTCTGATTTGACATGAAATTAAGACAGACACTTCATGGTGTCATATTTACAGAATCATTTATCAGAGGAGAGCCTGACTTTAAAGTGTGAAAGAGAGAGGAAATTCTCATCAGTGTAGCTAATTACAATGAGAAGCAAATCCCTACAGAAGATTTTAGAGAGTGTCAATTGGAATAAAAAACAAACAGAAGCTGCCATGTTGACAGTCATGATATACTGGGGCCAGTTTTGCCTTAGATAAATAGATGTGATTACCTCAGGATACCTGACTATTAGATATATCTAGCTTCAATGTTAGACACCGAAGGCAACTGGCAGTTTTAGATTATGATCAGCTCCTGATGGGAGAGGCCCCAGCATCATTTTCTGTTATGAGGTAAAAAGGCCTGGCATTTCCTGCCAGTCACTGTTCTGACAGTTAGGGATCATGAGTCTCTATTGGAATAAGCTTGCAAAATATTTAACATTGTGTTCTTTGGGCCAGACATTGCTCTCAGATATGCCTAAGTACAAGGTAATTGTCCAAAGGCCTGTGCAAAACTTAAATCCTCAGAGGGATTCAGTGGGACTAAAGTATGCCTTGTGCTGACCCGTTGCACAGCATAAATTTCACATATCCTCCTCCCCCCCCCAGATAAGGAAAGTGGATCTCCATGGCTTGTCTCTCTCACCAACAGAAGTTGGTACAATACGATATTACCTCACCTACCTTGTCTCACCCAATTAGCAGATACTGTGTGCAACTATCAGAGGGGAGAATTCAGCCCTTACACAGTAAATATTTACTTAGCTGTGTAAGATATTCTAGCTACTAATCACTGTACTTTGTTCTACGTCCCTCTCTTTTACGGAGAAAGAACATTCTTGAAGCTTTTTGTCAAGAAACCACAAGGATTCCTGCTGTAACAGGCCTCTGTTCTTGGCGTATCCCAGCCTCTGGCCAGGTACCCATCTATAGTCTAGCTGAAGGGCATTTCTGACTTACACCATCTGCCTCACACCATCTGCCTCCACTTGAGAAGTCAGGCTGATGTCATCTGCATCCCAGTCAGATACTTGTTGGGTTGACTAGCACAGGAGACTGTCTCTAGGAATCCAAGTTACAGCCCAGCATAATTGATAGCCCATCCCACAGTGATCAGCGAGTCACTGTCAGTCCGTACCTTAGGTATGGTAGCACCAGGCGGCTCACATCCCTGTCCTGCTAATCTTGTTCCCATTCATAAATATAAATTCTTTTCCACATGAACAGCACCCATTAGCAAGATCCTGTTGCCCTAGTGCTAGGAATTCACTTCTAGAGATGGGAGACCAAATTTTGATTAGGTCACAAGACGAAATAAGTTTAGTAGCCTCAAGCTAGGCCCAGTCACAAGAACCATCGTGATCTTTGAAGGGATGAGGTTTTATGACAGAGCTTGGATAGTAGCGTCGAGCGGGTGGGCAGATTGGTCCTGCGTAGCTGTCCCTGCTCAGGAAAGGCTCAGGGCTGGGCATGCAGAAAGTGCTGCAGGTCAGGACAAAGAGGCATTAGCAGAAGTGTCTGTAGGGCCCCTGGACTGGAAGAGCAGGGGGTTCTGCAGCTGAGGTGCATTAGCAGTGCAAAAGCTGTCCTGGGAAGAACTGCACACCATCTGCAATACACCTGGCTCCCATCTTTCTCAGCCCAAATTTCATGAGCACAAAGTTAAATAGCAGCAAAATGTTAACCACCCTCCAACATTTTTAGCATACGAGAGCCCAAGGGAGTTGCAGTGCTGTTACAGAGATGGGATGGTCTTCCTCCCCGCTGCATGTCTGAGGTGCATCGATCCTACCTCAGCCCAGTGTTTAAGGCTGAGCTAATTGGCACATCCAACCTTAGAAAAATAAAACGGCAGAGCCTGGCGCAGGGCAGGTAGATGTTATGCAATTCTCTTACTCTCCCTTGCCAATGTGCAGTGTTCCTGGCCTGCATAGGTGTAATGAACTAATCGGGGGTCACACCTCAGCTTAGCAAACAGGTCCTGATTTCTGCAACTGCTTCACTCTCCCAGTCCTGTTTTAAGGTATGCCAGGGAAAGGGCAGTGCAGTAATGCACCCTGTGGCAAGGTTTGCAGCTGAGCAGAGAGGCCATGGTACCCTGTGGGATAGGGTGCCTGGGGGGGGGGGTGCAGGGTAGCAGCAGGGGAGCGCAAGGTTCAAGTGCCACCATCGTCACATGAGAGAAGGTTGTTTTCTTTCCGTTCTTATTGGTTTGTCTCAAATCACAAGTGAAGCCAATGTAACTGTCTTCTGCACCATCTTCCCATTCAACCCAGCTGCTACCGCCGCCACCTCCCTCCATCCCAGAGCCCGGCTGGTGGCGTGGGCCCGGTTGCTTAATGCACAGCTGGAAGGTGCTCAGACACAAGTGGTGTAAGGATGTACATGGAACCGAATGGGCTGGCAGGGGGCGGGGGGACATGACTCCAGCTGATGTGCCATTTAGATAGGACAGAAGTGATGTGGGTTGGTAAAGGGGAAGCCATGGGAGAAATGGCCACAGCAAGTCTGCAGCGTATAGCGGAGTCGGCGCAGGTGCACATCCAGCCTTTGGCTGCTGCTGGGAAGATGCCCTGCTGAGGCACACAAACATGAAACGCTGGGGGTTGAACTTCAACAGGGGCTTTCCCAGAGGACTGCCCTGCCCTGAGCTGGCGCCAGAGGGCGCAGCTGTGGCTAGCAATGCTCAGAACCATAGGGAAAGGGCCCGGCAGCTCTCCCAGGAGGAGGGTGGGGAGAGGGAAGGAAAAGGTGGTTAAATAAGCAAAAGCCAGGATGGTGAGAGAGAGAGAGGAGCTGGCTTGATCATGCCGCCATGGGTCTGAAGTCTTAGGCTGCTTGAAGGGAATGCACGGAGTGTCCTGTTTGTATTGGCTCTTTGGGTTGGACAGCAACCCTAGAAAATAAACCACAGAGGGGTTTTCCTTGACCTGAGCCTCCTGTGAGGTTTCTCACTACCTGTGCAGGTGCCGACCCCGCCCAAGGTGCCAACCCCGGGACAGTACAGCTGGCAGCTGGATGGGTGCATTGCTCCTTCACGGCTTCTGGATTCCCAGACAGCAGGAGTGGCTTGTAGCATGAAGCAACCTGGCCCATCCCCGGCCCACACCATCACTCTCAGGCACTGGGTCACAGCAGCGGCAGCTGGGCTGGATGACAAGACGCAGCAGAAGATAGTTAAATTGGTTCCACTTTTTCCTCTCATGTGAGGATGGTGGCACTTGAACACTGCACCACATCGCTGCCCTACAACCCTCCTGCCCCGCCCACACACACACACACACCCCTGCACCAGCCAGCTGCCTTCCCCCACTATACACACCCTCTGGGCTGCCCAGCCACCACTACCTCCCACACACACTGAGTACATTCTCCACAAATCTCCCCTCACTGGCATCAGCATCTCACGAGCAGTGCCGGACTCCATGTCATCCCTGTACATGTTTGAGTGCCCCTCAGCTGAGCACACCTTCATCCTCCAACACCCCCCTCTCTCACTCTCTTTGTAATGGGCTGGCTGTCACGGGTCTGCCAGCACTTATCCCTTCCCACCCTCCCTCCCACTCCTCTGTCATGAGCTGACCTCATTTTCCTTCTTACATCTTTCATTTTGAATTATTCATTGGGTGTCAGGGATGGTGCAAAAGTACATGCAGGAAAAAAGAAACTGGGCCCAAAAGAGACACCCTGAAGCTGCAGCCCAGATACCAAGCGCTCGATCTCTAGCAATTTAAGGATCAGCACCCCTTTGCTCTAACAAGCTGGAGAGGCCACCTTAATATTCCGTCCCCTGCTCTAAGCCAATAGGCACTGGCCCCAGAAAGAGAAAACAGCACAGGACCCACACCCCTCATATTCCAGCACATGCACAGTGATCAAAAGACTCTGCTGAATGTAGAAAGGCACATATATACACTGGTATAAAACATAAATGCCGTCATCCATCAATATTGATGTTTGCTTTCTCCCACAGACCCAGGCCAAGCATAATTACATGCAATTTTTATGCTGCCTCCAACATACTTCAGTCTGCAAACATCAAAGCGCTAGTAGGTAATGCTACAGTTGTCAGCACTAGTGTACATCAAAATGGAACTCTTGGAGAGAGCGGTGGGTGGCTAGGCGAGTAATTGCACCAGTCTTTCAGCTCTGCAGATCTGGATGCAAATGTGCCTTCGGTTACAAGAGGAATAAGCTTGATGATCACAGTCTGGTTCCCTGTTTGTATCGTGAACCCGCTTTCATGGGCCCTGCTTAGGGACTAGAACAGCGGGACACGCAGAATGGCAGGCCTGAGATGCATTGGCAAATCTGTGTGGGGCTGCAGAAATGGAATAGCAGGGGGGCTGAAAACCCATGTGGAGAAGCACTGAGCAGTAGGGAAAAAAAGCAGGAGGCAGTTTAGGTTGGAAGAGCAGGGGTTAGCAGAGCTAGTGGCAGTTTACGTCACAGGGCCAGAGTCTTCTCCTATTTACACACCCCACGCAAGGGCCAGCCATGATGGCAGTGCTTGGCATCTCAGGACATGGAGGAGAGCACACAGGCAGGCAGCCCATTCGTCTGGTTTTAATCTGGACAGTCCTGTTTTTTCAAGGTTTGTTCTCTGTCTTGCACGGACACAAAACTAGATGTGCTTTCGTCCGGTATCATGCCATTTTGAAGAGCATGACACACTGCCCCCGCAAGCGGGACTTGTGCCATGTGAGGTTACGTTGGTGGGGACAGGGTCAACGGGTGGTGGCAGTCACATGCTGCTCTGGGAAGTACCGGAATATCTGGTGTTCTGGAGACACGCTCAGTGGCCACCCTACGAGCGCATGCAGCAGCAGCTCCTGCCGGGAGCTCCGAGACCTGTTCTCAGAGCTCTTGCTGGGTGAGCATGGCTCCATGTCACTTCAGTTGTGGGCTTAGAAGCACAACCTGGCAGTTAGACTGTTAGCTGGTTTTAAGAGATGCTACATTCATAGACTCCAAGGCCAGAAGGCACCATTGTGATCATCTAGTGTAACCTCCTGTACAACACAGGCCAGAGAACCTCCCCAAAAATAATTCCTAGAGCAGATCTGTTAGAAAAACACCTTGTGCTGAGCGCACACAGCTGCCTTGGAAGTCATCATGACATGGTGATCAGCACCTCTGAAAGTTTACGCCTAAGCTTTACCGGGCAGGGGCTGCATCTTCTTCTATGCCAATAACAACAGGGGAGAAGGCTGCGCAGTACCCGTCTCTCTTATAGAGTCCTGGGCTGTGAGGTTAATTTCTACTCAGGAGATGTCAGTAGTGGAACATCAAGACACGTGGCTATCCTGCACAAAACTGCCCATACCAACCCTATTGGCTCCAGCCATGCAATCAATCCCTCACTTCCATTCAGGGTCGGGGGATGTTGTAATAGTGCAGGCATCGGAGGCTCCCCACTGCACACCCTGGAACACGGATACAAACTGCACCCACGATCACAGCAGGAGATAAGAATAAACGCACAACTTAAAACTGTCATTCAAAGAAAATGTTAACAAAAGATATTTCAGTGCTCAGAAAATTAGCATAGATGATCAGTTGCTAATCTTGCTATCCCAGCAAGTATGCCAAATTAAAACAGGCAGAATTAGTATATAGGGGGCTGGAAAGGGGCGTAAGTGTACTTAATTCCTTTTCTGGGAAATGGCATAGTGGTTGTCACTTGAAAAACAAAACAAAACAAAACCGAAAATCAGCATTTGCTGTATCAGCTATTACTGTTATGCAGCATATCAGAGTTTCAGCCTACATACAGCGAAGGGGTCCAGCCATGCCGTGATCTACATAGCTGATCCCTTTGCAGGATTGGGACCATAGATACTAATGTGAAGGGCAAGGGGAAAACTAGAGATGACTAGAAAACGAAAATCCTTTCCTGGGAAAAATTTTTTTTGTTTGTTTTTTGTTTTGTTTTGAGGGGGGAAATCAAGCTGAATCAGGACAAAAAGTCAAAAACGCCAAATTCTGTTTCAGGGAAATCAAAATGGAATTTTTCAGCTTGTTGATTGCCCACCTGGAAGACTCCCTTTATGTCTGCCTCAGAGAAGCCATGGGGTAGCAGGGCCAGCCCCAGGCGCTTGCCAATTTCACTTCCTGCCTGCAGGGAGAAATTGAAGTTGACAAGAGCTTTCCAGGCAGGGAGCTAAGGAGCAGTCATTTTGATTTTTCTGACAGAAAATAAAGTCAGCAAAATTAAGATTTTCCTGTTTGAAATTTTGATTTTGCAAAAAAAGGCATTCCCCCGCCCCAGTCAGAAAATCTTTGAGGGGAAATTCCTAACTTGCTCTAGGGGAATCCTCTCTAATGAATAAATTTCATGTTGCAAGTATAGGAGATACCCTACATAAGATCAAGTGACAGGATTGCATATATATACACACACCAATTGGTTGCCACTTTCTTTTTTGTATCTTTGGACCCATTTATCACAATGGCAAAAAATGGTTTTGTGGCTAGAGCACAGGACTGCAAGAGATCTAGGCTCAGTTCTTCACTTTATGTCCTACGCAGTAGCCTCAAAACCACTCCTCCCCTTGTGATAAATGGGACCAAACAGGTGAGCTGTACTACTATTTAACATGCAAGGAAAAGTGCCCCTTCCCTTTTTTTTTTTTTTTTAAACAAAAGTGTAAACTGCAACGCTTACCCTTTTTATCACGCTGCTTTTTTAGTGCGTTGTTTCATTTCTATATTATATTATTTATGAGTAGGCTTGGAAGGATTAGATTTGTCGGTCAACGTCAATTTCACCATACAGGCACAAACTAAGCATATTTCCATCGATAATAAAAGTTTACAGATAAGCAAAGTAAGAAAAATGCTGCTTGAGATCTTAGAGTGTGATTTCATATACTTTGTATATTTTGACATGTGACAGACCATTTGTGTTTTAATGGTTTGATGAATCTTAAAATCTACTATCGTGAAATAATTGTTTGACCCCTCCACCACCTCTTGGCTTTGTGCAACTGGGAAAATGTAAATCAATAAAAATTGGGGGGGAAAAAGCTTAAAAATAAACACTGATCAAAATGATTTTAAAAAATTGAATTCTGCCACACTTATTTATGAGGTTGTTTTCTTTATTAGTGCATTTGAATAGTTTGCTGAGCACCTAAGTGCTCTGGGGGGAGGCCTTTATAGCTAAAGTTACTAAAGCTGAGAGTTAATTGCAGGGGGAAAAAATCAGTTATTTCAAAATTACAGTTCCCACAGCAACTGTTATTTGACCCTCTTGCATATTCAGGGATTATTATAACTGGATACATTGCTAACTTCATATCCTGCATTCCTGGCAGAGGAATCATCAGTAGATAGATACAGACAGACAGGACAGTTGTAGATTTTAAAAACAGGTTTCTTGACTAATGTGCCATTCAAATTTCACTTTCAGAGTTGCAAGATGTTTTCCTTTTCCTTGTCAAGAGGCTTTTTAACCATGAAAAGTAAGGTTGAACAGTGGGTTGGCTATAGGACATGCCACAGAGGTTAGGGCCGATTTTGCCCCTCATGCCAGCAACACATGGGGTCCATTGAGCTGCAGCTGCCCCCCCAGACTCCATTGCAGAGGCACATCAGGGACAAGGAGACAACAGATTAAAGGGAAGCCTGTAGCACCTGAGGGCTGCTTTAAGTTATGCATCTCAAAGGAAGAGAACATGGTGTGATGCCACATTGCCAGCCCTCCCCGTGGGTTATTGCCTGCTGGAAGCACAGCACAGAATCAGAGCCCAAGTTTTTTGAATGACTTGGGAACTGTGGCTGGTGCCACACTTTGGATGATACCCTTCCTAGAAATGCCACCCCTCAGAAAGCCAGGCTTCCTCAGCATGAACCTGCGGCTCTGGAGATGCCTTTGTTATAATGAAAAAAACAAACATACATGAGCTGTTGACACGACAATACAGCTAGAAGAGTCATAAGAATGGCCATGCTGGGTCAGACCGATTGTCCGACTAGCCTACTGTCCTGTCTTCCGACACTGGCCAATGCCAGGTGCTTCCGAAGGAATGAACAGAACAGGCCATCATTGAGTGATCCATCCCATCACCCACTCCCAGCTTCTGGCCGTCAGAGACTAAGGATGCTCAGAGCATGGCGTTGCATCCCTGCCTATCCTTGCTAATAGCCACTAATGGACCTATCCTCCATGAACTTATCCAGTTCTTTTCTGAACCTTGTTAAAGTCTTGGCCTTCACAACATCCCATGGCAATGAGTTCCACAGGTTGACTGTGCATTGTGTGAAGAAATACTTCCTTTTGTTTGTTTTAAACCTGCTGCCTATTGATTTCATTGGGTGATCCCTAGTTCTTGTTATGTGAAAGAGTAAATAACATTTCCTTATTCATTTTCTCCACACCAGTCAATATTTCATAGACATCTATCATATCCCCCCCTTAGTCATCTCTTTTCCAAGCTGAAAAGTCCCAGTCTTTTTAATCTCTCCTCATATGGAAGCTGTTCCCTTCCCCTAATCATTTTGTTGCCTTTCTCTGTATCTTTTCCAATTCCGATACATCTTTTTTAAGATGGGGTGACCAGATCTGCACACAGTATTCAAGATGTATGCGTACCATGGGATTTATATAGAGGCATATGATACTTTCTATCTTATTATCTAGCCCTTTCCTAATGGTTCCTAACATTCTCTTAGCTTTTTTGATCACTGCTGAGCATTGAGTCCCTTCGGGGATGTCAGAAACGGCTGTCTGGCTCATTCAGGGACGGGGGCGTGTGAAGAAAGGAACATTTTTTTTAGAGGTAGTAACTTTTTAAAATATCTCACCTTTATATTTCATGTCTCATTTGAGGATCTCAACACTCTTTACCCCCATTTTACAGAGGGGACACCAAGGCCCAGAGAGGGGAAGCAACCTGCCCAAGGTCACCAAGCAAAGCAGGGGAGAGCAGGGAATAGAACTCAGGATGCGTGGCTCTCTGTCAGATACTCTAACCACTGGATGCTGCTGCCTTCTTTATGCTCTGGCTACCCCCGAGGGAACATACATTTTGATCCCAGCTATTTTGTTTTAGACCAGTGGGAGAAGCTCCATTTTAAAATTTCAGGACAATCCCAAGGAACTGCTGTACATTTCTGTGGCTCGGAATAGAACCAGTGTCAGGATAGGAGTCTTTGTTATCACACAGAGACCCTCAGACAGGGACCCCATTACAGGGCAGACCACAGGAAGGAGGGGTTGGATGAGAGACAGTCGTCACTGCCAGGGCAGCGCTGTGCACTAGTGCAGGGTCTCCCAAACGGTGGTACGCAGGCCACCTCCCAATGATACGTGTCTAAGCTGCCTGACGGCCTCCAGTTGCCAAGGTAGCTTAAGACAAACATCTGCAGCACCTTAGCCCGCAGTTCTGCTGCTGACACTCCGCTTAAGCTACCTTGGCAACTGGAGACCGTCAGGCAGCTTAGTTCCTCGGCCGGTCGCTTCCTGGACTTCCGGCTTCTGGCTACGTGACCGGAATTGATGGTGGTACTAAAGGTGGTGGCGTTTCATGTTGGTGGCATGCAAAGTGGTAGAGTTTGGGAACCACTGCCCTAGTGATTTCCCTGTGGCAGAGAGGAGAGCAGAACAGGGTAGCTCTCAGGGATGCTCCACCTGTGTCAGGAGTGAAACCAGCCCCTGGAACCCCAGAATCATAGAAGTTCAAACCACCTCCCCTCAGCCCCTTTTGCCAGTGATTTGAATATGCCCCTATTTACATATATCAATCAATCACAGAGAGAGAGAAAAAGAGAGAGCATACAGATAGAGTGTGACTAACAACATTCTTGTTGGAGCTGGCTGAAACTTCAAAAATTTCAAGTTTGCAATGAAATTTTCCATTAAAAACGTTAGTTTGTAGCTGGTCAAAAAACATGACAAAATTATCAACAATCAAACATTTTCTACAAAATTTCAAAATTAAAAAAAAGCAGTAAAAAAAAAAGCTTACCAAAAATTCCTGTAAAATTTGTTTCTGTGTTTCCAACCAGCTCCAATTCTTATTAAAGGACAAGACTCATAAAAACCCTCTCTTTCTTTGGTTACTTTTAACCCTTGATTTTCTCATCTCCTTCTCCCTATGCTCAACTAATACCAGTCCTAACACCTGCTTCTTTAACAAATGATCACTTGCAAGTCCGGGCTTGATCTCTAGGTAGAAAGTGGCTGAAGAGGTTGTGTTAGGGATGCTTAGACTGGCATGAGTGCAAGAGAGGAAGAATCATGGAGAAAGTAGTGTTATAATTAACCCACTGTTTAAACTGGTTTTATCAACTTTTTAAAGAAAATGTAATATTTAGGTTTGGAAGGATCAGAGTTTTTAAATCGGTAAATGTTGATAAACATTGATTTCAGTGCACACAAACCAGGGATCCATCGATAATAATAGAAATTTACAGATAGGCAATGTAAGAAAAATGTTGCTTGAGAACTTAGAGTTTGACTTACGGCTATTTACTCTGTATATTTTGACATATGATGTTGACAGTTTGTGTTTTAATGGTTAGAAAGCTTTAAATTTTTGATTCTCAGCATCTACTGTCATTAAAATAGTTTTTGCCCAACTGCTGTAATTTCCCACAACTGTAAAAAAAAATTTTAAAGATAAAAATGCTTAAAACCCATAATTTTGCACAACTCTGAAAATGTAAATGGATAAAAAAAAATTAAATGCTTAAAAAAACAAAACGACAAAATCCATCAAAATTATAAAAAATAAAAATTGAATTTGCCAAGCCTAGTACTAAAACAAAAACAAGCCAAAATACAGCACTTATAAGCTTACAGGGTCTGATTCTCTGCTGACTTCCTCAGGGATCAATCAGGAGTTACTTCTGACTGAAGTCAGTGGGGTTCCATTGGTGTAAAACTGCTGTCAGGCCCACTAACCCCAGATCCAACTTTAACCCATGTCAGCAGTGTAGGACCATGTTGTCCCCTAGTGGCTAGAGGTTTATGTGTCTGCTGCTGTCTGAGCTAGCAGATCCGGTACTATGGCTCAGGCAGTACATCATCATGCTTCAAGGCCAGCATTGTCATTACATGATGTATATCACTTTATTCAACAGACAAGACCCACTTCATGAGATTCAGCTGAAGGCCGATTACCGCTGTGAGAGACGTAATCCCAGTATGGGACTGGTCAAAAATCCTGTCAGAAGCTCTCTTTGATGTAAAATTGAGCTTTCAACTAAAACATTTGCCACTCAAATTCCAATTTTTTTTTTTTTCTGTTTTCAGGAGATTTGCTGCAGAAAAAAAAAAATCCCTTTTCTAACCAGCTCTCCCCCAGCACCCAGACATGGTGATGGACGCTCTACATGTGCCTGAGAGACAGACAGAAATAAAGAGAATAGTTTCCCTCCCCGTACTACTTTGGACACAGCTACACTGCGTCACGCACTTGCATTGGCCCAGCCTCTCTTGGAATTGTAGTGAAGTGCCAGGAGCCAGTCATCATGCAGGCACTTACTGTGCACAATAACAACCTGACATGGGGCTGAGCCAAATGCCCCCGAAACTTAGGACACTCAAGATGTGGATCCAGATGGCACAGCCCAGGCCCATGTCTAATGTCTCTGTGGAGTTCACTGATCTGGAACGGAGATGAGGGAGGGAGGTAACTGTCCCTTCCTTAATAATATCAGGCCTGGCATCTGCACCAACCTGTTCCTCCTTTCGCCACTTGTATTTGAATGAAACTTCGGAGCGATCCCACAGAGAACACAGTCCCGGATAGGTTTAACCCTGGCAGTAAGGCCTTTGATAGCAGCATCTCAAGCTCACCAACCTGACAGGCAAGGGCTCCCCTTTCCACACCCTTTGCCGGCCATCTCTCCCTGCACCACGTCCCAGTAATAACCCAGCTCTCCTGTAGCACTTTTCATCCATTGATCTCAAAGCGCTTTACAGAAGTGGCCAGTATCATTATCTCCATTTTACAGAAAGGGAAACGGAGACACGGGGACGGACATGACTTACCTCAGGTTACCCAGGAGAGCAGTGGCAGAGCCAGGAATAGAACCAAGTCTCCTGAGTCCTAGTCCAGAGCCCTATCCGCTAGGCCTCAGTGAAGCACAATGCGCCTAGGTAACAAAAGACAGCCCCTGCCCCAGAGAACTTGCAATCTCTATACACCGTGCAACAGCAGCAGATGAACTAATTGTGGGGAGGGGAAGGGAAACCAAATGTCTTTGAGACACGTCCTAGCTTCTCATGTGACAATGACTGCATCATCACGCTGTCATCTCCCTTGTCTTCTGGTGCCATCTCCCCATTTGTTCTCCTCTTATATTGTAAGTCCTTCACTGGCCTTCAGCTGAATCTTAAAGGACCATACATGTAGTAGCAGTAATAGCCACCCATGTTCAGCATAGGGGAGTGGAGCCAAAGGGTATCTGGACCTACCATGGGGTGGGAAAGGTGAGACAACAAGACAAACATGAACTGGCAAAGATCCCCTCAGGCTGCTCCAGTAGCTGCTCCCTGCCTTCAAATCCTCCCCTCCCCTGCCTTTGGGAATGATGTGCAAATGAGTGGGGGAAAGCTGCTGGCACCTCGAATTCAGATGACCTGACATTAGCTTACGGGAGCATACTGCAATGTAGGTAGCTTGGAGCTGTGTTGCCTTCATTCTACTGTGTGCTGTGTCTTTAAATTTGTGAGCGTTCTGCCTGCCATTTTGTTCTCAGAGTTGCTGCAGATTACATGGGAGACACACATACTATGCTCTCGCTCTCTCCTTCGCTCTTTTCATTCCTCTAAAGTTAAAGGCAGTTAGAATGAAAAGGTCCATCTTGCTCCTTGGGCATGAAAACATGAGTTAGGCACCAAAGGAACACCACGCAGCAGCCTCCTCCTAGGGGCTATATGACAGTAGCATCAACAAGAGCAACCAAGAAAGAGGCCCCATTGTGCACTCTGCAACACATAGTGAGACAGTCCCTGCCCCAAAGAGCTTACAGTGTAAACAGCCTGGATGGATAAAGGGTTGAAGAATGGAAATACCATCACCCTCCTTTTAAAGAGGGGTGAATCTGAGGCGCAGAGAAATCAAGCAACTCATGTAACATAAGGGAGAAAAGCCATGATTTTAAACTCAGAGCTCCTGAGTTCCAGCCAGTGTCTTAATCACAAGGCCAGCCCCACTCTCTTCTGCACTGATCTCAAGCTGCTAACCACAACTTCAGTTACTAAGTCTTTTAACTCAACATGCTGGTCCGGGAATGGCAACCATCATTAAATCTCCTGCCTTGTAAGAATGACTATACACAGTCAATTAAGATCAGCTAGGGACTGCAATCCACCTGGTAATTGAGTTAGGAAGACTGGTCTAGAACTCCAAATAAAACATCGCCTGCAAAACTCAGAGGATTGTTTCATTTTTTCCTAGCAACCCTCCCAATGCCCCCCAGTATTTATATAACATAGTGCCTTCTCTCCTGGGACCACAGAGAAAAGGGAGCAGGCGTTGTGTTGATGAAATACACTTCTCCAGTAAGTTGCTTCCCCATTCAGAGACTGCCTGCCAGGCTGCGCATGAAGCTGTGCTCAGAGGAATCTTTACGTTCAAGCAATACGCGGGGTCAGATTCTCGGCTGAAGTCAGTCACTAATTCCATTGACAGCAGTGGGCACCAGTTAAGAATGTGGCCCGTAAGGTGCAGCAGGAACAGCACAATTTTGTAGAGGTGTCTGCTGGGTTCAAGTCCCTGCTCTGCCCCAGCTTTCCTGAGGCAGGTCACAGTATCTCTGTGCCTCTGCTCTCCATCAGTGAAATGAAGCTCAGAGTACTTCCTACCTCACAGGGGTGTTGCAAGGATACATTAATCACAAGGGTCTAAGGTACTCAGGTAATACCGTAACGGGGCTAGCTAAGTACCTCAGATAACACAGGGGGGCTTATTAAGGAATTGATCCTGTGATGTTCAGCACCTTTCAGGGTCCAGCTGAGTTCTGTGGGAAGAGAGAAGGAAGTGACCCTCCAAGAAAGGACGCCAGCTACCAGTGCTTCTCCCTGTGCTTGCTTTGCTCTTCTGCTATTACACGATAGTGGTGGGTAATTTATCCTCATTTATGTCCCATGCAGAGCAAGCCACTTTGCAAGGAAGTTGGAAATCAGGATATTTGGTACTTATGAAGAATTGTGGGGTAGGGATAACAGGGTCTCTTTTCCAGCCAGCTGGTGACACACTTTGCCTGTGTCACACCGGCATTTTGGAAGCTGAGACCCCATGGTTCAAGTCCTACAAATATTTCCCATGACTGGGAGTCAGGTCAATCTGTATCCCATTACTGGTTCTGCTACTGGCTTGCTGGGGGACCTTGGGCAAATCACACACACCTCCCCCTTCTGCCTACGTTTCCCTATCTGTATAAGGGGGATAGTGACCCCTGTCTCTCAGGAGTGTTGTGCAGGATGTTGTGTGGTGTTCTCACGCCACTGGGGAGGAAACATCAGACACAGGGCTGGTTTGGAAAGGGGGAGGTTGAAGGAGGGTGTCATACTTTCATTTTCCACCATCACCCCTGGGCCCAAGTTTTGTGACATCACTCCCTCTGCTTGAGGAGGGCTAGGTGTGTTTTGTCCATGTGACCCAGAAACAGGTCAGTTCCCAGCAATGCACTGTTCCCACCTCCCCTAGACAACTGAATCTTCTCTGCCAAAACCGGCCCAATCCATGCAGTTCAGATTTAGATCTAAATCCAAAACTCTCACAGGGCTTGTGGACATGGGGTACTTCTAAGAGACTCACACCTCCCAAGTGCCAAGAGATGAGTCATTCAAAGTGGGGTCTGTAGCGTAGACTTTGTCACATCAGATCAGACCATTGGTCTGG
This sequence comes from Emydura macquarii macquarii, assembly GCF_026122565.2. Lineage (NCBI taxonomy): Eukaryota > Metazoa > Chordata > Testudines > Chelidae > Emydura > Emydura macquarii. The sequence continues at coordinate 17,225,933 of NW_027130828.1, forward strand.
CAAATCTGCCTGCATCTGTGCACAATAACTATGGCCCCAGAGGGAGCCACCACCACCACCCACCCCTCCCATAAAAAAGCCCACAATGCACCTATCAACCCTATAAATAGAAGAAAAACAAATCTTTCCTGATCCCTGCAAGCAATCATCTCTGCCTGAAGCAGGAGTCCGATTATGCTTCTAGGCAGCGCTTACTCAGAGCCCAAAGAGACAGACAAATTTCACACAGGAGTGATACAAGGAAATGGAATTCAAGGTAAGGCTTTTCGAGTCAACATCTGACCTACCTTAAAACCATTCTACCATGACATTTGGGTAGGGGGAGGAGAGTCCTTCAGGTTTGAAACTATTTAGAGGGAGCAGAGAGCCTGGTTGAATTAAACAATAGGGAATAAAAATGCCTGTTAAAAAGAGAGAGACCTTGTCAATGTCCTTTTAAAAAGTTATACGTTTTATATGGAGGTTTGCTGTTAACTTTCCCCCCCCATAGAGCAAATGTCTCTCTCATTATTTCTCAAATGGTCTTTTCCTTGTTAATGCCTCATCTATTAATAATCCTTCACTGGAAGGGGAAAAGAAAAAAGCAGATTTCTGTCAGACGTTCAAGCTGTTAGTCTGCGATGGACAAAAATAAACACAAGGAAGTAAAATTAGTTCCAGCTCAGGTCAGCCAGTAGGAGCTCAATGGTCATCACTAGAATTGTGATGAACTTCACAAAACTCCAGGCTGGGCAATGCTCACTCCAATTCAGATTCACCTATGTAAATGAGACTCAGGCTGGTTTTCCAAAAGGTTCATCCAGGTTCCAGCAATGTCTGAACAGAGCTGGGCCAAATGTATAGCTCTAGGGGGAAACCAGTTGAGAATTGTGAGAGTTTGGCGGATGTAGGCTGTGAGCAGAAGGTTGGCCCAGTGGGTTGGGCCTCACTTTAGGACCTAGAAGACCAGGGCTCAATTTCCGGCTCTGTCAAAGACTTCCTGTGAGACTTCGGGCAAGTCACTTAGGCCCAGTTCTTGAGAAATATTTAGGGACCTAATTCCCATTGATTTCGATGGGAATTAGGCACCTCAACTCCTTTTGGGATCTGGGCCTCAGCCTCTGTGCCTCAATTCCCCATCTGTACCATAGCATAATAGCACTGGCCTACTCCACAGGGATGTCGGGAGAATAAATACACTGAACATTGTGAGGTGATTGGATACTACAGTAAATGGAGCCATGTAAGTACCTAAGATAGAGCTTCGGGGCGTGGGGAGAGGTGTCACTTAGCTGCAAAGTTATAAAGGTTTGAGACCCAACATGGCTGCTCCCCCAGTCACTGCACAATGTTATAATGGGCAGGAGAAAACGCCTCCCACATACCAGGCAACACAGACCAACAAGATCACGTAACACCAATGATCCGGCTCCCCTGCTAATTACAGGCCAGCTTCATGGCCCTGGTTTTATTTATGCATGCTCTGAGGCATTTTCATGGTGCTCATCCCAGTAGCACCTGAGCACATGACAAATATTAATGATTTCAGCCTCACAACCGTCCTGGATGCAGGACAATATTACCGACTCCGTGTCACAGATGGGGAAAGTGAGCAAGTGGCAGTCTTGGGAGTTGAAATCAGAGATCTGAGGTCCTAGTCCAGCGCCTTCGCACCAAGGTTGTGCTCATTGCCTCAGACTCACCACACTCTCTCACCACAGCTGCGATCAACAGGGATGCCATGGGATCATTTCATGGACAGGGCAGCAAGCCCTCAGCTGAGAAGCTCTGGATTGTGGGAGTCTGGAACGAGCCTGAGTTTTGCCACCTTTCAGGTGCCCTGTAAGCCTCCTCTTTTTGCACAAGCCTTCCCTAAACAGCAGCTGCCATGGGACAGTGCTGTAGTTCTTCCTCTGGAGCGTAACAAGTGAGAATACCCTCATGTAAGAAAGCAGCCGTAAGGATAGAGAATATTGTCAGAGTTCACACCCAGAAGGGACCACCAAATCATCTAGTCTCATCTGCGGTCTATCACAAGTCACCAACATCAGCCACCACCCACCCTCTAAATCCACACCCTTTCAAAGTATTACCGCCCACAGGAGATTAGACAATCACGTTGTGACACACAGTACCTCAAAGCAGCACCCTGTAACTCCACTAACGATCATTCATATATGGTTGTGATATTCTATACAAAGCAAGACACGTGAGATGTTTTATGAAAGGTCCTGATCTGCTGAAACCCACTGTTCTGTCAAAATAAGTGTCTCGTTAGTGTGTATCAGGCTATGAGATTTTGCTGTATGGTTGTTACTGAAATAGGTTGTGGGTTTTGCTGGTGACACAGAGGAGGCGAGCCAATCCCAGGAGGGCGTTCAGCAACCATCGATCAGCAGGGGAGCTGTAATCCAGGGCTTTACAATTCAATGACAGTTGCACAAGACCACACCAGGGGTATTGCTCAATCCTGTGACTCAGCAAATGACATGAGGACATATCTGGACTAGTGTTTTCCAGGTACATGGACTGAGGATATAAAATAGAGGACAGTGGCATCAGGCTTTTGCCTTTCTCCTCCTCCACTGATGCTGGAAGCAACAAGAACGCTAGAAAGACAAAGACTTCAACTAAGAAGACTGGTCCCAGGCTTAAGGGAGAAGCCTGTGTATTAGAAACTAACATCCAAGGAGGTGAGAAAACAGCTTAATCCAAATATTGCCTAATGTAATAAGGTTTACAATTTAGATTGGGCGCTTACCTTTTACTTTCTTTGGTAACTATCTCTGACTTTTTACCTCTTATAATCACTTAAAATCTCTCTCTCCATAGTTAATAAATCTGTTTTATATTTCACCTAAAACAGTGTCTTTGGGTTGAAGTGCTTGGGAACTCTCATCTCAGTTTAAAGGCTTGTGCGTGTCCTCTCCACATCAAGGGAGTGGCCGACTGGGTAATAAACTTGCACTGGTCAGGCTTCTGACCAGGGCAGGATGGGACAGTTCTGGGGTGCAAGGCTGGGAGCTGGGGGGAACTGGCTGGTGCCTTTCTCAAGGAGCATTCTTCCCGACCCCATTTGGCGATCAATTAGACCCCAGGCATATGAGCAAGAACCAGCCTGTCAAGCACCTGTGAGAGGGAATGCTCGGTGCCACCTCAAAGCACTGGCCCACCTTATCCAATGTCCCATCTCCAACCCGACCTAGGTAGAGTCTAGTCACTGTTTCTAGGTCTGGAACCTAGGATGCGCTAGGCTGAGACCTTCCTCTGACACCCTTTCTTGGCACGTGGACCACTGCCCAGCCATCAGAGACTCTGAAACCAGTAGCTGAGACCTCCACGTCTCACCCCACCCTGTCACTTACACATGCCCGTAAGTGCTCCTATGGCTGTGGGTTCTCTAGAGTTCCACTTTAATCCTTTAAGGACAATCTGGCAGGAAGGTAGGGAACACAGGCTCAGCAAAGGAAATGCTTAAGAGAGACATTCAAAATTGATCGCCCCTATGCATTATCGCGATAGCTTCTCCATGAGAGTCCTGCGCTGAGGGATCATGCGTTTGACACACAATACAAAATGGACTTTCATGTTTGATATAGACATTCCCACCTTGTCCCTCCCACCTTGCAAGAATGACTCTAAATAAAGTCGATTAAGGTCAGCTAGGCACTGCAATCCACCTGATAACAGTACAGTAACAATACTGGCCCACTCACAGGACAGGTCAGGATGCTCTCAGCAGCCCAGTGTGCTGGGCTAATGGGCCTGTGTCCCCAAACCTGCAAAGCGAGGTAAACAAGCACAGGCCCTCATGTGAGCATGTCCAGCCAATCCAGCCACACCAGGTATTCATGCCATTTCCATCCCTGACCCTGGATGGAACCAGGGAGTGATTAAAACAATCATCCAAACTTTTCAGACCCCCCAAATGTGTTTGCCCTCCTGTGGGAGTAAACATAACATTGTGATTTGGGTTGCTAAGCATCAGTAAATGACTGCCAGTAAATCACCATCAAGATCCGTCAGTAAGCATCAGGGGGAGAATGCACATGGAATTGTAAATGGCAATTTAGATCCTTATCTTTTCCTTACTTGTGTGTAAGCTTCCAAACTGCAGGACTGATCCTGCCAGGTGCTGAGCAACTCCTACTAGTCCCCTCAACAATCTCTTAAATCAGAGAGAGTTGACCTTGCAAACACCTTCAGCACCTTGCAAGCCCTAAGAGTAGACGGACTGCGGTTTTTTTTGTTTGTTTGTTTGTTTTTTAAATATAAAGACTGTTTTTCTCTCAGCTCTGCAACAGACTTTGGGAGTCATGTCTCTATGCCTCAGTTTCCCCATTTATCAAAATTGCAGTAACTAGCAGAGACTGAGACTACGGCTACACTACAGAGCTTATGCACAGATGCTCTGAGCTGACGGGAGAGAGCTCTCCCATCGACTTAATTATTCCAGACCCCACCAGCGCCAGGAGCTACATTGGTGGGAGATGCTCTCCTGCCAGCATAGCGCTGTCCACTGCAACGCTTAGGTCAGCGTAATTTACGTCACTTATTCACACCCCTGAGTGACATAACTTGTACACACTACAACTTAAGTCAGGACATCTGAGTTAGTGTTTGATCAGCACTTTGAAATCCTCAGGTGGCAGCTGCCATTAAGTATTATTTTGCTTTCTTACCCTGAAGTCTGGATTCTTTTCTATGCAGCTAGAAGATTAGACCCGCGCCAATTTTTCAAGTTGGGCAGCAGCCCTAACTGGTGAGCTCTGTTTGAAAAAAAAGACACTGCCCCCTACTCTGGAATATCAGGAGATGGTACCAGGGAAAGCTGCAGGGTGAGCAGATTGTACCTTCTCCTTCTCACAGCGGGTGAAATTCATTGCCCCTCCCTGAACAATCAAGCTTTGTATGGGGAAACCCAGGATGGGAGATGAAATCCATTCTCTAAAACCCACGTGCAGACCTTAGGGGGATGTGCTGCAGCCATGCCAGATGCCAGATCAGGGGAAGAGATAGGGTCACTGGCTCCAAATACTGTATATGCAGATCCTATAATTCCCAGTAGCCCTCTGTGTGGCTAGGTGGTACCGAGACCCTCTGCATGGCTGCTAGCTCCCTGCTCTCTGCCTCTACCACAGAGGGGCGATGCAGGTTTTCAGCATCATTGTTAGGCCTTGGCATGCTCTCTCCACCCTTGTGCAAATTCCACTCCACTGTCCTAGCCCAGGCCCTGGACTTTCAACCCCAACGGAGTGGAGAAAGAAAAGGAGGATGTGTGTTTTCCGTGCATTTTCCAGCCTATTGGCTTGGACTGTCAAACAGCAGCAGTCAACAATCACAATATTATTTTACGAGATAATGCAGGCTATTGCCAAAGCCAGCGTGAAATACGTTCCACCTAGCGCCGTTTAATTTCCGGACTACCAGCCCTCGGCTAGATGCCAAGGTATAGAGCCCAGGCTGCAGTATAATAGCACAGGCTGCCTTATCTGCAGGGAAATAAACTGAGACCAGCTGAAAACAGCTGAGTGGAATATCACCATAGAAACCAGGCAAGGAGGACCAGGGGCTGTCTGTCTCCCTGGCTAATTTCAACATGACAGCAAGCAAAAAGACTGAGCCTTTTGGACAAGGGCGGGCCAGGGTGGGGCAGGGGAGAAAGCACAGGGACGTGGTGGTGGGGAACCCAGAGCGCGCTGCAGAAAGGTGGCTGGTTTTTCCTTTCATATGCAGAGATTTTATTTTTAACTGCAATCAGGCTGCCTCCCCAGCCACCCACCAGCCCCTCTGTGATGCAGCCCCTCCACTGCGACTGCTCTAATGCTGCACTTTGGCTCACCCCGCACACCTCAGCTATTAATACGCCACCGTCTCCATCGCGAGGCTCAAGCAACAGGCAGAGCATTTTGAACCATTGCCCTGGGACCAGCCCAAGAAGGAAACTAGCCAAGTGGTTGAGTTTGATTGCCTTAAACAGGCCTGAAGAGGGAAGAGAAAAAACAAAAATCAGATATTTCGGCTCTAGATTTATTTTCTTTTCCTTTCTCCTTCGTCACACTAGCCATTCAGGTTCCTGATGGACACCTAAGCCAAACAGTGCCAGATGTATCCCACTGGCTGCTGGGACAGGACAGGACAGGACAGGACAGGACAGGACAGGATGTCCAGGGGAAACAATTACATTAAGTAATGCTGACTGAGTAATCTTTCAAAACGGCACATCTCTACAAGCAGAGATGCTTCACTATCTCTGAAGAAGCCTCACAGCCGTGTGTGTTTCTGGGCGGGGGGAGCACAGTGCATGCTCCTTGCAGGGGAGTATCACCTCTTTTCATTTGCTCGGCAAAGCATTGTATAAATAAGGGTGCTAGTCTGGATCAGACCACAGGTCCATCTCACCTAGTAACCTGGGTCTGGCCGCAACCCAGGAAAATGCTTAAACACATGCATAAATCCATCCCTGTTCAGGAACGCACTTAAGCATGTGCTGAAATCGACAGAATTTCAGCATGTGCTTAAGTGTTTTCCTGAATAAGGAAGCTTCCAAGAATCATGACCTCGAACAATGGTCAGTACCAAATGAAGTCAAGGAACATGCAGGAAACCCCGGGGGGGGGGGGGGGGGGGGGACACGGACGACACTTATGGTATGACCTGACTGGAGGCAAAGTTTCTTCCTAGTCTCCAGCACTTCAGCCTTTGCATTTGCCCTTCAGCATGAGCGTTCCTACCTCTCCTTTTAAAAATACAATAATCCTATCTAACGTTACTGTGGAAATTGCTGTAATTACTCATGTCACTGTCTTGTAGTTTTTTTGAAAGCTCCTGGCCTCAATGGCACCTTGTGACAATGAGACCCCCAGGTTAATTATGTGCTGCATAAAAATAAAGCATTGCCATGCAACTGTTTTAAATCTGTTGCCTTTCAATTTAATGTAATGACAGAGTGAACAGAAGTGCTTGATTTACCTTCTTTGCATACCTCTCAGCTCCCCATTTATACATCTCTTCTCTAAATTAAAAGACTCCAGGCTTTTCAGTTTCTGCAGGCCAATAATTTTCATCTGGACACCTCCGATATTTTTTTAGATATATATTTTCAGATGCTGTGATCAGACCAGAACATGGTATTGCAGGTGAGGGCATCCCATCAATATGCCTTAAGGATTATTTTCTATCCCATTCTAATCCTAAAAAGTTGGTTGGTTAGGGGTCTATTACAGGGGTGGGTGGCCTGCAATATGCCTCTGTGGCCTGCAAGATGTTCACAGTGGCCCCTTCTGATCTTGAAGTCTAGGAATCTGCTTTTTTCGATTGTTGCTATGTATAGAGCAGCAGTTCTCATCAAGCTGTCCACAGTGACACCCAGATCTTTTTCTCAAGTGTTCACTGTTCATTTAGAACCTAACAAGGTGTATGAGAAGTTCAGATTATTCCTTTCAAAGTATAATACTTTTCTACTTGTTGTCCACACAGCCAGGCATCATTGATTTTGTTTTGTTCTGGTGGCCAAGCAGAGAGAAGGAGGTATGGGGAGAAAAAACAGAATTTATTTTTCTTCATTTTGGGTCAAACCAATCAATCAAAATGGAAATTCTATTGGTTTTCCTCACCAAAATGAAAAAGAAGACTGAGTCAGGTCAAACAAAGAGTTTTGTTCTAACCCTTGTAAAAGTTAAAGCTAGTTAAATTTAGAAACTAAGTCAAAACATTTCATTGACTTTTTTCCCTTTTTACTGAAACTGACCCAAATTTATAAATCATTTCAAACGACCCAAAACTTGAGTTATCAGCTCATCTATTTGTCCAAAAAATTTTCTCCCAGTTCCCATTGTCAGGATTGAAAGCCATGTATAATTGTGCTGTCCATCCCATAGCTTGGTTAATCCCTCTGAAATGCTTTCAGTCTTGACTAACCTAATTCTTGTCATCTGCAAATTTCAGCCCTTCCCTTTTCAATCCTTGTTCTGGGCTATTAATGACTCTATTCAACACCAGCCCTTGTATGGACCCCACAAATGTCAGCAAGTATGTAAATGCCCAGTGATAATCAGCCTTACCCCTTCCCCAATCCCCCTTTTACTCTCTATCCAAAGTAGAAATGCCTGTTATACTCTAGCAGGCACCTGATCCTGCCCGTTATTATTAAGACTGTAGATGAGATTCCATGATAGCGGGCAGAAGTTTAATTGTGTGTTTGCCCAGTGCCCCTAACTGACTGAGGCATCAGGGACTGGACCATCTTGTTGTTCTCTGTTTGTGCAGCACCTAGCAAAAATAGGATCCTGATCCATGACTGGGGCTCTACTGCAATACAAATAAACAAATGTTTAACATGCTTAAAATATTTTGGTTGGGCGCTCTAATTTGCCATGCTTGGCGTCTGCATGAAGGTGATGATTGATTAAGTTTAAGCTAAATCTTTTCAGCGTTTGAGTTAGGAGTGCTGGATGAAAAAGTGCACTTAACCCAATTTAGAGAAAATAGACATACATATTTGTTTTCCACCTCAATAGCTCAAAAATGACTCCGCTTTGAAAGATCAAATCTGGCATGTATGCTCGCCCCTTTGTCCCAGTGGGGAGTGCAGCTTTCGAAACTCTGGAGGGAAAAATTAGTTGGAAAATGAAGTTGCTGGTAAATTTTTGAAGTCTCAAGGCCCTGCTGCTCTTTGTTACATCATAATGCACATGTTCACTGCTTGACCTGATATGCCTGCCGGCTGCAGCTGCAGGGGCAGCTTGCCTGAGAGAACTGAAATCAGGTCAGTGAAATACAGAAGGTAAAATCTACCGCTTCTCCCCAAAATAAGAGCCTGTTTCCGGTGAGAAGTCATAGATGTGAAAAATAGAATGTTTGCCCTGATCTGGCATCTTCCTCTGCAAGTTTCTCTGCTGCAAATGTAAAGTTTCATGACAAGAAATCAAAGTCAAGATTTTGAAGTGACTAGTGTTCCTGAGAGCTCATCAATAGTCTGCAGAAAGTGCTGAGCAGTTGCCCTCTGAAAATCAGGCCCCTGTGAAATGTCTGAAGTTCGGCACCTCAAATTTACTAGTCGCTTTGCAAAACCTTGACCCAAGATTCCGGAGAAGATTTTCAAAGACATCAAAACTGTTTGTGCCTTTGACAATCTTCCTGCCACTCCATCTCTTCCATTGGAAATATACAACTACGACAGCATAGGGTGATCCACTGCAGAAGGCGATTTGTAAGGGGATAAAAGATAGGGTTATTATATTATCGTTTATACAACAGCAGTGACTCGAGTCCTCACTGAGATCAGAGGTACACTGGGCTAGGGCTGTACAAACAAGCAGTGAAAATCTCAGCACTGAGGAGTTTACAGTTTAAAAAGACAAGTCATGGGGAGAAAGGGATACAGACAAGGCGCTCAGGGTGATGACTGGCAAATGTCATGCTAGTTCCATGAGGGTTTTTTTTTTTTTTTTTTTAATTGTCATAATTGTTTTTTACTGCGGGGAAGTGGTGGTTTTGTTTTGCTTTATTTCATCTTTGTGCCCTTTTTTACCTTCTGTATAGGGCAGAGAGAAGGTCCAAAGTGTGGCTTGGGGCTTATTGGTCATTTCTCACCTTGCAGTTTCTTTCATGCAAGCAACTTATTTGCTAAGGGTGGCATCCAGTATTTTTAAACACATTCCACGTAAAACAAAACACAGACCCTAGGGGGCAGGGAAGAAAGATGTTTCCCCATGTGCCTATCAGAACCTGGAGTAAACTGAGGGGGAGATCCTCCCTCTGCATCCACAACTCCCTCCATGCACAGAGAAAAGAGGCACAAGGGGATAAAGAAGAAGGAAAAAACCTCAACATGCTCTCCTCCTGAAGGCATCTATCCTACAACGATCAAAGGCTGGATGGTAGAAGTGACCCTCTTTTAAGCCTCCCAATTTGATGCTTACTTGAAATAATGAATGCAGCATTTGAGCACCTTCCCAGTGAAAATATTGACAGATAATAAAAGGCTCGGTCTCTGTGGTGCAAATCCAGCCTCACTTTCATGTCCTGGAAACGCTGTTCAAAGATTCATCTTTACAACCCTCATCTTGATTGGATTCATCTTCTGCTGAGCTACATCTCACGAACTGCAACTCTTTGAGGACCTTCCGACATTTCACTCATTATATCAAAGTTCCTGTAAAACTCCCTGTTTTCAAAGGCATTCATGAAGATGCCAATAGTTGATTCTTAACCTTTCTGGGTTTCCTTTTTGTTTGCTTGTTTGGGGTTTTTTTTTCCTCGTTTGAATCATTTTTGTAAATCCTTTAGATGTTCTAAACTGGATTTTAATAACTTGGCCCTGAGGCCAGCAGTAGCCAAATGTCATGTGACTGGAGTGTTTGCTTAGATGTAATTTTTCCTCATTACAGACATCAGAAAGCCCATAACACACTTCACCTTTCTGACTGTTTCACCAACATGCTTCCCCTGCGGCTCCTTCAACTACACACATAGAATAAAAACATTCTGCTTTTCAGGGGATGCTAGAACACTGCTTTCCACAAAACCACCCTGTAAAGGTTTGGTGCAAGGAGGAACTTGGAAGGTTTGAGGCTTATCCAAATTCCCTGAACCTCCTGGATCTCCTCTCCCTGTCTACATTCCAGGTTGGGAAACACTTGATATAAACTCCAAATTTAGTTCAAGAGGAGCAGGAGGCAGAGCAGGGAAGTTGTATGATTCCACATCTCATCACATCTTGGGAGGAAATAAGATTTCCAGCTGTTGAGAAGGGTGGTTTTGAGGATGTTTGTTTCACACTGTTTATATATCGAACATAGCCAAACACTTCTACATTTTGGATGAGCTCTTTAGCAGAGGGATAGGGGCATAACAAACAGATTCTTATAGATTCCAAGACCAAAAGGGACCATTGTGGTCATCTAGTCTGACTTCCTGAACAACACAGGCCAGAGAACTTCCCCCACATAATTCCTGGAGCAGCTCTTTTAGAAAGACATCCATCTTGATTTAAAAAATTACCAGTGATGGAGAATGTACAATGACCCTTGGTAAATCGTTCCAGTGGTAATTACCCTCACTGTTAAAATTTACACCTTATTACTAGCCTGAATTTGTCTAGCTTCAACTTCCAGATGTCAGACTGTCTATTGTCTGATAGACTGAAGAGTGCACTATAAAATATTTGTTCCCCATAGAATTACTTATAAATTGATCAAGTCACTTCTTAACCTTCTCTTTGTTAAGCTAATTAGACTGAGTATCACCATAAGGCTTGTTTGCAAATCTTCAATCATTCTCCTGGCTCATTTCTGAACCTTCTCCAGTTTACAATATCCTTCCTGAACTGTGGACACCAGAATCGTGTTCCAGTAATGTCTCACCAGTTCTAAATACACGGGGAAAATAACCTCTTTACTCCTATTCAGTTACCCCTGTTTATGCCTCCGAGGATTGCATTAGTCCTTGTAGCCACATCACCACACTGGGAGCTCGTGTTCAGATGATTATCCACCGTGAGCCCCAAATCTTTTTCAGAGTCAACATGTTTGGTCACGGGCTAATCACCACTACTAAAGGACCTTGTGTGACCTTGTCTTCAGACAAGTGTGGATGGCCCAGGACATTATGACAATCTGTTGTGCCACAAGTAGTGCCCTGGCCCCTATGACGGAACACAGGCCATCTTTTTCTACTGCACCTTCCTGAAGTTGGGCGAGAGAGTAACTTATTTCTCCATCCAACCTCTAAAGCCACAAGATGTGCCTAAGTGAAAAAGACCTCGCCCACCCCGCTCCCACCCAGCGATGCGAGCAGAGGAAGGGATGGAAGAAGCATCTATGAATAGGCAGAGGCTTGGAAGCTCCACTTTCACTTTTAATCTGTGTCATCTGCACCCACTATCCACATCTGCCCAATACTTCTGGCCACATGATTAGCTAACTGTCTCCTGTCCCATTCCCCCAAGTTGATTGACAGAGAGATTTAAAGCCCATTTCTCCCTGTAAGAGAATCATTCTCTTGAATGGAACTAGAACTGCTGATCCCCGTTACGTTCAGTCCCCCAGAGACAGCGGGACGGTTCTAAGGTGTCCCCCATCCTGTCCCCACCAAGAAATAGCGCCTTTTCTTTGTGGTTGATTCTAATTCACAGAGTTATCATGCAGCCTTTCTTGCTTCAGTCCTATGCTTTCCCCTTCACCTTGCCACGTCCTCCGTCAAGATTTGTTGAACAGCCTCCTCTGGGCATGGTATGTCTGGCCAGGATATGCCTGACAGACCACGAGAAAATTGCTTCTGTAGTTAGATTGCCAAACCAAAGACGACTGGATGGAGGGATGGCTCAGAATTCTGGGAGATAAGAACTCTAAGGCATATTGTTTACACAGTATAAAAACTATGGAACTGACTGGAATAAGTATATTAGAAGCAAATCAGGCTCCCTGTGAACCTCATTAGTAACCCTAGATTCATTCAGTTAAGTGAAACAACTCAGGTTTATGGAGATACAGGCTCCCCCTTTTATACAGGCACACAGCAGCACATGGGCCTCAAACATCACAGGTGCATAAAGTGCTGATCAGCACCTCTCATCAAGTCCCTCATTTTCAGCAATACAAAGCGTTGTTCTTAGAATGGGGTTGAATGAACACATGAAGGCCTGGTTCTGATCTCCCTTACTTGCGCCATTCTCTTGGCTTCACTGATAGACACCCGGGTGTGACATCAGAATCGTGCTCCTTTTAGCTTGGGAAATAATATTTAAAAGAAAAAAAAAATCAAGAAAATGAAATCGTGTAAGAGGAAGAAACGAACCAGCCAATTACAACAGATGCAGCCATGTCCTAGGAAGAGGAGGGTAAGATTTGGTTCCCTTTTGACACACAAGAGTAATACCAGGGTCTTTCACATTGTTAGTTTTTTTAAAAATACAACCTTTTTTCTCCTAAGCTGGGAGGTGTTCAAAGGCAGCAGAGAATTATCAGAACTGCTTCTGCTTGTGTTTCTGTACCACACAGACGCTGTTGTTCAAGTGTGCAATTATTGTAAGTTACTTTTCCATTTAAACCACCTTGCCCCTTCTTTACTCAGGATGTCAAGCTCAGATAACTAGGGTCTGCCAGCCACAACCTGGGGACTTTTCTTGCTGAAGAACCAGGGAGTCCTTTCCCCATCCCCCATCTTTTTTTTTTCCCATCCTGCAACGGGACATTTTTCTCAACATTGTTCAGACTCTGATTGGTTTTATGCAACACTGAACTCTACGGGTAAGGCGCACCACACTTAAATAACAACAACTTACACTTATTCTGCACCTCTCATCCCACATGGTCCTAAAGTGCTTTACAAGGAACAGGCGTCAATTCATCTACCATACAGAAGCAGCCACCTCTCGGGCAGAAGGAAGCAGCTATTTAACAGTACTATCATGGAGTGGTCCTGACTTTCTTTTCCAGCCTCAGTAACTGACACCACAATTCCAGATGTTCTTTATCACCACCGTGCTTTATCACATCCCTTCAGCAGGCTGGAGTGTTATTTACATACCTAAATGAAAGGGGCTGCAGTGTTATTTACAATTAGTAGCCAGCTTTCCCCACTTGCGTCTGAGGAAGGATACAGTAGCAGCAGCAGCCAGTCCTGCCTATTCCTGTCTTCCTTCTCTCCTCCCTAGTACTTCCTTCCTGTCTGCCTATATAGTCCCAGCTGCTGGGGGTTACTTCCACCCAATTAGCCCCTCAGCTGTATCTCTACTCCGTTAATTGGCACCCTCTGCCAACTGCCTGTCTTTCAGTCAGGTCCCCAGTAATGTATCCTGGTGGGGATTTGAGTGGCAGAGTGCTGAGCCAGCTGCACACCCTGTTACGAAGGCATAAGGACAATTTAGGACAGGAAGTGGAGAAGATGCTACATGCAGTTTACACTGCAGAGAAAATTTAGGAAGATCACATCTAGAGCAGGTTTTAGGCCAGACACGTGGATTAACACCCCAGCATTGTTGAATGAGCATTGTTGACCCCAACGGTCCAGGCTTTCATGTCTTCATGAAAAAGACCCCAGAGATTTAAGGTGAACTTCACACTGAGGTCTAGCTAAGCAGGAATTTCACGCTTTCCACCACAGTTCAGCACCATATCTTGCTTTCTGGGAATAGATGGAGTTGTCTAACGAGCAGTAGTCAAGATCCCTGGGTTTTGTTCCTGCCCGTTCTTGCCACTAAATCACTGTGGGACTTGATGTCACCATTTCCTTACCTCCCATCAGTAAAAGGGGATAACTATACTCAGCTACGGACCGTCACCTGTGAGACTTCATCGGTGAGAGTTTGCAGGTTACTCTCAACTCCTCAGCGCTTCTACAGCCCCTTTCATCTAGGTATCATCATCTCCATTATGAAACGAAAAGAAAACCTGTGTTCATCGTTGGTCAGTCTCTGCTCAGTAAACGCTCAGCCCAACACTCATGGCAGCAGTTGTGCTAGATGCCACGTGCTAGGTCTCATATAATCATAATGTCAGGGTTATATTTTGTACTGTGGTAGCACCTAGGAGTCCCAGTCATGAACTGACACCCCATTGTGCTAGGTGCTGTACAAAACCGACAAAAAGATGGTCCCTGCCCCAAAGAGTTTATAATCAAACACTAATAAAGGTACTTCCCATTTTCAAACATTAATAAACCCTGACACATTGCCTGCAAAGTATTAACTTCCTCCTTACAGATGGGAAACTGAGGCACAGAGGATAAATGTTTTGTCTAAGCTCACAGAAGGTGTCTGCGTCACAGCTGGTATAAGAACTCTGGGTTTCTGCTTCACTCTGTGTTCTCCTGGTGTTGGCGCTTGTCTGCTTTCATCAAATATCCCATCATAAGGCTGGAAGTTACACATACAAGCAGGGTAAGAATAGATTTGCAGCTAGACACATATGTCTGCAGTGATTCCTTATTTGTCCTGCATGGGTCAAGAACAAATAAACATTGACATGCTGTTTTGAAGACCTATATGGTAACAGGACATTTGCAACTGACACTGAGGAAAGGTGTGTTCAAATCAGAATTCTGGCAGTCCTTCCATCACAAACCATTCTACAAAGCCAACCACTATGTTGCAAGACCAGCAGGCCTGTAAATGTCAAAGTATTTTTGGTTCCGAACAACTCTAAACTGCCTCTTCAAAAGATGTGATGTGATGTGGGAGGGTGGAAAGACTTTTCAGAAGTACCAAGGACTTGTTTATGGGGTAATAATTACCCTGCAGTAATGGACAGTAATTTGAAGTTACAAGGGTTCAGGATGCTCCATTATTTATATTGCATTTACAGTGATATCATTTCAAAGTGATGGATGCTAATTTATGCCAGTAATGTTGAAATAACATGGGGAATATACTTTATATGCTTTATGAGAGTAAAGAGATCTATAAATTCTGAGAAAAAGTCATTACAAAGATAGAAAATATTTTAGCTGTCAATCAGGCTCTGTTTATCTGCAGGGAATGGCAACTTTCCAGATCCAACGCACTCTGCTTGGTGCCCTAAACGTAACCCTAGGGCACTGGCAAAGCCAGAAGAAGCAGAATGGCTACATGTCTTCCTGCCACCACATTGTACCAAGGAGTGATGTTCAGACTGCAAGGCAAAGCCATGGGTTTTTGGAAGACATTTGGGCCTGTTCCAAAGCCCACTGAAGTCAATAGGAAAAGCAGTCGCAGCTCCCATTGATGCCAGTTACGTTTGTGGATTTACACCATCTCTGAAAAACAATGAAGCACTACTCGATTTGCACAAGGTTGTATAGGGAGGGTATGGTAGAGCAGGGAACAGAACCGAGAACCACTGTGAAGCCAGGCCTACAACCTCAAGAGGACACCACCTCATCTTTTAACACACCGGTCCTATTCAACAGGTGTATATTACTCCACCGAATTTGAAGGGCTATACAGTGTGTTGGAGGGAGTTATCAGCCAGTGTATAATCAGAAGGGAAGCCAGTTAGGGTGCACGTACAAGCTGGATAAAGAGCACCAGTGGGTGTGTATATGCAAGAGAGGTACGTATGGGTGTGTACGCGTGTCATAGGGATGCACATATGGGCTGGGAGGGTTATGCGGGATGAGTAGTGAATTTTTTTCTCTCTTTCTTTAAGCAGAACCTGTGACAATGTAGCATGAGCTGTTTGCACTAGCAACATACACACACATGCACAGTGGCAGAAATCAGAGGCAGTGGCCTGGAGTCAGATAGTAAAGAGCAACATGCGTGGACGCATTTATTAATCCAACATAAGGGAAGGGAGGAATAAGCACCTCTTGCCTGCACCTGAGGTCGGAGCTGAGTTAGTCCATCAATCATACAAGCCGTGGAGCGAGTCCGCTGGGCCTTGCGTCTCCCCTTTGTAACAAGAAGGAACCAAGCACTAACATGAGACTCACTAAATCTTACAATATTGCACGGTTAATATCATGCTGTTATGGATCTTAAAAGAAAAGTGCTCAACGCTGCACCGAGTAGCCTACTGACAGATGTGGAGCACCTAATCCCGCCTTGACAAGAAAAGGGAAATCAGTATTAACTCCACATGATTTAATTCAGAGAAATCTAGTTTTCATGTATACCTAAGGTCTGGATCAGTTTGTCTTATGCATTTTAAACACCAATGCATGATAACACAGCGTAATTGTGCCCTTATTTTACAAACGCCAGCTCCATTTGATCTACAAATGAATAGAGCAATAGTCCGAGTTTTTTCTTTAATTAATCTGTACATTTAAAATGAAAACTAGACTGATAATGGTTAACTATGAATATTTGCCCATTTGTTTTCAATTCTCCAACTGTGTAACTAGCTATCCAATGCCACATTGTATTTATTTCAGAGATACTTTTTCTTCTGTCTCCAATATAAATAATAGTCAACAGTGAATGCTTTCATTATGAAATGCCATTTTCATTGGCTCATCACTTGCTGAGATATTCTCCTGCTGGGTGGAAATTTCCCATGCTTGGTCTTAGCTGAAAGGAGATATTATCCCCTGCCCACCTATTTCTTTCTGTTTCTTTCCTTTTATTTCTTCTTAAATATCCATTCACTAGCTTTGGTTTTAAAGAAATATATATATATACACATTTCCCAGTGGGAAAAATAATTGCACATTTCTTTCCTTTAAAGAAATAAGGTAAGATCACTGGGAACTCTCATTAGCATGTAAATTTGGCTTATTTTTGAGCATGTCCATAACCCATTTTGAAAAATTTAGTTGAACTTTAGTTGAACTATTTAGAGCAGTAACTGTCTCTGATGGTGTCTGCAGAGTGCCTAGCCCAATGGGGCCCTGACCTCAGCTGAAGCCTCTAAAAAGCTTCCATAATACAAATAATAAATAATACTAAGAACTGAAGTACAGGGGCCTAATCCTGCAGCTCTAGCTCAAACAAGCAAGAGGAAATCGGACTGGTTTTCAAAAAGACCCCGTTGTAAAGAAAGCTTTCTTCCCCCTTCCCAAATGTGCATTAGCTAAAAACTGAGGGTGTCATTCTCCTGCAATGGAATATAAGCATCTCCCCTTTGAAACCACGTGTATCTTTTTATGCAAGAGCAAGTCCCAGAGGTTGAAAATATTAATTCCTGGATTAGACACAGTTTTAAGTCTGGTATCTGGCAAACCAGCAGGATTAGAAACAGAGACACTAATACTGTGCCCAGCTCAGCCTGAATACATCCCTGCAGCAGCACATAAGGGTGGGAACGGTACTGGAAGGGGCTAGGGCGAATTCCTCTGTCTCAGGCATAGTGCAGGGCTGTATAAGCAAATCCTTGCAAATCCTGGATCAGGGTGCATGCTGGAGGCAAGGCTAGAGGCCAGAAGGGGATGTTGGGGCAGGGGTTAGAACTCTACCCACACACCACAATAGAGGTTTGGGGCTTTTCAGCCTGCAGAGCTGGCCTCAGCATGCTGCCATAAATCAGAGCACCCCCATGGCTGCTCTAATATATACCAGGGCCATTTTGGCTCCAGAGGCAGCCCATACAGACCTTTGTTCTCCCTCACCCACAGGCTGCACCTCCTGGAGGTGTAGC
Organism: Emydura macquarii macquarii; assembly: GCF_026122565.2. Lineage (NCBI taxonomy): Eukaryota > Metazoa > Chordata > Testudines > Chelidae > Emydura > Emydura macquarii. The sequence continues at coordinate 17,243,971 of NW_027130828.1, forward strand.
AGAGAATCTCAGCTAGAGGCTTTATCCATTTGTACAGCGGAGATGCCAGCCTTTCGAGTGACGAACAGCATTTGTTTCTAGCCTTGGTGCCTCACAAGTTCTCAGGTCTTTAGTCTGCAGGGCCTCAATGGGTGGAAGTCTCAATCGTTCTGAGAGATCTGCATCCCACAGCACATGGGCGCCGGATGAAGAATAGTACAGGTAAAAAAATAAATAAAGCTAGGACTCTAATGAGAGATCTAAAAACCCCCGTTCACTGAAGTGCAGCACACATGGAACGCCTGACGGGGCGGCGCAGAACAGAGGGTTCACGTGAGCAATAACTTGGGATGCGCCGCGTACTCTGCATCTCCAACTCACTTGTGTTTTCAAACGCGTGCCAGCAAACGGCGGATGCCATTACAGAACCGGTTTGTGTCGCTGGGCCCCGACGGAACCGTGTGCGCTATCCAGCAGGTTACTGCCGCCTTTGTTTGCCAGCGCTGAGAATTCAGCTGCAGACGTTGTGCACGCATCTCATGCGGGTGGCTCTGATTCAGCCCAGGCTTCTCCACGTGAGCAACAGCGTTCCATAGGCCTGGAGTCTACCTAGGCGGCACGTTCAGGGTGCTATGCTGAGTGAAACAAGTGCAAGAGCTTTCCTTTAAGGCCAGCCCCTAGGGAGATGGTGAACTGCAGATCAATAGATCAAAATGACGTCAAGGAACACCTGGCTGGCATACAAGCCTAAAATTAGCCCTGCCAGCTTGGATTCAGTTCCCATGTGCCAGTCTAACCCTCTGATCTGACTGCTCCATGCTAGTCAGCACTGAGGACTGGGGTGAATTGTGACTGGGAGAAGACAGGATTCTCCACAGAGGAGGAGGCTGTTGGAGCCACCACAGGTAGCAGTGTAGTTTCATCGGAGATCTCTACACTGCAATAAAACACCCGCAACTGGCCCGGGTCAGCTGACTCAGACTTGCAGAGGTCAGGTTGCGGGGGCTATAAAATTGCAGTGTAGACTTTCAGGCTTGGCCTCCATATGGGTATGTCTACCCTGCAATTGTATAGTCTTCCCCACCCCAGACCAAGCCCAAGTCAACCGACACGGGCCAGCCACCGGAGTTTTACTGTGGTGTAGACGGACCCATATTGTCCACACAACTACAGTCTCTTCATTAGATACAGTGCAGACGTTCGGTCAAAGTGGCCCAGGAATGGCCCAGTGAGCCGATGTGATAAGGCACGGTCCGTGAGCACACAGAGGATATGGTACTCGGGGGGGTCGTGAAGCACACATGGCGGAGTCTGCAGCCTGCTTCCATTTGAGATGAAATTGAAGAACAAGCCACTCAGGCCTGAATCGTGAGACTCTTTGCTCAGGGGATGCACGGCTGGGCACTCCAGTGAAGTGACGGCTACATGGTGTCGAACTAGGGCTAAGCACTGGGCAAAGCCTTCTGCACTGACGTAGAGCTTAGGCCTCTTGCACGATGGACCCCTCTCCTCCAAGAGGGCAGGTTCAAAAACGAGTGAGCAAAAGAGGAGCGTGTCTGAGGAGACAGTACTATAGCCAGTCTCTGAACTGCCTGCTCCCCTCCTAGGCCTCACCCCTGGAGTAGTCCACATGAGGAGAACTAATTCCAACCCACGTCTTTTCCACCAGGGAACTTTGCTATAAGGTTCAATTAATTTTTGCTGCTGAGTCCTCGGCACGTCTCCGACCTCTGGAGGTCTCGGTGTATCTCCCTCTCACATATACGTGAGCGTCTACGCACACACACTTTTCCCTGTTCAGGGGACAAGCGCTAACGGTTCTTTACCCGGCTCACACTGCAACTTAAAGGCAGCCCTTGTACTTGATGTGGAGACGACAATCCCACTGAGAGGCATTTGATCGGCCATTTTCCAGATGCTCCCCTACCTCAGGGCATCGCAGCTAACATCGACCTAATACGCAGCTTTTCCAGCTGCGCCTCAGCAGGCCCAGTGGTTAGGGAAGGGGACTGGGAACCAATACTCGTGGGTTCCTGCCCTAGCTTTCCCGCTACCCCGTTGTGAGTTCTGGGGGCATGCCACTTCACTCCTTCATGCTGTCGTAAGAGTTACCGAGAGGGCCTGGCAGGGGCAGTGAGAATAGGGAAACCAGGTTTCTCAAGAGAAAAACACTGGGGCCATGTTGTGGCAATGGGCGGGGAGGAGCGGATAGCCAATCTTTCCCTTCCCCCACAAACAATGCCGCAGCGTCAGTGAGGGGCTCTTAAAATGGCTGTGGAAGGATTTCAGTGGGATCTTGTCTTTTTTGGTCCCAGTAGAAACACGGTCTCTGTCCCGTCTCCTCCTCCTCCACACTCTCCCCATTCAACCAACCAGTGGTGACTAGTTTAGACAACCTTCTCCCTTCCATCCCCTGCCTGGATCAGTCCATCCCTAAAGTAAACAGGCAGAAATGTATTACTCCTCATTCGCTCCATCACACAGAGATGGGCACTCTGAATACACTTCGTGTGGTGTATACAATGGGCAAAAGTTTCCCTTAGAACCACCACTGCAGCCCCAGACTCTTGTCTCTGCCAGCCTGGGCCTGACATAAGCCCAGTTGCCTCAGCACTCCCATCTCCATTTGGGCAATGAGTAGCCTACTGAAGGCAAAAATCCTGAGCGAACAGAAAAGATGCCATTCACTGCCAGAACACTAGCTCCCTGGCAGGCAGCCGCCTTCTCTTCTCTGTTCGGTACAGCGCTGAGCATGCCGTGAGAGCTCAGTTAATCACGATGCACCAGGACATAAGGGGCACCAGATTCTTCAGTCCCTTCCATGATTCAAAGCCCTGACTGTTCAATCTCACCTTGCCACCCTCACAGTCTCCTATTTCTTCATGCCAGGAGCTCTGCGTACACCACAACTCCAGAGACCGTCTGCTCTGCAGAACTGTGCTCCAGAATCTAAGCTTCAACTGTTTCACATTATGTTCCTAGCCCCCCAAATGTCAAGATAACCTTAAAAACCACAGAAACGGATGCAGCGTTCTCCTTCTCAGCCTGCACACAGCTCCAAGAGGTGCCAGCTACCCTCATCATCTCAAATCAGGCTGTTGACTCTGAAACCTAAAGATGACCTATATTCCACTAGAGGAAACATCCTATTAATGTGTTTATCCCACAAGTCCAAGATAATTTCCATGCCTGGCCTGCTACCATCCACTCACCTGCCAAAATGTTCAGCTTCTCCCTTCATTGTCTATGCTGAGGTTATGCATTGCCAGTGCAAACAGTCTTGGTCCACTGGACATCATAAAATAAATTGCATTTAGAATAAAGCTACCACGGAGGTTCCTGTGCCCCTTGTCTTATTCATTTCCGTATCACATTTAGCTTGAAGCCCCCACTTTCTAATTTATATGAAACTGCTCAGAGTTTCCAATCTGCTGTAGTACCCAGTGGGCATTGCCACTGCTCATGGGCCATAGACTATCCAGGGCTTTGCCTAGGAGAACAATACTTGGTTGCAAGCCAGCCCCAGCGCTTCCTCTGCTGGGGGTCGCTACCACTTGCAGGCTTTGAGTAGCGTAGGCCAGAGTCTAGGCTCTTGCTGGGAAGTTTTGCTTCCCCTCCAGGTGGTGGAAGAGCACCTTGTGAGAGGCCCCATCTCCATGGTATCGGCTCTGGGGATGCTGCAGGGACACATGCTCCAGTAACTACATTACTTCCCTTCACGTAATAGATGCCTTAACAATAAATTGTTACGTTCGATCTTTGGGTTAAAGGGGTGAATTTAAATAGTATTTTGCCTGCTCATTAGAGTATCTGAGATGTGCAGCCTCTGAACAGCAAATGAAGGCACAGCAGGCATTGAACATGGATTTCCTGGGGCCCAAGCTACCTACCAGACAATCCTTCCTCCCTCCATTACCTGTGCATAACATTACAGCAGAGGTGGAAATATACAGCATCTGCTACACCAGATCAGGCCACATGTCAACTGAGTCCAGTAGCCTGATTCCAACAATAACTAGCACCCTGTGTCTTTGCATACCACGGTGATAAGCACTTCAGAAATACCTGGGAGACAGGCCGATAGGAAGGCAAAGAATGTGACTTCACTGAGACTACACAGGTAGTAAGCATTTGCTCTGGAGTAAGTTTGCAAACTCAGGGTCCAGGCTGCAAGTTCTTGGGAACAGGGATATTGACTTCTTTCCTCTCTGTAAAGGGCTGAGCACACACGTGTGGTGCAATATAAATAATTAATAATAAAGAAGAGAAGAAGATTCCCTCCTGACCCAAAAGGTGACGGGCTATGCCCTGGAGCATGAGATTTACAGCTTGTTCTTGAGCAGTTATGTTGCCTTCTGCAGAGCTGACAAGAGCAAAAACTTGGTTTTGTCAGTAAAATGCACAAATATGACCAGGAAGATATATAACAAGCAAATATCTGCAGTACCAAGGGGCCAATATTACAAAGTCACTTTTCTGACCATAACCACATTTTAGAAAAATCTCCAACTGAGTCCCATTAATGTAATTGATTTTTAATAGCATTCTCAAAGAGATTATGTTAACATTTTAACAGGGACATAAGAAATTGAAATTAAGCCTCATCCACCCTTCCTCCCCATAACAACAACAACAAGGTCCTCTGAGGAGCCGGAAGGTTAGAACGATTATTGCAAAGAGGAACGCCACGCTGCTCTGCCCGGGCGCGGTGGGGGAAGATGGGGAGGGTCTGGATAAAGCAGTCAAACGTGTGTCTGCTTATCGCTGCTTGCTGAACCCAGCAATGCTGACGGCTGGAGTCTGCAGCGAGGGAAGACAAACGGAGCTCCACGTTACCAATGTAAGGTTTCTTTGCCCTCTCGCCCAAAGCAAAACCAGATGGGACGTTTTTGTACAGCGCTACTGTTTGTCAAGAACAAGCATTCTGCCATGCACTGCTGGGAGCCTTCTGGGCTGGAAAAATATATGCTCAACACACATCTCTTTCAGAGTTTCTCAGTGCCAAAATGATTTTGCCTAGGTTCTTGGAACAGGCCTTTGGAGTCTTACCCAAAGTTGGGAGTTGCTAGCAACTCTGTTAGATTCAGAAGCCGTGGTCTCCCAACGAGGCCTAGAGAGCTGTAGAGCATCACGGCTTCTCTGCCCCTTTCTCCCGGAAAGAGGCCCCCAGGCAAGGACTCCAGCTTTCTCTGCTTTTATTTGTTCCCTCTATTGAGCCTCTAACCATATATCTTCAAAACCTACCTGTATTTTAAGGTAGTCAATGCCAGGATAACATGCATAAGACTGAGCCCTTCCTGGATGACATTGTGCCTGTTCCAGCAATAACGGAGGTGATTTATTTTTCTAGCTTTGCAAATGAAGGATAGTAAATCTGAAGCTCTGGACATTTTGACTAAACTATGCTCACTATTCTCCCTCTCCGCCACCATGACTCCCCACATTCTGATCTTCCTTTGGGCTAAAGAACCGGCCTGTGCCTCGGTTTGCACATTCTCCCCCAGTCATGTGTGCTGTTGTTTTTTTAAAAACACATTCCCACTGTTACAAAACCACTGATCTCTTTAGAGGACTCTCTCACTCTCCAAGAGTGGGCAAATGCCTCTTATAAGACTATGCTGTTGCCATACATTCTATACCAGCTTCAAACGCTCACCAACGGGCTTCAACAAGTACATCTCAAAGCCCTTAACAAAGAAAGTCAGTATCATTATCCTCATTTTACAGACGGGGAAACTGAGGCACAGAGCAGCGATGTGCCCTGCATCCCATCACCCAGCAGGCCAGAGCCAGGCACAGCACCCAGGTCTCTGGAGTCTCAGTCCAGTGCTCTGTGCACTAGACCACGCGAACGATGGGTTGCGGCTGGGCGTGTTCTGTCCAGCTCAGGTAGACAGCCATGAGCTAGCCTGCTAAAAATAGCAGAGGAGCTAGGGGGTCTCATGGGCTCGTCACCTGCATATGTACCCTGGCAGTCTGGGTAGGTTTGTACCCAAGCTGCCACCCATATGCCCCTTGGCTACGTTAGCATCCTACCTCAAGCAGGGCTAGTGCAGGTCTACCTACCCGAGCGGGGAAAGACACTCCTGATCACAGATGACATTGCATTGTCCTGCATCTCTCACTGTGAATACATAACATTATCTGCCCCTATAGCCTTGCTTTTAAATGTGTTCCGGTGAAAGCAGGGAAAGCAGATCATGCCCAGCTTCTTTCATCCCTTTCACCTCTGGTGCTAATCCAAGGCTACCCTCATTTTATATCAGCTGTAATTAGCATTAACTTGGTAACCAGGGAGAGGGGGGAAATGCTATTATTTTTTGTAATGAACTTAAGATAAAACCACTCCTTGATCCATTTTCTACAATTGGTAGCCAAGTTTAGTATTTCCAAATCCTCTTACGTTGTATGTATCCAATTTAAAACACTTTATTCATTACTACACAAAAGGGAAATTTAGACAGTGTTAAGAGCACAGAATTCACCCAACCCAACTTTTTAAGCTATGCATCCACAGGAAAATTCCTCATCTCAGGATTTTATAAAATCCTCAGCACCGAAATCTCTCTCTGTCTGGGAAGTGGTTAAATGAAGTTTGACACCAGGAAAGGAAAACCAGGAAAATGTGTTTGTTTCTATTAAATCTCTTTCATTGTCAGAGCAGGGATACTCAATATAAATTAGAAATTAGGATAAAAATGTCATCTGCTAAATGTTTCAGAATTGGCATTTTGGGTCCTGATTCAGTAAAGCACTACGCCATATGCTCAACTTTGAGCGCAGACTTAAGTCCCTTTGAAAAAAATCAATGAGCTTTAAATATATGCTTTGCTGAATTGGCACCTTGGACTCTAATGTCATCTCTCTGAAGATACAGGATTTATGGCCACTGCATTTGGAAATGCAAAAGCTTTTGGTGCTGTTGATCATCTATATGTATTTATCTAGCCAAGTCTTATTAACTGTGAAATGGTTCCCGCTCTAGAACTTTGTCTGCTGAATGCCAGAAGCAGTATTACCCGCGTGTCTAGGCAATGCACACAGCCAATGTCATTTTCTTTCTATGCAGAGCAGAAATGCATAGTCTAGAGAGGGACTGAGACGGATCAGTCCTCCCCCGGACAGTGTCTTAATGCCACTTTACGTTGTCTTTGGACATCACTATTCGTGCCATGCTTTAGGCTAAAGCACCATCTTGGTAGCCATTTCTCACTGATTCGACAAACTGCACCCTCTGGAAAGCCAGCAGAAGGCAGCCAGCTAGGCAAGTTAACATTCCCACCCTGCATCTGCTGTTGCGCAATTAGGTTATCTGCTTGGTTCCCTGCCAGCGCCTCAGGCGACTTTACCCCCTTCCGCAGTCTCAGCTATGAGTGAAAGGATGCATGGCTCCAGGCCTCCTCCAGGCTTTATCCACCCTGCCACTGGTTCCCAGAGGCAGAGTGCTGTCATCACGTCAAAAGTCATGGAAAGAGCCACGAAACGAAGCAGAAGAGAGTGAGTGTAAACGTACCTGCTTACCTCTAGGGCACCCCTTTGTGACCAGACATGGCAGTGCAGGCAACTTCGCCTCTTGCTGTCCCTCTGGTGACCACTTCCTCTGCCGTAATGGTCAGTCCCAGGCTGTCCCTTCTCCAGACTGCCTCACTGGGTCTTTTGTGTCTCAGCTCTCTGGCCAACCCACAGGACAGTGTTCAGCTCCAAAGCAGAAGGTCCTTCGTCCTTCCTGGGCTTGACTCTAGACAGAAGGTCCTTCACCCCTCCGAGGATCAGCTTCAGCTCCTTCTCCTCATCAGTGAACTGACTCCCCCAGCTTTTCCCTGCTGGGAGTCCACGTACAACATAAACTAGCTTTCCACCCCTCCTGGGCTTCCATCTCATTCCCTGGTCCTCATGGGCCCTGGCTCCAGACTCCTCTCCACTCTAGGGCCCCACCACAGGTGCTAACCCTGCTTTCTGCCCCCAGCCAATCCCAACTACTGGCCCTTCCTCCAGGCTCTTCCAGGGAGAGGAAACCCACCCGAGATTCTCTCTCCAGGTCTCCCGCTTTCCACCTGAGCGTTCTCTGCTCCTTATGCAGCCTAGCTCCTCCTGGCCTGACAAGAAGACAGTTGATTACCTCCCAGGTGAGGAGCATAACGAATTAGGTTCTCCCCCTTGCCTTACAGGTGTTGGTAATTAGGTCTGCTCACTGCAGCCTTACCACCTGGCTGCTATTTGACCTGCCTGGCTGGTTCCATTTTTGTGCGGATTTGCCAGTTGCCAGGAAAAATAAATTTAATCTGCCAGCTTTTGTTTACATGGGTCTAAAGATTTGCGTTATTCTCACAATGCAGTGGGCTATCGAATGTTAAAAGTTTCCGTGTCCAGCTAAAGATGCTGCAGTGTTCCCACTTCTTCAGCTTAAGCGATAACAGATCAAAACTGCTGAAAATACAGCAGCTGTCTGCCCTCCAATATACAAGTGCCCCACGCGCATGTATGAGAGAGGGTTTGAGTCACATGAGAATGACCAGACATGCAATGTTATCAATCTTATCCATATGTGTTCTCTCTCTAGCTACGATCAGTGGCTGTTGATGAGGGGGTGGGATGTGGCGTTGCCTTGTGGTTGGGGTTGTGGCATGCTTGCTATGTGGGGTGTGAGTGCCGGGTGTTTTTGCATTTCACCCTACCTCCCAGTGCTCCAAAATGAGTGCAATGCTCTCCCATGGAAAGAGAAGGAACTGGAAGCTGCACTGCCCTTCTCCAGGCCTGGAAAGTTTGTATTTAACAGCTACCTTTGTATTTAAGCATTACACAGCACGGCAATGAGAGCCTACCGCGAGCTGCTGCCAGCCACAGTGCGTTCTGCCCCCTGCTGTTCCGAACCCTGCCTTCCCATCGTGGAGGATGACTTTGGTGCGCCACGAAGTGGGGGGTGGCCACGGAGACCAATGACAGCTATTCTGCACAGACGCCATTTTTATATTCTTGGAAAACAGCCCTCTGTTCATTATTACAATTCTTCTTAATGACTCACAATCTTACAGCCAAAATCTGCTCTCCGATATCTGCACAGATACAGAGTGTTTGAGGCCTGAAAGGACCGTTATGATCACCTCGTCTGACCTCCTGCATCATATAGGCCAGAGAATCCACCCAGTAATTTCTGCATGAAGCTCATAATTTCTTTGAGCTGAAGCATGTCTTTTAGCACCATAGCCTATTTTGCTCTAAAGATATTAAATGTTGTAGCCTGCATCTTACAGTGACATCACTGATGACTTTTCTCGTGTACCGGATGGCAAAATTTGACCTTTAATGTATATAAGTAAGCTATGAAGAATTGCTGAACCGGACCAGAGCTCCAGTACCTTGGACCTGACAGTGGCCAATAGCAGCTGTTTCAGAGGAAGGGTCAAGATACCCCACAGAGGACAATTATGGAATAACTGCCCTGTTTTTTTTTTCCTAACTCTCTTCTTTGACAGCCCTGAAGCAGGAGATTTTATACCCCTTCTAAAAAAAAAAAAAAGTTTCCTCTCTAACGTAACTGTGGATGTTTTCTTGGTTCATGTAAGTATCCAGTCTTGTTTTGGATCCATGTGGGCCTCAGTTATTTCTTGTGGCAATGAGTTCCACAGGTTAATTATGCATCACATAATTGTTCACTGAAAGTGAACAAGTTCCTTGGCATGTCCCCTGCATTGCATGAGAGGAGAGGCTGGAACACACAATTTACCTTCTGTATGAGTCATGATTTTCTATACCTCCACCATGTCCCAAGCTAAATGAGCCCAGTCTTTTCAGTCTCTCTTCATAGGGAAGTTTCTCTGGGCCTTTCATCACTTTCATTGCTTCCCTCCTAAACCCAAAGTTTAAAGATGCTTGGTTCTGGAATTTTTGTTTCAGCCCAGCAATAATAGCATGTTCAGACCCTCTCCCAGTCCACTTTGATCAGCAATGTGTTTTTAATCAGAGCATCTCTCCTGCCCCAACACTAGCCAGCTGTTGAAACCAAGGTGGCCTAACCAGACTGGTTGGATAAGTGTATCCACTTAAAATCAACAGGTTTCTTCAATATTCCTCCACAGAAATACCAGAACAAATAAGGTCCTTCCATTTAATTATTGAAAGTCAACAGGCAGTGCTTTGCCTGACTGGCTATATGCAAGAGAATGGAGAAAATCATTGCCTGCTACTGATTTAGATAATGCTGAAACACCGGGGAGGAATTTTTTTTTTTTTTTTTAAATAAAGGATTAAACCATCCAGCTCATTTTCCGGAATCACAAAGGACTTTTCAAATATCCCAGCTCTTTATATTTTTGACATGTCATGTGGGGGAAATAGGAGCTATTTCGGCTTGGGCTCGGCTAGGATTCCTGTTGATCCATTGTTTTCACACTGCCAAAGTGACATTTCCAAGACTTCACATTTGTCCCAGCTCAGAATTAGCTTAAGGGAACCATGTGCTGCCCCATTCATTCTGCTACCTACTATATTAAAGACACTTAGCCTTTATGCAGTGGTCTTTCAACAGGAGATCTCAAACCTCAAGGAGTAAAAAATCACAGCAAACACAGGAGGGCCAGAGTTAATACCACCACCAAGCCTTTCATCCATATCTCTCAAAACACATTACAAAGGAGGTCGGTGTCATTATTCCCATTTTACAGCTGAGGAAAATGAGGCACAGAGCAGGGTCATGACTTGCCCAAGGTTACTCAGAAGGCCAGTGGCAAAGTCAGGAATAGAACCAAGGTCTCCTGAGTCCCAATCCAGTGCACTAACCAATAGGTTGTGCCACAATGTTGTCATGTCATTGCAGATAACAACTGAATTATCTGAGAGCAATGGGAATATTGCCCAGATCTTGAGATATTTACGTGATGGTCCAGTGACACTGTACCACTCCCCTGACCCCCAGAAGACATGGGTTCCTTGGTTCAGCCTGGATCAGCCTCTCTCCCCACTCTCAAGTTGTAGAGTTATTGTCAGTTTGGAATTAATGAAGTGGAAGTCACTTTTCTCCACTCTCTTATCTTCCCAGGCACATCATAGAATCATAGGGTTAGAAGGAGCCGCAAGGGTCATCTAGTCAAACCCTCTGCCAAGATGCAGGGTTTGTTGTGACTAAACCATCCCAGGCAGGTGGCTATCCAGCCTCCTTTTGAAAACCACCAGTGAAGCCGAGGCCGCCTGTTTCACTGTCCCACCATTCTTACCGTTAGGAAGTTTTTCCTGAGATTTAATCTGAATCTGATCTGCTGTCATTGGAACCAATTGCTTTTTGTCCTGATGTCTGTGGCAAAAGAGAACCATTTTTCTTCATCTTTTTCATGGCAAGCCCTTCAAGTATTTGAAGACTGCTATGATGTTCCCCCCCCCCTCTTTTTTTTTTCCCCAAACATACCAAATTCCTTCAGCCTTTGCTCATATGGCTTGCATTCCATCCCTTAGATGATCTTTGTTCCTCTCCTTTGGATCCACTCCAGTTTCAGAGATGAAACTGGACACAGTACGCCCGCTGATGCCTAACCTGGACCACGCAGAGCATGAGAGAGCAGTACTATCACCTCCTGTGACTTGCATGCTAGGCTTCTGTTAATGTAAGCTACATATATATATATTTTTTTTTTGCAACAGCTTTGCAGTATTGACTCATGTTGATGTTGGGATCCACCACAACACCCAGATCCTTCTCAGCAGGGCTGCTGCCCAGCCATCACCTCCCTTCAGAAACCCTTGAGGAACCTAATGTTCCCAAAGTACCACAAACCCTTTAAGATCAGCCCTGGTCCTAAACGTTAAAGCCCCATGTTCTCAGAAGTGGCCTCTCATTCTAGCTGCCTGGCTTTAGATCCCTGGGAGGCTGATTTTCTGAGGGGCTGAGCACCCACAGCTCCCATCCACTTCAACTGGACTTGTAGATGCATCCCCAGTACCACCGATGATCAGGCGCTGGGATGTCGAAAGCTGGGTGTTCTGAAACCCAGGCACCCAAAATCAGAGGCTGCTTTTGAGAACTTAGGCCTAAGTGACGTGGTCATGGCTAAAGATCGTGTTAGTGTCTGGAGAGAACACAGGAGTCCTGAGTCCCACTCTCCAGCGCTAATCATTAGACAACACTCTCCTCTCTCATAGCAATTTTTACTCTCGGGCACTGAAGATAATGCTAGTTAGCATGTTTTAGAGCTGCACTTTTATTCATCTTTGCTCTCTGAATCACCAGCACTGCTTGCCCAGCAATGCTAATAGATTCATTCAGAGATTCATACATCCCACGGCCTGAAGGGACCATTGTGATTATCTAGTCCAACCTTCTGTGTAACACCGGCCAGAGAACTTCCTGAAAATAATTCTTGCAGCAAATCTTTTAGTAAAACATCCAATCTTGATTTAAAAGCTGTCAGTGATGGAGAATCCATCACAAACCTTGGTAAATTGTTCCCATGGTTAGTTGCCCTCGCTGTTAAAAATTGATGCTTTATTTCCAGTCTGAATTCGTCTAGCTTCAATTCCCAGCCATTGAGACGTTATACCTTTGTCTGCTAGACTATAGAGTGAATAATCAATTATTTGTTTCCTATGTAGGTACTTATAGACAGTGATCAAGTCACCCCTTCACCTTCCCTTTGTTTAATTTCATAGACTGAGCTCCCAGAGTCTATCACTATCAGGCTTGTTTTCTAATCCTTTAATCATTCTTATGGCTCTTCTCTGAACCCTCTCCAATTTATCAACACCCTTCTTGAATTGTGGACAAAAGAACTGGAGACAGGAGTCCAGCAACCATTGCACCAGTACCCAAAACAGAGGTGAAATAATCTAGCTACTCTGACTCCACATTCCCTTGTTTATGCATCAAAGGATTACATTAGCCCTTGTGGTCACACCGGAAGCTCATGTTCAGCTGATTATCCACCACAACCCCAAATCTTTTTCAGTCACTGTTTCCCAGAATAGAGACCCTCTTCCTGTAAGTATGCCCTATGTTCTTTGTTCCTAGATGTACGCATTTACATTTAGCAAGATTAAAAAGCATGTTCGCTTGTGCCCAGTTTAGCAAGCAATTCAGATTGCACTGTATTAGTGACTTGTCCTCTTCATTATTTATCACACCCACAATTTGTGTGTCATCTGCAGACTTTATCAGTGATCATTTTATGTTTTCTTCCAGTCATTGATAAAAATGTTAAATAGCATATGGCCAAGAACCAGTGCCTGCAGAACCTCCACTAGAAACACACCCGTTTAATGATGATTCTCCATTTACAATTACATGAGACCTATCAGTTAGTCAGCTTTTAATTCATTTAATATGTGCCATGTTATAAATTAACTTCCTAGTTTTTAATCAAAATGTCATGCAGTACCAAGTCAAATGCCTCACAGAAGTCTAATATATTACATCAACATTATTAGCTTTATCAACCAAAGTTGTGATCTCATTAACAAAAGGTATCCAGTTAGTTTGATAGGATCTATTTTCCTTAAACCCATCATGATTGGTATTATAGTACTGTTCTTTAATTCTTTATTAATTGAGTTCTATATCAGCAGCTCCATTATCTTGCCCGGAACCGATGCCAGACTGACCGGACTATAATTACCCAGGTTATCCCATTTACCCTTTTTAAATATTGGCACAACATAAGCTTTGTTCCAGTCTTCTGGAACTTCCCTGGTGTTCCAAGACCTATTGAAAACCATCATTAATGGTCCAGTTGGCTCCTCAGCCAGCTCTTTTAAATTTCTTGGATGTAAGTTATCCAGACCTGTTGATTTAAAAATGTCTAACTTTAGTAGCTGCTATTTTACATCCTTTTGAGATCCTGGGGGAATGGAAAGCATGTTATCATACAATAGGACACCATCTGTTTTTTTTCCCCTCAAATACAGAGCAGAAATATTTTTAAACATTTCTGCCTTTTCTGCATTATTACTGATAATTCTACCATTTCCACCTAATAATGGACCAATACCATTGTCAGGATTCTTTTTGTCCCTAATATACTTTTAAAACTTGTCTTATTGTCCTTAACTCTGATGGCCATGGATTTCTCCTTGTGTCCTTTTGCTTCCCTCGTCAATTTTCTACAATTCCCAGCTTCTTATTTCATTACTATCAACTCTCACTTTTTCTCCATTTATTAATTTTTGTTTATAGCTGCCTTTACTTCCCCTCTAAATAAGAACAATTTTTAACCAATATGGCCTTCTTCCTTGACTATGGCTTTATGGACATCTAGTAAAGTGTTCTTAAACAATTCCCAGTCATCTTTCACAATTTTATGAGTAAATTCTTCCTCACAGCTGATTTGGCTCATAACTGTCTTCAGCTTTGTGAAATTGGCCCTTTTAAAGCACCAAGTATATATATCACTAATCTGGACTTTATTCTGCTTGCACATTATAAATGTGATCAGGTCATGATCCCTTGTACCTAAACTACCATTAATTTTTCGTTCAGTCATCACTTCCTCTTTAGCTGTGAAGATGAGGCCTAATGTAGAATTCCACCCATATTGGATGCAAACGTTGAGTTAGTCACGTATGTAGCACATTCTGCCCCTAGAGAGTAGCAACTGCCAGCTGACCAGATTCTTCCACTAGGGCGGGCAATAGCTCCCTCGCTGCTCTATGGGACAGACATCTGCATTACCTGGCATTTATGGAACAATCACAGTTTTAAGGACAGACCACAGCCAACCTACCCACCACACCCAGCCCCCATTGTCTTAACATGCTTTGGCTATTTGACTCAGTATAGATGATGCTTTGTTGTTACCAGCCTCGCTTTTAATGCCATGAAATGTGTAAAACAGCTGCCTAGCTTAATGATCCTGGCTGGGCCGGCATTACCAGCTCAGATAACGACCCTATTGCTATGGGAAAACATGCCTTCATTTCAATTGCTGTTGTGGATTTTCTGCAGGCAGCCCAACTGCAGGGTCTGTGGGCAAAGGAGGAGGAAGCCCTCCAATAATGTCACAGCTTTAATCACAGGGGATTTTGTTTCTTTTTGCTAACATAAAAAGCTTCAGAGAAGTTGTTAACAGGCACAAAACATGGAAATCAGCAGGAGATGGAAATCTGAAAAATGCTTCTGTCATGTTTCCTCCCTCTCTTTGGAGAAAAGTCATTTGTCACCGGCCTCATCGTTCCTGCTCCTTGTTGCATAAAGCCCATTATTTATCTGTTCACAGCCCAGGTAGTCAGATCCTCTAGTATTTGCTGCTAATAAAACAAAGCAAAAGCACCTTAAGCTCATTATCTAATTCCCTTCTGATACCTTGACCTGAAACTCACAGCTTGCCGCAATAGGGGAAGGAAGAGGAGCAGGCCGAACTCCAGGCTTGGAACGTCTGACAAAAGAAAGGCTTAAAAACTTCGTGTGTCATGACAAGGATTAGTTCAAACTAAAGCCCCAAATGTGTCACCTGATCTGCATGGTCAGAGCCCTGCACCCGGATGGCACCACACTGACTTCAACGGACCTGGGCAGACGATACTGCAGGATTGGTGCCTAGGATGTCCCAGGTCAGGCGTGTTCCGTGTTCCCCAAGAAGTGCTTTTCTCGCTAGCTGGGGTTCAGATTTCAATCCCCTTCTCAAGACAGACATGCAGGGCCCCATCCTCAACTGGTCTAAATTGGTGTCACACCACTGCATTCAATTGAGCTATTCTATGGCTACATCTGCACTTGAAGCTGTGGGAGAGTGGTGAATCCCAGCTTGTGTAGACATACTAGCGCTGGCTCTCGTTGAGTTAGTGTGCTAAAAACAGTAGCGTAGCCCCAGTATGGGCTACTTGGCCCAAGTGCGTGCCCACGGGGTCTGGGGGGTGGGGGTGCGCTAGGCCTTGCTGCCATTCACCAGTGCCCATGCTACCATAGCTACACTCCTATGATTAGTGAGTTAGTGAGATTGTATCTATGCAAACTGGGAGTCAAACCGCCAGCTCCAAGTGTAGACATAACCTGCGTGCACCCAGCACATAGCACAGCGGAGCCATGAACTAGTTGGCTTGTAGGCGCTACCGCAATACAAATGTTAAACCATACACCGGTTTACACCAGCTGAGGACCTGGTCTGGCCCACAAGATGGTGCCATGGGGCATCTGGTCTGGAGACTAAAGGAAAGTTTGTCACCAAGCACAGATTCTTTCCGTGGTTTATTCCTCAGCCACACTATGTACAGGGCTAAGGAAACGTTCACCTTGACTTACAATGCAGCCATATGGTTCAACCCATCTCTCCAGCTGCCTTCTCAAGTCCCTACCAAAATCTCAGGTTTAAAACACAAAAACATCTGCGCAGAGCAGGGGGAAGGAAAGATAGAGAGACATTAGCATGGCTCACATTGTGAGAGACGCAAGAGATGCCAGCAGAGACTTGGTCGTCATTGTGCTGGGCACTGCCTGCTCCTAGGAACTTCCAGACAAAATACACAGGACAGACACAGGCTGGGAGTGGAAATAGAAGCACAGAGATGTGAAGTAATTTGCCCAACTAGGATTGGAACGCAGGTGGTCAGACTCCCACTCTAATACCCTCTCACTGAACCACGCCGCCTCTCAAGTCTTCTTGGATTCATGTCAATAAATTTGTAAGGAGCCCAGATACCATTGTGATGGGCACAATACAAGCTCCTGAGATCTAGCTCCTTACGGTGGAGTTCTGCCTCCAAAGAGGTTCTTCTCACCAATTACCAAGAAGCTGGTTCTTTGTGGGTTTTCTCGGATTTATTTATTTATTACTGGGGCCTTCAGCCCTGCTTCATTATTCCCTTCCAGACAGCAGAGAGATCTGAGCTGGGACTTAACTCCGCATTCACTGGAAATCGCATAGAGCCTCTTCACCCTGTCACATTTCTTATCTGATTTCATTTCGCAAGGTACCACTAGCGCCTCTGCATCAGCAAGTCACCATCCATCATGGAAGCAGAAAAGAAATTGAAAAGAGGGATCAGAGCTACTAAATTCTATAAAGGCTTTGCTCTTAGTGACACTCGTGCTCAGCATTAATAGCAATCAGACTTAGCCCATCGTTATCCATACAATACAGTGATACAAAGAGGCTTACTTGTTTCCTTCCCAATAAGTTATCAAGATGTAAGCCTGTCCCTATGGCCACTGATACTTGTGCTCAGCTTTGCCTTCTGCTGAAGATATGGAAAGAGTTAAATACATAAAGGGCACAGACAAATCTGCATTTCCCCTCTTCTGGTCCCTTTGCCCCTAAAGCACTTGAGTTGTGGGGTTCGTTAGACATAAACCCAGACAGCACGCTTTCAAAAGCAGCCTCGGACATTGCACCAACAGCTTTTTTTTAAGCTACTCCTTTGTGCATACACAAACACCGATTGCCTGGGGAACTGCATTCGGACACGCAAATCTAAGCTTTTTGCATGCATAAAAACATAAGCATGAAAAACTATAAGCACAATTATAAGAGCCAGGTTGATGCCCCGTTAAAGATGTGACACTGTGAGCTCAGTTCCATGGGAATAATCCACAAAAATACATCCTAAGTAATAGTAGCGGCTCAAGGAAAATGTGGGTAAAAGATATTGAGGATGTAAGAGCCTCCTGTATGAATGATCTTTTTCATACATATCTCCATTGCTATGTATATTACGTACCCAAATTAGATTAATAAAAACATTAAAGTTGAAAAGTCAAGCACTCAGAAATTAGAAAGTACCAGAAATAAAATTGTCTGTGCTACTTTAATTTGCTCCATCCTATATGCGTGCATCATGATAATCTTTAGTTACACGATCACATACTATTCTTTCCACAGGATGGACCTGCTCTGATATTGAATTAGGACTGTGTAGTGAAAGAGACTGTTGCCTATAGAACCCTTGCCTCATTTGTTGCAGAATCTGGAAGGTGTGTAGTGGATAAAACAGAGGACTGCAGGAAGAGAAAAGATGGTCTAATGTCCAAGGCAGCTGAATGTTACCTTGGAGAACTGAATTCTATCCCTGTTTCTGCCACAGAATTCCTGTGTGTTGCTGGGCAAGTTATTTAAACCAAACTTTTCATACGTGGTTATGAATTGTGCATTCCTCATTTTCTCGGTACTTAACCTATTAATAAGAATTGAGCATCTAAATCTATTAGTTTTGAAAATCCCAACCTACATGTATGCATCGAGGAATTCACTTTTCATTCTGTTACCAATCATTTTGCAAGTACTCTTCACCCCCATGTCAAACAAACATTCATAAATCACGGCAAGGTATTTCCCTCTCTGGCTGTATGATCAGAGCTCTTCAAGGCACTGCTGTGCGTTTTCCTTTTGATAATTCATGTACCTTCCTCCTAATAATTGTCAGACTCAGTAACTCCTAAGAGAATTAGGTTTTGGACCCTAAATAAAGCTAGGAAGCTGTGTATTTATGAGTTCTGCTGTTTATTTGATACTTGCTGCTTGCCCTGCTCTTAGACGAGAAAGTACAGTGCTCTAGGACTTGATACCACCAAGGTACGGAGACGACTGCTTTTCACACCCTGCTACAAGAGTAGTATATCAAATTGGTCACATCATTAGGACAATCCTGGTAACTAGCCAAGTCCACATCAAGGACAATCAGGTCATTTCTCTGCGCACAGAAAGAATTACCTTCCAAACTACGACTGGGCTTACTAGCGCCACTAGAGCAATGCTAAGCAGAGACCTAAACAGCTCCGTGAGAACATAACACACGACATTTGTCAGTCTGCCTTCCCACACAGTGAGAGTACCGCTCCCTTATGCTGCATGGAATGCTCAAGTCTAGGCAATCACATTTCTCTACGCTGGCTATATACTATGATGCAAAGTTACTCTGCTGACATCTTTATGGTGAATGCAACGGTGTTTCCCTTTAGTACTTGCAGCTTAATGGGGATGAAAGCTCCGATGCTAATGCACAAGTATGACTGTATGGCAGGCTCCTGCTAGTTCTTAATTGCAACAGGTTCATGCAGCATGTTCCTTCCATCGGATAGAGGGAGTTTACAATCTCTACCTGATTAAGGACCTGATTTGGAGCCTACGGAAGTCAATTGGAATCTTTCCACTGACTTCTGTAGTCTTGAGATCAGGCCCTACTCCAAAAAAACACTACACCAAGCCTCTAGGAATGATATTGCTGCATCACACAAGGTGGTTAGCTGATGGTAGAACTCCATTCCCCAAAACATTGGGAATGGCTATTACAGGACACATTGCAGGCATACAGGCAGAGCTAGGGGCAGGCAGGGCCTATTCCCTGGTGCTAGTGGTTTAACAAACTCGTCCGGTTCTGGTCCACTTGCTCAGTTGTGTTTTGGTTTGGTTTTTTATTAACAATTACTAATGGAAAGAAGCATCACCAGTGTTAAAAACACACCAATAAAAACATGCAAGTCAAATAAGAGCCTCTATTAAATACTTGCTGCTCTTTCTAATATAGCTACAGACGTCACAACAATGCAACGTTCTTTGGCATTTGTCTGCAACTGGAGGAGTTTAAAACAAACCCAAAAAGAAATTGAGGGAAAAGAAAACCTTCTGAAGAGGAGAAATCTATTTGCTTCCCTGGCCTTTATTAACGGCAAATCAGCAGGCTTCCCCGAAAGTAAATGAGAAAGAGACACCGCAGCACTTTTGCGGTAAGAAACTGAGTGAGTGCTTTCTGGAATGACAAAACAAGCCATTTTAGGCCACAATCTATTAGCCTCTAGTTTAGTTCAACAGGATATTGATCCTGGCTGCAGATACCAGAACTGTGATTTATTTTCTAATTAACAAATTCTAATGTCTAATTTTGACAGACAAAATGTCTGTCATCGCTGGCAGACAACAACAACAACATCAAAAGTGTTCCAGAATTTGGGCTCTGGTGTGGGGAGAGGGGATGGTAGGTTGCAGAATGTCTGTTGAGACAGGTGAGCAGCTCATATTAAAATTCACACAAAGGAGAGGTTTGATAAAAGCACAGCACAAACTAGCTTCTCCCTAAGGAAACCGCTAATGAGAGAAAAGCTGCTTTTTGCTTTTCTGGGTTTAAGCTGAAAGCTGAAAATGAGATCAGGTTTTCTGGTGTTCATCATTTATCATTCCAAAGAATACAGGATTAACAAAGGCGGCATGTGTGGGGGAGGGGGTGGTGGGAAGTTTTCTGTATCACATGATATGTTTTCACAATCTCGCAAACCTGAATGATCAAAATCCATAAGTATTTAAGATTTATTTGCAGGTGAGCTTTGTTCTTTTTATCTTTGCTACGAGAGGGGTTTGACGTGACCGAGGGGCTGTCTGGGTTGACTATTATCTTCCATATAAGAGAAATGAACCCATCTCACGTACCACCTGTACGTACGGTAAGAAGAAAATAACTTGGCAAGGATAGACTTTGCAATATTAGTGTAGTAAGAGTAAGACTGTAGCACACATTTTATAAATATATGAAATGCTGCATCAGCTGCGGATTTTACTCCTGTAGGTCATTTTTATTATTTTCTGATGTGTCATGCGCGCGCACACACACACACACACACACAAACACATGTCACACACACACCACAGCAAGAGCTTTTTTAAATAAACTGATCTGCTATCATTTTTCATAGAAAAGAAAAATCAAAGTTAAATTCATGTCATCAGCTAGCAAAATCTTCCCTGAAGAAATAATCAGGTTTGTTATTGGTAAACATTCTTCTTCAGTGACCTTTCTTTAATGTCCTCTTGCAGGGATGTCATTATGATCTCTCTCTCCAACAAGATGGCCTTGCTTAAAACTTCCGCCGTGTATGGGTTATTGAGTTAAAAATGGGTGGGTAATAAAGTTGCCCAGTGATGCCCAAACAAGCTTCAAGTTCTTGCCTTTTAGTTTAGAACACTTGTGGCAAGAACGGAAAGGAAGAAGAACCTGTTAATCTAAGAAATTTAGAGCTGAGCACAAAAGCCTTCCTAGAAACATTAATGTAATACTCTGTGTGATGCTGCAGATCTTTCGACACCTCTTCCATCCCATAGGTTCCTTCTTTTCATTATTGGTTTTGCAAACTCAGGCCCCAATTCAGCAAGGCGTGGATGTTACTCACCTAGCTTTAAACTCGTGAACAATCCTAGTGACTTCAGTGCTTGAAGTTAGGTGCACACTTAAGTACTGTGCTATAGAATCAGGGCCATAAATTATAATAGTTACAGGGGATGTGAATTTCTTCCCTGCAGATGGCTGTTATACTTAATGTCTCTCAGTTTATGGTAAGTCTTTCCTGCACCGCTTGCATGGTGGGAAGTCCATGTACAAGACAACTTCAATACAACCCAACTAGTGTCACCACTGGAAACCCAGAAGCCTTGACATTAACAGGACTGTACTTCAAAAGATCATAGATGTCTGCAGATGACAACAGGATTCCTTATTACAGCTGTCTAATCAAACTGATAATCCACAATTATATTAACAGATCAAACAGCTCTGCAAGTACTTGCAATAGAAATCATAGCAATGAAATGCCCGTGTCATGCCTACAGCATTACACATTCATTTACGATTTCATAAGCATGGCACGCACCAGGAGTATTCCACAAACTGACCAACTCAGTCACAATCAGAAAATATTTCACACAGTGTATTCTGATTCTGTGTTCCCATGTTAAAAAAGTACATCTAAAAAACGTGCCCATCTAAACAGAAATATGGCCCCCATTCAGAAAGCATTTGTATTCAAGAAACCACCTGTACACTTAACTTTAAGCCCACACAAGTATTTCTGGAGTCAATCAGATTTAAGCATGTGCTTAAGTGCTTTGTGGAGTAAGCGTGAATTTAAACATGTGTTTAAGGGCTTTCCAGAATCAAGGTCTGCTTTTCCTTTCTTTACAAGGGTAAAATGAGAAATAGGATGTGAAACATCTCATCATCAGTGACTGTAGCAATTGCATTAATTCAGGTTTCATCCTGGTACCTCCTAAAAAATTCCTAAAATATGAGCCTGATTCTCTTTTTGGCTTTAGTGAAGATACTCTTGATTTATTCCAGCACCAGTGGCAGGAGAATCAAAGCTTACATATTTATTTTCTTCTTCTCAAAGCATAATAAATTCCCTTTAACATCTTGACAGTCACATCACATGGTACACTGAATAACAAATAGAATTACAGTCATAATGCATCTAATGAATATATTTATATATATATGCATGCACTTTCCTAACAGCATTCCATTCCACATCACACGTCAGGATATGGACATTGGAGAATGTATATTCCCACTATATTCACGGTGTCAGAGAGGGTATGTAAAACAAGTAGATAGTAAACTAATTGGCTGATTCTGCAGTCTTCTATAGGCAAAACTCCCAGTGAAATCAATCAGGTGTTTGCCTGTATAAAAACTGTATGATCAGGTCCTCAATTAGGTCTTCAAAACCTTAACATCTATTTTGGACTTTAACAGTACAATTCATAGATACAGGAACTCTTTAAACAAAAGTTACTTTTCTAATCTCTCGCTGGCTAAACACACTATGGCACTGAACATAAATGTAAACTCTTACAATGTACAGCATAGGTACAACACATGTTCAGTATAGATACAAATTAACAGAGCCAACAGATGTGTTTCAGCTAGATACGTGCATCACACATTTCAGGAAGCACAACCAGAATTTTTCACTGTACAGCTTTTGAGGACACTCAGCCTCTTTCTGTTATTCCTTTTAAAGTCACTTCTTTGTAATGGGCCAGCTTCATCTCTGGTGAAACTCCATTGACTCTGATGGAGTTGCAGCTGTTTCAACAAAAGCTAAATTTCACCCATTACCTTTGTAAATATTTGAAATCATTTACTGTAATTAGAGTTTGATGGAAGAATGGATATCTCAGAGCATCTGGGCAAGGTATGACTGTGTATTCTAATAAGTGTCTTCACAACCTCTTTTTAGTTCAGTTCAAACAATACTTCAAAACCAGCTATTCAGCACAACAGCCATTATTTAATAACAATAAGGTCACCAATATAAAACTTTACTAAAGTGCATATTTCAAATATAATTCAGTGTAATTCCCTCCACCCACCCCCCGGATCCAAAATTAAAAAAACAATATGAAACAAAGCAACCTTAATCTCGTAGCAAGCTTAAAGCAACAGTAACAGTCACCTACCCTGTGAGGACAACGACAAAATCCATCACATTCCAGCCATTTCGGAGATAAGAGCCTTTGTGAAAAACAAACCCTAGAGCGATGATTTTTATACCAGCTTCAAAACAAAATATTCCAATAAAGTACGGCTCAGTATCATCCTAAAAGGAGGAGAGAAAAAATCAGAGATGTCAAGGAGAGATACACATTTCTTTGTTCATCTCAACATTTGTACAACTAAAAATAATGTATTCAATGTTCAAGTTTCTTTCTTAAGAGAAAACCCCTATGTATTTATGTTTACCAGACCTAAGGACACAGGAGTAAAAAAACCCCAAAAAACTGTTTTGTGAATATTTTTTTACATTCAAAAATAAATTGTGATTCAACATGTTTTGGAATCTTATTTTCTTTTGCCATGAATATCTGAACATTCTTATTTCCAACACACATATAGTCATGAAAAGGGAATTTTAAGATCAAATATGCACATAAGCAAAATTTCAAATCTGAGGTTTAATTGTAACCGGTGACGTTCTTCCTGTGTTCGTTACTTACAGACACCATGCAATCAGGGAACAGAAACAAAAGCCCGTGACACAGAGGCAATCAGCACAGACTGCAAATATTGACAACATATTATTTGCAAATGATCTGCAAGCTGAGAATTATTTGCTGGGGAAATATGCAAATAAGTGAAATCTTGGAATAATTTGAGACTTTTACGACCTGATCATGGACAATCTATAGTGTAAGACAAAATTCAACCAAGGTTTTTCTTTGTGAATTGTTTAGCTCTATTTGATTTTTAAATGCCTTGTCACGTCTTGAACAGTAATCCACCCCACCCCCAATCCTCCTTCAAAATAATTTATTCCCTCAATTCTTCTTTCAGTAACTGTCTCCTCCATGGTGTCTCCACAGCTTCCCTTATCTGAATTGCTACCCCACATTTATTTTTTGTTTGACTTAGTGCTTGCTCACAACTCAGGCAAAATTCCCATTCACTTCCCTTGGAGCTTTGCCCAATGAATGACAATCAGATTGGGTTCTTAGGCCCCTAGTCCTGCTATGAGCTTTCCTGGGCTCATAGACAGTTAATTGGAGGATAAGAACCTTATACTGTTGGCTTGTTGGGAAGAGGGGCCATGTTTTGTTCTGTGTCTTGTAAAGCCCCATAGACATTTGTGGCACTAGAAGATTCAATATTCGTTAATTTTTACTTTCAAATAATCAGAAAATTATCTTCAGTGCCAAGTCGGAATAGCTGTGGTTGACATTAACGGATGAGCTGGGGATGAGAAAGAGGTAACAAAGGCCAGACAGTAGGTAAAATTTTCAAAAGCATCTAAGGATATGTCTACACTGCAGACAAAATCTCCCACAGAAGCAAGTCTGAGAGCCGGAGTCTACAGACTCTGGATCACGCTATGGTGTTAAAAAGAGCATGTAAACATTCCCACTCAGGCTGTGAAGCCTGGCAAGCAGATTGGTCTCAAAGAAAAGTTCCTTCCCACAGGGGAACATCTACACTGCTATGTTTAGCCCTGTAGCGTGAGCCCAAGCCCAGGGCTGTAGAGCTGGGCTCTGAGACTTGCTGCTGTAAGGTGTTTGGTTTTTTTGCAATGTAGACATACCTTAATTTAGCAGCCTATGTCCCGTTTTCAAAAGGGACATATTTGGGAGCCTGAGACTCATTGACTCAGAGTGCATTTAGGCTCCTAAGTCACTTCGGTGACTGAAATTTTTATTCAATGGCTCAACTTCAACCCTGGTGTATTGCTATTTAAATCAACACAATTCCAGTGGGGATAAAATTTGGCCCCGTATTTGGGCAGGAACAGCGGCAGATTTGACTCTCGCAGGTTAAGGAATAAGTGAGCTTGAGACAAGAAGTTGTTTTGCAAGCAAAAAACCAAAAACCTCTTGCTCAGCTCTCAAACCCAGCACATACCACAAACGGCAAAAATTCTCACGAGTGCAGGAAGCCACCCCCCTCATAGACTGGTACACACACGCTGCAAAAGCAGCGTGAATATGCTGCCACATTCAGCAAACTGCTCCCAAGTGCTGTGCACACCAAGATTTATTCACGGAGGAAATTTGCAAGTAATTAGAAATAACGACTCAATCTGAAAGATCCAGCAATCCAGAGCTTTGCCAGAAGGCCACGCCCCAACCCCCGCACTCTATAAAGGAACAATTAGCACAGGGACAGGTGTGCAGTTCCTGCTGTCAAGGGCAAGGAGCAGAGACAGGTTAAATCTTTCAAAGACTCCCGCCCCATTAAAAACAAACAAACAAACAAACAAAAAAAACAGTAGTTTTTAGTGCTAAATTTTCATCATTTTTCAGCCAAGGCACTTACCCCCCACCCCCAAACTCCTAGGATGGGGTTTTGCAAAACATCAAAGAGAACAAGAGGCTCAAACCCCATTAAAATTAACAGGAATTAGGCTTCCAAGTTTCCTGGGATCAGCTGGAAGACATGATGTTAGTCAGGCTTTTTCCTGTTCCTTCTTTCCTCCCTTAACCGCTTTCATAACTTGAGAAAGGGCAGACTGGACGGAAGGTGTATCCCCCACCCATCTCTCCCTCAGAGTCTTTACCCTCTTCCATTCCTCACTGCTCACCCCCCCCCCCCCCACAAAAAAAATCTATCCCTTCTATGGGGCAGGGAGTCTATAGCTGGTTTCCTTTAGTTCACCTGTTTTTCCCTTCTTTGATTTAAGTTGATGGTTTCTAACTTTTTTCTTACCAGGACCTCCCTTGAAGTTCCCAGACCCCTCTCCCATTTAGCAAGCAGGGAGAGGTAAGGTGGTCACCCCCTGACTCCCATTTAGGACTGCCAGCCCTTGCAGCTCACACCCCCAGATGGAGGCCCTGTGATTTGGAAAAACTTTCTTCCCGCTGCTTTTCTGCAGCAGGAGCTGCATTTGTTTGGAGAAGGGAATCCAAGATGGAGGGCAGAGCATTTAGGCTGCAATTCCCCAGCCTGTCTAACAAACCAGACCCCAAGAGTGGGATGGTCCTTGAACCATGCAGAAGGGGGGTGCACAGTCACTTTGGCACTAAGAAGGGGAAACTGAGGCACATCACACTCCCACACACATGGTTCAGAGAACATTCCTTTCTCAGGGCCTGGCTTCCTAGACATGCACAGTAAGTTTAAGCATTGCTCCCCTTCCACCCTCATAGTAGGGATTCACAAATAGTCAGCCCCATCTGTCCCCCAGGGCTTAGCCCTTTCCACCCTCAGTCTCAGGACCCTCTTTGACTCAGTAGACAAACAGGACCCTGTCTCCCCCACTCTCCCTGCCAGCAGGCTCTGACACCCCCTCCAGGCTTTCTAGCCCATCAACCATTTGCCTGGCTACTCCAGAGAGCCCCACCCTCAGGCTCCCAAAGTACCTGGCTTCTCCCACATACCATCTGCACATGAGCATGTAACAAACCCTTCCCCTACTCTGAGACTCTCCTATATGCTTCCGCAGCAGAAAGCCTTATATCTGGTGTCCTGTAGGTAACATGCTAAATCTGAGTCATGTGGCTTGTGACCACAGCTCCCAGCTTTAAAGGGACAAGGGTTATAAAACACACTAGGGTGCATGCAAGAACCAGGACTCCCCTAGAGGGTCTTATCGGATAAGCCCCTCCCAAAGCTTGGGGGAAGGAGAAGGAAGTTCTCGGCCATTCCAGAGGGCTGGGGGAAAAGAGGGTCAGAGATGGGTTCATGGCTTTGCTGCAAAGAAAAAACAGCCAGACACCGCTGGGGCGGGTGCTGGGAGGGAGGTCTCCTCTGCTGGGCAGGGGCTGTCTCCTTCAGACCCCATCTCACCAATTGCCATCGTTTCAGCCCAATGAGACGTCTCATCCCTCTGGCTGGCAACTCAGCAATACTGCTGTCAGTCAGGGAGGTGCCTTCAGATCATCATGTAGCCCCATTCAGCATTTCCCTGGAGGGTGGGGTAATCAGCTGAAGCGGGGAGAATCCACAATCCTGCTGGGACATTGGGGTGGCATTATATGTGCTCAGAGTGGACCCTTGATATCATTCCCTCCCAGGGCAGAATCCTGGTGGAGAAGTTGGCCTTAAGATGAACCAGCAGGTTGTTTTACTGCGGACACAGTCATGATCAAGATTGGGCCAGACACCCAGATTAATAAATAACTTTCAGCTCAGAAACAACCTCGGATTCTGGAAAGTTATTGCTTTTCCCAGTCCATTTCCTAATGTCGTTCCTTGGGCTTTGGATGACAACTAATAGGTTGGGGTGTGCTGGTAAATAGAGGCTTTGTGCAATCAAAAGTAGACATTATTTACACTGATGTTCATAGGCTCCACACCCTCTTCTAGCAGAACAGAGAGCAAATCAGTGTGTTATAGCCAGAGGAAGCTGCGTAAAGGAAAGTGTGACCAGAAGGAACCATACCATGGCACCACACAACTGCTGCCAGACGTTCTGTGCTGCTTATACGGCAGAGCCACAAACTGCATTCAGCCTCCATGAAAGAGGAATCAAGGAAGCTCCTTTATGTCTAGGCTATTCTAGCCCAAAAAACCAGCCTTAGATATGCTGAAACATTGCATACACTAAAGCTGACCAGGCTGACCTCCCACATGCCATGTGAAATCCCAGCTGAAGGGTCACAAGAACACAGGTGAAGGGAATATGGCATCCAGTGATAGCACAGCAGAAGAACTAGCTGGGATGCCAGTGTTGACGGGAGCCCAGAGCTCTATGGCAGCAGGGAAACAGCTGGTCAGAAAAATTTTACACAAACAAAATTTGAACAAAACAAAGAAACTTTGTGAACATTCTTGCAGTTCGTTCTTTCTCCCACCCCTTTCTGAGACACTCTAGAAGCTACACATGTATGGTCCAAGGCTCCACAGAGCTTGGGTTCCTTGCACCAGAAGGTTGCTGGTTTAGGTGCATTTACCTGGCCAGTCCTCTGATCCCTTCTGCAGCGCTGTCTGTTTCCCATTCCCACGGGGGTGATGACACCCAATTGTGTCAGAATCTGATCATGGTTTCAGCTAACAGCTCCCATTCCAGGGTGCTAGCGGTCGGGATTTCATAAACATGGCAGACGGGAAGATGTGACCCTAAGTCATTAACTCAAAAAGGGCCAATTCTTAGTCCCACTGAAGTCAATGGTAAAACTGCGTCAGCTTTCAATGGGATCGGGATTTGGCCCAATGTATCAAATATCAGAGGAAAATTCTTCACACTCAGTGGTTTATTGTGCAGCTAACATTAGTTTTTTAGCATTTTCAAAGGAAATAGCTTATGCTCTACAGGAGAAACAGGAAGAGGCATCACAACTAGAGCTGGCTAGGAATTTTTCAACACTTTTTTCATCAAAAAATGCCATTTCTTCTAAATTGAAGCTGTTCACAAAACAGCGTCAGGTTCAGCGAAACGCCCGCTTGAAACAGCGCCCGGTTCAATGAAACACCCAACTTGAAGCAGTTTTGGTAAAAAGAATCTTAAACTGGGAAGTTTCACTTTTTTTCAGGCAAAATGACTTTTCATTTCAAAATTTTAGTATGTTTTCACTAAAGAAAAAAAAGTAAAAGAAGGGAGAAAGGTTGAAATGAAAATGAAACACTTCAAAATTATTGAAATAATGTTTTTATTGACCTGAACAAAAAGATTTTCAGTTCCCTGATTTGGGACAGGGATACATTGCTGAAAACTGTCATGGAACAGGAATACCATTTCCTGTCCGGCCCCGATTGTGACCCACTTCAGAAAAAACTGAAAACCGACAGAAACTATTTCTCATTAGCAATACTTCATTTTTTGCAACCCACTTTGAGGATGAAAAAAATAATATAACTTCAAAACATTATCAGTATTATCACAGTATTATCAGTATTATTCCACAGTAAAGCCTTTAGAATGGAAATTCATTGGCAACCTTAACTATGGCTCTCATAATGCTTTAATTACATAAGAACATAAGAACATACAGCGTCACACCAATGGTCCATCTAGCCCAGTGTCCTTTCTTCCAACAGGTGCTTCAAAGGGAATGAATAGAACAGGTAATCATCACGTGATCCATCCCGTCGGCCATTCCCAGCCTCTGCAAACAGCAATCCCTGCCTATCCTGGCTAATAGCCATTGATGGACCTATCCTCCATTAATTTTATGTAGTTCTTTTTTGAACCCCATTATAGTCTTGGCCTTCACAACTGTGACATGCTGTACCCCACGTATACCTTTACAGTGTGATTTGTGTATCATTCATGTTCACCCTTATAGTGTAACTGTGTATTGTCTAATGCAAAGTAGGCCATGTAAGGTGTTTTTGGAATGCTCATGACATACTGAACATTATTGTTATAGTAATATGTTTCCTGCAATGTCACACATATGTACAGAGATGAAACTCTGCTATGTCCTATCCCCAAATGTGTGTCTGACACGGCTTGAATAGATCCAGACAAACACAAAGCTAAGGGTCCATGCCTCGCAGAGGCATGCATACAGGAACAGTGGACTGGCCTGTGCACCTGGTAAGGCGACGCTCATTTGACTTAACTAAAGGAAATCATGCCCATTGCCATTGCCATTGCCGGACATGGCAAATCACTTGTCCCCAGGGGGTGTCAAGGAAACTTGTTAAAAAAAGAAAGGCATCTATGTCTCGGGAGCTCTCCCTTGGAATCCATCTTCTAAGCAACATCAAGGACGCTGAGAAACTGCCCAGGTGGGCACGGGGGCCTGGCTGTAAGAGTCATCACAGCCAACTGTGAGTAAGCTAACATCACAGACTGAAAAGCTACTGAAGTGTTGAATTTAGTTTAGGACGTGAGTTACCTTTTAGCTAATTGTGGTCTAATCCTTGATTCGTATTAATCTGATTTATAATTATTTTAAACCTTGCTGTAGTCAATAAACTTGTTTGTTTGTTTGATCTGAAACAGTGCATGTGGATTGAGTGTGTGTAGAGACTTCACTTAGAGTGACAAAGCTGGTGCATATCAATTTCTTTGATAAATTACAGACAATCTAATGAGCTTGCAGGGTGCAGCACTGAAGGGTATAGCACTGAACGCTGTAAGACAGCAGTTCCCGGGGTTGCATCTGGGACTGGGGGTGTTGGCTGGGGGTCAATCCCATGAGTGGCTGGCTAAAAGCGCTCCTTCATTAGGTCAAGGACCAATTACTCACAGGAGGCTAAGCATGGGCCAATGCAGGAGTGGGTGGTTCACACAGCAAAGCAGAGTAAGTTGGGGCCCAGCAGTGAGGAATTGGGATAACACAACTACACACCAGTCCAGACTACAGGGAGGGGGAACATCACAACAACATCCTCTGGCAAGGAGTTCCACAAGTTTACTGTGCGTGGTGTGAAGAAATACTTCCTTTTCTTCATTTTAAACTTGCAGCCTATTAAACCTGCAGCCTATTAATTTCATTTGGTGACCCCTAGTTCTTGTGTTATGAGAAGGAGTAAATAACACTTCCTTATTCACTTTCTCCACACCAGTCATGATTTTATAGACATCTATCATATCCCCCCTTAGTCATCTCTTTTCCAAGCTGAAAAGTCCCCATCTTATTAATCTATCCTCATATGGAAGTTTTTCCATATCTCTAATCATTTTAGTTGCCCTTCTCTGTACCTTTTCCAATTCCAATATATCTTTTTTGAGATGGGGCGTCCAGATCTGCACACAGTATTCAAGATGCAGGCATACCATGGCTTTATAGAGAGGCAATATGATATTTTCTGTTTGATTATCTATCCCTTTCCTAATGATTTATTCTTACTCTTTGTTTCCTATCTTTTAACCAGTTACTGATCCAGAGGAGGACCTTCCCTCTTGTGCCATAACCGCTTACTTTGCTTCAGAGCCTTTGGTGAGGGACCTTGTCAAAGGCTTTCTGAAAATCAAAGTACGCTATATCCACAGGATCACCCTTGTCCACAGGCTTGTTGAGCCCCTCAAGGAATACTAGTAGATTGGTGAAGCCTGAGTTCCCGTTACAAAAACCATGTTGGCTCTTCCACAACAAATCGTATTCATCTATGTGTCTGATAATTCTGTTCTTAGTAGAGTTTCAACCAAGTTGCCTGGTGCTGAAGTTAGGCTTACCAGCCTGTAGTTACAGGGATAGCCTCTGGAGCCTTTTTTAAAAATTGCCATCACATTAGCTATCCTCCAGTCATCTGGTACAGAAGCTGATTTAAATGATAGGTTACATACCACAGTTAGTAGTTCTGCAGTGGCACATTGAGTTTCTTCAGAACTCTTGGGGGGATACCATCTGGTCCTGGTGACTTTAAGATTACTGTTTAATTTATCAATCTGTTCCAAAATCTCCTCTACTGACACCTCAATCTGGGATAGTTCCCCAGATTTGTCACCTAAAAAGAATGGCTCAGGTTTGGGAAACTCCCTCACATCCTCAACCGTGAAGACTCATGCAAAGAATTCATTTAGTTTCTCCGCCATGGTCTTATCTTCCTTGAGTGCTCCTTTAGCATCTCACTCGTCCAGTGGTCCCATCGGTTGTTTAATAGGCTTCCTGCTTCTGATGTACTTACATTTTTTGCTGTTACTTTTTGAGTCTTTGGCTAGCTATTCTTCAAATTCTTTTTTGGCCTTCCTAATTATATTTTTTACACTTCACTTGCCAGAGTTTATGTTCCTTTCTATTTTCCGCAATAGGATTTAATTCCCACTTTTTAAAGGATGCCTTTTTGCTTCTAACTACTTTTTTTACTTTGTTGTTTAGTCACAGTGGCACTTTTTTGGCTTTCTTACTAGGTTTTCTAATTTGGGTATACATTTAAATTGAGCCTCTATAATGGTATTTGTAAAAAGTTTCCATGCAGTTTGCAGGGATTTCACTTTTGACACTGTACCTTTTAATTTCTGTTTAACTAACTTCTTCATTTTTGTGTAGTTCTCCTTTCTGAAATTAAATGCTACCATGATGGGCTGCCTTGATGTGCTCCCCCCACCCCAGGGATGTTAAATTTTATTATGTTATGGTTACTATTACCAAGCGGTTCAGCTATATTCACCTCTTGGACCAGATCCTGTGCTCCATTTAGGACTAAATCAAGAATTGCCTCTCCTCTTGTGGGTTCCAGGACTAGCTGCTCCAAGAAGCAGTCATTTAAGGTGTCAAGAAACTTTGTCTCTGCATCCCATCCTGAGGTGATATGTACCTAGTCAATATGGGGATAGCTGAAATCCCCCATTATTATTGACGGTTTTTTAATTTTTATGGCATCTCTAATCTCCCTGAGCATTTCACAGACACTATCACCATCCTGGTCAGGTGGTTGGTAGCGTATTCCTACTGCCATATTCTTATTGTTCAAGCATGGAATTATTATCCATAGAGATTCTATGGCACAATGTGGTTCATTTAAGATTTTTATTTCATTTGACTCTATGCTTTCTTTCACACATAGTGCCACTTCCTCACCACTACGACCTATTCTGTTCTTCCGATATATTTTGTACCCTGGTATTACTGTGTCCCATTGATTATCCTCATTCCACCAAGTTTCTGTGATGCCTAATATATCAATATCCTCATTTAATACGAGGCACTCACGTTCACCCATCTTAGTAGTTAGACGTCTAGCATTTGTATATAAGCACTTTAAAAAATTGTCACTTTTTAGCTATCTGCCATTATGTGATGTAATTGAACGGAACTCTTTTCATTTGACTGTTTTTCATCAGATCCTACACATATTTTATCCTCTTCCATCCTCTCCTTCTTAGTAGGATATAGAGAATCTCCATTAATAGATCCTCCCCTAAGGGATGTCTCTGTCCAAACTGCGTGCTCCTCTGCACCTGTTGGCTTTCCCCCAGCCCTTAGTTTAAAAATTGCTCTACGACCTTTATAATTTTACGTGCCAGCAATCCGATTCCATTTTAGATTAGCTGGAGTCCATCCTTCCTGTATAGGCTCCCTCTTTCCCAAAAGGATCCCCAGTTCCCAATAAATCTAAATCCTGCTTCTCTACATTAAAATGGCCTTGTGATATGTCTACACTGCACACTAAGTGAATGCCTACACAGGGATAAAAAAAAAAAAAACTGTGGTTGACCTGGGTCACCCGACTTGGGTTCACAGAGCTCAGACTCTGGGGCCGAAAAAAATCACCGTGTAGACATTCAGGCTGGAGTCCAAGATTTGGGACCCTGCGAGAGTGGAGGGTCCCAGAGCTCAGCCTCTAGTACGAGTCTGAACGTCAACACAATGATTCTTTAGCTCCACAAGACCAAGTCAGCTGACCCACGCCAGCCGTGGCCATGCAGTGGGTCTTTTACCACTGTGTAGACACACTCTAAGCCTGGGCTCTGACTCAGGCTTGAGCCCAAGCCCCACTTCCATTCACACTGAAATCAGTCTGACTTGGATCATCAAGCACTCAGGACATGGGTCCTGGAACCCTGCGGGGTGGGTGGGTCCAAGCTCTGTCATTTTTCAGTGTGGACACAGCTCAATCCACAGAGCCGAGTCAGAAGGTCATAGTGCAACATGAACACATTAGCACAGCTGTGAGACCTCAGTCCAGAAATTGTAAATTGTACAATATGGCGTGGATGGATGCTCAAGCATGGGCCTGGAAACACCAGATCCACAAGCTTGGGTCCCACTGGTAGTGCAGACATGCCCTTAAAGGCTGGCTGAGGGTATGTCTACACTGAGAATAAAAAACCTGCAGCATTGAGTCTCAGGGCTTGTGACAGCAGATTTGCTCTTGCAGATCTCAGACTGCAGGGTTATAAAATTGCAATGTAGATGTTTAGGTTCAAGCTGAAGATTGGACTCTAAGATCCTTCCCCCTTGCAGGACCCCAAAGGCCAGGTTCCAACCTGAGCCCAGATATCTACACTGCAATTTTATAGCCCCACAGCCCAAGCCCCAGGAGCCTGAGTCAGCTGACATGGACCAGCTACAGCCAGGCTGCAGGTCTTTTATCACAGTGTAGACACACCCTTGGAGACATTACTGTCCACTATCACTGCACCAAAAACCTAGGGGTCAATTCTTACCTCATCAGTCAGCAAGAGCTGGCAGTGCTGTAGTGACAGTGCACTTAACTCACAGGAACTGGGAGAGTTTTATGTCACACGCTGGTGAACCTGTGGCTAACTATGGAGTAATAGCAACTGACAGGAATCCCAGAAGGACAACACCTGTAAGGTGGAGCCTTGAGGAAAGATATTAAAGTGATGGGGGAAGAGACTAATAAAAGTCTCCTCTCAGCTTCAGACCTGGCATAGAACCATATCCTATCTCTCCTGAGCCCCTTACCCCCCAATCCCTTGAATGCAGAGAAATATAGGGACATAAAAAGATTTGCTAAGTGTGCTCCTTGTGGCTTGGAATAATCCATCACTGAAAAGCTACTAGGTCAGAGTGGGCCAGGAAATCATTTTGCCCCTTTGTTGGTTATTTTAGAAACTCTAAGGGAAAATCCAGAATTTATCCAATTCTTAATCTTTACGGAGACAAAACTTCCACTGAAGTCAGATGTCTTGGGTCCCAGCCAGTGTCTTCATCACAAAACTATCCTTCCCCAATTCATGAGTCCCAAGACCAATACCAATACACTGTCATAGAATGGTAAAAAGGTTGGGCACGTATACATGAGCTCCTGTGTTTTCCTTCTCTTTTCAAGTAAATATATTTTAAGTAGTGGGGGAAATGAATACATATACAATTCAGGAGGTTCATAGGTTTGTGCAGTACCTAGCACAATGGGGTTCTGGTCTATGACTTGTGCTTCTAAGCACTCTGATAATACACATAAATAATAGACACTGGCAGGTCAACCTCACAAGAAAAGGTGTGTCAAATAAATGACCCTAGCCCCTTTTCCAGTCCTATCACCTATGATTTTATTTCTTTTCATGAAAGAATTACTCAGATCATAAACACTGCCTAGTGCAATGGACTATTCCAGAGATCATATACTGCAAAGTCTAGGAAACTGCTATAGCCATGCATCAGAATCTCCTTAATTTCCTAACTTTTGGCCTTAAGCCTAACATTATTTTAGTTGGCATCATTTAATTTACACATGTAAAACACATATGGATCCAGATGTATCGCCCCACCAAACAGGCACCGATATCCCAACATTCTAGCTTAGAAGTTCTTCCAGTTTGCAGAGTGTAAGAAAAATAAAACCAAACCTTGCTCATTTTTTCCCATAGGGTGATAAGAAATGAAAGGATCATTTTGAAGCGATTCTTATTTTTCCATTTGAAATAATGTAATTGACTCATTACCATAAAGCCTGCTGGCAAATTACTTTTCTTTGTAAGTGGGTTTCTTTTTGGCAAGATCGTCATACTTTCTAAATCCAAAGGAGTTTAGCACATTGTGGGGACCGCTCAATATCTTCATGAGGAAGATCTCTGAAGAGTGAAGAAAACCCTCTGTATTCCATACAGAACACTGGGAAAGTCACCCAGTTCTACAGATAGTCATTCAGTTCTACATATAGTACTGGAGCCTTTGGAATTCCCTTCCCACCTTGGGCCATAACAGCCTGAGTTTGCTGGTCTATAGGGCATGCTGCAAGATCCAGCTTTTCTCCCTTCACTTGAAGAAGATGGGCAGGGCTGGATAGCAGTGGTGCGTAACTCTGATGCAGGTGATATAAGGAGATTCATTTATTTGTGTTATATTTATGTTGTGGCTAGGTCATGTGTTTTGATCTTAGGGTAACTTATAGGGCTGTTTATTTATACACGTATTTTATAAGATTGTTGTTAAGGGCATCCAGCATTGGGTGGGTGGGTGAGTCCTCTTTTGGCATAGAATAGTAAAAACCTACATAAATAAATAAAACTCACCAATCTTTCTGACATGGGTGTCTTGTCATCCTCTGGTAGATGCTGCTCCAAAGCCAAAACAATGCAATTGGCTATGATTGTAGCTAAAATCATATATTCAAATGGAGTAGGGCCAAAGGTTAAAGAAGAAAATAGCTGACACAAAGTGAATTTCAGCAAAATGACTAAGCCCATGTTTTCTTAGTAAAAGTTTACACATGTTGATCATTCAAACAACATTGGTCTCTCATGGAAACCCTTTGCTAGGCTCTCTCTAAATCATACCTGTCTATTTTAGAGGTGTCTTTGGAGATTTTTAAGAAATCAATTCTCTTCTTAGGCAATCAGTGATTTAGATTCTGTCACACAAGCCAGATCTCCTCTAGAAATTCAGGATTTCTTTTTCTTCTCTCCCCCCCCCCTTTTTTTCCCCCAAAAAGCAAAAAGAGAGTTTTGATTTTAAAAAAAAGAATGTGACAATTTAAAGTGCCCCCCCAAAGAGACAGTAAATGTAGATGTCCTCTGCTGAATTATGGTTTAGTAATTGCCTAGAATTTAAAGCTAAGCATGTTTTGTAAATAAGCAAGTGACAGTTTAGGGAATTTAGATTTCAAGTATCTATGCTGGTCCAAAGTATGAATTACTGGTGGATTGCAATGCCAAATCAAAGTGTAAAGAAAGATCTTCAGTGCCTTGTAGGTCTATCTGGCTGCTGAAGGGAAACCAGCTTCACATGATAGTAAAGCCAGCCGGGAATACCTCTGCCTTTCTCGCTCCTCTGTCCTGCACATGAGCACACCCTTGTCTGACTCCAGCACTGAAGAGATCGGAGTGGTCGGTGACACTTCCAGGCCCGCGGAGAGCTTCCCTGGACAAAGGCCAGTGCTTTGTCTACCCCTAGCAGGTTCATCACAAGCTAGTCCTTTCATGGATGTCGCTGGTAGTCAGGCTACTTAATTCACCCCAGAGCATCCTTGACAAATACAATACATTGAATTTGTCTCTGGACTGAGCTGGAACGTCCCAAAATAAAGTGGTTTTGCAGACATTTGGGGGCTCTGCTTTTCCTGCTGACTCTGGGATTTCTATAGTTTATAAATTTCCTTTCCTTAATAGTAAAGGAGTAGGAGGGGGAGAGACTGCACCTAGACTTGCAGAAAATGCAATGCTATAGTTCCCACTGGGTCTTTGCTGCTTGTTTATTCAAGGCTGGGTTGCAGCCCTGATCCCTGTGCTTCATAACATTGCCAGAGGGATCACCACACCAGTGCAATCCCCGCCACCACCCTCCGAGGTACAGCTGGGGTGATGTGAATGGGACCTGGGCTCAGTGGCAAGTAGAAATGTTGCTAGGAGGCAGGGAGGAGGCCTTGTTGCTGTTAGCCAAGGATTAATAGGTGTGTGATTTCAGATGAAAAGAAAACAACAGGCTCCCCTGAGATGCCCAGTGCAGTGCACTCCTGCTGGTGCACATTATCCAATGCACACACGCACCCTGGCAACCTCAGACTAACCTTAGAGGAAGAGTCTTTCTTTCTTTGCCATGGATTTAGCTTCCCACTGCATGCACCCCAACAGAAACAGAGTCCCCTTCCCAGCGAGATCTCTGCAGATCACTTGGTCAGAGAGCTGGTTCTGGGAAGAAACGCATCTGCCCCTTTCACAATACAACGCCGGACCGTCTCTTCATGTACTGCCTGGCTCTGCCACAGAGCATTTTTTTAAAAGCAAAACCCAACCCTAGGCTCTCCCGATCCAGGGTATTTGTGGTACCTAATCCAAAGTGAGAGGGCGAACATCAGTTCTGAATCCGATTGAAACAGTCTGTGCAAGGTGGTGTATTAAAAAACAGACTGCAACAACTGTGCATTGATGAGATGTCAGTAAGGAGACCCTGATCACTGGTGTCCCTAATGCTAGCTTAAATGCCAAGGAGTCACCATTTTACCCCACATTGTCCCTCCTGCACAGAGAGAGACAGGCTAAAATATTAAAATAATAAACCACAATTCACCCTCAGGTGTCTTCCAGATCCCTTTGCACTTGGTCTAAATAGCATGAAATGTGACTGTGTGCATACATTTTATATATACAAAGACGAATACATGTATTTCACACACAGGTATTAGACACACATTTCTGATGTTCAACCACCGCCACTCCTTACATTACAAACAAGTTATATTACACAGACACACACACCTATGGTATCCCCCCACACAGAGCTCCATATTACACACACACAGATCTATATTATCCCTAGATCACACACACACACATCTACCTTATACCCAGACACAAGCACACACCGATCTATTTCATGCACACACACACACACCCCTCGAGCTTTTATTACCCACAGACTCACCCAGCCCTGTTTTATCCCTGCCGGCCTCCCCCCCGTTTCCCCTCCCGGAAAGGATATGGCCATTCGGTGATTCTCTTGGCGTATTTCCGTATAACGTTATCCTCGCTGAAGATGAAGAGGGATCTGTTGACCGTGAAGCAGTTCTGTTTGACGGGGATGGGGTTGTAGAGAGCCATGGTCCGGGCGCGCTGAGCCATGGACTGCTTGTACATCCTCGGGCCGGGTTGGGGGCCACCTTGCCGGCCGCTCCCTCGGCCAGCCCCGGCCGGACCGGCGCCTCCATAGCGGGTGGGCAGCTCGTCTCCGAAGCGAGCCATTCTCGCAGCGCGCAGAGCCGGGCGCTCGGATCCACACGGGCAGGCGAGGCAGGGGGAAGACGCATCCCCGCGCCCAGGGCTCTCCCTCCGGGGGCCTCGCCGCTGGGCGGCGGGCCGGGGCGCGTCTCTGCCGGAGCCGGGGAAGCGGCCGCGAGGCAACCGTGGGAGGCGGCCGGGGTCCAGCCAGCCGCGCCCGGCGGAAGGCAGCGGAGACGGGCTGCGCTCAACTTGCCAGCCCGGTGCCTGCGCTCCGGCCCCACCTCATGCTTCTGGCAGCGCCGGGGAGGCGGGGCGGGGGGCGGCCAGCCGAGCTCTCCTCCTCCTCCTCCTCCTCCTCCTCCTCCCGCGGGCGGAGGGACCGGGCTTTCTTTTCCCCTCCTCCCGAGGCGGCGAGAGCCGGAAGCCAGGTCCCCCCCCGCGCCGGAGTGACTCCCGGAGCCAGCCGCGCGTGGAAACGTTCCAGCCGGAGCCGCGCTGCGTCTGTCTGTCTGTCTGTGTCTGTCTGTGTGTGTGTGTGTGCGCCTGTGTGTGTGTGTGTGTGTGGACCCTCGCTCGGCCCCTATAAGAGCCCAGCCCGCTGACTCCCCGCGGCCAATCGGCGGCGCCAGCTCCACCCAGGCCCTGGAGAGAGGCGAGCCCCGGTTTCCAGCCCCGCTTCCGACCCGCCCGCTCCGGGCACCTGCACCCGCCGCAGCCCGGCGATCTGGGGCAGAGGGCGCAGAGCGGGGGGGGGACGGGTGGGGGGGGGGGGACGGACGCTGCTGCTTGTGCATCTCCACGCCCTGGATCAGAGCCCCCCCCCCCCCCCTGCACCCCGCCCCGCGCCCTCCAATCCCTAGTTAAGTCCCCCCCACCCCGACGTGTCTTTGCGAGCCGGGGATGGGCGGTGGGGGGTGGGGGGGTCACTAACGTGGGCAGCGAGTTCCCGACCCAGAGAGGGAAGGGGACCGGACAGAGGGAAAAGGCGGCGGAGCGCCCCGGGCCAGCCGGGAGCTGTCCAGCTGCTGAAAGGCGCCCTGCCTCGGCCACAGCGCCGGGCTCACCCTGACTGTGCTCCCGGCTGCAGCTGCCCAGGGCCCAGGAGTCAGGTCAGCCCATGCCAGGGTGACCAGCCGTCCTGATTTCATGGGGACAGTCCCGATATTTGGGGCTTTGTCTTATATAGGGGCCTGTTACTCCCTCCCTCCCCCCCCCCCACACACACACACACCCACCCTTCTGCTTTTTCACACTTGCTATCTGGTCACCCAGCCACCCCGCCTGAGCCCAGCCGGGCTGATGGGACCACACCAGGAGCACCTGGGTTGGCCACATAGGGGCAAACGCCAGGCTGGGGGTTTGTTTTTTTCCCTCGAGCAATCAGAGTAATTTAACACAAGGGCTGACCTGATCCTTTCAGAATAGTCAAGCATTTACAGAAAGCTCACAAATCCTTCCCGCCCTGCTGGGACATTATGAACACAGTTTTACCAGCTTTACCATTGTATGGATTGGTATGGAAGAGATAAATGCGGGGGGAGAAGAACCTCTTAGATCAGAGGTGGTGGAATCTCCATCCTTAGAGGTTTTTAAGGACCAGCTTGATGAAGCCCTGGCTGGGATGATTGAGTTGGGGTTGGGCCTGCTTTGAGCAGTGGGTTGGACTAGATACCCTCCTGAGGTCCCTTCCAACCCTCATCTTCTAGGATTCTATGATCAGCTGGACCCCAGGGGCTGGGTCCCACCCTACAGTTGCTGAAGAAATCCTCACTGACTGCTAGGGGGAGTTCTGCTTAACACCTGATGGCATGATGGGGCCCATGGTTTTTCTGAATCGTTTGTTGTTAATAGTCAAAAATAGATTAGGATTAGTGGGGGGGGGGATTAGCTGTGTGTGTGTGTGTGCGTGTGTGTGCGTGTGTGTGTGTGTGCGCATGTGCGCGCACTTTTCTCTCTAGGTGTCCTTAATAGAGACCTCTTTGAACACCTACAACTGTTCCATTCTGGAGAACTTGCTTTCCTTCCCATTGGTTTGAAGGACTCCTGCAGAACGCTGGCTACCTTTAAACCTGAATTTACAATAAAACCATTTAATCCTGTTTGTTTCAACACCCTCTTTTATTCCCTTTCACTGTAGATCACAGCCCTAACTCCTCCTTATTCCTGCAGCTTTCCCCCATCAAATGCTGCTGTATTAGGTAGGTCAGGTGGATTCCTTTCTTTTACATCTAGAGTAAGCCTGACATAACAACTAGTAACTCTAAAAATGTACCCACCAGAGAAGTCAGTCAAGACATTTTCACTTCTCCCACAAAAGGAAATCCTGGATTCATCTCATTCCTAGCAACTAATGTATTTTTGCCTTAGTCATCCAAGCTGTCTCCGTTCAAAACCAACCCACCATTTAGGCAAGTCTGCAACAATCATGTCTGCGGGGCTCAGGGAACAGAAGTGTGTTCATAAATAAGGTCAGCTGCTGTCTGCTAAAAGGTGACTTTAAAGAAGAGAAGGGCTTCTTTCACAGGGCTTTGGAACTAGATGGACTTGCTTGTATACCTGTGCAGAAGATTGGCATATTACAGGCAATATATTGTATGAGAGCCAGGGTGAAAGAGCATTGACATTTATCTCAAGGGAACACAGCAAAACATAATAATGGATGAGTGACATCACATCCTGCCTTGGTGATAAGGCAAACATGGCACCATCCTGACACATCCACGTCATCCTGGTTTCTAAGGTGCGTAGGGAGAATGCTGATAAAGGAGCCTCCACTGTAGGAAACTGTAACGTGGAAGTGAATTAATGCATTGGGAGCCTGCTGGTAGATGAAATACAGAAATAATTTCCCAACATGCACAATCGAGGCCAGATTTTCATAAGTGTGCAGCACACTGGGTGCATGTTGGGTGATGGGCTCTTTGGAAAATCTTGCCCTCGGTGTGGATGCTGAGGCCATAAGAAAATATGGCCTTATATTCCATCTGCTTAGTCTCCCGATAGCCCCAACTGTGGGTGCCCACCACTTAAGAAATCTGATCCTCATATCTTTTGATACCCTGGTCGCACCTGTGGATAAGTGCACGGTAATGTTCCTCGACAAAAATAGCCTCAGGTCATATTTGCTGATGGGCTTGAAATTTGTATGATCCTCAGAGGGTGAAAAACATCTTGGGAATCATCCCAGATAGCTTGAAAATATAAATAAATAAATAGTACCTATATAGAGATTTTAACATCTGCAAAATGCAAGACATCACCTTATTGATCCATCCACTCCATGCGTGGCAGTGAATTATTATCCCCATTGTTCAGAAGGAAAAGTTAGGACTTGGCAAGGTTATGGGTTAAGTTGGCTGGGAAGTAAGTTTTCTTCCTGTAGGAAAAAAAATTGACAATTTTTTTTTCATTTTTATTAGAAATATTTCCACAAAAAATCATATTTGAATTTAAAAACCAAACAATTCCACACTGGTTTTTATTGTTTTAATTATTATTATGGTAATTGCAAATTCTGGAGTTTCACCTTTTCTGGTTTTGGTTGCTAAATCTTTTTGCTGTTTTCATTTTTTCAATGAAAACCCACTTATTTAAGTCACAGACACTTTTTTCCATGAACAATAAAACCCCATTTTTTGGATGAAAATAATCTTTTTATAGAAAAAATTTCAACCAGCTCTGGGTATATGTCGATTTCTAGAGGTGCTCATCCCCTCCAGCTCTTGGGGCAGTGGTGTACCATGGGTCTCCGGGAGACTCTGGCACCTGGGGGCCAATCCTTACATTTGCCCCCCTCATCAGCAGCAGTGCCCCATAGGGGAGGG
Organism: Emydura macquarii macquarii; assembly: GCF_026122565.2. NCBI lineage: Eukaryota > Metazoa > Chordata > Testudines > Chelidae > Emydura > Emydura macquarii. The sequence goes on from NW_027130828.1 coordinate 17,286,394, forward strand.
GTCTGCAGGACCGTTTCCTGCTCTCCTGCATTCCCCTCTCCCACTGTGGGTGTGGCAGGTGGGCAGATGCCCCCGGGCTGCCCAGCGGTGAGTGGGGCAGGGCATGACAGGCTCTGCCCCAGAGCCCCACTTTTGACTGCCTGGCCCCTGTGCGGCCGGGGTCCCTGTGGCTCCCTCCTTGCGTCCAGCACGGGGGCAGATGATCCGGGAGGACACTTGTTCCCCCTGCAATGGGAGCCCTTGGCTGCCAGCAGACCTGAGCTGGAGTCAGGGCGGCCACCAGGAATGTCAAAGTCCAGCAGCCCCTGGCTACCTGCGACAGCAGGGGGCAGCTTCTCTGCCAAGGGCCTGGCTGGTGCCCTCCCCCCAAAGGCTGGCACCCGGGGGCATGGCCCCCCCTCAGTATACCTCTGTCTTGGGGCCTTCACCAAGAACGGTGGGTGCTCAGCACCTCTGAAGAATCCTATCCAAGATGATAGTGCAAATCAACTCAGAGCCAGAATTAGAACTCCCAGGTTCCTGTCTCCCAGCTCTTTGTGGATCCACTAGACCATGCTGCCTCTCTCAATGGCGAAGACAATTGGGGAGCTGCAGTTAATAATACATTAAACAGGATGTTTGGCTGCATTCATAATGACTAGAAAATAATGCAAACATGTAATGACATTAAACTAATACCTATATCTTATATAGTACTTTTCATAAGTAGAGCTCACAGCATTTTGCAAAGGACATCAGTATTTAACAGATGGGGAAACTGAGGTACAGAGAAGGACAGGGCTTACCCCAGGGCACTCAGCAGACCCATAGCAAACCTGGGAATAGAACCTCAGACTCAGACCTCCCAGTCCAAGTGTGCTAGCTATTAGGAAGCTACGCTACCACCCCCGGTATGCCCTTCTCTGGAGCTGCATCATCTGTTCTTTTATATCTTGGGAAAGATCAAGCTGAGATTCTAAAGATCCAAAAGGCCAGCAAAGCTGTCTGGAGACATGGAGGGATTTAAGTATGAGAGACAGATTGGAAAAGCGAGAATTATGTAGCCTTGAAAAGGGAAACATGGAGATTTAGATTGGGGATATAAGATTATGAAAAGAACAGTAAAAAAAATATATTACATCTTACCCGACCAACGGGTCACTCAAGGAAATTAATGGAAAGCGAATGTCAAACAAATAAGGAAATATTTAAAACACTGGAATTACCCCTGCAGGAGGGCAAAGCCTTAAATAGTTGGGTCTAAAAATAGCAAAGCATTGAACAGTTGGTCCTAAAAATAGCCTGGATCATATTAGGAATAACTTGTTACAGTTACCAATGTGAAGATTATGGTGATTGAATCTTATGCTTTTACGGCACCAGCACATTTCCTCTGCCACCAGAGAGGAATTCTTCTTTCTGCCCTTACCCCACCCTCCACCCTGAGCAGCATTGCACAATCAGCCAAGCACATGGCCAGGGGTTTCCTCTGACGTGACAAGCATTGACTAGTGCTTGAGGCAGGATAGGGGGCTTGCTGGAGTAATATTGTGATCTGGAATGGCAAAGCCTACGTTCCTAGGGTAAGCTGAAGGGAAGGATACAAAAGTTACAGGCATTTGGATATAAAAGGAGCTTCTGTCCTCTATTTAGTGGGATGGGATTCTTATGGGATACCACTGGACACTTCACCGTGACAACAGAGGGTATTGAAATTCCTAACAAGTTTAGGCACCTACTTTAGTGCTTTTTGGCTCAACCATGTGGAAGCACCATAGGTAACCTGCAGCGTGATATGTCCCAGATGCCTGATCCTGGTCTTCTGTCTGGAAGCAAAGGAGCTGAAAAGGAAGGGACACCACACCAAGCCCCCTTTACAGCTGGTCACCAAGAATTGTAGAGGGGGTAGCAGAAAGGGAAAAGCCTGGGAATAAAATAAATGTGAAGTGGAGGGAGAAGGAAAGGCCATTAAATTCCAGCAACTCCACAAGGACTGGCCCACATCTTAAATGTCTGCTCAGAGGGAAGGTGAAGGTTCCTTGGCATACACCCTGATTGGGGTCAGATGAGACAATGGGGAGGCCACAACTGAGCCTGTTATTTGGCACTTCATTTAATTACCTCCCCACCCCCAAAAGTTGTACACCACCTAAGGAGAGAGCAAAGCTTTATTCCAGTCTATCAGCAACTGTGGAGCCAAGTTGTGACCTCAGGTATGGATCAGCCCAAAACCTCAGCATGTCTGAAAAATCAAGCCAACAGTGCTCTCTCGGTCAAAGCCAACACCTTACACTCCACGTTCAGGACCCAATGGCATTTTTGGGAAGAAGGGGGGTTTGTCTCAGTGGTTTGGGCCACAAATGTCTGCTTGCCTATTTGCTGTGCGTGCAACTACAACCTACCATGCTAGCTAGATGGCACAGCCCTTCTGTGATGCAGTTAGTCAAGAGCTTTGGGGTGAAACCTACTGCGTAACGGTAATAAAATTATTCCTGCCTCATTCAGAGTAGACATAACGCCATTGAGCAAAGGGTGACTGGAGAGAGAGGGATTCCTAACGCTCCTGAAATCCTATCAAAGAGAAAAGAACAAAATAAAATATCCAACAAACGGAAAAGAAGACCATTTGATGGCCCTATTCTTATTATTCGTGCTTCTCCTAGGCTCAGAGCAATGTCCCATTTGGTTCCCCTGTCATTATTTGTATTACAGTAGCACCTAGAGTCCTCAGCTGAGATTGGGGCTCATTGTGCTAGGCACAGAACAAACGTGGTAAAAGACAGTCGATGCCCCCGAAGGGCTTATGGTCTAAATAGACATGACAGACAAAAGGCGGGAGGGGAAGCAGAGGTAAAGGGACTTGAGCAAAGTCACAGAGCAGTAACAAAGCCAGGTACCCTGAGTCTCCGCATAACATCTGATCCATTGGACCACACTGCCTCTCTCATCCCTCCATCTAATACTCAATGCATTTCCTTGTACACTAAGATCGGCTGCAGTCTAGTCCATTTCTCTTATGAGTTCCTGACCACCACCACCCCATCCTTTCAAAAGGCTGTTTTTCATGAAACCCAGCTACAGCCGTTCCTTTGTTGCAGAAGAAGCGGATGTAAAGTGTGTCTGAGGCTGCTGCATTATAGCTTAGTGCATTCACCCAATCAGCTAAATAATCAGACAGTCAGAAATCTACAGCTCAGTAAATACTTCGGCTGTTAAGGCCAATGCCGGGAATATAAAGGGTTATAAAATTTCCTGTGCTGGATGGATATCACATCAAAGGTCACAGTACACAATGGTATCTGCTCAGCTATTCATTGAGTAGTAAGGACAGGCAAGGAGCCCGCAATCCGGTGCCCAGTCTCCAATTTAAAAGATCACTATGCTAATGGCTTCGCCCCAGCAACACTAATTACAGTTTTCCTTTGTGGATGCCAGTGAAGTTCAATCAGGTGGGGCTGCACCTGCCTGCAGCTAATTAGGTGCTCAAATGTGATGGGTGCTGAATAAGATGCTGAATTGACTGTGTTGTGCTATTTTTATTTCAGACTTTGTATGTTTATTTTCGCTAGTACCTCCAAACTTGAAGTTCTTTATTCTCACCCTACAAGACCTGGCAGCAAACTGGGGAAGGTCCTAGGCTACGATAATACACTCACTTTTCCACCCCAGGAGGCCTGCAGTTTGGTGGATCTCAGCCTAATTTTTAGTGGCTATTTTGCTAGGATCACAGAAATCCACGACACATTTTAAAACCAACTCTGCGTGCAATAGAACGTAGCAAATTAGCTGTTAAAGGCCAGATTTTCTAAGGCGTTTAGGGCCCAAATTTTAAAGGTATTTAGATGTTGTTCTGCTCAGCATTGCAAGAGCCAAGTGATTTAGGAGCCTCAACTCAGTCTCACTGAGTAAGTGCCTAAGTAACTTTTGAAAACGAGACTTAGGCTACGCGATGCTGATTGGAACAATGCCTAAATATCTTTAAAAATCTGGGCCTAGGGCATAAACATACAAATGGGCACTTCGGGGGGTTTTCAAAAGATGATGCACCTAACACCATTGATTTTATTGGGACTGAAGCACCAGCCTGTTTGGCCATATTGAAAATCTCTCCAGGCTCCTAGCTGCATCTTTAGGTACCTAAATAGCTTGGAAAATCTGACCCTCACTGAGATGGCAGTGGCATGGATGTGTCCTAGACTGGGTTAGCAGTGACTGCTGCAGTTCAGGACCGAGGTGCATCATGAGAGCTGTTAGAGGGGACCCAAGACTGGACGACCCAGGTTGTTCCAGGTCAGGCCTGAGGCACATCAGAAAAGTAGGAAGAGAAGCTTGCACAGTGCCTCCTTCTCTGTGTCTTACACTAGCACCAGTGGCTCTTAGTTATGCACTTTCACAAATACCCAGTTCCCCTCTTCTTTGTCAAATAAAATTGGCAATGCCCCAGTTTGTCCCCACTAGATATTTGCCTGGGCAGGTTGTGAGGCTCTCATCACTTGTGTGTAAAGTTACACAAATCACGAGAGAAACACCATTCTCATTACTGAAGAGAGACAGACGGTGACTCATCCTGGACTGTTTACTCCTGTCAGTGATGGGGAAAGATAATGTATTAATGCATTAAGGGAGCAAAGAAGAGATTGCCCAAGGCCCTGAAGGAGGTCTCCTGACCCAGGAACAGACAATGCAACACCTCCAACTTTACTGATGCCAATGCTGGGAATGAGGCAGCTAGAGGGAGGCCATAACCCACAGCACAGAATCCCCAGGTCTTCTGCCAGCTTTCAGAGAACCTGAGAACCTGGGGGGGGGGGGGGGAGGGGGGAGACACAAGCAGAGCAGGTCTTTACCCATGCAGTAAATGGGCTGTGCATTGAAAACTCACATTCTAAGACCAAAGGAGCTGGTGGTCTGGTTTTTGGAGACCTGCAGCTCCCATTGACTTTAATAAGATGTTGCAGGTGCTCAGCTCAGCACTTCTGGAAAGCAGGTCACTAATTTGAAACACACCTGCACAGGGGCCCATGTCTGGGACAGGAGATGGGGCAGAACAAACAGCCATTTGCCCTAGATAAAGACGATTTTCGCATACAGGAAAAAAGAGTCCTAGCTCGAGAGCGACTGAAAACAGCCCTGTGCTCAAGCAGGGAACTTACCTTACTGCTGTGCAATGGAGGAGTATTAACCAATCAGCAGTGACCGCAGCCAAGCGGCTTTAAGGTGAAGAGTTTCCCTAGCTCCCCATTCTGCCACCCGTACTCCTCAGGCAGCGCCACTGAAATCAACAGCTCGGTACTACTCAGCATGAGGAAGAGTTTCAGAATGAGGCCTTTAATAAGCCAATCACTTAGCATACGGTCACCTACGCTTGCTGATTGGCTCAGAAATGAAGGCTAGTTTTCCTGGAACGCGAATTTCATTACCATTTTAAAATGCTTGCACCCAACCCCAACCAGAGCTCCTGACCCTCCCCCCAAAACCCTACATTCTCCAACTACTTGCTCATCATGCAGAGATCCCTGAGCATTCCTGATGAGGACATTCACAGTGTGTAGAATATTTAGTGGAGTTCATGTGCTGGGAACTTAAGATTTATTATCCTTCAAGATAAGCAGTGTCCCTGCCTCGCCTCAGTCAATATTTATCTCTTCAGTCAATCATTCTTGATGATCACCTCAGGACAGACAGACACATATAATTTTAATACTGTCTATGTCTCTGCCTTCACCCTTTGATGGGAGATGTACAAGATTCCGGTTAAGTTTCCTGGTGCTTTAGTAGTGTGATCATTCTCTGAAGTAGCCAACCCAGCCTGATTTATGTCCTTCTGCACCCTTTTTTTGCAAGGAAATATTCCCCAGGGCACCATCTAACCCTTCCAGTGAAGATTTGCTATTCTTCATTAGTTGGGAAATGTTCTCATGCATTGTACCCTCTAACCTGGGAAGAAGCACAATTTTGAATGTATTCTGGAGAGATGGAGAATAAGAAGGATCAGTTTCATATACAGGGATCCCTTCCACACAGCCCTGAGGTCACCACTTCCTTTGCTGTAGTCCTTAGAGTGGGAAGAAATATGAAGGAAGTGGAGAGAAATTGTACTAAACAGTGGACACTGATTAGTTTTGTTTTAATGGGGAGAAACTAAAAAGTCAAAGATATGGAGAAACCAAATAGACATAGCAACAACTTCGCTTAAAACACACACTAAACAACCTATGGACTTATAGACGTTTGTAAGGCCTGCAAGTCACATGTTTTATGGTCTTGTAGTTAAAGCACTCCTAAGTACCTAAATCCCTTTTGCAAATAAGAATCAGGCTCCTAAATCAGTTAGGTGTTGTGATGTCAAGTGCAGCAATGCCTGAATAGCTTTAAAAATCTTGGTCTTAGGGCCTAACCCAAAGCCCATCAAAATCAATGGAAGTTAATAGGAGCCGGTTTGGGCAATTAATAGTTTCCCATCTGTAACATGTGGATGATGAGACTTCCTTTTGCTCACCCTTTTGTCTTGTCCATTTCAACGGTCTCTCGCTATGGGTGTCTGGTTAGCGCCCAGCACAATGGGTCCCCGATCTGAAGTGGGGCCTTCAGATGCTACTGTAATAATTTTTAAAAAGAGGAAATTGAGAGAATGTCAGTGATTGTTCTGTGCGATACAATTAATGGGGGGAGGAGGGAGCAGCTGTGGTAGGGGGAGGCTGTGAAGCTATTCAGATTAGAACCAGATCAAGAAAAGCCCTTTTACAAACAAGAATTACAGGAAAGAAATTATGCTCTCCCTTATTTCTTCTAACATTTCGAGAAATTAATGCACATAGCGGTGTAAAAGGGGGGGTTGGCAATTAAGTGGTCTGGAGCCCAGACTAACTTTCACAGCTCAATGTCTATAGTAGTTATTGCGGGAGATTTGAAAGGCACAAATGGAAGGTAGGTGGCTACCTCCATTAACTTTGAGTGGGAAGAGAGTACTTTTTGTGCCTTTGAATATCTCCTGCTGAAATGCAGACTACTAGTGCTTTGGTAACTGGACTGACAGCTGAATAATATTGACAGTCAAGGGGTCCCCCAGGCTTAAGATGAGGTGGTGCACTGAAGAGCAGATCCACCTTGCTACAATTCTATTTTCTTACTATTAGCAACACTCACTGAGGCACAGTCCAGGTTTATGACTGCACGTGAAGATAGCTGTATTTTAATGGCGCACCTATTAAGCAACCAATATACTCAGGTTGAGTGCCCATTGTTTAGACAGCTAATGGTGGAAGTTATACCCCACACTTTAGTGTAAATTAAGCATTCAGCTGTTTTCCCAGGTGCCTTTAGTCAGTCATCTTTGGCCCAAGTAATTAGGGCTCGGTGTTTAATTAAGCTCTGGTGGTCATATGCAGAACACACTGCTTTCTGTCTCCTGTTCACAGTTGCTTAAGGTGCTAAAATAAAAAAAAAGTAGCCAAAAGAGAAGGTTAATCAGTTCAGAACATGCAATACCCTTCTTGCACCAGCATTAAAGTGGGGGATTATTTTTCCTCCATTGATTGAAGAACACCAGGGCCATGAGACAGTAATAACTCAGGACACTGACCCATTATCCTCTAACAATAGCCCTCGCACTTACATGAGGGGCTAGATCAGCCGCTTTGATTTTTTCCCTCCCTCATGGGGATAAAAAGGAGTAGAGACCTCAGTTCTTTGGCCCTAGCTTTGGCAGACGGCGAGGTGTTCGGCTAATATGGTTTCATCCCTTACCCAGCCCCTGCCCCTCCAGCAGCCCCCTATACAGGATGCTGTGTCTTTGGGGCTCTGGGGATGTGGGTGGTGTTGGACAGTGAAGGGACAGGAAGCACAAAGGGGAGCCACTCTCCAGTGTGTCACCCTCCCAAAGCCTGGGGGATTTGCTGGTTGTCAGTATTTTAAGCAGATGCTCAATCCGTCCTCTAACACCTTCCTCTCCACTCAGGTTTCCTTTTCCTATGGGACCAGCACGTGCTCCCTGCAGGGGTCTGGAGGGAAAAGCACTGCAGAGAAAGTGGGTCTCCATCCCTGCAGACACACCAAGGGCTGGAGGTCATCCATCCCCAGAGAGCGTGGGTCATCTGTAGCTTTATCTGGAAATGTTACAATGGTGCCTCATGGGAGTTGTAGTTCAGGTACCTTATGCCTCCATTCTCCTCTGCGAGCTAGGAAAGGCATGCCCCTTGCCCTCGTGGGGGAAGGGGAAGGGCCTGGTTTCCCCAGAGGATGGTTTGATTGAAGCTCAGCATTTCCTGACTGTTGCTGGGCATACAGACTCCAGGTGAGAGGTTGCTTAGAAACACCTGAGATGGCTGCACTTATTGGGCCCCTGATAAAGGGAATGCGAATACCCAGGATGTTTGACTAGCCTGTGAATGCAAAGCAGAGCGCCCACAGGGATAGGGGCAGGGAAGGTTGCCTCCAGGCTCTCTCCATCTGTATAGTCAGAGCTGTTCTTTGGCGCCATCACAGGGCAGAGCGCCTGCTTGCTGCTGGGGGTCTCCGGGCACACCAGAGAAACACCTCCCAGCTTATCACAAGCCCAGGGGGGAAACAGAGCTACCAATGCAGCTTTGGTTTTCTGGGGTGAATTCCAGAGCTGAATGGTCAGCCCTGGAGACCGAAGTGCTCTGTTGATCCACGAGACAGGCACCACGCAGACAGCCGCCTTCCCCACTGCCCTCCCATTGCCCTGGGAAGAGCTCAAGTCTCCTTGCTCATTCAATCCCCTTGTTCTCAGACTGCCAAGAAGGTCCCACTAGTGCAGGTGGGAAGTTCACTTTCCTACCTCAGCTGTGAGTCTGGAATGGTCAATTAATTTCAGAGAGGCCATGGAAAGACCATCAGATGATAACTCTCCATCATTAAATGAGTGGCAGGTAAATCTCATTACAGCCTCTCCTTGGCCTGCCCCCAACACACACACACACACTTCATTCCTGAATCCCTCCATTCTGGTTTCGTAGGGAAACCAATGAGGAATTGTTCTGCAAAGTTGGAGCCTTTGACAACCGCTCACTGCAGTCTCGGTATTTTTATTGTACTCTAGTGCCCTCTATTTCAGCACAGACAGTACTGAAGCTCCTTTTCACCTCTCACATCCTCAGAACTCCAACTGAACTGACAAAACACGTAGATGTCGTCCCTCTCGGCAGAGCTGTCACCATGTGCGGCAAGACGACGACTTTTGACAGGTTTATAAACAGGTAAGGGTCCTGACCTTAGCCTTCATCTCTGGCTGTGCTCTTCATCCCGCATAGCCGACAGCGCAAGAGCATAGGGCTGGCTTTACAAGTTTATCAGATTTAGAAATCTATATTCTTCCACTGATACCTGAGGGATTTATGTGGTAAACGGTCACTGGGACGTAGCTTTATAAATCACCTTCAGATTTATGGGAGAATAGCGCCTGTGTCTGCAGTGTCACTTCCTGGAGGCTTTGGCTAAATTGATATCAAGGACTGAAGTAAAAGGCATGTTCAGATATCTTAGGATAATACTAGAAGTTGGCCTCTATTATAGGCAGATGCTCCCATAGCACATCAGCAACTCCTCACCCACAGCACCCACGGAGAGCAATTCTGCTTTTGTTTATTACAGCTAAAGCTGTGAGTCTCAAAATGCTTGTGTCATTCCCGGGCTGAAAGAGGCTTTTACAGTCGTCTCCATTAGACCACACTGAGGTAACACAAGGGCTCGTCTAAACTTAGTGCTGAGACTGAGTCACTGTCGCACTTAGTGAAGACGCTACTCTGCCGCAGGACAGCTTCTCCTGTTGGAGTAATTAACCCACCTCTGTGAGAGGTGGTAGCTATGTCAATGGGAAAACCTCTTCCAGCAACACAGCGCTGTCTACACGGGGGGGCTAGATGTGTATAACCACTGCATTTGGGGCGGGGGGTGGATTTTCCCCATTCATGAGTGACGTAGTTATACCAACATAAATTGGTAGTGTAAACCAAGCCGAAGAAAACTACCAATTGCAAAGGCAAATGCTCTCTTATCCCAGCAGAGAAAAGTAGATAATATCCATTCAGGAAAAGCCTAGGGCTGAGCCAGCACAAGGGGAAAGAGAGTCATCCCTGCTCCCTCCCACAATAGGAGAAGACATTCTTCTTGGTTACTTGGAAGGAATAACGTGGATAGTTTGCCATTGGGACAGCCTAGAGCAAGGCAATCAGCCACAGGGATAAATTGATGGTCTTAATTTTCATTCCTAATGAAACCCATTAGGACAAGTCAGAGACTGAAAGAAAAAAGATTTTTGAAACTTAGTGAAAATTTCCTACATCTTTTTGACCAGCTGCTTCAGAGATGCACCAAGAATGCCTGGAATCAGAGAGGAACCATGGTCCAGTGATTAGGGCACTGACCTCAGACCATGTCTACAGTACAGGTGCTGCAGCAGCATGCGCTGGTGCTGTAATGTCATAGCGTAGCGGCATCCTACAGTGATGGAAGAGGGTTTTCTGTCACTGCAGATAATCCGCTTCTACAAGCAGCGGTAGCTAGATCAGCAGAATTCTTTCATCAGCCTTACTGTATTTACACCGGGGGTTCGGACCACATAGCTACAGCACTGAGTGGTGTGAAGCATCATACCGATGTCAACCTAACTTTTAAGTGTAGGCCAGGCCTAGGACTTGGGACTCCTGGGTTCTACCTTGCTCTGCCACTTCCTGTGTGACCCTGGGCAAGTCTCTTAACCTCTGTATACCTCAGTCCTCCATTTGTAAAATGGGCATAATAGCACTGTCCTCCCACACAGAAGAGTTAGGATTAGGGACGCATTACAAAAGTCTCAGCAGCTTACAAATTAGGGTCATATACGCACCATAAATAGATTTATCACATATGCAGGTCAGATGACAAAACTCAGACCATTAAAGTGCAGCATCATAATAAAAGGATGTTACATTTCAGGGGCACTTCTGAGCATGAGCAAAAGCATTAGCGCAGAATTCCTCAACAGCATTGCATGCTTGCATTACATAGGGTTGCTTACCTTGCTCTCCTTACATTAGAGAAAATATTGAAATCTTCCTGTTAGGTTAAAAACAATTTCATCAGGAACTCGAGCACATGGTCAGAACCAAACGTTTATCCCAAAGGGGAAGTCGGGTATCCGGAGAGTTCACATTTCTAAACCTAGCTGTTTACAGTTCAGTGTGTGTCAGAGCCGGAGATGCTGACCCAGAAGTGAGAGATATTATCTAACAGTCAGCAGCAGGGAGGCTGACAAAGAATCTCTGCACGATACCAGCCGGACAATGCCACCTGTGAGGTTCAACTTTGGGTGAGTAGTTAATGGATGAAAACGCAGCTGACAGCTGCAGCCCTTCTCCAACTCAAAATGGTTAAGCGTAGCCAAGTCCTTCATGTGTGGAGGGGAGGTCCTGGGGTGATAACCAGTGATTCAGAGGAAGGCCCTGGAGGTTTTTCACTTTCCTCTGCAGCGTGGGGCACGGGTCACTTGCTGGTGGATTCTCTGTACCTTGAAGTCTTTAAATAGTTATTTGAGGACTTCATAAACTCAGTCTTAAATTAGGAGTCTGTTGCAGGAGTGGGTGGATGAAGTTCTGTGGCCTGCATTGTGCAGGAGGTCATACTAGATGATCATAATGGTCCCTTCTGACTTTATGGTCTATGACAGTCAGGAAGTCTGCATTGTTATCCCGGCTCAGGGTGGTAGTCTGTTTCGGTAGGAAGGGTAGGGGACTGGAAGTTAAGATTCCTAGGTTCACATCCCAGTGCTAACCCTAACTCAACGTGACTCTAGGCAAGGAACTTAGCTTCTTCCACAGCTTAACAACCCTCACAGTTAGGAAAAACTTCCTAATTAGAAGGGTAGTCAAGCTCTGCAACAGGCTTCCAAGGGAGGTTATGGAATCCCCATCCCTGGAGCTTTTTAACAGGTTAGACAAATCTGTCAGGGGTGGTCTAGGTTTACTTGGTCCTGGCTCCATTTAGGGGGCTGGATTTGATGACCTCTCAAGGTCCCTTCCAGCCCTATATTTCTAGGATTCTTTGTGGCTCAGTTTACTTATCTGCAGCTGGGAATACTGCTTTCCTAGCTCTCATGGGTGTTTTGCAAGACTGTATTGGCCTGATTTTCAGAGTTGCTTGCCACTATTCCCCATGAATGCAGTAGGATTTGTGGGTGCTCAACATCTCTGAAAATCATACCCAGGTGCTTCTGAAATTTTTAAACAAAGTCCCATTTTCAAAAGTGACTAGGTTCAAAAAGCATTTAGGTGACTCATGGGATTTGCAAATGGACCCAAGTACATTAGACACCATGAACATCAAAGGGAGTTCAGTGCCGAGCCTAATTAGGCACTTTTGAAAAATCCCACTAGTCACCGAATACCTCTGAATCTGACTTTTAGGAGACTACATATCATTGAAAATCAATAGGGTTTAGGCTCCTAAGTTATTTAGATACTTCTGGAAATTTTACCCTGAATATTTCTAAAATGTTTGAACCTTAGCATGTCAAATAGGGCAGAGGAATTTTCACCTTACAGGGCACTTGGGAATGGCTGACACAAACTCATGGCCTAATACTTTCTTAGTGAAAAGACACCCTGGCACCACAGCTTTGTTAGTTTAGGATGCGTAAGTTACCCAGACCTAAGAAAAGGAAAAGGAGGATATAGTTTAAAACTCTTAAGACCTGAACAAAAACCACCCTGGTTTCCTGTTTGATGTATAGTTCAGGTTACCCCATCTCGTCCCCTTTAAACAGGACTTGGGGCATTTAGACCCGTCATGAATAAGGTAAAACTAGGTAACTCCAGGGCAGCACCACCTCCTCTTCATTTCAGGCAGAAACAAAGCCATCCAGTACTGGTAGTCTGCCTTTGATATCCAGCTGTTTGATATTTTCTTTTACATCTAAGCATCTATCTGATCATAAGAGCAAACATTTCCTCTTATCAGTTAAGTATGCTGGGACCTCTGGGCTAGAGAAAGCAGAAGCCAGTTATCTCCCTGGGTCAGTTTCATTCCATATGCACAGCAATTTGCTGCCCTATTTTCCCCCAAACTCTTCATGTTCTTGTCAAATTACATTGCTCGCTATTCAAATTATTTCAGGGAGGGAAGGAGGAGAAAGAGAGAACGTACAGCCAACTCTTTCAGTACAGAGATATTTGCAAGTTAAACATGGTAATTATGACTCACAAGCATTCTAGGGAGGTATATATTACTTCGACAAGGCACAGGGCTTTAAGTATCTGCTTGACACTTTCTGTTGGAATGTGGAAATTAAAGTGATCATCTTATGGTGAAACAGCCTGAGCATTACTGACAGCAAGCAGAATGATCAGTGTAACACCCAGCACTCCCTAGCGTCCTGCACCCAGCAGGTAATTAAATTTAGGCCGCGGATGGGTCATCTTGTACTGTGAGCTTGTCCAATCATGCCAGCTAACCAGAGTTGGGAATCGGCCAAGATTTGGGACTGTTGGTAATTCAGTAGATGGTGCTTTTTTTCCTCTGAGTCAGTCTGGTCTCAATGCCCCAGCCTTGCTTTAGGAGATAAAACCGGAGGTTTTGTTCACTTGTGCTTGTTAAGGGTTCAGTGCACATTTCAGGAGAGTGACAGCACTAACCCCAGTATCCTGGGGAAATCAAAACTCAGCGGACTGCATTCTGCCCACAATCCCCACCATCCCCCTGAACTTTCCATCAGAGGTAGTCGTCTTCTCCACTTGCTCTTCCAAGCGGTCGTGCAGTGCTACTGTGCACTGAACTCCCCCGAGACAGATGCAGTTCAGTGCTGGGTCCTCCCTACTTCTGCGTTGCATTTATTGCGGTGCCTCGTAGCCTTTAAAAACAATCACTGAAATGCAGATCTTCAAAAGGATATTTACATTTTAAAACCAATCATCTTTGCTATTAGCACAACTCAGTTTTGGACAGCAGTGCCCTGGCCTCTGGGTGTTACCACGCTACAAATAAATCATCGTCTATTGTTACAAGCTGCCCATTCATTCACCTGCAGCTAGCATTGTCCTCAGCTAACAAAACCAGATCCGTGTTAAAGAGCCAACCAGCTCAAGCCTGTAAGCATGACTCAAACAACCCCACTCTCCGGCAGGCTACCAACAATCACCCCCAACATAAGCCTCATTCTCCTTGGTCACAGCTGGGGCTTCGCAGAAGATTTCTTAGCGGCTCTGTTGCAGGCATCGCTAGAGTTCTCCTGTCGTGAGAGAGCCATAAAAGAGCTGGGCGGGGAGACAGTAGAAGGCAAGTAAGTGTATTTTTGCAACATCGGCGCAGCCAGGAGCAAAGTGACACCTCTTTGAAACTAGGGAACGGTGAATCCGTCCAGGAAAGACAAGAATGTCTCCAAGTCAGACATTGCTTATTTGGGGAACCAACAGCTTTCAGAAGGTTTGGAAACAGCTGGTTAATTGTGCCCTCATTCACTCAGTTGTATCTTCAGACCTTTGCACTTTGAGCTGGGAGAAACAGAAAGTGCCTTGGGAATAAGACTTTTCTCAGTTTTTCCAGTTCAGCTAGAGGTCGGACGCACCAGAAATCGAGAGAAAGGCTATTCTCAGGACATTTCCTGCCCAGTGTTGCTCTGAGCCCTTGGTGATTTCCCAGTGGCTGTTTAACAGATGCTGGAACCTGCCTCCATGCAGACTTTAGACAGCCCGGAGGAAAGGCAGCCCAGGGGCTGCAGAGTTGACACTGCAGTGAACCAGTGCTTAGGATGATAAGAAACCTGGCTCTGGGTCCCTCACTCTGCAGGCGGTGTGTGTATGTTGAGTAGAGGTGGAGCACTGATCCCCATAGGGGGAGAAATGCTTCCAAGAAGGCTGGAGTCAGAGCACTCAAGCCCCCAAGGTTGGGAGAACTTACGTGTAATTCTGGCCTGCCCCATCCCTTCCTCCAGCCCACACATGTCGAGGCAATGATGGGTTATTGTAGGAGTTACATGGCACTGGTGGGAGGATTGCTGAACCTCTGGCCCCTGCAGGGAAAGTAAGTGGGTTGGAGGGACGCAGAATTAAAGGAGAAGTGATCGAAGGCGTGCAAGAGACCTTTCCACCGGCATAGCTGCTGCTAGCCAAGTTACCGTCTGTAAACAACTACTTAGTGCAGGTAGCTGCTCAGGGGTACCTCCTGAACCAGATAGGAGGTTCTCCGGGGTTTTGTCTGGTAGTTGAAGGGAACAGACTACCAGCCATTTTGTGGAATATACAGCTGAGAAGAGGAAGAGTGGACTTTGTCTCTCTGGCAGGCATTGGCAGCCTGAGAGTTTGGTACAGCTCTCTCATAAATACATAGGAGAAGGCAGGACCCAGAATGATTGGCAGAGTCCTAGAGTTTAAGGCCAGAAGGGACATAAGATCAACACGGGCCACCAACACCACCTAGCACCAACCCACTACCTCCAACAACTGGAGTGAGACCAACGTACCACAGCCCTCAGGAGATTAGACTATTCTATGCCAGCGGCAGAGAAAAGGAGGGACCAAAGTGTACCAGTGCCTGAGGCCCCCATAACGGCAGGGGAATGATTAAATGAGCTATGACCCGATAATCCTGGCAAGTGACCTGCACACACATGCTGAAGGGGAAGGTAAAAAAAAAAAATCCAAGGTCACTGCCCCTGTGACCCGGGGGAAAATTCTTTCCTGACCTCGCCTGTGGTGATCAGTTAGATCCTGAGCGTGTGAGCAAGAGCCAGCCAGTCAAGCACCTGAGGAAGACAACGCTCAGTGCCACTTCACAGCCCTGCCCCACCCTGACTAATGTTCCATTCTCCAGCTGTCACTGTCCCTGATGCTACAGAGGAAGGAGATGAAAATAACCCCGCAAGAATACATGAGGCGGGGAGAATCCCTTCCTAAAGCTGGCTGGCAGAAACCTTGACATATGAACCCTGCCCCCAGCTGTCACAAACAATCCCATCAGATGATTGGTTTTGAAAACAAGAAGGGGCCTGAAGGCCTTTTAAATACAGGAGTCACTTTCTCCATGGATATACGAGTGGGAGACGTAGCAGGTAGGACAACTGTGAGTCTCAAATGTATTGTGCATTTAGGACTGTAAGATCCTTGGGACGGGGTCATGGCTTGCTCTCCATTTTGTACAGCACTGAGCACATTGTGGGCCCTCAAATAAATATGGAGGCCCAGTAAGAGTTCTACAGTAGTACAATATACTACAGCTCTGAGTTTGAGGTACCACCTCTGGGTGGGGGTGAGGGGGGGAGCAAGAGAGCCTCACAAGTGTGAATAGAAAGGTTAACAAGAATAAATAATGCAGACCTTGAAGGATGAGGCGATCCAAGGAGCAAACTACAGGAAACGGGAAAGCATCATGCTTTATATGTCAGAAAACAAGCAATACAAAGGCATAGCACTTACATTAGTTATTTCAAACCCTTATCGTTTACATTGCAGTAATCCAGGTCAGGGTCCCGTTGTGCCAGGCAGCGTGCAAACACACATGACACCACAGTCCCCGCCCCGAAGAGCTGACAACTAAATGTAAGACATCCCGCCATGTGAGAAAGAAATGGAAGGAGGCCCAGAGCACCACATGTGTACACAAGTATATATGGAGGTACCTTCACTTGATGGCTATGAATAATTTAACAGTGATTTCTATTTTAAGAGGAAGAGTGCCAGCTCTCTCTACCAACCTTCCAACTACCCTTGCCAACTGGCAGCTTCCTATACATTTCATGGTAGCAGTGGGTCTTGAGGAGGAAGCTGAAGGAAAAAAGGGTGCTGATATTAAGGACAAGTTTAGGGAAGGCGTTCTAAGTGTAAGCAGTGGAGCAGGAGAAGGTATGAAAGGAGCAAAGGAGGGAAGGGGGAGGATCAGTATTGTTAAAAGGGCAGAGTTAATGTTGTTCGGGTGCCGTAACGATGTATATCCATGCTTTCAAATGTTTGGATTCCTCTGAATTTCCTAGGATTCCAACGTTAATTCCAGCTTAACGATATTATTTTTATGTCTAGGATACTCTTTGACAAAGTGGGTGGGGAAATAAACCGCTTGACTGTGGTTTGTGTTGGTTAATACTTGGGGGAAATTGTTCAAAATCAATTCAAAAGAAAATTCAATAATTGTTCACAATTTTAAATTTCAAAGTAAAGTTAATTTTGATAACTACATATTGGCATGAGCAAGTTTGGCCTTAAAAAGTATTTGTATTAAAGATCCACATTTGGACACAGATGGTCTGTCCAGGATAGAAGAAGGACGCTGAACAAGATGACCAGTTTTAAATACTTCTTGGATTGCTCTATATTACAACTGTTGAACTTAATTACTAGTCAGATAAACCCCAAACATGCCAAGTTAAATTTATGCAGTAAGGGTCTGTCGTTACCTATCATATAACTGTCTTATTTTATTATGCGAAATTCTCTTTTATATCCTTGTATCTTATTTTAGATACTAAAACTTGTAAATACAGAAGACTCAGATTGTCAGGCCAGATCCCCAGCTGGATAAGGTTAACTCCGCTGATGCTAGCTGAGCCATACTGACTTACAGAGCAAAAGGATGTTGACTTTGGCCCAGATCCTGAATGGTGTTTAGGCACTTAACTCCCATTGATTTCAATGGATGTGAGGAGCCTAAATAGCTTTCAGGTCTGGCCCTTTGCAACTTTAGTCTAAGCAACATGGATTTCATATGAATTAGCAAGAAAGGTCTGGAATGTTTAACTGAAGTTAGCCAGCCATCATGTTTTGCACATCTCCTGCTCTTACAAGCAAAGAAATCATAAGGTTTTCTAACCTGAATTCCTTTGACAGAATTCAATATCCAGCACGGATCACAACAAAGCAAGACTGTTGTTCCAGGGAAAGGTAACATTTCAAGTCTAGCTAATCACCACTGCCAAAGAGGCTTTTGGATGGAGTAGTTTTCCATTCCATTCCTCTTCCCACAGCACTTAAGCTACCTCAATCCCACCCTACAGTAACACAAGCCAGGCACTGCGGAAATGCATTTCTCTAGGCTAGATTCATGGTCCAGTGACAGACAATGAGATCATGCAGGCAGCGACAGCTACAAGCCACAGGGGGAAGAAGGCATTGTGCGAAGGAACTCCCCTTGGGCACCTAATCAATCTTGGCAGCTGTTTATTGCTCCACATGCTATAAGGCCAAGGAAACTGGTGCTTAAACAAACCACAGGTCACTTGTCTAGCTCTTCTGTCTGCACTTTCCGAAAAATACAATGAATAAATTGCAAGTAACTTCTTTGGGGAAAAAATCTGATTTGTGTGTACTCCCCAGCTGAGCTCAGACATGCAGCCACTCCTGGCAAGAGGAAGGAAAGTTCATCGCTTTGCCCTTACTGCCTTAAAGTGAGATGGGGAGGAATCAAGCACCAGCACAAAATACAAACTGTCTGGGATTCATCCTCTGGAAGCTGCTTCCAGGTGAAGGTTGTGCGGTCCTGCTGCCAGGAGCAGAAGAGGCTGAGTCCTGTTAAATATCTAACAGACAAGCAGGAATACACAGAGCAGTTGGACACCTCCCTCCCATCCATCATCCTGCTGGTCCATTGTCTCCCAGCTTTTAGCTTTCCACGGTCTCCTTCTTGGATTTGGAAGGTGGCAGAGATGGGAGATCAAGTGCTAGCTAAAATTCTCTCTCTCTTTCCTACCTTGCCACCTCCCCACATTGTTTCTTACTCCAAAGAAGTCTCACATGTGCTTTACATCTTCGAAGCGCTGCATGGGCATGAGCCAGGTTAATCCCCACAAACTCCTCAGGTGAGGAGGATTACTAAGCAGCAGCGTCATTTCACACAGGAGAAGACGAGATGTCCAAGGACCCACAGCGAGGCCGTGGTCAGAATAGTAATGAAAGCAGCCTTATGCTGTAACTGTTGGACCATGCTGTGCCCCCATAGCAAGAGCAGGCTAGGGGTCCACAGCAGGAATAATGTGGGGCATGCAGGTCAAGGCTGAAGTGAACTAGAGGAGATGACAGGGAGGGGATGCAGCTTGCATGGGCACCTGCCCACCTCTGAGCCTTTGGCACAGCTACATGGAAGAGTTGGGAGGGGAGGGGACGTGTCCTCCCTGATTATTTGCTTAACTGTGTGTCCCCCTGAAAGTGGAGCAGGTCTCCTGCGTTCTTACACGCACCCTCCCACTGCTCCAATTTTAATGGGATGATGCTCATCCAACTCCCTTTTGCGAGCCCTCCCCAATGAGTATTTTAAGCACACACAAGAAAAGAAACAGTCCTAAAGAATCACCACCCGTTTTACACAATGGCCTCCTCCTCTTCCAGCGAGGAAGATGCTTTGTATGGACAGCAGCGTAGAAGTGAACGAGAAGTAGGTGTCCCCATCAGGAAAGCTCCATTCAGACTAGCAGAGCGAGATGGCTGTCAATCCCTTGGTTTGTGCAATCACTGAGATGGAGGCCAAGAGGTGGTTCCTCTCAGGAAGAGAGCCCCACCCCCCCCATCAGAATTCACGTATTCCCACTCCTTCCTATGGGCAGGGCAGGTCTCTGCTCAGACACGAGTGACAACTTGAATTACACCCCTGACTTCTTCTCCCCCATGTTCTAACAAGTGCACCAAAGCTTGTTACTGAGTAGCCAGTCATTCACATCAGGCCAGATTCCCCAGAGATGAATTTGATCTCCTTCCCGGTCATTCCAGAGCTGAATGGTAGATCAAGTCTGGGATTGATACCACGCAGCTTCTCCCTCTGGGGTGACACTGCTACTTCTGTCCCCTTCTTTTTCACAGGCCAGCTCTTCCATTACTGTATTTTAAAGGACATCTTCATTCACTCCATTAGACAAGCAGCCATGGTGTTTATCTGCAAGCCAGACCATCCCAGCTGTTGCACTTCATGGAGCATTGAGCACTGGAGATGTGGACACAGCAAAAATACCGGTTTATTGGCTATGCAACTCATATTTAACTAACTCACAGAAGACTTATGCTGGGATTTGCAAAGTTGCCTAATGAACTTGGACACTCCGTTCCCTTTGAAAAGCCAAGCCTTGGATTTTATTTTAATACTCTTCAGAGATTGATTGTATAGCAAATCAGCAACGAGTTTTTGTTCAGCACAATATGCACTTTCCCTAAAGGGGAGGCTGCAAATGGAGTGGCAGTAACACCCCTTTAGAACCACAAGCCTCTTGCCATATATTCATTCAAGAAATGTCATACTCAAACAACAATCCAAAGCATGCAGCCAGCTGATTCAGAACAGCTGTGGTCATCTTCCGTGCACTTGGAAAAGTAACTAACAAAAATAGTGAAAAACTGTAGTCTCCTGAAAATTGGGCTTTCACACATGGGGAATGTTTCAACTATTTTTTCACCTAAAGCAGAAATCCATTTACTTCTTAGAGTTTCTATTTACAGCTTTGGCAAATCATCACTGACCTATGTTACAAGACCTATGTCTACTAGACCAAGATATGAACCATAATAGGGGATCTCTCTCTGGATAGAAAGATGTCACCATTGAGCAAGAAATGGGATAACAACATGGCGATATACACTTTATGAGTTATCACAAAGAAATGTAAAATGTATAACTGGACCACTGGAATCAAACCCACAGACACTACGTGGATTTCTTTGAAAAAAACCAACAATATTTCCCATTGAAATAAATTGCATATTGCTTTAGAGATAGCAAAGAGGAGTTTGAAAACAAATGGTCACTTCAAAAATAAACAGACCATTTGCCACTATCTTCCTTTTGCGGATTAATAAGATTTGCCATGGCAATTTTGTATCCTTTAATTCCACATAAAAGACAAAAAACAGTCTAGTACATACAGATTTTCAAAGATATTTTAGCACTTAAAGATGCAGCTAAGTAGTTTTGAAACTCCCTGTAGGCACCTATCTGCATCTGGGACAGGGAATCACTCACCGCAGGTGACGCCTCCTTGTGGCTGCTCTGGGGATCAGCTCTTGCCTGGTCTGGCCCGCTCTTCCATCTCATACTCAAGCTGTGACCCCTCTCGCTTGCTGTCTCTTTGTGACTTGGGGTGCTCCCTCTTTGTGACTCAGCCCTCCAGCCAGGTCACTGTATAGTCCTCCCCTTCCAGGGTAACAAAGTGACTCCAGGCCAGCTGTTTGGTTGGCAGCTCAAACACTCCTGTGCTACTTCCCAGTGGCTAGTAGGGGAACCCAGGCCTGCCCTCTACCCTGGCTTCCAGCCCACCGCCCAGGGACCCCATAACAAGCAGGCATGTCTGCACAGTCCTACTCCTGGCTGCTTTTTCCCTGGACTTCTTCCTATCTAGCCTTTCTTAGGCTTCCTTTCCCTACAGCTCCTCTGGGGTTGATTCTTCTTCCAGGACTAGAATGCCAGAGCTTATTCTCCAGCTTGGCTCGGCTCCCAGAAAGTGTCTGCAGATGCTCTCCCTGTAGGCCCCGTCTACTGCAATCTTCCTGGCTTTATAATCCAGCCCACTCCTGCCCAGCTGGGCTTCTTGTTCAATTAGGCCTGGCTCTCTATCCAGGTGCCGCCGGGTACCCTAATTCGCCCCTGAGGCCCATATTAACCCCTTCAGGGCCTGTGTGGTGGTACACACCCCGTCACAGTATCCTTAAGCACCTAAATACCTTTGAAAATCTGGTATGGATTCCAAATTTTTTCTAAATGTCTCTTTAGCTTCAGCTGAGTTACAGTGATTTTGAAATGTGCATTCAGAGTGGGTTTTGCTTTCCTAACTCAGTTGGAGGCTTTTGAAAATGCCACTCAAAATGATGGTTTATATTACAGTCTATATTTACAGCAGAAAAGCCTGCAGCCTAAAAAGACAAGGCAGTATTATCTCCATTTTACTGATGGGGGACTGAGGCACAGAGAAATTACACAGCTAGTATAGGGAGAATTCATGCTTCGCCGTCGTGTAGTTATATTTTTTTCCATATGAGGCTCTCAGAGCACCTTGGTGGAAATATTAACTGGTTAAGATTTGCAACCCCTCACATGAAGCACATACTGTAGGAATTGTTCATCCGTTACTGAATGCATCCATCTCTGGGGTGGAGCACCACAGATATCTTATCAACACATGGCAAAACTATGCACCAGTTTTAGAGCAGGAACTTAAGAAAAACGCTACATCCAATTAAAGGTAGCTTACATAGGCAGAATGTGACCTTACTGTTGCGGGACTCTAATAGCCACAAGCAGTTGGGCCCTTTCTTTTGTCTTCTTTTTCAAAGCCAGGGGCCTAGCACTAATGCCGGTGTGGTACTAATTCAAAGAAGAAACACGCATCTACCTACTGAATCCCCAACATTCACTCCTTCCTTCGCTAACCGGGCACAAAAGCATCCAGGTCTCCTATTCCGTTATTGACCTAGCCTGAGCCTGCTTCATTTACAAGAGCTGATATGGTTACAGCACACTATGGAGACAAGAGCTTTCATGCCAATTAAAAAAATCTTTCCTATGGTAACAGGATTCAAGCTACAGTGAGTCTTTGGCAAAGGGAAATGCTTTCCTGCCATAAGAGTTATTTTGTTTCAAGTTTGCCCCAACACAAGACCCTCTTTAAAGGACATTCATGGTATAAATGAGAATATTCTTCCCACCAGCTTTTCTCATTTATATAGCAGTGATTTTGCTAAGGCTTCAGGCTACATTTACTATTCACAAATTCCTAGGCAATTTATTCCGGCTATTTTTCTTTGACAGCTGCATAACTAGAGAGCAACTCTCTTCCCAACAGAGCCAAAAGAGAAGGATATTTGTCTCATTAACTTTGTATAAGGCTTATCATCTTGTCGGTTGTTCTGAATCATGTTTACACAGAATGGAGTGTAGTCAGTATAAAGTGAAGTGAAGTAATTGCTGCTGCTCAAGTGAAATATTTTCCATACAGCCTGGACATTGCTGGATTTTATACTTTATTTATAGGCATGGCAGAATTCAATTTTCTATATATATATATCATTTCAACAGATATCAATGTTTATTTTTAAGCATTGTTTTTATTAGAACCTATTCACATTTTCACAAAGTTGCACAAAATTATGGGTTTTAAGGATTTTTTTTCAATGTTTATTGATTGAAATTTTTCACAGTTGTGGGAAATACTGGGGGAGTCAGACAATAATTATTTAATGATAATAGACACAGATTCAAAATGATAACGCTTTATAGCCATTAAAACATCATTGTCAACATCACATGTCAAAATATACACAATAAATATCCTTAAATCGAACTCAAATAAGTTTTCAATCAGCACTTTTCTTACTTTGTCTATCTGTAAATTGGCATTATCATTGATGGAAATATTTTTTCCATGACTTTCTGTGTGTACAGAGAAAGCAATGTTTAACCAACATCTGCTCATAAAAATCTAATTCTTCCAAGCCTATCAATTTAGCACGAGACCCGTTAGTCATCACCGAGCTACACAGCAGTGTGTTATTATTTTCACAACAGTTATTACTT
This sequence comes from Emydura macquarii macquarii, assembly GCF_026122565.2. Classification (NCBI taxonomy): domain Eukaryota; kingdom Metazoa; phylum Chordata; order Testudines; family Chelidae; genus Emydura; species Emydura macquarii. Next base: position 17,309,839 of record NW_027130828.1, read on the forward strand.
CCATGGTGCCGTATTTTCTGAAGAGAGCAAACAATTCCCTTGTACAATGTTTTGCTTTTTGAAACAAGGTTTGCTGATTCTTTTTTTAAAAAAAAAAGCCTCTTTACAGATGACAAATACATGATCTTACATGACAGAGATGGCAATTTCCTGCAATATCCTTGGGAGACCTTATTGTATTCAATTTACATATTATTGTGGGCCGGGATGGTAAGTAACCTCTCTCAGGGGGAAATGTGATAGATGTGAGGGGGAGAAGTTCAAAAGACCATCCTGAAAAGGTGCCAGACAATTATGTTGTTTTAGGACAATAACTGCTGAATGGATTTCATGGGGAATCTCTAGGAAGAGGTTAATGCAAATTCTCCAATTCTGGTTATGCAAAATCCCAGTTTTTCAAAGCTACCAGAGGAGACAGTCACTGTCTGCTGATTGCCTGTTACAGACGGCCAAGATCAAAGACTTGAGCTGTTTAAAGAAAAAGCTGCTCTGCCCAGCTGCTCTGGCTTGAAGCTGGATGAACTTGTAACCATGAGGAAAACCCAGCTGTGCATTTTGAAGGACTGGGCTGGAATTGGGGTGACTTCTGCTAAGCTTTCAAGCATGCATGTAGCTTTTATTGTGTCTCTGAAATGCTTTCACTTTAAGAAGAAACGTGCTTGCTTAGAAAGAGCCGTGGAGTAACTTGTAACTGCATGTCAGAGCCCTGGCGGAGACAGGAAAGAGAAGTGCTGGCCTTTGACCAGTCTGTCTTGCTGGGGATGTCAGCGTGAAACAGGGAGCCTTAAAATCCCTGGTCAGGAGGGAGTGAGAGGTGGGTCCCTGCCCAAGAGAGGTAACGGCTGGGAGCAGGAAGCCTAATGTGGGTGACTGATGTGGCCCGCAGAAGGTGAATACAGATGCAGTTGCCTTGAAACTGACAATTAAAACCTGCACCATGCTGAATATGTAGACAGCGAATCACTGAGAGACTAGGGGAGCTGCGCTTGGGTACTCAATCAGACAGCCTAGGGTCTACCCGGCCCCTGGGTGGGACACTCACAGGCTGAAGGTATGTAGTCCAGAACACTGGGCTGGCCCTCAGGAGATGAAGTTCTGATCCTGTCTCTGCCACTGACTTCCCATGTGCCACTAGACAAGTCACTGCCTCATTGGTTTCCCCTCCCACCCTTTGTCGGTTTAGATTGTAGGCACTCTCTTTTACTATGTGTTTGAACAACAGGGCCCCTGCCTCAGTTGGGACCTCCAGGCAGTACCATGACACCAACGGTTAACGATACTAACCAAGACCTTCCTCTAACAGAGATCTGAGGTATAAACTGAAAGGGCTTTATACAGCCTGGTCTGTGAATGACCTTAACCGAAAGGCGGGTTCTGTACAGCCAAGATCTGAAGGCTTTTCCAGCTCTTAGTGGTCTCCCTTCCCCTAAGCATCTGTCTGTGCTTTCACTGCCTGCCTGCCTCACCTACTCAGACCCCTTCCGGCTCTAATTCACCCCAGCTGTGCCCCAGCTGCATGTCTCTGCCAAGTCCTGCAATCAGACCAGGCAGCTGTGACCTTTCCTCCACTCTGGAAGACTGTGCTAACCCTCCACCTGCCCTGGGCATGGTCTGTGTACATCACAGGCTCTTCCATTCAGTGACCACCTTCCTGTCCCTGCACACCCCTTCCCTTCCCCCCCCAGGAGAGACACCCAACCACCAAACCAGCGTTGTCTGTGCATGGCCATGTCCTATGCATTTCCTAAAACCCATCCTCAGAGGTCATTTGGACACGGGAGATGTAGGCATCAAATACTTTGGATTGCAGCACCAGGAGTTAAAGGAGGATTTTTATTTTTTTGGGGACAGAGAAAGCTTTCAGACAGATCCACCTTAAAACAGAAAGCCCTTCTTAAACTATCATCTCTTCCCGGAGTTGGGAGTTACCAGCACATTGGGTGTTTAAACACAGGCTTGGTTTGCTCTTAGTTCAGCCCCTTCTCCTATTTGGTCATCTCAGGAAGTTCATTGGTAGTGTTGGCTTCGTGGCCTCCCCACTTCAGCCAGCCCACAGGCCGCACTAGGCCCAGCACAGGATTACAGCAGTGCCGCAGCACGCGGGAGGAGCCGATGCCCTTATCCAACTCCAGACACAGACGAGCCCTGCTCATCTCAACTTCCCAAGGGACATCCAACCCCTTGGGATTAGTCGTGGCTTCCAGAGAGGAAGGATTAGTGGCTACTGCACAGGCCGGGGAGACAAAGGAGTGGGTTCTATTCTTAGCTCTGCTTTACCTGCGGAAAGTCCCTTTTGGGGCCAGATTTTCAAGCGCAGCACATCAGGTGTGGAGCCCCTTTGGAAGCCTGGGCCTGGCTGGAGGTGCTGAGAACTGGGAAATCCAGTGCTCAGTTCTTTGGAAAAACCTGGACTCCTAGGATCAGATTGTCAGAGGCATTGAGCACCCTCAGTGGGAGCTTGTAGCTGGGTCATTTGTTCAGTCAGCAGGCCTAGTGGTCTGGGCCTCCGACTCCAGTCTCTCTTCCAGCGCACTGTGTCCTGGATCCCTGAATGGGGTCCCAGCTGAGTCAGCTTCCCGGCTGGTAATCCCACCCCAAGGCTCAGAGTAGAGGAGTCTGGGCTGGATAGGGGGACCCAGGCCCTGCCACTCCACTGGGCCCCAGGCCAGGACCCCAAAAGTGTAACAGTGTGGGATGGCCAGGGTCCAGTCCACCCTCCTGCTCACCATCCACTACACCTGACACCTCTGTTTGGAGCACGGCTACAGTTGTGTTAAAGTCCTTCACTTCAAACCCCACAACCTAGGGGTCGATACTGATGGCCTCTGGGTTCCTGTCCCGGGATGCAGTCCCCACCGCCACACTGGCGCCTCCTCCTGGTCGTGCTAGGAATTAGGTCAAGGCCAACACCCATGTCCGTGGGTCTGCACACCAGCACTCCGTCCCTGCTCCCGCCTACAGCTCCTCTCTCAGCTCCCAGAACTGCAACGTCCTCTTCTCGACTCAGCCCTGCGGCTAGGTTGTCATCTGTGTTTCCCCCTTCTGGGGGCAGGATCTCTGCCCAACAGTCCAGCCACTTCCCCAGCGGTGAGTGCAGGAGACCCATTCCTACCCACTACACTCCAGGGCCCAACCCAGGGACTCCATAAATAGCAGCCTCCCACTGCTCCTCTGTAATCACTGTCAATGCTACTCTGTTTCCCAGGGCTATTTCCCGAAGGCCCCAGCACCTTCTTCGCCCTCGCCTCGGGGCACCCAGCTGTTTAGTCCCAGAAACCAGCCACTACTCTGCCCAAGGTGCCTACAGTTCTCTCAGCCATCCAGAGACACAGTCCTTACTCCCTGGGATCCCAGCAGCAACTGACCTTACTCTGCCCTGCATCTGTCTTTATATGAGCCTGCTAGGCCCTGATTGGCTCTTCCTCACAGCCCCTCTCCTATTGGCTGCTTCCCAGACAGCCTCCCTAGAGCTCTATTAACCCCTTCTCTGCTAATGTGGGGCAAATGCCCCATCACTCGTCCCTCTATGCGGTTCTCTCTCCCTCTTGGGCAATGTTACAGGGGTGGGGGTGCACTCACAGCCAGATTTCCTAGCAGGGGAGACTGTTTCTCTTGTTCTCCTCCAGGAAATGGCTTCTCTCTTCCGAGTTGCCTGGCCTGCTGAAGATCTCTTTAGCCTGGTCTTTTCCTCACGTGTGTGCTTGGCCATGCCTGACGTGCATAATTTCCCTGGCCAAGACTGCTCCAGTCCTTCACCTATCTCAGCTTTCGGCCTTGTCTACACTAGCGAGTTTTGTTGATGTGATCAAAAAGCGCTGTAATTACATCATTTCACTGGCATCAACATGGGGTAGTCAGGGAAGGTGCATGACACACGCATTTTCAGGAACACTGGCCTGGGCAGAAAGCTGCAAGCAGGGACTTTCTTTCCAGACCAGAAGATTCCAATGGGGGGTGTTGAAATGTCTATAGTGATCCTGGGAGACCCAGCCTACCCCTTACTCCCATTGCTCATGAAGCCTTGTATGGGAAACCTGGACAGCAGCAAGGAGCACTTCAACAGTAAGCTTAGCAGGTGCAGAATGACCATTGAATGTGCGTTTGGCAGATTAAAAGCTCACTGGCGCTGCCTTTATGGCAGGTTAGATCTAAATAAGGAAAATATTCCCATGGCTATAGCAGCCTGCTGTGCATTCCATAACATTTGTGAGGCTAAGGGTGAGGTGAAAAGGTTCCCCCGGGGTGGAGTGTGGAGGCAAATCGCCTGGCAACTGATTTTGAGCAGCTAAATAGCAGGGATATTAGAGGAGCACAACAGGGGCTATTCAAATCAGGGAGGCCTTAAAGCACCATTTTGACAATGAGCACCAGTAACGTGTCTTTCTATGCAGCACTCTGCCATGCTTTGTTAACTTGCCGCCCTGCATGAAAACTTTTATGATTCCTGACTGTGATTTGTACTCTGCAAATGATCCAATTCCCACTCTATTAATTGCAGCAGCAACCACAGTATGTAGGAGAAAAATAAAGATCAATTATCTTTCAGAGAGCATGTTTTTATTAAAGACCAGTTAACAACACACACAAAACATTTGGTGGGAAGGGAGACAATAGTGAAGGGCATTGTAGGCTCATAGTTGTGTGTAGGGCCAGCTATCATTTGGAAGCTGTCTCAAGGGGTGGAGTGAATGGGATACCGAGATGGGCCGGGACTTTGCAAGGAATGTGTGGGAGAAGTTTGGGGAGGGCACGGCAAGCAGTTCTGTATCAGCTGCAGAGGGGGTGAGCAGGCATTTATTCTGCTTACAGCTTGATTAAGGACTTCAACATCTCCATTTGGTCCTCCATCACTGTTATAATCTGCTCCTGGTTCGCCTTTCTGTCTGTCCCTCTATTTTATCATTTTCATTTGAAGTCTTTCTCACCACCCTGCGTTCTTGTTTTTCTGCCTCTAAGGATTGGAGCACCTCTCGAAACATGTTCTCCTTGCGCCTCCTTGGTCACTTCCTAATTTGTGGGAGGCACTCCACCGGTATGTAGGGGGTTCCCTGAAGGCCACGTCTGCACAAGCATAAGAAACAATAAAGAGAAGCATGATTATTAGTGCACTCACAGTATCGAATCATAATAGTAAAACCCACCTCTTTTTAAAAACAAATCAGTTTCTCGCTGTCCCTTGGCAAGCACACCTTGGATGTAGAGGATGTGAAGCAAACGCCCTAAACATGGTGAGTTTGGCCCGGGGGGTAGGAGGGGCTCAAGATGGGGCAAAGGATCTAGATGGTTTTTTAAGGGTACCACTGCAGGCGACTAGGGACAAAATTGTAAATTCTGCCACCATTTTCCACAGGCAGGTGTCATTGAAGCCTACATCTCCCTCCTGAGGGTAAGCAAGGATGCAAGGATGCACCTCCTGTATGCATGCAGCTCCCGACTGGATCCCGATGCTGTTCACCTGTGTCCCAGTGTGGTCCCTGCACAAGTGATTGCCGAATGGCGCAGGAAAGTTTCCTACCACAGGGGAAGGCACAAAGCAGCTCTGCCAAGGAACCTTTGGCAGAGGATTGGTGAGTACCTTCAAGAAAGTTTCCTAGAGATCAATCTGGAGGATTCCTGTGAAATCTCGGTGTGCATTAACACACTGTTCTGCTACACGGCGTAGCTGTGCAGGGGAATGGGAAGCACTTACAAACACAGCTAGTCTTGTACATTTCTATCCCTTCGCCCACTTCTAGAATATAACAAAGCAAAGGACAGCGCTACCTCATGTAACCGAGCAGCATCCACTCAAAAAGATCACTTACCAGGGCTCCCCTCTCCTGCCTCATGCATGCCAGAGACAGAATGCTGGGACCGGCTCGAACCCTCCTGGGTCAAGAAGAGGTCCTGGCTCCCCACAGTACCAGATGACCCTGTTGCCTGTCCCACCTCATCATCCAACTCAACTTACTTGTCCATGACTTCGTCCTTGGGGTTGAGTCCGCTATCCGCTGTCTCCAGCCCTGGTGAAGTATCCACAGGACTCTCGGTAGTGGAGGTGGGGTCACCACCAAGGATGGCGTCCAGCTCCTACACAAATGGCAGGTCTTCGGCGCAGCACCAGAGCGATGGTTTGACTCCCTTGCTTCCTGGTACTTCTGCCTCAGCTCCTTTATCTTCACACAGCACTGATGCATGTCCCATTCGTAGCCCTTCTCCATCATGCCACGAGAAATCTGACCCTAGGTATCGAAGTTTCTATGGCTGGAGCGGAGCTGGGACTGCACAGCCCCCCCTCTCCCCACAGACCCAGCAGATCCAACAGCTCTGGTGTGCTCCAAGCAAGAGAGTGTTTCTGTGCGGAGCCGCCATGATCAGCTGGGAAGATGCAACATGAGCTCTCCGTGCCAACCAAGCAGGAAGTGGAATTTCAAAAACTCCAGGCCCTTTAAAGGGGGAGAGGTGGATGCCTGTGTACCTGGCTGCAGGGCAGCATGGTGCACTCTGCTGACCAGAGTGGTCAGGATGGGCTATGTGGGGCACCTCCTGGAGGTCATTTACAGCAACATAATCACGCGCAATGTCTACACAGACACTTTGTCAATATGACTTTGCTGCAAAAAGTTCTATGCCTCTCATCGAGACGATTTGATTTTGTCCGCAAAGCAGGAGAGGTTTAGTAGGCGGGAGGAGCATTGCAGTGTGTACATCTCCCCTGTTTTGGTGACGAAAGCTGACTTTTGTCAACAAAACGCTGTAGTGTAGATAAGGCCTTAGCGTGGCTCAGGCTCTCTGGAGATCATACCATTCCCTGAGCTTTGCCTCAGTTCCACCCTCTAAAATGGGGATAGCAAGAGCTACCTCCCCAGAGAGGATGTGAAGCATTCACTTAATGTAGGTAAGAGTTTTGGAGATCCTTTCATGAGAGAGGACAAAAACATGTCATTATTGTTATGTAGGTCATTGGCCTCCTTCTTGACCACCCAGTGAAAGCAGAGGTAGATCAGCGCTACACCTTGGCTGCTGTTTCCCAACCTGGAGTTCTATGCTGGCAGGTTTTACTGACTAGTTAGTTTTGAAGGGATCATGGTGGAGCCAGGGGAGGAAGTGGCGTATCCCCATGAAGCAAACCATGTTTGACCCACATGCAGTAGATTAGATTGTAAGATCCTTGGGACAGGGACTGTCTTTTTATTGTGTGTTTGCACAGCTCCTAGATGCTACTGCAAACACAAATCATAGAAATTCAGGAAACCAAGGGTGAATTGCATCTTCAACCAAGAGGAACATGGGACTGTCAGCGGAGCTGCTTTATTTGTGTGTGTGTCTCCTCTTTCGAGTTTGCTTCCTTACCCCGCTCCTCTGGCACATCAGAGCAACTGCTGCAGTCGCTTAATGTGTTTGCTGTTTTGCTCTCTCACATTCCCAACTCCTGTAGTGGTAAAGACAAATTAAAGGCAGCTGAGTAATGAAAACCAGTAGCTGGGATGACATTGTTCAACCTCCTTCCCCCAATTAAAACTGTAACATTTCACCTCTGCTTGCAGACTGCATTAAGCAATATCTGGTTCCTCTGTGTACTCATTTATTCTGTTATTGCTTGTGAAAGTGAAGGGGGAGAGACTGCAGCACCACGGCTTCAGCCTGGCTTAGAGGTCTAATTCACCCTTGACTTGTGTAAGTGTCACTCCCATTACAGTCTAAGATCGGCAGCCCATTATCCCCCAGCCGCTCTCACAAAGGAGGCTGAAGGCAGGCCGGCACAGCTCCAAGGAAAAGCTAGGATGGACCTGTAGGAAATGGGACTGGTAATTCAATAGGCAATATTATTCCCTCTGAGATGGCATTAATCTAATGCCCCAGCATGGTGCTAGGGGGCACTGTGCTGCCTTCCAAGATGAGGCATGGAACAGTGGATCCTAATGTTGCAGCTGGCTCCTATCTATTTAACAGGATGAATCAAAAGCCAAGCTCCAAACAAGGCAGAACCATGGGGAGTTTGACCTATGGGTCTGTATTTCGCTGCTCCTGCTCCCCCTCTGTTTTGAGGTTGCATTCATTTATATTTGTACAATGCCCGAAGCTCTTCAGATGCAAAGGTGCTAGGGAATGGTCTAATGCTAAGGCCCAAGGGCACAAATTCTGATTTCATTTAAGGTGCAACAATTCTGTTGAAATAAATGGGACTGTCTTGCAGTAATCTAGGGGCAGGATTTAGCCCAGCATCATCAGCGAGAGAGCTATACCAAGAAAGATTCTCCCTGGTGCCAGCTGGTTTAATAGCTGGTTAACATGCACACACGCACACACACCAAAATACACTGCTTAAACTTGAACCACAATAAGATTCAGTGGCATGTGAATGTCAGTCTGATATGTTGGTAAATCTTTCATGCCTTTTTTCAGGACATTTGGGTCTTCCCTTCGCTGGCAGAGGCAGCACCCATGTTTCTCCCCACCCCAACAACACAGCAGCACTGAAAAGGAAATTAACAAGGCAATAGTTGGTCTCTTTCAGTACTATAAGTAAACTAAAGTAACATTTCTCCTGGAGCTGGCAGAACCTCAGGAGAAAGGAGATGGGTCAATATCAGAGCAAGAGAGAGAGAGAACAACTCTCAGCTGCACAACATTTGTACAACCCTCTCTGCTCCCCTGATTCTCACATTTTCCAAGGCTTTGAGGTAACCTTCTGGGATTTCAATGCTGGTTCAGAAAGGGCGGTTCAGTTTTTAGTGAGGGGCCAGATCCAGCAGACCAGTGGAGGTCCACTGACTTCAGTGGAGTTATGCCTATTTAGACATGCTGATGCAGGTTAGCCTGGCTCCACGGTCGTCAACGCCAACTCACCCAGCTGAAGGGCTGGCCCACTGCATTTTAAAAAGTGATGTTTGAGAAACACACTTATTTGTTTGAAACAATGGGCAGGGCTGGCCAGAAAACAAGAATTCCGTGTGGTGAGGTTTCCTATCAGGGCAAAACTGAGACCTTGCTCACCAGACCTGAGAACCCTCCCCAGAATAGCCAATAGCTTGGTGGTGTTAGGGCACTTTTCTACGGTGTTGGAGACCCAGATTGAAGTCCCTGCTTCAACCAGGCAGAGCAGGGACTGGACTGTTGATCTCCCACTGCCCTCATCACTGGACTGTTGGCTATTCTGGAGTGGGTTTCTCTCCATCTCACTTACTGTAGGTGTTCCACTTTGTGTGAAATATACATTAGGCCTGAGAGAGAGAGGGACTCCACAGCCCAATGGTTAGAGTACTTACCTGAGTTATAGGAGACCCATGTTCAAATGCTGGCTCAAATCAGGCACTTGAACCTAGGTCGCCCACATCCCAGGTGAGTGCTCGAAGCACCAAGCTATTGGCTATTCTGGTCTCTGTTTCTTGTTTGTTTGGACAAGAAAGTCTTCCCGGGTTCGAGAAACTATCGTGTTGAAACTGACACGTTCCCATGAGCAGGTTTGGAATTGGCATTTTCTGACAAAAAACAGTTAGTTGAAAAATACCGGACTAGCACTAACAACTGCCACTCCTCTGCTAGGGGTGAGTGGAGCACTCCCAACAGTCAACGGCCCCTCTCAGCTTGATGTTCTCTGCAGGCAAATTTCATCTCTGCCTACCTCCCACCCAGGGACACAAGCAGCTGGACCAGGGCCGGCACGGCAGTCAGAGACACGGAGGAAGGCTCGATACAGCCTTCGTAGCAATCCAAAATGCCCAACAGCGGACTGCTGTTCAGCGGCCCATGTGAACTGAACCGGCAGGGTCTCAGGTGAGTACCCAGAAGAAAGATGTCCCAACATCCACAACCTCTCACCTGCACCATCAGCAAAATTGGCCTTGGGGGCAGTTTCGGCAAAAGAGCCCTGCGCTAAATGTCAGCGCGAGGCTGAAATCCCTTCTCCACCCCTGCTGGCCAAGTCCAGGCAGAGGAGGCTCATTGCAAAGCGTAGACCTTTTCTGGACGCTATCGAAGGTGCTTATAGAGCCCCTGTTGCTGTAGCATCTGGGCACCTCATGCTTTCTATTGCCCCTCACAACAGCCACGTGGGGGTAGGGACGTGCTGTTAGCCCCATTTTATGAGCGGGTGACGGAGGCAGAGCAACTTGTCGAGGGTCACAGAGGAACCGTGTGGGAAAGCAGGCGACTGATCCCACCCCTCCCAAGTCGCAGGCTAGTGCCCTGACCACTGGACGACCATTTGTCTCTGTGCACGTCACTAGTCCCGGTGAAAGGGGACCGCACACGTTCAACCTGTATTTACGACTTTGAGGACGGGGGCTCAGGCCTGGACTACCCTAAAAGGTTAGATGGACCCAGCTATGCCACTCAGGACTGTGAAAATCCACCCACCCCGAACGACATAGTTAAGCCCCTGTGTAGACCGTGCTAGGCCAATGGGAGAATTATTCCATCAGCCTGGCTACCGCCGCCCAGGGAGGTGGATTACCCGAAACCCCTCCCGTCAGCGTAGACAGTGTCTACACTGTAGCGCGACGGCAGCTGCAGCCGTAGTGTTTTACGTGTAGAGACGCCCTAAGACTCCACTCCTCAAAGCTGTCAAGGCACGGCCTTTCACCAGCCCTGATTTCACTCCAACATCAAAACAAGTTAACCCTCCTCCCACCGACGTACATGGGGGCGGGGGGGGCAAGCCGAGCACTGAAGAAATGGAGAAGAGCAGACAGTCCCTGCCAAGAAGTCTTCACAATCTACAGAGACAGGACAGCGGCAGGGTGGGAAAAGCAAGAACACACAAGCAGAGTGAACAATGTGATGGCAGCAAGTGCCAGTTAGTTCCATGATTTTGTTGGGTGAGTTCTGTTAGGTGGGATCAGAGAAAAGGGAAGAGGGGGTGAGGAGGACAGGGCTGGGGAGAAAAGGGGTAAGAAGGGCAGGTTGGAGTGAAGCTGTGGCAAAGGGATGGGGAGGGGGGTGTTGGGGGTGAAGAGCAGTCAACACAGGGCAGAGAACGTCCCATCGAACCTGTAGAACCACGTCATGTGTACGCAGTGTACTTGTAGCCATGTTGGTCCCACGATACTAAAGAAAACATACTCTGCTAGCCATGGCCAATTTCAAGTGCCACTAGAAAGCCATTTTATCAGCTAAAGCAGAACCAGACGTAAGGTTCTTCTGGGCATTAGCACAAAGGGAGCCTGCGTTAAACGAAAAAGATCGTATTTTTAACTTTACAGCCCCCTGAATGCTCAGGGAATGCTAGGCCCTGGGTGGTTGTCAGCAGTGGAGCCTGAACCCAGCCTTTGACGTTAAAGCCTCCTCTGTCTGAGCTCACACACCCAGTTCAGCTAGCAAGCACATCAACCCACCACTAGAGAGGGACAGAGCAGCACACTGGGGTGGGAGGGGCAGTTCGCCCCCACAACCGCGACGTTTCATGCTGCGGCAGGCGAGTGTTCTGATCCGCACTCACAGAGCCTGCACTGCCATGTGACGGGTGGACCGCTCCAGCCGCTCCCACGCCATTACAGAACAGGAACAGCCGCTCTGCTGAACTCGGGGGCGAGTGTAATACAGTGATCCCTGTCCAGCAAGCTAATAACCCATTCCTAAATGTGTAGGGTCAGTCCTGTGAACCTTAGAGAACAATCCAGAGACTGACTAGACACCCGTGTTCGGTGGACGGTAAATATGCAGAGGGCAGAATGTACTTTATCTGCAGTCAGGGAAACAGCTTCTCCTCCTGTGAGCTCTTAATTAGAGCAGCTTGGAAAACGACTTCACGAGAAGTAGCAACGTTGTTTTTGTTTCGCAGGGTTCAAAATGGGTCCGTTTTCTATTCGCCATTCAACAGTTTTACAAATGGGGAAACTAAGGCACCAGTAAGTTAAAGCTTAGCTTTTTAAAAGGGACAGCTGATTTTATTTGCCCATCTGGAGAGACCTATCATTACTGCATGCATTAGAGTAACGTCCAGAGACCTCGGCTACTGTTGTGGTGGTTGGCACCATGCACACATATAGGGTACGTCTCATCTTAGACGGTGACACGTGCAGGCCCAGCTACCCCGGGTATAAATAGCAGTGTAGGTGGTGAGATAAGTAGAGTGCCCTACACACCCGAAGCCCCAGGTCGATCTCTTACACGGGCTCTGTCTACACCCAAGTACACCTCCCACATCTACACAGCTATTTTCAGTAGTGTAGGGTTCTGCTGCTTCCCTGCTGCCGGAGCCTTTCCCCTCGGCAGCGAAAGGCTCTGACAGTGGGGAAGCCGCGGGGAAAGGTTCTGGCTGGGAGCAGGGGGTAGCTCTCCGCTGCTGGAACCTTTCCCCACTGCCTCCCTCTTTCCAGAGCCTGTCCTCGCTGCAGTGAAAGGATCTGGCAGCAGGGAGCCATTCACCGCTGCATGTAGCTACACGCTCTCCACCGTGGTGTGTGGCTAGACGTAGTGCCTGCACTCTACATGCCGCTGTGAAGTGTAGGCAGCCCCAGTAAGAGACGTCCCGGCTCTGAAGGTGCTACCATCCAAAGAGCATGCCAGAGAATGGAAGTGTCATTACTACTATTTGTCACATGCGGGGCTAAGACACAGAGGGATTACACGTCACAAGGTCACACAGGGAGTCTGGGGGACAGCTAGACACTGAACCTACATCTCTTTAATGACAGCCCCTTGGCTTACCCACCAGACCTACCGCCCAGTGACTGTGGTGCCTAATTTTTCAAGGTGCCCAGCTACAGATTTAAAGAAACAGTACACATTCCCGTCAGCTTTGTTGCCCTGCTAATAATATACATATAAAACACTATTACATCGAATGTATTAAGTTTATTATTCGAAAAGACGCACACAGACAAAAACCCTCTGGAACCCGCAATGATCCCATCTAATTTAACATGACAAAGTACTTGATTTTGGGTTGCACTCTCCTACATCTGTACACTTGTACAATTTAAACCTTGCATTTTGTAAGCTCCTTGCACAGAAAACAAGTGACGATACATATGACACACATCTAGCCCAGCCTCCTGTCCCCCTAACCTCTCCCCAAAATCCTCAAAAATTCAGCACAAATTGGGTCTGGGAATAAAACCTGAGATGACCTCCGGGGATTGCTTCTGTTAATTGTTATGAATCATATTTATTACCGTCATGTCTAAGAACCAACCAAGAATGGGGTCCATTGTGCTAGGCACTGTACACAATTGTTCCAAAACTTTGGCCTGGAATATTGATGTGTGTGTGTGTGTGTGTGTTTCGGGCATGGGGGGGGGGGTGTCTAGGTCTTGGAGGGGAATTTTTGGAATACAGCCTTAGCAGACTGATCCAGGAGACCTGCACACGGGTGCTGGAAAGGAGTCAGGAATCAAGAAAGAAATTACAAAACCCTTATCTGTGTGGTTTTTTTTTAATGCACACTGTACCGTCTGTCTCTGTTGCCTGGAGGTTGCTTCCACTGAATTGTTTTATACGGTTTCCCATTTGTTTGCAAACCCATGGACCTAATTCAAACTGCTCATGAGGAAAACTTCTATCATAGAGTTAACCCCAGGGTGCCACGCTTCAGGGCACAGAAAAGCAGAGAGCACTGATTGGCTGGACGGCAGACAATGATAGATACTCTATCTATAAAAGGTGGGGGCGTTTAGCTTAGAGGTTTTAATACTAAACGTAATAAGGCTTTGCCTTTGGCTATCCTCTTCCCTCTGAAGAGATGTCTTATAAGCACTACTCAATCAATCCTTGGTGCCCCCTGGCATTAACCTCATCTTACTGATGGGGAAACTGAGGCACAGAGCAGGGAAGTGACTCTTCTAAAGTTTGAAGTGATAATTTGAACTCAGCAGATCTGGTTTTTTAGAGGGACTCTAGCTGCACAATTCTGATCTGGATCGGAATTACCCTGTAGCTGGGAGCATTCGGATATATGGTTTTAGTTTCACCAATTATAAAGCAAGAACCTGCAAAATTTGGAGCGAGGTGACTATTTTAAAAATTTGCTCCAAGCTCCCTGTGCATCTCGAATGAGTCAGGTCACGGGTATTTTTAGTAAAAATCAGGGACAGGTCGTGGGCAATAAACAAATATTCATGGACGCCCATGGCCCGTCCCTGACTTTTACTGAAAATACTGTGGGGGAGGGGGAACAGAGCTGCCCCGGTTTGCAACTACTCTGGCCCCACTGCTGCTCCTGGGGCAGGGCCGGATCTCTGCCGCTGCAGCCCCAGGAAGGCTGACCCAATATGGGCTGCTGCTCCGGTGGATCCAGGGCTGGCTGCGGGTCAGCTGTTCCAGCAGCCGCTGCTCTGACAGCCCTGGGCTGACAGCTGCGCCAGCCTTGCCCCAGAGCTCCTGGAAAGCGATGGAATCCGTGAGCTCCCCGACAGACTCGTAGCCTCTCTAATGAGTCCTCCAGGCGCCAGAGCTGAGGCGTGGTTGAGTCAAGCCTGTTTTTTAGTGGTTTTTGCCATGGTCTGGTGCCGGGCAGTGGGTCTCTGTTTAAACAGGGTGCATATGGCAAAGGCAACATTGACCAGTGTTGGCAAAAAAGAATCTTGCGCTATTTCTCCTTGATGAATAGTTTCTCAGCATTCAATATCATCAGCTGCTGTTTGACTCATTTCCTCCTTTTGTCCTCTCTTTCTAGTATCAACTCACCTGACTCCTCTCATTAGGTCAGAGTCTCAGCGTAACTAAGATCAGCATCGGGCCCCTTCGTTTCCTCCTCCCATTCTCAGCTTCACACCATTGCTCTCAGCACCCCCTTGTGCTTAGAAAAGTCATCCCATACCAGGGGCATTCCCTCCCTCAAATCCGCTCAGCTCCCCGTTCTGTACAGAGTCTCCCATGCCGAGCCACAGTATCCCCTCACCCCCTTGCTGGGTTGGAAGTTTGTCCTGGGTGCAGGGTTTGTCTGGAAACCCAGCAGCACAAGGCACTTGCCTATAGCAAGACTTCAGCCAGTGCAACACAATCTTGCCCAGAGGGGCTTCTCCGGAGGAGGTACTCTAAGCCACCTTTCTGCCTCCTGCATTCAGGGCTCGTCTGGGTGCCGACGCAGACTCCAGTGTAAAAGCATCCCAAGGATCTTCAGCAGTCTAGGGTGGCCAGCACCCACGACACTCCCGCCCGCACCGCTTCCCCTTCATGTTGATCCTCCTCGGCTGGAATTCCTTAGGCAACTGGTCCATCCCTTTTTATCACCTCTGGACAACACTAGACCAGCATAAAGGGCCTAGAATCTGCCCCCCATCTTTGCTATTGAAGTCACTAGGCAGAGTTTGCCATTGACCCTACCAAGCATGTGCTCAGGTCCTGTGTGGAACATGGGTAGGAAACTGGTTGGGGGAAAGGAAGGAAAGAGGACGTGCTGCAAGACCCAGGCTTACAACCCAAGTATCACCATTCCCAGACTCTTCCTGCACCTCTAACAAACGGTTCATGTTGCACAGAGGTCAGTGAGCATTTCAAAAGCCCCAGAGCACAACAGCCCATCAGCCTGGGAGCATGCACAGCCCTTACACGCTGCGGATAATAAACAGGAGCCGAAGACAGACAGGATCCCAATCTGCCCTTGTATTAATCATCCAACAGCCTCCCCACGCCACGGTGAGCAACGGAGCAGAAACTGTTACAGCCATCGCTGCACTGGGGCCTAAGACAGCACCAGCATCCCCAAGGTGGCCCGCTCGCTAACGTCCTTGGAGTCCCCACTGCAAACTCCCAGGCCCCGCTGAATGATAATTAAATAGGAGGAGGGCACGGAGCCTAAGTCTGCAAGAGGATCTTAGCAAATCCGTTAAGAAGCCACATGCTGAAAAGCTCACACCAGGCCAAGCCCATTGCCAGTCTGATGACAGGGAAACCACCACGAGGGATACTCATGCCCGTCCAGATTGATCAGCAACAGCAGACACCCAGCTGGTAAAACCTTTTCTCATCAGCTTCTTCTCTTCGTCATGGGAAGCTGGTTTGGATCAATTAAACCCTCTGAGCTCTGCACCTAAAGTGGTCTGAGGTGCCTCCTACAGACAATGACAAAACGGGGGTAGGGCGGGGAAATAGGGAAAAATGTGCTCTTTACTCCAGGGTTTCTCACTTGTATTAGTAGGACGGGTCCAATACACAAAGAGTCCATCTGGATCCAGATCAGTCCAAGGTATTTAGGCACCTAACTCCCATTGAAATCAATGCAAGTTAGGAGCCTAAATACCTTTGGGGATCTGGAGCAGAGACATTAAGGGCCAGATTTTCAGAGCTGAGCAGTGTCCACCACCAGAGCCAGGGTTCCAGGAGTACTCAGCTCCCACCGCACCACTCAGACAAGCAGCCAGGTTCTCCACCATTGGGATCAGATTTGGACATGGTTCGCTGAGCACTTCTGAAAGTCTGGCCCCTGTTCAGATCACTCTAGGAAAGAAATTGGTTTTGTTTTCAAATGGGCTAGCTCGTGTCTTTTAAAACCCCAGTGTGGGCAGGGCAAGTTTTAAAACATGTTACCTGGTCAAGATGCAGCCTCGGCTTCCACACCCTCCCCACGAGAGTGGGAGAGACGAGTTAGGCCATGTCTACACTGGAGACCTTACAGTGGCGCAGCTGTACAGCTGCAGCTCCCGTGTCGCCGCTCTATGCTGACAGGAATTAACCCCCCCACTCCCCAAGGAGCAGCAGTAGCTATGTCGGTGGGAGTATGTCTCCCGCTGACCGAGCGCTGTCCACACCAGTGCTTCTGTCGGTCGGGGGAGTGTTTTTTCACACCTCTAAACGACATAAGTTATACCAACAAAAGGGCTAGTGTAGGCATAGACCGAGAGACCCTAGAAATTAGGTAGGGTTAAAAAAATCAAGGAGAAAGATGCTTTGTGCTACAGCAACGACTCCTGAACCAGTAAGATTACAATTAATGGGCCAGCTCATTAGCTGGTGGAGCTCCAAGTCAGTGGAGCGATTTACACCAGCTGAGGATCTGACCCTGTGCATGAAAACCAAGGGTACAGATATTACCCGAAGTCCTAAAGAATTTAACAGGGATTAAGACAATACGTTTCCATAGAAATGTCTCTAAAAACCTGAAAGACAAGGAGGATCGTTTACTGGACCAACTTCTGTTGGCGAAAGAGAGAAGCTTTCACGCTACACAGAGCTCAAGGAGACGCAGCTCTCTGCAGCTCAGAGCCTAGGAAGCTGTTTCTCCACCTTCAAGATCCTATCTCCTCCCCTGCCCCCTCATACAGAGAAAGGGGAGGTGGATAGATTGAGGCAGACAGCAAAATCCCTCATTCGTTTCCTCTAAACTTATAGAAACTTTTTAATTTTCAGAACAACGGAAATGTGCCAACATCAAGAAATTGAACTGGGCCCCAACGCCAGGTGGACCAGTATTAAACAGTGTTACAGCCGGCTCATATTTCTCACCCTTGTCCTCGCGAACTGAAGCACAGCGTCCAAGAGATCCAAAGATTGGCCAATGACATTTTCAAGCAATAAAATGGGACGATCGCTACTGCCTAAAATCTGGTCTATGTTCTTCTGCTTCAGATATTTTCCCATCAAAATTGCTCCGTGCTGCAAACTAAATTGCAATCGAGTTTTTCGCTTCTTAGCCTGAGTTCCTGAAGGCTCCTGGTAGTAGCAGTATTTCTTTTCTATTGTTGCCTTGGAAGGGGTTCAATAGCTATCTCTGGCGCCTCATTAAATGTCCTTTATTAATCACTGCTTACACTCGTGAGTCTTCAAGTCTTACAACACAAGTATCCTTCCTCAATTACACAATAAAGCCAGGTTCACAATATCGCAGCTGGGTTCTCACGTCCCGTAACGTCACTTCGCTCTTGTATCTCACTGACTGACTGGCGACGCCCCGCCCCTTATATACCCGCGAGGGCCTGGCTGACAACGTTCTAGGAGGTTGGAGGGAAACGTGGCTCTCAGAACGTCTGGAAGCTTCCACGAGATTCCACAAAGGTCCAGAACATTCTAGGAGGTTAGTGACAAATGAATCCACACACGGAACACCTGAGACATTTTACGTCAAACAATCTATTTTCCCTTCTGTCGCTAACAACAAAAACAGCCCCTCTGCCCCGCCCTCCTAAGCCCGGCACCTGGGTCATCTGCCTCTAAATCCAGCCCGGGACGTAGCTACACTGACCTAAGACCCGGTTGTAGGCTGAATGGAGAATTCGTCTGTCGGTTTAGCTACGGGCTTTCAGGGAGCTGGATTAACTAAAGCAACGGGAGAACCCCTCTTGTTGCTGGAGCGAGTGTCTACACAGAAGTCCTACAGCAGCAGAGCCGCAACCAGAGCCTCAGGTTTCGCAAGAGACGCTGTGCCATCTGGCTTGCTATTCCCACTGCCAGGGATCTGCAGGTTTATTGCGGCACGTATGAAATATGGATGGGGTTGGGACAGGAGGGATGTAGTACAGGGACCTTGGCAGCGCAGACAGTGCTTTTTGGCTCTGGGGAGATTCTGCGTCAAATCCTATTTAGCTCACAAGCCAACTTCCCATCTAAAATAGGGCTCATCGCAAAACCGGCGTGCAAGCTGCCACCATTCGAAACCTCGGCTCAGGAGAGGGCCAGCTTGGCGTAGCATAGGGTGATGGAAGAGGGGAGCTGTTCTGTACCAGAGGAGTTTGTAGAGCCCCTGCCCCTACAGTGCTGTGGGTCTGAATCACCTTGCCCCTCAGCTGATTTTACAGCAATGCAATGCCACTCGCTTACCTGGAGTTACTGAAAGGAGAATCAGGCCCTGCTTTTCAGTGTAGATTGCTATATCATGCCTGTCACCAACGAGGGAGCAAACTCATCTGAGTGTGCAAGGGGGGGAGGCAGGGGGAATCTGGCTTCTTCTGCCTCTCTGCATTCTAGCTCCCATCTCGCTAGTGCCAGTTTTCAGGGCAGGCTCTCAGTGCTGATTACTGACCATCTCATCTCTTCCACTCTGAAGGTTTGCTCAGGCTTAGAAATTTGCAGGATCCCAGCAGAGTTAACCTGGGGCGCAAGGGGAGGTACACTCCCTCCATCTGCCTTTCCTTTAAGTGCAACTAATCAGGGTGCTAAACCCCACTGTCTCGCAATACGGCTTGCAAATGGGGCTCCACTCAAACGTGGGTTTGATGCTGATCAGAAGCCAGCTCAGGGCACGGCTTGCACTCCCTGTCCTAGCAACCTGCAAGACCTCTCGTGTTTTTAGTGGTTTGCTGCAAGGCAAAATTAGGAAGAAAGTCAGTGACGGAAAATTAGCAAGTGCTTTCCCCCGAATAGGTGCTGTGCCTGGTGAGATCAGCTGCAGGCTCTAAAACCACCGCTGGGCCAAAGACGAGGGTTTGGTGTGTGGCACTCCCAGGGATGCAGCAGGAGAAGCGGAGACTCCGCTAGTCTTATTCCAGCGTGGAGCAAAAGAAGAAACAGTGTGAAAATGTTTTCTTTGTGAATGTCTGCAAAACAGCAACCTGAGCCCTGTCCCGCACCCAACCCAAGTGACTAGAGTCCCTCCGAAATAGTCAGAGAGGGGATGGAGGAACAGCAATTCCGGCCGGCATGTTAGCGCGCTCCGCCAGGCTGCGAAGCAGTAACCTGGCAGAGAGAGTGACGCTCGTTCGCATGTTCACACGGCGAGGCTGTGCCTTCATCCCCTGCTAGCTCTGGGCTGGGCTACACGTAAAACCGAGAGCGGCACAGCTGTGTCGGTACAGCCGCGCCATCGCAAGGGCGTTTGAGTAGCCGCCTTATGTCGGCGGGAGAGAGCTCGCCCACCGACATCATAAAACCACCAAACCGCGCGGTGGTAGCTAGGGCTCTCCTGCTGACAGCGCCGTCCACACAAGCGCTCATGCTGGCAAAACGTACGTTGCTCAGGGAGGCGGTTTTTTTTCACACCCGAGCGACACAAAGTTTGCCGACATAATGGTAGTGTTGACAGGGCCTTAGTCTGCTCGTTAGTGGAGAGATGCTGGGAGGTAGTTATCTGGGGGAGAGGGGAGACTGGAGGAGATTGCCCTAGGAAAAGGGCTCTCTAATTCCCTTGAGTTTGATTGCAGTGGTGTTGCTGTGCTGAATATGGAGCCTGCCCTGAATGGGAAGGACAGCTTCTAGCCCTGGTCCCCTCCATTCCCTCAGCTGGCTGGGAGCACAGGGGAGAGCGAAGTGTCTGTGTCACTCATCAGCTACCTCTCCTGCACCCATGGACCCAAAGACGGGTCGTCCCGTGGAAGGATAATAGCTGTGAAGTGGACGGGGGTCTGTTTCTCTTGACCTTCCTCATCCTCCCCAAGCCCATCTCTGGCTGTATCCAGGGCCGCAAAGTTTCACTCCAGCATAGACCATCCATGGTGATGAAGGAAGAAGCTCTGTATGCATCTGAATCTGAACCCACCTTGTGCCCTCTGGTGTCACTGAGCGCACAAACAGCGCTCCACCGCCCGTCTATCCTGGCCTGCTCTTTGCATGTCCTCTGCGGTGTTCTTACCCCCTTTATCTGGGGTCTCACAGGTTCTTCTAGTTAAGAGGAGCAATTGGTGATGGAGTCAGGTTCCTTTGGTGTAATCCTGTTTATTTAAAAGGAATGGCTGAAGTCCTGTTTCCCTGAACCCAGCAGGACTCAAAGAGCAAGAGAGTTTCTTTGCTCACAGCTCAAATCCCTTTCAGCCAGCACTCAGCCCAAAAGCTCTCGCGGTCCCTTGGCTTTTCTCTGAGCCACATTCCCCGTAACTGTTCAGGCCGTGAGTGGGACTTCTGTCTCTTGCAGCATCTCTGGCTTTTCAGCCCTTCTTTCACAGACAGGCAAACCTTTACAAAACAATACCCAGTCAAATCACTCTGCCCACACCTGCCTAGCACCAGCCTGTGTTTGGGGCGGAGGCTGCTATAGTCTCAACTACCTGGTACCATAAAGAAGCTTAACTGTTTCTGACAACTATCTGAAATAGTCGCACCCAATTCATAACAGGCTCTAGAAGAGACTAAGGTGAAGTGGGGGGGAGGGGAGGAGCTGTATTTCTTGATCAGGATTAGGATCAAGCCCTCTGGCTGGAATCTCTTCAGTCAATTCTTTCTCTTTCAAGCTCCAAGTGGTGCCTCGGTTCTGCTCTGTTTCCATACTTCCCCCACCTGTTGCCATTCATAGGCACAGCCGCTCTGTCCGCAGGCCCCAGTTGATACGCAGCGTGTTCATCGGCAGGGGCGTCTCTGCAAGTGAAATATGTGCAGCGCCCTGAAGTCCCTGTTTAGGAGGGGATAATAGGCTTCCAGTTGCTTTGTGTCTAAGCACAACCGGATGCTCCACGCAAAACTTAATTACCAGTCTTCCTGCACAAATAGACCAATAACTCACACCAAGCCCAAAGCAAAGGGGTAGGGAGGCGGCCAATGAGAAATCACACAACAGAGCCACTGGCCCCCTCCCTCCCCAACGCTGCCAAATGGAAAAGTACCCAGAAAAAAAACACCTACAGAGTTAATCAACTGAGCACCCCAAAATCAAGCTATGCAGAGAGAGAAACTCCCAAGGGCTGAAGAAATTGGATGAAGCCCGCCAGCATGAGAACCGTCCGAGAGCAAGGGTGGCCAAGAGAGAGCCCATTAACACCGAACATCATCATCTGCCGACCGGGAAAATGGGAGCTTGACGGTACCATGGGCCCATGCTGCTGCACTGTAGAGCAGCCAGTTAGATACCCAGACTAAAGGAGCATCACGAGGTGCTTAGTGGGCTGCAGGCTGTGTTTGGACACCCCCCGTGGCAGCCTCCCGAGGGACACACAAACCAGGGGCCCTGCTTTTACTAACACGCGGCAATTGAGAGTTAAAAGGGGGCAGAGGGTTGGGCTTTGGAGTCGCATGTGCCCCAGTAGGTTGATGAAAGGTGGCCTCAGAGGGTCTCCCTACACGCCCGTTGCGGTGAGCGGCCTCGGGCCCGGGCACTGGTCCGGCTACCGCCAGGGAGCTCCAGGGGCCACCTCTCAAAGAGAGCCTCGAAAGGGAACCATCATTTAGGTTTGTGGCCAAGAAGGATTTTTTCCCCCGTTTTGATTTCTTGCAGTAGGAATTCAGCCACTGGGGGAACTAGCAGGATTCGGGGTGGAGACAAGACCCTTGGTTGAGCAGCGAGTAATTATTGTTCAGACGGTTTAAAAAAAACAACCGTAATTTTTGTCTCCATCAATTTAACTCAAGCCCTGGGGTGCAAAGCTCCCTCCCTTTCCATCCTACGGCTTCCCCACCCTAACCCAGCCTTTCAGTTCAGAACTGAGAAAGCTCCCAGTCCACCTCTCGGCGTCCTCAAGCACAACCAGGAAAGCCCAGATGTTGCTTTTTAAACTAATCCCCACCCCAAGATGCAGAACCATATCTCCCCTCCCCGCTTACAAAGGTGGGGGCGGGGAGGAAAACCTTTCTTTACACATAAATAAGCCAATACGGGCAAAAGTCCATTTTTTATTTCCATCTGCAGATCCCTTTTAACTGCACTGAAGGAAAGGTCCCTGGGAGCCCTGCATATATAGATCACTCAGCCCCTGGCAGCGGTGGAGACAGTCAAGCAATCATCTCTCCCCAATGCTCAGAGGGCTCCAGGGAGTGGGTATGTGATTAAAGGAGGGATCCCAATAGTCTCAAGCAAAGCTGGTAAAAAAACAAACAAACCTGGCATCTCCATGCTCTCTTAGAGTCTTGCAAATGTCCTCGTCCCTTCAGCCAGGCTGGATTTATTATTGCTTTGGACAGGCTCGTTCGGTTTTTTCCTTGATCTCTCTGGGTGGACTGGGAAGGGAAGCCTATGGGGCTCTCGGTGGACACAGCAATCTACCCACGATGGAGGCCTATTTCTGCAAGTCTGCCTTCTTGCTGTGGAGGTTGATGGGGGAAGATCAATTCTGTTCTGATACAACACTGCCAACCTCAAACACTGAGAAATCATGAGGGAGGCTGCTCAAAATATCCTGACTGGCTTAAAAGCACAAGCTTTACAATACTACTAAATTGGGGGATTTTCAGTTTTCTTTCTGAACTTTTAGAATACACATTTTCCAGCTTTTCTCTGCAGCCAGGGCCAGAAATTTGTCTTAAAAAAAAAAAAAAAACCCAAAAAAACCCAAAAAAACCCCACCCCAAACTGAGCTTTTCATGTAATCACATGACTCCTGGAGCTGGGGTTTAAATTAAAAAACTCCCAAATCTCACATTTGTCACGCAAGCATGAGAGTTGGCAACCCCGTGAATGAAAGGGCCGAACTCATTTTAAAGCACTTTTTTTTTTTATTGATTTCATTGAAAACAGAACAAGAAAATGACCAGAGCCAAAAGACTGCTCCTTTAAAATTGTCAAAAACATTAACAGAAAATAATAAAAATAATAATAATAATAAACATGACGGCATTATGAATGTTTTAGAAGAGATGCACAAAAAAACCTGTTACTGCACTAATTACAGTATTTAAAGATATATGCCAAAAAAAAATTAAGATAATGACCTGCCCAGCCATCACACAAAAGGTGATGGCAAATTTATTCACACTACAATACTAACAATTTAAAAAAGGTTTTGTGTGGTTTTTTTTCCTGCATTTTATACTAAAATCACTTTGTTCTTTTTATACAATTGATAGTTTATATTCACGTGGTGAGTAAAAATCACACCAGAATCAGCACCGTTTTTGTTTTGTGGTTTCTTTTTGTTGTTGCGTGTGTGTTTTTGTTTTGTTTTTAATGCTTTGTCTCCAATGTTTTAATAATGGTAAAAAATAAATTGATTTATTTAAACTTCATAGTGTGTGGCTTAAAAATTAAATCGGAGGTGCTCAGAGTTGAGAAAAGTGAGGGGATGAGCTGGTGGAGATGGTATCCTCTCGCTGGGATGTGTCCTATCTGATGCTTGCCCAGCCTGAAGCATCCTCTTGAGAAATGCCAGTCAGAGGTTCTTTATAGAATACAGATCACTTTGTTTTGTTTTAAAAAAAGCAAAATGATTCTTTCAGAAGTTAGTGTCTTGTACAATCCCCGTCAACGTTCCCTCTCTAACATTGCTAACGTGGTAGGAGAGGCAAATCCTTCCACTGGTGAAACCAACACTGAGACTGTAACATGCCCGAGGGGCAGAGGTGAGAGCTGGTTTTTAACGGAGAAAGCTTGATGGGGAGCAGGAGTGGTAGGGAGAAAATCTCTAGCAGGCTTGGAACAGAGACAGGGACTGGAGGAATATTAAGGAAAAAGGTTTCTTTTCCATTTTTCTTTAGAAAAAATAATAGATCGGCGGATTTGGTAACCGGCGGGTGTCTGCGAGAGGCAAATAACCTCTAGCTCCCAGCGACGGGGCCAGGAAAGACCACGCTCCAATGTCCTGCATGGTGAGGGAGAAATTCATGGTTTAAAAGAGCAGCAGAACCCGCCCCACGAGGGCTGCGTCAAGTAAACCAATGTCAGAACCTTTTTTCCCCTCTTCCTTTAAAAAGTAAGTTCCATCAAGTATTCAAAGTTTATTACAAATGAATTGGAGATGACGTGGCATGAAGGTTCCATTCAATCAACAATAGCATTCC
Source organism: Emydura macquarii macquarii (assembly GCF_026122565.2). NCBI lineage: Eukaryota > Metazoa > Chordata > Testudines > Chelidae > Emydura > Emydura macquarii. The sequence goes on from NW_027130828.1 coordinate 17,334,328, forward strand.
GCAGAGGAGAGGTCTCTCTTCCCTTGGCTCTGACAACACTTAGCACATTAAGAGACAGATGCTAGGACATCCTGCATGGAAAAACTGCAACAGCCGTCCCTTTGCACCCACTGTAAAACCAGCAGCTTTCCAGGGGTGGGGAGGGGGGAAAACTACAACATGGAGTCAGGATTTGCTTTCACTTATTCCTCAAGTAACAGTCGGTGGCGCATCCCTAGATGTCACGAACCCCTTGGCTTTCCTTGAATGTGTTTTCTCTTTAAATGGAAATTTCAAACAGTATGTGAATCTATAGAGTTAAAACAGTTCAGTCTCCGGAGAGCGAGTCCTCAAAAGGGGCCGGCTGCCATGGCCGAGCTGGTGTCGGGGAGCCCGTTCTCCTGTGCATCCTGGGACGATGTGCTAGCTTGCCGTTGGGCCAGCGCTGTGCTCGAGTGTTTGCACTTGGGGGAGCCGCACTGACAGCTGAAGAATTTGCCTTTGATGTCCCAGAATCGGTCTCCGTAGTCAAAGCTGGAAGACAGAGGGTGGGGGGGAACATTTGGTCATTGGAACCCAGTGGAGGGTGTGTGTGTGTGCATGCCAACAAATACTTTAGCGTAGCAGAGAGATGCAGAAAGAGCTAAACCAAAAAGGACTGTACAACTAGGGGGTCACACACTTCATAGCTTATGCAGGCTGGACGCATTGCACGCCCCAGGATCTGTATCCTTCCATCCCTCTCCCGCCAAACTCCCTGGATACCACCCTCCCAGCCTGTCTTTTGTAAGGAGCCCTGCAACTGCCCCTAGTCTCACCCCTGCCAGGGGACTGTGCGCCCTCCATCCCCCCTCTCCCGTACCAAGGTTCCCCCCTTCTATCCCACATGCCAGCAGCTGTGTGCACCTGAGTCTCACGTTCCCCATGCCCACCATGGAGAGGACTATGTGGCGGCGGTTGTGCGTACCCCCTACCTAGGAGGCACCTTGGGGAAACCCATCTCTGTGGCTCCTCCTACCCCTTATCGTATTGTTACTAGGAGTGAAATAAAAGCAGCAGGACAAGAACGTTGCCCACACGGTGACGAAATGCTTGTGACGGGGTTACCTGATCACTAGGAGTTTGCTGAGCCTCACCCACTCAGCGCGCAGGCCTACCAAACAGGCGGCGGACAAGAACAGGCTGCCACTCCTACTATCCTGAGACGGATGTGAACGGGACACTTGCGCGTGGAAGGCTCCCGACACTGTTACCATGACCCCAGGCCACCCCGCCTGCCACAGGCAAAGACCCTGGCGCATTCTACGTTACGGAGAGAACCCATCCGTAGAGGCAAACACAAGACACAACATCTGCAGCCTGGCCTGTCCCTCTGCACAGAGATAAAGCCTCAGATAACAGGCTGTACTTTTCTATTGTTAATTACAACACATGGATCTTCCCGCCGCTGGGAAATGCCAGACATCATAGGGATCGGCTCTCAAAAAGCCTCGCATAATGAAGCTCGTTTATAATGGGAGCAGATGCGCGGCTGGCATCGATGGCTGGTGGGAGTCTAGCGCAGGGCTGCCTGCTGCCCCTGCAGCCTCCGAATTCTTCTGGGGATCCTGTAGCCCCTTTACACTGCCGGAGAGAGGTAAAGCGACCGGGTGGGGGCTGGAATCTGGCTCATTCTCTTTAGGCACTTACAGGAAAGCGGAGATGACACTACAGCGGTGAGACGCATTAGTGTCAGTCAATGGAGAGAAGGGATTTCTAAGTAAAATAAGAGACCCGAGGGATCAAACCAATGAATCAGAGTCTGCTATTTCAAACCCAGTTCCCAGCTGGGGAACCAAAAACCTTCACAAATCAGGCTGCAAGCAGACAACATGCCCTTTGGTCCAGTGAGTTGCCTGGCCTGGGACCAAGTGAATCAGAACCAGTGGCAAAAATTACTAGCACAGATAGCACCAGCCTGGCACTAGTTCTAGGCCCTGGCTCCTAGAGGAGGGAAGTGCTCTCCATCAGACAGGAAAAATAGCCTCAGTTATGGAAGATTTCCTTGTCCTTTCGATACAGACACTAGAGGGCCAAGCCTGGAGTCAGTGGGAGCGGCTTTGATGGCCACGGTCAGGAGCGATGCAAACAGTGCCGTGCATTGGTCAGGAAACACAGAAGGGTGGCAAAGCATTGTAACCGGCCTGACTCTGCCATTCGCTGAGCATGCAAAAGAGTGTAACTTACACGCTGAAGGGACTGAAGCAAGAAAAATGAGTCAGAGGAGGACACAAAAGAAAGCAGCCACTCCCCGCCCCTTTAACTTATGCCGCACAATTCCCTGTGCTTCTGGAGCCACAGTGTGAGCAGGGGCAGCTTCCACTGGGCCCCCTTCCATCAGGAGCAACTCCACTGAGATCAATGGTGTTACAGCGACATGAAACCAGTGTGTGTCCAGAACCAGGCCACTCACTTCAACAGGAACTGCACATGCTACGCCAAGGGCTGAATCTGATCCCTTCAAAATATCAGATTGGTGTAATTTGCGCGGGTTTTCTTTTATACGGTTAGTTACTTGGTCATGGTACGGGGTCATGCCCGTTTTCTGATCAATTCACCCTGGATGCGTTGCATACATCATCATTTGCATCACCTCTGAATTCAGACCTTTCTCAGAGCCAAGACATCCTCTTCACCAAGCCTCCCTTCTGAATCTCACTTTAAAGTAAACGTTAGATCTTTGGAGACCTCCCACATGTTTCTATGGGGAGGCCCCCAGAATACATTCCTGGTCATTTCCAAAGCGGATGGATTCTGAACTGTACGTCTGGTCAAATTTAGAGCCCTTTTGACATGGCAAAACCATTGGACCGATGGGTATTTGCTTAGCAACAGTCTCTGCAATCTGTGTCGCAGGTGTTTTGGAGGTTACACTTGCCTGTGTCCTTTGCCTCCTAGGTTACAAAACTAAATGAGGAGAGGAAGGAAAGGGAGATTCGATTGCAAGGTTTTACATTTTGTGACTCTTGGTGGTAAGGAACAAGAATGGAACAACTGCCATTAGGCCACCAAGTCAACTATCTCTGACTTTGGCAATGGCTGTAGGACTGACTTGACGTGAGCAATTAAACATGCAGGAGGCCTCATTTCTTGGAAGACAGGACTGGGGAGATAACTAGACCAGCAAGCTGAAAACAGTGTTTGGACCAAGATAAGTAAATGGGTCAGTAAGCTAAAAGACCAAATGTCTGAGCTAGCTACAATAAGAAGGGGAACATCGAAGGAGCCATTTACTAAAAACAAGGTAACAATGGACAAGAAAAGTCAGGGGCATAAACATGAGGTAAGGAGTAAAGTCAAATGTGGACAAAGCATGCTGCACAGGGATCGGGTCCTGCAGAATAACCAAGCCAATCCTAAAACCTGTGATGCAATGTATAGTAAATGCAATGAAACGTGTGCATGTACACAAAGGACGCGGTTTGTTGTGTCAATCTGGTTGTGTGGTACACCCTATACACACCCCCTAGTCTGGAGCCTGGTCAACTTAAGGGTAGTTTGAGTATATGCCAATAAAGAAACCCCCGTGATGAATTTGGAGCTGAGCTGAGATCTTGAGAACCGAGTGGATAAGGTCTCAGATGCTACCCCAGCAAAGACCAACACTAGACACTGCAGAGGAAGGATGGTCTAGTGGTTACAGCAGAAGACAGGGAGTCTGAGTAGCTGAGCTGTATCAGTAGCTCACTGTGATGTTGTCAGGGTCACTTTAGGACTGGATTCAGCCATGATTCACATCCCGTGCAACTCCCTCTAACCTGACAGGGTTACACAGCGTGACAGTCAGGGCAGCACTGTGCTCTCTGGGGCTGATTCTTCACTGCCTGGCACCTTGTGTTGTCATTTACACATGGGCAAAGCAAGCGTGAGACTCCATGTCTCTGATCTAGCGGAGTGGCACACCCACTCTGCACAGATGTGGGTGACGACATGAGGTGCAAGGCAGCGGAAGCCCTATTCCGCTACACTTCCATCTGCCCAGGTGTAAATAGAGAGACATCGCAGCTCCAGAGGTGGTGAGGGGTAGGAGAAGAAATTCATTACAAGTTTGCAAAGTGCTTAGAGATCCCTGGAAGCATTAAGGGAAAGACAAACCCAGAATGCACCTCACCAGTGGGGCAATGACACGCACAGGAGGGAAAATTCCTTCCCAACTCCTGCACCAATCTCCTCACCCTGCAAGGCAGGAGACTTGCAGGAGCCTGCAATCAATAGCAACCAACATCAATAGCAACACCTAGCTCTGGTATAGTGCTTTTCATCAGTGGATCTCACAGCACATTACAAAGGAGATGAGCATCGTTTCTCTCCTATTTAACAATGGGGAAACTGAGGCACAGAGCGAGGCAGTGACTTGACTACGGTCACCCAGCAGGCCACTGGCAGAGCCAGGAATATGACCCAGTTCCAAACCATTGCGCTAACCAGTGGGCCGCTACCCCTTCCCCAGGCATAGAATTTCCCACTCTTACAAACACAAGCAGCACTGTGTTGCACTCCAAGCATTAGCTTACACAGCTGCAGGCTGGACAGCCAGGTTGCTTTAGAAAGAGTCGTCTCTAGCCCTTTCTGTTCCTAGCTTCAGAACGACCCAGAAACCCCCTAAACTGGGAATGTGCGCACAAGGACAACCCCTAGGGGAAAGAGAGACCCCGTGGGCAGCACATACCCGATTTCTTCGCCGGCTTCGATCTGCCTGGTGCTGAAGAAGGCAATCCTGGGAAAGCGCAGGTCCTGGTGTGACATGAACACTCGCACAGGGATAAGGTTTGGCTCACAGAGATGGTTTATAAAGCGGCTGATGTTGCCATAGAAACGAGCGTCTATGCAATACACCTCTCCGTCCTAGAGGGAGGAACAGTGAATGTTGCATTAGGTGGAGCTGTTTTAATACCATCATTATTTAAAAGCCACTGAGATACAGGTCATTTCAGTTAGCATACAAGGGAATTTCAAGAGGACTTTTATTGGAATCTCCTAGTGGAAGGCTTAAAAGGACAAACCATACAGCCTTTTCCATTATATTAAGCAATACAAAAATTACATCTCTACACATAGCACTTGGCCTGGAGGCTGTTCGAAACACTCCTGACTTGAGAAGCAGTGTGGATCTGAACGAGCATATCGGCTCTCCTTAGACCTGCTCTGCCAAGGCACCAATCTGCTACAGTGGTATTTCTGTTCCATGCAAACAAACACCTGGAGAGTAAAAGGTCGGTGGATTCAGGAAACAGCATCTCTCCTGTCCTGCTAATTGAACATGACAGCTGAGAAGCACAAAGCCAGAGCTTACAGCAAACATACTACTTCCTGCAGACTCCAGTGAAAGAGAGAACACAGAAATTCTCTCCTTCCATAATGCCTTCACAGCAGTAATAGTAATATTTTGTTTTCCTAGAAAATAAGAGACCCCCTCAGGGCTTTTTATTCCAGCAGAGAATGACTATGCAAGCAGCAGGCTTTAATTACAGACGCTAATTTCAGTCGCACAGAAGCCAAAAGCAAAAGGATCCATTATTGGAACTCACATTCCCTTCTGGGCAAACACCTCGCAATCTTTAATGGATCAGCTGTGCCAGAATTCTACCAGCCAACTGATACAGGAGCCCCAGGAGAAGACATCTGAAGATACGAAGGAGACACATGGTCTATACTGAGCAGTCTGCTACAGTTTTTAAAATTGAGCAGGCTTTCCAATTTTAATGGTATCTAGTTCAGGGTTGCTATTCCATGCCCATCTACACACTGCCATTCCTTTGGATTCCATGGCACCAATGCAACGCTTCCGCAACTAACTGCCATCAGAAAAATGTGGAGTCTCCACTCACTTTGTTCTATGAGCTGATGTGAATCTCCCACTGAAGGTATTTTTGCTCTTTCCTGGATCGGCTGACCCCACACTGCTAAAAAATGGTTCCTAAATAGTTTTCCTTAATGGGGATTTTGAAGCAGGGCAAACTTCTTGAGGCTGAGATTTTTAAACTTGACGTGTGGCAAATGAAATATTTTCAGGGCCACGTGCTGAGGGAGGAAGGGATTGGGGTGTTGAGAGTCAGGCCATGGGAGGAATCCGATGGATATAAAGGTTACAAAACATCTGCCTTAGGGTTTGCTGAGGAATATATTGCTCATTCCACAGAGAACAAGGAGAACTTGAAGGTGCCGGAGCTGTTTACAGCAAAAAGGACAATAAAACCCACCACCCTAGGATTTCAGACAGGGTTTAACCCTGAAAATCAGTCACTGAGGTGGAAAGGCTCAGCTTCTCCAGCCGTGATTCTGCGCACCAGGTTCTCTCCTGGTTTTGCTGTGATAAGCAGGAGCAGGGTAAGTGCCTGGTGTTCCGCAGGCGCATTGAGCCTGCCAACATCACTGTGTGTTGACAAAATGAGGATCTCCGTGTCAGGAAGCAGGGAGAACCAATATGAATGGGAAAGAGACCTGGGGGTTGATTTGCCTTCCCTCTTCGAACGAACAGAAAGCAACACAAGAAGGGGGAGGCTAAGGGAATGGACCATACGGTGAGACCTCAGATGTGGGCCTGATCCTGCCATCCTTCGGCAAGTTCTTCCTTGTGGACACGATCACTGTCGACGGCTATGGGACTAACTGCGTAAGGAAGAGCTGCAGGAGCTGCTCCTGCACTTGTGAAATGGGAGGTCATTTCCAACACCATCCAGAACTGAACTACCACCTAGTTCTGAAAACGTGGGGCCACGAGGCAAGGGCTCTCATCTCAGCTCTGCCATAAACACACCAGCTGGATGTCTTTTGGCAAGTCCCTTAATCCTTCTGGGCTGGGTGTGCTGGGAAATCATTGTCTTAAACACATTAAGTGAACCCATGAGATGCGTTGTGTTGACAAGGACAGTGTTTACATTTGTGTTGGCTGGCCACGGTTTTATGTTATATTAGCTAAGGTGTATCCTAACGCAATGGAGTTGTCGAACGTATGTGTCCCAGCTCTCCATTTCCCCATATATTAAATGGGGTGATACCATCTATGTCACAGAGGGGGCGTAATTCATTAGTGTTTGCCACGTGCTTTGAGAGCCTCACATGAAAGGTTCTAGAAAGGAGAGTCAAGTGTTACCGTTAAAGTAAGCAACTTTCATTGAAGAGAGACTGCAACTGATAAAACCCAATCTCATCTTTCCCAAAGTTCCTGAGAGTGTGTTTCTCTCTGCATTTCACTGGTACAGAAAGGAGATGACTGTCCTTTTAAAAGGCGAAGTCCAGATAACATCCTGCCAAAAGAACTGAATTGGGAGAGAGTTTCGGCCGTTAAAACAAATGTTCGCCTTCTTTCAAACACTGAACGGAATATGCATGTAGGACCCAGCTTGCTAAATAAATCACAGTGCACACAGCCTGCAGTGACAAATAAAAATATCTAAAATAATACCCCTATCGCTACACTGCGCTACAGTGCAAACTCAGTAGCCATTCTCCACTGACCCTGACAGAGTTCTGTGAAGCTGTTGCCTCGCTGGGTTGGGTTTAACGCCCCCTTCATTCACGGATCCCAAGGGCAGAACCATCCCATGCAATTATCTTGTCTGACCTCCCGTATAACATGGGCCAGAGAACCTCCCCAAAATAATTGTCAGAGCAGATCTTTTCGAAAAACATCCAATCTCAATTTAAAAATTGTCAGTGATGGAGTGATTTACGACCCGTGGTAAATTGTTCACATGGTTAATTACTCTCACTGTTAAAAATGTCCACCTTATTTCCTGTTTGAATTTGTCCAGTTTCAACTTCCAGCCACTGGATCATATTATACCTTTCTCTGCTAGACTGTTATCATTAAATATTTGTTCCCCATGTAGATACTTATCGACTGTAATCAAGTCACCCCTTAACCTTCTTTTTGCTAAGATAAATAAATAGAGTTCTTTGAGTTTATTACTATAAGGCATGTTTTCTAATCTTTTAATCAATCATTCTCGTGGCTCTCCTCTGAAACCTTACCAATTTATCAGCATCCCTCTTGAACTGTAGACACCAGAACTGGACACAATACTTTGGCAGAAGTTGCACCAGTGCCAAATACAGAGGTAAAATAACCTCACTATTCCTACTCGTGAGTCCCCCGTTTACGCATTCCAGGATCGCATTAGCCTTTTTGGCCACAGCGTTGTGCTGGATGCTCATGTTTAACTGATTATTCACCACAACCCCCAAATTTTTTCAGAGTTACTGCTTCCCAAGATAGTCCCCCATCCTGTAAGCATGGCCTACATTCATTGTTCCTAGATGTATACATTTACATTTTGCCATATTAAAATACATATCCTTTGCTTGCACCCATTTTACCAAGTAATCCAGATTGCTCTGTATTAGTGACCTGTCCTTTTCCTTATTTACCACTCCCCCAATTTTTTTTTTGTCATCTGCAAACTTTATCAGTGATCATTTTATGTTTGCTTCCAGGTCGTTGATAAAAATGTTAAACAGCATAGGGCCAAGAAGCAAACCCTGCAGGACCCCACTAGAAATGCACCCGCTCAATGATGATTCCCCATTTACAGTTGCATTTTGAGACATAACAGTTGGCCAGTTTTTAATCCATGTAAGGGGTGCCATTTTAATTATATAGTGTTCTAATTTTTTAATGAAAATGTTATGCAGTATAAACTCAAAACACCATAGGAGTCTAAGTATACTGCATCAGCACTATTACCTTTATCAGTCAAACTTCTCATCTCATCAATAAAGTTAGTTTGACAGGATCTATTTTACATAAACCCAGGATTATTGGTATTAATTATATTACTCTCCTTTAATTCTTTATTAATCAAGTTCCATGGCAGACTCTCCATTATTGAGCCCATGCTCCACGTCAGACTGACAGGGTTATAATTACCCACATCATCCCATTTACCCTTCTTAAATTTTGGCACAACAGTAACTTTCTTCCAGTCTTCTGGAACTTCCCCAGCATTCAAGACTTATTGAAAATCAACATGAACAGTCCAGCAATCTCCTCCACCAAGTCTTTTAAAACTCTTGGTTGCACGTTATCTGGACCTGATGATTTAAAAGTGTCTACCTTTAGTAGTTGCTGTTTAACAGCTTCCTGAGATATTAGTGTAATGAAAAATGTGTTATGGACCACATCATTTGTTTTTTCTCCAAATACAGAACAGAAATACTTATTTAGCGCTTCTGCCTTTTCTGCATTGTTTTTATTATTATTAATTCCATTATTTCCATCTAGTACTAGGCCAACACCATTTTCAGAATTCTTTTTGTTCCTAATGTACTTACAAACTCCTCCTCACTGCCCTTAATTCTGCTGGCCATAGATCTTTTCTTGTGTCCATCTGCTTCCTTTATTGATTTTCTACAATTCCTAGTTCTGATGCATATTCATCACTATCAACTTCCCTTTTTTCCATTTGTTACATTTTTTTATAACTGCCTTCACTTTCCTTCTAACCCATGTCTTTTGTTTAACCAATCAGCCTGCTTTCTCAATCATGGATTTTTGGGCATATGGTGAAGCGTTCTTAAGCAATTCTCAATTACTATTCACATTTTTTTATTAAATTCTTCCTCATAATTAATTTGACCCATAAATTGTTTTTAATTTGGTGAAATTGGCCCTTTTAAAGCACCAAGTGTGTGTGCGTAGTTTATTCTGTCTGCACCTTATAAATGTGATCAAGTCATGATCCCTTGTACCTAAAGCTACCATTAATTTTTCATTCAGCAATTAGTTCCTCTCCATCTGTTAAAACAAGGTCTAATATGGAATCCCCTTGTGCTGGTTTCAACAATTTTTTGTTAGGAAATTGTCACCTACAATGTTTAGCAATTCCAAGGATGTTTTAGTACTGGCAGCACGACCCCTCCAGCATCTGTCACTCAAAACTGAAGTTCCCTATGATCACACAGCTTTTCTTTTCCTATACTTTACAGATAGGTGCATAAGGAGCTGGTCATCCTGTTCCCTAGTGTGATTTGGTCTGTAGCAGACACGAACTAATGCCCCATCTTGTGCTTTATCTGTTTGGACATGGATCCACAAGCATTCCAGATCATTTTCTTCTGAGTTATCAGTGACTGAAAATAGGTAATGCTATTTTTGACATATTTACAATCACTCAGTGTCCAACAGGACCTTGCCTTCTATTTCTTGCCTTCACCTGACTGCATTCTGCCCTCCTCTGTCTGGTTTTGGCTGACAGGTTTCTTTCTATGATTGATACTCCCATTTGGGGGCTGTTATTCCACAGATGATGAGGAGAAATCCTACACAGTTCCACTCCACAGACACCTGTGAAGAGACATCCACAGCCTACTTTTTCCAGTTAGTAACTCAACACTAGCTTTCTGAAAACGGGACTACCTGTGGCTAATGGTTATGGTTACCCCACTATAATGAATAGTCTAATGCTGCCGATTTACAATGGATCTGCTGTCTCATATCGCCTGCCTGGTGACTGGTTAGCTCCTCAAATTTAGCCCTAACAAGGAGGAAATGCTACTCTATGACCCAATACATCAGCTTGGCCTCTTTTCTGCTGCCTGACATTTCTTCTGATGAGAATCCTGTTTTCCCTGGATCAGCAACATATAACCCGGGGGCTTCTCCGTTCCCTCTCAAGAAACTGCTGAGTGGTGTGGTTAGACTCTCCCGGTGGCTAGCCCCGTAGCGCTTTACACAACCACACAAGACAGCTGAATCCACTCGCTCTCGCTGTCCAGGTGCTGAACAGCCAGGGCTGGGAGTGCAGCAAGTCAGCCATTCCCTCGCTGGGTGCCCAGCACTTTCCTCTTCTCCAGAAAGATCCAGATTTGATCCCCACCTATGATCTCGCCCTCCACGTGCTGGCAGAGGTTAGACTTGCTTTGGAAGGAGCAAGCTCAGCCTTTGCCCCTGGTGTTATCACGTGCTTTGCACTGCTCTGCAAGTTCTGCCTCTCCCCACACAAAACACAGGAGTAGCCTCAAGGGGCTCTGGATGGCCTCCTGAGCTGCTTTCCTCTGCCAAAGGACAGTCACTGGGGAGCCGTAAGGGAGGGGAAGCATGAGAGGCAGCCCAAAAAGAAGATCACCACTGCAGGGTCTCAGGCATTCCAGTCTCAGGCACAGCCAGAGAGGCTGAGCAGGTGCTTTTGCTATTCCTCGTTGGCTGGTCAGTTAAATACTGGGATCATTCTAGAGAAAAAAACCTCCAATATAAGGTGTTATCCGGTCTTGGTCTGCCCGGCGTCCGCGATCCCCGCACAGTCGCATCTGTACAAAAGCTCTGCCAAGGCAAGTATCTGGAATGCGCCCAGGTTTATGCATAAATCTTTCAGGCCTTGTCTACATAAGCGAATTAAATTGGGAGGCGCTGGTGTAAAGCCACGTCTACACTAGGAGCGCTTGATCAGTACAAGGATATCGGTATGCTATACCAGCCAGGGACTTCTAGCATGGATGCAGCTATACCGGCAAAGCTGTGCTTTGTACCACAAATAAAACCAATTCCCAGTCAATTCAGCCTTGCCAGTATAACCATGTCTCCAGTAGGGGAACTAGCTAGCACAGCTGTCAGTCAGGAATCACAACGCCTCACACGCCTGACTGACACAGCTGTGACAGCAGCAGTCTGTAGTGCAGACCTGGCCTAAGTGCCAATGGCGTGACTGGCCCACACTAGCTGTATGTTGTTTCAAGCACATCTGCACTGTTCTATGTTGTTGCAGTTGTACTGGCCACTGAACAAGTTTATCTCAGAGCTCCTAGCACAGCTTCCTGAAGCAGTGGCTTCTGGGAGATTCTGAAAGGCCATCAGGAGCTCAGGAGAACTGTGGGAGAAGCGGTCAGATTCCCATACCTTGAGAAATTAGCATAATTTCCCCTTACAGAACTCCCATACATTCCCAGGTGCTGGCATCATTTCTTAGTGTTTGACCCCAAATGGAAGCCAGGATGAAGGAAGGTTTTCTCATCTATCACTTACCAATCTGCCAGTTCCCTACAGTGTATTTTCAATCCCAGACCCAGTCAGCCTCATTAGCAGAACATGCTGAAGAAACACAGGACAGATGCGGGTTGGAAGCCATGTTGAAATGCCTCAGAATACAGGCCTATGGAGAGCAGGTGCAATGTGGAGGTGATGCCTGTTTAGTCTTTGGAGGAAGAGGAAGATGCAAGATGCTGCCTGCCAGCTGGTCCATGGATGAACAGACTGACCCTGGGCATTAACTGGGAGAGGTTGGTCCTTCTACTTTTCTGATGTCAGAGCATCAGCCACAAGACTCCTCACTGTATTCTTCCCTCGTGGTGGGAGAGGTGCCTCCCTTTCTTAAAGGCAAAGCCTCTTTTTCCATCTCTCACCACTGAATCAATACTGAAGCAGGATCGAAGCTGGTTTCTAGCTCCCCCCATTTTCCTGAAGTCACCAGCATCGCCTTTCTGCACGTTTGCTGTTGCTGTTGCCAAAGAGTTTCTCATACTCTAAAAGTGAGTTTAAAGTCCTGAGCAAGCTGTGAGCTGACATCTCCAGAGACACCAGACCTTCTCAGAGCAGGTGCAGCACACCCAGCATCAGCCCAAGCTTCCCCACACGGCCCTGCCTGGGTACCTGAAGCCTGACCTGAAAGGTCCTTTAAAGGTAAGCTGGTATTTCAGTCTTTCAGCTCATTAACCAGTGAGCTATTTAATACGACTGCCAACATGGGTGTTGGTTAGTGCCAGCGGGGCTGGTGGGCTTTGCTACATAGATACACGGGCATTAGAATCCAGACCGAGACAACCAATTTAATTCACCTGGGCCAAAGAGCCATCAGATGGGCATAACCTGCAATGACTATCGACCTGAGCTGCATTCAAACTGGCGACCTAACGCAGTCAGGCTTTGTACCCCATTACCAATCCCCTGAGCCATCCAGTCCATGCTTTACTTAGCGGTGAATAGACTTTGGTTACCGTGAGGTGAGAAGTGCTTCTCATCTCACAAGCTCTTGGATTGCTCTGCCCATCAAGATGGGGACAATTTCCTTTTTGTTCTTTAGAGTAGCAAGCTCTGGCTCTTCTTTTGCCAGGGAGTCCCTTGAACACACTACCTTGTTGTCAAGGTCAAAGAGGTAGGAGTCCTCTTCACGTACATCTGCCTCTGAATCGGAAATCAGCTCTCCAACATACCTGTCGGATGAATGGGAAATGCAGCAATAAGATGCTTGTACAGATGCTATCTTGGATTTAACACCTTGCCTCTTATGTGCAAAGTATGATAGGGGCCAGCACCTCTGTTAGTGTAAATCAGTATAAGTCCATCAAAGCCAGTGGAGAGATGCTGGATTTGGCCCCATATATTTAAAATAAAAAACAAAATTCCTTTATTCAAGTTACTGATAATACTTTTGAACATTAAAAATGAATTTAAAAAAAAAAACCACTTTTCCCCAAGAAAACGGTTTCCTTTTGCAATTCTCTCAGTTGCCCAGTGACAGCGGACTACTTAGTTTTGCTTTTGTTTACTGGACCACTGACTTTCTGGTTCTCATCTACAATACTGTAACTCTTGGGTTGCACACACTTTAAGAGGACATTTACATACCAATACAAACCCTTTGCGTTGGAATGTGCAAAAAGCATGGAAATATTTTTACTGATCACAGAAGCTACTTATTTAAAGCCTTGTCTTACCATCATCTAAATGTCGGCACTAAGTTACTCTGATAGTATCCCTTTAAGTACAGTAATTGGACCTCTTATCACTACACGTCAAGAGTATGTAGAGTTAATGCAGTGACACTGGTCTAAAACCAGGGTAACTGGGATCACAGCCAGGCCCAGTAAGTATTTTGAGATGTCAGCCTTCTCCTCTCCATCTGAAATGGCTTTGTTTCAAGTAGAGGGTTAAATATTTGTAACTTCTTCCATGCTTGTGGCATTGCTGGTCCAGCTATCACTATTACTATTATTTATTTGTATTCCTGTAACGCCTAGGAACCCTAGTCAGAAACTAGGATCCCATTGTGCTATTGTCTATGTTGCCTGGTGCTTCTCAGTCTGTCTGCCTGTCTCCACCTGTTGTCTCGTCTCATACTCAAATTGTAAGATTTTGGGGCAGGGCCCACATTTCTGTTGTGTGCGCACACGGCACCTAGCACAATGGGTTCTTGATCCATGGGCTGGACTCCTGGGTGCTACGGTAATACGAATAAATAAGAAGTAGCAGTGACGGATTAGCAATATGAGTAAATGTCTCTTGAAGAGAAAACAGAAACTTCTATACTACTACTAGTAGCAGCACTCATAACAACATTTTCAGTTTCCAAGCACTTTCTCAACATTAACTATGTGCATTTCCCCTTGTGATGCTAGCATTTGACCCTTGGGCTGTGCAGATGAAAGGGTGAAGCATTAACTGAGAGTTCCTGACCTCAAGCAGGCCAGCACACAATTGCTATATCATGCTAGGATGCCGACTGCATGTGGAATCCTATCATCTTGCCTTCGGTGCATCTTGATATTTATTAACCACTCCCATAAGGCTGCGGCATTACTGGAAATCACAAAACCATTAGTAACCTAGAGCAATAGGGGATTATGGATAGAGCAAAATTGCTTTAGTGTCACACAGTAGCCAAAACTGAAGACAGTTAAAAAGCAGCTGAAGAATGGCACAAGGAAAAGCATTCTATTTTGTGGGAATCCTTTTGATAAGCAATTCTGAGACAAAAAAAAATGAGTTAAAATGAAAGTTGAGATTTAGATTATATGTTCCTTCAGGGCCCAATTCTGCAACCCCTCTTCACTTTCAGCAGTACTTACTCACGCAAGTAGTCCCATTGATTCCCCACATCAGAAGTCAGTAGGAAGATGAGTTAAGTGCTGCTGAATAACAGGTATCTATCTATCTTTATTTTAGGGTTTTTTATAGTCCCCATCCCTTAGGTATCTGAACGCATTCCATGTAAAATCAATAGCAAAACTAAAGTCCCTAGAAGACTTGATGGACTCTCTGGCTCTTTTCCCTTTTTGGGAGTAAAAACTCTGCTTGGCACAGGTTGTTTCTATGGGAGGGGCGAGAGGAAGGGGCAAATCACAAAACATATGGTGTATGGAAATAGAAACTGAGCTATTACAATCCCCCTTAGCTCTGTCCCTGTATCCCACCAACTTGAGCACCCTCTCCAAAAGCTATTGCAACCACCTGTGAATGTTTTAAAATTAACAGGGACATTATTAGCAAGGAAACATAATATACTATAGATTCAAATCCATTCTCCCAAGAGAGCTGGTTGCCCATGGAGCTGATAATGTAAGCGCCTGTTTCAGAGATGGAGTGACTCTGGCGATGTGGAGCCATCTCTGAAGTGTGGGTATGGGTTAGCTGACTGTACGTATGTGGATGGACCTATGACCTACATTTCACTATTGAATTTTGCTAGGCAAAATATCATTTCAAGGACCTACACATAACATAAGGATGGCAGCAGGGACAGGATGTTTCTCTAGCAAAGCAGTACGTAGCAACAGTTCTCAGCCTGTGACGCAATTACTGGTAACTGGGGAAGGGCCAGCTTGTCACATGGTGCTAGCTTGTCTTGTTTCCAGCTGCCAAACTGCATTTGAAGACAGTTAAATGCTTTCCATGCAAGCAGTTACTGTGTTTTGCCAGGGGGATATTTTGCAATGATCAGTGGGAGGGGAGGTGGCTTGAATGACCATGAATGAGGTGGAAGACACTCAGTTAAAATCTGGTCCAGACCATGGGGGGAAAATCTGTGAATTCTAGGCATATAAGGGCGGGCTTTTTGCACAGCAAGTGCTTGTCTTGTCTACGTGGGAAAACAGACTGGAATAGCTATTGAAGAATAAGCAATCCCACAACAGCTATTCCAGATCAGAGAGATCCCCATGTGTCCACTCTATTATGGAATAAAAAGTAATGTCTATTCCAGAATAATTGCTCTGAAAGCACACTAATTATGCAGGAACGGAGTGACTTTTTACTGTGGAATAGAATGTCCACAAAGGGAGCTATGGTGAAGTAGTTATCGTGGAATAGATTCATAGTCTTATGCTTTCTTTGTGAGCTACTCCAAGGCGATGAACTTACTCGCACACGAAGGTTCCCAATGGAATGTCTTGCATCGACCGCACACCCCAGCCCATCTTTTGTGTCCGATAAAGCTGCAATCGAACTCTGAAAGACAAGTAAAGGGGTCCCATTAAGGGTAGCAGAGTGGTGTTTGGCGGAAACGGGTCAGCTCTTTCGGGGAGGAGGGAGGTTTGCACAGAAATTTCAAATTTAATCAGTAAAACATTCATTTCAAGAGACAATTTCTAGTTTTGTCACAATGTGACCCCGGTTCCTTTCACCCTAAGAACACACTAGATCACTATATAAATATCCCTTCCCTCTGCAGAGAGCTGGAAATTTGGTGGGTCCCACTCATTCCTACCTAACCCACTAGCTGAGAGGTAGGCAGGAAACTCCGTCACTTGAACCTTGCTGGGTTTCCTGGCTCCTATATGCAATTTTACTGATACAACCTATCAAACTAGACTCAGAAAAGACCTGTTAGGTCATCCAGTGCATTGCCCAGCCACTGTTGGGATAGTCCCTAGGACCATCTTACACTTAACGTTCCCCAGGAACGCTGATCCTCTTCATCTCCCACTGCAGCCCTACTTTCTCCTTTCCTGAATTCCATCCCATTGCTTCCTTTGCACTGAAATAATCCCTCTCCCTCCTTGGTACTTCATGGCCCTTCAAATATGGGCGGGCAGTACCAGGCCACAAATCAAGGCAGATACGCTTTCATTAGGACTAACAGCTTCAGAACATGCGGTCACACTGTGCTTCAGGCCTGAGGGAGCTGCATTCGGTTTTGCCTCATTCATCACCAGTAAAAGAGACAGCTGAGTTTTGGATCCCGGACGCTGTGTTGTTGGGGGGGTGACGCAGGAAGCGGAGGGAGTGTTGCTTGCTTTTCAGACACCAGGCAGAGCTGGTTGGCCTGCCAGATGGAAAGATGTGCACCGATGTGTAACATTAATTTGGAGCTAATGCGATACGGGAAACACTGAGAATGAAGAGGGAGCACCCAGGCATCATTACTGAGCAGTCACTTTGCAGATCAGAAGCCAGGAGTTATTCTTGATTCCTCGAGGGATGATGCCCACAGAGCTTTGGGAATATCTGACCTTATCACTCAACCTCAACAGCAGGGTCCAGAGCCAACCTTGCCTCCCTTAGCAAGATTTTAACAAACAGGGAACAATAGCAACAACTCTATCTACACAGCAGCTGAGCGAACAAAAAGGTTGAGCTGATCAGGAAAAAAGAGAAAGCTCTGCCAAGAATTTCATCAGGAAGGTCTCCTGAGTGGGATGGGTTTGTTTGTTTTTTAAACACATTTCAAATTTTCATCAAAATTTCAAAGTTAAAAAACCCGCAATCAGCTCTTTACAAAATAAAACCAAAACAAACCACCACCGACACCAGTTTAATCTAGAGTCAGTTCTCCATAGTATCCGGCCCCGTGTTTTAAAGAGGACAGTCAACGTTTCCAAACTGAGTGGAATTACATCCACACTTAAGCAACAGAATAAAAACAATGTGACTGACAGCACTGAAGTCAATGGGTGCTAAGCATCTCTGAAATAATAAAATCAGACCAATTACATAGGAACTTTAGGAACCCAGGTCTGTAAGTTTGGGCCTACATTTCTGATATGAACTGCTAACCTACCATTTTGATATAAATGGCTAGTGTTTTTTTCTTTATTTTCATTCTATTTTCCTCAGAGACCTTACCCTGAAAACTACATCTGAGCTGTCAGTGAAGTGACCACTTACTTTAAGGAGGAAAAAAAAAAAAAAAAAGGAAGCAACTAACAAAATTGTACAGTCAGGTCCAAGAGTCCAGCCCAGCGTCAGGACGGTAATCCCAGCTGATCTCACAACCCTGCGTGTTGTTTTGTTCTCACTAGCAGAATCCAGAGGCTTGGTTACGGTTTAGATCTTTCAGTGACGAAACTGCTACCCCATTTCCCTCTCATGCTTGGAAATCTTTGCATTTATGGACAGACTAGAGCAGACAGCCAGGGAGCTTTATTCCTTTTTTTATGCAATGATCCAAATCAGGAGCCTTCTCTCTCACCTGAGCCCATTCTGCACTACCCGATTCCTGCAGTTTCGCCAACATGAGCAAGCGTGGTTACACTCAAAGATCAGAGGTGGCTCAGACATGTTGAATTCAGGCAGGAGTCGGCCATCCTGGAGAAGAGACAGGAGAGCAGGACTGGATTAATTGTGTATTCCTGTATTCTTTTGGAAAAAGAAAAAGATAAAGCTGGAAAGCTCCAATCCAGAGCTGAATTTCCCCAAAGTTTAAGTCAATCTGGAGCACGTACACTGGTGCTGATCCATCTTCCGAGTTGATTCAGATGACAATCCCCAAAGTTTGAGGAAGTTCAGATCTGGTTTGACTGGGCCTACCTGCACGATTATCAGATATAGGAGACAGGCAATAAACGAACACAGTACTTCACACACATATGGTGCTATTCATCCGTGCATCATTATCCACATTTTGCAGTTGGGGAATAGAGAGTCTGTGGTACCGCCTGGAATAGAATCCAGGTCTCCAGACTCGGAAGCCAGTGTCTTTGCCGCTGGACCACATTTCTTCCCATAAGAAGTCCCTCTAAGTACCCTCCAGTTATGTGGAGATAAGAAAGTGGAAGATACACAATGCACCATATTTAATACATTTGGCCATAAATGCCCAAAGGATACAAGCAGAGATGTCACTTCAGATTGTGAAGCCTGTTAAAGCACAATGAAAATGGATACCTGGCAAAAGCCAGGAGATACCAAAATTCCCAAGAGAGAAGCTTGCAGAGATTCAGAGAACATCTGATCTTAGTGCAACCTGCCCAAGGATTAACCTCAAAACTTCCCTGGAGGATTTAAGCATATATACACGAACCACTAGAGCAGCCACCATCACTAGTCCCCTCCCCTCATTTATAAATTTCAGAAACACTTAAAAGCCGGAACAGCTCACACTGCATTCTTCAATGGGGCTTACTTCTTGGGCATGGATTGTTAAACACTGCGTATCACGTGGGTATAATTAACGGCTCGGTTGGTATAGAAGCAACGCAAGTAAATGACATTACAGAATCTTTCTTGAGATTTATTGCATCTCTTGCCATGTACTCACTGAAGCCAAGATTACAGCCTTAAGTATTTTATACACCGGAACTTAGAAAGCCCTTAAGAATTTTTTTAATGAACCACTATAAATATTTTGCAGAACTCAATACATGAATATCGGCCCAACCAAATAATGAAGCTCAAAGTCCTCACCTTGTCGTACCAGCAGCGCATACTGAGCTGGGCACACATGCAGTTACTGGAGGAGCAGTCATCTATGCACACGCAGTACTGGAAGGGAGAAACAAGGAGCAGATCCAATTCTCACACAAGTGCAACAGAAAGAGCAACTTGGTTAAATGGACTGGAAAGGAAACAGCTATCAACTTAACTATTGATATATCCCCATCCCCTTCCAAACACCAAGAATATGGGAGCTTCCCAAGTATTAAAAATAGGAACAATTCCCTCCTTCTCTCTCATCAGACAATAGGACAATCAGCTTCATTGGTTTCACAGGGTTTTTATGAATGACATTACTGAGAGGAAGCTAGATCACAGAAAGGAATTTGGCATTTAGTTCCGACAGTGGGTTGTTCTGGATACATTTTTCTCTCTCTCGGGAGTGAATTCCAACATTGCTCCAGCGAAAGCTGTCTGTCCTGTGCTCATGGTCCACTCCACTGGCTGGCAGGGTCACTGTTCCAGTGGAAAAACAGCTCTCATGGGGAGTCAGGGTTACAGAGGGCAGGGTGATTTCTCAGGTAGGTAGGGCCCATCGATTGGAGGTCTCTGAATATCAAGACACAAGCCTTGAACTGGATGCTGAGTTTGCTGGGGAGATGCTATAGCGAGTGAAACGCTGGGGAGATAGCAGCACAGGCTGCCAGGAACTAAGCAGAGGGGCTGCTAAATTCTGTCCCAACTGGAGTTTTTTCAGGGCATGTGGCTTCTTCCCTAGATACGACGAGTTGCAAGAATCAAACCTGGGAGGCCATGAATGCCTGATCATCCCTCTAGGATATTATACAGTGCTCATCACTATGATATCAGAGCACACAGCCTTCATGCATACCACACAGAACACCACCATCAGCAGCGTGGATTATTATTATTATTGCAAAATAATACTTTGCTCATCTACAGCTTCTGTCGTCTGAAGATCTACAAACACTGACTAATTAAAGCATCCCTACAGCTAAGAGGAGTGAACGAGCTAGATCGGAACCATGTAAGTCATCAGTGAAATGCAACCATCTTGAGGGTGGAATACAACGTGCAGTTTGCTGCAATTTAAGAAAAGAAGAGATGAGGAATCCTACATCCAAGATAAACAGCAGGAGGAATTTAGGGAGGCAGAGTCCAAATGTCTAAGCTGGAATTTTGCTAGGACACTGGGTTAAACACCCCAGTTCTTACAGAAAAATGCCACAGGGTTTTCAATGAAGACAAAATGGAAAGAGTCGCGGTTTTTTCTCTCTCATCTTAAAACTCGCACCACCTGCATCACAGCACCTCTTAGGCTTGACTTTTAAATTTCCATGGAACAAAAGGTTTTCTCAGTTCCAAGGAGCAGTGGGAGAAATTTCCGTTCTTCTGTCGCAAAAACACCTATACCAACAAGGTGGAGGAGGCAAATGTGTCACTGGAATACAAGCATACAGTCAAGCTGCTCAACCATGTTTGCTTATATCACTGTGTCCACTTAGAGAGACAGACACACACACACCCCTTTCTATAGGAACACATCTCTGCAGTATACACTCCAGCTGCCTCTCAGATTGGCATCCTGCAGTCCCTCTAACATTCCATACCAGGAAAGAAAAGTCGCCCCCTTCCCCCCCAACCCCCATATGTACACTGCCCATCTAACCTGCAAATGAGTGATGTTTCTATCGATGTTCATTGGGGAGGTCACACAGTTCTGAGAAACATATTTGTAGTTGCTGGGGCAAGATTCGCTGTCCACTGAATTGATACATGGAATTGGGATCCGCTCATAACCCCGGGCAATGTCTCTGTCACAGCAGGGGAAAGGTAAGGAAGAGAATAATTGCTTTATGCAACAAAAATACAATCCTCCCCTCCCCAAAACCATCTGAGAATTACTAAAGCAACAAGTGCAGCTTGAGTGGCATCCCGAGCAGTATTTGATCTCTGAATATTTAAGATTGAAAAGAACTCGGTTTCATTCTGAATCCATTTTTTCCAACCGGACTTATAAATTATTACTTGCTGTTGGATCGGGGCCTCACGCCTCAATCTAGAGAGCTTGCACTTGGCATTCACGCGAGGCTAGCTGGACTCTCACCTGCTCACCGTCTTCTCTATTGGGGCAGGTTTGTCAGTAGATGATTCTCGGAGCGTCTTGTTCATCTGCAGAGCCACCCAGACCTGAGAGTTGAGACTCGAGCACTGGAGTGGGGTCTCACCTTCCTTGTTCTTCAAGCTGACATCCGAGCCCCGGGAGAGAAAGAGGCTGCAAAACAGCAACAACAATAGATAACCCACCCCGAAAGAACTTCTCGGAGGAGGAAGAGTCAAATGGCTTTCTGCAGCCACTCCGTGAGGTCACGTTAGCAGGACCACTGGCTCGTGAGAACGATGAATCAGAACAGGTTCCATCACTACGGGAAGTAACCACTTCACTTCCCTTTTTATAAGCGGGTTCATTGAACAACGCTTTCTAAAGTGGGTGGTTAATTGGAATGCTGGGTAGGGCAACAGACTGGCACATCGGACTTCCAGTTCTAGAGAGCTGGGTCCAAATCTTGCCTTACATCAGGCACGAAAAGGAGTTTGCTCGTAAGCAGCCTAGCTACAAATGGACATGAAACTAGGCCTAGGCACGACTTAAGTTCCACTTAAGCCCTATTTTGAGAACATAAATGGAACTTTAAAAGGGGCACAGGCCTTGTGCTAGTTCTTTGCACAGGGGTGAATTTCACCCTCTCAATGGAGCTCTCGCTCACTAACGGGGATTGCTCATGCATTGTAACACAAGGAAAGCGTTCAGGACCTCCATTTGACTGCTCTGCAAATGGAGCGGCCCTGCATTCCACATCCCTATCAATGGGTCCCGCTGCTCGGAGATGTCACGAGTTCCACTCGCATGGTTACAAAAACTCAGCCTGCTTCTCCACTGCCTTGCGCTTTGTGTAGTCAGTCACAGCTGTGCACGTGCTACTGAATCAGGACGCTAGAGCCTGGTTCTCATTTACTCAAAGGCCCCTTTACACCACTCTGGCAGTGGAAAGGAGCTTCGCAGTGGATGCAGTTTTAACTTGTGTCAATTTCAGTCCCCTTTACGCTGCCAGAGTGGGGCAAAGGGGGTCTTAGTGTTAATGAGAATCAGCCCCTAGTATTTCACACCCACTTTGCCTGGGTGCAAAGCAATGAAGAATCAGGCTCTTCTTCACCCTATTTTGTTTCGTGTTCAGAGGTAAAAGCATGTCATAGTACCTCCTTAAGTTGCCAGCCAGTGTTCAAATACGAAGTGAACAAAGTAACAAAGGAAAGCGGGGAGCCGTACTTACACAACACACTCATAGCGGTTCTCTCTGGCTGCGATGTGCAGTGGCGAGTCTCCATGAATATTTACTGCATGTAAATCGCACTTAGCAGCCAGCAATATCTCCGCTATGTCAACACAGCCAGAAAAAGCTGCCCAGTGCAAACAAATATTCTCCTCCTGGAGGGGAAAACACAGGAGAGGCTGTTTAGTGCACTAAGATCCCATCACTTTGGGACTCCACCGTCCTTAGCTCTGTAGCTCTGACATTAAAAACGTGGCCGGCCTTCTCCTTTAATGGATTTCTCTCTCTAGCTTGGAGAACACAACCCTGCAACAGGCAGGCAGGGAGTTCTCAGCACAGCCGCCTCCACACTGACTGGAGATGGGGAGACTACATCTAAACTCCTGCATTGCTTTCCTTATCTGTACAGACGAGTCATTTGTCTCTAAGCCACAGAATGACCTGGATCGATCCACAGGGAGACACGACAGACGCAGATGAGCACCAGGGAAGGGCTAGGAGCTGAGCCATCCAAACCAGACATGTGGCAAAATTAGCACGCCTCCTACCTCTAGGAGAGAGAGAGCGCTGAGTGGGAACACGCAGAACACAAGCTGTAGGGCACAAAGGTGTTGAAAAGCAAGACGCCAGCCACAGGGAGAGCAAACTGATTTCAGGCATCTCTTAAATACTGCGTGCTCCAGTCTCTCACTAGAGCACTAGAAATAGCTGAACACTCCTCTTGCTGATCCAGATGTTTGAAATGATGATCCTATTTGGTTCTGTTACTGTCTAATTTGTAGTACACCTTGGAATCCTTCAGCATGACAAGCACTAGAGAGGCTGATTGTAACGACATGACGACGACGACAACAGGGTGTCTTTCACAGATGGCAAAAAAGCGTATACTTAATTCTCTGCAACTTAGTAACTCAGATCTTTCCTTTAATGGAGAGATTAACAGATGCCTGGGAGCAGGAGGGCACGTTTTCTACATGGCTTCTGCTCCCCTGAATGCCACCGTCTAGAAATAGGCAGTCAATCGCAAGCATAGCTCTGAAGATTAATTTAATCCAGCAAGGATACCACTCCGCATAGCGCGTGTCAGGCTGAACATGCCAATTTACAGCTCCCGCCATTCCTAGTGGCACTGATTAAAATCAGCAGGGCTACTCCAGGAATAAGGGGCTCCTCGGTGTGGGTAATGATGGCAGGAGCTGGCCCTTAATGACCTATTAGGAGTAGACGCTGGAACTCTGGACAATTGAGTGGGGATCTCATCCATACGTGAATAAAGCGGTGGATAGAATGATCTGATTTTCACTGTTCAATTAATGTGTGATCCAAGGGATTGGTAGCTGGAGGCTTCTGTGATGGATCAGGCATGAAACAAGTTTTGTTCCGAATCTGTATTACGTCCTTGAAGTTAATTGCAACAATCTGGAGAGCCCCCTCCCCCTCTCTTGCTCTTATTCTTTGTCAGACCAGGACATGCCTGGAAAGTACTTGGCTACCAAAGAAATAGAGGCTCCTACAGAGGAGTGGCTTCTGGGCTGGGGAAGACGGCCACTGGTAAACAGTCTGAGCCATTGTGAGCACAGTGAGATACTGTACCTCTATCTATCCCTGACAGCACCTGAAAGACACACAGAAAGGGGCACACAGAAAGGGGGGAGACCAATAGGAACCAGCTTCTTACGTCCACTGGACTCAAAAGCATTTCTCAGAGACAGAGTGGGGAAATGGGAAAGACGCTGCAATATATAAATAAATAAAGCAGCAGCGGTGGGTCTGACCCATCTAACAGGACGACTGGACACTGCCTTCTCCTTCCTCCCCAATCATCTCCCCACATCGTCCCTAATTACTGCCCCATGTTGTATCTTGCCGATCAGAGAACGTGGTTTCAGTTGAGCAGCACTCATTCAGGTAAGCAGTCCCATTTGCAACTTGTCATGCGAGGAAGGGTTTGCAGAATCGGGCTCCATAGGCCTGATCCTCACAGGCGCTTCACACCTGCAACCCCCCGTGACTTCACCTGTCAGCACTTCTGACAGTCAAGTCCCCAGAGCGCAAGCTCTCTGGGGCACGGAGCGTGCTGTCCTCTGTGTGGGCTCAACCCTGCGGTCCCTACGAGGCACAGGAATTACTACTCTGCGGACTAGGAGACAGACTATGGACATGATTTTTAAACACTGTAGTGGGAAATCCTTGGAGTTCAACGTCAGCAGACTGTCCTGCAAGGACCTACCTAAAGGGCAAGCAGTGCAGATGCTCTCACAGCAAACGCTCGCCAGCTACTTCCTCCCACACTGGACTGACTATCAAACCCACTGCTCCCCACCGTCCTTTCCGAGGGGCTTGTAGAATCGGTGTTATTGGTTTGGGGAACTTTTAAATAACGAGGATCATTTATTGACTAAAAAACCCAACGCTGGTAAGAGTCTTACGTTGTCTCGAATATTAATATCCGACCCCTTGGACAGCAATAGCTTCACCAGCTCAACATGCTTGTACTCGGTGGCCCAGATCATAGGCGTCCAGCCGCCGTCGTCCTGGGGAGGGGAGAGGAGAGCATGAGACACACACAGCATGGGCAAGGCAGTGCCTGCCTTGATTTCCACTGGCCCCGCGGGGCTGCAGCCAGGACAGGCAGCATCGTGCAAAGGGAACTACTGACCCCCTTTGTCTCACGCCACCACTTGAACTGTAAAGTGCGGAAGAAGTCCTGCAGTGTGATTCAAATCCATCCACCCACACGCCTGCATTCCTGTGTCACACCACAGTCTGCAAATGGGTCTGCAGGGGTTGGGGAGAAAGGGCCTGTCTGTACAGATAAGATTGCAGCATCAGCGCCCAAACCTGCATTTGAGATGGACCGACTGCCAAGACAGCGCCACAAGCACCAGAGGAGCTGCCAGTCATGTTGAGAAGGCCCATCGAGCAGCCCAGAACAGGCCTGGAAGTGGATGCACTGCTGTCTCACTCTTTGTGGCTGGATGTCTCATTGAAAATGGCTTGGCTGCTGGGTGTCCCCCCGCCCTTTCCATAATAACTCATAACGGGCCACAGGTCAGCTTCCTCTCTGGTCCCACTGCTGGCAGGTGGGGTTCTGAGAGGTGCCCGCAGGGGCAGACGAAGGCTTTATTCATGGATCCTTGAGAAAAAGGCCCCAGGGTCAGTGGAGGCCTAGAGGAAGCAGTGAATCAAAAGCAGAGTAGTAGGCAGCGGGCAGTACAGAGCACGGCTGACTCTGGTGAGCAGGCTGGGCTGCCTGACGTTGGACAGACAAGCTTCCGTCTAGGGAGGCAGAGAAGGAGGGTCTCTGTGTGGTGGCCTTGAAGGCTGGAAGCGGAGGATGGAATTATTGATGGCTCATGGCCAGCAAGTGGAGTGTGTCTGAGTAAGCATGCGGCGTGCTGCTGAGACCGCAGGGACTGACCAAGCTTCCTGAGCAGTGGAAAGAGGCTGGTCTTGCTTATTCACCTCGCGGCAGGGCCTTACCTGGCAGTTGACGTCCATCTGCCCATTGGAGAGAAGGTACTGAACTACATCGTAATGCCCTTTCTTGGCGGCCAAATGCAGACACGTGGAGCCCTCAGCATCCTTGGGAATGTCAGAAAGAGACAGGCTAGTGGTCAGAGCACAGGTCTGGGAGCTGGGAGAGCCCACCGGCCACTCGTGGCCGCCTGCTGCGGACGTCAGGAGAGAGGAACGGCAGCCACAACCAATGCCCACAACCAGTGCCAACGGGGGTTAAGCGAAAAGCCCTGACAAGCCACCACCAGGGAGCACAGGTGTGGCTGGGAGGAAGAGGAGGGCCTTGGATGAAAAGGCTCCCTTGACAGCTTTGCAGAGATTGCAGAGCTGGCTGTCAGCTGCCCCCTCCCCACTGCTGACGGTGACTTTCTTCCCCACTCCCTCTCCCAAAGACTGTCCCTTACTGCTCCCCACACTGGAGCCAGATGGGTGGGAAGTGGTGGGGAGCGATCCTCTCTTTTACATAGGCAGAGCTTCAGCACAGGCTGTGCCTCTGCCCATAAGGCTCCTTACATCAGGACAGCGTCCCCCCGCTAGAGACAATCTCAACCAGAAACTTAGGGCTTTGTCTACACTTGGGGTTTTTTAGCTCCAGTTGCTAGACCGATGCAGCTGCTCGCCGCAGGCCACTTCTGACACCAGTGAAGTGTGTCTACAGGGGGGGCCCGCACTGGAACTACCCCACAGAGACAAGGCCTGAAAGAGGGGGCGGAAATGCTGAAGAGAAAATCAGATTAAACTTGTCACAATCAAAAATAGTTTTTGAAAGCAAAACCCCTTTGAGGTCTCTGAGTACCAGGGTCTTCTACAGGACTGGGGGTCTGGGGTGTGACGGATGGTGGGAAGAGAGAGCCCCACAGTGTAACATCAGACACCAGCAGTGCTTGGAGCACCCAAACATTCCCCTGACACAAACTTAACCCAGCGCAAGCCCCAGGGGGCTGAACATAAAAGAAAAAAAAGATCGAAAAACCAAAAGCAACCACCCCGCTCCCAATTCAAACCACACCATCCCTCCATATTGAACCCACAAAAAGCAACACACTTCAACACAGGTTCACCTCTCTGAACCACAAGATTGAAGACTCCATCCCAAATAGGTCTCCAGTAAAAAGAGGACAGGTGCCTCACAGGCAAAGCCTGCAGGGAGAGTGATTTCACTGGATGGGGGAAGGGAGGTTTTAGCACGTTTTCAATGTGCCAGCTCCCCGGGGCAAAGAGGAGGTTTTAACTCTCTCTCAAGAGTCCCACGCGCCCCAGACACAAGTCTTCAACCGCAGGGTGCTGCTAATCAATGGGTACATCTGACTCCTGACAGGTTCCGCACATACAAAGAACCGGGGTTACACAAAGCTCACTGCAAGTTTGGCGTGACTGAAAAGCATGCTGGGAATCTGGTTCAGAGTCAGCATAAGCACAAAAGCCTTTTAGATGTACATTATGCTGGCTAACAACAGCACCTTTCTGCTAAGGTTAACAAGAGGCAACTGTAGTCTCTCAACACACCTGCGTGCGAGCAGGCACAGTTAATATTAAACTTCCACTGACTACAATGGGACGAGGCTGCGCCTCTTAGCACGTCCCTCAGCAGTTCCCAGGAGGACCCAGGAAGGCCCTTGGTCATTACCTTCCCTTTTCTTGCTTCATAATCTGTCTACCCCAGCTAGATGAGGACAGATAAGCAGCAGCTAACATTTCTGTCTCTCTGCAAAAGAACCCCAGCTGATTTAGCACTGCAAGGCGGCTGCTTTCAAACATGACTAATATTGTCCAGAAAACTAATTAACGCAATAAACTTCAGAAGTGATTGAATTTCAATAATAATCCCAGGGTTGTAACAGTTCTCATTTGTTTTTGCTGGTTTGGATAAGGGCTTTTTTTTAAAAAACCTTTATTAAAAATCTTTGCACTGAGCCATTATTAAATCAGATGACAGGCATTTGGATATTGCTCGGGGATGTCCCTGGCCCCAGCCCATTTGAACCTGCACACTCCCACGCTGGCTGGAGAAGGACTCCCGGGGAATTGTCGAAGGCCCAATGACAGACTGCGTCTGGCCTCTCTTGTCGCCTACAAGCAGGATAATCCCACAGATGCAGGTCGGCACCTCATCATCAGTACACTGATATGGTCCTTAGCAATATCATAGGCAGTGAGCTGAAGGGAGCAGGTGGTAACTCTAGGAAGTTGGTAGTGGGGAGGGGCTCCTGTCCTCCAAATGGCATCTGATTTATGACACTAATAATCTGTCTATGTATTTTACAAGAGGGTTGAAGTAAACAACATGTTATGGGCAGCTAGCCAGCCAGGTTTTTATTGTCTTTGTTTAAATTAAAAGGCTATACTTTAAAGACATTTTCTGATTATGTCACTGCAGTTTTGTGCGTGCAAACAGCTACACAATCAGGTACTAGGAAAGCTAAATTCTCTCTTTCGCCTTCAATTGGTTTGTAGGCACCTAATTAGAGGCCTGTTTAAAAAACTGCCCCCAAAAGCCTAGTGGTGAGTTAATGGAGCACAAAACCAGAGGTTAAAAGAAGACGGTTACTCACCTTGTAACTTTGCGCTTCGAGCTATGTTGCTCATGTCCATTCCATTCTAAGTGTGTCTGCGTCAACGCGCACGGTTACTGGAATTTTTTTCCCTTCAGCGGTACTTGTAGGGCCAGCTCCCGCGCCCCCTGGAGTCCCACGCTCATGCCACAGTATATGAGGTGCCCCCGGCCCTACACCCCCTCAGTTCCTTACAAGGTGAGTAACCGTCTTTTCTTCTTCGAGTGTTTGCTCATGTCGGTTCCATTCTAGGGGACCCAAAAGCAATACTTGGGAGGTGGGCCCGGAGTTACAGATGAGTCGCCTGCAGTACCGCTCTGCCGGAGCCAGCATCATCCCGTGCCTGCTGCACAATGGCATAGCGGGCCGTGAAGGTGTGCACCGATGACCATGTGGCAGCTCTACAGATGTTCTGCACCGGCACCTGCACCAGAAAGGCCGCCGAAGACGCTTGAGCTCTGGTGGAGTGGGCTGTAAGAGAGCAACAGTAACGGACAGGCAGCCAAAGGCTCGAAGGGCCGACTCATGCGGTCCCTTATGAGACAGGGCCTGGGGGGCCACTTGGATCCCCCAACGTCCCCAATATGCCGGCCCTGGGGCCAACCAGGAGCTGCAGGTCCGGGGACTTGCTCCCGAATGGGTAGCAAGATGCCCATCCTCCCTCAAGGAAGCTGATTCACTGTCTGACGACAGGGTGGGGGCAGCGGTTGGCTCCTTTGCGGTGTGGTGCCGTGGGGTGGAGGAGCGATGTCCCGACCCCCGAGGACCATGGCACTTTGATGATCGTCACCTCGCAGCGCGATGACGATGACCGGCGGTACCACTCATTTGACCAACACCAGGCTGCCGGGGAACTGTGCTCCGAGGAAGAGTGGGATCAGTGCAGCATCGAAGATTAGTGCCTAGGGACTGATGACTCGCGGCGTGACTTTCCCTTTGGTGATGGCTCCCCCTCTGGCGACCAGGTTCTGTGTTGTGCCAGCACGGGCGAACTCTTCGATGCCAGGGAGCGGGAACGGCACCAGCTCCCTTCTAGGGAACGCCGGCACAAGGAGTGCGAGGTTCTCGGTGCCAAAGACTGCGATCGGTGATCATCTGTGGTGGCAATGCTCCACGGCTGAGGAATGCTCGGGAAACGGGGACGAGGAGCGAGCTCTCGGGGACCGGTGCCGTGATGTCGACTCCCTGTGCGGTGACCTGGCTCTCAGAGACAGGTGCCTCTGTTCAGGGGAGTGGTGCATCCACTGCAGGGGGCCATCACAGGCTTCCCCCTGGAGACCGGAGCCCGCTCCTTCGACGGCACCAGGGGCTGAGGAGAAGGTGGCGAAGGCAGGTCCATCAAGTTTCTCGCTATCTGGAACGCATCTGGCGTCAACAGCACCACTAGCTGAAGCGGCCCCGTTCTGCTCCCTGAAGTCGTGAGTGGCTCTCTTATCGGAGTCGCACCTCTAGGCGGCGATCCCGTCCTGCCGACCCTCAGCCCGCTGTTCCGGGTCGGGTCCTGCTCTCCACCCCACTTCCTTAGACTTTTTTGACGCGGGGGAGCGGCCTCTCCCCAACATGTTGATTCTTCTGCTTCTTCCTCGATGGTGAAGAGGAAGAAGTCTGGTGCCGCGGCGGGGCCGGTGCCGACGGGGCGCTTTGCCCTGACTCCACACTCAGCACCAAGGTGGAATGTGCTGATTCGGAGGCCGGTCTCAGCGCTGCCTCCATCGACAAGGCCTTCAGGCGGATTTCCCTCTCCTTCTGAGTCCACGGCCTGAGAGCCGTGTAGATCTTACACTTGTCCTTCCTATGAGCTTCCCCCAGGCACTTTAGACAACTGTTATGGGGGTCACTAAGAGGGAAGGACCTTGCTGCAGAAGACGCAGGGCTTGAAGCCTGGAGACTGGGGCATGCCCCACTCCCGGGCAAGAATCCCAGCCAGGACTATTCCTAATCTAACTATCAACTATTAACAACTACTTAACTAACAGGAACCAAAAACAAACAACGATGAATTAACTACTGAAGGAACTGTTAAGAAGCACTTGCAAAGCAAGCACAGCGATTCCAGCAACTGTTACAGGCCAAAAGAAGGAACTGAGGGGGCGGTAGGCCGGCGGCGCCTCATATACCGCGGCATGTGCACAGGACTCCAGGGGGTGCCAGAGCCAGCCCTACAGGTACTGCTGAAGGGAAAAAAAATTCCAGTAACCATGCATGAAGGCGAGCACACAGCTAGACTGGAATCGACATGAGCAAGCACTCGAAGAAGAATTTGAACTCTCTTTGTGCCCATGGAATTCAGAGCTCACCATCAGTACTATTAATTATTTTTATTACAGTAGCGTCCAGAGACCCCAAACGTGGAGCAGACCCCAAACGTGGTACACTCACGTAGTAAGAGACAGCCCTTGCCCCAAAGGGCTTGCAATCTAAGTGTTACATAATTTTTTTTTAAAAATATGACTACCAGCCAGTCCCCACCCAAATGACAGAGGCCCCCTTTCCCTGTAGCTGGGAACTTGCATCCAGACTTAAACCCCTTCAAGAAAGGCAAGGAAACCTGACAAGTCTCTCAAGCAGAAAAGCAAGGAATTGGTTGCTACCTTGGGATCTACCAATGCTCCAGCCTTGATAAGATATTTCACAGCATCCAGATGGTTATTCTCTGCTGCCTCCATCAGGGGGGTCCTCTGGTCCTCAGAGCATGTGTCTATGTTAGCACCAGCCTGTTAAATGGCCAAGGCAAACACAACAGCCATTATAATAGCTACTGTTTAACAAAGGAAGGGTGTGGGAATACAGATTTGCTGGCAGGTTGTCTACTGAGAGAACGATTCGCCCACATATAGAAAATTGATGGGGAAGAGGGGGAGTCAAAACTGATCTATGTCCGAGAATCACATTATTTGCTCTCTTCTGTATTCAGTAACTAGGAGCACAAAGAATGACATTTTTGAGTCAGATGGTCATTGTTATTAACTCATTCTGTGCCATTGTAGAATTCACAGCTGGTTTCTGATGATCATCTGTATAATGCCTCAAAAAACTCTATATTCTCTCTATCCAAAGAGAAGCTCTCTCTTCCTAAGGGCTCATCAACTCCATGAGGACAAGGAAACAAACAATTGTCCCTTCCCATCATCACAAACTGTTCTGGAACAACCTATTCATCGATTCTGAGGATGGGGTTTTCCAAAGCACTCAGCACTGGGCTGACTGCTTCCACTGAAGTCAACAGTAAAATTTCCATGGACTTCCATGAGAGCAGAGTGCTTGGGAAATTCCTACCTTTGCTTGCTTTCAGAATGCTACTGTGCAATGCATTCGACCTGTTTATTCCCTCTGTTTTGCCCAATAACTCACAAGCGGCTACAAAACAAGCAAACAAAAAAAATCCCAAACTCTACAATTCAGAGCAGGCGTTTGGATTTTGTTGTTGTTGTTAAGAGAAAGCCTATCTGCAGTAGTAACAGGCCGACTCAGATTCACTAAAACATGTAACGGTGGGCCCATTGCTTCCAGCTGCCCTTGAATAGACAACTTTGTTTTTATTGGTTTTAAAGAGCTAAAACACCCAATTCTCACATGGAAAGGGTTTTCGGGTTAGATGAGCTGCGGATGTTACTGCCCCAGTATTGTGTTCTTGCAACACCCTCACTGTAGGAAACACATGAGATGATGGACTTTTCCCATGCTCTATCCTTCTGACACTGCCATCCATTGAACAGAATGATTCTTCAACAAGTTTTATTCTTGTGATTCATTTAAAATGGTCCTGCAAGGCCTTACAAATCCTGCAGGCCTTACTGACGCAAGTTGTTACGTTGACTTCAAACAGCACAACTCACCTCAATAAAAGGAGTAGGATTAAGACCTAAGGTCTACATTTTTCAAAGTGACCACTGATTTTGCGTGTCTCCATTTTTGGGGTCTCAACTTGAGATTCTTGAGGGGCTTCATTTTCAGAGCATGGGAGGCTCAGCACTTTCTGAATATCAGCCCAAGCACCCAAAAATCACTCGTCACTTTGAAACCATGAGCTATTCATTTTGCATTACTGTAGGACACATTTAAAAAGTCCATTCTTCTAAAAA
Source organism: Emydura macquarii macquarii (assembly GCF_026122565.2). Classification (NCBI taxonomy): domain Eukaryota; kingdom Metazoa; phylum Chordata; order Testudines; family Chelidae; genus Emydura; species Emydura macquarii. The sequence goes on from NW_027130828.1 coordinate 17,367,155, forward strand.
CGTTTACTTAAGAGGGTTCCAAAGCAAAGCACTTTTTTTGGATACCAGTTCTTCATGTTAGCCAGGTGTCTCCCTTTATACAAACTTTAAATCTCATCAGCTCACCCTCAAAAGACCAGAAAGAAAAAAAAAGCACTATTATTTACAATGCCTTTGATTTGCAAGGGAAACACTGAGCCTACGTTCAGATGAGGGGGAAAAAATCAGCAAATCCTGAGATTTAAGAGGTTATAATGGAAGGGAAATGCTCAGTAGGTTAATTCCCAAATGACTTTCAGTCACGAGGAGTTGGAGGACATGGCATGAAGAGAAGTCTCTTGATTTGAAGGATATAAATAGAAACGAACCTGAATCAGCATGTGGCAGATGTCCACGTGCCCAGACTCCGCAGCAGCATGGAGAGGGGTTCTCTTATTCTGGTGCTCCATTTTGAAGTTGGGGTCTATCCCATCCACTGAAAAACAAACAGAGGCTCTTCCAGCGGGGATACAGAGATCAGCAGAACCACCACCAAAGGAAACATACAAGGGACACTGCTAACAGCTCCAGAATCTACAGGTTATTTACCTTTAAGTTGTTACAAAGTTTCTCACTTGGAAGCTTAAATTAAATTGTTGTTACATCACTGCTATCACCAAGCCCTAGAACAATGGAACCTAAGAGTGACTATTTTTGTAGACGAGGCAGTTTTCAGATATGGTGTGAGCTACCATTTAACAGAGAGATGGTCTCATGGATACCTCTCTTCTCATTTGCTATCCTGCATGCCACCACCCCTCTTGGTCACAATTCTCTAATATCCCTGGGGCTGCAACAACAATTGCTGACATGGAGAAGTAACCGGAAATTTATTTATTCTATCTGTAGCTTCTTTTATAATCATAATAATAATAATACCACCACCACCACCACCTAACTCTTATGTAGCGCTTTTCATCAGTAGATCTCAAAGTGCTTCATGGTCTCTGACGTATTTATCTTTTGTGAGGTAGGGCATTTTACAGACAGGAAACTGAGGCACAAAGAGACTAAGTGCCTTGGCCAAGGTGATGAAGGAAATCTGTGCCAGAATAGGAAATTGAACCTGAGTTTCCCAAGTCCTAGGATAGTATTAACCACTGCAGACAGGGAGAAGCCTACACCATGGGACCAGTTTGCTCTCACTGAACCATCAGCAAGTCCTTGATGGATCACTAGTGCTCCTCTTCTGTCTCTGTAAACATTGGGCTCCAACGAAGTCAATAAAACTATTCCAATTAACATCAGTTGAAGATCTGGCCCATTATTCTCACAACTGTGCAGAAACTGACAGATGGTGATGATGGCCAGGCAAAGATGGCTGGGCATGATAATATGTTATGTAGAATGAAGTCATAGTTAAACAAAACACCAATGAATCAAATTTCACTACTACTGGAACTCAGACAATGAAGTCGACATTTGACAAAAGGTGTTTGGTAAAAGAAAAGACTGAAAGTATTAGCAAAAATGTATTACAAAGCACAGAAGATGAGTGGAAATGATCAACAGAAAAAATTACTCAACAGTGTATGTCAACCAAAAAAAAAAAAAAGCAAATATTCTCATGTGCTCAGTCAGAAAAGCAGTATCAGAAGCTCAAAATTATCCTCCAGTTGCAGTTTATTAAGTACCCTCATAATAAAGCTTAGTGCACTGAAGATCTTTCATTCTCTGTAAACTCACAGAGTCCTAATCTAAAACACTCTCCATACTGCATGTAAACACCCACCCATTATGTGGCTAGGCAAATATTGCCAGTTTGGAGAATTACATGGAGGATATTTGAGGGTAGCTAAGGCTGGGCATCTGCATAAAATCGTGTCCAAATTCAGATGCAAGTTGAAATGGGTCCACATACAACAAAGAGAGAAGAAACAATTTTAAACGGTAAGTTATTGGCAAAACTGATTTCAGCTTCCAACACCTGCCCACCTGAGTTAATGGGGAATGCAAAGTAGGGGAAAAACGGCTGCTTACCTGTAGTAACTGTTGCTCTTCGAGATGTGTTGCTCATGTCCATTCCATTCTAGGTCTGCGTGCACCAATGTGCACGATTACTGGAGATTTTTTCCCTTTAGCAGTACTCGTAGGGCCGGCTCCGATACCCTCTGGAGTCATGCACTTATGCCACGGCATATGAGGGGCAGCTGGCCCTGCACCCTCTCAGTTCCTTCTTGCCGTCAACGCCGACGGTGGGGCTGGAGGGCGGGCCATGGAATGGACATGAGCAACACCTCTTGAAGAACAACAGCTACTACAGGTAAGCAACTGTTTTTAGTTCTTCGAGTGCTTGCTCATGTCGATTCCATTCTAGGTGACTCACCAGCAGTGCCACTGGAGGTGGGCTCGGAGTTCATGGATCAGCTGATTGCAGAACTGCTCTTCCGAAGTTGGTGTCACCTTGAGCCTGCTGCATTATAGCATAGTGGAACGTAAAGGTGTGTACCGATGACCAGGTAGCAGCTTTACAAATATCCTGCACTGGAACCTGCACCAGAAACGCCGCTGACAAGGCTTGAGCTCTGGTGGAATGAGCTGTGATAGACTGAGGGGGCGACACTCCTGCCCGCTCATAGTATAGCCTGATGCAGGTGGGATATCCATGCAGAGATCCTTTGGGATGAAACTGGAAAACCCTTCATTCGGTCCAGTATGGCGACAAAGAGCTGAGAAGTCTTACGAGAAGGCCTAGTCCTTTCAATATAGAAGGCCAGAGCCCACCTAACATCAAGGATGTGCCATCTACACTCCTCGGCCAAATTGTGCAGCTTAGGGTAAAACACTGGCAGGAAAATGTCCTGGTTAACAAGGAATTGGGAAACGACTTTAGGCAGGAATAATGGGTGTGGTCGCAGTTGGACCTTGTCTTTGTAGAAGGCGGTGTATGGCAGTTCTGAGGTCAAGGCTCACAATTCAGAGACTCTGCATGCTGAGGTGATAGCTACTAGGAAAGCCACCTTCCATAACAGGTGCATCAAGGAGCACATTGCTAAAGGCTCAAAGGGGGATCCTGTCAGTTGCGCCAACACTAGATTTAGATCTCAGGGGGAAGAGGGTCTTGTACTTGAGGAAAGAGCCTCTCTAAGCCTTTGAGAAATCTGCCTGTTACGTAGTGGGAGAAGATCGAGCTCCCCTGTATCAGAGGGTGAAATGCTGAGATAGCCACAAGACAGACTCTTATTGAAGAAATTGTTAGACCTTGATGTTTTGAAGACAGCAGATAATCCAGAACTGTCTGTATCGAGGTTTGCATAGGATGGAGTCCATGTTCGTGAGCCCAGAAAGAGAAACTCCACCATTTCACTAAATACGATGCTCTCACTGAGGGCTTTTTGCTACCTTTTAAAACCTCTTGGACCTGCGAGGAACATTCCTTCTTGTTCTCATTCAGCCAGCCAACCTCCATGCTGTCAAGTGCAGAGAGGTCAGGTCCGGGTACAGCAGTCTGTCCTTATCCTGAGACAATAAGTCCGGTCGATGCGGGAGCTGCAGCAGGTGGGCGATCAAGAGCTCCAGCAGGGTGGAGAACCAATGCTATCTCAGCCATGCAGGTGCTATTAGGATGACATTTGCTTTGTCCTTCTTGATTTTCAACAGGACTCTGTGTATTAGTGAGGTCGGTGGAAATGCATACATGAGAGGCCCTGTCGAAGACAGAGAAAGGCATTGGACAATGATCCTCTGTCGAGCCCTTGAATGGAGCAAAACTGGTCGCATTTGCGGTTCAGGCAGGATGCGAAGAGGTCCACCTGGGGAGTTCCCCACCTCTGGAAGAGAGAACATACCACCTGAGGATGAAGCGACCACTCGTGGTGAGGTAAGACGTACTTGCTGAGTCTGTCCGCCACTGTGTTCCTGACCCCTGGCAGGTGAGAAGCCACGAGGTGGAAATTGTTGAGAATGGCCAGGTCCCACAGGTGAGTCACTTCCTGACACAGCTCTGAAGAGCAGATTCCGCCTTGCCTGTTGATATAATACATGGCGGTGGCGTTGTCCATCAGGACCTGGATCACCTCGCCCTTTGTATATGGAAGAAATGCCCGGCATGCTAACCATATCGCTCTGAGCTCTTTGACACTTATCTGAAGCTCGCAATCCTCTTGGGACCAGCTTCCCTGGGCGCTGAGCCCTTTGCTGATATAAGGCATCAGACACGAGGGTTAGCGAGGGACTCAGGCCCCCAAACAGCATTCCCTGCTATCCAAGAGAGAGTCGGACCATCAGTTCAGGGAAACCAATACCCTTGGTGGGGGACATTCACCACTCGATGTGACCGCGCCTGCTCGGGGAGCAAACCGACATCAGCCATGACTGCAGTGGTCTGAGTCACAGATGGGCATGCTGCCCTACGTAGCTGCAGGCCACCATGTGCCCTAGCAATTGGAGACACGCCTGGGCTGTAGTGAGAGGTGACGCTTGGATATCTCCGATGAGGGTCACCATAGAGCGCAACCGAGACTCTGGTAGGAATGTCTTGGCCCGTGTACTGCCCCTACGAATTCTATCCATTGTACCGGCAACAATGTTGACTTTTGTTCCAGCGCCAGACTGTGTTGCACCTGCGAACGGGATATGCCTCTGACTAGCCAATCGTTCAGGTAAGGGAAAAGCTGCACCCCTTGATGTCTCAAGTATGCGGCCACCACAGCCATGCATTTTGTGAACACCCTTGGGGCCGACGAGAGGCCAAAGGGGAGTGCGGTGAATTGGTAGCGGCCCTGACCCACCACAAACCTGAGGAACCTCCTGTGTCCAGGAAAGATAGAGCTATGGAAATAGGCATCTCTCAGGTCAAGAGCAACATACCAGTCTCCCGGATCCAGGGAACGGATGTTGGAGGCTAGGGAGACCATGCGAAACTTCAGTCTCTTGAGATATTTGTTGAGAAGTTACAGGTCGAGGATAGGCCTGAGCCTGCCCTTTGCCTTGGGGATGAGAAAATAGCAGGAATAGAAATCTTTCCCCCGAAGGTCTGCAGGAACTTCCCCCACCACCCCTAAAGCTAGCAGGGCCTGCACCTCCTGGAAAAGGGGATGCTCGTGAGAGGGGTCCCTGAAGAGGGAGGTGAAGAGGGTGGTTGGGTGGAGTTGAGGAGAATTGTAGGGTATACTTTTCTGCAATCATGCGGGGGACCCAACGGTCCGATGTTATGCAGCGCCATGCCTGGAAAAAGGCGGTTTAGGAAAGGTCTGCGGTTCAGATTCTGGAACGAGACTGCTATGCCGCCCCGCTATGCCTTTGCAGTCTGCGGCCACTGGTGCGGCGCAAAGACCCTTGTTGCGAGGTCGAGGGGGTTAGTGCCTGATGGCGACGATTAAATCCTCTGTCCCTCTCTCTCCTTCTATAGGAGGATCGTGCAACTCCTTGGAAGCGAGGCTGCTGTGGGGATGGGGGCCAAAACTGCCTTCTCGATGACTGAAGGGCGAATAGGCCTAAGGATCGCAAGGTGGCCCTTGAGTCTTTCAAGCCATGAAGCCTCGTGACCATTTAGTCTGAGAAGAGGCCAGTACCATCGAAAGAAGGCCCTGGATGGAGTTCTGCACCTCTTGTGATAACCCTGAAACTGCAGCCATGACAACTTGTGCATAGACACGGCAGAGACCATTGATCGTGCCGCCGAATCCGCCGCATCAAGGAATGCCTGAAGGGCATGAACCCTTTACAAATAGCGCACGTCTCTGTTCTGTGAGCCTCCCTCAGACACATAAGGCAACTGTCGTGGGGGTTGCTCAGCGGAAATGGCTTGTTACAGGCCACGCAGGGTTTAAACCCCGGGAATCGGGGCATGCCTCAGCTAACTGTTTACACTAAAACTATTTACACTAGTCACCTAAGACTAAATAATTTAAACCTACCAACCGGACCAAGAAAAGGGAAGAAAGCTAATCTACAACACAATGTCTTGCAGATGCAAGCGAGAAGGGAGTTCCAGCAACCGTCACTGGCGGAAAGAAGGAACTGAGAGGGCGCAGGGCCGGCTACCCCTCTTATAATGCAGCATAAGCGCGTGATGCCAGAGGGCGCTGGAGCCGGCCCTACAGGTACTGCTAAAGGGAAAAAGGTTCCGGTAACCGTGCACGTCGGCACACACCCCCCTAGAATGGAATCAACATGAACAAGCTCTCGAAGAAGAACTGGACTGTGGCAACTGACTGGGGGGGGGGAGGGGGGAGCTGGAGTACTGCCAAACTAGCAACCTTCTGGGAAGGATCCACTTACCCAACATAAGCAGGACCTTCTGAAGTTCCCCTTGCCTGGCAGAGAAGTACAGCTGCTTCGGGTGGAACCGTAACTTCTTGGGCCTGTAGCAGGAAATAGGCTTATTATTTACTCTTAAAGAAAAGTCCCAAGAGCTCTGCCCTCCGCTCACTGCCATCGAGTCATGACAACCATAATCTGTTCCTAAGGAATATTGGGAAGTACCAAGTGCATCTCCTCTCCCTGAAGGGCACTTTTCTGCCACACTCTGCCGTCCTGCCTCAAGACGTACCATGGACAGCCCCATTCCCAAGCCCACTGAACAGAGCCGTTGGGGTCACCTAGCCGCTACCTGTGGATGTGCCTCACTGAAAGCCAGAGAGGGCAGCTACTGCAAGAGCCTGGCTTTTTACCACACCCACCCAAGCACAGTGTGCTGGGACTCAAACGGCTGCACACGCAGAGCAAGGAGTCAGAGGCAGGAAGCAGCATTTCTCCCCATGATTCCTTTAGCACTATCTTTCGCCTGAACCTTCCAGAGAGTTCAGCTTCTTAACAGACCTCTACCATGGCTGCTAACCAGTTTCGTGTTCTTGGAGGACTCTGGGCTTCTTAGAACATCTAGTAGGATGTTACTATTTAGGTCACCGTCTGAAGGCTCAAGGGAGCTCCTGGCTTTGGGATTCGCTCTCAGAAACGTGTACGGTGCCGCTCTGCTCCAAAATGTGACTCAGGAAAACCAAAAGTTTGGGGTGCCAGACTTGCTGTCTGTCCATTATTTCCGTAACTAGTTTACAAGTTAAAAGATGTTTGTCTCCTCCTCCCTGGCAGTGCTGCAAACAACCCGGGATCCAAAAGGCATGCTGGGTTCTTTCTGACTCATGCAGCATCAACCAGTAATAAACGGTTCTGCCGGCCAAATGCTATACTCAGTTACATCCGTGCTACTTCATGGTTTTCCAACTATACCTGGGGCAGCCCTGTCGCCTTGACTAGGGCTACACAGATGTAACCAAATGGGACAAAGGCCATGTCTACACTACAGAGCCCAGGCCTGCATGACGGTACTGGCACAGCCCCTTAGTATGGACGCAGCATACGCCGATAGGAGGAGTTCTGCTGGCACAGTAATACCACCTCCCACAATGGCAATAGTTATGCTGACAGAAGCTCTCTTCTGCTGGCAAAGTTATGTCTACATGGGGGTTTTGCTGGCACAGCTATGTTAGCTGGGGGTGTGTGTGATTTTTTTCACATTTCTAGCTGACACAGCTCGAACGGCAAAACTTTGTAGAGCAGACTCGGCATTAGCACATAGTTCTGTTGATGATGCACAAGAAGGAACAAACTCCAGTTCCCTTTCCCCTAGCTGTGCTGGTTCTGCAGGGTTAACGGGATCATTGACTGTGGCCACTTGAGTCGGCAGATATAAAGTGAATGACCACAGAGAGCATATCTGTCAGGTAAGGCTGGGCTATTATAATAGACTCACTTTTCAGAGCACACCCATGCTCTGAACCTGAGCCTGACCACCTTTGGGATGCATTGTATGCTTGGATGGTAAGCTGGTCTAAGCAGAGACTCTCTTTGTTCCATGTTGTCACAGGGTCTAGTACAGAGGAGCTGAGATTGCTAGGCACCTACCCACTACAAACAGCAGCCGCACTGTGAGACACATCTCTTCATCCTGGCTAGTTTCTCAGCACCTGGGTGCTTTAAGGCTGCTTCTTTTGGGACCCAGTCATCCAAGGTACTTAGCACCCTAAGCCCCCTACCCCATTTTCTTCAGTGGCAATAGGTTATGTTGAACATCTCTCAGGTTTGGTTCCTTTACATTTAAATATGTATAAATCCCAATGTAATCCCGTAAACCAACAGCTATATAACATTCCTTCTTCCTCAGCTTGTATAATCCCCCAAACCGAACATGGTTAAGTCTACATCTACAGTACACACCACTGGCAATGGGATGTTGGTTACCTGACCCAATTAAAAGGAGGCTGCATCCACACTGCAGTGTGTAGCTGTATGTGTCAGTGAAAGGCTCTGGCAGAGGGGAGGTATCAGGGAAAGTCTCAAGCAATGGGCAGCTGACAGAGGTTTCTCTCCCGTCGCCAGAGCCTTTCCCTGTGGTGGGGAAGGGCTCAAGGAACGGGGAACTGCTGAAGCCTCTCTCAGCCTCCCGCCAGAGCCTTTCCCCACTGCAGGAGGTGAAAGACTCCAGCAGCGGGGAGGCAGCGGGCCACGACACTCCTAAAAACAGCAGTGTGAACAGTGTGGCATGGTTTGTGTGAGCAGAGAGACGAGTGCATGCCCATATCCGGCAGGCGTGTCTTTGCCCACCTAAGCCGTATCTCATGGTCTTCCCTGCTATTTATAACCATGCTAGGGGGGCTATGTGTGCATGTGCCCTACACGCCACTGAAAGAAGCATGCAGGGCAGATGTACCGATGTGTTTAGTGCTCCAAAGTGGGGAAAACCCAAACGGCTGGAAAAACTGACTTTCTTCCTGGTGGAGCATGCCACTGCAATAGATCCACTAGTGGCAAACTCCAGTCAAACAATAACAACAACAAATAACAACATTTGTCATCCTTCATCCATGGATATCAAAGTGCTCTTCTGCTTGAATGCACACGTGTGTACCTACGCACAATCAGAATGCTTCCTTAACATGGAGAATCTGAAGCGTTACAGTAAAACGTCATAGTGAGATTTCACAAAAGAACCACCATTATGTTTTGTGGCTTCTTGTTGAAAACAGGACCATTTCACGGGGAAACCCTCACCATTTCCCCAAATTCTGAGCATCCAAAATTAGTTTCAGACAAAGATCAAGGAGTGCGGAGATATATGGGAAAGCTTGAATTGTTTGTGTTTTTTCAAAGGGGAACAGGTTTGGGAAATTACTCCAAAAAGCAAAAACACTGAGGCTGCCAGGACCAAATCAAAATAAATTGTGAAACAGGTGTGGGTGCAAATTTTCACCATTGCTCACGACAGGACACAGTGAGCCAAATTTCGTTCTGATGCAAGAGGGATTAAGTAACTCAAAATGAAGACAATAGTTTCACTCAATGAAACTAGTTACAGAACCTCTCATGTGCTAAGCCTGTGAATGAGGATCTGTAGTAGGTCAACCTTGGTGATAAGGTGTGTGGGGAGGCAGGCTAATCCCACCAGCAAATCAATCAGCATGATGGATGCAGTAAAAGCTGTGGTGCAGAATCCATAATCCACAGTGGAGAATGACCGATTTGAACAGGAATACACTGAGACTCAAAGTCCAAAGAGCCCAAAGACTGGTTTGTTCCAGCCCAATGAACTTGGGTGGCATTTGAGAGACTCGGAGGCCAAATTCTTACTTTTCTGAATCCAGGGCAATCAAAGCGCTTTCCAAGGTTTCCTTAACTGGTCCCTGAGGCAGGCCAGTGGCAGGCTTCACAAAAACAGAAGAGCCAGCCAAATCAAACCCCTCGGTAGCCGAACTCTCTGGCTTGTCTTCCTCAGACAACTGTGTTCCAGTGCCACTGAAGCAAGAGAGTGAGAGAGAGAGAGAGAGAGAGCCAAACATAACCATTAAACTCAGACAAGAGCACATGTATCTTATGCCAAATAAGGAAAGAAAATGAATTTTAAATGCAAATGGTTTAAGCCATTTTGAAAAGCGAACGAATGCATTTCATGGCCCTCTTGGCCAGGATTCTCCTTGGATTGGAAGCAGCGTTACATTAGTAACATACTAATGGATGCAGATACTACACGGACACGGAGCAGAGAGCACCGTCCAGCAGTCTGCTGAGAACGTAAAATGCAGCAACTGACAAAGAACGATAGCACAGGTTCGGATCCACCTCAAGATTTAAGATCTCTCTTAAGCACTGCTCAATACTGAAGACTTCTGGAACAGATGCTGGTTTGCTTCTCTCTCTATATGTGGTTTGATTTTCTCTATGCACACATGGTGGTTTGTTGGAGCTACATGTGTTATGGTCAGGTGCTACCTAAGTTTGCCCTCTGAGACCACATTTGCTAACCCCAATCCTGAGCTGCAGACATCCAACTATTCCAGTCCCAGGATTCCCAAACAGCTCTGCCAATCTACCTCAGTCCCTATGGCGCTCCCTGCTAATTTTGGGGCCCTCTTGAACAGAACACAAGACATGCTGAAATTACGTAGCGGCTTTATGATGTGGACAAATGTCTCTGGGGATGGGACCGACACCAAGAACTCATTTAACTTGTGACGCAGGAGGCCAAGTCTTCAGAGGTGAAAGTCTAGTGCGTCATCCTGCGGCAGCCGTGAGTTTCCAGCTGCTGGATTTGGCATGTAAGACCAGAACCGGGAACCCATTCAATCCCTGAAGCAGAGGAGGGTTTCAGACATATATCAAGGCACAGTGGGGGGCCCGAAGCATCCACTGAACAGCAACTCACCTCCCTGTGGTGGTGTCTGCCCTTCCCTCCAAAACCACTGACTTCTCCTGCTCGTAGGTCAGTAACATTGTGGAGGTCGTGTCTGCTTTCGCTATCGTCACCTCCTTTGCCTTTGAGGCCTCTTCCCCGCAGTGTGGGCAGTAGCTCATGTCATTGACCTGGGAGGCACAGTTCTTGTGGAAACGGTGGGAAATGCTGCTTTCGGGCTGACACTCCATGAAAGTACCCTAGGGGAAGGGGAGAGAATCACACAAAAGGAATTCACATGCTCAGCCATAAATAAAATGTTCTTCGCCCTTCTCTGAGTGCCTCACCCATGGATCTCAGAGTGCTTTAGTATCACCAGCACCCCTCTGTAAGGTAGGCCAGTATTATCACCATTGTACAGATGAACAAAACAGCAGCACTGAAGAACAGCTGGTTGGCTAGGATTACAAATCAAGCCACTAACAGATCTGGGAACAGAACCCAGGAGTCCGGATTCCCCGTTCTCTGCTCAAACATCTCCAAACACCAAAACCCTCGCTCGTGTTTCTAGAAACAAAAGCTCTAACATGTGGCATGTCGTAATGGCTTATACACTAGAGTAACACCTCCCCATTCCCAGTGTATTCTCTCTCTGTGCACAAGATGCTCCCAACAGTGAAAGGAGCACAGCTAAAGAGGACAGGTCTGCACACTGAGAAAACTTGACAATTGTCCTCTATTGCAGGCCTTCTCTTGTGGGTGTGCTGTTAAGCTTCCCTGACAATGAAGTTAATGCATGGCCTTACCTACACAGAGCTACACTCCTAAACCAATTTAAGAGCATCCATGCAAGGGGGTTACACTGATGTAACAACTTTAGTTTCTAAACCAATTCAGCTAAATCAATATGACTTTTGTGTTTACACAAAGCCTTAGAGCTGTGTGCTGGCTGATAGGGTCATTCAGCATAGAACTGAGTTACCTTTCTTAAAACTTTCTTCTCTTCTCTCCAAAATCCCTCAACACTTCCTGATTACCTGACGTTATCCGAGAATCCATCATTCTGTGACACCAGTGTAACCTGAAGTCCATCTATTAGTGATGGCACACAGACTGATGCACTCTGGTTTAGCGTTTATGAACCAAGACACGCCAATCACAGAGACGAGAACATTTACGGACAGGTTAGTTAAAACTTACTGTTCTGCTGAGTGCACCTCCTTTCCCCAAGAAACGTAATAATCTCCACTGCAGCTTTGCAGTTTGCCTTTAAGGGTTCCAAGGAATTTGTCTTTTTGATTCCGCATGAAAAGCTCATGATGGCTCAATTTAATGTAATTGTAATAATGCTTTGGACACAGTATAGTGTCTTTCAGCCTGTGATCTTAAAGAGCTTTAGAAACATTAATTACCCTATTAAGCCTCCTAATCTCCATGTGACAGAGGTAAAGATTATCCCCAGTTTACAAATAGGCAAACTGAGGCACAGATGAGTTAAGTCACTAGACCAAGACTACACAGTGCTTCAGTGGCAGAGCTGGAACTAGAACCCATTGCCTTGCTCTAAACCACACCACTCAAGTTCACTGTATAACCCATGGCAAAGAAAGCATTGCACACGGGGTAAAACAGGTGCATGTACACAGACCAATTTACAAAGAAATAAGACATTTTTAACAGAGAGAGAAATGAACCATGGAAACAATTTACCAAGGATCATGTAGAGTCTCCATCATGGACCATTTTTAAATCAAGACTGGATGTCATTCTAAGAATTCTGCTCTAGGAATTATTTTGGGAAAGTTCTCTGGCCTCTGTTATACAGGAGGTCAGACTAAATGAGCACAATGGTCCCTTCTGGCCTTGGAATCTATGAAGGTAAACTGGGAAAGATCAGCGGGGGGGGAAAGCCACCCACACCACTGTAATTTTTTAGGCAAGGCCTCCAAGATGGTACAGATGTCAAGGTGGATCAGTTAATAATATTCTTTGAAGTTCCTCTGGAGGCTAAAGATACTCCATGATATGTTACCTAGCTGCCTCCCTACCCATTCCACTGCACTAAAAGCAACATTTCTCAGCAGTGAGATGGGGAAAAGATATGCGTTATCACTGAAAAGCAGCAAGGCAGGCCTCTGTCATTAGGCATCCACAGCACGTCTGAGCACCATGAAGGGTACCCCCAGGTTAAAATGAGAGACCTACTGCAGTGCAGAAGTATCCACAGCCAGGGCAGCACTGGTGTTTCACCATTCTCCCTCTGTGGTCCTCGCACAGCACCAAGAGCTGAACTTTGTTGGAAGGGCGCATCAGCTCATATTTCACCACGCTGTTTGTGCATCGGCCCAGCTGGAACAGGAATAACGAAAGGAAATGCAATTACTGGAGACCAAAACACAGACAACCCCCTTTGCTTGTGTTGAGGAAGATTTGTGCACACTGCCATGATGAAACATGGCCTTCTCACAGCCATTCAGACGCATGCCAGACAGCATTAGCCATCCAATAGGGGAGAAGGGAAAGCTGCTCTCACAGGAAGAAATGTATCATTTACTAACAAACATGCATATGGACCTGAGAGTCCTCATAAGGATATTCATAACTGAAAATACGCAAGAGCCAAGTAGCAGCAGAATGGACAGTCCCATGGGTTTCAGTCACCAAACACTCACACTCGTTTTTCCAGAAATGGAGGGTGCCAATGACTGAGGAAACAAGACCTCATGCACCAAAGCTCGTTACTGCTAGAAAGTGAAGACATCATAATGAGACAGTGGGAGAACCATTGTACAATTAAATCATGACTTGCGCTTGTTAAGGCCCCGTGCTGGAACCAGTTTATGCACGTTAAGGGCCAGATTTTCACAAGTGCTCAACACATTGCTTGAAGCCTTTATAACAATAAATAAATCTGGCCTTCTAGGGATAATGTCAACATAAATGCCTGATTAAAAGAATCCTTATGTTCCCGCCCACGACCTTACACTATTAACCTATTTCCGCTATCATCTATATTAGGGTTCACCTTGCAATACTTATGCTGCTTGTTTTGCCGGATCAGAGAGATTAGTGCTCCCCCCTGCTGCATTCGCAATTCCACGGTGAGTCATTTTCACTTCCTAATGCCAAAACCTAGGCACCATGGGGTTATGTTTGGGTTTCCAAAACTTTCACCAACTCCTTAAATTCTCCCCTCCGCCACCTCCAAACCCCCCCCCCTTTTTTGCCCCCTTAAGTACCATGAAAAACTATTGTGAAAACCATCTAGGCCGAAAGCTCACTGATGTGACTGTCTACACCGCTGCTGGGGTCAGAAGAGCCATTAATAAAAATACCCCTCCACCCCCAAGCGAGCTGAAAATTAACGAACAAATTCTCTTGTTTTACCTATAAACTAAGCAAATCTGCTCAGACACATGGCAGGTTGGCCTGTCTGTATGAAGCAGGCCTGATGTTCTCTCAGTCCCACTTTTTGTTAAGGTTCCATTTCCAGGTAGTTTTTAAAGAGTAAATAAATGATTAACAGTTCTTTTATCAAACTGGCAATTAACTGCTATAGAGGCCAACAGGTCGCTTATAACCTCGGATAACCCCTTCCAATGTTGTGCTCATAACCATCCAGAATACATACTAGTCAGGTAACGTGCTTAAAACATCTATTGGCCACTAAGTAACACTTTACAGAATGGAACCTTAATATAAAGTGTGGCCATTATCCCCCCGCAAAACCATTTGTCTGGGGAAAGAGAGCTTTCAAAGAACTGTATAGCTGAGAAGCTTCTTGCTATATCTTCTTCCTTGTCTAGAGACCAGTGGGACTCCAGGCCTTCTCCTCACCAAGGCTCTAGGGCTGTTTTCCCTTCAATGATTAGCTCGTCTCGCACTGGGAATTCCTTTTCCAGGGGGTACGTGTGTGCGTAGGTGACTGGGATACAAGTGGGCTGCAAAAGGCTGTTACTTATTCTGCCCCCCCCCCAATTTTTTCCAGCACCCAGAAAAGAACTAGAGCAATTCTGACTCCATGCCCTGGGCAGGCGGCTCAGCAAACGATACCGTGTGCTGCAGCTTATCGGAAGGAAAAGGCAAGCGTTGCCCAGTGAAAAGGACGTGTGACAGTTTGTTTTCTTGCCTGAAGTGGTACTTCCAAGGCCCAGTAGAGAATGAATCGTGGGCTTACTTCAGGGCTGCGGGCAGCCACTGGAACCGGCTAGCCCAGCCGCTGTTCACTGCAAGTCACAAGTGCAGCAATTTTCAGTCAGCTGAACCTGAAGGCAGCACAGGGCTTCTGGGATATAGAAAATCTGGTAGCAGAAGAGTAATGTAGGGGAGGGGAGGTATAGGTGGGAGTTAGCGGGTGGCCAACGGCTCCAGAAACGCTTTCCAAGCACTGGGAAACATCTGTATTCTCTCCTGGGTAATCAAGGGAAACCGCCTCCCGTGTTTCCTCTCTTTGGATTTTCTCAGTTTGATGCAGGCTAATGTATTTTACTCCACTTGGTTTGGCGTGCCTTTATTTTAACAAGCCAATCCAGCTGCACCGCCCGAGACAAGCAGCACCGAACCAGCTGCTGCCCTTGCTCCATTCGCTCTCCAGGACTGCCAGGCCCTAGAGCGGGATGGGCACGGTGTAACAGTAGCACATCTGTTTTCAGGGGCGGGCTGATGGAGATGGCGTGCTGGAACTTGGGTTCCCAGGCCAATATAGGGGCAAAGTCTCACTCTTCAGACAAAGGAGTGGCTCCCAATTTTTCCCTGCTGTAGCCCTTCTGCATGGCCTGGTTATGCTCCCTGCATTATACCCCATTCAGCTGCTATGTGTCTACTCTCCTTTGTCCCTTCGCTCCCCACTGCTGCCTCCCTTTCATTGCTCCCTTTACATTTTGTATTTTCCCCCTTTCACTTTTTGCTCCTTTCCTGAGCAGGGGAGGGCTTTGGTATTATTTTTCCTGGCTCTCTCCCTTCCCCCAGCCCCTCTCACCAGAATTACACACCCCATCAGTGGAAAGAAACAACTGGTGCCTCTGCGCACCTGCAACACATGCTCTTGCAGCTGCGCTACATCCCTCGATAGTCTAGACATCGGGCAGCAGCAGGAGGCAAGGCAGGTGGCTTTCAAGCTGCTGACAGGCACTTTACCAGTATACATGTGCAGTGAGAAGCCAAGGCAGAGAGATCTTTATCCTATTTGTTCCCAAATCCTCTCTGCATGGACTAGTCCCCCAGGCTGCGAAAAACCACTAGCCTGTAAACTGAGTGCACTCACATTCTCAATACAGACCTCTTCAGGCTCCTTCTATCAAAGTCAAGACCCTGGCTCCACTGCAAACCAGCTCAGCACATCAAATTTCTCTCCCCAGAGAGATCAGGCAGAGTCCCCAGCATGTGAAGCCGAGGGGCTAACCCTTCCATGGGAGGAAGCCTGTGAGAAGCAGGAAGAAGGGCTCCTACCTCACTGTCCACGCTCTCCGTTGCCATGCACTGGTTGTTGGCTAGCGTGGTAATCTCCCGGCTTCTGGGGGTTTCCATTCGACAGCTACAGAGAGGCACTTCCTGAAGACCGTCCACTTCCATTGCTTCGGGGCCATTCGAAAGACCTACGGTGTGAAAGTCAAGTCCATTAGCTCTGTAATTACCTCCTGACAATGTCCAGACGGAAGGACACAGCTCTGTCCTTCCATAGCACTCTCCATGCAAGGTTCTCAAAGCACTTTACAGGCATTAGTTAACCCTTGTAACATAGGTATACACTTGTCCTTATCCCTGTTCTACAGATGGGGGGAACCAAGGTACTTAGCGTGGAACTTTCACAAGTGTTCAGTGTTGGTCTAACTCTGGTCCCCCTGGGAATTTTACCACCAACTTCAACGGAAGCAGACACTTAGGACAACTGAAAACCACACCCAGAAAGGGTGACTTGCCCAAGGTCACACAGTGCACCTGTGGCAGAGAATAGAGAACCCAGGAGTCCTGACCTCCAGTAAACTCCTCTAAACATCAGATCAGTAGTAGGGAATCAACTGCAGTTCAAAGTCTGAAGCTACATTATAGCAGCACAACAGAATTTATTTCAGGAAAGTATTTCATCACTGGCTTCTCTTTGCAGAGGCTTATGACATGGTTGAAAATATTCCTTGGCATATCTGGTCTGAGCCAGGACAGGAATATTTTATTCCTATCTGAACAGTATTCCTTACACATTTTTGAGTTACAGAAACACACACATTTTTAATTTTTTTTTTTTTTTAAACTTCCTATACATTTACCCTTGGCTAATTCAAAACTGGCTTGTTCTTCAGAGCCAGGGCTGGGAAGCTATTCGGTCTTAAACTGAAGTAATCGTGCTGCTTTTTTATTTACTAAATCAAATCAAATAAAAAAAGCTTGAAAAGGGGAGTTACTTTGCTCTGGGCAAAGGCTGAAACACCAGGACTAATCATTCAGGTCACGGTGGAGATTCTCCTCCGGTGCCACTGTAAAATCAACATTCCTTTTTTCCCCCCAAGGACACCATCCTAAGGGTTAGAATCCAATCTGTTCTCATCTTGTAAGGAGTGTCCCCAAGCTAGAAGTATTATGCTTCCAAGGACCACTCTATGCCAGGGATCAAGTCTGTCTCTACTGCAGCCAACTAGCTGTATTAGCCAACTAAGGACAGGTCATGACAGTACAAGGCATATCCTGAGGTGAAGGTCCCTGTAGGTTCGTGTGCAAAAGCTACACAGAGACTTAAGAAAACAAGAGCCTTTTCCAGGATCGCAAGGTGAGGAGCAGTTTATTTCTCCTTCCAAGCTGCCACTTCAACAGCCGTCCAGCCGTTCATTCAGCGGGTCCAGTCAAAACAGCCACCACCAGCTCCTGGAGTGTGGGGGAGGGAAAGAAATTGACTTTCCATTCTGGTGGACACTCCCACCAGCTCGGCGATGTGCCATTATCGAACGAAGGAGGCAGATTTCCAAAGCGAAAGCACCATGTGGGAGTCAGTCAGTTTGATGATGAAGCACTGGACTCAAGACAAATTCAGCACTGGGAACAGCAGCCTTCTCATTAGAAGAGGCCTCTCTGGAGCCAATAGGCAGATAGCCCTGTACTTGGATCCCCTGGCACGGCCTTGCTGCGGAGGAGAAGCATTCCATCCTCAGGGAGCCTACCCGCTCTCCTAAGGCAGCACTTACAGCAACGACTGGAGCCAAGATGCCACACTTTGCAATAGTCCCACTGCAGCTGGGGGCTATGACTGTAGGAGACTGCAGGGCTGTGGTGTGGCGCTTTTTTGGTTAAATAAGGGTTATTAAAAGCAAAAGACAAACAAGCAAAAAGCATCAAACTAGGCAGGCAAAATCTAGAGAGAGAAAGTCAGTCAAAACAATAAAGGCTTGCATTGTCCCTGAGAAGTGCTTGCAATCTTGAAGTTCACCAACAAAACACAGTAACCTAATTTAAGTGGGGTTCCCTCCCTTGAACCCCATTCTGCAAACCTCTGGGCCCAGAGGGTAACAGTGCCACATACGTCCCTGACCTCTGTGAGATTAGCTGCCTTTTTAATGATGCATCTCTTCAAATTCTCCTATTAGTAGCCACCAGGGGGCATCATCTTAATACAGAGGATGAGACCAAGGAAACAAAGAACCAAAATGGTACATGGCCATATTTAGAAAGCTGACACTCACCTTCTGATTGTGAAGATAGAATTCCCTTTACTCGGAGATCCAAAGAATCAAGAGACACCTCCATGTATTCCATGCTATTCTCCTGCCCAGCTCCCTCTCTGCCTCCCAAAGGTGGTTTATATGCTTCAGTACCTGAATTAAAAAATACATATATTTATACAGCCAAAAAAAAAAAAAAAGTGTGTGTGTGTATAAAGGCCACATTCATCACAAGCAAGCAGTATGCAGGCTACGCTCCTAAGAGAGTCTATCAATACAGATGCACACAGAATAATGAAAATGTAACATCTGGGCACGTATGTTACAATTGATCTCTTATCTCTTATTTCCTTCTCTGTTTGATCGGGTAGATTTTTCACTTCCACTTAGGTAACGAGAAAAGACTAAAACGAGACAAACAAGTCCTGCCTTTCAAGCACACATCTGGCTGCTGCCGTACTGCAATAGCAGCAGAAGCTTACATGGCAAAAGGATGGAAGAGTAGCTCACCCCGACTTACCCCACAATCGCTGCCTCCAACCTGCTGCCAAGGGCTCTAGGCCACTGCCCCAGCCCGGCAGTGCAAACTAACCACTTATGTACACACCACACTGGAAGGGAAGGGGCAGCTGACATCCAGCTTAATGAGAGGGGGGAATGGCAAGTGCAAGTCCTACCGTTACATGAGCAAAGCTGCTGCTGAGCAGAGATTTTGGGAGGGGAGGGAGGAATATTTGTGAATCTTTCCCTGCATTCAAGCCTCTTCAGAGTCACCCTTCTTCACACTTGTTTCTTCCTTGCTTCTACCACTCACTCTGGTGCCAACGGGCTTTTGTTCACCTGAATGACTGGGGAGCTGCTGTTTTTCATGCCAATCCCTCTATTTGCAGGCCAGCAAGGGAACCTAAGCCTGAATTTCAGTATTAGCTATTTACCCAGAAGTGATTGCCACCCCCACTTCCTACTAAGAAAAAGTTTTCGTCACCCAATCGGAGGAAAAAACACCGGGCATAGCAGATGTGATCGCTTGCACACTATGAACCAAACCACGGGCTGAACCGTGTTCATTCAGCCAATTATGAGTAAGTTGGTAAAAGTCAGTTTATCTGCAGGAAATTTGCAAACAGAAAGACAGGCTCCCCCCATTGGATAAACCATTCAATGGTGAAGGAGAAGTGTGAACCCTTAATAACTCAGCTGACTGAAAGGCTTCACTGCTGACTGTCAACCTGTTTCGCCCTGCGGCTGAAGAATGGATCACATCCACCCTCCCCTCAATCTCGCTACGCAGCAGCTCACAGGAGAAAGGCAGTGTATGCTCTATGGTATGCTGCACATTTTGGGTCAAATAAATTTGACACACTGAACTTTGCTGTCTTTGTGGAGGTGCCAAGATGCCATCAGCACACACTTTGCATTGCTTCCATATAACAGGGGATACCCCAAACCTGGCGCCTCTCATTGACTCAAGAGCAATAAAACCTCATGCCCCAGTCTACATGGTGGTTTCCCTGCTTCCCTTCTGAACATAAGCAAGGTCTCCCTGCACCTAACCCTGCAACTTGGATGAGTTTGTGGGGTTTTCTTGGATCTTAATTTTTATTACAGGAGAGCCACCAGATTTGCTCCTTCTCTTCCACAGGCTCTGATCATGGTGTTCTTCCTCTGGTTGGGCGAGGCAGGTAAAAGAACAGTTCTATGAATAAGTGGGAAACGTTCACCCAAGGAGCAGCAGCCAACCTGCTCCCACTGCCTTCTACCCAACCAAAGCAGCCTTTCGTTGGCTATTCTACTGTCTTGGAGGAAAAACAAATTCCCAAATCTGCCATGTCCCCTGCAAAACCTACTGATTCCACTGTGAAGGGAGAAGTGCCCATAAGTGCTTCACATACAACGACTGGCTGCTGGTCATCAGTGTTCTGGAGCACAGAGGATTCACGCTCAGTAAGTTCCTGGGGGCAGGGACTGTCATTTTGTTCTGTGTCTGTACAGTGCCTGACACGCTGAGGTCCTGGTCTACGACTAGAGCTCATAGGCGCTACGAAGATACAAATACTAAATAATAATAATAATGTCTCTCTACAACAGCAGCTGTGTCGAGGACCCTGCTTACACCATGGTTCTATATTGCTCCACCGTGTCCCGGGACCTTTTCACAATCTCGAACTGTTCAGATTTAGTGGGTGGTTTGAGGGCAGTGGATGTCCAACCAGTGGTGTAAAATCAAGCAGCACAGTAAAATGTAGTTTTTGTCCCTGGGTCCCCAACATGGCTGACGTTCTACTGTAAACTGGCCCTAAGTTAGTCTTCTTCAAAGCTGGTAAAGACAGGGACACTGGTTAGTTCCTATGGCAAATCCCGATACGCATTTTAATGTAACAGAGGCAACCTCTAACCCTGTAACAGTTTTCTACACAAGCCTGTCCCTCCTCCCACTTATCATCCTTAACATCTACAAAGGCAAGGCCACCAGTCAACCAGGAGTAGAGGCCACCATTCAACTAGCTCTTTGTCTTTACCTGGAAGGCCTGTCTCAGTATAGTTAGCAGATAAAGGCAACCGATTACCTAACACACTGGATTGTTTCTTTTTATTCCTCCTCCGCCTCTTCCGGGTGGGTTTCAGCCATGGGCTGTCCGTCTTTCCTTTCCTCTTCAGCAGTTTCTTCTTGACACTGGACTCGGAGCTCTGAATAACCAGAAAGGCCATTTGTACACAAAGCATCCTGTACAAGTAGCCCAATACTCATTTCCACTCCTTTAAGGCCCACTTAACCCCCCTTACATCACTCTGGCAGTGTAACGTAACTAAGAATCAGGGTTTGAAATCGAAGTGGTGCTAAGAAGTCTCTAGAGCTTACTAGACACACACACACACACACACACACACACACACACACACACACACACACACACACACACACACACACACACACACACACACACACACACACACACACACACACACACACACACACACACACACACACACACACACACACACACACGGGCATGTTTCCTGTCATTTAAACAGTGTCTGCTTCACTTTCAACATGCTTTTCTAGGGCATGGTACTGGGTACACACACAGCCTAATCGCGTTCACTACAGAGAGAGGAGCCAGCACTCTGGAGGCCAGTCTCATCAGTGAGGGTTACAAATTGAGGTTGATTTATTGTTTACTGTAGGGATTGTGTTTATACAGCATCCTCCCAGGCTAGGTGTTCAAAGCAGCCATTACAATTGGGAGTTGGGCATCCAAATCTCTTAGGCAACCTTGAAAATCTCCACCTCTAAATCCATGTTCAAACTTAAATTGACAGCCCATTAACAACCCGACAACTCCCACGTAAGTTAAGGAAGAGGTTCAGATCTATCTTGTCTGCCTCCCCAAAATCCTCCATACCGTTCTCTACCCTGGCACTGGGACCACTCAGAGAATAGCTGGTACTGAGCCTTTGCTCCCAAGACAAGTTCAGACTCCTCCTGACCAATGAGAGGAGTAAGGTACAGAGCCAAGGGCTCTCTGTTAACAACACTGTGATCCAGATGTTTAACTACAGGGACTATTAGTCGAATGCTTCTACTGCTTGTTCTACCCTAATGGCTCACTGGGAGAGCAGTGGTCTCTCAAACAGCCAGGATCCAAAACATAAAAGATTTACAGATCAAAAGCTAACACCATGAATTGTCCCAGAAGGGATGATGAGATATTTCAAAGAATTGCACAGGCAAAAAGTTATTCTGGAGACCAGGAACAAACACATGAATCAAGGGCACACTGACTGGTACTACTGACCAGGATCGAAGCCTTCCCTTCCCTCCCTCACTGAACAGAAATGATAATAGTTGCAACAATTTGTTCCAACTTTAACTTTCCGCTCAGCCAGATAAATTGACTATGCAAATAATTGCAAGAAACGACTGAGGCTAAAGATTTTCATAAGGACTAGTGATTCTGGGTGCCTTAAAAAGGGGATTGATTTTCAGAGCACTGTGTGAAAACCAAGTTCCCATGAGACATCTCACATTGGACACCCAAAAAGCACAAGTCACTTGTGAACATCTTGGTCTGACACTATAAAACGTTGCAATTATCTCCCCATTTTGCTTGAGGCAGGTGACTCTGTGTGTTACTTATAAACCTAAATCCCTCTTCTCCTGAGGTGTTATGGTGGCTCACAGGCCCTAATGAGGGCTGGGTCCATGGATTAATGAATGAACTCAACAGTGTTCTGAAAAGCAAGGTTCAATTTCAGTTCATAAAAGAAATAGTAACAGATTTACTACAACTTCCGGGTCTGTATTTAAATGAGAACTCAAGAGGAACTGTCAAATATTTCCATTGACATTAAACGTAAAAAGAAAACTAGTCAGCACCTTGTGGAAAACAGCAAACAAACAACAGCTCATCAGCGAGCATCAGAAGGCAATTGGTTCTATCGCAGATCATAGGTAAGCACCTTATGGAAAACATGGTATCTGTGTGGGTGGTTCTGCTGGGTTTCAGACAGTGATTCTGTGTCACTGGCATGGAACCATGGTGCTTCTCTCTCGCGAGCAGGACATAAAAGGGAAGCTATTGCTACAGGGCAAAGATCGAAAAGAAACATCTCGCAGCCTGGCTTACCAAGTCAGACTCGTCTCCATCTTCCTCCTCCTCCCCAGATTCTTCAGATTCTTGTTCTTCCTCAGACTCACAATCTTCCATCTGTAGTTAGCATTCCCCCAAGAACAGAAAGAGTCAGCCATGTCAGCTATTTCAAACCAAAACACCCTCCTCATCATGCAACTATCGGGTTTCTGTCACCAAGCACCATCCAGGCTCTAGCCAGAGTGTGAACTAACAGAATTCGCTTCCCAAAGCAAGATCCCCTTGTCTGCTAACTCACAGCAGGGGCAGGATTAGACACTCCACTTCCACCATAAAGAAAAGCTTTGCTATCTGATGTGTGGGTCATAACCTTAGTGGCTTCCCAGAAGCAGGGCGAACTTCATGTCTTTGCCATCTGTTTGGCTCTTAAATATCCAGCGACTCAGGAGGAGGTGATAGGAACAGATATGATGATATTGGGTTTTACTGCTTCAAATATAAATCCTCGTGCTTTAGGGTATAAGACAGCCTATAACTGAAGAGGATTAGGAAGAAACTTGCCCTTTGATTGGTTAATTCCATGACTGTCTACTATGGGGTTTCTGCTTCTATCCCTTAAGCCTCTGGTTCTAGTCACTGTGCCGAGACAGGCGAGGAGACTAAACAATCTTGTATGGCAATACACCAAAATCCCCACAGCAGCAGGGAGGAGAAATAGGAGGTCACAGAAGGGGCCTCTGCTCCCACAGCCACATTCTCTGCCATCTCAAGTGTAAATCCTAGAAAGGTCCTCATTTCCATTTTGGTTCATCTCTCCTTTCTCTGCCCTGTCCTCCTGTACAAAAATCCCCTTCAGCTCTTTCACAGTCACTTGAAAGGCATCCAAATACCTTTCTGGCATTGTCAGCATCAGATGAGCCGTCCTTAGAGGTCCTGTTGTCCTCGGCAGGAAACGCAGCTGATGGTTCAGCTCCATGCTCATCTTCCTCTTCCATGTCATCGGAGTCTTCCTCTTCCGAGTCTACCTCTATGCTCTCCCCATTCACGTGAGGGCTGGTGTCAATCAGATCCTTGTCACTCTGAAACACACCCAGGTACATGAACCATGAAGGCCGCATCAACTCATACTACTGGTCCATTGCATCTAACCACAGATTCTCCTCAGGTTCTTTGTAGCAGGACACCTGCTGGGGGTGTGTGCAGGACAAGTTTCCCCTCGGAGCCCAATACTGCTAATACCCCTGGACAGAGATTTTGCTGCGTGTGACCTAGCTCTACCAGACTGGAGAGCGAGATGCCAACATGAGTGATCCTGGGCTCCCATGGCCGTACAGAGTGTTAATGGCAGGCTCACTGGTCAGCCCAGTAATAATCACGAGTTAAAGCTGACCAGTTAAATGAAAGCATCTAATTTTATTCACAAAAGGACAGTTCCACTGTGTGATCTCAAGGATCCAGGGATGGTTCCTCTGAAAGTAAAAGAAGTTCTAACTGGCCAGGATTTTCAGCTCTCGCTAAATTTAATGGTAAAACTCCCATTGCATAACCACAGTTAGGCCAGCACTGAATCCCACTATAGGCTTTTAAAATCACCTGCCTTTCTTTGCCTTGAAAAAGCACTAACACGCGGGCTGATTCCCCTGAGGGCGCCAAGGCAGAACCATTTGTCATAGTTGCCTTGAGAACTCCCCAGTTCCAAGAAAGTCACAGAGAAATAAATGGGAAGCACAAAAATCAGAAACGGGGTTGTTTTCATTTGTTTAAGGGCTGGTCTGTGCCATAACACATACGGCACCTGAGAAGAATCCCCGTAATTGCCCATTTCCAGAACTTTCCCAAACATCAGCCTCAGAAGGACAAGAAATTGTTATAGTGATACTACAGATGTAGAGTATAAAATACAGATCTACAAGCAGCTGCCATAGTCACAAGTCCACACATGGGGTTGGTCTCCCAGTGCAAAATATACACGGATGAATGAATCAAGCAATTTATTCCCTTAACAAGCAAGTAAGTAGTAGGCTCGGCTCAGCCCTTACCTTCACACCTGCAGAGGAATGAGTTATGCTCTTAAACATCTCAATCATTGTTCTCTGTTTTAACACTTTGGTCTTTTTCTTGGGAACCAGGCTATAGGTTCCCATTCTCCGCTTTTTCTTCCGAGATACTGCAGCAGCTGGGTGGGGGAATAAAATACACAGCAGATTCAGAACAGGAAGGAAAAGGTGTGGAAAGTAGAAAAGATGCCATTCAAGTGCTTTATAAACGTGGTTACGGGCAGAAAAGCAAACATGGAGCACAAACATAAAGGCTTCTGGAATCCACTGCTCCACTTACAAGCCAACCAAAAGAGTGTCTGTGCATGCACACGTGTGTTTCCATCAAAGCTGCAAACTCAACCTAAGTTTTGAAAACTCCCCTCGCTTCCAATTCTTTCTGCTCCTCACATCACCACCAGCAATACAGATCCTCCATCTCAGAACTTAGCTGGCAGTTTTGCTAATGATGGAGGAGGCAGAATAGACTCCAGCTTGCTCTCAGAGCCTAGAAAAGTAACAATATATGTTTTAACCAGTAAAGTGATCAGGAATAACTTGAGAACACAAAGGGAGCAGAGATATTGAATATGGTGATGGCTGTTATTTAACTTCACTTTAAACCTAGCACACAAGTTTCAAGTTCTATTCCTTACACTCCTCTGCTCAACCCTTACTTTTTTAGCCCCCTAGACAAATGAGAGATCACACTTCAAAGACAGCCTGATGCTGTCTTTGGAGAATACATGTCAGATGCATATTTGGTTCCGGCTCTTTGAAGAATAATGTAAACCAAAGAAATGACTGACTATCTTGGGAGTCAACATTATTGCTCACTTGTAAAGTCTCAGTTCCTTTATCACATTTCCTTACATCTGATTTTACTTAAAGGATGTTAAAAACTCTTCTCTTTAAAAGAGATGTGTTAATACACGTTATTGTTATTGCAGAGCGACACTTTGTAATAAGCAGGTATCAGCAGTAAACTACCATCAGAATCCAACGAAAGTGTGTATTAACAGTTATAGAAATCCCAAACAAAGTCTTCAGTGTCGCAACATCCCATGTGACAACTGAAGGGCTGCAGATTTGCCTATTACAATCAGCTTCACCAGAAAGTAAGCGAGTAAATTAAATGTCGGCCCATGACTGTCTTCAGCAGCCAAGGGACGGCGGGGGATTGCGATGGAAGGCCCAGGTGCCTCTACACACTCAAGGGAGAGAAGCAGAATACCGAGGCTAGAACAGACTCTCAATATCTGAACACAGAGGCCCAAGCTACTACTTTACACTTGGAGTTTTCACTCACCCACTCCATTCTTAAACTCTTCATTTCTCCCTGGCTTCTATTGCATCCCTCCATTAACCCTGCAGCAAGCAGAGCTGATGTCCTCCCACTGAGGGCTCAGAAACTCTGTTAGTTACACAGACAGAACTCCCATGGATGCGAAGAAACTTCAGCAAGGACTGCAGAATTAGGCCCTAAGCTATTCAAAGGCCACAGCTGGCAGACAGTCAGTGGTGTAGGAGGCAGACCCTGCCAGTCTTGCTCAGTCCAAGCTCCCAGAGGAGTTGATGGGAATTTGGGTTGTGAAAAGAGTGCTTTTTAATTATCTATCTGAAATGCTCAGGCTCTTTGGGACCAGGCACTGAAACTTCACTATGGCCCTGCCACGACACATCCCTGTAACTACAGCATAAGGCCCCAGCATAACTCAGACACCTTATGGGTTGCAGCGCTGCCTAGAATCTCTGCATTCCTGCCCTCAACACGCTCGTTATGCCGGGGGTTCCAAACGGGTCCTGGAAGGCCAGCCTTACTGCTGTCTTCTGCAATGCTTGCCCTGGAGGAAAACCTCCTAAAACAGGATATAAAGCTTTTAGGACCTAATTAACTCTGCTCAAGCCCTTTTGTTTCTCTTAAAGGAGCTGGTGCACAAAGGGGCAGGATCTCACCCTAGGTATCGAACCAGGGAAAAACCATGGTTCTCTAACAAAATTACAACATACAATAGTTTTTTTTCTGCCTATGTTGCCCAGAATAAATGATATTTGGCCATCCTCTTGAATAGATAGATATTTGTAACGTAGATAGGGGGTCTAAAGATACAGGTTGTGTCTATGCTAGCCTCCCCCCAAATTCCCCACCACTGTTGTTCCATTAGTGCTAGCAAAGGCAGGCTAACATGGTTAAAACAATGCCAACTGCCAGGGTCTGATCTACACAGGCACTGGGACTAGCAACAGAGGGGAGCTTTAGGGGGGAAACGATAATGGAGGCAAGGCCACAGCAGAGCAACTTTCACTCCCACGAGCCTGACAGTGTCTCCTTCCAAACACAACAAAAGGGGATTTTTTTAAATTACTTTTTGGCTCAGCCCTTTTTACCTGTCTGTGATTTTGTGGTGGCCACATAGCTCTGGTTCTGAGGTAGCGACTGATGAAGGCCTGGGAAAGGGGGCAATGGTGGGGGCTTGCCAAACTCCAAGACGTTTTTGTTGCCTTCCTCCTTGGATTCTTTTTGATCTCTGGCGTCCCTTGCTTCTTTGGGGTCTTTACTTGCATGCTGGAAAACAGAGATTAAAGTGAGCCTCTGCATCCGGGTCAAAGGTTGCTAGTTACATTAATAGGAAAAAGGCGTGCGAACACACACATGCGCGCGCGACACACATACACACACACTCTCTCCTTCCTCCTCATCACCCCGCCCCCACTTGAAGAGGGGAGTCTCCATTCAAAGCAGAAGCATACAGACCCACTCATTTATCAGAGCGCCTTCTCTCTTCTCACCAATCTCCTCCACATCACATTTCTTTGCCTAATGCCTGCAGTACCCTGACAGCCCACTGCTCCTCCACTCACTGAGGACGGGCTCCACTCTGGAGGTGTCTAGCAGACGGAGACTGATCCAAAGCATCTGTAAATAATGGAAAGCAGCAGACGCAGTTTACACAGGCATTTGGTCACTGCTGGAGGAGAGGAGTTAATGCAACAGCTATGCCTGCTCCCCGGCACACATCTGTAATGAGGTCCGCGTGTCAGAGGGTGGATGGGAAGCAGCAGAGAAGTAGTCTACTCTGGTTTAAAATATTGCATGTAACACTGGAAGAGGATTGTTCTGTGGCTTTACAGGTCCTGGGGTCCACGACTGGGGCCTCTAGTTCTATCGTAACAGAGGTAATAAACTAGAACACAGATGAGGGAAAGAAGGCCTTTCATTGTTTTGCATGATAGAGATGCAAAACAAAAGGTTTGGATTAAGCTTGTCTGGTAGCTACAGCAGACAGAGCCAGGATTCCTAGGGCCTAATTCTCTACCGCCCTGCTTGCTCCTCGTGCCATCGTTCAGCAGCGCACAGCAGATGGAAAACGTGACCATTCTGATGCAGTAGCATTTGACACTAGCTTGACTTAATATTGGTCCATTCAAACGTCTCTCTGCCTCTGCTAACACAGCCATTGAAGAGGACTGATGCCAAATGGAGCTTGGGATGGAAGCAGGTTGTGAAGCACAAAGTCCTTGGATGGAAGGTGCTACAGAAATCCTGTAAGATTGCAAGATTTCAGATGACGATGTTTTGATGTGGCTCTATTTGAGAGAGGGAGGCTTCTGTTACAGGAGCTCTGGACAGATAGCTAAAATGCCCAAACAGAAAAAGGAAGCCAGATAACGAAGACTTTTTTAAACCCCCACCAGTCTAGGATCAGGGACCCATTCTCAGATGTTGCTTTCAAGTAACGTGACCTTGAGAACAAATGGAGAAGCGACGGATTCTTCTAATCACAGCTCTGTCAAGGGAGCACTGCTGGCAGGACATGAAAAACTAGTCACAGATCTCAAGGCCAGAAGCAGTTATTCTGATATTCAAGTCTGACCTGAATGAAGCAGGCCATAGAATTTCACCCATTGATTCCTGCATCAAGCCTATAACTTCTGGTTCAGCTACAGCACGCCTTTTAGAAAGCTAGCCAGTCTTGACTTAGAGACGTCAAGTGATGGAGAAGCCACCGCAGTCCTTGGCAAGTTGTTCTGATGGTTAATGACCTCGCTGTTAAGAAATTAGATGTTGTGCCTTTCTCTGCCACATTAAACAACCCTCCATCACCAGAAATCTTCGCCTTATTTAGATACTTACAAAGCATAATCAAGTCACCTCTTAATGTTCTCTTTGATAAATTAAATGGATTGAACTTAAGAAGCTCAAGTATTCTAATCACTCTTGCAGCCATTCCCAATTTTTCTACCTCCTTTTAAAAATATAAATACCAGAACCCAAAACAGACTTCCAATATTAGTCTCAGCAACGCCATATATCCCGGTTCAGATATTCCCATGTGTATACATCTAAGGATCACATAAACCTTATTAGCCACAGCATCAAACTGAAAGCTCATATCAGTTGGTTATCTACCTTGCCTCCTAAATCCTTTGAAGAATCATTATTTTCCAGAATATAGTCTTCCATCCGGTAAATATAGCCTATATTCTTTGTCCCTAAATATCTGACCTAGCATTCAGCTGCAGTCAGATGCATATTGATCTGGATAGATGGGTTGAAAACACTGAGAACTGTCAACAAGATCATGGAGGAAGGGGGGACAAGAGTTTGCCAGGACCAACACAAAGAATTAATGAAAAAGAAATATGCTATTAACTTTGTTTTCCCATAATTATAACAGAGAAGTAAATAAGGCATCTCAGATACTGCTGCATGGCAGCTGTTGACAAATAGTGACTTTTAATGTAAACCCCGCAGAATAATGTAGCAAATTCAATTAGGTGTTGTGAGATCTGAATTACTATAACTCCAGTGGCTAGGGAACTCCCTAAACTACTACTGGGGGAGACATACTGTAACACTAACAGAAAGAAAGCACATTTAAATGTAGCGATGCTACTGGTTTTCTCTTAGGCTTCCTGGTGGAAAGCCTGACTGGATAGAAGATTTGAGCAGTCCCATGGTGAGGACAATCCTAGATACATGGGATTTGGCTAACAAGGGTCAGCAAAGATCTGAAAGTGTGAACAATCTTCTTGCCCTTACCCAACCTCAGCCAGATGATGGAGAAGAGAAAGGCAGATGAAATAAGGCACTGCCCTTCCTCATTCCCCCTATGAAACTCTGCTTTCTGCAAGATCATTATACATGTTCAATGGACAATTCCACTTAGACCTTTTCCATTTCTAATTGCTATAAATGCTATTAGTTCCTCTGGTCCAATCCATGGAAACCAGTGTGGAATTCTTGTGCTCTGTCCTGTCCAATCATATATGCTTCCAGAGGAGACTCACAGCCCGGCTCATCTCCTTGTCAGAGTTTCTCCTGATAGACAACCTAAAATGTCCTTAGCCTTATCTAGCTGTCCCAGGGCTGGCTCAAGCAAAACTATTCAATTGCACCCTTCACTGCCATGCCGATGATCTGGCATGCAATTGTCACTCTGCACTTGATCCGAATTGCTCTAGCAAAACAGATGAGTTGCAAGTGTCTGCACTGGGCAGACCTTCTCTGCTGTCCAGTGTTGACAGAGACCAACCCACGTGCTTCTCTCAACTGGGAATCTGCTGGGGAAGGGTTCTCCGGTTTCTTCTGACACACGCTTTGCTTCTTCCTGGTAGGCTCTGTGCTACTGCAGCTAAGCTGTGTCACATACAATGCAGCGTTGTCAGTTGTAATTGTAAAAGTCACCACCCAAGGCTCTGAGCCAGCTGAAGAGTTCCCTTCCCTCCTTTTTAACACAAAGAAATAGATATTACAGCTCAGAGCGAGGGCTAGGAGCAGGGACATTTGGGGGGAAAGTTTTAAAATAACCCCTCCCCCCCCACTTAGCTAAAGTGAATTTACTACTGGGGAAAAAAGTGTCAGACTAACAGCACAGACGGGGAAAGCTTCTACTGCAGAATGGGCAGAGCAGGCACAGAGAAAGAGGCTGCCGCACTATCTATAGCAACGTGCCTCACCCATTCTGGAAGGAATCCCCTCTTCTAAGGCATCTCGGAGCATGTCTGCACTACAAACTTAAGGTGACTTAAGGTCAGTCGACATACAGCCAGCGCAGTAAGTTACTGAGGTGTCTCATGCCCACACTACCCTCCTTCTGTCGGTGGTGCGCATCCTCCCTAGAAGTGCTTGGACCAACTGAAGAGGGGAAGTGTGGGGGATTGCTGCCTGGGCTGTCTGCTCAGCACAGAGCTCCCGGCTGGGCTGCCACCCGGACTCTCAGCTCCCCAGCAGCCAGACTGCCACTGGTTAGCTCCACGGGGATCATGGTGATGAAGGACTAGATGGCAGCCTGGCTCACAGCTGGAGCCCCTCACCCACCCCAGGGTGACAGCTCCAGCTGAGAGCCCAGTGCCCGGGCTCAGAGCAGCAGCAGGGCTCACAACAGAAGCTGTGAAATTGACCAGAATGGCTGGCAGGCTCCATGCTATGAAACTGATCCCAGCCCCAGGCTCACAGCTGGGGCTGTCACAATGGGCTGGGGGACAGGGGCTCCAGCTGTGAGCCTACCACCCCGCTGACAGCTGGCGGGGGCCAGCTGTGAACCCAGTGTGGGACTCAATTTCATAGGAGGAGCCTTTCTTGTCAATTTCACAGCTCCAGCTGTGAGCCCCCTACTGCAGAGAAGAGCTGTGAAATTGACAAGAATTACAGCCAACAGCCCCTGTAAGTCAGTGTCTACATGGACATGGCATCACCCTAACTACCCCAACATAAGCCCTACACCACTCGCGGAGGTAGAGTTATGATATCGGTGTAGTAGGGCACTTACATTGGCGGAAGGAAGGCTGTGGTGGAGACACAGACATAATTAGGTCGACACAAGACGCCTTACATTGACCTAACTCTGTAGCGTAGAAAAGGCCTCAGTCTCTATTCAGTCACTGGCTTCACGATGACGAGAGTACCAACTGTGATGAGCTCGCCTACGCACCAGGAACCAGCTCATTTCACTGAAGTCATCAAGCCGCAGTTATTGTAGCTGACACGGATTTTCTGCTTACTGCTGAGCTGGGGCAGGATGTGAACTGGTGGCCAAGAGGTGAAACGCCCTACACTGTGATTGATAATGGGATGCAAAAAGATCAACACTAACACTTGCTGCTTGGCCTAATGCCAACTTGCTTTTTCCCCCAGGCAGAGGACTTGAGAAGTTACAGCCAGTTTAATACAGGGAAAGTACCAGGGGAAGGATTCTCAAATATTGGCCTGGGAGCATGGATAAAGCTGATAGCTAGTAATTTACTAACCCTTCATCCAGTTTGTCATCATCAAGCCCTAACATGGGTATACCTCATTTCCTGAAAGTCCAAATTCTTCCCCTTCATGCAGCAGATGTATTGGATTTTCCTTCCATTTATGTCATTTTGTTCAGTAATAATGAAAATTTCCCCTTTGAAATTCTGAGTACATGTGAGAGTAAGGTCATGTCCCTTTACTAGTATAGGAACACCGGTGTACTGTACCAGCAGAATGCTCCTAGCACAGACACAGCCATACCAACAAAGCTGTGCTTTGTACCAGTCTAGTAAAAACGCACCCGAGGGAAACAAACTATACATAAAAGTGCAGTTTAGCTGATATAGTTGCTTCTACACTACGGTCTACTGCCAGCACAGCTATGCAGGTCAGGGATCACGACTCCTTCACAACCCAACACAGCTATGCCCGCAGAAGCCTGTAATGTAGACCTGGCCTGAGTGAGATTTGATCACTGGTGAAAGGTTTTGGATAAACAAACCTGGAGTCCCTGGTGCTGCTTTTATTCACAGAACAGGATAAGCCAGTGTGCCCTGACCCTAAGAAGGGAACTTCCACAGCCCATTCAGTGGTAAGCTTCCTGGCTAAGAATGCCAATAAGGGGACAAAGGCTAACGGCTTGTATTTTTAATTATACAGACTCTTAGCCCTGGAATCTGGCCTGAGATCATCTTGTTTCACGTAGGCCAACAAAAACCCATCAGAGAGCGTAACAACATTCAGCTGACACCTGCTTTGGTGGGGTTTGAACTGGCAACCTAGAGGTTAAAAACGCTATGTCTCAATTCCAGGGCACTGATCCATCCAGTCCCCCCCACTATATCTGAAGCCTTGAACTCTGTCCCTGGACTACACAGGATCAGAGGACAAGTACATACAGGGCTAGAACAGGTCAATAATGATGTAGGTTTGTTGAAACCACAGCATTTATTTATTTATTTTTCTCCTGGAAGAGTTTTCACTGGATTTGTTTGTTTGTTTTCGTAAAGGAGTTTAAAAAAAACAAAGACTGGTTCTACTCCCATTTACACTTCACAGAGAGAGAGCGAGATAAGTGATCAGGACATCCCCATACTATGCCAATTCTGGGTTAGACATTCAGTCTCTTGGAGCCATTCCAGTCTGGTATAGCCTTAGGTTTACTCAAATACCACACAAGGAGAAAAGAGTGCACGGAAGGAGCACCAAGATCCACTGAAGTCAATAAAATAACACCAGTGAGAGGACAAAAATGATATGGAAGTACGTATGTTCTAAATAATGCATTTTTCCATAGAGCATTGCGGAGGGTGGTCAGGGAGCCATGCTGATGTCTGGGCAAGGGTTTCAGAAGAGGCCCAGATCTAGACAGAAAGGAGGGCAGGACTGAAAGGGATTTTTTTCTTTGTGTCTCAGGAGGGCTGTTGAGAAAGCTGCTCATGTCAGAACAGGAACACACTTCTAGGGAACTTGAGATGAAAGATTCACGGTACAGCGGAATGCAAGGGCTCTCCATACTGTAATGGGATCAATTGGGCGTTAGATATTGATATGCAGTTCCCTTAGAACGGCAGAAAAAGTTATGAAAGATGGCAAAGGCAGAGTACCCTTAGTTTTTCCAGAGGCAAACAAAATGACTAATTAAGCCCTGTGTTGGCATGCCACACAGCATTCTGCCCAGAACTAGACAATTAAGAGACCCTTTGTTACCAAACAAGTTACTAGCAATGAAAGAAAACAAGACCAAAAACACACCCCTGTGTCACAGTGACAAGATATTGGTAAAGATCCTCCAGCACAAATCATTTCACAAGAGGGCATCATCAGAGAGCACATCAGCAGGACCCTGCCATTCATCCGTAACATCCAATATGCCTATCTGCAACTTACAAATATAACCTCTCTTTCAGGCTGGGCTGCATGTCACATTTCTCAGTAAAACATTAGGTTGCAGGGACTTCCATCTGAAATACAATATTGGCCAGGAGCTTGAAAACTTAACCAACTAGCCAGGGGACTAACCCCATTAGCCAGAGCAGCCAGGTCAGCACTCAGGAAGAAGCCCATATCCCTTCCCTCCCTGGATGCTGGGACATGGAAGGGCCATGAGATTCCAACCAATGTGCTGCCCTAGACCTCACAGTCAGGGGCCTCATCTTGCATATCAACCTTTGATAATCGGCGTTAGTGTAAATGAGATTCAAGTCCAGGCCATCAAGCCATTAAAATTTATCATGAACTGCACCAAAAAAGCTGCTTCACCAAAGCTGAAGGACTGTTGTATTGAAGCGAACCATTTACGTTGGGGCTGGCAGAGAATTACCATTTTCTTTACAGAAATTCAAACATGCAGTAGAGAGTTTTGGCGGTGGCACAGCACACAAACATTGACCTGGAATGGTACGGACGTGGGCACTGCAATGCGAACTTGAGTATCCATCCACAGCAGACAAGCCACAGTATTTATACTGCTGCTGGCACTTTTAGAGCAGGTCTAGATGCAAAGTTGCATCTACAAAACTAAAGATGTGATTTTAGACTGATTTAGTTAAAGTTGCATTGGTCTGTGTGTGGACACTCTTACATTGGTTTAAACTTGTCTTATATTGTTTTAGCTTGCCACCCAAGTTAAAGAGATACAAGCCATGTTTAAACCAGTATAAGAGTGTCCACACACAAAATTGCGTCAGTTTGTCTTCAGTTTAAAAACTGACTTAGGGCTTGTCTACACAGACTTGTTAACTTCAGGTTGTATACGCTTGAAAGGTAATAGGAATTCATTTACGGTGTGAACTTAAAGTACAATAGCTATTCCAGAATAACTCCATGTGTGGACACTCTTGGTCCAGAATAAGAGTGTCTAGACATGGAGTTATTCAAAACAGTTATTGCACTTTAAATTCACAACCTACACTAATTCGTGTTCATTTTCAAGTGTATACAAGGCCTTAATTAAAGTTAAAGTGATGCTATTCTGCGTTTAGACAAACCCTTAGGAGCATTTAGAATTAGATCTCATTCTTTTCGTGTTAGCTACATTTTTTAGTTATGTACAGTTCCTTTTCTTTCAGGAGAGACTATCCTTTCTGTGCTCATGGACCGTTCCACTTCAAAGACAATCACTTCAATCAGGACTCCCCGTGTTTTGACAGTTCCTTCTCTGCAAAATTAGGACATTTAAGAATGCCTAGGCATGCTAGATGCTCACTGCCTGGCGATTTGTAATGGTCTATTCTTAGTTAGTCAAGTGCAAGGACTTCCTAGGACTCTCTGAACCGGCAGACTGCACAGCAGAGCATGGAAGGGGTTTGGTACCAAGCTGTAATATTACTTACCACTGATGCAACAAACACCACTTTGTAGTGACCTTTTGTCTGGGGCCCTGCGAGTGATTTACACCTGTTTTACGGAAAAGGAAACTGAGGCACAGGGAAATTGATTTGCCTGAGGTTATGCAGTAACTCTTCCGTTGCCCTAGTGCTGTCTACACCAGGGGACAGGTCGGCTTAAGTACATCGCTGAGGGGATATGGATTTTTCACACACCCAAGCAACATACCTGGATCCACTTAATCTTTTAGTGTTATGAACAGAACTTCGGTCTCCTGATTCCATCCCCTGATCTAACCATCAGACAACACCACTTTCTGTATTTCAATAGATACAATATGAGGAGGTTTTACTATCAAGGTTCTTAATCTCTTCTACAGTTGTGAAAATGAAGTTAAATTTGGGGGGGATGGGGAGAGGGAGAGTTAAATTTTCATGCCAGTGGGGCAGAGTATGGGGCTTCCCCCCCAGAAAGTTTATGATCAACAGAAGAATTCTGAAGGCCTAAAACATACAACCAGCTTCCTTTTGGCCTATTCCTTCCTCTTGTAATGCCGTTCATGCGCCTGATGAAGCTGTAGGTGGACTGAGCAGGAAAGAAAATAACTCTCCCTCACATGCGGTAAAAAGATGCAAGGAGACAGGTGCAACACAGTGGCTGGTCTGATGTTTTACAAATGTCACTATTTTAAAACAACCTCAATACAGGACTGTAACAACGAACTCTTCAGCTGTTTTTTGGTTCCTAGCCGCTTTTCTGGCTCTGATAGTGATTCCCAGGTACAGAAACACCCAATCTCTTCCTATTTTGTTTCTACCAAAACCAACCAATTCATGCAGAAGAGGCTGCCAAGTTTGGTTAAGGAGGACTGAGATCCAAGAAGCAACTCTCTCTTCCCAACAGATTTTTGCAGAGGCCAGGAAAAAAGATTCTACAATTTGAGGGCAAAGGAATCCCAATTTTTTCCTGTCCTGGGCTCAGGCAACACAAGGATCTCACAGGAGTAAAACAATGCTCTAAACACGAAAATGTGGATGCTGCAGCCTTCTACCACCTCTTAAGAGTCTAAGAACGGCCATACTGGGTCAGGACAATGGTCCATCTAGACCAGTGTTTCTCAATTCTATTTCCCCCCCGGAACCCTTGCGCGCCCATGCCATGCCCCCGGAACCCTTGCGCGCCCATGCCATACCCTCCGCCGAAAAGTGGAGAAAATCTTCCTCTTTTTGGCGGCGCAGTGCAGGCTTGATTCGTTGGTGCGCTCTCTCAGCCGTTTTCGGCGGCCCCATCAGCTGTTCAGCGGCACCCGATTTTTCTAAATTTCGGTGGCACGGTTCTGCTTCTTCGCGGAACCCTTCAACACTGCCCGTGGAACCCTAACACCATTTGAGAACCATTGATCTAGACAGTATCCGGTCTGCCGACAGTGACCAGTGCCAGGTGCTTCAGAGAGAATGAACAGAACAGGCAATCAGCAAGTGACCCATCCTCTGTTGCCCATTCCCAGCTTCTGACAAACAGAGGCTAGGGACACTCCAGATCATGGTTTGCATCCCTTCCCATCCTGGCTAATAGCCATTGATGGACGTTTCCTCCATGAACTTATCTAGTTCCTTTTTGAACCCTGTTATAGTCTTGGCCTTCATGACATCCTCTGGCAAGGAGTTCCACAGGTTGACTGTACATTGTGTGAAGAAACACTTCCTTTTGTTTGTTTTATACCTGCTGCCTACAAATTTCATTTAGTGACCCCTAGTTCTTGTAAGAGAAGCAGTAAATAACACTTATTTACTATCTCCCCACCAGTCATGATTTTATAGACCTCTATCATATCCCCCCTTAGTCATCTCTTTTCCAAGCTGAAAACTCCCAGTCTTATTAACCTCTCCTAATATGGAAGCTGTTCCCCTACCCCTAATCATTTCTGCTGCCCTTTTCTGTACCGTTTCAAATTCCAATATATGTTTTTTTGAGATGGGGCGACCAGATCTGTGCACAGTATTCAAGATGTGGGTGTACCAAGGATTTATAAAGAGACAATATGATATTTTCTGTCTTATCTATCCCTTTTCTAATGATTCCCAACATTCTGTTAGCTTTTTTCACTGCTGCTGTACACTGAGTGGATGTTTTCAGAGGACTATCCACAATGACTCCCAGATCTCCTTCTTGAGTGGTAACAGCTAATTTAGACCACATCATTTTCTATGTATAGTTGGGATTATATTTTCCAATGTGCATTACTTTGCATTTATCAACAATGAAATTCATCTGCCATTTTGTTGCCCTGTCACCCAGTTTTGTGAGATCCCTTTCTAACTCTTCATAGTCTGCTTTGGACATAACTATCTTGAGTAGTTTTGTATCATCTGCAAATTTTGCCACCTCACTGTTTACCCCTTTTTCCAGATCATTTATGAATATGTTGAACAGTACTGGTACCAGTACAGATCCCTGGGGGATACCACTATTACCTCTCTCCATTCTGAAATTAACCATTTATTCCTACCCTTTGTTTCCTATCTTTTAACCAGTTACTGAGCCAGGAGAGGACCTTCCCTCTTATGCCATGACCACTTACTTTGTTTAAGAACCTTTGGTGAGGGACCTTGTCAAGGGCTTTATGGAAATCTAAGTACACTATAAAAAATTTTTTTAAAGTACATTATATCCACTGGATTACCCTTGTCCACATGCTTGTTGATCCCCTCAAAGAATCCTAGTAGATTGGTGAGGCATGATTTCCCTTTACAAAAACCATGTTGACTCTTCCCCAACAAATCATGTTCATTTGTGTGTCTGATAATACTGTTCTTTACTACAGTTTTAATCAATTTGCCTGATGCTGAAGTTAGGCTTACCGGCCTGTAATTGCCAGGATCGCCTCCGGAACCTTTTTTAATAATTGGCGACACATTAGCTATCCTCCAGTCATCTGGTACAAAAGCTAATTTAAATGTCAAGTTACATACCACAGTTAGTAGTTCTGCAATTTCACATTTGAGTTCCTTCAGAACTTTTGGGTGGATACCATCCGGTCCTGGTGACTTATTAGTGTTTAATTTACCAATTTGTTCCAAAACCTCCTCTAACAACACCTCAATCTGGGACAGTTCCTCAGATTTGTGGCCTAATAAGAATGGTGCAGGTTTGGGAATCTCCCTCATACTCAGCCGTGAAGACCGATGCAAAGAATTCATTTAGTTTCTTCGCAATAGCCTTATCTTCCTTGAGTGCTCCTTTACCACAGTGGTCCTGAAATGTTCCCCCGCCTCCCCCACTATCCCTGTCTGCACCCCCCGCACTTCCGCCAGCTGGGCCTGGGTTGAGGGCAAGGCCACAGTTGGGGGGCTGTGGTCGGGGCTGAGGGCCACAGTCAGGTGCCACAGGCAGGGGCTGGGGATGCAGCCGGGGCCAAGGCCACAACCGGGTACCACAGCTGGGGGCCAAGGCACAGGGCTCTGGGGCTGCGACCAGAGGCCAGGCGCTGACTCCGCAAGCTGGGGGGTTGGAGCCAGAACAGAGCTCGGGTTAGAGCAGGGAGGGAGCGCCACCCATTCATGAGGACTGGCCTGCACCCTACTGCATGTCCACCAAACATTCCCCAGTGGAGCGCATCCCACAGTTTGGGGATCTCCACTTTAGCATCTCAATCATCCAGTGGCCCCACTGGTTGTTTAGCAGGTTTCCTGCTTCTGATGAACTTTAAAAATTACTATCTGAGTCTTTGGCTAGCTGTTCTTCAAATTCTTTTTTGGCCTACCTCATTATATTTTTTACACTTCACTTGCCAGGATTTATGTTCTTTTTGTTTTCCTCAATAGGATTTAACTTTCACTTTTTAAAGGATGCCCTTTTGCCTCTAACTGCTTTTTACTTTGATGTTTAGCCACAGTGGCACTTTTTTGGCTCTCTTACTATGTTTTCTAATTTGGGTATACATTTAAATTGAGCTAAATCAAGAATTGCCTCTCCTTTTGTGGGTTCCAGGACTAGCTGCTCCAAGAAGCAGTCATTTAACGTGTCAAGAAACTTTATCTCTGCATCCCATCCTGAGGTGACATGTACCTAGTCAATATGGGGATAGCTGAAATTCCCATTAGAGAGGGTTTTTTTTAAATTTTTATAGCCTTTCTAATCTCCCTGAACATTTCAGAGTCACTATCACCATCCTGGTCACGTGGTCGGTAGTGTATTTCTACGCCTATATTCTTATTGTTGAAGCATGGAATTACTATCCACAGAAATTCTAGTTTGTTTCATTTAAGATTTTTACTTCATTTGACGCTACGCTTTCTTTCACATATAGTGCCACTCTCTCACCTGTACAACCTATTATGTCCTTCTGATATATTTTGTACCCTGATATTACTGTGTCCCATTGATTATCCTCATTCCACCAAGTTTCTGTGATGCTTAATATATCAATATCCTCATTTAATGTGAGACACATGTTCACCCATCTTAGTATTTAGACTTCTAGCATTTGTATATGAGCACTTAAGTTGTTAACTTTTCAGCTGTCTGCTGTTGTGATGTAACTGAATGAGACTCTTTTTCATTTGACAGTTTTTCATCAGATCCTACACATATTTTATCATCTTCCATACTCTCCTCCTTGCTAGGATATAGAGAATTTCCATTAATAGATCCTCCCCTAGGGATGTCTCTGTCCGAACCATGTGCTCCTCCGCACCTGTCAGCTTTCCTCAACTTCTGCAGGTCTCCAAAGGGTAAAGACTTATTGCTAGGGCTATGCCACCTGCTACTTATGTGCTTTACTTATCAAGTGGAAAAGGCAGGTGTGTTACTTTAAAAGACATTGAGATACTATGGTGATGAAGGTCATATAGACAAAGAGAGAGGTAACCAGGAAACTGAAAAATGGGAACAGGTCTTTGTGCTACTTAAAACAGAACTGGATGTAATCAAAAGCCATTGGGGGAAAAAAATCAATAACTATCGTTAAGGCTGAACTGAGCAGATGTTTCATTGTCTATAGAAACTAAATCAGATAAAAAACTTAAAACCCTGTGCTCAAACTGAGATGCAATGGCTTGAGCATATACAGAGAATTCTTGAACATCCTTTGGCTTGGTATTTTTATATATTTTGCTTCTCTCAACCAAAACTAAATGGGGAGAGCTCTCGAGGATGTGATTTTAAAAAAACCGTGTGCGCAACTGCATGCCTAATTGTTATGTTGAGTTACTGCCGTGGCAAATGACCATAAACAGCCACGTGCACAAGCAATCATAGTAACTGTGCACGTAAATTAGCCATGCAATTGCTTGCAAATGTCAAACACCCCGCTTTCTAAAACAAACCCTCAGCCTTGTGGGTTCACATACAAGTTAGTCTGATTTACAGTAAAATAAGAGTGAGGCAAGAGGCAATTTCTCCTCATCTGGTTAATCTCTTAAAAGGAAAATTGCCTCCTCCTATTCCTCTGCTCCAAGGAATCATTCTCTCTATGTGAGGTTCCACAAGGGTTTGTGTTGTTGACCAGCTTAATCACAGCGTAGGAAAAGCCACCCTGGAAGACCGAAAAGCAGTTCTGGCTGTAGTGCTTTATCTGGATACAATGCAGTTCAATGCTGCGCGTTCATCAGACCCGGATGTGTGGCATCTGGGATTCCCCAGTCGCTAGCCAAAGCGGAAACAGAGGTGAGAGTGAGCTCACAGAAGTGCAACTAAGAGAAGACAGAGGGCAAATGGGGGAAGTGATACTGAAGACACGGCAGGGGTGGTTTTCTGCCCTCCAAGTGAGGTTGTATGTCCAAGAGTACACAATTTTGAAGTGCTCTTGCTTCTGGAGTCACAGGTAGTGTTGGCAACTAACAGTACCTTTTCCCATCTACCTCTGGCAACATGTCTTGGACCTTTTCTTTTTGATCCAGACTACGCCACAGAGATCCACAACTTTTGTGACCTCCAGACTGGATTACTGCCCAATTGCAGCACTTGTGGCTCTGCTTGAGGACCGTTTGGAAGTTGCATCTGGTGTGTAAGATGTTGGTAGTTAAAGAGAACACATTACACCAGTCCTTCAGCAACTGCTCTGGCTTCCTATTTGCTTCTGGATGCAATGCAAAATGTTGAACCTGGCTTATAAAGCCTTCTCTAACTGGGTGCTAGATATCTAAGTCTGCCTCTCTCCCCATAAGCAGCCACAGTAGTGGAGGTTAGCTGGGATGCTCTAGCTAAGAGATCCTAGATATGAAGTGTCAAAGAGCTGGTGGCAAAGCATTCTCAGTGGAAAGCCCTCTGCCCTTGAATCCATTCCCTGCCTAGCTGGTCTGACAGAGCCAGAGTTTGCTACTATTTAGTGCACAAAGCAAAGCCCACCTCCATTCTCAAGCATTTGCTCAAAGGGGATTGGTTAGACGTGGATGCTGTCCATTCCCCCGATGTCATGGTGCCTCTGAGAGAAGGTAGAGCTGTATGTTTTATTAAGTGAGGGACACATACCCTGGGTCACTCAGAAGGGCCCATTTTATGAATGAACAATATTCATTACCAAATAAGAAATGTAGAAAGGGTTACCAATCTGGTGAGGTACTATGACACTCAGTGATGCGAGAGAATAAAACCCAGACACAGGTAGTGGGAAGTTCCCAGAGTTTTCCCATCAGGGCTGTGCATGATATGCCTCTGGGTTAGACTTATAAGGAATCTGTTTCAGAAGCGACCCTTTGGATTTAGTAAAAGGACTGAAGGTGCAACACAGCTGAGGCTGAAAGGCAAATTATGCGTCTTGCAGGAATATGCTGGAGGAGGTAACTGATCAGTTACACCTTTAGAAACACAAACTTGGGGCGAGTGGGGTTTGAAGCTAACAGCAGCAGCAAGTTACAAACCCTATTATCACCCCTGCTTCTGCAAGAGAAAGGTCAGGGACTTAGCTGGACACTTCCAAATTACACCTGTTGACTCAGATCAGGGCTAACATGCCACACATCAAAAAGAAAACCCAAGACCTTTCAGCGACAGAGCAACTGACTGCAGTGCATATACATTACCAGGCTAGGTGTGGGCTTAGGCATTGTCTTCCGTGCTCTGTGGACCTTGACTTCAGCATTAGTGGCGGTGGCTTTTTTAGCATCCATGTCCTTACTGCCCTCCCCGAGCTTGGCTGGCATTGTGCCTTGCATCTGAGAAAAGGCGCTCAGAGTCCTCCCTTTGCTTGCTCCTGCTGGGAGGGTTTTCGCAGCATGGCCAGTGAGAGAAACAAAGGTGCCTGTAGTCCTTGGGGGCTGCTCCTGCACCATCTGCTTAGTTAAAATATATCCATTGCTCCCTGTCACAGAAGTCTGGGTGAAGTCATTAGCTTTCATGTGGTTTTGCTTCCCAGTCTCACTGTCTCTCTCCGAAATGCCGTTCTCTGCTATCCTATTTAATTTAGTACTAGAATCCTGCTGGCTCACTTTTGTATTGTCCTGAGTGGTTTTAGTTGGGTTTGGGTGGCTACCAGCTTCGTTGCGCTCACAGGAGCCATTGGTTTCACCATCTGCAGCCATTTTTGGTTCTCCGACTTGCTTTTCTGTAGCACTTTCATCTGCAGCCATGGCATTAAACCCTGGAGATGGAGGGAGAGAGAAAGAGAGGGGTTACAGATTACCAAGCCTCAAAAGGAAGGTCTGGCTAACTGCAATAGTAAATACGTCACAGCAAATCCGCATCCCACAAAAAATTGGTCATCATTTTTATCCACTTGGTTACTTTGGGCTGGCTCCTCTGCTAGTGTAAATCAGTGTAGCTCTTCTGAAGTCAATGGAGCCATGAAAACTCACATCAGTTGTGGATCTGTTGTGGTCCCTCACTTCTAACTATAGGTTTTCAACAGCAAAATACTCTTTAGCGTTCCCAATAACTACATTGATTTGCTCACCCTTCAATACCTAGGACATCAAACAAAAAGCTACCCAATTCTGCACTCCTACTTCAGGCAAAGCTCTCTGTACAAAGGCCAGAGTTACACCAGGAAAGTTTTGCCAATACAGCTCCACCAACAAACTCTCCCACTGTAGAAGCAGCTTATACTGGCAAACGAGTGCTTCTGCAGTTAGCGCTTATACTGGTTCAGTGAGTGAAATGGCTATTAGCCAGATGGGCAGGGATCGCTGTTTGCCAGAAGCTGGGAATGGGCGACGCGATGGATCACTTGCTGATCACCTGTTCTGTTCATTCCCGCTGAAGCACCTGGCACTGGCCACTGTCGG
This sequence comes from Emydura macquarii macquarii, assembly GCF_026122565.2. Lineage (NCBI taxonomy): Eukaryota > Metazoa > Chordata > Testudines > Chelidae > Emydura > Emydura macquarii. The sequence continues at coordinate 17,410,845 of NW_027130828.1, forward strand.
AAGACAGGATACCACGCTCGATGGACCATTGGTCTGACCCAGTCTGGCTGTTCTTAAATATGTTACACTGGCAAAATCACTTTTGTGCTGGTATAACTGTGTCTACACTAAGGCTTTGGCAGGCACAGAAGCGTCATCAAAAGCATCACACCTCTGACTGACATTGCTATACCAGCAAAGGGTTTTCATGCAGACCTGCTCACAGAGCATTTGGCTTGCCTAAGGAGCACAGGATCAGGACACATGGTTTCCTATCAGAGGCATAAGGCAGAGTAAAAACACAGGACGAAACCACTTTAACACAATGCTAGGCTAACAACATTCATCGAATTCAAATGACAGTGAGATTTGTGCTAACAGACTGAACAAAATGCTCATTCACAGCCAGAACAGGAAGGGATGTGTTACCGTTCTTTTCTCCCTTTCACATGCTCCTACTCCCCCTTCCCCCCACACACACACAAACTGTCCCATCAGAGTTTCAGCTCCAAGTGAAAAGGATCCAAGTATGAACTACATGTAAAGCAGAAACGTTTCCACCCAAGAAAACTAGCAGCTCCCTGGACAACCAGAAGCGATACTTCATTGGCCTGTTCTGTAGAATTATTAGGCTAACCTAGTATCAGGGATTCCTTGTGTTGTTTTCCTTCCCGAGGCCAGACAGACTGAGAAGCATAAGGATAAAATACCAGTTGAAGCTTTGGGCTATCTGTCTAACTGGGCTGTCAGGGCAGGTGGGACTAATTTACAACCTGTTTGTTTCTAAATATGTATCTGTAATTTTAGGCTGGAATTTTGAGAAGGGCTCAGAACCAGCAGAAGCAGATTTTCAGAAGAACTCAGCACAGTGGCTACTGAGCTGCTTTGAAAACCTGGCCCTTTAGATCCACCCAAACATTCTCTTCGGGGAACCCTGCCACTCTCTTCTGCTGGGAGTAGAGGTGGTGTGGTTCTACAGCATGGGAAGAGATTGTGGACTACACTGGGGGATTCACATACCTGGAGCCCTGGCTCCGAGCTCAACTCTCGGGGTTTGCTGAGCCCCAGTGGAAAGGTGGCATTGGAAGCATGGCTGGGGCTGGTGAATCTAAGCAGCAGAGCACTGCTGCAGGAAGAAAATGTACCGTGGAGACTGCAACAAGGGCCGCAGAACAACCTCTGCTGTCATAAAAATGGGAGCAATGAAGCGTTCCCTCCTTAGTGGGACCCACCGTCAAAGGGAACAGGAAGCTGATTTGCCCCTATATTAGGAGATCTTAATTTTTGAATTATATATTTATTTTTAAACGTATTCAGCTTGTCTTTAACACGTTTTCTGTAAATGAGTTTCACCTGGAGAATCACAGCAACATCCAACTATTTCACTCACACACACGTCATGACCATTCTAACACTTGAAACACTAGAACTAGTTTCCTGGAACTTCCACTTCCTTTCGTCATCAGCTGAGATTTAAAGAGAAATATTTCCCCATAAGATTCACAGCCATTTGCCATCAGCCCTAACACTGGTTATAACTGTGCCATTCCAGCTTCTCCTTCTAAGGCCACGTCTACACTAGCGAGTTTACAGCGGCACAGCTGCATCGGGACAGTTGTGCTGCTGTCAGATTTCCGATGTAGCTGCTCTATGCCAAAGGGAGAGAGCTTTCCCATCGACATAATTCAACCAGCCCCAATGAGCTGCGGTAGCTCTGATGGCAGGAAAAGCTCTCTCACTGACACAGCGCTGTCCACACCAGCACTTCTGTCGGTGTAACTTATGTCACTTGGCCGGGGGGGGGGGGGGGGGATGGATATGTTTCACACCCCTGAGCAACTTAAGTTATAATGACAAAAGTGGTAGTGTAGATGTAGCCTAAAGCTCTCACTTATTTCACATTGAAATCAACGGATGTTTGGCACTGAACATCTTGTGGAAAAGTATGTTCATGTACATGGTTTTCCCATGGGATTCGGTTCTAAGGCTTCTGCCTGGCTAGAAACCTGCATTAAGAACGCCTTCTTTTCCCAGACAGAAACAGTCAGACCTGCTATAGCTCCCCAGGTAGACACCGCAGGTCTAGATATGGACATCCGAGTAACTTTTTAAAATAGCTCACTAGAATGTTCTGGAGAACATGGAGGAGAGCAGAGGCAAAACTGCCTCAGCCACGCAGCTTCACGGATGTCCAAGTAGGATTCAAAGTCAAAACACCACCAACTCTTGCCACACAGGACAGCTTCAATTTCCTGTAGCATTCACAGGTTAAAAAACTCAGTAAGACGCAGAAGCGTGCACCTTTGCCAGCAGTGAACTGAAAGGAGGAACGATAAAGACTGGATTTTTCTGTTACTGTTCACTACCACTGAGGGAAAACGTTAAGCTAAAGACCAGAAGAAAGCTGATAGCCCTTTATATCCCCCCCATATTTTGCTTTTTTAAATTGGTCTTGGTGTAGCCATTTCAATCTTCGTTTCAGAAATGGCAGCACTGGGAGAAAACACAGAATTATGGGCCGAGACTTCCAAGGCCCTGGGAACGGAGGGTTCTCAGTGTTTTACGAGGGGCAGTCGGCACCTGGCAAGACATGGCCCTAAATTCAGGATGGACTGGCGCTGCTGAGCGTTCCCATCGAAGCAATCAGATAGCTTCTGCAACTGGCTATTTGACAAAATTTTTGCACTCTCTGCTCCTTCAATTTAATTATCATAAAAGTGACCAAATCGAGGCAGATTAGAGCACTGCACTAGGGGAAAGGACTTGTATTACTTCATAAAGGATGCAGAGACTTTATGAAAAAAACAACCTGACTAAAGTTTAAAAAGAAAAAAAAAAACTATAATTTTCTACTTTTATTAAATGTTCAGATTCCCATTTGATTGGCTGAACAAATGCCATTATTTTTTATGAACAGACAAACATTTCCAAACTTTCATTACTGGAAATTTTACTAAGTGACAAAGGAAAATAGTCCATATTCTGTAGAGTCATAGAGAACTTGACAGGAGATCTAGGGGCCTCTTTTTCCACTGTTCGGCACCTTCTGCAATCATTTACAGCAAGGCAAAGTGAACATGTTTCTGGTTTCATAGATTTGAAGGTCAGAAGGGACCATTGTGATCATCTAGTCTGACCTCCTGTGTAACTCAGGCCACAGAACTTCCCCCAAATAATTTCATAGCGTTATACACCCACTCTGCATTGATGTAAGCAAATGCACACAGTGCAGGGCAATGCAAAACCTGCCCCTTCGAGCTTTCGTCTACAACACAGATTAACAGTGCCACAATTTGCTGCTGTTCAGTGGAATGAGTGAAATATGTTGTAGGGTCGGGACAATCTAGTTTCTAGTGCACACGTATCCACAGCAACAATTGTCATTACAATTGTCATCACTGGGCTCCCTGGTTGGTGCTGCCAGCAGAGAAAGGCCAAGGATTTAATATGAACAGAGTTTAAATTTCCATCTCATCTCAGGTCAGATTTGAGGCAGATGGGGGATGAAGCTTGTACTGCAGTTGCTCATGATGTACCTGGTCTGGGGAAAATGAAGATAATCTCCAGAGCTGTCAACCTGCTTTTTTTCACCAGTATTAAATCAAAGAAAATAAGAAGAAGTTCACTAGTTTTGGCTGCTCCCTGCAGATGTGTTTTTGCAGTACACAAATCCCCTGTGAAAGCCATCATGACAATGCCTGACCGTCTTCATGAGCTCATTCAGGAGTTGCTAAGGATTCTCAGGTTCCTACCCAAGCCTCTAATTAGAAAGAACCCGCACTAAGACCCAGTTTGTGTCAAGCCCTAAACTACTTAATAAGAGATGGTAACATAATTAAGTTGGTCTCTTTTTATGCTAGAAATCCCCTGATCTGTGATGAAAACATATGAACTGCCACGCCAGCTCAGACTAGCGAGACCTAGTCTAGTATCCTGCCTCTGGCCCCAAGTCAGCAGTCCATCCCAAACACAGCAAAGCCCATGCTTATGTCTCACTGAAGTCAATAAGACGTAGCCAGAAGCTTAAAAAGATAAGCACCTGCTTTGCTGAACAGAGATGGACTTAAGCACACTAAGTACATTGCTGTAATGGGGCCTCTGACAGTGGCCAGCACCAGATGTTTCTTATACCTTCCTCTGAAGCATCATGGAGAGTTACTGAGTAAATAGCCCAGAGCAGAAGATCCTCCCTAACCCCAGGCACTACATACAGGTCCTTATCCCAGGGGTTCCCAAACTTTTTGCCTGCATGACCTCATTTTGAAAGTGACTGCTTCCTGTGACCCCAGACAGCAACACAGCAACTGAAGAATCTAAGGAATTTACACATTAAGTATGTTATTTAATGCTCTCTAATGTGCACATGGGCTTGCGTGTAGCAACAGTTTCTCAAAGTCTGGCAGCATAGCAGGAACTGAACATCTAATCTCCAATGTGACAACAGAAGATTCATACCGAGACTTTATGCGCACATGTGTGCTGAATCCAGCTTCACACAAATACGTGCTTGCAAACGGCATCATCAGTTTCAAGGCATGTGTTGAGAATGCAGGATATTCATTCTTGACAGTGAGCCAGAACTCCGGGACAGTTGGGCATATGTTCCTTGTGAGAATCGATCGCAGGAAATTTCAATGAGCTGTCTGATTTCAGCTGCTGGCAAATCCGTAGCATCAGGATTGTACTGAAAGGGGTTTTGCACCCAATTGTACTTGGTCATGTCCAAGTCAAGGAAAAAGGATGCAAACTGTTCCTCCATCTGCCTGAGATGCTCAGCCATCACCTACGTGGGTGGCTGAGTAATTTCAGTGTCAGCCAGGAACTTGCAAAACTGCAGGAGGGATTCATAGTTTGTTTTCAGATTATTCTTCCAGGAAACCTTTTACATGAATCCTGTGATTTGATCACTCAGCTAAAGGATGTGGGTGCACTCTCCTTGCAGACCTGTATTCAATTCATTCAGTTTCCCAAATATGTCTGACAACAGCAAGAAAGCACATCTTCCTTGGGTCACATAAAAAATGAATTCACTTTTTGCAATCCATTGCACAAGCATGCAGCTTGTTTCTCAGTTAAAAAAAGTATCCTAATACTTTTCCTCCCAAATGCCAATGAGCGTCAGTGTGGAACACCACCACATTGTGATCAGATCCGTGGCCTTCAGACAATTTTCCAAACACGCGCACATGAAGAGGCGGCGTCTTGATGTAGTTCACAATAGACAAGACCGGCTACAAAGCTTCACCTAGTTCTGGACTCAGAGCTTTAGATGCCAGCTGTTCTCTGAATCATGCAGTGAGTCCACACAGCAGACTTTCTTCAAAGCAACTTTCTTCACCAAAGCACACAGACCTGCTTTATGGGCTGTCATAGATGGGATTCCTCCATCTGTACAGAAGCCCACCATGTGATCACATGATATATTTTTGGTCTTGCATGTCGCACATCGAAAATTCCTTGTGCCGTCGTGTCCAGGAAGATGGAAATAGAACAGAACGTCTTCAAGAACTGCATCCTCTCTCTCATGTATTTCACAAAAGTCAAGAAATGTGCATCACGACCCGCAGTGCTCACGTAAACTTGAAGAGCAAAAGCATTCATGTTTTTCAGATGCTCCACTAATGTGTTTTCGTGATCTGCTGGTAACGCCTCAATCCTTTGCTTCAGTGTGTTGTTAGAGCGTGATACGGCTTTGAGTTTGTTTGCCTCAGTTTCCCCTCACATTATCTTCGCTATATTGATTGCAGCTGCCAAAATCAAAGTCTCTCCAATTGCGTGCGGCTTTTTGGCCTGTGCGATGCGGTAACTCACCTCAAATGATGCCCTTTGAGCGTGGCGAGAGAGGGACAGGGCTCTCCTGAATGGCACTTGTTGATGAGGAAGTTCTTCCCAGCATTGGAAAAATTACCTTGGTTTTCCTGTGTGTTCCTTGTGAAGGGTTTCCAAGGGTCGCTTAAGTTGTTTAGGCTCCATGCCTTTGCGAGATAACACCATGTGACTTAGCTGGCATTTTGGCCTTTCTTCATTCTTGACACACACTCTGGTGAAGTCACACTCAAAGAAAGCTTCCTAATATTTGTGAGCACGTTTCTTACCCTCTCGTTTTTCATTCATAACTCACTGCTGGAGGTTATAGCAGATACTCTGCATAAAAATGAGCCCACTGTGCCTCTTATCACAAATGACAAAGAGGAATTCACTGCTAGGCAAATGAGACACGACTTAGGACGGCCCTGTGTGGTGATACTAGGGAAGCAGAGACAGCGACTTTACGAAGATTCCTTATCAAGTGCCAACGGGGTACTCAAGGCGCCACAAAAGAAGATACGGGTCCTGCCTTAAGGAGCTTACAAGCCACAGCAGATTCCCATCTCAGAAAAGGCCAGCACAGGCTCCTAACAGCTCAAACAGAGAGGATGCTACCTACAGATAACCATCTTCCGGATTCAAGTCTCTCAGCTGGATGCTTGCAGTCAGGTGATGCAAGTGGAAAAATGGCATCTGTACTGCCAACCTGTCCAGACCTGCTCTGCAAATGCCACGCCAGGAGGCTGCCATTTTACAAAACAGTGGCCTCCGTACAGCGTGACCTCACAGATACGGTGCACACTGTGCGGAGTCCCATATTGTACATTAAAACAGCCGCAAGTGTGGAGCGGGTTTGAACATCTTAGAGGGCAGACAGCATTATCTCATGGGCTGAATATGGCTCGTTGGACAGGAACCCCATCTTCTGATGGCACAACCCTGAATGAGGATGCAACCCGAAGTTTGGGAACTGCTGGTTTACGCCCTGAAGCTTGAGGCTTTATAGTCTTTACACATTTTTCATATCTTCTAATAACACTGTGACTCTTCTGGCTATCCATACAAAATGTCTCAATCCTTTTTAGATTCCTGTTAAGATGCTGGTCTCGGTGGCATCTTGTGTCAATGACTTCCACGGGTCACTTAAGCAGAGCATAAAGTATTTTCTTTTTAGTTTCATCAAACATCTCCTTGCTCACAAATGATGAGGGAGGGTGGGTAGAAATTTCTGATCTGTACGTTTTTACTGCGTCTTGTTCTATTCATCTCTTCCCTGAACAGTTCCAGTCTTTTCATTATTTCCTCAGATGAAGTCGCTTCAGGCCTCCACTCATTTTCCTCACCAATCTCAGCCCCCCTTCCATTTTTGCTATATCTGTGGTTTTATTTTTTATTTTTTTAAGATATGGAAACCAGAACAAAGCACGTTATTTCATGAGAGAGCACACCCTCAATTTATACAGTGACATCATAATATTTTCAGCATTGTTTTCTATATCTTTTTTTCTATGCAATTGAGAATTTTGGGGGTTGGTTTTGTGTGTGTTTTGTTTTTTACCCCACTGCACGCTGAACAGAGGTTGTCACTGAACTGTCTGCGGTGACAGCCAGATCAGTTTCCTGAGTGGTTACAGTTAATTTAGAAACTGACGATGTGTATGAGTGGACCCATATATCAACAAAGAATTTGAATCTCTTGTTATATTGCCCACTCACCTAGGCTTGTTAGGTCCTTCTGAAGTTCTCATCGACTTGCTATATTTTAGCCAACCTCAATTTGTCGATCTCCCAGACATCACCCACTGGTGACACCAGAACGAGGTGTCACTCACAGGAAGGGTTCGTCTGCATTGCCAAGCGATGGAATGGTTGGTAGCAGGATTAAGAGTACATACACTGGCTTTAATTTAAATACCCTGGGTAACAGCAGTGGTGTAGACTGGCGGCACGGGTTAGCAACCAAAGGACATAGCCAGGGTCCCTGGCAGGCTTGAGGTTGCCTACCCATGCTACCAATCACTCCTTCACTGTGCATGGCTGTGACTCCCCCCACCCTACCTTTCTGACACAAGAAATGAAACCGTTAATGTCAACATTTACATGATCACCACGGGGCCTCTAGATCAACACTTCACTGAGATGAGCGGGGCAGTTCTCACCTCTCCCAGCTATTGCTCTTGTCTCTCTGCAGACCCAGGTAGACATCTCCTCATCAGTTACAGTCCACATGTCTGACGGTTTCTTTTCAAGCATAACAGCAAGAGAGGTGGTTTTTTGTTTTTTAAAAAAATGAAAGAGATTCTGAACAAGAGAATCCTGAGAGAGGAGCCAGTATGCCATACAACCTCGTATCCCAGCACTGCCTGCCACAGTTCAGGCTCCTTTCTCTTTGCTTTGCTTGTGTTGGACTGCTGTCTTTCAGGATTTACATTTGGCTCTTGCGCTGCTACAGAAATGGTCTGTGCTACTGTCAGCTTGCCAGAAACTGCCCCAAGCAGACGGTGTATGATTAGGTCTACTTGGTCCTGCCACAGTGCAGAGGGCTGGACTTGATGACGTCTCGAGATCTCTTCCAGCCCTACATTTCTAGGATTCTATGACAAATGAGCCACAGCTCATGTCAGCTGTTCTGACTACAACCGGAGGGGAACAGTTCTGCCACTACAGAGATAGCTGAGGCTGACTAGTTCACCAGGACTTTCTCTCCCATCTAGCTGGGCACCTAATCCCCTTAGGTCCTGTTGAAAACCACAGGCTTCTATCCTAGTTACACTAGCCAGGAAAAACAACTAGGGGATATGAGCCCTCATGCTTCAGGGCATAAGCCAACCACTATCACTGGGGTTAGCAAAACTCTTCTTGGAAGTGAATGCACAGTTTTCAGTTATGGGGGTTTTAATACATTCCCCTGAACCATAAGGCTTTTACTGGAGATAGGACACCAGGAAACTGCTGGCCTGTCTCCCCACCCCAGGAAGGACTAACACCACACCCAATTTTCTTTCAGGCCCTTGCTGTAGAGCACAATTAATTCAAACACAAAAAACACACCCAGTAACACCAAAACAAAGCGATTTCCCTGACCTAAGCTGCCTAGAGGGGCACAGAGCTCTATCCCCATGTCTCTCACCCTGCCCCAGGGCCAGCCACAGACACCAACCTCCAGACTCTGCTTTTTATAGGCAACATGGGACCCCTTCCGTGCTGGGTCTGATAACTGAACTGGCATCAGGCTCCTTTGGCCCTTAAAGGGGAGAGCACCCTGTTAAAACACACAGCTGCTAGGCCATTTCCTACGTCACCTTCGAACAGTAAGCAAAGTGCAATAGCCTGCTCCCTTGTGTGTATTAAAAGGGTTTGATTTAAAATGAAAAGAAATGTTAAGTGTACATACATATTTTTAGGTACGACCCTATGAATCATTTTTAATAAAAGTGTATCTATTTTTAAAATAGCATAACCAAAGCTTTGCAGTGCACCTGTATAGATAATCAAGATACAAGAGCCATTTCCTCAAGATCAGATTGCCGTGCTGAATTAACTTTTAACAGGAGGTCGTTCAAGGGTTTGTGGGTCTTACGGTTTGTTGGTAAGAAACAGAACTCTTTCTTTGTGAGAAAAAACAAAAGGAAATAGTAAAGCAGAAAAAAGCTCAGTTGAAAGAAAAAGGAAATTGAAAGGGGAATGCTAGGTGAATAAGCACTAGCTGATATTAAACTGTGGATCAAGATTTTGTATTAGAATTAAGAGGAAAACTCCACCCATTTTGTTAAAGCCAGAAATCAGAAAGTTTTGACGCCGGAGAGACTCTTTTCTTCTTGGTGCAACAGAACTGAAAACGTCAGGCCAGACGTTGGTGCAAGCTGACGCAAGCCACTGCAGTTTCCACTGACTTCAACGGAGCCACACAATAGTCATTCAGATGTAAGAGAAGATTCATTAGTCCTTTACACACTGAGACGAACTAGATATGCCCAACCTTAATACAACACAAGAGCAACATTTTTTCCATCCACCCCTTTCCGCCCCAAGGGAAGGGCTGACCTGAACTTTTACCCCAGTAGAACTGAACTTGATCCTTTCATAATGAATGGTGGAATCTCACTGCTAGTCACCAGTTTGCTGTTCTCTTGTAGCTTTTTTCTCTCTCTATTGGGTGGCCTTAGATAGAAGGGAGCTTTTATTCTATAGATGAAGTTAATACAGGGTTTTGCTTTGCCTGGGACTAGCTCCCAGATCACTGATAGATGTGTGAAGTTTAATTATTTCTCATTTTTGTGCTGCTAGGCTGAAGCCAGGAGACCCTCCCAAATTACTGAACTACAACAACACTGCATCTCTGCAGTGTCTTTCATTTGAAGAACTCAAAGCACTTCATGTATGACGCGTCACAAAATACCTGTGAGGCAGGGAGCTGTCTTGCCCCTCCTACAGATGGAGAAAACTGAGGCACAGAGAAGTTGCATGACTTGCAAAGGTACATGCAGTGAGTCAGTGGCACAGCTGGCACGACACGCACTAACACAAAGCAGGGTTGTTACAAATAATTGCCCAGACATGGATCTGAATTGATGTGGACCTCTGAAGCTCAGGACAAGCTTTTCCAAATTGTACATGTGTATAATCCATGCACTCATCCTTTAGCTCAAGCAGTAACTGCTCTAGGCTTCTAGTCCAAAGGTCCTTGGTTCAATCGCTGAAGAGAACCCAGCCAGGGGTCTCATTATACAGGGAACGGAATTCAGATGGGCTCCGGTTCTAACTAATAGGCAACAGTTCTCATCCAACACGAGACCAGTTGTCTCATGGTATTTCAGACCTGATCAGAAGAACCAGAAACTTCACATGGAATCTTATTCTTGAGCGATTTGTGCGCGGTTTTACAGACCCAAGAGATTCTGAGAGCTGAGAGAAGTTTCAAAGAAGTATCTAGACCTTGGGGTGTTTCACCAACCCTCCCAACAGGGGAAGGGACCCATCCATTGCTTCATCACATGCTGCCTCTAGAGAAACCATTTCACGCCAACTTGTCAGGCAGTAGTAATTATTTCATGTTTGGGCTGCGCTTGAAAATGTAAATCATTATATAAATGTTAAGTGTTATTGGTAATGGAACTGAAGAACATTAACTAATTAAACCCATGTGGCAGCCAATACTGGTTTATGAAGGTCAGGTAAGAACTCCATAAACAAGCCACACAGTCAAGTAATCATGCAAGTCATACTCTGGCATGTTAAAATAATACCAAAAACACAACAGGGATGGAAATGACATGTCTGGGCCTCAGTACTTGAAATATTCTGTCCCATCTCTCCACAAAAGAGCTGATAGACTGAAGGAGGGAGGATGGTTTGAAAGTCCAATACCTCGTGAAGCACTGAGACTGGAAATGAACATTTTATACCATTGTCCACCTGGGATTCTCCACTTTCCTATGACACATAGTATTTGCTTTTAGCCAAAATTAGTCAAGAAGTATCAAGACGTTAAAGTATCTCTCCCTTCTGATTAACATCTTGGTTTTTTAACCCATCAGAACCTAGAGGCTGCTGTTTGAGACCAGCTAGAGCTCGAAAGCAATGATTTGCATCATGTAAAAGCAACTTAATATCCCACATCCCAGGCCCCACGACCAGTTTCTCCTCTCCATTACATTAGTGCCAAGACTTAAGCACACCCAGAGCTGAGTTCAAAGAGATTACTAACATGCTTAATGATAAGCACGTGTGCGAGCGCTTGCAAGATTTGGTCATTAGTCTCTAACTTTAGCAGTTTGTAAGAAATGGGCTTCTAAAAAAAACAAACAGTGGCCATGGGACTCTGTTCTGGGAAGGGGGACTGGTGAAGGGCAAACGTACTAGTTATTTTTAAAAAGGAGAACAAAAAGGACCCGAAGAATTACAGGCGAAGTCATCCTAACTTTGATACCCAGAGAGATACTGGAACAAATTATTAAACAATCAATTTCAAAGGATAAGAAGGTTCCAAAGAATAGCCAGCAGGAATTTGTCAAGAACAAGTCATGCCAAACCAACCTAATTTCCTTCTTTGATAGGGTAACTGGCCCAGTGAATAAGGGGGAAAACAGCAGATGTGATGTATCTTGATTTTAGTAAGCTTTTTGACAGTCCAACATGACATTCTCATAAGCAAGCTAGGGAAATGGAGTCTAGATGAAATTACTATACAGTGGGTGCAAATCTGCTTGAAAGGCAGGACTCAGAGTAGATATGAAAGGTTTACTGTCAAATTGGGATACTGCAGCAAAGTGGGATCCCGCAGGGGTCAGTCCTGTGTCTGATACTATTCAATATTTTCATAAATGATTTGAATAATGGAGTGAAAAGTATGTTTATAAAATGTGAAGATAACACGAAGCTCACGGGATTGAAAACACTTTGGAAGGCAGGATCAGAATTCAAGACAACCTTGACAAATTAGAGAAAAGGTCTGAAATCAACAAGATTAAATTCAATAAGAGACATGTGCAAAGTACTAACATCTAGGAAGGAAAAATGAAATGCACTGCTATTCCCCAAAATTACTAAATGGGAAATAACTGGCTAGATAGTCATACTGTTGAAAAGGATGTGGATATTATAGTAGATCACAAATTGAATATGAGTCAACAATCTGATGCAGCTGCAAAAAAAGGCTAATGTCATTCTGGGGTGTATGAACAGAGGTGTCATATATAAGACATGGGAAGTCATTGTCCCACTGTACTCAGCACTGGTGAGCTCTCAGCCAGAGTACAATGTCCAGTTCCGGCACTGCACTTTAAGAAAGATGTGTACAAACTAGAAAAGGTCCAGAGGAAAGCAACAAAAATGATTAAAGATTTAGAAAACCTGACGTATGAGGAAAGGTTAAAGAAATTGGGCATGTTCTGGCTTCAGAAAAGAAAAGAAAAGAAAACTGAGAGGGAATCAGATAAGGTTTCAAATATGTTAAGGTCTGTTATAATGAGGATGGTGATTATTTGTTCTCCATATCCCCTGAAGGTAGGACAAGTAGTAATAGGCTTAAATCTGCACCAAGGAAAATGTAGGTTAGATATTAGGAGAACCTTTCTGACTATATGGGTAGTTAAATTCTGGAATAGATTTCTTAGGGAGATTGTGGAATCCCCATCATTGGAGGTTTTTAAGAACAGGATGGACAAATATCTGTTAAGGATGGTCTAGGTTTACTTCATTCTGTCTCAGTGCTGGAGGCTGTATATGATGACTCGAGGTCTTGCCCCGCCCTACATTTCGATCGTTCTGTAATTCTGTGATGGACTGAAGAGAAAGGAAAAGCAAGATGGTACTCAGGTTGGTATGAATTTTAATGTCTGCTATCTCTTGTTCAGCAAAGACTAGAAATATTTTGGAGGGGCCAGTTCAGTGCTTTTCTAAACCGCAGTCCTGGATTAGAAATTAGAACAAAATTATGCCCATCCCTGCAGAAGCAATGACTTCAATAACAACTCCATGAAAGGCAAGACCAAACAAACAACAAGAGATATAGGTTTTTAAATGGAGATCTTTATTAAATCTTCAGACTATGTGTGCATGCGTGCAAACACACACACACACACACACACACACACAAAGAATCTGGTTGCAAATACTTCATGTGATGAAAAGCACGATGCTGCATCATTTGAAGTAAAAGCAAAAGGGTAAAAATGCACAAGCTAGGACACGCCCCATAATGACAGGCCACGTCCCACTCATTCCCCAGTGCCACCATTGCTTCCCAAAGCAACCAGCAAGCTCACAGGAAAGGAGAAAACAAACTTCAATAGATTTAAAAAAAAATCAAAATGGATAATGACACAATCAGCAACCAACTCCATAGGGCAAGAGCCATTCATTGTCCTCCTGAGTGAAAATAGCTCAATACCAGAGAATCCAGCAAGTTGCTTTACTATTTGTTAATAATATGAACATTAGAGAAATAAGTCAGATTTTAGTTCAAACTAGTTATGGATCAGGAGGTCAAAGTAACCCAGTCTCCTTTCAGTTTCAGAAGCACAACAGAAGCAGAAGTGAGAAGCATAATTCTTGTGATGGGTAGGGACAGAGAGACTGAGACCCAAATTTGCATCCCTTGGAGTGTGATCCTGCGTCTGTAAAAGCCCATAGAGAGTTTAATGGGAGCAGGAGTAGGGCCCTTAATAGACATATCTTTACTGTCACTTATCTATTGGTTCATTTTAAACCATGCCGTGTGCAGTGTCCCCACTAATGAGATGTGGTCCTAGATCAAAGCATGCACTTACCTTCCTCTTTACTGTTGGTGATATCTTTCAGCAGCTCAGTCTTCATGCAGACGTCTTTCCTAGTCTCTGCCTTACTCTGCACTGCTCGCTGGGGTGCGGGAGGAAGGACAGAAATAATTAGTGTTTAGCCCAACATTCATGCACTATGCACTTTAACAAGACACAATGGTGGAAATATCCTGTTTACATCCCCATGTCAGGGCAGAGAAGTCATGGGCAAACTGCAGAGTGCAAACTAACAACTCCAGGACACTGCCAGCAAGGTACTGGTCAAAGATCAACAATTCAAAGGTTTTCTAGGCCAGCACTGCTTCTCATTCAAGCCTGGATTTTTCTTGTACAGTTGAGATCTACTCACATGGGGAAAAGATGTGGACCAAGATTTGTCACTAGTGATTTTGGGTGTCTAACTTGACACATCCTAAAGGAACCTGATTTAAGGTGTCCAGGTGGGCATCCCAAAAATGAGTCAGACTCACTTTTGAAAATATTGGCCCTGGTGCCAAGAGCTTAGCCAAGCACAGACATAGGCATTTTCCCCAGGTTGAACAAACACAATTTGCAAGAGTTAAACCTTCAGTCTAGGAAAGCAACAGTAAACACACAATTTAAGTTTATTAAGTTTAATGGTGTCCATTTCTCACCCTAACATAACTTCTACAGTTTTTGCCTTTTTTAAATGAACACCTGCTATGTTATTCAGCCACTGAGACATTTAGCATCATGCTGCTATATGGGCTTGATAGTTATGTTGCTTATCTTATAAATGCCTGACCAGAAAGAAAAGTGCAGCAGTAACAGAAAGGAAAAGGGGATTTTTTTAAAAAACACATAGGAGGAAGGGCCTTTTGACACAGTTCTCCGGCTAAAGCGACAAGCTAGTTTAAAGAATAAACATGGCAACTGCCTGGCGAAGCTGCATCTGGTTAGCAAACAGAATTGTCTGTCCTGAGAGTCGGGCAAGGGTGAAGGGTTCATTGCATGCTGCCTGCATTGAAGAGGAAGAATAAGCCCAGGTCAAGCCAAATGTTCTAGGCCTACACCGAGAGCAGATGGTGCCTGCAGCCATGCAAATCAAAAGGTTGAAAGCACATTGGGTGATAAGGAAAACACCAGCCCATCTCCCATAAAACAAACACCGGAGGAGATAAGATAGAAACACACGTACAAAATAGTGCGCTCTCCATTGTCATCGAAGTCTGAACCTTCCAAAGCTAGCAACACAACTGGTCGTGGTGTTACTATTACCAGCCACCGTGCGACTTTTGTTTCCATCTGAACTCAGCAGCACTGCTAAATTCCTCTAGGTGTTAACAGCAGAGAGACCCTCCCTTTATGTATTGCAGAAGCTCACCTGGCCCATTCAGTAACCATCCTGTAGGGCCTGTGCTAATGTCACTGGCTACAGGCTGTTCAGGGAAAAAAGCAGGGAGACACTAAGGCCACAGCACAGAAGATTAACAAACATGCTGGCATCATCTGAAAACCAATGGCTAACTAAGCTAATTAGAAGAGAAAGTGTTTAACCACAAGGAACTCCACTTGCTGAAGTTTCCAGGAAGGGCTCACTTTTTATCTAGAAAAATGTATCAGCTACGCCTCAAGGGCCCAAGTCCCGCATGGGGAGTTGAGTGCACTCTGCATCTTGCAGGATCGTTCTCAAATGAGTAATACGTGTCCTGTCCTGCCCTGCCCTCTCTCTCCACATATACACACTCCTCCATAAATGTAAAGACACTCCAGACTGGCGCATGTCCAGGAGATCCCATTTGAGAGGAAACTCAGATATTAGACATGCGATTTTCAGACTTTAAAAAAAAGGTTAAGGAGTATTTAAAAAAAAAAAAAAAAAAGAAAAGAGCGGTGTAAATTCTAGTTTAGCCATATGATCCAACTGCCTGAACAAGACAAGCTTTGCCCATTGGGGGACCCATATTTTCCACAGCGCAATGATCATCAAGACAGCCTGAAGTTTGAAGGCCAGTCAACTTTATTTTTGTTAAGCCAAGAGTTAAAACATTATTCTTGGGGCACACATGTATATTTAGGTCCTGATTCTCCTCTCCCTTGCTCTGGTGTCAATCAGGAGTAAGCCAATCATATTACACAAGTATAAGACTAGCGCAAACGTGAGCAGAATCAGTCCCCACGCTATCTACACAACCACACAGACCCAGGGGTTCTTGCTCATGAAGAATGAATAGTCTTGCCCTTACTACAGCAACTGGAATAAAATAAAGAGACAGATTATCTCCAACAGTAACCAGTCTGTTTTCAGAGGTTTGTGTTATACAAATAAAGCCCTTTTAAGTTCCCACCTTTAAAATGATTCCAACTAAAAGCCTCAGGATTTCAGATAAGCCCGTTTTGTTCAACTGATTTACATTCTCCTTCCTTCAAAATTTGACACCTCTTCCCACTCCAGCCCACCCCCAAAAATCACGCATACTCCCCCTTTCATCCCTTCCAAGGGATATGGTATTGCCACTCAACAGAGGCCTACAGAAAAGCCAAGGCTAGAACTCTGAAGACGGAACTGACCGCAGCAACCTGCTCTCAGCTACTGTAATTAACAAGAGTGCCTTGCTGCTCAGAATGCCTGCAAACAAAACCAGCCTTCTAAGAGAATTCCCATCACCACAAAAAAGACTTAGCAGCACATCTCTTTCCCAGCTCATAGCCAATACACCTGTGCCACGCCAAAGGGTGTTACTCTAGATTGCTTTTGACAGGCTCACAAGACCCATATTTCAGAACCACAGTCAAATGGCCCCTCATTAGCTGCATCAGTACCACCACTTTCATTTCTTTGTTAAAAACCAAAACGAACTGCCAACATCAACCTCTAACGCACCACAATGCCTCTTAGCTTTGTAGGGAAGAGGAGACCATTGCAAGTTGTGAAGCATGCTAATCAAAAGGAGGCTACATCACACAATTGCTGCAAAGCGTTCGAAGTCTGCCTCCCATAAAACCTGGGGAGGAGGCAGCTTTCCCCTTCTTGGTCTATCAAAAGTCCGTTGCATCAACTTTATGACAAACATTTTTCAGCCTGAAGACAGTATTCACACAAACAGAGCCCTGCAGAGTCCATACAACCAGCCCCCCACACACACTCTCCTCCAAAATCAGCAGGATTCTAGCTGCTCATCCATTTCCATCCAGCACACAATTCCACCCAAACTTGTTAGCAGCAACTTTGTTGTAAGTGTCAATACCTCCATTTTTTTTTTCCCCTTAAATTCAAAGCAAACTTCCCTTTTTGCTCACACTCCACCATGCCCCAATCTGTCGGCTCCTGATTGGCAGAGAAATCTTATACCCACCCTCCTAGCAGAGAAATGTCTGCTTTAACAGCAGTCCCAACAAAAGCCAACTGCCAAGCACAGTCTGCTTCAGAATAAAAGTCTCATACTCTTTTCCCCACCCCTCCTTTCCTGCAGCCGTCTGTCTCCATTCCACTGCCTACAACAGAGTGATTATTAATCTTCAATCACTGGAGAGCCTCCACAAAGACTTCGTGCCATACCATTATTTTTTTTTTTTAATTTCAAGGGAAATAAAAATTATTGCATCTTAAAAGAGAGACTAATTAGGTCTTTAAAAACCATGAGAATCCAAGAAGTGATGATAGGCTGGATTATTTTTTCCCCTTCCACTTCTGCGTACAAGAAATCAGGCTCTCTTTGCTGCTTTAAAACTAAGAAGGCAATGGAAGAGGGTTTAGTGAATCCAAGCGAAGGGTCTGCAGCATTTTCAAACACAGAACTAGAAACTAAACGGGTGCCTTTAAAAGGGGAAGAAAAAAAAAAAAGAGAGAGCTGAAAAACAGAAAGAAACCTTCTCAGCCTTCTCTTTGGGAATTTCATTAGCCATCCAGGTTCACTCCATAGCAAGTTGGTTCCATTAAGGTTTACATACAAAAGAAAACACATGCATATCAAAACTTCGAAAACAGTGTAGCTTTCCTCCTGCAACTAGCCCCCAGGAGACCAGAGTTACATCATGAACCAGAGCTCTCTAAAGGCGGACAAGAAAAGGGATCACAGTTTCACATGCTAAGGTGTAAACCTTCACCAGGTTTCTCTTTTTGTCCTAAAATTAACCGTCCAGTACACTTAGACTTAGAAGAAACATTATCCTAATTTAGATACTAAGCTAGAACAGGTCAACGCGAAGAAGAGTGGGGGTGGGAAATAATTCGAAGTAGACGAACCCTTCTCCACTCAAACTAGGCAGAGCACACATAAAATTATGTTCTTTAACATTCAGGACACTATCTGCATCAACACATCTGTTTGCAGACTAGGAAAGAATGACATAGGAATGATCTTGAACGGCCTATAAAGCCTACAACGAGAAGGTTCAAAACCTCCATGGAAATGTAGCCCCTCTTTCCATGACACTGCTACTGTTCCCCCCTCCCCCCCTTACAACATCAGGTCTCCCAACAGATCAAATTCTACACCTAGGCAAACCTCCAGCAAGCACTTCAACAAAGCAGAATTTCACCTACTGTGCAAGGCGGCAGCGAGGTATGCAATATGTACTGTAGCAAGAAAGAGAGGTAAAGCCCTTAACAAATGATGCAACTGCAGCAGCAGCAGATTCTCATTCACCATTCTCTGCTCCCCTCCACCCCCTCTTTTCTTTCTAAAATCAACTTTCTAATAATATCCTTGGGCTTAAGAAGAAGATAATCATTTAGCAGCTAATTATTTAGGAAATAAGGATTAAGAAAACAACTGTAAACACAAAAGGAAGGATTTGGTTGGCATGTGAAGAGTGTTAATTTCAGGAGTCTGTACTGAGCACCTCCCGCTATCCAGTTGCTAGGGCTAGGATAAGGCTTGCTGGTGTCACACTGACCATTTCTTAATAGAACAAGCAGAATAATCTCATTCAGTAAGGGGAAGAAAAGCAACCAACAATGTACCTGGCCTACAGAGCAGTCACCATTCTCAAAGCCTCTTTTAAGGTTGAGGCCACTTCCTTACAAGCTGCTCGCAATGATGTGAGCTGTGGCTAATAAACCTTATTCAAAACAAACACTGCTGTCCTTCTGAAGTTGGTCTTCAAGTCAAATTAGTCTTATGATTCTTTTGTTTTACACCAAGCAATTTACACCACGAGGACAGGTTCATCACACAGACTTTCCCTTCCCTCCTAAAAAGATAAACATTTTTACTGTCAATCAATGAGATTCTCCTAGTCTAGCTATAAAAATCATCTCCCAGCAGTGAGGTGGGGGAGGAGGGGTTGGAACAAGAGGAAAAGTCTCTGCATGCAAAAGCCAGAAACAGCCAAAACACATGCATGAAACGCAACAGGATTTGTGTCAAACTGACTTTTTACAACACAACTCACTCGTGACAATGGTCTTTGGGCTTTATGCAAACAGGGTTTTTGCAGGGCCCCCCACTCAGGCCTGCTCAACATGCAGTTTTTGTACTGATGTAACTATGGCAGTTGGGAGGAGGGGCATTTTTTAAAACCAAAATAGTTCTCTGAGCACAATCCCTAATGTGGATGCAGTCATGCCAGCGTACCGTGATAAGGCACCTTTTACAATTTACTTCCCTTTCTGTCCAGGAATAAGCTATACTGTTAGAAGCACTTTACAGCAGCATCCACACGAGGCGGTTCTACCACTTTGTCTATATATTGGGATAGTTAAGCCAGTACAATTTGTGCATATGGACAAGCCCTAAAATCAGTGCAGACAAAGACATCCCCTCCTTCCACAGGCTGAGGTTGACAGAAGAACTGGAGCATTATTCACAGCTTCTGTTTTCTTCTCCCTACCTTTGGAAAAAAACTTAAAAAACGGAGAGTCAGATTCTGCCTGGCAACCCATCATTATCTTTAGCAAAAGCTAAACTTGCCCACTGGCTAAAACATCCATTTTAGAAACTTCAGGCCCCCCCAGAAGACTAACATGAATAAAATGTCATATGAACGGGTATCCGAAGCAGAGCCCAACGTGAAAGCCCAACATGTGAAACACACATCTTTTAGAAGATGAAGACGGGTGTGCATCCCTCATCAAAATTACGCAGCCACCTCTTCAAGCCACAAGGCCCACCCCCTGCCAGACTGTCATATCCAGCAGAAGTTTGCTCTCCCTTCCCCTCCAGGAGGAAGTCACAGCAAGGATTCACTTCGCATTTCCAACTTCAGAAGCCACGATGGGGTGGAAGCAAGAAAAAGACACACAAAATAAATTCTCTCCCCCAGTGATATGATTTCTTGGAGCGGAGAGGCCCTCATTCAGGATCACAGCCTCTTCAAACAAAACTTTGTGTTATCTGTAAGTTGTCTAGATGACAGACCAGGTAGCACTACACTGACTCCTGCAAACTGAGAAAGAGAGAGAAAGAGAGAAAGGAGAAAGAGACACAAAAAAAGAGATAGCCATCTAGGGCCTGTCCCTCTAATAACTACAGAAAAACCTCACCAAGACTTTATTCTTCTTGAAAATGATAAAGCGAGACAGCACTGGTCAGTATGCGAAATCCTAAAGGTAGATCCTCAGAATCTATCAGCTATGGCCTACAGGCTTAGTCCCAGAAGTATTCTTTCTGCTCTGTCATTAGGATGGAGCCTGGTCTTTTCCTTCAATCCCAAGAACTGTACTGAATTAGATCATCTTTCTCTGATCACCTCCCCCTACAGGCTGTTCCTGAGCATGCTCAGCTCGGCCTTGCTCTGCCATTTCATAACTGCATTGTTTACAGACACACAGTGACCTGCCATTTTTTGACAGTAAAATAGAAGCAACTATTTGCTTCTACTAGCAACAGCTAATTCACAGCCCTGTTCAGACCCAGTCTCTTGTTACAACCAGGATGCCGTCAAATTCATGTCTTGCAATAAAAATCCAATCTGGGGAGGAGAATTATAAACATTGGAAATTGCAAATTCTAAGGCTGTGGGGTTTGTTTTTGTTTTAGATCAAAATCCACCTGCTGTAACAATTCAATCTAGTGGGAAAGAGTTAACCCTTTCGAGGTGGGGGGGAGAGAGATATCTAAGGGCTTCAAAAGAAAATGCCAGCCATGATTTTAGCTTCCTCAAATCATAACTACACCTCAATGTCACCCAGAAATCTAATGTTCAGCCCACTGTGCCATCCTCTGACAAGCCTTCCCCTGAAAAAGAAAGGTTGGGAAGATGGTATTTCCCTTGAATAAATAAGTTGGCTTCAGCCCAGCAAATACAGTTTTTCCCTTTAAATGCAAACCAGAATATTTTCACAGGCACACAGGAAAACGAAGGAGGAGGGGGAAAAGTTCCTTATTTAACACCAAGAGTTCCATGAAAAGTCTTGCAATGTTATCAGAGCTGCTCTGTGTTCCAGTCCTCTCTCTCTCCTTTTATGCCTAACTTTACAAATGAAAGCAGCTTCAAGTTCTGAAGAAGAGCAAATGCCAGAAGAGCCGTAGGTTTTCTCATCCTTGGAACAAGGGCAATTTGTTAAATGCTTCCTTTGCATGAGGCATTCGACTGCTCAGACACACCGTATGGCAGTGATTCAGGGAATGTTTGCATATTAGACTTCTTTTACACCTCCCCCCCCGCCATCTCCCACCTCTGTTTCCACCTTTATGATGGAATTTGAAGGAAAAATTAATCGCCTTGGATGAGAGGCGGGTGAAGGAGCTGTCTAAACAGCTGTTATTCTGGCTCCTAGAGCATTCAAAAACTATCCTGCTATCAACTTGGGTTTTTTACACATTCCTTTTAGCTTATACAGTGTGTGCTCACTCTTGCTGCTTTACTGACTACTGTATGTTCTGACATGCGTTACTATATACTAAGTGTACCTTCCCATTCCTCCTCACCCGCCCACACCCCAACACCACCTCAACAAAGCCATCAGAGGTAAATCAGGCTGTCTAGCACACCACAAGAATTTCAAGCCTCTTTAAAATGTACAGGAATAGAAAAGACCTCTGAAAAATGATATTAAGAGCTGTAAATTTGAGATTGGCCTCCAAGATATTGCCAGTAGTTTGCACAGGAAGAACACAAGCTCCGTCAAAAAAAGGCTCTACAGCAGTTAGCATGCATTTTTAAGAGCTTCAAGTCTTTACTCTTTAATGGAAAAGCAAGGTTATTCTCTGATTCCTGGCTGACAGACATCTCCACACTAGTTTCTTGACCCTGGCAAATAACAGGAGAAGAGATGGAAGGGAAGAATTGTTTAAGACAAAGCAAACAATAAAAGGCATCTGAAGTCAGACCGTGTCCCCCTCTCACAAACCTGCTCGTCACAATGGCAGAGGGTCTTAAACACCTTGTTTATATGAATGAAATATTTCCCTTTCCATTGTACAAAGATGCATGCTATCTTTTTTCATTTGGAGATGGTACTGTGCAAGAGAGGTCACCCTGGCATAGAGACTCTTGCAGCAAATCAGTATAACTAGATAGGATTTCAAATGCTGAGAGAAGAGGAAAAAATGCAAAACCTGCAATACAACCAGCCTGGATGCTTATATTCCATGCGATACCCAGATACAAACAGCAGCTCTGCACCACAAGCCCAATCCTTTAAGCTGCTGAGCATCCCCAATTCAACAGAAGTTAAGAGGGCTGAGGCCAGAGGTAAGCTGGAAGTCTCATTTTGATCACCAAGGCCCCTAATGTGCAGAGATTCTGAGAACCCCCAACTCCAGCAATAGTCAGTAAGAGCACCTGCCTGCAGGTCACCTCTGAAAAATCAGGCATGTGAATGCTTATAGTAATATATCAGCTGAGTCCTAACTAACCATCAGCTACATTTCTGTCTCATCCCCAGAAAGCTACATAGATTTTTACAGATTACACTAGCAAAATTCTACTCACCCATTGGCCTGGGAAGAGTGAAAAATAATTTTGGGGGTAAGTCCAAAATCATTTTTCTCGCCAGAAATAACTAGGGCAAGGGCAGGCAAATAGAGAGTGTGCCTGGACTAGTACATTTTCATGATGTTTTTGGAGGGCTGGTTTAGGCCAGGTGTACTATAACTACATAAAGTAGCATCATGATCAGTTTCATATGACGGGAAAAAAAAGAATATCCAAACACACAAGCTATTAACTCTAACACGCTGAAAATTGACCCAGAATTTTAAAACAGAACAGAAGATTACAAGATGAGCATTTCAGCATCACCTTTTGAAAGCATTTGCAAGGTTTCAGGCTGCACTGCTAGACTGCCTAAAATGCTTAAGAATATTCCATCATGCTGATATCATCATAGCCATGATATCATAGGAGCACTCCTAGCACCTGTTAGTCAACATTATCTCAGCATTTCTATCACAGGCCTACTTGCAACCAAAACACATTCTATCTGGACTGCAACTGATCACACTCTTTCAGGCAGGGAATTTGCTTATTACTATCTTCGAAAAACAAACCTTGCTGGTCTCTTCCCCAATCACTTTTAATACACGTGCTCTCAATATGCATTCACAAGAGGAAAAATTACATCCTTCAGAATGTTTTCAAAATATTGCATAAACAGCAAGCATTTGGAGCAGGGTGTTACAGACTGTCCTGTCATTTCCCTTACATTTGCAGGACAGATTTTCTTTATGATTGTATTTTCACTTTTTCCTCGTAGTTACAATCTGCGCGCGCACGTGTGTGTGTGCGCGCGTGTGAAGTAGCATTAAGTAGATTTTACAAGCCTCAATTGTGCATACCAAATGAGCTTGGTAATATCACCCACAATTCTGGAAAACTCTGCAACAATCAAGGGACAACACTGAAGGTCAAGGATGGAGTCTATCCCCTTACATTGAATGTCCTCATTTTTATCCATGGTAAACTAGACCACCGGACTCTTTACACACAATGTAAACGAAAAGGGAACATGGCAGAACTAGGCATGAGGATTTTAGCCAACGTTTTCAATCATGTGCCAGAACGAGCCTTTTGCCATAAATTAAAATGAAATATCAAAGGTTCAATCCTTCCCTGATCTGGACTGCAGGCTATTGAAAAAGAATTCTTTCCCCCACAGTAAAATACAATCTTCATCTTCCCACTACCCAACAACAAAACTGTAGGCTTGCTTGACATAAGCAAAGACTGTCAAAATGTTTCTAGCAAACAGGTGAAAAGTGGCTGCAGGCCATCCCCTTTGTCTTTGAAAGATCAGCCTTTGAATGGTTTAAAGACTCCAGAGTTTTCTCATCTCACTTGTATGAAATGGGGGGGGAGGTTCAACGTAGAACCTCGCATTCAAAAGAGACACCCCATGCTAAAAAAGCCCCAAAGAACTCCCCAACAAATTAGATAAGTGAAAGACTCACTGAATTTGTAGAATCTGAGTGCTAGCTTCCTTTGACAGACATAACTTAAGACTCAGAATTGTGTACCACAGAGTCTGTTGAACAAAACATTCATCAGAAAAGTCAGAAAGTATGCAAAGCAAGCTCCTGTCTAGGTTAGTCTCTACATCTCCTCCTCTGAATGAAGCCCTCCACATCATCCTGCATGCTACATCAACATGCAATATATTCCTGCTCTGCTGTTCTTCCTTGCAAAGGGCAAAAAATAAATAAAAAAATCCAGCCATGATTATCTTAACTGTCTTCCTCCTCTCAAAGGTTTTTCCTTTACTACCTGACAACAGTCTGTCTGCGGCCACAATCTGAGGGAATCTGCTATTTATGTCACATGGAGCATGTACACTAGAAGTTACTGTACCTGCAGACATCTGTTGTCTTCTTTTGATGAAGACTCAAAGAGTTGCATATTCCAGATCCTCATGAACAGTGATTCAGTTTCTGCTCATGTGACAAAAAGCTCCCTCTACAGAGTGAGCATGCCCAGTGGAGACCATTTCACTGTTCACTCCAAGCTGCAGCCATTTCACAGAGAACCTTTACACTCCAGGGCTTCCATTGGAACAACTATTATCTCGGGCATCACAGGGATACTGCCTCTGTCCTGGTACAATACACAGTTAATAAAGATAATCTGTCAGCATTCTGACATAATGCCACGCCTAAGACTGATCACTAGCCTGAAAAAACCTTTTAAAACCATACAATGTGTTCTGTTTCAGTGGCCTTCAAGAGTAGCTCTTCCCTGCAAAAGGAGATGCTGCATATTAGCATTTAAAACTGAGGACTCTCACGTGCTAATTATAGTCTATGTAATAAACTGGGTACCCTCTGAAGGCTGGGCTAAATGCATATGGGTTAATCGGTAAGTTTGTAGTATCCAACTGAAAGTGAACTTGAGATTTGATATGCTGAGTTGAAGGACTGCAGTTTTTCACTTCAGGGATTCATAATACAATATGACCTCACATAACCAGCCTTAAAAACGTATCAAAACCATTTAAAAGAAAAGTCAATGAATGGATAACAAAGTGTTAGATGCTGTAGTTCTGAGCTGAGCCCATGTCAAACCATATGATACAACTAGCTCAGCTAACAAGATAAAAGAAGAAGTTTTAGCTTCAAAATCACAAGTGGTTTGTCTCTGTTCCATTTAACAATTAAGCACAAACTCTTGGCAACCCTCAGATCTGCTAAAGTTCCCAGTCAAACTGCCTGAGAAACTTGCAGGAACATCTGTAAGCAAAGATCAGTTGGACTGGATTCAAATGCAAGAAGTGACATTTATCATAAGGCAAAATAAGGGTTTTTCTGTGTTTAATATTTCTCTGGAGAACCTCCGACAGAGAAGGGAGGGATAGGGAAGGACAGAGGAGAACAGAGAAGGAAGGGAAATTCTTATATAGAATATAGCATTTCCTGTTTGTTCTTGAATATGGAAAATACAACTCTCCCATCAAGTAGAACTGAAGAAGTTTCCCATTTAAGACTCAAAATTAAAACAAACACTAGTTCAACTTATTGCATCACAACAGACTGAGATGAAGAGGAAAACCTAGCCTGTGGGGGTGGAGGGGACCTTAAAGATCCATAGTGAGACACTGAAATGTCCAATGATTTTATTTTCCTCAGACACTGCATGAGAATCAAGTGTAGTAAATTCTAGTCTTCACAATGAGCTATGTACCCATATCTGACAAGATCCCCCTTCTTTCCTCTATTGCTGTCCTTAACAATGCATGTGACAGTCATGATCTTTTATTGTCGCAAACCTGAAAACAAACAATCCCAATTTGCTGTAAACCAAGTATTTATTGAGCCCTTTCCCATATACATCTTTGAAAAGTTGTAATGGTTAAACAGCAGCAGGAATCTTCCATAGTGCTGCATCAACTAAAATGACATTCTTTTCCCCTCTCCAAGCACTACAGACAAGTTTCACTACCAAATGGTTAAAGTACACCAGGCTAAGCTGAGAGGTAAAATTGATAAAGAAAACTTGAGATGACAGATTAAAGCAAGGATATCATTTTCACCCACTGGGTTTTTGTCTGATTCAGCTTTAAGTTATAATACATATATAATGGGGAGGTGGGTTTCTGACCTTTCTATCAATCACTGGAAGTTGTAACGGTAACCTATTTAAGACCAAAAAAAAAAAAAAAAAACCTGACAATTCAGACTTGAATGTAACAAAAGATTACTGTAGTTCTAATCAAAGATGGTTTTACAATAGGTCTAGTGTTTCCTCTATACTTCTTTATGGCATTAACTTACAAATATAACAGTAAAAATGTGGGAAATTCATTACAAATGCAAAGTCAATGAGCTAACTTAGTCAAAACACATTTTCAGAGGAAGCTAAAAAAATTATACAAAAGCATGCTACAGTATTCATTCTTTCAATTGGCTCACTAATACAGTACTTCTTACTGCATCTCAACACTAGAAATATTTTCGCTGCTAAGGCTAAAAATACACTGAAAGAAGAAGCTAATGCAGATTCCAATTTGCTTTTCAAATCTCCCCTCCATTTTGAAAGCATCTCCTCCAAAGCACTAAACACTGATGATCCTCAAACAGCATAGTGGGACGCTTCAGCAATTACACTAAAAACTCAAGCAAAGCAATCAATTAGCATCTTACCAGGAACATTTCACAATGACACTGTGTAAAAGGATCAAGATTATTTGTGTGTTGGTTGGTGATGTCAAGTTCTTTACATTTAAGAAGTCAAAAAAGATCAAAATAGCTTGTAGGCAGCCCTTAAAACACTACACATACCATCAGCTGCATCACACTGGCATCGAAAGGCCAATATTCTAAAGTAACACTGTTGTGTGCATCATGTCTCAGGAGAGAAATTTTTCTTCCTTTGGAACTAACATTCAATGGAATGCTGCAAGTCACATTGAGATAATCAGTTACAATACCTACGAATGAAGCAGCTCTGGAGTTTAACTGTGTCCTGACAGTCCCCAACGCTATCATGTTATTGTTTGATGCCCAGGGCAAAGCTGAACTGTTGTTTTAAGGTGATTGGTATTTGATGGAAGCTATAGACTGTGCTTCTTGCTCTGTTTCTTTCTTGGTCCACATGAACAACGGTCCTGCTTTAGGCCACATGACCCAGCTCCCTCTACAGGTTCTTATGCCACAGTAAGCATGCTCAGATGGGAGACCATTTCCTTTCAGCCCTTCTCAGTGCTGTGGAAACTGCAGCCATTTCATGGAAGCCAGGCAGTGCACAGACACAACCTCTTTCTAAATAGATCCTGCAAGACATTAAGATGAGCCATCTCTCTCTCTCTCTCTCTCTCTCACACACACACACACACACACACACACAGATTGAAGCAGAAAACTACTGACATTTCAGACGAGTAGATGGTTGAACAATTTAACTATTCAGTGACTTTACACATGTAGAATCAAGTTGAATTGATCTTTCCTTTCCATCCACCTCTCAGGAAAAAAATCAAATCCTTCTCTAAAATGGATGTTAGTTGAATGAATTCGGACATAATTTAAACAAAACAGTCATTTGTACCAAGTAAGGTTTTTCCCTTCCCCCACCCCTTGAATTAACCCAAGTATACCCTAGCAATTTCACCATCAGACTCTCTGTGGACTGTCTTTGCCAGGGACAGCATATCACTTGCTTCTTTTTTTAAAATGTGTTCTACAGGGGACCATAAAACTACAGGAATCTTATTTT
The DNA here is from genome assembly GCF_026122565.2 of Emydura macquarii macquarii. NCBI lineage: Eukaryota > Metazoa > Chordata > Testudines > Chelidae > Emydura > Emydura macquarii. The sequence goes on from NW_027130828.1 coordinate 17,438,963, forward strand.
TAAACTCCTGGCTCCCTGGCCTCAGTTCCGTGATTCAGGGCTTGAATATCCTTTTAGGGGCTCACATTTTAAAGAGGAAGACAGCAGAACAACTACCTTCCTTCACAAAGGACACATGGTTCCGAAGGGGGTCTTTGCTTAATTACACCATTATATACATCATTTTCACAACAGAAATAAAAGCGGGAGAGAAGGAGAGGCTTTTTTTTCCTGTAAGAAGAGCAATATTTTGCCTCCCTCTCCAACTCATACTTTACTTCTACTCAGAAATGAAGTTGCTTTTCTGTCTTCTCTGAAGCTATCCTAATAGTACAACAAACAGGAGATCTTAAGAGACAGAGTAACTTTCACTAGAAATGACAGTGCTTCTCTTGGAACCCTCATTTACTTTTCCATGGTTAAAAAACTGCTCATCAGTTCCACTTCAAGCTCTTAAAACAGCTGCTTCCTTACTCAATGATTATTTAGGGGAGTGTATGTCCTAAACAGAAGGCCGGATCCCTCACCTCCCATTGATTCGAACAGGCGTAGAAGGTGTTGAATGCTTACTCAGCACCTCGCAGGAATTATAATTTAATAATATTCTGAGAGGTCTTTTAGTGAATTATGCACCTGTGATCATATTCCAGCCCACAATCTGAAACCTGGGTGTGTTCAAAGGTTTTAAAGCCAAAAACTCAACAAATTTGAAGCTATTTTTAGCTATTCTGAAGTGTAAAAATGCCTCATGACACCCTATGGAAGATGCTATGAAAACCTATGCTGTGGTGATGGCTGGTAAGATAAAAGCTCTTTGGAAGATGATTCTGTGTTTTAATAAGAATGTGCATTGAGTATGTCGTTAATAGAGCAACCCTAGAACTAAAAGGTTAAATTTATAATGGGCAGACAGGGTGTAACTTAAAACATACTGTATTTCTAACAGTCCAAATTTACAAACTCCTTCAGCTTTAACACACAGTAACTTGGCAGTCAACATTTCTATTTTGGAAATCCCAAACTTCCATTTTTTCCCCTTCAGTTAGCTTCTGCACGTAGGAAGCTCGTACTGTACAAATAAAGCTTTGCGAGGGTACTGAACGATGTATCATTCATACGTCACCTTCAAGAACAGAGATCAAACTTATTCCTTTAACCACAGTAACCTTTTGCTCAGCAAAGAGAAGTATTCTTTTTTTCCTTGGGAGGAGAGAGGCGGTAGGGATCAGAGACATTTCAGTGGATGCAGAAAGCAAAGTCATACTAGTCATGATCATAGTCTTGTGTCAGTAAAGCAAGCAGTAAAGATGGCTGCTTCCATTCTCTCTCACTTTTGCTACAGCTCCATTGAATTGCTGATGATCATTTTAGAGACAATTCTGCTTCTAAATTTCACATGTTCTGTATTTCCCTCTCCTAACCTCCCACCTAATTTTGTAGCTTTAGGGACAGAAAGGAGCATGAAAATCAAATATTTGGGTTTTGGGGGGAGTCATCTGTTCATGTTGCTTTTATTCAGTCCCCAAAATCATCAAACTCTGGTTGCAGTATCACAGGTGATGGCTCTATAACTGATTCAGTTGACATTCTGAATTTATGTGAGGGAAAGCTGGAGGAAATGAACTCTTAAAAGCAAAGATCCTGTCTTCATGCAAATATGACTAGTAATAAGGTGAGAACAATACAGAAAGCATGATGTGTACACTGAATTGTCTCTAAAGAGATTGCTTTTCAGCCAGCGATTGCCATGAGGTGGCAGTGAGCCTTTGAGACTATCTTACCTTTCACACACACAGTAGGAAAATGTCACATGAGACTTCATGTCTGAAATGATTATCAAGTCAAATTTCCTCCTCAAAGAGACTTGATCATACATGAAATTTCAGCCACAATTTTTCCAACACCAGCGACTGGGGAGCAGGGGAGGGAACCAATGAGATCAATTATAAAAAGCTATAAATACATTTCACATCTGGGCCAATGAAAATGAAAGCTTAGCTTTTAAACTGCACAGTCACATACACAGTTGTTTTTTTTTACTCATACATTTCTCCACTATTAGCCAGCCATCACCTATTACTAATGAGAAATGCTATACATCCCCACAGGTAGTGTAGATGTCCGAGACTCAGGACAGACCTTCTGAAAGGCACTTCCAAACGGACACCAATAATGAGACTGGTTACTACAAAGTTGCTAAACCAAACAAGTTATTTAATGATTGCGGCGTGCCTTCCTTATGTTTTGACAACTCTCAGCAAAGGCAATGGGAGCATTGGATGTGCAAGAAATGCAGGTTTGGGCAATAAATATACAAATTAATTTAGGTAATAAACTGACATCACTCAACAGATTGATCTAACCATGTAAGGCAGTCATCTGGGACTGAGCAATAAAATCAAAACTTGCAGGTTTCACTCTTAAACATTCACACACTAAAGTATGTTGGGAACAACAACCAGAGTTGTCCTAAAGAGTCAAACTACCTTACTGGATGTAGTCTAAAGATGGACTTATCAGAGAGACTTCAGTTCAGGAGAAAAGCTAAATACACTAATTTTATAATTCCAAAGATACATTCTTCATACTGTTCTAAATATGACACCCTCTTTTGTAACTTCAGGCTGCTCTGAATTTGGACAGCCAATACAGTGTTCCCCATAGAGTATATACAGTATCTTAGCACTGACTAGATGTTTCTATAATCATCAAATTTCCCCCCTTCTCTACACTAAGTAAGATTGTCATCACCCCTCCCTAGGACAAACACTGACAGCCAATGTAAATGTTTTATTATTAAACCATGTTGCTTGCTAGTACACAGACTGAAGTCAATCACCTCCTCATACAGTACAAATCAACTGGTAATTAGAAATCCCATGGAAAAAGCTGGCAACTGCACACCCGGTGCAAAAACCCAACCCAGCACAGGTAATGTTCTTTCCTCCAAACTTCCTTGCCAACACTAAATCCAGTTGACTCCAGGCTGACAACTGGCTGAGATGGTGCTTTATGCTAAGGAGAAAAATATATATAATTTCCCTACTTCTTGCAAAATTAGAAAGACAACTGATTTTGCAGGGTTTATTTTGTTTATAATCATTGGAATGCAAAATAAAAAAGGGAGTTAGTTTTACATTCCTTTGCACTCCCATAACCCCAAACAGCTTTGGATTTAAATTGAAATGTAGATCTGTTCCTTTTCCGTGTTAAAGATAATAATAATTAACAACCGAGTTACCACAACCCTGCACTGAGTGTGATCACATGTTCTCCAACATGAAGGCACAATCAGACAATTCCAAAGCCTTCGCTGCCAGCCCTGTCTCCAAATGGCCTGCCTGTTGTTGCTTTATGTCATAACCCTAACTTTAGACAGGTTCTTTCTTTATATAGTTTGCAAGTCAGTAAAGGTCATTATTTTAAAATCCTCCACACTGATCAGCAGGAAGCAGTTTGAAGCCATCTCATCTGAGTGGTTAACTATGCTGTTTTTGAATCAATTCCAACACTTTCCTCAAGAACCACTTCATCTGGTCTATTTACTCCCAAGTCAGAATCCCTACAGAAGCCCCATGGCACGTGAATTAAATTTCCAGAATTCCCCTACCTCTGTGGTTCTGTCTGAAGAGAGCTGCTGTTTCCTTCCAGATCCTGACTTCAGGCCTATAACTCCTTCAGCCACAAATCCATCTCACTCTATGGGTGCAGCTTCAACCCTGGAGCATGCTCAGTAAAGGCATCTTCAGCCATTTCAGAGCTTTAATGAAATGTAAGCATAAGGAAGTGTCATTAGCAAAAAAGGTGCAGGATTCTTCATGATCCAGCCAACCTCACTGTTTCCATCCACTGTGTCATCAAGGTTAATCTTTCTATATGTGGAACACAGGCTGCATTTTCAGTTGTCAAGAGTTATTTTAGAACAAAAGCAAGGAGAACATCTTGTCTCTGGCAAGCGTTATGAAAAAAGTAGCATTTAACAGTGACATTGAAACTAGTATATTTTCACCTTAGGCCTTTCACAAATTAGAACATTTTCATCAAAAGTCATTAAAATATGCATTTACAGCAGGCTTAAACTGATGCTTTTAGTACACTATGCAAATAGTGCTTTTCATCTTAACACTAAATCTTCATTAATTTATTCTGTATTACCTGGAAAATTATTCCAAAGGAAAGTTACAAAGCATAATGGGAAAAGAAAATTGCAATGCACATCAAATTACTTGTTACAAAACCAAACAAACAAGGATGTTTGTTGTTGTCCAGTCAACCCTCAATTCATTTTTCAAAATAAGAAAACTGGTTCAGCAAAATACAGAGAGAGTATTTTTTCCCCTCCAAACTGCTTTACAAATTACAAAGCACTCAAAGTCACTGAATTCTGACGTCCATCAGGCATTTTCTACTGGCACAGGAGAGACTATACACGCATCTTGTGAACTACTCTCCTTGTGAAAACTGATTTATGAGCTTCCTCCTGCAAACCTTTACTCCTTACTGACATGAGTAGTACCATTAGTTCAACCGAACTGCTTACATAAGCAAAGACTAGTTGTCTGAGTAACGATTTGCAGGAATGGGCACAAAAGTAGCCATTACGCCCAACAGTTTTATTTTACACCCTACTCTGCATCTTGGGTCTTAATCAAAAAACCTCTGGACGCTCAAATCAGTTAACTGTCCATGCACACTGCTATTTGACACTGGTTTCCTATGCATCTCATGACTAGCACTTCTTTAGTTCAATGGTTCTCAACCAGGGGTACATGTACCTCTGGGAGTACGCAGAGGTCTTCCAGGGGGGTATGTCAACTCATCTAGATATTTGCCTAGTTTTACAACAGGCTATATAAAAAGCACTAGCAAAGTCAGTACAAACTAAAATTTCATACAGACAATGACTTGTTTATACTGCTCTGTCTACTATACACTGAAATGTAAGTACAATATTTATATTCCAATTGATTTATTTTATAATTATATGAGAAAAATGAGAAAGTAAGCAATTCTTCAGAAATAGTGTGCTGTGACATTTGTATTTTTAGGTCTGATTTTGTAAGCAAGTAATTTTTAAGTGAGGTAAAACTTAGGATACACAAACCAAATCAGACACCTGAAAGAGATACAAGCATCTGGAAAGGTTGAGAGGCACTGCTTTAGTTCACGTACAGCGTCTCCTTCAGTGCAAATGTTTTGGGTCTTCGAAGAACAACCTGACATTCACAATACAGCATTTCACAGAAACCGTGGAATAGCTTAGCTAGTAGTTGGGATAGGAAAGTGCATCTTTTTCTAACTAAATTTCCAAGGAGGCAGTTAGAACCACCCAAATGGTAGAAAAGGGGATTAAAAAATATATTTAATGCAATAAACCAAGTTCAATATACTGTTTTCATCTATCTACAGCATACTCAAGTGCCAGGTGGACATTTCTCACATGTAGCTTGCACTTGGTATTCAATGAACTCACTTTTATTTATATATCACTCGCAAAGCAGTGACATTCACTTTCGATACTCATCCTTTCAAGCAGAGCACTGGTGAGATGCATTTCACCAGAGTACTTTTTGGAGCATAATACATTTAGTAAAGTAACATGATAAATTTACAATGTAAAAATTGTGTGTTTGTGTCCACTCAAACCTTTAGTTCTCCCATCCTCAAACTGAAGTAGCCATTTGGCCCCATGACACTGTCTCTGTGGGAATGTTTAGTAAGTTCATCATTTTCAATGCAGGATAGTGGTCTCCTTATACCACATTAGACCAATCTAATGTATTATATAGGTTTTCATTAAGTGAAAATTGGTAAAGTCTGTTGACAAATTCCATCCCCTTCCTCCTCTCTTTCCCTTTAAATTGAAGGTAGGTTAAAAATAATATTCAGACCCTATAATCCTAAGGCATGTCTGCTGAATGTGTTTGCAACTAGTGCAGCTCAAGCATGTCAGGTTTGTTTCCTTGGAAACAAAGACCAATTTGTAAGCATTGCTTTTTTCTTTTTTTAATATAACGAAGATGTACCTGCAACTCTTGTTGATAAAAAGGAATTAAAGCTGCTTTATATACCATCAAAGTTCTTACAGAACGATCAATAGATTCAAATAGTGCAGCAAGCCAACTGTTCATCAAGGGGACAGACAGGCTTGCCACGCTATAAAAACCCCTTTTCACTAGCTATCTGCCCAAAGCATGTGCTTTGTTTCCTTGGGAAGAGGTGGGGAAAGAAAGGAAATCAAGATTCAATTGCTTATCCTAGACTAGGTACTCTGTTTCCAGTAGATGAGCAGACTAAGTGGAAAACCCTTAACACAGTTCCACAAGGTATGTTAGCACAGTTCAAAATACACCTGCCATCAACACAGACTGAAGAGCAGCAATTGTCCTGAAACAGTAACCTTTCACAGCTTTGTTTTGTTGGTTTTGCTTTAAAAATTTCAGGCCAAAGGCATGCGTTAGGGCGTATGTGCAAATGCAGCCTTTCTACACAATCATAACTCTTCTCCTAGGGTTGTTCACACCAAAAGGTCCTCGGACTGAAGGCTATAAATCCTCTGGTGATGACACATAACCTCTTTGTGTGGACAAGAAAGAGGAGGAAGGGCAATGAGGGAGAAACAGTAAGTATTAGCGCTGAGTGATCCAGAGCCTGATTTGCAGAGATGCTGAGCACCTGTGGTTCCCATTGACTTAATCTGCAGTTGCTGGGACTTAGTACCTCTGAAAATCAGGACTCAGGAAGTCAAATGGACATAAATAAAAGAGCAAATAAAATGATGGCTCCTTATACATATTCTTCTGAAGACAGACTCAGCACAGTTCATATTAAAACAAGCTGGGACTCAAGGATAATTTGCAATCTCTGCTTGAGTTGATATGGACCTGATTCTCCTCTCCTTTACACACGTGTAAATCATAAAAGTAACAGCAATGAAGTCAGTGGAGATACACCAGTGTAAGCGGCTGAGAGGAACAAACTGGTCCCAGCAGCACACCTCATATTGTTATTCTGAATGCAACCCACACTGTGCTGGGCCCTTTCCAAATACAGAATGAGATGCCCAGGAAACCATACAAGCTAGAGAGAAGGGAAAGCGGACGCAACATACAAACCTCTGTCCAATTTAAATTGTCTTTTAATGGTAAAAGTCAAGTGTTTACCTTTCCTTGGTTTATAAAACAAGTAAACCACCTTCAAGTTCTCATTATTGATGACTTATGTGTTATACTGACACTTATTGTTTATGTAGATTATAGATCCCCAGAGTATGACCACATCACCACTATCCAGTAAAACTACATTTTTTTCTTGTAAACGGCCAGCAAGGCATTGAGACTTCCGTGGCATCAAGCACCTAATTTTTAGAACTACTCTGTCCAAAGCTTCAACAAGGTTCACCTGCAATCAGGATGCCTGGAACTTTTAAAAAGCAGACCTTCAGCTCTTCCACATCCGAAGGATTTAGAAGAGGCCTTCCGCTTGAAAATGCCAATTTACTGATGGAGTGACCTTGTGACCCACTGGAACACGCTCACAGTGGAACCCAGCCAGTAGCCTGAAGGGTAAAACTTGAAATTAAAAAACCTGCATATGTCAAGGGAAACTGCCAGAGGAGGAGGGGAGGATTTTCCCTAGCATAGAGACCTATCTTAAAAGCAAATCTATTGTCAGTGCATTGACTTTTCAATTGACAGTGAATGGCATTTAACCGGTTTAATGCAATTTTCCAATCATAGTCCAGTCTGAAATACTGTAATCTAAAAGGCAAATTCCCCAGACAACCACCCACAAATATGCATCTTCACCTCCAGCACTTTATTCTTATACTACTAGATTTATCCAAAACAATGTAGATGTTTTTAGAGGCTTTGACAATTTCCCTGCCATAATAAACTATGTGTCTCAACTATAAAGACAGATCAAATACCCAACAGAGCATTCAAAATCACCTAAAACTAGTTATAAGGAAAGATTATGATCTGCTTAATTTGATTACTATAAATAATAAAAATAATTAGCACTTTTCATCTCTAAATCCCAAAGTGCTTTAAAAAAGGTGGAGATAATGAAACTTACCCATTTTACAGTTGGAAAAACTGAGGCACAGAGAAGAGGAAGGCCAAAAGTTTGAAAAGTGGCCGTGGGATACCTGGAGACTGTCTTGCAGTTCAGACTCCAGGGGTTGTAAATAGCAGAGTACACCAGAGTGCTGCACTGTAACACCCCCGTGTGGATGCTGGAAGCACAAACTAAAAGGTTCCTAGTTCGCATTAACAAAGTCCTCTTCAAGCAGGATTCTGTTAGTTCGAACTAGGGACCTTTTAGTTCATGCTCCCAGCACCTATCCGGGGGTGTTACAGTGCTGCACTCTGCGGCACTCTGTTATTCACACATCTGCAATCCAAACTGCAGGGTAATATAGACAAGTTCTTAGTTTAGTGTACTGAGCATGAGGATGGGTCTTTGGAGACCTGGAGTCTACTCCAGGCCCTGCCACTGATCCATTGTGTCACCTTGGGCATGTCACTTAGGCCAAAATCTAGGTCACTGCTTTTGGTTGCCCAATTTGAGATACCTTGAGTTTGACTCCAAAATTAAATGGGAATTGGGCATCTAACTCCTTTAAAAATCCTGGCCTTAATTATTTAAAAACAACAAGCATAAATATTACCAAACAGAAGTAGCAGCTATATTTTTTTTCTTTATATATTCCCTTCCCTCAAAATAACTTTTAGTTGATGAAAAAAACTCTACCAAAAAATGTATTTAATAAGTTTAACTTTTAATCACGGCACTTCTTTTTACGATAACCGTTGAACCAGTGTTTAAACCAGACTGGACCCTGCTGCTTTAGATGAATGTTGGGCCTGTGGTTAAAGCACAGGCTTAGGAATCAAGAGAAGTGGTTCTGTTCCTGATTCTGCCACATGCTCTGTCTTTTCTTGGCCAAAGTCAACTGTAGCCCAGTTTTCAAAAGCGGTCACTGAGGTTGGATGCCCAACTTTAGACGCCGTAGGCCTGATTTTCAGAAGTGCTGAGCACCCACTGGCCTGACTGGCACGTATGGAAGCTGCAAACGTGCAGCACCTCAAACTCAGGCCCCAGGTGTCTCAGATTGAGAATCCAAAAAAACCCAGAAGCACCCAAATTAGACCAATATTTTCAAAACTGGCCTCTCAAACTCTCAGTGCTTCAGTTTTCCCAGGTATGAAATACTACTATTCACCCACCACCCAGGAGAATCTGAAGCTTTATTTCTTGACATCTAGAGTAGCTTTGAGACCTTCAGATAGAAGATGCTAGATCAATGCAAAGTATTAGTAACGTTATTCTAAGCTTTCAGAGTGCTGTGCTAGGCAAAATGGCCATTTACTTTTGAAATGTTTTCAATTCAGCAAAGCAGCCTCTTGGTTATTACTTGCTTTCTCTCAGACACAGTAGCTCATATCTGTCCTTAGCGTAAATCCAGCAAAGTCAAAGGAGTTACACTGGAGTGAACTTAGTCTAGCGAGAAAAACAGCTCTTTCCCCGACTCTCATTGGGCAAGAAAAGTGGAAAGGCCCAGAGCTCAACAATGCAATGTTTTGTGCTACGCTCAGACTAGCTCTCCACGTGCTGAGCTTTACAACTCTATCTTGGGTTCTGGCCCTGAAGTATAATCCTGCATAGAGGGTTCGACTGATCTTTGGAACAAGGGGTCTGATTCTCTATTCACCTGCACCTTGTGTAGTCATTTACACCAGTGCGGAGTCGGAGTAAAATGCTACCATTCTAATTCGGTAGCATTTTACACCCCCTTTGTATAAGTGTGACTGCACAGAACGCATGGGAAATGGAGATCAGGCTCAATATCTTTTATGACAGGGAACCTACTAGCTGGTGTCATCAACGATATGATCACTCAGGCCTCAAACAAAATCAAGCCAGCTTGCTTTTTGTCCAGCAGTTGGGTAACATTTCCCAATTGGTGAGTGAAAGCTCTGCAGTTTCACAGGAAGCTTATTAGTAGCTGGATCATTTCTGTCATGTGCTAACTTGCCCTTGTCCAGAAAACCAGAACTAGCCATAGGGCTGGTCTACACTTAAAGCTTACAGAGGCACAGCTGTATCGGTATAGCTGTGCCGCTGTGAGAGCGCTTGTGTAGCCATGTGATGTCGATGGGAGAGAGCTATCCCACCCGCATGATAAAACCACCTAAAAGAGCATCAGTAGCTGTGCTGGCGGGAGAGCATCTCCTGCCGACATAGCGCTGTCCACACAAGCGCTTATGCCGGCAAAACTTATGTCGCTCAGTGGGGGGGGGGGTCCACACCCCTGAGCGACATAAGTTTTGCCAGCATGAGTGCTAGTGTAGACAAGGCCTGAATGAAGATATTTCAGACTCAGTTGACTGAATGGCTTTGCTCAATGTATACCTGTAGGCCTTTGATCTAATCACTCCTGTTATACTTAGGGGGTTAAATCTTGTCCTCACATACCCCATGAGGGGAGGATTTAGCCAATCAGAAAGATTCCCAGGACAGCCATCCTATTCCTACAGTCAGCACTAGAAAACAGGCAAACCAGAAACCTCCTCAGTGCAGTGAGGTGAGTGTTTTGTACCGCGTTACCATGGCACATTCATTAAGCTTCAGCACAGTCTGTGTGGTGATCTTTCCCCAAACAGGTTAATGTCAAGCTAAATACTGGCAGATCACCTTGCAAACATTATTTAGCTCCTTTATTGAGCCCCTGGTGTCTTTAGCTGTCACTAGAGAGCAACATCAACAAGGGAACTGCGAATCTGGGCTGGCAACACCTCACAGCCCCAGCTACACAAGAAAACGGGTTGATCCTGCCACCCTCATTTACATTAAGTGGTACTGTGCATTTACTCCACAGCTGTCCCACTGAAATCTCTGGGACAACTCGCAAAGTAAAGCACAACTCAGTATAGGGTTGGCAAAATGTGGTCCATAGTGAACACCTCTGTAGAAAGTAAAATAATCTTTTTCATTCTGTTCTGTGTATACTTTGTACCATTCATATGCCCATTCCACTTCATATGTGCATAGTCTGAACACTACAGGTCTTAAATAAGGCCCCAATCCTGCAAAAGGAAATCATGGAGGTGGACTCCGGGGCCCACCTAGAGCCCTAATCTAAGTCAACAGGGCTCCTCAGAGATGTCTGCCCACATCTCTCTCTCTCTCTCTGCAGGATTCAGGTTTAGGTGATCAGCAGATGTATGAGCTAGATGCAAATGTATTTTAAACCTTGACTGCTTGTAGGGAATCATCTTGTGGTTATGGGAGGGATTGCCGAGTAGCATTTTCCCTTTCTCTCCTTTTAAGGGGAGTAGGGGGAGGCCCACTCGAGCACATCATGATAACAACTATATCAACTCAGATGGTTATAATGGGAAAATCCCTTGGGCACCGCCATTACTGTGGTAGGATTTTTGATACTCCCTCTTCCTGATGTGCCTCAGATGTTGGTGTGAAACCTACAAGGGTGAATATTTACAGGTCAATAAACTGACATGCCTGGAGCTCCACACTTTTTTTTTAAATCCCCCTTTGGAAGGAATATTTTGAAAGATCAGTTTTAAGGCAATCTAAGATGCCTGTCATTTCAGAAAACATTCAATGATCTTCATCCATTCTGGAGTGAATAAAGCTTTGCTGGAATTGCTGTTAAAGGCTGCATATTACATATCTAATCTAAATATTCCCAGCTGCAGAGCAGACTGAAATGGATGTCATGAATCAAACAAGCCGCCTTCATCCATCCCAACACACAAACTGAAAACAAAAGAAACATGGCTCTTAGTCATAAATAATAAAAGTACATAAAAACCTTTATTTATCCCTGCTTCAGAATAATTCCAATGCCTCAGTGTGTAACGAAATGCTACCGCCACATCTTCATAAAGCAGAGCTATCTCTGCAGTGAGGGATGCTACTAAATCAGACAGTCTGTTCAGATCTAAATTGTGGAAAGAGGACACTCACATGCATGCTAAACAACGGAGAGACACACGTTGGTTTTTCACTCATTGATTTCTAGCACATTTTCATTTCTGTTGCAGCAATTTCTTTTATCCCTTACAATGCGACTATTATGCAGTTATGTTTAAACTTAGGCATCTCTCACTCTATTTGAGGAAAAGGAAGGGAAAATAGCCACTGTCACTTTGGTAATAAAAACTACATCCAAGTAAACTATGTACATAGCAGTGCTCCATCAGGATCACTATGGATTTAAAGTTTCTGAATCCTAGTCACTGGAGGTTTTGAAGAACAGGTTAGATAAACAGCTGTCTGGGATGATCTAGATTTACTTGGTCCTGCTCCAGCACAGGGAGCTGGACTCGATGACCTCTTGAGGTCCCTTCTAGCTCCACATTTCTATGATTCTATGTTAGCCCATGCACTGATATTCTGCATCTTGCCATGCAAAATATTAAGCCAGGTTCTCGGTCCGATCTACAGAATGCATTGAGAAGGGTGATAGCCTAAGGTTTGGCTAAGGCAGTTGTTCCATTACGTATTCCACCCAGGCAGCCATTTTCAGTGTCCCGTTACATCAGAACCTAGCTCATAGTGCCTATCAATGTCATACTTCCTATCCAAGCAAACTCTCCCGCTGCCTGGTTCCCAAAATCCCCTGTAAATGTTACATTCCTTGAAATCAGGGGTACCTCCTGAGAGGGGAAAAGTTTTTAAATTGTGCCTGTCTTTTCACTGCAAAAAAGAGGTGCATGTTTTACATCAGGATAGCTCACATGTGATAGCTAGCTCAATACAAAATCCCAACAGAGAGAAGGCACTGTAGTTTTTACCTTGATGTTGCTAGTTAAGTTAAACCCCAGGTCAGATGTACAGTGTTGACCTACACTAGCTACATCGAGGTCAAACTTACCTATATCTTGTCTCTACTAAGATATCACACTGAGATAGCTATTTCACATTTGCCACCTTGACGTAAAAATACAACTCTTTTAGCAGTCAAGACATAGCCAAAGATCGTAGTAGTCATTTTATAGTGTTAGAGACATGCTACTGTCATGCCCTAGGAAGCATGAGTTACACAGAATATGTATTCACTAGCCCAGAGTATAATCCTCCTAAACTCTCTTTCCACATGGCTATTCACATGCTTTATCAGGGACTCTAAGCATCAAAACATTACTCAGCCAGCTGTAGTGTCTTAAATGACAGGAACCTCCTGCCTCCACAGGGGGTCACGTTGGGGGGAGGGCAGGGTCATCCCTCCCCAGTCCAATGCCAGGACAATTTTCAGATTTATTTTTTCAAACAGCCAAATCACCATTTAATCACAGGTTCACATGATGGATAAAGCAAACATCCTGTTACATAATACAGGGGTAAGTTATTAGGTCTTGCTTCTCCCCCTCCCACCTCCTTTGCCCTTTTCATCCATTCTCCACCTTTTTGTCTGTATCTTTAAGTGTCTTTTCTTCAATCTTTTTTTAACATCTGTGCTTTCTCTTGGACTAGTTGGTCTATAACTGTTCATCCCCTTAAATGCTTCAGTGCATTTCTCTTCTTCCTCATCTCTCTTAGGACCAGTTTTTATTTTTCTGATCTGGCCTCTCTTCCCCTGTCTATTTTAACCTTCTTTTCCCCTCTCCCCCAATGCCATTCTTTCTCTCTCTCCCTGCTCCATCTCTAATCCTCTTCCTATAGATCCTTTCGGGTGGTAGTAGTTGGAGCACAGATCATGCTTGTTGAAAATGCAGGGGACAAAGGTGCCTGGACAGCAGAGTTAATTGGTAGATGCCACCTTCCAAAAACAGGTGAGCTTGCTTGAAAACTTTGCCAAATCCCATCCTAGTCTCAGAAACCGTAAAATCCGTACCACCAAACACATATACACACTCCTGTATGCCAGCCAGGGAGCAGGAAGCCCAGCTTACTAGACCTGTATCCCACTCTCTGTATATGTGCAGGATTCCAAAAAACATTCCTTTCCCAAATGTAACCTAAGGATAGACACAGATCTTCCTCCTCGTTAAATGTCCAAACAGCAGAGTGTGTGTGTTTGGCCAGGGAAATAGGAGGAAGGGCTCCTTGCTTTTTTAAAGCTCTTCCAACCTCTTTCCCTTTAAGCGAATGAACAGCCACTAGAAAGAGCTTGTTATACCAGAATGATTATCCCACTGTATTTATATCAGTATATGTCCCCATGCAGACACACTATTCTGGAATTAAAGTGACTTTATTCCAATATAATCACTTCACTTATAAAACCATGCTTTATCCCAGTATAACTATAGTAGAATAATTATCTTACTGTAAACTATGCTGGAAAATTTCCCTAAAAATTGGTGGAGAAAATGAATTTTGGAATTAAAATCTCCCATCAAAAAAAAGCCTTTTTAAAATTCGGATCCTTGGAAATGCAGAGTTCCTGTTCATTTATATTTGTCTGGATTCTGCTAGGTCACAGTCCCTACCTCTTACATCATATGTTTTAACTCACAGGCACAGGCAATGTCAGTATCCCACCCACCCCCCTCTGTAGCCTATAAAGATTCCAGGTGACAGTGCCTAGGCCGTCTCATTAAACACTCCAGCACTCATATTTATTCTGTAAAGGTGAAGAACATTCAGATGCAGAAGGCCCATGCAAGACAACATCTAAGCCTCACATTGTCCCTGTGGGGGGAGGGCAGAATGGCCATGCAATGTGTGTGTGCATATCCTGATCCCCTGTGCACCCTGGGCTCAATTCTACCAGGTGAAGAGCACTTTAAGGAGGATTGTTCACATGCTTGAAGTTAAGCACCTGCTGAAAGTGGTTTGCTGGACTGGAGCAAATAAAACCAGCCGTTTGCAGAAGCCAGCTCCATGCTTGGGGGCTCTCCAGCAAACCTGATTAGGATGGCAGGGAGGGACTACTACCTTGGCACTTGGATACAGTAACCAGAACTCCCACATGGGGGCATGGATAGGCTGTGACCACTTACCAGTCTGCAGACTGGAAAAGCAGTTATGCCTGCCCTCATGTCTCTGGGGTGAATTTGGTCCCTCCCCCATCCCCAGCGGCATTCCCAGCACAAAGCCCAATTAATTGTGGTTTGTGTGGTGTGCAGGAGGAAGAGGGGAGATGGGAGGGATGAATTTCAGCCAGCACCCTTGCAGAACCTATGCATCCGTCACAGGAAAGCATCAGTGCTCCAAAGTCCACTGCTCTGATGCATTTCAGAGCCATCAAGAAGAATCCTTTGACAGGCTGAAACCTATTTCCCTCCTGAAGGCTGAGCTGGCTTCCTTCCCCACCCTCCATTGAGCGCTGGCTTGTTATTGCAAGTTTTATTGAAAAATTTATACCATCGCCAGGGGTCTTATATTATATATATATATTAAAAAAACCCACTAATTGATTTTTCAGCATTACGACTTAGCAACCTGATTTGTTATTGTAGGGTTGCTCATGAGATCTAGGCTACTGAGGCCAATTTTTAAATAAAAAAAAAATAAATAAAAAGGAAATGGCACTGATGCTTTATTTATTTATTTTAATGCAAACCCTCCAATAGCAAGAATTACACGGCATTTTAAGACAGAAGGAGAAAAAAAACACATCAGATTATGGGCCTATTGACCTTACACGGTGCCCCTTTTAAGTCAGAGCGATCACACAACCAACTGAAGGGGTGCGAATGCTATAAACTCACAGACGAGGCAGTGGCAACATAATGCTGTAACACTATTCTAGAATGATGCTATATAAGAAACTGCTCAGACTTTTCATCTAGATGCCCATTTTAATACAATGTAATCTGAAAACCAAGGCAAAAATCCAAGATAAGGACACAACTTTTTTTTAAATGGGCCTATATATCACGACTACCCTAATTTCTATCTGAAAAAAAACAAAATAATAAACAAAACTATTTCTGAATTCTGGAAAAAGTAAATAGTCCTCAAAATGCGACGCAACAAATCCACTCAGCTCTAATCTTCTCTCCATATTATACATTATGAATGTATCCCAAGGCACTGTGGTTTGTAAGCTGCATTTCATGGCTCTCTTTGCCTACCTACTTCGACACTCAGAAAGACGACGTGTTGCCTTAATTCTGCTGCATTAAAAAGAGAAAGACTTGGTGGAACTTACCACAGGCAATTAAAAAAAAAAAAAAAAAAAAAATCAACTGACTTTGCAATTCCTGGCCTTACCTGCTCTGAAGTAGCACATGAAAAGGCAATATTTCCAACAGCAGCAGCATGCAAGCAAAAGGCAGCACCTTGGAAATGACACCTTACGCAGCATAAATGAAAAGTGCAAAGGTTCCACGCTCCAAGAACTAGCCTGGCCTTCAGCAGAGCAGATAAAATATCAGAGAGACAAACTACTGATATGTGCTGCTAAGCCATTTAAGTTTAGAGAAGCATTTCCTCTAAGACAGTCTTTAGGAAACCCCAAAGGACTGAAGAAACAGCAGTAAAAACCTCTTAAATAAAGCACGACAGGGTCCATACCTCTTTGGCTGTGCTGGCTTTTAAGATTTTCATCAAGGATTTCAGAGGCCTACACTGGTCTGTCCATGAGTTCCAAGCCCAGGGTAGGTGCTGAGGAGCATGCTCAGTGAGAGCTTTCTTACAATGCTCCACAGCTTCATTCAGCTCATGGCACTGCAGTTGTGCTAGCCAGCTGAAGAGGAAGTGAGTGGAAGCAAGGTGCAGGAGATACCGTGTTACTCTTTGGGTGTTGCAGGGGGAAAGGAAGCAAATATTTCCCTGCCAAACGGAGCACCGGGACAGTTTTAAGCTCCAGATCATGTCTCGGACTAAATGAAGAGATTGATCATTAAGTGATTAAACCGTGCAAACATTTTGCTTGCGTGTTCCGACTGCCACATTTAATATTTCAAACAACAGCGAGGCCAATATTATTGCTTAATTTAACGTAACTGTTCAATTCTATAACTCGGATACATTTCCAACAGATTCAACCACAGAATCATCCACATTTTATGGAGGATTTGGCACTATTCAAAGCCAAACAGATTTTAGCAATATTTGTAGGCCATAAATTCTTTCAAAGGAAGAGGGGGGGAAGAAAACCCAATTGTAATGACTCTGCATTCCCTACATTAGAGCCTTTTTGAATTTTAAGTGCAGATTAAAACCCCTAAATATTTAGTGCCATTATAATTCAGCAACATCTGGACAATTTTCTTTGCCTTGTAAAAGATTTTAGCCAGCTTTCTCTGAGACTCAGTCCATGTTGTTCACACAGAAAAGGCTCCTTTTACATTTGCATGCTTCAGTCAGATTCTGTAGTTTCTATGCCAACATGCATTTGTAATTCTTTAAAAAGAGCATTTGGGGGGAGAAAAGAGCTTGAAACATGTTAAGAGATTTTTTTTTTTTCTGTCCAGGGCATCCATCCCCTATTTTCTCTGAGCCCTGGTAGCCTTAAAAAGGCCATGAAGCCATGATCTTAGCCATTTGAACATTTCCACCTGCTTTAAAGTGCAGTAGCAACTCAGAAATCGGAAAACAAAGTTTATTCAATCAGTCTGGGTTTTCCAAAAAATTAGTATTCCTGCTCTCTAGCCAGGAGTTTGGAACTGCCAACAACTGTACACTAGTGAATCCTGATGAGATAGCTCTGTGTTAAGAGTGACTGTGGCCACAATCCTGCAATTTGAACCATGTGGGTAGACCCCAGTACCACCGCGCTGACTTCACTGGAACTCTATGTGCCTATAAGGATCCCCCTGTCCAGAACAGACTGCAGAATCAGGGCCTATGCAACTTCTCAAACTCAAATGAAAAGTACTGAGAGGCAAACAGCAGCTGTTGAAATATTGCTGGGAAACACTGTAGTTTGTTTTTTTAACTAGTCATAAGCAACACCCCCGCCACACCCTGCACACAACTCTAATTTTATAGTCAGCAGTCATGCTCAGAACGATGCAGAACTGTAAGGGTAAAGGTGCAGCTGCCATGGAGACAAAGACACGCACAACCAGGGGAAAAAAAACAGCTTAAGAAAATCATGGAGATATGTATCACCGCACTTGGGGGGGAAAAAAGCTTCTGAATGCACTATCACGGTGGTTTTCTGTTTCACCTAAAGTTCATGCATAGTATGTGGTAATGCCTTCAGATCTATTCTTATAACACAGAGATGCCAAGAACTCATTAAGAAGGCACCCACTGGAAAAATACACAGGCTAGATGGCTAAGCCTGGAGGAGAGTTGAAATGGGCCTTTCCCAAAGATATGCAGAATCGACATGACTGTTTTTTTAACAAGGAATCTCTTGCTGTTCATTAAGACGAGAAGCTGCATGGACAGGACTAGCAGGTTTCCCTGTCTACCAGGATGTCTGACAATGTCCTCACCTTTGGGGTTTGGGGAGAGAAAGAGCAGAATGCCATGTCTGGTGATCCATTTCAAGGACCACAGTAGTTAGTGATGGAAAAGATCTATTGTATCCTCCAAACCATTCCCTCTGCATGAGTGGAGCATTGTCCCTTAGCACAGGAAGCGTCAGACTGTAAACTGCTGCTATGATCAGTGTGAGCCATGAGACCAAGAGGAAGTACTCCTGGGCACCCAGCAGTAGTAAACTCCTCCCACTGACTTCAGCTGGAGTTTTCAGTGTGCCAAGCATGCAGAGTGGGTCCCTCTAAATTTGGATGGCAGGGGAGCTAATAATAATGAGAAGCTTTGGTTGACTACAGGATCAACAATAGCATTCGAAATATCGCATACGTGTAGGACCCGACTGGCTTTGTAGACTAATGCCACTTCATTGTGTGCTAGCCCCATTACATTTTTTATTCCTTCCTATGCTGATGAAAGAAACATACTTAGGATGGAAGTTTATTTCTTTACAGGGTATGCACCTGTCATCCCAGAATAATGAGCAATGCTGCAGATCGGGGAACCCAGTCTGGCCTCCCTCAGGATGAAGAGTGTGCAGCTGTATTATAAATCCTGCAATATTCAGGTTTTTAAATAACACCTGCAAAGCTTCAGAGCTTTGGGGATGTTTGTGAGTGGGAACAGGGAAAGCAAATATGTGGAGATATATATATTGCAACTGCATCTACATAGACAGTCAAGTCAAGCGTGTTAGTTTAAGTGTCTTAAGCATTCAACAGCTGAGGGAACAGCATTGGACAAGTCCAGGAGGGAACCAGGCACCGCTTGTTGATGGGTGCACCTAAATGTGCGGCCTAAATCTTCTAACTGGCCACAGGGGCAAAAAGGAGAATCACGATCATTCCACTTCTGAAGCAATTGATTTCTACCCAAAGATGGAATGAAAGGTCAAAACCAGGGGGATGGACTGTGGATCTGTAATGAGGTAGGCACTGGCTATGTTTGCAGCTTGTTCTTGCCCCTTAATATACTCCCTGGAACTGATATCAAGGTTCCTTAGGGGAACTCTCCTAGTGCCATGCCTTGAGCTGAGACAGCGGCTCAGTGGATTAAAGACATCTTTAAACAGGGATAGATGTGGTATGTCTTGCACCCTATGGAGCAAATTCTGCAAGATGACTTGTTGCCTGTTGTCCGGAGAGGAGATATTGGCAGCCAAGCAAGGTTGGTCAGTCTCATGGCACCTGTTATTCTATTCATGATTTCATGCAGCTGACAGTCTACTAGTCCTGGGTGAAGAGCCGAGTCACACCGTGCAGCAATACTCTGCTACAGAATAGCAGAAAGCAAGCCTAGAATTCCTTAGTCCCCCCGCACTGGCTCCCCAGATAGAACCAGCTTTACATGAGTGGATCAGAGATCAGAGTCAAGCTCAGAGAGTGCTGGTACCACTATATAGGCCTATATAGAAAACAGACAGAGTAGGAGAGTGGCAGCAACATTAAGTCGACACAACAGGACAGGAGTATCACAGTGGGGTGGTGTTTCTCCACTGGACTAGTAATGGGACCCAGTTAGCCAAAGCAGGTGCAACAGTGAAGCACCATGAAAAACTTGGAAGAGAGGTACCTGTAAAACACTGGGCCTTTCAAAAGACTATTGAAGGTTGAAAGGGACACAAGCTAGGGTCCTGAGAAAGCCAATGGTGCCCCGCCCATGTTGACTACTACCATCCACCCTCTCCATTTTATGTTTTGCACATGGCAAAATGTACGATCCATTTTGGTTAAAACAAATCTCTGGTCTTCCAGGATCTTTGCTGTGAAATTCATAAACTTTGACATTTCACCGTGGCATGATCCTCTCTTAATAGGCATACCTTCCAACTGTAACCCCTGGGGGTTTAGAGAGCATGGCACCTTTAAAACCTCATCCCGAGGAAGTGCTGGTTGTTCCAGGGGGAGAGGCATCGAGAGCGGGAGAGGATAGGGCAGTGTGTGTGTCTGTAGCTCCAAACAAGAGGACCTACAGCGAGCAGGCCTCATGTACCAAAGCAACCAAGAACCAGCCTGAAACCCGGGAGGGACAGAGCAGCCAGTAAGGATAGGAGCTAGGAGCAGCACCGTGCCAGGAAGGAATCATATGAGAAGGACAAACTGGAGCTGGAGCCAGTATCACCATCACCCACAACTGCCTGGGGCCAACAGCAGTGGAGCCTGTGACTTTGCGTTGGGAATAAGGAAGGAGGTTGTAGCTAGTTGAGTGGGGAGGCGGTTACTCTGTGTGGGTTTGCAGACAGCAGCAGAAGAAGGCATCTGAAGGGCTTCTTGGGGAAAGTTTACTGGTGTGGAAGACGATCAGGAGCACCCAAGACTCGCTGCTGGACTGGAACTCCAGCCAGGATTCCTAATCTCGGAGTCTAGATGTATTGCTCAGCATCTGGACCTCATGTTGGGTGTAACCCTGTTTTACTGCTCTCCCTATCTTTTTCCCGTTTTTCTCCATTCATCCTTCTATAAATAAATATTTCCCTTTCCTATATTCATTGTATCATTCCGGGGTGCATATGTGTTTACTCCACGGGGTTTGGAACAGCTGCCCTTGGGGTAGAAGGACATTTCCCTGCTGCATTCCTCTGCGTGCCTCTTTTTGGCCAAAGCTGCCCTGCAGAGTGGACCCCATGTTGGTTACACAAAAGTATTTTTGACAATAACACACCACATACAGATCATATCTTTAAAGCAAAACTCTGCATGGCTTATAGATTCAGCCTTCAACTTATGTATCAGGAACATTTAAAATATACGGCCTGTGAGTCAGATCCTCAGCTGATATAAATCAGGGTAGCAGCGTTGACCTCAATGGAACTATGTTGGTTTACATTAGCAGGGAAACTGGCCCTGTGTTTAACTAAGGGACTAATCCTGAAACACTGAAGTCAATGGGAGCTTTCCTGTTGAATTCAATGGGAGCAGGAGCAGACCATGCAATTGTAAATTCCGCAGGGCTGGGACAAGGTCTTCCTCAAAGTTTGTTAAGTGTCAAGCACATCAACAGCGCTCAACAAGTCACCATCATCTTAAGCACCAAAAGAATAAACAGAATCGGACAGCTTTATGCTGCAACATATCCCTTGAGGACTTCAGAAGGGGAAGGAGAGAGTTCTGTCGTAACATGCTATGCAGACCAATTTTAAATCACTCTTCGGCAAAATAGAAAGCCACTAGGAGCCTTGTTAATTAACTGTCTCGCTCGTTTTATGTCTTTAAATGTAAATAAAAGACCACCCCAAGATCTATCCTGAATGAAGAGGGTGGACATTTGTTCTCCCATACATGGTGACAGTGCCAAATTTTGGATGGAAGTGCAAGGGATTCTCACCTGTGCTGTTGGGCTGATGGAAATGCTCCTGGGCCCTGGAGTCTTTGTGCCCAGTGGGTCCCTTATGGGATTATTGCAGCAGCCTCGTAAAACAATTACTACAAGTTGGACTAAGTGCGATGGAAAGATCACGGAAGTGAATTAACTCCGACCCTGCTCCTTACTATGAAGGATTACTTCCAGCACTTTGGGACAGCCTCACAATAAGGGGAGGTGGAAACACACAACAGATACGAGGGATTTATTGCCATGTGGTTTCTTGGTACCCTTCTGTGTTACACTGTGTTGGAGCTACCAAGGCTCTGTCCTTGCTGCCTTCTGATCAACCGGCGAGGTGAGGAGGGAAGTTTCAGACCAGCCTCAGCCCTGGTGTAAGTGAATATCTCCAATGAATTCAGTGATGATGCACCCGCTTATACCAGGTCTGAATTCAGCCCCTTGTGCGTAATGCTGATGGGGAAAGTGAATGGCTTTGGACAAACGACCCCCGTTCATTACCTTCTTCTCGCCTATCCTCATACCAGTCGTGCCTTGGATCTGACAGTATTCACAATTTTAAATTTTCTACAAATGTAAAGCTCAGCACAGTCCGAAATGGGCAGAAACCACCAATGTGTATTAGGATTAACATTTTGACTGGAATATAAACTAAGGCACTCCTGGCAAGTGCAATGATACAGGCCCGAGTGCTTAGCATTGGTGGCGGGCAGGAAGCTGATCATATCAGGCACAAGAAGCCTTGTTTGCCATTTAGTAGCAATGCTGTTTGTTCAGCCCATGCATCATTCTGTCCTGTGCTGAACTTAATCTCGTGGCAAAGGCAGGAGGAAATTGGGATGTGGCCGTTTGGGTTAGGAATTAATCTAAATGGCAAAATGGAGGGGCTGAGTCTCTTCTCAGTTGCACCTGTCTGAATCTGGAGTCACTCCATAGATGTCAATGGAGATACACTGGTGTAAATTCCAGAGTAAAAGCATTCCTAAACAAGGAGAACAAAATTTAGCAGCAGGATCAATGACAATATGACCCAAGATAAAGATGAAATTCTCCTATTCACCACACATGCACACACGTATTTCTCTGCAATAGCTACTCTCATCACTAAATATGATGACAGTGCTTTTGATCTTTGCAAAGAAGCCATACAGGATTTTGCTGTAGTGAGGAGGTAATGCTCCCAGTGCAGATGAGCAATCACGTGATATTTAACAGATATTTAAGAGCCAGGTATGATACGCAGTAAATGTCTCATTGTCCAGTGACAGCTCACTGAAGTTGTTTAATGCAGCTGAACTGACTAGGAGGCAAACAAGTAAACACAATGAAAAACGACGACAATGCTCCACATTTAAAAAAAAAAATGGTTTGTATTTAATGCTGTATAATTTTAGGGCTTCAATTCCAGCCAATCCATATTGCCAACAAAATCCTCGATAAGACACACTATCTATCACAACAGGTTTGACCCCATTTTTAATACGTAGAGAGAGGACTTCATAATCCTACAGAACACTGAACAAATGGTACTCTCTGTGGCAACTTGAAGCCTATCCTATTAAAATCCAAGCCCTCCCTTATAGCAGCTCAGTGATTTTAAACACTCAGCCATCTTTTCAGGCCAGGTTTTAAGCACTTTGCCTAGCAACTCTCTCTGAAGGGCAAATCACTCCTGAAATAGGCAGACAATTAATTTTCTTTTATTCTGAAAGAGAGGATTATTGGAATAAATAAAATAATCAGCTTAGCCAAGAGCACAACTGACAACTTTGAAAACCAGCTGACTTTCTCATTTTTCCTTCCCATTCAAGGTATTCTTGGATGAAGCCTGCAAGGCAACTTCAGAATTTCTGGAGGTAAATAACTTGGGAGCGCTAACCCATGGCATGTCCTGTATGTAACCAGCCAGAGGAATACTTAAGAGATGGTTGTCCTTTCAGACATTATTCTTACCCATTTTTTAACTGCTAAGAACAATGCAGAAATTAAGGGCCAGGCTGCTCTCCTTTGCACTGGTATAAATCTGGAGTAACTCTACTGAAGTTACTTCACTTCAATTGGATTTCTATCCATTTAGAGAAGGTTGGAATCTGTACCTAAAATTAAGTGTAGGAGGAAGGTTCCTTGGACAAGGTTTGGTGCTGAATGCAGAGTAGACAAGTGCTCCTCTCAGTTTAATTTGCTTGATCACTTAAAAACCAAAAACCACACAACTATTTGAGATAGTTGGTTCTCTGTTTTGTGATTAATCCAGTTACTGGGATGTCTGAAAAACCCTATGGCCTTTAAACACACACGTGATCTATTAAATGCTTGGCATTTAATTCCCAATCTCCAACAGTAGAGGAGGGAAAGGGGAAAGGAGATCATCATTTTCATACTATTAAGAGGGCAGAATTTGACTGACCAAGAAGACCTCAGCCTGATTTGGGAAGAGTTCTGCACACACTACTGAAAGATTCCAGGTTATAAACAGTCTGGATTGTACATGACAGAAAGTTTGGATACTTTGTTTCAAGATTGCTAGGGGCCTGACAAGGAAACCAAAGACACAGAAATAAGGATTGATGAACCCAAAGATTCCTGAGAACACTTAGGTCTGCAGAAGCACTGAGAAATCAAACTGATCATCTGGAAAATAAAATGAGGTTAAGACATATCCAGTTAGAGGTGGCTCCTCAAAGTGCAGAGCAGGGAAAGCAGACTTTTAGTTTGCAATGGATTATGGAGGAGGTTAGGGACAGATAATTTCTAATGCTCATAATGTGTCATTATGAGATGTATTCCCAGGCAAGCCAATTAAGTAATGTGTGTAGTTCTTGGGGAAAAAGCTGCTCTTGCATTAAGAGACTTGCACATTCAAGTTGGTAGATAAATCTGAGTCTGGTTTCAGGATTCCAGTATTGTCCTCCTTTGGTATCATGATCCATAACACCAGAGTGAAATATAGGGCCCTGGGCTTACTCTTCTACTTTCTCCAGAGAGTTCACTGTAAATTCCAGATGTTCGCCCCTCCCTGTCTCTGTAAAGTTGATGCAGAGTTTCTGGAGAAGAAGGCAGGCTGGAAAGAACCATTACACATAGCTGGATCTGTATCTTTTCTAAGGAGAGCTTCAGTTTCTTTTGTTTTCCTTTCTAACAGCAAATTACTGACAGCAATTTCGTCAGGGAGTAAAAGATGCTCTAAGAATGATCTGTTGTGTACTTCCTCCTCTTCACAAGCCACTATGTCACTTCCTCTCTTCAAATACTACCTTAAAAACCTGCCTGTTCCTGACTCTACACCCCCATCCACCTGTCCCTTCCCCAGCTTTTTCATTCTCCCCTTCTTGTAACTAGCATCCTCACAAATTTACCATTTACACTGCAGATCTTTCCCTTCACTATTTCATGTATTGTTCTTCCCCTGCAAGTTACCGTACGCATCTCTATACTGCTCTCTCTCTCTCTCTCTCTCTCTCTCCTTTCACTGTGCATCATTTTTCAAAGATACTTTATGGGCAATAACATTTTGTTCCCCTGTAGCACCTTTCATCCAAGAACACCAATGTACTTTACACCTTGTCCTCCTGGTGATGGCATAGTTATTAACCTGGTTTTGCAGATGTGTAAAAGACCTCTGTTCCTAAACTACTTCCCCCTTTCTCTTTATATACCTGCCTTGATAAGCCCAGATGAAAATCCTCTTTCCAGCCAGTGTAACCCACACCCTGCTCTATCCCCTCCTTGGGGCACGACACCAGCAGGCTGAGCTGTTTTCCTGCGGCAGAGCTCCCATAGTGGCTTATGATACAGTCCAATTTCCTTGCCCCTGCACCACAGCTCCCCGCAGAACACACCATAGAGTTCGGGTACTCAAAGGGAAGGTGAGGACCTGACTCAGGCAGAAGGACAGCGATCCTGGATGAGTAGCACAAGCGAAAGAGTAGGTCGGACTCTGATCCCTTCCCCCAGTGGTGGAGGGTGTGGCAGTTAGCAATGCTGTCACAGCAGAGGAAGTACAGCAGTTAGGAGCCCTTTGAGGGTTCTGAAAAGCCGAAATGCAATCTTTGAAATGGATCCCCAAATGGCCAGCAAGCCAGGACAAGTGTTAGAGGAGAGGGGTGATACAATTCCACTCCTAGTACAGGCACAACAAGGCACAAGTGGAGACAAACTGCATGCTTTAACCTAGTCACTTTGTGCATGCAGAGTTTCCCAGCAAAAAGAGGATTCAGCACAATGGGTAATTACAATGCTTAAGCCATAATGTCTGGCTTTAAGGTCATTGCCAATTGGATAATGACTGGCTGAAGGAGTTAAGGTACTGAAGCAAAGGCAATGGGCCTCTAATGGTCATTATTTGGCTAGTAATGACTGAGGAATGTGCGCCATATGTCCTCTTTGCTGTGTCACTTTTGTCTTTGGATGGCTGCTAGAGCCCTATAACATTTCTGAGAACTGGTCTCATGTGTCTGAAAGGCGGGGCAGTTCCACCTTCTTTTATTTCTTATGAACTGCTTTTAACAAATTCAGTGGCTGATGCTCTGCCAAAGAAGTAGGCATTTACTAGTCAGTAAGGCCCTGTTTGGCTTTCAGTTCCTCCACTGAATTAAGTAAAGCTGCACTAGTGGAACAAATAGCAGAAACTGGCCCTAATGCTGGGATTTGCAAAGAAGCCTAAGAGAGTGAGGAAGCCAATCCCACTGAAAAGCCAATGGGATTTGAGCACCTCACTTTCTTAGGTGGGATTTTCAATGGAATCTAGCAGTCTAGTAAATGACTGCAAGGCCTTCCCTGCACTGCCGTTTTCTTCCAATTTCCCAGCACTGCACCAGCAATGCTCAGCTCCACCGACAATGGGAGCACTAGTATAGACAAGTTGCTTGTGATTAAATCACTATGTTGTCCAACCTTGCTCAGATGGGGTTCAAACAACCTGGCGGCCAAACTGCCTCTGGCAGTCAGTCTATCCCAACACTCCCAGCAGCAGAGCTATACTTGGGGAAGCCTGGCCTCTGGCTCAACCAGTTTAGCACTTGTTAAAATTTACACAGCCTTGTCTGCACTAAACTTTCTGAGTGTGTTAGTTAGGACGTTAGCTAACACTTCTAAATGCACACCTTTGAAACTTGGTCCAGGCTAAAGCTAGGTCAGACAGAGATATGACTAATTTCCTTCAAACAAACCAGTGGGAGGCCTGGCCCGTCATGCAGAAGCTGCCCATCCCCCTACCTGGAAAGAAAGGTGTCCTAGGGTACGTCTTCACTGAGGGCGGCGAATTTGCCACTGTCAGATCCATCTATCTGGATCGATTGAGCGGGCAGTGAAGACCCGCTCAATCAATCCAGAAGTTGACGCATTAAAAACACCCCCTCAAGTGGCGCAGCGCAGTGAAGACGCCGCGTAGAAGAGGAGTTACGAAGTCGACGGGAGTTACGCAAGTACTCTGCATAACTTGCATAACTCCCGTCGACTGCCACCAAATTTGAAGGTAAGTGTAGACCAGGCCCGACACAGGTTCGTCAACAGGAAGGGGAAGTAACTTGAGGGATCTAGCAGGAGGAAGTCCAACCAAGCCTTGACCAGGATGAAGCTGAACGTTTGGTGACACCAAAGACCTGGACTTCTTGCTAAATAAGCTGAAACTGTTTATATTCCTCTTTTTAGTCTGAACCGAACCGAACCGAACAAAGCGTCAGTCCTACCCCAGTGTAAACTGACCAGAGCAAAGCGGTTCTGAGCCAAAAGGTGTGTGCATTAAAGTGTTGTATTTCTCCTTGTGCTGAGTCTTCTCTTTAGTTTCTGGTGCCAGACATTACAGCCCTAGGCCACCTTCCAACAGGACAAGTGAGAGGAGACAAGGTCAGACGCTGGAAGAGATTTTGAGGTGACCATTTGGAATGGTTTTAGTGACTAGGTTAATTCTTGCCCATCCCCTGGATGAGGTGGAGATGAAAGAGGAGGGCGAGGAGCACTGATCCAGCCTCTACAGTCATTTTCTACTAAAAAAAGAAGGAAACGAGAACTATCTGTACTTTGGGAGAGACATAGTGATATCACAGTGATATCCTATATCAGCTGGAGACTCCTTCACTGTATGCCCACAACCATGGTGTTATGAGACCTTTGGATTCTATACTTGCAAAACACTCCAGCACTTACACATGGTGAGTTAATTAATGTGAGTTGATTGCAATGCCCACACATCAACAAAACCATCAGATTTTAAGTCCTATTTTAGTTTTCTTGTTTCAATTTTTTCTTGTATTTTACCTTAAAAAATTGAAAACACAGCCCCCTTTGCTTCAGCCAACTGTACTTTCTCATCATGAAAATCCTTCTAGTGCCTGCAGATCTTTCATTGGCATCAGACAAAAGATAAAAACCCCTTGTTAGGAAATACACACACATTGAGAAACTATGCAGCACTGCTGGATCCCAGCAGAACTATAGCTCTTCCAAGATGACAAACAAGGCTTTGTTCCTTCACATTTGAAAACATATTCTGAAAACACTGCTCCTCCCCATATATATAAAAAACCCTTTCCTCACATCCAACAAAAAGAAGACATAATTAACCCAACCTCGGAGAGACTACAATGGTATTTAAAACAGTAAAACACAATCCATTTGCATTTAGTAGCTAATTATTCCCCCTACGCACACACCCATCAGTATTCCCTAAAAATGTCCACAGAACATTGGCAATCTGTGCTAGCCAAAGCTTTTGGAAAGAAGTGAACAAAGATGGTTCTGAGTGAAAAATAAACCTAAGAAACTCAACAACAGTCTGGCAAAATCTTCCTAAAAAACACAGTGTATACAGCTCAGCAAAGTCTGCTGTAGAAATGCCCTTTTGAACTCATTTGACTGCATTAACAGTCACCTTCATATTGTATGTAAGCTGACAGCTATTGCAGGAAGAATCTAGTGGAAGTCATCTATATTTGCATACCTGTTAAAACACTATCCCCTTCTTCACACCACGACCCAGGACATAAGTAGCCATTTTCCAATACGCAGCATCGCAAACACATACATACTGCTGCTGCTGTTGGAAATTCATGAACAACAGGCAATGCCAGGACTAAATTATAGCCATCCAACACAGCTTCTCCATGACATAGACAGTACAAAAAGGACTGTTGCCTACTGTTCACTCTCTCATCATATTGCAAGACACTTTAGCTTCCTCAGAACAAGGAGGAGTGCACCCTTCCCCCCCCTTTTGCTCCAGTAATACAGTCCTGGAACTAACAAGCTAGGAAGCAATCCATAAGAACTCTTGCTACTGAAGACAGGTGAATTACTAGCGCTACCGATGTAATAGTCGATGCCATCCCACTCCAAAAGAAACTCCCCTACATGCTTCATTGACAATCAGTTCACCTTGATTCCATCATCCCCCACAAGGATTAGTTAGAAGTTTTCTATGGCAAACACCCAAGTTGTGGGTTACTCAGCTCTGCCCTTCCCAGCTCTCACAGTGCTGAATCAGCCTAAGACAGAAACTAAACTGGGCTGGACTTCAACGGAGTTACAGCAGCGACCAGTCTGGCCCTTCATCTGCAGTGTCTTAAGCTTCTTGTTGCTGATGTTGTTAATTAAAGCATCAAGGATGGTAAATAATGTTTTCCTCCATCCACGCTTTCAGGGCAAGAGTTGATATCATGCCGTCCTTTGACTAATAACTGACAAGAGGATTTCACTCTTCCAGGCTGCACCCACAAAAGAGCAACTGAAGAACAAAATGGCCCAGTTTCACCTTGACACAGTCCTTGTGCACACAAAACCTACCTCGCCACCAACACAGGCTCCCCTCGGCATTCAAAAGTGATCATTCTTTAGACCAAAGGTAAGATATCTCACCGACATAACAAGTTTGCCATTCTTTATGCATTTTTTTAAAAACGGAATAAAAAGACTATTATTCTGCAAGCAATCAAAGCTAATCCCTTTACAAATTTACTTTCAACGGAAGAATGATATTTAAGGAGAAAAAAAAAAAAATCACACTGGGTTATGATCACAAGTGAAAAGTACTGAGCGTTATCAGCTCCTGCCTGCCAACAGAGCACAATGAGCAGCAGGCCTCAACTGGTGTATTCGTTTAGTTCAGCGTGAAGGCAGAATGGGGCTCTACCTACTTCTAGAAAGTAAACCAGCTTCTCAGATGGCCTTGCACTGAAATAGGATTACATTGGCCTGGAAAACAAAATAAACCCGCAACATGAAGGTCACCCATAAAATCATAACAAAGATTCTTCTTTCCCACTTCACTGTAGAGAAAACCTTTATCAACCCCTCCATGCTAAAGTAGAAATACAAAAATATATGTACATTAGTCCCATGTACCTCTGTCAATTTTTTTTCCTCGTGTCTTTAGAGCAGTTGTTTACTGCAGCCAACTGCAGAGAAATTACAGTAGCTTAACTCTCCAACTCCCTCTAAAGGATTAATCTTCCAGTGAGCATGCTCACGCGAGATCTTTTTTCAGCAGTTGCATCCATTTCATGAAATGAGGGCTGCTGCAGACATGAGGAAATGCCATTTCAGGACTACATGCAAAGTTGAACAGCCTCATAAACAAGTGCTAATCCCTTTCTGAACTTCTAGCAAGAGTCTTTGTCAAACTCCATACTTCCAATGATTTTAAAAGCCCTCAGACTAACGTGCACTTTCACACATTTTTTTTTTTTTTTTTACAGTGGTTTCTCTACAAGACACATGGTTTAAATGCCTGCTCTTGACTTTCTCCCTACAAACTGGCGAACGGTCCCTCTAATGAAGCTTTAGTCAAAATAGCTCCTTCTCACTGGCAGATTTTTCCTCATCATTTCTTGGCTCATCTCTGCTTTTTAAAAAAGGGCAGAAATTTTGAGGGGGGAAGTGTTTTTATTCAAAAGGAACAGTGTTAAAAATATAGTTTTCAATAGTGCAGCACACTAAGTAATAGCTCATCCCAAACACATCTAACTCTACAGATTAAGGGCCAGTGCAAATGAGGATTTGCTGAGCAGCAACAAATCCAACAGCTAAACAAGAGTGTTGGAAGTAATCTTGTCCACTCATTCTCCAGCCACCCTACATTACATCTTAATTGGAGCAACTTAATTCCCTCTCCCTCACCCCAGGGCTGTGCTCCTCAATCAGACCTTTCTTGGTTAAAATGATAACATTGCAATTGCAAGACAAAGCCTTATCTCTTAGAAATAGATTCTCATGTATTCTTCCATTTTCATCTTCTTGCATCATCATCGTATCGACATTTCCTCTTTGTCTCCTCATCTATTTTATGTCCCATTATTTAATTACTCTTCACAGCCAGTAGGAATCTGAGCTCCCCCCCCCCCCTCCCCACTCTCCTAAATGCTCATATTTCAGGGCTCTGATTGATGCTTCAATCTAGAAGATTTAGGGGACAGGTTCTGATCATATGAACATCAGTGTAAATCTGCATTAACTCAATTGAAGACAGTAGTATGAGACCAGAATCCAGCCCTCAATCTTCCCCACTTGATACTAAAGATCTAAACATTTTAAAGAACGTTACATTCTTAAAATATCACACATTCCATTTTGTTTTTTTTAAACTATTCTTATGAAACTGCACTAAAAATCCAAAATGTCATGAGAGTGTTAAATAAGGGTTATGTCTACTTTTTAAAATGAACACAAACCAGAGTGACAGCATCCACATTTGGTGACGGTGGATATTTTGCTCCGCTGTCACCTAAATAGAGTCACCCATAGGAAGGAAACCTCTGTTATCATGCATTAAAATAGATGTTTTGTTTTATTTATAAAGCAGACAAATTGGTTGGTTTTGATGTGTCATAGCACAGGCTGTTCAACCATCCCTTCTGTTCTGTGATTTTGGGATTTAGTGAATTTAGGCCTGCATCCATCCTGAAAGGTGTTGAGTTCCATCAACTCCCATCAATATCTACAGGAGTGGAGAGTGCTCTGTATGCTGCAGGAGGATCTTAGAATCATGCATAATCTGGCCCTGAAATGCA
The DNA here is from genome assembly GCF_026122565.2 of Emydura macquarii macquarii. Taxonomy (NCBI): domain Eukaryota; kingdom Metazoa; phylum Chordata; order Testudines; family Chelidae; genus Emydura; species Emydura macquarii. The sequence goes on from NW_027130828.1 coordinate 17,470,678, forward strand.
GAGAAGGAAAATCCCAGACTTGAAAGCAGGCGGATGGGAAAACGATTTTGTTCTGTGCTTCCTACATCAGGGCAGGATTACAACCGAATGCAGTCAGGATGTCAGATATGGTGTCGTCCTGACCCGTTGCTCCCAATTTGGAAATGAGTCAGACTCCTTGAAAGTTTATACTTTGAAGATTGATTGCTATTGATTCTTCTTCAAGCAAATAGTCCATGCTGGTAATTCATCAATAATAAGCAATTACTTGACAGCCTCTTATCTGCAGATGCCAGCCCAGACAACTCTATTTGCAGAGGCAATGGGTCAATAAATCAAAGCCCTTCTCAATTTTAAAATATCAGCATTTACAAAGCCGCCCGACCTGCAACCTGGCTGAAAAGAGCAACCAAGCCAGTGATATTCTGGCAAATGAGCAAATCTGTGCTTTACTAATCTACCCCATGAGCTGGTTATGAGTGATGCTGGGAAATCAGTCCACGGCGCTTCTCATTTTTCACTGGCATAATGAAAGCTTTAGTTGGGTGTGGAATGGGTGACATGGGAGAGGAAACAAAACCTGTTCCCTCAGAATAATTAGTTGGAAGGCAGGAGCAGAATGTAGTGGCCCTTGTTAAATGTTTACCATTCAAGACTTAAATGACTATGACCCATTTAACTCTTTAGCAGAACTGCAAAGCTTACTGATAAGGGTGTGTTTAATGGCACTATTCCAACAAAACTCAGCTACTTTTCTTTAAATTCCACGGTGGATTTAAATGCCATCAATATCTAATAGAATCAATATTCCTGTTCATCTTATGAAAACTCACTTCTCTGTTCTTCCAAGTCTCTCAGTTGCTCCAGTGCAAATCAGCAGTGGTGCCACTGAAGTCAAGGGGGAGTTACTTGCATTTTGTTGGCACCGGTATAAGGGGAGAACCAGCCCCCGCTCTGAAGATCAAGACAGCCTGTTATGTTATCAGATGCAGATGACTTTTAAAAGGCCCTTTTGCAGGACAAAGAACAGGGATGGTTTGTATGATTTGCAGAGCTTTAAACCACTACAAAGAGAGCTGAGCATAATCCCCGATCAGGACCCCTTGGTGCTACAGTTGCCCCACTGACTTCAATGGACTGCTTGGGTGATGAAGATGAGCAGGGATTTGGGGCTTAATACTACTCCCTTTAGAATTAATAGGAAGGTTATGACTAACTCCAATGGAAGCAGGATCGACCCCTTCTTCCTTACTATACCATATGCTTTAGTGCAGCATCTTCACTGAATGGGACACCAAAATCACTCACCCAATAAAATGTAGGCATCTGGGTGGGAAGGGGATGATTATATCTTGTGGCCTCAATTTTAAATGACTTCCATAGCTTTGGGAAGAATGTGCAAGTGAAAATGGAGAGACCAGGTGGGTGAGGTAATATCTTTTATTGGGCCAACTTCTGTTGGTGAAAGAGACAAAACCCTGCATAAGCTCGGAAGCTTGTCTCTTTCACCAAGAGAAGTTGGTCCAGTACAAGATATTACTCACCCACCTGGTCTCTCTCAGATTTAGGGACCACTAAGGCTACATCAACACTGCAAACAGGTGAAGAAGAATAGAAGATGAGTTGCTTTAACTGTATCATTCTTACTGAATACATTTGATGGGGTGGGTTACACACAGTGAGCTATTGTAGCCAATCACTGCCGAGCTGGGCCTATTAAACCTTCATCTGTTTATGCCTTGAAATGCTTCCGGGGGTTTCTTCCCCCCCCATCATTGCCTGGGACAACAGGAAGCTGTAGGAAAGCATGCCAAAATCTGCAAGGATTTCTCTTTCTCCTCTTACCCACAGAATTGCAGCTGGCAACATCTACCTCATCTAGCCCTGCCTTTTTAGTTTAAGACTCTTGCATGGCAAAGCAAAGAGGGACATGGGAGGGGAGGAAAAAAAAAAAAAAAGAAGGTACTAGCTTACAATACTGAGCTGCTGTCACTGTTTCACAGCAAACCCACAAAATGCAACCCCAGTGACAAAATCCCACAAACCACACTGCAGAACAGTAGCCAGATTTCTTGGTTATATGATCAGTCAAAACAATTTTCCATAGAATCTCTTCTGGGTAAAACTTGCAGCCTTTTTCCTATGGAAGAAAAGTGAATGACAAGTCAAGAGCATGACAGGTATATCCAGCCTCTTTGGGTAAGTGCATTAGCTGGATGTGGAGCCTGCAAAATGAAGAATAATGCTGGCAATTTAAGGAGTTCTTTTCCTGATGGCATGAGTGTCAGGAGCAAGGCCTGTCTTCCAGGGTTTACCCATGGGAAATATGGATCCCACCTTTTCACAGCTGGGGCAGCAACACTGGAGTATCTGTGAGCATTTGGGATGAAGAACTGCAGGCTATAAAGACCCTCCATTCACACTTTCAGTGTGTTTGTGACACTTCCATGAAGGTGTTCTTGGTCTCTTGTTGTGGGCTTCCTTCTTTTTGTTCAGCTCCATTACCACTGGGAACCATTCCTGTTTGGATTTGGAGTTGTGGTCACAGCAGTGAATTCTAGCAGTAGGAGCAAAATAAAACAAGACTTCTGGCTGGGTCCCACAATGGACTCACTGATGCTCTCTGGGGAGGAGATCATGGCCATAAAATGGGAACAAGCTGCTTCCCTTAGAGCAAGATACAGTCACCATGCACTGCAGTGAACACAACTTGGTGGAAGGGGCAGGGTTGGCTTTAATGGACCCGATTCCCCCACAGCCTTGACTACTGTGTAGTGGGTGTGAAACACAGCCACTGGCATAAGTGTGCAGACAATGCTCACTTGGCAATGATTTACATTCTCTCTGTCCAGGTGCAAGCCCCGATCCCACCTTCTCCATGTGGTGTTAGCAGGGGTTTAACCACCAACCACAATGGATTTGACAGGGGTGACGTCAGTCCTGAGGCAGCTGATCAAGTTGGGGAATACAACACCTGTGAGATGTGACATCATGATGGCAGCAAGGCTCCGCATCAGGTGGGCACTCCCTATCATTGCTCCTGGTTGCTCTGTCCTGATGTGTTGCCACGCTGCACGATCCATTCTGATATGCTCGGCCTAGACATACCATCGTGGCTTGAAACGTTTTCAGCTGGCATTGGGGGGGGGGGCAGGAGGTTGCACCTAAGCAAACTGCTACTTGGGTTTTGTAGTGGATAATCCTTGCACAAGGAGGCTTCGTGGAAGTATCCCTGACAGGACACTTGTGATTAGGCCTAAACCCAGGAAGTGCATTAGGTAGGAGAGTTAATACCAATCACCCAGTGGAATATGACTAAATCCCAACTATCCACCAAGATTCCTCTATTCTCAGGGTGTCCCAATTGCTTGCAAGAATATAGGCATTCTGTAGAACAATAATCATACAGACTGACTCAGGGCCTGGGTACTGCTGCTATAGTATCTCCAGAAAGGTTGGACCCCGGGTGGAGTTAGACAGTTCTAACTGCAAGGATGACCTATTGGGGTGTTCTTTGCGATGACATGATAAGGTTACAGCCTATTGCCAAAACAGTTCATTGCAGTTGTGGTTCATTGTGGCATGTGATCTGTGATAAAAGTTTTGATTTTGGAAAAATTTAGAATAGGGGGATGATCCTCAAACACCAGGGACTTCATTCACTCATGGATTTGTATTCTCCCAAGTATAACTTTGTTTTCTGTCTCTAAAGAGAAACAATCGTTGCTCAAGACAATGGTGCTTCTGAGGATTGAAAAGTAAATCTCAGGGCCTGATTCTCCTCTCACTTACCTGAATGTAAAGCAGGAGGAGTGCCAGTGAAGTCCAAGGGGTTACCATGGCGTACATGGGAACAGAGAATAGCACTCTCTTATTCTAGACAAGTGATAGAGTTTGAGGCCAGAAAAGACCGTCAGATCATATAGTCAGACCTCCTGAATCTCACAGGCCACTAACACCATCCATCATCCGCCCACAAAACCCAACAACCAAAATTAGTCCAAAGTATTACAACCCACTGGAGACTAGACTGCTATGTGCCACAGCAAGAGAATAGGAGGGATTGAGGTGCACCAATGCCCATAGCCCCTGTAATGGCTGGGAAATGATTAAGTGAGATACACCCAGACAATCCTGGCAAATGACCCACGCTGCAGAGGAAGGCAAAAAAAACCCAAGGTCACAAGTGGCTTAGCAGAGTCTAGGAAAGGCAAATACTCTTGCACAGGCTTGTAAAAATGAATCTGGAGGCTTACTGAATACAGAGTTATCCATATCTCAAGCTAATAATACTATTTAGCAGTTAAACAGCCCTTTACATTTCAAAGCACTCTATGCATGTTACCAGACTAACACTAACAACCCCGCCAGTGATGTAGGCAAGCATTATTATCCCAATCTTACAGCGGAAGAAACAGGCAGAAAGTTGCTCAGTCACAGAATTAGAAACTGAGCGATTGCTTAGCATTGGAAATAAGACAAAAAGGGTCAAATCGTACAGTCTTTAACCGTCATATCTCCAAATGCAGCCAATGGGAATTAAGACCTGAGTAAGTACTGCAGTATTTGGCCCTAAGTTTTTGACATCTGACCTTGGGCTTGATCCAAAGCCCAGAGACATCAGTGGAACAATTGCCACTGACTTCAGGGGACTTTGAATCGAGCTCCTCTCAACAATTTACTAACAACGCTTGAGCCCTTCCTAGGGTGTTTTAGTATTCATGTATATGATGCTGTCAGTGCAGTAGGTGTCGTACAGTGGGAGATAAGGGCAAATATAGAGCAGGTCCAATGCTCCAAAAAGCTCTCCATCCAAAGGCACCTCCTATGGGGCTCCTCTTTTGCTCAGCAATGCATCTTTTACCCAGCATACATAGCGAGAAGGCTTTGGGTTGGGCTCCAGCTCTGGGAGCTAAGCGCTAGCTCTTCTACGGATTATACAAAAAAGTTTCTCACCGTTTCATCTGAATGAGTGAAAGCCCACGCAAAGACAATGACTGAACTGAAAGGATGTTAAGAAAGAAAATTAACCCAAGGGTCTGATCGGATTTCAGCCTGGCCTATGCACAGTTTTTTAATCGATTTAACCACTTCGGTTACAGGGCGATTTTATAATGGAATATTTACACTGAGATAAATGTGGAGACGCAGATGCTTGTATCGATATGGCATATTCCCGTACATTTACAGGACTTCTAGTAATACGATCACCTTTAACTAGTAAAACTGCATCCACACAAGGATTGGTATCAGTATAACTACAGCGGTTTTTAAACTGATATGTTGAAAGCTGTGTAAAAGCTATGCGTGGACAAGCCTTTACTCTGTAGCATTCACTCTTACCCTTGCCATGTGCCTTATACTCATGGATTTTAAGGTCCAGAAGAACCACTGATTGAAAGCCAACCACTTGTAGCTGAAAACACTCCCTTACTAGGCCAGCAGGTATTCAAACTCGCAATCCCTAGTTTAGGAAGCTGGTATTTTAGCCATTAGCCCACTGGGTTTTAGTGCTCTCTATAGGCCTGATCAAGTGAATGTTAAGGCCTCATCTGCACCTAAAATTTAGACCAACCTAGCTATGTCACTATGAAAAGTTTCATATCCTGAGCACTGTAGTTAGATTGACCTAATTCCAGTGTCGACGTGGCTAGGTTGACAGAAGGATTCTTCTGCCTCTCCGAGGGGTGGATTACCTACACGGACAGAAAAACCCCTTCCATCGACATAGGAAATGTCTACACTACATAGGCAAAGCTGTAGTGCCATAACTGTGCCGATGTAGCGGCTGCAGTATAGACGTGCCCCAGGGCACATTCAAGTACCTAAATGTCTGCGAGATCAGGCCCTGTCTGTCTGTCACTATTATGTATTTATAGAGTGCAAAACTCAGCAGAATGCAGATGATCCCACCCCCACCCAGCTTAAACCTACACTGTAGCATTATAAGAGACACCCTGATTTTTATTTGCACTTTGAGTTGTGTTTTTATGGGAAATCTTTGGCCATGGGCATGTCACACGGCTCAGTCATAAGTACCATGCTGTGCTGATAGCACAGGAGATAGTTTACAAGTGACATTGGGTCCCTTGTCCTAGAAGAGACTGCAATGGTCCTGGAGGTGACCCAAAATATCCACTTCTCCAACACCCAACCCACCCCACCGCAGGTGCCCAGCCAAGAGACAGCATTCTAGTTTCAAGGAAGACATTCATTATAGCTTGCAAGGTTCATACCACAATGCAGTTGTGAGTGTAAGGGGAGGGGAAATGTAACCTAGAAAATGACAGCATGTGGGTGAATGAACAGTTAGTTCTGAGATCAAATTGTGGACATCATCATCCTGCAGTTCCTGGGGCAAAAAATAAAAACGATTCAAACACAGTTGTAGAAAGAAGCTGGGGAAATGACTGTGCCTCCTCAAAATCTGTTTACAGAATGAACAGATTCCCAAAGGCGGCCTGCTTCTGACATTCCCTGGATTACTATGCTATAAACTGATCTGTTCACCCATGGGTGTCTGCTAATCCAAGGAAATAACTAATGGGTAACTTAACGTTGCCTTGCAGAGCAGAGAGCTCCTTTACTTCTGTCATATATGTCCCATTTCTTACAAAGCTCAAATGCTGATTAAAAATACTATCTTGGTTAGTGTTCCCTATGCGCAATTTAACATCTAGTACTTGCATTACACAATATTACGGCACAAAAAATGAAAAAGACCCCTGCAGAGGGGGCCAGAGCAAAGGCTTTATAACTGAGAATAAGACTTAAGTAAGACTTGGACCACTAACCTTATCCTGCACACCCGTAAGTTACACCCAATTTCAAGGCAATTCAAGTAACTATGCAAATATTAGAGTACTTAGAAGAGAGCATCTTTAAAGAAAAAGCTGGTTTAGACCTTAACTATAGTAGACCTGATGGTCCCTTATAATTTAACTTGTACATTGGTCTTACAACGGTGCTCTGCTCAGGGGTGAATTTCAGCTAAACCGAGTACGAAGTTGTGTAATGCACAATGTGGCCATCCTTGGAATAAAAGGAAATTCAGTGAGCTCCTGCTAAAAATATTAGGGCATTTATTCCATGCAGAAAGAGGTTACATCAACGAATGGTGAATAGCCTTTTACAATGGTTATGGTCTTCAGGTGCAACTGCCTCATACTTGAAAGAAGCATTGGAAACTGTGAATGGTAAAGAAATAGCTCATTGAACAGTTACCCATTCAAAGTGACTTTTCTATAAAACATTTCTCAAGTTACTCTGGAAAATCACTGACAATATTTCAGAGCTAATTCTGTTTTTGTAAATGATCAGTGTTAAAAAGTGTATATACAGAACGTGTAGTAGCTACCATACTTGTAAGGGTATTTTAACATAGAATTTAAGAAAGCCGATGAGAATACTTAGCACTTATGTAGCTTTTTTCTCCTTCAAAGTGCTCTGAAGGCATAAGCTACCTAATCCTCACAGCAGCCCTCTCAGGCAGGGATGTATATTTATCCCCATTTTACAGAAACAGAGAGATTAAGGCCAGTATTTTCAAAAGGGGGCTGTAAATTGGATTGCTCGGATTTTGAGTACCCAAATTCACACACCTAGAGCCTGCATGCAGAAGTGCTGAGCATCTGCAGCTCCCGGTGACCCTGATCAGAACTGGGGATGCTGAGCACTTCTGGAAATCAGCCCCAAAGTGTCTCAGTCAAACTGAAGCATATAAAACCAGTGATCCCTTGTGAAAATTTCAGCTACCTGACTTGTAGTCAATTGCAGAGGAAGGCTGACTAATACATAGCAATAATAATGCTTTGCACTTCTATAGCACCTTCCATCTAAGATCTCAAAGCAATTTATATATATTAATGAATTAAACCTCTTTGTGGTCAGTTAGTAGCATTATCCCCATTTTACAGATAGGAAATGGAGGCAGAGACAGAGATTAAATCACTTGCCCCTGATCACAGAGGAAGGCTATGGCAGATCAGAGAACAACTGGTATAGCAGTATACTTGTCCTCAGATGACTACACCAACTTCAGAATACACAGATCTGGACTTATATATACAGTAATAAATGAATCTAATTTATTGACATAAATAGCAAATTCACAGAGAACAGTGCATCACCCCTTCTACAGATGTGTCCGATGCTGTTTGTGCATTGCTGGACGTTAAGACATTGCACTATGGATTGCAAAGGCAGCGTTCGCAATCGACTAAAGTAATGCAATGATGATGCAAGGCCAATTAGCAGAATTTTGGATACCTTGGATTTAACAAGTCAATTGATACATTTTGGACACAGCTGCTTTTCAGTTAAGAGAAATTCTAAAGCTCATAATTAAGCTCAGCCAACCCAATCTTCCTTGGAAGTTTTCAAGGCCTCTGTATTAAAAGTCGAAAAGAGAAAAAGATGAGACTTTGTTATAAACTGCTGAATGTATAAATGTACTAGGGCTAAATCCACGCCCAATGAAGGCAAAGGCAAAGCTCCTATTAGCATCAGTGGCACAGGATCAGATCCCAGGAACATTTTTAGTTCACTGTTCCGCCTTCTTTTGCAAGCCCAGGAAGTGAAGCCCTCTGTTTTAGGGGCTCAATCCTGCAAACTCTGCCTGCAACAACTCCCATTGACTCACCCTAAGAGCACCGCACATGAAGAGTTTGCAGAACTGGGCCCTTAGCTCTCTGCTCATACATCTCTACACTCACCACTACTGACCGGCCTTGAAACGGGGCACCTTCTTACAGAGAGAAAACAAATGTGTTTTCTTTCCTTTCAGCGCTCAGAAGCATAGTCAGCTTCTCACCATTTTACTTCCTGTGCAACATACAGACCAGAAGTTCTTGAGGAAGCAAACAGTTCCTTCTCTGAGTTTGCAAAGCACCATTTACAGCGCTATAGAAATTAGTTTTATTAATAAAATAGTAGCAAGAAAATGTTAATGAACATCCAGCAAGCAGAGGAGAGGAATGTTCTCAAATGCTCCTAAATGTACTCCCTGCTTTGGCAAAGATCAGTGTCAGCATCAGCACTGCCATCTCAGTGCAAGCTAAGACATCTAACACAGCACATAAATAAGAGGGGAACCGTAGGCCAGCAGGTCACTGTTTGATATCCTTTAAAAAAAAAAAAGATATTGCTGCATCAAGCAGTAATTATGGATTATTCCATTCTCACTGGTGATGAGTGAGCTTCTGTCATTTTAAAAAACATTTAGTGTCTCTGTGGGTGCTTATTAGCTAAATATATGCATACGATAGGGCCTATTGTATCTGGCTTGTAGGTCAGGTGAGGCAAACTTGCCCACCAACTCCTCCTGATCTTTTCCTTTCTCACCAGACTGCACAAAATACTACAGTGAGATGGGGTCATAAACACAAGCTATGTCTTCATTGCAAAAAAAGGTGTGTCCTTAACTAAGGTTAGAATAGCAACAATAGCAACAAAGATACACAACTCAGCTTTTAACTCGCATCACCAGCTCAAGTGCAACCCCCAGCTTATAACTCGAGCTGCTAACCTGATTTAAAAGCCGAGTTGCGCGTCTTCGCTGCTATTTTAAGCTGAGTTTGTTAATGTGGGCAAACGAACCTCAGTTAAGAACACACCTTTTTCTGCAGTATAGAAACATACACTTAAACTGCAAGCACTTTGCAGCAATGATCATTTTTGTGTTATATCTGTGTATAGCGCCTAGCACAAGGGGTTCCTGATCACCAACAGTGGCCTCTAGCCACTAACACAATACAAATAATAAACATGCAAAAGTTCAATGGCTATTAGCCAGGATAGGCAGGGATGGCTCTTCGCCAGAGGCTGGGAATGGCCAACGGGATGGATCACTTGATGATGACCTGTTCTAATCATTCCCGCTGAAGCACCTGGCAGCGGCCACGGTCAGAAGACAAGATTCTGGGCTAAATGGACCATTGGTCTGACCCAGTACGGCCGTTCTTATGTTTTTAACAGTAATACTAATAATAGGAGGTGTATATATTAATGCAGATGCATAACCAAGAGGTATTTTCATCCTAAAACACTGAATGAAATTCTGGTCTAATACCACATAGGGTAGAAGCCGGACAAAATGTGTTTTAAAACAGCTTTCCTGCATTCTCAGTCTAGTAGCAAAGACTTTGGAAAGAAATAAAATCAATGAGCCATGAATGATTAAAAACACTTTGCTATAAACATCACATTGCAACAGGAAGGAGGTTGGGACTGTTAGGAAACCAGCAGTGCAGCCATGTCACCAGGATCTAGGTTATCCTGTTTGGGAAAGGACGCTATCGAATACACGGACCAGCTGATTCCAGAGGTTCAGGACTAAACACCGTGCCCCATATTTGTGCTGGGAGAAAGCAGACCGGCCAAGGCTATGACAGTGACGTTGTCTAACTCATAAGACGGACACAGAACACTAAAGATAGTGGCTGGAAAATCAAAACACAGTGAGGGAACAAACGCATGCTTTTCTCCACCATTTCAAATGATGTAAGCTGAACTCTCTCTATACACTGTATAATCTTCATGGACCGAAGCATAAACATTTCCAGCAAATGCACTGAATATACCTTTGCTAGGCTAGGGGGCTGCCTCTTTGTGTTTTAATTCAAAGAATAAAACAAACAGACAGCATGACCTCTCATCTCTCCTCTCTGCAAGGACATGCACCCCTAGGACACAGTGTTTGTCACCAAGGGTGAAAGGCTTATTGGGAGTTTCTTATTACCATCTGCACACGACGGGACAGTAGGAAAAGTAAATACTGCACCTAGCTTTGTATAGGTGAGGTACACTTTTTAAAGAAGTGTTAATTGTTTATCCTCAATGTTTTGGAGGGAAGTTGAAATATTCAAGGTGAAGTCTCCAAATCCTACAAGACATTTGCTTATGAACAACAAAGCTTTGGACTTTAATTAGATATTTTTCTTTTTTAAAAAATCTTTCAAGCACCAAATGGCAACACTACAAGTTGGCTATATTAAAAAGCACCTCTCCCATTCCAAGGACCAGGAGGTGAGTTCCATGTGCAAGGAATTCACACTCCCCTAACATTTAGAACTCAGACTAATTGATATTGACTATTACTTACAAGCTTCTAATTAAAAACTCCTAGTATCTTAGGCTATGTCTACACTACAGACCTTACAGCGAGACAGCCGTATCACTGCAGCTGCGCTGTTGTAAGGTCTCCCGTGTAGCCGCTCTATGCCGACAGGAGAGAGCTCTCCTGCCGGCATAATTAAACCACCCCCAACGAGCGGCGGTAGCTATGTTGACAGGAGACTGTCTCCCACCAACACAGTACTGTCCACACCAGCACTTTTTCAGTGAAACTTAAACTGATCAGCAAAAGTGCTAGTACAGACAAGAGCTAAACCACCAATTCAACAGCCTGTCTCTGGTGCTCTGTGCAAAGCATTCAAGATGTTAATTTAGTTTATCAAATATTAATAATGCCCCTCAATTAATACATTATTTAGATTCAGGCTCTATGTTCTAGTAATCTGGACATCTTTACATAAAAAATGATAGGGCAATAGGACACCAGATAAATTAGTCAATGCACATGCCCGTCAACATTTTGCTCTCTATATACTTCTTTAACACCTTTTAAAGACCATTTACACTAACCACTTTTGATGGTATGCAATTTGTAACTACCCCTTGCCCATACCAACCCCTCAACACTGGCATACCCAGTACTACTTCAGGCTCCTTTGAAAATCTAAGGGAGTTAATCTTCCAAATCCCAGAGTATGTCTACAATGCACAGTTAACCTGGGTTTTAACCCAACCCCCCTATCATCCACACAGAAAAACCTCTGATCTGGGTTTGGAGGTGCTTTAAGCCCAGGCCACCCTACCCCACTAAGACTGGGTTACAGACCAGGCTCTGTTTTCTCTCGGGCTAGAACCCTCCCACTTTGCAGTGAGTATGCAGGCTAAGTCACTGCAGTCCTGATAGCCCTCGGATGCCTTCCCACAATTCCTCCCTATCCTCACAGCATAGACAAGTTCTCCCACAACTGACATAATTGACAAGGAAAGAATCAGTGTGTCTCAGCACAAAGAACAATGGGATAGGACCCCAGACACAGTTGGGGGAGTGCAGAAGCAATGAGGATGTGGTAACATGGGCAGGGTCTTGCAATGAGAGTGCTCACACCCAGGCTAAGCTAATCCGGGTGCTCAGACCTGAGTGCTAATCACCCACATTAACTCTGCAGTGAAGACATACCCTAATCATGTCTAACTCTGCAGCTAGCCCAGGTTCTCGCTCATTTGTTTCCCCTAATCCCCCTCTTATTCACACACAAAAACCTCTCACCTGAGTTAGTGGTGCTTTCAACCCAGACTAGCTGGCCCAGCTGGGGGTGGTTAGAGCTTGGTTCCACTCCACTCAGGCTGGTGACCTGCCCACTTTGCAGGGAGGATACAGGCTAAATCACTCGAGTGCTAATAGTCCTCCAGTGCCTTCCCACAACTGCCCCCATGTGCCCTAGACAACACGTTCTCCCACAATTCACTTCAAAAAAATAAATCATAGAGCGGCCCAGCTCACTGCAGCACAAAGAACTACACACAGTGAAGACACACCCTTAAAGTCAAAGGCAGTTGGGTGCCTACATTCATTTGGCCTCTGAAAATCCCAGACTAATTCACACACCCTTTTTACTGCAATTGACACACTTTCTAAAGCCTTATCTATGCTAGGATGAAAGGTGTCTATTTGAAACTGGTTTGCTAAAATGTTTTAACAAATATGTTTTTAAACGCTACTGTAGACCATGCAAGTTTCATGCTGCCAAACCCAAAGCATTAAAAAATCCTGGGTAACCCTAATCATGAGATTTTAAAACATAATAAATGGGGTATGTTCCTTTTGCCTTTAGAGGGTCACATTTTCAAGGTTCCTTCTGCAACTATGAGGGCTAGAAAATGAAAGAAAGAGACTCATCTAATCACATGACTCCAGGAGCTGGGGCTTGAAGAAAAAACACCAAATATAAAAGTTGGCAACGCTGCAATTTGTATTTTAACATGTTAGCAGCTCAAGGTGAACTATAAAGGGTAATTTAGGATTCATCTCGACCAACTAATATGCAAGCTAACAAGTTTTACAAATACACCTTTCATCTTAGTCCAAACAGGGCTGAAGAACACAGCATTTCTGTTCCCTTCAAGTCATACAGAGGTCATCATTAGCTCCTCACTGAGATCCCCTCATTTCAGTCCTGGGTTCCCATGCCTCTCTGTATAGCCAAGGTCAACAGATTAATTCTGGCTGCTCTGTACTATTCATTCTCCACACATGGAATAATCCCTGTGTCCCCTTCCTTTTTTAATCAAAGCACAACCACAAATAAGCACATCATACTGCATACAGAATCACTGATTTCATGCACTGTGCTAAAATACTTTATTTCAAAACACAGCTGTCCGGTTCTAACGTGCCTCTCATTGTGCTTCTGGGCACCAATAATTCAGCCCCAAATGTGTTGATGGTTTTGGGTGCTCTATCTCCTATAAACCCCAAATCCTTTTCCTGGTCTGTGCATTGTGCTATCTGACCTGAGAAGCAATAATCCCTTCTGGAATTTTTGCCTTTACTCCCATCACTTTACATTTCTCTACACAGAATAGTGATAGGCATTTACCTGGCTATAATCCCAGTCTATCCAAATCAATCTGAATCTGGTTGCCTCCTTTCTCTGCACTTATTTCCTCCCCACCTGCAACTTTCCTCCCTTTATTGCATGCTGCTTCTTCCAGACCGTTGATATGCAAAGAGAACTAGGCCTGAATGCACTGATTTACCATTCCAATCCACTTGCCATCTCCTCTGTCCCAAATGGTTACTACTCATGGCTGCCCTTAGAAATCCCCCTGGCAAAGACACTGAAAGAGATGAATTTAATATTGAATGGCCTCTCTTTACCCTTCATGCCAGTTCCTTATCCATACTTGCTCATCTTGTCCAGTAGTTATCTGTGTGCTACGTCAGAGCTGCAAGGAATCCCTTGCAATGTGTCATCCCATGTAACCGAACTACGTTTAAATTTAGACTCAGACAAAACCAAGTACTACAGAAGCAGACTGCAGGATGGTAAGGAGGGGCTCAGGATTTAGCCTTAAGAATGCAAGCAGTCGTCCCGGAAGAATATTTCTCACTTGTTGGAGGGTTTCTCAGACCACCTAGGCTCTGTCTTGATGGGCATAAAGGGTGCTTTCTTCAATTTTGTTTGCTCAATTGAGTTAACTTAATGAAATTGAAAAGCCCTCCTAATGCTCCTTAAAACACAGGCTAACACATTTGAATTCATATTAGCAGAATTTATTGTGGCTTTGGGCTTGTCTACATGGGCAGAAAAAGGTGCTAGCTTAACATGATTAAAGCCCCATCTGGGGCATCCACATTAGGAAAAAAGATGGTGTATTAGCATGTTAGCTAACATGTGGTAAAATCCCAGTTGGTAATTTTCACATGTTAACAGGTTTAAGTAAACCCTAGGCATCCCCACAGAGTTTTCTGTGACCTGCTAACATGTGCAAAAACTACAAACTACCTTGTCCACATTAGGATCTTACCACATGTTAACGAACATGCAGTAAACAAACAGACAGACAGACAAAAACACCTTCCCCCCCCCGTGAAGACAAGGATGCAACTAAAATATCTGAAGCTGTATTAACTGGTCACATTTTAGCCTAGAGCAGAGCTAATATGGCTGCAAACACACCCTTTTCACCTGTGTAGACAAGCTCACACAGACTTACCATTAAGCTAACTCTACTGAGCTGACATGATTGAAGAAAACATTCTTTTTGCCCATCAAGTCATGGCCATCTAGATGGCTCATATGAAAAAGAGAGAGAGAGGGATTTAAAATGCAAGAGGTTTTCTTATTTTAAAACCTACCTGAAGCAGCCGACGTGTTAAAAATAACAGCCCTGGGCAAGCACAGCAAAGCACTTTCCTCACTTGTGAGCCACGGATCCTGAGAGGGAACCAGCCGCCAAGAGTAACTGAGAAGAGAAGGCAGAGCAGGGCAGGACTGAAAGAACCACAGGAGAACACATCACCTACAAAACTGAAAGTGGGAAACTCTGAGGAAGTCACCTAGATGGAGTGATTGTTTCTCATTCTGCCCAGAGCTCTTCCTGCATCCCTACACTCAATGGCCTATTACAGTATTGTTCTTCCAGCCGGGGGGGGGGGGGCCGCTGGAGCCAGTAAATGCTATCTCTTAATCCACAACACAAAGTATTTGCAGGAGCTGATTATAGAGCATGCCCAGCCCTTGCTGGCTCAGGGGTTAAGAGCAAGACTCAAAGCCAGGGAAGAGTCTTATCACTGAGCCACATTTTCAAAAGTGCTCAGCATGTTGGTCCTCTGTTGAAAAGCTAGCCGTGTGTGTCACAACCGAAGTCATGGGTGCTGAGCTCCTTAGACAGTCTGGTCCCCCTGGTGGATGCGGAGCACTTGAGAATCTGGCCCTTTGTGGTTGACTTGCTATCTGGCATCTTTAAAGATAAAAGCATCTTACAGATGAACCGATAAAAGAAGAAAAAAAAGCATTTGTAACGAGAGCTACTTTATTCAAAGCCTACATTCAGCACAGAACTAGACACCAATTTTCACATAACTTGCTCTGGACCGAGGAGAAACTGCATCCTTGCTTGTAATCTACTTGTTTCCAAGCTTATGTAAGGGCTACTTCTCCAAGGTGAAAACTGCAGAACCTGCTGGTGATTGTCTCACACAACAGACGTGCCAGCACCTTTGTTCATCCACAGACCTTGGGAAGACATGCCTTGACTAGCAAACTGACACAACCCTGACACAAATGTCTGGGTGGGGACGTACCCACGCCTTATTTATTACAGACAAAACGCAACCTTTAGGGGTTTGCCTGGGCCCCGTGTACTGTGAGGGAGCTTTTCCCCAAGTTATCATTTTAGAAAGTGCACATCTCTAAAAGACCCAGGGCTTGGGGTTCTTCCCACTCATGCTGCTGCAAATCAAGAATAATTCCACCAAACTCAATGGACCTACACTGCATGGGGTATAACTGGTGAACGCAAGAAGCAAGTCAAGCCCCCAAGCTTTAATCTTCAGCATACTGTTGACTCCAAGGTCCAAGATCTAAAGAATCAAACTAAACTTACATAAAAACCTGCAATGGACAAAGATCATCTGCAGGAGCAGTAAAGAAGGCAGGTATCCCTTGTGTGGATGTTGTCTATATCATACTTGCAGGAAAGTTAATTAACTAAGCTCTCAACCATCAGTCACAATGCAGATGAACTACTTAAGGTATCATAAAAAAGTATGTATCTCTACACTACAGATGCTACACGGGCACAGCTATGGCGCTACAGCTAGGTCTCAAAATGTAACTGTAAACAGGGAGTCATCATCAAGGGGATGTGTTTCCAATAGGTTCCCACAGGGATCAATTCTTGGCCCTACACTGTTTATCATTTTTATCAGTGATCTGGAAGAAAGAATAAAATCATCACTGATAAAGTT
Source organism: Emydura macquarii macquarii (assembly GCF_026122565.2). Classification (NCBI taxonomy): domain Eukaryota; kingdom Metazoa; phylum Chordata; order Testudines; family Chelidae; genus Emydura; species Emydura macquarii. The sequence continues at coordinate 17,487,203 of NW_027130828.1, forward strand.
TGCAGATGATTCAAAAATTGAGAGAGTGGTAAATAATGAAGAGGACAGGCCACTGATTCAGATCTAGAGTGCTTAGTAAACTGGGCACAAGAAAACAATATGCATTTAAATATGGTTAAATGTAAATGTATACATCTAGGAAAAAAGAATGTAGGCCATACTTACAGGATGAGGGACTCTAGCCTAGAGAGCAGTAACTCTCAAAAAGATTTGGGGTTTGCGATGGATAATCAGCTGCACAGGACCTCCCAGGGTGACACTGGGGCCAAAAAGCTAATGTGATCCTGGAATGCGCAAACACAGAAGTCTTGAGTAGGAGTAGAGAAGTTCTTTTACTTCTGTATATGGCACTGGTGCAACCACTGCTGGAATAGTGTGACCAGTTCTGGTGCCCACAATTCAAGAAGGATGTTGATAAATTGGAGATGGTTCAAAGAAGAGCCACATGGATGATTAAATGATTGGAAAACCTGCCTTGTAATGTTAGAGCAAAGAAGCTCAATCTATTTATTTTCACAAAGATACGATTAAGGTGTACTTGATTACAGTCGATAGGTACCTACATGGGGGACAAATATTTAATAGTGTGCTCTTCAGTTTAGCACAGAAAGGTCTAACATGATCCAATGGCTGGAAGTTGAAGCTAGACAAATTCAGACTGGAACTAAGGAGTTAGTTTTTAACAGTAAGAGTAATTAACCATTGGCACAATTTACCAAGGATAATGGTGGATTCTCCATCACTGACAATTTTTAAATCAAGATTGGTTGTTTTTCTAGAAGATCTGCTCCAGAAATTATTTTGGAGATGTTCTCTGGCCTGTGTCATACAGGAGATCACACTAGATGACCACAGTGGCCTCAGAATCTATGAATCCCACCCTATATGGCTTGCCACAGTATAGTAATCACGGAGAACAAACCTGCCTTTCAGTGCTGAGGTTGATGCTAAATACTGTTCCATGCCGAGGCTGGGGGCGGGGAGGGCTTGATTACTCTAGACATTTTTATCTAAAGTTAACGGATTGCCAGGTAACTCAAGGTACTCAACAATTTTGTAAAGGCTGGTGTGGACACTTGCCATACAGATTACAAATGTTTTTTCTTCCCCTTGGGTAAATCAGAAATACCCTGTTTTCTGAGCACAAAGCTCACACAGGAAAGAACAAACCATGATTTTTTTAGCCACAACACAATTCCCCAATCCCATTCAATTTCTTCACTAGGGTACTTACCTCTGATGTAAAGTGCTGAGAGTTCTACTAAGGGCAAGTGCTCTATAAACACTAAGTGTTATTGTTATCATCTGGCGATACAAATTGGTCATGAGATGACAGAGAAGGATAAGTCAGTTCCTGCTTTCCCGTTCTAACCCTTACAAACCAAACTGCTAGCCGCCAATCTAAAAATCGGCATCAGTTTCCAGTATTCTGCCCTGATTTACACACACTCTATCCCCACTGGTGTTGGTGGGGTTACATAGGGTATAAATCAGGAGAGAATCTGGTCCATAAACTTCTTGGGAGGTGGCAGGGACAGAGGGGGAGGAAAGAGTGAATTATGCAAGTGATCCAAATAACTCATCATTTCCCCCCACATCCCACTGTTGTGTCTGTAGATATTAAGCCGGTGACCTCAGAGCCGTATTACTCAATATTTTCTCCAGCAAACTGTATTCGCAACAGCCCTCAGCCAAGACCCTTGGAGATTTTCCCCCACAGTATGTGTATATTTGTATTTGCAAGACTAAACTGTATATGAAAAGTTACTGGGGAAAGAGCCCTCCGTTACAGCCATGCAGCACCACCTCAATCAATGGGGTCACACCACTGTAGCTGAAGGCAGAATTTGGTGTATTCAAATGATGGGATTGCCTGGATGCTAACTCTTAAATCACACAGCAAGATTTAATACCTGGTCCCCTTTAAAAGCCCTACTGTTATTACTCACATGAATAAGGAAGGGCAGCAGGATCAGGCCTTAGACTGCAACTGAAGACGATGTATATGGAGCACAACTGCTGAAGTTAATGAGAGCTTTCCGTGATTAAGAAATTCAAGATCTCACCGGACAAGCATTTAGATAGAGTTTCCCACCTTCAAAGTATTTTACAAAGAACTGCGAATATTATCACCTGTAAAGCTCTGCCACAAACTTCATCCCACAGGGGGGTGAAATTCCCTCTACCATGCGGCAGTATTTTGAATACAGGATTAAACCAAAAAGCTGTGAAAGGTTACAACATATACTACTGCACACCTGGAACGTAAGGAGTAGGTAGGCTGCTGGAGGATACTAATCATTAACTGGGCTTAGTGGATATTACGGGGATGTATCCAATTATCAAACTGCAGCAGTTTGTATCCAGTTGATACATAAATATACAACAGCATTGTTATCCTGTCTGCTCTCTTATGCACATGAAAGGTCTTGTTCACTGCTGCAAGCTAGTGTTTACTCTTCCCTTTGGTGCAGCTTGTATATTCTGAAACTATGTTCAAAAAGAAAGCTTTGGGGAAAGTCTTAGTCTTGCATTCAGTAGCAGAGCAAGCAAAGAGGTATCTTAGATGCTCAGGGTGATGTCTATATTCCTGTGTGGGACGTTTAGAGCTATGAATCTGGGTAATCTTTGGGGCTATTTAGAGGTATGAATCTGACACCTAATTGCCATCACGCAGTGAGGGTAGTTAATAAACACCACTTCTTCAGGGATTTTGGATTTGAATTTGATGTATTCCCTAGTGTTTCAGACTCGGTGCACTTCAAACTACTGAACGTTACTGATGAGTCGAAATAAAATCTTCATGGCTGGAAACTTTACAGTCTGAGTTCACGGTCAGATCTCTGACAAAGCTCCAGTACATTCCAGCTCCAGTACATTCCACCTCCCCCAGAAAGTGTGTCACAACCTCCAAGCCCATATACGACCCAGAGGGCTCTCCAGTTCTTCAACATCACCTTTTTGTGATCCACATAACCTTGACTGTAGAGGCTGCTGCACCAACTCACAGACTTTAAACTCAGAAGGGACCATGATGATCATCTAGTCTCATCTCCTGCACATCAGAGGCCACAGAATCTCACCCATCCACTCCCTATAATAGACCCCTAACCTCTGGCTGAGTTCCTGAAGTCCTCAAATCATGATTTAAAGACTTAAAAGTTACAAAGAATCCACCCAAATACATTAGTTTAAATCTGCAAGTGACCCGTTTCCTATGCTGCACAGGAAGGCAAAAAACTCTCAAGGTCTCTGCCAGTGAGGGTCGGGTGATGGAGGTAATTCCTTCCCAATCCCAAATATGGCGAGCCATTAGACCCTGAGCACGTGGGCAAGAACCAGCAGCCAGAAATTTGGGAAAGAATTCTCTGTAGTAACTCAGAGCTCTCCTCATCTAAACTACTGCCAAGCAGGCAAAGGGAAAGTGAAAGGAATGCCAGTACACATTTAGCAACCAAGAGCAGCCTGGTTTTTATCGTTAAAAGTTCCTAGGCCCTAAAAGTTGTTTTCTCCAATGGAAAAATTGCCTACCCCATTCCCCACAGTCCCATCACACCCAAGCCCTCTGCGGATGCCAACTTCTGGCTCTTTTTGAAAGTTCATTTTCCTCAATGTAATTTAGAATGGGCCTCTTTAATAGAAATGTATTTCCTTCTCACCACCTCCAACTTCATGTTTGATTGAGAAGAAAGAGGTTGTATTTATTTTAAATGCATCCCTCCAAAACCTCCACATACCCTATAACTGAGTTGTGTGGGCAGGAATGAAACCCCACCCTTTGATTAATTGGTTGTGCATGTGGGAGTTATGTTGTACTCATTGGTTAACTTGGAAGAAGAGGGGAATTTGATGTTGATTTCAATGGGGGGAAGGGCAGAGCAGAAGAGTATTAAGGCAATATCCTGAGTTACTTGGGACTGCATGAGTGATACTGACATACTGATCACAAGGTTATTCTGGGGGGAGATGGAGCTGGCCCAGTGCTTAATTTGCTCCAGGGCTTGCCAGAGCTGAGCCCTGGCGCCTCTAGGCTTGGCAGTTCATAGACCCGGCACCTGTGGACTTGCTGCATCAGGTATGAACGCAAAAAAAACTGCCCCGGCCCCTCTTTCATTACAAATTGAGCACTGGAGCAGCCCCGAAGGTGGGCCTGTTTGAAAGGCAAGCAGGTATCCGCTGTGCTTACCGAGCCGGGGGGATCAGCGTCCCCTCTGGCAGGTGCTTGAAATCTCATCAGTGAGTAAGAAACAGACCAGACCCCCTCGCCTTCCTCACTCAGGCGTGGGGCCAAACCCTGCAGGACCCGAACGGTCTCCGGGGTGAATGATCCCTCAGACTCACCCCTCCACCGCCAGGGAGGGGCCCTCGGAAGCTGCCCCCCGGGGTCAGGGTGTGATGGGCCCAGTGAGGGGGGGGGGGTGCTGGGGCCGGCGAGGGGCACCGGGGTAACAAACCCTCTGGGGCCAGCTGCGCCCCTGGGGCCGGTGAGAACCGTGGGGCCGGCGATGGGGACGGGGGGTGACAGGCCCTATGGGGCCGGTGATAACTATGGGGCCGGGGACAGCTGGGGCTGGGGCCGACGAGGGGTGCGGGGGGTGACAGGCCCTAGGGGGCCGGTGATAACCCGGGGGCCGCCGACCCCCGTGAGGCTCCTCCTGCCCCCCTCAACCAGGAGCCCGGGGAAGCGACCGCAGCCCCCGGAGCCGGGCGCGGCCAGGCGGGCTCCGCTCCGCCGCTCAGGGGAACCCGAGCGACCCCCTCGCGAGCCCGCCCAGCCCCCCCCCCCCTTCCCCGCCACGTGACCGCCCCGCCCCCTGCCCGGCTCTCTCTCTGTCTCTCTCTCACAGCCGCCCCGCGAGCGGGGCCCGGGACCCTGCATGGCTCAGAACACGCCGCATGGGGCCCTGCCTCCCGAATGGCTCAGCGGCGCCTTGGGCCCGGGACCCTGAATGATCCATACCACGGCAGGGGGAAGGCCCCGCGGCGCTCACACGCCCGCCCGCCCTCCTCCCCCGCCCGCGGGCCCCGGGTGCTGTATGGTTCAATTCCACCACCTCTGCCGGGCTCACAGCCACATGGGCCCCGGAACCTGCATAGATGCTGCCCATCGGGGGCCCCGGCACCTGCATGGCCCATACCACTGGTTAGCCGGGGAGGGGTGTTAGTTATACAGAGTCCCGGGCCCGGCGCACACAATGGCAGCAGCTCCCACATTCTTCCCCTCCGCGGAGTTGGACTGAACCATGGGGCGGGCGGGTGGCAGGGCCCCCTTCACACAGAGCCTGCTTGGCCCTGGGCGATACCACTCAACCCGCCCCCCCTCCCGCCGCCTTCTTCCCCGCCCGGGGTAGATGGACGCTGCCGCTCTCACTCACCTCGGCATCCACAGTGGCCATGGCCGGAGCCCCGGAGCCTAGCCCCGCCCCCTTCGGCGGCGCCTCACACCTCGGCTCCGCCCCCTCCCCCTTCCCCTGATTCTTCTCAATGGAGCGCCGCCGTGAGCCAGCGCGCATGCGCCTAGTGTCATGGCGGCGCCCATCTGCCCCGGCCTTTTCTCCCCGTGAAGCGTCATGGCGGCCCCCATGAGCCCTCGTTCCGTACACGCGGGCCCTAGCGGGGCGTGCGACTGGGGTGGGGCGCTGGGACCCAGAGACAGATCCGAGCGGCGGGCGGAGCCCGGGGGGGTGGCGGGCGAGCGGCGGGGGCAGGAGTCAGCCCTTTAGTCTGGGCCCGTGCGGTCCGGCCCTTCAGGAGCGATTGCCCCGCTTCGGGTCCCACCCACCCACGCGTGTCACTGCCCGGCCGGGCCGGCGAAGTTAGCCCCGAACCCAGCCGCCGGCCGACGTCCGCCCCACGCGGGGCCACGGGGGGGGCCATGGGCTGGATCCGCCCCCCCCGCGTCCATCCTCGTGGCACCCCGCCCTGAATCACACCCCCCCCCAGGACTCCCCCCGTGCGGGCTGGGCGGAGGGGCACCCCCCATCTCCGCCGGGTGCACAGGCAGAGGATGCCTTTGCAAGTGGTGCCGGAGTCGGTTCTGTGAAGACACCCCCCCCCCCCCGAACAGCGCAGAAGACACTCCGCCCCGCAGAAGATCATTTAGGGCCGTTTTTAAACAAAATCACAGGCCCCCGGGTGCAGGTGTTTCAAGGAGACATTTAACATCTGAGCCAGGATTTCCCTCCGCCTGCCCCATCAAATACACTCTTGGCGGATCCTCCCCAGCATGGCTACGTGCCTCCTTTCTCTCTCCAGCTGTACGTAGCCGGGATAACATTTCACCCGTTAGGCTGAAGGAGGTCAAAGCATTTAGCAAAATGCACCGCACCCCGGGAAGTCAGCCGCTTCGTAGGTGCAAAGAGAAACCACCCGGCCTGCCGCACAACACTGGAGCTTTTTGACCAAATCCTCTACTCTTATGAATGGGATTGTTAATGGACCATGCTGAGACTAATCAAAAGAGCACAGGAACCTATCTTTTATGGGTTGCTGAGGGCATTTTTGAGGAATATGCAACAACAGTCAAGTGCATGAGATGATCGTGTCTCTTATGATCCTTTCTGACATTCTCCAGGCAAATGGCATTAACTTCGCTTTTCAGACAAAGATGGCTTGTTATTTAATCATAAAGCAATTAGTGCCCAGATTCAAATTCTGGGTACTTGGATGCTGTTGCTTTGCCTGTGAGCGCCACAAAATGTCATGAACCAAGATTTTCATTTCGGCCTCCTAAATCTGTATTTAGATGCTTGAATAAGTGGACAGATTTTCAAAAGCGAGAAGTACTCAGCAGCTTCCAGTGAAGTCAATAAGGGAAAGGCGTATGGAATAAAGCAGCTAAAAAAAACAAACAGTAACTAGAGAATCTTGGTACCTCAAGGATCATTATTTTTTTAGATCGTAAATGTTGATTTTTATGATTTCACAGCAGGGGTTTGCTTGGTAATTGGAAGCTCAGAATTCTTTTCTGTAGAGAGCTGGGCTTTGATTTTTGTACAAAAAATCAATCGGATCGAATGGCTGCTGCATATAATACCTGTTTTAGGATGGAAAATTACCCTCATTCAAAACATTCCCTGTAAAAGAAAAGGCTGGTGATGTGTTTATGTGGGGATGAAAGTGGGGAAATCCATTAATTGTTAACCAAATACAAATGTTAGTCCCTGACTAATAAAAGTCTCTAAGATCTGAAAATATTGTAGTATTACCCAGCATTAGCCATTATTTTAGCTGATGGTGTCCAGAAGAGAGGCACTAGGGCCTAAGGAAAAGCTAATGCCAATTAAAACCTTTCAGTTCTTTCCTACACTTCAGGACGGTTCCCCCATCCTTTTGTCAAAGGCTGAGAGGATTGAATCTTTGCAAACTCCCTTTCAGCCCTCTACCTCCCCCACATTTTTTTCTTTTTAAAGAGTGGGTGAAATGTATTAATAGCTTTTCTTGAATAAAGAAAAAACTGCTTGAAAAAACCCACACACCATTTCAGGACCAGAGGGGGTTTTGTGTAAGATTTTCACCAGCATTTGTCACATTCCCCACCAAGATGGTGTGAAAGTCCTACAGCTAGTAGGCCTCCCTCTGGGAATACCTGAAAGGAATCCCCTAATCCACAGGATTGTAAATCCGCTAATGTGAAACAATTAACTCTTTTACAAGTATTCGACAAAGACGTTTCAGACCCTGTAAGTAGGGGAGTAAATACTGTAAATTTAACAGTTGAATTAGCTCATTGGACCTGATTCTGATCTTCCTTACAACAGTAGAAATCAATGGAGTAACACCAGTGACAAACGACGAGAGAGGAGAGCAGATTCAACCCCCATAGCTCCCCTCTTCTGTGAAGAAGTCTCTCTTTCGGAGGGCCTCCAATTTTATGAAGTGAGAACCAACACCACCCATTGATTAGAATTTACACATACATCAGCTCCCTCGGGAAACAATATTCCCCTCCCTTACCCTATAGATTGATTTATTTCCTAGAGCCCGCAACCCATTGGGGGCAGGGAGGTTGTTCAAATGTGCAGCCAGACCAAAGGCCTGGCAATATTGTGTTGATGCTGCTGTTTGTCTTTGGCAGATGGCGAGGTTCTCTGTGTATTGCTATTATTATACATTTGTTTCATGGTAGCACCTAGGAGCCCCCGTCACCAACCAGGACCTCATTGTGCTTAGTTACTGTACAAACCCAGAACAAAAAGACAGTCCCTGCCCTGTCTCTCTTCGCATTCACATAGCTTGTTCTTTGGCCAGGCATCACGTTATGCATCGAATTAGGAGCTTATCACGAGTCTCTGAACTGTAACCAGCAGTGTGAGTGAATGGCTTGATTTGTACAATACAGAACTAAATTAATTAATCTAAAAAAAAAAACCTACTTACCAGCCCTGCTTTTCAAGAGCTGCTGATCTCCCATATGGGGTGCTCACTAGAGAAGTACACAAGCCCCAATATGCATCTGACGAAGTGGGTTGCAGCCCACGAAAGCTAATGCCCGCAGAAATTTGTTAGTCTTTAAGGTGCTACAGGACTCTCGTTGTTTAAGCCCCAATATGCAGATCATGACTCTGAGTACCCCCCACTTGTGGGGTGATGCAAAGTCAGGGCGATGGTCCATTATAGTGGTAAGGGCCCTTTGCAACATTCTGGCTCGCACTTGAAACCTCCTCGCGCATCCACCAGCCCAAAGTTCAGAAGTGTTAGAATCCAGAACGGGCCCATCTTTATTAAGCATCTTTGTACCCCTGTTCCATCTCTTCACACCCCTCCTCTATGCTCTTTCAGGGGTGAAGAATAAGCAGATACCCATCCCTGTGGCAAGCTGCCATTCTGGCCCTGAGTTATGATGTGAAACAAACATGTTAGGCACCCGCAGACTCAGGAGAATCCCATCTTCTTTCCTTATGTCCTCTCCTAATCACCTCAGTTCAAACTTATCTGGCCCTCACCTCTCCAAGAATTCATTTGGAGAGGAGGGGGTATTAAAGGCAAGCAGTTCCTTGTGTACGTGTGGCTTTGTCCCTTTCCCTTAAGAAACTCCCCATGAATCTTGACAGTTCCCTTTCTACCCTGCAGAAGAGAAACTGACATCTTCTTACCGTAGTAGGTGTTTACATGATGTCAACCTATGGGCCGCAGGCACCTAGGAGGCCGCAGACTATTCTAAGAGGTCCGCGAAAGGTTGTTGTTACCCTAGAACAGGGGGTTTCAACCTGTGGTTTACAGACCCCCGGGGGGCTGTAGTCTATGTCTACGATTTCCAAAGAGGTCTGCACCTTCATTTGAAATTGTTTAGGGGTCTGCAACTGAAAAAAAGGTGAAAACCACTGCGCTAGAGCATTGCTTGGGTAGGGCTTGCCCAGAAGTTGCACGTTTCCCTAAAGGTAAAGTGATTTAATGAAATGGATTTAACTTTATGTGTAGACCAGGCCTTTGCACTATAGGACAAATTCTAATCCTTGCTATGCCTGTGTCTACAATTGTCTTAAAAGGAGACACTCTAGTTTTTTCAGGGTTGCATAATTTGGTCCACATTTTCCACCCACGCTAATGTGAAAAATCTCCATAGAATTTAGACATGGTTTGGTAACAAAATAAGGGAAAAATTTGTTTGTGGATTTGTCTGATGAAACTTTACAAGACAACGGGAAAGATTATGCACCTGTTGGAATTTAATTCAACAGCCAACCATTAGCTCTTCTTGTTTGTGCTAGGTTCACAGCGTTCCAAAGCTTTTGAGTCAAGAGAGAATTGTTCAAGCCTGACTCATCAGCCTCCCCCTGCAGATTGCTTGCTGGAGTGAAATCACAGGCTGAACTGAAGTGTTGCGGGATACAGGCAGATTTTGAGGAGTTTTCACCAATTTGGGATGCTGCCAACTTTGGGGTTTCCTCACTGAGATGTCTTACACTTGATTCTCTGTGGTGCAGCAGACTCCAAACTTCCTTAAGATGCACCTCTGAAAATTGGACTTCAGGCCAGTTCTACACTCCAGACTTCTGCTGTCATAGCTCCCCCAGTCAAGGGTGGGAAGAGGTGTGATCCCTGCCTGACAGAAACTTGCTGGCAGAAGTCCCTATTGTACGTGCAGCTGTACAGGCAGAGCTGTGCTTTTACCGGTATAGCTTGTTTTACGCATGGGGGTGGTTTTACTGAACTGGTACAAAGCACAGCTTTGCCAGCATCAGCTAAACACCAGGAGCACTTTGCTTATCTAGTACATCGATATAACAACTATACCAATGAAGTGCTTCAAGTGTAAGCATGGCCTAAGTTAAGGTGGCTTAAGTAGAGCACCCAAAAATGCAGACACCAGAAATCTGTGAACCTGAAGGAATAACTGAATTTTCCGGGGGAGTTTGGTGCAATTCCTGTCCCGACCCTGCAGCAGTTTATTCAGTTGCTCCTTGTACCTTTTCAATGTGAACTGGGTATGGCAGGAAGCAGAGATTCCTGAATTTCCAAAGCAATGGGTCTGTTTTGACGGGGCAGCTGCCTTATGAGGTTCTTTATTCTTTCGGTCAGTGAGGTGCAGACACTGTCCACAGGTAGGGATAATAGACACCATCACATAGATCATCAGAGAAAAAAGGGCATCTATGTTTCCAAAACAGGAGGTAAAGAAAGGAGCAGGCCGGGACCGAAGGTGACTAAGCTCTACCTCTTCTGAATACAGGTGCAATATTTCCCCTTCTGATTCTGCTTCCTGGTGGTAAATCCCCTAACATAGTCTTTCTAAAAGCCCAGGGCAACCCCAGTGCCTTCCAGGAGCAGCACGAACAAAGCCAGGTAAAGGGGAGGAAAGGGATATATTTCTCCTTCTCACCTCATCATTTCCATGGAGGGCTCAGCAAAAGCAGAACTTCTATGGCATACTAACTACTCGCCCCTGAATATTCAAGAGCTGGGTCTGCTTCCGCTGAGTCCAAAGTAGAAATGACTCAGCCAGGAAGAAAAAAGTTACCAGGAGGCTCATTTCATGTGTTTCAAATGAGCCACCCAAAAGGAAACAACTGAAAACAAAAATCAGATGGGAGTTTTCAATAGAACAATATCCTGTGCTTCTCTGTGATCCTTTGATTAAAAAGTGCCAAAGTGCTTCACCACCATTAATGGGTAAAGATCCACAGCTCCCTGGACAAGAAGATATCATATCCTAGTTTTTAGATGCACTGGTTAAGTGATTTGCCTAAGGTCACACAGTGAGTCAGAGGTGGAGACAAGGATAGAACCAGGAGTCCAGACTCCAAGCCCCCTGCTCTAATTACAAGACAAACCTGCCTTCTACTATTTATAACTAGAAGCAGATCTGAGTGTTCTCTCCATTCCATGTGGGTAGGGGGATCCTATGTGTTTGGAAAACACAACTCCCCGCAAATCGCCTCCCTACTCCAAGGCTGGCAGAGGGGACACATGCCAGGCATCGGTCTTTTCAAGGTAGGTCGCCATACAGAGTCTAGCTCGAAGCCCAACGCGGGGCTATTTCCCAGCCTCGGAAGGAGTTTCTCTTTGTCGATACTGCTCAGCCGGGCCTGCTGGATTTGCCCCAGCTCACAATGATCTTTCTGCAGCTCCATGATATTGCTTGTAGAGTGCACTGGCTCATCCAAAAGGCAGGTATTATCCCCCACAGGGAAAAACAGCCCAGGGCCATTGCCACAGGTTTAGTCTCTTACTCCCTTTATATCAATCAACAGCTCTAAGCCCGGTCTCTCTGGCCACCAGCTGAGCCCATGGGACACATCCAGCCTCTTATGGCAGGCTTGGGGTTCTGACCCAGAGTTTAGTTCTTGCTGTCCCTCAATGACAGCATGTCCATTCCCCCCAGGATCAGCCATTTCAAAGGCACACTCAAATGGCTGTTTGCAAGCAACTCCCATTTCCTAGGCTCCGGATTTTTGCATTGCATGGATGTATAACTAGGCTCGTCATCTACTACACAGGGGTGCATCGGCCCTTCTGCTCTCCCCTCCGTCCCCTGGCTGGAACACGGACGAATCACCAGAAAACGGGGTGGAAGGGGAGAAGAAAAAGCCATCCACGGCTCCTTTGCCGAATACAGGACGCACAAAAGCAGGAGGCCACAGGCCTGAGCGCCCCAGCCTGCCTAGGCCACCATGCAGGAGGAGAAACAGAGATGAGAGGCAGGCTGCTGCCACCCCATGGCAGCAGGGCAGAACGAGCAGGGAAGGCTGCAGTCAAAATAAAAGTCCTTCCCTCTCCCACGCCTTATTGCAACTGGCAGGAGAACAGCAGGCCCGAGCATTGCCAAGGATCCCTGCAGAGCAGGGCGTTTGTGTCACAGGGAGCTCAGTAAAGGAGCAAAAAGGGTGGGAGCCCCAGGAGCTGCTGGAGGGCTGCTGCCATCCAGGGCTGAGAACCACGTGTAGACCAGGAGCCGCAGTGCAGCAGGAAGTGGGACTTTGTGCCGGTGTAGAACAGTCTTTTGCAAAGGGTGCTCGGTTTACGGGGGTTTTTAAAACCTCCTTGCAGTGCGAGTGGAGCGGGTGCATGGCTCTAGCTGGCTCACTCTTTGCTCAGCCCCTAAAGGACAGCGATCTTCATGACACACGCTTCAGCACAACCCTGGTCTTTTGTTCAAGACAGTGGCTCTCAACCTTGCCAGCCGACAATGCCCCTTTCAGGAGGATTTGTCTTGCGTACTCGCCAAGGTTCGCCTCACTTAGAAACGGACTTGTTTACAAAATCAGATCTAAAAATACAAAAATGTCCTAGCACCCTATTAGTGAAAAATGGCTTACGGTCTCATTATTGCCACATACTTACAAAATAAATCAGTTGGCATGTAAACATTGTATTTGCATGTCAGTGTATAGAGCGGTATAAACAAGTCATTGTCTGTCTGAAATTTTAGTTTGTTCTGACTGCGCTAGTGCTTTTTATGGAGCGTGTTGTAAAACTAGGCAAATATCTAGATGCGTTGATGCACCCCCTGGAAGACCTCTGCGTACCCCCACAGGTACATGGATCCCTGGTTGAGAACCATTGCTCTAAGAGAAGGACATGGTGCTTTAATTACCTGACAGCTGTCAGTTCGACCTTTGCTGTCCAAGGGGCGGGGGAAAGGAGGAGAGGGGAAGGCAGCTGAGAAACAATGCAAAGTGAGGCTAAAAGTGGAGCATGCTGGATACTGTATGTGTCTGATATCCAAGAGTGCAGGGTTCATCTGATTAAGATCACAGTGGGATTGCTTATGCTTCCTCCTTCTGAACAGTTTTCGTGGAACCACATGAAAGCTTCAAGGGAGGCTACAGTAAAATCATGCTGCCGGGGCAGGGTAGCAGGCAAGACACTCTCTTTAGATTAAAAACAATGAGAGTCCTGTAGCACTTTAAAGACTAACACATTTAATTTCTGCAGGCATAAGCTTTCGTGGGCTGCAACCCACTTCCTCAGATGCAAGAAATAGAAATCAGATGGGGGTATATATAGATACATCCAAGGGTAAGGAACATCAATGGGGAGGGTAGTTAGCAAAGTCTAAGTTAGACTAACTTACCCTTGGATGTATCTATATACACCCCCATCTGATTTTTATTTCTTGCATCTGATGAAGTGGGTTGCAGCCCACGAAAGCTTATGCCTGCAGCAATTAAATGTGTTAGTCTTTAAAGTGCTACAGGATTCTCGTTTTTGTTGTATACAGACTAACACGGCTACCCCTCTGAATCTCTTTAGATTAGAGAGACAGACATTGATCTTTGCTATTTCTTCTTCCAAAGACCTCAGTACTCAGAATGAGCCCAATCCTACTCCCAACAAAATCCATAGGCATTTTGCCATTAACTTCAACAGAAATTTATATTTCTGCACAACTCAGATCTGGGTCTAATAACCATTTATATACTGCCAGTCTTATTACCAGATAGATCTCCTTTGTTATGTTAGCTGCTCTGTAGAATTCTCTCTCTCCTCCCCACACCACAACCCTCAAACATCAGCAGAGTTTGTAGGTATTTAACACAGGCACTTATCTTACTGGGGTGGCCTGGGTCTTGCACAGCACCTGGTCACCTTTGGCTCTCAGCTCATTGCTATGTAGGCCCAATAGAATCTGGCAGGTACAAGTCTCTTCTGCCCCTCCCCAAACTGCACAGCAGCCTCCAAAGACAATTCTCTGTGGAAGAAGCAAGCAGCAAGGGTCTGTCCAGCCTCGTCCAGAAGGACAAGTTTAAGTAAAAACGAATGAATTAATCAAGGAACCAAAGGTCTCTACACCAATGCTAGGAGTCTGGGTGACAAAACAAGAAGAAATAGACCATGAAAGTTGATTTTCAATAAGTCTTGGCTCATTGGGGAAATTCTAGAAGACTGGTAGAAAGCTAATGTGCTGGTTTTTCAAAAGGGTAAGTGGGATGACCTGAATAATTATAGGCCTGACAACCTGACATCAATCCCAGGCAAAATAATGGAGCAGCTGATACGGGTCTTGATGAATAAAAATTTAAATTGGGGTAATGTAATTAATACAAATCAACATGGGTTTATGGAAGATAGAGCCTGTCAAACTAACTTGTTTTTTAAATGAGATTATAAATTTGGTCGATAAAAGGTAACAGTGTTGATGTGATAGACTTCTGGAAAGTGCTTGACTTGGTACCACATGACATTTTGACTTAAAAACTAGAATGATATAAAATTAACGTGATAAACATTAAATGGATTAAAAACTAGCTAACTGATAGCCCATTTATAATTACATTTTGAGACCTATCATCATCGAACAGGTGTGTTTGCAGTGAGGTCCCACAGGGATCAGTTCTTGGCTTGATGCTATTTAACATTTTTATCAGTGACCTGGAAGAAAACACAAAATGATCACAGATAAAATTTGCAGATGACAAGAATTGGGGGCGTGGTAAATAGATGAAGATGACAGGTCACTGTTTCCGAGCAATCTGGATCACTTGGTAAACTGGGGTGCAAGCAAACAATGTGTTTTAATACAGCTAAATGTACATATATACATCTAGGGGAAACAAAGAATGTAGGCCGTACTTACAGGATGGGGATTTTATCCTGGGAAGTCATGACACTAAAAAAGATTTGGAGGTTGTGGTGGATAATCAGTTGAACATGAGCTCCCATTTTGACGCTGTGGATAAGAGCGCTTATGTGATCCTGGGATCCATAAACAGGTAAATCTCGAATAGAAGTAGAGAGGTTATTTTACTTCTGTATTTGACACTGGGGTAAATTTAACATCAAGTGTAATTAACCACTGGAACAATTTACCAAGGGTTGTGGTGGATTCTCCATCACTGACAATTTTAAAATTAAGATTGGATGTTTTTCTAGAAGATCTGCTCTAGGAATTATTTTGGGGAACTTCTCTGGCCTGTATGAGACTGGATGTCAGATTAGATCACAATGGTCCCTTCCGGCCTCGGAATTTATTAATCCATGTTTCTCTTCATTTTCAAACATTAGAAACCAGAGGCCTCTATTTTCCCGACTGTGTCCCCTTCACGCTTGATAAACATCTGGGATGTTCCTCTAGGCTTCTAGCAGCCCCCTTAATACTAACTTATTTCCAAGATAACCCCATACCTTTACCAACCCTTGACTCTGACTCCGGATTCCAGCTCTGACACTCAGCGCTGTTCCTGGTCTCTAACTGCCCACTGCCCTGACCATTAGGCATGACTACCCATGCCCCAATTCTGCCCCCCACCCCCAGTCTGAAGCCCTATACACTGGACCCTGCTACTGACATGGAAAAACATTTTTGACTGTTGCAGTAGCCAAGAGAGTGGAGCAGCTATGCCAGGCCCTAGAAAGCAGGGCCAGGGATAAGCTGATTCAAAGGCTGGCAACTCTCCAATGTCGCTAGTGACAGGCAAAGGAAGAGGAGGCTAGAGCAGACCAGCAGCTGGACCAACACTGGCACTGGATATTTAATAGCTAGCCCCTGGGTTGTACCTTTGAACAACATCTGGTTTAATAGAGACTGAAACCACTCGCTTTTCAAATATTTCTGTTGACTCAAAAAAACCTAAAAAACAAAATAATTCAAAAAATCAACCAAAGGTTTTAGGTCACCTCAATCTTCCCCCTCCAGATTTTCCAATTCATTTCAAGTTGATTACAAATACTTTCTGGTTTTTTTGTTTTGATGTGGCTGTTGGCAGGGGTTTTTGAAGTTGGCCAAACTTGAAACTTTTTGTTTCCACACAGCATTGTGTGTGCAGGTGTTATTTTCTCCAGTCATAACTACTTCTTGAATTCAAGCCATATTTGTGAATAGTTTGAGCCCCAGAAACTGCATATGCCCAGCTCTAATTGTAAGCATATATTTCACCAGCAGCAGAGCTGAAAGAAGGAGGACGTAGTTAGCCCTAAACCACTCACCTTCCGTCCCGGAGAGATCCAGAATAAGGGTTTTAAAATACGGCCTAGGAAAGGGATGAGCCAGTTCCAGATGCTAGTAATAGACAAGGGAGACTTCACCTCTAAGGCTGGTACGTTCTGTCCTCCACTCAGCTTCATGGGGCAGTTAGTTCTCTTGAAGCTGGAAACAAATTATTTGGTCCTCTGCAAGCTGTGAGGGGAGGGAACCAGCTAGGACCATTATTAAACCTTCAGCTGTGGGACACCGCTGCCATTTTATGTAACAGACAGACAGACAGTACCTAAACGAAAGTCAGCCGGTGCTTTCCAAGGCAGAGCCTGCTGATGATCATCTTTGCCCTCATTCCTACAAGCTGCTCCGCACAGGCAGTGCCCCAGGGCAGGGTCCTCATTCGCCACCTCTTTTCAAACCCAGGATGATTTGAACAGCTGCTGTGATCTCAGGCTGCTATGTTCTCTGCCCCTCGGGCCTGGTTCAGCCTGGCCCTAGCCCATGTTGCATTTATTGAGTATCCTTCCCTCTCAGCCTGAGACAGTCATGCTTCTGCTCATGGCCGGGGAAAGTTTTCTTCTCACCTAGAAGGGTTTGAAACGTCTCTTTTTAAAATGAATGCTTAAAATTCTGCAGGAAGGAGGCAAAGAAAGAGCAGCACAGAGGTGTCTCAATCCAGCCCGGCTGTCACAGCTCTAACGCCATCAACTGACGCCACCCACCGAGAAAAAAAAATCAACAGCCTCTAGGCCCAGGCTCCAGTGAAGAGAGAGCCAGGGGAACAAATGCATCGTATGAGCCATCCTCCATTTTTGTTTAAGCAGCAGCTAGTACTGCACAAAGAGCCTGGGGAACCAGCCAATAGCTCCGTCGCTTCTTCTGCCTCAGTTGTGAGGCCGTACCAGAGAGACCAGAAGAGGGTGCTCCTGTCCTGCTTGCGTGAGCCAGCCTGGTTCATGCCACCTGCGTTTGCCAGGCTTCGTCTTGCCCTGCCCGTTCCCACACAGGGATCCCTGCTGCACACAGCCTGCCGTGGGGAAATACAGCAGTATTGAGGGCAGGAGAAGGAGAGCGTCAATGGAAGCAGAAAGGTAACCCAACTCCTATAGAAAGGGAAGGCACCTGAGGCTATGGCAATGCCACAGAGCCTCTGCTGGCATAGCTATGGCAGGAGAGTCCCCTGCTGTAAACACAGCAGACGCTAACAGGAATCTCTCTCTCAGTGCAGGAACCTCCACCCCCCAAAACAGTATTGTAGTGCTGCTGGTGGCATAGCGATCTCTATAGCTGCATTTACGCCGGGAATTTTGCCAGCACAACCATGACAGTTGCCGATATGGTCTGTCCCCTCCCCACTCCACCCCCTATGCCAGGATGTATGTGAATTTCTCTGCAGATCTCCAGAGCCCACGAGCTTCTCCAACTGTCATGAAGACCAGCCCCCGAAGCAAGAGTGTTAAGCGGAGACCAGCATTTTGTAATTTTTAAAATAAGCCTATAGAGTCCTACACTGCAGGTAAATGCTGGGACTTGCACTTAGCAGGAGGCTACAGCCTCTTCGTAGGGGCACCGGTTCTTGTT
The DNA here is from genome assembly GCF_026122565.2 of Emydura macquarii macquarii. Lineage (NCBI taxonomy): Eukaryota > Metazoa > Chordata > Testudines > Chelidae > Emydura > Emydura macquarii. Next base: position 17,505,144 of record NW_027130828.1, read on the forward strand.
TTTAAAAGACCTAGCAGAGGATAAACACTTTGGTACTGATTGGGCTACTTCATATCAAACTCCCACCATGGATGTTCCAGGTGGAAAACGTTTCCAATTAGGAAGAGCTGTAAGCTCAAATATTGAGCAGCTCGCCCCATTGCTGAAACTAGGGGGTCCTTTGTAGAAACCAGCAGAGGCCGGGTGAAGGATTCCACTAATGCATACTGGAACTTGCACCAGGCTTCTGTAGCATTTTACATACGGCGCGCAAACCCCCACCGCACCTCCACTTGCAGGAGGCAGGCAGGAAGACAGGCAACGGGCACAGTGACCTGGAGCCAACACGCAATCTTACAAAAACAAGAACTTTATTTACATCCAGTCTTAGAATGGTCATTACACGTGGTAGTTTAAAACCTGGGACAAAAAACCCTGGTGAGTGTGTGAAAGTCAGTTCATTTATTTAAATTTTTTTTTAAACATGTAATAAAATGCGTCAAAGTGCTAATCAGGATAGAGCCAGCAGAAATACTGTCGTATAAAATCCAGAAGGGGGTAAAAAGAGCCACTGAAGCATTAAAACCACGGGAACTGCTGTAACAAAGGACACAGGAGCGTTCCTACTAGACTTTGCGGGTGGAGGTTCCAAACACATTTTCTCCGTCTTACCAGAGAGTGCTTTAAAATGCAGCCCACTAAAAACACTCCATATGTTCTAGATGATTTTGGAGGTTCAGGGAAGCTTCCCCTCTCCCCAGGCACTAGCAGAGTATATTTAATAAAAATGTAGTGTCAAGAAAAAAAAAGGGGGGGGGGGGAAGAGGGAGGAAGTGCAGGAGAAGCAAAAATCTCCCCCCACATTAAAGGGAAAAGATCAGATTATCTGAGGAACACTGGTTTTCCCCGATAGCTTCAAACCAGGAAATAGGTGCTAGAAATAGGGTGCTGCCATGCCCCCCATGTCTTGAAGTGGTTTCCATCATTTACAGTTTGGTTCAATGGCTCTCAGCACCCACACTGTACACATGGTTCCAGCATCCCTGGCAGGAGATACGGTGAAAAATCCAACTGGCTACAGCCAGCCATCAAGTAAGCGAGATTACGGTTTGAACAGAAAGGGAAGAGGCTGAAAGCAGGGCCGTGTTTAGACGCATTTAGGAGCACGCGCATGGTGAAAAAGCAAAATTGCTTGATCAAGGAGGCAAAAACTGATCTGCAAGACAAAGACGCCATGCCCCCAACTTTTCCCTCTCACGTACAGAGTAAAGTGACAGGTGTTTAGCCAAACACAAACAACATTAAAAGAGCCGGAAAGATGGAAGCTCCACATTTGTTTGTTCTCATCCTGCTGTCCAAAAGACAAAAGGAGGCAGCTAATACAAAGGACAGAAGGGAGCTATTTTTGGTATTCTCCACTAAATGCTTAGTATGGAAAATGATTAGCTTGCAGAAAACAAAAAAGAAACACACAAAAACCACTCACACCCCGACCATCTCTATTTAAGTAGAACAGTTGTTTAAGAAGTTGAATTCAGGAATTTAAATGAATCACAATGCACTAGGATGCCATTCTCTGCCCAGAAACAGCTATGGACAAGGAACAGTCTCTCTCTGGCTCAGTTATGGAATTCAGAGACAGGAGAGGAAAATGACCAAGGGCCTGGAAAAAGCTCTCAGAATGGAAAGAGAGTGACAGGATTGGGACTGATTAGAAAGGAGACGAAGAAGAGGGTAGAAGATAAATAACAAAATAATGAATGGGATAGAGAAGGAATATCTTCGTTCACCCTTTCCACAATGGAACTATCTGAAGAGTTAATTCAAAATGGATAAAAGGAAATACACTTTTTCCATACAAAAGCCCATTTATCCTGTGGAACTCACTGCCACATGATATCAAGGCCATGACTTTAATGGGATTCAAAAAGGGAATGGATGTTTATATGGATAACGAGAACATCCAGAGTACTAACAGTAAAGATTAAACAAACAGTTTTGAAAGGGACACAAAACAGCATGAGCAGACTCTAGTGGGCGTCAGGAGAATGCTTTCCCTGGGGCCAGGGTCATCCCACACATCTGCAGGGTGTCTTGCACCTTCTTCCGGAGCACCTGTCAGAGACAGAACATCGGACTGGATGGACCATGCAGCTGATCCAGTTGGGCAATTCCTAAGAACCTTGATGCTACTTCAGAAAAGGCTAAGCTAGTTTAGCTGCCATCCAATGGAAATTTATGATCCAAACCTGCTCCCACTGACTTCACAGAGCCATGCGAGTGGAGCAGGACTAGGCCCTAAGCAATTATAAACCGGAGCAGCAAACAGCCCATCTGAGGAGCAAGCGCCCCTCCCTGAAAACACTCACCTCACCCGACGAGGGAGATCTCACCCAGGCTACCTACCGATTCTTTGATAGTCAGCTTGCTGCTGCTCAGCGTGGGGCAGCCAGCAGAGTGACGGCTCTCATCATGATGCATCAAGAAAGGAGTCGGATTTTCCTGGCAGCAGCCATCAGAGATCAGATTCCCACAGCCCCCCGCCGCCCCGTGCAGCCTGCAGATGGAGGTGCTGCTCAGCAAGGGGATATGACATGCAGCACATCAGTCTGCTCTTTAGCGTGGAAGGGGAGACCCATTTAAGGCAACAGGGCTTTTAAACCACCCCAGTGCTCCAGAGGAACTAGTTCGGGTGAGCAAGCTCTAGAACATGGGAGAAACCAAGGGAGACTAAGGCCAAAGCAAGACTGTCCAGGGCAAAGCAGACCTCTCCGCCGTGCTCTGTGCCGGATGCTAACAGGCAGGAGGAACATGCATGATTTAAAAGGAAAAACGAGGAGGCCAAGTGCTGGCTGAGTAAGCGGGAGGGTGCGCCAGGGACTCAATTCTGCAGAGGCTCCGGTGTCACAGTTCTAGCTCACGCTTCAGCGAGAAGCATGAGACCCCACTCCCAGAACACAGGAAGAGCCCATTTAGTACCAGCAAAGGAGCTTCATAGGTAGAGAGCCTCCACTTCCCCCCAGGGCCAGAGAGGGAGGAACAGTGACGCCGAAGTGGGTAAAAGCCCTTAATAGCCACTCCCTACATGGGGGCTGGGGGGAACAGCCCCCATCCCCAGCCTGCTTTTCCTCTCCCCAGGCGCTATGTCAGACTCCACTCCATCACACCCAGGACACGTCAACCCCCCTGAGCGTGAAGGGGCCGCATGGGAGCGCCAGAGCATGGCATTTAGCCCCACTGCCTGCAAACATCTCTGCCACGGTAGCCTCTAGCCTGATGAGCAAAGCCACACACTCACAGCAGCACGCAATCATCATCCCCCCCCCCTTCTGACTAAGGAAATTCTCCCGAGACTCGCACTGATCAGAAGGTGGGTTCTGTTCAGAAAGCACGCTCCTGCCGCATGGGGATTTGGGCTCAGAACCAAAGTACTGAGTGGAGACATTGCATGCTGACTTCTTCCAAACCCACAGCTAGCTCCAGAGACCTGCCCAAAACACATGCTAATCCAAAGCCCATCGCCACTTATAGATTTCTTTGCCAAATCTCTGTCATCTGTATAGCACCTAGTTCAATACCTGCTCCACCGCAGGGACTTCTAGGGGCTACGATGATGCAGATGATTGACTACAGTGGGATTTGGAGGAGGATTAAAAGGAGGAACTCGAGCAAGAGCAAAGTGGGTGTGGGAAAGGGGCAGCAGCATAGACTACACAGGAGGAAATGTGGGGATCCTGGCAGCTGCCAAGCTGCACTGCATAAACAGAGCTAGGACTGTGAGCATCGCTTTCAGGAGAAAACTGCTTTTAGGGAGGAGGTAGCGTCTCATTGCAGGGAACACGTGGGGGACAGGCCCCAGCCAGCATTCAGATCCTGACGAGACCAACCTACAAGAATGTCAGCAAAGTACCTGAGGGGGAAGAAGAGAAAAAGAGATGAACTTGCCTCTCTTTAGAAGAGAGTTTACTGGGACACCCGATGAATTATAGGTACCGGTCCCAGCCCCTTCAGTGGGGCAGCAGACAGCTCTGACTGGAGAGGATGTATTAGTGCAGGAGTTTGAGCCATCCTTCAAAACCGGGACAGAAGCATTAAGTGGCTTTTAATTTCCCTCCCAAGCCCTTGACATATTGCTCATGTCATCAAAACCTTCTTAAAAGAGCCATGCCACTTGCACGTTCACTTTCACAACCCAAGTGCAGGCAGCTGCTGCGTCTGGAGAATAAAGAATTTCCTCTCTAGAGGCTTTCCTTTAGTTCTGCTTTTCTCCGAGATGATGCAACTGAAGGGCGGCAGCAGCTCAACAGCCCATAGTTGGTGCTTTTAAAAAAAAACAAAAAAACCACACACATTTCCTAGGCGTGAGCCCAAACTGATCAGGTTCCAACCTTTTCTCCCAATCTTCGCTATTCCATTTCCATCCTCCTTCTCCTGGAGATGATTTTCCTCCTCTAATTCCCTGGCTCGTATTGAACCTAGACACAAAGGCTAGGTCCCCACTACCAATTACTTTGGTACAACTTACAGCGCTCGGGGTGAGAATACGCCACTCTCCTGCGCAACATATTACACTGATCTAGCGCCAGGGTGGACAGCAACGGCCGCAGGAGAGCTTCTCTTGCTGACACAGCTACCACTGCTCACAGGGGAGGATTTATTGTGCGGACAGGAGAGCTTCCCCCCCCGTCGGCAGAGAGCGTCTTCACTACACACGTGACAGGGGTGCAGCGGCCCTTTGTAGCGCTTCCAGTGTAGACTAGCCCCGAATTGCAGAGCGCTCCGCTTACGCCAGGGAGCGGGCAACACCTGCTGGCCATTTTGATGACCGGTGTGTTCTCAGCACAGCAAGGCATGTTCTACGATTAACAAACTAATCTAGCAGCTGTGCTGAGCCTAAAAAAGGTGCCAAGTACCTTCAAAGCAGTGGGAATGGAGGGAACACAGCACCTGAGGCCCAGACTGGCCAATGTTCGAGTAGCTTTGAGGGCAGGCAATTCACTCTCTAGTGAACAGGAGACATGATCCAGCCATTAAACCCCTCCTCTCCCCCCCCCCCCAATGACTAGCTGTGTCCACACACAGACCTTGATGGACCTTCCACTGCACTTAAAGCACCACACCTGTTCCCCTCCCCACCCCCCATGATCCCAAATCATAGGTGCAGATTTCTGCACCGAATGTGCATGTAGAAACCATCAGTTTGTGAGAATCACTCCATTTTTCTCAGAATAATTTATTAAATACAGCATTAAAATTTTATTTGTTATGAATTCAGTCATTAAAAACAAGATTGTATTTCAGAGATATAGATTCACGGACCCGGCTAATCATTCTATAACCATCAGTGCAGACAGTGACTGACCGTGCCAGCGGTGGGAGGGAATGGGTCTTGCCCCTCTGCCCTCCCCCCAAAAGCAGCTCAACACCAGTGAAGAGGTTTGCACAGGAAAGTGAGCTGTCCCACAGGAGCCAGCCCTGGGAGATGCAGGCAGGTTGGAGCAGGAATGACGGAACTGGCTTCTGCGACTGGGTGAGCATCTTGAGACCCTTTAGCTGGGGTTCAGCGCTCAGAGGTGAAAAATGGCTACAGCGCCCATCCATTTCCATTGTGGGTCATGAGCATTTCTAATGATCAGACTTGTAAGGTGTCAAGCTGGGCTCCCCCCCAAAAAAAAAACAACCACCACCAGGCAGCTGTTGAAAAAAAACGTTGGCCCTAAATGCCCCTAACCTCGCCCCCGGCGTGTGCTCATTTGGTTCAGCATGGCACTGCGGCTTGCAAAGCGATTTCTACTTGTGAGCCCGGGAACCCCACTCGAGTGGCAAATGAGCCCCAGCTCGTGCTAGGGAGCTGCAGACAGCAGGCCACAGTCCAAGGGCCTTTCTGGTGCTCACACCTGATGCACGGCCAACACAGCTACTACAAAGGAGGCTCTTTGGGAGGAGAGCTTTTTGTAGGATCGGGTCGTTTCAAAGGGCAGGGCTTCCCCATCAGGCATCTCGGGAGAGTTCAGAGGTAGAGTCAGATGAAAGTTTGAAGCTTGATTGTCAGTTTCCAGCCTGCTGAGAGCCGTGGAGAGTGGGACTAGAGAGATCACGCCATCCAGAGCGAGAGCTACAGGACACTGGGAGACGGAAGTGCCTGGGAAGTTTCTGGCCCCCAGCTGATTTGACTGGCACGGCAGGGCTTATCCCCCTTATACCACAGTCCCACAGCATTTAAAAAGGGGATGAAACCAATAGGATGCTGCATTACTCAGAAAATCCCATACGATTTTTAGAGAATTCTATCCCAGCAAGAGACCTCGACAAACTGGCTTAAAAATGCCAGGAAAAGATTGTAAATCACTGCAGTTGTATATATGCCTCCTTCCTTCCCCCTCTCCCCATCATCAGGGACACTCCAGTACAAACCCTGCTAGGGTTACTGACAAGTGCCTAGATCATCAAGCTCATGGCTACAGAAGTCTCCCTTAACTTGTCACGTACTGGCAAAGTTTTAGCACACAACCGTTGGGAAGAAGCTAGCCAGTCACTCCGCAGCACGGCAACCCAGAGAGCCGGCATTGTCGGCCCTTTTCACCCCTCTCTTCTGTGGCTGTACCTTTGGGAAGAGATCTCCTGGCGGGACAGACATCGCCCGACTCATTCGGTGTAAAGTGGGGGTGCAGAGCACGTGGGAGGGGCTTTGAGGGAGTCAGACACACCAAAGGCCCAATGGGAAGGATGGCTGAGAGTCTGCTGAGCCCATTGCCGCCTAGAAAGAGCACCCCAAAAACCACCCCATAAAAAACAGCCATCAAAAGAATCCACACAAGCCAGCCGTCGCCGCCCGTAGAGACACCACCACAACTCAGTAGCATTTTAGATAAGGCATCACAGGTGCTTCCATAATAAAGCAGTAAATAAAGTGTTGGACTACGGTATGGGAACATAGACCATTGTGCAAGACAGCCCAGGTCTCTGCCACTACGTGCAGCAGGAGAGAGTGGGAGGGGGCTGTACACATCTCCCCCCCTCCCCACCTCCCACACACCACGCCCCATGCTGCTTCTCACCACTCTCTATTTAAAAAAAAAAAACTAGGCTTAAAAATCTCAGCCTGGGACGAGCCGTTAGCCCCCCGGGGGGCTGCAGGTATAAGATGCTTTGCGCTGTACCAGCCGCGGCGGCAGACGGGGGAGCCGTGGTGCCTGGAGGGGGGCAACACCCTCAGGGTTCCAAGCACAGGGTTAGTTGCCGTTGCTGAGGCTGGAGTTGGCGCTGCTGCAGCTTTGCTCATAGGAAGGCGGCGCCTCTGCAGGGGGAGAGAAACAGGAGTCCGATTATACAGCTTGCTTTGAAGGTTTCCGTCCCACCACGCTGCTCCCCCCGTCAGGCCCTGACCCAAATCCCACCAAAGCCAGTGGCAAAAAACAACAAAACCCCACCATCCCTCAGACTTTACAGGATTAGAGCCCATCAAGACAGACAATTGGTGAGTGACTTTTTGTGGACAATTTGCCCTTCTGCTCCTGTCAGGGCACAAATGGGGAGCAGAGGGGCAAGAAATATCCTCCGCGTGGACCTTGGAACACCAGAGATGCAGCCCCCAGCCCTGCCTTCTGTCCTGGAGACACATGAACTGCTCACTTGTGAGGCGATCGCTGCTGAAAGAAAGACTCAGACCCCTATAATTGGTCTGTTCATACAAGACAAAGTACTTTTACTGAGGTGGACCACCACCAACACAGGCACTTTAGATAGTCCTTCAGAGGGATTCAGAAGTCTTTAAAGGTTAAGCCTCACAACCCCCTGGTCTGGCAGGAATTAATACTGAGTTTTGCAGATGGGAAAATTGAGGCATGGAGACGTGAAATAGCTTGCACCAAGTCACAAGGAGTCAGAGCTAGGAATAAAGCCCAGAGTTCTATAGCCCTGCATTAAAACCTCCAAAATACAGTGCCCCAAGTTTTTAGGTAACACACAGTGGCCTCAAAACAGAAGCAAGCAGCATAGGAAATGGAGGCTACTTACCTGTAACTGGAGATTCTTTGAGATGTGTGGTCCCCATCTGAATTCCACACGTACATAGACAAGTGCACCATGCACCTGAGATCAGAGAATGCTAACAAGTAGCGTCTGTTGGTCCCTGCCTGCCCAGTTGCCCTCCTTGTGCCCCAAACCAAGGATATAAGAGGAGGCACAGACCAATGCCTCTCCAGTTCTTTTCTTATCACCAAATCAGAGAGAATCCGAAGCAGAGGGGAAGAGGGGGCTGGGGGGGTAGTGGAATACAGATAGAGGCCACACATCTAAAAGAACATCCAGATACAGGTAAGTAACCTCCATTTCTTCTTAGAGTGTGGATTCCTGTGTGTATTCCCCAGTGATTGGTAAGCAGTATTCCAGACACGAGTCGGGGTGTCCAACGATGCAGTTGGTACAGGAGGTCTGAAATACTGCTGCCTCAACAGCTGCATCTGCAGAAGAGGCCTGACCAATGTGTAGTGTTTCACAAAACAATGAACGGCGCTCCAGGTGAACGTCCACATGAGTGAGTGCGTCTTTCACGCTGACCGCTGCAAACCACATTCCCTCCTCAGACGTTTGTGCAATGGTTCAAATGGGCGCTGGTGGTAGAAAGATGGAGGAGCCAGTTTTGGCTTGTACACCTGATTAGGTTCTCTTCAGGGCAGGGGTGTAAATGCCTGGGGAGCAGAGAGCTGTTCTAGAGCCTTTCGATGTTCATAGAGGCTCACCAGACTTCACATTAAATAAATCTGGATTCTAAAAAGACAAGTTTTTCGAAGACATTCTGAAGCTCATTGGAGGAACCCCAAGGAGTGCAGCCGCGACTCATGCCTCGGGACTACTCCCGTGTCCATCCCACTAAAGGGCAGCAGCATCCACTGCAACTTGAGGTCTTGAAATTGGGCCCTGTCCTCTTGAGGGAGATTTTGGGACTTCAGGGATGAACTCCCAGTAATTGCTGAAGCCATATTTTGCTAACAGGGCCTGGTAGTTAGCAATCTGAGCCCGAAGGCTGGTAGAAGAAAATACCTTCCTCCCCTAAATGGTCAAGCCATTTAGAGCCCTTGTCTGCAGGTGTTGCTTTGGGACGCTGCAGCCTCGATCTCTCAGAGGCTGCTTGTACCACCAGGAAGCTGAGTTGAGAAACTCCACTCCTTGTCTGGTACAAAAATATTGCCTCTGGGCACAGGAGGCTGGAGAACGCCAAGTTACCCTGGCTGGTTCCATGATGGCCTCATTTACTGGGAGGGCCACCTGGCTGGGAGCAGAAGGATGCAAGATGTCCAAGATACTCAGTACAAATTACTTTACATCTCCAAGCGAACTACGGAGTTCATTCACCTCCCTTTGCAGGAGCGCCTGGTATTGCCTGTGGTTATCAGGCAGGGATGGGGAAGATAGGCAAACTGCCTCATTTGACGAAGGTGAGGAAACACCCATCAGTACCTGCAGAGCCAACTTAATTTCTTCTCCTTCATACTACGAAGAAGCTGGCTGGTGCTGTGCAAAAAAGGGTCAATGGGACTCCTGATGGATCCGGGGTATCTGAAGTAGGGATCCCATGCACCGAAATAGGACCAATATGGAGGGTTGACCATTTGTGGGGGGACCCAAAATGAAACAGGTACCATCAGTCTCTTGGATAGTCATATCTGGTAGAGGATGGACACCAGATCTTTGAGTCTGTCAGATCTCACCTCTCTACATGGGGATGATTCATCTGGAGCTTCCAACCCATCTGAAGAGAAAGCGGCTTCCTGTTCAACCAGCAGAGCCGTTGGCACTCGTGGGTAAAGTTCCTGCCTATGGCCGGGAGAGGGGAAATCTCAGTCTCCTCAAGGTGGTTTCCTCCACCAGTGTCAAAATGTCTCTCAGGAGAGTTGAGCCCGAAAAACGGGGAGGTTGCGGATAGGGAAGGGTGAAGATATCCTATGGGGAGGTTTCTGTTTATCCTGAAGTTTGAGGTGTTCTGTAGTTGGACCAACAGATCCGGCACGGCCATAGTCCAGGGACAGGTTGGTACCATCAAAGAGGAACGGTGAACTCAGATGGTCTTGAGATGTGCCAGTCCTTCAGCTTATCAACCAGAGACGTAGGATCTGCCAGTACTGACTTTCTCCTCACTCCTTACCCTCACCATCAGAGGGGTTAAGCGGGCTAAGGCCTTAGGACCTGAGCATGAGGATTCGTCTGACTTGGATGGAGTCGGGGAGGGATTCCTTCATTTGGGGACAGGCCTGGAACGACATCTGTCCTTATGCTTGTGATAGTGCCCATTCATGAGCAGCCCTAGCCGACGTCTCTTTGGTCTTAGAAGCTCTGGAGCTCATGCTGGGGGGGCTTATGCTCCCTGGTGGAGGCCAACATACTGTGTGGGGGGTACGTCTTCCTGGCCTGGATCTGACTGAGGTTTCATAAGCTTCTCCGTAAGGGTGTTCCCAGATGGAGTTATCCCCTCCCTCGCAGGTTCGGGCTGGGGGGGAAGAGAAGGAGCAGCTGATGCTGCACTTGGTGGATTCTCTCCCTGGCAATAAAGGCAGCACTGCTTGTTTGTTGCTCACAGAGAAGGAATGGGGGGAGGAGATATAGTTCTTAAGCTGTGTTATAGCAGTAAGTATAGCTTAAACTAACACACACTAAGAACACTAAAGACTACGTACAATATAGGGAGAGGTTCTGAAGGAAAAAAAAAAAGAAGAAACACAGAGGTGTCTATAGACACAGAGGACTCCAACCCAGGCCATGCGGTGGCCAGAAGGAACGGGAAAGGTCTCAGTCTGCACCAACTCTTACTCCCTCTGTTCAGAGCACAAGCAGGGCAGCTGTGCTGGCCGTGGACCAGACACCATTTGCTAGAAATCTCCAATCTCAGGCGCCTGGTGTACATGCAGACTCCCGTGTGGAATACACATAGGGACCAGCTCTCAAAGCAGCAGTGATAGCTTTTGTTTAGCTAGGCAGCGGTTCAATTAGCACCCCCCCCCACCCCCACCCACCCTCTCAGTCAGCATCCTCTCACGCCCCTTCCAATTCATCCATTTGCGGATGGTTGGCCTTGAAGAAACAGCTTGACACACAAACAAGAAGATGCCTAGAGCCCCAATTTTACCCTGTGCACTAAGGGTGTTCTTAGTGCCTTAGGATATTGGTCTGGTCTAACCCGGTTCTGCCACCCAGCCTCTCTGGGCAGTTCTGGCATAGGCAGGGTTCCACGGATTATTTTCTACTCATGTACTAATGAGTTCCCAAATTTTTACATCCCGGATGGTCTCATCACACATGGCTCCCCCCAGTCCTAGCCCGGCTCAGAAGCCATGGAAAGAACCACCACCACGCTGCAGGGGTTCGACCGTTGCTCTATCAGCAGCGGGGCAAGGGACAATTTTATACTCCAACAGCCGCTGAATCCATTTCCCCCTCACAAACTAGCCAGTGCCTCTTTCAGAGCCCCGGGAGGGAGCGCTCACCATAGGGGTAACCCCACGTGCTGTACTCCGGAGGCAAGATGAGTGAGCTGGCGGTGGGAACCGGAACCACTGTGCCCTCGGCATAGTAAGGGACGGTTGCTCCTGTCGACAAGCAAAGTGTGGGGTGATTTGGGGAGCCAGTCTGTTCCGAGTCCGGCATTAGGTCCCGGAAGCTCATCCCTGGAGCGTAGCTGAATGGCTGTTGGGAATGGCTTTTGGTGGGGATTGAAACATTGTCCATTGGGTGGTAGCCACTGGCAGCCTCTTCTTCCGGTGGCGCGGTCGGGACCACAACGGATGGAATGTGGGGGGTCGACCTCGACGGGGTCAGAGGAACCCTGTTCACAGCGATGTTGCCGATGTAAATTGGCAGAGTGACTGAAACCTCTGGCGACTTCAGGGAAACCTTGGGAGAGGGGAAAACAAGAGAGATCCATTTCATCTGCAGCCTTTGCCAAGTCAGTCAAGCCGGGTTCGGCCAAAGGGCTGGTCTCTCCGGACACACCAGAGAGAAAGACGGGTTACTGGGAGGTCCCCAGTCCCACGCTGCAGCGCCCGCATGGCCTGGTTTGGTGCAATAACCAGGTTTTTAAGTACTCAGCACCCAACATGCAGAGCTCTTCTGAAAGCGTGGCCAGAAGTGTAGCCTTGATTTGCATCTCTAGCCTTGCTGGGGCTGGCACTGCTCCACTTAGGCTAGTGGTTGGAAAATGGTATGTAAAGCAGTGGGGATTATAGTACCACTCAGTGCCAAAACCCAGAAGCGAACTGAAGTTCACAAACCCAAGGAGCTGCAGAGACAGGCAAGCCCACCACATGGGTGCCTCTGCCAGAGGAGGCGGCGTTCACGCCCAGGAGTGCGTGACACTTTCGAAAGCTTCCCGGAGGCAGAAGCTCCTCTGGCTCCGCCCCCACCCAGGACTCTGGTTGTGCCGGCCCAGCCCCTCGGAAGCACTTGTGGGTGTTCTGCTGTTCGCAAGGGGCCGGGCAGTACCTACTTGGATATAGTAGTCGACATGTATGAGGCTGCAGCCATGCAGCACGGACTGGGGCAGCGCTGGGACAAGGATCTGCTCCTTCCATTCCGCGTGCTTCCAGGCCTTCACACCCGCGCTCTCCACCTCGGCGATGGTCCTCAAGTCGTAAATCCAGCGCTTGGATTTATAAGCGACCTTCTGCGAAGAGGAGAGATGAGAAGAAAGGACTAAGCAGGAAGATTTCCACAGGGCCCATTTCACTGGGCTTCCAGCGTTCCTCAAGGCCCATGGAGGCCGCCACGAACTAGAAATCCCTGAAACTTTGCTGAGGAAGCGTAAGCCGAGGTCAGGCAGGACTGACAGCAACATGGAGTTTCTGCCTTGGATTTGATAACGGATGATGTGACAGTTGCCATCTTGGCAGACACACTAGGGGTCGAATCAGGGATTCCAGAGCTGAAAGCATGAACTAGTACAGTTTGAGCAAGGCTCTCTAGCTGGTGCTGTAAGACAGTGGGTCTCGAAACAGGGGTCTGTGGCCCGCCCGGTTTCAGGGGTCTGTTGGACCCTGAGCCCCGGCGCTCCCCATGGGGCTGAAGACTGAGCCCACGCTCTGCCTGAAGCCTGGAACCCCGAGGCCCTGCTGGACCCTGGAGTTTTGATAGCACATGGGGGGGCCTTAGAAAGAAAGCAGGCACAGAGTGGGGAGAGGATCTGTGATGTGCCCACTCTGAGTTACATCTGGACAGCATTCATGGGGGCTTCTCTCTCCTCCCACCCCGTGTCCCAGTTAGTTAGTTCTGCTTCCCCCCCTAACGGTCTGGTATGTATCTGACCTCCTCCCAACCACCACCTGCCATGCACCTGGAGAAGGGAAATGCACAAGGATTTAAAGTTTGGCAGAACTCCATTTCCATTATTTAATGTTGCTATCATTGCGCCTAGGAGGGAAAGCAGGTCTCGAGACCCGGCACCTGCCTGGATTTGGCTCCATCCAAGCCAGCCCGGCATAGGTACCAGTCTCTGCCGATGACTCTTACCTGGAGGAGGCTGGCCACCACGTTGCCAGTGTCCCGGCCGGACTTGTTCTCGATGTCGGTGCGCAGCTGGATCGCCTGCCCCACGATGTACCCTCTGAGGTCCGAGGTGGCAGTTAGGATGATGTTCCCGCTCTTCACCAGCTTGTAGTTGAACTTCCTTGTGACGGACGCGGTGTTGGGTTGCTGTGAGGGGACAGCAGGAGGTCAGACACGGGGGCTCAGGAGGGAGTTTGCCGTTTTCAGAAAAGTGGTTCGAGGGAATGAGGGTTTGGGGTTTTTTCCAAATCCTAAACCAGTGGGCTTCCAACAATCTGGGTGTTCTTATGCGGCACCAGTGACACGCCCATCAACATGGCATCTGGCTTGCTCTTTTCCTCCTCCCAGTCATGGGCCATTGCTCCCTCAGGTTCACCGTCGCATTATTTCTCACTTTCCTACAGATCAGCCTTGGAGAGTCTCCCCTTTTCCTGCCAAGCCCGTGTCCTCCCCTCCAAATCCCATGAGATTTTGCTGCCCGTTTCACACCCTCCCTTTGTGACATCCGAATGAAGCTACGAGCGCCTCAGGCGGGATGCCGCGTCTCCCACATCAGTACAAGTACAAATGCTCCTTAAGGGACAACGTTCTGCGCTACTGTACCCCACAGATCAGCTTCCAGCGTAGGGCAGACTTCACTGTTCCTCAGAGGGCTACTGAAGACCATAGGTGAAGAAACACAAAGCAGCTGCTTCCCCTTCCCCCCCAGTGCTGTACGGTGATCTGTGTAGCTGTACAGGGCCAGCGACCAGGGAGGGCTAGTCCGTGAAGTCCTGGAACATTTCTCTTCCACTCCAGCAGTGACACAGTCACCACAGGACACGGCTCTGCTCATCAGGAAACATTCCAGACTGGCAAGAGCCAGATTATGGTATCATTAGACACAGAGAGTCATTACAACAGGCCTACACCCAGTGGGATCACCTAGAACAAGGCCGGTTCTCATGTTGATCCCTGGAGCCCATCCACGAAGGTGATGGTGCTAGTGGAGACTGCAGAGGGAACAGGCCCATGGAGTTACAGCACAGACCAGTGATGCCCTGCAGTGCTTTGGGTGACAACGTGCTAACCCCCGAGTGTCTCCGAGTTAGTTACTCCCCTCGCTTTGCAGGGCTACATGGGATCACGGGAGAGGGACAGCTGGCTTCTCTTCTGCTCCAACGGGAGACACTCAAAAGGTGCAAGAGCCTCTTGCTCTCCCCACTGCTGCTCTCTTACCTCAATGTCAGGGATGTCGTTCAGGTTGAGCGGGCAGAGAACGTAGAAGACCTTGTTGCACTTGTAGTCCTTGGAGAAGCGGGGTGTATCTATCACAGCTTTGACCTGATGGACCACCTTTCCAAAAGGGCCTTCAAACGATGTGGGGGCTGATGCTGGATTCAAAAGGGAGAAGGAAGTCAAAAGAGAACGCCTCAACCAATCAAAAGAGGAGCAAGGCCTTACCCACTGAGCCTGAAACGCTTTCCTGTTGCTCAAAGCCAGAGGAGAGGCAGAGCGTTGCAGCTCCTTGGGAGTCAGGGTCTCCCACGTGCATTGGAGCCTCCATGTGAAGGATCCGAGACCAGATTTGGTCCACAGGGACCACAGCAGCCTCCCTTTTTGTTGTTGTTTTAAACTGACGAGGCAGCCTGTGCCATACACCGTGGCTGCTTACACGGAGAAGCCGGGACAGCACTAGCTCCTCTTATTCGTATGAGGTGGTGCCTAGGAGCTGCAGTCATAGACCAGGACTCACTGCTGTACAAAACACTGAACACAGACGCTGACACTCTGGAGAAGTTTACAATACAGACTTCCCACCGGAGCTCCCACCCGTTCTGGTGGAGAGGCCGGGATGCTAATGCAGGCAAACTCCAGCAGCTTATTTTACTGCCCGCCGGTTTAGTTCACAGGGCAGTAGAGGCACCAGAGGTTCCCAGAGACTAACCTGCACAAAGGAAAGAAGAACGGAGTAGCTCCTTAGAGGGTTAGCCAGCGGTCTGGTTAAGAGGCACAACTCCTGACTACAGGGCAGCTTCCATCATCACTATCACAGGCAGAGTTTAGGGGCTCTGAATTTGGCCCGTGGAGACACAAGTTAGGGCTTCCTTCAGCACTACAGATCCCGGGGAGATGTGTTCCCATTGAGATTCTCGAATGAAGACAACCTCCCGTGGGAGAATTCCTTCAAGGGACAGTTTTACTCAGCAAACGTGCTCTTTTAAAGAGAGCAAAAAAGTCCATTTAAGACCAAAACTTCAGCTGTGCATGGAGAGGCTGCCCTAAGGGCTTCTCTAATGGAGGTTGCTCTCTTATTTCTAGAGCTCTCCAGTGCTTAATATGCTCTTAAGCCGGCACTAGACCAGGAGAACAGGTCTGGTTGGAAAACACATTGGCCGACGTGATCTTAAACCTGGCTTTGCCCCTAGCATGGACGCGCTTAACACCTTAAAGAGCGCCTTAGTTGTTTGTGGTTGACTCTGGGCTCCCCCTAGTGTATCCAATAGGTACAAGAGTCATGTTTAAAATCATGTTAGCCAACCAGCTGTGAACCATCACCCACTCTCCTAGTGGAGGCAAGGTCTTAGATGCTGGACAACAAGCGTCTTTTCCCCCGCTTGGCCAGCAGGCGATTTTAACCATAAGCCAGAGGAGAGTGGAGTCTCCTGGAAAAACACTGGAGTCACTACCCTGAGCCCCAAAGAGCATCCCAAGAAGTCAGTATCTCCACCGTACCTGGCAGCAGGAACTGGAAGGGAAAGGTGTGCTCGCCAGCTGTCAGGATCCCTGCAAGAGACAGAGCAAAAAAGACAAATGACACAGGTGATACTAACCCCGAAACACCCTGGGCACCCATGGCCTAAAACTGGGGAGCCTGGTGCTAATGCACTGATACCCTAAGACGACAAACTGTCAGCGGAGAGCACATGGGCAGGACTCATCCCCACAAAGCCCCAACGGCCTTGGTTGACAACGCCACGTTCCTTATTATTCAAAGAGTGCAGTCAGTACGCTTCCATCGGACACCCGTTTATAGACACGAGTCTATGGCAAAGCCTGCACCATTTCACCCCCCACTTGGGGCTCGCAGGGTTGCTGGCACCACAGCTGAAGCAGTCTCACACTCCGTGTGTGAAGAAGACCAAGATCCAATTGTCTGTTTGAATTCCAGCAACCGGAGAGCTGTGGGGCAGGATCCTCAGGGCAGCAGGTGCCGTGGTCAAAGGAGCAAGGTCTATGGGTACTGGCTGGCCACAGATGAGGGGTGTAGGACCCAGGAATGAGATTACTCTCAAGTAATAGGACGCAGCTTTAGGAAGGAGATGGGTGCTTGTAAATTAGGCCAGCAGATGTAGCATGTTCTGCTGGCTGTCCTGTGGGTTGGGGCGGGGGCGGGGGGGGGGGGGAGGTTTGGTGGTGTCAGGCCAGTATAATCTTAATCTTCCCCAAAATTTCTTTCCCCGATAATCTCTCTCATGCTGCTCACCTTTGAGAAGCCCATTTGCCTAGATGAGACCAACTCCCTTTCCTTCAGCCAGGTTGTTTTGCAGTTTCTGGCTTTCATCAGTGATGGGCCAAAACTGGAACTGAGCCCTTTTAGGGTTAAAAGGCAAAGTACAGATTCGAACTCCTCATGCCACAAAACCCTATGGTTTTGTGCCTGGTTTTGTAGATGAAATGGCAGAGATCTCTCAAAAAAAAATTAAGAAAAGAGCTTGAAAAGTTTTCAGTGCAGTGGACTGGATTTGTCCCACAACAAATCCTGCATCTTGGCAGGGAGTTAGATTAGATGACCCTTGCAGTCCCTTCTAACCCTATGGCTCTATGAAGTGCAAGGATCACACTTGGAAAATAAAACACACAGAGAACAAGGCCTACCTAGGCATGATTCTTGCATTATAACTTGCAGATCCTAGACATGATCCTTGTGCTTTCAGCACTTCAGGCAGCCTCCCGTCCCTCAATTCGGTCTGGCACTCACCCCCCCAGGCCCTCGCCTAACGAGCGGGTCCCACTTCCATCTTTTGTGATGGAAACAGAATTTTTAAGAGACTGTGGCATGAAAGAGGATTGCCATTCTGGTGGCTTGCCTTAGCAATTGCGGGTACTAAAGAATACTTGAATTCGATCAGGCACTGGGATCAGGCACTGGGTTTCGATTTTGTATTGGAGACTTCATTTTTTTGGTATCAAGTTCTCCACTTCAGCATGTGCGGCACCCTTTCCAAACCACGCTTACTGTGGTCTCTGGACCACATTATTGGCATTGTGCTCTTATGGTAAATTAAGTCTTTGCAATCTGAAGTAACAAGCAGCAAAGAGCCAACATTAGCTTGGCATAGCTAGAGCAATGAGCAAATCCTGCCTTTTAAATTTCACAAGCCAACTGCAATACTCCATGCACAGGGTCTCATTTCTAGATTCCCACCTAGTACTTCAGCAGCTGATGAATTGCAGTTAAGGGCAGCTAAGCAATGCTGTTACACCTACTATCAATCTAATCTCCATCAATAAGAGAAACAGCAAGACAGAAGAGGGTTTTACAAAACTGTTATTTACATGGACACGGGAGGTTTTTAATTGGCAGCACGGCAAGAGGAACCTGCTACCTATTAACTGAAGCTGTGGATGTTCTGCTCTGCAGGTTACTTATACCAGCAAGCCAGATCCAAAACCCACAGCTGAGCTGGTTCATTTGTTGATGCAAGAAGTGGGCTAGAGACAGCTGCCAGCCAGCTAGGTTGTTAGCACAGTAGTAGAACCCCCTCTGTCAGCAGGCTAAGCAGATTACTGAACGGGGGGGAGAGGAAGAGAGCGATAAAGAGACTGACTCCAATCATGTCTCCCTGCAAATGGGGAAGAGACAGTTTTGCAACACGGAATCCTGTAACAGGACTGGCCACTTTCTGAATGCCTGTTTGCAGCCCGGGTGCCTCTGCAGACACCAACTTTTGTTCGCCCCCCCCCCCTCCAAGGCTGCACCAGAACCACACAGACTTCTCTCTGGGTCAGCATCACCTCTGCTGGGGCCAGTTTTAAACAAATAGTTCTTAAACACTCCTCAGTGTCCCAAAAAAAGGCCATCACCACACACAATTCCACACGTCGCTCAGACGTCCTCACTCCGCACCAGAGAATTCTGTCCCAGTCTGGTCTCAGAGGCCATCTTCCCAGCTGGAGCTCAGCTGTCTGGCACTGGCGTCTAAGCCCCCAAATTTCTAGGCCCAACTCCCATCTGGGTTTCCCCACAGGAGCCTCCTTTCTGTCACAGCTCTCTTGATCTCAGGGTCTTTCTGCAGGGGCCCTTCGCCCTCTCTACAATTTCCTGAGCTTACGCCTTCCTGCAGCCACCTTCTGCTCTTTATAGGGAGTCGCCCAGTTCCCCTCAGGTGGGGCTCATTCTGTGATCAGGGTTGCCTAGGCCCCAGGCTCTCCCGCCCAAGAGCACACCACCTTGTTACAACTCCGAACAGAGATTTCATTCACCCCCCCAAAGTTGGAGGAGTTTGGACCAAGGTCTGCCCTGGGTTGCAAGCTTTGCTAGGAACTCTCTCAGTTTCTAATTCATGCAGCCAAGCTGCAGGGGCTGGGCAAGAAAACTCAGCTGCACACGACTCGGTACATACAGAAGTGAACACGCCTCTCTGACCTCCAATGGAAAGACACGCAGACTGTGCCAAGTGTTAGATCTCATTTCCTCCCAGCCACCTCAGGACGGAACAAACCTATAAGCACCTTGCCCTTTAGACATGCTGTCATGAATCCTTTTCAATCCTTTCTCCTCCCACCCCCACAAAACAACCACACACCAAGGTTCAGACTGAAGTGTAAGAACCAGTCTAGTCACAAGGTGGTGTTCTGTAGCAACTCTCCCATTGCAGGCCTACTCAAGGGGGAGGTGGATGGGTGGGTGGGTGGGTGTGTGTTTCATTACCCTTATTTGCCTGGTACTGACAGAGCCAAAGGAAGTGCAGACCACACCATGATAAAGAACACGCTATGAACTTGCAGCACTGAAACTATTTGTAAAAAACGACTCTACCAACGCAATGCAGAGATCCAGGTGACAGACCTGCTTTCCAGTCCCCAGCGCCACCATCAATTCATACCAAATCATTTCACCTCTGTGCCTCAGTTTCCCCACATGTAAAATGGGAGGAATACACTCTACTACACTGGATTTGTTGCAAGGATTAGACAAAGCACTATGGACTTGCAAAGTTCTGTATAAAACGCTCAATGCTACAGTCAAGACCCCCAACTGCTGTGTCTTTGCCTCCCAGCCCGAGCGGCGTTTGGAAGCATGATTGCAGCATCAAAAGTTTGCTTTGCTGTTCTGGAGGATTTCCAAAGTGGATACACAAGAGACAACATGGGGCCTTCTTCCTCCGAGAGGCACCGGTGCCCAGAAGGGTTTCCAGTGACTGCACAGAGACTATTTATGAGAAGAATTAAAGTGGAAAGAGAATCTGGCATTTTGTGCCCTCCCCTAAGATGGAAGCTGGCCAGCTAGCTCCTGCCCCAGCTGAATGCATACCATGTCACCCTGGGGACAGCTGCACTGCCTTCCAAGAGCTGTGCTAGAGGTGAATCTTGGAGTCAGTTATGCGCATCGCTGCTGCCACCTTCTAGAAAGGCTTTTTTTGTTCTAGTTATTGCACATGAGGAAGCAGCATTAAGCACAGAGGAGCAAAAGGGAGCCGGGACGGGTGGTACCTTAAGACCCACCTAAGACATTTCTGGTGCTCCCATTACTGGGTTATCCAGGTGTTTCACTGAAGATGAACTCTACACTCTGCCCCATCCTGCACTTCAACTGCTGTTGCTTGGACGTTACTTTTCTAGCCCCTCCTCATCTAGTAGCCAGCCCCCACGGAGCAGTAACAGGTCATTCATTAGCCTTGGTTATTGCTCGAGGATGGGTTTGCACCGTGCTTGACAGTCAAGGGCATGGGCTCATCGTGAGGAGAGCAGGACAGTCCTGAGCCTTCAGAACTCCGCCTTGGGCTCTGCCCGCCGCCGCAGCCCTCGAGTGAGCCCTCTCGGAGGCAGAAGCTGCCTGTAGGCTGATGGATTAAAGCCTGGCTGGGCCATGAAGACTAGGGCCGGCCTCTTGCGCTGTACCAGAAACGGAATGGGAAGCCAGTAGAACGCGAGACGCTCTTGAGTCTGTTTGTCAGGCAGGGAGAGGCTGCAGGCAGCCAGCCGCCGCTCCCCAACTCAGGGCTGCTGAACGGTGAGCCAGGTGGGAGCTGCTCCATCCTGCCCCCCTCCGGCCTGCCTACGCAATACCCCCCTCCTTCTCCTTATGCCAAGGGTAGGGCAGCTTTACTCCAAGAGATCCCCCCACCCCCCGTACACGAGGAGATCTCCAGGGGTCTCAGACAGCAGACGGCTCCCTGCTCAAGAGGCAGGCCGTTGGGTGTTTGGGTACACGGGGGTGCAAGCTGGAGTGCGCGAAGAGTTTCAACCTCTCTCTCTCTCTCTCCAGGCAGAGCAACACGTAGCCTAGCCTGAAGGCGGGGATAACAGCAGCCAAGCCGCCGCGGAGGCATGAGCCCAGTCTGCTGGCTGAATGAAGGTGGATCCCTCACTCGCACACACTCAGCAATGCTGACATCAGGAGCAGTAAGAGAGGCTGCTATCAGTGGGGATCGGACTACCAGCCTGTGGCCCAGGGGCCAAAAGTGGCCCACGGGGTCTTTCCCAGTGGCCCATGGCTCCAGTCCTGCTGGCCACAGAAGGGAGCTGCTGCCTAAGGACCCAGGCAGAGCACGTTGCTGCCGGGCTACAAAACCGGTGCAGGCTCCTTGCTGCACCCAAGGGGACGGGAGATCAGCACTCCCCACCCCTGGCTGTAGCAGGGAGCACAGCAAAGCGCTCCTCCTGGCTCTCTAGGCACTGGGGTCCCTGCTGGAGCCAGAGGGAGGGGAGCAGTGATCTGGCCCCCTGGCTGCAGAAGGGAGCCACTGCCTAGGGACCAGGTGGACTGCAGGGGACTACAGGACGCGTGTGGTTTCCCTGCTGCAGCCACGGGGACAGGAGATCAGCAGGGAGGCAGCCTCCTCACTGAACTCCTTCCATCTGGCTGCCGGGGAGGGGGCTGGTGGCGGAGCAGCCAGGACTTACCATGCTTGGGGAGGGGCAGAACTCTTTCGGTTTGGCCTGCACTTAGCAGGCCACCCACTGTGACTTAGCTGCCAGGCCATGTGCTTCAGTGTGTAGCGACAATCACTCATCTACGCTAGTGCTTTGTCTGCGAGTGTGCGACACACTGCGAGTCATTTGTAGGTGTAAAATAGTGAATGTAAAAATGAGCGGAGTAGCATCAAGATGTTGACTGTAAATCTGTAGTGATTTGCAGTCCTTCGTGGTGTGCGCCTCAATACATGTTTTAGGAGCTGATTGACTGGGGGCCCTTGAGCCAGAAAGGTTGGGAACCCCCAGACCAGAGGCAGGTGGATGCTGGCTCACAGCAAACGAAAGCCACTGCACCGGCGGCTTTTCCTGGCCCCCGACACAGCCCAGCACTGCAAGAGCAGTAGGTGTTCGAAGGCAGAAGCAGGGGCGCATTAGCAGAGCTGGGATGCTGGGCGAGCACTAGCCTCCGCTGGGAGCGGCTCTATTGCCGGCTTGCACTTCCAGGATCACACAAAGTGCAAGGTCAGCGTGGGGAGACAGGAGGGGTTTATGCGCCAAAGCAAGGAGTTAGTGTAAGTCTTCCCTGCAAAAAAACCCGGTAGCAGCCAGCTCAGAGCCCCAGCTCCAACCTGAGCCACATCTACCCAGCTATTCTTCGCCCCGCAGTGCGAGCACCAGTCAGCTGAGCTGGGCTACAAGACTTGCTGCAGAGGGATGTGGTTTTTTGCACAGTGCAGATGTACCCAAAGCCACAGATTTGGTAGGAAGCTTCAAGGGACATTTGTGAACATGCCAGAGGACCCTGCTGGACAGATCATCTCGCTCTCACAGTACAGGGGATTCCAGGACGCTGGCTTGACGACCAGCGAGAGCGAGGGTAGGGTGTCTAGCACTCATGCCATTCCTCCCAGCTTCCGGTGGCTCTGGTTAGCTATCCGTGGAGGAAGGGATCCCTTCTCCCCCACACAGAGCAAGGAGACTCACTTCTCATTAGGTACCACGTCTGGCCCATTCGGGGGACGAGCTCTATCCTGCACTGCTGCCACAAATCCTCCAGGCCCCCTGTGGGTGCAACTCCAGAGACCTGAGGGGAGTAACACCCCCTCCCCCAATACCAGGGAGGGAGCAGGGTTTGGAGGCAGGTGTGGGGGAGCAGCCACAGGCTGTTGCAGAAAAGCATCTGAAGGTAATCTCCACTAGCTCCATAGAGCCTGGCTGGCTGGACTCCCACAACTCACCATCCCACTCCATGCAGGTGTGGCTTAAACTGCTGCAGTCCCTTCACCGAAGCCTCTGCAAGAGGGGAAGGGGGAAGCAGCAGCCATCTTCACCCTGCTGGAGGATGAGCGTTTGATACCCAGCCTGAAGAGGGTGAAGCTTTGCTCAGACACGAGTGCTAATGGGATGCAAGATGGGCCACTCTTCTGGTTTATTTCTGTAGCAGGCAAGGCCACAGTGCAAGACAGATTTGGGCAGATGCACCCTGGCAGGAGTCCGAAGAGACGAGGGAACAATCCACAGCCCTGTTCCTGGAAGCAGGCAGATTGCCAAACTGGGGACAGGACAGCACGCCTCCATCCACCCTCTCTGCACACAGCGCACACTGCCAGGAGAGTCCACTCAGTGGTGAGGAGTTTTGTCCTGTACTTTGCTGCTGCTACATCTCTCAGCCACCAATATACAGCAACCAGCAGCTGTCACTCGCGGCCAGGAGGTCCACCGGACTCCCTGCCTGGCACGAGAAAGGCCCAGATGACAAGCAGCACGTTGGGGGCAGGGATCATGAGAGATGTGAGACAAACGCCCAGTTCCTCCCCCCCTCAGTTTCCAATTCCCCACCTGGGGCACCCACCATAAGAAAATTATTCTGGATCTCACTAGTGTTCATTGTGCTGCCTACAAAAGTTTTAAGAGCCAATTTTAATAAAAAAAGGTTTTCCCTTAGATACAAATAGGGACATTTCCTCTTTAATCTGCAGCCTGATGTTAAAAATGCTTTTACACAGAACCAGCAGGGCCAAGAGGCGTGTGTTCCTAGGGCATTGTGAGAAGCTCTTGTACCAGACAGCATGTGGGTTTGTTTTAAGGAAGCCTGCGTGTAGATTGCCCAGTGTCAGAGTGTGGGAAGTAGGTCTTTAAAGCAAAGCCCACAAGTTCAACCCCTTTTCTTCTCCCTCCCACGCATTTGGGCTTTGATACCCAAAGAGAGTCCTCTTGAGACGGTGTCTAGTCAGACACTCCCGTGCTTACTGCTCAGCACCGCTTTAAAATACAGGACTATGGAGAGGAAGGGGTTGACAGTTACCATCCTCAGCCATTGATTAACAAAGGATTCCCAGCAGCCTGAACAAAGGGCGTAGTGTGCCCAAACACAAAAGCTTTTCCTGAAGTTTACATGCAGCTAAAAATACCTTTGAGAAAATCATTATGCAACAGAGGCAGCTGGATTAGCAAGGCGCAGGGAGGGTTCTACCTGGGGCAGCTTTTCCTCCAGGCTGAAGAGTAGAATTTGTGGCCTTGGAGGCTTCTCCACAACAGACTCCTGCTGAAGAGGGCACCTGCCACAGACAGGAAGGAGCTTGATCTTCGTTACTAAGGTTGTTATGCTAAACACCAGTTGTGACAGTCTTACTGTGCACAGCGGAGAACGGTCCCCCAGGGTTTCACAGTTTCCCCCCCATTGCATGCACGGCCAACTAACGATTTTGTCTGGGAAGAAGGGACTCTCTGCTTTGCAGCCCAGCCCTTGTGTTTGATCCCACAGCAGAAGTAACGATGGGACGCCCTCATTACCTCATGGCAACACTAACTCGAAGATGGATTCGGACTTTGCTAGGGTATCCAGCAGGAGGTGCTGGGTTGGTCCCACGGTTAACTCAGATCCTGGGGACAGGAAACATGGGTTCTACTCCTAGACATAGGCTAATTTGGTTCAGCCAGGCTCCCATTCCAGTTCCCCAGCACAAACTACAAGAGGTCATCATCATCACCACCACCACCACCGGTGGTCAGATGCAAATCCCCTGCCCTCATGTGGGCTACTCAAAAGTAACCTACCCCTACCCCCATCACTCTAGTATCTGAGCACCTCACAATCTTTAGCATGTTTATCCTCATAAAACCCTTGGGAGTTAGGTCACTGCTATTATCTCCACTGTACAGATGGGAAACTGAGGCACAGACAGTGAATTTTTCACCTGAGCCATGCAGCTATGTCAATCTAAGTTTTATGGGTCGACCCGACCTCTACTGGAACCCCACATGTACCAGTTCTCTATACCCCGCCCGTCAGGCCACAAGGACCCATGTGGCACCAGCATCGCTCCCTCCAAGCCAGGTGTGAAAACTACAAACTTCCTTGTCTTAACTTGAACAGGCTTTTTTTTTTTTTTTTTTAAAACCCTAGCAAAGAAAGCCAGTCTTCACCTCAGCTTCATTCCACTTGCCCTCTGTCCACTTCGCTCCCTTTGTCTTTCTGTTGAGGCAACTCCCTCCTAATTAGACCCCACTCAAGCCTCAGTCTGAGTATCACTGCCCTAAAATGCCTTCTCCTCATCCAAAACATCTTTGCAGACACAGGGAACAGTACAGCGTTATTCATTCCTGTCCAGGGCTTGTTCTGCCATTAAGCCCAGCCTGGTCACCTCACTATGTACGATGGACACTGCTCATTGTAGTGAAGGTTTGTAGGATAGGAGCGCTTAGCCGCTCTAGGATTGAAGCCACCAGCGGATATTGTAAGTACTAGCTTTCGTGAAGGGCTTTGCAACCCATTGGAGAGCGCTATACACGTAAGGGAGGTGGCTTGCTAAAAAAACCCCATGACAGAAAAACTGCTTCTGTCACTGCAGGGAGCGTCTACACGACAGCGCTGTACCTGCGTAGCACTGTAGTGCCAGCAATGTAGACAGGCCAGTCTTCATTTGTCTGAAAGTCACTCCACTTTACATTTGTCTTTCGAACAACTCATTTCTACTGTCTCCAGCTTTTTGGAGTCGGTTTCATTTAAGGCAGCTGCTTCCAGACCGTAGAGTAATACGGTTAGCACACTGGTCTGATACGTTTTCACTTTATGGACTGATAAAACAGTATGTTTTGGTACCAATTTTGACGGTTTCCATGCAGCACTTGTGGCTAAGGCACGTTTCCTTTTCATCTTATCTTGACAGAACTGTTGGCACTGATCAAGCTGCTAGGTATGCACAAGATTCTACTTGTTGTACAACTTCACCATTGCTGCCTTTCAAATACTTCCTCTATCGTCCCTTTTCCAAGATGGAGCTGCTTTGTCTTGGTATTTATTTTAAGTCCAACAACGCACCAGGTCTTCCAAGTTGGTGAGGAGCATCAAACGCTGCAGAAACAAGGGCCAAAGAGGTGCTGGAACTATGGAAGGGGCATATGAAGCTTTAACCCCCGCAGTTTGTTCAGATGCATGCATTCCAGCCATGCTAGATGAAGAGGCAAGCCTGCATGGCAGAATGGATATCAGCACTGAGCCACCTTCAGAAGAAAACCACCTCTAATGTAGATGCACTTGAACTGTTTTAAACCCATCTTGTCATTCAGTGAGTGACCAGATTACGCATGGTTTAAGCAGTTTTAAGTGCAGCTACATTAGGAGTTTGCTTTGATGTAACTGATTCAGTTTAGTTATGCTGGTGAAAATAAAGCCACATGCACGCCCTACCAGAGAGTAGATCAGCTCTTAATCCACTAGCACTTGCAAAGCACTTTGAGACCCTTGAATGGACGCCGTTACATGACAACAGGATCGCAAAGGAGACCGCCCCATGTACAAAGCGCACAGCGATGACAGGGAGAACATGGAAACAGAATTCCAGGAGGATCACAGATGCTGTTAGATGGGTTCCTGCTACAGCCACCTGACCCCTTCCCCTCGGGGCAGGCCTGACTGCCCCATGCAGTTCTCTCGAGGTACGTCTACACAGGGATAAAAAGACCTGCACAGCCGCAGCTGGCCTGAGCTCATTGTGGGGGGGAGGGGTCTGTGCTTTGTGTAGATGTTCAGGCTTGGGCAGAGACGGATCCCTAGGACTCTTGTCTTGCAGTGATTTTTTCAGCCCTGGGGCCTGGAGCCCAAGTCAGACATACCCCAAGTCATTTCTGTCAAATGGGATGAGGCCTGATGTGCTCAATACACTTGCTGTACCAGCCACTTGCAGCGGGATGCACAAGACCCTAAAGGCGAAGGGCCCAGGCTGACCCCATTGTCCACTGACTGCCAGAGCAATTAAACCCTAATGGCCCTTTAGTACCAGGCATTCCCAGAAGAATAAAGACTTCATTTAGTCTATAGACATATGGGCACCAAAGAAAGGGGGCGGGGAGGGAACCATGGCACCACTCCTCCAACAGCAAGACTTGCAGTGCGGATGCAGTTAGGCTGTGCTATTCTAGAGTTTAATACAGCAGCCAGAGGATCAGTGAGAACCCTACTCACATGTGCCCCCTCCCTTCCAGGATGGAAGGGGATGCACAGACAGTTCAAACCAGTTTACACGACATTAAGTGCCTGTATTGTGGTTTCCTGGATTAGCCGGGCAATGCAGAGGAAATCATGGTTTAGAGTGGAGACACTCCAATCCCACACTGCCCAACATGCACCCGCAAAACTCTAGGCTTGGGCACTGTTTGGGAACCGGATTCGGTTCCATCTGCCAGAGAGCCACATCTAGAAGCTGGAGCACCACACTGGGACCCAGGAGCCCTGGATTCTACCCCCAGCTCTGCCCCTGGCCTGTTGGGTGGCCTTGGGCAAGTCACTTCACCTCCGTGCCTCAGCGTCCCCATCCATGTGAGACCTACTGATGGGAAGTGCGATATACACAAGTAGGTATGCTTACTCCTAATCAGGCATGACTGTAGTGTAGCTGTGACATTTTTTCCTCAGTGTAGATGGGACCCAATATGGTAAGAGGGCCTTTGAGAAGGCCTCTTATTGGGGGAGGGGGAGAACTGGCGGACCAAGTTTAACTTGAGATTCACGGTTACTTAAAAGCAACCTCCACCCGGAGAGGCAGAAAAACGTCCTTTGTTCTGAATGGCTGCAGCCACTGCTGCTCCTCCCAGGTCTAGAGCCCAGAGTGGAGGGGAAGCATATGGCCATGCAGCAGTGCTCCCAGTAGCACTGGCTTCCATCTCCCGCTCTCCATGTGCGTGGTCAGAACCACCTCCACCACCTTTCCCCACACCCACCTCAAGGGCCTCCTAGCTGCTTTACAAAAAGCTTCTGCTGGGCACAGAGCAAGAGAGGAGCATTCACACCAGCCTTCAGGTCGGGGGGGGGGAAGAAGTGGTGTCTGCAGCCAGGGCTATGATGAGAAGTTGGGTCTTCCCGCCCCCGCCATCCCTTCAGTCTCCCAAGCAGCTTTCTGAAACCTCGCCCCCAATCCTGGGCCAGCTCCGAGGGCAGCAATGCAGCACACAGCTAGTGCAGGTGCAGGGCAAGACAGGGCCAGACGCCACACTGCTGGCACTTCCCCGCTGGCTCATCTACCCCAGTTTTTACACATGCTAACATGACCCTTTTTTCACACCACTAGACCTAGGCTAGACACGGTTGAAAGTGTTTCATCCTTGTCTGCGGACACAGTCCAAGTGGAACAGGTGCAGGCCATGATGTTTACATTCAGGCTTCACTGCGATCACAAAAACCAGATTTACTGTATTGGAGAGGCTGGAGGCACCAGCCCTGGTTCCCCCCCGCGAGACAAGAGGCTGTTGGATACCCACAGAGCAGTTCAGATGGCATTCCACTTCCCCCCCAATGCACAAAAAACGCTGCTGCTGCTTTAAACAAGAATGCAAGCGACTTTCTTCCGAGACTCCATCTGAGAACAGCAGGCCCGGCAATTTCTCTCTAGCTACTTATTAGAGGATGATGCATTAACAGTCTCAGCTGAATCCTCCAGAGAGGGAGAAATTACCACAGTTGGTCCCCCTGCCGCCCATCACAATAGCACAATCCTCCCCGTACGCTGTAATTAGCCCACCATTTCTAAAGACTTCATTAGAGGACAGACTAGAAAAGCTCCTGCAGAACCCTGGTGTTTACAATGTTAGCGTGGCTGTCACAGCAAGAATTCTCTCCCAGGTCTGGCGGATTCCACTTAAAAGCTTCTTGTTTCTCTGTAGGAATCATAACTGCAAGCTTTTCCGGCAGACCCCAGAAACGTAGCAGACTTCGGTTCCTTCCCACTAGGTTACAAGACACTGGGGTTTTTGTTCTGTGTTTGCAGGATGCCTGGCACAACGGGGTCCCAAGTGCTATGGTAATACAAATAGATAATAATAGGGCATCTCAGCAAGAGTAGCAGCTCTCCTGTAGGTTATAATCGTGAGTCAGCCAGCGGGCTTCCCACATGATCCCCCACCTCGCGTGCTGTACGATTAAAGGTCATTTTCAGTTCATCCACCTTTTCTGACCAGGAGCGGCTGGTAAGTTGGTCAGGACTTGTAGAACCGCATACAGCCACAGCACAAGGGCATCAGATGGGAGGCATTCACACAGAGTCATCCTGGATGCTCTGATCCAAGTTAGTGGCACAACTGATAAACGCACAGAAGAAAAGCATCCCAATAGCCTCTCTGTCCCAGAGCAGGATCAACCCCCTCTGCACATACTTCCCAGGCCGGAGCGGAAGGGTCTGTATTTAGAGGGGGTCACACTGTCCCCGGTTCCCAGGGAGGCTGCTCACAGCAGAGAATGTTTGTATGATGCGAGCACCCATCCATTCCAGGACTGAACGCCATCAGACAGCATAAAGCCACCGGCTTTTGTGCAGGGCTTTGAGATCTAAGGAAGAGAGCTATACAAGGGAGGTTGGGATCATTACCCTCTTTTTTTTTAAAAAAAAAAAACAGATGGGGAACCTGAAACACAAGGTCACCTAGTAGGTCAGTGGCAGAGCTGGGAATAGATCTCAAGTCCCAGTCTAGAGCTCTAACCATTAGGCAACACTGTCCCCCATGCTGTTGCTCAGCAGCCTTGTGTGTGTTAGAGGGAAGTTGTTTCTGCGGGTACATCTACACTGACTGGATCGATTGAGCGGGTCTTCACTGACCACTCAATCGATCCAGAAGTCGACGCCGTTAATCCACCCCCTCGAGTGGCGTAGCTCTGCATCGACAGGAACGCGGTTCCCATCGGCGCAGTAAAGACGCTGTGCTATCCTTCTGCGCAGCAGTCGACGGGAGTTACACGAGCTACTCTGCGCAGCCTGCTTAACTCCCGTCGACTGCCGCCGAATCGCCAGGTAAGTGTAGACCAAGCCTGAGACCGGAACAGAAAACCCATGCCATTCCATCGCCCTTTAAAGCCTATTTGAGACTCATTATACTGAGCTTGGAGACATAGCTCCAGCCCCCTGTACAGCCAAGTATTGCCAACCCCAAATGCTCAAAATCACAAGCCAGGCTCGTCAAAAAAAAAAAAAAAAAAAAAAAAAATCACGAGATGGGCTTCAAAAATCATGAGATCTTGGAAAACAAACAGATGTGGTGGTCTTTTTTGCCTTCAGCTTTTGAGCCTTTGGGTGCCCTGAGGTCACATTTTGAAGCTCTCTCCACAGCCACGAGGGCTAGAAACTTGCTTTTCTCCCTGCAAGAATGAAGGCTGAAATCACCACATATCCCATTGGACTCCAGGAGCTGGGGCTTTAAGGAAAACCATCATGATTTTGGTCATGAGTTTCATGATGAGAGTTGGCAACACTGCGTTGAGTTGCCTGATTGTGAGATCCCAAAAACTGCAGCTCCCACTGGCTGTCCAGGTGTGATTGTGGGCTCGCCCTGGCTGGCGAGGAACAGATCCACAGGACATCTGTGCACCCAGACACCCTTGCTCTTAGCAACAGGTGTAAAAAAAAACACACAACACATTCCCTTTTCCACTGGGAGCATTCATGCACTTGAAGTGCTAATGGCATGAGTCAGCAGAGTTCCCTGTCTCTCCAGGTAGCTCCACCCTGATTTCGGTCTTCGAACAAGGGGATGTTCTGTGATGATGCAGGGCTGGAGAAATCCAAACTCGCACCTCCGTTATGGGGCAGATTCTGGGCTGCTCTCCGGAGAGCCAGAGCACAGACAGCCCAGCCCCGAGGGGAGGCTGTGCAGGCACAGGTAGAAAAAGTCGCCTTTGTTGCCTGGATTCTTCTTCTATTGCCAGCTGGTGCAATTCTCGGTTGTTCTGGGTTATGGGAGCCTGGCGAGGGCTGCCTAGGAGCTGCTCTGCAGTCCAGAATCCCCTGAAGATTGTTTCCATCCTGCCATGCTCCTTACACCAACAGTGCGAAGGGGGAGCAACACTGACACCCGCCCCCCATACACAGAACCATGCTCAGCCCCCTTGCCGTGAGGCAGGACCACGTAAGTTAGACCATCCCTGACAGGCCGTCCTGCGCTGCTCCTCCATCGGAGGAGTTCCCTTGGCCTGCAGCGGTCCCTTTGTGGCCCGTATGCATCACCCAACTGTTGCCCAGCTTGGTAGATAAAAGCATGTCAGCTGGTACCACATGACAGAGCCACTCAATGCATCAGATATTGCGGGTTTATAAACACTAGTGTGTTCTCTCCCCCCAGTGTTCAGGGGGTTGTACAAAAGAAACGCCACTCGTTTCAAATACAACACAGGAAATGACAGACAAAACGTAAGAGCCAAACACTCCTTTTCCTCACTAGTGAAAGCAGACATTATAATGCTGCCCTTTAATGGAGTTTAGTCAGAGGAAGATGACCTAACTCAGTGCGTACTCAAGAGATCTTTGAAAGCCTCCTGCCCAGTTCCATCCCAAACCACCTGGTTCACTCACCAGTTTTCAACAGCTTGTGTGCGAAAACGTCAGAGCCCGTTAAGTCGCAGGTTACTGCGAACAGGCCAAGGCTACAGAACACAGCACGTGATCACACCCCAAACCTGTGGCTCTCCAAACGGCAGCAAGCCACAAGTCCATGTTGCACCCTTATGTAGCTAATCAAATGGAGTGAGTTCAAACCCAATTTCAGTTCCAGTGAGATTTTAAAAAAAAGCAAAGTTCCAGTGGATTTCCCCCCCGGCAGAGCATGGTTCAGGAAGAGAAGCCCGACCCACTTCCTGATTGTGGGTTCTGGGTATGCTTTCTGGTGTGTCCTGAAACCCATATTTAAAAAGAAAAAAAAAAAAGTCACCCACCTCCCTCTAGCACATGCAGAGGCAGTGATACAGAAGAGAAAAAACCTGAAAATAACCTAAGTGAATGGAAAATTGGGGATTCTTTCTTGTTCAGTTGCTTATATCATAGACGTCATCTTCAGATAAAAGGACAGTTTGTCAAGCTGGATCCGCATAGGTGTCAAAATAAAAGCTGTATGGCTGACACGAATGCCCCCAGAGGGGCAAAATAAATCGCCCCGAGAAAGAGAAAGAGCACCACACACGTGACTTAATGGGGGAAGAGAAGACCTCAACTTGCCCATGCTTGAGAACTTGGACTGCAGAGCTCACCGAGCAAGTTTATTACTGAACACGGAGCCAAGATGCAAATGGAAGCAGGAGCACACAATGCAGGGCTAGTTTCACTCTCCCCCACTTTGAGGTACCAGCTTTTCTCCCATAGCCGGCTTCTGCTGCAATTCCTCCTCCACAGTCGCCCAGGTAGGATGACTAACGGGGAGTCTGCAGGATGAGTGCATTCCATTCATTCAACAGTGAACGCCCTGCAAAGATCCAACTTTATCAAAGATCCTGCACAGAACTGTTTGTCCTCTCTCCCGCGCCTACTGCCTTATACCCAGAAGATGGTTAACCACTTCAAAGGGCCTGTAACGGTTCAGCCTTTGGCAGGCACTTGGGTATGTTCCACCTCATGGCAGGCTCGCACAACGAGTGGACATTATACATATTCATATTTACAGTTCATTTCCACAGGACTGTACCTCACCTGCAAGCCAAGAGCAATGAGGACAGTAGGTGAGCAGGAAGGAACTAGATCTAGGAGTTGGAAAGCACAGCCTGTCTCAGAGGGGTGCTTGGGAAAGCAGGATCGAGAACAGGGACAGATGGTCCATGGAGTACTGCACCAATGGTACACATGCTTAAAGCCTGGTCTACATTTACAAATTAGGTTGACATAGTTACAGCTAATAGAAGTGTGAAAAGATGCATACCCATGAATGCCATGGCTATGCCAACCTAACTCCTGGTGTAGCCCCGGTTGGGTCAATGGAAGACATCTATGGATTGAGCTACAGTGATGGAAAAACTCCTCCTGTCACTGTAGGAAGCATCTACACTGCAGTGCCACAGCTGTGCTGCATTTGCTCTCAGCATCCAACATTTCCTGGGTAACAGCAACTGATCGTGCCACTGTGGCTCTGAGATGCAAAAGTCAGTACAGATGGATGTCACTGGGACATAAATACCTGTCACTCAGCTGTGAATTTCTGTTCGAAGTAGTACTACGCCTCTTTTCCCATGATTGGGCTACAAATCACAGGACAGCAGAATTACTGAAAGGTGTGTGGGGAGAGAAATGAAGTGACTAATGGCTGCTTTAGAATGCCGTTACAGTAAGAAAAGCAATAAAAGGTCTAAATCATCTTATTACTCAGATCTGCTCCCTGTGCATTTTTGAGACATATCTGCTGACTTCACTGACAAAGACCCATTTGCTGCTGCTTTTTACTCCTGTTCGCCTTGCAGAGACAACACGGCTACAGGCGAATAAGCTGCATTCTCTTCTTCATCATACATCAAACAAGACAGGTGGGTAAGTGCCAACCGCAACACTCTATTCCTGGCAACAGCATGCAAGCCTCAAAGAGCCCGGCTTGAATCTCCGACCTCAGTCTGCAGGGATGGCAATTTACACATAAAAACCCACCCTTTGTTATCTGAACAGGTGTGCAACGTTGGACTCTGGACCACCAAAACGACGGAGTTCTACAATATCCCTTTCACAGTCATTTTTCAGTTTATGACAGCACAAACTAATACATTTTTCATTAGACTAGGTAAAATTAATCACAATACACTTTTCTCTGAAGTTTATCTGTGTGAGACTTCATTAAAAAAAATGCAGCCATTTTAAAAATGTGGACTTTTTGCTGAATTGTTTGTTCCTATTCTAGTGTGCAAAATATTGAGACAGGCACTTTTATACGAAGCTTTGTACTGGAGAATTTGGAAAGAGATGCTGGCAGGGGTGACTAGAGGAAACGTAACATGCCCTAGGGCAGGGGTAGTCCATAGGTGGACCGTGGGCCAAATCCAGACCATCAGATGCTTTTGAATCAACCCCGAAACATTTTCATGATTTTCTCTGGAGCCTGGACCTTGCCTATACCTTGACCAAGCAATTTGGACCTTGACCAAAACCAAACAAAATGGACTATCCCTGCTTTAGGGAACGAGCGAGGGGGGTGAGAGGTCACAAGTTCTCCATTCACCTAAACCACACTGGTCTCAGTACCATGCTGTATTTAAAAAGCACTTTACAGCATTATTGTGCCTCAGCATTCCTGAGGAACAGAAAGATCACTGCGTCCCCCACATTTTACTGAGGAGTAACGAGGCCTCGTCTACACTAGCGCTTACGCCGGCAAAACTTGTCACCCAGGGGTGTGGAAATAAAAAACACACACACACTCCTCCGAGTGATTCAAGTGTCGCTGGCACAAGCGCTTGTGCAGACAGCGCTGTGTCAGCGGGAGACTCTCTCTCCCCCGTCAACATAATGCTGCTACACAAGTGCTCTTACAGCGGCACAACCGTACCGATACAGCTGTGCCGATTAGCCCTGAACCTCCGATAGCGAGACAAGGCAGGTGAGGCAATACTGCCTTCGGACAGAAGAGCTCTCCATAGCTCAAAAGCTCCCCTCCCTCTCACCAACAGAAGGCGGTCCAATAAAAGATATTCCCTCACCCGCCTGGTCTCTCTAATATCCTGGGACCAGCACGGCTACAACCACGTTGCATACAGATAGCGACATGCCCATGTTACACAGCAGAGTCCATATCTGACCTGGGTTCTCACACCCAAGTCTCTCATCTAATGACTGATGCGCCAGTCCACATCACCAGCTCCAGGCACGTAGCCTTTTTGCGCATCAGTTTCCAAATCTATAAAAAAAAGAGAATGATACTGGACTCCTCTGTGTAGCAGACAGTCTTTCCAATGTGTCGGATTTCACCTTCTGCAGATATTCACTAGCTCGATTTTAAAGCGGCCCTGCCCAGGCAGCTCCTTCTACTTAATCTATTAAACAAGCAACACATTGTAGGAAGCCACCAAAATTAGGGCTTAATTTAATACTTCTCTAACACCTCTTGGGGCATCCTAAAGCCCCTTACAAACATCTAAATCAACACTGACACCCCTGTGAGATGTGTTAAGTGCCCAGAAAATAAGGATAAAGTGAAAGACAAGCAGTGAGGTCTCACTTGTCACAGTTGTTGAGCACTTACAACTCCAGTTCAAGTCAGGGGGGTCTGGAAGTGCTCGACACCTCTGAAGATAAATCAGGTCTTAAGTGAGTTGTCTTATGGACACAACTGAAGTTTGTTCCAAGTTCTACAGACTCCAGGGAATCCTGACTCCCAGTCACCTGTTACCCTTTATAAATGTTAGCTAAGGCACAGTTACTGGACTTCTGAAATTTTAAGAACGTGGGCCAGGATTTTCAAGAGTCCAGGAAGCAGGGCACCCACACCTCAGTGAAATTCAACAGGAACCAGGCAGCTAACTCTCTAATGCTGCTTTGTAAATCTAGGCTTAAGTCTTTGTTCATTCTGAATGCACATTGAAGAGTCTGAGCTTTGTCATGACTTCAGCAGGGGTTTTCCCCCTCCCCTCCCCAATGTGGGCCAGGGATTTGCATTCCTCCCTCTAATTTAGAGAGCCCGAGGGCCACACAGTTTTCATCTACTTTGACGAAGCCAGGACAGAAGTGCAGTTGTCAGTTTCTCCCTTGACAATGACGCAAAGATTCCACCAATGCACACCCACAATGGATGGCTCTGCCTCCTGCCCCCGGGGTTGGGGGTGGGGAACGGAGGAAGACTGCAGCCCAGGCTTCATTACAATAATCGAGGAGGATGCCTAACTGCAACAGCACCGCCAGGACCAAATGCATTTGCTTATTTTGTCTGAATCCATCAGTTAAACTTGTGGGGTTGGGGCACTTCGAAGTAACACAGTCCATGCAGCTCCCCTTTCCCTTCCTACCACCAAGGCAGCTACATGGTTAAGCTTTTCCAGAGCAGCAGGCAGTCATTCATTCAGACACAGGATCCTCGCAGAAATCATTGGCATGAAACCTCACACTCCAATGCTCAAACTTTAACCTGTAACCACTTTAAAGAGACTTAAATGAAATCTTAAGCCAGCCAAAGCCCTACACTCCAAGAGCAGAAAGCCTCAAACCCTCAACTCACTTAGAGCTGTTTTACCTTGAGTGCTTTACAAAGCCCTTTGGGATTCGGCAGCCCAGATATTCACCAGCATGCCGTATGCGCTGTCTGGTTTTGTTCCATGCCATTTCCAAGGGCGACAGGGGCTTCTCCTACTCCCCTCCCACCTTGCATGTGGGGAGGAGGGGGGAACCCAACCCACCATGGTTCAGCCCACTCCTCCGTCTATTGATTGCTCTGTGTTCCAACCCAACAGGCAAGTAACCCGGATGGTTCCTCGTCGCTTTGGGGTCTGGGCTGGAGTGATGTTTATCACAAGAAACGCTGCAGGATACAGCCGACCTTTCCCCAGCATGTGTTAAAAGCTCTGCTTGCAAGAACTGCTGACTTAGCAGAAGCTGTCAGTCCTGTTTTACTGCCTCTTACCATGAGATGAAGCCCCATTAGTTTCTTTGCCACACACACTCTTCAGTATGTAAGTTACCACTAGATACACTGCTGTGGCAGGTGAATACCGGTACCGATCGGTTTTCAATGGAAACCTAGATACAGAGTGAATTATTTGTGGTGTATTGACCTGTTTATCAGCTGAAAGGCAGCATTCATTCAAACCCAGAGTCCCTGGAACACACCCAAGTCATTTTAGCCTGTGGCAGGAATATATGCCAGGTGCAATCTAATATGCATCTCCGCTCACGGGGTGTGCATCTGCTAAGCGAGGAAAAGGACTTCGTTCTTACAATGGTTTTAGCAGTGCTGCCTTCAACTGAATTGCTACAATGATGCCACACACCTCATCCCTATGGATCTACCAGTGCACTTTGCCTCTCCTGAAGTTGCAGGCAGGGCCTTTGTAATTTCTAAAGACAATACATGTCACAGCTGCACAATCTGTAGACTCCTGACTGCACCAGAGAGATCACTGTAGACTGCATTGGTTCAAACGAGGCACATGCTAGAGACCCTGGGCCAGATGTTGCAAGCAACGCTTGAAAGCCAGTCAAAGCGGGTGATGTGTTGTACTGGCATTCTAAAGCCTTTCTGTATGGTGTAGACGAGACCTCGCTGTCTTGCATATAGCCCAGATAACAGGAAATCACCTATACTTTGCGTGCGGCTGAGACAGTCTGAACATGAGAGTATTTCAGGAGATGGAGACGACATTAGGTATCTTGCTGGCGCACACAAGCCGAACCCTGCACCATAAAAAACTGCCCAAAAAGGTATCCAAAGCGAAGGAACCTTCCTACTCATGAAACACCGCACATCCTCACATCCCCATCCTGTGCCGATCTTACCTTTATCCGCCAGCGAGAGTGTGCTGTTGAAGTACTGCTCCTCTACAGTCCATGCTGTGTCGTTGACCTTGTTGGACACTCCGCAAGATCCAACGCAGCTCACTTTGATAGCTAGAAAAAAAAAGAAAATACACATCTACATCAATAGGGGAATAGAGTTTTCGGTGGCCTTTCCAAGCCAGTAAAATAAATCTACAGGTCCTGTCTCAGATGTCATCCAGCCACGTCCTGTGCGCTTATTCCTCGGCTGAGACCCAGCCAATTTATTTTTCAGTAGTGCACTGATGCTTTAACTGCTGTTGACAGGGTCCCTTTTAGAACATCTGCACAAGGAGGGTGGGGAATGAAGACGAGACAGAGGTCAGCGGCTTTCAGTTCAAAGGGTATTTTCTCTCCTTACTCTCAAGGAGAGATTCTAAATGCAGCATCTCTCGCCGCTAAGCCAGGGCATTTTCTATGAAGCTGTTCTCATCACACTTGCTAGGCATTTTAAAAGCCTTTGGGTAAGGTTTTTTGAGAGCAACTAGGAGCTCAAATCTCACAGAAGCAGTCAGTGGGACTTAGGGTAACATTTCCAAAGGCACCTTTCTCCCATTTCTCTCTGGTTCCCCTCCCCTCAGTTCAACTAACCCTCCTCGAACACTCCCTCAGACCAGGTAACTCATGGTTCCAGACCCGATGTCCTGTGCACAAGCAGAGCAACCACTGATCCAAGGATGGCTCATTAGCAAAGCTTCCCTGAATGGATGCCACCCGGGGCAGCCAGGAGGACCTGTTAACGCAGCAATGGGAGCAGAGAGCTGCAAGAGCTCCACACCCTCAAACACCTCAGGCGAGACGGGTTTCATCTCCTTTCATTTGAAGGGAAACAGGCACCGAGCCCACCACCACCTCCCCCCGGCCCCTGACTGGCAAGGTCAGTTCACAAACCAACCTCGCAGTCCTGTGAAGAAAGGAGACATTTGGACACCATCTGGCTGATCTGTTCCCTAAGGGGCAGTGACGCCACTTGCTCAGCGGGATGGGAGGCAAACCGAGGATAGGAACGGAGACGGTTTATACAGGTACTTGTGA
Organism: Emydura macquarii macquarii; assembly: GCF_026122565.2. Classification (NCBI taxonomy): domain Eukaryota; kingdom Metazoa; phylum Chordata; order Testudines; family Chelidae; genus Emydura; species Emydura macquarii. The sequence goes on from NW_027130828.1 coordinate 17,543,561, forward strand.
CAGTGAGTCATGTATCTGACCATCCCACCAACGTTAATGGATTTCAGTCTCACAACACCCAGGGGAGGTGGAGAAGGTTCTCCCCATTGCAGAGATTAAGAAGCTTCCTCAAGGCCACACAGGGAACCCATGGCAGAGCAAAGAAACGAACTTGGGCCTAGAGTCCCACGCCAACATCCTAGCCACTACACCAGGGGGCTCCCAAACTTGTTACTGACACGACCCACGAACCGCACTGGGTCTATTTTATGATCCACACTGGGTCCAAATTCAGGGGGGGCTCCCCCAAAGTCATAAGCCAGCATCCTTCTCACCCCACTGAGGGAACACCAACCACCTGCCGCAGCACCCTCTGCCCCCTAATCCCAGCCCGGAGGGGAGGCTGGGGGTGTGCGTGAGCGGTGTCAGGACCTAGCGCGCAGGGTCACAGTTACAAACAGGGCTAACCCAAGCAGCACGGTGACCCCACGCTCCAGGGTCAGAATGCCTAGAGCGGGGAAAATCAGAGCCCAGCCTGTGGGACAGGAGCCACCACTGGAGAGCGAGGGCTGGAGGGACTCACTCTCCACCCCCTACCTCCGAGGCCACCAGTCTGCACCAAGCCCATGACCCACCTAAAAGCTTCCCACAACCCAGCGTCTGGGAAACTCTGCACTGGACCATCCGTCCCACCCTGGTGGTTCTGCCCAGCGTTGGGAGGGTTCTGAAAGCACAGAAAACCGCCCCTTCTATTAGTAAAAGGGAGTGGGGGTGGGCAAGTCTCAGGCAGGCAGGTTAACGTTCAATGCAGCACCAGGCATCCTGTCCAGGCTCTCCAGCCTGTAATGGCTAAGAGCCTGGGACTAATTCGTAGTGCCACGCTCCAAGTCATCTCCCGGAGACGTGACCCCATGGCAGAGCTTTATGACCCTTTCACCCGAGGCAGAAATCCTCTTTGGCAGGCTGTGGCAAGGGAACATGGAGCGTTCTTGGGAGTGGGAAGACTCATGACCGAGGAACACTCCGCTCTTCTGGTTTCTTGCAAAGCACTTGGGAGGGGGAGGGAAATTTTCCTGACAGCTGATCCGTCCATTACATCTCGCTTCCGCCCCCCAGATAGCCAGAAGGCCCTTCCCTAGCTAGCGAAGTCAGCGGCTCGTGTTTACATTGGCCTCTCTTGAAACAAAGGCTGGTGCTCTGGGCCTTTCATGAAGTGTTTTGTCAAGTCACGAGTGCCTGTGCAGGGTTTCAAGGACGGGCTGATCAGAGGCTAAGACCCTATGCTGAATAAGCCTAAAACGGAGAACTCATCTAACCCCCTGGGTTTCTGGATCTGCCTATGTAGGGAGTAGAAGATGGGCTTTGCAGTACAGCTACGACTAGCCCAATCTGGTGTTCTAGCGTGCACCGAGTACCACTCGGATCCTGGAAGGAAGGAACGATGCTGGAGACATTCTCCTCTCAGCAGGATTCCTGCAGAATAGCTTTGCTGGTGCACAGCTACACCCTGAAGCCCCCATCTGCACTATGGGCACAACCTGATCTTTCCTGGGTTATAGTAGAATTAGATCCAGGTCTCCAGGCCAAGCTTCTGGACGTCATCTCTGAGTTAAGAGACTTAAACCGAAACATTTTCACGTTGGGCTTTTAGCGGTTATGCCTTCTGGGCTGCTCTGACAGAAGGTATCAGGCAGAGGAGTTAGTCTTGCAAAGTCAGAGGAGTTGGACGCAAAGAATGGCTTCATACCCTGAACCATGGAGACAGATGGACATGCAAAACTAGCCTATGATACAGGGATCATCCTCCTACAGTAGGAGTGCTACCTCTCTCTGCTGGATGCAAGGGGGTGCATGTAGGCCCAGTAGAAGCCCTAATACAAGAGGATGGGACCAGGGCTACACCCAGTGTATTAATACAGTCCACTCCTGGTTCTCCTTTAGTTCTCTGGCAGCAACACTTTGTGGTGGTCCTCATCCTTCCCCACTCTGAGGTTCCTTTGGCAGCATCTCTGGGGAAACTCACCCATTGATTCGAAGGAACTGAAGCCACGAAGCAGCCGACTCAGATTGACCAGTCCCTACCGAGAGGTCTCCCGCCCTCCAGTCTTGCATCTCCTCCTGGCAGGGGGAGGGGCAACTTGCTGCCATCTTCCCTCATCTTGGCCTAAAACTGCCCCTTCTGCTGTTGTGATCTCACCATCCTCCCTGCCACAACGCAGGCCCATAACCCAGGAGTTCTCTTCAGCTCCTCCTGACACAGCCAAGCAAGCAGCATCCCCCTATTGCTACATAAAATGTCAGGTCCATGCAGCTAGATTTCTCAGCCAGGCTCTTCAACCTTCACCTTGTTACTATAGTCTCCTATCCTGCTTCCCTCACCCCCAGATCATACCCTCCCAGTCTGCAGCGCGTCTCCCCCGCCAGCTCTCTGAATCATTGCCTTCCCCTTCACCACTGCACCCCATTCAATTTTCTGGTCTCTGCTTTAGAGTCTGTGTTTCACTCCTGCCTACTTGCTCCTCCCCCTCCCCCCCCATTCCCAGAACTGCTCCAAGAATCGTAGCAGACCGCCTTCATTCAGACTAAAGGTGCCAATTTACGCCATTAGATTGCTTGCTCCTGCAGTGCCGTTGTCATCATAAAACAGAGCAGAGTGTAAAGAGCAACCACCAGCAGATCCATTCATTACGAGGTTTTTTTTGCACTAGCCAGTAGCTAGACAGGTGGAATATGCCCCTCCCGGCCCACATGCTGCATGGAGATGGGCATGTGTATGTAACTAGGCTGGATTAAGTCAGTCTAGTTATTTAGATAGCACCATAAAGGGCCAGTCTCATTACGAGTCAATGCAGTAGCCTTCCTGGCTTAGCTCAGAGGAAAAGCATTTTTTAAACAGACGGCCCAGCTGGTTTGAGGGACGCATTCACACTACAATACTTCCCAAGCAGATGGCCAAATGAGAGACTAATAATCTCTTGGTCAGTGCTGCATGCCCAGACAACCACCAGTCTCCAAGCCAATACAGGTCACCTGACAGGCCCACAGTAGAAATGAATGGGAAGCGTGCCTCCAAATCTCCTAGGCAGCTTTAGAGGGGGGGGATGCCCACAACAGAGAAAGGAATTCAACTCTCTGCTACAACCTGTCACTGCTCACCGGGGCAGATACCAGAAAGGAGAGCAGAGGGAAGCCCAGGTTTACCAGGCTCAGGACTCCAGAGCACACCAACGAAACGTGGAGTCATTCAGCCTTTGCTCCTCATTAATGGAATCCTTCCACTCCAAACATAGCCGCCCCGGTCTCTGGGTTTAGTCCTTCCCAGGGGGGAAGCTCACGCCAACTGCTTAGCCAGCCCAATCTGTTACAAATGAACCGTTCCCAAACCCAGCCAACTCCTCTTCCACCACTTACCGTTGTCACAATGAAAGATGGTAATTTTCCTATCTAATATTCATAGTCCCAGAGGACACCAGTCTCTTAACAGGACACCTCCAAGGGCCACTTTAAATGTTCATAAGCTATCACCATCTGTTGTAATGCCTAGTTGCAGAGGATTACTGCCTGCCTGGTAGTTAGGGCCTGCCTGATCTGAGAGAGTGCGCACGCTCCAAAATGTGTGTTATCTAGGCACAGATGTGTGCACGTGGAACACAGGGGACACAGCCAAGTTTGCAGTTTGGTTTAGTCTGGCACGGAGCTACGGGACTCGTTCGCTTTCTATCAAGGAGACAGGAGCAAGTCTGTGGCTTAGCTAGCCACTGTACTCAACTGTCCTCCATTAATTCAGTTTTCTGTAGTTCCCGTGGAACCCCGTTACACGTCTCCATTACGGAAACGTTCATGCTGACAGTTCTAGCCACACACACGCTACAGGCAGAGCTAATAGACACGCAGGGTTTCCAGGTCAGACACGGGCACTGGCACTGGAGCACCAGCCTGCTTAGGTTAGGAGGAGGTCACCAAGGCCTAAATTCCCTTGCCAAGAGCAGAGCCGCAGTTACACAGGTCAGGTGGGAAAATCCTCCTGCCTCTGAAAGAGGAACAGGAAAGCTACAGCCGCCTCACCCATTAAAACCAAATCCCCTACTGAGCAGTAGAGGCCAGAGGACTGCAGGAAAAGGCTTTTGAAAGAGAACTGTGCAGTCCTGAGTTGCCAACTCTCACATTTTATTGTGACTCTGGTGATTTTGGAGATTCAACTTGCCTCATGAAAACACAATGCAAGGTGCCCACTCCTGAATTTCCCGAGACTCAGAATGGCTACCATGTCCTACTACTCTCAGAGGGGCTGAAGCCAGCCCCAGCGCCACTATTTCCCTCATCTGCTTGTTGGAAGCGAAGCTGCTCTTAATAAAAAGTTAACTGCCACCTCCCACTGGTTTCTATGAGATTAGAGCCAACCACACCCACCGGGAAAGCGGCTACCACTCTATGGCTCAGGGGGCAGGACAGCAGAGGCTGAATGATCGCTGGGAAGAATGAAAGGGAGCAGGAGAGGGGCCTAGAATGGGGGGGGGGGGCAGGGCTGGGGGGCGGTGATGGAAGTGGGAGAGTAGCAGGAGGCAGGGGTAGCAAATGCTTTGTCTCAGGCAGAGAAGAACGTGGGGCTGGAGGCGTTCAGGGAAGCGTTGCTTCTTGCCAAAGGTTACGTCAGTCTCATGGAAGTGAGTGACGATATCAACACTAAAATAACGACCAACAAGAGTTTAAAGTTCTCCAGCGTGTATCTGTAACTCATCTTCACCTGGGGAGTGTGAATCATGATGCCCTAACCAGGTCAGTGGTTCTCAAGTTATTTACCATCCAGCCCTTCTTTTATCTGAGGAAATACAGTAGAAAGGGGAGAGTCAAGGCAGTACCAGGGAACAGATGGCAGTTTCCCTAGCTCCGGGGTGAGGAGAGGGTAAACGGAGTGAGTCTCCATCTGAGCAGCCAGGGAGAAGAATGCATTTAAACTGGACTTTTCAACGTGAAACCACCACACCGCAGGTAGAGGAGTAGTGGGGAGTTAGAGAGTCAGAAGATCAGGATTTGATCGTTTGGGGGGCTAGCTAATGATTTTTAAGGGGTCTGACTCAATTTTTAATCTCTTGGGGTTGGCAATACCATATCTGTATCACCACCCTGGCCGTTCCACTGTATCATGGCCTGGAGCGGCTGCCCACCTTCCCTTCCATATCCTGGGCGCAGAAATCCCATTTCTCACTGCTCTGGCCCTATTCCACTGGGATTAGCATCCCCCCATTTGACAGTGCTGTACTGGAGGGGCATGCATGGGTGCAGGGATTTCAAGCTGCCTCTCTCCAAGAGAACATTCAGCCTGTGTGCATTTCTCAGGGAGAGGCAGGGCAGGGGTAATCTCCCGTATCATACTAGCTGATTTCAGTTATTTGAGCCACATTTAAAACAAGCAAGCTAACAGTCTCCAGAGTGCTACCAGCAGCCCCATATTTCTGGGCTTTCCTGTTCCACTGTGTGAACTTGGTATTCAAGTTAAAAAAAACCCAATTCCCCCACCCCACACTCGTACATAGAGCAAAATCCAGAAGTGCCCTGCACTTGCCATACAGCTGCCTATCTTGCAGGTTTGGCTGTATCTGCACGCATCCAGTGAGGCCCCATGTTATGGGTCTACGAGATGCATGGAGGAGAATCAAGCATTAATGGGTGGGTGAAACAAAGGCAGACAGATCAGCTGTGTCGAGCTGCGTAGGGAGAGTAAACAGAGTCGGCAGAGGAGCGTGAGCACATCGGCCTCCCCTCAAGGAGATTTAAGGTGAGCAGCCAAGCCATGCTCGGAGCTCACATTGCTTTTCTCTGTTGATTCAGGGTGTTGGCGAGCCTACCTCGGGGAAAGCTCAATTTCTATCTTAGGTGGGAGAAAAGCAAGGACGGATACACACGTGTGTGTGCGCGCATGACAAGCTATGTACAGCACACTCCCCTGCAGGAGAAAACGGAAGAGTCGCAAAGAATTGATCTGAGCCCTTTGTCTCTTCCACGCCCCAGAGTGCTAATCAGACCTTTGGAATGTGCACGGAAAGTCACCTGCTGTCCTGCCCGAGGAGTGACAAACGCTCAGCAGGAAGTTCTGCAACAAAATGAAATCCAGGAGGTAACAAAACCACTCAACTCCTCAAGCATCTCACAGAGGCAGGTCTTCCTGCCACAGCCACTTCTTTGTGAACGAGCATCCCCATGACAACTGGGCTAGGAGTCAGGAGAGCAGGGTTGTGTCCTCCACACAGCCACTATTTTGCTGGGTGACCTTGGGCAAGTCACTATCATAGAATCATAGAATCATAGAATCTCTGTGCCTCTGTTTCTCCATCCACCCTTTGATTTTAAGCTCTTCAGGGCAGAGTGCGGCTTCCCTGTATCCACACAGCACCTAACAAATAGGGCCCCAATTTTGGTTGGAGCCTCTGAAAAATAACCAACCATTAGCACTCTGATGGCATACACTGGAGATTGCAGGGACCTGCCTTAGATATTTCAGGCCAGATTCAGGGCATCCCTGTGGGAGCAGGGAGGCAGCTTGCGTTGCCATTACTACCCCTGCACCCAGGTTCAACTAGTGCAGTGGTGGAGAAGGGGTGGGGAGTGGCGGTGAGTTGTTGGGATGGAGGGAAAGCTGTGACATGCGTATTAAGTTGGTTGTTCTTAGCGCTGTATTATCTGAGCAAATGCTGGAGCCTGTCTACAAATACGCTGCATGTAAAGTTTATCATCAAGGGTGCCCAGAGCTTGGGATGGCGGCTGTTTAAACAAAGAGGTACCCACACCACAGGGTGCTGGCCTCTCCAGCCATTGTCTCAATGGCTAAAAGCACATTAAAAACTGACCATATCCCTACCTATCACAGCACTTTGACATTCACAACGGGTCCAGGAGCTAAAGAGGGGCATCGCCAGCATGCCACAGGGAACAAGAGAAGGGCATTTTTCTCAGTCTCTTGAAGGGCAGCTCACTCATTCTAGGATCATGATGGGAACTGCAAATGATCTGGGAAACTAGAAATTCAGCTTCACAACGTGGAGATTTCTCTGAACACCAGCCAAATTTAACTTTGGGGCCTAGTGTTCTCATCCTCCTTTCCCCCCGCCCCAATTAGAGGACAGAGTCAGCCTAGCACCAAGTTTTAATTAAGAGTCTCTGTGCACACATACGCTGCACCTTGAGACCAGGTGCGCCTCCTGCGTATTTGCAGCTGGAGCCCAGAAACAGAGATGGGCTTTCAGAAGAGTCAGTCGATGGCTTGGCTATTGCTATTTTTGGTGCCTCCAGCTATGTCCTCTCTCCAGAAAGAGGAAGGAGAGAAATTATCCTGAGCCCCCAATGAGCTAAACCTCCACACCATGAAGCTGGATCTCTAGTTTCCCACAGCCCTTGCTGTATGCATCAGACAGTTTGAGTTCATCCCACAAGAAAGAGAAATAAGAGCGTATACTCTGGCGGAGCATATTTTGAATAATACATGCTAATATTCAAATTAGGTACAGCGCTGGGGCTCAAGGCAAACGGCTAGTCCAGCGCAGGTGAACGCATCTGGGTCCGTGCAGTTTCTGCACTAGCAACATCCAGACGTTTTACTTCCAAGGAATCCTACGGAGAGTCCCCCACTGGCTACATCTCACCCTCCCTAGGCCTTTCAGCACAGAGCTGCGAAAGTTAGCCTGTTCCCACCACACCAGGAAGCCGGTCAAGTAGAGTTATGTTATTTTATCTAAACAGCGAGAGTCCTGCGGCACCTTCAAAGACTAACAAATTTATTTGGGCATAAGCGTTCGTGGGCAGAAACCCACTTCGTCGGACGCATGAATTTATTGTATCCGTTTTTCTGGGTACGGGTCTCCATGCAAAGGAGAAGTTTTGATTAAAGCAAATAAAGCTTTTCCCACAAGTGCTGAACAGGTAGCACTTCCCCATTGTAAAGAAAGTAGAGTTCACTTGTCCGAATCTCCCTCACGCTATACATGGGTCGATCTTCTCCAGTCTGCAAGTGTTTTCTTCAGTCACAGGCAAATTGAATGTGACAAGAGGGCCTGTTCTCTCCCCTCCACATCAGGGATCTCTTCTGCGTGCATCCCGGGGGAAGGAAAGAAAAAAGTTAACGGGTCCACATGTTTAAACCTCAGGTGCTTTTCCCTACTTACACAACAGATTTATTTATAGCACCATGCGGGTTATCAGCACACGAGCTGCCCCGGGAGGAAGAAAAACAGAGTCACCTGGAACAAAATCCAACCCGATTTGAGAATGTTTGCCAAACCTGTTTCTTTACGCATGCTGCAAGGTGGAGAGTGGAAAGTGAACCAACGTGTCCCACTTGGATTCTTTGGTGGCTTGGAGGGGGAGGGGAAGGAAGAAGCAATGAGAGAAGTACAACCAATTCGTGCTCATGATTTTTTTTTTTTTAAACTGTTCCCAGCAGCTGTAGTTTCTTAGCAACAGGCAGGAAGCACCTTACATTCTGGGACTTGAGTCTAGAAACTGACATCCAGCAGCTTTACTTTATCTCATTTTTAACCCCCTTCTGTCACTCCGCTGACACAGCAGCATCTCTCTTCGCAAGACTGAATTCAAAGATTTCCCACTGCCACCCCCAGACTTCCCCAGAGGTACATGGATTTCCTTAACTCAGACTGTGGTTTAGCTCCAAATCCTGCTTCCTTGAAGACTTGGAGTGGGGGGACGTTGCTTTGCCCAAAAGAAGGGTAGGCTCCTGGCAAGAGATTATTGAGGTATGTTGTCTCCATTCAGCTGGCACTGATGCACCGTGGGCATGTCCATGCAACTAAATTACAGAGCCCTGTGATCAGCTGCACCTTTGACCTACCCTTTTGCCTAATAATCTGGACTCCTGGAGATTTATTCTAACACTCCAGATCCTCACGTAGGATTGTGGGCTTTTAGGATCAACCTGCTGCACAGAGGTTTCCTTCATTCTCCTCCCCCACAAAGTTACCTCAAACTGAAGTCTTGGATGGATAATATTCCTAGATCGGAGTTTGCAAAGGAAAATGCGGGGGGGGGGGAGGGAGGAGAAGAGGCAGGGAATCTGTAGGGCCGCTTATGGTAGCCCAATGCAGTGCCAGCCTTTCCCCGGGGGCAGGATGGGGGATTCTTCTCCCCCTTGTGTGTAGGGGTAGGAGTGAGAATCTCATCCCCGGAACAGAAGTCTAAACAACAGATATGGAAGTTGACAGGACTGTATCAACAAGGAAGATCGTTTCATAGGAACGGACACAAGAGCCAGGCCTGAACCAAGACTGTACATCCAGATGCCCCTGAACTTTGGGAAAGCTCAGATTCAAATTCCGTGGCTCAAAACTCTTTCTACAAGAGATTTGGTGTTTGCATTAAAACGCCTCTTGACAGTCACAGATCCCACCCCATCCTCCCACCTTCGTTATGTTGCCAGGAGTTCGGCTGGCAAGAAGCAGGTTCCATTATAGATCCGACTGGTACAGGGGCTCAAAGAGAGATTCCAAGAGGCCGCAAATGAAAGCCAGCAATGAAGACTAGTTTGACAGGACGCTGCCATGTCATTTTATTTGGACTTGTTCCTCTTTGCAGCCTGCAACCCCGGCTTAGAACCGGGACGCAGAGCATCTCACCCTACGGCTTCAGGCCTCTCCTGCTTGCCAGAGCGAACACCGGACCCCAGCTCCTGAATTTCCAGAAGTGTTTAACATGAACATATTTGCTCTCCTTGGGTTGTGCACGAGAGCCCTGTGTATTAACCCAGCTCTCAACAGGACAACAATGCGTCCTGTAGTAGAGAGCGTGGACCAGGGAAAACTGTTTGTGGAGGACTAGTACCCACGCCCACCATGGCTCTTCGGGCTTGTATACACAGGACAAGTTGAGCTGCCGTTTAAACGCCTATAGTTAAGCCACTTTATACTTACTGCCGTGATAAAGGCCATATACCAGAGAGCCTCACAAACAGCCCCACCCTCCCGTGAGCCCGGGCAGTGCTGTTACTTCCAGGTTTCAGAGGGGAATTGAAGCATAGTGAAACTAAGGATAAAATGTATTACAGCTGCAGATGTTTTGCAGTCGGCTCAGAACCCAGGGCAACGGATCAGGTGCCTGCTACAAAGGTAGAGGCAGCTGTGTAGACGTTCCCACTGGGGCTGGAGGCCAGGCTCTGAAACTCAGCAAGCAGGCTGGGTGTGCCCACACGGCTATTTTGTAACCCCATAGTATGAGCCCACCTCAGTTGGGCCAAGCTCTGAGACTCTGCCACAAGTCACCCCCCTTTTTTTTTTTTAAGCCATAGTACAGACATCCCTTAAGTGACTTACCCAAGGTGACATAGGGAGTTAGTAGCAGAGCTGGGCAGTGAACTGAGCCAGGCTTCCTCTCATTTTGATTTACAAATGGCTCATTCTGATTTAGCTAAAACCTGATCCTAAACTGACTTCAGCTACACCAAAATAGGTTGCTGAACCTGAAATAAAGGAGTCCACGCTTCATTCTGCGCTGGTTTAATTATATTGGTTTAAATTAATAGCTCAAATTATTCTGGAGCAAGCATCTCATTTGGACACGCTCTTATTCTCAATTAAAGTTTCAATGAATGACTCTTTAGGCCCTTGCAAAAAACATTCCCTACATGTGCTTTAATGCACACTGAGGCGGCAGCCTAATAAGCTACCGCCTCAAACACGTTATCCACTTATTGTTCTTTCCCTGTAAGCACAAAGTCCGACATCCCATCCCTTGTCTGGCTGCCAGAATAAGCCAGCAATTCACTGACTGGGAAAGATCAGCACTAGCCAGTCGGAGAGACCTAGCGCTCAGACATCCGGGGAACACACAGAGTCCTTTGAATCTGGCCAATACCAACTGCAAGATAAGCCAGTTCAGGAGGGACGTGGGAAGAAAAACAAAAGTCCCCTCAACACCCGCCTTCGTGCGTAGCAGTTTACGGGAGTGCTACCCACATGGCATTGACAAACTGCGGTGCACAATAGATTAGATTGAGGGACCAAGTCAGCATTTCACCCATCACCTCAAAGGGCTTTATTCACTGAACAAGCCTGCCGCCTTTCCAGCCTCAGTGAGGACAGGAAATCCACACTGAATGGGTTAGTTTATACCCGAGTCAATAATGGTTCATGTTGGCCCTGATCCCTGAGGCCTGGCACTCGTGCAAGTGAGCACACAAAAGTTGCAAGGCATAGGAGAGTCGCTTTCACTTTTTTTTTTTTTTTTTTTGTCTTTTTTATTTAAATAGCAGCTACTACAGTCCAGGGAACTGCACACACCCCCCCCCAACCTGCATGTGTGTTCATTTTGGTATGGCTTCCTTTTCCAATATACCAAACAGTACCTACTGTGCTCAGCAGCTTACACAGACCTGGAACACCAGTTAACAGAGAAGCATCAGAGCAGAGATGACAGTACATGAAACACCCCTGATTAAGAGGTTTGGGTACCCGCATGAAATGAACTATGGCCTAGTCCATTCCCTAGAGACATAGGGCCTACATGGAGGAAGTGGCCTCTGATGAAGTGGGGTTCTGCCCACGAAAGCTTATGCCCAAATCAATTTCTTAGGCTCAGGTGCCACAGAACTCTTGTCGTTTTGCTTTGGGACCTACACCGCCGCTCAGGCCTGATCTCGGCTAGGAGCACTTTACGGGCACACTATACCAGACAAGCCTTCCTTGGTTGGCTGCAGCCATACCAGCAAAGCTGCATGTTTACCGGAGTGTATGTTCTAGCCACGCACCCACCAACAAAAACAAAAACTGTGCCGGTAATAGCGCAGCTTAGCTAGTCTAGCAGCTTCTACACTAGGGACAAGTGGGTGGGTCAGGGAATCACACCTCCTCACACTTCTGACCCACAACGCTGTACCGACAGAAGCCTGTAGTGTGGACCCTGCCCTAGAGGGCAGTTCAGATCCATGTGTTTTCTTCAGGAGCTATTCCTAGCAGAGAGGCAGTTACATCATATAAGCAGCCCCCTCCTCCGCTAGCAGCCTTAGGAAAGATGCCAGTGAGTGGCTCATGGACAACGAGCTTCTCTTATCCCTAGGAGGCAACCCCTCCAGATGAAGAGCGAGGGAAGCTTACATGGACAATACCCATGCTGAACCTGTGCAATCAACCCCGAGGAAAAACCTCAGTCCCCAAGGTGGTCAATTTAGCACCAAGCTCACTTGAAAAATACATGAGAAGAGCCACAGTCCACATGCATGGGATGGAGATAGCATTTAAGACTAAGCAAATTCTCACTAGCCAGCACGCCTCAGCCATTTCGATTACGGGTTTTCTCTTTAGCTATGTCCTTCCCTCTACCCAGATCTGTATTTAAGAGAAGCAGCTGGACTTTCTCCACAGACACCTGCAAATGATTTAGCATAGTAGCTCTTCACAGGTGGAGGCCCAGAGCTCAAATACCTCATCATAACCAAGAGGTGTTTAAGAAATGGTCTTTCCTGTAGTGCCTCAATTTACAGCAGCGTATAAAACATTTAATGAAGTTTTATTTAAAGAATAGCAGCCACTTATGCCCCTTCCCTCCTCCCATTTGATTGGGTAATTTGATCAAGTGGAGAAATCAGCCATTCCACGTTATACATTTTGATCTAGGTTTGCAAAACTATAAAGCAGCCACATTGTTCTCTTCAGATACCCTGTGATGGTGGTCTCTGGAGGGGCCACACTGAGAATGCTCAAGCAGGGCCAACTGCAGAGAATAGGGCAGACGATCCCCAAAACTGGTGGTTTATTCTTGTAATTAGATTCACCAAGCCAGTATAAGAAAAAAAAAAAAAAAAAAACCCAATACCTTACTGGTTACCAAGAAGCTAAAATACAGTTCCCTTTAAGCAATCCAACCTTTGGCTCCCACCCATACAACCAAGTCTATTTGGTGAGGATTACTAAAATTTTATTCACCATACATAAAATTCTACCAGTCCCTGGAGATCGGACACATTACCCACCAGCTCAATGAATATTTCAAATCTTACCGAAAAATGTGCTTACAGCCAGTTATTAACTAATCTAAGATTTAGTAAAAAGAAGAGTGCCATGAGAATTTGGAGGGAGAATCCAAGCTAAACCAGAGACTTCAGTCCTTAAGGCTTGAGCTTCCCCTGACAAAGTTTAAGCTGATCTGAGATAAAGGAATAGGGCCTAGTTTGTTTATTTAAATAGTTCTCTAGCAGTTTATGATAGCAGGCATTCCTTGGATGAAAGATAGGTAATATACACTGCTACTTTGATGTAAATCTGTTGTTTCCTAGGCACATATTGGTAACCAGCTGCATCCATTAGCATAACTATTCAAGCAGTTCATAGCCAGTTTACTACAAACATTATACCACAAGTTTAATCTAAAAAATTAATATTCCTTTTTAATCTCTGAATCAATAGAATATAGTAACAGACAGGAACAGCAGTTTAGCATCTACCAGCTAATCAGGTCACACAATCTACTAAAAAGTTATGGGTAAACAGACAAATACAATTAGTACTTATTCTTAATACTCTAACAGTGGAGGTTTACATTTCAAAGAATTTAGTCTACTTAAAGCCAGGTTAATAACCATCTACAAGAAATGGCCCTGTTTACCACTTCAGTACTTCTCTAATGTGTCCTTAAAAGGTTGATTTTGGGTCACTCAGCCTGTTGATTGTTTAACCCTCACTGGCTCAATGTCTCTCACCCTCACCCCTGAATGAAGCTTGCAAACATTTTTCAGTTATCAATAAGCCCCTCACCCCTCCCAATCCCAATGCTATTGACATTAGGAGCCAAAAATCACAGCAGACACAAGGGGCACAGGATCAGATCCCAAGAGCAGAAGCCACTAGAGAGGATTCTCACAGTGCAAGCAGGGATGCTCTCTCTATAGAGAACCCAAGCTTAGGAAGAGACCTACCTACCTTTACTCTAAAGTTTGAGTTTCTGAACCAACAACAGGATAAAAGGGAATATTTGGATTCCGAAAGCTGAACTCCAGTCCTTTGGGAAGAGCTACAGGAAATTTCCAATATGCCCTGTCACCAGAACATTAGCTTATACCCAGGTATGGCCATACACGTCCATTTGAGCTTCTCTCCAGAAGGTGATGCCAGCTGAGTCATTTCAGCTTAGGTTTTTTTTTTTTTTGGGGGGGGGGGGGGGGGGAAGAACACCTGTCTGTCAACTGAAGGATTAGTAAACCGGGTACAGTCTCAGGACTTGAGTCACTGAGGCAGAGAAGGTTGAGAACAAGGATATATATAACCTGCACCCATTTTGACAAGGTGATAGTCAAAGTTCGAGACAACGTGTGCATTTGTTCACGTACACAGCTCTTAAGTGTACAAATCACTGTGGACATAACAAAACACTTGTTACGGGATATCAGATAAGCCAAGGGTTTGTCATGGCCAGGGTTTTATTCTGAGCTGAAAGTCAATCCACAGCTAGTTCCTTCTCCCCCTCCCCTGCCATTCTCAGCACCAGATGCATCCCTTACAGCAGTGGGATATTTACAATATAGTATCGAGTCTCTGCAGCCATCCAGCTTTCTGAAGGATGGGCACCTCCATGGACTTTGTATTATAGGGCTTTAATCAAGTCCCATAAGTAAACTCTCATAAGCATGTACAACTGGCTCCAGAAGTGGTTGCGTGCCGATATCTAAGGGCAGTATTTGGTCCTAGGCAAGATGGTATCAATCCATGAACTGGTTACAAATATCCCTTACACAATTAGAGGGAAACTGGTCAATTCTGGCAAGCCTTTACACTGCAAGCTTTAAAGTCACCCAGCAAAATCAAATCACAGACACTTGAGTGTCATCTATTTTTAATTGGCCATCAAAGTGGCCATCGGATTGGTCTGCCTGGGAAGAGCATCTTTATGGTCAGAAACCAGTTCATCTCTGGCTTCAGGTCCCAGAAACAAATAGAAAATAAGAGAAGAGCATGTATAAATGCACAACTATACATGTGTCACACATACAAATGTGCTGACTGGAGGCAATTAAATCCTTTGTCCATTTCTTCTAAGCACTTTTCACTTCCACACAAAAGAAGTTAGACAAGCCACACGAAGAGATGATTATCTTTAACGACGATCCTGGGGGAAGAAGTCATGCAACGGCTTGACAGATATAGATATGCATTAAATAAAAAAGATTAAGACCTAAGAACAGTGGAGTGGGGGACTGATTCTCCCCCATTCTCAGTGAGTGCACAGCAACTTCTGAATATCTGGCCCTTCAAGTTTAAAAAAAACCCCTTTAAATATGGAGATCTAGCAGCAAGAGTCCCGTTGTCACTTTTCTTTCCAGCTAATCACTGGAATCACTTTTCTGGTTTCCCCATTTCTTCACCATTAGCCTCCTCCTTTCTTCTGTCACTGATCAGATCCATTCTGCTCCTCCTCAACTACTATAGCCCTCTTCCACATCTAGGACATCCTCTGCGCTCCTTTCTCCGCACCTTGACTTCAACTCCGCTACCCAAAGTGCTCCACTTCTCATGGAACCGGAGAGCCAGCATCACTTCCTATCAAGAAAGGGTAGGATCTCCCAACGTCCTGCAGAACACTTTAGGTGTCCCTCTGCCAGAGAAGTTACGCTACAATACACCAACGAACATTTGGATTCTTCCCTTCCACCCACCCCCAAATCTCCCCACCCCCACAGAAAAGTAAACATGAACTAAGACAGAATCCCAGAGCTGAGCACTCCTGAGATAGAGTGGGGTGGTCTTCAGAATCCTGATCTGAACTTGGTCTCCCTTTCCGTAAAAGGATGTTCATTTTCAAATGGTAGCCAACAGTAAGAAAAGCTATTCCTTCAAACCAAGGGGCCACTAAATCCTCTCCCCTGCCTGGCCACAGACTTTCACTCTGCAAAGACAATAAGCTGCTACAGTACTAACCCACTCTTAATTGCGTCTTCTACTGTTTACCCCTGGAGCGATCATGCCCCAGTGCTGGATTTGCCACATTTGGCAACATACCAGATGCTAGCCATAAGCTCTCAGCCACCCAGCTCTACATTCCAGGTGCCCAGCAATGCACCAACCACCACAGATGGCTCCTGTTCTCATGTTTCCATCAGCAAAGAGGAATTTAACAGCAAAGCTTTGCCCACAGGTGAGGCTGGGGGCAGGGAGGGAGCACGGAGTGTGCTACAGACCCAGACACACGATGCAATTGAGAGAAGAGTTAGTTACGTGGAGTTTCCGATTGGACAGTGAAATCTCCTTTTGCTCCACGTCTCAGAAGACGGACTCAGCCGCACAGCTAGCCTGCCCCTCACTCCACAGGGAGCTGAAATGGATTTTTAAACTGTTTACTACGTCTCTGCCAGCCTGATGGAAGGATCTGGAATTACGTTGTGATGTACAGGAATGTGCAGGGGTTGCCAGGAGGAAGTTAGGTCAGCAAAGAAATGGCAGGTAGTTTGAATAGTCAGCTGGCTTTGAATGCATGGGGGGAGGTGTCTAGGGATAGGGAAGGGCACAGTCTCTTGGGTCCTTCCCCTAAACACTACACTTGCAAACTTCTAGACAGCAAGCATGTTTGCTCTGTCCTGCCCTGCATTTTGCAAAAGGACCCACTGTTTGACTGTCACATCCAGAACGATTTTATAGAAGTGCTATTTGGGGTAACCCAGGAGCTATGGAGTCATGTGAACATATTCCAGATCCACTCTTACTGGAGTTACTGACCATTTGCACGAGTGGGGCCCTATCTTAGGCACTGCGCTCCTTCAGACACAATCTTTTCATCATTTTATCAGGACCTCCTCTCTAGTGCGGATTCAGGTTAATATCTTTCACTTCCACTTAGCTGGTCACAGTCGACCTTCAGCTCTTAGCCCATGGGGATCTTGGCCTTAGCCACAGTTTCTTCCCTAGTTTGGGTGCAGGTTACATGTTAACTAACCCCACCCTCTTTTCCTAATCTAGACAAACCAGGGGAAGAAAGATGGTTTTGAGGTTATAGCATTGGAGGTAGAGGACACAGTTTCGATACCAACTTCCTTTGTGACCTTGATCTCTGTGCCTCGGTTTTGCCATCTGTAAAATGGGGATAGCCTGATCATTAACGGTATTTTACTCCCTGGATAAAGAGACAGCATGTTTTTAAAGAGGTACACACACATTTTAGATCTGGTGTATTTGAAATTTTAAGCTCTAAATTTCACTTTGAAGGAAAGTCATTTCTACAATAATCTGGACAGCTAAATAAGCGTGTGGAATACAGAGGAATTTTCAGAGTTGCTTTTAGAAATACACGTTTAGTTTCTTCATTCGTGTGTCTTTCACAGGTGGTGGCGTAGAAGGCAGGGCTGTTATTCTAATATTTTCCAGGAGGTGGTCAGTTTGACTACAGAAAGCAGGACTGAAAGAATCCGTTTTGCCACTGGAAGCCAGAATGTTTCCAAGTTGTTGAAAGGTTAAACACCACACACAACCACACCACCGCCTCGACAGCTGACGTGAGTGGTTGAACCACAAATCTAACCCACCTTTGTAGTATTTTCCTTTCAACTTTGAAACCATCTTCCCATGTGCTGAAAGCAGAGTCTTTTGATTTGAGTCAATCTCCAGTTGCCAAGATGGCTGTTTTTAAAAGGCCAGAGTTAGTATTTATGACTTCCTTGCAGGGTCTTCCTTAAGGGAGACATCTGTCTAAAAACAAAATCTCATTTCCACCGAGTGGGGTGGGCAACAAAAGGTGCGCAGATAAGAGACACATGTACTTTAATCTTCAAGGTGCACCAGCACTGGAGCGTGCCGGTCTCCAAAGCCTTCTTTCAAAGGACATGTTTGAGGTTTCCAACGTGCCGGGCAAGGCAGATCCACCAAGGTACTCCTGCGTTGGCCCACTGCGGCATCAGATACAGCATCTGAGCACCCAGCAATAAAAGCCACAACATGAAGTAGCCTCAGGTCGTTTTATATTTTTGGGGCAAAGACGGTGGGATCTAGGCCTTCGATTAGTGCTCCCGGAGACACTACAAACACCACAAGTAACTGGACCTCCCCTGGCGGCAACCAGTTGCATGCCCACTGTAGAAAGGGGACCTCTCAATGGGCATACAGCAACCTCAACGCCTTTAGCCACAGAGCAAACAGAAGAAAAGCTCAGGGCGGGGAGGAGGACATGACAACACTCCCCAACCCAGCTGCTTAGAGTTGGAGAGACACTAGTAGCTCACTAGCACAATAAAGCAGATGCTAGCCAAGTCACTAGGGGAGGCGGCACAGGAATGAATCAGACAGCCTGCCTTTGGCTGACAGCTGCCACTGGCCCTTCATGCACGCTTCACATTTGGAGAGATGCAGACTCCAGCCAGGAGGGCGATATCACACCAAATCCTGCAGTCTAAAAATATGCAGACTGCCGGCTGTACTCCTGCCCTGGAGGGCAGAGCCAGACGTGCAGCTTGGCAGGGACTCACTCAAGCGGTCACAGGGAAACTGGGCCACAGACCACCTCCTCTGCGGTGCCAAAGTCAGGGGGGTAGGGGGGATCGGGGGGGGGGGGGGGGAAAAGAGAGAAATAAGGCTGCTTCAAGAGCTGCTGAGTCACCCTGATCCCTCTGCCTGGGGCAGATGCTTATGCCTGAGGCCAGCCCAGCATACGATTGGCAGCCTTCAACAGCTAGCACTTCCCACGGACGTCCTGCTCAACTCCCCTCGCAGCCATGGCGCACCAGCTTCTGACCAAACACGCTGCGCGGGCACTGAAAGGGCAGGGGCTGGTGAAAAACGCCTTCCCAGCTCTGTAGCTAAAGCTTATGCAAAACACCACAATGCCCTAGACTCAAGTTCACAGAGGTCACTGGGGGGTGGGGGACGGACACGTTTCCAAAACAGAAGCACAAAGGGCTCATGTAACAGATCTCAAGCCGTCTGTGGGGTTAAAGAGAACCCTGACTGAAGACAAAACGGGGGGCGGAGGGGTGGGGGACACTCAGAACATTCTCCAGGAAGTCTAATTGCCTCTGGCTGCCGCTGGTGCAAACAGACTAGTTCAGTAGCCTGGCGTAGCCCCAGTTATCTCACAGCTGGCCGATAATGCAACAGGGCTTGCTGGACTAGTCCCACAGAACTGACACCACAGCTCGGCTCTGTTCATGGAAGCAGGTTCTCAGGAAAAAATAAATAAATCCGTCCATAGGTGGGGAAACAGGAGAGAGAGAGGGAAAAAAGCAGTCAGTGACTACTGCATTAGAAGTCTCATGCTGAAAGTAGTGTTAAGGAAGTAGCATTTCCTAAGGAGAAGGGATGTAAAACACCACCATCACCACCACTGAGCCTGTATTTTGCTGGGATAGGAATTGGTGTGCTAACTATTTCTGCACAATAGCTTTTAGAAGCCAGTAAAACCAAGTCCAATCATGGGAGCGGTGTTTTAAATCAAGACAGGCACACCTGCTTCCATAGCAACTGTGTTTTCCCAGACAAGGTCAACAGAACAAGGTCCCTGCCCAGAAGGGCTTACAATCTAAATACTTGGAAACAGTCCCAGAGACAGAGGCCAGGAGAGCAGCAGACAAGGGAGGAAGAGAGAAGAGAAATAATTATTTGCATTTCTGTAGCACTGAGGCTATCAAAACACTTTGCAAGCAATAATGAAGACAGGGAAGATCCTAAGTGGCTTGCCCTAAAAGTCACACAGGAAGCCTGTGGCAGAGGTAAGACAGAACCCAGAGCACTTAGCCCAGCCCCCCCACCCCCCGCATCCTATTGACCATTCTTCGCTGCATATACCCTGAAGTCCTGTTTACACTAAGGAAATTCCCTAAGATAACTTTCCATCACTGTCCATATCAGGTCAATTCCATGGGTGTCTGCAGGTCTAACTGACACGGTTCTAGCCGTCAGAGGCAAAAATCCTGATCCTACCGAAATAAATAGTAATTTCTATTGACTTTAGAGGGGACAGGATTTCACCCGAGAAGTAGCCAGCAGCACGGTTTTGCTAGGATCCCCAACACTGTGAACACTGGTAGAGCTGAAGCAGCAGTAGCAATGACGGGAAGGGGTTTAATTCCTTTTAAAAGAGATAGTTCCCTCCCACCATAGACAGCACTTTAGAGTTCAAAAGTTTTCAGAGAAAGATTCCAGTTTAAGTTGGGGTTAACAGGCAGAATTCCAGCAAACTGAAACGATTCAGGTTTCTCCCGCTCTGCTAGAAAGTTTTGCAATAGCCAGATTTGCTAATGAGGAGGTGTCACTGAGCTCATGGGAGCTTCCTTGATTAACGCCATAGTGCCTGGCATAGACATGATACACCCTAGCTCCTCAGACTCGCTACTCCCATCTCCACTGTCTGGGAAAGCCTCAGTTCTCCTGCTCCAAAGTCACCATGTCAGCCGTCTCCAGACGGTAGCAGGCCGGCTTTGTCATTTTCATTAGTTACAGTCCAACCACACCCAAGGGAGGATGTAAAAATCCCACTTTCAACTGCACTCCCGAACACGAGCCTTTCGCCGAGAAGCCGCTTCTACAGGTACCTCAGCCAAATCACAACTTGGGAATCACATGGACTGAACAGTGCCTCCAAGCCACTCACTCAATTTGTCATCTCTCTTGAACCTCATGTTTGAGTAAGCTTTGGACTCAGCCCTGTGTCAGCAAATTGTTGGCAGGTTTTTTGTTTTTTTTTTTTAAACCAAGCGGTTTGGAGTTATTGGGGGGGTGGAAGGGAGGAGACAAGGAGAGAGAGCAAGAACATGATCACTTTCCCCACTTCCCCTACCTGGGACTTTACAGTGAATAATTCTTAAAAAGAAAAAACATAAGACACTCTTCAAACAGTTCTCCATGAGCACCTTCCATATTGGAAACAGAGCCTTAACACAAATAAATCAAAGTCAGTTACAGTTAACACAAGGTGTGGCGAATTCAGATTTTAGTACAAGGATCTATATGGCCCTCCCTCCACAAACACAAACGCAGCTATCACTGTAGTGTAACAATTACACTGGGGTGCAGTTCAAGTATCTTCCACGGTGGTTTAGCTCAGCCTGCATAAACACAGTCATACCACATTAGGACCAAGCACATAAGATATGCTCCAACCCAGCAAAAGACGACTTAGGCATGGTGACTATGGACTTTTAGCTTACTTCAGTCCTACCCACACAAGTTGGGACAAACTAGAAAAACCGGCCAGAACCCAGATTATTAAATCTCACACTTCAGATCTTAAACTATTAGGAAGAGACCTGTTGCGAGGGGGACAGATTAGCACACATTACTTTACTGCATCAGGTGCTGGCCACCACTGGAGACAGGTACGGGAGTACATTGATCCTGGAGCTGTTCCAGTCTGACAATTCCTATGTTCTAAACCCTGGCAATTCCCCAATCTTTATGCGGGAGTTCAGAACCAGACCCTAAAGGCTCATGCTAAGACAAGACCTATCTCCAGTAAGATCACAACTGAGCTTTATGTCCATGCTCCCTATCGGTTTTAGGGTTTTACATTGCTACCCATCACCACAGCATCCGAGTGCCTGCCACATAAAATCAAGGCTGTGGTCAGAGACATGCCAGCAGCAATTGAATTTGAGCACGGCCATTGTTAAGAAGTGTTTAAGCAACAGCTCCCCAAAGCAGTGCCGAGGGCAGACCATGCACGTACTCAACTTGACAAGATGGATCTCACACCAAAAGGAGGTAGATGAGAAATCCATAGTTACACTGGACAGGGAGACTGTTACTAGACGGTTGCTAGCACCCACTGTGCATAAACACAGTTCGTCACCAACACTATTCTGCTCCCAGCATGCACAGACCCTTGTGCAGATAAAGTTTTGCTCATGCTGCCCATGACAGGAGAAAGAAAAACCTCCCCCATCCCTGAGAGCAGCAGGGAGCAGGGAGAATGGAGAAGAGGATGGTCAAATGCCAGTCACATTCCTGCTGAAGCTCACAGGAGGGCGAATGAAATACCACACACACCCACACCATCAAAGCCCTAGCAGCAAGGGGACGGGCTGGATGGTCCAGAAACCTGCCCCCAGCCGGAAAACAGGTTTCTATGGAAATCAATCTCTGGAAAGCCACAAGTAATGCAACTTCTGCTAAAAAGGGGGGGGGGGGGAAGAGACAGGGCCCAACATGGCTCCACTTCACCTCCGCGTGCGGGGGGGGGGCGGGACGTGGTGGTCCAGGAGGACAAGGAAGAGCCAGCGACCGGTGAGGCTCCAGTACTACAGGTAAACCGAGGCAGGCACGGCGGCCGGGAAGCTCGCAGCCGAGGAAGGGGGCGGGAGGGAGAGGGGCGGAGGGTGCTGGGGTGAGGGCAGCCCTACAGCCTGGGAGGCAGTGGGCGGGGGCCGGCACGGCGGCCGGGAAGCTCGCAGCCCCCCCGGGGGAGGGGCGGCGGGATGGTCCTGCAGTCGGACCGTGCGGGGGATGGGATGGGGGCGAGGAGCGGGGCTCACCGCGGTACGGCAGGCTGCCGGCCAGGCGCAGGCTGACGGTGCCGGCCAGCGGCTCGCCGGGGCCGTAGATGACGCGGCTCTCGCCCAGGCGGATCTCGAAGAGCTGCACCTTCCCCATGGCCCGGCCGGGCCCCGCCGACCTGCCCCGCTGCGCTGCGCTGCGCCGCCCCGCCGGGCTCGGCTGCTCCCCGCTCCCGCTGCTGCCGCTCTGCTCCGCTCCGCTCCGCGCCGGGCTGGGCTGCGGCTGCTTGGCTGGCTCCGGGGGAGGCTCTACCTGCTAGTGACGCGCCAGCCCGGGATGTCCCTGCCCCTTAAAGGGCCCGCACGGGGCGGTGCGCGGGGGGAGGGGCCTGGGATCTGTGGCCCCAAATGGGGGGGGCCAGGGTCTCCCCTTTTCCCCCACCCCCCCGCGCCCCGTGCGCTGATGCCTTGAGACCCGGATCCCGCCAGGAACAAAGCCTGTTTCCCCAGCGCCGCTCCTCTGTTTTGGGGTCCAGCCGACAGCCCCCCCTCTGTCCCAGGGGCTCCCCCGGCCCCCCTCATGGGGATAACACCTGTCACCCTCAGTGGCTAGCAATGCTAACAACGAAAGGGGCAAAGACCCTGTGTCGCCCTGTACCTGTCCTGGATTCGAACCACAGGAAACCGGGAGGTGCCCCTGGAAAATAAGATTCCTCTCCCCTTTATTTCCTGGCAGTGTGGCCGGTCCCCCTGCTCCTGAGTGGGGGCATGAAGAAGCCAGCCTTCCTCAGCTAACTAGGGGTGGGCTGCACCTTGCACTTCGGGTGCCTGGTTGTGAGAATGCTCCCTCCTCAGAGCCAGCATGCATCTATCCACCTGGCCTTCCTGGGTCTCCCTCCCTGTTGGAGTTGCTGAGCCCGTCAAAATACCATTTTGCAGGTTCTTTATTTAGCAATTAACGAGGGTGGCTTTAGTGCTGGCGAAAGGCTCCTCCTGGAAACTCAGGCCTGGATGACGGCAGGCAGATTGTGGACATGGGCAAAATAGATACGCCCTGTTTATCTAGGGAACGGCTATAGCACAGACAGCAGCAGTGCCAGCTTCCCCCACACTGCTAGACATTTTGGGGAGTCCAGTTGATATTGCCCATTTTGTTCTTGGTCTCTCTCTGAGACTGCCAATAAAGAGAGGGACCAGCACTGGCAGGTGTAATGGTGGTTCCTGTAATGAGACTGCTATCCTGTAGAAATTGACTTGAACCCCAGTTAGTTTCACCTGGAAACTACTAGCTATTAGCTGGGAACGGTGGTTGGTTACTCCCTGCCTGGCTGGATTCACACAGGTGATTAAGGCCTTGTCTCTGCTGGCACATTTCTTAATGTTTCCTTCCATTGCACTAGCACTGGTACAGTCCCAGTAATAATAGCAAAAGTGGGAGTGCTATATCCCATTAATGATCCTATCCCTAGCGGCTTTCATCCAAGGCACTTTACTAATGCTAATATTTAAGCTTCACCACAACTCTTTGAAGTCAGTAGGCCTAGAATCATAGGCTTAGTTTAAGGGACTGCAAGAGTTATCTAGTCTAACCCTCTGCCAAGATGCAGGATTTGTTGTGACTAAACCATCCAAGACAGGTGGCTGTCCAGCCTCCTTTTGAAAACCTCCCGAAGCAGTCTGTTCCATTGTCCCACTGTTCTTAGTTAGGAACTTTTTCCTGAGATTTAATCTAAATCTGCTCTGCTGTAGTTTGAACCCATTGCCTCTTGTCCTGCCCTCTGTGGCAAGAGAGAACAACTTTTCTCCATCTTTTTTATGGCAGCTTTTCAAATATCTGAAGGCTGCTATCACATCCCCCCTTAATCTCCTCTTTTCCAAACTAAACATACCCAGTTCCTTCAGCCTTTGCTCATACGTAGTGCAATACCAATTTCAGGACTGTGAAAAACATGTCACGGACCGTGAAATTGGCTCTTCTCCATGAAATCTGATTTTCCCCGTGCTGCTGGGACTGCCCCAGTCGGGCCCCTACCTGCTAGTCCCGGCCAGGCTGGGGTGCTCACCTCTCTGCTGCCTTCAGAGCCCAGTTCTCAAGGCAGCACAGAAGTCTACGACAGATGTGCGATCCCCACCCCAAACTCATTTTGTGTTGGGATCCCCATGGTTACAACACCATGAAATTTCAGATGAAAACATCTGAAATTGACCAATTTTCAAATCCTGTCGCCATGAAATTGACTAGAATGAACCATGAATTTGGTAGGGCCCTACTCATATGGCTTGCATTCCATCCCTTTGAGCTTTGTCGCTCACCTCTGGATCCTTTCCAGTTTCTCTATGTCCTTTCTATACATTGGTGACCAAACTTAGACACAGTACTCCATCTGAGACCTAATCAGTACGGAGCAGAGCAGTAGCATCACTTCCTGTGACTTGCATGCTCTGTCTCTGTTAATAAACCTAAAATTGCATTTGCTTTCTTTTTTTTTGCAATAGCCTCACATTGCTGACATGTTAAGGCTGGGATCCACCACAACTCCCAGATCCTTCTCAGCAGTGCTGCTGCCCAGCCAATTTCCCCCTATTCTGCATTTGGGTTTTCTTCCCTAAATATAGTACCTTGGATTTGTCTTTGTGGAAATTCATTTGGTTGTCTATAGCCCAGTTCTCCAATTTACCACCCTCTGACTTTTAGCTCCATATTCTCCAAAGTATTGGCAAGCGTGTCAGCTACAAACTTGATCAGTATGCTCTCTATACCTACATCTAGGTCATTAATAAAGATGTTAACACTAGACCCAGAACAGATCCCTATGGAGCCCCACTTGAGACCTCCCTCCAACCTGACATCATGATTATCCCCGCTTTACACAAGGGAAATGGAGGCACAGACAAGTGAAATGACATGCCCAAGACCAAAGTGTGAATAAATAGCAGAGCCGGGAATAAAACCTAGGCACCTATCCCCTGGTCTATTCACTAGTATGCTCCCTATGCAGTAATACTACTGCCAGATGTATATATTTTTTCTCTTTCTGGGTAAGGAGTATTTTTCTTATATGAATGTTTGTGAAATCTCAATACTGATTCTTTTGCCAGGAGCTACAAGAATTCATGGTTGCAATTTGCTTAGCAATTTACATGACATAACTATATGCACACAATGTATAATCGCTTGAATGCCAACTCACTCACCGTTCCCTACTCCTCACCTGTTGGTTGATTCTGCTCTGCCTATGTACTCATAGACTATTTACATACCTGTCTGTGTGCTCATCTGCACATGTATGCACTGAAAGTCAATTCTTATCTAACTGCAGATAAGAAGCATGAGGAATGAAATTCATAACTAGAGTTGATGAAAACAGTATTATATTAACTTTTTAAATAAAATATTTTTGTTTAATTTGAAATTTTTACAGAATTTTTTTGACAAAAATGTCTAAACATTTTATTTAAAAAAAAATTGTTCTGAAATATTTTGAGGGGGGCATTCTGCTTTCTCTTAGATTTTTAAAAATATCTCCTTTCTCCTCTTTTTTTTCCCCCTTGCTGGAAAAAAATAAAATTTAAAAAGTATGAGGAAACGGGATTCTCCCCACAATTTTCAAACAAAATTTTCATTTGGAAATCTCATCAAAAAACTAAAAGTGTTAAAGAATATGAAATTTGTCTTGGAAAAATGTAACTGTTGTCAAAATCCCAGGTTAAAAATCAATTAACCACATCACTTCACAACCTTTGGGACCAAAGACACCAGCCTGTACCTGGGGAGCTGAAAGAGTAGCTGGACTTATGAAATGAGGATGCCAATGTATACATGAGAAGATCAGCAGTACATGGAAAATATTATTAACATATTCTATATCTATCTGTAAGGGGGAAGGTGTAATGGTTAAAGCATGGGAGTTTTCTTCTGAATCAGATTTAAGTCCCACTTCTTAGCCATCTCTTCCTGTGTGACTTGGGCCAGTTGTGTCACCTCTCTGTGTCTCAGTTCTTCCACCTACAAACTGAGGATGATAACACCTTACCAAGGGAGATTGTGCTGAATTTGTGAGGCAACCAGTGACTGTGGTGAGAAGTGCTATAGAAATGTCCCTAAATAACTACATAAGGAATGCTATGCACATACACATAGGCCAGTTATGTGAACACATCAGGGTGAGGCAATACCTGTTTATCTTTAGTGAAATTGCAAATCACAGGATCATTTCCAGATGATTTGTGGTTCCAGGGGTGTGCTGAGGGAGCCAGGCAAGCTGTGTGGAATTTATGTACTGATGAGCACTGTGATCAATTTTTGGCTTGTTATCTTTTCTAAGCAATGTATTAATACTAGAGAGAAAGCCCTGCAGGGTAAGGGAGTCTCGCATAATGTCAGAAGCCAGGCACCTGAGCTACAGCCATGATGGGAGAAGAAAAATATTAGTATAGACATAGCCATGGCAGCCAAAGCTTACAGCTGGGCTGAATCAGGCCCCTGGATTTATATCAAAAAGAAGATTAAGAGGTGACTTGATTACAGCGTCTAAGCACCTTCACGGGTACTAAAAGGACTCTTTAATCTAGCGAAGAAAGGCATAACAAGAACCAATACCAGCAGGCTGAAGCTTCATCTGAAAACACCTCCTTCCTTCTCCCCTACACCTTGCGCAGCCAGCTAATGACCTGTCTCTGTCTGGATCTTTTCTACTTCTGTTATAGCCTTTTGTAGATGGGATGGCAAATACCAGAGTATTCCAGGTAAAGTCACACCACTCATTTATTTATATAATGGGATTATAACATTTCCCTCATTATCCTCCGTCCTCAGCACATTGCAACACCTTAGCTGAGTTTTGGACCCCCACACCATATTGTTATTATTTATTTGTAGTAGGAGAGCACCCATCATGGACTAGGACCCATTGTGCTAAGCACAGTCCAAAAATAAAACAAAATCAAAAGTCTTTATTGAACTGTCCTCCGTGACTCCCAAGTCTTTTCCTTAGATGTTGCCACTAATCCTTGACCTATCAATTGTTTTATTTTTTATTATTTGTATTGCAATAGCATCTAGGAACCCCAGTCACAGCAGAACCCCATTCGTCGATTCACAGAGTTTAAAGCCAGAAAGGACCATTAGATCATCTAGTCATAGAATCATAGAATCATAGAATATTAGAGTTGGAAGGGACCTCAGGAGGTCATCTAGTCCAACCCCCTGCTCAAAGCAGGACTAACCTCAGCTATATCATCTGACCTATGTCTGACCTATGTATCACAGGCCTCTAAATTTCACCCAGTTACCCCTGTATTGATCCCAATAACCTGTGTTTGACTAAAGCATAACTTCCAGAAAGGCATCCAGTCTTGATCCGAAGACGTCATGAGATGGTGAATCCACCACTTCCTTGGGAGTTTGTTCGAGTGGTTAATCACTCCCATTGATAAAAATTTGTGCCTTGATTTTAATTTTAATTTCTCTGGCTTCAGCTTCCAGCCATTGATTTTGTTCTGCCTTTCTGTGCTGGATTAAAGAGCCCTTTGGTACCCAATAATTTTTCCTTATGAAGGTACTTCTGCAGTATTATCAATTCATCTTTCGATCTTTTTTTTGGGGGGGGGGATAAATTAAAGATATTAAGTTATTTAAATCTCTCTTCACCCTTTCCAATTTTTCTACATCCCTTTTAAAATGTGGACGTCAAACTATACACAGTATTTATCTTAGCAAATTTATATACCGAAGTAAAATCAGTTCCTTACTTCCCTGTTTATACACCCAAGGATCACCCCTTTCTGCTACACATTGTACTCTGCACTCCAGCTGAGTTGCTTGTCTACTAGGACCTTAAATCCTTTCCAGAGCTGTTGCTTTCCAGGATGTATGCTGGATATATGCTATATCCCTATGCTGTAGGATGGCCTGAATTCCTTTTTCCTAAATGTGTAACATTGCATTTGGCTGTATTAAAACATTTTGTTTGAATGGGCTCAGTTTAACAAGTGATCCAGTTCCCTGTGACTGCCTGTCTTCATCTTTATTTACCACTGCATTACGCTACTGTGCAAGGTGTGGTACAAACACAGAACAAAACCCCTGTCCTTGCCCCAAAGAATTCACAACCTGAGGGTTTGTCTACACTTAAAATGCTGCAGGAACGCTACTGCACCACTGGAGCTGCGCTGCTGTAGCGCTTCAGTGAAGACAGAACCTGTGCCAATGGGAGGGGTTTTCTCATCGACGTAGGTAATCCCTCTCCCCGAGCAGCAGTAGTTAGGTTGATGGGAGAATGCTGAACAATGTAGTTATACCAACCTAATTTCCTAATGTAAACCGGGCTTATGTATGAGACAAGAGTCAACAGATGGATACAGACAGTCGGAAGGGGGAAAACAAGGAAACCATGATACAAAGTTGGTCAGCGTGATCGGCAATGGTTCTGACACACCAACTGTCTCACAGTTGTCAGATTTTTTGTAGGCATCATGGCAAAGAGGGGTTTCAAGAAGGGAATCAGTGCCTATAAGAAGCAGAAATTATTCCTTCCATTGGGCAAATCCCTTAGAAAAAATTCCAGCCGTTCCATGAACATAATAAATGCCTTATAGGTGCTCAGTGTTAGTTTTTAATAACATTGCAGAATAAAGTCATCTCGGATCAAAGCCAGTAAAATGGAATCTGTCAAAGTGAACACGGTATGTTACAAGATAAAGGTGAAACTTGCTTCCTCCATGGACAGAGCTGTGGTCCTTTGAAAAGACTGACCTGAGATGGAAAGAATTTCTCTCCTAATGATTTTGTTGGGAGAGACAGTCCGCTTTGAGTGCAACTTCCTGCTAAGTTTCAACATGTAGTTAAGAGGGTGTGTATGCGCTCCCATGTTTACCCATGTGCATGTGTTCATGTGTGTGCATGCTCATCTGTTTATGCATGTGTGTGTCCAGATGTCTACGTCCGTGCATGAGTTCATGTGTCCGTGCATGCACACTCTCGTGTGTGTGTGTAGATGTATGTGATGACAGTAATGTAGTTCCATTTTAAACTAACATGTTTTTGATAACTAATAGGCAGGTGGTGATTCGTGGGAGTCCCAGAACTGTTTCCTCTCATGCAGACCAGCCCACCCCCTCCTGGTGAGAGGGCTAACAGAGAGATATATCGCTCCCGGCTAGCCACCTCCTCCCAAACTAGCAAAGAGAATCAGGAGCAGTGCAAGCAAGTCAAGGACACAGCTGGACCAATCCCATTACTCCATCTGCACTCACTTACCTCACATGGGTGCCGTGAGCCTGAGCGGGTTAACGCCTCTACAGCATCCTGAGAGCCTCTGTGGAAAGCAAGGTATGGTTATTATAAGGCTAATCCGCTGAGCTGGATTTCTGCTCTCTTCTCTGCTGGGACGTTTCTATTTGTGACTTTGGCATTCTAATGCCGAGACAGGGACAACGGCTAGATGGGAAATCTCTCTTCCCTCCCTCTGCAGTTCACATGCTGCGCCCCAGGCGGTGTGGAAGTTACCGTGGATCTGTCGTCATCTACAAACCCTACAAGGAGCAGGCCTCGCTCAATCTACGCTCTCAGTGAAGTCAATGGGGCTTGGCCTGAGTAAGGACTGAAGGGGCTAGCATTCTGATACCATTGTCTCCACTGGATCGTTCCTGAGGCCTTGTCTTCACTGCAAACAAAGGTGTGTTCTGAACTGAAGTGAGCGAACGCCAATTCGAATTCTAGTGAAGACGAGGCAGCTGCAGCGCCAACTTAGTAGGTCCCAGTCAAAGACTATACGTCAGCCTGGGGTCCAGCTTGATCCTCCAACTTGGCTGAAAACCGCAACTGCCTTGTCTTGACTAGGATCTCAGCTTGGGTTAGCCAAACTGAGTCGAGAACACACCCCTCTTTCCCTGCAGGGCACATCTACACAGCCCCTGTTGGTGTAATCTTTAGCTTAGACAGACACACGTGCATGCGCCAGCGATGTGAGCGGTGGGACAGGCTGGCTGCCCAGAGTATGAGCTCGTGTGAAATCCTAAGTACAAACCCGGGACAGCTAGCCCCTCCCACCATCTGGCGACACTGACATCTCCAGCCTGCTAGCTTGCTCAAAACCAGCGTGGAAAACACCCCTCCAACTCCAGTGCAGATTCGCCCACCGCGAAGACAAGGTCCCAGCCTGGGAATCATCTTATCAACCTCAAAGAGACCGTTTGTGCAGCACGGCGCTGCTCAGTGTGACCAAGAGTATTGGAATCTGGTAGGGTGGTCAGGATTTGAACCAATCTGCCCAGCTGTGCATCCTTTATTCACAGTGGAGTGAAATTCACACCTGTGCCAAGGGCCAGTACAAGGGACGATGCGCTACTTACATCCGATTTTAAGGGCTTAAGTGAGGTGTTGGCCCTCCGCACAGGGTGAACTTCACGCAGAGATGATCCCCTACTCACACAAGTAATTCAGCTGGGATTGCTCATGTGAGTAAATGCTCCGCAGGGTGAGACTTGCACAATTGGCCCAACGTTATCACAAACAAGCTAATTTCCAAGTAAATTTCATCTACTCCTCCACACCCACCCAGCTTTAAATACTGACACACTTACAACAAATAGCGCACAAGGTTGCCTGTTTTTCCCACTGGAGAGAAACTCTTTCC
Organism: Emydura macquarii macquarii; assembly: GCF_026122565.2. Classification (NCBI taxonomy): domain Eukaryota; kingdom Metazoa; phylum Chordata; order Testudines; family Chelidae; genus Emydura; species Emydura macquarii. The sequence goes on from NW_027130828.1 coordinate 17,574,575, forward strand.
TTCTCAGTTCATCCTTTCCCCATAAAAGAAGGATGATCTAGAGTGATTCAGGAGCTTGCCTACAACTTGGGAAGCCAGGATTCAATTCCCTGCTCTGCTACAGACTTCCTGTGTGGTCCTGGGCATGTCACTTGGACTGAGCGCAGGAAGGCTCTCACCTGTATAATAGGGAAGACAGCACATCCCTATCACTCAGCAGTGCTGTGAGGCTAAAGACAGTGATGAATGTGAGATGCTCAGATACCATGGTGAGGACGGTTCTATGGAGGCCTCAATCAAGTAATCTCACAATCATTCACTGCCAGAGCTGTGGTGAAATTGCCACAGACGCCTGCTGTTTGTAGTTACGTTCTGTCCCCTGCAATGCTGGCTCCCACCTTCTTGTATTTTCTGTTTGACTCCCTTCCTAAATCCCCCCCCCCCTTTCTTTTAGTGTGGGGGCAGGGGCTTCCACTTCTTTTCTTAGCACGATTAATCACCCCATTCCCTGCCATCACTTTCACCAAGTCAGGAGAAGCACCTTGGTACTCAGAAATGTATCAGTTCCACCAAGAGTCCAAACTGGACTGGATCTCCAGGCCTGAGAAGCACGTTCAAGTTGCTGTTCTCGCAGTTCCCATTATAAACTCACAACAAGCCGGACTCACCAATACCTTAGGCATGACATGAAAAGCAAAGCCCCGACTGCTCATGGTCATTAAAGAGTCCCCGGCACTTGCTGTAAGAATCTTAGACCTTGTCTACACTGCCACGTATGCCGGCAAAAATTACATCGCTCTGAGATGTGGAAACCCCCGTATGACATACGTTTCACCGGCATAAGTGGAGGTGCGCAGAGCGCTACATCGGCAGGAGAGCGTCTCTTGTCCCGCCGACATAGCTACCACTGCTCGTGGAGGTGGTTTTATTATGTCAACGGGAGAACTCTCTCTCATCGGCAGAGAGGAGCTACACGAGCGATCTGCAGCTGCAGCGGTACAGCTGTGCCGCTGTAAGCTCGCTAGTGTAGACATGGCCTTACTCCCAGGTCATGCTGGCCCTGATTGGGCCTAGTCTTCCTTGGTGGCACAAAGCAGCCGGAAACCCAGTTTAACTGGCTGCCTTATCACCTTCTGAATGAAGAATGCTTAGGTGGGTGGCGTAGGGCCTGACTATCTCCTGAGCCCCCAAGCACAAGGGCATGGCCAGGGGAAAGGGGACATAGCTGCCCCCTGATTGCCAGAGCATCTCCTCAGGGCCACAGGCAGCCTGGAGGTCAATCTAAATCTGGATCCAAGATCATGCTCAGGCAAGGGTTAATTCCTCAAACAAAGCTGCTTTCAGAAGCTGCAAGGAACAGTGTTCTGCCTTCAGAGCATGATCAGCCAATGATCATTTCCCCAGATGATGTAATGCTTCCAGCTGAGGTCTTGGTGGTGGGGTCTGCTGGAAGTTCAGAGACCTTCTGTTCCCATTGAGCATTTCAGATCAGAACCCCAGAGGAGCCAGAGAGAGAAAACCCCGACTGGACACCAACTAGCCCAGCCACCTGTCCACAGCAGGATGTTCTCCACAGGACATTTGGCTTCATTCAGTTATCATTTGATCTGATTTTACATGAGGTAACATGGGAGATGAAAAGGTCATTGGAGTCTAGTTCAATTTGACTCGTCATGAGACTGATGAGCAACGCCTGATGAACCCGTACAGCAGGAGGTGCAATTAAAAAGCACTCCTTTGCCATGACACAGGTGATAAATGCTCTAACATTTCTCATTACATGGACTAGCCTGCCCGGCTACTGCTCAGGGAGGTCTCTGGTCTAAAATGAGTAGCCAAGTAGGCCCGGTCTACATTATAAAGTGCACCTGTGATTTTCTAACCAGCTTGGCACATCATCATCTGACCCGGCTACAAGTTGTGTCTACAGCAGCTTTCTTCATAGCTTGACATGGTGCCAGCAGTGAACAGGAAGCCTAACCGTATTTCCAGCAGTGATTTGTGGGGAAATCAGGTCCCATCGTGCCGTAGCAGGGGACAAGTTGGCCAAGGGATGTGCAGAGAGAGCAGCACAATAGCACGTAGAGCAACGTGGTGATGTTGTACCACACAGATCTACAGGCAGCAGCAGGGCGGACCGGCCGAATGGGTTGTAATATGATGAATGGAACTGGAGAAAGAGGGACCTGAAGCCCGGGCTCCACCCTGAGTCCGGAAGTCTACACAGCAAGGAAACAACCCCGCTGCCCGTGAACCTCAGTCGGCAGGTTTTTCTTCACGGTGTCTACATAGATAGGGTGTCTATCTATGCTCAGTATGGATCTCTTCCCTGCACCGCGGCCTGTCCATTGCATCACTTTCCACTAATGAAACCAAGAGAGCCCATCTACGCTGAAAGTTAATAGTGTGCGCAATGGCCTACCGGGGACAGCCCCACGCCAGGCTTGGCCATTGGCAGGGATGAAACACTGCAAGGTGCCATGGCGAGTAGCCGGGTATTAACCATGTGGTGCGTGTTCACACACCACGGTTAGAGACAACTGTCATTGTGGTTTATTTTACCAGTGACCATCGATCCACAGAGCCCCTGGGTTTGGATTTGGATCTGAATCTAAACTTTGCCAAAGCTCAACTTATTATATAGGTAGCCCAGAGCCAAACTCTGATCCATATCACAGCTTCCAGGGCCACATCCTCAGCTGGTGTAAATGGGCATTGCACCACTGAAGTCAAGGGAGTGACTCATTTACACCAGCAGAGGATCTGGCCTCTCAGCATTCTGGTTCGAGCACTTCTCTACCCGTGACTGTATCCACATGTACCTTCTCCACTGAGTCGAAGCTGGGGCTCGGATCACTCTGCCCATGACCCCAGTGAGTTCATTGTAGATCAGAACACTTCTGATTTACCTTCTAACGGGGGTAACTGAAGCACGCGGCTTTTTGTCTGTCAGCAGCGGTCTAGATATCGTTGGCTCTGCCTCAGGCCAGGCAAAGGGATTAGGTGAGCTGTCCAGGTCCCTTCCAGGCCTATGTTTCTGTAATCGCCATGGTTAGTTATTCTTTTTAAAGAGAACAACAATCACATTCATTACCTGGGGGTTGGCTGATGCCCTTTTGCTCTGAGTCACCCTGCCACATTAATGGAGTATCCTGGACATTGAAATAGCCGCCTCTATGGTAGTCAGCATCATCTCGAAGCACCGCCTTAATGCACCAGCCAGTTCTCCAGCTGAAAAGGATTCTACCGTGCTTCCCGGGGTGCCCACGGTGTATTTCCTTGCCCTGAGGACAGCAGCATTGGATTAACTGGTGTACGTAAATGTATATAGATCTTGCAGTTTCATGAACTTTGCAGATTACGAAAGGTTGTGGAACTGGGGATCATGGCAAGAAACGGCAGCCAGTTTTGGATGAAGAATGATTGAGGACCCGCTACTTTAACTGGCTAACAAAACAACCCCCGCCCTTCACAGTGAATCTGCTCCTTGTCAGCTGTCCAGCTGGATTCTAATAGCGGTGCTCAGTTTTAATAGGGTGATCATACGTCCCGTTTTGCTTGTTTTGCCCGGACCAGTCTCTTTTTTTTTAAGCCCCGTCGCAGCCATCCGGACTGGATGAGTTTAATTAAGGAGAGGGGGTGCTAGCACAATGGGCCCTTTAAGTTCTAAGGGAACAAATAATCACAAGCAGCTCTTGATCTCTTTGTCAAGGAGATAATGGCCAGAAATAAGAGCAGGAAAGAGCATTCACTGTTAATTCCCTCTTAGATGCAAGGGCAAGGAATGGGAAAATTGCCACTTGAGCTCTATTTTTTCACAGCACAGCATTCCTTATTTAATCCTTGCTGATGAAGCGAGCAACCGTCCTTCGTCCGATTTCACAGCTGGGAAAACTAAGCACGGGAGCACTTAAGTGTCTGCACCGTAGTGAGTCAGAGCCCTCGTGATTAGAACCCAGGAGGTTCCAGCACTCAGGTTCAGCCTATTAGACCATGCTACTGCTGACTCCAGTGACAAGTGCAGGAAGTGGTCCTGGTGACTCAGCAAATGTTTGTCCCTGTGAATCAAGACAGATTAATTAGGTAATGCCTGTACAGGGCTGTGACGATGTAAAGTATTATGTAAAACTAATTATGGGGATTAGCCAGCCGTTGGCCCAGAGCATTTGCCATGGTGTTAAGAAATTGTGCTATGGGAAGCACTGGCCATTTGGCATGAGATTTAAACCAAAGTTCCTGACCACTTTTGGGCATTGGACATCATGAGAGATTTTCCTCACAAGATTAGAGGTGCTAGTCTCAACAGCCTCGCCAAATTCCAGGCAGGGTAGTTACCTTCTGCATACCTGAAATTCCCCTTGCATCTTCATGGGAGATGATGTTCCTTCATTCCTCTCCTAAAGCATTGCTCAGTGCTGCTGTGCACTGTTGTTGCGTGTGGCTGTGTTCCGCCCCAGGCATAGCTGCATTTCAGTGGCAAGCGAAGTGCTGATAATCGAGTACACCTGTTTTGTAAACGGGTTTGACAGCCTTTGGGAATCAAAGGCGTTATATAAAATAAACATTCTTATCACCGACCTTTAAAGGCAGCACTAAGCTTATGAGGAGAGAGATTTGATTTTCCGTGGTCTTCGTTTGGAACAGTTGCAATGCTCACTAACGCCCGCTGAAAGGAAGAGCCAGCCAAGATGTCCAGCCAGGAACATGGACAAAGAAGCTATTATTGATATTTTAGTTCAGGTCTTTATTCTACTCCTAACTCCTCTCCTGGCCAGAGGCTTTGACTAATGCTATTAATTCTCGTGTCCTTTTTATAACCTGCTTGAGAAGACCTCAAGTCCCCAACTGAACTAAAATGATAAAATTCATAATTATGACAAGTATCTGAAGTCTGAGGAACTTGGAGACTTCTGTCCTGTTTACACCCCCCCCCCTCCACACACACACCCATTACATCTGAGCATTTGTAGGTATGTTGCCAGACTAGATGGAAAAAAAAAAAAAGCTCGACTACCTCCCCCTGGTGGTCACAGCCAATACTATAACCTGCCGGTATTTATATTGCACTATCCAAAGACGGTTTCCAGGCCTGACTGGAGCTGTTTGTCTCCTTTTCTGCACCTCACAGCACACAGGTGGCATCGCTGAGTTACTGCCAAGTGTTCTGCAAATAAGACTTCTGCCACGCAGCCTACGAGGAGCCCTTTGCTGTAACGATTCAGCTCTTGAAGCAGTTATTTCGACGGAGCAATATTAGTATGCACAGTGCTGACTACAAGCCATCAGGAACATTTTCCCTGATGATGATATGGCACACCAGGTAGCTGAACTTTGTGACTTTGTCCTATCCCACAACTACGTCAGATTTGGAGACAATCTATACCTTCGAGTCAGCGGCACAGCTATGGGCACCCGCCTGGCCACGCAGTATGCCAACATTTTTATGGCTGACCTAGAACAACGCTTCCTCGAAACTCGTCCCCAAGCACCTCTCCTTTACCTACGCTACTTTGATGACATTTTCATCATCTGGACCCATGGGAAAGAGTCCCTCGAAGAATTCCACCGGGATTTCAATAATTTCCACCCCACCATCAACCTCAGCCTGGACCAGTCCACACAAGAAATCCACTTCCTGGACACTACAATACAAATAAAGGATGCTCACATTAATACCACTGAAAACCAACTGACCACAATACATATCTTCATGCCTCCAGCTTCCACCCTGGACACATTACATGATCCATTGTCTACAGCCAAGCCCTAAGATACAACCGGATTTGCTCCGATCCCTCAGACAGAGACAAACACCTACAGGATCTCCATAAAACATTCTTAAAACTACAATACCCACCTGGGGAGGGGAAGAAACAAATTGACAGAGCCAGATGGGTACCCAGAAGTGACCTCCTACAGGACAGACCCAACAAAGAAAACAACAGAACACCACTGGCCATCACCTACAGCCCCCAGCTAACATCTCTCCAACACATCATTAAGGATCTACAACCTATCCTAGCAGAGGATCCCTCACTCGCTCAAGCCGTGGGAGGCAGGCCTATCCTGGCTTACAGACAGCCCCCCAACCTGAAGCAAATACTCGCCAGCAACTGGACACCATACAACAAGAACACTAACCCAGGAACCTATCCCTGCAACAAACCCTGTTGCCAACTCTGCCCGCACATCTACTCCAGTGACACCATCACAGGTCCTAACCACATCAGCCACACCATCAGGAGCTCATTCACCTGCACATCTACTAATGTCATATATGCCATCATGTGCCAGCAATGTCCCTCTGCCATGTACATTGGCCAAACCGGACTGTCACTGCGCAAAAGAATGAATGGACACACATCAGACACAAAAAATGGTAACATCCATAAACCAGTGGGAGAGCACTTCAATCTCCCAGGACACTCTGTAGCTGACTTGAAAGTTGCCAGACTTCTACAAAAACACTTCAGAAACAGACTGCAGCGAGAAACTGCAGAGCTGGAACTGATCTGCAAACTTGACACAATCAGACTGGGTCCGAACAGGGACTTGGAATGGTTCTCTCATGACAAGAAGTAATTGTCACTGTTCACACATTCTCACCTTCTGATCAATGGCTGTGAATAGGCCTCATCTACTCTAACTGAATGGACTTTGCTAACACCTCCCCTCCCCATTGCTGTTTCTTACCCTTGGATGTATATATAGACCCCCATCTGATTTCTATTTCTTGAATCTGACGAAGTGGGTTACAGCCCACGAAAACTTATGCCTGCAGAAATGTGTTAGTCTTTAAGGTGCTACAGGATTCTCGTTGTTAGTGCTGACCAGTGCATAGGGAATGACCAGCTCACAACCCTGCGGCCTTACAGTTTAGACGCCAGGTCATGTGTACAGTGTTCGGCTGTCACCAGCTGGCTTCCCTGCAACAGGAAACCATTTCTGTCGGGAAACTAAATATCCCCTCGGGTAAATAGGTTAAGTCCTAGGGGAAAAGAGCTTTGATATATTGAATTAGTTTTATAAACCCTGTAAAAGTCAGGTTTGCAAACCAGACTCCACCCAGATTTCCTCCCCCTCCCCCCCATCTGTGCAAAATAAGCAGCCAGGTGTGATCAAGTGGACAGAATGTTACACTGGGGCCAGGAGACCTGGCTTCTATCCCTGGCTCTGCTAGTGGCTTACTCAGGCCTTGCCTACCATAGGAAAGGTTTGCAGGTGTTTTGGGCGGGTAGGAGGGGTCAGCGTGGACCATGACCTCCCAACGTGATGCTGTGGCCAAAGGAGTCAGGTGACCATTGGGTGTATAAACAGGTAAATCTCGACGAAAGGCAGGGAGGTTATCTTACCTCCGTATCGGGCACTGGGGCAACCGCTGCTGGAGGCCTGTGGCCAGGTGTGGAAACCACACTTGAAGGATGTTGGTGAACTGGAAAAGGTTCAGAGAAGAGCCGCGAGAATGGTTAAAGAATTAGGAAAACTAAAACCCTGCCTTCTGGTGATAGATGGAGCGCCTGGAGTCTATGTAGCTGAAGAAGCTGGTCACAGTTTCAGGGTAACTGAACCTGCATCCCGGTGGGTGTACTCCAGGAGAGCCCACTCAGGTCTCACGTCTCCAGCCATCACTTGTCTCTGGGGAACGAACCTTGTCCCATTCCCTTCTGAGCAGGGGTTTAAAGGCTGCACAGCTCCCTGCCTCGCACTGTGATATCCCCAGCAAACCAGACTGCCTGCCAGCGAGCCTCTGGGCACAGCTCGCTCGCCAAGGGCTCTGAACAGCGTAGAGCCCGCCGTCACGTTACCACGCAGCTCTTCCTCGGCAGGCGCATTTATTCAGAGGGCAAAAGCATTACAGAGACAACATCTCAAAACACACAGGCACAACCTGCCAGCAGTCACCCCTCAGGCTCATGGGGCCCCGGCAGGCCAATGTCTTTCCAACCTTCACACACGAGTGGGTCCGCTCCTTGGACAGAAGCTCCTGGCTGTTTGCCGGCTCATAGAAAACGGCTGCATCGAACTGCCTCAGAGCCATCTTCCGATCAAGAGTCCTTTCTCCGCAGGTTTCTGAAAAGCCAGTTTGAGCCAGTATATGCAACCCACCCCCTCCAGCGCTATATCTCCCTGGAGGGGCTACAACGTCACTGGTTCACCTTGGTCACCCCTGCAGCCAGCCGGCGCTCAGCCTGGCTGCCCTCTCTCAAGTCCAGCTCTTCTCCCGAACCCCCACTGGCCGTTCTCTGCCACGGCTGAGCCTCGTCCTCCTGAGCCTGATTACCACCAGGCCCTGCCACTGCTGCTCAGGGCTAGCTACAGGGCATGGACAGAGAACAGAGGACCAGAGCCGCTTCCAGGGCTGCAATGTCTGTCTAGCCTGGAGGGCAGGGGAGACGAGTCACTGCCTCAGGCTGGGCTCTCAAGCAGTTTCCCTTCCCAGGCAAACTAGTCGGCTGTGGCCAGCTTCACCTTTTTAAGCTCCCCTTCTCCAAGCAGGGCAGGTTCTCCAGGTGCACCTAATTGGCGCTGCCCCAGGGCAGGGGCTCGTTAGGCTTGCCTCGCTGCCAGTGGGATGGGGGTCCCACAGCCCAACCGCCTGCTGTTTTCTGTTCCTGGAGGAGCTCTGCTGACCCAGCACCCCCTGGAGTTTCAGACACTCCCAGGCCCATGGGGACACATAAACCCTTCGTCAGCTTCATACAATAGCTTCCCCCAAAGGGATTGCCTGGGGCAGGAGGGTGATTGGAAGCCCCTAACTCCACCACCCCCACACAGGGCAGAAGCCCTGAGCTCCCCCGGTCTGGTAGGTGGAGAACGTGGTGGGGAGGGGGGGCTCCGTGAGCTGCACTTTACCTGTAAAAGAGCCGCGGTTTGGCCACTCCTGATCAGTAAGTAGCTACCCGGGGACAGAAATTAGGCACTGGAGGGCTGGTCAGCCGCACGATGCAATGGGCAGGACGTGGAAGCTCCACAAGTTTAGACTAGAATCAAGGTGCAAACGTTTAACAGGGAGGGTCAGTCACCCTGGGAGCAGCTCACCACGGGTGCGATGGGGGCTCCAGCACTGGCCATTTTAAATTCAGGCCATTTGGGCAGGGATAGGGCCTCCGCCTTCCAGGCTGCCCCGTATGAAAGGCTGACTCTGGGGACCATAGGATTTGCCTTACCAGCTCAACCCACCATCAGAGCAGTATCCTCTGGGAGTGCCCCCTGCTCAAAGGAAAGTGAAAAAGGCCGTCATGCAGCTGGTCAGTGGAGCAATGGATGCTGTGTGGAGGAGGAGAGGGGATTACTTCCTGACCCCCTGGGGGGGGGGGATCCGTGTATGCCAGGCAGCATGTCTGATCACTCACCTCTTTAACCTGCACCTGCAAACATAAGTTACCCAGCTAGAGGCCCTGACTCTCTGGGGGGGCTGGATCTACCTATGTTGGCCTGGGGAGGTGCAAATTACATCTGCTAGGCTGACCATCACCCAGAGGTGCTGTTCAGAAGACACACTGAATGATCAGCTCTCCCATGACCCTGGCCACTTCCCAACCACTGCCAGACACTTAACAGGCGGCCTGGTCCCTTGCACACCCCACACGTGCTCTTGGCCACCCCAGAGACTGAAGTCAGGACCTCCAGCGCATAAGCTGCTACAGTTTGAGCTAATGCGCTAACCCTCTAGGGGAGGAGGGGCTGTAACAGCTCTTACCCCCTGCGGCTCAGCACAGAGACGACTCTGTAACACACACTGCGAAGTGGGGTCTAACTACTTCCCACCTCTGTAACTTTCCCCACTGGGGGCCTCCAGCCGGGTCGATGTCTGTGAAGTCCCTGGTGAACCCTGCCATGAAAACGGACCAAGGGTTAGAGATAGGCACAAGCCTGCACCTCAGCGCCAGGTGCCCCAGAACGTTCAGGCAGCTCTGATCTGATTTTTAAATCTTCAGTTGGAGACCATGTGTCTGCCACACCTTGTGGCAGGGAGTTCCACACGCCACTGGAATCATTTCTTGATGTTTGCTCTGAATTTGCCAGCTGTTCATTTCAGCAACGTCCCCCCTCTGGTTCTTGTACAGCAGGCAGGAAGTGAGGATGGGGGCGCTGGGTGCAGCAGGGCTTTCTGTCTTCCACAGAGCACCGTCCTCCGGCAGGCGTTACTGAGAGAACCACACCCGGCCTGAAGCTGCCACCCAGAGAAGAGGCCTCTGCAGGGGTGTAAGAGAGGAACCAGCGGACAGACAGAAGCAGGGTCATAGGAAATCCTAGCCCCTGACAGGAGTGACTTTGAATCTGGGCCAAATATAGAAAGGAGGTGCCTGAGGTTAGATGCAACTTAAGCATGTGTTATTCCTGTCTGGCCTTGTTGGGGACAGCAAAACATCCAGAGAAGTGTGTTTGTAACCCGTATAACCTGTATGTCCCGCGGGACTGCGTCCATGATACAGTCACCTACACAACCGGTAACGTCTGGGTTAGACCAGCTGGAGTCATGCCAACAAGCAGCCTGACGAAGCACCTCCAAAGTGCTGTGCTAGTCAGTAAACAATCTGCCTTTTCTCTCCCCACCCACAGGTAGCAGGAGAGCTCCTGGGGGAGATCGGAGCTTTGCGTTTCAGAGGTGCTCCTTGCAGGGGGACCTGAGCTGCCTTGAGAGGAGCCCTCCTAGAGCACCGGTCAGTCTGCAAGGACCAGGCTTATCTGACAATAGCCAGGAAAGGAGACGTTCTGCAAGCCAGAGCTGCACCCTGATTGTCTGCAAGCTGGTGGGAAACTATTGGCACAGGCAACAGCTGGAGTCACTACAGCCTGGGAACAAGACACCGTTTGACGGACAGGTGTAGGCTGTGCAGCACTCTTAGACTGTGCTGACGAGCAGTTGTCGCTGTTAAAACATAGGTCCCCCCCCCCTCACGCCTCCTATTCAATGGAGTCACTCCTGGGGACACAAGGCCCCCCAGGTGTAGACGGGGACAGGCTATAGGGGAGAACACTAGGTCAGAACTAGCCCTGAACTGGAACGTCAGTATTTGGATCCAGTTCCAGATGGCAGAGTTCACAGGTGCGTGGATCTGTGGTTTCACTTTGGTCCCACCTCTGCTCAAGGCAGCTGGTTGAACAGGGAACGCTTGAGTGATCAGAACATTCTGAACTCTGTCCAAACCCATTTCTATCACTGTCTCCCCAGGCAGGGCTCCCAGCACCTAGCAACAGAGCCAACTAGGTCCAGACGCCAGAAAGAAATCTTTGGTTTCTTTGTGTAACTGCATGCAGGGCTAGTTGCTGGTCAGATGGTTTCCCATAAGCCAGAACTGGACAGCGTGGGCTAGCGGACGTGGGAGCCAAGCGCTCCAGAGTTCTAACCTCAGGTTTTCCACAGTTGCTTTCCTCTGGGTGCCTCTGTTTCACCATCTGTAAAATGGGGATAATGATGCTTGCCTGCCTAGGTGCATAGATTAGTTAGTTAAGACTGTAAAGTTCACAGCTTACACATAGAGAAGATAGATAAAGTTTCTTACTGGAAGGTTGCATTGTAACACTCCTTTATTTTTTACAATTCAGAATGATTACACACAAGAACCTCAAAAATCAGAGCGAGAGAAAGCAGGCTGCTCCCAAAGGCAAGACAGCACAGCTCACCCCACTTTGCTTTAAACTGTCTCTTTTTAGACTGGTTTGGCTGTCTGCTGACTCAGATCCCATGGCTTCCCTCCACACCCCTTAGCCTGCAAGCAAGATCACGAACCCCATTACACTTTTAAAGTGGTAGCTTGTCATTTTTAACCATGTTCTAATACCCTAAGTATTAGCAAGCTGCACTCCTAGTCCTCACTGTGCTTTTGGGTGCTAGGGCAATATAAATAGGCGACAAATATTCACCTGCAACTCCAATTCCAAGAGATTCCAGTGCCGGGCTGCACTCTTACTCGGCTTCTGGGCTGGCCTTAACGCTTTCTATTGACAGGTAGTGTTTGGTTTTACTGACCTGGCATGCCGTGATCAGCAGAGGGAGTGTAACTCTGCCATCCCTAAAAGCCACCTGGCTTCAGAGCTGCTGTTTGTCTCGCATCCCCACTGAGGTGTGGTCAGCCTGGAAGCCATTTCTCTGAGGTCCTTTGTCGCCTGCCAAAGGTGAGGTCATGGGGAGACGTTCACACGTGTCTAAAGGCCACGTGACTGCAGGCAGGAGTGTTGCAACGTGTGGGCGGCTAATTAGAACCCATTACACCCTGGCTGACCTACTTGGGCAGTAACACGCCCAGATGAAGGCGTTCTTGGCGGTGGATGGTGGGGATTTAGCTTCCGTGCACATGGAGCTGGGAAGTTCCCTGTACATAGCTAGATCCATGAGGGAGCATTCGGATTTAATGCTTAGCTCGTCGGCCGTAGCCCTCAGGGCCCTTTGCAAAAGAGGGTCACTATCATCATCCCCATTTTACAGGTGGGGCTATGGAGGCCCAGCCACGGGGCTTACCCAAACTCACCCAACAGCTCAGTGGCCGCAATGGTAACAGGATGCAGGTTACCTGGGCTCAAGTCACGAGGCCAAATCGGGCCCACTTCAGGCCTCAGAACGGGGTTCCGCCATCTTGGTGTCACCAGGCCAGAAGCATCCATCTCCTGCAGCACAGAAGCAGACACAAACATGAAGCCAAATTGGAGCTGGCAGCGTCTGTCCAATGTGCGACAGCCGCACCCGCCAGCCATCACTGGCTTTGGACGAGGGCTTAGTTCAGTTGTGGCGTGAACTACAGCTGCAGACAGGGTTTTTTTCGCAGCACGAACAGGAAACGACAAATATCATGGCTGCACCAGTTCAGCTTGTCAGCTCAACTTCTATCCCGCCCCCTCGTTTATGGACATTGCCTCCAAACCCTTGGCCACCCCCGTCTTTGGGCTAGATGGTTCAGGAACCCCAGAATGCCCTGGGGATAGCCACTGCTGTACGGCACGCACACTTACCAGGGTTGCTGGGCGGACACAGTGAAAGCCTTGCAAAGGACGTTTCATGACATTGGTGTCTTTGCAACGGGTCCCTCAAGTGCCTGGTGCCAGGCTGTGTGCATGGAGATCCCTTCTGTTCAGGGAGCAATTTCAGAATCCTGGCTTCTGGACATTTCTTTGACCCAAAGTACCTGCTAGAACATAATATCTTGGAGGAGGCTTTAAAAAGCACAAATAGCAGGTAGGGGCCAGGTCCTCAAAAGCGTTTTGGCCCCTAACTGCTGTTGAAATCAATGAGAGAGGTACCTAAATACTTTTGAGGAGGTGGTGCCTAAATGCCCTTTAGCTCTAAATCGGAGAGGTTGATCTAGCGGATAGCGTGCTAGCGTGGCATTTAAAAGACCTGGGTACAAGTCCTAGCTCAGCCACCAGCTCTGTCTATGACCTTAGGTAAATCACTGAATCTTCTCGGTGCCTCAGTTTCCCCATTATACCAAGGGGATAATGCTTCCCTAGCTCACAGGGAGATTTGGGCAAATAAGATCCACCAGTGACTGGGTTGATGCTAAGAGGAGTGGTGCTATCAAAATAGCTAGTCCACCATTTGTACTGTTGAAAAAAACAAAACAGTCTTTATGTGTTTATGCAACCCTCTCCCTGCGAGCTTAGCACAGAGGGTATAACATAATCTTGGGTGAACCTGCGTTTCCAAGGGCTCACTCCGAAAGCTGGCAATGGCCGGAGAAATGATTATAAAGAGTCTCTCTGTTCCATACTTACATTTCTTTATTGATTTTTCCAAAAGTAAATAGCCTTCAACACATTGTTGAGAAAGCTCCCTTCCCCAGTAGCACAGCATTTCATGCTACTAAGGAGGGAACAGTCTGCCCTTTCTGGTTAGGACATTAAAAAAAATTCGTAATGGAAAATTCTGGCAACGTAGCTCTCCTCCCAGCCTAGGCGGAAGATTCTGGTCTCAGTCGGACCAAGGGACTTCAGTGCATTTATTCCAAATTTACTCCAAGCAGCATTTGGCCCTTGAGTGCTTCTGTTATGTTCAGAGAGAGAAGATAAATCACTTGGAGATCCTTGCAATGCCAGGCTGGTTTTGCATTTCGGAAGGCAGTGGTGGTTGTAACCTGCAGCTGCAGGTTTTTTAAGAGTCCAGTTCGCCGTGTCATACCAGTCTCATGTCATCCACTCCAATGGAGTGGCTCCTGCCTCACACTCAGACAAGATCAGTCACTGGCCTTCCCCCACTACTGGACACGGAGTCACTGAAAGATATTAAAGGATGAAACAGCCAGCTGCTACCCAGGACTCTAGAAATCCCATACCCTGCACTGCAGGAGCCTCTTGAAATCATGCAGGACTTCTGTCTGTCTGTCTTTCCACCAGGTGGCTTGCAATTGTCTGTTATTTGGGCAGGTGGGGTTGCCGTGCTCTGGTTGGCATCTCACTCTGCTGTGCAGATGCCCCGGTTCCATACCATGCCCTGACAGTGCCACCACCTCACCCCAAGCAAGGCTGGGCGGCTCTTTGGGGACATGGGGAAGTTCCCCTCGCTGCTAAAAGATATTGTCTTAATCATGGCAAGGAGTGCTTGTGTTGTAACTGGCTCCTCTGCCACAGTTATAGCATAGACAAGCCCTGCGGGAGCCCGGCCTGCGTTCCTCATGCTCAAGTTTTCCTTCACAACTGGCCTTCACAACTTAGTATCTTGAAAAAGAAATGGTTCAGTGCGGCCAAAAAAAAAAATATTGTGGATGCAGCCAATCTGGGGTGGGAGCTTAAAGTTGTATCATGCCCTGTGTGCAACTTTTTATTGCCTATCCGCTACATGCCACCTGGAGCAGCCCAGCCCAGAGAGAAGTACACATCCTATGTTTGCATTCACCACCTACATCGGATCTGCTTTTCCCTTGCCCTGCCCTTCAAAGGAAACAGCAATTTTGAGTACCTTGGGCCTCCTATAGCCATGGGCTTGCCCTTCAGCCAGGGGGGCACTCAGACATAGTCTCTCACTCCAGCTAGCTGAGCGAGTGATGTGTGTCCCACTCACATGCACTGAAACGATTCTGCTCAGGCTTTTAATTTAAACTGCTCTTTGTTAATCAAATCTGGAGGAACCAAGATGCAGGCGGCTTGGTAAAAACATTGGTTGGAGCCAGAGCGCGGGACCCGGCTCCCCTTGCCTTAATGAACTGCAAGAAGGAATCTTAATTGATGGTGATGGGTTAGCAGGGCTTTCCCCAGCTGTCACATTTCTGCATTGAAGCCAGGGATGTCAATGGCAAGTGACAAATCTCCTAGTGATGGGTTCGCACCTCTTCCTCGCCCCCAGAAAGGCCCAAATCACCTGAGTGAGTAGCACAGGTGGGTGCACAAGCAGCCCCAGGGATAGCACTTACCCTGGCTTTTTTGCATGCTTCAGGCCTGGCTAAACTAAGTCGGACTCTCACTGTAAATAGGGCCCTGCACCATTAACTGGGATACTTAGGAATCAGGTCATGGAGATGACTGCTGAGTCAGCCGGCCGCACCCTGCTGTGTAAACGCCTGCCAGCTGCTCACCCAGCCTCAGCCATGTTTGCTCAGGCTGCACAAGCTGTGTTTGTCTTCCAGAGAATCACTTGGAAGGCGGATGGTCTGTTCAGCTTCCGGGGAGCAGACTGAGCCAGGGCAAGGCCGTCACCCACCGCCCAGCCTATTTTAGGCATGGATGCAGGATGCACAGATCGCCGTGCAGGCAGCACCAGCCACCTATAGGAAACCTGGTCACGAGCCACAGCCTGGAAGGGGGCAATTATGGAGCCCATTGGAACAGAACCTCAGGCCGCAGGGAGAAAATTTTGCAACTCTGGGTGCTTCTCTCCCAGGAGGGAAGCCTGTTGCACCAGAGGCCAGACCTGATTCCCATAGTCCAAGGACTTCCTCCATGGGGCAATAGGCTGGTAAGTGGCTCTGCTCGGCAGGACAGCTCTAGATGATCAGAACACCCTGGGGACACGTCACTTGCTAGGCATGTCGCATGCCTGCCACAGAGCGTCCGGGCAGCCCTGGCGAGCTGTGCTGGGGCACATTCCCAAGCAGCACGGATGTGAGGCCAGCCACTTGTCAGCACAAAGGACTGCAGCTGCCAGAGGCCCACGAGGGTGGTTAAAAGCATAGCTGAAAACAAAGTGGCGGGGGAGGAAGAAATCCACAGGGTGCTGCCAGATTGGGAGGGGGAAGAGAGGGGCACTACTGGGGTGGGAAGAGGGATGGACAAACATCGGGATTGGTCTTGTTCTGCCCCTTCTCCCCCCACGAGAGCAGACAGGGCAGCAACGCCCTCCCTCGGATCCAGATGCAATCCCTTCATTCAGGTGAGGCACCTCCAGTTTCCAGTTAGTTTCCAGCAGACGCAGGCGTTTTGGTGGCTCGCTGCAAGCAAGGACCCAAGCAGTTGCCCCGGTCGGAGACTCAGCAAGTATCCACTTGACTCCAGCACACTAGTAGTGATCCCGTCTGCGTGAGCAGGGTCAGGCCTTGGCCGGCAGCCCCATGCCCCAGCATGGTGTTCAGCGTGCTGTGCTGCTGCCGTTCAGCCAAAGGTCCTGACCACCTCTGGTCATTAAAGATCTCACGACACTTATCTTCAGGGTTGCTTCATTGTCCTGGCCAAATTCCATCGCAGGCAACCACATACTGCTACCTAAATTCCCTTGCAGTCAGCAGTTTTGTTTGACCAGGTATCTTTCCCCCACCCTCCCCGCAAAGTTTCCTAATGAGAACTATTGCTTAGGGCCATTATCACTGTACGTTATTGAACAGCTGCCACATCTCACCTCAGAGGTGGGTGCATATCAGTGGTAGACTAAGCGATCCCTGAATTAAATCTGTGGAGAAGCTATAGAAAAATGCAAAAGAACCCCACAAAAAAAACTTATTTTTAGCTGAGACTGGCTGATAGGTCAGCCAATAAGACTATTTATTATTGTTTCCTTAAAACAAATGTGGTGGGGGAAAGATTCAACAGCAGCAGCTTTTACACAGGAGTCTATGTACATCACAGTATAAAGTCAATTCGAAAAATTAAATCCTAGTTTAAAAAAACCTCCATGTGTGAGCTAAAAACCAGTAACCAGGAGTTTGGTTGAGAAAATGGATCCCCCTTGCCTCCCCCCAAAATACTTATAGAAATATTTTTTCTAAGCCACCATTTCACAAGACCAGAAGTGAAGTTCAAAAAAAGAATCTGGACTTTACAGCTGACCAGGTCACAGGTTCATAAAACCCACATGAGAAACTAGTTTAGAATCAAACCCCCCACCCCCTCTTCGAGGTCTCATTTGTCTGCATAGTCTCTCGTTTCCACCCCGGTCTCGTTGAGACACGTCGTCCTCACGATGGCCTCCGTGACCGCATATGGGTCGCAGTTGGCTGCAGGCCGGCGGTCCTCAAAGTAGCCGTAACCATCCTGGCCCACCTGGCGGGGGATGCGGATGCTGGCTCCTCGGTTGGCCACGCCGGCAGAGAACTCGAAGATGTTCGAGGTCTCGTGGTGGCCAGTCAGTCGCCTGGAGTTGTCTCTGCCCCCTCTGGGGTCATACACGCAGATGTGGTAGTCGTGTCGCTTGCTTAGCTTCTCAATGGCAGCTTCAATAGATCTAACCAAGGAGAGAGAAGAGGGACAGTTTAAAACACAGATATGACAGCAGTGAGCCCTGGTCTAGGACGGGGGTTCCCAGGCACTACCGGAATACAAGTAATAAACAGATCCAGCTGTTTACAGAGCTCTGCTCTGCGAGGGTCTGATGGAGCCTCACGGCCCCATCTGCTGACAGCAGCTGCAACAGAACTCAGGAACCTTCGCTCTCTTTGCTGTACGCAGGAGGCACCTGATCGATTTCAGTGCTCATTGAGCGTGAGTCCTGCCAAATGCAGCTACTCAAACAAGAGGCACATGCAGGGCTTCACGGAGGGGCGGCACCTTGGTCTCGCCTGTTCTTTGTCTGGGGCATATAACAGAGGTCTTCGGAGCAGCAACATGTTTTCGTGGGACTGAAGTCACGGGGCCCAAGCCAGGTGAAATTCAATGGCCTGTGTTATGCCAATCGCACTAGACAATCAAATGGGAAATCTCGAATTCTGGCTGTGAAACCACAAAGCCAGTTTAGTGTCTGCTTCATGCTGACCTTCTGCGCAGGCTGGGGGAGGAATCTCCCCCTATTACCTAGACACCACGGCAGTAAGCCCTTTAAAAAGGCGCTACCCACTGTAACAACCCCAGACAGACGCCAGCCAAGCCGTGACGTTCACTCACTTGAGGCCGCCCTCCTTTCTCATCTCTTCTGTGCTGTAGTTGGTGTGACACCCGGCTCCATTCCAGTTGCCGGTCATTGGTTTGGGGTCCAATGTGGCCACAACCCCGAAGTCTTCACAGACCCGGTGCAAGATGAACCTTGCCATCCAAAGGTGATCTCCCATCTCGATGCCTTCACAAGGCCCGACCTGGAACTCCCACTAGAAGGGGAAAGATGAAAATATCACTAAGGTTTGGGTTTCTCCCTCAGTTACTTGCTTTTGAATCAACAGTGGATCATTGCTGACTCCTGCCAAGAGCTCTGCCACGCACTCCAGTGAGCTATTTATCAAAGGCTCGACTCATTCAGCTCTGCCAACATGCAGCCAGAAGCTGCTCCACCCAGGACGACTAAACAGGGGCATGCGTCATTGGATGCATTTCAGAGGCAACTATATAACATCTGGAGATATCACAGGGCATAGCAAGGATCAAGTGCGGGTCACGGAAGGAAGTGGAGCAGGGAGCTCAGGAGGGCTCATTCATTGCAGGTTAGAGTCAATTCAGAACTAGTTAAGGTGTTGGGTGGACAACACTGCAGTCTGAACCCTCCGTTTATCCCCAGAGCAGGCAGAGCCAAGGTAAGATCTACCCTCGCACACTGCCTTGCCAATGACTGTCAGCCCTATGTCACAGATGGTGGGGATGTGGGGAAAACAAACAACTCATCATGGATTTGCCAAGACTAGGTCTTGTCTACATGGGAAAGTTGCACTGGTTTGAATTCAGGTGCGATTTTAAAATGGGTTCCACCCTCCCGTGCAGAATCTGGAATTAACTTGAGCCAATCTGAAATAGTAGTGTCCAGTCAGGGTTGGCACTAGTTGGCGGGGGGGGAAGGGAGGTGGTAAATCACACCTTCAGTGAAGCTGGGGCAGTTCTCTTGGAGAGCAAGCTGCCCATGCTGGTGTAGAGAAAAATCTAGCTTGCATAGTGACTTGGGAAAGCCCTGCTTCCACCTTTCAGCACTGGAGACCAGACGCTCCAGAGGAACGCACCACCCCTCGGAGAGGAGCTCATTTCCCCCTTCCACGTAGTTTTGCTGAAGACCATTCATGTGCAGACAGCTCCCTTCGGTAATGGGCAAGAGGTCAGGTGCTGCAATAGCTGCAAGTAAGTGGGGGAGAGGGAAGCTGCAGACCGGAAGAACCAGATCCTCAAGGACAGCACTCCACAGCTAATGCTCGGGGCATTGCCAGGCAGCACCAGGTAAGCATTCCAGCTCCCCGCCTCAATGAACGCTACCCGACAGGACAAAGGAGAAATGCGCCCTCCATACACACCTGGGAGGGCATGACCTCCGCATTGGTGCCACAGATCTTCACTCCTGCATAGATGCACGCCTTGTAGTGGGACTCCACAATATCTCGTCCATACACCTTGTCTGCTCCA
The DNA here is from genome assembly GCF_026122565.2 of Emydura macquarii macquarii. Lineage (NCBI taxonomy): Eukaryota > Metazoa > Chordata > Testudines > Chelidae > Emydura > Emydura macquarii. Next base: position 17,594,225 of record NW_027130828.1, read on the forward strand.
ACCCCGCAGTAATAAGGCCCTAGACAGGACAAGAGAAGACACAAGTCACCAACCAAGTCAAGCTCCAGGGAGAAGTGCCCCTTCATTTCCCAGCTCACAAGCTTTCCACAGCGGGCATTGGAAATGCCTGGAGAGCTGCGGGAAGGAGAACCCTGGGAACAAGAGCCCCAATGGCCACAGAGACGTAATGGCTTCTCCAGCTCAGCTCCAAACTGAGCTGACGGGACTTCATCTACGAGCGAGAGCAGCTCACTCTCCCTGGCACATCCAATTGTTGGCCTCTGTTGAGGTTGCCAACAACATGGCCAACTGAAAGGGTTGTTTTGTTATGTGGACAACTGCACATCCTCTATGAAATGCACCGAGACCATGGAACAGCTCTCGATGGAGCAGCTTTTGGACACGACCAATGAGGGGACCGATTGGAACAATAGCTAGGAAGTGAAAAGCTCTATAAATCCATTCCCAACACTCAGGGCCATCTAGTCTCCCCAGGATCCCCATGTAAACTTGGATGAACTGTCTATTTCCCTGCAAGCCTCATTTAGACTATAGACATTACATTCCTTAGGACTTAAAAGTTCCAGAAGAATGCACAAGCTAACTGCTCCCAATTAAATAGAGGATTTCCCAGTGTGCGAAGTGTGGAGGTAGCAGGAAGAAAGGAAATGAACTGCTCTATTACGGCGAATTCCACCCCTAACACCAAGGCCGGCTTATTGAGATTGTTCTGACATAGCTGATGTTGCCTGTGTTTATTGTAACAACCTTGGAACCTAAAAAAGAGTGTTAACTTAGTGCAGATTTTCCTGCTTCAAAGGGGGCAATTAAACATGGCTCTGCAGTGCAAACTCAGAAGGAAAACAGATGTTGAGAATCAATCCGAGTTAGGGGAAAACCTAGAAGAAAGCCCTCTAGCGCCACTATGCCCACGCAATCCAGTCTAGGCAGCCGAACCGGTTTATGTGCAGCAGGTGGGGGAATCTGCCGGAATGCCCCCAGCCGTCACACTGCAAGGCTTTATATTAACAGCCACTCGCGAGTTTTTTTGCCAGCCAAGTTTTCAAATCCTCGCCAAACGAGTTCTAGAATGGAAAAGTCTGTAATCCCAGGCAGCGGCAGGTGTGTGGCTCCACTGAAGGTCACGTGACCTGAGGGCACACAATGCTCAGGTGTGCACTGCTTGTTAGCTAAACTTGGCACGGTGCTGCCTGTAATTTAAGTTTCGGGAGATAGCTGCATCCGTTTGCCTCAGAGCGGTAATTGGTAGGGTGAGTTGGGCGAGAAGCCCATTGCTGGATCAACACCTTCTGAAAGAGCTTGGGCTGTCTGAAGTGAGAAGAGCAGCTGAATTACGCCAGCCAAGGTCATCCACCCACCAATAGCATTTGGGATGCGAGAGCTTTTCGCTTGGCTTCGTTCACTCACACAGCAAGTTAAAAGAGTCTCGGCTGTAGCTCCTGCCATGAGAAATGCATGGGGCTTGAGAAAACACACCTGCACCCACACAGAGCATGAAACTCTGCCCACAGCATTCTCATTGTAGGATTGGACCCCTGATCTGGACCTGCTCAGGGTTCAGCCCTGATCCTGGGAGGCGCTGAGCGCCTTTAGCTACCATAGATGTCAACGGGAGCTGCACCTAATAGAGTCAGTCATCTCACAAGAGGGTGCTGCAGTCCAGCAGCCTGGAGAGCTGGATTTGGGGCATACCGTGCTAGCTACCAGGAGTCTGGGAATACTTGTGGGGGGGAGGGCAGTCAGGGGATGTCCAGTCTAGCTATTCTTACCTTGTGGACCTGGAAACCCATTATCAGGCCAGCCATATGGGTGTCCATTGATCCCCAGCAGCGTGTATTCTTGCTCCATTCCAAACCAAGGGTGGCTGTCCTTAACCAAGTCCATGATTTTGTTACACGTGTGCCTCAAGTTGGTTTCTGGAGAGAAGAGAAATTCCTTAATTAGACATGGAACAGCTAACCTGGGAACAGGAACCCTCCAGCATTTCATTCAGTCCATCACTGCGGAAGACACCAGTTGGCGCTTTTCCTTGCCCAGTCCTCTCTGAGCTACAGAGGGTTCTCCTCCAGCCAGCCTCTCTGCTGGGAATCTGCAGCCAATGCCGTTTGTCCTTAGGAATGCATCACCTTGCATTGGTTTGCACGGCTACAGACTTGTCTCCAAGTTAGGACTAGGACTTCCCTTGCTGTGGAAAAGCTGGGTTGAGCGCCCAATAAATCCAAACCAACACAAGAAATGTTCAACAGCAGGAAAGGGAATAAGGAAAATAACTGGTTACACAAGGTTGTCTCCCTCTCTCCCTGATAAGATGTTCTCTGCTCACCCACCATTTGTTTTAACATCGGAGGAAGACAACTGTGCTTGATTTCAAAGGGTTTGTAATTTTATATAGAACTGCAAATTTAATCCCCCCCCCATTCAAATTGATACAAAAATCCACAAACCTCTAAGTAGCCATATGTCCTGCTGCCTCCTCCCCAACCCCATCACTACAATATCTGGCCATCTGCCAAGGATGTATGGATTTAGACTACCACCAGGGGTGGGCATGTAGTTTTCCCATTTTACGGATGGATATAGCCCCTTAAGCAGAAGGCCATATTCCTACCCTACGTGTTCCCAAACCAATCTGTCCTGACCTCTCTTCCCACCTCATGTCCCCCTACGTTCTTGGCAAGCATTCAGTTTGGTTTACAGACGATCTGGCTTTCCTCCCTCATGGGAGTGGTACAGAAACCCACTCGAACAACCCTGACTTTGCCAAGAAGAAACTGGTGCCCAAGTGAGACCTGGGATGGAAGAATCCACGTAAAAGGGAGAAGAGGCAAACACACACCAGGCTTTCCCTCGGTCACAGAAAATGGCAGCTTGCAGGCAAACAAGTTTTACCTTTACAGGGCTCATTTAAGAGACCCAAATGCTGCTGTGACACAACCCCCAGGGATTTGTATAGAAGGACAAAGCAACGGTGACATCCTCCTTTAAAGATCACACTTCGAACTCCCACAGCAGGGCTGGGGTTCTCATCGCCCCAGCCAGCCTCATTTCGTTTACTAAAAATACCCGTGATAAAATCTTAACCTTCACAATAAGTTACAGGTAGAGATTCATGACTGAGCTTTCCATCCACATCAAGCCTGCACACGGTTATTCAACGGGTGTCCCAAAAAGTAGGGCAATTCTTAAAGAAAGCCTTTTTTTAGACTGGAAATACAGCAGTAACCAATGATATAGTAATTATTTTAAAAAATCCAGAAGACAGGATTTAGACCACGGTACTTCACACAAAACCAAAATGCGAGAGTCTCCTGCTGCACACCTGCCCAGGAGAGACCTGAGATGTCACTGTACCCAGTTATAGGCCAGGATGAGGGATGCCATACGAGATATGATCAAACTGCTTGAAGTCAGAGAAGCCACCCGAAAGACCTTCCTTCTTGCATAGTCTCCCCTTGCCGCTGGAGAACTTCACATCAATGTGGTGTGGAGCTAAGGTTCCAGGTACCTTAACTGAGCTTTGCTTACTGGCGTATCGGTTTTTATTTAAAATACATTTTAAATCCACAAACAAACATTCCAATGTTTTTAAACCTTCACTGCCAAGTTTCTGAATTAAAATGTTCAATATGCTCTGTTCTAGTAATCTTGTTACAGCAGGCATTTAAGGAGATTGTAACCTGTATTCCCAAATATACAGTTACTAGTTTGGTGCTGGTCTGGTCTATGAGGTGCATGGAGACCTTTGCCAACAGACGCAAGCAGAACATTAGCCACTTTTTGACTAGTCAATAGAATTCTCCTTGTCCTGCTGAGACAAGTTCATGCCGATAATCAACACCAGCTAGAGGGTTTTTGCACGCCTAGGTCAGCTGCAAAACGTAGCACATCAGCACCTGCAACTTCCCTGAGGCCCTAAAATGTTTATGCCTGTGGCACTTAGCCGGTGTGTCTGTTGGGTAACACATTGGCTCTGGTAACAGCAGGATTAGGCAAGGGCAGACAAACAAGAACCTCACCTGCATGTTTTCTGTTGTATTTCAGGACCTCGCACAACACTAGCTTGTTAGGGTCCAGACAAAAGGGGTCTCTGAACATCCTGACTGGTATCAAGAACATATCACTGTTGGAGCCTTCTGCTTGGTCTGTACTGGATCCATCGAAATTCCATTCTGGGACATCTGGGGGCAAGAGGAAACGGAGAAACCTCTCAGATTAAAAATCCCTCCAATTGATCATATTAAAATGCTCAAGGATCTCAAGAAGAGCTCAGCCCAGAGCCCGAGGAGGATATGCTCTGTAACGTGCCACTGAAAACTGCTTCAGAAGGAAAGCAAAGAAGTCTTTGACTCTTTTGTATCTACCTAAAGGCCAGTCCTGCAGCCACCACTCTCTTCACTGACCATGAAGGGGAGAAAAATCCAGCCACAGCTCCTCTTAACCTCTTTGTTGGTTCAAACAAAACAGTAGATTCCAACAGTTCACAGTATTTTTAGTGAATAACACAGGCCAGATAGGGTTAACATCTCCATTCCAGCCATAAAGATGCCTGGTGAATTAGAGATTTGGCCTCCAGTGCTTTCGCTCTGTGTCCCCAGCACCTAGCCAAATCCCATTACAAGTCACTTTCGATGGAATCCCATGCTTCTTTACCCAGTGAAAATAAGCCCCGGTCTTAAAGGTTAGAACATCACCTCCCTCATCCTCCTGAGGTTGGTGACGGAGAGATTATGGATTAGCAAACTGATCATTCTGGAGAAGGCTGGCTATTTACCATACCACCTTACACAACCTGGTGAGAACATCTGCAACCCAGTTCATTTACACTGTATAATCAGCAGGGAAAGGGGGTCTGTTCAGTACATCGTGGCATTAAGCCATCAAATAATTCAGACAAGCATACTGCAGCTCCTCATATAATGTTACTAGTATTACAGGCCTTGCATCTAAACCCTTGGCTTCTACATTACTGTTCCATTTACAGGGACAAGAGCGTGACTGCTCCAAAGAGCCAACAGGCCCCGCTTTACCTTCTATACACTTTGGTTCCTGGTCCATGGTTCGAGTTTTACAGCGGACTCCTTCTCCACTCCCGTCGATCCATACATAAGTTACCAGGACCATGCCTCCCTGGGGCAGTCTCATGTACTGGTCCCTGACCATCTTGTTCAGCTTGGAACTGTGTGACACAGACATGTTGATGGATCTAGAGAACAGGGGAGAAGAAAAACGACCTAATTACAGATACCATTCCCGAACCAGGTGTACTGTACCCAGAGGGAGAAAAGGAAAACAAGCTCCCAGCCCAGGAGCGAAGAGAGCCCCCATAGCAGACTCCTCCCCAGCAGGTACATGGGAGGGCAGGCAACTTATTTCTCATTACCTTGGTAACAGAGCCTGGTTTTATGCTCTTGCACCATTTCCTTTCCGCTGTGCAGATAGGGCTTTGGCGCCATTTCCTATTTTAAAGTCTTATTTACATTTTAGAAGCGAGGAACCCTTGAACATAAACCCCAGAGCCCTTCCAGCAGCTGATTAAAAAAAAAAACAAACAAAACCCTCCCCACATAAAACTACTCCCTGCAGAGCAGACCGCACGGGTGATTAGTTGTACACAGACAGCCCCCACCGCCCGTGCTGTCTTTGTTCACATAGTTAATCTGCAGAATTGCTGGGCTGGGGAGGAGGGCGGGAAAGGGCGGCTGGTGTGGGCCGGGCGGAAGCGCTGGAAAGTGACTCCGTTCACGCAGACGGAGACACAGCGACAGCTTCGCCTCCTGTAAGGTCGGGGCAGCAACAGGGGGCTCGGCCGCACACACGCGCGGGAGTGAGCCGGGCTGTACCGGCGCAGGGCAAGCCAGGCAGCCGCTGCTCCCGCGGCACGGGTGCAGCTTCAGCACCGGATCAGAGGCGCTCAGATCAGATCCGATCCGAGCCGCTCGCCCCGCGGAGACGGCAAGGCAGCGCGGCCGGACTCGGGGGTCTCCGGGCATGCCCAGCCCGGCCGCCTGGAGCCGGGGTTCGCGGAGCAGAGCCGGTCCCGGAGACCCGCCGTGCGCCCAGCGCCGAAGGGGAGCGGAGAAGCGCGCTCCGTGTGCCCTGCCCGGAGGCAGCCGGCGGCGGAGTCGGGGCGGGGAGTCCCGCGGCGCCGCCGCCACCCGGCCCGGAGGCAGCGGGGCTGGACGCGCGGCCGCTCCCGCGCAGGGGCGCACCGTGCCGCCGGCGATCGGGGGCGGCCCGCCCGGCTCCGCTGCGAACCTCGTGGCCCCGGGCCGGGCCCGGCCCGGCCCGGCCCGCACTTACCGTCCCTGCCCGGCCGCGCAGAAGCCCAGCGCCGAGATGTCGCTTCGACTCGCTGGTTGCTCCCCGCCCGCGGCCCGGCTGCCGCCGCCGCCGCCTCTTATAGGCGCCCCAGCCCGCGCTCCCCCCGGCCCGCTGATGCAATGGCAGGCGGAGGGCGGGCTCCCTTCGCCCCGCCCCACCCCGCTCCGGCCCGGCCCCGGCCCCGGCCCGCGGGCTGCACTGCACTGCATGCACTGCACTGCACGCCCGGCGACCGGGGAGGGACGCGAGTCGCTCTGACTTCTGCCCGCTCCCGCCCACGGGCGCGGTTTGCGATCGGGCTCCGCCCTTCCTCTAGGAAACTTGCAACAAGTCGGGTTCCTGGGTCCAAGCACTAATTTGAATTCACAACTACGGATTAATTGCAGAGGTAGTATTATTAATTAGGTTTTACGAGCACCTTAATTCAAATTAACAGTAGCAGCAGTTTAGACGCGCCTGTAATTCATTCAGATTAAGGGTCCTTCATTCAAAATAAATCGCCAGTGTACACCCGGCCTAAGAGTTATTGTAGGGTCGCTGCCTAGGCAGCAGCGTGGCTGGGACAGCGCGTTTAAATGGGGGGAGGGGTGCGCTGGAGCCAGGCGGTGGCTGGTGGGGAAGAGAGATGCATACAGGACCCAAGGTGTATTTTTTCAGAAAGTTTAAGAGGAAGTGGAGGAAAGGGGAGCCCCGGAGGTAGAGGAGCCCTGAGCGGTGTCTGAAGCAGAGAGGAAGATCCCTGTTGCCAACTCTTGCAGCACAGGGTTGGGGTGTTTGTTTTTGAAGCCTCAGTTCCTGGAGGCATGTGATTATATAGATCAGCTTGCTATTTCTAAGTATGTTTTAACCCTTGGTGGTGCAGAGAAGCCAGAAGACAACTCCCACCCAGCCCACCAATAAAAGACCCCAAGTCCTTAAAAATGATTTAAAAAAAAAAAAAAAAAAAAAAAAGCTAAGCTCATGATTTTGAGGGACCTGACTCACAGAGGCCTGGACCTGGCAGTACTTGGGGAGGTACATCCTGTCTATCCTATGCCAAAATATCTCCACTTTGAAGGTGCTTTTCAAGATCAGTTCTAGCCTTGGCATGGTCTCTGGTTCATGGTAGCATGGACAAACAGTAGAAGCAGGGAATGGCAGAAGCAGCTGGAGGATTATTGAATAGGCCTGGCTGAAAAGAAGCTTGCCATTTTACATTTTTTTTCATTTAAAAACAAAATCAAACCCGATGCATTTATCAGATGCCCGCCACAGTGGTACAAATCAATAGGGGACAGTGGTGGACAAAATGGCAATTTTGGCCAGAGCTCTTGCCCACCTATGGCACCAAAACAAGATGCCATCCGCAGTAAATGGTGGGCGGATTTCGAGCAGCCCACTTGGGTGCATGCTTTGATCAGCACCGAAATGGCTAAAACCACTGACATTTAGCATCCATCAGAAAGAGACCAGCAGCAGCAGCAAACTCCCACAGCCCAGGGCTGCAGACTGGAGCTTGAGGGGCTCCTGCTTTGGTGCTAAAAATAGCCATAGAGATGATCCCATTTGGGGTCAGAGACCCATCCCCTCAGCGGTTTTCAGTGCTCGAGCGAGACCATCTAGATGGCGATTTTTAATGCCAGAGCCCAAGCCCAAATTCAGTAGACCAGGTACTGAGACTTGCTGCCATGGGCCTCCCCCCCCCCCATCATAGACAACCCTAATAAGGCTTCTGTCTCATGAATGAACTGACTGGGGGCATTCACATGTTCTAAGCTGGCGGGGGACATTGTGGCATCGGTTACATTTGGGTCACAGGCTGCTGGCTATTTTTAGAATCAAAAGCACCAGGGACAATTTTTGTTCAAAACAAAAACAATTTAGAAGCAGACTGGAGTAAAAGATGGACAGTTCTTCAGAAAAAGTACTGGCCAGCAGAGGACTAGCAGACTTGCCAGATTCACCCTCAAGCATCTGGGCACCATTTATAAGTTAAAACCAGACACTTAGCTTAGTTCAGGCCCCATGCATAGAATAAAAGAGAGAGGGGGTTTTCAAAACCACTGTGTGTGTGTGTTTGTGTGTCTGTAAACAAGTTAAGCAGTGGTTTAATTTAAGTGAGTTCCTAAACCAATTTAGCTGAACAAGTGTGTAACAGGAAGGTCCGGTGACCTGGAGTCTAATGGTCAACTCTTGGCCTTACAAGTTTTGCAGGTCTAGTCCTCCCTGAGGAGCCCTGGCTGCGGCCTCAATCATCCCCCATGCTCCAATTGCTCTCTCAGAGCTCATCATTACAAAGGAGCAGGGAGAGGGAGAAAGTAGGAGGACCCAGGTCCACCCACTCCACCAGATCCTGAACCAGGGGTCGCTCAAAGTCTCCAGCCCAGTTACTGAGCAACCCCAAATTCAGTTACTGCCACGTCACTTCCTACCAGCCTGGAGCTCCCCAGTTTGGAGCATGGCCGCTGGCTTAGCAGACTCTCCTCCCTCTCTTAGGGTCTGCCTTAACTTAGTGTCCTGTTCAGAGGGGGAATCCATGTCCCTGATGCTAGGGCAGCCTTCACAAAGCCATTGCCACTGCCTGCTCACAGCAGCTGCCTGGTGCCACATACGGCTCATTCCTCCTCTCACCTGGGCTGCCAGGATCCTTTTTAAACTGTTCTTCCACTGGACCATGCCCTGCACCTGTTGAAGCATGGTGCCTCCCTAGACCAGTTCTGCTCTACTCCCCAACCTCATTCAAAAGGGGGAGGGCTGCAGAACCCATCACCCAGTGCAAACCCATGTAGATTATTTCAGTACAAGAGTAGCTTACTGCAGTTTAACTTCAAATAAGTAGGAATTGATTGAAGTTAAACAGATAACCCTCTTTTAATTCAAAATAAGAGTGTCTCCAGAGGGGCTTGCACCCATTTTAATAAGTCAGTTTACAAATCACATCACAAATTAAGCCTGTGCAGATTTGTGTGCAGACCAGTTCCCGGTGCGAAGGGCCAACGTTACCAACTCTTGGAATTTTATCATGGGGCTTGTGATATTTGATGGTGTTTTGTTTTTTAAAAAAGGTGCAGCTACAGGAGTAATGTGATTACAGGCCAGCCTACACTTAAAACTTGGGTTGACATAGCTGTGGTACTCAGTGGTATGAAAAATCCATAATCTTGAGTGTTGTAGTTATGCCGACCTAACCCCTAGCATAGAGGCAGCTAGCATACTTCCATCAACCTAACTACCATCTCAAGGGGAGGTGGAGTTCCTATAGGGGTGGAAAAACCCCTTCCATCATCGTAGTCTACATCTGAACTACATCATTACAGAGGCATAGCTACTGCACCATAGCTATGCCACTGTACCGCCCATAGTATAGACATGGCCTACATGGGACTCATCTTTTATTAAAAGAGGTACATTTCTAAACCTCATAGTTACAGAGAAAAGCTTGAGACCATGAATGCTAAAGGCTCAAAAACAACAACTCCCCCCTCCCCCAAAAAAACCCCCAAAAACCCAGAGGGCAAAGAAGAACCACCTCAATATTTTTTTAATCTCATGATTTTTGGGGCCTGACTCAAATACATTTACAGGAGCGCTCTTTAGTTAAAGATCTCTATGCCATCACTTTGCCTTGACAACTAAAACTAGCAACGAAACACAAATTACCCCTTACTGCCACTGATGGGAAGTCAAATAGCAGAGAGCGATAAAGCAACATCCTATTGTTTTTTCTCAGGAGGCTCTTTGACGGCCTGTGACCAGAACTGATTAGAAACAAGCTGGGTGAGGTAATATCTTTCTCTGGACCAACTTTAGACAGATGAGAAGCAGAAGTGTTTGCTATTGCACAAGAACCAGGAAGTGAGATTGACCACAACAAAAGCAAACCTGACTGGCATTTTGGACAGCAAGACTGTGCTCAACCATGAGCCAAAAAAACCAATCCTGGTGTAAGCAGGTGCAATTTAATTGGAGTCATGCCCACTTACAACAAGGCTCAGTTAATGAGAAAGCATGTAGGAGTGAGGATTTGCAGAGGCCCTGAATGAAAGCCTGATTTACACTCCATCAACAGTAGCACTGCTGTGGTAACATTTGCATTGTGTTCTCCAAGCTGAACTCAGTTTCAGAACCTCACTTATTCTGAGTCCCATCAGTACATCTTCATAAACAAGGCTGCAGTCCATATGCAAACAGAAAAACACCAGTGGGTTTTCTATCAGACCTGTGATGTATGAAGAAAACAAACCAACCAATAAATATTGTTAGAGAAGTTTCAACATTCCTGGGGTAGAGAATGTCCCAGGAGCTGCCATCTTCTCTCTCTGTTCCAGATTAAATGTGCTATTGGTATGAACACTGGATGAGTCAGTCCTATTTTGCATCAGACTCCTTAGCTTGTTTATAGCACTCCTTGTTTAGAAACTTCCTTGTTTGAAACTTCCTTGTTGATTACTGTAGTGCTTGTTATGCTGAAGTTGGAGTCAAGCAGGAGCGGGAATACCAGAATGGATGAAGCATCCTGTGGCTAAGTCCAACACAGATATCAGTGTGAGTTGAGGGCTTCCCCCCACTAACTACTCTGCCAGTCTCTCTCTCTCTCTCTCTCTCTACACTGAACTGAAGGGAATTAGGTTTGTAATCACATCTGGGTAGGTAAAAATAAACAGATAGGCAGCAGGCAGCTTGTGGTCATGAAAGAAGAATTAGGCCAGACTGTGTTGCCAACTCTTGTGATGTTATGGCAGTTTATGGGAATGGCAATACTGCAACATCCTGGAACACAGCTGCAAGTCTGGGAGGCAGAGTGAGGGCCGTTAAGTTCCCATCTATACCAAGAATTAGTCCATCTCTAAGAATACACGCACTCTGTTTTCATTATCTGTTTGCACTGCAGTAGCACCTAGTACCCAGTCAGGAATCGGAGCCCCATTGTGGGATGCACTGTCCCCCTCAATTTGCCCACAAAAGACAGACTCTGTTTCAGAATGCTTATAAATGAAAGGATTATCTATAGTCTATCATTAAAGTACCAAATGTCTGCTAGTTGCTGTACTAGACAGAAAAAACAAAACAAAACAAAAACAGGGTTCCTGTCCTAAAGTGGTTACAAGTCTAGATATTGCATTATTTCTGTCCACACTGTGGGACTCAGTCTCATCTCACACTGGTCTAGTTCTACTGCCTTCTGTAGAGTTACACCTGATTTATACTGGTGTCAGTGAACTCAGAATCAGGCCTAGATCCCTTCAATTGTAATAGACTATTTTGTCCTACAAGTGCTTTCTATTCAAGGATCTCAACATTATTTAACAATGCATTTAGCTTCCACACACCCCTGCGAGGCAGGTACAGTCAATATTATGCACCACGAGGAAAATGAACCAAAGATTAAGTGACTTGCCCAAGGTCAGACATGAGAGTTCTGTGGTGGAGCCAAGAACATAGATGTCCTTATAGTGGCAAAAAAGTCACAGATTAAATCTCCAAGGAACTTTTCAGAAGACAGTCTCATTATATTAAAAGCCCAATTTTACATGCAGGCTCTTTCGAGATAAAGGAAGCTGGAAGTAGAGAAACAGAACTCTGATTTATTGCTACCAACCAATAGCAAAGACAAAATATAAACCCATTGTCACTGTTATTCAGTGGCTAGCAACAAGCTCTTTATATGGCATTCCAAGCAGAAGTGCAGGTCTTTTCGGAGGTTTCATGGTGTGTTTTTGCTGAGAGAGAGACTAGAGTGATAAATGATGATGCTGGTGTATATCAACAGGGAAGTTTGACCTCCTCTCTCCCTCTGTTCTTCTTGGTCAGGGGTTCTCAAACTTTTTTGCTCAGACCCCCTTTGAAAATATTTCAGGCTGTGATGACCCCCCCACAAAAGCAATGACCCCATCCCATTCCATGCCATCCTTACCAGCATGCATGGGGGCTGACAGCTCGCGACCTCCCCCCATAATAACCTCACGACCCCCTGAGAAGTCACGACCCCCACTTTGAGAACCCCTGTCCTTGGTGATGGCAGTGAAGTTCTGGTTAGGTGTGTCGCCCCATGAGTCAGCAAATACCCCCTCCCTCTTTCTAGTGTGTTACTTTTAATCCATCTAGTTCAGGCACAGCCCCCCTGACACTAGCTCTCTCCTGATCTTACTAATGTTATGTCTACAGTGGAGCTGGAGGTGGAGTTTCCATCTTGGATAGAAATGCAGGCACTAGCTTGGACTGACCTAGCCAGCTAAAAATAGCAGTGTAGCTATGGTGGCACGACAGACTAGCGGTCTGAGTATGTACCAAGGGTCTCAGATGGGACGATACTCATGGCTGCTAGACTGTCCCACCACTTGCACTGCTATTTTTAGCTCGCTAACAGGGTATGTCTACCTGAGCCGGAAGTTACACTTTCAGCTCCAGTGTAGACCTATCCTAATTTAGCAGTGCTCAGACAGCACCAGTCTTTAGCAGCCTCTCACTTCCTCCAGTTCATTTCTCCCTTGCTGTAGTCCAGTGGTTCCCAGGCTAGGCTTCATGAACCCATGCTGTTCTGTGGTCACATAGGACTGGCTCCTCCTTCTCCTTGTTTCCAGCTGCTAACTTCCAACAACAAGGAACAAAACTCCATGGAATGCTCTGCTATTATCCTTTCCCATGTCAGCGGTTGCCCTTGTTGTCACAAGGGAGGCATAATACAGTGAAAGGAGCAGTGGGATCCACCAGCCCAATCTCTTTGCTGCATTGGGGTCCTCACTAGGGGAGTGTTGGAGAACTCTGCGGCTGTAGCTCCCATCAGTAAATTTGGCAGGGACCTAAAATACTTTTCATTGTTTCAGTCGTTATCTCTCTGACTTTGAGACTTTATCTTTCTGGCTATTTTGTACCTTTAAAATGAGATACACCAGAAATATTATCAATGTGTTTCTTAAAGCAAATATTCCAGGATTAAAAAATATTCATTAAACATGGAGCTCAAGCTGAGCAAGTGTATTTCCTTTGAGCACCAACAGTAGGAAATCACCAGCTGTAGCAGCATGAACATCCAAACCATCCTCAATGCATGTGATTCACCAAACATTACATTGCTCAAATGCATGAACTCATCCACCTCCACAACCATCTCTCATCAGGCAGCATCCATCCTGCTCTCCGTCACCTACATTCAATTCCTCACAAGTCAGGCTGAAAACACACCATTTTCACTCTGACCTACAACACTTTAAGGTCGTCTGTTGGTAACAGGTTCATTTTGATGAGGTCAGAGTTAAGGGTGTGTGAGTGCAACTTGCTTAAGTACAGGGGTGCACTGTGGGAGGTTGTGTGCTGGAAGTGAAAGAGAATACGTGAAACAACAACAACAACAACAACGAACAGGAGGGAAATTATATACCCCAGATTAGATCTCAGATTTAATTATAAAACTATGCAAAGAGACTGTATGGAGAGAAAGGATGGTCCAGTGGATTTGGGTTCAATTCCCTGCTTCACCACAGGCTTCCCCTCTGATCTTGGACAAGTCACTTAGGCTCAGATCCTTAAAGATATTTAGCCACCTAGCTGCGGTTAAATGCCTAAATACCTTTGAAGATCTGGGCTGCAGTCTCTCTAGGCCAAATCCACAAAATGCCATAAGTGTTGCAGTGCTGAGCATTGCAGCACCTAGAAAATTACAGGAACACCACTGTGATCCACAGAGCCAGGTTAGGGGTCCAGGATCCTTCTACCAGAGGTTCTCAAAGTGGGGGATGCGCCCCTTTGGAGGGGGACGAGATGGATCCTGGGGAGGCACCATGAGTGCCGGGTTGAGAGCAGGGCCGGGCGGCGGTGGGGACCTCAGCGCCTCACGCAGGCAGCCCCGGGCAGGTGTTGGGGGTGTGGGACCCTTTGGAGGGGTGTGGGGGCTGCTGGCGGAGCACTGGACACTTTGTCACCTCCCACCGCTGCGGGGCACCCCCAGCTTCTTGCGCTTCTGCACAAGGGGCAGACCCAGAGTCCCTGCTCATCCTTCTGGGGTGCTCATTTTTGCTTCCCGCTGGGGACCAGGACAACCGGGTCCTGTCCCACTCCTTACTGCGGGGGAGGGGCAATCTGCTCCATCTGAACGGATGGGCCCGCATGGCACGCGGCTGCGTTCCCCCCGCCGCTGCCAGGTACGCTCCCCATGCTAATGCAGCAGCTGCTTTTGCCCCTTTTCCCGGTTTTTTTCTAAAAGTCGGGGGGTGTTTGGAGGTGGGGGGGGGCAGTGATTGTGACACAAAGGCCCACGGGGAGGCTCCATTTAAAAAGTTTGAGGACCACTGCCCTATACAGTTCAGGGGGGGAGATTGGCACCTTTGAAGGTGATCCCCAACAGCCCGCACGCTGGGCAGGGAGCTGCTGAAGCTGGCTAATGGGAAATGCCCACAAGAGGGTGCGCGCTGCTCTCTGCCCCTCTCATGGAGATGGGTGCCTCCCTGCCGCTGGACTTAGGGGCCTGTCTCTGCTTCACAACCACAACTGGAAGCTGCTGCCAGGAGTCAAGTGGCTCAGGGACCTCAGGGGTTCCTGGGGAGAATGAGTTAGGCTCTTGCCTCGCTCCACACAAGACAGCTTGAAGAAGAGGGAGCCTTGCCTACATTACAGCTTTTAGCCCAGTGCTTAAAGCACCGGGCTAGGATGTGGGAGACCCACGTTTAATTCCCCCCTCACAAGCATGTGCTAACCACTGGGCTAGGGGATAGTCTGCTGTGGGCTCCCTCAGTCGCTCCTGTTGAAGCTGCTGCACTGTGGATAAATAATGAAAGTGGTTGGAGCGGGGGACTGCACCCAGAGCTCCCCACCCTCCAGCGAGGTCCCCGAACCGCTGGGCTCCAGACCAGAGTCATTCTCTCTCTTGCAATGACTTAAGTATTCATCCTCAGTGGAACAGCTTCAACAGGAAAGACTGAGGGAACCTCATAGCTCCGTGGTTTCAGCCCTCTCGGGGGGAGGGGGGCGCAGAAGATCCTTGTTCAAAACCTCTCCCCCCTTCTGACAGAAAACACAGGGGTCGAGTGAGTTTAGGCACCGACAGGGGTCAGCCGGAGTTTTGTGGTTTGCGGTGGAGCCAAAATTGGGATTTAAGGTACCTAAGAAATGGTGGCCAGATAAGTACTTTAGACTAGTGCTATAGTGGGGATTGCATATCTAGGGTAACCAAGGGACAGGACTGTGGGGGCAGCATCTCCTCTATACAGAGCCTTGCTCCGCTCACACATGGAACAACATGTGCAGGTTTGTCTTTAAACCAAACTAAAGACAGGTAAGATTAGAGAGAAGGCAAAGAGCAGGGTCAGAGTGGGGGAAGACAGGCGCAAACACCATAAAAGGATTAGAAGGCATGATGACCCAGGAAGAGAGGCTCTGAGAACTCTGCTGCATGTGCAGCTTAGAGGGAGACAGAGCTTTCTATATTTGAAGACCTGGAAGGCGATGCAATATTTGAGACAGGAGAGGTTGGGCTCACCAGAAGCAGTGGCCTGAAAGTGCAGCACATTTCTCTAAACAGAGAGGCAGAGAGGTCAGTGGCATGACTGGAACACTGTGCCCAGGATGATTGCTGTTGGGATGCTGATAGGAGGTGTTCAAAGGTAGACTAGATAAAGTTAATGTAACGGGACAGGGTGCAGGAGTCCATGAGACAGCTTGAAGGATGGAGGCAGGGCCTTAGTATCGTCTCTGTTGGCATGCCAAGTACTGATGGAATAGGTGTGCCTCTAGTGCCATCGCTTCATGAGAGAGGGATTTAATCTGCCTTCCATGTGCTTGCTTGCTTGCTTTCTCTCTCTCCGTATAAGACTGGTAACAGAGTGATATAGTATGAATCTGTATTCTCAATGTGAATGCATTAGTGTGGCATGTGACAACACGGTGTAGATGCCTGCTGGAAGCCGTCATAAGACTTTGTTGCAATATGGTCAGACTGGTATGAGTTGGCATTTCCCCCCATAACCATCATATAATGATCACTTCTGCATTGTTTTTGTAAAACCAGAAGGATTGAAAGCCCCCCCACCCCCCCCCAAGCAAAAACATGTTTCAGTGACAGAGACCAGCTTATCTACAAGCCATACATCCCAACCACTTCCTCCTGTTTTCACTCTTCTAGTGCCGTCATGCCCTCTTTCAGAGCTAGCAGTCAGCTACTGATAATGCTTTGAAGCTTTCATACAAGGATCTCAAAATGCCCAGGAAGTCATGTCTGCACATAAGGCCCAGAATTGTGGAATTCTAGCTCCCTGACGCTAAGGACACATCTACACAGCAATTAAGGGAGGTAGGTTGCCCTTCAACAGAAACAGTGGAAGTGACAGCAGCTGGCAGATATTGAAAGACACCATGATATCAAAGAGGGCAGTATAAAAGCCTGAACAGAACAGAATTTTACAATTTCCCTGCACAGAACATTGCAGGGGTGTTACCGACCAGGGATGACCTCAAATGGCTTATTTTAGATGTAAGGAAAACAGTAAGAATGAACTCTAGTCTCCCTGAGAGAGCGGAGTGTGTGCACTTCCTCAGTTATAAGCTGCAGAAAGTTGCAGGCCAGAATGGCTGCCGATTCTGCTCACAGGCAAAGTCTTTAGAAATGTAAAGTTGCGGGATGCAGAAAATAAGGTAATTTGCTTTCATAGATGCATACACACCACTCATTAAAAATACAGGGCCCATTAGATATGCAGGAAGTGGCTATAAAAAACTTAGCACAAACCTTTTGGTTTACCTGCTGCCAGCGAATGGACAATTCTCATTAGAAGTGTTACCCACAGGAAACATACAGCAACTCCTGGCATCACCCAGACTCCACTAATTTGTGGACAAATACACTCAGTGAAATAATTGGTGAGAGTCTCTGTTTGGCCAAAGGTTAACAAACCCCTTTTTCATAGGGTGGTAACTTGGGGCGTTCTCCCAGTTATAAGAATGGCATCTTTGGTGGGTCTTTGGTGACTGTTGGAATATTTCGGGAAGGTGTTTATACACGTTAGAGATTTGCCCAAGTCCCAAAGTTCTCTCAAAGTTTGGGATGGTTCATATCCAGGACTTCACCCATCACAGAGATGGGGACAGCTCCAAAATTTGGATCCGTACTTCCCCAAAACTGATTATTTCACTCATCTTCACCATGCTGATCAGGGATCACCTCCTGCACACATAAGCTAGAGACCAGAGGGCCTTACGTTCAGAAGCACCCAAAACCCTATTTGAAGTCAGGGGGAACTGCAAATGCTCAGTACCAATGAAGGTCAGAGCATTTGGGGACATCATAATAAAGCAGCTGCCATGTTACTGTCTGAATATTGGAGTTGTTTGCAAAGGAAGCTGTACTGTGTAAGCCAAGGATCCCCAGTGCTGCCCCCTCCGTATAGCAGCTGAGCAAGGACAAAACTAATCAAGCCGTGACTCATGAAGAAAACAATTTTGATTCATCTCTCTAGGCAAATAGATATAAAAGAGGCAGCATGGCTGGATGTGCTT
Organism: Emydura macquarii macquarii; assembly: GCF_026122565.2. NCBI lineage: Eukaryota > Metazoa > Chordata > Testudines > Chelidae > Emydura > Emydura macquarii. The sequence goes on from NW_027130828.1 coordinate 17,612,030, forward strand.
TAATTTTTTATATGAAAAGCATTGCACACTTCTCTGTTAGAGATGGATACAAACCAACACCTGAAATCTGACCCCACCTGCTCTCGGATTCTGGGAAAATGTTTACCTGAATTAGAAAGACCCACCTGAATAATGACAGTCAGCTGGTGCAGGAACCACACAAGGGTTTTAAATCATTAAGACCAAGTTGTTTGCCAAGCAACCCCTTCTAGAAGGGACAAGAGGCAAACGCTACTGATCATAGATTTCTGAACATAAAGTTCAAGGTTGTTTTTTTCCCTGTTGACAACACCACTTTCTGTTGTTCTTTGTTTCATATAAATTACAAAGTAAGGACAGTGTTAGTTTGTGTGAGTGCTCTATTACGAAAGAAGCTTGAGAACAGAAGAAAACTGTCCTTCCTTGATGTTAACTTATTCTTCACTTAACGCTTGGTAATATTACGCATCCTTTAAGAAAAGAGTCTGAGCAGGGCGAGCGTTTTATAACAGCAGCATCAAGGACAGTGTCGGTATTGTTGACTCTTGCACTCTGCGTGGGAGGGGAAAAAGTCTGAAAGAGAAAGACTGAAAGGAACACAGACAGAACTGCTGCTAATGTGAATCAAGCAAGCTACGCGAAGACTAAGTAGATACTCAAGTGAAAAACTGCACAGCTTTCTCTGAAGTCTGAGGCAGCTAAGTCTGAAAAGTCAGTCAGTTAAGGAACTGGTGAACAGATTAACAGTAACACAGGAACCATTCTTGACTTTGAACAATTATAAATGATAACCTCCCCCAGGAGGGAGGTGGGAGCGTTTTCTGATTTCAGAGACAATACATCTGAGCAGACCAAAGCCAGACTGACTTATCACCAAGCCCAAAGCAGCATAGCAACCAACCAACACAGCTAATTTCCCATCAATATCAACCACTGTATCTTGTCTGGTAACTAAGAAATACATAATCAGAGGCTAGGATGATGCTTTTTCAGACACATTCACTTCCCTAAACACAAACATAAAAAAGCATACGCTCTTAGTATTGCCAAACCAAGCATCCCAAAAAAATCATGAGTCAGGCCCCCAAAACCATACATTTTAAAAAAAAAAATTGGGTTCTTCTCTTTTGCTTTCTCATTTTTGAGCTTTTAAGATGCATTTGGGTCATCTTTTCAAGCTTTTCTCCACACCTGGGGGGGCTATAAATTTATTTTACTTTAAATAATCACAGGACTCCTAGGTCACCTCTTCCTAAAAGGTCATGCTTCACGGTTTCAGCCAGCCAACTGCTGAGGTCAGGAAGGGATTTTTCTTCACCTCAGTGTAGTTATTTTTTTAGAAGCACTATCCCCTGAACTATTAGGGATGGCCATGGCTGGAGAAGGGATATTGGGTGGGGAGAGCCAGGCTGTGAGGTGGCACTGAGCGTTCTCTCTCAGGTGCTTGGCTGGATGGATCTTGCTCACATGCCCAGGGTCTAATTTGATCACCATAGGAGGGGTCAGGAAGGAATTTTCCCCCAGGTCAGACTGACAGTGAGCTTGGGAGGTTTCACCTTTCTCTGCAGTGTGTGGATGCGGATCACTTGCCGGGATTATCTGGGTGTATCTCAATCATTTCTCTGCCACTACAGGGTCTAAGGCATTGGTGCATCTTGGTCCCTCCTGTTCTCTGCCAGTGACACAGAATAGCCTAGTTGCTGAGGACTGTCATACTTAAGTTGTGTCTAATTTCAGTTGTGGGGTTTCATATGCGGGTCCTGGGTGGTGTTGGTGGCTTGTGATATACAGGAATTCAGACCACTAGAAGATCTGATGGTCCTTCTGGCCTTGAACTCTATGACACCAGGAGCTGGAGGTTTAAAAAGAACAACCACCACGAGACTCATGATAAAAACATGAGAGATGGCAACAGTGAAATGGAGACCTAAGACTTCGATCCTGCAAGACGGTTTGGGCAGGCAGACCTCTGTGCCCTCCTGAATGTTCAGCATCAGGACCTAAGATACAAAGAATGAAGCTGCTGTAATTTGATTCCTGTTTGTGGGAGCAGCCCAGCAGCAAACAGACTATTGGTAGAGCTGGTGGGAAATCTTCCAACTGTGTGTTTTTCCATCCGAAAACACTGACTTTTCAAAAGCAAAATTTTGGCAGAAACACAAATTTTTGGGCAATGTTTCATTTAGAAAAAAGTGGAACGAGGCAGCTGAAAACGTTTTCGGAATAGAACATTTCAATTTTTGGTTTCTATCAAAATGTTTTTATTTCCCCCGGAAAATCTTGTTTCACAAGATATTTAAAAAATTTGTTTTCTTTCCATTTCAGAATTTAAGAAAAAATAAAATCAGAGTTTCCACAGAACAGAAAATCTGGTCCTTGATTGACTCTAGTCATTAGGGTGTCTTTACAGCCATGGCTGAAACAAAACAAAGATTTCCAGAGGGGTAGCCATGTTAGTCTGTATACAGCAAGAACAGATGCATCTGAGGAAGTGGGCTGAAGCCCACGAAAGCTTATGCCTGCTGAAATTAAATGTGTTAGTCTTTAAAGTGCTACCGAACTCTCGTTGTTTAAACTAAGATTAAGACCTTTGTTGATATAATGGTTTAATTATATATTACATTAAAATATTTACTCTGATCACTTATACTGTGCCCAAACAACTCAAGCTAGGTTTTATTGCTAGTGATGAAACCTTTTAAAAGTAATTTATGGTAGGCTGTTCTGGAGTGTAGCACACGGAGCGCTTTTTCTTTGAACACTGAACAGTAATGATGGGTTTATGTGTCTTTTACTGTTTAGCTAGTAATAATAAAACAAACCTCAGTTCATCTGAGTTAAGTCCTTCATCTGAAAGGACATAAATAAAATGGGCTTTTAGTGAAACAAGCAGCCTCCTGATACTCTCTTCTGAATTAAAATCCTCTTACGCGACTTTTATCCCACACACTGCAACCTCAAGCCACGAACAGCCCTGAATTTTGGGAAAGTTCTGATCTGAACTTCATTGCACAAGACCACCTTGCAAACACTGATGCATTTGCTTCACTTTAAATCAAAGGGACTACTCGTGATAATAAAGCACAGGCTTAAGTGTTTGTAGGATCAGGACCACAGATTGTAAGTTCCCTGGTGGTAGGAACCCTAGCTATTTTTTCATTTTAGGTAAAACATCATGCACCCCCATGGGTTATATTCAACATTATATTATTAATAGGAATATGTAAGCTAGTTATAACTCTCAGCTGCCCATGTGGCCTTTGTAAATTTGGTTACCCCTAGTTTAGGAAAAGGTAAGACAGCTCTATAATAATATTATTATTTCTGCCATAGGTTACAGCCTATGTGTTATTCCACATGCACAAAAGACAGTTTGTTTCCTTCCTGGAACATAACAGAAAAATAGCTGGGAACACAGTATTTTCTCAGAAGGTGAACAGGAAAAGGATCAGCCCCCCTTCTTCATGCACAGTCAGAAGTGACCCCCCCCTCCCCAACAGTACCCACATTAGCTGATTAAAGACAAGCAAAGACTAATTTCTTCCATTGCTTATGTACAATCAACATCCACTGATAACTAGGAATCACAGGTGAGTAAGGGGGGAGGATGTCAGAACTTAGCTTAACCTTTGAACCGTCTTTCAGATATTTCACTGTCAGAGCCTAACACAAGGTAAGGTCATCACATGACTAAAAATTAATCACATCAATTACCTTTCTCACCAGGGCATAACACTCACTGTGCGTGTCAGAAGCCAGAGCAAAGCTTCCACCAAGGAGAGAAAGAGGAAGCGCTCTTCCCCCCTTTGGCTTTTAGCAGCTTCCCTCTTTGCTAGGCTTTCCCAATCAGCCTCACCTGAGAACCTCTCTCCTCCCACCCTTCTTGCAGGCAGCTGAGAGCTCAGGAAGGCAGGGAGGAATTCCCTCCCTGTACAGCTCAGATGGATATTAACCCCCTCATTACCACAGGCTCTGTAGGCTTTATACCCTGGACTGCCCTTTGGAATCCAGCACCAAGTGCTTCTGTTACTGGATCGTTGTAAAGTGACTGGCCTTCTAGTAAGTTATACACACAAGTGTGTGAGTCAAGGCCAAGGAATTCAGTTCTGGTGTTAGCATAAAGCTCTGAGCATTTATTTACTCTGCTTGGTTCCTTGTCTGTTGCAAACGTATTAATGAAACTCTAGGAAAATCGGTACCGCAACCCATGATAGTAGCCAACAGCTGGTGCTTCACAGGAAGGCAAACCCTTCCACCCTGCCTAGCCAATGGTTAGTTAAAGCAGTAATTATTCCGTCTGGAGCACAGCACTCAGAGCTCCAGGAGCTAAACATTGCTGCACTGCTCTAGCACATGGAGAAGCTTTCTACCATTAGCGCAGTACCTGCGCACGCGTCACGATCTGTAACATGTTTATCTTCAAGACACCATCCCGAGGTATAAAAATGCTACTGTCCCCATTTTACAGAGGGGGAATGGAAGCCCAGATGCCCTGGTCCTTAAAAGTACTTAGCTCCTAACGCCTGTGGATTTCCCTAGAAGTTAGGAGCCTAAATACCTTTGAAGATCTGGGCCTGAGAGACTAAGGACTAGATTTAAAAAGGCATTTTGGTGCAGCTAGGCACCTAGTGCCTGGTTCGGGAGTTAAGCACCTAGGACTAGTTCTACAAAGGGGACTCAGGCTCAGTGCTGTAAAGCCTGGGTCTCTCTTAAAGCTGCTCCACTTCATATAAACAAGTAATCATTAGAAGAGGGACTTGAACTCACGACTCTCCTAGCCTATAAATATCACCCAACCACAGGGCCATAGAGTCATTGCTGTTGTTTTTCTGGCCTAGTAACTATTGATTTTTACAAAGTGGAATGGCTTCAATAGGAGCGATTAACAGAGTCCCACACCAGCCTACCCCATAGCCTTGCGGTTAGGGTGCGCTCCTAGGAAATGTGGGTTCAACTCACTGCTCCAGATCAGGCAGTGGGGAGCAATTGAACCAAGGTCTCCTATATGCTGGGTGAGTGTGCTAACCACTAGGCCAATGGTTATTAGAGGAGGAGGATCGTTATTCCCCATTTTGCTCAGAGCCTCAGCTCTTATGCAGCCTCTGAGAACATCCACTGTATCAGGCCCCTTAAGGGTGATGGCCTCGTATGAGGATCCTGCCAAGATTCAGGTGTGAGCTGGGCATCAGGATTTAACCAGCTGTGTGCATGTCCTCTAGATTTTTAAGTGCCTAAGGGTGTTTATTGGTGGAAACTTAGGCACTGAGGAATTTCAGGTATCTACAGCGTTAGGTGGCAGCTGATCTGAAATTTTGAGGAGCTAAATTTTGGATTTAGGTGCCTAAAATGATAGTTAGGACCTGAATCCCTTTGGGACTCTAGCCCCAGGGAACTTCCACCTAGGAACTTTTGAAAATCCCACCAGGTGCCTATCTGCATCTTTAGGGCTCTAAACACCTTTAAAACACTGACTCTAAGAGTACGTCTACACTGCATCTGGCAGTGAGCATCCTCGCCCGGGGCCACAGACTGGTGCTGGCAGGGCTCATGCTAGAGTTCTAAGAATAGCTCTGTAGATATTCTGATTCAGGATGGAGCTCAGGCTGTCAGGCACAGGGCATGGGGCAGGCTTGAGAGCCCCAGGTCCAGCCCAGACTGGGAACATCCACACAGCTATTTTTAGCATGATGCTAGCACAAGTCTCTAGATCTGGGCTGGGCGGCCGGCTCCCGCTACAGTGCAGACATATGCTAAAGGTCACCCAGGTAGCCTGTGGCAACGCAGGGAACTGAACCAAAGTCTCCCAAATCCTCAGCTAATGCCTGAACCACAGGACCTATCTTCCTTAATCTAAATCAGGTAGCTGACTCAATGTCAGAGACTCTCTAGTGACCTCTGAGAAAAGACCTGTCTATTCACCTAGTCCATCTCCTTGCCACTGCAGGACTGTCTCCTGTTGTACATATATTAGAATTCTTCCCAGTCCAGTTTAAATGTCCCAAGCAAGAAAGCTTCCACCACTTCCCCTGGAAGTCTACTTTGTAGCCTTGTTGATCTCCCTGTTGGGAAGATTTTCTTTGGGAAGATTTCCTCAATTCTATATATTCCTTTGATTCAACTTCAGTAGCCCATCTTCTCGTAGAGCATGAGTATGATTTCCCTTAACCATGGCATATTCAAAATTTAACTCTCTTCAGCCATTGTCAACACAAGAACAGAAACTAAATGTATACATAAAAATGAAACTGACAAGGCCTGGCATTTTCAAAACGAGCTCAGCGAGTTAAACTCTTAATTTCCATGAATTTCGGTGGGATTTGAGCTAACTCCATTATGCTCCTTTGAGATCCCAGCCCATATTTCCTCCCATTACTCAAGAAGGAAATGCAAAAATTAAACAGACAGCTTGAATAGGAAATTTAGTTTTTAAAATCTTTCGATTTTATGGTGTTAGGAGCAAGGTGGCTCAGGGCTTTTTAAAAAGTCTATGGGACACAATTCTCTGCTCACCCTCCCCCCCGTAAATCAGGAGTAACTTTAATGGAGTCATACTCAATGCAAGAGGAAGATCAAACCTCTGATAAACTGACAGCATTGCTTTTAAGCAAATGATTTTTTAAAGGTAGAGATGGTCCTCAATCTGTTCAGAGATCACAGCTTATTCTTTTAATTGATGTAAGCTAGTGAAGAGTTTTTGCGCATCTCCCCAAGCAATCTCCCCCACTTGACTTATCAGGTCTTTTCTTTTTGTTTCAAACAAAGAAATAGGCACAGAAGGGATCTTGCTCTTTGAATCATTAACCTGCCATGTTTATTCTCCCACTCAGTTTGTTTCCTAAATTGTATGGGATGTGATGAAGAAACAGTTGCTAAACTATTTCTAACTGGCTGAACTTGAGTTTCTCTCTCTCCTATTTAGAGATTCACAGTCGTTTCTTTGTAGAGAAAACCAGGTAAGTTTCCAACAACTGAAAACACTCTTGGTTTGATTCTTCTCCCTCATTGGTTTACTCCAACAGAATTGCACTGACTTCAGTGGAGACACTCCTGGTTTTTCCTGTTATAGGTGACAGCTTCTACCTATGTCCTGGCTTTAAGTTATCAATAACTTCCAAGAGAGGGAAAATCTGTTCTCTCCTTGAATATCTTTTCCTGTGGTTTGCACTATAATTTGAGAGGGAGTATGGTCTAGTGGTTAAAGCTCAGGACATCCAGTCAGGACTCCGGGGATCTGCCATTTCTGCCTTTGAACATCAATGCACACACTTGCCCATCCAGTGACACATTTGTGCTTGGTCCTAGGCAGAAGCCTCCTCCAGGAAGGCAAATTGCACATTGGGTTATTTTTTCCAGTGGTGACAAGATTTAATTTCTTTTATCAGGCTGCATGGATCCAAGCCTGTCCCAGGGACTCATCAACAAAAGGTGAGAATAGTCTGAATACTTCCTGTGCACAGAGCCCTTCTCAAGCCCAGCGTCTGTGTCTCTGCCATGGTTCTCAGTCTTTCAGCTGGTTATTCATTAGCGGATTCTTGGCTTTCCCTTTGGCATTTCCAATCTGATACTCACTGCTCTGCTCCCTTTCACAGCTTATTACGTTTTGAATCAATTCTCCATTCACTCTCTGGCTTTGTAATTACTTTCCTTGGCACTACAGAATCCTCAGCACATTAGGACTGGAAGGGACCACTGGTCATCTCTATCTTTCTTCATCGCAGCAGGGTTGATTTCACTATGGCTAAACCATACCTAAAATACAAGCATCTAATATAGCCCTGAACATTTTCAACCACGCTAATTCATCAGCCTCCTTTGCTAGCTTGTCCCGTAATTCCAGCTGTTTTTACTGTTACTCCTTCGCTTTACCAATGCTGCACCATTAGCCGCCTCTTTGACAGTCCTTCTTCCTGTCTTGTCTCCGGGCTTTCTTTCTCACTGCCCCATTGGCCAGGAACACCCCCCCCCCACCCCCCCCCCTGCTTAAGTGACCTCACTATGCATCCTCCCTGTGCCTCGCAATCATTTCCATCTGACGTCTTTAGGCAAGTGACAAGCTGTGACTTCTGCTTTTCTGCTAAACTCTCGTCATTTTCCTGTTGTTTTCTCCTTCCAACTAACTCTCTTTCTCTGTTGCTTTCTACCGGTCATGCAAATTGTGAGCATTCTGGGGGGCAGGGACTGTCTTCTTTGCTGTTTGTCTGTACAGCATGTAGCACAACAGGCCCTGCTCTTTGACTGGAATTCCTAAGCACTTCCATAATACAAATAATAAATAATAATAATTGATCCTAAATCCTAATAATCCCTTCACTGAAGTGGGAAATGTCACTTGCTCAGTAGCTTTGATTTTGGTGATGGCTCACCCCCATCTACATGTGGCCTATTTTGATTACAAGCACTTCAGGCCACTTGTTTCTTGGATTGTCTATAGAGCACGTTGCGCACTATAAATGTTACACCAAGAATAAATTATAAAGGTTTCTTAACACTGAAAAAAAATGTACAACAAATTCAGGTGGGCTTGACCACAGAGCAGATAATTCTGAATATTTGTCCAACCTAATACAAATGTTAGAAAGCTATTTGGAGAAAATTGATTAGCTCATTGATTCCAACTATTTTCAAAAGTTTTGGGCCAAGTGCTGACTACCTCAAGCTCTGCTTTCTTTTTACAACAGGACAGTTCTTTGTTCCATTCCCTTGGTCTGTGCTCTGAAGTGTCCAGTTGCATGGGATGCAGAATTTGGTACACACAGATAATGTCCTGGATGAATGGTTTGATCACGTGATTTGATCCTGCATTCTGTGTGCAACCAAAACTCCCACTGCAGTCAACGGGAGGGTAAGGAATGCATCGGCAGGCCTTACATACCTCGTTTGCAGCAATCCCAATCATGGGTCAAATGTTGTGTCTTGATTGTTGTCCAGCACACAATTTATTTTTTGGGTAATCTCTTCCCAGAACTTTTGCACAATCCCACATTATGTGTGCAACACCCCTAGTTCCTATATGACAGCCCATTTTCCGTACCCAAGTGGTGTCATTGATTCAGTTGTAAACAGGAGCATATTAGCAACCAGCCAGGTGTCCAAGCCACTGCCAATTATCGGGATGGACTACCAATTATTCTGCTTGCTGCTTTTAACCGTTTCAGACCTTTGCAGGAACTTAGCATAACTAGGCAAACCAGGTGGGAAGGGTAGACAGTAAACATGTGAAGTGAGCCTGGCTGTATGCGTTCTCTCTCTCTGAATGTGCTGAGGCAAATGTCTATGAAAAACAGGAAGTCTGGATAGATTTTAGAATTGGCATGGGGAAGTTTAGCTATCAGACTAACAACTTAAGACTGCTTGCTTAACAATATATTTTTAATGACATGTCTCTAACTCCTGCTTTTGCCCAGTGATTGATTTGTTTGGTTAGCTATGCAACATTCTTTTGATTGACATGTCTCTGTAACTTTTGATTGACATGCCTCTGTAACTTTTGGGGTGTAAGGTGAGGTAGAGAGTCTCAGTTAGGCAGATCGGTTCATGGACACATTTGGAAAGATCTCCATGTGCAGACGGCGAGACTAGCCAGCTGGAAATCTGTGACTGATTCACCTGAAGACTGCCTCAGACTTGTGGGGTAACTATCAAGTTTTGGGATACTCTAACCACCTATTGTGTGTATATGTGCTTAAGACTAATAAGTAGAGACTTCCAGTAAAAGCAATTCCAATGGCAATTACTGGAGACCAATAAAGAAAAGATTTAAATTAAAAGCACTTAGTTTTGACTTGTCTGTGTCAGTCATAGAGCAGGCGGTTTATTTCTCTTTGGTTTATTTCCTGATATCAACTCACAGAGAATAAAAGTTGCTAGGTCGAGAAACCCTGGGTAACAGTTGCTTGTGGGTATATATCAACACCAAGTTTCCCATCCATTTGCAGATTCCCAGTTGTCGTTTCCCAATACGCTGTACATAGCATTTATTATTAGTCAATAACAAAAACCAAAACAGCTAATGCAGAGTTAAAGTCACCCAGTACTGCCTTGTGCCTGTCCAGAACACTGAGTTTAGCTGAGCTCAGATCTCTGAAAGCCAGATAGGGAGAGTTAAAGTACCACAAGCTTGGACCACTGAAAGCCAAGAAATAGAGAGGTAAGGTACATGCTACTTTGTGACTCTGATAGCAGGTATGTGACTACAGATTCTTCCCCATCCCAATGTCGCACATGCACACTTACACTCTTTGAACATCACTTAGATTTGGGCAATTCCCCGTAGCAGATTTTGCATGAACCGCACCAAGGCCTGGTCTACAGTACAAAGATATGTCGACTTACAGCCACTGCATTAATCACTGTGGTGGCTGATGTCCACGCTACTCTCAAGTCGGGGGTGCACGTCCTCACCCGGAGCATTGCTACCGACGTAAGAGGGGCAGTGTAGGGAGCTGAGAGCCCAGTCTCTCAGCTCCACTGGCAGCTCCCTGCTGGGAGCCAGGCTGCCCCACAGGCTCCCAGCAGGCTGCCCCCCCTGCCACTCCGTTGGGAGCTGGGGGAAGCCGCCTGGGTTTCTCCCCTGCCCATTCTGCAATGGGAGCCAGGGGAAGCCACCCAGGGCTTCTCCCCTCCCTGCTCCCAGCCAGAAGGGGGGGGGACCAGTTGCTCAGCTCTCCAGGGGAGCAGGGGGCAGCTGGGCTCTAGTTGCCCTGCTTTCTTGCTATAGCTGTGAAATTGACAACAATGACAGCCAACAGCTGATGTAAGGAACTCCCTGTCTACACTGACATTGCATCGCCCTAACCACACCGACATAAGCCCTGTGCGTCTCCTTGAGGTGGTTTTATGATGTCGGCATAGCGGGGGAGTTACATCGGTGGGAGGAGCATTTCAGTGTGTACACCTCCACTGTGTTGTCGACAAAACAGTGTAGTGTAGACCAGCCCTAAGGCATCCACAAGGCATTGCAATTAGACATATGGGTGGTAGGGATCAGAAAACACTGATGTTTGGCTGTGTTTTATAATTACTGCCTAATTCTCATGTTGTATGCAGTATTGTTGCAGCAGTGTTGGTCCCTGCATATTAGAGACAAGGTGAGTGAGGTAGTACTTTGGAGAGATGTTAACGGGCCACTTCACCTTGAATGGTCCCTTGAAATTAACTACATATGCTAAACAATCTATTACACCTTGTATTTAGCTATTTGGCAGCGCATTTCCCAGGGCTGAAGAAGAGCTCTGTATAAGCTTAAAAGTGTCTCTCTCTCACCAACAGAAGTTGGACCAATAAAAGACGTTACCTCACCCACCCTGTCCCTTTAATTCATACGTGTCATTTATCTTTTAGAAATAAGAAGAAGCTATAATTAAGTAGCTGTGCTACTCAAGGCAAGTTTCCTGAAAGCATAAAGCCCTATACGCACAGGCAGCAAGTAGCAACGTGCTCAGCAATCATTCTCACAAATCTTCCTGGATCAGGAATGAAACACAGGTGATAAACAAGGCTGGGTTCAGTGACTGTAGCATGGCAGTCTGAACTGGCTCTGCAAGTCTGACTTTAGGTATGTTCCATGGCCTCAGACAGATAGACTTCTACAGATGCTCTCCCATCCCCACCCAGCACATGCACAAATCAAGCGTCTCACTTTGGTGCATCACTTAGGCTTGAGCTGACCTGGATTTCTAAACTCCAAAAGCTAGTGAAGATGGAGTATTGCTCCCCCCAAGGGGCAGTGGATAACAGATGCCAAGTAAAGTCAATCCCAAGCATCTGGGATCAGTTTGGGGACTACACTGCAGGTGAAGATGGGATTGGAGTACAGGAAGGCATATCTGTGTTAGCTTTGATTTATCTTAATATGGGTAACAATAGTAGTGAATCTGTGGGGAGAGGGCACAGGCCTCAGTACGAGCTGGCAACCTGAGTATGTACCTCAAATCCACATCAGGCTGCCCAACTCCAAGCCTGTGCCGCCACTTTGTCGCTACTCTTGTTACCTATAGGAGGTAGATTAAAGTTAGCATCGGTATGCCTACCCCCGTTACAATCACACCTTCACCTGCAGTGGAGACATACCGTTTGAGCCGAGGGGGAAACACAACAGGATAAGAAGCAGGTGATTTTTAGGAGTGTCTGTCTCTTGGGAACCCTTTGCTCAAATAACCCAAGTATGGATCACTAACCCCAGAACATCCCATAACCCCAAAGTTCAGTACTCTAGCAATGGCTCTTTTTGTGCTGTAATTCTGAGGAACTGCTAGAGGTTAGGCCTTCTGATGCTTAAATTTTAACAAAGGAGTCAAAGTGACTAAGCAAAACGATACACCATAGATAAATAAGGTCCTACAAAAATTGTGTTTTTTTAAAAATTCACAGCAGCATCATGGGCCTTTGAATTTCATGGGATACACACAGGCAGCAAGTCCTCCAGCCCCCTATGCACGACTATGATTTTCACCAGCTGCTCATGTGAGTTAGTGGGCCAGCTCCATCCCAGAGGCGGCGAGGGAGGTGGGAGGGAGGGATTAGGGCCCCACATGGCACCAGCCAATCTGGTCCAGCCCAGCCTGTGGCAGGAATCGGAGCCTCGCCTTGCACTGTGCTGAGTTCTGGCCCAGGCTGCCACCGCTGCTGCTTCCTGTCCGCCTGTCCTTCCAGCAGAGGGAAGGGGCAGCACTGACAAAAAGTGGTGATCAAGAGCCCCGGCCTGGCCCACCCCACAGCAACCCCTGCCGGACACCACAGAATCTAACAGCAGGATTCTCCACTTGGAGCTCAAGCAGGTGTGAAGGTTGGGTCTATCCCATCCCCCTCATTCTGATCCCCCTCCGTGGGGGCAGAACCCCCTCAAACACCCTGTTCCCCTTTTGGGGCAGGGCCAAAAATTCCTCTCGTTGATCCTGTGCTCATTTTGTGGCACTTCCGCCTGGAAACCGGTCAGCTTTTGCGACACCTTCCCCCAATTTTCTTCTTAATACTGAGCATGGCTAGGTCCCCGTGGAGTCAGCTCACTTGGGATTCTCCATCCACACAAAAGTGCATCAACCCACTCCTGTACACAGCCAGTGGCTAGGCTGGAGGGTGTGCAGCAGCCCACTCATGACGTCACACCCCACGGATGTTCTCATGCCACGGATCCTGCGTTTAACCTTCTCCCCTAGCTCCATAGTCAATAACAGGTGGCTTGGCCTAGCCTGAAATATGGCGGCCGGCCACCAACTTCAAATGGCCACGGTGCCTTTTACCCAGTCCTGCACTGCTCATTTCATGCAAATCCTTGATTCAGGAGCCTGGAAGGGGGTGCACTACTCCCCGCTGGGGCAACCTCCTTGGGCTCGTCTGGGGATTAGCTCATGACCAGGCTGATGCTCCCTCCTTCGGTTGCTCACCCCTGTCTCTGTCTCCACAGTCAGGCTATTCCCTCTTCATGACCCTCTACAAGGCGTGGCCCTCCCAGCTGGTCACTATCGTTTTTCCTTTCCAGGATATCAGTCTCTCTAGACAACGTTCCCACTGGCCCTTCTTATTTCTCACCGCTTCTGTGAAAAGTAAAATCCACACACACACGGCCACGTACGTGTCTGACTGGCCACCCGCCTCCTTAGGGCTGCCAACCCCCCCGGATTGTCCCACAGTCGCCAGGAATGAAAGATTCCTCTTCAATCAACGATTGTGTCATGTGATAAAACCTCCGGGAATATGTCCAACCAAAACTGGCACCCCTAGGCCTGCTCGAGTGCGCAATGTGCATGTAACTGCACAGCTCACTTCAGCGCACAGTTGCATGCCTTTTAGAAAATCAGGTCCAAAGAAAGTATGATGCTTTGTATCTCTGGCTATTCTTATGCTTCAGAATCTCTCTCAGCTCTTCTTGTCTCCATTTCCAGTTATAGCTACTTTAGGTAATAGGCCAGATATTGTCCCATGCAAGAACAGTGCATTGAGACTACAACTTCCTATGGCACCAGGGCTCCGAGGGCTGCTCTAGCCAGGTCTCTGGGGGTCGGGGTGGGGGTGGGGGTGTCAATTCCTCCTGTCCAACCTGCCATAATTTTCCAAGAAAAGTTAATTCACCCCGAGGCTGTATTAACCCTTTCATGGTTTTCCAACCCCTGTCCCTGCCCCAGAGGAAGCAGTGACAACAGGGGGATCTCAGCAACAGAATGAGAGCCCAGGGTGCTGGTGTGGGGTGGGGGAGGCAGTTGGGGGGTAGAACTTCCACACCAATGGCTTTGGCCTTGCACACCAGACTCGACCAGGCTTGCGGGAGAACCCCACCCTCAATCGTTTCTAAGGGGCGGGGGCACATGGCTTACAAATGCTACTTCTAGCCCCGAGGCTTCTGTAAGGCTCAGCATCTGTCTCTATGGGTCTGATAGGGGAGTGTGTTCCTCCCCTGCCTGCTGAGTGCATGGATTGTAATTTCCTCCTTCTCCCCTCCAGGCTGTTTTTAAACTAATGTCCTCATTAAAAAAAAAACCCAACACCTCCCCTTGGTAGAGTTCAGCAGCACGACTCTGTCCCCTGCGAGATCAGACTAATTATATTACTACAGTTAAAGCAATTTCTTCTGTTAGCAGCACCACTTCCTGAAGCAACTGTGGTGTGTTACTGTGGACTAATGGCCACTCCGCATGACCTCTCAAACCAAATCTTCCTCAAAGCAATCATTTATGGCAGGGAAATTGTGTCTTCTTGTGGTTCAGTGACATTAAAAACAACTGACATTCTGTTATTCTTTTTCTCAGAGTCGCCCTGCCCCAATTCTAGCTATCTGATGTCTCAATTTCTTTGGTTTTTACCAGCATGGCTGGGTGGAAAAGGCATTATTGTATCGGGTCCCTGGTGAATAAGGGGTTAACTCCAGCTCGGCTCTCGTGCTAGGGGAGGGAAGGGCTCTCACAGCACCTGACACAAGGGGAAAATGGGGTTATACATGAGTTTGAGTCAGGACGCCTGGGTTCTGTTCCTACCTCCACTGTTTTCCTGCAGTCATTTCACCAGCTCACTACAGGTTGCCAAAACGGAAGACACTCTGAAGTATGCTTTTATCAAGTGCCCTTCATGTTCAAGGAGATAAATCCTGGCCTAGAGAAAGCTGGTGCAAATCCATGTGCTGTCCGTAGGAGCAGAGCCCTCTTACCCCAGCTCTGAATTTGGTCCAAGGTGTCCAGAAACTGCTGCTAAATCAGCAAAAAGGGAATAGCTCATAGGAAGAACTCTTAGCTTCGGTTCACACACCAGGTTATATAGATCTGGACATCCAAATCCAGATCTATATCTGGAGCGAGTACAAACATAGGCTGCTGGAATACATGCAAGGGTGTCGCCCAGAGATGAGAGAGACAAATAACTGAAGGGGATAAGTGTGACTGTGATTTCAGTCCTGGAACCTTAAAGTTATTAACATAAGCACAGGGCTTCCCATTCTCTTCCCACAGAGCCATCCCAAGGCTTACTACTCTGATAGGATACTCGTCTTTCGCAAAATAATACTTTGCACATCTACAGCACCTTCCCTCCAAGGCTCTCAGATCATTTACAGACCTCAATGGACTATGCCTTATCCGTTGCGAGGTGGGAAATCTAATGATTCCCATTTTGCAGCTGGGGGAAAGCGAGGTACAAAAAGCCTAATGAGTTGCCTGAGCAAGTGTGTGGCAGAGCTGGAAATAGAACCCAACTCTCCCAGCCCCATGCCTTTATCAAGAGATCATTATAGGTTTCAACCCATGTCCCATGGGATGCCCACCAGTGTGCTAGCTGGATTGCTAGATCTAAATTTTTACAAGGCTAAGGAGGCACAATAGCATTAGTCTCAGGGGCAGGGCCAATAAATCCCATTTATTATTTTTTCCTGGATACTCTTTGTGTCAAAGAAACGATTGAGGGCTTGTCTACAGGAGGAAATTGACCAGAATATTTATTCCACAGTGCTTCCACATGTGGACACTCTTATTCCAAAATAAGAGTGTCCACACGGGGAGTTATTCTGAAATAGCTATAGTCCTTGAAATTCATATCCTGCTTTATTCTGGAATAACTAGCCTGGGTGGACAAGCCTGGAGAGTATGGAAGCCTGTGGGGCTCAAGTGAGTACATAGTAGGGAATTTCGGAAGAAGGGATGGCATAAGAGATGGAAATGGCTCATAATGTCATCCTCCAAGAGGAAACCATCTCACTGGAACACAATGATTCAGATTTCAGAACAATATCATGTCACGGCATCAACCCCACAGACATTTCAGAGCCGTTTCAGGGCTAGAATAGGGAGTACCCCTTGGAAAGGATGGCAACAGGTGGTAACCCTACATTTTCCCCAGTTTAACCCCTCATTGCTTGAAACTATGCTCTGGTGAGGAGTTCAGACCAATTTGGAAGCAAGAGCCATGAAGTGGGCAGATTTATAAACAGCTTTTGAGTTGCTACTCCAGAACAACCCCTACTCCTCACGGCTCTCAGGTGAAACCTGGGGCCCTTCAGATAGCTGGAGGAGCAGGCTAGAGGGAGAACCTCTGTAAAGTCCCATAAACACAGACCTCAAAACGAGCCCCACCTGGTCGGTTTCCATGATTATGGTAAACTATAGAAGCTTCTTTATGGGCAACTCCTGGGATGCTTACGTTTGGTGTAAAGGTCTGAAACCTGTTCTCCCTGCCACTCCAGGGTGCGGTGAGTGCTGCATGGTGTCCATGACACATGCAATTTGCATGCTCCTGCCCTAGATTTGCCAATAAGAGGCTGGGGAAAGGGGAGAGAGACCCTTGGTGAAAAGCAGAGAAAGCTATGTCATAGAAACAAGCAGTCAGGAGAATTCCATGGCACTGCCACCAGTTTGATTCAGACCCACTCTCACAGGGCTATGGGCATTTTTAAACACATGGAATTTTAATTCATAACCGTTTGGCTTGCAACGGCTGGTGCAGCAGAGCACTTGCTGGGGGCCAGCAGAGTTAGTGGGTCCCACGAGCCCAGATTCTCAAAAGGTGTGTTAGGCACTTAACTTACCTTTGAGGGTCTGGGCCGTGGCGTCCTGCTGCTCTTACAGGTATCCAGGCTCTTCCTTGCAAAGAAAGATTTGGAAGCCTGTAAAAGCTAGAAGTTGAACTAGAGGTGGTGGTGGCGGCAGGTCGGCAGGCATTCATGGGAGCTGTGCTTAGTGAAGAGGTTCCCCTGGGAATGAAGGTCCAAAGGAACAGAGGACAAGAAATAAGTATGTCCAGGGGCTGTCCAGGTGGCTGGGCAGAACATCCAGGGGAAAGAGCAGACAGGTAGGTGGAGGGGAAAGGAGAACCAGTCAATAGGGAAGCATGTGCTGGGGCAGAGGAGTAGGGGAAGAGAAGCACATACAACATGAGAGGAGGAGAAGGAAAACAGCCGGTGGGAGGCAGAGGATGAAATGAGGGGCACAGACAGACAATGTGGTTATTTTTCCCCTAAAGGGCAAAACACACTGCATCAAACCGCTATGGAGAAGCACATTTCTCTCCTATCGTCACTTTCCCATGTAAACAATTGCTGCAGCTGCCACAAGGGTGTTAATCCCTTTCTGAAGAGGGATTCTGTGAAGGAATTTGAGACCCCCAAACTCTACTGTATCGCTGTAGGCCTGTCTCCCCAGCCCATGAAGGACACAGTGCCACACCCAGGTCTTTTTCAGGCACAGTGTTGTTCTCCAAATGTAAGATACAGGCAAAAGATCAAACACAAAGAACAGATCCTCAGCCCGCTCTGGGCTACACCTCCCAGAAGCTTTTCTCCTCCGCTTCTCACTCCTTCCTTCTTCATGGTCTACTGCAAAAGCCCATCTCCTTTGGGCAGCTTGCCCTCTACTAAGCTCTTTCAGACCTTTGTAGGGATCACCTGACCCCATATCAGCTGGATCTGATAAACTGAACAGGGCTGGCTGTCCCTTAAATGGGTAGGCCACCCTGTTACACAGCTCCCACCCAGAACCTTGCCCAGCCCCAGGGCAAGTTCCACAGTTTATACCTCACCAGGTCACAGTATTTTCCTTTTTAAGACAATCACCTCAGCCTCCAGGGTCTCCAGCTTCTTATCATTCTCTGCCATGCACTGGTTCTGTAGGAGGATTTCCATGGAAAGCTTCATCACCTCCCCCCCTCCCTCGAGCACTGGTGCTCACCGTTTGCTCGGTACACCATCTCAGCAGGTGTTGTTAGACTTGGTCCAATCCCTCCCTCATGTTCTTGGGCTGGACAGGACCTCCTCCACCACGACTCAGCTTACTTCAGGCTCCCGGGACTCACACAGTTCCATTACCAAGCTGTACCCACCTGCCCCCTGTGACTCTGTCCTGGGAACCATTTCTCTGCATTTGTAGGGCCTTGTTTTTCAGGGGTATCACCCACTTCCCTAGAGTCCCAGTCATCAAGAGGCCATGTCTTTAATACCTGTCCCACCATTCCACATCCAAAGCACCCCTCTGAGCAGTCCGTCCTCCATGGCTGTCCGATAGAGCACTTAAGGAGTTTTTGGAGGAGATCCCAGCCTCCCCCGTTTGCTGAAATAGCACCCCACAGGCATGCCATTAGTGGGCAGTTTCTCTTAATGTGTCCAGGTGAGCCCCACTGGTAACATGCTATCACGACTTCCCAGCCACTCCCAGGGGGACTTCAGTAGGTTGTAGAACTGATGAGGGGGCCAAAAACCCTCCTGAAATCCTCCATCGTGAGCCACCCAGGACTATCTCCCTTTGAGTTTCCCCCAGGCTCCCCAGCTCAGGGAACCTCCTGTTCCTGCCTTCCTCAGTGGGAGACTCCCGGTTTGGCAAAGCACTCGGCTGAGCTAGCACCACCTCACCCACCACGGAGGGCCAAAGACACTTACCCTGCCTTGGGCTCCACGGGCAGGACTGGCATGGATTGTTCCAGAACCACCAGGTCCACGATTCTCCCCACGGAGCTCGTCTCTGGGTACAACCCCACTAGGCAACAAAGGGGCTCAGCCACTACACGCAGGCCTGCTCCCCAGGGCAGCTTCTTGACCCTGAGCCAGCAACGATCAGCCTCTGGAGTCAGTCCCAGTCTGTCTAGAACGGCTGCTTTTGCCTCAGGATTTGAGCCTGACCGCTCGTCGCTTGGCGTGATGCCTGGACCTCTCCAGTCAGGAATGGTGCCACCCCGGCCACCCATGGTGACACCTCTCAGCCTGCAGCACTGGCCACTGGCTCAAAGAGGCTGAGGAAGGCCTCAAGGCCATCTTCTGCCCCTAGCTTCACCACCCATGGCCAGTCCTGCCTGAGATACCTTCTCCAGGACCAGCGAGGCTCCTTGGAATCCCCTTCACAGAACCATTCTCGTTGCTGGCATTGGGCTTCCTGCTGCGATGGCTGGCTCTTCGGGTCTGGTCCTGCTGTTCCCGTTGCCACTTTGGCTTCCGCCATCAGTCGGAGGATGGCTTCCATCCTTTTCCTTTAGCTTTTTTTTTTAATGCTGTCCCCCCCCACTCCAAGTCCCTCTCCCTAGCTATCACTTCTGCCACTGTTTCACCCCTGGCCCCTTTCCCAGCAGCAGGTTCAATTCCCCTCCCTCCAACCAAGGAGGGTGTCTCAAAAAGTCCTGCCAACTATCAGTTATCACAGGGCCACCTTATCCTGTCTGGCTTGAGGCTAGCTGCTGCCTCAGTTTCCCCTCAGTTCTGGGGAGTGGGGGTGGGAATTCCCTGCCTGCATTCTCCTCCGCATGCAGGGTGCTAGCCTATCTCCCAGCCCTGGAGCCATTGCCACACCCACAGTCTTCTTCCAGGCAAATGTAAAACTTCGACAAAACATCAAACACAAAAACAGATCTTCAGCCCACCCTGGGCTACAGCTGCCTGAGGCTTTTCCCCTTGGGGTCCTGAAGGAGGGAGAGAGAGACAGACAGACAATCTCCTTCCTGCTGCCCCCCACCAGGGAGTTCTCAGGCCTTTATAGTGACCATCTGACCCTGTCCCAGGGTCCCTACTCCAATCTGAAACTGCACAGGGATGGCTGCCCCAGGTCCCCTGCCTCTTAAACGAGCAGGCCAACCTGTTACCCCTTTACTCTAAAGCAGAGCCCCAGAGAGCAGCAAACTCATCTCGACTGCTCCCCCAGTTTCCTGCAGCATTCAGCCCTCTCCTCTTAGCTGCTTACCTGGCCCACTAAATACATTCCCTGCGGATTTACAGCTCTCCAGCTGTACTAATAGCTTGTCAGGAGCACCTTCCACAGGGTTAGTGTTTGAAAGAAGCCAGCGAGGCCCCCTTTTATGTGCCCGCAGCCAGATATGCCCCGCATAATCACCTCTCCGGCACATGGGCAGGGGAGGGGCAAGGCAGGAAAGATCAAGGAAATGGGAGTCACTTCAACACAAAGGGAGAAGCGAAGAGAAGAGAAGACAGAGCCTAATTTCCATTGGGTGGCCAGCTTTTCCCAGAATCAACGCTGCCGAATTCCATCTGTTGTCTGATCGCCTCTCTCCTGCTCAGTTCCCCATGATGTGCTGGCAAAGGTACAGAAGTCAATTGCGAGACTATGGCATATCCCAGGAAGAGGCAGGGAGCTGAGGCATGAGACATGATTTTATGTAGGAGCTAACTAGGAAGGGCAGCAATAGGAGTGACAAGGACACAGGTCCGGCTTTTAGATCTGGAAGGCTCCCTGTTTAAGTTCTCTGTGGATTCAATCTGCTTCTACCTAGGATGTGTCCTTCTCACGCTGATGCTGTATCATTGCCCGACGGCATGGTATTGTCAGGTCATGACATCAGTGCTCCGCTTCGTGACAAACGGCACAGCCCCAGAGATAAACTCGGGGTTTTCCTGCAAGCTCCTGGTGCAGGACGCTGTTGGACAGACCCATGGAGGTCAGAGCATCCCCTGAGCTGCAGGCTGGGTGTCAACCCCAGTGATGGTGAGGGCTCAAAAGCAGATCTGCTAAGGTGAAGGGGTTGATTTTGTTCCCTACTCCAAAGAGCCACAAGAGGTTCTGGGAGAACTGTAAGTGTAAGTGTCCTATGCTGCTTTTCCTTGTTGGCCCCAGAGCAATGGGTGTACTACAGGCAGGTCTGGGAGTATAATCATAGGGTTGCAGGGAATTCCCAGGAAGCACAGCACAGAATCCAGCCCAAAGAGTTTAACACAGATAGGAAAAGGGCCTGGAGTAATAAAATATGGGTGCAGCGGCTCGCTCAGCATGTGGATTTTTGGCTTCAGACTGTAAAGTATTTCATGTCCCTACAGTAGGATGCTCTCAGCCACCTCGCCAGGGAGATCACGTGTCCTTACCAAGAAGGATCTCCCCTGTTCTCAAGGTCTGTCCCAGTGCCTCCATCAATTCTACAAAGGTCAGTGTTTTCTTCCAGAAGCTGGCTGGGCGCATGTGTGCCTCACGCTGCACCAGCCAGCTGGCCCGTCACATGCTGCTATTGCCCCGAGGGGGGTGTCTCCTGGATTGGTTTTAAAACTAAACAGGTTTTTTTCCTGGTGTATATAAAACAGCTTCAGAGATGCTCTGAACCCTGCTGTCAGTTTCATTGGCTCACCCAATCAGAGGGCCAGGATCTGCAGTGGCCACAAATGCTGGAAGAAAAACACCGATATTTATAGAATCAATGGAGAGAACAGACTAGCAACCTCCTCCTTTCCCCCCACGCATTGTGCTTTCTGCCCTGCCCTCTTCCATCCACTGCCCTGGGTTCCTTGTTGTAGGTTTTGAAAATCTGGCCTCCTCGGCCTTGCGCTTCCCAATGAGAAAATGAACCTGACCTACATGCACGATGTTGTCAGACGACTCCACGCAGAGAGAAATACCCAGGAGAGGGAGAAGTCACGCTTTAGCGAGGCTGAAAAGCCATTAAACGAGACATCAGCTCATAAAACAGCCCCACCTGCAGCTCAGCTCACCTGCTGCCAGGGGCATTTTCACTTCCTCAGACACCTCTGCTGCCAAAGTCTCAGACAAACGTGTCCCAACAGCCTCGTTACCTTTCGTGTCAAGAGAAATGTCTGCGGGGCAGGACTGGCCTAGAAAAATAAGTGATGAAAATATAATGACCATGTTTTCCTTTATGGATTGTTCCATCCGGAGCCCTGCGGGGGTTCAGGAATTCCTCGGTCTCCTTTCAGCTAATCTCTCCCATTTGTGAGTGGAGAGTCCAGGTTACCAGAAGCTCAGAAGGCCCAGCAGGTTACACAGATTCCTTTAAGCTTGTTTCTCAAAAACCTCTGAGCAGCGAGTCACATTTCTTTGCTCCCCTTCCCTTGACAGGGGAAAACCGCAAATGCTTTGATAAATGGGTTCTGTTTTGCTACAACTGCTTATTTGTGTTGTAGTAGCACCGAGAAGTCCCAGTTATGGACCAGGAGCCATTATGCTAGGCACTGTACATACACAGAACAAAAAGATGGTTCCTGATACGGTGATGAAAACCAGAGGTAAAAGGGGTGTCTATTTAAGTAGGGCCCACCCATTGGAATCAGCGAGTACTTGAGGCCTGTGTGACTGCTTTACTGATGGGCTCTGTGGTCTGGCCTGCGGTACAGAATTTTGCAGGACTCAGGCCTGGCCTACACTGCAGGGTTAGGTCGACATAAGGCACCTTATGTCGACCTAACTCCGTCAGCGTCTACACTGCAGCGGTGCTCCTGCTTGTGTAAGTCACCCATTGCACCAACCTAATAACTCCATCTCCACGGGAGGCGTAGCGCTCAGGTCGATGTAGTTAGGGCAATGCAGCGCCCATGTGGACACTGTGTTATTTACATCGCCTGTTGGCTGACAGCCCCGTGTGCGCTCCAGCGATGACAGCATGGGGTGAGGGAGCCAGCTGTGAGCCCCCCAACTGCAGCTGAGGCTGTCAGCCCCCACCTGCCAGTGTTCCACAACGCCCCGCTTCAGTCGGTGGAAGCACTCCTGGTGAGGACATGCACTGCCGGCAGAAGGAGCCAGTGTGGACGCGAAGCACCGCTTTAATTAGTGCAGTGGCTGTACATTGACTTAACTTAAGTCGGCTTAATTTTGCCATGTGGACAAGTCCAGTTCTTGCCCCTGAGATTGGCTGAAATTCCTCCTTGCCTCCCTCACCTACAAGTGCCTTGGTCGACAGTTGAAAGTCACAAGTAACACAGCCCAAGGTTGGCAGGGCTAAGCGATGGCTGTGCTTCAGTCACTCTGGGCTCAGCTGTTTTCTGTGGGGCAACTGGTTTAACAGCTGCACAGCAATACTGCAAAGAGTTTAGGACAGGAAGTGAAGGACACAGTAAAAGTGCACGGGGGATTTGAGGGCAGTTGAATACAATTATTCAAGTGGCCATGTTGCAGGATGTGCCCTGGGAACCTGAATGATACAAATAGGGACAATTAGAGATGGGCCAGAAACACGTATCTGCATGTGAGCCCGGTTCCCAGGCACCAAGTAAATAGGCACCAGAGCTGAGTCACCCCTAGTTTTGCCTTTGCAAAACAAGCCGCCCCCACTCCAGTTTTACGAGACAGCTTCCCCACCAGTGCAATGCCCTTGACACTGCTGACTCAGTGGGAAGAGCCGCACATGCTGAATCACTAAACCCATTTCTTGCAGCAGCTAGTCTCCCGGCCAAATACAGAGCCGGCCCATCCCTACTTACTGACGTAGGAGCTGACTGAGATCTGTGGCAGCAGGAGATGTCAGGCAGCGGAGAGACGATGCCCTGCAGCCTCTCTGAGGAAAGAACATGACACTGAATTCTCACAAGCCTTTTCCAGAAAAAAAATGTGTCAGATTTACAGGAAAGGAGATTTAATTCTGCCTGATATTAACTTTACTTTAATAAACTCCCCCTCCATCCCCTGTATGATGTTTGATTGGTTTGTTTACTTCCTTGTCCTGAGCAAACACTGGCAGGCGAGGATGTTCAGCCTCGAATCAGAAGGGAAAAAGAAACAGAAAAGAAACAGCAGGAACGCTTGTGGCTCCTTAAATACATAAGGATCAGAAAGAGAATGGGAGAAGCAGAGTCAGTTCTGGAGCAGAGCCTTTCTCCCCAGCCCACCCCTGCATTGCCCACTGGCCTCTTTCCCTGTCAAGTCACACCAGAGAGTCCAGCCTCATCTGTCAGCTCCTTGGGGCTGGAGCCATAGGTGAGGAGCATGCAGCACAGCTCGGTGTTTTGGGTGGGAGAAGCGGTGGCTTTAAGCGATCTTTGCCCCTCCCTGCATTCCTGGGCACCTCTGTGCTCCTGGCTGGTCCCCATCATTAAACATGGCAGCCTTCAGGCTGCTCTAAGTTGTGCTGGCAGCCAATGGCCACAGGGAGCCATGTTGGCAGCTGGAGCATAGGGATGCCCAGTTCACACCCAGTATCTGGGGCTAGGTGTGGTACGGGAAGAGAGCTGCAGGAGCAGCAAGGGTGGCTCCACACCACGAGCACCCTCTGCACAGCTGGATTGCCAGGCACCAGTGGCCTGAAGCCAGCTTTGCACCCCATGGAGGACAGGGCAAGACGTACCCCCATGTCTTTATTCTCTGTGTGACACCATGCACACACCCCTGCAGTAACCCCCAAAGCCTCCGCCGGGGACTCCCGCAACAACATCTTAAACCCCCCTTCCATTAGCCCCCATCCACTAACAGCCAGACCCCCTCATTATACACCTCCTCCAGCGCTGCCCAAACTACGGTGCCAATCCTCACAGTAACTAGGTGCCCACTTCTCTTCTTAACCCTTGCTCCCTGTCTCAGAGAAACCCCATCCACAGGCTCCATCCAGAAACCTCGCCCTTCCAGTACCTCCTGGAACCCACGTCAGTTTCCTCTTCTCCAGTAACCCCCAGAGCCTGCAGCATTCGACTGTCCAAAGGTCCAGCTCCTCTCCAATGGAGGAGAGGTCCGTCTACGGCTATTAGCCAAGGTGGTCAGGGACACAACCCATGCTCTGGGTGTCCTTAAGTCTCTGACGGCCAGAAGCTGGGACTGGATGACAGGGGATGGGTCACTGGATAATCGCCCTGTTCTGTTGATTACCTTGGAGGCACTTGGTACTGGCCCCTGTCAGAGGACAGGATACTGAGCAAGGACTATGGTGCTGACCCAGTATGGCCGTTCTTATGGAGTGGGGGGACGGGGGGAAGGATTAGTTTGGGGTAAACCACAGAACTCAGTCCTTTCAGAGACCTGTACACTGAGCTGTGAGTGCTCAGGGGACGGATTTAGTGCATCAGGTCAGCAGCTGGGACTAGGGGCTAAGACAGACAGCTCTGAGGTAGCATTATAGAAAAGCTTTCTCGTCTGCAGCTTGACCCCCTCATATCTGTAGTGTATGAGCCCAGCTCACAGGAGTTGGCCAGGGGGTGATAATCTCTTTAGAGCATACGGAGGGAAGACGGAGCACTGGGAGTCAGTAATGCTGGGTTTGATTCCCAGTTCTGCCGTGGGCATGTTGTGTGATCTTGGACAAGTCACTTAATTTCTGTGCCTCAGTTTACCAATCTGTTAAATGGGGGGATACTTATCTCTTGCAGGGGGGAGGTTGTGTTTGTAAATCACCTTTGGATCCTCCGATGGAAGATGATGCAGAAAGGCAAAGTACTATTATGCCCTCCGAAGCATGCCTTCCACTCCTTTCCTGCAGAACTGGCCTCCAGCAACACCAGGTGTATTTGTGAGACTCAGAGGAAAATGGCCCTGCTTATTTGAGCAAGCCAGCACCCAGCCATGGAGAAATTACACTCCACTCACTGACTGCTTGAGAATCAAAGAGTAAGGGCTCTGCCAGTGGAAATAACTGGGAAAGGAGAGCCATTCTTCTGAAGTAGCCAAAGCCCTGGGAAGAATGAGTCCGTATTTTTATTGCAATTCAGGAAGCATAAGTGACTTGCCCAAGATCACACAACATGCAATCCCATCTTTGTAGGCTGTCCGCTGCCACTCCCATTGGGGGCTTATAGTTCTGACTCTTAGCTCTGGATCAGAAGCCTCTCCAAGTCAATGATAATTCACAGAGTCATAGAACCATAGGGCTAGAAGGGACCACAAGGGTCATCTCGTTTAACCCCCTGCCACGATGCCTGTTGACTTTAATGGGCTCTGGTTCAGGCCTGCATTTTCATATTCTGATGTCACAAGGAGACCACACACCCACTGCTCTCACAGATGTTGTCTAGGGAGAGTGATGTCTCAGCACAATTCAAGTTGGACCCAGTGGAATGTTCTTTAAAAAAAAAAAAAAAAAAAAAAAGCCAAACTGATCAGATCTAACCCAGTATCCCGTCTTCTGATGGCGGCCAGTGAGAGAGGCTTCAGAACGGGGCAATTATCGAGTGATCCATCCCCCATGGTCCAGTCCCAGCATCCGGCAGTTAGAGGCTAAAACCATTTTGAGCTCTTTACTCTGTTTTTGCTCGGTGTAACCTGATCTGTTTGAGCAGCTCCCTGTGTAGGCCTGTGGCGGAGGATTTGGGTGACGTTTAAGGTAATATGACAAGGCCTTGGTGAGATCTAATCATTCAAAAAACAGATTTCACTTCCTGGACATTTTCTGTCTTTGTATGTGTGTGTCATGTGGGGTCCCAAAAATGAGTTGGTCACATTTGGCTTATACCATTGTCCTGGATGAGAACTAATGCCTTCCATTATTCTGTGAAATCTGGTGGGTTAATTCCGGAGTCTTTTTAAAAAATCTGGCATTTGTAAATTCTGCAGCCCACATGATAGCATTTAGGATGTCTGCAACTACACACTGTAGACTAAATAAAGTGCACATATGAACCAGCAGAATATATTGTCTGGATTTTAAAAAGCAAAGACTTAAAGTCTTCACAAGAATCCATATGCTCTCCTGCAGAGTTTATAAACACTATTGAGACTTTTGTAAAGTTCATGAACACTGACTAGATTCCTGCAGTGCTTATTCTTTCTAAAATGCCTATTGTCTTGACACACAATAACAGGAATAATACAAACCCAGTCAACTGCTGAACAAAGTAAATACATCTTGCATCATCATTTTAAGATCTCCCAGTACTGGTTTTGACAGAACATCAAGGGAAACGTGTTCCAAAGGCAGGACTTTGAGTAAGCAAATCCTGCCACCAAGCACACCAGGAAATTCTAAGTTTATAAACTGTGACCTGTCTGTGCCTAGGGTAGCCACCTGAAAATGCCAAGGTAAGGCAGGCTGTAAAAGGAGAGCAGATGCTCCCAACACTGGTGGGTGACACTGAAGTCAGACTTCCCAACCAGCCACAAACAGTGCTTCTGATTCCACTCACTGGTTATCAAGAAGCCAAAATACAAATATACACAGCCCCCTTTACTGCATTTCAGTCTCTGGCTCCCAGTCAGCCACTAGGTCCAGTAAAGAGACCAGTTATTTAAAACTCTATGCTCTTTACCGAAAAGGTTTCTCCTGACCCCAAAGGGTCAGCCACAGTACCAGATCAATATAAGTTTGGATCTTACCCAAAATACCACGCTGCCAGCCAATCCTTTAGTAACTAAAACTAAAGGTTTATTATAAAAAGCAAGAAACAGTTGGCTCATCTCTGTAATTGTTTTAAGGGTCCAGGTGGAATTTCTCCCTCTGGTTGTGAAAAGATTTTCCTTATGAAGTCATTGAGAAGATTAGGTTGACCTGGATTAATGCCTTAATTCCTGCTACCAAGAAGGCTTCCTTTCCCTTTATCTCCTTCTTCCCCCAATGCATTTAATTGGGGATAATACATCATCATAATTTTACTTTGCCCTTCTATAATCCCATCCACCTGAGGACCTCAAAGTACTTTACAAACATTTATTAAGCCTCACTGCTCCACTGTGAAGTGGGTGGCATTAGCACCAGTTTGTAGCTAGGGAAACTGAGGCACAAAGCAGCTAAATAACTTGCCCCAGGGAGCCTTTGCCAGAGCTGAGAATACAAACCATGAGTCCCGATTCCCAATCCTGGTCTTTAATCACTAGAGCATGCTTCCTCCCTTGATGGGGATAATAGAGGGACGTCCTGGGTGTTATCAGTAGGGTGGCTGTCAGATGAATGAACTCCACTATAAAAGAGCAGTAAGAAATTCTGATTCCTGATTAATGGATAGCTGAGATGACATTCTTTGCAAAACTCCATGGATTGGAGCTACTTTTCTTTCCTGGCTGGCATCTATTTTATGTACTTGCACAGTTCCCATTGCTGTAGTATCTGAGAGCCGCCTACTCTTTACTGTATTTCTCCTCACAACCACCCCTCGAGGTCGGACAGTGCTGAGACATCACGGCCCAGATCCTCAAAGGTATTTAGGCTCCTAAGTTCCACTGATTTCAGGGAGTTGCCTAAGGTCACACAGGACGTTTGTGGGAATTGAGCCCAGGTCTCCCAAATCTTGATTAGGGCCTTAACCACTGGACCACCCTTCCTCTCTGTAGGCGGAATCACCCTTCTTTCCTGCCCCCCCAAATCAGTGCATCTCTGTCGGTTTCTGACAAGAACCGTGAACCCACTGCTTACGGTTCAGCCAGGCTTCATGCTGTCGAGGCTTTCTTTGGGTTTCTGGGCTGCACAAATCCAAGCAAGTGCTAACAGATGCTCCATTTTAGTCCCCATCCTCTGGCATGAGACTCACTTTCCCCACAGACCAGCCCTCACTCATTCCCACTCATCCTCCTTCACCCTTAACAGGCCCTGGCTTCCACTTACCACTAGCTTCCTTCTGGGGGCAGAAAGACAGGGGATATATTGGCCTGACTCTGCCCTTCCCACAACAAGCCCTTGAGGCAGCAGCTCTGGCCCCTGCCTACAAATGGCCTCTTTATTCTTGGCCAGATGGCCTCGGCCCCAATTCTCTGCCTAGTCCACTATTAATACCAACAGTGGAGCTGCCTGTATCTCAGCCCGTCGTCCAGCAACAGGGCTCAGCCTTTAAAAAGAATTCATCTCATTCTAGGGCCATGATGTACCTAGAATGTATGACAGGCTAGTTTCCCTGTTACCTTGCAGGTGCTGGTATCTATGGTTTAGGTAACAGTTGAATACAAGGTGTGGAAAAAGGGTATCTTTATAGCCTGCAGGAATTTAACTGCCCGGCAAGGTAGCAGAGCAAATCTTGCTATTCCATCCTCCAGCGTTCACCCTCCCCATCTGATAAACAACCATGCCTGTTATTGTGAGCCTGCCCATTAGATAAATGGAAATAAACAGGCAAATAAATAAAGAAGCAAATGAAAGGCACTTGTGATTTTGAGCACTTGGGTCTCAGTTAAGTTGGCTGGGCCAAAAATTCCAAATGTGGCCACTGATTGTGGGTGCTAAGCTCCCATAATGACCAGTGACATCAAAGGAAACTAGGTAAGCTCCATGTTTAATTAAAAAAAATCATCCTTTAATAATAATAATAATAATAAAGTTATGGAACAGGGTATTGATGGCTGCCAGCAACTGTCTTTGATCTATGTGCAATTACAGGGCTTGTGTAGGAGCGGATGGGTGTGCTTTCATTCAGGTTAAACAAGGGAGCAATAAAATGCCTCTTTGCTTAGAGATAGCTGAAATGACAGAAGCCACTGTCCAAGGTTCTGTACTGTATTCTCCTCAGGGAAAATAAGAGCAGTTTCCCTGGGACTGATTGCAACTGTAGGGGCTGGGGTATTGATTGGGGACTTGTGTGTGTCAGAGGCAGACAGAACCAGAAAGCTAGAGAATCACTGGTGAGTGTGGCCCTGGGATGAAGCCAAGACAGAACTTCTTTTGTATACAGGACTGGCTGGAAAGTAGGCTTGGACTTCTGAGCAAGGAAACTACCTCCTACTGCGTTCAGGAAAGCAACGTTGTAGACATTCATTGTAAATAGAGAGGATTGCACCAAAGAAACACTTTACTCATTATCAGTTTCCCTCCTAACAAACAACTCAGCAAGGCCCAAGTACTGGGCCAAATACTTGCCACTTGGGTGTAGGGGCAACAGTAATAACGAGCTCTTATGCAGTGCTTTTCATCAGTACATCTCAGAACATTGGACAAAGGAGGTCAGTATCATTACCTGCATGGGGAAACTTTTGCACAGAGCAGATAAATGACGTAAGCACGGTCCATCAGCAAAGCTGGAAAAATAACCCAGTTCTCCCGAGTCCCAGGCCAGTGCTCCATTCACAAGGCCACACAAGGTGTCTCAGGATGGCCATCCAAAAACTGAGGCCCTTTGGCCTGAGTTCCCACTCAGAGTAGCGCAAAGGGACTTAGAATGAATATGAATCTCACTCTGGGAGCCAATATCCTTCTTAAAAATTTGGCTTTGGGGTTTCTTCTCCTTCAGCCTTGAGTCTTTTCTCTCTGACACTACTGTAAAACTGGTGAGTCAGGCCTTCAGGGTAGGTCACTGCCTGCTTTCTCCTTTCTTTGCCACAAGATGTATTAAACGGCTTTGCAAGGAATCCCAGCTTGTATGAGTTGCTCTCACTTGGGGACACCCCTCCCCCCCGTTCGATCTGCGCTTTACTCACTAGGAAATGGGGTTTAATTGCTGCCGAATGCAAACAGAGCCAGTATCCCGTCTTGAGGGTTGCGTTAAGCCACTTTTTGGACTTTGCTTTGTTTGCACTGTTGGTGTATTTGAGAAATATATTTCAATGTTAGATTCTTTTAGCCAAATAGTCCTCCTGGGACCAAGCCAGCTGCCATTGTTCCTTTGTTTGCCTCTTCTGCTTGTGTTACCCATTTTTCATGTAAGCGATAGCAGTGACGTAACAGGGCTTAGATCAGAGTCATGTGTTTTATGGACTAAGGTCCTTTATTTAACCTTAGAGCAGGTAAACTACAGACAGAAATAGCACAAGAATCCTCCACACCATTCTGTCGAAGGCCTTCAACCCTGCCTTGACGTGTCCCCATTTTTAGCTGGGGCAGGTAGCTCAGACTGTCCTGCCCATTCAAGCCCTGGCTTTTCTACAGAAGCTCTCATCCTAGGGACCAGCTAGTGCTGATGGCCATGGCTTTTGTAACACAGCCACATGTTGATTAGGAATTGGAATAAGATCACCAACGTATTTCCTGGAGATCACAGCTCTGGTCTCAGATAGTACAGCCTTGGTTCACTGCTGATCTAGGCTGGACAAACACCTGTCAGGGATGGTTCAAGTTTACTTGGTCCTGCTTGAGCTCAGGAAGCTGGATTTGATGAACTCTTATGGTCCCTTCCAGCCCAACATTTCTAGGACTGAGTCTCCACTGTTGTGACTGATAAGGGCTGCTCTCCCCACATTCCCCTGTAGGGCTGCTGGCCTGTTCCCCCAATCCAGGAAGGATTAAATGCCTTGCCCAGAGGCTGTACAGACCCTTCCTTCAGGCCACAGTTCCTCCAACAAAATACACACAAAGGAACTGCAAAATGAAGCTATTTCCCTGACCTCTGCGGGGCCCAGAGACCACTCATTGCATCTCTCCCTCACTTGTCGTCGGAGTCCATCTGCTTCCCACAACTCCCTTTTCAACTGAGCTCTCTCAGCCCTTTACAGGAATCACCTGATCCTTTCCTAACAGCTGTCTGATAGTCTGCCAGGCCCAGAGACACCTGTTCTTAAAGGGGCTCAAACAGGGCTGGCTGGCCCCACAACCTCGGACCCTTAAAATGCAGTCCACCCAGCTATACCCACATTCTCATGAGGTCAGAGGGGTACCACCAGCCATGATGCAGTCATTTTGCCTTATCAGCTTTGCTTTTAGCTCCAGATTTTCCTCACTGAAATGTGTCCCACCCCATGGCTAAAGGGGGAACAGGAGAAGGTGGGTCTGGGCTCACAGAGGTGTTTTCAAGGATGCCACAGATCAGGCAGTGTGTTTTTTAAACTCCATCTCCTTTCCTCCCAGCATCAGGAAAAGATGATCATGTTGCCAGCTCACATAATTTTATCTGAAGTCTCATGATACCTGGTATTTTTTTAAAGCCACAGCTCTTGGAGTCACGTGACTACACCAAGACCACAGTTTGCATGAAAAAAAACAAAAAAACAAAAAAAACAAACCAAGCAGTTTCCATTTCTTGTGATTGCTGAGATACTTGAAAATGTGTCTGCTAGATGCTCCAACACCAGGAAACAAATTAAAAGAATCTCTAATGTATAATTATGAGCTCATGATTTTTAAGCCAATCTGCATTTTTTTTGCCTGACATCATTTTTGATTACTCAAGGTTGTCAACAGTGGGAGAGCCCATTTCATTACAATGCAAGGTTTGCTTCCTGGTAATGGAGTAATAATAGACTCCAGGGCATGGTTATAACTCATCTCATAAACAAGAGTCACCCACCAATCAAAATCTAAGTATTTAGGTAACTAGCCATTGTTATACACAAAGCGAATTCAAGAGAGCAGGGCCACCTGTGTACAGGAACAGAGCAGACAGAACCACAGCAAAACAAACTAAAAGAAGAAAATCATTGTGATCCTATGTCTGTAGCTAAGTCAGGATGTTGAAGATGTTCCTGTAATGCATGTTGGTCCTCAGTTGACCACAAGATGTCCTTCCTCCCACATGCAATCACTGAAAATGTAAGTAAGGAGTCAAAGGAAGCAAAGCACTTTTCCCTATTGGTCCACAGTTTGCTACTTAGTGTATACGATTTGTAATTAAACTCTGCTTCCCATTCATGTATCTAGTGTGTGGGTGGGGGGTTGCTGACATTTTTCCATTGAAGCTCTTTTTTGAAAAATAGGGTTTACGACAATAACATTTTTGCAAGAGGTCTGCTTTTGCAGAAAATGCTGAGGTTTTGTCAAAACTTTTTGGCTGAAAGTTTTCAGGTTCTCTTTAAAAAGTCATAGTTTACCCAGGAAACAACCCTTATTTCCTGACTAGCAATATCTCTAACTTAACAGCTGTTTGCGGGGGGTCAAGAGAGAATTGCAGGGAGTTCTGCTAGGAATTCGTCCCAGATCTGCAGAAGTTTAGCTTTCTAGCCTAAGTTTTACACAAGGCATGTGTCATAACTTCAGTTGCAGATGTGCTTGAAATAACCTTGCACGCATTGGTGGATTAGCCCGTACTGTAGCACAAGAAGTACTTGTGTAACTAAACATTTAGGTTCTGCCCACACTTCAGAAAGAACATTGCTATCTACCTGAATGAAGAGCATGACTCACAAGGGCTGAGTGAGGATAAAGCTTTTTGGGCAGCTGATTTGCTATTGTGGAGGTCCCTTTCTGAGAAGATCAAGTTCATCAGATCCAAAGGCAGGAGCCATCTTTACACCTTAACTTTCCTTCACCAATACCAATAAATCTTCCAATCACACCTCTGTCCTGGTATGGGAGGAGAGAGGGGCCCTAGCCCCAGCCCCATGCGAACAGACCAGGCTGCCTGTTAGCACAGCGATGAGCAGGATACCCAGAGCTGCAACGTGGAACATTGGGACCCAGATCCAGCATCGTCATCCCTGGACACGGTTAAAACAGGATTTGAGCTTGCTGTAGAGATGGGGCTAACCCCTGGGTTTTGCTGTGTCCTGAGTGGTGTTACAGCTCTGCCACAGCACTTCGAACCCCAGTCATGCTTCAAGATTTAACTGTCTTTTAAACCTTTTCAGGAGACTGCCCTGTCTTAACTAGTCCTCCTCCACCAGCAGTGTCTTCAGTGTGACCGTAGCAAGTGCCAATATCTAGGACCAAAGCAAGAGACAACAAGCTCAAATCTGGACATGGGCTTCCGCTTCCCTGGTTTATTCAGAGGCATCTGTTGAGTGCATGGGTGAGAGATGGAAGCGCTGCATTTCCACAGCACCCTTTACCAGGCGATTGGTGCATCAGGCTGGAGTAGCTGTTAGATAACTAATTCATGGGTCCATCCTCCAGGAGGCAGCACCAGCATCACAACCCTGCAGCTGTGAGAGGAGGTAAAGGGAAAGACCACTCCCCCTCCATAGCCAGGGGCAGCCCTGCAGAGATACCTGACCTTACATTACCCCCAACAGGGTGTTACCCAGCGTTGATCAGGGCAGTGACAAGCCAAACACCCTGATTAACATAGGCAAGGCTCTCTTAAATGGCATGCCATAAAAAGGAGCATTTGGACAAAAGTTAAAGCTCTTACCTCAGAGCCCAGGTCTGGGCTACTCAAACCTTAAAAGACTCTGAGTCTGCTTAGCCCACCCTTCAGGGAGCTGGTGCAGCACTCACCATCGCCAGCCACCTTCTAGTCTACACCTCCTCCTGCTCAGCTTCCTTTTCTAAATAGGGTTGTCTTTGGGTGGAGCAGGGAACCACCTTGATTACATGCAGGTGGCTCTGATTGCAGCTCCTGGCTGGCCCTTGGAGTACAGTACAGTTCTTCACAGAGAGATTTAGCCTGCTCCTTTCGTTTTGGCATCCCCCCTTTGTCACACAGGCACATGACAGCTGGTTCCATTCCCCCTGCAGAAATGGAATGCAAAGAGAGGCCAGGGGCTCCCAAAGGAAGAAAGTGCAGAAGAGAAGGACTTGCTCAGAAAGACCCAGAGCTTCTAGAAGAACTCAGTGATGCTGCAACATCTCCTGAGCGGTGTGCTGGCTTCATGGATGATGCTGTAGGTGCAACTTGCAAATAATGCGCAGTAAAGGGCCAGGCGGCTTGCTCTTCCACCAGTGTAAATCAAGGGTCACTCTACTGACTGCAGTGGAGTTACTCCTGATTTGCACCCATGTAACCCAGTCTGGCTCAAAGACTGTAGAAATGGTGCCGATCCCCAGTGATTGCATGCAGACACCACACTCATAGGACCTTAGCAGAGAGTGTTGAGGCTGAGATTTGCCAAGTGTCCCTGCGAACGTGACTAGTCTGCTGATGACTGGCTACCATTCTAAGAGAGCACTCAGCACAGGTGGATGGTGTGACTCAGTGTCATATTGTCCTGCTTCGAACCTGAGTGGCACATGCCCCATTTGGCAGCAGAGCCAGGGCCTGACAAGATCCTTAGCTGGTGTAATCTAGTTTCTCAAATCTCCCTGAGCATTTCACAATCACCATCACCATCCTGGCCTGGTGGTCAGCAGTATAGTCCTACTGCTGTACTCTTATTATTCAAGCATGGAATTCTATCCAGAGAGAGTCTATGGCACATTTTGATTCATTTAAGACTTTTACTATATTTGACTCTATTCTGTATTTCACATAAACTGCCACTCCCCCACCAGCACAACCTCCTCGTCATTCCTATATATTTCATGGCCTGGTATTACCGTGTCCCATTGATTATCATTGTTCCAACAAACTTCTGTGATGCTTATTGTATCAATATCCTCATTTAACACCAGACATTCAAGTTCACCCATCTCAATATTTAGATTGTTAGCGTTTGTATACAAGTGCTTATAAAATTGCTCAGTATTTAGTTGTCTGTCTTCATGTAATTGAATGGGGCTCTTTTTCATTTGACTGTGTCTCTTTACATCCTTCCTGTACTTTGTCAACCTCTGTCCTCTCCCCTTTACTAGGATATAGAGAATCGCCGTTAATAGATCCTCCCCTAAGGGATGTCTCTGTCTGAACAGTGTGCTCATCTGTACCTGTCAGCTTTCCCCCAGCCCCTGGTTTAAAAACTCCTCAAGGACCTTTTTAATTTTACATGCCAGCAAATTGGCTCCATTTTGGTTAAGGTGGAACCCATACTTCCTATGTAGGCTCCTCCTTTCCCAAAAGGTTCTCCAGTTCCTAATAACCTTAAAACCCTGCATCATTGTCTCATCCACCCTGCAGTTCTGCCTGTCTAATTGGCCCTGCATGTGGAACTGGAAGCATTTCAGAGAATGCTACCATGAAGGTCCTGGACTTCAATCTTTTACCTAGCAGCCTCAATTTGGCCTCCAGGACCTCTCTCCTATCCTTCCCTATGTCATTGGTACCTACATGTACCATGACCACCGGCTCCACCGCAGCACTGCACACAAGTCTGTCTTGATGTCTCAAGAGATCTGCAACCTTTGCACCCTCAGGCAACTCACCATGCGGTTCTCCCAGTCATCACAAACCCAGCTATCTATATTTCTAATGATCAAATCCCCATTACAACTACCTGTCTCTTCCTACCCCGGAGAGGTATCCTCAGTACGAGGGGATACCATCACATCATCTGGAAGGAGGGTCCCCACTATGGGATCGTTTCTGTCTGCTCTGCTTTGATGCTCTCCTTCTCTGAGCCTTTCATTCTCCTCAACAGCACAGAGGCTGTCAGACTGGGGGGTGGGACCTCTCTACTGTGTCCCAGAAAGTCTCATCTCTGTCTCCCTGAGCTCTTCCAGTTCAGACGCTCTTTTAAAAACCACCTTCTACATGATGAAATTCTAGATAAGTGGCCCCATTGCCACGGTACCCGACCTCCTCGCAATCTGGGAGCTACTAGTAACCCATCTTTTCAGATGCGGAACGGAGGTACCAAAAGACTAAAGGCCAGTTTCCCAAGTGCCCAGTGGTGAGGGCAGATTTTCCAAAGAGTTCAGCTCCCATTTCGGCCCCTGAACAGAGCCATATTTTCAAAGGTGCTCAGCACTCAGCCACTCCCATTGTAACACCAAGAGGAAAATTTTCAGAAGCGCTCGGCACCAACCTGCTTCTAAAAATCTGGCCCCCTATGTTGGTGATCACATGGGAGTGGATCAGTTTTGAAAACCTGGGCCCTGTGCAGGGGCTGAGCCCTTCTGGCCTAAGTTACTTGCCCAGTACGTCTGTGGCAGAGCAGTGAACTGATCTCAGAGCTCCTGAGGCCTAGGCTACTGCCCAAATCTCTGGGCAATCCTGTCGCACAAAGACACTGATTGTGTCCAATGGGGAACCACCCTCTAACAAACTTGTATCCCTGGTGATAATTTATCCCTGGATAAACGTGTATCCCTGGTGAATGTCCTGGGGAACTCCCTGGTTCAGGTTTCCGCACCTGGTTTCCTGTCACCCATTTCCACTGGGAAAGCTGCAAGGTTCTGGGGGAGGCTGTGGAGTCAGGTTAGAATCACAGATAGATTTCTTAGACATCCAGAGAGGAGCAGGGTGCATTGTATGAAGGGGTTAATGACATAAGGAACTTCAGGCGAGGGTCTTCTCTCTGCTCTAGAGGCGGGATCCCATAGACCCCCCGTCTAGAGTGCTATCCCCAACCCTACAGAAACAGCTAGAGCAGCATCACGTAGAACAGCACTCCAGCCATCTGTCTGTGCTGAGGGAGAGAGTTGGGGGCCAAACTCTAGGCCCCATCGCCATGGGTGGAAGTAAGTCAGTGGGGACAGAGTGACACCGTAGGCCCGGTCTCTATGTTCCAGGAGGCCAACCCTGGCTGGAATTGGGTTACAGCCAGGGCAATGATGGCCTGATGGAGGTGGGGGAGATCCTAGCCAAGGATAAAAATAAGCCTCTCCATGGATGGAGTGGAGAGATATAGTAGTCTGGTCTAAGGGAAAGACACCCCCAAAGGGAGTCTTAGCTCCATACCTCAGTGCCAGACAGGAGGAGACAGGGAAACCTGTCCTTGTAATTACAACTTTCTGCCATTAATATGACGTAGAAAAGGAGCTGGCATCAGCTGGATCTGGGTAATCTGGGCACTTCCTGTTATGAAAAATATGCAAAATTAGGGCATTGACCCAGAATGCCATCTCCAGATTTCTGTACTTCTCACCTTGTAGATTTCTGTACCATCTCGCAATGCAGAGAGGCCTCAACGACTCGCAACTGATGCCATGCAGAAGTGGGCAGTGCATTTCACTGAACATTTTGGAGGTCACTCAAGCTTTCAACTTTCTCCCACTTAAAGGGTCATGGCTTGAGAGCCTGGATATTTGCCAAGCAAAATCGCCATGATATGGTGCAACTGATTTTGGAACTTTAAAAAAACCCAGTAGCTTGGACACTGAGGTTGAGGAGTTCCGTAGAGCAGAAGGGACCTTGGCTTTCCTTTTAAAATAAGGAACCCTAGCCCTCTGTGTGCACAGGAACCCCGAGCCCAGCACTTCCTGGGCGGGAGGGGAAGGGGAGCTGAAGGGGGGTTCTGAGAAATACTCTGTAAGAATTTAAGACCTACCTAAACCTAATGTTGACCACAGCCATGCTAGTTACCATTGTTTGAACACCGCTGTTGCAAATAGAATCCTACACCTTGTCTACACTGGGAATTTGCCCCAATGTAAGCAATCTGGCCTGACACTGACACAGACACCGTTTATACCCAAGTATACACAAGGTAAGCTGTAGTTTGCACTGGGGTGGCATTCCCTGGTTTCAAACAGGTGCAAATAGCAGCTAACCTTGTCTACTCTGGTGCAGCTGTGTTAGCAAGTGGCCGTCAACAGCTGGAACTGGACAAATACCCCATGTAGACAGGGCCCTGTCTTTCTCTCCCGGACCCGCCCGGATGGAGGTGTTTGTCTGAGAATAGTGCTATAATCCTGTGATAGATTCTGTAGTGGACTAGCAAGATACATGTCTTTTCCCAGGCTGCCCCACCAGACTGGTTTCCTCGCTGGCTGGTAAAGCTGCAGGCAGCAGAGGGGCAAGATCTCTCTGCAGCACAGTTGGATTAACAGCAGTCTCAGAAAAAAGCTCCATGTCCGCCTTGGACACGGAAACAGCACATGCCCCTAGAATGCTGTTAGTAGTAGCTGTATTTAAATAGAAAGTCAGTGGCAAAGACAGGAACAGAGTCCAGGAATCCCTTGTTTATTGTGCTAGCCAATAAGTGTATGTTATACATATTGCACATCTTCTGAATATGCATTACATCTTATATACAAATGTTCTCGCAAAGCTTTATGTTTGAATGATATTTTGCTGACTCTTGTTCACTCATGCTACGTATCCCATAACGCTTTGCAAAGCTGAAGTCCGCTCTGGCACCAGCAAACACTACATTTGTCAAAATCAAGATACATTTGTTCTGTGTCTCAGTACTCAGCTCTGTTTTGGAACCTGCATTCAGTTGCCAACTGAATGCAGGTTCCAAAACATAGTACTAAGACAAGTAAAGAACAAAACAACATGTTAAGGAACCGTTGCAAACGGGTGCACTGGATTTCAGTGACCTACAGAGAGTTTTGTAACTTGTAAAGCCATGTTAGAAATATCACTAGCTTAAATGCGTATTTTGGAAGTCTGGGTCAGGTGAACATCCCACAAGATAAAAATTGCTCCCTGGAAGGAGGTGTGTCTCTCCTTTTTGTATTGTACAGTTTTGTTTTTAGCCAATACATTTGACTATGTTTGGTTAATTGGTCTCTTGAACATTTTTCATAATGAACCACAAGTATAGTCAAGTAATTGGCTATAGAAAGTAAAAAAAATATTAACATTTATGTTGTGGTCGCCTATAGAGGCCAATTGTGCTAGGTGCTATCGAAACACTATAACCACACGACTTCCTCTCTGGCTGTTGCATTGTGAGATGCAGCTAGATTCTGCAGACAATGACATGACGTGGGGGTAGGATGTCCATCTGGAGGAGGGTTCGCTTTCCTATATCATTTGGTGTTCGGTTCACAAGCCCATCAGTCCTGCACCTTGCATTGCTTGTCACTTTCAGAGACATTTTTTCTCCTGGTGAGAGATTGCGTTATGATTTGCATGGAAGACAAGGGCTCAAAGTGTTTTGCTTCTTGCAAAAATGGGAAACATTTGCAGAAATGGGATTTTCCACTGGGTTTGCTGACCGTGAGAAATTTTCTTTTGGTTTACAGTCTTAAGTCCAGCTCGTCAACCAGTCCCTCTGGCTGTGCGGTGCCATTCTAGCAGCACAAAGGAAAAATAGTTGGCAGATCTAGCTACCTGAGGATTTCCCCTTACAGCTGTCAGTTTAGGGGGTGTGACCAGGGGACTGTTACCTAGCAGCTCTGTGTTCTTGGGGAACCAGGGCGCAAAACCCCAACTCTTTCTCTCTCTCTCTCTCTGGCTCACCTGAATTACCCCCCCACCAGCCCATGCTTGAACCAGAAACCAAAGGCTGCTTGAACCAGAAACCAAAGGCATTTCAATATGAAAAGGTAGGGGACACAACTGAAACCCTCCCATCAAGGGTGAGACAACTCCCCATGCCTCATACAAGAGACACACTTGGAACCCTCCCATCAAAGGTGAGACAACTCCCCATGCCTCATAAGCATCTCCTTTAGCACATGAATGAAGAACAGAAGCCTCATCTACATCAAAGATGGAACACGCACTGAACTCTGGGATTGCTGAAGCAGGGAAGCACTGCATTTTGGGAAATCTCTGCTCTCGATGTAACTGGACTCACACCTGTGCACACCCAGCTCTGCAGTTATCAGACCATTCTAGTTATTGGTATGCAAAACACTGAAACCTGGTTGCATTGTGAGCTCTCTCTCAAGAAAGGACGCCCTTCCAGGAATGATCAGCTCCTTTTGTCCAGACATTGTTTATCCATAAACAAACCTGGCATCTACAAATCCCCTATCAAAGCTCAAACCTCTGTTCTGATGTTTGGATCCAAACTCTGCATCAGTTCCACTGTAACCTGTCTTCTCTTCCTGACTGATCGTGTTGGGGGCTCTGCCAGCCTCAAAGCCCTCCAGACCTTGAACTGACAAACTTGTTCCTGGGAACCTCTGAACTGCCTGGAGTGGTGAGATCAACCCCTTTCCCCCCCCCCTTCTTCTTCCCCCAACACAACTGGTCTCTCTCTGTCTCTCCCCCCCCCCCCCCTTCTTAGTCCAGGTATAACTTTCTACTTTTGTAATCAAACCTGGGATAGCTTTCTCCAATACCCCAACTGTAATTGTGTAGTTCTGTAAGTGTTTGATTGTTTTTCTCTCCTTGTATGGTATTACTATTAGTATCATAAGTTTTATATACCTAGCAATAAAATAACTGTTATAATCAAGCTGGTTGCCACTTTCTCTATCTCTCCAAACTTTATTTTCTTCCTTTGTGTTCTTGGTCCCTATCTTGCTCTGTAGCAACGCTTCTCTTATCTAAGCCAAAGATCCCTGGAGTGCCCAAAAATCCTATGGGGTTTGCTCATCAAGGGGGTTATTGCTAGAACAATTGTGGTGCAAAGGGGCATATGAAGGGGACAGCCAGGAAGTGCTACTCTGCCTAGCCTATGGGATCCAGGGGCAAATGAGGGTGCAGCTCAAGTGCTGTTTGACCCAGCCTGATTGATTCCAAGGGGCAATTAAGGGGAGTAGCCAAAAAGGTGCTGTTTGGACCCAGCCTGCTCTATTCTGGTGTGTTGCACAGGGGCATATAAGGGTAGCCACTGAGAGTGTGGTGTCACCCAGCCTGCTGAGTTCAGGGACATATAAGGGGTCAGCTGAGAGTGCTGATAGCCCGGTCTGCTCAGATGCACTAAGTTGAGCTGAACTGTGTATCTGTGTGTGTGCGTATCTGTGGGGGTTGTGCTGGAGGAACCCAGCCCTGAAAACATTAGGTCCTGCAGGATACCTCCATTGGGAGGGGCTTGTAGCCCTATGAACACACAAGTAACACAAGCAGTACATTAGTAGAATCACACCCCTAGAATCACACCCCCCTTCCAGGAAGGTAATCCTAATAAATGAGCATACCCCAAGGTGAAGGGCAAATCTGGTAACAGGACACATATGGCAATAGCACCCTTCCACTCCAGTGATCCCCTGGTTGTAAGAATGACCCCTTGAGGATCATTATGGCTGGCAGAGCATAGAGCAATCCTGAGGTTGCTCTAAATTATGCCAGGGGAGGAACTGGCACTCAGCAGCCCTGGGGATCAAGGTATGTCTAGAGTGCAATCAAGGAGTATGATTCCACTCAAGTAGACACATCTGAGCTAGCTTTAGTCTCACTAGTTCGAGCACTGGAGTAATGAAGCTGCAGCAGCGTGCACTTTAGCATGGGCTACCCAGCGAGTAATTACCCAGGGCTCCAGGCAGCCTTGCACGGCATACACTGAAGTGTCCATTGCCACGGCTTCGTTTCTCTGGTACCCAAGCCAGCTAGATTAAAGCTAGCTTGGATGTTTCTACATGAGCTGCAATCATACCCCATCAGTGCAGGGGAGATACACCTTTAGAGTCACTTTTGCTGTCTCCAAACTGTGTCGAGCACAGTTCTGGCACTGCGAAAAGTCTGGCTCCTAGAATTGACAGCACCTCTGGCTGGTCCCCCTGGAAGTGTTAGCACGGGCCCGGAATCCTGCCAGTTCACTTTGTGAATCGGAGTTTGCGGAGGGATTTTGAAACGGACTCATTAAATTTCTCATTAGCAAAGTTGTAGAGCAAGGGATTGAGACAGCCGTTCACCATGGTGAAAATCCAAGAGGCGTAATAGGCAATCTCCACCTGGTGCAGGAGCTCACAGGATATGTCGTAATACTTCACAATCACTCCCACAGTCCTGCACACGTGCAGTGGCACAAAGCAGATGACAAAGATAACCAGGGACACCGTTATCATCTGTAAGGATTTAGTCTTCATCACCCGCCCACGCAGGCTCACACTGCTCATTTTAGCAATGGCAGCTCCAAGCAAAGCATAGCAGGTCAAGGAGATGCCAAAGGGGAGGAGGAAGGAGACCGTCACTATGAACATGTTGTAGTACAAGTAAAGATAGGCCAACTCCGACTGATGGATACTCAGGCACTTCACAGAGCCATTGAGGAACGACGTCTTGAGGATGATGAAGAAGGGCAGCCCTTGGATGCACAGGACAAGCCAGACGAACAAGCTGAGCTTCTTCAGGAAGGACTTCTTCTTCCAAAGGGTCCTGGTGCTGTAGTGAACGACTGCAAGGTACCTGTGAATGCTTACGAGCATCAGGAAGTAGACGCTGCCATACAAGTGGGTGCTGAGGAGGAAGACTTGGAGCTGGCAGAGGAACTGACCAAATGGCCAACTGTTGCCCAGGCTGAAATAGGCAACCATCAGAGGCACAATGGGAGTAAGGAGAGCATCCACTAAGGCTAGGTTGAATTGGAGGATCATGCCAGAATTCCACTTCTTGATATGGAACCAGAATATCCACAAGCTGGCGCTGTTCAGAACGAGGCAAGCCAAGAAGAGCATGCTCAGCAGGATGGGGATGGTAGGGTGCAGGACCTGTGGCTTGCACTCGGTGCTGGTGTTCGTGATGGAATGAAGGCTAAGGACTTGGGAAGAAGTCTCCATACTTCGGCTGACCTACAGCAGAAGG
This sequence comes from Emydura macquarii macquarii, assembly GCF_026122565.2. Taxonomy (NCBI): domain Eukaryota; kingdom Metazoa; phylum Chordata; order Testudines; family Chelidae; genus Emydura; species Emydura macquarii. The sequence continues at coordinate 17,655,078 of NW_027130828.1, forward strand.
GGCAAGAAAGAAGAAGTAGTGAAACCTTTAAGGTCCATCATTGCTCCTGTGATGAGATAATGATGAGCCAAATTTTAGAACAGTGCCAGTAAGTATGGCAGAAGCAGATCAGCTACACAGTGACGGGCTCCTGCAAGTCCACTGCAATACGATGTCCCTTTGGCTAAAGGCATCTGCCAAGTGTATTAAACTAAGTATTTAGCTAGCCAAAGAATGAGATACAGTAGCTACAGCAGGCCAAAATCAGCCCTTTGATAAGCAAATGTAAACCCATGGAAATCAGCAGAGTTGATCCTGCTTCTACCAGAGTTGGATTTTCCCAGTATATTACGGGGAAAGAGAAAAGGATGCGTATATAGCACCAAGCAAATTATTGTGTGTGGGTCCTAACAAATGAAGCCGTGTCTGCTCCCCATGGACATTTAAACACCTATGATGTTTTTCTTGTTATAGGAGTTTAGTGTCTTTGGCCAAGATTTTCCCCTCTTCCCACTGTTGTGCAAGGTGCTTTACATGGGTTGACTGCTGCGTTTTGCCCCAGAGATGGCTGCATTTCAGTTGTGCTGCATACTTTCTGAAGCACTTTGGGATTCTTCAGTAACATAAGATATTACTGACTATCCCAGGAAAAGGTTGGAACAAGTGAGCCCTGACACGATGTATTTTTACCTCTTGGTTCCAAAAGCTATTGCATTCATTTCAGACCACTTGTAAGATGCTGGACTCACCCGTTTTAAAAAGATTTCACATCAGTTCAAGGAAATATTCAGCTGCATTTCCCTATCAGTGCACTGTCTTATGGGTGTCGTAGTTCAGGTCCATCAGACTCAAAAGAAAATATTTCAATTCATTTGCACTGATGGAAAATTGGCAAAATTGAAATTTTCCCACAGAAAATTTTGATTTTGCAGAAATTGTATTTTCAGTTAGAAAATCATTCCAGGAAAAAATTCCCGACCAGCTCTAGGCAGCATAAACCTCCCTGGTCAGGTACGGAGATTCAGGAAGCACTGGTGCTATCTGATGTAGGGCTTGTATTCAGCCCATAGAAAGGAATATCACTGCCGCACAGGCAGGGCAGAGAGGATGAGAGTGGTGATGAAATGTTCCATTCCCCCATCCCTCTTCCCCTCCCTCCCATCCCCCCCGAAGTCTTTCCTGGTGTTAACCCCTCCACCGCCAAAGTCCTTTCTTCCTGCCAAGAAGGACTAGACAGGATTCCCCTTTGGGACCCAAAAAGGCTGGTCTTTAAATTAGACTGTCATGGCAAGACACAGAGCTCTGGCTGGACAGGCACAAATCTTGGTTAATTTTATCTACCATCGCTTGGATGCACACAAATGAAACCCTCGGCCATATTGACAGGTTGTTTACAGCTCACTTTTCAAGCATGGGCACCTAATGTGGAGTACGTATGTCCATATTAAAGCGCCAAACTAGCCATTTCAGGCTCTTAAATCTGCACTTATTTTGGTGCGTGAATTAAGGCACCCCTGTTTGAAAATCGGCCCTCGCAACATCAGTCACTGCTCAGCGTTTGAAGCTTGAGTTGTCCCCCAAAACCCCACTGTGTTCCACGGCATTTTGGACAAAATGCTACGGCATGCAGTACGCTACTTCTCCTTTTTTATCAGTCTTCTTAAATCCTCCACAGACCCTGAAAGGAAACGCATTTCCGACTGCCTACCGGGCACCATCAGCGAGCTATCGCATCTGGTTCTACTTGCCCTGTGTCCGTGACACAGGTTATAAGAAGCTCATAAGACTCTTCGCCTCTAGCGACCACCTCCAGAGCAATGAGCTATGTGACCTTAGCTAGCCAGCTGGGTTTGGCTGGCGGAGTACGTGGGCGGAAGTGAGTGTGACAGTTCATAGGCTTCCACGCACTCCCAGAGGTATTCTTAGAACATACTCAGTTTCATTCTCTCACAGTTCATGCTGTAGGTAGAAACCTGCAATTCAATTGCATCTTTATATTTACTTCAGGGCCAGCGAGTGTCTTTATATTGTGGCTCACAAAAGAACTGGCTAAAGGATTTGTTAGGGAGTTTAGAGATGGGTGTTGTCTACTTGTTAGCACTGTGGACCAAGAATCAGGATACCTGGGTTCAAGTCCTAGGTTTTTCCATCAGTCCGGAAATATCTTGGATCACTCTAACCATTTTGTGCTTCAGTTTTCCCTTCTGTAAAATGGGGGAGCTTAATTATTACCCAGTCCTGGCAGTTGTTCAAGCTCAATTATTGTTTGCAAAGCCCTGATGAGGCTCAGGTGAGAAGAGTTATTGGTGTACAATTGCAGATTGCTAGTAGGGATTTGTAAATTTGTGGTGCAAATTCTTCCAGATTATTATAATAAACCCTTAGCTGCCTCCCGACATGATCCTCCAAACCAAGAAGCCTACATGGCTTTCCAAAGTAAATCCAAGACCACAAAAGTGAGGGACCTCCTATTTCAGGCGGCAGTGAGCCCGAATCCTTCAAATCTATGGACACAGGTGGCATGGACTCCTTTTCTCTCCAGAGCAGAAGCTTTGTTGGCTCAAAGAATGATCACAGATTTCAGACTGGCAGCTACCTACTGTACAAAGATAAAAGGCTATGCGGCTTCATTTGCCTCTCAATGGGGTAAATCAGTGGTGTAACACCCTTATGAGATCAAGACTGGGCTAAGTAGCTCAAGAACTGGGCTCAATTCAGAGCCCCCTCTTTGGACCTGATCCTGCTCTCAAGGGAAGCTTTGTCTGAGTAAAGAGTGCAGGATCAAACTCTGCAAGAGGGTGGCATCAGAGTCAGAGCAAAGATTCAATCTCCTCTTGCGTATTTTTGGGATGTAGAAAGAAAAGTTCTAGGAATTGCCTAGTAAGTTGAGAGCAGCTTTAAAACTAACAAAACAAAGCAGGAAAAGCCAATTGCTTTCGATTTCACTTGAAATGGAATTATGCAAGCCATAACCCATAAGCATTGTAATTAATTAAGGGCCAGATTCTGCTCTCAGTCACAGCAGTGTAAATATAAATCCAGAGTGATTCTACCCGAGTAGCCGAGAGCAGAATCTGACCCTGAGTCTCTGAACAAAACAATATTTTTGGTTTACTATTTGGAGGTAAAATTCTCCCCTCTTTGGCATTCATGCAACCCTATTGATTTCACTGGGGTTACCCAGATCTAACCGAGCGGTGAACTTGGCTGTTGTGTCCTATGCACATTCATTATTAAAAACAGAATATTAATAAACCCTTGCAAACAAGTATCTGGGGGACTTACCACCCTTCTCAGGAAGAGGAGCTGTGCCGCTGTACTACATCAGCTGAGCTGACAAGTCTTCAGCAGGAAATCACATGGATACAAATTCATTCAAACATCCAGACGGCGGCAGAGTTGAAGGGACGGAAGAGGCTTCAGTGACTCTCAGGAGGAAGAGACAATTCAGCAAGGACTGCAGCGGCCAAGGGAGTTTCTGTCAGCTAAAGAAGTGCATGATGCAGCGTTCCAGGAAACAGTTTGACTACTTGCTTTGCTAAAGCGCCTTTGGGCTTCTGAGTTCCTGGCCATCTCCCTCTGCAGTGTCTACAAGACTTGCAGGGATAACCCAACTCCTTCCTCCGTGCAATTCAGGCATGTGGGAGTGGAAGCACAGGTGGAATTGTACCACTCGGAAAAGGATCAGTCTGCCAGGAAATGGGCATGCTCTGAGCTCCAAAACAGCCCTTGGAAGTGGTCCCCCTGCCTTCAATAATATATACAAGTCCAGGAAGAGGTAAAGAGCCAATAGGAAAGGTTATAGGGCGTATAGACCCATCCAGGGCTTGGCAGGCAGAGGGTTAACACTGTCTTCCTGGGTGGTGGAAAGCCCACAACTAGTGTGCTGATTGCAGGGATTGACAGGTGAGGATGGCCTGGGAGCTGTGGTGAATTGGACAATCTCAGTTGGGGCCTCAAAGCACTACGGCAATACACATATTTATTAAGAGTCATTATTAATAAAAGTGGCGGGGCAGTGAAGTACCGATTCAAAGACTGTGTCTGAAAAGCCCTCACGCTAGTCCCATGAAGGAAATAAGGATGAATAGAGAGGTCAGCCCAGGTGGGATCAGCAAAGAATTCACCTACCCAATGAGGACACTGATGACACTGCTTCCCCTGGCATCCCCGTGGCTGACCCAGGAGTAATGCTCCACGCCACTATAATCCTAGAGACAAGCCATGTGTGTGTGTCTAGCTTTCCACAGCCCTAGAGGCAAAGATGTCACACTCACGAATGCCATGAGGGCAATTTCAAACCTTTTTTTATTCCTTGAAATCCAGATCAACTCATCATGAAGGACCATTCATTGACATTTTCTGGGGATTCAGGATTGCATTTTTGTTCACGTTGTCTACTGGACACTTCAAACATTACCTGATTTGAGGGAATGTCCACAAAGTCTGAGGAAACTGGTTTTATTTTATGTTTAGCAAAATTACTTTCTCACTGAGGTCCAGCTGCATGCCAAGTTTGCCAGGTTTAAGTTCAGCCATTTTTCAATTGTTTGTATGCAAAAAAAGGCCTGCAAAATGGGACTAAAAAAGGTACTGTTGAAACTTGTCCCCGCCTTCCTTTTTTGTACAACTTGAAAATGGGTGAATGGATTTTGCTCAATCGTTCAAAGAAAACTCACCTGTTTACTAAGACCAATAGTTTTTGTACATGGTGCGATTAACCTATGGAACTCATTGCTACAAGATATCATTGAAGGCAAGAATTCAGTATGAATCACAAAACATCCACAATTAGGATTAAAATGCATAAGGGGTAACCTCTATGCTTTAGAGCATAAGACAATCCATAGCTGTCTGGGATTAGTAAGAGACTTCCCCTATGGGTAGGTTATTCCATAATTGTCCACTACTTGGTTTCTTGTGCATTCCCCTAAAGCATTCAGTACGGGCCAGTGTTAGAGACAATATGCTGGACTAGATGGATTGGGGCTGCCACATCAGATCAGATCAGCAATGTTCCTCTAAGAAGTTTTAGCCGAAAGGGGAAGTTTCTGAGAAAAGTAAGAATGGTTTAGAGTATAGTGATCAGATCAACCTTAACCCTAGAGTGTGCTACTATATTGCTTTTCTTAGCTTTGGGTGAGCTACAAACAGTTGCTCCTTGTATAAAGAACTTTGAGCTCTTCTGATGAAAAGTGCTCTGGAAGACCTAGGCATTATTAATTATTATTTTTATTACGTCCTTACATGAGCATTTGGGGCAGGTGTTTAAGATCACAAAGCCGCTGCTGCAACCAGCCATATCGCTCCAGGAGTTGTTTGGTACTTCAGGAGTCGTCAAACTGTTCTCAAAGGCCATGGAGTTCTTTGTAGGTGGGGTTTAATTTACAATGAAATATTTCAGCCTTTTGACTGATTTTCTAAACAAAGAAATAATGGGAGCCGTATGCAGTTGCTCAGGCTGGTCTCGTGCCATAGACTTGTTCGTTTGCATTGGTTCCAGCTCTCAGCTTCTTGTCTAAGGATCAGTGTAAGTGCACTTCTTGAATAAAGTAGACAAGAGAAGCAGAAGTGGCACCTCTAATTAGGGATATGGCTTTGATAATGCTAGTGTGTGATGGTTTTTTTTAAAGTGCCATCATTTTATTTTTATTTTTTTAAACATTATTTTTATTGTTTTATATAAATATATACAAAACAAAACACAAATGCATGCACAAAATAGCAATACCATATAAATAACAAAATTCAGTGTTCATTATTTGTAAAACCTGGGGGGGAAAATAAACCAAAACCAACCAAACACGCAAACAAACAAAAACACTTGAACTCACAGAGGTCCTGCAGGGCATCAAGTGTTAAAGTGACTAAATAGATAAGTAAGAACATAACCTCTGAGTATCAGGGACTAATATATACTAAACTGCAAAAGTATGCAGTTGTTTCATGTGTGACCAGACATTCTCATATTTTTTTCCAAGTGTTTCTATTAGACAGAGTCATTTTTTCCATTAATGCAGTAGTAGAGAACTCAATAAGCCAGTCTGTATATGAGGGAGGAATTGCAATTTCTATTTTCTCAAAATAATTCTTTTGGCCACTAAAATACTTGCTGCAATCCATTTCTTAATGCTGTCTGGTCATACCAACTCATCCAGCAACCCTAAAATACACAAGCTTGGAGAAGGAAAAATAGCAACACAAAATTTGTGTGAGAGCACTGAATATAGTGTTCCAGAACACATGCATTTCTGACAGGTATAGTGGATGTGGGAAAGGTTGGCATAGGGCTATTTGCATCTCCAACATTCACTGTGTTTCTTGCCAGTCTAGCCTTAAATAAACGTTCTGAAGTCCATTTATACCTGTTTAATATATGGTTTTAAATAATCACAAGGATACAGACTTGAAGTAGTGTTCCTATTAAGCTAGATATCCTCCCAGGTTTCTCTTGTGGCAGTAAGGCTAGGTTCATTTCCCCATTTTCCTTTGAGACTGACTTTGAGAGAGTAATGCGAAACATGAAGCTACCTACAAAGTGACTTTTGTTTCCGTATTTCTTAACATGCTCTTCTAGAGGTGAGAGAATTGAAACGGGCCAATTGTCCCCTATCTATGAGCAAACGCTTGAGGATATCTGTTGAAAGAAGGAACTGCGAGCCAGCAGTACCTGATATTTGTTGCACAAGTAATTGAAGGAGGCCAATCAATCAGCTTGTTTTATATCTTTAATTTGTGTTAATCCTTTTTCTATCTAAATTGTCTTAAGTGTGGAGTTGGCCTTGATCCTCAGGCCTGGGCTTTCCCATAGGGGTATGAGAAGAGAATTAGTAAGATTGGATGCTCTAATCATTTTAACACATTGCAGGATACCCCATGTTGATGCAAAGATACAAATGGTTTCTTTGAGCAATATAAAGAGTACAAGTGAAACTAACCATGATTGTGGCGTCTTTCCGCTGCTGTCTCACACCAGCAGATTAAAAAAAGCTCTCCGGGTTTGAATGTTGGTATTGCCTTAGGAGGATACCAGATGGCCACGGTGCAGAGTGGCTTTTGCACTAGGCACCCTTAAGCTTGGGGCTTTTAGCAAAGTACCTTTGCTTCTTTTTAACCATGCTCTCGACAGTCAGAAAGTTTGCACATGTCAGTCCTATTGTTTGAATAGGACCGTGTATTTATTTAAGGCTTGTTCTGATACCTTGAGTCATACTGAACAAGTAGTCTCACTGGGTCTCCTAAGGGGCTCAGTGCTGCCTCTCAGCACAGAGGTGGATTCTGCCCACTGAAGGCAAAGACTGCTGAGAGATGTACAAGGAATGAGCAAAGAGGAAGACAGTCTAAATGTTTTATATGTAAAACACTTTATCTGAACATACACAGACAAAGTCAATACAGAACATAAACCAATCGTGTGGTCAACATAACCAAGTATTCACACCCATTAATGGTCCCTTAACAAAGCAGCTACCAGTACAGTCTGACTGCACCACCCTTGGTTGCTTCCAGGACCACTAGCTTCAGCTGAAGGCAGGTTCTTGGCTTTTATAGCCAGGGTAAACCCCATCATGCACTGCACAAACCATTACATGAAAACACCTTTTATGTACAATTGTTCTTAATCAAATTCATGTTAAGACTCAAAAGACAAGGGAGGGGCCAGCAAACCATGCACAGCAGGGAAAAACGATCCAGCGGTATGTTTCTCCCACAGAACTAAAACTGATTGGATATTTGGAAGAAAAAGAAAAAAAAAAAGAAGTGGTTTACTAATATTTTCCCTACTAAAGCACACTGTGTCCGGCTCTCTATTATTCAGAGGGTCTGTTATTTATTATTCATGACTCATTGGGAATTTCTGAAAATATCCACAAATTCGAAGAGTGTCACAGATTTTGGCACAACTGGCTATCCATTGAAATTCAGTACCAGAAAGGCATTGATTTGCTATTCATTATTTGGATTCTCTAAAATTTAAAAAATTCAGATAATCCAGTCAGGCAGCAGACACAACCTCATGTGACTTAGGGGGCCAATCACACACCATGATAGACAAGGCGAACAATTTGAAAACAATCAAATGAGCAGATGTATTTGGTGAAGCCTTCTGCATAATGAATCCATGAGCAGGAATCAGATGTATGAAGAGGTGCAAACAAAAAAAGGGCTACATTCATGCTGAATCTTATGTTCAACTAAGAAGGCAGCCAGCTCTACCTATAAATGCAACAGTTCATTTTTAACACAGCTGAGTAGCTTACTACAAGAGTCCTTCCAATACTAACAGATCCTCTTCCATTCTTGACTTGACTCTGCTAGATGTGGCTGCAGGATATGAAAACTGAGACTTGTCCCTACACCATCATATCCCTGCTTAAAATACAGACTCTACTAAAAGAGAAACTCTGTCTTTCAGCACCATCTATCTGTTCAATCGAAAGCTGCTGTTACATTAGGCATTGTTGCTCAGATGCAGCTGAACTATGCTGGTTACGAGATCATTTTAATAGATTTTAGCTGATGGAATAATTCCTAATTTGGTGCTATACCATGCAGTGAGTTTGATGTATATTTCCCAGATATATTTCATAGTGGTGGATATAAGAAAGAGAGAGTTATGTTCTCCCTATGGGTAAAAGCCATCCCTCTGCAGAGGGCCAACATTTCACAAGTGATTAATGCTGTGTGCTGCAATTTTCAGGTGCCATAATTGAGGCACCTTAAAGGAGACTAATTTTTAGAGGGTGGATGCTCAGCACTTCCTGGGAATCAGGCCCCTATAAAGTGTCCCAGGTTGGGCACCCAAAAATCAGCAGTGCCTTTTGAAAATATTGCCTGTCCATCGTTTAAAGCCTCAAATTAGAATTTCAGTGGGACTGAAATAGCATGCTGGCCCTCTACAGAGGGGTGAATTTCACTCTACATGAGTTAAATGCAACCCACTTGTCCTGGGAAAGAAAAAGAAGAGTCCCTACCAAAAGCTACAATAATGGATGTTTCAGAAATATGTGGATAAGCTCATTCTTCTCTTTGCAGCTTGGCAAAAATAAATGTCACCCACCCGTGGCTCATCTCACCCAATAGCTGTGATGAGTCGCTTCCTGGTGTTTCCTCACTGATGAGCAGCACTTTGATCCTTGGAGGAAGGTATTCTGGCCTCTTCAGCTATGCCAGGCTCAGCAATCTTGGAGCAATAAAAGCTGGGTCGGTCTCAGGCAGAGATGGGGACTGCGGTGCCTAGAGGATGCTTTCACACTGGCTACTGCAAGGTGGCAGGTAGGTGGGCCTTCACAGTGCAGACTTCACAAGGGCTGGTGTGCGTCAGGATCAGTGGGCATCCCAGGCCAAGCTTCCAAAAGGGCCCATGAGTCCTCCTCATGCCTTCCTGATGATTCGCCCTGGTTTCCTCCAATACCGGTACCGCTCCCTCCGCGCTGACTGCATCATTCGCCTGGAGGAGCCAGAGTGGTTTGATCTTGAGAAGCTGCTAAAAAGCATAAAAGGAGCCATTGTTACTGATACGCGTCAGTCTCTTGAGTTAGTGGGGACTCCTATGGGAGCTGGCAACTGTAGGCACAGGAATGGAGTCGCTCTAGCCTCCCCGAGCAGAGCATTCAAGACTCCCAGGGAAGGGCCAATGCTTGCTCAGTTTGGATGAGGACCTGCACTTGTCCTAAAGCTCAAGGGTTTAAGACCACAGGAGTGGAAGTCTGGCCCGTCTCTTCTTAGGCCTTCTGAAAGGCTGAAGGTTCTGGGACCTCCATTGCTGCAACAGCAACTAAACCAGAAGGGCCCAAATGTTGCAATACCAAGGGCTGCCTGGGGAACTTGTCTATTTGAATCTGAGGGTGGGATTTTCAGACGTGCCCATGGAAGCTAGGAGCTAATTGCCTTAGGTGCTTTTGAAAATCCCACCCTAAAGGTAGATATTTTTCTAAAAAAACAACAATAAATGCGCACAAACCTAACGTTTGCTTGTACTTTTGCCTTCCATGATACGTTGCTAGAACCTGCTTGTTGGTTGCATTCATCAGCCTTAAAAACTTGCACGTGATGGCCTTTGCTCCTCCCAGAATTGGGCAATTAGAGAGAGTTTGTTTGTGAATGTTACGGTGGCTTCTAAAGAGAGTATCACTGTGACCATGTTTGCCCCCTTTTATAGCTTGCTTTCCTGCAAACACTCACGTGAGGGATGCTGGGCTCATAGGAATGTCTGGGGGAAGTGAACTGCATAATAGAGATTAGCTGAATCACAAGTTAAAATTCATGCTGGTGAAATTCACCTCTATGCAGAGGACCAGCAGAAGGCTTATTCACATTTAGGTGCAGTTTTAGTCTATGGGTATGTCTACACTGAAAAAAAAGAGATATGATCTTACCTTGAATTAAAATAGCATTGAAGACACAGAAACTCAGCTTTTAACTTGGGTTAGCAGCTCCAGCTCAACCCTCTAGGGAAGCTGCTAACCCAAGTTAAAAGCAGAGTACCTTCACTGCTGTTTTAACTCAAGTTAACTAACCCATGTTAAGAACACACTTGTTTGTTTGTTTTTTCCAGTGTAAATGAACCCTAAGTGACACCTCGTTCTTAGTGCTGCGCCCTCTGGAAGAGGGGGAATTTGGCCCTCAGGATTTTCTCGGCTAGGATCAAAGGTGTTTTTTAGAGTGTGCTCGCTGGCATATACTAACTAATGTCTTCTAAAACGCTAGACAAGGCACACTCCTCCACTAGGCTTTCAACTCTATCAGGTAGCACCTGCTAAGCTACAGATTGTCTTGCCGGCACTAGAGTTTTAGAAGGAATTAGTATGCGGTAGTTAATACAATTTAAAAAAAACCTTTTATCTTAGTCAAAACAACAAATCCACTGTGACAAACGAAATTAATCCAGGCAGAAGTAATTGATAATAAAGTTTAAGTGATCCAATGGGGGAATAGAGACAATAGCATATGGCTTGGCTGACCAGTCAGACACTGAGAACTAATTACTCAACCCAGCAAACCGCTTGTAATCCATTGCACTGGCTGGAATTAGTTTCTACAAACTCTGAATTATTTTGAATAGTGATACGCTTGTGAAAATTGCAGTCTGGGCAGAAGTGATTCACAAACAGGAAAGGCAGATAAATTTCCAGACTATGTGGCTAGCTGCCCATTGTTTGCCCAGCTCTAGTCTTCACCCAGAAGAAACAAGGAGAGGCCTGTGAAGTTGTGCTTTTAAAAAGCTACTGGCAATTTGGCCCCATGTTACCGATTGAGTGCCCTGGTGCTAAGCTTCTGTCCATACTGTAACAATTGCCACCAGGTTGTAACCGGGTCCCCAACACAACAGTGACCCAACATGGTTAAAACAGGATTTGTTCTTGTTGAGACATGTGAACGAAAAAGAAAATGTAGCTAGAAAAGGGAATTCTACAGGGAATGAGGAATCTGTTCTCTCCTGTCTTTTACTTGGGGTGTAAACTCTTGGAGGGAAGGGCGATCTTTTTGTTATAATAATGATAATAGCTAGCTCTTATATAGCATTTGTCACCTACAGACCTCAAAGTACTTAACAAAGGAGGTACCCTTTTTTACAGCAGTGTAAACTGAGGCACGGAGGTGAAGGTCACTGAGAGGCCAGGGGCAAAAACAGGAAGAAAACCCAGGTTTTCTGAGTATCAATCCAGGGCTCTATCCATTAGGCCTTTGTGTGTGCACAGTGAAGCCTTGGTCCCATATTGGGACTGCTAGGTGCTACTGCAATACAAATAATAATAGTAGTAATGATTAAACATGGGAAGGGAGAATAGAGAAGAACCAGAAAGAATATTCTGCTGGGGTGGGGGTGAAACTTGCTAAACCCTAGTTTATATCTTTCTTCAGACACTCTCTCTCACTAAGTCCAGCCCTGGATACTTGGTCAGTGCTACGGCTACTTGCTACGTTGGTGTTGACTGCTCATTGTAATGGTGCAAGTTTTTACACAAGTGTTTGGGGCAGGTTGGGCCCTATCAGCTTGTTTAAAACAGCAACGAACTCCCAAGAATTATCTTCACTCCCTCTAGAAGAAGGTGTTTCTGACGGAAAGTGGGATCATGCTGGGATGGGATACAGCGCTGTTAGAATCCCCTGCCTTTCTACATCCTGATCAGAGCTGCTCCTCTTGTGGTCCCAGCGCCCCAGCAAGTTTGGGTATGATCGGGGTTTGGGCATTCAGACCCAGTGGTCAGAGCCAGAGTCAGGAGTCAAACCAAGGAATGGAGCAAGAGTTGGAGTCTGGCTGTGGGTCAGAGCCAGACTCAGAGTCAGTGAACAGGGCCAGGGATTAGGAACAAGGCAGAAGAGCAGGGCTCAGGAATCAGGCAGGATCCAATGTAGCAGCCAGCAAGAATCCACCCAGTTGCACTGACAACTTCCTGTGTCTCTTCCTGGCTTAAATAGTGTAGCTGGGCCAATTGGTGGGGCCGGGCCTTCCTCCATTCAGGACTCCTGTGACAGTGCCTCTGGTGGAGCAGTTGTTTCACTAATATCTATTGCATGATCCTGGTCCCACCTGAAATCATGAGAACTTTGGATCTGATGTCAATGAGAACACAATTAGTCTATGACCCGAGGAAGAGCTCTGTGTAGCTGGAACGCTGGTCTCTCTCACCAACAGAAATTGGTCAATAAAAGATATGACCTCACTCATTTGTCTCTAATCTCCTGGGACCAACTCGGCTACAATAACAGTCCTACTGCAAGTCATTCCTCTAATGCTGGTGGCTCTGCTTATTAGCAGAAGTTGTTCCACTAGCACCTCAGCCTCTGAGTCCTAGTGCAAGTCATTTCACCAGTATTTGTAAGTGTTAATCTTAATGCAAGTCCTTTTGCTAGGCAGGAAGTGAAGTCTGGAGGATTGGGCATGGAAGCGGGAGTTAAGAGACCTGGGTTCTATTCATGGTTTACCTACTGGCCTATGCAATATTGGGCAAGCCGCTTTGTTTTTTGTTCCCACCCTTTGTCTATTGAGACCGTAAGGTCTTTGGGGACATGACTGTCTCTTACTAGATGTTTGTGCAGCACCCTGATCTGGGCTGGAGCCTCTAGGTGTTACTATAACATAAAGAATAACCCGCTCAGCAGTTCTTAGGCTCACTGCAAGCTGGTTCACTACTGCTTTTGCTCTGAGACCCAGTGAGAATTGTGTCTCTGGTATCTTTTGCTCCAAGGCCCAGAGACTGTCGTTTCGCTACTGCCAGTGGCTCTGAAATCTGAATGAAGGAAAATAGAACAGCTTTTTTCGACTGGCATTGTAATGGATTTTCCCTCTCTTTTAATATTAATTCTCTTTCTTTAATCTTTTAACAGTTTGTGTTACACACACGCCTGATGAATTGATGCCAAATAATATGTCATCATAAGACTCCATAATTATTAAGGACATGGTTATCACAAACATTATGATGTTATGTTACTGGAATGTAAGGCTAATGTTTGTACAGACACACACTTAATATTAAGTATTAAGGTCATCTGAGGCTTTTTTTTTTTTTTTGACAGCCTCATCTCCCCACACAATATTTCATGTTGTGCAGGAAAAAAAAGATTGGTATAATAGGCACAACCCAAAGAGTGGGGGGAGAAAGCACTTGGTATTGACATAATCTCTAGTGATTTAATCTAAAATGCTCAGATTACAAATCATCTATTGAGATTTCTGTTACACTGATGAATATTATGCATGAAATGTAGTTAGCCACATGTTTCCACTCCAATGTTTGGGAGTTTGAGTAACTGAGTTATAGCATATTTCCACATTAAAACAAATCACAAGCATAAATCTGTGACTATCAATCAAATCCACAATGCGTTCATATTGTGTATGGTCAAAAGACTAACAGATCTAATCCCATGATAGTATATCCCTATAGGGCAGAAGGAGGGATACAGACACAATGTAACCATCTGTAAGAAAGCAACTCTTCCTATCTTTGCATACATGAATCAAGCATCGAGCTATTCCCTTCTTATTTAATATTAAGCATCAACTCACCTAGAGGACCAAACTGGACCCGCTTGCTTCTTAGGTTTGGTTACCTGCTTCTGATACTCCATCCAGCCACTGACTAGCTCATGGAGGATCATCACATAGAGAAGGAAAATCAGAATCCTTGGGTCCATTCGGGGCACTTCGGGATCTGCGTCATAGGGCACAGGAGACATTGGGCCAGGCGAGCTAAGGAAGGTCAGCTGGAGTGGTGCAATTCCCACTGGCACCTCTCTTTCTCTCTGTAGCAGAGGGAGGTGGAGGGTTGGGAAAGGTCTTGCTGGCTGGAATTGTGCAGAACAAATTAATGCTGTAAAATCTCCCCAGGGATAGAAGGCTGGTGCCTATTACACAAAGCAGCATAAACACAGTGCTGAGGTTATGGACGTCTCCCTTAATGCTGTTGATTATCTCCTCTGCTACTAGATTCTTTTCTTCTCTCTCTCTCTCTCTCATGCTATTTCTGCATTTCTCTGCAGCCATCAGCTTCCTACACTTTTATTACACAAGCAATCCAGCTTCAGAACAATCCATTTTGATTGGCGGGAGTGGGAGAGAGTTGGCTTTTCTACCCTGTAGACTTAGGAACTGTAGAATTGTATATGCAAAAAATCAACTGATCTGGATTCTCTTGCTAGTCTCCTCCCAATATTTCTGTTAGGTTTATGATCCACAGCTGACAAGGATCAAATCGAATTCTGTCTAAATAGATTTCTCAGCCATAATATCTTTTCCCCCCTTGTTTTTTTCTCTTCGTTTTTTTGCTCCTGCTGCTGTTATTCATTATTTAATCCTTCAATTGGTATTTAACTTGTAAAGCATGTACATGATGATACACAAAGAGTCACATTAAAAATGATGTTATAAATCTGTATCTTAAACACATCCAATGATAGTTACGCTGTGTAAACTGATCATGTAGTTTAAAATGTGTCTGGACTTTTATTTGGCTATTAAATATTCTTGTTAATGAAACAAGAAGTGCTGAATAACTTTTTTAAAAATTTCATAATTTGGGAAGAGATCCTAATTATTCATATAATCGAGAGAATAAAATAAACACGAACAGAAGGTGTTTGGAAATTTATAAAATGTTATCAAGAGGGAGGAATAGAAATACTTGAAGTTCAACATGAAAGGATGGTGAAACTATGTTTCTATAGCAACAGAGACAGTTGCCAGGCTGCAAGAGATAGGTTCACATGTACTGCATAACTCATGTTGCAGGGGAGTTCCTACTAATGACAACACTGTAATTTTATAAATCATTCTCTGCACCTTTTAATGATTAAAGGATGGGCTGTGACCCCTTTACTTACAATGGTGAGCTCTTATGAAGTCAGTGAGCCTACCCATATGAGGAAGTGCTCATTGGTCTGAATAAAGGAAGCCCAATGTGGCCGTAAGAGTTTTATTTGTTGATATGCTGCATCTTGCAAATATAAAATTATTTCCATAAAATTTGA
Source organism: Emydura macquarii macquarii (assembly GCF_026122565.2). Lineage (NCBI taxonomy): Eukaryota > Metazoa > Chordata > Testudines > Chelidae > Emydura > Emydura macquarii. Next base: position 17,670,534 of record NW_027130828.1, read on the forward strand.
TTATTAATTTGAAAATTAAAGCTGGTTTAATAACAACAATTTTAAACCCCAACAGACTGGAAAGTATATTCATGAATAAACAGCCTGACTTCACTATAATGCCATAATGCGTATTCCAGCAACCACTGGCGACGTCAGAAAATGTTCACATCTTGAAATGTGTATTTAGCACAAATATTCTTTATCCAAAAGCCACAGGAAGCACAAACATGGCAAAATATTTGCTACTTGCTATATATTAATTTCCTGTATTATCCAGTTTTATCCAGTCCAGGAAGAGAAAGAAGACTATTGCCAAGTTTACACTTCAAAGTTGTACCAGCAGAGCTATGTCAGTTAAGAGTGTGAAAAAAAAATCACTTCTCACCTGACATAGCTTTCTGGCAAAAGCATTAGTGTAGATGTAGTTATACAAGAAAAAAAGTCCTTTTACCGGCATAGATTATTTTCTTCATGGAACGGGTAGAAGATGTGTGTACATTAGGAAGGTTTGCTGGTATAGCTTCCTGGAAAACCTGTTTTAGTGTAGACCAGGCCTATGTGACGTAAATGACCACTCACACATAGCAAATAGTCAAAACAAACCACAGGCTGGAAACTCTTCTTCCAAACGGTTTGGTGAATACTTATGAACAAGTACATTCATGACTATAAGGGTCACTTTGTGAATGATTAAAAAAAACAGAATAAAGGCTAATGTCACAGTGAGTATTATATGAATTACGTTACCAGCTCTATTGAAAACATGAATCACTCCTCTCTCAAAGACATACTCTTGGGAACTGAAACACACACTTCTTTTTGAATTGCCCAGCACCAGATATTAGGGATGACAGCTACTATTGCATAGTTAAGGAATTCTTTACGAGAGTCTAATTTGGAATCTACTGAACTAAATTCAGTGTTGGTGGACGCAGGCACAACTTGTCTGAAGGCAACGGGCTTGTGCCTGCTTGTTCTCCTTGCAAATGTGGGCCTGTCTTTAAAAGGTAGAACTAGCAGGGACTTTACAATTATTTCTCTTGTTTGTAAAAATATCTGATCGTGCGTGTAGGAGTGAGGAGAAGAAACAAATACTCATTGTTACATTATGTGTCTAAGGCAAAACTGATGCTTGAAGTTGGCAGGAAAAATGCCCTGGCTGTTTTATTATTCTGTTATTATGAATATAGTTCCTTAGCCTGTCACGATCCTAATAATCAGTCAGGTTATTGCCCTTTTGACTGTGCTCTGTAATTACAGCGGGCATTAAAACAAAGTTCCTTCGCATGGAGCAGGGTAAGTTCTTCTAACCCTTCCTCACAGGGGTCAGGAGAATATTCTCAGGGTTCTCCCCACCCCCATGTCCCAACACTCAGGGAATTAAGTAACAATTCTCTCTCCTTTCCCCTCTATGTCCCAAGATAAGACCCTCTTCCCACCGGGCATCCCCTCATTAGCTAAGCTTAGCACCACCTCATCCCCCAATGACCATGAGAAAGGCACTTCTTCGCCCCTGCCAGGTACAAAGAGAGGATCCCTTCCCCCATCAGTGACCTGGACCCCTCCAATGATAAGCCTCTTCCCCCAGAGATCCGGCATGTTGCCCAGCGTGATCGCATCTGTGAGCTGCCTCAAGGGGCAGGGAGCAGGATGCAGCGCCACCCCACGCAGGGAGCTGTCCCTGGTGCTGAAACCATGCATCCACAGCCCCCAGCCCCCAGCCAGCAGGCGCTCTGCTACCTTGCCCGCTGAGGGCGGAACGCCCAGCACCTCTCGCTTCCCAGCCCCTCGGAACCCCGAAGAAGCGGGTGGAACGCTCATTGTCTGAAAGTTCCGGGGCGGGGCGACTGGAACGCTCGGTGTCTGAACGTTCCAATGCTGGGAGCGGCCAGCAGGAGGCGTTCGTTCCCGAGCAGTTCGCCCCACACCTCGTGTTCCCTTGTGGGGCTGACCCAGCTGAGGGGCAGCTGCTGCTCTCCCTAGGCAGCGGCTGCTTTCTTGGGTGAGTTCTCCGCCTGCCCTGTTTCCACACCAGGGTGGGCTCTGTATTGGGAAACCCATTTTGCGCTTCCCCTTCCCCCCCCTCCCCCCCCCCCAGCCCAGGGTGCCCTCCTATGCTGGATGGGGAAACCGCTGTGTCAGAGGGAAGCCCAGCTGCGCCTCTTAAGCCTCTGGAGGCTCATTCAGAAAGGCAGCTGAGCTTTGTAACGTACCTGTATGGGGAGAGCGGGGAGGTGGAAGAATTAAAAGGTGGATCTTGCTGTCTGCACGGACGCTTTCAGGGGGAACCAGAGTGTGGCAATCAGCACATCCCCGTGTTCCTTCCACACAGCACATCATCATCTCTCTTTCACTTGATCTCAAATTCGGGAAAGCCATCCATCCATCTAGGCTACTTATATGGCTCCCCCTCACTGTAGTATCCAACTGCCTCACAGGTTTTCATATCTTGATCCTTACACCACGGCTGTGAGGCAGGGCAGGGCTATTATCCCTCATTTTACAGATGGGGAACTGAGGCACAAAGAGGTTGCCCAGGCTTACCCAGAAGGGCTGTGAAAAAGCAGGTAATTTAACCTGGGTATCCCACGTCCTGGGCTAACCCCGAACCACTGGACCATGATGCCTTTCATAACAACAAAAAGCTCGTTTTAAATTCACCACCAAACATACACTGGCACTAATGATCTCTTCGTTGGTTTACGATCAGATCCTAGTTCCTTTCCTGATTGCACAGTCATTTCTTTTCTTTATTTCCCACACCTTCCTTCCCTCCCAATCCTCATTTCAAATCAAGCGCTTAGAAGAAAGAAACTCTCAACAGCTAGTCCTAATACTGAGGACAACCAGAACTCATATCAGCATGTGCTTAAAATTAAGCCCTTGCTTACATGTGCTGCAGAACGGAGGCCTGTGTGAGTAAGGGCTACAGATCTAGATGCTGAAGAACTCAGTCCTGTAAAGTCCTCAACTCACATTTAAGTCAAGAGGAGCTCAGCAAATCATAAAATCAGTTTCTAATTGGGCAAGTATTTGCGCTTGCACTTTTGAACAATGCCCCATGTCTTTAAAAGGCTAGTATCTTGTTAGCATGTAGGGCTAGAAATGCATTCGTTAGCCCACCAGATTGCTGAAAACCTCTCTTTCCGATGTATTCCATCAATTCTGTCCATTCTAAACACCGTGAAATAAAACCACAATATTATTATGCATACAAAATCTATTTCAGAGGTTTTAACAATGTATTAGTTATAATTTCCCTCTCCGTTCTAGGCCTGTACAGTTAGACATATAGTACTAATGTAGGTTTGCTGCAATGGGGGAAAGAGAGGAAAATCACCAATATATATTTTATAATCTCCTTAAACTACTTGATTTTTCTATAAAATATGTGGCATAAACAAAATATATAATGGGGTAGGTTAGAATGGGGCAAGACACATTATTGGCATTTGAGGAGAAAACTATATGTTGCTTTGAAAGTTGTTTAATATGAGATGTTTTCATAGGATAAATGTTAAGCAAAATTGTATAATGGGTGCAAGGAGACACAGAGGGTATGTCTACTCAGCCTGGGCACTGGCCCTGGTTTGAGCCCAAGCCCCCTTTGGTCCACACACAAATCAGTCTAACTCAAGTCAGGGAGCACTCAGGACCTGGGTCTTAGGACCCCACTAGGGGGTGGTTTGGAGTCCCTTTGTGACTCAGGTCCAAGCCCTGTTATTTTGCAGTGTGGATGCAGCTCAAGCCTCAGGCCCGAGTCAGAAGTGCAGTGTGTAGTGGTAGTGCAGCGTGGTGCAGCGTGGACCCATTAGAATGGCTGAGAGACCTGGGTTCAGCAATTGTAAGGCCAGATTTACAATGCAGTCTGGAAACACAGTGTCCACAATCCCGGGTCCCACAGAGCCAGGTTTATAATGCAGTGTGGATGTACCCAGGGGCTTGGACTCTGGAACAAAAGCTCCAGCCAGTTCACTCGGAACTTTGGGAGTTTGAATTTGAAGGCTCGTCCGTTGGCACCTCTGAGGAGAGCTAGGGTCGGAAGGGGACACACCGCTGAGCTCGGGTAAGATTAGACGGTCTGTATCGGAATAAGAAGTAGGAAGGCTACTATTGCTCCATTTACTCGGGTTAAATGGAAGTGTAGTGTTTTGTCAAACCCAGAGGTCAGAGATGTAGTCAATCAGTGGATTCTGAAGAGTTCTGCGGGGCCCTCGAAACAGAGTTAAGAAAAAAAAGCAGCCACAATCACCATATATTTATAGGCAGGTGTCCTGAGAAGAAGATCAGAGGGGTAAAAAGGCTGTGCTAGTAAGCCAGAGACACCACTGTTGATTAGTGTGTGCACTGGAAGGGACCGGCCACGACAGTATTCTTTTGGGATGAGTCAAAATTCCCTCACGGTCCATCAGCATAAATATTTGTCTGCTGGCACTGGCTGTGAGGCGCTCATCTGCTATTTTACCCAGTGCTGGCTCCTTGTGGGAGCCTGGTGTGAACCCTGATGAGGAGAACATTACTGGCAAAAATCAGATGCAAATGGAGTCGGTTTGACACCACATTCCTGATGACTTTGTCCAGGACAGAGAGACTCGAGACAAGCAGTAGTGAGCAAGAATATTGGGGATCATTAAGGATTTTGGTTGGGTATTAATTTGACTATTGCATTGCTTTGCTACTCGGGAGTAATGCAGCCATGCTGATAAATCTGTATAGTAAACTTTCACATAACATGTGTACGCACACAAATATGCACACCCAGACATTGCTATTAATATTATATCCTTGATTTGTGTCTATCATTTGAGAACAACAAGCTATTCATTTAATGTGCGTCTGGTATCCTCTCTCTATATAATGATCCTTCTCCTCTCCTTTTAGCTTCAGAAGAATAATTCTCTAATTTTACAAATAAAATACTTTTACAATAAAAGATCAAGACGGTTTAAAGAAATGGCAGAAGCAGCCCAATTGAAGGAAATCCTCTTTCAGTCTGGTATGAGAGGAAGGCAGGATTCAGGACTGAATGCTAGACAGCCCAGAATTAAGAAAAACTCTGAGAAACAGCAGGAAATGAAAACCAGACTTTCCCTCTGGGTCACAAAGCGACCAGCATCAGGTATTGTGGGACGGAAACCAATACAGAGGAGAACTCTTTCGGACCAGGATTTCATTACCCACAAGAGGTAATGCACCAAGCCTTGTCAGCTGCTTTTTGCATGCATTTATGTTATCTCATTCTCTAAGGATATGTCTACACTGGAGCAAGAAGGGGTAATTTCCAGCTTGAGTAAACATACCCACATTAGCAGAAAAAATAGCATTGTAACTGCAGCAGGACAGGTTAGCTGTCCAAGTACATACCTAGAGTCTCAGATGGACTCAGACATGGGTGGGCTAACTCCTCCTACTTCTTGCACCCCCTGTAGCTACATTTCTATTTTTGTATGCTTGCTCAATCAGAGCTAGCCCTGGTATGTCTACCTGATCTGGAAATTATGCTGGTATAGACATATCGTAACAGCAGTTAACATGCAGCAATTCATATGGAATTAACACGTTAGGGTGCACAGCTACTATGAGAAAATGGTTGGGACCAATGTCAGCCCTGTATTTCTCTGATACCTAGAAATAGCAGGAACTCGTGTATTTGAGCATGCAGAAATGTACAGAATCCCTGCTGAAATGCCACAAAGTCCCCAATTTGCAGATGGTGGCAACATCCAGTAGTTTCTCCTCTGGTCCCACTGCTGCAGCCTCCTTTGCACTCCCCTGTGCTCATGGACTTCCCTGCTATTTAGGGGCACCATACTCCTTAAATCCCATAGCTGCTGAGGTTTTAGCAATGCCATGCACACTGGGGTGTCAGCAATTGAGTTCTTCCACTTAGAAAACTGTAAAATTGCATTCTTGAGTTGGAAAAAAATACCTTGGAACAGCAGTGTGTTTAAACCATAAATCCATAAATCACAGGGGGTGCTAAACAGATGGCTTACTAAGGCTTCAGAAGAATAGCGTGAAAGGGTCACAAACCCCAAGCTGCAACACACAGACTTCACCTACAAAGGCAAAACTAATTTTTCAGACATCTAATCAAACAGCAAACTGGGTGAGGTGTTCAAGTTCTCCTCACTTATTCGTAATATTAATTTTTCCGAGGAAACAACTTTGCTACCCTGAAAACTTTGGGCTATGTTTATCCCTAGAGCAAGCCCATTGAAACCACTGGTTACAACAGGGATTAATTTGGGTCATATATTAAAGAAGTGGAAACATATTTAGTTTTTCACACACAGGATGCTTATACAAAACCGACGAAGTGAGCTGAGCAACTGCTATGGTAGCACACTGGGGTCTCACTCCAAGACACCTGCAGAATCCAGATGCTACAGTGCTCCCCCAAAGCCAGCAATCCAACAGAACTCTGCAAGTGTAAGTACCTCCATATATATATATATATATATATATACACACACACACACACACACACAATTTATTGCTGGAGAAAGTGTGTATTTGAATCTGAAATCCTCAAACAACACCAGAACAATACAGCCCAGCAGCAGTGGTGCTAACCATACCCCCGTGACCACTTACCTTGTTTCAACCCTGTTCTGGTGGGACCACTTCTAGTGGGTGAGACGGTAGGTCAGTTTCCATGGCCCATTCTGTCTTTGGCCTCTTGCCGGGACAGCCAACAAGGAGGCCTATTGTGATAGGAACTTTGTAATTAGGTGGCCATCTGTCTACTAGAGATTGGATTGAAACCATCAAACCCAGTTCACATAGCCCATCAGATAGGAACGACTTTTGGCTACTGCCTATTTGAGGAGGATTTGAACTGGTGACCTAAAGGTGAAGGTTTCCTTATCCCACTAACAATCCCCTGCAACAAATGCTTTCACTTTCAGAGCCTGGTATTATTTGCAAGAGAAGTAAAATTGAGAGTCTGCCACCAACAAATACTCTGTCCAGCTTCCCTGAGTTTGATTTTTCCTTTGTGTTTCATGGGGATTCACTTCACTTGGAAATACATTCGACCTTTCTTTTCTTATTCGTATCTTTTCCGTTTTAAATGCAGGAAAAGCTGTATAAGCCTAGAACAAGAGGTGAAGACAGAAATGTAGCCAGCAGAGGACACCACTCACAGCCATCACAAGCTCAAAGACATCATGATTTCAGCAGATATGGGGAGAATAAGAGGTAATATATTCTCCTGCTAACATTCTTAACTGATTGTTTTATAGCCTATAACGGAATTATAGACCAATGGGCTTCTCAGAACAGCGGGGTTTTTTTTTCAGTATTGTAACCAATGTATTCCTGTTAAATGCAGTTATGGTCAGAACTGTGGCTATAAAAAAATAGCACTTACTCATGAGATCTTATTGCATGTCTCTGAGTCATTGCCACTGATTTCACTGAACAACAGCAAAGAAGAAGTTTCTACTCCTGGTAACCCTGCAGAGCAAACTCAGCTTTGAGGAGAAGGAGCTGAACTAATGTGGTCAGAGCACCATCAACTGAATTGTCTAAGACCTCCAGCTGGTCTAGTTCCGCTTGACTCAAGGAGGGTTGATAGCTAAAGAAACCATCTTTTTACTTGTAAACTGAGCAGATTTGATATTGAGTTGTTGACAGAACAGACTTAGCATTGGAGCCTGTCCTGCAATTTTTAGAGTTCGTTTTCAGGGTATAACCACCATTACGTTTTTTAAATAGTATTTTATGGGTTTGTGATAAAAACTCCATCCCTCCTCTTCAACCTTCACATTGTACCACATGTAATCTCTGTGATCTAATTAGCAAGTAGAGAGTGGCATAGGTGAAATGATTTGATACTCAGGTCTAGTGAGCTGCTTTTCTTACACCTGGACGTGAATGCTTGGTCTAACTCTGATGCTTTCCCTGTCTTGTTTTCTGGCTAAAGGCTGACCCCAGAAGATCTGGAGAAGAAGCGATATCAAACCATTGCAGAGTACCAGTTTATGACTCCAGGTAAGAAGCCCATATCCAATAGGCAAGTGTCTTACAAGAAGAGGAAGTTGATTCTTATGCATCATGTAATTTTAATTTCTCTTTCAACATCAGACAAGCTCTTCTAACCAGAACAGCAGGCTGTAGTCATCCTTAAAACTTTGCAACCAAGTGACATTACTGCAATATTCAGTGTTTCCTATATGGATTGCCACTATAATATTATCAAGGGCAAAGCTGGAAAGTTTAAAGGTGACCGCTGTAGGAGCACTGTGTTAAGATACTTGATTGCATTCCATGTTGCTGATTGAATTGCACTGGAAATGAATCTTTATATGCTACGCGCCTTGTCAATAAGACACCTCTACCTGGCATTTAAAATTGTATTGCACATTAATTAAGAAGCAAACAAATACACACTTCTCTTTAGAAATCAGTGTCTCCCTTCCAGGAGTCCCAACAGGGGATCAGTTGTGAGGGTGGGGTTTTGTGATGTGGTCATCATCAATCCACCTCCCTGCTGGTTTCTCATAGGCCCCCAAGCAGATGGTAAGAACTCATGACAGTAGAAATCTGGTGCTTGCTCATGTCATTCCAGGGTAGGTGACTCCCAAGCAGTTGGGCAACTGGAGGGTTCGGAGTTCATGCGCAAGCAGACTCTAGCATTGCTCTGCCAAATCCAACATTATCCCAGGGCTGCTGATTGATGGCACAGTGAGATGCAAACGTGTAGAGTGAAGTCTGCTGCTCTACAGATGTCCTGGATAGGAACCTGTCCCACAAATGCAGCTGAAGATGTTTGTGCCCTTATGGAATGTGCCACCAGGGTAGGAACAGGGATTGTTGCCAGGTCGTAGCATGTGTGGATACCAGAAGTAATTCACGATGAAATTTCCTGGGCTGAGACTGGAAGACCCCCCATCCTGTCTACAACAGCCACAAAAAGTTTAGTTTTCTGAAACTTTAATTGTTTCAGAAAACTAGTGCTTGCTATGTAGTCCTTGCTATGTAGAAGGCAAGCGCACATTTTACATCTAGTGAGTGAAGTCTCTGCTTGTTTGTTGGTAGAAGACAGGAAGGAATGTGTCCTGTTACTATGAAATTGTAAAACTGCCTTTGGGAGGAAGGCTGGGGGAGATGCAGCTGGATCTTGTCCTTGAAGAATACAGTGTATGAAGGTTCTGAAGTAAGGGCCCTAATCTCTGAGACCCTTCTGGCCGAAGTAATGGCTACCAAGAAGGCTACCTTCCAGGACAAGTAGAGCAGAGAACATGTTGCCAGTGGCTCAAATGGGGAACCCATGAGCCTTTACAATACCAGAGTAAAATCCCAGGGTGGGATTGGCTGTCGTACCTGGGGGTACAGTCTGTCAAGCCTCTGGAGAAAACAACTATGGATATTGTTTGCAAAGATGGAGCAGCCATTTACCCAAGGGTGAAATGCCAAAATTGCAGCCAGGTGGACTCTAATTGACGACATGGATAGCCCTTGCTGCTTCAAGTGTAGCAAGTAGTCCAGAATGAACGGCACTGATAACCGTGTGGGTAAGACACCTTTCTGCACAGACCAGATTGAGTACCTTTTCCACTTCACCAGCTACGTAGCTCTAGGACAGCTTTCTGCTTCCTAAAAGAACTTCTTGAACTGGTCCCAAGCATGCCAGCTCCAAGGGGTTCAGCCGTGGAGCTCCCAGGCCATGAGGTGAAGAGACTCGAGATTCGGATGGTGCAGGTGACCGTGGTTCTGGGATATCAGGTCAGGGACTTAGGGTAGTCGAATTGGTGTTTCCACCAAGAGTTCAAATGAGTGGTGAATCAGTGCTGCCATAGCCAGGCCAGGGCTATCCGGCTCTGTCCTGTCTGATCCTCAGCAAAACTTTTGTGTGTGTGGGAGGAGGGGGAAGGGGGGGTAGGTGGAAACGTGTAGAACAGATGGCTCATCCAAGGCAAGAGGATGGCATCTGTCAGAGATCCTGGGCTCTGGCCCAGGAAAGAGCAGAATTGGAGACACTTTCTGTTGTGCTTCGTTGCAAACAGATCTATTTGGGGAGTTCCCCACTTCTGGATGATGAATTGTAGGACCTCTGGGTGAATGGACCACTCATGGTGATCGGAAAAGACCCCGCTGAGGTGATCTGCTAGTTCGTTCTGAGAACTCAGCAGATAGAAGGGCCTTGAGGTGAATCGAGTGGGCTATGAAAAATTCCCATAAGTGAAGTGCCTCCTGGCACAGGTGAGAGGAGCATGCTCCACCCTGCCTGTTGATATAGAACATGGCAGTTGTGTTGTCTGTAAGGACTGACACGCAGCTTCCCGTAAAATGTGGTTGGAACACCTGGATGGCCAGGCAAACTGCCCTGAGCTTTCTGACATTGATGTGTAAAAAGAGCTCTTCTGGAGACCAGAGGCCCTGAGTTCTTAGGGACCCCAAGTGAGCTCTGCACCCCATCGCCAACACATTTGTAACAAGGGACACTGAAGGTTGGGGCCTTGAGAAGGGGACTCCTGTACACTAGCGGGTTACCATTCAAAAGAAAAAATCACCGATGGGGGAACTGTAATGGCTGAGTCTAGATGATATTGGCTTGGCGAGTATACCAATGCCAGCCACGCCTGGAAAGGTCTGAGCCGAAGCCTTGTATGCTGAACCACATAGGTACATGATGCCTTGTGGGCCAGAAGCTGCAAGCAATTTCTCACCATGGTGATGGGGTGATTCCTGAGCCTTTCTATAATTCTTGTTATTGCTTGGAAGCGTGCTTCCGGGAGAGAAATTTTGGCTTGTACTGAGTCAAGTATTTCCCAATGAATGCTATCCTTTGATCCGGGGATAAAGTAGATTTCTGCGTATTTATGAGCAGACCTAAGTCTTGGAAGGTCACTTGTATTAGTCTCACATGTGCCTCTACCTGAGGTCTGGACCAACCTCTAACCAGCCCGTCGTTGAGGTATGGATAAACCAGAACCCCCATCTCCTGAGGTAGGCTGTAACAACTGCCGTGCACTTTGTGAACACCCAAGGGGCTGCCGACAGGCCGAACGGGAGCACTGTAAATTGGTAGTGCACGTGGTTCATGACAAGTCTGAGGAAACTTCTGTGGCTCTGAAAGATTGCAATGTGGAAATAAGCATCCTTCAAGTCGAGGGTGACGTACCAGTCCCCGGGATCCAGGGAGACCATGTGGAACTTCAGCTTCTTCATGAATTTGTTGAAGTTTTGCAGGTCCAAAATTGGTCTGAGACCACCATTGGCTTTCGGGATTAGGAAATAGTGGGAGTAGAATCCCTAGCCCCTTAGCTCTGGTGGAACCTCCTCTTCATCTCCCACCCTTAAGAGCGACTGCACCTCTTGCGCTAGAAGCTGCTTGTGAGAAGGGTCCCTTAAGAGGGACGGGGAAGAGGTGGGAAGGAGGTGAACAACAAAACTGAAGGATGTATCCCAGTGCTATTGTGTGCGGTACTCATTGGTCCAAGGTAATACAGGCCCACGCTCGATAGAAGTGGGATAACTGGTCCACAAAAACTGGGGAATTTGGATCCACAAACTATCCTGGCACATCGTCCCTGAGCATCCCATCGAAAAGCCTGCTTTAAACCTGCCGAGTGTCTGGGCTGTGCATGTGCAGATGCAGATGAAGGACTGAGGTGGAGATGAAGGACTGTGGAGGAGGCCTTCTCCTATAGCCCCTGCTTCTCCTCCTGCTATAGTCCTGTTGAGCATGTGGCGGGAAGAAGAGAGCCATTGGCTGAGGACTATAGTGCTTTCTCGTAGGGACCGGTGTATGAAGACCTAAGGACTTAAATGGGGCCCTGGAGTCCTTCAAACTGTGCAGTTCGGAGTTTGTCTGCTCAGAAAAGAGCACCTTCCCTTCAAAACGGAGGTACTGCAATGTTTGTTGGACCTCACGTGGTGAGCCCCATGATTGAAGGCATGAGCTTCTCCACATAGTCACAGCAGAAGCCATGGATCGGGCAGCCGAGTTCACCGCATTTAGGGCTGACTTGGGTGTTGGTCCCTGTTGGCCCTGCCTTTCCTGCTTGTTGGCTGCCGACACCACCAGAGAGCCCGGCAGTGAGTGAGTGTACAGGAACTTGAATGCCTTAGCCGGAACAAAATATTTCCTTTTGGTTTTCTTTGCTGTCAGCTGAAGGGATGCTGAGGTATGCCACAATACTCGGATGGGGTCCATGATGGCATCAATTCAGGGGCAACCCTACTCTCGCAGGGCCCGTTGCTGTCAAAATGCCCACAATGGAATGGGAGGACTCTCTGATTTTCTCCCCCTGAATGCCCAGGTTCTGAGCTACCTTCCTTAGGAGCTCGATGCACCTTGTTATCCTCCTGTGGGGGCACAATGTCAGTTCTCATGACAGCCTCATCTGGGGAGGAGGAGGAAGACTGGGCTGGCACCAGGCCCTGCACCTTGCCCTCGGCACCGGATAGGTCTTGCAGTGCTGACTCTTGATACACGACATTGGCCTCACGTGCAGCATCTCTGGCTAACACAGTGACTCCGTGTTATAGATTGGGCTGGAGAGAAGTACAAACCTCCCATGTTTGTAGTGTCAACTCTGGGGGCTAACGATCAATCACCACTTTCCAGCTGTTCCTGTTATCATATACGACCGGACTCCACAATCGTGCAGAGATGTTGGATGTATCCACCTTGCTTTGCCTTTCTATTCATTGCAAAGGGCTCTTCATTCACTTGATTTAGGCAATAGGGTTGGAATTCAAGATTGGAATATGTGTATATTCTGTCAGATGTTCTTAAATGATTTACATCAAGATTACAAGAGTGGGGTCTGTGAGCCTTCATGGGGTCACCGCCAGGACATGTTGTACACCTGGATGCACTTGGCAGGACTCAGGAGGTGGTTTCTATGCACTTTGGTTCAAAGGCAGTAAAGACTGGTCACTTCCACAGTCCTGTAAGTATTTTGAATGACACACACGGGCTCTCAGTGATACCTGGCACTAACATCCCAGCACAGGGGGAGGTGCAGGGGAAAATAAGGCGGAGAACTCTGCAGCCTTGGGTGTGATCTCTAGGGACCGCAAAGGCAATGAATGGAAAACATTTGAGTCCTTGTTTAAAATTGTTTTGTCTAAGGATCTCTGGCAGAGACACTCATATTGATTATTGTACTTTTATTCCAGGAAAGACCTTTTACTATTGTACCAGGGAGAATGTGAAGCAGCATCTGCGCTCCATTTATCTAGCTCATCAGCCAGGTCTGAAGCCACCTAAATCAGCCCATCAAACAAGCTGGCCTCCTGTTTGCTACCAGGAGAACCATAGGACCTTAAGGTACGAGCTGTCAGTAGCCAAATCTCTGGGCTTTAGAACAGGGCTGTAAACACAGACCCAGCTACAAGGGTTCAGACACATCCAGACCAGCCCGGCTACATTGTCTGTAGAGAAATAGGAATCCAGGCTGTAGCACAGCCAGGACTCAGGTGTATTTACCACCATAGTGTTTCTATCCAGGGCAAATTTTTTTTAACCACCCTCCTAGGAGAAGAGGTTCAGATTGCCTGAGCCTTGTCAACATTACAGTTCCTGTATTTGGTACCCCTGGTGGGGATTTTCAGGCCCTAATTTTCCTTGTGCAGATGAGACCCCAGTGTAGACAGGTCCAAATTATGTTAGGAAACAACTAAAGCTGAAATCCTGTTTAAAGCAGAGTTTAGTCAGAACCAAAGCATGTGTTCCCCTTATACTGAAACAACTGAGTTAAGCAACAGGCTACCAGAGAAGCAGGTTTGCCAACTTCTAACACTACTTCATCATTAGGGCTAGATCCAACTCCATCAAAGCCAAGGGCAGATTATTGATAGGCTGGGGTCTTATTTACAAGGGAGAGCACATATTAACTCTCCTGATAGGTTCAACTTTCATTGACATCAGTTGTCAAACTATTTTACTACAACACAAACAGGAGACACTTTGATTAAGAAAAGATTTTTCAGTTAGTACTAAGAAGCCGCTGCCCTCATTTATTTAGAAATAAATTCAAACATTTCAACTATTAGATTTGTCATCATATGGCAAATCATGTTGTATTAAGACAAATCAATAGTGGTAGGACATAGTACGACATTTCTGAAATGGAACTTTCAACATGTCCCTTTCACAGGAAATGTAGAAAACACTTGTCTTCATGCCAATCCAGACTGAAAACAAATGTTGAAATATTGACATTAGCCACGAAATGGAAATGCCAAGTTTCAACTAGACCAAACTCCCCTTCACTTGAAGATTGTGTCCCAGCATAGGAGAGATTTTTACTGGTGAATCAGTCGGAGTGGCTCTACAAATTCAATGTGTTGGCAACAAAGAATCCACTCGAGATTTTCCTTTCTGAACCTCAGGCGGCCGTCTGTTTCCCAGGGAAGTCATGCTAACTGCTGTCCCGTTGTGTTTGTTTTCCTTTGCAACTAGGAGAAATCCATTCCCTGGTGCCCCTGTCTTGGTTCCTGGTGAGTTTCTGGGAGACTTCTCCAGCTTGCGCACATCCTCCATGCCACACGGCGTGATGGAGCTAGCGCACAAGGTCAGTAAGTTAGTGCTCGTCAGCGAAGAAACGCGTGGACATCAAGAGAACTCCCTCAAGAGGAGAGCAGTGAATCGAAGTTACGTGCAGCAGCAGCCAAACACTGAGGAACCCATGCTCTCCGCTAACGAGCTCCAGCTAAGCAGTGCAGCGGAAGGAAAGGCAAGAAAGGAAGGGCATGCACTGGAACAGGGAGTCAGTGTGAATACGTTGCCACAAGGTTCTGGTATAAAGACACTCCAGGCTTTAAAAGCGGTTCAAGGGATAATCAACAAGGGAAGAGGGACATCAGGAAAGGACCACATTGTTACAGGTCTGAAAAAGAAACGTGGCATTGGAAATAGCCTGGCTCTTGGGAAAGTCGCAAGGCTCAATTTCAGCAAGGACTCAGCAGACAAAGACGATAAGGCTGAAGACTTACTGAGCCTCCCCCAACGCAGCAACTGTCAAGATACTGGGGCAGCTCATGACAGCAAGGACAGTGCCATTATCATCCCTGGGTTTGATCGTCCGCTCACGCCTGATGAGAGCACAGACATGGAATTGCTACCCAGTGGGCATTCGAGCACCTCTAAGCTTGCTGAGTCTCCAGCAGTGGAGAATGGGCAGGCATCTCATCCCACAACAGAAAGACCCAGTGACCCGTCTTTTACCTCACCATGGGAAAAACCTTCTGGAGTTCCTGAGCACTGCATCTCCGTGGAGAAAGGCCATGAATGCTGCATCTATCCCTCAGGAACCCTGCAAGAACCCTTGGATTCAGGGACTAAAAAGGATGTATTCTGGAGTGTGGACAATCTTTCTGTCCCCTTCCAAAGGAAGTGCCCAGGAACAGAAGTCCTCTTTTCATTGTCCGATGATGATGATGACGATGAGCAGAAGAGGAAGAGAGATGGGATCCAGTGGCAAATACTTCAGCTGGGCCTCACGAGCCACTCCTAGTGACTGAGGGGGATGTGGAAAGCTTGCTTTTAAAAAAGTAGAAGTATTGGAAGCTAAGAATCTTTGAGAATATAAACAGTGTCACTGGTTATTAATTCTTCTTACCAAGCCTTGTGCTAGCGTATGTACACCCTTGTTCCCTATAGTTTGGCTCTGAAATAATCTAAGATGAACCATGTTTAGGGGGAGAAGGGAAAGCATTTTGTTGGAATCTGAAACTATCTGAGGTCATTGCCACTTGTTTTTAGACTTGTACATGTGACAATAAGATTCTCAGTTACTGCCCTTATGGCAGAGAAGGTGGGGGAAGGTAAATTTAAGCCATCTTTAGGTTTCCTGCATCCATCCTTTGGTGTAAATTAATGCAGCCTGAGAGCTGCTGTAACATGCTGTGCTTCCCAATGCTCCCTCTCCCCCATGGGAACTGGAAAAAGAGAGCTGTAGTGCAGTGCACTTTGGCTGTGCCTCTGACACACCCTTGGTCTGTACCCGGTGTCATGGGGCCATTGTGGACTGGTTATAGAGTTCTTGGTCCTCCAGAGTTACAGAGTGGACCAGTGTGTGTTGCAGCAGGAGCTTAATAAATACAGGGACTTCCCAGTAACACGACAGACATGAGCCGGAATAGTGGAGAGCTCACTTACAGGCTCTGCACTGGTAATGGGTATTCTCAGGGGGCCAATTCTAACCATTTTAAGTCCCCTTTATTCTGCCAAAGGAACATAATGGGGCTGACACAACTGAGAATTGGGTCCAGAATACTTTAACAACCACCATTTGTCCCAGTGTTATTCCAAGGGTCCATTTGTGCAAAGCCATTGTGCATGCATGAAATGTGCTGAATAACTGCCTCCAGAGCCCTTGTTTACATATAATTGGCATCTGTGCCAAACGGAATTGACAAATGCTTTGTTAAGACCACATGATTTTGTGGTAGCAAAGCACGTGGGGACTTGTTTTCTCTCCTCTGAGCGTGTTAATTAGTGTGTTTAAACCAAAACTCAGTGAGTTGCCTTGTTTCAGCAGCAGTTTCCATTATTGCTTTTGACAATTTCTTTTGACTCCGTGGAAGTCCAGATCCTGCCCTTTTTCTAGGACTCCCCACCGTAGCTTGCTCCACCCCAGTGATTGTTCTATTTCTGTCCTGGCCTGTTGCTAAGCTTCTACTCAGGAGAGGATCCCAAGATCAACTCTCCCCCCAGGCTTCCTTCTCAATCCTGCCACTCTCCCCCCGCTCTCATACACTGCACACAGTTGTCTCTCTGCATCCTCCTCCTGCACCACACCTTTTCCTTTATAGAAACCACCCAGCTGAGTTTCATCTTTAATTGGACCTGCATCCCTACAACCAGAAGCCTTAATGGAGCTCTCCAGCTCCGGTTAACTCTCCTCACTTCTGTGAGGGCATACATCCCATCACAAATCTTAACTCAGCTCCCTTGTGCATATGTATTATGACAGTCTTTAGTTACATGGTCACATGCTAGTTTTTCCATAGGACCCCATCCTCATTCAGTGCATAGTCCAGACCTGATTTTGGGATGAATCAGGGCTGCGTAGTGAAGGAGGCTGTTGTCCGTGGGTTCCCTGCTTCAATTGTTGCAGAACTTGAAAGGTGTGCAGTGAACGAGGCAGGAGATGGCAGGAAGAGAAAGGAAGGTTTTAGGGTTGAGACAGTTGAGTGCTGCCCTGCAGAACTGGATTCAAGCCCTGCCTCTGCCATCAAGTTCCTGAGTGATGCTGGGCAAGTGACTTAAACCACAATTTTTACAAGTGGCCACTAAATTGTGTTTTCCTCATGTTCTGGGTACCTAACATGAGAATCTGTGAAATGGGGATGATGCCGAGGCTAGACATGGAGTCTTGCTGAGGATGTACAGCTGCATCTGAAGTGGCTAGGAGCTGTGCTTTGAACAGATAAAGTACTATAAAATGCTCAGTACACTGAAAAATCAGGCGCTAGGTGTCTCACGTTGGGCACCCAGAATTAGTGGACATTTCTGACAATTCTGGCCTTACTCTGTCTGTGTCTCAGTTCCCCAGTTCACTTACTCTTACAGGGGTGCCCTAAAGATAGATTCAGTAATGTCTATGAAGCACTCAGCTAGCACGGCGAGAACACACGCATGAGGAAATTAATAATTCTGTATTCTTTGCAGGGTTTGAATGGTGTGTGGTAAATAAGTCTGTGGGCCACACGTTGAATGACGATAAGAAGAAATACTGGATTCATTCACTGAATGAGACAGGGGTCTTTTAGAAAAAACAGTACATGATTATGTAATTAAAGACTGTATTATAATGCACATGCGCAAGGGGGCTGAATTAAGGCTGTATTTAATTCTGGTGTTCTCTCATTTGGGAGTGCTTGACTTTGCAATCTTAATGTTCTCTTAACGTACTTGTACATAAAACTTGCAACAATTAGAGAAAAACAATAGGTAGTAACTTAGCTTAATTAAAACGTAATTCCTTCAAATGCAGCCTCTGCATAAGATTTCAATTAATGTTACTTGTCTGGAAAGTTTGTAGTCTGTATTACTCTGTTATTAAGATCTTTCAGGACAAAGAAAAGACTGACAAATGCTAACTTTCTTAAAGGACCAAGTTTTAAATTACATTTTCACTGAAACTAATTGAACAGATTTATTAGTAAATGCTCAGAAAATTCACTCAAAAAGTACGTACCTTAAGTTTGGAGAGAATACAAAAATCCCTGGTGTATGAATAAAATGGAAACAACACTTATTAGTGGAACTGTGACCGGTGTCTCCATAATTCACTATAGTTTGGGAAGGTCTTTAAGAAGCAACAAATGACTTTAATTTCCAAGGATAGACTGCAGTCCAAGTGCTGCCTGCTCCCTGCTATCCAGGAACCAATAATGTATGATTATTAAACATGCACCACTGCATCTTTGCCGTCGTGACTCATGGTCCACAACACCAGACAAGGCAATGTGTGTTCACATATGGAGGCACAATGAGAATTCAGAAAAAAAATCGCTACTTTATAGTTTAGTTTTACTTTTCCAGGTGAGTCACAGTATGGCAGGCTCTGATACAAGAACACATTAAGACCAAACAAAAGATCCACTGCAGATGGGATCTCTGAAGCAATACACAGTTCTGAAACCTGCATTCAGGGGGAACAGAGAGAGAAAGTGCATCATGGACACAACTTTTAGTTCAGGTTGTTGTGTTGTGTTACAGCAGAAGTTTCTGTAATTTCTGACAATAAAATGAAAGTGTTTTCATCTCCAAGTCGGCACAGCAACAGCTGTGGATAGAAGCAGACACTCTAGGATGTTTGCTTTTTGAAAAATTATCTAATTTAAAAAAATAAATAGTTGAAAATTGCCATTCTTGATACTCTACCCAGGGCATCTCCCTCCGTTTTCCTCTTATGTTATTTAACGGAGAAATCCATAACTCCAATATTTGGAAGGTATAAACCTTATCACTTCTATCAGCGCATCATATAAGCTATTTGAGCATCAGCATTTTGTATTTCATCTTTTCTTTTTGCAACAAGCCAACCCACTGAAAGTACAGATTATGCCAGCTACTTCCATTCTCTACTGCTGCCAACATGTCCCCTCCCCAACCAAACCCGTGAGCCAAGGATGAAGGATGGCCAAGCAAGGGAAGCAGCTGGGACAGATGGGTGTGTGGTGGTCACTGGGGGAAACCCATATGGGGCCAGCATGCAGACTGGTTGACTATCAGTGACTTGCTAACTGGGAGTCTTCCCCCGGCTTCAATCCATGGTCTCTCTCTTGTCTGCAGTCAGCCTCAGCTACCATCTCTCCTTGCTCTCCCTTCCCAAATTACAGGGGGCCAGGGAGGGTATGTGCAATGGGATAGTTAGTAGCATATGGAATGGGGAGGGAAGGAGCAGTTGGAGCGGGAGTATTGGTGTAGGGGCACAGAGGTGGGTTGTGCTGCAGCAGGGGGAGGGAAACAGTCCTAAAGCAACTAGCTTACTGCACCACTAACCCTGAGTGACTGCCCCAACCATGGCCTCTACCCAGTACATCAGAGGGGGTGAGGGACAGACTATAGAGACCTGGGTTCTATGCACAGCTCTGCCACTGACCTGTTACGTGACCTCAGGTAAATCACTGCAACACTCTGTGCCTCAGTTACCCCCATCTGTGCAATGGGGATGATGCTGCTGCCCTCCTTTGTACAGTGCTAGTGATAAAAAGCACTTGAGGTTTTATTACAGACCTGTATCCTGGAGGCAGAAATTGAGCCTGTGGCTGCAGGAGACCCCATCTAGGCATACACACACTTTCTCCCAGGCCACCCCTCAGACATGGGAGTAGCTCCCCATAAAACATCTGCAAGATCACCTCACTCTCCTCCTTCAAGCTCTTCCTCTGCCGTGACATCTACAAAAAGACTTGACAGTGGTTAGGCAGCTGCTGTGCTGTGATTTCTACTTCCCATGCTGACCACAGTTTCTTTGTACTCCCGTCTGTCTGGTGCATCCCTCTGTTGTCTCGTGTCTTAGCTCCTCAGGGCAGGGACAGTCTTGTTAGGAGCCCTGGGCCCTTCTGGTGGTACATGTTGGCGCATGCAAGCCATCTGCAAGTGACTAACCACCACAAGCATAGAGTGAGTTTACTTGGATGGCCTTCTGCTCACTGCAGCTAGCCTCAGGCAGGGCACATGCCAAGGGGCCAGCCCACATTTATATTTCGTTCCATTGCTCCTCTATTGCTCCACTTCAGCGGCAGACAGCCAGAGCCCCCTTGACCAATGGAGCACCAGGTAGCAACTGGCAGGTCGGCCAATAAGTAGCCTCAGGGATCCCTGCAGCCAGCCATGGTCTTTGGACCACAAGAGGTATCAGGCACTGCTCACTTTGGACTGGGAATCTCAGTCACCTGCTGGCAGCAACTCAACAGGCCTCTCTGGTTCGTACTGAACATCCCGAGTTTCCAGTCCCAGCGACGGCCCTGGTGGAGGCTGCCACAGCATCAGGCCAGTGCCATGGGAGGAGGGGGACAAAGTGGGGGCAATCTCATGCAGGCTCTTCAGTGCAGCCAGCCTGAGCTAGGCAGATGGGTACAAATGATGTGGCGAGATGGGAGAGGGATGGGAGGCGAAGCCTGTCTGTGACGCGGTGCTGAGAAGCCCCCTTTGGGACCAGACCCCACGTGGCCAGAAATCTTGGGGCTCCACAAAAAGCATGCCTTTGAATTGAAACTGCTGAGCTTTTCCAACCCTCTTCTCTGCTTCCAGGCTGGGCTGATGCCCAAGGTCCAGGATGGCTGCCTATTACCAGCTGCTATGCAATAAGGCGAGGCTCAGGTGCGTGTGCTGCCAGCCCCTGACATCAGAGGTAGTTGCCTAACTTGCCAGGTCTATTGAAGCTACATCAACCCCTACGTCTGAGAGCAATCCACCAACCCAAAGAGGGGGCTGGACCTAGGCAGCCCTGCTCCGATGGGATTGGCTGACAGGTATGCACAGCACTAGTCTCCAGGAGGTCACAGGGAAGCCCCACTTTTGAACAATGGATAAAATCTGCAGCCTTGTTCCTTTCTGTTGAGAACCATCTCTCAGCTTTAAGAAAAGAAGCAAGCTGGGGCAAAGAGAGAAAGTAGGCTCAGACTTCAAGGGTTCGCTCCCTCTGCCTGATTACCCAACTGGGTTTTTACTGTCACAGAAAACTAAGTCTAAAAATGCAAAAAGATACAAAGTTTAAAAATAAAATTTGTCCTTTGAAGAAGTCATACAAGCTATGTTGATCCACAAGAAGCCACCTAGCTATTCTTAGGCAAAGTAAACCTATGCAATACACTGCATACTGAGCCTTCTACCCAACAAGAGGTAGTGATCAAGGGCAAACTGCAGTGTCTGTCAGTTCCCTGTTTCTGCAAAAGGTTCAGTGGCTTTAGGTCAGTTTCTAGCGCAGCAGGCAGAGACACTTAACAGTACATTGCCACGCCTTCACTCTGCAGGGCGCCACGGTTAGTTTCTCTCTTATCTCAGAGACCCGATCATGTGGCTCACAGCGAGGCTGGAGTGGGCATTGTGGACAAAGGCAGCTCCATGGATGGAGTCTCAGCCAGCTGGGCTGGACTGGGTTTGCGAAGCTCCAGTTTCTCGCTGAGCTGGTTATAAAGATCCTTCACAGCTTCGCCGCTCTGTGGAATGAGTGGGGGAGGGAGGAGAAAAAGAAGAGTCACACTTCGTTCTCACTGTTATTAGCTGGAACGTTAAGTACTACGACTGCTGGGAGTGTTTCAACACAGAGGAGAGCAGGAAGAGGCGGTTATGATATAATTAAGCAGTATTCCATACACTTTGAAAGCTGTTATCAAAACAGAACCCAGGCTCCAGGAAGCAGCTTCAGGGAATGCAGTTGACTTCATCAGCAATTATTTTTCCTTTTGTGACCCTTCTTACCTGCTTGGTAGGTTCCAAAGCCTTCTGGAGTGATTCCAATTTGGCAGGTGCCACTTTGTGATGTAGGTGAAGTATCAATCTTAGCACATGTCTATGGACATTCTCTTTTCTGTAAAGAGCAATTTTTAAGTGGTGAAGCCAATGTATATAACACAATCATACTTGAGAGAGCAAATTACAACATCAGAGCAATGTTTGGGTGTTCAACATCGGGAGTTTTGTTTTCAATCATCAAAAATATTTAAGTTGTAAAGGAATTGCTTGCATGCTACAGGATATTATGCTTCTATAGGCTTCCAAGGAATTAATACAATCGTTTAGCAGTCATAATAGGTTCTCTACGTGCATTTACAACTTAAATCTAACATTCAACGAAGAAATTAGATCTGCTACTGCAATGTAAGGAGGACATTGCCCCACTGCACCTTCTGTCTCTAAACAACAATTTAGGGTTTGTGTAATCGTTTATAATCAACACTTTGTATTTTCTGTGATTTCACTGCTACAGAATTGGTTGCAAAATCTAAATATATAAAAAACACCATAACAGCTAACACAGCCTTTCCAAGGTAAGCTAAGTGAAGAGTCTGCAGACAGGCTAACCAATAGCTCAGAGAGGTGGGAGTCATCCCATTCATCTTATAAACATTGTGCTTTCTGAAGAAGGAAGTCAGTTACCTTGGGCAGGCAGTGAAGAAGAAGCCATCAAAGACACTGGTACAGAAGTCCTCCAGCGCAAATTCATCAGCCAGCAACGTGAGGTTACCAGTGAGCAGGTGCAGGAAAATATCACTGAAGGCTAGGTCACTGAATGTCTCGACTGCACAACATGAAGGACAATGATTAATAGGCTGGCAAGCATTTGC
This sequence comes from Emydura macquarii macquarii, assembly GCF_026122565.2. Taxonomy (NCBI): domain Eukaryota; kingdom Metazoa; phylum Chordata; order Testudines; family Chelidae; genus Emydura; species Emydura macquarii. The sequence continues at coordinate 17,693,280 of NW_027130828.1, forward strand.
CTGGAAACATTACCATGTTAGCAAAAGATAAGCCTGCTAAAAATCTTATGTGCACTTTATTGACTGGCCACTGCGGGTGCCTCACTACCCCACCCAGACATAAAGGGATATGGAAAAAACCCAGGATGTGGGTTGAGCAATCACTGAGGAAGAATTCTGAACAGCTAAGCCTGGGCTAGATTCTGTGTTGTTTCATTGTGAGTTCCTTTTGTGGATAAAGTGGGAAGTTCTGATCCCCTGCAACCCTTGGGGACTGTTTAGAGCAGGAAGCTACGTGCTCAGAAGCACAATTTATCTTCCAGCACTATTCCAGCCAGCCCACAGCTAATCTGTACTGTGTCTTTCATCTGAGGAATTACAAACATTCAAAATGCTTCACAAAACACCTGCTTAGTAGGAAAACATCACTATTAAACAGGTAAGTAAACTCATGGGATTTGCACAGATTCACACAATGAATCATTAGCAGAGCTGAAACTAGAATTCAAGAGCTGTCAACACTAACTCATACTCATCCCAAAACCCTTATTTTCCTCCTTCTAGGTCTCTTCTATATGTGACAAGTGGGTACAAAACGTAAGAGGCAAACAAGACTCACCTAGTGCTGGCAAGAGCCTGAGAAAAGCATTCTTGTTCCTTTGTTTAGTTATGTGAAGTACATAATATAGCCCAACTTCACAAGCTATTCTGTGCTCCTGAAGGAATCTGTTATGGCACAAACAAAGTTTCTTAACCAATAGAACAAGAACCCACTTACTAAATAGGACCTTAAAATGACAGGATTCCACAACCATGTAGAGAATGAAGCAGGGAAATGTCTCAATATCTAACCACAAGCCTTCTGTGAAGTGGTGGCTAAGAGAAAGTGTTCAGATCTATGAGAGCTGTTTGCTGCCATGGCACAAAGGAATATTTATTCAACAAACATTGTTACTTTCCAATAATCAACTGTAACTGAACAGTTAATAAGAAGAAGGAAGCTTCAGGACCAAGCTAAACACAATGGAAAATCTGATTCCGTTTCGTTTTAAGGTTTCCCAGGTCAGACACCAGCTGTGTTATGAAACAACTGTGACTGTGATTCTAACTGGAGGTGGTATTCTGGATACTGACATTCAATCAAGAAGAGTGCTGGGAATAAGTGTAAGATCTGAACACGATTGAGCATATGGAAGTCTCTTCTGTCTGTTGTTCAAAGAGAAAGTGTGAGAAGTTTATTTTTTAACCTCCAAACCTTTAGGATTTCAAAGAGAAACTGAATCCTCTCATCACACGTACAGACATCTTACTTCTAATAGCACATTTGAAGATGCTCATTCTCTCGCTATTGAGTGTTGGTGGTCAGCCCAAATGCACCTAAATTCAACAATACCATGAAAGCAGCCATAGAACTCTGCTTGTGAAGGACAAAGTGTCTCCTTTATTTGAAAACAGCAATGCAAAAAAACAAATCTTACCATTTGCTTTACAAAGACTGAACTGAAATGTTGTAGCAAGAAACATTAATGCGATGGTCCACCTTCCTAGGCCAGGCCTATATAAAAATTAATGGCAGGAAGTACTGCTTCACACGTGTTGCTTTAATGTTTTCAAATGGAGGATCCACTAAGGACTTCATGTGAGGATGACACAGGCTCCGCTTCCTTGAAAATGAGGGCAAAGCAATCTGAGCTAGATTTGAAACCAGTATTGATGATCAGTCACTCACTCCTCCCTACTTGTGTTACTGCTGAGTAGCAGCCATGTTTGTCAGTCAAAGAACTATTCTCTGTCTATCCACTATGAAGGCCTGAACTGATCTTCATTTTCCCATGGGGTAACAAAAGCTTTAACAACTATAGCAAACCTCTTGTGCTACTTCCACTGAAAGGTCTCTTTAACTCACTCATGCACAGTCTGGTTGAAGCAGCAGTAGCTCATGGTTAATTAATTTTGACAATACGTTACACAGTGAATTTTTTTTAATGTCAGCTCTGTCTACAATGGACTCTCCTCAGGAGGGTCCATGTAGAAATAACTGAGGCCAAAGGCACCAAGATAATATTGTTCTGTTCTCTCAGGCCCCGATTCAGCATGAGCCGAACTTTAACTACATGAGTAGTCACACTGACTATAAAGTACCTTGCTGAATCAGGGCCTCAGTGTTTTGTTCTGTTTCCTGTGCAGTGGCCTTTCAATCTGAGCCCTTGAGAAAAATGCCACAGTTATTTGAGCTCTCTGACTGGAAACTTCTAAATTGGACAGCTTCCTCCCTGGCTCCAAAGCAGCACTACCTCTTTCATATTTCTTGCCAGAGACCTCTTTGGTTCTCTTTATTGACCTATTCAAGATCTGCAGTTTTACTGGCATCTTTTTAATCAATTTTTCCACTTACAGACCCACATGAATGGAAATGCAGTCTTCAATTAGTTAGGGTTAATTCTTTTATCTTAATTGTGCCAGGTTGCATATAATGGACTTCTCTTATGGTATCGCTTAACTACTTCATGCTTTGCTTTGAAAAAGGATCTAATGTACATAGGTTGATGACATACTTGGTGAAAGCTTCAGCAATGGTGTTGGGATAGGGAAGTGGCCCCTTCTCTTCTGATGGCAGTTTCTGATCTACATTGAATGTATAGTCATCCACCACAAAAGACATCAGCATTGGCAAGAACTTGGTGATCAACTCATGTTCCTTAGTGGGAAAGAAAAGCCATTGCAATATTAAAAGAAATTCAGCATTTATGCAACTTTCCATCCAAGCATCTCAAAGTGTTTTAACAAAGGTGAGCATGTAATATCCCCATCATACAACTAGAAAAATTAAGGCACACGATTTGCCTATGACCGTGCAGCAAACCAATTGTAGACCAGAGCATAAAACACTGGTGTTCAGACACTCAGTCCCTGCTCTAACTAACCACTACTCCCCTCTTTTCATGTCCTCCAGTAGAACATAATCAGTTAATTAGAAAACTATACTTCGTTTTGTATACAAAAACACTATTGCATGAATTTTTTTTGCTCTAACAGAATTACCCCATAACACACATATCTCGTCTAGAGGACCTTATCCTATATTGTGCATGTGATGGACACAGAGGGTCTTGGTAAGGACCAGTAATTTGCTAATGAGCACAAATCATCTTGTTAATTCCCTGAATCGATATTAACCACTGCACATAGTCATGTACCCAGGAGGAGTGCCAGGAGAAAGTTCATACTCATTTCCTCCCTTCCCACAGCACCTGAAAATTGCTTATTTTGTATCAAATCAAAACAATGGGAAGTGGCAGTGTATGGAACCACAACGTTCATTAAAAATGAAGCAGGTTGTGGGGCTTTCTCCATATAGCACCAACAGGAGAAGAAGGAACCTTTCAACTGAGCTAAGAAGTATGCCAAGGCTTTGTCGAGGGCCATGTAAATACCTAATCGCCTTAGTATCTGACTATTAATACACAAACACCTATGGAAAATGTACATCACTGGGGTAAACGTGCAGTCAGCTAGCAGTTTATATGGTAAGTGCCTCAATCATCCCCCTGGGGAAGTCTTGCAGCACTTTGCAGCACAGAACAGAAACAGCAAGGGAATTTTTGGAGGTTCCTATTTTAACCCCCTTCCCACTGCCCAGCATTGTGGTTACCCTCTCTTCTGTAGATAGCTGAATATAACTTCTCCTATAGCTACCAAACCTGCTCAGAGTGAGAGCCAGAGGGGAAGTAGGGGGAGAGTCACTTGAATGATCCAAAACACGCTTTCCTGAGTTTGAATGTGGTGCCTCCACAGCATTCCTATCACATGACATTAGGAAGGCAGAAGGGCTAGCCACTGAATGACAATGCAATGAGCTGCTATTAGAGTTCAAGGCCAGCCCCAGGAATACTGTTTTTCACATTAATTCTGATCTACAATCTCGCCATTTGGGCAGAGATCCCAGGAGTTATGAGCCACTGGTGCGGATTTTGTTAGAGGCAAAATTCAGCTTTAAAGAAGTTAAGCCCCAGATGTTCAAGACTAAAAAAAAAGAGCATGTGTGTACATTGTTACCCTAACTGTGCACGCAAATGCAAGGTTTTGTCCATACAAACAGGACATTTACAAATTTTGCAAGTGCTTATTAGAGGCACTAGGAAAAGCTGACACCAAAGGTTTTTTTTAAACAGAGAGGAAGATGAAGAAATCAAGGAGGAAATACTCTTCAAGAAGCTCACCATTTTAGGCTCCCTGAAGACTTGGCTGTCAATCATGTCCCAAGCTCCCTGTCCCAGAGACAGCATCCTAAGCAGCAGCAAGAGGTCTGGGCTTTCCTGGAAATTCAAACGAAATAAAAGTTAAGTTCTTCCTCAATGCTCTGCATGCTGGAGATTTATTTGGAAGTAGTTTATATTCAGTGCTTTTCTTGGATTCAGAAGCATTACCCAGAGACATTTGATCACAAAGACTGCTGAGGCAGTCAATTTCTATGATTTAAACAATATAATTTTAATAATATAGCTCAGAGGGCCCCAAACAACTACAAAAGTTACAGAACACACCTCAGCAGAACTTTTTATTTACAGTGTGTTTAGAGACATTCAGGCAATCTGATCATACGACTGTTTTTCAAAAGTGTCTAGCCAATCTGACATAACAGAGTACAACATGTGGCAAAAAGAAACTATACACATTTGTAAATATCTCGTACTGAATGTATAAAAAATGATATTGGCCTTACAGCTATCTAGTACCATGTATCCCTAAGCACTTTGTCAAAATAAATAATTTATCATGTTAGGCTTGCAATGAAACAAAGCAACCCAAGGGATGAAATATAGGAAGTGTTTCTATCTATTTAGATACTTGTATGGGTCCCATCATAGGATCTGAGTCCTGATCCGCTGGGGCAAAGGATCACGTTCTTGTCACACACCCCGTGAGTACCGCTTCATACCAGGGAAACTGAGGATCCAACCAGCAGACCACATTCTAAGTCCTTTCTAGGGCTGAACCCTGGTCACTTGCCAACCGACATTCCTGATACAATTCTGGCCCCCTAATGTTCAAGGCATCGGGTTAGCCCTGAGAATACTGCAGCTAATGTTGAGGGTTTGTCGACAGCCAAATGCAGCAATACACACAGCGAGTGCCTCACAAAATTATTAAGTGCACAATAAAGATAACTCTCTCTCCAGTTACGTCATTCAGCAAGAACTGACTTTATTATATTCCCCCCCCTTCTCTATCCACAGCCCAATGTAAAGCAAGACTCCGTAACAGTTTAGTACAGGGAGTAAAGAATGCTATAACTATAGCAATTTAAGTAGGCAGAAAGCAGTTACCTGCACATATGCATAATTAGAAGAGCATGTACCTCGTACAGAGTGAGAAATGTTAAAGAGGCACAGTCAACTTGAAAATTATATGTCCAAAAATTGTGTACCTACCATAATTACACAATACTTAAAATTACTATAAATTAAAGAAATTAGAACAAAACGTATATTTCTTCCTCTCTTTCAGTTTACTCATGCATTTGACAGTACACAGGCTCATTGCTTCTCCTGTAGTGTGAATCAGTTTCTCCCTCATGGAAAAATGCAGTCTCATTATAACCAGAAGAGGGCTCATTTGTAATCTGTGAAGGTTTCTCAGACTCACCCTGGGTAAGCTGTCTTGCCCAACCAGCTCTTGCAGATGCCGTATGGTACTCAGAGCTAAGGTGTTAATGGCAAAGGGATCACACAAGATCATTGATAAATCCCTGAAGGGAACAGAATCAGAAATGCATTGTATATTTACTAACAAACCTCATAGCCCAACCCCATACACAGCCAAAGATACCTGCTTCTCAAGAAAGTATACTGGAGCAAAACTTTGATCATGTCCATTTTCTGTTGTTCAAACTATTACATCTGAGACACTATACATAGGTTTTTAACCTGGCAGTGTCCCTTTAAATATACATTGAGGCTATCAGGGAAGGAAGACAGGCAGCAAAATGTAAAATGATAAAATCTAACTTCTTATATCAACTTAAATATTATGTTTTGGCCTTAGATCACCAATTAGATCCTTAAACGTGGTCAGAGTTCTGCCTGGTAAAAAAATCCTTTTGGCTTTTATTTTTCAGGATACTGACTAGAATTACAGCACTGGGGTTGAATACAGAGAATAAACCTGTAATTGTGCTGAATGCACTCAGGACTGTGTTTGGTAACGATTGGGTTTGTTACTAGACACCTGTGGAGAACTAACAACTGAAATAACTCAGCCATTTTGGAGAATGGGAGCATCGCTATCAATGCCTCAGTTTCAAGAGCCTGAACTGCTCACCCCAATACTTGTTCTTGTCCTTTCTTCACTCCATCCAGAAACCCTTGCAGCTCCCGAGCTCTCTTGTTATCCACAAACTTCTCCCGAATGCACGCATCTAGGCACCAGGTGAACTGCAAAAGGAAACTTTGTTAATACACCCATGGCAACTCCTCTAAACTAGCTTTACAATATATGAATCACCCCAAGGTTTCACTATAATACAGTTGGCTCGATATTTAATTAAATACAACTGCATAAGCCTTTCCTCCCCTCCCCAACAGTTGTACAGGGGATTGCAACATTAAATACTCCACACGTAAGTTTTAAGATTCTCACTGACTTTTCAAAGGCTTCAGATGTAGTGACAAAACAGTTCCTTAACTGGCGAGCCTTTTGCATGATGCTCCTAGAGCTATTCTAACTATAGTCAATGCCTCCATCAGTGCAACAGAACATGGGTTCACGTGGCAGCATGCGAAAGGGGAAAACAAAGTTTCCAATCCATACAAACAGCATCAATCTCTGACCATATCTGCTGCTTGCAGTGTCCAACGCATGTTGGGAAGTTCTAGAGGGAGTCTGACATCACGAGCACAGGAAACCCAACTGGCATTCAAAGACAGAGGACCACTCTATTAATCTGTTGTACAGCAGTTCAACTGGCATCACATTTTCCTCTCCCACAAGAAGCATCCCTGAAAATTAACATGTACCATATACCATGTAGTATGGGAATAGAGTTCATTTCCCACCCCCATCAATGTGGATTTACACACGAGGGAGTACATGCTGAGGGGGCAGCAGTGGTGAGAACATGGGACTGGAAGTCAAGATGAACGGGGCTTTATCCCTGGTTCAGTCACTGACTTATATTGGAAATTTGAACAAGCTATATCCCCTATGCATCAGTTTCCTTATCTGTATTAAAACCACATATTCCTCACTAGGGTGTTGTGAGTCTCGATCAATTCATGTTTCTGAAGTGCTTGGAGACCCCCTGTACAGAAAATACTAAAAATATTTTTCATCATTGATATCTTTTATCTCGAAGCATATATTACACGAGAAATAAACTCTGTATATAATGTAACCAGGACGTAAGTGTAGAGAATAGAATGTGATTCTGCATAAATAGAGGATGAGTGACTTAGTTCACATTACAAACAACCTAGCGCTAAATACGACAGCAAAACTTCCTACATTTTAATAATTATTAATTTTATGCTTTTTATACTTCAAGATCCATAGCACTTCACAAACTAAACTAATGAAATGCAACCACTTCTGGGCAAAGGGCATCAGTTTGTGCACGATACTATGCACAGGGAAGGGAAGGAAACTTTGGCCAAGAACAATGGGGGAAAACCAGTGCCATGAACTTTGTTTTTTGCAGTGTCCATGTAGGTCAGAAGGTACATTATTTTCTAAGACTTCATACCAAGCACCACAAACAACATGACAAACAATTTATTTACTATGCAAACACAAAAGGCTTAGTTTACGCCGCTGGGATTTGAACCTGTCATTCCAGGGATGATAAGAATTTCAGACTGCTGCTCAGACTGAAAATTCCTAAGTAGTACTTGTGCCTGGTTCATGCATTCATTACCTTGTGACAGGGGTCAACAGTGCAGATCTCACTGATGTCCAGGTCATGCAGCGACATCAGGAGCTCTGCCCGTAGCGTGCAGTAATGGACGTTCCTCGTCCGAAGGAACAAGGTTCTTAGGAACTGTAGCACCATGTCATATAGCTTCACGTTCTTCCCAATCATCTGTGTCAGCTTCTGAACCACCTAAAGCCCAAATGGAAAAACATACACTTAGTACCAAAAGATATTCCTGCATTACAGCTTTCGCTGCATCAGTTGTGGAATGCCTGAACTAAAATATACAATACAGGTTTAAAGGGCATTTCACACCAGAATTTTTCAGCATTTCTATTCCATTTGTGCTTTAATTGATTTTTGTCAAGACTTTTGTAATTGTAAGATCTTCTGTTCCCTTTGCTAAACAATCTGACCTGTTATACCAAGCATATCAGTAGGAATTGCTTTTGTTATAAATGTGATCTTAGGGTTTTATACTGCCATCTATCACCATAGACCACCAGAGTGCCCACCACACAAAATCAAAAGTAATAGCAAAGACCCTTGGGGACTTCACAGAGTCTCTGGCATTTCTCCCTTTTTGGGTTAAAAACACTGCTTGGGGCATAGATTTTTTTTGGGGGGGTTGTTTTGTTTTTTTATCATTTTAATAAAATGTGTATAGTGGGAATGTCTAAAAGCCCCACAGCAACAGACGCTATGCAATTCGTAGGAAGGCACAATCCCTGCCCTGAAGAGTTTACAATCTTATTTAAGACAAGTTAATGAGGGTAGTATACAATAGAAGGGAAGAGTGGCTGGGGGACAGGATGAAGGTAATGTTAAGAAGATCACACTGTTCCATAGGTTAGCTATAAACACAGCTTTTGATGCTTCTTCCCAATTGCGATGGACATGGTATTAAATCCAAGACTGATAGACAGAATCAGGAAAAAAATATTATTGGCTAAATATTTTGTTTAGCTATTTAAATGTTATTTTAAAAAAATGTTTAAACAAAAGATTAATCTATTACTTTATGTCACTAGGCGCTATTCTAATACAAATATAATAATACTGAACAGAGTAACCTATGGATTTGATTAAGACTTGTTTAATGAAAATGAACTAACATTAAATAACTAGCCAAAATATTTAACTTAGCAAAGTTGTAAGGCCAGATAGACACTCGAATTATCTGATGATGCTGGCAGGATAGGAACCCAATATGCTCCCTTTTCAAGACAAAGTTTGAAGAATTGCATTCCAAACTTCACTGTAAAAATTCTCCCTGCTCTTACCTCTCCCTGACGTCTCGTTTTCGGTGAGGGACTGAAGAAGTTGTGCAAGACAGAGAGATCACTACTAAAGAGAGTATTCTCTTTCTCTAGGATGTACTGTTTCAGCAACGGGGACACCTCATCGCCAAACAGAGCTTGGTTATCCTGCCAGATCTGGCGTTTCACCTCCACAGCACATGCTTTATATAAATCCTTATCTGCCATCACTAACTTCAGTTTCTTTTCAGGAACCTGCAAACAACAGCACAGAGTCAGTAAAGAATTTAGGAGTTCACCTGCCTGACTTTTGAAATGATAGGTAGTTAACTTCAGGGCAGATCTAAATCATAACTTTGAACTGGCCAGTAACTTCTACAACCAGTGCAATTAAAACCCAAGGAAACAGCAGAGGCCCTTCTTTAGTGACTCTGCCCCTCCTCCACCACCCTGGTTTTAAAGTATTTAGCTTCCTAGATAAAGCATTAAGTTGTCCTTCAAATGTCTTAAACACCTATTAAAAAAGGAGCACAGCATTCTACGACAGTTCAAAACTCTACAGCATACAATAGCACTAGTACAGGTTTTGAAGATATTACCTTAAGTTTAGTATAGTGTCTTTAATAAGGGTTTGTTTCCTTTTAAGTGGCCTTTCCCATAAATATCACCTCTTTTTAAATCTAGCTGCATCCTTACAATTTTCCATTTGCCGTTTAAATCAGTTATGGAAAAGTACCCCACCACTGACCTCAATCTATTTTGGGGGCAGATAGTGGGACAGGCACCTTTTAAAAATAAGAAAACAACCTTCTCTCTCTAATTAGAGGGTCCTTTAGGAAATATGAACATACGAAATGCTTTTTGAACTATCTTACGTTATATTAACTGATATGGGAATCAAACAAAGCAGATGCCAAATTCTCTACCAGTGAATGACAAACTTACTGAAGAGTTTGCAAACGTGGCATACAGACCAGCTAACAGCAGGGAATGAAATGGGCTGTAGCCAGGAGATGCAAGAGATTTTACCTTGGGCAGGTATTTCATGACACACATCACAACAGGCTGTATAGATGGCATCTTGACCAAGGAAAAGCTTTTCTCCAGCAGATCTTCCAGCTTTTTGTATCTGGAAACATGCAAGCATGAAAAGTTGTCAGGTAAAGTTTTCAAAACTCCTAAGTGACTTAGACTCCTAAATACCATTGACTTTAAGAGACTTAGGCACTTACAGGTCTAAGTCACTTTTGAAAATGGGACATAAGTACCTAAGTCACTTAGGAGCTTTGAAAACCTTACCTGCCATGATTAATTTTGCAATTAATTTCTAATGATAGTTAATATTCAACTGCAAGATCAGTAACATACCTTTCCTCAGCCTTTCCTTCTGAGGCTATGGCTGAAACTCTCTCTAGCAATTTCTCTCTCAGCTCATCAAATACAGACTGATGAAATTCCAGTCTAGGAGTACCATGGAGGTCCAAGAATGGCAGAGCAGACTGGAGAGAGGGCAGGAGGACTCCATTTTCTGTCTAGCAAAACAAACACCACACACAGTTATAAGTTTTGGATTAAACACAAATTCCTTGCTGGCAATAAATAACAAGCGAGAGTACTAAAACGACATATTAAAAAAGTAAGCTAAATTATTGAGTATGAAACTATAATATTAAAAAAAATTCCTTAGTTATGTTACTAGCACTACCTTAATACTTCCAGAGGGGTAGCCGTGTTAGTCTGTATACAGCAAAAACAACGAGAGTTCTGTGGACTCTCGTTGTTTTTACCTTAATACTATTAATGATGACAAAAACTTAAAAATCTAGTTAATTTTCATCACTGATGCCATTTATTTACTTTTTACTCAACCGGCACAATGAAGAATGACTTGTGAGTTTCCTTTTCTGGTTCTCATTCACTAGTGCAGCACTGGAGTGTGAACACACTAACACAATGGAGTCCTGATCCATGCCTCTGACTCCTAGGCATGGCTAGTAAACAGTGCAGGGAAATGTTTATTTGTTTTAAAAAGTATTGCTCCACTAAAAGGTAACCATTCTTTTACAAAAACATTCACAAGTTTGTTTGTTTGTTAAAATCATATCTAAATCTGGGGCCTGAACTCTAATCATTCAAAAAATCTACCAGGACTTTTAAAATGTATGCATTTGGCTAGATTATGCTAACCTCCATTAGCCCAGCTTTATGATCTATATATATAAACTGCCATTGCTGAAACATACCAAAGCTAAACCACCAATGCCCCAATCCTAAAAACACTGAAGCATTGCGTAACTACTCATGCAATAGCTCCATGAAGCCTTAGAGAAGTCATGTAACATACAGAGCTAGCTTTCATTTGTATTACAGAAAATTACGTTGAAGAGGTGGAAAGATGCTATGGAACACTCGTGTAGTAAGTGCCAAGAGTAACCAAAGCTTCCTTTTCACATTCTGTTCTGCGTTAAGTTGCAAGATACATGGTGCCAAAACAAAATCGGAAAGCGGCTTGCACAACTGTCAAATCCTGTTCAATTGGGGGAGACTTCCTTAATTTTAAAAGCAGATTTTTAAGATTCTCCTTCTTGTTATGAAGGCCTCCAAAGTTTGTCTCAGTTAAAACATTTTTAAAAAAATACTGGATACATTTAAAAATCCCTCACTGAAGTTGTCCCACAGCTTGTAAGCAGCATTGCTACATCTGGCCAGAGAGCAAATGAGGCTGCAACATAATGGAGGATGATATAAAAGGTGAAAAAGTGATGCCTGTGTCAAGCTACAGGGAATAGCACTCAGGGAGAGTCCAGATCAGACACAACCAGAGGAGGTTTCAGAGAATAAGACCTGCAGCCTTCAGCCACCACCATAATGGGTGTCAGGGCGTCTGGGCCCCGTTTTACTGAGTGGTTATCAGCACAGGGGTGTCGCTGGCAGAACAAGGGGCTGATTTCTATAACGGGGGGGTGGCACAACATGTGTAAGCATCAGGTTCCAGGACCCTGGACTCCATGGAAACAGATGCTCAAATTCTAGCCGTGCCCTCAGCCTGCCTCCCTGCCGAGGTGGGGACGGGTGCGGTCCCTGGGTGTGTGTGTGGAGGGGGGGTGTTTCTCTCTGATGAGCTCAAACGTGTGGGGAGCGGCGGTGGGGCTCGGGGCGCGGCGCAGATGTACCTAGCGGGACCAGCCGGGCATTAGCCAGGCCCTCAGGAGAGCCGCTCCGGCCATTGCCCTGCCGGGGGGGAGCAGCTCCAGCCCCACGGACCCCCCCAGCCCCCGGGCCGCGCTCCCCACCTGGAACTGCTCGATGGCCTTCAGCGGCTCGGTGCAGTTGGTCAGCGTCTCCTTCAGGTCCTCCCCGTTGGCCACCCCCAGCTCCTGCAGCCCCGCGAACATGGCGGCGGCGGGCCCAGCCGGCTCCGACCCCGGTAGCGAGTCCCGGGACTCCCAGCCCGTCCCGCTACGCTGGGCCGGCCCGGTCCGCTCCGCTTGCTGCCCCCCAGTCCCGTCGGGTCCGACACTGGCCCCGTCCCCCCGGAAACAGCGTCTTGGCGCGGAAGGTTCCTGGCTGCCGCGGGGGGGCGCTCGCTCGCTCGCGTGGGCAGGGCCCTCTGCAACCCATGGCTCCCCCTCTCCTGCCTCCTCCCCTACTCACCCCTCTGTGCTGCTTGCTCCCCTATAGAGACCCTCTGGGTGTGCTGCCTCCTCCCCCCTCTGTGCTGCCTCCTCCCTATACCCTCCCCTCCCCCGGCCCCAGTGCAGGTTGCCATGTGTCACACACCTTGTGTGACATTCAGGCTTTTGGCATCCCTGCGCCCAGGTCTGTGCAGCCCTGCGTCCTGTCTCTGGAGGGGGCAGGCCATATGTCCGTAAAGTGAAGATTAAAGTTATTTCCTGATGTGCAAACTGGCTTAGGAAGTAATTTGCACGAAAAGTCACACGCTCAGCCCGTCTAAAATTGGGAGCTATGAACCCCCCCGTCCCCACCCTGTGTCTGCTGGCTTCTTCTCTACACAGGCAGCCCTGTGTGGCCACTTTTTCTTAGGAGATGGAGGACAGCCAATCTCCAGGGGGAAGTGCATAAAAGTGTTATGTTGAAACCTTTTCATGGCTTGTATTCAGAGAGAGAAACCAGCACAGGAACACAGAGAGATGCAACACAGAGAGCGTCTTTATTGTACTAACACTAAAACCAGACAGGACTGGCTAAGCTATCCCCTAATAGTCTAACACTATTGCTAAGGCAACAAGCTAAGCTCTGTTGATATGGCAACCTAGGCAATTAGGCAAGACACAAAATACACAATAAAAAGTCTCTGAAGGAAGAAAGCATATGGGAGATGTCTAGCTGGTAGATCTCTGTTGAAGACAGTGCAACGTAGGGGCATCTGTCTAGGGGATATGGCAGTACCCTGTAGAGCCAACCCGCCCAGCTCTGTCTCTGTGATTGCCGAACTTGCATTTTAGTTTTTTACTGACATGGTAAACTTTTTACTGACATCACTAAAAATACCATAAACAATATAATAATGTCACAATATTATAATCATATAATAATGTCACAATAATGTCACTTTATGGTGCAGTCTTCTGTAGCGATGGGCAGTGGAGCGGGGGAAATGGGGGCAAGGAGTAGGAGGAGGAAAGGCAGGAATGCCGGGCTGGGGGATGGTGGGGCGCGAAGGGGAAGGTAATAGAATAGTAAGACACCAATATGGCTCCAACGAGAGCTATTTAATTGCTAGAAAATCAAAAAGGAATTCTACAAAAAGTGGAAACATGGGCAAAGTACTAAGGAGAAGTACAAATAAATAGCATAAGCATGCAGGGACAAAACCAGAAAGGCTAAGGCACTGTTTGGGTAACCTCTGGCAAGGGACATAAAAGGCAATAAGAAGAGGTTCTTTAAATACATTAGAAGCAAGAGAAAGACAAAGGAAAGTGTAGGTTACTTGGGAAGGCGAGCTAATAATTGATGACTTAAAGTAAGCTCAGATGTTTAATATCTATTTTGCTTCAGCCTTTGTGAAAAAAGTTAATGGCGATCCGATACTCAACACAATTAATATTAACAAGGGGGAAGGAACGCAAGTCAAAATAAGGAAAGAACAGGTTAAAAATATTTAGATAAGTGAGATGCATTCAGGTTGGCAGGACCTTATGGAATTCATCCTAGGGGATTTAAGGAAATAGCCGAAGCTATCTCAGAACCATTAGCGATTATCTTTCAGAACTCCTGGAGCATTGGTGAGGTTCCAGAGGACTGGAGGAGGGCAAACATAATACCTGTTTTTAAAAGGGGAATGAAGAGGACCTGGAGGATTATAGACCTGTCAGCCTAACTTAGATACCCGGAAAGATACTGGAACAATTTATTAAACAATCAATTTGTAAACATCTAGAGGATAATACAGTTACAAGGAATCATGAACAAGAACATACCATGCCAAACCAATCTAATTTCCCTCTTTGACAGAGTTACTCTCCTAGTGGTTGTGGGGGAAGCAGTGCATGTGATATATCTTGAATTTGGTAGGACTTTGACACAATCCCACATTATATTCTCATAGGCAATCTAGAGAAATGTGATGTAAATGAAATTATTATAAGTCGGGTGCACAACTGTACTCAAAGCGTAGTTATCAGTGGTCTGCTGGGCATATCTAGTGTTGGTTCCTCAGGGTTCAGTCCTGGATCTGCTATTACTCAATATTTCCATTAATGACTTGGATAACAGAGGGGACACTATGTGCTTAAAATCTGTGGATGACATCAGCTGGGAGGAGTTGCAAGCACTTGAAGGACAGGATTAGAATTCAAAATGACCATGAGAAATTAGAAAATTGGTCTTGAATCAACACAGTAAAATTCAATAAAGACAAGTGCAAAGTACTTCCCTTAGGAAGGAAAAATCAAATGAACAACTACAAAATGGGGAATAACTGGCTAGTTGGTAGTACAGCTGAAAAGGTTCTGGGGGTTCTGATCAATCACAAATTAAATGTGAGTCAGTCTGATGCAGTTGCAAAAAAGGCTAATATCTTTGTGGGGTGTATTGGCAGTAGTGTTGGATATAAGACACAGGAGATAATTTTCCTGTTCTGCTTCACACTGGTGTGGCCTCATCTTTAATACTGTATTCAGTTCTGAGCTCCACACTTTAGGAAAGATATGGTTAAATTGGAGAGAGTCCAGAGGAGAGCAACAAAAATTGTAAAAGTTTTAGAAAACCTGACCTATGAGGAAAGGTTAAAAAAAACTGGGCACATTTAGTTTTGAGAAAAGAAGACTGAAGAGGGACCTGATAAGTCTTCAAATATAAGGGCCATTATAAAGAGGACTGTGATCAGTTGTTCTCCATGTCCACTGAGGGTAGGACAAGAAGTAATGGGCATAATCTGCATCAAGGGAGATTTAGGTTAGATATTAGACAAAACTTTCTAACTATAAGGGTAGTTAAGCTCTGAAATAGGCTTCCAAAGCAGCTTGTGGAATCCCCATCATTGGAGGTTTCCAAGAACAGGTTGGACAAACACCTGAAAGGGATGCTCTAGGTTTATTTGGTGTTGCCTCAGTGCAGGGGGCTGACTTAATGACGTCTCGAGGTCCCTTCCAGCCCTACATTTGTGTGATTTACAAATGGTACTGCAATACCATCCTCCTTCCTTTTGTGTCTCATTTTTGCAATGCTGTAGATGTTTTTGCCAGCCAGATGTGAGTCATTTAAAAGCTCGGTGTATAGGACATCTAGGGTGCTCTTTTTGGACTTTTTCACTGCCCACTTGGTAGCTTGCTTTGCTTCTTTACATTCATTTTCATTCACACTTGGTGGATTTATGTTTTTTCTTTATGAACCATTTTCTTGTTTCAGATCACTACTTGCACTTCATTGGCCCACCACCACTCCTACTCTTTCCCTTGGTTTTCCCCTCTTCATGAGCCATAAACCTCTGCCACCATCGCGATCCACATTCATTTGAGGTAGTTCTGTTCCTCTTGAACTGATGCCAGAGCTATTTCTGAACACTTATCCTGTGCTGCTTGCACAAACTTCTCTGCTGAACGTCCCCTTAACTTTCTGCACTTTAACTTTGTTTCTTTTGGGCAAAGTTCTACTCTACATAGAAAATACTAGAAAGCACAGAAATGCATCTAGTCTCCTGTGCACACTATAATCTGCGCATAAAGGAGGCAGCAATGCCAATTCAAAGGAGAATGCGTGTCTTTGCCTTTCGGGTGTCAATTAAAAGTGGCATAAAATAAGCTCTTCCTACAATTGCAGAGGGAAAGAGACCCACCTACAGATGGGGGCTGATACTAATCCAGAGCATTATTAATGTCTTTGAGAATTTGAGGCACGAAAGAAGCAGAAAGCCATATTTTTATTCACTTTGTTGGTAGGAAAGAGGAAACCACTTTACACACAGCATGTCACAGTCTTGCAGCTTGAGCTGTGTTGAAAGCCAGCATCTGACTCCACCTTTCTCCCCCCCCTGAAGGCTGAAACTAACTTTCACGTACCATCTCTGGGCTTGCTGCTCCACAGGTTCCTCTTTTGTTCAGCAGAAGCAGGAGAAGGAGCCTGATGTCTTGGCGTGAGCTTCTTCCCCCTTCCCTGGTGATTTTAGCTGGGCTGATTGGGATCCTGTTGCTTTGTATCACCACGAAAGATGTGCAGAACCCTCCCAGGTGCAAGGTAAGGAATGGCTATCACAGAGGTGGGGTTAGCCTGGCATGAGGTGTGCCAGGGTTAATATTGACATCAGCGAGCACAGAATATTTCATACATCACGGTCTAATCAGGTCACCCTGTTCAAGGGAGCCTGTCTTTTTACTTTGGGATTATTGCATCTGTTGTACCACTGTCTCCAAATCATTAACAACTGCCTCGTTTTATGCTGTGCAACACGCTGTACTCTGAAGTAAATTAACTCAGTAGCAAACTTCAAGGAGTGCTGGCCCTCCCTCTTCAAAGGACCACAAGCACAAAGCTCGCTCTCTGGCATGACTCCTTGCAGCTGCGACAAGGACTAATATCAGCAAACTTCCTTTTTGTACAGTATCTTTACTGCTAAGACGTTCCAGGGTGCCGTCCAGCCCAGCGAGGGCCTGTGTCACCACTGCCCTGCTACCTGGGGTGCCTCACGATGCTTTGCTGCTGTGGCTTCCAACCTGGGATCCTCACAAACAGCCTGCAGGTCACACCCTGAATGTCTGTGTAGAGCCAGAGCCCCGTCCAGCAACTCTGACCCTAGCAGCCTGTCAGGAGACACCAGCCACACACTGGCTTCAAGAAACCTTGGTTACCCCTTGCAGCGTGACCCCAACACGCTCCCAGTCCCTGATTTCCCCCCAAAATGTGTGTTCTGCCCTCTCCTGGACCGTCCAGATATAATTAGGTCCAATGCCCCTCTAAGAGGATCAATATACAATAGTTTGCTACCCTAAATGGAGTTACCCACACAGTTCACAACACTGGATTAGTTTTGATTAAAGAATAAAACAAGTTTATTTAATTGTAAGCAAGCTCTGTGTATCTGAATGGCCCTCCCCTACTCAGCCAACTGAAAGGGGGTGGCACTTTATTTACATAATGAAATGTTGTCCTCCTATGGTATGAACAAAAGCAGCAGAACTGTGTTTAGCCTGTTCTGATGAAAGATTCACTCTCATCTAAACAGAACTCAACAAAGGGGGCGTTCGGATGTTAGCGCACTGTAAGAGCAATCAGGGCAGGGTTGGGGGTCTTCCTGCTGAGACTGTAACAGCCCAGATTAAAGTCTGTCTTCAGGGGATGGATTGACTATCTCCTCCCACTGTTAAAAGGTAGAATTAATTATTCCTCTTGGAGTCTTTTGTTTTCTTAAATAGCAGGGACAGTGCTCCGGTGTCAGCAGAGGGTTTGCCCCATGAACTGAGAGCTGGAAACTGAAACTTGCTGAAAGCTGAAACTCACTAGAGCTGGGAAACCACCAGAGATTGACAGCCAGCAGAGGAGGCCCGCAGGTGGCGGGAGCCAACAGAGGAGGCCAGTTGAGGCCCATGTCTGGCAGGCAGCGGGAGCCAGCAGAGGGGATCCGCAGGTGGTAGGAGCCAGTGTTTTCCCAAACCAGTGCTGTGCTACTTCCTTCCTTTTAGTAAAAGGTTTACTTTCTACACTCAGACTCTGTGCCTGTGAGAGGGGAAGTGTTGCCTTTTGGGGGTGCCCAGGGGATAGTGTGTGAATTCCCAGGTGACTGGGTGAGGGCTCGAGCCGGTTTGGTGCTGTATCATTGAGAGGAACCCCTAGATAGAGAACCCGGCCCTTGCTGCTGCCGGCTCTGTCTGGCAGAAGGGTTGCATAATTACAAGGAGATAGGTTTTAACTGAGTACAAGTATAAGACATTAAAGTCAGAAATGGCTGTCAGAAAAATGAAGATAAAACGCTTCCTGGTACTAAACTTAGCAAACTAGGCTTGGTTCAAGACGTTTACAGTAACATTGAGAACCAAACTCTCAGGCCAGGATCCTCTCTCAAAGTCCAAAGGCTGTTTCTTTTGTCATCTTAGGTGAAAAGAAGAGATATGGCTAGGGAGAGACAACTTGAGGTGTTTTTGCGACTCACTATTATAGTTCAGGCCCCTTTGGAAATGCATTTTCCTGAAGGTTACCCCTAGATAAAGTTCATTCCTGCTGCGAGGTTGGAGTCAAGGAGTCTGGTGGTGAAAAAGATTCCACACTGTTGTTTGCTATGATACAGATCTGTTCATTCCTTGACAAAGAATGACCACTTAATAGGTGATGGCCCATCAGCTTTGATGACACCTAGCTAGAAGTGTCAGCTTTGTCCTCCATCCTTGAGAAACAGATTTATCCAGACTTGTCTGGTAAACACATTTCAGATCTAATTGCAGCTTATGGTTGTAACTTTATATATACTGTTACTGCACACATTTCATCATGATATTATTGACCAGTGAGTTGTTAGTTTTCAGATGATATTTTACAAGACATATTCTGTACAAAGATTATTACAATGGTGTATAGGGTGTGAATGCAGGCGTGCATTTGGTCAGGACTGCTAACAGCTTGGGCTCTCCCTATAACAGCATTAGAAGGCCAGGTACAGGTACCATGCTCCAGTGACCTCTAATCTGATATATGATATATATGATATATTTGCATCGGATATGAAAATACTTTGCATTAGATCCATCCTTGGTTGTAGCCAAGAGCAAAGCCATCTAAATAGTGCAAAAGTGTTTGTGAGCATTCATTCGAACACCCCAACAGCTGTTTGGTTTGACCATGATCATGAGCTCTTGCAGTAAGGACCTCTGCAACCGAGGGCCCTACACCTTCCTATTCCAAGAACTTCAACCTTGCTCGCAACAGCCGTAGCATTCCCATTGAATGCAACTGTCTCAGTGGATGGCAAACAGGAAGGTGGGGTTTTTTTCAGGTCATCTAGTCTTTGCTCAAAAGGCAGGATTTGAAAAATCCACTTATCCATGAAAAGTAGGAAGCTTTTTCCAGACAAGTGCTGTCAACTTTTGGAGAATCAATGTTCTCATTGCAGCATGATCCAAACCTGGTTTACTTCAGTGTGACATCGGCCAGGTCATTAACGTATTGCAACCACTTGAGGAAGATGGCAGCCAAAGTCAGCCCTCGGCACAATCTGCTCAGAAAACTGGCCAGTTTAACCTGGGCTGCAAGTGCCTGGATGCTTAGAACATCAGCTCTTGCTCTCTGCTATTCAATGGCAGAATGCTGTGCTCTGTCTGGTATCGCTTCTCTCACATGAAGCTGGTTGATGTAGAGTTTAACAAAGCTTATGCGGATTGTTACTGGGACTTTATTGGCAACTCCATTGCTATGGCTACTGATACTTAATAACATAGCACTGCCCCACATTCACGGTGAGAAAGCCTCTGTCACATTGCTGGCCAAGACCTGTGAAAATAGCGACCTGCCATGGTATGCAGACCTCTTCAGCCACCCACCCTTCTAGACACTCTTTTCGGTCATTCATGCCACCACAGGACATGACGGTGAAATCTGTTTGGCACAACAAGTGGTCAGCAATGACAGTCATTAATCACTCTCTTGTCACTTACCCAACCATCTGCCCACTGAGTTTTGATCTGCCAAGGCACCTGTGGTCATCTCTGAACAGGTTTCGAATAAGGCAAGTATGCCGCCAATCTCTTTAAATGGGGTTTTTCTAATGACCCGCAATGCAGCTGCCGTCAACTTCAGACTGTCGCATATCATTATCCAGTGCCCACTGACTTATTTTGATGGTGGGCTACTGGCTCTCCACCTGGCTGCTGATGGCGCCATTAAATGGTTGGGTACATTGCATGTACACTGATGATGATGATTGTTCTCATTTTAAAAAAAAGGTTTCTAGCCATTATGTTTGTAAAGATGAGCCTATAAATGTGAATGGAGTGTAACTGAGGAAGCAAAGCCTGCCTGAGTCTGCAGCAGGACAACTCCAGTTTCTCTGTTGCTGCTGAGAGCTTTCCCAGGTTTCAATGAAGGAAAACTGACCACTCCTCAGTTTTCACTGTTGCTATTTAGAACCTTGCAGGTACCTGTGAAACTGATCAGAATCAGGTCAGTTTCATTCTGCTGATGCTTGGGGTAGCTCTGGCCAGGGCAGTGAGGCTGAAACTATTTACAGGGCGGAGGTTGATTCAAAAATAAAGATTAAGGTTGGGAAAGAGAGAAAGCAAAGGCAGGGGTAGATTAACAGTAATTCTCCCTGCCCCAGCCCCCGCCCCCACACTCCCTCATAGCTATCAACAGGCACCAAGTGGGAAACAGACAAAACTCCTTCTAGTGCCCAGAAGAGAGGGGGATGGCTTAATAGTGATCAGATATTTGCTCCCCAGAGACAGATACGAAAGAGCCCTGAGCAAATCAGCACCTGACAGGAATTCCAGCACCAGCCCCTTTCCCAGCAGCTGGTGGAGGAGAGAGCTGGCTTCACCCATGTACTTTGCCTTGGAACAGTATCTCTTGTCATGGCATTTAGCTAGTGGGTTTAGTCCTCTGGCTAGTAGATGTCTGGTAGGTGTGAACGAATGGGGCTGAAGGATGGACGTGTGGACTGGCGAGAGCATGTGTTCAGCTATTAGCAGTTTAGTTACAGCAAGCCCTTGTATTGCTTGGGAGCTAGCTAGTAGCTGCTGCTCTGGGCAGTTATTATCATGTGAAAGTGGGGTATACACGCTGTCACAAACTTGTGGACGCCTAGGAGTGCCTACCTGTCACTTGGCTACTCAGTGTGACCTCAGAACGTCACCATGACAGCAGGGGATGGAGTGATGCCCTGCCCTTTGACAATGACCCCTTAGCAGCACAGGGCTTCTGGCTAGAGCTGGTCGAGAACTTTTTCGTAAAACGTTTTGTTGAAAAATACCGATTCGTGAAAACCGAAACCTTTCATGGGAAAGGACAAGATCCAATGAAACTTTTGTGGAGAAAGTTTCTCAGGTCCAGGATGGGAGGGAGTCCTCCCATTATAGCCAATAACATGGTGGGAAGGCCACTCACCTGGAATATGGGAGACCTCTGAGTCTTCTACATCCCAGGAAATGCCCTCCCCATCAGGCTATTGACTAGTCTAGGATGGGTCTCTCTTGCTGGTTTTTCATGCCAATCCCCAAAAGTCTTGGTTTCAGCCCAAGGTGGTATGGGAAATCTTTTGAAAGCCCAAATCTATTTATGACATGTAGTTAAGCAGTCTTCATGCCCTCAAGTAGGGGGAATGCAATAAAATAATGAAACAGTCTTGTGTAACTTTTACCGGCTGACTTTCGCTATTATAACTGTGAGAGCACTGATTGGAATTATACTTAGCACTTCTACACATCTGTCATCCTAAGCCTTTTACAAATGCTCACTAACAGCTTTATAATTAGGGCTGGGGAAACTATTCACAGCAGATATTTTGTGTCAAATTTAGCCCTTCATTCTGTTTGTGACTTGTCTGCAAATAGATTGCCATTTCCATGAATCTGTTCATTCAAAAATTATCCAGGGCCTAGTTCTGATTTACACAAAGGCCGATCTACACAGCTCTGGCAGTGTAAATGCAGATCTTAAAGTAATTGTAAATCTATCTCACTTTAACGACTCAAGCAGTGTAGAATGGCTTTAGTGTAAATGAGAGTCAGGCCCTCAGTGAATATTATATGCAAACAGAATTGAGCCTGTGGCTTGCTGGAAAACTGTTTAGTGACTATTACTCTGAGCATTCAGAATTCACATTTTAGACTTTGAAGCTGGGATGTTTCAAAGGGGCCTAAAGGATTTAGGCACCCAATTTATCTCCACTTTCAATAGGAACTTGGTGTTCAAATCCTGTTTCAAATTTTGAATAAATGGCCAGGAATTTTCTTGCAGTACTCACCAAGTTTTAATTATAACCATAAAGCACTGTGCACAGCTCAGCCCTCCTTAGTGAGTAACCCTACAGTAACAAACCAAAGTGCATATTTGATAGAGGTGAAAACATTCCCGCTAAGGAAGCTTGAAGTAGATCTTATTTTTATGCTTTTATGGGATTATTACAAACTTCTGAAGGGAGAAAAGGGCCTGAAAACTACTTTGATGGTGACATTTTCCTTGGACAATTGATGCATTTGGCAAACAACACCTAATAGACACTCCCTCAGAGTGCTTATAAAACACACATTTCTTCATGTGTGGAGCTCTCCACTTGCTGCCCGCTCTCGTGATTTTATCTGCTCTCTGCTATTTGGCAGGGTTTTTTTTAAGCCCTATCTGCTGGAATCATGTGAACACGTGAGCATCTCAGTTTTCATTAAAAATAAAGATACGTTTCTAGCCTTCCTGTTGTAAAGAAAAGCCTGAAAATGTGACCTGAGTGAAACTGAAGGGCCTTGAAACCAGAATGAAAACAACCCCACGTGTTATTTTGTAATATCTCATGATTTAAGCCATACTCTTGGATTTTTTGCAGCCTGAGTCCTGATTCTGAAATGGTTGTATAACACCAACACCTCTGGGTGGGTTGTTGGCAGCAGAGATTGAAACTGGGACCTCTAGATCTTAAAGCCTTTACTGTCCGAGCTAAAAGTCCTGTCTTTGTTAGCTAGCCCTGACGCAGGCTCATCAACTCACATACTAGAAGGGGGCAGAGGGCCACGCCAAGTGGGCATGGTCTACACTTGTATAACAGGGTAGGAAGGTGCTGAGATAATATTATGAATAATGAATATGCTCTTGTGCTGCTGCTCCTCAGGTTTCTGCTCTGCTGAAGCACGGGCCAGTCTGTTCAGGACTTTAAAAATATACTGCAGAGTTAAACCTCAGAGACAGAATGCCATGCGACTTCTTAAGGAGCAATGCCGAAGGTCTAGAACACACAGCAAATGCACCTTAGCCTTATATTATTCAGCCACGCAAAGTCCACAGGTTGCCGCCAGCTCCTCCTAGAGGACCCTGCCCCCACTGAGCTCTGATTAGTTCTGCTGTCAGGCGCTGGATGTATGAAACCTGCAAGACTGCTTGCCCTCAGTGGAAACCCTCAGCACAGGCTGCAGAAACAGCTACTGAGCCTATCTAGTAACTGCCACACCCTACTCTTGGCTGTTTCTGGGTTCTTCTAAGTTGCACAGGTCTGTTCTCTGCATGTGTGCAGACACAGAGAATTCAGCTAAAATCCACGCCTCCTTCCCATGGCTCCTTCTCCCTTTCTTTGTACTTAAAATCAAATGCTGCAGTCTATCCATATGAGTGTCATGTTCTGGGGTGCAATCCAGACTAGTCAGGGGTTGTGTCACCACCTAGCTGGTAACAATGGGTGCTTCAATGCCCTGCTGCTGTGGCTCACAGCCTGGATGCCAGCAGCCAGCAGATAAGCACACCGGTCACACCCGGAGTGTCTGTGCACTGTACATCCCTGGATCAGGAACGCAGACTCTGGCAGAAGAGCCCCACCCTGCTTCCACCAACCAAGTGCTGGGTGACCCCAACACACTCCCAGACCTGAATTTCACCAAAACCGTGTGTTCTGAAGTGGCCAGCCCTCTCCTGGATCACTCAGAGAAATAATAAGGTTAGTTGCGTCTTTAAAGAGACAAAAGTGAATTACAGCCTATTAACTTAACTGGGGTAAATACGCCCGTCCCTTCAAACACAGCACTGAGCCGGTTTATAGTTAAAATAAAAACCCAAATTGATTAACAATAGGACATTGATTAGTTTTGTTTTCTAATATGTTGATAGACCTTTATTGTCTCTGCCTTGTGACGGAGTTGGTCAGAGAAGTAAACACATTCCTTTGCCAAGGGCAGACCTGTGTTGTGTAGTAACTCCCCCTGATGTGCCTGGCCTAAACACCTTTTAGTCATAATTCCAGCATATATCCACAACTCTTAATACACAGCCCATACATACATCATGAAGACTATTCATGGTCAGTGAGTTATTCGTTTTCCAGTGATTTCTTACATCCCACCTATTAGATACAGATTATGCCATCTGTGAGTTGGAGTACACTGAACTGATCAGAACAGCTGAAACTCATGACCTGGCACCGGTGAGCACTGGGGATGCTCTCAGGGACACGACAAGTTACAAGGCCAAGGAGCCCCACAATAACAAACCAGTGTGCAAATACCTGTCTTCAGAGGTGTATTGATTTATGACCGTTGTGTTGTTTTTCAGTATGGCATCGTGCTGGATGCTGGCCCATCCCACACTGCCCTATTCATATACCAGTGGTCGGCCAGCAAAGAGAACAATACCGGGGTGATCAGTGAACATAGCTCCTGCACTGTGCAAGGTAAGACGGCTGTCTGCTGCTAATGCATGGACACGTGCCTTTGGTGGCATTTCGTTGCATAGTCGTTTCCCCCCACATACCCTTTTCCTAACTCTGCACAGAAGAATTACTATGAGATGCAAATAAATCCCCATCAAACTAAAGACCCAGGAAGCTGTTTCTGCTCTGTCTTATGACTGAAACATCTGGTGGAAAATTAAGTGGAACTGCCTATTCCATGAAATGGCACTGGCTGAAGCATATGAGAGGCCAGTGTGTCTTGGTAGGAGTGGCATTGATTGTGTTTATGGCATTGTCTCTTCACTGGTAACAGGATCTGGTGTCAGTGGTACTGTGTGTCGGCTGTTATGGGAACAATAGATATTGGGTTTGAGAACAATTCAGTAGCTCACGCTGTGCTGCAACCACTCTAAGGGGCTCTGTATCCATGGGAAGTGGCTTGCAGGATCTGTGCCTGATTTCGCAAGCTCCTCAGGTCTACAGAGAAAGATCAGGATGCTGCTGATACCGGCAACCATGCTGCCAGATTTTTCTGAGTCGCCTCACAGATAGATAGATCGCTTTTCAGCCAAGGATATCAAAACACTTTGCAAAAATTTTTGCCCCCACTTTACAGATGGGGAAACTGAGGCACACAGCGAGGTAGGGACCTGCTGAAGATGTCACAGTGAGTCAGCAACAGAGCTGCGTAGTAAATCTCCAGCCTGTGCACTTCACATTAGCACGTTTTGACAATAGTTGAGACGAGATTAACTGTTGTGGAACTCCTAGACCTACTGAAAACTATTAGTTCTTGTATCCGCTTTTGGCAAGATTGCATCTTTCATGTACAGCAAAATCAGGTTTCTAGCCCTTTTCACTGCAAAGAAGACTTTTTGGTGTCATCTTAACCGAGCCCTGCAGAAAACTGCCTCTAGCTAAAACATGGCAGCAACCAAGGTGTGAAAGTCCACTTCCTTCACACTTGATTTGACAAAGGAGGTGTGAGCTCTGTTTCCATCCCATCTCACTTATTCTCTATAAAGTGTGAAATCTGTCAATATCACAAGTACAACTATGTTCTTGATAGGAGCATGGGACAATCATCTGACCCACTTACAACCAAAGCCGTTGAATTGCGTCCATACGGCAACTTTTTTCACCACACGGCTATGTGCTGGCACTGAGCTTTAGATTCTGCATCTGCTTTGTGGCTGAACCCTGTTCATCTCAGTGCATGCTGGGAAAAATCTGAACAGCTATCCCATAGTGCCTCAGCAGAGGCAGAGAAAGGAGTGCTGGGCAGACACCTTGAGGCAGCCCCATCAGCATGTGGAGCAGTGTACTCTGGGATGCCTTACCACACGAGGCAGCTGGGAAGGAGGAAGACTGGCCAAACCAGCTGTGCAGACATAGATAGGAGGTCCCATCTACACACAAACAAAGTGCTGAACCAGTTACAGGCAAATATCCACGTGCCAGCATAGGCCCTTGGCAGGGGAGAAACATGGTTATCTACAATGTTATGGAAGCCAGGTCTACTCTATAGACTTCTGCCTGCATAGACCTCAGTCAGAGGTGTGCTGAGGTGTGATCCCTGACCGACAACTGTGCTGAACCTCTAGTTTAGACGCAGCTATGCCAGAAAAATCGCTTTTACCAGTTTAGTTAGTTTTGCTCAGGGTGTGGGTGTGTGGTTTTACTTTACCGGCACAAAGCACAGCTTTACCAGGCTAGCTGCATCCATATTAGGAGTGCTCTGCCAGTCTATTCTAGTAAAGCGCTCCTAGAGTAGGCTTAGCCAGTGAGTATGAAGGACAGAAATTAGAGAGAGGCAGGCTAGTCTAGTAGTTAGGGCACCAGCCCAGGGCATGGGAGACTTGGATTGAAATCTCTACTCTGCAACAAGACAGTGATCTTGAACAAATCACTTAGCCTATCTGTGCCTTAGTTCCCCATTTGTAAAATGGAGATAATAATCCTGCTATGCCTTAGGGGCTGTTGTAAGGCGGTAAAGACTGGGAGGTGCTGCTCAGATGCTACCGCAATAGGGGAAGTACCTAAGTCATTAGATAAACTGTGTGATCTGTGAACACAAACTATGTTCAGATCCATCCATGCCACTAGCTGTTTACAAGATGGGTTAAATTTGTAATGTAGATAGACATAAAACTGACTGTGGATGGTTTTTCATATCAAATGAAGACGTTGTTTCTAACTGCTGGTTCTGCGAACTCCTCCAAGGATTTGAAAATCCATCTTCGATTCTTCTGCCTCTTACACCACTGTCTGTGGAAAACAATTCTGTAATTCAAACGATATTTAGCTGACAATTTTGTTGGTGATGTACAAGGTGGATTAGAATCCACCTTGCTCTCCCATATCTGCATTGGTTCTGGGGCTAGCAGTAGGACTGAAAACTTATGAATAAAACAAACAGATTTGATCATAGACACACAAGGGCAGCAGTAGTCACTCCATATTTGCACTGTTTCCATTTTAAGCCTGATTTTGGTCCCCCTATAAAATCTGTAAACAATGGTTGATTGGATTAAAGATTTAGTAGATTAGGCTTTAGGCCTTGATAGAATTTTTCTACCAAAGTTTAAGGGAATTGAGCAAGGGGCACCTGAATTATAATATCCTAACAGTGGAGATGTTTAATAGAGTCCAGAAAGTCTAACATTTTTGTGTGACACTCTGTAGAAAAGAGAAATTGGAAAGAATAAGATAATGTAGTTTACTGGATTCAACTTCTCAAGATCTAATGTACAGGATCTAATGTAATCTAAAGCTTAGCTGATTACATTTAAACTATGATCTGCCCAGAACTGCTTTATGCTGTTGCAAGTAGCTTTCACCCAAAGTTCTTTTTTCTGGTCCCAACTTTAACAAGTCTGTTATGAAATGATGGGAACTACACAGTAGTGCTGTGTCTGCTTGGAATTACTGATGACAACACTATATTTGTGGGGGACCTGAGTTCTGGGAAACACCCATCTGTTGAAACCTGCAAGAAAGAATTCATTAACTACCTTAAACATATATGCCTGATGAATACACGG
This sequence comes from Emydura macquarii macquarii, assembly GCF_026122565.2. Taxonomy (NCBI): domain Eukaryota; kingdom Metazoa; phylum Chordata; order Testudines; family Chelidae; genus Emydura; species Emydura macquarii. The sequence continues at coordinate 17,721,276 of NW_027130828.1, forward strand.
AGGAAGCTACTAAACTGTTTATAGACTGGGACTCAGATAGGCCCTGATTCAGGAAAGCACTTAAACTCACACACAAGAACTAATAGCTTTCAGGAGGTCTATGAGTCCCACAACAGTTAGTCTTGTCTCCACTATTGTCAAATGTGCTAATAGAAAATGCATCAGGCTAGAGATTTAGTATCCCCGCCTCTGCCGCTGACTCACTGTGATAGTCATCTGACCCACTTACAACCAACGCAGTTGCATGGTGTCCACACAGCAACTTTTTTCACCACACAGCCATGTGCTGTCACTGAGCTTGATCTTTTGCATTTGCTTTGGTCCTGAACCATGGTTATCTCAGTGCAAAACTGGGAAAATCTGAAAAGTTTAACTTTAAGCACATACTTTCCTGAACTGGGGCCATACTCAGATTGACTTCAGTGGCCATACGTCAGATCCCACATGACAATCCATTGTTTTAGCTAGTACTGTATAATTCTAAAGAAGGTACACCACATTATGCTTAACAATATATTAATTGTTACACTGTTTAGGCCTGTGTGGCATTCGATAGTCATGTTAAATTAGGTGGAATATTTGTAGCTCTGGCTGTTTAATTCAAAGAAATTTTGTTATAAATATTTTAATGAAAAGAATATGAAAAAAGAAGACATTTGGCAGCAACCACAATTATCTGGTTATCTCAGCATTACCGGCCTCAAGCATTCAAAAATCAAGAGCCTGGGCCCAAAAAATCATTCCATTTTTTAAAATAACAACTTGAGTTCTTTTTATTTGTCTTCTGGTGTTGTAGCCTTTCGGAGGTCACATTTTCAAGCTTTTCTCCACAACCATGTGGGCCAAAACCTTACTTTTTCACAATGAAAGCTGAGATTACCACACAGTCACATTCCTCCAGGAGCTGGGAATTTGCGATAAAATCAGGAGAGTTGGCAGCACTGTTTGTAGCATAGACAGTGCCTCAGAGGAACAAGCACTGGGCAAGGAGCTTGTCTTCTAGCTGCTATGTAAAATGCCGTGCATGCTAATTGCTAACAAATAGCACCTATATCTGAATGGAAGTTGGGGTTTGAACAAGGAGTTGAGCTCAGCAGGAGAAGATGCTTTTTCTCTTGAGGTCCTAGAACAGAACAAGCATCTTGAGTGTTTAAGATAAACTATGCAAGTGGCCACAGTCTGGGAAGTGGACACATTGGCTGTTCTGAAAAAAATCTAATTGAAGAGCCCCAGGAATCTTCCTTTTGCACTGTCATGGTGCATGCATTGACCACTTCCTACAGCCTCCTAGACAAAGACTTCCGGTGCAACTGCTGATAGCAACCATAATGACAGTGCAGAAACTTCCCTATGAACATGAGGAAGGAATCTGACAGTCAGCCTCAGCTCAGTCTGCTGCATGCTTTCCCACTTGTCTCTCTCAGATCTCTGATGTGTGTCATTTATGGCTGATATACGTAGTTTATGGCTGATAAACATTGTTTGGCAGATTTGCATCTGTTAGTTTAATTCGGTGCATTGTGTTGCATTTACATGCATTCACTTTTTCTCTCTCTTCACTGAAACATCATGTATTGGCCATTCCTGGAGGCAGGATTCTGGTCTGACCTTGTCAGAAACCGTGATGGGGATGGTCAGAATCAAGGTAGTTGAGCCTAGGGGTCAGAACCAGGGGTCAGACCCAGAATCAATAGTGCAAGAAGAGTTGGAGCAAGGCTGGATTGGGAGCCAGGCTGGAGCAGGACTAGAAACAGGGCTGGAAAAGGTTAAAGCTTGGGGAGTTTCTTGCCACTATCAGTCAGGCGAGAGTTCCAAGCTGTGAAATGACATTGAGCAGAATGAATGCTCTTCCGCCTGTGAGGCTTATATACAAGCCCTGAGTGTCACCAGATCAGTTCCTGGCTTGTGGATTGGCTGGAGCCTAGCACAGGTGACTCATCACCTTACAGATCTGCTGTAGTAAAGCCTAACCTCTGCACAGAACTGCTTATATCTGTAAAGGTGCATTTATCTCTGTGGCTAACGGCTTCCCCCCTCCCCCCAACTGTCGTAATATTTCTTATGTTTCTTTTGTGACCTTAGGGCCTGGAATCTCCAGCTACTCAGGATCCCCGTGGGAAGCTGGGAACAGCTTAAAGCCATGCCTGAGCCAGGCAATGAAGGAAATCCCCGTCGGACAGCATGAGCAAACTCCTATCTATTTGGGAGCCACGGCCAGCGTGAGGCTGCTGAAGTGAGTCAAGGTTTCAGTTACCCAGGTGCCGATGGCACATGTTTTATAAACTAGCCTCCCCATCTCTGCTTTATAACGTGGTTCATCCCTGACTACACTGGACAGGTAAAGCATTTTAGGTACTAAGGTGGCCTCCGTTATCTAAGCACATCACAGTCTAACTTATTGGTCCTCCCAGCGCCCCTGAGAGGGAGGGGAGTGCTGTTGTCCCCATTTCACAGATGAGGAGTGGAGGCACAGATCCACAGAGGTATTTCGGTGTCTAAGTCCCATGGATTGACTAGCTCACAGTCACACAGTCTGTGGTGGAGCAGGGATCTGGACCTGGGTCTCCCAATTTCCAGCCTAGTTCCCTAACCACTGAACCATGCTTCCTCTCTAAGACCTTACACTTTGCTTCCCCAGGGCACAACCTGTGTGTGCTCCTCTCCAGCAGTGTGACCAAGCTGGTGATCAGTGCAGTTGGTTGGTGCCGTATTATAGCTGTTATACTGTCTTACCCCCAAAATGAGCATCACAGCAGAAGTACTGAGGCTGTTCTCCCTGAGGATTGTTCTTAGGGCCTTTATCATCTAATGTGCTTCTTCCCTCTTCACCCAGCCTCACCAGTCCCACTGTCTCGGATACTCTGCTTACTGCTGTCACCTCCACGCTGAAGTTGTACCCCTTTGACTTCAAAGGGGCAGAAATTCTGTCCAGACAAAACGAGGAGGTGTTTGGCTGGATCACTGTTAACTATCTCCTGGAGAACTTCATCAAGGTAAAGGCTATAGGATTGGCTTAGGACACCTGTATGAGTTTCCGCTCCATGCCACTGGTGTGATTCCACTGACTTCAGCAGTGCCGCATCAGCATAACAGAGAGAAGACCTGCACTGGAAGAGTAAAGAGTGATAAAGTGGAGTTAGTGAAGGGACTGTTAGGGTTCTGCCAATATGGGGCTTCCAACAGTTTTCAAACAGTTCTTAAACACTGCTTAAACTCAATTACGGCCAGTCTATATTATAATAGCGTTTGGCTGGCCAGTGTGGAAGGGGTCAAACTGTTACAATCAGGCTAAAAGAATGGCTGCCCTAGCATAGGCTTCTACAGATGTGTACGTGCTGCTCTCTGCACCATAACTCACATGAAAATTTGTCCAGGATTTAAAAGAGTTTGTGAGCCGAAGCAAATCTGGCCTAAGATTCAGGGATTGTTTAAAACAAAAAAACCAAGGTGACCCTTAGTCTTGCAGCTCTTGCTCAGACAGTAACCACCACCAGCTTTCCTCATTGTTGTTCCAGACTGGTGGTCACTTGGTTCTGTTCAGTTACCTCTCAGGACTTGCTGGAGACAGTGAACAGAATTCAGATCTTTTTTGCTCCAGCAGCACAGGCCCCTAGCATTTCAGCTCAGGTAAAATCTCCTTTAGCCGTGGTAGTACTGAGGCTGTGAGCAGTTCTGACTTTACCTAGTAGAGGGCAGTGTTGTGCCGATCTCCATGCACCCTCACTTTCCAGCCAGTTCATTACAATTTATTTTGCTCTGTGCTAAGGCTGTACAGGTACAGAACCCTGCATTCCCAAACAGGCAGCGCTGGATAAGGGTATAATAGCAAACACACAAGATCCATCCCAGAAACAAAATTGCTCCAAGAATCTAAATGATTATATCAGTTCATACTCATTTGGCTGCACAGTGTGGCATCACTTAACAGCTTTGCTTGATTCAAAAATCACAATTCAGTGTAAAGACCTGAGACTCCTAGATGTCCTGTGAGGGATTAAAGGTTGTGCCCATGTTCCAGTGGGAAGCTGATTTTGCTAGATGTGCAGTAAAGCTTTGGAAAATTCCATGGGTGACTGGGTCTCATGTTAATGTGGGTACTGCCTATTGTTCTCATTATTCAAACAGATACCTCTGCCACCAATACAGAAATAGCAGCAAGAGAGAAAATCTCAGCAGAAAACTGAAGGAAGGGAAGCTGCTGATGGGGAGAAATGGCAGGGGCTGCAGAGGCAGTGGCTGGCACATCTGACAGGGGCAGGTGTAGTGTTGATTTGCCAGCTCCTTCCTATTCACTGCATCTGAGCTCAGATATTCTCAGGTGTATGGGATGTTATTTGTAAAATCTACCTCCCTGGTTCCCTTTTATCTAGTACGGCTGGACTGGACGATGGAGCCGTTCCAGGAAGAGAACAGTCGGAGTCATTACCATAGGAGGAGCCTCAACCCAGATCACTTTCAAGATCAAAGAAAGGAGCACAGCTCCTGAGAATGAGGTGACGCTACAGTTGTACGGGCAAGCACACAGGGTCTACACCCACCACTTCCAGTGCTATGGCAGGGACCAGCTCCTCAAGAGGCTGCTGTTGAAAGTCATACAAGTGAGTGTATCATACTCAGGTGCTTCATGTTTTCTTCAAAGCTGTAACGTTAAATGAATATAACTTATGGCAATGTATGTACATAGGCGGGTAATCTCAGACACCATCTTTAATGCAGGGGGTTGCTTATGAGTATACAGGCATAAGATACAAGCATTGTTTATAGTGTGCATAAAATGCATGTCTGTGGCATGAACACAGACATATAATTAGGCTTGGAAGGATTATATTTTTATCATTAAATGTCAATTTCACCGTACCCACACAAAAATATTTCCATTGATGATAATTGACATTTACGGATAGACGAAGTAAGAAAAACGCTGCTTAAGAACTTATTAAAGTTTGGTTTAAGGATATTTTCTTTGTACATCTGGATGTGATGGTGACAATTTGTATTTTTAACAGCTATAAAGCTTTAACTTTTTTGAATCTCAACACCTACTGCCATTAAATAATTACTGTCTGTCGTCCCCCCCCCCCAATTTTCTGCAACTGTGAAAGATGAAATTAAAAATAGAAAAAATGCTTAAAAATAAACATCAATATCCCCCACAAAATTATATATATATTAAAAAATTGAATTCTGCCAAGCCTATCTCTACTTCATGGCTTCTGAGCGATATGTGTACTGCATACATGGCAGTATGGACACTGTGTATCGTATGTATGAGTAACACACATACAGGCTAAGAACCAATCAATTGCATCTCCCTATGAGGAGCTGCCCTCATTTTAGGCCCAGATTTAACTCTCTCTTGCAGAGAAACCTGCTCTGCCCCATTTGTGTTACCATGGAGTGATGGGAATCAGAAATACTGGCTCTTCAGTGACCTGCTACATGGCCATGCCTGCAAAGGGCTCATCAGGAAATGAGGCTTCCAGCCCAAAATGCTAGTCCTAGGTATGGTACGACCTATTATCATAGCATCTGAGTAGCGTCTCACAATCTTTAATGGGAGGTAAGGTGGAGCTATTCTCCCTATTGTACAGATGAGGAACTGAGTCACGGGGAGACAAAGTGAAATGCCCAGGTCACACAAGATGTTTGTGGCAAAGCCACAATTGAACCCAGGTCTCCCACACCTCAAGCTAGTGGTCTAACAACTGGATGATTCTTCATTTTGAGTCAGCTTAAAGAATCAGTGTGTTGAGAGCTTCAGCATAGTAATTAACCAAATTCCCAGTGGTGTCTCCCCAGTCTCAGAAGGATGAAAAGAGTTTGGGCAGAGGGATCTCTTATCTTTAGGGTTGGACTGGACTGATTGGGATAAAATATGAACTGAACATTCATCCCAAATTCAGGTGGCCTGTTCTTGAAACTTTGATAAAAATCTGACCTTTGAAAATTCTTTAACTTCCCGGTGTGTCTGCATGTCTGCTTTGCACTGGGAAGGGGAGGGTCAGAGAAGCTGTATTTCTGGTCTGACAAGAAGGACTAGGAATCTTACAAGGGGCATGTTTGCGAAATTCCCACCCGCAAGTCCCGGTCCTACAAGGTGCCAAAACACTTGCAGTTCCCACTGAAGTCTGCGGGAGCTGAGAATATTCAGTATCATGCAAATTTAAGCCCCAACTTTGCAGAGGGTTAGATAGTTTGGATGAGCATATGAATGGCTGGGGGCTTGGTTTATGCAAAGCTTTTAAAATCCACCCTTCTCTATTATAACACTGGCATGTTGAATCCAAACTCTCCTTAGTTTCGTTGTATTTTGTTGTCATTTGAAAAGTCCTGTTCCGACTCCAGGACTGTCTTTCGCTCTCTGTACTCCTGTTTTATTCTATCCCTATAGGACCATGGCTATGTGACAAATGTGTCTAATCCCTGCTGGCCTCTCTCCTATTCCCGGGAAGTTCGGTTTGGTTCTGTGCATGCTGGGCCCTGCACTGCCAGTAGCACTGTGTTAAGAACACCTACCTCTGAAGATGTGTTTCATATAAGTGGCTCCAGCAACTCTTCTGCCTGCAGGAAACTCATAGGAAGTTTGTTCAATTCCTCCTCGTTTTGCGTCTTCTCACAGTGTTCCCCAAATGAAGTTTTCCAGCCCAATATAACTAGATTTCAGGTAAGTTCTCCATTACATTAGGGCGTGCTTTAAGCATGGTGCTCGTAAGAGATGGACGGAGCTCAACATCTAATAAATATTGAAAGCTTGACTAGTGTGTATTAGTACTCTGCCCTCTGCTTGGTGGAATTGGAATTGATCTGGGTAGCATATGTGTGCAGCGCTGCCCTCTAATGGATGGAATGAGACCTGTTCAACTGTGTGTCATAGGACCTACACTAATAACAGCAACAGATTCTTTTTTAGCTCAAATGGTAGAGATCTACTGTCAAGCCAAGAGGATCTGACTGTACCCCACTATGAGGTTCCACACAGTGGTAGCTTTCTGGTTAGTGACAGCTCTCAAGTGTCTAAGTGGGCACGGATTTAACGAACCAGACAGCCATCACGTGTGTCAGCATGGTTTACTCAGTAGACCTCTAGGCTAGAAGGCTTTCACTTCAAGTGCCACGGTGGAACATAGGCTTATGCTGTCTGAGCCTGCCATGAAGTACCAGGGGAGTGGGGTGCTGTGTTTCTGGAGGTGCTATTCTTTCTCATATTTCCTTATTGTCCAGGTGGAAGCTATAGATCCTCTGGCACTTTCTAAACATAGTGTAGGGAAAGACTTTGATGTTTTGCCCAACATCGCCTCTCTGAACCACAGGTTCTAGTGTCCAGAGTCATGTGGGAGACAGGGCTGAACAAATGACTGCCGCAGCTACTGTACTGCTGGTACCTCACTCACCTGCCTGCAACAAGTTCTTGGAAAGCTTGAGCGTGAAAGGTGCTAGATGAGACCAGACTCTCTCCTAGGCTCTGGATCTGTGTCTAGCAGCTGCAGCCACATCTTTACCATACAAGCTACAAGGGAAAGTAATTCAATGTGATAGCTGGAGGACCAGATTAACCAGTTACCCTACTCTTGGCACAGGGAGCCCCCACCGGACTCTTGGTGCATGGGGCACGTTGGAGGCATTTCAAGGCTAGCAGTGAGAGGGGCTGGGAAAATGTCCAGGATGGTTCTGCAGCCCAGTGATTCCCTGCTGCTGCAGGCCCCAGGTGGGGTCTGGTGCTGAAGACCACAAGGGCTGCCCTAGTCTGGGCTAACGGCCAGAAAAGCAGCTTCCCAGAGACATTTCTATTGTTTGCAACTTTGCTCAATAACCAGGTGTAGTGAATTCTGCTTGATCTCCTGGTGCATGTCATGGAGACACAGCTACCAAACACAGACGTATTGGGGGGAGAGTTCTGGAAACATGCATATACACTATCACGTCACTGCCTTGCTTTATTCATCCTACAAATGGGCTGAATTTTCTAATGATGATTTTTGCTGTTGTTCTAGGTGATTTCTGAAGCCCTGGACCTTGTGAAGAAAATGATGCCATCTACCGACCTGGGACAGGCAGTCGACTCATTCTGTGGGATGTCTATGGAAGAGGTGACTGAGAGCTAATCCAATTGTATGGGTGGGGATAAGTGAGGCAGGCAAAGCTTTCAGGGTTAAAACCTGTCTCAGACCTTCAGTTCTCCTTGAAAGCTCTGCCAGCAGGTGACCACAGCAAAGCAGGTCGTGGGGTTCTCTTGGGTGCTGGGTTAAAGATCTAGCCCATTTCCAGAGCCTTGTGACTTTCAAGAAATGGGATCCAGTGAATGCAAAATTAGCCCCAAACCATCTCACAACTCAGTGGGCCAGATTGTGCTATTGGTCACAGTCGGGCTGAGCAGAGTGACTCCACTGGTGCAACTGAGAAGCAAGCCCAGCTGATTTATTATTTGGCTCTTTTGTCGGATGCCCTTATCAATAGGAGCTATTCTTGTCTCCATGCATGCAGGCAGGGACTATTCTGCCTCTGTCTGTATAGCTCATGAGGCGATCACCTGTCCATACATGGTACCGTGGGGATGGGTATGATGAGCCTTTCCTTGTACGCTTCGTAAAGCATTGCACAAGCCCCTGCTCCACCTTAAGGCAGAGAGAGAGAAAGTACTAGGAGCAGACACACTCTCCAACCTTCTCGATGGCCTGGATTTGTTTCCAGCTTCTGACAACAGCTAAGTGTAACAAGTCCTGCTTGGTCTAGCCAGGCCAGGTTTCTGAAAAAGCTCAGGACCAGATTTCCAAGGGCTGAACACCCACAATCAGGGCCAGGCTTTCAGAGGAGCTCAGCACCCAACTTCTGCACAGGTTGCGCGCTTTTAAAAATCAGGCCATGATTGCCAATGCTTGAGTCCTTCTAAGAATTCTAGCCATTGTGCGTATCCTCCTGGTGGAAATGTTTCCCGCTCATTGCTAATGCCAGCAAGATGTGGCCCAAATGGTTCGGCGGTTTAGGCTGGCATGGCATGTAGGTGCCATCAAGCTTTGAATGGGATTTATCTTCAGGGGAGGCACATAGGCTGTTTTGTACTGTATGGTTGGGACGTCTCTGTGAGATCCCAGGTTATAAAAAAAAATAATCTCCCGCAAATGTCAAAATGTGTCCAGTCTACATTTGTCTATTTGTATTTTACATTTTTATCACTGCTTTGTAGTTGTTCTGTAGCTTCCTGAGTGCTCAGCATTGGACAATAAGTAAATTGTGCTGAACAAATAGGGTCCCTGACTTTGATATAATCAGTACAGTGTTATGCAGAAGAGATAAATCACCCATGGGTGCTGTGATCCAAGCCCTTCTCCCTGTGCTTCTCATTTAATCAAGTGCTCCTTCCTTTGTATTCAGGAGTAGAAAGGGGATCCTGACTGGCTCTCTGTATTTTACATACTTATATCTCCTGTTACTCTTCTTCTTTCCATTCAAAACTATCATCTCCTCTAGTTCTCTCCCACATGAAGCACTCCATTACATGAGGTCCTTCAACACAAAGGAGGCCCATGTAGATCCTTCCCTTGGGAATTCAAGAGATTTTGCTTTGAAAAGACAAATAATTTTTTTTAAGTGATTTGGATGAAGAAGGGTCACTCCCTTTTCTGACTGTGAAAGAAAAGCCTCCCACTCAGCAGGCTGCAGGAAGCATTCACTTCACAGACATAAATAAGACACTTGAGAGCATTCCTGAGCATTGCTGCAGTTCACCGCCCAGTTGCACAGAGCCACAAGGGCTGGGTTTTACCATACTAAGAGGCTTCGGAAATGCAATTAGTGAATATTTACCTGTCTAACTTCTTTTGCAAATGCCATTAGCTGAGCAAGAGATCCCAGATGAGACCAGACAGACTCGCTGATCACTGCTATGTATCCACATTCATCTACCATCTAAGTACAAGGGGATACTTGTTTGACTTGGACAGCTCTGGCCAGATTACATTCCAGGAGAAGGTCAGTAATATAGTATGTGATGCTTTAGATAATAGATATCTCTTTGGTGAGGTAAATAAAAGTACCTGGGAGGGGTATGTCCTCTCCCATGACTATTTTTTGTGATAACTTACACAGATGCTGGCATTTCTGGCTGGCAGCAGTTCCTCTCAAGGAAAAGTGATGGGGAAAAATAGTTTGGATAAAACAAAAAATGGATCCCAAACAGTCAGAACCTGAGCTATGCGGCTATACCCCAGTGCTATATTTTAATAAAATAAAGTCACTAGTTTGACAAGCAGGACCATCGACTAACCCACAGAAAGATGATACTCTCTGTCAGTCACTGTTGCAAAATGTGACAGACATCATGAATGAATGGGTCAAAATTCCAACCCTGGCATCGAGCAATTAGTCATCTGTTGGAATGCAGTGTGATGTAGGGCAGAGGACACCATTCCAGGTGGTAGATCAGGGAAGGTGGCCTGAAGATAATTTAAAACAAAGAGCAGAAGGACAACTTTGTGGTTTTCTGAGTTGAAAGATGGGCCTGAGACCAAAAAAAATCCTAATCCGTTTCTGGTTATTGAATGCTTTGCAAAGCTTGGGAGTGTTCACATCTAGAGAGCTAGCATGATCTGTCACAGAGCCTGGGGCCAGCTGTGAAATTTGGGTTCAGATTCTGAATTCTCTAGAGGAGAGGGGAGATTGGTTAGACACATCTTTAAAAAAAAGTCACACCTCTGCCCTTCCTGCCTTTGGCCAGGACTGGAAGCAGAAGTGTCTTGGAGGAACTAGTAACCTCTTGAGAAAGCCTGGTCTCTTGAGACTTCTAACCCAATTCTGAGATCAAAGAAACTGGGATAAAATGAACTAAGCTTTGGGTCTGGACATTAAGATGTCTGTCTGAAATTCCAGACTTGACCGTCACCTGTCACTAGTCCTTTGCCATGGACCCACACTTCCTCTGCTGTTTTGTTTCACTAGGTTGGTAACACATCACCTGGCTGGGCTCTTGGGTACATGCTGAATCTGACGAATACCATCCCAGAGGATAAGCTGAGATTCCTGAAAGGGATCGAATATGGGGTCTGGCCCTTGCTCTTCATCCTCTTTGTCTTGCTGCTCACTGGCTCTTTCGCACGCATCGCCTATCGTGTGATGGCGAAGGACAACAGGCAGGATGGCATCTTAGAAGAACTCTGACTGTTTTTCCAGGGGTTGTCAGCTCTCAGCAGAGGGCAGTTACAGGATAAAGAGAGTGTCTGGCCAGAAGAGACAAAAGATTCTCCTGTGAGACTTCTGAGATTTAACGGGTGCTTTCCACCTGCTGCTAGACTGCAGCATTGTAGAGATAGCGGACCTTGTTTTGCAGTATATCGGGGATTCCAGCTAGCTGGCAAGCTGGGCTCATTCCATTTGCTAGTAGACTGCAGCATTTTAAATTGTGCTGTTTTTGCTTTGCTTTTTATTGTGAGTATAGAATGTTACATTCTGTTTCATGGTCAAGATTCTGCCTCTGCTCAGCAGAAGTTCCAGCCCTGTCCAACATCATCCAGATCAGGCGGCCATTTTTCAAAATTTGAGAGAGACAAGGTGGGTGAGGTAGCATCTTCTATTGAACCAACTTCTGTTGGTGAGAGAGACAAGCCCGCATGCTACACAGAGCTCTTCTTTCAGGAGGAAGAGACCTGAAGAAGAGCTTTGTGCAGCTCAGAAGCATGCCCCTTTCAGTAATTGAAGGCAATAAAAGATATTCCTTCACTCATGTCTCTCATATTCTGGAACCAATACAGCTACAACAACACTGCAAAGAACATTTTTAAAAATCCTTGAACTTTAAAACACCCTTTGTCTGGCACTCCCCCTGTGCTGAGTTCCACAATGTTTCATTGTTCATTGTCTGTCCTAACAGACAAACACTGCAATCATATTCCAGCACAGGTTACGTCCATCCATACCCTATCTCCAGCCATTGTGAACAAAGATAGGTTTCCTTTGGTAATCTTGGCAGATTAATATTTATATGAGTCTCTTTGTGCCTTTCTCCCTTTCTGTCCAACTAAATCTATTTTTGTCCTCCAGTATTAAGTGGAAAGAAAGGAACTTGGGTAGCAGCCAATGCTCTTACTGCCATAACAAGACTCTTAAGGCTATTAACAATAAAACAAACAACCCTGAAAGCACAATCCATGCCAATAACATTAGTGTGATCATCCCTGAGGGAGCAGAGCCAGGTAATTTAAGAACACTGAAGGGCTGGGTGTCACTGTGACGTTCCCCCACTGCAATCTGGACTGGTGTGTAGCTGTGTCACCCCAATTCCTCACTCCTGGGCCCCGACTTACCCGGCTTTGCTGTGTGAACCACCCACTCCTGGATCAGCCCACGCCCAGCCTCCTGTGAGTAACTGGTCCCTGACCTAGTGAAAGAGTGCTTCTGACCAGCCACTCATGGGATAGGCAAACACCCCCACTCCCGGGAACTGCTGTCTTGCAGTACACTGCACCCTGCAAGCTCATTTACATTTGTCCGTTAATTTATCAAAGAAATTGGTATGCACCAGCTCTGTCAGTCCAAGTGAGGTCTCTGCACACGCTCAATCCACGTGCACTGTTTTAGATCAGACAAACAAATAAGTGTGTTGATTATAGTAATATTTTAAGTGAATCTAAGTCAGATTATTAATAAGTCAAGGAGTTAATCACAATTAACTAAAAGATAACTCATATCCTAAACTAGAATTAATATTCCAGTCTCTTTCAATCTATGACGTTAGCTTACCACACAGACTGATTGCGCTGTGTCTTGCAACCAGACCCCCCCTCCCTGTGAGTAGGTGCCAGTCTTTGATGTTGCTTGGAAGATAGATTCCAGGGGAGACCCCAGAGACAAAGATGTTTCTTTCTTTTTAACAAGTTTCCTCGACACCCCCTAAGGTCAGGTCCATGTCCGGCAGTGGGCGTGATTTTTCCCTCTTGAGCCAAAGTGCTCAAAGGTGCTTAGGCCAGTCCATTGTTCCTGTATGCATGCCTCTGCTGGGTGTGGAAACACAGCTTTTTGCTTGTCTGCATCTATTCCAGCCATGTGAGACACATTTGGGGATATGATATAGCAGGGTTTCATCTCTGTACATATGTATGACATTGCAGGGAACATGGTACCATAACAATAATGTTCAGTGTGTCATGAGCATTCCAAAAACACCTTACATGGCATACTTTGCATCAGACCATACACAATTACATTGTAAGGGTGAACATGAATGATACACAAATCACACCATAAGGGTGTACATGAGGTACAGTGTGTCACAGTCACATCATCCCGCTACAGGAGAGAACTGGGTTCCAAAGAAACTCTTCTGGGACCAGTGAAGACTGAGCATGTAGCAGAGACAACGCGCTAGGTCTCAAGGACTAAGGGTGGACTGGTATGAAGGAAAAGGTATAAACTGCCCTATTCTGGGAGTTCTCCTCTGCTGTGGAGCTGGTCTGAGAAGGCGGAGGAATGGAGACTGTAGCAGGTAGAGACAGTGGAGTTACCAAATTAGTGGAAGAAGGCAGTTCTGACAGCAGAGAGATGGACAGTAGGCTATGCATAGTTCTAAGCACTTTGCAAGGCCTTCTTCTTATTTGAGGAGCCTTGAAGTTGAGGGGTTTTATTAAGATACCTGCCATTCAAAAGGGTTTGTTGTTCTGTTGGTGGGTATTTATTAAGGGTCTGATCCAAAGCCTATTGAAATCAATGGGAGGGTTTCCATTGATTTCAGTGCTATTTGGCTCAGGTCCTAAAGCAAGTGGGACAGTCCATTAGGAAGAATATAAACATCATAAGACTTAGTGCCTTTCTGGAAGATGCTCACACACCAGGGTGATGGGCATGATAAAAGAACCTGAACAGGCCAGGATACAAATGTGTATGCGTATCATTGAAATTATGCAGATGGACACTTCTTCTGTTTTATAAAGGACAAGAGATTTGGCTGTGGTAACCGCTTATACTTTAACTGTTGCATGAAAGTGGCTGGTCTGAAGTTTATTTAGTTCCTCAGTTATTGGTTAGTTCCTCAGAATTTTGGAATTAAGTTTCTAATAACCCTTCACCCCGAAAGCTCTACCTTTAGGGTAAAATTCCCTGGCTCTTGTTGGAAAAAGATTCCAAGTGTGGTTCGTGACCCTGCACCGATAAGAGACCCACACAAGATTTCAGGCTGGACAGTCTTCAAAAGAGTTTATTCTGCAGAAGGTCAATTCCCAAGCCCACAAGTGGACAGTGGAAAAAGACCCCGAACAAAGGATTACAGACAGTTTTATACCTTATTGCTACTTAAACATTCATGACAAGACCATACATATCCCCCTTACAAGGGCACAAACCTATTTTCTCTATAACTATTGGTCTATATTATTATTCATAAGATACTTTTACAGATGTTTTGCAGCTAACTACAACTTATCTATCAAGGTTGCAGAGCTTGCTGAATTCAGCCGAGGCTTATCTCCTTTTGCATTCCTAAGAACTTTCCATGATCTGTGCACATGATCTTGCCTTATAAACAAAGAAGCTGCAAAAATGGAGTAACTATAGTCAAGCAACTAAAAATCAGCTTACACTCTCCAAAGGGAAACCAGAACAATGGAACCAGCAGGCCGCAGGAGGTTGTATGCTAAAAAAATGTGTAAATCAGTTTCAGGATTTCCTTGCATCCAGGTGGCCACAATTCCTGTATAATGATCTCAGTAGGGAAAAAACATGGAATATAGAGACTGGCTGAGGAGTTTGAGAAGTCAGAGGTGGGGCTTAATATTATAATTTGCATTGCCTGGAAAAGTCTCTCAGCTCTGAAATGCTAAAGCAGAGGAGAGGGCAGAGAGAGAACAAGTGGAGCTGCCCCTGCAGAGACCAGCACCAGCCATGGGGAGAGCTGCCCCGCAAACCCTGATTGCCTTGCTCTATCTAGGAGCAGTGGTTTGTGATGTTCAGGACACCTGCCCAGGTGAGTGAGGAACAAAGCTGTTACCTTTGAACAACATGGGTCTGACTAGCTACTTTACAGTAGTTACTGTCCACCACTGATGCCTAAGTGCGACTCTAGACCTGAAGTGAAAGGAAGGGGGCATAGGACCAAGGAGTCTGGCACAGTTCATTTCATAGGGTTTCAAACAAATACTCCCAATAGGAGAGAGGAGTTTGAGGGTGAAGAGGGCAGCATCACAGCCTCCAAACCCTAGAGAGCTGTGGGGAAAGGAAGCTCCTTCACGGTGCTGCACAACCTGTCCCGTGCTCCTTAGCGGCATGGCTTTCTGAATGGCCACTCTACCATGCCTACACCTCACTGTTCCTCTGTGGGAAGGGGATGCTCTGAAGTGGCAGTTAGTGTTGATGGGAAATTCACTGGGTCCCAAACGGAGCATGTTGCAGGAAACATCTGCCCCCCTTGTTCCATTCCCTCATTCCCCCAGAGCCAGGGAGCCCCAACTCCACAGAGCCTGTAGAGAGGATTTTCTGCTCATTTCTGAGGAGGAGCGGGGAGCACACCTGATACAGCAGAGAAGGAGAACAACTAGCCCTGAATGGGGAGGAACTGGTCACATCATACTTCTCTCCATTAGTGTTGGACTCTTCCGAGGACTGTGGCAGAGCTAGGGAGGTGAGGATGAGGGAGACAAGGCTGTAAAATTCCCAGTTATTAAGGGGGAACCAGGAAAGATTCCCCTTCTCAACATGAGACCATCTCCACTATCATCCCAAGCAGCTCTGATTCTGCCTGATTAATTATTCTCATTCAATCAAGTACTTGCTTATGTGCCAGTCCCCACAAAGCCAATCTATCAGGCACACAACACTGTTTCCTCACTCCTTTGTCCCTGGGAGGTATTACCCAGAGCTTTGCAGTTAATGTAGAATAAAGGTGGAAATGCAGGTGTACTAATGCACATACAAAACATAGTCAGGTTCTATTCTAGTCAGGTTCCATTTATAAATGATTAGTAAATGATTAACATGTTTTAATACATGGATAGTCTATGATTATAGATTGTTGTAGAGTCCATCAGGTCAACAGGCTGCTTACCATGGCTTATAATAATCAATAATATGAATGGTTATTTACTATAATGATACTTTGAATAAAACCATCTGTAACATCTTCTACTGATGTATTTAGAACCACTTTTAACACATTACGTGTTTGTAATGTGCTTATAACATCTATTCAACGTTTATAAATTTCACCTTAGTACAAAGTGTGCACCAAAAGATACTGTTTTGTTACAGGCTCAGTTGCTCTATACAGTTGGATACAAATAGCTAGGAAAACCATTTTTTTTTCTTCCATACAGACTTGCATCTATTGAGCTATTTGGTGGTGGGCAGTATGTATTGCAGGTTCATGCTAAGTGTCTGCTATGAATCAACAAACCCATGAAATTCTGAGGTGTGGCCGTTAATCTTCAATCCAGTCTCTTACTCCATAGACTTTCAGTTCAGAAAATAGTTTAAAGTATTCAAAGCTTGGCATTCTCTAACATGCTATATATATATATCTTTAAATCAACACTCTGAGTAAACATTCTTGTATAAACCGAGGTCCTAGATTGCCTTCATAAATGGCTTTCAATATGTAAAAAACATAAAAGCTGCAGTAAGAAAGGTTAGAGTTGCTTACCCTGTTACATTACCGACACAGACATTGAAAACAGGGAAATGAACAGTAAAGCCATAAACAAACAACCTCCCAGCAGAATCCCAGACACAATTTCTCGCCTATCACATTTCCTAGGTGTTGTAATGTTGGCAATTTCTGTTTAGGGAGATACTTGGTGGCTTTATTATTCATTTCAGTATTTGCATAGGCAATGTCTTGCATGAGTTAGTGACCATAACTTTCTCACAATGTGATTTTATAAAATGTTTCTAGTTCTTTTCCCAACCCTGCCCCTGTAGTGATAGCCTCCTACAGCTGATGTGTTCGTGGCATAAACACAGAAAATTAGAAATAAAATCTAACGCACAACAACCAAATTCAAAGCGAGAGAAAGCAGGCTGGTCCCTAAAACAGAGAGCCATGACTCACCCCACCTTGCTCAAAACTGGCTCTTTTGCAGACTGACTGATGAGGACCGCAGATTTCATGTTTTGCTCAGGAAATATCTACACAGCACACTAAGCCAGGGTTCTGACTGAGATTTGAGTGCAAGCCCCCCTTTTGTCCACACACAAGTTTGACCTGGGTCAGAAAACATTCAGGGCTTGGGTCCTAGGACCTGCTGTGGGGGAGATCAGCACCTGAATCCTGCTGTGACTTGGATCCAAGCCGTGCCATTTTGCAGTGTGGACACAGCTCAAGCTGAGGATGTGAGTCAGAAGGTCTGCATAGTACAATGTGGATGCATAAGCCCAGCTGCAAGACCCAGGTCCAGCAATTGTAAATCCCTATTTATAATGCAATGTGGATGCTCAGGCGTGGGCTTGGAAATACCAAGTCCACAAGCCTGGGTCCCACAGACTCAGACTGAATATGCAGTGTAGATGCCCTCACAGCCACTGAGTCTGCAAGCAGGACCAGGAAACCCCTTAGAACTTACAGTGACAACTTGTAATACACAGTTGTCAATGCCCCACAACAGTCTTCAATGTTTTGACTAGATGGACTGGTGTAAACTGGCAAAGCTCCATTGACGTCAATTTGTCAGTTTACACCAGCTGAAGTTCTGATCCTTTACACCTTTTTTTCCTGCAGTCTTGCTTGGAAACCTACTGTTCACACAATGAAGGAGTATCATGGTCATGTACAGTAGTGTGTTAAAGATTTGCCATGTTTGACTGTGATATCATTTCTGGATTTAGGGATGAAATCATCTTTACTTCATGCAGGTGCCATGAATATACCACTCCCATCTCCCCATCATTATCTTTGCTAGAGGGACCGAGAAATAAACTTCTCATTCTAAGGTCCAACTTTTAAGTAATTATCACTCAGACTAGTGGACTTCTCAGAAGCTCCACTCTGCACCCAGGATTAGTGCTGTAAATCTGGGGACAATAAATTACATGACACATATGTGAGAAAGAGGTTTAAATTTCAATGCAGTCTGGACTATGGAAGCTCTTGAAACTTCAGTCTGCCAGCAAGAGGAAATATGGACTGAGAGGACGGGAGAATTTGAACCAAAGTTGGACAGGCCAGAAAATCCACAGGCAGAGGGAGAGTTTGGGGCAGAGGCTTTCCGCTTTCATTTTGCCTTCCCTAAGGCCCAAAGAACATTCTTCTGCAGGACCTCCACAGTGAGAGTCACAGAGAGGCACTGTGGGGCTGGGGTCCGAAGGACAAGAGGCATGTTCCTCCTAATTGTGCCTATAATGTTAACCTGACAACAGATTTCGGGTACCCCAGATTAGCTCACTTATTGCCCCCTCCTGGGTCTACTAAGGGTTCCCTCAAAACAGCCCACTTATTAATCAATCTATTCTCCTAAGATATGGTTCTCCAGAGTGGCTAAGGAAATACCTGGAGGACACGGATACCGCCTTCCAATAAACGATTGACACAAAACAGCATTCTTTCCAAAAGAAGGCATTTCTTTACTGGTGCAAATTCCAATCCCTAATAAAATAGTAATCTAAAACACAAATCCCTTATCACACGTTAAAGAGCTTCCCCAAACCATGTTCCTTACAGTTGAGTTGATCCTAAGTGATGCAGCTGCTTACAGTGATCAGTTCACAGGTGGCTGACAGCACTTTTAAATGTTGTCGAAATCTGACATATATACATCCTTTGACAATTAACACACAATCACAAATCCTTATTAACCCAAGCACATACTATCCTATCCTATCCCATCCCATCCTATCCCATGCTATCCTATCCTATCCTATGATTATAACTGACAGGCTTACTCTGCCTGCTGACTTCCCTGTCTTTTCCTCAGCTCTCTGCCTCTTCTCCCTGTGTCCCAGTCTGCGTCTCTGCATTCCAGTGGCAGGGCGGGACTTCCTCTGATGCTGTCCTGCTGCTGCTGCTGCTTCTTCACTGTCAGCTCCTAACCCTCCCCTCCTAACTATCAGCTGTCCACTGACACACTGACCTTTATACTGCCCTGTCAGAACTTTCTAGACACGTCTGTTAATATCTTCCTGTCAGATCGTACTCGTACGCATGCCAACTGCCCGTCATTCCAAACCATCAGTTCTACGTTTAGCCTGCGCCCATTGTTTACCTCAGAGTTATGATCTGCTGATCTTTCCCCTACTTTGATTTTCCCCGCCACTTCTATTTTTAGTGCTCTGTGAGCTGCAGCTTCTAATGGTGGAGTGACTCTTGCTTGTTTAAAATGGAAGCCAGGAATACAAAATGGAGACAGGGGAATTTCTCTGGTATCAGCACCATTCCTGGATCAGGCCGTGACATCTACACTGCTTGTTTGTATTTGCGTTTCTAGTCAAGTAAAGGGCTCTGTTTGATCTTGTGTGCGGATCACACTTCCATCGGGAATTCACCATTTGCAGAACATCCCACATCCTGTGTCTCTTATAAAGATTATTTTATGTCTCCAGAAGTGAAAATAGTAGGTCTTGGCGGTAACGAGAAGCTCGCTATTCTGCAAGGATGTCCTGGAATTGCTGGTGCCCCAGGTGCCAAAGGAGAACCCGGAGCTGCAGGAATGAACGGTACGTTCCTCAGCACTGAAGGAGAATCTGCTTTGGATGGTGCAGACACAAACATGAATTACTCAGTAAATAACCATAGTGTTGCTGATTAAAATCCTGCATGTAATTTACATGTTTTTTTAGAGATATCCTCCACTGATGAAAATTGGCTTGGCTCTCTTGGCTTCAATGGAGTTATGTCCTTTTACATTACCAGAGGATTCAATCAGAAAGGGTAGAAATGGGAGCTCAGATCTGTTCTAATTTCTTCTGTGTTTGAATATCTATAAAATATTTAAATTCATTTTCTGTATTTGTAGGAGTAAAAGGATCTCAGGGGATCCCTGGAAAGGTGGGCCCAGCTGGGGAGAAAGGTAAAGTAATAAAAAGACTAAGTAATTTTGTTTAACTAACATCAAGTAATTTTTAACATTTGAATTTTCCTTTTATGAAACTTTTAACAATTTTCCCTCCATTCTCCAATTTCTTCCCAAATTTAGAGCATGAACTGAATCAAATTTAGGCCTCTCTTTGGTTTATGACTCACTCATGAACTGTTCTTGATTGCTAAGAATGTATCCATAATCCTTGGTGTTCACCAAAGTATTTCCAGCCATTGGGTATTTTGTGAAATGCTTGCTACAGGCATTAGTAATTTATGGTGTGGAGTCACATAGTATTGTCTCCACTCCCTGGATAATGGACTGAAAAGTTTTAATATGAGAATGTTGACTGAAGAGCTTCCGGTATGAATTTGTGCAGTTTGCAGGACTGGAATGTAGTTTTATTAATACTAGCAGTGATCTAAATATTCACGAACAGCAAACAGTCGGACTCCACAAATGAACACTAGTTACATTGTGGGTAATTTTTCACAAACAAATTCACAGATCTGTTTTTTCTGTATTCACCCAGCTCTTATCCCAATAGAACCCCAGTTCTAAGCGCTCATTGAGATTACTACATCTTTGTTCAGTCTTTCCATTTTCCACCAGGGGAGAAGGGTGACACTGGTGTTCCTGGTCTGAAAGGTAAGAGACCTCCAATAAGTTTTACTGGTTGAGCTACACGCCTGTCTTTTATGGTGTTATCCATAGGGATAGAGACTGAGTCAGTAGGGAGTGCAGTTGTGATGTGGTAAGAGATTTTCAAAGGAGCTCTACACCCAATGTGCACCCTTGAAAATCTGTCCATTGGTTTGATGCCTAAACAGGAGATAAGTTCTCTTAAAAATCTGGTCCATAATATGATATTTTATAGACCTTCGAAATCATTTATGTGTGGCAGACACATAGTTACAGTTTATAGAGAGAGATTTCAATTTGGACTGGGATTTCCATAGGTTCCTAAGGGAGTTAGGCTTCAAAGTCAATGGGAGTTGGGCACTTAACTTGTTTGGGCTTCTTTAGAAATTCCAGCTATCACATCAAAAATGAGAAGGAAATAAACCAATATACACAGTGGCCCAAATTACCTTCTCATTTGTACCTGTTCAACTCGTTTGACGTCAGTAGGGCAGCATTGATGTGAAAAAGAATTTGGCTTTCTCCCCTTTGTGTTATGCTTATCAAACTCTGGAAGGGTTAATATTTTCCCCATGTGGTGTTGTACGGGAACTGGGATCTTACACCAACATGGAATTAGCACCAAGTGCTGTGGTGAGCACTTAGATCAGGATGCAGTCTCTTGGCTATGTAATGATTTGCCCCTTTGTGGGTTTTTGTTTTTTTTAGGAGATAAAGGAGACATTGGCATACCTGGAACTATAAGTAAGAATATCTGCACTCTCCTTTATGGCAAGAGAATGATTTAATTTGATTTTAAAAACATGACCAAATGAGCCTCATAGGAAACTCTGAGTTCAATTTGTTTGCACACAATGCTGAATTCGCTAATATCCCTATATCTGATGAGATGTCTCAAAAGTGCGAAAAAACTTGACTTCAATAATTAGAGATGGGCATGGGCTGTCACATTTGCATCTGCATTTGGATCCAGAACTGATCTCCCCTGAGAGTTTGGGGTGGCTCAGATCACAGCAAATATGTGAAATTGTGCTTCTTTGGGTTACCTCCTAATTACTGGTGCAGGAGGAATTAACAGGATAAAATTTATTTCACATCCTGCAATTCCTGGAATATCACCCAGCTAAATTATTTTATAATGCAAGCCAGAAGCCTTAACGTAAAGGACTTCTATGCTCAATTAGTGGACAGTACAGTCATGAATAATTGCATTTGACTGCAATAAGTGATAAAGAATTCCTTCCCAAGCATAGCTTGATTGAGTGGAATTTAGAAGACATAATCAGAACTAGGGATCCTTTCCACATTTAATACTAAGGCACAACATGCATGGTGCCAAGACCAGTGGAATTTGGGCAGCTCCTATCCAGGGTTCTTATCTATGTATGTGTGTTGTGAGCTGTTCCTTCCATACCAGACCTGTGTAAGTAGAGAGATAATGCAGTCTTTCTTTGAAGGATTCTGCCCCTGCCCACCCTAATCACATAAGTTCCAGCAACAGTACGGCCCGTCTGTGTGTTAGTGTGTGAAATGGAAGCACAGAATGCTCAGTGCAGAGAACACCCACTCCTGTTGGGAGACATTTTTGCTTCTCATCATTAACACAGATGAGGTGGTGAAGGAATGTTATTTTATGGATGGGGTTGTGGGAAGTAAAATTTGTGGTTGGGCAGAATTTAGGATACTGTTCTCTGTCTAAGTAAAACTTGTCTCCATGTATCGGTAGCTGGGGTCAGAGATGTGTTAAGATGCTTTACCGTCTCTTAACTCGTGCTACATATACGTCTTGTGGCCTTAGCAGGAGTGTAGGAAAAAATCATTCTTTTCCTGGTTTCAATCCTCTTCCCTTGTGATTTCCTTCCTGAACAGGTGAGGAGGAGCTGGAGGACATAAACTGTAAGAAAGGTGAGTATTTTCTAGAATCACATTACATGAGCTGGCAACGCTTCCCATTCCGTGGGCATGGAGCTCAGTTCACAGTGTAGAGACACAGCTGAAAATGCCTGGAATTCATTCTGACTTCTATAGCAACTCATTTAACTGACACCTGTTTCTTCTATGTTAGCATTAGTGACTTACATGAGGTTTAGTTTTACCAGAAACCCTATTGACTCTAATACACAGCAGG
Organism: Emydura macquarii macquarii; assembly: GCF_026122565.2. Classification (NCBI taxonomy): domain Eukaryota; kingdom Metazoa; phylum Chordata; order Testudines; family Chelidae; genus Emydura; species Emydura macquarii. The sequence goes on from NW_027130828.1 coordinate 17,744,028, forward strand.
TAATCCTGAAGGATTAGGAGTCATGATTTAGGAAAACTGGTTAAAAAGAAATCCAGTTCTCCAGGGTTTGGAAACTCAAGTGACAACTTTTTGAAATACCTAGTGTAGTTCCTTGAGCAGGGATCAATGCTGCTTCGGTAATTATCCATTCCAATAAAGTTTATTGATTAACATTAAATTACCATCCTATCCAGGAGCGAGGAACTGCAAGGAGCTGTTAGCCAAAGGGAACATCATGAGCGGCTGGTACACTATCTACCCTCACGACTGTAATGCCATGATGGTGCTGTGTGACATGGACACAGATGGAGGTGGATGGATAGTAAGTGAAAACAAAGCATGGAGTGCTCATTCTTGCTGCCATCCACGTCAATGCAAAACTCCAATGGATTTCGCAGGGAGTGGGTTGGGGCCAAGGGTTTGCTCAAACAAGTCAGTTCCTAGAAAGGACATCAACCATGTGAAGGCATGTGTAACCCCTTGTGGAAAGTGATAGCTATTCGTGCTGTCCCAATGATGCATGTTTACTAGGAGCAGGACTTTAAATGGAAACTTTCCAACTTGTTAATGTGTTTAAGATAAAATTGAGGCTGAACTGGGAATGGTTGTAATCTGTTCCTTTAGAATCTGGGGAAAGAGGAGGTACATAAGGTGAGGAAAATTTGAGGGGATGATGGGGCCAAGAGGGTAAGGTGTTACAGGTCCTAGTTACCTTTGTATCCAATGCTTATAGTATTTTAAAAGTAAACCCCGTTGCACATTGTGTTAAATGGGGTTGAAAGGGAAAGAAGAGGGAAAATATTATATGCCACGCAGAGGAATTCTGTTTCACAAAGAATTTCTCTCTTTCAAATTTGGCTTAATTCCAAATCAGAACGAAACCTGAAAATTTTAAAATTCTCCAAAGGAAAATTCCAGTTGTATTTGTTTTGGATCAATCAAAAATGTTTCATTTTAATAATATTAACAAAATGTATCATTTTGATTTTGACTTTTGTTTATATTATAATATAAAATACAAAATTTTGAGGAATTCAATAAGATTTTATGAAGCATTTCAGTTTCAATGGAACTGCATTTTCTGACCAGCTCATAGTATTATTTTATTCTTTTAATTATCAATTAAAGCCTATTAACACAACAATAGGAGGATTTCCCTTTTGGGAGTCAAGGCACCAGCTGCTCACAAAGTTTCATTTACCCAACTGGAACACAGCAGTAGAAATCTCCTTATGGCTAATTTTTGTCCACAGCTGCTATCTCATATCATTTACTTTTTCCTCATGTACAAGTAATTTCTTAGCTTTCCAGTGTGGAAGAGGTGAAATGTTATTTGATCATTGCATTAGACTTCTCTTGGTGGGTTCAAAGCAGAAGTACAAGGTGAGGGTCTGTGGCCTGGGTATGCAAGAGGCCTTCCCGCCTTAAAATCTATGAATCTATTATAGCATCAATTTACTTTCTCAATTCTTAAAACAAAGGTGAAAATAAATACCAGTAATTAAATACCAATCTGAGCTCTCATTTAAATTCTGTGAGGCACAGTAGAATGTGACAAGATTAACAGTGCCTGCTGAAGCTTTAAAAATCTGCTTTGTACTCTTGCTTTGTTCAGGATAGAAACCAGCCTGTGTCCCTTTGACTTCCCTGCAGGTTTTCCAGAAGCGGGCAGATGGTTCAGTGGACTTTTACCGTGACTGGAATTCATACAAGAAAGGTTTTGGCAGCCGCCTGACAGAATTCTGGTTGGGGAATGACAATATTCACCTATTAACATCTTTTGGTAACTAAATAACATGCATAGTGTGCATTTTTCCCCAACAAGTTCTCTTTAGGTACTTGATTGTAGAGCCTTCCGTTTGTAACTTTAAATAGGCTCTCCGATAAGGAAAAGGATGCTCCCTCCATGGGTCAGCTACCAACTTTCCTTTTCTGTTTTCCTAGAGAAAGACAGATTTAAGATGGTGGCTGCCATCCTATAACTGTTAAGGTGCGCTGTTAATTCTATGCAAAGCCACAAAATGTTAAATGCTGGTAACAGTGGCACATGCGTGTTACTTACAGAGTCCTCTTGTTAAAACGCTTTGGACTAGCTAACACTGTAGCTCTGGTGGCTCCAGTCAAGGTCTGGCAAATAGAGTGATGAATCGAAGGGCAAATATTCCTAACCAGACATTCATATCTTCTCCTGCTTATGAGACACGGAGAGACTGGCTGACTGACCAGACTCCAGAACATAGAGCACTAGAGTTATAAGAGCTGTTCTGTTTATGTCCCTCTTGTTTGGGTGTTGATTGTTGGTGAAATGAAGCTGAAGGAACTGAAAAGCTGCACTGGGTGACCAGATTCAAATTCTTGGGTTTGGCCACCCAAAAATTCCTCCTAAAGATGGAAAAGGTTGATGGAACATGATGAGCTATTTTCTTTCTTTCCAATTTGTTTCCTTCAGGAGATAATGAACTTCGCATTGACCTCACAGATTTCGATAACAACCACGTGTTTGCCAAGTACAGGTCATTCAAAATTTTAGGGGAGACTGAAAATTACAAACTGATTCTTGAAGATTTCCTTGCAGGTGATGCAGGTAGGTGCTGTACATGGTCTCCACATCTCATAGCACAGAGAAATGCCACAATGCCATTGGAGGTGTATAGGATCCCACAGCAGAAGTAAATTAAACTTTTCCTCATCTACAATAACTCTGCCATTTCCTAACTCTGCCATTTCCTAGGGCCAAATCCTGAGGTTTTTAATCATGTCTTCTCAGTCCTTATCCAAGCAAACTCTCATCAAAGTCATTTCACCTGTCATTTCACCTGGGTCAGGACACAGTCAGGAGCTCAGGACTTGGTCCAGGTAAATTGCAGGTGGGCTTCATTACAGATGGATTGAGTTAGTCAGATAAAATAAGAGAAGACCTGAATCTTGCCACAAACTCAAATGGATGCTGAAGAGAACTTTTGAGGTTAGAAAAAGTGTATTTAAGTGTATTTATCATGTTCGTGACTTGCTGACTGCATGACTTAATCTGAAATTAGAGGCAGAAAGACGTAGCAATCTTACACAGAAGCCTTTCTCTAGGAGTAAAGCTGACTGGAAAAGGGAATGTCCATTTAACGTGAAATTCTAGGTTGTTGACCTTTCATTTTCGCATCAGAATTCAACATCGATATAGCGGAATTACTGGTGAAACCAAACAATCTACCAAACAACCTGCCAGCTTGGAAGGTGGGCAGATGGGCATCCTGCCCATCAAGGTGCTGAGGAGCTAGCTGTTTTGCTGTCAATACTAGACCTCACCCTCTAGTTTGATATGGGTCCGTTTTCAGGGCTCCTGTGTATAGTTCTCTGATTCTAAATGGATTCTGAACTCATCCCATCCTTCCTCAAAGGAATTTGGCCATGGCCCTAATGGGTTTGCTACAAGCAACGGGCATGTTCTTTGAAGTGCCTGTTCTGTTATTGATCGGACAGCACCTAAAGGCCTTAAATGAGATGTTCTGTCAGGTAGTAAGTGCTGTACAGAACATACGGTGAGAGAACAGACAATCTAAATAGACAAGACGGGGGTGGGAGTAAGGAAGAATTAGAGTCCTCACTGTACAGCTAAGGAACTGAAGTTCAGAGATAGTATGACTGACATTTTAAAAGGGGCCTAAGGTACCCAACTCCCGTTGACTTTCTAGCGACTTGTCCAAGGTAATCCAGGCATATTTGTGACAAGCCTGGGTAGAGAACCCAGATATTCTGAGTCCAAATCAGGTGACTTAACCAAAAGTGTTCTCTGGAATACCTGGACCTCAGGAAAGCTGGAGCTGGTATGTACCCCAGCACCTGCCATGTCAGGAACCGAGGTGGAAGCAGTTAAACTGAACTTCAGACTCCCTTCTATAGTCCAAGAGATTCTGGGAGTCTGATGAAAGGGGGAAATGGACAGCATGACTCCAAGAGTCTTAGACTTGGCCACTGAAGAATTAAACTGCCAGTGACCTGCCATACACAGTGATTTCATTTACTTCACACAGGTGATTCACTCTCTGGCCACAACAACATGCTGTTCTCAACTAAAGACCGAGAGCAAGATCCTGGTTCAAACAAATGTGCAACAACCTACAAGGGAGCCTGGTGGTACAGTTCGTGCCACAACTCCAACCTGAATGGGAGGTACTGGCTGGGAGCCCATAGCAGCTTTGCAGATGGCGTGAACTGGCGGACAGGCAAAGGGTACAACTACTCCTATAAACGGTCTGAAATGAAATTCAGGCCTGTTTAGCCCAACATGGAGGCAGGTACATGTGGTCACACCAAAGTGAGTGTGTCACTGGAGATACCTAATTGGGTAAACTTATTTTCTATGTCACTACTTCTCTCAATAATTTTGGGTTTCTTCACCCTTTCATTAAGATTGCTACTTTCTACTGACACCTGAATAATGCTTTTGCAGACTGGCCCATGTTACCTGCCAGCAGAGATTTCCATGGTTCTGTTAGCGGCAGGACAAAGGGGGTGAGACCAGGTTATGGATGAAAGGTTTGAAATCTTTCACACTCTGTCTGCTCTGCATTGCTGATCATTTTGAGAACTAATAAAACCTTACTTTATAATTCAAATTAGGCTGCACTTCTTTGTTTCCAGATAATTAGGGTTGACCTGGGAATATCCTTTTCAGCAGGTTTCTGTTGTCTGGGTAATGTGTAGCCACAGGATGTAACCCTATGCAATAGTCATGTGGAGGGGCTTCAGTGGGGTGTGGGGAAAAGCGGGAGGGGCATGGTGTTTTGTTGGTTCCTCTCTATCTGACACATGTTGGAGTTTTTGCCAGGTTTTTTTTTCTTTCATGTCTGGAAGTAGAGAGAGGAAATGACCCTCGGGGAGTAAGGGGCATTCTCAGAGGCTGTGTTTAATTTGGCCCTTGGGGAGTGGGGACAGGCAGAGGAACCAACATCAAGCAGCACTGCCAACATCACAGCAGGACATCAGACACCTGTGGGATGATTCCTCAGCAGTCTTGCTTCCTGAGCCAGTAGAGACTAGATATGTCGCCGAGGTTTTCTAAAGGACCTGCGATGCCTGTGCCGGTCAGCGGTCCATCTAGTCCAGAGCCTGGTCAGTACTGGTTCTCTGAGAGGAGCCTCACAGGAAATTAAAGAAACCCTAATTGGGTATTTTCTATGGCACTACTTATATCAATAATGGTGGGGTTTTTTCTCCCTTTCATTAAGATTGCTACTTTCTGCTGGCACCAGAATTGTTGTTGCACACTGGCCCACGTTACCTGCCCGCTCTGTAAGTCTAGACATGGCCTCAATTGGACTTGCTGAACAGAGCTTATGATGTGAAAGAGGAGTGCTGGTGCTTGGTAGCTCAGTCTAGGAGGCTGGGGGCCTACTCTGCAGGAAGACCTTCCTGTCCTGATACTCCCCCCCACCTTCTGGCCCTTGTGCTGCTGGATATGGGGCTTTGCCTATCAAATTGGGCACGCACATGGGGTGGTCTTAGCCAAAACTGCAGAAAGGTTGGTAAGCTGGTAGGTAGATTTGGGGGGCTGTGACCCAGGGGCTTCTTGATGCCAACTAGCAGAGGGCACAAGAGTACATAAGGGTACGGGGATCCCCTGGGTTCACCAAAAGAATGGCATGTAAGGTGTGTAATGAAACCCTATTGATCATCATAATCATCGAGATGTATGTACAGAAAATATGAGAGGAGTTGTGTGTGTGTGTGTGTGTGTGTGTACAATGTACTAAAATTTATGTTCCCTAAGTCTGTAGTTAAAAGCAGGTCATTCAAAGGTAGCATGTCATGAGACCGACTTCTCCAGATAGGGAGTGTGAGACACTTATCTCCCTGGTGGACCATTGCATATCATGTGTCATGCAACAGAAATCTATTAGTATACTAAGTCAAATGCTAATGAAGAGCTGGTGGAGACTTCAGAAGGAACTTAACAGGAAGAGATTCAGCAGCAGGGGAACAGAAATCTATTTTCAGGTGAATATCAAAGGTCTGTTCTGGTATACTTGCGGGGCAGAGAGACACACTAGTATCTATCCATCTGTGAAGACAAACTGCCAGCAAACTTGATTTTATGAAATGGGGATCTTGGCCAATTTGGTTGAAAATGCAGGAGAAAGGATTTGGGGTAAGCTGCCTTGTAGAAGACAGGGGAATGCCTTGATAGTTAAATTTAGGCCCTAAAAAGCATGTTATGATTTTATTTTCTATGTAACCGTTTGTTTCCAATACTCTTTCTATTCCTTGAATGTCTGTTTTCTGATAATAAACCTATCCTAGTTGTCGCTGCCTATATATATGAAGTGTGATGTGTTAAGTAGAGTGAGGATCCTGACCTGAACCTTGCAGTCAGGGGTGTTCCATTCCTTTGGGAGCAACGGCTGTGAGAATTCTGTGAGTGTTCAGTGGAAAAGGAGCTGTGCACTGCCACTTGGAAGATTCAGTGGTTCATGTGTGCCTATTGCTAGCCTGCACAGAGAGAACAAGGGAAGGAAAGGCCTGGCAGGTAGTGCTTGTGTTGCCAGAGGCTGGTGGAATCAGGGAACTGATCCACTGGAGGCACAGATGCTAAGGGCAGGTAGCGGTGAGGTGCCTCCTGGGACATAGCACAGGGACACAGAGCCCCCTCTAGCCCTAGCTATCCATTGCTTATGGTGAGAGCAGCTCGCACACATACTTTATAAATATGGCCCCAATATAAGAAAGCATATCCACTGAGGGCAGCATTTAAGCTCATGCTTAAGTCCCACACATGCCTAAAGCTAAACACACGCGTAAGTGCTTCTCTGAGTTGGGGCCAAAGATTGCAAAACTGAATACCAACCTGAGAAATGTGATTGACCGGAATAAAAGAATTAAATGGTTTGGAGTGAGGCGCTGCCTGCATTAGATTAACATCCGATTTATAAGAGGAATGATGGGCCAAGTGAGATGAACAGATTTAAAAAAATAATTGAAATAATTTATGAAATCAGTATGTACATCTACTGTAACACACAACCTACCTAAGTTCCAGAGGGGTAGCCATGTTAGTCTGTGTACAGCAAAAACAACAGGAGTTCTGTGGCACTTTAAAGACTAGCAAATTTAATTTTAGCAGGAATAAGCTTTCGTGAGGCTCAGCTCACTTCATCAGATGCAGAGGTAGAAATGAGAAACATAGGATCATCATATACATATACAAGTGCATAGAGAACAATGGGGGAGGTGGATGAAAGCCGGGTACTTGCGGTTTAATGACAGTCATTGAGTAGGAGGTGAGAATGGGTGAGCAAAGCAATTTACCTCTTTTATTAGAGAGGTCTGCTATAATCCTTTATCTTTTGTATTTTCTCTTCCTCCCTTTCAACACTTATTTGCATGGCCAACAATCTAGTTTAGCAGTAATAAGGAAGGTGGAAAGGAACAGCGAAAGTAGCTAATCATCTTGCTGCCCCAATAAAAGTTTCTAAGGCTACAAACAAAAGAACAATCATTCTTAAGCAATCCATGCCGAAAATGTTGGAGTGATGGGTACAAAGGAAGCAGAGACAAGTGGAGCTTTGTTCACAGAACATCGAAGGGATGGGTCTCCTGCCACAGGGCAGACCTGGATTCTAAAACAGCTTTGAATGCCTGTTGCTTGATTCAGTGAAGACAGGGTGTGCGTGTTTGTTCTCTGGGGGAGGGGGAGGCGTGAGCTGCCCCATTTTGAAAGCTCTCTTCTGCCCTGGGGCAGCACTAAAGGCAGACGGGTAATGCTTGTCTATATGATGGTGTAAGGTGCTCTACAGGGATATGATTTCTAATGTGTCCTAATGTGTTGCACATAAATTAGTTGACGTAGACCCTGCTGGTGCACTTCAACATATTGCCGTTTGAAACAGTACTGTGTTAAAGTGCACTAGGGAACCTTTAGTGCATACCAGCAGGGTCTGTATGGACCAATTAATGCATAGCATATTAGTGTGCTTCAGAAGTCACATCTTTATAGAGCACATTACACCACTGTGTAGACAAGGACTGACAGTCTTGCTAATATTTTTCTATCTGTGGCTTGATCACTTTATAAATGAGTGTAAGGGCATGGAATCTTTTTTAGAGCACAATACTGCAAGCCCATGTTCACATGAGTAGGTCTGTTGACTCCAGTAAGACTACTCCCATGGCTAAGGAATAGCGTAGAAAGGAGGCTTACCTGAATTTACTAAGGATTGAAAAACTTAAACCATCCTTGCAGGATTCCTTAAAGAAAGACACAGCATAACACAGAGCTGCAGGATGACAAGATAGATGCCCCACCCCTGGTTAACCTCCACTGGAGCATGCTATGAGCTGGGCACCCTCAAAAAAGGGTCCTCCTGAACTGGGTTTGTTTGGTTTTGTTTCTTAATTTTCTAGTTGAACTGGAAGGTTCATCTCTTTCCTGGTGTATTTGCGGCTGGGGAGGGGTTGAGGGTTTTTCTGAAATACCTGCCGTGGGAAGGGGTTTATTATTTTGATGGTGGGTATTTAATGTGTGGAATATAATGGGTTATATTTACATTACACCACATGGCCTCAGACTAGAATTGAGGGCAGAACTGATTTTTTTGGTGGCCAAACTGAAAAATCGGAGGAGTGTGGAGGGGGTTGTGCAGAACATTTTATTTAGAAATGAACCAAAAGTGATTTTTTTTCATTTTTTTTGCCCAAATAAAAAACAAGTTTTCATAAAATATTCCAAATGTTGGTTCAGAACAAATGTCTTTGATATTTCCATTTTTGTTTTTGTTTTTTTCAGCCAGATTTATTCACCACTCTCAACTGGTTTTAATGCCCCCCAAAATGTAGTGAGGGCAAAGGAGTCTGGCACAGTTCATCTCATGGCATTTCCAACAAATGCTCCCCATGGCAGAGAGGCGTTTGGGGGAGGAGAGGGCGGGATTGCAGCGGCCAAGCACTGTGGTGATATGAAACTGCTCTGCCCTACTGCACAGCCTCCCCCTAACCACTTGGCCATTGCTTGGTCTCTGCTATTGGCCATCCCACCAGGCCTACGCCTTACTCTTTCTCTGTGGGAAGGGAACGCGGTAAAGCAGGAGTCAGTGGTAACCGGAAATTAACTGGCTCCCAAATGGAGCATGTTGCAGGGAGCTTCTGTCCCCCCCCATACTTCCATCCCTTCATTATCACAGACCCATGTGGCCCTAACTCCATGGAGCTTATAGAGGTCTGTTTCCACATATTTCTAAGCAAGAGGGGGAGCATGCTGGATACATCAGAAAAAGGGAGCATCTAGCGTCAAAGAGGGCGCAACTAGACATGGTGGACTCACATCACAGCTTCCAACTTTCTCTCCATTAGTGTTCGACACTTCTAGGTCAGTCTGCAGGGAGAAGGAGGAAGGGGGCTGTACAATTCCCAGTTACTAAGGAGCAGTCTTGAAAAACGGACCTTCTCTAAACAAAGCCATTTCCAATACCTTTCCAAGCTGCTCTAGTATAGGATGCAGTTTAGACTGATTAGCTTATTGAAATGGAACACGTGCATGCATGCCACACACCATATGTTGCCAGGGACTAAGTAATGTTGTTTAACCAGGGCCTTGCCCCTGAGAGGTATTTATGAGGATGGAAACCATGGAAGTACTAAAAGTCACACAAAAGTACTCTTTGATTAAGGGCTTATTTACCTTGTGACCTCAGATAAATGTAACTGGGACATCCTGGCTTTTTGTTTGCTTGGATTGCATGTAGGTATCCAAGAAATGTGATAATGTATGTACAATGTGTTAAATATGTGCTCCAGGTCAAATACAAACCTGCAGACTATAGGAAATTCAGAAGGACTGTTAGTTTTTAATCCACACCTATGTTTCTCTGAGTTGCAGCAGAGAAAATGTGTATGGGCCCTGAGTTTTGGGGTTGTCTTTAGAAAAAATATAGCTGTATAGAAGTTATCAGCAGATGTAATATGTATTTACTTGTTTAAACCTAGTTCTTTTTATTTCATTTTTTAATTTTTATAAAAATGACTTTGAGAAAGTTAAGGTTAGTAAACTATATATAAGATTACTAACACAAACATCAAGAAACAGGAATTGAACAGTTAAGACATCAACAAGCAACCTCCAAAACAAAATCTCAAGTGCAATTCCCAGTGCTATTAGCCATAGCTCTGTAATTGAACTGGAAACAGAAATTTGAGATTTCTGCTTTAAAGTGTTTGTCGATCTCTTTCAAGTTAAATTTCCCTGTTTTTGTTCTTGTTTCAAACGTTGATATAATAGTTGTTAAATACAGGCTAGCAATTTGTAATGTTGTCACGGTATCTTTAAAAAAGAATCATAATGTCCATGTGGGAATGGAAGTCAATGGGAGCATTGGAGTGAAGACACTGTTTTTTATATATAGGGCTGCTCTTAAGAGCTGGAGTCTACACACCGATTTGTTATTGCAGGGTTGCTTATGAGAGTTGGGCCTCTAGCACTGATTTCTGTTTCTATAAAGGAAGAAAGCATTCTTCAGAAATGACACCTGCTCTGTAGCACTCCCTGCAGATCCACACATGATATTGCAGGTGCTCCCTGCCTTCATCCACAAGTTGTAGCTGCCTGCTTGGAGCAGAGTGGCCCGTCCTGTGAGCTCGGCATCAGTCTCTGAACAATTAAATAAAAATAAACTCAGAATTTGGCTGTTGGCACCTTTAAACAAACAAAATTCAAAGGCAAGAACTTAGTTGCAGCACTTGAAGGAAGACCCTGACCTGACCCTAAGGTTCTGGGCTAGCCCTGAGAAGCTCTCCTCCTGCCCTAGTCTCACCCTACACTGTCCCTGAGAAGACAGAAGCCTTCTTAACTGGCTTGCTGACCGCTGATTTGTCAGGGTCTCCTCCTGGCCCTTGTAGACCTCTGGAAGACTGTCTTGTTGGTAGTCCAGCCTGAGCAGAGGGCGGAGACGGCTTGATAGAGCCTGTCAGTTTCTCAGGGATCAATACACAAATGTTAAGAGTTCAGAAAACCAACAAGAATGGGTTATGCGGATGCCAGAGGAAGAAAAGAGGGTCTGCTAGATGCTACAGAAACATGATGAGGTGAAGCACATCGACAGACTACTTATGCTGGGCACAGACTGTAAGTGTGGAACGAAAGGGATGCAGAAGTGCTCAAAGCAGGGCTTCAAAGGAAAAACACTGCTTCCTTGTCAGCCCAGCCACTGCACTTCTAAGCCGGTTCAAAGCCCCTGGGAGTCAAAAGAAAGACTCTCATTGATCTCAACAGCATTTGGATCAAGCCCCAGATGTGCCTGGGCAGCCTTATAAGTTAGTTTCAGCTAGATAATTTTTCTGTCAACCTCACTACCACCTCATGGGGAGATGAAAGAATGAAAACAATGGGAGCAATCCCATTGCGGTACCCGTGCCGTGGTAGCATTTTAAGTGTCGACGTAGCCTTAGGTCCCTAAATGCTTGTCATGTTTGAAAATAGGAGAGGGAGTCCTAAGTCACTTGGGCAATCTTGAAAATTTTACCCAAGTTGTTTTTGTTTGATTACTTTCCATTCTAAAATGTATCGAATAACTTCTGTCAGAATTATTTAAAGACAAGCCTGGGCAGCAAACCATGGCCACATATGCTGATGCCACAGGGTTCGCGGGGATAGGAAATAGGCCCTTCAGTTCTGGAGACTCAGACCCCTGGCACTTGATCTCAAGGAAGATTCCTTTAGCTGTCTGAAAGCAAAAGGCTCTTACAGTCACTACCGAGGCCAGCTGCTAGATGGAGACATGACCACATGTACTAAGCCGGTGCATTGCTCTGTGTGTGTATGTACACAATTCACAATCAAAGGAGAAGAAAGGATAACTGATGTAAGTCCCATTCCCATCACAGCTTCATTGTATTGGCATTCCCTGCCCCTTCGTGTCTGAAATATTTAGTTTATTTGACAAAAATAAATAGGCCAAAGTTGCATACAAAACATCTACTTCACCAGGGAGCATATCCTTAAATGTGTGTGTGTGTGTGTGTGTGTGTGTGTGTGTAGCAGCGGGGGGGCATTTAAGTCATTTAAAGCACTTTACTTTCAAAGGGGACTGGAGAGTTCAAACAAGATTGGGGCCCCATTGTGCTAGGCACAGGAGAAGCACACACCGAGTAAGGGAGTCCCTGCCTCATAGAGCTTGCGATCTAAATAGAGAAGGGGCAGGGGAAAGGGACAGAAGATACAGAGTGAGCACAGGGGTGACTGGAAAGTGCCATGTTAGTGCCATGAAGTTTTTTTACTTTTGTGGGGAAAGTTTGGTTAGGTAACCAGCTAAACAGACGAGGGAAGGGAGAAGGGAGGGAGGCAACTGGGAAAGGAACAGAGAAGGGCAACAAAAATGATGAGGGGTATGGAACAGCTTCCATGTGAAGGGAGATTAAAAAGACTGGGACAGTTCAGCTCGGAAAAGAGACGACTAAGGTCCAATCTTTCCACCCTCAATTTTATTTCAGGTGCTGGACATGGTCTCTGTTTCATAGCACAGGGAAATCCTACAAAGCCAATGGAAATGTACAGCATCCTGAGACCGAAGCAAATTACACTCCTCCTCTACAACCACGGTTCAGTTTCTGAGGGTCAAATCTGGATATCCTTCCTCTGGACTCAGTCCTCATTCATTGATTTAGATGGACAGTAGACTGAGTAAGGACAGAGGAAAAACTGAGTGAGGACATCAGGACTTGGTCCCAGGAGCATTTCACGGAAAATGGATGAAGCGATTCAGGTAAAATAAGACAGATCTGAAGCTCTGCTTCAAATAACTCAGAGGTTAGAAGAGTGAACCATCTTTTCTCTATTCATGACTCACTGCATGCCCTGATTTAGGCTGGCTTTGGAGGGAGAAGAAGCAGAAATCTTGCACAAAAGCCTTTCCCTGGGAGCCCTGTGTGGTGTATGTAGCTTTAAATTGTGATGCCTTTCTCTTTTGTGTAATGATCCTTTCCTTGCCAAAGAGTGCCGCCTGCCTTCAGAGAGAGCTGCCATTTTGTTTTCAGAGTTGCTGCTGCCTGTAGGAGTGGAGACGCACACCGTGTTCTTGTAACAACCCCACCCCAGGCTGTGTGTAGGGTTCGACCTTCAGCACCAAAATATAGACTCCTACCACAGAAGCTAAACGACGGACTAATTTATACAACCATGATGCTGAGAAGCCCTGCTCATGAGCCAGGACCCACTGTGCTAGACACTGTTCAAACAAGAACCGCCCTCCCCCCCACAATTTTTGTCCCAGGGACCTTACCATCTGAGACTAAGAGACAACAGGTAGCCACAGACGGATAGGGGAGTGCAAGGAAACAATGGGACAACACTGGGTCTGCATGATCAGCAGTGGTCTCAGCGCACCAGCAGCCACACTCAAGTTTTTGTAGACTTTTTGGGGCAGGGACTATCTACTGTTTTGTTTGAACAGTGCCCAGCATGATGGAGCCCTGATCCTCCTTGGACCCTCTGGGCACTACCGTAATACAAATAGTTAGTAACTTGTTGCCACCTGTGGCTGTGTTCTTGGAAGGGGCTGTTCTGTGCAAACGGGCATCTCAAATGACATGTGCTTGAGATGTAATGCAGCATCTGACTTGCATCAGGACCTTAGTAGCAGGGAAGTGGGTAAACTCCAGGAGTCAAGGTCAATGTTTGGGGGACCTGAACTGTTTACCACCTGCAGTAAATGGAAATGTCTCTCCTTTCACTTAGGGAATTCTCTAGCTGGCCACAGCAACTTGCCGTTCTCACCTAAAGATCAGCAGCTAGATCCAGGTTCCAGTAGATGTGCAACTCCCCACAAGGGAGCTTGGTGGTACAATAGCTGCCACCGCTCCAACCGGAAGTACTGGCTGGGAGCCCATGTGCCTGCCTCACATCCTCTCCCCAGCTGTGGCTGAAGCGGCGGAGTGGAGAATAGTTAGATGCTCTTTACCTTAGCCTGGATTTTCAGTTTTTTGGGGTTTTTTTTTTAGCGTAGTTAGCTCCTTCCATAGCAAAGAACACACTGCTGCTCCCCTGCAACCATCTCCGCTCTCATACAAGTCAGCTCCTGCTCTCACGAGATGGCTTGCGCCAGGGTCTTTCCAAGTGACAAAACATGTCTCCTTCAGCTCCCGCCAGCACTCACTGAGCTGGATTTGTAGCATGAGGTTTTTAGCCTGGAAACTGTCCACAGAGGTGGCCTTCTCCTCTGATTTACCCCAGTCTATCACTGTGTGGGTCTGCTGTGTAGACATAGAAACCAGGACTGATACTGCAGCCTCTGGCTTGAGTCCTGTCTCAGTGTTCAGACCTTGGGATACATAGCCTAGTGTTGAATCACCAACTCTCCCAGCAGAATGGTCTTTTTGGAGACCTGAAGTATTAATCAGCTCCCTTGTGTTAACATCAGCCTCTCGGTGCTCTGCCTCTGTGCTCATCTTCTCATTTGTCTGCACAGGGTTTCCAGAGCATTCTTCTTTGTGCTTCTGAAGTTGTTTTTTCCCACAACATGGCTTCTGCCAAGGGGTGCTGTGCTCTGACCTTCTTGGCCCTAGTTTCCTGCCCCTTTCCCAACTCAATGATTTGCAGGTCTAGCTTCTGGACGTCACCTACAACCTTTTGACAAATGAGGAGCTACTACACCTCCTTCCCTGTCTTCCAGGCAGGCAATCTCTTTCTTCCAAGGCCTTTGTTCACTCAGCTCCTTCAGCCTCTGCTTTTTGAAGTGGCTTTTCTTAGTCTCACCAGCTTCAGCCTGGCATTGAGGCTCAGTCTCTGATGCAGCTCTTCTTGCAGCAACAGGATAGACCGGGGGAGTCCTCTCCAATCAGAATGTCCCATTGGTCAGTTTTCAGAGAATTATCCTGGGAGGCATGGAAGACTCATTTTCAAATGCTTTCTGTTCATGAGGTGTGCATGGGGGAGATTGAACCTGGGTCTTTCCCACATCTTGGATGAGTTCTCTAACCATTGGGCTTAAAGCAATAAGAGAACCACCCCCATTACAAGGGGGCAGGGCTTAGCACCCCCCCCACACTCTGGTCAGCATCTCCCATTGGCTAGCTCAGACACCTACCACCATGAGAGGGGCAGGGCTTGGCATACACACTTCTGGTTGGCATCTTCCATTTGCACACATCCCTTGCTGCTGTTGCCAAGCTTAGGTGCCTATCTCCCTGAGAAGCGTGGGGCTTATCAGCTCTGATTGACATGTCCCATTGGCAGGCTTAAGTGGCCCATGCCTAGAGCGTTGGCTTTTGTGGATCACTCTCTCCATTCACTGTATAGGGCACCTATGTGCCTACTTCAGGCTTTGTGGATCGGTGTGTCGGTCCAGTGATTTTCAAGGTTCCTAAAAGTTAGGTATTGCAATGCTGAGCTTCATAACAGCTAAGTCCTTTTGTGGATCTAACCCTACATGCAGTCTCCTTTTTTAACAGCTCCCTTCTTTCTTGCTAGTTCAGCGCACCCACCAGCTCTTTTTCAGCTTCGGTTATTACCACAGAGGGTTTTTTGGTGGGTTTTTTTATTCCTTTGGTTATTTACTTTTTGCATTTTCCCACTAGCCTTCTTAATTTCCATCTTACATTCTACCTGTCAGAGTCTATGCACCTCTCTCAAACTTGACACATGTTACACATAGGGTGACGCATGTGCAGGCCTCACACACCCTTTCCTGCAATCAGCCAGGCTGCAGGAGCAGAGCAGGTTTTTTCCTGTAATTTCTCCTCCAGCATGTGAGGATAGGGGTTTTATTTCCTTGCCGACTTCTGTGGTAAAACATCCTTAAGTAACCTCCATGCTGAATAAAGATTTTAATTTCCTCATGTTTGACTTTAGTTTCCCTTTTAATGAGCTTCCTTCTTTAGTCTTTAGAAAGTGGGATATAAAAACTAATGTCACACTGCTGGTTTTGGTATGAGCTGTCCCATGAGGACTTTAGCCATAATTATGTACTCTTGACTGTTAGTAAAAGGCTAAACTATAGTTACTACTTCAACCAACTCCTGTATATTACTTAGTTAAGACTAGCCTCTCGTCTTGTGTTACCTAGAGCGAGGTGTTGCAAGAAGTCATTATGCGGTAAAGACATTTCTCCTTTTTTTATTTTATCCCAGTGTGATGGGATGAACTTGCCCCACACTGGAGATGAAGGGGTTAAGCCAATACTACGGCAGGAGAAGCCACACCCTCCGCACTTACTGGGCATGCTCCAACTGCTGCAGCAGTATAAAGGGGAGCAGCTCAGCAGACTGGCCTGCAGGCCGTTATGCCTGCCACAGGAGTTGGTGGCCCAAGTCATTGATAGGGCCCTGGGCCATGGCCTGGTAAAGAAGGAAGGGTCCAGGCCCTCCTATCCTGGCCACCCACCGGTGGTGGCCTTTCCTCCTTTCTGCTGCACTGGCTACTAGGCCGCCTGGCCCCTGAACGCAAGCTACTGACACTGGTTGCTACGTGAGGACCGCCATGGACTCTAGTTGCTAGGTCGCCTGGCCCTGACCGTGAGGCTCCCTGCCTTACCCCGTCTGGAGTGGTGGGATCCATGAGCCCTGTGACACCCAGTGTGATATTTCATCAGTTGATATGTGAGTCGGTGAAGTCTCACATTACTGCTGTTTTATCCAATGGGTATTACAATACCCACGTCTTACTAGTTTGCCTATTTGATTTCCCTTTATACTTTGAACTTACTGTCGTATCCTGATTCTAGTAGTAAACCCTTACTAGCATTTATATTTTTCTGACTTGGGTTGTATAGACATTATTCCTTGGGAAATTCTGTGCCAAAAAATTAAAAATTCTGCACACAATATTTTAAAATTTTACAAAATTCTACATATTTTGTCAAAATAACACAATATAATCATGCCAGTTTCATTATTTTGGTAGTTTATTTCGAAACACCTGTCATCAAGTATGTCTGTAACACTACAGACAACAAAAAAGATTCAGGAAATGTTTCTGACAAATAGATTCCTTACGAGGTATATTAATACAAAACTTTGAGTAATACTTCATTTAAATTACAATACATAAATGTATTTCCCACACCCCTCAGAAGCAGTGCGAAGGATTGGGGGGAATTAGGTGTAATGGAGGAGCTGAGGGAGAGGGAAGTAATTGCTGGGAACAAGCCTGGAATTGAACCTGGAGGTTTGTTGGGTGTGGGTGGGAGAAATATGGACCAGGTTTCTTTGTGTGTGGGGGAGGAATTGTTAGGGGGTTGGGGAGCCTCCCCCTGCAGACCCTGGATGACTGGCTTCCATTCAGTGAGGCACATTTGCCCCATCCCCATGTGTCCCTGCACCCCACTCCACCAACCGTTGTCACTGTCTCCATGTGTCCCTGCACCCCTACTCAGCTACCTGCTGCCCCATCCCCATGTGGCCCTGCCCCCCATTCCCATTCAGCCCCTGCCCCAATCTGTCCCCCCCACTAGCCTTTTTAAACCCCAGTCTATGTGACCTCCCCCAGCAGCCCCGTGTGCCCGCTCTATCCGTCTCCTACCCCTTATCCCATCACTCCTCACCTGGCCCTGCAGGTATGTCGCTGTGAGAAAAGCAGCCTCTGCTCTATTCCTATTGGCTGTTGGCTGCTACGGTGAGCTGGCTGCCCTCCATTCTGGTGCCACATCAGCCCCTGGTGGGTGAAAGGTGTAACTGAAGCGCATCTCTTGCAGAATGTATTTTCTGCGGAGAAAAAATAATCTGCAGGGGACGTGAATTATGTGCAGTGGAACAGAATTCCCCCAGGAGTCACTATTTCAACTAATGCCTGTATATGTATATTACTTAGCTCTTGTGTCCCCTAGAGCCAGATGTTCCAAGAAGTTATTAAAATTGTTGAGAAATTTCTTCTCTAGACTGTGTCACAATATAACATTTCATCAGCTGCTATGTGCGTAGGTGAAGCCATCCTTTATCACTGTCTTAGTAGATATTGTTGATGTTTCTTTCATCTTTCTCAGTATTATGCAGTTACTATCCTGATCCTGGTAGTATAAATCCATTAGTGTTTCTCTTCTTTTGATTTAAGTTTCATATCCATACAGATACTGTTGTACTTTATGGTCCTGTCTACTAAGAAATTTTATCTCACTACATTCTGTGGAATTTTTCAGGTATCCTAACCTCTATGAGTTAATCTGTCCTTCTCAGGTATCACAGTATCTCATTTTGTTTTGTTATCCCATCGTGCTTCAGAAATAACTGTTAGTGTATATCAAGGTTCTCTTCCATTGTCAGACTGCTCTGGTGAGGTGAGGGTTAAAGAGCTACTCTGGGCCCAAGAGGACATGCCTCCTCTTACCGCTGCTGGACATGCTCCCAGTGAAGGGAGCATTTAAAAGGTAGCGACTCATCTCAGTCTGGGCTGACCATGGAGGAGAGCAGTTGTGTGCAGCAACTTCCTGCCAGGAAGTCACCAGGGCTCCACACCACCAAGATGGAGCCTCATAGCCAACCTGCTGGAAGCCTATTGACGGTGGGAGCCGAGGGTGATGACTTGCTAGGGCCAGCATAAGAGACTCTTGACATTATCAGAGGAGAACGCAGGAGGGACCTCAAGTCCAACCCACGATGATGTCAGAGGGACTGGAACAAGGGTAGGAAGTGACCCAGGTAGTGCAGTTTGGGGTACCAGGCCCTGAGCCCTGTGCAAGTGTCCTGTTTTAAAGAGCCCTGGGCTGGAATCAGGTAGAGTTGGGTGGGCCTGGGCTCCCCTACCAACCCGCACTCTCACTAATGGGCGACACTACCCCAAACTTATCAGGAAATAACATTGCATCTGAACTAAGGTTTGGGACTAGACCTGTGAAGCACAGCAACATAGAAGATAGAGCTGAAGGGCTGTCTCTTCCCATACCTGCAAGAAAGACTTTTCCCTTTCTAGCACCTTGGCTCAGCTTGTAAACTGCCAGATGAGACCAAGGTAGATACTTGCCCTGCTGAATCAGAAGGAAATAGAGAGGCCCAATCTGTCTCCCACTGAAGCCAATTGCAATTGCCCCAGTGACTTCCACAGGTGAAGGATTAAGCCTGTATCAGCTAAAATCAGTGATAATTTCCCTCACAAGGCTCACCTAGCCCTAATTGCTGCCTTTGTTCTGATCATTTACTATATTAACAGACTGCAAAATTCAGATAATAAAATATCCCTGCCCTTCCTGCTGGAGGAAAGAGAAAGGTGTTGGGTCAGCAAATGCCACTGAACTAGAAATGTGAGCTAGCTCATTTTTTTCTGCAGATGCTTCACTTTTCTCTTCATGATATTCACACTTCCCTTAGTATGACTTTCACTTCCCTTGATCTGATTCACACTCCCCTTTAAGCCAATGGCAGGTGAGTGTGCATAGCAGAGGGCAGTATTTGAGACCAGATTTACAAGCTGGGATGTCAAAGTAAGCCATTTAAATATGAGATTCATGCACTTTAGTAAGATTTAGCATCTATGGCCAGATTTTCAAAGGTATTTCAGATCAGAGGATGTATCTAGATGCCCAGTAAGATTTTTGAAAGCACCCAGGTGCCTAAATCTGTGGGAGTTAGGTGCCTTGCACTTTTGAAAATCCCACTACATGCCTATCTGCACCTGAAGATGCCTAAATAACTTTGAAATTCTAGCCCCTCTATCCTAATGTAAATACATTCCTAGAGTGACAGGGTCTGACCAGATGGCTACTGGAGAGTGCTAGCAGGCCAATAGATCAGCCCCAGACACAGCTAGTCCCTTTTCCCCTGGTTGCTGAGCAGGGGTTACTCCAGGTTATTTAACACATCTGGAGCCAATCAAAGTCCCCCCTAGGACTTGTTAAAAGCCTCCCCTGCAGAGAAAGGGTGTGGCTGGAGTTGTGAGAGCGAGGCCTAAGGGAAGAGACCCTTCCAGAAGGGAAAGATTGAACTGGACATTTGGTTTGGGCACCACTACCACGCCCAGCGGGTCTGTCAGGGATGAAGAACCTTCCCTGGCAAGTAGACCAGGAAGGACCCCTGTTTGAGCAGGGTGTGGACATTAAGTCAAGGGGCACCGGAAAGTAACCCAGGGAAGCCAGCAGCTTTCCTGAAGCCACAGTGTGAGGCTGCTACTTGTAGGGTCCCTGGGTTGGGGCCCAGAGTCGAGGGTGGGACTGAGCCCCCCCACCCCCCTAGCTATTCACTGGAGGGACAAGAGCCCCAACGAAGAGGCAAGGGCCTGTGAGAACAAGAGAAAGAATCGGGAGCCGGCAGGGAGTGGCCATCTTAGAGAGGCTGTGTTACCCTCCCCCACCACTAGAGGGTGGAAGAACACTAAGGGGTGAAGCCGTTCCCTGACCTATCGATGGAAGGAAGCGCTGGACCCACCGAGGTAGAGGAAGAGCTTTGCCACACTAGGGACCTCAGGTGCCAAGACTTAAGCTCCCAGACTTGAAATTTTGACTCTTGACCACTAGTAATTTTGCTGTTTTGGAAAGTCCTTGGCACAACATTTCACAATTTTTACTTCAGCAAAGTTTGCAGAAAATCTCTCATTTTTCTGAAATTTCGCAAAATGGGCATGCACAATTCCCCTCTCTCTGGTGGGTGAATGTGTTGGTCTGTGTCCGTACTGGGCAATTTTCTTTATGTTGATCCTTGGAGTTCACCAATAATTCAGAATCTGCCTGATGGTGGTGGCCAGAGAATTAGTTTTACCCGGGTTAATAACCAGACTAATGCATGCTGCTTCTTGCCCCAACCAGATGGGTCTCCAGCTGCAGCGATTACCAAACTGGGCCAACAAGACAATGTCATCTTGCTGTCAAAGCGGAATGGTGCTAAGTTCAATGCCGCCAACAACCGCTCCTTGCGCTCATCAACTGATCAACACCAATACTGAACAACGATGAGGACAGAACCCAGCCTCCCAACTCCCACGGAGATAGGAAACCAGGCTGTGTGTCTGTCATTGACTTGAACACAGCGCTTCCATTCTAGAGCTCTTCTATCAATGACTTACACAATGACTTGACAACATTCCCAAGTCAAACCCATTCCGCCTTAGCTTTTGCTCTCAACAAATGTGCCTTTGGAGACTTAAATTGCAGCTTCACTTTGGACCCATCTATGATCTTCATTAAAACCAAGCTTTACATTTGGTATCTAGTTTAGGTGCGCTTGGCTAACAGCATCTTACCATACGGGTCACCGAGCCCAGTCTCTGAACCACCAGCTCAGATCACAGCATTTCTACAGCCTCTTTCTTCTGAGTTCGTGCTCCCTGGTAAAAGATGATACGGTGATTCCAGCAGCAATCCTTTCTCCTCCAGCTGCAGCTTCTGCCACTCCAGGTCCTGTTGGTTCAAGGAACCTGGTCTGAATGGGGCATAGTCTCAGCTCTGGTCACTGCATACACCACTGTCATCATCCTCCTTGCTTCCCTCTGGGCATTTGTCCTCTACACAGCCTCCCCTTCCTGCTGGTCCATCCTGGCCTCTGTCTCTGTCTAAGGAGTGTTTGCATGCTGGGAATGCTGGCCCACTTGAGCACCTCAATGTTGCTGACTCTGTCTCTCCCGGAGACTCCAGAAATGTGACAAAGACACAGCATATGAAAGCTGTTGAGCCTTAAAAATGATTTGCTTACAAAACGAGACAAAAGAGTACAGACGTGTACACATCACTGTAGCTATGCCAGCATGACCCCGTAGTGTAGACACAGCTGACAGTGACAGGGGTTTTTCTGTCAGTGTAGGAACACCATCTCCACAAACCATGGTAGCTATGTCTCACTTGTAAAAGGTGCAGTACACAGAAAGCAGTTACAAAGACCACACTTCCCACACCCCCCTGCAAGTTATTTTTAAGTTTCTAATAAAAATGTAGCCTTTACTAGGAGCTCTGTGTTTATGATGGTGCTGAAGGTATCTATCAAAAGGGACATTTAGCATGTGCCTCTATTCTCGCTGCTCATTTGCACTTTGACATTCATCTTCTGTTGGAATCCTTTTCCTTTACATCTTAAAGCCAATCAAAAGCAATGGAACCATTTTTCCTTTCAGTCATTTCAGTGACATCAGGTTTCAGTGTGTGTCCTTTTCACTTTCTGAACCTTTATATTTGTGACCACAGCTCAGTAGATTCCTCATTTCTTATCCTTATGACCCCTTTACCTCTGACCACAAAAACTTTCAGATAAAATCTTTCCCCACTTACTATCGTTCCTCTTTGTGCATTGTTTTTTGCACAGTTGTGGCGTATGCCATGTCCCGATACCCTGTCCCTCCTACCGCAGAGTCTGTACTGTAGCTTTTCTGTCTTTGTTCTTCTCCCTGTGTTGCTGCTGCTTTGCTCCCTGAGCTCTTTGATGTCACTTGTCTGGAGCAGGACTGGGCCCATATCAGACTTAGTGATGTTTTCCCTTCCTGACAAGATTCTCCCAACTCTGATTTTGCCTTTATTCTGATAAATGTGTGAAGCAAAAAGGATTCTTTCCCCAAGAATCAGGTGGCACAAGATAATACAGAAGAGGTTGATTCACGGCACCGGGAAGACTGCCTTAAACAGCTTCAAATTCACGGTGTGACAAAGGTTACTTATATACTGTTTTTTTATCACTTAAACAATCAATTTACATTTCTTCTATGTATTCACTTACAAATACAGATACTGTTCCACCCAGAAAGAACAGAGGTGATAAAGACAGATACAGAACATACATACAGAGACACCCTGATTACATCAAAGAATCTATGACTACATTTGGGCGGGAGTGAAGTCTGGGTGGAGAAGGAGGATCTTTTACAGATAGAAGGGTATGTGTCAGAAGGGGGTGTAAAGAATGTGCTGTTCTCATTGTGAGGCAGAATCACAGAGTGGGCATCTGGCCTTCCGAGTTATCAGGTATTTACATTTGCCATTGTCCTTGGGCTCTGGTATGCCTGCCTGTTAACCCTAAATTGGTCCGACCCAGTATGGCCATTCTTATGTTCTTACAACCCATTCATAAAGTGAAAGAACATCATTTCACTGACACAGTGACAATGTACCACAAGTGGACAGCCCTGATCCTGCGACTGGATAGGTGTGGGAGGAGCTTCATGCCCACAAGGAGCCCTGTTGTCTTCAATGGGACTCCATGCAAACACCAAGGTCCCACCCATGCACTGTAGATCTGATTGCAGACCAAGGCCTTACAATCACTGCTGTGATTTCTATAACAAAAACCCTGAGTTTTAAAGTATTTTTGATTTTTAACACATCATTTTTTATTTTTTATTTTTTTTTTTTTAAACACAAACTACTGTGGGTTTCGGTTTAGCTGCTTCAGGCCTAACAAATGAATATGTTAGTACATTAAAAGTCTCACACAATAAAATACCCTTGCCCTTTCTGCAGCAAGAAAGAAGAAATAACTTTAGGATTGTAAACAAATAATATACTGGGTCAGCTAATGCCAATACGCTAGAAATATGAGTCAGCTCATTTTTCTCTCCAGATATTCACACTTCCCTAAACACGACATTCACTTCTCTTTACACAGTCCATAGCTCCCTTCAGTCGGATCCACAGTTTCCTTTAAGCCAGTTGTAGATATGTATGCACATCTCAGGGCACTATTTGAGACCAAATTGGCTGTTTTATGTTAGTCATCTAAATCCCTGTTATAACCACCTCACTAGATTTAGGCCCTCCTATCCTGATTGAAGGGGCTACATAGAGATTTCAGGTTCTGAGCTTTAGACACCCAATCTTGACTGGTGGCCCCTAGTTATTATCTTTTTGGGAAGGCCCCTGGCGCAAAACTCACCATTTTTACTTCTGCAGAATTTGGGGAACATGTTTCATTTTTTTAAATTGTCGATAATGGAATTGTAGAATTTCCTCATCTCTAGTGGGTGAATCAATGGTTATGTTGTGCTGTGTCCATACCGGGGAACATTCTCTGCAGCTTATGTTGAAAATTGAAGTTTACCAATAGTATAGAATATGTGATGTGAGAAAAAATAATACAAAGGCAGTTAAAAAACTCCAAAATGTAGCCTATTCCTCTTCCCCAGGTTTCAAACCAATGTTGTTCCGTCAATGACTTGAAATTCCTATCCAAAGGAAAAAGGACTGTTCTTTATGGCTAATCCTCTATACAGGTTGGATGAAGATTTTTTAAGATGGTAGATGAATTCATCTCTTTGAAATACCCTAATGCATTTGATTGATACTTAGAAATGGGCTCAGGGTAAAATTTCTAATCTACATTTCAACCCCTCACAAAATTTAGTGCTGTTTAGATCCAGAGTTCTGCTTTGAGACAAACTTCATGTGTTCTAAGTAGTTTGCGATCTAGACGAGGTGCCCTGAGCTAACAGCATCTTGCGAAAGGGCACTTTGTAATAACGGGGCCTACAAGTTTGTCCTAATGGTGAGCGCTAATGTAAAAAAGTAAGTACAAGTTCATAAAATGCCATAATAACAAAAAATAACAAATGTTAGTGGGAAATGGTGCAAAAGGCAGTCAAAAACCCCCCCAAATTAGACTAAAGCGAAAGGGCTACTAATATAATCAAGGATTGTGTTAAGATCCATGCCCGGTAAACAGGAGATATGTGAGACTGATAATCAATGAACCAAAACTGGTGTGTCAGAAATTAGGCCTAGTTGGTGGACAAAATAATAAGAGGACTGGCTATTCCATCACTCCCTTTTGGAATCTCAGCAAGAGACTTTGAATGGATGGAAGTGAATGTTGGTTGATGGAAAGACAAAGGAAGGGGAATGAGCAAGCTTCACTATCACGGTTGCCACCGCCAACATCTCCTGGGACCCCAGACCCTCTTCCTACTAACCGTGAGAGATGTACTGACTAGACAGGGGCAGAGAGAGGGAGCAAGATGCTATCACCACCTTCGCCAGCTCTGGCTAAATTCTGAATAGCACCTGGGATGTGGGACACTCTGTCACTCACACACACACATACACACTCACACATACGTTCTCACTCCTATGTGGTCATTTCCTTCCCTATCTTATTTCTTCCCTTTCCTATCCCTCTCCTTTTTCCTTCTGTCTAATAAGAGTCTGACTTAGCTGGCCAAGTCTGTCTATTTGGCAATACTGCTGTAAGCCTGTGACCAGAAAGAGGCAGCTAAAAGCAGTGCTCTAAACAGCCTGATGCTGGTACGAGTTCGTGGCTAATAAAACAATGTTCAGGGCCTTTTTCCCCTCCGGCAGGGAGGCTGTAAGTGAGAGTCAAAGACAGAGACAGAAGCTGCATTTTCTATCTTTGCTGTTCTCTATGTTCCCCTTTTCAGGGTGTTTGTCCTGGCTTGTTTTCCAGAACACAGGATTGGACAGCTCCAGCCTGTCTCAGCTACCTTCTTTTCCTTTCCCCAGAAAGATAGTTACTAGCATCTCTGATACCATCTAAAAAGTGTCAGACAAGGGGGGTTTCTTTCTAAAACCTCTCTCCAACTAAGAAAAAGAGAACAAGGGATGTTGTTAAAATGAGAGCCTAATTTAATACTTTACATTTCAAATACTTTAACCGTTTTTCCTTCTTTTCTGTATCTGTAATAAAGAGTTTTAAAAAATGGATAGTGCTTTTGTCATAGTACTAAGCGGGCTGAGGTCTCTGTATAACAAACCTCAAACCGAGTCTAGCACTGTTTAATGTTAGTGGGGGCTTTTAGTGTCCGGGCCATCAGACCTGTGTGCATGTTACGCCATGCCCAGTAAAAAGTGGACTAATCAATAATCCCCCATCAGAGAATCTCTGCTTTGAGGAAAGAATCAGTGACACTTTTTCAAAGAGGAATCCCAGGGATGCTAAAGAAGGAAGTGACTGTGGTTTGACACTGGCAATACCACACGAGACCTCGGGAAGGGAGATGGTGGAGAAATCATGCAGAGAGCAGACGCAGCAGAAACGGCTGGAAGGTGCAGATTGGTGGGAGGAGTTAAGAGGGGAGACAGTCCATGATTATTCATTTATTTGATCTATAAAAGGCTCCAGCTGGTGAGCAGCTAACGCAGAGAAGAGGAGAAGTCTAGCGGAGCTGACGTCGCAGAGACCAGCGTCATGGGGCGAGCAGCACAGCAAACCCTCCTTGCTTTCCTCTGTCTAGCTGCAGCCGTTTGCATGGCTCAGGATGAGCCAACAATAGGTGAACAAATTCTGGTATTTGTTTGTTTTGTTTTTTTCCAACCTGCTCTAATTTATAGCCAATGAAAGTGACCTGTAGGTTCTGAGCGCCGGTCTGCAAGAGGAAAAATCTCACGCATGTAAGTACCTCAGTGTGCTAACAGGAGTGCAAGGCTCTACTGCAGAAGTCTCGCATCAGTGCGACATGGGCTTTGCATCAGTGTCACCACAGAGGCACAAACTGCCTTAGTGTGAGCTGGCCTCGATTTGCTGAGCTCATTTACCACTGGAATTTGCAAAGTATTTGGGATCCGGTGACTCCTAGAAATGTCCCCTATTGATTCATTTCTTTCCTCAGTGGCGAATTCGAAGGACTGTGGAATTCCTGGACCCCCAGGACCTCCTGGATTCCCAGGTACATTCCCCTCAACCTGAACCCTCCTCCACACACAGTGCTGGGACACGAGTTAGCTCCAGCCCCAACTCTACTATCTCCCTCCCCCATCCTCCCTCTCAATCTTTCTCCTCCGTGGAACGATGCTCCAGCTGAGCTCCTCCCCTCCTGCTCCATGTTGCCATGACCCGTCACCCGCCTTCCTTCCTCACTGGAGCTCTTTGCTCTTCCATTTCCACGTCACGATTCTCCACCTTCATCCTTGTTTCTTGTGGTTGGCTGCCAGGCTTCCCACCTCCTCGCCCTGACCTCCTTGTCTGGCCTGCAGCCCTGGACCAGCTCTCTGCTCTCCAGTAGGGCCACTCCCTCTGGTCTTCACCACATACTGCATCCTCCCTGGTCTCTGCATTGCTTGATCACCACCTCAGCATCACCCACCTGACCCTTCTGGGATTCCAATCCATCGGTATCCACAAATTCTCTTCTGCGCTCAGCCCCCTGCTCTTCCTTCCCATCCAGTGACTCACGCAGTGATTCCTTCCACCCCGCTCTCTCCGCCACCCTTATCTCCTTGGTGCCGCTCTCCCATTGCACGGCCCATCCTGCCAACCCCCAGCCCTGGGTCACCCCCAGCACCTCTTCCCATACCCCAGTTCTCATGCCACGGAGCATCTCTGGCAGAAGCTCTGTGACCAGGCTGAATTCCTCCACTACAAAATCACTCATTAGTCCTCCAGTTCTAGCGTCTTTATAGCCAAATAGCTGGACTTCCCTCCTCTCATCCAACCCCACACCCACAGCACCTGCTGCCTTTCCACCACCTTTGCCACCCTCCTTCAACTTCTCTGCTCCTGCCACCTCCTCCCTCTCCACACAGGACCATGCCCCTTTCCTCAGCCAGTAAGATCCCAGGTGACCTTTTCCCCTTTGCTCCCTGGACTCTCTTCCTTCTCCCCCCGTCACCAACACTGAGACATCCTGCCATCTCTGCCCCTCAAACACATCTGGGGGTGGGAGAAGGGGGCCGGCATCTGTCCTCTGGAGCAGCTGTCCTCAGGAGCTGAAATGGCTCCTTTCCTTTGGTGGGGATGCTCGGGGGCCTGTTGAAGGCTTTCTGTTTGCAACCCAGCCACCTGCCAGCCCTGAAAACATGAGTCGTTGGCATTCTGTTTAGCCCAGCTTTGCAAGAGCTGAGAGAAGGGGCTTGATCCTGCGTTCCTGGCACGGGGGAAATTCCCATGAAGGGCAGTGAGGGATCTGAGGATCAGGGCAGAGAAGGAATTTAATTCTAATTTTGAAATCTGGCTTTGCAGAAGGCACACAGGAAGCGGCCCATCCCCCTGATTCTCTCTAAAAAATAATTCTCTATTGTCATCTGCAGCAGAATAACTTGGAGTCTTTTGTCTTCCAGGGCCTCCAGGTCCGCCAGGGGCAAGAGGTAAAATAATAAAATATTTAATATTAATAAAATATTAATTCAGAATCTTTTGTGCTTTTAGGGCTAAAGGATCTTTCGGGCTTCACTGCAATGGCATGAGCTCCTGGGGCAAGAGGGAAAGGACTAAAGAGCAGAGGGGAACTTGGTGATTTTAAATAAAGAAAGGTTTTTAAAGTGCTTGCATCTTCCCAAATGGGTATGCACAAAGGGGCAGGCTAATAGGGTTGTAAGGTACAGCTGAGAGCACGTGTCCCTCTCTGCAGCTAGCCAGCACCACTGCCTGCTGTGGCGCGTTGGTGAGGGCACGGCTTTGCCCTACACCCATTGCACAGAGCAGCACCCACCACATAGCCCTGGAGAGCTACAGAAGTGATCACTTTCAGGGGGTGGGTCTGGCCAGTCTCAGAGAAGGGCAACCCCTGGGTCTTCCTCAAGGGTAGCACTGGAGCTGTGCCCTCCAAGGGTCTCCAGGTGGGACTGAGCCCAGGAGCAGCAGCTGCACTCTTGGGGGGGCCTGGTTTCCCTCTCACTCCAAAATAAATTCACTGAAGCTGCTTTTAATTGACCCCGGGCCAGAGGTCAGAATCAGATCCCCGGTGTCTAAGCCACAAATAATTCATCGCTGCTCATTCTTTTCATTTCGTTTTCAAACAGGAGCACCAGGACTGCCAGGAATGCCAGGAATGCCAGGACCTCCTGGCCTCATTGGAGCTGCAGGTGAGAGCCGTGGGATATTTGTCCTCCCTGTAGAGCTCCGCACCTGCTTTGCAGTGGGCAGGGCACTGACTCTGCAGCTTTTCCTCCCATCAGCAGCTGCACTGATGTCCATGTGCCATCAGTGCCTGCGTTTCGGGATGCTGTCCACGGCGACAGTGACTGAGGATGTCAGAAGTTTAATGAGGGGATTGCAGTGGGTATTCCCCGGGTGGATATTCCTCTCTGGTGTGCTCAGAGATTGTGCTTTCTTCGCTAACATCCCTCAGAATCAGTGATTTCAGGAGAAACCTCTCCTCAGTTAACCCTGGCAAGTTGAGACCAATGGTCACAACGCGCAAAGAGGAAAGAGGTGATAACTGTGTTCACTTCAATAATGTACAGCAAGAGAATGTAGCCAAGTCACAGCCTGAAATGTCGGCTATTATCTTTTGCCCTGGAGCTTTGGTAGTAGACACAATATGTGAGGTGAAGGTACATGCAGGGTAAGGCCTGGGTCAGATGCAGAAGCATCCTCCCCAAGCAACCCACTGCTACCAGTGGGCAAGAGGTAAAATAATAAAATATTTAATATTAATAAAACATTAATTCAGAATCTTTTGTGCTTTTAGGGCTACAGGATCTTTCGGGCTTCACTGCAATGGCATGAGCTCCTGGGGCAAGAGGGAAAATCCTAAAGAGCAGAGGGGAACTTTGGTGATTTTAAATATCCAGGAGAGGTTTTTAAAGTGCTTGCATCTTCCCAAATGGGTATGCACAAAGGGGAAGGCTAACAGGGTTGTAAGGTACAGCTGAGAGCACGTATCCCTCTCTGCAGCTATCCAGCACCACTCCCTGCTGTGGTGCGTTGGTGAGGGCACGGCTTTGCCCCACACCCGTTGCACAGAGCAGCACCCACCACATAGCCCTAGAGAGCTACAGAAGTGATCACTTTCAGGGGGTGGATCTGGCCAGTCTCAGAGAAGGGCAACCCCTGGGTCTTCCTCAAGGGTAGCACTGGAGCTGTGCCCTCCAAGGGTCTCCAGGTGGGACTGAGCCCAGGAGCAGCAGTTGCACTCTTGGGGGGGCCTGGTTTCCCTCTCACTCCAAAATAAATTCACTGAAGCTGCTTTTAATTGACCCTGGGTCAGAGGTCAGAATCAGATCCCTGGTGTCTAAGCCACAAATAATTCATCGCTGCTCATTCTTTTCATTTCGTTTTCAAACAGGAGCACCAGGACCACCAGGAATGCCAGGACCACCAGGAATGCCAGGACTGCCAGGAATGTCAGGACGTCCTGGCCTCATTGGAGCTGCAGGTGAGAGCCGTGGGATATTTGTCCTCCCTGTAGAGCTCCGCACCTGCTTTGCAGCAGCACTGCAGTGGGCAGGGCACTGACTCTGCAGGTCTTCCTCCCATCAGCAGCTGCACTGATGTCCACGTGCATGCCCATGAATGTGGGCGGCAGGATCAGGGCCTACTTTTCGTGATGCTGTCCACGGCGACAGTGACTGAGGATGTCAGAAGTTTAATGAGGGGATTGCAGTGGGTATTCCCCAGGTGGATATTCCTCCCTGGTGTGCTCAGAGATTGTGATTAACTAGGCTGCTGGGAGAAGCTCTCCCATCATCTTAGCAGCTGAGCTGCTGCTGTGCTGTATATGAAGACAAGCTCTACGTCTACATGGATGTAACTTGCATAAAGCCCAGATCCCTTTACACCAGTTTAGACTCTCACTCACCTACCTTCCCTGAGAGGGCATCATAATCTGAGAAAACCCAGACCTGAGATTCTCCCCTGACGTAAGGTGACCACATCTCCTAAAGGGAAAATGGGACACCGTGTGGGGCTAGCCCAACCCCCCCCGCCCTTGCATAGGGCTGGCCCAAGCCACTCACCTGAGCCCCTCTCCCCATATGGGGTTGGTGTCACTACTCACCCCGTGTGGGGCTGGTTGTTGGTGACTTGAGCATTGCCTGCCTCCCCACGTGAGGCTGGGGCTGGGGCTGGGGCTGGCTCCCTTGCTTACTGGAACCCTGCCTGCCCCCGGCCTGAGCCCTGTGGTGAGCCTCCTTGTTTATCCAGGTCTCTAACTGGTGCTAAGTCCCCTGGTGCTTTGAATTTTACATGATTCCTCCACCACTTTCACAGGCAGCATTCCTTTTACGGGTGCTTTGTGTGAATAGTTTTTGCGGCACCTTTAAAAGTAGTAAATGATTCTGGGTTATCATACACGTATGAGAAATTGGCTGTTCATTGCTTGGGCTTCTGGGGTAGTAAAGGGCTATGAATTCCTGTACTTTCCATATGTAACTCCATGGGAAAGTGGGCTGCACATTGGTAACCTCGGCTCACGTACCTGGCTAAATAGAGAACTCTCAGGTTGGAAGAGTAGTAATAAGCAGTGTCAGGTGTGAAATAAGCCACAGACGGTGGGACCCAGATAGTTGAGTGAACGTTAAAGACACTTGATACTGGTTCCTCTTAACGCCACCATATAGCGCTACACAGGTGGAAGGAGGGTCTGTTATCCAAAGGGAGTTCGGTGAATGTGCTGCAGAAAATGTTTTTCCTTTAACATTATTTTCTTTAAACCTTCCTATTTTGGGCTCAGTCCTGCTCGCACTGAATCAATAGCAGTATCCTTTGGTATCAGGGGAGCAGGATTTGACTTTGTTCAATAGCCATACCTGGTTCTCATATAGACATTGTCATCAGTAGATCTCAAAGTGCTTTACAAAGGAAGTCACTATCATTAGCCCCATTTTAAAGAGGGGGAAACCGAGGCACAGATAAGTGAAATGACTTGGCCGAGTTCACCTGGTAGGAACTCAGGCCTCCGGTGTGCCAGCCCCGTGCTCCATCAGCTCTGTGTGTTAGCATCTGATTGATGCTGGTTTTTTCTTTCCATTTGTAAGGGCACAGTGTGAGGTGTTGCATGCTGCAGCTGCAGCCACTCTGTGCCCATCCCCAGTTCCTACTGGAGTCAAGGAAGGGGGAAGGAGCGCATTGCTTAACCAAATCTGGCCCTTGGATGGATGTACCCGTGCAGCACTGAGCCTGATGGGCATGGGGAGTTATTTGAAATGTGCCAGTTAACACGAGACACTTCAAGCTAGCTTGACTCCACCCATCCCCTTTTCACTGCTCCTGGATGAGGCCTTAGGAATAATGGGAGAGGGAAACCAAGTGAAACCCTGAGCAGGACTGGATAACAAGGGGTCAGTTACACACAACCACTGTGGAGGAAAATGGCTGAATCCTACTTGCCTTACTCACAGCCACAGAAATAGTCCCGCCCTACTCACTCATGCGAGTAAGGCCGTTAACACTAGCCTGGCAACAGGTTTCTCTGTCACAGCAGCTAATTAGGCAGTGGATGGTCAGGAATTTTATTCCACAAAGATTGTGAAATTGTTGATGCCGTCTTTTGAAATAGGAGTCTAGGCTTACGCTGTGGATAAAATCTAACCCGTGTTGGTTCATCAGGCACAAATGCCGTCTGTATTTTATAATTAGATGCATTTTAAATTAAGGCAGAAATCTCACCATGGTAAATTCAGAATAAGATGCTTTTCACTCACCCTAACCATTCATCTCCCGTATAATCAAGAGTTTGAAATACCTGTCCCGCACAGATGCAGAGAACTGCAAGGAGCTGTTAGCCAGAGGGCACACGCTGAGTGGCTGGTATACTATCTACCCCAAAGGTTCTGCTGCCATGACCGTGCTGTGTGACATGCATACAGATGGCGGGGGATGGATTGTAAGTAGGAACTGACCGGAATAAAGCTCATTGGATACTCTCATGCAAACAGGTGTCTCAAAATGAGTTCTCCCTTAGTCAAAGTGTTTGATATACACAGAGTGTTTGATAGGTCAGAGTGCTTGAATGAACATAGAGCTGCAGAGTGAAAATTAAATGCAAAGCAAACTCCTAAGAGGAAATTCCCTATTAAAGACATTAGCTACGGGAATAACAATGGAGATTTTCAGCATCACATTTACACCTCCTTATTTTAGCGCACATAGGCATTCAAATCTTTGCCACACTGATCTTCTTCAGAGATGAGTTTTCAGTCTAGAGTGTGGATTAAAATGTATTACGTGTCACTTGGAGTCCTCAGAAGTGGAATGAAGGCTGCAGTGCTGCTATGCATGGCCAAACACTTCTTTCAGCAAATAAAGTCTGGCCAGTAGAGCCTTGCAGCTAATGGCATTCAGCCGTCTGTTAATAGCAGACTTCCTTTCCTTACTTTGTGTATCTCCTAGATGGCCAAAATGCTAAAAGCCATGATGGTAACCACATCTTTGCTTTGTACTGTCATCATTCAGCTGAGTTCAATGAGAACTCCTGGTCGCTTGTCTTTCCCTCGGTTTTGCTTCCCCACCATAACTACTGATGGCTTCAATTTTGGGACTGACGACACGGCAGAACCACCTGCCCATAATGGTGCCAACAAATCTGTTCCTCCCCACCAACCATCTCTTTCTTTGGAATTCAAAACAAAAGCTTCACCATTATAAAAGCATGAGGCTCACATAAGCAACTGTTTCTTGCACAGAACTTTTGTAATTAGGGATGGAAATGGTAGCTGTTGACTTCCATTCATATTGGCCCAAATCGTGAGATTGCTATTCAGTTTTCATGCAGTGGGAATTTGCCTTCTTTAGTTTTTACTCAGGCCCTGCTATGGCAAACACCTATTGAAGGGAAGTGACGAGCGTCCTGCCTGATTCCTTTGTGTTTCCCTACAGGTTTTCCAGAGACGGGTGGATGGGTCGGTGGATTTTCGTCGTGACTGGGATGCATACAAGAATGGTTTTGGCAGCCAACTGACAGAATTTTGGTTGGGAAATGAGAAAATTCACCACTTGACATCACTTGGTAAAGAAATCATGGATGTAGTTTTTCTTAAGACTTCCTCCATCCCCCTGCTTCCCTCCTTTGCAACATGACTTAGAGTGATCATAACACAGTAGCTCTTCTATAGAGATTGTCATCTATAGATCTCAGAGTGCTTTGCCAGGGAGTGTAAGTATCATGGTACTTAAGCCTAGGCACAGAACAAAGAATTATCTTGCTCAAGGTCACACAGCAAGTCAATGGCAGACCTGGGAATGTAGTCCAGGTTTGAGTCTCAGTCCAGGGCTGTAGCCACTCGCCCATTCTGATCCACACCAATAGTGGTGAAACAGCTGTCAGAATCACCACTGGCTGTTCCTTACATGGAAAACAAGTCGAACACATAACACTGTCGCGCTCATGGATGCAGTCAAAGGTTGGTTCCTCTTAAAGACTCGTGCATTAACAGCAAAACCCAGTTTCTACATAAACTGTCCCTGCCCCACCAGTGGCTACCACTGCATTATGCAAGGTCACTTCCATCATGTCTCTATGATCTCCACAAGGTGAGACAGCTACTATGACTGCCCAATGCCAGCCAATCAGCTATAGCTGCACTGCTTTTCAGCCCCTGGAGACACTCTCCCTTTCTACAGGTTCGAGTTGTGAGAATGGCGGCAAAGCTTGCCCATCCCTCACTGCTATCGATCCTGATTTCCTCTCTGGGGGAAAGGTGTTAGCTGGGGTTGGGTTTGCCGATGGAAAGATGAGATGCAGGGATGAAACTGGGTTAATCAAGGCAACCCCAGGCTGCTAAAGAGGCTGGTATTTCATGCCCGGATGGGTGATGGTCACCAAATGTAAACCCAAGAGTGTGCAAAACGTTAATGGATCCTGCCAGACATTTCACATTGCCTCTGTGTTTGACAGGGAAAAATGAGCTGCGCATTGACCTCACAGACTTTGAAAACATGAAATATTTTGCCAAGTACGAGTCATTCAGAATTTCTCAAGTGTCTGAGAACTACACCCTGGTTCTCGGGGACATGGTGGCGGGTGATGCAGGTAGGTACTGGACATATTCGTAGCAAAGGAAAAACACCCCCCTCCAACAGAAATGTAAGAGAACCTGCAGAAGAAGCAAAATAAACCTGTTCAGTGCAAGGTTGGCTTCTTGTCCACCCCCAGGTTGGTGTTTAATTATTTCCATCCTGTTCCTCCCATCACCAGACCCAGGGCCAACTCCTGAGGCCCTCACTTAGGCAAAACTGGCAGGTCACACTGAAGTCAGCAGCACTTTGGCTGAGTGAGGACCGAGTACAGAACTCAGGATTTTCATCCCCAGTTTAGAGCGGTTTGGAGGCTGGGGCCCAGTTTTGACTTGAAAGAGACCCAAAACACCCCGGGAGCTGAAGGGCCCAAACTCTGGAGACAGTGACGTGGGAAGTAATTAACTTCTCAGAGCTGACTGTCCCTATACTAAGGGGAAGGGCTGAGTTCAAACCCCATTTGTTTGGTTGTTACAGGGGATTCATTAAGCTACCACGAGGACATGAAGTTTTCAACCACAGACCGTGACAATGACCTGAGTTCAGATAACTGTGCTAGCACCTTCGAAGGAGCCTGGTGGTTCAATGACTGCCATGAATCCCACCTGAACGGAGTGTATCTGCAGGGAGCCCATGATCACCCTGGTCATGGTGTGCTCTGGAAGAAGGGCCGGGGGTATAACTATTCCTACAAGCGTGCTGAAATGAAATTCAGGCCTGTTTCGTAGCGTGAAGCAGCAGCTGTGCGCCTCGCCTCCCCGGTGCCATTTTGCAGTGAAGCACCAGCTGCCTTTGGAGGCTTCTGCTGAAATAAACATGCTTTCTGCTTGGAGAACTTTGTCTGAGTGGAATTTCGTATTCATAGCTGGAGAAAAAACTCCAGTGTCCCCCTGCACTTTTCACATCTTTCACCCCGCTCCCCTTCCTGCTACCCCAACGAGCGAGCTTGCCATGAGCCCAGGCCACAAAGGGGGAGGAGAAGTAGGGCTTCTGCTGACACACCCCGCACTGTCCAGAACAGAACATCATCCACCTCTGAGGAAAGGATCTTCCACCATCCCCCACTCCACGCTTGGCTGGGACGCTTGTCTGGGAGCCTTCATCTAACCCCTTCCTCCTGTGTGCCCTGAGGAGAATCTGTGAGCAGCCCAGGTCCCAGAGCAGGAGAGGTGAATATTTAAGGGGGAAAATGTTAGAACATGGACATGTGAGTTCTAAAAGGGTGTTTTAAATTGTAATGAGAAACCAGTGGTGCAGCTTCAACTGGCTCCTGTGTGCTGTGCTGCTCAGCCTCTCTCAGAAGGAAATTGCAGAAACAGAGGGGGTTCAGAGAATGGTGATGGAAAAGATTTGGAAGGTGAGGGAAACTGTCCTTTGAAGAGAGATGGAAATGACTGGGACGGTTTACCGAAGGCTAGGTCTACGTTAGAAATGCTGTAGTGTAGACACTTACTATGTGGACAGAAGGGGTTTTTTCCATCAGTGTAGGGAATCTGTGTCTCTAAGAAGTGGTAACTAAGGTGACGGAAGAAATCTTCCATCTACCTAGCAGGGTCTCCACTGGAGCTTAAGTTGGTTTAAGTACATTGCACAGGAGGTGAAATTTTTCACAGCCCGGGTCAATGTAGTTAAGCTGACCTAAGTTTGTAGAGTAATACAGCCTTCAGAAAGGAAATCAGTGAGAGGACATGCTAGAAGCATAGTGTTAAGCTGGCATTTGTAAATGGCTGCTGTCAAGAAGGTCTTTGAGCTACAAACAAGCACAGACCTGGTTTTAGCCAATGCATGTACTAAGCATGCATCTTTCAGGCTAAATGGAAATTGCAATTAAGCCCCTCTATGAAAGAATAAGAGGCTACTGCCCATGGCATTGGGCTCCATGGCGAAGCCCGAGTAGAGCTAAGCCATGTGGTCTAAAGGGTTTCTGGTTTGCAAACACAGGGACTAGAGGACGGTGTCTGCAAACTGTTTGTGTATTACAGGCAAAAAGCCAGATGACTAGTGATGATCCTGGCCCTGAGAGGAAGCAGAGAGACCAGGATTCCTGGGCACAGAACTTGCTGGAGAGTCAGGCTTAGGGATTTCTGAGCAAGGGAAATCCCTGCTGTTGTACATTTCAACTGTGTTCAGGAAAACAGGATGTTGGGTCCATTCTTTGTAAATGGACAGGATGGTACCAAAGAAATACCTGACTAGTATCCAGGATTCATAGAATCACAGTTTATTAGGGCTGGAAGGGACCTCAGGAGGTCATCTCATCCAACCCGTTGCTCAAAGCAGGACCAACCTCAACTAAATCATCCCAGCCAGGGCTTTATCACGCCTCAAGAGATAAAAATCATGAGTCAGATTCCCAACAGGCAACACACTGGCCATGCAAATCATGAATATTTAAAAACTTTGTCAAACCATGTTTTTAGTCTGTCTTTCGACTTTTTAACTCCCCTCTACTCTTCTGGTTGTGTGTGTGATGACTTCAGTTTGAAAAATCAATCTTTAACGCACACAGAAACACATGCATCACCCTGGCTGCTCAGAGGGAGATTGCACTTACCCTCTCCTTGCCTCTTAGATACGGGAACTGCCCTTTGTTTTCTCTTATTGTCTTGACACACCCCATCCTGCCTTTCTGTCCCTTGTGCTTATCCTCTTCCCCAGAATAGGCAGTATCACCTCCCCGACTCCTCCCCCTCTCATCCTGCTGTCCTGAGGTTCTCCTCTTCGCCTACCTTCCCACCCCACTCTTTCCACGTCCTACTTCCCCCTGGGTTTCCCTTTCCCTGGACCCAGCAGCACCATCTCCTAAACTTCCCCCCATCCCCTGCCTCACTGCCCTTCTCTAGACCAGAGAGTGTGTGCTTGGGCAGTTGAACTAGGACTTGTCGTTTGAGACTGAGAGACAGAGGGATTTGTGCTCCTCTCTGTGACATGGTCTATCATCTCACAATCAAGAACTACCAGTCCCAGAGTGCCTTGTGCACGGGCAGGAGGGCGGGACAGCTGGTGGGCGGGGCAAAGCAAAGCACCATAAGACAGTGGGAGCCGGTGCTGCTGCTTCCTCTGGTAGGATTTGCAGCCCAAAATACATGTGAGTAAGTGTCTAATTCACTCACACACACACACACACATACTGCCATGTCTGGTGGTGGCTATAAATACAAATCAGGCAGCCAGAAACATAAGGAGGGAAAAGAAAGGAACTAAAAGAAGCTAAAGGACACCAATCTATCCTCCAGTTTTTCAAATCAGACAAGGTCTTTCTGCAGCTAGGCAATATACGAACTAGGGAAGCAGATGAACAAAATCAAGATGAAAATGATTTCAATATAGAGACTGTGTCTATGGCACATAATGCTCAATCACAAGTAGAAGCACTGAAAAGGTACTTCAGCTCATTTTTATCCCTTTTGATGGCTAGCTCCTGGTACAAAGTTATTTCAAGTATTGAGGACAGAAACAAGATTTTACAAGCCGGAGGAATCTTTCTTGAATCAGAGGTAGCTTCCATTGCTGCTATTATTGAAGAAATAAAACAACTTAGAGATCAGTGGCCCAAAATTCTACAGGAAGCATGTCTCGTAGCAGAAGGCATGGGAATTTTGGCACAATTGCCAAAGAAGAGAGGAATGAAACGGAAAAGATTTCATGCTGAGACATCTGAGCCTGAGGAATCATGTTCTACCATCTCTGAAAATGAACCAGAGTCTTTATTCAGAAGGAATGTTTTTGATGCAACTTTGGACAATGTCATCTGCCAATTAGACACAGATTCAAAGCAACCAATGAAATTTGTTTGACATTCCGTTCAGTCCTAAAATATGTGACACTAGAGCCTGGGGAACTGGAAGAAGCTTCTAAATGTCTACTTCACAAGCATCCTACAGATCTTTCTGGGAATTTTCCTTGTGAAATGTTGCACCTGAAAAAAATCTTCAAGCCTACTTTTGGAAAAGAATATGAACTACCCCCACTTATCTTATTAAATGAGATTTACAAAAAACAACTGCAACTAATTTTCAGTGAAGTGTGCATAGCCCTATGGATTTTTTGCACACTGCCAGTGACTGTGGCAGAAGCTGAAAGAAGTTTCAGCAAGCTAGCACTCATCAAAAACCGCAGGCGTTCTACAATGGGGCAAGACCGGTTAAGTCACCTTAGCTATCTTGTCTGTTGAGTGTGCAAGGGAAATTGACTTTGGGGGGCTAATTCATGATTTTGCAATGAAAAAGACCAGAAAAATAAAGCTTTAAAGTTAATTGGCCTAATTATAAAATGTTTGCAGCCACATTGGTCCATTAGAATAAAAAAAAAATCAAGACATTGACAGGCTATAATACCTTTATAATGACCAAAAAGTTACAAAAGAGTCAGCAAACTCAGTAGGACTCTGAGTGTTATGTTAAAGAAAAATAGCAAAGGGGAGGGGAGGAGCATTTTTCAGAAATGTAGAATATGTAACAGTAATTTCAGAATTCAAACTTTTTTCCTGGCTCATGAGATTGTGTGTGTGGGCTGAGGGGTTGTGGGATATGTGTGGGCGGGGGCCCGTGTTACAAGTTGGTACTGGGCCCGAAAAAGTTATGCTTGGGCCCTGCTTCTACCCTCATATCCCCCCTTCCCCTGCAATCGCTAAATCTGCCTCCTGCTCCTTCTCATTTTCCCCATTCCTCCCTTGTCTCTGTAAATATCACACCTTCCCAGCTGTCTTGGAAGGGTTGATCTCTCCCCTCCTCCTCCCCCAATGTCGTCAGGAGCATTTGCATGAAAATACTGATGATGGTTCTTAACATATATTTCAAATTATTCCTCTTTGTCATTAAGCTGGAAACCTTCCACATTTCCATAAGTGATCACTTCGCCGGTTCCATTTTTCTTTTTTCCCCTTTCTTTTTAACCGCTGCTTCACTCTCTCCGAGTTCTTTGTTGTGGGTTTGGTGGTTTTTTTCATGGTCCCATCCTCCTCTGGAAGTCAGTGTAGTGTTTCCACACACACATAGAGCAAACCACACCCTCTTGGTCTAGAGTAGAGGTTATCAAACTGTGGCCTGTGTGGTCTGTGGCTAGCTGGCTACACTGTGTTAAAATTATACTTTCCTGATATCACTTTCTTTCACTCACTTCCTTTCTTTACAATTGCTGTAGTTGCCACAGGGATTCTATATGATGCTTAATGATAGACGAACTGCTCTGCTCAGTTGTGCCTAGGAGGACAGGTGTCTACAATACAGATTCAGTGCTAGAGAGAAGTTGACACCATGACGGAGTTTGAGAACCCCTGGTCTAGTTGACTTTAATTTTAGATTTTAGGAAAACCACAAAGAAAGAAAGAAAGAAAGAAAGAAAGAAAGAAAGAACACGAGCAACATCTTCCAATCACAGCTGCCCCCAGCAGACAGGTGGGTTTCTCACAGTTAAAAGCGCAGGACACAGTATCTTAGCTACATGCCACCGTGTCCTGTTCAGGCCTTCACCCATTAAGGGAATACCACTGGATTTGAGCTCTAAGGTTACGTGGCTTATGGCAATGAAGCAAGACAATGCAGAAGACGATGCAACAGGGCTGCTTCTCCCAGTGAAAACAGCATAGAAGAAGTGTATGTGGAAAGACTTTCCTTTTCTGGTCCCCTGGCTCTGCTTACGAGTGGCTGGAGGAACCTGACAATAATGAGAAGGAGATACAGGGACCCAATCCTGGTCCCACTGAAGTCAATGGCAAACATCACATTGACTCCCCTGGGAGAAGGATCCAGCCCATATCAGAATCAGCTGGAATAAGTAATATATTACTTCACTAACAAGACTCTCCTAAGTCTGATTTCTGCCTTGGTTAATTTTTCAGACACTAATAAATCGCTGCATAAGGGAAAATAACGTGGTGATTCTGAAAATTACAAGTCAGCATCTTCTCTGCAGATGATTCTCAGTTCCCTCAATAGGATTCCCGTTTCCCTAAACACAGCGGACACTTCCCTCAACCTACATCACGCTTCCCATCACAAGGCTCAGACCTTTTAACTTCACCAACTCATCTGTTGACCTGAATCACCCTTCCCTTGAAACCAATGTTGTTTGTATGGACTTGTCAGAGTAGTATTTAGAACCAAATACTAATATTTCAGGTGCCCACATAGGGATTCCAGGTGCCAGGCTGTAAGCACCCAAGTGTGAAAATCCCTTGCAATTGTGGTGTTTGGGCGGATCCTGGGCACAAAATATCAACATTTGTACTTGTGTAAACTTCACAGAAAATCTTTCATTTTTCTGAAAATGTCAAAAAATGATACTATAGAATTGCACTCATCTCTGCTACGTGGATCAGTGGTAAGTTTTACGGAACCTGCGCTGGGGAGTTTACTTTGCATCTTCCATCAAATGCTGAAATTTACCAGGCATCTATTATATGTTATAAAAATTAAATGGAAGCTTAGAAAAAATCCCAAATGGGGGCTGATTCTTGCTCCCCTAGACTTCAAGCCAGTGATGTTCTGCCACTGACTTCTCATGTACCTCACATGGAAGGACTGTTCTTTTAAACCCAGGTAGACAGAGTTCATTGTGTGACACCTGATCTAATCTTAGAAAGGAGCTCAAAAGAGGACATCTGTGACACCACAGGAAGCTGTTGTCTGAAACTGACTCTGTCCATTGCTTTGGGTAGGGCCCGTCAAAATATTCCATGTGGAACATTTTTCTGCTGAAAAAGACTGTTTCTTCTAAATCTAAATGTTTTGTGGGAACATGTCGATTTCTATGACTTTTTAAAAAAGAATTTTGATGGAAAAGCTTCCAAATGGAACAGCGATTTGAATCAAAACAAAGGATTTTCTGATCTTGTTTCATTTTGATCTTGTTTCATTTTGACTTGATGTGGAAATGTTTTGGTTCAGAGTCCTGTGATTGGTTAGTCTGGTCACATGTTGCCCTGTGTGTTATTTCATTGGATGAGTGCACCTTATTTCAGAGAGCGCGCTGTTAGGGGCCCACCTCAGTCATTGAGATCGAGGGTTTGGCTGCGATCACATGACTGCGTACTTACATCTTTGGCGAACGGGAGCAGGGATTGCCAGGAATTGTGTTTCTCTGATCTCAACTGCTTTGAAGCTGGACCTGTTCATTGATTTCCCCTCAGAAAGCCTGCCCCTACCCCAGTCTGAAAGACGAAAAGAGAGTGTGGAAGGAGTTCAGGTCAAACTCAGATTCAGCAGTTGGTGTCTGACTCCCAAACAACATCAAAAAAGGTCTTTGTCTGATGCCACTCCCATTACAGGCCCTGTCTGAGAGCTGTGTCCAGGGAACCGGCAGACCCCCCCCTCCCAGTGGGAGGCTGCTGGGAAACAGTGTTCTTCTGTGGAGCAGTTTAGGCTGGTAAAAAAGAAACCAGCTTTTGTGGCTTGAGCTAGCTCAGTGGAGAAGCTGTTGTGGAAGTTCCTGCACCACAATAAGTCAAGGGAGGGGAACCAGAGGGTCATGAGGAAGAGTGAACCAAATCCACACTTTGCCGGAGCCAGACAGCTCCTCTGGAGAGGAGTATTTCCCAGAAAGGGAGGTGATGACAAGGAGTTTAGCACAGCTCCACTTATTCCAGAGCCACATTCTAGAGCAGGCGAATGCCCAGAGACCATTAGCTCCCTCTAAAGCCTTGCTCCACTATGTTCCGTTCTAGAACGGGTGTGGCTGCTAGTCTCAGCTCCCAAGTGAGGTCAGGAAGGTCACAGCCTCCATCTTAAATAACCCAAGTTTCATTAAAATGAGACAATGACTCCAGAAAGGCTTTTTAGATTGTCTTTAGGAACCTAATAAAGAAAGATTGATCAAAAGCACCCCTGCCCTCCCCAAAGCTGGAGGAGGAGAAGATGCCAAGCAAAGCCCAGTCACCATCTCACGAGTATCAGTAATATTACACACACCTGTGGGTATTAGGTGCAGTTGGAAGCCAGCCTCATGTACTAGCAATGAAGCAATGATGCTAAAGGTCTTGGCCTGCAAGTAAGGTGGTGTGAGCTTTAGACTGAGATTCCAGCAGCAATGTGAAATGGGTACCAGCCAGACAATGGGGCTGAAGAAGAGTGGATTGAAAAATTTCAAATTTTGAAAATTTCCCCTGAAAACGAGGGACAAAATTTTCTCCAAATTATTTGCAAAAACTGTCGCATTTTTTGGACCAATTCTAGTCAGTGCTGGCCATTTCTGCCATATAAATTATGTTTTACTAAGTAATTTTATACAAAGAACCTATTCTTTTTGTTGTTTAGAAAGCACCCTTAGCAGGGAAAGCACTGCATAGACATGTAGGATAACATGACCAGAGCCCTAAAGATACAAAGCTCAATGCAGCAGATTACAGTTCTGCAGGTTCTAGGTTGGCAAGAACCATATTATGACATGCTGTAGCTAAGAGGTTTGTCTCATTCACAAGAGCAGGTGTCCCAAGCCTCACAAAACACTGCTGCTAGACAGAGCAAAGGAATGAGGGTCTCCTTCCCTGCCATCTGTCAGCTACCACACTGGTCTCTGCAACTCGTCCTCCCACCATTTTGTATGATGTGTGAAGAGGAGGGGGTCCCGCACAGTCGTTGGACAGTTCCCAATTTTCTGTCACCTGGGCTCATTTCACTATATTGCTGGTAGGTGCCCAACTCCTCTTCCTGGTGTTGTAAAGAATAAAACTACTTGGCAGAGCCTCCAGTGAAACAAGGGGTTAACCACACTATGGGCATGTCTACAAAATTAAGTCAACTTAGGTTACGTTGACCTACAGCCGTCACAGTAATTAAATCGGCTGTTGGTGTCCACGTACCCACTTTCTGTCAGTGCTGGGCGTCCTCACCAGGAGGGCTTGCACTGACTTATGTGAGGCACTGACAGCCGGAGCCCCACCACCTCGAGTCTGTCAGCCTCGGGACGGCAAGGGTCCGGTGATCAGCCCCAGGGCGGCGGGGCTCTGTCTGTCAGCCACCAGGGGCTGACTGCCGGAACAGTCAACGCAGTGTCTACACTGATACTGCATTGACGTAACTACACCGACCTAAGCGCTACACCTCTCGCAGAGGTGGAGTTTATTAAGTCGGCACAGTGGACTTACGTCTGTGGGGGAAACATTGTAGTGTAGACGCTGACAGAGTTAGGTCAACATAAGCTGCCTTACGCCGACCTAACTGCAGTGTAGACCAGTCCTAAGGCCATGGCTACCACACATGAACTCGCCAATAATTCAAAGGCACATAAGCAAACAGAAAGTTATAAACTTTACGTAAGGGTTTGATTAAAGAGAAATATACAAGCAAAACAAATATTAAGCGCTATTAATAATGCTTTATAATGACTAAAGGCTATGCTGGCAAGCACTCTATGTCATGTGACCACATAGTTCCCAGTGTTCCTAACCAAAAGTGTCTCTCCCAGTCAGTTCCCCACCTCTCAGGACCCAGGTGGTGCCCATGGAGACCTGTTACAGGCATGTAAGGAGATGCTGCTAGAAACACACCTTATTATACTGGGAATTGACAGTGCAGGTCGTGATGATCCAGGTGGATGAAAGGCCTTTTGCAGATGCAATGTGCTTTAACGGTGAATGTCTACACCGCAGTTTTATATCCCTGCATGTGCCTGAGTCAGCTGACCTGGGCTCTGAGACATGGTGCGCTGGGGTTTTTTTAATCACAGTGTTGACATACCGAAGAGTTTTTCTATGGACAAACAGCTTTTTTTTTTTTAAATGAAAATTTTCACGAAATATCATTGGTTTCCTTGGCAGGAAAAATGCATAATATTTTTTACTGATTTTTTTCAGCATTTTTTTTTTTTAAATCTAAAATGGTCTCATGATGGTGACCAAAGTTTTTTGTATATAGAATGCCAGGACTTTGATAAAAGAGAAAATTCAATGACATTTTTGTTAATACATCTCAGGGGGAGAAACTGAAAAAAAACCCTGCAAAAATGTAAGAACAAAAAACCAAAATAGGTTCATTTTGAAATGAAAACAATTTAGAAATTTTGAATTTTTTTTTCACAAAATTATTTTTGCCTTATTTTTTACAGCTCTAGTCCTAGTGCAGTGCCGTGTGTGCGTGTGTGTGTGAACTGATGTGTCCTCTTAGTGGCTTAGTGCATAAAGAAAATGGCCCATTACCTGTAACTAAGAGATACTTCCTTGGTTCAGGGGTTTGCTGTTATGGGGCTGAAGTGATGATAGGGTCTAGCCCTACTTACGACTTTGGGTCCATATGTATTTTAACCATTTATTTATTAGATTTGCAGAGATCTACCCATTCCATGAGTCTGAATAATGAGCCCATATTTCTACTGTCTGTTACATAAATGGCTGCACCTCTCATTGGAAAAGCAGAAAAACACAACATAAAAGACAAAGAAAACATTGTGGTATAAAAATAATTCATCTTAGCACATCTCCAACTAAATGGTCAGTATGACAAGCCCAAATTTGTTGTATTAGAGCTAAGTATAATTATTATA
The DNA here is from genome assembly GCF_026122565.2 of Emydura macquarii macquarii. Lineage (NCBI taxonomy): Eukaryota > Metazoa > Chordata > Testudines > Chelidae > Emydura > Emydura macquarii. The sequence goes on from NW_027130828.1 coordinate 17,789,001, forward strand.
ACTGCCTCCCTGATTGGCTACACGGGCCTAAATTTCATCTCTGACACCTTGAAGGAGTACTTGTGCCCTTGACTTGTCTTCCAGTTCACTCCATCAGCATAGCTCTCATGGGCTCCTCTCAGATATAATCCATTCAGGTTGGACCAGTGACATTCCTTGTACCACCAGGCCCCTTTAAAAGATTCGGCGCAGTTACTTGAAAACGGGTCATTGTCACGGTCTCGGGTTGTAAACGGCATGTTGTTGTGGATGGTCAATGAATCCCCTGTGGAAACAATTGTGTGTATTTAGTACGTTTTTACAGTTCAGTTCCCACAGCCCAGCCTGGCAATGATGGTGTAATATGAGCACAATGTGCTCCTAACACTGACAGTTTACCAGGGAGTGGGCAGAAGATTCAGGATTAAAGAATCACAGAGTCACAGAGATGTAGGACTGGAAGGGATCTCAAGAGGCCGTTGAGTCCAGCCTCCTGTGCTGAGACAGGCCCAAGTAAACCTAGACCATCCCTGACAAGTGTTTGGCCAACCTGTTTTTAAAAGCTGCCATTGGTGGGGGTCACTCATCCTCCCTTGGAAACCTATTCCACAGTTTAACTAACCTCATAGTTAGAAAGCTTTTCCTAATTTCTAACCTAAATCTCCCTAGTTGCAGATTAACTTTTTATCCTACCTTCAGTGGACATGGAGAACCATTGATCACCAGCCTCTTTGTATGAGCCCTTAAGACTTTGATCGGGTCTCCCCTCAGTCTTCTTTTCCCAAGATTAAACATGCCCAGCTTTTTTTAACCATTCCTCATAGATCAGGTTTTCTAAACCTTTTATCATTTTTGTTATTCTCCTCTGGACTCTTTCCAATTTGTCCACATCTTTCCTAAAGCGCAGTATGCAAAAGTGGACACAGTACTCTAGCTGAGTCATCACCAGTGCTGAGTTGAGTGGAACAATTATCTCCAGTGTCTTACATGCAATACTCATGTAAATAGATCCCAGAATAATTCTCAGCAGCAACACAATGTTGACTCATATTTAATTTCTGATCCACTATAACCCCCAGATTCTTTGCAGCAATACTACCACCTCACCAGTTGTTCCTCATTCCGTAGTTGTGTATTTGATTTTTTCCTTCCTAAATGAAGACCTTGGCACTTTTCTTTATTGGATTTCAACTCGTTGAATTCAGGCCCATTCTCCAATTTGTCACGGTCATTTTGAATTCTAATTCTGTTCCCCAAAGTGCTTGCAACCTCTCCCATCTTGGTGTCATCAGCAAATTTTAAAAGAATACTCTCCACTCCATTACCCCAGTCATTAAAGAAAACATTGAATAGTACCAGACACAGAACTGATCCCTAGGAGACCCCACCAGATATGCCCACACAGTTTGACAATGAACCACTGATAACTACTTTGTGTATGTTCTTTCAACCTGTTGTGCACCCACCTAATAGCAATTTCATCTAGATTTCATTTCCTTAGTTTGTTTTTGAGAATTTCACATGGGACTGTGTTAAAAGCCTTACTAAAATCAAAATATAGCATGTATATTACTTCCCCCTTATCCAACAGGCCAATAACTTTTAATAAATTAGGTTGGTTTGGGATGATTTCTTCTTGACAAATCCATGCTGGCTATTCCTTATAACACTATTTTCTTCTTGGTACAAACAAATCAATTGTTTAATAATTTGTTCCAATATCTTTCCCAGAATTGAAGTTAGGCTGTCTGGTCTATAATTCTCCGAGTCCTCTTTGTTCCCCTTTTCAAGGATAGGTACTATGTTTGCCTATCTCCAGTCCTCTGGTACCAAATCCTCCCTCCAGGTGTTCTTAGAGATAATTACTAATGGTTCCTAGGATGAATTTTGTCAGGCCCCACTAACTTGAGTACATCTAACTTATCTAAACATTCTTTAACGTGTTCTTTCCCTATTTTGGCTTTCATTCCTTCCCCCTTATTGTTAATATTAATTATGCTGAGTATCTGGTCACCATTAACCTTTTTAGTGAAGACTGAACCAAAATAGGCATGATGTCAACCTTCTTGACATCATCAGATATTAGCTCTCCATCCCCATTAAGTAGAGGATCTACACTTTCCTTCATCTTTCTTTTGCTCCTAATGTGTTTAAATAAACTCTTGTTACTGCCTCTTATGTCCCTTACTAGGTCTGACTGAATATGTGCTTTAGTGTTTCTGTTTTTGTCTCTACAGTGACGCTATTCTTTTGTATTCCTCCTTAGCACTTTGTTCATATTTCCACTTTTTGTAGGATTCCTTTTTGATTTCCATGTCATTAAGGAGTTCCTGATGGAGCCAAATTGGCCTCTTACTGCTTTTCATATCTTTCCTTCACTTTGGGATAGTTTGCAGTTGTGCCTTTAATATTGTCTCCTTAAGAAACTGCCAGCTTTCCTGAGTTCCTTTTCCCCCTAGTTTGTCTTCCCATAGGACCTAATCTGCCACTTCTCTAAGTTTATCTGCTTTTTGACATCCATTGCCCTTCTTCTGATGCTTTCACTCCTTACTTTCTTTAGAATAATAAAACCTATCGTTTCATAATCATTTTCACGCAAATTGCCTTCCGCCTTCCGATTCACTACCAATTCCTCCTTGTCAGTCAGAATTAAGTCTAAAATGGCTGTTCCCTTGCTTATTTCCTCCAACTTCTGAAACAAAAAGTTGTCCCCAATATATTCCAAGAACTTACTGGAAATTTTGTGTTTTGCTGTATTACTTTTCCAACAGATTTCTGGATAGTAATAGTCCCCCATTATTACTAGGTATTATATTTTGACTTTTTTTGCTATTTGTTCTAGAAATGCCTCATCCACCTACTATAGTAGACCCCTATTATGAGGTCACCTCTATCTTTTACCACTTTTATCTTTATCCAGAGACTGTCAACTGGTCTGCCTCTCACCTCCTTCTGGACCTCAGAACAAGTGTAGATATTTTTTATGTGTAATGCAACACCTCTTCCCAGCCTGCCCCGCCTGAACAATCCACCACCCTCTATACCAATATTTCAGTAACAATTCTTATCGAACCAATTCTCTTTGATGTCAACTAAGTAATAATTTAGCTACTGTGCTGATCCTTCCAGTTCTTCCTATTTATTCCCCATACTCCTTGCATTTATGTATAGACATGTTGAGTAGATTCCCCCTCTTCTTGCTCCTATGACCGTACATGTACCCCTCACCCCCAACTACTAGCCCTTTGTTAAGGTGGTTCCTTTTTATGTTAAGCTGTGAACTTTTGTCACCTGCCCCATTTGAACCTAGTTTAAAGTCCTCCATAAGAGTTGCCAAGTTGGTGTGGTTAAGCAATGTGTCTAAACAATCCTGCAGTGGCATGCAACAGGCTCTGCATGCAAAAAACATTTCTGGTGTGTGGGAGTCTGGATGCATAGTTTGAACAAAATGGTGCATATCCATCCACTTAGTGATTTGTGCCAATCCAGGTGTGCCTAGTTGGTTTAATTCAGCTATTTTTCAAGGGAATTCAGGTCTAATGTAGGAAAACAACAAGCAGGTGGCTGGGCCTAATTCTGCTCAGAATTCTGCTTTCAGTGCTTCCCCAGACAGGATATCCATATTACACTACATAGTTGATGTCATTAGAATGTGTGTTCATGCTAAAATAGATAGCAACAGAATAACTTCCAAAGATTACATCACCTTTTGCTTCTGCCATAGACTATTCTACATCTCTTTTCCTTTCCATTTTTCCATCTCCCATGAAGGGTAAAGGATGAGCTCAGAACCTACCTGCAGTGCCATTAACAAAGGCTCCCAGGATCAGCTTGTATTTCTCAGTCTCCCCTGCAATTTTGAACGATGCATACTTGGCAAATTGAGATTTGTTGTCAAAATCAACGAGATCAATGCGAAGCTCATTGGTTCCTTTAGAAAACAATTTGAAAGCAAAATGTTCAGCATCTTCCATTAGCGGTTATTAACTTTTATTAATTGTTTCTCTAGGGGCTTTTGTATAGGCCCCAAACACAAATCAGACCTTATTGTGTTGGCACCATTATGATCATCGAGGTTGACTGCCTACATAACACACATCAAAGAATTTCACTCATTGATTCTTGCATCAAGCCAATATCTTCATATTGACCTTTATCGATTCAATTTCCATCTGACAACCCGGCCTTTCTTCTCCAAAGTAGTTCAGAATCTATGACCTCATCCAGTCGGTAGCATCCCTCGTTGCTGTACCATGGTCGAACAACAAAAGGACAAATGCTGTTCCATGAATCACGACCAGAGACAGCCCACCTACCAGAGCGTTACTAATTTCAATAGCTTCGTGTGGCAGGGATGCACAGTAGGGCACAGGAAGTGGTGTCTGCAGCAGCAGTGTCACCTCTACCGATGGTACAACTCTATATCTGGTAACCAAGGGAAGGATGTCGGAAGAAAACATGGTTAAGAAAGTAGCTGTAAGAAAAAGAATGCATCAGTGGTGTCTTTACCAAGGGATGTTAACAGGTGGATATTGTCATTCCCCAGCCAGAATTCTGACAGCCGGCAGCCGAAACCTCTTTTGTATGAATTCCAGTTACGAAAAAAATCCACCGAGCCATCCACTCGTTTCTGGAACACCTGTAGGGAAACAGGTAGTTCTTAACTGGGAAATCCCACCTTATTTTCCATCTTACATAGAGCAGGAGACAGGAAACTCTGAGACTATATTTTATTTGCTGAGATTTAAAGTGGTTAAATCTATTTCAGCCTCAGGTCACTGTCACAGTGGGAGGCTTGTCCCAGAGGATATTATTATGTCTTGGCAACAAACACTTCAAGAATCACAGGGACTGAAATCTACAGCACGCAGGAGGCCTAGGTTCTGTACCCAGTTCTGCCACTTGGACAAATCATATCACCTCAGGTTTCTCTCCTGACCTTTGTCTGTCTTGTCTATTGAAACTGTGAGCTCTTTAGGATAGGGACAGTCTCTCATTATGAGTTTGTACAGCACCCAGCACAATGGGGCCCTGATCTTCATCAGATTCTCTAGGCACAAGTGGAATATAAATAACCACCATAAAATTAGAAGATTTAAATGTGATATATCTACAGGGTTCGAACCCTTTGTCTGCTCAGCTCCCTAGAACGCTCTCTCCACTCAGACACAGGCTACCGGAAAAACAGAGCAGCTGATGTAGCAGGACTGTGACCAAAGTGGAAGGAAGAAGGAATTCAGGTTCCAGCATCTGGGGCAGCGATTGAGGAGGCTGTGAGAGCCAGGCAGAGAATAGCCAGGAGAAGGGAAACCTGGTTAACCATGTCAGGCCAGTGAGAAATGTCCTCTCACACAGGGGGTCTTTTTGACTCTAAAGCTCCAGGTTCCGTCCATTAAACCCACTGTGTTCCCAACCAAGGTATCTGGCAAACCAGAATATTGCAGGGAAGGATTAGGAGGATTCAGGAAGTGTCTGTGTTTTGGTTTCAGCCAGCCATGGTGAGCAAACAGCTTCAGAGTTTCTGTCCTCCTGCTTGTTTCCTAGATTCAACCCACTGGCTAAGGGCCACCTCCCATTCTTGGGACAGAAAAGTTTGTTGTTCAAGAGAAAATGTCCAATGAGCTTCATTATGCTCCATTCTTACAATCCATCCTCCACCATCTGTGTCCATGTCACACAGCACGGTCATGGGGTTACAGTCACGGGGGTAGATGGTGTACCAGTCGCTCATGACGTTTCCTCTAGCTAACAGCTCCTTGCAGTTCTTTGCTCCTTGACGAAAGAGGAATTGAAACATGTAAATTGGTTGTATCACTCTCCTTGAGGCACGGATTTGTAGGCTGCTCTAAGTTGCACAAAGGGCCTGATCAAAAACTCTTTGCCGCCCAATTAAAGCCCACCCATTATCCGCCGCAGAGAAACCGCGCCGCCACCGAAAGTCCCATCCTCTCTGCCGCCGAAAAGTTTTAAATGGCGGAAGGGTTTCGGCGGAGGGCATCAATCCCTCCACGCAACCCCGCAATTTCACCAAGTCCTACTCTGGCCAGGTACAGTCAGGTGAAGCGGTACTTGACCCGACTGTACCTGACCCGAGTGGTACTCTGCAAAAAAAAGGTTGAGAACCGCTGTTTTACAGGTAGAACAGGAAAAGGGCCGAGTTGTCAAATTAGTCATTTTAAAATATTTGTTCATCACTCCTTAGGGCTCAGACTTCAGGGCTGTGTTCTCTGGATGGAATGAGATGACAGTTCAGTGGTTATAAGAAATGCTCACCTGTCTTACACTGTATATTGTCTAGCTCCTTCTTTTCTGGACATGAAAAGACAAACAATAGAAGTGAAATTGAACCAGAAAACATTGTATTGTCTTTAAAATTGTGCCAACAATGACAGCTGGGATAACAATGTACTAGTTGAAATGCACTAGACAGGTTTGTACTTGTGCAAAACCAAGTGTTAATGGAATCATGCTGTGACACGCTGTACCTCATGTACACCCTTATAATGCGATTTGTGTATCATTCATGTTCACCTTACAGTGTAACTGTGTATTGTCTAATGCAAAGTAGGCCATGTAAGGTGTTTTTGGAATGCTCATGACACACTGAACATTATTGTTGTGGTAGCATGTTCCCTTCAATGTCACACATATGTACAGATATGAAAACTCTGCTATGTCCTATCCCCAAATGTGTGTCTCAGGTGGCTGGAATAGATGCAGATGAACACAAAGCTGTGTTTCCACGCCCAGCAGAGGCATGCATACAGGAACAATGGACTGGCCTAAGCACCTGTGAGCATTTTGGCTTAAGTGGAAGAAATCATGCCCATTGCAGGACATGGCTGATCACCTCACCCCAGGGGATGTTGAGGAAACTTGTTAAAAGTTGAGGAGTCTTTCACTATCTATAAGGGTATACATGGGGTACAGCATGTCACGCACACACATCTCTGACCTGAGCTTCCTGGCCTGAATAAAAAAGATGGCATTCATAACTAGCCAACACTGTTTTGTAACCCTGTCATGAGGGTCCTGCTTGCCTGGGAAAGAATTCATCCTCAATGGAATAAATTAATTGCTGGTCTATAAGTACAAGCAATGCCCACAAAGTCAGGGGTTTTACACCTGCTTACACTAGCTGTGAATTCAAGTCAATATGTTAAAAAAAATTCCAAGTGAAATCAGTTAAATACAGTACTAATAGCAAAAAGGTCATTCCTTTAAATGAGCATTTAAACAGGATCAATTTCTTGTGACTCGTACACATCACATACTAGGAGTGGGAAGTATAAGGAGGGTTAAGAGAAAGTAATCTTCTCCAGGATACACATCTGGATCTGCTGATTTACTTACATTCCAAATATATCTAACACCAAAGGTCATCTGCTTGGAATTGTTGCAGATGTTGGCACACTGCATCAGTCACCTGGTTTTGTAGGCAGGGCTATTTCTCTCCTTAGACATTCCAACACTTACAAGAATTTTAGTGACTTCTATACTTTGGGCATAGTGATTATACAAGAAGCAAGATTCTTAAGCCACTTAAATGAAATGAAACTGAAGGGAGGTGCTCAGCATAAAGGAGAGTGTAGAGGGTCTCACCAATTGTTCCAGGGGTTCCCGATGCTCCTTTATCTCCTAAAGAAAGAACTCAGAATAAAATCCTTGTTTTCCCTAGCGATCATCTCCATAATTCGAACTCTCATTTCAGCACCCACTTGGGGTTTAATTGTTCAGGGGACTCGTTCAAGGCCTATTATCACTTACACTCAACACAATCTGTTAAAGTAGCCCTTAAGTAATGCATTTATCTTCTCTTGTCTTCTTCACTGGCTGAATTTCACCCTTAGGATAGGTCAACAGTGCAGCTGAGAGCATGCTGCCCAGCTGCTATGTAATGAGCGAAGATGTGTTAGCCTAGCACAATCTGATTCCTGGAGTGATTTCCTGTGACTGTCTAGGACCTTGTGATACATCAGACGTTATCAGTAGAGTTGGCTGAAATGTTTTCAGCTATTATATTACTCACCAAAACCACAATTTATGTCCGAAGCAGTTCATGAATTCAGGTCACATGTGGCAAACACAGCCACAGTAAGTAAATAAAAATAAATGAGAGAAAAAATTCCCACTTACTAAACAAGTTTTGTTTTGACATCATTAAAATGTTCCAGCTGTTCATTTTGAAACATCATTTTGTTTAGTCATTTGTCTATTAAAGAAAAACAAAAAGGGGTAAAAAAAACCACCCCAATCCAAAACATTTTGGTTTGAGTTAAAGGACAGTTCTTCTTCAACCTGACCCAGTTTTTTTTTCAACTTTTTCTTTCAGCAACAAGCTGGAAGGGAAAATTGTACAGTGGAACAAAGGGGATGCGCGGCTCCCAATTCTTCTATCACTATGACCAGCACCATAAAGTGCCCTGCTCTGCATTAAGAAGAGTCTCTCACCTTTCAGTCCAGGGGCGCCAGCAGCACCTTTTTCTCCTGATTGAACAAAAAATAAGAGAATAAAAATTTATCAGAGATACAGAGATCTTGACAGTGGATCAGATCTAAAGTTCTGTTGCAATAATAAACCTTTTATTGTCAAATATAGAGTGAAGGGACGCTATGGTGGTTTTGGAGCCCAGATATTAAAGGAATTGGTGTTTTATAAATAGCTCTAATTAACATTTGATTAAAAACGTATTTCCTGTGTTTAGCTCACCAAAAAGGAACACAAAGTTCTCAGCCCTTTGTTACTTTACCTTTTGGGCCAGCTGGTCCTACCTTCCCAGGGATCCCCTCAGATCCACGTTCTCCTGCAAACACAGATTGAATAATTTCCAAATATCATAAATACTAAGTATAACCCCTCCCCCCCCACAACCAGCCTGGAATTACAATAACCCATCTGTGCCTAAATTCAAATAATGTTTCTGCCTCTGGCTCCCTGGGTCCCTGGTCACACGTCAGGTTCCCCCAGCATGGACTCTTGCATAGAGGCCTATTGACGTCAACGGGACGAGCACATCTTGCTGTGTGCCAGAAAATTAAAATTAAAAATTCTATGGCTCAAAATAATAATCAGCATTTGTTCTTATCTCATCTAAAGTTCTCAGAGCGCTTTACACGGATCAATGAAATACCCCTCAGATAACCTCTGGGAGATAAAGGACCATTGTCACCATTATACAGAGGGAGAAATTGAAGCTCAGGGAGAGGCAGTGACTTGCCCACGATCATACAGTGAGACAGTGATCCAGATGGGGAACGAACTAGACTCAAGGCTTGATTGCCAGTCTGATGCACCCAAGGGAATGGACAACGTTTCAGAGCGGGTTATACTGAAGCTCCAGTCCCTCAGCACAGGATGAGAGATTTGCCATGTGAGTTGGGCAGTTTCCTCATATCAGGGTTTGTGGGGGACTCTCCAGAGTCTGAGCATATTACATAAGTAACTCCCATTTCCATCAGCACCATCCACGACTGGTTCCCATTCAGGGCCTGGGAATGTACCTGTCATTCCTTCAGCTCCTGGGTCTCCTTTGGGCCCTGCAGCACCCGGAATCCCAGGGCAGCCTTGGAGAACGGCGAGTTTATCAGAACCGCTGAGCCCCACTATCCTCACCTCTGGGAAAAGAAATGAATCCATAAATAATATTTGTGAGGTTCTCGGGATCTGAAACATTGTGCAAAAATCCAGAGGGATGAACCCAGAAAATAAGAGCCTAGATAATTCCTTAATTTTGTTTTCTTTATTAGTGATAAATGCAACATTGTCTTCAGTTTTCTGAATCAGAAACAATACCCTAAAAATGAAAGGGTTGGGTGGTGGCTTTTATTATTTGTTTCGGTTTTAGTGAAAACAAAAGTTAAAAGAAAAAGAGTTATTAAATTTAAATGATTTTTTAGAAACGTTTCAGTGCAGTTTTTAAAAAAATTGCTTGCGTTAATCTTGATGTGCACATCCTCCTGCAGTTTTTGGAATCCAACCATTGCGGCATTGTGCTAGTTCGGGAGAACCTCTTAATGAAATTAACTACAGAGAAACAAAATTGACACTGACTAGTCTGTTCTCATTCTGCAAGTGGAATGAAATGCAGAGGAAAAATAAACAGCGGCCATTCAGTGAAGAAATTGTCCAAAATAAATTAATTTTAAATACAGTTGCTGTTACAAGCAAGATTTTAAAAAACTGAATGTGTTTTTTAACTTAACAGTGCCCCCCATCGTTAGATTTCAGATTATTAATAGAGACATCAGTGGAGAAAAATAGCAACACATCTGTCAACTCCATAGTGCTTTATTAATGTGGAAATTTTAGAGGCAAACAGAATGGGAAAATAGTTAATATTTCCTGTGATATAGGAACCCTGCTCCTAACCTGGAACATTTGGGCATAAATAACAGCTAGTGAATGATTTTTAAAATGTCATAAAGGTAAAGAAATTAAATTTAAAAGCAGCATTGCTCTGAAATAATACATTAATTTATCCATAAGAGGGTGAATCTTGTATTCATTCCTTATTCAGCAAAATATCCATTTCCTTGAAAGCGAGTTTGCCTGAATTAGGTCTGCACCAATTTGACTAAATCCTGAATAAGGATCATAGGATTTCATGGTGGACTAAAATTAAACCCTCAAATGTTGCTGGATTTTCAATCCAAAGTGCAGCAATGAGAGAAAGGGTCGTTATAGGAAGAGTTCTACTGTGGATTTCTGATATTAGATACATAACACAAGTATTTTTAAAAATTAAAAGTATTTTTAATTTAGTAACCATGAGGTTTAAAAAGGACAGGAATCTACTATCAGAGGATTCCTCTGAGCTTTAAAGATCAGGTTTAGATTTTTCAGAATGTGTCAATAACTGGACATTTCAAAGTCTGTGGGTTGGTGAATTACCACGTTAAAATGCTTTAGTGTCAACATACAATGGTGATGAGAGCTTTAGCTGGAGAGATTCCAGCAGCAACATGAGGAGTTAGAAGTTGAGAAATGAGTGTGAGGGAGAGCAGGTAAAAAAATAGCAAATTTCAGAAAATTTCAATTAAAAAGGAGACATTTTCACCAAATTACTTGCAAAAACTGTGTCCTATTTTTGACCATCTCTCCTCCATGGTGTCCATTTCTGCAATACAGATTAATTTTTACAAAGTAATTTTGTTCAAAGAAGCTGTTCTTCTTATTATTTATATAGCACCGTGAGCAGGCACTTTATAGACAGGTAGGACAACAAAGATTCCTGAAGATCTTACATGTTGAAGGCAGCTGAATGCAACAGTTCCCAGTTCTCCAGGGCCCAGATTGGCAAGAACCATAGTATGAAATGCTCTTTCAGGATTCTCTTTCACTCACCTGGGCAGGTGTCCTCAGACTTACACACAGCTGCTGCTAGACAGAGTAAAGAGATGAGGATTTGCTGGGTAGCTCTCCCCATGGTTGGTGCGGGTCTCTGCAATAGCAGCTCCACTCGTTTTCTTGCCACCTTCTCCTCTACTTAGCATTACGGTTTTGCACGCCTTTTATATGCAATCACCATACAGAACTAATCACACATCTGCCTTCTCAGCATCTCTTTCCTATACTACAATCCAGCGATTTCAAGATTGCAACATAGACAAAGTTCACAGCTGTCGCTGATTAAATGACCCCTGTAGGTCAAGTTCAATACTGGATTGAGTTATTGCTTCATCCACATAGCTAGCGCGCTATTGTGCAACGCTGATTATTGAATGGCGCCAGTCTGAATCCTGTCTCACAAAGTTCCTATGAATGTGTCCTCTGAACTATTAAAGTAGGGTGCCAAATAATGAGCCTTAGCTGACTTTCTCCATCCCTTCAAGTCTCCTGAGGGCTTCAGTAGGAAACTTTGGGTGACCCAGAGGCGCAGGATTGGGTAAATTTAATATCCAACTGCATTCTTGTTATGTTTTGTATGTCAGTAGCTACAGGAGGCCTCATATCAGCTTGGAGCCCCATTGTGCTCAGGGCTGGACAAGCCCATAGTACAAGACTGTAATAAATTAATAGATTCTCAGCCCAGAAATTACCATTGTGATCATCTAGTCTGACCTCCTCTACAACACAGGCCACAGGAGTTCCCGAAATGATTTCTAGAGCAGATCTATTAAAAAACATCCAGTCTTGATTTAAAAATTGTCCGTGATAGAGAATCCACCATGGCTCTTGGGAAATAGTTAAATACTCTCAGTGTTAAAAAGTGCCTGGCTTATTTCCAGTCTGAATTTGTCTAGGCTTAACTTCCAGCCATCCCTACCCCAAAGACTCTACAACCTAAATAGACATAATGGGGGGTGGCTGGGTCAAACGTGAGTGGCATTGGGACTTGGCATGTGGGTTGCAACCATTGCTCAGTTTTGGCCCAGCTGCCCCTCCACCATGACTACAGAATAACCCCCTGCTCTGGGTTAAGCATTGGGGGACCCTCCTGCTACCAGCTCTATCTCTTTTGAGAAGAAAGAGGCCACTGCTTCTGGGGAAGAAAAGGACATGCCATGCCATTGCTTGTGAATCCCTGCCACCTGCACACCAAGTTGGCGGAGGCCATCTTGTGATATGCCTAGGGGAGATGGATTGCTTTAATCTGGCCCTGAGGGCAGGGCCCCCACATGGGCGGGGGGAAGGGTACACTTTACTGGGGCCCGGAGGCCCTGGGGGGCCCAGCCCAGGCTGCAACCCCCATGGGTATGTGTGTGGAAGGGGGCCGTGTTACAAGTTTGTACTGGGCCTGAAAAAATTATGCTTGGGCCCTGCCCGAGGGCAGATTTAAGGGTTAGAGCTTGGTCATCATACACACAGCATGGTGTCCAATGGTCACATCAACGTAGGCATTTTTAAACATAAAACCTTTTTTTAAAATCATAAAACAAAAATCACAGGAAGCAGAATCTCACCCCAAAGCCACTTCACAGCCGGGCGTGTTGGTTTGTGTATTTCCAGTTATTTGTACCTTGCACCAGGGTAACACGTTTCCTTGGCCAATTGTTCCCTGATGCTGTCCGGCTCCAGCCCTGCTGTCTTGTCTTTCTCAATGGCAAAGACAGCGAGGTCACTCAGCCATGTCTCTGGTAGTGCTGAATGCATGTCATTTTTAACACATCTTAACGTGCTCATTGCACGTTCAACACTGGCCACTCCAAATGAAAGAGACAATTCAACATTTCCATTTCTGGTGAAACATCATCCAGAGAATTTGACGCTATGAAATTCAAATTTCTCTGGAATGCAAGTGACAAAATGAACACGTCTGTGTCCTTTGTAAAATAACACATCTTGAAAAACATAATCTCATGAACCATGAAAAAAAAATTGAGTATTTTCTCAGGAATTTAAGAACTTCCTCCTCTGATTCTTCTAAGGTTATATTTTGAAGTTGCCTGGGATGGAGGAAACCAAATGGAGTAGCTCTCTCTTGAAATCCCTCCATCAAGATTTTAGTTCACTGATCATATTATCAGGGCTGGACCTAGATCAAATGGCACTCCAGGCAAGAAGCGTCTTTGATGCCTTATCTTCTATTGCATTTGTATCCCATTTCATTACTTTTATGCATGATTTGCATTCATGCTATATCTCTGTCATATAAAATGATACATTTGCACACTAGGATCTGTAAATCTGTATTTATTCATGCCATATATAAGCAAATAAAAACAATTAGTTTCCTCTAAGCTTATAGAAACTTTTTTATTTTAAGAATAACTGAAATGTATCAACATCAAAGAAATGGAAGTAGGCACCAATATTGGGTGGACCAGTATTAAATCGTGTTACAGCAGGTGACGGCCTTAGAGTGTTAACCCTCTTCCTTTAGTTCAAAAGGTCACTTTTCTTGCCTTTCCCCTCATGAACTGAAGCACAGCGTCAGAGAGCTCCAAAGACTGGCCAATGGCATTTTCAAACAATAAAATAGCAAGCGATGTCAGTCTCTTGTCAGCCACTATCGATCGAAGATATGTTTTAAAGAGTCTGAGCTACGAAAAGCTGAGCTCACCACTCGTGACTGTGACTGGCAGTAGGAGCAGAACCCTCAACACTATGCACACGTTCGGAAAAGGGTTCTTCAGCTCGCATCATGAATGTATTGGAGAACTTGGAGTAGCGAGTGCTTCCCATATGGCAAAAGGTGACGGATGTTGTCCGATTCAACATAGAAGTCTTTATCATTGACGTCTGAAAATTCTCCATATGTCAGCATCCAGTGAAGATCTGTAAAATTGCTCAGGAGTGTTTTCCTATCTGCTGGCAACTTACTAGGGTCGTACAACCCTTTCCCACCCCCACCCCTCCCCCGGTCTTTTCGTGGTGCTTCATTTTTCTGAACCTTTCTTTGATGGACACTTGAGCAGTGTCAATGATAAGCAAAAAAATTCCCTCTTGAATTTTACTTCTGAGCTTCCCATCACCTCATCTCTGCCCTCATAACCAAACTGTCTCTTCTTCCAATGAATCCAAGTTTCCTTGAAGACAGGCTCAACTCCTAAGTTTTCTGCCATTTCTTTGGCAGCAGTGACGGCATCTTCAAATCCATTGTCTCTGTAGGCCACAATGAAATCAAGGCAGCTTCTCATTAAAGTAGCAGCGATCACAATATCCATCGATTGTGTTGGTAATGCCTTGCTGACAAGGTTTACTTGGAAAGGATATTGTGCCAAACCACACATGAGACTAAAAATTTGAAGTCAGTGATCTGGTTTGCCAGGCTTTGCGCCTAGTGTCAGATTCTGGCCTCGGCTTTTCTTGACTGGACCAGTTCCATCAGGGTGTCGTAAACCTCAGTCACTTGGTACCTCACTGGCTTTATGCCGTCAGTGCAGCTCTCCCAGTGCATGTCACTTAGCAGCTTCATGGTCAGATTTGTAATAGTGTCCGTGAGAATCCTCCACCTGATAGTTGGTGCTGAAAAGAAGGTGTATCTCTGTGCAATACTCCAAAGGGAGATACTGAATGTAAAGAAGATGTCGCTACATCTGAGACAACCAAGTTGAGGGAATGCAGCCACAAGGCACAAAGAAACCTCTTGGATTCAGCACAAGGAACCTTGCCTGGATGCTACTGTTTCTTTCCTTCATGTTCGCACTGTTGTCATAGCCTTGGCCACAGCAGTCCTGAAGCTTTATATTATTCTCACTCACAACGTTCAGAACCAGTTCTGTTAGGCCTTTTCCAGTAGAGTCGTCCCCAGACCGGAAACAGATAAAGTTTTCCTTGACTTGAATACAGCCATCCTCATGGTCAACAAATCTTACTGTAAATGACATCTTTTCACTGTGACCAATGTGCAGTCCATTATTACGGCGCAGTACTTCGCCTTCCTGGGCCCCATCAATATGTTATCAAGCACCTTCTTTGCCATAAGGTCAATCAATTCATTTTGAATTGATTTGCTGCAGCAATGGTCCATAGCTTCTTCATGAACTACTCAAAGCAGGTGCTCGCACATGACAGCATCATATTTTCCTACCAAACCTAGGGAATTACCATTATATTCAGTGACCAACTTATCCAATGAGCCCCAGAAAGCCAAATTATTCTTTGCAAGGAAGAGGATAATTGAGATCAGATGCTCAATCATGTTCCTCCAATGTTAGGTCTCTATATTAATAATGTGCTGGTCTTCTGCGTCTGTGCATTTATTCAGCTTGAGCCTGGACTCAACCTCCATCCATTTGGACTAGGCCATAAAATGGCCGGGTGCCTTTTCATGTTGCTTCAGAGCATCAGTTAAGTTATGCCAGTAATTGTACCGAGAAAGCACAAGCAACGATTTTGCATTCTTGTCAAATATTTTGCAACAAAAACAGAACACTTTGTTGGTTGATTTAAAGTAAAGTAGCCAATGCCAATTCAGTTTCTCTACATTCTCGAGCACTCTTTAGAAGTGTGAATTTGAGAAGTGTCACTTTTGCTCATTTACTGGAAACATCATATCCTCGATTTTCCCTGGCCTGTTCAAAATTGTACAATCAATCTCAGCAGAATTTAGGATCACCAGCCATAAAGCAAGTCCTTTAGTAGTCACTACTTACACTCTTCAAGTCTTAAAACTGAAGTTCACTTTCACAATTACACAATAAAACAAGGTTCACAATATTGCAGCTGGGCTCTCCCTTCACCTCACTTTGTTGTTGTATCTCATTGACTGACTAGCGATGCCTCGCCTCTTATATACTCGTGAGGGCCTGGTTACAACATTCCAGAAGATTTGGGGAAAATGTAATGCTCAGAAATTCTGGAAGGTTCCACAAGATTCTACAAAGGTCCAGAACATTCTAGGAGATTAGTGAAAAATGAATCCACACATGGAATACCTGAAACATTTTATTTCAAACAATCTATTTTCCCTTTTGTCGCTAAGAACAAAAATGGCCCCCGAGCCTGATGCCCCTCAAACCTGGTACGCCAGGTGGTCGCCTAGGTCGCCTGCTCCTAAATCAAACCCTGCATATTGTCTAAGACTTTCAAATATTATTCTTCAATGGTTATCTTTTGATTGTAACACAGAATCATATGCAAATTCATCATGTGGTGTACGGATCTCTTCTTGTGGCATGGCTAGTTTGCATTTTCAAAACCCAGTGCTTCCAACCTGTTCTGAAATTCTTTTACAATTTCCTCATACTTTTCTTCAGATCTGAATTTGCTGAGCTCATTCACCATGCTCTCAAATGTCCAGAGGATTGGGAACAGGTCAATTTCTTTGACAGAAGGCTTCCAAAGGCTGGATCCATGATAACTAAGATTCTATGCCATCATAACACATCGAGATAGGCATCCAATTCATCACAGACAAGTTGCTTTTTGCCTGATATATGTCCTCACTACTCCATTGTCTTTGCTAGACATGCAATTATACTCTGAAAATATACTGTCAGTGCTATCAATGGCTTTCATTTGAGTTTCTCATCTAGTCTTGCATGGTGCCATTAGGTGCAAGGGTCTTCGTTCTTCAGAAACCTGTTTAATTTCATCTAATGGATCAGCTCTGTCAACTTTTTCAGGGTCCCACAGCAAATCAGCAAGTTCCTCTTCTCTTTGCAAAACCGTACTCTCTCAAGCAAGAGTCTGAAGCCAAAGATTATTTTTAGCCTTAATCATCAGGTTTTCCATCAACAGTTAGAAGCTGTGAAATGTTTACATATGTCCTGCAAAGTTGCAAAGAAATCCTTCAGGTCTGTCTGGACAAGCCTTATCTTCGGCAGCATGAACCAAAACTAAATTAATTTGATGTGCTGGGTAATGGAAGTATGATGCATGTACTTTTACTTCTTTGTCTGAAAGATATTCTCTCATTTTTGCTTGCCGTCCTCCACAAGCTCCAGCCGTAACACTGGCCCTCTCACATCCCTGCTCAGACATATTTGGGGTCTAATCCATATTTGCAGAATAAAACATTAGTTAACTGGTCACACATAAGGATGAAGCATCTGCCTCATTTACTGCCACAAATCTTACAAAATTCTCTTTTGTATCTACTTGTCCGTCGATGTCGTCCACAGCGTCCCACAGAGCTGGGGGACTGTGGAAACAAACACCATTGCCCAACGGCAGCCCCTTCAGCACTGGAGCATGCTGAGTGGCTGCGACCCCTGCAAGATGGGGAAGGACATTTCTATGCCTAGCAGTCATTGCTGGGCATGCGCAAATGCTGGGGGGATTTTTGCAAAGGCTTTGCATGGCGGGTGAGGGTGGGTCCCCTGGGAGCCCTATAAAAGTTGGGGATGACAGCCAGGCGTGGTATTAGACCCATACAATCCCTGCAATCGCATTAGCCCTGAGGCAGCAAAGGGGTCCCTTGCCATGGTGACTGGTGCAGGTACTTGTGATGGTGGGGCTCCAGAATCGAGCAGGAGAGGGCAGAGGGCAGTGGCAGAAGAATAGCTGATGCAGCTTCTCTGGGCCCAAGCACTTGGCGTGCCCCTGCAGACTCAGGGCTGCTTGGCCCCACGAGCTATGCCCAGCACAGGCCGCTGCTATTGTTTGTGGCCAGCTGGAAGCTCTCGGAAGAACCATGAGCTGGGCCCACAGCCCACATTTGAATTTGCCCAGGGCGGGGGACATCCATGGGGCTCTGCCATGAAATCTGATGAGTGGGCTCACCAATCGCAGAGCCTCCGTTTTGGTCGGAGGCTACATCTACCCCTCCCGATGCCTGGGCAAATTCAAACGGGGGCAGCAGGACCCGGCACATGTTCTTGCCAGAAGCTCTGACGCCCGCTCTGCTGGCAGCAGCAGCTGTGGTTCGTGGCTCTGACTCCCGGGGAGCAGGTCTGGCTCTGGCAGGAGCAGTGGTGATGGCTTTAGCCAGAGGGAGCAGCAGGCTGGGCACTGGGAACTGAGTCTGGGTGTTGGGAGAGACGGAGGAGCAGAGCAGGGGGTGAGAGGCAGGGATGAGTGGGGAGGGGGTGATGGAAGTGAGCATGTGGGACATGTGATGGCATATGAGGGCCCACAATAAAAACCTGCACCGGGGCTCAAGAGTAACAAGAAGGCAGGGGGAGGGGACATGAGACCTGGGGTCCAGTCAGCGTTTGCTGCCCTTGCTGATCGTTAAATCTTCCACTAGGGATAATACCAGCATAAATAGGGGAGAATATGGCTTGGCCTGCCTCACAAGGAGCCATAGGCTGGGCAGTGGGACTTTCTAGTGCCTGAGATCATCTCAGTGCTCTTCGACTTGCACCATCACTCTCGAAACATGCTGCCCTCTCTCGTACACCCCAGGGTGGCCAGACAAATGCTGTCCCTTTCTGCCCTGGTGCACTCTACCCAGCCACCCCTTTAATGTACACAATGCAGGGGCCAGGCACATTTGGGCTTTAATGCTATTGGGCTGTTGTGTGTGTAAAGACAAATCTGAGACGTGGAAATCATTGAGCAGCCTTTGCTTTCTTGACAGAGGTGAAGGTTCTCCAGAGGCAGATGCAGCAGCTGAGGGTAATGATTCACTAACAGCATGGGAGGAATTGTATGACAGTGGTAGGAGCTGCAGTGGTGCATCTGGTAATAGAATCAAGAGACAGCAGAGCTGTATAGGAGAAGCGACATGAACTAGACAGAGCTGGTTGAAATGTTTCAAACTACGATTTTTTTCTGTGGACAAAAAAATTTAAAAAAGGCATGAAATATGATAGACGTTGTAATGTTTTGTTTGGAAGTAAAAAAAAAATCACATTTTTATCGAATTTATTCAGCAATTATTTTTGAAAATGATTTTCTATAAAGAAAGGCAGGTTTCTGGTAAATGATAAGATAAAATAACATTTCTGATACTACATATCAGGGAGAGGAATTAAAAGAAAATACGAGAAATTTAAAAAGACAGAAGCAGAAATGGGTTCATTCAGATCCCTTTCAAATGGCAACACAAAACTATCGTTGGCTGTGTTTACCAGCTCTAATCGCAGTGCACTGCGCTGGATAAGTGTGTGTGTGATGTCTGCCCCCAGTGGCTGGCACATAAGGGAAAGATCCTTAG